>NW_026542600.1:23848990-33848990 GCF_028750875.1 Macrosteles quadrilineatus | reverse complement strand
TGTCCAGTGTGGCAGTGATGAATGCATCTGCGTAATAACCATACGTTTGGGCAAATATCTCGGACAAGGCTGCTCTAACGGATTGGGTTCCTCCATACTATTCTTAGATAGTTGAGAAACTCGTGTCAAGACATGGGGGTTTCTTGTTCTTTTTAAACAATGTCCTTGACTCTTCCAATCACGTTGGCTGCTTGTTCCATTACTTCCCTATGTGGAAGACTATATCGATCTGTACCTCAATCCCTCCACCCACGATGCACAATGCAGTCCTGCAGGGGTGTCGGCAGAATATTACCGGACCATACCGGATAGGGCTCTAAAAACACTAAAGGGACATCCGCAGGTTCATCAAGGCATGCACCCCAGGGGCTACCCCAGTCGTTTTACTGACCGGCAGCCGGGAGATGCAAAAGACCTAGATTACCCTGCTGTACTTACTAGTCCTGTTGCTCGAAAGTGTTTTTTAGCTCAATGAGAGCATACCACGTGGTAAATTGAAATAACACTAGGACCTACTGTTCTTGTAGTGGCATAGAAACAGAATTTAAAACAAATACTCGAGTTTTGGAGAAACAACAATTATTGTCCTTACACTTACCCGTTGAGAACAACAGTGGGTACTTCAGTCTTTCATTTATAACATAGTTAAATGGAACCCATTTCTTTTACTTATGGAATAATGTGAATACAAATTGAGCAAGGTAATATAATATTGTTGTTGGAAAGGTAACACAATGGTCATATAAACTTTTTCTATTTAAGGACACGCAGGAAACGGGAGAATTCACAAAAAACAGGAGGCATTTAACGATCATTAATTTGGACTCTATTAAATTATTTCAGGAAGGCAAAACTCATTTCAAATACGGAAATGAAGTACCTAAGCTTCCACGAATTGAGGGGAGGATAAATTATTTTCGGATATCGTTTAATGAATCAAAATTTGAATTCGTTGTTGCACGAACTTAAGTTTTTAACAGTTTACTTCGCACAAAATTTATTATAGTTAATACACTTTTGATCAGCTCTTGCTAACATATTAATATAGGGGCCTAATAAAGTTTGGACATGTTTCAACACAAAGGTGTCAACATCAGTTATACAATGTAAGGCTCAGCCAAGGGCTTTGTGAATTATCATGATAATGACATATTTTCACTCAAACACGCTGTGGCTTTACAAAGTATTCTTTAATGTTTTGACGGTTCTCGTCGATCGGTGATTTTGTAAATGTCCCTTATGTCAAGGGCCAAGCCAATATAATTTGATAAACCGTATCTTCGTATTTATTTGGAATAAATTTTATTTCACGTGGTGTAATGAATAGGCCTACTCCTAAACAGAAAGAAAAAAAGTTAATCTGAAATAACTCTTCATCTACGTTTAATATCAGTAATAAATAAAAAATAAAATACACTATTCGATTATAGTTCTTATCTGACATATCAAAACTGCAATCTTATAACGTAGAACACGTTGAATCATATTTTTTTAAATAAATAATAAGTATTTTATTATTTACTTATTATAATACACATACTTATTATAAATACTTATTATTTTATAATAAGTATTTGTAAAGATTGCCCTGACTAATTCTGGAAGATGGCAGATGACTGATTACCTAACTGTCACTATAACAATATTGGTTTTTACTTTAAGTTTCAGGTGTAAGCTATTCTTCAAATTCATAGTTAACTACCACAAAATTTGCATTGTCCACTAAAGTAATACTGCAACCGCTGTCTGTTCAGAGTAATACACTGTTTTACAAAAGTAACACTCTAAGTAGATGCGAATGGTAAAGTCAAATCGAGTTTTGCTGTAAAGACTAAACTCAACTACGTTCAGGGCACTGCACGTTTACACTCAATACGTGCTTAAGTTGAAAAATCTTTTAGCTTAGCGTCAAGTCTTTGGATCAGGGACTGCATCGTCGGGTGATAAACCCCAAGAGCATTGGAGAGCCTTGGTTTATAGTGTGTCGGCTGTGGTGCCTGCTTCGATATTCCATTCACAACTGCACTCAGATCCCAAGATATATTTTATGACTTGACGTAATCCTCAGTGATAATACAACAGTATGAGGTATATCCATTAATCAAACGCGACGAACCACCATTCCTCCAGTTTTATGGCTTGCGGGATATAATAGACGGCATAAACAATGTTTCGCAACTACGAGTATTATTCAATTAATGCCTGCGTGGAACAAATACTCTCCTCTCTGAATCATTGTTGTATCAGATCAATACATGGAAGGGATCGCTGGATTATTTTAGAGTATAATAGTTAAAGCATAATCAGATGAGTAGATTTTAATCATTTGTCAAGATTTTGGCAAGTTAAATCCAAATTAATCAACTCAAAGTAAAATAATAAATTCAAGACAGTATCATTATGACACATTAGGTAACTGGTCCAGCAATGGAGAGCAAGACGTTTGTCCTAGAGTTTTGGATTCAAAAGTTATCAATACTTTTTATCCATGCACAGCTGACCCGGTAGATCCGTGTGCTCCCACTATCTCCGCGTTCCGCCACCTCCGAACCCAAATTTGTCCCGCCACCTCCGAATTCTTGAGTGACCCTTATAATCCCGTCACTGCCTGCGTTGTTAGCTGTCATTGCATCCACGGCTGCGAAGCCCTGTGGATGGAAGATTTAATGAAAATTTAACCCGTGGGTTAGGTTAGGTTAGGTTAGGTCTGGTTAGGTTAGGTTAGGTTAGGTTAAGTTAGGTTAGGTTAGGTTAGGTTTGGACGGAAAGTCTTAACGCAGGAAGTAACCGAGGATTATAGGGGTTACTCTGAAATTCGGAGGTAGTGGTACACGGAGGTGGCGGGACGCGGAGATAGCGGGAGGTAACCCTTTACACTTTGCTTGCGATGAGTTACGATTTACCGGTTAGTTAATAGTTTAGATAATAATTATGGGTTTTCCTTTACATCCATAGGAAAAGGGTAGGTACAAAGGTTTTGTAATATCTCTGTATCGGAGAATTGCCACCAATAAAAATCACTCAATTATTCCTTTATTTTTCAGTATAAAAAAAAATTTAATCTAAGAGAAAAATCTACGTTATGTGAATTACATAATAGTACAAGGCGGCCGAACATTGCTTGGTGGTGCTTAGTTTGGTAAAAATATAAAACATACATAATGTGTAATTCCCAACTGTTATCTGATTCCATTACCAACCATAATATAATAAAATATTGCCTAAAATATGTAATTAAACGAATGATATGAAAACATTTTATCGTACTCAAGTGTTGTTGCATACAATTCTGTCAATAATTTTACATTTTAAGTAATAAAAACGGTTGAAAAAAAGAACACACATTACATTCAGTGCCAAGGTAAAATTCCAAAATAAAGGAAAGCATTTTAAAACATAATACTACTAAATTTTTATATTTCGCTAATTACTCATTTAAACTGTTTTAAGCATAAATTAAACAGGTTAATTTCATTTTCCATTTGGGTTTTACGAATAAAAATAAGCCTTTTGTTAAATTCTCCAATTGTCTGTTTTTTTTTTTTTTTTTTTTTTTCTAAATAATAATCCATATCATACTATATTTTATAGTTATATGCCTATATATTACCCCGAGATATCTCTGTCAATTACCCAAGCCTCAGAAGAAGAGTCACAGACACATTAAGCCTCTAGACGCATATCGAACTAGGTCTGTGCATTTTATTCGAAACCATTGAATTGAAATTATAAATGTATATTTTCTGCGAAAATCAGTATCATAGACAAGTCAAAATAGTTATTAATAACTGTGCATAAACACTCTGGATACATTTACATGGTTTTAGGCTGAATGGTATAGCTCCAAAGTCCAAATTTAAAGGTTTGAGGGATGACAAAATGACATAGCCTACATTTTATAATATACAGGCTATGTGTTATGATTTAAAAGAGTGTAAAAAGATAAGGTTTTATAATAAACTACATTAAGAATAAATCTAAACAACGTCAAAACAAAAATTACTAATTTGAAACTTTTTAATTTTACTAAAATATGATTTATTATCCATCTTCGTTTTCAGATTTACTACGTCAGAAAGCGAGTTTCTCTTTAGTGGTGACCCGTCATTATTCTTTATTTAAATAACAGACAATTCTATACTAACGGGAAATCTATATTACAAATGTAAACAGTAAAGCTATGGAACAAATCCATGATATTTAACATCTCTTGGCAATCTCTGATGTCATACGCGTCTGATGTCACTGGGAATGTCGCAACAATGGAATCGTGCATCGCCTGCGGAATTAAGAACTTGAACTAGTTGCCACTACAGCAATCAATGATTACTAATTGCAGGTATTTTAAACCATTTGAAACAAAATACAGTAATCCGGATGCTAAACATCTCTTTAAAATTTCTAAATTTAATTTAATGCATTAAACAAGTATTTCACTTAAATTTAAGCAAGTACACAAACTTTAAGGGTTCGCTCTACCTGTCCGCCGTGCGCTAATGCAAGGGTTTAGGATCTCCGTCATTGTCGGGTAAATTCTTAACTGATTGAACACATATTTATGTTGGTTTATTCATTTCTTATTTTTGTAGGATTGTATCGCTTTAAATTTTATGGTAATAGTAGAATTTTGAGTGGGACGTGACTGGTAAATACCTCTAAATAAGCTTTTTTATCAACATTTTACACATACAAATGAACTTTCAGAAGACAATTAAAACGATAGAGTCATACATTTGAAGCTAAGGATTAAGGAACCTTCTTCAGATGAAAAATATTTTAAAAGTCAACTGAGTAATTTGAGAAAACTCTGCTAGCGCTTCTCGCGGCGCTGTTCAATGGCGCAACATAGCTACTGAGTACTGAGGCCCGAGTTGAGTTCTCTGAGCTGAGGTAGAGCCAAAGGTTAGCCAAGAAACAAACAATTATCCATCATTACTCGTATCGTAGTTAACGAAATTCTTTCATTACTAAACATACTTAAGAGTCCTTGGAAACTAGCGGCCATCTTGAATGATTTCAAACAGGAGTATTATATTCAAAAAAATATATTTCTAATACCAAAGGGATTGAAATTTATATCTATTGCACTGTGAGATCAGGAGTTTTCTTTGCAGTTTTGTAAGTCCAAGGGAGTCCATGGAGGCTAACGACCATCTTGGATTTGCCACCATAGGAACAACGTTAATTTTATTCATTTCAAACCGCCGCTGAAGAGTTATTTACCACCTTAAAATATTTTTTCAGGTACTAAAGTGATTGTAATTTAAATATCTAGTGCATCATGGGATTAAAAGTTTTCTACATACTTTTGTAATTGTTTTATGACTTATAACGTCTAGGCTTCAAGGACATTTAAATGCTTTCCTCCAACACCTTAACAAACAACAGTGTCCAAATACTACAGTGTTATTTATGTCTTTCGTTTTCAGAGGTCGAAAGTAAATGTTAGGAGTTAAAGTTATTACCCAGAAAAGGCAAAGCCAAACAAGATCTCGTGATCACATTGGGTTAGAGCAGTGGAGCAGTGGAGCAGTGAAGGCAAGTCGATGAGACAAATGTGATGGTATTCGTTCAACAGGTAAGGGTAAGGTCGGAGGGGTATTGCGGGGACTGCTGATGCTTTTACCGAGCACCATCGATGTAATTACTCTATTGATTTTCTATATTGTGCCGCGAGCTCGAGTTTAGAATACAATCGCTAATGTTCATCAGCTCTGGAATACGTTATTAACCTAACGCGCGGATTAAATTTAATTTGATATGCATATGTTTGTTACAAATGTTACATGTTGGAGGATAAATTATATTGCTAGGCTTGACGACGATAGTGAGTTGTGAATAGTTTACTTAATATAAAATCTTCGGATTGAACATACAAAATTAATATTCCCCCCTTTGATTGTATGTCTACTTTACACTATATCACTTACTTAAGGCACTGCAAATATGCTTCTCAACATTAAGATCAAAAGTATGATTTATTTTTTTGTTTGATTGACCTGATGTTGACTAACACCTTTTCTCGTATTGATGAATTCTACTCTGCACACTATACTCGTTGTTCATAATACAGTACTAGAAATAGTAATAGTAGAAAAGAGAGTGAGCTGGTCTAGTGGTAGATGGTGGGCTTCGGTCCCCGAGCTATCGGGTTCAAATCCCGCCCAATTTCATCCACGTGATAATGCAGTTTCCTCTGAGTACAGCGGGAAGTAAATGAGTAAATCTGCTCCGTGCTAGAACCAGCAAAAAATCTAACTTACAAAAGTCGTAAAATTTTTAAGTTTGTAAAAAACAAGCAGTAAATTGTAAACTACATTAAATTTTCTTCAAACTTATAATACATTAGTTTGATAAATCTATAACAGGGTTTGTTAAACCTATGACACAAGCTATATATTAAATACAATTTAAATATAACGAAAAATATACTGAATCATTTTAAACGTGTTTCCCACTTTCCAACAAAACTATTCAGATGACTATTCACATAACTGTTCATATACTTCAACAAGTGTGTACTTTTGTCTGACACATACAAAAGTACCATGATTTTACTGATTCCTATGTGTAATCAATAGGTCTATTTTTTTATGGACAGTGATCGCGAGTACCAAAATATATGTGGTCGTATTTCAAACAGAGTTTGAGCCTGATAACGCTAAACTGGTTCGTTTTTCATTCTTCAGGTAATGATGACATGTGATTCCGTATGTAAAAGCAAATTGTTATGGATGTGTCATTTTATCTAGTTGAGCGCTAACAAGCGTCAAATGCTAAAAAAAAACAGATAGATCCAAGGCCTTACTGTGTCGTGAAGAAATTTCTTTTAAAAATCACTTAGGTTAATGATGTTTTAGTTGTATTTTATGTTTGATGTATTTAAGCATGTTATCAATGTTTTATTTTTAGATATTTTGAGAATTTATACAAATTAAATATATTAAAACTCTTTCCCTAAAAATTTATTAATCTATTGATTATCATATGTTTACATGATAACTTCCCTTATTAACTTTTATTCTAATAGAATTCAAACTCACAGTTTATTATTTACAATAGTTTACAAAAAAGTAGTTATGTTGGCTCATGTAAAAGCACATAAAAAGGACTACTAAAACTGTGGAACAATACATTTTCATAAACAGTGTTTACACCTCTTTAGATAATCCTTATTAATAAGTGTCTAGGTATGGAACTCCTCAGTAAGTTGAATTTAACCGGCCTTGGATAAAGTTTAACATATCTTAAAAGACTTATTACGTTTATCGTAAGTTTTGTTTTATTAATTAAATAATTAACAATAAATATATCATATTAAGAAGAACTTACAAGACATAAAATTCAAACTTGAAGTAATTAAAGTTTATTCTGAGTAATGGTAACGGAAAAATTACATAAATTATCAGTGTGTTGACCATGAAATCACAAAATTTTGATAATCAGTTTAATTTAGGTTCTTTCAACCTAAATGTACTCGTTTCGACTATTATACGTTTGCATGTATCGTTCAACCTTAAAATATACCGTTTACCGTAAGATTGTTGAACTTAAGAGTACAATTTGTGTGTATAAAAAAACACTTTGCTCTAGTCTGGTAAAAAAACAAGTTTTAGATTTAATATTTTGCTTATGGGTTTTCTATTTTCATTACAAATTCACCAATTCACTAAACATGTATTTTAACCTTTCCAAACCTTCTCCATGTGATACATTTACACAATCATGGCTTGTAACCTTGACATTATAGAATACACTGTGTTTTGTATAAATTTAATATAAAAAAATGCTGTTAATTGATATAAACTGTAGAAAGAAATACAAATAAGCGGGTGGGCGTCACTGGATATGGGACCGCGTCTCGTTGTACCGCCCTTTAGTTGTACCTACGTCTAGTTGTACCTCATAGACCTAGGGACAACTAGTTGTTGGTACAACTAATCGCAGCACAAGTAGACGGTGGCATACCCGACAAGTTGTACCTGCAGATCTTTAAGAGGTACAACTAGACGCCTGTCGCCAAAATGCAGCAGGTACAACTAGACGCCAGGCCGGTACAAATAGACAGCGACCCCTGTATATATTTCATTGGTAATCGTATATAAATGGTTTATACTGTTAGATTGTGTCTGAATCATGATTTGGTACACCAACGATTCCCCACGACCACAAAGAGAATTTAAATATCTGGCCGGGGTCTTAGGTAAAAACTCTAAATACAAAGTTGAACCAACCAAGAGGTTAGTAGTCACATGATGTTTTGAGGTCGTGTTAACGGATAAGGAATCTTTGGAACAAATATAAAACCACTTTATTTAATAAAAATTATTAATTGCTGTTGAGATTTTAAACAGTTGACAGTAAAAAATACATTTTGCGACCCTTCTTAAGGTGCTTCTTGTAGAAATAACAAATCGTAGTAGAACCTTCAATGGAACAAATTTGATCGAACTTTCGCAAAGCAGGTGGGTAAGATAATAAAATCATAGAACACTTCCAAACATAAAGAATAGTAGAGTCATCTCATTTTCAATATTGCACCTTTTATGCACTCAAGCTAGCTGTTGCTTTTATTTCGCCCCAGTTGGCTTTGTAAAGCTAAAGGTGTATCCCGGGTACTTTGCTCGGTTGTTACACAGTATTCAGAACCCGCGGAAATACTACATCCATTAGCAACGGTCAGTCTCTCGCCGATTTAGAAGGCGTTTTAACTCCCCCTCTACTTTCCGACTCTTTTTCACCCTCTGTAAATATAGAATTCTTTTTCCCCACCCACGTTTAACAAGTTTCTCCTGATCACATAACTCACTAGAACATTTAACAGCAAATACCACTTTGTGTTTTTTATCAATGTTCACAAAATAAAGTTGAAATATCTCGATTGTGAATGAAAAGTATATGCTTTATTTGTCACGTAATATTTTTGAATTGAATTTATCATTTATAAAAAAAGTTCATCCAACCAGGCTTACTTTAAATTTCCAATAGATACAAGCTAATTTAGTACATAACTGCTGCCCTTTCCAATTTGTTTTTTGCATTTAAAATACACATTTTACATTGGGGAATAAGGTATGCTTACACGTCAGCCCTTTGGACAATAAAAATGTATTTGGCTTCTATAGTCACAAAATTAGACATATAAAACCAACCCGTGTTTGCAAAAGCTGAATCAGCCTTAGCAACTGTATAAATCCAAATGCACCATATATTGCTGCTCGTTATCCTTCATTATAGATGAACTCATTACAAGTAATACCTTGCTCACTGTAAAGTGGTTCTACATGTATCTGTATTTCAAGTTACACGGATTTCCAATCATTGAAATCCTGAATAAAATCAGTGTGTTATGTCGTAGTTCCTATACTTAAACTTTTATTACTTTGTAGAGTTAATTATGAATGAAAATAGTTGTTACATGACGTTTTACATTTACATTAAAGATATTATTATTAGAATACATAACGTAAGCGAACAGATAAATAACGTATAAGTTATTTAATTACACACTCATAGTTTCAATTATTTGATTTATTTTGATTCGATTGATTTGATCGTCACTGGTAACTAATCATTCAACATTCACTCTACAGTAGCAAATGGGAAGTGAAAATTACATTAATCGAATTGTTCATTTATGAAGGTTTGTATTTTCTATGTTTCAGAATGCATACGAGGTTGCTTGTAAAGGATAAAAAACATACAAAAGCATGATTGCAATGGTAACCGCGGGACGAGAGCCCAGATAGAATCAATAATGGCTGATGAAGCGAAGCCAATGAAATAATCAACCATTTCGCTCCACCCGGTCTGTTCAGCACAAAACAAACATATTTCTTTGTATTGCAATAGCGCTGCGCCACTTTGGTCCCGGGCTGTTTATTTTTGTATTTTTAGCTCTTGGAAAACATTATTAGGCGTCAATGTATCACTTCTTGATCAGCATCGTACATGTTATTAAATTACCTTAAAAAAAAGATATACGTCTATTAACATTAGTAAATTAGATATATTAATATATATAAAATAAATATTACTAGTGTTATTAGACGTATATCTTTTTGTTTTTAGACCAATGTATCATTCAGATATTAGAATAGTTTGTTATTTTCAAAGAAATATTCAAGCGGATTTAAATAGTTGGTGCTTTTTTATAAATTATTTCACACATTGACAACCATAAAGTTATGTATCATTATCGATAGTAAGTTCTACAAATTTCTACAAAGAGTGTTTACAAAGAGAGTATTTTTGTAAACACTAATTTATAGGAAAGAACTGCATAGATGGAGGAAGAATTTCAAAAGTTTCTTTAATGGTCGTAGATGGATATTGAGTGTTTTTAAATCATTTAGTCAGGACATTACCCTCATTAGTCTTCAAAGTTTCTGTGTTATAATTATACTGTTTCAAGTCCACTATCAGCTGGTTGTATAAAAAACTTTTCTAGATAAATTTAGAATCAATGACACGCCTTACTGTTATGCCAGCAAATAAATGTTCCTGTTCAAAAGTGCATGGACATAGATGCATCAATTACATAAATTCGTTGTTAGGTTTATATTTGATAGAGTTGCGTGTGACATTTAAAAACTGCGTTCGAGTTCTAACATTGTAACCAAATTAAAATAACATTTAGTTAAAAGTTTTTGCTTGGAAGTAATTTGGTTTTACTTGTTACTATGATACATTTGTGCACACCAGATTAATTTTCTTACTTTGCCACCAACGCTTTTTTACAGCTATGACACAACATTTTGTTTAATGTTGACACTTTTAACTTAGTAAAATGCTTAGCCATTAAACCTATTAATCCTAGAACAATAAAAGCAAGCGAACGGTACACATTTTAAAAGTAGGATAGCCAACCAATAGCTAAGTGGGATAAAGCATAAAGGATACAGATTTGTTTGTTAGTCCTTGTAGTTTATATGAGTTTACCATTTTAGAAGTAGTGATCTCAATGTGTAAAAGTAAAAATGTTTACGCTTATAACAGAAATAAAATAAAAAATAAGAAAAGAAATTTTAGATTGAAAACGAAATCGTAAGAAACAATCCAAATAAAATATTTCTGAACATGTAATATTTATGATGTACAAAATCTATATAGAATTGATGGATGGAAAAGCTACCTAACCTAATTATGTGCATCAAAAAAGTACTTTTATCTCTTATTGTTACAATCACATTTCAAAGAAAAGGATGAAAAACACGAAGATCAGAACGGAATTTATAAAATGAGACGATAGCTTAACTTTACTGGACTGTGAATATAGGTAATCTGTGTTGAGAGTTCTACGAAGAAAACGTCAAACCTGAGTAGTCGTTTTCTAGAGTATTATTTTTTGTGTACATATTAGTGGTAGTATTAAGGTGTTGCGTGCATTGGATTTGTGTGTTAATGTTATAAGGTTTTAAAACACAATTAAATAATTTTACGTCATTTGGTTTCTTAAGCCTATAGTAAGAAGGGTGTCAATACTTATAATCCCAACTTATAATACCAAACATGTCAACACTTTTAATAAATCTATGATAAAACTTTGAACTTTCCAAAACTACATAGTTTTTTAATCTAACATAAAAGGAACTAGAGATAGTTTGTAATCAACTTCCCTAAAGCCTTAAAAATTCACATTTAATGTTAATTTTCCACATACAATTTATAATTAAAGCATATAAATAGGTCAAGACAGTAAAATTACTTTATCATCATAATCTGTCATTACGAGCATTTACACTGGTAAGGAGATTCACACAGAGGCTCGTTGTCATACAAATGTAAATTTATTGTTCGCCAATATTCCTTAGCTCCAACATTTCTAAAGTTCCAATTCTAATTGTACCTGTCAGATCAGTCAAACATCCATCACGGTCCACGAAGTATTTAACACAAGATTTACTGTGAAATGTTACAGGCATGTATTACTGTACACTAAAAGAATGAATTAATTATATGTTGATATTATACATAGTGTTTTAGCGAATTTCCCTATAGGGAAGTAGCTATTACCGTGGGTGGCACGGTAAGACCTAGGACCGGGACCGATTTACTTTTTCATATTGATGACCCCAGAGGCCACAAACACCATTCGTTCAAAATTTTATATATGTATGTATATATACCCATATCCATAAACCATAAACGTCCATAAACGCGATAACTTGAGTAATTTTTGTCCGATTTTGATGACATTAGGTTTGAAGGTATAAGGCGGGATAAAGTTGAATGAGTTCGAGAACCAGGATGATCGGACCATGGGAACGGGGTTTTACGGGTGGTTTTATGGGGTAAATATTGTTTTTTCTAATTTTTTCCCTCAAAATACAAAATTTCCCAATTTCTCACTAGACCTTTTAAAAAAGCTTAAAAAACAGATAATTTAGTATATCAAAGTACGGTTATTGGTAACGGAGAAAATTAAAAAAATAGTAAATTTAAAATTCCCATGTTATTCTTATGAAGAATATTGTAAAATGTTGCTGTTTGCTTGTTTATTGATATACTTTGATCAAACTTGGCAAATATATTTATTTTGTACTAAGCTATTAATATTTTACAAAAAAATACACTTTTTTTAGTTTCCTTGTAGCAGCAAACCTAGGCGTTAGACCTAATGTTATTTAAATAGATTTAATTGAAAATCAATTCAGACAAGTGGAAATTCGCTTAGTCGGCAGGTTTGCTGCGGTGGGGGTATTTTATAACGCAACCAAAATTGTTACAACTACCGAGATACACCTTTATCAGAAAAACCAGATATGATGGTGTCTATATTTTATTTACTTAATTGCCGATCACTTTATATCCATTGCATACATATCGTTGATGTTCATTGTTATTGATAATTTTTTATTGTAAATAAATCTCAACATGGGGTTTTCGCAAGCTCAAGTAGAGTATGTAGTCTATGTTTGATTCGCTACTGATCCGGTTTCCTTAATCTTAACAATTCTATGAATAGTTGTTTTTCACGTACTGGAATCAAACCTAGAAACTTAGTTTCAATCCTTTCTTGGCATAAAACCATGGATTTACTTTTAATGCACAATACACAATCTTTGAGCTATCGAAGACACAATGTTGAGTTTTATTCACGATAAATACCCAATAATACAAAAACTCATAGATATGGAATGATGGATATCAGCTGAATGGTAATGAGGTAAAGAAATCCGGGATACAAAAATGTGTGCTTGTTTTGTCGTTAATTAGTGTCTTACGGTAGGGCCTACTTGTAATTGGGCTCTTATGCAAATTTAAATATTCTTAGTAACAGTTTAAAACTAAACTATATTACCCTAATCCTACTTCAATTTCTCTACAGTCTTATGCAGCTATTCAAATATACCTAATATATTAAGACATTAACTTATAAATACAGGTTAAGGTTGGCTTTAACTTGAGGTTCCTAGTATTTTATGCATACTCTATTCCACGTACCAATAGTTGATAACGTGAATGCAAGTGAAACTAATTTATATTTTACGACGCTGATGAAAGTTGTATATCACTTCTAAGTTGGGGAGAGTGATGTAAGTGAGACTAAGGAACTTAGTTAACAACTCACGTTCTTAGCAAACTTTAATGCAATGTTTAGTTCACGTAGTTTCTGATGACTTTAAATCCTTCCTCAATCAGTGGTTGCCACTCGTCCATTGAGGAACACTGTAACGTAACATGTCACTTCTATAACATAAATCAAGTTCATTTGGACTCTTGAACATGTTATTAATTTCTACATCAATGCTAAAGATACTAGTTAACTCACGGAGCTTAAAAATTATAAATTTTAACATTTCATAAGTCCACAAAATGTATCTAACTGGGAAAAAACAGAAGTAGCATAACGAGTTTGGACAGTGCTATAAGAGCTTATGTGGCCGATATAGCATAAGTAATTCATATTTACATTCTTCTTGTAACTGATGATACATGGTAAAATGGATGTAGATTCACATTATTTATTCATATTAAACGGTTTTAAGCACAAAGGAAATAAATGACTAGCCTTGTAAAACAACACTAATTTACTTAAATAGAGCTTTAGTTGGTTTTATATAAAAAAATAATAAATTGGACTAAAATATATTGGAAATAAAAAAAAAATGGCCGTTGAAATAACTTTTTATGTTATCATAAGCTATAACTAGACTTTTTATATTTAAAAAAATACCTATTGTTATAGGTAAACATAAAATTATGTACTCAAATTCGTTGCCGTGTTCAGTGCACAAAGTATTAATGTAAGGACTCCACATTTTGTTTTGGAAATATTTACACCAAAAAATTAAAACTGTTAGGTAAAAGGAGAAATTTCACTATTTTAATAACGTATAATTTGATTTGAACTACCAAAATACACAAACATTAATTAACTTTACTGCAATATCTTGAATCTGATAGGTTGTATCGGATATAGGATGGAAAATTGATTTCTTCAAGCAGATAATTATAATTCTGAGAATATCAGATAAACTGGGAACCTTAACTATGTTATTGTAAGCTGAAAGATTCGTTGAAATTCAAGTATGTAATACAGTGCGGGCATATTATTAGATTTTGTAGTGTTTATGCAATAAGTAGTTCCATGGAAAAATGCATAGCTTAAGTAAATTTTTGTATGCACTTAGGCCTATATGTAAAGAATTTATCTTTCGAATAATGGAAAACAGTCTTACTTGATACTTGATACTTGGGACCTTAATCCTTTTCCGTCGCTCTTAAAGGAAAATGTGTTTTTTTTATTTGTTTTAATAGATTTCGTGTTTACAATTGCCATGTTTGACAGATAGAACTATACGATGTGCACTCTAGTGGATATGCATACATCCAACCGGAAAAGTTCCAACGGCTGTTCCAATTATTAAAATTACCTACCCAGTTTTAGCTCAACATATTAAGTTTGCAATGTATATTATTCTTTCGACATTAAAAAATTATATATGATGCATTTAAATATCTTATTTATCTTTGATAAGAAATATTACATACATATTACTAAAAGGCTCGAGTTAAAGTACCTCCCAGGTAGGGGGGAATGACGACGAAACAACGGCTGAGTGCCCTGACTACGTTCATCTTGCCCATTGTCCTAATCAAATTTTTAATCTTGATATCTTATTTTAAAGTTTTATTTACCTCCTGAATCCTAGTATACCATTATTTTTTACGCAAATGAATATTTCTAGCTGATCAAATATTACATATTTTGGACATCTCTGTCAATCAACAATGGCGTCACTTCACTCACTGCTAACATAAGTGAAGCAAAATGAGAAATTATGGGAAGATTTAAGAATGGTCTCTCGTTGATTAAAATGATTGACTATAGAAACACTTCTTAAGTGATTCCTTAGTCAATAATGTTTCCTTTAAAGAAAATGTCATCTCACTACGGGGATATAAATGGGCTGACTGACCACTTACACCTAGTCGTTATTTCATGTTAGGATGGGAGGTTGTTCTTTATGTTGATTCGGGACTGTATTAAGTGTTTTGAAGTTATGTTGGATTAGGAAGGTAAAGTTTAGGTTACAATTAACCGATTGATAGTTTAGTTTAGGGTAAGACACTGCAAAATACTATTTAAAAAATATTAGCATTTTTTAAATAGTATTTAGAAGTGTTTTTTCCAGTGTTTTAATTTGAAAAAAAAGGCTGGAGATAACATAAACTAACAACTCGGTTCATTATAATCTAAACTTTACCTTACCTAATCTAACCCACCTTCAAAGGACTTCAGGCAGTCACGAATTAACATCAATACCTGCCATCCTAACAAGCCTTTTGTGACATCAAAAGGAATTTGCTAATCGTTAGAGGTTTGGTTAAGTTAGGTTAAGGTTAGGTTAGGTTAGGTTCGAACAAATTATTACAAATATTTAGGTGAGTACATTACGCGTTTTAGGCCTTTTTACCCTTAAAATAATTTCCCTCGGATCGTGTTTGCCCCCACCCAAAACCCCCGAATCCCACCGGGCTCCTAGATGGTAAGGGGTTAGGGTGGGTTAAATATGATTTCCCCCCTATTTATTTTAGTTACACTATGCATTTTAGGTCTCATTTTAAGTATTTTAGTCGAAATTACTTAAAAAACTCATGTGGCTGAAATCTAGAAATTTACTCTATTCTTTAGTTCTATTCAGTCAATTCTTAAGTTTGAAACTAACAAACCACCTCTCATCAGTCTCATTTCAACTATAAATGGAGACATGACTATGTTATTTAGTGACTAATTTGTTGAATATTATTACAACATTATCTAAAGAAACTTGTATACAACACATAGTATATGTATTATTTCGTAACATGACACATTCGATAACCCACATTTCATGAGTCAACAGATGTACCAGTCATTTTAATTATCTTGGCCAATTTGACTAGGTTAGATAAGTTATAACTCACGTAGAACACGTGTAGAGAAAATTTGAAATTGTCTACATATTTGAAGTGATATTTCATTTAGTCAATTCCATAAAACCTTACCTAATTTGTAAAATTAGTGGATCAACAAATTAATAAGTATTTCATCACCATTAAATGCAGAAAACTCCCATTGCCACTTGTTAATTTGGAATTAAAATTCAATTATAAGGGTATAACTACTGTATAAATGTAACTAGCTCTAACCTAAATGTTACACTAGAATAAATAATTTTTAAATTAGTTTTTAAACACAAAAGATTAGAGGATTTGAAAATTAAATATAATATTAATGCATACCTATTCATCTGACACTGTAATCCAAACTTGAAATGACAGAACCCCAAACGATAATGTGTAATGAGAATTAACAAAAAAAATATCAAAAAATATATGAATGGATGGACATTATTCAACCATATTATGGATCAAACCCGTAATGGAACATTCTGTGGTAGTTTATTCCCTAGATACGAAAATAACTGACTGGATATGGATTAAACATGTTTGCAATTATCTTAACATGCTGTATTCGCTATAAATACAAATACAATCGGATGATTCTGATATTATCGTTTTCTATCGACCAACCTACTTTCAGTAATCAGTGGTAGATTGTTTTATTTTTCCCTTTTCAAACAATATTATCACAAGCCAATGAATTAAAATTTAGCTTAATAAGAATCAAAACCACAAAAGTTGATGTTAGTAGGTAATTTCAAGATTAAACAAATAAGTAAATTACTGTATGTTAAGTAAGCAAGAAACTCGAAAATTTCATTTCAAAGAAGGCATTTAAGATATATTTCAATATATTATGAGTTCACATACGTTATTATGTTATTTAAAGGGGGAAAATTGAAATTTTCACAATCCTTTCAACGACTTACACAATCTCATCGTCTTCGCAAAAATAATACATGTTTATCAAAAATAAATGTAAATGGGAATAAATATATTCTGAATTCAAAATCAAACCACAATGAATGCAAACAAAATAAAGAAAATGTATTAAACATTATTGTCATTGTATGTACATTGAAACAAGAGTTTTCCTTAACTAACACGAACTAAGTTCACAGAACAAAGTTGTGGATACTCATTGACTATCTTCAAAATTATTTTGAATAATTTTCTTTCGAGATGCCTAAAACACAAAATTCCATATAATTATATAAATCCGCATACTTAGCTTATTTTCAATCCGTTATATGATATGGGTAAAGTAAAGGGTGGATGCGGTAAAATAGATATAATATTCTGAAATTGCAAAAAAATCTTTAAGAATAGGTAATAAATTGATTAGACCGGAATGAGCATTGTAAATAACTATTCTATAAAATTGGAGATTCGGACTGTTGTTATATCATATGATCTTATGGTGTACAACCTTGGGATGCACAATAATCTGCAACTAAACAACCACAGTTACAATACATGAAAAAAATAATGCTGTTTTAGAATCGCACCATTTAAATACATTTAACCTCTAATAGTCATATAACTTTATCCATAACAGTGTAGGCCCAAAATCTTTGTCAAAAGCCAATTGAAAACAGGTCATTATACGGTTTTTAACATTAGCTTTACTTGTGGTTGTCAAGACACCCCTTTTATAGACTGGATGATTTTATAATTTGGGAAGATGTCCAGTTTGCGATGTTGTATTCTTTCTTTTTCTAGTAGTTGTAGTTTCTATTTGTGATTGTATTTTTTTACCTGCCATGTACATACTAGTATATATGTATATTTATTTTCCATAGTGTTATATTTTAGATGGTTTAAAAAGTGGAACAACTAGTATAACCAGACAGTGGCACTACATCTTATGACTTTGTCAATGACACCTTTGAATGTTAATGGCAAATAACGATTTATTATTATTATACATCTATTGTAATACAAATCACAACTAAATAGGGCTTTTGAAGTACTTTAGCCCAAAAACAGTAACATTAATTAAATTTCAATGTAGGTTTTATGTTTTATCTAAAAAAATCTCTAACAACCATTTGATAGGTTGAGCATTAAGAATTAGAACATTATATTCTAATTCTACGTCTTTATGTCATGAATACAACACATCAATTTATGTGCAGTACTGCGTTAATTTTATATCTTTGGCCTATAAGTCAGACCTTGCTGGTTGAAGAACAGACACATGCACGGTTTTATCATTGAAGTCTTAACTCACTTGCCTAAGAGACAAATATTATGACAGCATTTCACTGTGTTTATTTAATTCAATGCAATAATTCAATCGAGCAAATTATTGCGTCTAAACATTCCCCGTAAACTAAGCAGTTAATCATTGACCTATCGTTATTTTTTGAAGTTTGGAACAAAGTGTAAAAGTTCCGTTGACTATAAACTTGGTTATTAAAATTAAAATTAATAACAATTTAGCTTATATCAAGAGTTGTTGTAAGGGATCCTAATCAATCAAAAAAAATCTCAATGGCATTTTTATAAATACTGGGTCCAGCAGGCTGTCCTTAACCATTGAGATTTGAATAAACGGAATTTTTTAAAGAAAGAGATGTTCATAGTCAGTAACAAAGCTGCACAGGTAATTTACACCCACTCAACATCCATACTATAACTACAAAAGTGTGTTCCTGTCTTAAAAAGGGATCAAGTGAAATGATAATATAATATGATTGACCTTGAAAATAAATTATAGAAGAACCCAATACAATAAGAAAATGAACAAGTCGTAGTAACTTAAAAAACTTATATTAAGTTCTGCTTTTTCAATCGACAAAAGAATCTTCAAGTAAAAATAGTTGTAATGAAGTCTTTTCAATATCAAATTATTTCATTACAGTGTTGTTGTAATGATTATTGTATATACTACATATATACATATATATGCATGTATTTTAGTAAAGTTTATCTTTCCTGTTATTTTCTTTTGTATTAATATTGTTAACGCTTTTCAATTTACTACATATGCGTTATTTCAAAAACGAAAAGGTTGGCGGCCTCTTTTAACCTTGCCCATCCACAAGGGGGTCAAAGGTCTGTGCTTGTAATTTATCCAAAAAAGCAAGGAGTGAGCCGGAAAAGTAAAGAATGGACGATACTAATCAATTTTAATTAGCAGCATCGGGATGCGAACCCGCGAAATCATTCCCTTGATTTCACAGTTGGCCACACTATTGACTGCAGACACCAACTCACGAAAACGACATAAATATTAACGAAGAATGTGAATTATAGGATACGCAAATCGCTAAATGGTTTTAACTATCACATTAAGAAATTATAGCTATTACTTGAGATTACAATACACTAGCATAATCCATTACCTTAACATAATAATAACATGTTTATGTAAGAGAAAAAGAAGAAAGTGGGTCATTGAAGGAGAGATAGAAGGAGAGAGTGACAAAGAGTAAAGGGGGGGGGTTAGGATTACCAGAGTATAAGTTCTTGAACGGGGTAATTGGCGAAACACTCTACGGATCACGACGATCGAAGCTTCAATTAATTATGGTTCAATCTCCACCGTCGAATCGAAGTCACACTTTATCTTTAGGCTTAATTAGCACACATCCTCAACACGAGATTATGTTGTCTGATATTGGAGTAAGTAATTAACTGAAATGCTGCTTTTAACAAACTTGATTTAAATAATGTGTTTTCATTAGGGTAATTTACAGGCTACGATTAAATATATGACTGAACTATAGCCCTATATCTGCTTCATTCTCAAGGGGGGTGTTGTTCCCATCATTAATTAATGAAATACAGTAATATGTTTATTCCACAAAATATACAAAATGTACAGGTCAACTACATACTGTTAAATACACAGGAAGTACAAAAATATCAACTAAAACTAAAATAAAAAGAAAACTTGTATATTACTTGATTGATTTGTTTTATGGAATCAGCAGACATAGGAGTGTACTGCCTGTTTGTCTGCTGGGTTGCTATTAATAGAATAATACAATTAAATATGTTCAGAGTACACGAGAATTGCTGTAGTTTATGAGATGGAGTATTTTTAATACAAGCGCAATTTCAACCTCGTTGATCACTTACAATATTTTATCGTAAATATGGTGAACTATTATGAGTTGAATTACGAGATTTGAGACAGATGTTATAATGTAGCAACTTACATATAGGCTTAAGATTTTTGCAGTAAGCCAAACCATAAATTAATTAATAAATAGTTTGTTATAAGTGGGTCACGTAACAAATTAAATATGTAAGTATGAATTTGTTAATTAGAATTATATATTTTATGCGCCTAGTGGTTCCAGAAGCAGATAAAAAGATATACTGAAGCAAGAACCATTTAAACATCCAACAGCAGATAATTGAACTATTATAGATAATAGATATAGATTATAGATAATAATCTATAATCTATATCTATTAATAATCTAATCTAATCTATATAATTATAGATAATAGTTGCCATTTTAGCAACTTGACATTTTCATGATAACTAAATGATCTTTTATTCGTTGCAATGTTTACGTCAATGTTACAGATCCTAATCGGAATGATATCACGTGCCAATTTAAATGCAAACTCAAATAATGATACTTTGTTAACTACGATTACAATTTCCAAATGCCAGTTAACTTGATAGTCCGGTTTCAGTTGAACCCTATCCCACACGTGTTCCCTCCATTCGCATTTGTTTGTATTGAAATAAACAGGATCTGTAAGTTAAAATACTTATGGTAATTTTATCTATAATTTTTCAAAGCTGATATTAAATAAATGTTGAACCAATTTTGTAACTTTTAACTCATTAACAAATTTTCCAACAATACTTAACAACATAACTAATTTGTTAGATATCTCCAACACTTTTAAATCAGGTGAATTAAATGTTTTTAATAGTAATGTTAATGTTAATGTTAATGTTAATGTTAATGTCAATATCAATGTCAACATTAATGTTAAATCATTCGCATATAAGCAAGTGTGAATCCCTTTAAACTTTTTTCTAATTAAAATATACTAAAGCAATCGGTAGAATCTAAATGATTGTTATAATTTTATGTTGGCAGAATTCATGATAGACCCATGAGTAGTTTATATTATCATGAACAAATACACGTATAGAATTTCTTCCAACTTACTCATACGTTTTGGATTTTTAAAAGTTCAATGGTCCAATTAAGTAGGCCTATGCATATGAATAACATTATATCAAATACCTAATTGATTCTACTTTGTATACGATGGACTTTAAAATCAATTAATTAATGCAGTTTTTGGTTTCTCGACCTTCTCAATATTCAGATATTTATACTTTTTAGTGAACTTATACAAGCTTATAAATGACACTATGTTCAAAGGATATAGGAGTTTGTATAAATAATGTTGGTTAAGAAGTTATTATTATCATTTTTATAACGTTTTATTTAATGTTATAAAGTACTTTAATAATAATATTATTAAAATATATATAAATATCTGGAATTAGTTTAAATTAAAAAGAGGATAAGTATTATGTAGTCTGCGTAATTTTAGTATCAGACGCTGATAAATAGGTGTATTTTAATTTAAGAGAATTTGACGGGTTTACATATTTTAAAAAGTGATTGGTCACAAATAGGTTAAGGAAATTGAATACAATGAAAGTAAACATATTTTCTTTTAACCACCTTCACTAGTTTAAAGATCAAAGACTTAAATGGAATGTGAACGAAGTCATTTAATACTTATTTTCGTTGTACTTCAGTGACACTGCCCCTATGGAAAAACAAATCAGCTGATTCATTTTAAAATTTATTATAAATAAATTTATCCCTGTACATTTTTCTGCTTTTAAAATTTGTACTCTGATTTTTGAAAAAAAAAACGAATTTCTGACTAATAATAGTTGTTAATCGTCATTATTTTATTGCATTTAAACATGGTTTCATTTATTAGCGAATTTCCCATATAGGGAATAAGCTATTTTATTTTACTATGACAAATACGAGCTTTTATTGAAATTTACACTAATTTCAAAAATAAAAATATACGAGTAAATAGAATAAACTTTATCATCGTGTTAGTGCAATAATACCTTGAGCATATAAATAATGGTGTTATCTGTTTGTATTAAATGGCAAAACTAGATAGAAACCGATATGGAAACTAATTTATAAAGATTCGTTCTGTTAACTAATTAACGAATGGTGGCAGCATGGCAAAGAATACAGGTCAACCACATAGACCAAAACATTTTTATAGACCCTCTCTCGCTCATTTTCAGACCTCGGCTTAGCCTCGGACGCAAAGCAAGGACTAAATAGACCTTAGTGATAAAAATACTATTAGAACAAATCTGTCGAGATCCCGAACATCCATTTAAATGCAAAATTGTACTAAGTTCTCAGAACCTTAAAAAGTGTTAAACACCAAACAAATGAGTCAAGGGCAGTCATCTAATTTGTATCAGCTCACTATTGAGAATTATGTAATATAGTTTAAGATTCATCAAGTCCGGCTGGAGTTTGAGAACTGCTGATAGTGAGGTTCACATTGTCATTGTAACTCCCAGGATGGTTGTAATAGGATATAACACTGAACTGTTATAACTACAAATTATTTATTGTGAGATAACCACCTGTTGTTAGGATAGTGAAACCCAAATTATTGTTAGTTTAAATTAAGCGAACTATCATAATCATAAGTCTTTTAGAATTGATTGCTTCGCCGATATACACGTGGTTAAAAAAATAGTTTGTATCCGTGTTCGTGTTTATATGTTAAATTTACTATGTGTAATGACGACGACAAGATGTCCCAATATTTTTAAGAGGCAAGAGGCTCGACAATGAAACCTTGATGTTTTGAATCTTGTCGCCATAGACTAATTTTAGGATTGACGACGTAAGATATGTAACCTATTTATATTGTCAATAATCAATCCTGGAGGCAATGATGAATGAAAAGTAAAAAAAATGATTTTGTTTTGTAAACATACAAGGTGCAATACGGTTGCATGAGGTTTATGCAAGCAACATATTGGAGTTTGACATACTGGAGTTGGACATATTTTCATGGTAGAGTAACCATCATTAAGAATTTTTAGTTTAAAATTATATTTTAAACTTGTAATTTAATACTTAATCAACTCTAGAAGAAATGAAAGGTCTTCCTCACAAACCTTGATATTGAGAAAGTAAAGCGTCATTTTATTTATTGAGTCACGGTACCACTGCACGGAATACACTGGCAGATTCTTTTAAGTTTATTTATTACCTCTTCTCTTTTTTCCTCCCAAGAACGTTTAATGTTTAAGTACCTCAAGTTTTGATCTCCCTATAATTCATTTTGTATTTACACATACACTAAATTTTAACACAAAATAATGACGAAAAGATAAAATACCCCTGCCGCAGAAAACCTGCAGACTCAGCGAATTTCCATTTACCTGTTTGGGGTTTCGATTAAATCAATTTAAGTAACATTAGGTTAAACAAGTACCTAGTTTTGCTTAAGGGTACCTATTACCTCAGCTGCTACAGGGTGGGTAATAAAGTGAGTTTTTTTTGTAAAATATGATTAGCTTAAGTATAAAATAAATAAATTTGCCAAATTTGATTAAAATTTATCCATAAACAAGCAAGCGATGACAGTTAGTTAACTTATTCTCCATAACAATAACATGGAAATTTTAAATTTACAATTTATTGAATTTTCTCCGTAACCAATAACCGTAAAAAACACTTCAATAGACTAAATTATTTGTTTTTTACGATCTTTAAAAAGGTCTAAAGAGAAATTGGGAAATTTTATGTTATGAGGGTCATAAATGAGAAAACCCAATTTTAACCCCATAACACCCCGTTCCCATGGTCCGATCATGCTGGTTCACGAACTCATTCAAGTTTATCCCGCCCTACACCTTCGAGCCAAATTTAGTCAAAATCTGAAAAAATATCTAAGTTATCGCGTTCACGGACATATATATATATATATATATATATATACACATATATATATATATATATATATATATATATATATATATATATATATATATATAGACATATATAAATATGTATATTAACAATTAAAAACATAGTTGACAAAGTACCCTTTTCAAATATTTATTTTATTTTGACTGACGACATTTTCGGAAACTAAGTCCATTATCAAGTCATATTTCACATCTAAAAAAATTTGAACAAATAGTGTTTTTGGCCACCATCCAATTTGGACATCCAAATTAAAAAGTATATCGGTCCTGGGTCTAGGTCTTACCGTGCCACCTATGGTAGTAGCTACTTCCCTATAGGGAAATTTGCTAAAAAAACTCCTTCCGGATAAAATAATACGCTAAAAACCGTTTTAATACTGAGATTCTGTTCTCTACAGCCGCTTGATTGATATTAACAGCATTTTTCCTTTTTGTTAATAAGCTTGAAATCGTCTAATATCATTCGCATTCTAAAATTTTAATGAATCATATATTTATGATCGACTATTTAGTCATATTTACCAAAGAAGACTATCCACTATTTATACAGTATCATGAAGTTGACTATTATTATGTTAAAGTCGTGTACAGTCCTAAAATAAAACACCCCAGCCGTAGTAAACCTGACAACGAATCATTGTACCAAATTATTCGCTTTTGAGCTTGAAAATGATTTAGAAAACAATCAGAAAAGTTTTTGTTTCAGTGTTCCGTAATGAGCAAAACAAATTTTTACTCCATAAAACCACCCATACATCATGATGTTTTGCGAACTATTTCAAATAAATGTAGGTTTGCACGTTTGTACTGAATTCCACCAAAGTCGGATGATGTTTACTCGGGTTATCTTGTAAACGGATACAGTATATATTAGTACAGTATATACAGCAGGATCTATATACAGTAGCATCTATATACAGTAGTATCTATATACAGTAGCATGCTACTGTATAATACAGTATATACATACATATACGGAGAGACGGACCCTCGTCACCCATTACAAGGCCGCCAACCTGTAGAGCGACGGCTTCGGTCCAGAAAGAGCTTTCTATCACGGACACGAGTTTTGGATATATCACCCTCAAGCAATTGGGTGGCAAGGTGGGAGGCCACGTTGACTAACCCTCCCCTACCAGCCAGGGAGGAACTGGCTCCTACATTATCCTGGAGACCTACATTATACGGTGTGGAAGACACTAAATCGAATCAGGGCCGAAGTACCGAAATGCAAGACAAACATGCAGAAATGGGTCTCTTACTAGACGAAGAACACATCTTTACATCCATATATATACGCTGTATTTGTCATCTGGGGACATCGCAACCAAAGAGTAACTTAAGAGTAAGTTAGTCCCGGTCTTAGGGGTTTAGGTCTTATCTTAAGGCCTACGTTAATAGCTTGTTCCTTATTTCTATATAGTAAGTTTGTTAAGAAGGTCCTAGTTCAGTTGAGCTACCAACACAGGTGCTGCTGTAGAATGTTTTCCTATGTTATAAACGAATTTCTCAATTATACTAAACAAAAAGGGTAATGTACTGAAAACTATAGCACATTCTTCCCCATAAATTGATATAGTACGAGAAACTAAAAAGAAAATACAAAAATTCAATTCCAGTATAATCGTACTGCGAGTCTGCCAGTAGTAAATACTTATAGTCTAGCCCAACTATTATACAGTATAATGATAAATGAAAGACTAGTTACAGCTAGTGCATACATACACAACAACATGGCGAAACACAGTACTGCAGACATATTTTCAACGTTTATTAGTCATCGTCAAAGGTTGTATGATATTATGCACGCGAATTGCGATAAAAAATACACAATTTGAATGGTTGTATCTTACTCCTTCAAAAAATAGCAATTTTAAGATTTTTCAAAATTACTTGTTTCCTATTAAAACAACCTTTTTTTATTTTTGTCTAGGACGCTAGGCACGAGTCCGGGATTTTTTTTCACATTACTGCAGGCTAGACCTAGGGGTTGCGGCATTATCACTTAGAGGCAGTATCACTAAGTTATAATCAATAAATTTAAAAATATCTTTACGTTTTAAAGAACAAATAATCTATAAGTTTACGAACAACAAACTGGAACTATTGTGCAGTCGTGTATAAAATTTGTGGAAGAAAGTGCAAATAATTGCTTCGCCAAATGTACCCGATATTGGTACTAAAACAATATTCACCCTGGTAACATACTACAGTATAGCACTAACTGTAAATACTATAATAAATAAATGTGCGTTTGTATGTTGTTAAGGAGAGTTTATAAATAAGTAAACTGAAATGCTAGTGCAGTGGTGTATGAAATGTGTGGGGGATAATGCCAATAAATGTTCTCACGACGTGAGATCCACTTATGGGTGAAAGCACAAGGCTGGAGATTGGCTTAGGATTCCAGATTGCATTGAGCCAATCGATGAAATTGATTTCGAGTATCGACGCAGACGAGTATTTTGCACTTACAAAGCACCTAATAAAATGCCGATATATGCCAACACCTACTACATCGGGCTATATGTAGTAAGTAACATAATTATCTGTTCCACCTAACTGCTTTGCATATTTTGACTAAAATAGCATACAATGGCATAGCAAAAACCCTAATGAAGGAAGAAGATCTCGAAAGTGTTCAGACCTTGATTAAACTTTTACAGAGTCCATTAATTTACAGGCAGAGGTTGTTGTTAATTAAGTTTTCGCAAAATATTCAAATTTGTATACTTAAAACACGAAGAAAGAACTAATTATGCTTGATCAAAGTTGTATAATTTTTTTATGATACAAACTTTCTGAATTGGAAAGAATTACGTTCAAACAACATTTAATTTGAAATCGCAATGCTAACTGGATCAACCATCTATTACCATCAACTAACTATTACATAAGTGAATTAATATTTTGAGCATCCAGCATTAAATTACAGCAAAGAAAACGCCATTATTAGTTTTCTTTCCATTTTGAGGAGTAAAAATAGTTAGAAATAGGATAGGTAGTTAAATAAGATGCTACACGTTTTATATGGAGTGTAACAGATATTATAAATTCTTTTGTAGGATAATGTAAATGAAACGTACTAAGAACAAACAGTCTCGTTAACCAACTGGTGGTTGTTGTATCCTCCCAGGTAAGGATTTAAAATAGTTTCACACATCTTTAGACACCTCTACACCTATCTAAATAATGTAATGTATCATTTAACAACTTATTCTCGTTAGAGGGTTTGTATAAACAAATTACAATATGTTACTAATTAATTATATTGGAATATAAAAAAATAGTGTCTGGGAAAGATGGGAAAAGGTCTGAAGATTAATGAGGTTTGGCATGGATTTGACGCTTGCAAAACAAAGCAACCCCGGGCTCAGTGCTAGTTAATTATGCAGCACTCCTCCCTCTCCCAGCTATCCTGCTATCCTATCCTGATATCCTCATCTCTTCTTCTCCACGTATCCCAACAATCATTAGGTGATATCATCAAGAGGTAGAAGTCAGTAGTGTGTTACAGCAATGCGTAGAACCAAGCGTATTATGTACCATGAAATATTCAATGAAGCATGTAGGGCTGGGAAATAAAAACCTACGAAAAATGTTAATCAAACCAAGGAAGCCCCTAGACGTCTCCCAATGCACTTACGAATCTTTTATATTCTCACACGAACCATAAAATGTTTATAGCCCATTTCATCCATTTCCTCAACAGATTGAACTGTGATTTAAGTGATAGAGCAAACAAATGTGTGTTCTTATGTCAATTAAGAAACAAGAATTTATATTTTATTTAAGGTATATATAGGTTAGACTACAAACTTGAAAAGGCTTTTTCCTGTACTAAAATATAAAACGACAATATGTAGTACTAAAACAAATTACTTGCGAAGCCTAAACACAATTAACCTACAAGAAGTCCCTCGCAGTAACTTAAAGTCAATCAAGCATTACACATAAGTAAACCTAGTGGCGAGGGTTTTTTGAGAAATTATTTTGAGAAGTGAAATAACTATCGTCCCATTGAAAACCGGCAAGGAATATTGTTTGTTGAATTACAATTTGGGTAGGGGAAGAAGGAGGGAAACTGGGAGAGAAAAGATAAAACTCTTCGTCAATCATATCGGAGTGTAAAATAATTAGCTGAGCACCAACATCCAAATCCAGGATTATTGTAATACCTTTTGTCGATTTCCACTTCATGATCAAATTTTATCCTTGTGCTCAATTTATTTGACGAGTTAACTGATGAAGCTGTTATTTAAAATTCACCCACGATAAAACAAAAGCATTTCTAATCCTGTCATATTCTTATTGCATTTCTACATTTTTGAAACAAGTTTTAGTCTCAATTACTGTTATAATCTTACTTATTTAGATATTATTTTAACATTTGTCTTTCCAAACGTTTAGAAAAGCTTAACACCATAATCAAAACTTTGTCTAAATATCACACACTCTTCATACTAATATAAATATAATAAACTATTGATCAAGATTGGAAATGTAAAAATCACATAGGAATCCCAGGTTAGAAGGTTTTTTGGTTCAATACGATTTTTAATTTTAAACAAATTTTCATGGTACTCCAAAGAATAAGTTTTCAAATTCTTTCAGCTAATCAGGGAATAAAGAATAAGTAGACACTTTGGTATGAATAAAAGAATATTTATTCAAACCAATATTCTTTGCGACAAACATACCTGGGAGTTTATCAAGGGCAAAGATAAAAAAAAGAAATCGGTATAAAAGTAATGATAAAAGCCTTGTTATGGACTAGTTTGTTCAATCTATTGGCAGACTCATTTATTAAACCCGATGACTAAAAACCCTTGGGTCCAGTTTGAGGTACTTTAAACTTTTCTGAAGGTCGAACCGACGTTGTTCACCAACATTCAGTTTACAGTTTACTGATAAAACTTATTTTTTGACATTTTAGAGATATCAAACAAATAATAGGGAAGTCTTTAGATTACTAAATGGTTGCAGGGTTTCCTAAAATGTTTATAACATACCAGTATTGTGTGTTTGTATTTCACTGTTAGATAACCAAATAATTAAAAAAATAAATCAATGTTTTCAGGTTTAAGTGCGTTGTCGTACTCGTACTATTTTTTGTGTTGTTTTAATTTATAAACTATCCAGGAAATTTTTCTTTCCTTAAGCTAAAAAAAAATAAACCTAATTACTGTAAAACTTAGAATGGAGAATTGCAAAGAAATGTACACAGAAAACTTAGTTCAACGTGGGTCCACTAATTAGTAATATTAACAGACAATTAATTACGCCAGTGCAACATTTTGAGTGAATCAGATTGACACTCCTTACCATTAATATATATATATATATATATATATATATATATAAAACACTTTTTCCACTATAAATGTTAACTTCATTATAATTGTGTAAACCCGTATTTTTGAAGGTTGATAATTAATAAACATAAAAACAGTTATAAAAAAGGAACGTTATTGTATAATCCAAATGCAACTAAAAACCCAATGTTCAATGTGAACTCTTGGAATTTGTGAATGTTCTTTAATATTGGTGTAATGATTTATCGTAAGGGTCGAACTCATTAGCCGTAATGTTCTAGAGAGTTCAGCTGTGGTTTCAATTTCGCCACGTTTGATTCATGATCCAAGCTTTGGTGTACATAACTTGTGGTTTGAAGCGTTTTGTTTGCATCAACATTGATTGCATTTAGGCATTTAGTTGTTGATATTTATCAAGCTCATTTGTTTACTTTAACGATCAAAAAGCATGTTTATTATTATTTTTTTATATTAATTTTAGGAGTTAATAAGTCGAGTTATACACTTCTTTGCTGATTTTAAAACCTTCCTTATTTTTTTAAAATTTAAACATACTTTATCAAAAGCTTGCTTTATACTCTTATTAAACACCTTAAATTCATGGCAAATACTAGGTTCTAGTTATTTACTACGCGAAAGCACAATGGTAAACAACGTTTTTACTGACATTAACACTAACAAAAAAATGTGTTAGTGTTAATTATTCTTTTTTTAAGATTTGGCTGTACGTATTTTGTCATTTAATGTTTATACAGTAATAGATATTCCTATCGTTATGGGTCAGTTAAAGCTAGTGTTTAATAAAATAAAACAAAGTTTAGGGATACTCATATAAAGTGGTGTTATTTTATAGTTTTCTACAGTATGATGGTTTAGTGGACATTGAAAGATAATTAGCCTACTAAAAGTTCTCCTTATAGCTTGCCACGATACTATAAAGGTGTATAAAAGTGAAAATTGCATTTTATAACAGCACATCCTATCGGTCACTGTATTCAACGAACTTCTTTCTATCAAATACAAAAATTGCAACAACTTTAACAAGAGAGTAAAAAGCCTACATTTCGGTAATGTCTCTACAATCAAAGCCTAAGGATTTCTTTTCGTTGTGTTATCTGTTAAAAAGTTAAGAGTGGGTAGCCGCGTGCCTACCCCACCCTGTATATTGAGGTTTTAACAGTAGAAGCTGAAATTACTGTTTGTGGTAAAAGAGGAAGAGAAAGAGGGGACCTCACAAACGATGGGCGAAGAGCGACGCCCAAGGCGACGTCCACAGAAAGGCGAACAGAATGCGACTGAGATTGCTCGTTGCGAATTAATAAGCCGAATGAGAAAGATCGCATGAAAGCCTTATCTCTTGTCCACCAGAAGGCGATCAAAACAATTTCGACTCATAAATTTTGTCACGGTAAAATAAGAAACTATTGAGTTCAGACACCACATCTATTGTTCAATAGTGTAATAACGTGAATAGTAAAATATTTAAATACGGATAAAATGTTTTCATAAATTGCAATTATTTAATTTGTAACTGGTTATACACATGTATAAGATGTCTTCTGACACCACTTTTATTTATAGTTAAACGGGCAAATTTTACAAAAATATTACCGGTTGTGGCTAGTAATACTTGTCGAAATCAATCATCTTTCTACCATCTTACATTTATATATACTGTACCATCTTGAACAATTTTGCATTAAAACATAAGTTGTAAGGCTTTTGCTTCGTAAAAATCACAAATTTGACATGAGGATAAAGTAAGCGAGTTACTTTCTAACATTTATTTTCTTATGGAAAGGGTTAAAACATGTATCTCAAGCCCATAGTTTGCTGGGAATTTTAAAAATTGAGTGAATCCTAAAAACAGGTACTACCAATGTAAGTTTAAAGTTGACGATATTATTTCCAATGATGGCTTGATTGGCTTTATTTATTTAGCCACGGTATTCGTGGCTTTACAATAATGTTACAATAGGCTAAAGGTGGCGACACACTATCGATCTTTTCCCCGATCAAGACCCCGAACCGAGCAGGGAGAAGGAAGGTAAATACAAGCAAAATTTCAATCCGAACATTTCTCCGAACATGACCAAGACCAGACAAGTTCTCCCGAGCGCGGCAAAAGGGACTTTAGAGAGGGATGGAGAGTGTGTGTGAGTAAGAGCGCAGATGAAGTAATAATAAAACAGTAATAAAACATGAAATAACATGGTACAGAATGATAATTTCAATTGCCTTTAAAAATATTTATATTTATATTAGTTTTGAAAGAATTTAAATATAACATCAATTACTTAATTCAAGTTAAACATTATTTGTATCATAAATTTAACGGTTTCAACTTGTAAAATAAATTTTCGACCTTGACCAAACAAACTACAAAATTATAGCACAAATGCACATTATAAAGGCAAAATATTACCCAACATTTATATATTTTACCAATTAAAGAGATTAAATGCCATATTAAATTAGAACTATCAACGCTAGTGCAGGCAGCCGCTCGGTGCGGCGCTCGTGACGGCGTACGGGGCAAAAATATACCGTGACACACTATCGTACATCACTCCGTACATCGGACCGATCTTTTCTTTGATCTTTCACCAAAAAACCGCCTCCAGAGAGCTCGTCTCTCTGCTCAGCCTGATGTCTGGTTCGCCGTCTGGATTGGCGGTGTACGGACCCCTGACACACTATTGAACATGCTCCCTTCGACCTCCCTTCTCCCTTCTCCCTGCTCGGTTCGGGGTCTTGTTCGGGGAAAAGATCGATGGTGCGTCACCGTCTTAATATATTAATCTATTTTATGACAACCTGCATCCTGACTTCACTGCGGTGCGCGTCCTGCACGTGCACTTTGTAATAGGCGTATTATAAGTTTTTTGTTCGTTTTTATCCGGATATGTTTTCGTTCTGTCCGTGTTTGTGTGTCTGTGTATGTGTATTAGTAAACAATGACAAGGATTTCATCCAACTGCTATGTTTTAACAATAGTGTATACAAGCCGAAACATAGAATCAACCTACGTGTGTATTTGAGCTGTTGATTGTAAGGTCAAACAGCTAGTAATCCTATTTATCACATTGAATACATCAACTCAGGAGCTAGAATGGAAATGAATTCTAATTCTAATACATTAGTAGGACAAAATGCAAACACAATTACGCTGATTTTAATTTTAACACGTTAAACACTAAAAGTAAGTGCTGTTAAGAGGACAACCAAAGCTCTATTATTTATATTAACGAACCAAAAGTGTACCAGTAGAGAGTTTGGATTTCTCTTTTATCCTCAAACCTTAGAAGGTTTTCTTCTCCGTTTAGTTGTGATGTGACCAACTCTCCCTCGTCCCACCTTTTGTCATCTCATCCGTTCACTAATTTGATACTGTGGGCTTCTTAGACATTGATCGTTGTGTAATCTGTCACATTTAATTTCATTTGGTCAACTTAAAAAGTCTCCTATCACATAAAAAGTGCATTTTCGTGACTGTAAAGGGCACACAAGGGTGACATAACATGTTACAAACGTGGCTTTAAACAATGCGAAACGTAAAGTATAAAAATCGTCGGTACTATGAAAGACTAATAACTAGTGATTTTGCATTCATCAGTTAATAACAGTCAAGCTTAAATATCACATTACAATCGTACAAATATGTTTGCTAGCAACAAACAACAAATCCGTGTTAGTGAGTTCCACAAATTAAAATTTTTTTGTTGTTTACCCACATATCAGATGTATTAAAATTAGTGTACACTGACGTCAGACTGTTTTGAATAAATATTTAAACGATCGATTCTCGCTCTGAGCGATGTGCCGAAATAAGGGAGATAGTGAAGTCCTGGGCTGAAATTCAATTTTAAGGGTCAAAGCAGATATTATTAGTTTGATTAGAGGAAAACAGTATGCGAAAAGAGCGCAGACAAGAGAGATGTAAAGGGATAGGTTCGGCAGAGAGGTATAGAGTGACATGGTAGTGAGGGGGGTTGGAGAGAGAGAGTGTGAGAGAAGGAGGGGGAGAGAGAGAGAGAGCGTGAGCGGGTGGAGGACGAGTATGGCGTAATGAAGTATTGTTATGCTGCATCGTGTTTGTCGAGAGGGGGGAGCTTTTATTTCATTGGCCTGCCTTCATCAGCGATTATTGATCAGAACTCCAACCCATAGCCGAATCGACCCGGTTATTAGTGAATTAATATTTTTTGTTCTTAAATGCTAAAATGTTCATTTTGTTACTTGAAAATCTTCTAGTTTTCACACCACTTTTACCACTGGCTTAAAAGTATTTAAAAGGAAATATTTATCTTTGATACTAATTACCGGTCATCAGCATTTGGGCATCTCTTGATGTAAAAGTTTATTTGTTTGCAGACAAATAATATTTTTAATCAACTTCCTACAAGATGACGCAATTGAAATATACTAATAATGATAACTTTTACTAATAATGATAAGGGAGACGAGGTAAAATGCTTTAAAAGCACACAGGTAGCCAGGCAGTGTGAGAATCCTAAATTTATCAGACAACCCACTAAGAAAATACCCTCTACTCTGTTGGATACAGACCTGGAATTGTTTGTCAAACATTACTTCAAGTCAGGCCAACATGTGACCAAGCCCTCAGGGCTCGTACCATTTCTGGCATTCAAATTCTTTAGGACTTAAACCAAATCCTGATCAAGGTCGAGCTTCTTGGCGCGGAGAATACCCTGGATGAAATGTGACACACAGGTCCAACTGTCCTCGCCCTCCGTATTCATCGGGACGACCGTGTCCACCGACAGCAGTCCTACATTGTCTTGAGCCTCCAGTCGGGGCTTTGCTCAACGCATTCGGACGAAAAAAGTATGTTCCGCGTCGTCGAGGGTTCCTGGGCAGTAGATACAATTGGGGAACATAGTTTTGCCCATCCTGAATAGATTCAACAGGAAAAATTCGTGGCCAGTCAGAAATTGGGCAAGGTATAAATCTACCTCGCCGTACGGCTGACTCACTCAAGGCTGGACTTGCTGAATCACCTGGTCCAGCGCCCCGTATTTTATACACCTGTAAGGACAATAAACTTCACATGATAAAGATTTTCAGATTGGAGGTTTTTTATTTTTTTTTTGTATGATACAAAATATTGTATAAACCACATACACCAAATTATACAGAATAAAAAATTTCACATGCACAGTCTATTAGTGCTTTTTGTTTAATATATTATATACATACTAACTATTATTAGATACCATACTATACTAAACCATTCGTATCATGTTTTAAGTGTGGAAAAGAATTTTTGTTCTGGGCTATACACAAACATAGCATATAAATTAATAACTAAAGCTTGTTATTACATAGCAAATTGCCATTGGTGATTGACCGGATTTCGACCCAGGTTCCAGTTCTAAAGTGCTATGCTAGACCATTGGCACCACTACAGTTGTACACCTTCGTGACCGTTTACCTTAAAATTGGAACAATAACAATCCTGAAAACAGCATACATAGTTGACAATAGTGTACGCGTTTTCTTTATTTCTAACGTTTAGGTTAATTGATAAACCCTTATATTTTTTGCATTCCTTTCCCTAAATTTTATTTTCCTTACCACTAAGATAGCAGGAAAACGTTTCCCAATACAGTTGAAAAAATAAAATCAATATTTATTTATTGTGAGAGTTTTAAAACAATCTTTATATTATTATGTTTGTAGTAGTAAGCAATACTTATCAGCTAGGTGTTCAAAACTAACAAAAAATTTTATGCCATTTCGAAAATGATATAGAGATACTGATACAGCAAACAGTTGTATTTCATACCAAACAATTAGTACTCAATAAACACAACAACTAACTCAAATATAAACATTCAATCTATACAATTAGGTTCAGAATTGCAAACTAGAAGATGCATACGTTCCAAGTTCAATCATTGTACAGTATATCTATTGTGCTTTTGACCTCAACTCGATTACTGTTTTTTAACAGTTTGTGTATACAAAATGTTTAGTTTCTTTGCTCAGCTAGATAACATTGTTGTGTTGTCCAAATCTCTGCACATGCCTCTATTGTCACAAGTACATCATCAACAAATCGTATCAAATCACTACTTCTTCAGGGGTAGTTCATTATATGTATACAACTTGATAGAACTAACAACGCACAATTTGTAAATAGCCTGGCTGTATTGCCTTGAAAAGGTCGAACTCACAATTAACTTATAATCCTTTTCTGTCAGACATTTTTTGTTTGACTTTTCTATTTCTCACTGTGAAGTTCGAGAGTGTAAAATATGTATAGGATAAGGATATCTTGCCAAATATAACAATTCATGTTGGTACAACAAATGAAAATTTCTTTCTTTGTATTGCAAACTTTTTACAAATTATAGCCATTCATTGAATATTAGTTACCAGATAAACGATATTTAACTGTCCAACAAGGAACAACCTGTAAATGATACCGCTATATACACTTGACCTAGCTCCTCGTTCAAATATTTCATTACTTTTGTGACAGATAATATTTATATATTCTACCCCTGTACCTATATATTTGCACATGAACATGAAACACTAGTTTATTCATTATGGTTGCCTCATGATTTTTTCGCAGAATAATTTAAATTGTGAACCTTCCCGTGATCACAGTTAAAGATATCTGCATTAGTAATTAATTAGGCCTGGTAGTACAGTAGTAAGTTTGTCTTCAATGGATGATGTTTGAGCTGTGAAGGTGGTAAAGGTTAGTAGCCTAGATTATTAAGCAACATGTAGACACAGAAAGAAATGCTACAGCTAAAGAAATTTGTCCAACCACCATACATTTTGAAAATTCTCTGTTTTCAAAAGTCTTCGAAAACACCATGAGTTGAAAAGTTACTTTTTATACGATAACTGAAACAACGTTTCTGGTGTTATTGGAAGACAAATATTCCATTTTGACAGAATTAAGTCGCTGAAAACGAGGCTGTCTGTCAACGAACGGTGATTTTTTTAAATAACTCGGAATGTTGTATTCTCCTCTTACATTAATACACAGTATTTTACACAACAATCTAACCTTTAATCTTGTATAGAATAAATTAGAAAAGTTTTAATTTAACATGCAACTAATAGATTAACAGTTCGAAATCGTACTATTATTTTGAATCCAGTAATTTGAATTGAAACAACACTAAAAGGTAAGTACAACACAAAACGGTTGTATACCTATGGTGAAATCTTTCCGATAGAGTACCGCTGCTCCTTCTGGTATTAATTTCACCTTAACGCATGGCACTTCTAACTTCCACACTTTCAAGCAGAGTTAATGAAGTCCGGCTGAAACTTACTGAGTTAATCATTTTAACAGGCATAACAATTTATATATTACTATACAACCATGTAAGTAACCTTTTTGATCAGCATTATACGGTTTCGTGTAAGATATGGATACAATATAAAGCCCTTAAATGCTTCTCGATACACTTATTGAAATTTTGTGTTATACTATTTTTTCATCATAAATTTAAAGCACCGATAGTTAGCAACTGTATCTTTTTTAGACGGAAAAACTATCAAAAACATTGGTTGGTGTCATTGTTTACTAGGAAATTAAGTATAACACAATAAACTAAAATTCCAAATTCGATAAATATTGTAACTGAAAGCATGATAGTAACGAACCTCAAACTTGGTTGAATTGCGATTTAAACAAGGTCAAATAAGCTCAGTCACTGGATAAATGATGATAATGACTGGAACTGTCCCTATCCACAACCATCAAACGTTATGACCGTTCGTCACCACCGCGTGACACCGTGGGATCACCGTGTTGTTACCTCTATAAATATCACTTCTAACTTTTCTAGCTGTGAATACTTGCAGTCGTTTCGTATTTGATACTACGTAACACTTTTGATTTGTTTTTATGAACGCTGGATATAAAGACTGTTTAATACGATTTCTTTTGTTTCAGAAACGCATGGGAGATAGTTATAATAAGATTACTATAACGTCAACTTCTTAAATTATGAAAATATTCATGAGTATGGGTAAAAGCTTGTGGCAAGTGGCAAAGCATCTGAAATTACAAGGAGGTTGTCACAACTAATCTCAACGCAGTTAAACAAGTTTAAATTTATTTTTCAATTGTAATAACTCTACATTTCATTGCAATGTTCTTATACATATATATGAGTAATTATTTTTGTTCTTCTAATAAATGTAATTTTGATTTGATTATGTTAAATAACCACGCTCCAAAACGTAGTGTTGTCCCATAGTATATAAATATCATTTTAATTATTCCCTTATGTAAATTCTTGCAGTAAATTCGTATTCTTTCTATATGCAACTTACAATTTGGGATGATAATAATATGGAAAATTGAATCATATAAAGGTTGTCAAGATAAACCATGCTGAGGTTATGATAAAAATGTGTTGTTTCTGGACGGCAAATGCTTTTGAATATTTGTAAAACCCAAGAAGGATCTATATTTAGAACTACAAGAACTTTTTACAAATAACTTCAATGAGAAGTCAAAATGGAAAAACCAAGCCCTGAACATTTAATGGACAAAGGCATTTTACGATCCACAAGATAATTTATCTGAGGGTTTGTTTAAGAAACGTAGTATATGCCTGTTTAGTGAATAACTAAACCTAACCCGTGTTAATTATAACGACTACTCTTTTATTAATCTGACAGTATGAAAACCCATTCTATAACACAATGGAAAAGAACAAGACCTGTATAATTTGGGTATTTTAACTGTACATTAAATAGACATAAGTAGAAATTATTGAGTGAAATGATTAAAGTGAATTTGTTATATATAGTCATTTAATCATTATCCTAATTAAAGAAAAGCAGCAAAAAATTTACTCGCCATTGAACTTGTTGGGAAAGAAGTAAAAACGTCAAATCATAGATGCATTTGCGTGCTAAGCAAACCATCTCCCGATTGTTCATGCGATAGAAAAATGTTTGTAGCTTGTTCGAACAACAAAAATACGATCAAACATAAAAATGTTGTTTTGAATATGTTTTGATTTCATAATAAGTTATTATTAGCACAACTACAAACGGGTTGTTCTGATCACTTATACGGTCCGTGAGACTACGGCAGCAATTATTCCAGCCATTGTCAGTGAGTGTTCCACTAGGTTACTGATTAGCAGCGTTTCACCAATTAGAGAACAATAATGGTCCCTCGTCTGTATGTGAGGAGATGTAGGCCTATCATTACTTGTTTTCAGTTAGCAATCTTTAAAAATATATTTCTGTAATCTTTGTGTCATATGCGTATGTTTAAGTACAGTTTGAGTTAGAATTTCAAGCATTTGCTGTTTAGAGGTTAGTTTACCCTACAGTAACCGTCAACGAGATAGTTAAATAGTCAGGTTTCCTATTGATCAGATTGATATCTAACGTTTGGCTAATATTGGTGATCATGAGCTACTGACAGCCCTTGGACCTTTGGGTATGACTTTGGGTATAGTTATCCCACTATCGATCCAAACCAAATTTTAAATTTCCTTACACTATTTTTAATTACTTTGTTTTATATTGGAATTTTATATTAATTAAATTGACTGTAAAATTAACGGCCAATGAGTTGTTGTATAGTAGTACATTTCCATGTTTTAAATTAACGTGAAAGAATTAAACGTGATTTTTGTTTTGTTTTATCTAATGTGGTGGGATATTATCTGGTAGATTCTTTAAATTATGAGCCGAATATGCCTGATTGTTATTTCAAGCGATAGATGATCTTTAGTAATTCATCGTCCAAGCAGGTAACTAATCTTGGTTTGGGTATAGTTATCAGTTTAAGAAATATTCTATATAGTGTAATTATCTTTTGATACATCCGAAGAATTTGATTTGTAAAATTGAAATTTCTAATGGAAACATTATGCTATCATGGTAAAATATGATTTAATAGCTTCTTAATCAGCATTGCACGTGTAATTATATTTACAGAAAGTATATTAAAATGTATAATAACACCCTTAACACTTAACGTTATTAGACTTATTTGTATTACTTACAGATTAATCTATAAGTTATCGTCTTTAAACGGTCAACACGTCAAACACGGTCAAAAACACGTAAATATAACAGTTAATTCTTACTATACTTTATTGGATGGTATTAGTTCACCTTTTTGCCCAAATTACGTCATAAAACTGTTATGAACTTTACTGACATTCTTCCTCCTAAATTAATAATTGCACTTACCGCAAACATAAATTTACTAACATATCATGTTTCAGAAGATGGCCTGACGAGAATCAATGCCTTTCATCTTGGGCAGTAAGGTAAGCAACTTAACAGTAATATTAACATCGAACGGACAGAAACATGAGTTTTAATATTTAAATTGTAGTCAATTTTTAGGAGGATTTATGTCTCAATTCCCCTCAATACGCATCTGGTAGATTTACGATCTTGGTATAACTACTTGGTTCCACTATAAGTCTTGTCTTAGCAAAGTTCATGAAATTTGCATTTGGAGACAATTTGTGCTGACTGAGTCGTTATTATCTGTGGGAAAATTAGAAGTTTTTTAAGGATGTAAGCTATATAATAAATTAAAATCCACATACATAGTTGCACCATTACTATCGAAACTGTATGTAAGAAATTTCAACCGTCATCCGTGATTATTTAAAGCTTCAGACTCTTTTCTGTGACACACAGAATAAATCTGAGTCAAATTATTATTAATTTTAGTATCAAACATACATTTTTCTATGTTGGTGGATAGATTTTAACCCAAATAGGTCAGAAGCCCCGCGCTCGAACCAAAATACGCACCCATACAGTTAGATGCTTACTCTGTACATAAGTATTCCTCGCTCTAATCCTGGACTTTGGGACCGAAGTTTTTCGTTCTACCACTAGACCAGCTCGTTCCCATATTACTTAGGTTTAGGGTACGTGTTTTCTAATAAAGTCCAGAGAAATGTTTGAAATTATATTTACTGCTTCCTGTTTATACGTCATATTAACCCCTACTCACACAAAACCCATTTTGAGTTTGTATGAAAACATGTGGAACACTAATGATTTAGATCGTAGAATAACGTGATAAACACTGCGGGAAATGGCTGTGGTAACGATGCCACATATTATTGGTAAATATCAACAGGTAACAGAACACAATGGGCCACGAGCTCCAGCTTCTCTTGAGGGAGTTACATTGGATTATGACAGCTCAAGCCAACTCCCAGGATTCCTATCAAATACCTTGTACTAGTACTAATCTAAATTCCAAATGTTAATCAACTGAATTAGTAATACCATCTTTAATATTCTGCACTGAATTATAATTACTCATTTGGGCATGTTGAATTTAGAATATATTTGAAGTAAATATAGTCATTCCTAAAATTACTACTTTTATGTTAATTGATAAAGTGGACTGTATTTTATAGATAAGAACAAAATAATTCAGGATTGAAAAAATAGTAGAATTGCATTTAATGAAAGAAACGTGTAGAATGAGAATATAAACATTATCAATAATAAAAAATCTGGTATTGACGTTTAAGATCTGGAAAGCAAAGTGTTTAAAAAAGGTAAAGCTGATTATAAGTACTTAACACTGCTGGACGTTCTTATTTAATGTGTTTTACAAATGTATTAGTAAAACCTTTAAAATGTACTATACTGTTTTAATGTAATGAGTTTATTTATTTCCTTCAATAATTTTCTTTTTAGTTTGTGTTTCTAAAATCAACCAGATTACCATGTAATGATTTATACGTTGTTCTAAGTATAAAATTATAATTAGGCTTTTAAAGCCTACCAAAGTGTATGAGTTCTACACATTTCTTGATCTCCTACGTATGCTTCATTCTTCAAAAGCGTGTTTCCTAATATGACATTTAATTTTTGAACGACTTATACCACGACTCCTTGCTTTAATTTATAACCAATATTTTGGGTCGTACTGTACAATTGTGCTATAATCTAATTTAATCGTTGATGCATTATATTTTAGATGTGAAAAAAATTATCTTACCGAAATTTCTTCCAATTTTAATATTTTTCATACAAAGTTAATATAAAAGGCCCACATACTAATTTAAATGTTTCATGAACAAACTATTTATCTTCACCGGAACGACAGCGTTCTGATGGAATTTCCTAAACAAAACGTCACTGAGCATGTTCAATGATAGCCTGTGTTCAGTAAAATAAGCGTGAATGTGCGTATGAAGGTGTATTCATGTGTTTAAACCATGAAAAGGCGGGGTTGTGGGGATTGAATGCCGTGCCTTCATCAGTGTTCAAATCAGCTCAATACGAAATTTCTCGTGCGTAGCATTGGCTAGAGTTGTTTTATTTGATTTTTTAGACGACTCAATGAAAACGAAAAGAATGGTTTAATTTATTCCCTGCATTTATTTATCTTGTGTTAACTAAATAACTAAATTCTTGGTCACTTTTGTCGACATTTTTATTTATTTACAAGAGTATGTTTACGGCTGTTTTCTAAATACGTATACACGAGCAGAAAATCTATGGCTTTAAAATTTACAAAAAACAAGAATGATTAATTAAATTACAACCGCCAATCTCCTACGGTAGAACAAGTTAGTAGAAAGAAACATTCTCTTCTATTACAATATTTACTTACTGAAAAAAAATCTATTTGTTTTATGAAATTTGTCGTCCACCCAACGCACCCTGTATCAATAATCCTATAAAGTAATTGAACATGGCTTCCTATAAATATTGCTTCATATAATTCAAAAGCGGTAGGCCTACAACATATTTTTAAGTATCATTACTATTTGTTTTTGGTTTGAGAATTGTAAATTATTCATTTTCAAATATAGATAACTGTGTAATTTCATCACAACCATGTACACCATGTGTACATAGTGCACACTGAGATGTCAGTGTATGAATCAGTGAAAATATTGCAAACCAACCTATAATGATTACAAAATCATCAAGGTTCCGTCATGAAAAAGCAAAAGTACGTATTTGGTACAGATATGTAAAAACCTCATTTAGTACAACTTTAATACTGGGGGTTGTATATTCAGATCTTCAGTTTTATTTTGAGCGTATATTTATTTTCTTCTACCACATGTTATGATATAATCTCATGATTTAGAAAGATCTCAACCTCAAGTAGCGCCTGGATATTGAACAACAATATCAAACTACATTTCATTTTTATTGGTTTTTCTCTTCCTCAAATAAACATAGCGTTTACGCAATATAATATAGAATTTAAAGTTATTTTAGTTCTCCTTATTTCTACCTAATTCATAAAAGCACCGTTTTCTTGCGTCATGTAGTATTTATGCAATCAGAAAACAAGTCATCAGAATTGATGGGTTAAATCAGGCAAGTATAAAGTAAAAATTGAAAATAAAGCTTACTGTGATCACTATTTACCACAAATATCATAATCATTCTTTTTGAAATTTGAAAAATTTTTATTCTCCTCATTCATGACGTTAAGGGGATACACCACTATTTATAGGCTGATTTTTCGATTTTTATAACATTTTTCAAAAGTTATATTTTTAACTTAAGGATATAATTTTTAATATTTATATGCAATTTGATGTCGATCTGCAAATATTTTCATGAGAAAATTTTTAAAAATATGTGTTTTGCAATTTCACAAATTTTCAACATTGTTGGTTCATTATATATTTTTACTGTATTGTTTTTACAAACTTAGGTAAAGTAAACCTTTTTGACATTAGTAGATTATTTTAGAAGTTATTTGAAAAAAAAATATTAAAAGAATATATTTCAAAATATGAAAAACATCTATAACCATAAACTTATTTAAATATACAATATATTTCTGATCAAATCTTTTATTCAGCCATGTATTGATCAAAAACTGATAAAAAATACATAGAAAACGATATTAAACGAATAATTTATTTTCCATTTATTTCATTGAAATGTGACCTATATATCTAAAGGTCTAATATTAAGAGTATTCATTCATTACTAATAAGATAAAACTTATCTGAATTTAGTAAAGGAAGTATGATGCTGGCCTAAAATAATTTATAGTACATCATATTTAATTAGGTTTTATCTATATAGCTAAGAAACCTAATCAAATATTTTTAAATACATATAGAATACAAATATAGAAGGGGGCTTCATTTTGCGTTGAGACTTTAATTACACGTTGGGTGTTTTGCTAGGCAAGCGTCCTGGATGTGAATAAAGGTATGGCTGAATCCATTCATGGATGATGTGCCACATGACTGAAGAATTTGAATAGTTGTCCTGTTACAGGAGTTCTGTAACACACGGTGTGCAAAATGATCCTTGGAAATGACTTACACACATACCCACTCATTTACACAGGGATGTAACGGAAACCTAGAATAATGACCACATTATAGGACTAATTGAGCTTCCTAATCATACATCGACTGTTCTTATAGTAGTAGAGGAACACATCACTTTGTATGTGTGACTTTCCAGCCAAATTCTTTGTATAAAGTGAAACTGTACCGCTTTGAAAATGTAGTTTTTATTACGTAAGCTATGCAGTATTGTATGGTCTAACATAAGCATATTGATATGTAGCTTGAAAAAAACAGTCTGTAATATTTTGTTAACTCCAAAAAATGTAATTGAATCTCAAAGCATAAAACCAGGGGTAGGCTAGTTTTAATGAACAACAAAACCTAGGGTAGATTTACCCTAAACATTGTATGTGGTCAAAAGAAGGCCTGATATCAATAACTTGGTTAGTTTAACATAAGTTAGAAAATAATAATATATAAACCGATTGAAAAAGGCACTTTTGAATTTTTTCTGAGTACAGATATGCTGGCAATCGCTTATTTATTTGTAAATATTTATAACGGTAGGTTTTAAATATCGTGGACATAGGTACTAAAACTAGGTAAGAATAGGGTTTAAATGTCAAAATAACTGGCTGCAATACAAAACTATTTACTGATTACAACCATTTGAATCGTGTTTAAAGTGTTTGATCAAAAAATTAATTATACTACAATGACTTCTGTGGATAAATATAAACGTCGTCTGTAAAATTATTTCTCGAGAACTTAGTAAACAACCATTTAACTCATGATTAACAAGTAGATGATTTAAAATTACGTTTTACTTTTTTAAATTGGATAAACATGTTTTCTTCAATGGGGGTGCAGTTAATTACCAAAACTATCACTCTTAACATAAATCCGTACTAGCAGTGAAACCTAGTCCAGATTTATAATTTGATTTCTAAGCCCCTGTATAGTTAGACAGACCATAGAGAAGTAAATGTCCATTTAAAACTATCCACTAATTGATAATTGAGTTCAGTTAAGTTTAATTTCATCACAGACAGAAAGGAAGAGAGTTAATAATGAAAGAGGCAAGAAATGAAAGTGGTCAGTGCCACCACTATGTTGATGTTCGTCTTCAATAGTTAATGTCGGGGACTCGAGTGGTTCCCTGGGGAAATTCTCCTTATACACCTCGCCTCCTATTAGTTAACCCTTGTTAAGTCACTCAACAATACATGGCCTGTACAACAGCTGAATAGTTAATGTTGATTCTGGTTAGCATAGTTACTTTTCTAGCGTTTTCCTGCAATTAGCTTTAATAATAACCATCACTGTATAAATAAATATTGAACAATTGTATATGAGGAGAGAATATTCTGTTCAACTAAATTTATTCTCATTTACATCTTAAAACTTATTGTAAAGATAAATAGGAAAATTAATTTTTAGCATGGTAAATTATTTTACTAAGGAATATGAAAGAATACCTTTAGTTAATAAAATATAGACATTGGCATATAATACGAGGAAGTTTATTTTATTCATTATTTTCTTGCATAGCTTATTAGCTATACAGATTTACTTTATGTGCTGACAAGGTTTTGTTTTATTTTCAAGCAAAATGAGGTCCTTTAACAACTTAAAACATTTAAATATTTACGATGTGGATAGAAACCAAACAACCAAAAGTTTTATATCGAGCTTATGGCTTTTTTAATAAGACCAGAATACTAAATCTAGGCGATTACATGAAGGGTTTCGCTTTTTAGATAATAATGTTTTCAGATCGACTGAAATAAAAAAAAAAAACGTTTGATTACCTGTTTGATTCTAATGTGAATACAGCCGAACTCAACCGTTATACAGTGAAATGTATTAATCAGATTTACATAATCTACTATCAAGTATTCGATAAAGCACGAGCTAGTTATGGATACATCACAATTTACTACTGGAAGTCAGGTTTACGAAACGGTTCATGTAAATGGAGAGAATAGTATCTTTCCCCCCGAGGAAATGCTGAGCACTCGGGTGTATTGCAGATTTATTTTGTGTTTTAGGAAGGAAGAATTACTCAAACGAATTGGAACTTTGATTGAAACTGTTACATGATTAGTTTAAGCAGGACGATTGAATGATTACAAATTTATTCAAATCTTCAATATTCTTAAATATGTTTATACTTTGAAAATTCGATTTGTTATTTCAAATACCATTTACTATCCTTTGTCATGCTAATCTCATACGTAGCCCGTAGATGTACAGTATTCCCCGAAACCAAAGATCATGATAACATAAGTGTTGAGTGGTTAAAGAAGTGACAAGAACAAGATTTTGCATTCGGTATTAATAACAGTCGGTTTTGCGAAATGTAAACAGGAGATACAATCAACAAGACAAGGTATTTAAATTGGTAATGCATTTTTTTATTTTAATTTAATTTTGCTCTTTTTTTTAAAATGACATGCTTTGGGGTGTTCTCCAAAGGAATAGAATCACTAGGCCAGCAATTTATCATCATTACAATGCAAGTTCTCGTGGCGTTGCTCAAACAATTGATTATTTTACCAGCTAGGATGTTAAATGAAATGACGGGTCAATCGCCATACAGCCCCGAGTTGGCACCAAATAACTAATTTTGTTCCCACACATAGAAAACGAACTGTGTGGTAAAGAATTTTGAACACCACAAAAAGCCTTTGTTGCGTTTAAAACGCATATTTTGGAGCTACATCAGGGGTGAAAATTGGTTCAAATGCATGAAAAAGTGTATGAAACTTAAAAATCAATAAAACTAGCTTTGCTTAAAATTACTTGCTTTTTCATTGATAGGCCAGAAATGTATATATCATCGGCCGTACTCTTTAATGTCCTAATTATAATAATACAATATGAAAATTTGTACAACTAAAGTATGATTTCTAAAGTATAATTGAATATGTATTGAATTGCACATTGCTGCTTATCCAACTTAATAACTACCTTGCAAAAATGAAATAAAACCTTTGAGTCAACTTACAAAAAACCAGTCAACCAATATAAGTAAAACGTAAGACATTACTAATCCGAAGTTCTTAAATATTTTTAAAAATATTCCAAAACTGTTAACGGTAAAGTCTGGTTTTGCCTTGTCGGGTTTAAGTGTTGTAAATAAAACCGATTAATCTTGCTTTGATAAAGGGGTGCGAGCTCATCATTATTTGAATAATCGGACTCAAACGGTTGATCAATGAGGGTGGTAGATCAGTGATTGACGAAGTACAAAAACGGACGATCAACATTTAACCTAACCTGAAGAATCCGTACGGAGAATAATTAGTGTTTGGCAGGAAACATTGTCCTTTTGAGATTATTTTTAATCATGCTGTCCGTTATATACCCGAGAATGGGTACAATGTCCTTTTCTATATCTACATCAATGTCCAAATATCTCTAATTGTCTTTCATAAGGGGTGTTTTACTATAAACTTTAACCATCATAAAGGGGGGAAATTAATGTTATATAGTTAAGAAACTGATATAAGTTATGATTAATTTATTTTTCACATAGAGTGCAATTCGATTATTACAGTACTGTAAAACCCAAAGAATAGTTTGAGTAATGAAGTATCGCCCCTGATTGCGTTGACGGTAAGAACCAAATATATTATTATTATAACCTAAAGAGTATAACTTCAAAAACAACAGTTTTCTTGTCCACGATAAGGGAGATTCTCATTTTCTTGACTTACTAAACAATTATCATCACTCATTCGTGTTTGTATGCAACGATTTTTCTCATTGTCAAAATTAAATCCTTAGCTCTATATTGAAGGCACATTTCAACAGTTTCAAGGTTACGAAAGGGTTTATAATCTAGACCAGGGAAATATAACAATTCAACGTCACTAAAGTTTTTTTCAACCGTAGTAACTACCTATTTATTTATAAAAGAATTGTAATATTCTTAATGTAATTGTTGTTCTCATGGTAGCAGACTAAATAACTGTTTAGTAAAATATACTATGGTACGTGTTTATAAACGGAATTCATAGTTTTAAAATAATTAGTAGGTTTCAAAACATATACTTTAAAAAAGTACACAATAAACACAGCATATAGTTAGTCTTATACCGTTGATAATGGAGTCAATATTGTAGCTATTAATTAAAGAAACATAATTTAAAGCTTAGAACCATAATTTAAAACTTATCTTGGATTATTTTATGATTTGCGTAGAAAGGAATGCATGGCAACAGCGTCAGTGAAATTGTTTTACTGTTTAGGTTTATTGTTACCATAGCAACTAAGTTTAAGTTACCATAGTTCTACCCCACCCATCTCAATAAAATGTCTTTGATGTAAATAGGGAATTTCACCCCGTTAAACATTGAAGGATAGTGTGACATATGAGAGCAAACTATTGGAGAACGTTTAGTTGCAATTAAATTAAAGTTCAATAGCTGGATCAACGAATTGTATTAGCGAATTTCCCAATAGGGAAGTAGCTATTACCGTAGGTGGCACGGTAAAACCAAGACCCGTATGACCAGGGAAAAACGTATAAAGGTGTATATAGTACGTATATGGTACGTACGTATATGGTACGTATATAGTATATAAAGGTGTAAGGCGAGATAAACTTGAATGAGTTTGCGAACCAGCGTGATCGGACCTTGGGAACGTGGTTTTACGAGGGGTTTTACGGGATAAAAATTGGTTTTTCTCATTTTTGACCCTCAAAACACAAAATTTCACAATTTTTCCCTAGACCTTTTTAAGGAGCTTAAAAAGCAAACAATTTTGTATATCGAAGTGTTTTTGTACGGTTATTGGTAACGGAGAAAATCAAAAAAATTGTAAAAATTGTTTTAAATTCCCATGTTATTCTTATGGAGAATTTTTTTTTTATAATTTTTCTTTTGTTGAAGAGTGTCATCTCATCTTCTCACTGAATAGCGAACAATTTTCATGAATTTGCCATACCAAATTTATTTATCTGTTGTGAATATTATATTATTGCCAAAATACCAGGTTTGACTATAAATACTAGCAACAACACTGTCCTCAGTTTAATATCATATCTGTAGTTTTATTTTTTTTTTACTTTATGTACTAAGCTTATTGAAACAATAGATAACTTTGAAATTGAGTGTCCGTAAAAATAATAGGAAACGTTTAAAGGCACTTATGTCTATGCCCCAAATGAATTCCTCAAAAGCATTTCATCGAACAAATATATAATATACAGTTTAGAGTTGTAATACCTTGCAATACCGGCCTACCGGAGTTGGTATGCTAAACCGTAAACAATCTTTATTTCCATTTGGTTACAGTCCGAGAAATTGTGTTTACAGATATTCAGCTTAGCTTTTATTTATTGATACTGATTTATTTGATTGACTATTCAAATTTGTGAGATTTGTGGTCGGTGGTTTGACTAAAACCTTCGATTACAAATTCAGCTCATTTAAACACTCTTGTTTTATAAATAAAAGATCAAGATTGATTCGAATGTTGTACAAATAATATAGTCGTGGAATAAAAACATCTTTGAAACACATTATAACGGATATTCGTTTCAATGGCTTACATGTTGAGCTCAAATCTGCTGATTCGACTAACAGCAATAACACAACTATTACGATTGCTCTTTTTGGCCATAAAATTTAATAATATACGTATTTCGTCAATTTAAATGCCGAAATTCTATCCTTAAAGGATAATTTTAAGAAAGCTAATATTTCTCTACTGATATGTTAGATTTGAACTATGTAAGGTTTGTAAAATATAATGTAAAATCAATCTCACTTTTAGTTGCAGTCTAATGTAAACCTAGCAAAACTTACAAACTCAAACCGGCTTCAAACAACACTTTAATGTCTCACATGGACGAACACTTCCGCGCATCCAAACTTTGTCTCATCAGCGAAAAGTGTTTGTGTCTAATTAACGAGGGAAAAGTTGCCGAGCGAGCATGTAGCATCTTGTTTGAAATGTTACACAATATAAATACAAAAAACACAAAAATATGATTGGCAACATATTCACCCATTCTTGTTTTAGGGCTTCCATAATATAAAAGCCTAAAGCATAGAACTTTTTTCTCAGATATTAATGCATGTTTCTTCCAAACACTTTGACACTTTTGTCATTCGTACAAGTGAAAACCTAAAAAAATATGTATATATATAAAATTTTACGAAATATCAGTCTTTTTAAGATATGAACAATTCTTACTTACTCATCTGGAAGAGTAAGTATAAACAAATAAGCATTAAGAAGTCATAACGCTTAAAACCGTAGTAATTTACCTGAAACGCGAATAAATGAATATATAGGGAATAATAAATGTATTTCTCAAAGATTGTTCAGTATAGCAAGAAATTTTAATACCTCTTGTAGTATACTCAGTGAAAACAAAATAAAAATAAAAATCCTCATACATATCTTATAAATTTATAAGATTTAAAAAAAAAAACAAAAAAAAACTATTTACAATTCTAAACCCTATAATGCCAATATTTGCTTGTATATTTTTGAACCAAGAATCTTTTAATGGATATAAAAGCTCATTTTAAATACATTAATTGTGAGCAAAAATCTTGGTTTCATCAAAGGATGTAAAAAACAAAAGGTGGGTAGATGAAGTTATAAGCCAATGTCAGCTCATTAGGGTAAGCGCTGTTAGTTGGAGTGGCTTCTACCTGTTCAGCCTCCCGCGTCCTCTACTGTCAACTTGGAGAACCGACTTTGATGTGTGCTGTAGATACCACCCCGTACTTCATTTATTTATTAACAGAATTATCCATTAAATTATCCACCATAAAAAAATCAATGTTTAATGTAAATATTCCAAGCATATTAAATATAATTGATAATTGATCGTGGTCAAAAGTGACTGCTAAAATGGAAGCCAAGGTCACACTGTAAACATTAGCAATCTTTCGTGTTTAAATGGGAGTACTTAAATTGACTTATGCAAGTAGAAAATGGAGATAATGATACACACATTCTTTTATTATAAACAACAGTTTAATCAATTTGAGCAATGAAAACAATTTTGATAATTTAAGACCTGATATTGAAAATATTGAGAAATCGAGATATATATACTGGCAACAATAAGACATTGCCAGTGATTGCGTTTAAATAATGCACAATTAGTCCAGTATTTTTAGGGAAACATACCCATCTACCATTAAATAGTTCCCTAAATGGTGAAACTTTGCACATGTGTAGTACTATTCCCCAGTAACAACATATCAAAAATCAACATTCGTGCATGCTGTGCTACGGCCACCATCTTGGAAAATGTCGGCTGATTATAACTTTTTTACCATATTTCACAAACCGGTGGAAATACAGAAATTTTGTACGACCAAAATTTAAAGAACACAAAAAATACACCTTTTTAATGACATTTGCCCTATCTCTAACGGTTATTGAGGAAAATTCATTTTAATCTTAAATTTAAAATGTTATTCTTATGGAGAATAAGGAAAATGTTGTTGTTTACTTGCTTATGGATATCTTTTAAAACACATTTGCACATTTATTTAATTTATACTAAGCTATTAATATATCAATTAAAAATGACACATTTTATAATCCTCCATCAAACCTAGGTATTTATTAAACCTAACGTTATTTAAAAAGACTTTTAACTATTTGAGATATTTATTTTTAGCTGCCATTTCACTATTAATGGTCCGATTTCTATTTTCTTTATGTTAATTGTTTAGTTTTGTCAAGACCTGTAAAATGATACCAAACTCGACTATACTTCCTATTTGAAAATTTTTAGCTAAACCCCACCCCTACTAAACCCCACCCATCATTATTGTAGCTCTTCATATCCAATCAAGTTGCTGCAAACCAATTTCAAATATCTCAAATAGTTAAAGGGGGTGCAAGTTAATTTTCATCCACCCTCATGGTTATTTGGATTTGTAACGTTTTCGGGCGCCATTTTGTTGTTAGTGGATCAATTTTGCCTTTCTTTATTTCAATTTTTATGTTTCGTCAAGACCTGTAAAATGACACCAGACTCGACTATACTTGTCCTTTAAAAAGTTTTGACCCCCAATAAGGACAAAATTATCAAAATTTACCATAATTATTGTAGCCCCTCATATCTAAGAAGGTTGCCGCAAACAGATTTAATCTATCTCAAATGGTTGAAAAGTTAAGGGGGGGGGGGTGTAAGTTACTTTTCAGCCACCCTGTATAATAACCACCATTACAGAAAATTATCGATAAATTTGTTATTAGTAAATATTATCCTATGTTGAAGTTATATAGAAGTTATTGCCAGGTTTCACGTTCTTGTGTAAACGAACGTCTAAACTAGTTGTAAATAAGCGTATAATAAGCAGTTTCCCTACTTGAGAACTGCGGTCTCCTGTTTCAGCACTTTCAACCAAACAATACGAGAGCTTCGTTAACAAAGTTTACTATTACACTTTTAGCAAAATGTATGCACAATCAAAAATAGAATTCAAAACCAACGAGATGTTTAATTTTATGAATATATATTTTTTAACTTAAAGCCTTTATCCTGTATATTATGTGTAATGATATATCTTCAAAATTATAAGATGAAAGAATAAATAATTATTTTATAATATTAACTAACTTAGTCTACTTACATTTCAGATGTCGGAGGAAGATGGTTACATCTACTTATTACCCAGAATTTACCTAATACTATCTCTGTTTTATTCAGGTAAATATATTTATTATATTTTTATAATTCTACTATGAAAAGATCCTATTACTGAGAAATTATATAAATTTCCTTTGATAATCCAACGGCTCAGATCAATGGAAAATTATATGTTATGCTAATGAATAGACGTATTGGATTGTCTAAAATTAAAAGTCGTAGGAACTATACAAGTAAAACTACATGTGCATGATTTTTAAACCAATCCTGTAAGCAAATATTTTTAACTGATGGATGGACTAGGTACTGATAGAAACCATTCCATCTTAATTTTAAATTAAGTAAGAAGTGAATCTGTATCACACCAGATCAGATATTAAGGGTGTTTGGTCAAAAATTTGATGTCTTATTTTTGTTATTGTTCAATTGTACTAAAAATTAGAAATACAAATATACAGGGTGGAACGAAGTTAGTGTTAAAATATACTATGTGTTTAACTACTAAGTATTGGTGATAAAATGGCACTAATTTAAGTTTCCATACCCTCACAGGTAGGGAATAACTGACAATTTAAGATGTTTTCAAAATATTTGTATTTGCTTACATAAAATTGCCATAAGTGCTGCACTAAACATTGTTTTTATTCCAAATTCATTGTCATATTTAGAATCCTCATTAAATTTCCATTATTAACTGTACAAATTCATTGAGATGAAACATCTGCATAAGCCTTTATTTGGCAATGAAAGTTTGAATTTGTGATTTTTTAGAAAAAAGTAATAACTTTTTCCAAAGTTTTTCTATACTACACTGGACTGTAAAGAGTGTCAAATATTACTAAAAACTTCTGCAGTTAATAACCTTTAAAATGATGTATAAAACATCTACTGTTCGTTTAATTTGTCGTTCTCAAATTTAAGAGTTTCTCTTGAAAAACACGGAACGGCTAATGTTTAATTTCTTGTAAAAAAAACATGTATTGGCTTCAATGATATGGCAGCAGCTGGTTTTAAAATCATTGAAATGGGTATTATTGCAATTTTCAGAATCCTTGTGAAATTCCTAATAAGAATATTGAGGAATTTTTAGGATTAACACTTTATGAACCTATGTTTTGTGATGAATCTTCATTTAGGGGATTTTTCTTATTAATGGGGATAACTTAAAATCGTTTACGGTGTTAGTTCTATGGTATATTCAACCAATGTGCGAGATTGACTTAATGCAAAATATACAACTTAAATGATAACAATGATAAAGATGGGTCATATGGTGTGGTTTGCTGGCATGTCAGGTCGCCAGACCGTAAGTCCACTGGACTTGTTTTGTGTGGCTATGTGGAGTACTTGGTCTACTCATCTTTAGTGGAAGATAATCAGGAAATTTACAACTGGATAATGAATCCAGATCTGCTAGTAAGATAAACGTAGTATTTTAATGCTACTGTTGGTGCCACGTGCTAAAAAACCTGGCTGTATATCAGGGAAAATAAAGGAGATAAAAAAAAAAAAAAACTCAATAGTTTAAAATGTTAAGGGAGTAAGGAACAGTTATTTAAGTTTCGAATATTGAGTGTTTTAGAATTAACTTTTAGTTTTTGTGTAAATAAGTTAAACTATGTATTTCTGATGTAAGTGTAGTATCTACATAATTTTAGAGGTTACTCCATTGGAAGTATTTGCTTATGCTTAAAAAAAATCTTAAGTTAAATGGACCATGTGTAACTTTAAACAATATTCAATGAATTCGAAAAATAAAAATAAAACTAGTTTAACATGTTTTCACAAAACATACGTTTATATGGATGTTAATCCTAATGGATCTTTAATATTCTTACAATAAATCTCACAAGAATTCTAAAAATTACAATAAATCCTATTCAAATATGATTATTGCAGCTATTGCCATATTATTTAAGCAGATACATGTTCTTTTAAAGGGAGGCGATTTTGGTCATTCCGTGTTTTTCAAGAGAAACTCTTAAATTTGAGAACGACAAATTAAACGCAGAGTAGATGTTTATACGTCATTTTAAAGGTTAATAACTGCAGAAGTTTTTAGTAATATTTGACACTCTCTAGAATCCAGTGTAGTATAGAAAAACTTTGGAAAATGTATTACTTTTTTTCTAAATTCAAATCATTTTTTCTAAATCACAAATTCAAACTTCCATTGCCAAATAAGGGCTTATGCAGATGTTTCATCTAAGTGAATTCATACTATTAATATTGGAAATTTAAGGAGGATTCTAAAAATGACATAGATTTGAAATAAAAACAATTTTTAGTGCACTTATGGCCATTTTATGTAAGCAAATACAAATATTTTTAAAACATCTTAAATTGTATGTTATTCCCTACCTGTGAGGGTATGGAAACTTAAATTGGTGCCATTTTCTAACCAATACTTAGTGGTTAAACACATAAAACTTTTTAGCACTAACTTCGTTCCACTCTGTATAGGACAAAATTATTTATTTTGAATGCTATTTATAAGCGAGATATGGACATATGAGATATGGAGCTTGAAAGTAGTACATTTTTCATCTTTGGTACCAGTTCACAGGGAGAATGGATAATGCGATTCTCACCAAAATTGGCGTTCAGGTGTGGAAAAATAAGACAATAATTACTAGCTATTTAAAATTATAAATACAAAAAAAAATTAAACTAAATTTTTTATAAAACAATTTTAATTTTTTTTTAATTTTTAAAATAGCTGTTTATTTTAGGGGAAAATTTATCCGTATGTTGGAATTAAAAAAAAAGTGATATGTTAACTCATTCGGTCTGTGAATTCGTACCTTTGATGCCTTGCGCCGTCGGAGCACTACTCGTTGAGAGTGTGTACACTAACACTGGGGCTGTAGAATACTTTTAATATCACGTAATCGATAACATCTTTTAACATTGAAAGAATACGTTTATCGTTGTATTCTAGGTGTTAGTAACATATCCCATTTTTTTAAATTCCAACATACAGATACATTTCCCCCAAAAACAAACAGCTATTTTTAAATTTGTAAAAAATTATTTTAAATTTTTTTATAATTAACAACATTTTAAAAATTTATAATTTGTAATAGCTAGTGATTATTATCTAATTTTCCACACCTGAATGCCAATTTTGGTGAGAACCGCATTACCCATTCTCCCTGTGAATTGGTACCAAAGATGACAAATTTACTACTTTCAAGCTCCATATCTCGCTAAGTATTCAAAATAAAAATATGTTCCTTTATATTTGTATCTCTAATATTTTGTACAATTGAACAATAAAAAAAAATCAGGCATGAAAATTTACGACCAAACACCCTTAAGCTCAACTGAACAATCTGATTTGAGGAGTAATGAACGTCATAAGCGCCTTTGAGATAAATATTGTTCCTTGGAAATGTGTACGATATCTTGTTAAAGTGGTTATTTGATATGAACAGCACCCTAAGCTGTTTATTAACCTCGAGTTTAGGACATATTTTTCAAAGAAATAATATTTATAATCCAAGATCTTATTACCTTATTTAATTAGTTTATGGAAACAATATTTTTAACTGCTGTTCTTAGTATTTTATAACACTCTTGTAGATTATAATTAAATTTAGTAGTTAAAAAAATATTTAAAACCATTCAATTCCTTTTACTTTTTTACGTCCAAAATCTATATCCTAAGTATAATGCAGGACATAACGTGGCTAAGTATAACGTTGACATATATGTGAACACTCAGTAAAGCTTTCGAACATATTAAGTGATTTTTTTGCCAAGTGAAAAAATATTACTATAGGTAGTCATTGTTACTTTGAATGTAATTTATTTTAAACAATAAGTAGTTTTATGGATTTTTACTTAATGGAATCCACTACTGCAGAGGAAGTTCTGTTCATCTACAAGACTATACTTTAAAGTTATTTACTATAGTATACAGTATGTTTACTATATCTTCATCTATACTTTTAAGTTATCTGGATAAGTGAATTTACATAGGTATACTTTAAACCATATAATGAAATTTCCCGAATTGAATATTTAAATTAAAACTATATTAACTGAAAATAATAAATAAACATAGACTAATTAGGGTTTTAAGGCGATTTCCCATAGCACGTACAAATTTTATATCACTTTTCTTGTCTTTCAATTAACGTCGATATCTGCTCCAGGGATGAAGTAATAAAACATATCTCTCTGCAATAAATTCACATTGCGACCGTCCATTTTCTGATTAATCGTTACAATCGGAAGTTGTATCGTTATATTTGCCTCGGTTTGTACGTTAATTTTATGTGTAAAGCTACACAATTCTATTTTACTCTCAGTATTAACAATTCTTGTTTAGTTTTATATCCGTAATTTGACAAGTTGATTAAAATAGTTAATGTATCGTTGAGATTACAACATGGATTTCAGACAATACGTAACCGTAGCACAGAACGATAGAAATCACATTTTTTAGGTGAATTTATGTTTACAGAATAAAAATTAAATGGTATATTTTTGTGAAATTTTACATTACTTTAACTATGAAAGTAAAACATTCACCGTCATGATATTCAATCTCCAAAGAGCCTAATTACGTTTTCATGTCGTAGTTCAAAACATATTCTCTTCTACATTAATCGACTTACATTCAAGGCTTTGGTAAACGGGTACAAAATAATGTGTATACACTTTTTGAAATATTTAATCACCGTTATTATATATATCGTAAATAAATAACATCTAACATATTTATGAGCCATTTCATAACTACTAAGTAAATATGACTCCCAGCCAAGCTTTTTCAAATGTATGGTATGTACTTTATGTTAATTTACACAATATTGTGTATTAGATGGATAAATGGTTATATGGTAACGCTAACTTTGACTATGGTTACCGAGATAAATATCTTATCCATGTGGATTGGCTGTAGGTATTTAAATGTCAAAGGATATGTGAGCCTTGTTTGAAGTGTGCTGATGTAACAATTCTATTATCTTTTAGTTTCTAAACTTACGACAGTCGATATGACATAATAAGCTATAGTTTATACTTATATATATATATTAATTTTTTTTTAGAAAAGTGTATTCTACACTAACACACTCTGAAAGTTGCTCAATTCAAACGACATTCTCAAACTAAAACTACCAAGAGCCATTGAATTTTAGATACTGAATTAGGTATCCCACCTATATGAATTAGCCAATTTGGAGTTAAAAAATTTCTTCGTTGAATCAGTACAAAACAGAGTTTGTAACAGTCTCATATTCTATTTTCTCCTTTTCAGTTTGTTACTGTGATCATTAATGTTGCATAAGCAAATTTAGTTTACAATAAGTTGTCTTTTCATTTTGGCTACGTCAAAAAGTTTGGGTATTCTACAGATATCGGTTATTTTATCAGCGCAATCTGTCGGTGGCTCGATTCAACCACATTCAAATTAATTTTCAAACCGGCTACACCATTATCATAGGTATGGATTGTCTAGCCTCACTTTAAACACGGTAATGAGATTTCTACTTAAATGTAATGTACCCGAAGTGAAGGGTGTGCCGCACTATTCTGTACAGGAGGTACCTCAGGGCTGATGGACGGTCAAGGACCCATCTTCCTCGTGGAGCCCCCCAGTCGTGTGGACTTCCTGAACAGCACGGGGGGTCGTCTGGAGTGCGCCGCTAGGGGCAGCCCTCAGCCTTCCATCCACTGGACCCTGGGGGACGGCAGCCCCTTGCCCACAGTGTCCGGCCTCCGCTACCAGCTGCCCAACGGAACCCTCGTCTTCCCACCCTTCTCCAACAACGAGTTCCGCGTGGACGTCCACAGGACATCTTACCGCTGCGTCGCCTCCAACTCACAGGGGCGAATCTTCAGTAGACAAGTCCGACTGAGAGCAAGTTAGTATTTTACCATATCCTTATGCCGACCCCTTATGCAGACGTTCAAACAATTATTCTAAGGCAACTAACAAGTGAGATATGGGGCTAACAGAGTTTTGGTCGCCATCTTGGATACCGCACTTCCGGTTCAAATTTCACTTTGGCAACAGGCAGATTCGTACTCAGCAAGGTGATATACCATAAAATCGTTGTTTCCCGAATTGTTACATGAAATGCTTCTTGCATTGCCCTATTTTATAATCGTGCCTGGTCTATATGTTTTTGAGGCAGACCTGTACCCAAACATAGCATTTTTGGTTCTTGAGTCTTTATTTGAATGGTATAACAAAAGTAATTAGTATTTCTGAGTGGTACATAAATACTATTGTAATATGACATAGAATCGTTTATATTTCGGGCAAAGGGTTCAGACGTAGACTTGTATCTCGACTTTAAATTGGTTAGCCTACACCTCAGTTGCGAACGTGGTGGAAAATTTGCTTTTGGTGTTACAAAAACTATTAAATTTGTAAAAAATTGTAATAAAGTTTATTTGGTCAAATATATAACTTGTGTTTTTAGTGTGGAACTGTACCCCAACTTGCGTACATGAATATTTTCGGAAAGAGGTACAAAATTTATGCTTAGACAAAACGGTACAAAACAGGTTCAAAATTCTGATATGATTTTAAGTTTAAAAATTTAATGTCCGGGTACAACCCTATGGTGCTGTTTAAACGTAGTTTTTCATCTCCCATTAAATAATGCTGCAAATACACGTTTTCTCTAACCATATTACGTTTGGTAATCAAATAACTAAACATCAAATTGATGAACTAAAAGACCCCCAATATTTAGGGGTACTTACAAAATGCTTACAATGGAAACTTTGAGAGAGCATTCTTGAAAAAAAAAACGGCAGATTCTTTTTCTGAGGTCTTTAGAAATTTCTCTTCTGAAGAGTTTACGACTGAAGTTACGCTCTTCTTTCAAAATATTTCCTTCTGATTACTTTTACTTCTTGCTTCTGCTGACAGTTTATTAACAATCACTGTATTTAGGTTTTAATTTTGACGAGTGTTTATCAATGCGGAAACTCTCTTCAATATTTCTTTCACCAAGCCTGAATTAACCTTCTAATTAAAATGTCTATATAAATATAATTTTTAAAGTTATGTTTATTTCGATAAAATAGGTAAAAACTGCCAGATAATGTATTACAATACATTCAGTATTACCTAATTATGTATAGTCTCATAGTTTTTTTGTATATATTGTTTAGTATATGCAGACTATTTTTGTTACATTTTTCTATAGCAGAAATTCGAAAGTACTTAACTAAAAATAACTATGCTTTGAGATAAAGCGTGAGCTAAAATAAACATTATCAGAATAGCGATTTGGAGTTTTCGATGGATTAGAACTTAAGTTAAATGTATCCTAACAATTTCATTATTGAACCTTTCAAATTGAGACATTTGCAACTACTGTACAATTTTTTAAAAGCTACCTTACTTATTATTTTTAATTTCAAAGGGTAAAACAAACTCCTTTATTGGATTCAAATTACCCAATTACAATCCTTTATTGTAGCTTCTGAACTGTTGTTAGAACTGTATGATTATTCACTACGTCTTACTCTTAAATTAGCATTCTCACGTGCCAATACAAAAACGTTACATTCATAGAAACCCATAAAACACATTGCCATGGTAACCGTCCGTGGTTGGATCGAATAGTAGGCTGCATAACGTGTTAATTATTTTGTACAAATATTCTTTCATTGCGGTTTTAATCTTTGTTATGAATCCCAATCGTTGGTACGTTTTTATAAGACCACTGTAGAATGAAGATTCAGTCAATTGTGTATTGGATAGTGATATTATTATTGAACTGCCGTTAAATGGTTCAGTCAATTGTACTTGTCTTATATCGATTTAACAATTCAATTTTTACCAGACTCAATAAAGAATTACAAAATCACAATCATTTTTTTTTTGTACTAATCAATACTTAAATGTATGTCTATGTTTTTAATTAATTTGCATAATGCATCCAATTTTATGACAAATCATAATAACTTACTGCTACTGATAAAACTTATCTCAATATTCATATTGTACGATAGAATCATCTATTTGCTGATATCTTTGCATAAACTAAGTTCAACTTTATCCTTGCACAATAACGTGTTCTAGAGGCAGTTGGAATGGATGAAATACATTACTTGGAGGTTGTATAGGGCTTACCCTTTAATTAATGAGCGAATAAAGGGTCTCTTTAAGATTTAAGGGGAACGAAGTGAGTTTCCCGGCTTGGGACGCGTTGCTATTAACGCTTCTCCTAAATACTAGAGAGACTATGATACCCAGTTATACACATACCCACTTTGCATGATGTTTTGAGATTGCATCGTCCCAAATAACATTAAATTTAATTGTATTCTTAACCAATGCAACAGTGGAGAATAATCTGTTTTTTTTTATAAGGGAACACGTATTTGTTATTGAATTCAGTTACCATTTGGTAGTTAAAATAATACTCTGTGGAGCGTGTGGACGTTTCGTTTCATTGGAAATATTAATTTACATAGGCCTACTCGTTTTTCTAGTGATATTTATAGTGAATGGTTAAACATTATCAAATTATTTAAAATAAACTCACAGAAAAACTCTAGAACAATAATGCAGGCGTTTTATTGGTGGTATGATTATAAGTTGGGTAAAACTCTCTTTTAACATTTACAAATTCTATATAATGCGGATTCACTATGATGTCTTGTGATCATTGCCTACTTTGCAGTCATACTTCAGGACTACGAGGTAGATGTTAGCAGTTCTACAGTATCCAGAGGTAACATAGCCGTACTACACTGTATCGTCCCTACCTTCATGAGGGACTACCTAACTGTCACCTCCTGGCTACAAGACCACGCCTTCAACATATATCCCTCCAGCGACGGCGGTAAGTTTGTCTGAAAATCCTTCAATAGCCAATGAAAAATCATAGTGTGTATATTATACTTGCTAAATATTAAGGGTTGTATTTAACAATTATTTTTGAATACGTCTTCAAATACTTTTGAAAAATCTACACCATAACGTAATGTAGCTTAAGAAGTTAGTTGAAGTATAAGTGTCAATGGAGCAAAAGGTGCTGTACAGCTACAACAGTATCAACATTATACGAATACACGAACGTAAAATCGTAACTGAGATTAAATCATAAAACATTACTTTTAACGACATACAAAGTCTAAATAACGAAACTGCCGACAAATTTCATAACAAATATGACAAATGTAGTGGTGGTTTTGTATCATATCTTGAGTATCTTAAAATTCGAATTTAAATCGGTGGAAATTATTGTTACGTGAATAATTAAGTAGTGTCTTCAGCATGCAAATTGAAGGCTTGATGTTCCTGCATAATTTCCCTACATTTTATGACTATCGTGTTTATACAAAAACATACTTATGTTTTATGTAATGTTCAATGTAAATATACTTACCCGTGCGGTACCGGGTTGGAATAGGACATCAGGCTTCTCGGGCTTGTCGTAAGAGGCGACTAAAAGGGTGAGTGACATTCTCACTGGGAGTCCCAGGGAGTGCCCCTGTTGTGTTGCAGGAGTTGATGTGTGCCCTGCACTGCTGATGGGTATTTACCATACACGTTCCGGTTTTCCTTCAGTCCCGGACTGTACAGTCCTGGACTGAAGGAAAAACTAAACGTGTATGTTGATTCACAGGCAGACCGTTGGCCGGACGGCCGGATGTGAAACACATCCGGCCAGGCCCGGCCTTGAGGCCGATTTGAACGTGTATGGCGAATCCCGCAGTCCAAGACAGTGCTGCTTCCCCCCTCCCCTTATAAATTTTAAGCATCATCGCATTCGCATCCTTTCTTCATTGTGAGTCAACTACTGGTGAAAAGCATAATCGGAGCTGTGTTGTTTGTTGTTTTGTTGGTGTAGTTTTTGGATTTTGGCACACGCCTCTTGCGCCTTTTTCTTCTTGCTATAACAGAAACAACCACTGCCATAGCTTCCAGATCTTCCACAGTTGACATTTCCACTGTCGAGCACAAGACAAAATCGAGCACACACTCAAGCACTCAAGAGCTACCCAGTATACGCGCGACTGAATGCACCAAGGCAGGTCGCGCAGCATGTTTGGGAAGGTCATTGACTCCTTCCAACTCCAAACTGTGCAGTTCCGGACTGAGCGTGTGTGGGGAGGTCACGACTCCGGCCAAACTGTGCAGTTCCGGCCTAAAGGCCAGGCCTTGAGGCCGGGACGGAACGTGTATGGCAGGCTCAGTGGGTCGTGTGAAGCCAGCCACTTTGGTCCTTGGGCAGGGAGTGCGGCATGGATGTAGAGGTCAGGCTCTGTATTGCGATGGGTGACCCCCCACACGTCAGGTATGCGGTGCTGGGCAAACGGAGGTCAGGCCCCGGTGAACTGGGGTAAGGGTTTTTGTCCCCGAGGGTATACCCGTTCCTGACTGATTCCGGGCCGCTCCTTGCCACACGATGTGCTGGAATAAACACAATGGCTTTTAATAAAACCCCCCAAAACACATTTTTGATTAAGAGCTCAAATGAGCAAGAAAATGCGTTGGAAGTGGAGCGGAACCCTTTTGTTCGTAGCTCCAAGGTTCAGAGGTCGCCACAACCGAACAACGTGAGGACATCTCCGCCACCTGCACCTTTCAAATGCACTAAGGAGTTTCTCCATTTATTATCTCCTTCGGTAAGTGGAGCTAGAACGGTGCAGAAAACGTTGGGGATGCAGAAGTCGAACTGGTGTTGCCAGCAACTCTCCTGCCGATCAGTTATGCTGTTGGGATGCCGGAGGAGCATTTCACTGCTGTGAAAAATGTACCGCCACGTTGCGGTCGAAAGGCTCTGAGATGGCGCTTCTGCGTCCAGAGAGTAGCATCGAAACCCGGCTCCGAGACATGGAAGAGACGATTAATGCATTGCTGGACACCTTCCGGACCCAGAAAGCCCCGTAAATCAAATGGTCAAAAACGGCATGGCCAAACTAGAGGATGACCTTGGCTTCGTTTTTTCCTGCCTGGTGGAAAAGATTGCCGAGAAGGTGGTGTCCCTGCCCGATGAAAGAGCGCTGTCTTCTTAGAAAATACGGAGGCCTTCTACATCGGAGAGTCCTCAAAAAAGAGAAGAAGACGTCTAGACCAAAATGGCAATAGTAAAGGCCAAGACGAATCAGACAGACCTATCGTCTGCTGTGCCCAGATCCTTTTTGGACGTAGCTGCAGCTCCAGTGAAGAACTGACAGCCACACCTACCTACGACCCCCTTTCAGGGAAGTTCCCGAAAGAGGTCAGTTGTAGAGACACCTTGGGCTGCGAGGGAAAAATGCCGTTCCCAAAAGGAGAAGAGGCAATTCAGGCGGGCAGAGGTCGCCTCTATGAAGAATGTGGCAGCTAAGGCACAACTGACGGGCATGGCCCAAACTGGGCCCTGCTCGGTCTCTGCTCCGAAAAAGTCGCGGCCAAAAAAGCCCAGGACGGAGGCAATCAAACCTTCAGGGAGGAGATCTTTTGCCAAGTCTTGGGGGCAATTAAGGCCAAGGCTAAGCCAGAGCAGACTGATATGGTTGTACGGTCGATTATACAAACCCGTGGAGGGGACGTTCACCTTGAACTGGGTAAGTCGAAAGACAAAGCCGCTTTTACTGCCGAACTGAAGGCAGCTGTTGAAGGACAGGGCACTGTCCATGCTCTTGAGCCAAAGACATCAGTCGAGGTTCGAGACATTGATCGTGTGTCAACGGAGGTTGAGGCACTGAAAAAAGCTATCCCCGAGCTTGGCGGGCAAACGGCTTTTCTTAAGGTGTGGCTCACAAACTCGAATAGGAGTCAGCAGGGGATGGCGGTCGCCGAAATGGCAGACGCACGTGCCAATTATGTGCTTGCACATCAGCATCTGAGAGTCGGCTGGGTCAACTGCAGGCTCAGAAAAAGGGTGGAAACGAAGAGCTGTTGTAAATTCCTCTGTTTCAGCCATTCCTCCTGAAACTGCAAGGGCCCGACCGAAGCAAGAACTGCCTTCGGTGTGGGGAGGTGGGTCACATCCGTAAAGACTGACAAGTCGAGTTCTATTGCCTTCGCAAAGAAAATTGGCTCGCTGACAAACACGTAAAGCATATAGCTGGATCTAGGCAGCGTAGTGTATTTAAATCTGCACTACAGCAAGCGAAATCCCACCCACGAAGATAAGAATCCTTCAGTGCAATCACTGCAATCTTGAGCGATCCAGGACAGCTGACGCACTTCTCTGTCAGCTTACCCTCGAACACGATGTCGACGCGCTCTTAGTCAGCGAACAGTACCAGTACCGAGATAGGGTCCCATCTTTTTGGTTCCCTGATAGTGTTGGTACTGTTGGATTCTGGGCACGTAATGCATCATTGGTGCCGGGATGTAACTTACTTCAGTGTCTACCTCACTCCCAACGAGGCTATCTGTGACTTTCGTGAGAAGACAGGCCGCCTGGAAGAGAGCGTGCGCGATGCCACATGACACGTCGTCGTAGGTGTGGATTTTAATGCTGGGGCTGTCGAGTGGGGAATGACCCTCACCAATTCCCGGGGGAAGTACATTCTGGACTTTGCTGCCAGAGCCGCACTCGTTGACGTCAACGAGGGCAACACGCCAACCTTCCGGCGCCCTGGGATGTGGGGAACGATCCCAGACATTACCCTTGCATCTGATTCTCTTTTGCCAAGGATCAGGGCCTGGAGAGTCCTGGAGGATTACACAGCCAGTGACCACCAGTACATAATTGTTGATGTCCTGGATGGTAATCAAAGACGAGTAACCGTGTTTCCTCAAGTGCCCGTTCGATGGAATATTAAAAAATTGGACGTGGCAAAATTCAATGAAGCCATCTTACGAGGAACTTACCCCCGCAACTAGCGTGGCTCACGCAGAAGCGTTAGTTACATACATGATGGGGTTGATCGTCTCGGCTTGCGATGAGTCTATGACTCGCAGGAGATCCTGGTGCAATAAGTGACCTTTGTACTGGTGGACTGCCGAGATTGTGTCGGGCAGCATTGAGAGCCAGAAGACTTGCTACCAGGGCGTGAGAACCTGTAGACAGACGTCGTAAGTCGGATGCTCACAGAGTGGCTAGGAGGTATCTTCGTTGAGCCATCAACCTAAATAAACGTAGTTGCTGGGAGACATTAAGGGACGATGTCGATTCCAACCCGTGGGGCCTGGGTTACAAACTTGTAACCAAGAAACTTGGCACCCGGTCTAGTGATGGGCGATACGGACGCGTATCGCGATACAGCGATACGATACGTATCGGAAAAAATATCGAAAAACGATACATATCGTATCGTTTCCCCCTCCCCTACCTAACCTAGAATCGAAACTGGTACAGTTTCTTAACTGGGCTATGCTAATATCGATGAAACTATCAAACTGAAAATATTGTATAGTAATTGATATTGTTAAATATATCTACTATAAAATTAAACTATCATAACCTTACCTAATTAACCAAACTTGCTGATTGTGAAAAAGTCTCATGAAGTTTTACTAATCGATAGTTTCAATAGATATTAGCATAGCCCAGTTAAGAAACTGTACCCCTAGCTAGAGACGACTAATGTATATGTATATATATAAATTAGGAATGTCAAACTAACATAAGCTAACTTGATATCTAGACACTAAATGTTTTAATGTAGAATGAAAAAAAATCTAGCCTACATTAAACTCAATCTCTGGTTGTCTCACTGGTTATGATTTGAGAAATTACAGTGAGGAGCTTAATACGCATATATGAAATACTTGTGATATCTACTGTACACTAAGAAATTACTTTAGCTCCACCCAGCCACTCTCTCCTCCATACAATCTCGGGCTTTACCTTTTACCCTTAATTAGGTTAGGTTTGGTTGGGTTATTATATTTACAAATTAAGTCATTAAACTCTCTATTAAAATCATATTCTCCCCGCCCGACAACCCTGGTTTCCCAGCTCGTAGGAATTACAGGGTCGGGTTAAAGGAGAGTGCAACCTACACCAAAATCATTACAAAAATTAAATAGGCCTAACCTAAATTTTCCAAGTGGTATTTCGAGAACGATATTCTGGTCATTCTGATCATGATATGAGTTAACATAAACCCTTAGGCCAAGCCTTGACTTTTACACGGACCCTGTAACAATAAAACACATCTATTATAAATACCTACGGTACCTTTACATATGTTCAAGGTTTTTTGCATTGCAACGAACACTTAGGTTAATGGAAAAATAAAACATGAAGTTCATGGATAAAACATATGTATTGTGGTACATAAACTGAACACTTAAAAATGCAAACATTGTAAGAGGAAATGCCTAAAACTCATAAACAGAACCATTGTCGACTGAGCTGAGGAAAACTATCTCCTGCAAATGTTCTACCAACAAACGGTTTCTTATTTGGGACATAATATTCCCAGCTTTTGAAAAAAGTCCCTTTGCGGGAACTGATGTTGCTGGGGCAAAAAGGTATTTCCTCGCCAACTGGTATATCCTCGGGTACGCTGTTGTAAGGGTCTCAAGATGGCTCAGTGGCTCCGTCTTGAGTGACACCACAGGTACACTCAGGTACTGTTTCAGCTCCGTCGGCATTCCTTTCTGATCATCACTAGATTGGGTGGATCGAGCAGCTTCTTGTTTATGGAAGCTCCAGATATCTTCTTCTTCATCTTTTGCTATATTGGAAGTGGAGTCAACTTCTGAGCTTGAGCTCTCTTCATTGGATTTTAGTGTTCTCATAATTCTCCCTACTTTAGCTATGGCTTTAGATGCTGCAATGGGATTACGAAAATGCATTTTCTTAAATCTAGGGTCTAGCAGCGTTGCAATGGCTAGCATCTCAATGTCTTCATGGTGTCTAAATCGGGTTTTCAGTTGTTAAAGAAGGTGTTTTTTCTAGTTCGAAGCTATACCTGTAGTTGTTGGTACTGCTTCAGTTTTCATTCCGACCATTCGAATTAGGGGAATGACCCTGCTGGAAGTGACATACTGGTCTCCACTTATGTCCTTTGTTGCTCTAGGGGACGCAGGAGTTTCAGAACTTCTTTTAAACAACAATGCTTTGGGTTGACAGCATTTGTGGGGCTGTTGTATACTTGATCGTTATTGAGTTCACTATATCACTTAGTGTTATGAATCTATCAATCATATAAAAGGTGGAGTTCCACCTTGTTGGAACTTCCTGTTTCAGTTTAAGTACCTTCCCATGAGGTGTATCTTGGTCCAACTGGGCTTTTCTTAACATGTCTGCAGCATTCACACTGTGTCTAAAAAATGTCACCATTTGTTTGACAGAACTTATTATATCCTGCAGGTTTTCAGTCAACGAGATGGCTTTTGTTGAGACAAGAGCTAATAAATGGGCAAAACATCCCATCTGTCTTCCTTTGCCAAAGGAAACGTCAATAGATTTGTCTATATTGCCAGCATTGTCAGCAATAATGCTAACTACATTTGCTGTATCTATATTCCACTCTTCGCACACCTGTAATAGTTTTCCTCCAAGATATTCATGTGTATGTGATTCGCTAAGTGGTTTAATTGATAGAGTTACACTTCTTAAGGAATTTTCACTTAAATAGTGGGCTGTTACTCCAAGAAAGCTTTGATTATTACAGTCCGTCCACACATCTGTCGTCAGGGAACATGAATATATCTCGCTCATCTTAAGTTTTACCTGGAGGGTGGTAGCTTCATACGTCTTGCTTAACAGCGTAGTTATTTTTTCCTAGATGGAACATCATACAAAGGAGCAGTCAGTTTCATTAGGTTTCTAAATCCTTTGTCCTCAACAAAACTTAGCGGCTGGAGATCTTTTGTGATCATATGCAAAATAGCCTCATTCAACCGTGTTTCTCTTGAACCACCACCTAAAAAATAAAATTATGATTAGGCTTACTGACAACACAAATCATTAATATACATTCTTAAAACCCTCACCTTCTTAAAAACCAACTTTTCTAATTCCAACAATTATATAAGCTGTTCCTATCCACTGTGGAATTATTAAATCCTCAGAATAGGTACTGAAACATTCAATGTCTTTAAAAAAAAATACTCTGTTACATAATGGCGTAAAACTGTTCAACGCATTGCCTAACAGATTGAAGATTGAGTCAAAACCCGATGATTTTTAAAAGGCCTTATGAATCATTACTTATTTCTAGGAGCTACTACAGAGTTTGTGAATTTGTTGCTGACGGGCACTGAAAGAAAGAATTATGTTTTTATCAATTTTGCCCCCTCTCTTTCGTTCACGTTACCTCCTTATAGTACTACCGTACAAGATTATATTTTTTTACCTGAATAGCTTTCAATATTTTTGATAAAATCGGTCAGATGGGGCTGTACAAGTTTTGGCCCTTCCAGTGGCGTTTCCCTTCTGGTTTTCTGACTAGGCTTGGCTTGTGCTAGTAGGCCTACTGGCTCGGGATCGTCTGGATCACTGGCAATGCCTTCCGCTTCTGTCGTCACTTAAACTTCATAGTCCACAATCATTGGTGGTTGAGATCCCACCAATGGAATTGTATTTGTACTTGTACTTGGAGTTTCTAGTATCATCTGAAAAATAAACAAACCTTGAAATAAAAACCAAACCCAGCAACCCAGCCTAACTGACATATCTATCTCGGAGGTTATGCTCCAGTCCGGAGTCTCCCTCAGTTAGGGAACTGAGTGATATACAAACGGCCCTACCTATGTTGTTAGGTAAGGTTTCCTCCTGTATAAGAGTATGTGATAAATATTAAAATAAAACACTGATGTCTGGCTAATACACCAGTAGGTACCCAATCTTTCATAGGCTAGAAGGCTTAAGTTATGATCACTGCTTTTATTCAATAGTAAAACCTTAATAAGCCGATAACAACCTGAATTTGATAAATATTGTATTGTTAGGGAAGACTCCATCGTCTATACAACACACATTGTTGCGGAGTAAAATATAGGCCTACCTACTAAGTTACCCTGAGGACTAAGTTATGGTTAAACCTATTATTATTATGAGGGGATAATATTTTCATCTTCCAACTAACCTCCACCACACTCTACGGTACCCTCCACCACCAATACACCCGTGAACTGGCCTATACTTATACTTCTTTTGAGGTTATGTTCCCTGAACTCCAACCCGTTAGATTGTTAGCTTCCTGTAAATGTAGGCTATGTATGTTGAGTGTACCGTATACATCTGTGGTCACGTTAACTTTTCGAGAACCTTAATACTAATTTCAATTTTAGCCTATAATTTACCTGGTACTGTGAAGGTGAAGGTGAAGGTGAAGTAGTAGGCCTAGGCTTAGATATTGATTTTTGGGAAGTTTTCGTTCCTTTTTCTCCCTCCTTGAATGCATTTTGAACTTCCAGTGTCCAATGTTTTCTTTTTAAGTGGGTTACCAAATTCGTGGTATTTCCACTGGTTTTACCAATAGTGCCACAAAATGAACATTTTGAAGAATTTTTATCTATCTTCTTAAAATATTGTGCAGCTTTAAACTTAGGTTTACCCTTGAATATATTTACAATTGCCAGTTTACAAAAACATTAAACTTAAGAACTAACTAAGAAAGTAGGAAAACTAATTGAAATGTCAAAAAGTAAAAGTTACTTGCATAAAGATCGCTGAACACAACCACAACACTACAACCACATACTACTACTACTACATACAGACACTTGTATTGTATACAGTTGGGACTGGTTGGTTTTGGTTTGTTACTTTATCTTTATCAACATCAAATCAAGTAAAAACCAAAAATACAGACGTCACAAACTCCTATTTCAAACTACACATCCACAGAGTACAAATTTTGCACTTTGCTTGGCACTTGCACAAAAAAGCTTAAAAATATCGTTTTGACATGAATCGTATCCCTCTATGAGCCGATATAAATACAAATATCGTTCTAGGCGATACGATACGTATCGTTTTTAAAATATCGTATTGAAATATCGTATTGTCCCTCACGTATCGCGATATTCCGATACGATGTGATACGTACTCTCCACCTTCTGTCATGGATGGGCCCGCTATGGAGAGGATAGTCGAGTCCCTTTTCCCGGCTCACACGTTGCGCTTACTGTGGGATTTTGGAAGGGTGGATGACGTACTACTTTCTCAGTCTTGGAGAGATGGAGGCGGCCATCCTATCCCTGAAGAACAATAAGGCTCCTTGACCCGATGGGGTAGCCGGCGAAGTCCTGAAGAAGGTTTTGACTACTAACCCCTTGATCCTTTTGAACATGTACAAGGCCTGCCTAGTCGAAGGAGTTTTACCCTCTAGCTGGAAAACAGCTAGGCTTGTGCTTGTTGGAAATGGGAAGGGAGAACCAGATCTACCATCCTCTTACAGACCTCTGTGTATATTTGAGGATTTTAACCGCTACTCTCGTAGGGTTGTGCTGCTCGTAAACACTCGATGTGCGAAACGCATTTAATTCCGCAAGCTGGTGCGATAAGCTGGATGCTCTGTAGAACACCTTCCACGTTCCGGCATACCTCATACGTATCATCGAGGATTATTTCCGGTCCCACCTCCTCATTTATGACATTACAGAAGGGCCTCGGACGATGGGTGTCACTTCCGGTGCTGCTTAAGGTTCCATACTCGGCCCAGACCTGTAGACTGTTGCTTAAGACAGCCTTCTGAGGTCTGAAATGCCTGAGGAAACTGTTGTGGTTGGGTACGTAGACGACGTTGCAGCGTTGATAGCTGCACGTAGCGTTGAGCTGGCTCAGCTAAAGCTGAACCGAGTTATGCGTACCATAAATGCATGGATGGCAGACCACGGCTATGTAAGCGGTCTCTCGCTCGCTTTGAGCAAAACTGAGATCGTAATATTAAGAAAAAAACGGATTGACATCATCGTGCCGTTGAGGGTGGGGGCCGTCGAAGTCCAGACCGTTCATACTGCCAAGTACCTTGGGGTTATGGTGGACAGCAAGCTTAGCTGCGTGGGGAGGATCAGGCACGAACAGAAACGAAGCCGTCTCGCTCGGAACACCACCCGCCACCGCTCCTTCCCCCAACACCGCGCCGCCGTCCAAACACTACTGCTGTCAGCTCTCAGCTCCTCAGCTGTCTGGAAACAGCTGTGTTCGCGGCATATTGTTGTTGTTATGACAGTGTCAAACTCAATCTGCTTAAAACCACCTTTAATAAATACTGATATGAACGAAGTAGGCTAGCCGTTTAATGTTAAATAGGTCTAAATAATGTGTTTTTTGAATTATTTCTAAAATAATTATTAAAAACTACTAATACCTAGCCTATATAAGTGAAAATAAACATTAAATTGATATCGTAACTTAAATATAAACTTATTACTTGTTATTTCCATTCATTAAATAACAAAAATAGGAAGAAAATTGTATTAAAATGCCATATTAAATTTAGAGGTAGGCTTATATAGAGCCATGAGCATTTTATAAATAGTAACATACCTTATGTTGACTAATGAAGTTCTTCAAACCTATTTCTTATCATCCAAAATTAATATATGTACATTTATTTACATAACTATTTATATTATCTATTTACAATGAATACAGTATTTACATGCGCCTTCATCTTGGAAACTGGAGCAACAAAATTAACTTTACAATTTGGCTATTTCAAATGAGGAAATATCTTAGTGTAAATTTTGTATAGGCCTATTTTGTTTATTTGTGACAAAGTTACTAAGCATGGGATATGTTTGTGGGTAATGGTATCAATGAATATATCTGGGGTATATGTGTGTGTGTGTGCTCAAGTTTAAAAATTTTTATTTAAGTGAAAGATTTAACTAACGTGAAATATCTGAAATGTAAAATACAAGAATTTTAACTTGGAGAATAAAAATGTGCCTGCTATTGCAATGTCATTTCATTAATAATTAATCATTAATTCATTATTAATAATACTATAGTTAATACAATAATTAATAACTGTTTGTTCATTACAGTATTAACTGCTTACTTTTAACACAATAACACATAGACAGACGACACAGACGACAGACGACACTAGTAGCATTTGGACGGCGGCGCGGTGTTGGGGGAAGGTGCGGTGGCGGGTGGTGTTCCGAGCGAGACGGCTTCGTCACTAAAGAAGGGGTAGCGGATTTTTATCCCCCTGGAATTTTACCCCTGGGCAAACGTAACGTCACAAACCAGGGGGTAAAATTCTGGCCGCGAACTTTTGAGTTTCGCGACATCAGCTCGATGGATTAAACGTAGAATTAAACATATATTTTCACGGTTGTGAATTTAATCAGAACACATCAACTTATAAAAACCTAGAGTGCACGGCCCGGATTTTTACCCCCGGAATTTTACCCCCTGGCCAGATATATAAATTAGTGAGAATGATTAATTATCTTCATTCTGTTTTAATTTAATAGTAAACATTTTATCATTAAGTAGCCTATCTTAATCTTAATTTATTTGTAACATCAACTAATCGAACAGGTTTTTTATTTTAATTTTGAGATTCGAGTATCAGGATTCGATCTTTGAAGCCAACTGTTGATTAATATGACGTATAAACAAACATTAGAATGGTAATTGATTCGAAGATTTCTTTAACGATTTATTATACATCCGTAGTAAAACAAAGTTTTTCGTTTGTATTGTAACACTAACAAAATATGCCTTATTGTTTCTTTAAGAAGAAATGTTCACCCAATTATCATTTAAATGAGCTACTCAGTTTATTTTACATACTTATTAACCAACAGTGTGCCCCAAACGCAAATCCCGAACATCAAAATTAAACAGCGAAATCGGTTTACTTAGTTGAGATTACAAAATATAAATAAATAAAGATAGGCGACTAAATAATGAAATGTTTACAATTAATTAAAAACAGAAATAAGAAAACCAATCATTCAATTTCTAAAATCGGCCAGGGGTTAAAATTCCTGGGGGTAAAAATCCGGGGGTAAAATTCCGGGGGTAAAAATCCGAGGGTAAAAATCCGGCCCGTACATCTTCAGTTGTCTAAACGCTAGTTATATGGACAGGGGGTAAAATTCAGGTTTTTATCGGTAATCTAATTAATCACGCTCTGGCTATTTAATTAGACTTCCAAATCCGCGGGGGTAAAATTCCGGCCGCGAACAAACTTTTGGCCATTCAGGTTACTACTTCGTAGAGGCGTCAGCTTTGCCCAGGAGGTATCATTCCAGGGGGATAAAATTCCGGCGACCCCAGAAGAACGCACCCGCACCTACCTACCAGCAGGAGAGCTGGGAACAGGAGATACGAGGACGCTGGACCAGGCGATTGATACAGGAAAATATATATTTTTTTTTTAGTAGAACTTGGGATGTTTCTTGTCAGATATGGTATAATTACTTTTCCTTTTATAGATACGAGTATAAAAATATACAAAATATTTATTTAATTTAAACTATATGTTTTACAAATGGTGGTGGTGGAAGTGGTTGTTAAGCCCCTTACTGATTGCATTGCTTACAAAAAAATATGTTTTCCCAAAACATTGAAGCGAAGGAAGTTTATCCAATTTAGTTTAAAGGAAAGACGAATACAGACATGTAGAACTAAGATCCACCACTTCATATTACACAGCCTGATTGTACTATAGGTTTTGTTTTTGAAGTGATAAAAATGTTGCGTAGGAACTATAAACATCTATTGGCAAGAACCAACTACTGTAGTTATTTGTTTAATCATACATGAGTGCCTAGATTAAGAATATGTCCATACAACTATTTACATACAAAAATGTGACTTTACCAAGCCCGTGTACAACATAAAAATTGCCAAAATATACTAGTCGCAGTAAAAAGTATGGAAAATTACATATTCATAAAATAATCTCCTGCGAATGGATACATTCTTAGTTACAACAATGAGTTCATATAAACATAAGTCGACTCATCAACTTTCAATCATAACTCAGTTATTTTTATCATTAGCATAAATTGAACAAAAACAGCTCAGTACAATGCAAATTTTCTTATTAAAAGGTCCATCACGTTTAAGCCCATAAAACACCAACTCGGTGATTATATACGTTATAAGGGGCAGCAGTTTGAGCTAACATTAAAAACTGTTCGCCAAATTAAATTTTGTTGCTCTTACTTCACAGCATACAAAACCCTGGTTTGGTTCTATAGAACATACCTATCTGACATTGTAAACATATAGCTTATTTCATATTGAGAATCACAATTGGTAAGGATGTATTAATGAATAGCTCCTTAAATGTATTGTTAGGTATTACAACCTTTTACATTCTTAATGATTAAATACTCGTACGTATTAGTTAACTAACTATTCAAAAAAACATTTAATATTTTGAATGTTTAAAATATCTGTCCTTTGAAACCCTTAGAGCTAAAAATAACGGAGGTAAGCCTGTGGAGGAGAGCTGTTGTCTGTAAGTGGTGAATGGATGAACAGTGTACCCCTGACACCCTGGTAATAGAGTTTCCTTGTAGCGTGGCGAGCTTATTGGTGGAGTGGGAACTACTCCACCCTCCATCCCACAGGAGCAACCCTCTACCTACCACCCTACCTATCATATAATACTCTCTACCTGTTACAATGTACCTGTAGTATTAGTAGAACCTAACGTGCCATTCGTACCTCAGGAATAACCCTACCATCAAAGAACCTAACCTACACTCCATCCCACAGGAGCAACCCTCTACCTACCACCCTACCTATAATATAATACCCTCTACCTGTTACAATGTACCATGTAGTATTAGTAGAACCTAACGTGCCATTCGTACCTCAGGAAAACCCCTACTACCACAGAACCGGTACCTAGATTAGATCCAACAAAGGCGACCCACTACCTACCACCCTATCTATCATATGATACCCTCTACCTGTTACAATGTACCTGTAGTATTAGTAGAACGTATTGTACCATTGGTGAGTAGCCTTCAAGAATAACCCTACTACCACAGAACCAGTACGTAGATTGGATCCAACAAAGGCGACCCACTACCTACCACCCTACCTGTCATATAATACACTCTACCTGTTACAATGTACCTGTAGTATTAGTATAACCTAACGTGCCATTCGTACCTCAAGAATAACCCTACCACCAAAGAACCCAACCTACACTCCATCGCACAGGAGCAACCCTCTACCCACCCTGGTTTCGGCACGAAGTTGTACCATCATCAGGAGCGACAGTTTGAAATTTTCAGTTTAATGGATGTCGTTTGGTTAAAACTACTAACAGTTCACTACATACGTTTACTGAAGATTTCAACCTGTCCCGCCTGATGATGAACTTCGTTCCAAAACATAGGTCGCAACAGCCGACTTAATTTGAACTGGTGACTGAAGATAAAAAAGTTAGTATTTAAAAGTTTTAGTATTTAATGTTATTTGAAGTTTGAAAATGGACTTATGTCCGAAACATGTAACTTATAAAAAAAAATATAATATTTAGGGTTCTCGGTTGTACTTTATTTACTACTATAATTTAATATATCAGCAGCCCTATTGCGTGAACACCTAAATTAATATATATATATATATATATTATACGTGGGTGTCCGTTAGCACGATTACTAGAGCAATTGGTATAAACGTGTATACCTACATTTATCCGAACGATTTCGCGACCCAGCATGATCGGACTATGGGAACGGGGATTTATGGGGTAAAAATTGGATTTTCCCATTTTTGACCCAAGAAACCTAAAATTTATCAATTTATTTCCAAACCACTTTGTAGACCTTAAGAAAACAAATAATTAAGTATATTGAAGCGTTATTATGTGCCTAAAGATTATGGAGAAAAATAAAAAAAATAATTTAAAATTCCCATTTTATTCTTTTGGAGAATAAATAAACTGTTGTAGTTTGTTATAAACATAATTTGATCACATTTGGAAAATGGATTTACTTCTTTAAAAAGTCTTAACACTTACCAAAGAAAAAACACTCTTTTACCCTCCCTGTTGCAGCAAACCTACGTACTCGTTAAACTAATTCTATTTAAATAAGGAATAAATGTGATATTTTTAAGGAGACATTTTAGTGTAAATCCAATCAGGCAAATGGAAATTCACTTAGTCTACAGGTTTGCTGCGGCGGGGCATTTGATTTATTTTGGCTTAAGGGTTTAAGAGAAACCTAGTAGTTCATTGCTAAAATCCTATTATAAACAAAACCACCCAACCTTACATGATAACATATTCATTCCGGTTTAGTGGCGTCCAGAAACCAGATAACTATAAATCGATAGATTTTCTATTTACCTTGAATCCTTTACATTTCAATTAATTTCTCCAAGAATAGCTCTTTATCTAAGACCGTGTGCAGTGACGTAGTTTGTAAACCCCAAGCTGAGGAGGTAGCTGGGCGTCCATCACAAACGTGGAATTTATTTACAAAAATGGACCATGTGTGTAATTTGTACCGTAATATCTCTTGCTGCCATATCCCCAACATTGCAGTATGACCGATTGGCTTTAATCGTGAGACTATACATGTCAGTATTCCTTAATAATATTTTGTCCTCGTCAGAACTAATTAGCTGGATAGCTAATAAATCATAAGATCACTAGGTCTTAGTTCGGTTCTGATAATTCAGAAGCTTTTTAATGGTTCCAGTGGAACTGAATTGAGCTGATCTTGTTCTTTGGGAATTTAAAACATGGTCCTAATAAACATCTTATCTTAGTCAGTAACACAGCTGCTATATCAATAATTTAATGTCCCTCAGCCATCTTCGCCTCAAAATACCCCTGGTTTATTGGCGTCTTAGAAGTTAAACCGAACATAAAGGTGCCTGGGATCACATTTTGCAGGGGACTCAGTTGAAATTCATCTCCATTCAGTTAGATTCGCATTCTAGTTGCCTTTGATTGTTTCCTCATTCCAGTTATGACGGTAATATGTTCCAGATGGCAAGTTCCACATGTTGCCTAGTGGTGAGCTTGTGGTACTCAACGTGGGTCAGGCTGATGGGTTCTCCACCTACGAGTGTAGAGTGACTCATCGTCTCACTGGAGAGACTCGAGTCAGCGTGAGACACACCAGGATACAAGTGTCAGGTGAGTAACGTGTACCCACGGTTAACTAAACATGTTGTAGAAAACTCTATACCTAACAATGCCGTTTGAAATATTTATTCTTGAGGAGATCTGTGTAGATTGTAGAAAAAAGTGATTTTTATTTTCAATGTGAGTCATTAGGATTCAATAACGCCATGAAACATGTTTAGGGTAACATATATAAACTAGACAGAGACTAATATTTAAAATATAACTATAACAAATGAAAGTTTGCGTACCCTTTTATACAACAGTTGATACAGTGGACTATTTTAAAATCAAACAGCAGTAACTTTTTAGCAATCGAATGATGCCATCTGCTATAGATTATATTGAATATAACTAAAATAATCAATGGTTATTTAATATTTTGATATAAAAACAATTAACAGGTATGAGTACCTAAATGTATGCCGCAACTATGCTCTCACTCTCAGTGCACACTAGTATAAGTTATGTAAGTTTTTCAATAATATAAATTTATTTCACTAAACATTCGAACTCGTCTTAAATTTTAAAACGTTAATACGGGGAAAGGGTTTCAGAGTATTGATTATATTATTAATTGTTGTAAATAAATGCAACAATGTCAATAAATTTAATTAATTTAAACTTGGAATTGTTACCATCTCCAATTAATGTCAAGTGTTAGTGAGTACCAGGCAACAACAGTCAATTGTGTTGTATGGATACATTGTCGGATGTTACAGAGCTGGGTACATTGAAATTCCCGAGGTTGAAGCTACTTTATTACATTAAACCAACGTGACGATGAATTTATTATTTTCTTTGATAAATCAGACTGGCTAGAGTATGGCTTTGACTGGTCAATTGTTCTGTCAGTGAATTCTACAAGTTTTAAATTTTATTCGTATAGCTTAAACCAAAATAATAATTATTGTACAATTATTATTTTACAAACTTCTTGTTCTTTTACTATATGAAAACTAATCATTGTAGTTTTTTATAAAAAGAAACAAGCTACTGTGGACTTTCAAGTCGACTTATTTATAAATCATTGGCAAACCTGGTTTTAAAATTATGTCCATGCCGAAGAAGAGCTTTGACTCTTTTAATGCTGTTTCACAAGCCTTTCATAATCGTTTAACATACGTCGATACTGAGCTTATCGTAAATTATATTATCCCTATTAACTTTTAAAAAAAACCTTAAAACCATGAACATAAAGTTTATATTGAATAATACGAAAGTATAATAAAGATGGCATTTACCAATAAAGACAAAAACTTGTTTATATAATTTCTAAATAAATAAACCCTTTTGAAACGTAATAATGTAATTTAACTCAAAGTTGATTTTTTATCATTTTTTTCTTTTTTTCAGTTCAAATGGGATTTTACTTGTTCTTTTAGTGTATAGGCATTTTATTACATTTTAAAAATTTGTAAATCTATATTTAATTTACTTTCTTTTCAAGCATATGTTTCCTAGTCAAAATATTTATTTTGTTACATAGTATCTGTGCTTGTGATATAAATTAGTCATCAGCTGCTGTTTGATATTGTGAACATTTTTATTTGTTTATCTTTGGATGATTTTTATTGATTCTTGTGTTCAACAACACATGTTCTTGTGTTCTTGTGTCATGGAGAAATCAATATTTACCAGAGTTGGATTGTTCTGATGTGTAGAAAATGTTAGTTTGTTAAAGCATTAAATATCTTAATTATTTTTTTTAATTTGCATGTTGATTTAATTACAAGCTATTTCGGCATTATGTCAGGTACTGGTGTTAAGTTCTCAGACTTGATTAAGCAGTATGATGGAAGTGGTGATTTTAGTGAGTGGTTAAAGAAACTAGAATTGGTATGTAAGCTCCAAAAGGTGAAAGACTTGCAGACAGTTCTCCCCCTATTTTTGGCTGGAGGAGCATTTTCTGTATATGACGGGCTAGCAGAAAATGTAAAGAGTAACTATGAGGCTCTCACCAATGCATTGCTGCAGGCCTTTTCTGCGAACTGTTTTCAGGCTTATGCAGAATTTACAGCTAGGCGTCTACTTCCCGGCGAGTCACTAGATGTATATGCTTCTGATTTGAAGAGACTGGCAAAATTGGTGGACCCTTTTGTATCTGATGAGTGGATTAAGAGCGCAGTTGTACATGGCTTGCCAGAAGATACTCAAACCCAGTTGAAAGCTGCGTGTTCTCTTCAAAGCATGGAGTTGTCGGATGTAATGACAAGAGCTAGGAATCTGTTGGGCAGTGAGTCAAACTTTGGGGCGGTTGCACAGGCTAATGCCAAAGTTTTCAAAGTTGGTAAACAGTGGTCTAAAAAATGCTTTGTTTGTGAGAGGGAAGGCCACGTAGCACGTTCGTGTCCCCATCTAAATCGTGAGTCAAAAGTAACCTGTTACCGGTGTGGGGAGGTAGGACATTATGCCTCAAAATGTTCACAAATTCCAAAAAACGAGTGAATGGGGCTGCCTTATGTTGCGCGGGTGGCCCAATTTCTTCAGCGCAACTCCCTACATTAACAATAAGTGTGTCGGGTTTTAAATGCTGTGCCTTGCTGGACTCAGGTTGTTCAAGGAGCATTGTGTCACCTAGTTTAGTGAAATATGGAGTAGAACTGAAGCCAGTAAGTCAAAGGATTATAATGATGAATGGAGAATCAGTTGAGTGTAACATGACATGTATGTTACAAGTTTTGATAAGAGGTGTTCCGCTCAAACTGAGTTGCTTGGTTGCCAGTGTATTGCCAAGGTATCAGATGCTTCTAGGGATGGATGCAGTGACTGCAATGGGAGGTGTCACTATTGATGGAGATGGCACTATTACGTTCAGAGACGTTGGTATCGGAGCGATGGCTGAGGCCAAGAAGGAGCTGTGCGTGAAGGAAACCTCGGAGAATGGCAACGATGAGATCGCTATTAATGATTGTGACTTTAATGCGAAATTTGTTGATGGAAAATGGACTGTTGAATGGAATTGGAAAGATGGCGGTAAAACACCTAAGATAAATAACCAAGTACCTTCATACTCAATTTCAAAAGAGGCAAGGGAGGCGTTTGACGCTGAAGTGCATGATTGGATAAGAGACGGTTGGCTCCAGCCTTATGACGGGGAGTTTGATGGCTTAATTCCTTTAATGGCGGTCGTGCAACATAACAAGGACAAAGTGCGACCTGTAATGGATTACAGGGAATTAAATCAGTATGTTTCAAGCCATACAGCAGAAAGTGAGGTTTGTGGGGAAAAGCTAAGGATGTGGAGAAAGCTAGGAGAACATGTGAGCACTATCGACCTTCGTAAGGCATATCTCCAAATCCATATTGCTCCTCATTTATGGAAATTCCAAGTGGTCCGATTTAAGGATAAGAATTATTGTCTAACACGACTCGGGTTTGGTCTAAATGTCGCACCGAAAATAATGAGCAAAATTGTTAATAAAGTGCTGTCAATGGACCCAATAGTCCGAAGTGCTACGGACTCTTATGTTGACGACATAGTGGTGAATGAGAACATTGTTGACGGTGATATAGTAAAGAAGTTGTTGGAAAAATATGGGCTGTCAGCGAAACCAGTGGAGCCACTTGATGGAAGTAGGGTTTTGGGGCTTAACGTCTCAAAAAGAGATGGCAAGTTGATGTGGACCAGAGACAACAAGATAAAAGCTTTGGATAAAATTGAGACCAAGAGGGATGTGTACTCCTTGTGTGGGCAGTTAATCGGACATTTCCCGGTGGCTGGTTGGCTTCGACCAGCATGCAGTTTTCTTAAGAGGCAATTGACAGATTTGAAATGGGACGATGTGGTGGGCAACCGAATCAAGATAATGTTAGGAGATATAATGGAAAGCGTAAAAGAAAAGGATCCTGTGTTTGGAAAATGGGCAGTGTCATCTAGTGACAAAGGAACTGTGTGGTGTGATGCTAGCAGCTTGGCGATCGGTATTTGCATTGAAATTGATGGTGAAATAGTTGAGGACGCGTCTTGGCTAAGGAAAGAAGATGATTCGGCGCATATTAACTTAGCTGAGTTAGAGGCTTTGTTGAAAGGAGTGAACTTAGCTTTGAAATGGAATTTGAAGGAGTTATACTTGGTCACAGATTCGGCCACCGTTTATGCTTGGGTAACATCCATATTAACAGGAGACCGACGTATTAAAACACATGGGATGGGTGAAGCTCTTGTAAGAAGACGGTGGGGTTTGTTAAAAGACCTCATATCAGAATGTGGCCTTAAGGTGAGGATGGATCTGGTTAAATCGCAATTTAACAAAGCAGATCGCCTGACGAGAGTTCCTAAAAAGTGGTTGGCAAGAGAGGAGGAAAAGACCAGTATTGCAATGATGGGTGAAGAAGAGGATGAGGATAAACAAAAGTTGGTCAAAAGAATCCATGGTCTGCATCACTTTGGTGTTAATCGAACTCTTTTCACAGTTAGGCGTTGTTACCCGGCCGTTGAGTTTAGTAAACAGGACGTTGACTGCGTAGTCAAATCATGCAAAGAATGTTTATCTGTTGATCCATCCCCCATCAAATGGAAGCCGGGGCACTTGGATTGCGACAAGAATTGGCACAGGCTTGCGATTGATGTGACTCATTATGGGTCATATAAATTTCTTACAATTATAGATTGTGGTCCAAGTCGGTTTTGCATTTGGCGACGGATCCCAAGTGAGACTAAAGAACAGGTAGTAAAAATCTTACTTGAACTGTTTTCAGAACGAGGTCCACCCCAAGAACTATTAATGGACAATAGTGCAACATTCAGATGTGAACAAATTGAACAACTGTGTGAGGAATGGGGGGTTATCCGCCGTTTTAGGTGTGTGAACCGTCCGTCCGGCAATGGAATCGTTGAACGAAACCATAGAACGATAAAGAGAATGGCAACAAGAACCAGAAGAAGTGTTCAAGAAATGGTATATTGGTACAATCTAACACCAAAAGAAGATTTGAATGAAGAGTCGACACCAAGCTCTAGATTGTTCTGCTACAGGTGGAGGTGTAAGGGCGAACCTGTAAATTGTGACGAGCAACTAAGAACTGAGTTTTCACCTGATGAACCTGTGTTTGTCAAGCCTAAAAATTCCTTATGTACTACGAGATGGAAGCCTGGTGTGGTCTCACGGCAGCTCTCACAAACCAGCGTAGAGGTTGATGGTATGCCACACCATATTGCTGATGTTCGTCGTGCTGGTGTTGACACCACGGGGGCGTGTGCTTGTGATATAAATTAGTCATCAGCTGCTGTTTGATATTGTGAACATTTTTATTTGTTTATCTTTGGATGATTTTTATTGATTCTTGTGTTCAACAACACATGTTCTTGTGTTCTTGTGTCATGGAGAAATCAATATTTACCAGAGTTGGATTGTTCTGATGTGTAGAAAATGTTAGTTTGTTAAAGCATTAAATATCTTAATTATTTTTTTTAATTTGCATGTTGATTTAATTACAGTATCTATTCAAACGGCTCTTCTTGGCTGATTTTCATTTTATTTTAAATATAAAATCCCTCATAGAACCTTACAATTGGTTTCATAATTTTTGGGGCTTATAACTAATTAGGATGACCTACAATAGCCTTACACCAATACATTTCGCGATAGTTCGAACGTAATCTTTCTCACAGTTCGATATAAATATTGGCTTATAAACGGAGGCCGGACGATGCTATGAGGTAGTAAATCAAGGCACTAACTTGAGGCATTAACCTATTGTGAGAGGTAGGAGTAAGATATATGGTCGGCCTAATACACCTCAGCATGCCTATAACTGACTTGTGACCTCATTGTTATACAAACATAACAGCTGGCACCAGCGAAATGCATATATTAGGCTAATTTATTGTATTTATTTGTCTTTTTAAACCAGAGTGTACAATAGGAGCTTAATAATTTCAGAGTATTCGAAACAAAATATTCCATATAAACTATGCAAGAAAGTAGGGCACACATTAGTACATTACAACCGGTAAAAAGTAACATAGAATAATATAGCATTTTTATAATTCTTATATTTTTAGCGAATTTCCTATCTAGGGAGTAAGTTATTATGGTAGTACGCATGGTAAGACCTGGACCTGGGAACTATTTACTTTTTCGTATTGAGGTCCCTACAGGCCAATTACACCATCCGTTCACTTTCATATACAGGGTGTTTTTTTTAAAAACTTGCATCTTTATTTATGTAAAAACCGCAATCGATAGAAATATGCAGTTTGCGGGAATCATCTATTGATGTAGGGGGCCCAATTGTTTTGAATTCAACGTTACATTCACATTCCCCCCCTTTTCCCCCTGCCCCCAACTTAATTTTTTTTAAATAGCAAGGTACCCCTTGTGACATATCAAATGAAAGAGTATAAAAAAAGAAAATGTTTGATGAAAAAAAATTGAAAATCGGTTCATAAATTTGCGAGGTATTCCCCCCCCCCTTCCCCGGAACTTAATTTTTTTTTTTAAATAGCAACAAGGTTCCTTAATTGTTTAACTTAATTTTTTTTTTAAAGCAAGGTACCCCTTTTGACATATCAAATGAAAGAGCATGAAAAAAAAATGTTTGGTGAAATTTATTTTTCATTTGATATGTCACAAGGGTGGGTACCTTGATATTAAAAAAACAAGTTATAGGTAGGGGAAAAGGGGGAGGGATTATCTCACAAATTCATGAGCCGATTTTAAATTTTTTTCTCCAAAAGTTTTCTTTTTTCATGCTCTTTCATTTGGTATGTCACAAGGGGTACCTTGCTTTAAAAAAAAAATTAAGTTCGAAGGGAGGGGGGGAGAATATCTCACCAATTTATGAACCGATTTTCAATTTTTTTTCATCAAACATTTTCTTTTTTCATGCTCTTTTATTTGATATGTCACAAGGGGTACCTTTGCTATTTAAAAAAATTAAGTTGGTGGCAGGGGGGAAAGGGGGGGAATGTGAATGTAACGTTGAATTCAAAAACATTGTGCCCCCTACGTTAATAGATGATTCCCGCCAACTGCATATTTTTATATATATTGCGGTTTTTACATAAATAAAGATGCAAGTTTAAAAAAAAAAAAACACCCTGTATATATATTACAATGGAATTCGCTTAGTCTGCAGGTTTGCTGCGGCTGGGGTATTACAATAATGCAGCATTTTAGGGGGTTGGGTTGGGTTAACTGAAAAATTACTTTTATACATAATCCAAATGAAAAAAGAGCCTAAAAAACCTTGAAAATCAGTGAATGAGGGACAAGATCAATTTCCGCAAAGCTAACTTAACTTTGAAGAGTTGTGACGAAATCTTCAAGACAAGTTTTGAAAATACCTCCGCAGTACAATAGCTAGTGTTCTAATATTAAATATTATTTATATCATTAAATTCACCTATGGTAATATGGTTGTGTTTTATTGAAAAGCTATTACATGTTAGGAATTTCATCATCTGTATAATGTATGATCACATTTTTGTTTGGTAAAACAATAAAAATATTCATACGAACGGATGTATAATTTGCTCTTCTTTGTTTTCAACCTTTTTGTGTTTAACTTCTGACTGCTAAAGTGAAAAAAAAGCCTTGCACTTACACGTAATTCAGTAGTGATATTTTTTATTTGTGCAACCTTTTTATTTTTAGGTTTAAAATGATTTAAAGAGTTGAATTTCTTGTTGAAGAACGTTGAAGTTGAACAAAACCGAATATTTCAAGAACATTTTGGGATGTCAGTTTTTAAGACACATAATACATTTTGTGAATGTTGAAACAACCCTATTATCAGCAATGCAATTGACAAAGTTTCCTTTGTCAAATTTAAAGCCCCTAGAAAATTCTACTCGTACATTGATAGCTTCAAGCAGTTCGTCTCATTATTACAATGGAAAAAACATTTTCCATTATTTCCTTTATGTAAGTTGCCTTTATAAACTCAATATTAGGCGTGTGTTTGTCTAAAGCTTCTAAACAAGATATTCCTTAGCAAACGATAGCTCTATGGTTTTTATGAAATCGATGTAGGTTAGTGTAGGATTCTTTATGAACATTAAGACTAAAAGTACTTATTAGTAATCAGTGTATCTTCTTTATACTTATAACCATAACTGACAACCATCCAAATAGCTTTTGTTTTTAACTACCTACTATTAATTTTCCTTTTTCACAAAAGAAATTCCGTATGACTACTGTATTACCAATTTTGAGAAATAAATCAAATTTATATTTTCAGCCAAGTTCATACAATTCTAGGTAGACTTTCATGTAGGAGCTACAGAGGGGAAATACTTAGACTTTAGGTGCGGAACAAAAAGAGCAGCTGAGTGTTTAAGAAAACAATCAGGGCATGAAAAAGTTGAAATATAAAACAATTTGATGGTGGATCGCCGAAAGCGCACCAGACCGAAGTAAGTGCGGTGAACGTGTCCCGTCATGCCGATGCTCAGTTTAAGTCATGGCAGTAAACGGTCGAGAATATTGCTTGGTTTACGGTCACGTGTTGCCACCCCTTCTCTCCCTCTGCCGTAAAAATTCTCTTAAACTTTATTGACACTTACTAAGTTCCTTTCAACGTCGATCGGATAAGAATATTCATTTAAGTGGCAAATATATTTTCACCAGTGGATTGTCAAACGTTTCTTTCTATGAAAGTGTATGTGGGGTGCGTTAAAGTTATTATAGTCTGGATAACGTTAGATTAGTGATAGCATATTGGGCTGAGTCAGACAATTCTGGTTCGAAATCAACAATCTTTACTCTGTGGTCAACACTGACTAGTCCATGTTTCTTATTCTTTAACTTAGGCCTCCACACAGATCTGTACCATCCACACAGATAGTGGTCAGTTGAGTTAAAAAAATAAAATGTTGAGGGAAGGCAAAAGAGAGTTTATTATGGAGCATAGATATAAACACATTCCGTTGGACATTAATAGCTAAGGTGAGAATATTCGCCACTATAAAAAGTGAACGGCCCATATTATGTAAAGAACGCCAAGTGCAAAGACCGTAAAATAAAAAGCATCTTATGATGAAAACGCGAGAGAGCACTTTACTTGTGCCCCGTAACAAGGTCTGTTCACTTACCACTTGGCCATCTATAAACACTACAGAGGTATCGCTGAAAACCTTAAACATTCGCTCGCCGAACCCCTAATACCACTCTGGGTAACTTTTAAGTTTTTCAATTTAACTAATCAATGTGTTCTAGCCTACTTTAATCTGAGCATATAAGTTTGTGAATTTTACTGTATATTTCTTCTGAATGTCTATTTTGTTTTAATGTAAACTGTTTAATTAAAGAAAACTCTAATGCAGGAATTTATTATGACCATAAACTCACCAACGTGTTTTTTTTTTTTTACCTTATTATATTAAGTGCAGAAACGATCGATTCAATTTAGATATTATTTATATTGATTTGGTTCTTTTTCCACGTGTGCGTGTTATTTGAGATATAAAGCTGTTACATTTTATTACGTTTGTCTACGTAGAATGATCTTATAAACATTTTACACAGCTTTCAGTCTGATTAAAATTATATACTTTTATTTAGCACATGAAACCAGTAGATAATATTTAAAATATTATGCAGGGGGTATTATTGTGTACCCATACGGAAAGCAGTTATTCGAATTTTGTAATATTTTTTACCATGTTGTAAATGGAAAGTTTGTGAAAACTTATAACTAAAGGTTAGCAATATCTCCCAGCTTCCATGTACAAATAAAAATATTTTGTTTTAAGTTTAAGTTAAGTTTTTTTTTAGAAAGTGTAATGATTTATACCACATATATTACTTCTCTTTGGGTTTACAAAACAAAATCGTAGAACACTTATAATTTGTTAGAAAACCAGTAGCCATTCAAAGCTGCTTGCTATATTGCATGTAGCTGGCAAGTATTTCAAGGAAACAAATTTGATTTATTGTCACGTAGGTTCAATGCATTAGTAGTTTGCAAAGGTGACCATTTTAAATTGTACATTTTGGGACGATAGTAATCCTGAATAATTGATATACCAAGAAAACGGGTAACTGAATAAATAGTCGAATGTAATGTGATCATTGCGGCCTTAAAACGTAAAAAAGGTTAACGTAAGTCTGTTATCCTATAAGAAGATATCTACCTAAATTTTAGCTGGACTTCTTTTTAAACTACACTGAGAGAAAGTTTTTGCTGGATTACCTTTACAAAAATGTATAGTTCATTATGTAATAATTGCGAAGTTGTTCTGAAAAGCCGGTATACCTAGGTGATGCATAACTGAATATGGGCATGTTTGTTTATTTATGTATGGTTAATCCAAAATGAACACACAATTAATGATTAATCCACAATTTTGTTTAATGTATTACAATGTTTCCAAATATGCTTCTGTGATGTGTTTTGGATTTCTTAATAAATTAATACAAGTGTACCATGGTTCAATATTACCAACAAAATCTACGTACTATACTTCTTTTTAAACATTTACTGCATACTGAGATAAATATTTTTTGTTAACCACAGAACCAACAAAAGTTAGTTCTCCACTCTTCCAAGACAGAGACAGACTGCTCACCTTCGACGCGAGGAAGGACGAGTTGGTTATTCTTCCTTGTTTTGCTCAAGGGTATCCTCCCCCAGAATACAGGTAGGTTCAGATGTATGCAAGTGTATTATCTTTGCATCACCTCGCTTGATGTATTTACTGTTGTTTGCTTGCTTGTGTCTACGCCAGAGGCATTTTTATAGTGAAATCAATTCAAACGCTTTTAAAGGAAATCGGTCAAAACTCCTTTAATTTGAGGATGTACCGGCAATTAAACCCGTCCCTCCTGCAACGATATCCGATACGCTAACCTCTAAAAGCTAGCAGCACAACCACAAGGCAGACATTCTAGAGGATAAATCAGTCATTTACCAAACTAATATCAGCCCATCATGGTGGGTATAATTAGGGTAAATAAATACCCTCCTTTTGGAATGATTTTGCGTTGTACAGGCCAGGAAAATTAGGCACACCCTGACAACTTGCCCTCATTTTGCCAGGCCTGTACAACTTAAGTCTTGGTTTTTTAGCTACTTATTATTCTATCTTTTTGGTATATCGTTGGATGAACATTTTCAAATGCTAAAGACGTCTTCGCTGAAAAAATTAAAAAAGGCAAATGTTCCTTTCTTGTCAGATATTGCAACCACGTTGGTCAAGGAATCTAATTTGCCAGGAGAAGTTCCTAGGATCAGTTCAACCTAGTACCAGATATATTGCATAGGCTATTCTCAGTGTCAAATCATCAGAGTTTAACTTCGATCAGATTAATTACCATAGGTTAGTTTGGAAGGTCTCAATATTAGAAATGTTAAATAGTTGTAATTATTAAAGCTGGCTTGGGCTACTTTCTGAGTTGGATAAAAGGTATTCGTCGGGAGACGGACAACGGCCCAGATCTTTGTTTGGGTTAATCCCCTGATTTATGGCCTGAAGGTAGTGGTCACCGGAGGAGGGGTGGGGAATCGAGAATTCTGAATCCCACTGGAGGCGTTAACTTTTTGTAAAAGATTTCGGTTAGAATGCGATTACTTCTTAACTGTACATCTTTTGTTCGAATTTAAGACATTTATGATTTTATGATCAGAACTATTTTTCGATTAGTAAACCTTTATTCGATTTTTCTCATTATCAGCAAGTTTGGTTGGGTTGGTTAGGATATACTAGTTTTATTTTGTAATTTAAAAAATATAAAATTGAATTTTAGGCATTTGTAATTTTATTTTGTGAACAAAACTATTATTTTGATTAGTAAACCTTCATTCGATTTTTCATTATCAGCCAGTTTGGTTAGTTTGGTTAAGTTATGACAGTTAAATTAAATTTAAAATTAACCTACAAACGATACGTTTTGACAGCGACTGTGATAGAGCTAACAATTAGCCGCGAACAGTTCGGCTATGCACGGTATGATGCGGAACCGTTCGACACCAACCTAGAACCACAGAAAACATACTACTATATGTTTTCTGTGCTAGAACTGACAGGTCAACCGACCGTGATTAAGAGGATTACAGCCTGGGTCATGTGCCTACACCCGTATTCGTCATCTGGTCCCCAGAAATCATTTCCAACAATCATCATAGTCAATTTTTGTCGCAGCAAACATAGGTTAGGGCTCAGACAGGCTAGGGCCTATTCCAGGCTCTGGTCCAACATTCCATAAGTCACAGAGCTAGTCTCTGTAAATAACTACGAACACTAGTACTAATATACAAAATGGAGGATTTTGGGGAAATTAAAAAAATTGAAATGTTAAGCCTCATTGAAAGACACCTCATTTTAAAGGTCGTGATAAACGAAAACTAACAACGCAAACTACAGGTTTCATTGATCTTAACCCAGTAAAATATAGCACTCAATTGAAATCTTTAGAAATCAGAATTATTAACTTAACACTTTTCTTACGTAACATTTTGGGAACAGTTAATATTTGATTTTTTAAAGCATCATTGATGACTCATTTTAAGTATTCATTACAAGGTTACAAATTTTGTACTGAAGACTTCTACTGAAGCCAGTATTTTTCATTGCTCGAAATGAAGGAATATAAGAGGTTAGGTATCTAATAACAATTATTACTTAATTCTGACTTCTAAGTATTTCAATTGACTGCCGTATTTTACTGTGTTAAGATAGAGACCTCTAGTTTGCATTGTTAGTTTTCGTTTATCACCACCATCAAAATGAGGTGTCACTCAATGGGGCTTAACATTTCAAATTTTTGAGTTTGCCCAAAATTCCTCCATTTTTCCAAACCAAGTAGCAATTAAGCTCAAAATGTACTTCGTAACATGCCACAAAGGTGTACAGAGTTTAGTTTTTCTAGTGTAAGCCATTACAAAATTTACAGCCGGTCTGCAGACTTGGAAAGCTGTAAGTTAAATTTCACTTCTAAGAATTTTAATTGACTGCTATGTTTTAGTTTGAGTTGTTAGTTATCTTTTATCAGCACCTTCAAAATTATGGGTCTTACCATTAGAAGTTTTTGAGTTTCCCCCAAAATCCACCATTTCGGTGATGAACACGAAGTAGCAGTTATACCCAAAAAGTACTTCATAACATGCCATAAAGGTTTGCAGAGTTTAGTTTTTCTAGTGTGAGCCACAAAAAATTGACAGGGGGTCTCCAGACTTTTTATTAACCCTGTAGATGGGATGTCTACTTCAGTATCCAATAGTCAATGCTTATGTAAAATTAAACTTTTTCATAACAACCTAAGCTAACCAGTAGTTAATTTTTTCTGTGTTATATCCTTACCTAAAAAATATCAAACTGAAATTGCATTTGCAAACTAATTGTACATTATGTCACATTGTAGCTTGTTAATGAAGCAATATACACATATGTTCTCATATGTAGAAGGAGTCATTATTTTATTATTATAATAAGGTATTAAAGTGATAGTATTGTAGCCTACAATAGGTGTGTGTTGTTTTAGAATGTAAAGAATGCATTTTTACATAAATTTTATTTTATTTATTTTTATTCATGATAGTTTTATCTAAAATCTATATCTGTGAAGATGTCCGTAAATGTTTCAACAGTTGGCTTTTATGATTCTACGTGCACTGATCTGAACTCCAAATAAACCTTAAATGAGAGTATGAAGTGAGTGTCCCTGGAAATATAAATCTGCATTCATAATTAATTAGTAAAGTTAAAATAATATATTGTATGTATTTAGGAACATTTAATAGACTTTAACTTGATATATACCTAAAAGATCAAAGAATATATCTACAAATGAGACAAACCAATGCGTACATATTAAAGTTATGGAATAAATTTTATTTAGTAATATTATTAATGCAAGGGTTTTGAAAGTAATACTCTCTGTCGTTTTCCATTCCTCTGCGACATCTCAAAATTAGCATAGGGCATTCATTAGCATAGGTCGACTAAGAATAACCTCATCTGAATATTATTTGAATTTGAATAATTTACAAACGACGACATAATAACGGAGTTGAAGATTAACGAAATAATTTTAGAGATTATTTATTATAATTTTACATACTTTTTATGTAAAATAAATATAAATAAACCACACGAGATTTAGTTCAGACATATTTGCCTTTTCTATAACGGTTATTGAGGAAAACTTAAATTAATTTTAAATTTAAACTTAAATTAAATTTAATTTAAATTTACTGTAGAGGTAAAAGAGTGTAAGATAAATAATTGTTTTATCCACAGAGGACCAGAATTTTAAAATAACTAAGAGAGATAAGGGATGAAAAAATAGTTGATGGATAAGAGCTGCCAAAGAGTTTGTGAGTATTGTTTAGAACGAGACGAAGTATGTGTAGAAAGAAAGGTGTGGGAATGACATGAGAAGCAGAAAGGGTGGGTAGGAAGTAGAATAGGAAGAGGGGAATGAATATTCCACGAATAAAGATGTTTTTTACGAATTCATTGTAATCCTTTGAATATATGATGACCGTTTGTATTTGCATGGTATAAATTGGCATACTCGTGATAACTACTGATTGTCTGGATGGGAAGTTGTTGTGACGAACCCGTGCGGCAGAGGGAAGAGAAGTAATGACGAGGATGAGATGACAGGTTCCTGCGGGTGGCAAGGGGTAGGTAGGTGAAGGGTGGCAGGGGGCAAGGGGAGTATAGCTGGGGCGGAGTAATGGTGAGGCGGGGATGACAAGCCTGGGAGACAGTCTGATGGAATAATTGGAGTGAATTATTTGCATAACTTGTCGGTGCTTGGCCGAGCTCATTAGCATACCCTACACAAGCCCTAGTTCCTCTCTTCGACGATCAATTCTTCATTGAAAACATTGTTTTGTCAACTAAATATCTGAACAATGGTTGGTTGGTTCCCATACATGTTTTGCAGGAATTAATATCTTATATTTCAAATAAAATTTGTGCGTCGCATATTATTTTCTGTGGTGACTAAACGTAATTTTCACAATTGTAAATCACAAACGTCTTAACAAAAGTTTTATTTGAATATGGAATAGTGTAAAACATTGTTCAATTAACTACTATTAAATATGACCTCTACGTAATGTTACAGGTGGGAGTGGCAGGACACCCCAGTATCTGACAATGAGCACCACTACATTACAGGAGGAGGAGCGCTACTGGTCATACCTAGTGCTTCGGTCACTGCTATTACATAACCTCTATGTAATGTTACAGGTGGGAGTGGCAGGACACCCCAGTATCTGACAATGAGCACCACTACATTACAGGAGGAGGAGCGCTACTGGTCATACCTAGTGCTTCGGTCACTGCTATTACATAACCTCTATGTAATGTTACAGGTGGGAGTGGCAGGACACCCCAGTATCTGACAATGAGCACCACTACATTACAGGAGGAGGAGCGCTGCTGGTCATACCTAGAGCTTCGGTCACTGCTATTATATAACCTCTATGTAATGTTACAGGTGGGAGTGGCAGGACACCCCAGTATCTGACAATGAGCACCACTACATTACAGGAGGAGGAGCGCTGCTGTTCATACCTAGAGCTTCGGTCACTGCTATTATATAACCTCTATGTAATGTTACAGGTGGGAGTGGCAGGACACCCCAGTATCTGACAATGAGCACCACTACATTACAGGAGGAGGAGCGCTGCTGTTCATACCTAGAGCTTCGGTCACTGCTATTATATAACCTCTATGTAATGTTACAGGTGGGAGTGGCAGGACACCCCAGTATCTGACAATGAGCACCACTACATTACAGGAGGAGGAGCGCTGCTGTTCATACCTACAGTGGTCACTACTATTATATGACCTCTATGTAATGTTACAGGTGGGAGTGGCAGGACACCCCAGTATCTGACAATGAGCACCACTACATTACAGGAGGAGGAGCGCTGCTGGTCATACCTAGAGCTTCGGTCACTGCTATTATATAACCTCTATGTAATGTTACAGGTGGGAGTGGCAGGACACCCCAGTATCTGACAATGAGCACCACTACATTACAGGAGGAGGAGCGCTGCTGTTCATACCTAGAGCTTCGGTCACTGCTATTATATAACCTCTATGTAATGTTACAGGTGGGAGTGGCAGGACACCCCAGTATCTGACAATGAGCACCACTACATTACAGGAGGAGGAGCGCTGCTGTTCATACCTACAGTGGTCACTACTATTATATGACCTCTATGTAATGTTACAGGTGGGAGTGGCAGGACACCCCAGTATCTGACAATGAGCACCACTACATTACAGGAGGAGGAGCGCTGCTGTTCATACCTACAGTGGTCACTACTATTATATGACCTCTATGTAATGTTACAGGTGGGAGTGGCAGGACACCCCAGTATCTGACAATGAGCACCACTACATTACAGGAGGAGGAGCGCTGCTGGTCATACCTAGAGCTTCGGTTAGTGACAGTGGTCGTTACTCTTGTATGGCCTCTAACTCTGCAGGCTCTTCCCGTCTGGACATCAACCTGCAGGTCCAGGCACCCCTCTCTGCTCATGTAACTCCATCCATTCTCACTGCCGCCCTTGGCCAACCTGCTGCTTTCCACTGCTCAAAAGCAGGTATAGTCTTAATATTTTTACTTCTGTTACTTAAGTTGGTACTTCTGTTGTTTAAGGAAAACAATATTCTTTGATGATTAAAAATAGACAATAGACGTTGATAAACAAGTAGTATCCATAGTTATATGTATTTTAGTATTCCACTCTTGAACAGCAGTTCTTCCAATTTGTCATTGAAAGATTGATTTAGCTAGGTATCAAAGCTGCTCGACCGGCTTGAAGTAGGACAACAAGCATACTCTCAACCAGAATGTTGACTCATGTTATCATACAACTTCAAACCAATCATAAATAGCATTTCTCGGTTAATGGGAATGTTTTTTAATATGAATAATCAGTTAGTTTAAAAAGTACAATATACAAAATACAAAAAAAGAAAGGGTTTTACGCAGCTGGACATTTTTCTTTTTAATGAGTGTTATACATGTATATCAAAAATATCTTGTTACATTTGACATCAATGAAATTCGATAGTTTTAATTAGATGGTGATCAATACCCGTGGTAACGTCTCTACAAATTGAAGCTGGTAAAACAAGACTGAGAGCACAGTTGCTAATGGAAATTAAGAATCATTCGAACCGTTGCACTCTAAAAGATATCGAATGGCAGCGAATCAGACTTTGCTAATGTAACAATAGTGTTTCAATTTTAAAGTATTTATTACGTTTATGATTTTATTTTCTACTGAATTAAGAAAGTTGTTAATGTTTCAGAGACATTAATGATCAAATAAAGTCATTTTGATTATTGATTACGATCTTAAGATGGTTGAGATCAACTATAAATATTTACATTTAGTACGTTTAAAAGCCATATATATGTGTTGGTTGTAGCCGTGAATGATCGTCCATAAAGTTTGGTGCTATATTAGTAGCAGCGACATTACTCGTAATCTACTTAATCTAAGTTACTTAATTGTTTTTGAAATATTAAGCAAGAATAACAAATCTTCCATAGAGAACAAATTCAAATAAAATTGTTGTTTTTACCTCAATGTCTTTTTACTGGAATAAAAAAAAATCTAACCCAATTCACCCCGGCCCGAATAGATGAATTCAATTTATTACTCATATCTATTACAGGCCGTAAACAATTGTACTCATACATACACGATATTTCTAACTGTAAAGTTATTGTTAGATCATCTTCGTAATACGTTAGGCCTACTAGCCCCTTTGCGTATTTAGATTACTGATACAATATTAGCGGACCTTCCTTCCACTAAAAAATACCACAAAACTTAGTCATATTTTTGCTAAATTTACAACAGAAAACGTTCCTAAGTAGTTTTTCAAATTACAGGTAGTCCTATCAAAAGCATAGCTTGGGCCAAGGACGGCCAGAGTCTTCAATCAGGAAACCCCTCGGACACCCTAAAGCTGGGGATGGTGACCAAGGAAGACCAGGGCATGTACCAGTGTTTCGTCAACAACGAACACGACTCAGCACAGGCAACAGCTGAGCTTAGACTGGGAGGTGGGTAGTGGGTAGCCTAGCCAATCAACATGTTGGGGTACCCTCTGTACTGAAACACGTTTGGGACGATTGAAAATCATGAGCATGGTCCTCAACCACGAACTTCAGTTTATTTTTTAGCCCAACAATCGGGGGCTTTTATACGTTAAAATAAATAAACACGTTGGAGCTTTTATGTATTAATATCTCCTAAACCTTCAAATTAAGCATCAATCAATCAATTATGGCACGATGTCATTGAAAATGGATGAAACATATTTTGTAATTTACTCCAAAAAATGTAGTTACCTTAAACCATTTGGATATATGTTGAATTAATTTTAAAGGTTTCTTGGGATATATTTCATGTTTACTTTTTCGGCAGCTGATGTAGCCTATGAGCATGAGCGGAGTGTCGGTGGCTCAGTCAGTAGTGTGACTGAATGTGAAAACAAGGCAGTTATGTCGTGGGTTTGCGTCCCACTGTACATGGTGACAGAAAATGTCGAGGTTTAAAGAGACCACTGATTTTTTAAGAAAAAGAATAGTAATATAAAATTAAATTTATTTCCGATGTCCTTAAGGTTAGCCTCTTTAATTTCAGTGCGATTCATTGACATGTTGGACCCTCAACTCATATATACAATATTGAGAGGTTTTGTTGTCTCTGGTATCGACATACGAACAATGTAAATTACTAGAACAGAGAACGAACAAGAGAATCTAAAATTAATAGGAAATATTTATTTTGTAAAAATTTTAATTAGCGTTCTTAGATAATTTTAAACGTTAATATCCTTTAAAATCGTTTTATCCAGATCCAATCTTTCTGGTTCGCAAGCTCATGAATACTATTGCTTTCCCGCACCTGCGAACCAAATTGCTTCAAATTGTAAAATGTTCTAGAAATGTTATCGATTATCTTGAACTTTCATAGTTTGTTGTTCGTTAGAAACTTGCCGAATAATTTTGACGAATGTAATGCTAGGTTTTGTAATGTAAGATCTAGTAGTGATACTAAGATATCCCTTACTTGATAATATGTACTATTAAAGCACAGAATAGCATACTAGAACTAGTTGTAATATTACAAGACATATTTTACCACATGAAATCTTATGAAGACTGTCTACAATAATTCATGTAGAATAAGTGGAAAATCATCATTAATGACCCGCATTGTTGTTCATTATTAACAATTAATTAACTTTAAAATGGCAATTCTGTACTTATAAGCTTATAAATATATACTATTAATTTTTTTTTAATTTCATAAATGACGTGATTGTGAAATTCAAATCTCTAATGAAACTTTATACTGTATCCGTTTAAAAGATCGTAAACACGTATGAAAGATGTTAAATGATGTTCGATGTTGATTTAGACACCCAATCATTTTCAACAATCAGACGAATGACAATAACCACATGGTTTATTTAACACTATCGGCTTCTACAAGTTCTGGGTTATGGAAATAAGTTCGTCAAATTTAAAATTTCTATTTATTTTTAATTTTTTCCCCTTTAACATGCATTTGAAAAATTTTAGTGTAAAATCATTCTACAATTTTACGTTCACAGTTTTCAGATTGATAAGACTCTCCTCCAATGCTAACAAAAGGGTATTTTCTAAAAAGAATGATAACAACATTTTCAATTGTTTTTGATGTGTCATAATTAATTGTGGCAAACATGTGGTTCTTAAATCAAGCAACGAAATATTCAGTGTTCCCTATAAAACCTTTTCGTAATCAACATGATTAGTTATTTAGACTCTATAAATGTATAATGTTTGATACATTATACTTTTATGGGAATTTTTACTCATACAGTAGTGTGTTTTGAAGACATTTGCTTCAAAATATTTCTTAAATTTATTTGCGATTTTCTGTGTATATGAAATTATTCTTATAAGTTTGTGTATTTTCAGTCCTAATGTCTATAGCCCAAAACGTTGTAAATGCCAAAATTCTGTAATATTAGTTTTTATACAAAATCGTGTTGTAAATGCCATATCCTTCGATAGCAACGCAGCTTGTTTCGATAGTGCTGCCACTAGTGGGGAAAAACTGAACTATAAGTAGGAGTGCAAGTCAAAACGTTGTAACGACCATGATACATGATAACGGGCAATGACGTTTCCCAAGAGTGTTTCTTAGTACTTGCATAGCATTTACAACGTTTTGAAATTTCAAAAAAGCTTAGTTCTGATTTTTTACTAAAGCTAACTAGAATAGCTATTTTTAAAACAACAGACATGTTTTTAACATTACAAACTATAAAGTTTAATTATTATTGTCCATCAATAAACATGTTACCATGGAAATCTGTTTTTCTTCCCCCTGTAAAATTTAATTTTAGGCATTTACAACGTTTTGGAAATGCACGCTTCTTGTATTATTATATTGATCTGAAGAGTGGCTTATCAAGTAGCATGTTGCCTGTATTGTAGCGTTGACTTTGTTTTCAGACACTCCCCCACAGATCACCTACCGCTTCATAAGACAGACCATCCAGCCAGGCCCCTTGGTGTCCCTCAAGTGTGTAGCTTCTGGCAATCCAACCCCCAATATCAAGTGGACTCTCGATGGCTTTGCTCTACCCCAGAATGAGAGGCAAGTCACACGAAAACGTACTCATATCGGTAGATGGAGTTATTTTGAATGAAAATAAAGTTCTTACTCCCTCCTACCTTTTGTGGGCTGGAAACTCTGATTGAGCGATACAGTGTCTTGAACTTAACTGATTTAAACTATAAATATCTCAAATTAAATCCTTTATTTCTAGGAGTATTTTAAGACCAATACATATAAAATAACTTAAATAAAAATATAAATACGTATCATTGATTGCAGGTAAGTCCTAAATCAATTATAATTAATTATTGTTAATTCGTGATTCAGCAGTAAGCCTCAGGTACGTCCGATCTTAATAATCAATAATAGCTCAAATGAAAGCTGGTATTTCACAAAAGGTTCTTAGACCAAAACATATAGGATAATGTAATTAGAGCTGCTGAAATACATCTTTAATTGAAGTAAAAATTAAAAAAATCAAACTTATATTTTTTTGTTGAGTAATACATTAGATAAATTAATGATGATGCTTGATGGCAAATCTGTACTAGTATAGCTTTATCTTAAGATCAAAAATATAAAAATAGGTCGACTAGAAGAGTCAAACAAACTCGGAAAAGAACCCCAAATTTAACTCCCATAAGAAATGTACAGGGAGGAAGTTTGTGCATAACTCGAAATATACGTCAGATAAATGAATGCCGATGCTTGAATAAGTATCTGTGGTCAATACCTTTAGCTTAAGCTGGGTTTTCCTAGGCGCGGAGTCGGCGAGCGGAGAGAGGAACGCGGAGAGCGGACTCCACTTGTCTTAGGCAATTTAATGTTACTGTTTTCCTAGAAGCGGAGCGGAATGCCATGTTAATTTCAATTCTGCTCTCCGCGTTCCTCTCTCCGCTAGCCGACTCCGCGCCTAGGAAAACCCGGCTTAAAGGCTAAAATTATGAAAATCGGTCGGGTAAAAGTAAACCCTATTCGGATAAGAAAAAACACTAATCTTTATAGATAAAAAGGTTTACCTGATGGCATAATCTAATCATACGAAACATGTGTTAAAAATTCAACAACTTATTGTTATATTGTTATTATTTTTCTTTGTTTAAATGTTGTAATTTGGCATTTATGTTTAAAGTGTGTGATTTTAATGTTATGTGTTTAATATCTACCATAAATATTAGTGAGTAAAGAGGTGTATGGATTTCATAACCATTATTTTACTAGAGACCGTTGTATCACAAACACAACGCGCTCTGTTGCTAGTTAACATACATAGTAGTTCGAAAATGTAATCTTTTTCTGTACATGTAGAGTTGTCTACTAAAAATCTAAAATCAATCGTCACTTAGGTATAGAGACCGGCTTTTTATACAGACATTATCTTTTATAAACCACGACTAATGATTATGAATATAAGTTGTGTCAATTAAAATAGTACACGACTGATCCTACCTAAATACAGGGTGGCTCAAAAAAGGTACTCATCATTTCATGGCAATTATTTATTATTTATTAGCTGTACAAACTTACTCTACATCTTAAAACTAAGTGATCTCAACACGATTTCGATCATTCCTGGTAGGCCTAGTTGAAAATATAAGACTATCTTGTGAGCACTTAGTTTTAAGATAGAATAAGTTTGTACAGGTAATAAATAATAAGTCCTTGCCATGAAATGATGAGTACCTGTTTTGGGCCACGCTGTATTTAGGTAGGATTAGTCGTGTACTATTTTAATTGACACGACTTATATTCATAACCATTTCTTCGTTTTTTTACGTAAGTACGTACGTAGGTATTTTTAAATTAACCAGCTAACGTCTGGAATACGTAATTAAGTAACCAAAGTAGAGCAGCTAATAAAGGATGGAACAGCAGTATGTACTTGCATCAGATATGAAACGTCGTAATATCTCGCCACCATTAAACTTAACGTGAGCCAGAATTTGAATATTACTACTCTGGGGATGAAGCAAGAATACTAATCACCATCTATAATTTCTTTACTGCCAAATGATAAGATTTAACCATATTTTCCACAGTAATGAAATAAAATCTTTGGAAACCTCTACATGTCTAACTAGTTTAGCATTGATAAATTATATCTAAATACAATTTTATTGATGATAAAAACTCTACAATTTAGTCATTTATTTGTACAATATTGTATTATTTTTGTATTTTTTTCCTTTTAGTGGTTTTACTGATCTAATATGTTCGGTAACAGTGGTGTTACTCTTTATGGCAGCTAACTAGCAAAGAACTTGGTCAATATTAACATTATTTCATACTTGTATTCGACTTACCAAGTTAAGCTTTTTTAAAAAATTCTCAGAAAAATCGTCATTGCGTACATACATTTTAAAGTGGATGTAAAGTTTGTTTCCTGATCGTCAGACAGAGATGACTCGGGGTTAGTAACTATTATTTTTAAGAATTGCCTTTTTAAAAATGTTATCTAACTTGGCAATTGCGTAATAAATTAAACTGGTAATTTAATTAAATACTGGTAATTTTATTCGGCCAAGCAATATCCTTTCGTAGACACATAACTTACAGTAATTTGAAATACGTTTTTTTTTTGTTTTATAAACTGTTGTTAAATTAATGAAAGAAGCAATTGCTTCCTGATTCATTTAACTTTGAGTAAATGCAATGTTTATACCTTATCCGTTCTACCTCCTTTTATTCTAGGTTTCAAAGATATTAAGTTTTTAACTCTTGGAGTGTTATTGTAAACATACTATAAGTTTGTAATTAAATATACTTCTTAGTTTAACATATATTTTGTAATTGTATCACTTAAAGAACTTTATTTCAAGCTGTGTTAATGTTTATGAATATTTTATTTATTTGTGCGTTTTAATTTATCAGAATAATATGTTATACCTACTTAATCTACAGTGGACTTACTCAGAAAATCTCCAAAGTTACGTAATTATCCGTACACAATGTGTCACTAGATAAAAAATTTAGATTGATTGTGTGGAGAGCAGACATTGGCTCTCTTCCAGCCGGCTCGTCGGCCCCTTTACACAATGTCATCAGATCAAACACAAAGTATATCGATCTAATAAGTAGAGTATAAACTAGTTTACTTCCTCAAGATCAACATATACAGACTGTCCCAAAAGTCCCAGACCGGTTTAATATTTTTAAACGACAACAGATAAATCAATAAGATTTTGCACATCAACATCACACCTAAAAATATACTTTTTTAAGGAACTATAAATTTTCTGTCATACCATGGGGACGTCCCGCAAGGAGTCAGAAGGAAATCTTAAATAGAAGCATAGGTTGATCTGCACATCAAATTAAAGACCTTTACTAGCAGAATATAATGCCGTAAATTTGCACTCAAACGGATAACTGAATAAAAAATGCCAGCTGTTCAAAGATTTCTTGAATCCGCCATTTTGAATCTTTGAACGACTGCCATTTTTTACTCAGGCGTTCTTTTGAGCTTGAATTTGCGGCATTGTAATCTACTAGTGAAGACCTTTAATTTGATGTTCATATCGACCTATGCTTACGTTAACAATTTTCTTCCGATTCCTAGGGCTGTACCCCCCGAGGAGTAAGCGTATAATAGCAATGCAAATTAAATGAACCTTTGAACCACTGTCATTCTTGACTCGGTTGTCCGTTTGAGTTCAAATTTAAGGCATTATATTCTGCTAGTAAAGACCTTTAATTTGATGTACATGTCAACCTATGCTTCTATTTAAGATTTCCTTCTGACTCCTTGCGGTACGTCCCCATGATGTGACAGAAAATTTATATTTCCTTAAAAAAGTAGATTTTTAGGTGTGGTGTTGATGTACCAAATCTTATTGATTTATCTGTTGTCGTTTGGAAAATATTAAACCGGTCCGGGACTTTTGGGACAGTCTGTATATTAAATGCACATGCGGAAATTCTTTTGATATAGATAGATTTTGTAACCACTCCGGAATACCTCCAGATCAGATCTGGCTAAAGTCGTACCTCTAAGCTACCGTCTTGGGTTCTGTTGAGTGTGTTGTTGATATCCCAACAAAAATACTATTGGCGTAGACTTGGACGGTCTTAATACCACAGTAAGGCATGATGATGCATTATGAATAGTTGTTCGCGTTGATGGCTTTCTTTTTTCTGCAATTTTGATGATATGCTCAAACACACGTTACAGCTATAAGATGCTCCAGCCTGGGAATCCTAGAAATGCCACACTCGGGAGCAAGTTTAAAAGTTAACAACACGAAAATGGGTTGAAACGTAACACTCAAATATATACAGGTGCGTCATTCCATAGGGCGAGAAAAATAATAGCTTTTTTTCATAGGTCCAGATCCATTTTACATTGATGTTTGCACACTCATAAACGTTTTAATTTTGACAGATATTCAATACCTCATATCAGTGCGGTGGTCGATTGCTTGACATTTTCAGTAGCATGTTAAGTAAAATGGAATGTTGTTTCAGAAGGGTGTGTGATTGGCAGGATGTTTTGTGTAGCTTTGTAACTGTCAAACACCAGAAGATTAATTTGTCAGAATTATCAATTGCCTATTGACAAAGGCGGTTTACCCAAAATCAAACCTTGACAAAAACGCCTAGACTTTTGTTTGGAATTGATCAAGCAAACTTCGGATTATACAACTTTATCCCTAAATGAAGTAGTTTTTTATGACATTGATCGTGTATATAATCATGTAACTTTAAATCAGGGTAATGTGGAAGTTTACCACAGTTTTATACTTTTGGTGGCTAAGTTTAGGAATTAAACTAACGATTATCTTACAGAAACACTTGATTCTTGAAGTTGTGTAAAGAATTCCAAGTACTAGACAGTTGAGTATCCTGGAAGAATTTTAAACATTGAGTCCAAATGAAAACACCTATTCGGAGAGGCTCGAAAGTTCGACTTCCCTAGCGGCACCCTGTCTACCAAAGACGTCACAGTACGGTTACTTACAAACTGCCTCTAGGTGGAGCACACAGAAATACTTCAAACGTCATCCATCTGTAGATCAGCACAACAAGTCATTGTTTTTAAATTTAGAAAAACCAGCCTCTACTAGAACAACAATGTCAAGCACTTCCTCTTGAGAATTTTATCTCTCCTATTATTTTAATAGAGATCAACTTTAACCATATGTTTTTGTAGGTTTGTGATTGGACAGTACGTGCCTAGCCATGGTGATGTGATCAGTCATGTTAACATCACATCAGTGAAGGTAGAGGACGGCGGAACCTACAAGTGTACGGCCACCAACAGAGTAGGGGAGGCTTCTCATAGTGCTGAACTATACGTTTACGGTAATGTTTCTTTAATGATACGAGAATGACATAACCAATAAATTCAGTTCGGCTACTATCATGGAATAAACTTAGAATTGTCTTCCTTTTTGAAGAGTTCTTGACTGTGATACAGGTTTTAGATCATACTAAAACAGTAATGCCCGTAAACCATTGCTGTTTTAAGTTACAAGAATTAGTATCAACATTAGATTTAATGAAAGTACAATTTTGATAAGTAACGTTTTAATTTTTCGTTTGCAAAATATACATAATGACTATTCAAAATTGAGTCAATGGCAATATTAGTTTTTGGTGCAAGCTTTAACGTATTTATCTAAAAATAGTGCTTGAAGCAATACTGGTATTTATCTGAAAATTTTGCTTGAAGCAAAACTAGTTGAACCATAAATAGCAGCTATTTTACATAAATTGTTTTTCAACTATCTAAATGTCTACATTTGTGGCTAGTACAATGTAGCCTACTGAGCTTCAATACCCTAAAGCCTCAGTTATTTAAGGTATGGGCATTTTAGATTATTACAGGACTTCTAATTTACATATTAAAACTATCAACAATTTGATTATATTTATTCATGTGCAATTTATTGTTTGGTTATTCGAGCTGTTGTTGACAGGTCTACCCCAAGTGAGGCCGATGGGAGAGGTGTCTGCAGTTGCTGGAGAAGCCCTCATCATTTCTTGTCCCGTCGCTGGATACCCCATACACACCATCAAATGGTTTAGAGGTAAAGACTTAACAAATACGGTTCATATATACTTATTGACTAATCAAATAATCTGGCTGATATCTGTCTCCACAATCATTCAACTAATATATTATGAGACTTTTTATTCAATGGCGATTTGTTTTGGAACCTTGGAATACATCCATATTATGAAACAGTTCCGAGTTGGTATCTAATAGTTGGAAAAGATTTACAGTTACGTTAGAATCTTATACTTTTCAACAATTCATCGATTAAATATTTCTTTATGGGTACGTTAAAATAACGTTGGTTACAAATATTCAATTAAAACGGTCTTTTGTTGTCTTCAAAATGGACATAATATAAGTCATATATATAAAACAATGTTGTGTACAGGTTTATTTCGATTAGACTTCTGACATTTAGCGTCTTTAAAATAGATCGATAATCAGTAAAGTATAACTTAAAAGTGTTGTTAGACTCCTTTGGCACAAATGGGTGGTAATAAAAACGCATAAATCGCATGAAAGAGCTTTTGTTTTAACTGCATGTCGCCTTTGGAACAACCTCCCTCATTTCAGAAAATTGCTTGATGTACAAGCAAGGGGTTCAAGGGTTTGTGAAGGCATTCAAAACATTGTACTTTGATTGCATTGTCCCAGTTGGTGCGATCTTTAATAGTAGTTTTTAATCCATATGAATGATGTTTGCTCTCCCTTGATTGTTGATAGGTTGTATGATACAGCAAGCACTAAAATTTAAGTATTTTTGTTAAATCTCAAGTCACATATTCTTCCTTTGTAGAATTGTATTTAAAATAATTTGTTTTTCTGTTTATAATCAGGTCATCTGCCTAGAGGCAAGGTTAGAACCTTGCCTGTATATTGGGGGATATTATTTATTAATACATTTACTGAAAAATTTACAATTGATAATTATAACGTTAATTCAATCAAACTAACTATATAGAACATGGTATTTATAAAAATAGCGTTCTCTCGTACTTCACAGAATCAAATTATTCACATTAAAAACTAAGGATTATATTTACTTTCAAAAACAGAAACAGTTTTTTTCAAGTATTAACAATCACACTATTTTCTTCAAAGCTGCAATATTTAAGTATTTTAAACAACTTGTTTCGTTGGATGAACAAAGAACCTGTAGTAGATAAAAACAAACACCAAACAGTTTGCTAAGTAGAGCCAATTTTAGTTTGGGCTTTGACAGGATACAGGGTGTATTTATGGTCTAGCTCGTGGAGCATTACAGCGCTTGGATGTTCATCTCATAAATATGCATTGGGCCCAATTTACAGGGAACGGGCTAAACAATCGATACAGCAGCGCTGCTTTTACCTCAGTAGCAGTAGCATACTGTATATTGTATAGTGTATACTGTGCAGTAGACTGTTGTTATCCTAAGGTCTGCGAACACCCTACACACGTTGGTCGATACAACATTTACATCTCAATGTCCTGAGTGTTATTGCATTCCTCGTGTCACACCCTCCCACTCTATTTTATGTCATAGAGGTCGAGAGAATCATAAGCCTCGACCTCACACATGGCTTCTTCCATACAAAGTATAAATGCTATTTCAAGGTACCATAGTTAAACAGACACTTCCAGTTATAAACAGGATTGTTTTGCCTGCAGTTGTTTAGTTTCGGTTAAAGGAATTGTAAAATATTTTAGAGGGAGCAATTTAAGCACCCCACACTTCTGTTGATATTCCTGAAAACAAACCTACCCCTCTCACGTGGAAGTCCGAAACGCATCTGCTAGCATCACACCCAAGGTTTACCGGAATCATTTGGAGTAAAAATTTGAGTCGGTGAAGTGCAAGAAAAGAATTTTGAAATGAACAAAAATTAGTTATTGTTTGTCTTTGCAATTTAAGTGTCATTGCAAATTGTGATTTGGTAGGTCTTTGGCTCAATCTGTAGGGCCACGGACTTTAGGTCCAAGGCAGAGATGCCGTGGGTTTCTGACCCTACTGTTTATCAGTACAGTACAACCATGTACTGAACCGGCTCACCCCTAGCTTTGATGGATATGGCCAGAAGCCTATGTGGACGGGTAATGCAAGGTCTAAAAAGGTTACCAACCTAAATTTAAAAAGTAAACATATTTCAATGAAAACAGAAGTGCAACAACAGTTTTATTATGATAAAGCCCGAAACATAGTAACTGAAATATTTTAATGTATTCTGATTACATTAGGTTCTGTTAATTGATATTGTTTTACGAATGGAAAATATCGTTATTGTAAAATGAGCATAATTTATTTTTGAATCTGAAATTATTGCTACTTATGAACAACAATATGGTTTTTACAAAATTTATTTTACAAACCACTTATGGCCAATATCGTTTACTAATGACAAATACCTGTAGTTAAATTACCAAAAAGTAATGTTTATAAACACCGATGGTAAAGTTCCGTTAAAAAAAAAAACCAATTTGAAACAATGTATGTAATCGTGCCAGATTCGCACTAAATTTGTTCGTTAATTTATTCTAATGTAAATCCAAACAGTGATTTATTAAAGCACCATTTACTCACGTTTTAGAGTAGTTTAACATTGAAAGCGTATTACGTGAAGTAAATTGACTTAAGTTCTTTGAATGTGGGTATTGATTGGAATGGTGAAATTATTTGTTTTATTGTGATAATGTGCATCAGTATGTGCATATACAACATATCATATTGTTGTGATATTTGAGTAATATTACTAAGCCACTGCAAATCTTCCCTGGGTTTTACTAATTATATATGCAACCTACTTAGTTGAGTTTCAAACTGAACTGTCAAACAGTTATTCAGGTCGTGCACAGTAAATGATGTGGATATCATAGTTTAAAAATTAGTCATGAAAAGGCCTACGTATACAAATAATAAAGAACGCCACTAGTAACTTACAAAGAGGGGAACTCGGAGTATGTCTATTGGAAAACTTTATCCTTCACAAAGAAGACAGAGTTATTATTTTAACTAACCTAATCCCAATTTTTAGTCAAGTAGTCCATTAGCTCGGGATGATCCAAAACCAGCTTATTCACTATATACTATTTTATAAATGGACTTTAAAAATCATAACCAGGGCATTTGTATATTTTTATTAATTACACTTATCAACTTATTTTTTCATTTTAGTGCAATTTTACCATATTCAAGATCAGTTTCTAACACTTCTAATTGGTGAAGATAATGTTTTTTTTTTCATTGGAATGTAATATTACTAAAGGTGTTATAATATTATGCCTTACCGTCGTTGAAAGAATCATTTTTAGTAAAATAACATCAGTATTGTCATACATTAAAATTAATTTAAAATTGTATATAGTCTACACAACAGTAAACGGAACGGGTGTCAAAAAATAACTCCCTATGTTATAGGGTGACCAAAAATACATGTTCATTGTTCGATATATTGCAAGAGAATATCCTCAAGAACTAGATTACCTAGTAGACGTCAATATGTCCTATTAGCTTTTCTAGCTTCAAAAGAATAGGGATTTGTTTGCTTTCTTACTTAGTACTTAAATAAATTATTACATCTATACAGACAACTACGTCAACAGACCTCCTACAAAGAAAATAAAACCTGCAAACTAACAAATGAACGTAAAGGATTGTCAAATTAAAATGATTTTGGCATTGGCATTTTTAAATGACAATTCCTAATCTACAATTTTTACCGTTGATTAAAATTTTAATAGTTTAAAATACATTGTCTAATTTATACATCAACCGCCCTCCTGAGTAACTTAAATTACAAAGTTCAATTTTAACAATTATTTTCTCCCTTCATACACAAACTAAGACAGAATTTAAGCTCGTAAATATACATACTGGGATAATCCTTACTCTCTTCCTGTGTCTAAAATTTAGTTTGAAAACTGTGAATCTTATCTATACGTTCCCATAGAATTTTTATTGTGCTCAATATCTACTTTGAAAATCTACTGTGAAAATACCCCTATAAGCCAATGACATATTTCAGGCGATAGATCTCTGCCTCTGACCAGGCGACACGTCGTTTTCCCCAATGGGACTTTGATTGTGGAGAAGGTGCAGGCCGGAGCAGATGGTGATGGAGGCGCTTACCGTTGCACTGCCTCCGACAAGCTAGGGCGCTCTGCAAGTGGCTCTGTCCACGTCAAAGTCATGGGTAAACATGCTGACCAAAGCTACAATACTCATGCTTAAAAACTTTTGAAGTTTATCATAGCTGGTTGTGACAGAAGCAATTAGCTCGGTCTAAAACTCTGTGATTTAAATTTTATTTGCCATAGCTAAGAATAACACTTACAGTATAATTGTAAAACTTTAATCCCATTCAATACCTTATACTGTAATATTAATATCGTCAAAAGCTCAAAAGTGTCTGCAATTTTGGGATAGGCTACCACTTTTCAAGCTAGAAGTTTAATATAATACAGGGTGATAATTAAGTCTGGAACCTATTTTTAATTTTTTTTACCACAATAGAAAACAATACCTAATTTTACTCGTGCTTACTGGTTTTAAAACTTTCATCCCATTCAATACCTTACTCTGTAATATTTATATCGTCAACAGTTCAAAAATGTCTGCAATTTTGTGATAGGGTACCACTTTTCAAGTTAAAAGTTTAAAATAATACGGGGTGACAATTAAGTCTGGAACCTCTTTTCAATTGTTTTTACCACAATAGAAAAATACCCCTGCCGCAGCAAACCTGCCGTCTAAGCGAATTTCCATTTGGCCGAATTGATTTTCAATTGATCTATTTAAATAACATTAGGTTTAACGAGTACCTAGGTTTGCTGCTACAAGGAAACTAATAAAGTAGTGTGTTTTTAGTAAAATATTGATAGCTTACTATAAAATAAATAAATTTGCCAAGTTTGATCAAAATATATCCATAAACAAGCAAACTACAACATTTTACAATATTCTCCATAAGAATAACATGGGAATTTTAAATTTACCATTTTTTTAGTTTTCTCCGTAACCAATAACCGTACAAAAACACTTTGATATACTGAATTGTTTGTTTTTTTAAGCTCTTTAAGAAGGTTTAGAGAAAAATTGGGAAATTTTGTGTTTTGAGGGTAAAAAGTGAGAAAAACCAATTTTTACCCCATAAAACCCCCCATAAAACCCTGTTCCCATGGTCCGATCATGCTGGATCGCGAACTCATTCAAGTTTATCCCGCCTTACACCTTCAAACCAAATTTCATCAAAATCGGATAAAAATTACTCAAGTTATCGTGTTCACGGACACATATATATATATAAATCTATATATATATATATCTATATATATATATATACATATATAAAAATTTGAACGAATGGTGTTTTTGGCCTCTGGGGACATTAAAATGAAAAAGTAAATCGGTCCCGGGCCTAAGTCTTACCATGAGACCTACGGTAATAGCTACTTCCCTATAGGGAAATTCGCTAAAATACCTAAGTTTACACGTGCTTACTGGTGATAGTAACGCTCACATCTGCCCAATCACCGACCCGATAACCACTTTGGGGGATGGTCCACAAGGAGTCAGACAATTTCTTAAATAGCATCATAGGTCGGGTTTGGTATCAAATTAAAGGTCTCCTTTAGTAGAATACAATGCCACAAATCTGAAGTATGGTGGTTTAAAAATTTAAAAAAGTTCCAGACTTAATTGTCACCCTGTATATGGGTACTTAGGTATTAGTTTTTGTAAGATTGTCATGGCATTTGTAAGTTTTAACTGGTTATGTGGTATGTGAGTTATTAGTAATTGTAGGGATGAATAACAAAAGAACAGGTTATGTATTTATATGTATTGTCCACAACTTAAAAGAATGGCTTTTAAATGGGTATTTTTTTGTTAGTTTTTTTTTTATAGTATACCACTTTAATTTTAGATATTGAGATTAACTATAAACAGCCTTAGAAAAGGTGAGTTTCAAATTGCTTATAATTAAAATTGTTATAATTTTTTTGGAAAACTTTTGATTTATAATAAAATAGATAGCATGCAACACATTTTATTCACTGTAATGGTTATGTCTGAGTGATTCTTTTCATTTGTGGTTATTTTGCAGTACCACCTAAGATAACACCTTTTAGCTTTCGGTCGGATTTACTACTAGGAGAACGAATAGGAGTACAGTGTGTTGTCAGCAAGGGAGACCCTCCTCTTACGATCCAGTGGCTCAAGGATGGTGTGGAGCTCGCCCTGTCGGAGACGAGCAGTCTTTTAGTCCGAGAGCTCGATCAGTTCACGAGCATTTTGAGTATCAATGATCTCGCTCGCCATCATGAGGGGAACTACACTTGCTTGGCTAGTAATACTGTGGCCCGAGCACATCACACAGCAACTCTCTCTGTCAACGGTACACACTCTTATATATGATTCTATCTGACCGATCCTACCACATCGACAATTTAAATTAACTGTCATAACTTGTAGACCTAGTTTCTGTCGAAGTCGGTGGGTATCGGTTTCATGATGTAATGTTCTGTGTGTAGAAGTAGAATTTATGTTACAGTTCCTCCAGCAATCACGCCTTTCTCCTTCGGTGAACTGTCACTGGGAGAAAGGGTGCGAGTGACTTGTAGCGTAAAGCGAGGTGATCCTCCCGTCACGATAAATTGGTTCAAGGACAACAAGCCCCTGGACTCTGAGAGTTTTCCTGACTCCGATATATCAATTATCAGAGACTTGGAAGATTTTTCAAGTGTTCTCGCAATCCCCCACGTTGACTCTAGACATAGTGGAAACTACACATGCATGGCCAGCAACCCGGCGAAGCGGGCCCTCTATACAGCGACTCTCCTAGTAACCGGTAAACGTTCCTTACAGCCACCACGTCTTGCTTGCCACAAGCTTCCAGCTTCACTGCCACTATCAACCATTACCCCTCATCACTTTTACATCCCTATTACTAATTTATAGGCGACTTTATTTCAAAAGTCTGATATACGTACAGTTAAAACCCACAGTCTTGATACGCGAATGGGTAATAAAATATGCTTAGTATGTATTAACAACTTATAGAATGAAATAATTAATTATTCCTTTAGTTTTTGTAATGCTTAGAGCTTTTTCTGTAAAAAAAAACTTTTAAAATATCCTCACGTTATTTACTTACCTTACGATTTATTTAGATTGTTTGTACCATAGGTTTAAACTAAACATGTTTGTAACAATAAACGTAAGTCTAAAACGAAGGCTTTTAATTCACGGTAATTTTTAACTGGAAAGTTTTCCAGAAAAATTGTTTGACAGTGTATTTCAAACGTAAAGCTAATAACTAAACCTTATAAAAATATATAGTACTTAAATTTGGCAGTATTTCAACATTCATTTTTATCCACCACACCTCATTGTTATTAGCTTAACTAATGACTGGTTTAAATTTCTGACCATCGAGAGGAATTAATAAAATACTGTAGTTACATTAGGTCAAGTATTATCACATGGCGACAAAACCTAGAATGTAACAGTGGAACAAAAATTCAAATTTTGATTATACAAAACTTGAAATGAATAAGCATTAATTAAACACCTTTAAAATCCATGAATGTATATAGTGAATTCCCCTTTAGTAATTCATTCAATATAGTTCCCTGCCTTCGATTTAGGTGTATCCAAGCCTTTGCCGGTTTGTATTTTGAGACTGGAAGGTATTCAAGTCATATGAGCATAAAGCTCTAAACAGATTTTTTAAAGTTGTAAAATCGCTTAATTCGCTAAAGAACTAAAATATTGAGTCCCTTTAGGGTGGTAGGGTGGTGGCTTGTAAGGGATGTGACTATGTAGCTGTTGTAGTGTCCTAGCATGGTACTTGTTGAGCTTGGAGCTGTAATATCGCCGCCTTGGTGACTGCGGCTGACACGTTGCTACCTTCAGCGTCAGGTAACTGCTTCTTCTTCGCATTCGCTTTCTATTTCTACTTCATCTTTACTTCTCACTAAGCACCTTTCGACAAAATGCATTTTGATTTTGAGTCGTGGCAATAAACGTAATGTGTAGGTAAATAGTTGAACACCTGTTGATATAGGTGTAATATTATACCGTGCCCCATTCTGGCAGGCCTTTTATTGAGTAGAATAAACGGTTTCAAATTGCACGGAAATATTGTTAGCTTTGACAGAGGGCTAAAACATCTATTGACAATAATGTAATAAATATAAAAGGGTTTCATTATTTGTGTAAGGTATGTTATTCATGCAAATTTTCAATTGTGCAACAAATTAAGCAAAAAATCCCTTCTCGAACGAATAATTCAAATATAAATACGGCAATTTAGAAAAGTATTTGTAGGATTAAGCCAAAGCCCCAATTTATTTAATCCTCTGTGAAATAAATCCTGAAACATGTGAAATATCGAATTCTCTTTTCAAATAGAATCATGTCTGTTTGTTGACTTCTTTTTTCGATATTTGCATTACGTATAAAAATATTCATTGTTGAAAATGTGAAGATATAAATTTGTTCAGTAACATTTCTATTCAAAAAATTAAGAAACATCGCTAAAATATTTATTCTGTCTGTTATCCGCTTAGACAACCGTGTAAAGGGTGAATGTGTTATTATTCGGCAATATTTGTATGAACCAAACATTAGGTTATTCACTTCTCTCTACTAATGTTTCCTATTTTCTACTGAAGATTGTGAGATGCAGGTAATATTTCAGGCACAGTTTTTTAAAAGAACCCATTCAATAGCCCTAAAATCAATGTAACCATACAATACAATAATGAACTCGTCTTCAAACTGAGAGTAGTTGACAATGTTATTTTTAAATGAAAGTCCAAGCCCTTGCATATATTTTTTCACCAACGCTAGGATAAAAACTACTGACTGCATGGTTATGCTAGAAATAACATTATCGATATTTTACTATTTTAATAGTCAAAAATTAAAGATCGTTGAAGGCGAAATACGATGTTAATAACTGCAAACTACAAATGTCGCAGTTATCATATAGCAGATGACTCTATAAATTTGCACGAGTTTTAGCTCGATAAACTACAGCTTCGTGCCAGCGTGCTTATTTGCTTATTTTTAGACAATATGATTTACATTGCATACTCGTTTAGTACTTTGAATTAAAACAAAAAGCTGATGATGCTTTTAGTAAGTAGAAAACCGCTTCTAAAAACAGAATTATCTTTATTTCATTGTATTAGAAAGCGTGGTTATCAAAACATTATAATGTACAATTAAACATTCCATTAACTAACTTTACACCTATAACAATATTATACGTGATGAAATGATGAATAATAAATAGCAAAAACACTAGGTAATAATAATTGTAATAATTATTACAATTTCTATAACTTTAATAATATTAATAATATATTTTAAATTGTTAATAATAATCACATGATAATTTTAAATGTAAATAGCATACAAAATATTAAAAGTATACAAACCAAAACATTATTTTTATAATAAAAATCAGAGTAGCATTACCTCATTTAATAGTTAGTATGACTATTATGCATTATGACTGACTATCTATGTACATCATAAGCGTTTTTAGCTACTTTTATTATGTTCAAATGATTATGTTTGCTTATCCAACACACTTTTATGGTATTCTAAACGAAAACTATAACAACTTAGCTACAATTTCTTATAAATAAATGGCTGACACAGTTCAATTTCAAGTTTAGTATTTAAAATGTCAAAAAGTTACTTTGTATTATTTTATTAGATGTTTTAACTTGTCCTAACAATATTTTTGTTTTAAATCAATATGAAAATCATATATTTATATTTGAAATATAAAATATTATAAATTTAAATAACAATAAGACTAATAGTCAGAATAGTACATTTAATGTACCAAACTAGTATTCAGGATACAGCGAAATAGGTATTGAAAACTCCTCACCCAAAATGAATAGCATACGAAATATATTTAAAAGGGTTTTAAATCAAGAAACAGAAAATTAATATTAACATTGTACTGATCACAGCCAAACGTATTTCCTTTAATTGAGTTACTTCTTTGACAGCATAACTTTGATTAGACTGAACTTCTTGATGTTACAAGTTTATTGAGATCTCTAATTTGAATATATCGATCTTCTTTGGCACTTTAAAACAATATATTATGTAATGTAGCAATATTACGGCAACTTATGTATTAAACAACAAGAAATATGATTCATATCGCCATATTATTTATTATTTCTGTAGCAAACTGCAATGAGTATTAAATTGAGTTTAAATTTCAACATTAAAAAACTTTCGTCCTCCAAAGAATTTTCTCGAGTAGGCCTAAATTAATATCATTATAATTTATTTCCTTAATTTGGCGGGTTTTATTAACTTTTGTTTAAGAGAAATGCCCTGTCCTAGGGCTGTGGTTTGGTTTTTAGAATTGTTTTGCAGATTGTCAAAAGCTTCAAACATTCCTCGATATACGAATGAGAAATTTAAACAATAACATATCAAATATTTAAAAGATAATTTTGTAAGGACTTAGTCCCTAGTATTTAGGTTACCCAACTATCTGCTATTGATGCTTAATAGCCAAATATTCTTCATATTATTAGATTTATCCTTCTCTAAACAAGTCTAAGTCTAATCCTAAACCATCGGTATTTTTTATGTGGTTGAAACTAAACCATTCAACGTAAGTCTAAAGGAAACAATCTATTATTTTCACTTCTTTACTTGGATAACAACTGCGCGGCTGGGAACACACCACGTGATTTTATCGGATGCGATTGTAAAGTGTATCGTTTGGAAGTAGAAAACATTGAATCTTGTGCGACTGGTCACATAAGTATATACAAATTTGCACACATCACCTTCACTGCAGCATGTCGCGATACTGCCTTGTGAAGTCTGGTCTCAATGAGCGGCCCTTCCCTCGACCGCATGCAATTCTACTCATTATCACATTAGTTTTATATTCAATAAGTAAAGTTTTCAATTATTGTAATTTGTTTACTTCAATTTCTATATACTATGCGATTTGGTTTGGGTTATCAATGAAATATTTTAAACCTTTTTTCATAAAGTTTTGCGTTAAAAAAGTGGGGATCAAATTAGTTTTACTTTTTAACTTTAATTTATATTTATTGTGTGATTATTTAAGCGGTAATATTGAATATTATGAATTTTTCACAAACTCTATATTTATGTGTAAATTTCTATTTAAAATCAAATTTTACATCAATTAGTTTTTGTGGAGTTATTGCAGAGCATTATTGCTGATATTTAAGCTTTTATACTTTCAAGAAGTTCGTCAATTCATTTTACTGAGATATTTTCTAAAGTATTTTCAAATCCTTTCAAAATTCTTCTTAGCTTGACGATTTCTTATAAAAGGATTAACCAAATTTTTTAATTTGCTTTTCTTCGTAACCCCCCGGAAGCCTGTAGGGCACATAAATGTGTACCTCCGACAAGGACATGGTAAACGAGTCATAAGATGGTGGTAGAATCACGTGATATCCTCGCGCAGCGTGACAACCCCCTAATTTTGAAATGAAATTGCATCCGATAAAATCACTTATCGTGTTCTCAGGTTAACGATTAACCTTTTCTATGAACAAATCTCAACCTTTCTCTAATGTGTACTCTAATGCTATATTACATGTGTAAGTGTTGTACCGGTCTTTCACTCCATTTGCCATGGCCGAGGCCCCGCTCCATCAGGACAGTTTGCGTGGCCTGGTGTTTATGGACAGCTTTTCTTCTTGCAGCATAACGTATGTGTGTGTGTGTTTGAGAGTGAGTCTGTGTGCGTGGATCTGGTTTGGTTTGAGACACTTGCTGTGGAATGATACTGCTCCACCTTGACAAGATGCAGCCGAATTTGTTTTATTTTGTTCATTATGTTGTTCAATTGTTCAATAGTTTTAAGTGTTGACCATACTTTCTTTAAATATTATATTCGTTAATATAAATAATGTGAAAAATAATCATTTGTTAATCCATCCAATAACTTGTTCAATTGGTATTTTTTAGAGATATTTGGCATATCAAAGGTTGAATAAATCTTAATGCATTTGTACATGTTGTTTTTACAGCCATATACTGTACTGTTAGGTACGATAAATAATAATATTGAAAACAATATTAATTTTCTTTTTTAAGGACTCAATTATCTTCTCTCTATTAAAAAAAAATATTATCAGCAATCGTTGACATGAGCTGAAACGTTGGAGTATCACAGAATCCTTTCTACTATTCAGAATTATTGGTAAATATTCAAGTCGGTTCTTAGCTTTGTTTTGATTCCCTGCTCTTAATTTCCTTTTGTCCCATGATCAGCGTGTGGATTTTCGGGGGAATATGAAAAAATACACCAAGTTACAGCCAATTCTTGAAAAAGTACATTTTTATTTGATCGATGTTTTCTCTGTGCATTTATCTTAATTCGAAAATGCAATAATTAGAAATGTGATATGGGTTTCTTGAAAGAAATTGAAAAGAGATTTAATATTATTTTAATAACCATATTTTTACGTTGTAAACCCTTCGAGATCTCCCTAAATATATAAAATATGATTAATCAATGTCTATAACAGATTGTGATGCTATTTTGGTACACTTTAACTAAACCAATTAGTTCTTCCCTTGTAATATTGTTTAACGATTTGTTGAAACCAAGCTAACCCAAATACTAAAGCTAATGGTAATTGCAGTGCCTCCAACATGGGTGGTAGAGCCTCAAAACAAAGCAGCTAAGCTGGGCCAGGTGGCAGTACTGGACTGTAAGGTGGAGGGGTTTCCACAACCAACAGTCGTATGGAAGAAGGTATCAGGTATGGCTTACAGAACTAAACAACAAATCCCAATTGAGGTTAGGTATTTTAAAAAATGTTTTTTTTTCAAGAGGTTAAAGGCCCCTTTTAATTTGCGTTTGTTCGGTCAAAGACCTCTGGGAAGTGAGTGGAACGTATGAAGCAAAGCAAGGGATGAGATGGTACAGAAGTATGGCACAGAATAAGCATGATCTGCACCGAGCCGGGACGTGAACTTACAAAATCATACACTAAATTGGCTTCAGAGTCCGTCGTTCCACGGAGTCACCGATTCATTCACCAATTCTCTTACCATGCGCGGAAATATATGACCTGGGAACACTCAATAGTTTGACACGGTGGTGTAGGAAAGGTTTTGGCGTTGTTGAATATAGGATTTTTAGTTATCAATCACCAACATTTAGTTTTAATTTGTCTACAAAAAGGATTTCATCGCACTTGATAAGGTAGGTTATGTTAACAGACGAATAACGGCTTGTTAGTTTTGTTAACTGAATAGAATAATTAGGCGTCCTACAACAGCTAGTTGTATAAACACCGATATTGCATCAATATCGGTTGCAATGTTTTTATTATTGCCATTAAAGTCATGGGCAAGTGTCTCATAACTTCCTTAAGGAATAGTCAAATGATTATTCCTTAACTTATTACAAAATCCCAATTCGTGTTTCTGTCTTTTTCTTGTAGCTCTATTTCTCCTTCTGTTCTTATTCTTTTTACTTTTAAAAATTTTTTCCGATTTTGTACAATATTTTTCATTATTCCTTGTTTCTATTTACTTTCAGGGTTTGGTGTCATATGTTGCTTGGATTTAGGAATGGGAGGGTTTGCATTTGTTAGACAAACAGGGCTGTAAGTAGGAGAGAGACTAGTCTATATTTGTAGAATTAATTAGACCGTTTCGAATGATAACCCTGGTCAGAATTTAAGAAAATAATTTTAGTGTGTATCGGAGTGTATTTGTGTGAATCCTTCAGCGTATAGTTACAATTATTTACGTCAACATTTGCTAGCTATCTGTATAGTTTCTATGTTCACCAGATAATAGTAACTGGGTTGATTTACCTTATGATATTTTCCAGGTGAGACACTAGGCCACTACCGTGACATCACCACAGGGGTTCTCTCCAACGGTTCTCTGGTCATCGACAACGTACGGCAAGAGGAGCAAGGACAATATCTATGTGAAGCCAGCAACGGGATAGGGGAGGGACTTAGTTCTGTTGTCACTCTAACAGTTAACGGTAATTATTAATTATGTAAAACGATTTATATTGTAAGGTACAACACAAACTGTGAATAACAGAGCCGTCATTTACATCTAAAGCCTCCAAGCGGTGAAAAATACCCGATTGTGGTTCAAAGCTTTGGATGTATATCGGTCGCGCGCTGAGAGATGGTTGTATCGTCTTTGACAATGAATAATCAACTCATCCCACTACTATTGCTGACTAGGCTTGATCAAGTATTCATATTCAAATGCAACGTTGCAGCGTCTTGTGGTTACATACAGATAACAACTTCATTTGTAGAGCATCTAAAATATTATTCACAAATTTACATTGTGTTGTAGTTAAACGAGTACTCTCCGTACATTTAGTTTATATCAATCTTTTACTAACATTTTAGCGTAATCCAATTAAATCCTAGAATATTTAAAAATGCTTTCAAAAATAATGTGTTAAAAATACACTAGGCTTGTTTTCAATCAAGCTAGATACCAGTATAAAAATATTGTAAATCAAAATGTTGCCTGTATTTCTATAATTGTGAAAAATGTGTTATTAAAAATCATAAAATTTTATTAACTTAGGTCAAGTGATATATACACGGTATTTCCGAATTGCCTGGATATGATTTGTGGACTTATTCCCTGGGCTGAGACAAACATAAGACACCCCATAAGAATGGGTCTAAAGTGCCTAGATTTCTGTCTGTCGATCTGTTTGTGATTTTTATAATTTGTTTAATATCTTAAACATTTTTCAAGATGGAGATTTTAAATTTGGTGTGAATGTGTAGTTCTTAAAGTAAAAAGAACTCTGAAAGTTTCGTTCCAATATCTCAAGCCATTTCAATATGGCGGCCATTTAAAATCTTTAATGCCAAATTTCATGAAAACCGTAAATATTGAGAAAATCTTTTTCCGTATCAAAAGGATAGAAAACCTTAATACAAATCAAATGAGACCTTGTTTGTAAAAATCGGATGAAAAACAACTGAGTTATGAGTTTTTTCTACATTCGTATACAGAATTTAATAGGACTACCATAATTGAGTATGTATTTCACCAGTTTTAATTACATAATCATATATTTTTTCGTCTAGGAACCATTAGTGAAGGTGATTTTGTTAATAGCAAAAAGTTGTTGGTATAATCATAGTTGTCTTTATATTCTAATTACTTGCTTAATATTCTAATTACTAACTTGAATGTCTGAAGTAAACTTCAGCTATAGTGGGTGATTACAGAGTAAACGATGGGTTCTGACAGTATTAATGATTCGTAAACATATGGATTGCTGTTTTTTATATTCATGTTAAGTGCCAATCAAGTAAACTGTTCACACAACTTCATTACTTAAGATTACAAACGGAAATAATTATTTATTTGTCAGATCAAACAAAGCTAATTTTCATTAATAAGTTCATACAGAATGTAAAAAAAAGTATTAAATGTGGTTGATCTTATCGATATAAGATCAAAAAAGTAGTAACTATACTATTACCACAAAAGTAATCAACCAACCATGCATATCTAAATAATAAATCCATCAACACCATTACAATACTGATGTCTTCTTGTGGTTTTTTTAGCTCCAGTACATTTCAAGGTGAGGTCCAAGAAGGAGTTGGTTCGCAGAGGAGGCACAGCGGTGGTACAATGCCTCGCTCATGGAGACCTTCCGATCAACCTCTCCTGGAGGAAGGAGGGTAGCTTCATCGACCTTGGAGGAAGAATAAGGTTAGAGTAAAAAAAGTGCCAGAGTAAGTTGTAGATAAAAAACAGTGCTGTAATCTGAGTTAAAAAATATAACCCAACGCAGAAAGAATTTATTAGGTAATACCAAAGATTAAATACTCTCACTTATAGGTTTATAATCATTATGGACCAACTAAACACAGTTTTAGGCATGTTTATGTGCGTTCAGATCATTACTTATATATTGATGATTCATCAAATTTAAGACTTATCAGATAAAACAACACATTCCTTAATTATTCATTGTTTTCTGGTATTTTAAACTAAGGTTGAAGCACACTTTGGAAATATTTATCCTCAAATGAAAAATAAATATCGGATTGTCATCAACGCTTCTAAGCTTACCGAGCATTAAAAAAGCTTCAGGTTTTACGATCAAAAGGAAAGCCTACTTGAAGTATCCAAACTTAAATAGTTTCTAATACATTATTTATATATTTTAGTTTTTAGGGAATAACCTATTACCGTAGTACTCATGTGAAGACCTGGACCCGGGACCGATTTACTTTTTCGGTTTGAGGTCCCTAGAGGCCAAAAACACCATCCAACCGTTCAAATTCATATATAAGTTAATATATATATGACCGTTAGCACGATAACTCGATGAAAAATGATCCGATTTAAATGAAATTTGGTATAAACGTCTAAACCTACATTTATTCGAACGAGTTCGCGAATCGGCATGATCAGACTACGGGAACAGGGGTTCATGGGGGGTTTAATGGGGTAAAAATAGACTTTTCCCATTTTTTTACCATAAAAACTCAAAATTTCTCAATTTATTTCCAAACCATTTTGTAGAGCTTAAAAAAACAAATAATTGAGTATATTGAAGTGTTATTATGCACCTAAAGGTCACGGAAAAAATTCAAAAGATTGTAAATTAAAAATTCCCATGTTATTTTTATGGAGAATCTGTTGTACAGTAGTTTGCTTGTTCATGATCATATTTTGATCAAATTTGGAAAATACATTCATTTCTTACACCATTTGACAACAAAAAACACTTTCTTACCCCCCCTGTTGAAGTAAACCTAAGTACTCGTTAAACTAACGGAAAGTAAATGAAAGATACGTCTAATAACACTTAAAACATATATTTACGTATACTGTTACTCACAAGACGGTAATAATACAAAAAAGATGGTAAGTGGTGATCCGGTGATCGATTTCGATTGGACACTCCAATCATCATCAGACCCATAGGCTTTCTTAATTCTATTTAAATAGGGAATAAATGTGATATTGTTAAGGAGGCATTTTAGTGTAAATCCAATCAAATGGAAATTCGCCTAGTCCACAGGTTTGCTGTGGAGGGTTTTTTTTTTATTTCTGCGTTTCATAATATTCAAACATTATTTATAAAAAATTGTATACAATTTTATTTTAATTATTTAAAACCTCCAGCTTTAAATAGTTTTATTTCTTATGGTCGTGACTTTTATTTCTCATATGTGGTTAGGGATTTAACAACTCTAGCAACCGGATGCCGAGAGGAAAATAAATGATTTAAATGAAATAAAATAAACGTTTTACTAATTTATTTGTTTATATTTATGTATTGGTAACTTAGTACGTTTTAGCGAATTTCCCTATAGAAGTAGCTATTACCGTAGGTGGCACGGTAAGACCTAGGCCCGGGACCCATTTACTTTTTCATTTTGAACTCCCCAGAGGCCAAAAACACCATTCGTTCAAATTTTTATATATATATATATATATATATATATATATATATATATATATAGATTTTTATATATATATATATATACGTCCATGAAAGCGATAACTTGAGTAATTTTTGTGCGATTTTGATGAAATTTGGTTTAAAGGTGTAAGGCGGGATAAACTTGAATGAGTTCGCGAACCAGTATGATCGGACCATGGGAACGGGGTTTTACGGGGGGTTTTATGGGGTAAAAATTGGTTTTTCTCATATTTGACCCTCAAAACACAAAATTTTACAAATTTTCTCTACACTATTTTAAAGAGCTTAAAAAAACAAATAATTTAGTATATCAAAGTGTTTCTGTACAGTTATCGGTAAAAGAGAAAATTAAAAAAAAAACTATAAATTTAAAAATCCTATGTTATTCTTATGGAGAATATTGTAAAATGTTGTAGTTTGCTTGTTTATGGATATATTTTTACCAAACTTGGCTAATTTATTTATTTTATACTAAACTCTTAATATTTTACAAAAAAATATACTTTATTAGTTTTCTTGTAGTAGCAAACCTAGGTACACATTAAAGCTAATGTTATTTAAATAGGTTTAATTAAAAATCAATTCACACAAATGGAAATTCGCTTAGTCGGCAGGTTTGCTGCGGCGGGGGTATTATTCTTATTTTATTATTAGCTTAGCGATAAAGCTACTAGTTATTGAAAGTTTCACTATCCGTGATTAAATACAAACGTATACTTATGATTATTTTTTATGACAAAAGTCCTAAATTACTTGAGAGGGTTCATTTACGTGTTTAGGTACCACAGTAGAATATCAAACTGTGGCATGGCGTGCTCTATAGGAATATGTAGTGTGTTTACGGTCTTTGATGTTTCACTAAGTTTTCAATGACAGAGAGCAGTGATTGACCCCTATTATCGGCAATATTTGCCTCAGGGACAGACCTTTACTGTAATATTCTTCCATCACCACCGGAATATGGGTAAATTATAATTGTTTTTTAATTGTGTTATATAATGAATATTTGCTGTATATAATGAGCATTTACTCGTATACATAACTTAAATTTATTATTTGATGTATGCGGTCGGGTTTATTTCCGTAAAAAATCGTTTTGTAAAAACATTATTCGTAAACAAATTCACCAAATAATTTTCGAATACGAGTAGGTTAGTAAAGAAATTTAAGCCAAATTCTCGTATACAGTTTCAGATTTATACGGGGTGTAATTATTGTTATATCGTTATTTACCATAGAAATCTTTTTAATAGGAAAAAAATATTGAATAATTATTCTACTCCAAAAAAATATATACTTTCTAACAAATGAATAGTTTGTGTTCATTTTTTAATACAAATGTTAACCTCATAACATTTCGAACTAATTATCACATGTTTTCACCAAAACTATATATTTTCCAGAAGGACATAACGCGCAATACCATCAAATAACAGAATGGCTCTAGTAATTCGATTTGCAATGTTTCATATGTTACTCAATTTAAGCACATACGTCCATTATAACCCAACACTAATTTAGTTGCAAAGTTGATTAATACCCACGTCGCCATTGGAACCAATATCCCCCTGGCGGCGTTGCACTATTTCACGTTAATTATTCACATTGCGCCCATCGTTAACGGCTTTTAAATATTTATTGCTGGAGCGTTCTCGAGTGCTTCCAATAGAATTTTTATAAGTTTTCTCGCAAATAACTTGTGATAGAAATTATCTGGGTCGAGTTCATGGTAAGCTGCCGGCACAACTACTTTAATTGTTCGGAATTTAATTTAAGGCAATCTTGTCAATAAATCACCTTTATATTTAACAAAGATTAAAATACAGGGGTTTTCTAAACTAATGGTACATTTTCGAATCCTTATACAAAAATGACCTGATGTAGGAAAATGAGGTTCGTATCCCTAAATTCTTTGGCTAAAATATTGTTGTTGCACTGTCGTGGAAAACAGCTGTTTAATTGTTGTCGTTGACATTTGCGGTTACTAAAAATATTTAATTTTGAACTAAAAACATATTTTATAATCAGGAGAAAGCAAAGTGCGTGGTGCTGTTATGTGAATTAAAGTCAGTTGTTTTAGTGGAATGGCTTTTGGAAGACTATTTTACAGAAATGTTCCTCCTAAAAATAACATCAGACGTTGGAGTAAATAAAACATAGTGACGCGATTAGTACAAAGACTCTGTGTCTAAGGGGAGAAAGAGGTAACAATCGAAAACGTAAGACAATCTTGCCTTGAAGGTCAGGATTTAACTATATGTGGTTTTTTTATGGAGATAAGTAAAACATCTCGTGTACTCTAAGAATATTCGTGATGTTGCTCATTTAAAGGAATGTATTTATGAAGCAGTATCATCGGTAACAAGAGCCATGTTGCACAGCGTAGGCCAAAATCGACCATCGATTAAAATGTCTGCTGAGTATCCAATAGTTTAAGTATGGAAAAGTATTAAATGTATCAATAAAAACCTTTTTTAGTGAGGGTTTTTGTAAATAAATTGTTTTAAGATGCCCTTCACTGTTATCTTTTTTTTACATTTTAAATCGTGCCATTAACTTAGGAAAACCCCGTTTATGCTACATTATTTCATTCACGACGTTGAAAATTTCACATATGGACTGTTTGTAATAATGTTTTTCCAATGCAATAAATACGTTTCGTTATCATGAACTTAACTGTTACATTGTAACAGTTTTGATCCACATTTTAAATATACCACTTTGGTAAGGATTTCGTGCACTTTTAAAGTCCATTTCTCTAGCACCTTCAAATTTAAACAGGTGTCCATTCACTCGTATATTTTTATATATGCCTTTTCACATTTCATATCCAAGTATGAATAAATATTTTCTCCTTTATTAAGGCAAACTAAGGACCTCATTGTCTTTTCTTACAATTAATCCCTAAACACGTTATAATAATAATAACATTTGATGTAGAAATAGACTAAGAAAACGACGAAAACTACAATATAAATAGTTATTTATTCCCCTATCATTCAGTCATGTGACCTCGACACTCCACGACAATACAGTTACGATAATGTTCTTTCGTGAATTTTTTTATAGCAATTCAACGAGTTGTTTAGAATAATTATTTTAAAGTCTCTTAATTTTTTTGTACAGTGTGAAAAACGCAACATCTCCTGGAGGGTTGATCTCAGAGCTGTCCATCAGAAGTGTTCGAACAGACGACAGTGGAGTGTACACTTGTATTGGGCGCAACCACTACGGCCACGACCAGTCCACGATACACCTACTTGTCCAAGGTACAAGTATGTTCCTTACCGTCCAAGTATTGTACAAGGCGTTACAAACGTTCTGAGCATTGACTTTCCTTCTCCACCCCTACACTAACTCTTTTTCCACCATAAACACATTTCTCTCTTTTCCACTTTATAAGGTAACCGATGATGGTATTGATAATAGAAAAAAAAATCTATGTATGCTAAATTTGTTGAAAAAAGGTTTTGGCAATGAAGTTTGATTTATCTTCCCCTCAAGCCATTGTAACAACACAAAACATAAATATATTATTTTTCTAATTTCAATTGCGTTAATTATTTCATACCAAAACTAGAACAACAGTACAAAATCTCCTGTAACGTTCATTTTCAACCAGGGTGATTAGGCTCAGCAAATCCGTACTTTCAGATCCTCTTAACCTGAGCCTGTATGGACAGTGACAAAACACATGCGGCATGTAATGGACCTAATCCCAGCATGAGCTGAAGGCCCTGGTTAGGCTAACTGTATTGATTACATACAGGGCCAGGGGACGCCCTTAGGTTTAGTAGTTAAATTAGTTAACGCCAATCGCATCAATATGCAAGGATTCATCCTTTGTAATTAAAATGTCACCTGCTTTATAACTATCTGTAAGGGGAGACATTTTTTCTGGGGTGAAAGTTGGACTTGATTTTTAAAATGGTTCTAACTTTATTACTCGTAACAGCTTTAGTTTGATTTTCTGATATGATATATTTGTTTCCTAAATAAGTGTCTTAGAGCAAACAAAATACAAAAGTTAAATTTATCTCAGTCCTTCCTTAAACGTCACATTTAAAAAGCATCTGGCCATTTAAACGTGTACATTGTGTATAAAATGTACAAACCCCTTCAAAACAATAATAGCTTGGGTAAATACAACACATTAGCACATAATATTGGTATAAGAATTCAATCAAAATTTTATTATTAAAGTTAATAATGACATTTATATGGTGTGAATATCATATTTTAACTACATATCAGGTAGTTATTTACAACTATAAACTGTAACGTAAGTATTTCATTTGTTTGGAATGTGGAAGCTTATATATTTTACTTACGTCTTTGATCACTTCTGATCATCAGTCTACAAACTTTCGTTGTAAAACCTCTTAAAAGATTCCGGTACTTTGGTGTTATACCGACCACACCTAATAATAACCTAACTTAAAGGGTGGACTATGTTTTAGGTTAGGTTAGGTTAGGATAAAAACACTGTTCTAACCTAACTTAACACAACCAAACTCGAACAGATTGAAATTCGTTTTTGCGTTGTTAATCGTTTATTAATCGTTATCTCATTGTTACGACCAAGTCAACAGTGATTCATTAACCGCGGGCCGCTGCTGGTGACGCTACTACAGCGAACCGTTGTATCTCAAAGACAGAAAAGATAATACCGACAACAATGCAGTCGTAAATACCTGTAAATGATTCAATTCTACTAAACAAAGAACTCTGTCATTGAAAACCTAAGTTTTGTACACTTTAATGCTCATGTTTAACAAGTTTTGGAGTTGTGGCAACCATATATAAAACACCATAGTCCCTTAGTAGATTTTCCATCCTTATGGACAGCTGAAGCCAATTTTATCGTTAGTTCTGTCCGGCGCTTTTTAGAGGTCGTGTTTTGTTTACAATTTGTTTCTTGTTATTTCAGTACCCTTTTTAAAAAATAAAACGATATAATCATAAATAATAACTCATCCTCTATTTATATAACCAAACAGTAAAGTACAAATCATGAAATTAACTCTTAAATAATATAAACAAAATCTCGTCGAAACTAGCCACTAGTGTCACCGGACATGAACTAGACACGAAAAATGAGCTTAAACATTTACAATAGGATGGGAAGTCTACTTGTGTTGGTTATTTTACGTGGATTTTGACCCTTTTTTCATGTGCATGTTCAGCAATTCCATTGTTGATACTTTATTTCCATCTGGTTAAAGCTTCTAATGGACAATCTTGCTACCACTTGACTATTTGTTGCCTGTTTGCAGACGTGCCAGGCAAGCCCTTCAACGTTCGCCTGGTGGACCACAGCAGTAGGCAAGTGCAGCTGTCTTGGACCCCACCTCAGGATGGTAACAGCCCTATAACTCGGTATATTATTCGCTACGCACCCCTACAAGGTTAGTGAAATTCCAAGCATGAACTAATAGTGAATTATTGTAATAGCAAGTAATATATTACTGGCGTTGCGTTGGGGGAAACCATATTTTCGTCATACAGCTGAAACAACTGTTATATTTCATCCATTGTGGGGCTTAAGTAGTTTTTATTACTACAATTAAACGGCATATTATAAGAGCAAAGCAGACGGAAATCATGTGAAGGAGGACTTTATAAAGGTAAACAATTAACGACATTTTTTTAAAATTAATTAGCCAGTCAAAAATGGTGCAGTGTGATGGTCAATATAGTTCTATTACGGGAGAAAATGTATTTTTTTTTCTCGATCATGTATTTGGACTTAACATAGGTTACTAACACCCCCAACCAGTCGTTCGTGTAGGAAAAAATCAGTTTGACATGCACAAGGTAATTATTATATTAGCGATAAAATATATATTTACACTAACTATTTATTTTTGTTGTTATGTGTTCTGTATTGTAAGATTTTTATTAAAATCTTAATTTTATTAAAAAAATTGGTAAATACAAGGTTAGGCTTTTTGGTCAGAGCTACGAATTCCCTAATCGCCAGCACCAATAAATTTAGTTGGTTCTAAGTGCAATGGAATATGAATTACAATAGTTCTGAAGTACAATGAAGTAAAATAGTTCTGGCCTACAACACACAACATATATCAGAAATTTAAACAGTACTGGTAAATAATTAGCCCCAACAACCCAGGTCACTAAACACATTCCAGTTTCTCCATATGGTTTATTAAACCGGGCTCATAGTAAAAAGGAATTCACACTCATTGGTTCTATTCTCAGTGAAAAATAACATTGACTTGGGTGCGGCTAGAAAGACACATACATTTTTTATAAATTTCAAAGCATAAAATAAAACAACTAAATATGTGTACATATCTAATGTGTACACCGTGGTAAATATGTGTATGTGCTTGGTTTAAAAGGTATAACAATATTAAAGAGGTACAACACTAATTTAAAATATATCCAAAATCCTACAAAAACCTACAGTTGGTGATTCACTATGAGACTATTTGTTGTGCCTAACACTTTCAATATTACCGATTGGCGCGGAATTGAATTTTAAAATAACAAATTGTTCAATTGTTGGTAGCATTAAGCTGATCTGAATGGTTAGTTACCGTAACTAGCTAGTTTAGCAATAACAATTATTCAAGGCACGTAGGGTTAATTTGAATACAACATAGGCCTGCAATGCTTCAAAGGGTTCTACACTTTGGAGAGGATCCGTGCCCTAGAGCAGCCCTAGTAGGGTCTCCAATCCCTGAAAGCTTACGACCATCATCAAAAGATTCGAGAACCTTTTTGTGTGACGCACGTAAAAATACCTCATTATGTGTTCTTTATTTGTAGAAAACGTTAATAGTATACTGAAACCATCGTTCTTTATTTATGGTAGGATTATTAGTATTATTATTATTGTTATAAATACTTACACTTGTTATTTTCATTCAGTTTTTACTCTCATAAATTGTTTATTATGAAAAAATTTGAACGGAATTTAGTTACCTTATGTATGTTTTTATTTCTTTCTCCCCCATACACAGTATGTGGAGAAAGGTATTGTTTTCGTCAAAATTTTCGAGTTTGATTTTGAGTGGATATATATCTATTTTGGGTCCCCCTAAACCGAAAAAAATGCTTTTAGAAGTGATGTCTGTGTGTTTGTATATCTGTGTATATGGATGTGTACAGAACTACAGACCACACCTGATGTCCGATTTTGATTAAATTTGGTATGCAGGTACTAATCATGGTAGCTCCAGGTGTTTTTTATTTTTTTTTATTTATATTTTTAATGGGGATTTTCCCATAAATACCCATAAAATATCAGAAAAATATGATTTTCTCAAAAATGGCCCAAACGATTTTGAAAAAGATTTAGTATGTTATAGTCCTTTAGATTTTGAACAAAATGGGACAAATTCCAGTTCCGTAAAAATTACGGTTCAAAAGTCAATGTAATTTATGTTATTTTCCCATAAGATTACAAAAAAACTGACTTTGGAAAAGAAACCCGGTAAGGACGATAACACATTAATAATTAATGTGTTATCGTCCTTATAATTCTAAACAAAACAATGCAACCCCATTACTGTAACAATTACGGTTCAAAAGTTATCGCAACATTTGTGATCTTTTTCCTACAAAATTGTAATAGTTACTCCCACCGCTTATCAATGATTAAGGTTGTTGACAAGCTTATGGGAGAAAGTATGTGTCAGATTGCTGATACCATTTATACTTTATTATCAATCGCTTAAGTAAATAAAATTTTGTCGTTCATCCTATGCAATATTTTCACACTAGTTTTAGCCAAACAGATTATTTAAGGACAATAATATTACCACTGGTAATTCGAAGCTTTGACTTATAAAGTAGTTACTGCATACTGCTGTGCAACGGGATTATTAAAATAATATAATATCGATAAACGTAACCAAATCAATAATGTTTCTTTTGACCGTGTTTACGTGTTCGCCTGTTATTAATGGTTACAAAAGTGTTTGGTACAAAGTAGAGCGTAACCATCGTGGTAACGTAGTCTTAGGCATACACTCTAGATCCGTACGCACGTGAACATTAATCTAAATGTTATAGGTTTCCATTTTTATTTCTTTCGAGTGCGACTTTGTTAAAATTACGGCTTCGGAGGTTGATGTGTCTATCACAGTCAGGAGCACTAATTATGCAGAAGATATGCCTAGAACTTCTCCAAAGGATACAGTAGAATGGTCGATGACCTGAGTAACTATTAGTAATATTAGAGAAAACGGTGTTCTTAAATAATAATTTAATTTTAAATATCGAATACCGTACATCTACACTTTACATAAGCGTCTAAGCAAAAAAAAAATAAAATAAAATAAATTTATTTATAAAACGATATTGTATAAACGAACGTTTTAAACTTCGCCGAATGTATATGTAGAATTTTTAATATTTAAGTATCACTTCACTTATATATGCTATTAACATTTGATTCACCCAAAATATTAACCAAAGGAATATTTTGTTGATGTTTGGGGAGTAGAATCAAATAAGTTGCAGGAACAAACCCTCTTCAACCACGACTTAAGAGCCCTTGAGAGACTAAGTTAATTACACGCGTTCTACGTTAATGAGGTTTCCCGAAGGAAAACATTTCATCAGAATATTCTAATTAGTATTTTTCACTTTTATCTTGATTAGGAATTGTTTACTTTTACTCTTTATTTGTGCCAAGAATTTTTCGCGTGAACTGTTTTTTAAATAACATTTTACGATTAGTGAACGTTGTAGATAAAAGAAAGCTTGGATCGAGATACGATATTTTTACTCTGAGTTTTCATATTTCGGTTTGAGATAAAAATGTTTTTATCTAAAATACTTTGAGGGATCTTATTCACTTGCAAAAACCTTTTTATAAAAGAACATCGCATTGATAAATTATTTCAAAATAATTATGTTTCGATTAAATTATGTATCTAAAATTTATAAATTTGAGCATCTTATGAAAATAGCGTAAAGAATTCAGTTATTTAATCTTCATGTATCCATTATAATGTTGATGTTATCATCCACATAGTGTTAAATGTATTAGTGTACGAGTCTATGTGTTTTATTCGGATTTTTGTTTGTGTACATATCAGAATTTTGTTCCCCTTAATCTTAAAAAATTATTTAGAGAATTTATATGCATTATATACTTAACTATGCTCAGATTAAAAGGTATTACAATATTTCGGGAAATAAAGTTTATTTTTGACAGCACAACGTTACATCATTATTTTGTTATAACATTTTGTACAAAATAAACACCAGTGCAGTTTCAAGTTTGCAGATTTGATTGGATCCATTGCTCGTTATAATTGATTGCGGTATTTTGGAACCATTAGTGAGCATAAATATGATATGACCAACGGATTATTTGGTGCATACGCGTATAACGCAAACAGTGGTATTGTTTTACCTTATCCGGTTACGTATAAATGTAAAATATTAATTTATATTTGAAAAAATAGTGTTGGTAAACTGCTATTTTTGGAGAATTATTAGTGCCAAAACCAGTTATGACTGATTACGCCCAGCAAAAAGTCCATTTTTATACCTAATATCAATAAATATTTTAACGACTGGTGACATTAAAAAAAATCGGTCAGGGCTTAGGTCTTACCATGCCACCTACGGTAATAGTTACATCGCTATAAGGAAACAAGGAACAACAAGAATGGGTATGTCAAAGTGTATGTAGTTTTCTATAACTATCATTTTGTTTTGTGACCTTTTATATATTTAGTTTTTATTGATGTGTGTATACAAATCCTATGAAATTGCCGGTCAGGATAAACTGTATACAGTAATTGTAGGCAAAATGTTTCTAATCCAAATTCAAATGAAAAAACCGTGTCTTAGTAAATTATTACTATCTTTGGTATAATAATACTAATACGTAATAACGTTACTATTATACCATATAATTTTATTCACCTGGTATTGCATACAGCATTGCATTCTGAATGCTCTCATAATGTTAACATTTATTCCTTTTCTAGTCCATCTGCCTAAGTCCATATTTTTGTTTAGGAATACGCATGGAAACCTAAGCAACAATATTACAGAGTCAACCCCTGTGACACAATTACAAATAAGCTAGTTAACTGAAAGCAAGAACCACTAAGTCTAAGAGCGTCTTGTAGTGGAGGGGATGAGAGAGGGAATGGCTGCATGGTGGTTGGTTGTGGATTGGTCGTGTGTCACTTTATTCCGGTCCATTTACTATTAAACAGCTGTCTCCTCGATAAGTTGGTTTAGAAATTCTCATTATCGCATTGGCAGCTTAAGACCGTAAATAATACAACGTTGCCCTACTTTTCCACTAAATAAATTTCCTAAAAAATCAACGTTAAATTATTTTTGTGTTTTAAGGGTACATTGAAAATATGTTTAGTTCACTATGGTTAATTCATACAGGATTTGTTTGTTTCATTTTAAAATCCCTAATATATCCCTATATTTACCGAAAGTTAACTATTTAAACAAACGTTTTTTTACTCATTGTTGTTGCTTGCCCCTGAACTAGTATGACAAATATAAAATAATAGTGGTTTAGTTACCTTTACTTTCGTCCCAGTTCAATAAAAAGTTGTAATATCTACAACCATGGTTTCGACGCTAGTTGCGTCATGGTCACGTAGTTAGCAAGTCGAGAAGTATCTTGTCATAGATCGGTCGCTTGGACGTCGTCATATTTACACAAACACGGACACGGACATAAACACACACGTACATTGATTAAAATAAAAGGTTCTCGTGGACGGACGCTTTTTTTTTGCTTGATAGACCTTTAGTGGTATAAATAGATAGTTCTATCTATTTCCGCAGGTCTCCGTTAGAAGGCCTAGGTCAGAGGCCCCCTATTGCCCTTTGCCCTTTGTCAGACGATTAACATTATCCCTTTTGAATGAATTCGTGAATTACCCTAATTCGAGCGTAAGAAGGTAAGTTTTGGCGTAGTTGCGTACACTAAAATTGAAAGGCATCTTTTAAATGTTTTCCAAAAATCTGTTCGCCACATTTTCAACATCTAAATCATCTTAAAAACGCTATTTAACTTATTTTATTTCCTCAAAACCTATTAGTTATTAAGTCGTTACAAGTTTTGAATTCATTATGATTTCTTGATGATATATGTATTGAGATATCTTATTTGCTATGTATTAATCTTAAATGAGGTGTTGAAAATTTGCTATGGATTAATCTTAAATGAGGTGTTGAAAATTAATCTTTAAGTTTTCACTCATTAATTTCTTTAAAATGAATGCTTTAAAAATTAATCGAATTAATATTTTTCACCCCTCGTATGAACAAAACACGGTGTGCTTACTCATCGATTCAAATGCAATTTTTTACTGGTTTTATCGAATTTCCTGTTAAGGAAATAATGTATTACCGTAGGTCTCATGGTTAGACCTAGCCCACGGACCGATCTTATTTTTCGTGTTGAGATCCCCAGATTCCATAAACACCATTTGTTCAGATGTATATAAATATCCGTTAGCACGATAACTCGAGTTAAAAAACGATTTGAATTTGGTCAAATTTTGTAATAACGTGTACACCTATGTTCATTCGAACTAGTTGGCGAATCAGCATGATTGGACTATAGAAACGGGGTTTTGTTGGATATTTTACTACGTAAAATGGGTTTTCCCGTTTTTAACCTCAAAACATAAAACTTGCAATTTTTTCTAAACCATTAAAAAACATATAATTTATTATATTGAAGCGATTTGAACGCTAAATAGCTAGGGAGGAGTGTTTAGGAAAAACTGTAAGTAAAAATTCATTTTCATTCTTATGGAGAGTACGTTAACTGTTGTAGTTTTGCTTGTATATGGATACACTTTGATCGAATTTGGACGTTTAAGTTATTTATTTTATACTAAGCACACCTCATTTTACTAAAACGCACTTCATTACTCAACTTGTATTAGCAAACCTAAGTAATCATTAAACCTTATTTTATTTCAAAAGAAGGAACAAATCTGACATTCTAAGTAGACATTATTGAGTGAAAATCAAATTACGCAAATGAAAATCTGCGTTGTCTGCAGGTTGGTTGCGATGAATGTTTATTTTGTTTACGTTTTTGTTTTTGTTTAAGTGTAACGAGTGTAACTTACTTTTTATGAAACCTTTTGAGGCTTAAACTGCAAAAGGCAACTGCAAATACAGTTTTTATTGGTATTCTGTGAACATCCCCTTCAGTTTGTAAGTTTATACAACTGTAGAAGAAGAATAAAATATTCATAGATAAATCTTTGTAATGAAACCAACCATGAACCATGATCAAACCATGTATTCTATTCTATTAGTTCAAATAGAAACTTAATTCCATACACTGATGAAGCTTTACTTAAGTTACCTATACTAAGACAAATCAAATAAATTAAAACCTACATGTTTACGATAAACAGGCTCCAACTACTATTCACCTGTAATTTTGTTGCACCTAGGATATGAAACAAAATTCAGTCCCTCAACTGACGACAATAATGTAGTTACTTATACTTTCTAGTTAAAATACTGGTATTGTGTTTAATTATAATTTCTTAATAAAGAGTCTCAAACGTTAGGGTACAGGTTTTGATCTGATAATTATTATCAGATCTGCGTTTTATTTGATCCGCATTTGGTATTTAAGATTCTTTTGCAGTTTTGTTTTAATGCTTTTTCAATGAATGCTTTATATTTTATTTTATCGACTCTAATGTTAAGGACTCTAACAGGTAAAATGACGTAACCTTCATTCCATACAAATGCAAATTCGTATACATTATTTTATTCAAATTTGATAACGAAGATTTATTGAAGTTTCACTCCATAGTTTTTCCATAAAGAGCCCGGAAAGGAATCCCTTATTTTTAGATTAAACCACAATTCATTTTTTAACGGACAGAATAACATAGCTTGACACTTAACTTTGGTATTCGTAACTAAACATACAGCTCATGGTCACATTAGATTCGTCACTACATTAGTGCTATAACCGTTTTGGAGATGATCCATTATCAGGTGTGTGTAGTACAATGAAACACCTGCAATGCACTCAATGACTTCATTTGCATTACGTTTATGGATTCAAACAAAACATAAACTCACGGGACGTTGCGATACATTAGACAAAGGATAGAGTGTTTATGGTGCTCGACTCAGCCATCTGGAGGTTGCTGTTTCCATCCTGAAAACATCCAGAAGCTGTTTGATGCTTCAAAACTGGTCCCAACTGTCCATTAGTGCTGGGCTTAAGAAAAATTATCCTTTTTGTTCAGGAAAATACGATCACCTCATTCAGTGACAGCAGTACTAATAGAATTCAAAATTCATTCTTGCCTTTAACTACACCCCCTGGCGTGTCTGGTTCTAAACATAATCATTTTTTATACAGAGTCGCCAAAAGTTCCAGGAACACGTCATTTTATTTTCCTCACTCGGTCCCGAAAGTAGTTATTTTTTAAATAAGAAAATCACATGGAAAATGCCCTTAATAAAAGTTTTCTTAAAGAGTAGCTCAAGAATAAGCTTGGAAAGAAATTTGGCGCTGTTCCGTTCAGTAGTTAGGGTAATACGGTAGTTAACTTCAAAGTCCTTTTTTAAAACGTTTTGACCCACTCTGTATATATGGTTGACGATAATTATTTTTTTTGCACCTAAATAATCGGGGTGATTTAAGACCTTTAAATTGATGTATCACACAAGCCATGTTTACATTTGAAAATTTCTCAAAAAGCACCCCTACCCCCCAAATTCAGCCCTTTTGGGTCATTTTTCAATCTTGAAAATAAATTTATTGAATTGGACATGTCCAAATTAGGGGGAAATGGAACAAACAAGTGTTAAAAGTCTTACCTTTGCACACAACAGATATTGAAAGTTTTCAAATAAACACCCTGTTGTATATATAGAGTACGTGTACTACTTACTAAAACTCGTGATACAGGAGAATCTTGGCTGGAAGGAAGCCTCGAGACATCTGTGGAAGGAAAGGAAATCGTTGGAGTGATGAGCAATCTTCACCCAGCAACTACGTACTCCGTCCAGATCATCGCTGAGAACAGTCTGGGTCTGGGAGAGCCCAGCATGGAGCTGCGGGTGACCACTGAGGAGGAAGCACCCTCCGCGGCGCCCAGGAATGTCAAGGTGGAGGCTACCTCGTCTACACAGCTGGTGGTGTCCTGGGACTCTCCTCCTGGGGACCAATGGAACGGGGTCCTTCTAGGACATTACGTGGGTCACAGAGAGGCTGGGTCAGTATATATCTGTAGTTAACTTGGCACTTTTAGTTTATTCCGTTGCGTGGCATTTCTCCGGAACAAAGCTATACGAGGCAAACTTAACTTAATATTCTACTTTTGCTGGTTGAGCAAAGTGAAATATCATTAAATTATGTAGTTTCATAAAACTGCTTATTTAGTGCATTCAAGCATTGCCAAAAATCGTATAGCTTTTATCGATATGAGTTCATCAATACATTGTGCCGAAGCCTCGTCTTAGATTTTAAAAAGATTTTTTAAAAAATAACTAGATCTACAGCCTGAGATGGGTTCCGTACCACAGGGTTTTAGCGTTATCAATTGGTTAAAGGCTATTGATGATCGACGGTTTTTGAATACTTTTGATCCACACAGTACGCCAGCCTCAAACATAGCATTTGTTTCAAACATGTTGACTACCAAATTAATTAATACCTGAGCTATCAGTGAACTTTCTTAGCAACTTTTCCTTATAACGAAGTAAAAGCACACTCCCCTGTAAAAACGGTTGTTTTTTATGTCCCACCTTCACATTCTGAACTCTAGGTTCTAGCTTGGAACTCTTTTACTTTACTTTAGGCTATTCATAGAGGGTTGCGGCATTATTACATAGTTAAAATTCATTGGTGATTTGCGGGATTTGAGCCCGGGACCTCAGGCAGTGAAGTCCCACGCTCTACCACTAGACAAGCTCACTCTCCGTAAAAACGGTAGCTTAGGATTATACCTTGTTGTTACCAAATATTCCTTGACTTTTTACACCAACAATTCAAGCTTACTAAACAAATCGAATGTGTAAAATAAATTTATACAAACCTACTAGACCATATAGTTTGTATTTCTTAAAAAATAATCAGGTCTTCAAAAGAAAACTACATTCTATGAGTAAATCTGAGTAGACACAAATAGTAATAAGGTTGTTAGATCTTTATTCAAATTAATGGCCCCTAACCGGAGTTTCCAGTTACAGTTTTCCTGTCGACGACATTTTCTATTTTCGAAGCAGCAATGGTGTAAGCAGTTGTCGATTCACCTTTTACATTACCAGAGGAAAGTTGTAAATTTATATTGGTAAATTTACTTACCAGCATGTATTGTATATAGGCCTATGCATGTTTTGCTTTCGGTGATTAAAATTAACACACATGTATAAATTTGTTTTTACTCATAAAAGTGTTGCAAGTTACTTAAATTATTAAGGGGAATATGATTCCCAGGGTTAATTATAAGATAAAACATGAAACTAAACTTTACAAGAAGTTTGTTTAAGTGCAATTCTTTGATAATTAAAAATAATAAGTTGTTATAAACATGTATATTATCGTTATATTATACAAGGATATATTTTAATGTAGATTTAAAGAGTCGTTAATAAAATTGATATTTATTACCAAACAAATTGCGCTATCTTTTGTGTTTTTTAATTACCCTTGCATTAACTGCTTTAAGTACCATACTGTTTGATTAAAATATTAATTGGGGTTTCTCCGTAATCTCTTGTAACCATTATATTTTTACATAAACAAACTCATGTATTTTTTTCCAAAATAATGTCTTGTTCTTTATCTTAGAATAGTTAGTTATTCATCAAAGAAATGGGAGCTTAGCAAATAAACATGACGATAAAATATTACAGCGTTAATTAAACAATGCCTAATTTTTTACAGAGAGTATGTACAAAAATAAATAGCAGAGAATGTTTTTGAGAAGTGTCTAAAATACGATCTTTCAACCATACTCCACATGCTATAACCCGAGAAAGTTGACTGATCCACGTCAAATTTGATGTGTAAATGACATCTTATAGTGGCAAACAGTCTGGTTTCAACATAAGTTACTGATTACCGAACACGGTAGCTCTGCCTTGAACTGATAAGACACAACCGCTGATTGCTTTTCCGAGACCAGCTGGTATCACAAACTTGTTGCTGTAGTCCCTACTGGCTTTGCCCTTGTGAATTATAGCCTTCCTTTCCCGATGCCCACGGTATTTTATTAAGATTTTGATATTACCGTATGGATAAGTAGTAGTAGTAGTAGTGGCCTACGCAGTTAGGTTTATACAAAGTAAATCACTACATAACATTTTTTTCTGGTTCACAGTGAGGTTAAGAAACAAGGTATAGGCAGCCAGAAGCAATACAACTTCACTACGGTACTACTGAGGTCGGGAGGGGCCAAGGAGGAGGTTCGGCTGACGAGGCTAAGGAAGTTCTGCAAGTACGCCATCATTGTACAGGCTTACAACAAGCGGGGAGCGGGGCCTCAGTCTACGGAGGTCATAGCTCAGACGCTGGAGGATGGTCAGTCCCCAAACTAGAAACACTTGCTTATTTAATTGGTTGAAATAAGTGTATATTGTATTTAAAATTTAACGGAATAACACTCGCTGAGTGATTCAGCACGCCCCGTTTCGTATTTGAAGATTGTTGTATTGTTCTTAGGCAGAACATTTAGAAATGTAATGAAGGTTGATTCTAAAACATACCTACTGTTTGTATTAAGTTGCTGAGAAATATAATAGCTAATATATGTCTATAAATCACTTAATAGTGCTACCTCACTTATCCTACATTCGTACTTATATCGAATTACGTAATTTTCCTCCGGCCTAGGTCCACTCATTATCTCTCTCTACTTCTAGAACATATTATGTTCAAAGTTTTACCAGACTGTATTTTATGATAGTTGCACTATTCGGTTAAATTATTAATTAGTAATACAGGTCGTTACCAAGAATTTAATATGACTGATAATTTTTCATCGGTAAGCAATTAACGTAATAAGAAAAGGGAAATTTTAAACTTCGAGCTCAGCTAAACTACGTTACTGATTAAAATGTAACTAGAGTTTAGTAGGAATGAGCAAAATCACATTATTTGAATGATTACTTCACAGTAATATTATTTAAATATACACCTAATAGACAGCATACACCTAGCTAGTGAGTGACATTTTCACATTTTAAATTTACATTTTCACTTCATGACAAATACTACATAAAAATTTGGGAATCCACACAGAGGTCAAAACCCTCGTCAATCAAAATTCATCTATCAATGTATAAATTTAGTTCGCCTGTAACATTTTCTTTCAAGTGACTAGGTAAATAAAGGTGTGACATTTTATACGAAAGAAAAATATTTAGAGATTAATTACTGTAGCTGTCTCAAGTATAACAAGTAACTGATCTTGACCATGTAACATTTTGACCATGTAACATTTTGTCCTTACTTCTTTCACCACTCCTTACTTCTTGGTTGAGTATTCAAAGCCTATAATCATTCTTCAATGTAATTGATTTTTTCCTAGATATGCTGGACAGTTTTTAGACGTAAATATTTACAATGTGATTCCTAAAACAACACAAATACACTTACAATCCACTCAAAAGAATTAGAATATAATTTTAAATGTGACAATTACAAAAAATTCACGGTTTTGTGATCTATATTATATTATTGATATTGATATTTTGTGATCTAAATTATTTGTCCTCTCGTAGTACCCGAGGCTGCGCCGCGTCAGGTGTCCTGCGAACCTACATCTCCAGAGTCCCTACAAGTCACTTGGCAACCACCTCCAGATGCTCTGGTCCATGGTATCATCCAAGGATACCGATTGTTCTACGAGACCTCCGAGGATATGCAAGGTGCGTAAATCCTAACTGACGTTGAAATCAAATGATCGGTCGTCTTTATGGTGCCATTTATGGTATCATTTGTTCATTATTCTGAACTGCTTTTATATCTGTTTATCTGTTATGTTGTCGTTTATTGATAATGTTATGTTTAGCAGTTCTTATGGAGCAATACATTTGTTCTAAAACCTTACTAATTCATATTTGTTCTGTCAAGATTGATTTTGGGATTGGTGGAATTGTTGTCAAATATTACAATTCAATAGTTTGGTTGTTTCAGAGATAGTAATTTCTTCAGTATTACTCTCTTAAACAGCTTTGGTCAGTATTGGTTCATGTTTGAAATTCAATGGTTAGTTGGCCCGATTCTTGTGCAATATTGTCCATGAAAAACTAGAATATAAATCAAACTATCAGTTGTATGATGTAGTAAAAGGAACTAAGAAAGGATACATATAACACCAGTTAATAATTAAAGTCATTCCGAATTTTTGTAGTAGCTTTCCAAATTTTGAATTGTTAATCCACTTCTTTATGGTACAGGGGGATCCACATGCATCATGTACGTAGTATATAACTATTAACCGAGGCGTTTTAAATCTATGTTTAAGATGTTACTGAGGTGCAGACAAAGATAACGACGGCACTGACAACTAAACTCCACGGCCTCCTGAAGTACACTAACTACAGCATAGACGTCCTGGCCTTCACTCGAGTTGGGGACGGTGCACGGTCAGAGAGGATCTTCTGCAGGACCAAAGAGGATGGTTGGTACATTTTTATAATACAACGGAACGTAAGACCAGTAGATTCCTATTACATATTTATAGTACATTTCACTAAAGTGGCTAAAATTATGTTTGCAGGCTCGAGATGTTTTTAGTTCGAGAAGTATTAGAAAACCTAAAAATATTTAAAGGTCGTACAACGCGTTCGTTTGATGTGTGACCTTTATTTTCCCTGCTCTGTAGAATAAACGTAGAGTAATTAAATAAAATAATATTGAGCAAATACAACCCTCCAATAACAACGCCACTAGGTCTCTAACAAATTCCAAAACTCAAAACCTCGATGGGAAAATATTTTAATTTAGGGGGTTATTGTAGGGAAATGTCTCATATTCATAGATAGGCTTACATGCTCACTCCCTGTAGATTCGTGTTCTTCGTTCAATATTCGTATCAAAATAAGTTAAACAAAAAAGAATGTCATCTTCAGGCAAAATTTAACTTGATTCGATTCTTTTAACGAGTCGAGTGTCAAATCTGAACTATGAGTCAGCTTCTGATTACATGATAACAGTTTCTGAAACACTGTTAAACATTTGATCATAGACTAAGTTTACAAACACTATTTTTAAATTGACTTTGGTACTTCAGTTCCAGACGCCCCAGCAAACATTAAGGCGATGTTGGAAAAGCCAGACATAGCGGTCGTAGCGTGGCTCCCTCCAGCCAATCGGAACGGCGTGATCCACACGTACGGCATCCACATACACATCCTGGAGGGCGGCAACCTGATCGACAAGAAGAGTATGCGGCAGCCCGCAGGGTCAGGGTCTGTGGACCACTTGCGCTACACTATGGCAGGGCTCAAGAAGAGGCATGTCTACGAGTTCAGTGTCACCGCGTTTACTGATGTTGGAGAAGGACAAAGTACTCCCGCAGTCACCGTTACACCTTCAACAAAAGGTCAGCGGATTATAATTCAGTGTTTGTGTGATGAATGCAGTTTTATCTTAGTACTACATTATTACGTTATGTTTCTGTTTGGTTTCACTTGAAATACTTTGGAAAGTGAAAATGATAACCAAGAATTGAATCAACTTTGACGTAATCTAAAATTATATTTTTGCAAATATATATGTGGAGGATAGGGTTGTATCTAGTGATAAGAGTCTGGTCATCTTTTTTACGCCTCCGTTTCAATCCAGTCAACCAGTGTCTTAAGGTATTTGATAACGCAACCCAATATTTAGGGACTCATGTTTAGCTAAATACATAGACGAAAAAGAAAAAGGTTTTCTTGTTTAGGGGATTTTTTTTTGTATTATACAACCTTTTCTAAAAGCCGTTTTTAAGTCTGTCGTGTAAAGAATTATTTCCAACAAATCTTTGCTATCATCCCTATATATAAGATATATAAGTAAGAGTGTTAGGATTGACGATTGCCAAATAGTGAATGAAATAAAACTAGAAAGAAATTATCTGGCTTTAAGTTTATGTCAGCAAGTAACCTTCATGGGTATCTATATCATTTTACACAATCTTTCAGTATCTCTAAAACTCCACAATGCTACTAACCTCTAAAAACGATTTGCTTTTGCAGTAAACGCAGGAATCCTATCGTTTGGAACCACAAAGGTGGTAGCTTGGAGAAGTGACGTCCGATTTCACTGCCGTGTTGTTGGGATTCCTGAGCCTAAACAAGAGTGGAAGAATGGTAAGAGAAGTCCAAATTAGTACATTAGAAATATAAAATATTTACTAACGTATTTTTTAGGTGTTGTGTATTTTGGGTGTGTAACGTAATAGGTGTTCTAAAAACGTAGGGCCTAATGTTTTATTTTTTTTAGAGAATTATTTATCTATATACATTTTAAAGTGAAAGCTGGTCAAAAATGTGCATTAACATATTGGTTTTAAAAACATATGAATATTTTAATAATAGACTACAGTCTCTTGTCCGTCTTCTTTTCAATATAGTAGTCTGAAGATTACTAGTTTCAGGTCATAGGACACATTGTGAATCAAACATAAAATTAATAGTCAATAATACCCGACAGATTTCTTTGTCAAAGAACACATATGGTCAAATAAAGTCAATAATCAAAAACACAGAAAACATTTTAATACTCACTGGGCCAACGGTCACACTTGAAACACGGGACAAACCGAAACAGGCTGTACGGCGAAAATGGCGCAACCATGATTGTTGCTTTGTGTTTGCCATTGCATTCATAAGATAATGCTGTTGTAGGAGACGTGAAAATCAACTTCCAGCAGCCAGGGTCCCGCGTGGAGCTGATGGGAGACGGCTCTCTGATGCTCAAATCTGCCCAGAGGAGCGATCAGGGAGAGTACACCTGCAGCGTGTCCAACGAGCACAGCCAAGATTTTATTACATATTTACTTTTAGTTCAAGGTAATATTGACTTCTCAGTCGTTATTAGGTAATTTAAAAATAATTAATAAAGCCGTTTGTTTTCATAGTTTCCAAAGTTATTTCAAATCGTGAACAAATTATAGATTGACTGGAACCATTAACACCAAATTAACCGTATCGGTAGTATTTCTTTCAAATACGTCAAACTCTCGATAACCCGACACCTGGTGGTAATCCAATGCTGCAATAAATTCAGGTCAAGTGGACTTTTGTTCCGTGTTGAGATATTAAAGTTCAAGTCGTGATGTCCAGTCCAATAGCGTGATTCAGCGAATGGTGGTGCTTGTAATTGTTCTAGAACGAGTACATATTACTGTGATTTCTATGATTATTTCTCAACTCAACTACCTTAAATTCTGTATTTCAACTTATGCAATACAGGTAGGTCTAATTAGATGGGATTTACTATTTATTTGCCCATATACTTGTTTATTTAGTAAATATTGCTGTTTTGCGAAATAATGACTAAACTGATAAATTTGAACGTCAAATAATTGAAAAATACGTAATAAGTTAACTTTCGTGGTTCAAAGGCCAAGTTTCATAATAGTTAAGTACATCGGTTCTATTACGTTTTCGGGAACTTGACGATTTTCCCGGTCCTATATGGGTCATACTATTGAAAGTATACTGTAGGTCTTACTATTGATACACACTAAATTACAAATATTTCCATGAGTGCAAATCCTAACATTGTGTTTTGTCTTATTTACAGTGCCACCGGACGCGCCATTATTGCTGATCACAGGCAGTACGGCACACACCCTCCAGCTACAATGGAAATTAGGGGACGATGGTGGAAGTCCTACCAAAGGTTTCGTCATCCATCTGAAGGCAGAAAGTGGGGAATGGGAGGAAATCAGAGTGGGAGGCAGCCTAAGCACCTACGCCCTCTCTAACCTACGCTGCGGCACTCTCTACCATGTCTTCCTCACTGCCTACAACAGGGTAAGTAACAGCCATAGCACCGGAAGAGAAATCCGAAGTTTTTCAGGAAAATGGCCTGGTGAATAAGTCTGTGACCTAAGCCAGAGATGAAGAATGAACCACTGGGCTTCGGTCAAACATCTTTCTACTTCGCAGAGAGGCATTCTTACGACTTACCAACCTTCCAGAACCTCTCATTCTACAGACATTTAAGTCCTGGAACCTATCATTGCAGACTGTCCACCATTATGTAAAAGGATTATAATTGATTCTTGACCTTGGCTCCCTAGACAGTATCTTGTGATACTGTACGTTTATTGGCAGAAACCAGCTCTGAATCGCCATTCAACTCGATCTCCAGGGATCGAGTTGAATGCTAAGACAGGCGAACATGTGATTTTGTGCTCCCTTGAATTTCGTATATTTAAGTGGTAAATTCCAGTTTTAAACCATCAATTTGGTATGTAAATGTAGAGATAAACCTTTCTTGAGTAATCTATAAACACCTTTATGTGAAGAAGAATATTTTTTTCTATAATCTTGCATTTTAACGTTAAAATAATTAGGATTTTCATGAAAATTCTTTAACAGAGATAAAGTTGAGAGATAAGGAGGGACCTGGTCGAGGTACAGGTGAACTGCCCTTTGTACTCACCTGTGATAAGCTCATCTGTATTGGAGTGAAGCAAACACTGCTATCTAGGAAGTTATTAATACTCCTACTAACAATATTTGTATATAATTATATTTTTTAATTATATAAAAACATCAAAATAAATTATAAAAAATTTTGTGAACTTGCATAGCTCTTAGAACTTTTAATCAAACTTAATTTAATAAAAACAGGCAAGAACAATAATTATACTTGGGGTGTTTGTACAAAGGAAGTTAGAACTTCAGCTATATTATGTAGGCATAATATAGCCATTACATAATATAGCAATTACAAGCCCCTAGGTAATTGTGGCCTATGGTATCATCAAAAATGTACATACCTGACTAAAATGGAGTTCAAACGTATTTGTGACACCAAAATAGTTGACTGGAAATGCCAAACGTGTATCCTAATGAAAATGTATTGAATATTGAATGTATTAGTACCTATTGTACTCTCTTGATACCCATGGATTTGCAATATTAAAAACTGTTTTAAGTAGGTTTTTGTTTATGTCACCAAGTAGTAAAACTGAAAAAGTGCAGTATATCTAATTATTTTCAACCATAGGTTCATTGCGAGAAACAAAGTAAGAAAGGGCACATCGAAATGTTGTCAGAACTAAAACTCTATTATCCAACAGGATTTTCACTAACGAGCTGCCAAAATTATCAAAGTCAAAGTTTATTCGCTCATTCGTTATTCGTTTGTTCGTTAGATTCATTTACATTGTAGTTTATCAATCGGGTCGTTCATGAACTAGTATTGTTAAAAACTAGTACAATTATTTATAGATCTGAGTAAGTACACTTTTCATCAGATACTATTTTTGACAGCTGGATTCTCGGAAATCTCGTAGCCAATTAGGCCTTAGTTGTGATGGTATTGTTTTGATTCTCCAAATCTAAAAATAATAAAAGATGTAACTAGCGGAAGTAGTTATGGATATTCTCTAGTGTTTTAGTGTCTTTCAAATAATAATTTGTTTTGGTTCTAGTATTGTAATAAATCTTTCTCCAAATAAAAACTTATTATTTGTACCTACGTTATAATATAATACTACATTTTCTTTAACTACAAACAAAACTCTTGATATTATACTTAATTCACTGTCTTATACGATAAAAAATCATTAAAATAGAAGTTAAAAGTAAACTGAGTATTAAAATTAACCTACTCATTTATCATCGAAAGTGAATTTCTGTTAGGAAATCGATACTTTAAAAATGTTGACTTTAATTAAAATGTTTAACTTTGTTAAATGAATTTACATCATTCTTATGGAACGGCTCTGGACTGCCTCCAGTAATGAAGACTCTTTGGAAGGAAAAGTTTTCAATAAATGTTGCTTTTAAAAGTTTCAACCTTTCAACCAGATGTTGAACTGCATTTCCTCCAATTTATCCTTTCCCTCTTGTTCGCGTAGGTTTGAGAGCATTTTTTTCTAGGATTCAAAAATGTAACTTAACTAAACAATGATTTGGGTTGTGTTGCGGCGCGTGATGAGCCAATGTTATGGTAATAATAAAAACTAACACTTTGAAAATGAACGATGATTTATTGATGTAGAAATGAACAAATAATATTAGTGGACTGTATTATTGAAACTGTAATGAATAACGAAAACTACATGTATATATTTTGATCAAACCTAGCAAATTAACTTATTTTATTCTAAGCTATTGATATTCTACTAAAAACCCCCACTTTATTACTCTCCCTGTAGCAGCAAACCTAGGTCCTTGTGAAACAAAATGTTATTTAATTAGATTTAATTGAAAATCCAATCGGGCAAATGGAAATTCGCTTAGTCTGCAGGATTGCTGCGGTGGGGGTATTTAGGACGTATGTCTCTCCGCAGTTCCGTAAATACCAAAATTACCAAACGCTGGTTTCCTTAGGGTAGATGTCTTGACAAAAGTTCCAATTTGGTTTAGAAAACGCAATGCGTATTACTAGTAATACGTATATTTTGTGCTAGGCACGAGCCCGGGATTGTTTTTCACATTAGCTCTTCAGGCTAGAGCTAGGGGTGCGGCAATATCACTTATACAAAAATCCATTCGTGATTTAGAAAAGAAGGTGATATGGCGGGGTTTGAACTTGGGACCTCAGGGACCGAAGTTCCGTGCTCACATCGCCCCCCAGTAATACTTATATTGAAGCACATATATACAATAATTTGCAACAAGTAGTTTTGGTTTCTCTTCGGAGCCCACTTCAAAGCATTAGTAAATCCACCCCACTACCCCATATTTTCTACTATTCTTAATAAATATATTGGACTATTCATGTAAACACTAATTTATTTTCTTTATTATATAGAACACGAGTACTGTGTTTGGGTGCAGAGGGTGGCTGTTGGTAGGGGTGGCCCGCTAACAACACTCGTTCTAATGAGAAGAACGTGATTTTGTTACTGCTTGCTCTCAGCTTTCGCTGCGATTAAAAACTATTGATGCTGTCACGCTTCCTGCCGCTTGTTTTCTTTCATCAGACATTTTGTCGTGAGAGGCACGTACATGACCCATTTAATCTATTGTTGGATTCCCTGTGTAATTTTGGATTTGAAAATAATCATGAGATGTCTCTGAAAATAAGTTTCCTCAAAGTGTGGATGTGTACACTTAAAGCAAAAATGAAAAAACTAAATACTGCTGTAAGAAAAAAATACAAACCATTTCAATAGAAAACGATTATTAACTTCATTACCGGTTGGAGAAGTTTTAAAATTATAGCTGATTATAAACACTATTATATATCAATGTTTACTTGTGCTCCAGCCAACCGACCCTGAAAGACTATGTAGCACTAGCACGGATATTAGAACAGATATGGATCGTAAACACAAACAAATGGCATCACTGGCTTTGACGTAAACTAATAACAATGACGCTGGGTACTGTTTTATATTTTGACTGTAAAACTGTTTTCCTAATTTTAATAATACTGTAGTCTAAATTTTGTTTTGTTTCGGGGTAGTAACTTTGTTTTTTTTTATGATTCATTCCGTTATCTGTTCTAATACCCGGGCTACGTATTCTTGACTCACCTTCCGCCGGTACAGCATAACGTGTACTTCATTATCTGCCAAGTTAATTGTTTGATGTACTTCGCACCACACCATTAACAACAACATCGCTAGTTCATGGCCGATACATTCTTATACAGTGTGTAAATAAAGTCTTTAAACAAATCTGTATTTTTTAAACCGAAACAGATAGAAATATTCTGTTTGTGGCGTTTATTGTTAACGAAGGTTCCGTAATTTTTTACAATAAAAATATTTTTTTACCCTCCTAACGCGGTAGGGGGTAGAGGGTGATTTATATTTTAATAACCCCCCCCCCCATTTAGTGACCCCTCATTTTGAATGGTTTGTCAAAATAAATACAATGACGCAAACCCGAGGTAGATATTTCATCCCTAGCCTAAATGGCGGGCATTCCAAAATTTGATTTATGTGAAAATCACCCATTTTTGCTATTTGAAAAAAATAAGTCACCCCTACCCCCTACCCTGTCAGGGGGGTTAATTTTATTTATTTATTTTTTTATTTGTGGAACATTTGTTTTGAATCAATGCTTATGCTACAAACAGAATATTTCTATCTATTTCAGTTTTAAAAATACAGATTTGTTTCAAGACTTAATTTACACACTGTATACTTATGTGTATTTGTTTATTTATTATGTTTGTCGAGATTCTTTTCACGTCTTCAACCTAAATCGACTACATACATACTTGACGGCTTTATTAATTTTTTGACATGAAATAACAGTTAAAGGAACCAAATCTACTTATGATCGTTCCACTGAAGTATAGACGAAATAGATCATAAATTTGATTATTCATAAACGATATTCTAACCGTGCATTGGTGTCTTCTTTCAATATAGAGAGATTTTATCAGCAATCGTAAATGCAACAGTATTGTAAAACCTTTCTAACATCAAACAAAACTATCCTTACTCTTTTCGCACCTTACAAGGAGATTGATGCAGCAGTATTTAAGTGTTAGCCTACGATAAAACTAGCAAGGGATAGAAACTAAATACATAGAAATCCTCCGAATACGAGAACTTGGAAACCTATCAGCTTCAAGATATGGAAAAAAACAGGAGAGGTGCATCTTTTGACAACTAGCTAAACGTAATAATATGATAAACATTGGATGTTTTTCATTTTTATGTTTTTCTTTTATCTTGCATCTCCTCTGTGTTAGGTTGGTAGCGGCAAACCCAGTAGGACTCTCCCCGTCCGTACCCGGGGGTCGTTACCGCTCATACCCGTAGTCTCCCAGGTACTCATCGTCAACTCAACGCAGGTTGGCATACGCCTCAACGCTTGGCCGGACGGTGGCTGTCCCATGTTGTACTTCGTCATAGAGTACGCCCTCGCCAACGCCATGGACTTCACTGTTGGTACGTGGACGTTCGTCCTATGTTGCATCAAGTAGATGACCCATATGGGCCAGTTGAGCTAGTTTATACAAATTGTACATAGTTGATGAGCCTTTCACTCACAGAATATGTGGCCTAAAACATATTTTTCTCTTTTTTCTACCATCGTAGTTAATGACATTTAAAAGATAGGTTCTGTAGTTGACAATAATTTGCCCCTTTATTTTGGCTTGTCCCTGACAAGAAAAACAAATGTTAGTAGACTGAAAGACGTTTTATTACCGGATTATTCAAACTACAGAAGAGAGTAATACACTTTCAGACACACTCAATACTTTTCTCGATTGTTTTAATTTGTGAAAATACAATATTGACATTCAGTTTTAAATTATTTAGCCAATATGTGTTTCAGTTGGCAACAATATAAGTCCCGACAAACTATACAACATCGTAGGACTGACCCCTGCCACTGAATATCGTCTCCGTATCACCTCACACAACTCAGCTGGATCCACCACTGCCACCTACACCTTCGTCACCCTCAATAACCTGGGAGGTACGCACTATCTTATAAAAGCCTATGCCAGCAATATTGTAATGTCGCACACAATTGAATTTAAAGTTGCAATAAGTGTGTTGCTCATTTATTGGTTGGAATCTCGAAGTTGTTTGTTGAAAGATGGATTCAATTCTCAGCATATCTAGAAACATTTGTGAGTTTTGACTACCTACTCATTTGGTGAAAAACAAAATTGGCCTGAAAGATAGACGTTAACATAAAACTTGAGGGTTAAAAAATAACATCAAAATTCGACATTATCGGAGAACTTTGTTGAAGAGACCAGACACAGTATGATAATTGCTATTTTTTTGTTTATCATAGTCTATAATAACAATCTAAAACAATCATCATGGTAAATGGAAGACTCAGTTTAAAAATAAAATACAAAATAGTATATAGTTATATTTAACACTTACTCGTACAAAGTAATTTTTCCTGTCTCTCATTAAAATTTTTTTAACTTTGCCTATAATTCAAATTATTTTAAGATACTTAGTGAATGCAGCACAGTCAATTAAAGAAGTTAATAACAAATTTTGATGGAGGCCATGGAATAGTTAATAGAGTTATTTTTCAGTTACAGTGATCCCAAGCCAAGTAGTTACTCTAGGAGATCATCGACAGCCGTTCCACAAGGACATCAAAGTCGTCACACTCTCAATATTCTCAAGCATTATGCTCATCCTCAGTCTTCTAGCTCTTTGCTTCTGCGTGAAAAGAAGTAAGTTCACAAATTACTCAACACATATGTAACACTAAATGTATTAACAGCCAAAGCTCTTTATATATTAGTGGTGTTGATTCATCGTGCATTAAATGTTATGTCAAAACCCAACTTCGTTTATAAACCCGATTGCAATATTAAATTATGTAGATTTTATAAACTGTAGGCGCGTTAGTGACTTCAACGTATATTGTAATACAATCACGATTACTAGAATAACACTGTATAAATACCCCAAAACAAGGTCATCGACTCCAAAGTAAGGATGGATGTCCTGGTCAAAAATTGAAATATAGTTGTTTAATGCATTTCTTGTTTTCTTTTTATTCAGTTAGCAAAACGATGTTCGTATTTTAAGCTGAAAAGATAATGTAGTTTAGGCGTACAATGGAGCGGGATGTCTTTTGGGCCTACTGGCTAATACCAGCTGATTCTATGGCCAGGACCATTTATTTAGCTCAATGATTGTCAAGTAAAATATGACATTCCCCGAAGACAAATATCACACATAAGTTGATCGCTGACGAAAGATGTTTGCATTTGAGTTAAGTGTGTCATAATTTGTTTTGGGATACAGCCCCAATGTCAGTTGTTCTTATATAATATATAAACCTGGGCATTGATCTACCACTCTCATGAGTAGTAGAGAGTCAAAAATCCGAACCAATTGGGACCTCAGGTAGTTCAGATTAGCGCTTTGTTTGGATTTTCAAACAAAGCCTAGAAATGCCTGTTATAGACACATAATTAGGCCTACAGTATTAAAAATACAGTTCTAGGATAGGGGCTACATTGAATGAAATGAAAACAATGATTTTTGTACTTAGGTATTTTCAATACATTACTGTAATTTGTTTCTTGAAAAAATATGTACATTGGAAATAAACAAAATACAGACTGGCTCGGCCCGTTCACTCATTTCTCTGCCGAGCGCCGACTGTTCGGCCCGCGAAATTGTAAAACATCTGTTGTCTCTGTGCTAATTCAATATTTTAAAACTCTCAGGGGTGGTTCGGATTTTTGACGTTTCGGATTTTTTGACGTTCTGATTTTTGACGTTCGGATTTTCGACTCTCTACTGTACTGTGTTCCACAGGAGACTTGGCACAAACCCCAGGACGCATTCTTGAGGAGACGCAATCAACTGCTACGCAAGACAACAAGCACAACCGAGACCAGTACTACGCAACCGTGCGCAAGCTACCACCCTCCCCTGCGCATCTAGAGTGTATACCAGGTACACTATGTGTTAGTAAGAGGCACTACTGTTGAATTAAATCAACAACTTTTACAAAAAGGATGTGGTTCTCGGGGAATTATCATACCATAGATTAATTGTACATCCTATAGTTTGAACACCCTTGTGGGTCAGATAATGACAAGTTCATTTTTTTACGTTTCCTTACTCAAACGTCGACGTCATCGTCATTACGTTATCATTTCGATGATCATTACCATTAGTTTCTTGTGTCTATCTATTTTTCTCTTGGTTTGAAAAAATTAAACACAACAAAGTATAAACTATTTTCTATATTTTCTAATTATTGTAACCTTGTCTGCTGATATTATAGCCTAGGTAAAATAGTTATGATATCAGAACGGTATAGTATCATTATAAATAATCCACTAACAAAACTGTTATTTTATACGCACGTTGTAAATATATAATTTAGAACAAACCCGCACTACATTAGAACTTAAACACCAATATTAGTTTGAAATAAATGTTATTTTAAAACAAAATTATATCCTTAGAATATTCAGAGGACATCCGACCTTACGCTACGTTCCATGTTTCATCCGCAGGGGATGACACGAAACTGCAGACGTTTGCCTATCGGGAGAGCCAGCTGTCGCCGAGCAGGAAGGTAGGGTTTACAGTATGTGGAAACTATCTGTCAACTATCTCTAGTGCATCTATGTGTATAAAGTGTCCAACTATCTGTCACAAGTGTCTAATCCAACTTCGTAGTTTCTGGCCTTTGACGTGAACTCCACACTAAAATATTCACAAGGACATTTAGGTTGTAATGAACTACTTTTAGACTAATTTATATCGGACGGTTTACATTTCGTTTATTAAATACATAAATGATATAAAATAGTCTAGTAAAATCGTTACTATACCAAACCTTTACTTGAGTGACATTTCACGTACAACTTAAGTCATGTCAAAACCTTATTACTTTAGAATATTAATAACAATTAGTTATGGTACAAATCGTAAATCTTATGAGATAAACTTGCTGTAACTAACTTCAAGTATTTACATTAATTAAAATTACGAACTCTTCCAAAATTAAAATTTTTTTCTTCAGCGAAGAAAAGATTTATTTTAAAAATTGGAAAGAGGACCCCGATTCAAGTACAGTCAAAAACTTACTAGGATTTTATTTTAGTCCATCCAAAGCAGTGATTATAGTAGAGTTTTTCTCAAGTTCTGCATGATGTAGGGAACGCCTAGCGGAGTTCTGGATGCATCCCGCAATGTGTAGTCATATTGCATAACCAGCGCCGTGCTGTAGTCACAATATTCGTTGAGTAACCCTAGGCATACAGTTTATAAAGTTTGGTAAATTATATACGGAACTATAACGGTTTGTTTTTTATTTATATTGAGATATTGAGTAATACCATGACAACCTATCACAACATGTTAATACTTGTGTTTTATAATTATTTTAAAATTTAAATACAAATTAGGGAAATCTTATACAACGGGAACATGTTTTACTGAAAATGTGTAAACCAAATTAACCATGGGCTCTAAAATACTATAAAACATTACATACGACCCGGAAATATATTGCTTTTTTAACTGACTACGATCTCCTAAATTAAATAGAATTTCACATCCTCTGTTGAATGGACTAACTTTTATTCTTGATGTAGTAAGGTACAGACCGCTGCGTAAATTTAAGCAGTTACCTTGTACCAGACTATAGAGCTATAGTCTGTGCTTTTACTTATTTCTTTCTATGTTCCTATTCATTTTTTGTATTATATGACTGAACATGTGCATTTTTGACTGCCATTAATGGATTGATGTATATGTTTTGTGCATTAATCGTAATACATTAACGCTGATCTTTTATACTCTATTTAATGTTATTTAATTACGTAATAATGGCGATGCTAATAGCTTTATTGATGTAGTTTGACTTAATTATCTTTTTTATATTTTTTACATGATATGTATATTACACGTTTTCATTTTTTTTTTTTACTTGCCTTTACTTGCTCTAGCTCTAGATGGAGTTGAATCTTTTCAAACGATAGGGTTCTTTAATGCTTAAGGTTTTCTTGCCTTTCTGAAAGTATGTATCTCTATGACATGGATTATTTTTTTCATCTTAATCCCTAATCCTTATCTATATTTCTCTTCATCTCTATCTTTACCTTACTACAAATGTTGTATTTTAATATTGTATGCATGCATCATGTCCCTAGCCCCACTTTTTCATCTACCTGACATTCCCCATTGGAGAAAATAAACTAAAACTACAATTTTAAACTTCTGATTATTTGTCTAGTCAACAACGCGTGTCACAGACGATTACTGCAGGAAAAAGTCGCGGCAGAGATTAAACGAAGACTACGACAGCTACGGGTCCGAGTCTGACACCGAACCAGGGAATTCTAGCAGAGGGGAGTCGACCAACCAGCTGGACGAGAGAGGGGGATTTCACGTCCACGGGGGTCGCAAACACTCGGGGAGCTCGGTGCCACATGAGCCCCTCTACCCGGAGTGGGGGCATGCGCAGTCTCCTAGTCATACTAGAGCGCACGCTCAGTACCAGCGCAGGTACTACCACCTACAGCAAACCCAGGCGCTGCCTCGACCACGAGACTGAACTCAAACACACACTTCAACTAGTCCATCTAACTCTTGTGTTTAATTTAGTTTTATTTTGAGGTCACAAGCTACCAGTATCAAAAATGCTCCCTTGTACATATGACTCTTTGCACTTACTTCAGTGTTCACAATTTTGTAAACTTTTAAGTTTGTATAATGAATTGGAAATCCACAAAATTAATGTTTAGATAATAATGAGTTTTCATAGTTACAACGGGTTTATGGTAAAATCGTCATTCTGCACATTAGTTTGAAAATTCTCAAAAAAGGTATATGGAATCTTATAAAAACCAAATTGAGAACACGACAGAGAAAATAACTAATTACACACCAACTCTGTAGTAAAATCTTGTTGAATAGATACAAACTGTAACTCTGAGTCAAGCAAGGAAAGCAGACACTGGATTTTACTGTACTCTCACTTCAGTTTTCTGTTAAGGAATTGGTACAGATTAAGGACCACACCACGATGCTAGGCCATGGATGTAACAGGTTTTATGATGTCAAATCAATATCTCAAGCTAATTATTCGCTCGGCCTAAATACTTCACTGAATTTATTGTCCTCTTTTTTTTAACGGAAATTGTATTTCTCCTGGTAGGCCACGCAACAAATATTCCTAACGGCAACTTGCTTAGAACGTAAACCACACCAACCCTTGTCTTGAATTCAATACAAATTCAATTTACTGTACTCCATTCTTCCGTATGGTAGGTTGATTTAGTCTATTTCAACAATTATTTCAACGAATAGAATATTGCAGCAATTTTACAAAGACACTGAAGACCTATAATTTGTTTTAACTTATCATATAATAAAAAGAAACGTGTTTGCATTAATAAATTAAATTGAGTTATTTCAAAGTACTTGAGATTCTCTATACTTATTTCAAAATAATTACAATCACTGAACATCTGAATCACGTTTTAGAGAATAGAAAAACTTTAATTTTAGTTACAGCCTGGATTTTGGGCATTTAACTCTCGTATACATTTAAAAGGCTTTCTGATATTAAAGATAAATTATTTAGGACCTTACGAGAATACTTGATGTATTAAATAACTAACTCTTACCACAGAGAACGTAAATTTTTACCTTTACGACCTGTGTGGCTTACTGTTACTATTTCCATTTTATTTATTCAGAACTTTGTCGGTTTTCGATGGAAAGGTGCATAATTGAGGTTATTATATGCTACCGATAAGTATGTGTGATGTATTTTTTATATTTTTTTTTATGATTAAATTAAATAAATTTCCAAACAAACTCGCATTTAAGGTACATTTATTACATAGCCTTCTTATATAAATAATATGGTAATTGGGGTTAGACTCTTAATAATTGTTATTTCATATTATTAAAAATGTATTAATATAATATATAAAATATAAAATAATATAATCAAAATGAAAAATAATAGACATTTATGTATAATATCATATAATCAAAATTCATATTATTTAAATCCTATTTCGAAGATTCATAGATTCAGACGTTCGTGCCTAAATTATTTCTGAAATTTAAAAAATAGTTAATAAAATTCATATTATTATATTAAAATTCTGCATCCAACATTTTAAACGTGTGAATATGAATAATTGTAGTAAAATGTATTCGAATTCATTATAAATTAGTTTTTTTCTTCCTTCACGATTTTGAGTTATTATTTCTGTGGTGTGCCTTACGAAACCACGTTTTTGGCCGTGTATTATTAGTTTTTATTAATTTAACAGCCAATATAAAATTAGGCATATTTGATCATATTAGACTATATATGCTATCAGTTTCAGTTATTTAGGGGGTGTGTTATTTTCGTGCAGAAGAATACACGAGTTTCAATAAATTAATTGTACCCCTAAGAGTCATCCTTATAAAGTTTTAGTTGATATGAAGACATTGTTTTTGCGATTTTATGCTATCTTTTATACTTAGCTCTTATACTTATCATAAGTTTGGTTCACTTCAAGTATTATTAGACATTTAAACACAAAGTTATGCTATGAAGATAACGTATGTCAACTACTTATACGTATGATATCATGTTAACATCAAACTATCTAGTTACACAAGGCCGTTTGACCGTTGTCATAAAAGTCCTATGTATTTTATACACCTTATAGAAATACCAAAACTACTCGAAGGGAGAGCCCGATTTTTACTATTAAAATATTTTGTTTACAACAATGAGTTTTTCGCTCATTATTTTGCTCACAACAAAGGGATCACTTTAATATAAACATGTGTATAGGATCGGCATTAGTCTTTTGTAGGTTCTTTGTATTTTTGTAAATAATGTTGGACACGAATAGAGCTTGAAGAATAATGGACATGGTGTAAAGATATCAGAAATTGTTGGTTTATAACTCTAGCGAGTAATAAAGTATTTTAACGTTTGTGATATTTATATTGACACGAATGGATACAGTTTTAATATATATATGTACATGTTATGTATATTTCAAATTAAAACTTTATAACGTGTTATAAGAAGGATTAGAATCAAAATTAAGGTTACCCAATGTTATCTTACTACATTAGCTCTGCGCTGTTGTATTTCTGTTCAAATGTTATGTTAACGCATTGTTGCTGTCACGAGAGCTATCTATTTTACTGTGTTATGTGAATAGCTGTTACAGAAGCCATGTTAAAGCTAACAAGACCCCACACTTTATATTAAGTCCTTAAGCACTTTCATGTTTAAATGTTTATACGTTACAGAAAATGTTACATACAACAGTAAGTTTAAGTGTTTTCCATTTTACTTTCTGGTTTTCCTTTTAAATAAACACTAAACTTCCTGAATTATGGGTGTAAAAATATTAATTACTAACCAAAATGGTGAATCAAACTAAATTTCGTTATTAAGAATTGCGGGTTTATGACCTAATGTCAATTAATTGACAATTTAAAAACCAAATTGTAATCCATTTTTAGTATCCTAAACTACGTAAGAAATATTAGACATTAATACCTTTATTTCCTATGGAGTGAGCTGGTCTAGACCATGGTTAGAGCGCGGGACCAAGCTCCCCGGTTAAAATCCCGCCCATTAACAAATGGATTTTATCGAAGTGACAATGCCGCAAACCCTAGGTCTAGCCTGAAGTAATGTGAAAAATAATCCCGGGCTCGTGCCTAGCGTCCTACGACAACAAATATATCTCTTTTTCCTGCCTTTTTCATATTTCACAAATCATAGATATCTCGAGTATTGAGGCTTGAAACCTAATTGAAACCGTATATAAAAATGGCCAGCCGTTGCATGGTTTTAGATTTAAAATTCCTAAAATGAACTAAAATGTGGACTAGCCTAAATGCATTTATTTTGTGAGAGGAAATCAGAAAACTTTGTGGAAAACACTTAAACCTACTCCCAAACAGGTGTCTTTAAATAAAACGTGTTTATTTTCTTAAGACTATCAATTTATCAATAAAAATGTGCCGTTGATATTGGTGTATAACTTGTTTAAGACGTACAAAGCATATTGGCCATCTGTATGGATCTTATTATTTCGCAGGAAGAGATTTAGTTGTATTTCGGTTTCTATAGATACCGAAAACAACTACATCTCAGGAACACACTACATGTGAATACAGTTTTCTCCAATGTGAATTACTTTGATTAATAGTATTTTCTTCGTATTACTGTATTGTTTATTTTTATTTGTTGTAAACTAATTAAAACTTTAAAAAATATAGCTGTGTAGGCCTACATTGATACACCAGTATTACGTATAATTCCACTGTACTGTACCAATATCGAGTATAAGTTGATAAACGAGTCTCTGTCTATCACAACAATTTACAGAATCGATGTAGTTCTGGAAAAACACTTGTGGTTTGTAATACAGTCTCACACATGTAAACAAACATTTGAATGTTTAATCTGCATAATAAAATTGAATATGGTCTAAAACTGTTTTAGACCAACGGTATAAATCTGACTTTACAGTTAAGTTTGTATTTTACTCAGTACCTATTGCAGTTATGTATATTTAAGTTATTGCCAGAGTCATTCTTTTTTAAAGGGCGATGTTTTCGTGAAGAATTTTGTCACACGAATGATTTTGAGTGAGTTTATTATGGTAAAGATTCTTATAATAACATTATTTACTCTTTCTAAAGGGTCTGGTTTAATTTTAGTGAACTTAAGTTATAAAACAGCGATAAGATCACAAAAAAACGTTTAACTTGTAATTTAGCACTGTGTTAGACATTGTCAGCATTACTAAAAACAATTATTGTTAACGATAGTATTATAATCATAAGACTGACTCCTGTTTTGGATTTACCTAAGAAAACTTTTTCGACTAAAATAAATCTGATGTTTACGCAATTAGCATGTATAACAGAGGAAACATTAACTTGTCGGTTAAATGTTTTGTTCACTTTCAGTTGAGTCATACAAGTATAACAGTGTGAACGTCTTTTGTCTGTGAGTGTAAGATTATTTTTTAAATAAAATTTCAGACATATTGTGTTTTTTTACCTATGACCTAAGCACAATTATTGATGACTTTTAGAACCCTCGGGTGGGGGGGAGTGACCAATCCATCTTTGTTCCAAGTAAGCTGAGGCACTTATTGCAATAACAAACACTCTAGGACTTGTATTAATGGACCTACCGCTGAATCCATTTCGCTGCTCAACAACAAAAATTGTTGGCACTTTCATAATTGCCACTGCAAGACCTTCTATAAAAGAATGGTGTAAACCCATAACCTCTTGCAAAGTCAAAATGGTTACTACTTCCGGTTATGTGCAGATTTTCTTTGTCTACACTAATGCGTTTCAGAACGTTTTGAAAGTTATTTAATACAAATAAAGCAATTACAAGCAAAACGTTGCCCTCGTAGATTTATTTAGCACTACAAAACTATCAGAAATCAATTTATGAGATTGGCAAAACCTAGTTATTGTTTTAAATATCGCCTTTACAAACTAGGTTACCTAGGTTACCTAAGTTTCCTAGGTTACCTAAGAAGTCCTGTCGAGAACTGCAAGGTCTTCAATCAAATCCCAAGGCATCATTTTGTAGACAGGAAAACACACTTATGTAGAAAGCCCGTTTTCACATTAAAATACTCATGTTTAAAAACATCCAGTTGTTGGTATATTAAATCTTCCAGATTTCGGAGGATGAGTAAGTAATGTGTGCCTTCAGTAGACGCTGTACTGTACTGTTCAGTGACAACTGTACTCTGACATATCCATTTAACTCCCAATCCTCCTAAAACATATAACAGCGTCCGGCTCCGGCTCCTTGCTTTGCTGTAATCGCTCCACGCACGGGCGCTTAGTCTATGTGGACGGGCAAATGCAAGGTTAAAAGAGGCCGCCAACCTCTTTAAAATATATTTACATATATATATATATATATATATATATATATATATGCTCAGAGACTTTTTCGCAAATTTAAATACATTGAGCTTGAGAATCATGATCTATTTAATATAATTCTAAATACGTTAAAGAAATATCTAAAAAATCATCTTGAATTTAATTGACAATCAGTCCCACACAACTATTGAAGAGGAACTGGTTTTACTGAAATAGAATTAAATAAAAATATGTGTTTCACTATTTAAAGCAATTAAAAACACATACTTTAAGTATATGACTTAAAGGAAAATTACAAGTCATAAATGACAAATTGATATTGGCAATATTAAAATGAAATATTGGCTCGGACAATATATTATGTTTAAACAATTTTGTAACACAGTGATATGGTTGACAATAAGATTGTCATAACCATGGGCGCTTAAGAGTTATATGGAAGTACATACTGTATAAATATTTTTGTATATAGGAATAGGATATTCACTCACAGGAAGGCTGAATAAGAAATGCATAATAATGTGAAATTATAAACAGGTTTGAGTGGCGTATTATAGTCCTCGCCACCCTAACTTGAGGCAGCCCAAGGCCGCACGCCGTATATCTAGTGCGACCTTGGGCTGCCTCAAGTTAGGGTAGCGAGGACTATAGTAGTGACGTCATGGAGTGTTGTTTATCTTTTCATCTAGTGAATTCAGTATTAAAATAGTTTTAGGGTTCATTTTTGCATTCAAATACATCCATCTAAATACATCTAAGTGAAAAAAAGTTTTGTGTACCCAAAAATGATTGAATAGTCTTTGCACTACGAGCGTGTATGCGTTGTATTCCACATTCTTCGCCCTGCTCAACTCTATTAGAGCTTGTTTTTAGGCATTTTCACACAGAATGCCTAAACAGTATACTAGGCATCATGTTGACGAACCCAGCGTCAAGAAAATGTGGACCGACATCCGAGACTTCAGCTTCCTCTGGACTACTAATGCGTTTACGAGGAACTTGAATTTGCTAAAAGGTTAGGTTCCCGCAGGAGGTGGGGTACATGGTTATCTTTGTTTCGATAGTATGTTGACGGTTTGTGGTAATAATTAGGTGAGTTTGGTGGAACTTATTACTAAATATATACTCATATAGTTTTGCTATTTGAAATAACTCCATCTTAGGATGAAAAAACTGTCTCAAATGTTTCAAATTAAATTAAATAAAAATTGTTATTTAATTTAAGTATCTAAATTTTTGAAGAAGCTAAACAAACCCATCATTTTAGTTTTACATTTCAAGCATGAAGGAAAGGGAATATATTATTTGACAAAAGTATATTTTTATCACAAAATGTGTTATTCTATGCATTATTGGAACGGCGACACATTTCTCCAGTAAGGCTTCATGTAAACTATGCCTGTGGAACACTTTCTCTAGAGTGCTTTTTTAAACAGAGAAGAAGAAGATAAATTAGATAAATTAAGCTCATCACTCAATGTCCCACCTGGTTCGATCGCGAACTGTTCTCTCGGTGAATAAAATGGTAATCTCGGGAAAACATACTACCTCAAGTTTCTGATTTGTGTTAATTGTAGGGTAGCATGTTTATTTTACCAATTAATTGTTAATCCTTAAAAATTAATTAGGCTCTGCAATGCATAATAGTAGATTTTGAGGGGATTAATCTACCCCCCCTTGCATTACGCAGTTTCTGTTGCTGTTGAAGTTCTTATAGAATTTAAATAAAATTACTTCACTTTTGGAAATAATTATACATGTTACCTAGTGTAACACAAGAATATATTTTTGTTGTGCAATTAAATGTGTATAAACCTCTGTGCAGAAACTTGTAATAAGTTATATAATACAATATATTCTTGTATAAAAGCTTCTTAAAAACAGGGGTTACATATCCTGCTTAGTGGTTAATTATAGATTGTTCCCAACCACATAATATTAGGATTGCTTTCATAGCAGTGAAAGCCAACTGAGCGGATCATGTTTCATGGTTTTTTATAAAAGTATTTTTTTAAACAAAGTTTATCTAGATAAAATAAAACTATTCCATCAATTTCAATTATCAGTTTGTCTCTAAACTATTTACATCCATAAAAAGTATCACAAGTAAAGATGTGGACATCACATACATATCCTTTGCATTGATATATTTCTATCCTTTTGCTAATGTCATCTAGTGAACCCACAGTTCTTGTTGAGCAAATCAACATATTCTCAATCTTCGCCATATTTGGCAATTCAGACCAAGCTAAACCTGCCCGAATCCATATGAAAAACATGAATTTGATTTAGTCGACATTGGCGCACTCAAACGTTTCCACACGAAACACGCATCGAATGGGGTTCAAATTTCACCATAGGATGAGAAGTTTACCTAAACTATTTAAAGTCAATAAGACCGCATGTACATAATACTGTAGCCTATTTAGATAAATATTGATTTGAAAATACTTTGCTAGCTTCTGAATCATATAATTGTTTTAATTCTTTTAAAATGTAATAATTTTAATCAGTAAAATACTGCACCGATTGGATCAGTTGTGGTTTCCAAATGTACTGTAATAATTCCTCAGTATCATTTGATCAGTGGTAATCATTGGAATATTTTTCGTCTGTATTGTGTTTAGGTCAAGTTTCATGTGCGAGGCAAAGCCGAGGAAAATCACTTTTTGTACGAGCTATGAAAGATTATTTTCATCACGACGCAAAAATACATACATAAAGAAAAACCTAAGTACCTAAACCTAAGTAATATTAAAACTATCAGTGAATATATGAAAGAAAATTTGTATAGCAAACTTAGATAACAACTAAAAAAATAGCTCAAAGCTCAAGGTTATGTTTATTGTGCGTTTTCATTGTTGGTAGCACCTACTCCTTCGTTTATAAGTGGGTGTGATACTTTGAAACATCCACATCTTCTTTTGGCTTTATACCACCCTTTATAATTGAAAATCTACTTTACAACGTAGATGCTTATTGGTCATAGATTTCTCAGATAAGTATATTATTAAATAATTCTTCATTTACTTTATTTGGTTCTGTGTTTTATAGTTTGCACCAGTCCAGTAAACGTTCTGTATTCCTCTTCAAATATTTCCCGAGTTTTATCTGGCGGAAGGTTTCCTAGTTATCTTTGAGGATTTTTTTCATAAAATCTTCAGGAATATTAGACATATTTTGATCAATTTAAAACATGCACTATGCTAATAATACACCAACGCAAAACACAAACTAGGCTAATGCATGTTTCTGTATACATTTAGATTGTGCAATAACGAAAACAGGTTATTTAAGTCACAAAACATTAGCGTGCGTAAGGGGTAAATGGAAAATTAACCGAAATCGAGGGAAATTAAATTTAGAGCGAGGATTCATTTTTGACCAACTAATCAGCTCTAAATTAGAGCTTGGGAAACAACTACTATCTTTGATATCAGCTGTTATCGAAAATAGCTTATTTCGGTACGCAGTGATGAAACAGCTTTAATTTGCAACTGTACAAGGTTGCTGCAAAATGTAAGACACCAACGTTTAAGAATTACTTGAACTACTCAATACTAGGCCAACAACATTTACCCGGTTATATTCTGAGGTGAATGTGTAACATCTGAAAATCAAGGTTGGGACAGGACCATTTCAGTTGGATCATTCATAGGGCTGGTCTGAAAGTATCTCTATCTCTACTTAGTCTACACGTCGATCCTTTTAAAATTCGTCGAAAAACATTTACGAGTGTTCTCTGAGGTTGAAGAAATGTTAAATGTGTAGAAACCCCCTCTTAACTGCCCAATGGGTTACGCCCGGAGAACTAAACTCTGCACACGTTATATAGTGTTAAAGGGTGAATTTTGGTTGATGTGACAATACCTACCCAGGACCCAAAAATGGGGATTTTGAGGTCAGTTCAAAAATGTTAAAGCCTCACCTTGTGATACCTCATTCTAAAGGTATTTATTATGAGGTATTTATTTATAACGAAAAACCTTCCTATGTATTAAGATGCGTTTTCAAATGGCCGCGATGTTGCACTGGGTTACCATGGATGCATCTAAATCGCACTAATATTCTTCTTTTGCAAAGGTTTTAAAATCAAGTGTGACTCAGTGGGGCTTTACTTTAAAATATTTGTGTGCCAAAAATATCCCATTTTGGGGTCTCGGACGAAATTGCCGCATGACCAAAAATTTCAAGTTCAGACCATATACAGGAGTGCACAGTTTAGTTTACATTGTATAACCCGTTTAAACATACGGAGTATCCATACTTTTGCCTCAGCCTGTATAATGAACCATTGTTAGTCTTTCCGAGTATTAACCAAGTGTTAGCTGAATCAGCTTTAGCATGGATAAGAGGAATGGATTTAGCTTTGCAACGTTAGGAACAGTGTTACTGAACATTTGTTTTGTTATTTTTCAGAACCATATTTTTAGGAATTAGCCTAACACAAATCTTTGAACTAATAAAATTGGCCATCGATACTTTGATCACTTTCTGGTAACTGGCTAGAATTACCGTGTTATTAATTTAGTACATAGATTTTTTGATCACTTATGAAATAATATTTCTAATATTTAAACTAGTTTGATACAGATAAAGATTAAATGAAAAGGAAAAGGAATCACGATCGATGTTGGAAGATTGGAAGAAAGACTTAACAATTTTAAACTCCTGAATAAAAATAAAGCTAATTAATTAATTCGTGTTTTGAAGTTGATTTTCTGAAATTTATTAAAATTCATTTTTAAACCCTTGATAGATCTTTTTTCAAACAGCTTGATAATATACAATATAAAATATACAAAGCTAAAATAAAACGTCTTTATGATAAAATTCCACAAAGAGTGTAAAAGTATATCAACACTGAGCGTGCTTAAATATATCTTCCCCCGTCTTCGTGAACTAAGTGAAACTAATCTAACATATATATTATATAGTGATCATCAAAAGTCAAATAATTCCAAATGATAGGATGGATTTTCAGTACAACAAAGAGAAGGGAAGAGGGTTGGTTTAATAAAGTTGAGCAAGGAATTGTATGGAATTCCAATGAGAACGCGTGGAATTCCTACTTCATAGCACACCTTCCGGCCAAGTTTTGCCCACAATGTTTTAATCTTAACCCAATGGCATACCGACGGAAACTTCTGTTACGAAAATACGTAAGTACTTAGGCAAACTACTTTTATATGGTGAACTATGTGGCATCATCAATATTTCAGATTATGCGAAGGGAACAAAACAATGTAATGGGGAACAGTGATAGATTAAGTAACTGAGCTGCAATAACAACTTTATAGCAGCAATAAACAAAATGATGTATAATGTTATTTTATTTCTTTTTTTTTATTAAATAATTAAGTTGATTGTAACTGAAATGACAAATTATAATTTGACCCTGTCAGTATTAAAGATTGAGCATCGGAAATAAAATTGTTTGACTAATAAAAAATGCTATTAAAGTGTATAGCATCGTGTATAATAAAGTGTATAAACTTTGATACATAAGTGTAGGCTATATATCATTATTTAATTTTATTATTTTCTAATACTGCATTTCACTTTTCTGATATGCTAAATAATGTGACCTTCGCAGAGATATAGATTGACGAAAGGAAATTAAAGATATGTAAAGTAACCTGTATACTGTATTAAAGCAATACGAGTTTCTATCCATACATATTAGCGATTGGTTTGTTTTATTATTTTTAAATTACTGTATTCTATTTCAGCCATACGAGTATCTACTCTTTAATTTTAAAGATTAGAAATATTGTATTGAAATATTACTAAATTTGAATATAACTGACAAGTTTAATCATTAACTATAAATTAAAAGTGTAAAAGCTATATTTATTCTCATTTTACATTTAATTTCACAACAGTTGTGTACTTAAATAATTTTATTTTATATTTAGAATAAATTCTAGAATAAGTCCACACAATGGAATCCAATGTACTCGTTCAATACATTCTCATGCAAGAGTTGATTTGGGATTGTTGAAACATCATGTATTATATGAAATACACTCGACAGTAAAGGCTTGGCCTTTAATTTTATATATATATGATTCGTAAATAGTAGATATAATATGATGGTTTTACCCCACTTTCGGCACGTTTTTCCCATGTTATTCTTATGGCCACTTTATTAAATACCCTGCCCACGGCCTATACAAGCCCATACAAATGTTCAATACTATTGTACAACTCCATAAACATTTAAAATCCACATTTATTCCCATGTATATTCTCAAAATCACCGACTTAACAGTGCGAGGTTTGCACAAGATATCGGGCGCGCTCCCGACCGCGGCAATGCTTCTGATCCCCAGCAATGACAAACTAAATGTCTTATGAAAAAATGTTTTGAACAAAAATTGAGGAACATCTAATCATCTATACTTTTCCCCCTGAAAGTTTTTCTCTGACCGAAAAATAAAAAAAATCCTCACTTACTTACTTTTTCATGTTTACTCAGAGTAACCTTTTTATCACTGGCACAAATTAAGTTATATTTATACTGTATTAAACAGTAGTTCATGTAGAATTTTAATATATAAATTTCATGCTGTAAATATTTTTATTAGAAGCTAGACAAATGTGTAAGTGATAGGAGGTCATCACTTTGAACATCATCACGCCCCCGACAGTGCCGTGCTGGCAACGCCTGGAGTTTGTACCCATTGAAATTATATTACAGTATAACATATTTACATACAAAAGAAACTGGTAAATGGTATCCATTAAAATTGTTTTAAATTTTTAAACTTTTTATGCTGTATTATTATATTATTATATTATATATATTATTATATGTTGCATACAACCAAAAGTAATAAAATATTTGCCTGATGTTGGTAGTTGTATAATTTATAACCTGAATATAAAACTGGAATCTGGTAATCTTTACTTCCAAATTGAGGTTTACTTGTTGTTACTACACAGTTCGTCAACTTTGTCTCATATGTAAGCCAAATATCATACACATTTAAATTTAATTTAATGTTTGATGAGTTATGACTATTGTCAAAACCGGATCCCCTAATTTACCCCTAATTTATTTAGTACATGCCTGTTCTGTTTATTTTTTTCAACAGCTGATGAAATAATCGCATCAACTGTCGAAGATCTAAGTAAAAAAAAATAATCTGGTATAAAACGCGCAAAACGTGCTTCATATTGTAATCCATTGCTTTTCAGTTTTAATTCCTTTCAAGCAAATCTCTAATCTACGGTTATATCAGTAAGGTTATTATAAAAGCAATGTGTATTGAAAAGAAGTTTATTTTGGTTTATCAGTCACGACGTATTGATTTTTACATTTTTTTTATCAATCAATTAATCCGGTCGCTTATGTGTTGATAGTTTACAATGTGCTTAGCCGATGACTTGTAAATATTTTCACCTACGACCGTTTTTTAAAGTAGCCATTTCAGTCCAGTTCTTAGAATTGAAAAGTTTCACTTTACAGCTGTTTACTTTCTTTTCCTACAGTTACCTAACAATGTACATGTTCTCTCACTGATTTGAGAAAGCAAAGTGGCCAATTCGCTCATCAGTGAGACAATGTTAACATTGTCTCACTCTAATTACTTTGTCTCACTCCAGATTTGCAACGTGAAGGCACGAAATAGTGAGCGCGTAACATGCAGGCAACGTCGTATGCGCGCAAAATACGTTGGCAGCACTGGCTGTAAATCAGCTGGTCAGCTGTTGTACTGTTGTAATTGTCACTTCACATTAAATGTTATATTAAAAGTTCACTTCTGTGTAAAAATAGGTTATGTTTCTTTACAAATTTATTTGTTTTATGGTAACTGTAGGAAAAGTATAATGTGCAACTCGAGTTCAAAGTACAATTGCCTCACTCGAGAAACCATTCCTCACTCCCCTACGGCTCGTGAGTAAGGATTTCTCTCGAGTGAGTCAATTGTTCACTTTTCTCACTAGTTGCACAAATAACTAATTACCTACGACCGTTTTTTAAAGTAGCCATTTCAGTCCAGTTCTTAGAATTGAAAAGTTTCACTTTACAGCTGTTTACTTTCATATCCGCATAGTTTCATTTCATATCCGCATAGTTTTCTCATATCCACACAGGTAACGGACCAATGAGGTTCAAGTATTGAGAGAAAAGAATTAAAATTGTAATGCTTCTAACGTCAACTAATCAGCTGATCAGCTGATCAGTTGACCAATTTAATTGTTGATCCGACTTGTTCATGTTGATACTCGCGTATTCTTAATTAAGTTGGTGGAAGTCCAAAAATAAATTAAATATTTGCCGAATTGAACCTGATACAATATTATTTATGGTAAGAATGCTGCTAGCAATGTAATATCGAAGTTTAACAAACACGTAATTACAGGAAATCAGCTGATTATACAACGAGTCGTTGCATCACTTTCAGTGGCAATGACAATACACGAAAACATAACCTCTCTAAAAAGTTATCATTAGTGATTGTTAGTAATTAAATCCAGATTGATAGTAATTAAAAAACGGTCGTAGGTAAAGTAGTGTACGCAACTCGCGTTAAGAGTCTTTACGCAATCTTTGCGTAAACTACTATATCCGCATAGTTTCATTTCATATCCGCATAGTTTTCTCATATTCACACAGGTAACGGACCAATGAAGTTCAAGTATTGAGAGAAAAGAATTAAAATTGTAATGCTTCGAACGTCAACTAATCAGCTGATCAGCTGATCAGTTGACCAATTTAATTGTTGATCCGACTTGTTCATGTTGATACTCGCGTATTCTTATTTAAGTTGGTGGAAGTCCAAAAATAAATGAAATATTTGCCGAATTGTACCTGATACAATATTATTTATGGTAAGAATGCTGCTAGCAATGTAATATTTAACGAAGTTTAACAAACACGTAATTACAGGAAATCATCTGATTATACAACAAGTCGTTGCATCACTTTCAGTGGCAATGACAATACACGAAAACATAACCTCTCTAAAAAGTTATCAGTAGTGTTTGTTAGTAATTAAATCCAGATTGATAGTAATTAAAAAACGGTCGTAGGTAAAGTAGTGTACGCAACTCGCGTTAATAGTCTTTACGCAATCGTTGCGTAAACTACTATTACTACTCAAATTTTACAGATTGTCTTCATGCATTGATTATTTTTCAAATTATATGTAGAATTTTAAACTTTATGTATTTAAGTCAATGGTATTACAATTAGTACAATTATATGAATTGGAGAACTTCTTTTACTTCAGGTTACACATTAATTATCAGTCAAAGTGAAAATAACAAAAATAAAATTCAATTCAATTCCTGCAAGAGAATAACCCAGAAACTATTGGAGAAGGGAATCAAAGAATATTAATTCATTGTTTTACATTTATGATACATTTTATCATACAGTACATAAATCTGTGCATTTATCTTTCATTATAAACCACTTGTAAAACTGGTACACAATATAATGAAAAACATGGCTAACGCGACAGTTTTGCTTGTTAGGCATTCTCTGTGAGCGACACATTATCTGTAAGCTAGTACCTCTGCTGAAACGGAATAGAGAATAACCGATCAACGTACACAGTATGATTAGCCCTGTTACGCTACTGTAACAGCTTTGTGGCGGCAACATGGTGTTACGGTCGAAAATGTTGTTTTTACAATATACAACTTATTACAAATAGAGTGGAAAAATGTCCTGGGACGGTTAAGTATTTCAAAAAGTAATATAGAGCTTCAGAACATACTAAAGTTACTGGGCATTAAGACCATTTTAACACATTATTCAAAGATGCGCTACCTCTTCAGGGGAACGGCCCGCTAGGAGTCAGAAGAAATAAAAGCATGGATTGATATGCACATAAAATTAAAGGTCTTTGTTAGTCAAATACAATGCCACAAATCCGAACTCAAATGGACAACCGAGTAAAAAAGGACAGCTATTAGAATATGCCTTAAATTTGCATTGCTATTATACGCTACCTCCTCAGGGAGGCACCCGCTGGTAGTTGGAAGAAAATTATAAACGTATGCATAGGTCGATATGCACATCACATTAAAGGTCTTTGTTAGTAGAATATAATGCCACAAGATTGAGCTCAAAAGAACTACTGAGTATAAAATGGCATCCGGTCAAATATTAAAAATGGCAGATATATATAATGAGGTTCAAGGATTGAGGGAGAAGTAAAATTGTAGTGATTCAAACTTCAACTAATCAGCTGCCAATTTAATTGTCGAGTTGTGCAATTATTGAGCGCGTTCTGGGAACATGTACCGGTGCACCGGTGCCGCACCAGTGCAAAAAAAGTGTCGTTCTGGGAGACCGGTGAGTTAACCTAGCAGACAGCTATTTCCTCTTTTTCCTCCACCGGTGCAAGATTTATGCACCGGAGAAATTGTACGGTGCATAATACACCGGCGGCCTCTGATTGGTCAGTTTCTTGGACAACAGCTTGCAGCTACGGCAAGATGGCGGGTCCATCGAATAATGTTCATCAGTTGTGTAGGTTATATTACGTAATGAGTGAATAATTTGTTCAATTTGATACTACGTAATAAACGAATAGTTTTCAAATAATTTATTACGTGAGGGCAAGTCTGTTTGTTTGATTCAAATATTATAAAGCAAATAGTGGGTGGATGTGTAAATTATAATCCGATGTGTACCGTAAACCGGTGCGTAACCGTTCTGGGATACCAAGACTCTTGCCCCGGGGCGGTACCGGTGAGTAAGTCACCGGTTAATCTGCACCGGTGCACCGGTACATGTTCCCAGAACGCGCCCAGTGTTTGGTACACTGTATCGTTGCATCATTGTCAGTGGCAATTAGAGGTTATAAACAAAAACATAACCTCTCTTAGAAGTTATGAGTTGGGATTTTTAGTAATTAAAACACTGTCGTTGGTAAAGTAGTGTACGCAACTCGCGTACGCGTAAATAGTGTCAAAACTCGTAGAAGTTTTTAAAGCACTCGCTAAGCCTCGTACCTTAAATTTTCTAATCGCGTCGTTAACACTATCTTTACGCAATCGTTGCGTAAACAACTATTACATTTTTCTTATTTTATCTAGTCAAATATTCGGAGTAGTGACTGTCGGAGTTGTGACTGTCGGAGTAGTGACTGTCGGAGTAGTGACTGTCGGAGTAGTGACTGTCGGAGTAGTGACTGTCGGAGTAGTGACTGTCGGAATTGTGACTGTCGGAATTGTGACTGTCGGAATTGTGACTGTCGGAGTTGTGACTGTCGGGGTTGTGACTGTCGGAGTTGTGACTGTCGGAGTAGTGACTGTCGGAATTGTGACTGTCGGAGTTGTGACTGTTACAGTTATGACCTGTCAGAGTGGTGACTTTTGGAGTGAAGGTTTCCTTTTTAAAGTAAGTTCATGCAATTTATCAAAACTTTCAAGTGATATAAACAATTTTGTTTATGACTGCATTTTAAGATTTATGAAATAGATAGTATATCAGATTTACACATACAACACTAACACTTTATATAACTCTTGATCAATTACAGTTGATTTTATTTTTATTTTTAGAGACTATTTCCGTTCACGTTAAGTAACTATCGTGGTAATTTGTTGAAGATTGTGTGTTGTAAACTTTTGGTGGTTTTGACTTCTTACGTTAAACGTGAAAAAATAGAAAAACAACTTAAGTGAATTGAATGAGAGAGAATTTTATGAGAGAATGAGATTGAGAATTTTATGAGAGAATGAGATTGAGAATTTTATTGGTCTTTTAAACATGCAGTTACATGCAATCGGACAAGTCGTCTATAATCATCTGGTAACAATGAGTTAGGCTAACTGTTATCAGTTAGTAAACTGGGTTGACTTAACTTAAATCACACCATGCACAAAATAGGCAAATATAATAAATGAATAGATAGTTAAATAGTGGCAACTAAAATAGTAGAACAAATAGTGCACAAACTACTTTTAACATCAGTTGCACTGCCCCATAGGCTTAGGCCGTATAAAATTATGCTTTGAAAAAATGCAACATAGGCTATTGCAACTCGTCGGAGCCATTCTACATGTCCCTTTGTATTAGAAAATTTAATATTTAATTTACTTTGGATTTATATAAAGGTTTGAGATGGGCCAAATACGAATTTTACGAAATATGAGTATGAATGAAATCTAAGAATTTAATTAAAATACAAATATGTTTACAGTGTAAAAGCTATGGATTTGGTTTCGTAAAAGTTTAACTTAGTCATGTGTAACAAAGATGTTTTTTATGCAATTGTATTCTTCAGATATTGAGTACATAAAAAAACATTTTAGTCAGAAAAGCATCAATAAACATGCCTGTTAACAAGACAGTTTTTAGTATTTCCCAATAAATTTTTCACACAAATAATGTGAGATGTTTATAGGATAAAGTCCCTCGGATGCTGCGAACTTAGTTAGTTTGGTAGAGGATCCAAGAACACATCACACTTCCGCCTCTTTATCTTCTTACATTATTCATTGCAACTGGAGGTAAGTGAATCGACTTTCTTGTAGCGTTCAACTTAGTACGTGTTCTTCCGTTTTATGGACATAAATATTTGAAATATAACGTTTATCGTGACACAAATGCTTTGTATTTTCTTTGACGAAATTGCGGCATTTCATAAAGATTGTCTTGCATTGACGATTTGTGATTTGTGATGAAGATTAAATATTTTTGTGTATGACAAATGTGTGTTTGTTTTAGGGTGTTAATTTTCATGCATATTAATTATTTCTAAGACGGTAATTTTTATTTACATAGTTTTCTCATGAGAGAAACTTTGGGTGTTATGTTTTCACAGTTACATAATAATCGACAGATCATGTTTTAATTCATAATAACTTCTTAGAGTTAAGGATATTTCCTTAAATTTAAATATAACATATCATTTATATATAAATCTTACTTCTTTTTTACAATAAATATTTGTAATGTAGTTCGAGTTTAAATTATAATTCTTAAATTTTCTCTGTATTTAAATTCAAATAACATTTAATTTGACACTTATTAAACTATGGAATATACATTGTAATCTTATTAGACTTATATCTTCAGCGTGCGGCGTGCAAAATGTACCATAATAACTGTAAAATCATTCACTTAAGAAATTTTATCGTGCTATAGGCTATCAGTAGTCATACATAGTAATTACTAATTCATATATATTTATGTATAGGTTTCCGAGTTTGTGTTTGCAGGAATGATAGTTATAATCACCTGTATTTTTTTATAAAATTAGGATTGAACGCGTAACCCAACGTACCATTTTAATGAGCTCACGAACCACCATGGCCAACCAAGAGGGAAAAGAGGGTCCGAAAAAGTGTTGAATGACGAAATAAACTGTTTTGACTTTATTTTTAAATTTTATGTTAATTATTACAAACAAGTGACTAATGAATAAGTTGCAAGTAATGTAATAGCCCTAAACGTTTTCCGAACTTTTCAAAAACACATTTTTTGGCTGATTTTCAAAAGTATTCGACAAATTTTTAATATACATTACACAAATGTCGCAACGGAATGGAATGTAACAGTAAGCAACATCGAAAGTTTGTTTTTGGCCGAGTTGACTGGGATGAAAGTGTTGAAAAAGTTTTAAGGACTAGCTGACAGGCGGCGCGGAACCCGTCGTTGATGGCGTCAACTTATAGCAACTTTGTTGTTTATGACTTCGCCAATTAAAACTTGGCTAAATTAGAGCAAATGAATGCGGTATAGAATTACGAATTTACTTTACTAAATATGAATTTTAATTTTAAAACTTTGTGGTGAGGTTTTTCACCCCAAGTGTGTACTTAATTTAGTTTTTAAAAACTAGCTTGATTAGGCCTACGTAATTGATTAAATTATTGATTTGTTTTGTGACAAAACTATACAGTATATGGAAAATGGGGATGTAAATATAAAAAATAGCAACATGTAGTAGGTGGCTACGGCAAATGTTTATTACAATTCATTAATTGGCTTGTTTCATATCCATAAGGTATTTATTTGTACAGGTTGATTCAGTTAAGAGTTACAATTTTAAGTTGCTAGCATTGTTTCTATATGAAAAGTAAATACCTGTTGTTTTGTAATTGGACATTATTATGTAATGAGATCTATTATTATTGAGTAGTTTTGGATTGAGGATTCAGAGAGGTGGAAATTTGTCCAACTTAGCGAACGTAGCCCAATAGCCCAATGCATTCGCCTATTGGGTCTGATGATGATTGGAGTGTCCAATCGCTATTGTTCAGCATAAGAAAGTAGCTCAAAATGATGGGTCACAACCACCGAGTAGATAAGAGATTTGGGATAAAAAGCGCGCCGTTTCAGCAACCTTGCCCCACCACAAAGGGGGACTCGACGCAGATATGTCAGTTCCTTAAGCCGTGCACGCGGTTGTTAATTCGCTCCTGGTCGTGCATACAATAGGTTGACTGCAATGAAAGTTATATATTCGGAATCTGCATTAACTGCAGAATCTGACAGTATAAATATAATCTTATTTAAATCGTAATTCGAATTTTAACAACTAAAAATGTTAAACAAATATCACACCTTGACATGAAAAAGTTACTAAGCGAGGATTTTTTTTTATTTTTTGGTCAGAAGCAAACTTCAAGCGACAAAATTGTAGCTAATGAGATGATCTTCAACATGTAACCAAGCAATTTCATATAAAATTTTCTAGTCGTGTGTAATGGAGTAATTAGTAAGCAAAGAGGTTCTTTATAAATCGCGCAGCGGGCCGTTCTCCCTGGTTCCGCTGATCCTTTCGTTTACGGTACTCCCAGAAACGTTTTGAGTACAATCAATAGTTATACTAAATACATTTTTATTACAGGTAACACATAAGTACATATGTGTTACATCTGTGAACTGTGTTACAACTAAACTGTGTTAAAACTAAACTGTTTTACAACTAACCCCCTTTGTTTAGTTGTAACAAGGGATCTTTTAATATCTGCTTTGTTGGGTAATTAATGAGAAATTTCAAATATTAAGGTTCAGAGCAAGTAATAAATAAGGTCATAAATATTAAACCTAGAAAGTATTTAATGTAAAGGCAATAACAACTATTGAATAGTAAATTTACAAATCGATTTGTTGGCCTCGTTCCTTTGACATTAGGAGTATTTGTATAATATTGCAAAGACACGATTAGTAAAAAAAGCTTTTGCGTTATTGCTATTTTGTATATGTTTTAAAATTCATATCATCACACATAAGAGGAAAGGGGTTGGTTAATAATACTAAACGGAATTTCTAAGAATATGTATTAATGTCCACAACAGTGCTTAAATACATTACATGTTGTTAAAAAAAAACCAATTTCTTAAATTTCTGTCTTACACCTAATTTATTTTTACGATTTTTTATTATTATTAATTATTTACTTTTGCAATTATTATAAAATATAGGAATTAGTACACAATTGTAAATTGTATTACATTGAGTATTTCATTCAACGGAGTGGAAAACCCGGTTTCATAGGGTTTCTTCAACTCAGCGGCAGCCCATTACCGGTATTGATATTTATCTTCTGCAAGTAAATAAAATATATGATCACATCCATAGAATAGTTGTATTCTTTAACTTATATCAAATATTAATAAGGTTAACATTTATTTAGCTTTACAATGATCGAGTAGCAAAAACATAAAGAGTTGCTGGAGTGAGGCGGTTGGTGCGACATAAAATCGACCTCGTCGCGCTATTAATCACTATACTACAAACAAACTACACACTTAATTGAAAATTACTTGATCACATGTTAAAAATCATCTCTTAAACTACAACTTTGTCGCTTACAGTTTTCTTCTGGCTCAAAAATAAAATACTTCCTCGCATACTAACTTTTTCATGTCACAATGAAGAAATTTTTGACTCTTTTTAACCATAGTAATTATATTTCAAATTAAAAGTAAAAATACCATTACATTAATTATTTATACCATTACATTCTGCATTTGATGCAGATTACAAATATATAAACATCATTGTACTTAATCTTTGTTATTGAAGGCTAGGAGCGAGTTAACAACTCGCGCACTATTCGATGAATTGGCTAAAATCTGCTGGGTCCCCCATGGTGGTGCGGGAAGGCTGCTACAACGGCGCGCTTTCGTGAACACGTACCTAGCATTCCAGTTGTGTTATATAATTCGATGGTCACAACACCACCTTCATATTTAAAATATTTTATCACATTTCAAAATGGCCGATCCAAGATGGCAGCCGAAAAAATACATCAAGTGAAAATAGGTTGACAATGAATGGTGGTGTATATGGTATATCGTGGTAGTATATAGTTTATCTAGCACTATTTTCAGATCATGGTCTTAGTTTGTAATTGCACATTTGCACAATGTTAAAATGGGCTTAAAATATAGTCATAAAAAGTTCTCATAACTTTAGAATTGATCAAGGTTTTTTTAAACGGGTTGCAGCATCGTATTCAGCGTAAAAATCTAGTTTGCAACGATGGATCACAACCCTACCTTTACATTTGAAAAAAAACTTTGTGTCCAATATGGTGGATCCAAGATGGCGGCCAAATATTTATACCCAGTCAAAATTAAGTTCTTACTACTCTACAATGATCTGTCGTGGTCCGAAGTTTAAATCTCCAGAAAAATGTAGAAAAAAGTAGGGGGGGAACTAATTTAAAACTCACCCTGTATAGATCAGCAGTCACTAATTTTCTTTAAAGAACATCATTGAATTAAATTATATTTTCTACCTCTTTTTGTTACTAAAATAGTTGACGTGACTTAAAAGAGCTTACAGTAAGACGTACTATCTGTTTCACATAGTAAAATAGTCCACGTATTCGACGTAACACAAATTGTAGCTTACACCAGTGCAGTCTGTTGCTGACTCAATTCAACTACGTCCATTTTGAGAAAAAAAAACTGGTGCAACTCAACACGGGGAAGGAAGTTATCAATAAAATTCCAGAAGAATGGAAAAAGAAAGTGAATAATGGTTTTAACGAAAATGTGGAAGTACGCTTTGCTGACCATGGAGGTAATTTTACAGATATCATTATCATGTTTAATTTTAGTTTATAAATACAAATATATGCAAATACAATGCGTACTATTTAGTGTTTAAATTGTTTCATCTAATTAAATTACCCGATAAAAACTGCAATTTAATAATGGGTGTATACGGTATTTTTGGTTATATAAAATAGGTTCAAGACAACCATTATTTGTCTGTACAACCATTGTTACTGTAATGATAACTGATTGTATTAGACCTATAATCTACTAATGTTTAGCTTTAAATGTGATAAATCAATGTGAGTATTTTTTTTCAATTTTGTCGAAATATAAAATACCCCCGCCGCACCAAACCTGCAGACTAAGCGAATTTCCATTTGCCTGATTTGATTTACACTAAAATGTCCTCCTTAAAAATATCACATTTATTGCCTATTTAAATAGAATTAGTTTAAGGAGTACTTAGGTTTGCTGCGACAGCAAGGGTAAAAACGTGGTTTTTTATAAAATTTTAAAAGTTCAGTAAGAAATAAATGCATTTTCCAAATTTGATCAAGATATGTTCAAAAACAAGCAAACTACAACAGTTTACTTGTTCTCCATAAGAATAACTTGGAAATTTTAAATATACAATATTTTGGAATTTTCTCCGTAACCATTAGGCGCATAGTATCGCTTCAATATACTAAATTATTTGTTTCTTTAAGCTCTACAATATGGTTTGGAAAGAGTTTCCTAAATGTTTTGTTTTAAGGGTTAAAAATGGGAAAACCCAATTTTTACCCCATAAAACCCACCTTAAACACCCATTCCCATAGTCCGATCATGCTGGTTCACGAACTCGTTCGAATAAACGTAGGTTTACACGTTTGTACCAAATTCCATCAAAATCGGATCATTTTTGCTTGAGTTATCACGCTCACGGGGGAGCGAGCTGGTCTAGTGGTCTAGCGCGGGACTCCGGTTCCTGGGGTCCTGGGTTCAAACCCCACCAAATCACCAATGGAATTTATATAAGTGATATTGCTCTAACCCCTAGGTCTAGCCTGAAGTAATGTGAAAAACAATACCGGGCTCGTGCCTAGCGTCCTAGGACAAAAAAAAAAAAAATCACGCTAACGTACACATATGTATTTTATTGTATTTGTTAGATGTAAAAACAACATGACTATGGCATGATTGTCAAAACTTAGTCGTTGTTCAATAAAATGATTTTTCTAAAGGGTACTTAGTTTCAAATAATGTATTTTTATATCAAAATAGTAGTAGAATGGTGTTTTGGCCTCTAGGGACCTCAAAACGAAAAAGTAAATCCGTCCCGGGTCCAGGTCTTACCATGAGTACTACGGTAATAGCTTATTCCCTATGTGGGAAATTCGCTAAAAAAGGGAAGCAATATATAGAAAAGAGATGGATTCAATAAAATTAAGTGGAGGGTTGTGCGGAATGTCGATGGAGGTTGAGGAATTTGCAGATCATAACCTACCTGCGATCTAGCTCACATTAAACACATTGGAAATATTTAGCAAACGCTTGAATTTCTTGTTTTAAACTTTAAATATTCGCGATGGAATAGGTATATTCTTTGTCTATTAGTTTAATTATTTCACTTTAAAATTCTGTATATAACATGAGCTGTCATTATTACAAAGCGTAAATGTTTTTATACACCAGAGTGGTGTAAAATTAATAATACATCTTTTCGTACTTATTTATTTTTAGAAGAAAATGTGAATCACAAGCTTCGACCGTTACCGTACGACAAATCACACTAATAATGTTATTAAGTGCTGTTTGCACAAAGTGTTTGCAGAGTGTTATGCCAGAGTAGGTTCATCTCGACAACTCTGAGAGCCCATAACTCAGGGAGTAGTTTGAATATTATAGGACGGTACGGGCTGGGGCTGGCCTTTGCTGTCGCATCTATTATGGACGGATCTAAATTAGGGTTCATAACTCAGTGTTGTGTTGCTCTTATTCTATCTTAACCTCAATTGTGCCTTGCCTCGAGATCTTATAACAGACCAGTCAATGTTCTTGAAACACTGATTAGGCTATATAATATATATTATAATTATCCTGACTTGTTTTCACTAGATAGATCATTAAAACACCTTTCACTTAACAGTGTATATATTTTATAAACTACAGGAGGAAATAGTTGGGAGAAATCTAGACTAAATCTAGATTTAAAAGAGGTGAAGTTACCTATTTATGTACAAGAAATCATTGAGTCTTCTAAATGGCGGCCCGTTTCCACTCTTATGGTATTATTTTCAAGCAAGAGGACTTAAAGTTGTTCACTTGTAAGAGGTCGTCATAAATCTTAAAAAAAAAAAAAAAAAAAACCATGTAACACATCACATATAGTCACACACGAACACATACAAAACAAGTAAAATGCGTGGCTGTACAAAATGTAGGGTTACGTCACAGGGCGGATAAGGGTGAAGGGCTAGACTCGCCAACACAATATAAGATTATACCATGTTTACAAATTGTACTAGCAAATGCCGACCGAAAGTTCCACGCCGGCCAGGAATCCATAGAGAGCCAAGTTGCGTGCAGAGCTGACGAAGATCTAAAGGTGGAAAGGCTCACACTAAAATTATAAGATCACCATCTAGGCCGCGTTCGCACGTACTAAGTGCTCGAAAATGGTGTCGGTAATTTGACTTTTATTTCAGTTCCCTTGCAGTCAAAGGATCATTTAAAACAAATCTCTCATATCTTCACGTAGTTTCTACACAGTCCTGCAAGTACCTACCTGATACTAGGGTGGTCTTTGGGTGCTCCAAGGGTATTTTTAAAAAAGGCTATTCACAGACTGTCACTTTGTACACTTCCAAGAGCTTTCTCCGATGGACCAGATTAATTTATCCTAGTACTCTTATAAATTAAACAATGGAACTGTTGCGACTCTCTGACGCAACTGACTAACAACCAGCCAGATTTTGAATTGACCTTTCAGGAGAACGGGAAGTGCATCCATTCTACAAATCGATCTCTGGAACTATTTAATCAAGAACAGCGTCATACTCAGCTGCTAAGTACTGTACTGTACTATACTGTGGTGATGACTGTGAGTTTAGATAAAGGCTAGTGAAAATGGTATACACATAAATGAGGAGGGATACGTACTTATCAATGGCTATGCACATATATCTCACTTATGTGAAAACAAGGTCATATTATGTTGCGTAGTTCGAAATATACTTAAAAATATATGGTATATCAAAAACGTTTGAAATCTGATTCAATAAAACAAAATTATTTTTAACATATGTTCTCATTAGTTGTTAATAGGTTGACAAACGATCTTTTAGATAATAGAGTTGTAGCTCTATTATTTATAGAAGGGGGAATTAGGCCTAGTAGTGGCGAACTACCGGTTTAAAGGCACTTGGGGCACGTTTTCCCATAAGAAATAACATGGGATCATTTTTTGGCCACCAAATCCAAAAATCCTGATCTTTGCCTAAATATCCCTATATAATTGTTAAACCTTATTTCTTACTTATTCCCCATAAATATATTCGATATTAAGCTAAAAAAGCTATTTCTTATATTTATTGACCCTTACAAGTGTAAATGTAGAGTAGAGGCAATAGGGCAATATGACATCACTTTAGGCACGTTTTCCCCATAAGAATAATATGGTGAGCTTTTTTTGACCACTTTTTTAAAAATCCAGCTCTCGGCCTATACAAGCCTATATAAATGTTCAATACCATTGTACAACTTCATTACAATTTCAAATCCACATGCATTCACATGTATATTCTCAAAATCATCAACTTGACAGTGCGAGGTTTGTATGTGAACTCGGCTCATGGCGTGTGCGCGCTCCCGACCCATGGTCCTGCTCTCACTTCTTGTCTCTAGTGGTCTAGTCCTAGTTGGGAGACCTCATGTTGAAGTAATTTTTAGTTAAATTGTTTGAAATTTTATAATTTCTAGTAAAAAATTTAGAAAATTTCACAATTTCTGGTAAAAAATTTTGAAAATTTCAAAAAGTCTATAAATAGAGGTGGCATCGGCCCAAGACCTCATTCTCGTGCGTGATGCCGACCTGTCAACACTGCTCCGTGTCGCTCTCCACCAAAAGTAACCTGATTCGCCACTACAAGGTAATTCATCAAATGAAGGTGAAACTGTGCAAAGTTTGCAATTTAATCTGTGATAATAACGTGGCTCTAAAATCACATATATTACAAAGTCACAAGACTTGTAATTTATGTAAAATGAATGTTGTTGGACATTTTAGAAGACATGTCAATTCCTGTAACAAATGTCCATACACAATGATTAAATTTGTTGGTGAATCGATTAGAGCTGAACTTGAAAATACTCTTAAGTCTTGTCCTATGCCAATAAAATGGACTTTAGTTAGGAGAATTAAATTTATAAAATATTCAATGGATAAAAATGGAAAATTAGTTAATGAAAAAGAATGTATAGCGGATTTTAGAAGTCTTACTACCTTAACTATTGAGAAGCGAGATTTAAAGCCTCAAATTAAAAATGCACTTTTAAAGATTGATGCATCCATTCACAAATATCAAGCCCAAGGCAGTGGTTGGATATATGACCATACTAAGTATTGGCAGCTGCATGTTTACAAGTATAAGCCCCTAACTCCAAAGTCATATATCCCCACACCAAAAAGTATTCAATCAAAACATGCAGTTTTAAATATAAAAAATTCAGATAATAAATGCTTCCTTTGGTCAATTTTAGCAGCTTTATATCCAAGGAACTCTAATGAAAGTGCTAATAGGGTATCTAACTATACACCCTATGAAACACAGTTAAATATGACAAATATAAAATATCCCGTAAAAATATCTGATATAGATAAATTTGAAAGACAAAATAATATAAGTGTTAATGTTTTTGGAGTTGAAGACCAGAAATTAATATATCCATTAAGAACAACTAAACTGAATAGTAATACTCATGTAGATTTATTATTATTACAAGAAGGTCGTAAATCACATTATTGTTTAATTCGTGATTTTGATAAGTTAATGTTCCACTGTACAAAGGATGACCATAAGAAGCATTTTTGCAAGCTTTGTTTGCAACATTTTTACACTAATGATATATTAGAACGTCACACAACATATTGTAAAAACTTTGATGCTCAACGAGTGGAAATGTCTAAACAAGATATATTACAATTTAAAAATTTTAAATATCAAATTAAAGCCCCATATGTAATTTATGCTGATTTTGAATGCTTTATAAACTCCAATTTACATACTCCATCGGGTTTTGCATTTGTCGTAGTAAAAGATTCAAAAATTATTTCTGAAGAGTTGTACAGTGACACAAATGTTATGGATGTGTTTTTTGAAAGATTATTTCAGACTTATGATTATATTAAAAATCAAATGGCAATATATATTCCCCTGGTAATGACTCCTGAGCAAGAGGTATCTTTCAAAAACTCAACACATTGTCATATTTGTGAAAAGCCCCTATATTTTGATAGGGTGCGAGATCATTGTCATTCATCTGGCCGATACCGTGGAGCTGCCCACAATGATTGTAATTTAAACTATAAAGTAACAAAGAAAATCCCAGTATTCTTCCATAACTTGAAAAATTACGATGGACATTTAATAATGCAACATTTGGGAAAGTTTAATAAACGTAAATTAAATTGCATAGCTAAAGATATGGAAAAATATATATCATTCTCTGTAGATGATTTAGTATTTTTAGATTCATACAACTTTCTGTCCCTTCCATTATATAAATTAGCTTCCAATTTAAACACATTTAGATTTATACAAAATCCACTACTACAACGTAAAGGTGTATATCCCTATGAATATATGACGGGACCAGATAAGTTTGCAGAGTCTCTACCTCCAAAAGAAGCATTTTACAGTACTCTTACTAAAGAACACATCTCTTCCATTGAATACGAACATGCTAAAAATGTCTGGACCCATTTTAATATAAATAATTTACAAGAATATCATGATTTATATCTTAAAACAGATGTATTGCTACTGGCTGATGTCTTTGAGACATTTAGAGACCTGTGTTTAAAGGATTACAAACTTGACCCCGTACATATGTATTCACTCCCTGGACTAACATGGGAGGCCTGTCTTAAAATGACTGGTATAAAATTACAATTATTTCAAGATATTGACATGCATTTGTTCATAGAAAGTGCAATCAGAGGAGGAGTCAGTATGATTTCTACACGTTACGCTAAAGCCAATAATAGATATATGGGCAAACATTATGATCCCAATCAAGAGAGTGTGTATTTAATATATTTAGATTGTAACTCGCTATACTCCACAGCTATGTGCGAGCCACTGCCTGTGGATGAATTCCGTTGGACTAATGAGATAGACTACAAATATAATCAAAATGATGAGATTGGATACATTTTAGAAGTTGATTTAAAATATGATAAAAGCTTACATGATTTACATAATGACTATCCATTAGCACCTGAGAAAATGAATGGCAAATTAATACCTAATTTAAATGACAAAACTAAATATATTTTACATTATAAAGCATTACAAAAATATGAGGAATTAGGTTTGGTTGTTACAAAATACCATAGAATTTTAAAATTTAGACAATCAAAATGGCTTGCACCCTATATTAATTTTAATATTGAAAAACGAAAATGGGCTAAAAATGATTTTGAAAAAGACTTTTACAAATTGCTAAATAATAGTCTCTTTGGTCGAACAATTATGAATCAACGAAAGTTTCGTGATATATATCTCAAGGATGAGTCACTATTAACAAAATATGTCACTAATCCAAGGTTTGACTGTAGCAAAAAGTTCGATAACAATTTACATGCTATACATTTAAATAAATTAGTTGTAAAGTTTAATAAGCCAATATATTTGGGAATGACCATTTTGGATATTAGTAAAGTAATAATGTATGATTTCCACTATAATTATATGTCAAAATTTAAGAACAAAAGATTTCTTATGACTGATACAGATTCTTTAATGTATTCTATAGTTACAGAGGACTTTTACAAGGAAATAGAATGTGACTTGCACTATTTTGATACCTCTGGATATAGTAAAGACCATTTCTTATACTCTGATAAAAATAAAAAAGTCACAGGCAAGTTCAAAGACGAATTAGATGGTCATATTATGTATGAATATTGTGGTTTAAGACCAAAGTTATATTCTTATATTCCTCTAAAATGGTTATATGAAGAAGACAAGCAAGCTTTAGAGGTGAAGAAAGCTAAAGGAGCTGATGGTGCTACAGTTAAACATCTCCTTAGACATCAACATTATTTGAACTGTCTTGCAACTGGGCAAGATTACTATGAGAATGTGACAAGAATTAAATCTACAAATCATCATCTTCAAACCTTAACCATGAACAAGAAAGTACTATCATTTGACGATGACAAGAGGTTTATTCTAGAAGATGGCATCAATACGCTCGCACTTGGTCACTATAAAATTGATCAAACATGAATTGTATGTGTAGATATATAATAAATGTAAATGTTAAAAAAACTACAGTCTTTTATTTATTTACCCTTACCATCCTCTTGATAGAATTGGTCAAACATAAATCTATATTTACCATTATTCTTTGACCTTTCTTTGTCTATTACGAAAAAGCCATATTTAGTTTTATCCCAACATTGATGACAGAGATTTTTAAATTGGTCAAATGAAAAGTCATTACCAACATGATTGTGATATACATGTTTTAAATTTAAATCATCTTGTTTAAATAATATTAGGAAATTTACATTATCATGTAAATGTTTTTGTACTTTGCTGTAAGATTGACACAAGTAAAAACAGTTAATATTTTTATGTCGACCCATTGAGAAAAATTGTGTAATATTTGGACTATTTATATCATCAAATACAACAACTGACTGTGATTTTACATCATTTGGTGTGATTTCACAGTCAGTAAACGTGTGTAATTTCACTTCATCACACAAACTAAATATTTCAATTATTTTTTTATATTTTTCTTGTTCTAAAGATTTAGATATTAAATATAAGTTTGTAAATTTTAATCCTTCCTTTCTTACAATTAAGTTATAAATTACAACCGTCTTCCCACTTCCACTTGGACCACAAATAACGCATCGAATATTGGTAGGAAATAGACCCAACTTCTTTGGTATATTTTCCTTAGTATGTACTATTTTAAATTTGTGTTTTTGTTGAATAAAAGACATTTTTTATATAATAAAAATGGTAAAAAATGTTAATAAGAAAACATTTAAAAAGGGCAAAGGTTTATTCCTAAAGCCTTACAGGGGTCGAGGGTTATTGAATACTCTTATAAATAACCTTCCATTCCCACTTCACATACCATCATATCGGTACTGTGGACCTGGAACGAATATACGTGAGAATCTAGCCAAAAATGTACCTCCAAAAAATAAACTAGACTCTTATTGTAAAGAGCATGACATATTCTACATGAATAATCCTGATACTGCTGCTCGGAACAAAGCAGACATGAGATTAGCAGACTTAGCTTGGACTAGAGTAATGGCCAAGGACGCAAATCTTGCTGAAAGAGCAGCTGCTTATGCCGTGACAAATTTGATGAAGGCAAAAGCAAAAATGGGAATGGGATTAAAATTTAATAAAAAAGATGGACAACTACCAGCTGTTAGAGGCCGCAAAAGACGTGCCTCACTTCAGGGGGGTATACCTAAAAAGCGAGCTAAAAAATCTAACACCGAGAGTAAAAGAGTGCGGAATAGTTAATTTAGACAGTTCATCTGGCACACATTGGACAGCATATCGTAAAAATAAAGATATTGTAATTTATTTTGACCCATTTGGAATCCAACCTCCAAAAGAAGTAATTAAATATTTTGAGGGATATAAAATCTACTATACAACCGATCAAATACAAGATTTAAATAGTTCCATTTGTGGAATTTTATGTTTATCATTCATAAAAAATATTTCTTTATAAAAATGGATTCATTTACTATAACATTTTCGGGTACAGAGCCAGAGCTAAAGTCAGTATTCTTTCCTCCCATAGAATTAAATGATGATTATGTTATTGGATTGGTAGATTTTCAAAGTTATAATTCTATATTTAATGTTAAAAAAACCTCTAAATACTTTAACATATTACAAAGTAGAGAAAATGACATTACCAAAAGGAGAGATCTCAGTTGATGATTTAAACCAGTTATTAAATGGCAAACTTAAAGTTATAATAGATAAAAATGGAGAAGCATTAATTAATACTAAATCCAAACTTTTATTCAAAGGGCTTATTCCAAAATTAAATCAACTTAAAGGCAACAAATTAACCATTAGTGAAGGTGATGATGTTTTCTATTATGACCACAATGCTCCAGTTACAATAGAAATTTCTGAAGGAACATATGAGGTGGTTGAGCTTGCAAAGGAAATTCAAAAGCAAGTCCCAGACTTTTTCCTTACAGCTAATAATAAAACTATGAAAGCTACACTACTTTCTAGCCACGTGTTTGATTTTACAAAACCATGTTTAGGGTCTGTTTTATTGGGATTTAAAGGTGTTTCTACTCCTGGTGTTCAGTTTGAATCTACAAATAAAATAAACATTAATAATGTAAATGTGATTAGAGTAAAATGTAATATTGCAAACGGGTCCTATTTAAACGGCAACAAATCACACACCATTCATAGCTTTTATCCAGAAGCTCCTCCTGGCTACAAAATTATTGAAGTTCCAAGAAATATTATATATTTTCCTGTAAATAAGAGAAGTTTAGATGTTGTCAGTATTACATTTGCCGATCAGCATGACAAGGCAATTGACTTTAACAGAGAAGAAACTACAATTACTTGTCATATAAAAAAGATATGAGAATTTATAAGAATTTATCTATAAGTGTACAAAATGCTAGGTTCCTAAAATCAATAGGACTAAAGTTAAAATTTTCTATTAATAAAAATGGAAGATTTTCTAGACGTTACAGGGAAATCCCAATTCGACGATAGTGTGGTTAAAATTACAAATCACTCCTATGTTCCCCACAACACTTTAGCAATAAATAATTCTGATGAAATTCGAATATGTATTAATAATCAAGATTTGCTAACTCTCCCATGTAGAAGTTATCTGTATATTAAGGGAGAAATTGAGAATCATGATAAAGGTCATTTTATAAATAATGCATTTGCGTTCTTATTTGATGAAATTAGATACGAAGTCGCAGGTAAAGAAATAGACATTGTAAGAAACCCAGGAATTTCTAGTCTTATGAAAATATTGAGCTCTTACAATAAAACAACTAAATTGTCAAATGTAGCATTTGATTCTGACACAAATTTAAAAGAGTTCCATAAAGGTGGCAAGTTTAGTACATGTTTGCCATTAGAGCTGTTAATGGGTGTATTCGAGGATTTTAATAAGGTATTAGTAAATGTCAAACAAGAATTGGTATTGAAAAGATCCAAAAATGATTTAAATTGTATATTAACAACCACTAGTGCTCCAGCCAGTGGCACTGCTGATATGATTCCCAAAATTACACTTAACTCAATTCAATGGGTGATGCCACATGTAATACCATCAGATGGGGAGAAGTTACAATTACAAAAGATGTTATTGCAAAATAAAAATTTGCAAATTGCATTTAGAAGTTTAGAGCTGCATGAACTTCCATCATATCCCAATACCACAAGACATACATGGTCAGTAAAGACATCTTCAAGTTTAGAGAAGCCTAGGTATATTATATTTGGTTTCCAAACAGCTAGGGATAATAGTGCACGAAAAAGAACTGATGAATTTGATCACTGTAAATTAAAAAATCTCAAAGTATTTCTAAACTCTGAATATTATCCTTATAGTGATTTAAATCTCGACTTTGAAAATGGAGATGTCTCTAAAGCTTATGAGATGTTTATGAGGTTTAGAGAGACTTACTATAATACTATCCCAGATCCTATGATTAGTAGGGCTGAGTTTATGAAGAAATATCCACTAACTGTAATAGACTGTTCTAGACAGAACGAAACAGTGAAGGAAGGAATTGTTGATATTAAATTAGAGATTGAAACTGCAGAAAATGTACCAGCAAATACATCTGCATATTGTTTGATAATACATGATAAAGTGTTTGAGTACAATCCTTTGTCAAATGAGATAAATAAAATGTAAATAAAAGATGAAAAACATTCAACAAGAATTGGTTGACTCTGCAAATCAAATACGAGAGAAATATAGAGCTTTAAAACGTGGCAAGTTTCTAGAGGCTGAAGAGAGGTTCCAAACATTCCAACCTTTAATAGAGCCATTACAAGAATTAAAGAAAATCACATCTATTGGCAAAACAGAGAGTCCTCGAATGGAGATACTCCCAATGACTCCATCTAGAATATCAATGATACCAAGATTACAACCATTACAACCATCCACCCCACAGAAATTAGATTTTGGTCTTTTAGCATCAGACTATTTAGGAAATTACCTCAGTAAAAGTAGTATGACAGACACTACATATAGTATTAGACGAGAAGCAAATAAATTTTTTATTGGAAATAAGGAAGTTGATATTGCCAATGATGATGTTACAGTTGCAAATAAAACTTACAAGGGGACAAAAGGCTTGTGGCAGTTGTTAACTTTAAAAGAACCTGAGGATTATACTCCGGCTGATTTGCAAAATTATAAAGAAATTTTGGAAGCTACAAATGGGCATTTAAAGAGTTACAAAGACGGTGCACCAATTTCAAGTAATAGACATACTAAATATCTTAATATAATTAAACCTCTATTTAAATCTGTTGGTGAAGGTTTGAGACAAGTGACTGGTAATAAAATAGACTATATTTATTGGGATGATCCTAATGAGCTTGTAGATAGGTTAAGACTTCTTTGGCTAAGTCGCCAAGCCGGTAACTCAGGAGTGGATAATGAAATAGATTCCATTATTGAGGAATTGAGAGAAAGTGGAATTATTTATTAAATAAAAATATGTTTATAGATAAATTTTATCGTTTATATAATCCATATAATAAGCCTGCAGAACCCAGGGCTAGTAGTGAACCTACTTTAAATTTAAAAGACGATAGTTGGAATGATTTAAACCGTAAAATTGGTAATGTTAAAGATGGAGAGTTTGTAGATGATGTATCAACTTTGGGACAGACATTAACTAGAAAAGGTGATGTATTTTTACAAGGTAAAACTAAATATGAGTTTTTAGAATCTAAGAATAAAAATTGGAATGCTAAAAAACAGAAAATTAGTAATGTGGAAAAGGGTGAAAGTTTAGATGATGTGCCCACTTTACAACAGACTTTAATACGTAAAGATGGTGGTACATTTGTACAAGACAATAAAAATTATGAATTTTTAGAATCAGAAAATGGTGTTTGGAATGCTAAGAAACAGAAAATTACTAATGTGGAAAAGGGTGAAAGTTTAAATGATGTGCCCACTTTACAACAGACTTTAATACGAAAAGAAGATGGTAAATTTATACAAGACGATAATAATTATGAATTTTTAGAATCAGAGAATGGTGTTTGGAATGCTAAGAAACAGAAACTTAGCAATTTGATGGAAGGTACAGATAGTAAAGATGCTGTGAATGTTTCACAAGTTCCAAAAATGGAAGCAGGCTATTGGGATTTTAATAATAAAAGGTTAGTACGTGTTAAACCTGCCGTTGATGACACTGACTGTGTTACAAAAGAACAGACTATAACTTTTGATACAAAAGAAAAATGTTGGGATGCCAAAAAACAATATATAAGAAATCTACCAATGGGGGAATATTTAGATGATATTTGTTTAATGTCACAAGCTATGTATTATGATGGATCAAAATTTGTATATGCAGGAAGAAAATTTAATTTGATGGAATACAATCCTGATTTATTAGTTGCCGACCCTACATCTTTGAGTGGATTTAAGTATATAGATAATAGACCATATATACCAGAAAACTATGTATTTAAAAGAATGGAAGATAATCTATTGATTGGGGCTAATGGTAATATATTTACAGTACAAGGAAAGAATGATGTTATAAAAAATGAATGAAATTGCATACGAACTTCATAAGCCTGCAAGAAAGAATTTCATTAGAAGGTCTTTTAAAGTATTGGGTATAAACGAAACCATACAAATAGATTTAATTGATATGCAAAACTATGCTAGAGAAAATTCTGGCAATAAATATATTTTAACTTTAATAGATACATTTTCTAAAAAAGCTTATGCTGCCCCACTAAAGAATAAGACAGGGTTAGTGGTTACAGAAGCCATTAAAACCATTCTACCAAAGGGGGTTAAAAACATTCAATCTGACAATGGAAAAGAATTTTTTAATCAATATTTTAGCAAACTAATGAAAAACTTAAATATTAATCACTATCACACTTTTTCTACAACTAAGGCTGCAATTGTGGAGAGGTTTCAGAGAACTTTAAAAAATTGGTTATATAGGGAATTTAGTGCTCAGGGAAGTTATAAATGGTTGGATTTACTTCCAAAGTTAATTCGAAAATATAATAATAAGGTGCATAGATCTATAGGTATGAAGCCTAACCAAGTGAATATTAAGAATAGTAAATATGTGCATGAGAGGTTGACTTCTAAAGTAGTGCAAGTTAAAAAGCCAAGATATAAGGTAGGTGATAGTGTGAGGATTTCCAAGTATAAACATGTTTTTAGTAAAGGTTATACTCCGAATTGGACGGGGGAACTATTTACAATAGCAGAAGTAAAGAATACAAAGCCTGTGACTTATATCTTGAAAGATGAAAATGGTAATATAATCCGGGGAGGCTTCTATACAGAGGAGTTGTTAAAGACCAAGTATAAAGACATGTATTTGATAGAAAAGGTTATTAGGAGAAAAGGTGATTTATTATATGTCAAATGGCTTGGGTTCCCAAGTAGCCAGAATTCATGGATTTCCACTAAGGATGTCCAAGGGAGCGCGCCATGAGTCGGGAGCGCGCACGAGTTCGCGTGCAAACCTCACACTGTCAAGTTGATGATTTTGAGAATATACATGTGAATGCATGTGGATTTGAAATAGTAATGGAGTTGTACAATGGTATTGAACATTTATATAGGCTTGTATAGGCCGAGAGCTGGATTTTTAAAAAAGTGGTCAAAAAAAGCTCACCATGTTATTCTTATGGGGAAAACGTGCCTAAAGTGATGTCATATTGCCCTATTGCCTCTACTCTACATTTACACTTGTAAGGGTCAATAAATACAAGAAATAGCTTTTTTAGCTTAATATCGAATATATTTATGGGGAATAAGTAAGAAATAAGGTTTAACAATTATATAGGGATATTTAGGCAAAGATCAGGATTTTTGGATTTGGTGGCCAAAAAATGATCCCATGTTATTTCTTATGGGAAAACGTGCCCCAAGTGCCTTTAAACCGGTAGTTCGCCACTACTAGGCCTTTATTTCACTAAAAATACTCGTTTGGTTAATATAATTAATATGTTTTATTTATCAGCAAAATTTTGTTATTCTTCGGTCAATGTTTGTAAGACGACTCAGGTTGGAAGTTTTAACAAAAATATTGTATTCATTGTCTCTGTTCCTTGTAGAATGTTCATCAATATCAATAAGATGAAAGGATTGGAAAACCTACAAACAAATTATATAAATCCTGAATTCTGAAATAAAAAAATGTTAAATTTTGAAAGCTTATAAATAATTGCTTTTTTAAATAGGTAGTTTGTTCATAAACCGCTTAATGCACTTTTAGCGAATTTCCCTATAGGGAATAAGCTATTACCGTAGGTGGCACGGTAAGACCAAGACCCGGGACTGATTTACTTTTTCATGTTGATGTCCCCAGAGGCCAAAAACACCATTCGTTCAAATTTGTATATATATATATATATATATAGATTTATATATATATATATATATACGTCCGTGAACGCGATAACTTAAGTAATTTTTGTCCAATTTTGATGAAATTTGGTTTAAAGGTGTAAAGTGGGATAAACTTGAATTAATTCGCGAACCAGCACGATCGGACCATGGGAACGGGGCTTTACGGGTTGTTTTATGGGGTAAAAATTGGTTTTTCTCACTTTTGACCCTCAAAACACAAAATTTCCCAATTTCTCTTTAGACCTTTTTAAAGAGCTTAAAAAACCAATAATTTAGTATATAAAAGTATTCTTGTTCGATTATTAGTAACCGAGAAAATTAAAAAAATTGAAAATTTAAAATTCCCATGTTATTCTTATGGAGAATATTGTCAAATGTTGTAGTTTGCTTGTTTATGGATATATTTTGATCAAATTTAGCAAATTTATTTATTTTGTACTAAGCTTTCAATATTTTACTCAAAAACACACTTTATTAGTTTCCTTGTAGCAGCAAACCTAGGTACTCGTTAAACCTAATGTTATTAAAATAAAATATATTTAACAGGATTGCTGCGGCGGGGGTATTTTAAGATCTGAGCTCGAAAATGGGGTTCAAATTTTGTTGCTTAATCAAGCAAGATAAGCAATAAACAGACGAAAAATACCAGTTTTATAATATTATAACTTCTTTACTTAAGATTGAGACAACTTTAAAATTAAATTGAATAAACCTCTAATTTGATACCAAACTCGACCTATGCAATGGTGACATATAAATGGAGGGTCTTACCTAAAGAGAGAATGATGTACAGTACAATTAATTAGATTTTGGTTAAAGGATACAGAGATTTGATAAATATATGTATTCTCTGTGTAATCTTGATCCAAATTTTGATGATTTTATCCATCCAAATTATAGTTTTCCTTTATAAGTTTATTGATTATTGATTATAAGTTTATTTTATAAGTTTTTTGATAATTTATTAGTATCATTTGCTCATATAAAGGGACTAGTGTTTACTGTTGCTCACTGGAATGTTCAAGGTGTTACCGGCACTAGTAAAATTGATGAATTGATAAACTTGGATGAGAAATACAATTTAAGTGTTCTATGTATATGTGAACATTGGATTGGGAACCTTGATAACCTTTCTAACTTAATCATACCTGGTTTTTCACTTGCCAGTTCCTATGTTAGACCATTAGAAAATAGGGGTGGAACTGCTATTTTTGTTAAGTCGCATATTATTTCTGAAGAATTAACTTATGGTAGATGAGTTAACATCGTTGTAGAAAATTCTGTACTTCTGTTCTTCGTTGTAGAAAAATAGAAAATAATCTTGTGGACCTATCAATAAAAAATGTCTGTGAGGTTGCGGCAATTTTTATTAAGGATATGAACATTATCTGCATTGAGATCTACCGAGTACCTGATGCTGATGAGACGAACTTCGAAAGTTTCTTGGAATGTATGTACAGAATTTTAAGTCTTTTAAGTAGTAGAAATAAGTCCAATGCTTCAATAATTTTGTGTTCCGATTATAATGTAGATATATTGTCAAGTAGTGTTAAAAAATATGTTGTTGATAACCTCTTAATCAGTTTTAATTTGAGGAATACTATATTTGAGGTTACCAGACCAAGTTTTGGCGGTGAAATCGGGGAACTTGCATTGATAACATATCAGTATCGGTGCATCCTTAAAGGATTGATAAGGCTTTTGTTGAGCCTATGGTTGTGTCAGATCATCATGCTCTAATTCTTAGGGCTAAGTTGGATGTCACTGAAAGCAGTAATTTAGATAGAAAAGCACAATGTGCTCCCTCAATTACTAGACCTATACCTGATTTAAATGTATTTTATTTTAGTACCTTATTAAGTAAGGTTAATTGGTTATTTTTGTACAGTTTGAGTAGCTTAGATGAAAAGTTTGAATATTTTTTCGAGACATTTATGAACATTGTTATTGTTGATATAGCTTTCCCAGTCAAGCTTAAAAAGCTGTTAGTAAAAGGTCAAAAAATAAATTTAAGTGGTTCAATAATGATTTAGCTGTGTTAAAAGAAAAGTGTCTTTTGATGTATCACCGTTTTAAAACAACTGGGTGCATAGAGTATAGAGATAATTATAATAGGCTTAAGCGTGATTATAAAAAAGCAGTTAGAAAGGCAAAATTAGCCTATAATTCCAATAGAGTGCAAAATGCCTGAAATAAACCCAAGGAAATTTGGTCTATTGTAAATGAGGGCCTGAACAAAAATGAGAAACCAATAGCTGATGGTAACCATTTGAACTTAGATTGTTCAAAGTTTAATGACAATTTTATGAACTCCGTAAAAGCTACTGTCCTAAGTGTTCCTAAGTCAAATAAAGGTGTACAATTTTATCTGGATAAACTCAATATAAATGGGGTACAGAATAAGTTTACCTTTTGTAATGTGTCAGTTGAACATGTATATAGTGCAATTAACTCGTTAAGCGATAGTCTCTGTCTAGATGTATATTTTATTAATTCTTTAATTTTAAAACTTGCTGCACCATACATTGTAGAAGTGCTTTCATATTTGTTTAATTCATGTATTGATGAGGGTGTTGTTCCACAATGTTTAAAGTTTGTAAAAGTGATACCTGTGTTTAAGAAAGGCTGTAAAGAAAATTACGACAGCTACCGCCCTATATCAATTATCCCAGCTTTATCTAAGGTTTTTGAGTTCTTGTTAAATGTTCAAGTCAAAGCTTATTTTGAGGGTAATAAGTTATTTTCTGACATGCAGTATGGTTTTAGGGCGAAGAGAGGAAAAAGTAATGCTATCGTTAATTTTACGAAAGATTGTATATCTGGTTTAGATGCTAGAGAAATTGTGCGTGGACATTTCTATGACATGTCAAAAGCTTTTGACACCATAGACCATGATGTTATATTGAATAAGCTTTATTTTTATGGTTTTGACACTCTCTCTGTAAAATTGATACACTCATACTTGTCACAGCGATATCTTTCAGTCCTCTACAATGGCTGTTTTTCACCTTACCTGCCAGTCCCGACGGGTGTGCCACAAGGGTCTATTTTAGGCCCTACTATCTTCATTATTTATGTAAATGACTTACCTGCTGCTCTGTTAAATGATCATGTAACACCTTATATGTATGCAGATGACCTGGCCTTGCAAACTCAGTGTAAGGATAAAAATTTTGCTGATCAACTGTTTCTTAGTTCAAATAGGCTAATTGAAGATTGGGCTGCTGCAAATATGTTATGTTTAAATAAAGAGAAAACGCAGAGTCTTGAATTTTTTCTTGGAAATAGTAATGATGAATTGTCTGTTGTAAAGTTTTTAGATGTGTTTTTACAGTCTAATGTAAAATGGGACAATCACATAAGTTACCTGTGCAATAAAATTTCCAAAGCTACTTTTTTTATTAGAAGACTTAAGTCAATTGTTTGTTAGTTTAGATGTTTTATCTGCTATATATACTTTGCACATATACAGAGTCATTTGTCATATGGCATATTGGCTTGGGGCTGTGATAGTGACATAAGAAAGCTGTTATTGTTGCAGAAGAGAACATTAAGATTGATTTTAAATGTTAACCGTAGATCTCATTGTAAACCACTTTTTAGGAAACTTAAGATATTGACTGCTCCATCTTTGTATGTTTTTGAATGTTTAGTATATATTTTAATTAATTTAGATCAGTTTAAAACTAATAGTTCTGTTCATAACTATGAAACAAGACAAAAAAATCATTTAAGAATCAACCAATGTAATTTTCAAAGAACTATTAATTCAACTTTAGAGGTTAGTAAAAGAATGTTTAACAGATTGCCTGAACATGTAAAAAATCTCAACTTAACTAATTTTAGAAGGTTTTTAAAACAGTTTTTGATAGATTTGTCCATGTACAAAGTTTCAGAATTTAATGAATACTGGGATTCTGCAGGTAGACACCATCTTGACTAAAATATCATTTGTTTCATTTAGTATTGAATGAGTATTGTCTCTATGTGATAATTAAAAAAATATTGTATTGACGATGCACCTATTTAAGGTTACAATGTGTAATCATGTAAATGTTTTGTGCAAATAAAGATTTGATTTGACTTGATTTGATTTGTTAACTCATAAAGTTCAAAGTACATTGTTCTTGAATTGTTCTTATTGATTTTTGCTAATTCTCTTTGTTGTTAAAAGCGTTTTTGAATAAGAAGTTATTTAAAATTAATTTGATGTTATGGATAAAGAAAACAATTAAAATCTAAATATGACGCTTATTACAGGTCAATTTATATTTTGTAGAGTATTTTTCTATAAAATCAGCAATCAACTGGTCAATATATATTTTCTAGAGTATTTTTTTAAATAGAATTTTAACCTTTTACAACTAGTAAAATTACTATATTTCAGTTATGTTTTTGATTTTTTTTTTATATATTCTTTATGAATTTTACTTTCTAAATGTCTTGAATAGTTGTTAACCCATTTAATATTTCTTCCAAACTGTGGTTTTAAAAACATATTTTTTCCTTTTATTCATAGGTTTTCATAATGTTCACACAAAAGTGGCAAAATGTTCATAATGTGGTAAAAGTGGTGGGGTATTTTTACTTTCTGGCCATTCGGGGAAGTGATTGCTCTTTTCTTCTCTCTCTTCCTTTTTGGGCGGGCTGTAGCCGGGTTGTTTCGGTAGCTGGGGGGAGGTTTTCAGAAGTGGTTTCGCTTGTCGAGTACTCTATCAGAAGTTCCTCAGTGATAGTTTGCAGCCATTCTTCGTCTGCCTGCCACTAGGGAAAAGACTGGAGAAGGGCAGCTCTCCGATTCCATGGTGATCTCATTGTCGTTGGAGGGAATAGTTGGAAGAAGTTCGTCGACCCTGGGTATCCTTTCTGTCACCCCGTCATTGAGACAATCCAAAAGAGACGTTAACGAGATCGCAGATTCCATGACAGCATCCTGGCTGTTGGTAAAAAGAGTCGGAAGAAGTTCCTCGGAGGTGGGTATCTCCTCTGTCGCCGCATAATTAAGAAAATCCAAAAGAGAAGTTAATGATATAGCTGATTCCATCTTGGGTGCCTCCGGGAGCTCCAGGACCTTTTCAATAAGTTAAAACTCTTCGTCCAGGGTTAGCGGTGGGAGTTTGTTGACTGGAGGGTCGTGTTCGCTGTCTGCCCCCTCACGAAACAGGAGCCTGCTGTTTTCCAAGCTATGCATTAAGTGTTCTCGCCACCTTTGTAGAGAGAAAGAAGGGTCGATGTTTCAGATCTCGACGCCACGTGATCATCGCTTGGCGAACCACAGTATGTAGACTCCACAGTCTAAATTAATAATTATTTGCTTGTACTGGACAGTACTCTGGTGTGTCCACCAATTTCCATTGATCGGGTGTCCAATGGATCCTTCCTTTTGTGCCACGCGGCCCATTGCTGAAAATACTAATTTTATGTCGTCCATGTGCTTCAATCGCAGGGAATCATAAGAACACACTGATTTTTTACTAAGGTTCACTTCAATTAGTGTCCTGTGTCCAATCGGTGCCAGCTCCAGGTGTAGGGGTACCAAAATGGAATCAAAGTATATTTTTCTATTTATTATTCTGAACTGTCGAACTGCGATTCCAGGTCGATTTCTTTTAAGGTTTAGACAAAAGAAGATATCAAGACAGAGAATCTTCCTCAATCTAGGATTGCCTTCTTGACCCCTCCGCTCAATGAGTATCATGTAACTCTCAATGACAAGGTCGTTCAACAGTCCGTTGGACTTTCACCCCTAATGCTGTTTGGGAAGCTTCAAACAGCTTAATTCCTTCTAGGAAACTTTGATCAACGGCCTCATCTGGAACAGAAAGCATTCAACCGAGCCAACATGCAAAAAGAAAAGCGGAGAGCAAGCCTAGTGATTAGGGGATAATGGATATGCTGAGGAATTGGGGTTCAGCCTGTCTCCAAGGAAGTTGAGGTTCAGAGAGAAGAGTTCTAAGTTGGTTGGGAATAAGTATGCTTAGTGCTTAGTGGCGTGGTACAGTTTGAGGTCCTTGGCGTGCACACTACCTATAATCTGGCCTTTATTATCTTTGAGCCAGAACATATTGGCTCCAATACTATCGTCAATTTGGAATGGCCCCACAAATTTTGGTGCGAGCTTTGCAGCGACAAAGTCTGGTGCGGATGACAGTATGTGGTTACATTTTAGAACTACTTGACCCACTTAGAATGGATTATCTCTAGGGCACAAGTTATAGCTCGCAGTTGTTCCATGTCCATGACCTTAATCCAACTGAGGTGAGTGTCGGCAATCGGCATCAGAATCACCAATGTCTAGCTGGGGTTTATGATCCAGAGATGGGCCATATACCAGGTTGGGTGCTTTTAGCTCTCGGCAGAAATTTAGCATTGCAGGAGTAAACCCCGTAGACTCATGTTTTGCTGAGTGATGTGACAACAGGACTGAATTTTAAGCGAAAATAGGACTGAGGGAAACCTCCCTCGCAACGATGGTTTATTCCCGTTCTCCCGCGGCCAACTCCGGCCCTTCTTCCTATCTACATACATACAGGCAAGAGAACTGATCACCTAATGGAATCGTTCCCCGAATTGATGCGTCGTGTTTTTAAAGAGGTCAAACATAACTGTGTGGCATAGTTTTTTAAATCAAGACAGGAATGTCCTATCCTAACTATCCTAACCTAACCTAACCTCAACCCATTTTTTTTTTTTTTTTCAAGGGAGAGGAGGGAAAATGCTTTTACGCACACAGGTAGCCAGCCTGTAGTGTGAGACTCCTGAATCTATCACAGACTACTCACTAAAAAACCCCCTCAACTCTGTTGGACACAGACCTGGAATTGTTTGGAACCTCTACCCATAACAATATTTACTACAATATTATTATTATACAGGGTTAGGCAAAAGTCTGGAACCCCCCAGTTAACTTTTTAACGCGTTGCAGTAGGAAAACCAAACTTGGCACATATTTACAACATAAGAGATTGCACTTTTTCATCAAAGTGACAACTTTGCCCCAGCCCCCAAAATGGGGTATTTTGGGGTCAGCCCCAAATTTTCAAATGTAACACCTATCATGTGACCCCTCATTTTAAAGGGTTTATCAAGAGAAATTGAATGGTGCAAACTACAGGTTAATATCGCACCCCTAATCAAAATAGCAGCCATTTTAATTATTTCAGATGAGCAAGCAAGATAAAGTCTAGATATCCCCAGTAAACTTTAAAAAATTAATATTTTAATACTGACCAAAAGGTGAATTCTCCTTTTTTATAAAGGTATGCTAAGTTTAGTTTTCCTGCTATAACCTGTTAAAAAGTTAATAGGTGATATTTAAAAATGACTGCCATTTTGATTAGGGGTGCGATATAGACCTCTGGTTTGCGCCATTTAATTTGTCTTAAGAATCCCTTTAATATGAGGGGTCATATGATAGGTGTTGACTTTTGAAAATTTGGGGCTGCCCCCAAAATACCCCATTTTCGGGGCCGAGTACAAGATCTAACTTTAATGAAAAAGTGCATTTAAAAAAAAGTAAACATGTGCCGAGTTTGGTTTCCCACTGCCACACGTTAAAAAGTTAACTGGGGTTGTCAAGACTTTATCTTGCTTGCTCATCTTAAATTAAAGTGGCTGCCATTTTGATTAGGGATGCAATATTGACCTCTGGTTTGCGCCATTCAATTTCTCTTGATAAACCCTTTAAAATGAGGGGTCACATGATAGGTGATTACATTTGAAAATTTGGGGCTGCCCCCAAAATACCCCATTTTGGGGGCTGGGGCAAAGTTGTAACTTTGATGAATAAGTGACATTTCTTATGTTGTCAATATGTGCCGAGTTTCCTGGCCCCAGTAAGTTAACTGGGGCGTTCCAGACTTTTGCCTAACCCTGTATAAAAAGGCAATTTACATGTTTAAATTATTTTAATAAAGACAAATTTACACGGAGTAAATATTTTCGTGAACGATTCCATGAGCCGAACCCACTAGTTCATTATGTGTCCGGGGGTAGGGTGATGGGAATTAGGCAGGGAGAACAGGGAGATTCCATTCAGTCCTCATGTCGCACCCTCGGAAAATGCTGCATGACTGCCCCAGGGGGCTCAGGCTAGCCCAGGTCAGATTCAGTCCTGTTGTCGCTTTACCGTTTTGCGGTATTCATAGCAAATCTAAACTCATCTAATTTTAAGTCCCAATCATGGTGGTATTTTTTAACATACTGTGCTATGACAGTCTTAAGCACTCGGTTAGCCCGTTCTGTGGGATTGGCTTGTGGGCTGTATGGTGTGGTGAAAATATGTTTAATTTCCCACTCTTTAGTCAACTTCAAAAATGTTTTTGACGTGTACTGGGTTCCATTATCTGCCTCCCCTTAACCCATTAACAGAACCTCTGGTGCACCGTGTCTAAACAGAATTAAATCGGTGAACTTTTTTCTGACTTGTTGAGCAGTGGCATTTTTCAACGGGGCAATCTCGATCCACTTTGAAAACGTGTCCTGGAAAACCACTAGATATTTTTTGCCTTTCTTTGATTGTGGATCGTTATAGGCCCCTTATAATATCACTGGTAACTTGGTACCACATAACCACGGTCCTCTGATAGGTCTAAAATACATTTTACCAACGGTTTGTCGTTGCTCAACTTTGTATCGCTGACAAATTGTCAGTTTCGTACGTGTGATTTGACATCTCTTCTTCATCCTGACCAGTAATGTCTATCTCCCACTCTAGTGATGGTTTTGTTATTGCCTAAGTGCCCAGCGGTGCACTCATTATGACTTTCGGTTAAAACTTTGTTAATTTTGTTATCCGATACACACAGTTTCCACTCAAGATTTGGACATTTCTCAAGATTTGGGTCCTGAATACCTTGTTTTTTCGGAAACTTGCGAAAAAGTTTTCCATTCTCGATTCTATAGTTTTTTAACTTGCCTGGGTTTGCATTAGTTCGAGAGATTTTCTTTGTTACCCAGTCGATCTTTTTGTTTTCGTTGGTTTCTTGTACCGTTAGAATATTCTGGTTATCGTCTACGATATCCTTGGTTTCTGTCGTTTTATATTGGTTGGCCGCACTCAACCTCGTTTGTCAGTTGTCTTGATAGCACATCGGCTACTTTATTTAGCGAACCTTTCCGATATTGTATGTTTAAGTCAAATTGCTGTAAGAGTCCAGCATGCTAGACGGCCGGAAGGCTTTTCGAGACTCATTAGCCAGCGAAGGGTTTGATGATCGGTAATAGTGGTAAATTTGTATCCCTCCAGATACGGTCTAAACTTTCTGACAGCCCATACTTTTTTTGTCCTAGGACGCTAGGCACGAGCCCGGGATTGTTTTTCACATTACTTCAGGCTAGAGGGGTTTCGGCATTATCACTTAGATAAAATCCATTGGTGACTTGGCGGGATTTGCTCCCCCGCACTAGTGCAAGACATTCTTTCTCCGTAACAGTAAACTTCCTTTCACTGTCAGACAGTAACCGACTTGCAAACTGATTTTTTAAGGTGAAGGTGTGCGATTTTCGGAAAACTCTCCAGAGTGTTTTGTAGAAAATTTAATTTCTGACAATGAAAATTCTTCCAAATCTTTGCTAGCTCTTACAGTTTTCGAGCTACAGCCATTAAAAAAAGTGTTTTAATTAAAATTGGGGCGAAAAATTCAAATTTTGTACTGTGATAACTTTTGATAGGATTGACGTAGAGATCTTTAGTTTGCGCCTTTCTTTTTTCCTTTTTCATGCCTTCACATTTGATATGTCAAAAGGGGTACCTTGCAATTTAAAAATTTTAAGTTAAAGGTAGGGGGAGTAGGGGGGTGAATAGAAACTTCACATTAAATTCACAACAATTGTGGCCCCTACGTCAATAGACGATTCCTGCAAACTGCATATTTCTATCCATTGCAGTTTTTACATAAATAAAAAAGCAAGTTAAAAAAAAAAAAAACACCCTGTATATATGTAAACCTATATGCCACAAATTTAAATTTGACTGTATTTTGAATATGTCAAGAAACAAAATATTGTAGTTATTTGATTTATTCACTGGATACAAATTGGTTAACACGAAATATATTTTGTTGTTTTTTGTCCCTAAAATGTTATCCCTTAGAGCCATATACCATTTTGGAATAGTTCTCGAATGCATTTGAATGGGGCTCTAATCATTTTTTTGGAATCTACCTCTTGTACTTTCTTTTCTCATAATAGCGAATGAGTACCAAACGTGTGATATTCAAATATTTAACTTTTTTTAAAGTGAGGAAGATAATTATCCAGCATTAGAGTTGATCTTTGTTATTTCAAAACAAAAGATCATGCAGAATATTTGGGTAAGGCTTTGAACTGGTCATATGTTTTATATGGATTAATTTCTGTATAGAGTTTTTAAAATGTAATATCTACAGATAAACCTTTATAGCCCTTAGTTTCAAGAATGAAGCCACCTGTTACAGATTTTACACCATACAAAGGAAATCAAATAACACAGCTTTTTATAAAACTATTTTTTACTGTGCAACAAAGATTTGGAAGTAATAATATTATTGTACATTAATTTACATGTTAACAGTCATGTATAATGTGTTTAGGTTCCCAAAAATATACACATTACTTCCTAAAACTCCTCTAAGCAAATCACATTTACAAACCACTTAAGTGATATATAACACACAAAACTGTATAACAGTTAAACATTTTCAAGCAATGAGGCTTACGAGTGGTATTTGTAAGGCTCAATAAATACCAGGTACTAACGACTTGACTCAAACTTTCAGGTTTATCTGAGACCATTGCAATGGTTGACATGAATAAAATTGTTATAAATGAAAAACCTCGATAACAAGACTCTAAATGGAATGATAACACTATCATACTTGTTGAATAAGGTACACTTGTTATTTTTAAGTTAAGTATAATTTCATTCAGTATAGAGTATATTAGAAGGGGCTTTAACCTATTCCTGACTGAGTTATTTGTCAAGTATCATGCAGTTAGAACCGAGTAAAAAAGGGCCAATGTACAATGTTTTAGTAAAAAACTCATGAAAAATGTAATTTATCAAATAAATGCCTAACACTTGTGTTTAAATTGATCTACATGAAAGTTCCTTTCATATGACACAATTTTATATAAACAATATTTTATAGCAATTTTCAATACATATATGCATTTTTTATATATGCAAATATAATTTTTTTAAGCCAACCTTGAAAAATTAAAAAAAAAATTTTGAATGTATTTTTTGTCAAATTTATAAATAGTATTTCAATTCCCTACACAAAAAACTTTATTTGGTTTGTTTATGTATAAAATCCTTCATTTTATAACCGTTTTTGTAAAACTCTGCAAAACGACAAAATATGCCTAGTCCTAATGGCCTAATACAATTTTTGCACCGACATTTCATGTGTACTAAGTTATGGTGTTTTGAGTATTTAAATAAATGGGAAATAATATTCCAAGCATGATTATATTACTTTTGCAACTAATTGAAAAATTTTTAAAAATTAGGTAAGTCAATAATAATGGATAATAAGCCTAATAATAACGCATAATAATGCATTATGCGTGAGGACGGGGGCTGCCCTTCTTTAGTCTTTCGTAACCTGACGCGCTAGGACGGGCGCCGCCCGTATTAGGCGGGAATGGGTTAAAAAAGGTCTCATTGACGGAGCTCATACTACCCAGGGTGTTATTATTGAGGTTATACTTTATATTCAGAATTTGTGATTTGCAGAAGATTTTGGCTCTTAGATAATGTTTTAACATGATAACATCAGAATAAGTTGCAATTAAAGCAAGAAGTTTTACCCACCTGCAATTCACAATATTCTAAAAATAAATAAAGGAATTTCAAGCTTTTGATCTCAGATAAAGGTCATCACACTACACTTACTAAAAAAATTATGTGTAACTAAAAATTTATTTTGCTAAAAAATTTTAGGTATGTACACTATACAGGATTTTTTTTAATATTTTGTTACTTGATGGTTTACAATATTTTTCTTCTTTGAACATATACTAAGTACTAGTGTAAAGTACTTTCATAAAATAAATAGAAACATTAAATGTAATGAATATAACAGGTGGTGTTCTAAAATGTTGTTAATAAGAGTTAGTCTATAAATACTCATATTTTTTCAAACAAAACAATTCACCTGCATCAGAAAGCTTCCCTTCTCATTGTTGCATTGTCCCTACATTCAAAACTTATATTTCATAAGCATACTTATAAACAATTAAAGCAGTGTAATATGAATTAATATAGGCGAGAGAAGCATCAACACAGTATTTGAAAAGCAGGTAAATTCGAGAAGAAATAATCTTGATAGCTTCAAGTAGTATTATCTTCAACCAAGTATACTTTAGTCAATTTAAGTAGATTTACTGCTATTAAAACAAGGCAAGACATCAGCACATGTTTTAATGGTCTTGAAACAAAGTAGTTTTATAAGTAGAAAGCCTTCTCTCTTGCTAAGCAATTTAAGATTATTTACTATATTATGTTCATATTCATTTTACAATATACAAGATTAAAATATAAGTTAAACATTTTTTACTATCTATATTGTAGAAAGACTCTAAGTGTACTCCAGTTATTTTATTTTTAATTTGTATGGGTAATTTAGTTTAATTTGTCTAAGAATAAACTGATAGGTGGAAATAAAAAAAATATTTTTTGTTACCAGAAAATTTAAGTTTTTTTACTAGCTTACAGAACACCATGTATTTAAATATTTATGTACAACTAATGGAAAATGTTAAAAATTTCATTGTTACTGTCTCCATCTAGTTATGTCTTCGCTTACTTTATCATGTCACTATATAAGAGAGAAAAATGTTCAGTGGGAGTTTAAAACAACTATAAATTTCACCTTAACATAAATAAAGCACTATACCACGTGGTTTTCATAGTAGGAAAAGTAATTCGATAAAGCAATAGATACATGCAGTTTGGAAACTAAAGCTACAGCCCTGCACAAAGAATATTATTCATAAAATATTCAAATTAATAATTTAATATGATATACGAGTATTATTGTAACTCATTAATTATATTTTACATGTTGGTTTTCCCCGCCCATTTTTACATCAATTGAACACATATAAAGATATTATTAACCAGATTATTGTAAAAATTGTACACTACACAATATTGACTTTTTTTCTTTACACTGTAGGCAATTATTCCCCTACCTCTTTAACAGGGAAGATATACACATACACAGTTCTCTAGTAATAAAATGTTATATTTTTAAAATAAAACATTATATTGTTATATACAACTATGATTTGTTCCTTTATCTATGTACACTAAAAACTAATTTTATTCCCAGTGAAAATTTAAAATATTTAATAATAACTACAGGGCATATTAAAAAATCTAAGGTTACATCATCATTTGTTAAGTAACTTTGTGTTGGTCCTGTCTGTGGAAGTCCATTTTGAGAAAGGCTTAGTACATTATTCCTTTCTTAAAAATAAATTTTCTTTATGTTCACCAGCACTGAGACACTTAAGAGAACATTGAGCTTTCTTTGACTAGGTGATACAAGTTCCGATCGATAACAGCTAAAACGATTCAAAAAATAAAATGTAGCTAATTAAAAAATAAAAGAGATCACATCACTACAAATTAAGCATGTCAGATCATTTTTGCCGCAAAATAATTTTGGACACACCTTTGAAACTATATTAAGGAACGTATAATTACTGACTAGAAAGTAAAATGAAGTTAGATGAGTAAAATACTGGTATCTAAATTAAAGGGTCCTGTAGAAAAATATACACAAGGTGGGCGATCAGTCGAAAGTTTTGAGTTCCGTATAACCTCCGCAGAGCTTGGGAAAAAATGGCTGTCGATCACCGCCTGAGTACTGGTATCTCCGTTTGTATACAGTCATCCTGCAACATAAATAATATATTTGAAATGTTTCCAGAGATTATTGTAAATGTACAAGTGTAACCAGTGAACTGGACTGAGGTTCTCAGGACTATGTGTTACCAATCCCTGGTGGATAGCCCACTGTTTGTAAACATTGACTAATCATTGTGATTGGCAATATAAGCTGAAACTCAATTAATATAGGCAATAAACGTTTTTGAAAATACACCTTGAGATACCTTGGTAGAACTCAAACTAGAACTAGAATTTTTTTATTATATAAGGGTTCCCTGTACATTAACAAGTTTGCTGCGAGCCACTCACCGGTGAGTGCTCCAGTTCCTTTCAGCCACCCTGAACGCTCAACCGTGAGTGGTGACATCGCCTACATTCCATTCAATTTCTGCGCAGCAGCACACCGAAAAGAACAGGTATTTTTATGTCTGCTTTTAGCAAGGAATGGGTGCTTTATTGTGGTGTAGGTTGGTAGTAAATTTCCCCGTAAAATCTCCTTCTGGCAAGCTTAGAAGTCAAGTTGTCGTCCCGTCTTCCGTCTTTCACCCTCCAATTGGCAATGCAATGGGACCGGCTAGTTCCAGACAGTGCTGCTATCTGTGAGTGTTTCAGCAAACTACGTTGACTCTCCTCGTTATGCAGAACATTGCCGCACATCATTTGCTATTCGTCAGCCTGAAATATTTGAAAGCCAGACAGGTTTGCTCTACGCTGCGCCGCACCAAGGCTACGCCTGCCATTGATGCGGCTGCAGCGAACGTGTGTGCGTACCTCAAGCCATCTTCTGTTGCAGAAAAGCGAGCTAGTTGAAATCCAAAACCTGCAATGTGATCTTTACTTCATCCTCTAATTTTCTAAAACATCCGGCAAAGAGAGTGCCAAGTTCCATCATCTTTAACCACTGTCTTGATGGAAATTGATAATCAGTCTGCCTTATTGATAGAGATAGGGTGTACGACACGATCAGTGGTATAGTATTGATTGCATTTAATTTTTGTAATCAGTTCATACAACATTACAAAAAAATAGGGTATTCTCAGTAATCTCTTTCCAAGGAAATATGTTACACTTCAGTAATAGTATTATTATAACACATTACACATTACAACACCAACCGCAATTCATTGTGTGGGGGTGTACAGCGTTCTACAAACTACGTCCACAACACTTATTTTATATAAACATATGTCAATTGGCAACAGAATTTATTAGTGGTTGACCTTCTTCCTACAGAAACCTGATCACCGATAGCAATTAATTCTTAGCAGGGCGTAAATAAACACACTTTGTTTTTGACTATTATAAAGAGACTAAATATAACAAAGAAGGGGACTGGCTAATATAGTAGTGGATGAAGTAAAGACCACAGCACCATTTAAACTAGCACCCTTGGCCGTGACAATAGCTCAATGGAGAACTTAATTTATAGACAGTCCTCGTAATTTCCTGATTGTTCACATTAGAAATTTTAAAATGCTTACATTTTTATTAAGCTTACCAAACTAAATGGTCATCAGGCTTTAAGTTATAGATATTGCCAATTACATTTTTATATTTTAAATTTATTAATCTTTCCAAATTGATTCTTGTTTATAGAACCATTTATTCTATCGTTCATGAATAAACAATTGTCATAATCAACAGAGAGATTAATCTTTTGAACGACTGATTTTACCATTTTACTGTTAGAACAGATGGAAAGGATAAACCAATCAGAAGCTGCCAGTAAATAAGTCACTTCAGTATGTTATTGGTATTTCACAGGACTGTAGAAACACATGTAATTGCCCTATCCAAACAACACAGATTTCACCCCGGTTGAAATACTACATGTTCCCAGAAAGTGCTAAATGTTGAAATATACCTAAACTGAATTGCTAATTTTAAAATACAGAGTACAGTTAATACATAACAAATTTATATGTTTAATAAATTGCTTACTAACATACCACAGTGAAGATGAATAATTATGGAGACAAGCAAAAAAGCAAGCCAAAATCAAAAGACACGTCATAAAGTGCAATATACTTACAGAAAAACTGGTGACAGAATGCATGGATTTGTAAAAATATTTGTAACTGACTAAGGTTTTTCAAACAAATTAAAAACCATTGCATCACATAGATTGGGATGAAAATTTTAAATAATGCAATCAAATTTACAGTATACTTTTCTAACCAAACATTTTCTACAAAATTAAGATTGACTAAATATACACAGCTTTTGCAGAACTTGAGTTTGGCTATATAAGGTATACAATTATAAAAAAGGAAGAATAATAATCATAACTTACAGCATTTATTTAGTATTGCTGAGTTTTCACTGCATCCCCAGTTAGTCTGTTTATCTATTGTTATAATCATACGAGCGCTATTGCCATTGTGCAGATGCCGTCAAGATAGCGCTAAAAAAAGTCTATGTCATACATGGTCCTGCCAACGCCAGGTGCCTGTCATACGTAGCGTCTTCCGGGCGCATTTGCCGTCTTTATTTCCATGATGGATGTCTAGGTTGTGTATAAGCTTTTTGCACATTTTAGATATTATCAAAGAGTATTATCGGAGAATAATCCAAGACAATTGGGAACCCATCCTGGGCTTTCTTCACGTTTCTCGACAGGACAGTTTCATCTAATGTTACAGGAACACAGTAAGAATGAAGAGAAATTGATTCATTACTATCGAATGTCGGCTGATTCTTTTGACTAGCTCCTTGGTACCGTGCATGATAGAATAAGAATGACAGACACATCCGTATGACATGGTTCCGGCATCACTAGCGCCGCGTCGCTAACGCGACCATCCCCGTTGTCAGCGCTCAGCTTCCGGCTAATGCGGACTCGCCGACGGCATTAACGTCCGTATGATTAGCTCCATAAGAACCACATTGCCGGGTTGGAGGGGCATCAACGTGGTTGGCGGCAATAGCGCTCGTATGATATGGCACTTAGATGAGAGCAGGCTACTTCTGCCTTGCTTGGATTCAAGTTCAGATAGATGCCTTTTCTTAAAGTATATGTTTCCAAGTCAGGAAAGCCTCTGTTCTAGGAAGCCTTTATTTGCGTTAACAAAACCATGTCATCTTCATAATTTGTTTAAACTTTCCTGGAGTGTGCATAAGAAAGGTCAACAATATAAACACTAAATAATAGGGGAGAAAGTAACCATCCCTAACCATCTGTAAGCTTTTTGAAAGGGCTTTCATTGCAGTAAAAACTCAAAACATTCTACCACTTAATATTCCCTTAGGAAATTGCAGAAGTATAGGCTATGGAACAAGAATATCTAAAAAAGACCCTTCCACCAGACAGTATTGCTATGAGATCAAGGAGGGCTACCAACATCTTTATTTTCCTTCCAATGGATTTTAATTTTATGGGGATAACCGTTACAGTTACCAAGCCAGGACCTGAAACCTGCTTGAATTTATCCCAGCGGATGCTAGGATCAAATTATCTGACAACCCTGTGTACGACAGTATCTCTAGCAGATCATAGCACACCAGATTTCTGCAAATTATGGTTTCTTACCAGGATTTAATACTACTATTATATTTTATATCTTAAAAGCTTTGGACAGTATGTCAATGGTTAATAAGTTATACGAGGTGTGGCTAGAAAAAAACCGGACTAGTCCCGGTGCAACAATAAAACGAATGCAATAAGGCTGAAAGTCGCGTGGCCTGTCACGTGACTCTCACCCTGCCTACTGCTCGAGTTTCATCTGCCTTCTTTACTCAGTCTGCCCGTGGCGTCTGTTCTAAGTAGTTGTCGTTTTGTCTGTGCGTCGGAAAAATGTTGAGTGTACAAAAAGAACAGCGTGTTAACATCAAATTTCTTTTCAAACTTGGAAAATCTGCAAGTGAAACGTTTGCAATGTTACAACAAGTGTACGGCGATGATTGTTTATCGCGAACACAAGTGTTTGAGTGGTTTAGGCGATTTAAAGATGGCCGCAAAGACACAAGTGATGACACTCGTACTGGCAGACCATTGTCAGCAAAAACTGATGCAAACATTGAAAAAAATCGGTAAACTTGTTCGACAAGATCGCCGTTTAACAATCAGAGCAATGTCTGAGTTGACAGGAATTGACAAGGAAAGTGTTAGGCAGATTCTTCATGAAAGTTTCAACATGAACAAAGTGTGTTCAAAAATTGTTCCAAAGTGTCTCACAATTGAACAGAAAGAACGCCGAAGAATGATTTGTTCTGACATCCTAGAAAACATTGAAAGTGATCCCACCTTCTTACAAAATGTTATTACTTGTGATGAATCGTGGTTTTTTACTTACGATCCCGAAACCAAACGCCAATCGATGCATTGGAAATCTCCTGCTTCTCCACGACAAAAAAAGCACGAATGTCAAAATCAAAATTCAAGTCAATGATGATTGTTTTTTTTTTATATCAAAGGGATTGTGCACATTGATTGGTACCAGAGGGACAAACAGTGAATCAGCATTACTACATTAGTGTCCTGACTACCCTACGTGAGCGAGTACGGAGAAAACGGAACGATTTGTGGAAAACAAAGTCATGGATCCTGCACCAAGACAATGCCCCAGCTCACAATGCATTGTCAGTGAAGACGTTTTTAGCCAATCACAACATTCCCATCTTAGACCATCCACCCTACTCACCTGATTTGGCCCCCTGTGACTTCTTTCTTTTCCCTAAAGTCAAGTCAGCTTTGAAAGGAACTAGATTTGAGAGTGTTGAAGCAGTAAAAGAAAAAGCGACGGAAGTAATGTATGGACTTACCGAAAATGATCTGCAGCATTGCTATGAACAGTGGAAAATTCGTATGGAGCGGTGTAGAGACCAAGGAGGAGAGTACATTGAAGGAGATAACATCAAATTGTAAATAATTGTAAATAAATTTTTTTTCAGCATCAGTCCGGTTTTTTTCTAGCCTCACCTCGTATAAAGCCAGGATGCCGCTTCTAGCTCCCACATAGTCAACTCTTTTTCATGATTTGTTATGCCAACCAGAAAGATTTGTATTCAACCAAGTAAGATCTGTGCTTTAAATTGAAGAAGGAAACTTTTTGCCAATTATCAAAGGTTTAATGGTCGATTTGCTTAAATTGGAAAAGACTGCTTTCTCTCCCACCACAAAGTTATTCCAAGAACTGCTTGCTCAACCTGAAACTACTTTAACTAAACTGTTGTACTTACACTAATAAAGTCACTTTTACAAAGCCTGAACCAGTTTAAGGAATGCAAGACAGTTCCTTAACCAACTATTGTACTTTTCAATATACAATTTGTGTCTATGGAATAAAGATGATTTGATTTGAACAAATTATAGAGATTGATGAAATTCAAAGAGCCAGAGTTGGCTAATCATTTTTGTTAGGAACTACTTGGGAACTATAATCAGCACTATGGTCGAACTTATAACTGGCCACTGTAAACTAATGGAACACCTTAGAAGAACTTGTTGAATTGACAACAGATTTTGACAGGAGCTAGAGGAAACAGCTCATTTACTACCAGAGTGTGGTGCGGTTTTCCCAAGATGGTGAAATGCTTCGGCAGGTACCAACTAGGGGATACCCCTCATAGAACTCTATCAGCAAATAAATTTCGATTGGATACAGGTACTGGCAGAGGTTCTCTAGGAAACCCAAGACAGTCAAGATGCAGGGGCACAGTAGGTCTTGAAGATTGCAATATAGTCCTTTGTCTGTCATTCGTGACTCCTTTTATTCTTAAACTGTACAAGGGAAAATTTGAATCACACCCAGACAATATTCTATTACAAGTTCAAGTTTTTTATCACATTTATTCTTTGTCAAAAAGGATTGGAGAGCGACATTTAATTTGTTAATCGTTAAGTATGCCATAAAGGCAACCAATATAAACAATAAATTAGGATGAATAGACCTACCTGCAAACCTTTCCATCAGTTTATGCTCAGCTATTCTTTGTGACAGAAAATTATTTAGTAGTGATAGTTACAAACCCACAATAAAAGTATAAAAGCTAAAATATAAAAAGGACAAAAAGACAAATGTATGTTTACGTCTTGTATACAAACTGTAGGATATATTTTCCAATAGTACCGAAATGCCTACTTTACAGTGGATCCAACATAAAAAAAACTACCGTAAAATGTTTTAACTCACCCTACCCATGTGGGATTGCTGGCCACTTCTTAGCTACCGTTTTTCTTTTTCCTTTTCTTATGGGTTCTGTTAAAAACAAAGTGAGTTTCACTTTAGTGAACAAATTAAGAAACAAATAATCGATCATTTCACTACTCAAAAATCCAGCTTTCTGCGCCGAGACAGTAAACCCCTTTTAAACGCACCACAATACACCGAAACCACAGAAAAAAACAATGTAATGAAGCAGACAACGACACGGGTCCCATACCTTGATAGTTATAAAGTTATAAAACAATTGCCTATTAATTCAAGAAATGGATTATGCATATGTTTGTAGATTATAATATGACAGTGAAGGAAATACTGAAACAAATTACTAATATAGATCTTCAAACCGACACATCTTTAAATTCCAACCATAATTAATAAAAAAGTAGGTTCTTCAAAACTGCTTAGCTCTGTTTATTTTAATATAATCAGGGGTTTTTAAAAACTGTATTTACAAATCTACGAGTAGTAGCATCTGTTCTTTCTATATAGCAAGCTAAAATATAATCACGAGTTTGACAATTTTAAGTAAACTTTTTGTAGATGTAGGTTCTTTAGATAGAGCTGACACAATTATTATAAGTGAGAGTGAAGTGTACAAGACATAATTAAAAATTACAAACTTTATAAAAGGTTTTAGTTTTCTAATTTCTACATTTGGTTTTAGTTTAAATTTGTATAAAGCTCCCCATAAAATTGATGTATATAATGTACCTGTATGAGAGAACTGAAAGGAAAATACTAGGCTTATACTCATTTCCCTTTTTGCAAAAAACGTGGCATTTGTCAAACTCAGCACCCATACGGTCCACATTAGGCCAAGTTTTTGGGACTTCACCACAAAACGTCATGAAAAATTAAACTTGATGTCAAGCTTACAATTACAAATAACAGAAATCAACATTTATATTTCATTTCAATGTCCTTCGGTATAAGACATTTCAGAGGAGATGCTATTGACAAACTTACCTTATTGTTGAGCCATGTTTTTCCTGGACACCCTGTAGGTAAATTTAAAGAGCTTCACATGATTTCTACCTCGGCCTTTGGCCTCAGTTGACCTATCCATCAATGAAATATGTATCAAATATTTTGCTCACTGTATAACAACACAGTATGTAAGACAATAATTGTTAGTATGATAAGTTTATTATCAAATCCGTCTGTGACATACTCTCATAACTTCGGAGGCGTGCTTGAACCCTGAATCCACCAAACACCACCATACAACCATACAATGCAAACTCACATACAAACAGACACTTTTTGAGAGAATGTTGTAGTATACGGTAGTGTTTATTGAACAGAGTAGATGATGAAATAATCCCAATATAATGTGACTAAGACTGTTAAGATGAGTGGAAGTCATCTCTCGCTAACTCATAGTAGTGTAAGACTAAGCCATTGAGGTAATTGTTGATTCATTAGTTTAAATTTTTAGTTACAGAGGTAAATAATAGTGTACTTTATCCCCAAAAATCATTACCAAACTGTTTTTTAAACACGACTCCTATGTGAGAGTGTGTGTGTGTCCGTTAGCAAGAATACTCAAGCAAAAATGATCCGATTTCGATGAAATTTAACCTACATTTAATAAAACAAGTTCGCGAAACCAGCATGATCGAACAATGGGAAAGGGGTTTTATAGGGGGATTTATTGGGGGGAAATTGGTTTTTCTTGTTTTTGACCCTCAAAACATAAAATTTCCCAAATTTTCTCTAGACCATTTTGAAGAGTTTAAAAAGAAGAAGAAATTATTCAGTATATTTAGTATTTCTGTAAGATTATTGGTTACGGAGAAAATTGTAAATTAAAAATTCCCATGTTATTCTTATAGAGAATAAGTTAACTGTTGTAGTTTGCTTGTTTATGGATATTATATTTGGATCAAACCTGGCAAATCTATTTATTTCATACTAATCTATTAATATTTTACTAAAAAACACACTTTAATACCCTCCCTGTAGGCAGGGGACCTAGGTACTTGTTAAAAACCTAATTTTAATTGAAAATCAAATCAGGCAAATGGAAATTTGCTTAGTCTGCAGGTTTGTGTGGGGGTATTTTTAATATTTATTGTTTATGTTGTGTATATTTGTGTATTAAGGAAGACATCACTCAAATGTACATATAAGTAGTAATAGATTAAGTGAATCTCAAAACTGTTTTCCTTTCTGTTTTGTTTTGTGATCCACTAGGAAATCTAAGAGACTGAAGACGGAAAATAGTTATTTGTGCAACTAGTGAGAAAAGTGAGCAATTGACTCACCCGAGAGAAATCCTTACTCACGAGCCGTAGGCGAGTGAGGAATGGTTTCTGGAGTGAGGTAATTGTACTTTGAACTCGAGTTGCACATTATACTTTTCCTACAGTTACCATAAAAATAAAACAAATAAATTGGTGAAGAAACATAACCTATTTTTACACAGAAGTGAACTTTTAATATAACATTTAATGTGAAGTGACAAATACAACAGTACAACAGCTGACCAGCTGATTTACAGCCAGTGCTGCCAACGTATTTCGCGCACATATGACGTTGCCTGCATGTTACGCGCTCACTATTTCGTGCCTTCACGTTGCAAATCTGGAGTGAGACAAAGTAATTAGAGTGAGACAATGTTAACATTGTCTCACTGAGGAGCGAATTGGCCACTTTGCTTTCTCAAATCAGTGAGAGAACATGTACATTGTTAGGTAACTGTAGGAAAAGGTAATTAACCTTCATATATTCCAATCTATCAGTCTTTGTGACAAGAATGTTTAAATCATTTCACAGGACGGCTACGTCCAAATAATGTGTTCAAATTGTGAGGCCAATTACCTTTTGGCAGACCAAATGTATAGATGAAACTCCAGTGTTTCTAAGTGTAATTTAAATGTAGCCTTATTTGTACCATGTACTTTTGAGTGATTTGACAAAAAGCATTATATTTATTTATATCTCACTGTAAACAGTTTTAAACCATATTTTTGGCTCCTTTGGCACATGAAATCAGAAATCCTTTATTTTCTTTAAGCACAATAACCTTCCATGTATCACCAAATCCTCTGACCATTTCATATTTTTCTTACCTACTGGCTATGAGGGGTTTTATATGATGATGAAATATTGGTGACTTAAAAACAGTAATAGAATTGGTTGTTATTATAATAGGACGAAATTCCTTTTTGTGGCAACTCTATCCACAAAAATTCTTTCAGGTTTATGGTTTAGGACAGATTATACGCAAAGAATTTAATTGCTAAAGTGGAGAAAACTCGAGTTCCTTTGAGAAACATATATTTCTGTCAAATCTGTGTTTCCTACTAGTAAAGATATCTCTTGATATATAAGGTAGAGAGGTATTCTGCCTTAGTAGAAATTAGGGGTCTATTGTAAATTAGAGATTTGTAAAGTGACTATTAAGTCTGCCGCAGTCAGTAAAAAATCTGTTAGCAGCCCGTTTAATAGAAGATAAGCTTTTTACATGTGTTTTTTTTTACTTGGATAAAACTAATAGTGTAATTAAAGATAAAAATTCACACCAAACTTGCCGTACGTAAATGAAAATCAAATCAAACTCTTAGCTAAATTTCAAAGTCTAACTAGACAAATAATGTTGGTAAAGTCTTACTGTATTTCCATTTATACTTATCTTAAATGAAAAAGAAAATCCATTTTGTAACCAAACAAACAGAAGCAACACAATTTCAAGCCATGTAACACATAGCGTAAACTTCCTTTCTCAAGCTATCTTCCATTAGTGGTGCCTTTTTTGTTAAAATAGCAATAAAGGTTAGAAAAATTATGTATAAATATACACAAAATGAAAATGAAAAATATGTTTAACCCTGGATGGACAACCCTTCGTCTTATGTAGATACACAATACAATTGGAAAATTGTATGAACTTGAAGACTCTTATCTTACTCTCTTCCCATTGGCCATAAAGCAAAGAACTCGAGTATATCATCCATTAAAAAGAAGGTTTAGAGTTTTTAGGACTTAAAATACCATTTTGGTTTAAGGATATGCTTTCTTGTAAATTTTATAGGATCCATTATATTGTTAGTAGATAGACAGACAACATTTTTGCAGCCACAACAACACAAAAAACAAACCACAGATATTACGTAGTATGCATTTAAACACAGTAGCAAAATGCGTTTAATCATTTCTAAAATTAAAAAAAATCAAGCTCAAAGAAAAAATAACAAAATGGTGTTGTAAAACTCAAGAAAATTTTTCAATTATGTGTCCTAAAGGTTGTAAAAAGTTTAGGGCAACGTGTCAGCAATTAAATTTGTCATTTATTCTATAATTTGAAAAGTAACATTTAAAACATAAACATACTGAAGCATGTATGAAATTTTCAGAACAGTGACAAAAACTTGATGTGAAATAAGAATTAGTACTGCGAACATTGTTACAAGTTTATGTGCTCTACAAGTGTTACTCGTAATTCCATAACAAGGTTTAGGACATAGACATAACCATTTTGGTTACTTTTGAATGTGTAATATGAATGTTGTACATGTAACTGTTAAATTCCAGCTTTGAGAACTGCCTTCTGTATTTTCAACTGTGTCTTAGCTCTGCTTTAAACTCATAGTTGAGTGTGTCTACACGTTTTTTACTAGAAGAGTAATTGGTTAATTCAAAACTACAACACAACATTGGGTTCCTTGTATATTTTCATGGCCATTTTGTACAGTTATTACATATTTAAAAGATGGAATACAAAAACACACAACTAATGATAATTGATGTTAGCAAGGTTTGGGTGTTGAATGACAAAACATGGGGCGACAACAACAGGCAAGCAAACGTAACTAAAAACAGATCAAATAAATACTGTATTGTAAAGAACAGGACAACTAGTAAGAAATAACAAAGTACATTTTGTCATCTTCTATGTTAACAAATTTAATTTGAATATGTAACATGCATAACAACACAACACCCACATACTTAGGAGCTAATAATAAAGTTTTTTGTTCACTAAAATAAACTGTGAATAACAAAAAAATAAAAAGTGTAATTAATGCTTTACTGGTATACAATTGAAACCTTTAAGTTAACTTTAGGCTTTCAAAAAACTTTATTTTGAACAGTCAATTATTTAGAACCTAGGTAGCCTATATTTAGATTTTCAATATTATTTTAAATTTTTATCATAAATCACTCACGTTCATAAAAAAGCATGTTTAGGAACACATGAAATGTTTTTAGTTGATTTAGGCTTTTTTATATTGGTATATATAAATAGACATTTTTAGTTTGTTTCCTGTAGGGTACAACAAATTATTACTTATTCAAATTTGAAATATAATAGCTGCTACAAAACTTTGAAAAGAGCTTGGGACGTAATATGAGTTTTTTTAAAGAAAATTTGCTCACCATTCAACGTTGTATGAAATAAAATCAATTCTTCATCATAATTTGGCATTAAAGTAGTGCAATAGACATGGAAAACTCAATTTTACAAACTAGTATACACTTCTAATCTATGGCATTTCATTAAAATTAAGTTATTATACAGTTTGGGAAAACTTAGCTAGTTGTCATTTTCTGTTTCATCCATCACTACAACATTTTACTGACTTTGACTAAACAAATTATAAGAATAATTCAAAGCTAAGACAGTAAAGCTAATAAATAAAAACAAAATGCCAGAGTATGACAGTTTTTGTTGCATATTAAATTAGGTTAAGGTTCAGAAACATGATGAAAGCATCAAAAACTAAAATCACTCCGCAATACAATTGTCATCCCAATCTAGATTTAACATTTAACCTGACCAAGCAACCTCCAATATGAGGGTACTTTAATTTACAGTGGAAGTTAACTTAGAACAAACTTTTAAATCATAGTTTTAACATGATTTTAGTGGTTTGTTTGTTTAAGAGTAGTAGAATTGCTTTTTACAGTTGATCGATTGCTAGTAAGCTTTGCCGAAACTGTTCAAGTTTAAGAGTTAGTTTAAATTTTGACACATAATTTTATCATTGTAAGATTAGAAAATCAAGGCAATTACACAATAAATATGTAAGTGCAAATATTTGTTTATTTGACTTAGTTATAGTGGTGAATTATAGTGTTCAATTATTATCAATAAAATAGTGTGAAAACAACACATTGAAACTGGGTTGAATTACATTCAAATTGTTTCTGGATTGTTTTGTTTCTGAGTAAAATTTAGAGAACACATGGATATCAAACCACAAAAACTACTTCTAGTCCACACAGTTAGCTAGCTCAAATACATCTACAAACCCCAACTCACACTAAAATGTCTAGATAAATAAACTATGTTACCATCAGGTACTCAGTTGAAGCTTTGCCGCTTAAATTGCCATACAAAACAGAAAACACACTGAAAATCTCACTCCATCAACTGGATGTTAACATACTAGTTAAATATTTTATGAAAGCTATTATTGGGCCACATAAATTGTAAAATGTAATATTCAAATCTAAAAATAATAAATTATAAATAACTGAATACAATTAAACTAGTATATAAATAAAACAATATTAGATTTATTTTTCAATTGCAATATTGTCATAATTTCTTACAAAATAAATAAACCTAAGTCTGACACTGTTCTTTTAGGAATGACAAAATATTGAGTAAAACAACTAAAAATATCTTTTTGAATTAATGCAGGAATTTGAATAAGCACATGTCGCCTTATTAGAAGCATGCCTCATTAGGCATAAATTCTGTTTTCTTCCGTTTGTTTCTTGGTAAGGTATCAGATCTTGCTATGAGGGGTACACATGTTATGTGTTTGATTGTACTCAAGACAAGTCCCTCTCACCCTTTATGAATTATGAATTAAGGTCTTTATGGATTGAGAAAAGGTCATACATCATTTTGTGATTTCCAGGATACGCTTTCTTTATGTAATCATCATATATATCAGTCAATCCTCAGATCATCAAGCACTCAAAGTCACTGAATGGTTGGACCAGCACAATGTAATGGGTTCAATTGAAGAATGTAATGTTAACAATTCTACAGTAACTGCAAGCGCCCAGCAGTGAAGTCAACTAGGCAAGTCTCAAGTCGGAATCTCAGAAGAAATCGAGTTATTTGAACCAAATAAAAATAAACTAATATACAGGGTGTCCCGTAACCCTCTGGACACATGTATGTAGCGTTATTGCTTAAGTCAAGACAAACACATTTCACCATAGGAACATGGGTCTGCGGTGCCTAATTTACCGACTGTCGGTATTTACAAAAACATTAACTCCTAAACGGTTTGGAATACAGGGTTGAGATTTTGCAAAACTGTTTAAGACTTATCTTTGTTTAAAATTACACTAAAAAATCAATAACCTTTTCAAAATGGCAGCACTTTAAAATATTTGATGCCAAATTTCACAAAAACCGTAAACTTCACAAAAAAATTGCAAGAGACAAAAGATTTAGTAAATTTTATGTAGATTTCAATGATACCTTATTTGTTAAGAATGGATAAATAATAACAGAGAAATGCCTCCTTTTCCATATGCATGACCACTTTTCTTCATTTAAACAATGCTAAACAACGTAAAAGGAACATAATTTAGCATTTTTTAAATGAAGAAAAGTGGTCATATTCTTACAACCTTGGTTAAGAGCAGTTGGTAAAGCGATGGTAGGGGGGGGGGGGGAGTTATGCATGCTTTTAAAAAGGCGACATGTGCTTCTTAAAATCCCTGCATTAATTCAAAAAGATTTCTTTAGTTGTTTTACGCTAATTAACTTAATTTTAATGTGCTTGAAATCAAATGAATTAAGTAGTCATTGACTTATTATTACATAGCCTTGGTTAAGTGCAGTTATGAAAAGCGGTGCATGAAGTATGGGTGAAATTCAATATACAAGAGCTAAAAAGATCATGCAAAGTAATTGTTTTGGAAGAAGACAATAAGTGCTACTCTTATAATAATTAGCCATGAACCGTAATTTCCTATTGCAAAGGAAGTAGAATGTTAAAGCCCAATGTTTGATAATAGTTTAGTAAAATATTGATAATAGGTACTAAAAGATTAATATTCAATAATTAGAACTTTTTGATGGGTATCATTTTCGGAATTCAACTTTGCTAAATGTTGCACTTTTTGAAAATGTATCATAAAACCTTACTTTTTAAACCAAAATCGAAGGATGATAAAAAATGTCTCCTACTTTGAAACAAACTAAGATCTGTGTGTGTAAAGTGTAAATAAATGTGTGAGATATCAAAACAAATCAGGAGGATCACTTGAATGAAAGGCAAAAAGAAAGTACTATTTGATAAGGAAAACGAGTATTATTTTCTTTGGGGTGGGGGTCCTATAAACATGAATACCCTGAGTCTTGGATAGTTTAAAAACAAATATAGTTTTGTAAAAATGCATTAAAATTAATATTCCTTTATTTAAATAGAAAAAATCTTGCTGACAGGTACAAATATTTGTTTTATACTTAAAGTTTATATTCATACTTCACACAAACTGTGTTTGCCCAGATAAAAAGGGTGAAATGTATGTAATGTAAATAAGGGCTGAAACATGTTTTTTTTGTATCAAAATAATAACTACATTATCTTTGAATAGTTTCTTGACTAGTGAAAATTTAACATATTTATAACTTTAAAACTAAATTTGTACAGGTGTGTACAAAGTCACTTTAATAAACACATTTTTATCACTATAAAACTCTATTAATTACTAAAATATGAAATCGCGAGAAGGATAAATTTGAAATTAGCTTTTATGAGTAACTGTTTTGAAAAAATACAAGGAATAATTGTATCTAAAAAATAAATAGAAAAGTTGGAGGTGTAAAAAATACAAGTGGAATGTGAAGCTATGAGAGAACCGCAGTGTTAAGTGCTATCACAGACGGTAAAATATCACTAGCAAGAGTGTGCCAGCATAAGCTAACTAACAATACATAAACATTACAACGAGTGAAAGACTTTATCAACTTATCACACAACATACTAGTATCATTCAATGCACTCCTGTGCTAGGAAGCCAAGCCATACTTCTGTCTCATGACTAGACTACAGTAGACACATTATTTGAACATTTGTAAATTTAAAAATAAGATTTTACAAACAAAACTTAACAAATCCCTATTTGATTTTCCAAAGGTTGACAAAAAAGATTAATGAAAGGTGTATTTACGTAGCAATGGGGTCGGTCTGACATGATACAGAAATAAGGCTTACTATTTTCTTTTACTAAATAAGAACAGAAGATTAAGCTATTCGATTTAGTAAAAAACTCCATTCATCCATCCAATCTCTTCGTATTAGAACCAATGATTCAGCGAATTCTAACAATACTATGCATCGTTACAGGTTTTAATATTTTTTACTTCCCCGATTAATGACCAAACAAAGTTTGTACTCATATCCAAAAAGGATTTGAATACCACAAATAAATAGTGATAACTATCAACGAATCAGCGATAAAATTTTAAAGAAATAACTCGTTTGACTAGAAGTTGTGGTAACTAACAATATACATACAGTATATGAAGGACTAAAACCGAGGAAGAAATTGGATGGGACAAGAGAGATTTCACTACTCACTTGAATTAACTGGACACAAACAAAACCACTTAACATAACTTTTATATCTGACCTGCTTCTCAGCTACCGACCGGATCACTCTTACAAACTCTTAATATACAACAGTAAAAATCTGAAACATAACAAATATAAATTACTTTTATTATACATTAGTAAAACATATGAAAAATATACAGCTAAAATACTGAGGTGCGAGATAGAACACTAATTCATACAGTTAAATTATTCAAACCAGAGGGATGGATTGTATAAATGAGTTGACAAAAAGTTTGATATCTTTTATTTGATTAAAAAAAAAAAAATACAGTAGAGTCCCGAATGTCCTATCTTACCTGGCTATGGCAAGGCCGAATACTACAGAACATTAATCAAAAGTACAATTTGATAATGTTAAAATTTTTATGTATATTTTTAATTTTTATCACTTTCATTTACAATTAAGTAAATATTATGTGATAAGTAAATTACACTCAAAAGTTATATTTAAAGTTGAGTAAAAATGTTTTAGATTGCCTTTTTAAGCGTTCTGAAAAATTTACAAACTTACTGCAACAGAAAAACTATAAGATAAAACCATAGGTTTCTGTTAGCACTGAGACTAAGGCGTGAGGAGTAGCAGAGGCTGCAGGTTTGAGGAATTGACAAACTATGTGATATGTGGTGCGAAAACCAAGATAAACTAAAACAGTGGTTCCCAACCTAGGAGCGATCACCCCCTAGTTGGCGATTTGGGTTCTAAGGGGGGCAATAAATTTGTGGGGGGACAAAGGGGCAATGAGTATTAAAAGGCAGACAAAAATTTAACTGAACTGTAGGGTATAAACTTTACTGTCGCGGATACACAGTAGTGTTTTACAAACAAATAAACTCGTTTTGATATAGTTATGAGGAAAAAACTATGATCTGTATAAAATATGTGTGTGTGAGAGAGATGCGTAATTCTACAGGGATCTTTGATCATGCGCATATAAGGGAGGAATGGCGTGAGGTAGTTAAGTCACCAGCAATTTTCAGTCTTAGAATAACATACTCTATTATTTATATAACAAAACGTTACTTAAACTTAAATTAGGTGTACCCCTAAGAGAAGGGGACAACAGGTGTTAGTCATCTTCCACAAAGGGGCCTTGGCCCATAAATTAAAGCGTAAAACACACACGCCATTACACACTATTGCGTAAAGTGCCTTTAGGCATGGCGAGTATTTTCTGAGTATAGTCGGAGGTAGCAAATAATTGTTGTTCTAGGTTGTTCTTGACAAACATGCTATGTTATACACTTGTACAGTTATGTCACATGGAAATAGAAATCTCATAGTGCATGATCCTCCATAGAGAAGGCCGGATAACTGAAGGCTGGATAATTGGTACTATAGGCCTACTTTATTTCAAAATAGACTTGTCTCTATACAATCTTTCACAAAAAATCTAAATACATATTTTTTTAAAGCTCTTTTTTATTTGGTAAGTTAAAGGCTTATTTACTGACATTTTCTAACATTTAACAGGATTTTTTTTATCATATAAAAATCTCATCCTGTTCTCAGGTGACAACACAGGCACTAATGTTTGTCTTTGTTGTTTTTATTTTGTGGTTTGACAGCTTTGACAGGGTATGTGTCCTGATCTTGTCATGAAAAGTGACACAACTTTTTGAAACCTTTTATTCTCTATATGACACTCACCTCACCCTATACATCCTGCTGCTAGAGTTGCTACGAGGGCTAGTAGTGCAGTGACAACCCCTCCTAACACATTGGCCCCGCTGTCCACGGGCCCCTCTATACTGGCTGCACTGATGGCTGTGAACCTCTCCTCAGCTGTCAGTCTGCTGCCGTAGCGCTCTAGCAGCTCCATGATCACTCCGTTGGTCCAGCCGAACCCCACCTGGACGTCGTACTCCCCTCCACCTCCGTGACCTCCCGGCACTGTTGCATCGTACTGTACAAAATACATTAGGTAAACATACAGGTACAACAGTCATAGGGAGGACAAGTATTAACCCTATTTGAAACCCCCTCTTTAAAATAAAACTCACCCCCCCCCCCCTCAAGAAAGAAACTTGAGGTTGATAACAAGAAATGCCTTGCGGACGAAATAGTGCCGGTGAATCACTCGAAATACAAGTAAAAGTACCACATTTTTATATTCCTTTACTTTAAACTAAACATGTACTATTAAGAGCATTTTGAAAAGACTGATGTTTTCATTTAATGTCTGCTAGCTGTTCCAGGACAGTTTCTACTCAACGAACATACGTATTTTTTTGTGATGTGTGATATCAAATTAACACGTTCGCTACCGAGCGACGCACATTTGCGTCGGTCCGGTCACTCCTACAGACTAAAAGGAATGATCATGACTACTATTTAAATAAAGAAACTCCACTAAACACTAGCCAAAACTGCAAAGGTTATAACGTTTACATCTGTTCTGTGATGTCGCGGAATACACAATGTAAACAACAATGTTGCCAACTGTTGTGTGACGTAACCAATCATCATATTCACAGACCAAGCGACGCACATTTGCGGCAGATATCCCTCTAGACCGATACGATCAAATCCGGGCTTTAAAATAGACCGTTGCTAAGAAATACGCTGTTTAATAACATTAGAACACCGACGCAAATGTGCGTCGTTAGTCTATTTCAATGTGACCAGCTGACGCAAATATGCGTCGGTGGTCTATTGTGAGAAACGAGTCGACGCACAATTGCGTCGCTGGTCTATGCGAACGTAAATTCCATATAATTGTGGTAGCGAACGTGTTAAAAGTCTACAAACACCAATTGTATATTTTATATTTTTTTTTTGCAATATGTACCTTTGGTATCAAAGCATTTGAACACAACGATGAAATAAAAGTTTTCACCTCTCACGAGAAAACCAATTGTAGTATTAAAACCCTGACAATTGATGCTCCCCTTGCAACTGCCCTTTCCTCCACTTCTCAGATATTTAGGATTCTCATCACATTCCAAATCACAATACATTTACTTTATTTAGAGTATCTTACTCGTCTAGTGCTGTGCTACAGTATTTTTAGAGTTGTGAGGGGTGTTGAAGTACCATACTTCAAAGGCTACATGAAAGGAAACTGAACAAGATATACCAAACAGTTTACCTGAGGTTAGAAAGCGTCCATTCAACAAACAGAAGTTCAATAACGATGAGTCAAGAATATCAATATGTATTGCTAAGTTTTAGAGAATTCACTAAAACCATTGTATATTATTTATGAAAGGGTTATTTAAAAATACCTCTGTTGTAGTAAACTCACAGACCATGTTTAGTTGCTTTACTGAAGTTATATGAAAATAAGTTAAAAATAAAATGGACAAATTAAAAATATTAAAAAAAAAACATGTTTTGTATTAATTTTTGTCTATGCATGTATAATATTTTGACTAACTCAGCCAAAATATATACATAAGTGCATAACAGTCTAAGAGAAGATTAATATTCTGGAAAAGGATCCGAAGAAGGTGACATAGTCACCGAAACGATCATCATCCACCCTTAGAAGCGGTATAGAAATCACTAGATGAAATAAAGATGAATTAACCTCTTATGTATATGTTTAACTGATTCTATACTACTCAAAAAAGTAAAGTTATAGACAGTACCACACCAAATATAAATAATATTTAGATCAATAAGTGTTTAGATTTCCTGCTAAATACAATTAATAAAATTGTTTTGCTGTAAGGTTCAAAAATCTTACTGAATACCATAAGATAAATTTACCAAACTTTATAAAGATGGGAATCTACATTGATTAGTTCATTCTCCTGACAATGTACTGCATTTTATATCTTGTTAACCAACAGAGATGGAATTATAAAGTAATATTCTAAATTGATTCTATTTTCCTAAGGAATCGTATAACAAACTACACTAATAGTGTATTTGGATTTTGTAGGGTATGGTCATGTAGACTACGATTATAGCTACCTCCATTGAGGGAAATACAGTATGCATGCACACTTATTCCTAACATGCCTTCAGCCTTAAAAGTGACTATTGCTGTTGCTTGCTATTAACAGACTTGTTTTACAATTGTCAAAACAATAGATTATTTCATTGACTGTGTATAAGAATTAGCGATATTTTCTTCAACTTGTTATACTCTCTAAAAATGTTAACCCAGAAAATTTCACTCTAAACTGACCTTTTCATACATGCCATTAGTCTCATTGAAGGCCTTGTAGTTGGAACGGACCCACTTCTCAGTCATCTCGAAGGCCAGGTCTTGTGCCCAGGAGTCTCCGGTCTGTTCCAGGCCCATGATCATGATGTACTGCAGGGGAGGCCAAGCATTGGGGTAGTCCCATTGCTCTCCTGTGTGCTCTAGCGTTGTCGGAATCCCCCCAAGATTAACCATGATCTGTGTTTTCTCTAAATACTTCATCACTTTTGACACATAATGACTTGTGTTCTCCCGATTGTAACACATCGTCCAGAGGGGTGAAATGTTTGTGGGGTAAAAATAGTCTCTTTTGATATGGTTTAACGTGTCATAATCTAACCAAACACCGATCTCCTCGTGCCAAAGCACTTGTGTGACAGCTTCTAGCCAATCGGCTGCGATTGTTGAGAACTTCATAGATTTGTCGGCATCTCCAAGCTCCTTGTAGAATTCAGACATGATGACTGCGTCCCAGTACAGAATGGCATTGAGATCAACAGGAATGATGTAAGATGTCTTCAGGTTTGTCAGGTTACCTAGGAGGATAAAAGAATTTAAATAGGAAAGAATAAGTAAGATTACTATGAAAACTTGTATGGCAACAATAGGACTATAAGACCAAAGAATTTTAAGATTATCACATTGACCAACGACTACAAGCTCCATTTATCTGATACTCACTTGGTGCTAACTATAAAATTATTAATTGCATTAATGAAAATACTTCTCAGTTCTCTTTGGTATATTTACTTTCTAAAAAAGTGATTCTGAGTTGAACTTTAAACTTCATTCATATTGAAGCCTTCCGGAATTGGTAATCAATTATAACAGGTTACTTACCTTGATGTCCACAATTCCTCAGTCGAACTTCTGTTGACTATAGTTTCGACTACTAAGTAGTCATTTTCAAAACAGAACGTTAAAATATTTCATTCATTGAATGTCGTCAAATCTTCTTAAATACATTGAACACAAACACAACACGAACACGGTAGACATTTAACATAGTTGGCCGGCCGGCACACGTCACTGAACTGCACCGGCCGGCCAACTATGTTAAATGTCTACAGTGTTCGTGTTGTGTTTGTGTTAAATGTATTTAAGAAGATTTGCATTCAATGAATGAAATATTTTAACGTTCTGTTTTGAAAATGACTACTTAGTAGTCGAAACTATAGTCAACAAAAGTTCGACTGAGGAATTGTGGACGTCAAGGTTCGTAACCTGTTATAATTTAAACTTCAGCATAAATGATTTTAACAGAAACTGCTAATTAAATTACTCAATCATATTCTATAAGGAGTATTGAGTTTTGCACATATATGAGCTTCAGTTTTAATATATTTTTAATAAACCCTTGGGAAGTCCTATGCAATAATAAAATTAATGAACTAGTGTATGAAAATGCATTTATTTGGCAAGTGGTTTTCAGATACATCAGATTTTCAGAAAAACTGTTGGAAACTAGTCTAATACTACCAAACATCTGTTTACAAGTTACTTTGGAAAGGTTACTGGATGTAACTGATTTTAAGCTCTTGGGTGGTTCACTGTTGGTCCAAAATAAGAGTAACATTTTCTCCCAACCTCTGAAAATATCTTGAGAAATTAAGTCTCCCCCAAAGACATATCCTACACTGGGTAATCTCATCTGATATACAGAGTCACTCACAAAAATAGCCAGTTTCAGTCATTTTATGAGAATCTAGCATGGGTCAAGTATTGGGCTAAATACAATGGATGGATATAGCAGAAATGTTGTGGTTTTTAACTTCAAATCCGGAAGACTATAAAGAATAGGTTTTTAGATTACTGTGAAATGTAATTCCTGAACAGAACACAACCGTTACATTTCCAAGGATGTATACCTTTGTTGGTTCCATTCAGTATGAACCATCTACTGCTAAAGTCCCAGCCGGATTCAGCTGCCGTCTTCAGCTCTCGGTAATAACTCTCCTTCTCTTCGTCTGATTTGAAAATTTCTGCACTTAGAATATCTTCCCTGGAAGTACAAATGCAGATTTTAAATATTTATTTTTAGTTTTTTAGTTATCTGCCACTGAAAAATAGAGTGAATTTTATAAGTACAAATAATTACAAAAAAAAAAAAAATGGTTTTTTAGACTAGATGATTTTGTAAACTCAGATCTTAGACAAAGATATCCCAGATCAAAAAGCAAACCAGAAAGTGTAATGGAGTGATGAGTGATGAGTGAGCACACATACCTTCAACATATTTTTGCTTTTGTTGTAGCATTAAGCTATAAAAAATGTTGTAAGCGTTCTATTTATATTTTCATTTATATTATTACATCCACCTTTATCATGCTACATTAGGGCCAGCTTAAAAATAATACAAACACTCACTTGGATTATATTTCAAAATGACTACATGATCATGATTTATTTTCGTTTATAATAATAGAATTGAATAGTCCAAATAAAGATCAAAACAACAACGCATTACATCTAATTGTAAAGGAAAAGTAAAAAACAAAAACCTGGACACTGACCTGTAAGATTCTGGTCTAGGACCTTGTGAAGCATCTTTGTACCGGGCGAGAGTGTACATTCTCCCATCTTTTTCCACTTCAATGGTGTGATTATTCAGCCAAAATTGGAATTCTTTCTCAAGAATATGAATATTTGCTTTGAGGAAGTCATAATCATGTGTAACATCAACGTAACTTTTTACCATAGGGATGAGAAGAGGAGGTTGGGATCTCATCGCGTAGTAAACCCTACCTCCATTAGGAATAAACCCGTAAGTGTCAACTATTGATAGAAAATTGGACAGCATCCCCTTTACAGTTTGGTACATCTCCGACAGAAGAAGTCCTCTGACTATCCAATAAGAGTCCCAGTAGTAAAACTCTCTGAATCGGCCTCCCGGCACTATCACAGGGTGAGGAACATATATAATAGAATAATGGTCATGGTTAATTCGTACATCGTCTTTCATCTTACGGCCTAAAATAGTCCAGAGCACATTTAATTGACTGCCCCAGTGGCGAAGATCCGGGTCCAGAATCTTCTCTAGGAACCTGGGTTCTTGTATCCAGTCTGTTGGTGTCCACTCCTCGAACTCACTTCCTGCCGGGTCAAAGGTTTCGTTTACAAATATCTCCACATCAAGCTTCGTTGGCCTTTGGTCTGTCCTCTTCATCATCTCTTCAAATAGTCTTATGGTTTCGTTGGATTTGTATTTCATCTTCATGTCGACAAAGGTTTTAGAGTCGTGATAAATTGAAGCCATCTGAACGACATGTAGTAACGATCCGTAGCAGTATATGTCACTGAAAATAAAATAACAGTTAATGATATTATTAATTCAATTTTTATCAAATCAAAACAGTATACATATTTGCAGAGAATGAACGAATTGCTAGATGAAAGACAGCTTTGTTACCGACGTTGATCAGTTATTTCTTTAGCCAGGACCATTTCTAGTCCCATGATGAAGGACATCTGGGCCCAATTTCCAAACTTCTAAAAGCTTCTTATTTTTATGACGATCAAATTGGCAACCTCCTGATTACTAGGCGAGCTATCCCCTAGATTCCCTGATAAAGTTATATAATTAGTATCAAGCATTATGTCACATAAAAACAAAATTGCAGTTCTCAAAAAATCCATACCATATCTACACAGATTAAAAATTATTCGATAGTTCCAAAAATAATTCTCATCATTTAATTTATCTCTGCTTTCGTTCACAGGCAAATATAAACAATACTTTGAATTGCAAAGAAAGCATCGGTTATTAATTTGGTTAAAGTCTCAGTAGTAGTTGTGATGTTCCAGTCCAGTGAGCTGAAACCCTACTGGACTGAGTCTGTTTTAGGACTTTGTACTCTTCAGCCAAAAAAACTACCATTGACTTTGGGCTACTGAAGTAGGCATCCTATCAATATGGACCAGCTGTGGGACCATCATAGTTGAATGAACCATTTACAGTGTATGTTATAGGAGAAAATTATGCTTTCTCCTTTATTTTTTGTGACTGAGATAGTTAATGTGACATAAAAAATTATATCTATACAATAATTTTGGCTTTCAGTTTGCTATGTTAAAAAGTTTACTTATCGGTTCTTTTCTTTTAATTCACTACTACTCGGAGCATATTTTAAGGGATTTCCACTGGGCGACAGTGGCGCCGGACTTACCGGGGGGTCTGAGGGGAATACCCCATCAAAAAGGGGGGTCCGAGGGCTCCCCCTGGAATTTTTGCATAAATTAAAGTGAAAATCACACATTTCTACGTATATTTTAATGAATTTTACTATTATATTTGCTTGCAAATAGTCCATTTAATCTCACTTAAATATGTAGGTATTCTAGAACGTTGTAACAGGCCAAGGCTCACTTCACAACCTCTTGGGCCAAAATCATAGCTCAATACCCTACTCTAAAATATTTACATAGGCCTAATGTTCTTTTTAAATTCCGATAAATTTAAAATGTGGATCATTTTAAAAAAATATGCCGGCACCACCCATAGTCACTGGGTGATAAAATCTCAGGACTGGGTGACACTTGTGTCGCCCAGTTAACATGTTATTTTATGCCCTGCTACTACTATTTTTGTAATTGCAATTACGATATTCTTAACAGTTAGCCTAGTCTATGAATATATCAATTATAAAACTAAACTATTCTAAACAAACCCAACCAACCAAACTTGCTGATTATTAAAAAAATTCTGGTTGTGAATAAACGGAATTGCAATAAAATGTGGTGGCAGTAAATTAGGAAAAAGACCTATTTATTTAACAGAAATCAACAATATAGGCCCCTACATCAGCACATTCTGTGGCTCTATCTATCACCATAATTTATATTCTAAGAAATACTTTAACATGGGAATAGAATTTTCAGTTCTATCCATAGTCAAAATTAGTACATAAAAGTCTATAAGTACAACATATTTCCAGCGCCCAATGATAGAGACAAAGTAGCCTATAGTGGGAATATTGATGTGGCATTGGAAGGTGTTTGGCTGTGAAGTATAAAGTGTTCATTCATGACACTGGCAATGTCACTTGTGTTGGTCTAGAATAGCTCTCTGTCATTCTGTAGCTGTGACGTCTATCCCCCCTTCCCTCCCCCCTTTCAACTACTTTAGCACCTGCGATAACTGTTACCTGCTTGAAAATACTGCATGACAAGTACAGCGATTTAACATGACAATAACTTTTGACGCCAAACTGTTACAAAAACATTAAGTGTTCAACAACACTTTAAATGTGGGTGTTTAACATATTTGTATACATCCGTTTACTGTTTATTGGAAACCAGCTTTTTATTAGAAAAATAAAACACTAATTTACCTCAATTTTTGGAATGACTTTCAAACATGTGAAGTTGATTTTGTTTGCCAATGTTTAAAATGTCCCATGGGTAAAGTAGATACAGACTTTTAGTTTAACATCGACTATATAAATTTTTAGCAGTTCAGCCAACAAACAAAACATTACTGTATATCAACCTGTGTGAATAAAAATAATAATTGTGTAATGTATGAAAAGTGTAAACAATAATTGATTTTGGGCCCTGGTATAGTTTATAGCATTTTTTCAAGGTTAATAAATACAATCCTTCTGTTAGTAAAGCAACGAGTAAAAACACAAACAATTATAACAAATATCTGAAATATCCAAAGAGTAATAACTTTCAACGAAGAGCATTTTTAGAGGTAGATTATATTCATCACATTCGTTTTAGTTATTTCGTTTTAAACATTCAAGCCTAATGGTAGACTACTAATTCCTAGAAATCACAAACCAACCAGGAAGATAATAAAGCCTAAACCTCGTTTATATAATTACAGGTCTGGTAAATTCTAAAAACAACATTAAGAATTTAGAAAATGTGCTGTGTACTACGGAACAAATGTATGTGTCATGACATCATTGTGATTCTACAGATAACGTAATTCTTGCCAGTTCGCCGAATCCCTTGTCTGCTATATTACTGACCTAGGCGAAGAGTAAACTGACTCGGGCGTGCCGCAAAGACATCCTGTTCTCGCTAATTGTTTGTCAATTGTCGAATTCGCACCTAGAGTGTGAATTTGTGCGAAACACAAGAATCAATATGGACAAAACCTATCCGAACCCGCCGATCCTTAAGAGGACAAACTCTCAAATGCAAGATTCAAACTCCTCATGAAACGAAACGCACTTCCCTTGTTTACAAACTAGCTCTGGATCATGCAAAATTGTATCATTTTAATCAGACACTGCAATTTTACTTAATATAGCACTGTTTAATAAGATACGAGACACAACTAGCTGGTTGTGGACGAAAGTAAAACTTGTAGATCATGTTTAGGTTTTATTAAAAAATTTATCTAAAATACGAATAAAATACATTAACTGAGTCAACATATCTGTAATATGGTAGTAGCTTTAACCGTATGAGAATAAAAGACTTTAGGGACATTAGAAGACAAAATATGAAGATATGTAAGCCTAAACTATTTGATAATCTTGATGATATGACACTTTGCTCTAGGCAGAACTTGGTACATTGTAGGCATTGTTAGGACTATTATATTTGCCCATTGTTACAAATTCTATTATGAACATTGAGCAGCTCCAACATACAGTTCAAGGTCTCGTACTTGCCCAGTTTCGCAACGAACCCTAACTGGGGCTCCATAGTATACTATAGAGCCAAGTGAGTAAGCTTCAACTCTGGGTTTCATCGCTGAAATTTCACATCTATAATTCGCTCGCTGGATAATATGGGTACATTAATGAGAAATTCAATATCAAGTGAAGCTTTTGATTTTTATATCGATCGAGTTTTGGCTTGACCGCTGTATAGTTGGATTATTGATGTATGTGGATCTCTATATTTTTTCAAACAACAATGCAGTTTAGGATGATCTCAACTAGATTTCTTGACATTAGTATATGTATATAATTGAATTATTGCATCTCTATAAATGTATACACCACAATGCTGGTTGGATACCAGAATCGTTCAACTTAAATAATAAACCATACGTCAGATTATCATGCATTTGTTTTTTATTGGCAGTCACAATATCGATAAATTTTTATAAACTACAATATTAGTTACACATACGGGGGAAAATTGATAAACAATGTACACACTACTGAATATACATGAAACATTACTTCAGGCTGGTTTTAGGTCTCGCAACAGTTATATGGCACTCGTGATGTTTTCATGTTATGCCACACCTTCAGTTAAATCCCAAATTGCTTCTTTGCCAACAGAAACAACGTCGTGATTTCGAACTAATTCTGAAATCCATTAGTCTACTTATTGGTCAAGAAATAAATGATTAGCAAATTTCTTTATCAGGAAGTACGTGAACAAACTGCCTAAGAAGGTGCGAAACGCAACAGTCAACATGAAGAAAGGATGTTGGTCGTTGTTGCAAACTGCCAGTCATCATGAGTGTGCAAAATTTTGGCACAACGGAAGAAAGGTATGACGAAGTCACGCAGTCTCATTTAGTCAAATCAAAATATGGAATAATATGCTTTATTCATAAACTTAAATGGACGCAGAATTCGGTTGTACAATATCAGTACGTTAAATCACATTAGATGCTACAAGTGACGTTGGAGCATGTTTTGTGCGTTTCATATCCAGTTACCTTGAGTGTGCTCATGTTGACTAAATTTTTACATTATTATTATAGACGAGCCTAGAGGACGAGTTTAGGAATATATAGTTTTGTTAGGGCCAAGTAGTTTCAAAGTAGGTGAAATAATACAAAATAATAATCAAAACTGATTCTAAAATACCGGAGAGAATGTTCGTTTTAATTGTCTTCGGTATAATTAATTGTCTGTAAGGGAGTACTGTATGTTTAATGCATGGGAGAAGCCTACCAAAATGTTTCTTAATTTTTCAAGACTTCAGTTAGTTTTTCACCTAATAAGCTGATTTAGTAACTAAATGCTATTAGCTTATTACTAAAGCCATTGTTCTACTAAAGCAATTAGTTAATAAACTTTTGTAGCTAATTTTATTTAGTGGTTTCAGGTGATGTTGATGGATTTTTAAGTATTGATCGACACTAAACTATTGTAAAATACTTGATTATGCATGACCAAGTAACGACCGGAATCCCTTTAAAATACATTTACTTAATTTGAAAACCTAATTAAGAGGGAGAGAGAGAGAGAGAAAGTCAGGGATTTTCCAAATTTGTGGCAAGGCATCACATTCTCTGAGTGTTACGGAATAGCAATCACTTCAATTGACCATCAGTAATTTCCGTAGTCCAGTGCCCAAGGTTATGTGATAGGCTAGAAGGAAGATGCAAAATCTCAACGTTTAGAACTTTTTCATATCTACTAGTCACACGAACAATTCATTTTAAATAACTGAAACATGGAAAAACTATTTTTTAGCTTTTAGTGAGTGGAAAGCTTTAATAGAGAGATAGTTCTCAAAGAGCCATTTTTATTGTATTTTAGATGAGTAAATATATACCGTAATGTTTAGTACGAACAACCAGTTGATAGTGACGTTATTACAATAGGAAGATCTTTGTAAAAAGGTAGTTGGGGAGATTTGGAAACGAGTCTCTGGGACCCACACAAAGAAATATTTAAAAATACAAGAAATTCAGCTATTTTGAAGAAAAAGGTTTACAATAAAAAGAGAAAAGGATAATAGCCCAATTAAAACTGTTTTATTGAACTGTTTTAAATATATTAATTTACTACTGTAGCTCAAAAAATGTAATATGAATACAAATATGAAACAGATTTTGTCAAATATGTTTAAGAATTTAGATTTTAATGGTAAAATATAATGGCGAAATAACAGTCCCAATCAATATTTATACTAAGCACAAGGTAAAATTAAATGTTAGTGAATATTAAAACTACACCCAACACTAGAAATATTTGTGATGCCGAGTTGGGTGACACTAATGTATTGGAAACTTGGGTTTACATACACGTCACTCTTCCAAAACGAGTTTATGCATCCAAATAAATTACTAAATACATATTAATATTACAATTACATCAAATATTGTAGAATCAAAGCCGGTGGAAAGCCAGGCTATTTAGGCCTACATGTTTGTGGGTTTACTCCTATACCAGTCAATGACATGAGTAAGGGAAAGAGAAAATGTCACGTTCCAATCCACAACAGTTGCTTCGTTGTACAAAGTATCTAATATTACGTGGAAAAGCTTATACAGCATTGTACGTGACAGCTGAATAACTAAACAACTAGCTGACTAGCCTATTGCTTATCACATTGTAAACCAGGTTTGACGTAGCAGCTTGTGCCAGGAAAACGCATCGATAAATAAGACACTATACAAAATAATCAAGACATAGTTTCAAATATTTCTTACCAATTTTTAAATTTTAAAAGGAATGGAAAATATTTAAACAGATTGACAATAGTTTAAAGAATATGTTTCACCTAAGAGCAAAATTAATAGTTAGCATTCACAAGAAATCCAACAGCTTTGTACAAGAAACTTTGTACCAATACACTAATATGACGAAACCATTGGATTAAACTGGAAAAAGAGTTTATTTTCAGAGTAAATTCCTTTGCGGATGACACTGTTGAAATCACATGAGAAGAAATCCTTAAAGGAGAAAAATATCAAGGTATGGGATATGAATGTTTTGGGTCTAAAAATTGCATATTGATCTACCCTGGCTGTTTATACTCTTTATAAATTAATCTGGCTATTAATTATCTATAGTCTACATTGAAAATGCTGGGAGTGTAAGTATTGGATGTGATTACTTCAAAATTTTAGACGCTATATTATTAACATGAATTTACAATGTTGTACCCAATACTCGTATTAAACGCACTTTTATCATGGTAACCTGAATTTCACCAATGTAAAACCAAATAAATAAATAAATATCTGATGTTTTAAATGTTGAGCATCTTTGTGAACGTACCAATGAATCTGATGACTTAAACCATAGATGAAAGGAGTAGACACTATACCACTACATTACTCCTTTAATCTATGCTTAAACTAAACGCCTATGAGCAAATGACTAATTGTTTAAAGATTAAGAACACTATTCCCATTACAAAGACAAGCATTATATTCGTATTGTCGTAGTAGCTCTAGGCGTCCATGTGATTGTGAGTGTGCATATGAATGCCGTGGTTTGGTCAGTTGCCAAACCGATTTAAATCACCGGCACATGTAGCCAATTGGCCCCGAGGTCTAGTTGAGCATCTGTGCACGAAAACGACCCGATGTCATCGATAATCCGATTGAATAAACGAGCGTAAACGAATTGGCTGGTTCATTAGAGAAATCAGTCAACAGGAGAATTTAGTTACTCCTGAATTGGCTCTGAACTTGGCGAAAATCGCTCCATTGGCACTTTTATGTATATTACGGCCTTGTGAAGGTGCGGTCAGAAGTATGTCACTCACCTTTTAGTAGAAAATACAAAATTCTCGGTAGCAAACATTTTTGTGTTGTTCTTAAATAAAACTTCATTCATGAAATAGGAAATTTCTAATTTCTAATGAAAAGCCGTGTTCCAAATCATGAATACGAACTGAAAATCGCAAGGATGACACGTTAAAACAGGCGAAATAGAGAATGAAATAGAGATTTCAAATCAATACACAACAGTATATTACTTTCTAACATTAGATACTAAGTTTGTACATCAGTACTATTTAACTGGCATATTCTTCCGGTCTGTGAGTGAGGTAATGGCAGAGTTCTTTAATCACCACTAGAATTTTATTATTTATCCTATAATAATAATAACATACAGAGGGACGGAAAAGTAGATATACGGTTGTTATTAGTTGATTGTTACTTTTGCACATTAAATTGCTATTGTTGTTGTGGCCCTCCTGTCATTATAGTTGGTAATATAAGCAACAATCAGCAAAGGAGGGTTTAATTATTCGATATTGTTTATTTACTTTGACACTACTCAGTGAATACAAAATATAGGAGATCAAAATAAATTTGAACTAAAAACGTAGTTCACTGCATTCATTACTCATTGACATCAGCTGTAAGAGTGAACAGCTTAACACGAAATGTGATATCTATTAATAGCCTTGAGCTGAATCACTCGACAATTGCTATTATCTCTAACCATAACAAATTTCGTGCAGATAAACAGTGAGTGCCACGCACTGTCGGGATGGGGAGGTATTGTAGCCAAAAACTGTTGATAATGAGATGATCGCAGTACATTGAGTTATTTCCGTGATCAGGTTCAATGGATTTGTAAAACGTGATGAAAGTTGAGAAATATTGCATGATAGCTCAAAAGTCAATGATGCATTCGGTGAATCAATTATTTTTGTCGATATGGAATTGATAACGTTTTTGTTTGGTTGTGCAATGCTGTAGTAGTAGATAATTGTGCTAAAAACTTAAATTCAGATATTATTTATTTGCTACTATGGAATAATGAATGGTGGTAGTGAAATTGTAGTCACAACGATAATGGGAGTTTGTGTGCAGGAAGTGACAATTTATTGTGATATTTTGTTCTAAAAGGTTGACACAAATTCAAAAAAAAATGTATAAATGTTATGTACACGTTATTCCAATGTAACGAAGGATGGCAGCGAAATTGTGTTATCACAACGATAGTAAAGGCATGAGAGAATTAGTGTGTATTTTGTAAAAAATAATAAGTGACACTTAATAATAATATATTCTGATGAAATATAAAAATAAGTGCAGATAAATATTATTTATATGGTAAAACTGTGTTAACTAATTATGGTAGGAAAAATTGAGGATTCAACAATCAGACACAAGAGAACACTAGGACGAATAACGAGGTGTATAGTGTATAGGTACCCAACAACCTTAAGGAGTTGTTTAATCAAACCTATTGCAATTTATGCTTCACTTGTGTGGATTTACAGAACCTGTAGATCCACATCCCTCTATATATACGTCAATATCACAGTTTCAAGGTTATTACAATAAATTGTACTTTGGTATATACAGACTACACCTAACGACCACATAACTATAACGACCACATATCCTGGTTAGGTTAGGAAGATTGTGTTATTTAAACTAATCAAAATCTTGTTTGGAAGTCGATTAATCGGTGTGGTCTGTATAATACTTAAGTACAAATAAACTCTATGCCCTTAGTTGTCTCTGAAAGTCGTTACTCCCAAACGGTTCTATTAGTAATCATTCAGCAAAGTTTCGCTGAATTAATTCGTCAGGGTAGATTATTATACACGCTAGCTGAGCGTCAGTCCGTAACCTCCTAGGACCTAGGACAAGGGACAGCCTTGGGCAGCGAAGTGACAACTCGGCCGACCACATGGCCTCCACCTCCGACCTGGGCCCTGCCGTCCCTTGGATTGTACCGCGGGTCATTGGTCAGAACCCTCAGTGGCAATCCGAGGTGATTAGCGTTTCGGACACGTTTAGCTGAGTAACAGTAGTGATGTTTGCAATTGAGAACATTAACAATAAACAAATTTCAGAGAAAGTAGCCCAAACTCCTGGTAATAGTTGTACTCCACGGCCCCACCAAACTCCAAGTGTTAAAACTCATATGTTGAACACACTGTCAGAAAATCACTTCGTTCACTTAGTAGTATCCACTGGGGAGGAAATTAAACACCTCACATCATTTTGCAACACAAGGATTATGACACAAGGAAATGCGATTGAGGAAACTATAACTTGATCTGGAAATAGCAATAAGCATAGGTTGAGTATGTAAAAAAGATATTAAAGTTGGTTTAAACAAAAATGGAGTACATATACAATTCTCTGTGTGGTTTTTCTTTTGTGAATTTTCAGCTTCGGCTGGGTTAGTGCACTAATTTTGTTACGGTTTACTTAATGTCTCGCCCGAGGAGTCAGAAACTCGAAACGTTGTGAAAACGTTTTTGTTTTTACTGATTTTGATGGATAATTTCCGTGTTAATCGACTGAATAAATATGTAGAATTGAAGTAGTGAAAGCTCAACAAATTTAAAATACATTTTTGTTTCTATTAATTTCATTCAGAACTTGGTGACATTTTCTTTGCAACAGTTAGTTGCATGACTAACATATGTCTGTATTTCCACGTTCATATATTAAAAAAACAATAAAAATAACATTCTTAACTTTCTTTGCCTATAAAAGATTAATTGTTTTACTATTATAAAAAAATATTGAAATTAATTGATATTCCAGATGGATGGGTTTCAGTTAAAATGGAACTGTTGTAGGCGGGAGTTAGCAATGAGCCACGAGCGCGCCTGCGTATCAATCATGAGCCACGCGCGTGTCACGTGGTCCTCTGTTATTGTCACGTGACCTCCGCGTGCTCACTTCGCACGTCTTTGGTCTTTTGTTACTTTGCAGCCTTTGACCTGTTCAGGGTCCTAGGTATAGGGATGTACTTGAGGTTAGGCGCAACCAAAACTGACGTCCTTGTCTGGTCAAAAACATTAATTATCATAAGACATTAATAAAGGAGTATTCGCAAAGTATGGACGGATTACTATTTGAAACAGTTTGTGTAGTCCAAAGAGATAAAGGCAATTTGTCCCATACGTTATCAAAGGGGTCATTGTTACAATTCTCCGGTTTTCCTTGAATTTACGTTGGTTCATTGTTTTTTTTTTTTTTTTTTTTATATTTGTTTGACTCATTTATCACAAATAGGTCAACAAATTCGTCATGCACGTTCAAACTACTCCAATGTAAACATACAATTTTAATATTGCACTAATAATTTTTTTGCTGAACCTAAGCCGCAGGGGAACACAAAAGTAATGGGTACTGTTATTTTTTAACGCTCTTTTATAAGCAAAACGCTTTCTTTTTTTAGTTACGCATGGAAATAAAAGTGTATGATAGCATCAAACAATCATATAATACACTTATAATGTAATAAAATAGAAGAAAATTAGTCTATATTATAGACTATTCAAATTTTCCAAGAGGATTGATTTAAATACAAATTATTTTCAGATCCAATTTTGTAGTGGGATAAGGACTTCGCTCGCCCTATGAACAACATGTCTCGTGTTAACCATGTTGTATATGACTGATGAATATAATATCAATACGTTTACATTCACTATCATTCATAATTTTTTTCACCCCAATCAAGCATTATCAGAAAAATTAATCTTCATTTTTGGGGTTTTTATTACATACCTAAGAATGGATTTCTAATTGCATAGCTTAGTTGGTGTGTAATTTAAACCTCTAGCCTCACCCAAAATTAAACTTCCATGGCTCTTGGTTTAGACATTTAAATAGTTTGACGATCGCTTTTAAATGTACCAACAGTTGAAATGACTTCGTCTAGCAAAAACATTGTTTAACCAAAAACCAATCTCTTGCTAACCTATAACCACATTTAATACTGCGACTAGAGGTGTTATAAATAAACAGGTTGTTTACTCAAACAAATATTACAATACACGAGTTCAAACGACAACCTTGCGGGAATTGGGGCTGTTAAATATAGCTTGGCATCTAGAGGGCCAAGACATGTCGCGTCAAAGGCTACAGACGGACAGCAGTTAGGTTGAGATTATAGAGCTGAACTGGACATGAACTCACCGACGTTATCAGTCATCAGTGGTGATATTCTAATTCTGCTGTCTTTCAGCGAACAATCTTGTTCCCACAATCCTACTTCTACTGGTTATTGGTTTTAATAGCAGAGTTTACAAAATGTTAGTGTTTAAAAATGCCCAAGTACTTACAAGTAACCATAATTCCGTCTCATCGATTCCAAAAATTGTACATATTTTGTTCATATTGTATTAGTAAGGGAAATCTGGTCAATTTAAAGTAATTGGGCCTACATCGATATGGATCGACAACGACAGCATATTATTTCCATTGTATACACACACAACAACCTTTGAGGTGTGACGTCTTACATGGTTAAATACGAATTTCAAAGCACTCTACAAGAGATAGGGTACCTTTAAAGTAGTTAAAAGTTGGGAGTACAAAGAGTTTAAGAAGAATGAACATGACCCTCACGTTGTAGAACGGCGGGCGGAAATAAGGCGGTGAAAAGAGTTGTGCCCGAGGACATTGGAAATAAAACCGAGTTGACAGTCACGAGCCGAGAGGAGGAAGGATGGAAGGATGGCAGAAGGAGACGAGGTCAGTGGGAGGCCTTGGGAGGGGGAGGCGATCTCTTCCGGAGAGGGAAGGTTTGCAGAATCACGGAGAAGGGTTGATAGTCAACTCATAAAGTGATGAGCATTATCTTTCTTTCATGGTCGTTGGAAGAGCATCATAATGACTCTGTTCTCAACCGTCCACAATATGTAAATAAACGAAAATGGCTTCTAGCACTTGTTGACACATCTAGACTCAAACTGTTAACATTTACAGGGCGGCAAATAAATGTATAAGAAGTTACAATGGAGATCGATTTCGAACAGTCATCGTCAGGCCCAATCGGAGAGCGGTAGATGATAACAGTTATTATAATGGAAAAAAATACAATATGGTTGTAGATCTATAAAAAAATTTGAACGCATTTAATTATGGAATTGTATAGCACCAAAAAGTAAAATGGCAATGAAAAAGTTATTCGATATTTAAACACATAAACCCCCACCGCAAACCTGCAGACTAAGCGAATTTCATCTAGTCTGGTTGGATTTTAGCTCAAATATTTCCATTAAGAAGTAATATTTATTCCCCACTGAAATAACATTAGATTCGTCGAGTAGCCTACTTAGGTTTGCTATTACAGAGAAGGGAACAAGTGTTTAGGAATTAGGATGAAATGCATTTGCGAAATTTGATCAAAATAAATCTGTAAACAACTGTTTTCGTTTTTTCTTTAAGAATAACATGGGAATTTTAAATATTCAGTTTTTTGTAATTTTCTCTGTAACCATAAACCGTACAACAATGCTTTGATATACAAAATTAATTGTTTTAAGCTCTACACGATAACAGTTATGAAAATTGAACATTTCCATGTTTTAACATGGAATCCTATTCTTATGACCCGAACCAGCACCAGTTCGCAAGTTTATTCAGCTCTACACGTCCACGCCTAATTAAATCAAAATCGGGCCAAAATTACTTAAATTATTGAGTCCACGTATGTATATGTATACAATTTACATACTAATAAATAAAACACATTTTTAAACCTTAGAACCCTTTATTTTTTTGAAACAAACTAACATGTTTCAGTTCTTATGCGATTATCACAGTTAAATAATGATTAAGTAATAAATAAAGAGATTGCCAATAAACAATTAAATTATAGTATTTTGGGATTTTGTCTTTTAACAATTATTATGTGGATAATGTTTTAAAGTTTCTTTTGATTTTTTATACATTCGTTTTTTTAGGTTTATATTTTTAACAAGGTTATATTTGCATTGGGTTAAGAATATTTTCCGGATCTTTTTATGATGGTTATAATTGTGAAATTCTTCCTAAATATATCATATTTTTGTTTTGTTCTAGTTCAATTACAGCTAGTTTGGTTTGTAATAAATGGTCCGCGTAGTTAGACTTCATACTCGTTGAATTGTTGGAAATATATGCTTGTATATGTTCATGGAATCTACATGTATAACAATATTAACATATAGTGTTTTTGGCCTTTGAGGACATACAAGTTAAATAGCAAACCGGTCCCGGATATGGGTATCTCCGTGCCACCTACGAGAATGGCATTGTTCCCGATAGGGGTACTGTACATTTTATACAAGTAGGCTGCCAAAGAAATGTTTATCTCAAGTAGTTTATACCTATTACTAACATGGGTAACATTTTACGGTGAAATTAGTACAACTTTTAAGTTAAAACGGGAAATTATCCCTACTTTTACTTACGACTTGCATTTTACATACTATTTTGCGAACAGTTGCTGTATTTTCTAAATCAGTGACAACAGCTGTTTTGTGTGTTTAAGTTTGATCAAACAGAGATTCCTACGACAAGATGGGCTTTTTTCTCTTGGCTTGTCCCCAACGATGGTCCAGACGTTCTTTGGGTCGATTGGGTGTTTGTTGATAAGCTTATATAGAATGTTCCGATTGAGAGTGGGTGAAGTAAACGGGAAAGCTCAATTTTTATAATGCCAAAGTCGCCCAATTTCTCTGTGTTTTCTCGTGATCATCGTAGAAGTAATACATTATAGATAATTAAGACTAATATTTTTTCCCATATGTTTGAAGCCATGATTACCTCCCAGCACATGCCTCGGTAACTTATCGTCGGAGAAATGATTCTACGATAAAGCTTCAGTTTCTGTACAATTAGCTAAAGTTTACGTTTTTCTGGGGTAAACTGAGGTGAAAGCACATCATCATCGCTCACGTTAAACCCGAAAATAGTTTGCACGAACTAACTTAACGAAAAATTGCGAGAGACAAAAAAGTTAGTAAATTTTATGTAGATTTCAATGATACCTTATTTGTTCAGAATGGATAAATAATAACAGAGAAATGTCTTATTTTCCAAATGCATGACCACTTTTCTCCATTTAAACAATGATAATACTCCTTTTACGTTGTTAAGCATTAAATTGAGAAAAGTGGTCACGCATTTGGAAAAGAAGACATTTATCTGTTATTATTTATCCATTCTTAACAAATAAGGTATCATTGAAAACTACATAAAATTTACTAACTTTTTTGTCTCTCGCAATTTTTCCGTCAAGTTAACGGTTTTCGTGAAATTTGGCATAAAATATTTAAAATGGCTGCCATTTTGAAACGGTTAATGATCTTTTAGGATAATTTTAAACAAAGATAAGCCTTAATCAGATTAACATTTCTGCAAAATCTGAACGCTGTTTCTTAAACAGTTTAGGAGTTATTAATGTTTTTGTAAAAAAAAAAAACACATACATGCCGACAGTCGGTAAACTAGACACCACAGACCCATGTTCCTATGGTGAAATGTGTTTGTCTTGACCTAAGCAATAACGCTATATACACTATGTGCACTACGAATACCATTACTACCAGGCAACGGGATTGGTATATCCGATAGTAATGTCCCTAACAGAAAGTACAGTGTAAGTCATGATACACTAGTGAAAATACAGTACTCTGGCCATCTCCCGAACACAACGAATTACGCCCTTATCTCAGAACTCGTGTGTAATTACTGATAGTAAACCGCGTTGAACTAGATATTCTTTAGGATTTTACTAAGGAAAATATCAATAAAGATATAAAATTATATTTTAAAATAATTTCGAAGAGTTAACAATTAGATTGCATTTAAATTCCAGTCAAATTATGTCATAGCACCAGTATCACATTCGTCCCACCGGAGAAATTCATCTCCTTGGGAATTGGTTTTCTAAACTCAAAATACAAATTCACCATTAAGTGTCTACAACCATTGACCAGCATCAACGGATGGACTGCGGGCGGGCATTAATTGCGCCAACTGACCTGAGTCAGGTAGTCGGTTATTCCTGAATTGCTCCAACTACTCCAGGGAGTCACCTGATACTATAAATTCATTAACGGGGCCGCAATTGGCGACCCACTTTGACTGCATAATTGAGAATGTTAGGTTAATGTTAGCTTAGGTTAAGATAGGTTAGGATAGGTTAGGATGACACGTAAACAAGGTTATTCCTCTTGCCGGCAACTCACCCCTACCCTGGCTTGGGCTTGGCGCAACTAGGAACATTTTTGGGGACCCTTTAAGGGCTTGGCGCAATTAATGCACGAACTGGCATTTTTGTTTTCACTGCGTACATGTAATTTCACACGAAAGGGTCATATTTAAAACTGTTGTTTCAATCGTATGCACTGTCACTACACGATAGTTATACAAACGCTCAAAACCTCTTAGGTTACGGTACAGAATTACTAAAGACTACCTTGACTTTCAACAAGCAATCTCTATCGTCAAAACAAGTAGCCTAACAAATGTTACGCAGCCCAGGAAATATGGAAGTCACAAGTCTTGAGAGATTTGGCGAACGAAAGTAAAAGTAAGTCCGAGATGAGATGAGTGAAAGAGACAGAGAAGTTCTGAGTACAAGAGGTATAAATAGAGAGAGATGAAAGACGTAAGCAGTATCGCGCCATCACCTGGTAGCTAGGTGGTCATGTGGTCGTACTTGGCACTGCTGATGACCGGCTGATGACACTGCAACATGTAACCTACAGTTGCACAATATATAACAAACACACAGTCGAGCCCCCTGTGTGACCAATCACATTTGGACTCTTCTTCACAAGATCCCCGCGTTTCCCAAAAGTGCCATGTAAGCTCAGAAAGATGTACATTGTTGTTAAGTGTAAGCATAGTTACATAGTGACGGGATAGATATAGAGCTAATAGAGTCACGGCACCTCTATTAAAAAAATACATAAGTTCTTATGGGGGAGAAGGCACATTACATTACATAGAGATCTAGTGCGAAATATTTTGGAAACAAATAATGAGTTGTAATTGTATAAAAAACAAGGTATAGCGTATCCACAACCTAGCCTAACTAAAAAACGATAGAACGTAGCCAAATATTAGAGGCAACTTCACTTTTAGAAATATACAGACTATTTTTATATTATAAACGAGTCAATTGACAACTACAAATCACCGTACTACTTTATACTAGATTTTAAATCAACCTTAGTAACAATAACAGCTTTTACGGAGTTTAAAGGAAGTGCGAGTGTCTCCTGCAGAACAATTTCGTTAAAATAGGTCTAGCTTGTATGTTTAAAGTAGTGTATTCTAATGAATATATAAAGCACAATCAAGTGCGGGTTTACATTTTTGCCGTGTATACATTCGAATCGTTTATTTAAAATTAAATGTTGGTCTTTAAAGAAATAAATAGTAATGTATAATCTATTAATGAAATTTTTTTACCAAGGGAACTAGTTTAACCACTGTTTAAGGTTATTTCATAAAACAACCTTTAAACAAAATTCATTCTTGGTTTTTAATAAACTGATATATTGCAAGTTTAATGAACAGACCTGGCTATTTGAACATGTGTAACAGCCATATGTAGCAATGAAGTTTTTTTTTTTTATTAAGTAAATACAGAAATACGTTTGCAGAGCATGTAACCTGTACAGTATGTACAGTAACCAATTGGCGATGAGGTGAAACTCCTTAAACAAGTCATTCACGCTGAGAACTAAATCAAATTGGATACGGTAGAGAAATCGGTTGTATAATCTTGGGGTGTTTTACAGTTCTATGGAGTTGGAAAACCTCACTACATTGGTCGCCCACACCTTTCGAGAAATTATATATAGGATCGTAGTTTTTATCATTTTTACTTCGATAAGAGTAAATACTAGAATGCAATACCTTAGAAGCCACACTTTAAAGAAAAGTGTTGACCCAGGTCTGTGATAAAGTTTCTTAACAATTATTTACATTCTGGGAAATAGTGTTGGCATCATAGTATTGTTTGGATTGCTGAGTGCCTCGGTTGTTTTTTACTACAAAACTAGATTACAATATATGCCAAAATAAAATCTGCGAGCGCATTAGACACTAACAAATTCGTTGGATTTCCATTACCAATTAAATTACAATTAGACCACCGTTTTAAAGCAAAAGAAAAACTTTTGTTTTGGAATCTATTTTAAAACTCTTGACCCTCGTAACGAGGACTTGTGCGAATTTCGAGTTGATTGAGGCTGATTGCAGAACAACTTCCTTCGACGTGGTCAAGAATCATGATCACGTGGTAGAGCTGGTACTGGCCGGCGTGCGGGGCTGAGCCTCTATTGGATAATGGGTCCTACAGTCAGAACATAGCACTGATCTAATCTATAAATACTAATGAAAGGGTCTATAGCTCAGCTCTTTGCATGATTAGCCAGGATGCCAAAGTCATCTTGATTTACCCAATGGTGACATATTTTTGAATTCTTCAAACGCGGTATGAGAATGTCAGATGAGTAATTACAAATTATTTCTTCTGGATCTACGTTTAGAAGTTAAAATATGGTATAAAAAATAGTGAGGCTGTTGAAAGCATTATTTGCAGTAGAAACATTTAGAGTGGAATGGTTGACAACGATGTATGAGTCGTATCGCTTCCGATTACTAAGCACATTTCAGAAATGTAGTATTGACTCTTGGATACTGAAGTAAACATCCCATCTGTATTGACTAGCTGATCTATGTATGCAGTCCTTCCATTCAAATAGAGTGTGGTTAAATGAACAACTCGCAGAGTGTGGCTGTAAAAATTCTATGTTCTCTCTTAGTTTTACTCACTGCGATATTTGATATGTCAAAAATGATGCTATAGTCTGTAATAATGAGTCATAATTTCCGTTTGGATTGGTTAATAAGCTGTGTACTTTAGGAGAAATCCGCAATTGGCAACAGTATAATATGGTGATGGCTTAATTCTACCAAGTTTATTTTTATTGTAAACCTGGCTACAGTTAACATGTGGATGGGATGAACTTTTATCAATAATACAAACAGCAGAGAATGATTAAATAGTCAGTCATATTGTGGTTAGTGTAATAATTATAAAACATTTTTATAATATTCCGGAATTCAGTAAATAGAATTATAACAGAACGGATACAACTATGGTAGGCCTACTACTATGGTAGCTATGGAACTAAGGTAGATGTCGATGGCAGAGAACAAACAAACGTCAAATGTTCTACGTCAGAAAAGCACTGTAGTTCAGTGCGTCAACATGACTGCAAACATAGAAACAATATGTGTGTTATTAAGACCAACGCCAATGAATGAACATTCATTGATGATTACTTAATTCGATCATTAAATTGATCAATTATCTCATTCAGCAAGCTATTTAAGTCCAGTTGATTTATTAATTAACGAGTCAATTCAACTGTTGACAACCAGTCCACGTAGTCTGTTACATCTTAGACACAATAGATTCTTAGCACAATAGTTGAGGACATTAATCTTCGTAGACAGTTAAGTATCAAACTGTATATGAATTCGCAGGAGAGAGAATTGTTTTTTTTTCAAATCGAGTTTTGAAGGATGAAGAGAAAATAATTATATCTAACACCATACCCAATGAAGCCTAAGAAATAAAATCATACATCTAATAATGAAAATAAATACATATTCTGATACATTATCTTAATATCAAACATGTATAATTTAATATTTTAGAGCTCAACGTTTTGTTCTTGAAATGTGATAGTGAGATCGTCATGAGGTTTTCCTGTACTTCAGTAAAATATTTTGGAATTTTTAATGATTCCTAGATTTCACTATTTTTCTTTAACCAATTTGCGTATCATTGCAAAATTACGTTAGAGTAGAAAGATAAAAAACCGGCTATGCAGGTAGTACAAAATAACACAAAGTAAATTCTCAACTTTCGTGCAAACTCTCGAAACGGCAAGTAAGTGTGGTCAATATACTACAAACCCACAGTAAATAGCTCAGGTTATCACTTCAAGTCCATCTTACTCATCGTTCATCGGTTATAATAGCTGAATCCCACTTTAATTCCAGAATTGTGAGATTTTTATTGCGATAACATTGACAATATTATTCTTAAGCATTTACTTGAGTTTTCAAAGGACCACCAAATTTCTCAGCCGAAGAAGGAATTACCTGGCTTCTCTAAGGTGGGTCAGCTGGTAGAATCGTTCATTATAGCTTCCGAAAATTTTCTTGAGGCACAAAATTTCTCAATTAGAGAGAGAATCGCTTGGCTACTCTACTATATTGGCTGGTCACTGGATGATCAGGTGATCTTGCCAGCTGGTCAAATTAATCTTAAGAGTTTTCTGACATGTTCATGGGGCTCCAAAAACTAAATCAGCTGACAAGAGAACTATCCGGCTACGATCAGGTTCCACTGGATCAGCTGATCTGGTGGTCAGCTGGTCCACGCCGCGCCACAGTGACTATGAAGGGTACCGGATATTGGCTCAACAACCGCTGAGGCTCTCTCAATTGGCAACCCTATATATAGCTTGTTGAGTGGTCCACAATGACCACATGCCATCCTGAAATACCTCCGCATCTTTTAGTCAATCAAATATGTCCTTAATGAAGGAGATGTAACTGGTGTAGTAGAACTCAATAGGTCAATCAGGGCACTTCTTCAGGATCCGTTGCTGAAGCAGCGGTTGCCTTTTAATGATAAGTAAATGAGTTTAACCAATGAGGATTCATTAAAGATTTTTCAAAGCAATCAGAAATCTAAAAGATGCATCCGCAGTCCGTAAAGATAAGTCGTCGGTGAGCGCTCTGCGAAAGTTATTTTAGTTTGTAAATTATCAACGTCTACTCTTAATCCCACATTCTACATAAATGAAGAAATTTAGGCGACATCGACTATGCGGCAAAACTATATTGAGAGTGGAATTTAAGTTGAAAGAAGCCGACATGAGATGCAAAAGTCGATCAAAAAGGCCCTCATTCATTCTGCGATAAAAGAATCGATCAAAATTCGTGATGATACATAGCCTTTTCTAAAGGTTGGTAAAGTAGTAGCAAACTCGCTGTTTATAAAAATGCATTAATATAAAATATGTAAAAGGTCTCATTTAAAAATTACTGTTTTTAAAATATATATTTAATCTTGAAGTCTACGATTAATATACCACTAAAATCTTTGGAGAGTGCGAAAAGCTAATTACTGTAGTAACATTGCCTCAAAGGCAACCTAAGTTTGATGCAATGAAAATCACACAAATAATGTTTTCCGATCAAAATTTCAAAACCTACAATGTTAAGAAGAAATTAGCCAAGTTGAAAAATACTCAAAAATAATCAAGCAATTTTCGTTGAACACTTCGAAAACTCAATGAGCTGGAGAATGATTTCACAAAAAATATCAATGAATTTCAGACACGATTAATCTACAAAACACCTAACTTAGTTCCACTGTGGACCTTAACATTTCTTACGCATTGTGCAACTGCACAGGAAGCTGGCAAACTTACGCCCGAGTGAACAGAAGAAGAAGATTCCGGTGGAATGAATGGAGAATTAAAGCGAACCCACATGCTTACGTCATTCTCGGCCAATTGAAACCATTTCCAAAGACATCCTCCTCATTAAGCTAGGAGGCCAAATTAGCATTGACTTCTCGTGCGTAGCGTATAACGTGCCTACACTATTGAAGGTAGTGTTTAAAATACAGTAGTGAGACGTATGGTTTCGAACGTACAACTGATAGTACCTATCCCAAAGAGTCGAAAGCATTAACACATCCTGCACTAACGAAAGAAATCTGTGCTAAAGTATTCTGTGGCATACAATAGGTTGTCTTCAGCGCTATGAGATTCGTTTATTTAATTCGGTAATATGAAATTTTTTGTGATTTTATCCGGCACTATAGATTCAAAGACACGTATTTAAAACAATTAAAATACGTATTATTTCGTTACAAAAATAAAACAATAAATTAATGATTCGACGCTATGGCAATTGATGTGTAATTCGATGCTATGGCATCTTTCTTAGTTTAACTTTAATCCTATCCGAGATTGGAGAAGCATTGAGATACATTGCATAACCATTTACGTGTGATGTGGCTATCATGGCGAGTGTTCTGAACCGTAATTGCTGCTAATAGGTCTCCAACAGCCTGTTAATAGACGATCTCAACAAACAATTACCACCCAATGTCTTAGTCAAACAGATAAGTCATGCCGACACCGACACCCTTGCTTGTCTTGACAAATTAGCGGAATGTCATAAAATCGGCTTGTCTCATTTTAACTCTTTAGCCGTATGTAAGCAGGTTTATTTATTTATATTCATGCAGTAGCTTGTGTTTAATTCGATTTAGGACGATTTATCCAAATATAATTTATCCATTTAGGCTATTTATTTCACAATGGCCTTCTAGACTCATTCTAGGAATAAATGCAATCATGTTAGACAAGGTCTACTACAAGTTATTTGGATATGCAAACAAAATGAAGGCTAACGAAAATTAGTTAAAGCATATGGATTAAATCAATTTTACGCATATTTTAGTTCAGCTGTAAAAATCAGCTGAGTTTTTCGAATACCGACATAATGATGGTTTATAAACTAAAATACCAATCATAAAGCAATGTTCCGATTATTACCGATTATTCCGATTACGATACTTTTACCAAGGACCCATATTTCTGCACAAACTAAACTATACAAGCACAAAAGACGATATACATACAAAAGTTAATATATTATGAATTCCCATTCCACAATAATTGCGATGGAATAATGAATAAAAACGCCGGACTCAATACAAGGAAATCCACTTAATACTTTTTAAATTGAAACAATTATAAAACACATAGTACTACTTAACGTTTCAATATGATATATTAATAATTATAACGCAATTCAGTGATACTTAAGGCTGGACCTAGTACATGGAAATGCATTTGTAACAATTATAAAACCTGTTTCACTCATTGCTCAAAAGTTACATAAACAATAATGGTTGGTCGGTAACCGACATGACCTTGGTTTGATATACCTTACACTCGAACTGCAGGGCTGTCTACTATCTACTGTCTTATTTAGTGGCGTATTATGATTTGTTTAATATTACAATGTTACAATTCATTCGTTCAAGCGACTATAAAGTCGCTTTGCACTTTACATTCGCCTTCTTGAATAAATATGCTAGTGCTTTATCTCAGTTAAAATCTGTATGACAACAATCCAAAAACGAAAATAGCTAATCCAATTGTGCGACTTTCTACTTGATTTGTGACAAAATTTGTATTTCTAACTCTTCACGACGTTGGTAATCTCCCGCAAGCATTTCATTTTAATTAATATTTTTTATTTAATTCTTCTCTTTGTGAACATTAAACATGCATTATGATGCTACATTTTTCCTGTTAACATTTAGAATACGATAAATAAATATAAATAATGTTACAGTAGGTATAAATCTCGACCAGTCATCATGAGTGCCAATTATTGAATTGTATTATAATGCTCAACCTTAGATATGAGGGTGTAGAGGGTGTAGAGCGCTATTCCAGCTAAGTCCATTCCGGACCCAGATTTTAATTATCATTGGGCTATCGATTAATGCTTCATCTAATAAACTGTCGACGTTACATAGTGACAAGACCAGAGTTTGGACCGTTCCCTCACGAAAACGTAAAGTATTGGTCGTAACGAAACAAAAAAAAATCACCTATTCTTATTTAGGGTCAAATTATGATTTGTGTTTTAATTTATGTTATTGTTTATGATAATATCGTTTTATTTGGTTAACTGAAATAACAGATTATAAGGATGACAATCTACAAAGGGAGTATGTTTAATCTATGGTATCACTTACTATACGGATTTCATGGTTACAGTGGCAGCAATGGCCCAGCTTTGTTGCAGGAATGGTCTACGGGCCAGACACTTTGTTTCAGTCAAATAAACGTGAGCTAACTATGTAATAGATAAAATTGCTAAAGGACAGAACCAAGTAAATTCTTCAAACAACTTGCAATAGCCTAATAAAACTGCGTTTTAGAGTGGTGTTTAAGCAGTTATTAACATAGGCCTATATAATTTTTAGATATCATTTTCTTTTAGGTTTTTAGGAAAGTAACTTTAACCAGACTAGGGGGCGGAAACATTATTGGGCCCCTGACACCTATGTATGATCAACGTATTGGAAGGCGTATTTAGTTACATTTGCCAATATTTGCAAACATTGCGGGCCCCACTCCCGGTCTGCTCCAGTAAAAGCAGTAAAGGAGGTCGCATTCGCATATCCAGTTGCAACTTTCACCTTTTGTACCGCCCAACTCATCAGATAGCCACATCTGCAAACCAATTACAGTACTACAGGGGCGCACCAAGTCTGTTAAGTAAAGGAAAATTCATTATTTAAATATTTAAAACTTCTTCCATTAAAGAATTACAGCCCAAATTAAGTTACAGCGCGGTGTCCATACGAAGTAACATAAAAAAACCTTGCTACAACAATTTACATGGTTCAAGATACGAAATATTATTTACGCCACACTACATTATTTTGACGAACTTCCCACGCAAGGATTTAGTCCAGAAAACAGCTGTTTGCCGCCAGCTTATTCAAATGGGGTTTCATTGCGTACTACTGTGCTGCAATGAGTTTTGCCGGACACCAATCAGCTGATTATACTGTATTTAGGTGGCAGTGATTGGTTATAAACAAAAACATAACCTCTTTATGACTAGTGATTTTTAGTCCTTTAGTTGGTGGAAATATATGAGGATTTGTACGGATTTAGTAGTATGGCGTAAACTATCGTACGTAACTCGTCCAAAATGTGTGTACCGGACTCGTATGGTAATCCCGTACTCGACTTCGTCTCGCACGGGAACGACCACACTCGTCCGGTAAACACTTATTTTCAGGACTAGTAACGTAATATACTATTCCATTATTGCTATTATTATCATTATTTGTATATCAGTTTACAAAGTAATATTAATATAAAAGGATATAATCCTCACAATACTACTCTCGAATCAAATCAAATAAAAAATAATTTATTCCAATAAAAAAACAATGATTACTTCGTGGTATAAGGTTAAGTTCATTAAACACACATATTCCTTATGCACTTTATTTAAAAAGATAAATAATTAATGTAATGTGTTCCAAATTAGTTAAATTGCACTTGTAATTATATTTTTTAGTGTATATTTTTGAAAAAACCGCTAAGAAATCAGTCGAAACTTGAGAAAGCAAAGACTATTCATTAAGAATTCTTTTCGCTGTGGCAACTTATCCCTTCGCCTCACGGCAAACAAACAGGACTTTAATGGGGGTTACATTTAATTTAATGAACAGGCTTTGTACAGCGCAGTTCTAATTAATTGTGAACTTGATAACCAAGAAGTCAAACACTTAAAGTGACGGGATTATCATATTTTTCTGCAAGAAACTATCACAATTGAAGTAATAAAAGTGATATCGTTGCGCAGAGCGAGCGTGTGCAAACGTGAGCCTTTAGATAAATAAATAAAAATGTTGTCATTTGAACTTGATGACCCGATATCGCAAATTAACGAGGCAATTAATAGTTGGATAAACGTGTTTTTAGCGCTCACCAGTTGTTTACTGCTAGATAACATTTTTTGTTATTCTAAGAGCGCAGTATGCTAGATATCTGTTGGGTAAAACAATTATACAATAACCGTTTGTCGATGTTTTTGAAGCTTAATTTATGACAAATACTTGCATATAAATAATACCACCGCCGCAGCAAACCTGCAGACTAAGCGAATTTCAACTTGTCTGATTACATTTTTACTAAAATATTTCCATAAATAAGACATATTTATTCCCTATTTAAAAAACATTAGAATTAACGAGTGCTTAGGTTTGCTGCTACGGGGAATGTAAATAGTGTTTTTGACCATACGTCAATAGTATAGGATGAAATAAATAAATTTTCCAAATATTATCACTATATATCCAAAAACAAGTAAACTACAACAATTTTCATTTTCTCCATAAAAATAACATGGGGATTTTAAATTACACTATTTTTGAATTTTCTACGTGACCGTTAGGCATACAACAGCGCTTTAATATACTAAATTATTTCTTTTTTAAGCTCTATAAAACGGTTTGGAAAGAAATTGCAAATTTTTTTGTTTTTAGGGTCAAAAATGGGAAAACCCCATTTTTACCCCATGAAATCCCCCATAAACCCCCGTTCCCATGGTCCGATTATGCTGGGTCGCGAACTCGTTCGAATAAACATAGGTTTACACGTTTGTACCAAATTTAATCAAAATCGGATCATTTTTGCTCGAGTTATCGCGCTAACGGACACATAATATATTTGAACGGATGGTGTTTTTGGCCTCTAGGGACCTCAAAATGAAAAATTAAATCGGTCCCGGGTCCAGGTCTTACAATGAGTACTACGGTAATAGCTTATTCCCTATATGGGAAATTCGCTAAAACTATATCAAACTTATTACTTTATAATTACATACTTTCGACACAAATAAAGTATGAACATCCTCCGAAATTTCTCAATAAAATATATTAATTACTTTTACATGCCCATTGTTGAGTTCAAAAACTTATATTGGAAACAATTAAAACCCCCCTTTCATTTAACGTAATATTCTAAGGAAAATATGAAACATACAGAATAAGGTTAAGAAAACACAAGGGTGTCCCGTTAAGTGAAACAGTAGCTCGTATCATTATTATTTATAAGACTATGTTGAGGAAATCTCAGTATGACCTTCATCGAATTTAAAAGAAACAGATAAAATTAGAAAGCATTATTACTGTAAAATGTTTATACGGACGTGTCCTTGCAAAATGACTAGTTGCACTACATGATAACGAACTTTTTAAATCGGTCTGGTTTAGTGTTCAATAAGAAACATATTAACATGCGGATGCTGTGCCCGAATGTCCAATTTATACTGGATTTTTCAGATATTACCAGCTTATCTCTGGCCAATATTAAATGAGATTATTTTAAGACGTCGATGTGAAAAATTGGACTGCATAGAAGTTCTACTCGTACATTGAGTACACTAGTGTTTAACAGATGTCGAACATCAAAATAAAGCCTGGAACAAGGAATGGATTACACCGGAAATTATCATCACCTTCTCTCCAGCCTCGATGTATTCTATAGCCCCGTCTCTAGCGTTAGCGTACAACCCCTACTCTACAATAACAAATTGAACAGGTCACCTAAACAAGAGATGATTATACAGGAGTTATCAAGTTCATTCATAGAACTATATATGTACTACATTTTCGTGTTGCTACATTCATCCTATTCCTTGGCAAAAGAATGAATGAATGAATGAATGAAAATGATTTATTTAGTCAGGCAAAGTTAGGGCCACATGGCCCTCTCTTACACTTAACCTGTAAGACAGACTTTGGTCTATAGATTTATTTATAAAGTTGTAAAAACGCTTTTGGACACTAAGTTTTCCTCATTTAAAACCAAGAGAAATTTAGTGAAAATATAAAAGAGTGTCCAGGAAAGGAGGTCCTGTTGAAGTTATTCCTCAGGACGGTGGTTATGTTACCTACTTGTCAGACAGAGTTTATGATTGTGAGTATTGAGGTGAGGGACCCAGTGCCTATCTAGATGTACAGCCTCACACCGGTCAGGTGACCACGAGCAGTCCTCGTGTGACTGTCTTGGCAACCTCCCAACTACCAGCTGACAAACCTGGGTCTTTGGAATCGGTAGGCAAGTATGTCCAACCAAATGATCTGGTTAGCTTCTCTAACTTGAGTGCGAGAGGGACGAATTCGATCCCAGGTACATCCCGAGGAATAAAAGGGTATGTGACACTTTCTCCTACTGGTTTATTGTTTATTCTTACAATAACAAAGAGAACAAATTACTGTCACAACCACGCTTCATAAAGAAGAACACCAACTAACGTAAAGTACAGTATAGGGAATATCATATCAGTACATTATTTCACGACTTAACATTTTCTTTAATATTCATTACCATTGCTTAAGGTGTTTGTTAAAAGGTGTAAATTTCATAACCTTTGTAAACTCATTTATCGATGACAGTCCTTGATAGCTCAGCAAGGCTATGATGCAATAGTTTTTATTGGAACAACTCGTCTTATCTTTAAAGATAGTCTTTACCAGATTAAACTCAACTTGGAAGAGCGTGATCTGCTCCAATAAAATCGGATGATGAAGATAAAGTTCGTACATATGTATAATACTATACAAACAGCTACGATATTACTAAGAATCTATTTTACGTTGTTGATCTTAGAGATATGGGCAAATAAAAGTACTAAACATTCTTTAAACGTTGAAATAAAAGCTGGCGAGATACACCAGATATAATTGTTGGCTATTTGTTATTTAATTAATTCCATTTTACAAACTGCAACTCCATTATTATTTTGAAACAACGAACAACATCTCCTAGATCTAGTGGAACAGTTGAAATGTCATTGTATGAACTGCAAACCAGTGCCATGAGTAAGTATATAAGGCGTTTCAAATCAAAGCAACAAAATTCACAAAGTTCGCAATGAAATTTACCGGTTGCATTGTCAACTGTAGCTTAGTTTTCGTGGATTTTTAAATTTCAAAGTGTTTAACAAAATTAGGCTATACACTATATTGTTCAAATTTTAAACTTAAGACCTTATCACGTTTTCTACCATTCTACCAAACTTGGCTCCTTAATGCAATAGTCAACCTTTTTACTGTCAAAAACGTCAAATTGTGAGGTAATAGAGCGTTTATAATTTTTTTAAGTTTATTTAATCCACACAATATTTAAAACCAAGCTTACTTTTCTGGCCTATGTCGTATTTCCTACCGTACGTTTATTGCTACGGCACTGCTTTCTTTCAAACCGATATTTTCATTTTGAACCACTTCCTAAAAAAGTTCATTCATTCATTATATGTTTTGTGTGCGTGTCTTTACATTGATAGCTATGCATTTACGAAACTTATACTCTTGAGATTTCATAAAATACATGTTTGTGTCATCATTTAATTTTTCTGGAAATAAATTATATATTTCAAATTTGAATTACATCTCACAAAAATCTTGATCTAAAATGTGCGACTGTTTGTTGTGGGTGGTACATGAGCCAGCTAGACGGCGTGGCCCCACCCAACATATGCAAGTCTCAAGGTGATATGGACCGTTATGTGTCTGCGGATTTACCGGTCCGCATAATGTCAGCTGACACATAACATGGAACTGACAGATGTGACAATGGTCAAACAGAAGAGGCGCTCCACATAGGTAGATGCAATATTCTACTGTATCTACCGTTGGCCCACCTGTTCACGGGCCAATCAGTAAAAGGGTGTTGATTATGATGAATATTCTATTTCTTTTTCGTTTTTAGTGTTTCATATTGTTAAATATGTTCCGTTTAGGAGGAATAGGGCTCAATAAAAAGGCTATGTTTACAGCACGCAATAAGTAGACGGAAAACTATAGACTATAGACTTTACTGCGTCTTTCGAATCTCCAGCGTTCTTAAATCTTCAAGTCTTTCATTTTGAAAGGAGCATTGATGTGCTTTTTAAAAATGTATGTGAAAAACCACATTGTATTAAATAAGCGGTGAAACATGTTAAGATTTAATTTATGGTTAAACCATAGATTAAAGGATGGTTAAACTAAGTTCTATGTACGGAGTGGCTAAATGAGGGACACAACCCTCACAATGTGAAATAATGTAAACTTTTTCAATTAATTTATTTACAACAAATATGTTCAAAGTTGTTGGACAAAATCAATCGTTTGAATTCAGTGAATTCGATGAATATAAACACCTGTTCTATGTAGAAAGTGGCTTTAAAATTTGACAAGACCATCACAATATATTAAGTAGTTATAACGAAAACTAAAGCTTATCATGAGCTATGTACAGAGTGGCTGGATAAATTATCATGTTCTGCATATTCTTATAATACTTGTTGCACTTTTATATTCAACCAAATTGATACTATGCCTTATTTTAAAGGAGAAATCGAATTATTGAATATCATCGAATCAGCATCCTTTCTTTTCCGTCAAAGAATATTATTGTTTTGGTTAATTAATTGGGGTATCGATACATTTTTCAGCAAACATAATAAAAAAGTGCTCAAAGTATAACTATTGTGTTTCACAAAAGAAACTAGTTTATTATACAAAATCAAAGTACGTTTATAGTATCATAAAACACAGTTGGGTAACTTCACCAATAACTCGTTTAAATAACTTCATTCTCAATAATTGGAGTGGAAACTCAATAAATATGGACGGTTGCGCCTATTAACTGTGCACGTGTATAAACGCGTGGTAAAACTGTGCCTCCGTGCCAAAAGTAACTACCAACAAAATGGTAGTAATGGTATGTAGTATGGCAACAGTGCTACTCAAGAGATAGGCGATACAACTTTAATTTAATCACAACGATTTGCCATCATCGAAATAATTGATCATATAATCAGAAAGTTTTTTTTCAGTGTGTAGAACAGTTTGATGAAATTTTCACCATTTTAAATTGTGTGTAATTCAGGTAACTACCACAATTTACTATGAGGAAATTTTGTCTTCAAAAACTTGTTATTATTCGACTTTATAATAAAGCATATCTTTCTATACGCTATGTTTGAATAAACAAACTTCATTCACGATTTTGTTTCGTAATATGTACAAAGATAACACCCGGGAGATGAAACTGTCTAGATTGTATCGGTATTATAGCAAATATATAGGGAGAAAATTACATTGCGTTTTGTTGCAAGTACATCAGTACATCAGTGAGTGTGTGCCGCAATATAGTTTGGTTAATCATTATGTAAACCACCCTATAGTATACTATAATACCATAACATACAACACCCGCATACAGTATTACATGCGTGAATCCCAATCATCGTCAGTACACAACAATATGATACGTTAGACTGAAACGTAGCACCCCGGTAATGGTTGTTAGACTGTCTACTCCTTTAATCTATGCTACAATGAGAGAACCCGGCGCCCAGTGCACATGATATACAAGACAAATAAGTTTACGAACAAGGAATATTTCATATCTTTGAGGGAATACGATACCAGTCCAGTTAATATTAATAATATGAAACACAGCTGGTAACTTGGAAATAGTACTTGGACATTCTTGAAAACTAGCTGGCGACTTGGTCATACGACTTGTATATTCTTGAAAATCAGCTGACAACTGGATATTTAGAAGCAAAACCATACGTATTATGGTTGGAGACAGGTTTTGAAGAGAATAATGCTGTTGTAAACTTGATTGGAGGTTTGATTGGTATTAGACCTTCATCAATTGTCCCTAGATTTACTCTGTAATTATACCTTGTTATTAACAAGGTTCAATCACACTAATCTTAACTTTCTAGCTTTGTGAGTTTAAACTATGTGTAACGGATTTTTTTGGGAATTTCTACGACTTTCCTTTTGAGAAAACTTAGGTTTTACCATGATCGTATCTGACATTATCGATTGTGAAAAACTAAACTACTCGTATGGATTAAACTTTACAGACCACGTATAGAGAAGTAATACCCAGCATAATTTATCTCAATTCCCAACCCTTCAAATGAGTTAACTCATTATTCCTGTAGCCAAAGAAAACTGGTAATAGATATAATCAACATGACGATCGATTTCACTTTCACACCGTCGCGGAGCCGCGGCCGAGTGGTCGGTGTTTAGTACGGTCAGGATCAGACCACGGACCACGGAGCAGCCTATGACTACTGCCTACTGACGGCTGGCGAGTGCCCATAATGACAGGATCTGCAGGAAGCACTTCCTTCATCCAAGGACGAGCGATTCCCAGGCTCCATGGGCAGTTGGACAACAAAACTGTCCATGGTGAAGCGATTGGACTTGGACGGATAGCCAGCCAACTACAGTCGCAATGGTCGCAATATACTCAACTTTGTAGTCTTCGTGCATTATTTATTCAAAAGTTCAATATTCTGGAGATAAATGTCATCAGACAGTTAAATATCCATTTTTATCATTAGGTAGCTGTTATAGTGCTTACTTGGTAATCAAAAGGTCGCCGGTTCGATCCTAAGAAAATCCAGTAGCTTTTTGATGGTTCTCAGGACTCAGCTGTTGTTGATAGAACTTAAAATACAGTAAATGGTCCTGGCTGGAGAATCAGCTGATCTCATCTCTAATCTACAATCAGCCTTCACATAGAGCTTACAGTACGCGCCTTTATGACGTTTGCTAAAAATTAATTATGATAATAATACAGTACGGTAATAATAATGATGATTTAAACATACCCTAAGTCAAAGCAAAATCTATCGATGAACAATTCAACTTAATAAGGATTGGATTGGATCAAATTGATCAATTCCTTCTTAAATTACATGATCGATGGTATTTTTAGACATTATCTGACAAAAGCTTAATAGCCTTATTCCTGATATCACGGTTCCGTTTAGACGTACTCGAGTGTATGTTCCCTGTCTCATAGCGAGCCCAAGGTCTAAAATTTAGGTAAATTATTTTTGACAATTAAAATAAATCAAATTCATATTGAGTCTTAACAAATTTTGTTTATATATAAGAATTGATTCGTGTTTTTGAAATGACAGTATTTATGTATGTATTGATATATGATAGTTTATTGTGTACTATCGACTCCACCTTCCATGGGTGTTACAAGATATAACCAGGCTTGTTAGCGTAAACAGAGATGAAGAGCGACTTGTAGTTGGCGAAGATATTTTCATTCATTGCTTATTTAACAAGTTATGAGTTTTACACCTTAAAATTAAACTAAGTAATTCAATATTGTATTCATGTCTAAGCGATTAATTGAATAAGGCGAGTTTATTCTTTCATTTACAAATAACAATATTTTCCACTCAATACTTAGTACTTCACGAAGTTCAAAGTGTTAAATTACAATTTTGTATATAAAGAGTGTTTGATTATAAAAGATATATAATTTTACAAAACGTAACGGTTAGATAATAAATAGTTTTAGTAACGAATGATACATCGATTTAATTATAATATTAATGAAGGGGTATAAATACTAAATTCCTTAACATTGCAAAAATGTCCCTTAATTTAAGACTATCAATAATAATCATCTTTTTCTTCATTACATTCAGACCATATAAATCCTTCGATTTTCCGAAACTCATAACTGTATAGAAGTAATGAATTTATCTTAAATTGTAATATCCGTTAAAGGTATCAGTTGTTTTCGTTTGTATTTATCAGATCTTAAATATGCGGATTTGGTAAAAACTAACTTTTGAAATTGTCAGCATAAGATTGTTATCAGATCTCTTGGAGATTGACGTACGTCTCGTTATCTTTGTAGACAAACACAGTAAGCAGTGTTCGTAAAACTCACAATACTAACGGATTCATTCCATCGACGAGAAAACAATATTTGAGATACTGATGATTTTGCAAAAAGAGCTGTGCGAATAGTAATTTCAGAAACCCCTATTAAAGAGTAGTTACAAATATCGGAATTTTGACTGTGTATGTGAACAGTATTCAGTGCGTGTATAAAATACTAAGTGAGAAACGTTATTTTAAGGGTTTAGTTCGGAGTGTACAAATAACGACTGAATAAAGGCTTATAACAGAACAAAAGAAGTGCAGTGTTTTTTGCTGACTGTACAAGATTTGAAAGAAATCTACATATTATATAAATAACAGCCAAATTAATATAGTATTACTGAGAATAGAATGTTATTGTCAACATTACTCAATACCAAGTCAGCTTTAGTCATTGTAAAACTATCTGATTGCATTTCCTTTAATTCGTGCGAATTTAAGTATTAGCCAGTGTACCAACTGTAGACGAAAAATCGAATCACACTCAATTATTATTACAATTTAATAATAACAATTAATTTGCGGTGAATTGATATTGCAAGTGTCTTATGATTTACATGTGTTGTAAATTGAAATTGCTCTGATGTTAATTTTTAATATTTTTTTTATTTCAATTTTCTATGTACAGCTTAAGAATTGTTAAAGCTTCGTGCACAGCGTAGGGCCTAGATACTGGAAAGCAATTACGACTCTGCCGAAAGTTCTTGGTTGCGAAGGTTTTTTTATATAACCAAGCACGCGGCAGAGCTGACAAGCCTTTAAGTGTATACAAGTTTTATAAATAACTACGTTTATTAGTTACCAGAAAAAATTTTGATTTTTGGAAAATTATGTGCAATATACTTTATTGTCACACCGACAAAGGTTTTAAATTTAAGTTGCGAAATATTTTTATCGAGCAATAAACGCGAAAAAAGTTTCCTATGATTAGCCTTTATTGTTGGTAGGAACAGCAGGAAAATATAAATTATACACTAATACTTAGAGTGTTCACGTGTCTATAATAAGTTATTTTACAACCAAAACGTGCCACAGAACTAGATAGTTGAACTATGTTATATAGATAATTTTTATCAGCCTTATCGATAATTGTATCGATTAAAGTTTTCTTTTGCCATTTAGCTATTATTTTGTAGGCCTACAAGATTCGAAACACGTGATGCAAGTTACATACATTTATTAACGGAATAAAATTTTATACATATAAAAAACTTACACTAGATACCAGTGAATATATTAAAAGATTATCAATAGACACAGTACCAAGTACTTTCACCCACATTACAGTATAGCTAACGTAATGATTTGGTGATAACGTTAAGAAGTTAGGCTATATAATATGATGACGTTTAAATAAAAAACTAGTGCATTTTGAAGAAATTTAGGCTACTATTATATGTTTTTTTGGAATAATTATTACAATCAAGAAAACATCATAAATTTGAATGCGTTTAAATTTTAAAAATACAAAAACTTATTACTTTTACCCACTTTATTCATTGTTCTATGTATCTTTGAAATTACTTCCAAATATCTAATTTTTTATAATTCTATAAAATAAAAATTCTAAATTTTTAAATTTCAATCATACTAAACTAAACGTTTATGGATGCTCGTTGTAACAGGACGTAAATTTTAAATGTTCCAAAAGACAACTACCAATTTACAAAAAAAAAACCACCCTTAATAAAATGATAACATTTCTATCCAGTATCACAGTGAGATAACATAAGTTAAATTGTAAATGATACAATATTTGTTCATACAAGTAGTACAAACCCAAAACCAACCCTTATGATTTCACCTACCTTTGACATGTAGGGGGGAGTCTTTCGGATTCTGCGGGGGTTGCGGCCACGATAACGAGTGCGAGGAAGAGTGATACACGGAGCATCATCGCGAACACTAACGTACACTTACACTGCACAGTACCACAGTACGATGTGGAGGTTAGGTTAGACTGGTGTGTAGTGAAGTGCTAGTCTCGCCAGTACAGTGAGGCCATCCCTGCAACAGACAGACGTGTACTGGACTGGTGCTGGTGCTGGTAGAGTGGTACTGGTGTACTGGTGTGGTGCTGTGCTGGGTAGAGTGGTGGTGACGAGCCCTCCACTACTATTGGTGCTTGCCGACACACCTCCGCGACTCGCTCAACACACAACTGTGAGACCGTGTCACCGTCACACACACACACTCACTGCGTGCAACATACTTTGGCGGTCGCCACTTGAAGGGGCGAATCTCCTTGTAGAGTAATCGTATTAGTCGCAAAACAATTTGTTGGTTCCTGTAATGTATCAATTTATATATGTCAGTTGTATACTCCTTGGTGTTAACTATATTCACAAGGCCGTGATCCCCACCACTACTATTGTAACTAATGTAACTAACGATTAATAAATCCTTCTATGTTGAACCATCACAAGATGCACTTGTAATAATTATTTTATCTACCATGTTCAAGGTGATAATTATGTAAGGTATATAAAGGAAATATACAATCGTGTAGCCTATAAAAAAAAATAGGCATACTCCAAAATTAATTTAATAGGTTCCAAAATATACTAATTTATAATTCAGTTTTAAAAATCCTTGTACAACTAAATCAAGAGTTCTACTGGACCGATTTTATTAGCCTAATTAATGGGTCGTTGGGAAGTTTAATTTGTGTAGATTTGCAAATAATTATGAAAGTTGGTTTTTGTTATGATTTATGGTGGGAAAATTAAAAAAAAAATGTTTTCCTACAGTTACCTAACAATGTACCATTAGAAATACATTGAATACAGGGGTTTTCATATTTTTAATTTAAATGCAACTTTCGGCTACCTTTTTTGAGTATTTTCAAGACATGCATGGTATCAATTTGTAGGAAATTTTATTCTTTTTCATAATTTTACCTTCCACTTTATTCGATTCCTTGCCATTTTAAAGTTATTTGCAAGCTTCTAATGTATACAGCTGACAAAATATGAGTTAGAGATATTTTTGTTAAATTTTGTACAGCTCTTCTACTAGACCGATTTTGTTAATTAATGGGTCGTTATGGGTCGTTAGTATGGGAAAGCCTAATTCGTGTAGATTTGCAAATCATTATAAAACAGTAATTTTATTAAATATTTGAGGTAAAAATAACAAAAATTACATTAAAAACTGCTTCATTCAAGTTTCTATTTCAAGTTTCTATTTGTAGCCAACTTTTGGCTGCTTTTATTGAGTATTTTCCAGGAATTACATAGTAGTAATTTGTAGGACATTTTTATTTTCATTCAGAATATCACATCTACTTTGGTCACTTTCCTCACCAATTAAAAGTTATTTGCAATTAAGTAAAGCAACCTCCACATTTATAGTGGTTAGAAAATACTGAATTACAGATATTTTTGTTAATCTTTGTACAACTAAATCTACAGTTGGTACTGGACCGATTTTATTAATTAATAGGTTAATGGAAATCTTTATCCATGTAGATTTGAAATTAACGATGAAAGTTCAATTTTTTAATTACAGGCAGTAAAGGGTGAGCCGTTATGGATAATTTAATCATATGAAACATGTTTTAGTAATTTAACAGATGTTTGTTGTACAGTATTGTTATATCATTGATCTATCTTTGTTCACATCTATTTGTTCACAATTTGCATTTGTGGTTAAAGTTTTTTTTTCTTATGTTGTGTGTTTCGTGTTATTCTGTACCAATAATTATTAAAAAAACAATAATTAGTGAGTAAACTAGTGTATGCAAATTTCATAACCATAATTTCTTAAAGACCGTTGTATTTAACCACGACGGGCTATGTTGCTAGTATATGATAATACACAAGCCTATTAAATTTAACCGAAATATCTAGTACTGACCATTTACACCAAATAATTTTTTTTTATTATTATTATGGGTAGGCTACCGTGAAGTAAGCCTACTGAAATGTTTTTGTAATTACAAATTTTGGAATCAATACGAAACTTACAAATACGGGGTGTTTTTTAACAAACCCCCAAAATTTACAACTACCGTGAGACACCTTTTAACAACAAAACCAGCTCATACGATGGTATCCCTGTTTTCTTTACTTCATTGCCTATCAGCTAATATACATCGTTCCAGATATTTATGAGGTTTAGTTATTGATAATTGATTGTAAATAAGACGTAATATGGGGTTTTTGTATCCTCAAATAGAGCTTGCGAAAACGCCAAGTAGAGACTTATTAGCAATACTCACATACCTTATTAGTCTGGGCTTATTAGGCCTACGCACAGGCACCTGCCCATGTAGGCCTATCCCATAAGTACGGCAAATTTGAACTTACAAATGTTGTATTGTATTGTTGTATAACTACTCTCTGTTTTAGTTGAAATTTCTTGTGTTTTCTTGGGTTAAATACACGTTTTTCTTTTTTCATTTTTTTACTTAGATAACTATGCAACAATCATATCAACCAAAATGTGAGCTCGTTTTGTCGCTAAACAGTGCCTTATGGTATTTGTAATTTGGGTTGCGCAACACACCCTGTACAATGAAAAAAACACTTTATTTAACTACTGTTTGACACAGGGAAATTCGCCGACACCGACTACCAGTATGACACGAAAATGTTGAAAACATACGTTTATCTTGTAGTTAAATTCCCAAAAGTGTTCTCCCTCGTCGTTGATCTAAAGACCAGTACGAATTATTGATGAATGACAAAGTTTTACACAAAATACTCCATTCTTCATGAAAAAATCAAGTTCAAATCAAGTCGTAACATTCAATGCGCCTGTTTTAACAAGCCTATAAACACACGTTGGTTTTTTCTAAGAAAAGCTGTACGGATTATCGACACCCCAACGTGGTTATATTACATACTTTGAGAACTGAAGTAGAAGACATGGACTAGATGAAGAAGAACATTATCTAATGAACCCATCACATTTTGCCAAACACGTTGAATGTGGCACCGAAATTGGCTTTATCACTCATACTCATACGGCTAAAATATGAAAACTCAAATGAACTTCCCAAATGTCGTTTTGGATGATGATCTAGTGTTATTTCGTTAAAATTTTCAATTTTTGACGAGATATATGACGTCATCATTCGTGACAGAATACTCGTCATGCGCCGCACCTGTCCGGCTGCTATGTAGAACCATTGACTAACCGACGCAAAGTACCATACTCTTGTACTTGAATTCTATAATGGTTGGTTGGGAGATAACATATGCTTTACGATAAGCTGCCCTTTCGAATTAGCATTCAAAATGTTGTGTTAAAATAAATAGGAGTCATTCGGCATTGGTATTAGTAGCATTAGTAGTAGTGCAGGGGCTTAGTTGAACTAAGTTATTTTATTATTCTAAAACTGCAAACAGCTTAAAAAGCATTAAAATGGAATATCTAGAACAGCGTAATTATAGCTAATGGAATGAATTAGTCCATAAGCAAGATCACTTTCGTAAAAGAAGTAAGGTTGTTAAAGTGTACGGCATGCAAAAAAAAAAAAAAAAAAGTAGTTTCACCAAAACTACAAAACTATTTGATTACACATTTTTCTAAAAAAATTTCTTAAAATAATATCAGTTATAATATGTTTTTCGCCATACCAGTGATTGCCTAAATGCATAAACTTTGGTATATTTTATTATTTATTCATTCCCATTAATAAAATACAACGAAAACATACTGTATGCGCCTACATAAAATATGAACTTTATGTATGCGCCTACGAAAACATAAAGTTCAATACGCAGTACCCTATGCTATCTAGAACGTTTTACGCTCTGAGAATAAATTAAATTGCCGTTACACGCTAGTTTATTGTGGATTCATAGCAATGAGGAAATTATTATTAAGTAACTCACCGCATCAAAACTACATAATAAACCAATTTCTATTTACCTGATTTTTCCCAAAATATTTCATAAAAAATGTTAGGGGTTTTCCTTATTTAAATAACATTAGGTTTACGAGAACTCAGGTTTGATGCTACAGGGAGAGGGAAGAAAACGAGTTATTTTATATGTAAATTGTAGGCAGTAAGGAATAAAAAATCTGCTAAATTAGACAAAATATATATCCATAAACAAACAAAAACTATAACCATTTACTTTTTCACCATAAGAAAAACTTTAGGGAATTTTCCTACGTCGCATTTAATCGTACTACAACGCTTCAGGACACACATTTTATTATTTGTTTAGTTTCACGCGATGGCTGTAATGAAAATTGGGCAAGAGTAAAATGTTATAGCCCCAATTCTCATTAAATTACAAACCCTCATTACACCTGTTCTTATGACCTAATCTTGCTGGCTAGCTCGCTTTATACATGCTAAATTTAATCAAAATCGGACCGAAATCATCTGGTGACTTAAGAAAACTTACATCGGTTCAGGGTCAAGGTCTTAGAATGCCACCTACTGTAATAGCTCCTTCCTTATAGGAGAAATCCACTTAAATACCGCTAACAGAAACAGTCATTCATTTTTCCTGATACTATTTAGAGGGACAGAGAGATAGAGAGAAAATCTTAATCTAAATTGTACTATGATTATGAGGTTAGACCCACAAATTCAACTCAGAATCTTGCAGAAAAACTGCCAAAGTTGATTGTTTAAAGGCCCGTCCAAACCGAAGCGGGAAAGCGGCGGGAGCGGGAAGGTGGCGGGACGAATTCCCGCGCGGGATTTTAGAACACATGGTGTTGTGAGCGCCTACACTAGAGCGGTACCGCTCCCGCCGTCCCGCAGCGTTGTTAGATCGTCCCGCCGGTTTGAAACATGTTGGATTTTCCCGCTCGTCCCGCCGCGGGAAAACATGGTTACATAGCTCATTTGGTGCCAAGACGTTAAGATGCTGTTTTTGAATTTCCTCTTTTATGGAATCCAGCAGTCCATCAAAACATGCGATGGTCATCCTCAAATAAATATAAAACCACCTTTCGTCTTTCCTTAGATCCGGCATAAGGGTATGGTACTCGCCAAATATATGTATATTTAGATTTATTTCATGAACCCAAACAGATCCCCGTCTTGCAGCATCATCTTCATCCTCAGCTGTTGCTAGCAAGAGCAAAGCTTCTTCTTTTACATTATTACGATTCATGAAATGAACGCATAAAACACAAACATTCACTTAACACAACCACTCTGTAGCTAAAATGAAAATGAACTGAGAAGTCGTCCCGCTTCCCGCTGCCTGCAGCTTCGGTGTGGGCTACCTCTTTCCCGCCACGTATCGCTGCCGCTGGTTCCCGCCGGTCATTTACACCCTTCCCGCTCTTGCACCGCTCCCGCCACTTTCCCGCTTCGGTTTGGACGAGCCTTAAGGAAGTTTCTACATATACGAATTTGTAGCATAATTTTTTCATTGTATGCCTGTGTTTATGTATGTTTATTAGCGAACTGCTGTTGTGGATGTAAGATTCCTGTTAATGCCACGCCCTTGGTGGCTCTGGGCCCAAGCTGTAGATTCGCCAAAGTAGAAAACTAAATAATATGCAAGGAGGACTTGTTTTTAATTTAGAACCATCTCTAATAGAATGCATGGGAACCCCTCTGCGTCACTTGTAACGTCCGATCGGTTCATATTAGTCTGAAGGTAAACGACTAATATCCAATAAGACATTGCAAATCTAATCTTGATCAGCAGCTACGCAAATTCTGAAGAAGAGATTTGCGTTAAACGGAATACCTTCGCGAGAAAACACATGTGAAATCACCCAAGGAAAATCCCCTATCTGCATACTTAGTGTATTATAAAGAAGATGTGGTATACAAGTGCTTATTGTCTGTTGGTTCCAGGGAGGTGTCTCGGCCGACCCTATCACGAAGACGACTAACAAATTATTGTTCCAAGACTATTAAAGTACACTCAAGCTGCATCCCGTGGAAGTTTGTATTTTCGTGGTAGAGATTTTGTAAGTAAATTGATATGACTCCACTCTCCACAGCAACAAAAAGAAACCACATGACTTTGCACATGACCATTTGCACTAGACATTTACGTTGTTAACATTTCGATAAGTTTAAATACAATTTTACCCAGTTGCAGAGTTGATTTAAATAAAAGAAAGATGGTTTTACAAAACTAACTGGTACAATTGAGTTTTGTTTATATAATCAGTTGTATGTGTGTGATTACTTAATACTGTTTATCTAAAGGGGCACATTATTCTCTTTTGTGTCCTCGGCCCACACTTGTTTGTATTATACACATGGAGAGATGCTGTTCCGTCTGTGGGAGTAATTCCTAAGATACCAGGATTTTTTATATAATGTATTTAAAGCTGTAAATAACGTTTACGCCACACTACACTATTTTGACGAACTTCCCACGCAAGGATTTAGTCCAGAAAACAGCTGTTTGCCGCCAGCTTAATCAAATGGAGTTTCATTGCGTACTACTGTACTGCAATGAGTTTTACCGGACACCAATCAGCTGATTATACTGTATTTGGGTGGCAATGAGTAGTTATAAACAAAAACATAACCTCTCTTAGAGGTTATGACTAGTGATCGTTAGTCCTTTAGTTGGTAGTAATATGTGTGGAGTGGATTTAAACATCGTACGCCACTCGTCCAAAATGTGTTTACCGGAATCGTATGGTAATCCCGTGCGAGACGAAGTCGAGTCACGACAACACTCGTTCGGTTAACACTTATTTTCAGGACTAGTAACGTAATGGGTGATTGGTACTCAGTGTGACAAAAAAAGTTTTAGTTTAAGTACAAAGTAAATGCAGTGTGATGATGCATATAGAAGGTTCCAAGTCTAAAAATTAGCTTCCCAAAGAATAAACACAGCTATTTCTCAATTACCTGTAAATGGATTTGAGTAGATAATGACATTTTCGTGTTCTACATTAAATGTTGAATAAGAATAGAAAAATGACGGGGATCAGTTGTAAAAACTCCATTGTAAATAGATTCAAAGATAAAATTAAGATATTTGATAAAAATAAAAAAAACATTGGTCTATTGCATTTGTTCACACCCTGTATACAAGAAATGAAATGAATGAAATGAAAAATTCTTTATTTTACCAGGCAAAGTTAGGGCCACATGGCCCTCTCTTACACTTAACCTGACAAACTTAAATATAAATAAATAAAAATACAATGACATTTCTTAATCTAATATAAAAACACATATTTAACACATCAAGTACAAGTTAACAAAAATTCAATCTATTTAACTAATTAACTAATTAAAAAAATAGTAATTATTATAAATTAATAGAATATACAACAGAAAAAACTTTCACACTCTCACACGCATACGCACCAGTAATCGCGCAAAGACGCAGAAGCCCTAGGACACGCCAGCCGAGACCATTTGCTCAAAGTAGAGATTTTTTAGTGCCGCCACAAACTGGGAACGTTTATCAAGGGATTTAATGTGTAGGGGTAGGTTGTTCCAAAGACGGCAAGCGGTAACAACAAAAGCCCTGTCATAAGCGGTGGTCACATGATGAGGTATACGCAATGTGATCGAAGAAGAACGAGAAATTCGTGAACTACCCTGAGACACAAATTTAAAATCTGATGTAAAATATTTCGGGGAGCCTGATTTCAAAATTAAAAAGACTAATGACAAAATTTTGATGGATCTTTGATAATTTAGTTTCAAGATGTTTGCCTCAAGGTAGTATGGTGTGATATGCTCCATACGTCGCAGACCATAGACAAATCTCAAAGCGTAATTCTGAGACCGCTGGAGCATATCCGCCTGAATCACAGTCATGTCGTTGATCAATGAGTTGCAGTAACTGAAGTGGGGCAGTACAAGTGATTTGATCAAATGAAGTTTTGTGTGTTGTGGCAAAAAGTTCTGCAATCTTTTCAGTGAATGTATGGAGGCAAAAACCTTTTTTCGTGTGTCCGTAACTGCTGTGTCCCAAGTAAGTGAAGAGTTGAAAGATATGCCAAGATTCTTTACATTGTCAAAGTAGGGCAGTGCTTTGCCACCGACTGTGATTGGGTTTATTGAGTCTAAGTCAATTGAAGGGCGAAGTCGAGGGTGGCAGATTACAATCGGTTTTGTCTTTTCGTGATTTAGTCTCAGTCCATGATTCTCAGTCCAAGTAACTATTCGGTTAACGTCTTCATTGATCCTTCTGACACAGTCATTTTCGTTGTTTGCAGTAAAATAGTCATAGATTTGTAAGTCGTCAGCGTACATGTGGTGTTTACAGTTGGTCAAGGTCGAGTTTATGTCGTTGACGTACAGTACAAAGAGCAGTGGTCCAAGGATTGATCCTTGGGGCACACCGCATGTAACAGTCATCCAGTCTGATCTTGTGTCACCAACCTCCACACATTGCTGCCTATCTGACAGATAAGATCTCAGCCATTTAAGAGAATTCTGGGAAAACCCTATTGCCCTTAATTTCTGCACCAGCAAGTCATGATTAACACAGTCAAATGCTTTGGAAAAATCAAACAGAGTTAGAATCGTTCCCTGTCGACGCTCCATAGCAAGTCTAATGTCTTCAGTCACTCGAAGGAGTGCTGTTTCTGTACTGTGCGCTGATCTGAAACCAGATTGATAGTCAGATAGAATGTTATTTTCAGTGATGAATTCAGTGATTTGACAGTGAACGATCCTTTCTAGGCCTTTAGATAGAGCGGGCAAAATACTTATCGGCCTGAAATCCCCAACTAGAGTTGGTGCTGAGATCTTTTTTAGGGGACGGACAATGGCAGACTTCCAAAATGAAGGGAAAGAACAGTGCCTCAAAGATGCATTAAAAATGAACGTGATAGTAGGAAGGATTGCGTAGAGGATGTCTTTGATAAAGCGGATAGGTATCCCATCAGAACCGACAGCATTGCTTCGGATTCTGCGAATAGCCATCAAAACATCAGACTGAATAACTGGTTTGAAATTAAACTCGGGATATCCCAGGTGCGGGGTTGGAGAGTTGACTAATTCATTCAAGTAACTATTGACTTTGTGCTGATTGGTATTTTGACTGCTAGAAGAAAAGTAAACGTTTAACTCATTTAGAGGGATGTGTACTGGTTGAGAATCAAATTGTTTCCCAAGCCCAAGACTTTTAACTTTACGCCATAAAACTCTCGATGGCTGTTTTTGATTTTCAAAAAGTGCATGAATGTATCTGAGTTTGGAATTTCGCAAAAGCTGTTTAACTCGATTACGAAGATTACAATATTGTTGTTTTAGTTCGATACTGTTGGAGTGCCTAGCTCTTCTACCTAAGCTATCACGTTTAGCCATCAAACCTTTGATTTCAGGGGTCATCCATGGAACAGGCCTTCTTTTTGTCACGCGCTTTGTTAAGATGGGAGCATGTTTGTCAAAGAGATTTAATATGGAAGAATTTAACTCATGAACCATTTCATCGACGGAATTTAAATTTTGAATGAAGTGCCACGGAGTTTGTTGAACGTCTAACATGAATTGTGCAACATTCATATTTTTAAAATCCCGATATTTAATAAGCTTTGCTTTGGGCTTAGGAGATTTGATTGAGTACACACAGAAAATAAGGTCATGTTTGGATATTGAAGGGACTGGAAGCTGCCCATGGTGAATGATATCTTGATGATTGGACACTACGATTAGATCCAAGAGGGTATCAGAATTGGCAACATGATGTGTGGGATCGAGTGGAAGTACAGTTAGGTTACATGATTCAAACAAAGTAGTCAGCTGTCTGTGTTCAAAGTTATGAGTCGATGATAGTAAGTCAGTGTTGAAATCACCCATGATCAAAACATGACTGTATCTGAACATTTCATTAAGCAAGGCATTTTCAAAATTGAGCAGATGCCCTGATCTTGGTGGGCGGTAGCACACTCCTAGTAACAGCGCATCTGCTCCAGATAAACTAATCTCAATTAATAGGAATTCTGGCCCAGCCGAGTACTCCGATGGTGAAGAAAAAATAGTTTTGAACTTTAAATCCTCCCTGATATACACCGCAACGCCACCGCCCTGTTTACCAATCCTATCATTTCGCTGCAGCACATATCCAGGGAGAGACACCTCATTTGAATGAATACTCGGCTTAAGCCAGGATTCAGAAATGCTAATCAAGTCAAAGTTTCCAGGATAAAAGATTTCTCTAACCTCATCAATGTGAGCACGCAAAGACTGGGCATTGATGTGCGCCGCTTTCAGGTGTTTAGGATATGGAGATAAGGAGCGAGAGAGACAATCAGCGGTGGACAATGTAGGGTGTAGGATGGGGGAGGGGGGAGAGATAAGCGGGTCGCTGTGGCGAGCACTATGCGGCTGTGGACTCGCTATCCCGGGTCCACAGGTCGCGACGTCACGACAGGCGCCCCCAAAACCACTGCACAAGGCGCGATCACTGATACACACTCACACACACACACACATACATACATACTGAAATTAAAGAAAATCCCTGTACAAAACAAAACAACACGCTTGTGTGGCTCCGCTAAAAAATAAACAGAAAAATATGACTTTGTGCAAAAAATAATAGAATATACAGACTCAAAACTAAATAACAGATAATTCAAAAATGAAATTTAACTATACTTTGAATTCAATTTCCATATAAATCTAATATTCTCCAGTATAAGCACTAAATATGTATATAGTGTATATATTTTTAATTACTATTAAATGCATTTCCGTTTTTCTATAAGTTTATGGGAAAACAATACATTATTGATGGATACTTTAACCGTGCAAAATAATATCCTCATCACTAAAATAATAAATATAAATAAATTAGCAATAAATTACGAATATAAACCAAACATTGACTTTTAACTTTAGTTCATTTAACATAACAAATAAACTACATAGTACTAAATATTGTCAGACTCAGAATATTAAAAAAAGGAATAAAATATATATATACATTCATACCCATGTTTCAGTTAAACAAAAATCATGCAATTTCTACGGTGATTAAGGTATCCAATAATTAATTGTGTAAAATATTCTTGCATTTGAACATTGAGATAAAGTGATTGTACCTATACATTTAAAAATTACGGGAAAAATAATAATGATAAAAATATATTAGTGATTACATATAAATAGCTGTGGGAAAAAATAGGCATGACAAAAAATAAATGGTTTAAAAGAAAAATACTGGCAAATAAATCAAAATAAAACCTTAACTGTCACTTGAAGTAGAGTTTTGGACCACAGCTGGTAGATCGGCCAGACGTGTCGCCACCTTCTTCTCCCCGCTCTTGTCGACCCAGAGCACTCTGCCATCCTGGGTCCAGACGTTTCCCACGCCGAACCGTGCCACCGCCTGCTTATACACCTGCTGACGAACTTGTGTCAGGTCTTCCTTTATTGTGACTCCGGTCCCCTTTAGCCGCTTCTTCACGTCGAAGACAGTCCGTCGGGCCCTGTAGGTGCTGAACCGGACGATGATGGGCCGGTGCCGCTCCCTGCCGTCAGTTCCCGGCTCCTGTAGCTTGCCGACTCTGTGGGAACGGGAGATGGCGTCTTTTGAAAGCTCTACTCCAAGCTTGTCACGGCAAATCTTAACCACTAGGTTGTCAGTGCTCTCATCCTTCGTCTCCTTGACGCCAAATATTCGAATATTTTCCCTCCGCTGATACTGTTCCAGCTCATCTGTTCTTTCTGCCAGTCTGTTGTTTACTTCATCAATCTTCTTCTGTAGGCTCGTCACGTCGTCCTGTAGCTTGCAAATTTCTTGGTTGAACGAAGCCAAAGCTGCCTCAACGGCTGTCTTCACCGCCCTCTGCACGACCGCCTCAACCGCAGCAAGCAAGGCCGGGTCGATGTTGTCATTGTTGGAGGTAGTCTGCTTAGGCATTGTTGTGACAGACGAGGGCGGGCTGGCGCTGGTGGTTGGAGACGGTGCTGATAAGGAGCGTTGGACGTTCCGCTTCTCCACGGCAGATAGCAGCACTGACTTGCCCTTATGTCCTGACCGCAGGTTCGGAGGTGACCGAATCATGAAAGTCTTAAGTTAGGTTAAGTTCGTATATTGTGCTTTAAAACGCTAATAAAACACGTTATTCACAGTACTCACTATTAAATAGTTAGCGGCACTTTAAAAAAGTATAGTTGTTATAAAAAGTCAATAGTCACTCACGTAATAACTAAAATGTCGTCAAATATAGCGGAGCTGAAACGAACGCGTGTTCTACTCTGACAAGTTCATCCCCTCTCTCTCAAAAAAAAGAAAGTGTCGGAATATGTTAAAAACTGCACCATTTGATAAGCTTGCCAACCAAAATTTGAATTATTTGAATTATTGAAGTATTTGAATTCGTGACGAATTACAGCATCGTCGAACAATAAATAATATTTATACCTAACCACTTCAATCATTTAACAAAATCACATGAAATAATTATGTATATTAGTCAGTAATGTTGAAGTATTTATTCTATTACTAAATTGATTATCCATAGCATTGGTCACCAGAGCTGTTTGATATATTATGCATACTACACAAATGTTATTTAAATATTGCTTTCCAATTAAAATTTTGTTCATATTAAATGTTCAACAACGGAATGTAGTTATTCTGGTTAGCTACCAATGATGAGAAAGGTCTACAGTTTTAATGCTGATCCTACATATGAAGATATGTCAATATGTAGACATGTAGATATGTAGATTTACTTTTACATTTTTTAATGTAAACGCTTGAAAGTTGACACTAAGTTTTCGGTAGGAAATGATAAAGTTCACGGATAATTGAAATCTCTTCTTCACTGACTTACGTTCCAGATCTGTTTAGGGGGGAAAATAGCACAACCAAGTTCATTTATTCTTGACAAATCAAAATATGTCCATTAATTTGTTATGCAATCTTACTCATTTACATGTTGTCGACGCGGAAACAAAAACAATGAGATTTTAGTGATTGTGTTTACCACAAGGGGTGCTGTGGCTAGTATGGGTCCTAGACATACCATACCAATTACAGCGATAACGTTAAAAACTAGACATTGAATACGTTTTTAATTGTGCCCAGAATGGTATAACTAATGTGTTTTTAGAGTCCATAACTGCGAAGGATAACAATTTAAATTTTTGTTCATGGACTTTTCCAATATTTGATTTTTTTTACAAATTGATCAAGTAATCGATTTGTGGAAAAAACAAGGATTCGGGTTGGATAGGGTAGTTGTAGATTGATTGTTAGTCATTTGAAAACGGCAGGAGTTTCCTTAAGCCGGGTTTTCCTAGGCGCGGAATCGGCGAGCGTAGAGAGGAACGCGGAGAGCGGACTCCACTTGTCTTAGGCAATTTAATGTTACTGTTTTCCTAGAAGCGGAGCGGAATGCCATGTTAATTTCAATTCCGCTCTCCGCGTTCCTCTCTCCGCTCGCCGACTCCGCGCCTAGGAAAACCCGGCTTTACTTCTAGAAACGTAGAACGTAGTGTAGTGAAATACTAAGCGTAGGAATGGACAAAAAATCAAAATTAAATGTAACCACGACGACATTTCGGAATTACTGTAAATGATATATTATAAAAATGTTCAAATGATCAAAAGTGATACTAAGAAGTAATTTTTTGATCGAACCTAAAACATACAAGAATCCTTTCACAGGGAGCGTGATTTAAAGCTCATTATATACACAGTAGGCTGTCTGTTCGTCAATTGAAATTGCTGAAGTTTATCTTCAATTACTACGCAAACGCTAACAATTATGTTATATAATTCGGCACTAAATAGATGCATTGAACTTATTATAAATGTAAAAAATGTTTCGACCTACGCCGGATGATAAAAATCACCAATAGCCTATGTGTACAGTACTGTGTCCAATCAATTTTGCTAAATGGGTTTCTAGATCATTTTTTTATTATTTTTACCTCTGTGCATTTTGTATCATACGTGATTAGGTGTTTTCAGATCATGTGTAAATTTTGTGTTATTCTAGGTCTTGTTTGCCTCGATATTTTAGATCACGTGCATCATTTTGGCCAGATAATTATGTTTACAGTTCCGTATTTTAGATAATATGGAGTTTGGCGTTTTTGATATAATCATCACAATACCTGGTTTTATACATATGCGGTTCGGTGTATTTAAGATTATAACATGCGATATAATCCATAAAACAAGGTGATGTGAACATGATCTTAAAACCGCCAAACTAGGTTCATGTCCTCCTCCCAAAGTATCTTGTCACATTTGCAATAGATTAAACAATGTTAGATATACAAGCACCGCAGTAATGCTCTTTGTGTTTATCCACGCCATTAGAATTTTTTTACATTTTTCGTTAAGGAACGATCCAAATCCTTGTCTTGGCACTACATGTTACGTCGGAATTTGTTGGATAAGTCATTATTTGTTAGGCTAATCACAAATGGAATCTTAGTGCAGAATCTTATATGATATTGGCGGACATCAGATTTGAAGGCGAGCACGAATCACTCGGCTAATGGATGAAGGTATGTGGATGTGGATGTGGTATGTGGGATGCAGTGGCGAGTGGTGAGTGGTCATATACCGCAATACTGTACACTGATAGAGACGTTATCGTATCAGACGAACCATGGAGACAGCGGTCATCGCGCACCCCTGCAACTACCAGACATCGGCACTTTGATCCTCTATCTCGCGACCCACGAGACAAGACGCCTGTGTCTCGCGATACGCGATAACCTCTGTCCACAACGGCCATCTTGTCAACGCTATCATTTATTGCCAAACCGATACCCCCGTTGCAGCTTCGGATTGGAATTGTTACGCGGAAACACGGTTTTGAGATCTTGTTAAGAGTTTTAGTAAAAAATGGGTATATAGTATTTTGATTACAACATTTTGATACTCGCGAAAAAGTATACGGGGTGATATAAAACTACTTTATTGCATAATACAAAACAATAATTGCCAATGAAGAGGACTTCCATGATAATTACATATTCGAAATAAAAATAGTTTTAACACATTATCAAGATGCGTGTGTGTCAAGGTCCCTAAACAAGCAAGAGACGACCTTAAAAAATATGCTACTCAAAGCTTCAAGAACCATATTTGTTCAGCAAAATATCAAGTTTCATTTTGAAAACCACACATTATATTTCTTCTCCTACTTTGGCGTTGAGAATGATAATTGCACGGTAAAATATGCAAGCCGAATATTCCAAGATTTACAATTTCTGCCTGTTACTTAAACAAAGAATATGGTTTGTGTGACGTTTAACTGGCAACTGACTGCCTATTTAAAAACATTTTTAATGTGTAAATACCAGTAAAATGTAGGAGTGAATTATTCCTCTGTGCTGTTCTGTCTTTGGATTTCACGATACTTTCTCAGTGGTTACAAAATAATGTTCAAAGGTGGGATGCACATAGCCTAAGAAAATTAAACAACATTTTAGCAACATTCAACCTTGTTTCCAAAAAGGATTCTGTTTCTTCTTCTCTGTATAGCTGGATTGGTACACCAAACATTCATAAGGAGGTAAGAAACCTAACAGAAGCGACCAGATTATAAAAAGCTCTCCTAAGAGATGCACCAAATCTACTGGACTCTATCATAGGGCCTATGGGAGAATGGGGTAGTACAGAACATGTTTGGAAAAGACCCTGGGGATTCTTCCACACTCAATTCTTAGAGAACACACCACTAGATAGGGCAGCAGAAGGACATCTTACACCAAGGAAACCCCTGAAGGAAACAGAAGTTACGAGGAGACTCTTCAGCTGGCAAGCTGTTTAGGCTAAAGATTGTTAAGTGAGCATTCGGCTCATACAGCCCTTTCAAATCATCAAGAGGGAAAGGTGTATCCCGAGTTATTTGCAATAGACAGGACGTCTTCACGAACTATATGGTAGCGTTAAGGCATATGGTTAAGCAAATGGTTCTTGTTCAGAGGTGGTTCTGCCCTAGGCTACATCCAAACATGGGGAAGGAAAGCAAGGGTGGTAATCTTCTTGGAAAAAAAGAGAACCGTCCCAGGCAAAGTCCTACAGGCCAATAATATGCCTCTTCTTGTCTTTCAAGCTAAAGATTATGTAAAAGGTGGTAAACCGCCACATCAGTGATGACTATTTGAAGAGGAACCCCCTGAGTGCAAACCCGCATGCATTCATATTGGGCGGCAAGTCTACGGCAACTGCCTTGAAAGACTAGCTGCAAAGATCAAACACTTACCATAGGAGCACCAAAACATCATTGCAGAGTTCATTTGATAATGTAAGTTACCTCTCCAGAGAGGTAGAGGCTGCAGTCAGGGACATCGATATCCCCACATACATAAGGCTGGTATCAACAGTGATGCCGCTTTTTGCCGCCTCTCCTCATCTGCCTGTGGCTGTGGTTCTTGCGCTTTGCCTGCCTGATGTGTATGACTAACATTATGTGTGGCATATCCTCGGCTCTGGAAGTGGCCTCTTCCTGGGAGGTGAAAGACGGGCAAGTAAGCCCCCGAAGGGGAGGTAACTGTCCGGTGTTGGAATCGGCATTTCAAGTAGACAATAGTCATGGACGTCTGGTAAGCGCCAGCTCCTTAGGGGGAGCCTCCAGTGACACTCCTCCACCCAGTTTGGTGGGGTGTTTAGCTCTCGGAGAGGTGGAAGTGCGCCATTAATCTCCCATCTACCTGTGACTATGGTTCTTTTTGGGCTTCGGCCTGCTTGCTCTGTGCGACCAGCATTCTGTGGGGCAAATCCTCGACTTTGGAAGTAGCCTTTCCTGGAGGTGAAATCGGGCAAGTTTACCCATAAGCTCACAGGGACACTCTAGGGGAACGTAACTTTCCGCAGTGTGAGGGTAACGGCTGGGCGCACTCCATCAGCCAATCCCTGTCTCTGAGCCCGGACGGTATGGTTATCTAGAGTGTGGGGGGTTTTTCTCTGGAACCTCAATTGAGTTAAGGATGTCGCCACCTTTGGTGGATAGGTTCATCTGGGTGGGTCCCACTTCTTAACCCGCCTCCTTTTGGGAAACCCTGAGGGCCTGGCAGTGATGTTGGGCAAACGAAGTAGATCGGGTGCTGGGATCAAGCCCGCTAGAGGTATCTGGGGATCTATAGCCCTGGGTATCCCTGGTTTCCCAGCAATGGGATGGCCTCGATCGGGTAGTGGTGGAAATGGGGGGTTGGGGTTCCCCCGTCAGCTTGCTGGCAGTCCCCTTCCTCCTGGCTTTGATGGCGGGTTTTGGCCTGTCAGGGATTGGATAGGTCCCGAGTGTTGCTTGCACTAAATGCGTCAGGGCATTTCATTATGGGCCTTCAGGTTTTGTACCTGCTGGTTCCAGGTGGAGTGACGCTTAACCAAGTAGCCGGTATCCCTGGTTAGGATTGAGGAGCAACCCTCTTTCCGAAGGGTTGCTTCGGCAGCCGGTGAGCCTGATAACCTTAATTCATCCGCCCATGGTGTGCCAAGGTTGGTGCGTAAGCTCCGGCCTACACCATGGAACCCGGGTATGTTTAATTATAGGTACCGGGTTGCAGTTGAGGGGCTTCGGCTCTTTTGACAAAACAAAATGGAAAATGGAATGGAATGGAATGGTATCAACCAGTGCGAGGCTGCTCGGTGCGAATGCCTCGTGGCATCTGCCTCAGGGTGAGCTCTTTAGCTGGCAGCTAGTTTGTGGCCACGAATGCTCACTGCGAGCACGTGAACCACCCGATTTGCTTTCCATAACACTTCACTAAATCTCTCATCATGTCATGACTATCCATGATGACGCACAGCTCGGAGCGAGCGAAGCACCTTTGAGCACTGCTCTAAAACCGACAAGTACACGGCTCGCCAAGCGGTATCCAGAGTCTGAGGCAAAGCCAAGCATTCGCAATTAGGCATTCGCAGCGAGCTGCCTCGTACTTTGGATACTGACCTTAAGCCTGATGGATCATGGTCCATCTAAATAGCAGTGAAATAACAACAGAGATTGGCAGTCAGTCTGCAACAATCGGGGTCCTCCAGGGATGCTCTCAAGGAGGTGTCTTGTCGCTCTTGTTGTGGGCCTTGGAGATGGAGTACCTCCTGAGGGAGGCGGGACAAAGAGGCACAGACCTTCAAGCTTTTTCGGACAATCTAGTGCCTACTGTCAGAGGACCTCACCCAAACGGCAGTGATCTTTATAAAGGGCTGGTGCACTAAAGGAGCCTTACACCTGATCCGGACAAACCTCGTTTAATTAGCGAGAAGGAGAATAAAGCCCCTCCTCCCACGCCTGAAATAGGGGCATAAGAGTTCAGACTGCAAAGGAAATACCTAGGACAACTAAATCAGATATTTTCATGGAACAGGCACCTTGATATGTCCTTGCAAAAGACACAGGACCTTTCAGAGCGTGTAGAAGAATATTTAGCAAGAAAAGGGGTTGAGCCTTAGTTTAATTAATTCAACCAACGAGATAGCAATAAAGCCAATGGTAACATACATGGCCTTGGTGTGGTACTAAAGTCAGATCACACAGTGGCAGGTATTATAAAAGGGTAGCGGTTAGACTAGCGTGCACTATGAGGGGAGGGGATTTATGGGGCCATGAAATCTTGTCCCACAGTAGTATTTGAAGCGATTTGTCCTTTGGGCAGGAAGTTAGAAAATAGGTGGCAGAGGGGAGTTAAAGCCTTATCTCTTACATAAGTAGTTATCTTACATAAGTAGATATGTATAATCTCTTATTTAGATTTAGTTGTAAGTTCCAAGTATCACAATATTTTTCTAGATTATTGATCATAAACTGTAAACTTGTGGCAGTCGGTGCTAGCAGAACTACATCGTCTGCATACATTAAAATATTTACTTTCTTTCGCCCAAAAATTCAACCACCATTTATGCTACTAGACATATCATTTATAAATAAACAAAATAACAAAGGTGAACACACGCATCCTTTCCTCAGACCTACTTTAGTTTCAAAGGATTCTGTTACGTTTCCGTTGTACCACACACCTGATTCAGTACCGTCGTACAAAGCTCGGAGTGCTGTGCGCATGCGCGTTGATAAACCCAGAGCCGATAACTTATAGAATAGAGCGTTTCTGTCAACTGTATCGAACGCAGCGCTAAAATCTATAAAGAAACTATACAATTTGTTACCTTTAGAAGCTAGTCGTAGTTTTATCATACTTGTAAGATTAAACAAATTATCAATAGTGGAGTAATCCTTACGGAAACCTGCTTGCAACTCAGTTATGCTGAATGTAATTTTAATTTATAATATTTAGTTTGCCTTATTAGGGTGAGTATATGATTTTCTAAAATCTGTTCTTTTAGAATGGATTTTTTTAACTAAATATTTTTCTTGACTTTAAAGAATATTATCTATAAGCTTATACTAAGCTGACCCAGGTAAGTTTAAAATCCCTAAGAAGAGAAATGAAATGAAGAGGAATGATGTCCAACAGCTGTTAATCTTTGCCAAAAACCTAGGGCTGTCAGGTTGAGCAGAGGGGTGCCACAAAGTATTGACAGGTCAAAGTAGCTTATTCGTTTCATAAGAATAGACAACCAAGTAGCTTCTGAGTGTGACAGTGTTCAATGAATCTAAAAGTGTGCTCTAGAGCTTTTCTCCCTTACGGTTGAGTCTGTTCTATCTGTACAATTTTGTGTTATGTAAAAAATTGTATGTTATGTAAAAAAAGTATTTTAGGCCTATTGTACCATTGTTTCTGTGATGTGATTGTACTTATATTGTATTTATACTGCTTTTTCATGTATGTATTTTTATGGATATTTATAGGGATGCACTGTGGATGCGATGCTCCCTGGCGTGGATTAACGTCCGCACTAGTGAGTAGGCCTACTACGACTATCCGCAGTACTATCCTGATAATTAGACCAATTCGTAAATTACAAGGAAAAATATGGTTCGGATTCCACTATAAACTGTAGGTCCCTTAGTTGCCATTAGCTGTATGGGCTATTAATTAACAGCTGTGTCTAAGGAACATGTCGGCCTTAGTCACTAACAAGGCTACAAGATCGCGCCACTCATCCTACACTCATCCTTCACTCATATTTGGGTTAAAATACGCACATAGTGGCGTCCCCATCTTAACTAATTGATATTGATATTGATATTGATATGTATTTACTATTTATATTATATGAATCTGTTAATCTGTTATGATTTTCCCATTATAACACCACGTTCAGTCAGGATGTATTGATGTCAGTTTATATTTATATTATGAGACTCTTAGGTTTGAATAATATTTCAAGCTTGTACAAATTAAGATGTCTTGTTGTTAATTAGCCGCTTGCCGTTGAAACATATGAATAATGGCAGGACCCAGCTACACCGTCATTTCCTGGCAATGTGTACTGGTTCTATTAGCTGCAGGGACAAGAATGAGTTCAGCAGATGAGAATGTGAGGGAGGAGAAAACAAAGAGGGGGAAATGGTGCTTCGGGAAAAAAGAAGAGCTGGTTTGATTTATGGATTGAAAATGTTTTGGTTGACGCGACAAGAAAAGCTTGGACCATTGCTAGTAATCAAAACATTCATTGGAAGTCATGGAAGAGCTACTCCTGTATATTAAGTACTACCATTTTCCTTCTTTCAAAGCACGGACAAGAAGGAAGTTAAAATGATTATAAACAAACTAAAAGAAAAAAAAACTCGTCTGGAATCGATGAAGCCTCATCAAAAATACTTAAGCATTGCTGCAATGAACTAGCACTACCCTTGGCTGATTTTATAAATAATTCCCTAAAACAAGGCATTTTTCCTTCAGTACTTAAAATAACTAAAGTATACCCAAAATTCAATAAAACGTAGCACATTAGAAGCAAGCAACTACAGACCAATTTCCCTTGTTTCCACCTTCTCCAAAATAAATGAAAAAATTGTTTTAAAAAGACTTCTAGACCACTGCACAAATAACAACCTGCGACATGGATTTACAAAAGGGAAATCCACAACAACAGAAATAATTCAGATGGTTGAGTCACTGATTGACAGCCTAGATGAAGGAAATCTAACAACAGGAATCTTTCTTGATTTCAGTAAGGCATTTGACTGCCTTGACCACCAGCTAATCATTAAAAAGCTGAATTTCCTGGGGTATCAGGGATAGTAAGAGAATGGTTTCCAAGCTACCTTACAGGCAGGAGTCAGTTTGTAGAACTAAGGCACAGAGATAACAGCCTAATAAGAAAAGAAAGATCAACTTTTCAACCAATAAATCGAGGAGTTCCCCCCAAGGGTCAGTTATGGATCCTTTTTACCAACGATTTACCGCAACAAATAGGAGACGCCTAGGCCTTACTCTTATGTATGCTGATGACACAACCTTAGTGTTTGATGAACCACTAGCTGAAAATCTAGAAGTAAAATTCTATGTGTCACTCAGTATGGCCTACCAATACTGCCATGATCTCGCAGTAAACATGTCTAAAACAACTCAAATAGCTTTTGGCCGTAAATCTCATGAAGTGCCAAAACTTCCAGATGTAGAAGTGGAAAATGAAGCTAGGTTTTTGGGCATCACACTCGAAAAAAATTTAACCTGGCCCCCTCATGTGGACAATATATGTAAAAAATTTAGTTCAAGCATCTATGCTCTTTAACATATAAAAAATGCAACAGATGACATCACAACAAAAGTAGCATACTTTGCACTTTTTGAGTCGCACATGAGATATGGACTTGTAGCATGGGGTGGAACCTCTGCTATTAACATGCAAAGAGTTCTCACAAAACAAAAAAAGGCAGTCAGAATAACTGCAGGACTCCAAAGACTTGACAGCTGCAGGGAAGCATTCAGGTCACTTAAAGTACTTACCGTTGTAGCACTCTACATCCAAGAAGTTGTGTTATTTGCGGTAAGAAATAACCTTACAAGGCGTGGTGAAATGCATCACAACCTGAGAAACACCATGCAGTACAACCTTCCACAACATTGCACGGCACAGTTTGAAAAGAAACCTTCATACGCAGGAATGAAAATCTACAACAGGATACCTCTATATCTAAGAAACAAGACAGAAGATGACCTCAAACCAGCTTTGTATCAATGGCTCATTAATCGACCTTTCTACTCCTTAAAAGAATACCTACCATTAACAGATCTTCGACTAAACAACATCTGAACCACACATTTAGAAAAAATTGTAAATTGACGCTACTACTATTCTTAATGAATGTGTAAATAAAGATTAATTGTCCATCGTCTATTGCTAGTCTTACTCAGGCGATGTGATTCTAACAAGGCACAGAATCCTGATGCACTCTAACAGTAGGGTAATTGTTTTGCTGTTCCAGAGTTCATCAAAATAGTTCTGATGAATCCACATCCAGTAGGTGAAATGCTTTAGCCATCAAAAGCAGGGCCGGATTTCCCAATAGGCCTGGTAGGCCCGGGCCTATGGGCGCAAGGTCCCAGAGGGCGCACGACCGAGAGGATTTTTTTTATATCTAAAAATGAAAATAAATAGTCTTAGTTGATAAAACTGCCTGTTTAAGCGTTGTGATTCTGAGGTTCATAAGAAGAAAAAATTGTTAGGAAACTTGAACTATTTTTCAGAACTACGCATCAATTTCGTTACAAAATTGGTAGCGAACACCGGTTATGCGGGAGTAGGCTGTAGGGATGTTGACGTTGACGAGCGCCCTAGCGGTACGCATCGTATTGCCACTGCACTGCCACTATTCTGGCTCGGACTCGGCACTACTGATCAGAGTGATTAGGGGCGCATGCGTGGTAGACATTGTTACCACCCTCACTTCACAAAACAAAAGTTATTAACTAATAAAAATTACCTTTAAAATTTACAAAAAAATATTAATTTCAGTTTGCATTAGATTTTAGAAAAATTCATTACCCTCCAAAGCACCATCAATGCTGTAATTTTCTCCTCAGACCTAAGGATCGGTATTGTTGGCCGGAATATTGCACTGTTTTGCTTTGGAAATATAACCTAGATCATTGAATAGTCAAAGCCTAGATGCAGTACAACCATAGATTAAATATAACTCACTCAAGTCGACTTCTTATGACATTGTTAATTCAAAATTTGTCAATGTCTAGTTTATGTTGGTGACACTTGACGTTAGTTATCACGTAATTTTGTTTCTATTATTTTAGGGTTAGTTCTATGATGTGGGTTTTAATTTCTTTTAATATAAACAGGAGACGACCTATTTTTAATGATTCGATTGTTTTATTTTGGATAAACTAGGTTTAAATATAGATAAAACGTACTCCTTAAATAAAAAGAATTGTTTTCAGCTAGGCTAATCCAAAACAATGACAAATCTACTAAAGGAGTTTAATCTATCACGTACTGTATGGAGTTCATGTTTTTGACCCTGAATTGGAATTTTTTTTTGACTCCTGCTTCCCGCCGATCAAGTACGTGGTCTGTTACTAGTGAGGCTATTTTTCAATATAATTAGTGAAGTTCTGTTTTAAATATCTTATAAACTATTTTTATGAATTATTCATGTGTTATTATTTGTCTGCAATCATAATTTTGTGTGTGATCGCCGTGGAAACAGGTTTATATTTTAACTAATTTGACATAACCTTGTTTTGAGGTTATAAGCACATTTTGACATTTTTCTTACTTTTGGACTTATTACTTCTGCTATCTGACGTACCACTACCAACCTAGTGGAAGAAAATCATGATGACTCGCAGTCGTGGTATCCGTAAGGATGAAAATCCCGTTGTTCCCCCAGACGAGGAGGAACAATATCCTTGTGGTAAATGTAAAGATCCTGTCTGCAATGAAATGGCGATGGGTTGTGATGGTTTTTGTCAGTTATGGTACCATCCCGAGTGTGTCAATATTGACAATGAATTATATGCTGTGATTAATGACATTGCCGAAAAGGTAAAGTGGTTCTGTGCTGATTGTGAAGCAAAACTTGACATTCTCTTTCGAAAGTCAGTAAAAATTGACGATGGCTGTGATTGGCCTAGCGTAGTAAATATAGTTTTAACTGAGTTGGAAAGCCAGAGTAAGAACAACGTTGCACTGTGTGGTAGGATGGACGACTTGTCCTCCAACTATCAAAAACTAAGCTCAGAACTTATGGAAGTTAAAGCAAGTCATGCGGCTTTAAGTAATATGATTAGCAAGGATCGGGGTCTCAAAGTTATGGACAGTCAAATGCCGGTACATACACCCAACATTTCCTCCGACTATCCTCCTCTGATAAATAACCAAAGTAGTGATCAGTGTACAACCAACCCATCACTTCGTACTCTGTGTCAGCAACCAACTACAACCAGTGCTACTACAACTACATCTTCTGCTCTTCTTGATCAAAACAAAAACAACAATAGCCTAACCTATTCCAGAGTTATTCGGAACAGTAAACTTAACAGAAACAGTGAAGAAAATGCTAACGTTGTTGTTAACAATAGCGATAATGACAACAACTTTGAGGTGTATGTGTCAAAAAGAAGACGGTCTGCCACGAATCGGGTAAATCGGTTACCGGTTAGAAACAGCTCTAACAACCAAACCCGAAATGAAACATTGGCTCCTAGACCAATCTTTGGGAAAAAGACTGGGGGTGATTCGAAGATTAAAGCTGCAGGTAAGAGATCATGGGTGTTTATCTCTCGGTTAGACACTAGTGTGACCAAGGAAGATATTGAATCCTACTTAAAAGACTCAAAAGTTGAAGACTTTCTGTGCTACGAACTTGAAACTAAATATGACACTTACAAATCCTACAAAATTGGTGTTAATGACTCTGCAGTAGATCAAATCATGGATCCAGAATTTTGGGATGAAGGAATATTAGTTAAGGAATACATCCCACTACGTAAGCAAAATCGTGGACATTTTTTAGGCAATCGCAGGGGTTAGAGCTCTCTAACTCTAGCCTCTCAAACATAGATAGGCCTACAGGATTTTTGTTCCTCAATATTCAGGGTTTGAGAAATAAATGTAATATTTTAGAAGACTATATATCGGACAAAAAAATTGTTCCCGTGGATATCTCATTCATCTGTGTGACTGAACACTGGTTGTGTCAGGATGAACTTGTTAACTCACAACCGGATGGTTTTTATTGTGCGGCTCACTACTGTAGAACTAGTCACATCAGGGGCGGTGTTGGGATCTTCATTGCCAATAGTCTTGAAGCAAGAGTACTGGATGTCAGCTCATTTTCATCGGAGTTACATTTCGAAGTTGCGGCTGCTTTTGTGGACAAGCTCAAAATCATTGTGGTTTGCATCTACCATTCTCCAGCATCTGATCATGTGAAATTCCTCAGCTCATTAGAGACTCTACTGACCTACCTATCCAAATGGGAGAACTACACCATCATAGCCGGCGGTGACCTCAACGCAGATTTCGATGTTACTTCTACCAGGGCTACTGCCGGTGAGTTTCTCAATCTTCTTCGACAGTTTAACTGCTACTGTTTGAACTCTAATCCCACTAGAGGTAATAATTGCCTTGATAATGTTTTTGTTAATTGTAGTCGTGAAAAGGTAGTGTGTAATGTTAAGGATTTTCCTTTTTCGGATCATGCTGCTTTGGTCGTTGGTCTACAGACAATAGATCGATCCAACAGATTAGAAGAACAACCTATTTCTTCTGTCAGACAGTCATCTTTTAAATTAGTGATGCCCAAACAAAGCATTTGTAATCTGATTGAAAAATTGAATCTTGTCAACTGGTGTATGCTCTCACCTCAATATTTTTGCAATTCATCAACAATGTTTACATGTTTCTTTTCAATTTTAGTTAGTATATTTCAGTATTTTCAATGTTTAAAACCTTGTAGGCCTACTCCTAGGTTTAGATCTGCTAACACAAAATGTGTTTGGTACACACAAGAACTAGCTGCTATTAAGGAACAGCTCCTTTCTCTAGACTTTCTATTTAAAAGCACTAGCAGCCCTATTGTCAAAGGTCAGTTATTGGGTCTGAAAAAAGTATATAGAAATAAGATTTTGGATGCTAAAGTATCTTACAATAGTAAATTAATAGACTCCAGTAAAAACAAATGCAAGACAGCTTGGGCTATAGTTAAGAAAACCTGTAACTTATCGAGTGAAAATAAACCGTTGGTTGCACCAAATGTTTTTAATCAATTTTGTGTTGAAGTTGTCGAACAAACAAAAAGAGATATTGTACCACCTTTAGCTACAGCAGTAGAACTTGTTAAAAATGTGAGTTCAGGGCTTAGGCCTAATGGTAAATTGTTTGAGTGGAAACCTGTCACAAATAAAGATGTCCTAAAGGCAGTAGAGCATCTCAGTAACTCGAGCAGTAATGATTATTATAACATGTCAAATAATTTTTTAAAGCAAATAATTCCAAGTATTGTTACCCCTTTTGTAGTTTGCATCAATAGTATTTTACTAGATGGTCACTTTCCAGATGAACTTAAAATTTCTAGGGTTTGTCCTGTTTATAAGAAGGGGCCTAAAGATAAGCCAGAAAGCTATCGTCCTGTGTCTCTTGTGCCTGTGCTGTCAAAAATTATAGAAATAATAGTTTACAATCAGGTCATCTTGTTTTTAGAGGAAAATGAAATTTTGTACAGTTCTCAGTTTGGTTTTAGAAGGGGCAGGGCTACCCAGGATGCCATGGACGATCTCATTTCCCAAATCTTGCAGGCTTTTGAGGCGAGGTCCTATGCTCAAGTTACCTTCTGTGACTTGAGTAAGGCCTTCGATTGTGTTGATCACTCAGACCTTCTTTCAAAATTGCACTTCTATGGCATCCGGGGGGTTGCCTTGCAACTTTTCGAATCTTATCTAAAGGATAGGAGACAAGTTGTGTATATTGATGGTGTTCAGTCTCAAGAAGTTTATTTGAAATATGGTGTTCCCCAAGGATCAGTTTTGGGCCCTCTGTTATTTTTAATTAGTATTAATGATTTACCTCATAATGTGCAATGTAGAACCCTTCTTTACGCTGATGACACGACATTTGTTAACACTTCCAGTAACTTGCTGCATTTAAGTAATTTGGTAAATAACTCTATAGAAGAAGCTTCATCTTGGTTTAGAGCTAATGGCTATCTCTTAAATAAAAATAAAACTGAAAATATAGTATTCTCTTTGAGGCCTTATGACCATGAATCTTTAGCTATAGAAACAGCTGTCAGTACCAAGTTTTTAGGTGTATGTGTTGACCAACAGCTTACTTGGAATACTCATATTGATTGTGTTACTACTAGACTTTCTAGAGTTGTTTTCTTGTTGGGGCGTTTGAAATACTGTGTAACTCCAGAATATATTCGGATGGCTTATTTTGCTTTTTTTCAATCAATAATTAAGTACTGCTTGCTTGTCTGGGGCAATTGTTCAAGAATTGAAGAAGTATTAATATTACAAAAAAAAGCTGTTAGAATTATTGATGGTTCAGCTGATCTTGAACATTGTAGGCCTATTTTTATTAAATTAAAGATTTTTACTGTTATTAACCTTTATATTTTAGAACTTGTTATTTATTCTTTAAAAAAACTACCAGTCATGGTCCTGAATGAAGATGTACATCCCTACAATACTCGTGGTAGACATCAAATAAGTTACCAGCACCTCCGTTTGAGCAAATCTTTAAATAGCCATGTTGTTATGTGTAAGAAAGCTTATAATAAGGTAGTTATTAATGTAAATAAGTATCCACAAAAAATATTTTTAAAAAAATTCAGTGACTGGCTCTTAAGAAATCCTTTTTACAGTATTGAAGAGTTCCTAGAACAACCTGTGATAAGTCTGTAACTTTGTATCCAAATCTGTTAATTATTTCTATATAGTCTATTTTTGTTTTCTTCAACTTTGTTAATTGTTCATTTGTTAAATTGTTTTTAGTCTATTGTGATTGTTAACCCTGTAGTTAAAAGGAATTTGTACAACATAGACTCATACCCAAGTTACCTCTGATTATTTAGACAATGAACATTGAAATTTTATGTTCTGCTCCACTGACAATGTCAATGCATGTAAATGTCCATGATAATAAATGATTTGATTTGATTTGATTTGATTTGATTTGAATCAATGACCATGTTTTTTTTGCATGAATGCTCGGTGAGTTGAGTTGTTTTGTTTCAGTCCCACGGCGGCCACGGCCACAAACGTGAGCATTTAGTAAAGGCATAAATTTGCTAAAAGTGTTTAAGACGGCATTTTGTTAATGCTAAACAAGTCAATTCTTTAAAAAACTTGCAATGCAACGATTCCGACGAAGAGTGGTATTCAAGCAATTAACTTAAGCCTATATGGTCGTGATATAGCTTTAAATAAAGGTTTGAAGGAAAGTAACTGTGACCAGACTAGGGGCAGATTGTTTTGGGCCTAGGGGAGGGGCGCAAAAATGCTAAATCCGGCCCTGATCAAAAGTACTAAGAATGTGAGAATAAACAGCAAGCTATTTTCCTGGATCCTGCCCTGTTTATGAAGCTCTTCATTATCCTAGGGATCGACATTAAGTAAAATACAAGAATCACAAAGAAGATCATTTGGCTTATCTTCTGGTCACTTCAGTCCTCTAAGTGACGTACAACTACCATGTCTCCAAATTAGAAGGAAGTATTATTTTAAAATATTTTAAGGACTCCAAAAATCCAGACACTTACAGTGCTTCCGTTCTAAAAGACGTGGTATTTTTTTCTCCCCTGTCTTCAGCTAAAATCAGTTGTCTGAGATATGGTGTTTTCCGGAGCCCCCTCATGATAGCGAGGACTCGAGAGTTATAGGCTCATATCAGTGTTATAGGTTCTGTCTCAGGTCATCCGAAACTGCAATCAAGACTCAACTTTGTATCTACTTTGAGTTAAAAAATCTTTGAAAATAAAGCATAATATGGCTTTAGAAGAGGGCGTGCAACAACAACTGCAGTTATTTGACTTTGAGAATCACTGATGCCTTTGAATCTGGCAAATCACTGGCTCTCTCCCTCTGTAATCTGAGCCCCACATTCTATTGTGCCCTACATGGCAGTCTGCTCAGAAAACTTAAGTCAAATGAAATCAGAAGAATTGAGCTTCAGACGTCTTTTAGCAACCTTGCAAATTGTCAAGAAGGCAAATTGTCTTTGGGGATGGGGCAATCTTGAGGCCTCTACTGATCAATGACCAGTTGATTGATAGCTGCTGCTAACCGCAGACCACACCGGGAAGGAGACAAGAGGGGAGGGATGTTGATAAGGTGAAGAGAGTTATAAGCAACAGCACTGCTCGAGACTACAATGGAGTAGTTGGCTTCCACTAAAAATCAAGTAAATAATTAAAAGCTTGGCTGCAAACAGGCCAAAGGCTGAAAACACGCTTAAACACTAATCTGAAAGTTATAATACCGATTGAAATTTGTGTAGGTTTATATTATGTTCTTTTTATTATCAACAGTTGTTTTTCTTCTTTTTAGAAAGATGTAGTCACTGAACTAATGATTTCACCCATAGGCCTCTGTTCCAATGTCTTGGAATCTGATTGTAAATAAGCCTATGCGTTTAAAGAATCAAATGATGTGCCACTTTTCTAAATTCCCGCCATCTCTGTTCGAAAAATGCACAGTCTATCTGAGACTCCGGTTAGAGACCAAGCGCCCAAGTATTCAAGTACTATTTATTCTAAACTAAGTTATTGGCTAATCCTCATAACTCATATCAGCAAAATAAAAGATCTTTTAGTATGAATTTCATAAGTTTAAAAGGCTATGCTTTTCTATAAAAAAACTGAGTGTACCATAATTGGAAACTGGCCAAGTTCATTAGTGAATAAATGCATCCCTGTTATTTGACTAGTAGGCTAAGCTTATCCAGGTGGAGACAACAATCCAAAGACTCGTGGGGAATGTGGGGAAGAGCCTAAAAAAGAGACCCCTACCAAGTGACAGCAATCACGAGGTTTGAAAACACTCACTACAAGTGTTTTCTTCTTTGACGCTCCCTATTACTCGACAAATAAATTCCTAGACTGAATAACCAGCACACAAGATTCTTTGGTTGTCTATGGGTCGAGCCCATTTAATTTAAGTATACTGTATTGATTCTCATAAAATATATTTTACTTTACATGATGTTATAAAAACAGAAGAGGAAGTTTGTTTGATATTCCTTTAACAAAGCCACCACTTATAAATAACTTTAATCTATACCACTGAGTAACCAACAAACAATACTTCCCTCTATAATCATCCCATTGTTACACATTTATTCTTTCCACCATGAGATGTTTTAATTTTTGGGGTCACCCTTAAAAGGAAGGAATTTGATAATTGTGCCACTTTTGCAGAGGTAAATTCCAAAACAGTTGGGCAAGATAACAATTTTTTTTTTTTTTTACTTTGAAAAACATTGATTTGGATTATTCAATCTAAACTCATTTTCAATATAACACCAATTTTTCTAATACACTGACCAATATCATATTCTAATAAACTTATCTAACCAGATTTACTTCACTCAATACATAAGAACACGTAAACAGACTGTCTGCGCACGCGAAACAATAACATGAGAATGACGAATGACTCAGCCGGCCAGCATTGTAAACAACAGAAGTTACAAAATCAGTAATACCAACCCACCAATCAGAAGTTTACCACAAAAAATAAAAAAGGTTATCGCAACAATAATAATGATTAATGACCAAAGCTAACTGACAACCAAACAACTCTAAAATACCTAAATGATGTTTACATGTTTTGACGTGTATAAGCGTCGTACGCTTGTGACCTTCAGATTGAGTTGCGAATATATACGGCCAACGCTCGCAACTGAATAGTGTCGTTGACATATATATACACGAATTCGCCCAACGCTCGGGAAGGGTTAAGATAGGCTCCAAACGACTTAATCATGACGTCACATATCTAAAAGTCTTTGTGGGTTAGTTTATTTTCTCTTCCATCTTTGTTAACGGTACCACCATGATACCGAGTCAAATCACTAATCAGGCAGGTACTGGCTGGAATGGAATAGGGCAAAAAGGGAACACAGAGCTAGTGCACGATTACTAGCTTATTCGGTAGCAAAGGGACCTCGTTAAAGACCTACATTTAGGACAACCCTATACATTACCAACCCGACAAAGGATCAAAGAAATCAAAAGTTACTCACTCCAAGAATCTAATTTTTGTTAGTCGGGGTCGATCACTGGCTCACTAATTGAAGCTACCCTAAGGTAGACCTTGTTTAATTATTTTAGCATCAAAGCTTAACTTTTGACTAATTTTCATTCCAAATTAAAATTGAATGAAACTTAATGTGAGTCCAGAAGTCCAAACATGAATTGCCAAAATTATTTATCTTTGAAACGAAAAATAACTTGTAACAAAGACCTTAGCTTTACCATTTTAAGTGGAGTCTCTAGACGGTTTGATCAATTCATTTCACACATCACATTAGGTTGAGTTTGTGTACAAGGACCATAACAATCTATCTAGAACATCTCACAGGCAACAACTCTCTAGGCATTTACGATAAGCTAGAGGTAAAATAATTTAAAAAAAACCTTTATTTAAATTGTCAACTAGCATAGGCCTAAATATAAAAATTTTATCTATCTACAAAAAAATTTTAATACAGCTTTTAAAGTATAAATTAACCACTTACATGTCAAAGTGTTGTAATTTTTTGTTGGTGTGAGGCACCATATTTGACACAACCAAAGGGTAAGCAGGAGATTTGAGAATGTCGAGCTGCAGTGAAGTGTAAAAATTAAACTTCTCCCCAAAGCTCAGTCACGTGAAATGAACAATGGTGACTACAACTGCTCATTACACTTTGCCATTGATATCTGTAAACAAAGTTTATGATAAACTTTAAACTTATTAACGAGTAATTCTGAAATTAAGTGGAATTTCCACCCGAACAATATTTTTGTTTATTATTTTGTTATTAAAGACTATTTATTTCTAATATATATATTTTAAGACTAATAACAAACTAAGTACATATAAGTTACACCCTTTTTGAGGTCAAGAACAAATATAATATAATATATTATATACAGGGTGTTGAAAATGTCTGGAACCAACATTATATCTGGTGAGTGGTTAAAGAAAAATAAATGATATTTTGTATACGGATATACTATGGTTTTACCTATCTTTTGGTGCCTTATGAAATTTTTTACCACTTATAGGGAACGTCCCGTAGAGGATGCAGTAAAAAGTTTTAATGGAAGCCTATGGTAAATGATACATCATTTTAAAGGCCATTTTTTTCTGAGTAAGGAGCCACAAGTTTCATCTCAAAAGGACCACCCTAGCAAAAATGGCGACTGTTTGAAATTTAAAAACCCACTTATAGGGAACGTCCTGTGGAGGATGCAGTAAAACGTTTTAATGGAAGCCTATGGTAAATGATACATCATTTTAAAGGCCATTTTTTTCTGAGTAAGGAGCCACAAGTTTCATCTCAAAAGGACCACCCTAGCAAAAATGGCGACTGTTTGAAATTTAAAATTCAATTATTTTCAACAACTTCAAACAGTCACCATTTTCGCTAGGGTGGTCCTTTTGAGATGAAACTTGTGGCTCCTTACTCAGAAAAAAATGGCCTTTAAAATGATGTATCATTTACCATAGGCTTCCATTAAAACGTTTTACTGCATCCTCCACAGGACGTTCCCTATAAGTGGTAAAAAATTTCATAAGGCACCAAAAGATAGGTAAAACCATAGTATATCCGTATACAAAATATCATTTGTTTTTCTTTAACCACTCACCAGATATAATGTTGGTTCCAGACATTTTCAACACCCTGTATAGTGAGTTACCTCCATGAAGGTTACATTTTTTTGTTCAGTCACTTGTAAATCCTAACCTATAGACTCATATATCCAGAGCTTACGTTTTCTGAAAGATAACTGGCCCCGAATAAAAAGTTAATGTTAAAATTTTTGCATATGAAATGCATTATTTGTTGCATACATGGAGGCTAAAAGTATAAAAGGTGTATGCGAGAAAAGAAATCCTGTTTATCAATAGCAAGTAGTACACATGATCAGGATAAGGAAACAATAGACAGAAAACTCAATATGGCTAACACCTTCTTCCTCAATCCTCAATACTCCAACTCCACCAATGGACAGTGCTGCTCTCCAGTGAGCATTTTTAGAACCTTAATATATGGTCCATGGAGGTTACATCCAACCCCATGGACAACTTTTGCCTTTAAATGCTATTTAGATATTTTGTAAAAATTATTAAGATAGTGTTTAGTCTAGGTTATATCTTTTATTACTGTTATTGAGAATTTGCTATATAATATGGATGTACAAGCGTAAATAATATGTATACAATTCTTAAATATTAAAAAAAAGCGGTGAGGCGTATATTGAAACTTCCACGAAAAACACATGTAAAAGAATATTTTATTTCACTTAAAATAATGATATATCAACTATCATCCACTTCAAGGAAAGGGAACACACTCTAAAACCATTAGGAAGTACTCATGAATATAATACTAGAAATAGGAACAATATTGCAATACCCATACATAATTTGGAACTATTTAAAAAGAAACCTACTTATGCTGGACCATTATTTTTTTCCAAATTACCATTAACCTTAAGACAAGAGCCGAATCCAAGAATATTAAAAAGGAAACTTAAAGATTTCATAACGACTAAAGCATTGTATAATATACAAGAATTTCTTTACCCAGAGTTTAATTACCTTCTATCTTCCTTTAATACCTTCTGGGACTTGAAGGGCTTTTGGATGTTTGGAATATTTTACTGCTTTGTTATTTGATTTATGATTGTTATTTGTTTTGTTGAGAATCTCTATTGTAATAGTATAAATAGCCTTTTTTGTGGTAAAAAAATGGTAGAAATAAGTTAGAAAACAGTTTTAAGTTATAATAAAGATTCACTTTTCGACACTGTTCAATGTACTATAAATATGTACTATAAGAATAAAGATTGTTTGAAATGAAATTCAATGATTTTTCAGTTACATTCCAGATTTTCTCTCTTAAACGTAAAATTCTTTTATTAAAATAACATTGGGATCTCTTAAATAGGAATACACTCCTGCTTCAATTATAAAAATAAATATCAAGTTTATATAAATTAGTTTTTTTGGATAGAAAAGGTTGAGGGGAAAAATTCCACTTAATTTCAGAATGGCTCAACCGTAAAAAAATTCAAAAAGTAAGATTCAAGAAATCTTTGAATGGCTGACATTTTTGACTTGGTTGTCCATTTGAGTTCAAATTTACGACATTGTATTCTACTAGTTAAGACCTTTGTGGTGAATATCAACTATGCGTACATTAAGGGTTTTCTTCAGATTCCTATAGCAGGCCGTCCCCCTGAGGGGTAGCTTAACATTGAATAATGTGTTAAAATTAGTCTATTTTAATGTCCTGTAACTTTGTACTAAGTTTTGCAGCTCTATCTTCATTAACTTATTTTTTTTTATATTTAACCGTCCTGGGACATTTTTCCACCCCGTATAGATATGGATACTGCATATGGATGAAAAATTTCTTTCGGGACAATCCCTGTCCTTGTTCAAGAAATGAATTGAATCTGGTTTCAACTATTTGTTTTTAATTGACAACCAGGCAGAATACACCGTTCATTATAACTGGGTATAGTAAAATAACTTCCGGAAATGTAGTGCCGGTCGCACCTCCCCAGTACGGTTTTGATCCACTCAAAAATCTGTTTGTCTTAATTTTGGTGTTAAACAATAAACTTTGGTTGCTTATTATTGATCAAAACCACGTATCCTAACGTATAAACATGAGTATTACACCATAGATAATCAGTAAACTTATTTATAACACTTTAAAACTTTGTCTCCACACTGTTAAGTAGCACCGGTCGCAAGGTTCATAATTTAAGTTTCTAGCTGTTGTATGGTAGGTAGAGTGCCAGTTCCTTGTCAGTTGTGAATGGGATGTTAGTGAGGTCCATTGTGTGTGTGCTCTAAATTCAACTATTTACCGGTAAGTAATAATTTATAAAATACTTTAATAAACAGGTGTTTTATGTTTTTATAAACTGTAGCATCTGCCGTAAAAAGTAAAGCCACAATGATTAACAGTCAAATGTTGATATTGCTTCAATAAAATAAATAAATAAATAAGTTGTGACCAGCACTACTTTTGTAACTGATGTGACGGTAAGTAGTGCCGGTCGCAGTCACTATATATATATCATACATATACTCCATATGCGTCACAGTTGATCTTGCACATATGTATATTAATTTTTCTACCTGCATTAGCAATTAAATAAAATGTTTTGATAAAATATTTTACTTAAAATATTTTTTTATTTCAGTTTGCAAATCCTACCAAAAATATTCGTTCATTCATATATACACTATTTATGATTAATGAACCAAAATGAGAGGGCTATACAGGCTGCAATACCTAATATGCCAAGAAAACAATAAATCATTAAATTGAACTATTCATCACTGGATAACACAAAGAAATTCCATTTAAAACGTTTCCAATATAATCCAAGCACCATAAAATATAGGATCACACATTAAAATCTCAAACAGAGTAGGCTACCACACATTTGTGAAAATTTTTAGAATTTTAGTAATGTTCTTAGCTTGTACCCTATGCTTTCTATATAAAATTAAAATAATGAAAGTGTTGGTTTAGGTTGCAAAGAATGAAAGGTCAGCAAATTTTATGCAAAATGCATAAAGAAATTTCAACAAATTTCTAAATATTTTGCATGTGAAGTAAAGCAAGAAAAAAGACAAACAAAGACCCACAACTATCCTTGATAAGTAATCTGACTAGATGTGACTCTGGGCTAGATTCTTCAGACTCTTGTAGAACAATTTTTCCACTATTTAATATAATGACTCTTGCTTGTACCTTAAATCCACAGCAATCGTATTTTTGTAAAATCTAACTTAGAAACTTTTAATCAACAGTTATCAGTTCATGATCATGACACAAGAAATAGAGGTAATCTTGTTAAACCTAATATTAGACTGCACAAGTACTTTAAGAGCCATAAAAATACCAACAACTGTTGTTCTTCAATAAACTGCCAGAGATTGTGAGGCTGTTGCCTAATAAGAAATTTAATTGTGTAATTACAAAATGGTTAAAAAGTAAGGCTTTCTACACTGTAGAGGAATTTTTTAACGCTAAGACTGATTGTATTATAGACTGACTGTGATGTATTTTTGCACTGACGATGCCTATTGTAACGTTCTGTTATTTACTTACTTCTTACTTCTTGGTACGTGCATCCAGCTTCAGGTAATGCCGACCGCACGGTGTCTCTCATATACAAGGTTGGCCAGTCTCCAGTAGGTGGGATCAGTTAGGATTCGTCCAAGAGTACAGTCAGGTTGGAGTCTCTTCCTCAGCTCATCTCTGATATCCAACTTGCGAGTGCAATGAAGGAGGATGTGTTGCAACGTTTCTTCTTCAGTTTGACATACCAGACACAGGGGTGACTCAGCGAGTTGGAAGCGAAAGAGATATGATTGGGTTACAATATGCCCTGTTCTAGCTCTTGAGGCAAATGTTGACACAGATCTTGGCAAGTTTTTGTAAATGTCTGTATTGTTGGGTTGTTTGAGCAGGTCATACAGATGGCGACCAGTTGGTTCATCTTTCCACTTCTCTACCCATTTTTGCGTTAAGAGTCTTTGAGATGCGGCTATGCAGCTGGTAAGTGTTAGTTCCTTAGATGGTATAGGGTGCATGTTGGTGGCTGCCTTCGCAATCCTATCAGCTTTCTCATTTCCTTGCAGTCCGCAATGACCTGGTATCCATTGGAAACAAATCTCCTTGTCTGTGGACAAATTCAGGAGATGAAAGATTTCTTGAATTCTGTGGTAGTAGCTTGAGGGTTTATATTGCTTGAGTAGTTGCAATGCACTTTTAGAGTCGCTGAGTATGCAAATCTTTTGGCTTTCAATAACCATGCAGTGGGCAACCGCTGCGTTGATGGCAAGGAGCTCTGTGTCAGTGCTGGAACATGAATTCGCCGGAACAAAGAAGGACTCGTTGGAACGTTCCGCAAAGTAACCGGCTCCAGATTTGGATTCTGCAGGGTCTAATGATCCATCAGTGTAGATCTTATAATAATCTTCGTAGTTTGACTGGATGATCTCGAGGGCAGCAGCTTTTTGTATTTCTATTGAGTCTTTCTTGGATGTCATTTCAGGGAGGTCCAATTCAATCCTTGGTGGGCAAAAATTCCATGGCGGGATGGAGTTGACAGTTGGGTAGGGCACTGGTGTTACGTTTGGTGTATTAACAGTTATTAAAGTTGTTTGGTGATTGAAGGAAGATTTGTGATGGTCCTCTTGTAGGTTTGGTCTGAGAGCTGGATTTGATGTAGGGTCAGCAGATATATGAAGGAACTTGTGCCAGATCATTTTCTGGATGAATGTTTCCAAAGGTTCGATGTTTATTTCCATTTCCATTGCTCGCACTGAGGTTGTCTTAAGGCATCCTAAGCAAGTTCTTAGGGCTGAGTTCTGGATTGTGTTTAATTTACTTAAGTGTGTTCTTGCTGCAGAGCCCCATACTTCTACTCCGTACGTCATTTTTGATCTAATAAACGAGATAAACAACTGTCTTAGCATAAGAGTATCCGCTCCCCATGATCTGCTAGCAACAGCCTTAAGTAGGTTTAATCTTTTTGTGCACTGTCCTGCAACCTGTTGGATGTGGTCTTTCCACAAAAGTTTGGGATCTAGCGTTATTCCTAGAAGTGTAGGATGTGGGTTGTAGGGTATCGGTTTTCCCTTGCACTGTAGTTCTGGCCTGAAGTGTTTTAATGAGTATCTTCTCGTAAAAAAGGCACACTCCGTTTTAGTTGAAGAGATTGACATGTTCCACTTTTCTGTCCAATCATTTAGGGCGTTTAAGGCGACTTGCACTTGCTGTGTTGCTTGCATTGGGTCTTTGTTAGAGCTCCAAATTGTTATGTCGTCAGCGTAGATGCAGCTGTCTGTTGTGTCAGGTAGAGTCACCAACATATCATATAGTGCAATGTTGAAAAGGGTTGCGCTCAAAACGGAGCCTTGTGGAACTCCACTATAGATTGATAGTTCGTCTGAGAGTGTGTCGTTAACTTTGGTTTTGATTTTCCTGAATTTTAGAAAATGTTGGAGATACCTTAGCATTTTGCCTCTGATTCCAATGAGTAAACAGTGTAGTAAGATTGTGGAGTGGGGTATTTTATCAAAGGCTGCTTCCAGATCTACCATTGCGGCCACTGTTGTACTGTTGACTGAAAAGGATCTATAGATTGATTCCGTGAAGTGCAGAAGGGCGTCTGTTGTTCCTCTTCTTGGTCTGTATCCAAACTGTTTTGGGTGTAGTTTATTTTCACTTTCCAGTCTCCACACGAGTCTTTTGTTGACAATTCTTTCCATTAGTTTTCCCAGACATGATGTTAGGGAGATTGGTCTGTATGATTCAGGTAGGTCTGGTTCTTTTGCAGGTTTTAGAATGGGTATGATAGTTGCATGCTTCCATGTTTGTGGAATGTTACCTGTATTCCAAATGCTGTTGAACAGGGTGAGTATTTCATTGAGTGATTGTTGGGATAAGTTCATCAACATGGCGTTGTGTATGTTGTCTTCTCCTGGTGCACTATTTTTTATGTCTGCTATACACTCAAGAAGTTCATTTGTTGTAAAGGCGGTATCGGCTATGTCTTCATGCAATGTGAGAAGGTCCAGGTTGCATGATAGGTATTGTTCTTCAGGGGTCAGTGTTTTTGGGAAAGGAAACGCTTTTGCAGATTTTTTGGCGTATTCTGTATTTAGAAAGTTAGCTATGTCCTTTTCTTCTGTAAAGACCTTGTCGTCCTTAGTTTTGATGTGGTTGATTGTATTGGCATTTTTTCCCTCAATGTTTTTAAATCTTTTCCATGCAGCCGATGCAGGTGTGTTTGAGTTTATTGAAGAAACAAACTCTCTCCAGTTGGTTCTTTTTGCTTTTAAAACTTCTCTTCGAAAGACTGCATTGGTACGATTATATTCGGCTCTGCTATTAACATTTCTTCGTTTCATCCATCTTTTCCTTGCTTTTTGCCTGTTTCTTCTTAGTTCTGTAAGTTTAGGTGTCCACCAAATGTTCATTGGTTGTGACTTCCTGTTCCTGATTTTTGGTATACTAGCATCAGCAGCTAAACTTATAGCGTTTACAATGTCTGTTAGCTTATCGTCATGGGTGGAAAGGTGTTCATCCACATTTTGTTTGAAGGTATCCCAGTCAGCATTACTGATTTTGTACTTTGTTTGTGGTATTGGGTTTTTTTTGTTCACTTCTTTAGAAAGGCTCAGCGTGAAGTGGACTGGGAGATGATCACTCCCCAGATCAGATCCTACTCTCCGTTCTGTTATTTAATGGCAAATAAATATTCTTGATTCTTGATTCTTGACCTCCAGTACCCAAAGTCTGTCACTTAAACTCATCCCCCTAGCCAAGCCTTTTATAGTGTACGGTAACTGTATTAAAGCTGAGACAAAATTAAGCGATTTTGAGCAATAGTGCAATGAATTCTATTCACATGTACCTGATGAAATGAAAATAGCAACAATATATCCAAAGCATAATATATTTTCTCTTTTCTATGTACTGTAATATAAAATAACTAATTTGCTTTCAATTGTTTTGTATAAATTAATTATCTTTATAATATCTAGTATAGATAAACTAATCTACGTTTGTCTTAATTTTCTGTAACTGATTGTACATATTGTAAAGTCTTTGTTAAAAAGAGAAAATAAATTTATTATTTCATTACTGTATTGCATAAGAAAGGAGAAAAAATGCTAAAAACAAACTACAGGCCGATTTCTATACTGCCCCCCTTTCTCAAAATACATGGAAAAAATAATTTTTAACCAGATAATGAACCATTTAAATGAAAATAACTTTCTAGCTGAAAAATAACACGGATTTAAACCTCATCTATTGTTACGGCAGTATTCATGATTTTGCAACAGAAACTGGGAAGAAAATAACAATGTCATAGGAATCTACATGGACATAGAAAAAGCGTGCAACAGCCTAAATTGGAAAACCGTAATAAACAAATTAAATGCACTCAATATACAATATGATGCACAAAAATGGACGTTATCTCACAAACAGAAAACAACAAGTTGAAATAGGCTAATTACATAAAAAAAAAAAAACAATATTGAACATAACCAAATCAAAATTTCAAGATATGACCCAAGGAATCCCCCTAGGAAGTATCCTTGGACCCCTCCTCTTTATCATATATATGAGCAATTTTCCAAAAAACCTTTTAAAAGGAATGGACTGAATCATTTTTTCCGATGACACCACAGCAAATGAAGTTACAGCGATGAATCCCTCAAGATCACTACTTTATAAGCAACGGAGGAATAGAAAATATTCTAAAACATATAGAATAATTTTGCAAATAGATATCAAAATCAACAACACAAAAACTGTCACAATAGAATTTTCCTGAAGTCTAAAATAAATTTTTAAATATATTTATGCCTTCTTAAAACTATCTCATCAAATGCCCCTACTACTACGGCTTAAAAGAATTGCTTGCTGAACACACACACAACAAAAGACAATAAAACCAGAAACTCGTACACCAGAAAAACAAGAAAGTGAGAGAAAAAAGGAATAGATGACACCTCCCCCAATCTTGATGACTGCAGAGGAGAAGAACAGCAGTAAGTAAGTAAGTAATTCTCATAAACAAAACTTCTTAAACAATAGGTACCCATATCAGTACTGTACAGGTAACTTATAACTGAAAACATAAATAGTATTTTTGGTTTGTAGAGAGCATAACTTAAGCCCTAAACATGACACTGTAAAGAACTTGCACAGGCTAGCATGCTGGTGGAACAGTGGGATAGAAGCCCTGAGGAGGAAGGTTCGCAGACTGTATAGGCTAATGTAGCAAAGCGTACCGAAAACTGGAACAACTACTTGAATATGCTCACTGCTTATAATAGGACAATTAGAAGAGCTAAGAAAGAGTCATGGTGAGAATTCTGTCTGAAGTGTTTCTGAATATGCAAAGCTCCACCGAGTCTTGGCTCGAGGCCAAGCCAATCCTTTAGGAACAATGCTTAAGGAGGATGGCACATGTACGGTTGGCCCAGAACAAGTGATGGAGAGCCTTTTGAGCGCTCACATCCCAGGATCCTTGCAACCGCAGAACACATTCCAAGATAATATGGAAAGAGAGACTAGAGTGTGGACGACAGGGGAAGATTGGGTTTACGCTAGGGCTGTGATCACCTTTACGGGTATAATTAAAATATGGGCTCTTAGGGCATTTCAACCAATTAAAGCTCCTGGTACCGATGGCATCCATCCTATGTTCTTGCAGGAGGGTGGGGACCCTAGTTTGCTAAACTCTCCCGTGTGGTTTTTCTTCTATGGAAACTTAGGGGGGTCGCCACCGATAAATATTTAATAAATGTATATCACGCCCTATTTCAAAGCCATATTAGATATGGAATCCTGCTCTGGGGACATGCTCCTGGCTGTATAAAAGTGCTACGTCTGCAGAAGAAGGCAGTCAGAGTGCTGTCAGCCGCTGGTTATAGAGACCACTGCAAGCCCCTATTTGCCAACCTTACTTGTAAAAGATATGGTTATGGGCCTAGGCCTACCTAAAAAATATCTTGGCATTTTTTTTTTAACTTTCTTCTTATTAATCTAAAGCACATGATATTAAATTTTATTTTATTAGACGTCCTGACCTTACTTACTTACTCCTCCTTCGTCTTTTACCCAAAATAGAGATAGATTGTATCTCGACAGAAAAATAAAACATTTCTTTTACCCGCACAGAAAGAAAAAAGTACTTCACAACATGTACAACAGTTCAAGATATAAAACAATACATATACATATATACAAGTTAAAAATAACTTCCAGAAAGTTGGCTACCGTATGTTTGCAATCTCATTATCGGTCATGAACTCCGATATGCTATAGTAGGCTCTCTCTTTCATAATCGACATAAGCTTTTCTTTAAGATAACCCCTTCTCCAGCCCCTAATGGTCATCGGCAGATTGTTGTTAAAAAACTTTAGACCCTGAATTTGATAGGTAGCAGAGCTGTCTTAATTGACAGCTGGTCCTCAAGATCAGCATCAGGCATTTATAAATTCAACTGAACGTTGATTATGAACTACTTCAGTTCTTATTTAGACATGTAAGGTTGGTAGGTTGGGTGTTATGCGGATTCTTGACTGTATTAAGTCCTTTGAAAGTAGGTTAGATTAGGGAAGTTAAAGTTTAGGTTATAATGAATCGAGTTGTTGATTTATATTATCTCCAGATTGTTTTAGCACTTTGTAAAAAGTAACTTACTACAAACACAATAAATAATCATTTCAAAAATGCTGCGCAAAATTGTTTGCACCATTGTTTTCAGGTAAAAATCTAGTTTCTAATGATATATAAATTAACTACAGTACTCTTGGTCACCCTCATCACAATAATTACCATTAGGCCTAATTTATTTATCAACGGCAACACACCAATGTACAAAATATCATCCATGATAAGATAAGATCATGGTTTGTTAACTATTTATAAGATTTAAGATATCTATTGTTAGTCTACATCTGCTGAGGTTTTAGTTTTTAGTTTGTTGTTAAGTTATTCCAACAAAAAAAAAAGTAAGATGGCGCCAGATGAAGACAGCAATCTTTGTAGTGTCTGCAAAAATGAAGTTAAATCAAATGAAGCAGGTCTTAAATGTGAAGGAAAGTGTAGTATGTGGTTTCACACAAAATGTGTCAGTATTACAAAACTGAAATATGACAAAATCGTAAGTTTAGGTGAACTTGTATCTTGGTTTTGCCCTCCCTGCAAGAAGGTACTTGAGGATAGGCATTGCAATCAGGTAAATTCTTGTAAAGATCATGTCTCCTGTACTTCTTTAAAACGTCTTGAGGACAAAATCTCCAACATTGAATACGTAAATAGTAATTTTTTGATAATGCTTCAAGATCTCACTAAAGAACTTAGGAAAGTAAACCTAACCTTAAACCAAAATGTATCCCCAGTGACTCCTTGCTCAGACTCAGAAATCTGCACAAATAGGTCATTTTCAGATGCTCTTAAGTCCGTTGCGTCAAAGGAAAGGGATTTATTTGACCAGAAAAACAGTGTGCGCGGTTCCTCAGGTCTTTCGTCAAGTGTTGATGTTGTCTCTTGCCCCAAGCCTAAGCCTCAGGCTAATTCAAAAATAATCTGCAAAGATAACGTGCGTAAACCTAGGCCTGACTGTGATAGTGATGGTTTCACCAGTGTTGTTTACAATAGGACAAAATCTCCTAAGTCTGTCGCTAGAAAGTCTGTTAGGCCTACCCGAGGCAAACCAAATAATAAAACTATTCTTATTTCTGGAAGCTGCAATACCAACAGACTTTCAGCAGCGAGTAGGCAAACCTGGGTTTATGTAACCCGGTTTGAATCTTCAACTTCTGTTGACGACATTAAATCCCACCTGCTGTCTAGTTTCGCCAATAAAAACTTTGTCTGCGATAAGCTTGAGACTAGGCACAGCTCATACGCTTCTTTTAAAATAGGGGTCCCTTTTGAACTGGAAAGTGAGGTTATGAAAGCCGAACTGTGGCCTGTGGGTATTCTCATTGGTAAATACTTCCCCTCTCGTCCTCGTCAAAACGGGGATGGTGTCCGTAATGTTGAAACCAATGGTTTTTTAGTGGATCCAGTGACCCAAAAAATAGACAGTTAAATATGGACAGTACACCAATATACGTAAGTAAGCCTAGGCCTAAGCCTATTACAACCTACTGTGTGCTTTCTCTTCTTTTTTTAAACATACAGGGACTTGGTGATAAGCAACCTTTGTTGGAGGAATTCACATTATTCCAGCAGTGTGACTTGGTGTGCCTCTCGGAACACTGGGTCCCAACATCAGGTAATGAATTTTTAACCTTGAACGGCTACTACCTCGTAAGTAATTTTTCAAGGTCTACCAGTGCCAGAGGTGGAACTCTAATTTTTGCTCGTGCTAATTTGAATTGTAGAACTTTGGACATCTCAGAATTTTGCATTGAAAAATCTATTGAAGCATGTGCAACAATAATTGATTCCCATAAGCTAATAGTAATTTCTATTTATCGCACTCCTGACAGTAATGAGTGGATATTTCTTGAACAGCTGGAGAAAATTTTACTTTTAGTTTTTAAATGGGATAAACATAAAGTGGTCATTGGAGGTGATGTGAATGCGCAATTTGATGTGAATTCAGACAAGAGGTCAGTTACTGAGCTACTCAACTTGCTTAGACAATTCGACATCTACCACCATAATGAGCTTCCAACTCGTAACAACGCCTGTCTCGACAATGTTTTTTCTAATGTTAAGAAGGATGATGTGTTTTGTGCTGTGGAAAACTTTCACTTCTCCGACCACAGTGGCCTCCTTTTTCGAATTGTATCCAACAGTTCTGATGAGCCTAATAAGATTTCTAACACTTTCACCTCAAAAATAATTTTTTCTATAAACAACATGGAAATTTTTAAATTCAAACTTAGCACGATCAATTGGCAACACATATTTGAAACCTTGGATTGGCAACAACATGATTACACAGGTAACATTTTCACAATTTTCTTTGATAATTTATTGCATGTGTTTGATGAGTGCTTCCCTCTTCATAAGTCCCGTTCTAGGCCTAAACCACCTAAGAAAATCAACCACACCTGGTACACATCAGATCTTTCTAGGCTCAGAGAACAGGTAACATGTGCATACGATAGTTATAAGATATTTAATAATGATCTATGTAAATTAGTATATAAGAATATTAAGTCTGAGTATAGGAAAGCAGTCAGAGAAGCAAAACTCAAATACAATGCCAGTTTAATTGACAGTTCGGACAATAAATGCAAAGCCGCCTGGGCTCTTATCAAACAAAATTCTCAATCGAACTGTAAAACAAACAATGTCCCCATTGACCCAGATATCCTCAATAGTTTTTTTATTAATTCTGTAGCTGATATTAGAAACAGCATTAAGAAACCTACCAACTCTTATGACCAATTTTTAACCAACATGACTCGTAAGAATATCTCTTTCAGTTTCTCACCAGTTAGTTGTGTTGAAGTTGCTTCGATTATATCCAATATGAAGAACACCAAAACCCAAGACTATTATGGGTTTTCTAACTGGCTAATAAAAGAAGTTGCTGAACATATTGTAGTGCCTTTAACCCACTGTATAAACGTCTGTCTTTGGGAAGGGGTTTTTCCAGAGGGTTTAAAAATTTCCAAAATTTGTCAAATTTTCAAAAAAGGGGAAAGAGACAGTCCAAGCAGCTATCGGCCAATATGTCTAGTACCTGTACTGTCCAAGGTGCTAGAGCATGTAGTATACAATCAGCTGACTAACTTTTTTGAATTAAACTCACTTTTCAACAAACATCAATTTGGATTTAGAAGTGGACAGTCCACTATGGATGCAATAGGTTCCATGGTTCATGACATATTGAACGCTTTTGAACAAAAAGAATATGCCTGGGCGACCTTCATTGATCTCAGCAAAGCGTTTGACTGTGTCGACCATGATGTCCTGCTCCATAAGTTGGAATTTTATGGTGTTCAAATTAATGCTTTAAAACTGCTGAAGACATATCTTTGTAACCGAAGACAGATGGTTTGCAGTGGGGGTCGGTGGTCCGCAGTTGCCTTAAGCAACTGTGGGGTACCACAAGGCTCTGTCTTGGGCCCTCTGCTATTCTTAATCTCTATAAACGATCTTCCTTCCAGTCTCAAATGTAACACATACCTTTATGCTGATGACACAACTTTGCTTACACACAGCAGAGATTTAGAATCTCTTGAGCTTGAGGCAAAAAACTCAGTAAAGGTAGCAGCAGAATGGTTCTCTGCGAATAGCTTTCTGTTAAACGATGAGAAAACCCAAACTGTTGTCTTTGGACTTCGTAAAATTCCTGAAGCACAATGTGATAAGGTCAAAGTTGTAAAGTTTTTGGGTGTTTATGTGGATCAACTCCTGTCATGGTCATATCATGTTGAACATCTCTGTACTAGACTAAGTAGATTGACATTTCTTTTCAGAAAACTCAATGATGTTGTTCCTTTTGACTATATAAAAACTGCCTATTTTGCACTTTTCCAATCAGCTCTTAATTATGGAATAATCTTTTGGGGCAGCAGCCCTTACATCACTGATGTTCTTTTAATACAAAAAAAGGTGATCAGGATCATGGCAAATGCCAATCACAAGGAACACTGCAGACCAATTTTTGTAGATTTTAAGATTTTGACCGTTGTTAATTTATTTTTATATAACATTTTGTTGACTAGTTTTAAGAACCTGAAATCCCACACTCTTAGGGGTGATGTACACAAGTTTAATACTAGGAATAGAGGTAAAATTGACATCCCTTATGTAAGACTTGAAAAAATGAAATCTTATTATGAAGTACTGGGACTCAAATGCCTAAATAAACTCCCCAAGGAAATACTGTTATTGAACAACAAAGCCTTCAAAAATAAAATTCTTCTGTGGCTGACTGTACACCCTTTTTATGGGCTGGGAGAATTTTTTGAATGTTCAACCAAAGAAATCATAATCTAGTCACTGCCTTGTTCTAAGTATTTTTTTTTTTCACTAAATTATATCTTGTTATCTATTTTTTCTGTAAGTATACCGTAGTCCTCACTGTGCCATCTAAATGACCTTTGTATCTATTTGATTTTTTTGTTTATGCCTTATTTGTTATGTACTGTAATTTATCTTTGACTTGTGTTTTTGCAGCATGTATTCAACTTTTTTGACGTATCCTAATGCATGTACATGTCTAATGGAATAAAATATTGATTCTGATTCTGATTCCAATTAAGTTAGGCCTAAGTAATTAGTTTTAAGACAAAATTTCCATTGCATGTTCGTCTTGACACTTAACTTAGATATGATGGTCATCTTGAATATTAAGAATTGTAAATTGGTTTGTTTGGACCGAAAGTAGCGAAATAAATAAATGAATGATAAAAAAATAATTACCAACCGGTATATTGTGCTAGGCCTAGGCTAACTTACATTTGAAACACCAGATCATCCCTTGGCAACAAATTAAAAGTGACAAAGCCAGACCAATGAAAACTATTTAAAACGTAAAAATAAGATTTGAGCAGTAGGGAAAATGTTCAGCAGTGATAATTGCAATATTCAAGTTCATTTGTTATTCTAACCTACAATGACATGATAAATTCTAACCTCTCCTCAACAAGCTTTTGTATACTTATGCAGCTATTAGTGATAGTGAAACAATTAACCACTTAACTGGGTTTAAGTAATGCTTACCAGAGAGGGTACAATGTTATCGAGTTAATTATTTATCAATGGGTTATTGCATTTTTTCAGAAGATTTGACAATAATTTATTAGGCTACTGTACTGTGGTTAGGGTTCACTTACTCTACGAATCATTGACACAATGAGCCTCCAAATATGTAATTCTTAAAACACATGGCTCACTTACTCTACAAATCATAGTCTATACGAGCTTCGTAAATAATATTGAAGGTTCACTTGCACTACAGGCTCGTATACTATACGAGCCGATCAAAAATATCAAATAAATGAAGAGGGTTCACTTACTCTACAGATCATTGTGCCTATGAGCCAAGCGTATGAATTCTTGAATAATTCAGGAATAAGCTCGTATAGTATACGAGCCAAAATACTGAATTTAAATAAATTACAGGAGTAGGCTCGTATACTATACGAGCCTATTTCATGATAACTATTACACAAATAGAAGACGGCTCACTTACTCTACAGTTCATTGGCACAATGATCTGTAGAGTAAGTGAACCCTCTACAAATATTAGAAGGCTCACTTACTCTACGGTTCATTTAGCTACTCGTCGCGCGGTTTGCAGCGCATCGTTGCAGGCGTGTATGGTAAACCAATACCGCAGTTCTGCCGTTCTGCCTTACTTCTGCCGTTTACTAGTCTTGCAGCGTGAAAGAGAGCTTGTTATGTTACCTAATGCATTGTTGAATTTTTAACTTGTGTACTCGTTGCTAGAAATCAAGCAATTATCAAGTACCGGTATTACAGGAGCTATTTTAAGAGTTATTACAGACTTAATTTTCAATTAATTAAAAAGACTCACGTAAAAGCTTATGCAACTAATGGAATTACTTACTGTACTGTGTTATGAACATTTCTATATAATTAAAGTTGTAAATATTTTAAAATTGTTTAGAAGATTGCCTTTTTAGTGTTTTCTACAAACGTGTCTTAACTTATACACATAGCCGCATTAATGTTAATGTGCATGTGCATTTTCGCCAATGATAATGTACCAATGTCGACCGTACCAATGTCTAAACTTTACTTTCAAATGGATTTGTTGTTAAATTTTTTTATATTTATACATCATACAGAATTTAAATGTTTTTACGTGACAAAATAACGAAATATAACAAGCTACATTACATACAATATAATTTAGGCTTGAGCTAATGGAAAACTGTAGTTTTCGCATACTTGTCTTAACTTACAGATTCAATTACATGCTTTGTTTACCAAATAAGATATTTACATTTATTGAAAAAATAACACATAGACGAAGCGACATACGATATTGGACCTACCATTCAGATTCGGCTAAGTGTTATCAAAATTCTCTTTGTTAGCTAGTGTTGACGGTGGTCAATCACTAGCTCATGTTCTTCAAGTTATTTTTGTATTACTATTTATATCATTTGCTTATTGTTCAACTTGAACAGATTGTAAATTAAATAAAGTAAAAAAAAAAATTGTAAATTACGATGACAACTGCATTTACATAACAATCATTATACAAAGAAGTATGTTTTTGTGACAAAGAGGTCAAATAGAAATTTCTTTTAGAACTATATAATTTATAAAGACCGGCCTTTTACAGTAATATGGTTTACAGTACTTATTAATTGCGCAGTTGTTAAATGCCCTTATAAACATATGGAAATTAAAAATTTAAATTATTAAATCATTTTCTTTACAAACTCATGAACAATACAAAACGTTCGCTGACCCCTCATAGAAATAAAAAGTAAAGATGCGATATAAAACCTGCACATAGGAGAAATGCATTTATTTATTTTATTAGTCTTACGTTCATTAGTTACCTTTAGTTCACTGGCTACGTGAGTTATTCCTGGAACCGAGGGAGGCAGACCCTCCCTGCAAAAGATAAAGGATGTGCCCAGCCACGGTGTTTCAGTTGCCGCATGTGCCCAGTAAAGGCAAGCCCCTACAGAGGAGTAGAGGCTAGAGAGTTTTACACCCTCAAGAACTAACTGTGTAAATTTCTTTAGTGTGTTACGTTATATGAAAGATCCATGGTTTAAAAAGATCAAAATCACTCATAGAGAGGCTTACTGATGTGATGAGATGAGGGAATTTACTTAGCTAAATATATAGTAATCCTGGTAATTATATCTCAGTACAATTATATCTATTGTACCAACACGTACAATAGATATAAGATAATTCTATAAGAAATCATTTTAAGAGTTATTGTAGTATTCAAATTTTCCAAAGATTTCGTAATTGATCGTTATATTGCAAAACATCAGATGATGCAGAACAAAACATCATCATCATCATCATCTATATATATAATACGCTAAGCCGATTTTTGTAAACAGAACTCCTCTCTCATTTTTGGACCGATTTTAATGATTAAAGTGTAAAAAAAATTGGCCTGATCTGTAGTTTTGCAAAGTGTTTTTAAATTTTTGAAATCCTTATTAGTTTGGGCAGGATTATTCATCAAAGTTTGGTTTTCTCCCATAAGATTAACATGGAGGAATCTAAATATTTAATTGGAAACTTTGTGTCCACTAATTCGAGAGAACGGCTGGGCGTAGAAACTTGGTAGAGGTGTCCAAATAAAGGGCTTGGTCTGTAGATGAGTTATCAAAAGAAAAACTAAGTAAATTCCCTTAGGGCTCTGCCCCAGAAGCCTTTAAAGATCCCTCCACAGATTTGTTAACATTTTGGTAATGTGAATAATACTTTTTAATGAAACAGCTGTTAATTTTTAAACTGTATTTTAAACAACACACATTTATTAGGAGTTACTGAACTGTCCAAAAGAAGTATTTGCAATGTTATTTTCTGTTTGTAATAGTATATTACGTTACTAGTCCTGAAAGTAAGTGTTTACCGGACGAGTGTGGTCGTTCCCGTGCGAGACGAAGTCGAGTACGGGATTACCATACGAGTCCGGTACACACATTTTGGACGAGTTACGTACGATAGTTTACGCCATACTACTTAATCCGTACAAATCCTTATATATTTCCACCAACTAATGGACTAATAATCACTAGTCATAACCTCTGAGAGAGGTTATGTTTTTGTTTATAACCACTAATTGCCACGAAAATACAGGATAATCAGCTGATTGGTGTCCGGTAAAACTCATTGCAGAACAGTATTACGCAATGAAACCCCATTTGAATAAGCTGGCGGCAAACAGCTGTTTTCTGGACTAAATCCTTGCGTGGAAAGTTCATCAAAATAATGTAGTGTGGCGTAAACTTGTTTACATAAAAGTTTAAAGTAGGAATAAGATATTAATATTAATACAATATTAATCATTATCCATTTCACTCATCTTCTAACAGTAACGTTCATTTACAAACGAAAGCTAGGTTAGGAAAATTCTTCAAAACATAACAATAAAATTCAAGAGCACAGCTGATTTCTAGCGTTGAACGTCGTTGGCTCCATCTATATATATAATTCCGTAAGTCAAATTTTTGTAAAGAAATTGTGAGTGACTGGATGGCCGTAGAAGGATGGGAGGGGTCTTATTTTAAAGGTCTTGACGTGAATTTTGAGGGAAAACTATTCATTTTTCTTATTTTTTTACCATAAATTCGCAACAGAATAAAACTTTTCCCATTAAAACAACATGGGGTTTAATTTGTTTACATCTTTTGAAATTAAAACAGCTGTGCCACAGATTTGAAAACAGTGATCAATACACGCATTAGGTTTACTTTTAGCCAGTCAACTATGAAATGTATACTATAATAAAACTCAAATATTGAAGATTAGTCGGAAAAACGTCTGCATTCTTTGTTTATATTTAAATCATATACTCAAGTTTAATTTTTTCATGCTTTTACGTTATTGTCGTGTTAAAGGAATAAACGACATAGAATAAATATTCTGTATAAATAATCAAAGAGTCGAAATTAAATCTAACTTCTGTTTTGTTTTTATTTTTAAATCATATGTTCAAGTTTATTTTAAATGATGTTGTTTTCTTTATATTTCTACACATTTTAAGGTTAAGGTTGTGTGAATATATACAACTAAAATAACCTATAAATGTTATTGGTTCTAAAATGGTGTATTTGCATTCCTTCGTAAGTAATTTTTTTAGTGCAGTGAATATACAACGTAGAGTAATCATATTCGATCATACTTTTATAAAATCACCAGGGATTCAAGATGTTTTGGTATGTAGGCTGCTGGATATATATTCTTTTCATTATAAGTACTGTAATTAATATGAACGCCAGGGGAATACCACAAAGGCGGGGAACTGTTCATAGGAATGACAGTGCGCGTAGGAGAGCAAGAGTAGATAATGACGAACTTAATCAAGATATGGTACAACCCCTTTTTAGGAGACCCATGGTAGACGAGAGAAATGTAACGATCCATGATGCAGGATTATTGGACCAAGAGTGTAGAGTGCATTCAATGTAGTGCTCTTCATTTTAGAGAAGAACTAACGAATAATCATTTTATGACATGTTGCCATAACGGACTTATTAACCTTCCTCAGTCAAAAACTAATGTAGAACTTAAAAGTTTGTTTGAAGAGAGCCCACAACTGTATAAATTCATTCGACAATGCAACAGTGCGATGGCTTTTGCTTTTTTTTCAGCCAGTAAGAAAGATATTCCAGGAAAAGGACCATACTGTTTCAAAATTCAAGGACAGATTTATCGTTCAATCTCAGATTTGCTGCCTCAACATGATGTGTATATGGCCAATTGTACATTATTGACACATCAACAGCAACAGAAATTCGTCAAAGGCGTCGAGAAAATAGTGACTTAAAACCTGAAATATTGTCAAAACTAGCTGAAACTCTATTAGAAAATCCATTTGCACAAATTTACAAAAGAGCTTCGGAAGAAATGGTTGTACAAGGTGACAGTGAATTAGAACTTAGGTTTGTAGACAGGATAGCCTAAATATGGATCGTCGTAGGTATAATAAGCCTACTGCAGATGAAATTGCAGGCGTCTTCAATTCATCTGAAGGCGAACCTCCAATGAATTTTTAAAATTCCAAACAGGGAAGCTTTTATTTATCCTCATTAACCACAAGACCAAAGCTACCTTAGTAAACCAGTATTTATTCACAAACAATGATATGTTTGCTGCCTTTTCATGTTAAACCACTGGAGTGATTCAAATTATTTATTGAAAATGACATCAACAAAAGCAAACAAAGAAGAACAACAAACTGGTTTTTACACAAAAGATATGGTGTAGGGATGCCTATTCTGACACATAGATAATGTTATTCTGAGTTTGTTTAAATACCGGTATTGCAAAAAGTTGTTTTACATTTGAGCTTTTTAGGGACTTATGTCCCTACAAGCCACTAGTAGAGGTATATTTTTTAAGTTAATCACTCAATGTTATTTAAATGGGTTTCATTACATCACCGAGTGAGTTTTTGATACTTTACATCACTCGAGAAGTAAGGAAGTTGTATACATCACGCTTGGGATAGGGAAGTTTAACATGGCGGGTTAGGTAATAGCTATTTACTTTACAAGTGTAGTAAGAGCGTTTTTACATCACGCAGGTGAAGGTTGTGCAACGAGTGGAAGCGAGTTGCATAATTTACTTAAGTGATGTATAAACACGCTAACGTACAAGATTTTACCTGACCCGACAATATACAGGAGGTTACGAACAATATTAATCATTATCCATTTCACTCATCTTCTAACAGTAACGTTCATTTACAAACGAAAGCTAGGTTAGGAAAATTCTTCAAAACATAACAATAACATTCAAGAGCACAGCTGATTTCTAGCGTTGAACGTCGTTGGCTCCATAGAGGTATATTTTTTAAGTTAATCACTCAATGTTATTTAAATGGGTTTCATTACATCACCGAGTGAGTTTTTGATACTTTACATCACTCGAGAAGTAAGGAAGTTGTATACATCACGCTTTGGATAGGGAAGTTTAACATGGTGGGTTAGGTAAAATTAATTTTCTTCTGTATCATGTCATGTTTTTCAATATAACGTTTCATTAAGAAATCAGTTAAAAATCCTTTTATCACAGTAACTCTTTCAATTATTTCTTATTGAACTATCTTATATCTATTGTACGGGTTGCTGTCTGCCTTTTTCACCACTTTTGTCTATATTTTATTATTTTATCATATTATCTTTGACTATGAATGATATTATTCTAGACAGATCATCATAGGTTTATGAAATTATTGTCATACATGTTTTCAAACGTTGGAAAAATCTTCGATTGTGTAATACAATACACAATAATACAAGTGCAAAAGGACACGTTGCCCATATGAGCCGTGTCCATATTTTGTTAAATTAATAATAGTTTAGAGCAACTGGATAAAACATTTTACAATATTTATGTAGAAATATGTGTATGATTTAGAAAGTCATTAAGCTGGAAAACTTCAATTTACTGCAGACTTTTCAGAGAGGTTACTTTGATGTATTCATTCAACACAGAAACCTTGCCTAAAATGGTATACATATCTTGAATTATTTGCAGCGGCCTATATTACGGACCGTGGCCATTTTGGCTGTAAACAATAGCATAAAGAGTAAGTACTATTTAAGCAGCTACTGTCGTGACGTAAAAGTCATATTCCTTTTAATTTAGATCACATCATCCTTAATAAGATACGTTGATTAACAATGCATGTAAACGTCAATATTTACGTAACAGCCAATTTACAGTATTTATTTTTATTTTTGGAAATGTTAAATTGCTATGTTATTTGCATTATTTGTTGCCAATGAAGCTGCGCGACCATTTAAACAAGGAGGTCCCTAAAAGTTCAAGAATAAAAGCCAACTTCACTTCAAGTACATTCCACTACACCTAACATTCCGTAGAGAGATTATATTGACAACTTTATGAAAATGATAAGGCTGAGACAGCTAACTGCCATCCCCCATGTCACGCAATTCCAGCTTTAACAGTAACCCCACAACCAATTTTTCAAAACTATGCTGGAGGGTTATTTGTTGAACAGAAGTACGATAAGAACTGACGCGTTGTGACGAAGGAAAACTCCCTTTGAAGTTAGAACGTGTCTTCTCAACAAGCAGATATTTTTTCTCAAATAAAATCATAGATTAATCTGCATTACACTGATGAAATCGCGGAAGTGTTTAACTACAAAAGATCCACCAATATGATTTTAATACTATTTAAAGGTTCTTCCAAAAGAAGAGATACCAGTTAACATACTAATAATAACTCCGATGACGTACGGCAAGGGAAATATTTTAATCATTGAATGATCAACCATTTTTGTAACTAAATCAATTAATATCATTATTGTTTTTACATTTATTACTCTTTAAACAATGCTATTCACTCAATTTATCGCAGTTAGATGAATTAGCGTAAACCTTGGAAGTAACCGTCGATTTCGACGGGTTTCACCTAGTCTATCTATAATATTAAAACGTGACAGGGTTTTTTATTTCACGACTCTGAATCAACCACTTGACGGATTTTCACGATTTTTGTGTTAAAAGAAAGAAAATTTTGAGAACTAAGGAATGTCGAAGGCATAATTTTAGTTTATTATCTTCTATATCTTTCTCAGTATTTTTGATTGGTATCTTTGGATAATTTCTATATTTGAAGTACTCGCCAAACCCCATAGTTGCACTCCGTATGTCCATATTGGTTTCAATATCGTTTTATATAGCAATAATTTATTTTCTAGACTAAGTTTTGATTTTATTCTGATGAGCCAATTTAACTGATTAGATTTTAAATTTAGTTGTTGCCGTTTTCTCCAAATGTGTGTTTTCCAAGTTAATTTCCTATGTAAATGGATACCTAAGTATTTAACCTCAGTTACTTCAGGAAGTTGGGTGTTGTTTATTGTGACAGGAGGACAAGAATTTTGATTTAGAGTCAAAGGAATGTGGACAGATTTAGTTTCATTAAATTTTGAATCTCCATGTTTTAAACCAATCAGTAATTATGTTCAGATTTTGCTGTAAATTTAGAGAAGCTTGAACTGGATCACGATGAACAGACAAAATTGCAGTATCATCCGCAAATGTATCAATTTCTACATACATCAATTCTACATATATTTACGGACCATACTTTGTGAGGACCATGAAAATAGTCCAACGCACTGAGGACACATACAAAATGACCGTTAGTTGAATAATTACTGACTATCTGAGGACTATTGTTTTTGATCATCCAAGTGAGTACACACACAAAATACTGTTAAAATGAGTACTTCATAACTATGTGAGGACTTTTATGTATAAAGCACTGTCATGTGGGTATTTCTCGTTTGAGTCAAACTGTTATTGGGCATCGTGTAGTGGAGTACGGCAATTTTATCCAAAGCGAGAAAGTCGCTTAATTCACACGTGAAATAAATTTTTACCAACATTTTTCAAGAGACCCAGGAGAGTAGGGTAAAGACAATTTGATAGTAAATTTAACAACCCCGCCGCATCAATCCTGCACACTAAGCAAGTTTCAGTTTGCCTAATAGACAAATGTTAACTAGAGTCTTAGTGATAGACATATTACAGTGAAAATACAGTGTATTCACAAATTAGGCTATCCAATGACCTATTAATTAATAAAATCGGTTCAGTAGAACTGTAGATTTAATTGTACAAAGCTTAAGAACAACATCTTTAATTCAGTATTTTCTCACTACTATACATTTGGAGGTTGCTTAACGTTTTTGCAAATAACTTTGAAATGGCGAGGAAATCGACCAAAGTGGAGCGTGATATTCTGAAAGAGAATAAAATTTCCTACAAATTACCATTATGTATTTCTTGAAATTACAAGAAATACATACTGTTTCATTAAAAAGTAGTGTAAAATTATACATATTGTCATATTTGATAGATAGATTGGCATTAATTTGGCTAGTTACGTATACAGACAAATTAATATTTACGTAACAGACAATTAACAGTATTTATTTTGCTTTTTGGAAATGCCACATTGCTATTTTATTTGCATCATTTGTTGCAAAAGAAGCCACATGACCATATAAACGAGTAAGCCCCTAACATTACGTAGAGAGATTAATTGACAACTTTATGTAGCCTATGTATAAGGCTGAGACAACTAAATGACATCCCCCATGTCAATGAATTTTAGCTTTAACAGTAACCCCACAACAAATTTCTCAAAACTATGATAGAGGGTTATTCATTGGCACAGAAGTACATATGTACGATATGAAATGACGCGACAAGACGAAGGAAAAATCAAATACCCCCGCCGCAGCAAACCTGCCGACTAAGCGAATTTCCATTTGTGTAAATTGATTTTCAATTAAATATATTTTAATATCATTAGGTTTACGAGTAGGCTACCTAGGTTTGCTGCTACAACGAAACTAATAAAGTGTGTTTTTTTTGTAAAATATTGATAGCTTAGTACAAAATAAATAAATTTGCCAAGTTTGATCAAATTATATCCATAAACAAGCAAACTACAACATTTGACAATATTCTCCATAAGAATAACATGGGAATTTTAAATTTGCAATTTTAAATTTTTTCCGTTACTAATAACCAAACAAAAATACTTTTATATACTAAATTATTTGTTTTTTTGAGCTCTTTAAAAAGGTCTAAAGAGAAATTGGGAAATTTTGTGTTTTGAGGGTCAAAAGTGAGAAAACCCAATTTTTACTCCATAAAACCCCCCCCGTAAAGCCCCGTTCCCATGGTCCGATCATGCTGGTTCGCGAACTCATTCAAGTTTATCCCGCTTTACACCTTTAAACAAAATTTCATCAAAATCGGACAAAAATTACTCAAGTTATCGCGTTCACGGACGTATATATATATATACATATATATATACATATATAAAAATTTGAACGAATGGTGTTTTTGGCCTCTGGGGACATCAAAATGAAAAAGTAAATCGGTCCCGGGTCTAGGTATAACCGTGCCACCTACGGTAATAGCTGCTTCCCTATAGGGAAATTCGCTAAAACGGATATACATCCCTTTGAAGTTAGAACGTGTCTTCTTAACAAACAGATATTTTTTCTTATATAAAATCATAGATTAATCTGCTTTACACTGGTAAAATAGCGGACATTATAGAAATCACTACTAAAAAATTATACAAATTTAGCATTTTTTTTTAAACCAGAGCAGGTAAAGTGTTAAACTGCAAAAGATCCACCAATACGATTTCAATAAACCCTGCTTCTGCTTTAGTAGTGTGCTGCTCCTAGTATATATCGAGCTCTAAACATTTGCGTTACCAACGGAAGCGCAAACAATGGCATTGTTTCCTATTGTACAAGCCTTCGAGCGCCCGGTAGGCGGTTTTATGCTGTGTCTACTCAGTACTCACTACTGCTTGATTTCATCACAGAGGCGCAGTGTGCGTGTTGTTAAGCGTCACAAAAATGCAAATACCCCATTTATATTATTGAGCGAAGCACTTATAATTTTGTGCTTATTTTTGAGCCTATATGTATTTTAATTTATAAAGGCATTATGCACATCCACAGGAAACTATCTTTCTAACAGTATGCGTAGGGCGTAGATTTTCCCTGCGATGCACATAAGCTGAGAAAACAGGTTTTAAAGCATACTAGCTGTTACCCACGGGCTTCACCCCGTTTTAATTCATAAGTATTAATAAAATTATTGATTGGTTAAGTTAAACTTGAATAAACAAAACAGAATACAAACAAATAATTACACCTGATTTTAATAAGGAAATACATAGTACAGTAAAAATATGTTTTGACCCAAAAAAAATTAGCACAACCGGGGAATTTGGTACATATGTTGGGTGTACCTTCCTTTTGAACATACTAAAAGTCCCCTAAAATTGAAGCTGTGCAACGGCCGCCATATTGGAAAATGGCGGCATATTTCTGTATTTTTCGCTATATTGACTTTATTATTAGAGATACAGGGAAAAGCTAAATGGACAAAATGTAGGTAATCTAAAAATACACATTTTTTGTATTTACCATCTTTCTCTAAACCCAACGGTTTTTTAGTTATTTGTTATTTAGTATATTTAGTTTTTTCTATTTATCAAAAATAGGCGAAACACATGGAAATTGACCGTTACTTTCAAGGATTATGATAATTTATCCTATTTAGTTAAATAGTGCGATACTATACAATCTTAAAATTTAAGCTTATTTTATAAGTAAAACAACTCCGCCACAGCAAACCTGCAGACTCAGCAAATTTCCATTTGATTGGATGTTTTATTAAAAAATGTATATAAATAAAATTAGGTTCAACAGGTACCTAGGTTTGCTGCTACAGGTAGGTTATTATAGTGTGTTTTTTAAGTAAAATATCAATACCTTACTATAAAATAACTAATTTCCAAGTTTGATCAAAATATATCTATAAACAAGCAAACTGCAACAGTTAACTAATTCATAAGAATAGCATGGGAGTTTTAAATTTACAATAAACAAATTTGAATATACAAATTTTGGTTGTGTTTACTAAAAAGATGGCGATTATTCGTCGCGATTAGAATATTAACCAAATGGGTTTTCAAAAGGAGATGGAGCCTGTTATTTAAGTAATATTAATTCGTACCAAGCACAGAAAATATTGTATGCAGTAAGGTAATCTACCATATTTTGTAAAGTACGCAATAGTCATATTAATATTTTATCTTCATTTTTTACCCATTTAATAGTTAAAATTTTAGTATTTTGATGGCACCACCACACTAACTAACTATACTTGACATCCCATTGTAAATTTGGAAGGGTGTTTTTCATGTCTAGTTCATGTTGGTGACTAATTAAGTATGGTATAGTATAGTTAGTTTTATTTATCAAAAATCGGTGAAACCCATCGCAATCGACGGTTACTTTCAAGGTTTACGACAATTATTCATCCCTCCACTTAGTTGATATCAGAGTGATAGTGGTAGTGCCATCAAAATATTAAAATGTTAATTTATTAAATGGGTAAAAATGAGTATAAAATATTAATATGACTATTGCGTAGTTTACAAATATGGTTGATTTCCTCACTGCATACAATATTTCCGATACTTGGTACGAGTTAATATTACAGTACTTATATTACTTGCTTCATCTCCTTTTGAAAACCCCTTCAGTTAGTATTCGAATCGTGACGAATAATTGCCATATTTTTAGTAAACACAACCAAAATTTGTATTATTTAAATTTGTAAATTGTAAATCTTAAGCTACCATGCTATTATTATGAATTAGTTAACTGTTGCAGTTTGTTTGTTTATAGATTTATTATGATCAAACTTGGAAAATTAATTATTTTATACTAAGTTATTGATATTTTACAAAAAAAAACACACTATAATAACCTACCTGTAGCAGCAAACCTAGGTACCTGTTGAATCTAATTTTATTTAAATACAATTAATAAAACATCCGATCAAATGGAAATTTGCTGAGTCTGCAGGTTTGCTGTAGCAGAGTTGTTTTACTCATAAAATAAGCTTACATTTTAAGATTTTATAGTACCACACTATTTAACTAAATGGGATAGATTATCATAACCCTTGAAAGTAACGGTCAATTTCCATGGGTTTCGCCTTTTTTTTATAAATAGAAAAAACCAAATATACTTAATAACAAATAACTCAAAAACCGTTGGGTTTAGAGAAATATGGTAAATACAAAAAATGTGTATTTTTAGATGACCTACATTTTGTCAATTTAGCTTTTTCCTGTATCTCTAATAATAAAGTCACTATAGCGAAAAATACAGAAATATGCCGCCATTTTCCAATATGGCGGCCGTAGCACAGCTTCAATTTTAGGGGACTTTTAGTATGTTCAAAAGGAAGGAACACCCAACATCTGTACCAAATTCCCCGGTTGTGCTAATTTTTTTTAGGTTTATGGAATTTTTCTCTTATTTTTACTGCACTAACATTGAAAGAATAACATACAAATGAGGACAGCTGAGGTTTTTTAGCGAATTTCCCATATAGGGAATAAGCTATTACCGTAGGTCTCATGGTAAGACCTAGACCCGGGACCGATTTACTTTTTCGTTTTGAGGTCCCCAGAGGCCAAAAACACCATCCGTTCAAATTCATATATATACAGGGAATTTATTTGAAAACTTTCCATATCTGCTGTGTACAAAGGTAAGGCTTTTAAGACTTGTTCGTTCTCATTTCCTCTTACAGTATTTGAACATTGAAAATCCATATATATTTGTGTCCGTTAGCGCGATAACTCGAGCAAAATTGATCCGATTTTGATGAAATTTGGTACAAACGTGTAAACCTACGTTTATTCGAACGAGTTCGCGAACCAGATAATCGGACCATGGGATCAGGGGTTTATGGGGGGTTTTATGGGGTAAAAATGGGGTTTTCTCATTTTTGACCCTAAAAACTTAAAATTTCTAAATTTCTCTCTAGACCATTTTGAAGAGCTTAAAAAAACAAATAATTTAGTATATTGGAGTGTTTTTGAATGTTCATTGACTACGGAGAAAATTAAAAAAATTGTAAATTTAAAATTCCCATGTTATTCTTATGGAGAATAAATAAACTGTTCTAGTTTGCTTGTTTATGGATATATTTTAATCAAATTTGGCAATTTTGTTTATTTCATACTAAGCTATCAATATTTCAATTGAAAAAACACACCTCAACATCTTCCCCGTAGCAGCAAACCTAACTACTCGCTAAAATTAATGTTATTTAAATAGGAAATAAATCTGAAAATTTATAGGGAATATTTTAGTAGAAATCAATCCGGGTAAATGGAAATTCGCTTAGTATGCAGGTTTGCTGCGACGGGGGTATTTTAACATTATGTATAAGGAAAGTTCCCTTTGGAAAGCAATTACGACCTTAAAGGGTGATTTATGAAATAATGGATAGTTTTGCGCAAGGTTTTTCTCGCCATGACGAACATTTTAAGTTTATGGTTTATGGGGGTGTGACTTGTAGTTTTCTCAAAAGTTCATGGGTACTTTTGGCTTTATATATAGATTTCTGCTTGCCTATTAATATATATTCACTTAGATCAAGCATCTGCAGTTGTTCGCATTTCACGGATTGTGGCCCATTCTGTAAGTAACAGCTGTGTTTACGTCGTATACATAAAGTTGGGCATACTTTGGTTCAATGTTAGAGGGTATTAACGGTTCAATCAGATAGTAGTATGTTTTCTGTGCCGATGGTAAAAGGAGTCCGAGTACTTAAAATTATATAGACTAACTGAATGATGTCGATTCATTTTGACACATCGTTTTTAAAAATCCATCCATTATTAACGGAGGAGTAGTGTTTCGTAGAAATCACCTTCACGTATTATATATAAGGAGTACCATAAGATATTTTTATTAACATTTGATATTATTACACACCAAGTTTAACATGGAGAATTCGAAATGTTTAATGTCAAACTTTGTCTCAACTAATTTGAGAGAACGGCTTGATAAATAAAGGCATCCTTATATATAATACGTGAAGGCGATTTCTTGAAAACACTACTCCTCCGTTAATAATGGACGGATTTTTACAAACGACGTGTCAAAATAAAGTATTTTTTGTGTAGACGCCCCCTTTCACCAATTCATGTAATAAAAATCCTCGGGCTTTGCCCCACAGGCCATCAAAGTTGGATTTTCTCCCATAAGATTAACATGGGGGAATTTAAATATTTAATTGGAAACTTTGTCCCCACTAATTTTAGAGAACGGCTGGGCGTAGAAACTTGGTAGAGGTGTCCAAAGAAAGGTCTTGGTCTGTAGATGAGATATCAAAAGAAAAACTAAGCAAAATCCCTTAGGGCTCTGCCCCAGAAGCCTTTAAAGATCCCTCCACAGAGTTGTTTACATTTTGGCCATGTGAATAATACTTTTTAATAAAACAGCTGTTCATTTTTAAATTGTATTTCAAACCACACATATTTGTTGGGTTACTGAATTGTACCAAATAAGTATTTGCAATGTTATTTTCTGATTTTAAAATTAAATTTCCTTTTTATCATGTCATGTTTTGCAATATAACGTTCTATTACGAAATCAGTGGAAAATCCTTTGATAACAGAAATTCTTAAATTATTTCTTATTGAACTATCTTATTATCTACTACCTACTACTTACCTATCTACTTATTACTTACTATCTTATTTATATCTATTGTACGGGTTGGTGTCTGCCTTTTTCACCACTTTTGCCTAAATTTTATCATATTATTCTACACATATCAAATACTAGCTGAGTACCCGTCCTTCGTACGGGGTTGGTATACAATGCTTATTGCAGTTAAAAATACTCGTGCTTTGCATTTGCAATGAGAGAGGACACTTTTTGAGAAAATTTTGTTTACTATAATCTACAGTATACTATAGTATATAGAACATCTACCATAGCCATAATGTTCTACCACTTCACCTAAACAATAGAAAGAAGTAAAGTTCACACACTCGAGTTTTGTTGCTGCTTGGTTCAAATTAGCTGTTGTCATAAATGTATAAATAACTAATGGTGCTGCACCCTGTTGGTAAACCGTATAACCTTTTAATGCTTTTGAACATCATAGAAACAAATTGTGTAGTTGAAACAGCTGGCAAAATGATTTTATTCCTTTTAAATATGAAAACTCATAAGGTTAACATGGGGAACTCTAGAGCCGCTGGGGCGGGGCCCGAAAGGATTTTTGAGGTAAGAATGTGTCTATATGTTAATCGGGAAGGTGAGCTATCGTCATACCAAATTTCAACACAATCCGACCAGTAGTTAATGCGTGATTGAACTTCAAACAAACAAACAAATAAACAAACAAACACACAAACTTTCACATTTATAATATTAGTATGATTCATGTAGAAATATCTGCTCTTATCGTGTCTAATAAAATCCAAACATAGAAACATTGCCTAAAATGGTACCCATCTTGACAAATTATTTGCACCTGCCTATATTACGGACTTTGGCGCACTGGGTTGGCAACATTATTGAAAATAACACGACATTTTGGCTGTAAAATATGGTACAAAGAGAAAATACTATTTTAGCAGCTACTGTCATGACAGAAAGGTCATATTCCTTTTAAACTAGACCTCATAATCTATATATATAAAATCCTTTATAAGATACGTTGATTTACAATATGTAAACGTCAATATATACGCAACAGCCAATTTACAGTATTTTTTCTTTTTGGAAATGTCCCATTGCTATGTCATTTGCATTATTTGTTGCCAATGAAGCCGCAAGACCATATAAACTAGGAGGTCCCTAACAGTTTAAGAATAAAAGCCAACTTCACTTCAAGTATTCCACTACACCTATCATTCCGTAGAGAGATTATATTGACAACTTTATGTTATTGATAAGGCTGAGACAACTAACTGACATCCCCCATGTCAAGGAATTCCAGCTTTAACAGTAACCCCACAATAAATTTCTCATAACTATGCTATAGTTTGTCCAATGTCCCGTGCGCCCTGGAGGATTAGAGCGACCCTACTCACACACGCGCTGCCACACTCACTCGCACGGTCCGGCCGACCCGCCGCTAATGGGGTTTCTATTAATCACTTGCTAGCCCAAGTGCTACAACATCACATTTTTATAACTTTTAATTTCATCCAATTTGTATTTGAATAACTAAACTCTAAATATTATTACTTGCAAAATGAGTCCAAACACGATACAAATCTGACAACTCTAAGTTATTTTAGTTATTTAAAAATTTAGAAAATTAATAAGACGCGGCCTTTATTACGTATTCGATATTGTAATAACCATAGGTCATAAATTAAATAACAGTAGTCAGATCAATGACATGGAAATAGTTTACTATTCACAGTTAACAGTTTAACAGGTTAACAGTTTAATTATTCTAGAGATGACTTACACTGTTTGCAAAAATAAGCTGTAGTCCCATTACTTGTAATAAATTAAGTATGGAAAAGACGTAGAAATATTAGTTTAAAAAGGTAAGGAAAACACGATGAACAAATTAATCTGTGTAACATATAACATAATTATTATATAACGAAGGAGTTTAACTTTAATCGTAATTATTGGAAACACGCAGGGTTGAATCCCCGGCATTCGTCATGGGCCTATGTGTCACACTTAGCGGAGAAGCGGAATCTGGAATTTGAATCCCTTTTAGTTTTAAGGGATGTAAAATTGCTATGTAAATATGCCCCTGTTAGTTTAATCATGTTATTTATATTTTTTACTTCAGTTTGCACGATCTGTAATCTAGTGTAATTTTAATTTTCTTCCGTATCGGCTTATGAATGTAAATTGTTTAAAAATGTAATCTCTTGCTTTTAACTGGATGGTTAAATGATAGATGTGTTTGTGAGAAATGTTTATGATATTTTTCTCCTTGGTATTTATATTGCCCTAGAATTTTATTTATTTATATTTTGGCATACGTAACGTTTTCGTTTTCGAGGAATGTATACGATTGCTAAATGTAAATAATTACGCTATTTGACGTTGCTATGTAAATTTGATAATGTTAGTTTAATATTGTATTATTTTTTTTTATTTTTACTTTATTTTGTGTTTAATAAATTCTCTACAACCATTTATAAATAGTCGAAATTATTATTTTTAAACCTACTGGCCCTAAACCACTTAGAGTTGTCATAATTGTACCGTGTTTGGACTCGTTTTGCAAGAAAAAATTTATAGATTTCATTAATTAGAGTAACAAATGAGTAAAATCATCAGTTTTAAAAATGTGATGTTGTAGCACAAGGGCTAGTTGGTGATTCATAGAAACCCACTAGCGGCAGGTAGGCCGGGACGTGCGAGTGTGTGTGTGTGTGTGAGTAAGGGTCGCTCTAATCCTCCAGGGCGCACGGGACATTGGACAAACTATAGAGGGTTCATTCATGGCACAGAAGTACGATATGAACGGACGCGACGTGACGAAGGAAAAATCAAACTTACGCTGTAACGGATATACCTCCCTTCGAAGTTAGAACATTTCTTCCCAAAAAATATTTTCTTTTCAAATAAAATCATATTACACTGATGAAATCACAGAAGTGTTTAACTACAAAAGACCCACCAATACGATTTTAATACTATTTAAAGGTTCTTCCAAAGGAAGAGATATCATATAACATATTAATAATAACTCCGATGAGTCAAATGACGTACGGTATGGGAAATATTTTGATCATTGAATGATCAACCAAATTTGGCAACTAACGCAATTAAAATCATTATTGTTTTCACACTTACTACCCTTTAAACAATGCTAAATGCTGAAAATATGTATATTTCACCCAATTTATCGCAGTTAGATGAATTAACGTAAGCCTTGAAAGTAACCGTCGATTTCGACGGGTTTCCCCTAGTGTTTATTTATTATTTGTTTTATTAATTAGTTTGAAATAAATAGAAGTAGGGAAACTTCTTTTTTTTAGCAGTACCAAAGCTCTGCCAAAACAATTTCATATAAAAACCGATGTTCATAGTTTGGTTTACTGATATCAATATTTAAATGAAGTATGATAGCATTACTAAGTGACAAATTATCAGTTCACTGAGAGATTATGTGAACACGAGACATCTTCTATATGAATAAAATTAGAGTTTTGTCTGTACATTATTTCTTAGTACGATCGGACTTGCCTGAAATATTTTGTTCAACTGTTACGGGCTAGAACTAGCGTAAGATGTGTTGGTGGGATAGAAAAAAGGTAGAAAAACTACAGGGTCGCGTGACTTTCTCTCAGTAACACTCTTAAATTGTATTTTAGCTTTTATTATGGTTTAAAACGCAATACCATAGATCCAAAATGTTATAACACACATATTTTTACTTTGTTCAGTTGAATTAGTGATTAGGGTAGAGGCAGCGTAAAGAAAATGAGCAAAATACAGGGCAGATAGTGGCGTACACAGGGTAGTATTTAAAGGCTAAAAATATATCGTTAAGGAGTTTTCTTATCGAATAAATTCCTACTGTGTGCATTGATGTCATTAGCATTGTTTTTCAAACGTGTTATTATCTCACGTCAAAAATGTGCTAGTATACACACTAGTATATAGTACTAGTATAGTCACTAGTAGTATAGTTAACGACTAGTGTACATGTTGCTCTAAATCGAGCAATTGCAAAGAAGTAAAGTAGTTATTTAAAAACAGTTATTAACTTATTTAAAAACGAATAAAAGTAATAATTTCCGATGAGTTTAAAAGACTAAACTCATAGATGGAACGTACCTAACATTTCCATATAATGGCCTAAACATTTCTTGTAAATATTTTACCATTTTTCAAAAGCTGATCTGGTTTTTAGTGTATTCTACAAATATTTCCCACTTATAGCCACATTAGGTAGTCCATGTTGATCTTCGTCAATGATAACGTAGTCAGCATGGTACTACCCATTGTCACCAGTACGTTTACAAATTTCAGTAATTTTTTATAGAGATACAATTTTGTTTACAATAGGTACTTAAGAACTGCCTGATTTTCTGCATAACCTCTCTGTCACAATTTTATTTGCCTCAATTGGCATTAATTTGGCTAGTTACTGTTATAACGTAAATTATATTTACCTGAAAATATGCAGAATTGTAAGGCCTAATGTTGTTCAGATGGGTTTTTGTTTCCCTTGAATGTGAATAATGCGAATCCTGCAATGCAAGTTTTATTAAGGTTTCTTGGATGTAGTCATATTATTTTAAAATCACTTGACTTTTATGAAAACATATATAATGTCCTTGCCGTACCGGATTAATTCGGCCTTAGAGGGGTTTCCTTTGCAAATCATCATAAAGTTAAGTCCGTGTTTCCTACAAAATAGTAGCACTTCCGATAACATCCTTGTTCATTGTTTGTGGGAATCTTCATATTGTAGGCGTTCTTCTTTTATATAGGATGATAACGATAATATTTTTAAAAAGTCTCGATTTCTGCTACTTGGTGGCGTTCTATGACTTTCCTATGTTTCCTTGGAAAGCAATTACGACCTTTAAGGGCAGTTTATGAAATAATGGATAGTTTTGCGCTAGTTTTCTCGTCATGACGAACATTTTAAGTATATGGTTTATGGGGGTGTGACTTGTAGTTTTCACAAAAGTTCATGTGTACTTTGGGCTTTATATTGATCAACTAGTGGCTTGTAGGGACATAAGTCCCTAAAAAGCTCAAATGTAAAACAAACTATTGTAATATTTAAACAAACTCAGAATAAAATTATCTATGTGTCAGAATCGATACAGTGCTACAATACTACATGTACTCATATTAGTACCCTGGCCCAGTTATTATTTCTAATATTATAGCTCTACTCCTTTTGTAAAGGCACAACTGAATTAGTGTAAAGGCTGCCCTAGTTTCGTTTCTGATCAACATAAAATATAAACTACTCTCTGTGTCAGCTTACGTGGTGGTATTCCTCCTAAAGCTGTGATTGATTTTATACACTCTTTAAAATAGGCCAATTTAAACGTTCAGTGGGTTCATAGTTTGTTAAGACCATAGTAAAGTATTTATTTGCTAATCCGTTATAATTTTTAAGTTAATAACATAGCGCTGTCTGCTGTTATGACGCAATGTACAGACAGCCGACAGCTAAGCCATGTCAGCTATAGTCATGTTAATAGTAGATTATTTTTCATTCAATGGATGTAAATTTTGTTTGAAAACATTTTACCGGTTATATTATTTATTTAGCCTACAGTTAAAAAAGCTAATCATCGACTGATTACTAACTCTTTTGCCACTGGTTAGGGTTCCATTATCATGTTAATGAAACCAACCAAGAAAACAAATTCATCAGCATTGATATAGGTACATATTTTTGGTTAGTGAAACATAAAGAATAGGAAACTACCTCTAGGGTTTACTGTTATAGATTCTCTCTTTACTATCTACATAGATTGTATATATATACAATGCATGTTGGGCTATATTATTTCAACCTTTTTTTCCTTGGAGCAACAGACAGTAGATACCTGGTTAAAATCTACTCCAAACAATTTTATTTTTCCGCCCATTGGAATTTATTATAGTAATTAATAAAAGGAATATATGTATTGCCTGTACAAACCTATTTCAAATTTTATTCCCAGGTTATTCTCTAGAGTAACTGTTAAGGTTGTTCCACTCGATACAAAGTATAGATTAAACACTACAATTACGTGTCAAATTAAATGTTATGAAATTTAAAACAAAAGTTTTGAATAAATTTTCAACATATGTTTTGAAATAAAAACAAAACAGGAGTTTTCTAACTAATCTTGCATCGTTGATTATTTAGTCAACGGGGCTATTTCATGTTAAACATTCCTTCAGCACAACAATAACCTACAAATGTGAAGAAATGTAATCAAAGTAAAATAATTTTGTAAACTTCGTGAACATATGTTTAAAAAAACCAAAGCTTAATTAAATGTTTCAGCCATTCTACTTCCATTTACTTTGATTTTAACCATCTCCCACGATTCTACTAAATTTCATGCGCTTGGCTAATTTACATACAAATACACAAATTGAAATGAAGTTCGAATCATGTAAAAACAGTTCTTTTAGTTCGTCATTTGCTTGTGTTTGTGGCATGTCCATTGTGGCAACATGCGTTGAAATGTCCATTTGTGGCCTCCTCTGCAAAATGAAATGCACCACAATGCATGCAAGTGCTTTAAGAGGACCTATATTGTGAGAAACAACAATCAACTAATTTTCCAGCGATTTTCTAAAACGGCTTCTGGATTTCTTTCACAATTAGGCCCTACATGACGTTCTCTTTTGCATTTCTTAAGTCTGTTGAATTCCTGGACACTCTTCCACGTCTTGCAGGTCTTCCCCTACCCTGTCTAGTTACTTCACTCATTATAAAAACGGAAAACAAAAAAATTAAACACAATCCTTTTTGAAACATTATTTACCAACATTGTCTTTCGGAATAAATTGCAAATAAATAAGTAACAGCTGATAGAATGCAGACGTTTTTCAGTCCCCATGCATTTCTTATGGTGGATATTTTACGTTATATCTCGTTTTCTGGTAGCTTTATGGGAATTCTGCTATTTTTCCCGAGTCCCTGGGGTCAATACCTTTAATTTAAGACCCCTCCCACTTTTCTGCGACTTACCAGACGTCCACAATTTTCTGGTAAAAATTAGGTCTTACAGAATTATATATATAGATAGATATTTAATTTCCACAAAATCAGTTAATGTAACCAATGCGTTTCGTTGAATTGAAAAACAAAGAACACAATTAAATTAAACAGCTGATGTAAACAATATTATGTTCTTCGTAAGGATAACATGGGAACTTAAAATGCCACTGTGGCAGAGGCCAAGGGACTTTTTCAAAAATTGTAGGCCAGTTTGCAAATCTACGCAACACGTTCTTTCCAATGAGACGTCAGTGGATAAAATCGGTTAAGAAATGGTGGAGGATTCAACCGACAAACTTCGTGTTCGCGTATTAATTATATAGATTTCATATGTGCATGAAATGTTGGTGTGAAACCAACTTGTATAACTTTAAGCTAAATGGTTTAAGTTACCTGGCTTCGTCAAGTGATCCTTCATCAGTATTACACTACTATAGTTTCGGACTTGAAAATAAGTCCATCTTCAGAAAACGTCAATAGGTCATCTAACCAAATTGGTTAGATGACCTATTGACGTTTTTGTTAACCTGAAGATGGTCCTCCAGAGGCTACCTCACCATGTATACCTTTGAAGTAGAGGCTATATTTATTCCCAAAAGGTATCAAACGCCAGCTCCTGATCAAATCTTTTCTATCACTTTAAAGTTTGTTTCGTGTTTTTAGTCTTCACGTACAGAGACTTAAATCTTTGTATTAAATTGTTAGCAATCATAAATCGTGGACAGAATCTTCCACAAAAGATAAATACAATATAGTTTAACACCCTAGAACTCCTTAAAAAAATATGTTTTGTTAAGGCTTCGTCATAATGTTAAAAATACTCAATACAACAAATTCATTAATTTTACATATGTAAACGTTGATAGTTGTGTGCGTATACATCTAGTCCTCTATATTTTCTATGTACACAAATGCTTCTGTATACACTTTTTTTGCAACTCACAGTAACTGAGAAATATTCTAAACTGGTGAACTGTTTTTATAAATTTTTGCCATTATTTCTCAACCCGTGCTTAAAAAATTAGTGACTCGTGGATAAATCCAGATACAGAATTTAATCTAAATCGGACCACAGGTTTTGTCTGTAGCTCTGTATCTGGATCATACAAGTGTGTATTATATAACCTGATATTAGTCAAAATATGTTTTATTCTATAACGTTTAATTTAATTAAACATAAAAGTCATGCTCCCTCCATTTTTAAAGTATTCAGTCCAAAAATGTAATAAATTTACTTGTGCATACATATTTATTTCGTTTTAATAAATAATTGAGGTGATTCAATACACTTATGTAGGCAGTCGCAGCAGTCGAATCCGGGCATAGCGCCTAAAGTTTCACGAACGCAAACCGCGCAACGAGTAGCTAAATGAGCCGTAGAGTAAGTGAGCCATCTAATATTTTGAAGAGGGTTCACTTACTCTACGGATCATAGTGCCAATGAACTGTAGAGTAAGTGAGCCATCTAATATTTTTCTGCAGGCTCGTATAGTATACGAGCCTATTCCTATAATTTATATTATTCATTATTTTGGCTCGTATACTATACGAGCCGATTCCTGAATTATCAAATAATTCGTAAGCTTGGCTCATAGTCACTATGATCTGTAGAGTAAGCGAACCTTCCTACTGTATTTTTAAATATAATACACGAGGCTCATAGGCACAATGATTCGTAGAGTAAGTGAACCCTCTTCATTTATTTTTTATTTTCGATAGGCTCGTATAGTATACGAGCCTGTAGTGCAAGTGAACCTTCAATATTATTTAAAAGGCTCGTATAGTCTATGATCTGTAGAGTAAGTGAGCTGTCCCCCTGTACTGTCACTGTCACTGTAAATTGTTACAATACAATACAATTATACAATACAGAGTACAGACTACAGAGTACAAAATTTCAAATTCTCATTTCCCCCAATTCCCATCTGAGACTAGGAATAGGAATAGAAGTTTCGCGAATCGAGAGAGCTGAATTTTTATTTCAGGATTAATTTTGCCAACAGTGTCATTTGGAGGCTTCTGATTGGCTGAAGAAACACCATTAAAGGAACGATACGGTTTGCCGCCATCGCATGGCCCCCACAAGGGTGGGGCTGGTGCAACTCTGGTCACAGCCCGTTTTTTTTTCCCTTTTTTGTTTTTTTTTCTTTTTTTCCCCATTGAAGATCACTTTACAGCAGATCATAAATTGAAGATAAAAATAATAAATGTATTTTACAAAAAACAAAGTTAAATAATTTAAAATGTATTAATTCTAGATTCTAGGCTACTTCTAGGACTGTTCGGCTTATTTTTAGAAAGCTTGGAAAAGACCCCTCTCTAAGACATATCACTGTAGCCAGAGGCTTGGACATACAGTGGATAGCACTCTTTAGAATGTTCACATTTATTCCATATATGTCAGGGCTGTTCGAGTATGAGAAATTCATAACAATAGACTCAATTTAACTTGGGGTTACGTGTCAATCAGTATAACTTAGTATTCTTTAATTGTGTAATATAAATACATTATTTGCAACTATTTTGCAACTCTCAACTTAGTTTGGAAAAGTCGAACCAAATAAACCCAAATAACTTTGTGTTAGTTTTTATCTGGATGTTTGATGCAACTTTGCCCCTATGAAACTAGGAAGGTTACTGGAAGTTTTTCCAAACAATATTATTCCCACACTCAGTTTTATATAGATTAAATATACTCCCTTGGTAAATTTGCCACCCTTATAGATCAGCTGATCTATAGACTAACACTAACAATTGAGTATGTTTTCTGGGACTGCGAAGAAAATTGATGTTCATTCCGTCCGATGCTTAGGGGCGCGTTTTTTGTTTACAATGTGTTTCTTAATATTTCTGTCGTTTCAATATTAGTTTAATGAAATACAATGGGTTGATTATAAACAACAGCTCGTCCTACAGTTTTATAACCAAAAAGCAAAGCCCATTCATAAAATTAACCCTAAAGTAAGAAACAAATTGTTGTTGACATTAGCGCTTGGTATCACCAACATGAACCGGACATAATAAACAAGTTTCAGATTTTACAATGGGTGAGGGGTCTACCACGGCCGCCTTTAACTCCAGGCCGCGGCCTTCGAACTGGCAACGACGCAAGTGGTGTTGTAACAGCTGATTTTTTAGGAAGCAACTAATGGTATTTGTGTATTTACGAAAGATTGATTACTGGACTATGACAATATTGACTCCGTTTAAAAATGTACAGATATAGATTTTCATTAATATTGTTTCAATCTTCAATTCTGTATGTTTTATTTTCAATATTTTAATAAATTTATGTTCATAAATTAAAAATTAAATCAATAAAGTGCGAATTAATACTTGTCTGCTATGTTATCTTATGGGACGTCTGTCACTGAACAACACCACTTGCGATGTTGCCAATTCTACCAGGCCACGGCCTGTAGTTAAAGGCGGCCGTGGGTCTACTCGTGTAACTATGGCTTCATGGTATCCATTAGTATTCCTGACCTTTTTTGTATTTAATTAAAAAGGATTATGTATGACTCATTTTGAATTGAATATGTAATAAAAATACTTCCTTTTCATTGCAATTTGTTTCTCCAAACCTTGAATTTATATTTTAATCCTATCAGTTATGCACTAAAATATATACATGTAAATACTTTATTCAAGCGTTGACCATTAAAAAAATTAATGTTGTAATTGTGTCAACAAAACCTTTACGTTCCTCTCAATAATCCTCTGTGTTATTTTGGTTTTCTTCTGCTAGGTTGTGAAACGGAAAAATGACGTTTTACCTGTCACAGTCACACTGTCATCACATAACGAAGGAACTTGTATTTTAATTTAATAAAATATTCAAATATATTTTTTAAATACTTGTAACTGGTATAACCATACATAATTTGCTGTTTATATTATCTAGACAAGCCTTGTGATGTCTCTAATCAGATGATAATGGCAAATAAGCTATTATGTGCAACCTACTACATTGCTATGGTGAAGGTAAGTATCTCATGACTTAGGGCCTTACAGTTTGTTTTACTTGTTACTATCTATTTGCCATTGCTTGCCTCGTATACTCATTTGGTTATTGTTTCATTATTTAAAAGGCTAATAAAAAAAAAACAATAGTTCGTTATTCTTAATGGAGGAAGGGTGTCAAGTTTAGGTTATGAATGTGAATGTGTTTTATTAGCTGGACAACCCTTATAGGCCTAAGCTTAACATATCAGTATCTTCTACACTTTTAAGGGCATATTTCTTAATATGCATATAGGTTATAGAGTGATAGTGCAACCAACCAATAAGGTAATCAATTTTGGTTTATAGTAAATGGGGCCTAGGCTTTAAGTTACATATATTATTTTTGGTAGGACTAAGTTAAAGTCATGCAGTCACACATACTCAGGCTCTCGCACTTCAATACTGGTGTTAGACCTAAAACAAGTGTTTATCGAAGTTAAGTCAATGCGATATCATGTAATTTTTAGATGTCTACTTACAGTATTTTTCACGCTGAATCCAAAAATGCAATACGTTTTTGTCGGAGAGATTCCTAAGTAGCCGTACAGTTAAATAATGAATATTAAGCTTCAGTTTTGTTGGGTTATTCACCTATTTGTGGTTTGGATGAGTCCAAGTTCTAATGGTGACTAACACTTAAAGGGGTTTTTTTTAACACAACAGAGGGCCAGGCTTACAAGTCACCATGGGATTGCATCGCAGCTAGAACAGCTCATTGTGCACCCTCGTTCACAGGTCCTCATTCTCTGTCAAATCCCAGGTCCTTGGTGAACCGTGAGAGCCTTTTGACTATGGTAACCTGTTCTTCCCTTTGATCTCCCATCAATAGGCCAAGGGATCTCATACGCAGACCTTGTAGGGCTGGGCACATAAATATACCTTCACAGCTTTCACAAGGTCTCTGGCTGGGGCAAGCCGTAGCGAGATTTCCCTGAAAGGACTCAGCTCCTGAACTTGCTTGACCAGCCAATCCTTTGTGACTGCGTCAGCACAGCCTCCACCTTTCTTCCTGGAGGCTTCATTAGAGTCAGCTTTGGGGGTACCACCCTTGCCCTGCTTTTTACCAGCATCCTAGTTCCCGGAGGAACTGGCTTTGCAGGGAGCAGAGTTAGGGTGCTTGGCAGCCCACACCAGCCTCCTCTCACTTCTGGATAGCACCTTTTCGCCTTTGGCTAAAGCATCCGCTATCCCCCATCTTTGCAACTCGCCCCTGGAAAGTCGTTTTTCGTTCCTTTCCGGTTTCTGCGAGCTTGTCGTCATCGTCAGATTTCAGTAGACCTTCCTCCTCCATTTGGGTGAGATTGTCTACATTGTTCTCACGAATGGTAGGTCGGGTGTTATGCGGATTCGTGACTGTATTAAGTGTTTTGAAGTGAGGTTAGATTAGGTAAGTTAAAGGTTAGGTTATAATGAACCGACTCATTAATTTATGCAACTTCCAGACTGTTTTTGCACAATTGAAATAATGGGTGAAACACAATGAAATAACAGTATCAAGCAGAGCTTGCACATTTTTGATATCGTTATTTCATTATGTTTCACTCACTATTTAATTGTGCAAAAACAGTCTGGAAGCTGCATAAATTAATGAGTCGGTTCATTATAACCTATCCTTTACCTTCCTAATCTAACCTCACTTCAAAACACTTAATACAGTCACAAATCCACATAAAACCCGACCTACCTTCCTCACATGCCTAAATAAGAACTGATTATTTGGTTTCAAAACAAATTGATTTAATTCCGCATTAAGTCGAGTATAAACAGCTGTTTTCTCTCCTCCTCACTCAGTCCACATACGGACCCGTCCAGACCACGCCATATTACCATCAGTATAGCTCAATGAACCTTAGATTTGTAATTTCAACCTTCGTTTTACGGCCACTTATGAATCTCTCCGACAAAAACTGATTGCATTTTTGGATTCAGCGGGACAGGATATCGCATTGTAGATACATTAAATATTTGAAGAAGTTAATTTGTGTCTTCTATCATAAAGTTAATGTAGAAGGGTTTTATGATAATGGATCTGCGGTAGCCTAAAGGCTTTAAGTTTTAATTAGGTACTTTATAAGTAAGTAACTTGTTGTTATGTGAAATGAAATATAATGAAATTAAATGGAAATGCTTCTTTATTGAGGCGAACTTAGGACCACATGGTCCTTTCTTACAGTTAACCTCTAAAAAACTAATAATAACAACAAAATAATAACAAAAAATACAATAAAGTTTGTAACATAGCTAGTAATAAAATAGCATAAATCTATTCATCTTCCCTAACATACAGTCACACACACATACACCTTCTGCTGCATCTAGGCCTAACGCACGCCATCCCGCCAAGCCACGGCCATCCGGTCAAGGTAATATTCTTTCAGCGCCACCATCAGTTGGGATCGGTTTTCTATAGATTTGATGGGCAGAGGTATGGAGTTCCATAGACGACAGGCTGTTACCAAAAATGATTTATTATAAACAGTAGTTCTGTGATGAGGAATGCAAAGCGTGGACGAGCCAGAGCGGGTATCCCTTGCGCCTCTTCCATTCAAAAATTTAAAATTCTTTGCAAGATAATTTGGAATTCCAAGATTGATGACTGAATGAGTATTGGAAAGTATTCATATTTTTCTGACGTCCTCTAATTTCAAAATTGATTCATTAATGTAATAGGGTGTGACATGGTCATCACGCCTAAGATTGAACAAGAATCGAACACAATAATTTTGTACACGTTGTAATTTTGTTGCTAAAGCCACAGTCATATCATTAATCACAGTGTTGCAGTAGTTGAAGTGTGGAAGTTGTGGTATGTCCTGTCATCATGATAAGAATGGCAATAAGTTTATCATCTAAATTTTTATATTCTCTGAATCAAAACAATTAGCCTACATTTAAATTGTTTAGCTTCTCTCAACCCAACTACGAAGTAGACACCAAAGATAATTTTAACCAATTTATTATACTGGTACTTAATCGTGGTGTGTTAGCCTATTTGTTATTTTTTTTACTTAATAATCAAATGATATTATAAAGGAAGGGAGCCAACAATTGCTCGACAAATTATTTTGCCGTCGGGCCACATGACTGCCTTTTAAATTAAATACTTAAGTTAGATCATACGAAAACCCACTTTGTTGACAAGCTATTTTCTCACCAGTTGCATTGCTTGTCTCAAATAATTAAATAAATAAATTTTAATATCCACTTGCTTTTAAAGATAGTTTGGTTTAAGACAACTTGTTCTACAAAGAGAAATGATGGTGGGGATGAGTGGAGCAGCCATTGAGGCTGCTGGGACGGATGTACCAACTGCCTTCATAACGTTAGGAGATTTTTGTACTACAGACATACCCGGTACATACAAGCTCCTCTTCCCTGTAGTCTTGAAGACCAGGGAATTTTCAATTCTTGAGGTTGTGCTCAAAATTGTTGAGTGCAATTGAACCACTAGATTTTTATTTGTGAAAGTGCTGTGGAGACCTGTTGAGTGCTTATTCCGTAATGGCCCCTATTTATTGAATTCTTATGATGAGCAACTTGTTTTTCATTTGTAAGCCTGAGTTTCATACGGAGACATGGATGGCAATCAATTACAAATTAGATTTTTTTAAGCTCGTAATATCTGCACAGTGAATTTAGATTGGACAACCCTTTTTTGGTTAAACATAGGCCTAATAAATTATATAGGCCTACTTTTAATTTCCTTAAATATCAATTTGCATTAGGTTACTTTCTGTTACTTCTTCCAGGTTCCATTATATGGGAATAAGTTATTTGTTTTTGTAATTCATATTTTGTAAACCAAGAATCTTGTTCTGATTCATGGTGAATAGCCTAGGCCTACATGTTTTACAAGACATGTTTTTCAGGTCTCGTCATCTTTAACCTCATTTAATCGTAATTTATAGTAAATGGGGCTTTACATCTATTATTATTGGTAGGACTAAAGTCATGCAGTCACACATACTCAGGCTCTCACACTTTAATAGGCCTACAGGTGTTAGACCTAAAAACATGTGTTCATTGAAGTTAATTTGTGTCTTCTATCATAAAATGCAATGTTTTGTAAATTTCTTATATAGCTCTATTACTAAGGTGCTATAGTCGTCTTTGCAATAGTATTTTTATGACAGTAGCCTACTCGTATTGTGATGCATAGTAAATTAACCTTGTTAAAATGTTTCTTCATCCATAGTTAGCATTTCATAAAATTTCAGATAGTATTTTGGTTTGAAATATGGCTGGATTTTCGAATGAATATTTGTAATGCAGCACTTTTTTTGCGATATATGATAGATTTTACGTCTTTAATCTAAAACAAACTATAGTTTACGATACGTCCCGTAACGTCTACAACTCATACAAAGTCAATATTTTCAGCTTCTCTAAACCTTATTTAACAACATATTTTGGTTTTTGGTTTTCAGTACTGGCTTCTAACCGTTAGCAATAAGATTGATTGAACCATCATCCCACTCAAATGATTTCCCCCAATGGCTCCATCTACTTTTGTTGCCAATGTGGAGCAAGTCGCTTTATGGCGAACTATCTTTACGGGCCAGGGGATTCTTGTGTTTATTTATTTAATTTTACATGACGACCAACAAAACTGACAAGAAAATGACTTGTCGGCTAAGTGGTTTGTTTATTTTTAATTTAAAAAGAAAGTAATGTAAACTGATGAAAAACAATTAGTTGAGAAAGTAGTATGCTCCCTACAGGGGATTGTGACAAGTAAATCGTTGTTAAAGATTCCTTGTTTTGTGTACGCCTATCACCATTTTTTATTTACATGGAAAATTAACAAATACTACCTGATATACGGTAACAAATATGCTGCCTATTATATGCAGGCCTATTGTTTTGTTTATTACCTTATAGCTTAAATACTAATCTATTGTATGTTACAGGTATGAGAAGTCTTACATCCTCCTGTTTCTGCTGATGGAAGGTTATAATGGAATCACCTTCTACCAGTATGTAATACCTTTTTATGCTTATAATATAGGCTAGATGGAATTTATAAGGTCAAGTGGAGTAAGTGTAGGCTACGCCCGGGGCAAGTGGACTTCCAGCTAATAATACATTTGTTTATTAACCAAAAAATATGAAAACTTGGCCAAAGATATTTCAAACTATACTCTTTTAAATTATAATCACTAAAAAATTCTCTTGCTATGATTTCTATGAGTTTAGACGTGCTTAACCCATTGGCCTACATCGAGGGTCGCGAACCACCATAGCAAGGTCACTAATAATACAAAGACGAGTAGCGACACCGCACCAAGTAGTTCTCCGTTTCAATGCTAGGTAGTAGCATTAATCAGGCAAACTGTTTTACCACAACCTGTTTTTAGTTGAAATGATTAGTATTTCACTTTTCGGGTTGGTAGGCCTATTTTTAGTGCAAGTAAATATTGATTTCTTGGCAACCTATTGTTCTCAGCTTTCTACTGTGTTTGTTTACGGAATGGCGGCTCGCGATTGTTTACGTTCCAGTCAAATATATCGTTTTATTGATGATGAGAGTTATTTGTTGAGTAAAATTGATAGTGAAACAAATGAAGATGACAATGAAGGAATGTTTGTGAGTGAAAATGAAAGTGAGAAGGAGATTGAGTCGGAATCTGATGAAGACGAAAAGGCTATCAACGAACCTGACGATCGACCTCCACCGGTGGATTTGGTTCTTGAAACCATTAAAAATGTTGTTCGCAGAGTTGGCGATATACCAATGGACTCTGTTGATGAAATTATTGAAAAGGTGGTAAGTGGGGAAATTGGTTTTAAAGGAGCCTATGGTTTGGGAAGATGTTCCCAATGAGCCTACAAATATTGTAGCCTACATATCATTGAAAACTATATACAATTTACTAACTTTTTTGTCCCTTGCAATTTTTTTGATAAGTTAGGCTAATGGTTTTTGTGAAATTTGGCATCAAATATTTTAAATGGCTGCCATTTTGAAATGGTTAATGATATTTTTGTATAATTTTAGACAAAGATAAGTCCTAATAAGATAATCATTTTTGAAAAATCTCAACGCTGTATCTCAAACCGTTTAGGAGCTATTAATGTTTTTCTAAAGAACACATAAATACAGACAGTCGGAAAACTAGGCACCACAGACCCATGTTCCTATGTGAAATGTGTTTGTCTTGACCTAAGCAATAACGCTATATACAGATGTCCAGAGAGTTACGGGACACCCTGTATAATAAAAATAAAATAAAAAGATAAATTGATGGTTTAGTCACTAAATAATTAATTATAATTAAATTTCAATAAAAATTATCTTTTTTGGTATTTTGATATTTGGTTGACATATTCCCATGGTTTGAAAGAATTATGATGCAAAGTAAGAGAGATATGAGGGTTAATGCAAAAGCTTGCAAAAGCCTACAAATTAAAAGGATTTCCTAAGGTTCAACAGGGCCTATAATGAGCGTAGGCCAGTGGGTTAAGAACCTCTTACGTTCCTGCTCAAAACAGAAGTGCCGCTCGTTAATTTTTTTTAATTTACTAAAATTTGAAATACGAGGATAACTAAATGAAATGTGGTGATCTTACTTATTTTTTTAGGGGGAATTCAAAAATAACATTGTTATAGCCCTAAAAGTCAATTTTGGGGAGTTAAGGGGGGGAGAGGGCGTACACTTACCCTGTGTGCAAGCACATTAGGGGTAACTGTACTTTTTCCCATGGGGGAAAGTATACGCCAATAACTGATAAATTATCTTAGAATAAAGAAAACTTTGTTATCTCTTGCTTGAATGACAAGAAAAAACTTGCACTTTGTAAATTTAGTTTTTTTAAGGTTTAATATAGGAACATTCAGGGTCTAGGTCAATTACAATTAAAAATATTAAGGTTTTAAGTTACTTCACCGAGCGGAGGTTTGAAAAAACTCTTAACTACTGTATAGTTTAAGATATTTTAACTATTAAGAAACCAAAATAAAGCTCATTTTCTGCTCTTTGAGACTTAGGTATTGTTAATTCAATGAAGTAGTGGAATCATAAGGTTTTTATTTTCTTTCCAATTTTGAATTAAGCTGGGGTTTTTGTTTTCCCTTGCGGAGGTTCACAAAAAAGTGTATAACTCCTGAACCGTTTGAGATATTTTGATAAATAAAAAATCAAAAGAATTAAAATTTTTCCCCCTACAATCCACTTGCCCCAACATCAAGTAATATGCAGTGGAAAGCTACAATAAGGGGGGGGGGGGGTTACACTTACCCCAGATCAAGAAGTGTACACCCCAAACATCATTTTATGAAAAAAATTCTCAAAAATACAAAATTAATATTTTTGACAAAATAAAAAACCACACATACAAAACATTCCAAAGAATAAGCTCGGCAAATTTGATTTGTATAGCACCTACATGTGTTTTTTAATCTATGGTCAAAGTTGTACTAGGCCTATGTGATTTGTGGCGTATACTTACCCCACTTGACCTTAACCAAGTTTTGAATGATTCCACCAACAACATAACATGTGACCTGTTTCAGATAGGCTCACTGGTATGGGTATGGCTATATGTAAAATATTAAGCCTTTATTTCATTGATAGTATCCATACTGCTACAATTCTGCATGGTTAATGAAGATAATTCAATTTGGTTACCTAACTATACTAAAACTGGCCTGGTGAGGTTATCGTGTTCCTTCACTAACATTCAAAGGCGACTAAAATCACAATATGCCTTTACAAAACACAAAACCATTCCACCCTGAGACATATAGAATAGTTTCCATAGTGATTAAGTTGTATTTTTCTAACAGATTTAGAAAGCATGAAAATTAAATTTAGCCGTCCAACAACAAATTTCTAAGTAAACATTTCACACTTCGTAATTATTATATATTTTATGGTTGTTAAAAATATGTTATCAAGCTTTAGAGGAAAAATAGATATAGAGGTCCTATAATGTTTATCTGAACTGTAGTGTAAGCCTCTGAATTCTTAAGCTTCCAGTTTGCTATAAAATCATGTTTTACACTGAAAGCTTACCATGGCTCTAAGCTCTAACGATTAAAGGGCAAACTCCTGTTGGTTTTATGCTAAATAAAAATACATATTATTTCCATTTTTTTATGTTCCTGTGTAAGAATGTCAAAACTTTACTGCATTAAAAATACCATAATACTCTATTAATATTTTAACCCTTATTATGAAATTTGCTGTAAAAAAGATACAATTTTTCACTCCTTTGACCTAATCACTTTGCCAGTGCTAAGTACTAACTCTGCTGAAGGTTACTACGTTACTAATTAAATTAAGTATATTGATTTAAACCCTGGTCAAAATTTTCATAATAGTAAAAGGTGTAAATATTTACCATCCGCTACATATTTTTGTGACGCCCTGTATAGTAAGTTAAACTAACTCAAATAACTATGTAATTTGCCACACTCATGTTATGGTCCAAAGACATCCTATACTTAGGATACTTAAAGTATTAAATTACTTTTTAGCCAAAGTCAAACACATCACACAATTGACTTTTTCGACAATAGTTTTCCTAATTTATATTGTACTATATCTTATTAACTAACATTTTTGTTTACCAGGCCTTTCGAGTTTTGAGGTAAGGATTTTTATTTTCAAAGCTGTTCTGCACCCCATTCGCTGTTTGTAATAAAATATAAATGTGCCCGAACTTACTAGGCTTATTATGGACATTGTTAATCCCAACCTAGATGGTTGTATAATCAAGGAGAATTATATTTCCATTAATTACATTTAATGTTTATTGGCAATGATAATACAGTACTTAGACATCTTATTTTGCAAACGGTCCCTCATGTTTAATCACTATATAATATTAAAAAAAAACTCGCTGTTTTGTTTCTAGTCTGCTTAGTGTTTTTTTTCATCTCAAAACCAATATTTGACTTGGTCATCAATGTCAGAATTACAATGTATACTAGGCCTATATGAGTTAAAGTAATTGTTGACATATAATAATCTTAACATTTTATAAAATTCAAATAAATATAAACTCTATGATGCTTGAGTTTCCCAGTAGAGCTTAAATGCTTAGTCACAATGTAAAGTTGTTTGCATGCTTTCATCATTGCTCAGACCAAACCACTAATAGGGTAGTTTTGTAACGTATGCTTGATCTCTGGCTTTCAACTGAAGTAATTTATAATCTATGATCCGCCTCGGTAATTGGGAAAGATAAATTATATTTTAGCATTGTGTTTAAACGTTTTAATGTCTTAAACACAATAATTATAGTATCCTGCAAATTTTCTCAATGAGTGAGATAAGTAAAAAAATAAACTATAAGGATGAAAATTCATAGAAACGAACCAACATCTATTCCTTTATTGTTTAAAATGATTAAAACTGTCAAAATAATGTATTATCTACTCTGTACTGTTGTTTTATCGGAATACAAACTCACGTTTTCTCTCCAATCAGTAAGAAAACTTAAAAATCCTTCAGTTGGTGAATTTTGACTGATCACGATAAAGAGTGACATTTGCAATAGAGCAGCCTCAGTGGTTTACCCCAATGAAAGGAACTAGGGGGAACTTGGGTCCATCATCATCATATTCATCATCATCATCATCAGCAGCAGCCAGGGCTAGAGATATACAAGGGCTAGGCCACGCGAGCTCAGAAAGTGATGCCAGGTGGCTCCCCACCACTCCGCCGCTGTGATGTCACGGCGATACCTCGGGCTCCCGGCACCGTATATCTTTGCCTGTGTGAGCGCTGGTATTACCGCACATTTAGCGTTTATTAAGCTCTATGTTGGACATTTTTTATTAGGTATTAATTTAGGCTATTTTATAAAAGTAATTGATTTTCAAATAGGATTACGTATAACACCAATTTTAATAAGTAAAAAATTAACTTTATTAGATATTTAAGGATGGGAGTGGAATGTAAAGCGATGGCTAAGATTACTGTAGTTATTGATCCAATGCATTAAAGTTACTGTGTAACATCTGTGTTCGTATTGCTCGAATGTATCTTAATGTATGGATTATTAATTGTATTTATTTATTACTTATTCATACCTTTTAGGATTAATTGAGGTTATATAAAATACATTGAGGTTGTATAAAAATACATTACCTATACTTAGTATTTTGTAACTTTTACAGGAAGGAAAAGAATTTCAATTAATCAATTACATTTTATTATAGGCCCTACATATTTCAATACATTAAAATAACATATAGTTGCAAAAATACATTAAGTTGCCTGACTAACTAACCTCAATCTCTGTTGACCAATAACTAACAAGTCGAGTTTTGGTGTGATTTTACTTTATCAGTTTACATCGTGATTATACGTTGTAAATGTTTAGTTACGATATTATTTATTGTGCCTCGACTGTAATGTGACATTACTTTTAGAAACTTGAGACACTATTTTTTATCCAGTTTTTGTGAACTTCATTGACTGTTTACCAACAACGAATATCGCGGGTTTGACTTTATCACTTAAATCGTATTTTAGTTGTAAAAATTGTACTTATTTAGTTTATAAACTGTTTTATGTGGATATACTTACTTAATTTGAGGTCTGGGACATTACATTTAGCCCGTTTTTGAAACATTTCGTCATAATTAACAAACAATTTAATCGCCAAATGAAAAAGGCATAGCAGCATTTTATAGAAAAAAGCTATATAAAATATTTATTTTTTTTATATTTGCCTTTATAGCTATGTATATTCATGTAGGGGAATAAGTTTACTTTCATTGTATATAGTTGGTTTGGGGTTTTAATATAATATATACATGTGAATAACAAAATATTTTTCAAGACAAATATAAACATGTATTAAAAGTCATAAACATCTATTGAAATTATCAGTATACATAAACAATTCTTACTTCATTTGATCTCCAATATTATTGCCTAAAAATGTTTACTTTTACTTTATCTCTTGATAATACATTTGTTTGGATTTTATTTGAAATTTTTTTATGCAAAATCGTGAAACTTGTCATTTTATTGTTTTTGGGCCATAACTTTGTATAAATGGCAATTGGAATCTTTTTACATTTCCATGTAGGGAAATAAATTCCAAACAATTTGTATATCTTATGAAACATTTTTGGTTCATGCAGCAATTTTTTTACCTACTGACAATATTTTCTACAATATTTTTAATATTTATTTCGTTGCCATTTTCAAATTCTTCATTTCATTACGAACACTTCAAGTTGGAAATAATAAATACGGTTCATAGGTTTGATCTGTTGGTTTAGTTTATATGAATTTTCGTAAATATGACCTCAAAATCGCCAAAAATGCCTTGCCACTACAGAGTTTGCCCATCGCGAGTTGGAGGGTTAACAAAACCCGCTTTAAAAATCACACTATAAATTACATTATTATAAACACAATTATTAATCTGAGCGTAGATTCCGGGCGACATATGCACTGCCGTGCTAGGCTACCGTCGCGCCTAGCGCCGATGTATCTCCGCTACGTCACTGAGGAGGGGCGGGGGAGGGGAAGTAGGATCAGGTGGCGACCGCTAACATCAAAGGAGTGAGCCAGCCCTTGTATATCTCTAGCCCTGAGCAGCAGCAGCAGCAGCATCATCATCATCATCATCATCATCACTGAATAAACCCCAATTTGTTGTGACGTTCTTTTCAATATTTTCCAAGTCTTAGTATCTAATAGGTAGGCCTAATGGCATTGCCCAAAAAATGTTAGGGAATAGTTGAGTTTATTCAATTCTAGTGCCAATTCTGCAGTTCAATGAACAAAAATAAGTTTGACTTTTGATACTTTTAGTTTTTCCGTCTTGACAAGAAGAATAGATTCATTGCATTATTTTGTGGGTTCTTGTCGTAGTTATGTCATTAACAAATGTCTAGTAAATGAGTGTTTTTTGGAAAGGAATAAAGCGTAGTTAGCTTACCTAAGAAAAAGTATAGGGAATAATGGACCTGCAACAATAGATCACTTAATATAACACTTATATTTCGTTCTAATAATTGACTTCTTCACTGACAAGGCATCAGTTCTCACCAAAAGAAACCCATAGCCATCCGTGCTTAAAAACATAAGACTTTGACGCTTGCTTTACTACAAAGGAAAAAGATCCATTCCTAAAGATCAATGCAACAGATATCTATTGAAAAAATGGCTACTAGCCTACCATTTCATTAAAGACTCCACGATTACACCTTACCTCGATTTTGAATAAAAACCCAAATATTAACTAGCTTTACAAAGATTCTACAGAAAGTATTGTCAGTGTGAATGCAGAAAACTGTCCTTTAGTGGGTGTGAATCACATTTTGTGATTAGATTGGTAACTAAACCTGTTTTTGGTGGCCACAGTTAGCAACAGTGAAGATTAGTCCAGTTTCAGACTTAAACTGGCATTTCTCTTTAAAGTACCCTCTTAACAAGTCCTATATTAGGACTCAACATCCGTCCAGCTGAACTCCGTCCTTAAGAGTCCTTGGAGCCTAGACGTTTTAACTCATAAAACAATTAAAAAATTACTAAGACAATTAATTTCTAATCTCACAGTATACTAGATATTTAAATTACAATCACTTAGGTATTCAAAAAAATATTTTGAAATGGTAAATAACTCTTCAGCGGCTGTTTGAAAATAACAAAATTAACATCGCTCTTATGGCGAGCAAATCCAAGATGGCTGTTGGCTTCCATGGAATCCCTTGGAAATCAATCCAAAACAACAACGAAAATTTCTAATCATAGTATACTAGATATTAAAATTATAATCACGTTGGTGTTTGAAAAACTATTTTTGGATGATAATTAACTCTTCAGCAGCTGTTTGAAATCATCCAAGATGGCCGCTAGCCTCCAAGGACTCCAACAAAAATCCTTTTAAAATCCACTTAATGCTTTTCAGCCTGTATAAAGAAGAAAATGAAAGTTTGAAAGAGGACACCAGTCTCTTTTTTATAAAATTGATTACAAGTAATACTTTGGTTAGTTGTAAAATCAAATAAAACCATTATATTGTTTCTCTAAATAAAAATTAAATTTTATCGTTATTTCTGCAGGGAATGTTTTAAGATTATTGTTTGAATTTTATGTTAATTAAGTATAATATGGAATGAAGTATTAAATTATACATTTTGGTGGAATATCATTCACTTTACACTGTCATGATCTTTTTTTGCAAGAAAATAGCTTTTGTCAGGTATATGACCCAACATTAAAAATTTGACTTTAAATTATAGCCTAAATAATATTGTACCATTAGTTCTACTGTTTTGAGCCTAAATAATATTGTACTATTAGTTCTACTGTTTTTCCAAGGACTGCCCTTGTTGAGTTTGACATATTTTTGTCTATCACAAGACTATAACAATTAATATTGATTGATATTATAAGGCCTTACCTTAGCAATCCTGTTTTTTGATCCGAAATTAATTTCGGGCCCGAAGGTCCATCATCAGTCGGAATCTAGTAGACCAAATTTTCTAAAATAGAATCTATTGTCTAGTAGTATTGTCTATAGTATCTATTGTCTTAAATGTTGTGAAACTTTCTACGAAACCCAACGGGTGGATTCTATTTTAGAAAATTTGGTCTACTAGATTCCGACTGATGATGGACCTTCGGGCCCGAAATTAATTTCGGATCAAAAAACAGGATTGCTAAGGTAAGGCCTTATAATATCAATTAATATATAAGCAATCCAGAGGCTAAAATGATTGAATTAATATTGACTTTGTTTGTTTGTCCAAATTAATACAAACACATGATAAGAAACTAAAATGATAAGTAGAATCACCAGCATAGTAATAATGATTTAAGAAGCCTGCTAGGAACTGAAAAGATGGATTTATCTTGTGCTAGTGCCAGAAATTGATAAGACGTCTGACAATGAAATGACTAATGTTGTAAATCATTCTATTGTAAAAGATTTGAGTGTCGTCACAATATAAACTAAACCTAAACTAAAACTAATTAAGTTAACATAAATAAAATATCTTAAAAAAAACTAGAAAAGACCTTATGATTCACCGTATCTTATTTAAATCAATTTGCTACATTAGATAAAATAATAAAAGAAAATCTATTGTTATAGACTTCTGTCAGCTATAGAAAAAATGGACAGCTTAGAAACTACGAACTCTATATTTATTTTGATAACATAACAACACTCATATCCCTGTTTTCTTTACTTCATTGACGAGCAGCTAATATGTTTAGTGTTATTGATAATTTATTGTAAATAAGGGATTTTTTACATGCTAAAATAGGGATTGCAAAAACGCCAAGTCGAGGATAATCCACAGTAAATTCCCAATAACACTGTAGATAACTATGTAATGATGCATATCAGCTGATTGGCAATGAAATAAAGAACACAGGGATACCAAAATGTGAGCTTCAGATAAAACATCCTATATAATAAATAATAAATATTTAAATATTTATCCTCATCATTATACAGATTTGTGCTTTACCATTTAAATATACCAGTTCTTTGATATAAAGTGTGTTACTATAGTGTTGGTGCCATTGGAACAGCCAGAATAAGTTTACAGTAGATTTGTATGGGCAAGACGCACAACACAGCAGTAACTCTAATAATAATTTAATGTCCCACACCTGCAATGTTCATGTGATTGACACTTGGTCGTTGGTAAAAAGATTGGATAGTATAAATAACCAGGTGTAATGTTTCATAACAGTAGGAGCTAGGTGGTACGTTTAAGGTATCTTAGAATAACGGATACACTAATGTGTTGAATTGGAAACATACTAACTGGTCTAGTACTCTTCATCTTGGAATGTAAATGCACTTTATTTCATGGTACTTTTGCTAAGCATTAGACTAAATCATAAATTGAAATGTATTTCATTTTAACAAAATATTGATGTTTCATGAAATTGCCAATTATTCAATTATTGCACAACTTTATAAACATCAATTTATACTAATTATTTACAGATGAAGTTACGGTACTGTATATGTAAAACGTCATTTGGAATCATTTTTGCCTTTTGAACAAAACAGAACCATTAGAGAATTATAGTGACCCAAAATTATCTTCTAAGGTTTAGTAACAATAACAAATCACTGATGAAATAGATAAGTTTTCACAAATCATAAATCACAAACTGCACATACAATCTAAATCCTTTCTTCAAACCTGGAGTCTTGTTAAGAAATTGTAAACATTTTATTTAGTTGAAAATGGTTTACGTTATACTTTTTAAAATCTTATTCTCTAAATTTTAATTAATATAAAAAGTTCTTATTTTTTACTTTTTTCTAAATCTAGTAGTTTTATAGATACCAGTGGAACCTAATTTAGCTGATCACCCTGTATGTTGTCCTTTGATCTGATTTTCCTAAAATAATTTTGTAAAGATTAACATTAAAATTTTTCATTTATTTACTATTTCACTAGTTGTCATATTTTCCATTTACTATGTTTAAAGATTAAAATTTTTTTTGCAATATCAGCATGATTCCTCCATGGACTTGCAAAACCATTGTCGACTGCTCACTTTTGTCTGTGATTCATGAATCTATGTCACTCAATCATATTTAGACCACATATGATTCTCTTTGTGGCAATTACCCAATTACTTCCTGAATCTTGCTTTTCCCAATGAAAAAGGGTGTAAGTGACCTTGGTTTGAGAATAGACTCTATGTGAAATAGGCTGTACAGTGTACGCATGTGCTGGGTAGTATGAAATGCTTTGTCAGTGGTCACACTATTGTGAGTGTGTGTGCATGTACTTTTTGTGTTCATATATCCTTGTTTATTTGTGGAGGTATGTGCAGCTAGACGACTGTTAATACTGTGCGATGAGAGTATGTAAGCTGAAAGTGTCTTAAAAATTATATGAATGTGTATATGGGTTGTGTCGTTTCGTATATGTATGATTTGTTAGAATCATTTTTTTGTAACAGATTTTAAATCAATTAAAAAACATACCATCAACTAGGTTTAATTGGTTATATTTACACATTTTTGTTTTAAAACTTCATTATTGTTTAAAGGTGTGATTGTAAATACATTTTTTCAATTGTTTGTAATCGAGACAATTTAATTTACAAATCATTACATTTTAATGTGACCCATGTGATACAAATCACTGACATAAAATTACTATTTTATCAAACTCGCCCTCAATATTATAGTTTAAAGTTATTTAGAGAATTTATATAGTATAAAATGCCTTCATTCAGTGGTTCATTAAAATACATGCACATGCCTGTGAGGACTGTTCTTGATTACCTTTAGCATTGCAGTCATGAAATATTATAATAAGCCATATTATATTATATTATACATTTTTTAATGTTTATTTAGGATAAACTTGCTTTGAAAAAAGAAGACCTGTTGTTATTAGTTTTGGATAATATTTCTTAATAAAGTCTAAGCTATAAGATACAAACTATCAAATGGCCATCATATTCAAACAGACTGTTATTTTTTAATAAGTTTGTAGATTAATTTGTTCCATATTTTCCAGCAAAGCCTACTCCTCCTCCAAAACCTTCCCCGTTGAAGACGAAAGAGTTTGTAGCACAAAGGTTAGTTATTTAATTCATATTTCCTGTTTATATCTTATGCTAAGAATAATAATGTCAAATTATTAAGATCTACTAAAAACTATCTGTATTGTCAAACTGTTCAAAGTTAGCAAATTATAAAAATATTTAAACAATAATGTGCGCGTTCTGGGAACATGTACTGGTGCACCGGTGCTGCACCGGTGCAAAAAATGTGTCGTTCTGGGAGACCGGTGAGTTAACCTAGCAGACAGCTATTTCCTCTTTTTCCTCCACCGTTGCAAGATTTATGCACCGGAGAAATTGTACGGTGCATAATACACCGGCGGCCTCTGATTGGTCAGTTTCTTGGACAACGACAACAGCATGAAGCTACGGCAAGATGGCGGGTCCATCGAATAAGTTTATCAGTTTTACAGGTTATGTTGCGTAATGAGTGAATAATTTATTCTATGAGGGGGTTATATTACGTATTAAGTGAATCATTTTCAAATCATTTATTCTGTGAGGACAAGTTTGTTCGGTTTTAATATTATAAAGTAAATAATAGGTTAATGTGTAAATTGTAATCCGATGTGTACCTTAAACCAGTGAATAACCGTTCTGGGATACCAAGACTCTTGCCCCGGGGCGGTACCGGTGAATAAGTCACTGGTTAATCTGCACCGGTGCACCGGTACATGTTCCCAGAACATTATATAACAGTTTCTAAGTTTGGCCATAAATACCTTATTATAGAGACTGGTTATTAGTTAGAGTTATTAGTTTTCACTTTTTATTTTTTATATTTCATTTGTTTGTGTTTATCATTGGCATTTTGTTTGGAAAAATCTAACCCAAACTCTCCAAATCCTGTTTTTAGATCAACAATATAAATTTACATAGGTCATTCCTAAATTAGAATCAAACCAGCAACCTTTGAATCTGAAGCCCGGCTTTATTTCTAGACAATATTACTGGACTTGATAACTAATGGTCTCAAGTTTAAAAGAATCTAAGACAATTTTTCAACCTTGACAACCCCATTAAAGAACCCTTGAGATGACAATTTTTAATAATGTTTGAGGGCAAGAGCCATGTGATTGCCTCATACAATACATTCAAAATCAACCTTGCAATACAAACTATCTTTATTAATTTACTTTAAATACCTAAACATACACAAATAGTGTCATATGATATGCACTCGAAAAAGGTCTTAGGAAATAGTTTGATTCAGAATTATAGAAATTAAGAAAAATCAGTTAGATTTCTTCCTACAAGACAAAATACAGATATTAGTGTTGCTAATCATCAACATGAATCACTTTTTTCCCAGCCTCAGTATAAGCCAAATTTTTAGCTCCAAAATTATCTAAGTAATATAAAAAGAAGATGAAAAAATTATGGCAAAATAATTCTTTTAGTATGCTAAAACTTTTTTGTTATCATAAATTGTTTAGGTGAATATATAACCATTTGTTGCCAGTAAAACTTACTATCTAATCTTGTACCTTGACTTTTAAAACTTTTTGTTATATTGTGGATTTTAAAACTGTTCTTGATATTTTATATTTAAAACTCAAATGAAACTTTAATTGAAACATTAACTAACCAAAACTTCCCAATCCAGTATATTTATTTATTTCTTCTTTTCAAGACTTATTGTCCAGGTCAATATATTTTGTGTTGTACACTGATAACGTCACAAGCATGCTTGACATTTTAAGTCAAGAGGCCTAGAAAGTTGAGAGGATGAATCACAAGTGAGAGGAAGTAATGCCATCGGATGTATAATAAACTGTTGCTGTGATCTGTTTGTCAAACAAACCATCTTCCTCTTGACATTGTCAGCTAGGTGTCAATTCTGTCAAACTATTAGGCCTATGGTACGTTTTCACCAGACTTCACAACAAGAGCACTTAAAAATAACACATTTTACATTTTGCATAGTAAAATAAGTAACTTATTACTATTTTTTGTAAAAATAAAATTTTGTTAAATCACATGTAGCCTTATTACTTATAACAAAATATATGGTACACTCCTTTCAATCATCATATTTTTTAGAGCAAAAATTTATGATTGCTAGTAAAACAAGAAAAGATATACCTATGTTTGACAACATAATGAATGTGTGTTAGGTGATTTCTACACAGAATGGAGGCTTTGGTATTGTTGTGGTCTAATTGGTAGTGTCAAGCCCAAATATGTGTGTAATCAAAACTTACAAAAACAGTTTTTATTTTCCTTGTAGAACACCTAAAAGTATTCGTTGATCATAATGCCAATTGTACTAGGTTTGGGTCAAAAAGTAAGTTTCTCTTACTAAGAACTGTTTGAGAGTTAAATTTTAATAACCGAAGAAGCAACACTTTTAATGTTGATAACTTTCTACATATTTCACAAAAAATCTTTTTGTATTTTTAAAATTTACCCTATACCAAAGAAGAAATTTAGATGGACAACCTTTTCACGATAACATATAGGTCCATGGCTTTTCCTATTCTTGTGTATCCTGTTTCTCTTCCTGACACTTTCCGCCACTCCCTTCTAAATAGGCCTATACACAGCTATGTTAGTCCCTTTGCTTATCAAACGTTCAATACCTTATGATTGTTAGACTAATAAAATTTGGCCCATTAAAATCGATTTATCAATACAATACTAACAGTTTTAAAGAGAGGGTGTAAAGATTGATATGCAGTTTATTTATAGAATTGTACAAAACTGTATATTAAAACAATATTGATTGTTAAGTGATCTCTCTTTATTCTGTGGTAAGATGTTTGGAGTAAGATTTTAATTGAGCACTCCAATATTTTTTACCTTCCCCATTATATCAATTCTGAATTCACAACTGCCCCTGATAATTTGTAAGCCAACGAAAAGTTCTCTGTATGTTTGTTTAGTTGATAAAATGTTTTGCCATCTTGGATATTTATTATTTTTGTCACATCTTTCTTGTTATTCCCAACATTATACATCTGTATTTTAATATCCCTGTTTTGTATTTTTTTTTTTAAGCAATCAACTCTGTGTGTACTACTATACAAAAATGAAATTAATCTAAAACATTTCAGCTTTTTAATCCTTATCATTAACCTTGATACTTTGAGTGTAAGATTCTTAAACAGCAAAATATTTAATTTAGTAACTGGCATATACAGCGTTTGTGTGAATATATTTCTCCCTCCTAAAATCTTTTTATTTTATTTTGCTTGGATTCCCAATTATACAAATAATGATCTCATTTATACTTGAATTAAACTTGGATACTATAACCAACAAATATACCAAATGCAAATAATTCAAGATTTAAAGTTTAAATGATATAACTATTACTTTTGAACTTAACCATATAATTTACCCTACTAATTTTACTGGGTACAGCAAAGATATATAACTTTACAAAAATATTTTTTTTTATAATAATGATTATTTGAGACTTTTTCAGGCTTTAAAATGTGTAAAAATCAAGCTCTTTTTTAACAATTTATTCATTATTGTTTTAGATTCTCCAACGAAATCCTTGGTGTTCCACGGCAGAAACCACCTCTAGCTCCAAAACCAGTTCTTCCAGCAAAGCCGGGTTTTCATGGAGCCCAACCAAGAGTACAAAGAAGACATGTAGTGACTCAAGTTGGAGTCAGGAGCGAGAGTGAGGAGTCAGAGCGAGTGTTGCTCAGCAGCACCAGTAGACTCGTAACTGTAGAAACAAAGCATGTAGAGTGTGTCATCAGCAGCGATGATCAACATGAGGAGTCAGTGATTACTCACAACCGTTCAGTCGTTACCTCGGTCGAAACAGCAGCTTGTGAAGCTGACAAAATCATCAAGGATACTTGGGCTTCCCTACAAGAGCAAGCTGCTAAACCTCCCTCAACCCTCCTCAAACAAACTCATCAAAATAACACGAGTGATGTCATTTTAAGAAAATGTATTCAGACTGGTTCCCCTTTATTTTCTAGTGACTTAACTAATGAGCTTAATAAAGTGTTACCATCGAGAGTAAAAGACGGTGTGACGTTGACCAGGAGTAATAGCGAAGTGACAAACACCCGCGGCAATCCGTCCAGAGAGACTATCAACGCACAAAGACCGAGTCTACAGGTCAACCCTCCAACTCCAGAGTCCGGTACAGAGGGTGATTGGGTTCTAGTCAATAACACGAATGAATCTGAGACTAAACTGTTACCGAGTAGTAAAAGTATAAGTGATTCTAGTCCTCCCTCCAACTCATCATTCTTATACCCGAGTGGGAATCCAAATTTAAATAGTTCTAGTGAGTCATCAAAGTCTGGCTGTGATTTTTCTAACAGACTTGTGTTGAGTTCGAGTGATTGTGACGTTACGTTAAGGAACAAGAGACATAGTGAGCACTCTAGAGGTGCTTCATGGAGCGAAGAGAACGATTCGGCACGTTCTCGCACAAACTCTATTGGTAACGAAAGTTTCGATGGGACCAACAACTCTGTTAGGAGGAGAATATCTTCATTTTTTGGATCGTTCGGTAAAGGTGGTAAGACAAAGGAAAAGCGTGAAAGCTCATTATTTTATTACAGTCCTGGTGACGATTCCCAAATGGAGAGTTCAGATAGTGGGCGTAATTCTATGACTTCTCTAAGCGAGTCTTCTAATCTAACTTTAAACAATAATAACAATTTTGAATCCCCTGATGATTCAAAACAGAATTTGAATGTCAGTAACGAGTGCTGTGATAGACGTAGCAATAGAAGCTCAATATCGGATGAAAATTTTGACGGTGAACAAAGTACAAAATCTGACAATATAAGCAATGAAAATAATGAAGAAGATATACAACGTAGAAGGAAAGATAAGTGTTATATGATAGTTCATGAGTTGATGACTTCAGAGAAAGTTTATATAGATGTTTTGAAACTGTTATGCCAAGACTTCAAGGAAGCTGTGGAGAGCGCTAGTCCTCACCCGAAGAGTCCTGTGATTCCTTCCAGTGATTTAGACAAAATAATAAACAATCTTCCTCAGCTATTGATATTCAATGAAAATCTCCTTAAAGATATCGAAAGTCGAATTGAGACTTGGAGTCAGTTGCCAAAAGTTGCTGATGTCTTTGTCACAAAAGGCCCTTTTCTAAAACTCTACTTGTCCTACTACCAAAACTTTGTAGCACAAACAGAATTTCTCCAAGAGTGTTGTGAAAAGTATTGTAAATTCGCACAAGTGGTAAAAGACTTTGAGAAATCAGATCGATGTAAGAAGTTGGCTCTTAGTCATTACATGTTGAAACCAATTCAGCGTCTCCCCCAATACAAACTATTGTTGGAACGTTACCTAGAGCACCAGGAAGCTGATGCTCCAGATTTCATAGACACCCAAAAGGCCCTCAAAATTGTCTGCGATGTTGCAGACCACGCCAACAGTAGTGTGAACAAGGATGGGGTAAGTAGCCAATCTTGGTCATTAGGTAACTCATCACTCTGCTAATAATTTTGTCCATCTTCTAAATAAGTACTACAATTATTCAATTTTCACCCCTGAACTCAGAAAGCTATGTTTGAGTTAAACATCAATATTCAATTAATAATAGCCAAGTTTGATGAAATAATCATATTATTACTTACCAAAATTTCCATCTATCAGTAAACTAGTTCTATTTATAGACTTAAATTGACAACAATGCGATAACATAACCACAAATAGAATAGTTAAGATTACCATTTTCACAGTTTTCCTTGTGAGATGGATTTTTTACTTATGTGTCTTTGGGCTTAAGCATGTGTTCACAAGTGAATGAGAATATTATTAATTCTACCCCCCTAAAAATTTACTTCACTTATAAAATAAATTTTATAAAAACAGATGTTTGAAGAAAGGGTTGAACAGGCATGGTTTACATAGGGCCTGCTTTTGAAAGGCAGTGCATTAGTGATAATATGAAAAATTATATTTGATCTGAAACACAAATAAAGCGATTCTCTTTCGTCTGATTCTTAAATTGAAACTTCCTGTCTAGTATATCTTGATGGTAGGACCTTGGTTTGGGACCTCTGTCTCTTTTTGTAAACGAGAATTTGAGACTAAAAACTCTCTTGTTCAAATTGTTACATTCATAGCCTATTCCCAAAAATCAGTTTTAATAGTTTTTGTCCTTGTAAAACGATTGTAAATATTTAAAACAAACAGTTACTACTTTGTGCTATTACAGTATTCCACCCCTATTGGTTGACAAGGTATAAATATTTCTAAGTACATTGCATTACCTTCCATGCCATCCTTTTTTAGAATAAATAGCCTGTTGGAGATTTGGCCTACTTGTTTATTTTTGTTTGTTTATTTGTTTTGGTTTTGTTTAATATGTTGTTACTTGTTTGTTTCTTTACGTAATATGAAAATTTATTTTTATAATATAGTATTGGCTTTTCTTAAGATCTATACAGTATACTGTACTTAATACAATAAGGGTTTTCTCTGTTACATCCCTTTAAGTCCATCTTACTGAGCCGATTTTGTGTAATTTAAAAGGTTATTATTTAGGGAAGAGACTAATGGTAAATAAAATGAACAGTATCAGCAATCTGACACATATTTTCTCCTACTAGCTTGTCAACAACCTTTATCATGGGTTAGCGAAGAGAGTAATAATTATAATATTTAATAGGTCAAATCACAAAAGTTGCATTAACTTTTGATCCGTAATTTTTTCAGGAACGGGGGTTGCTCTATTTTTTTTATAACTATAAGGACAGAAGAATTTCAATCAGAACCGGTTTTTTAATCCATTTTTAGCGAATTTCCTATATAGGGAATAAGCTATTACCATTGACTTATATCTACACAGATATAAAGTCAATGCTATTACTGTAGGTCTCATGGTAAGACTTGGACCCGAGACCGATTTACTTTTTCATTTTGATGTCAATGACATCCTTAGAAGCCAAAAAAACCATCTGTTCAAATTCATATATATACCCTTTTTTACCCTCCCTGTTGCAGCAAACCTAAGTTCGTTAAAAACTAATTCTATTTAAATAGGGAATAAATGTGTGTGGGAAGAAGACACTGTAAATCCAATCAGGCAAATGGAAATTTGCTAAGTCTGCAGGTTTGCTGTGGCGGTGGTATTTTTTTATGCTTTGAAAATCACGTTTTTGGGTCCATGGGGACCCAAAACAGAATATCCACTCAAAACTCAAACTCGAAAATTTTGACGAAAACAATAGGCCTACTTTCTCCATTTATACTATGTATAGGGGGAGAAAGTAAAAATGAACTCATCCAAGGCTTTGCCCCCTAGTTTTTAATTTTTTTTCTAGAATTCACTTCCAAAGTGATGCTGATCAACTTTATTTACAACGGTTGTAAATTTAAATTGTAATTAAAACAGCTGAGCCTTTAGTTGAATCTAAAGTTAGATATAGTAATACCAGAAACAAAAGAACCCTGGGCCGTTTCGAGCCGCGCAGGTTTGAATGGTACGCCTTACCTACCGGCGCGAACCACAAGATCTTTTCGTTTCTGCGCAGGTTGTTTTGTTCGTGGTATGTCTATAGTAAACAAAAGAGACAAAACCGTTGAAAATGAAAATTTATTTTACATAACAAGACGAGGCTTCTCAGTAACCGAGGATATTTTTATTGGTGATTGTAACCTGATTTGGGTAGGTAAATCATTCGTTATGGTATAAATCTACAATAAACAAATTTAATTTATTCTGGATTAGTAAGTTCATTTGTTAGACTATCTTCATAATTCTACTTTTAGACACTAAAAATTTTTGAAAATAGGCTTTACCTTTACTCCAAGAATAGGCTCCAAAGGGATTTAGCGAATATTTTACATAGGGCATAGGGGCTGTTAAATATTGTTCTGCTTATCAAAAAATCACCTATTATTAGGTAGCCTATAGCATATTAGGAAGATTATATTATTCAGTATAGCCTATTATTGGATATTTATTTGATTTTTTTTTATTATCGGGTGTGTTGGTCCCAAAAATAACAAAAAAACATTTACAGTACATAAGAATCATAACTGCTGCTTACATGAACGAATTCAACTACGATATTATTACTATTTCAACAAATTACAGTACAAATATACTGCAAAAGAATATTTAAATAAATGACATTGGTCCAAAAATATTTGGAGTATACTAATAATTTTTCCCTACCAATGCTTGGTTCCCATGTACTAACTGCCTTAAACTAGCATAATTTGTTGAACAAAAGCGTATTACAGTATTTGGTCTGCATCTGAGACTAGTTTTGAACCCTATTAAAATGTGGGATTTGCACATGAGTACCCTCTTATTCCAAATAATTTTAACTTTGGAAACTGTTACAGAAATATAAGCCGAAAGAATAACTTACTTAAATACTGCAAAAGGAGTGTTGAAGTCTTACAAAATTTATGAACTGTCTGTTCTTGGATCACCCGAAACATAGGTTTTGTGACAAAATAAGTATTACCTTTATCATCATCATCATTAATGTCATTGGAAATCTAAGTAAAACTTGTCCATATTTTTCACAAAAATGTTTTTAAAACAAAAATATACATTTCACAGGATCCCAAAGCCAGTAAGCTTCTTTCTATCCAGTCTCAGCTTGGAGATTATGAAATTGTCAAACCTGGCAGGCATTTTGTAAAAGAAGGAGAACTTTACAAACTGTGCAGGAAGGATATGCAACACAGATTCTTCATACTAGTAAGTACAGTTGTGATTGTAAATAAGAAATACTGTCCAAAGACAAAGTGAATACAATCTTTTTGGGTGCTTCTCCTGAAACACTTAATTTTGGAAGTCTTGTGGAAAGCTGTAACACTCTTACCATTTTCTTAACTGTAATGATTTTCTAGATATTAGACTACTTGGTTACACGATAATTAAAACACAGTTCCATAGCCTTTAATTTCGGCAGTTTGACTTTCTAAAGTGTGGATGATACTTTTCATAATATTCCAATGAGCCAAAATCTTTAAGGAGGTAAAAACGACTATACTGAACATTATCCAATCCTGCGGATGATCCAGTACCTAGGAATTGCATTCTTTTCCGTGAAGTATAGCTGTACACGAAAATGGGCACATCAAGATGAAGTAACAGAAGAACTTCTTTTCTACTCTTATCTGCACTCGGAAGGCTTTAGGCAGCTTCACTTGACTGTCCTTCTTTTATCGTTCAAGCAAACTATAGTAGCCTACCATCCAGTTCGTCAACTCCTCATACTGCATACATCTTTGTAACCTCTTACGTTTTAATCTCATGGGATCAAAGACCTGTGGCTGAGTGGAGGAGTGTCATTTTATCTCATATTTTATTTACATGATAATGTTTTTTGAATTTGTGGTCTTCTTGCACTAACCGTGTGAAATCTATAAACACTTTCACTCAGGGGTGAATATAAGGGGGGCTGCCCCCCCCCCCCCCCCCGAAATAATGGATATGAAGAAAAAATAGGTACCATCAGTGGCGGCTGGTCCATAAGGACTCTGGGACGGAGTCCTCCCTTTTTCAACAAAATAGTAAAAAAAAAATAATAACATACTTAAAAATAATTTACAATCCTACATTCAATGTACATAAACGTCAGTAGGGTCAATGTTCTTGGGACGGGTAGTAGAGGACGCTACATGTTATTGCAACAGGTAGTACGCCGGGACGCAGTAGGTATGAGTCCAAACTCCCATATAAACTGCATGGAAATATTCGACCAATCACAGCGCTGCATCAGGCTCTAATGCAACAGATATAGGGCGTTTGGGACTCCGTCCAAACAGTAGTTCAAACTATTGCCACAACAAGCGCTGGGTGCAGCGAGCGATCTCGATCTGTCAAACTCAAACGCAATTATGTAGAGATCCGTCAAATTTTAGTTTTGTGAGGTTATGTTATCGTGCCGTGCCGCCGGTATACTATAGTAGTTAATTAATTAATTAATATACAGTTGTACCTGTACCTCTGTTTCTTTTCGTTTTAAGTGTAGTGTAGTAGTGTGTAGTGCGAATTAATGAACAATGAATTCGGTGAAAAACATTTCAACGAAGTATGCCAGTTGCGAGGTGGTAAGTTTTGAACAGAGAGTTGAGTTAAAGCTGCTAGGCCCGCCAAAACCTGATTTAGTTATAACGCAATCTCAAAAATCTTGCAAGAGTAGAAAAGGATTTTCTAGAAATTTTAACAAATCTATGTACAACAATGCTGAGTGGTTGTGTGGCTGTAACGAAAAGAATGCTTTCTTCTGTTATTACTGTTTGGTTATGAATGCTAGTGACTCTGTTTGGACTGTTAATGGTGTGACAGATTTAAAACACTTGGCGGACAAAGTAAAAAAACATAAAATTAGTGAGAAACACATAAATGCTAGTATCGAATATGCAGTTTTAGGTAAAGTTAATATAGCAAGCCAGCTGGACAATGCTTACAGGTTAAATATTCAAAAACACAATGAAGAAGTTGCTAATAACAGATATATTTTAAACAAACTTATCAATGCAGTTAAATTTGGTGGTATATTTGAATTAGCTCTAAGGGGTCACGATGAACGTGATTCATCAGACAATCCTGGAATTTTTCGAGGTTTGATTAATCTAATGGCTGACATAGATGTTACACTGAAACAGCACATTGAAAAGACAAACAATCGAGTATTTGTTGGCCTTTCTAAAACAATTCAAAACGATTTGCTTGACTCGATTTATTCAGTTTGCCATCGACTGATTTCCGAGGAAATTCGCCAAAGCAGTTATGTAGCAATTCAAGCAGATGAAACCACAGACGTAGCTACACTATCTCAATTGGTTTTTATTGTTAGGTATGAATTGAGTGGTCAAATTAAAGAGAGATTTATCACTTATGTCAACCCCAAGAGTTTGGATGCTGAGGGAATTAGTGAGGCTATATTTTGTGAATTGCAGAAGCTAGGACTGGATAAAACCCCCGACAAAGTAATAGCCCAGAGCTATGACGGCACGGCTACGATGAGTGGGCAACATACTGGCGTACAGGATAGGGTGAAATAAGTTTATAAAAACGCCCACTACGTTCATTGTTATGCACATCAATTAAATTTAATTGTAGAGAGGTGTTCTACTCAAAACAAACAGATTAAGATATTTTTCAGCAATATTGAAGGATTTTCAGCTTTTTTTTCTCAGTCAACAAAACGAACCAAAGTTCTTGACGACATCGTTAAAAAACGCATGCCGAAAAATCCAGCAACTAGATGGAACTACAAATCAAGGATCGTTTCTACAATACAAAATTACAACCACGAAATTGATGAATGTCTTGGGAAAATTGTTGACGACAACAGTAATGACTACAAAACCATAAACCAAGCTATTGGCCTACAACACATCCTCCAAAGTGAGGACTTTATTTACTGGCTTAGATTTTTAACAAAATTATGCCTCATGTAGATATTCTCTACAATGAAATCCAGCATCGCAGTATTGATTGCACAAAAGCACGGAAATACGTAGACGATTTTAAAAAGGCTATCTCAGAGATAAGGAATTCTCCCAATCCTGATACACACACTGCAAGTGCAGCTGGATGTAGTCGAGACAATGAATCACTACATGATGAGTCATCACAAACCGAACTCGAACCCAAAACAAAGCGTGCTCGCTTTAGTGATAGAAAAGACATTGTTGCTAAGGAAGTGTGCGATGTCATAACTACCGGAATTAACGATCGTTTTAGCTTCCTAGACCATCTGTCAGTTGGTGTGCTTTTTGAGCCTACATTATTTTCCAAATATAAAGATACATTTCCCGAAAATGAGCTGGAAGCTGCTGTAAATATATTTGGTCTTAATAAATTGGAGCTAAGACAAGAGCTATCTGTTATTTATAGCAGGGATGGCTTTAAAAGTGCCAAAGGATCGCTGATGTTATTAAACTTCATTTATGAAAATAATTTAACTGGCGTCCTTGCTGAGTCTGTTAAGCTTCTAAAAATTATTTGCACAATTCCCATGTCCAATGCTGAAAGTGAGAGATGTTTTTCAACGCTTAAACGCATAAAAACATTTACAAGAAACACCATGAGAGAAGACCGGCTGAATGCACTAGCAATGTGCTCAATTGAGAAGGGACTTTTAAAAACACACAATTTCAACGAGCTTGTCATCCAACATTTCTCGGAGCAGAAGGACCGACGGATGAACTTCTGTTTCAAACAATTAAATTAAGGTAGGCCTATGTATTTAGAATGTTAGTAGTTAGTGTTAGCTTTAATAATATGAGTCACCAATTATTAAGATTGTTCACAGCCCGCCGGGTAGTTACGTTTTGGAGGGTATGGGGGGAGAAGGTTGAAGGTTGTATGGACGGGCGGGTAGCGCCAGAGCTACAGATATACGGGTAGTGCGGGGTAAAATGCGCGCCATTCTGAGAACAACGTAAACACACCACTACTAATGACGCAACTGCAGACTTGCGCACGCGCAGCGGCAAAAAACCTTCAAAACAAGAGGGAGCCAATTTCTCTTGTTTATACATGCCAATTGATTTTAGAGTTTAGAGGGTCAAAATCCTCCACCAAAATTCCGAAATTGAGCAGTAAAAATTAAATCTAGGTTTAAAAATTGCAAGTTAAATTATGAAATAGAAACCACAATAGAGGATTAATTGTTATGCTTTGCAATATCTATTCATATTTAATATAGGCCTAGTTCTATTAGGATAATAAATCTGATCTATTAAATAAATTGGTAAAAACTATTTAAAAAATATACTTTACTCTACTCTAGGCCTAGGCTATACTTGCTCATGACAAACAACAGGTGAAATGGGAGTTTTTGGGCTATTATTGGACACAGTTTTAGGCGTTAAAAATTGCTTTAGAAAGTCACCAAACGGCTTAAAAAATGTCAAATTTTCTCAATCTGCCTATGTTCCACACCCCCCAAACCCCCCGGAGTCCCCCCCTTGACCAGGTCCTAGAGCCGCCACTGGGTACCATAATAGGAATTGTTTATCATGAATCATGCGTGAAGTAATCGCCATGGCAAACAGTGATAATTTGTACGAATTTGGGTTGATTCAGACCGATTCGAACTCCCGCCCGCCGCCCGGCTATCTTCGCAGTTCACTTGCAGCAGCAGTGACCGCTGGAGACTAGCATATCTACCGGCGACAGGGTAGGGGAGTAATGAAGAGTTCATTATGGACAGTCAGTTCAGTGGTAGCCATTGTTATTATTTGTTATTTACGCTGAATGGTTTAAGTTATCTGGCTTCGTCAAGTGATCCTTCTTCACTACTATAGTTTCGGACTTGAAAATAAGTCCATCTTCAGGTTCACAAAAACGTCAATAGGTCATCTAACCAATTTGGTTAGATTCGTCGATACACATAAAACACATACACGAACACGAAAAATACAAAAAACGAATATAATATAGTAAAAACTGGCCAGTGTAATTAATCACCACGGCGATAACACGGACCAAGGTTAAGGAAGGTCAGGACAGGAGAGGGACATTACGTCATCCACTGGACATGGACATGCAGTCATGACTCATCTTCCGGCGTCGCCACACGTGTCCCACGTGATTAATTACACTGGCCAGTTTTTACTATGTTATATTCGTTTTTTGTATTTTTCGTGTTCGTGTATATGTTTTATGTGTATCGACGAATCTAACCAAATTGGTTAGATGACCTATTGACGTTTTTGTGAACCTGAAGATGGACTTATTTTCAATTCCGAAACTATAGTAGTGTAATACTGAAGAAGGATCACTTGACGAAGCCAGGTAACTTAAACCATTCAGCTTAAATTTAGTGATCCAGAGGCTACCTCACCATGAAATTGTTATTTACATCTGTTAGACATATATTTAACTGAAATGTTAACGTTTTGCAGTTGCAACAAAAGGATACTTATACAGTAGTTAGAACTCCTCCGAATATGATAATCACAATTGCGTATTTGACTCATTAGTCGTTAGGTTCGGACAAGTGTTTACAGATAGGATGTCACACCGTTAAATCTTGACCAATGTTTTTATGATTTAGTAATTGAGATATTTTCTTCATTTGGCTTGAATAGATAAATTTTTATGATTTAATGGAATGATTCAGCGTTGTAATCTTGGTAAAGTAAAGGTTACATTTAGCGCAAATTACCGCAGCAAAACTGAGATAAAGTATTATGGCGAGTCTACTTGAAATTACTTAACCTACCTTAAATTAATCTCGGACCACCCCCCCCCCCCTTCAAAAAATATTCTATATGTATCCGCCACTGCTTCGACACATCCTCACTTCCTCCTTGCCTGATATAACCTGTGACTTCAATATGCAAACTCCACTTCATATGTCAACTGCGGAGAAATCAAGTCAAGTGCTTAAAGATGGCTCGCTAAATTGAGACTGAAGCACCGGTGAATGACAGTGTTTCATCAATTTTTACACATTCGTGGCCTAAAGTCAAGTCTTTAATATGTAGCCATGGTATCTTATCCATGAAAATAATGTTTTATTTTGTCGATTTGAGAAACTGTTATTTGGGATGATGGCTTTAAAATAGAGAAAGTTAATGGTTTCAATCAAATACATCTTTGAGGCCCAATATAGGTTCCACAACTGAGACATTTGATCCATTTAATGATTTTGAACAAGATTCCAATTGTTTCTTTCCCTCTTACCTGACCTTTCTGGGGCTAGTTTAGGTTGTATAATCAAGACTCAAAAGTTAAATGTTCCTGTTTTTCCCACAGCTGAGCGACTGCCTGCTTTACACATCATACTACGGGTCCATGACTGGACTCAAGGTGAAGAACAAGCTGCCTCTGGCTGGGATGAAGGTAACTAGAGCCAACAGTACAGACTGTAGCACAGAGTTCAGCATCATCACGAGCACCAGAAGCTTCACTCTCCGAGCTAAGTGAGTTATCTGAGAGATTAAATAAATATTTATAAACTTAGTTTAATAGAATAGTCATTTATTCAGCCTTTAAACAATACATTATTGTAATTGACATCGTCATTTTTATTGTAAAAAGATATAAGATGCAATACTTATATTAAAATTAGACATGAAAAATCCAAAATATAGGCTGCCCTTGGTTTAACATTTAACAAGTAGGCTAGGTCACAAATTAATCCTCTTGGGTCCTCTTGACGTACAATAGTCAGTCCATAATAATGAAATAAAATCATGCACAAACATCTTGCAGAAAACACTAAAATATATATAAATAAGTGAAAAAGATTTATACCAAACACGACATGCAAGAACAGGCTGCTATAAATCACTTTATTCAAGTCCAATCGTCATTGGTGAGAAATCTGATTCAATATACTCACTTAGGCTATAGAATGGGTTTTCTTAACGCCAGTTTTTAATGATTTTGGAAAATTTTTGACTTGGCAGCCGTCTTACCTGAATTGGGATTCTATTATAAAATCTGATACCTGCAACAGGAAAACATTTCAGTACTTTGTCAAGCCTGCATCTAGATATAAGCAAATTGCCACAAGTTCTAGTGGATTAGTTGTGCACATTTGAGTTGAGAATATAAACATGCTCATTTGATTTAATCGCTACAAGACACTGAAATATAAATACATTGTACACAGTCAGAATCGGACAAGCCATAAATAGAGGCCTCCAGTGTGCAAGATGATGAGATCCACACAGCACCCTCAGCGCTCGCTTTTGCAACAGAAGAATGTTATACACCCTTAGTGAGTGACCCCACAGCCTAGTGCCGTAGAGTATGTGGGACTGGAAAAAAGCAAAAAATGCTAGCCTGACAAATTCAGAAGGAGTGTCCAATTTTAGGCGTCTCAGAAGGTATATGACCCTGCTAAGCTTCACACAAAGATTGTCTATATGATTCACCCAAGTGAGCTGAGGGTAATGGTTATCACAGGTGTAACAATGAACATAGAGGGACAAAATTTCTAACATTATCACAGATGGAATATGGTAAAAATAAAAAACATATCAAAATAAGTGAACATGAAATATATGAAAATTAATTACAGTTTACACTCTACTTGAATGAGTAGAATGTCAATAATTCGGACGTCAAAAATCCGGATTTGTCTGTAACAAGAAATAAAATTCTGTTCCACAGTTAGTCCAACATTGTATAAAAATTAAAAATGTATGACAGGCCTGTAAAAACACCGTAATACAATACTGTATTGCACAATCTCTATTTAAATTTTAAAATCACAGCTTCCTCAAACCCAACAAAAATTTGGTTGTCACTGCACAGCAATAAATGACTTAAAAAAATTTTAAAACAGAAAGTCCAGTAAGCTACTACTAGAGATAGGCTCAGAACAGAGGAATGTCGGATAATAATACGATAATCAACCATAATTAATAATTCCGTAGTTGAAAACAAACCATATTTCAGACAATAAAACATTAGATAATCCAGTAAAAGTATAAAATATAGTCCTTAAAATAATAACAACACCTTAAAATAAGATAAAGATAACAACAACAACTACATAATAAAAACATTGTTACAGTAGACCCTCTCTTAACCGACCTCGTATTAACCAATAATCGGATTATCCGCCTTCCATCGTAAAATATCACAGTTTGTTTTAACCGACCTTGCTTTGAGAGCAGCTCGGCTTAACCGCCGCTTTCTAGGAATCTCGGCATTTCCGCTCCCACGCTGGGCGATGAGAACCGAACCATACGCTTATCTCCACAGGATGTGACTAAGAATAAATTATTTTGCATTGATCACAAAAAATATAGCATATTGTCAGTTTGTCATCATCGTTTATAATGCGAGCACATCCTGATCTGATTTGTTATCTGCGTTACGATTTTGAGAACTGATTATCTTATCGCTAGAGTAAACAAACAATGCAACTTGTACGGAGGGCAGGGAAGGGGGGTTAGAACTAAAGTTATTAAAATAGGAATTTTTATTGACTCTTGCCTAGTACTATAATCTATTCCAATTAAAGTAGGCCTATTTGACTTAACGGTGTTTAGTGTTTATTTATGACTTTTCTATCAATAGGGAAAAAAGGAGATAAGAGTAGTTTATTTTATAAATAATAGAAGTATGACTTCAAAATAATGATTATATATATAATTCAAAATTAATAACAATTAATTATGTTATGATTTTAGGGATTGCCCGTTTTAACCGACCTTTTGAGTCATCCGACCTAGGTCCGGTCCCATTAGGGTCGGTTAAGAGGGGGTCTACTGTATTGTTTTTCTTCTTAGGCTTCCCTTAATCCACGCATTCAACAAGTTGTCAATCACAGCCACCTAAAGTGTTATGTCGTCATTAGCTAACGTGACAGCGCATAGAAGACTATATGTAAAGAGCAGATCATTTTCAGCACAAGCGTGAAGTCACTTTGAAGTTTGCGGTCGATATTTGTTCCGCTTCTTGTTTATTTTATTTTCTCAAATGAAATGGGATAATTCAATAAAATAATGTGGGAGCCTACAGAATATCAATAATGGATCAAAATAGTATACAATTCATATTAATACTCTAAAATTCATATTAATTCATGAAATACAACTATACGAGTTTTCGTGGTATTTTTCTTGGATAATGAGGTTATGTAACGTTATTTTAGAGATATCTATTGACCATGGTTGATCAAGAGGGAAAAAATTTATTTATAAAAATAAACACATCTGTCTTAAAAAATAAGGTTGCCAATGACACAGAAAAAATATACACATATATTGAAGGATAATAACAGCTATAAGACTGATTAATTTTGATGTTTGCCATATAAATGATTGCTCATTATAGTTAATGAACCTCTTAATGTTTTATGGATAGTAGTTTAAAAAAAAGATCTGTCCAAATTATATTGTTTCCTAAAGTTCACAATAAAAATTGATAATGTTCCTCTAGAACCGATAAACAATCCAACCACCTCCATTTTTGAAATTTTGAAATATTCAAATGTTTTATACTTTTTTCTTTTCCTTATTCACTTCATTAGGTTGATTTCATAACTAATTGTTGGATCGAGAATTATTCTTTTGTTTGTTTGTCTTTCAATCAATAAAATATCTACTCTTCTTCTAGTGCTACTGTTAGAAGAAAGACATTGTACTTCTTCATGCATTTCCCATGTATTATATCTTTTTCGGAAGGCGTTTGCTATAATACTTTTGATTTTGTGGTGTCTTGTGTTTCTTAGAAGTTCACCAAAAGGACAGAAGCCAAGGGCATGTGCAAGGATTTCAATCTTGCCACAGGCATGACTGCAGCGGTTATTACCCTGACTTCTGCCGTGGAGAACATGCACTGGCACCACATTTGCAATAATCTTTATTCTGTCTTTCCATTTAGATTCTGACAAGCTTTTTTTATTAATAATAGTTTTATTTCCAGGAATATAATCCTGGAAAAGTTCAACACCTTTACTCTTCTGTTTTAGGCTTTTCCGGTTTTCAAATTCTTTTTCTCTTAAGTAACTTCTTAAATTTTGAGTATTTATTGTTTGGTTCCAATTAATTTCTTCTAGGTGTAATTTTTCAATGAAATTGTTTCCATTCGTTGAAGTTCGTCTTCATTTATTGCGTAACAATTTTAAACCTGTCTGAGTATTGTTGTATGTATGCTTGAACAGCAAGAACAGTACAGGGCCTAGGTTGGAACCTTGCGGTACACCGGTGTTTACAGGAGATGAGGTGGCCGATCGATAATGGCGACTTAAACCATCTTGCCCAGAATACCTGACACTAACAATTTGTTTCCTGTCTTTCAAATAAGATGCTACCCAATTTAAGGCGTTACCTTTAATGCCAATAGCCATTAACTTTTTTATAAGAATATCATGGGAAATGTTGAATATTGTTGGAAATGGACTCAAAAGCCAAAGTGAGAGTGGAAGGAGATCTATCTGAGGAGTTTTCCATCAACACGGGTGTAAGACAAGGAGATGGCATATCTCCCATACTATTCAACTTAGCACTGGAAGAAGCCCTGCAGAAAACAAAAGAACTAGGATTGGGTGTTAAGCTTGGAGTAGACCTAAACATTTTAGCATTTGCTGATGATGTAGTCATTTTGTCAGAAACAGTTGAAAACTTGGTAAGTTTGGCAGAAGTACTTATTACAGAAGCTAACAAAATAGGATTGCAAGTAAATGTAGAAAAAAACTAAAATCATTAACTTTGGAAGACAAGCAAACAATAGAAACAGAAACATACAGATAAAGAACTTAACTATAAATTGTACAGAAAGTTTCAAATATTTAGGAGTAACTGTAAATAGTAGAAACTCAGAAGACGAAGACATACTAACTAAGTTATCAAATGCCAATAAGTGTTGGGGAGCCTGCAAGAAGTTGATCTCATCTAAAGTATTATCTCACAGAACCAAAATACAGTTATACAAAACAATAATTCAACCTATTCTGTTATATGGTAGTGAAACATGGGTATTGTCCAAGAAAAATGAAAACCGACTCATGGTGTTTGAAAATAAAGTACTAAGAAAAATATTTGGTCCAGTACAGGAGGGACAAATGTGGAGAATAAGGAAAAATAGAGAGTTAAGATCACTATACACCGACCCAGATATTGTTGCAATAGTTAAAGGAAGAAGGTTAAGTTGGATAGGGCATGTGCTAAGAAGAGAGAAAGGAACAAGACTGTATGAAGTTTGGAGAGCCACACCTGGAGGTAAACGCCCATTGGGAAGGCCGAAATTGAGATGGACTGACCAAGTATTGAACGACATCAGGACAATGGGTGCAAGTGTCAACTTGGCAGAAGACAGAGAAGGGTGGAAGAGGCTGGTACACGAGACGAAGAATCAACTGAGATTTGTGGAGCCACGGCAGTAAGTAAGTATCATGGGAAATGAGGTCAAATGCTTTGGTCATATCATAGAAAATACAGAGCTGCTCGCCAACAATATCAAGATTATCATAGATGTTTATTAGTAGATTAAATATTGCATCAGTTGTACATTTGTTTTTTCTAAAACCATATTGATCGGGATTCAATACTTGATTATCTTCCAAATAAGGGAATAATCTCTTTAAGAATATGATTTCAAAAATCTTTGAAAAAACGCTTTGTACTGCTACTGGCCTGTAGTTCTTAACTATGTCTTTTTCATTGTTCTTATATATAGGTACAACCTTTGATGTTTTTATTTTGTTGGGGAAAATGCCCTGTGAAAACGACTTATTTATTATTTTTGTTAGTGGCTTAACTATGATATCTTTACATGGGCGGATAGGCCTATCGTTGTTCAGACTGCTTCCAGTCCTGCACACAGCAATGTACACCAGTGTCATTGCATTGATAGGCCTATCGTTGTTCAGACTGCTTCCAGTCCTACACACAGCAATGTACACCAGTGTCATTGCATTGATAGGCCTATCGTTGTTCAGACTGCTTCCAGTCCTGCACACAGCAATGTACACCAGTGTCATTGCATTGATAGGCCTATCGTTGTTCAGACTGCTTCCAGTCCTGCACACAGCAATGTACACCAGTGTCATTGCATTGATAGGCCTATCGTTGTTCAGACTGCTTCCAGTCCTGCACCTAGCAATGTACACCAGTGTCATTGCATTGATAGGCCTATCGTTTTTGTGCTATGTGTGAAATGTGTTTAACTTATTCTTAAAACAATTCAAGTAGTGGATCCTTTTGTTAGCCTGACTATGGCAGAGTTATAAAAAAACGCTCAAAAAATATACAGCAAGTTTCAAACCATATTAAGGATTGTTTGACGAGGTATGTTCAGCCATAATTTGTCATAAAACACAATCCTGGGGCTATCAAAATGAATTATAAAAAATATAAATGTATAAAACTATCCGTAAATTATTGCAATATTGTAATATGTTTGGGCACTATTCATGTATATACCTTTGTAAATACAATGCGAATAAAGATAATTCATTTTGATTATGTATTTGTTTAGGAATGAGGAGGAATGCAGTGCGTGGGTGGAAGCATTGCAGATGTCAATCAAGGACTACAATACTCGACAAATGACATTCAAGAAAGTCGACCCCATGACCTCTTCCAACGAGTCACTCAAGATTGGTAGAGAGGTAAACATTCAACAATTTTATGGTTTTGTTTCTGAATTGCGATTAGAATCAGAATTAGAATGTGTTTATTGTCCTTCAGCATAACAGACATGTAATAGACAAAGTCAAGTTGATACATTACAATTATACAATATACAGAGTCAACGTCTACATTTTAACCGTTTTAAAGTCATGAAATTCACTAAGGCTATAAAAGGGATTTTCGCATAGCCAGTCATATAACCTTACTTTGAATACTTTTTGGTCCAGGGATTTGCTGCTTTCATCTAGTTTATTAAACAACTTAAGATTAACAATATTAAAGCTACTTTGACATTTACTTAACCTAGGGTAACTTAAGTAAGGATTGCTTTCTGGTATTGTGTTCATGTAAGTCTGATCTGAAAACTAAAGAACCTATGCTATAATCTTTTTTTACATGTAGGCCTACTAAACAAACAAATATATACAGATTTATCACAGTCAAAATTTTACTATTACTAAACAAGGGTTTACAATGATCGGTAAAATACACCTTATTAGTTATTCTAAGAGCCTTTTTTGGATTTATAAAACTTCACTAACATAACAACTATTTCCCCAGAGAATTAGACCATAATTTATCACAGACTGGAAAATGCTAAATAAGCTGTTCTAACATACGAATCAGGTACAATGTTCATCATGGAATTGAGCAGGAAAATTGCTCTAGACAATCTTACACAAACAGATTCAATGTGAGCCTCCCATGATAGGATACTGTCAACTATAACACCAAGGATTTTGATGCTATTTTTTGTGTTTTGATGACTAGTTTTAAGTGTACAGAGGAGATTCTGAGTCTTGTCAATGTTCAAGAGAAGGCTGTTTGAGCTAAACCACATTTTAGCTCTGTCTGGAGTATGTTCTACCTTTGATCTTAACAAGTCTGAATCTGGGTGAATACTTAAAAACATTGTATCGTCAGAAAATATAACATTGGGTGAATCAATCACATTAAAAGCTAAGTCATTTATGGTTAAAATAATCAGCAATGGTCCAATCACTGATCCTTGTGGCACTCCGGATTTAACCTCCAAGCAATCTGACACATTACCAGCTGCATCAACTTATTGAAACGGGAAAACACCGGGAATTATGTGTGAATTTAGTACTTTACGGGGAATTTTCAAATTGCCGCTATCGCGCATGAAGATGACATTTCCATGACCGAGGGAGATGATGATGATGTCATACTCCAAAGGGCTGCGGGATTTGTTAGTGATTTTTCCGAGACCGCGGGAGACGACTATGACGTTTCCATGACCGCGGGTGACGACGATGACGTTTCCGTAACCGCAAGAGATGATGATGATGTCCAAAAATTATTGCTTGACGATGATGACTGGGGTAAATTATTAGCATTAAGCTACAATCACGGAAGATGATTATAACTTTTCTGCGATTGCAAGAGACGATTATAATGTATCCGTTACTGCTGAACAATATCAGGTACAATATCAATTTTGACACGACCACAGAAGACAGTGGTGATGTTTCCGTTACTGAGGGAGATATTCACAATTTTTCAGCTATTGCGGAAGTAAATATATGTTTTAAGTGTTATAAGACGTTTATTTTATTAGCTTTATATAAATTTAATAACACTTATAATGCTGATTAAGAAGCTTTTTAACTATTCTAAATATTACACTTTCATATTAAATTCAGGTACAAATCTCAGAACTTTTTCCTGGTGATCAAAATTCACGTATGATTCCTGGTTTTCCCTATTGGCTAAACACCATTGTCGGCATTTAAAAAACATAGCTTTGTTCTTATTTAAAATGCAATACTGTACATTTGTTTTCTTAACAGGTAGTTTGGATTAGCTGCACTGTTGTATTTCAGCTTATTGGCTTAGCTCTGTTATTATGACACATGCAAAGAGGGTTGGTAAATGCATATATTAAAAAGTGGAACTGCAAAGACTATTTATTTTATTGTTTTGGTAGGCTCCTGTCTGGATTCAGGATAAGAGAGTCACCATGTGTCAGATATGTACAGCAGAGTTCACCATCACATTCCGCAGACACCACTGTCGAGCATGTGGGAAGGTAATATCATTCACACCTTAAAAGTTCATTTGATCAATCAATAGTATGCGCAAACATAAGGATCAAAAGTGGGAAATATTGAGCCATAGAATTTACAGTGTTTTACATAATATTCAGTATTTTGTGACTACATGAAAGCTATTTTTTTTACATTATAAAGTAAAAAAGTGTCCTTGGGCTTTTAGTAAAATATGTATTAGTTGATCTTTTATTTATCTGAATATCCCGAATGCCCTGAAAAATCACGATGTTTTGCTGGATATGTACAACAGCAGTAGGGGAAATTTTCTATTGGAACCCTTTAGGAATATTGAAGTTGTACCCAATGATAAATACAATTGATTTCATAAATGTCTGAATTTTTACTTTGCATCCAGTGCATTTATAGAGGCTATGGTTCCTTTAGGTGGTTTGCAGTGTTTGTTCGGACTACAATGCTCCGATGCAGTATTTACACTTCAACTCGGACCGAGTATGTGTAGAGTGCTACAAATATCTCATGATTGGTACGTTCCTCATTGTACTTAACTTTTTAGTCTTTTTATACCTGTTTGAATCAAGAATAAGGCTGTTGAGAATCTTATGACACCAAAATAAAGAAAACTGGTCATAACTAACTTGTTTAAAAAATGTATGACAAATCTTAAATAATCTTACCATGCTGATATACAATGTATACATTTTTATAGGTCTATACTGTTAGTTACTAACTCAGTCTTTATTGTTGGTTGTTTATTTTATCATGTGGCTCAGTTATTCCTTAGCTATTTTTTTTTTTTTTTTTTTTTTATATATAAGATATATACTAATAAGAATAATATAAATGTTATTAATTATATATTTACTGAAAAAACAAATCAATGGGTTGAATAATTGGATAACTTTTTAATTAGTTTTAAAATTGTACAGTTTTTCTTTAAGTGAAACTTTGAACTTGTGATGCATTTAATGTTTTACATGGACTTAAATGGACCCAAAAAATTTAAAAATGCTTTTATTTGATGGGAAATACCCAGTGACTGCCTTATCATTAACTAGAGACACTCTTCTGATACTATAATAAAAGAAATTGTTTGATTAACAAGTAAACTACATTAAAAAGTTTGTAGGCTACAAAAATTATAAAATTATTTTTGCAGACATTGCGATGGGCAGTTTTTTGTGGGAATATCTGCTGTTTTACATAGTTTTTATTTTTATGTTACTCAGTTATATCTTAGGTAATTTTTGTGATTGTTTTATTGTTAGGCTTGTTTTTTGCATCCTTGAAAAAATATTGTAATATGTTTAGTGGTTATTTTTAAGGTGAGAAAATAATTTAAGTTAAAATATTGGTTGGCAGTTCTGAAACCCCCTTTATAAGGATGAAAAAGAACTGCGTGTTCTAGATGTTTCTCCAATGAGAAAATATGTTTCTATCATGGATAAAACTAATTACAGAAATGGACAACCCTGCGGCTAATATGGCAGAAGTTGTCAAGAAAGAATTGCGCCTGACTGATGAAGAAGTTCCAGAAAAAGTGCAAGAGATAAAATGTTTGTTTAAGAAGATTGGCCACAAGACAAGTACAGGAAAGAAAAGAAATATTCCTCAAAGGCTAAAGGAGGTAAGTTTTAGTCCCGTTCACCAACTTACCGTATACACACTTGTGACGTAATTTTCCTGGCTGGTGACACGTGGGAAATTACGCCACAGATACGATAAATGAGATCCCAGGAATCGCCCAAGTCTGGTCGCGGGGATTTTCCCAGGATTCGATAGTGATTTGAATAGCTTAAATTTGATAGCCCTGGTTATCAGAGCTCGAGACGAACATTGCGGGTTACCAAACACCACACTTGAAATCACCACTCTAGTCCTGGGCTTGTGGGGAAATTAATAATTTTAACTTGACTCTGTGGACAAATATCTAAATGACACTCTACTAGCTAACTTAACGAGACAACAAGTAAGCTAAGTAGTCACCCCGCTTACCTACAGAGTTAAGTCGTCAACCTGCAACAAACAAGGTTAGTATAAAATAGGCCTAGCCTAGCCTAATTCCCACAGAGTCCGAATTTATTAAACCAAAAAAACCAAGTTGGCTTAAGTTGTCCAAGTGAGAAACAAAACGAGAAAACTGAAACTAAAAAAAAACTGCTCCTTGAGATGAAAACGAAAAACTAAAACTTTAACTTTCTCACGTGTTCAACTTGAACCAACTTCGACAAAAATTGTCCAGCAGAAACCTGTCTGCTGGAACAACCTTGGGGACTTTTGGGGAACTTTAAAAAGGGGTTTAAGAATTAAAAAAGAAAGTCCCAAGACAGATTAAGAAACGTTAATTAAAAAGCTATGTCACCAACTGCAGTACTTAACTATTCAAATTGTTGGTTAAGGCGTATGACTACGTCTGCAAATCAGGCCTAGCCTACAAACTTTCAGTGAAGTTTTGTCGAAACAGAACTGGTGGAGAAATAATATGCGAAAACCTAAGTTGTTAATTGCGCAACTTACCTACGATGAAAAATATTACTCCAACGATCTTACGCGCACACGATGCACAAACATAAACTTTAAAACGGAACTCAAGCTTTCAGAGCTTGACGAAACGTAACTTTAAAACGATGAAGAAGTTGAACAAAATCTCTTCAAATCGAAGACGAACGAACGAATGCCTAAAAGGCCGGGAATCCGAATGACAATCCTTATTCTTCTCTCTTCACCTTCGTCTCAGGTTCAAGATGAAGGTTAAAACGCTCCCTGATTGGTCAGCACAAACAGAGTCAGCTGAGTCCCGTGCCGGCAAAGGCAAGCGCATCACAGCTTCAACATGCTTGCTTATAGCCGTGTACCACTCACAAGGTGGCTCCGCTGCTCTTCTTTTCTCCCGTAGCCCTTCCTCAGACGCCGTCGAACAACCAAACAACCAAACTGACACCAACGTCGTCTGCGGTCTTGGAATTTGAGGTTAGGTACGATGTCAGTTTAGCGTCGCGACTAGGGCTCAACAACAGCTTACATTCAGCTGTTTAAGTTTTGTGGTTTAGCCGTTATTTTACCCCCTACACATTTGACCCGTTACACACTATAGGTATGTCCAGGATATATTTCAACTTCCTTTTTAGGAAGAAAGTTGAGTAGACTTATCCTAACTTTTTTTAAATTTTTTGCATACAGTAGTTAAGACCTAGGTTGATTTTTTTTTTTACCGTGGGCCGGGCTTACAAGTGACCATGGGATTGCATCGCAGCTGAAACAGTTTATTGTGCACCCTCAGTCACAGGTCCTCATTCTCCGTCAAATCCCAGGTCCTTGGTGAACCATGAGATCCTTTTGACTATGGTAACCTACGGAAAGTAAATAAAGATACGTCTTATAACACTTAAAACATATATTTACGCTTATACTGTTACTCCCCCTGGGATGTTGAATGATGATTGGAGTGTCCAATCAAAATCGATCACCACTTACCATCTTTTGTATATTTACCATCTTGTGAGTAACAGTATAAGCGTAAATATATGTTTCAAGTGTTATAAGACGTATCTTTATTTACTTTCCGTAAATTTAATAACACGTACAACGCTGATCAAGAAGTTATTTATGGTAACTTGTTCTTCCCTGTGATCTCCAGATGATAGACCAAGGAATCTCATACGCAGATCTTGTAGGGCTGGGCAAATAAATATCATGTGGAAAACTGTCTCCTCCTCCTCTCCACATTTCCTACATAAGAGGCTTTTAACTTGAATTCCCATCTTGTGTAGATGTCTGTGGAATATCAAATGGCCACTGATGAAGCCATCAGCAGGGTCCTTCCGCAGGGTCTTCCTATTCAGCCCAAGGGCACCGGCCACTATAGCACCAGTGGGTGTCAGCAGCAATCTCTCTGACTGTCGCCTTCTGATTTTTCCCAGCTCCTTTGAATTTCTATGCCCATCCATTGGCAAACAGCTCTCTGCGCTGTGTTGTAAGCAATACCACACGTCGGCTCTGCACCCATGAGCAGGTTTTCAGCTCCTTAGTTTGCCCACTTGTCAGCTCCCTCATTGCCAGCAATACCTTTGTGTCCTGGAACCCAACTGAGGATACCCTTGTTGTTCTTTTCCAGGGTTTTCATGGCCTGATGACAGTCCCATACTGCCTTAGAGGTAAAGTCAAAACTGTCAAGTGCCATTAGTGCTGCTTTGCTGTCCGAGTTCACGTATGTCGCCTGTCAGACCCGACTTCAAATACACTCTTGTACACTCGGACAGAGCAACAACTTCTGCCTGGAATACAGTGGCCAGTTTCCCCAGGCTTACGCAAAACTGCACCTTAGGTATGAATCCATATATTCCCGCCCCAGTGCCCGTTGGCTTTTTTGAGCCATCCATACACCAAGTGATCCCCCTTTTCATGTATTCAGGTTCACCTCTATCCCACGCAGCTCTGTCAACAATGTTGACATTGTATGGCTTTTCTAGATCTGTGATATTCACCATCCTGTCTGGTAAAATTTCCAAGGTGTCCATGCGCACCTTGTCCACAACTCTCGTATGCTCACTATACTTCCAGGCATTATACTTCCAGTTGCCACTGCAAGCCATTCTGTAGGCTGCCATTCTTGCCTCTCCTTTCACAATGATGTTGAGAGGTGGCAGGTGTAGCACTACTTCCAGGGCTGCATTTGGAGTGCCTCTCATGGCTCCTGTGATGCTAAGGCATTCCACTCGCTGAATTTTTTGTAGTCTCTTTTCAGCAGTAGTTTGCATTACCTTGGTCCACCAGACGACACCCTAGTGTAATGTAATTTGCATACACCATCATCAGTCTTGCAACCCTAGTGTATAGCCAGTTAGTCATTTGTGGGCTTAGACTCCAGGTCTTTCCAACAGCCCTTCTCATCATCATAATTGTGGTCTGAGAGCGTTGCGTTACATGTTCAAAATGGCTGTTCCAGGTGAGCTTACCATCCAGTGTTATTCCTTGGTACTTGAACTCCCTCTTAACATGGATCTGATTACCAAAGAGAGTTGGAGTCCTGATGTGCGGCAAAGTATAAACCGTACGACAAAGTATAAACCATACGGCAAAGTATAAATATGCAGCAATTAGCAGCTTTCTGTACTATAAACAGTACAAGGAAGCCAAACTTTGTCGGGTAACTGTAGGAAAAATTCCTTCTTAACAAAAACACAAATACCTCCACCTTTACTGTTCACTCTTAAATTAAAATAAACATGATGACCATTTAAGTTAAACATATCTACTAAACTCTCCTTTATATTTACTTCTGTCAAAACAATTTTGAACTAGTGTCAAACAACAAAATTAACTCATTCCAATGTTTTTTAAGAGATGCAATATTTAAATGAAAAAAAGGTTAAACCATTATCAAAGTTGTGTTTCTTTGCGCAAATTATTAATTCTGCTATGTCTTGGCAGCTAACTGATTTTATCTCATCATCATCATTTATAGCTTCAGCCATCTAGAAATATGCCATAATATAATTACGAAACTAAAATACAACTTACTTAATTTTAACTAAATCTTCCTCTGTATCAATTACTATGACCTTGGAATTATCCTCCTTCCTCACCCGAACCGCTCCATATTTATACCAGATGTACTTATAGTTGAGACTCTTTGCCTTATCTTTAGCCGCCTTCAATAGGTTTCTGTAGTAAAAGGAAAGATTTTCGCTGATGTAGATTCTTCCACCATGATGTCCTGTAACCTCTGCATTTGTTACAACTTTCTTCCTAGCCTCCAATAGCCTACTACGTACTTTTCTGTTGGCAAGCTATACAATTATATTAGCAGGCCGTTGTTCAGTTTTTGTTTTAGGTAAACAATGAGCAATTTCAATGTCCCTCTCCTCTAACTGCACCCCAAACTTTTTGGCAATTTTCATAACCACTTCTTCCACACTCTCATCTTTAACTTCCGCTACCTCATTCACCTCCAAATTTTTATTTCTTCCATACTGCTCAAGTTTATTCACCTGTATTTTCAGCTCCAAGATCTCCTTATCCTTCTCTACCAGAGTTTCGCGTAACTTTTTAACTCTTGCTCCATAATTGGCAAACATTTTAATGCATTTTCAAATTTATTATACTGGTCTGACAAAAAATCTTGACTAGACCTGATCTCAGCCGTAGTCTCCTTTAATGTCTCCAACCCAGAAGAGATATTGCGAATAAGGCAGGTCTAATTTTTTATTCACACTTTTAAAATATCTTCAGTACTATACCCAGGGAACCCTTCCTCAGTACCTTTCTCGACAGTAGTTATTTCTTGTGTAGACGAACCTGAAGGTTTTTTCTCACTTTTTAATCCCTTGCATTTAAGACATAACCATTTAGCCTTCGCATCCTCTGACATTTTACTGAAAACTGACTCCCTTAATCCAGTGCAATGATAGTGAAATATTTTTTCACAAGCTGGCCGAATACATTTAATAACTTCTTTTATTTCTAAAATAGGCTCTTTACACTGGTCACATGCCGAATACAAGTTATCTAAAGATCCACCTCCCCAGTGACTAGATGAGAGAGGCAAGGGGTTCATACGACTGGTTTCTCCCTGGTTCCCAGAAGTTTACGTTAAAGACACTGAATATTAGGCCCCCAGTGCCGCAAGATTCTCAGCACAGGTCGCATCCCACCTTAGCCCAGGACCCGCAGTGCTCAGACATAGCTCCTGCTATAACTTACCGTCTGGGTGAGTGTCCTGTTCTCAGAGAAGCAAGCTACGTCCTAGACTAGTTACGAACACCCAGTACTGGTGACGCTGCTGCCCCCAAGTCATTCGGGACTCCAGCCTAGATCCGCCGAGATTAGTGTGAAAGGAACCACAACGTAAACGATGCAGTCATAGTACTACACAGGCCAGCACTTCATTTTGTACTGGCCTTCTCGGAAGGTCTTGAGCACCATTTCTGATGCCCCTGGGAATGAAGTAGTTCCTCAGTTCTATTTAAGCAGCCTTGGCTGTCCTAGGAACTACCGCACTCCCTTAGCCCCCTTAAGTTTTAGTTGGGCTACATTGCCAAGTTTCATTCTCAACTATTTTAGCATGTTTTAGATGCCTAGATCTTTTACGTGACTTGTACTTATCCCTACCTGTAGCGTAGACCTATGCTATTCTATATCACTCAGTGATCATGGATATTCACTTCAGGTTGCTGTCATTGTCAGCCAAAAGGATTGAAAAGTTGAAGTTGAACCCACAAGGGTGTGTCCTGTGTAGAGTTTAGCACATTTCCTACTGAGTGAATTGTTAATATTTTAAAACGCCACATCCCATATCAAATGCACATTTTACTATTTCATTTAAGGAAAAATGAATCAAATTTTATCTAAAGATAGAACTTTCATAGGTAATCAAAAATAATATGAAAACAAAATATTTTAGAGCAGCTGAACCCACGGATGCAGAAGTCAGGCATTACAAGCATAAGAAAAACAGTCATAGTTAATTACAAAATGAGATCATAACTTAATAAAACTAAGGTTGACGTATGTGAATTTAATAAATATGTCTTCTACACAAAATGTATATATTCACACTTAAGATGATATTATAGATGTTACAATGTTGATCGACCACCAGTATTGTCCACCAGTTTCACTAGTCATTATCATGACTCTGACTGATCAGAGTCTCAATGGCCATAATAAGCTCACATTCTTGAATACACATTTTACTTATAAAACCCTGTTCGAACATTATACTCTGTTTTTAAAGCACAAATTGAAGGTTTATTTTACCATCCATGCTCAACAGTTATCACAGCAAGCTGTAAATTTCCCACATATGACATTATCCATTCACTATCCATTATATTACGATCCATTTTATTTTGCCTTTAAACTCCTTTTAAAACAAAATTTGCTCCTTTCCCCATCTTAAGTAAAAAAAAAACTAGTTCCGTTGCATAATAGCCAGTATAATTTGGCCGACAACGTTTTGGACTACAGATAATGAACATTGCATTACAGGTGCCAGCCTTTGACAGTGAGTCCCAGATGAATGGATGGTTACTGCGTAAGTCTCGCACCAGCTGGAAAAGACTGTGGTTCGTACTGAAGGAACAAGTCCTGTACGCCTACCGTGCCTCTGAGGATGTGGTAGCCAGCCACAGTATACCTGTACTGGGCTACAAACTGGAGAAAATGCCTGATGTAAGTTTTATTATCCACATCCAGGAAATACTCTTTTAAAATGCTACCATTTCAGAGTTAACAGAAAATCCATATCCAAAATTATATAAGTTAAAAGTTTGAAACACTGCATACATATTTTTTATCTATCACTTTATTTACATCATTGGTGATCAACTGATTTTGTGTACAGTGGTAATCATTTTTGTTTTTATCTTAGTGTGTACTTAGCTTTCATTTCAAAATTATTTAAGTTTAGGAAAACAACACACAGCAAGATGACTGTATTTAACCTAAATATGCAACGCCTCTTCTTAATATGCCTACGCATTATGCCTATTATGTAGTTATAATAAATCATGACTGTTTCTGGTACGGTATGGTAGTTTGAACAAACATTAGCTTTTAACTAATGTCAAGGCTGTTGGTGAATCTGTACAACCAAATATTTTGGGTCCCAATAGTAACTTTCTGGTTTGTTAACATAGTCAAAATGGCACCAAGCTTCATTGAGAAATGGTGCTGCCTTGAAGCGTCATATTGTTGGGCACAAGCCGTTTTTTTTCATAACAGTAGGATTTAACCACACTTTTCTTTACCTAGATCTCTAAATAAAACATAAGGAAAGTTTACTTTCAGTACGGTAGTGTGATATTCCTTAAACATTTTCAACCAGTATTGAAATAAATAAGCCTTTACAAAAACATAAGATATTATGTTTATATTTGGGCTGTTGCTGTTATGTTGTAGTGATGTTCTAGTTAGTGGTTGTATTCTTACTTACTGCAGCAATGACTCAGTTGCTAATACCTTGTGGTGTTTTCTATCTAACGGTTTTGCAGATTTTTTGCCTAAAAGTTTTGTGCATTTCGTTAAAGCTTAATTTGTCTGTCATGTTATTATCTCAGAGTGAAAGTCTTAAAACATTGAGTTTTTATGCTAATTTAATTATAAAAAATAAAATAACCAAGATCAGAGAAATGAATGGGTAGAAAGTAATATAAGCATCCAGTTGTTTCTCTGTAGAATTTGATGACAAATATTAATCCTGTAAAAATGTATAAGATTATTTTTCCAATACAATTTTTTTTTAAGTGCAACTTTTCCACCTTGTTGCAGAAGGCCAGCTTCAGAGCAATAATTACATGATTGAAACATCAACCTTAGTTATTTTCAATTTTACACAGTTTTACACTGAAGACCTTGATATTGTAGTTAAGTGTACCATGGAAGCTTAATTACTAGCATAACAAAAAAATTAAAACAATTTTAATCGGTTTTAAATATTTTCAAATATTTATATGGGTTTCAAGAAATTTGTATTTTGGCTAACCCACGAACCTGGTGAGATTGTAACTATTTCAGAATGTTGATAGCCTCTTATAGAACAGCTGGGACCACTTCCAGCTCAGTAATAAGTGAGAAATCTGCTTATCCACCAATTTTATGGGGTTTCTTGTGAGAAAATAAATGAGTGTATGTCATGATAGATTATAAACAATTATTTTTGACAACTTTAGTTCTAAGGACTTATTAAACCATTTCAAACTGGATTTATCTGAGGATTTGTGATGATTCAAAATTGTGATTGATACAGTAGAGTATTGACTATCCAATTTTTGTCTTACTGACCTTCTGTATAATCCTCCTCGAGGAGGATCGAGTAACAAAAAATCATGTGCTTCCATGTGGTACAACCAACCGTACATTGTTGCAGATACATTGAGACAACTACTTTTGTCACCTTTGTTGGTATAATATTCAAAAGATACACACCAGGCTTTAGGCACTTGTGCTTTAGTGCAAATTCTGATTGTTTATCAAACACTGAACACCATAGTCCATCTATACCACACAGTGCGAAAAGAAACCTGTGGCTGTGTGGCAACTGTTGCTTTATCTTATTTTTACAATTACAGTAGTGATGTTTTTCTTTATAAGTAGCCTTTTGTTATTTGTCAAAGTAGTTTCAAAGTGAAAAAATTGTGGGTTGAAAAAAAGTAAACTTGAAGCCTTTAATCGTCTTGACAATGAAGAATCCTAGAAAAATTGGTTTTGAAAAATAATGTGATTTTCTGTTATATGTGACTCTTTAGTTTGTCATACTTTGCAGTGGCTGACTTAGGTCTTGAATCATCGACACTCTACGGTTTAGTAAAATTAGTTAAATCACAATTTGATTGGTTCTTGTGTAATTTCAGAGTGAATATGAAGGTGCAAATGCAGATTCCAAAGTGCTTTTCAAGTTGGTCCACCCTGGCCAACCTCCTCTAGTGTTTGCTACGGACAGTAATTCTGCTGACAGGTTTGTTGATCCTAGTCTACATAAAATATTAGGCATCGCATTCTCATGATGAAGTTGTGACCAGTTTTTGAATGAAATTTAATGTAATTGAATTTAGCCACCGACAAAAGTTTTCTGCTTTCAAATATGTATTTCTGTAATATACCCTGACTTTAACCTAAGAATATCTTACTGTAAACTATAGCATCTTTTAAGTCACATCAACAGGGCTGTCAGCGACCGGGAATTTCAGGAAAAAGGGGAATTATGTGTGAATTTTAACCGCCGTGAAAATACCGGGAAATATGCTGTAACATAAAATTCTAGGAGGGTAATAAACTAGTATTCACCAAAGTCAGGCTAGGCCTACCCCTAGAACCAGCCATACTCAAATTTCTTCCCCCGAGTGCTCAGAAGGAGCCGAGAAAAATCCAGGGGTCGATACGAAGTTGTCACGGCTTTGACTGAACAATTTATTAGATTTCCTGCAGTCGCTCAGTTGAAGCTTTATCATCCTCACCTTTGTTAAAATGTTTTGGGAAATTTTGCCTAACTTTTAGATCCACTTTGTAGGGTACACGAGTATTCTATCTGGTGATGGGTTAGCCTCTGGATCGAAAATTGCAATATAAAATGGTTTAGGTTACCTTTTGCGTCGAACGATCCTTGTGTAGTAATTGATAACTACAGCTGTTTCATGCCGCTGGGGCACATCTTCAGGTTGTAGAGCGTCAAGATAAAATAGCTGTCATCCGTGGATGATTTTGTCGAAATAAATATTACACAGAAAACACAAATAATGAAACATTTAAATACACGAATTTAACAAACTTGGCCAAGTGACAAACTGACAAACACGCAAGACAGGCGCCGGTGAATGTTGCGTCATGACTGCGGGCGTGTGTCCAAGCATCAGCTGTTACCCCCTCCCCCCTACTCCTTTATCAGGACCTGTTTTGTTTTGGTCTAGTTGAATGGCAGTATTGTAAATAATGTTTGATCTGAATGAAGTTTGTTCATTTAATAGATGGTCAGGGTGTTCTTTGGATGCCTTGTAAATTTCGAATTCCTCTATTGTGTCCATATATCTGCCTTTATTGCATAAATGCATAATTTCCAAATTATTATGTATATCTGTGTAGTTGTGGTTTGAGTTGATAATGTGGTTGGCAAATGCTGATTTGGAGTTCTTTTTGCTCGCTCGTTCGCTACTAGATTTAAAGAACATCTACCCAAAAAGAACTCCAAATCAGCATTTGCCAACCACATTATCAACTCAAACCACAACTACACAGATATACATAATAATTTGGAAATTATGCATTTATGCAATAAAGGCAGATATATGGACACAATAGAGGAATTCGAAATTTACAAGGCATCCAAAGAACACCCTGACCATCTATTAAATGAACAAACTTCATTCAGATCAAACATTATTTACAATACTGCCATTCAACTAGACCAAAACAAAACAGGTCCTGATAAAGGAGTAGGGGGGAGGGGGTAACAGCTGATGCTTGGACACACGCCCGCAGTCATGACGCAACATTCACCGGCGCCTGTCTTGCGTGTTTGTCAGTTTGTCACTTGGCCAAGTTTGTTAAATTCGTGTATTTAAATGTTTCATTATTTGTGTTTTCTGTGTAATATTTATTTCGACAAAATCATCCACGGATGACAGCTATTTTATCTTGACGCTCTACAACCTGAAGATGTGCCCCAGCGGCATGAAACAGCTGTAGTTATCAATTACTACACAAGGATCGTTCGACGCAAAAGGTAACCTAAACCATTTTATATTCTATCTGGGCCAATGTGATAAAATACTCCTATTAAGCTTTAAAACAATTAACTAAAGGCTCTGGTAAAATAAATAAAAGTGTGACGATCGAATGAACAAAATATAGTGTAAAAATCCCTACAGAGTCGTCAGGGCCTAATTAAAAATATTTAAATGAATAATTTAGCGTGAGATGGTTCAAAATAAATTTAATACTATTATCCTTGGTAATTAATTGTTCAAATCGGCCCACTCCCAAGACTTGATTCTTTCACCCTACAAAGACCTCTTTAGAACTCGGACGACATGTGTTGGTGTATTAAAACGACAAATTACCGGAACTAAAATAAACATACGTAATAATTATTCATTGAGCGAAACGGAACAAGTCTAATTTCGTAGCTAATTGATAATTGATTTAGAAAACAAATCGAAAGACAGCTACCGCTAATCAATGGCAGGCAGAAACTGGCGGGCCTGGAATCAAGTCGGCAAAATTTAAGTAATTTAAAATTTAAAATCCAATTTTGGAACGAAAATACGTCGATTAAAAAGGAAAAGATGGTTGTAAAACGTGAAAGTAAGATTACGTGAATATCTAACCTAGCTTTTTTTGAAATATTAATTTGAAAATTTTCCCGATTACTTGTATTATATGTGTGAACATTTTGTTGTCTTGGCAAAGTCTCTTCATTATTACTTTCTCCCCCTATACCATAGTATATGGAGAAAGTATTGTTTTCGTCAAAATTTTCGAGTTTGAGTTTTGAGTGGATATATTCGTTTTGGGTCCCCCTGGACCCATAAAAGTGGTTTTCGAAGTGATGTCTGTGTGTGTGTGTGTGTGTCTGTGTGTCTGGATGTGTACAGAGCTAGGGACTACACCTGTGGTCTGATTTCGATGAAATTTGGTATGTAGGTTCTAATCCGTGGTATCTCCAGGTGTTTTTTTCATTTTTTTGAAATTTTGATTTTTAATGGGGATTTCCCCATAAAAACCGGAAAAATAGGATTTTCTCAAAAATAGCCCGAACGATTTTGATAAAATTTAGTATGTTGTAGCCCTTTAAATTCTGAACAAAATGGTACAAATCCCATTTCTGTAAAAATTACGGTTCAAAAGTTATAGTAAATTATGTTATTTTCCCATAAAAACACCATAAAATAACAAAAAATAGGATTTTAGAAAAAAATCCGGTTTTGATTCAACATAGTATATTATGGTCCTTACAATTTTGATAGTTTTTTTCATTTTTTTGAAATTTAGATTTAATGGGGATTTTCCCATAAAACCCCACAAAAAACCGGAAAAATCGGATTTTCCCAAAAATGGCCTGAACGATTTTGATAAATATTTAGTACCGTATGTTATAGTCCTTTATATTCTGAACAAAATTGTACAAATCCCATTTCTGTAAAAAATGCGGTTCAAAAGTTATTGTAAATTAATTATGTTATTTTCCCATAAAAACCCCATAAAATAACAGAAAAATTGGATTTTCCCAAAAATGGCCTGAACGATTTTGATAAAAATTTAGTATTTTATAGTCATTTAAATTCTTAACAAAATTGTACAAATCCCATTTCCGTATATATACTCTCACCGCTTACACACAATAAAGGTTGTTGACAAACTTATGGGAGAAAGTATGTGTCAGAATGCTGATACCGTTTATTTTTTACATGTAATACTGTTCTATATATATAAAGACTAAAGACAGTCATAATTTTCAGATTACAAAAATGATCATCATCAGGAAGCTTAAGCATAGTCCTAATTACAACTTTTTGAAAATGTAGGATTCTTTGTAGATTAATAATTGATGTTGCGCCATAAAGCTCTATACCATAAAGAATGTGTGAATGAATTAACGAATAATAAACTTATTTCAATGAGTCCAAATTACAAAAAGGGGCCAGTCTTCTCAATGCAAAATTGCCTGAATTAATTTTAAAACATACTTTCTCAACATGTTTTGTCCAGTTAAGAATATGATCTAATTGTAGGCCCAAAAAAGTAGTATTATCAGAAAGTTGAAGCTGCGCACTATACGAATGATTTAATTTAGAAATATCTTTACACTTAAAATTGATTATCGTGGTTTTATTTTTATTCAATAGTAAGTTAAGATTACATAGTTCATTATTAACTTGATCAATAGATTGTTGAGACTCTGCCAAGACACCATACCAACTTTTTCCACTGATAGTAAAATCATATGCAACTGATAATCGTCATATAACAATAAGAAGATAATAGTTGCCACTCGGCAAAATTCTTAAGTCCCACTCTACCACTAGAATAGTTCGCTCCCCAACAAAACTCTTAAGACACGGCATAACTGACAAATAACTTATTTCCAATGGCTTAGAGTGTAAACAAATTTATTAGTTTGTGTTTTTGCTAACCCTTTTAATGTATATTCGCCACCTAAGATGCACTTGGCATTTCTTTGGATATACTCAAACTAACTACCAACCTTTATTTTCAGGTGGATAGCCGCTCTTCAAGAAGCAACCACTCTAAAATTAGGTTGATTTTAGTTATTAAATCATTTTCTTTAGATTTTGTGCCTGAAGAGTAGGCTTTCCTTAACAAATGTTTATCACAAAACTGCTTTCATTCAATATTGTTTCTTTGTTGTAGTAACTCTCTTGTAAAATACTTTGAAAAATTGATGTAGGAAAGGCTTTTGTCTTTGATTTCATTTCCAGGATAGTTTTCTTTTTTTGTTGACACCATTTTATCTCATGATCTCCTTTGTAAGGGAGATTATCACTCTTTGCTAAAGAAAAGTTAGCCTACTTTTCATTGTAGGTAAGAGAGGTGAGAGATTATTTATCCTCTTAGTTCACCCTAACTTATTCATTAGGTGTGGTATGTATTAGCCTCAAAGGTATTCTAAGTCAAAAATATAATTGTTGATCAATATTGTTTGTATATTATGGATAAAGGTTATGTATTCATTTTTAGTATCTGTAACTTGCAACTGTTTGTACATATGTTATTAATTATATTATATCTAATTTATTTGCTCTAACCCTTTATCGTATAAAGTGACCTGTCACTATAGTAATTATATAATAATTTACCATCAAGATAATTTTTTGTTTACTGCTAGTTTTAAAGGTTAAAACCAAACATTGTTGATTTTGTCTCAATATAATCTCAGGAATTTCACTAAACCGGTTAATCTGGTTGTGCAATTAAGTAGGATGAGTTTAATTGTTTAGAAAATGATAATAATAAATATTAAAATAATAAAATAATTGCCATTGTAGTTAAAGATAAAAACGAAATGTGCAAGACTACTAATTGTTAAAAAGTATAATAAAACAAACAAAAAAATAAGTTCATATGATGCCCAAGTAATGATGAAACACATATATTTTTATGGATTAAATGCTTATTAAGTATCCAAATCATTAGTTAAAAAATAATATTACTGAAAAAATTTACCTAAAGAAAAATTATCTGTGACAAACCTAATCTGAAACGCATTTTCTTCTGTATTTTACATCCATAGAAGCATTATTATTAAAGCGTGTACTATTATTTATAGCAACTGTACTGGACTCATAAGGATCGTTAAGGCTCAATATAATCAATTTATTGCTGCGTGTGACATTCTGAGGTGAATAATAATAAACTTAAATTAATTACTGAGCCAAACCACATCCATATCACAATCATTTTGATGATCTAATATTTCTAATACTTCTGATTAAATATAATAAGGTTAAGAACAAGTAAAACTTCCACTTGCACCTTAAGGGTACGAGGTGCTGAAAAGTATAATTACATATTAAGCTGATATAGTTACCTAAGCCCCTTAATCCCCCCTTTCTGAAAAAATTCTTAAGAAAATATTTAAAAATAATGAAATCTAATGATAACTTATCCAATTCGTTGATGACATCCAGCGTGGAACTGCACGGGTATACTCCTGGCACACAACTACTCTCTTAAGGCCTTTCCTACCCCTCCCCAAGTTCTCCAGCTATCAGCTGATTTACAGTATGACGGGGTCAGCTCTGACCCCAGCGTCACATTAGAATTATAATTTTCTGATATATACCCTTATATTTGTATAAAAACTGTATGTATGTCAATCATTACAATTCAAAAGCGTTACTGAAAATTTTATTATAATTTTTGTCTTATCCTTATCTATTAGTAAAAGCAGTATGTGCCATTAATTGATGTGTCTATATTTATTTTGTCATTCTTAAGTAGGTATATCTTAAAAAAAAATTTAACATAGGGCTCAGAAGAGAGTTAGTGAAACATAAATATTTAAATATCCTGTCTAATAATATTTCTTGCACTATGATTTTGTTTTAGAAAGTCCTGGTGATATTAGTCGAATAAAGGGTATATCTGTAAATAGAGTTTATTGTAATAATTTATATTTATTTACTACAAAATCATATTGCATAAAGCTGATCTGGTCTTAAATACATAATAGGCAATGAGGTTGTTAATGTTGTAAATATATAGTATATAAAATGTTTACTTTACCATTATATTTTCATCCCTTTAAACATAAATGTATATTAATATCTTACGTTAAGTGCAAGCTTTTTAAATATTGTTTGTCATGATAAATTTGAATATGAGCCAATTTTTAATTTAATGGTAAAATCAGTATTTTATTTTATTATTTTTAACCATATAAAACATGACATTACTATAAGGTTGAATTTTTAGTTATTAAATGTAGTGCAATAAATTGAGATATTTTACAAAAAATATTGTTGGTAAAATAACCAGTTTAAATATAAAAGTTAATTGTGTCCAGAGAATGCAGATTTTATTTGATGGTATGTTTATGAATGATGGTCCTAGGCATATGAGCTATCATTTTTATGACCTGCAAATAAAACTCATCTGTTTTTTTACATCCTACATACTGTACGTGCTATTTGGCAAAGCCAAACACACATATCTTATACCGCCTTGTAGCTACTTTATGTAACAAAAACTATTGCCTGAAACTGTGTTTTCGTGTCAATAATACACTGCCAATAGTCATGCTATCAACTGCAGTTCTATGAAAAATGCCTTGTAAATTTATCATAAAATAGTCAACCATGCACATTTTTGAAGATTTTGTATACACTTTTGGAGCAATGTATAAAGATGAAATCAAATGAAAACTCTACAAGAAAATGTTTAGCAATAGAGCATTTGAGTAACTAATACTGGTTCTGTGAGTTTTTACTGCTTTTTATATGTGTTTAAATTATTGGAAACATTTACATACCTCGTACAATATCTCTAGACATTTACCTGATTTGACTGCAATATGGCTTAAACAGAATAACCAATTGTTTTTAAGAAGTTTAATTACTTAATTGAGGAACACTATTCATGTCTATTTAACTTTTATTTTATGAATTCATGTACTGCAATCATTAATTTATTTTGAAGTTTAAAAAACATAAAAATTGTTTATTTTAGTTTATTTAGCTAATTTGGTTGCCTCGTTCTTCGGATAAAATAGATACTTGAATTACCAACAAAGACAAAGTTAGACATTCTCTACTTGAAATATTATTGTCCTATTTCAATGGGAAACTGTAAGTAAGCGTGATTAACTTGTTGACTTCTAATGATTTGGAAAGTGTTCTTCAATTAATTAATTTGTTCATACTGTATATGAGTTAACCAGATCACTGAAAATCAAACCCATTTTTTCACTTCATGAATCTTTTAATGACCTTGTACTTGTAATATTTTACTGTTCATGATCAATGCATAATAACATTAGCATCAATTAATGAAAATGTTGTTAAAATGATGTCCTGTCTTATGTGCCTTAACATTCATCACATTGTTGTGAGTCTTTTATTGTAAACATTGTAACATGAAATAGATACAACAATTTATAATAATAATAATAGATAATATTACTGTTTTTTTTTTATATTGTTATTGTATTTATTTCCACTTAGCATTCATATGTAAATTTAATGTATTAATAAACTTTCCCTATTTGGACAAAAAGTAATGTCATATTTTTCCCTCATTTTAAGGTACTGGTAAGTGCCTTTCTATGGAAGCCAATTTGCAATGCTAATTTTTGAAATGGAGAGCATACGCCAGACGGGGTATAACCACACACTCTTTGCTGATATGTGTCTAACACTATTGCTAACTGTTGACTAACCCAATTGCATTTTATACCTATTGTTAAACTGTTTTTTCATCACTCCGAACCAAAAGTAGTTGTTTTCAATAACAGCTTATATCAAAGAAAGTAGTTGTTTCCCAAGCTCTGATTTAGAACGAGGAAAAACCATCAGCTGATTTTCCCTTGCTCTCGATTAGTTCTCCATTAACCCACTACCCTTGCCAGTGTTTTGTTACGGTTTATTTCAATGAAATCAGGTGTTTTCATTGTTGCACAATCTAAATAATGGTAATCTGATCTGGAAAAGTCTACTAAATACCTTAACCCATTCCTGACTGAGTGAGTTGTTTGTCAAGTATCATGCAATTGGAACTGAGTAAAAAAGCGCCAATGCACAATGTTTTAGTAAAAAAGTCATTAAAAATGTAATTTATGAAATAAATGCCTAAACACTTGTGCATGAATTGATCTACATAAAAGTTTCTTTCATATGACACCAATTTTAAATAAAAAATATTTATAGCATTTTCAATACATATATGCATTTTTATATATGGGTACCTATATATTTTTTTTTTAAATCAAAACCTTGAAAAAATCTATTTCTTGGTCAAATTCATAAATAATATTCAATTTGTTACACAAAAAACTTTATTTTGTTTGTTTATACCGGGTGCGGCAAAAGTCAGTATACCGCTGCAGGCCAGTGAGCGTCATTGTTTATCTCTCGTGCTATTATTATCTCAGTGTTATTCCTTATCTAATCTGACGTCTAGGCGTGGTTGATTTTGTCTTTGTTTATTCTTTATCAATGAATGTTTGTTTTGTTAGTATGCCACTAGTGACAGTGAAGTTAAGTTGGTGAGTGTACTGCTTGTATTATTAACTTCTATTATTGGGGTTTTTAATCATGAATCGTAAACTAACTTTAGAGCAACGAGTTTTTCTTTTGAAAAATTGGTGGAAATTCGATCGTGATTATACGGATGTTAGATGTGTTCTTAGAGTTGGAAAACAGTCTCACTTTTGAACAGTTGCGTCGTCGTTCGATTATTTGGCAGCAAGACGGAGCACCTCCACACTATGGCCTAAATGTTCGAGCATTTTTAAATGATAACTTCGATGAATGGATAGGACGTAGAGGAACTATTGAGTGGCCTGCTAGGTCCCCAGACCTAACTCCGTGCGATTTCAGTATGTGGGGTTTGTTAAAAGAACACGTGTTTTCGGAGAAACCTCAAAGTTTAGAACATTTAAAAGAATTAATAACAAAACATTTTGATGTTTTATTCACACCACAACTATGCGACAAAATCTGTAAGTCAGTGTTGAAAAGGTGCTACAAGTGTATAGACAATGATGGTGGTCACTTTGAGCAGCTTCTCTAACAGGTACATTAAAATTATACTTTTATAGTAGTTATGTTTAATGCTAGCTACAGTTTAACTGCTTTTTTGGTATACTGACTTTTGCCGCACCCTGTATAAAATCCTTCATTTTATAGCTGTTTTTGTAAAAATTAGGTAAATTAATAATTAATTAATAATCAATATTTAAATAGGTAAGTCAATAATAATGCATAAAAAGCCTAATAATGCATTATGCATGAGGTTAGTCTTTCGTAACCTAACGCGCTAGGACGGGCGCCCGTCTTTAGGCTGGAATGGGACATTTTTAAATTCAAATGATTCAGTAGAGCTTTTTTAAATATTTGTATTAAAATCTCTAGCAATCACAATATATTTTTTTCTTTTTTCAGCAGAATAGTAATTTGTTTTACGCCACACTACATTATTTTGACGAACTTCCCACGCAAGGATTTAGTCCAGAAAACAGCTGTTTGCCGCCAGCTTATTCAAATGGGGTTTCATTGTTGCGTACTACTGTACTGCAGTGAGTTTTACCGGACACCAATCAGCTGATTATACTGTATTTAGATGGAAGTGAGTGGTTATAAACAAAAACATAAAGAGGTTATGACTAGTGATTTTTAGACCTTTAGTTGGTGGAAATATATAAGGATTTGTACGGATTTAGTAGTATGGCGTAAACTAACGTAAGTAACTCGTCCAAAATGTGTGTACCGGACTCGTATAGTAATCCCGTACTCGACTTCGTCTCGCACGGGAACGACCACACTCGTCCGGTAAACACTTATTTTCAGGACTAGTAATGTAATATACTATATCAAGCCTGTTGATAAATTCTGCTGTTTGGAAATTAAGTGTATTGCTGCTGTTACAAATTTGAATTTACCTTTCTGAAACTTGCAAAACAACATTCAAATATTTTATCCTCGTAAAGGGTATTTACTTCTAAAGAGACAAACGGTTTCCCCTTCAAACTCTGTTCTGCCAAAACCGTTGCTTCTCCCCCTGCAGTGGTAGTTAGAGCATATTGATTTATTAAGAAATAATAATTCAAATGTTTGGTTAAAACGTTCTATCTCAACTGTACCAAGATTTAGCTCAGAAAGGCTGGAGCAGCCAGTAGGTTGCTCTTAATTTTCATGTGGGTGTCTACCTTCTCCCAGGGGCTCATAATGCTGTAGGAAAGACTCTTCAAACTGGACATTTGATGTTTTGATTTCTTCTCTCAGTACCTCAATGAAGTGATTGTGGGAAAGGCCTTTCCACAGAGCTCTTTGCTGATGGCTAATCATAGAAAGCGATAGTAATTGTAGCTTATTTCAATTAAAAATGTGTTGCAAACAAAATTTGTTTAAACAATTTATTAAGTTTAAACAAAATTGTTAAACAGAGTGATGCAGGTTGTAAAACTCTCTCTAGCCTCTACTCCTCTGTAGAGGTAAAATAAACTTACGAAAACTTTCACCAAACAAAACTTACTTCAAAGGGGGAAAAATGTAGCTAGGGTAGAGTACTCACTAAATGGAGGACCTCTAGGATCGTGGAATAAGTGAACACTAGTGCAGTATAATACTATGATTTAATAAGGCTAACTAAATGTGCACACATAAAATAAGTACATAAAATAAAGAGTAAATAATTGTTACACAGCGATATAATAATAATTGAGAATAGCAAAAACACAAATACAATTGAAATTATATGATTGAATATTTACACCCTATGTTTTGATTTTATTATCTGTATAATGATATGAAATTAAATATTTCCCTTGGCACTTAAATGTATTTAAAATATAAGTTGTAAACACTTGCAATGTCCTATCCTAAATCAAAACCGATATTTACATACTAGTTAGTTCATCCTTCTGATAATATATACAAACTAAACAAACATTTAAAATACGTGTTTAACACCCTGATTTTTAATTATTTATACATATTTGAAATTGTCTCTTTTATTATATACACGTCTATATGTAGTCCAACTAACGGGTTTATTTAAATTTGGATTCGATTTGAATCCTGTTTTATTCAAACTTCAAATGGCTCTAGTTTAGGTTGACCCCTTTTAGTTTAATTAAGGGTTAATATTTATATGAACTTTAACGTAATTCTACTTCATTAACTCTATTTATATATGTTTACTTCAATTTACTTTATCTTTCTTATAGTTTGTTTATTTCATTTATATATATGTTTTGTTATATTTTATGGAGTTTTACCCTCACATTTAAGTTGTGCACACTAGGACCAAATGAGTGAAGATATTTTGACATACCACAAGACGAGGCAGTTGGGCAACGATTGAAAGGTTCCCCGGGGCGTTCCTTTGGTGCGGGCGTAGACTCCGGGGTTGCTCGCTCGGGACACAAGGGTTGATCGAAGCGTAGTCCTTCCTCTCGTCGTCGGTCGCTCGTCCTGGGCCGTCCTCTTCGGGTCGCTTTGGTCCTTGGTAGCTTGGTAGTGTGCTGGTGGCCTTGGGTCTTGAAGATAGCCGTGGGGTTGTTGTGTCCTCGTGGTCTCGAGTCTGGTCGGGATCTTAACAGGCGCTTCAGACTATCCTGTTTTGAGTCACTGTCCCTACTCGATCCGGGACTCCCGGCGGTTTCTTCTTTGAAGTGCTACTTCTTCCGACCTCTCCAAGACTGATTAACACTTTTCGTCTCCAAGACCTCCTTTCCCTCCTTCGATGTTTGGTTCTTCCCCCGATGTCTTCGGGAAACGCCTACCCTCCAATCATCGGTGGAATATCTTCGATCATCGTCCTCATTGGCTTCTCCCCTCATGTCCAGCCTCCAGAGGGCGTGGTGCTGACCGTAAGTAGAATAATTTCTTTATGCATGTATAATTTCTTGGAATCGATGGGAACAATATTGTTTCTCGTCGATTGTTCCCATCGGTTACAATTTCTTCTACGATGCATTCCAGATCGAAATTCAATCTATGCCTGGCTTGTTCTCAGCCAGGTCTTTGCCCATGAGAACGTGACTTGAACCTGAGATCTTGCGATCATCTTTACTTTTTATTTCTATGAGGGGTCAGCGAACGTTTTCTATTGTTCATGAGTTCGTAAAGAAAAATAATTTAAAAAAATAATTTAAAATTTCCATATGTTTATAAGGTCAATTAGGTCTCGGACAAAGCCCATAGGTGAACATACAAGATTCTCGAGCTCATGGATTTTCAAGTGTTATTCAAGCTGGGCAAATGCTTCGTCATATTCTGAAACAGTAGGCTTGTCATTGTATTTGGACTTAGTTACTAAACTAAAGGTTGCCAATCTGTTTCATCCGTATGTGTTTTCCGTATACCCCTGGTGTCCTGGGACCCAGCCATTTTAACTTGGTTCTGCTTTGCTAGTTTTTTGAGGGTGTTATTGCACCCCTTTACTGTTTGTGACACTGTTACATCTCAAGACCCAAGCACCTTTATTGTGGTTTGGCTGTCTGAGAGAATCAGTTTTTTTTTCTTTTCTCAGGTTCTTGCCCAGGATGGTTTTAGCACAGCACTCAATCACCAGGACAAATAATCAAAAGACTGACGCTGTGCTTCCCAAGACTAGGGAGATATTGATTTTGTTACCGTACACCCCCCACCCTGAACCCTTTCGACTACCATCTGTATGAAATACAAGTCATCTTGAGATCTTCCTGTTGCCAGTCATTCCTTTCTCCTATAGTAACTTGATAAGGATGTCTAGGACGTCCTATGGTATTATCTCATGGGGCAGCTCCCCAATGCCAAGAGTATTTTTTTTCTTACAAAAATTGCCATTATTTATTATTGCGTTATTGCGTATATTATTCAAATTGCGTTCTCATTATTACAAGATGACTCATCCTTGGGAGGCTATGATTGTTGCAGAGCAGCCTCCAATTTCTGCTATCACCTCCCTAGGTTGTATTAAGGTTGTTGATGTCGACTCACCCTTCATGAATGCGTGTTGATTTGCACTAAAAGAATTTATCTCTCAAGTTAACCATCCGTAATGAATGTAGCGGTTTACAATTTTTCCATTGTCTTTAGCTTAAAAGACAAAAGGCCTGTAGGACTTTGACTGGGCCGGTTCTCTTCCTTTTTACAGGAGGTATACCACCCTTGATTAGTTTGTTTGTAGCCTAGTCAAGTGCAAGTAAGCTGATGCATTTTTAAGCCCAGAAACTGCTAGAATTTGTAGTTACCGTTTCACCCATAATAACTATGTTGATGACCAGGGCCGCCCCCCGCAGCTTCAAGTTTTTCTAGGAGGGGTTAGTCCTAAATTTGCCACCCTTTCACAATGCAACTGTGGATTCTTTCTAAGTGCCAATGGCATTTTACTGTCAGGCACACACACTTTTTTTAAGAACATGGCCAAAAGGTTTAATGATACTTTTATATTGTTAATTAAAATTTAATAATTGGTGTATTATTAAATTCTTAAACCTGTAGGTGCAATTTTTATACAAACAAGTAGAACAAATTCTTTAAAATTTGGTTAATTACAGTGAGCATACAGCTCTCAATACATAAAGTTCCTCAATAATTTTAAAACAATAACTAAATTAGATTTTTCTTGATTTTTAGCAGCAAACGACTTGATTATTTCAGAAAATGGAATATTTGTCACTCTTACATGTTTTATTGAGATGACACTTGCTGATAATTACTGAGTCTTTGATTGTCTGGTCTATGATTAGTGGCGGATCCAGCCAGGAGTCCCAGGGTGAAAAGAATTGCCTGCGATCGCGGCAAAACCTCCTGCTATTATGGGGACATCGTTATTGCCACTAAATCGTGATTCGTGAACATATCCTCCTCTCTCAGAAACATGATTAACGTCTTTCCCATCATGGGTACATCGTTATCATCACACGGAATTGCGGAAAAATCTGTAACATCTCCCGCTATCACGGGGACATCATCATTGTCACGTACAATCACCGTAAAATTGTGAATATATCCTGCTAACACGGCGACATGATTATCGTCCCCCGCAATTAAGGAAAAATCGTCAACGACTTTCGCTAGTCTTTAGCTAGTGGGAAGTCCGCCGATATCGCCGCAAATACCAAAACTCGTTGTCGTCACATACTACCACGGCAAATGCATGTTAACCGGTAGACAAAAACCAACATTTTTTACCAATCCTCAATCAAAAAATCAGTAAACCGATACCCAACATTAAAAAATAGGGCTAATTTGATTTGAACCCTCATAAAGTTCATTACATTGTCAATACATGGAAAAAAGTGAAATGTAAGAGCCCCTTCCTCAACAAATTCTTGGATCCGCCTCTGCTAATGATCGTTTGGGAACCAAGACAATTTCAGATAGAAATAGAAGCAATTTAAGAAAAATATATGTTATAAAAAATATAGGTGTCAACAAAAGGAGCGTAGAGAGGATCAGAGGTAGAATGGCGCGGGCGGCGGCACTACACTTTACCCCGCCACTCTACACACTTCTGTAAGTACAAGAAACAACTTTGACCCTAAGCAGTCATGTCCGCCGGCCCCATCCCTGAACCTCACCACCGTGTTCTTATAAATATTTCCTTCAAAACCCGTTTCATTGTATGGCTAGACCACTTTAGTACCTATGCAAAATAATTTTTGTATTGTCGTTTCTCGTTTGCCCCAAACTTGCCGCCCGGGGCAGACTACCCACCTGCCTGTGGACCCGTTGATGACATAAAAAAATCATTCTTGGTTTGCCGCAGAAAAAGATTTTAAAGAATAATGTAAAACTAAAAATAATTACCTATTGAGGTTAACGAACCTAATGTAGATGTAAGAAGCGAGGCATGTTAAAAGAGAAATCAGGCTGTTGAGCGTTTGATAGTAGCCGACTAATTAGCCCTAAAAACGTAGAATCACAGTCAACTTAAAAGCAACAGTGAACAATGTTAGATGACGTGCAGGGCCCCGTTAAGGGTCAGTGGAGCCCTGGGCAAACAAGTAGCAAGCCCCAACAAAGCAGAAGCCCCCTCATATATATATATAGTGTCAGTGGCGGCAATAAGAACCCGCGGCCCTCCTGCGAGTTAGTTCGCCGGACCCCCCTATCTTAATACAGTAATCTTTAAAAACATTATCACACAGGTATTTTCGTAGAGATATTTCGTATAGAATATCATATTATTTCGCTTTATTCTGGCGCCATCACTCATGCCGCAAGGATATGACAGTTGATGCAATCCACGTGGCTGCAGACCATGTTTTTTACCTAGATAGTAGAGAATTTCTATTGACCATCAAAGTGTCAGTAAAACTAGTCCAAGAGTTCTTACTGGTTTTAACACATTTTCATCGTAAAAACCCTTATTAATCAGATTTGCATCCTCTTAAATGAAGCAGTAATATAGTATTAATGAGATTAGATTATTATTCTAACAAATTAATTAGTATCATAGAAAAATCCAAGTGATAATGTTATTATCTCTTAATCTTAAATACAACACTTACTATCAATGTATAGCCTTGTTCACACGGGGCGAGTTTACACGCTACTCGCCAGCGTGTAGAAAGACGCTGGCGAGTGCGCTTGTAGTCGTTCACACGATGCTTTTTCCACTCGCTCAGTAGCTGGCTTGAACTAAATCCTCAGACATCTTCGAATAACATGCGCACAAGCACAAGCAACTGTGTTCACACTGGGCTACTTAACACGCCTACTCGCTCAAAAGCTGGCGAGTTGGCGTGTAAAGTAGCGGCACCGTCAACTTTTTCCAGAGCTTTTTTACAAGCAGCTTTTGAGCGAGTACGTCGTTCACACTGAGCTATTTTACTAGCTGCGTGTAAAAAATCCGGCTTGTAGCTTGTAAACTCGGGCTTTTAAGTTTGTGAACTTACAAAAATCCATTCTGCCCTGGTCGCTTCCTTGTACTCCATTTCGGATTATCTCCAGTCCTTGGTTTATTCAATGCAAATGCCTCGAACTGTGTATTTTGTTGTTTTTAGCGAATTTCCCATATAGGGAATAAGCTATTACCGTAGTACTCATGGTAAGACCTGGACGCAGGACCGATTTTTTTTTTCGTTTTGTGGTCCCTAGAGGCCAAAAACACCATCCGTTCTAGAGTGAAAATTTAAAAACGTACGTTTTCATGTCCCTGGCCTTTTACTTCGTAGATACTGGATTTGTAGTTCATTATTATGTGTTTTAATATTTTTTGGGACGGGGGCAACATGTTACACACATTTATTTGGTTTTAAATAGGTTCTAGGTATTTTTTTCGTATTTTTAAAGTCTCGAAATTCACGACCATGACGTGTCCCTAGGGTAAATTTTCCAACTTTCACCCTGTTTTTAGACTAATTATTCATGCCGAAATATATAAAGCCATATTTTTATGTCATCAATGGTTATTAAACTTACAAAAAAGGAGCATATTATAATTTTATTGTCTATGCAAACTGACTACCATGACAAAATAAGTCTGTCCCTCGATTTTGCGTCACGACCATTTGGGAAAAATTTTCAACTTTGGAGCACGACAGTGGCAAGCCTGGCGTTGATAGAGTCAGTTGGTTTTAGAGACTAGTTCGGGGTGTACGTCAGGATTGTAGTGCCGGTCGTTTCGAGTTGAAAGGAGGAATTACAAGATTAATAAAGGAAAGATTGTGTTTTTTGTAATTTTGGTGTGTCCATGACCGTAAGTAGTCATTCGATGAAGTAGACATGGTGTTAATTTTTGTTTATAAGATATTTCAATTGCTAGATTAACCTAGAAGTCCACTTTGTATCCTCGAACATGAGGTGCAGGGCTACCGCCAGAACAGAGCCGAATAACACGTAATTTCACGACCAAAGTTTCACGACCATCGCGGGTTTTTTCACGACCAATCCAGGCTTATGGATTATAGTGTGTTTGGTCGTGACAATAACTTTAATATAATTGTAATTTGAACAGTTTAGTTCAATTGAAACACTTATTTTTTTTATAACTAACAGTATAATTGAAGGATTGTTTAGAAAGATTTAGATTATTTCAGAAAATTCACGACCGTACCGCTTGTCCCTGACCATCACGTTTATGATTTCTATCATAAAAAATTCAAAAATTAAAATATCGTCATATTTCAATGTTTTATACACAAAAGAAGCACACCTCTATACAAACATAACGATTTTTCGGGTCTCAGGTAAGTTTTTTCGGAGTTATACAAACTTAAAAAGATTTTATTGGCTTTTTTTCAAGTTTTTGAGTTTTTTTGATTTTTTTCTAGAAAGACCAAATATACCAAAAGCTCAGTGACCTTTTTATTGTATAATGGTCATAAAAGTAAATTAGTTTATAGCAAAACATAGTTATAAAAATAATATTAACTATTTTTAATATTCATTTAAATGTCTGTTATGGTCGTGACAGGATTTTGTGTTTTTCCACTAAAGATGCTCTTTAAAAAAAAAAATACCAAAGATATTGCGTTACCATGGACATTTTATGAAACTTCAAATGTTAATGAAATAAAAATAATAATAAAAGTTTTGAAAAAAGGGGAAAAAAATTTGCAAAGTGCTTTTCCTGAAAACGTACGTTTTTAAATTTTCACTCTCTAATTCATATATATATATATATATGTGTCCGTTAGCACGATAGCTCGAGCAAAAATGATCCGATTTTGATGAAATTTGGTACAAACGTGTAAACCTACGTTTATTCGAACGAGTTCGCAATCCAGCTTGATCAGACCATGGGAACGGGGTTTTACGGGGGCTGGGGGGGGGGGGTTATGGGATAAAAATAGGTTTTTCTCAATTTTGACCCAAAAAAACATTTTGTAGAGCTTAAAAAACAAATAATTTTGTATATTGAAGTGCTATTATGCGCCTAATGGTTACGGAGAAAATTCCAAAAAATTGTAAATTTAAAATTCCCATGTTATTCTTATGGAGAATAAGTAAACTGTTGTAGTTTGCTTGTTTATGAACATATTTTGATCTAATTTGGAAAATGTTTTTAATTTCTTACTAACTATTAACATTTTACAAAAAAAAAACAGTTTTACCCTCCCTGATGCAGCAAACCTAAGTACTTGTTAAAACTTGTTGTTGTACTTGTTGTTGGTTGTGTTGCTAGCCTAGTGGTTAGCGTCTCGGACTTCGGTGCGGGAGGGACGGGTTCCATCCCCGGCACATCCACTAAACTTTGATGGGTTTGGACCGCTTTCCCTTAAAAGTGTTTGACTTCATTAGAAAAATGCCACTGGCGTAGATAAAAAAAAAAAAAAAAAAAAAAAAAAAAAAACTAATTCTATTTAAATCGGGAATAAATGTTATATTTTTAAGTAGACATTTCAGTGTAAATCCAATCAGTCAAATGGAAATTCGCTTAGTCTGCAGGTTTGCTGCGGCGGGGGTATTTCACTGTATAGTAATCGTCTGTATAAGTTATTTAGGTAATTGCACTACTATTTACACAATCAATTAGATCACTTAATATTTACAAATATGGTTAAATAATTGAAATACTGACAGATTATCATAGTTTTAAAGCCACACACACACTGAGTTATTGTAATTGTCCTAATCTGCGTTTTTTCAAAAGAAGAAACTCTCCCACAATTTTATCTACATTAATTTCTCGCGTTACCTGTTGTTCGATACTGAGGGATCGCCAAATCCCCAAGTCTTGTTTGACTCATTACTATGAGTTATAATTAAAACTTATTAAGAATTCTCAAATAATTCTTGATAAGTTTTAATTTTGAAAAGCTTCTTTCTGCCGTTGCAGTTGTTACCGGAAGGGTGAGGTACAGTTGCACTGCTGTGGCAAGGTTTTGGAAAGCTACGTAGGAGCAAATTATTCTCTTCTATTAGCAGTTTTGCAATGTCTCTGACACTTTTTTTTCTGGAAATCTCATCGGACAACAATGATCTGAACGATAATTTCTCCTGTTAGCTGTTCATTGATGTCATCAGGATACTTATTTATGAGGACTTTTGCTTTTTTCGTAATATAGTTTTCAGGAAGTTATTTTGTCAGGTTTCCCGGCCTCAAAAAAGAAAAGGTTTCCATTATCGTTTGTAAACTTGAGAATCTATTTTTTATCTGATTAATAGCAATATCCAACAAGGCATTAAATATTTTTATCTCAAACGATTTTACAGGGTTGTCAATTCCGTAATCAGACGCAAGTTTGTCAAAAAATCTCTTCACAATTCTCTGTTGCTTTGTTTTCATTTCAGTTGATATACAGGGCGTTTTTAAAAGAATGCTGGGATTTTAAATGGTAATTGCTTGGATACTATTAAAGGCAACTAAGCATTTTATACGTCAAATTGAAGGTAAAGTAACTAAGTTTTGTTTACCGTGTAGCAAGGGAGGAAACTTAGACCTTGGCATGCGTAAAACAGGTGCGGGGTGATAGGCCGCTATTGTGACTCATACGCCAGTTGCCAGTACGACATTTACGGCGCAACAGAAGGCACAGATTGTAATTTGTAGTTCGTAGAGTTTGTATCTATTGCTAAATTAAACTGAATTTAAATCTCTTTGATGATATAGAAACTTGAAGCTGGTTTAATGAGTTTCGTGGCACCAAAGCGTTTTGAAAAGACATTCACCTGGCCAGCTAAAAACAAGCGATGACATAGTCGAAGAAATCCGACAATTCTGCATCAGAAGCCCGAATGAATCAATTGCCCGATGAAGTCTTCAGTTTAACAAACCTAAATTGGTCACTTGATGATGTTATTTATAAAAGATAGAGTTTTTGTGCCGAAAAAGATTCAGTTAAGACATCAGATAAACCCCTGATCGCCCTAAGCGTAAGGACTTTGCCAGTTTTATGCTCATATAAGATTGATGAAAATCTGAATTTTATTAAATAATTCCAAATTGTATTAAAGAATGAGAAAAAACTTTATTCTTTTCCCTTCAATTTGACGATTAAATCTTTAAATTATCTTCAATAGTCCCCGAGCAACGACCGTTGGAAATCCCGGCATTCTTTTAAAAACACCCTGTTTTATATCTTTGTGCGAACTGTGTTGATTCTGAAAGAAACTCTGAGAAATTTGCCCTTAGGTCTTTTAATGTTTTCATTGCTCGGTTTAAGAAGTAACACGCTTTGTCCAGATCCACTGACTTATGCTGAAAACTCTGCGAGGCCGTGTTAATTGCATTCAAAATTTTGATTTCAAGGGTCAACATTAAAACAAAGTCGAACGAGTCTAGGTGTTTTCTCAAAGCTACAGCTTTATCCACCTCGGGTTTTTTTCACCAAACAAAATTATTTTGGTCAATCATTTGAGTACAGCTTGGATGTCATTTTTCATCGCCAAGAGGCAATCATGGCGTGACGCCCACCTCGTAGGGCATACTTTTTTTATCTTCAACTTTTTTCAGAGACTCCTCTTGTATAGTTTGTGTTAGGCTTTGCCAGCGCGGTAGACTTCCACTGAAGTAGACATAAGTTTGTTGAACTAAGTCATAAAACTGACTCACCTCAGATATGTTAGAAACTGAATCATTGAGGACAAGGTTCAGGTTGTGAGCTGCACAATGTACATAGTCAGCTGTTGGAATTAACTTCTTGATTCTACTTTGCAACCCTCTGAGCACTTTCCGCTCATGGCTGATGCCCGTCATAACCCTGTCCACAACACTTTTGAATACCAATTCCATTTTCGTCGACGAATTCTAGAACTTTGTTTTCAAACCCTTCGCTACTTTGGTCACAGATTTCTGTGAAACCTAAAAACGATTTATTTATTTCCAGCTTGCTCTCCCCAAAACTCTTCTCTGTCAGCGTTATGTACCTAAATATTACACTTAATTGGTCTTTACGAGAAATGCCTTGGGTTGAGTCCAAAATTAGTGTGTAAAATGGTGCAGATGTTATTTCACCTAGCAACGTTTTTAATACAGAATATGCAAGCTAACCGATTATTTCATTTTGTATATTATGATGTAAATACTTATTTCTGCTTTTTTCATTGGTCAAAAATGAGCTTTAAAGTAGCGAATCATATCTGCTAAGTAAATCGATGATGTTCAAAAAGTTGCCACTTTCAGGTCCAATTGTTTGAATATTTTCCCTGTGGCCTCTAAAGGGCAATGAACACTACATACAATAACTACATCAATTATCCTAATGAAAATCTCCTTCCACTTCCGGTGTTCATCGGAGAGTTGGTCGACGATGGTTTTATTTTTCTTCCACAATGTATAAACCTTGCACGCATTTAAATGTGATTTGCTACATTCATGTTTTTTTTTATTTTTTTACCAAGGCATTGACAATCCCGAATCCCAGTAGCCCAAGCAGTTGGTTCTGGGCAGTTACTAAATAACCAACACCACCATCTGTCCAGTTAAAGTTGTGTAACCATATTAATCCACGCTAAATCTAAATGATCGCTTGGATACAGCATCCTTTTGGAAGGGGCCAAGTGGACGGCAAGGTTCCATGGATAACACCTTTTCTTTAGTTTCCACAGAAACGGGCCCCGGAAAACAAGCAATGTCACTTTGGAGCGTTTTGTTAATGTTAACCTCACATTGTTCGCATCGTTCGTTAATATTGGAAACATCAGTAGATTCGATGTCATCATCTGTATATTTTTCTGGTTCCCAATAGTTAAACGTCTTTGTTCAATTTCCTCATCACTGAAAACTACTGTGTTTTCAACGTTAGAATTACTAGGTGTATTATTTATATCAATTGGTTTTTTTTTTAAAAAACAGTCAATCCTTTTGTAGTTTACCTGTCTTTTCTATCCTTTCTTTCTGAAGCTTTCTTTTTTGAGCACCACTCAAATGTTTATATGGTTGCTGTGCCATAGCTAAAAAATACAAATATAAGACACACGCACTCGACACTGATCAGTGATCACACACTTTCTAACACTTGCCAGTCCGCACGCAATAAATCAACCGTACCGATCCGAAATTCAACTTCAACTAACGAATACGAATAACGAAAAGATTCACAAAAATATGAAAAGTTATTTGATCACATAATGCTATTGTTATTCTTCCGGACCGTATGCCGGAAGTTCTTATCTTTTTGCTGGCCAGTGAGTCACCGCAGTGTGCAACTCGCTACGTAGTGAGCGATAGATGCATTATTGCCAGTGAGAAACAACAATACACCACTTCGTAACATGATATTAAATAATAAATAGTGCTATCTAAAAAAAAAATGGCTATTTCATATGGCCGTTTTATATGCACAACCTTGTCTGAAGACATTTAGATTTTACCTCATTTTTGTAATTTCTTGGCAATACTGGGCAGGGCCCGTCGCGGGTCCGAACTCCTGGGTCCCGGTAATATTCCCGGTCAAGGCTCTCGGGCGCCCCCAGCTCAGGGGCCCCCCGCACCGCGGGCCCGCTATCGCCATCACTGTATAGTGTTGACTACAAGCCTACCGCTACCACCTTATTAGTGAATAGTGAGTTCGCCCGGTTCACATTTACACTGCTGCCTGCTTTACCCCTGACTACACGAGGGATAATCTGAAGGAGTATTTTGTTTTATTTATTTATATTTGCAACAAGGGAAGATCACTTAACTACAAGTCGAAATCACCCATTTTAGTTTATGAAATCCTGGCTGATCAAAAAAAGTGGGGGAAGCCCTCCAACCACCAGCGCCCCTTGGGCATATGCCCAGTCTGCCTGTTTATAAAAGCGGGCCTGATGATGTGTCTACAAACTGGCCCCAAAACAAGATTGTACAGATAAAGAAGAAAGAATGTTAAGTCTTGAAGAGACGTAGAAATTGGCTAACTCTGGAACTTGCTAACTCGATTATGTCTTTTAGCGGAATTCGCTAACTCTGGAAATCACTAACCCAGCCGCGCCCACTGCACGGAGTGTTGCCAACCTTGTACGACAAAATTATTGTACACTGCCGTATTTAAAAATGTCAGTGTCAATAAAGATAATTATTATTGGTTTTTTACTATCATCAATTCCACTTAAAACAGCTACCTAGCCCAAAGTAATTAAGTCAATTTAAAAATCATTAAATAGTTATTGTTTTGTATTTAATTGCACATTAAATGCCAAATGCCAATTAAATGTTTATGATTTCTATCTTAAGTAAATGCCAGTATTATAGGAAAAACAGAATATGAATTGTGCCACAATTCTGCCTTTTTGATGTTACTTATCTTTGTGTTCCTTGTATGTTTTGTGGGCTAACAATAAAGTTGGGTTTTTTAAGCGAGTGCCAAGTTTATTTCCTGACCTATGTCACCCAAAACCTCCAGTTAGTCAGATTACCTACCCATTACACATAAACAATGGTGCCTCACAAACTTGTCAATAGTGACATTTATGTTTTAACTAAAAGACAGTATATTAGGGACTAGAACAGCAACATCAAGAACAAAAGGCAATAAATAACCAAATAAAACAGTAACATTTAAATAAAATATTTCTGTTCAATACAGAAATATTTATCTCCACTGCGATGCTGGATGTTTATTTTAATATGATTAAACACTTTCTAATAGACCGACCACACATGTCGAACTGGTCCAGGACCTGCAAAGAATAATATTCCCATCTTCAAAAACTCTGAGAGCCAACTTTTGCTGATGATTAATAGTTTCATTATATAGTCTAGTGTTTAACATTGGAAATTAATTAATCCATCTATATATTAATAGGCAAGCATGTTTCTTTAAAATCTTTTTTCTCAGCTCATGTACATTGCAGGAAAAATCTACGCATACTGTTAGAAAGATATTTTTCTGTAGGTGTGCAGAATCCCTTTAATAATTTAAATAGGCTCAGAAATAAGCACAAAAAATGAATTTGAAATTTTAATAAAATTAACATGGGCTTTATGGGTTTCCATGCTGGTGACGAAATATAAACAGAAAATCAAAACAAACGAAAGAAATGCCAATCACGTGTTTTATTTACAGTGTGAGGTGAAAAATAGAGAAGCCTGTACAGTGCAATTGGATTTTTTGGTTAGAAGCGGTTAAGGTGTGGTGGAATGTCTTTGAAGATTAACCAGGAATGTCTTTGAAGATTAACCTTTTTAGTGCGATCATGTGTTCATAGTGTCAAATTTTGAGGTTAAATTAAAACAAACGAACTGGCATAATATATTCTTTCAATTTAAAATATTTAAATATACTTTAAATAAATCACTTGGTCATTCGAGATATTTACTATGAAATAGAGACGTGATTCCTAATTCCAAATCAACTACCGTAACGAATAAATTGTTATTTAATTATTGTCCCCAAATTAAGTTATGGTTACTTTAAAAATAATTAATTTGACATGAGCGGAAAGTAAATAAAGATGCGTCTTATAACACTTAAAACATATATTTACGCTTATACTGTTACTCACAAGACGGTAAATATACAAAAGATGGTAAATTGGACACTCCAATCATCATCAGACCCAATAGGCGAACCCAACATTCGCCTATTGGGTCTGATGATGATTGGATTGTCCAATCGAAATCGATCACCACTTACCATCTTTTGTATATTTACCGTCTTGTGAGTAACAGTATAAGCATAAATATATGTTTTAAGTGTTAAAAGACGTATCGTTATTTACTTTCCATAAATTTAATAACTCGTACAATGCTGATCAAGAAGTTATTTAACATGAGCAAATATTTAAATATTGCATCTTCTTGCAAAATTAATGTTGATCATAATATTAATAGAATAATGTGGTTGTTTTGACTGGGCTTATAAACTGTTGGGACAAAAAAATGATTTACGTTTCGTTTGGAAATTAATATCTTAAGACCAGACCAGAGATATTTTAAGGGTTTCAAGTTAGGGGTCAGAATTATATACTCTCGAATTGACGAGATAAGCCATAGACTAACGTTTTGAGTTTTGACCCATTTAAATTATAATTAATTAACAGCTAAATTGTATTGTTAATAATTCACTTATCCAATACGTTTACCAGGTACCAAACAGGAAAACGTTATACGATAGGCCATGGAAGCAAGATTCAAGTTTGGTTTATAAAATGCAGTAGCCAAAATACTTAATGTTTTCTAATAACTCAGACAATGACATATAATAAATTAATTTATTTGATCTTAAATGAATCTTCTTTTGTAAGTAATACAACATTGTCCCTTGATAACATACCAGTTTGTTTGTTTTGATTTAACCTCAAAAATTGATATGTGAACATTGAACACATGATCACACTCACCACAGCCAAAAAGGTTCATCCTCAAACCTCAACCACTTCTAGCTAAAAAGGCCAATTGTAGGCCTACATATTTTTGGTTGAATTTTCAACCACTGGACGACCCCTAGTTTATTGTATTATATAGGTTTAAATTGTAATATTTACTCCCCAACTCTTTATTTAATTCCACAACCCTTGCCACTATTTATTATGCTTTGAATTTTAACAAAAGCTAGTCACCAAGGAGCATGGTTCATTTAATAGAAAAATGAATTTTGACAATGACAACAATTGTATTAATTAGTTGAAAATCTGAAGACCCTAATTAGACGTTCCCTTAAGGTAACCTACCTGTACATGATGTTGCTTCAGTGACAGCTGGTCCGTGACTTTCCTCCTTCCCCCATCTTCTCCTCCTGGCGGGGGAGATGGTATAAGTGGAGCAGACCTTGTTGACTTTGGTGTACGACAACTGACAACTATGGTTCATTTACCAGCTGTATCAAGGCACTCACCACATCATGTGATGCAATAATTCTTAACCCTACACTCAAGTGTTTATGTGAAACACTTCAATTGTGCCCAAGTTATTACATGGATACGTCAATTAAATTTATTATTAAATAGGTTGATTTAGTAGCGAGTTTTCTCACCATATCTAAGTCTGGTACTTTTGATTTTGTCTAGCTTATGGACCATTGTAGTTACCATCACAATCCCGAATCCTATTGAACCTCAAAAGATTCTTAGGGCATTTTTATAAGGAAATGCATTTTTATGAGTAAATGTTTTTACGTGAGGAGCCTCCGTTGAGGCTATATTTGTAAAAAGTGTTATTGGTAGAAAATTAAATTATGAGATACAGCCGTGGATAGTGTGACAATAGCTAAATTTGTAACATAAGAAGTCGAGTTTACTTCTTATGAAACACTCCAATTAATTTTTCAATACCTTTGTTGGAGTGGTATTGAATTTCAAAAATATAACAGCCATTTTCCATTATGGCCAACAACTTAAATATTTCTAATGGAATGCCCAATATTTTATGTTATAGATTGTAAATGTGATTTTAAAATGTTTTTATTCCTGACATTTCCCCCCTTAAGTTATAGAAATACCAACATAAGTTAGAAATGGGAACATAAGTTCTTAATAGATACCAGGAAAAAATACTCATGAATATAACTTTAAATTTATTGGTATTACAAAAGGTAACAAACTTGGGTAACAGGTAAAGGTGTTTTGGTACAAAAGGTACTTTGTTTAGAAAACATGAAACATTGAAAAAAGGGCCACCTTAAAAATTATTGATTACTGTTACTGTGGTTCCAGTTGTTCTGAAGCACGTCCTGTGCCTCTTCGGATTCATCAGAATCATCATCTTCGGACATAACAGAATCATCATCTTCGGAGTTTGCAGAGTTAGTATCTTCAGAATCATCTGTTGCCTCAGACAAATAGCTAACTGATCCCGCCTCAGACATATCGCTAACTGTAAGATCATCATCATGTTCTTCATTCGTTGTTGAAGAAACTACAGCGCCAAGGGGAGGAGGGCTTGAGTGGCTCTGGCGGACATCATTCCCAACGTCCTTGAAATGAAAAGAACATTTTCAAAACATTTAAACAGGCAAAGTTAGGGCCAAATGTTTTTTCTTGCACTTAACATGTGGTAAAAAATGCAACATAAACAGTCCTGTCTAATAGATGTTCGATAGACGTTTCTCATGTTTTAAGCCGATATCTATTGGATGTTATCACTTTGGCATTCAACATGTAATGAACCTCTTATCAACGTTAATATGTCACCACTTTTCACGTTGTAAAGACGTTAAATAGATGTGTGTTATGTTTTGTGTAGATGTCTATTAGATGTTATTATTCTACCCTGAACGTTAATTATACATCTATGTTTAAACATAGCATTAACCATCCCATGGGGCCTAAACTAAGCATAAAAACACAAAATAATAAAGATTTAGTGTGAAAAGCATAATTATTAATTGAGTAAATTGATTAAATAGTTCATAAAAACAAATTTTGAAAAAAACTACAACAAAATTTTTTTGCCCAGACGGTTTTCGAACCTGATACCTTTGACTAATGAGCCTCTTACCTTACCCCTGAGCTATCATCACAGATGCAATCACCAGCTCAGGTGTAAGGTAAGAGGCTCATTAGTTGTTGATATTGAGAGTTTTAGAGTGGTTAAAGAGTAGCCGACAGTTGCAATGGTCGCAATACTTAAACATTTTTGAAACTACAGTAAATAATATGATTCTGTTAATCTGTTTATGCATCAAGTAGTTGAATTATTTTTCTAGGAGTTGGGGAGGATACTGGTATTTGAATATAGATGATTTAATTACCATTATTCATAATGTTATTATAATTGATTGTTATATGATTAATTAAAATTGTTCAACTATAAAAAATTTGCTCAAATAAGTTAAAGAATATTAATTTTAAAAAATATTTGCATTAACTATTATATGTTAAGCAGGTGTTCCCCACTGTATCTAGTATCACAACTAACACAACATCGTCTTATATTCTGCTGCCACAGCATTTATGTTATAAATAAACTAATTTGTTAAAATGTGTTTTAGAATGTTTTATACTTAAATCCAAGAAAGACCCAACGATTCTTTCCTTTGTAGGGTCAACGCGAATACAAGTTCCCGTTGGGCCTACGTTGGCAAGGTGGTAAAATTTCCGCCAACTATTTCCCAACCGTGCTGACCATTTCCTAACGTTGGGCCAACAATGTGTGCTACTTGGGTATAGTGTATATATACCTCGTGAATGATCAAATAGCAATAAATAAGACTAATTTTGTTTACATTTAGGGGGGAGAGGGCAGCGTAATTACGTACGCCTCTGGCATATTATTTATAGATGAAAAATACTATTATTGTGTATTATTTGTTAATATTTGTCTTTGTTGATAAAATTATATAAACATACATTCTAAATTATATATTTTTGTAAGCATAATAAATAATATAAGTAGACAAAATTGAGAACTCTTTATCAATAATTAATGCCATATGTTTGGTTATAATTTTGTTTGTTAGTTAAATTAATTGTGTTTAGATCAAGTAGGCCTATACTAAGTTAATCTGATGACTATGTTTATATACCTACATCTATTAGATGTCTGCGTTCAAATGTCAAATGAACATTCAGACGCAGACATTGTATATACATCAATTATATGTTGATAGATGTATACATTACATGTGCGACATAATGGATGTATATACGATGTCTGCGTCTGAATGTTCATTTGACATTTTAACGCAGGCATCTAATTGATATATATATGTAGACATCAGATTAACTTGGTATACTTGTTGTGTGCTGTCTGGGATATACAGGGTGAATCAAAAATAGGATCACAGGTTTAAAAAACTGTTTGAACAAAGGAAGATAAGATAGTAGAACATTTTGGAATACATAAATGATAAAAAGAAAGAATAATAAATCAAAAAAGAATCTACCACATCCTCTGCTGCAGGCAACTCTTGCTGCTCAATAATAATACTGACCTGCGGAGGGTCCTGCGAGGATGAGCATTGTGGTTGAGCGTGCTGTGGTTCAATAGGGTTTTGCGGAGGAGCGTTCTGCGGAGGAACGTTCTGCAGAGGAGGGTTCTGAGGAGGACTGTTCTGCGGAGGAGCATAGGGCACCAGGCCATCAGGTACTTCTTCTCCCATGTTGGGAACAGGGTCCTCCTCCTCTGGGTGGTGAATATTGATGTGCCCCTGGCATCGCTTAAGCGGCATACCCCTTCCTTCATCACGGGGAGTACCATTATGGTTGCCGTTACTTGCCATATCAGTCTTTAGGTCAGCTAATCTGAAATCAACATAGATTGTTAAAAAGTAATTTATAAAATCACATTCAGATAAACTTGGCATTGGTTGAAGTATGACACTGTGGAAATATGGCATTTTCTGTTTAAACAATAATGTGCTGAGACAGTTACGTTAGTAATTAAGTAATGGAACTAAAGTTAATCTTCGTCTAAGTAGCCTAAGTTTTTCCCAAGCTATTTTCCTGGCGTTTTACTTTAAAAGAAAAAATATTTTGCACACTACATATGACGTATTTAAGTAATTACAGTAGAGTCCTGTTAGTCCGAAATGGTTGGGACCGGCCCCATTTCGGATTACCAAATATTTTTGATTAAACTTGTTTTAGTTTTTTTAATAGCCTATTTTTTGTATGAAAAAAATCTTATTTAAAATTTTTTTTTTCTTAGGATGCAGGCACGAGCCCGTGATTGTTTTTCACATTACTTAAGGCTAGACCTAGTGGCTTCATCATTATCACTTAATAAACTCCATTTGTGATTTGGCGGGATTGGAACCCGGGACGAAAATGAAAAATGTTAATAACAAAAATGGTGAAATATTTACTAAAATACTCTAAAAAAAAGTCTATCTCGCCCGGCCGCTACAGAATACTTTGACGAGGTACAGCTAACTGTGTTAAAAAATTAATAAAAAAATTTCAAAAAATGTTCAAAAAAATTTCAAAAAATGTTCAAAAAAATTTAAAAAATTTTAATTTTTTTATATAAAAAATATATTTTTTTGTTTCGGATTAAGCGAACATTTGTATTACAGAAGTTCGGATTATCGGGACTCCACTGTACATACACATTTCAGATAGAGAATATGGTTTTAAATCTGTACCTATAGTGTAACAATATTGAATTGATTAAAATTATCATGGCATCTGCCAGTGACTTGCAGTGGTAGAGTGTTGTGACTTGACTTTATTATACAACACAGACACATGACAACCACGAAAATGAAAACACAAAATAAAATCAACGAGAGCGCTGAGCTAAAACATTAGAAGCCAACTTGGGAGTTTCTGTCTACGATTGCTCAGTCTTAAACGAAGATAGTTTCCCTTGCTAATAAGTCCATACCGACATTAATAATCGATAGGGGATTTAAAATAGGCCTAGTTGAATGTTTCTCAGTATAAATTATAATATTAATATGTTTATACCTAATAAGCCTATACATAGTTATAGCATAAAACTTAGCCAATTAAAATTAAGTGGGTCGCAAAAAGTTCCAAGGTGATGTTGGGTCGCCAGACCAAAAAGTTTAGGAACCTCTGGCTTAGTATAAAATATATGAATTTGCCTAAGTTTAGTTAAATTGGATTTCATATAGGCTAGTAATACTATTCCATTGGATTTTATAATCAAAGTATCTTTTTATACTGTTTTAAATTAAGCTGATTATTTGATTCAACTTCATGTCAGCTGTTTTAGGCCTATAATGTTTGTTCTAATATTCACAGAATGAAAATTTACAGTATTAATATCTAAAAAGATTGTTTCAATTATTGACAAAGTAAGTAATTTTACATCTAAATATATCCATAAGATAACCAAGCAAACTAAACCAGTTAACTTTTTCTATAAGAATAATTACCCCGCCATGGCAAACCTAGAGACTTAAGCCGGGTTTACACTATGTAGCAAAAACTGCTATATAACTTCTGCTATATAACATTGTTATATAACTTTTGCTATATAACATTGCTATATAACTTTTACGATACAAAAAAGTTACAGACAATTTTGTGATTCCGGTGCCCGTGCTATATGTTATATGTAGCACAACCTCATTTACATTATGTATCGAACATTGTTCGAGGCAGCTATCACGGTGATCGGAAGTCAGAAGCGGAAGCGATCCATAATTAAAACGCGAAATAAGACGATGGTAGATTCAAAAATGTTTTACGTATGACCACAACGCCGGTTGTCCACGGAACAGTTCAATTAAAGTTTATAATAGCATCCCGATCCCACGCACTGTCGCTTTACAGTCTTTCCATTGTAAACAAAGATCCCCGAGCAAAAACGTCCGTACACAGGAGGCTACAACTGTGAACTTTTGTGAACTGTTGACACTAAATGCTACATATAGCAGATGCTAGACGAAAAATATTTGTATAACATTGCTACATATAGCAATGTTAGATGTAGCATGCATCTCTTTTGATCTTTACCGACTCCCGATGGATAGCACAATTTTTGCTATATATAGCAGAATCTGCTACATATAGCAGTGTTATATAGCACTTTTGAAAAGTGACTTTTTCTACTTCTAGCAAATGTTATATAACATTGCTAGATATTACACAAATCTGCTATATAGCAGGTTTTGCTACATAGTGTAAACCCGGCTTAAGTGAATTTCCATTTGCCTGATTGAATTTTAATATAACATTAGGTTTAACGAGTACTTAGGTTTGCTGCTACAGGAAGGGTAATAAAGATTAGAATTAGTAAAATATGAATAAGCTTAGCTTAAGTTAGCATAAAATTCATAAATTTTCCCAGTTTGATCAAAATAAGTTATATCCATAAACAATCAAACTACATCTGTTTAACTTACCTTAAATTTATTTCTTATTCTCAATAAAAATGACATGAGAGTTTTAAATTAAAATTTTTTTCAATATTCCATTCCCTGTAATCGATAACCGTACAAAAAACACTTTAAAATACAAAATAACTTAAGTTATTTGGTTTTAGTGAATTTACCATAGGGAATAAGCTATTACCGTAAGCCTCATGGTAAGACCTAAATCCGGGACCAATTTACTTTTTCGTTTTGAGGTCCCCAGAGACCAAAAACACCCTCCATTCAAATTAATATACCTACTTATATATAATTCAGTTTTAAACATCTGGAGTTCTACTGGACCAATTTTATTACATAATGAGTCGTTGAAAAGCTTAATTCGTGTAGATTTACAAATAAGTTAATTATGAAAGTTTGTTTTTGTTATGATTTATGGAGAAAAATTAAAAAAGACATGTTTTCCATAAGAAATACATTGAAAACGGGGGTTTTCACATTTTTAATTTTGATGCAACTTTTGGCTGCCTTTTAAGGCATTTTTAAATATCAATTTGTAGGAAATTTTATTCTCTTCCCCTCACCATTAAAAAGTAATTTGCAAAAAAGCTAAGCAACCTCCGAATTTATAGTGCTATAGGCGAGAGTTAAGAAGGCCTTCTGAGCCAGAGCGATACGCAGCAATGTTGGAATGTTGCCGCGCGGTGTTTGCAGGTGCAACTCATGCTTTCACATTTCACAGAGTGATGCATGTCGAATACTTGTCACATCGACAACAGATGAGTAATACAGTGACAATCGCTTGAGTTACTTCAGTGTACCACAAGTATAACCATGCACTTTGACTATGGAATATACAACACGGAAATTTGACACGAACATGTATTGTTCTATTAAATCTTACTAAAAAACGTTCGCAAAACTTATGACAGCTAGCCTGACCTTACTACTGTACCGAATTACACGCGGTTGGTACCAAATGAAAGATATTTTCCTGTAGATGTGCAGAATCCCTTTATTAATTAAAATAGGCTCAAAAATAAACAAGAAAGACAAAGTTCATTGTTGGTGATGGTGAGTTAATGTTGTTCAAAGGTTTATTGCGGACATTTTCCATCACGGTTGTAAAAAACAATACACAACATTTCGGGATCTGGAATCTGATCCCATCCTCAGGTGAAAAAACTTAACTAACACATTACAACTAACAATACACAAACGCCCAACCTAAGTTGGAATACACTACAGAAGGTAGCAGTAAAAAAACTATAGTTTATTTAAAAAAACCACAGTGCATATTTTTGACTGCAACCTTCTGTAGTGTATTCCAACTTAGGTTGGGCGTTTGTGTAATTGTTAGTTGTAATGTGAAATAAAAAAAAAATTAACATGGGCCTATGGGTTGCCCTGTTGGTGACGAAATAAACCAAATAAAAAGAGAAAATCAAAACAAATTGAAGAAATTCCAATCACATCTTTTATTTATAGCGTGGGGTGAAAATAAAGAGGTTTGCACAATACATACTTTTGGTACAGTATTCATACAAGGGCCAGTTCAAGTTAATATTCAATTTTTAATTATTTTGCCCTGCCATTTTGACTTAGGCTACATATGTATTACGTACTTCTACAATATTAATAAAGTTGAGTACTAAAAATAAATTAAAATAACAGTAATCTATTTGGTTTTAACGCTGTGGACGTGAGCCTTCTTAACTCTCGCCTCTGTGAGAAAATACTGAGTTAGTGATATTTTTGTACAGCTAAATCTAGACTTCCACTGAAATAAGCCAAGTGATTCCAAATTAATACCTAGTTGTTAAAAAATACTGAATTTGAGTAATTTTTGTTAAACTTTGTATAAATAAATCTACAGTTCTACTGGATCAATTTTGTCAATTAATGAGTTTTAAAAAAAACCTAATTCGTAAGGATTTGCAAATAATTATGAAAGTTTGATTTTAATGAACATTTGTAGTGAAAATAAACGGTATCAGCATTCTGACACATACTTTCTCCCATAAGTTTGTCAACAACCTTTATCATATTGCGTAAGCGGTGAGAGTAAATATACGGAATTGGGATTAGTATAATCTTGTTCAGAATTTAAAGGACTACATACAAAATTTTTATCACAATCGTTTGGGCCATTTCTGTGAAAATCCGATTTTTCCATTGTTTTATGGGGTTTTTTTATGGGAAAATAACATAATTTACAATAACTTTTGAACCGTAATTTTTACAGAAATGGGATTTGTACCATTTTGTTTAGAATATAAAGGACTATAACATACCAAATTTTTATCAAAATCGTTCGGGCCGTTTTTGAGAAAATTCGATTTTTCAGTTTTTTATGGGGTTTTACCTATGGGAAAATTCCCATTAAAAATTAATTTTTTTTAAATGAAAAAACTATCAAAACTTTAAGGACCATAACATACTATGTTAAATTAAAACCGTATTTTTTTCTAAAATCCTATTTTTTGTTATTTTATGGGGTTTTTAATGTGAAAATAACATAATTTACCATAACTTTTGAACCGTAATTTTTAGAGAAATGGGATTTGTACCGTTTTGTTCAGAATTTAAAGGGCTACAACATATTAATTTTTTATCAAAATCGTTCGGGCCATTTTTGAGAAAATTCGATTTTTCGGTTTTTTATGGGTTCTTATGGGAAAATCCCTATTAAAAATCAAAATTTCAAAAAAATGAAAAAAACACCTGGAGATACCATGGATTAGAACCTACATACCAAATTTCATCGAAATCAGACCACAGGTGTAGTCCCTAGCTCTGTACACATCCAGACACACAGACACACACACACACACACACACACACACACACAGACATCACTTCGAAAACCATTTTTTTGGGTCCAGGGGGACCCAAAACGAATATATCCACCGAAATCTCAAACTCGAAACTTTTGACGAAAACAATACTTTCTCCATATACTATGGTATAGGGGGAGAAAGTAAAAAAAACAAGAATACAATAAAAAATGGCTTTATTCAAGTTTTTTATTTCCAAGCTTCTGTTTGTAGCCAACTTTAGGCTGCATTTATTGAGTATTTTCAAGAAAGTTTTAATTTGTAGGAAATATTATTCTCTTTCTGAATACCACTCAACTTCAACTTTGGTCGATTTCCTCTCCATTTAAAAGTTATTTGCAAAAGGGCTAAGCAGCCTCAACTTTATTACCCCTTTATTACAACTTGGAGAATGAGTGTACAGTTCGGCCAAAACCTCTGTGCTCGCAGACGGGTTGCTACTAGCAGAACTAAAACATAAGGGTAACGGTTGTTGCAGTGCTGGAGGGTAGGGGTGAGTGATTAGTAAGACACAAATGTTTTCACAAAAGTACCCCCACCAACCCCCTCGCCAAGACCCAAGCAGATCTCGTCGTGTGTAAAAAACTTTGGCCGAACTGTATGAATAGGGGAGCACGAGGAATACTTGCATTGGGGCACAGTCAGACTAGTTACGCCACTGGTTCAGGTCTTTCGGAAATACTTAACTTATTATTTAGCAACTTAAATTATTATTAAGTTAGTTAGCTTAAATTATTCATACTTATGGGAAATTCTCTAATATTAGGCATACGCCTACCTAAGTTTAGGCCTACAAATTAAGTTACTTAAGAGGAAATTCGCTAGCTTAAAATGGGAATTTATAATTTAACTTTAGTTAAGTTAATTTAAGTAGGCCTAAAGTTTTAAAAATGTTCTCCCTAACCATTGACTGCACAAAACACTACTTTAAAACACTAATTTATTTGTGTTTATCTTTTTTAGAAATACCTTATAGGCCTAAGTTACCTAGAATGGTTTCGAGAGAAATTGGAAAATTCTATATTTTGAGGGTCAAACTGAGAAAACCCAATTAAGTTATACCTTATTAGCCTAAGTTTAAATCAGTTCCCATTACTTAAGTTGGTCTTCGATCATGTTTGGTAAACTTGTTAGACAAAGTGTAGGCTTAAACTTTTGCAGATGCCAAATTGAATCAGATCAATATAACTAGTGTAATCATGTTAAGTAACTTAATGGCCACGTAAGTTAGGCCTATTAGGCCTAGATGAATTTGAACGGATGGAGTTTTTTACTTCCGGGGACATCAAAACAAAAAAATTAAATTGGTCCCAGGTCCAGGTCTTACGATAACTTAAGAACTAACTTGCGGTAGCCTAATAGCCTAGGTAACTTAGCTTATTATTTTTACTCAGAGCCTAACTGAAGCAATGGGAAATTCTTCGCTTAATGTTATAATAATATAACAGTAAAACCTCACTAACTTGACAATTTGTGGACTTAAGTTACGGTACTTTCCCGTTAAAGGGAACATTCATTATTATCGATGATTTCTTTTATAATATAGATATAGCCTATCGATATTTTATTTTTTATCCGATATAAGTATTGACATTTAACAGGGCTAAGCTGACAACTAAGTTAAGAATAAATAAATATTGATCAGTATCAAAAAACAATTTAAAAATAATATAACTTAGGTAATATTGAAATGAAACTGTTCTGAACTAACCTAACCAACTAAACTTGCTGTAACATTTCAAAATTCCGTTTTATAGCCTATTCCCCATATGCCTATTCTGTTATCAAATGGAATTTTGAAACGGTTTCTTAGCCTACAGCAAGTTTGGTTAGTTATGCTAGGTTAGTTTAGGATAGTTTCATTTCTCAATCCAATATAGGCCTTATAGGCTATTATTTTTTGCCTAAACAAGGTTAGTTCTTAATTTGTAACTTAAATGTGTTTGATTGAAACAGAAGGAATATGGATCGTAAGAAGGATAAAAAAATATATTGATGTATCAAAAAGAAATCATCGATAATAATGAATGTTCCCTTGGACAGGAAAGTACCTAAGTTACAGTGAGTAGGCCTAATAGGTTTTAATAAATGAAAAATTTTGGCTAAATAAGTGACAGACTAGTTTTCATTTAGACTTATAAATTTATTAATTTCATGGGTATTTTTACATGCCTAGTAGGCTAAACAATCTTGGAAGATGCGTTGAATATTCAACAATTGAAACTTGAAAAGTGGAACCTAGTAGCCTACCTAGTAAGTTCAAAGGCTTTAGACAAAGCCAGCTAGACTTTCGCCCTGACAGCTGTTGACTGTCATGCATTGTATAACATCCCACGATCGCAGATAGGTACACTATCTTCATCTTCTGTGATCGCAAAATCATGAATGTCTAATGTCTCCACTGGTTGCGAAAAATAGTGAACATCTTGCGCGATCACAGAGACATCATCTTAGTCTCCTTCGATAGCAGCGGAGTTATGAAAGTCTTCCGTGGCCGAGGAGGAATAGTTAACATCTTTTTCGATCATGACAAAATTGTGAAGAGTGTGCGTACTGTGCATGATCATGGACTCCTAAGGTCGTTCCCTGGACATCTTCTGCGGTCGAGGAAATAGGACTAGGCCTAGTTACACTCCAACTTAACTTAAGTTATGTTAACGGTGAAGATCTTTTGCGGTCACCTTTTTATCAACATCTCCTGCGATTACGGAGAAACAAATTAAGTTATCGATGAATTAAATTTAGGCCCTACAGTAGGGTATCAAGATAAAATATTTAACTTAAGTTAAGGCTCCAAACGAGGCCCTCTGCAACCGCCTGTGTCCCCTGTTAGAGAAACGGTCTTTGACTTTCGGTCAAGTTACAAGGACTGCCGAGTTACCGGGTGTCAAGTAAATAAATAAGGTTTCACCGTACCTAACTTACTTGGGAAATTTGATAAACAATAAGTTAGCTTAAGATTAGGAAAGGCTTAACTTTTAAGAGTTCACTTTACTTCGACCTAGGCTACTTAGGCCTATCTGGGTTGGTTGACTAACCCTTACCTAAGGTATAATCTAGTGATAACTTAGGGCCTAGGCCTATAGCCTATAACTTTACTAACTTATGTAACATAGAGTTAGCTTATTCTATAGAGTTTCAAAGACATGACAATATTGCCATTACACGACTTTGTTGGAACATTTTGGCCTAAAATGGAACTAAGGCCTAAGCTTGGTAAAACATAGGTCCTACTGCATGGATGAATCAGGTTCAGAAAGCTAAGGGAGCTGAAAAAACAAAAATCTATTCTTCTATAAACGAAAATTAGTTTTTTAATTGTAGGATAAAGATTTCATTCAACTTACCGAAAGAAAAACTATGTAAAATCAACAATAAAGGCGATTAAATAAAGTTAACTATAGTAAACAAACATAAGCTAGCCTCTTCGTTTCGTACAACAGAGAGAAGAGAAGACGAAGAATAGGCGGGTATCTATGGTGGAAGATGGAACGGAAATGAGGTAAGAATAATAACTATTTTCCGGCAAGACCATAATGCCTTGTAGTTAAAGGCGTAAGTGGGGGAGGTCGATGCTATTTATATGTACTGTATTAAATGCAATACGTTTGTTAGCTCTAACTAGCTATTCCTTAGGTAATATAGGAATTTAACAAAACCTCTTGGTCAATCCAGCAGTCGTCAGTGGTTCCATTGACTATAGAGATGTACAGTAAATGCTATCTTAACTAACGTACTTTGTTTATAATCACTCACCATTGACCTAGTATACAGGTTGAATAAAAAGTCAAGACCCCCCCATCTAATATTTTCCAAGTAAATATACAGAGATATCCTTTTGGTGGTCGTGCAATCTTTGCAGGAAGTTTCATTTTATGATTTTGAAATTTTTGAGTGTCCCCCCAAAAGGGGGATTTGGGGGCAACTCAAATATTTTTAATGTAAACCCCCTTCAAGTGACACCTCATTTTGGAGGGTTTACAAAAACATAAAGAATGGTGAAAACTAGAGGTCGCTATCTCTTTTCTTTCCAAAATGGTAGCCCGTCAAATGTTGTGGAAAATCAGTAGTAAAATTGGGTCGTAATGGTAATATTGGCTACCATTTTGGATAGAGAAGAGATAGAGAACTCCGGTTTTCACCATTCTTTAAGTTTTTGTAAACACTTCAAAACGAAGTGTCACTAAATGGGGATTTGCATTTAAAGGTTTTGAGTGCCCCCCCAAAAGGGGGATTTGGGGGGCAACTAAAAGTTTTTCAATGTAAACCCCCATCAAGTGACACCTTATTTTGAAGTGTTTACAAAAACCTAAAGAATGGTGAAAACCAGAGTTCTCTATCTCTTCTCTATCCAAAATGGTAGCCAATATTACCATTACGACCCAATTTTACTACTGATTTTCCACAACATTTGACGGGCTACCATTTTGGATAGAAAAGAGATAGCGACCTCTAGTTTTCACCATTCTTTAAGTTTTTGTAAATCCTTTAAAATAAGGTGTCACTTGCAGGGGGTTTACATTTAAAATATTTGAGTTGCCCCCCAAATCCCCCCTTTTGGGGGGACTTTCAAAATCATAAAATAAAACTTCCTGCTAAGATTGAACGACCACCATAAGCATATCTCTGTATATTTACTTGGAAAAATATTAGATGGGGGGGTCTTGACTTTTTATTCACCCTGTATATATAACCAACCTAATGTTATACATAACTTATATTGGAGATATTGGCAATGAATAATGAATTGTATACCTAACTTAATTTACAAGTTTAACAAGGCCAATATATAATCATTGTGGATAGAAAAAAATTATTATATATTGGTCTTGTTGAACTTGTAAATTTAGTTAGGTATACATTTCACTAATGTTATACATTTGAACTATAAATTCAATAATTGAATGGTACCACGGCCGCTTTTAACTCCAGAGACGTTTCATAATAAGCTACTTGTAATAATTTGTAATTTCCATTAGATTTGCTTTGAGCAATCAGCCACGGCCACCTTTAACTACAGGTCGCGGCCTGGTGGAATTGGCAACGTCGCAAGAGGTGAGGTTTAGTAACAGACGTCCCATAAGATAACATGGCAGACAGGCGACATTAGCTCATAAATTCGCACTTTATTGATTCGAATTTAAATTTGTGAACATAAGTTAATTTATTTATTAGAATAAAACATACAGAATTGAAAACCGAAACAATATGAATTAAAAATCTATATCCGTACATTTTTAGACGGATTCAATATTGTCATAGTCCAGTAACCAATATTTCAAAAATACAAATTAAATTAATACCATTAGCTGCTTCCAAACAAAACAGCTGATACAACACCACTTGCGACGTTGCCACTTCGAAGGCCGGGGCTTGGAGTTAAAGGCGACCGTGAATCAGCTGATTTACAAATAATATTAGTTTGTAGTTTATTATTAAACGGGCCCCAGGCAGCGGCCTTCGAAGTGGCAACGTCACAAGTAGTGTTGTGAAGCTGTTTTTTTCCAAGCAGCTAATGGTATTTTGTGTTTACGAAAGCTTGGCTACTGGACTATGAAAACATTGTCTCCGCTTAAAATGTTCAGATATAGATTTTAATTGGTATTGTTTTGGTTTTTAATTCTGTATGTTTTATTTTCAATACTTAAATAAATTATATTTATAAATTTAAATCAATACATGACAAATTAATGAGCTGATTATGGGAAGTCTGACACTAAACAACCCTACTTGGGAAGTTGCCAATTCTACCAGGTACTTTGATCCACAAGCAATGTATAGAAATAGAATACAATATTATAAATAAACTCGTTTTTGTTAAAATTGTAATCATAAATCTGTTTTACTTGGCAAACCGGCAAACCTAAGTCTTTTGGTTTTTGTCACAATGCTGTGTCTTTGCTATCATATACTAGGACTGCTTTCATAGCAGTGAAAGCCAGTTGAGCGTAGCAATCATGTTTCATGATTTCTAATAAATCGATCCAAGAAAAAATGTTTATAGATATAATACAAAGTACAAATTGTTCCCACACTCTACACTGCCCATACTAAGCTATAAAAAAATAATAAAACACCTAAATATCTTCCCTGAATCAGCAAACCTGTTCAGAATCAGCCTGAAGGGTCACCGTAATTTTACCCCCCTGGAATTTCACCCCCTGGGCAAAGCTGATGTCAATATGACAGTAACCTGAGCGCTCTAAAGTTTGTTCGTGGACAGAATTTTACCTCCGCGGATTTGGAAGTCTAATGAAAAAAGACAGAGCGTAATAAATTATATTAGCAATAAAAACCGGAATTTTACACCCCCTGTCACAATAACTAGCGTTTAGACAACTGTAGATGTACGGCCCGGATTTTTACCACGGAATTTCACCCCACCGAAATTTACCCCAGAATTTTTACCACCCGAGATTTTACCCTTTGGCCAGATATAGAAATTATTGAGAACGATCAATTTTCTTCTTTCAGTTTTAATTTAATAATAAACATTTATTTTATTAGTAAGTAGTCCATCTCAATTTATTTGTAATCTCAACTGAGTAAACAGGTTTCGCTGTTTAATTTTGATATTCGGGATTTGGGTCTGGGGCCAACTGTTGATTAATATACGTAATTATGTATAATAAACTTAGTAACTTATAACATTTAAATGATAATTGGGTGAACATTTGTTTAACAATTTATTATACTGCCGTTGAAAAAAAGTATTTAGTTTCTGTTGTACGATAACACAATATGCCTTTTTGTTTCTTCAGGCACAAACCATGAGCTATTTGTGGTTTGTACTGAGAAAGATCATAAGAAATACCCGTTGTAAAATGTAGTTGTAGGCATCCGGTAAAAAGTATTCGACCAATTTTTGTGTTGACTACTGCAAGGAAACCCAAATATTTGGATATAAATATTAACCAACAGTTGGCCCCTAAAATCGAATCCCAAAACTCAAATATTAAAATTAAAATTCAAACCCTGTTTCATTAGTCAAGGTTACAAATAAATTAAGATAAGCTACTTCTTTATTTTCTTTTTTTTTCTTTCATTACAATGCTGCAAAACAGGATAAACCCAGTTACATTGTAGCATTAATATTTGAACAACAAAATCTTGACATGCATTATAATAAATAATAAATATGGTAAAAGTTCATATTGCTGAAGAAATTATAATTATTAGTGTAATCACTCACAACAATACAATATATGACAAAAACGAATAAATATCAATAAATAACGTACAAATAAATATCTTAAAAATAACATTGGCAATTATTTAAATATCTATAACAACAATAACAAATTAAATAAATAAAATACAACAACAAAGTCTGAACAGAATAATTCATTTAATAACAATAATTATTAGGGGGTAATTAAATATCTAAAAACGTATTTCCTGAACGTACTGTGACAGTTAAAAAATATGTCTATTTGATCGTTATTAATTGAGTTGAACAGCCTAACCATTGCGTTGAGCGGCGAACACATTCCAAGGTTCGTTCTCTAGAAGTGGGGCGAGAAGAGCAAACGCGAACGTGAATTGTGTCTGGGCAACGTGAACCGCACACGGGACAGCAGCGCTGCGTCGTCGAGCTCACCACACCAACCGCCTCAGATACACAACATCATTGACACTTTACGCCTAGTGCTCAACTGATCGATTTCAAACAGTGTGAGAAGTTCTGAGTATGGGACCAGCGTCGTATAGTAACCAAATGTTTTGTAATAAAGAAATCTCAAGAACCTTCTTTAGACATCCTCTATGAGATTGGATAAATAGTTTACACTAGGATACAATACCACAGAAGCATATTCTAATCTTGATCTGACCAGTAAACAATATAACAGTTTAATACTTCTCTGATTAGTAAAAATAATGCCCAACCTGTGGATAAGACCAACAATTGAGAAGGCAGTCTTACAAATGGAAATCACATGATCATTATATGTAAATAATCAAATGTCACACCCAAGTCTTTAATTGAAGTTTTCCTCGAAAGAAGACTACCCCCAATATTATAATTATGCATGATGAGGTTGCTAGGGGTTTTCTTTGAATATGTTACAGCAGAACATTTATCCACATGAAATTTTAGATTGTCAAGACTCCATAGGAGAAACAATCGATTGAGATCATCTTGTAGCATAACACAATCTTTCTTGTTGGTTGTTAACAATAGTGAATATTTTGAGATCGTCAGCATATAGAAGAAACTCGCAGTTTATAATACAATCTTTTAAGCTATCAATGTACAAAATGAACAGCAAAGGCCCCAAATTTGAACCTTGAGGCACCCCTGAGTCTTAATCAAAATTGTTCTGATAGGTGTCCCTCAAAAGATACAAATTGTTTTCGACCCCTGAGATATGAACAGAAGAATTTTAAGAGTCCTTCAGAAAACCCGAAGTACTTCAATCTCGAAAGCAAAGCCAGGTGATCAACTTTGTCGAAGGCCTTTTCAAAGTCGGTGTAGATTACATCAACTTGATTACCACTATCAATAACAGGAATACAAAATATAAAAAAATTAACAGAAATCCGTGCTGTTTTGAAGATAGAAATTTACTGACACGGCTGAACACTTTATGATGAAGAATTGATTCAAATACTTTAACAGGAGCAGGCAAAATTGATATTGGACGATAATTCTTTATGATGTTTCTTCGGCCCTTTTTGAAAATGGTAATCATTTTAGTTTGCTTCCATTTCGTTGGGTAAACACTGCTGGTAGTCGAGGGATTAAAAATAGCTAGAAGCGGTTCAACAAACAAATCTGCACAGGCTTTGAGAATATATGGCGGTATTCCATCTGGACCAAGAGATCTTTTAGGTTTGAGGTTTTTGAGTGCAGAGAGGACATTAAGATACGAGACACAGGAGACAGTGAGGCACGAGACGCCAGGCAGGGTCGATGAGCGGAGCGCACGCCGACACAGGTCGTCGCTGCCCAGCTGACAAGGCTCGTACCACAGACAATGGTTATATTGTCTGTGCTTGTACACAGACTTAAAGTAAGTAGCAAACTCGTCCGCTATGGCTTTCCCACCCTCCACAACTCTACCGTCTAATTTCATAACAGTTGGACTGTTATCATTAACTCTAAGACGTTTTACCGCACTCCAAAATGTCTGAGGATTGCTCAACACATTGTTTTCTAAATTTGAAATATATTCTTTATAGGCTGATTTAATATTTACTTTAATAGTACTTCTCACCAGTTTGTATTCATTTAATGTTTCAATCATGTTATACTTATTTAGCTTTCTCCTTAACCTTTCTTTTCTTTTGATCAAGGATATTATGTTGTGATTAAACCAAACAGGATACTTTGAAATAGATTTTTTAGCTTTTGGAACAAACTTATCAAATACATTATATAATTTAGTATAAAAAAATCAACAGATAAATTAACATCCTCAATAAGTCTAATTTCAGTCAAGTTTTTTTTATTTCATTGTACAAACTGAAAAAATCGGCCTTTTTAAAATTATAGAAATCATCATTTTGATTAGGTTCGAGATCGTGATGAATACCCTTACAATCAAAACTGATAACTAAAGGTGGGTGGTGCTTATCAATATTTACAAGGGGGCAGTTATCAACAGTCACATCTATACTATCTATGTCTGACAACACTAAATCTAAAGTTCACTTTCATTTCCAACATAATTTTTAAGACTGAGCTTTAGAATACTACAAAAAAATAATAGATGTTTGCATGCATCATTTCCCAAGGCTAAATTTAAACTATTACCACTAATTTGAAGATTGTAATCCCCCAAAAACAAAAATATCTCCATTACTAAAGTTATAGCTGTAAAATTGTTCGTAATAATTTAAATAAACATGCAAAGGAGAATTTGGTTGAAAATAAACATTAGAAATAATTAAACCTTTTTTTGTTACGGAATTCAAGCAATATTGATACATTTTCTCCCAGCTACTTAATAATAACATGTTTACATGTTATTATTAAATTAAAACTGACAGAATAAAAATAATCATTCTCACTTATTTCTATATTTAGCCAGGGGGTAAAATTCCGGGGGTGAAAATCCAGGGGTAAATTCGGTGGGGTGAAACTCCGGGGGTAAAAAACCAGGCCAGGGTTCATTTTGAGCTGACCTCATGAGAGGGATAAAGGTCCGGGGGTAAAATTCCGTCCCACACTCTGGTTTTTATAATTTTATGAGTTATGATTAAATTCAGAACCGTGAAAATATACATTTAATCCTACCTTTAATTCATCGAACAGATGTCGTGCAACTCAAAAGTTCGGCTGGAATTTTACTTAGTGTTGATATTTATATATACTTCAGGTTTGGGACTTCAGTTTTGCCCAGGGGGTAAAATTCCAGGGGGATAAAAATCCGCTACCCCCTCATTAACAATCAATATTATTAAAATAGGAAATAAATCTGAACATTTTAATGGAAAGGAAAGTAGGTAAGTATAGAAATTCGTTCAGTTTGCAGTGTTTAGCAGGGGAATTTAAGAATACTTAAAAGCTTGGTCACTGTACTGGGGTATGAAAATATTTACTCCATTTTAAATCTAGAAAAATAGATTTTCAATTTATATTGCTTTGGTTTAGAGCACACTAGACCACAAGTTTTATTTTCATTCTTTTAACAAATTAATGTATGTTCATAAATTTGAATTTTAATTAACTGTACGTGATTATAATATATCGGGTGTGACCTCTGTCTGCAACAACTGTACCGATTAATAATATAAGTTATTAAATCGATAGATATACAGCATCTAAAAATTCGATTTTTTTATAAACACTCAGTATATTCACCCACTCACAGCGAAGAAGAAAATTTCCCTGAAAACCTTGAATTACTGCGTACTACAACGTCAACAGGTACGATACGTAAGGTAATGTAGTTACTCAAAATATGAAAGTTACAACACTTTTTTACTTCAGTTATTCATTTATACAGAAGGTCTGCTTGGTTGAAACCTGAGGTAGATTATCTTTTGTTTAAGTTACTCTTTAACTGGGCATATTGAAAATTTTGAACCGGTTTTATAATAAAGTTGGTTTAAGTTCTATTTATCATCATGTAGAACAAAAGGTTTTAATACGTGTCTTAGCATAAAATAAAATATCAATTGTAAGGCTAAAAATGTGACCAATGGATTTTAACCCTTTGCTCGTTTATTACCTTATCACCGGTTCTTCACTTTTTATCCCATGGGGGATTGATGGCGTCATTAGAAACATAAAATCACTTATTATGCTTACTATATAACATTACCAAAGAAAGTCAGTATATTTTGGCAATAAGCTAAACAACCCAACTATTAACATTAATAATTAATGCTCCATTAAAAATAAAAATAAGATTTTTAAAACACATTGTATAATAAAATGTGACACTTTTAATTTCCACTGACATATTTTGTACTGTCATGTTGGTAATGCATATTTCAACTTTCATCCAGTTACAGTTTGTTTTGTTTTGTTTGTTGTCTTGTCTTGTCATTTCATGAATGGACTTTTGTAAATACTAACCTAATTCGCTATGATGACCCTAAATTGAAATGATTGATATTGGAAATTCATAACTTTATTGGCTGAAAACAATCAGTAAGTATTTTACCTCATAACGGTCTTATAAGAATTGAGCTTGTTTAATAATTAATATAATTTGTGTCTTATGATAGTCTATCTGTTAAATACTGAATCTTCTACCTAGGCTATCGTAATCAAAATTTCTTATTCAAAGTACAGAAGTATTTGCATAAATAATCTTAGCATAAAGTTAACATAGGCCTATCTTTCATGTAACTTAATTGGTGGACACCACTGTGCTTACTATGCAATAGAATAAGCTAAGGCATTTAATTTATTACAGCCTAAAACAGAATTGTAGATTTCATCAGTTGGTTAGCCTATTTTTACTTTGATAGTATAATAGTAGGTTAAAGGCCCATTAATATATTACTTAAATTTATGCCAGTTGTTCGTAGGATCCATCTAGCTCATTAAATCCATTATTTTTTTGTTGGATCATCAAGGAATCATTTAGTTAAAGGACCTCTACCTGTAGCTTCTCTATATGTAGGCACAGAAGTTATGCTTCTGCTACAAAAAATGCATTCAGCAATGTCACTGCAGGAAAAAAACAAAACTCTTTTGATTTGAACAATAAAAACGATGACAAAACTACTCCTGCTAGACGGAGTGTTGGCAACACTGAAAATAGGAAAAAAGCAAAATCCAATTCCAATGTTGTAATCGGAACTTCTGATGAAACGAAATAATAGCTGCTGGACAGAAGAAAACCTGGATTTTTGTAGGCCGATTAAAGGGAGATACAACTACCGAAGCTGTTAGTGACTTTGTGAAAAAGTCATTTCCTAACATTGCAGTGACTGCAGAAAAGCTGGAAACTAAGGGGTTTAATGCAAGTTTTCGACTCTCCGTTGACTTTGACCGAAAGGATGAGCTAATGAACCCTGCCATATGGCCTAAAAACACCTTGGTGAAGCGTTTTTTATTCCGCCGAGTGGGGAACAAACCTCACACGTAGTGAAAGCAGACGACTCGCCCAAGCCTATTGAGGAAAATAGCACTCACACCATTGTAATCTATGGCAAGCACCAAGATAGGCCTATTACTATTTGTGCTCTTAATGTCCAGTGCCTAAGGAATAAAAGTGAACTTGTGTCCCTTTTTGTAGAAGAAATCAAATGCGATATCCTTTGTGTCTCAGAGCATTGGCTAGCAAATGGCGAAGAGTGTTATTACACAAACTTAGCTAACCTCAATCTTGTAAATATTTTCAGTAGAAGTGAAAGACTCCATGGTGGTGTTGCTATTTGTAGTAACTGTGACCTAGCATGTAAACAAATAGACACTGTGAGATTCTGTGTAGAACTCGAACTTGAAGTGACTGCAGTCCTGTTGTTGGACTTCTCAATTGTTGTGCTGTCTGTGTACAGATCCCCAGACGGTAAAGTGGATCTCTTCCTTGATCTGCTGAACTCCTGCTTACACTACCTGCTAAACAATCTTAAACCTGAGAAAATAGTCCTATGTGGAGACTTCAATATTCACCTCGAGTGTCGCTCCAGAGATGAAGAACTTTTCTCAAACCTACTTCGCAGCTATGGGCTATACTTCACTACCAGACAACCCACTCGTGGGCAGGCGTGCCTTGACTCCATAGCAACTAACATTGACTCCTGGGACTGGAAAGTGGACATCAGGGAACCTGTTGTGGCTGACCACAGTGCAGTTTTGGTTACTATTAGCTCCAACAAGGTAAGCCTCAGCTTAAATAAACCTGATTGGTCTATAAAGTACGTTAGTGTTAAAAGGGCCATTAATGACAATGATATGCCTCTATTGTGCCACAAATTGTTCAATGCTTGTTGAACCGTACCAAATGTTCGTTCCGAACCTGAGGTAGAATTTAACCACTTTTTTGACATTTTCATAGAAAATTTTAACCAAGTTTTTCCTCTCAAAGTTGTGAAGGCTAAGCCCCGTTTAACCAACAAATCCCAACTTGATAAATCCTGGTACACCCAGGAACTGGCCAAATTACGTTCTTATATCTGTATCTTACATGATTTCTATAAGACGTCTACTGTTCCTGAACGGAAAGAAAGACTCCATATCTTGTACCTCCAAACTAAAAGACTTTATCGCTCTAAAGTAAATGAAGCAAAAAAAAGCTACAATGTGTCTAAAATAAAGGAGGCGTCCAACACCTGGAAAGCAGCATGGGACATTGTAAATTCTCATCGGTCTCCTAGACCTAAGACTGTAGCAGCTGTTTCTCCTGACGATTTCAACAACTATTTCTCCCAAATTGCTGATAATGTTGTAGTCAGTCTACCTGTTTTGCAGACTGACCCAGCGGCTTCCCTCCTGGATGTCTCATCTGTCTACAAATTAAACCATTGGAATAAGGTGAGCCCTAGCTTTATTATTAAACTTGTTAGAGGGTTTAAAAGCTCAAATAGCCAGGATGTTTTTGGTGTCTCCTGCTCAGTACTAAAGGCTGTTGTTAACACCATTGTGGATCCTCTCACGGATATTATCAACCACTGTTTGAGAAACGGCTGTTTCCCTGATGTGCTTAAGACTGCGCGGGCCATCCCTGTTTTTAAAAAAGGTGACCCCTCACAGCTGTCTAACTACAGACCTATTGCCATTCTGCCTGCTCTCTCCAAAGTAATTGAGTCTGTAATGAAGGTACAGCTGATTGAGTATTTTGAGTCTAATAGCCTACTTATAGATGCCCAGCACGGCTTTAGAAAGGGACGATCCACCACGACAGCCCTGGTTAGCCTGGTCGACCAAATCACAGATGCTTTTGAAGCCAGAGATTCAGTCCTGCTTAACATGTGTGACTTAAGCAAAGCTTTCGACGTGGTGTCCCATGAAATCATATTGTCCAAGCTCAGGAAGTATGGGGTAACTGGCGTGGTCCTGCAGACAATTAACTCTTATCTTGAAGGTCGTAAGCAAGTAGTCTCGTACGGCGGTGCAACATCTGGTGTAAAGCTGTTAAGACACGGAGTCCCCCAGGGCTCAGTCCTTGGCCATCTCCTCTTTACTATCGTTATAAATGATTTATCCAAACAATCAAACCTTGCTATTTGCAGACAACACCACTCTGATCACGAGAGGCAGGGACCTAAACCAAATACGCACTGATGCAGAATGCCTTCTTGCTAATGCAAAGGAGTGGTTCAACCAGAATTTGCTAAAGATAAATGACGAGAAGACTCAATCACTGCTGTGCACACTCAGGCCAAACTATCTGGGTGAGGAAGCTGTTAAACTCCTTGGCTTCTGGATCGACTCCAGGTTAGGTTGGAAACACCACATTAGCCAGGTATGTGTCAAGCTTGCCAGAGTGGTCTATCTCCTAAGGAAACTTGTGTTGGTCATCACTAAACCGTACTTAGTCACAGTGTACCATGCTCTCTTTCAAAGCCATGTCAGCTATGGCATTGCTCTGGGGCCATACAGCTGCAGCACATGACATCTTGCTTCTTCAGAAAATGGCTTTGAGGGTGATTACGTCCGCCGGACATCGTGACCACTGTAGACCTATCTTCAAAGACCTAAAGGTTCTGACCATCTATAGCCAGTACGTATAGCATGGTGCTACTTAAAGAAAATTCGACAAAACTTGCTCGACGTGAGGACCAGCATTCCTATCAAACACGACATGGCCATCTCCTTGACCTACCTAGATGCCGACTAGCCTGGACTCAAAAGGGCTACCCCTACTACACAAGTAAGCTGTTGATGATGATGTCTCCGTGATTGCAGCCCACGGGAGATGTTCACAATTTATTTTCTGCAATCACCTATTCAACTGTATTTAAGCTGCAATCACCAGGAATTTTCTCCTTAGGGGTGGGGGCCGCTCGATTAATTGGACCTAGGGCCGCAGGTACCCTAAATCCAGCACTGCATACCTAACCTAACTTAACATAACTTAACCTAACCTAACCTTGATTTCACAAAAAGTCTGTCATTTTTGGCATCTTGCTAACCTAAGCATGGGTTAGGTCAGGTTGCGTTAGGTTAGGTTGGATTATATTTAGTTTGTTAGAGGAGTGGGCCGGGCATTTTCTGCACTTTGCATTTTTTAATGATTTTTCAAACCTGATTTTCCGGGTAAAAACGGCAGATGCCGAAAAAGTGCTAGAAAGGAAAAGTGTAAAAAAATGTCCTAAGTATTAGTAAAAATACATTAAAAGTATATAAAAAAAACAATTTTTGGCACTCTGCGATTTTCAAATGTTATTTTCAGGGTGAAATAGGCGTTTGCCCCAAAAGTGTCAAGTGTAAAAAGTGTTCAAAATAGGTCAAATAATGAAAAAAACATTTTTTTTTTAATTTGTCATCCTTAAAACCTTTTAACTATACTAAGTACCTGGCAGTCACTCACCTCTATCCAGTGTGTAAGGGTGTGTATGTGTGAGATGTCAGTTATGTTTTCCAGAGGGTCCATGTGCTGTTACAGAATTAATTAATTCAATTAATTCTCAAAGCCAACTCTTGACTCTGAGGAGGAAGAATTTGATATCCTATAGGCCTATATCTTTCAGCAACAAAGCCTTTTAGCGAATTTCCCATATAGGGAATAAGCTATTTTGTCTTTGGTAGGCCTAAATGCTCCTAAGCTGGTGACACCAGCAATTCAAGGTAACTTAGACCAAATCTGAACTTTCTGGACTTTTCTTTTAGTCTTCCTAAACCATTCCTACGTTCCTAAAACGCAATAAAATACCTTAAACCATTTGTTAAGGTGTGTAGGTTATAGCTTTGTTATAGTTAATCAGGTTGTTTATTGATGTTACGCCTACATTGTTTTTTATCTTTTGGAATTAATGGTTAATCGACAAGACAATTAAAAAAATTCAAGTATTTTTCAAATTCTCTCGTCGTCTAACCAACACTTAATGCAGTCGTGAATCCGCATAAACCCCCTACCTGCCTTCCCCACATGCCTAAATAAGATCATTGTTTTGTTTCAACCAAAGCAGATCTGTATCTCTTCTTGTTCCTTGGTGTGTGTGATGTGCTCCGCGCATTTAGAAAGTAGTTCAGTACTTTTCCGCAATTTGCAGTGGTTTCCGCTTTTTAAGGTACTGGTAGTTTATTGTTTATTAGGATCTTAGGAAAGGTTTAGGAAGGTTTAAAAGTAAGGTCCAGAAAGTTCAGAAACAGGTCCATCCAAATCAATAATAATTTAAAAACTAGTGAAATTCAAATAGCCTACTTAACATAAATCTTCCACACATAACCTAGGGTGACATTCAATGACGACAAAACTCGCTACAAAATTTCTCCAACGTCTTGCTCATGTTTTATTCAGCCTTGTCTAATATGTTATTTAATTGATTCCTCCCAACATCGAATAAACCCTTAAGACGGTGTGACGAGGACTACCTAGCTCATCAAGGCATTTAGTGGCGCAGTCTCCCTCCAGCCAATCTACAGATGATTTTGCGGCTGCGAGCACTAGTGTCGCTTTTAGGCTTTAGTGGCACTCCTCCTGGCTGGCCAAGAGTGACAAGGTGGCTGAATAGACTACGGTAACAAGTTGCATTGACGATTTGTAAATGATGAGGTCGTTCTAGTTATTCAAGTTTTATTGTCATTAGGCATCTAGGCTATTAATGCACTTGGAATGATCTTTGCACTAAATGCTTCCAAGTTCTTTCCAAGTGCATTAACAGATGAAATCCTGGAATTTTACTTTCACCAAAACTAGGTATTTCACAAAACTAATCATAATAACCAATAAATGTAAGGGTTCTTGGTATTTAACTCTCAAATATTAACTGTAAAAAGTTAAATGCATGTAAGGTAAACGCACCAGTAGCTGACAGTATAAGAAACTATACGCACTTAATAATCCGTGGTTTTGAATAAATAGGAACTAAAGAGATATTACGGATTTTATGTGATTCTAAATTTAGTGTAGTTTTCAAATTTGTCATACAAAAAGGGTTTTTTAAATATATTTTATAACATTTTTAAACTTAATTCAACCTTTGTACGTGTTCCAGTGGCTGACAGTGAAAAAAGTGCTTGTACCAGTAGCTGACAGTCAGTTGTCCCAGTAGCTGACACTGGAACTTAAATGTATTAGCTGCTAAACCTAAAGGTTTTATAATTTATAAGACGAATAAAATCTAACTTAATAATTAAATTATAAAATCACATAAAACGTTATTAAGAAAATTTATTTTACATATTTTAAAATAAATAATATTTACATTAAAATATATATACAGGGTGACAAAAAAGTCTGGAAACGGCTTGATATCTTTTTAACTAAATTCGTTTGAAAATTCAAACTTTTCACATCAACTTATATGTATGATAACTACTTTTTGCAAGCATTACCATTTTTTGACCTCTACCAGGGGACGACCCATGAGGAGTAGGTACATAATCTTTGATGTAAGCATAGGTTGATATGCACATCATTTTAAAGGTCTGGTCCAGTGGAGTTCATTGCCGGAAACCGCGTCAAAAAAGGTTCATCCGTTACAAAATGGCGGCTGTCCAAAGTTCTTGCGGAATATACCTACAGAGGCCTTAGTATTGGTAAATACTCATATTCAACATTAGCCGGGAAATCTGAAACTCGGTAAAATTTGTTTTGAAGATTTTATAATATTAATCTATGAGCTAGTTGACTTAAAAATTCAGTTTCAGCTTTCAAGCTTATGTTTAATACGAGTATTTACCAATACTAAGGCCTGTGCGGGTATATTCCACAAGAACTTTGGACAGCCGCCATTTTGTAACGGATGAACCTTTTTTGACGCAGTTTCTGGCAATGAACTCCACTTGACCAGACCTTTAAAATGATGTGCATATCAACATATGCTTACATTAAAGATTATGTACCTACTCCTCGTAGGCCGTCCCCTGGTAGAGGTAAAAAAATGATAATGCTTGGAAAAAGTAGTTTTCATACATGTAAGTTGATGTGAAAGGTTTGAATTTTCTAACGGATTTATTTAAAAAGATATTAAACCGTTTCCAGACTTGTTTGTCACCCTGTATATATTTTATATATATTTTAAAAAAATATACATTTTTTAAGATAATTTGGCTTATAAATTAAAAAATTAAAATCATTTTATAAAAATGTGAGATCACATAAATTATAAATAGCATGCAAATTTCGATGGGTGAAACCAATTTAATATTGTGCAAGTAGCAAATATCCCCTGTCAGCTAGTGGAACTTGTATGGCTTTTGTGTACCAAAGCCTGACATTGATATAATTTTAATTCCAAAACCCCTAACGCCCCAATTTTTTCATGAAATTGTCAACAAAGGTTTAATTGATAAAAATAATGAGCCTAATCATTAATACTATTTAAGAAATTTAGCGAAATGACAAAAAACTAAACTAACTTTCTTAACAATTTCATTAAGGGAATCGACTAAATGTGATGTGTACGGACAGGGTCGCTTTCAAACCACCACCATTCCGCAAGTATGGGCTAAATTTAACTGATTTTTTTGTAAACAAATCAAGAATAAACATATGTTCTTCTAACAATGCAATCATGTGTAAATATTTTTAAGAGACCACATTATAATGTTAAGAAACTCAAACTGTCAGCTTCTGGAGCACTGTCAGCTACTGGTGCATTTACCTTAAATAATTTGAACTGTTTTAAATGATAAAAAGAACACTTTTAAATATCGGTATCCGTCATCTTGGACTCTATATCCATATTAAGCTTATTTATGTGGGGTTCAGCCAGTGGGATGGCTTGGGTAGAAGTTTACAGCAATAGTGAGTTTAATAGAGAATACATACATCAACTGTATTGCTTCTTTGTATAGAGGAGGAAAACATGGATTTTTTTTTCTTTTATTTTTTTTAAATATGGACATATTATTGAAAGACTAAATTTGTTACGATTGACATAACAAATCATGACTTCAAACTCATAAACAATACCCACATCTAAGGATTTAAATTCTGAATTAGCCTTGGCTATATCTAAAAGCAGGTAAAAGTGATCACAAATAAATGGTCCTTTCACTTTTAGGTGGTTTAATTGTAGGTTTAAGTTGTGTATATTTTAACTTTTTGGATTTGAACTTTTAAGCCTATGTTTTTGCCAGTAGGGTTCAGTATGCCACTGTCGTGCTTTTCGTGGTGTCAGTCAACTGAAGAAAAGGCAATTCGGGAAATTGATTTATCAAATTCTGCTCTTCATGATGTCCCACCCTCAATTTTTCTTCATGAACGTACTCTTGATACTCTCCATCTGAGTTCTAATAGGGTAAGTGCTATCATTCAAGTGTAGGTATTAATATTTTCAGTTTCTTGTGAGAAAGGACACTTTATGGCTTTGAGAGAAGGCAACTTAATCATCTAAAATCAATTAAAATCAACAAACTGTATCTTTGATTTTCCCGATTTGTGCTTTTGTTCTCTTGATCGGTCCTATAGACAGAAAATGGTGTTCAAGAACTTGGCTCCATTCACACTCCTAGCAGAGGTTTGTTCCCTAACACTCACGGGATACACATTCCATTGGAAAGATCTCTGTTTTAGCCACAGCTCTTTCTTGCTTTGAGATGCATGGTCTCACAACACTAGCCCACAAACACAATACAGAAACATCACAACATTTCAAGTTTCATAACATATTATTAACTTTGAATTTGTGTTTTGCAGATTCGCGACCTTCCATTGCCTCTATTTTACTGCCAGAGTATTCAATATTTGAATCTCAGCGACAATGACATCGCTCACTTACCAACTGCCATAGGATCTCTTGTTCACCTGAAAAATCTAGATCTGAGTAGAAATTGTAAGTAATGTTTTGTTATAAACACTGTTGTCCCTCGATAATCTGACGGGTAAGGGACCAGGATGTTGTCGGATTGAAAAGAATGTGGGGTTGATATCAAGATTGGTTTTTTTCTCAACGAATTTGATCAAGATAACATTTGGCCATTATTTTTAATTTTTATTATTGAGCATTTGGCACAGCTTAAAAACAAAATGCTGTCAGCAAAAAGTACTGAAATCAGAGTTTAGTGCTGTTATAATTGGATTCCTATCTGTTACATATTCAGTGAACGTATTGAACTTAAATAATAACATTCTTTAATGTAAAGGAAATATTTAATTTATTTTTCAATATTCAAACTCAACCCGCCAACATTCATTCCAAAGAAGCAAAGTCCTTGGCCTCAGTGCATCAGTCTCCATTCTTCTCGTTATCGGTAAGCTGACCGCCGGAAAACCCCTCAGTCTATTCAAACTTGTCAGTCAACAACATGATCTCGGCCAGCTAAATGGTTTTGTACCGGCCACCTCTCATTCTTCAATTAATCATTTAATAGTTTTTTTTACAGTTTAACCCCCGTGTATCGTTTTAATAAACAAGTTTTTCCCCAGTTTTATTTTATTATTTCATGTGCCAAACATTGTAAAAAGCCTAATGAGTTACAAAATACTATTAAAGTCAGTGCCAAATGTGGGTCGGTCCACAAACGTTCTACCGCGTCTTCCTCGTAAATTGGCCACAAACTCCCATAAACTAAAGTGGGATACGTACATTCCGATGTCAAGAAAGAAAACATCGCGTCGCTCCAGCCCAAAAGCGTGAACGTGATGTGTGCTCAGACTTAGTTTCGCCTTCGCCATTTTCCACGACCGGATGGTAACCTTCAGGTATCTTGTCATTTCAGGATTGATACACAAATCAATATTTATTTAACTTACTAAATTTTGTCTACGGGACTGTACCTTCAAGCTGAACTTTCAATAAAATAAATTCACTTTAATCTCATAGCCAACACTATTCAGGTCTAGGAGATCGGTTGTTACTGCTGCTGTTTCATTTATAGAGTCAGTAATTGACCGTGTTGATAAAGGTGAAAATATAATTGGCATATTCATGGACCTATCTAAAGCTTTTGATAGTGTCAAACACGCTTTACTTTTGAAAAAAAAAAAATAGAAACTATTGGAGTACAGTAGAACCTCTTTAATCCGAACCCCCGTAATCCGAACGTCCACTAATCCGAACCCCTCATTGCTGTACTCTATACACAGTACAGCAGTTATTTATTGTATACTGTATTTAATGTACTGTACTGTTTATTCACAATGTTTACTACTTTATAAAATAAACACTGTATTTTAATTATAAAACAATTTTTTCACTTTTACCAAAATAATGTTGATCCATTTTAGCCATGTTTTAGCTATTGTTATGTAAAAACAACAATATGTTCTGTAATCCGAACTATTCACTAGTCCGAACCACCCCTGGTCCCAATTAGTTCGGATTAAAGAGGTTCCACTGTATTAAATAATTCATTGCAATGGTTTAATTCATATCTAACAAATAGAACTCAATATGTGGAAATCACACATCGAAAAAACAATAAAATCATTACCGTAAGACAGCATCAGATTGAAAGACAATAAAATATGGGTCTATTCTTTAGTATCAATAAAATATGGGTCCGCAAGGGTCTATTCTTGGTCCATTGCTTTTCCTGTGCTATAAGGATAAGAATAAGAATGCTTTATTGCCGTTACACAGGTGTACATGCATGGCACAGTCAAGGAAATGTCTTAGAACTAAAGTTTTAACTTAGGTTTAATTTAACATCATTTATGAAGTCTATTTCTCTATATGGACACAGGTTTAACAGGTAGTTTTTAAGTACTATTTTAAATTTAGAACAATTAAAACATCTTGTTCTATAAGGTAACATATTATAATACTGTTTGGACTTTACAATAAAACTAGTAGCTGTGGTGCTGTATCGACACTGTCTAGATATAAAATTGCAACGGTTTCGTGTGTTGTAACTGTGTACATATTCATGTGTGTCTGTTTTACTAAAACTATTTTTTACAAAAAAAGGCCAAAAGGGCAAAAAGTCTAAAATATACATTGCTTGTACAGTGTGCCGTGCGCGTCTTTTTTATATATATAAACTCAGCGCGCGAGCAACAACTTACTGGCCGAAGCGTATCAGCGGTCAACGGCAATAGAACATAAAACAACGAGCTTACCAAAAATTTCTCTCGTTCGCCTTGGCTCTTGGACATCGCCGGAATCTTTTGCTGCCAGCTCCAAATTAAACATAAGTATTTAGTATCTAAGTAATTTGCATTAATTATCAGGGAAGCCAATTATAATTATGAAATAGTTTAAGTTCAGTTAGGGGTTGCCGGGGAGAAACCAGGGGGCTTTAGGATGTAGGGTTTCTAATTTAAAATGCCGGTCTTCTCCTTAAGGCTAGGGCCACACTTGGCGACCGCGGCGACCACGAATGAAAGTGCGTAGCATTAAATTAAATGGAGGCGGCCACACTAAGTGACTCGCGACCACCGACCACCGGCGACAGAAAAATAAACGCGACCGGGAGCGTTTTTTGGTTAGGGCGACAAATATGCTGCCCATGTTATCTTACGGCACCGGCCATACTAGGCGAGAAGTCGCTCGCTCACACACCCTTTACTGCTCTATTTTCATATCCATATTGTTCAGTTTTGGATTGACATTGTTAAATATGGAAAATATGCTTTTAAAATACAAATATTTTCATCGACAAAATAGGTGGCTAAATGTCAACATGTGTCCTGTAGCATGTATGACATTTAACTCTTCTGGTATAACAAGAATCCAAAACCTAGTGTATTTTTCAAATGTCGTGCGTCGTCTTCAATGTCATTAGATTGCCAAAGTTATGCTCATCTGCTCATCCGAAAATACTACAAAAAAGTTACAATATTAAAATACGCCATCCATAAACAATGTAATTTCAGAGAATTCACTCCATACCTTTGGTTTCTCTTCCTTTTAGCAAATTTTCCATTTAGGGAATATTTACCTTAGGTTGCATGGTAAGACCTAAACCCGGGACCAATTTAATTGTTCGTTTTGAGTTCCCCAGAGGCAAAAACACCATCCGTTCAAATTCATATATATATGTACATATGTATCTATATAGATATGCAGTGTATATATTTATGTTTATATAGGTCTATGTGCCCATTAGCGTGATAACTTGAGCAAAAATGATGAGATTTTAATGAAATTTGGTACAAAAATGTGCTCAATTTCATACTAAGCTATCCAAATTTAAATTAACAAGCACACCTCATTAGGTTACCTTATTTGTACCAGCAAACCCTATTCATTTAAATTCATCTTATTTAAATAGGAAATATATCCGACAAGTTTAAGTGAATATGTTAGTGGAAATCTAGCCAAACAAATTTAAATTTGTGAATTCTAGTGACTGAAGTGAGTTCTATTATTTCTTTCATCCATGGAGTAAACAGTTTAATATCTGTAGGTATATTATATTAGTCAATGGTTTATGCAAAATAAGTCTCTAAATTATAATTATTCTAAAAAAAATTATTCATATGAGGAAATAAATATGGGATATAAAAATATTCACCGAAATGTATTACAATCGATAACAATTTTAGGTAGTGACATGTTTGAACTTTTTACATGTGTTTATGGTTGTTAGTTTAGTAGGCCTAGGCTTCAATTAATTAAGACCACAGTCCTTGGGCTGCTTGTTAAAATAATGTGTGAACTGTATCACTTGGGCGGCATGATGGGTTTCTGTTTCTAAAAATACTTAAGTGGTTTTAACATTGTCCTTTTATATTATTAATTTTCAACATTATTGTTATAACATACTCTGCCTATGCCAATCAGATTTTTTTAAAGAGTTTTTTTCAAACATAGGCTAAGTTACATATTGTCGTCTGTTGTTTGTGTTTTCTGTTGGGTGTATTTGTTATTTTTGTTAATGTTGGCTAAAAAATAAAATAGTGAACATTTTTATACAATCATTTCACTTAATGAATAAAACGCAAATATTACTCCCCGTAGTTAGGGTGAAGGAGTTAATTCACTTTATTCCTATCTTTGTGACTGTTATCATTGGCAAACACGAGATCTAGGTTAGGAACTGAGGTAGCCATGGCCATTGGTTAGAGACTAGGCAAGGAAGGAACTTAAATTACTGTCATTATTGAGATATGATCTTTCAAGTGTTATTTTGAATTTAATATTAGGCAACTTAACGTTATCCGGTAAGCTATAAGCTATTTAACTTAACTTAGTTACACTAACTATCAAGTGTAAGGCCGGCCGCACACTTGATACAGCACGGCACGGCAAGGCGAGGCGAGACGTCTTTGCCACGCCTTGCCGTGCCCGATGGAGATTTGAGATGCATACGGCACGGCACGACAAGGCGACTTGAGCACCCACATGGTCGATCCCATGGTTTCAGTAAAGTGAGATACTGTGTGTTGTGAGGTTGTTTGTACATTTTTTGACTCTTTTTACTACACATTTTGTGAGAATGAATGCAGAAGGCGAAGAAGAGGCTGCTGCCATAGCTGCTATATGGTACCTAATGAATGTAATGGATGATCTCCCTAACAGAGAATCGTGGGTGCATCCCATCAACCAAAAAAGGAACTTGAAACCATTCATTGCAGGTTAAGAGCAGAGAGGTTAAGAGCTGCCTTAAGAGCAGATCCGGAAAAATGTCATAATTACTAATCGTTGGAAGCTCACACTGATTTTGACTGGGGCTGTCACTGCGCTGAACGTGGTGTTGTCGCATGCGCACATTGTTTTGCCTCAAGCCTTTTGCCCATGCTTTTTGGTTTTCTCATTTTTGACCCTTCAAACAAAAAATTTTACAATTTCTTTCCAAACCATTTCGTAGAGCTTAAAAAACAAATAATTAAGTATAATGAAGCATTATATTATGCATCTAATAGCTACTGTACGGAGAAAATTCAAAAAAATTGTAAATTTTAAATACCTATATTATTCTTATGGGCAGTTTGCTTGTTTTTGAGCATATTTTGATCAAAGTGCTTTGTATATGGTTGAATATCATAAAATACATTCATTTCTTACTAAACTACTAACATTTTTAAAACAAAAAACCCTTTTTTACACTCCCTGTTGCAGCAAACCTAAGTACTCGTTAAACTAATTGAATTTAAATAGGTTATAGCCCAAATATGACATTATTAAGGAGACATTTTATTGTAAATCCAATCAAGCAAATGGAACTTTGCTTGGTCTACAGGTTTGCTGCGGCGGGGGTATTATTTTAAATTTGAGCGACTAAAAACGGAAGAAATTATAAATTTTCAAACCGTATGCAGTTATTGACTGAAGTTATATTAATAAGTTTTAAGTTAGGTTAAGATACCTTAGTTATCTTATTGTTTGTTTTATTCTTTACTTTCATAAAATACATTTTGATTTTGGTTGAGTTACAAAATCAATAATAACTCAATTCCACGTTTAGGCCTACACAACACAAATATTGTAGAAGCAATAGCTCATATCAAACCGAACCAAAATCGATATAGGTACCTACCGTATTGATATTTAAATTGATAATACATTGCAGGTTCTCTGCGGAACTGTACCCCTAGGCATACTTCTAGGGTTTGAATTGGCTTAAGTATCACCATGAATACATTTTTTATACATGTTAAGCTTGATTCTAATATTCCACCAAGTTAGGCCTAGGCTTGGGCCTATACTAATGGTTGACAGAGTTAGAAAATAAGCCGGAAGTCATAGTTGGCAATTTTTCACTTGGGTTTATCCAAATAAGCAACTCTAATGCAGTGCCTTTTCAATAATAGCCTATTGTTAACATAATGAAGTTAAGACTATGATATTGCGTAGACCAAGGCCATCTTGATTTCTAGTATAAATGGTAGGACCTAGATATGTTCAATTAATTGTGCTTCTAATATAATAGCCTACTTCAGGTAGGCTACTAAACAACCATTTAAAAATATTTCATACTTATTCTAATTTGAATTCATTTAATTAATTATTTAGTTGCAAGTGGGGCTTTAATAATAAATACTCTTATAGTTACTTTTCCTACGGGAACCAACTTGAAACCGCCATAGGATTCTAACTTTTAAATCACATTTTTCAAGTTTACTCTCAGGTGAACATTTCTTCAAAGTTTCTAATGGCAGTAAATTTATTTCCGCCCCCGTGTCCAACTTAAAAATTACATCCGTATTGTTGATTTTTACTGTTTGTAACCAGCCTTTCACTTCCTCCTTAACCTTCCGAGTGTTAAGCGTCGCGTAATCGACGCACAAACATAGTTTACGGCGAAGGCTCTGGGACTGACCAAATCAGATTGAACTGGATCGAGATTTTTTTTTTTTTTTAACAGAGGGCCAGGCTTACAAGTCACCATGGGATTGCATTACAGCTAGAAAACAGCTTATTGTGCACCCTCGTTCACAGGTCCTCATTCTCCGTCAAATCCCAGGTCCTTGGTGAACCGTGAGAGCCTTTTGACTATGGTAACCTGTTCTTCCCTTTGATCTCCCATCAATAGTCCAAGGGATCTCATACGCAGACATTGTAGGGCTGGGCACATAAATATACTGGATCGAGATTGGTATCGTTGTTTTCAGCAGATTCTAAGCTTTCTCCTGATGTCTGTTTCTAGACGCTTTTCATTTTAGTTCCGAAAATATTGTAGCAGACAGATGACGTGCGTATTTGTAAACAACTTGGTTAACCTCGCACCAATGACTGATGTGTTTTATTACGTTTATCATTGTTTTAGTGTTAAAAATAAAAAGTAGTGATATATGTGGTGCATTATAAGAAGATTTGAGTGATTTTGAAGGGCTGGTTGATGATCCTGAAGAAGTAGGTAGTGATATTGATGTAAATTATCTGCCAGATTACTAGCTATGGTTAGGCTATGCATTCTTAGCTAACGCTAAATGTATGAAATCTGTTTTTCACCCATAACTTATTTATTTGCAAACCTACTTTCTTATATTATTATATTTTTGGAATCCTCATAAAATTTAGAACAAATGGCTATTTTAAAATATTTGTAGACCTAAGTTAAAATAATAAAATTTTTATTTAGCGCAAACATACCATTTTTTCATTTATATAATTTTTGAAAAATGTTAACCCCACAAAAATTGTTGGACATTTTTTTTATAATGTTTTATTTATTACATTGAAGCCCATAATTTTCCAAACAAAATGATATATAAAACAGTATACTTTAGAGTGTTTTTAAGTTTCTAAGATACATTTTAATAAAACCCTGCAATTGTGCAATAAATGGTCCGAAATTAATACCAATACAATACCAATTAATACCAATTAATACTTGGAGGGTTGAAATTAGGTTTAAGAGAATCGAGAGCATCAATTCGAAAGTTATGTGGGTCTGCATCAACTCCATACACTTCATTAACAGGCTTTTGCATTCCTACAGGTTTATTTTTAGCTTTAGGCTCTGTACATCCCACTACAAAATGATTCAGTTCCCCACAATTAAGGCATTGCCTTTTATAAGCTGGTCAATTAAATCTAACATTTACACAGATACACATTAAGTTTATATTCATTACCTTTAGCATTACCTTTGTAGCCTACCTTCGTACTAGGCTTAGGCCTATGGTACTGTTGATGTCTTCCGCGACCACCCTCAACTGCATGCACCTCTTCCTTGACTTGACTCGGTCCATTTGAACCAAGCGTAATATTTGATTCTTGTTCAGGCTTTACTACCGGTACTGCTAGTATATCCCCATTGGACTGAAATAGATTAGGCCTACGATTTCCACACAAAGCTGAAAACTGCTCCCTACTTGCTTCAGATAGTTGGCAATGTTTAATTGCCTCATCGAGTTAAAGGTCCGGAACCCTGAGCAAACGTTCTTGCAAGTTTCATCCTTAATGCACAAAACTAGTCTGTCCCTTATTAAACTATCCTCCTGCTCCCCAAAGTCACAAAAGGACGTAAGTTTTCTCAAGTCTGTCAGAAAATGTATGAAGGGCTCGGACTCTTTCTGAACTCTTTGGAAAAATAAAAACCTTTGATAAACAATGTTCTTGCGAGGGTTAAAATACCTATCAAATGCTTTAAGGACATCGTCCAATTTAAGTTTATCAATGTCCCCCAACTTAAAAGTTTGGAAAATGGCCAATGCCTCCCTCCTAATCACATTCAACAACTGGGCAACTTTAATTTCATCACTTTTACTACCAGCCTCGGTAGCTTTTAGAAAGAGAAGAAATTGTTGTTTAAATATAGTCCATTCTTGAGCAACATTTTCGGTGATATTTAATGGTTCTGGTGGTTTTAAAAATCCTATGCTCGCCATGCTGTCGCTGTACCGTACTTACCAAATAGGCTCGATTACTTACTAGGCCTAGGTTACTTTTGCTTAAAATTTTCACCCACTTGCAATAACTCAAAGACTGCGCCATATTCTAATTTGGATTCATTTAATTAATTATTTAGTTGCAAGTGGGGCTTTAATAATAAATACTCAGATTCTACTGGTTCAACATAACGTTTATTAACATAACACAATATTTAATTCACAGATTACATGTTCTCTTTATGAAGCCCAAAATCAGAGAGAGGGAGTTAGCGGTTTCGCTCCAAAATCCATTAGTAAAAAAAAAAGAATAAACTGCAAGTCGTTGCTTATAAAGTACAAAAGGAACAACATAGAGTAATGAGCCATTACAATATAACACAACTTATAACAATACTTATGACCTTTCCTAGGCCACAGGTCACACACTTAAGGCCCAACTAAGGTAAAAGAAATTCCCAACTTAAGTTATATAGACAAAAAGAATTAAATATAGACTGTTAGCCGTGCTACGGTTACCATGGTTACCATAGGCTCTGGTGCAGACCTCTTGAAGCGCCCGTTTAGTTACATAGCCTGTAACTTATGCCGTAATTACATGGCGTTCCCAGTGCATCAGAACCTATGGTAACTGCAGCACAGCTGACGGTCTATATTTAATTCTTTTTGTCTGTGGTTATATTAAGCAATTAAGGAATAAATATATCTTGGCAATTTACCTTTACATAGCATAGTGGTTGTGGTGGGTATTTAACGTATCCGGGATATATAATAGGATACTATTACTTAAGTGTCACCTAATAAGTTAGGCCTACCATTACCTATTACTTATTACTTAAAGCATAGTACTAGGTACCGTACCCGTACCATAGTTTAATAGATTGGACTTATTGAGAGTAGCCTACGCTTTTATTTAAATGACACTATCTGAACTGTTTAAAGAAATAAATGAAACACTTTCCCAATGATTGTGTCGTCCTATTAACTTAAAGGCTTGGTCACACAAGTCTGATTAATTAGCTTATTTATTTTTGTTGCCAACAGTGCTTTCGAATCACAGTTGCTGGTAAGTCGTCTTTAAACAGTGGATGTTTGCCGTTGTGTGTTAAAGTACAAGTCTTGTGTGAAAATGTCTGTTAAAGTTAAATTGATGTGGAAGCCTGCTATGGTAGGCCTAATAAGATTTCTAAAAGTTTCCAAAACGTATGATTGTTGTGGTATTAGGCCCGGACTGGGACTATTTGGGGCCCTCAGCTATATGCTGTGAAGGGGCCCTCTACCGGGGGATTATTTTTTGATTAGGTTCATTGTAAACAAGTTTTTTTCTCACTAGTTTGGTATTTATAAGAAGGGAGAAATTCAGATAGTTATTTATAAAAATATTAAGGTATTTACTTAGCCTATTATTTATTATTCAACTTTATTATTTACTAAAAAAAAAATATTTACATTATTTTTTTGATACTACAACAATACAATTCACATGCTGCAGACGTGGCAAAAACTGTTATAACGGAGTTCAAAATTAAAATGCTAAGTTATTATTCACGCCAATGTTAATAAATTGTGTCAACATTATTTGTGTAGTAATAATAATCACAAAAAGATTTTAGGGATTTAAAAAATTATACTAACAAGACAATCATCAGTAGTAGGCCTACTTTAAAAAAAAAGAACTATAAATACACATAACATGAGTCATAATACATTGAATATTCATCAATGTCCCCCAACTTAAAAGTTTGAAAAATGGCCAATGCCTCCCTCCCAATCACATTCAACAACTGGGCAACTTTAATTTCATCACTTTTACTACCAGCTTTGGTAGTTTTTCGAAAGAGAAGAAACTGTTGTTTAAATATAGTCCGTTCTTGAGCAACATTTTCGCCATTTTCGGTGAATCCTTCTCTTAGTGTCTAGTAGTTAAAACCGGGTTGACCTTTTAAAAACATTCTTCTTCAATAGAACTTGTATCATCAATTGATAGAGGTACGCTACTGCTATGTTTATATCACAACTTAAGCAAAAAATTTAAGGTAAATACTAGTTCAATTTAACTTATTAACAGAGCACTTTTAAGAGTCTATTAGCTGTCTGTCATCTTGTCCACTTCTCCAAACCAAATCCTGACTTGTTTATGTTAAGGTCATGGACAAAGCACTTTCATGTAAGCCTATCAGTGAACTATCCCTGTATGCTGATGATTCTAATTTACTAATTTCAACACCTAAAATAGAACAAACGAAAATGGCTGCCTTCATAGAACTTGGAAACCTTGGGCATTACTTAACGTATCAAAATTTAAATATAAATTAAGGAAAAATCAATTTTTTTTTTACATTTAAAACTACACAAAGTAGAAGTCAAATAGAACCAATGATTGTGTTTGATTCCCACATAATTGATCCAAAGTCAAGTACAAATTTTCTTGGCCTGACTATTGATAAACACCTTAACTGGAATGAACACGTAAACAAGATCTTGACAAAAATGAAGTCTGGAATTCATGCGCTTTCAAAAATGTCTTTTTATTGTAATTTAACAACATAGAAAAATATTTATTTTGCTTAAATACATCCTCATATTTCTTTTGTTATTTGTTTATTTGGAGCAACAAAAAAAGCAAATTTGGATGGTATGTTAAGACTCCAAAAGAGGTCTATAAAAGTAATTCTTGACTTCTTGAGGTCTTGATTCTTGACTTAATGCTGAAATTGAATCAAGATGATTCCACCAGAGATCATTTCATACAGTTAAAAATATACTAACAGTTAAAAATAATAACGGTTTATGGCCAATATGTTCTTGACGTCGTTTTGTGTGCAAAGAACAAAATTCCTAATGATGTACCGCACGAACCTACACATCATTATAACACTAGAAAAAATAACTCTACAAGGCAAAATCATCACAGACTGAAGCTCTATGAAAAAAAACAACATATGTTGGTGAACAGTTTTTAAAATTAATCCCAGAAAATATTAAAAATGAAAAAAAATTCAATTAAGTTTAAAAAACAACTGAAAGCTTATTTAATTAATGGAGTAATTTACTCACTGAATGAATTTCTAAACCTCCCTCTTAAATAAATAAACTAATATGAATGTATCACCAACGCTTCTTTCGACGAGTTGTAGGAAGTAATGTTAATTTTTGCATTGATAATTCTAAGAAACCTTTGATTATAATTTTTCATACCTGTATTTTGACACTATTTATGTATGTATTATATGCTACCGTACTTACAAATAAAGATTATTTGAATTTATCCTTGGAGGCTGATAAGACTGCTGGCGGTGTATCGGACTACTGAGTAAAAGAATTACAAAATATCAGATTATTGAGGGACAAAATTATTTAATGAGTATATTTAACCTGTTTTTTATGAGAACTATCATGGGAATTCATGTGATTTCTCATGCGAAAGATGTTATGTTCAAGTGAAAAAATGGTATAAAATACCGTACTATTATTTATCACACAAATTATTTGGAATTTTTATCTCAATATTTATTGTTAATGCAAAATATTTAACACTCCATCTTTGTATGTGTGATTTGTAATTAAAAGTTTAGTTAGGAACCTTCAATTAAAAAATGTCCTGATATCAACGGTTTTTGTTTGGTCTTATTTTCAGGTATAGAGCAAGTCAATGAAGCCATAAAAGGATGTAAGAAGTTAAGTTCTCTAAATCTTAGCATGAATCCGCTGAGACAGTTTCCTGAACCTGTTACTCAGCTGATTTCATTGGAGGAGTTATATCTTAATGACACAACGCTAGACTATCTTCCTGCCAACGTCGGGAGACTGGTGAAGCTACGAATACTTGAACTACGAGATAACAGACTGTCCACCCTACCTCGCGCTATTGCTAGGTTTACTAGATTGCTTAGGCTTGATATAGGCCAGAATGATTTCACCTATCTGGTAAGTAACAATTCTTTGCTTTTAAACATAAGGTTGTTTTACCTTGTATTAAACAGTTATGGAATTGAATACAATCTTACTCTTCTAATTCAATAATTAGAGAACTAAACCATAAGGCAGATCAAAATAGACCTAAACAGATCTTGGTTATCAGGAGTTAGTCATTGAACTAGTGAAAATACTGACCATGGAGTGCCCGTCAACACAATAACTCGAGGAATGTATGTCCGATTTTGATGAAATTTGGCTTAAAGGTGTACGGCGGGATAAACTTGAATGAGTTTGCGAACCAGCAAGTTCTGACCATGTCAAAGGGGTTTTATGGAGTAAAAATTGGGTTTTCTCATTTTTGACCCTCAAAACACAAAATTTCCCTAAAAAAAAAAACAAAAAAAAAAAACAAAATCTCTCTAGACTATTTTGAAGAGCTTAAAAAACAAATAATTTAGTGTGTTTAAGTTGTTTGTACACTTATTGGTTAAGGGGAAAATAAAAAAAATGTAAATTTAAAATCCCTATGTTATTCTTATGGAGAATGTTGTAGATAGGGGTCTCAATCCCGGAATCACGGTCGATTTTTGATAACCACAAATCCCGAGATTGACGTCTTTTAGTCCCAGGATTAACGGGATTGCAAAACCTATGTTTTTATTTATTTTTTTGTGAATTTGAGGAGTTTTACTCACGGAAAATAAATAAAAAATATGTCCAATAACGCATGAAACACATATATTATACTGTTTATTTTTAGGACGATAATGTTTTTAAGTGTTCTTAGACGAATTGGATTTACTTTCTGTAAACGTTATTACATTAGTTAGAAGTTAATTACTGTATGCCAATAGGTTATTTTGAGTTTTACTTTTGACATCGCAAACAAAACAATTGATGTGGCAAATATAACATGGTAATCGGTAATTAAAGTATCATTTTCTTAATAATATTAAAGGCCTAAAAATGAACTATAAACACACCATTATTATTTTATTATTAAGATTGCTAATTTATTGTCTATAACTTTTATCTTTGTACAGTAGAACGTCGATTATCCGAATTAATTGGGGATTGGGGGTGTTCGGATAACTGATTTTTCGGATAATCGGTCATTGACTGGAAAAATACGGGGAACGGGAAATGACGGGAAGGGATAGCGGCCGGCGGTGATTTGCCGTTTTCGCGTCTGTGGATAGCCTACTGTACAATAATATAAATTTTATTAATTAACATCCAGATTTATTTTTACAATACAGCAACAAACATGTACAACAGTACTTAGAACTGGACTATCAGAATGTGTACAGAAAGAACACATTCACGTTTACGTTTGGACGACATAGTCAGTGTAGAATGAAACAGTACAATAGAAACCCATACGAACTGTCACTGTCGAATGCTCACAGGCGACTGAGACTTGAGAGAGACGGAGACTGAGTCAGTGGGAGTAGGAGTGGTGCACACGGCCATAGCGCACGACAATTTCGTCACGTATGCCCGCCCCGCCTCCCGCCTTAGCAGCCGTGCGGTGGCGTAGCGCTACGGCCAGTCGTGATTGGCGCGCGATTTTATTGATTTTTGCTTCTTTCTTCCTTTCGGTTAACCGACGTTTCGGATGACCGGGCTTCGGATAATCGACGTTCTACTGTATTTCGTTTTTAGTGTGGTGATTAAATCTTTTTCATCACTCTGTATTCGAAAATAGCCAATTTATTTCAGCTGAGATCTTCGAAAATCTTCAATTTCCATACACCAAAAACAAATAGTGATCAGTTGACTTTTCCTGACAAACATTACTTTTGCTACATAAACATTAATTTCGCTACACAAAAAATACTTTGCCTGATATCAACAAAGTTACAATCAGCTGAATTTTACACTAAAACTAATTGCACATCTGTATTGTGTTTAGATTAGAAAAATGAATAGATTATGAAATATCAGATGATTTTATAAGTTTGATGAAGTAGTTTTTTTCATTGTGATAAAAAGTATCGTTCAATACTCATCACGAAAGTCCCATTTCAGGGCGAGATAGTGTTTTACATGCAACGATCACATATTATGTGAATAGATGGAGCATGTTGGCCACGACGTGAAGCCAGTATTTTTCACCAATCCTCACTAAGACGCCGGCTGCCGGCTGTGATGAGCCTTAATAGCGGGCGCAACAAATTAAATGTTAGTTTATATAAAAGATATCCGTGGCAATACGCCTTTATATTATAATTTTTTTTATTACTAACACAATTACCTTCAAAATACGCTTTTAATTTGTTTTCTAGCGTTAACCATTTCTTAGAAAAAGTTAGTTTACATAATAAACAACAAAAACTTTTTGGGCAAAAGAAAAATTCTGAAAAGCTACAAATTAATTTTTAATATATGTATCTATATCGTATTAAAGTTTGATAAAGTTCTGGCATTTGGTTTACAATGTACGAATTTTCAAAGTCACAAGATGGTTTCTGAAACTCTTTATACAACTCTCCTTTATGATCCGACTGGCATATTAATTTTTGTGAAAGAGCTAAAAAATATGAATTTTTAGATGATTACAAAAGTAAAACGAAGAGATATGTACTCTGTGTTTTTCTAATTATTTTAGTAACATTTCTGTATAGCTCCAAACTTGAGTATCTAAACTGTATTACAAGTGAGGTTGTAGGCAGAATCTGCCCGCATGACGCAACGCGGCGCGGCTGGTAGCCCCTATATTACAATTTAAATTACAACCAAACTACACCAGTTAAAAATCTTAAAAAATATGATAAAAAAAATTCAACTCTTTAGCTACAAAATCCACTGTTTTTTAACTTGCCTGACCAAAAAATAAAAAAGTAGCAGCCGACGAGCTTTTTCAAGTCATATTTTAAAACTCGTTTAAAAGTACCGACTTTATTTGAAGATTAAAAATAGAAAATATTAACTTTTAAGCTTTTAACTAAAACCAATAGTGTCCTAGACTTATTAATATCATTCATACGATGTTTCAACAATTTACCTTTAGTCTAAGTAGGCTAAATGTCGAGTTATTTTGAAGCGGAACATTGAGTTTTGGTGCCATTTTCATCGACATCTAGCGCCTCTAACCTACAATAAGATGGCAGACCTGGCTTCACCTGCTTTAATGTTAGTTAGATAGGCATGCTCCATCTATTGGTCTAATGTGATCGTTGTTTACATGCGAGTTGAAGACGAGCATGGGAAACACTTTCAAGACTAGTAGTAAAATACACTATTACTATCCTAAATTACGTTTTTTGAACACACCTTACTTTACTACACAAGCAGATGGATTATTGTTTTCACAAACACTTGTTGGTTTAGTGTTTGTACAGTAGTAAATTGTTTGATTGTCATCAGTCAACATAACATTTTTACGCAGCGACTCATGATTCTTCCCATATTATCTTTTTATCTTTATATTTTGATTTATTTAGTTTCCATATTAGCGTGACATGTATTACATGCAAGTGCGGTTGCTCTTAATTACTTTCTCCCCCTATACCATAGTATATGGAGAAAGTATTGTTTTCGTCAAAATTTTCGAGTTTGAGTTTTGAGTGGATATATTCGTTTTGGGTCCCCCTGGACCCAAAAAAGTGGTTTTTGAAGTGATGTCTGTGTGTGTGTCTGTGTGTGTGTGCGTGTGTCTGTGTGTGTGTCTGTGTGTCTGTGTGTCTGGATGTGTACAGAGCTAGGGACTACACCTGTGGTCCGATTTCAATGAAATTTGGTATGTAGGTTCTAATCCATGGTATCTCCAGGCGTTTTTTTCATTTTTTTGAAATTTTGATTTTTTATGGGGATTTTCCCATAAAAACCCATAAAAAACTGGAAAAATCGGATTTTCTCAAAAATGGCCCGAACGATTTTGATAAAAATTTAGTATGTTGTAGCCCTTTAAATTCTGAACAAAATGGTACAAATCCCATTTCTGTAAAAATTACGGTTCAAAAGTTATGGTAAATTATGTTATTTTTCCATAAAACCCCCATAAAATAACAAAAAATAGGATTTTAGACAAAAATCCGGTTTTGATTCAACAGAGTATGTTATGATCCTTACAATTTTGATAGTTTTTTTCATTTTTTAGAAAATTTTATTTTTAATGGGGATTTTCCCATAAAACCCCATAAAAAACTGGAAAAATAGGATTTTTTAAAAAATGTCCCGAAAGATTTTGATAAAAATTGAGTACCTATGTTATAGTCCTTTATATTCTAAATAAAATTATACAAATCCCATTTCTGTAAAAATTACGGTTCAAAAGTTATGGTAAATTATGTTATTTTCCCATAAAAATCCCCATAAAATAACGGAAAATCGGATTTTCCCAAAATTGGCTAGAACGATTTTGATAAAAATTTAGTATGTTATAGTCCTTTAAATTCTGAAGAAAATTGTACAAATCCCCTTTCCGTATATTTACTCTCACCGCTTACTCATGAGAAAGGTTGTTGACAATCTTATGGGAGAAAGTATGTGTCAGAATGCTGATACCGTTTATTTTTTGATGTGTTTATTTAATTCTAGACTAACATATCAACATTTATAAACTGTAAATAAGAAAGACGGGTAGTGAAAGTTCCTTGTGGTTATATTTTTTTACTTAGAAAACGGCAAAATTGCTCAGTTTAACACTGGTAAGGCCAGTTTAAAACATTAGAGAACTCAACAAGGGTACTCCATGCTCATTTAAAATGCCTAAAAAGTTATAATCATAAAATAATATAATCCCGGGGATCAGCTGAGACAAATCCCGAAATCCCAGGATTGGATTGAAGGACCGGGATTGGGACCCCTAGTTGTAAACTATCGCAGTTTGCTTGTTTATGGATATATTTTGATCAAGCTTGGTAAATTTATTTATTTTATAGCAAGCTATTAATATTCTACTGGATGGATTTTATCTAAGTGGTAATGTGAAAAACCTGAAGTAATGTGAAAAACAATCCCAGGCTCGTGCCTAGCGTCCTAGGACAAAAAAACAAAAAAAAATTAATATTCTACTAAAACCACACTTTATTTACCTTTACCTCCCTGTAGCAGCAAACATAGGTACTCATTAAACCTAATGTAATTTAAATAGATTTAATTGAAAATCAAATCAAGAAAATGGAAATTGCATATATAAACCTTGCTGTTAAGGAATTTTCCTTGTGGCAGGGGGGATTTTAATTGTAGTGGAATATTTTTTTGAAAAAAATTAAACTGACAGAAATTAAAGAAAATTAATGTTTTTAAAATATAATTTCAATTGTTCTCAATAATTGTTAAGAGATAGGACAAATATGTAAATGAGTAAAATATGTATTTTTGTGTGTTCTTTAACTTTTCATTGAACAAGATTTCTGTGTTCCAACGGTTAGTGAAATATTCCACTTTCCATTTTCCAAGTTGGCGGCCGTAGCACAGCATGCATGAATGTTGATTTGTGATATGTTTTTACTGGGTACTAGTATTACACTGTCCAAAGTTTCACCGTTTAGGGTATAATTTCCAGGTAGAAGGGGTATTTTTCCCTATAATGACTGAACTACAATGTGAAACAGCTGTTGTCACTAGTCAGTTAGTTGTCATAAAATAAACTCAAAACGGTAGGCTTATCATTGGCAAACTCACACATACTTTCTCCCATCAGCTTGTCAATAACCCTTATAATAAGTAAGCGGTTAGACTAAATACATTTTTTGAGCAGGGGAAATAAAATGAAAAAAAAAAAAATACAATAACTTTTGAGCTGTAGTTTTAACAGCATTGGAGGCTATACCATTTTGGTTAGAGTTTAAAGGACCATTAAGTATTACATTTGAATCAAAAGCCTTTTTTTGAAACATTTTTGTGAAAATCCAGTTTGTCCTTTATTTTGTAGGAAAAATCACCATTAAAACTCGTAATTGAAAATAAAATGAAAACAAATGCCTTGAAACATGATGCCGAATTTAATCAAAATTGTACCACAGGTGTGCATTTTAGCTCTCTACACATCTACCCCCACACACACACAGTCACACACAGACATCACTTTGAAAACACATATTTCTACCCTAAAATCAAACTCAAAATATTGACAAAACAAACTTTCTTCATATAACTATGTTCCAGTATTAGAGAGAAGGCAAAAATTTAACTTAGATTCATTGTTTTTCATGAATCTTATTTTGGTCAGTCATCTGTAATCACAAAACATTAGGTCTATTTATAAAGCTAATATAAATTAAAAAGATGCATCCTTTCTTTTTCAGCCAGAGGTGGTGGGAGAGCTAACTGAGTTACATGAGTTATGGCTTGATCTCAATGGAATGGTTGAAGTTCCTATGGTAAGTACTTGTTGATTACATTTTTTAAATGTGCAAAAACTCATTAGTTTGTTTAGAGGTAGGGTCCATAGCATTTAATGAGATTACATTACATGATTTCGCTCTCTTGTACTGATCAACTATTTATCCTTTCTACCTATTGTAACAAGATTTTATGTTAAGCACTTGAAATGCCAAGAAAGCCCATTTTACACAACCCAAATAATAACACTGAGGGTGGGTTCACATGGAATCTCACATTGAATCAAGAATAACATGGAGAGGTTGCTTAGATATTGAGGCTAGGTGTTATGTTATCACATTAGGATGTCAAATATTTGTAAAATATATAGCTTGAATAGCTTGAAATCCACTATGCTGTTATTCAAACTACGCTAAACGAAAACACTTATAGTATCGAACAAGCTCAATCTTTCTTATTTAAAAAGCATGAAGTTACTTTTTGTTTGAGTTTTAACTTGAGGTAAGCCCTGAGGCAAATTGATAATGCTCACGTGGTAGTGCCACTGCTATTGTTTATGTTCACCATCTAGCTTGCCAATAGTTGGCGGCTAACTGTGTGATTTTATCTTTCTAGGTTGTTTCGGATTGTTAATACTACTACTTGAATGGTAATAAATATTACTTGTAATGATTATAATAATTTTTTTCTCTCTCTTTACTTAAACAGAAACATGCCTTAATAATAGTATTACTGTTATTCGACCAAGTGTATATATAATATTTTTATATACAAAAGACCTACAGTAATATTTATATATATATATAACTGGGGATTAGATTACAGTAGAACCCCTCATATCCGGCCTTGGTTTTACCGGTCCTCTGTTTATCCGGCCCCTTCCAGGAAGCCAATATCAAAATTTTTTCTCTCAGCTTACAGACGTTTAGATGCAAACACTAGTCTTTGTGACTGCTCAAGTCATAAAATAAATTGTTCTCACTCTGTTTGTTTATACATTTATTTGCTGAGTCACTATACTCAGTTGAGCTAGTAGGCCTAACCTCTTATCAGTTGGTTGATTATTTCCAAAGTGGGGTTAGTACAGTACAGTACGAGTACATTAATTTTTGTATTTCACAAAATGGTTAAGAATGTTGAGTAGAAATGCATGTACCATTTAAGTCCTAATGATCTTTAAGTACAGTTTATTGTCATTTTTACCTCCATTTAATAGGTTTTGTTACCTAGAATCATAATATTTGTACATTTATTACTTAATGACTTTAACCTACAAATATTTTTTTTTCTTTTTACAAACATGTTTATTTTTCTAAAAATGATCCCAGAACAGAATTAAATGATACTTTTGATTGCATATGTTGATTACCCATTATTATTAGGTATGAATTGTCATTTTCATAGTAGGTTGGTTTATCCGGCCAAATCGTTATCCGGTCAGGGACTTGGTCCCGTGGTGGCCGGATATGAGGGGTTCTACTGTATTGGGAGTAAACTGTTCATCGCTATTGAAAGAGTGTTGTATAACGGGTGTCCGGTCATAAGTGTTAAATAAAATATCTGTCAAACTACATCATAATGGTGATTGAATGATGCCTTTTTGAGGTTTCCAACTCAAAGGGCAAGGGAATAAAAAATAAATTCAGATAAAAAAGGTAGTTTTTATGAAGGAATATTACTATGTGAGAAAGACATGTATTTTTAAAATAAAGGTAATTTCTGAAAACCTCACAAAATTTACAATGCATCTGAACATTGGTGTATTGAATAAGAGTCTACTTAAGTTAAGTGTCATCGTAAAAGTTAAAATTGTTAACGAAGACAAAAACTTAATAAATATTAAAAACCTTATTTATCTGTTATGATGAAGGTGTATGTTTGTGTTTAAGTGTATGTAATGTGTGTGTGAGATGATTAATTTATGAAAGCATTATCAAAAACTTCCTCCTTAAATAAGCTTTAAAATGATGTATAATAACCTTTAATGGCCATAACATTACATAGTGAAATTCATGCCTCATAAAAAAAAAAACATGGTCATTCTAAAGACTAGTAATATAAAGAACGAGGGCTACCTACAAAGTAGATTACATTTCTGTCTGCAAGGGGAGGGGCTAGCGTGGTCATCATGATGTCAGTTTGTTGGTCGGTCGGCATTTAGTCGTGCTAGTGAGAGGTTTCTGTTGTACTCGGTTGAGTTACTGTGACAGTTTAAAATGTCTGTGTTGATTGAAAATTCTGTTAACTGTGAAGTGCGTGCAGTTTTGACTGTATAAACTGTAAACCGATAGAAATCTATCAGCAACTTTGTGAAGTTTATGGGGGAAAACATCATCACTAAAGGTGGAATGCGTCAGTGAGTCATAACATTTAAAAATGGTCGAACTAACGTTCACGACGAAGAGGGAAGTGGAAAACCCAGCATTTTTTTTTTTTAATAAAAGAGGTTGGCGGCCTCTTTTTACCTTGCATTTGCCCGTCCACATAGACTAAGCGCCCGTGCGTGGATCGTTTACAGCAAAGCAAGGAGTGAGCCGGTACAGTACAAAGGTGAACTATACTGATAAAATGTTATCGGCAGTGACCAGGATCCGAACCCACGATATCGCTGCCTTGGGCCCGAAGTCCGCGACGCTACCGACTGAGCCACTGTCATTGTGACTGCTGAACTTGTTGAAAAAGTCGATGCAAAAGTCTGTTAAACTCGAAAATTCAAAATAACAGAACTCTCTATGGGTTTTCCACAAATTCCACGAAGTTCACAAGATCATTAACTAATAGCTTGGTTACCACAAGTTTTGAGCTAGATGGGTACCGAAAATCTGGACAGAGTGTCACAAAAATCAACGAATGCTGCATCACTAACGTTACTGGACGCTTATGATAAAAATGGTGACTCACTTACTCGATCACATCGTTACTACTGACGAAAAATGGGACAAACATGTGAACTGCAAGATGAAATCGCACTCAATGCAGTGGAGTCACACAATTCCCCCCAACCCAAGAAATGCATGCAAATGATGTCGGCAAGGAAGGTAATGGCATCTGTTTTTTTGGGATAGGGAGGGTGTAATTTTTTTGGACTTCCTGGAAGGAGGCACCACAATAAACTCTCAAAGGTATTGCCAAACTCTGCAAACCCTTAAAAGAGGGATACAAAAAAGCAGGGGAAAGTTAAGCTCAAAAATCCTGTTGATTCACGACAATGCCCGGCCCCACACTGCAAATGTCACTCGCGAAGTTCTTGAATCGTTTAAGTGGGAGCCGTTTCCTCATCCGCCGTACAGTCCCTACCTGGCACCGAATAACTTTCACTTATTCCCAGCAATGAAGAAGTGGCTGGCTATGCAGCTTTTTGATCATGCCACATGCTTCAAGAAGAGGTAACCAAGTGTTTGAAGACGCAGGCGGCCGAATTGTACGATGAAGGAATTTCTAACCTTGTTCGTCACTACGACAAGTGCCTTAATCAAAACCTAATCTACTTTCTGGATAGCCCTCGTATAATGGATTTGATTTAACATACTATTTTAAGCGCGAACGACTCAAAATTGGGTTTCGTTCTGATGTTTGGGTACTGTAGTCATACCAATAGTAAGTGACAAAAATCATCAAGGCATTCTTCTCCACTCCTCGGAAAATGAATTTTGCAAAATGCACTACAAAAATTATAAATTGTAGACTAATAATTTTGTAATTTAACCCGTTGAAATAGCCAACAGTATGGATCCCTCATGGTTTTGTATTCATTTGTTTAATGATATGGACATAAGTGATTGTTGTATAAAAAGTGAACTATTATCCCCAGGCTGGGTTATGCCATTTTTATATCATAGCTCCATATTTGTAGTATTATTATTACCATTTGTTAATTGAAGTGTTCTTTGGCTGCAACATCATGTGATGGACATACAGCTTTCTTCTTCTTCTCAACTGAATTGGTTTCCAGACGACTTTATTGAACCTGAGTAGACACCTGAGAATTGGTGATGGTGTGATCAGGATATCGTGTCTGGTACTCCTTTCGAGCAGCTGTCAAATTCCATTTCCACAAATCATAAAAAATACATTTTTAGTAATTCTGAATTGAACGAGACTTGGTTGACTGTCTATTTGTGACTGACCAAATGTCTTTTTTCAGGACTCAGGCTTTTTTTAATCTCATCCTCTTAGCTAAACTGTTGTTATTATTTTAATACCTGAATTTATTAAAAAATACCTGTATTAAAAAAAATATTTCAATTGAATTAGAATAGAGTTTATTAGAATTTTTCTAATTCCATATAAAATAAAGGTACACTAAAAAAAGAATAGCTACAAGTCCTCACTTGCACAAAAACTACCAATAGATATGTGTTTCTTGGTAAACATACCAGTTTAGAATTTGGTGCCACCTCCGATAAAAATTACCAATAGTTAATCCAGACTTCAAAATTGTGGTATATAAATGTATTATTTTTTCAATGAAACTAAGGGTGTAAAAGAATTCTTTGATACTTTTATTCCTATTGGTACGCTCATAGTACTAATATGAATACCTATGGACCTAAGGAGGAGTATTATGCTATCTGACGTTTTTAATACAATGTATTTTGTCGACTACAATAAACAAATTGGTATTTATCGTAGTACCCAAATACCAGAAAAACATAACCATCAGTAGTTTTCACTTAAAATAGTGTGTTAAATCCATTATTCTTTAAATTACCGGTTTTTAGCATGATTGTGTTTTTTTCACAATGATACATGAATTTCACTACGCAATGTGACGGTAATTAAAGATTATTCAGGCTGAAGCAATGGGCGTGTTCTGGGAACATGTACCGGTGCACCGGTGCAGATTAACTGGTGACTTATATACCGGTACCGCCCCGGGGCAAGAGTCTTGGTATCCCAGAACGGTTATTCACCGGTTTACGGTACACATCGGATTATAATTTACACATTCACCTATTATTTACTTTATAATATTTTAAACAAACTTGTCCTCACAGAATACATTATTTTAAAATTATTCACTCATTACGCAACATAACCTAAAACTGATGAACTATTAAATTATTCGATGGACCCGCCATCTTGCCGTAGCTTCATGCTGTTGTCGTTGTCCAAAAAACTGACCAATCAGAGGCCGCCGGTGTATTATGCACCGTACAATTTCTCCGGTGCATAAATCTTGCACCGGTGGAGGAAAAAGAGGAAATAGCTGTCTGCTAGGTTAACTCACCGGTCTCCCAGAACGACACATTTTTTGCACCGGTGCACCGGTGCATGTTCCCAGAACGCGCTCACTGAGTACGCCACAATTTGTTTTAGCTGTCACATGTTAGTTGTTGGAACAATGAATGATCAGCTGTTTTTATAACCACAATTACACTAACCATTTTAGTAAACATGACACTTTGGAATCCTGAATATCGTGCTTTTGCTGTGGAAACTTTTTTTAAGAATAGTGTTCTTTTGTTAAAACTCAGAGATTGCCAATGTGGAAAGAGTGTGAGTCGCTGTAACCCAAAGTCCAAAGAGCTCCGGCGTTGGAAACAAAAAAAGGTTTAAAGGGAGGAAACAAGCGTTGGCACTTCAGATTTTCAACAAATCTCTACGAAGAATTTTGCATCAAGGTCTTCATTTCCATCATTACAAGATTCAAGTTGTGCAAGATGAACTTAAGGCTGCGGCTCCACTTGCCGTAAATTGTCACACTGCAAATTATAGCGCCGCTACACGCTACAGTTGGTGGCTCCACTAGCAGCACTACAATCTGCAGCGTCCTCGCATGCACCGTGGCTCCACTAGCAGTTTAGTGTAGCGCGGAGGTAAATGTGACCCGGGATCATGCCGCAAATTAATATTCGTAGTGATGTTATCAGTGTACTTTATCAAAACGACGCCGATCACAGTAGGAAAATGGTGGATCCATCCAATATTAAGCAACGGAAAGTCCGAAGGGATGTTCCACACATTGCATACTAAACTACAAAAGTGTTCAGACATATTTTTTTGAATATTATCGAATGTCCCAAAACTCATTTGATTACTTAATAGAATCAGTATCAACACGTTTGGAGAAGAAGGATACCAAACTAAGAGAACCAATTCGAGTAGAGGAAAGGCTTTCAGTGACATTAAGGTAATTTTAGTGTACTGAAATTTAACTAATTAATTTTAAACAATGAACTCTCTCTCCAACAATCCTTGGTGTGTCGAATTACTCTACTTAAATGGTCATTTTATCTCTATTTCTATTCTATTTGAATTTTATTACACTCATTTACCCTCAGAAGTAATATTTCTAAGTAACCAATGTAAGGTGAACATCAATGAGTTTCGTGAATTTTTGTTGTACCTATTAATAATAATCTAAAACAACCATTAGGAGCTTTTTATAGGGCTAGTAATTGTAACAATTGTACGACTGCTGTATTTAAAAACAAATTGAATATTTTCACGTATTTGTTTCTCCAATCACTACTGTATTACTTTATAATATAAAGTAGGAAACCCCTACACAACCTCTATAAAACAAGATTCCCACACTCCCAATGTAATAATTTAATAATTTCTAGTATAATAATTTCACAGTCCAGTTCAGACTCCATTGATTACAAACCAGTCCACAAAAATAAAAAATAAACTAAAAGGAAACTAAGGACACTAAAAGGTCTATACTGATTGTAGCGTGTGTCTTCTACGTACACTGACTTGACGCGGCACTACGATCTACAGCTAGTGGAGCTGCCTGTTAGCTGCAAAATGTAGCGCAAAAATGGTCCGAGTTCCATTCCCGCGCGACACTACATTCTACGGCCCGCCGTAAAATGTAACACACTGCAGACTGTCGCTAGTGGAGCCACCTTCGTTTGATCGCTGCATTCCCATTTCCTCAACTGACCAGCTACAATTTGCAGCGCGGTAATCTACGGCAAGTGGAGCCGCCGCCTAAGGCACCAGACTACAATCGAAGATTAATGTTCTGTGATAAAATACTGACAATCAAATAGTCCAGGACCTGACTAGGGTTCTGTGTGCATGTCATGTATAGAGAATTTTGCTTTTGCATTTCAATATAGGTGTCTTAGGAAGTGTTTTCCACTCGGGTGTCAAGTTCGCACCTGGTACGTTTTCAAGCTATGACGTCATCAAAATGGCGGCCATTGATTTTTTTTAATCGTATATTTCGCAAACTATTTGTCGGATCGGAATGAACTTTTTTTTGTTTGAAAGATAATTTTAAATGCTACCTGTTTTACATTTACACATTTGTTGTATGTTTAGTACATTCTTCGTAATTTTGCAAAAACCTGTATTTTTTAATATTTTTGTGTCATTTTTGTTTGTAACGTTTTATTGATACAATTTATCAAAAACCACCAATGGGAAAAGTTGTAGAACGTTTAAAAATCTTTACAAAAATACCAAATTCGATATGTTTTCCTCAAAAGATTACGTCAAGAAACTAGATAAATCTCATGAAAACACAAATTTTGGCGCAAAAACGCCTATTAGTCCGGCATCTAGGGCAGTTCGCAAGTCTTATAAAGACAGTTTTACCATTCAATGTTGATGTATGTGTCTAAATAAGTGTTTTCAACTCGGGTGTCACGTCTGCACCCACTGCAGTTTCCGGTTATGACGTCATTAAAATGGCAGAAAGGGCTATATTAAAAATAACTATATTTTACATACCATGTATCGGATCGGAATGAACTTTTTTTTGTTTGAAAGATAAGTTTACATGCTATCTTTCATACATTTACACTTTTGTTGTATGTTTAGTACCTTTTTCGTAATTTTGCAAAAACCTATATTTTTAAACATTTTTGTGTTATTTTTGTCGATAACGTTATATTGATACAATATATCAGAAATAACCTAAAGTCAAAGTTGTAGCACGTTAAAAGAGCTTTACAAAAATACCAAATTCGATATGCTGTACTCAAAGGATCACGTCAAGAAACTAGAAAATCGTACAAAACAACCTAATTTTTTGTTTTTTTCGTTTTTGCGCCAAATTAGGTTGTTTTGTACGATTTTCTAGTTTCTTGACGTGATCATTTGAGTAAAGCATATCGAATTTGGTATTTTTGTAAAGCTCTTTTAACGTGCTACAACTTTGTCTTTAGGTTATTTCTGATATATTGTATCAATAAAACGTTATCGACAAAAATAACACAAAAATGTTTAAAAATATAGGTTTTTGCAAAATTACGAAAAAGGTACTAAACATACAACAAAAGTGTAAATGTAAGAAAGATAGCATGTAAACTTATCTTTCAAACAAAAAAAAGTTCATTCCGATCCGATACATGGTATGTAAAATATAGTTATTTTTAATATAGCCCTTTCCGCCATTTTAATGACGTCATAACCGGAAACTGCAGTGGGTGCAGACGTGACACCCGAGTTGAAAACACTTATTTAGACACATACATCAACATTGAATGGTAAAACTGTCTTTATAAGACTTGCGAACTGCCCTAGATGCCGGACTAATAGGCGTTTTTGCGCCAAAATTTGTGTTTTCATGAGATTTATCTAGTTTCTTGACGTAATCTTTTGAGGAAAACATATCGAATTTGGTATTTTTGTAAAGATTTTTAAACGTTCTACAACTTTTCCCATTGGTGGTTTTTGATAAATTGTATCAATAAAACGTTACAAACAAAAATGACACAAAAATATTAAAAAATACAGGTTTTTGCAAAATTACGAAGAATGTACTAAACATACAACAAATGTGTAAATGTAAAACAGGTAGCATTTAAAATTATCTTTCAAACAAAAAAAAGTTCATTCCGATCCGACAAATAGTTTGCGAAATATACGATTAAAAAAAATCAATGGCCGCCATTTTGATGACGTCATAGCTCGAAAACGTACCAGGTGCGAACTTGACACCCGAGTGGAAAACACTTCCTAAGACACCTATATTGAAATGCAAAAGCAAAATTCTCTATACACGACATGCACACAGAACCCTAGTCAGGTCCTGGACTAAAATATAAAGTGCCAAATTTGTCGCACCTGATCATAATGTCTGATGAAGAACATTTTTACTTCTCCGGCCACGTCAACAAACACAATATGCGTAACTGGAGTGCTGATAATCCTAAAGACCTTCATCCTAAGCTTTTACATAGCCCTAAAGTGACAGTCTGGTGTGCAGTTTCGACGGAGAGGATTTTTGGATGCTACTTCTTTTTATGACAATGGTGGGAACTCAGTAACTGTGAGATCAGATCGATATGTGGACATGTTAAATAGCTTTTTTATTCCACATTTGGAGGAGTTGGAAATCGACAAAGAGCAGCTCTACTTCCAGCAGGATGGAGAGTACACACAGCCGATAACTCCATGACCGCACTCAGAAGATAATTTGAAGGTCGTTTTATTTTAAGATTCGGTGACATACCCTGGCCAGCTCGATCACCAGATTTGTCTATCTCTGTTTTTTTTTCTATGGGATATTTGAAGTTCAAGGTTTTTCAAAGTCGTCCTAGAGATTTGCTTGAACTAAAGCAAAGAATCGCCGAGAAGTTCAAGCGATTCCTCAAGAAATGATGGAATAAATATTCAATGGTTTTTCAAGCGAGGCGAGGAATGTCAACGTGTTCAAGGTCGTCACTTAAATGATGTAGTTTTAAGAAATGAACAAATGACTTTATCAAGTTATAATGGCATAAGATAACCTTTGTTTCAATATGCTATTTAGGTGTATAGTCAGTGTAAATAGTATTAAATTTGTGTTATTTATAAATTGTGGTGTTCTCATTGCCTCACACTGTACGTAATTAATATACAGGGTGGTCATAAATTATTGTACACATTTTAAGATTAAATAAATAAAAAATCAAGCAACATAGAAACATGGAAATTGGTTCATTAAATAGCATATTTAAAACAGTTTTATACAGTAACTACAAAAATTTAATTATAAAAATGCCAACAATTATGAAAAGTAGTTATAAAAACACAGTCAAAATCACCTAAACTGTTATTGTAAGTTATGTTCTTTTGAGATGAGGACCCTTTAGACTATATGTTGGACACTTCCCAGTCGTTCGAACTGACTGTACCACCATTTTATAAAATTTTTACACAAGGAATTACGGCTATACTCTAAACAAAACCTCCCAAATATCATACACAGCTGGTGTAGAAAGGTCCATTGTTGGTTTTGTTATGCTAACTATGCCATGCTATCCATGCTGTATATGCCACAACACGAGTCATTGAGGAAAAAAACTTACACAAACTGTTTGAGTGATTTTTGCACATTTTTTATAACCACTTTTTATAATTATTCACATTCATGTAATTATTGTTTTGCAGTTACTGTATGAAACTATTTTAAATTTGCCATTCAATAAAACAATTCCCAAGTTTCTATGTTGCTTGGTTATTGGTTTATGTAATCTTAAAATGTGTCCAATAATTTATGACCACCCTGTACTATCAATCAATCATTTTTATAATCATCATCATCTCATCATCATAATCTTTTTCATCTCTATAATTGAATGTTATGATACATCTTTATAGGCATTTTAATTACTTGTTACTGTTGATATTTAAATTTTTAAACTTGTTATACTCTTGTTAAGTAGTTTTAGGTAAAATATTACAGTATTACTTGTATCGATTTTGTTACTGTTTTTCTTTGCTCAACTATTTTTATGGTTCAATTTTATATGTTTCTAATCATGTTATGTAGTTGTTAAGTTTGTTGGTTCAAGCTTTTTTACTGTTTAGGAAGAGCAAACTATTAAATTACGGATGACTCAACAAGATGCATGAAAAAGACATTTAAGTTAAATCAAGAAATGCTACGGACATGCATTTTATGATGCTTATGTAGCTTAGTGTTATAATGCCCTTTTGTAATTGTGTTTGTATTGAATAAATAAATTGAATTGAATTGAATTTGTCTTTGTACATAAATACAAGAAATGGCGTCACATGTACATAACAACAAAACAAAAACACATTGGATAAGCAAGACTTAGTTACTAATGATTTTCAACTCGTCGGAGACTGGTTCACAGTAAATGGTCTATCTATGAATGTGTCAAAGACACAACTAATTCACTTTTCAGTTGCTAATGAGAATATAGACATTGTTGTAAATTTGAACCAAACATCAATATATTCTCAAAATTTAGTCAATTACCTGGGAATTGATATCTAGATTGGCAACTTAATTGGCAAATTAACATTAAGAATCTATCAAAGAGACTCAGATCAGCTATACTTGTTCTTTGGGTAATTCGACATACTACAAATTTAGACATACAATTAGCAGTATACCACGCTTATTTTTCTTCCATTATGAATTACGGTTTAACGGTATGGGGTTCTTCTAGTCATGCCGAACAAATTTTTATCCTCCAAAAAAGAGCAGTTCTTAACGAAAGTGTCTCGAATTACTCACAGTAAAGAGTTTTTCATTCAGTTTAAAATTCTTACTTTGTATAGTTTGTATATCTTTAAACTGGCTTTAATGGTTAAAAGTGATTTTGACTCATTCATGGAAGATCAACATGTGCATCCCCACAACACTAGATAAAAAAAAATATATAAAACCAGTTCAACACAGACTTAAAGTATTCCATTTATCTCCTCAGTACATGGGCCCAAAATATATATAACAAATTACCTTCCTCAATTAGGGACACTGATTCATTCCCTAAATTCAAAAAAGAAGTTAAAAAAACTTCCTTTTGGAGAAGGCCTTCTTCTCATTGGAGGAATATATGGAAGCTGTGTAGATGTTAAGGCTCAGCATATGAAATTTATTTTAGTAATAATTTTAGTATAATAGAGACTATAAAATATTGCAACAATGACGAATCACCAGTCTGAATATGATGTTATGTGATTATTGGAAAAAAAATAATAATACATCACCTATATATATATATATATATATATATATATATATATATATATACACACCTAATATACTGTACCATCAACGTAGTTTGTAGCATCACCAACCCCAGACAAACCTACACAGCTCCCAATGCAAACTCACATACAAGTAAAGATCAGTTTTCAGTTTTGCGTTAAATTTGTTTGCATTGTTTTCTAATCTTAGTTCATCTGAAAGAGCTTTGAGAAATTATTTCCTTATATAGTTGGTTTTTTCCTTTAAAATTCTAATCAGTGTTTCTCTAACTTTGTTCCAAATTTCCTCCGTGTATTATAGAGGTGTGTAGATTCGATTTGTGATTTTGAGTTAGTTTTAAAATATAATATACATTCAAAAGTGTATAAAATATAATATATATTCAAAAGTGTATAAAATATAATATACATTCAAAAGTGTATAAAATATAATATACTATCATATTATATATATACATATATATCATTGTTATATTATGCTATCTCTATTATATATCATACTACTTATTTATTATACATAATTTTAAAGCCTATTTGATGAGGAAGTTTTTTGATTATATTTGATACCTCAGCGGAACTTTACAACCTAGAAATAAGGGTTTTAATATTTATTAAGTTTTTTCTTAGTTAAATATTTTAACTGTTATGATGGAATTTAAGTAGAATCTCATTCAATACCCCAATGTTTCTGGATTATTCAGATTTTTCAAATGTATTGTAAATTTTGTGAGGGTTTCAGAAATTACCTCATTTTAATAATGTATGTCTTTCACACATAGTAATAAACATCTATTTCATAAAAACTGCCATTATTAAAAAAAATCTCAATTTATCTTTTATTCCCTTACATTTTGAGTTGGAAACCTCAAATAGGCATCATTAAATCACCATTATGATGTAGTTTGACAGATAATTTTATTTAACACTTATGACCGGACACCCTATATAATGGGTGGTGCAGAGGAAACGCGTGTTTTTCGAACCACTAGTACACGGTGACGGGAGACGGTATTAACCTTGAACGAATGTTGGCAGACGTCCCATACAATGCCGTTTCACAGTCGCTATGGAGCATTGGTGCGTACAACATCGTGTGTTCATTGTCGAGCAGTTTTTTAGAAACAATGACTCTGTAGTCACAGTGCAACGTCTTTTCCGTCTACATTTTAGAGTTGGACGTTGAGGTGCAGTGCCTGATCGAATTACCGTACTCCGATGGGTTGCAGCGTTTAGAAGTACTGGTTCTGTGACCTGGTCTTCCCCGTTCAGTTTGTACTCCGGAAAATGTAGACCGAGTCAGAACGGCAGTTGTTACTAGTCCTAGACGATTGACTAGACGACATGCTGTAGCGCTGGGTATGTCACGTCGTTTGCTTCCATAATGACTGTCCAGCAGCTTAATGAAGAGAAGGGGATTTTGTACAGCGCAGAGAACTTTTTTGTTCCATAAGGGATGAAATGTTTACGGAAGATCCCAATGCTACAGTCTTCATGAGTGATGAAGCACATTTTCATCTTGACGGTTACGTCAATGTTCAAAACAGTCGGTATTGGTCATCAAAGAATCCACAAGAATTACACTAAAGACCTCTGCACAGTTTAAAGGTAACAGTTTGGTGCTGCATTTCAAAGTTGGGGATTGCTGGACCCTATTTTTTTTAAGAATTAGGAATTGCAGTTACTGTTACATCAGCTCGCTACGTTGAAATGTTAAACAACTGCCTTCGCCCAGAACTTGAATGGCATTAAGTGAACATGAGAGACATATGATTTCAGCAGGATGGTGCCTCAGCTCTCACGGCGAGAGCATCCATGGAAGTGGTTCGACAAATGTTCCCAGGACATGTGATTTTGAGATTTGGTGATGATCACTGGCCCCTCGCTCACCCGACCTGTCGTTATGTGACTTCTTTTTGTGGAGGTATTTGAAATCAAAAGTGTACATCAACAAGCCTCGCACACTCGATGACCTTAAGAATTCCATTTGTCAGGAAATTGAAGCTGTGCCGAATGAAATGTTGGAGTGAGCCGTCCGTAATTTTCAGAAGAGGATCGAAATTTGTATCCAACAAGAAGGACGTCATCTCAAAGACGTTATTTTCAGGGTGTCCACATTCTGGAAAGTCAGGGATAGTCATGGAAAAAAAAATTTGGTCATTGAAAGTCAGGGAAATAGGCAAGAAGTCATGGAAAGTCATAGAAATTTCCAATTATGGATGGATTTGAGGGGACCATTCAATGCTCTAGTCAGCCGTAACCCGGACTGTTGTAGCATTTTTCAGGATTTTTCACAAATGTTCGACAATTCAATTTATTACAGTTGTATTATTTTATGAGTTTTCGGTTTGTTTTAGTTCATTGTTGTACCTATTGTACTCCATTGTTATCTGTTATTACATATTTCAGTATTTTCTGCAAAATAACATGTCCAGACAGTTATTTGTGTGTGTATGTTATATTATAATTTGCGTGTATAGTTCGTGAGTCATGGAAATCAATGGTAAATGGTCATGGATAGTCATGGAAAGTCATAGAAATTAATGAAAATTTTTTTGTGAACACCCTGATTTTTCTAAACTAAATATGGTATGTAATTTCAAAAACTGCATTAAAAACCTATAATTTAATACTTGTTTTAATTATTTTCAATCCATTGTGTCCCAGTAATTCAATATTGAAAAACATGCGTTTCCTCTCTGTATAAGCAGTACACATATTTATGCTTATTAACTTAATTCAAATGAAATCAAATCTTTATCAATCATGATATAACATGGGTTACAAAGATTTTGTCCTATTATAATCATATATCCATAACTATAACTCCTAATTATGATTAGGCCTAGAGCATTGATAAAATTCAACATTGTATGGACAAAAAGAGTTCCAGACAATAAATGAACAGTATAAGCAATTACACTTGGCCAGGAACTAATTTTGGTTTATCTACTAATCTGGCACTCAAGTTGCAATGGTTAGTAAGTAAAGGTTTCAGCTAATACAATTGATACACAGGAGTTGGGATTTTTTTTTTACAGTTTATAAGACATCTGAAGAAGTTAAATCATCTAGACATTAGCGAAAATGTTTTTGAAGATGTTCCTGAGGGGATCGGTGAATGTTCGCAGTTGACTGAACTAACTCTGACGTCAAACGACATACGAGTAAGTGCTGCACAAGGTTTTTCATTGCAAGATTTTTTTTTAACAAAATATATATCTAGGAAGGTTAAGTTTATTTTCAGTTTAGTAAAAAATGCTAAATAAATCAAACTTAATCTCTATGCAATACAGTAAATATTTTGTGCCAAAAGCCAATAATGAGATTTTGCATGGATAAAATAAGTTTACTTACCTTAGGATTGACAACATAAACCTATTTTATTTCTCGTAAATCAATCCTGGAGGCAATGCTGAAGAGATTTTACAGGTTTGTGATTATCTTTAAACTTTGAGAAAAAAAAAACTTGCAAAACACTTTGCCCGAGGTATGAAAATATCATTCCTTACTACTCTGTAAAGTAAAATTTTAAGTTAAAAATGTTTTATAAAATGAGAATATATTATCTTTTGAAAACACAAAACTATTTAGGTCTGCTGAGATCAGAAACCCATTACTAGAATACATTTAATGGTGATTTCTGTAAAAAACCAAACTAAAATAAACATGAACTTTTCAGGGCTTGCCAGCCGCAATTGGGAAGATTAAAAATCTAGTTACAATGAAGCTCGATCTTAATGATATTCACATGCTGCCAAATTCCATTGGGGAACTAGCATGTTTGGAAGAACTCTACTTATCCGCCAACAAACTAGAGACCTTGCCCACATCCATAGGACTGCTGCGCAATCTAATCTGTCTTGAGCTGGACTCAAACCGCATCAGCTACCTGCCTCCTGGTGAGTTTAATTTAAAATTATATTATGTCTTGAAAGGTTTGTATATGTTTTAGTAAAATATAATTAATAATCCATCTTCTATCATTCCTCAATAAAATTAAAACAACTTACTTGCCTAAGAAAAGAAGAGTAAGCAGTTGATAAAAAATAACATTCATAGCACATTAAACTTGATATTTCACTCTCCTAGATGACTTCTCCAGGATGAAGTAGAATGACACTTAATTGGCACTGTTCCCATTGTAAATACAGGGTGTTCACATTCTGGAAAGTCAGGGATAGTCATGGAAAGTCATGGAAACAGCCAAATACCCCCGCCGCAGAGAAACCTGCAGACTAAGCGAATTTCCATTTACCTGATTGGATTAACACTAAAAATTCCCCTTAACCTTCCGTTGGGGGCATTGATTTTCAAACACCAAAGGGCGCTCACGGAAGTTAACTCCGGGAGTACAGAAGCTATACAATGATGAGTAAAAACATTTTAATAGCAATAAAACTGTAAGAATAACATTTTTTATGAGTTATTACACTATTACTTAATTTGTATATCAAATAGAAAATGTTATGTAAAAAAATAAAAATACGTAAGTGTTGTGGATTAAAAAGATTTACTTTTTGTTTTTGTACATATAAAGTAACTTACTATCGTATGTTAGAAAACAAATTTTATTATTGTATGACATATAAACATGTACATGGTCTAATAATAAAAATAATTTTGTACAAGGACAACTCATTCAATCAAAGCTCTTAGACAAAAATTGCATCAGTGTATGACATAAAAACACCTAGGCTATGGTATTATGAAAAAAGATAATTATTTCATAAGGACAACTTACTTTGTCAAAGCTCTTTAGAAAAAATTGCAATGGTATTTGAAATAAAACACCTATTGTCTAATGCAAAAAAATAATTTGTTAGAAGGACTACACATTTTGTCAAAGCTCTTTTTCTTGAAAAAGAGGTTTCCGAACTCACGTACCATTAGTTCTTTCTACTAAATGTTGTTCAATGTCTTCCCTTTCAACACTAGACAACAATCTTGCAATTAGTTCTTTTTTATCCATTTTATAATATCACTAAATAAGGTCACACACAAGGGCGCACACGGAACTAGGCTCTGGGAAACCCGTTGCATCACAGGGCGCTCACGGAAGCTACTTCCAGTAGTGACGCAAACCACCCCCCAAGGTCGACTGACAACTGGGAAAGGGGTAAGAGTATACAAAACCGATTCTGCAAAAGAGGTTCGTGAGATAAATCAGGCCACAGCCCTGCCGAACACATACTATGATTTTTATAATGAAAAAAGTAGTGACCCGGAGGTAACTTCCGTGATGCGCCCGATGGAAGGTTAAAAATATTACATTTATTCCCTATTTAAATAGAATTCGTTGAAGGAGTACTTAGGTTTGCTGCCACAGGGAGAGTAAAAAAGTGATTTTTTAATGTTAATAGTTTAGTAAGGAATAAATGCATCTTCCAAATTCGATCAAAATATGTTCATAAACAAGCAAACTACAAGAGATACTTATTTATTCTCCATAAGAATAATATGGGAATTTTAAATTTAAATTTTTTTGGAACTTTCTCCGTATCCATTAGCTACATAACAATAATAAATAAATAAAATAAATAAATAAAAAGGCCTTTATTTGCAAGGGAGTTTCATATACACGTTTTTCAAACTTACTTAAGTCAAACTGGATGCTGTGGCAACGTAATTCCGAGTTTTTATTTCATTTGTATTTTATGTTATTATGGTGGAATAAATCATTATTTCATCATTTCATTATTTAAACTAAAACTAAACTAGCCTAATATACAGTGTTAGGCAAAAGTCTGGAACCCCCAGTTAACTTTTTAACGCGTTGCAGTAGAAAAACCAAACTCGGCACATATTTACAACATAAGAAATTGCACTTTTTCATCAAATTTACAACTTTGCCCCAGCCCCCAAAATGGGGTATTTTGGGGGCAGCCCCAAATTTTCAAATGTAAACACCTATCGTGTGACCCCTCATTTTAAAGGGTTTATCAACAGAAATTGAATGGCGCAAACCAGAGGTCAATATCGCACACCTAATCAAAGTAGTCATTTTAATTATTTAAGATGAGCAAGCAAGATAAAGTCTGGACACCCCCAGTTAACTTTAAAAATTTAATATTTTGGTCCTGACCAAAAGGTGAATTCTCTTTTTTATAAAGGTATGCTGAGTTTGGTTTTCCTGCTATAACCTGTTAAAAAGTTAATAGGGGATATTTAAAAATGACTGCCATTTTGATTAGGGGTGCGATATTGACCTCTAGTTTGCGCCATTTAATTTGTCTTGAGAAACCCGTTAAACTGAGGGGTCACATAATAGGTGTTTACATTTGAACATTTGGGGCTGCCCCCAAAACACCCCATTTTGGGGACCGGGTACAAGTTCTAACTTTAATGAAAAAGTGCATTTTTTATGTTGTAAACATGAGCCGAGTTAGGTTTTTCCACTGCCACACATTATCAAGTTAACTGGGGGTGTCCAGACTTTATCTTGCTTGCTCATCTTAAATTAAAATGGCTGCCATTTTGATAAGTTGTGTGCGATATTGACCTCTGGTTTGCGCCATTCAATTTCTGTTGATAAACCCTTTAAAATGAGGGGTCACATGATAGATGTTTACATTTGCAAATTTGGGGCTGCCCTGGGGCTAAGTTGTAACTTTGATGAAAAAGTACAATTTCTTATGTTATAAATATGTGCCGAGTTTGGTTTTCATACTGCAACGCGTTAAAAAGTTAACTTGGGGGTTCCAGACTTTTGCCTAACCCTGTATACACAAATATAATATACAAATAATTACAAAGAAAAAACATTAACAATTTACATTTTACAGTTGTTTTTCTTAATTGCGGCTCTGAATGAGCCATATGATTTGGAGTTCTATATGTCCTGAGGGAGGCCATTATACAACTGCTGGCTGAAATAAGAAAATTACTTTCTTCCAACCTCAAGCCTCTCTTTAGGAAAGTTAAGCCTGCGGTCGGAACGATTACCACGCAGACAGATCTTCCCCCTGTACTGTACCGGTACTGAGGCTCTCCCAGCGTGAGCACTTTGTGGACCAGGCAGCAGGTCAGCCTCCTGCATATGTCATCCATTGGGATGAGCTTTGCAGCATCTCGGAAGGAGGACACGTGGTCAAAGCGGTAAAGGCAAAAAATAAACCTTATGGAAGAATTTTGAATTATTTGAACTCTTGCCATATCCTCCTTAGAGATGCTGTTCCCATATGCAGGAAAGCAATATGTAAAGGCTGGGAGGACCAAGGACCGCATGAGTTGCATTTTGGCATATTTCCGGCAGTAGAGTTTTAAATCTGATTAGACCTCTCAGTCTACCCACTGCGCGTTGAACTGCAGATGTGACATGGTCAGAAAAGGAGAGGTCTTTGTCAAGTACAACACCTAGAGCGTGTTGACAGTGTCGCAAACAGACAATCACATGCCATCAAGGGTGATTTCTATAGCAGATTTACTCAATTTCTGGATCATAATGTTTAGTCCAGTATGCATGACGACGCACTTGTCAACTTTCAATCCAAGGCTATTCATTACAGACCATTGAAAAATGCTGTGCAAATCAAAATTGATGAGCCGTATTGCTTCTGATGTCATGTCTGACTTGTATGACAAAGTGTAGTTGGCAGTTATCAGCATACAAGTGTGCTGTAAATACTCTACACTTCTGGACTAGTCAGATGTGTGTGTATAAATTGAACAGCATAGGTCCTAAACAACTATCTTGAGGAACACCACACAATTTTCAAAGTGGATGTGATGTCTCACTCCCAATTTTTGTAACCTGCAGTCGGGACTCCAAATAGGGCCGAAACCAACAAACAACTTTTTCACTGCGGCCATAGCACTTAATTTTGGCCAATATTAATTCATGATCAACAGAGTCAAATGCTTGGGAATAATCTAGAATAGCTAATGTGCTGTAGAGTCCTTTATCTTTTTCATCGAATAGATCCCCAAACATCTTAGTCAGTGCAGTACAAGTACTGTGGTTTGTTCTAAACCCTGATTGTAGGTTAGGCAATTTATCAAAATCATCTAGAAATGAAGCAATCTGTTTAGAGTTACTATCGTTTCCATTATTTTTGACATTGCAGGTAACACGGAGATAGGTCTTAAATGCTGGACGGTTTTTGGCGCATCAACCTTAGGCAATGGTTACACATGGGCAATCTTCCAACTTTTAGGAAAAACACCAGAGGCCATGCTCATGTTTATCAAATGTGTTATTGCTCCAATTGCATATGGGCTAACAGATTTTATCATTTGTACGTGTACGATATACTATCAACACCTAGAGCTTTTGATTTTATTGAGTTCATTGCCTCTTTAACATCATTTTCTGTAATAATTTTAACACTTAATAATGGTGTAAATACCTGCATTTATGTGATCAATGTGTTGCTAAATTGCAACCGGTTTCGACTCGCAGTACAAACATTGTCGGGCCAGTACAGATGTCCTCTTGCTTCATTTGAAGGTCGTCAATTCATAATAAATAAATACATTTAACACGCACACGTACACGAACATTTAGGGTTAAAAACGAAGGAACGGTAATGGGACACGACGTGATCGGGCGGGGGTTATGTCTAGACGGGGGAGTTTTTAACCCTAAATGTTCGTTTCTGTGTTCGTGTACGTGTGCGTGTTAAATGTATTTATTTATTATGAATTGACGAACTTCGAATGAAGCAAGAAGACATCTGTACTGGCCCGACGATGACTCCTTTGTGAGTCGAAACCGGTTGCAATTTAGCAACACATTGATCACATAAATGCATGTATTTACACCATTATTTAGTATTTAAATGTGATCAGGAGGCTAAAATTCAATATAATGAATAATTTTAAATTCAAACTTATCGTTTTCTCCATGTTTTTTATCTTGTTGAAGTTTATTCAGCAATCCAATGTCTATCTTTTCCAGATCCCATATTGACAAAATATTCATTTATCTTATTAATGTCTAAATCAGGGGGGAGCCTACTATTTCTCTTACTACTTACAATCTCACAACTTTTTAAACAATTCCAGAACTCTGCAGGGTTTTCACACGAGGCAAGCTTGTTAGAAAAGAATATTTTCTTAGCCTCTTGGATCATCACATTCAAACTATTTCTTATAATTTTATACTCGTACCAGTCTGAATAATCTCTGGTCCTCCAATATTTGTTACGGTGTTTATTTTTAACAATTGACAATTCTTTAATGGTTTCATTTATCCAAGGAGGTTTTTTCCGTGTTACCTTCTTACAAACAATAGGAGCAACCTCATCAAACACTTTCTTTATATGATCAGCAATAAATTGCTATATTTCGCCAGGAGACTCTAGCTTGTACACACAATTCCAGTTAGTATCAGCAATTATGTTTAGTGCAGTATCTGCATTAAATTTCTCTAAAAATCTCTAAATGTGATTAGCTTCGACCCCTTTCGTCTTTCTTGCAAGATATACAACATCAATCTTGATAGTTTATGATCAGTCATCCTCATTCCTCTGTGGTCAACTATGCTGGGGGTGTCTATGACTCCAACTCTTTCAATCTCGGCCGATTTGTCTACTATGATGTGGTCAATTAATTTCTCCGAGGTTTCTATCACCCTTGTAGGCTCGCTGACAGTTTGAATAGTGTTAGATTCTTTCATCAGCCTACGCAAGTAATTTGTTTCGCAGGTTTGTGACAGCATATCAATATTAGTATCCCCCAAATAAATGACTGATTTAACTTCAACCGCATGGTCAATAACAAGGGAGCGAACCAGATCCGAAAGGCGAGTGTACCCAACTTAGGAAGGACGATAAACCACACATATACCAAACTTACTGCCTTTGAAACTCACCACCACACAGAGATGCTTGATACCAGGATCGATGAAGTCAGATAAGTGGTACAGCTGAAAGTCGATGCCGTCTTTCACATACAATGCTACACCACCTCCTGGGTAACCATTTTTAGCAATTTGATCACAACAAAGCATTGAATATCCTGGTATAGCATAACTGTCTGTGGGTGTGTTTGGGTGGAGCCAGGTCTCAGTAACCCCTAATATGTCAAAACTAAAGTCATCAACAATTGAGCACAGCTCATTGAAGGCTGTGTTTAGAGACCTTATATTGACATGGGCCACTTTGAGATTCCCCTTACACCCCCTCACTGTCAGTTTTCCGGAACATCATCTTTCCACGGGAGAGAGCTCTCACACGATCCAAAGTTGCTGAAATGTGGTCCACAATCAGTGAACCTAAGCGAGAGGCACCTCTTTGACTCCGTCGCGGGCTAAGTTACAGGCCTCACTTAGTATATTAAGCTAAAATTTTGCCTCTTTTAGGCCAATTTTGAACATTTTTACAATTTTTCAGGAAAAAGCATACAATTTTGATAAAGTTTCTATGAATATGCCTACATTTTCATGCAATTGTCTACAAACCAAAATGTTTTTAAAACAAGTAAAATTATAATAATGTTTTATTCAAATCTAAGCAAAACAGTTTCTTGATCTTTAAACGTTTTAATTTCAGTTATAATTAAGTTTAAATAATTTTTATTTAGTTCTTTAATTGTTTTTTCCATCCAAAATGCTAATAAATCTATGAGGCAAATGAACTTTACATTTTCTAATCCAACAATAATTGTGGGTCCATATTTATCTTTCACTTTTTCAAATTCATCAATATTTTTTGTTTTCAATTCCAAATTTTTTAATGGTTTATATTCTTTAAATTTACATTCTCCAGTATTATTAATCTCTTCTAGCAGATCTATTAAAAAAAAAAGATTTAGAAAAATCACACATCAGTTCCAACAAACTAGTTAATAATTTAATTATATGAATATCTGATGTAACCTTTATGTTTTCAAAAAAATAACAATGTTGATTTATTATAAATGGATCATTAATGTTTGTTAGATGATTAAAAAATCTTAAACAATTATCATCAAAATATGGTTTTATACAAAAATAAAGTTCGAAATGTCTAAAAATCATTGTTAACAATTTCTTAAATAATATATTTCTTTTTGTAAAACCGAAATATGCATTACAAATTAATGTCATATTTTGTTCATCCTTAAAATTCAATTCAAAATCAATATTGAATATTTTGTATATAAGCGAACTGATAGTAAAATATCCAATTTGTATAATTCCTTTCACATTTTTAGGTGTTATTTCAAAACTATTATCTAAAATACATAGGCCTAATGCATAAATTTAATTAATTAATTTTTATGTATGATATGGTTGAAAATGATAAAATTGTCTTAATATCCATATACTAAGATTTTTATTCTTATTATTTGTTCTCTTATTTTTTTTCTCAAAAATAATTCTTTTACACATATTACATCCTACATAGCTTCCAATTAATGTAAAATTATTATGATTATGACATATTACACATATCCATTTATATAAAAAAAAACTTATATGTAAATGGGAGAACCAAATGGAAGAATTTATTCACTGTCATAAATGTAAGAAGAAAACTAAAATCATTCATCCAAAAATTTTTTTGAATGAAAAATGGATTATTTAGAATTGCTACTAAATGTTCAATATGTAAAACAAATAAAAGTAAGATAGTTAAAAAGGAACTTAAACCAATAATTAAAAAAGAATTAAATAAAAAAGATCAAATAACTGAAGCTAAAGAAATTCATGCTCCAATCATAAAGAAATTTCCAAAAAGAAAAATAATTACATTAGGTATTGATGATTTATGAGGAGCTGATTTAATTATTATAAGAAATAATGAAAAGGAGAATGATGGCTATAAATATATGTTGAATGTTATTGATACATTTTCCAAATATGTTTGGTCAAAACCTTTAAGAGAAAAGATGGGAAAAATATATCAATAGCAATTGAACAAATAATAAAAGATGCAGTAAAAATTTGCCATAATTCACCAAACTTATTACATACAGAAAAAGGATTAGAATTTATAAACAAAGAATTTAATGAAGTTTTGAAGAAGTGTAATATTAAATTGTATCATACAGAAAATGAAGAAAAATCAAGTACAGTATTATTAAAAAAGATATAACAGAACTCAAAATGACAAAAATGAAAGTTTTATTTGAAATTAATACAAATTTTAGATGGATTGATATTCTTCTAAAAATAGTTAAAGAATATAATAATTTGTTTCATTCAACAATTAAAATGAAATCAATTGATGTAAAATGAAAAGGATGGACTTAGATACATTTTTTAAATATAACCCACCAAAAATAATCACAAAATCTAAATAAAAAAATTATAAGAGTCAGGATAGGAAATAAAAAAATCAACCTTTTCAAATAAATATAAAAACAATTGGTTGAGAGAAATATTTCTTGTTTCCAAAATCAATAATACAAATCTTGTTATATTTAATATTAAAGACTTAAATGATGAAGATATAATTGGTAGTTTTTATGATTATTAATTGAGAAAATTAAATTTTCCACTATATAAATGGAGAAGAAATGTGCAAGATGTAAATTAAATAAAAATGTACAGTATCTGATTTTTCAGAAAGAAATTCAGCAAAAGATGGTTTATATTGTTATCGTAAAGAATGTGATAAATTGTATAGAAAAGAATTATTTAATAATATTAAAGTAATTGAAAGAAATCAAAAAGAGTGTTTAAATTGTAAAGTAATTGAAGGTATAGTAAACTTTCATAACTCTTATTATAGTAAAAATAAAAAGTTTGAAATTTGTATTGAATTTATTAGACATATGTTTTTAAAACCACAATTTTGTGTGCGTGGAAGAAATATTAAATGGGTCAACAACTATTCCATATATTTAGAAAGTAAAATTCATAAAGAAAATATAACAAAAATTCAATAACATAACTGAAATATTTACTACTATTTATTTTTACTAGTTTAAAAAAAGTTACAATTTTATTAAAAAAATACTCTTTAAAATATAAATTGACCAGTAGTAAGTTGATAGCTGATTTTATTGAAAATATACTCTAGAAAACATAAATTAACCAGTAATTAGTGGTATACTATTTATGTTATAAAACTTATAAAATATAATTTCTAAATAAAAATTATTTCTATTAATTAGAAGAATTTTCTCCTAATAAATGGAACGGCAAAATAAAAATATTTTATATGCCCTTATTGTATTAAAAATATATATTCTACAAACTATGCAAGACATTATAATTCAAAGAAAAATTTAGAGAATAAAATTAAATATGAAAATGTTCGGACAAAAACGATCACCAATGCTCATATAAATCTTCAGTACCTGGGGACCGAGCTTTGCTCGGGGAAAATCATTAGTTTACTCTGAAAGCAGTCATAGTATTGCAGATACATGAATCCATTCCCCACACTTCGCACTGTAGTTAGCCTTTACTAATTCTTTCGCCATTTCCTTTGTCGTGGACATGTTTCCATCCCTTCTCATAGCATTTCAGTATTGCAGATACATTATTCTAACTGCTACAAACTGTTTACAGTTCTTACACTCCACACTGCTCGCCTTTTCTACTTCCATTACCCCTTCCTAAGTTGCGGACCTGTTTCCCTCCCATCCCATATCATTTTAGGATTGCAGATACCTTAATATAATCGTCATAAACGGTACCCACACTCCGGATAGCTCACCTTGACTACTTCCTTCACCACTTCCTACGTCTTGGACCTGTTTTCCTCCCTTCCCATAGCATTTTAGGATTGCAGACACCTTATCGAATCGTCATAAACAGTTCCCACTCTCCGGACTGCTCGCCTTTACTACTTCCTTCATCACTTCTTTCGTCGCGGACCTGTTTCCCTCCCTTTCCATAGCATTTTAGGATTGCAGCTACCTTAATCTAATCGTCATAAAAAGTTCCCACACTCCGGACTGCTCGCATTTAATAATTCCTTCATTACTTCCTACGTCGCGGACCTGTTTCCCCTCCCTTCCCATAGAATTTTAGGATTGTAAATATCTTAATCTAATCGTCATAAACAGTTCCCACACTCCAGACTGCTCACCTTTACTACTTCCTTCACTACTTCCTACGTCACGGACCAGTTTCCCTCCCTTCCCACGGCATTTTAGGATCGCAGATACCTTAATCTAATCGTCATAAACAGTTCCCACACTCCGGACCGCTCGCATTTACTAGTTCCTTCACCACTTCCTACGTCGAGGACCTGTTTCCCTCTCTTCTCTTCTCTGAAATATTACATTCTCACTTGTCAATGAAATAGTACTGTATCGTAAAATATTTTCATGGGAACAAATGCAAACAGAATTTTTTATAGCTGAAGGAACAGAGTTAGCACAGTTACTTAATTATGTATGTACTATTCCATGGTTTTATAGTATAATAATAAGATTTTTGCTGGTGACCTTAATGAAGAAAGTAAACAGTCATTTTAAATAATAATCACCAAGTCATTGTTAAGCAATACAAAAAGCTAAAAGTTATTAACTTATTCAGTAAGTGTATACTATTTAATATATGTTGTGTATTAATTGCAATGCTTTGACTGTTGATGAAGTCTTTTAATAGTTTTTTGTTTCTTTATGCAGCCAAAGGATTTTCTTGACTGTAAGTTTTATATTTTAAGGATGCATCTTCTGCTAAGCAACTTAACTATGATCATACATGCAGCCAATGAAATTTTATTTGGTAGGAAAAATATGACAAGTTAAATCTACCTCAGAAACCTTTCAAAGTGATAAATGATAGTTAAACTTTCTCTGTAGAGTTCTAATTTTATAATTTCGTTCAGGATTTATTGCTATGTTTCTAAAATATAATCTCAATTAAAATATTAATCCTTTATTGTTGGATACTGAAGTAAACATTACTAATTTATACTTGCGGTAATATGCAGTTGCCACTCTCTGTTGTATTCTACGAAGAAAGTAAAATTTGGTATGCAATTATTATACATTGTGAAAGTGAAAACTTTGAGAATCTTGGTTAAGAGTTGGCGGCTCAATCGGTAGTGCAATAGAGGAGGAACCCATAGCAGCAATGTCGTAGGGTCATATTAGAGTTATGCCACTAAATACTAATATGTCTCAGTATAGTTAATTATAGTTCTTTACCGGCTCCTCCCTTGCTTTGCTTGACATCTTCTATATGCACTGGCCCAAGGCTCATGTGGAACAGCATATGTGAAAGAATCTGCCTATCTGTATAAAATATTTAATTTTACCTAGTTCTACGGTTTTTTTAGTAATTATAATTAATTCTACATTAAGTTTCATTCCAAACAACACACAACAAATCATGTCATGTTTATTGAATGCCATAAGTCTATATCGCAAGATTTAATACAATATTTTTAACTCAAACAATTTTCTTTAGAACTAGGGAGCTGCATCAGCCTCAGGATACTCACAATTCAAAACAACCTTTTGAGGTACATTCCGGCAGAGATAGGCAACTTGACTAACCTGACTGTACTAAGCCTAACCAACAACAAGTTGCGAAGTCTGCCTATGTCTGTACTCAAGTTGAGACGACTCAAGGCTCTATGGTTAGTCTACAACCAGAGCAAGCCTCTGACTCCGTTAGTCAAGGAGTACGACCCCAAGTCTCACTCCATGGTGCTCACCTGCTACCTGCTGCCTCAAACTGACTATCTGCAAGGTAAAAACTACACATTGTCTAAAAATGCCGTACAAATAAGGTTTTACTTTAATATGATGTACTAATTCTTGTTTATTATAAGAACACAGTTTTAACAGATGATTTGTAAGTACCTTTTTGTTTACAACAGTTCAAACACCGTACATACTTTCTCAGTAGTACTACACTTTATGCTGCAAGGTACCAACTGGTTAACCAAGACATAGAGACATGTAGTAGAGGTGTGTTTTTAATACCACTTCATAAAAAACCCTTTTTATGATTCATAATATTCATACTCATATTATTCATACTTCACAAAGATAATCAAAAGAAGATTTTATGTTTTGTTAAACCAAATAGAAATAATCTAAGACCAATAATTCTTTGGGTGTGTTCAAGTTGGGTGGGTTTTACGTGAGCTTTGAATTATTTTTTTTCATAGAAGACACATTTTGGTTTCCTACATTGAAAATATTCTCAAGTTTCTCATTTTTCAAATAAATTAAGTATTTACTTCATCTGCTATCTTTTATTAAACTGGAAAGTAGGCTTCTACAGTCAAAGTAAAGTGTCAACTCTTGCTCTTTTAGAGATGATCACATTGTTGTTAATCATTGTTTGTTATCTTTTTTAGTATTGTTAAAAATTGTAGCATTACATTTCTTTTAAGACACATTTAATGAATTATTATTTAACCATATACCATTCTTTAAATCGACCAAGCTGTTTCCTATTAATGAAAAATTAAATGAAATATTTTTTTGTCATACAGAGTGATACGAGTAGTGTTCACTAGTAAATATATGAAATGTCATTTTATTCACAAATAAATACATTATATCATGGATTTGATTTTATTGTAATTAGTAATTAGTAAAAATAATTTTTAAAAATAGCCATCTTTTCTGTCAACTTGATTTAGTTAGGGAGCTGGTTGTAGAGTTCCCTACCCATATACAAATGAGCTTTTTCATAAATAAAACTTCACATTTATATAATCTTTTTTATTTTTTTTAGTTATCCATTAATATAAATACAGGGTGAGGCAATGAGAAAGCCACAATTTGTTTTAGCTGTCACATGTTAATTGTTGCAACAATGAATTAACAGCTGTTCTTATAACCACAATTATGCTATGCCATTTTAGTAAACATGGCACTTTGGAGTCCTGAACATCGTTCTTTTGCTGTGGAAACTTTTTTAAAGAATAGTGATTCTTTTGTAAAGACAGACTCAGAGATTTTTTAGAACATATTTCAACGTTGAACGACATGGTGCTGTTCCAGATCGGAAAACTATAGGGAACTGGGTAAAATTACTAGGCCTGCCGGAGTCGTGACCAAAGACTGGTATAACACACACAAAGACTGGTGCTGGGGAACACACGCTCAGTCCGGAACTGCACAGTTTGGAGTTTTTCAACTCTTTTCTAAACGCACTTCTTAAATTATTTATTTTTTAACCACAGTGTCATTTGTGGCTTTTGGGTCAGCCTTCTTCACAAAATCCAATAATTATTGATAGGCTGCTTCCCTCATTTCCCTGTTATGGTACTCTTTACTTTTAATTTTCCATATGCATTCGTGACCTCAGTATTTCTCAATGAATTCCAGTGTGAAGGCTCTTGACCAGGTAGACATGATTAATGTGGAGTACTAACGAAATCACTACACAACACTACAGCGCCAAAATCCAAAAACTATACCAACAAAACAACAAACAACACAGCTCCGATTATGCTTTCATCAGTAGTTGACTCACAATGAAGAAAGGATGTGTGCGAAAGCGATAATGCTTAAAATTTATAGGGGGAGGGGGAAGCAGCACTGTCTTGGACTGCGGGATTCGCCATACACGTTCAAATCGGCCTCAAGGCCGTCTGGCCAACGATCTGCCTGAAGGAATCGACATACACGTTCAGTTTTTCCTTCAGTCCAGGACTGTACAGTCCGGGACTGAAGGAAAACCGGAACGTGTATGGTAGGCCTTAGAAGTACGGCATCAACACAAAAAAATTGTGGAAGCTGCAAGACTCTACGTACACCAACCAATGGTGAAAAAGTGCTAGTTGCTGTAACCCGAAGTCCAAAGAGGTTCGCCAGGAAACAAGTTTTGGCACTTCAGATTTTCAACAGACCTCTATGAAGAATTTTGCATTAAGATTTTCATTTCCATCCTTACAAGATTCAACTTGTGCAAGAACTTAAAGCACCAGACTACAATCGAAGAGTAATATTCTGTGATCAAATACATACAGTCAAAAATCAAGTGCCAAATTTGTCGGACCTGTTAATAATGTCTGATGAAGCATGAAGCACGTGAAGCACATTTTTACCTTTTTGGCCACGTCAAGAAACATAGGGATCGGAGGGGGTGAGCACACATGTCATACGCGCTTCCGACCCGTCTCCGATTTTCTCCACCGGGTCGACCAACAATCGCCAGCCTGTTGCCAAACAACCAGCGACAACAGAACCGCTGCTGCTTCTGTGTACTACGTGCAGAAGGTGGTAAACATGTTCAAAAACTTTGGACTTTGGGATTCAGCCATGATGGCGGTTTGTCTAGATGAAGAGGAAGAAAGTCAGACATCTCTGGAGGGCAGTGGAAAACGAAGAATTTGGGTTCATTCTGCATGCAAAGAAAGTTAGGTGGTTTACTTAAGTGCCCATCTTATATATTAAGCACATTAGGGTTTCTCTCTCAAGTTCGTTTGGCTCTTCTACCCGTCCGATTTTCATGATCGAGGTCTCAAATTTAAGGTATGCACGCACAGATTTCACATCAAGGATCGGCATATATTTATCTTAAATCATTATTCTTAAAACTTAAGAATAAAGGTGATTTCTAAGAAACAACCCGTCCTGCATCCGACAAACGAATAGACTGCAGTGTCGGTGCATGATCGGAGTCAAAATCGGAGTAGTATCGGAGCATGACGTGACGCGTGTCGGAGAGGTGTAAACACCCGCGTTTAAAGTTAAGTAACATTCCCCTCTCCGACAGTCGTACCACAGTATGATCGGAGTCGGATCGGAAGGGTGTATGACAAGTGTGTCCCCGCCTTAAGCCTTTACACAGCCCTAAAATGACAGTCTGGTGTGGAGAGAATTTTTGGACGCTACTTCTTTACAGATAATGGTGGTAATTCAGTAACCGTGAATCCAGATCGATATGTGAACATGTTAAATAACTTTTTTATCCTACATTTGGAGGAGTTGGAAATCGACACAGAGCAGCTCTACTTCCAGCAGGATGGAGAGTACACACAGCCGATAACTCCATGACCGCACTCAGGTCATTTGAAGGTCGTTTGATTTCAACATTTGGTGACATACCCTGGCCAGCTCGATCACCAGATTTGTCTTTTGTGTTTTCGTTCTATGAGGCTATTTAAAGTTCAAGGTTTATCAAATATGTCCCAAAGATTTGCTTAAATTTGCAAAGAATCGCCGAGGAAGTTCAAGCAATTCCTCAAGAAATGCTGGAACGAATATTCAACGGGTTTTCCAAGCGAGTCGAGGAATGTCAACGTGTTCAAGGTCGTCACTTAAATGATGTAGTTTTTAAGAAATGAACAAATGACTATCAAGTTTAAATGGCATTAGATAACCTTTGCTTTAATATTCTATTTATGTGTATAGTGTAAATAATATTAAATTTGTGTTATTTATAAATTGTGGTGTTCTCATTGCCTCACCCTGTATCATGATTCTGGTTTGATACCCAGAAGCTTTGGTTGCTATTATTTCTTGCATTGCAATTTGCAATATCTGTTCAAATAAACATTGTACTTTTTTAAAGTTGAAACCAAAAGCTTTAGTTTTCATGTTTAATTTAATTTAAATTTAAATTTTACTGTGGAATGAAACACAGTAGAATAGTTATAAGCTATAAAGTAATCTGTTCTAACTTCCAATGTGTTCCAGACTCCTTCACGTATGTTCCTGGCGATGAAACGCCTGGCAGAGCTCAGAAGCAGAGGAGCCTCGACAGACCAAAGATAAGGTTTTCTATAAGTACAACTCAGGAGAGGCAAAGTGTGTTGATGAGAGCTCCAACTCCTTATCCCAGGAAACTTAGAGAACTGGCTAAATTTGCACGAGCTATAACATCACAAACAAATAATTCACAGCTTGAACAAGTGAGTTGTGATATTTTAATGTTATCATTAACACAGGTTAATAATGCTTCCTAAAAAAGACATTTTTAAGGTTGGGTTTATCAGGTTATGTAGAGTTTGTTTACGATTTTTATCTTGTTGTTTAACGAACTTCAAATTTTGAAACTAGATTAACTGAATATAATCTCTTTGTAAACTATTGCTTAATCAAACTATAGAACACTAACCATAGAATAATAGAATATACCCTAAAATAAGAGAGGAATATTTGCTGAAATAAGCACACTCAGATGTTACCAACATGAAATATATATATCAAAACAGGCCTCGAGCTTAACAATCTGATGAGAAGTCTATGAGTTCTGTCCATTGTCTCATAGTTTTCATTTTATGGTACTCGTATAAATTACCTTGGGGTTAGTGAATCTTAGTAATTTTTCTAGACCTAGAGTGAATATTCTTTTTTTAAATCTGTCCAGACATAAATCTTAGTTTTTCTCTTACTATGCAAGTTAAAAAATCCAAAATCATCATGAAAACCTGTTAAGCTAATAATATCAAATATTCAAAGTATAATATCAAATATTAAATATACCCCGCCGCAGCAAACCTGAAGATAAGCGAATTTCCATTTGCCTGATTTGATTTTTAATTACAGTAGAACCTCGCTAATCCGACCTCTGATGGTCCAACTCCTTGCTTGGTCCAACGGTGCCACCAACATAATAGACTTCCGCTAACTTGTGTTTTTTTTTAGTCTAATGTGTTGAAATTCGTTGTATATTTAACCATGTCTGCCCATTATTAATATTAAGTAGGCTCCCACATTATTGTTTTTGAAAAATCACGGTTCATTTGATAAAAATAAAATGGAAGCAAAACAAAGGAATGCCGATCTAAGCTTCAAGGTCAAGCTATCCGTTTGCACTGACAATCGTCTGCTCCTTAGGCCTACACATGACACATCTATCTGCTGTGCGCTTGCTATGTCACAACATTTGTGATTGGGTATTTGGTAATCATGACAACCTTAGTGGACTGTGATTGGGTGTTAAGTAACCATGGCAACTTGTTGAATGGGTGGATGAAGAGAAACTTAAGAAAGAATAGAAGAACAAAGAGAAAGAATACGCAATGTTTTTATGTCAGTGTTATCTTTATAAGTAGACTACTAGTATTTTACACTTTTTTTATGCGTTATCTAATGTTTTTATCGACATTCTTCCGTCCTGAAACAGCGTAGGGGTCGCCGGAATTCTACCCCCGGATATTTACCCCCATGAAAAAACGCCTACGTCATTTTGACGTCACGAGGGGCGGGGCCTATACACGGTTGAGTATCAGTCCGCGACTGGAAATCTACCCCCAGACATCTACCCCCGGAGATCTCCCCCGGAGATCTACCCCCGGAAATCTACCCACGGTCAGCTCTGCAACGTATCGGCCAATATTCATTGTTGTAATTTGTAGTAGAAGTCATTATAGTTTCATATATGAACAGTCATAATTATTAGTAACGGAAGAGTTATTATGTTTTGCGGGGTGGCTGCACTGTGCACTGAGCCCTGAAGTGGGATGATTCGTCACGGCTCCTTCTTCTATGTCCAACAGCGATCGTAAGTGGTTCTTTTATAATTACTGTCCACTTTTCTAGCGTAACGTTAGGTTACGACATTTTGGCGCAGTCGGTAATAAACCTTTTTATCATAGTTAGGGTAGTACGCGATAACAGTTGTTGTTTTAGTGCGTATTATAGTTGAGATGATTAAAAATGGCGAGTATTAGTGTTGGCAGGATTTCTGAATTTAATCCAAGTGAGGAGGACATTGTGCCCTATTTGTTGCGCCTGAAACATTTTTTCAAAGCGAACAACGTTTCAAGAAGGAGAACGAGGTGTCGGTTTTAATTACAGTTATTGGTCCCAGGGTTTTATCGGTCCTATCCGATTTATTATCACCGGTAGAGGTAGATTCTAAGACCTATGATGAACTTGCAGCGTTGTTGAAATTACATTATGCGCCCAAGAAGTTGGTTGTGGCGGAGCGATATGTATTCTACTCTCGTGTGCAAAAGCCGGGCGAAAGCATAGCGGAGTTTGTGGTTTCAATAAAACATTTAGCTAGTTCGTGCAAATTTGGTACCTTTTTGAAAGACGCTTTGAGGGACAAAGTGATTTCCGGCATTTCTAATGAAACTATCCGGCAGAAATTGTTGTCGGAGGAATTGGACTTTGACGAAGCTTATGCGTCAGCGCTCAGGCTAGAACAGGCCGAATCGCAGTCAAGCCTATTTGTGCAACCTCGTGGGGACATTGCGAAAATCAATGTGAAAAGTCAAAATAGGCCTAAAACTTTCATGCATAGGAGTAGTGAAAATCAAAATTCTAGAAACTCTTGCTGGAGGTGTGGTTCTGCGGGTCATTGGCCTAGTGCGTGTGCGTTCGCCAGTTACAAGTGTCACGGTTGTCAGAGAGTAGGTCATCTCAAGAAAGTGTGTAAAGCCAAGAAATCTTCTAGTTTCCATGGTAAAAAGTCGACACCTAGGATGGGGGTCCATCAAGTGGAGGAAGAGGTGGGCCTAGGCCTAGAAGTTCCAATGGCAGAGATAGGTCTGTACAACCTTAAATCAGGATCAGACAACGGCTATAAGGTAGGCCTAGTGGCTAATGATGTATATTTAGAAATGATTCTAGATACAGGCAGTGCCTTGACTATATGTCCTTCTGAGATATTTTATGAAAAATTCTCTAACCTCAAACTTAGGCCAGCAAATGTGAAACTTACTACTTATTCAGGTCATGATGTACCTGTTCTGGGACAAGTGAATGTCAATGTTAAATATAATAATCAGCAGGCGAGTTTGCCTTTGACAGTAGTTAGTTTAGAAAGTAAGAGTCAACCGATTCTGTTGGGCCGAAACTGGTTAGGTCAGTTGAGGTTAGATTGGCAAAATGTGTTTTCATGTAAAGCCACTGTGGATCACAGTTCTGATTTGGACATTGCTAAATTGAAGAGTAAATTTAAGTCAGTTTTTCAGCCTGGAACAGGCGAAATTAAGGGTGTTAAGGCTCATATTGTCTTAAAGGAGGGGACAGTCCCTAAGTTTTGTAAGGCGAGACCAGTGCCTTTTGCGTTAAGGGAGAAAGTTGAGAGTGAGTTGGACCGCATGGTTCAAGAGGATGTTGCGTACAGAGTTACTAATTCACAGTGGAGCACTCCACTTGTGGTTGTCCCTAAGCCTAATGGTGTTAGGCTTTGTGCCGATTATAAGATTACTCTTAATCAGTGTATTGAAATGGAACATTATCCGCTTCCTCAGGCTCAAGATATTTTTGCAACTCTAGGCGGTTGCTCAGTTTTTAGCTGCCTTGATCTTTCAAATGCGTATCAGCAATTGGCGGTAGCGGATGAATCGCAACATCTGTTGACCCTAGCTACCCATAAGGGTCTGTATCGTTTAAAAAGGCTACCATATGGTTTGTCTTCAGCTCCTGCAATATTTCAGTCAGCCATCGACCAAATTTTAACAGGTCTTCCAGGAACGGTGGCGTACTTAGATGACGTCTTAGTGGCGGCTCGCTGTAAGGAAGAGGGGCTTGCCCGTCTGGCGCAGGTGCTGCAACGCCTTGATGAGTTTGGTGTTCGAGTAAACCAACAAAAGTGTAAGTTTTTGCAATCTTCAATAGAGTATTTAGGACATGTGATTACTCGAGATGGTCTCCGTCCACAAGAAAGTTTGTTAACTGCGCTGCGTAAAGCGCCTGAGCCTAGTACTAAGGAAGAGTTACGAGCATATATTGGTCTAATAAATTATTATCATGCATTTATACCTAACCTGTCTGCTAGAATAAGCTGTTTTTATGACTTATTACATAAGGATCATCCATGGGTGTGGTCGGAGGTGTGTTCTAAGACTTTTCAGGAGAGTAAATCATGGGTGTTGGACTCAAGTTTGTTAGTTCACTATGATGTTAAAAAGCCCATAGTTCTGACGTGTGATGCGAGTCCCAGAGGGGTGGCTGCTGTTCTATCTCATCTTATCGATGGGCAGGAAAGGCCAATTGCCTTCGCATCGAAAACGCTAAGTTCCAGTGAACGGAATTATTCCCAGTTACATCGGGAGGCTCTGGCTTTGATCTTTGGAGTCAAAAAGTTTCATAAGTATATATATGGAAGACACTGTATTCTACAGACTGATCATCAGCCGTTGACGGCTATTTTTGGCTCTAAAAAGGGCGTTCCTAGTATGGCGGCAGCTAGGCTGCAGAGATGGGCCTTGATTCTATCAGCATATGATTTGGAGGTTAGGTACCGGAAGGGAGTGGATGTCCCTCACGCTGATGCGTTGTCTAGGTTACCCTTAGCAGAAGCGGAACCTATAGAGCTGGATGCTAATTTTGTTTCACATGTAGATATGTGTACAGAAGTGATGAACAATTTCTGTGTTGTCAAGGACATTGCACCTATTACTGCCTTGCATATAGGTAAAATGACGGATAAGGATCCGATTCTTTCGAAGGTCCGAGATTTTGTGATGTACGGCTGGACGAGCTCGGTTGAGCCGGAACTAGCTATTTTTCTAAGGAAGAAGGACGAGTTGTCCGTGGAACAAGGTTGTTTGCTGTGGGGTTCTCGTGTAGTGATTCCAAAGAAACTGTATTCATCTGTGCTTCAAATGTTGCATGATCAACACCCGGGAGTTACGCGCATGAAGATGCTGGCGAGAAGTTATGTCTGGTGGCCAGGCATGGAAAAGTCGATTGAGGACGTAGTGGCTTCTAGTTCTGCTTGTCAGTTAACTAGGAATTCGGTACCTAAAGTACCGTTGCAGCAATGGCCTACAACATCAACCCGATGGCAGAGGATACACATTGACTTTGCGGAGGATCCAGAGTCGAGACAGCAACTTTTAGTTTTGATTGACACATACTCTAAATGGTTAGAGGTATTTATCATGAGTTCCATGAATTCTTCCAAGGTTATTGAGAAACTCCGTACCTTGTTTTCATCGTATGGATTGCCTGTCGAACTGGTGTCGGACAACGGAAGATCTTTTACTAGTCAAGAGTTCAAAACCTTTTTGCATAACAACAATGTGAAGTTCACATTAACTCCCCCGTATCATGCGGCTTCAAATGGATCTGCGGAGAGAAGTGTTCAGGAGGTCAAGAAAAACCTTTTGCGTCAAGTGATTGAGGAACATCAGCGTTCTCAGCGTACCACTCTTCAAATGAAATTAGATAATTTCTTGTTTGCGTACCGCAACACTCCAAATACAGTTACTGGCTTAACCCCTGCAGAAATGTTCCTGTCTTGGAAGCCTCGTACTCAGTTGGTTATGTTAAAACCCAATCTCCAGTCATCCATTGATCAAAAACACAGGGAACAAAAAGATGCAGCTGATAGGCTTAGGGGAAGAAGCAGATTTTTCTCAGAAGGTCAGGCAGTCTATGTCAAAACTGTCCGAAATGAAAAGATATCTTGGGTTCCTGGCAAAATAATTCTAAAGAGAAGTCCGGTCACCTATCTGGTGAGTGTTATTGGTGGAAAACCCCGATTTTGTCATGCGGATCACTTGAGAGCTCGGTATGCAGAAGAGGAGGAGATTTTTGTATCACCCAAGGATCCCGTTGTATCACCCCAAGTACCCAAGAATTCACCCCCGCCGGAGGATCGACCAACTAGTCCCATGATGATGTCACCTGTACCTAGGCCTACTACCAGTCCCAGGGAGAGCCTAGGGCAAGCCCAGCCTCAGCCAACTCCTGCGTCGCCGCTAGCACAGTGCAGCCCACCACCCTCGCTGAGGAAGTCTGCACGGACTGTGCGAAAGCCTCACAGGCTGGACTTGTAAAATTATTAATGAATAATGGGAAGAAGAAATTTTGGTTGCATTTTATTGAAAGTGAATTTATTTTATTTTGAAAGTTGAGTTAATTTTGAATTTATGATATTGACTTTTTTTATGGGGAAGACGAGTGTAGTAGAAGTCATTATAGTTTCATATATGAACAGTCATAATTATTAGTAACGGAAGAGTTATTATGTTTTGCGGGGTGGCTGCACTGTGCACTGAGCCCTGAAGTGGGATGATTCGTCACGGCTCCTTCTTCTATGTCCAACAGCGATCGTAAGTGGTTCTTTTATAATTACTGTCCACTTTTCTAGCGTAACGTTAGGTTACGACATAATTGATTTTATTATTTGCGTTATGTAAATCAACGGCTCTTCGGTTAATCATTACCCTCTAATATCTAGTATTAAGCATGTGATATGTCATTGTCTTGTTTAACATTATCTGTCTTCCTAATATCTTTTCAACTTATATTTTACTGGATATTAGAAGCTAATGATTAACCGAAGGGCCGTTGATTTACATAAACCAATTGATAAAATCAATTACAACAATGCATCTTGGCCGATACGTAGCGTAGCTGACCACAGGGGTAGATTTCTGGGGGTAGATGTCTTGTGGTAGATGTCCGGGGGTAGACTTCTGGGGGTAGATGTCGAGGGGTAGATTTCCAGTCGCGGGCTGATTCTCGACCGTGTATAGGCCCCGCCCCTAGTGACGTCAAAATGACGTAGGCGTTTTTTCATGGGGGTAAATATCCGGGGGTAGAATTTCGCTACCCCCAGCGTAGCAGTAGCCTATAACTAGCAGTAGGTTACTAGAGTTTCTAATGTTCTGTTCTTTACTTTGCTGTACAATGTTTGTTTTGGCAATTTGTTTGCTTGAGTAAAAGTTTGAAAAAGCTGTGATTATAAACGTTAAAGTTTTTATTACTGAACCAAGGAAATGACATAACATAATTATCATGATTTCACAATAGCCTACTAATTGTATTTTTAGATGTAATATGCAAAATATTACATTAACGTCCATTTAGTTTATGAGTTGGAAATAACTGTTTTATGTCATGTTGGATTAACCGTGGTTATCAGTTATCCGTGGTCTGTTCAAAACACAGTTTTACTACGTTTTTATGTCAATAAACGTGTTCCTCTGATAATCCAACCTTTTTGCTGTTCCGACCATGCTCCCGGTCCTGTCGGTGACGGATTAGCGAGGTTCTATTGTAAATCTATTCAAATAGCATTAGGTTTAACGAGTACCTAGGCTTGCTGCCTTCAGGGAGGGTAATACAGTGTGTTTTTAGTAAAATATTTATAGCTTAGTATAAAATAAATCGATTTGAAGGTTTGATCCAAATATACCCATAAACAAGCAAAAAACAACAGTTTACTAATTCTCCATAAGAATAACATGGGAATTTTGAATTAACAATTTTCTCCGTAAACCAATAATCATAGAATCATTTCAATGTACTAAATTATTTGGTTTTTAAGCTCTTCAAAATGGTCTAGAGAAAATCTGGAAAAACTTTTTTTTTGTTAAACTCATAAAACTATAATCATTCCACCTTTTTTACAGCAAGGAGAAGTTCAAGTATTAAATGCCAATGGTACCAACCCATTAGTGGATCAAGTTCGGACTGCTGTCAAGAAACAAACTCCTTCAGTGGTAAAAGTTTTACACTATATCTATCAATCTATACCCTGTAAAATTATGTTTCAATTCATAAAGTCCCTGTCATATGTATTTTAAGTTTGAATTAAATTGGAGCTTGATAGGCCTTTATGCTATTATTTTCGCTTTAAATGGTTAGACTGTGTGAAGGATTTTTACCCTTAACGATAAATTTTGATTTCTACAAATTTCCCAGAAAGTTTAGAGTATGGCTGTCTTATCCAGGGGTCTAAAGTTAGCCTAATTATCGATTTCCCTATATATCTCGAGGTTTAAGCTTAGTCCGCGGCCACAAAGTACGCCTACAATGGACTCATCATCGCCCACCTCGAGTTTTCGAATTTGGACTTGACCATATGGTCTTTAAGATCAAATTTTCGTGGTAACTAATGTTTACCGTGACCCTACCGACTGATTTGTAGGTTAAGGTAACTATGCGTTACCCTAACTTGTGTGTCACGACTTATTCGGTCATGAGATGGTACTTACCTCGTTCCATAGTCCAAATCCGGTCGAACACAATTCGCTGTGGCAGGGTATTGCCCCTCCAATCAGCTCATCTCCACCGCGAGGTATTCCCTCACGGTACCTAACTCTTCTTTGCTGTGGAGGGGTACATCCCCACCAAGCAGCCTAGCATCGCCGCGATGTATTCTCTCAAACTACCTACCTTCTCTTTGCTGTGGCAGGGTATGTACCCTCCAAGATAGGGGAGGTAGGCTTGGCAGCCCAGTTGCATTGCCGCACGACCTTTGCCCTAACTCGGCCTTTGATAAGCTCGGCCGCTACCTCAATGTTTACTTCTAATTCTAACTCTATATTTCTCTCTCTCTCTAAGACTGACACTATTTTCATTCAAACAATTCAACTAAACTTCCATTGTTATGTACCAATAATACCAGAATAATTTGATTAAATAATAATCCTATTTCTAACTAAACAATTGGGTTATAACCATAGGAATAATTAAAGACAAGAAACAGAATAAAACATTTATTCTTTCACAAAATAATAACTAACTTCTTAAAAAAAATTAATATCTCTTCTTATAAACAAAATTAACTCTAAGGGAAAAATAACCCATAAAACTGTAGATTTATCATAAAAAATTACTAGTATGAAAAATCACAGATTTTCATACTTTTGTTATTTACATGGAAATATTTGCAAAAAAAGACTTTGTAAGCAGTGTTTCCATTCTCGGGATTAAAACGGGATGCGGGATAAAACGGGATTTTCAGCTATGAAGTAAATTTTTATTTTTTTCTATTTAATTTGAGGTAAAAACGAACTCGATAGATTAAACTACTGTAGCAGAAGATAATAGCAATGTCTAAACAACTATTTAAACATGGTACGTCAAATATAACGCTCGGGATTGAAAAAAAAAAAAAAAACATAGTGATAAAACGGGATATTTCATCATTCAAAAGCGGGATTAAACAGAATTTCTCGACCCGGCAAGCGGGATTATTTTTTTTGGTCGTGTGGATACACTGTTTGTAAGACTAAATTGTTAAATAGAATACAAATACAGTAGCCTAGTCTTGATTATTCAACCTTCGGTTATCGAACCCTCCCTGCGCACGATCGATTAAACTTTGAAATTGTGTGCTATTTCTATTTAGTATGACTGTACATTAAAGTGGGTACGTCAAAACAATCTAGTTGTCCACTCGTTGTATATGCATACCTTTCTGCAATCCATTCTAGTATATTCTGAGTATCGTTATAACAATTCTTATTTTTTTTAAGTTGCAGAAGTAGTGTTTTTACTTTATCACTTACTTTTTTATGTAATTTTATAAAGATAGCTTCAAAAATCCATGTTAGTTTTTACAGAAGGAGACTAATACAAAACCTTAAAAATGGCTGGCATCAGAGAAACGTTAATTAAATAATTTTTAGCATAATTACAATGGGTTTTTTTGTTATATTCCGTGTTATCAGACATTTTCGCTTATCTGTCTTTGCTACAACCGGCTTAGGTTAGACGATTGAGACTCTACTGTAATATAATTATCTAAAATAGTAAATAATAATAGGGTGTTTCAGAACTTCCTACCAATATTTTAGGGCATTGTTCCCGGGTAAGAATCATATCTAAATATCATATTTAAATTGTCCGGAAGTCCTTAATTACTCACAAAGCCGTCATTTTGTTTTTTTCACTTATCAATTTCTTCCTACATAATGGTTGGACGTAGGAAATTGAAACTTAGCACAAACATTTATGACAACTAGACAAAGCTACAGAAACATTAGGACAAAATTTAAAATTCATAAAACAAAATGGCCATTAACATTTTTGTTTCTTTAATAACTTAAAAACCGTTGATTTTATAAAACTTTTACAAGAATAACTTTTTTTAGGAAATCTAATTACAAATCTATTGACACCTTATTTATTAATATTGGACGAATATTAACTGAGATATGGCAGCTTTAGTGATACATGACCGCTGGAGGTTAGTTGCTGTGCATGCCAAGGCATACGGATAACGTCTGCCCCAACAATACAACAATCACCGTCCTCTTTGAAAGTTATTTTTAAGCGATTTTAGATTATTTAAAACAATAATAAAATGTTACACAACCCCAAAACTGTATTTTTTCCAATTATCTTAGAATGGCTTACAAATTGCACACCTTTTTACTGTCTTAAAAATTCACACAAAACAACGAAACCTTTTATATCAGCTGTGGTGAAAGTCAACGTACTCGTTTAAAAACTAATCAGCTGATTTATTTGTTGTATGAAGATTTTATTGTTTATTCAATGTTCCTCTAGCTTTTTACACTCACTTTTAAAGTGTACACTCAGTCTAAAAGGTTTAAATGGCCGCCATTTTGTTTTATGAATTTTAAATGTTGTCCTAATGTTTCTGTAGCTTTGTCTAGTTGTCATAAATGTTTGTGCTAAGTTTCAATTTCCTACGTCCAACCATTATGTAGGAAAAAATTGATAAGTGAAAAAACAAAATGGCAGCTGTGTGAGTAATTAAGAACTTCCGGACGATTTAATGATATTTAGAAATGATTCTTACCCGGGAACAATGCCCTAAAATATTGGTAGGGAGTTTTGAAACACCCTGTATTATATATATTCAAAACTTTGAATAAAACACTACGGTGCTTTAAATACATAGTATATGTATATATTAGATCAAAGGTAGTAATTTAATTGACTTTATGTTCTAGGCTAATAGTTCTGTAACGAATGACTTACCCAGAGGTTCAGAAATTCCAGCACAAAGGCGTCATCACCCGCCGCCATACCACATAGCCAAGACCTTCTCCAAACAAGCAAGCCTCTTCCAGAACGACAGCTCATTTCACAGTAAGTTAGTCATTACTTTCAATAATTGTATACAGGCGTGCCCATCCCCCCCTAGACTCATGTCACACCCCCCCCCCCCCCAATTGAGCAACAGCCCCCCCCCCCACCATAAATGAGGTACACAACAAATGAGAAACATTATTCCAATGTCCAGCATAATTTCGATTTTGTAAAACTAAAAGAAGTTTTATACATTTTTTTTAATATTGAAAATTCAAACCCAGATAATCTATATTAAAAAAAGTTTTAGTTTTGTCTGTACATTGCTCAGAATTGCTCAGAACATATTTTGGGTTATTTTTACGTTTTATACATTGAAGAAGTTGAAACATGTACTTATCTCAATTTATGTCCCTCTGTCACGGCCCAGAAGGCATTTTACGCAGCCTACTCTAAAGAAAACTAGAGTACCGATTATGATTCTAATGGTTTAATTGTATTCACTCACAGGATTGGCGAGGGTGTCCTTAGCCGTTAAAATATGGCCTCACTATTTTGGAAATAAAATAACGGACGATCAAAAACCCAATTTTGTGTGATTTTTCAAGTTTTTTTTCTCCATGTTTACTACAATTTGTGAAATACTAATAATCTGTTGAGAAAACACGTCATATATGAAATTACGAACAGCTGTTTTGATAAAGATTCCTTTTTCTAGCTGTGACTGATATGTTTACATAAATGTTTTTTACGGATACTGTGTAGGCCCTAACCATTTCTGATCACGTTTGTAAGCAAATCCAAAACCAAGTGAAATTAATAACAGTGTGGCTTTGGCTTACCTAACAGGTTTTATTTATCACGGGTACTAATATGTAACTGTAAATTAAATTAAATAACTAGCCATCATCCAGGTCGGGAACCGGATATTCTGTGTGTGTCAAGTTGTACTTGAATTTTGAATACCGGGTAAAAGACCGTGAGTCAGTGTTGTACAGGACTGGAAAACTTATCTTTCTATATAAATAAAATTAGAGTTTTTTAAGTCACCTCAATTTAATGATTTTTTTATTGCCAGAATATCTATATAGCGTTCGTAACCTCTGCTTAACGAATTGTCAGCGTCTTTCTCTTGATATAACGACCCCCTCTCCCTCCCTTTGGAAACATCACAGCTCCTTTGATGAAAACGAAATGGAAACTGTCAAATAATAAAGTTTTATAGTGCATTAAAAACTTTTATTTTAGGAATAAATGTTACATACTGAATTATTTGTAAATACAAAACAATCTCCAGATGATCTTAATAATTACCAAATCAATATTACAGAATAACAAACATATGACAGAAACAACGCTTGCGCCAACAATCGTCTGCTCTGTTTTACACTACTGTCTGTTCTGTGCTATGTTACAACAGATTTCAGATACAACAGCTGGGGAATGATGACGATACACTATAATGCTTAGTAAACTGTGATTGAGTGACCATTTGTGTGACCATTAGTGTGATTAGTAACCATGGCAACTTTAGTAAGGCTGTGATTGGGCAATGAGTAGGCCTAAATTTGGCGACTTGTTGAATTTGTGTATGAATTGAAGAGAAACCTAATAAAGAACAGAAAAACAAAGAAAAAGAATAACAAGATTGTTCTCGTTACATTCTTTTTTAAGAGTGTTTTTATCATCTCTAAATAATTTTACACTTTTTTATTACTTATCTATCAATTCCTATGTTGTTATACTGCACCTACCGGTAGCCTATCTGTCTATCATGAGCAGTAGCTTACAACACTTTCTAAGTTTTAATATTTACGTTATTTATATCAATGCAGTGTTTGGCTAGTTATTAGTTGAGTTTGAGTTAGCTATAATTTTAAAATGATTGTGCAATATTGAATTTTGTTTATAAAAATGCAAATCGTGACGTTAATGGCTGTTTACAGCGTTTTAATGGGTTTGTCATCTGTTTTTATACTATATTGGATTAACCATATTTTTCATTACCCCCCAAATGATTTACATGCCCTTCCCTATTAACTCATGTAATCGAGAAGGTATCTACACAATATTGTAAAGTATTGTAGCCTATGCTACTTGATTGTGTTTTAACGAGCTTTATGTTGAACAAAGCATTCTGTGCTAAGTCGCGGTGTAGCTGGACGTGTCTGTACCACGCGTTATCTTTATCTATCACAGCTCACAGCAGTTGAGTCATTCCGTGCCCTCCCTCTTAGATCTCACGTCTTGCTAATCTTGAATAATAACTTCCTACACGAACCCTAAACTATCCAAGAATCCTATTTTAACTAATTGAATTCAATAATATAACTATTGTCATTAATTAATACTTAATAGACTTTCTATCTGGTGACTTTGTAATATATTTCCATTTGAATTTTTTGCAACCCCCCCAAAATTTTAATGACACAGTCTGCGTCACAGCCCCCCCTTGTGGGCACCCCTGTTGTATAACATCTGTGTAACTAATCATTCATTCCAATAAAACTGTATGTTTTTTTTTTATTTCACAAATTTTTTACTGTCAAAAAATAATGCAACATACATCAAACAAACTGATTTCCTACTACACAGCTAAGAAAAAAATTAATAAGCAGTTTTTCATAGAAAGATCACAAATCTTAGGAATTTAATAAAAAATTGTAATTATTTTTTGGGCGGGATTTTAACATTTTTTGGACGGAAATATTTTTACTGTGAGGGAATTTCTGTGTGTGTGTCGATTTTGTTATCTTATCGCCAAAGATAGTACAGCAGTGCTGGGTTTAAATTTCCAGGGGTCGATATGAATCAACAAAATATTGTTGTTCTGAAATTCCACTCAATATTAATTTCACAAACAATTAATCAATATCGATCGTGAATATCCAAACGTAAAACAACTAGTTTCCCTGAATCATAAAATGATGTCAAGTAGGCACTATACCTTAGAGAGAGACGTGTTGATCAGGTCACAAAATGGCACAGACTGTCTGGCGGCGCCCGGTCCCAGTGGTTTTGTTGCACGTCTGGGCCGGTCATGCGCAGAAACCAGTTTTGGCAGTCCGACTCGGCCTCGGCGGCGGCTCCATCGGCGCTCGCGCTAACTGCTTGAGCCTTACCTCACTGTGTTTAACCTCAAAACCCTTTGGTCTTTCGTACTACTTTCGATGACGCTCAACTAAAAACATTTTCTTCTGACTTCCATCGTGATATTCTTAAAAAAGTGAGATGTAAAAAAACAACCCTTACATCCTCCACTCACTTCGTGGAAAGAAAAAAAAGAAACAGAAAAGAAAAAAAAAACTCCTTATCTTCTTCTAAATCAACAAATAAAAATTCTTCTAACTCAAAATCACCGTCTTCAGCTATCTTCTTCGCTGTTTGGATCCAATTCCTTAGGATCTGATAAACCTCCGCAATCTCCTACGGGGCAAATAAAATAAAACTTCTCTCAAACAAAACAAAACTCTTCACTCTTCTGACGGGTTCATCGTTTGTAGGGCACCAGCCCCAACTTACGAATATTAATCCTCTTGAAGGTGTTGGTACCAGGAATTTGCCCCTTCATGGTTCTTCTTTTCCCTCGCGTCTTCGCAGGGCGGTTGGTGGCACCCTCCTCGGGCTTCGCGGCTGGGGTGCTAGTACTCTCGCCTCCTACTGCTGATCTTTGCATCAGAATCTCTGGAGGAATTGCTGTCGGTTCAAAGTCGATCTCCATGGGTTGGGTCGTAGGTAGCTGACTCGACTTGGTTTCCGGTTCGCTTATAATCTCGAAACTCTCGGTGGAAGTCACGCTGACCCAATCACTTAGCCTCCCAGGTGACATCGACAGGGTAGGTGACGCCGGCATCTGCTCCACGCGGACTTCTTCTTCCGTCATCCCAGCCATCTCCAGTAAATCCGGTTTCGTCTGTGAACCTTCTTTCTCATTCTGAGCATCACTTCCCCCTTCCACGGGCATCGCTGCGACATCAGGCAAAGGGTCATCCAGGGCGCAATCGTCCCATTCGCTTTGGCTATCTATGTCTGCCGGTACAATTACCATTGGGACAGGTGGTGCGATACGTTCCAACTCCCGTGCTAACGTCTCATAGTCCCAATCGACCTCCCCTGGGAACAAGTCTTCTTCCATGGGTTGGTCATCCCAGATGGCGGAAACTCGCAGTGCCCTGGATATTTTCCGTCGCATCTCATTCGTATCTACAGTAAAATTTACTAATTTACCTTGTGAAATTTCCACAGCCACAGCACACAGTAGAATGCCACAATCCATGGTGTTCGACATTGGTGGACACTCTCGCCCTTTCCACAATAGCCATTCCTGTTTGGCGCGAGTTGGAGTCGCAACTTCTGCTTGGAAGTCCAGATAGGCCCTCATGACCTCCAAATCTTTGGTTTGGTCCCGCCCTGTCACGGAGTCGTAGGCACTGATTGTTTTCGTCCTGATGTCTGCCACCATCAGCCACCAATGTCCCTCACGACCCAATCGAGGTTCATGGACGGGGACGAGGATTATGTCAAAGTCAAAGACTGAGGTTTTTATGGTGTCTCTGGATCCGATCAAATCCGTGCTATCTCGGGTGCCCCATATCTTAATAATATGATATTTCGAAACACACCGGAGACAGCGGTAGCAGTTGCGGCTCTGAGGGGTGCCAACTCTATCCATTTCGTAAAGACATCTTGAACCACTAGCACAAATCTCGCCCCCTTCTTTGAACGTGGCAGGGGTCCAATCAAATCGGCCGTAACCGTGTACCACGGTCCCTGGGGTTTACGGAAGGCCATCTTACCCGCAGGCTTCGTTTGCTCTACCTTGTGAGCTTGACATACTTTGCAACTCTTTACGTATGACCGCACATCTTTCATCTTCCCGAGCCAATAGTTTCTCTGTTGTATTCGTTTGCCAGTTTTCCGTACCCCAAGGTGTCCGACGGTCTCGAGGTCGTGGTTTTGATGAAGGACCAAGTCCCTCTCGGTACGCTTAACACAAAGCTTCCACACTATAGCTGGATCCACCACCTTTCCTTCTTTTGCATTCCTCCTGGTATACAGCTGGCCCCCTCTAATGGCCCAATCCTCCGAGCATCTAGGGTTTCGCTTGGCCTTATAAAACATTCGTTCATACCAATCTTTCCGGCGTCCTTTATCTCTCGGGACCGCCTCCTCTACCTTACAAACTTGGAGTTCGACTAATTCTCGAACGGGATGGCGAGAAAGTGCATCTGCCACTTTGTTCAAACTTCCCTTCCGATACTGGATCTCAAAGTCATGTTGCTGTAGTTCGAGAACCCACCTAGCTAATCGTCCTGAGGGCTGCTGGAGATTCATTAGCCACTTAAGTGCCTGATGATCGGTTACCGCAACAAACCGGTAACCCTCTAAATAGGGGCGAAATTTCTTCACGGCCAAGACGAGTGCAAGACACTCTTTCTCGGTCACCGTGAATTTCTGTTCACTGTCGGACAAAAGCCTGCTCGCGTAGTCAATGACCACCTCTTCCTTATCAATTTTCTGTGTGAGTGCGGCCGCCAAACCTTCGCCTGAAGCGTCCACCTGTAGCCAAAATGGGTGCTCAAATTCCGGACAAGCTAGTATTGGCGTGGAGGCTAGTTTCCGTTTCATAGATTCGAAAGCCCTTTGCTGCTCATCGGTCCAGTCCCATTTAACATCCTTACGCAGCAGTTGGGTAAGCGGTGTGACTTCTTTCGCAAAGTTATCCACAAACCTCCGGTACCATGATGCCAGACCCAGAAAGGTTCGAAGTGCCCGTACATTTTGTGGTGTGGGGTATTCCTGGATCGCCCTAACCTTCTCCGGATCAGTACGGATCCCTCGGTCGTCTACGATGTGCCCGAGGTACTTCAATTGACGTTTGCAGAACTGACATTTGTCGGGGTTAAGCTTCAGGCCGGCAGTCCTCAAACGGGTGAAAAAGTCTCCCAATACCTGAAGATGTTCCTCAAACGATTTGCTAACAATGATCAAGTCGTCTAGGTAGGCGAAGGCCCGTGGCTCCAGTTCGGGACCGATAACTCTATCCAACAGCCGCTGGAACGTCGCCCCGCTGAATGCAACCCAAATGGCATGACCACAAACTGATAAAGTCCCTTCCCAGGGACGGTAAAAGCTGTGGCAAGGGGTACTTGCCAATATCCTTGCTTCAGATCCAAAGTGGTTATAATTCGGGCTTCTCGTAGCTTTTCCAGGATCGAATTAATTTGAGGTAAGGGATACGCGTCCTTTTCACTCATCTGGTTAATCTTTCTGAAATCTATGCAAAACCTATATTTCCCCGTACTCTTCTTAACTAGAACGACTGGGCTTGAGTATGGACTCGAAGACGGCTCAATTACGCCTTCAGCTAACATTCGGTCTACTTCTTCGTCAATCACTGCTTCACCGGTGTATCGATCTTCATCTTGATGGTATGCTCCACCAAGGACATGCGGCCCGTCGTGCTTTAAAATTTTGGCAACTCCTGTTCCAAAAAATCGTTCAATGTTTTCTTTTGGTCGTCCTCGAGATCACGCATCGCAGCCTCTTCCACTTTGCTTTGTTCATTTGATGAATTCGGGGAGTCGATGACGTGCGAAACCATTTAGCATCGGTCTGGGTCGCCATCCCTGTCCGAGTCTATTGTTATTATGTTCAAGCGGCTTATTATGTCTATCCCCAAAATTATGGGTGGCCCCAAACCCGGAAGGTGAACGACTTTCAGTTCGTGGTTGGCACCTCTTATCACGGACGGCAGGGAGAAGCATCGATTTAACGTTGTCTCAGAATTGTTGGCCATGGCAACTCTGACCTCTTTATATTCGGGGTTCACATATCGTTCGATAAAATCAGAGACCTCATCACCTATCAGGTTTATCATGGAGCCAGTGTCGACTAACGCCTTAAAACTTCTCCCAAACATCATGACACTGATATAGGGCCTAGGATCGTTCGTTGCCCTCCCCGGTTCAACATTCTTCATAGTCCCTAACTGGAAGTTGGAGGTCGTCGCACTTGGTCGGGGTTCGGACTCCGGTGACCTCCTCGGCCCATCGTCCGCCTCTCGTTTCCCAAACTCTTACAGTCACAAGACGTTGTTCTCGCTCCTAGCTTCTTGCAGTTGAAACACCGTATAACTTTTGGTTCTTTGCAGAAAGCGAAGATGTGGCCTGTCTTTTTGCAGTTCCAGCATGTCCTCAAATCAGCCGGTCGCCTCTCATACTCGCCGTACCTTCGATTCTGATATCCCCTTTTAGCCATGGTCCTTGCCGGATATCGGTCTTTGTTCATAGGTTCTTGGATTCAACTGTTGCTGTGTGATGCAAGAATTTCGGCGCCAATCTACTTCGTCCATGGTAGGCAGTTTCGGATACCAATGCCTGGGCTGGGTTCGGCGGGGGAGTATATTCAGTTTGCTCTCGTAAGCAGGTCTCATAATCTTCAGCGACTTTGATCAGACTTGGCAAGTTTACAAAGTCTCGCCTACAAATATATGTTTTATAGCTCGGGTGCATGTTTCTATAAATTCAAACTAACTTTTCATGCTGCGAATATCCTCCTGTCCTTCGAATCAAGGTCGAAATGGCTACAACGTAGAGTTTGAACATTTCCCCTTCCCCTTGTGTTCTCTTCCTAATTTCGTCATCTAAGTGAAGTAGATAGGGAGGTAAGTACTGGATTTGAAAATCCCTGACAAAGTCCATAAAGTCACCCCAAAATTCCCGATTATTCCTATACCATAGGATCGCACTGTCTTTCAACAGCTCAGGCAACGCTTTCAACATCAACTCAGGGCCTACACTATACGATTCCATCAATTCATTCAAGCGCTCTAAGAAAGAGATGGCATCCGATTCTTTCCTTCCATCGAATCTCAAATTCCATTTCCTAACGGTATTACAAAGGGAGGCAGTATTTGATAGTCATGGTGAGTCAACGTCACCTGCCACCATTGCCTCTTCGCGTCCACTCGTGTGGTTAAAGCCAAAATCCAATTGTTCTGCCAAACCACCTTCATCGTTTGATTGGGTGCGTGTGAAGACTGGGGCATAAGACTTCATCCTTATCGGAGTAAGCACCGAGGTTCGCCTCTCGGGAACCCCCTCAATTGATCGAGCTGTCTGGTGTGTAGTTGACAAGGTCGCTGGCGTGGCTTTAAAGCTTGTGTCATCAGCCGTCTGACCTCGTTAAAATAAAATCGGCATCAGGTGGAAGACCCAGAAGTTCTCGGATGCTCACGGCTTCTAACTCCAAGGATGCACTCGCTGGTACTTCTTGAGACGCGTGGTGGAACTCATCATCCTCTTCAATCGCCTCCTTTCCAGCCCGTTGTCGTAACCGTCGAACAAGTTCTGCTCTAAGCTGATTAGCATTTCCTTCTGGCACAGTTCCCAGCTTGCCTAACTCGTCTTCAAGCTGCGATCTTGATAACTTGTAGACCCAGCTGACCCTTACCTCTGTCTCCGAAGGTGGTCGTTGAGCTGTTCCAGCTGCCGTAGAGCTAGTAGTCGTAGTGGTGGATGTCCATAGGTCCTCCAGACGAGGTTGTGACCGAAGCGATAGGTTGTTGCTCGCCTCCTTGTGACGAAGCGCTCCCGTTGTCGCCTTCTTCCATTATATTCAATGCCAGGAGAATCTTGAAGGGTCTAAGGAATCTCTCTACGTGATAGAACATCGTTGTTCCTCAAATAAATCGTCTAAAATCCATATTTCTACTTTTCACTCAACTATTTCCAAATTCTCGTCAATAACTACTTATTCAGTAGTCCCTGTTCGGGCGCCATAAATATGTGAGGGAATTTCTGTGTGTGTGTCGATTTAGTTACCTTATTGCCAAAGATAGTTCAGCAGTGCTGGGTTTAAATTTCCAGGGGTCGATATGAATCAACAAAATATTGTTGTTCTGAAATTCGACTCAATATTAATTTCGTTTCAAATAATCTAAAGTATCGATCGTCTGTGTTCAATCAAATTCCTTTATTGAAAATGATAGGGTAACTCAGTGAAGGGTGCGAACCAGTTGTCGCTATTCACTCATCAAGGTAACCTTTACATTACTGTAGGCGTACCATTATTGGGAAAGTCCTCATTAAAGTTTGGACAATAGCTGAGACTTTGCTATAATACCAGAATCGGAATCAGAATCAGAAAAGCGTTATTCAAGATTTATACAATATACAGGGAGAGTCTTCTAAGCTGTCCTAAACAGATTACAGACGAACGGCTTGACATTCAGGTATGAAACAAAACTTTTCCCAACTAATTCATACCCAAGGAACAACGTAAAAATGTTTTACTATTTTTAAAATACAGTGTGTTCGAGAAACTGGGGGTCATGGGTTCAAATCTCAGAGTTTTCAAATGTAAACATATGTCATGTTATGCATCATTTAAAAGCTCTAGACTAGACAAACAATTTAGTGAAAACAGAACTCATTTATCTTTGTCCAAAAATTTACCAAAAACTCCAATTGCCCATATAAAACCCATGTTAAACGTGCGGTACCATGGGAATAGTGTATCTGCATCCACCAATCTCCAGTACTGCATGTTTAACATGGGTTTTAAAGGGCAATTGGGTTTTCTTTGTAATTACTAGAAAACTATCAAAGATAGACGGTGGGTTTAAAATTAAAAGTTGTTTGTTTTTGCAAGACCTTCAAAATGATACGCAATTTGACATATGTTACAATTTAAATTTTTTCATTTACTACCAACATAAATAAAATTAAAATCATTGAAAAAATATTTAGTTTGAAAATTGTTGACATGTCGTATATCGAATTAAAGCTAAACTCACGAGGATTAAGAATTTTTAAACAGAATGAAAATAAGTTTAGTGGTTTCCAAGATACAGGGTATTCTGTAAATATCAATATTTTCACTAAAAATGGCCGCCATTTTGGTACGGACAAAGATAAATGAGTTCTGTTTTCACTAAATTGTTTGTCTAGTCTAGAGCTTTAAATTGAAGCATAACATGACATATGTTTACGTTTGAAAACTCTGAGATTTGAACCCATGACCCCCAGTTTCTCGAACACCCTGTACTTTAAAAATAGTAAAAATATTTTTACGCTGTTCCTTGGGTATGAATTAGTGGGGAAAAGTTTTGTTTCATCTCTGTATGTCAAGCTGTTCGTCTGTATTCTGTTTAGGACAGCTTAGAAGACTCACCATGTACACAGGTGAGGAAACATATGCATAAAAAAATACAGAATGGCGTCAAATAAATAAAACAGGAAAATTTTATTAATGTAATTACATGTCGTAAAACTCTTCTAATGAGTAATAATGAGTAAAATGCTCTATCAATTATAAACAGTTTAAGTTTTTTATATAATAATACTAATAATAATAATACCAAATACTTCTTTTGGTAGTTGATACAATAACTTAATACCTGCAGCTGTTGGCTTCTTGATATAAAAGAAACCAAAAAGCCGATGGTTTATAATAAGCAAAAGATAAGCATGGATTAGTGATCGTCAAAACCAGAAAATTCAAACCATGAAACCCTATTTGCTTGCCTTGGTACAATTATGAAAACTAAACATTGTCTTATTAAGATTATTCAAATGATTTCTCTCATAATTTTACCAAATGCAGTAGGATCTCGTTAATCCGGCCCTATATGGGGATTAGTAGGGCTGGATTATAGAAAATGCCGGATTAGTGGAAACGCATCAGAAAATTAAGTAGTTTTACAATAAACAACATTTTTATTGCTTACGAAAACTATGATAACAATAATTTGAAACTCTGTACAGTATAGGCCTAATGGAATTTTGTTTAGTGTATTATTATGAAAAAGAAACAGTGATATGAAACAGGAAACAACAGTACAGTACAATTTCAATCAATGAACAAAGATAATCACTAAAAACTGTACGTGTACAAAATGAAAATTACAGATCTGTAGGCCTACTTAAACAACAGCAAAATATTTGTAATGCTTTTCTGCTTCTTTGCATTAAAAAAAAGTTTTAAAACATTTTCCTGGAGTCTCTTTAGTGTCATAATATCGGAAGCCAAAGCACCGTTTTCTTCCGCCCAAGTTATTGCAGTTGCGTCGGCACAGAGTGCCGAATCCATGTTAACTGTGTATGCAGCTGACGATGTACTGGTTCCGCTATCCTCAACGTCACTGCCGTCTAGACCATCTTCGATGATCTCATCGTCTGTCATGATTTGACACTGCTTGTCGTCTGCTCCTTCTAACCAGGCGGTAACATCGGCTGATGTCAGATCTACTGGATCGTCTACTAATTGTTCGGTTATTGCTTCTCTCAAGTCATTTAGCTCAGCGTATGTTGTAACACTGTCATCTGTCGTCACTGCCCTTTGAGTTTTTTGTTGTTGTTTTTTGTAATCCTCTAATAAATCAAGAGAAGGCCACAACTTCGCCCATGAAGTAACAATTGTTTTTGTTGAAAGTTATTCCCATGCACTTGCAAGATTAAAAACATCATTCAGGTTGGTTTCCTTCAGAGCTGTAAACACTCCCCTCTTTTGACAAAACACTGTACAACAGGGGTAATTTGTTTTTATAGTTTGGATCACATTTTGGTCCATGGGCTGGAGTAGAATAGAAGAATAGAATATAAACATGCTTAATTGATTACACATAATGTACAATTGAAATTGAAAAGTATTAAAAGTACAGTACATAAAATAAAAAATAAAAATACTGTAGTTTTGTTATATAGCGCACATAATGGTCTTACGGCCGTCTGCTGGGTTGGCATAATGTCCATTCAATATTATTTGTCCCATATAATTAACATACGAAGCACTAAAACAAAATAAAACCACCCTTCTTTAGACAACATATATACATACATATATACACAATTACACATACACGTGTATGCATACATTCACATATATGTATACTTTAAACAGACGTAAACATATTTAAATTATATCGTCTATTACATAATTATATAAATCATTCAAAATAGTTTTCAAAAAGTACCTAAAATAAAAAAAAAATTAATTCCCTAACTAACTCTTATCTACGTTTCCATGCAATTTTAAAAAAACTCCCAAGGCCCCGCCAATCTCTCCCATTCAAATAAGGCACAAACTCCTCAAACTGTATCCCAGATTGTTCCTTCTGGATTGACTTTCTAAATCTAAAAGTTTATCCAAAATTACTTTATTTTGTCGCTTAAGGTGACCTAGCCTATCTGTTCAATTTTTGAAAGGTTTTCTTCCTCCAAATGTGACACTTTTTGTTGGAGGATAACCAAGTCAGATTTTGTGGCCAACCTAGACAATTTCAAGTTCAGGAGATCGGACATAACATCTCTCAGAGAAAATCTTAACCGTCCATTAGTCAAATCACAAACTTTTTTGTCGTCGTTCTCCATTATTACCATCATCAAAACTGTAGAAGAATCCTCCAGTGATGCTGGCGAGGAACGCGATATCGGACGTTTGACAGGTTTTTGCGAAGGCGAGAAGTAATTGATTATCTTATTGTCTGTCATTAACACAACACTACGTTCGCTTAAATATCAATTTTCATGTCGCAAACACGAACCAGCGACGAGAATCACCGTAACGCCTATGACACAAACCCACAACAACTTGTCTGCCACTCACCACATTGGGTTGGAGTATCGGGGTTTAATTAAGGGGCAAAAATAAAGCAGTGATTTTTCCACCCCTACTTTTTAACTCATCTCATCTGGATGTCCAGGACAATTATCAAGCAACAAAAGTGCTTTTTGAGGCAATTTCTGTGTTTTCAAAATATTTTACCGATGGAACAACATTTTTATGAAACCATTCCGAAAAACGAGTTCTGGTCATCCATCCATTTGTCAAAATTGTGTATGAAACTGGCAACTGTGTGTTTTTGAAAGCCCTCAAATTTTTCACATTCTCAGTGGAGGTTTGAGTTTCTGTTTTGACAAGTCACCACACATTAATATAGTTTGCACAACTCTGCCATATTTTATGTTGACAACTAAGAGATGTCTAAAGCACAACGGCTTTACACAATACAATATTCATTGTGTGTTCGTATGCTTTCATAGTTTGTTGGCTACATCTTGTGTCTCTCTGTTAAACATTAGATAATTCTCTGAACTTTTAATTTTTATTTACAGAAGAAGAAAGAAGGACAGATCTTGACAGTGAAGCTCTGTCCACTCTAAAAGACGAGTTACTACAAAGTCTGCCTCCCAACGACTGCCAGATGTCACAGTCTGAACAGTCAGGAAGTGTAGAACTGATCTACCCTCCGGCCAACGAAACCAGCAGCGACCGAGTGTGTTCTGTGGCGATGAGTGACGTCGACAGTGCGTTTGTGGACAATGTCGACTCTAATTACAGAACATTAGAAGTAAGCAGATCTGTGAACCACACTCCAGGGCCGTGTCAGTACGTGAGTGACGGGACATACTCGGCATACCCGGGAATAGTCATTACGGAAAGTCCGTCCAACGATCTACCTTCGGAAAACAATGATTTACAATATGACTTCAGCAACTACCCCATTTCAAAAGTGAGTAGTTGGTTGATATCAAAAACCAAAAGTCCGGTGAACACTGAAAGCGGCTGCGAGTTTATAAATATGTACCCGTGTGAAAACCGTGAAAATGATAGCAACCAAGTTCAAGGTCCGAGTTCGTCTATGGCTGTGATCAATAAGAAGCAGGAAGAATGTCCTCTGTCACCAGACGTCGTAAGGCCTGCCAAGCCTTGGCTGTTTGGAGTTCATAAGAATCCCAAAGTTGTAAGTAACTTTTTAAATAACTGAGATTGACTTTAAATTTAAATTAGTAAATTCTGAAAATTCAAAAACATTTGAACAATTACCATAGCCTAACCCAGTTTAATTGATTTAGCTCTATTTAATATGAATACAATGGGGTGTCTACCAGTTAGGCTACTGTTTTTTATTCTAAGTAATAGATTTTGACAGAGCCTCAATAATAAATAATCCTTTAATCCTTGGGGGGGGGGGAATATTGTTATTTTGCATCGCAAAATTGCCAAACGGATATAGCAGTGTGTGTTACCCTGCTGCCAACACTATTTAGCATATGGCCACTGCATGTCCTTGCCAGGCAAAAACATGTGATGATTTTATAAAGTTATTTTAACTTCCCTTGTAAATATGATATAACCTCAATTATTGTTTAGTTTTGTAGAAAAATGTTTGTACTAAAAGCTCATATATGTAATAATATTCAATTGTAATTTGATTGAAAACATTTATAAAAATTAATTAAATTAATTTTTGTATTTAAAAATTATAAAACTTGGTTTTAAACTTAAAACTACATTTCACCACAAAACTTAATATATTTAGATTTAGCATTACCAGTTTTCTTTCATTAATGAAAAAATACACGATCAAAATACAAATGTAAGCATAACTACCAACTTGTTTGAGCTGTGTGCCGTACAACATACTGAAAGCACTTAATTCATCACTTCTGTAATATAAAGGAATACTGAAAGTATAAAAATGGAATGTGTTAGAATCTATGAAATGCCAACCCTAGTAGCACAAATATATATATTAAATACATATGAATAAATATATTTAAAATCTATTTAATATATCTCAAGTGTGTATTAATATCATTTTTATATAATATTTAAAATGTATTAAATATTAAAAAAATATGTTCCAATAATATATTTTAATGAATAATATTTAAATACTTACACTTTACACTTACTTTTTACACTTTCAAACATCCTATGGGGCCTAAACATAAAAACACAAAATAATAAAGATTTAGTATGAAAAGCACAATTATCAGTTGAGTAAATTGATTAAATAGTTCATAAAAACAAATTTTGAAAAATAAACTAGATACAGTACAATTTTATTGGCCCGGATGGGTCTCGAACCTGGGTCCTCCGACATGAGCCTATTACCTTACCTCCGAGCTGTCTGTGATTGTTGTTAGTCTAAGTTTTCAAATGGTCAAAGAGTAGCCGACAGTTGCAATGGTTGCAATACTTAAAATATTTTTGATACTACAGTATAATATGATACTGTTAATCTGTTTTGGCATCAAGTAGTTGAGTTGAATAGTGCTGTAGTGAATAGTGAGTAGTCTCCACGAATACAAATACAGTAAACTACAAAAATTAATTTAAATACTATGACAAATATTATGTAATTTATGACATAAGTAAATCAAATAATTATTTTTAGAACACCATATACAATTAGTTTCTTAGAGTCACTAGCACACTTTTCTAGCTAATCATATGATCACATTCATTGTCACATATTGCAATTAAAAAATAAAACCTATCAACACTCTTTCGTTTGACCCACATGTAGCTGTCGAACATGTATACTGCCTCTTAACTATATGCATAATTTTTTCTTTACGTGCATGATAGGGTGACACCATTCAGAGTATGTATTATTATTTACTTAATTTTAACGCTTTCACAATAGCAATTGTCATACAAAAAATGCACGTATAAATTGATAGACACTATAAAAAACAAAAAGATGCAAATTATTATATATTTAAAATATTTTCAACTCATAATTTTGTTAAATATTTAAAAGGAAAAATATACATATAAAATATGTATATTATAGATTCTATTCTAGTTTTATCAATATATATTATGAATCTATTTTATATATTCAAAACTTTTAATTGATATTTTGCATTGTTTTTTGGTAACATCTAATTAAATATACAGCTGCATGTGTAACTCACTGACTCACTCACTCACTGATCAGGTATACAAATTCTAACATACTTCTAGAAGAGCTAGGGACCTGAAATTTGGCACGATTATAATAGGTCTTGGCCCTAAACCACCCAGAAAACTTCAAGAAGTTACACTTTCCTATTTTAACCCTCCCAAAAATTCAAAATGGCGGTTTTTTTAAGTATTAGAAATGCGTTTTTTTCAAACGTTTGTTGTGGTTAAACCGTTAGTCTAATCAAAAAACGAAGAACACTTACTGTACCGGTATTTAGAATTAAATTAGCAGCTACAATTTTGTAATATAAAGTCTTTCTCTATCTCAACCCCTTCATCCTTATATATCGCTCTAAACTTCAAATTTTGGTATTTCCCTCATGTTTTTTTATATTCAAACGTCTGTTGCGGCTCAACCGTAGGTCTAAACAAGAAACAAAGAGAAACTTGGTTCCTTATTTATGACGATCTACAACTTTGTAATTTAACATTTATTTCAATTTTCACTCTTTCGCCCCCAAATTCAAGCGTAAACTTGAAATGTTGCCTTTTCCCCCTGTTTTTGGGGGTTTTGGCTGCCCTGTATTTGGTTAAAAAACGTTTTTGGCATGTTTGACCTAACACTTATTTTTACATATGTCTAAAGTTTATTCTTAACTGATTTTGGAATTTTTAATCACCCTTCTCAACCCTCAAAATTGGGAGGGATGATTTAAGTTTTTATGAAAATCCCGATTTTGAAGTTTTCCTTCAATTTAAAATTACACAAACGTAAGATTACATAAAATAAAACTAATGTTTTGTATACAAATTTTTATAGTGTACATTTTGTTCCATTGCGCCTTTCACGTATCTTCTCTCCAAACCCCTAAAAAAACACCATTTTGATAGTTGTGTCCTTAGAATTTAATCATAAGCCCACTTACCCACTCTTATTAGAGCTAGAACTTTGAAATTTGTTAGGGGTGTTGGTATTCGGTCCAAATTACCTTAAACATTTTCTAAAATCCTCACATTCTTAATTTAACCCTCATCCATTGATTAAAAATACCACCCATGTTAATATTATGGAGAATAAGCGTGCAGAGAACAAAATGCGATTTCAAGCATATTAAGGTCTTGGTAACCATTATGTAACTTATTCATGGTCGTAAATCATTTGTAAAAGTGAAAAAAAGAAGCCATTCTCATCTTATGCCCCCTCCCCACCCACAAAATCTATCTTTTAAGAACTTAAATTTCATTTACTGTAAAACTGTTTCTAGACGTTTTAGTTATTTTAATTTTTTTTCATAATTTTAGAAGAGCTAGACATTTAAATTAGCTACGAATATAGGTCTCTGTAAAGGTCTCCTAAACCAACCAGAAAACTCCATGTCAAATTACATGGAGGGGCATGAAAACCCCTTCAAAAATTTGAAAATAGTAGATTTTTGACCTAAAAAAGTGTTTTTTTTTTTTTTAACTGCTATAACTTAAAAACGGTAAGAGCTAGAACAGATTAAAAATAATTTTTCCAAAAAGTTACATTTTCCTATTTTAGCCCCTTCAAGAAATTTCAAAATAGCGAATTTTTGAACTAAAAAAGTTTTTTTTTTTAACAGCTATAACTTAAAAATGGTAAGAGCTAGAAAAGATTTAAAATAATTTTCATGTTTAGGCATGATATTTTCTATAAGACACTATTATGTGTTTTTCAAAAATCTCACCCTTTCGCCCTCAAAAAGTGCCCTACTTCCCAAAATATTTAAAATTTCACAGATTTTTTTAGTAAGTACCTTTTTTAATTGTTTTAACTACTTTTCGGACATATATGTGTACTTTTAATGCTCCCAACACTGACAGAAAAGTCCAAAAAGTTGCATTTGACATTTGTGACTCCAACAATTTTTAAATAGTGGATGATAAAAAAAATTTTTAAGTTTGTTTATGCATTTTAAGCCAATATGTGAACTCTTATGAAGAATAAGCATACTTCTAGAAGAACTAGGTAACCCCTCAAAAATTTAGAATTTCCCCCCACGTTATTCTTACATGGAATAACATTGAAAGTTACCGACTTTGGTATGCTCATCTGAACCATTTAGAAACATGCTAGGGACTTAAATTTGGCAGTATTGTAGTACGTGATCATAAAGTAACGTTAAATTTTTGAAGATATAATTTTTTAATTTTAACTTTCCCAAAAATCCAAAATGGCGGACATCTGAAAACGACAAAACACTTTTTTTTACAGCTATAATTAAAAAAACGGTAAGAGCTAGCGAAGATTTGAAAGACATTTCACGGTCAGGAATTAAATTTTCTACAAGACACCATCATGCGTTTTTCGAAAATCACATTCCTTCACCTTAAAAAAACGCCCTACTACTTAATTTCTTTCGAATTTTTAACGGTTTTTGCTATTTTTACATACCTAAATAATTCTTTTTTGCAAATATTATTAATGCTTTGTATTCTCCTTAGTTCACTTAAAATTTTACTCCCTACATGTTTTTTTTTGTAACTTTACTCCTAGCAGTGGCGTACTGTCATAGTTGGGGGCCTGGGGCGGCTTAGATGAGAGGGCCTTTTTTGCATACATATATATACAAGTGAAATAATAAATACCATAGTAGGCCTACCCTGTTTAAAATAATTTTATGTTTAAAATTATTTTAAACAGGGTACCATGGTGTTTATTAAAAAAGTAACCCTAAACAGTGATTAGAACTAAAAAGAAATATACGCTTTTAATGTATTTTGTATCACTAATTAAATGAGCTTACTTCAACTATTTTAAATGTAATTTATTTTTGTATTTTAGAAAAATTGAATGATGCTAAATTAAGTTTTCCTTTAAGTTTTTAACATTTTAAGTTTTTATGAGTTGGAGATTCAAAATAAGCACGAGCACTCCAAGAATTAATACAAATCAGGTTTTTTCTGACACTTCTTTCAATTTTTTTTTATTTAGGAGATAGGCCTACTATTTTTGTATAAAATACATTATATAATTATATTAGCCTATCTTTATATTATACATTATATTTTACTATAATTGGTCCAAACGACTTCTGTGATCGGGGCAAAAAAGAACGATATTATCCTCGGTGAAGACGAAATCTTGAGCGTCCGTGTTTGTGGGGTTATAATCTCCATCTGCCGCGGTCGCGCGGGTTATCTCCGAGACGGCGGAGCAATCGTAAACATGCCCTATGTTTACGGTGGAATAGTGAACATCTTTCGCGGAAGCAGGGATATATTCTACATTCCGAAATCGTTAACATCTCCAGCGAATGCTTGGACAACATTATCGTCCCCCGCAATCGCGGCGAAATCGTGAACACAGAACATCTTTTGCGCTTGCGAGACCTTATTATCGTCACCCGCGATCGCTGGGAGTCGTAATTTTTGATCGCGCAATCTTTGCAGACGCTTCCGGTGATTGTGAGAACAGATGAATTGATTATATTCAACAGCATAATTTATTTTCCAATTTTTGAGACCCAAGTATGGCCCCTTCCTAGGCCAAGAGGCCCTCAGCAATGGCCGTGTTCGAGAATACGGCCCTGATTTGGGGGCCTATGTTGGTGTGGGGCCTGGGGCAGACCGCCCCCGCCGCCCCCCCCCCCCCCCCCCGTTGGTACGCCACTGACTCCTAGACCCTTGAGATTTAAGTTTAATGTCAAAATTTGAAGGTTTTTACAACTTTTGCGAGCCCTATGTTATCTGGAGAAAGCATTGAAATTTAATGACTTAGGTATAATCATGTGAATTGGTTAGAAACGCTTTGGCTAGAGACGTGAATTTTGTTAGTATTCTAGTATGGGATCCAAAATTAATGGTAAAATTTGCTCAAGTCCCATTTTAAAATTTTAACCCTCCAAAAGTCCAAAATGGTCGACATCCTAAAACGATAATACACGTTTTTTTAACGGCTCTAACTCAAAAACGGTAAGAGCTAGCCAATATTTTAAAGAACTTTCATGGTCAGGAATAACATTTTCCTACAGTCACCCGACAAAGTTTAAAGTACAGAAAGCTGCTAATTGCTGCATATTTATACTTTGCCGTACGGTTTATACTTTGCCGCACGGTTTATACTTTGCCGCACATCAGGATTCCAACCAAACAACACAAAACAGCGTGGTTTTATTATGCACGTAATCCGTGTACGCTTGGAAATAGGTTGGCAACACTTAAAGATAATAATACTATGAACAGCTGATTGACTATTATAACTACGATTTAACCTGTCATTTCGTGTTTATAGTTTTGGTATTTCTGAACTTTCTGGACTTTTCTTTTAAACGTTTTTAAAACATTCCTACGGTCTTAATAAACAAGAAAATACCTTTAAAGCATTTTTTTAGGCGCGGAAACCACTTCAAATTACAAAAACATACGGAACTATATTCTCAAAAGACGGAGCACATTTCTTGCCGAGGAAAAATAGCGGAGTGATACGGACCACGGGTACTACTTTCTCCAGGGCACCATTTGTGTAATTGTGTTGCTAGCTGAACCTAAAAACGTGTTGTATAGTGTTTGAAAGACTAATTATTTATGTTTTATAGTGACTGTAGGAAAAATATAATGTGTAACACGAGTGAAAAAGGCCTTTGCTGCACTCGAGATCATTCCACACTCGCCTGCGGCTCGTGCGTAAACGTTGCTCTCGTGTGCAGCAAAGTGCCACTTTCACCACTAGTTACACAAATAACTATTTCTACAAAACTTTTTCAGGCGTTTCCCGAAAATCGCACCACTTTACCACCAAAAACGTCATACTTTCAAAAATTTTTAAATTTCTTTAAAAGTTTTTACGGTTTTTGCTTCTTATTTCTACCAGAGTATTTTCTTTTTCAAATATTATTAACGCTTTTTATTTTCCTTAGTTTACTTGGAATTTCAGGTACTACATGTAGGGTTATTTCGTAACCCTACTCCTTGACCCTCAAAATTTAAGTTTATGTTAAAAACTTGAAATATTTTACAACTTTTGAAATGAAATGAAATGAGTAAGTGCTTTACCAAACGATAAGGTAATATGTACATCCAAAAACATAACACTTTGAAACAATGATTTAATAACAACAGTTTGTTTGGTTGACACATTTTTTGCCTTCTAAAATAAATAAGAGTCTTTAAAAACATTTAGCACAAAAAGAAATGAAAAAGTTTGACTATACATAAAATAAATTATAATAAAACATAATTAGAGTACTCAATAGACTACAAAACATAATACAGAATTAAGGATATCAGATAAAAGTAAACGAGTTTCAAGGTTGTTTTTTGTTTTATTTACCTAAAATTTAGAAGTTAAACTCACTTATAAGTTCCCATCTATACTTCCAAGCTTCCCTAAGGTGTTTTGTAAAGACACGCCAATCCTTCCCATTTAGGTATGCGGATCTAAACCATTTGGAAACATGCTAGGGATTTAAAACTTTACAATAGTGTACAACAATGGTACAACGATACCAAAAAATAACCCTAACGATTTTCAAAAGTCCCATTTTAAAGTCTTAACCCCCCCCCCCCAAATCCAACATGGCGGATGTCTGAAAACGTCATATTATGTTTTTTAACTTCTATAACTCAAAGCCACCTATTTCTTATAAACCCCCTATTTAATAAAACCCCTATATTAAAGGAATTTAGCATTTTTTATGTTTACCCCATACCAAATAATTAAAAACCCTCAACTTCTTGAATCACTGTCTTTTGTCGTGGTAAAGACTTGAAATATTTCAGTTACTAGTCTTCGTTTTAAAATCAAGGAATAATTTAGAAGTGTATACAATTTACCCCCCCCCCCCCCACTAAATCAACCCCCCTAATATATCTGTATCAAAAACACTTCAGTTGCACTAGACTACAGTGCTTAGTATTTTACAAACCTCTTATTATTGTATTATTTTACTCAATAATAGATTTTCTCCGAGGAACTTCCAACAATACCCCGACCAAAAAAGGGGGCGAGCCAAAGGCGAGTTTTTAATATATATTTGTAGATATCAAACTATTACTAAAGATTATTTATATATTTTATTCAAAGTTATATCAAATACAACTTTGAATATATAAAATATTTATAAAATACATATTTGTGCTACTAGGGAAAACTAAAAATGTAGGCCTAAGGGTACTGTCATTAGTAAAAACGCAAACACTATGTACCACCGTCCACCACAGATAATTCTGTACAGCAGTTTTCACTGCCATGTTTTAAATTCAGAAGGTACAATTCACACAACTCGTCAAATAAAATGTATCCTTAACTGTATATACTACCTATACGGGATTAGTTAATTATTACCAATGTTAAAACATATCAACCGACATACCATAAAAGGGTCCATAGAAGGTTTTTGAATGGGGCTTTCTTTTTTTTATAAGTGTCCTCAAAACATGAGCTACATTTTATTAAAATGGCTAATTCTGGTGGCTGGTATTTGTCTTTGATTGCCCTATTATTTTTTCAGGTAGAGGTAGTAATCAACAAAACTGGACCAGACTTGGGATTCGAGATCTCAGCTTCATATGCTGTAAGTATGCAAATATTGACTTGTGTTTTTTATGTTTATTATTGCACTCATCTTTGCAATATGTCCAAACAAATAAACAAAAGAAATAATAAGTTACTTAATTAATAAGTAGGGCCTACTGAATAAATATTGTTCTATTAGTTAAGTATTTTACTTCATGTGCAGCGTTTCCTGCAGATAGGTGAATGTCATGCATTTTCTAAAAAAATATCTGTCTTTAGTTTAGTCCTTACCTTATGTTATTAGCAATGTTTGGTTTACAAAATCTATGGATACAGTGAAATGAACGAATGTGAAATGGCAAAGTAATCCGTTCCTATTTGTTTTGGACAATACAGATTTAAGGGTAGGAGTTGTTAGCTATGTCATGTAGGGGACTTTTTTTGAGAGAGGAGATCAAATGCTTTTATGCACACAGCTTGCAGGGTGATACTCCTGATTTGATCAGACAAGTCAATAAAAAAACCTACTCTGTTGTACACAGATCTGGGATTGTTTGTCACAAGTCAGGTCTTTGTGTGACCTAAGCCCTCAAGATTCGCAACTCTTCTAGCATTCAGTTCTTTTATGTCCTATACCGCATTCCAGTCAAGGTCAAGCTTCTTGGCGTGGAGAATACCCTGGAGGAACTGTGACACACAGGTCCAGTTGTAAGCAACCCTCTATCATTGCGATGATTGTGTCCAACAGAAGTCCTACATGGTGTTGAGCCTCGCGGCATTGTCCTTTGAACCTAAGACCTCGGGGACTGAAACCTCACATTCTACCACTTGACCAGCTTGCTCTCACTACAAACAATGCTAATGATTATTTGTTGTTTTTTTTTTTTTTTGCAAAAAATGATCCACCACACTTGGGAAATAAATCAAACGACAGGACAAGATCCTTCAGTGGGCAATTCTCTTTAAGTATAGTTTACTGCAAAAAACAGATATTGGACGCAAATGTTTGTAATCATTATTACTGTGCAAACTATATTAATGATGTTTTGTTGTTTTTCTGTTTAGGGTGTTTTCATAAAAAATGTTTCGCCACACTTGATGGATAAATTGAAGGAGGGGGACAAGATTCTTCAGGTAGAGGGTCCTGAGGTGAATGATGCCAGCAACATCCTACAAATTTTAAATGCCCTTAAAGGTATGGTCGGTCCATTCTCCATGATGATCTCACGTCAAACGTAACTCGGTTAGTCTTCTAGTCTCAACTATTTTAACAAATGACCAAAGTATTAATTTTTGACATAGTGTTTTTTTTTTTGTTGAAACTGACATATTGAGATATGTCTGTGTAGTTTTGTTGGTCAGTAAGACTTTGTTTTAAATTTATTAATTTTTTAATCTCTAGTTTGTATTATTTGTTTACATGTTTTTGTAAACACTAACAGTATTTGTCATTAATGTTGTAAGAAAAATAATTTGATTTAACATCAATATAGTCCATAATAGTTTATTCAGTACTTGTTAGGGATGGATCTCTAAGTTTAGTTTGGATTTGATTTAAATTTCTGTGATAAAAGAAAAGATAAAAGGTATAATTTTATTTTAAACACTATTACAGATCTACGTTTTAGAAAGTAATGGTTTTATGAGGTAAAGGCTGAACATTCGTTAAACCTAAAAAAGGTGACGTTGATGCAAGTAATAAGAAGTAAGTTTTGTTTAACTTTTCTTGTCAATTAACTTAGTTTTAACCTTTTCTGTTTAGAAAATTTAAAAGATTTTCTATCATATGAATAGGTGTGTATTTTTATCTAATTTTAGGCTTTCATTTTTATTTTATTTTAATCCAAAACCTTAAGCATTTTAAAAATTTCTCAGTCATATTGACTTTTATGATGGCCAAAAAAATAGTTCATAATTTGTATTCCATCCAACTGGTGTTCCTCCATTGTATTTGTCCAGATCCAGAATCTAGGCTAATTTTATTCTAAACTGTTTAGTGTTTAGTGATATACATTTATATAGTGCTTTTAAAAATATTTTTCAAACAACATCTTACTAATTTGAGGTCACAATAAAATGTGAGGGAATCTTAGCAGTATTTTTGTTTTGTTATATATTTTGTTGTTTTGTAGTTAAAAGGTACTTATTTGTAAGTAATTTATTTTTGTGAATACATATTTTTTAATACAATTTTTTTTTAAGTGCCAGGGTGCATTTAGTACTTGTTAAATAGTTTGAATTCTGTACATATTATTATGTAATTGTATTAACATTTTAGCTAATTCATTCCTTCTAAGTATTAGGGGACTCAACCCTGTTGTAAGATAGCTTTATTTAGATGACCAGTTTTGAGATCTAAGTCTATGTTGTATTACCCCAAGTGGAGGTTTTCAGTTCTCTTGAGGTATTACTTGGTGAGTGTCTCTTGAGGAGATAGAAGTTAATATGTTCTCTCTAAATTCATTATGTGTAAAAAAAGCCCTCACAGTGACTGTTACTAAAAGTAGCAGCTCTATGTTGGCTGATAAAAGAGTACTTATTCAACAATTTGAAAACTAATTGTTCTGAAAGTTAAGGTTTATTTGTCTTATATTGATTATGTTTTAAAATTTAATAACCCCAACTATAATACAACCAACCAATAATGTTGAAGACATAGATTGTTTGTATACATTGGTATATTTTTGAAATATTTAACTAAACTTTACTTTATCCAGCATGGACTCAATTAACTTGACAATTTGATGATATATTTAGTCAGGATCACTTCCTGTTAATTACAAAACCAACATTGGTAAATAGATTTTGTAAAAATTTGAAAGTTTGAATTTTTTGTCGGTATATTTTAATTCAAACAACCTCTTTTATAAATAAATACAATTTTATATTCTATTGCCAGGAGAAACTATCCAAACAACCTTGTTTTGTTTATTGTAACTTCAGAAAAGACAATTGTTAAATTTAAATCTAAAATAATGCTGGACATACATTTTAAAGATGGGTTATTGATTTTAGTTTAATGCGTAGACAATGTTTTTAGTTTGATTAATAAAAGTTATGTCTGAAAACTAACAGTATTAGATAGTATATAATATGACTACAAAACGTCGTTATGTTCACCTTTTTAACAAAATGACTAGTATTTAAAACATAAGTGTGCTTTGACTAATAGTATTATTTTTTATGTATAGTCAAGTTTAGTTTGTAATCCCTAGAGTTTTTACATTCTGTTGACTAATGTAACTTTCTTTTTTATGTGTCTTAATTTCTATCAAAACAGTTTTTATTTTCATTGTTTTTCATGTTCTTTGTTTAAATTAAAAACCTTAAAAGTTGTTCTATTGTTTAAACAAATTAAAAAAGTTGTATTAAGTTCCAATAGATATACCTACTGGTTGTGACTAAATTTAGATTGGTTGTGATTTATAGATATTTTGGTTTCATATTTTGAATTATTACTAAGAAGAAGAAACAATTTTATTTTACAATAAAAACTTAAAAAATGTATTATTTTCTTGATTCTAATGAAGATTTTCTTTTACCCATTTAATTCAATTAAATGAATAAATACATTTCTCATGAACTTTGGTTTAATTTTTCTATGCATGGGAAACCTCTGACGCTGAATTTTGTTTTTGTTTTTATCTGTGTTTAAGATTGAAGAAGTTTTTAGCAAATTTCCCATATAGGGAATAAGCTATTACTGTAGTACTCATGGTAGGACCTGGACCCGGGACCGATTTACTTTTTCGTTTTGAGGTCCCTAGAGTCCAAAAAACACCAACCGTTCAAATTCATATACAGTTGAACCTCGTTTGTACAAACCTCGATAAAACGAATTCCTCGATAAGACGAATTTTTTTTAATCCCCTTGACACTTTCATATAGGTCAATGCTAAAAACACCTCTATACAACGTAGTAATTAAGTTAAAAACCTCCATAAGACGAATTTGTTTGTGACATGGGCTAGGACTGATTAACCTCTATACAACAAATATTCTTAGCACAAAACCTCTACAAGACGAACGTGACCTCTATAAGACGAATTTATCATAATCTTAACCTCCATAGTACGTAGTTTTCAAAACAAACAGAAGCTTGTCTCAACATGAAACCCCCACCCATCCCTCCTCCTTCCTCAGTCATTGTTTGGAAAAAACTTGGAGCGAGGAGAAACCTCTATAAGAAGAATAACAGCAGCATTAAACCTCGATAAAACGACCCTCTTTATTAAGAATACCTCTATAGTACGAATTTTTCCCGTACCCCTTGAAATTCGTCTTATAAAGGCTCAACTGTATATAAAAAACAAAAATAGTTGGTTTACATATGTCAGTTAGCACGATAACTCAAGCAAAAATGATCCGATTTTGATGAAATTTTGTATAAACGTGAAAACCTACATTTATTCAAACGAGTTCGCGAACCAGTGTGATCGGACTATGGGAACGGGGTTTATGGGAGGTTTTATGGGGTAAAAATTGGGTTTTCCAATTTTTGACCCTAAAAACATAAAATTTAACAATTTCTTTCCAAACCATTTTGTAGATCTTAAAAAAACTTATAATTTAGTATATTGAAGCGTTATTATGCGCCTAATGGTTACGGAAAAAATTCAAAAAAATTTTAAATTTAAAATTCTCATGTTATTCTTATAGAGAATAAGTAAACTCAAAACTGTTGTTGTTCGCTTCTTTATAAGCATATTTTGATCACATTTGGAAAGTGCATTTATTTCATACCAAACTATTAAAATTTTACAAAAACACTTTTTTACCCTCCCTGTTGCAGCAAACCTAGAGTAGTCTAAAACTAATGCTATTTAAATTAAGAATAAATGTGATATTTTTAAGGAGACATTTTAGTGTAAATCCAATTAGGAAAATGGAAATTTGCTTAGTCTACAGGTTCGCTGCGGCGGGATTTTTAATTTAATTTGGTCATGGAGCTGTGATACATGCAACGATCACATAAGACCAATAGATGAAGCACGTTGGCTGCGATGTGAAGCTGGCTATAGTAGTGAAGTAGGCTATAGTAGGCTATAGTATAGTAGTGATTTTTCACTAATCTTCAGCAAGATGGCGGCTGCCAGCTGTGATGAGCCCTAGTTGCGAGCGCAACTAATTAAATGTTAGTTGATATCAATAATCATGGAATCTGTCCTGCAATAGGAAGAATCTGTAAAAATGTGGCAAGCCAAACACTTTGCTAGTGTATGCCGAAATAATAATAAATTCCTTAGTTCAAAATAATTTAATAATTTGAGTAATAGAGAAGAAACTTCAACAACCCAGATCTTATTTAGTCTCTATTAAAGATAAGGGTTTAAAGAGAAGAAATAATAGATTCATAAAAAAATATGGGGCAAATCAAGGGGAAAATGACAAATAACATATGTTTAATTTAATGTTCATTTGTTTATGTTGTGTTTTAAAAGATTTACTTTTTTATATATGCAAGAGTTAATACATAACTATGACTTTTAGTTTAAATATTACACTCTATTGGTCTGGTGTCTCAATAATGTCCGCAATCAATGATTCTACCTCTTCATCCGGTTAATTTTCTATGGTAGGGATACTTTTAAACCACAAACATGAAAGCAATTTTAATGGTTTCAGAGTTCCATGCTTTTGACGCCACCCAAAGATCATCAAGTTGATTGATCTGAGTTTTTTGCTTGCTACCCATATCCCTCAAAGACCATTTTACCACCTCTCTCCTGTAGTTCACTTTTAAGTTCTTTATGGTCCCTTGATCAAGTGGTTTGAGCTTAGATTTTTTTTTGTGGTAGAAAATTAGACTTGGAAGTTCCTCAGAGGATGTAAGTATGTCTTAGTGTGCTGAGCATTTTTTGATGAAAAGAGGAATTTTTCTGTTCCTTTTTTTGATGACTTTGTTGATAGTATTTTAAAGCCAAACTACTCAACAAACCAGTAACCATCCAAGCTCTGTGTTAATAGGTGGAGAGAGATCACAGTTTATTGTAGAAACTTGCATGATATTTTTCCTGCTGTAGATTGTCTGCTATTGTTCATCAGTCTCGTTTGAAACAAGACTAAAGTTAAGAGAATTTTTGCATGTGGATTGTGTTGTGACTGAACGAGAGGGATTGGCGAACTAAACAGAGGATGTCTCTAAGACTTATCAAGGCCAATGATCAGCCAAAGTCTTAAACACACAATCAGTTAGCAAAGTTTCTTCTAAAGCACATCGCACACTACAGTCAAACGCGCCGCACCCCCCTGTGGAAACTTCCGTTGTGAGATCGCACATACTGGGCGCAGTCGCCGCCGTCCCTCTCCGCACCTCATGGGCAGTGCCTCTAGTTCTACATTGGCGTGCAGTTGTGTGTCTTGTGATTGTGTTGTTAAGTGTATTTTTTTTTATTATTTTTTTAGATGAGCAGCTCTGAGGACAAAGATATGTCTTTCTTTTATTTTTTATTATTTTATTTAACTTAATCGATAGTCGCTATAAAGCACGTAAACGTAAACAGAACAGAATAGACTTCAGGTTCAGACTGTTACCTGAAATAACTTCCTCGATAATCGCTATAAGCACGTACGTGAACGTAAACAGAACAGAATGACTTCAGGTACAGACTGTGACTGTGATCAGTGAGTTTTCCTTGCTGACCGAAGATGCACACGCGAAGATGGCCACAGTCAGAAATCGGTTCCGTTGCCTATCGCACACTACAGCGCGCCTCACCGCCTTCAGAACAACAATTCCTTGCGACTTCTCTTGAGAGTTCTGCAAACGGAATTATTCCGCGGTGTTCACGGCTGCACGGCGCGTCACACTCAAGTGTGTGCACTATCACATCACTGAATCCCATACAAACTATTCGGCCAGAATTATTTCACGGCGGCTCGGCGCGGCGCGAGGTGGTGTGTCTGTCTGTAGTGTGCGATGAGCTTAATTCAATCACTGCCTCAATAGAAACAGATGATCACCATTGCTCTGGACTGTTGTGCTAATGTGTGTACAGCTTTCTGAAACTCCCTAAGCCACTTGCACATTTTGTATTTCCAAAACACTTTTCTGCATGCACATCTGTCAACTGGCAATAGTAATCAACTGGGGTGGACCCCTTCCCTACAGAAACCTTATCACAGAATGTGATTCATACATTGCAAAAGCATCAATTTTCTCTCAAAACGTTTTTAATACTATGGCAAGTTCAAATCATCCCACAGTGGTGGAAATTCATCAGAATAGTAGAAGGTGAAGCAAGAAAAACTACGTTGGTCTCATTTCTTGTTTGGCTATGACTGAAGCTTAATGGAGATCTTAAATTACTGACAACCCTCGTATATCTTAAACCTTTCCATGTCTGATAAGTAAAGTTAGATTTTTCTTTAAATGTCATGTCATGATCACATTGCACAACTGTTATAATATGTTGGGTATTACCACGTCAATCGATATAAATCCCACAACCACAACCACTGATTTACATGATAAGATTCAAAACAGTTTCAGGATTGAAAAATCCAGTTATGCATAGTGAATACAAGGAGGGTTTTGGCAAAAATACATTGGCTACGCCAACATGAATAAATGATTATGTTGACACGCTTAGTTTTAGCATCTGTAAGAATTTATTTTGGGTAGCTCACTACAAACACTCAATAAGTTTATCCATAACAAATCCTTTGATAAAAGTTCCAATATTTATAGTGATGATAAATCAATACTCTTTATTAATGAAGAATGTAGGGTCACCACTTCTGCAGGGAAATACCTTGATTCTGTAGAGTAGCCATTTTTTTGTAAGTGATTGTTATTGCTTCTTTTCATGGTATTTGAATAGACACTGTACCATCAATGTACCATTATTTTAAATTGTAGTTAAATTATATTCATTTACAGTTTTTTTTTAGAGAAAGTCCTTTGTACCTCATCATATAAGTGTTTTTTATATGATTATATTACTAGTGTATCTTCTTTTTTCTCTCTGCAATTATTCTAGTGGTAGACTGATAGGAAATAAAATATGATTACAATATAAATGCACTCTTATATTTTATAATTTTGTGCCACTTATTTCATCTTTAGGGTGTTAATACAAACATAATTATAAGCTACCTAATATAAATAAGACAGGGTCAAATTCTCTAATAAAGTTCTGGTTTGAAACAGCTAATATGTTCTCTGTTACAAAATCCTCAAAACCACTGAAGATTTCAATCAGTTTCAACCAATTAATTATTGAATAATTGATTTTTGATAATAATAAATATTTTATCATGGATGGATTTATAAATGAATGTTCCAGTTAGCCATTTTCATATCTTGATGACTGTCCATCCGCTTAACAGGCTGACCTTTTCTATATCTCTTGAGATTGATATGTTTAGATATACCTCTAATAAATTCCCCAAGTTGTCAGACTAGATTATGAATGTAATGGACTATAACACAGGTGATTGGTATTGATTTATTTGAAGTACCATATATCTCTTCCCTCATTATTACTTTACCAAAGGTTTCATTGAACGGAGTGCTTAATTTCCACTATTTTATTCATAATGAGCAAGTAAGATAATTTTTTATAAATATAATACATATTTAACAATTGATTAATTGTGAAAATAAACAACATTTTTTACTTTTAATGATAAAAACAACTTAATACACATTCTCACTTGATGGTTTCACTGTCTTTAGGAGAGAATGCAAGAGCTGGGGGGTGAGAAAGGGGGACTTATTTGACATCATCCTCTTCTGAATCTTCTCTTGTAATTTTGCTGCAACAAACGCATCTTTCATAAGTAACAATAATCACTGTCCATGATTCATATAAAATATATTATACTGAATCATGTTTGACAATTCACACTCTTGTCATCATCATGGCCAACCTCAGATTACAATTTTGTACTATATGTGTATGCTCCTACTGTTTGTTATAAGGCTATCTCGATAAGCTTGAGTTATGTTGTTTGCTTTTAATTCAGCTGTATATCAGTCTGTCATACAAAAAAATCTTTGCCTACAAACTGTTTTCTATGCATTCTTTATTAATTGGATAATAGATAGGCGATTTGCAAATTTGTTTTTTTAAGTTTCAAGAAAGGGAGAGTAATTTATTTTTAGTAATAAATATCAAGAAAATCCTTCAGTATGCCATGTATGATTACCTGTTAAATTTAGTGCAGCGGAAGAAATTGACTATGCCAGTGTAGAGGCAAGTGACTTTTTCTGGTACCAATCCATCTTCTGTCTCTACAACAAAAGTATACTAAGCAATTTCATTTTTATTTTTTTTACGTATATTTGGATTTAAGGTCTTTGATGCGGATTAATTTTAAAGTTGGGGGTTATTTATGTTCATTAAAAAAGTAAAAGAAATATTTGTTAGGCGTATCTATTTTAAATAGTGAATTAAGTAATTTTTCTAACTCTTCATAGTATGGTGTTTCTTTTACAATAATTTATTTAATTTTATGGGAATAGTTTGAAATCTGCTATCTTATCTTATCTTACATATATTATGAGTTTGAAATTATGGATGTTTGTGAGTATGTCACATAGACAATCACACGAAAACTACTCTGGACCTATTGAGGTAAAGTTTAGCAGGAATTGAGTCAATATACCAGAGGTGGACATATTCCTATTTTTATTTTGAAATTCCTATAACCCCGCTTCACTAGCTTTCAGATTTGACATTTTATCCTCATAAATAAACTTAAATTTGGAATTAAAATATTTATTATAAATTTGCTGTTTTCAACGTGTTTTTGTTGGGGCCCCAACAAATTATGTTAGTCAATAGTGAAGAATACTGACCAGCCCAGGTACTGCGTTTTCCGTAGCGACTGCCCATGAAGAAACGATCTCCGCGTGGTTCTACCTCCAGTCTCGGCTGAGGCATATCGTGACCCCCTCGACCGTAGCGACTCCCACTCCAGAACTTGCTTTGCCTGACGTCGCGATCTGTGGAAACAGGACAAGAGTAACATTATATCCACAAAAATCTTAGATGTATGTTATATGTATAGTAACAATATTTCACAAGGTAAACCCATTTATTGACTTAGGAATGTTTTGAGGCACTTGAGTTTGAGGTAAACTCTCAAACCCCACCAAATGTTATTATATTTACAAAGGAAATATTTTTCTTAAGACCATTCAAGAAGCTTTGCTATTGATGGTCTGTGATTTAATAGTTGAAGACTTTAACACCTTTGTACCATAACATAGAATTTGTATTCTTTGCTCAAATAACAATGAACCATCTGAAATATAAATAAGAATGTGTTCAGCCAGTCAAAGTATTTTTCCCTTGTACAGTACTGTACTGATTTATACATTAAATTCAAATATTGATAAAATCCCATTTCACCCATTCTTTCCTATTAAATATTTATATACTAGTACTCGTGTATTGTTATTTTACTAACAAATAAAATCCACCCCCAATGCAGAATACCTGTACACTAAACGGATTTCAATTTCTCCTATTGGATTTTAACTAAACCAAACTAACCCACTTTATTATGTAGTGCAATAAAAGGCACTGCACTTGGAAGTTCTACATCATGCATTTTGTAGTGTTTTGGTATCCTAAAAATAATGTGGATTCAGCTGAGGGCCTCAAAATGAAAAAGTCATTAAATCAGTCCCAGATCTGGATATTTCCGTGTAACCTACGGTAATAGTTTCTTTACTAAAAGGAAATTCAGTAATATGTATGAATGGTTGCTTGTCCTTTGGCATGCCCAAAGTGAAAGAAGTCCAAAGTGAAGTTCTTGTGAAAGAATTCACAACTCACGAGATAAATATGATAGTCTATAAAAACACACTAAAACCTTATCCAATATGAACACACCTCAGAACAGACCTAAAATTTTACAAAATGAGTCCAGCCAAAGTTAATGACTCCAAAAATGAAAATATTAACGATTTGTTAACACAAATTATTTGATGTAGGTATGGTTGAATCTGTTTTATAGCTGGGGGCTGAGTGGTACTTGCTTAAACATCAGAAGATTGCTGGTTGATCTTAATCATAACCAAGCTCCAAGCCTACAAGTCAGCTCACTCCACTCTATACTCACCCTGTACATACCGGTACTGTTAGTTGTCTTAGTTAAATGACACATAAGTCAAAGAACAAAGAACCATAGTGTTTTATTAAGAAGGTGTTCTCACTTGTGAAGTGATGATCCGGCAAGAATGTTTCTTGCAGGAGCTCTGCTCTTTTGCGATGGTTGGCGTAGATGTCTTGCGTAGATAGTGCCACGAGGGACGCGAGGCACAGCAGACACATGGCACATCTGTTGCTCACCATCTGCAAACAACAATAACAATGATATACCTGTGAGAATCATGGTATCTCAGACTATTGAGCTGTTGACGAAAGGTAATAAAACCTATTTTCAGTTATATCACAGCTCAGGAGCTAAAACATTGGTTTTAATAGATAGATGGTCCAACACACTTGGTAATCCGATGCTGTAATGAAAGTGTAGTCTACCAATCTGATTTTTTAAATTTGTCAATTGAGCTGTTGTACCGTACCTGAATTTTCTAGAGAATACAGGTAGGTCTGAGTTAATTTAGATCCAAGGTTATACCACAAAGAAGTAATATAAAAATTACTCTGTGGTTATACTTATTAATATTTTGGACTAAAATATACGGCTGTACAGGATAATTGATAATTATAATTCATTTTGATAGCCCCAGGATTGTGTTTTATGACTAATGATTATAACTTATTCTGACGGCACCTCCAGAAGTAAATCCTTTTGTTGGTTTGACGATGGTGGAGTTAAATAACCACCTAAACATATGAAGCCAATTTTAAAATACAACACTAAAGTACATGTTAAGGATTGTCCGACAAGATACGTTTTGCCATTATTACTCATAATTGGTGAGCTGGATCAAATAAGCTTTAGATTCAATAATTATGGCTTTTAAAATTCAATAAAGTGATATATCCGTACACCTAATAGTCAAGGGGTAATTAAACTTCTCAAGTTGACTTTTGTTAGCTTATAGATAAAGTTTTATACTATTTTCGATAATCTGACACTTTTGGTAATCTACTTCTCCCTTAAGTAACGGATTAGCAATAGCAATAGTCAACAAAGAAAAATTTGGATCTGCTATTTTTTATGTATACTACCACATGTAAGGATGTATTACAAATAAGATGCATGTAGGAAAGTGATTAAACATAGAGTAATTGCCATTGTAACTGTGTAATTTTGTTTGAAAGTCAAATAATCCATTTCAAGAGATATTGCACATTCAAGCAATACTAGAAAGATAAATGAAATTCCTGAAGTCTTCATCCTCTTGGGATCCAAAAGGTCCTGAGTTGGTGCATGATTAAACTCCTGTAATCTAATGATAAAACTTGTTGCAGTAGCAAACTGTGGGACTTTGCTGATCCGAGTAACCCGCAACTTTCCCTGAATGCCTTAACCGATTAAAATATGTCAAATATCAAAAGGTCATTCTAGTATATTCTGTGTGTTTGTTTTAACATGATTTACATATGTTTGTAGAGTTTATTGAGGTTTCTATTACATATCTTAATTTAGTTATATTTACTTCCTTTCATTCCAACAGGTACAGTTCAATTACAATTTTACATTTCTTATATGAATGTTTGGTTTTGTTTGTTAACGATATTCTAATAAATATTTAACAGACCATAAGACCATTTTTGAACACAAAGGTAAAGCCTTGTTTGGATTGCAATTGATGCTTGAGTAAAATATGTTTGAGCTCTAGTTGTAAAAGGCGTTAGCGTATAAAAGTTGAATTACGAAGGTTGTACCTAATTGTTAGAATGCAACAATGGAATTTCGACCGTTCTCCTTTCAGTTTCAAGGTATCGAGGTTCGTTTGAGTATACACATATACTCAATGGGATTACGTGGATTCCATCATATTCTCGTTCTTCAAAAATATTATTTTCTTTTACAACCAATTTTTAAATTAGACGCCTTTTCAATTTTAATGAGTAATCATAGTTTATTTTGTACATTTAATTTTGTTTTAATACATTTCCACAACAAATCAATTTATCTAATTAGGTTATCAATTTATAAAACTGATTAGGCCCAGGCCTATAAGTTTTTTCAAGAGAATTTTAAAGTAAGAAATATATTTTTGACCTCTTAAAGTTTATCTTTTATTTTAGGCCTGAAAAACGTTTATCTACCGTATAAGTGAATAATACTGTACACTCAATTGAAGAAGTGACGAAACATGAAGAACGATCATGTTTCATTTTATAATTTACTAAAAATAATTAGCTGGAGTACTTTGACCAGGCAACCTTATATTTTACCTAGTTATTATTTCAACTTACCTGTAAATAAACGGAATTGTCATTTCTTTTTCTAAATTAGTATGAAGTCTAGTCTTTTTGTTTGACGCACGCGTTTCATCTTTTCCACTCAACACAAAGGCCTAATTGGTTATTTTAGTATAGTCAAAGTGTACACAACAATTAATGTTTAATCTTTTGGTAATTTAGTCAGCAGATTAAAATGGAAAGAAATATAGTTATAAAAAAACGATACATGTATATATATATATACACATGTAATTTGTTATTTATCTTACTAGTAAATCAAGCGTATTGTAATTTCCTTTTGTAAAATTATTTTCTGATGTTTTTGAAGACGACTCCGTTTCATCATTTTGTGGGGTATCACCCTGCGACCTAGGCCTATGTCTAATTGGTTACCTATTTAATTAATTGTTCTCAAATTTTACAAAGCAGATAATAAATTATAATTATAATAATACCCCATTTTGGGGTCCCGGCCAAAATTGTCTTACAGATCAAAAAGTATTTTTTACTTCCTTGTTACAATAATAATGAGTTTAATTTCCCTGATACAACCCTACAGTTATTATTCGACCAAAAATAACATTTTTAGAAGAAATGTATACATTATTTAACAGGTTATTTTATACAGACCCATGTAAACGGGATGCAATTTGAACCACTCTCTATGGCATTAAATTCTCAGCTCATCTTTCGCACTATATTGTCTATTCAGTCAACATTTTAATCTTTTTAGTGTAATAAATTATTAATGTAGTTACACTTCAAACCAAATGATAAATTAAGTTACACCTTTTGATTTACATTTTGTTATTTTACAGTACCGTACAGGCATTTTAGTCAGCAGATTCAAGTTTCCAGAAATATAGTAATAAACAAAAAAACTATACATGTATATATATATATATATATATATATAGGCACATGAAATTTATCTTTTAAATTTAAAAGTAAAACAAGCGCGTTGTAATTTCCTTTATAAAATTATTTTCTGGTTTTGGCAGATGACTTAGTTTAATCTTTTCGTGGAATTTCAACCTGCCACATAGGCCAAAACCAATTCTAATTGGTTATTATGCAGAAATTAATTGTTGTCAAATTTTACACAGCAAATAATTATCGAATTATATATTAAAGTAATACGATAATCATTTTCCTTATACTAGAGGTCGCCCCGTGGTCGAAAAATCTACCAATAAGATGTTTTGTGCAACCTTATATATTTTTACCACATGCTGTAAATAAAAGATGTGATTGGAATTTATTATATTTGTTTTTATTTTCTGTTTTTATTTCCTTGTTATTTCATTACCAGCATGTCAACGCATAAGGTCAATGTTAATTTTTGTTTGATTTAAAATTTATTTTTTGAGCCTATTTAAATTTATAAAGGGATTCAACACATTTACGGGAAAATATCTTTCTAAGAGAATGCATAGATTTTCCCTGTGATGCACACAAACTGAGAAAAAATTCAAGGAACATAGTGTAAAATATAAATTGACGTAGGCCCATTTATGCTATGATGACAGTTACCTTTAAACTGTTTTTGAATAAATGCTTTTCGTGGAAACTTTCTTATAAAGGTACGAGAACACGTCTTTCTTATAGCCCTGGTTTTATTAATATGGACATCGATGAATTTTCTCTTTATATCATATATTTAGTTTTATAATAATTGTTCATTGTTCCCATTTAATGAACTGCTCTTAATTGATTTAAGATTAGTAATTACAGTACTGTATGATAAAATGACAAATTCGTAATAAAATATATAAGCGCTTTAAATTGTCAATATTTTCAAGCATTGTACACGAGAATAAACAACTGCTTATTGGATTTATTGTGTCGTGGAACTGCATTTTTATGCATAATTAATGATATTATTATATTTCATTTCACATTTCAACATTTGGTTTCTTAGAAAAAATAGCCTATTGAAAAATTTAACCAAAGTTAAGAAACATTATCTTGACAATTGAAACAACGAAAATAAAACACAGTGGAGCCTCCATTACTAGTTTTAATTTTTAATGTAGGCTCATGTCTATCTCGACATTTGAAATGCATTAGTAATTCTTTACAGTTTTAAGACTTTTTTCTTAGGCAGTTGTTTCTATGTTTAGCCATTTGCAAGTTTTATTACTTTCCAATTTAAGACACCTGATCTAAAATAACCAATGACGAATAACGAACGTTAATACTTTGTTTGATGACAATACAACTCATCCAATCTTAAGAGCAGGATTGGATGGAGAAATGTTTAACTGGATAAATATCCTACTATGTCAATTTTATTTTATGACAATATTTCGTTGCAACACCACCCCTTCTTAAATCATAAAAATTATTAGTGAAAATAAATACTTAAATTTGTTTCTTAATTAGATTTTTGAACGGGTGTGTGATTAAAAAATAGTATTGCTCGTAAATAAATAAAATGAAATATTCCTGCAACACTATCAGTATGAAAACCGTACATATTCATATGTTAAAACCTGATAATTTGTTATTTATAATAAAAATCACATATCCACTATTATAAAAAAAATGTGGGGGGAGGGGGAGAAACTTTGAATTTCTAAACTATATTTCAGATTTACCAACTAATTAATATAAAGTTTTACCTAAGAAGGTTAGATTATATTTGCAGCCTTTTTATAGATGAGATACACAAATAATAACCCCGCCGCAGCAAACCTGCAGACTAAGAGAATTTCCATTTACCTGGCTACTAAAATACTGTATTCCCTTAAAATGTTCAGATGTATTTCCTTTTTAAATGATTTTAATGAGTACTTAGGTTTGCTGCTACAGGGGAGGTATTGAGGTGTTTTTTTTTATTTTTTTTCATTGAAGAGTTGATAGCTTATTATGAAATAAAAAAAGTTGTCAAATTTGATTAAAACATATCCATAAACAAGCAAACTACAACAGTTTATTTATTACCCATAAAAATAACATGGGAATTTTAAATTTACAATTTTTTAACTATCTCCGTAACCGTTAAGCATACAACAATATACAAAACTAGCTGTTGTACCCGTGCTTTGCAACGGGAAGAGGACACAAAATAGAAACATTTTAATCTTTACATCTGTTGAATATAATAGTTACACATCCGCCATTGCTTTTAGAAAGAAAATTCAACTTTTATAGCCTTAATAGAAACGTTTAAGTTATGACTTTTATATCTGGTAAGTAGTGGATACCACCATTTTGGTTTTGATTAATTTTGAATCTTGTGTAGACTGATATGAGAAAAACTGAACAAATCTTCGAATAAAACTTTGACATACATGATTTACCTTCATCTCCCTTAATTACTTATCTTTTAATTTATTATTGACATTTTAAATTTCAATTTTGAAGTTGCAAAAATACTAATTATTGAATTTAAATGAACATTTTTTAAATTTCTTTCTTCTTTATATTAAATTACAAATCCTTCCATCTTCAGTTTCTTCACTCACAATAAATCATTAGCAAAACTAAGTCAGCTGTTATAAACTTTAGAAATATTGCTGTGCCTTATCAATACAGTCTTTTGAAATATTAAAGAAACTATATCTATAGGTACTATAAAAAATGTTAAACAAATAATTTAGCATTTAAGACAGCAGACAAAACTAATATGATTATCAAAGAATCAAGGAGTAAAAAATGTAATAGCAAATACAGTATATGTTTCATTGCATCTCTGATTCTACTCTACAAAAATATCAATTAACAACTTAATATACAAACCAGTTCTTTTAAGCAGTTCCATCATCCATTGCCATTAAATTTTCACACTTACCATTAAGTAATCATAGTAATAGATATTTCATTGATTTTAGAAACAAAAGAACACTGTGTACTGCTTAGTTTTATGATATTTTCCTTAGTTTAATTTAATCAGTGGTGTGGCACAACACAAATAATAAATGTATCAAATAAAGGAAATGTGAACTGAAAGCTATGTTAAGATAAAATAAGAGTATTTTGTATTACCGTTTGATAATTAAATATAGTTACACATATACAACAGATTTTAGAAAACAAAAATCAACGACTACAATTTAGTTATTGGTGATATTCTTTAGTTTAATTTAAGCATAGGTTTAGCAAAACACAAAAACTTAATTTACCTAAATATACATATAAAACACAATGTGATGTGCAAGTTATGTTAAGTTAATCCAACACATGTTAAGCATTTAGAATTTATTTAAAGTAGCCTCAAAATTCATACAAAACATCCATACATTGTAATTTTCATACTGTTTCCATGAAAACATATCAATAACATTATTTTCATAACTTAGACGCTTTAAAAAAAATCCAAAGCAGAGCCGGAGTTGATACAGCAACGGTTATAGAATCTTTTTTTTTCTATAACCATTGACATAGATTTAGAATAAATAATCCATGATAAAAGGTTAGATTAAAATAAACCTACTTCATAGTGATGGAAAATATTATATTTAATTTCTTTGTATCAGCTGTCTGAAATTGTTAAATGTATGCAGTTTAGCAGTTCTTCTTGTTTACATTTAAATGTCAAAGCAAAGGTAAACAAACATTGTTAATGTTCTCATCGCAGCCATGGAGACCAATCAATATTTACTTTTAAAATCCTCACCTCAGAACTTTTAAAGCCAAAGGGGCAAAGCCTACGGTCAGTATCAAAATGTGAATAGTCCTATAATGGTCCTTGGTATGGTAGCTATATTTTTGTAAAATTTAAGCCCAGTTGGTTCAGTAGTTTTTGCACCTATTAGTAACACACATACAGACAGACACCATTAGATTTTTATATAATAGTATAGATAGATTGTTTCTTTTTTCATGTCTATAAAATGGTTTTGAAATAAATTGTGAAATTTTGTGTATTTAGGGCCGAAAATAGGAAAACCCAATTTTTACCCCATAACATCCTCCATAAACCCCCGTTCCCATAGTACGATCATGCTGGTTCGCGAACTCGTTCGAATAAATGTAGGTTTACACGTTTGCACCAAATTTCATCAAAATCGGATCATTTTTGCTCGAGTTATCACGCCAACAGACACACACTCACACACATATACATATACATATACATATATATATATATATATATACATATATATATGTGAATTTGAACGGAGGGTGTTTTTGGCCTCCGGGGACCTGAAAACGAAAAAGTAAATCGGTCCGGGGTCTAGGTCTTACCATGAGACCTACGGTAATAGCTTATTCCCAAATGGGATATTCGCTAAAATGAAATTAAGGTTTCTCACACATCATTAAGTTGACTATCATTACACTATACAGTAGGCCTACTGATAATAATAATCGAGTTTACAGCCTCTTAAAATATATCTTTTAATAAACACTCAGTGGATACTCCTCTCCACCTACAGCTAAGAAAGAAATTTTTCCTAAAAAAAACCTTGAATTACTGTGTTCTACTTGTACTACTGTGTACGTTACAAAACGTACTGTAGTTACTCAACATATGAAATTTCCAACACCTTTTACTTTAATTATTAATATATTCAGAAGGCTAGATGTCTGCTTAGTTTGAAGATAAACCTTTAAGTCGACAGTTTAACGACAGTTTCAAACTTCCTAAAATCCCCTCATACTTTCAAATACCCAAAAATTCCCAACTATTACTCTTTTCAAAGATGATTGGGGGGCTCACCCCCAAGATGCATGGGGTAAATTTCATGCTTTTACTCCATACATCTTAGCTCACCCCCACCCCTCCTTGGATGACGCCTCTGGCTTTAACCTTTGTAAATAAAGTAACTTGTTTAAAGGAAGTTCAATTTTTAATTATCAACGAACGCTGTTATATTTTTTAAAGACACGTTATTTATCATCGAAGCATCTATGAAATTAATGGCATTGTCTATCTGAAAGAAATAACCCGCTGATTAAGTCGTAGTAAATACCAACATTAATTCTTCGCATGTATGAATTTAAAAAAAAAAAAAACAAAAAAAAAACAGTTAAAACATATCTTAATCGTTAACAAACGCAATAAAAAAGTACATACAAACATCGCGTTACCCATGATAGTTTTTCATAAGATGTATTAGCTAATTTACTACGTTTTGAATATGTTAAGAGGATGTAACGTTTAGCTTACAAGCTTACGTCAAATATGAATTTAAAATAATACCCTACGTGAGCCTGGGATTACAATTTCAAGCTCATATTACAATAATTATTTAGAATAAACAGTAAAAAAAATCAACTCCATAATAATGAATTCCTTTTTAATTTACATTTTTCTAACAATTTTGAATTCAGAGAAAAATTATTTATTGGTGTAAAACAGATAGTATTTTAAAGTACATTATAATAGTTTTAGTATATATAGGTTGATTTAACCTTTAGCAATTTACTTTGATTGCTATAGATTTAATTCATAATTATGTTTATGAACGCATATCGTATTTAATTTATAATTGTAGTTGCCAAATTCGTATTGTTTATTTCTAAAATAAATAACTGTATGTATTGTTATTTAGTAAATTATTATTAATTTAACTTCATATTTAATTTAAATAAATATTTGAGCGTGACAATTGGACGGTGTGGGAGATTAAAGATTTTTTGTCAGCAAACTACGCTAATTTTAATCCAAAAATGTGTTGATAGAGTGTAATTTTTGCGTTTTGGTCTGAAGAAATTGTATAACTCTTAACGAGATGATTTTAACTAAGAAAAACCCGTACATAGATTATCAAGCCTAAACGGTTGGGTATTATAAATTTCTATTACTATAACAGTCTGTGGTAGGCTAATATACTGTATAATATATGTCTGTGACTGTATAATATATGTGGTTAATATAGTTGTTAATTCTCTATGGTCCGGGTTTGAATCCTGCTAATCACCACTTGTTTTAGCTAGATACATTTGCCCTAACTCAGTGGTTCACCCACATTAAGCTGTAGGTCAGTGTCTAGAAAACAACAACAAAAGATTAGGTGAGAAGAACTCTCTCTGTCTTTGAGAACTCTACCACTAAGGTAATATAATCCATAGGAAAATATTTTAAATTGTAATACAGGAAAATAACAACAGTTAAAACAGTTAAACAACAGCTAGGGATGACAGAAAAATGACAACACTTGATGATTTAAATATTTGTGCCATCAGAAATCGAAATGCCCGTTAATGCGAGTACCTTACCTGTAGCGGGATTTCCCTGTGTAAATTGACATAGATGCCACATATATCTGTAGATAGTCTTGGATCACAGACAATAGAGTAACCAGTAATAGTAGCACAGTAACATAGACAATGATAGGTTACGCTATTGCCTGTGGGTGGACATTTGAAAAAAAAACTTTACAATTGCTTAGAGGAAAATATTGTATTTTAACTATTTTGTGAATATTTTGAAATTTTATTTCAATGTATCAAATTTATTTTTCAAAAGTCACCCGACAAAGTGGGCTTCCTTGCACTGATGATAGTACAGAAAGCTGCTAATTACGGCATTTACTTACTTTTGCCACACGCTTTTTTTGCCACACACCAGTATTCCAGCCAAGCAACACAAAACAGCGTGCTTTTGTTATGCACGTAATCCGTGTACTCTTGGAAATAGGTTGGCAACACTTAAATATACTACGACTACGATTAGCTGTTGCAGCGTTTCCCATTTCGCTCAACGCTTGGATTTACCTACCTAAAACGTGTTGTTTAGTGTTTGAAAGAATTATTTCTATGCTTTATAATAACTTCAGGAAAAACTTAATGTGTAATAGGAGTGCAAATTGCCTTTGCTGCACTCGAGAAACTTTCCACACTCGCCTATGGCACGTTTGTAAACATTCGCCGTGTACAGCAAAGTGCCTTTTCCCCCACTAGTTAAACAAATAACTATTCAACTCATTTCCCCCGATTTTAGTGTTGATGTGAAAAAAAATAATTGTAATAAATATAAACACACGTTTCCAAACCACCATTTTTTATCTGACCTAGGTACTGACATATAGAACGGGTTTACTTAATTTTTTACCATACAACTAATTAAACATTTCCAACAGCTACTTGAAAACAGCTCTTCAAATGTAAAAGCTGTTAGCTGAGGTTCCCTTTGTTTAAGTAAACGTTGAAGTGTCTGTAGTGTTTTGGGGGGTAAGGGAGGAGGAGGGGAGTGGCAAATGTTGTTTGTTTTGCTACATCAGGAATGAAAAAGTGGGTAAAACTCCATCTGACAGTTTGTTACATGTTGACAGGCTTTGTAAGAGAATTACCGATTGAAGGAGGGAGTCTTTGATTTCACCTGAGTTTCATATGAATATCAACATTATTTGGGAGATATTTATAATCAGATTATTAAAATTCTAACTGTAAGTCTGTATCTGTTCGATAAGCAGAAAGTAGTAACCAGCCTATAAAGCGAAAGAATAAAAAAGTAATTATCTATTCATTGTCTGGTAAAAAAACAAAAAAACTGTAAACCTATACTAATGTACTACCTATATAGTCAATGGGACTACCTATTTATAATTTCAATAGGTATCAGTACTTTAATATTGAAATAGTTTAAAAAAGTTGTAAATGAATCGATTTGTTTAGTTCACTAAATAATAAAAGCAAGGGAAACAAATAACTTCACCGTAAGATAAAAATATTATTACACTGGATTATAATTACTTACTTTCATATAATATATGTATTGCTAATGAATAATTCCTTGTAATTTCACGGGTTACATTAGTACCGCAGCTTTCTCTGGCTTGTCTTCAGGCAACTAACTGGGGTTGGAAGATACTTATTTTCATGCTTTCAAGTTTCTTTAAAGGCTATTTTTGTCTTATCTTCAGCTGGGACTCGAAAACGTGTTCTTTTCTATCCTGTCTCCTTCTTTCTTCAACCACATTTCCGGAATTTGTCCTTTTTCAACTGGTGCGCACGCACTATGGGGCTCTGGGAGTGTCCCTCTTGTGCAGATTGGCTGGTGTGTGCATCGCACTGTCTAAGGGACCCTTTAGTGGGAAGTCAGAGACCAGTTCCTACGATCCCTAGTCAGGGAGTGCGACATAGGTGCAGAAATTGGTTCTGCACTTCTGAGGATGATCCTTGGTATGTCAGGATTTCTGGTACTAGGCAAACGGAGTCCCGGCACCTAAAACTGGGAAAGGGGCTTTGTCTTAGAGGGTATACCAACTGGTGGCTATACCTACTGTTGGCCATGATGTATCACTACAGATTTGACCAGCAGGTAGTGTCGTGGTTTCACTCCTACTTGAACGGAAGATGCCAAAAGACCAAAGTTGTATCTGAGATCTCCGCCCCCATGCAAAAGTCCAAAGGAGTCCCACAGGGCAGCTGTCTTGGACCTGTCCTGTTTACTTTGTTTGCCGCATCTATGGGAAGAGATTTGCGTCATTGTCGGTTGTATTCATACGCTGATGATGCTCAGCTGGCTTTTCAGCATGACGCTGACCCAGCAAATCAGGCAGTCTCTGATTTCAATTCTGATTTGGATTCTGTCTTTGCATGGTCTATGTCCCATGGCATCAAGCTGAACAGAGACAAATGTTCATTAGTGACTTTTTCTGTCAGCAGGGTTGTTCGGTCCGAGCCCCTGTCTGGAGTATGCCTTGGCGGAATTCCGCTCAAAGAGTGTAAAGCTCCCAAGCTTCTTGGGCTTCATTTCGATCCTGAGCTCTCCTTTTCTGATCATGTGAGTTACGCATGCCAGAGAGCAATAGGTCGTCTGAGAATGCTGTACAGGCATCGTGACTTGTTCCCCAAACCCACCATATTTCGGCTTGTGCAGGCACTTGTACTGTCTGTGTTTGATTACTGTCTTCCGGTGTATGGTAATGTTATATCACTGGGAGACATGAGTCGGATGCAGAGGGTGCAAAACATGTGCGTCAGGTACGTCTGCGATCTGCGAAAATTTGATCGAATTTCATCAGACCTCACATCTCTTGGCTTATTGCCTATGGCTGACCTGTGCCTTTTACGCACTTCCTGCATCATCCGGAGGGTACTGTCAGAGGAGAGACCTCAGTACCTGAAGGTAAGACTGAGAGCTCGCTCTGAGATGCGATCCCGATGCACACGGCAGGATGACATGCTGGAGATGCCCCGTGTGCGCTGTGAGTCCGACCGTTGTGGGTTTTCTTATTTTGCCCCTAAAATCTGGAATAAATTGTCATCCAGGACTGAGCCAGGGGTGTTGGACAGTGAAAAGTCATTTAAAAAATATATTACAAATGGTTTGAAGAATGGTAAAATAATTAGGAATAGAGAACATATTTTAATTTTTAATTAGCCTAACTTAAGATTTGAGAGTTGCTTTTGTTTTATATTATTTATTTATGTTGACGTGAGTTGTTTTGAAAAACATATGTTGTAATATGAAAAACGCTCAAGAATAAAGACGATTTTCATTTCATTTCATTTCATTTCATTTCATTATACCCTTCTCGGTCGTTCGGGTACGCCATGTGACAGGGTGGCTAACGTCAAACATATTTGCCATTCTCATAAAATATATGCATTTTTCCACGAATATGGCTCTGCTCCATATGGGTTCAACCATTGACTATACTAGTCAATGGTTCAACCCTTGAAGCGGTTATACACCATTGTGGACAGGGGCCGTCAAAAGCTGAACCGTTAGTGCCACAAAGTACCTTGGGGGTAATGGTGAACAGTAAGCTAACGGGACCAGATTTTCCATGCGGCGTACAAGGTCGCTAAGGTGGTTTCATCCCTTGGTCGGTTAATGGCCAATTTCGGAGGTTTCGTCAAGTTGGAAAAGGCTGTTGATGTCTATGTCTGTGGTTCAGTCCGTATTCCTGTACGATGTGGAAGTGTTGGCATACAGGCTCAGTAAAGAGGTATACAGCATGCGGCTCGACTGCATGCAACGTTAGGCAGCACACATCCGCCTACCGATCATTGTCCGAGCCTACCGTCCTGGTGGTCACTGAAGTCATCTATGTCGAAATTTAGGTGGCGAAGAGGAAGGAAGTTTATCAGTGGTGTCGAGCCAAGAACTGAGGAGTGCACCCGCATTTACTGACATGGGAATAGGAAATATGGGGACGAAGGACCAGGTGACTGATTCAGCAAATCCAACATTGGGTTAATCGGCGGTACGGAGAGGAGGATGGCTATTACCTCACCCAGTTTTTGACAAGTAACGGCTATTCTCGGTAGTACCTTTGCAGGATGGACAAGGACGTGTCGCTCATATGCATCTACTGCCTGTGTTCTCTTGATGATTTGACTAGGAAAGGTCCCGCCTGGAGGCTCAATGCCATGTATGAGATGCTGTGGGTGGATATACGGTCTCCCCAAAAATAAAGGAGGACCGGACCCCCCGGTGAGGACAATCGGACCGAGATGCAGTTTAGGTCATAAAAGAGCTGAATTCCAGAAACAGTGTGAGCCTTTAGGGCTTGGTTAAATGTTGACACGACTTGAAGAAATATAACAAACAATCCCATGGGACGGAGAAAAATAGTACTCTGTTAAACACAGACGTGGGTTTTTTATTTTATTTTTATTTTTTTTTAGTAAGTATTCTGATAAATTCAGGAGTCTCACATTACTGGCTGACCACCTGATTGCGCAAAGGCATTTGTCTCCTCCCTCTAAACAAATCTTCCAATGAATAACTATGTTTGGTCGCTGGGACTCTAGATCATCACACAAATTGCAGTTATGATCTGAATTTTACCAAGTAGGAAAAATCGGGGAAAAGATTTAAGAAAACATAATCTGAGATTGAGTTTAGGATGAAATTAGAGTCATTCAAATCTAATTCACATGTCAGTTTTATACTATAAGGAGGAATTATTTTACTTGGTTAGGACTATCTTAACATCTGGAAAACTCTGAGGTAAGACTCAGTGGAACAGTATTCCGGGACTATTTTCTCTTGGAGAAATATTTGTTAAAGTTAAACAGTATTTAAGCCATATCACTCAAATACGAATATTGTATTATTTAACTCAATAACGTATTTTTAATTCATACAACCCAATTATTTATCTTTTGTTTTAAAAAATCAGATAACATTTTGCCATGCAGTTATTATCTATAGCATTGGCAAACTAAAAATGAAAGAAATAAAATGTTGTTGACCCAGACATTAAAAATAAAACAAAATTTTAGTACAAAATAAGGCAATTTGACATATCAATCTTACAATTAAAACGAATTTACTACTATTGTTCAAGTACTTCCAAACAGTATGATATTCTCCCTGAACAACAATTAGTTATTGTTTCTATAGGTTGAAATTTGGACTCCTCAATTTCTAGAATGGATGCACGAGACACTAATTTTAAATCCATAAGCAAAAACATTAACAAAAAAAATGATAAATTGAAGGTACGAAATACACAGGCAATACTAGATATTTTATATATTATTCCACCAACACAATGAATTCCATTTCAAATTACTGAAATATTCTTATACAGGGTGTCCATAAAAAACGTTTCAGGCCTTTGAGAAATGAATCCCCATACTAAAAGGAAGAAAAAAGTTTATGGGAAGGTATGTCCGAAAATCCATATTTACCCAGATATCCACCATTTTGTTTTTTATACAAAAATATTTTTATCTGTAAAGTTTTTTATTCGATGATTATGAAACTTGGTAAACATGTTACCCTACACAAGACCTATAATAGAAAAAATAATAAAGTTGTTCCGATCGTAAATTTCAAAATGGCGGCCGTTTGAATTTTTCTAACTTAAATAGCTCAAAAACGGCTAATTCTATGAAAAATGTCAAGAATACTTTTTTTTAGCATTTTTAATTTCCTATTAAACGATACCAAGATCAAAAAGATCGGACTTTTTGTGTAAAAATAAGGCAAAGTTAGTCGGGGAACCCTTAATTTTTGCTTTATTTTTACCCAAAAACCATTATATTTCAGTTATCTATTGTTCGATCTTTTTTTTCGAACAATTGGAACAACTTTATTATTTTTTCTATTATAGGTCTTGTTTATGGTAACATGTTTACCAAGTTTAATAATCATCGGATAAAAAACTTAACAGATAAAAAAATGTTTGTATAAAAAACAAAATGGCGGATATATGGGTTAATATGGATTTTTGAACATACCTTCCCATAAACTTTTTTCTTCCTTTTAGTATGGGGATTCATTTCCCAAAGTCCTGAAACGTTTTTTTTATGGACACCCTGTATATATATATATATATACTGTATATATATATATATATATATGAACTATTTTGTACAAACTCTTTCGCGTTATGGATGAAAATACTGCTTTAGCCATACAAAGCATGTATCGAAAACAGCAGTTTTTTCTGCAGTTCAATAAAAATAGTGAAGTCTAATATTTTAGTCTCATAGCTGCATGAAAATAGGCCTGTTAAAAATCCTAAGTTGGCAACAATTCTGCAATAGTAAACATTTTTTTTTTACTGAATCAGTATATTTTCATCACGCGAGATAAAAGTGTTATTTTTTCATTGGGGGCGTCGGTACTGTCACCAAGGTATGGACGCGTTGTAAGCCCGTTTCATGTCAGATTATGATTTTATCTGTTTCAATTCTATTTAGTATTTCCTCTGTCACAGGTAAAACACCTTGTGTCAAAGAGGACTGGGAATGTTTTATTATCTTTGGCAAATAGTTTTTTGTTGTATAAATCATTTTCGTTCATCAAATTGCAGAAAAGTTATGATTTTTTACCAAGGGTATTATAATTAGTTATGAAACGCACGATATATACCCAACATCACAACTTAAAAGGGTATCTTTTATTTGATTATCAAAATTATAACAACGAATTGATGATTAATATCAAACATGTATATGACTGATTAAACTATCATGGTTTCTAGTTGGGATATTAACGGTTGAACCTAAAGCAATATTAATAGATATTTCACATGAAATTTTACGATTTCTTGTTCAATTAGCTGATTTCTCTGTCATATTTATACTTATGATTTATACATCTCAAGCGCAAGTTGTTGAAGATTAATTATTGAATGCATAAAATCATTTTTGGAAAAAATAAATATTATAAATATTAGACTTATAGACATTTTGACGTAGTTTTCTTCTTTCAAAAATCATAAATAATACAATACCAATTTATTTAATGTATTACCCTTTCTATATTTAATTACTAAAACATATTTGGAAAAGTTCACGCTTGCTCTAGTTTAGTAACTACTATACTTTTTATTGTAGATTTTAGATATAAACTAACACCAATTTCTTAAGATATTGTAAATGGCTAAAGTAACTTCATAATCTGTAGCATGTATGATATTTTTTCTAAATGTCATGCTGTGTTTCTTTAATTCGATTCAAAATACTCGTGCAATATCATAGTTTCTATAGCAACTAAGCCTTTTGAATCTGTTAAATAAACTCTTGAAGCTGTGAGTTACTCTCTTTACGATGAAGCTATAAACACAAGCAAACATCAACGTTTAGCGATCAATGCTTTGCTGGGTACATCTAACTATACACAGTTGTAATATTGTTACGGGGGTTTTTGAGACACCGTCTATTAAATAAGTCTATTTATAAAATGTCAAAGAGAATATATCCTTTTATATTAGTGAATAAACGATATTAATACCTTAACGTGTGTATGTACGTTCTTTGATAGATGGACTAGAGTCCAGGTTTTCCTTTTAATAGGATATTAGTATATTTACTCATTTTACATGCTACTTGACCACAGAATATTATTATACATTCAAATCCAAATTAATAAAAAATCTACTTGATAAAAAAATAAAGTTAAAAAAGTCCGTTATTCTTACTAGACTAAATAAAAATACCCCCGCCGCAGCAAACCTGCCGTCTAAGCGAATTTCCATTTGGCCGAATTGATTTTCAATTGATCTATTTAAATAACATTAGGTTTAACGAGTACCTAGGTTTGCTGCTACAAGGAAACTAATAAAGTAGTGTGTTTTTAGTAAAATATTGATAGCTTACTATAAAATAAATAAATTTGCCAAGTTTGATCAAAATATATCCATAAACAAGCAAACTACAACATTTTACAATATTCTCCATAAGAATAACATGGGAATTTTAAATTTACCATTTTTTTAGTTTTCTCCGTAACCAATATCCGTACAAAAACACTTTGATATACTGAATTGTTTGTTTTTTTTAAGCTCTTTAAGAAGGTTTAGAGAAACATTGGGAAATTTTGTGTTTTGAGGGTAAGAAGTGAGAAAAACCAATTTTTACCCCATAAAACCCCCCATAAAACCCTGTTCCCATGGTCCGATCATGCTGGATCGCGAACTCATTCAAGTTTATCCCGCCTTACACCTTCAAACCAAATTTCATCAAAATCGGATAAAAATTACTCAAGTTATCGTGTTCACGGACACATATATATATATATATATATAAAAGTAGATATATTCATGTCACTTCTGGGCCAAAAAAGGAGCCACTCAAAAATTAAATGAATTTTCCTATTTTTTAATACAATATGCTATATTTTTTACCCTTTTAGGTCAATTTCTAACATATTCATATTTTTCTAGAAAAAGTATATAATTTTGATGAAATTTTCATGAATATGTCTATATTTTACATAAAATTGACTACAAACTGAAATGTTTTTAAAAACAAGTAAAATTTTAAAATTTTTTATTCAAATATTCTAAATATTTTATTTAAATTATTGTTTTTTGTAAATAATATTTTTCCTATTTGAGTTAGTTAAAATCTATCAAAAGTATTGAATTTCTCAGAAAATTCTAATGATATTTGATGTATTACAAGTCCATATTTCATTTTAAATAATTTTAAACTTAAAAGAAATGTTATCAAAAATGATAATCTTAAGATAAAAAGATAAGTATTGATTTAAATTGAAAATAAATATCACCAATGAAAAGCTTGTTAAAAATTAATGCTATTTCATATATTATACATTTCTGTACGATTAAAGATAATGTAAAAATCAACAAAAACAAATTGCGTTGTAAATATAATGTTATTGAAGGAATATTAGTCTATGGCCTAATTTGTTTGGTTGATCTTTTGATGAAAATAAGTGATTGAATAAAATAATAACTAATAGAATGTTAGTAAAATGCAGTGTGGATTAAAATAATTATTTTGATTTATCTAAACTAATCGAAAAGTATTTTATAATTAATGCTTAAAATGTATAATCAATGGTTAAATAGTTAGCTAATGAAACTAGCCGATTGAACAAAAAAAGTGTCAAGTTAGCAAAAATCTCGTCATTAGCTATCATAATGGGTGTGGCTCTGTCGACTGGCTGATTTTCTATGTATATTCTCATTTTGTTTTATGAAGAAATATTTAAAATAAGAGTTTATTGATGGTAAAAGTTTATTATTTATTGATTGAAGATGAAGTATAAAGAAGATTAACTATGAAAATTGTGAAACTATCGTGTTGTGAAGTGAAATGTGTTTGAAGTGTTCATCACCATATTTGGATTGTTCAAGTGTTTTTAACTAATATTTTAATAAGTAAAAGTGATTTATTGAACTATTTATAGACTATTTTTATTGTTTGTAATCATAACTTGTTTATAAAACAATCAGAATTTTCAAGGTCAAGTGATTGCTGCTTTGTTTGATAGTTTTTTGCCAAACCATATGACATTCAAGGACAGTGTGCTTCTAAAGCACGCTTTGATAAATCTGAATTGTACAGTAAATATTTTGTGTAGAAAAATTTAAGTGACTGTGCTGTTTTATTTGACAGTTTTTTTTGCCAAACCAAATGATGTTCAACGAAAGCGTGCATTGAATGCACGCTTTGATAAATCTGAAATGTTCAGTAAATATTATTTGTTTATGTTTGTGTGAGTTATTTTGAATTCATATTCAGTAATTTAACTGTTAATATCGAATGTTTCAACTTATTATTCGATTGTTAGTATCGAATGAAATTATTTGAAATATATTGTATGTTATAACTTGAGTGTTTTTAAACCAATCTTAACCAAATTTGAAACATACACTCATTGAATATTAAAGAATGTTTTTGACTTATGTTAAGGGTAGTTTCATCCCTTATTTTGTATTTTATTTATAAAAATGTAAAAAATTATTGAATAATTCTAAAACTTAAAAATTATGAAAAATTATGTTTAAAATCAATGTTTTACTAAAATTTTCCAATTTAGGGTGAACTACCCTTAAACTAAAAACCTTAATAACTTCTTTGTTTTTAAAGATATTTTCATGAAATTTGGTATGATATATCTATAAGGTAAGTACAAATTTATTAAATAATAAAATTTAAAATATTTATTTCTTGTGACCTTGAAAATCAAAAATTTTTATTTATTAATATTTTTTTATGAAACAAATTTTAAATTAACAATAGTAGTCCCATTATTCATAAAATATAATAATATTTTGAAAAATATGTCAAAAAGTAGTAAATAAATGGTGGTTTTTATAATAATTTTATTTGATTTCAGTTATATCATTTTTAATCACATTATACTCTAATAATCTTTCAGACACAACAACCACATAGCAATTAGTTTTACTAGCAACAGTTATATCATAATCAAAATCCATATTTATAATAATATCATTCTTTGAACCAGAAATATTAACAGGAGTTTTTGTTGTATCAATCACATACAATGGTCTATTTTCAATGAATTCTGTTGGATCATAATACATTTCACTATTGTTATAATAAACCTTTTTATAATCTTGATACATTTGATATACAATTCTAAATTTTCCATTATTTATATCTAGATTTATTAATTCATCAGGATAATAGTGACCATTTAATTTTACTCTAATATTTTTAATATACATACTATCAAATTTTGAAGTGTCATATAATTGATCATTAGTTCTACCTTTTTGAAAACCAATTATTATAAATTTTGGATTATAGATGTTTCGATAAATATTTGTTATATCAAAACTAACTGTTTTTCCAGTTATTGTCTTTTGTTCAATACATTGCCAATGATTAAAGTGAAATAGTATTTTTTCTTTTTTAGTTATTTCATTAATATATTGAATTTTACTTGTAGTTTTATACTCAATTATTGGAACTCTAATAAAAAAGTCATCAATAATTACTTTTCCAACACCTGGTAATGTAGTATCATCAAAAGTTCCATCAACTTTTTTAGTTTTCCATCTAAAAATAGCATCATTATCTTCAGATCTAACAAAACATATATTGAATCCTCCTTTGTATATTGGAACATTAACATTTTCAAAGAAACCTAATCCAAAATGTGATAGATTACCCACAGCTTCAAATGTTTTTTTGAAATCTGATTGAAATCCATTACAAATGTTGGATACTGCTTCTGTTTTTGAATAAGTAACAGTACCTTTTATTGTACTCAATTGTCCAGGATATTCAATTTCCTCAATTAATTTATTATGTTTTCTAATTTCAATTTTTGAAAATAAGAATGGTATAAAATTATTAATCAACTTTACATTATCTGTAGCACTATAGTCTTTATCATCAGATTTTTTTAATGATCCTGAAATATAAAATTGAAATTTAGATGTACAAAAACCATCTCCAAAATCAATATTAAATTCAGTTTTTTTGTTTGGTTCATTCAAATGTAGTTTAGATAAAGGATAAAAATTTTTATATTCAGCTCTTTCAATTTCATAAGTATTAGCCATTTATTAAGGAGAAATTTATGAAAAAAATATGGAAAGAAAAAGGTTTTTTAAAACCAGTAAAATTTTTGTAATAAAGAATAGTTTTATAAATCTTTTTGGAATAATTTAATCAATCTCGTCATAATCCATTTTTTCTTTAAACTGTTCAATATTCAGTGCATGATCTATGATGAATTTTGCTGATATATTTTGATATTGTAACACTATTTCCCAATCCAAATCATTTTTATATTTATCAATAAAATCTTCATCTAAATTTTGATACTTACAAACCAAATTAATATAAGCATTAAGTTGATAATTAATAAACTCATCAATAAATTGTATACTTAATGTTTGATATTGTGCAATTTTTTCCCAATTTAGTTTATTTTGAAACAATCTGATCATATCTTCATTCAATTCATATTTTTCTGAAATAATATTCCAATCTTCATTGGTCAACATAAATTGGTTTCTGATAATAAAAAGATCAAATGAGTTATAGTTTGCCATTTATTAGGAAGAAATTTTTGCAAAACAACTTTTCTTTGAATTACATATACAACATTTTGCTTTAATCATATTTTTATTTTTTAATTTTATTGCTTGAATGTCTTTAGAATTGGTTTTTTGTTTACATTTAAGACAGTAAATAAACTCCATTTATATAGTAAAAATTATTGATCTTCTTGGTTTTCTGTATTAAGTTTATCTTCTAATATTTGTGCTAATCCAGCAGTTACTAATCTTATTTTTTCAGCAAGTTTATCTTCAAGTTGTTTTTCTAAATCTTCAACATACATTTTTAGATTAAATAATGAATTAACCAATTCATTTAAATCCTGTTTAGTTTTTGAATGATCATTACCAACCTTAATAATAGAATTTAAAACTTCATTTAACTCAGATTTTATGACAACATCATAGTCGTTAATGCTTGGTTTTACATTAACAATCCTTCTAGAATTAATACTTAAATAATTTTTGGATAGACTAATAGCATTAACCAAATTATTAGTTTTCTTAATATGGTTTTTTAAATCCTTATTAATATCATTAAAAATGGAATTTAATTTTGAATTAATATAATCATTTTTTACTTCAATTAAATCTTTTTTCTGTCTACCAAATAGATCAAATATATTTAATGAATCCATATTTATTAAGAATTAATTTATTGATTATGTTATCAAATCTTATATTTTTATTCAACTCATTTAATACAAAAACACACAAATGACCACATATAGGTGGATCATTATAATTTTGAATTTGTGAATCATTAAAAAATATATTGTCTTTTCCTAAATATTTAACAATTTCCTTAAAAGGTTTATTAACAATTTTTCCATAAGAATCAAAGTAATATTTAATTTTATCTTTTTTATAATAACATATCCAATGAGTTCCATTACCAGAAAAAGAATCTAAATTGACTACACCACATTCAAATTTATTAACAGTTTTTGGAAGCATATCTCTCATAAAAACACCTCTAAAATTCTTAATATTTTGACATAATTTTTCTAAATCAGCTAAAGTCAATGGGTTGAAATTTTTTTCTTAACATATTTTAATGTTTTTTCATCTAATCCAGATCCTTTTACATTAGCTAATTCTTGATCTAACCAATTTATAAATTCTCTAAATTTTGGAATAACATTGTCTTTTACTACTTTAGCTCCTCTTCTAACTTTTGGTGTTAAACTATTTATGCCAGGAATATAATCAGCAACATTTAATATTTCATTTAATAAACCACCATCTTTTATTTGTTTAAGTTGATTGTAAGAAAATTCAAGTCTTAATCCAGTATTTAATTTTTTATGTTTTTCTAATTTATTCAATTGTCTTTTAGTTAATAATAATACATCATTACCATTTTTAAATTGATCTATTTCAAATTGTATAGTCAAATTTTTATTTTTCTTAAAAGCAGATTTAATTTTAGATTTTTGATAATCAGTTAAATTTACCTTAACTTTCTCCATTTATATAGGTTAAAATTTTAATCCTATTTCTAATCCCATTCCAAATTTTCTTTTTAACCACATAGCACCTGATGTTGGTAAAGCAACTAATCTTTCACCTATATCATGATCACTAGATGTTGCTATATCCCATGCTTTATCTTGTAATATTTTATCAGCAATATCATTTCTAGATTCTGTATCTTTATGATCTCTATAAAATATATCATGTTCTTTAGCAGCTTTATCTAAATCATTTATTCCAGGATCACCTCTTTTTAATCTTTTTTGTAGCTTAGTTCCAGGTCCTAGATATTGAAAACCAGGTACATGCAATTCAAATGGTAAATTATTTATAAAATCATTTAATAATCCTGAACCTATAATTGGTGATGTTATAGTTGGTAATATTCTTTTTAAATATTTTATACCATCAGGTTTTTCAATTAATTCATCTAATTTGTTTGAAATAAAATCTTTAATAGCCCTTTTTTCATTGATAAAGTTATTATTTCCAGCTTTTTCTTGAGCATATATATAATTGATTATACTTTCTAATTTGTTTAAATCATCAATATATCTGTATTCAATTTTATTTTCTGAATATTTTCTTATACCAGATCCTTCAATATTTCCTTTAGAATCCCAAATAAATTTAATCAAATTCATATATTTATTACCTTTACTTGATTTTGGTTTTCTAGTACTTGGATCATTATTTTTATAAATTGAATCTGTTTCCCATAAAATTTTTGAGTAATTATTTAAATCATCTTGACTATATAAATTATCATCTGGTTTGTCTTTATATGTCAATAATCTCCATAAACCTTGAGTGCCAGTATATGTTTTACCATTAACAAGTAAATCATCATTATCAATTACTGTTATTTTATCACCAATCATAAATGATTTTTTATGTTTATCCCAATACAAACCAAATTTATCATCTTTTGCTCTAGGTAAATATTTTTGTGCAATTGGACCAATGATTTTATTTAATATTTGAGGTGAAACAATATTTGGATCTATAAATGTTGATTCTTCTTCAATAATTTGTTCTCTTAGTGGTCTAAATGGAGTACTTGAAGGTAACATAAATTCTTCTTCAGATTGTGGTATTGATATGTTTGCAAATTGATTAACAATAGGTACTAAATCCATTAAATTTTATTTTCATTTAAAACATCACCAATTTTATTTTCTACTTTACCAATTGCAGATGTTATTGGTTCATATGCTTTTTGTTTAATTTGTTCATAATTTTCATCAATTTTAATCTGATTTTTAAATTCTTTTATTAATTTTTTTTCAATTTCATCTAACTTCTTAGCCTTGTCGACAGTTATGTTATCCATTTATTAAAAGAAAAAATATGTTAACATAAACATAAATGATGTTAACATAAACATAAACCATGTTAACATAAACATAAACTATGTAGATTAAGCACAATCAACACTACACTAATGATTAATATAAATAAAACAAAAATAATAAGTAAATCTAAAATTAAACACAAACACATCATTTTTTATTTTCTGTAAATTTAATAAGAAAAATAAACACTAAAGATAAGGCAAATATTATTATAACAAATACTTTATCAACAATTAAATCAAGCATACACCACATTTATTTAGAATAAAATTTTATATTAGAAAACTTATTCATATATTTTCCTTCATTTGTTTTTAATAACAAATTCATAGTTAAAAATCCATAATTTTCTTTCCAACAATCATTACAAATATCCTTAAATTCATTAAATGACATATCAGAACCTACAAAATGATCAAAAATTTGTTTTACATAATGATTATTTTGCTTAAAAATACATAACATATTTAAATTATTCCTTATTAATTTAATGTCAACTTTTGAATAACATTGTGAAAGATAAATACATGATATGTTTTTATGTCTACCCATTACAAAATACTCTTTTATTTTATCTTGATTTTCTAAAATACAATCATCAAAAACAATTAATGAATTTGGTTTACAATCATTTAATGAAATTATATCTTCACATGAACCAAAGAAATTTGCAACTTTTTTGTTAATGTTCATTTCAATATTTTTAAATCTATGTTGTAATTTTATATATGCAGGCTGCTCTAGTGATTTACTAAAAACATATAAATTTGTGTATGGTATCAATCTTTTATAGATAAAATTTAATAGTAATGTTGTTTTACCAGAACCACTTGATCCTATTATTAACAATCTAATTGGTTGATTATTCTTGATTTTTTCATCATATGTATCAAATTTTATCTTATTTTTTTCCTTTAAAAATTTTTCCATTTAAATAAGATGAAATTATTTAAAATTATAGGCAATTCTTCAAAGATTGAACTAAGATTAGAACATCCAATTCATTTAGATGGAAATTATAGTATTGGTCTTTGTGGATTTTATTCAGATAATTTTATATTAAATGTACCAAATGATTATAAAAATATATATGGTTTTAGTATTATTGATCAAAACAAAACAATTGATCAATATTTTAATATAAAGAAAGGATATTACACCTTAGAAGACATAAAAAAATTATTTACAAAAAGTTTAACAGAATTTAAAAATAAATATGATAAATTTAATGAAAATGAATTTTTATTAGAAAACAATGGTCCTTTTATTGTAATAAAATCACCTGTTAAAATTATAGTCACAGCTTTCATAATTGATCTATTAGGGTTAAAAGATGAAATGATTGAACCAAATGTATTAATAAAAGGAATAAAATTACCAAAATTAAGACCTTTTGATGTTATTGAAATCCATTGTAATTTAGTTGAACCTAGCATTGAAAATCATAAAGATCATTTACATTTACATAGAGAATCTGAAATTTTATATTCTTTCTTTCCAAATATTGAATATGGTTTAAAGATTAGTGAAAAGCCAAATGAAATTAATTATGTTCCTTTAAAAAATATAAATAAAATTCAAAATATTAAAATTACTATTCAAGATAATGAAGGAAATTTATTGAATAATGAAAATGTAAGATCGATTGTGTATTTAAAATTAAAAAAAGAATCTTCTATATAAAATTAGATTTAAATGATTAAAAATATAAGTTTATAAAGGTTTAATTATCAAATAAACTATTGAATTTATGGAATTTATTAAGATGTAAGTCACTAAAATTGCAACCAGTTTAATTGATTAAAAAAACAAGTTTGTAAAGGTTTATTTAAGGTTTAATTATCAAATAAATTATTAAATTTATGGAATTTATTAAATATTTGACGCGTCGCAAAAATCGCGACGCGTGAATAAATGATAAAAAATGAGTTTATAAAGGTTTAATTATTAAATAAACTATTAAAAAACATGAAATTTATCAAAATTATTAAAGTTTTTTATATCATAAAAATCTTGAAGTAGATTAATTGATTAAAAAAACAAGTTTGTAAAGGTTTATTTAAGGTTTAATTATCAAATAAATTATTAAATTTATGGAATTTATTAAATATTTGACGCGTCGCAAAAATCGCGACGCGTGAATAAATGATAAAAAATGAGTTTATAAAGGTTTAATTATTAAATAAACTATTAAAACACATGAAATTTATCAAAATTATTAAAGTTTTTTATATCATAAAAATCTTGAAGTAGATTAATTGATTAAAAAAACAAGTTTGTAAAGGTTTATTTAAGGTTTAATTATCAAATAAATTATTAAATTTATGGAATTTATTAAATATTTGACGCGTCGCAAAAATCGCGACGCGTGAATAAATGATAAAAAATGAGTTTATAAAGGTTTAATTATTAAATAAACTATTAAAACACATGAAATTTATCAAAATTATTAAAGTTTTTTATATCATAAAAATCTTGAAGTAGATTAATTGATTAAAAAAACAAGTTTGTAAAGGTTTATTTAAGGTTTAATTATTAAATAAACTAATAGATTTTATAGAATTTATTAAGAAATAATCAAGTCACTAATATTGTGACTTGTTTAAATAATTAAAAATATAAGTTTATAAAAGTTTTAAAACTAAATAATATAGAGTTTGAAGAAATAAATTATAAAAATGATAAATGTAAATTATATAGTTCTATTAAAAATGATATAAAACAACTCAATAAAAGAGAAAGAATTTAATAAATTGGAAAAAAGTAATATACCTATAAATTGTAATAATTCAACTATAAATATTACATATTAATTATATTTTGATCATTTTCTTTAAAACTATCTTTAACATATTTTAAAACTATATGTAAAAATGGCATAATACAAAAATTAAATGTTAAGTGATAAACATAATATTGGTTGTACTTAAAAAGATAAACTAAATGTTTATTTGATATTTTTGTTTTATATAAATATAATTTTTGATCATTTTTACTATTTATTAATTCTTTTGGTATAATTATTATTTCCATTTATTAAAAATATTTTTTAATAAATTCTTTAATTTTAGTTCTATATGGTTTTAAATTTTTATCTTCTTTATTCTGATATATATTATAATTTTTATATCTAAATAAAAATATTTTACCATAAGTCATATTTGGATATAAATATATTATTTGGTTATCATTTATATTTAAAACTTCTTTTGGTATAATTAATGCATGTGGTTGATCGCTCATTTAGTAATATTTTTATGTCCCCAAGGTAATGTATCTACTCTATTTTCACATACAAATCTTTTATTATCTTTATTACTTAAAGCTAATTTGTTAATTCTCACTGTGTATAATTCATGTTTAAAACTTCTAATACATGTCATCTCTCTATATTGTTCCACATCATCAAACAAACATTTCTTAAAATCATTCATACTAATTGACTTATTTACAACACTTTTCTTGATTCCTTTACATTTAACTGGATTTTTCTTATCAAACTCATAACTGTATAGCTTTGATCTTAATCCACAATATTCTTCTAAAATTTCACCATTTAATTCATCTTTAAATTTTCCAATTACTTTTTTATTCTTTTCATTAAAACATTCATGATCTTTCTTATAATCACTTGTATCGAAATCATTTATATTTTCTTTAATAATTTTATAAGGATCTTTCTTTAATTCCACAAAGTAACTATCAGTGTCCATATATAATAGTTTTATATTTGGATCAAATTTCTTCAATTTTTCATAATAAAATTCATACATCAATAGCTTTGATAATTCTAAAACTGAAAATCCTATATAAATTGGTTTATCAAATTTTACTTTTTCTTTAATCATGTGAGAAGCAATACAATCGGTATCAAATATCTTAAATGTTTTAAAGTTTGGTTTTTTAGCTAGTTTTAATGAATATTCTTCATTACCTAATTTTATATCACATCTATTTCTAACATTTTCCATTGTCTTACCAAATACGGAATTATTCATTAATTTGAAGAAGTCTTTTTCAAAATCTGACTTTGATTGAGCTCTTAATTTTGTATTCAATTGAATATATTTTTTCATATAATTGTCTTGATCAAATGCAATCACTCTATTGACTCTTTTTAATTTTAATCCTTTTTTTAAGTAATATTTTAAGTTTCTTGAATGAACCACAGTCTTTTTTATTAAATAATGTAGTACAAAGCTTATTATTATAATGTTCAGGAGCTAATGGTAAATCCTTGTGATTATCATGTAATTCCTTTGGATATTCTAAATCAACATCTAAAATATAACCATAATCAGCATTTTCATCTAATTCTAATATAGTTTCTTTCCATTCATCAGTTGTATATACATTTGGATTCATCCATTTAATATCTTTATATGGTAGTTTTTGACTTAAGGCCCATCCATATAAATTGTTTGCATCTACATATAACATGTAATTTTCAGGTTTATTAGGATCATAATTTTTGGTATATTTGTTATTTGCTTTACAATACCTTGTAACACATTGAGAAATTCCACCTCTTATACCTTTTTCAATCATCAAATACATATCATAATCACTTATTAATTCTAATTCTATTTTTGTTAATTTTAACATAGAGTCCCATGCTAATGATGGTGATGTTAAATAATGTGCAGGATCTAATTGATAGTTCTTTAAACAAACTGATCTAAAATTTTCAAATATATCAGCTAATAGCATCACATCTTGAATATTGTATAAATCAGAATAATTTCCTAATGTTTTAACTTTTAATTTATTCCAAACTTTTAGATAGTATTTATAATCATCATCACTAATATTTTCATCAGTTAAAGAACTATAAAACTGTGCTTTATCTAATATTTTATCATAATTTAATTTTTCAATATCATCTATAAACTCATAAGGAAATATACCTTTAGAAGATAATATTTCAAATGTTTCATCATCTTTTTCAATTATATCAATGTTTTTTATAAATTTAGTCAAGTGTTTAAATTCTTTCAGATTTTTAGCTAACTTATCAATTGATGAGGCCATAAATCTAAACGTATCTACAAATGAGAATTTTACAAATTTTCTAGGTTTATCATCTTCAAATTCATAACCATATCCTGAATTTACTGAATAATTTATATATTTTTCATCAGTATTTGCTATTAAATCAATTTTACCATATCTTTTAGCTAATTCTTTGATAAACAAATGTGTATCATAGTTTGAACTATTATGACAAAACACAGGTATATTTTGTGGAAATTTTAGATTTAAATTACAACTTGAATGTGCTGCACCTCTAAATTTTCCTGTTAAATGACAGTGATCTCTTACCTTTCGTCTTGTGTCATTATCAAAACCACTAGTTTCACAAATATGACAAACACTTGCTTTATGATATTCAATTTCTTCATTTTTAGTTAAACTCATAGGCTTTTTGTTTTTCGAATTATATTTTTTAGCTATATACTTTGAAATCTCATCTAAGTATTCAAATAATTTATTTGGTACATTTTTCATTTCTTCATCTGTTTTTGCTCTATAACAAATTGGTTTATATATTTTATTAGTCACTCTAGAAACTAAATAAATTGTGAATCCATAAGGTATATGTTTCTGAATTTTATTTGTATATGAGTTGTTTGGATTATTTTCACAAGTACTAATCTTTTTCAGAATGCTTTCAAAATCCATATAAATTACAAAAGGATGTTCAAGTTTTTTACAATAATTTTCAAATTTAACAATTTCACCAGGAAATGGCAAAATTGGTCGACAAGGTTCAAGAGATTTACAAATTATTAAATGTTCACTTAAATCTTTGTTTTTGTAAAAATGTGTTAAACATCTTCTACAAATGAATTTCTTATGTCTGTTACTTTTTGTTAATTGAGTAGAAACAAATTTACTTAAATCTGTTATCAAAACATAATGTGAATTATTATCATTTTTTATATACAATAGATCAATATCTAATCTCGCATTGTAATTTTCAGATATTTGTAATGGAACAATCTTTTTATCTTCATCAAATCTGTATACATTAATTGACATGGATGGATAATTATATTTAGAATCAAATGATCTTTTTTCAAAAAATTTTATATCTTTTAAACTCATTGGATAATCAAATTCTTTAAAAATTTCATCATTCAAGTAATTTTTATATTGTTTTACTCTATGTGGATGATCAAACTTTTTATCTTCATATTTATCAATAGCACATCTAATTGCATAAATAAAACAATATTCATCTTTATTTTTGAAATTTATACAACACTTTTTATTTTTTATTTCAATTGGTAATTCAACATATGAACCACCATTTAATGAATTATGTTTACTTATTTTTAAATTTAAATCTAAACATCTTTTTAATGACCAACCAGATCCTTTTGATGGTTGATTTAAATTTTCTCTTAATATTAATTTTTTAAATTGATCATCAATAAATTCATCAGTGTTTAATATATCTGAACTTCTTAAAGGATAATACATTTGGGTTTTTTGACTATCACCATTTACTAATTGTCTTTCATATTCACAAGATAATGATAACTGACCTCTTTTATTTTTAAATTCTTGTTTTTCAATCAATTTTTTAATTTCATTTCTTTGTGATTCTAAATATTCAGATATATCTAAATCATCATTTGAATTTGTTAAATAATACTCTTGAAAATAACCTTTTAATGATGACACTTCCTGAATATTTATTACATTTTCCTTTGGAATTGGTTTATTTTTTAAATGATCAGTTAATAATCCAATCAATTCTTTTCTAGTTTTATCTTTTATTTTAATACCATTTTTAATTGATAGATTTTGAATAAATTGTAATGATCTATATTTTAGATTATTAGGATTTTGTTTGATATTATTTAATCTTTTAATTAGTTCATCTCTATTTAAATTGTCAACATTTCTAACAGATAATTTGTTAGCAATTTCTTTTAATTTTTCACTGTTAAATAGTGAATAATTTGTTGGATCATATGACTTCTTTAATTCTTTTAATTGATCTAAATTTTCGTTTTGATAATCAACTATTTTATTTTGTTTACACCAAAGTTTTAAGTTATTAACTTCAGTTTCATATTTAGTTTTATTTTCAAAATGTTTCTTTGAATTATAATGTCTATTATAATTTTTAGATAATATATTCTTATTACAATAAGGGCATAATATATTTTTATTTGTACGCTCCATTTATTAGGGGAAAAATTTGCACGATTTATTAAGAATAATTTTATTTGAAAATAATTGTTGTTGTAAAATATGAATATTAAGATAAATATTTATGTGTTAATTCAAAAATTATAAAGTATTTTAAATAAAACTTAAACTTTTTTAAAACCAGTAATTTTTTTTAAATAATACTTTCAAAAATTAATATTATTTTTATGAATTTTCTAATTTATTTATGTTTTTATTATGGATTTTAGTTTGTAAATGTTTTTGAAGATAACTAAGCCATTTTAAATCTTTACCACATTCACAATGGGTTGTGACTCTCATCATTTTTCTAACACATTCAATACAAATTGCAAATTTTTTATCTTTACTATAATAATGTTTATGAAAATTTTCCATATCTTTTGTTTCCTTACAATTCAAACATACTTTTTCACTTTTTTCTTCTACTATAATATTATCATATAACTTTTTTCTATAAATTAAATCACATTCTTTACAATATGAAAGTAATCCATCTTTATATTTTTTATTTTTATAAAAATTATTAATATTTTTTAATTGTTTACACTTTGAACATTCTTTCTCCATTTATATAGTATAAAATTTTACAAATTAGTTTTCTTCAATTCGTAATCATAAAAACTACCAAGTATATCTTCATCATTCAAGTCTTTAATACTATATGTAACAGGATTTGTATTATTAATTCTGGAAACAACAAATATTTCTCTTGACCAATTGTTTTTATATTTATTTGAAAAAGTTGATTTTTTGTTTCCTATTCTAACTCTATCATTTATTTTAAATTTAGATTTTGTAATTATTTTTGGTGGGATATATTTAAAAACTGTATCTAATAAATCATTTTCATTTTCTTTATTTACATCAATTGGTTTCATTTTAATTGTTGAATGATATGAATTATTATATTCTTTAACTATTTTTTGAAGAATATCAATCCATCTAAAATTTTTATTAATTTCAAATAGAACTTTCATTTTTTCATTTTGAGTCCTGTTATATCTTTCAATAATACTTGATTTTTCTTCATTTTCTGTATGATACAATTTAATATTATACTTTTTTAAAACTCCATTAAATTCTTTATTTATAAATTCTAGTCCTTTATCTGTATGTAATAAGTTTGGTGATTTATGACCAATTTTTATTGCATCTTTTATAATTTGTTCAAATGCTATAGATACACATTTTGAGTCTTTTTTCTTTAAAGGTTTTGACCAAACATATTTAGAAAATGTATCAATAACATTCAACATATATTTATAACCATCATTTTCTTTTTCATAATTTTTCATAATGATTAAATCAGCTGCCCATAAATCATCAATACCTAATGTAACTATCTTTCTTTTTGGAAATTTTTTTCTTATTAGAGCATGAATTTCTTTAGCTTCAATTATTTGATCTTTTTTATTTAATTCCTTTTTTATTATTGGTTTAATTTCCTTTTTTATTATTTTACTTTTATTTGTTTTACATATTGAACACTTCGTAGCAATTCTAAACAAACCATTCTTCATTTCAACAATTTCTGGATTAATATTTTTAGTTTTCTTCTTACATTTATGACACTGAATAAGTTCTTCCATTTAGATATAAACATTTTATATATAAATGGATATATGTTATAAATGTCGTAATTTTAATAACTTTACAATTACTAAAAATTATATAGGATGTAATATATGTAAAAAAATTATTTTTGAAAAAAAGATTAATAAACGAAAAAATAAAAACAAACATCTTATAAATATTTTAAGAGAATTTAATCATTTTCAACCATATCGCACACAACAATTAATCAATGAAATCTATACGTTATGTATTTTAGACAATAGTTTTGAAATAACACCTAAAAATATAAAATTATTCTTAAAACAAAGAAATTATACAAACTGGATATTTTACTATCAATTCTTAAACAAAATATTCAATATTGATTTTGAATTAAATTTTGAAGATAAAAGAAATATTACAGTAATTTTTAATGCATATTTCAGTTTTACAAAAAGAAATATATCATTTAAAAAACTATTACCAATGATTTTTAAACTTTTAGAATAAAATTTTTATATAAAACCAGAATTTGATGATATTTTTTTAAAATTCTTAAAACATCTATCAACTTTAAATGATCCATGCATAATAAATTAACATAATGGTTTTTCTGATAACATAAGTGATACATCAGATATTATTAAAAAAAATAGAATTTTAAATATCACACAACAGTTTGTTAGAACTGTTGTGTGATATTTAAAATTCTTTTCATATATTTCAATTATTAACTGTTTAAAATTTCTATAATTATTTTTTGTAATAAATGGATCTATTAGAAGAGATTAATAATATTGGAGAATGTAAATTCAAAGAATATAAACCAATAAAAAGTTTAGAATTGAATACAAAATATAAAATAGAAAAATTTGAAAAAGTTAAAGATAAATATGGACCAACAATTATTGTTGAATTAGAAAAATGTAAAGTTCATTTACCTCATAGATTTATTAATATATTTGATGAAAAAACAATTAAAGAATTAAATAAAAAAGATTTAAACTTAATTATTACTGAAATTAAAACATTCAAAGATAAAGAAACTGTTTTGGTTAAATTTGTATAAAAACTACTCATTAAATAAAATTTTACTTGTTTTTAAAAACATTTCAGTTTGTAGTCAATTTTATGTAAAATATAGACATATTCATGAAAATTTCATCAAAATTATATACTTTTTCTAGAAAAATATGAATATGTTAGAAATTGACCTAAAAGGGTAAAAAATATAGCATATTGTATAAAAAAATAGGAAAATTCATTTAATTTTTGAGTGGCTCCTTTTTTGGCCCAGAAGTGACATGAATATATCTACTTATAAATCTATATATATATATACCTATATATAAATCTATATATATACCTATATATATATATATATATATATATACATATATAAAAATTTGAACGAATGGTGTTTTTGGCCTCTGGGGACATTAAAATGAAAAAGTAAATCGGTCCCGGGCCTAAGTCTTACCATGAGACCTACGGTAATAGCTACTTCCCTATAGGGAAATTCGCTAATACATCTAATAGGCTCACCTATCTACGGATACTTGTTTCTCTTACAAAAACAAGTTACTATAGTAAGTGTAAAATATAAACTGAAACAGGGAAAATAACACATGTGTAGAGTAAAAATAAATATGCTCATGTCAACTTAAAGAGAAACTAATTAGGGTATCTTTGGACAATGCTTGTGGATGATTATCTTTTACTTGAAAATAAATAATTACAAATAGCTTTCAGAAATAAGAAAAACAATGATTAAGTCAAAATTATACTTTAATTGTTTTATTTTGGTATTTGATGCACAAATCGAACCTCTCCACACAATCACAATCAATTACTCCCGTGCTTGGAAACAGATTTATTGTTTTTTATCACAAATATCGCACTAAATCATTATTTACCCTGAGAAGTACAGGTATAAAAGCCAAATCTTTCGAAGAAGGGCGTTTAAACAATTTGTGCTGAGACTTATCCTCTAAGCCTATCGGCCTAATCGTAAGTTTTGGGAAATTTAACTAATAAAACAAAAACGTATATTTAGTATGCTATACTTTTTAATCTCTACCTGTGAAGACAGCGTTTTGGTAATCCACAGTCAAATTGCCATTTTATTCAATTTTCTTCCATGCCACTTCACTTGACCAAATTTAGCGTCCAGCTTATCCCCTATATACTTGGTACACAGATGCTATTTAACCAAGGGTCAGGCAAAACACTTTACAAAATTATAATTCCGTTGTGTTAATTATAATTATGTAGCTTGAAAACTCATACCCAGGCACTACAGCAAAGACGTGACGACCGACCGTTGTTGCAGTGTACGTTCATGAAATGCCATGTACTCCTGATTACTTTTATGATTTATTATTTACCCCCCCCCCCCCATACATGGTTATTTAGTATTTATTCTGAAGTTAGAGAACCATTAATCGTATAGTAGCAAGATCTAAGAGAATTATAGCTAAAGATGTGAATTATTTTGCTGTTGCTATAGAACTATGAGCTATTTGATCATAAAACCATTACTACAAATCTTTTTAAAACCGAGGCTTTTAGCAAATGGTGCTTACAAACACGGAGAAAGTCCCTTTTCTCCGATAGTCATTGTTTATACAGACATTAAATCGAATATACAGACTGTCCCAAAAGTCCCGGACCGGTTTAATATTTTCTAAACGACAACAGATAAATCAATAAGATTTGGTACATCAACACCACACCTAAAAATCTACTTTTTTAAGGAAATATCAATTTCCTGTCACATCATGGGGACGTCCCGCAAGGAGTCAGAAGGAAATCTTAAATAGAAGCATAGGTTGACATGTACATCAAAGTAAAGAGCAGAATATAATGCCACAAATTTGAACTCAAACGGACAACCAAGTCAAGAATGACAGTGGTTTAAAGATTAATTTAATTTGCATTTGGGGGCACAGCCCTAGGAATCGGAAAAAAATTATTAACGTAAGCATAGGTCGATATGCACATCAAATTAAAGGTCTTCACTAGTAGATTACAATGCCATAAATTCAAGCTCAAAAGAACGCCTGAGTAAAAAATGGCAGTTGTTCAAAGATTCAAAATGGCAGGTTCAAGAAATCTTTGAACGGCTGCCATTTTTTACTCAGGCGTTCTTTTGAGCTTGAATTTACGGCATTGTAATCTACTAGTAAAGGTCTTCAATTTGATGTGCATGTCAACCTATGCTTCTATTTAAGATTTTCTTCTGACTCCTTGCGGGACGTCCCCATGATATGACAGAAAATTGATAGTTCCTTAAAAAAGTAGATTTTTAAGTGTGGTGTTGATGTGCAAAATCTTATAGAAAGTATTAGTTTAGAAAATCTGTTGTCGTTTAGAAAATATTAAACCGGTCCGGGACTTTTGGGACAGTCTGTATAAGTTCTCCCCATATATGATGTGCGCAAAGGTTGCCTCTTCATAAGTGACATAAGAGCTATGAATCAATAGGCAACAATAAAACTATTAAATCATGGAAGAACTGTTATGGATAACAATTAAACCTATGGTTTTTAATTTCAGTTGAGGGAGAAACAGTTCTGTGCTTTATGTTTTCTAGATACAGTAGAGGGAACGAGCCACTGCATTGTCATTAGTGTTTGGCAGGATTTTAACACGCAACACCAAGACATAAATTCTTTTTCTAACAAGTAGGAAAGAATGGCAATGTGTATAATAACTTGAATAACAAAAATATACTATCACTAGTTCTCAAATACTTTGTTAGTTGTTTAGTTGATGATACGTTTTTGTATGGTTGTTTTATGCTCTACAGCTCTTTAAATTACATAATTTTACTTGCATTACAAATTTATCGTATGGTTTGAATGTCTAAAATGAAAAAAACTAAAATTTGTACTCCCATAAAACCCTGTTTCTATGATACTTGGATACTTACTTGGATACTTGGAGAATTTCCACTGGTATCGCATCAGCGACGTGGTCGTCAGGTTTTTATACTTTTCTTGCTTTTAATTAATATAAAATTGATTCATTTCCTCTTCATGCACATGGCCTAGACATATATTTCATCAACACTGTAGTAGGCCGCTTGACTTAAAAATGTTTTAAGCAGGTTCTTGAATTTGTTGATAGAAGGCTCTTGCGTAATGTACTGAGGCAATTTATTGTAAATCTTTATACTATTGAAGTAAGGGCTCTTGCTTGCAAGGGTGGAATTTACTTGTGGTACATGAGGATTTGTTGCTCTTCTTGTATTGTAATTGTGGACCATGCTGTTAGTTACAAAAATATTAGGATTCTTCTTAACGAGCAATGCAGATTCCAATATAAAGAGAGACGGAAGTGTGAGAATGTTCAGTTCTTGGAACAGAGGTCTACAGTGTGTCCGTCTATGGACTCCACATATTCTTCTAATCGCACGTTTTTGAAGGATGAAGATACGTTTTGCCTCACTACAACTTCCCCAAAATACCAAACCATATGAAACTATGCTATGAAAGCAGCCATAGTAAACCTTAAGGAGAATCTCGATGTCAACCAGCTTTTGTAGTCTAAACAGCAGGTAGGTGACAGATGACAGTCTGGGCGCTATTGCATCGACATGTGTTCCCCAATTTAGGTTCTCCGTAATGTGTAGACCCAAGTATTTGGTTTCACTACAGGTTTCAAGAGGCACCCCGTCCAAGGTCAATATCGGAGGTGGTTCAGGCTTCTTCCTGTTATAAAACTCCATTAATTTGGTTTTACTAGAATTTAGGACCAGATGATTTTTGCTACACCAAGTTGACATTTCAAGTAAGCCAGTTTGGGTGTTTTCAATTGTGACGTTTCGATTTGGGCTTGGGACTAGGTGACAGGCGTCATCAGCAAAAAGCCATAAATTTCCAGAAGATATGGAGCCGGGCAAGTCATTCACGTATAACAGGAATAGGATGGGCCCAAGGTTTGATCCCTGGGGGACACCGATGTTCAGAGCTGGTGATGGAGACGATTTATATGTCCGGAGGATGTTGTCAGGGCCTCTGTGCTTCAAGGATACAATCATGTGTCGATCTTTAAGATAGGATGAAATCCATCGCAGTGGGTTTCCAGAAATGCCAAGTATTCGCAGCTTATCCAGAAGGATCCCATGGTCAAGAAGATCGAAAGCCTTTGTCATGTCGTAAAAGAGACATAGTAAGCTGTCAGATATGTCAAGGTGGTTATATACTTCCTTTAAAAGGGCGAAAATGGCATCACAGGTAGACATGTTTTTTCTGAACCCAAATTGGTTTTTTGACAAGATGTTATTTGCTTCAATAAAGCTTAGCAGTCTTTTAAGAAAAATAATCTCAAAGATTTTACCAAAACAAGGCTGGACAGAAATAGGCCGGCAGTTACTTGCGTTAAGGGGATCATTCTTCTTAAATACAGGGACAACTTTTGAAGTTTTCATCGAATCAGGAAAGCAACCAGTTTCAAACGACTTGTTAATAGCGCAGGCCAATGCTTCAAAGATATTTTCATTGCAAAGTTTGAGAAGGCTGCATGGGACTTCATAAATGCCAGAACTTTTTTTTGATCCTATTAATAAGACAACTTCACGAACCTCAGAGGCAGAAGTAAGAGACAGTACAAAGCGACTCGCTTCGAGATCAGTGGGTAACACAGGGGCTACATTATCTTTAGCCAATGTACATATTTCCTGGTGAAAAGATTTACAGAAATAGTCTACTATTGTCTGAGGATTTTTGACTTCCACGTCATCGATCATGAGAATCAGGTTTGATTGGGTCTGATACTTTTCATCGCATAGTGTACGGACCACTGCCCAAGATTCTTTGCTTGTGTTTTTGGAATTAAGTATTTTGTTACCAAAAAAGGCCTTTTTTGTTTTGTTGACAAGTGCAGAGTGGCGTTGTTTAGCTGTGCGATAAGCATTTTTCCCATCTACAGAACAGTGAGGTGACCTAGTATTCCAGTACAGGTCCAAGAGTGCTTCATGCGACTGCGATACTTCATGACTGACCCAAGAAGAGCTATGTTCATTCTTTGTCTTTGAAGTAGACACAGGGAAACTAACATTAAAAACATACATGAACGAGTCGTAGAAGTGGTCAAATAAATCATTAGAGGTAATATTTCTTAAATTAGGTTCTGGCATCCAAGCTTCACTGCTAGATAAAATTTGGAAGGCTTCAAAAGTCGAGGCTGTAAATTTCCTCTTCACTGTTTTATTTGCATTTCCCTCACCAAAACGTTCACACAACAAGTGCACTGATAGCAAATGGTGGTCTGAAAAGAAAACAGGTTTGGCACTGGGGGCACGAAACAGATGTGCAACACACGAGTCAACAATAAAATAATTGCTAAGTAACAGGTAGTCGAGTGAATGGAGTTGCAGTTACTGATGGTTGTACGCTAAATATTGTTTGGTGTACTTGTGTATTTATTATTGTTAGGTATTGTATACTGAACTGATAAGTGTCTCAGACTGATCGAGCCCAATCTCCGACAGCCAACTGCTTACCGAACGTTTACCGTACAGTTATCGTGCTAACGGACACCGTGTGTGTGTTATCGGGCTGTATGGATTTGAAATGATGGTGTTTTTAGCCTCTGGTACATCAAAAGGAAAAAGTAAAGTGGTCTCGGGTTTAGTTCTTACAATGAGACGTACAGTAATAGCTTATTTCCTGTACGTTTTTAAAAGAAAACTGAAAAGTTATTGTTTTAAACTGTGCTTAAATACAAAAATGTAGTTACTCCCAAAGTTTCAGTGTCACGCTTACTGCATTTACATGTGTTTAAATAAGAAAGGATGGTTAATCCCAGGTTTGCAGTGGCTAGAGATTTTGGCACAAAACTATGATGAAACTTCATATTAAAGCATTTTGAACCTTAAACGTGTATTACACTGTAATGGTGGAAATAGGAAAACAGATAAATTAAGCGCAGTTCTAATGATTTTCTTAATTACGAGCTTGAAAGTTTGGTTAGTTGAAAATACTGTACTAACAATCTGTGTTGTATTTCATTAACTGTTTGTTTGCATATTAGCAACACCTGTTCTGACAGCTTTACTCTAGCTCTAAACACAGTAAAGTTAAGGCACCTTACTTTTAAATTAAAGAAGTATAGGCAAGATCTTTACCCTAAACAAGGTGGGTTGTGTACTTTAATATGTAATAACTCTTTTATATTGGTAGTACCCTTTTCCAAGTGAAAAATACAAAGTGAAAAATATTGTCTTTGATTTTATATCTTCGAAAGCCACAGAAAATGTTATCAATGAGCTAATTGGATCCAGAAAGTTCATCCAATTAATGTAATTCGTCATAAATTATTCACGAGGATAAGTTTGCAAACCACAAAAAGGATATAGTTGTTATAACATTAAATTGAAAATTTTTATACAAGGATAATGTAAAACATTTGTACAAACGATGCCATTCGTACCAGTGTTAGTACGATAGGTATTTAAATTGTTCACAGTAAATTATTGCACATTTCCATAGCTAATTAAAAATTTCCTCAAGTTTCACAATTCATTAATGTAAAATCACTTTAATCTATCTCCTTATACGTATCATAAAATTGTAGTTGAGCATGGACGTTCGATTTGATACCCAGTTTTCTAAAGGGGGATCGCGGGCCGGGTGATCGGTCCAGATTGAAAACCCTACTTAGCATATCGTCTTTGATGTTGTGGGGGGAGTGTCAACTATTAATTGGGAAACTTAATTCTTGTGTCTTCTTTGAGCTTCTGTTGAATTTATTATAGAATCTCCAACAACCAAGATCGAGCGAATCTTTTGGTGTGAACTTAGGTGAAAGAAATATAATATCTGTGGGCCCTTCATAATCATGTATCATGTATAAAATCATATACATATATCATATATGTATCTTACTAATATTATAAATCTGAAAGTTTGTGAGTTTGTGTGTATGCTCAATCACGCATAGACTACTGGACGGATTGGTCTGAAATTTGGCATGACGATAGCTCACATTCCCTATTAACATTTAGTCACATTCTTATCTCAAAAATCCCTCAGACTCCGCCCCAGTGGCTCTGTAGTTCCCCATGTTAACCATATGAGTATTCATATTTAAAGGGAATTGAAGAATTTAGTCAGCTGTTTCAACTTTACAAGTTGGTTCTATAATATGCAATAGCTTTAAAAAGTTATAAGGTTTCCCAACAGGGTGCAGCACTATTATTATTTTATTTTTGCATATATGACAACAGCTAATTTGAACCAAGCAGCAACAAAAAGCTGTGATACACAACGATAACTGTCAAGTCAAAGTAGGATTGTTTACAGTTGGGTTTGAGTTTTTAATTTAATGAATAATTTGAGATATTGTGCGAATGTTTGATAATTTATTTTTTCTATTGTTTAGGTGCAGTGGTAGAACATTATGGCAATGGTAGATGTGTATATCATACCGTAAATTTATGAAAAAAATTTATCAAACTGTGTCCTCCCCCCATTGCAAACGCAAAACTTGAGTAACTGCAATAAACATTTTATGCTTAAATGCCAACCCCGTACGAAGGACGGGTGCTCGGCTAGTATATATATATTGTACAAAATATATTGTTGTACGCTTTTTAACATGATAAATATGAATTAGGTATTTAATCTATGCCAATCACATGTTAATTTACCATCATCGGCGAATGAAAACTGAGGGCAGTAGGCTACACTAGTAAAATTACAGGGTTGTTTTATAACTGTGGTACAGTAAAATCTATATAATTTGTACGATTTTAATTTGTACGATCCGTAAAATATACGATTTTTAAATATGCTATTCGAATCATGGTTAAATTATCCCCATAACACCCATATAACCTAATGTAGAATTTGTATAATTGATTATATTAGTGATTACGTTTATAGTACTGTATGTATTGGGATGGCATTGTTAATTATTAGTTTTCTTCTATTACATTTCCTAAGTAAATAAAAGATACATGATACAGGTTTTTTTTAATTATTGAAATAGACAAATATAGGGATTAAAACAAGTCTTGAAATATTAGATTTACCTTTTTTGTTGTTGCCTGATTTCTCCTAGGTAAGATTTTTGTATCACCCTATGCATTTCGCCAACTTGTAAGGCATCTTCAGGGGTCTTCATGTGAATTCACCTTTCTATCACTAACACTATAGGCTGTATTTACAAAACTATTTATACGTGCAGTCCCTATTATCGTGGTCGGGTCGATCGGACAACGCGACACTTAGGGCGACACAAAATACTAACCTACAAGAACTCAGGCATCACAGGTACAACAAAGGTAGAGCATATATCTTTTATAATTAAAGTTCTTGAAACTGGGATAGAAAAAAGGCGTGATATGTTATAGATTATAGCTATTATTTTAAAATGACCATTTCGGTTTGCAATGGACCACGTTTTTGTGGAACTACTATAATAATTTCGATTCATAGTTTCCAACAATCGTATGGTAGGTTTTGTATCTCTATAAGATATTAGGATATAGGTAGGTATGTCTCAAATGAAAAGGCCATATGTATACATACATAAACCAACGGCTCCTCATACCCATTTATAGATTAATTATAAGCACAGTTAACTAATCATAAAGTTTGCTATTATCGTTCACCCATTTCCAAACCGAATTCAGAGGCTAAGACCAACTGAATGCAGCTGCTATCATCTGCATACAGGATGTTTACATTGTGTTGTTTTACAATAGGGTCGTGCCATTTCACCCCCCTCTAATTAAGGAATACGCATTTGATTACAAAATAAAATGTTGTTTTTCAACTAAACATTGATATGAATGGTTTTAGTTAGAGGTAACTGGAAAATTGAAAACTATTACTTTAGAGTATTATTTTTATTATCACCTATAGTTGTAAATCAATTAAGCATTTTTGAATGTATATTTTACATTTATGGCTGTGCTCTCCAATAATCACATAAAAATATATCAGTTTGTTTGGGATTGGGTCAAATGTGATGATTGTATTACATATTGCAATTTATCTTTAGAAAATTATAATTCATTTTTTTTGTACTTTGGATTCCCACACTATACTTTAAATCCTTCCCTTTAGGGAAACTATAGTTCATTATAGGCAGAACATGTTATAAATAAACTTAATATAACTAAGAGAAAAATCACGCACTAACAATTTTTCATCAATTTATCTGCGTACTGCTGTAATGAATTACTGCAAAAATCTTACTGATACAGTATTTTATGAGGGTCAACAAGTTGTGATAGAACTGCAGGCGAATGGACAATTGACAGACGAATGGACAAAGTGGTACTGATTTTGAGTACTACATATGCATCTTAAATTGAAAATTTAACTATACAATTACATATAGCAAATACAATCTGTTACATGTTTAATGTTTAAAACAACGTTTGCGTTAATGTTCCACTACATACAAGTTTCAAAACCAATATTGGAAAATAAATAAAAACAAAACTCACAATAGTACTTTTAAAAAATATCCTAAAGAGGTATGCACGATGTTTTGAGGATGTTGACTTTAAACAGAACTTTACGTGAGAACATATTGTTTAAAGACTAGACTAACTTACATAAAACACAATGTAAAATACAATTCATAATCATTATTAACAACACATTCATAATAAGTATTAACAACACAAAACAAATCACTTTAATAAAACAAAGTTTCTTCAAATTATTGCAAATTGTATTGTTTCACGTATTAACAAAGTTTTATAGTTTATTACTGAAATCCGTTACATTTTGGTGTCAATGTAGGAAGGAATAAGGAATACAAAATCCATAAATGTGTACTATCAACGGTAAACACGGTATTTTTGTTTGCTGTGAACCAAATTAGTGATAATGCTGTTTCAAAGTGTAAAAGTTAGCTGGCCACTCTCGCCTCGGGGGCCTGCCTAACGCAGCAATCACAAAGCGTTCTGCGTCTATGAAACTAATTCTGACTCACCAGCAGAACATGCTATAAATAAACTTAATATAACTAAGTGACAAGTCACGCACAAACAGTGTTCTCTAAATTCATTGCTATAGATATACAGGGTGACCGTTAAGTCTTAGGACGACAAACAACTGTCATTTTTTAACGGATGGTCCTTTTGAAGTACGGTTTGCGGCATTGTATTCTACTAATAAATACCTTTAATTTGATGTGCATATCAACCTATGCTTCCATTCAAGATTTACTTCCGACTCCTTGTGGGCCTTCGCCCTGAGAGTTATTTGGGTCACTGAATGTGAAGTTATGGGGATCATTTTAAAGAGAATTTTAAGCAAAGAAGAATGCCGCAAACCGTACTTCAAAAGGACCATCCGTTAAAAAATGACAGTTGTTTAGAGATTTAAAAAGTGTTTTAATTTAAAGAAATTGGCTAATTTTGAAAATCTTTGAACATCTGCCATTTTGCGCAGGATCCACCTTTTGAAGTGCGGTTTGCGGCATTATTTTCAGTTGAAGTAGACCTTTAAAATTATATACAACTCAACATAGGTTGTCATTTAAGATTTTCTTCTGACCCCCGACGGGCCGTCCCCCAAAGGTGATATCCGACCACCATGTACACAGAAAAGTAGCTTACAATTTCCAGTAACGGTATACTGAATGTGGTTGTGATATCGTTTGTCGTTTAAAAGTAATAAAGTCGTCCTAAGACTTAACGGTCACCCTGTATAGAGCGTTAAGTACATTTTATATGGATTGTATTTATTGTGGCCGTTTATTTAGGCTTTGCAATGCAATTATTGTTAATGGAAAAAGTTAAATTAGTCACCATGTTAGTGCAAAAGTAAACTATAATCACATCAACAATATGTAAAATCGGCTAACTAGTAAAATTTTGTTAGTAATCCAATATGTTTATCCAAGGGATCCAAAAGTGTAATAAACATTCATATAGTAATAAATATTTTGCAACAGTTTAAGTTTTTTATTTTATAAAATTAATTGCTTGAACAGCGTTTTTTGCACACCGACGGAATAAATCTATCAATACCTTTTTGTAATATACAGTGTGTAAATTAAGTCTGGCACACATTTTTTATCTTTTTTTCTATAGTAGATAGAAGTAATCAATTTGCGGGACTGATTAATAAAAAATGTTAGGCACTTTTTACAAATTTTGAAAATAAAAATTCCCTTAAGACAAAGGGGGGGTGGGGGGTAACTAAAAATTTTCAAATGACAAGCCCCATCTTGTGACCCCTCATTTTAAAGGTATTTGGAAGACAAATTTAACGATGTGTCTAAAAATGTTTTTTAAGCACCCTGTCCAATATGGCGGCTTAAAAAGTGCTTAGGGTTGAACAAGTAAATTAAGTCTGAAACACCCTTAGGGGGATTTTTTCAAATAAATAAAAAGGTGCCTAATTTTGGCTCAGTCCCACAAGTGGATAAGTTCTATCTATTAATGGCAAAAAAGATAAAATTGTGTTCCAGACCCCACCCATTTAACCGCAAGCACATTTAAAGCCGCCATCTTGGACAGGATGCAAAAAAAATTTTCAGACACATCGTTAAATTTGTCTTCCAAATACCTTTAAAATGAGGGGTCACAAGATGGGGGTTTCATTTGAAAATTTTTAATGACCCCCCACCCCCACCTTACCCTTAAGGGTATTTTCTTTTTTTATTATGAAAAAGTGCCAAACATTTGTTCTTACTCAGTCCCGCAAAATAATTCCTTCTATGTACAAAGAGTAAAAAAGATAAGAAATGTGTGCCATACCTAATTTACCCGTTCAACCCTAAGTACATTTTAAACCGCCATCTTGGATAGGGTGCAAAAAAAAATTTTTCAGACACATCTTTAGATTTGTCTTTCAAATATCTTTTAAATGAGGGGTCACAAGATGGGGGTTGTCATTTGAAAGTTTTTAGTTACCCCCGACCCCCACTTGCCCTTAAGGGAATTTTTATTTTCAAAATTTGTAAAAAGTGCCTAACATTTGTTATTAATCAGTCCCGCAAATTGATTTCTTCTATCTACTATAGAAAAAAGATAAAAAATGTGTGCCAGACTTAATTTACACACTGTATTAGTCCATACTTTTAATTAACAATAACGGGGCTTAAAGATTGATTGTCAATGATTAGCAAAACTTGTATTTAGAGTGTTTAAGTTAATATACCATTTCTCATTTGTTATCATTACAGATCGTGCAAAAAAACTTTATAATAATTGTTTGTTTGAAACTGTTAGCATATAATTACTCTCTTGTGATTTACTTCATACTGGAGAAAGCACAGTTTAATTTTGTGAAGGTATACCCATAGTTACCACAAATAGTCCCTATTGAGCATAAAGATAGTCACGGTCAGCAAAACTAGTATTTATATGGTAACAATCACCAAAATTCGACAGTGTTCTGCATAAATAAAATGCATTTATTTCTGAACTTCTCTTAGTACACAACCTGCTTTAGAGTGTTACTCAGGTCATATAATAATAAGCTTATTAAAGTTCATATTGACATAGTCATAGTGTCTACATCTTGCCCTTGTTCTTCATATTATAGTCAAGGTTGGCATAACGAGTCCCTGTTCTGCATTTTTATATAGTTTATAGTTTTTTATTATTTTATATAGTTTTTTATATAGTTATATAGTTAGTGAGTCGGTGGCTCAGTCGGTAGCGTCGCGGACTTCGGGCCCAAGGCAGCGATGTCGTGGGTTCGGATCCTGGTCACTGCCGATAACATTTTATCAGTACAGTTCACCTTTGTACTGTACCGGCTCACTCCTTGCTTTGCTGTAAACGATCCACGCACGGGCGCTTAGTCTATGTGGACGGGCAAATTCAAGGTTAAAAGAGGCCGCCAACCTCTTAAAAAAAAAAAAAAAAAAAAAAAATAGTAATGGGCGCAACGAATTGTTTTTTTCGTGGGTACAGTTATATACTCACGGTTGCCACAGCTAGTTCCTATTCTGCATATTAAAATGGTAAGAGGATCCAAAAAATGTTATTTTTCTGGGTTATATAGTCACGGTTGCCACAGCTAGTCCCTGTTCTGCATATTGATGTGGTAATAGGTGCCACGAATTGTTATTTTTCTGGGCATAGTTATATAGTCACGGTTGCCGCAGCTAGACCCTGCTCTGCATATTGGTATGGTAATAGGTGCCACGAATTTGTCTTTTTCTGGGTATAGCTATATACTCACGGTTGCCGCAGCTAGTCCATATTCTGCATATTGATATTGTTATAGGTGCAACGAATTTTTCTTTTTCTGGGTATAGTTATATAGTCACGGTTGCCGCAGCTAGTCCCTGTTCTGCATATTGATTTGGTAATAGGTGCCACGAATTGTTATTTTTCTGGGTATAGTTATATAGTCACGGTTGCCGCAGCTAGTCCCTGTTCTGCATATTGATATGGTAATAGGTGCCACGAATTGTTATTTTTCTGGGTATAGTTATATACTCACGGTTGCCGCAGCTAGTCCCTGTTCTGCATATTGATATGGTAATAGGTGTCACGAAATTTTCTTTTTCTGGGTATAGTTATATACCCACGGTTGCCGCAGCTAGTCCTTGTTCTGCATATTGATGTGGTAATAGGTGCCACGAATTGTTAATTTTCTAGGTATAGTTATATATTTACGGTTACCGCAGCTAGTCCCTGTTCTGCATATTGATATGGTAATAGGTGCCACGAATTTGTCTTTTTCTGGGTATAGTTATATACTCACGGTTGCCGCAGCTAGTCCCTGTTCTGCATATTGATATGGTAATAGGCTCAACGAATTGTAATTTTTCTGGGTATAGTTATATACTCACGGTTGCCGCAGCTAGTCCCTGTTCTGGGCAGTCGGCCTGAAAACCTGGCCCTCCTTTTGCGAGATGTTTCCTCTGAAACGAACATTCAACTTTGTTAAATGTAATGGTATTGGGTTTAATAATTAGCTACAAAAAACTATTTTACTTTATACTGTTAAGAGACTGTAGTCCTAGGTTCATGTAAAAAATGAAGGACTTTCATTTCATTCATTAAGTAATTTTGATTAACCTAAAAGCATAATTCTTAATCCTATTGATTATAACCTTCCTCAACATAGTTCTATAATACACAATCATGTTAGCTGTGTCAATGAAAGCTGATTATAAATATTTACAAATATATTAGAAAATAGCTAGACTTCAAATATAAGAGTCAGATATCATATGGTATCTCTATCTCTCACTATTTTCTTTCAATTCATGGAATAGAAGTAAGACGAAAAATTCCTGCAAGTATTTTATTTAATTGATAAACTTACAAATTATTTTGTATTATAGATATAAGGCTTTGGTTGTTTCACTTAGACTCTTTTATCTTTATAGTTATATTAAACACGGACGTAAAAAATAACCTTAAGTCTCGTTTGGTTTATTTTATGTACACCAGTTTGAATGAAAGGCTATGCCAGCAATTATGCAGCAGTTTAATTTGAATTAATTGTTTACCAGTATCCTAACTTTGATTGGTCATAATCAAAAGGACTCGGGAGTGTTTTTTTTTCACATATGTGATTGTAGCAGCTGTGGAGTTATTGAAGAATTGTACGATGCGTCTGGTATATTAGTGGTAAAATAGCAACCTTTTTGTGGGGACCCCACTTATGGGCTTTCTATAAGTATTTATAGAATAATTTATAGATTACTTTAGATTACTTTATATAATAACCATGTATCTTCTACTTCTTTATTTGGTTGTTATAAATAAACATGGTGTTTATTTATTGTTTTATAAAAATTAGTGTACTTAATTTTTGAAACTGTAATTTCCATAGTGCTGCACCTTATGGACAATTTAATTTACATAATGTAAACTCATCTATTCAGGACGAGGAATATGTAGGCTATATTATTTGTAGTTATAGGAAAATATCACACATCACATATAATAGGTTTTGTTTGTTAAATAAGCATTAAAAGCACTTAATGAAGTTCACCGGTAAACAAGTAGGAGTGAATTCCTTATGTATACATTCGGAATGATAATTAATTTTCAGTTGTTTGCCATTGCACTACGTTTACTGTATCTTCAATTTTATGATTACGCAAATCCAAGTCCCATTGAGAGACATTCACGAATATTAAATCTTATTTTAAAACAAGTACATTAAACTAATCAGAATAATTGTGGATTGAAACTTAACTTTTACTACTACAGCTGTAGGGAACATAAATACTTTGATCCTAGTCAACTTTGAAAATGGCCTTAGAGCCGAAACTATAGTCAGTAAATATTTTAATAAATAATGTTTACTTGGGTACTAAGTTTATTAATGTTTAATCTTCCTTTATATATAGTAGCCCTATTATTCTATTTTTCACATTATATGTAAATGTACATATAATATAAAATATATATATATATACATATTGTTGCGGGCTTAACGGGTTCTTTACAATAAAAACTTGGCGATTTTATAATAACTATTTATTTACACTAATTATTATCTATATTTACAGATATTTAGAATTACCTAGCACCTAACTAACCCTATCTAAACCTAGCTAAAGCCTATTCTAATTTACAATGTTTCTACTTACAGCTAGCCTCTACAGGATTTATCACTTCTGTTACAATACTGTCACTACACTGTCACTAGAGTCACTACACTGTTACTCTCACTGTCACTACATTGTCACTGCCATTAGCACTAGCACTGGTCACTAACACCGACGGGCGCTTGCTGCCACGATTCTCGGAAGGCTCGACTCAACTCAACTGCCGTGTGCCGGAAGACGGTCCCTTATATAAGTTTGCCGTGGAACATTCTAGAGTGGAGAGTTCGAGTATCCGTTGTTTACAAACCGGCGTAGAACTGTAGAAGGTTCTGGAGGGCCTATTCACGTAGTCCGTTGACATAGGTCTATTGTCTATCACTGGTGCGTTCGGAGAAATCCCGTTTTGACAAACAACCCTTTTGAGACGGCGCCTGGCTATTGTTGTGCGGGGCTCCTGACTTGTAACACTACCCCCTCCTTAAGACTGTTCTGCCCCAGAACAGATTTCTCTCGAAGCTTGAGTTCTTCTGGACCAATAATGTCTCCGGTCCCCCACGGGTTGTATACACAGACCACAATGTCGATGCCAGTGTCCTCGAAAAGTTCCTGCACCATATTCCTCACGATCCTCCACTCCAATCCGTCATAACCACATCCCAGCCTGGGAATAGCAAGCTTTTTGATTGCTAACCGAAGAAGTTTGTCTCGCAGGTCTTGCAGACTCTTCTTCAAGGATTCGTAGGAGGGCTTCCGGCTTGTCGTTTCTTTCGTAACGAGGTAGAACAGATGCCGTCCATTGCGCTTCAGGTGAAGGGTGGTGCCAATGGCGGGTCTCTGACGCTCGAGATCTTCAGTCCCTCCAAACTTTTTCCTGAAGACTGTGGCTATACCTCGCGACGCTCTCAGGTCTTCTGCTACGCAGTGGGCCAAGGCATATTCCACTGGCAAAGTGAAGAGGTCCTTGTATAACAGCCTCGGTCCTTCATTTCCACGTCTCTCTGGCACGATGTCTCTTGGCTCAGTTGAGAGGTTCCGAACTTGTTGTTCCTCTTGTTTGCCGTGATCTCCGTTGTAGGGTGCAAGCCTGTTGAAATGGACTAATATGGGTTTGCCGTATGGTTGCCTCTTAATCCGGTAGATGACGTCATTTAGACGGGAAATAACTTCATAAGGTCCTTCCCACGAGTTCTGGAGTTTAGGTGAATATCCACGACGCCTTCGGGGATTATGTAGCCACACGAGATCACCAGGTGTGAACCCTCCTCTCTCGGCCTTTACGTCGTACCTCTCCTTCATCCTGTCGCTTGCTCCAGATATGTTGCGACGGACTTGCTCATGTATCTCGTCTATCATCTTCCCGTTCTTAGACAAGGGAGCTACATCCTGCCACGATGATCTTCCTTTATTGTCCATCTTCCATTGCTTGGTGTGTTTTAAGTCTGGGTCCCCCTTCTGGTCCTCTGAAAGCTTCTTCTTGTCCTCTTCGTCGTTAATGACGGTCACACGACGAACCGATGCACTATAGTCTTCCTTGCGCGCACAATGATTGCCGCTGTCTCCACATTGTATTCTGAAGAGTGCATCCGCCTTCTTATGGCTCGGCCCAGTTCGATGATTTGACTCGAAGTCATACTCCTGCTTCGATCCTGGAGGGGTTGAATGAGGTTTACTCCGGGGACGCCCCATCTCTCCGCAGTTCCAACAGCGTGCCTGCCGGTGACGATTTTTGAGTGCCTTTAGCACTCTTTTCACCAGCTCCTCGATGTCGAGCGGAGATGTAGGTTCTGCGTCTGCTACACGGACTCGGGCCTGACCTCTCACCGACTGCCGTACAGCCTCGAACTCCAGTGCCTGTGTCAGTGCGTCACTCAGGGTCTTAGGTCTGGCGAGCTTCACTGCCTGTTGAGTCTCAGGTTCACGTAGACCGTCTAGGAATTTATCCACTGCCAAACTCTCGTAGACATCATCCGTGACCGATGGATAGGCGTTTCTCACCAGACGAGCAATGTCGGCTTCAAACTCCTGAAGTGACTCGCTGGGTTTCTGGATCCGGTTCCGCAGTTGAGATCGGTAAAGCTGGTCCATGTGTCGATGCCCAAAGCGCATGTCCAATCTCCTCACTAGTTCTGGGAAATTCTTCCTCTCCGCCATTGGCATAGCATGCAGAACTGCTAACGCATCGCCCCGTAGTGCAAGGCACAGTGCTGAAGCCTTTGTCTCCTCAGTCCACCCATGTACCATAGCCGCTGTCTCGAAGAGAAGCATGTAGTCATCCCATGGGGTTTTGCCATCGAAGTGAGGAACGATGTTCTGTGGGGCAACGGCAGCAATGGTGGGCGCTGGCTTGGAGATCGTTTCTAGGGCGTTATCCTGCTGAAGTTCGCCAGTGCTAGCCGATGACGCAGGTGTGAAGCTCCCCGATGCAGCCATTTCCTCCCTAAGCTTAACTAACCTATCTTCTAGATTTTTTTCTATACAATTAAATTTCTCATCTATTTCATTCATCCTACTTTCTAAATCATCAACTTTGCTAGAATACTCATCTAACTTGTTTAGCATTTTCGATTCTACATTTGACATTTTTGTTTCAATATTAGCTTCAAGGTTTTCTAACGCTTTACTAGTTTCTGACATTTTTGACTCTAATGTTTTGCTATTTTCTAACATTTTTGACTCTAATGTTTTGCTGTTTTCTGACATTTTTGACTCTAATGTTTTGCTGTTTTCTGACATTTTTGCCTCAATATTAGCTTCTAGGTTTTCTAAAGTTTTACTATTTTCTGACATTTTTGACTCTAAGTTTTTAAGCATTTTATTGAAATCAGATGTTTCAAATAAAACGTTATCTAGGTCTTCACCTGCATCAATTAAAGCTTGTTTAAGGCGTGCCTGAAGGGCTGATTTAGTTCCACTAGTATCTAGATCTCGTTCTTCTAATTCTCTCCTAAGATCAGCTACTTTTAATTCATCAAGTTTTACACCTTTGAAAGCCATTTTTATGCAAAACAATTACAATAATTTTACAATAAATGATTTTATCCTTTGTAAACAAATTTACGACACAAATTACTAATATGTAACAAAGACCTTGAATCTTACTAATATCTAACAAAATCCTTAATTCTTTTTTACAAATAAAATCGCCAAAAAAATGCCGCTTTCTGACACCAATTGTTGCGGGCTTAACGGGTTCTTTACAATAAAAACTTGGCGATTTTATAATAACTATTTATTTACACTAATTATTATCTATATTTACAGATATTTAGAATTACCTAGCACCTAACTAACCCTATCTAAACCTAGCTAAAGCCTATTCTAATTTACAATGTTTCTACTTACAGCTAGCCTCTACAGGATTTATCACTTCTGTTACAATACTGTCACTACACTGTCACTAGAGTCACTACACTGTTACTCTCACTGTCACTACACTGTCACTGCCATTAGCACTAGCACTGGTCACTAACACCGACGGGCGCTTGCTGCCACGATTCTCGGAAGGCTCGACTCAACTCAACTGCCGTGTGCCGGAAGACGGTCCCTTATATAAGTTTGCCGTGGAACATTCTAGAGTGGAGAGTTCGAGTATCCGTTGTTTACAAACCGGCGTAGAACTGTAGAAGGTTCTGGAGGGCCTATTCACGTAGTCCGTTGACATAGGTCTATTGTCTATCACTGGTGCGTTCGGAGAAATCCCGTTTTGACAAACAACCCTTTTGAGACGGCGCCTGGCTATTGTTGTGCGGGGCTCCTGACTTGTAACAATATATAAAAAAATTGAACGAATAGTGTTTTTGGCCTCTAGGGACATCAAAATGAAAAAGTATATCGGACCCGGCTACAGGTCTTACCGTGGCACTTACGGTAATAGCTACTTCCCTATAGGGAAATTTCCCCCAAAAAAAAACTATGCATAAAGCTGTGTTAGAGGGACCATTTATTGCACACAAAAATATTTGAAAGAATAAAACTACCTACTTAATCTGTGACTGACAAAGTTTCAATCAGAGTATTACATGTTTTTTTAATACGAAAAATATCTAGCACTGCCTGGATTAACCTAAAAAAACATCAATAGGGAAACCACAAACACATACAAAATATCACAAAACAGTATATATGCTGTTGTTGCATATAAGTTGTTGCATTTAAACTAAAATCGATCAAATTATGACATCAACACACTAAAATTTGCTTAATGAGAGAAACAATGCAGAACAAATATCGTTTCACCAGTAAAATAATTAGGAATACTCATAAGAATCATAAAATCACCAAAGATGTTTGTGCAAAAGCAATTAGACCTCTCTATTTTTAACATGATAGCAGCCTTGTTATTTTATTTTCAACAAATAATTGTATTCTCGTAGTAGCTGAGAAGAGAGTAGCTTGTCGCATCCACCGAAATTGATTGATTGATAAAAAGTCAACCTCAATCATGACCTTTTATTCCATCGGTCGGGTTGGATCGTTTTGCATTCAAGGTAATTTGTCTGGCCCAGTGAGAGGATTATTTGGTGCCTGTAATGAGCTTTGGTTCTGTATATTGTTTATAAACATTGGAAGGTTCGTTTAAACTACATTTTTTTGGGATGGTAAATAGTGTTTACATAAGATTAAAATACAATGGTAAATGTAAGTTTACAATATTTAATGAACTACATCAAGGGTTTTATTGAAACATTATTTAACTGAAGATAGTTCAGTATAGAAGTAACAAGTATTTTGTGGTTTTTGGGCTCGTCAGATAAATAAATGAATAAGTAATGAAATGAATGTATATACATTTATCTTTGAAATATCTTTGTAAATTTGTAAATATTTTAGTACATGTACTTGTTGATTATATTACGAATCATATACATTTTTGGGAGTACAAAGCAAGTTAAAAGATGATAAGAAGGGAATTAAAACCTTGAAAATGTGAATTTAGAAACTTGAGAATATTGAGAAATGCAGAAACAGTTTTGAAATATAGATGAAATAACTACTAAAAGGTTAAATCAACGCAATTTATAGTTCAAATTTAACAGTTTATTTTTGCATGTAATACAAGAACTTGTGAAAATTAAACGATGTTGTGGCTTTTAGTGCACAGGGTTTTACAAAACAGACATGGTTCTCTGCACCTAACAACCCCGTACTTTTTTATATATGTGAACCAAAAGCATACAAGTTTACGCAAACCTACTTCATAGCTAGAAGAAGCGGAAACAGACCACATACATCAAAGGTTAAATTAAATGAACACAATAGTAATTTCTCGAGAGTTTCTCATAAAATTGATTGAAAATTGGAAACGCCATTGGATTGCAGCACGCCATTGGATATATTGGTCTGCACCATTGGCTCTGTTGGTTGTTGCTTCACACTAATGGATCTTGTAAGACGGAAAACGTTAGAGTGGACGTTTCATTTAAACATTTAAAGGAGCCGATACTTAAGTCTAGTGAGTTTGGCAACTTGTGTTTAACCAACCTTCATTGCATCTTAGAAACTCAACTTACTCATAATCCACTTGATCTATGGATTAAGTTTTAAAGTTGTCTAGAGAGTTCTTTCTTTAATCTTATTTATTGTGTACATCACTACTTATTTTCGTGGAAAATATATAAAGTGGAAAATGTATAATATAAAATAAGTCGATAGAGTGAAGTTTAAAAAGGGTAGAATCACGAATTAATTATTAAATCTGATTCTTAATACTTCGTAGGATAGTTTATCAATATATTGTAATAAATCATATTAAATGATACACATTGACTGTTTTTTTTTTCTTAAAAAATGTAGTAATAAAAACTAATGTATGCACATAACACTAAAAAAGCTCAAACATCAGTCAGTAAATTTGTGTATTTTTAAGACACAACATTATAGACAACAGCGAGAAACATTTCAAAACAAGAAATGTAGTAATGTTACAGTCTTTAATAAGAAAATATTAGTAAATTAATTACGGAAAAATAAATAAATACAATATTAATAGATTTGTGTTATTCCAAGGAGCAGTTTTGGGTCTATTGACTGAAATTATATCAATTTAATATATGGAAGGTTATTTAAGATTGAATTCAAAGAAGCAGTCACCTATATTACTTTAAAAACACATACCGAGTTTCAAAGTGATGTAAATAGTAATCCTTATAACATTTATTACATTCAAACATAGGCTATAATTTAAACTTTATGAGTTTTCATTCCATTCTAACAAATTAATCTGGTATTAAAATGTAGTATGTAATAGGTTTAGGTTGCAATGTAGGTTTGGTAGCAAACAAATACTAATTAAACTGTAAAATTTCGGTTTTTATGGTACAAACGTTTGCGTGAACGTTCTTAACATCTACTTAGCAAATATTCTTAGTAAATTATAAGTTATGCTTAAAGCATGAGGTGATAGAGGAAGAAAAGTTTTCTTCTTTACAGAAGCAGGGTGTTTAGGTGTATACAATCTTTCCGGGGAACATAAAGGGATCTGGGAAGTATTTGAACGAATCAAAAACAATTTTATAATGGACTCTATAGTGTACTATAACATTATTATTCTTAAATACATACTGTAAGTATATATTTATTAAAGGTAAGATTCGCATCATTTATCGTCCGGTAGTTTTGTACCCATCAAACTTATTTACTACTAATATGCTGTAAAAAAAACTTGAATTTCTTTTATATACCTTATCACGAATTAAAGAACTAGTATTAATTTCCTTTTAAGATTGCTTAATTCCTAATACTGTATAATGGATTATCAATCCTCAGTTAAGTTGTTTAAATGGCATTTTAATACCATCACGTGTATTTTTCCTATTTGAGGAATGTTATATTTTTACTTCATCACTTAATTTCAATCGAATTTCCCGATGGAGGCTCAAGTTATACTATACAGGGTGATCAACTCAAGGAGGCCACCATTGGGATATCGGAAACGGTAAGAATTAGAGAAAACATTAAATGGGGGACACTCCTTTATTTTTTGTGGCAGTTAAAAATATGATTTTAGTTTTTCAAAATTCAGCCGCCATTTTCCAAAGTGGCGGCCAACTTTGAAGTTTCTTATGGAACACCCTGTATTTTATCATGTTTTCGGATAGAAACTGTAATTTAAAAACTTTTTTATTCTTGACATTTTTTTCGATAAACCCACTCGTTTAGGAGTTACAGCCTATGGAAAAATGACTCCCGGTGTACATTATTTTTACATCATGTAGCTCCAAAAAAGTAGGTTTATAGCGAAAATGCGAAGAGAAAATAAGTCAAATAAGTCTTAAAATTGCATCCACATTCCAAAAAGTCCATAAAATTCCTTAAAAATATTAATTCTATTATTTAAAAATGGCGGCCATTTTCCAAAATGGTGGCAAACTTGAAAAGTGGAAAACTGTGTATTTTATGGTCTTAATGGAATGTGGATGCAATTTTAAGACTTATTTGACTTATTTTCTCTTCGCATTTTCGCTATAAACCTACTTTTTTGGAGCTACATGATGTAAAATGTACACCGGAAATCATTTTTCCATAGGCTGTAACTCCTAAACGAGTGGTTATCGAAGAAATGTCAAGAATAAAAAAGTTTTTAAATTGCAGTTTCTATCCGAAAACATGATAAAATACAGGGTGTTCCCTAAGAAATTTCAAAGTTGGCCGCCATTTTGGAAAATGGCGGCTGAATTTTGAAAAACTAAAATCATATTTTTAACTGCCACAAAAAATAAAGGAATGTCCCCCATTTAAAGTTTTCTCTAATTCTTACCGTTTCCGATATCCCAATGGTGGCCTCCTTGAGTTGATCACCCTGTATATTTCATCATACTGAATCGTGTAAATATGACAAAGTCATACAACAAATGTTGTATATTTTTCATCTTCGTTAATTATCTCCAGAATTTCTTATATCTTGTTTTGGTATACAAAAAACGTTTAGTTGATTTAATTTTTTGTAGAAGGTGAATGTGTAAGATATTACTCCATCAACGCAACTTAAATGCCAAATTAAATTTCACTAAATATATTTTACATTTCCGTAACCGATCAATATTGATAAATGGGTATTTGCTATAGTACCAAAATAGCATAAGTAATAGGTGTAAATATACGATGCAAAATAACTATAAGCATAACCCGAATAATTAAATAATGTTTAATCGCATATTATCTGTCAAAAACCAGGGGGTGATGTTAACAAGTGGATAATGAACAGCTGATGATTAGTTATTATAGTGATGAAAATAATTACTTTATTTCTACAGCGTATAAAAATCACGTTTTGCAGTATGCAGAATATTAATGTTAGTGTATAACTGGATACAGTATCTGTTTATACATTGGTACGCCAGTTTACTTAGCCTAGTTTCCAGTTTCTGAAAGAGAACAGATTGAGGGCGTTAATGTGCTTAACGGCGTGAGCCTTGTGAATTGTGCAAATGAACCTTTTAGTACCTACAAACTGGGAACTCCACGCCCCTTCACTTGGTATGCTGAACAGATCGGTGGGAAGTCAGAAAAACTTCCTATATTTGGGAAATGGATGCTTCCAAATTCTTTGTAGTTGTACAATAGTATAAGTTTCAATAAGGCACTAGTTGCTAAGATGCTACGCGACGGAGTGAAAACGGTAAACTCTGCAAGAGGACGTAATACATTTTGTAAATTGTCAAGCACAATTGAAAAGATATAATTTCATTTAATGTGAAGGATTGTAAACTTTCTCAAAAATAAAAAATTGCACCTGTTGTTTTCAAATGAAATGTTTAAAGATGTACCTTTAACATAGAAACAACATGAAGAATATTTATAAAATCATTTTTACATAAACATTTGTACACTTGTATTTTTATAGAATTTTTAAAAACCATCTGCTAGAAATAAATTGTGAAATCGTATTCAGGCAAATATAAAATACATGATACCATAAAACTGAGAAGTTGTATTTAGGTAAATTATCGATCCTAATTTGTATTGAGAAATAAAGTAAACTTAACTTTTGAATTGTAATATCATTTAGGACACTTATGCAATGTGAATTTTTTAATACTTTTTAATAAACGTGAAATCAGAACGAGTTAAAACTCAGGTTTCTTAAACAAACAAATGAAATAGTTTACGGCCAGGATGATTTACACCAAGTTTAAACGTAACTCTTCAAAACATGTGCAACACACGCTCATGTACTGTCATTAACCTTTGAATAACCGTTCTGGGTTAGTAGCTTGTATGTATGGATTGTAATATTGCTATATTACATTGTTGTCATCATTGGACACGATAAATACATTTTATTAGTGATTACTGTCTAGAGGATCACATATAACAAATTATGGCTTTGATTGCCTATGTAATCTAATTGATGGGTTTTCTGGCGCCGTCGAGAAAATAATCGTGTATTGTCCTTTACTCCGACGTTCATAGAGGGCATTTAGTCGTATAGTTTAAAAAACAATGGAGTACATGAAACACCAAGCAAAATAGATTTAGCCTTAAAACACAAGGCTAAAAACATGACATCTATATTAACATAAATGTTGTGTGGACTGTGATTTTGATAAAGCTGCATACAGTGCAACAACAAATTGTAAACAAATCGTAATATAAACTGCAGTGAATTTCCTATTAATTAACATTTCGGGTGTAAACTTGCGTATAAAAATGTATGTACAAACATAAAACAAAAAAATCAATGAAAAGATAAAAAAAATCTTAATACAAATTTAGTATAGGGTTCTTTCTTATGGGATGTTGTAGATGTAGTAAGATTACACAAATTATAAAATATTTTCTATTGGCTTTAGCCTGTGTTAGAAGGTAGTGAGCCTTTGCTCTAACCTAGAGCAGGCTAAACAAACACATTGTCAAACTGGCTCTTAATCACCTCGCAGGATTAGATTATATCAAAATTTCACGACGCGACGCCGACACACAAGCTTTTGTAGGCACATGACGTGCATTTATGAACGGTCCCATTTATTTATGCTTCTTCACCCGATTGCCGGTTGAACGACAACCGACAGCCGGATGTATGTGAAATAGGCCTAAGACGAAGATGACTATGGATGAGTGTTGAGTTAATGGACTTAATTCTTTTTGTCTATGCTTGTATTGACTAAGATGCTTGTTCTTTTTGACCAGGATCCTTTATTAAAAGGCAAATAATCAAGGATAGCTGGGATACCATACTGGGATACCATACTATTAAAATCTACTGATTTTTTTCCGGGACCGAACCGTTTACCTTTTGTTTGGCCCTATATCCAATCAGGTGGCATTTTTTATTACCGGACTATTAATGTGAGGGATGGACACTGTAATCAAATCTTGTTTTGAGCATACCAGAGTACAACATATATCCTAATACTACGTTTAGATGTAGAACGATTATCCAAACTAGGATACGTGATATTTTGGATGGCCAAACAGTCATTACTTTTCCAACCCTTTCAATTTTATGTACTTTGATTATGAACACGAGTGTCAATAATCTTTTTTGTGAGCGATTAATCAATGTTCAAGACTGTTACGTACTCGTGTGTGCGTATATAAAACTGATTTTGAATGGCGTGTGAGTTAGAATGGATAGGTATTGACTAATAAGCTGTTTCTTTGTCCAGAACAATTTACGAAAAGCCGAATGATTAAAAAAACCCGTGTCTGTATCTGAGTATCATAAGTCTTTTCCTATAAGTTTAATAATTCTATAACTCGTTTTATTTATGTATACGCCAGCTGACATTTTACTTGAAGAGTTACAGGAGGAAGAACTTAAACGCTTTTAGGGAAAGCAGTCCAACCCCCACTTGTGGATTTGCCGGGAATTGAACCCGTCTCTCCCGCACCTAAGTCCGAGACGATAACCACTAGGCTAGCAACACACCCAAATTGCCAGAAAGCTTTATACATTTGTATCACATGAATGAAAACTAGAATTACTGGGCTACACCTCAAACAACATAGTTTTTTTTAGCTATATGAAAGACTTACTACTTGTAACCGAGCACCTACAGTTCTTTAATTTTGCATAATCCGTCTAAATCAGTTTACATACAACTAGAGCTCCATTATTGCGTCATGGACACTTTGCATTACCAGCGTCCAAGTTATTTTTTGAAGCGAACTAAACTAAATGGAAACTGTTTAAGCTTGTTACGGCTCCTACATGATTGTATGAGTCCATTCATGTGGGTGGGAAAGTTAGACTGTTTTTCTGATACGCCCCCGTTAATAGTTCTTGTTCCTCAACTTTTGATCCAAGCAGTTCTTTTTAAATATACGATTGTGTTGTTTATGTGTTGATTTCTTGTCCTTATAAATTCTAAATTTTGTAAACACATAGCTTAACTACTGTTAGCAAAATCGACAGCTTTTGCTATTATTTTTAAATAATTTGGACGTTGATATATTTTGCGACAATTAGCACAATAAAAAGCTTAGCAGTATTTAGTTTCAGTAACGTCCTTTAATTTTAAGCTATTTTCTTGTAGGTTATTTAAAACCATCTATCATTATGAAGTGTTTTTAATAAAAATATAACGGTGTAAATCAAACATGAATTTAGTCTTTTGAATTCCTACGTTTGCTGCAAATATTAAAGAATCAATGTTCCTAAGGGCATTTAAGGAGAGTCTGGAAAAATCTTACAGAGATATTTAGTGTTCAAAATAATAACTTCACAAAATACTTTAGTTTGATTTTAATGGATGTTAACCTTATTGAGAATCCTGTTACAGCCAAGACTACAAAGTAGCAACTATACAAAGTAGTTTTACTAGGCAATATGCTGGGTAATTTATATTTTTATTTAAAGTACCGATACGTTAATCACAGCCTACAATTTTCATTTATTTTGGGAATTGAATGCCTGAGACGTGTGGGAAATATTTTACTTTGTAAATGTAAAGATAATTTAGAAAGGGTTTTTATAATGGAAAATGTAAACCTTTTATCCATGATTATGTGACAACCTGTTCACCTAAGAGTACATTAACCTACAGTTACAATTCCAAGTAAATAAATACCATAGTGATATGATTTAAGTCAAAGAAGACAACATGTTCATGTGACGTAATGAACGAAATTGGCAAATACACTACCGAGCACGTGAAGTTTTCGCTGTTTCTCAAAGAATCGCTTATTTTTCGCGGCAGGAGGTGAATGTTACGTTAGTAGATAGAATTTGACGTCGCCAATCTGCTTATGCCTAACATTCAGTCAACCTCTCTTCTTAAAACCTAATTTATAGTGTCTTTATTTCCCCTCTTTCTCTACGAAAATAAGGACTAAAACGTTTCGAAAGAGCACGCTTCCCATGCATCCACAATTGATGATGTTTACAAAATTGGTGAAAGAATTTGATTTTTTGTTTGCATCAAGTACGAGTATCATGTGGTAAAGAACTGATTTATCTAAATTTCCGCAGTGCGTAATGCATTTTCAATCCTTTCCAAATGATCATTTAAAAAAAATATAGCGTTAAAAATGTACTCTAAAACTTAAATCAGCTAAGCCATACAGTGGGACATATTAAGTGTTTTACAACATTTTACAGCAAGTTAATAGTATATTTTATCACTAGGGTCCTCCTTTTGGAATGGGGGGGGGGTGATGTGATACAAGATCTCTGAAAATGGACAAGGTTTTGAAAGTGGATTTTGGTTTATGTGATGAACACTATTTGAGTTGTAATACGCTATTCTTTAAACTTATTAAATACCTTGAAAATCCAATTGAGAATAACCAAGATATCACATTTTTTGGGGGGAAAGGAGCTACTTTAGACTCGCAAAGCATATTCTGGAAACAGCCCCTTTTGCTGCACAGCATTCATTGCATTGTCCAATAACCCTACCAAAACTGAGCCTACATGAACTACATTATTTAATCGAATACCCAATTAAATAATGATATCCTATCCCAATTGGAAAGTCATTATCATGCATGTACATTATTTAGAGTATTTCGTTGATGCCTTTGTGATACAAAAGGTTTTAATGATTTTTGCAATGTTTTACGAATATACGTTTCCAAATCCTCAAACGCTTTTACCATTGCACACTTTCCATCGCTGCATTGATCTCAACACTACACTTAAATATACACAACAAAACATTGTTTTGCAAAACAACTGGTACATATTTGTAGAATGTTTATAAAAAAAATATCGTGTTTTACATCGACTGATGTATTAAAGATTGTTTAACCGCTAAAGTAGTACAGTAAAGTTGTCCGCCATAATGCTTTTTCAGCTGAATCCTATCTGAATCCATACAGTAAAATTTGCACTGTATAGTATCTGTAATATCTGTGTAATATAACTGTATTTAACTGTATAACTGTAATATTTTTACTGTATGAAGGAGTCCAGAGGTAAAGAATTTGCAAATTTCAACTCAAAGGTCTTAGCCATATTGTTTACTTTATTAAGCTTTAGGCAACCTTTCTATGTAAAACATGTACCACAAAGGGAATCCGTCAGAGTCAAATCGCTATCAGTTTTCTGGAATATTTTCACAAAATATCAAACTAATATAGGGTGATTAAAAACTCAGCATAGAATGAATTTGTAAACATCGTCTTACTAATTTGAATGCATGTCGTAGAATAAGACAGTTTTTATGTACAATTGAATAAACCTTAATATATGAGAGTCCATAACCACAGAACCCGATTTACATTAGGTTGAAAAAAGTAATAGGAATGACCCCTTGCTTTACCTATGCTACGTAGGATTATGATTTCAAAACCATTTATATGGTTAAAATTTTGTATCAATCAGATAGTGTATGTTATTCTATTTATATTTTTATCTTTCAGGAAAGCTGTACACTTACCGTAGTCTTAATGGTGACATGAACCGAAGTAATATGTATTTATATACTACCCTGTATATTGATAATATGAATTTATTTGACCCACACTTGGGCCTAATAGTGTTTATCCAAATATGTATTTATATAATCTGTATCATTCTTATTTGTTTACAGTTAATTTGTTTTTAATCTGTGTTTTTGTAATGTGGAGTAAGTTATTAAGTTCCAAATCTGAAGTGTATATTATGTTATCCAGTAATTTGGTTACATTTACCTGGTGTATAGCATGTTTGCAAATTGAGGGAATGAAATAAATAAAAAAACCCAATATCTTAAACCATAGTTAAATATTAAACAACTAAGCCTATACAACAAAGTGAAAAATACCCAATGGCTAATACAACACGTATTACCAATACCTTACAAAACGTATTACCAATACCTAAGTTCTAAGTATACAATACAATCTATCTTTATAGGCTCTTAGGCTATTTTGTACAACAGCAAAAGCTAAGTCCAATGAAGTTAAGTCGGATTGTTAATCTAGCCGTTCTACCCGACAAGCCCAGAAGAGTGAAGAGTAAAGCAACGTACATTGCCTTTATAGAAGTACAATGGCACAGACCGCGGCGGTGGGCTGCGTACAGATGAAATGGCGTCATGGACAAAAGATGTCATTCCGTTTTTACTAAACGTTTACTAGGCTCATATTACGCGCTCTTTTACTCACAAACAGCAAATTTAGCGTTTCATTGTGCAACGGTGAAGCTTTAAATCGAGTTCTATAGTAGTTCCTATAGCATCCTTACAACGCCCAAAAAGAGTTTTAGAGGTTATAAATATAACAAAATACACAATGTATTAAATTTATTTTGCTAAGTTAAACGATTTAATTAATTAAATAAGAATAATTATAAAATACAGTATACAGTGTAGGCGAACACAATGGATAGTCTTAACAAAGATTTTTGTTTATTTTTGTACAGTTTTGTGTTTTGTTTGTCTTTTGTGATTTTCCAGCTTTGGCAGGGTTTGTGTGGCAACCTTTTTATTTAGGTACTTCCTCACAAGAGAACGAGATAGATTCCTGATCCGAAACGTTTTGAGAACTTTGTTTTGTACTAACTGTAATGGCAAATGTCCGTAGGCCTACTAACCGCGTAAATAAGGGTATGCCGGGTACCATGTTTTGATAAGACTAACGATTATGCAAGGATTGTCTTCATCTGCCATTCTCAGTTAAATTAATTTATTGATACTGTACTTTATCAGTACGATAATTTGCTTCCAAGCTTTTAATTCCAAGTTCGATGAGATTTGTTCTATTTTAGAAACGATACTTGAGATAAATCTAAATTATGCAGGTAATAGCAAAACTTCATTTTTAAAGAGTTGTTAAGACTTCAGATTGCAGTATTACACTTAAACATAATTATTTAAAGGAATTCAATATACACCAGTTAACTACAATGACAGGTAGTTAGTTCCTGTTTACTCCACATGCTAGGAAAAGGAAAACCTTATTAGCAGATCGCAATGAATACTGAAATCGCTACTGGCTGTTTGCTCGTGACGCTTTGCGTTTTAATTCGCAAACACGAATATATCAATAACAGAAAGGGCAAAGGACAACTCTAATAAAACCTCCACCACGTTTATCCTAGTTTCAATTATATTTTAATTACGAAAATCTCTTGACTTTTGTCTAGTCAGCGTTGATCGAGTACTGTGCTATGTGTTTATGGTTACCAAACGGGGAGCGTTTTATTGAAACAACCCAAAGGAATCAATTTAAACGAGTATCATTTCCAGCATCAAGTATTAATAATAGTTTGTTTCATCTGGCAATGATTGATTGACTAATGGTGTTTTAGTTTTCAGGTCGAGTTATGGGAAATAAAATATATCATGTTTTTAGTTTACCAAACGCCAAGCTATGTGTTTATTTGAATTCAAGAATGTATTATTATTACAAGTGGATTAAATTCAATAGCATAGTCGCTTAAAACTGCGTTTTGATACAGTATCCCGGCATACAGTATTGTTGAGTTTAAATGAAAATTGTTCAACAAACTAAGGAGGGTACTATATGACATGACACTATTACCATGATCATAATACGAGCGAGGGCCGGTAAACATTTTTGGCAATGAACAATATTTTTCGATATAACCATTTTTTTGGGGTTATAATTCCCAATAGGGAATATTGAGACAAATTTTATGGAAATTTGAGCTAGCTACGAGAGGCCATTTTGGTAGCTAAGTCAGGCTTCTCGTTATGAAAATTTCATTTCAATTTAATTATACATAAACAGCTCTTAGCATTTGAAGAAAATAGATGCAAATTTCATTACTTCCAACTAGATAAGATATTTTATTTGATGAAATACTTCTACAATTTAATTTTATCTTTACTGAATTTGTATTTGTTGCTCACATACGCGATGCAGCTCCATTATTAACGCAAATGCAGTTGAGCAACGACCCCAGGGTAATATAAGGCTATAAATACAAATAGGCATATAGGTATGTTTACTTTATACCACCCTCTCATTCACTAAAAGTAACTTTGTGTGTATGGACTTAGTTAAGCCCCAAATACTGTTAAAGTTTATTTTTTCTCCGATTGTGATTCATCGGGGTTGGTTTAGACATTGTTAATCTTCTATGCGAATAAGCTTTTTTTAAACAACGTATACAAACTTTGTCGTAGATTAAAACAATTAAATTAACTAACCTCTAAAATAGTAGTTCCCCAAAGAGTTGAGATTAGTTATTAGAGCTCTAATAATCACAGGGTAACCTTATCTGAACGCTGATCTAAACGGCGACCTTTACAGAACCTTATTCCTTCCTACCGCCATGTTTTGGCCCACAAACACTAACTTAATGCAATTAATTACTCAAAGATGTTAACGATGCATGAAAACGATTAAATTTAATAACATTGGAGAACAAATTATTTCATCAGGAGATCCATTGTGCATTCGGTAAATTAATATTATAAATAAAATTACACACCATGCTGTTTTATAAATACATACTTAGGTTATTTTACAATGCGTATTAGATTTGAGAACAAGAAGGTTACTTTACATCCTTCTTCATGAAATGGTTTTCGTTATGTAGACGTCAAATATTGTCTTTCTATTTATGTTTAATAAATATGTATAGTTTGGTCAAAATTAAGTTCTTATTTAATCCAACACATGCTATAATTACAATATTGATATAAAAATATATAAAAAGCCCGAAATAGAAAGGAACAGAATAAATTTTATAAATTGTTACATTCAAAGAGCTAAAACCAAGATATAATGCCATCAAAGTCTTGCATCAATTATATAGTGAAGACAAAATAATACTCTAGAAAAAAAAACTGTGAGACAAAAATCGTTGACTATGAGTTCCATAGTTAAACTTTGCAATCAGAAATATCTTACAATCACACCTCCCTTCCCTGTGCGGAAGTGGTTTAGGAAATGCAACTCCTCCCGAGAAGGATTCACCTCACCTACTTCTGCAATAGCGTAAGCTATTCGGAAGTTAGTTAGACCTTGAAAATAATCACAGAACGAAATAAAACTATCGAGGTAGTTGTTTATCACACCTAGCTAAGTCAGCTGACATATACAATTTGTAGCAGCCCTTTTTACATGATTTTGTAAAAATGCCCAATGTTACTGGTGTAAATTGGTAAATACACATAACGTGCTGAGGGAAATTTATGGCATAGCTGTATATAATTTACTATAAATTGATTGTGTCTTAAGGTTCATAGTCACACATATATATAAAAGTGTGTACACGCATCGTCGAGCCTTTTTTCAAGAACAATAGACAACAGCGTTGTATTTTGTTTAAAATAAAAGAACGAATGATTATGTATTGTGAGGCGTATACCGGTAACCTATTCAAGAGCTCAATGCTGTTTCCCCCAAGGAATTAAAACTGTTAATAACTATCAAAGGTTATTATTAAGTTTACAGTGTCCGTATGGTTGTAGAAACAAGAACAAGACCGTGATAATTTTAGGAGTCTGCTTATATCTTTTACTATGAGAATAATATAATGAAAAAAAGAAAACAATAAGATAGGAAGCGTTAACGATGAGACTTTTATAGCCTTTTAAGATGGTACTTAAGGTAAAAGTAGTTAAGCACCGTTACAGTCAAACTATGCCATAAACGTTTGAACGAAATACGTCTAGTGTTAGATGCAAGTTTTCCTAGTTGAAATACCTAAGCGAAGGCTTCTCGTCAGGAAAAAGGTTTTATTGCTTGCTGACACTTCGCTAAAATCGGGTTTAACTCACTTTTGTTTTAGTGCATTGTGTAACAAGTTTTTTTTTTAGGTTAAATTTACTTTTAAGATGATAAATAAATTAATGTGGTTAAGTTTTTAGCAAATTTCCCATATAAGGAATAAGCTATTGCCGTAGGTCTCAAGGTTAGACTGTGTTCGCTGGGTTAGACCTGGACTGGAGACCGATTTGCTTTTTCGTATTTAAGTCCCCAGAGGACAATTTGGATTAAATTTGGTATAAACGTGTAAACCTACATCTATTCTAACAAGTTCGTGAACTAGCATGATCAGTCCGATATCATATAATTTTAATTCACATAATCCATGTGAACGGGGGTTTATAGGGGTGTTATAAGGGTAAAAATGAGTTTTTCCCAATTTCAACCTAAAAACCTAAAATTTCACTATTAATTTTCAAACCATTTTCTAGAGCTTAAAATAATGTAGTATATTGAAGCGTTGTTCGGTTACATTATGGTTAGGGGAAAAATCTATAGTGTAAATTTAAAATCTTAACGTTATTATTATGGAGAATAATTAACTGCTGCAGTTTGCTTGTTTATGGACATATTTTGATGACATTTGGCAAATTTGTTTGTATCATACTAAGCTATAAATATTTCAATTGAAAACCCTACCTTATTGTCTTCCCTGTAGCAACAAACCAAAGTACTCATTAAAATTTTGTATGTTAAAATAGGAAATAAATCTGACAATTAAGAGAATAGTTTAGTGGAATTCCAGCTAGGTAAATGAAAATTCGCAAAGGCTGCAGGTTTGTTGTGGAGGGTTATTATTATAATACTGCCGTTTTAGCTATTTATAACGGCATTATATGTAAGACATCGGATATAATTATGCTGGTCTAGATATACAGGAAGACTACTCCTATTTTGTTTTTATACAGATTTTTAGCGAATCTCTCTATTACAAAGTACTCATTACCGTAGGATTTAATTTCAAACACAAGTCTTTACATCATACTACACAGAAACGGGTACTTTTCCATCCGTATTGATAGGCTGGAAAGTTGCCCTTTGCCGTTCCTACACACGGAAAAGTAACGTAATGTACTTTTACCGTGGACTGCACGGTAATAGTAGTCTACGCAACGATTGCGTAAAGCTTGTATTAACGACTCGAGTAGAAAATTTTAGGTACGAGCCTTGGCGAGTACCTTAAACACTTCTGCGAGTGTCGTTAAAACTATTTACGCTAGTTGTGTACACTACTTTATGTACGACAGTGTTGTAATTACTAAATATCACTTCTCATAACTTCTAGAGGTTATGTTTTCATTTATAACTCTCATTGCCACTGACACTGGTGCAACAAAACATTGTACCAAACACTAATTGCACCTCTCAACAATTAAATTGGCCTGAAGAGCTGATTAATTGAAGTTCGAATCATTACAATTTTACTTCTTCTCTCTCAATCCTTGAACCTCATTGGTCCGTTACCCGTGTTCTTATGAGTTATGGGTCAGGCCTCGATCGGGCAGCGGTGTAAATGGGAGGTTGGGGTTCCCCCCGTCAGCGTGCTGATGGTCCCCTTCCTCCTGGCTATAGATGGCGGGTTCTGCCTGTCAGGGATGAGATAGGTCCCGAGTGTTGCTTGCACTAAATGCGTCGGGGCGCTCTACTATGGACCTCTAGGTTCCGACCTAGTGGAACCCAGGTGGAGTGACGCTTAAACAAGCAGCCGGAATCCCTGGTTAGGATTGAGGGGCAACCCTCTTTCCGAAGGGTCTGCTTCGGCAGCCGGCGAGCCTGATGACCTTAAGTCATCCGCCCATGATGTGCTAAAGGTTGATGCGTAAGCTTCGGCCTACATCATGGGGCCCGGGTATGTCCTGTAGGATAGGTACCGGGTAAGCAGTCAGGGGGCTTCGGCTCTCATGACAACAAATCTAAATCTAAAAATCTAAAATCTGTTCTTATGAGTAAAACTATGCTGTTATAAATAAAAAGTAAACAATGCTGTTGTGCTGTTATAAATTTTCAATTCTAAGAAATGAACTGAAACGGCTACTTAAAAAAAACGGTCGTATGTAATAGTATAGTACGTTACTAGTTATGAAAATAGGTGTTTACCGGACGAGTGTGGTAGTGGGATTACCATACGAGTCCGGTACACACATTTTGAACGAGTTACGTACGATAGTTTACGCCATACTACTAATTCTGTACAAATCCTTATATATTTCCTCCAGCTAAAGGACTAAAAATCACTAGTCATAACCTCTAAGAGAGGTTATGTTTTTGTTTATAACTACTCATTGCCCCCCAAATACAATATAATCAGCTGATTGGTGTCCGGTAAAACTCATTTCATTTATCATTTTATTGTGTACAGTAGTACACAATGAAACCTTATTTGATCAAGCTGGCAGCAAACAGCTGTTTTCCGGACTAAATCCTTGCGTGGGAAGTTCGTCAAAATAATGTAGTGTGGTGTAAAAGTATTTTTAGGCAGATTATAAAGAAATTTAGTGCCAATAAAAGTAGTTTTCTTTTTAAAAATCTGTAATATTTTATGCTGTTCCTCAGATATGTGATTTCTCAGTCTGAATAAATGTGAATTTTTACAATATTTTTGTTTGTTTGATTTTTTACAAATAAAACCAATCTACTTATTGTAATAATTATATTTTTATTTGAAAGCCAGTATCTTTATTTAATTTTCAACATAGTTTTCATCAATATTAAGGCATACATCATATCGTTCCACGAGCTTTTGCATTCCTTTCTCAAAGTATTCAGCCGCCTGACTGGATAACCACTGTGTCATTGCCGTTTTGATCATCGTTGTCCAGGCGCTGACCACCAACATGTTGACTCTGGCGTAACATAAGGCACCCATGTTGCCTGTAGCAATTTGAACTAACAAATCATCGCCTTTCTCTTCGCAGTGCTGAAAAAGTCAATGTACTTTCCAGACGATTGGTTTGTGCATCTCAGTCAACATTTTCGGCACCCAGCGTGAGCACAATTTTCGGTACTAATTCAGTCACAATATTAATAAGCACACTTCTCGAAACTACAGGAAACTCATCAGATAATGATGAGATCGTAAACTGTATGTTCTCTCTCACTTTTTCATCGACTTAACGCGCCAATTCATCAGTAATGGCAGATGCCCGCACAGTGCGTTGCGCGTTGCTCCTAATGAACAACGCATTAATGTATAATGTATTAATGTGTTAGTAAACAATGTATTAATGAACATCTTTAAATTCCCTTAACCACTTGCGTACCATTCCGTCACTCAAAATATTCACGCTTTACACTTCACTAATCTGTCGATGAATTTCAATGGCTTACACACCTTTAGCACTTAAAAATCGAATTACAGCGCGCACTTCACAGTCGGCGACAAATTGGCGGCACCATTTTGAATGCTCGAAACCGGATGTAAACACGGCCGATTGTTGCCAAATTTCCGACTAGAGCTTGCCAATAGATTCACATACACAGTGAGAATGTCCAAAATGCCAATCGCAGAGCTGGAACGTAGAAATATAAAAACGGTACTTACTTAAAAAAACATGCCTCGTAGTTCGTAAACAGTCATTATGCCTAATTTGGAAACATATGGTTTTGTGGATTTTTATATTAAAAATAATTGTATAATAATAATTAAAAAATTAAATATAATAACCAAAATAATTTGTAGGCCTAATACCGTACTTTCTTTTGCGGTTTCAGAATTTGCATACGGATTTATTACTAGTCCCGCTATGTATAGCATACCGTGAGCCATATGTGAGTGATCAGAGCAAAATACATTTATTGATTTCAGAGTGTCAATATTACATACATGAGACATTTATTTTGATTGTTGGAAATTCAGTGTTCATGTATTGTAACAATAATTATAATTCTGACTCAGGTCTGAAGTATTAAAACATGATGTATAGCGTTGTGACAGACTACAAACTCAGATTACAACCAGAATCCTCTTTAGCTGGTGGCGTTAACAGTTCGCAAATGTTTGACGGCCATTCACTCCGTCACCGAAGACGAACCTGTTCTAACGGAATAATTTAATGCAACTTAAACAATTGTAAATTGAAATGTGAAACTAAACGTAAAAGGTTCGTAAATTGTGAATAAAGGTTCGGATGTGGAATCTAACAAAGAATGTAAGCCATCGAGTACCAAAGTATAGTTTGATCAATATAATATTGTGCTATAAATAAACAATCGAAACATTTAATGGAATGGAAATTTTCCAATAGCTATTACAAATTATAATAATTAGGGTAAATTTTAAATGACTATACTACTATAATAGGTAAATATTAAAATATATGTGGCCAAATTTTACATAACAAATAACGTTTCAGAAGGACATTTTCAATTTACCAAAAACCTATCGGTTCGTAACTCCCGTCTTTTCAACAAAGGTTCAACATTTTGCATTTGCAATGGGTTTTATGTATGTTGTTAAAATATCCACTTCTCTGTAAAATATCGCAAACCAATAGTTCTAAGTTGTAATTGTAAATCTATGTTTTTAAAAAAATAAGTCAAATAAATCTTTCGGGCGAGAAAAACTGTATTATGGAGCTTCGCCCACCAAAAGCCATAGGCCTACAATGGTTATGAAGCATGTTTAGAAACAGATATTGGACAAATACGTGACTAATATAAGGCTCAGATGTGGTGATATTGAGAATGTAGGAAGACAAGTTTACTGGTCCCCAATGTATATTTAGCAACTTTTCCACTATCCCCACGTAAAGGTACTATTAGTTCACTGTTAGGACCCACGCTGTATTTATTGTTGCCTTTGTAGCGACCGAACGGAAGCGGTTGCGTCGTTTGTATCAATTTAGCCACACTTCCGGTTCAAGTAGTAATACACGCCAGCCAATAGCAGTCCTTCCCTCCCCGCCACCACATTTCCGCGAGATACCTCCAAAATACCTATAAAGATATTAATGCCTAATAAAAACAGAAAAATACATTTAGTATAAACCAGCAATAAGTAAAATAAATACAAAATAGATTTAATAGTGCAAAACTGCAGTAAAGCATTAATTGTTTCATGCACATCGATTGTGTCTCTTCACTACCTTACATAATTAGTTTACCAAAGAAAAAGAGTATGACTCTAAAACTAGCAATATCATTTGAGAGAGCAGAACATCCGTTTCACTGCTTTCTAGCTTCGTTTAATGACAGGCGATTCCCAAAGAACCTAGATATTTTGAAAACTAAGAACGATTTAGTCCAACTGATCCATCCAAAAAAAATTAAGCTTAACCCAACAAAAATCTTGATCTCCAATTAGAAAATATCGTAAAGGTTGTTACATTGAATATGGTTGTAACCCACGAAATAAATAAAGGCGTTAAGTATTTAAAAAAAGCTTGCTTTCAAATATTTGAAATAAAAAGCCAAATATATTTTTGAGAGCGTTTTCAATGAATTGATTAGGCTTATTTTACATGACGTATAGAAAACGAACAATTCCACTATAGGGACTTCCACTATATACAGCGAGAAATGTCAATTTGCAATTTAGAGTTGTAAAAAAATGTAAGTAAAACAATAAAACCATAAGAGGAGCGCCAATCGCTATAGTAAGCATTAACACTGCACAATTTGTAGCCCTATCGTTTGTAGCCTTTTTAGGGGTTTCCTTCAACCTGGGTTTTCTCTATTCAACAATAAGGAAGTATCACTTTTTCTTAGTTTCCATCGTGTCTATTGGTATTATAAGGTATTAAACCCATTTTTTTTCATAATAATTGACAATTATATCCAGATATCATTCGTCGAAACGTCTGGCTGCATATGACAACGACACATCATTGTCGGAGAAGCTGGTAATCTGTAGATCATCGTTGCCTAATTCGCAATTTGCACATTTCAGATATGGAGGCACTCATACAATTCTGAACATACTAGCTGACCATACATTATTTTGAATATCAACAGCTAACAATGCGACTTTCACCGTCATCTAAGCTGACTCAACCCCAGGAATTTGCCAAGAAACTCAAGAAGGACCTAATTTCCTATCTTTACTCTTACACGTGTCCAAATCCGAGACAAACAGGATTACATTCATAAATAATGGTTTAAATACCTTACACTGTCAAAGTGATCCTTTGTAGTCCAAATATAGGCTACTGCAGTTTAATTCCCGATGATGGGAACTTCATCAGGCTGTCAAAGACATCAAATTTCGTTCCAGAGGAAGTCGTTAAGGTTAAAATGAAAATCCATCGATGTCATAAATTTAGCACACAAACGAAAACACGAACAATAAATAAATAAATTTATTGTTCGTGTTTTCATTGATGTCATTGATGTTTTCATTCTGATGTCTTTGACTGCCTGATGAAGTTCCCATCATTGGGAAAAAACTGCAGTAGCCTATATTTGGACTACAAAGGATCACTTTGACAGTGTAAGGTATTTAAACCATTATTTATTACTATACCAGTGATCCGGAGACTAACAACATGAAGGATTACATTGTATACTATCCTTTCACTGTGAAGAAGAAAGCAAATGTCTTTATAAAAGAGGAGAAATAATGCACCCACCTCGATTTTGAGAGGAGCCTTTTCTCTGACGGTGATCTACAGATTACCAGATTTTTGACAACGGCAATGACGAGTTTAAACTACCAGCCAGACGTGTTGATTAACGATATCTGGGAATATGTTGTTAATGATAATGAAGAAAATCGTTTCGATACCTTATCAATACTAATATATTATTATATACAATATTATATACAATTATATATATATTATATATATATATTATATATATATATTATATATATATTATATATTATTATATACAATATACTAATGATTATTATGGAAACTAAGACATATAGCATTGCTGATTTGGGGAAACCCAAAATGAAGGAAACCCCTAAAAAGGTCAACTGAAAGGGCTACAAATGGTGCAATGAAAACCTCGTTGGGTTTCAATGCCTACAAATACTCTATAGATCAGTGTTACTCTTCTCGCTTTTATTATATTGACATTATCTTTCACGTCCCCAAATAAAATAAATAAATTACTCGCTGTGTCTACATGAGGGAACTGTCTAGTTCCCTACTGTGCCTGGGACATATTGCCCTCTCGCCATGTAAAATATACGACTTAGCAAAATAAAATGCATTTTATTAATTTATAATTCCTTAAAATCTCTTAAGTTAATTTTAATTTCAAAAATTTGAAGAAAAGACAAACACAACACCTTTTTTATTTGTCTTCCTCAAATACAAATAAACACAGTCAATTCGCCCTTAATTGTGTATAATTATTATAAATTTATAATTCGCATCATATTTCCCAACGGATTTTAATGAATAAGCTCATAACATGAATAACAAATATTATATAAATACAATAATGCACCTATTTAAAAAGTAAAAAGAGGAACTGCACGATTAATACCTTGCGATTGTCAGTCGGTAAATGAACATTGCAGTCGTGATCGGAGATTGCCACAGTCGAATGTTCATTTTCTAAATTGCCTTGTTGCGTTTCGGGGATGACTAGATAATTTTTCAAAACCGAATTGAGATTTAGCTTAAAGTATATTTATGATATATATAATGTTTTATAATATATTTTTAGTTTAACGTATTTTTGTGGGCTTTGATTTGTGTTAAGAAGATTAGTGAGAGTAAATGTAAATTAAATCTTTACCCTGAAAACAGTACTTCGTCTTTTCCCGCAGCTAAATGAATAGGAAACTTAATTTAATATAGTTCAGCTATTTCATCTGCCAATTACGATGTTTTTTACTCCATATAGATCTAAACTCTCCTTTTATCATACGGTTGTCTTTTTGCAGTTACAAAAGAGTAGACATGTTCATTAAAGATATACTTTTGTCGAAAGAAAGCTAATACAATGTAAACTGTAGTCAGTTCAATTATAAGAATTTAAATTGGTTATATATTTTTAGAAATGTAATTTATTCAACTCTTTACAACAGTCACCACTTTGTTTCTATGCCTGTGAAGCCGGTGATAGTCCAGCAAACAAAGCATTCACTGGATTTAATTAATGTCAATGCCAAAGAAAACTTTTCACTCGTGTTGTTATAATTTTCTAAACGTATGCTGTTTGGTTTCACTAAGAAATTAATTGAAAAATCAGTCCAAGACATTTAAATATCGGGTTCAAATGGAACACGTAACACGGATGAATGCCAAAACAGTCATATAGCACGGCTAATTGTTAAGATTGGAATATTGATTGCTTGATTGACTAGCGGTGTTTCCTAGTAAATAATTTCCCTCCTATGTATTAAGAATAACGTAACGTTTTCATTATACTGTATGTAACACTCCGAAGAAACAATCCATTTTAAGTCTTCTTTAATGAAAATTAACATGTTCATTCCAAGTTAGCTAGGCATTAAATTATTACATTCAAAGGAACGTTACATTAAATAACAATATCATAAATATCCTAATAACGTATTAAGCATCAAAATTAGATTAAATTTAAGGTAAAATCAAATCATAAAGAAATAAAAATGAAAACGTTGACATGTTTATTCAAACTATACTTTATTGAAGCATGTTGTGTGAATTTGTTGAAGCAGTTAGGCTTTCTTTACAAATTAAATTCGGTGGTCATTTTACAACAGAGTTACGAGCAATATAAAGCCAAATATTTATGAGGTATAAATGATAGGAAATCTAAATCTGCCTAAACATAAAAAATGTTACAAAAATATAAAATATGTTAACATGTAACTATGTAACTGTGAGTACATGTTAATATGTTAACATGTAAATATGTTAATATGATAAAATATAAATATGTTAAACATAAAATATGTTCAATTTATATAACAGAAATAGTTTAGTTATGAGTGAGTAGTCGGCAGGAGAAACAACTTTAATTTATAAACAAGAAGGCATTATCCACAATAACGTCTGTTAAAATTATGTCTGTTACTTAACACAATGTATGCACAAACAAGTTGATTTAACAATCTATAAATTGATAAATTAATGTCGAGTATATCTGTTGCCCCTGCATCAATAACAAACACTTTGATCTTGTTTTCAATTAACATTTTACAAAAATTAAAATATGCTGAGATAATTGATACGATAGAAGTAACATAAGAATATTACTTGATACATAAGAAGTATTATGGGTAAACACAGAACGTTGGTCCTCACCATTCATATGTCGATAAAGGAAATTACCCTTCTTCCATATTTATTATTTAGTATCGGATAAAGCATTATATGTCAGTTTGCCAATTTTACCATATTAACTACTGCACTTATAAACATCTATCACTGTGGTTATTTATTATAGAACACATGATCTATGACAATGCAAATATGTAGAAGGCATTAATTGGATCTGATGCATTCTTAAATGTTAACAAGTCTTAAGTTGACTAGGGCCGCTGCGCGTAGCTCAGAATACATACCTCAATAACAAAAATGATTCAGGTTAGTTTGCACAATTCATCCCCCCCCACAAATTAATGCATATCTCCTATTGCACAATAGATTCCATGGTGTTAATTGGATTGGATTTGTTTTTTCAGAAGGTTAATAAGACTAGCCAAATCATTGTTTGTCACAGGCTCGGTTCGTGCCGTGTTGGGAACGGGAAGCTACTACTGTGCTAGTTTTTGTCAATAAACTTACTCAAACACCGCCTACTTTGTCGCACCGTAATCATAAGACACCATCTATTTTGCATAGGCTAATTCTAAGCAGGCGTTCTCCGTCTTATAAAATATTCACTAGTGGCTAAACGACGACAACGTTTACTAAGATTACTCTCATCAACGTCATATCTGTGTCGGATCTCTACTTGTCAACTTTTCAAACATATCGGATCAACCTACACTAAAGGTTTTTCGGAATTTCCGGATTTCACTCTTGTCTTTGGGTAGGTTACTGGACTCAGGGTAATTTCACAGGGATAACTAACAATATTGGGAAAACAAAATTCAAACAATTCAATGATAAATTCAAACAAATGGTTTTTTTTTTTCATTTCAACCTCTGCAACAATTTGTTTATGCTTTATACTTATTTTTTAGTTTTTTAAAGTTTTCTGCATAGTTTGATTTTATAGTCATTATTTTTTATTTGTGTGATTGTATATGATTTTGAATCTACTTTTAACATCCCTTCTCATTTGGAAAAAAAATATTTATGACTCAATGACATCTGAACATCAAATTTTTTAACTGCAACTTTTATCAAAAAGTGATTGTTTTTCAGGTTAATTTGTTTATGATTTCATAATTTGTAATCATTTTATTTGACTACTGTTATTAAATGATAGTATATTTCTAGTAAACAACACAAATTATTTTACTATAATAGTTCAACAAATCTCAAAATTAATTAAGGAATACAATTAATAAGGGGTAATATTTTTGGTGTTTCAGGGAATCACAATTTATGTTAGGTTACTGCATCTGGCTCTTGATAGGGAAATCTGTCAGGTTAATATGAAGATAATGAATTAATTTTGAAATAATTTATGGTATGCCTAAAAGTTTTAAATTTAGTTATTTGTATGGGCAGTTTATCTTCTAGTAGAAAAATTCTCTCTACTCCGAGTTTCAAATCGGTGGCAGTTTTTAATTTTATAACTTAAATTTCAAAACAATACCCCTGCCACAGCAAACCTGCAGAGTAAGCAAATTTCCATTTGCCTGATTGGATTTACACTAAAATGTCTCTTTAAAAATCCCTTTTTAAATAGCATTAGTTTAACGAATACTCTAGGGTTTCTGAATCAGGGAGGGTAAATGTTTTTTTTATGTTAATAGATTAGTATGAAATGAATGCATTTCAGAATGTGATCAAAATATGCTCATAAACAAGCAAACAACAATAGTTCACTTATTCTCCATAAGAATAATATGGGAATTTTAAATTAAATTTTTTTGAATTTTCTCCGTAACCATTAGGTGCATAATAACGCATCAATATACTAAATTATTTGTTTTTTAAGCTCTACAAAATGGTTTGGAAAGAAATTGCTATTTTTTTTTGTTTTTAGGGTAAAAAAATGAGAAAACCCAATTTTTACCCCATAAAACCCCCCATAAACCTCCGTTCCCATGGTCCGATCATGCTGGTTCGCGAAATCGTTCGAATAAATGTAGGTTCACAAGTTTATCCCAAATTTCATCTAAATCGGATAATGTTTGCCAAGAACACTTTTTAGCATTTAAAATCCCCTATCAAACGACACCAGTTTAAAAAAGATAAAATAATAATTAGCTGAGAAATAACAATTTTTGGCGCAAAATGAGGCGAACCTTGACCGCAAGGCTTTTTTATTAGGCCAGTACATCTGAAAATCATTATTCTCAGCTATTTATTATTTGATCTTTTTGAGCTTGGTGTCGTTTGATACGTAATTTTAATTGCTCAATAAACGTGTTCTTGGCAATTTTCACAAGATCGGCCGATTCTTAGTTATTTAAGTTATAAAATTAATATGACCGCCATTTTGAAACCAAAAATATTCTGCAATCATTATTTCTGGTAAAATACCAAGATATACTAAATTTTAAAAATCTTTATACTAATTTTCATAAATATATCTTTAACCGTTTTTGAGAAAGAAATGTAAAACACAAAAAACAAAATGGCGGATATACTGTTCTGCTAATGACACGTTTTGGAAAACATGTAACACTTTAATTTCCTTTTAATTTGACCCAATAAACCAAACCTATTCCTGAATTTTTGTACTTAATTATAGGACGCCCTGTATAAAATCTTTACAAAGCAAATGAACAGAAAGTTCTCATACAAGAAGATAACATCCCAAAATCATATGATAGTTTAATTATGATTGCCATCTACATTCTCTATACTTAATTATTTTTTCATCGTTACTCAACGAACTATGATCGTAGCCTAAAAGCCGAGACATGACCGATTGGTTAAACAATGGTTGCTACATTTTAGTTACTTAACTTATTTGTCAATAATACTATTAGTTCTCAATAGTGAATTAAAGATATTTTCAATATATATGTATGAATTTGAAAGTATGGTGGTTTTGGCCTTTGGAGACATAAAAACGAAAAAGTGTACGGTAATACGGTAATAACTTATTCTCTATATGGGAAAATTGCTACTAGCAAAATATTGCATACATTAAAAAGTATGTATAGCTCTTCAAATTAAATTCTAGGGTTGAGAAAGACTGACAATTCAGTATACCAGTAGAAGCAGCTAGACGATAACCAGATTCTCTTAATTTGTTGACGCTACCATACAGAACACTCGGTAGGGCCAAGAGAACTCTCGTCGATTCACCGTTCTTCAAATATACTACAAATACCATCCCAAATAATCCATTATCTGTCTTACAAAACATTTGTAACATTACTGTATAACTCGATACTTTCAAGACACTCGACCTGTCTTAAGCCATGCGCATAATACATTGTACTGGCTCCGTAATCGGATATCTTATCTGAAATGTAATGACTTACAAATGAAGTAAGGGACCTCAACTTGCAGATTATGGTTGAACAGGTAGTAACTTATTTAGAGCTTAGACACATTTATACGGGGATTGCTATAGTGTGTTTATAGGACATATTTACAGTATACATTATCAGTATGCATGTTTTATATAGTATCGATTATTCACTTGGCTTTACAAAAGGGATGTATTTATCATATAGACAATTATTATCTTCTATAGCTCATCCCTTATTAATTTCTTATGAGTACTCCTTTGGTAAATGGGCATAATGGCACTGCCTAATATTTCCTCTGAGGACTAATAAACAAGGTCAAGACTATTTCTTCTCGGTCAACAATTATAATGTAATATAAACATTATAATGTGATAGCAAATCACACCTGTTAAGTTTTACGTTTGAAAAACAACATCATCAAAAACAAATAATCTTCAGGAACCTGTTGTAATTCGCGAGCTCTGAGCACACAAAACTTTGGAGGAAACATCTGCGGAATAAAAGTTATAATTTACGATATCAAGGGTCTATCACCGCTACAGCAGCTTATTCCGGGAAATTTTGATCACTTTTATCCAAGTGGGAAAATCCTATGTTGCTAGTCTATAATAAATCTTATAAAACACATCATATAAACAGAATAAGACGTTAACATAAGTAAATAAATGCGTAATAAAACATTACCACTGTGACTAGCTTCTACTGGTTCGCTAGCTTGCTCTAATAAATTTAATTCTTTTGCTTATTTATAGTTTGTTGGTTGTTCATCTTAGAAACATTAGCCTACAATTTCTTTCTAATGCACCAATATTATGAAATAAATAACTAGGCTATCTCTTAAATGTACCATCTTACTAGTTTACATTTAACATGATACGCATTTTTTCGCCAATCAAATGAAGATTTTTATTATTTTTTATTTTATTTACCAACGGCAATACACCAATTTACAAAGATATCAGTAGTTTGACAGCTTCGACAGTGAATGTTTGTGCTTATGACTAGTTTAACAAAAATAAAAACGAAATTGATAACAATAATAGACAATGCAATGCGTAACAATAATAAATAAAGAAATGAACAACAATAATAAAAAATTAAATTAACAACAATACTAATGACTTGAGATTACATGCAATATATATCACAAGATATTACACAGGATTGTTGTAAATCATGTAATGTAAGAATAACTCAATATTTTAGTTTTTAGATAATTTTATTTAATCAAAACTTTAAAAATGCACCCAAGTTGAGTGTTAAACCGAACTAACAAAGATACCCTATACGCTATGTAAACGTTTGTATCTTACATTTTTTTACAAAACCACTAACATAGAAAACACATAATAGCGTCATAGCTTACAGTCTGCACTATTTACAAATCATCGGGAACTTATCAGAACCCACATCAGCAGACTTAGCAAATCCCATATCGTACTGCTAAACTGGAAACTAAACACACCACAAATAAAATAAGAAAATAGAATATAATGAATATAGCTTGGAATATATATACAGACACATTACGTAAAAAGTAAAAACTATTTACACTACTGTTTATGTCTAAATAAGAAAGAAAGTAAATATGTACAAGACAGGGGACTTTTGACAAGGCAGGCCCCCAATCATTCTGCCTGTTGTCAGATCCCTGTCTACTGTCTACTGCTAAAGTCAAATTCGGTTTTGTGGAAGGGGATCATCATACACGAGCCGTGTATGATCAGTATGGATGGAGTATGGATTATCATTTTCTCACATACGAACCCTTCTCGGACACGTTCGGGATGGCCAAGAACGAGTATATGGTCTGGATGTCTGACCCCACAGAGCAAGACGTAAAGTTGTATTGTGGGGTCATTTAAGTGGAACAGTAAACAAGTTTTGACATGTTAGAGTCCCGATGTAGGGTAGCAGCAGTACATATTGAAATGTGTTAAGGATGGATTAACTTGAAAACGATCTTTAAATGGATTAGTAGCAAAATAGTTACGATAATAGGAACTAGGGAGAGGGGACAAATGTTCTACAGTCTTAGGTCCCCTCCAGGGTTGGGGGGGAGGGATTAAATTGGGCCCCTCCGGGACAAAGATTAGGGAGCTGACTTCAGTGCCACGATCAAAAACGAGTAAACTGTCAGAGAATTAGCACGTCTAGGACCAGTTCAACATTAATTCTCCATGAGGAGATTTTTTAGTATGGTAGGCTTGAGATGCGATGGCAATTTGAACTTTTCCTGATGATTTATGCCAATGACCAAGATACCTAAAGTGACAAATCCATACCATGCTTGAAACTGCATTTATTTCTTTTCCCCTTAAGAATATTATGGGGGACGTTTGTAATCTGGGGATGTGGACCGAATTAATTAATTTAGAATTTTTTTTTAATTTCTAGGGTAATTTATGCCAAAGACCACCACCCCTACCAAATTTTGGAATTGTACCTTTGCTATAACTTAGTTGGCCGGGAGGCCCCAAAGGTCTAAAGAGGCAACATTCAAACGTAGGGTATTTGAGGGGATTGGGTCTGAAGATAGTTTAAAAATGTAAAAAAAAACGGAACAAAATGTACACCAGTAAGAAATCATGGCCGCCTTTAACTCCAGGCCACGGCCTTCGAAGTGCCAACGTCACAAGTAGGGTTGTAACAGCTGTTTTGTTTGGAAGCAGCTAATGGTATTTTTGTATTTACGAAAGCTTGGTTACTGGAATATGAAAATATTGACTCCGCTTTAAATGTACAGATATAGATTTTAAATACATATTGTTTTGGTTTTCAATTCTGTAGGTTTTATTTTCAATATTTTAATAAATTTATTTTCATAAATTCGAATTTAAATCAATAAAGTGCGTATTAATGAGCTGATGTCACCTGTCTGCCATTTTATCTTAAGGGACGTCTGACACTAAACAACCCTACTTGCGACGTTGCCAATTCTACCAGGCCGCGGCCTGGAGTTAAAGGTGGCCTTGAAGAAGTACATGCAAGGCATGTATTGGTATTTATATAAACTTATTTATATGCACTTTTACATTGATGGTAATTTGCAAAATGGTTATAATTCAATTCCACTTTAACTATAACCCCCGTTTTTTGAGTGAAGGGGGATATGTACAGGATTCCAAAGTGACCTAAAATTTATATCTGACAGATATTAATATAAGGTATGTATGGAGATACAAATAACTTATAAATGACCAAACACTTTGTAATAAGGATAAATATTGTTATTACGCTCTTTAATTGAGCTAACATATTTAGTATTGTGGCTAAAACCACCCCTAAACAAGGATATATTTAAGTAAAAATCTCAAAATGTGAAAGATCGAGCGCTATCTATTGATGAAGGGATGGAGATAGAAAAAATGTTAAATTACAAAGTTGTAGCTAATTTTAAATAAAAGACGCTAGGGGCTTCCCATTTTGTACTAGAACAAAGGTTAAGTCCAAATAAGTGTTGTATAAAACACATTTTAAACTAAAAATGGGCCTTTTTTTAAATTCTTTTGGGGGTACAAATTTCAAAATGCCACTCGATGGAATTTTTCTGTTAGTTTGGACCAATACATACAATGATGATTTTTTCAGTGTGGCAGATAGATAGCGTGTATAAATATAAATATCCAATCCAGTAGTTATAGCACTACAGCCGTTTCGGAGATTACTTCATTGTCAGGTACCGTAAACTAAACTAAAATACTGTGGTATTTATATTTTTCACGGGACTTCTTCATTTTTCCTCCAGTAAGTACCTATATGTTTATATAAATAGATACATACAATCTTTCAATATCCAGACCTCTAGTTATTCTATAAATATGTTAAAACTTGTATACCTGATAAGTGAGTGAGTGAGTTAAACATAAAAACATTAAATTAAACTAAATATAATCATACTCTATAACAATTGTCATTTAGGGCAACAGTTGTATTTTAATTTCTCACTTAGAAGAGCATTAGGACGTAGTAAAAATAACAAGAGCTTGGGACAGGGATGATGAACAAAGCAGTGTAGAGGTGAGAGGTGTCCACTTGAGGCAACAAAGACTCAAGACAATGGTGACCGGCAGGGGGCCGTGGCCACGCAGTGAAGGTCGCATGACCAAATAAATCGACTCTTCGATTAAAACTTCTTAAAAAAAAAAAACAAAGAGAACAAGCAAATTTTGAGTTATCTTATGGTGACATTGTGATGAATAATACTAATTAACATAGTTTTGATTCAAACTGCTAACTATAATTTTTTTAAACATTTAGATGGTTTTAAAATATTAGGAATTTCACCGATCCTTTTGGATGTCTAATTGTGTGTTGGTCATTGTTTTGACTCATTTACCGATTTAAATCAGTGGCTTTTCATAAAATCGCAGACCAAACCTACTTCAAGTTACTTTCAGGTAAATAAATTAAAACAGGAGCAAGAATTATTAGCTACAGTATGTAGTTTTGTCAGAAAAATGTTATATTGTCAGTTATTATAAAATGTCAAATATGTGTATGGATAGTATGAGTTAAATTTGTATAGCTATTTGAAACTCAGAACTGTAATTCATACTTCCAAAAATTTGGATTAATTTATTTAACCTGTGGTCAGGAAACAAAGTAATCGGCTTTATCCAACCCAAATGTTATGTATAGTATAATATCGCATATACGTTCATAAAAATAAGTATATAGTTCCTTACTGGTCATTAGGGTTTCCATTAATCTCCAATTGAGAATGTATCTTTCTGAAGAGCCTAGTTTAGCCATACATTCCAATTAAAATGCTTTTGACGATAACGACTCCTTACAAAATATGAAATAACCTCATTTCAATGCAAAAGCTTGGACAACCGTACAACTTGATCTTACTATAGAGATGTTTCAAGTAGCGTTTGGTGCTCAAGGAGCAGATATACATTTACTATATAATATTTCCTTAATATTAGTTATCGGTTTTGGCAATAGAGTATTAATAAATCTGTTATCATATAAACTTTACTTGTATAATGAACAATAACGCCTTTATTATACTTAGTATAATTAAATTAGCAACAATTAGATTTTTCTTTGAAGATCAGTGCTTATGACAATTACCTTGCTTAGAGGATACATGAATTAATTAAAATCTGACCAACTTAAACAAACATGTTAACACCAACTTACATTTAAAATTTTTATATAGCAAGCTTTACATAAATTGATTTTAATAGAGCTTTTAAATTATCTATAAAAATAATTAAATAATGCCCTGTTAAATATTTAGGGGGTATTAAATCATTAAACATAATAAAATGTGAGTTTTCTGACAGAAAATGGAAAGTCAGCATTCCTTAAAAATGGACACTTCCATGCATATCAAACCAGATCACAATTTATGTTGTTTGTTATTGACCATCTAACGGGTGACATTATTACACAGATTTTCACCTCTGTGATACAAAACTGTCCATTAGAATATAAATAAATGATAACCGTCTTAAGGGAAAATTAAGTCAGTAAATTTTCTAAATGGAAAATATATCAAATTCTTGTTGGAAGATCTTATATAGAGGCATGTCGCTACAGATTACATACAATACTAGCAATCCAAACTACATTAAGTAACAATAGAATTGTACCTGTTTAATCTAGTTTAAGGTTGTTAATAACATCGGTTTTGTGATGTTTTAAGATCCCTAAACCTGTATTGCACTAACTTTCAACCTACTAGGTGTGTGAAAATCTCAAAATGTGAAAAATTGAGCGCGTTGAAGGGTTGGAGATAAAAACATTTTTAAATTACGAGAACTACAAAGAAAATTTCTAATCCCACAGTATACTAGATATTTAAATTACAATCACTTTGCTGCTTGAAAAAATATTTTTTACAGTAAATAACTCTCGAGTGGCTGTTTGAAATTAATAAAATTAATATTGCTCTCATGGCGGACAAATCCAAGATGGCTGCTAGCTTCCATGGACTCCCTTGGAGAACAATTCAAAACTAAAAAGAACATTTCTAATTTCACAGTAGGCTATACTAGATATTTACAGTCGGGACCACGTAAGTTTGCAGCTGGTGGCAACCAATCACAAGACAAGGCTAGTGCGACGTTGCCACATCACCTGTTGACAACACTAATTAAAATATACTAAGCAATATTTTCTAATCAGCTGGTATTATTAGATTTGGCAACACCGCACGGTTCTCATTGGTGCATTCAAAACTATATGGTAAATAGGCTCCTGCCTCAACTGCAAACTTACGTGGTCCCGACTTTAAAATACTATCACTTTGGTGTTTGAAAAATCTTTTCGGACGATAAATAACTCATCAGCAGCTGTTTGAAATTATCCAAGATGGCTACTAGCCTCCAATGACTATTAAGTCCGATAGCTTCAAATTTGGCCAACAGGGGTTCGTGATTTACACAATCAAAAAGCCTTTGTTGCCAATAGGGGTATACTTTCTGAATCTTTTGTCCCTGCATATTTAAGCGTATTTAGAAGATAGAAGTAAATCATAAAGTGAAGGGTTTGAGGCAGAGAACATTCGGAAAATTTAAACACTATGATGAATCTCACAAGCCAGTATAGAGGCAGATCCTTCAGTCCCTCAGGTGTCGAACCTAGGCCAACCTCTATGATCTACCTTATTATTTCAATGACCATAAATTTAAAAAGCCCATGATATCAAATCTTTAAAAGCTCAGAAAATTGGCTTCTAGTTTGAGGTTCAAATAAGAATGGGCATATAGCTTATCTGTTAATGTCTTGACCTTTGGTGTGAAAAGGACAAGTACGAGCCCCGACATATCCAAAAGGGTTGAGGGGTTTGGTTCGCTTTCCTTAAAAAATCATTCAGTTTTTTTTTAAATTTTTATAAAAAATTAATTTTTATTTTTTTTCGTTTAATGTTTAAGTCATTTATTGGGCCAAACTGCCAATACTTGCATTAGCCAAGTCAATACAAGAAAAAATAAATTTAGCACATCTTAGTAACAAAAATTCCTTACTGAAAAAACTATACAACTAAATAACTAAACATGCGCACATGACTTTGTGAATTACAACTAAAGTAGGTATTCACGGACGCTGTAAAATGATCTGTCTAACAACATGGACTTAAGACCTGTTCTAAACTTTTTTGGATCCTGTTCGGCCTTCAGTTGAGGTGGAAGACTATTAAATAGTTTTACGGAATTGTAATGAAAGTTTCTTTGAAAAAAAGAAGTGGAATGCCGGGGAATTGGTAGATTTAAAGTATTGCACAATGGATACCTGGAATTTTTTGCAGATGAGAAAAAGGAAGTATTTTTGCTATGGAAAGATAGAGTTTCGAGAATGTAAATAAATGGGAAGGTTAAAATTTTAAATTTTCTGAAATAATCTCTGCATGATTGTTGTTTGGAAATAGAAAACACAATTCGAATTGCCCTTCTCTGAAGCCTAAACAAGAACCTAGTCCTCTCACTTTCGCACCCCCTAACAGGAACCGCATAAGTCAGATAAGGGTAAACAAGCTCACAATAGGCTGATAATAGGACATCAGTGATGGCTGATTGGCTGAGAACTCTCAGCATAAATATACCTACCGATACTTTCTTGCTGACGTGCTCTATGTGGCAATGGAATTTGAAGTTTTCATCAAGGACAAGACCGAGGAATTTTACTTCTGAAGAAGGGGAGATAGTGGTATCGTCGAGGAGAATGTTCAAGTCATAGTGGGACCGTTTTGACCGGTTAGAAATGGAAAATTGGACTATTTGGGTTTTTTGGGTGTTCAAGATTAGGTAATTTTCTTCACACCACTGAAGAAGGGAGTTTGATTCGAGAAAGGTTCAAGTTCCAGTTCCTCCATACTCGGTCTGGACACAGTTAGGGAAGTGTCGTCCACGAATAGGCATACATTTGCCTCATTTACGCTAGATGGCAGGTCATTAATGAACAACAGAAGGAAGAGGATCGGCCCCAGGACGGACCCCTGTGGCACACCCCTCTTCACTACAGCCTCGGAAGGGACATGGTTCCGTAGATGGTTGACTAATGTTCCAACGAAATGTGAAAAAAAAAACTAGTCAACATGTTGTAGATGAAAATTTGGATATAACGTGTCGAGAGACTGTAAAATGGATTGTTATTCCATGGTAATACATTAGTAGTTAAACAAACCAATGCATTTAATGAAAGAATAACAACTAAGATAGGATGAAACCTAGATTGTGTCTTCTGGAAGTCAAACTCCTATAAACACGTAAAGAAGTGAACGACAGCTATGAATATTCGCGTTTGTCGGAAATTAACTAACTCATAGACTGCGTAGCTTTTTATTTGGGTAAAAGTACCCATACATTACCCTGGCTTAGCATTATTACATTGCGATGTCTTCTTTTGTGATTGATTTTTTATGATCGTGGGTTACAAAGGTTATTGAATCTGAAGTTGATGTGTTTGGATTGTCCAGACCACTATTATCATGGATCGAAACGTATGAATTTTGAAGAAGTTACGGTTTTTATTGCTGAAAGTTTGACCATAAAAAGTTTACTGTAGGTTACAGTTTGTAGTAAATGACATTTTGCATGCTTAGACCAATTCTTTGCTGATAGTAAAACATCACCTCCATTTTATCATACTGTGTGTGTGTGTGTATATATATATATATATATTTATTTACTTGCATAAATACCAGTTAATATTTAAACGAAACCCAAACTGCAAGTACTGTAAGACGCATTTTATCAACAAATCAAGCTCACTTGTTGGCATCTCATTGTCAATCAGCTGAAATGCACATTTTACATAGTTTGTTATCAAAGAGTTTAATCACAGAAAATATACTACTATAACCTATATTAGTTATAGTAGTATGTTTTCTGTGGTTTTAGTGTTATTGAGAATTCATTAATTATGTGATTTCGCAAAGCTCAAAGAGTATTTATTGTGTTGTGCATCAAAAGTAAATCAATGGTTTAATTCCAAGAAAAGTTTGAAATTATGTTCCAATGTGTTATGCAAGTACCTAAAAATTAACTATTCATAGAATTGTAAAGATCTAAGAAAAACCGTACGTGTAGAAAATAAGTTAAAACTTATACACACTCAATTTGAGGTTGCGAAAAACCACGTCGAGTCTTATTTACAATAAATTATCATAACACTAAACCTCATAGATATCTATGCAACAATGCATATCAGCTGATCAGTAATGAACTTCCTAAAGAAAACAGGGATACCAACATCATATAAGCTGGTTTTTTCGTTAACTACAGGCTCACAGTTGTTGCAATTATTTGAGTTGCTTTAAAAATTTGTATATACCAGCGGTTTTGATTATATTGTTGTGCATGATGTTATTTTGTTAAACTATATTATTATAAGTATAAAACCAGTATTATACTCAATAAACTTATAAGAAAAATAATGCAGTTTAATAAAATTATGTAATAACGATAAAATAGTTTTTAAGGAATAAAGATTTTCGAAGAAGAAATAAAGTTTTTGGAAGAATTATGTTCTGTTTTTTAACACTACCAATAGAGCTACTTGTCAAAGGCCAGAGCGTTTCATAAGACTTTTATTTGTCGTTGACTAACTTGTAGTGAGAAATAACATAGACTTTTTTAATATTTGATCTCCTCACGCAAAATTCCATGGGATCAATCTGTGTAGGATTGTACGAAATATATTCATTGCATTCCTAGTAAATATAAGGTTTTTATGTGTCTATTCCTAACTTATATGAAATATAGTATAATTTCGGAACAGTGATTGATTATACTTGGGTTTTTATTACTGCAACCTTCATTTACATATGAAAATGGAGATCAGCATTCATATCTCGAATTAAACAGCCACATAAAGTCACACAAAAGGCTTTTATGACTAAAAAAAGTATTCGTGTAGTAATATTATCTTTCATTAGTATTTATCCTTTCAGACAATTATAAATCTGTTCAATGTAAAATAGACCAGCTTAAATACAAACTAACATAATATGTTTACATAAAAATCTCATTCATTGAACACATCTAGTTTACATTGTTTAGATGGACTACTAATATATAAATGTACTTTTCCACTTTAAGTATTTAGAGTCGGCGTTCACAAAACGACGTTTATAGCCGGATCATACATAACACAAACACAGTACTCAAGCGCGGGTTGACAAAAGTTTAGATTAATTGAAAAAGTCAAAATGAATATATTCAAGCCTCTTTCATCATGAAATTCGATTAAAGGATTTGATTGTGATTGACTGTCGATTAGCCACTGGTTTATGATTTCTGATGAACGAGCGACCCATGTTATGTTTAAATTTAATTTACTATCAGTTTAATAATTTTTGATTTTAGAATGTTCAATGCTTTACCAGTACAGTAATGTATTTGCAATCTGTGTTTGTAAACCTTTGAAGGCTGTATGTTGGCCATACACAATTGCAACGAATCACTTTAGTGCTAAAACACAATACAATTTAATTCGTTCTTTATTCTAGTTTGTGAATTGTAAGTATAATTTTTTTAACTAGATTAACTTTAATTGAAAACTGCACACGTTTAACTAATAACATCACAATGTAGTCAAGAATGTTTCACTTATTGCATATAATGGACACAAATAAATACAAATACAAATCGGTTTGATCCTTTGTTATATTAAATCATCAGAGTAATTCTAGAAAAACGCATGTAATATATTATTTAAACGAAATTATCATAAAAATGATTACTTTTAAATAAATCAATAGTATATCATAGCGAAAAGTCCAAAAATTGATTTTTCATTTACAGAGGTTCCAAAATAGGTTCTTTTGCCAGTTTTACTTCAAACAGTACATTGAGTGAATGTGTTAAAACTGTTTCAGAATAAAAGGCGATAACACAATACCAAAAGTAACATATTTAAAACTTTTTACCAGATTTTTTGAAACGTCTGTTGTAATTACAGTTTTACACTTGAACGTGAAAGTTGAAAACACAATTACCCCGTTAATACCTTAAGCTTTCATAACAAAGTTCTGTGGTCCGTAAAATATAATAAACTTTAAATCCGCATGTGTTTAGTTATTTGAAATCTGTAACATCTCTGGGAACGGCAAAACCCCTGAATGTGTACCCTGAAAGTTAATTTCCTGGATGAAGGAAAGTGTAAAATATTGTTCTCCAGACCACGGCAGTGGAGCAACCAGGTTCCCTCTGACCTGTCGTATCAGTTACCATAGGGCTTGGTGTAATGGACAGTGGAGGCACTATCCAGTTCGGAACGCCTAAACTATGCTGAACGATTTAATCCCCAAAAATGTTTAATAATACTCGCAACTGGGTACTTTGAACAATCGTAATTTTTCACTTAAGATTACAAATTCTAGTTACTGGTTGAACTAGTAAACAGTAAAGTTGCCCTAATATTAACCTAGTATAGAGAAGTGAATAGTAGTTGTGTCTATAGTTTATGAACAACTGTTCAATTAGTTTTTTTTTTGTTGGTATTGTTTAAAACGTGTTCAAAAGTGATAAATCGAAGAGAAAAAGATAATTTTAAGGACAAATTTTCCACATTCAACATGCCAGTGGACTCTTAGACTTGATATTGCGTCCTATTGTGAAGAGCCGAAAAGTCTGAAGAAAACATGTTTGTGGCAGGATTTCTAAATAATAAAATACAACTAATTTTTTTTTAATCGACCTGATCACATTTACTGAATGTGTTGGCTCCTAATATGAAGTGGAAATAAATTCGTGTATTTTAAACTGTGTCAATATTTGTTCTCCTTTGTCGATCCATTTTGATTTTAAGGTTGTAGGAATCGCGCAAGACCAGTTTCGGTGCGCTCGTCCAGCCAGGTAAAACACTATCATTCACTGTACAACCTGTCTTGACCCAGGCTAATGAGGTTAGAGCTACGTATTTGGTAGGTGTGTGTTGTACTAGTGCAAAAACCATCTATAAGGTGTGTATGTGTGATGGTGAACACTAATGAGGTACATAGAACATTTAGTGGTTTCATAGTTTTCCCAGTATATTTTGTTCTTTGGTTAGAGAACCAAATACTGTAAAACATACTGGAAATAGCCAAAAGGAAATCAAATTCGAGGTTCCATATTTAAAGAATTGTTGTTCATCTTATTTTGGAAATGAGGAGCATTTAAATAAGGCCACTGTAATAATCCACAGCTAACCATGAGGCCCTAAAGTTAAACAGAGAGTGTCTAACGAAAACTTAAGTATAATTAGAGGCCAAAGGCGCTGTCGTGGGTATTGAAGGAATTGGAAATTCCCACTTTGAGCCTCTTGAGCATCGGATGCTGTGTAAAGTATGAAAAAGCCTCCACTAATGGTTTTAATGTCCAGCCCTGTTATTTTTGTCCATGAGGTTCCATGGGATAACGTGTAGAGAACAAGAAGAAGGTCAAGGAAAAATCCAAAGAAAATCAAGATTCATAAAGGTTACCATCGAGGGATGGACTTCTGTAATTAGTTTGCACAAAAAGCTTAAACATAACTGCACTGCAATTTCTTTTATTAATTAGTTGGTTTGTTTATTCATTAGTTCCAGCTGCTTGACAATCTATTAAATTTGACAATTCTTTTCCCCGTCAAATACTATATAATTATTTTGTCACATGAAACTCTTATAAGCAGAGGTTAACCTACAAAGTTCATCGAAATATTTATAATAGTTCTGTGAAGGTTCTTAATGTTATTGATTGGTCTGGGTACATACAGGTGTTCTTACTTATCAAACTTATAAACCAGAATTATGTTCACTAAACATTTTTGTCAGTTATGGACATGTTTATTACAATTTTCTAACCACCCAAACAAATTAACCACAACCGAACATGACTTAAGCCTCCCGGTACTATACTATGGTTTATTCTGAAAAAGTAAATTTTTAAACATACGAATATCGAATGAAGTGCTACAAATAATCTATAAATAAGTAATTTACACGTCCAAAACTCATATCGAAATAATGTAAATGCAAAAAAATATGCAATGGATACTTAAGTAAACTTAATAGTTGTAGGCAGTTCCCTCTTATATAACAGCCCAGGAATAATAAATCGCGTAATACCTTTTTCAAACAAGATAGACTTTATGAAAACACTCGACTGAATATACTGAACACAGCCAAAAGCAAATCAAGTTCGTGGTTCCATACTTGTTTCATTTTCCGCATTTGTCACTGAAATATGTTCAATATAACTCAGAGTAAGTCTATACATTGCGTAGCATCCTTATCGCGAGCAGTAAGCCTTCAGAGTAAAAAATGAACCATCCAACATAACATAATAAATCCAGAAATCACCTAAGTATGTAAACTAAATATTTATGATGATGGTTTCAATGGAAGCAAAATCCTTATATAGTTTTGACAACAGAAAACATGTATCAATTTAATGATTTTCAACATGTTTGCAATGGGTTTACTATTTTCCCATTAGTTTCCGTGCTATTCGGCCTTGATATACATGGTAGACGGACATGGTATTAAAGGATAAATAATAGGATCATTGAGACTTTCCTGTATAAGATTTTTTTTATCACTGTGCTTCAATTCATAATTTTTAACATCCAATACTGTTGCTTTAAATTCAGGACATTATTCACAAATACAATAATTGAGTTTTTTTTTTTTTTTTTTTTTTTGGGACTGCGGCACTTTTTTGTAACATAGGTTAGAACTGTATCAACATATTTATATTTGAATTATACTATATTCCAACAGATGTTTATTTTATATGGTATTTGCAGACGTTCAACCAGGTAAAGAGCGAACATGATAGTTATTCATTCTAAATATGATTGTTTTTCAAGTAGTTGAAGAGTTGTCTTTCATCATGCGGAATAGCTAGTAGAAACATGCTATTCCTAGTAGTCCTAACGTGAAATTGTTTCATATTTTTTATTGATTATTTATTGTTTTCCAGGTTTCAATTTTATTTTAGTTTAAAAATTTAAGATATTCATTTCAAATTACTGTCATTGTATTTTATTTTATAAAACCTTTTCTTTGACATAACTTTTATGAAAATAAGCACGATTTGAATTAGTATTACAAAGTATCGTAGCAAACATTGCCCTCGTTTATATATTTAACTGCAGCCATTCAATGAGTTAATGTTAAAAGTTAATTTATGTTTTAAAACCTTTTCAAATAAATAGCTTCCAACTCGTTATCAATACGATGAAACATACCAGCCAAGCTTATTTTCAAAAAAAAAAATTACAATCGTGTCAAAGATTTTTTTTATTATTATTACAGTGCATTACAATTCTACATTGACCGGTTCTATTGAACTAAGTAGTTTCTACAGAAGAAAATATTTTATTTCATGGGAACTAAGTCGAATCTACTTAGGAAATGAGTAAGACAACGTTCAAAAGTGGGTTTAAGTGGCCCGGGCCCCCGGGATCCTGGCGCCTCGCATCTCTTGCGCTTTTGAACTTCTTATTGAAAGCCACTTCTGACTTAAACTTGTTACACCCACTTAAACTCCACGTCTCCTTAAACCTACTATTGGAAATTCCTCTTGGGTTCACAAGTATATTTGTACGCAGGCGCACACCCCTCCATGGCCAAATATTGAAAGTGCCTTAAGCAGCTAAATATTTACCCTCAATTTCATAACTGAATTATTCCACCTTTTTGCATTTTCCCTTTCCAATCATTATTTCAATCTTATTTGCGTTTTGATAAAAACAGTTTGAGAAGCTGTTAGTACGAATGGATAATTTAAGCTGTCACTTTATATGGAAAATATAGCAACGGAAAACTCGTATTATTAATTTTAGTGAAACTAGTAGTATTCATAAACAATGCAGACGCACAGCCAGAGTTCGTCTATGGCTGCTGATTCCATAAGACCAATCAATTATAATTAGCTACAAAATTATAAGTTTATTATGTCCGTTTTGCTAGTTTTTTGTATAATTCAACATTAAGTTCACAACTTTGTTAAATTTTTCTGTTCTTGATTATTTTATGTTGTAAACTTAATAGTATAGTAAAAAATGTAAACATTGTACTTTGTAGCAAATTTAACGGAATAATCATTCATTCATTCATTCATTTTCAGTCAATGCTATATCCTCTTTTAGGGAATTCTGACAAATAAATCATGTCTAAATTAGTTCATTTTATTTACTATATTACAAAATATGGTTTTCTTTTAATGAATTTATCTCTACAAGCCACAAGTATATTTTAATTTCTTAACTGGAAATGTGTTGTTGGCAACGGCATTGTCGTATCTTACACAGAAACTCATTAAAATGTTATGTCAAAACTAGCCTTACTATGTGTAAAAGCCACTCTGAGCCATTCAGCATTAAATTTGTTTAAAAGGCAGGGCCTAAAAATTAAAATTAAAAAGTGATAACTGTTTTAGAATTTATATTTTATCTTCTAAATCCTAAATTACGGTTTAGTATATGTGCATTTTTCTGTCTGCAATATAATGATTCCGTGTGATGGCACCTTTCTGTAAGGTTTAATACAAGAAATCGTATAATCCGACACATCACGTAAATTCCTTAGTTTTTATGATATTTGGTATTTTATATTTATACAATTATTATTATTAAGAACAAATATAAATATTCAAAATATTTTAATAAAACTAAATTTGACTTACTTGTACATTTAAACATACAGCCATAATTAGGAAATGTGTAACGTTAAATATTATATTTGTTAATAACTGGACAATAAACCCTAGTATAAGTCAAAGCCTTTAATTGGGAACTTGTTTTGTGGATATAATAATGAACGAAAATATTCGCTAAAAATATTCGATATTCGAGAAAATTATGAAGTAGCCAATAATCGAACTCAAAAACTAAACCCCAATTATGAATTGATACGTATATTTTAATTGGATGTTTTGCTATGATTTATGCGCATAATATGTGTTATGTGACAATAAGCGAACGCTATGGGAGAGGTGCCTCACGCGCTCCGTGGCCCAAGTGTACTAATGACTAAACAAACCATTAGTTTAACATTTGCATACCACGCAATCATTGTAACTACTATATTCTGTTCATAACTACGAATTAATTTCACAACAAACAATTACTGGAAATGGTGACAATAATCAATTTATTTCAGATTGTTTGAATTAAAATTCAACGCTCTCGCTAGAAAATATATTATGCCTTTAAACTAAATTAACCCTCTGAACCTATTCCATTAACCCTGATAACCAACTTTGAGCGTACGAACCACATTATAATGTTATTTATTTAATTTTTTTACAGTTTGGATAAAACCAGTAAACAAATAAGAATATTTAATGAAGAGGGAAGATTTTTAAATTGTAATAATAAAAACAGTGACTTAAGCTGAGCATATTTTGAAATATTCCCGCATTCCGACTCTTAAATAAAACATTAGCGATTCTAATTTTCCATAACAGGTCTCGAGTACTCTTGATGAATCGACGTCTTCATTTGTTTAAAAATACTCTGTGTGAATTTTATTTCATTCTATCCCTTGTCTTATTACAGTATTATACTTAGGCTCACATCTAAAAAATTATTTAAACCAAGCCGTACAAACCGAAAGTAAGGAATCATTTTTCAGTTTAATAGTCAACCAAAGTAATAAATGAAAGAAATGTATAACATCAAAAGGTAGAACAACTTGTTTGCTAGTAGCATCTAACGATTCTTAATATCCAAATTAGCGTACTATACACATACGTCTTAAAACATTAGGTTCCGGTACTGTATATCTAACATATAATTAACAAATTTAGACGCATTTATTGAATTACTATCATTAATGAGTGTAATTAAATACTACAAACTTATTAAATTCTGCTATTTTGAAAGAACCAGGTAGGCAGGCTTTCTATAAGGATCACACTTTTTTGGGAAAGCAGACACCGTCCCGTAAAATCGTTTGGGTAGTAAGGTTCGCTTATCTAGTAGGCTACTGAAGACCAACATACAATAGAGTCCCAATAATGGAAATAAATAATGCAGAGTACACAAAACAATAAGAGGTACTAAATCAAAATTGACTTCTTTCAAATGCAAATATGCAAATGAGATTGCTAATCTCCACGGATGAGCTGACATACAGAACCGACAATTATGATAGTAATTAATCCAATCATTATTTTAACTGTGTTTAAATACGAGTATGACACCATTGACTATACACCTCTACTATATAGTAGAGGTGTATAGTCAATGATGACACACTCTAGACTTTATGTGTCAACATCTACGGATTAACGTATCCAACCAGATCATTTGATCCAGGAACCTTAAATGTGCTCTAATGTCATTAGACAATCATATGCAAAATGCAACTCGTATATATCTTTAGAATAACACAACAAGGGGAAAATGTTTGAAGCTCATAGAGTGTACATAATGACCTTATCTACACTTGCGGTTTAGGTTTGTGGTTATAAATTTCAACATTACATTGCTGACGTGAAGTTTATTTATTGACCATTGCAATGTTTCAGCTTAAATAACAGAACATATGCATATGAGAATAAATATGCTAATATCACCCCAGGAATACAACCAACACATAAGGAAAAGAATTGACTCATACCACAGAATATATACTACTATTACCAGTAATTGAACATCTGCCATTTTGCGCAGGATCAACTTTTTGAAGTGCGGTTTGCGGCATTGTATTCTACTAAAAAAGACCTTTAATTTGATGTACATATTGACCTATGCTTCTATTTAAGATTTTCTTCCGACTCCTTGTGGGCCGTCCCCCTGAAGAGTTATTGGATCACTGAATATGTGTTAAAATAGCGTTTTATGCCCTGTAACTTTGTACCAAGTATTGTAGCTCTATCTACATTATTTTTTAAAATATTTAACTGTCCAGGGACTTTTTTACCACCCTGTATATTAGAGCCTTTCTACAGGACATCAAAGATCCTAGGAAAGACTAATCTGGTTGGATACTTTAATCAGTGATACAGACAATTCTGGGTTGTGTCATACTCGGATCTACTCACAGTTTAAATAACAATTGAATTATATACCGTCATAATTGTCGGTTCTGCATATCAGATTTTCACTTTCCATCCACTATGAATTAGTCCTCGTTAGATGACGAACTATTTTCATCCTTATGTGAGTGTTTCGCTTCAAAAGTAGTGAGCTGTGTTTCATAGGAGTTTCAGTTATTCATCAGTTCAGTTATAAAATTGTTAACTAGGTATGATACATTAACAGTGAATTAAACATTTGGCCTAAGTTAGTAAGTCAATATAATACGAATACTCATACTTCAACTGACCTGATGAGAATTAATATAACTGTTACGTTATACAAGACGAAATTTACTGTGACTGATTTCGTGTGGATACTTTGTAGCAGTGTCCGATTATAGGGAGAGTATAATCATTGACTGTATGTTATGGTATATAGTCAATGGTATAATGCCATGACTTAATAGAATGAGTTTGAGATATTTAACAGGACCACTGACAAGTTTTATGTACTATATAGAGTTATCCTTCCTCATAGACTATTGCCCATTAAATTTAAGGTAGGTTTTTGTATCATGAAGTGGTTCATTAAGGAAATTACTAAACCAATTTTTTTCAAAATTACTCTTAGATGTATCTTACATGTTTCCTAACGAGCTGCAATGTAACAGAGAAACTTGCGAGCGAAATTACTACTAGTGTAAGCGCAGAATGGATGCTTTGTTTCACAAATTGAAGCACTTAATTTGAAAACACTTCCTTTCGCGGTAATTTTTGACATATCTTGTCTCAACTGACAGAATAAGGGAAGCATGAGGATTTATGTAGCGTTATTAATAAAGCTCCATATAGTTTGCGATAATAATAAAAATTCTACAAAAATAACAAAGGAAGCCAAAAATAGTCATGCATTTAGTTTATTTACAGCATGTTTATTGAGCCACTACATAATTGGTTTAAAATAGTTTATTAGGGTTTAATGAAATATTCCGATTTTATTTTAAATATTAAATCAAACGAATCAATAATATAACATTTTAACGCACAACGGTTAATATTGAGTGTTGTTGGCAAGGTATTAAACACAAGAATACACATAAGGTGACCACATTTGACAGGTAAAAGCGTGAACTTTGACCTGTGGTCGAGAGCCCTAGAACACTTCAGCGGCATTGGAGATCACCCTACTTTTTCTTTAACGGAGTTCATTCAATTCGATAAAACACAGGTAAAATTACTCTACACTATTTAGAGCAATTAGACTATTTACTTTATCTCCTTTAATTTGTACCGTAATCAAATAGATTTAAAAATTTACAAACTAAAAGTGCAAATACGAGTTCTTTAATAAGGAAATAGTTAAAAATTGTTACTCATCGCAATTATCAAAGAGCATTTAAAAAAGTTTTTCTTACGCATTTCTACTTATTTAACTTGATTTAATTGATCTGCATGTGAAAAAAACTACAAGTGGAAGGAAAGTTTATAGGAAATCAGCTATTATAATATATTATATTATACAGCTATTATATATATTATATACCGCAAGATCATGATCGATTAAATGGTTGTTACATGAGATCCATGACGTATGGATGCAAATTTTTCAAAATCCACCAATCTGTGTATTATGTAAACAACTGTATGTAACGTCAAATAAGATGAATATTTTACAGCAAAGCAAGCTATAATCCATAAACAGAGTACCAGTTTACACAACGCACTCTACGAAGGCCAGGTTAGGTTTGCTTGTTATAGTATTGTAATTGGTGCTTTCGTCGACCGATTCTGACATTCTCATGGTCAATATTTAGACTTACGGTCAGTATGTTACGTCATGTGTAACGGACTCATCCTGTACTGGAAATTGAGATAACCTTTAGCATTGCCTCTTTCAACATGAAAGTAATGATCAATTTAAGGTTTCGAAATAGATTTAACGCTAAAATGTCCAACACAAGTGTTCACAACTTTTAAGATTCTAGACCCTTACCTCAACGAGGTTATACGATGCATATAACCTAATAAAAGTTAGTGAACACAATAAAGATATAGCTGAAAACCATCTAGTGATATGTGTAGAAGTAGTAAACAGAGCATGGTACATATTATTTATATTATAATCCAAAACTTTTTAAAAAATGTATGTATCACTCATTGGCATTGGGAAGTCTTACCAACAACGTTACGACTGCAATGATATCAATACAGAACGATTTGTATTAATATTATCATTTAAATTTTTATTAACAAATAAATTACATGACATCAAAAAATTCAGCAGATAAATTAAGTGGCTTTATTTTGGTGATTATTTTATTTATAAGTCCCGGCACATCTTGAATCCACAGTATTTACGTAGTCATATATTCTCACTCGACAGTCGAGGAAAGGTAGTGACGCGACAGCCTAAAGCCTACGGTCTGTAATACCTGAGTAAGCCTTGGACTCAAGAAGCCATAAATTAATCTATCCATCCGCCCTCCTTTTATCTGAATCTGAATTCAATTGAAATGGTTTATCCTCAAGGAGTTAAGCTATTTCATTCTCACTTGATAATTTTACAATATCAGGCAAAGACCATTTTGCAGCATATACTGTATATAGTTCATTATATAGGGTATATACATTTATGCTCTTTTACGCATTGTAAGGCTTGAAATCCTCAGACAAAATGTGACATGATAGGATAAGGTATCGTGGAAAGGATAGACAAAACATGTATAAAAATCGTTTATTAAGGTTTATGATTTTACATAATTTAATAGAAGTAACTGTCGGGTGAAGAATTACTTGTTATTCGGGTATTTAAAATTGTATGGATTTTACGTCATATATTTTTACGTATGGATGTCGTTGACTTAATTACTCAAATCTACAAATTAAAAATACAAAAAGATTCATCATAAGTACTAAACATGCTGACTATAAATTCTACACCTTTTTGTTTAGAGTTTACTCAAAACTTACAAAATAAAATCAACAGTTTTTTTTATCGAGGACGCGTCTTAACAAGAAAAGCTGCATCTAGAGATCGAAAGCTTTCATTTTGTATCCAGGTTCATCTGTATATGTGGTTGCAGTAAAAAATTAGAACTCCATTTACAAAAATACATTCTTTTTGTAGTATTGATTGATACAATCGACCATCGATCACGTGGTTAAATATATTTTTACTGTGCTGTATTGTATTTTATGTATCGTTTCTTCTGAAAGTAAATGTGATCTCTTACAAAATTTAAAGATAGATGATTAAAGCTAGATGACGCAATACGAAAAATGAAACAGCTGAATTTGTATGCGACAGTCAATGTTTACTGGTGGGAAGAAAACTTAAACCTACCATTACAAATTGTCTTATGTTTTGAGCATATTAAAATGTGAACGAAGAAGATGACGACGAACAGATCAACAGAGATCCAAATATTGATATAAAATTTAAATATACTTTGTGATATTTGCTTTACCTTTTAACACATGTACTAGCGTATTTTATCAGTGAAAAAACGAATCATTACAAAACGAATCATGTAACCATGTATTTGAAAGAATTAAAGAATGATTCATATTTATGAGTAAAATACAAATGAATAAAACACTGATTTCAATTTTAAGTGTTTTTTGGCATATTTTAAGAGCTATATGTATAGTATAAATGGGGTTCTCGTCCAAAAACCCGAATCAAAATGGTTGCCATAATGCGGGAGGCGGGCAGATGTTTATGTTAGTATACATGATGCATATGTTTTGTACATCTGGGATTGTGTTGATAATATATGGAACGACGAGAACAATAGCAATAGCCAAAGTTGGAGCGGTACAATTAAGTTTCATGAATTGACGGATCGAGGACTTAAGTCTAAGCAACACATTACACATTACAGAACATCCTGAATTGACACAAGTTTTGTTGAGGCAGTCGATCATCCTAAGCTCAATATCGGCAATGTTGTAAGTACTGACTTACTTAGTTAATAAACTGTAAATGACGCCCAAGTTCGATGTTTGTACGGAGAAAACAAGAATATACTGTACTATAATATTTACTCATCAAATGTATTCGCTTTTTGGATGAGAATACTCTCTGTAAATGCAACCTTCTCTTCTGTGCATATGACAGTGTCTTCTTCTGAAAGACTTGCGCCTAGAGGGTAGGTGTCGTACCATTAGCGGCCCAATAATTTGGACTGAAATGTAAGGGTTTCACCGGTAGTGATATCTCAACCGTTGTCAGATCAAGTCGGTGACAAAATATACGGTGTGTTTATTTAAACCTTGGGAAAAAAGAAATACAATTCTTATACACAAAGAAGAACATGTTAAATACTTTGTTTAGAAAACGCAAATTAAATGTGAACGTCATTAACTTTGCTCAATGTAACAAGGAATTTTCCATTATACAGAATGTAATCGCCAAAATAATTTAAAGAAAGGCTAAACCCCAGAAAAAAAGACGAATTAGTCAAACAACAAGCAGCACGTACAGTATTGACAAAAAATCATTATGACCTATCTATTTTTTGAATGAGTACATTTAAGCAGCAGAATTTAAAGAAACTGAATCAGCTGTTTCCCAGTTTTTGAAATACTCGGCGCTGAAAAAGGGATAGACAAAATCTCAGATGAGAACGGCACAAATTATGTTTTGCACAATAACGATCAAAACTCAAGGCCATTTCAACCAATGAAATACACAAAGAAAGAAATTTTTGTAAGAGTTCCCCAAGGTTAAAGCACCAACTGTTAAAGCAGCAATTGCAATCGGCTAGTTGCGTCGTGCCCCCCTACAGCCTGCGTCGGTTTGTCTTGTGATTTAGAATGTTCAGTCTATTAAAATGTTTTCTCTGTTTTAAAATGTTAACGTTATGTATCGATGTCTTTATTGGCGAAGACTTCTGTCGTTTTTTATAGACTATGAATTTGATGTTAGATTTTGTAATAAAGTAATATAAATACACATATAATTGTGCCGTTTTCCCTCAGCACTTTTCCCTCAGCACTTTTCTCCCAGTACTTTTCACTCAGGTAAATTCTCTCAGGACAATGTGCTGGGGAAGGAGCTCAGTACCAGGGCCCGGTACTGAGTACTTTCCCCCACCCTTTAGGGGTAAAATCCGTGTATATAAGGGAGCGAACTTTGGCAGATGGGTCAGTTGGGCCTTCGGGCCCGACCCCTCCGGATGGGCGTGTTGAGCCCCTGTGACCCTTCCCTGGGTGCTGGATGGGCGTGTTGAGCACCCAGTACTTTTTCCTTTCCCTCCATTACAGGACGGGCGTGTTGAGCCCGCACTGACTGGACGGGCGTGTTGAGCCCCCAGTACTTTTTTCCTTTCTCCGGTACAGGACGGGCGTGCTGAGCCCCCAGTACTTTTCCCTCTCTCCAGTACAGGATGGGCGTGTTGAGCCCCTAGTACTATTCCATTTCCCCTAGTGCATGGGCGTGTTGAGCCCCCAGTACTTTTTTCCTTTCTCCGGTACAGGACGGGCGTGCTGAGCCCCCAGTACTTTTCCCTCTCTCCGGTACGGGATGGGCGTGTTTAGCCCCCAGCACCTTAGTGCACGGGCGTGCTGAGCCCGCACTGGCTGGACGGGCGTGTTGAGCCCCCAGCCATCCTTTTAATGTTCCCCTTCCACTCCGTACAATAGTGGACGCTATTTAATAGGAAATTCTGTTTTAGGTTGGGCAGTTGGAGCCAGACAGCCGACGAGAACGGTCAGCAGGAGACAGCGCGGCTTTGCTACAAGTCTACACCACTATTTGAAGGCTGGGCAGTTGGAGCCAGACAGCCGACGAGAGGTGTCAGCAGGAGACAGCGCCGCACTCTTCAACGAATCTAAATCACTGTTAGAAGGCTGGGCAGTTGGAGCCAGACAGCCGACGAGAGGTGACAGCAACGATAAGTTGCTCTCTGGGAAGTACGATGTTGGGACGCATTCCAGAGGATCACAAGGGACAGTATGACGGTGAACTCTGGACGCTAAATTGATAGTTGTCTTTGTAATAAAAGGCCTATTACGTTTTGAAGAAACTTTTGTAAATATTGTAAATCGTGCACAATAAATCAGATCAGTTTGTAGTAGTCAATGAGTTGTCACTAACCCAGGAAAAACCCCTCTAGGAAAAAGCTAGAAATACTTTGTAAGAGTGTGAAAGGGACTTTTCTCCTTTCAAAAGGGAAAACTTCCTTACATAATTTTGCGCCCGAACAGGGACTATAATAATGTAAACTCAGTACAAATTAACTCAAGGAATTAAGAACTTTGAAAAAGTTAAAGATTTTGACGAACAAAGGAACGACCTCTAAGTTATTACTTTTAGTAATTTGATACTGGCTTATGAAAATAATTAATTGTTATTCCCAGGAGGACCAATACGCCAACATAATGACTGATTCAGAGTCAGAAAGCATCCCCGACGAAACAAGACAGAATCCCCGAGTAGGATTGATCTACAGGCTAAAGGAAGTGTATTTTTGTAAATAGCTAAAATCTTGTAAATATTGGGATCAGTATTTTGTTTTGTCTTTAGTTTTAAGTTAGGATTAGTTGATTGACAAGAGTCATGCTGTAAAACAGTTTGTACTGAGGAGCGCTTGCTAATAAAAGGCATTTTTATTTATTTATTTATTTACACCCTAAAGAAGGCAGAACTATTAGTGGAGCTGAAGAAATTCGGCCTTCCCGTCAGCGGCAACGTAAGAGAAGGGAGGAAAGCCCTATCATCTTTCCTAAAGGGAGGATTCAGTCTCTCAGGACCTTCTAACACTGAGCCAGGGAGTAAAGCTGCAGCTGTGAGTGCTAGTGATAACGTTTCTATATGTAATACCATTGACTATACACCTCTACCGGTAGAAGTGTATAGTCAATGGTAATACTGTAAGAAAATGGAACCTAACTGACGATGGGGGTAAAGACTTGGTGTTGTTTTTAGAGAGAATTGAGGAGCTAAGAGAAGCTTATAAAATTCCAGCCGATGACCTCTTACAGGCTCTCCCAGAGCTCTTAAAGGGTAAAGCACTTTTGTGGTATCGAAATTCTAAAGATCTATGGAACACCTGGCAAGGGTTTCTTAAATATTTTGAAGCTACCATTCTCCCTCAACGTTATAGAGAAAAGCTTTATATTGAGATCAGGGCTAGAACACAGGGACCAAATGAACCTTTCCAAGACTATTTAGTAGCCATCCAGACATTGATGAGAAGACACGGTTGGTTTAGCACAGAGGAACAATTCAAACAAATTTCTGAAAATATGTTGGCTGAGTATAAGCTCAATATGGGCTAAGAGGGAACGTGTCGAACATTACAGAACTAATCACTGCAGCTCGGGAATATGAGGCAATTAAACAGTCAGCTAAGGAGTATCAACCCCCAAAAGAGCCGGCTCAAGCTCTCTATCCCGAAACTGGTTATAAACAGGACCCAACAACTACCTCGGGGAGAAGATTTACACCCCAGAACCTACGAGGGATAAGTGAGCGACAAACTAATAATGAAATCTCCCAGATCAGAAGACAGAACCCTTCATATGATAACCGAATGAATTTTTGGAATTGTAATCAGTCTGGACACTTCTCTCGTGAATGTAGGCTACCTAAAAGAGATAGGTGTAGCTCATGCAGAACAGAGGGAAAGACTTCAAATTCCAAATGCAGTGGGGCGGAAAACTATCGAGGGGCACGGAGGAATCGGGGTACTCCAGGTACCAGCAAGGAGGCTGATAAACCCCAATAAAATAGTCAATCAGGCAGGCGATTTGACAAACAACGCAGTCACAGACCCTAGAATATTGCTGGATATTAACATAAAAGGGAAAATGTTTAGGGCACTACTAGACTCTGGAGCAGTTAAAAACTATGCTAGTAAATTGGTAGCTTCAACAATAGAAAAGTTAGGAGTTTTACACAAACCTGAATATAATAACCATGCTACTTTGGCTGATGGCAAGATTGTTCCAATAGCTCGTTCATTTGATGCTAGATGTAGAATCTATGAAACAGATAAATATATTAAGCTGTTTATCCTTCCCGGGCTAAATGTTGACATAATTATTGGTTTGGAAACAATGAAAGATTGGGGAGTTATGATAGACGTGTCAAGCAAACAGGTGTATTAGGCCGATAAAGGTACTCCGAACTGTAATTCTTTCAATCAGTCTCACGGAAATCAGAGGCATTATTATAATTTACGAAGACGACCTTACAGCCCTAAAGTAGGGGATTTGGTTTATTGTAGGGAACGACATTTATATGATGCAAGCAAGGATATAAATGCAAAATTACAACCGAAATAATCAGGTCCTCATTCCATAAGTAAAGTGTTGTCACCAGTGGTAGTCGAAATAATAAAGGATGGAAGGCCGGCAAAAGTTCATGTAAAAGGCCTTACAATAAACCAGTAAGGGATACTAAAAGTAATAAAGAGGTGTCTGGAAGGTCAGGTAAAATGTCGGTGCTCCCAGAGAATGAGTTAACAGACTTAGAAGAAGGAAGACGGACGAGCGATAGGGTCATAAGTACCTACTTAAGCCTACTACAAAAAAGAGGAAATTAAAAGGGCATGGCCTTCCATACTTCCCCTCAACACGCATTTCATGGAGAAGCTGCTAAAAAGTTCCCCAGCAGATACATTACGTTGGGTGAAGAATGAAGATGTTTTTTCTTTCGACATGGTACTCATCCCCTATTTTATTAAGGAAATACGACATTGGGTTCAATGTATAATAGATTTCCGAACCAAAGAAATCCTGGTGTACGACAGCCTACATGGCAATCATACGGGAGCTGCAAATAAGCTGTTGGACTTCCTGCGTTATGTAGCGGTCAACAAACACAAGAAAGTGTTAACTACTAGAAAATGAAAGATTAAAGAGAATCTGGGGCCACGCCAATTCAACAATCTGTACTGCGGGGTATTTCTCTGTCACAGTGGAAGCATACGCCGCAGACCGAACCTTCGGGTTTACTCAAAGAGACATACAATAGTTGAGACGGATCATGGTAGAAGAACTAAAAAGTGGTAAAACTGTTTCACCAGAAGCCACCACCAAAAATACCCGGTGTTAGTCTCCCACCAGTAAAGAAATGCCAGAGGAATATTGAGAAGCGCACCTCCCCTATGTTCACTGAACTGACAGGACGGATGAGAGATGCAGAAGACAGGACCACAAGAAGAGAGGACGAGCGGAAGACGGCAAAAAGAAACCCCCAAAAGCTTTACAGATCGTCATCATCCTCAAGTGCAAGTTCCGCCAGCTCATCGACATCGGACAGTTCGTCTGATACCAGTTTCGTCAACAGTTACAAAATTAGAGACTGGACCCACTCCCATCGAGAAGCAACCAGGGCACCCTCTAGAGGTAGCGTCGGGGGAGGGCGAAGGGAGTTGTAAAAATAAAGATTTACAAAAAGAACTAGACGCATTAGTCGATGAGGTATTTGAAGACAAAGGAGCTAGCAATCCGAAATGGATGACTGGGAAGTTTTGGACATTTTGGAAGACACTGACACAGTGGAAGACGAATACCCACCAACCCCTGGAAGAAACATAGATACGACCCTTCCCCCTTCGGACTCAAAGCATTGGACAAACTACGTAGAAGTAGGCGAACATTCAGTGGCGAAGACAATCCACCCAGCGGAAGAAAACCATTCAACTACTGAACGAGTTGTAACCCTTTCGGGAAACACCCCGACTAACAGAAGCCCTATAATAGTAAGGATACCTCTGAACAAAATTAAGTCAACAGCAATAAACAGGAAGAGAACCAGATTGCAACGGAAGAAACAAAGAAAATTCAGGGACAGGACTGCTGGAGTAAAATACTGGAAGTCTGAAGATGTTACTAAGTAAAGCTAGGAATATTAAGGAAAAGTACCTGGGGACCGAGCTTTGCTCGGGAAACTAAACATTAAAGAATAAATAATAATAAATTTAAGCTTTAATTTAAAATATCTTATGTTACACGCTTTCATAGAACAAATTGTCCTAATAACAACACCGTTATGGTGTATATGGCATAATTAATGAAAATATTGATTGACATCAAATCAAGAGTTATGTATTTATTTTATCTATACAAAAGACACTTTAGGATTGGATAATGAGTAGTTTTAACCTTGAAGAATCTTTTGCAGCCCTTGATTGGGGTTTCTATTGACAAATATTTCCTGGATATTTAGTTGTTGTTTTGGCTCGGTTTAGTTGTATTACTTAGGCCTATTCACACAAAAATGTAGGTAGCCTAGTCTAGTTTAGGAGAAAAGCCCTTGACACTTAAAGTCATCACACTCTTGTGTATGCCTACAGATAATATAGGCTATAATGCTTAAGGATAGATAGCTTCCAGAGCAAATTCAAGTTTTGACGTTTGTCGTTTTGTAACATTTGTCAACACACGACACGCTGCAACACAAAAATTTTAAAACTTTTTAGGCAGTTTAGGAGAAAAATCCCTACACACTTTTCAAAATCATCACAGTCTTGGGTAGGGTACAGATAACATAGGCTATAATGCTTAAAATACAATAGATAGCCTCCACTCTCCAGAGAAATTTCGAGCTGGTGACATTTGTCGGTTTGTAACATTTTATGACAGGCGACGCATGCTTTAACTTGGGATATGTTATATCATATCAATTTGCCAAACTTAGCTCAGTTTGAAAACGTAAAGTTTTGTAGCTAAGCCACATAGGCTAGGTCTAGCTCGACTAGGGGGTAAACGTTTCCCGGGTTGATCCATGTTGGTGAGTACCAAAAAGGAAACTTAGGTATAAACATGGTTGTATATCCAAGTTTGGCTGTCCTCGATATATGCCTAATTGCACTATTTTATTGACACTGACAAATAATAAGCTAGGCCTATAAGTTAATTGGGAGTTTATTTAATATCTAGTCATAAACTTATAGCCATCTTAAGGCATACGTAACTTACACCACAGAGAAGTAATATAAACACTCATCCTCTGTAGGCCTAAAGCTTCCTATATTTTATTTGGGTTAGGATTAGTAATTTTTTAGAGTTTCATTATGTACTGAACACACCTAGATATAGAATATTAGTGATTCATGAAATTATCCATTTATAAAAATCGACCTTACCGAGTTACCTAATGATGTACCCAGTGCCAGTACTTACAAAACAAAAATTAGGGCTTAAGGCCTATGGATATTGGTTTCAAAACATAACAGAACAAGGCATTTTTAATCTAGTAGCCATTGATTAGTGTGAATAAACAAAACATGGATGAACAACCAAGTCAAGCTAAGTTACTAACCCAGTTGTTCAGGCTAGGATAACCTGAAAGGACCCATCTCAACACGGCTTAAACTTTAGAACAAATCCTAGTGTTTGATCTATTTTAAATTTTATTTTTCTGAAATAGATAGCTAAATTATCCAGTGCAATCATCCCACACTGCTAATTGCAACACTCTAAGTTAGTGCTAGTAGTAAGTTAGGTTACAATTAATTATTTTCCCTGTGACAGATTCAGTGTAACATCAGTCAGAATCAGACGACATTGTTAACAACGACACGACACGACACGACACGACAACCAACGAAAAGTGTAATTTAGTGATGACAATTATTATTAAAACCATTAAAAATATAAAAAAAAGATATATCGCTCGTTTGTATTGGCAAAAGTATTAAATAAACAGTAATAAAGCTGAGGCTAATATAAGAATAGTTTTTTCATGAATTAGAAACTCATAACTCTCTCAAGTTTTATAATATAATAAAAATTCTTATACATCAAACGATTTAATGAACTGTAGCAAAGTCGAGTCGTTCTCTTTCTCTCTGTCAAAAGTTGACAAAATTGCACGATTACTAGAAAAATACCGGTATGGATCATAAACATAAACAAATGACGTTGTTGGCCCGAATCCTAATAGCATTGAACATGTGTTTTGGCAGTTCCATTTAAGCAATGTTAAATAATGTTTATTTTCGGGCCAAAAACGTCATTTGTTTATGTTTATGATCCATACCGGTATTTTTTTAGTAATCGTGCAAAATTGTACGTCGGAAGCCAATCAATGAATCAATACACATCAGATTCAGAAGTAAGAAGTAACAGTAACAGTCACCTGGACCTTGGAAAGTGCTTCAAGAGCTTTCTGCGCATGCGCAAGCTGAGGTGCCCGTGGGTACAGAACGTCGAGTTACGTCTTAAAATGTAAACAAAATGACAACAAGGGCGGAATGTTTTCTCATAAGGCCCATGTTAAATTTTCAACAAAAGTTTGTACTCATATTATGGTGAAAATAGATTTTTCCTGGCTATACCACTGGTCTAGAACTTATTTTTGACACAGAACTTAGTAATTCCGTAAATATAAACGATTTTGTTAGAGCCGATTCCCAGATCGAAGTAACAATTATTCAAACTTTACTCGTATTATATATAGGATAGGTTTTCTTGGTAGAGAAAAAAAGGACACATGTGTAGAATTGTTATTAAAGAGCAAGTAGAAAAAGGGAGTCTTGTTTTGTTGTGTTTGTTAAACAAAAGATATCGTTTTGTTAATAAAGCAAAATTTTTGTTTTGTTTTCAAATAAGATTTTATTTTTGTTTTTACTGATGTTGAAAATAAAAGGTGTGTTATATGAATAAGTTAAGTCATTTTACCTGTTAGCCACTAAGGCCCAATAAATGAGAAAGGTGCTTTTCATGGAAAAAAAAATCGAAAGTTTGGTTGGAAAATATACGTTTGGAAATAAATTAAGTACATTCATAAAAGAGGAAAAAAGACGCTCATTTAAGAGCAGTTTTCTTTTGAGTTGTAGTTTTTTTGTCGTTATTAAAGAAAAGGGGGAGTGTAATAAAGTAATATAGATACACATAGAATTGTGCCGTTTTCCCTCAGCACTTTTAGATCAGTACTATTCCCTCAACACTTTTCTCTCAGCGCTTTTCCTTTAGCACTTTTCCCCCAGTACTTTTCACTCAGGTAAATTCTCTCAGGACAGTGTGCTGGGGAAGGAGCTCAGTACCAGGGACCGGTACTGAGTACTTTCCCCCACCCTTTGGGGGTAAAATCCGTGTATATAAGGGAGCGAACTTTGGCAGATGGGTCAGTTGGGCTTTCGGGCCCGACCCCTCCGGATGGGCGTGTTGAGCCCCGGTGACCCTTCCCTGGGTGCTGGATGGGCGTGTTGAGCCCCCAGTACTTTTTCCTTTCCCTACATTACAGAACGGGCGTGTTGAGCCCGCACTGACTGGACGGGCGTGTTGAGCCCCCAGTACTTTTTCCTTTCTCCGGTACAGGACGGGCGTGCTGAGCCCCCAGTACTTTTCCCTCTCTCCGGTACGGGATGGGCGTGTTTAGCCCCCAGCACCTTAGTGCACGGGCGTGTTGAGCCCGCACTGGCTGGACGGGCGTGTTGAGCCCCCAGCCATCCTTTGAATGTTCCCCTTCCAATCCGTACAATAGTGGACGGTATTTAATAGGAGATTTTGTTTTAGGCTGGGCAGTTGGAGCCAGACAGCCGACGAGAGGTGACAGCAACGATATGCTGCTCTCTGGGAAGTACGCCGTTGGGACGGCATTCCAGAGGATCACAAGGGACAGTACGATGGTGAACTCCTTCCTGGCTTTGATGGCGGGTTCTGCCTGTCAGGGATTAGATAGGTCATGAATTTTGCTTGCACTAAATGCGTCAGGGCATTCCACTATGGTCCTTCAGGGTGTCGTACCTGGGTGAATCCATGTGGAGTGGACGCTTGACCAAGTAGTCGGTATCCCTGGTTAGGATTGAGGGGCAACCCTCTTTCCGTTGGGTCATTTGCCGTTGGCAGCCGATGAGCTTGATGGCCTTCAGTCATCCACCCCATGGTGTGTTCAAGGTTGGTGCGTAAGCTCCGGCCTACGCCATAGGGCCCGCGTTAAGGATATCTAGGTACCGGGTAGTCGTCGGGGAGCTTTGTTTCTCTCGACAAAAATGAAAATACTATACATAAGACTGAAGGCACACAAGGTACGTAGTCTGTGATGTATTCGCATTGTCAATCTTTGCGGCAACTTTTAAAAGATGTTGAGAACAGGAAAATCGAGACATACGTCAAATTTATATTTAAATGTTGGATAGCAAACCGGCCAGCTGAAATTGAGGCCATACACTTACCAGGATTATCGTCTCAAATCATTCTTGGTATTGATTTTATCAAAAAAGCTAGGTCTCATACACGTTAATCCCCTAGTTCTTCAAGGAGGGACAGTTGACCTAAAGGAAATAACCACATTGGCAGCCATTGAGGATCTAGACTCCTATCAAAACAAGAAATTAGAACAGTTCCTGGCTGAGGAGCTTCATTTGTTTGAAAAAGTAGCTGCCAGAACCACCATGGGAAGTCGTACAATTCGGCTGAAACTCCTTTGGGGTTTCAGTTTCTTACACTAAGTCTACTGAACCCCTGAAACAAAAATATTATCCCCGTAACCCTGGGATGCAAGAAATAATGAGATCAGAAGTAGCAGCAATGGTCAAAGATTACGTTATTAAACCCTCATCGACCCCATGGAGTTCTCCTGTCGCCTTAATTAATAAACCATCAGGAAAATACCGTTTCTGCCTTGAATTTTTCCGAGTGAACGATGTCAGCATCAATGACGCCTATCCACTTCCATACATTAGTGGAGTTCTTGACAAACTAAGACAAGCCCATTTCATTAAACTTTAGACTTGAAAAATGGATATTGGCAAATCCCCTTTGACCCCGACAGTCGACCAATAACCGTTTTTACCGTCCCTGGCCTTGGGCTCTACCAGTTCAAAGTCTTGCCCTTCGGGCTACACTCTGCACCCGCCAATTATCACTGCCTCCTAGACACAATTATAGGACCTGACTTAGAACCCAAAGCATTCGCATATCTTGATGATATTATAGTACTGGGAAAATCATTGGATGAACATTTTGAACTATTGAAGGAAGTTTATAAAACGTTTGAGATCCACTGGCCTTAGACTCAATCCTGATAAGTGCCAATTCGTAAGAAGAGAATTGCGATATTTATGACAAATAGTCAATAAAGAAGGAATCTACACTGATCCAGAAAAGGCGAAAGCCATGGATAACTTCCCTGTTCCCCAAAACGTCAGACATCTTAGGAGCTTTTTTGGCCTAGCCTCCTGGTATAGACAATTTATTGCCAGCTTTGCTAAAATCTGCGTGTTTTACTGCTCTATTAAAGGCACAATCAAGATGGGAATGGACCGAACAAAATAAAGCTGCGTTCGAGAGACTGAAGTCCAAACTAACTAGTTTGGAACATAGCACCCGTCCTGGCGTGCCCTGCATTTGCCCAGGAATTTATCCTGCAAGTTGACGCGTCACAGTGTTGGAGCAGTCCCTACTCAAAGACAAGATGGGAAAGAAGTCGCTATTGCATTTCCAGCAATAATACCTTTGTCCCCTGTCATAGTGTTTTTTTTGTTATTGGTATTGTAGGCCATGTCACTCAGCCTAATTTTTTTTAGTTAAGTAATGGCGCCTCCTGGGGGCCAAGCTCGGTCATAATTAGTTAGTATTAGTGCTCTTACTTGTCCCCTGCAATTTTCATTAAGTTTGGATAATAAATGACCCAGTTATTTAAGTTTTAGTTTAGCGCATTTCTGTTTGCTGAGTGACCGTAGGTAACTGACCCCCTACCTAGCCTCAGGCTAGTTGGTAGGCATGGGTTTGTCTTTTAAAAGCTGCGGGCACCTGTGCCACATCTTTTAAAAGCAATTTGAGCAAATTTGGTTGGTAATAACCAGAGTTATTACCGGTTTTACCCGAAAATGCACCTCCAGCCAAAGAATTTTTAATATTTTGTGTAAACTGTTTTTGAAGTATTTATTGTAGTATTTATGTAATTGTTTTGTGTTTGATTAATGTGTTTTACCCTTCTGGACCAGATAATTCATATTTTTTATTGTTAATCCCAATCTTTATAAAATTTTACTGTCAGAATGTGTTGTTAAAGTTAGTAATATTTAAAAGTCTATTTATTGTTATGTTTTTAAAGCTTTATTCATCTGAATTAATTCTGTCTAGTCATTTTTCTCATTGTAACTATTAAAGACAGTTTAATAAAGGAAAGCCTAATTAAAAAGAAAAGTATTTATAATAAAATCATCTTTATCAATAGTCTGGTCATTGTTCGAGTAGGCCTAGTGCGGAAATTGTGTTTTGGACTTTTGGCTTGAAAAGCTGGGTAGGCCTAAGGTTAAACTTCACTTATTTGAGCTCTACTAGTTAGACCTGGAAACTGTTTAAAGGGTCCCAGATGGGAGGCTTTTTCCTGCTGCTTCCGGAGAGGGTCGCCCGGGGAAACCTTACACCTTCTCCCTCTTCGGGCTGCCAGTCGCCCTGCTTCTGGAACCAGTAGGACACACTCCGCCTTCAAGCCGCCACGCCGCCTACCGCCAAAGGAACTATTGTGCCTTCAGACCGCAAGTTTTATTTTGTTATAGAAATTTTTCGAAGGACTTGATACTAAAAGGGGCCCCCAAATCAATTTATTATTCGTTATTTATGTTTATAGTATTTATTATTTATTTAATTGTTAATTTTTTCAAAGTTTAAAGTAGCCTATATTTACAGTTACCATCTTTAATTTATTCATAGTTAGGCCTAACTTTTCCACATTTAAGTTACCAGTTATGTAAGGTTTAGAAGGGTAAATTTAAAATTCTTATTTATTAAATTTTTTCAGAAAAGAGATTATTAAAAAGAAATTCTTTGGATGGGTAAAATCATTGTTGTTTGTTGTTATTTGTTGATTTTGATAAATTATAGGCTTTGTTGACAACTGTTGTTTTGTTTTTGATATTCACCCACGGCCTTTCACTGTTGTTAGGGATGTGGGGCGGCCACTCGCACTGTCACTATGGGGGGCATGCTTCCACTAGTTGTTCGTCTGGGGGCGGTGCGAGGGGTCGGCTCAGAGGTTGTTTGTAATACTAACTTGTGGGGGTTTCAGGCTGTTGAGTAAACAAGAACAAAAATACAGCACGACAGAAAAAAATGTCTGGCCTTAGTATGGGGAATCAAAACCTTTTGACCATACCTTGAAGGGTATCATTTCAAAGCTGTCACTGACCACCAGGCTCTCTAAGGGCTTTTTAAGATAAAAGAACCATCAGGACGACTGGGAAGATGGGTCCTCGAAATCCAGCAATATGATTAAGTGAATCCCATAAACTATCCAAATTATTATGCCATATACAAACGAACACTTGTACCGAAGACCACTCAATAACCGAACCGAATACCTCCCAGTTTCTACGTGGACACTTTGCATACCAAAGGAGGATAGAGAAAATACCTTGCACCGAGTAGGAATACGATATTACTGGACAGGATGGAAAAATGAAGTAATACAATATGTACGATCCTGCTCGAATTGCCAAAAACAAAAACCCGAACAAAAATGCCAGATGGGCCAAATGAAATTCAGAGTACCGAAGGGACCCTGGTACGCCATCGTAGCTGACATTATGGGACCTTTTCTCAAGTCCACTAAAGGTTATCGATACGTATTAGTATTGCAATACATGTTTACAAAGTGGATCAAACTAGCTCCAATGCAGGTGGTGACAACTAAAGACGTTAAAGATAAAATTAGGGAACACGTTATTCTGAGATACATACAAGATTATTGAATAATCAAATAGTCAGTTGGGTTCACCATCTTCCATTTTGATTGATAATGGAACTCAATTTACCTCCAAACTATTCTCCGAACTAGCCAAAGATTGGAATATTTCGTATATAATAACCGCTCCTTACTCTCCACAGTCAAATCCTACCCAGAGGAGTAACCGAGTATTGAAAACGATGATAACACAGTATATCAGAGATAATCATCGGCACTGGAACAAGTATTTAAATGAGTTTAGGTTGACAATGAACACAGCAGTTCACGAGTCTACTGGGTATTCCCCGGCCGTCCTGAACTTGGGCCGCGAGTTAAGGCTGCCTGGTTCTTTCAATCCAGAAGTAGTCTCAGACGAGGACCCCACACCTACAGGTAGCGACCGGTTTGAGATCACTTACGTGTAAGGAGTAATTTAAAGAAAGCTTATGAAAAACAATCTCACTTTTATAATCTGAGGCATAGACCGAACTTGTTTAAGGTAGGACAACAAGTGTTGTGTCGCAAACATGAACTTTCTGATGCTTTAAAAGGTTCTGCGGCTAAACTAATTCCGAAGTTTGAAGGACCATTTACTGTTTTGCGCCCAGAAGGGGCTAACATCTTCGTTTTATCTACTGACAGTGGTTTAATTCGCCGAGCACACGTAAAGGATCTAAAACTCTACCTGGTCTGTCCCTGCTGTCTTTCCAAGTCCCATATTCATTAGGATGTCAGGCTGGCTTGTTTAGTTTTTATTTTGTTTGGGGTTTCAGTTGCTTACACTTTGTTTGGCTTTCAGGTACCATGGAGCAACTAACGGTGGAAGACTACACTATTATCAACTCCAGGCAATGTTTCAACGACAAAATTGTCAATTGCTTTATGAAGAATTTGGTAAACCCGTCCAAAACAGGAGAGAAAGTAATGGCGTTTTCATCGTTTCCCTTTACTTCTTGGGAACACAACAACAGCGGATACGAGGGGGTAAAACGTTGGGCAAAAGTTAACCCCCTGGAAAAAGATGGTGTCCCATTTTCCTTATTCGTACCACCCTCAACCACCGGCCACTATAGGACATTGGGCCCTGATTGTCGCTAGACAAAAAAACGCGACACTTCATTTGATAGCCTTGGAATGGAGCATACCCACCGAATGGACCAAGTAAAAGAATATTATCATAAAGAAATCGCAAGCCGCAAAAAGAAATTGGGTAAAGAAGAGTTCTCCAACCTGAATATGCTAAAAAATCTGTCCTCAACAGAGAAATAGTAGAATGATTGCAGACGTACTGGTACACGAGAGACAACTAACCACGGTACGAGGAATGATCTCCGATGAAATGAGAAACCAAGTCGAAAGAAAATTGAAGTGGGCGTCTCACCCTTTCGAACAGAGGAATAAAACCCAAGAGAAAAGATCGTCTGTGTTAGCCAGCGAGATTTCAACCCGGAAATTGTCTGGGAAAACTGGGAATGGCCCCGCATCCCTTAGGACTCCAAAAAAATTACTGCAGCCAAAGAAATCTCCGACCAGAATAATCGCAAGCAAAACTCCAATTCCTAGAAAGATCTCTCCTGGAAAAGAAATCAAAAGCAACCGGGAGGGGTACTACCTAATCCATCAAGATCAGACCAAGTTTCTACAACCTCAGGACTTTTTTTGGAAATAGCTTTAAGCCCCCTGGATATGGAATCTACCGAGGCCACTGACCCGTTTATTAGATTAACTCAGGGAGTTTATAGACGCCGGAAAAACAGTAGTCAGCCCATTCCCGCATTCGCCAAAACCAACCTCCGCCCTTGAAAGTCAGAATTAAGCTTAGCCCTTTGAAGGAGCAAAAATTTAAAATGCCTCTTTCAATTAGAAACACGTCAGATGCAAACGTACAAACAATGGAGGTAGAAGCCACCGCCGAACACTCGACTGCGACTACAAATATGAAAGATCCCCTACTCAAACCGCGCCGAGCAGAACCAAAAAGAAGAGAAACGAATTCGAAAAGGAAAAGAGTTTTTCTTCCTGACGGAACCTATGTACGACTTAACAAAAGGAAAATTGATAATTTTGACGCCTACTATCCTGGCCTTGACATTTCCACTTTGGCGAAGATGAGAAAAATTGACTAAAAAGTTACTATTGTAGATTAAGTTGTTTTTATTTCTTCTGTGATAGTTTTGTAATATTTTTCTTTAGAATTTTGAATACTCCTGTTTTGGTTTAAAGATGTTTTGTTACCAATGTTAACAAGAGGTTTTGTAGAAAAAAAAATAATAATAAGGAAAAGACTGATTTTAACGAGCATTGTTTAACATACAAAAGAAGAATTTAGTTTAATTTTGAAACAGTATTATTGGTTTTTGTTGAATTTGTTTTTATTTTTTATTTTGTTAAATATAGTAACACTTTTGATCGTTGAAAAAATCCCGTTTTTTCTTTTCCCCTTTCCTTTTTTTCTCTCCCGAAGAAAAAGTGGGGCTGTAACGTGCCCAAATTACACCTGTCTCTTTTCCCCAAATGTTATATTAAATTGTCCCTAGACCCTTCCCCGACCTTCCCTTACCTTGGTCACCTTCCGCTACCCTACGTCGCCTTCCAAACCCTTATCCGACCTTCCCCTTACCTTACGTTACCTTCCGCTACCCTACGTCGCCTTCAAAAGCCTTATCCGACCTTCCCTTACCTTGCGCCGCCTTCCGATACCCTACGTCGCCTTCCAAAGTCTTATCCGACCTTTTCCTTACCTTGCGTCGCCTTCCCAACAAGTTAAATCCCACACTGGAGCAGAGGTTAGTTCATCGTCGGCTCTCCTACGAGACGGACACCCCGAAGCTTTTGGCTGGTTAGTATTCGACCCGTTCCTGCTAGAGAAATCTAAGCACTCGACCCGATCCTGCTGGAGAAATCTTAGCACACGACCCAATCCTGCTAGAGAAATCTAAGCACTCGGCCCGATCCTGCTAGAGAAATCTTACCACACGACCCGATCCTGCTAGATTAATCTTAGCACACGACCCGATCCTGCTAGAGAAATCTTAGCACACGACCCGATCCTGCTAGAGAAATCTTAGCACACGACCCGATCCGTTGGAAGTTCTGACACAGAAACAAACGTTTTCCTTGCTTTGTATACTCCAGTCCCTGACAAAACATCCAAACACACACCCTAACTTCCATATGCCAATGGCTATAAATCAATCTTTAATGTAATCCATCTACGGTCAAACTTGATTTTAAATATGCTATGATTTCCGCAATTAAAAGTCTCATACAACAAACACAAATCTCAGGGGTGTCTTTCCATTCCAGCCATAGGGGAAAATCCAAACAATATACCTTACATCGGAATATAAATAGAATCAAGAGGTTTCCAAGACAATAAGAAGATGGGCTGCGCTGGAGCATAAAACCTCAACACATTGGCTATGCCTGGCTCGATACCATGGAAAACCTTCCAGAACACACTGACATTGACTGATTTTATTGGACTATTTACCAGTGCAGTGGCTAGAAAATCACACCATCAGACGGAACATTAGGAACGTCACCATATAGTGATATGGCAGAAACAATGCAGAAGAGCTCAAACTTAAACGGTGACACCATATTATGAAATTGTCTTTTTTACCATGCCGAAAAGTTTTTTTTTTAACGATTGCAAAGTAGGATGTTTAGTTTGAAACTAAATTGATCAGAGTGTTTAAGCGAAATAATAACTTAAACAAAAAGAATCCGAAAATACAATAATTGATATAAAGTATAGAAATATTTTATGACACCATATAAATTAGACAGATTAAGAGTGGACTGTTAGGAAATTATTTGATAAGGGAACAACTGTCAACCAGCCACTTAAAAAGTTTGGACTTGAAAGGTGTTACAGTCACTTAAATTATATCATCCACCTATGTCATCCCACCTATTGTATCCACAATATTTTGTAGCTATCCTTGCAATTTTTTCAGTCTATAAAGATATATTTTTTCCGAATTCACTTATAAGCTAACGTCTTAATTTTCATCTTAACCCACGCTATATTGAAAATTATAAAAACTATACAAATCCATTGAAGAAAATGGTTATAGTCAGCTTATGCTACAAGTTTAAAAGTTAGCTCATAAGTAATTATAGAAACGATATTGCGAGTCAGCGAATTTGAGTCCATTTCTAAATTCAACAATGTTACACAAATTTTAGTCTTCTAATGTAAGTAATAAGGGTGTTAAGTCTGTTGAATGGATTCTATGAAACCTTGATCTTCTCTACGTAATTCATAAATTGTTCTATACACTGGGTACTTATTAATAAATCATAACCAGATTGAGAACATTATATTGTGAACATTTTGGATGGTTATTAAATGGACGATCGTCTTTGTATTGAGTTTTGTAAAGTCTGCATAAATAGGTAAAAATCGTTACCATACGAGACTTTTTGTAAAACTATTTGATAACGTGTCAAAGATCGAGTTCATAAATTATTCGTTAACACCCATGAATTGTAAAAAGAAAACTATTTCAAAACATATGCAATTTGTATTGTCTTTTTGGGAATATTACAAACGATTTAGAGATACCTAGTGAAACTTAAAAAGATAAATTTAAGAGACTATGTGAAGAAAATACTCATGTATAGGCCTAATAATATATTTTCAGAAGTTAAGATGAACATCTAAAGTCAAAACAGATAACTTATTGGACATTCACGGTCTGTTGTCTAAACAACAGACCAATTAAAAAATAAAACTTGATAGTTTGTTTATAGAAGCATAAAAAACATCGTATACTCAACAAACGTCTTGTGGGAAATACCTGGGTAAAATATCCTTAATCCTAGGTTGTACATTTTTAACTAAATCTAACAGTTGATCTACCAAGAACAATTCGTAAATTGACCATATCCAACTTGAACAAGCGAGAATTACACACAATTCAGGATTATCCACAGATCGCTTTGTGGCATCTATGTCAATTCACACAGGGAAATAACGCTACAGGTATTAACGGGTATTTCAATTTGGGAGTGTTCCAGTATTTGAATCATCGGGTGTCGTCAGTTTTCTGTTGTTTAACACTACAATCGACGATATTCTCCTGAATACAATATCACCTTACGGGAAGGTTTCTCAAAGACAGAGAGAGTTCTTCTCATCTGATCATGTGTTGAAGTTTTCTAGACACTAACCTACAGCTTAATGTGGGTGAACCACTGAGTTAGGACACTTTTATCTAGCTTAAAACAAGTGGTCATTAGCAGGATTCGAACCCAGACCATGGAGAATTCTCTAGGATTACCAAATAAATTTAACACATATATTATACAGTCACAGATACCACAGACTCTTTTAATAATAGCACTTTTATAATAACCAAAGCCAACCGTTTAGGCTTGATAATCAATGTACGGTTTATTTTCTTAGTTGAAACCCCCTCGTTAATAATTATATAATTTCTTCACACTAAAAAAAAATTAAAATTAAGCTTTAGCAACACAATTATAGGATCAACATTTATCGTAGTTTGACGACAACAAATCTAATCTGCCACACCTTGTCACGCTATAATATTTATTTAAATGAATATAGTTACTTACTTTTCTTAATGTGAAGTAAAACTAAATATCTTTAACTAAATTTAAATCCATACAATTATTTCTGGTAGAAAAAAGAACAATGCTGGATTGGTAACTACCATTATAAAATAAATACGCAGATTTAATGAATCTGTATACACATCTTATATTTTGACTATTATTACGTACTGTATATACGATTTACACAAAAAGAATAATTTATCTCTTAAATTCAATGTATTTTTTAAATGTAAATTAAAATAAATGTATTATAATGAAGTTTTATTTTATTCACTCTTTATCCTAACTAATTATTGTAATAGAAGCTTAAACTGTAATCCCAGACCCACGTAGGGTATTATTTAAAATCATACTTGACGTAAGCTTGTAAGCTAAAATGCTGCAACCTTCTTAACAATTTCAAAACTTAGTAAATTAGCTAACGCATCTTATGATCAACTCATATGAGTAACACGATGTTTTCATGTACTTTTTTCTTAGGTTTGATATAAAAACGTTTAAGATATATTTCAACCAACATTTCTTTTTTACAATGCCCACTGTTGAGGAATCGAAATCTGTATTCACTACATCAACGAGTAATTTCTTTCAGATAAGCATTGTCAAATAATTTTGTAGAAGCTTTAATCATAAATAATATTTATTCTAAAAACCGAGTTCTTAAATGATTTGCAATTAAACTACTCTCAATCAATTAACTAAATTTACATAAATTACACTATATCTATTGGTCTACGAGCTTAACATTACATAGGTAACTTATAATTTATCTGGTCAAAAAGGGCTGATTTATTTAAATGTAGTAAATATCTATGCTAAAAATCTGTATTTACAAGCAAGCAATAAGACAATCTGAGACTGGATGGGTAGTTTTAAGTATAAATACAAAATTATCAGGTTTAAACATACGAATTCATACTGTTTTCGTATTAATAATGTGGCTGAAATATTTCCGTTTATATACGCTCACAGATGTCGAGTGTGGTATTCTTAATATTACCTAAGTATACAGGGTGAGGCAGACCACACGTACACATACTTTTACGGGAGTACGTTTTCACCTAGAAACGTCCTAAATCACCTATGAAGAATCCATATATTGTTCTAAATACTTAGAACAAGCACATGGTGTACCAGAAATGGTGGTCACGGGTTCGAATCTCGAAATTTTCTTACGTCAACCTACATTTTATTATACATATTTAGAAAAGGCTTGCTTAGAGCAATATTTTGGTGAAAACAGAACTCAATTATCTCAATTAGTTTCAAAATGGTGGCCATTTTTGTGAATTTTCCCCGTATTTACGTAATACCCTGTATTATCGAAACCGCTAAACATATTCAAGATTGGACGAGTTGTACTGTCATCAGACATTATTACATTTGGTAGTTTTAACGTTCGTTATTGGTTATTTTAGATCAGGTGTAAAGATCTAAGTAAAAACTAATACCTTGAAGTAAACCAAGGTATTGAAGGTACCAAGGTAAGTATCCGGTAGGTTTTGGAATTGGAAAGTAATAAAACTTGCAAATGGTCAAAAATGGAAACAGTTTCACAAGGACGTTGAAACGTCAGCCGAAGAAAAAAGTCTTAAACTGCAAAGAATAACTCATGCATTTCAAATTCAAATGTCGAGATAGACATGAGCCTACATTAAAAATTAAAACTAGTAGCGGAGGCTGCTTTGTTTCATTTTCGTTGTTTCAAGTATCAAAATAATGTTCTTTTTCCCTGGTTGCATTTATCCAAGGGTTATTTTTCTTGGAGAACAAATGTAAAAATAAATAACCTTATTGATCAAACTTATAGAAAAACATGCAGTTCCACACACAATAAATACAACTGTAACTCTTTATTTATATTCAACGAATGAAAATAATAAAATATTAAAGGACTGATAAGGTTTATTACGAATATTTCATATTATCAAACAGTAATTATGAGGCTTGAAAATTAAAGCGAATAATTGTTTTACAAATAAATATAATTTATGATCTTAAGAGAAAACTCATTGTTATACTTGTTAATCAATCTAGATGTATAAGACATACATGTTCTTATAGCTTTACAACAAAATGTCCATGAACAACTTTTATTCAGACAAGGTAGGTATTGTCATAGTATAGCTGGCTTTACGTATATCATACTCGTATATTTTATATACATAAATTGATTCTCTTTTTACTTAATGGTGGTCGGTCAAACAGTCAGTATACAACGGTTAGTTTAGTTTAAAAATCTGAGTCATTACTTGCCAGTTAGTTCCAAACAAGAAATTCTCCTCAGTAATCAATTGTCTAAGAAAGCAAATCAGTAGAAATATTTAGTATATTTATATTTAGCGATTGGATGATTACTTTAATATGATAATGACCTTACTTTGATTGTGCAGTATGTTCAAGTAAAACTTTATTGTTTGCCAATCATTGTTTACTAATTTTAATGTAATTTAATAAATTGTTCATGCCTATTGCAAATACTTAAATATAATTACCAAAGCCTTTTATAGTAAAACTGTTTATTTTTTTATTCATCCTCAAAAAATAACAACATAAATAATGTTAATAGAATAAAATGAGTATCTAACCGTTTGATAGATTACTATATTACTTAATGGATTAATGGAATAACGAAAAAAAACATAAATGTCTTTTTATTTTAAATCTTGACCAACAAAAAAAACTTTAGATATGAGCTCAGTTATAAATTCATATCTATAAACATAAAATAATCAGTGTTAACCCAGAAAAAGAAAAAAAACGTAAAATATATTAAATTTGAGGATGCGGTGACTATAATATATTTACTGTGCTTAAGGTATTTAAGCTTACAATTACACAAGAAAACAACCTCTAATGTCTAAAGTCTCTCTAAGGAATGTGTAAAGCATTGAATGGATTTTAATTTATAAATTCCTTTGCAGTGTATATTTTACACAGTGTTGCTGTTAGGAATATAAATACCAGTCGTAGAATTGTTTATGACTTTAAAACAAGTAACATTAATTTACAACTCGATAATTTTGCAAGTTTCAACGTCATTTTTATTTTTAGATTATTTTTAATAGTTAATTTTACACTAACAAATGCTTTAAGAATGTTGAGACGGGTTAACTTTTTTGGAGATTATACATTTTCACAATATAAAACAATTAAATTGCTATATATAAATTGTATATATTATATATATATATGTAATTTTACAGTCTAATATTAGACAACATTGGAAAAGAATTTATTTTTACGCTTCTTATATCTCTGTAGTTTAGAAATATTTCAACTTATTCATTAAACGAAATAAAATCTTATAATATGATTGACAAAACATTGTTACTAAATTATATACTTTTGCAGGTTTTTAAAAAGTGTTGTTTCTTTGTATCATTTATTTTATTAACAGTTGCTTTAACCCTTTTTAATCGAATACATTTTTTTCTAAGAACATATATTATTTTACAAGGTTTTACTCAATTGTAATACATTCTTATTAGGTACCGTATTTGTTTCACATAGTAAAATATTTCCAAACGATTATATTTTATCCTTGAGAAGTGCATTTTAAAGTTATAATGCGTTTTCGTATTTATAAATTAATTTACGGTATTTGCATCACACAATAAAATGTCTAAAGACTTTTGACGATTTATTAACGAGATTATACACTTATTCAGGTTTGCCCGCAAGTTTATAAATATGAAGTGTACTCTGTTTCGGTCACCGCCGATTTCACAACCTGTGAACGTTTTTGCAATTCTGCTACCAATTACGCCCCGTGTGCAATGTACGTATTCATTCAAACACCTTGCCGGCCTTTCAATTATCGGATGCGTAGGTTCCAAAAAACAAAATTTTCATTAATTTTTACCCGGTAAACAACGTTTTAAAATCCCTTGTTTCTATAAAGAAAATAAATAAAAAAGTTATATCTGACGCACTTAATTGATAATTTGTGACTAGTAACAATTTATACAAAGAATTTTTGTTGTTACAATTAATAACTATTTGATAAGGGTCATTACAGTTTAATTATCTCTACAAGTGTGTAAAATCAGACGCTAACTACTATTTGGATGTAATATTTGGCAACTGAAGGAAACCCCTATTAATGCAAATCCGAAGTTGTTTGTCGGTTTTATAGTTTGAATTAAGGCACAGTAGGGTTTGACATCTACATCTTTAGTCGCGTCAGCCATAGAAGTCGCTTGTGCAAGTCTTATCTTATCTGGATGTCATAAATAGGGGATTTTATTGTGTACTTTTATAGTGAGAAAGAAAGAGTTTTTATGTTTATGTAATTTGATAAATCGTAAAAACAAATGACTTTAATATAATCAAACTATTGTATGTGTAATATCATGTATTATAGGTTAGCTAACTGATGTAAAATTTGAAACATTTATGTAGGTATTGTTAGTAAAGAAAAATCTATTTTTTATCTACGTGTTATTTAGGTTGTATATTTGTATTATAAAATATCTACTTAATTTAATTGTTGATTCAAGAATACCACACAATTTACGTTAACTTAAAAAATCCAATTCCTACCTTTATAAAACTTTTACTTTCCACTGAAGATTTTTTTAACGTGCTTCCATTTGTTCAAACCTAGCAGACCTTACAAAGAAACAACCTGTTGAAGTAATTCCTGGTCAAATCACTGTAGCGTTATTGTTTGAGTTTCCTTTCAAAGTACTCAATTTAATCCTTCATTTTTCCCCCGGACATCAATTATATTTCAAATACAATAAATTATTATTTCATTTCTATTTTATTATTTTTAATCAGTCATTTAATTTTAAATAGCTTTATAAGCTTAAAATGACAAGTTTTGTGTGAATGAAGCAGAGTGTTATCTCCTTACAATCTTAGTTATGTATTACTATTTTTAAATGATTTTTTAACAATCTTCCTCTTTCAAGCCAGTAATAGTTTAGCCTAAAAACTATTTGATATATGACCACTTAGCATGGCTAGAACTTCTTTAGTAATGGTGTCATTCAGTTGAATAATGTCAGCCATTTACTAATTTTTGTTATAGAGCCCTACTGTAAAAATCATTGTGATGTTTTGATCGTTATAATTTCATCGTGTAATTGTAATTATAATTGTTTTAGTTGCAGTGGTGTACTTCAACCTTCTCGTTAATGTTTTTGGTTATATTGTTGTTTTTCCTGTTAATGTTAAGGTTCGTTACTGATGTTTTAGCAGTGTTAAATGTTGAGTGATTGCTGGCATATTGGGTTTTTTACTATTTATTCTCATACAGGTTAAGAAATATATCATAATATATTCCATAGTATGTTTTTTGTTCTTATATTAAACATACATTATGAACTAAACTTGTATATTGTGTTTTCTTTTAGAAGTCTAAAATACATTATATTTTTGAGCTCATCTCTAACTGACCCCTCTGTCATGGAATATGTTGTTAAAATAGATTAGTTAACGATTGTTCAACGATTTTATACCTTTTATACTTCATTTAATACTTTATCCAATAGTGTTATTTTATATTCCATTTCCTAGTAAACTTAGTTAAACGTAATTCAATTTGTTTAACTAAATTGCACACACAGAACAGGTGCGCATTATCTTTTATATTTCAGTTAAAATAATTACCTAGGCAGATTTTTCAACCCTTAAAACAATACAGACTAGACTTGTTGAATCACCATAAATCATTCAACCCTTAAAACAATCGGCGTTTTACAAACAAAGAGTATTCTTGCGATGCGTGACGACTACCCCTAAGGGTTATTGTATTTCTCCGCTATGCGTGTCTATTGTTAAAGGGACAAATACATCTTTTACATCCAGTTAATGAACTTAAAACGTCGTATAGCATCTCGCAATAAAAATTACAAGGTAAACGATGTGTGAAGTTGATTTAGTTTTATATCTATTAATTGACAGATATTTTCAAAGTTTGTATTATTCGTACTTGTGGAGATACTCACGGTATACAAGCTCAGCTAGGGAGGCGCACGGCGATACTGAACGCTCCACGTTCGTTCCTGGCTTTATACGCCCCCCGCCCCCTACATGCGCACTTACACCCTTCCTTACTCTACATTTCTTTATTATTTAGCCCACTTGTCCATTATGCTGTCCTAAAGATTAACAGCTCACTCCGAAGACTTGATTGCTGTTTGATGCGACTCATTCCGTTCACTTCAGCGACCGAACCATCTGACAACTCACCACGGTAAAATGTGGTTCAGGATTTATTGCACGTTCGATTAGGATTGCGTTTCAAATTAAATGTTGTAAAATTGTCGATAGATAAGATATATATTACACAACTAGGGACTATGTGAATGAACTTGACCAACTTAATCAATATTAGTTACCAGTTCAATTATTTTAGTTTGTTTTTGCGATTGTATCCATATCGATTTCAGAGTTAAAATTTGTCATATGTATCAATCATCGATGTTACCAAAGACCTCTGCGTGGAAAGTATCAGAAAAGTATATCGAGAACTAGTACAGTAAAAAAATAACTGTATTTTTCAATTTTAATTTGCGGTACCAGGACGCGAACCCTAGACATCGCTGCCTCGGTTTCTAAGTCCACCGCACTACCGACTGAGTCATCATTTTGTCGGTAAAAAAAGTAAATGACCTGACTAAAATATGAAAATCTTCAATCCGTCTCTGATTTTTTAAATGTTTTTTTTCTTATAAATTAAAATTAAACCTTAATATGTTAACAATAAGTATGTTTAACAACTTTAATATCATTATAATAAAAAATTAAATTTCCATGTATTTACAATGTATTGTGTGGCAAACTAAACAACACAAAACGTTTAAAAGACATAGTTAGTGGATTTGCAATCTGGGGGCATTGAAGTCATGTTTTTTTGCCAATCTTCTTAAAACAAGGTGTTCAGTACTTATTATTATTTTAAATCAATCCTTTCATTATCTTTTTAAAACTCTTTGCTTTCCATATGTTAGTATAAATATTAGATGTTTAATTACTTGTTTATTTTTCATTCTACACATTTCTTTTATTAAATACAGTTCTACTATTTAGGAGGGGGTGGTATTCGTCTACCACGCACAAAAAAACTACTGATTACTTTCTTCAAGTTCACCGTCTGCAATCAAAATTGAGCAACGTAATTCTGTGAATGTTTATTAATTACATATTTATTTATTTATTCATGGCTGTTTATCTTTTTATCCTACGGCAAGGGTGTTAATTCGTTTCAGCAATTTAAAAATGTCCACTTAAATATGGTTTTGATAAATTACAACGAAATTCCAGAGAAACGACGAATTAAAATTAATACAAATTAACACAGTCACTTAATCTTAGTACTTTGGCACTTAGGCTTATCTTAGTCTTGTTTGTTTCTTGATTCACTTTTTTACATATTTTATTCATTTCGTTGACTTCTTTCTATTTACACACCTGTCGTGTGAAACCATTTGAAATGTAAACCAAGTTCCGTTCGTAATTTAATTCCTATCCTATTCAAAGTAGAGGACCAAAGAAATGAGAATTAAAGCTTAAGTTAGTATATACATCTTAAGACACTCAGATCCTAGTGAGCAGGCCTGTGCAGTGTGCAAGTTATTGTTTAATCCAGAAAATCAGCGGGTGACCTTTTTTAAATATCTACTGAAACTTACACTCCATGAAACGTATATAATATATAATTATCCTGATAGTTTCAGTTGGCTCGTTCGAAACACAGCCTCATCTACTAGAATGCTGGCTCAAAGGACAAGATGGTCGTAGTTCAGGAACTAATAATTTATTATTGTATATTAAAATGCTTGTATAGCATCGAGGTAATTACCTTTCTCATTCTAAACAATGTTTTGTAGTTTCTTATATATATATATATATATATATAAGCTGTAGTATTAACCATTGGTTATGCGTACTAACAGTGTATGAATTAGTTCATATTTGAAACCAGTAAACGGAAATAGATTGAATCCATTGTTGAACCGACGTGTAAAGTGTACAGCGATGGACAGTTGTATGTTCTTCTTCTGCTTTTTATACAACGTTTGAAATGTATTTCATTGAGTTAGTTATTATTTTATTAACATTTTTTCTTTTTTTATGAATGGTTTATCTTTTCACAGCAAATACATTGCTGTATGCGTTTATATTTTTTAATACTAAATAATATGATATTAATAATTTAAGAATTTCATAAAATTATCTCGGTTTTTATGTGGTTGGTTTCCGCTGCTAATTATGTAATCTTGCAGACTATTATGACATTATGGTTATCTGTGACAGAATAAATACCCTACTAAACAGAGAATGTTTCACATTACCATAACATTAATATAAAGTTTGCAATGTCAAGGTGTTTGGTCATAATCGTTAAAATGATTATGTGTAAAAAAATACGTAATAACTGTACTTGAATTAAGCAAATTTGAGATTCCCATGTCAAAACGAAGAAGTTATAAAATAAATTAAGATTTATAAACTTTATCCATTTTGTATAACAAATAAAATTAATTATTTAATATCCTAATTAGCGTTTTACCCTCTTACTATTTGAATTAGGAGCCTTAACTGGATCTTCAATCATTTTAAACCCACAAAAAAAATCGTTTTCTAATAACGAAAAACATACGAAACTTGTAAATAAATTGGATTGACATTATCCAAAATTGATAAACAGAATCATTTCCATACGGGAGCTTGAAAAATACAAATGCAATTAAGGTGCAAATGCAGTCGTATTTTCAACAGTATGGCTTGGTCCCTAGAACTGACAGGTTAGTTTTGTCATCAATCTAATCGGGCTGAATATTGGTCGTATTGTTTCAATAGAGGATCAGGATTATTTCTACCTAGAGTAACTAGTAGTAATAGTATTAAGCAATTAAAATAATACATAACCAATATCTTCTTTAGCCACGAGCAACCGAGAGTTGAAGTCAACAATGTTTAAGTCAACAAAAAAGTAAAGTTCCATTTGTTATTAGAATTTTGAGTGATGGTAAATTTAATGTAGATTACATGTAAATCCATAGGTAATGTTCACACCCACATAAAAAACCCACAGAAAAATCAATAAACCAATCACTTCATCCAATAATAATCAAGCAGAATAAAACTAAAACAGCACAACCTAGTTTGGCACAGCCTAGCTCCCATTACCATATGAAACCCACTGGCAATGACAAAAGAATATAAACACAAAAAACTGTTTAACAGTTTTTATTTTCATTCGAATACATAGAGCCATAGAGCGTTTGCCCTCAAGAATGGAGGGTAGGGGGGTTAAACTTTAATGTCCTAAAATATAATCATGATCATAAACTTTAAAGAGAATGATAAAACATTATATCATGCTTTTGGACTTCCAAACAAAAGTGACAGAGGATTCAGACTCAGCAATTTATAACTATATTGATTAAGAATTAGAGTAGTAATTTTTCTCTCTGATCACGATGGACAATGGCTTCTTATAAATCTTCAAGAAGTAAAATATAAAAAAATGCCAAATAAATTGCATGAACCGTAAATTTTCACCAGGAAGCATGAATCTATTAAAATAAATTTTAGCTCACCTAGTTAGTGGCAAGTGGGGGTATAGACAATAAACTTCGGTTGACGTGATATGACCCTGAGTCCGCCCCTCCTTAATACAATAAAATAAAATACCATACAATACAATACAATACAACACAATACAATACAACACAGTACAATACAATATCATACAATACAATACAATACCATACAATACCATACCATACAATACAATACAATACAATACAATACAATACAATACAATACAATAAAATACAGTGGTATAATAGGGCTGGAATACTCTTCCAAGTATGTCGCGTATATCCCTCGCTATCCGCTAAAAAGGAGCCCAATTGGCCCAATGTTAACATTCCTTACTTAGGTTGGTGATTCTTTTTCAAAAATCCGAGACATCAAGTTTAAAAATATGGCTACAGCGTGTATAAAAATTAGCCACTTACATTGCGGTAGGGTGTCCTCAATAGTTTTTATGAAGTCGTCTTGCTTGGCCATTCTCATCTTTATCTGAGCAAAGGTTCGGAGTTTTTTTACCAGATTTACCTGTATTTCGTCACCGAACCAGACATTGGTAATTTCCAAATGGAATGATGTGAGGGTCAGTTACTATGTTTTAAAAATCTCCCCTTTAGACCTTAGTTTTGGCAATACATGTTTTTTCATTGCTTCGGAAATGTTGCCTGCAATGAGACTTTCTATTTATTTTATTGTTCGCACCATAGAAAGAGGTTTTCTGGGGTAGTCTTTCCAAAGCATTTGCTATAGTGCTTGTACTCTCCTTTTACTATAGAAAGCACCACATTTAGGGCAAGATAAATAACGATGTTTACCGCCTTGGTTGACAGGTGCGGTACAACATTTTGCAATGTATCTTTCAGTTCGAAGAGCAGTCAAAATTTCTAGCCCTATCGGATGTTGAGTAGCAAAATAGTATAATTCTTTCATCCTTTCCTCATTTTCATTGTTATCAAGAAGATAATAGAATCGTGATATTCTTTTTACAAAAGGTGCAATGCTTTTTTCTATTTTATGCGAGCTTGTTCAGCGAAAAATACAATACACATATTAAAAAGTAATATAAGTATAGTTTCAGGTTATAAAACTTTTTCTTACAGTCACCCGACAAAGTGTGCTTCCTTGCACTGGTTATAGTACAGAAATCTACTAATTGCTGCATTTACTTACTTTGCCGCACACTTTTTACTTTGTTGCACAGTTTTTACTTTGTCGCACACCAGTATTCCAACCAAACAACACAAAACAGAGTGTTTTTATCATGCACGTAATCCGTGTACGCTTGAAAATAGGTTGGCAACACTTGAAGATACTACGACTACGATCAGCTGTTGCAGTTTTCCCGTTTCATTCAACGCTTGAACTTAACATAACCTAAGATTTGTTGTTAAGTGTTTGAAAGACTAATTATTTCTATGCTTTATAATAACTGTAGGAAAAATATGATGAGTAGCACGAGTGCAAATTGTCTTTGCTGCATTCGAGAAACTTTCCACATTCGCCTACGGCTCGTGCGTAAACATTTCTCTCGTGTGCAGCAAAGTGCCACCTCGCCCACTAGTTACACAAATAACTATTTCTTACCATGCTGTCCTTTTTTTAATTTTGGAAGTTTATTCCCTTAAAGGGCTTTAAGGGTATAGCAGCCTTCAAAATGTTCGTTGTGTATGTGATATTTCCAAAATGTCGTGATTCATTTTTGTTAAGTTCATTTTTAACTGCTTTGAATGTTTTTCCTTGATCACAATATTATATCACTACACATTCCACGTCGGCTGACGAATTGTTTCAAAGCTGCTATGAATGCTTGAGTGGTGAGATCTGAAACTACTGAAACTTCGAGATGCATTGCTTTTGTTGAAAGGCAGATAAACTGTTCTAAATAATAAGCTTTCTTGGATTAAGGTTTGTGGTAATAGTCACTTTAGATTAAGAATGGTCCACCAACATCTATTCCTTTAAGTCAAAAGGACGTGTTACCCTTGATGATGATACCTATGACCTGCATCATAGTACGTCAACTGTAAGCACCTTTATAACAAAACCAATAATTTATTTCACAAGCTAACTCACATCCTTAACAAAGTGGAACAAGGTGGAACTTAACAAAGTTAATATCGACAACAAAGACAATCTTTTGCCAGCCATGAAAATCAATGTTGGATTTGGTACAAATAGTGCATTAAAGGATTGTAAGAATGTCTCCGACCGGAAATCTTTCGATTCCGAAAAGTGTGCAAAGCCTGTTTGATTAATTTTGTGGGAAGAACCGTCGAAAGGTCTCCATTAAGGCACGCACTCACTAAGGTGGCGACATGACGTGTATGAACCCCAAAAGCTCTTGGAAGGGACCCAAGTGGAAACCTTTAAAATTTACTTGAGATTTTAGTGCAGTCAAATCGTATCCACAGTTCAACAACAAACCACAAGTCCGATTCAAAACACTTTCAGACATTAGTTAAAGAGAAGATAAAAGCTTACCAAAAGAAATTGGATTAACGTCATCAATCAAAGCGATAACGTCATAAAAGAAATGCGAAATGTTGTTAAGATTTTCTTTGTGCTTTCACATATACAGAGTGGTAATAAAGTCCGAAGACAGTTAAATATTTTCTTAACGACAACAGATAAACCAATAAGATTTGGTACATAAACACCACACCTAAAGATCTACTTTTTTTAGGAAAAATCAGTTTTCTGTCATATCATGGGAACGTCCCGCAAGGAGTCAGAAGGAAATCTTAAATAGAAGCATAGGTTGAGAATATAATGACGCAAATTTGAACTCAAACGGACAACCGAGCCAAGAACGACAGTTGTTCAAAGATTCATTTAATTTGCATTGCTATTATACGCTTACTCCTCAGGGGGCACAGCCCTAGGAATCAGAAGAAAATTGTTAACGTAAAAATAGGTCGATATGTACATCAAATTAAAGGTCTTCACTAGTAGATTACAATGCCATAAATTCAAGCTCAAAAGAACGCCTGAGTAAAAAATGGCAGTCGTTCAAAGATTCAAAATGGCAGATTCAGGAAAACTTTGAACGGCTGCCAACGGCTGATTGCGTAGGATCAACCTTTTGAAGTGCGGTTTGTGTCATTGTATTCTAGTAAAAAAGAACTTTCATTTGATGTGCATATTGACTTATGCTTCCGTTTAAGATTTTCTTCCGACTCCTTGTGGGCCGTCCCCATGAAGAGTTATTGGATCACTGTATATGTGTTAAGATACAGTTTTATGCTCTGTAACTTTGTACCAAGTATTGTAGTTCTATCTACATTATTTTTTAAAATATTTAACTGTCTTCGGACTTTATTACCACCCTAGAGCGTTAGTATAGAGCGTGGATGTTCCATAAATAAAGAGTAAATTGTGCCCAACTGTGCCAAACCAACAGGAAGCCTCCCTTATTGCACAGCATCATATACGAGTATGTGAGAATGTAAATATTATTGGGTTGTTACATCCAGTTGAAAAGATGGATGTAACAAAACAAATTATCCACGCGACACACAACAGAAAATGCGATTGGTGTCTTCCAGAATAAAGAAGGAAAAGAGAAGATTAAGAAGGCAGAAGATGAAAAGAAGAAAGTCGCAAAAGAAAAGTGGGGGCCTCCAAAGAAAAGCTGCAGGAAAAAACAAACTTGGTACACAGCCCCGACTTGTCCGTCTACATTGTAATGTTTACTTTTACCAGCCTGTATCTGATCTTGTAAATTAGCATTTCTTCTCTACTATTTTTATCCTAACATTGTAGTAAATCAATTAAATACATAAGTAATTGAAATAATTTAATTGATTTGTTCATCAATTTTAAGCTTATTTACAAATCCCTACTTGGCAATTATTTATGTAAATTTGTAATTGTTAGTAATTAGTGATTTTTTTGTTATCAACGATTAGATTAGTTGAGTTTATTTTTTATTTTTGAAGAAAATGTTTTTGACACCAGTAAAGGGGCTCCTTTACTAAAAAATATTCATTGTGGCCAAATGTGTATGCAAATAGAATTGTTGTATTCTTTATACTATATGCAAAATATATGTGTATGCTACCTTTATACGATACTACAAATTTTTATTTCGTAGAATTTGAGGTTCCCGATTTACGTTTTAACCCATATTTACTGTAAAATATAGTTTATATGTTGTTACCTTTCATTGCTTTATTATTATTACATTTTCATTTGGCTACGCTGTTTTATTTTAATACTCATATTTATAAAGAATTTGTATTTTTATATATTGTAAGATGTAAATTAAATCCAAATAACACAAGGATTGAGCTTTTCTTTTTAGATGGCGGGTTGGGCTTACTATCCTTTTTCATCTTCCGTAGGTTTAGTTGCAGGTTTCTAAGCAAAATAATTGTAGGCTGGCTTCGCCAGGCCTACAATGGCTTGGAAGGAAATCTTTCCAATTTAAAATTTACTAAAGCTTTTGACACATCCCCCTGCTTACCACCACAAAATAAACAAATGTAATCATTGGAAATCTAACAAGGTCCATTAATTTATGGGAACGAGCATTCGGACTTAAAAATTAATTAGAGACAAAGTTCGTCGACTTGAATTAGGTAAAGTATGTAGGCTTCTTAAGTTATATTAAACTCAGGGTTATGTGGAGGCTTATTAAGAATAACAAAAGGAACATAGGTCAATCAACAGTTTGTGTTTTTATAAAATCTTTTCATTATGCTTGTGAACACTATACAACCTAACTTTAAAAAGTAAATTATTCTTAGTCTTATACCAGACTTCTTGTGGTGAGGCGCTTCATTGCTCTTTCAAAGAATTAGACTCATCGAAAATAAAGAATTGTAGCTTATCCTAAATATTTCATTCTTACAGTAACTTAGTTCGTAGAGATCCAATAGACGACAAAAACAGAACGCAACTAATAAAATATAAAATTTAGATTGATGTTTGTTTTCCTTTTAATAGTTGAGTGACGAATCGTCTTACCTGCGCCATTATTTTACTACCGTATACACGACAAGATGGTTGACACTGTCGACACTGAAAGGTTGAATGATATTGACATTTTCCACTTTTATTTTCATAATCTTCCTCTTCTTTTCCCTTCTAATTTTTATCTGTACTAAAAAAATAATTTGCGAATGTTTTGCACACGGTTTAGTAAAATCTTTAGTTGGTAAACAAATTGAACAATATAACATACGTTAACATTTGACATAAAAATTGCTATTCTACACATACCAAGGCGAGAGATTCTAGTAGGTTTAGGTAACTACACATTTTATAGCACTCTGTGTAGTATTCTTGCTAGTCACCACGACAAAATTATCTATTGGATACATTAATAACCATTTTTATAACCAACATGATGGATATCATGGCTTGTCTGGAGCCTCGTTGTTAACTATATTGACTGAGACAAGTATTGTGATTCCTCCATTGGTTATGCACCTAATACTATGGTTACATTAGGGTTACACCAATACACTCAATCAATTAGGGTTACACAAATTAGGGTTACATCATGAGAAAACTACTTTATAACCAAAACCATTGTAAGGTCTCGTGTTAAGGTTCCTATAGACGTCAACTCATCCTTCCGGATGGGTCAAAATGTGAACTTCCAAATTTGACTTTTAGATTTGTGTTAAACACTTAATATAAATATTGTCTTTTTTAATACTGTATGGATAGTGAGGCCGGCATCTCAAACAACAAGCTGAAAGATAGTTAAATCCGAAAAAATAAAGGATCTTTTACATTATAAAATTAACTTGATCTCCCATTTAATAAGGCTAATATAGAAAATATTCTTCCTAAAATTATGTTACTACCATACAAAAATTTAATTCTATGACATGAAAAATAGTTTTACTGTTGTGCCCTGTTTTCTTGAATAGTGCTATTTCTTCTTTGGGTATAAAACAAGGTTGCGATTTACTTTATACAATTAAAGATAACGAGCTGTAGGCCCGTCCTACGTACGGGAATTGAGAAGTCAACTAAAACTGAAGTTATATCAATATTTCCATTTCTGATCCAAGCAAAAGTCCAAGCGGTTAAACATTTACTGTAAACAAAAAGCTGCCAAGATGAATTAAAACATATAAATATTGTTTTTTCCCTATTCTTTCCTCAAACAGTCGAACAGAAAAATAATTTTCATAAGCTTTCATTTGAAAACTCGGGGGCAGAGCCCCAATTTGTAAACATCAGTGGTTATAGAATCTTACTTATGCCCTATAATCAATGGCAAAATCAAAGAATAATAGTCTAACCAGATAGTTCTAAAGAGTATTTTTATATTCAACCAGTTGTTAGTTAAAACAAATTATTTTGCACTAAAACAAACTTACTGTAAAATTTTAAAGACTGTTCTAAAAAATAAATTAGAACATCTAGCATTTTACCATGTATATTTAAATAGTTTGTCATCCTCTTACCCAATATATGAACGTATCAAGCGTATAGCATTACACATAGTATAATAAAAGTTACCATTTGCATGTCATTATTATCCAAATACTGAATTTGTGTCACACGCGCTTAATGTTTCCAGCTGTTACGTTAATCAAATTGTATTTTATCAAAAGCTAGTCTAAAATGTTAGCGTCGGCTGTTAGACTTTTTTAAAATTTGAAACTTAATTTCTAAAAACTAAAACCCTAAAGAAAAATAATTATGGCTTCGACATTCCCTAGTTCTCAAAATTATCTTTCTTTCAACACAAAAATCCGTCAGGTGGTTGATTCAGAATCGTGAAATAAAAAACCCCTGTCACGTTTTAATATATATGATATACAAGCTACCAAAGCTATCTAAGAAACATGTTCTATGAACGTTCACTCAACATCTCTTGGTTTTGGATGTGACAACTTCAAGTCTCCAGTGAGACATATTCCAATAGAAACTGAGTCTATCTTTACTGACCAAACCAATAGTCCATACCCATCCATAGTCCCCTCTTGCACTGCCAAAAAATCTGTATTTGTATGAACAGAAACCTAAGAAAAGTGTAAATGTGTGTTTTCCCTTAATTCCATGTAGAAACTACAGGCTATGTCAAATCCCTTCATAAAGACTAAAACCTACCTACATGAATAGGAAACAAAATCGAGGATAGGATGTTTTAGTTAAACTTTTGCTGTCGGTAGCGGAAAATGATTCTTGTACAGGAAAACTTTTGAACGTATTTGGTGTGCAACAAGTGAGATATTCAATCGATATTCATACCAAAAAACGATTGGGCATATTTGTGACTCATTCATGTCGCAAAAAGAAAACATCAGTTACGACATTCCTGCCACTTTTAGTACCAACACTTGTACAATGAACCTAGAAACCTTGGATATAAAAGTATTCCTAGTTCAAATATAGAAACCATTTACATTTACTTGTCTAGTCCTTGCAGCATTCCAAATCGATTACTGCAAATCCATAGCTGTCAAGCTCGCATTAGTCTTGACACATATTGTAAATAATGAATACTTTGGCATAGTTCTGTCCTGGCCATCTGAGTTATTTTATGGAATCTAATTTTAAAAGCCTTGACTTTCATTCATGTAGGGGTCGCTTCATTTTGTACTACAATGTATTTTCGATTATTTATTATTTGTATCTAATTTAGTCTATTGATGGTTTAGAATATAAATCTACCTAAAATAGGATAAAAACAGATTGACTACAAACACAAGTGTCCTATCTGATTAAAGGTCAGTATTGTTTCACGATCCCATGCATTAACGCGTTGTTACAATGAGATGTAAAAAGTCATGAGTTCGTATTTTTATAAAAATGTTTGTTAGTTTAATTTAAATAATGAGGAGGAGTCGTCCATCAATCAGATTTCTTAGTGAATTGATTAAAGGTTGTAAAACTGAGAATGAAATTATTTACAGGTAAAAGCAATAAATTATATTTCCTTTTAAGGAGATTAACTAGAATTCCAAATTAGGGGTTTTTTTTGTTTTAGCAGATTTCTTTTATGGTTTTAAAAATGTCATACAGTTTAAAAACAAATTTCTTGGCACTCTTGTAAAATCACATAGCTTCTTGAGTATCAAATGAAGACTTTAATTCATTTTAGAGGTTCTCTTGACTTTCGTCATCTTGCTAACTTTTAAGTTTCATCTTTGAAACTATATGATCCAGCATCCAGCTTAAAACCATTTCTTGGAGGATTTTAAGTGTTTATGCGAAATGGTTAGTAGCCTTCATTCTGTCTTTTTTACATTTAATATACAGGGTGTCCCCCATGTGGTTTAAACGTTTGATTTCATATTACTTGCCCATTTATGTACCGAATATTTTGAAACTTTACACAGTTTATGAAGTAGGGTTTAAAATATTCTGTATATATCTGTATTCTGTTAATATTCTGTAAAATTTCAGATCCCTAACCCTTGTAGAAAGAAAATTTCGGCATATCGAAAAATGATACTTAAAAAAATAAAAATTGTGTTTTTGGTTTTGTAAAATAGTGGTACTCACATTCTAGGGAAATAAGGCTTTTTGTAAAATCTACATGTAGTCCAACATTATTCAAACATCAATCCACAGTGACACACTGATAACAGCGCCAAATGAATCATAAGCTTTACAAAGAAGTTCTGCTGCATCCGGAGAAGTTTCTTTTCAATTGGTTGTTTCAGTTCCTCATCATTTTTGAGGCTATAGGTATTAACTTCTTCCTTCAAGTAAGCCCATAAAAAGAAGAAGACACACAGTTAAATTTGGGGATCGGGGTGGCCAATCTAAAAAAAAATCACTTCCACGACTGCAACGGCCATGAAGGTTGTAATTATTCAGTAATTGATTAACATGATTTAAGAAATGACGTGGAGCACCATCCTGTTGGAAGATGGATTGATCCATTTCTGGAAACGAAAATGAGGCAAGACAAGTTGATTTAAAACTTGTGAATACCTATGTCCAGTCATTGTAGTGTATGAAATGTCGTAGGATAGAACGACATTACTACTGACAGCATTCTTATATAGAAAGCAAATTTGTAGAATTTCCAATATGCCACCATTTTCCTACAATGGTTAGGGTACTGACATTTTCCCAGAATATTTTTAAACCCTACTTCGTAAGTTATGGAAAGTTTCAATGTATTCGGTCTAATAATGGCCAAGAAATATAAAATCAAACGTTTAAGCCTCTTCGTGGGATACCCTGTATTTATGAGAGTAGATTTATCCTTGGAATTCGTAGGTTTAAAATTAAAATTAAATTTCATTTTTCAAATCTGCACCTTGTGTCTGTTTTATATGTAGGCCTATAAACGAATGAATTTAGTATGACATTAACTATTATAACATTATGCCTTGTATAATGGCATATCTTTGAAAGAAGAATTCTGTAAACTTGACAGCAAATTGGTACAGTTAAAGTATTTTTCTGTTAAAGTTAACTGATCTTAGGTTTGAAATTATAACTTGTTGGGGTCACGTACTCTGATTTCTAACTTATGATTTGTATGGTTTCTTTGAGACTTTTGTTTCGTCAGAAGAGTACGTCCATCCTGACGACAATTTCGTGAAATACAATTTTGTAGACTCTGATGCCTTTGTGACGTAAAATTCTAGGGGGGAAAACTAGTATTCACCAAAGTCAGGCTAGGCCTACCCCTAGAACCAGCCGCACTCTAATTTCTTTCCCGGAGTGCTCAGAAGGAGCCGAGAAAAATCCAGGGGTCGATACGAAGTTGTCACGGCTTTGACTGAACAATTATTACATTTAATCGAAGACTCAGAGCTCTAGAAGCGCTCAGGAAATCCTGCAGACGCTCAATAGGAGCTATTTCATCCCCATGACATTTTTTTGGAGAATTTTGCCTAACTTTTGGATCGACTCTGTATGACCAACGAGTATTCTATCCTAGCCAATTTAATAAACTACTCGTATTAAACTTTAAACTGGTTACTAAAGGCTATGGTAAAAAAATTAACGTTTGGCGATTGAATACACAAAATATAGTGTAAAAATACAGAACAGAGTCGTCATTGCCTGATTAGTATATTTAAACGAATAATTTAGCGTGAGGTGGTTTAAATTAAATTTAATACTATTATCCTTTGTAATTAATTGTTCAAATCGGACCACTCCCAAGACTTGATTCTTTGACCCGCTAAAAGACGGGGCTAACTCAGACGACAAGTCTCGGGACTTGTCTAAGGGTATCAAAACGACGAAAAACGAGAAATAATTTAGACGTTAAAATTATACAGTAAATTTAATAAATAAACGTGACCGTTATAATTTCGAATTAATTCAAAACTTACGGCTGCCGCTAGTTACTGACAGACAGGAACTGGCGGGTATGAATCAAATCGGCGAATTTTAAGATATTAAGAACAAGAATTTGATATCTGAAATAGAATTTGGAAACGTGGATGCGTATTATAAACTAAAATTAACGTAAAACGTGATTAAGTATCAGCTAACCTTCGGAATATCGGCAATCAACTTGTAAGCGTAGGTAGTCTTGTAACAACGATGTTACATCGAAGACGACGTACGAACGAATAATCTGTCTTGAAATAAAATCCCGCATTCCAGTCCGGTCGAGGCTTAAGCTTTTATGTCCCACGCCACTCTTGCGCGGTGGTACGCGCAAGAGTGGCGTGGAGCGGGGTTGCTCGTCCGTTCCCGCAAAATGTTTGAGTGAGGGCCACCCTGCGCTAGTCCTATTTAGTTACAAATGTTTAATAAACTGTTGTTGAAAGAAATTAAATAAACATTATCATCATTATCAATTAATTAATAATATTTTAGAGTCATTTTAAAAAGTGGATATTACTTATTTTAATGTTTAACTTAAATAAAAGTAACAGCCTATAACCTGTAACGTGAGGTAACCTGATGGATAATATCCTTTATACGAACATTATTTACCTTTATTTCATTTTTATGTTCTTCAATTAACGCAGTGCAATCTTCATCGACGCATCTTGATACCGTTTACCTGAACAAAAATGACAAGACTAACATAGCTGTCCCCAGTGACAAGAAATCTCAAAGAAACAGCAATTTGCTCTTGCATAGGTATACTTTCTGTCAATACAAATACAGTGTAGTACGGAGGTCTCATCTTGTACACTATCCACTGTGGCCCCCAAACCGCCACGACACGCGTCGTGGGACAGGTCGTGCGTGGAGCTGCTATACGTGCACCGATGCTCCAGCCCGCGCATTTTCACCGTCGCGTGGCGCATAGGCTTTACGTGCTCTAGCTGATTGAAAATTCACTTGTTGAAACACTAGTCTTGAGGTTATCTCATGTTGTCGTTGGCATTAAATATTTGCTAAATCGGTCGGTTTAACTTTATTTCATGAATTGGAGTGCTATCGTGTGAGTACTTCACTGTGTTTAAAACTAGGCCTACGTTCTTTGGCCAATAGCCCAAGCTATGGCCACCACCAGGCCTAGGAGAAGGCTATTGTGGATAAAAATCGGGTAAGTTCTGGTGCTCATTTTTGTTCGTAGTACGTTTTTATCCCCTTTAAAATTTGGCACCTTGCACCTTTTGCTACTCTACATTCTACATGTGAAAAATCGAGACGAGCCATGTTCTTGAGGTTGGTTATTATTAGTACTTATTTTAGTTGTTAGAGCACTAACTTTTTACAATTGCTTTTGTATAAAATAAAACAAAACTACTCAAATTTAAAAGACAAACTGAGCTCAATGAGTGGCACAGCCAGGGATCCCGGCTCATTCCGTAAAACCCAATATAATTGGTGATAAAAGTACGTCAATGGAGGATAGAACGGCAAATTTTTCATATCTTTAATAAAAAATCAAACTTTGTCTATAATCTTCAGTTTTCTGTGGAGAAACAATCCGTTTCAGCTTGACTATTCACTACAGTGCAATGCATAGTCCATCCGTAAACCAAAAACACAAGGTGAACTACAGATAAGACACTTGTTGTCGGTTGGTACTCTAGTTCTTAGCGTTCAGTTCCAGTTTGTTCAGTCCCAGCGCAACATCTCCATCTGACGGTTGCCAAGTCATTCAGTATCTTCGCGCCCATCTAAATAAGCCCTGCTTGTTCACTGACACCGTTTCTCCCACCAACCTCTCCAGTCTTGGTTTAAACAGCACCAATTATCACCTTCATGAAAAATTATGTATATAACTTTATAAAATATAACTCAAACAAAGGTCGTATTTGTAATCTGAAGCATAGTTTATTTCTAAATAAATATTTCTTTTTGGGCAATATTATTCGCCATTAAAACTCTTAATTTTAACTGATTGTTTTTGTGACGTGAAATATCTGTATGACATACAAAACCGCGCTCTTTAACAGTTCTGCATGGACAAAGTAACTGAGGTTATTATCCGCAAGCCGTTTAAGATCGTGATCCAGAATCTAACCGTTTCGTGCGCGAGTAGCCCAAATCAAAGTGACAACTTTGGAACGTGACTCCCTAATGTATGCTGATGCGGCTGCGTAGTACTAAGTACGTGGTGGGGGGGGGGCGTAGATAGACAAGGAGCGCTGATCGCCGAGCCGCGTACGCCGCCGGTGCCGTTATTTGATTATGGTATCTGAGGCAGTCCGGTCGAACATCCTACCAGTTGTCTGCCGGCCCTACCGATATGTGAGTATCCATTGCTTACACACATACCCTCATACTCAAATTAAGTTTAGGCAATATACATGTTATGATTAGATGTTAAAATCTTCTAGACACCTTGTAGCATTTAATACAATTGTAGATTATTAAATTAAACTAAACAATTAAATGACTACGTTTCAAATTTATGTTTACATATTTAACATCTAGGATTGGGCTAGAATTACTGATTAGCCTGTCAAACTGTCCGACTGACTTTTTTAAATTTTTTGTTTGTAAATATTTCGATAGTTACTGAGATTATAGTATATTAATTTTTATAAATTGATTTTGTAAATTGATCTTTGTAAATCAGGGTTTATTTAACACCGTAAAGATTACAACAATTAATTACTGCTTCTGTGATCTTAACGAAAGTAGAAGTTCTTCTGGTTATAAAACATGCATTCAGCACTCAGTAATTGGAAATAGGGTTGTAGAGGATATGTTGAAAGTGTTTTTGTTTTAAATATTAACTACTATACTTCTTCACAATCAAACACATTTTTTGTGGAAAATTTTTGACAAATTAACAAGTATTTATTCAAATTATAATCTAAAGAATATTATAGGCTATACCAAAAGAAATATCGATATGGATAGCTCTGTATGGGAATGTTAGATCAAAACCTATGAGTCAAAACGAAAAAAATCTGGATGATTATTCGTGTAATATCTAAAAAAAATATAACAAATTGATGTGTTTATTTTCAACAAACCTTAGTCAATTTATTAATAACAAATATTAATTAGGTTGTCGAACTTCAGATCAGTTGATGTGAATTAATTTATCACCCATTTAAATTCCACTTAAAAATCTGTATAAACCTGATATTATTTAGACAGTGTCACATTGAAGATAGCTTAATACAATTTACCATATTTAATACTATTTTACCACAGAAATTAAAGACCCCAGCGAAAGTGTGTGTCGTGATCATGTTTCAAGTGACGAGCCGGTTTCCTAGCGGACACTTAGGGTAATGAGCTCACTGAAATGCGTAAAAACTGATGACTCGGACTTCTGAAATGATTTTCAAATCTCACGAAACGAGAAGTGGGGAATAACAGTCGGCCTGGGTGAGGGCCGTCCGGTTTACTTTGCTTGTTATTTATTAGTAAATTAAATAAAATCCTTTCAGATATCTACTTCTACTTATATATAATTCAGTTTTAAAAACCTTTGTACAACTAAATCTAGAGTTCTACTGGACCGATTTGATTAATTAATGAGTCGTTGGAAAGCTTAATTAGTGTTGATTTGCAAATAATTATGAAAGTTTATTTTTGTTATGATTTATGGTGAAAATTTAAAAAAAAATCCATAAGAAATACATTGACACGGGGTTTTCACATTTTTTATTTGGATGAAACTTTTGGCTGCCTTTTTAGGTATTTTCAATAAATGCATGGAATTTTAAATTTATAGGAAATTTTCTTTTCATTCAGAATATCACCTTCCACTTTGGTCGATAACCTCACCATTAAAACGCCATTTACAAAAAAGCTTATCAGCCTCCGAATTTGTAGTAGTGAGAAAATACTGAGTTAGTGATTTTTTTGTTTAGCTTTGTACAACTAAATCTAGACTTCTACTGGGCCGCTTTTGTTAATTAATGAGTCATTGGAAAGCCTGGCTTATTTGGATTTGCAAATCATGATAAAGGTGCGATTTTATTAAATATTTCTGGTGAAAAAGGAAAAAAATACATAAATACATTAAAAAATGCTTTTTCAAATTTCTGTTTTCAATTTTCAATTTGTAGCCAACTTTTGGCTGCTTGTATTAAGTATTTTCAAGAAATACATAGTAGTAATTTGTAGGAAATGTTATTCTCTTTCAAAATATTGCATCCACTTTGGTAGATTTTCCGACAATTTAATGTTATTGGTAAATAAGCCAAGCGATTTCAAATTTGTAGTTGTTAGAAAAAACTGAATTAGGGATATTTTTGTTTAACTTTGTATAATTAAATTTACAGTTCTACTGGATCTATTTTGTTAGTTAATGATTTGTTAAAATCCTAATTCGTGTAGATTTGCAAATAATTATGAAAGTTTGATTTTATTAAACATTTGTAGTGGAAAAAGGAATGAATTATAAATGGCTTTATTCGAGGTGCTATTTCCAAGCTTCTATTTGTAACCAACTTTAGGTTTACATAGTATTAATTTGTAAGAAATATTATTCTCTTTCTGAATATCACTTTTTACTTCTGTCGATTTCCTCACCATTCAAAAGTGATTTGCAAAAAAACTAAGCAATCTCAGAATTATAGTTGTTAGATGATACTGATTTAGAGATATTTTTGTTGAAGTTAAACTTTGTAGAATTAAACCTACAGTTCTACTTGACAGATGTTATTAAACAATATGTCACTTAAAAACTTCATCCATGTAGATTTGCATACAATTATGGAAGTTTGATTTTTGAAGATTTATGGCAGTAAAGGGTTTGCCGGTATGCACCGTCTAATTATTTAAAAATATGTGTTAATGTTTTATTTAACAGCTGATTGTTGTGTTGTTATTTCATTATTTTTCTTTGTTTGAATGTTGTTGTTCACAAGTATTTGCATTTGTGTTAAATTGTGTTCCTTATTGTATGCGTGTGTTTCTAAAGCTATGTACCTGTACCATTAATATTAGTAAGTAAAATGGTGCATGGTTTCATAACTGTTATTTTCCTAAAGACCGTTGTATTTAACCACAACGGGCTCTGTGGCTAGTTTATTTATAAAATACATGTATATGAAATAACGAAAGGTTCTAACTATTTTTTTTTATAACAATTAATAAAATTCAATCAAAAATGATTACAACGTAAAATAAATCAATAAAAACTCAAAACTAACTAAACCCCTGGGGAATGAATATTTTGTGTATTAATCCAGCTCCAACGGTGTTTTGTGAACTCATCTACCTCGTAGAACACAAGATTCGTCAGTGCTAAACAGCATACCTAGTATTTGGAGTTGTTAACGAGTTCATAACAATACATGCACGCGATTTTCTTGACATTTCTCTTTCTGTATTGACTTTATTTCCATAAATGTTTTCCATATTATAATTTATTTCCCCGACTATTAAATAGTTACCAAAGATTAATTTGGGTTGTTTTGCGAACCTAATAATAAATTAATCGACATCGAATCTTGCATTGCTGAATTCTTTACGTGAAAGACAACTAACTGTTCGTATTAAGTTATGTAGTCTGTGTGGTTGTCTGTTTAGGAATGATGTTTTGCCGACACCTAACGAGTTCATTACACGGTTGCCATTCCAGGTCATAGAATGCTACTTGGTTTAACTGTAATACCATTGACTATATAACCACGCTGACTCGAAAACTCGAATAACGAAGACTGGATGGATAAAGTAGTCAACATAATTAACGTTATCAAGGAATGAGAATGAAGCAGCTTTAATTGTTAGGGCATAGTGAAAGCATAGAATGTTTACAATGGCGAATGGATGTACAAAGTAGTGTTGGCAGACTGCAATGTGGAGCCTAATGTTTTATCAATTCTCAACTGGTTTCTTTTGATTATGCGGAACTAGTAATGGGCCAGGACATGTAAATATAAGATGACTACTTGGACTGACTTAAATATTTTCTTTTGCTAAGGATGTAGCAGATTTAAGATAGCGCGGATTTTCTTCTCTGGGTTATTGTGTTCATTTGATTGGTTTTGTTGTTAAAAGACATTGGATTAGTTTATGTGAAAGTTGATGTCTAATTAACCACAATTTTAATGAATTATAATAACGTGTTTGAAAGACTAAGGGATATAATCTAGGATTAATTGCACTTGACTGGGCCTAGATTTATGCCTTCAGTTATATTTTTGTCTGGCTGTGTTTTTTAATAAGTATTTCTAACTATATACGTTTCTGTTCCTAGAGTAAATCATAACACAGTATAAACACTGGCTAGTATAGTCGTTAAGCTTCAGCTACATTATCGTCTCAATATGCCATTGTTCGTCATTTGCACAACTTTCCTAAGAGCTAGAATAAAACTGCTTTAGATAGATATGGATGCTATAGATGAGTATTTACGTGTAGCAAGTTCTTGACCACTGTATATTGGACGGACAGAATCACTCGCTACGAGATGTCTTCCTCGGTTGCAGATTGTAGATTTATGAAGGACGCTTTCCTAAGCATTCCTCCATCTTTTTTTAGGACCAAATAACTATTTACGAGTACTTTTTGATGCATGGGAGTATATATTAATATATAATTTTTTATTGAAAAATTTAATTAAATTTAATTGTACGTTTAATTGTTAAAACGAATAAGACATTTATTCTGCTAGAATTTGAATTCTCCACCTTTTTACATGTATCATACTGGATTGAAAACAAAAATATTTGGGTTTCTGTTTGAATTACAATTATATGCTTAACAAATTAGCTCAAGTAATAAATACAAACTTTGTTTTCGAAAACAGCTATGATAAACTAGCAAAATTAATGCAAAACGTATTTTTACTCGTTTTTTTATAACTTTCACTGAAGGAATAGATCTAATTGATGGCCTGTGAGTTTGGCGAAGCTTGCAATCGAAATTAATTGATTAAACGGCAACAGTCTATACCAAATTTTACTAATTTAATATTAACGTTCTCTTTGGCTTAAGCTTGATGTTGGTAAATATGTTAAGTGGGAACTTTTTTCGAATACACTAGGTGCAAGGGTGCTAGGTGCTTAGGGTGATCGGTAACCGTTTTTTTTATCAACGCTAATTCGATTGATTTGTGGCTTTTGGACAGAGGTGCAACCGTAGAGACATAAGGGTGTTCGTGAGTAATGCCTTATGCGTTCTGTCATAGACCGTATTAGCGTTCAATAGAAGATAGGATGACCCTTCTGATCGCTCACTATAGTCTTCACTAAGTCTAAGTTGTGTTCGTATCCTTCGTCGTATATATCATCGTAACGTTGGCTAGTGATGCGATATAACTACAGTTATAGTCAGTTTTTTAGTCCAATTGATGTCTCAAAGCAGTTGAACAATTCCGACCAGATTGCAGATGAGGATCCAGGGTCGCAGTCACATGTATACATTATGTATGTGCCTCCCTATTTATACGACAGTTACTCAGACCTTAGGCACATTAACCTGCACAATCGTAGTTCACACCTCAGACTCAAATGAGGGTTTGGACCGTTACCTGACAGTCATTCAATCACTCTTCCTGTCCTTCCTAATGTGTGATACCTCGGGTTCTCAACATCTCTGTTTGTGTCGTTACTTAGCAAATTACAATTGCCTTCTAGTCGGTGAGTCATTCCAGCTGGATGATTAGTTCTGAGTTATGCCGGGACGTGTGAAATTCTGATACCCATTGTCCTACTTACTGAGAGAGGTGAGCCATTGGCCTGAACGAACTACCGACTTTTATACCGTGTAAATTATGATCTGACACAGGAAACAATCGACTAGTTCACCATGGGAACTTCGTTAACAGTTTCAAGGGTGATGAACGTTTGACAAAATACGTGGTGAACTTCCCTGGTTACTTCTTTCGGATCTAAAACCAATATTTAGATTTGTATTTATTTTGTTTTGTAGATAATCCAGGAAGATTCTGAATTTAGATTGTACCCATCTAAAACAACTGTGTGGTGATTTAAGGGAATACATAAAGCCAAGCTGCAGATTAATAGATTTGTGTAATTTGCTCTCTTGACTGACCTCACATAATGGAAGATGTATACTTTAAACAGTTTAGTAATAACATAATGTTGATTAAAACACTGCAATTTATTAATTAAAACACTTGTAACTTTCTGATGAAAATTAAATCTATAATAAATTGTATTTAAGTGGTGTATTAAAAATACCGCTACTGTGATCACCGAAAGATATGGATAGTTTGGGTTTATAGATCTCGTAATTGAAAATATTGACAAACATATGCGGATGTCAGCTAAGCTATTTCTGTTAAATAGAGTAGGTGGATTCGGAAAGATTTGAGGTTTTTGATTTGTTAGAAATTAGAAAAAAAACAAACACAACAAACCGACAACGTAGTATTTGATCTAGATATCCATATCCCATAAAAAAAAATAAAAAAAATGGATAAGCTTAATCCAATTCAATTACGATAAACTTAGATTTATAGTGTATCGAACAAACATAGACAAATAATTAGATAGTGTCAGTTAGTTTTTGGACAAATTAATCAAAACAATATTTTGAGCAAGTGTTAACTGATTTAATATCACGTTTGTATGTTTTCAAATTTATAGACAAGTTTGTTGATGACACCACATTGCTTGAAATTTCAATGCACATTGAGGTATCTTGCTCATTTTCACAAAACAATTAGAAAGAGTACTTTTTATTCGGAAACCTGTAACAGTTATTTTCGAACCTATATTTCTTATGATAAAATATAGCTAATTTTCTAAATCCTCTAATTTGAATTGAGACTTTCGCTAAAATGCTGCACATTATCGAATGAGCTCAAGCGAGTTTTAGGAGGGAAATGGAGGGACCTAGTAAAACTGCCCAAGTGTTAAAGGCGGATGCGCAATCGAAGTGTCTATAACGGTCAAGTGAAAACAGAACCTCGCCTAACTTGTTTGGTTTGAAACCACTTAACTGGACAATTAGTACGCTCTTGTAGTATTGGATTACCACTACTAAAAGTCAAGCTTCACAGATTTTAACAAAAATGTAAATTCAATTAGAAATTAGATCAGTGTCAAACTTGCACGATAATCTAATTAGTTTTATTTTGACAGTATTTTTAGTTACCTTTAAAATTGTACTAATACTTCTAAAAGTATTATTTTAAGAAAATATTTATTTTAAAGAATACACCAAACTATATACAATTAATTTAACTCTTATGGGTTTTCATGACTGATACTCCTTTTGTCCGAACGAACTGAAAAAGTGATTCTTTTTTCGGATAAGGATTAAAGTGTTGAGCTGTTTTTGTAAAATTAAGAGTTGTTCCTGAGACTGTGAGAAAGGCACAAATTCTCTCAAAGTTTTATATCCAGTACATATCTTCACAGCACTAGCACTGAGACTGCAACTAATCTTTCAATAGTGAATCAGTTGCTGCCATTAAAATGGGTTTCTGAGGAAAATTTTCACATTTTTATAGTGTTTTGATTGTTTATTATATGATCCCGAGAATTAATTCTTAAACTTCCTATTTGAGTATTTATGTTTTGAACAACATATTGTACTGTAGTTATATAGTCAATGTTGTATTTCCAGAGCTCGTGGATTTGTTTGCGATTCTGGAAGGTTTCACTGTGGGTGCTAATTGTTTAACCATTAGGCTCGTATGTAACCGTTAACCAAACGGAACGACTGCGCCTTCATTCATTCCTTCACGGAGTCTCTGGCTCAGCCCAGAGAGTGTCGTATCAGAATTCCTTATTTCAGTGATCTAATATTACAAATAAAAAAAATTAAAACAGGAGTTGAACATTATCAGTTAATACAACTAACATGTGAATTATACTGTAGATTGCCGTTAAAAATTATATCATCACCATTGTTTTCTGTGTAAACAACTCTGTAAGTATCGTATTCTTCTAGGCTAGGATGTCCACTCTATTTCCCGCCTTGTATTTTTAAGCCAGTATTTAGATCTTTCGTATAATGATTTTGTCAACTAAGTATGTGGAAGATGATTTTATTTTGTTGGTGCCTGGTGCTCTTTGAATTAACGTTCAGTTTAATTCAATTCTGTTGATGAAAAATTATATTTTACCATAAATATGTAAATGACACAATAGTTCTCTTTAACGGAAACAGCAGGCAGTTGACCCTATTAAATACATATTTGTTCAACATCCATTAAAAACATCCAATTTACTCTTGAAGAGGAGAAAGACGGCTCCATCAACTTTCTCGACCTTTCATCGTTAAACAACATGACCACTTTGAATTTAAGATCTATAGAAAACCAACCTGTAGGCTTGTTTTCAAAAACTGTCACTGTACGTCTATTACAGTGACTCCTCTAGACATTAATGTATTGTAAAAGAAATTATTTTGGATATTTCTGCCCCTTTTTCAACTTTTTGATCAGAACGGCTACCTACGATTTGACAAGGTAGCTTGTCTATGTGTAGTCTATGTCAATAACTATAAGTCTCATTATGAAACAGTATCAGAGAAATCATTTATTTGGATACATATTGGGCATTGCTGATCTACTTGTTACCTCTTGAATATTACATCAACGTCAACGACGACTCCGCCGGGCGCCGGTAGCGGTAGAAGGAAGCATGTCGGACAGCATTGGTTGACTTTACCTGATTGACACGACCACGGACCACGGACTGTGGACTGTGGAGGTGTAGAACCGGAAGTGTCTGTCCGTCTGTTCGTTATGTTACAATGTTCGACGAGTCACGCACTCGAGGTAGACCCTACTTGACAGAGACAAGCCTCAGATGTTGACTCTCATATACTTCCTTGACCCATATTGTACAACCATTGACATCGAGTGACGTATGCGTATTTTGTGCATTCGGTGAAATTGCAACAACTGGAATATCCAGTATGGGTTCCAGTATGGCATTCCTTCTCTAGTTTTGTACATTTGAAAACGTTTAGTAATAAGTTTTGAACAACAATTAGACTGCTATGATACTTTGTATTAAACCTATTAATAGTTGAAATTTTATTAGTAAATCCTAACCTTCAAGAACATGTTAAATTCATTGATAACTTAGCACTGCTTGCAGTTATAAAAACCTAAATATTGTAAAATATTTCCTTAAATGTATCAAAATGTATTTCAACAAAGATTAAAAATATATTACGGTTAAGAATTTGTTTTATAACATTTTACGTTTGAATATGTTGAGTGTGCGGATAAACTGTTTGCACTTTATTTTGACGGATTACATCCACAAGAAATATACTTCCGTGTTTCATGTTTGTAGGCAATAAACGTGGTCATTCATTAAATTTTATGAATAGTTGGATTACAGTTGCAGTACATAAGCTACGTGCAGATACACCTTAGCAATACACTAAAACAATAGTGCCACAAATTAAGAAGTGTTGAAGGTTGTAGTGTCAATACTTATATTTTTATCTGTCATGTTTTCTTTAAAAGTCACCATTAATAAAACTAGTGTATTCAATAAAGCTATTTGTTTCAGGTTGAAAATAGATAGAGCAGTAAAACCGTGCTTAAATAGTGTGCTGATGCTCATGGTCATCATAGGAAATGTGGTAAGATACAGAATTTAACATTGAAACACTATACAGTATGTGTTAATCACTCGTTGCGCTATGTATGTACCAATGATAATGTAGGGCATTGGACCTACTAAACCATTGACTAATATTAACTATTTTGTAATGTAGCCTCAAGTTCTGATGGATAAGAGTAGCCTACCCGCTATGCATTCATGATGTACTTGTGCACAAATATTTGCAAAAATAAACCTTAAATATGGCCATGAGGTTCTTAGAGCCCTTTTAAAAATGTTATACGTAAATATACATTTTGACATAAATAACTAATAAAAATTAAAAAATAAATCATACTTTTTATTACTGACTTAGATTAGCTTGTTCTAAATCCAGGATCAAATATTAAAAGCCAAATCGTCAAGGAAAGCAGGATACAGCTTCGATCCATCAAAAATGTACTCAAAACTGTTTTTGATTAAAATACAAAAAAGAAATATCCTACAAAAACTAAGTTACGTTAAGGGTAATAAATAATGAAAATGTTTCAGATATGCAAGGAGACAAGGCAAACTCAACTGTTGAAGCAACCGAGGGAGACAAACCCCTTCAACTTTGTAAGACTACTCATCATGCGGTTAGTCTACGGATTTGCTGTCATGATGGGATTTGAGGAAAGTCTGACAGAAGTGGCCAATGGAGCGTTTGTACCACCTGGAGTAGATGACGACTACGGAGGACTCGACTACAGCAGGGACTCGGACTATGCTTACTCAGACAACGACGATTATTACTGATTAATTGCAATTTCTATATAAAAAATTACAAAGTAAGAAAGGTTTCAACAGTTAAATGTTAACCGTCAAATTACTGTCAAAACCAAAACGTAAGTGCAACAAAGATATCCCAACGAAAAGCTCCATGATAAAATAAGATAATGCATTAACAATAATGGTGTAAAATGTGTATGTTTTTGTATTATTCTTGACAGAAGGCGGAAAAAGGCATTTAGATAAGTCCTATCAAGGCCACACTCAATAAAACGTTATGCTGCTTTGCAGGGTAAACCCATTTCACGATTGTATTACTACTGTACCATGGTGTGCTAATGTTTCAGCACAGTTAAAGATGGGCAGCGATCTACAGTCACACACCTGGTCAAGATGAAGTTGTGGTGTAGTTTTACCCTAAATACAAGGTCATTGAATTGAATTACTCATTTCTATTAGACTTAAAATGTTTTTTTTTATATAAAAACACTGATTTTGTTTAATGTTTTACTATACAGCCTCCTTCTCGAGTTTCTTGAGAAGTAAAAAGGCAATTCCTAAAATTACAGCTTACTTTTATGTTATGGAAACAAATAAAAAGTGTAGTGTAATGTATTACTTATTATTAGTGTATTACTTGAGATAATTAATGACTTGTCAACGACTTTTAACCTCGATGTACATTTTGTATTTATTGATTGCATCATTAATATATGATATATTTTTTAGAACAACTTTTGGATTTGTTATAAACCTGAAAGACCTATAGTAAGGGAAATTTTGATACAAATTCTACAGTAATACTAAGCAGCGTGAACTTAACTTTCTACATAGCATTTAAAGATTGTGAATGGTTTCCCTGCAGAATCTAGATTTAAACGTAGCGAGAGGAATATCTAATACGTTTCCCGCTCTGAAACGTCGGTAAATAATACGTTTTAGTTGCTTATAGATGTCTTTTTGTTCATATGTTATTAAGGGTGTTTGGTCGAAAATTTGATCTTCGATTTTTTTTTATTGTTCAATTATACTAAAAATTAGGCATATAAATATGTAAGAAATATTTGTTTATGTTGAATGCTAAGGGAGATATTGAGCTTGAAAGTTGTAAAATTTGTCATATTTTGGTACCAATTCACAGGGGAATGGGTAATGTGATTCTCACCAAAATTAGCATTCAGGTGTGAAAAAATAAGATGATTATCACTAGCTATTTGAAATTAATTTTTTTTATTAAAAAAAATTTTTGTTTTTGGGTAAAACTCATCTATATGTTTGAATTTAAAAAAATGTGATATGTTAACTCGTTTGGACTGTGAATTCGTACCTTTTATGCCTTGCGCTGGCAGCGCACTACTCATTGAGAGTGTGTACACTCACGCCAAGCCTATGGAATACAACGATACATGTATTCTGTTGATGTTACATGATATTAATAATTACATAGTGTTAATGTATTTTATAGCTCCGGCATGAGTGTACAGACTCTCAACGAGTAGTGAGCTGCCAGCGCATGCAAGGCATCAAAGGTACGAATTCACAGCCCAAACGAGTTAACATATCACATTTAAACAAAATGCAACATATAGATGAATTTTACCCAAAGACGAACAGCTATTTTTAAAATTATAAAGTTTAAAATTTTAAATTTTAAATGGCTAACGATTAATATCTTATTTTTTGCACACCAGAAATGCCAATTTTGGTGAGAATCACATTACCCATTCCCCTGTGAATTGGTACACAATATGACAAATTTACTACTTTCAAGCTCCATATCTCACTTAATATTCAATACAAATTACCATTTTGAAAATGTTCAAAATGAAGTGTTACCTTGAGGATTTATTACGGAAAACAAAACTGTTATGGCAACGATTGATATTGGTCCTATTGTAGAAGATTATTTGCAAGATCTTTTAAAGGTTGCGTAAAGGTTGGAGAACATGAAGGTCCAGGTGGTCTTAATGAACTACTACCGAGAGAAATACAACGGTTCACAAATAGGGAAATGGTAATGAGGTAGTACTGTAGTCATATTCCCTCCCCTCAAAACATTTCCAGCCCTAAATCTTGCATTAGTGTTTATAACGTAGATAACGAATGCTTTAAGTATGCGATGTTAGCCAAATTCGTAGATGGCAGTCACGTTGAGGGACATAACAGTAAATAGGATGATGTATGCCATAAATGCAGCATAATAGGCGTAACTTACACAGTTGTTTGAACTATTTTTAAAAGATTTGAATGAAAAAAGAAAAACTTAATATATCAGGTAATGTGTTTGTTCTGGATTAATCCAACAATGTATATCCTTTAAAAATATAGATTTTCCTTTCGTATACAGCTCATTTAGTTGTAACTTGCAATCACCAAAAATATATCTTTGAAATTTTATTGACTTCGATAGTAAAAATGCACATTTCAATAAAAGAAAGATTGTGAAAAATATATCATTAATCTTTAAGTAACTTTGATATGAGAGTGGCATATCCCAGAAAAAAACAAATGATTTAATTAAAGGTATTTTTTACATGAAAATGCTGAAATACAAATGACATAGCCCATCAAAAAGAAAAATTGTGACCATCTTTATGACAGTCACTAAAATATATCTTCAAACTTTTAAAGAATTTGATAATAGAAATGCAGTTCCAGCAAAAGAAAAATTGTGACCAACATGATTGTGGAAATCACCTAAAAATATAATTGAACTTTGGTTGACTTCAATAGGAAAAATGCACATTCCAGAAAAAGAAAATTGTGGAAAACCAACATAATGCAATCACCTAAAATATATCTTTGAACTATTCGTGGCTTTGATAGTAGAGTGGCATATCACTCAAAATAAAAATGGATGATAAAACGGAAGGGATTCTTGAAATGTACAATTTTTACATAAAAAATAGCATAGACTGGCAACAGAAAAAGTGTGCAACTTGATGACAGACGCCAAAAAAATGTCTGTGATTTAGAAAATAGAAATTCACATTGACCTTAATGGCAATCTCTAAAAATATATCTTCAAACTTTGAGTGACTTCGATGGTAGAAATGAATACTTCGGCAGAAGAAAACTTTTGACTGATTTAATGGCAATCACAAAAAATATATCTATAGGCCCTAAACCCTTTGGTGAATCACATAGTAGAAGTAAGTACAGATTCTAGTAAAAGAAAAATTGTGAACAACATAAAGACAATCACATAATAAATCATCGTAAAAAAAATAATGTCAAAGTTTTATAACCTTTGATAGTTGAGTGGCATATCTCAGCGAAAAAATAAACAAATTATTTAAATGGAAATTAGTTTTGACATGAATAATTGTTACATACATTACATATGACATAGCCTATCAAAATAAAAATTAAGACCAACTTTATGACAGTCACGAAAAACATATCTACAACTTTAAGAGACTTTGATAGTAGAAATGCACATTGCAACAAAAGAAAAATTGTTACTATTTTAATGGCAATTACCAAAAATATATCTTTGAACTTTTAGTGACCAGTATATAGTTGAGTGGCATATCCCAGCAAAATAAAAACTGATGATTTAATGGAAGGGATTCTTGACATGTACAATATTCTAACATGCAAATGACATAGCTCAGCTGTGACCAAGACTTCAATAGCAGAGTGAGTCAATAGTGGCATATCTTAGCAAAAGCAAACATTTTTAACTAATGGCGATCACCAAAAATAGGAGGCTTAAGAAGGGAAAGAGGTAAGGGAAATCTCATGGTAGCATAAAACTCCTATGATTTATACTTGATTTTTGTAAAAGTGGACTGGAAAGAGGGGGGTCATCTACTATAGATCCTTAAAGAAGAATGAACGGATAGCTGAGGAATGTGGTCGTAACCCTTATTCCCTTCCCTTAATCCAAGGGAAGGAAGACATCATCTCAAGTCGCAAAAGATTGAGTTTATTGTGGATTGACGGAACCGATCGAAATGGTAAGAAGAGAAGCTGGAGGAAATGGCCAAAGTCTGTGGATTCAAGACAAGAAACCAGGAGGGTTGTTGAGATCAACCATAGAGAATACTTAAGGATTATATCAACATGGTACTGGACAGAACAGTGTGAAAAGTCCAAAAGAAGGTATACTGGTGGACAGAAGTAGTTTACGAAAACAGGAGTGTGAAAGCAGACTAGGATGAGAATATGAGGACCAAGATTGAGGAAGACTCAAACTGAAGAGGACAGTAGGGCTTTCATCACAAGGGCAACTCATGTATGAGGAATTAGGAAGGAAAGGAAAATTGCATCGCAAAGCTTCTGGAGGGGGCAATGAATGCGATCCACAGAAGAAAAATTCATCAGTCAGCATGCATAACACGATGACGTTAGGTCAGGTTCTTTACGTAAGCTATTTCCTTAAGCTGGATAGGGTTACTAAGGTAGCTTATGATCCATTCTGATGTTCTTCCTCTCGCACCTGGTATTTGCAGTATCAGCAGAAGTTTGTGGTTTAGGCAGTCAAAAGCTCTACCAAAATCTAGGAAGAGGCTTGTAGAAGTCTTAGCTTCTTCTAGTTGGTCTAATATGTGCTCCGGCAGTTGTATTAAGGCTGTAGATGTCTCTGCCTTTGATAAATCTGTGATGTTGACTGTTTATAAGACTGTTTAAAATAAACTATATTTTTGTTTATTTTGGAAAATGTTCTTATTGCAGGCATTGGCCTGTAACTATTTCTTTCTGTTATTCGTTCCATTTTTTTTCATTTTGGGTTAACTTTAGTTATTTTTATATTTTATTTGGGACTAAGCTATTCCTTGTTGGAGACTTGTTTATTAGGTCTGTCAGTGGTATTCCTATTTAATTTTTGCAGATTTTTTAATACTTGGGCTGATATCTTATCAGTTCCAGATGAGTTTATCATCTCTAGTGAGTGATCAAATGGCTTTTTGGTTTTGCACTTCTCCTTGCATGACCAGTCTACTGTCCGTTCCAAAAAGCAATATACTCGAGTTTGAACATGTGTTACAAAGTTATTAATGATCCAATCTTTATGCAGTTCATGCATACAGTTTTAGCTTTTTTTACTCTACGTTATATTATACAAGTTAAAAAATGTTGTAAGTTGTTAAAAATCTGTATTACTTACTGTTGTAATATAAAAAACACGGTTTTTAGGCCATTCGTAAACATTTATTTATTTTAAAAACTTGTACAAAGAAAATAATTTGTGGATTGTTTTTTAATGTGAATAGCCAATAATGACAATCACGGGACTTTGAAACTTTTATACAATTTCTAATTTACATCACACGTGATTTTCAAAATGTTGTCTTTGATAACTTTTGTAAATGCCTGCAGTTTTGATTGCTTAGTCACATAAACTTTGAATACCTATATTTAAAATAAAACTGGCGATAAAGTAACAATTAAAAATAGCCAATAGATTGATTTATATACATTGTATTCCATGATTTTACATTTACTTAGATTGATAAATCAAATGTGTGTAGAAGTATGTAAGTAAGGAGCGCCCTTTCTCACTGTTTGGGTGTACTTGGGAGGGAAAAATAACCAGCCTCGAAAAACGACAGACTGCGGTGTCCCTCGTCATGCTACCCCAACAGTTTGAGCAGTGCCGGTTTTACCACTAGGCCGACTAGGCCGTGGCCTAGAGCTGCAAGGAAAAGGGGGGGCTGCAATGGACTGACAATAGTTTTTCTTTAGAACAAAAAACATTATTTTTTTTTTACTATCAATTTGCTACGATCGCGGCTGATAATGATGATGTCTCCGTGTTTGCGGCCTTCGGAAGATATTGACGATTTTACCGTGATCACAGGTGACGCTGATGATTTTGCGATAATTGTGGCAGGATGACATCATTTGTCCAAGTTTTCAACTGTCCGAGTTTGTTAAAAATTACAAAATATTAGAAAAATCAATTGTCCGAGTTTTGATAAATAACTAATAATATTTGTTCATGATTTTGCCGTGGTCGTGGGTATCTATGATTATGTATCCTTGATTGCAGGATACATCATCATCCTGATGTAGAGAAGGGAATGTTCATGATTTATTTTCTGCAATCGCTATGAATTTACCCATTACCCCATGGGGGTGGGGGCCGCTCGAGTTATTTGGCCTAGGGCCACAGGTACCCTGAATCCGGCACTGAGTTTGAGCGTGAGTCTACAGGGCTTCTACAAGAAGTTGCAGCGTTGCTATATCATTCTGAGCACGTCTTGAAAGTGTATTTTTTATAGCAATTTTTAATCATTTCCCATCACCTTTTCTGATGAAGGCTTTGGACCTCCAATGGCAGGTTTAAAAATGGATTAGCTCTACATAAAATATAGTCAGGAATTGTTATTTTAAATGTATATATTATTATAATTTACATCTTGTATACAATACTAACATTTTTTTATTGTGTGAAATATATTGTATCCATGAGTGCAAACGTAGCTGCCGGCTGATCAGGCCGTGGTCAGCTCTCACAGACACTGGCATTTATTTGGTTCTGGATATATTAACTGAGAGCCGACTCTGATCAAACCACTGATTGACAAATACAAGTTGGCAATAAGTTGCTGAAATCAAGAAGTCAAGAAGGGAAGACGATGTGGCTGTCCTGCAAGATGGATGTTGCCCAGCAATGTCCAAATAGTGCCATAGTGATCTCGGCAATGTTGATATTCTTTAGTAGCTGACACTCCACAACAACTGTTAAACCATTCAATTTTTTTACTTTATTGGTATAGTACCAATAAAGTAAAAGTAAAGTAAAGTAAAATAAAATGACATCACTGATGTCAGTGGCACTGTTGTTTACAAACAAACTTCACATTTATTAAGTTGACTAAATAGCCATTAGGGACTGTTTATTTTGGCAAATGCTTACAATTATATTCAGTATTTACAATACAAGCATTTATTTAAGATGAACTCAGTAGATTTTGTATGAGTGCTGGTAAACACTTGTTTTGAAAATTTATTACAAAAAGGACTCTTTAATTTGTGAATTTATTATTGCATGTAATTTATTATTACATTATTAAATATCATTTACTCTACCCAAATATGGCCAGATATCCCTGTGGGGTGTGTGAGAAAAATGCCGGCACGTCTGCTATTTATTGTACAGGTTCATGTTGCAAATGGCATCATTTTAAATGTGTGCAGCTGAGCCCCTCTGATATTAAACACATGAAGGAGGGGGATTTGGTGAGGAACTGGAAATGTTCCAAATGTTCTCTCGACATTGAGGTTAATGAAAATGTGGTATTAAATGAAGGAATTGTTGTTAATGATAAGAAAAGTCACAAGGAAGAGCAGTTTAATCACTCAACACTATTTGAGGAGTTAAATAAATCGATTCTCAATGAAAATGAAGAATTAAAAAATGAGCTTCATTTGGCAAAGAACAATAGCTCTTTGTATGTATTGGAACTGGAAGATAAGTTAAAGGAATATGAAGAAAAGTTTGAATCTCGGGAAAAACTATTTTATGAGAATGAAAAGGATATGCAGAAGAAGATCGAGTATTTAGAGCGGCAGTTGAAACAGCAAAAAGAAGCCAGGGAGAGTATTATAGTACAGGTTGAGGAGGAGTCAAGACAATCTTTTACACATAATCATATACAAAATAAGAATTGTGATAGTTGTGTTATTTATAAAGAAGAATCTAGAAAAATGTTGGACACTATACGTAGCTTAGAGAATATAGCAAAACTACTGGAAAAGGAGTGTTTAGAAAAACAAAAACAAATAAATACATTAGGAACAGCAAAACCCGTATGTTTAAAATGCTTTCCCCCACTCAAGAACACTAATGATAATGGTAAACTTCAAACCCTCCCCGTACCTGATAAATGGCATGAGGTGACTGCAACCTCTCATCGTAATAAAATAAATACTAATGGGAGTGACATGACACCTAGCTTTGTTACAAAGAATCAGTTTCAGGTGCTACAAGATGTTTTGGAGGATGTCGACTCGGATGTAATTGTCTCTGTTTGTGGTTCAAATGACAAGGAAGAAGAAAAATAAGAAAGTACTACAACCCAGCCAATAATCAAAAAGAAGAGAAAAATACTTATTTGTGCCGACAGTCATGGAAAAGATTTGGCTTGGTTTGTGAACAAAGCTCAGCAAACTCATAAGGCCTGGTGGACTTACAGAACAGATAATTAATGAAAGAAACATTAAAGAAGAAAACCTGAAGAAAGAGGATGTTCTTGTAATTGTTTGTGGAAGTAATGATGTGTCTAAGAATGAATCTGACAAGGTTTTTGCAACTTTAACAAATATCCTGCCTAAAGTAAAAAGTACAAATGTTATGTTAGTAGATTTACCAATGAGACACGATTTAACAAATTGGTCGTGTGTAAATAATGAAGTTAGAAGAACTAATAAGCGCCTTGAAGAACTAAGTGAGAACTATCATAATGTGACGGTGGTGAAGGCAAGTGGAGCACTGAGACATTTGCATACACAACATGGGCAGCACCTCAATCAGCACGGCAAGATGTGGTTAGCTAATCTCATAACCAAGGAAATTGCATCAACATCATCTGTTGCAAGAAGATGTCTGCGGGGCGCTGAAGATCAGCCGACTCCTCCGGGAACTGAGTCGCTGTTGGAAAACTACACCCCTCCAGGACAACCCAGTTTTGTGCATCGTCATCAACAACCACTAATGGACCCATAGCTGTAAGTACTTTAAGTAGATCACCAATTGTACACAGGTTAGATAATGTTAGTTTTTACAGCTTGTCAGAAAAAAACAATGCAAATATCTATGAAAATAATAGTAGGCCTATTCAAAATAATAAAAAAAGCAGTGATAAGTTAAATTTAACAATCTTTCACCAGAACTGTCAAAGCCTGACTAATAAAATTGGAATTCTGGAAAACATTTCATGTGAATTTGATTTAGATGTTTTGTGTGTAACGGAGCACTGGATGCTAAGCAATGAAATCAGTAAATATTCTATCAATGAGCTAAAACCAATTGCAAATTATTGTCTTATTACCATGATTCATGGGGGATCAGCAATTTTCACTAGGATTGATCCATCGTTTATTAAAGTAATGGATGACATTAACAGACTTTCTGTTGAATTGGATTGTGAAATTGCATGCATTGAAATATTAAATTTTAAGTTAGTGATAGTTACCATTTATCGCAGTCCTGATGGAAATGTTGAAATTTTTTTAATGTCATAGAAAAATTGTTAAGTCACATTAGTCGGTTAAATAAGCAGTCAGTTATATGTGGTGACTTCAACATGGATTTTCTTAGTATTGAAAAAGTTCCTGTGAACCTTGTAAATCTCTTTAATATGTATGGTTTACAGATGAAAGTTACTGAGCCTACTAGAGGGAAAAGATGCTTAGATAATGTATTTACATCTTTAAATGACAACTTTACAATCAATGTAGTAAATAGACATGTTAGTGATCACCTTGGACAGGTTTTTAAATGTAATTTTGACAATGTATCTGAAAATTGTTCTACAGAAAACTTTAAAACAATAACAAAGATAACTGATGAAGGGATTAGAGAATTCAAATTCTATTTAGGAAAAGAATGTTGGGAGGATGTTTTTCAAACAAATGACATTCATGTTAGTTTTAGAAATTTTATAGATACTTTGAAATATTATTTTAGTGTTTGTTTTGTAACTACCATAACTAATACAAAAGTAAGGTATAAGAATGCCCAATCAAAATGTCAATGGTATAATTTAGAGCTAAAAAAAATTAAATACAGATTATAGCCCAGTCAATAAATTTGTCAATAAATGTTTTTTATCGCTACTAAATGGTGGAAAGCTGGATTTTTTATATGTGATAGAACCACATGAGAGGTGTATTTTTCCAAAAGTCCCCACTTCTACACTTTGAGCTTTCCCCCCCACCCCCCTCCAAACATAGAAATTGCAGTGTTTTACTTAATTGGTCATAAGTCGAATGTTATGTAAGCTATCGAGCTGCAATTTGTTTTGTTTTATTTCTGATTAGTTTTCCTCCAACTTTTGTATTTACAACATTTTTCTAAAACCAATACTTAGGGAGATATAAAATTTAAACTTCGTTAAAAGCTTTGTTTCAGAGTGCAAAATTTTTTTTTCCTACAGTTACCTAACAATGCACATGTTCTCTCACTGATTTGAGAAAGCAAAGTGGCCAATTCGCTCATCAGTGAGACAATGTTAACATTGTCTCACTCTAATTACTTTGTCTCACTCCAGATTTGCAACGTTAAGGCACGAAATAGTGAGCGCGTAACATGCAGGCAAGGTCGTATGCGCGCGAAATACGTTGGCAGCACTGGCTGTAAATCAGCTGGTCAGCTGTTGTACTGTTGTATTTGTCCGGATTTGTCACTTCACATTAAATGTTATATTAAAAGTTCACTTCTGTGTAAAAATAGGTTATGTTTCTTCACCAATTTATTTGTTTTATGGTAACTGTAGGAAAAGTATAGTAAGTAAGGATTTCTCTCGAGTGAGTCAATTGCTCACTTTTCTCACTAGTTGCACAAATAACTATTCTCTATGTATACTTTTAATTAGAAATAATACGCAAATATGGTACAAACAAAAGTTTTAGTACGTTTTTCAAGGTTTACAAATACATTATTGGTTAGTCATCTAGGTGACCGGGTGAAGAGCTGGGCGTCGGCAAAGAGAGCGCGTGCGGGCTAGTTGAACACTTCTGCGCTGCGTCATCGCATCTAGCCCAGCCAATAAACACACAAACTGCCTTTTTCCGTAGCTAAATAGTGGAAAGCTGAGTTTGTTATATGTAATGGAACCACTTAAGACGTGTTTTTTCAAAAAGTTCCTGATTTTTCCCCTTGAGCTTTTTCCCGCAACCCCTTCCAAACCTGGAAATTACAGTCGTTCACTTTACTGGATATAATTCAAATCCTACGCATGCCATCGTAGTGAAATTTGATTTGTATTATTTGTAATTAGTTTATCTTCAACTTTTGTACTAAAGAATTTCTTATAAAACTATATCCAAAGAGATATAGCATTTTAACTTTTTTTGATAATGTTTATATTTTAGAGTGCACGATTTTGTTTTACCCTCTATATATTTTTTCAAAAAGAAAAAATACGCATAATGTGTCAGAAACAAAATTGTAGTATGTTCCTTAAGGTTTATAAATATATGTATTTGGTTAGTCATCTGAAATAACTGATGTAGTGTGGGCGTCGGCAAAGACAGTGCGTGCAGGCTTCTTAAGCATCCGCGCATGCAGCCCCGCCCGTCGATGCATAAGGACCGGCACCACTAAGTTCTCAACTGTTTCATACAAATCCTATGACTTCCTAATTTGTAGCCTAATTTACTACCAAAACAATATGTTTCCAAGCTAAACCGTGACTAAATGAAGCATCTCGCTGTCAGTAAAAAGTTTTCGTCGACCCACTCCTTGATACAAACTGCGTCCTATCATTGATATGTCCCTCTCTTCACGCTTCCCGCTAGCAAGGGTTAGCTTTCTGCTCTGCCATGAGTTGTAAGCCTGTGTTAAAATAATATCACGAACAACGTAGAAAACTGTCGGTAATGTTTATAAGCCATTTTTAATCATGTCAATGAATACAAATTAAAACCAGTCAATGTTAAAACTAACTTTTTTATTAAGTCTATATAGAGGAGATTTTAAAATACTTAATAAGCGCCTTCATCTTAATTAGCGATGTTAAACGTTTGCATAATGTCTACCACTAACCAATAAAGAACTATTATGCTGACTCATTTTTAAGATAACATGAAAACAATCAAATATTAGAGAACAGAACGTCACCGAGATTATGAAAAAACCCCAATTTGATTGACACCTCTTCACAATATGTTAAGAAAGGAAATTTGAATAATTTGCCTGTATAACAACCTAAAATAAAATACATAAACCAATTACCAATTACGGGTGTTGTATCCCGTAAATAGTCTTGCCTGCATGTATGGGGACACAAATACAGTTTTTTACTTACTTATTTATAACTTTTGGATATATGCCTTATTAAATTAATTAATTAGAAAGTAAATAAAAGAAAATACGTCTAATAGCCTAACACTTAAAACATAAATTTACACTTATAATATTACTCACAATACTGTAAATATACATAAAAGATGGTAAGTGGTGGTAGATTTCGATTCGACACTGCAATCATCCTCAGACCCATAGGCGAATTGGGCCATCTCATCATTGGGTTCTGTATGTTTCTTATCCAGCTTTATGTAATATAATATACTGTATGTATCCATGTATATTATTGTCAATAGGTGTGTTGTATTGTAGGATAAATTAATTGATCGTGATTGAACAGAGCAAAAAATGAAGATTGATTTTATAGTTAATGTGAAATATATGGCAAATAGATATATTGCTTATATTGAATTATTTTAATTATTTTCGAGAGAGATAAAGATATTTGCACCGACCTTTGTTGGTATTGTGGAGGTGAAGATCGGCGACGTCTGGCTGGGGTACCCCACCTTCAATGCTGTTGCCGTTGGTCGGCCATGATGGCGTCTATATCCTGCCCAGTACTGAATTGTACACTAGCACTGACTCACTTATTAAAAGTTTATAAACACAACTAAAATATCTCTCTCTCAAAATACGAAGAAAAATAAAAATTCCTTTCGATACAAAGAAAAAATAAAATCTTTGCCAGGGCAAATAAAAGGCAATTGTATGATAGCTAAAAATTATTGCGGGTAGCGTAATGCTTGATGTGTGTGATCACAATGATGAACGGCAGTGGACTGTGTCTGAGCTGCGGTGAGCGTGTGTGTGGTGGACACGCGATAAGAGAGTCCAAAGGTTAGAAGGAATTGGTTCCTAACAAGGTGTAGCCGTTGACAGAAATAATTAAATAAATTATTACTTCAAATGAGAAACGAGTTAAGACTAACAATAAATTTATGAAATGTACAAATGATTAGGTTTAATCTAATTATTGTTTTTTTGCAGTATACTGTTTAGATCTTTACTGACCGCGAGGCGCAGTTAGTATAAATCTTGCGGAACAAAGCGAGTCCCATTGGTGGTAGATAATGGAAAGCGCATTGTAACGTAAGGAAGAGCAAAGAGTATGTTTAAAGTGATTTTTAAAGTGTTTATTAGGCCTAGTGTTCTATACCTCAATCTATCAAGCTTCCGTTGGTCAAAGATGAAGAAATCAAGTATTACAAGTACTGCAAGTATAACAAGTAAGTAGGTAGAGAAATTATTGGGTTCCATCTAAATAATAATTGTTTTTGCAGTTCACGGTTAAGCTTGGATACAGATTGTTTTGTAGTAAAGTACAAAGTACAACGCCTTAGCATTTGTATACAACCTTTGAGAACTTAGCGATGTCGGTGCCTAGGACGCGACGCATCGACGGGTGGGGCTAGGCTGCGCAGATGCTTTGAAGAAGCCTGCACACGCTCTCTTTGCCGACGCACCACACTATATAGTGTATATACATCAGTTCGTTCAGACGACTAACCAAATATATATTTATAAACCGTAAAAAAATACAAAAAACTTTTTGTTTGTAACATTTTGCGCATTTTATTTGGAAAAAAATATATAGAGGGTAAAACAAAATTGTGTACTCTAAAACATAAAAATTATCAAAAAAACTTAAAATGCTATATCTCTTTGGATATAGTTTTATAAGAAAGCCTTTAGTACAAAAGTTGAAGATAAACTAATTACAAATAATACAAATTAAATTTCACTACGATGGCATGCGTAGAATTTGAATTATATCCAGTAAAGTGAACGACTGTAATTTCCAGGCTTGAAAGGGGTTGCGGGGAAAAGCTTAAGGGGGATAATCCGGAACTTTTTGAAAAAAAACACGTCTTAAGTGGTTCCATTACATATAACAAACTCAGCTTTCCACTATTTAGCTACGAAAAAAGGCAGTTTGTGCGTTTATTGGCTGGGCTAGATGCGATGACGCAGCGCAGAAGTGTTCAACTAGCCCGCACGCGCTCTCTTTGCCGACGCCCAGCTCTTCACCCGGTCACCTAGATGACTAACCAATAATATATTTGTAAACCTTGAAAAACGTACTAAAACTTTTGTTTGAACCATATTTGTGTATTATTTCTATTTAAAAGTATACATGGAGAAAAACAAAATTTTGCACTCTGAAACAAAGCTTTTAACGAAGTTTAAATTTTATATCTCCCTAAGTATTGGTTTTAGAAAAATGTTGTTAATACAAAAGTTGTAGGAAAACTAATCAGAAATAAAACAAAACAAATTGCAGCTTGATAGCTTACATAGCATTCGAATCATGACCCATTAAGTAAAACACTGCAATTTCTTTGTTTGGAGGGGGGTGGGGGGGAAAGCTCAAGGGGTAGAAGTGGGGACTTTTGGGAAAATACACCTCTCATGTGGTTCTATCACATATAAAAAATCCAGCTTTCCACCATTAAGTTGCGAAAAAGTGTGTTTTATTGCATTCATTGACTGGGCTATTAGATTTGCTGTATGAAATCTCAAAATCTACAAATATTACTTGTTATAAAAATGAATATAAGGAACTCAAGATTGTGTATAGGCGTAAGATTAAAGAGGCAAAAAAACAGGCAAATGTTAGCTTTATTAATAATGCAAAAAATAAAACAAAAGCGTTATGGAGTATTGTAAATAAAAATAAAAAAGGTATTGTAAATAGTAGTAAAAATAATTATTTTATACCAGATGAATTTAATGAATTTTTTATTAATGTTGCCAAAGATTCGATTAGCCCTAGTTCTTGTGTAAATAGTAACTGTGATTTCAATTTATATTTAAGTAACCTGATTGTACCTGATAATATTAGTGAATTTAGTTTTAAGTTTGTAACAGAAAAGAATATTATAGATGTAGTTAAGCAATTAGCTCCTAAAAAAAGTCGAGATCACTATGGTTTGACTAATGCTTTGATTAAGGAAGCCATTACCAGTTTTGTGTCTCCACTGACAGTTCTCATTAATAGTTGTTTAGGACAGGGAATATTTCCTGATGTTTTAAAGATCACAAAAGTGCTTCCTATTTATAAGAAAGGTAAAAAAAGAGGATATAGGTAACTATAGGCCTGTTGCGATTGTACCTGTTTTATCTAAGATAGTGGAACTAGTAGTTGGTACACAATTGATGGAATATTTGGAATCCCATGATTTGATATGCAAACAACAGTTTGGATTCCGAAAAGGTTTATCAACAACTCAAGCAATTATTTCTTTGGTTGATAAGGTGCTAGATTGTTTTGAAAAAAAGGACTTTGCTGCAATCACTTTCTGTGATCTAAGTAAAGCCTTCGATCGAGTTTCACATACAGTACTGTTAGAAAAATTAAAGCACTACAATATCAAAGGTGTGGCTTTAGATTTATTTAGGTCTTATCTGCAAAATAGATCTCAGTATGTGGCATTAGGAAATAACCTGTCTCAATGTAAACCTGTAACCTGTGGAGTCCCTCAGGGCTCGGTACTTGGGCCATTATTGTTCTTGATAGTGGTCAATGACTTAAGTGTAAATGTCCCTACAGATATTGCTTTATACGCAGACGACACCACGATAATCACCAGGAGTTCAGACTATAGTCAACTTTTAGAAAACTGTGAGTTGAATAAAAATGTTGTTGAGAACTGGCTCACAGCAAATAATTTAATTCTAAATAAAGATAAAACATCAACTGTAGTATTTAGTCTTAGAGAAATTCCTGAGATGCCAAATGAAAATCTGCATCCAAAGTTTTTGGGACTAACTTTTGATATTACTCTAAATTGGCAATATCATGTTCATTTGGTAAAGGCAAGACTTAGTTCGAGTATATTTGCTATGAAATGTTTGTGTGGTGAATTGAATCAGAATTCTTTAATACAGACTTATTATGGACTATTTCATAGCCATTTAAGGTATGGTTTGATTGTTTGGGGATCTTCTCCTCATGCAAATGAAGTTTTTATTATGCAAAAAAAAAAGTTCTTAGAGTCATTGCTGGTGTAGATATGTGTCATAGTTGTAAAAATCTATTCAAGGAGTTTAAAATTTTGACTTTGTTTTCTTTATTTATACAACAATGTCTACTTTATATTAGAGCCAATATTCATTTATTAGACTGTAGAAAAGATGTGCACAGTTATAATACTCGTTTTTGTAATAACATTAATTTGCCAAAAGTAAGACTAGCCAAGACAGATAAAAGACCAATGATGATTGCAATTAAGTTGTACAATAAGTTACCATTAGATATAAGACTGCTTAGTGATAAGGATTTTAAAACTAAATTAAATTATTTTCTATGTAAAGGATCCTTTTATTCTATAGAAGAGTATATGTCAAGACAATGGACTGTTAAGGACTTCTGTTGAATATTATTTATTTATAAAATTGACAAGCCAATGTATTTGTATGAAATATTTTCTGGCTGAATAAAGTTCTTATTCTTATTCTTATACTGTTTTCCCCTAGAAATCCTGTACTGGTGGGAGATGTTTTGGTGGTGTGGTTCATGCTGCAAAAGAAGGATTTCAGCCATTCTTATGCTTCTTGTGAATCCAGCTTCTGAAACATAAATTATGTTTCATGTAATAATTTTTACAATTAAAAATTAAAATATTATAAAAAACCTAGAATGAAAAATTTGACAAGTAAAAGACATATTTTGTTTATAACCATAAGTAGTATGCATAATGTAATGCAGTGGAATTATTCTTTATTGAGGCTAAATTACAATCATAATTAATCATGTTATTGTTGGCATGTTATTGTTGCATTGTATTTAATCAATGTTATTGTTACTAAACAATAACAATCATAATCATGACACTATGTTATCTTTCAGCGCCACTGTCAGTTGGGATCTGTTTTATGAATTTAATGGGAGCTCTAGGGTAAACTGTTAATACAGCATGTTGTTACTACAAATAATTTATTATAAACAGTTGTTATGTAATGATGAATGAGCAGTGTGGATAGGAGCCAAAGTAGGTGTTTATTGCCTCTGTATTTTATTTTTAAAAAATTTATTTTTTTCAAAGTTAACTTGGACTTCCAAGATAAGCGGCTTAAAAGTATTTTTCCTACAGTCACCCGACAAAGTTGGCTTCCTTGCACTGATTATAGTACAGAAAGCTGCTAATTGCTGCATTTACTTACTTTGTCGCAGGGTTTGTACTTTGGCGCACACCAGGATTCAAACCAAACAACACAAAACAGCGTGGTTTTATCATGCACATAATCTGTGTGCGCCTGGAAATAAGTTGGCAACACTTAAAGATACGTATACTATGATCAGCTGATTGATTATTAATACTACGATTTAACCTGATATTTTGTGTTTATATTTTATTTCCATACAACGCTTGTTTTGAACATAACCTAAAGTGTAATATTTTAAAGATTAATTGTAATCTCTTCGTGCGGGCCTAACATGTTTAAAAATAATGAGCTCAATGAAAGTGATTGTGAATATATGTGTAGACCAGAGGAAATAGCAGAAACTGCAAAACATGTTTCATTTAACCTGTTACCTTGAAAAATCAAGAAATAAGTATAAACGAGCATACAAATTGTTTTCCTCTTGGTGTGTTAGTAAGAAAGTTATAAAATTGTCAGAAAATGTTTTATTGGCATTTTTGCAGAACAATCTACTTGTTTTTCTGTTTATACTGATTTTTACTGTTTATATGTGTACTCTTGGAAATAAGTAATACCTAAAGATACTACTATTACAATCAGCTGGTGCAGTATTTCCCATTCCGTTCAACGCGTGGGTTAAACCTAACCTAAATATGTGTTGTATATCGTTTGAAAGACTAAAGCCCCCCACACACTACCAGGCCAGACCTCCAGACCAGACCATCTGGTCTGGAGTCTGGTACTTGTCTTATCGTGTGTGGGGCTGTCTGCAGACCGATTTTCTCGGACCAGACTGTCTGCGTGTCTGATGGTTGAACCCTCAAACCACGGATGGTCTGAGGTTCCCCCACCACTATTTTTTTCTGGTCTGTGAGTTTGTAGCGCTGACTGTCAGACGCCGACCGTCGCGACAGTCTTCATCCATTTGTTGGAGTTCTCACTACAGTGTCACAATTAAGAATGTTGGAATGTCTGGTCTGGCCGTCCAAGACATCTGGTTGCAGTCAGACAGTCTGGTCTGGAGGTCTGGCCTGGTAGTGTTTGAGGGGATTAATTATTTATATGCTTTATAGTGACTGTAGGAAAAATATTATGTGTAACACGACCGCAAATGGCATTTGCTCACTAGTTATTCAAATAACTATCGATTGTCTCAAGTTAAATTCATAACCTAACCAGGGTTGTATGAAGAATTGCAAGGACTAGTATAGGATGTAAAGGAGTGTCTAAACAGAAAAGCCAAGTGAGGATCTATTGTTTATGGGCAGAAGTAGGGTAGTCAATAATAATGCTAATTTAATAGAACCATTTGTTAAAACATTAAAAAATGCTATGCTTTAGTCATATATTAAAAAAGATTATTATTGTTTATTAATTGTTGCAAGACTTCGTTAGAGAGCAGTTGTTTAGGTAAGGGCTGTTTTGGCGTATAAATCCGCAGTTTGCTTGTATGCATTAACGAGGCTCCTTGCTACTTACTGTCATCATGTTTAAACAGAATGACACCATTTGCAGCTCTGTAGCTGACATGTATACTTCCAATTTATGTTTTACAATTTCTTTTAAGTATCGAATCTCCTGCCAGGTGCGGGATAAGGTCAGGAATATGTTTTTGATTACAAGAAACATCGAATGTTGACATTCATCGCAAAATGAGTGAAGGCTATGGCCCTAAGGCAATGAGTGAGGATTTAAACCGAAATGGGTTATGGAGTGTAAAATGGCCGTGAATCCTTTTCCTTTGAGGTCTTCTGTGAGAAATCTGGGTACCCACCAAAAACACAATTCCTTCCAAAATTAGCATTTTCACGGCCATTTTGAAACCCCCATTTCTGCACTTACCACGCTTATCTTGCTACATGGTCATATGATCCAGTCATCTGGCGATGAATAGCATTGGATATGTTTCTTGTAATCACAATTGCTTTAAAAATGAAAATTTTACGGCCATTTTTAAATTACGTTGCCAAATTTTGCACTTTCCCAGTTTTAGTGTATTGGCAATAGAAATTTTTTTTATTCAATGTATGTACATACAAGTAACAATGAATTAGTCCCTCAGCCACCTTAAACCTTCGGCTGTTGAAAGGTTGCAATTGCAATACAGTACTAATAATTTTGATTCTTAAGAGGTTGGTTCCTCTGATGAATATGTGCCAGTTAAATTTTTTGCACTATCCAGTGATACTATCTATATAGTGATACCAACATTCGTATCACTGACCAACAAATATAAAACGTTAATGTACAAAAAATGTAAAGTTTATTTTTTATGTTTGGGGGTATGGCATAAGAACAGTAGGCTAAGTAGTGAAATAATACTAGCCAAATCATGCAAGTTAAGTCACCGTGCACCTATAAAAATACAGAAAGAAGTACAAAAACATCTATAATTTTCATTCTTTCTTAGACATTTTGTTAAACTTAATCATATCAACATTGATTAGGCCTATATTCTTCATTGGTCACCATCCGCTGCCCCCTCAGTAACCAGTAACGGCAGTGTTTCCTTCCCAAAACCGCAGCCTTTCACCTCCCCCCCACCGGACTCCAACTTGAATATGGATTAATTCTGACGCTAAAAACTTTGTTCAAAATATCAACATCAAATAAGAAATAACAATCATACATTAAATCCGAACAGAGATTATTTTTTAACAAATTTATATTTGTGACAAACATTTTTCCTGCAACTAGCAGACGCTGCCCTGTTTGTTTATATACATAATTACTTCAATACCTGATGTATGTAGCATTTTAAGTTGCATTTTAAGTGGTTATGTGTTCAGCGAGATGATTCTTCTGAAGCATGCTCATCATTTCTTTTCCACCATCTGCACAATATGCTCATAACATTGACGAATGTTGATATGAAATGTCTACTTAGTAACTTAATTGAACAATAAAAATGTTACAATACCTCAATATGCCAGGTGAAACTGATTGAACCCAAAAGAATTATGAGTTTGGATGGTACCAAAGATCAGACTCAGTTGTTATAAATTCAAATTAATTTCCAACACACAGGTTATTATTTAGAGTCTATAATGCAGCCAATTCTTTTCCTTATAATATCTCCCCAGAGTACATATGTGTTGCACTGTGGGCAATATCCCTCGACAGGTAGAAGGTTTTGGGAGTTGTTTCCAATGAACAATGACGCAAGGCAAAGAAGATGACTGTGGAGTGAACACCCAGGTGTGACACATTGCACCAAATCTTCAATTGGGATTGTCTCATTACAAATAAGACAGGTTTTGGTAGAACTTGTTGGGACCTCAGTAGTACTTGTTATCACCTTCTTAGAGCGAACTGGACCAATAGTGATTGGCATATGCATTGGAGGACATTTGTCTACCTGCAATAAACAAAATTGGAGTATTAGTGGAAATACTAAAAATATATTACTAAAGCTTTATTTTCTCTCTGGCCCAGGATAAAAAGGTACCAACTCAAGTTTTTATCTAAGTAATAAATGAACGTTTGGATGGAAATTAATGCCAAATATGTATGATAGGACAACTTGAAAAGTTAATTTATCCAAATTTTCATTAGGCTTTATATTTCAAGACAATTAGCCTACTTTCACAGCAGGTTTTCAACTCAGTGACAGCTTCAATCAAGATTTTCCCTTAACAACAGATTAAACAGATTAAGACAGATTAACTTGGTAAAAATCCTTCGAGACTTTTAGGTTTGTTTATTCATCATGTGGTCAAAGCATAAATCAAGAGAAAACTGTCACAGGATTTTATCCCTCAATCCAGTGTTATGAACCAGATATCTAGGGGAAACAGACGTAGTAAAAACTTTTAAAGCTCTAAAGACGTGAGGGGAGAAGCAATCACAAATCAGATTAGCTCAAATAAGTTTCTGCAATGTTAGGTGAGCGCTCAGGTAGTTTAGTTATAATATTCTGGCAATGTTAATGCTTCCAATTTTGCCTACAGAAAAAAATTACTTACCCAAACAAGGACTTCCGATTGTCTGAATTGTATCATGAGTTGCCAATGAAAAGCTCAAGATTAATAAATACAAACGAACAAGAACTAATTTCTATGTTGAGCATAAAAATATTTAACACAACATGAAGTTTTAATGTTTGATTATAAGATTTTTTGAATCCATTACATCAGTATACATAGTGGAATCAAGGTATGAAATCATTAATAACAAGTTCAAAAAATCCATTAATAACAAGTGTTAATATTAAAGTGGTAGTTATTATATTATTTTTACCCTGCAATGTAACCTGTCATTACAGGTAAGACCCACTTACTGGAAATTCTTGGTAAAACTCCTCGGCCAACCAACGAACTGTTAAAGGCAATTTGCTCCAAGGTCCCATTCTTAGCATCTCCAGTAGAATCCTCAAACAATATTGGAATTGATTTTCTCTTGGCTTCTTCCGATGAAGTTCTCTTAAACGTCTAGATCTTTTTGGATGTTGCCAAGCCCATTCAAACTGAAAATGTTTGTTTTTATTAGAGAAAATGTAGGTATTTTACACAAAAATGTTTATAGACAATGCTGTAGGCTATCAGAGAATCGATAATAACATGTTGAAAGTTACAATAGGCCAAATTTTTCAACTATGAACTAATTTATATTTAAAGGCTATACAGAAAGAAACACACCTTTTGATATAGTCCAACAAGACATCAGTGACAAGACCATAGCGAATAACAAACAATCGGATAAAACAGGGATCTCCAACCTACGGCCCGCCACAAAGGCCTACTGAGAAATAATTATTTTTATATGATGGTAGGTAGGCCTATACACCGATGATCGTCAAAGTCGCGGCAAAACTTGTCTGCTAATCTTGTGGTCTCGGCAAAATTTTGATCATCTCCTGCGATCGCGGCAATACTCGTAACTAATAAATTTTTAGGTCTCCGCGATACCATGATCGGTACTCACCGTCGCGGCAACAATAGTAAGTAAATGTTGCTGTCTCGGCGATGACATGATCGTCACTCACGACCGTGGAAACACTCGTGAGCATATCGTGCGGTCTCGGCAATGCCACAATCGTCACTTATGGTCACGGCAACATTCGCGAGCATATTTTGCAGCCTCTACCATACGGTGATTGTCTCCTGCTAACGTGACTGCATGGTACATCTCTTGCGGTATCAGTAATACTGTGAGGATCTCCAGCAATCACAATTTACTAATGATGTTAAAAGAGAATGAATGGAAAGCTGTCAATGAATTGAGGCTTATTGGGTATTAGTGATAATTTTGTAATCCCTGGTCCATACCAAATTCAAGTACCATTCTCAGTGCCCAGGTTTGCTGAAACCCTGTTTGATAATAGATAGTACACTTTTCTCACTTGCAATGTTTTTATCAATAAATGAAAATTATGTGTAACCATGTTCGTAGTGATCGAGCTATCTAAATACAGATCTTCCAAGTTAGATGAAACTTTGATATCAATCCTAAAGATCAGAACAAAAAATGTTAGCCCTGATTTGGCTCACCATTGAGTGGTATAGGCCTTATGCGAAATTCTCTCTTAAAATTACTGTTGTTTTTAGCTTCACACTCATTGAAAAGTCCTTGTCAAGTTTTCTTATCGCAATTACAATCAAATGTTAAATTAAGTAAAGTTTGTAGTTCATCAAAAAGATTTGGTATTGTGTCATACTGTTTTTTCATCAACCCTACTTAAAAAATCCCATTACAGAACAAATATAATATCATGTTAACACACTCACTCCCGCGTGATGTGAGACCTTACATACAGAGGTGTGTGCCGGCTGGGACTGAACCTGTTAAATATACTTCACAATTAATTCATAGGCTAATAACTCAAAAATCTTATGACTACTTTTGTTATGACAAATTATAAATATAACAAACACAATTTGTAAACCCATAAAAAAATGTATGTGAGGTTTGTGGCTATTCAGTTATTTTGTTTGGCCACATCATTATTTGCACAAAAGCATAAACAAATTTAGTTAGTAAAAATTTTTATATAAGCAACTAAAAAAATCAGCAAGCTCATTTCAAAAATCATCGATCCTAATTAAAAACTATTTTTCTTACAGTCACCCGACAAAGTTGGCTTCCTTGTACTGTTTATAGTACAGAAAGCTGCTAATTGCTGCATATTTATACTTTGTCATACGGTTTATACTTTGTCGTACGGTTTATACTTTGGCGCACATCAGGATTCCAACGAAACAACACAAAACAGCATGGTACTATTATGCACGTAGTCCGTGTACGCAATAGGTTGGCAACACTTAAAGATAATAATACTATAAACAGCTGATTGAATATTTTAACTACGATTTTACCTGTCATTTAGTGTTTATAGTTTTGGTATTTCTGAACTTTTCTTTTAAACGTTTTTCAAACATTCCTACAATCTTAACAAGAAAATACCTTTAAAGCATCTTTTTAGGCACAGAAACCACTTCAAATGACAAAAAAATATGGAACTATTTTGTCAAGTGGCGGAGCACATTGCTTGCCGAGGAAAAAATAGCGGAGAGATACGGACCGGTGACTACTTTCTCTAGGGCACCTATTTATGTTGCCAGCTGAACCTAAAAATGTGTTGTATAGTGTTTGAAAGACTAATTATTTATATGCTTTATAGTGACTGTAGGAAAAATATAATGTGTAACACAAGTGCAAAAGGCCTTTAGTGCACTCGAGATCATTGCATCATCGAGATATTGCACAGATTATAATACAGAAAGCCTTACTTTAGCACACAGTTTTTACTTTGGCGCACACCAGTATTCCAACCAAACAACACAAAAAACAATACACAACGTTTCGGGATCTGGAATCTGATCCCGTCTTCAGGTGAAAAAAACTTAACTAACACATTACGACTAACAATACACAAACGCCCAACCTAAGTTGGAATACACTACCGAGGGTAGTAGTCAAAAAATATGCACTGTATAGCAGTCAAGTCATGATACAACATGCAATTAATAACAAATCACAAAACACTATAATCTATAAAAGGTTTACGTACAAAAAACTCACACAATGGAACACTAACAACACCGTACGCTATGACTCCACCAATGAGACTGAACCAACATGGCTGACCAATCGGAAACACGGAGACAACAGAAATGGCTTCCGGTCCCTGGAAAAGTAAAACCAACAAAATGGCGGAGCGATGTACGATGCCGCAAGATGGGTGTTAATTATGTTTATTCATATCACGAGTTTTACTACGAGTGAACATAACGTGCGAATTTTGAGGAGAACTCATTATTTCCCTATTTATTGAACAATTAAGTTCCCTATCCTTTAGTTCCTTGTTCAAAATGGGTAGCCAAAGTGGCCTTATTTCAACCGATGACTGACTGATTGGTTGGTCAGCTAATTTAATGTATGAGGCTTCAATGAGTTTACGTTTGAAAAAATGAGGTTCCTTATGGACAATTTTTGCCTCTTCAAAATTCATACGATGATTTTCGGACCAGCAATGATGAGCGATCTTAGATTTTTCCACTAAACCTAAAAGTGAGTGGAAAAATCTAAGATCGCTCATCATTGCTGGTCCGAAAATCATCGTATGAATTTTGAAGAGGCAAAAATTGTCCATAAGGAACCTCATTTTTTCAAACGTAAACTCATTGAAGCCTCATACATTAAATTAGCAGACCAACCAATCAGTCAGTCATCGGTTGAAATAAGGCCACTTTGGCTACCCATTTTGAACAAGGAACTAAAGGATAGGGAACTTAATTGTTCAATAAATAGGGAAATAATGAGTTCTCCTCAAAATTCGCACGTTATGTTCACTCGTAGTAAAACTCGTGATATGAATAAACATAATTAACACCCATCTTGCGGCATCGTACATCGCTCCGCCATTTTGTTGGTTTTACTTTTCCAGGGACCGGAAGCCATTTCTGTTGTCTCCGTGTTTCCGATTGGTCAGCCATGTTGGTTCAGTCTCATTGGTGGAGTCATAGCGTACGGTGTTGTTAGTGTTCCATTGTGTGAGTTTTTTGTACGTAAACCTTTTATAAATTATAGTGTTTTGTGATTTGTTATTAATTGCATGTTGTATCATGACTTGACTGCTATACAGTGCATATTTTTTGACTACTACCCTCGGTAGTGTATTCCAACTTAGGTTGGGCGTTTGTGTATTGTTAGTCGTAATGTGTTAGTTAAGTTTTTTTCACCTGAAGACGGGATCAGATTCCAGATCCCGAAACGTTGTGTATTGTTTTTTACATTCGTGATGGAAAATGTCCGCAATAAACCTTTGAACAACATTAACTCACCATCACCAACAATGAACTTCAAACAAAGAACACAAAAAAGTGTGTTTTTACTATGCACGTAATCCGTGTACGCTTGAAAATAAGTTGGCAACACTTCTTGATATTACGACTACAATCAGCTGCTGCAGGGTTTCCCATATCGTTCAATGTTTGGATTTGACCTAACCTAAAATCATGTTGTACAGTGTTTGAAAGACCAATTATTTATATGATTTATAGTCACTGTAGGAAAAACATAATGTGTAACACGAGAATCTTTCCACACTCGCCTACCGCTCGTGCGTAAACATTTATCTTGTGTGCAGCAAAGTGCCACTTTGCCCACTAGTTACACAAATAACTATTGTTGTGGGATATTTCGGAGGTGGCTACCTTTCTGCACGGAAATGTTAACAATCCGACCTTCCCTCCAAAAATTTACCATGCGGCCCATGAGTAAAATAAGGTGGAGACCCCTGGCATAGAAGATAAATAGCTTGGAGTACTATGGTTGTTAATATGGGAGCCTTATTGTTTGTTGTCTGTAATTATCTTAAATTAGGCCCGGTTCACACGAACGACAAACCTAGCGGACTAGGCTCGGACTAGGTAAGCACGACTGGGAAGCGGACCACAGGATCAAATGGAGCCGTTTACACGAGCCTAGGACGCCGACTAGCTAGTCGTGTTCGAGCTTGAAGTCCAAAAACCTAGTCGGGCCCCGCTTCCCAGTCCGTCGTGGCAACTACCCAGTCTCCCAGTCGGACTGCGTAGCAGTACATGTAGCCTTATGGGAGCGTTCACACAAGCGATCGGGTAGTCGCGCTGCAGCTCGTATTCTTCCCTTTGTTCTCACTGTGGAACAGTGATGGATCAGAGTGGTTTTGATATCGATATTTTTACCTAGTCCGTGGAAATGTCGCTCGTGTGAACCGGTGTGATCCTGTAGTCTGCTACCCAGTCGTGCTAACCTAGTGCATACCGCATACCTAGTCCAAGCCTAGTCTGCTAGAAAAGTCGTTCGTGTGAACCAGGCCTTATTGTCTTTAGGTACTTGTACATCAAAGCCACTTATAAATCTTACTCTGTACCTTGGTCTGTTTCACTACAAAGTAGCTCTGAAGAGTAAGGCCAGGCGCACACAGGCGATTTTGAGTCGCGCAACAGTTGCCCGACTAAAATGTTCAACATTGTTTTAAATTGGAGTGCGCACACGAAGGAAACAGTCTGGGGACAGTCGCGCAACTGTTGCAACCGATGTTCCCGGACCCAATTTGCCAGCGACTGCTCTGCGACTCAATTGTTGTGGGACTGTCGCTCCAGGTTTGGTATCCATTGAAACAAGTGTAGATGCGCACACATGCAACTAAATAGTCGCTTTGTCGCTCAGTCTCACCCCAGGAGTTCAACTACTCGCGGCCAGAACTGTCACTGGTGTTTGCTCTCTTGTTGTGTGAAGTTTTTAGAAAATTACAAGTATGAGTGTGCGTGATGAGGATGTCGAACAATTAATTGATGAAGTTGAGAAGAGGCCGACTATATTTAAAGTCATTGAAACTGTCCTTTCACAAGTCGCTCACTATATATGGGATGAACCCAGTATCTTCTCTTTATCTTTCGCGCGCGAAACTTCAGCAACAAAGCACATACTACGGCTGTATCATTGAAATCCATTCGGAACGCTGTAACGAATGTATTTCCAACACGTCTCAAGACTAGATCCGCGACTAAAAAGTTGCCTGTGAGCGCACTCCAGCTCAACTGTCGCTAGACTTCAGAGTCTCCGAGAGAGTTGCGCAACAGTCCCCCGATTAGTTGGGCAACTGTTGCGCAACTCAAAATCGCCTGTGTGCGCCTGGCCTAACACTAAGCAATCTTACAATGTCAAACAAGTAATTACTTACCCTTAGTGCAGATATATCGTTGGGAAATCCATGTACAATCAGGACCATTTCCCTGTAACATTTTTGCAAGTGAAATATTTTGCCGTAACTTAAATGTTAGGTATAGGCCTACTGAAATGTTTATAAAAAAAATATTAAGTTTATGCTTTGATAAGTTTATGTGAATGAAAAAAGTGCAACTGATAATGTTCAATAATTAAGCTATCTTACCTAGACAAATGTTAAAATACTGATGAAGGAGAATCACATAGATTTGAAAGTCATAGACTACTACCTTTTGGTATCTTAATAGCTGAATATCAAAATGTGCATTAAGTAGCCCTTTGAGCCCTAGGTATTTTTATTGATTGCAGACCTACCCTAGAACTATTTTTAACAAGCGAAAAAAATCAATGTGTGTTTGATATTGGTTAATGTGTGAGTGTGTTTTCATACTGAACAAATAATTAAAAATTACTGACTCATGAAAAAAATGTTTGGTGTTCACACTTCAAGGAGGTGTGACTACAACAGGTACAACTTTGTAAGTAGTAAAATGCCTAAATTGAAGAACAACAACTCACAAATACGCCAATCCAAATTTTTACCTGAGCTGTTGGCCATTCAATTAGGAGGAATTCTTCTGCCAAGCTGTGCCACAGAGGGTTAAACTGTTCATGAGTTCCACTGAGACAGGATTTAATCACTCAATCTACAGTAGCCTACTGGTACCTGGCCAGGGAAGCAGCACCTTAGGCTACGTTTATGCACGCGGAGCGGTTGTAAAAATTGTGCCAAATTGTGCAATCTTGCCAACCCTCTGCCAAATAACAGTAATGGTCTAGCCTACAAGTGCAATGGATCCCTTTACTATTTGTAGCACTTACTTAATAATTAAAAAGAGAAAACTAAGACAAAAAAGATTAGGTTTAAATCTATCCTTTAAATCTTTTTTAAATCTCTGTTTTTTAAGCCTTTTGTCTCATTTCATCAATGGATTGTTCATCAAAAAGTGTTGCTCTTCTTCCGCAGACTCCATCACTCCGTCAAACACGAGCTTACAGTAAATGAATAACCTCTGACCAAATCCAGAAGAAATTGCATGTGCACGTAGGTAGTTTGGCCAAGTTGGACTGGATTCCCGCCGTGCCTAAACAGTCTCATTTGACTCAATGTAGTTGAAAACAGCTTACTCTCAAATAACCAATGCGATTTCTAACTAACACAGCCCTCGAATTAGAAACCGCTGCTGGGGGACAACTGCGCTACCGCTCCCTATGACTAAACAGTTTTATTAAATTCAATGGTGTTGGAAACCGCTACCGCTCCCGCTCTTCATGCATAGACGGGGCCTTAGACTGCCTGGCCATCAGACCTATCATTCTAACACATCATCAATACAGGTACCTATGACTTAAGGCCAAGCTTGATTGTAAACATGACTCACAGATTGCAGAACATGTCAAGTAGACCTACAGTTTTTAGCTGTGTTCGATGGGTTGGCTTGCATAGGTGTAATTGAATGTTAGGTTATGTTGCTCTAGATGATCAATCCTAACCAGTAATTTAGGGCTCAAAGGGACACAATTTAAAACCCCCAATTGAATTGAATTGAAAGGGAGGGGGGCAATTTCAGGGGGAGAGGGCGGATGTGGGATCTTTTTAGGGGGGAGGGGGGGTATGACTTAAGTTACTTGCTTTAGTCTACTCACCAAGGTCCTCTATTGTTAGTACGCCTTGCTCCTCCTGACTGAGAACCTTTATTGTGTTGAGTTATTCGTCTATTGGGGTCTACTGTAAATCCAATATAGGTTCTTCCTTTGTACTTTTCATGTAAACTATACAGTAAGTACACGCCAAAAAAGTGTTCTACAGTGTCGAATGTAGAAATTTCACTTTGAGAAGCCATCACCTTATTCAAGTTCTCCAATCTATGATTGTGTTAGATTAATCACTTTCTTTTAGGTTCTTTCTTTCTGTTTGAAAATTACAACTTGGCTAATATCTGTAACAGGAGAACAATGAAAAATTAAACTTAAAAAGAAAATAGAAAACAGAATTAAAACTGAAAACTGTAATAAAAACTGTAGGGCAGGCCTAATCTTTTTAGGCTAACACGCTGTAGCATACAATTTATTATTCTTTGTTCTATGTATTTTTGCTAAGTTAAGATATTTGCTAAAATTAATACTTTTACAAAACTTTTAGACCCAAGATTCAAGTAGGCCTTAGTTAGCCTACTTAAAACAACTTTTTTTAAGTTCACAATAATATTCATAGAAAACCACTTTTGAAAACCATTGACTTAAAGTAATAGAAGAAAAAAAACTCATGCGGGATAAAACAGAATTTTCTTCACCCAGTAAGCGGAATTATTGTTTTATTTGTGTGAATACATTGTTTATTACTCATTATGTCGTCATATCCTTATGAAAAATATAGGTAGTGTACATGTTGCTCGAATTCAATCAATTGCAAAGTACAGGAGTTATTTCAAAACGAATAACAGTCATAATTTCCGAAGAGTTTAAAAGAGTCAACTCAAATATTACGTAACTAATAAAAATACTCAAGATTTACATAACAGTTCAATATAATTAACATTTCCTGTAAATAACATATGTTCTTGTTCTCACTTTTAATTTCTGACAACAGCTGGAGTTTTATAACAATGTTTGTTTCCCATGTTAATCTTATGGAGAAATAAAAAACTTTAAAGGGCCCCAGGGCCTCAATCTCTAATTATTTCCCTAAAAAGAAAGTTTCTTGCACAACTTCACGCTACACTCTTTCCCATGACACCAAAAACATGTCAATCGGTTCCGTAGTTTTGGAGGAGTAATTGTCACAAAAAACTTGCTTGCGTATTAAATAAGTATAGATTATTAAAGAATAAAAAATAACAATATCTTAAACTACCATTCTTGAGCATATCTGACTTCTAGTTGTAGTTGTTGGCACAATAGGAAACTAGATTGGGTAGTCTTCTATGAATTCCAAATTGGGCTATAATTACTATCCCCAAATATTTTTTGAGACAGTGAAACAGATAGTGCTGTAGGCCTAATTGAGTTTAACCATATTTAGAACCACTCAGTTCAAAAATGTTTGCAAGTATAATATAATATAATATAATATAATAATATAAGAGCAGATGATGGACTTTATTTTTAAGAACTGCATTTTTAAGATGCAGCCGAACATAGCCCAGCGGCTCCCGCCCGTGGGCATCAATTCAACATGGAGCGCAATTTAAAACTCCCTGTTCAGGACTTGGTGAATTTCTAAATATTTGATCCAAAAATAGTATTAAAAACATGAACAGGAATCAAACTAAAACAACTAGGAAAGTTACAATCCTGCTATGTAACCTGAATATCAGAAAAAATAATTATTTCATTTCCCACACTGTAAGGATTTGTGATTATTTATACTTGCTTATAAAATCACTGACTAAGCAAAATTATAATCTACACTGTATTAAAGTGAATCTTTGTGTTAGTGATTGTAGTGATTCCAATACAGCAACTTGTCTATCTTTGACATTTTATTTTGTATTAGTTTTTAATTGCTTGCAAATTAGCCTTGCTTGGCAACCTAGTTCTAGTTCAACAATGTCCCGACTGATGGCAGCAACGTCGTTTACCGACAGTAGATCACGTTTGATTTTTCGAGCAAGCTCGCCTAATATGTAGAGATATGCATAACATAACAGGATGAATAACAGGGTTGCCACACAACAACTATTGTCAGGCTAACCTGTTGCCGGTTGCCGCAAACTCCTGGTTATTATAATAACACGTTGGGGCAACACCTTGGCAGATCCAACGAATACCGTTATTGAAAACCAATAGTTCTGATAAATTGTTGTCAAACTCCCTTTAAAAGAAACATTATTGATTATGTTACCTCATCATTGCCAGATTCTCGAAGATTGTAGATGTTTAAGCTTGAGTAAATTTCGCTACAGGTGTGGCATCTTCAGCAGCAGAGTTTGTAATCACGTCATTTAAAAACACTAAAAAACCATATTAATATATTTATTTACATTATCGGTCGGATGAAGATTTACAGTGCGGGTGTAGGCATACGAGCATGCACGGACCAGAGGCGCTACATATGTCACTGGCTGATTGTTTGGCTATTGTCCTTGTATTGGCTTGAGGTATGTTTGGAAGGTCAGGGGATGGGGGTGAGTTTATGCTCATTTAATTGAAAAGTATTCAAGTATGATGTTAGACCTTTCTCTTATAAGACTGTGACGTTGTCAATTCTCTGTGGCGTTGTCACATTGTTCTTCTAGTTGGTTTACTAATTTGTAAATTATGCAATTATTGTAGTCTTCTTTTTTGTTTGGCAGGGTGTCTGGGTTTGAACTATGGATATGTATAGATATGGTAGCTTTCTTGGGCTTCAGCTATTGACTTAAAATTTGTACGTTTGAGGATTTTTAATGATTCAGGAAATGAAATATGGCAATTCTGATTACTTTTCAGGTGTTCAGGTGGCTCCCGAAGATGCCACACTTGTGGCAAAATGTACATAGAGCCTTAACATCTACAATCTTCAAGAACCTGGCAATCATAAGGCAAACCAAAAAGTTAATCCTTTGTTCTTGAAACTGGGAATACGACATAAATTTAAGGAATGTTATCTTGCAGAATCACTAAATGGAGGCCTACATTTCTATAGCCTTATTAACCTAGTGATAATTTTTACTCAACGATGTTCTTCTTCTCATCATCGCAGAAACTTTCTTCACTTCATCTTGTAACTTAACTTAGCAGCACCGTAGGCCTAATCATATTAACCTAATTAGGCTAACTTATAGCGATGTGACGCCATTAGGCTTACTGCCGATGATATATTCTCCAAAAGTCGTATTAAACAGTTACCTATATCACCTAGTAATATTCATTAGCAGTAAAAAATAATTTTTGGATTCAGGAGGTACCGTAATAACTAGCCTGTAAAAGTTTGTGTCGAGGCACCTATATCAAGTAAGTACAGTACTTAAATGCCAGAGCAATTTGGATAAAAACCTTCCTACTGAGATGAAAGTGAATTTCCTGCACCAATATTTATTGGTAACTTATATAAGTTGGTGTAATTACACACTGTTACCCATACTCAAAACTACGCAATGACAAGCATAACTTAAGTTATAGATAACACCTTATCTCCAAGCCCCTTCAACCACTATAGAATGAGTTAGTTTCATGCCATACTGTTGTACTGTGTTACTTAAAATGACTATGTGTCATGTAAGTCACACTATAATTGAATCAATATAATTTAGCCTAACTTATAACTTAACTTAACACATACACCAAGTTGGCCGGGTACAGGTTCTAAACTGGGCTACGGTAGTATCGATTCAAACTATTAATTAGGCCTCATAATCAATATTTTTAACTATAACAATTAAAAAATGAAACTGTCAAAACCTAACTTAACTAACCAAACTTGCTGATAATGAAAACCATTGAATGAAGGTTTACTAATTGAATCAATAGTTTCTATCGATATTAGGCGTACAGTTTCTGGACTATGCAAATATCGATTGAAACCATCGATTCTATTAGTAAACCTTCATTTGATTTTTTCATTATCAGCAAGTTGGTTAGTTAGGTTAGGTTATGACAGTTTGATGTTATAATTGATATACAGTAGAACCTCTTTAATCCGAACCCCTGTAATCCGTACGTCCACTAATCCGAACCCCTCATTGCTGTACTCTATACACTGCACAGCAGTTCTTTATTGTATACTGTATTTAATGTACAGTGTACTTAAGTTACTGTTTATTCACCATGTTTACTACTGTACTAAATAAACACTGTATTTTACTTTATAAAACATTTTTCACTTTTCCCTAAATAATGTTGATCAGTTTTAGCCATGTTTTAGCTATTGTTATGTAAAAACAACAATATGTTCTGTAATCCGTATTTTCCGTGTTTGCACGTATTTTAGTAGCCTGTACCTAATTTGCTATGTTTTTGTATGTCTTACACTTGAAATGATTCAGCCTATGAATGTATTTTTGTTTTCTTTTATACTGGTTATGACTTTTGCATGTCATGTCTGCTTTCTAATTTATTCTTATTATTGTTCATATTTATTACCTAATTATGCTATGTTTATAAAGTGATTTAATCCTATTTAATGTTATTCCAATGTAAAAATGGTGTTACCGTTGAAAGAATAAATAAATAAATCCGAACTATTCAATAGTCCGAACTACCCCTGGTCCCAATTAGTTTGGATTAAAGAGTTTCTACTGTAGTTAAATATATTGATTATTAATTGACATTTTCAATTTGATAGTTTCGCAGTTAGCCTAGGTAGGGTAGGCTAAACTTACTGCCCGCACTACCGCTAAGTTCACTCATATTATTCCGATCACACGAAGTTTCTTCTGTTAACTTATATCCCCTACAAGAGGTTAGGGGATTTATTTATTCATTCATACGGTAAACACTACTTTTACAATCAATACAAGTTACTTGTACATTAAAATATAAATTTTCTTCTCTTTCATTTAAAAAGTTGTTACTTAACCTAACCTAGCCTGTGGTCCGTAGCCTATAGGTACCAGAAGAGTTTGACCTTTCCTTCAGAACGGTTCTGTTTGATCTGATACTAAAAATGCAAGCTGTCGGCAAAACCCACAGTTGAATAAATAAACGGGCCTGTCTAAAATCCTAATCTAAACCTTAATGTAAATCTTTAGGTTAGGTTACCTGTGTGTGTGTGTAGTCAACTCCTTCGCCGACCAGAGAGAGAGTGACACTAGCACTAGACAGTTGACAGGGTGACAGCTGAGCACTGAGCAGCTGACAGCTGGAGCTGACAGCGACAGGTGACAGGAACCGGGACCACAGGGGTTTCTCTACGCTATGTGGCTATGTGTTCAGTCACTGCCGCCTTCAACTCCAGGCCGCGGCCTTCGAAGTGGCAACGTCGCAAGTGGTGTTGTTTGGAACAGCTGTTTTGTTTGGAAGCAGCTAATTGTATTTGTGTATTTACGAAATATTGGTTACTGGACTATGACAATATTAACTACGCTTAAAATGTACAGATATAGATTTTTAATTCATTTTTTTTCGGTTTTCAATTCTGTATGTTTTATTTTCAATATTTTCATAAATTTATGTTCATAAATTTAAATCAATAAAGTGCGAATTAATGAGCTGATGTCATCTGTCTGCCATGTTATCTTATGGACGTCTGTCACTAAAAAACACCACTTGCAACGTTGCCAATTCTACCAGGCCGCGGCCTGTAGTTAAATGTGGCCGTGGTTCAGTTTAAATCCGTACTGTATTAAATACTAAGTAATGACTTTTCTAATACAATGTATTATTTTTATTTTGGAATAAAGAACTTATGACTTATTGTAACTTTCAACAAGCTAACTGTTATCCAAGTTCCTCATCCCCCCCATAAACATATTAAATTTAGGCTATTAAATCCCTAGCTATAAGCACAGATAATATAACCCCTACTATTATAGTAGGGGTTATATTATCTGTGCTATAAGTCATTTGATCTTCCCTCTACTGTTAAAAGAGAACAATTTTCTTAATAATTTTGTATTATAATCTTACAAGCCTACAGGTAGTTCTTTTCTTGGTTGGGAAATTTAAAATAAGTTAATCCCCTGTTTTATCTTAAGTCTTAAACCTGATTAATATCTATAGCTTCAAGAAAACTTATTTTTTCCTAAATATTACACATTATCAGAGACTTCCAGACAATATTAAAGAATCTCTCCGTCAAAAACTGATTGCATTTTTGGATTCAGCGTGAAAAAAAAAAAAAAAACTGTTAGTAGACATCAAAAAATTACATGAAATCGCGTTGTAGACATAAATAATTGCCAAAAACCCTTTCTGTGTAATATCCAATTATTGACTCTCGAAAATGTCAACAGTTAGTATTTATAACCAATCGTAATAATTGAGTTCTCGGTCTCCATATTTTTGTGGCAGAATCACAGCTGTTCATTTTTTAAACACCTTGACTAACTGACAGGTGACACTGACAGTTGACAGTTAAACGTTCAACCCTTCAACCTTGTCGTACGTCAACCAAATTTGTTAGGGAAAGTCTTAATTTTTTCAAATTCCAAATGGAAATAACCTTCATTTACTACAGTGAAATTTTCAATTTACTTTTAACTTTACAAGTTTTTTTATAACTGATCACAAATGGCATCACTTACTTTTAGTAGAGGAATTAAATACCTTCAACTGGACGTCAAAAGAACAATTCTAACCTCAACATATTCTGTTTATCGCACCTTTTCTAGTCAGGTGAGTTTAGAGTATAAGACTGAGTTTTACACGTTTTAATGAACTGTGGTTTGTATTGTAGATTTTTTTTATCAATCAACAAAATTATCCAGTCCTTTTCAGAACTAGCCTATATAAGTTAGGTAGGCCTAATCACATAATTTTTCCTCTATTTTTATTGGTTTTGCTGTATCAGTCTATTTGATTCCAATAGCCTAAGAACTGTTCGTTTGTTTAGCTCCGTAGTTCACGTGTACACCCCAAAGAGGCGGCTTGCAACTTACTGGCATCCCTTGTAAACATAATCACGCTTTATTTAGCTCTTTAGTTGACATGTGTGCTTCGCTTGATCTAGAATTGTTTTTTTTTTTACTATTGAAATTCCCGCCACATGCCAGATAAGGTCAGTAATACGTTTTTTGGCTGCAAGAAACAAATCTGCAGCAGACAATCATCATCAGATGAAAACTGAAGTTTATGTACGGCTCGTAACATGTAAGTAGGCACTTGGCCTAGCACGGGGAGTGTTGGCGGGAGGAGGGTGGAGGTAGTCCCGGAAAAGACCGGACTGCAAACATTTTCGCTGCCTCACGGGGTTGACTACCCTTGTATTATGTACCAAAAACATACTAGGCCTACTATAACCCAGAATGTTGACCGCGTGGAGCTTTGCCTGTCAATTAGTAGGCAGCGCCACCAGCATTGCTATGCTGGTGCATTGTATGCTGGTGGCGCTGCATACGAATTGACAGGCTATGCTCCACGCAGTCAGCATTCTGGGTTATAGTTGTTTTCTGTGACTTGAGCACCTTCATATGGGTCACGAGGACAGTTGATGCAACCCGCATGACGGGACATAATGTTTTTGAACTAGATACTAGTAGCGATCAGCCAAGTGCCAGCTTAGTTGTCACGAGCTGTACCTAATGCAATGAGTGAGAGTAACATGCGGAAATATATGTCAGGGTGTTAAAAATTTTCCATTTCGTAAGAAATTGTGTTTTCATTGAACACCGAGACTTCTCTTAACACGTTCTTTACGGGTACCTTTGCATAAAAAAAATCCGTAAATATAGCCCGGCCGCCTTGGCTGTTATGTCGAAATAGCCTGGCGGCTCAGACCTTAGTCGGCCAGGTCCGGTGAAATAGCCTGGAGGCTCTAATATGAGCTGGTGTTACAGTGTGTCTAAAGGGTCGATTGTGAGAGACACCTGTCTATTTTAGAGACTTGAAACTTTTGTAGCTATCTATAGGGATACGGCCGCATATATAGGCCTACCGTATCTATGGTCTCTAGGTTTCTTGACTTTAAGGTAAATACAGTATTGGGTACTTTCCTGTTAAAGGGAACATTCATTATTATCGATGATTTTTTCGATTTATCGATATTTTTGTTTACCGATCCATTACATATTGACAACTGATCTTGTTTAGGCTAAAATAGTCTTTTATATGGATTAAGAAATGAAACTGTTCTAAGCTAACCTAACATAACCAACCAAACTTGCTGTAATATTTAAAAATTCCTTTTGATAATAGAAAAGGCAAGTTAAACATGGAATGTTACACAGCAAGTTTGGTTAGTTATGTTAGGTTATTTTTTTAGAACAGTTTCATTTATTTTATTGTTTGTTGATACTGAACAATATTTATCCTGATATGTTTCAATTTGTCAATATCGATATATCGAAAAAAAAATCATCGATAATAATGAATGTTCCATTTAACAGGAAAGTACCCAGTATTGCTATGTTGATTCTCCTGGACAACCACAGTTGACTTGCAGCCGATCAGATTTTTATAACTTTAAACTAACCTAAACAGTGCGAACACGTGTTTTAGTGTTGTAGATGGTTGAAGTGAGACGTGTAGCGACTATGGTAATGTGTTTTATGTACCTAGATGTTGTAGACCGGGTGGCTCCCATATGAGCCGATCTTAAAAGTAGCCTAAATCCTAAAAAAGGTCATATTTGCCATCAGAATGATAGGCCTAAGCTAAATTTAATGAAATCTAATTAATAAAAGAAATTTTTTTCCCGGCTGTGGGGTGGTCATACTTTAAAAGCATATCTGGGCCACAGCAAAGGACTTTCTTTTAGTATCGCGGGCTTACCACAATGACCGGGCGCGGCTCATGGGTAGCGAACGTGTTAAAAGACCATAAAGAAAAAAGGTTAGCAAGTGTTTGGATTTTTCAATGCATCACGGAGATGAAGGGAATTAAATGTTAAGTTTAATTGTCACTGGAACATGGGTATCTCATATCACCTCTGAACTCAAGCAAATATGACGGCACCTCAACCTCTACTGTCAATTTCAAATCCAAAGCCCCATCAAGGCTGTAAAAATAGGCCTACATTTCACTGACTTTATCTAGGAATCATGGGATAGATGATTCAATATTTTTAAACACCCCCCCCCCCCCCGCAGCAAACCTGCAGAATATAGAAATATAATACACATTTTTAATGAGAAGGCGTGGCTTTAAATATTTGGTCTAAGATAAGATTCAATGTCATTGATACCGATCAGTCCAAATTGGGCCTCCTGAGAGTGTTATATTTTCATAATTGATTAATACCTGAGTAACGTTTTCTGAGCACCAAGCACAAGAATTTAGTCACGCTCATAAGTCTTGACTGCTATTATTTTAAATCAGTCGCATACCTACTTTTTATTTTGCTAAACTAACTAATAGTCTTATCCTCATTCTGAAGTATGGTTGACTGTATCTAATTGCCAGTTAGCTGTGAACGCCTGACACAAACAACCCAACCAATACTTCCATATAATACTCATACTCAGAATGTCATAACATACCACCGCAGAGGCCTCTGCTTACCACAGGTTGGGAGCTGATCTAGAGAAAATTCCTCAAACAAGACTTTAAACAACCTCTCCAACAGGGGTCCCCCAATTTTTTCCTTGGACCAATCATCACACAGAAATTTTTCACCCACACATTAAAATAATATCTTAAATGACAACCATTTTTACTATTTCTTTTTCTATTCACAATTTTGTGTGAATTATCTACTAAGAAATACACCTCTTATTAGAAACAACAAAAGGTGATACAATATATTTAAATAAAACACGTTTTATTTCAGAAACTAACTTAATGACACTTGTCAACCTGAGATTTTCTTTCTAAAAGATAATACATGTGGACTGAATGTTGATAACTTTAAGCTATTTTATTTGGAAAGTAAGAGCTTATATTTATAAATAAATCCGTAAGCTGTTTTCGGCTACTCCTGGGTTGAAATAACTATTCTCCATAGTAATTTCCATTTGGTTACTGCATCTCTATTGACATATCATCATAAAGCTATGCAGCCAATTTATGAAAGAAATGTTATTGTTATAAATCAAAATTCAGAAAAAGATAAAATAATACTTCCTATTTTGTGGCCCCCTCCTACAAACCACTAGTGGGAACTACTGTCCTAGTGAAAGCCAATCTGCTAGTTGTCTTTCAACTAGCCTAAGCTAAATACAAGACTTAGTATATACAAATGAACTAGTCATAAAAACAACTTGCACATTACGGTATTTTAATTCCGAACAGTTGCAAATATCTAAATGTACTACATTTTCAGGAGTTTTAATCCCATTTCACTCAAGACCATTAACAAAATAATTTGTTGATGTTCTTTACAAAATCTTCGGTAGGGGTAAATATTAAAGAATGGTTTTGATGGTTGAATAACTTTAAACTACAATTGGTGTACTGTACTGTTATATGTAATGCAAGTTCTTTTTTCAAGACTGCCTTCTGGATTGTCCTGAGTTTTTTTTTTAGATCCAAACAATTTACTGAGGTGTTACAAAGTACTTGTTTATTTTTATCATTGCTTGGCAGAAAAGTAACATTTTGCAAGTAGCCTGCTTGTGTCACTTTATGAGACTACTGTACTTTAGCCAACACTTAGCTAAAAATAGGTCAAGAAGGCTTCAATTTAAACCCCATTCTTTTAATGGATATAGATTAGTAGTGATGTTATTCAACATACAATACCATATAACAAAACTAATTTTGAAACAGATCTCAACTATCTGATAGATCTATATTTTATTTATTTGTTTGAACAATTAACACTGTCCTACAAACAACACAATAGATTTTTATTAGAGTTTACATTTCATGACAGTGTTTAATATTTGAGTTGTAGGCCTAATTGAATAATAAGTACAGTAAACCTTCGATAATTCAACACTCGATAGTTCGATACTCCTTGTAGTTCAACACGGGCTGAGCTATTTTTTCAATTGATATTTAATGGTTACTATTGTAATGTAAGCTGACTTGAACATTAATTTGTCATTTATTGTTGACTTGAGACTTAAATAATGAACAGTGAAATTAATTGTTAAGCTGTTTAGTATTTAATAAATTTGGGTGCTTTCTATATAAGACTTGTGTTTTTACTTTCCTATATATTAAACTCCATTTCCTCCCTATAGATCAACATCCCAAAGTCCACAATCGTTTTGCCTATCGAGGTTATACTGTACAAACAAACCACATATCCTGAGACAACAATGTCCTGAATTAGTCATCAAATATTATGATTAAATATCATTAGATTTGAGAATAAAAATGTGTTGAAATAATCTGTTCCCTCTCAAGTTTAATAATTAACAATAAAAATAGCGTTCATCAAAGATTTAAAAGGAGCTAACTTAACAGACCACTTATTAGTTTATATAGAAATTCAAATTTGTAACTACTAGGTTGGTTTTTTAAGTAAGGGCTGGTTTCGCATATAAATCCGTAGTTGGCTTGTACACCGTAACGAGACACATCACCACTGGCATAATTTGTGTAAAGAATTAAACAAATTTCAGCTCTGTAGCTGTCATGTACATGTTCTTAAATTTTTTAAACAATCAAATCTCCCACCGCGTTTGAAATAAGGTGAGTGATAGGTTTTTTGATTACAAGAAACATATCCCATACTGACATAAATGGCTGAAGGTGATGTCCCTAATGCAATGAGTGAGAGTAAAGTGCGGAAATGGATTATGGATTTGAGTGTAAAAATGGCCGTGAAATCTCTCTTTTCTTAGTGGTCTTCTTTGAGAAGTCTGGGTACTGACCAAAAACACAATTCCTTTCGAAATGAGCATTTTCACGGCTATTTTTAAACTCCTTAGACTATTTCTGCACTGTCCATGCTATCTTGCATCAGGGTCATAATCTCCAGTCATCTGGCGTAGAATGTCGGCATCAGATATGTTTCTTGTAATAAAAAAACATGATCACTGACCTTACCTTGGACGTGAGGGAGATTTGAATGTTTAAAAATTTTAAAAACACACAGCAAAGTGTACACGTCAGCTACAGAGCTGAAATTTGCGTAATTCTGTTTACAATGATTTCAGTAAATGGTGATGAGTCTCGTTGCGGCGTATAAGTGAACCACAGATCCATACACAAAACTGGCCCTTACTTAAAAAAACCGCCCTCGTATTTATACCTATAATTCTTCAGTCCTTCAGATGATTTATGTTCAAGAAAAGAGGTGTATACTTTTTAAATTGTGACCCAAATATTTCACCAAAATTGTCTCATTGTTAAAAATTTACCTCTTTTGGCGAAGCATGTAATCTCTTCCATTGATAATGTGAAAACGTTGAAAATTGTTTCATTAATTTGTTTTTACATGGGTTTTTTCTCGCTATTGAACTCGAACTCCATTCTACTCTGACCCTGCATTCATTTCAAATAAGTACTCAAAGACCATTGCTCTCTTAGTGAAATAGTGGTTTTCTATGCTGGTTTTTTTTTCACAACTAGATTTACTTTTCTATGCTGTTAGTCATCATTCTTTTTTTCAGGGTAATGAACCATCATTCGGACTTCTTTTTGACATCGATGGTGTCATTGTTAGAGGAAAAAAAGTTATACCAAAGGTACCTGAAACTTTTAAAAAGTTGATAAACTCTAAGGGGGAATTTCGAATCCCTACAGTGTTCCTGACTAATGCTGGCAATGGGTTGACTGCCGACAAAGCTAAGCAACTGAGTGAATGGCTCAATGTTAAGGTAACCTACCACTTCACTTATATTAGAATATAGAGATTGATTTATAACCCTTTAAACCTCAAAGGTTGATATATCGGACATCAAAGGGGTACATAACTAAACCTTCACTTACAACTACAGTAGACAGCCGATTATCCACAAGTGGATTAATCACAATGCGGATCCACCACGATAAAAAAAAATCAAAATAAAAAGTATACTTTGCAAGTTTAATGTACATATACAGCGATGACCAATTTGTTTAGTATGAGATAGCCCATAACTTTTCATGCAGAATATTAGAGTTGTCGTTGTTTACCTCACCGACCACTGATGAATTACCAATTACATCCAATGATAACTACATTTCATTTCTGTTTATATTTTTGTTATTGCTATGCTTATACAAAGGCTATCTAATATTATTTGTTTTGTAAATAGACGTAGGCTATTTGTCTCTACCAATACTGAAACTTAAAAAAATCAAAACAGAAACGTAAATCTTTTAGTTGCATGGTCAAGGTTACAAAAAATTACAGGTAACAGGTGATAAAATATTTACAATGATCTTTAGGGCTTAAAGAATTAATGTGGTTTTATGCATAGAAATAAAAAAATTAAAGGAGATGTAAGATGTTACATAAAGGTATTTTGCAAAACAAACATATTTCAACATTGTATGCCATTGTTAGTTTCTCTAAGAAGGTTGTAAAATATCAAATAGAGTATTTACACATCGATGTAGAAGTCCATTTTATCTGTGCATCAGTTAAATTGTGTTTTTGTTTTAGGTATCTGAAGAACATGTTGTGATGGCCCATAGTCCTCTTAATGTCTTCCATAACTTTCATAGTAAAAATGTTTTAGTTTCTGGGCAAGGACCAATTGAAGAAATAGCAAGGAATATTGGTTTCAATAAAATAGTTACCGTAGAGGATGTTCGAAAGGCGTTTCCTCTGTTAGACGCAGTAGATCACAAGCGCCGCATATCACAGGTTTGACAGACTCTCTGTTTTGGATCATGCATTTCTCATGGACAGTTTCTATTTTGATAATTAATTTTGCATGGCTACTTTCTATTGTATTTCATGAATTTAAAAACAAAATATCATTGTATAGTTTTTGAGGTTAGTTTAATGTCAAGTTCATATTTTGAGTTGTTTTTGTCTCTGGATCACAGAACATACCTTTTATATACCTTTTATAGTTAATGTCAAGTCTTAAACTCAGAGCATACTCATAATCAGAGCTTGAATTAAGATAACTTAAACCTATGTTCATAAAACCTCACTGTAACTTACTAACCCTCCTCATCACTGTTCTCTATCCACTCACTTCCTTAACCATTAGACAATTGTGCTATAGTAAAACAAACTCTAAACAAATATTTGACACAAGTATTTATGAAAACTCTTTTGTTTGCTAAAATTCTAAAGCATTTGCAAATACAGCTCATTTAGCAAGTGTTCTGTTACCAAATATGTCAGTCCGTTGGATTATTGAGTGTTACTGTTAACTGCAAGACTTTCCCAGGATTACAATTCGCAATACAGATACATTATTATTTTTAATTATGTGTAGCCAGCAAGCAATGACCCAAACTTCCCTCGTATCGAGGCCATCTTACTGTTTGGAGAACCTGTGAGGTGGGAGACGGCTCTTCAACTGATGATGGATGTGCTGATGACTGATGGAGATCCTAACCATCTCCCTAAGCACCACTCTTACCCTCACATCCCCTTGTTGGCCTGCAACATGGACCTTCAGTGGATGGCAGAGGCCAACATGCCTAGGTAAATGTAGGTAGTGAAATACTGAACGTTCTCTTTTATCCAATCTGAACTGGTTGCGGGATGGTCGGATAATACAAAAGAATAATAAAGCACCATTTAAACATGTTAAAATCTTTAACCCACTGTTAAACATAATCAAGATTTAGTCAGTTTTTCATTGAATCCACTTACAGTTTTAAGCACAAATAACATTAAAAATTACCGTAAAAGTTTAAACACCACAACTGTAACTGTATTCACTGTACTGTATTAACTGTAACTGTACCTATTTTGTAGGTTTGGGCATGGAGCTTTTTTACTGTGTTTGGAGGAACTTTACAAAAAGATTACAGGGAAAGATCTAATTTACGAAACACTTGTTGGAAAGCCAAGTGAGGTCACCTATAGATATGCCCAAAAGATTATTATGAATCAAGCCAATAAGATTCAAATTGGTGATAAAATCAAGCGCCTTTATGCCATTGGGTATGTATAACATCAAAATGTGTCTTTGTTGAATGTGTCAGTTATTTATAATACATTATGAATCAAGCGACTTTACGTTATTGACGTTATTGACCTCAACTATACAAAATGTTCTTTTTGTAATTTGTTGTCATAAATTCTTGATTCTTGAATCATTAAAAATATCTCATTATTGATAAATATTATATACACCATGATGCAGTAGAATTGTGTTCTACTAGTCATTTTAATTCTACCAAATGATATTTTATTTATTTTTTCCAAGCAGAACCTATCTTCTTTACATAATACAGTTGCTCTTGTTAGAGAATTTCCCATCAGGAAAGTTCCTATAGGCCTAAACCTTACTCATCACCTAAAGACGTAGGTCTGGGTCCACTGTACCACTGTACGTTTAAGTGTTAGGGATTCTAGAAAATAAGTAGACTCCTCAATCAAATTTATACATATCTATTAACACTAAAACTCTTTTAAAATATCTTTTTTTTACGTTATTTATCTCAACCTACACTATGGCTTGGTAGGAGGAAACCAAAGTTTAAGAACCAACCAAAATTGTGCTTGATCTTAGGCTGATAAATTCATTAAGTACTCATGATATTATCAGAAATGTGAGAAATCTCATTTAGTTCATCTTAGAAAAAGTTTAGTCATCAATTTGTTGCCCTTCAACTTAGTTGTATGTATCCAAAAGTTTAGTTAAAAAAGAAAGAACAGGGAAATAGTTTTTCATCACTCCGTACAGAAAGTAGCAGTAGTTGAGGGATTTTTGAAATGGTTAAGAGTTGAGTCAATTGTCAACACTCAACTCGACAACCAATTATTTCAAAAATAGGTCCCCAGTTGAGAAGTTCTTATCTATAGGAAGGGACAAACTATCAGCTGATTTGCCCTTACTAGAAAATTTTTTTTCCTTGCTATCAATCAGTTCTCCAATTACCCACTCAGGGGTGTGACATGAAAGAAATATTGTGGGGGGGGGGGGACACTTAGAATTTCATAACTAACTGTATTACACGGATTCACATCTATATTCAAAAATTCCCAACTTTCACAATTTTCAAAGATAGTTGGGTGGCCCTTGGGCGATGCCCCTGTGCCTGCTACGTGCATAAAAAAAATCATTTTATATTAAAATTCAGCTATTTTTAATATGGAACAGCAATGTAAATGTAAACAAAAGTAGGCATATGAAAATATTTTTGTGTATTTAGCGTAGTGCGAGTTTACTGCACAATAAACATAGCCTGAAACTTCTAATTTGTAAATAGCTATCTACGTTTGCTTTTATTTTTATGTATAACAGTTTTGATTTAGAAACGTAATACATTTAACTTTACTGAGGTATGTTATTGTTTATGTGTTTGTTTTTGCATTGTGACATAAAGTATCGTTCATAACTCGTGTTGAAAATGATTTTCTGGCGTTTGGTCCAATTATCCCCATCCCCAGCTAGGAAATATTTGCAGTCGAGACATATTTCCCCCAAAATCAGTCTATTGCTGCTATACCTCTTGTGCTGCAAACTCCCCTGCTGCAAAGCTGTTCCAGATGGCAAATCCGTTTTGTTGTGGGTGCAGGACTTCTGTAAATGTGATAGTGATAGAACTATTGTATTGTATGTGATGGTGAAGATAGTTGGGGCTCACAGAACCTTCCTAACTCCAGAAAACATTTACCTTATCAGATCGATTTTGCAGTCCCCTCAACGTTCTGCTCGTAAGAATGCATCCTCACTGGCGTTGTCTAATTGCACTGTGGGTCATATTCTCCATGAGGACCTACATCTCCATACAAGATGGTAGTTGGTTTTTATGAACTCACACAATGAGACTGGTAGCAACAAATGCAGACATGTGAAACCATAATTATGGGCCTGCCTCATGATGGTTTTGCTTAGTGACGATGTTGGATTGTTACTGGGTATTGAAATACTCACACAGTCTTGGTTAATTCACTGGATTTATTATGATTAGTTTACAGCACATGACAGTCACAATATAGTCATAATATAGCATAAACGGAAGTGGTAAGTGGTTGATGTTCAATCTACAATATCCAAACAGTGTTACCAACACAAGACAACAAATCACATAGCCTAGCTAAGACAAAGAATAAATATAATTAAGGTATATAACACTATAATACAACATCTCCCTTTTCTTACATTTTTTTTTTTTTTTTTTTATTGATACCTAACTGGGGCGTTTAATTGCCCTTCCACTCCTAGTATGGTACACATTCTCATCATTATTGGTATTTTGATTGGGCAGGCCTACATCTAATTGAACAGGGTTAGGGATATTTACATTTTGGTTAGGCCTATCTACATTAGGTTGGATTTGGTTAGGATTTTGGTCGACAACAACATTGGGATTAGCTTCATCCTCAATTTGATCATCAAAAGATTCATCGTACACTCTAGGCCTATACCTGTTAAGAACTGGTGTATTATAAGATTGTCTTAAGTGAACTGAATTTCTTGTCAGTACTCTACCATTTTCCTCCCTTATTAGGTAAGACCTAGGACCTGTAGCTTTACCAATAATCTGAGCTGGTTTCCAAAGATTATCTTTTTTATACACAACATTTGGACTTGTAAACTCTGGTTTTACTTTAGAATTTTTATCATAGTAAACTTTAGACTTAGCTTGTGCGTTTTTTATTTTCATTTTGACATCTACTTGAACTTTTGGCTTTAAAACATTTTTACTTATGGGTATTTTAGATCTTAGTATTCTACTCATGAGAACTTGACATGGTGCTAGGCTAGTACCTTTTACCGGAGTTGACCTATAATCTAAAAGTGCTAAGTATACTTCACTTTCATTATTGGACTTCTTTAGAATGTTTTTTGCGATTTGTACGGCTCTCTCAGCCATACCGTTTGACTTAGGGTATGTAGGGCTACTATAAACACAATCAATGTCCCATTCTTTACAAAACTGAATGAATTCAAAAGAATTAAATGGCATGTTGTCACTACAGATTTGTTTTGGGACTCCATGTTCAGAAAAAATTGACTTAAGCCTCAATATGACTTCACTAGCTTGCTTATTTCTCAGTGATTTGAGCTCTAACCATTTTGAATAATAATCGATAAGAACAATGTAAGGTTTACCCTTAAAATCCAATAGATCCACTGCAACCTTCTCAAAAGGCAAATCAGGTACTGAATGTGGAATCATAGGTTCCTTAATGTTGTTAGGCCTAAAACGCTCACACACAGTACATTTACTAACGATATGCTCAATATCGCGACTAATGTTAGGCCAATAAACTGTCATTCTGGCTTTAAGTTGAGTTTTTTCAATACCCATATGTGACTCGTGAAGAAGATTTAAAATCTTACTTCTCAAAGAATTAGGGACAACAATTCTATGATCTAAAAACAATAACCCGTCATCACATGTTAACCTGTCTCTTAACTGTAAATAAAATTTCACATGACTTGGGATAGTATGTCTATCGTCTGGCCAACTGTCTTGAACATATTTAACTACACAATTGAGGGTCTCGTCATTTTTTGTTGCACTTCGAATTTCAGATTTTCTAGTTTCTGAAACTTGTGCATGTTTGCTCAAAGAATGAACAACTTCTAGCAGTTTAGGATCATCATATACTTTGTCTTTTAAAAATGACCTTGAAAGACAATCAGCAACATACATTTCTTTACCTGGTACATATTTTACGTTAAGGTCGTACTTTACTAACTTAAGACGCATTCTTTGAAGCCTAGCGTTATGAATATTTGCAATATTCTTATTCATTATCGACGATAAAGGCTTATGATCAGTCTGAACTTCTACATTTGACCTACCATACACAAAATGATGATATTTTTTAACAGATTCACAGATTGCTAACATTTCCTTTTCTGTTTGTGAATAGCCTACTTGAGTATCTGTTAAGCTTTTTGATCCATACATTACAGGATGACCATTTTGAAATAGAGAAAAACCCATTCCGTGTTTAGAGCTATCACACTGTAATACTATCGGCTTACTATCATCAAAGTAAGCAAGTACCGGTGAATTACTGATTAACTCCTTCAGTTTAGCTAACACTTCCTCGTGTTTAGGCATCCACAAAAACGCTATATCTTTTCGTAACAGTTCTCTCAAAGGACTAGTAATTTCTGCCATATTTGGAATAAAACTTCTCATAAAATTGAACATTCCCAGCAACCGTTGCAATTCTTTTTTACTTTTAGGGCTTTCAAGGCCTATGATTGCTCTAATACGGTCCGGGTCTGGTACACGACCTTCTCGAGAAAATACTTCACCGAAGTATTTCACACTTTGGACTTTGTATTGAAACTTTGCTTGGTTAAACTTAACATTACATTCCCTAGCCTTTTGAATGACTTTCTTAAGAATAATATCATGTTCTTTTTCGTCTACACCAGCAATTAGGATATCGTCAAAATAAATTACAACTCCTTCAATGCTACCAAAAATTTGTTCTGTGAACTTTTGAAATATTTCTGGAGAAATATTTAACCCAAAAGGCAAACGTAGGAACTTAAATGTTCCAAAAGGGGTACTGAACGCACAATGTTCAGAAGATTCCTCATCAAGTACAATATTATAAAAGCCATCTCTGAGATCCAAAAGAGAAAATACACATTTATTAGTAAGTTTGTGTGAGATGTCTTGCATAGACGGAATCAAATGTGGCATTCGTTTAGTTGCTTGATTTAGATCAGTAGGATCTATACATAACCTAACGCTGCCGTTTGGTTTTTCAACAACTACAAGGTTACTAACAAAGCTTGTCGGATTATCTACTTTACAGATTATACCTTGACTTTCAAGTTTAACAAGAGCATCTTTAACTTTAGGTTGTACTGATAAAGGTATTCTTCGAGGCGGCTTGACCGTAACCTTACAATTAGGGTCAACGTCAAAATGACATTTGTCTTTAAATTTACCTATTCCTTCGAACACGTCAATGTTTGACTCAACGAACTTTTGTTTTTCAACGCTTATTACATTATTAATATTACTGGTTGACACTTTGTCAATTCTTTGAATGAGGTTGAACCTTTTGCAACTCTCAAGGCCTAATATGCCTACATCATTTTTAGTTTTGGTAACTACAACCTCAACAACTTCTGAACTACTTCTAGACATAGGCCTACAATTCAATTTTATTACCCCGATTGATTCTATTTTAGAACCACCATAGGCTTCAAGAGCTACTTTGGTTCGCTCTAACCTTATTGAACCATCATTTTGTTTTAACTTCTCATACAATTCAATGGGGCATGTATTTACTTCTGCGCCAGAGTCTAACTTGAACATAACTTTTTCCTGATCATTTAGGACCATAACTTCATACCATTGGTTATTTTTAGGTACTGGCAAGTTTTGAATTGAATTCAAGAAAAGACAATCACTTTCAACACTAGAACCAAGGTCTACTTCATCACATTTAACACTAGCATTAAGGCCTACTTCATTTACAATTTTACTCGAACCCACATGTGGCTTATCATGATTAGCAACTTGAATAGGCTTACGCTTTAAGTTACACCCTACGGCAAAATGATTACTTTTGTGACAATAATTACACAATTTTCCATAAGCAGGACAACTTTTCCGGCCATGGGTTAAACCACACTTTTTACATAGATAACTATCAGTTTTACAATTAGGATTAGGTTTATAATTTAGGCTTGAGTTTTTATTAGGTCCACTGCAGTTACTAAAGTTAGGCCTACCGGTACTTGACATTTCATGCTTCGCAGAATGTCCTGGACGACTTCTCACTGCGTCGATTGCTGAATTCTGACCCTGCAGCTCCTTAGCCTGCTCTCTGCCCATCTCTGTAGCTCTGCATAGTTTGGCAATCTTCTCCAGACTCAAGTCTACCTCCCTAAGCATCCTTTCTTGAAGCCCTTTGTCGGCAATGCCCAGAATTATTCGATCCCTCAGTAAACTGTCCTGTTGATCACCAAACTCGCACGATTTTATCAGTCTCTTCAAATCGGTTAGAAAGTTTGTGAAAGGTTCCCCCGGTGCTTGGCTCCTCATATTAAACTTGAATCTTTCCATTACGACATTGCTTTTAGGACTGGCGTAGTCTTCGAATGCACTCATAACTTTATCAAAGTCCTTTCTTTCTTCTTCCGATAAATCAAACGTGTAGAAAAGATCGACTCCTTCTTCCCCAATTAGGTTAAGTAGCATTGCACATTTTATTTCAGAGGTCTTGGTTTCGTGTCCAGAAGCCTTCATAAAAATCGTAAAACTCTGCTTGAATCTCTTGAAGTTATCGCTGAGGTTCCCACTTAGGGACATAGGATTAGGGGGTCTGAACTCCATTTTACAGCTTAAGTCTGTAATTTTACTATATAACTTAGGTTATATTTAATAATCCTAGTGATCTTAGGTATCACTACTAAAACTTTGAAATTAGGTAGCTAAATCTACATTTCAGTCACATGGTTTTTCGAAACCTAACCTTGATGTGAGGTTAAACACTTAACTAACACATACACTGCACATCACATCGCACAATGTTCATTTTAAGTTCGTTTTTTCGCTGCCACCATGTTGGATTGTTACTGGGTATTGAAATACTCACACAGTCTTGGTTAATTCACTGGATTTATTATGATTAGTTTACAGCACATGACAGTCACAATATAGTCATAATATAGCATAAACGGAAGTGGTAAGTGGTTGATGTTCAATCTACAATATCCAAACAGTGTTACCAACACAAGACAACAAATCACATAGCCTAGCTAAGACAAAGAATAAATATAATTAAGGTATATAACACTATAATACAACAGACGAGGCACCTTTCCATATTTCTGGAGTGGTAAATAAGCAGAATATGCATTATTTGAGTGGTTCTAACCCTAGGATAGTTCATGAGAGGGCCTTAGATGTCTTGAGGGGTGCAATTCACCTTGGACTTGGCCGCTATTCACAAAAAGTGCTTCACAGTTTATGATTCACAGTTATGATGAACTTCAGAACTAGACTACAGCAGTGTATTGACAATGAGAGACACCATTTGCAGGATGCACTGTTTAAAACTTAATAAATGTATATTAAAACAAACTCTCAGAAGTAAACTTTTGATCCCAATATACAGTTTAGTTCTAACATTTTTGGTTGTCATTTAATTTACCTTTAAAATTAGGGATACTTCCTGGCCCCACCGAGTACTATCTGAAATCATTGTAATTTTATGTTACTTACTTAACCACTATAGCTTATATAAATAAATAAAAGCTGTTAACAAACATGTGTATTATCTAAAAAATAAATAATCCTTTTTACTTTTTATAATGTTAGTTTATATGTCCAGATCGTTTTCCAGCCAAAAACTCGGTCCCATGGAGGCCGGATATAAGGGGTTCTGCTGTATACAATTACGGCTGTTAAGTATTATGATTTTGGAATCCTACCCCATAAAAAATCGCCAAAATGACCTTGATTCTAAAGCAAAATTTTTTATTAACGTTTGTTAATGTTATAGGGACAATCTAAACACAGACATATTTGGTGCCAACCTGTTCAATGAGTGCTTGATAAACAAGAAGAGCACACTTCCACCAAACATGAACATAGACAGAAGTGGCTTTAGTAACCCAAATATCACCGAATGCGTCAGTGTTCTAGTCAAGGTAATGTATTTCACTCGTTTACAGTTTCAAAGAAGCTTAAGTAAAGTAAAAACTATTCTTAAAATGTATGATAAAGATTTTTTTGGCAACTGTGAACTGTGGTGAATCTGCTACACCAAGTTATAATTGTGTTAGTAAAAATAAGTAAAAGAAAAATAACTATACATTATACAAACAACAGTTATCAAAGTAGTTGATTAGCAGATTGAATTTAAAGTCAAATCTTCTTATTCTAGGATTTATCAGAGTTTATTGTATGTATAAAGTCATTTTCTAGGCTTGGATCACCACATCACTATCATCAGGTACGTGTTATTAAATTACCTGAAAGTACAAAAATATGTAAAATAACAAGTCTTGTTATAATAATATATTTACACTTATACTTTTTACTCACAAGACGGTAAATCCATAAAAAATATGGTAAGTGGTGATCAATTTCGATTAGACACTCCAATCATCATCAGGGCCAATAGGCGAATATTGTAATCCATCCATCACCACTTACCATCTTTCATATGTATTTACTGTCTTGTGAGTAAACAGTTTAAGTGTATAGTTATTTGTGCAACTAGTGAGCAAAGGGAGCAATTGACTCACTCGAGAGAAATACTTACTCACGAGCCGTAGGCGAGTGAGGAATGGTTTCTCGAGTGAGGCAATTGCACTTTGCACTCGAGTTGTACATTATATTTTTCCTACAGATACCATAAAACAAATAAATTGGTAAAGAAACGTGACATATTTTTACACAGAAGTGAACTTTTAATATGGCATTTAATGATACAACAGAACAACAGCTGACCAGCTGATTTTCAGCCAGTGCTGCCAACGTATTTCGTGCGCATACGACCTTGTCTGCATGTTACGCGCTCACTATTTTGTGCCTTCATGTTGCAAATCTGGAGTGAGACAAAGTAATTAGAGTGAGACAATGTTAACATTGTCTCACTGATGAGCGAATTGGCCACTTTGCTTTCTCAAATCAGTGAGAGAACATGTAAATTGTTAGGTAACTGTAGGAAAAATATATTATTAAGCCCTACAAGTGTTAATTGACACATTTTGTACTTTAAGACATATAAATAGAAAGAAATATTGTTCTTCTGTCTTCAAACAGCAATCTTCCCTTGGTAACTAAATTTTTGTTGACAGACTGGAGTGTTTTCCAATGAACTGTCAGACAGTGAGTTAGATCATGCTCCGAGGGATTTCCTCCACTATGGCAACAAGTATCGCCAACCCTCCTTCACTACTCAGGATGTAAACGAAGCTATAGACAAAATCTTTCAGTTGGAGGGCTTTCATTAAATGTAGTTTAGTTTAGTGACTGTTGTTTATATAATATTTTTATTTTGTATACATATTTTTATTTTAACATCATACATTCATGCAAATCCTATTCTCTTGACTCAGTTTAGACTGTTACCTAGGTAGACAATCCACAATAGGTTGATGCCTGATGGGGTTTGTATTTGCTAGGCGGGTGAAATGTTTCATGATAATTTTTGTCTTGATATAAAAAGACTGCTGAAGTGAAATTACATGAAAAAATCAATGAAAATTAAGCCTTTTGAACATTTAATACTGGACATAGCTGTCAATGATAGTTTGGCTTTTAATTAATGATCCTGGATAATGTTTTAAATTTATCAATTAATAATCAGTTGGTCTGAGTATGTAACAAAGCTACATCTCACTCCATTTTATATCTACCTTAATCAAACACACCCTCATTGTCTGTCTAAATTGATTAAGAAACCGATCAATGTATCAAAATACATTGCTCATTGAAATTAATTGATTATAACTATATCATCTTGATATCGTGAATGACCGTAGACATTGGACAAATTGAGCAATAAGACTCAATGTTACTCTAAAGTTGATTCTTGGTGCGATATAAGTAATGAATATTGTGTCATGTCAATTGTAAGAGAAGTGGTTATAGGGTAGCATAAGACATTCTTTTAGGTACACCTAGTAGGCTATATTTGATCAAGTCGAAAAATGTGAATGATCATATCATGGCAAAAATAAATATTTGATAATATTTACCAATTCCAATTTTAGGTTTTTTATCTTATTATGGATCCCATCATAATCCAAATAATTGAATTCATTCTCATAGTTTGAGTTTTTTTTATAGTATTTTGAATCAAATTGATATCTTTGATATAGCAATATCATAGAAGAAGAATTAATCTCTTATTTTAAAATTTAATTTAATTTTTGACACACAAGTTGTATCGTGGCAGAAGCATGACTTGACCAGACTAGAGTTATGCATCTGTATCTGTTGCCAGAATGATCATGTTTTCTTCTTTGCTGAACATTATATTTTACCAGGGTTCTGTTTAAAAGAGGTCTATTCGACTGAAGCATGCTTTTATGTGTTTAATATTTGCACTTTATCACACCAGGGTACAAACATTAATATTCATAAATAGATTGATATGTTTAGTTAAAAGTGTTTTGATGTTGGGGAACCAGGAACAAATAGTTAATATAAAAACACTGCTCAAGTTAACTTGGTCAGAAAAATCTACCATCTTGCAACAATCCTTAAGTCAATGATCCTTAAACTTGCATGATACTGGGAAAATCAGTTTAAAAAATACAAATAACCTTCTATTCAGAATAATTGTATTATATATTATTATTTAATATTTTATTTGTTTATTTTTAAATCTTGTTATGTAGTTAATTAACTAATTAAGTGTTTTCGTATACCTAAGTCTCTGTTGTGTAGATAATCAATAATTATATATTTAACTTTGAAATGTAAAAATGCCCATTGGTATTGGCAGTTACATTTCTATTGTGAAGGATAAGATTGTTATCACCAAAATCAGATCAATGTAGTTTTAATTAAAGTTAGCCAGCTCTTAATGTAGTTAACTGCTGTGCCTGTGACACTAGAATAGAATTGTGTGGACATGAGCTATCCAACTATTTTATGTTGCCTTTTTAACCAGTTTCATTCTTGGTTTAACCATTGTTCATTCTTGATTTTAACTTACAAAGTAAGCTGTTATACAGTAAAATTTTACTGTACTTACTTTTAAGATCGTGTATATCCAATGTTTTTCACTAGTTAATTAGTTTGACAAATCATTAGCCAATCTTATCAGCCAAAATCTGTTTACAAGTACTATATTGCAGTATAGTAAAAGCCTGGGTGAAAATGTGTATTGTCAGACGTTCAAGTCTATTCTAGTTTAATAATTGTATTTATTTAGTAATACTTTAAAATAAAATTGTATTATTTGTTAACGGATCGAATTTAATTGTTATTCTTGTTGAAATGTTTATTTGTTATTTCTGTTTTAATAGTAAATTTTGTGATCATAGGGTAAAATGTAAGATATTTTAATTTTGTTTAGTGTTGTGGAAAGTAGTTTATGAAAATGTATGCTATATCATATTTATTAAAACACTTAATGTAAAGGTTTTCAAAATCTAATGTGATGAAAGTTTTAATGAATGATGTATCTGTATATTTTTCAAAAATCATATAAATAAAACATTGTATTTTTAAAATAATTTATTCCTTTCCCTTGATTACCTGAAATGTAATAGGTGGGACCTAACATTTGAAACTTAATAAAATTTGTGTAAACGTGATTTTCATAAAAAACAAAATCATAGACATTTACTGAATTTTATCAAGTACAATGTAAGTGGCATTTTGACATCAAGACTATCTGGACAGAATAAATAAATAACCAAATCAATTTTCATCACAATTACTGGTACCTACTGTAATTGTTCATTCTAGTTAAATAGCAAAATTCAGTAGGTAAGACCTACTGTACTCAGTTCATGCTCACCCTAAAATGAGTTATCAATACAGTTTTTATGTAACATTGGACACTGTCTTTAACATGATTAAATGCAAAGTTTTGGAAAATACCCTTAATCTTTTGTTTCTATGACAATGATGATGTGATTGACAACATTTCACCTTGGTTTCATAAGAAATATTATACCCACTCTACTACTATCTACCATTGACAAGGTAAACAACTACTTGACTTTCTATCTCAGCAACTAATCAATCAGCTTAGAGATTTGGAGTATAGTAAGTTGAGGAGGTAGCAGCGATAACCACTAGTCTGTTAGAAGAGTTACAGACAAGGGCTGAAGGTGAAGGAGTGTGATAAAAAAAAACACCTAAGAGTGTCTTGTAGAAAATTTAATTATTGACTATGAAAATTCTTTCAAATCTTTTTTAGCTCCTACCGTTTTCGAGCTATAGCAGTAAAAAAACGTGTTTCTAAAAAAAGGGTACCGTATTTAAGGGATTTCTTTTGGGGGGGGGGGGGTTGGTTGAAATTTTTAAATGTAATTTTTTTGGGGTTTGGGACCGAGACGGACCTCCACAAACATCTACACCATCATGGTTTGACCAAACAGCATCAAGGATATGTTATGTGATCACATTTCCAAAACAAAAATTCAGTAATTTATGATGATTGAGATAATTTTTCTGACGCTTTTTGATTACGTGCAACAATACTGTTCCTAGTGCAAACACAATATAATTGTCAAAACCGACGAGGATCATCAGTAAGGACACCGGGAGGAAAATGTTGGTCAGATCACGGGTTCAGAAAGTCAACTAGACATTCGCCAAATGCTTGCGCAAATTACTCCCAAACCATTTGGCGACATAAGTGTGTATTATTCATAATATGCTTCTTTTTTGTAATTGGTACATCATAATTTTGTATGGATGAAAACACAATTCTAATTTTAGAATTCTTCTCAAACTTTGATCCAACATTCCTAAAGCAACAGCATGCCTCCCAGCATGTCTTAGCGACTTCTCAACCACTGCTCTGACCAAAAACTGCATTCATAATTTCACCTCGATCACCGAAGACGAAGATGATGTCTCCACGATCGCGCATGATTTTCACTATTTTGCTGAGAACGTAGAAGATGTTCACGATCACGGTAAATGTCAGGGCTAGAGACAAGGCCTAGGCCACGCAAGCTCAGAAAGTGATGCCAGGTGGCTCCCCACCACTCCGCCGCTGTGATGTCACAGCGATACCTCGAGCTCCCGGCACCGTATAGCTTTGCATGTGTGAGTGGTGGTATTGCCGCACATTTAGTGTCGAATAAGCTCTATGTTAGACATTTTTTATTAGGTTTTACTGTATTTTATAAAAGTAATTGATTTTCAAATAGGATTACGTATAACAACAATTTTAATAAATAAAAAAATTAACTTTAGTTGATATTAAAGGATGGGAGTGGACTGTAAAGCGATGGCTAAGAATACTGTAGTTATTGATCCAATGTATAAGTTACTGTGTAATGTCTGTGTTCGTATTGCTCAAATGTATCTTAATGTATGGATTTTTAATTGTATTTATTTATTATTTATTCATACCTTTTAGAATTCATTGAGGTTATATAAAATACATTGAGGTTGTATACAAATACATTAGGCCTATACGGTACTTAGTATTTTGTAACTTTTACAAGAAGGAAAAGAATTATTTCAATTTATCAATTACATTTTACTATACATATTTCAATCAATTAAAATAGAGTTGCCTGACTAACTAACCTCAATCTGACAATCTCTGTTGACCAATAACTAACAAGTCGAGTTTTGGTGTGATTTTACTTTATCAGTTTACATTATGATTATAAGTTGTTAAGTTGTAAATGTTTAGTTTCGATATTATTTATTGTGCCTCGACTGAAATGTGACATTACTTTTAGTTAGAAACTTGAAACACTATTTTTAGCCGGTTTTTGTGAACTTCATTGACTGTTTACCAACAACGAATATCACGGGTGTGTCTTTATCACTTTAACCATATTTATTATTTGTAAATTTGTACATATTTAGTTTGTAAACTATTTTATGTGGATATACTTATTTAATTTGAGGTCTGGGACATTACATTCAGCCCGTTTTTGAAACATTTGGTCATAATGAACAAACAATTTGATCACAAAATGAAAAAGAAATAAACGGTATCAGCATTCTGACACATACTTTCTCCCATAAGTTTGTCAACAACCTTTATCATGTGTAAGCGGTGAGAGTAAATATACGGAAATGGGATTTGTAAGATTTTCTTCAGAATTTAAAGGACTATAACATACTAAATTTTTATCAAAATCGTTCGAGCCAATATTGGGAAAATATGATTTTCCGTTATTTTATGGGGTTTTTATGGGGAAATAACATAATTTACAATAACTTTTGAACCGTAATTTTTACAGAGATGGGATTTGTACCATTTTGTTCAGAATATAAAGGACTATAACATACTAAATTTTTATCGAAATCGTTCAGGCCATTTTTGGGAAAATCTTTTTTTCCCGTCATTTTATGGGGTTTTATGGGAAAATATCCATTAAAAATAAAAATTTCTAAGAAATGAGAAAAACTATCAAAATTGTAAGGATCATAACATACTATGTTAAATAAAAACGGATTTTTTTGTCTAAAATCCTATTTTTCGTTATTTTATGGGATTTTTAAGGGAAAATAACATAATTTACCATAACTTTTGAACCGTAATTTTTACAGAAATGGGATTTGTACCATTTTGTTCAGAATTTAAAGGGCTACAACATACTAAATTTTTATCAAAATCGTTCGGGCCATTTTTGAGAAAATCAGATTTTTCCAGTTTTTTATGGGTTTTTATGGGAAAATCCCCATTAAAAATCAAAATTTCAAAAAAATGAAAAAAACGCCTGGAGATACCATGGATTAGAACCTACATACCAAATTTCATCGAAATCGGACCACAGGTGTAGTCTCTAGCTCTGTACACATCCAGACACACAGACACACAGACACACAGACACACAGACACACACACACACACACAGACATCACTTCGAAAACCACTTTTTTGGGTCCAGGGGGACCCAAAACGAATATATCCACTCAAAACTCAAACTCGAAAATTTTGACGAAAACAATACTTTCTCCATATACTATGGTATAGGGGGAGAAAGTAAAAAACTATAACTATTGTAGAAAAAACGATCAAATATTTATTTACGTATATTTGTCTTTATAACTATGTATATTCATGTAGAGGAATAAGTTTACTTTCATTTTATACAGTTGGTATGTGGGGTTTATGTGTTTGAAAAATAATATACATGTGTGAATAACAAAATGTTTTTCTAGACAAATATTAACATTTATTAAAAGTCATGAACATTTATTGAAATGATCATTTTACATATACAACTCTTACTTCATTTTTTCTCCAATATTATTGCCTAAAAATGATAACTTTTACTTTATCTCTTGATAATACATTAATTTGGTTTTTGTGAAATTTGTAGTGCAACATCGTGAAACTTGTCATTTTATTGTTTTTGGACCATAACTTTGTATAAATGGTAATTGGAATCTTTTTACATTTCCATGTAGGGAAATAAATTCTAAACTATTTGTATATCTTGAAGTTTACATGCACAATTTTTTTTCTACCTACTCACATTTTCATTACAAACACTTCAAGTATACGGTTCAATAGGTTTGGTCTGTTGGTTTAGTTTATATGAATTTTCAAAAATATGACTGCAAAATTGCCAAAAATGCCTTGCCACTACAGAGTTTGCCCATTTCAAGTTGGAGGGTTAACGATACCCGCTTTAAAGATAACACTATAAAACTACATTATTATAAACACAATTATTAATATGCAATAGATACCGGGCGACATATGCTATGCACTACCGTGCTATTCTACCGTGCGCCACGCGCCGATCTATCTGCACTTCGTCACTGAGGAGGGGAAGTAGGACGGCGAGTGAGCCATCCCTTATATATCTCTAGCCCTGGGTAGATGTCTACGATTTTACTGTGACCGCAGAAGACGCTTACTACAATTTGGCCATGATTTAAGATTTTCTATAAACCGATTGTATAGTATATAAATTAATATATGTATTTTAAATTAATTATTTCCAAAACAACCTGATTTTGATCCGAATGCTCGAAGGTCAAGAATTTTACTCAACCCGAAAGAAATGAAAAATTTCTGGCCCCTACCTAAGACCCCTAATATTATTTTTTTTTTATCAATAGACTTACTTATTAGCTAGTCTCCTAGGTATTTTTGCCGATCGGATTGTTGGAAACAAAAGGTCAATTCATCGTGTTGGTTGAAGCAATACCATGGTGTATTCCTAAACCCTTAGGTTCCAACCTTTGAATGATCTGAATTTAAAGGGGCCTCTCTGGTAGGAGCCGCAGGGGGCTTCATTGATTCTAAATACGGCCCTGATAGTGCTCCAATATATCGAGCAGAGCTCAAAGTATTCACCAATGGACATTTTGTGGTCTGGAAATGGAGGAACATGGCAGCTAAATCACGGTTGTCGTCTGCCAAGCAAAAGAACATTACTGACTTTTTTCATCGTATGTAGTTAATAAAGTGAAGACCAATAATGTTTTGTCTGATGTATGTTTTTTTTATTTGTGTATATGATGTTATAAGACCTGCCATAAAGTATAATCAGGTATATAAATTTTCTTTTTTATAATTTCAATACAGTAGGCTTACCTAATGTTTTCTTCTTTACAGTACCGTATTTTACTTGCTTTGCTAGTTCCAAAACATATTCTATATGCTAATTATGGTTATGTTTTCTTATAATCTATTGGATTAACAATTTTTAAAGTTTTATTGTAAGTAAAAAAAACTCCTCTTATAAACCGACCTTTTTTGTGTTCCGACCATACTCCTGGTCAGGGTCGGATTAGCGAGGTTGTACTTTACATTAATTTTGTACTGAACAGACACTATATTTAAGTCATAAGTTGTAATAATGCAATTTACACTATCATTAAAAGACTTGGGAGAAATCTTATTGAGCAATCTACAAGTAATGTACACTAGTGAAATATATTGGTCCATTTATGCATTTACCGCAACCATATCAGTGCAACACTAAAAATTCAAAGTATTAACACTGGATAAGTGAAGATAAGCACATGTAAACCACAACCTTATACAGCTAACAAACACGCTGGAAAATTGGTGTAGTAATATTTCCAAACAAAAAACCTTAATTGGTTTTTTTCAGAAATTAACTATAGACTAGGTGGGTAAAAGGAGGAAGAGATAAGACAGTATTCTGAAAAAGAGATAATTTAATAGCTAGCCAACAGTCATTTTAAATTAAAGTGAGCATTACAATTTACAGATCATAACAATACAAAACATTAAAGAATAAGAACTGCATTGGTAAGGAGTGAGATTCACTTGGTAGAAGATTTAAACTACTACATGAACAAGTGTTTATACATCGGCTATGAAATATTGTCTTGACAGACAGTGGTATCAGTTCTCATCTAGAAATTACGATAGGTTCTAAATATTACTTTTTCATGGTTATGACGTGGTTTGCATTTAGTAATTATATATCATAGTCACATCAATAAGATTAGTGAAAATGTGGAATGTTACACTCTTAACAACACGACAACCGAGTCAAACTTAAACGTAAAAAAATAACACCAATACTTGCAAAAAAAAAAAAAACATGGTTAGCCTAAAATCTCAAAGCAAAGCATTAAATTTGAGTCCTTTTCTGTTAGTATCAATATTTCTGAAAAATTATTTAACTATATATTTTCAGCACACTATCAGAACTGAAAGACATCCTAATATTTCACTCTTTCTTAACTGGCCTGAAAATCAATTCTTAATTCTGACTCCATGGATTCTAAAATATAGAAATGGTATTTAAAAATATACCAGACAAAACGAGTTACATACTTTATTTTGTACTGAACAGCCACTGTATTTAAGTAATTTGAAATAATACAGTTAACACTAGCATTAAAATACTTGGGAGAAGTCTAACCAATCATGGTTTTAGATATGTGATGTATATATCTTCCCTGAATTATTATGCGAACAGTTATGGCTTCGACTCATGACCTTGAACACTGTAAACCTCTTTAAAAAAATTCAGAATCTTCACAGTTTATAACCAGTATATTTTCAACTCTCTAAACTACATCAATCAGAATACCAATCTTTTTAACAACAGAACTACCATACACCAACATCGAACTCGTAAAGCTCAAAATCTGGAAGTCCAAAGATGCAGGCTGAGTAAAACACAAAAATCTTTTCCAATTGTAACCATAAAACTGTTCAACAGCCTCTCAGCTGACGTGAAAAGCCTCCCAACTTCAAATTTCAAGAACCACATCATACAGGAACTTTTAGAATGGCCAGTATACTCCCTGAATGATGCAGAAGATATCCCACTATTCACGGGAAGAAATAGCCGAAAGGTATCTGACATAGTCAATCCCACAGGCTGGGTCAAAGACAAAGACCTCAAGTATCAAGTAAGTAACTTGACAAAATTCATAGGCAAGGACTTTTTTGAGAAATTTCTTACAAACTTTACAATATATATATATAAAAAAAAAAAATTAATTTACAATTATTCACAAGGCTCCATGGTTATGATGCCCCAAAAATCCCGGGAGTAGCAATCACAAGAATCAATGGAATCAGAATTGGCATTGGTCTATCAATTCCAAAATCGTAGATCGGCCCATTAAATTAAAAATAACGTAAAAATAGATAAGTGTGTTGCATCAAATCTGAAAGACTTAGGAAGTTCAAATTTAAATACAGTTTTACACATTAAGTATAGTTAAACAAGCATTTTAAACACAATTTGCACCACACTGCTTTGGAAATCCATAACATTTATTAAATAACTTCTTACATTTGCCTATTGGGTCTGATGATGATTGGAGTGTCCAATTGAAATCGATCACCACTTACCATCTTTTTTGTATATTTACCGTCTTGTGAAAAACAGTATAAGCGTTAATATATGTTTTAAATGTTATAAGACATTTCTTTTATTCACTTTCCATAAGATTTATCTAAAAATTTACTGTTTCATATATTTCATTTGTTTTTCCATTTTATAAACATACCATATGCAGCAAACACGTTTAATAATTATTATTTATTAATAATTATGTAGCCTATCTAATAAATAAAAAAAATAAATATCTCTGAAAGATTGTTTGACTATACACTACATGTTTTACTATTTATTTATGTTGATGTAAGAAAAAAACCTTGAACTCAGCTTAAAGAATTTATTAAAATAGAGTATTAAGCATCCTGATTATCAGTATTAATGTAAACTCATACAATATAAAACACTTAAAATTAGTTCCCATTATTTAATTAAGCCAGAAATTGAGCAATCTTTAGAAATCAAAAATACCCCCCGCCGCAGGAAACCTGCCGACTAAGCGAATTTCCATTTGTCTGAATAGATTTTCAATTAAATCCTAGGTTTGCTGCTACAAGGAAACTAATAAAGTGTATTTTTTAGTAAAATATTAATAGCTTTAGTATAAAATGAATAAATTTGCCAGGTTTGATCCATATATATCCGTAAACAAGCAAACTACAACTTTTTAAGCTCTTTAAAAAGGTCCAGAGAGAAATTGTGAATTTTTTTTTGAGGTTCAAACATGAGAAAAATCATTCATTCAAGTTTATCCCGCCTTACACCTTTAAACCAAATTTCATCAAAATTGGACATAAATCACTCAAGTTATCGCGTTCACTGACGTATATATATATATATATAAATAAATAAATATATAAAAATTTGAACGAATGGTGTTTTTGGCGTCTGGGGTCATCAAAATGAAAAAGTAAATCGGTCCCGGGCCTAGGTCTTACCGTGCCACCTACAACTAATTACAATAATAATATAACTTCCTGATAGGGAAATTCGCTAAAGGGCTGAGATAAATGAGATTCATTTGGACAATCATAACAAAATTTCCAAAACAGAAATTAAGAAGCTATTAAAATACATTTTCACAATTTTAAAATATAGTATATACATTTGTGTGAGTGTTTCACATTGCTCATAAATTCTACTGTAACGGTGCTGAAGGACTTGAAACCAACTCAGAATGAGTAACTCGATGAAATGTTATTGATGAAATTTACAACGGTTTAATTGCAATTATTTAACTATACTTATATTTTAATACTCCTAAAACCATACAAAATTAAGTGAAAATACATATTCAAAGAACCAGACAAAAATACATTGGTCAGAACTTATCATGTACTACCTCTGCAAAACAATTGCAAAGAATAACAGACAAAAACAAATTCGTTTACACAACCTAAAATAATAACAATGCAGTACAGTATCTATTAGCGGCCAGCTCCCCACTTTTTCAATTTTACACACCTTTCTCATTTACTGCAAAGCTATTCCATGTGGTGTGAAAATTAATGAATTATAGTAAATTGCACAATATAGTAGGTACTTATTAAAAATAGTTACAAATACAAAATATAATTAATTAATTATACAAAGTGCCCTGATATTTGCCGATTTCTAAGAATTTATGAACTATGTTTACTGTTAAGGAAATAGAGGATAATTTAAGGCCCCATATAGTAGATATCACAAAGAAAAAATACAGAAGTATTAACTTAACATAGAAACAAATTTCCTACTAATAACAATCTTCAAGAAACGAATCTATTTAACAACTAAACACAGACAATATATACAACATATTACTTAAACTTTTTATCGATATAAACATGGTAGCGCATACTCTTATTTAATCATGCTAGGTAACTATAGGTGTCCTTCTGGCCTTCAGTTCTTTCTAGATACTCTTTCTCAATCAGTATGTCGATGCATTTCTAGAACAAACATTTACCAATCAACAATGTATTCTTCGAAAAGAAAAACTATTAATACTAAAGGAACAGTATTTAAGCAACTTACTATCTATAAGTTGTTTGATTGATTAAAATAATAAAAACACCTGGTAATTTGTATTGCTTTGGTGTTGCAAACAGGTGCAATCAATTTGCATGCTTGCTGAGTTTTGCTTTATTCTAAAGATTAGCATCATCCTAGATGGTATAGATCTAGAAGTATACATAATTCATGTTATAAATATTTATATTTTATTAGGATTCCAACAAACGAATAAACCAAATTATCAATGTCCTTACAATCAAGAAGGCCTAGGAAAAACAAAAAAACAACCATGATGTCACCATTGAGACTAAGCCATGTGAATCGTTAGCGTTAGACATCATAATGCAACAGATTAGTGAACAGCTACAGCTTTCTATTCCTTGCTTGATATGTGATAAGGGCAATGAGGCAAAAACAAACTTGAGTTGATTCTATCCAAAAGTAATTCACATTTGAAAGTTTCATTTTTTTATTTTTGTGCAGGGTAAAAAGGTTTCTATTGGACCACTTTCCTTAGAGTTGGTCCTTCCCTGAAAGCTTGTTATTTCCTACACAGGTTGAAAATTATAAAATATTACCCCTCCATGGCCGAAAATTCCGAAATTGTACTTATTGTACGGAATTGTACGAATTGGAAATTTTTACTTTCTGAAAATATTACCTATAGCAGTGTTTCCCAACCGGTGTGCCACGAAATTTTAAGTAGTTAACATTTTTTTTATCTCATAATAGACGTGTTTTAAGTGCGGTTGCGCATTCATGACAGCATGTTCTTTTGCGTACAATTACTTGTCAGTGTTGAATCTATGAAGTCATGCCCCAACTTCCACTCCTAACCATTCACTACGTTTCACTTCTAACATTAACTAATAGTTCGAATCTTTGCCGGTAGAATTCGGTAGCGCACGGCATATCTGCCTTCCAATAGTTCAATAATCATCCACTAGTAAGCGCTAGGCGTAGAGAAGCGATAGCATAGCAACAGAACAGAATACTCTTTGTCAGTTAACCTGTCAGTGCTAGTGTTGTTTTGTACGTCGTTAGTATTGATTTTGTGTGACATGGATCGTTATTCAACAAAGAAAAACGATGTTAGTACCTGTTCTAACTCAAGTGAACAGACTAGTAGTGCTGACGTTAGTGGAAACAAAACTGTTATGGCAAGTAGGCCTACAAAACGAAAACATAACGAACGTAACGATGGTGGATCGGTTAAGTTTCGTCAGTACCATGACAGCTACTTTTCATTCGGGTTTACGTCGTCTGGTGGAGAAGAGCCGAAACCCCGTTGTCTAATTTGTAGTGACCAGCTGGCAAATGAAGCTATGGTACCAAGTATGTTGAAAAGACATTTAGTTACGAAGCATGCTTTTGCTGCTGAAAAACCGGTTGAATATTTTAAAAGACTTTTGTTAAATCAATCCGCACAGGCTTCAACATTTACAAAACTCTCTTCTGTATTGGAAATAGCACGGGAGGCCAGTTACGTTGTAGCTGAATTAGTTGCTAAAAAAATGAAATCACACACAACAGCTGAATCAATAATTTTACCAGCTTGCTGTGAAATTGTTAAAATTATGTTTGGCGAGGAATGTGAAAAAGAAATTAGGAAAATCCCATTGTCTGACAATACAATAAGTAGGCACATTGAAGACATGTCCAAAGACGTTGAAGCTCAAGTTATTGAAAAACTTAAAACAGTAGATTTTTTTGCTCTTCAGTTGGACGAGTCCACAGATATAACCGGGAAACCTCAGGTTCTAACATTTGTTAGATTTATTTGTGAAAGTGAGTTAATTGAACAGTTTTTATTTTGCAAAGACCTTCCTGGAAATACAACTGGACTAGATATTTTTCAGCTAGTGAACAATTATTTCTCCGCTAATAGTTTGTCATGGCAGAATTGTTTGAGCGTTTGCACAGACGGTTGTCCTGCAATGGTTGGCCATATAACAGGTTTCTGGCCTTGGTTAGGAAAGAAAATCCTGATATTATTTTTACACATTGTTTTCTTCACAGGGAAGCTCTAGTTGCCAAGTCTTTGGTACCTGAGCTGAATGAAGTTTTGCAAATTGTTATAAAAATGGTTAACTTCATCAAGAGTAGCCCTTTGAAGTCCAGGTTTTTTGACAGTTTGTGTTCTGCTATGGATGCTGAGCACACCCAGCTATTACTACACACAGAAGTGAGATGGTTATCACGAGGACGAGTCCTTCAAAGATTTTATGAACTTAGAGATGAGTTATTGATATTTTTTACTTGTGAAGAATCTGAGTATGCTGATTTTCTTAGTAATGAAAACTGGTGTGCGAAAGTAGCTTTTTTGGCTGACATATTTGGGAAATTGTATTTTTTGAACAAAGGCATACGAGGAAAGCAAGAAAACATTCTCACTTCCACTGACAAAATAAGTTCTTTCCAGCAGAAGCTTTCGATGTGGATAACTAAAATTGAAAAACATGGAACCTTGGACATGTTTGAACTGACAAAAGATTGTGACATTGACTCAACTTTTTCCGAGCTAATTTTGAAAAGTCTGCGTCTGTTTGAAGGAAATATAAAAAAGTACTTCTCATCCCTTGATATTTCCTCAATGGACTGGGTGAGAAATCCTTTCATTGAAACTGCTTACAAGACTGCAGTGTTTACGACTGATGAAGAGAGTGAGCTGATCGACTTAAAAAATGATCGTGGTTTAAAGCTACAGTACTCCTAAATAGTTGAAGATGCGGAAGCAGAATCAAAACTGAAGAAAACCAAAGTTAATATTGATATTTCATCTTTTTGGATTCCTTTGCTAAAGGAGTATCCGTTAATTTCAAAGAAGGCCATGAAAGCAATATTGCCCTTTTCTACTTCGTACATTTGTGAAGCATTCTCATCAATGAACGCAATCAAGACCAAAACCCGTTCTCAACTAAAGTCTTTGGAAGACGATATGAGAGTCTGCTTGTCAACCATTCGTCCAAGAAAGAAACTTTTAATGAACAAACGTCAAGCACAAGTTTCCCACTAGAACTGAACCAGGGTTTATTAAACATTTCTTACTCAGTATTGGTAAATTCATACATTTTAATCAAGCTTAATGTGTTATTATTATTTAAAACTTTCCATTTAATAAAAACTAAATAATGTACAAGATAACAAATGTGAGTTTTATATTTTTTACCTTGGTAAACCCATCTTTATATTATACACATATATATATTTACTAGTAAAAAACAGGTTTTACGGGGTAAGATGTAATTGAAAAAAAGAGTTTTTTATGCACTTACTAAATGTAATTTCAACCAACGATATTTTTGTAGACAAGTGTGCCGTGACTACAAACGTGTTCTAGCTAGTGTGCCCTGAATGGAAAAAGGTTGGGAAACACTGACCTATAGGTTGAATTGTAAATAATTGAGAAAACCATGAAAATACCTGTATATGACAACAGAAAATGTTTTGAAGGCTTCTGTATAGCGAATATTGAAGCGATATTGAGATTGAAAGGTTAAGTAAAGTATGTTGGTGTCCTAGACCAATGCTAGCATACCTTGGTCATCTACGCATTGGAAACCTTAAGTTGTATATATTCCTATTTTGTGTGGCTTATTATCAACACTGGCTGGTAAACAGGTTATTGGAACTAAACAAGGACTCAGACTAGTGATGGGTCAGTAACACTTTTTTAAAGTCGGTACCGGTACCGGTTCCTAGCCAAAATCGGTTCTCGGTTATGGTACCATCAGTACCTTATTTTAATTTTTTAGCATAGACTACATAATTTTTTATTTTAAAACAAAATATCCATACAGTATTTCAATTTTACAGTAATTTGCATTAGTATAGGTTGGTACAAAACTTAAGGGATTAAGAAAATAAAATTTATTCGTAAAAAAAAAACTTAAATAGACAAACACATTCAAATCAAAATAATATAATGTAGCAGAAGTGGAAACGTCATCATCGTCGATCGCGGCAACATCACTCACGGTCCTGTAGACGTCATCATTGTCTCGTCATCGCGGCAAAATCATGAACATTTCCCGTGGCCGTGTAGACATCCTCAGGAACTCCCGTGGTCACGGAAAAGTGTTCATCGTCGTCTGCGATTGCGGCAAAATCATGAACATCTTCTGCGGCCGTGTAGACAACATCATGAACTATCACAGTCACGGAAACGTCTTCATTGTCGTTCAAGATTGCGTTAACGTCATCGTCATCATCCGTGATCGCAATCTCGGCAAAATTATTTTCCATGGCCGTGTTAACATCATCATTGACTCCCGCAGTCATGAACACGTCATCATCGTCTCCCGCCATCGCGGCAAAATCCTTAACATCTCTTGCGGCCATGTAGACATCATTGTCATCTTGCACGATCGTGGCGATATCGGTAATTTTTTCGGCATTATCATTATGGGTACTGAAGGTACCCGTATCGACATTTCACCATTGGTTCTCGGTTTCGGTTTTTATATGATGTGAAGTACCGACCCATCACTAACTTAGACCCTTTTGAAAATCATACTAAGCTTCTAGATTTATTCTTGAAAGCCAATGACATGATAGGCCACGCTTAATCCCTTTATTTATGTCTATCATAGGACCTGAACTATATGCTGTGTTAAAGAACTTGCTACTACTGGATAAACCGGCAGATAAAGCTAGGGAAGGACAAAATTGTTAGTTTTGAGGGATCATTTCATTCTTAAGGAAAATGTAACAAACAAAAAGTTCATGTTGAACAAACAAACTCAGACTCAACAGAAGGGTACAATTAATTCTGAGTTGGAAACGACAAGCAACGACTGGAGGAGGGAAAAGTCAAAATCAAAATCTTTTGTTCTTTGAGTTCCGTTAGTCGAGTAAACAGTCACCAGCAAGATTCAATTGATCGATGGGTTGACCCGTTTAAGTGATCATAGTAATTTGTTATACAACTATTACCAGTGGCAGTGTATTGAGAAGTAAGGTGATTTTGAGGCCTCGTTCAACTTCGATATCACAAAAGTTTTTAGGAAATTTGTTATTGTGGGTTTGCAAACTAGTCGTTGGAATAACCAGAAGAAAATTCCCTCCCGTTTTGACAGTTATAACATAAAAAATTTTGCTGTGAAAATCAACAAAGAACGTTATCCTCAAGAAATTCAGAACATACACATCACTGAAGGCAAATGGAGACTGTTGTACGAACAGTCGGTAAGATATCGTCTGGTGAACTTTGGAGACACCAATGTGTTCGTATGTCCTTCAGAGTTCAAGAATGACTACATATCCGCTGTTGGTGATAGACACTCATCTCCACCCAATGAGCACAGATCGCTCTAGAAGCGACATCCAGATTGAGTTAGATTTCGTAAAAGCTATAGCGACCGCGCAAGTTGATGCCGGAACAACAGCATACGTAGTCGTGGTCTTTGAAACTGGATTCAGTTACGACATTGCAAGAAACATCATTAGACAACTGTTAACAATTTCTAGATCACTGTGAGAAAATAATAAAATTAAAAAAAATATTACTTTTGCTCCAGAGTGATGAGGGAAGGGGTTGAATTTATCCTCATAAGGTCCATATTGGATCCTGGAGTAGGAAATACATACATAATCTAAGTTTGGGGTTGGAAGACACCTCCCAGTTTTACTCCCATAAGAGCCCATATTGGATCCTGGAGTAGGACACAGATATACTCTACTAGTGAAAGTGCCGGTGGGTCTTCGTTACCTCCCGATTTTGACTCCCATAAGAGTCTATATTGGATCCTGGAGTAGGACTAACATATATACTCTACTGGTTGGAGGGGGGGGGTTGACATGGCCCTATTCCAAGCAGCATCTTGCAATTTCTTATCTGCCTCCCATCGGTCTTTCGGCACGCCTATGATCCCTATACCACATGTCATGTTTCTTGCACGCTTTGTCTAAGGGGTTAACTCCTTTGTCACCACGAGCCAGCCAAGTTTGAAAATAGGTAATTCTCTAGTCTGTTGGGGTCTGGTCCAGAACCAACCATTGGATGAGTGGAAGTAAATGGGTGGGAAATCCCTGGTCTGTTGGGGCTGGTCCAGAACCGGCTTTTCCCTACTACTCATGGATCATCCAAGGGGATAATCAACACATTATTGGGCTTATTATGGACTGTGTCTGCACACGTATGGGAACCCACACATGTTGAATGACCACAGAGCTACACATGTCAGTGCGACACATCAATCAATAGCCACCATATCCCCGTCAGCTGGACGGAACCAGTACCACTAATACTTGAATGCAAGGCTATGCATTGCTCGATGGCACATTCAGAGTTGATGGACAAATGTGGTGATGTCCTAGGTATGTCATAGTGTTAGGCCTACCTTGATCATGTGTACTCGTGGCTTGAACCTGGAGCTGAGCTGATTTAGCACCTCAGCCACCAGTTGCTGATGCTTCAGCATCTTCCTCATCTTCATGATCCTCACAATGGCTGCCTGAATCAGCAGTTTGCGATCCTCCTCTATGTGTTTGTGAGTCGTCTCTTGCTCCAGCTTAGTCTCAGCCTTCATCGGGATGTTTATGTTCACTCGCAGTTTCTTACTGCAAAAGTGTACATTCAAATATGAGAAAAAGATATATAAAACCAAAACATTACATTATTATATGTATTACTGGGCCCATAAAATAAATAAATGGATAAGTGAGTCGGTGGCTCAGTCGGTATCAGACAAGCTGAAATTCACTTTGTCTGCAGGTTTGCTGCGGCGGGGATATTTTTTTTTTAGATTGGTAGTTTGATTTAATGAATTCAGTTCTGACTGGTAGTGTAGTCAAAATAATATAGTAGAAAAAAAAACAACCCTTTAAAAAGGGTATCATGGATCATGATGTTTTTAGGAGGGCTTGGGGCTAGTGTCACTAAAACTGCCGCTAGAAATTATTGGCTAAAGAGCAGATGTAATGTACAATGAATGTGGAATAGTGTATAGAGATAGGACAAGGCAAAATGTTAGCAGGTTTTCCATATGCGAAATAAGCTATTACCATAGGTCTCATGGTAAGACCTGGAACCGGAACCAATTGCTTTTTCTTTTTGAGGTCCTCAGAGACCAAAAACACCATCTGTTCAAATTCATATAGGCTACATGTATGTGTGTCTGTTAGCAAAATAACTTAACTAAAAATGTTCTCATTTTAGCGAATTTCCCAAATAGGGAATATTAGCGAATTTCCCAAATAGGGAATATTAGTGAATTTCCCAAATAGGGAATAAGCTAATACCGTAGTAGGCCTACTCATGGTAAGACCTGGACCCGGGACCGATTTACTTTTTCGTTTCGAGGTCCCTAGAGGCTAAAAACACCATCCCTTCAGATTCATAAACCTCGTTTAACGTCCCGAATATAGATATGTATACATACAGCAAAATTAATAAAAATAAAAATATTTTTTTTCTTTTTCTGTAATTTATAGAATGTTGTTAATAGTTGAACTATGGAGCACTTTTGTCCAAAATATTTGTTTAAAATTATTTTATTTATTTTTTTTATAAATAACGGAGCCAAAATAGATAAGCGGATATATCCTATAGTCCGGGAAGGGTTAAGGAGTAAGCACTAAACTGAGTTCAAAACATTTCCAAAACTAATCAACCAATTCACACTAACTTACTTCTTATATCCGAAGAAGAGGGACACAGTTGACCCCAAGTGCAGGTCATTTTCATCGTCATCGCAGACCAAAAGCTTTGCCTTCACCAAGATCTGGATTACTTGGATTAAGAAGTCATGCTTGATCCGAGTAGAGTCTAAGAGTTGTGCAACGGTCCAGCTTTCACTTACGTTGTACTGAAGAAGAACTGCCATCTGGAATGTGGAAGCTTGTAATGTGTACCTGAAACATTTATGACCAAATGTCAGTTACTGTTATATTCATCCAGATACCTGTATGGGAATTAGTGGTAGTTCCTGAATCATTTGATTACTATTCTAAAATGTTGACATTGTAAAGAAGAAAAAAATATTTCCCTCTTAAATGATTTATTATTACTTTTACAAACCCTTATTTAACTCCTGATTCTTTACAAATCTGATGGTTGCCACTGGGTTGGAAGAATCAAGAGAACATTATCACAAGTCAGAGCAATGGCAGTGGAAGCTTGATGTTAAATAAAATTGAAAGTGGGCCCTGTAGAATAAAAATTATTACCAGATATCCTTAGGAAACAGCCTAGTATTGTTTATTTCTTCCGATAGTTTTTTGAAAATTCTTATAACTACACTGAATTTAATGTTACGCTACCAACACCAAAATAATGAGTTAAACTGAAAGGTATATCTTTTGTAACGTAACTTTTATCAATTACTCATTTGTTTTCTGTAATAAAAAATGTAATACTGACACTGAACTGAGAAATAGTATCATCAAGGACAAATAATTAGTGATGGACAGATCCAAGAAAATGTCGGTACCGGATCCGGATATTGAAAAATTCGGATCCGGATCCAGATACACACTGTCATAAGGGCAGGTTAAAAAACATAATTAACAGAATGCCAATTTAAATCATACTGTTTAAAATTAAATTGGTAATGTTTAAAGGTTAATATCTTATATATAGTGTAATCTCCAGTTGAGCCCATAATCCCTCATTTTTTTGGGACACTAAAACTTTTCGAAATCTTATAATGAAACTATGTGCTAAGTTTGCACGACCACCAAAATGGTATCTGTGTATATTTTACTATAGTTCGATCTTGAGTATGCTATATCGTGGTTTGTGCATGCAGCATCCAATTTATTTATGCCTGGATCACCTCTTGTTAATCTCTTCAGGTCCACAGTACTGATAGCCAGGTATGTGAAGATCTACAGGTAAAATACCCTGTGTCTGTGTACAAGAAGACTATACTGTGTTCTAACATATTAGATGGAGGAGTCTTGACTTCACCCTGTATGTACACAGAAAATCTTGATGTGTCGAATCCGGATCTCAAATCCACCGAATCTTAAGAAAAGATTCGGATTCGAGAATACAAATTTTTTCTAGAATAGAATTATAAGGCATATACTGTGACATTGCCTAACCATAGAGGTTATTGGCGTCATTATATACAGTAACTGTGTCATTGCTTGACCATAGAGGTTATTGACGTCGTAATATACAGTACTGTGACATTGACTAACCATAGAGGTTATTGACGTCGGCAATATACAGTCCTGTAACATTGGCTAACCATAGAGGTTATTGACGTCGTAATATACAGTTCTGTGACATTGCCTAACCATAGAGGTTATTGATGTTGAATACACAGTACTGTGACATTGACTAACCATAGAGGTTATTGTCGTCGGCAATATACAGTACTGTGACATTGACATTTAAGTCTTCTTGTAAACAGAGACAGATAGTCTTCTTGTACACAGTCACATATAGTCTTGTACATGGATACAGACAGCTTTGTGTTAGTAAAAAATCGGGACAAAATCGGTCTTGTACATGGATACAGACAGCTTTGTGATAGTAAAAAAATCTGAAAAAGTCGGATCCATCAAAACCGGATCCAGCCCAAGATCCGGAATTTTTTGGATCCGATCGGGTGCCGGTTCTAGCTCGGATCCGGCGTATCCGGTAGTCCTATATCCGGATCCGACCATCACTACAAATAATGCAATGAACTGGAAAATAGCAAGTGTATATTGAGCACTTTGACTTACCATAGACAATACAAATTTCTAACGGTCAAAAAGAGAACCCTTATTTTTTGTTGACCTTATACAGAATTATAGAAATATTAAACAAGAAGAGAGGATTATTTTTATTTATTTATTGGAATTATCGATGTTGCGACGAAAAGGAAACCAGACAGGGCAAAGTGAACGTTGACCCTGCCTGTTTAGTCAGTCAGTCTCGTCCTAGCCACCAGCGAAGCAAGTGACATCCTCCCCGGAGAGTGTAGTTAAGTAGTGTAGTATTACCATAGGTACACTTTACCGCTCTTACGTTCACTTTGGACATTTGATAGTGTAATATACTACTACATTGGTTTAAATATTATTTCGTTATTCGTTAAGTAAAAGAAGAATATACTTTTGTTTGCATTTTAGTTGTTGCATAGGTGGTTATTTGTAGTTTCCTTTGTTTTGGGAACCAGGGTCACTCCCCTGACACCCTGGGTCATTTCATCTACTTTATTTGCAGTTAGCTATCGAGGCACACTCCCTCGCCGTTAACACTTAAAGTTTAATCGCTCCAGGGTCGATCCCCTTACAACCAGTGTCAGTTCATCGACTTTATGCGTCGTTAGCAATCAAGGCACAATCCCTCGACGTTATCCCTCAGTTTTAATTGTTTTGGGAACCAGGGTTGCTCTCCTGACACCCAGTGTCATTTCATCGACTTTATAAGCTAATGAGGCACAATCCCTCGCCCTTAACTCTTTAAGCTTAATCGTTTTGAGGACCAGGGTCGCTTCCCTGACACCCAGAAGGTAGGAGTTGGTGATGATGAGCCTTACAGAATAAACCTTAGACTTTTGAGTCTGGACAGAATTCTGAGCCTTCTCCTACAAACAAAACTCTTGCGGGAATGTTAAGGTAAGAACAAATCTCGATTGACCCCTGGAAATTTGGTAACCCGCGCAGATTGAACTATTTAGGTCACCGATTTTGATTCTGAACACCCCACCGAAAACAACGGTCACAAGTTGTATCTACTAATGAATATTTTAAAATGTCTTTTGTTGCCGACAAAAACTGAATCTAGTTATTTTAAAAGACAATTTGTTCTGCTTCAAGTTGCGGTCATGCAACTGACAGCAGCATCAAAGGAAGGACAGTGTGAGTATTTAATAGTTTGAGACACTCTACGCCGCAAAATCCTCATTAGTCAACTGGCCAGTACTGTACTGGATCAGAAGCGAAGGTCTCGTCAGATGCTGTTTGCGCCCGTTAGGCTGGACACACAATCCTGGATACAGCCTTTTGGCTTTTATATATATCAAAAATAGATTATTTAATAATTACTGGCCTTTAGGGGGAATTGTCTAAGATCGGTATCACACAATCCTTCGACACGACTATCAGAGGTTAACCAGCAACCTACCACCATTTTTTTCTTTAATTTCACAAAGCCCAATTCAGTATTAGTGACAATTTCAATATTTATTCTTTAAAATGCAAATGAAAGGTTACATACACAATTTCTCAAAAAGGGCAGACCTCGTGGCAACAATTATTTTAAAGTTGTACGAGGTGTTAGCCTGTCCTACGTACGGGAATTCAGTAGCCTAGTCAGTTAAAACCGTGTACAATTCAGATCAGCTAGTTTACACATATAAAGACAAAGTTTCTTGCAGTTTTAATGTGAAAAATCATCTTGTAAACAAATGTTGTGTGACCAAATATGTTTTTATTCCATCTTAGGCCTATACGATATGCATTTTAAATCCGATAATCTTACAATAAAACAGCAATTCTGCAATTTTTACGATGTGAAAAGCGTTGAAGTGAGATTTGCAGCCGATTCGCACAGACGCACACTGATTATAAGTAGCCTACAGTAGAGAGAGTAATAGCATAGATAAAACAAAATAGTGACAGTGAGAAGTGTATAGACCTAGTCAACGATACCACCTTCCATAGCATATCTGCCTCTTCCAATATTATTATCACCACAATACAACTACTATACACAATTCCCAGAAGGTCTGAATAGAAACGACCTAAAATAAAACGATAGTATCCAATAAAATTCACAGTACACATAATTTAACTTTGGTGTCCTAACATCAAAACTAATAGTCACATCTATCCTTTATATCAATTTCACTGCATTAATTGCTAAATAAATAAGCGTAAACAAAGAAAAGTAAAAACAATAACAGTTTGTTTTGAAACAGCTGTTTGGTTCAAATAACATTCATTTGAAAAAAAAGAACTGGTCACATGTAGCAGGAATATAAAAAGTAAACACGCTAGTGAAGCTAATGACGTAATTGTCAATGTTTATAATCCATACCGTTATCAGTTCTATCCTTGATAATTACCCACCCTCATTCAATAAATGTACATCGCAATTTCCCATATTAGTTAGTTTAAACTACAATATATTCATAGTTGAAAGAAAAGTTATTTTCACGTTTGGGGGCGCTGATATAGGCGCCCCCAAACGTAACAACAACTGAACACGACATAAAAGGATGGTTTGTCTAATTGCAGTATCCTAGGTCAATGTTGACTTTGTGTTCAATCTATGTCATCCATCTGTTTATCTTTGTATAAAACCCGGCTGAGGTTGTGGTGGTAATTTAAAATCGTGATTCCTGATTATTCTTGATCTTCTTTTTATGACATCAATATTTCCGGGCCTAATCCAAACAAAGTTAAAGAAGACAAACATTAATTGTAAACAAAAAGCTACCATGAAGAATTAAAACATGTAAACATTGTTATTTTTCTAATCTTTCCTTGAAAAGTGGAGCAGTAAAATAACTTGCATTTATCCTTTGTTATTAAGACTCGTGTACAGAGCCTCGATTTGTACTGTGGTTTAATTAATTTTGGTTAAAACTGTGGTTTAAACTGTGGTCTAATTATCTCTACTAATCTTACTTATTTCCTATAATCAATGACAAAAATAAAATAACCTCATAGTTCCATAGTTTATATTTAACCAGCTGTTAGTTAAAACAAATTATATTGCTCTAAATCGAAGATTACAAAGATTGCTTTAAAAAATCATTCGAACATCCTAGTATTTTACTATAATTAATCTGCCATCCTCTTACATAAGAATTGAACGTATCAATGATTAGCATTACACATAGTATAAATAAGTCAACCCTAAGTATGTCTTTACATTTGTATCCAAATGCTGAATTTGTGATACAAAAGCTGAATGTTTACAGCTGTTATGTTACACAAATTATTTTATGCCAAAAGCTAGTTTAGAATCTTAGCGTCGGCTGCTAGACTTTTTAAAAATTAAAACATAATTTCTAAAAAACTGGGACCCTAAACTAAAATTATGGCTTCGACATTCCCTAGTTCTCAAAATTATCTTTCTTTCAACACAAAAATCATGAAAATCCATCGAGTGGTTGATTCAGAATCGTGAAATAAAAAAACACTGTTTCGTTTTAATATTATAGATAATACAGAACTATGGCAAGAATGTAGAACAATGTTACATATGTACAAACAGTTACTTTAGTTGCAAATGACTAGGATGTAAACAGATTTAAATTGGTACAAATAATTTTAAAATACAACAACTAACATGTGCAGCGGACAGGAATACACAATGACTGCCGATCACAAACCAATATCAGAAACAATCTTACACTAACATATAATATATAAAAAGTACTTAGGCAACATACGTTTGGACAGCACAAATACACAAAATACACAGTTTTGGGCAGACCTCCAACTACGCGAAAATGTGAATAGATTGCAAAATCCAATTTAACGTGAAATTTCATAACGGCGGTTTGCACTAGCAGGAAAGTGGAACTTCCAATTTTCTTTCAATGACTGGGTTTTGATTAAACCTGGCTAAGTACCGCAACTTTTTGATTAATTTACACGAGACCGACGGAGGCTTACCCAAACGCAGTACAATATGACACAGACACAACAAGACTGGGGACGAAGCCTGGATTTGAGGTTCCAGTTTGACTCTTGTGGCCAATCACAGGCCGGTCATTTATTTTACTGCAATTGGTTGCCTACTGATTAGCTGATTTGTTTTGATTTGTTTCCATGTTGTACAACATGGATCCTCGATTTCAGACCAAATTAAGATGCACAAAATAACTAAGGTATATAAAATCAATTAGGTCGGTGTATTACATTACTAACAAAATATGTTGGAAAATGTATATACATGACTAACATCATGTAAAAAATTATATATAGCCTAAATAATTAAAATAAATTAGCCTAATACAAAAATTATATGTAAAAATATGTGTAAAAATATCACAATAAACAGACATACAAACAATTCTCTACTCATTTAGGAAAAATTATATTTTTTATTAGAAAGTTTTAGATACAGGAATCACACAATATTTAATATTGCAAGTGTGGAAGTCGTCTGCACATTTAACCACTATTTCGCAAAGATTGGTGTAAATAGTTAGAATATGTAACAAAAGTCACGAGGTATTGAAAATTATGCCTAATGATTCCTTGATGATTTCTAGGGTTTCCTTGATTGATTGATTTCTGTATCGAAGACTTAGAGGATCAGCCCATCTCTAACACGTGTATTTAGTGATATCTGTCTATGGCTCAAAACAACAACAAAAATACTGGACTTATTACTTTGCAATTAAGGCTGCTATTCCAATAACACATGAGTGCCTTAAAGACTATCAGCTTATGCCCAATACTGCCTTATGATCAACTACAAACAAAATAGGAAGCAAACAGGGATATACTTAAAGCGTGATTTCCTACCTGTTCTTGAAGCAGTTGGTGACCAGTTCTCCTTTAGACATGTTGTACAGCCAGTTAAGTTTCCTGCCAGAATGTTGGCTGCTGTAGAAAGTGGTGAAGCGGTGCACACTGCGCTCCAGCTGTTAACCCATATTAAGATAATTACTATTCTAATTAAAGTTAAATTTTATCTATAGTCGATTCTGATTCTCGGTATTGAGGGTTTTTGGATTCCATACCAATTCAAGAATAGTATTTAAATACACATTTTAGAATTATTTTATCATTATTTATCCATTACAATTACGACAAATCACAACAATCAGGTCTACAGTATCCCTACTTTTAATGAATAAGTTCAATTTGTTATGTGAATATAATTTGAATGTTGTTATGTGTACATACCTAATCTTTTATAGCCTAAATAAAAAAAATCATTTAATTTTTGAAATGAAATGAAAAAGTTCTTCATTTAGCAAGAAAAGGTAATAATTGCATTCCACAAACAACACATTAAAACAATAGTTCCAAAACAACCAATCAATTTTATCATTAAAATTTTTCTTTTAGTAATACTAGCTGCATTCCTAGGGGTCTCAATCCCGGGATCCCGGGATCCCGAATCCCGGCCGATATTTGATAACTAGAAATCCCGGGATTGGTGACTTTTAATCCCGGGATTAACGGGATTGCAAAACCTATGTTTATATTGATTTTTTTGTGAATTTGGGGACTTTTACTTACAGAAAACTAATAAAAATAGTCCAATAACACTTGAAACGCATATACTCTTTGACGATTATATGAAATGGTATAAGTAATGAACTTTTTGATTGGAAAAATTAATTATCATTAAACTCAAATTGCGAACGAATGTAGGCCTAAATGTATGTTTCAGTTTTTAGACGATTTGGATTTACTTTCTGTAATTGTTATTACATTAGCTATAACTTAATTACAGTAGGCCTACAAGTTATACACTGTAAATAAGAAATACGTGCGATGAAAGTTCCACATGGTAATATTTATTTACTTAAAAAACGGAAACATTGCGCAGTGTAACACTGGTAAGGCCAGTTTAAAACATTAAAGTACTCAACGAGGGGACTTCTCGCTCATTTAAAATGGCTAAAAAGTTAAAAATCATAATATCGGCTTAGACGAATCCCAAAATCCCGGGATTGGATTGAAGGCGTTACGCCGGGATTGGATTGAAGGCCCGGGATTGAGACCCCTATGCATTCCTTAGTCAATTCTACTAAGTTCTAATTAATTCTAGTACCTTCTTAGTTAATTTTTTACTATTTTGTTTTGTATTCATACATTGTGTAGGTCTATCCAAATTATAATTAAATGTGTAATCCTTAATCAAAGTAAACATCTAATTATTAGAATGTTAAACAACTTTGGAATTGGCCCAGCTATTATTTGCATTTGATTAAATTGTATGTGCAAAGCAATTGCAATTCAATTCAACATAGTTGGAATATAATGTTTTATAGTAAAGTAGTGATGGGCCGATTCCTGAATTAGTCGATTCTGATTCTACAATTTTGGTTTCGATTCTCGGTTCCGCAATCGATACCGATACCTGTTATACCTGATAACACATACAACTTATGTGTGCTTCTCGCTATCCCTATAAATAAAGGAGCATGTTATTTTTATTCAATCTTTATACAATAAGATAACTTGAATTGCTATTGCTTAAGGTTACATAGATTAGGTTAGCCTTTAAGGAAAATAGGATAGGCTACTTCAAGAAGACATGCATTTTAACATATTTTATTAAATTAAATTGAGACAACAATCACCGGTTTAGGTGAATGAATGAATGAATATATAGGATTTTTTGAGAGGATAGCAGGCTTACCTGAATGGGAAGAGTCCAAACTGGCACAGGAAACACAAAACATAACTTTACACTATATACACAAAACATTAGAATATTTCACTGTCACTGACAGCATTTTCAACTAAGGAAGAGAGAGTTTTTTAGATGTCCAAAATGGTGGCCAGTGAGTTGTTGAGTCAGTGTTGCCAATAGTAGAATTCAAAAAACACATTTTCAGTTTATCTTATATGCACTATATATATATGAATAAATATGTAAGCCTGCTAGTTGGGTTGGATTTTGAAGTGGAGTGGGTTAGATGAAAGGTATTATCTAAGGTTTAGGTTTGGGGGTTGTCTAGACTTAGTAAACCATTGGTAGGACAGTTCCCATCTTCTAAGTTGTGACTGGTTACATTGAGGAGGTAGTGATTTGACTATTTTGGTTGTAAAGCAGTCATTGAAACTAGGGTTGTTGTGGCTCTGGGCATGTTGTACAACTGGTTTGTCTTTGTATCCAGTAGATACATCTTGTCTATGGCCATTCATCCTGGTTCTGAGGCTATTGGTGGATAGGCCTACATACTGTGCCTCACATTTGTTACATTGTAGTTGGTAGATAATGTTCTTCGTTTCACAAGTGTTGAAGCCTCGGATGTTGTAGTTTTCTTTGGTTGTGGAACTGGAAAATGTTTGGCTGGGTTGATTTATTTCACATGTTTTACATCTCTTGTTATCACAGGGATATGAACCATTAGGGCGTACGTTGTTTGGGTTGTTGTTGGCCGGGTCAGGAACTTTTGGGTGGACTAGTATTTTTCGGAGATTGGGTGGTTGTCTAAAAACAATGTTTGGTGGATCTTTCAAAAAATTGATGGTGTGGTTGGAGGCCTTGAGGATTTTGAAGCCCTCTTTTAAAATGCCATTCAATGAATGTAGTCCTTGGTGGTAGTCCGTGACAAGAGCAATGTTTTTGCTATTTCGTTTTTCATTATTTGGTTGTGGATGGTCTTGCGCTAAGCGGATTTGGTTCTCCACCAGCTTTCTAGGGTAACCCCTTTTTATGAATGCGTCAGATATTTTGTTATTGAACTTGTTTAATTCATCATCGTTGCTGCAGATCCTTTTGCCCCTGATGGCTTGACTGAACGGGATGGATCTTTTGGTGTTCTTTGGGTGGTTGCTGTTAAAATGTAAATACTGTAGATGGTTGGTAGGCTTGAAGTGTACACCGGTTTGTATGAGTCCATCTTGAATATTTATTTCTAGGTCCAGGAAAACTATTGTTGATGTTGAGATGTTGCTGGTGAATTTAAGGGAACTGAAACTGTTAAGGCTGTCAATAAACTGTTTTAAGGAGTCTGAGCCTGAGGTCCACAAGATAAAAATATCGTCTATAAACCGGAACCAACACAAAGGTTGTATTTTTTGTGATTGTAGGAAACACTTTTCGAGTTTCCCCATGAACAGATTTGCGTAGGATGGGGCCATCCTCGTACCCATGGCAGTGCCTTTAGTTTGTAAATAGTTTCTACCTTCAAATTGAAAATTGTTTTTTTCTAGAATGAACTTAGCCATGTTCAGTAGGAAAGAAGTTGAGGGCTTAGTGTTTTTGGGGCGTTGGTCCAGGAAAAATTCTATAGCCGCTAGTCCATGTGTAAGGGGGATGTTAGTGTACAGGGAAGTTACATCTATGGTAGCCAAAATCGTCTCAGGAGGAAGAGGTGTTGGTATGGTAGTCAGCCGTTCTAAGAAGTGGTTGGTGTCTTTAACATGTGAAGGCAATTCTCTGACAAAAGGTTGCAGGTGAGAATCTATATATGCCGAGATTCTTTCCGTGGCAGAATTGCAACTGGCAACTATAGGTCGGCCAGGGGGGGGGGGGAAAAAACGTTTTTGTGTATCTTAAATAAATAATAAATAATAAATAATAATAAATAATAATAAATAAATAAATAATAATAATTAATAATAAATAATAAATAATCTAAGATACACAAAAACGTTTTTCCACCCCCTGGCCGACCTATAGTTGCCAGTTGCAATTCTGCCACGGAAAGAATCTCGGCATATATAGATTCTCACCTGCAACCTTTTGTCAGAGAATTGCCTTCACATGTTAAAGACACCAACCACTTCTTAGAACGGCTGACTACCATACCAACACCTCTTCCTCCTGAGACGATTTTGGCTACCATAGATGTAACTTCCCTGTACACTAACATCCCCCTTACACATGGACTAGCGGCTATAGAATTTTTCCTGGACCAACGCCCCAAAAACACTAAGCCCTCAACTTCTTTCCTACTGAACATGGCTAAGTTCATTCTAGAAAAAAACAATTTTCAATTTGAAGGTAGAAACTATTTACAAACTAAAGGCACTGCCATGGGTACGAGGATGGCCCCATCCTACGCAAATCTGTTCATGGGGAAACTCGAAAAGTGTTTCCTACAATCACAAAAAATACAACCTTTGTGTTGGTTCCGGTTTATAGACGATATTTTTATCTTGTGGACCTCAGGCTCAGACTCCTTAAAACAGTTTATTGACAGCCTTAACAGTTTCAGTTCCCTTAAATTCACCAGCAACATCTCAACATCAACAATAGTTTTCCTGGACCTAGAAATAAATATTCAAGATGGACTCATACAAACCGGTGTACACTTCAAGCCTACCAACCATCTACAGTATTTACATTTTAACAGCAACCACCCAAAGAACACCAAAAGATCCATCCCGTTCAGTCAAGCCATCAGGGGCAAAAGGATCTGCAGCAACGATGATGAATTAAACAAGTTCAATAACAAAATATCTGACGCATTCATAAAAAGGGGTTACCCTAGAAAGCTGGTGGAGAACCAAATCCGCTTAGCGCAAGACCATCCACAACCAAATAATGAAAAACGAAATAGCAAAAACATTGCTCTTGTCACGGACTACCACCAAGGACTACATTCATTGAATGGCATTTTAAAAGAGGGCTTCAAAATCCTCAAGGCCTCCAACCACACCATCAATTTTTTGAAAGATCCACCAAACATTGTTTTTAGACAACCACCCAATCTCCGAAAAATACTAGTCCACCCAAAAGTTCCTGACCCGGCCAACAACAACCCAAACAACGTACGCCCTAATGGTTCATATCCCTGTGATAACAAGAGATGTAAAACATGTGAAATAAATCAACCCAGCCAAACATTTTCCAGTTCCACAACCAAAGAAAACTACAACATCCGAGGCTTCAACACTTGTGAAACGAAGAACATTATCTACCAACTACAATGTAACAAATGTGAGGCACAGTATGTAGGCCTATCCACCAATAGCCTCAGAACCAGGATGAATGGCCATAGACAAGATGTATCTACTGGATACAAAGACAAACCAGTTGTACAACATGCCCAGAGCCACAACAACCCTAGTTTCAATGACTGCTTTACAACCAAAATAGTCAAATCACTACCTCCTCAATGTAACCAGTCACAACTTAGAAGATGGGAACTGTCCTACCAATGGTTTACTAAGTCTAGACAACCCCCAAACCTAAACCTTAGATAATACCTTTCATCTAACCCACTCCACTTCAAAATCCAACCCAACTAGCAGGCTTACATATTTATTCATATATATATAGTGCATATAAGATAAACTGAAAATGTGTTTTTTGAATTCTACTATTGGCAACACTGACTCAACAACTCACTGGCCACCATTTTGGACATCTAAAAAACTCTCTCTTCCTTAGTTGAAAATGCTGTCAGTGACAGTGAAATATTCTAATGTTTTGTGTATATAGTGTAAAGTTATGTTTTGTGTTTCCTGTGCCAGTTTGGACTCTTCCCATTCAGGTAAGCCTGCTATCCTCTCAAAAAATCCTAAAAAATCTAGGCCCTTGTGCTCTATGCTACACCCTTGAATGAATATATAGTTTATTCCAAAAAGCATTGGCTACAAACAGTGATTATAAAATCAAATATACTTAACAGAGACTTATGACACTAAAAATAGTAAAATACATACAAGTTTTAATGAGCCAAAATATTCTACAATAAACAAATGGAACTAGCTAAAAGGTAGGCCTAAAATGTTCACTGAGTGAAGTTTTGTTTGCATAAGAATGTGTACATCTAGGCCTACAATGACTGTTCCATATTGCTTGAGTTATAAACATTAAGTCAATAGGCTATCACTGACATTAGCACTTTAAGAATTTAAATTGGAAATTTATTTTAAATTAATTGTTTGTTATGTCATTCCCTGGTGTTTTTATATTTTTTATTGTTTTTATCTATAAATATTCTATTTTACAATGTACCTTTTACTTAGAATAGTTACATACATTATATGCTTGTGACTTTGTCAATTGCACACATGTAAGACAATAAAAATCTTTGACTTTGATCCAAGATCTGAGGGCTAAAATTTATTACCCGACCCGATGTAAAAAGTCTGGCCTGCAGAACCCTAATGTTTTACCGTAATATATTCAAAATGAGTTTTGATGCCTTGTAAGAATATTTTTTTTAACAATACTTGTATTGCAAGAATGTCTTTTAGAACAATAATAGAATACAGTAAACCTTCAATAGTTCGACACTCGATAATTCGACACTCCTAGTTTGACACAGGCTGAGCTATTTTGTCAAGTGACAAGTGATATATTTAAAAGTTACTATTGTGATGTATGCTGACTTGAATAATAATTTGTCATTTATTGTTGACTTGAGACTTAACTAATGGACAGTGAAATTGTTAAGCTTTAAATATGGGTGATTTCTATATAACACTTTTTACTTACTTTCCTGTATATTGAACCCCATTTACTTTCGATAGTTCGACATCCCTTAAGTCCACAAACTGTCGAACTATCAAGGATCTACTGTATTTGTATGGTGCTTATTCAAGGAAGGGACATTGAATGACATACCTCGGCAGGCAGTGCAAAGTTGAATGATTGTTGGAATGGCCATGACCCTGAGGAAAGCACTTGAATGCTGAAGTCTATATCCAGCGGCTCGGCAGAGTTGCTAAGATGTTTTCTGAAGTGTTCATTGAGATCCTTAGACACTCCAATATCCTTAAAACAGAGACAGTAATTGATATTTATCAAAATTACCAAACTTATAGCATTTGAAACAGTGACTATAATGAACAAGATATAAAATAGAGATTAAAAAAAAAAAGTTCATGCTCTACCTGATTACTTACTGATTTTGGAAAAACCCCCAAAACCATCAATTAAAACTATAAATGCAAAACTAGTGAAACAATTTTATTTCTAAGCAAACAGCCATTGTCTTGTATAGCCTTACCGATTGTTAGGAGGGCTACAACAGTTAAAAGTTAGGTAGATGAGATTCATCAGGGTGTATACTGTATACTATTTTGAAAGCGATATTCCAGGGGTTTTCTTGGATTTTAAGTTTTTCAAGGTTCCCGCGAGAACCTACAGCTAAAGTTTGTTCTTATATCACGTTTGTATATTTCTAATTGTTTCAAAGTGAGCTATCATTTTCATTACCATCGTCACCTAAGGTCACGAAAACACCATCTGCTCCTGTGATAGCGTCAAAATCCTGAATATATCCATAGTTCACAGAAAGAAACATTATCATCAGCAGCATAACCCTGAAATCTCACCTAAGGTTAGGTTATCATCGTCATCCGCGATCGGGGCAAAATCCTGAATACATCCCGCGGTCGTGTGGTCATCATCATTGTCTATTCCGGCCACGGAAACATTATTATCATCATACGCCACAACAGAAAGCCACGAATATATCCCGCGGTTTTTATACATTGTCTTTTCCTCCCGCGGAGAAGGAAATGTCATCAGAGTCTTGCACAATAGCAGCAAAATCCTGGACAACTACCACGGTTTGCAGACATTATCGTCGTCTCCCACGGTCACAGAAATGTCATCCTTCCAAAAAGCATAACAGACAAGGCATCAAGTAACAAAATTAAAAATTTAATTAAAGCAGTACCTCATCGATTCGATGAGGTATAGGAAGTAATAATGTTAATTTTTAGATTGTTAATTCTAAGATTCTTTTGTTTATAATTTTTCAACATTAGTATTTGACACTATTTATGTATTCATTCAACGCAACAAATAAAGATTCTTTGAATTTAATTGAATTAAATATTAGTCTTCCACGATTTCGTGAAAATCCTGGACACCTTGAGTGAATTTATCGATTGCGAGATTTTTGCAGACGTGTTTTACAATTAATTGGGATTTTAAAAGCTCGCCTGGAGCTCGATTTCCAACTTTGTGCTCAAACTCTAAAACCTGAGAGCCAAGTTTGGCTTGGCTCAACAATCGAGCCGCTCGCTCGCACACCTCTACTGTAGTAATTAATGGCAAAGATGAAAATCCCGGAAAGGCTCCAGCAGTTTTTTCTAGGTCCCTTCAAATTAGTAGTGTGCGGATATCTGAAAAGTCGGGTCCGATTCGGTTAGCTTCGGAAAGCCGTATTCGAACCGAACACAAATTTGATATCTGACTTTATCAAATTTAAAAAATCTTTATTTGTTTGTAGCACAGAATACATACATAAATAGTGTCAACTACAGGTGTACAATAATAATAATAATAGATAGACAATTTATTTCCACGTTTTGGACTAAAAACCAAATCTTCATTCTTTCTTTTTTACTGTTTTACTGTTGCCTGACCTAAAATATTTGTCAGCTCGAAGAAGAATATATCAGCTGTTTTGCTTTACGGTTCGATTCATCTGGAATGAACAGACATAAAGCAGAAAGAACTACCGAGGTCAAATGAAACTCAACTCATGCCCAAAACAATAGAAGGGTGGGATGGGAGGGGTTGGGCAATGATCTCGAAAGGAGTGCTGGCCACAGTGAGTCGAGTATGGTGGTGGGAAGGGGTGGGTGTGACCTTGAAGCTACTTTAGACTTGCACCACTTCCCCAAAGCCTGCTTTATGGGAGGGGGGTTCCAATTGCAGGAAACTGACACAAAGTTGTTTTTTGGGGAATTCCTTGCCTGGTTAACTTTTGAGCCTCTTTTTCCACGTAGAAACGTTGATTTATTAAAAATATAATTTAAATTAACCACTGTTACTTTGTTATTTAGCATTGATTGTATATCAAATGCTAGGGACCAGGAGAAATATTCTAATTTGAATTAATGCTGTGATTTGCATTTTTACATCAAAATACAATGGCCTATTGCGCAATCATGATATTTTAGGGTCATTGTCCTTTATTACGCATCCTGCTGTAGTGCTGTTAGTAGAAGGACGTCAATAATTACGAATTGATGTTCCCGTGGTTGAACACAATTAGTTTGTAAGCCTATAAAATATTATATAACTCATAAGAAGTATAAAGATAACAACAAAAAAAACTTCATTATTCTTTCTCTTTGATCTTCTATTCTGCCTTGGGATTCCCTTCAACCACACATTCAACAAGTTGCCATGGTTACTTACCACCCCATTAGTGACTACTAAGTATTATGTCATTATCACCAGAGCTTTTGTGTTGTGACAGCGCATAGCAGGATCAGTTGCTAGCGCAAGCGTGACTTGACCTTTGGCTGCTTTAATTTAAAATAAACTCAAATAAACTGTGATGTTTCAAAAACAATAATTTGGGAGCCTACTGCATATCAATAACGGATTGAAATAGTTGAACAAACAATCTATAAACAAACTAGGATTACAATTTCAATACAATTTTTAAAAATATCTTGGTACTTTCTTGGGATAATGAGGTGTAAGTAATCATTTATTTATACTAAAGTAATAAATAAATAAACTAATGATGTGATAGTAGTGTAATTGTTGGTTCATCAAGGTTCTACTGAATTATGTTTTGTGGTAAATTTTAAGTGTACAATGAAATTTAGGTATTCAGTAAATGTGTGATATACACCTTTTACAGAGTTATGGCAACATCTGATCGTGAGCTAGGGCCTAGCCCAGCTTAGTGCATCCAGTAACGTTTTCGACACTTGATAAACCTGCAGGATGCCATTTTACGCTAGTGATCTGTCTCAAAAATGTGAGGAAATATAGTGTAAGAAATATAAACCGACATCTTGAGATGGAACACCTCACGTCTTCACGTCTTATGAGAACGAGAACAACATAACCTCAAGTAAACAAGCCCGAGCTTTTGACATCATTGTCTGCTGAGCTTAAGTGTTGTGTGAAGATCTTGGCTGCTAAGTGTACTAATGTATTCAAGCAACCAACTTTTCAAAATAGATGTTGTTAGTTGTGTTTTTCAAGAGAAAAACAATTGTGGAACGTGGCTAATTCGAACTTCAATAATTCAAAATAGTCAGGGTTGCTATATATTTGTAGTAGGGATGGTCAAGTCTCGAAATTTCGGGAAATTTTAAATCTCGTTACACGAGACGAGATTTCTTTTTGGCCGAGATTTTTATCGAGACGAGAATAAAAAAAAAAAAAAAAAAAAATTAAAAACGCCTGCAGAAAGTCAATGCAATACCCGCAATACAGGAGCGTGTTGTAGTTGCGTTTCCTTTGCGAAGGCGTTCTTATTTAATTAATTCTTTAAATGTAAATATTACTTTTATCATTTTAATAATATTACTTTAATAACATTTGAGAAGTTTTGTTAAGTGTAAGCAGTGTGAGGAATGTGTTATTACTATAAAAAGTCAAAACAAGTAACTATTTTATAAAAATTAAAATTGCTTTTATTTTATGATTTATTATTAAGTTGAACTCTATCCTAACTGAAAAAAAAAATGTTATGCTGATGTTTTTTAATAAAAGATCGTAAATATTCTTGCCTATTATCATTATTTTTGTATTTAAACAGTCATTTAACAATGTTACAAAATCAGGTAAAAATTTTGAACGTGCATTTCCCGTTGTGTATGAGAAGGGAAATCCCATCTCGATCTCGTCTCGAAATTTTATGAGAGATAAAAAATCTCGTCTCGTCTCGTCTTGAACTAAAAATCCAATCTTGTCCATACCTAATTTGTAGGTAACTTATCAACCAACACCAAATCATCCGAATCCAAACCTGACAATATCCGATCCGATTCGAACCGAGGCTTAACTATACGACCTGAAATCGATCCGAAATGAAATTTCTCTTATACCACATCTCTACTTCAAATTCAAGGTTTTTCCTGGTTGATATACTTATTTATATTATGATATATTTATTTCAAGTTTTAACCCTGACTTAATACTAAAAACTTTTGAGATAAAAACTGAGATGAATATAATCATAATATAATGTAATAATAATAATAATAATAATAATAATAAATAATAATATAAATAAAATAAATATAAATAAAATATATAAAATAAAATAAATTATAATAATAATAAAATCATAATATAATTGATTACAAAATATCAGACTATCAAGAGATCTTCTGTAATGTCAAACTCACATAAGACGAATATAGAATTTGAAATGGTTCTACTAATCTTTACCTGAAACATGCGCTGGAGCTTAGAAGTGTACTCAAAACCACAAGCTTGTTTTAGTTTGGAGATCATAGAAGCTTCTGCATCATCGCTTGCAGACATGTGCTGAACCAACCGCTTAGCCAACATCTTGGAGTAGAACTTTTGGAATACATCTTTGTCCTCTATATATTTGAAAACAACCATCTGGAAAAAGATGGAAAGGTTATAAAATGCACTGTTTATTTCTTGTCTATGCCATTTTTGTGGCTTTTTCCATAGAAGGGATTGTTGAGTACCCAAACGCTTTTAGATAAAGTGGTCCATAGGTTTTGTGGAAGTTTCGGGAATCCATTCCGTTCCTCCTGCACCAAAATCAGAGATGCTAACCACTAGGCTAGCAACAAACCACTTATAACAAGTATATCGAGCCAGATTTGTCTAAGCCACCACAGCTGCTACACTACTAATCAAAAAACTGCTTGTACTATGTTGCTTTAATAATAGTACTCATACTTAACAAAGTATGATAGTAACAAGTGTGATCAAATCCCATTTTCTCGAGGTGAAAAAATAAAATAACGTATCAGAGGGTTCAAGGCAGCAATAATTATAGAACTAAATAAGACCCAGAAGCGCTTTGATACAAAAGCCACAATAGTAAAGCTTGTTCTCAGGTCTTTTAGGATAACTCTTAAACTATATAACATTGTATACCTGAGTTATTGAACCATAGTGTGTATCTATATATATAGTGCTCAATTTGTGGGGGAACGCAGCGGAACGGAGTTCCCGTGCCTCACTGTTGGGAAGATAAAAATAGTAGTTGAAATAGGTACAAATTGTATTAAATAGGTAACAGTTCCGACACCTCATTTTTTACAAATCAAGCACTGTGTATATATTAGGGGTCTGCGGTACAGAAAATTTAAGGTCGGTACGGTTCAATATTTTGTACCTCGGTTCTCGGTACAAAATCGGGACGGTACGCGGCTACCCGTATTTTTGCGGTTTTCTTCTCAGAACTGTATTCAAACCATTATTTTTAACTTTAATACATTGACATTACTATGAAAATGGATAGTATCCTACAATGATGGTTTTCTTACAACAATTACTGTACCACACATTATTAAAACAAAACCTTTTACTGCTACAAGGATTGTGTCAAGAAAAATCACAGTTAAGATAAAGGCTTCACCTATGGTAAATTATTTCTAACCAACACAATGTCTAGTTGTTTTTTAAATGTTTAAAAACATATAAAAGCATTCAGTATGAAGACAGTGTAGTTGCCAGCTGTTCACAGCAGACGACAATGAAAAACTGGAGGTTATGATGAAGTAATGGCAAAGAGAATCTTTTTTTATCAGCTTCAAAACTAATTATAAGATTTCTGAAGATAAAATTTGGATTATCACAGAGTAAGATTATTTTCTTTTCATTTACAAAGTTAACATCCATACATATCAATCATTAGTTTATCTCAGACTCAATCCAATTTTCTTAGTATATTTTAAAGCTCTTCCAAAGAATCAAAAGACCCAGGCCTAGACCTAATTATTTAGGAGGGCCTATATATAAATTGATTAGGTTACAATGAGGGTAGCAAAATCACTATCTAGTTCATAAGATTTAGATCGCATAAAGTATTTTCAACACAATAAAAAATACAGGAAACTACAAAACATTTAAGCCTTAAACAGCCACATCTAACAATATAAGACAAGATACAGAACATGCAATGACATAATTTGAGACCGAGTAGGCTTGCATAACAAAAAAAAAAAAAAAAAAATGCAAACAACAACAAATATGCTTGTGGTTTCGTAAATAGAAAGATAAAATATCTATAACAAATATTTTAACTTATAAAATAAGATTGTAGATGAGTTACAAGTTTAATATGTAGCCATAAACAGTTTTATGGCAGTAGGCAATGGCCAGCGGCAAATTGAATATTCACGAAAATACTGACTGAGTTAGATATAACATTTAACAGTCATCATAAAACTATTATTTTTATGATAAAATAGAATTGGGGAAAGTCGGAAAGAAATAAAAGTGATAAAACTCAACAGTTCTTGGAAGTACTTGAATACAACAATTATTGTCTTTGGGACTGCTAATGGGTTTTTTATTGCATCATCACCCTAGTAATAAATTATGAAGATCGTAAACAAACATCTGATAAGACTTTTATGTGCTCCGAGAACCAACTGAGAACCAACTGTCGTTGACTACGATAGTAAACTGAAAGTAATTTAATATTATAATAGGCTGTACCGTGTAAAATGCTGTACCGGTAATTAAGCTTGTACCTAAGCTTGTACCGTACCGTCTTTTTCGGTGCACCTTTTTCGGTGCACCGCAGACCCCTAGTATATATGTATATATAATTAAGTTTTGACATAAATTTTTTTATCAACATTTCTCTAGCAAAAAATAACTTTGGGGAATGAATGCAAGGTGATTCAATGCTCTACAACATCAACATTTGTTACTACTAATACTGATTTGTCTAATAATTAGGGATGGTCAAGTCTCGAAATTTCGGGAAATTTTCGGGAAATTTTAAATCTCGTTACACGAGACGAGATTTCTTTTTGCCCGAGATTTTTATCGAGACGAGAATTAAAAAAAAAAAAAATTTAAAACGCCTGCAGAAAGTCAATGCAATACCCGCAATACAGGAGCGTGTTGTAGTTGCGTTTCCTTTGCGAAGGCGTTCTTATTTAATTAATTCTTCAAATGTAAATATTACTTTAATTATTTTAATAACATTTGAGAAGTTTTTTTAAGTGTTAGCAGTGTGAGGAATGTTTTATTACTATAAAAAAAGTCAAAACAAGTAACTATTTTATAAAAATTAATATTTTATTTTATGATTTATTTTATTATGCTGATGTTTTTTAATAAAAGATTGTAAATATTCTTGCCTATTATCATTATTTTTGTATTTAAACAGTCATCTAACAATGTTACAAAATCAGGTAACAATTCCGAACGTGCATTTCTCGTTGTGTATGAGAAGGGAAATCCCGTCTCGATCTCGTCTCGAAATTTTATGAGAAATAAAAAATCTCGTCTCGTCTCGTCTCGAAACTTAAAATCCAATCTCGTCCATCCCTACTAATAATAATAAACATAATGTCCACAGCAAGGTGCTCCTGGATAACAAGAGACGATCATTTACACATGGAACCATGGATCACTTACCACATGAATCATTTATCCATATCAATTTAAAACCCCCAAAAAATCACATGTTTTAACTCAAATCATACTTACTACTTGATTGAGAGTATCTTCCAGCTCAGCTTCCTCAGGATTTTTACTGGACTTCTTCAGAAGTAAGTCGCAGAACTTGGCAAGAAGCTCAGGTGATTTGGAGCTAGAACTAGCCACCTTAGTGACTGCATTGCTGTTGATAAAGCGGCCACAGGCTTTGTCCAACGCGGCGACAAACCCACTGTCGTTGTTGAATGCTGTCAGCACTAAAGCGTTGTACTTCTTATGTACTTCCAAGATAGTGCTCACATACACCTTCGGATCCTGAAATAGTCAATATTACAGTACGGTAATAGTACAAAAGAGGCGTTTTTTTTTATCTATTCTAAGTACAGTAGACTACTTTGTTTGGACATTGGGTGATTAAATAAGTATCACTTAATGTTTTCGGATGATTCAGACCGTGCTGTAGAAAGAATAGCAGAAAACAATGTTATCAAGTTTTGGTATCCACAAATTTGGTGCAGTTTGCATATATCATAATTAGGAGTGTGCGATGCATCGAAATTCCGATTTGATTTGATACATCAAATCGCAATTTGATTCAGTGGTGGTCAAGAACGATTCAATTCATAAGGGAGTCAGTATCTATATACGAAAAACGCCTGCAGAAAGTCAATGCAATACCCGCAATACAGGAGCGTGTTGATGTTGCGTTTCCTTTACAAGGCGTTCTTATGTAATTAATTCTTTGCATTTAAATATTGCTTTTTTTTGTTTTGATATTGTAAATATTGAGAGGTTTTCTTTGTTTGTCTTGATGTAAGCAGTGTGAGACATGCTTTATTACCATAAACATAGCCAAAACTAGATAGGCAACTCCAAAATCAATTAAAAAAAAAAACAAGTCTGAAAAATGTTTACTTGATGTTGATACTTAACTAGTTATTGATGTTTTAGACCAATAAATTTGGTATTTTTTTAGGTCTGCTTCTATCATATCATTTTATCAATGTAAACCAATTGAAAGTTCCAGTATAAATCTTACAAATGTTTTTATTTGTTTACACCAAAACATACCTTTATTTGTAAAATCAATATTATAAAATAGGTAACATGCTTACCAATATGATTCTGCAAGTAAAAATTATAAAATAGGCAAAGCAGCTCACTGACATTCCCAGCAATACAGGTTCTCCTAATATATGATTGAAAATAAATATTTGTTCACCTAAAATGCATATGTCATGTATGTATAGGCCTAATACCACATCAACAAAAATTTGCATTACACAAATGTTGTAAATTTTAATTATTGCTAATCCACTCAATTGACAATTATGAATAGAAAAATACCGGATTGCTTCAAATTAAGTTGCATCGAATTGAATCAAAAATCTTTTTAATCAAATCGTTGCTTTGAATAAAAAATTTTTTGCTGCTTCGCACACCCCTAACCTTTTTGGTGGTGTTCAAACCCCTCCTCATATGGAAAAAGAAAGATTCGTGTTTTCTTTATGTGATCAGATATTTGATCTATGGAAGGTATCTCAACAATTAATTGTATCAAGTACGGCAGTTGAAAAGTTGACCATGTTTTGAACGACTTTTAAAGATTGAATTATGGACACACAGTGATACTTGATACAGCTATGTTCTTACCAATCATTACTTGCAAGAAAAGCTAACAACATAATGTTGTGTGAATTGATTGTCTAAACTGTCTGGCTGTTGGTTCAAAGTGACCATGGCACCCTGGTCAATGTTTGTGATCAATTCAATGCTTTAATATGGAAAAGTGAAGCCAAGGGGTTGTGTAAAAAGGAAAAAAAAATGGTAGGGGGAAAGTACCTTAAACCGTTTTGGGTAGCGGCTCGAATCCCTAAACAAATAAAGTAAATACATCAGTGCTTTCGAAATCATCCTGTGTTGCACATTCAGTTTCAAAAGAATTTGTATTATTATGAAATGAAAAATAATATAGGCCTACATTGGTTTAACAAGTATGGTGGAGGAAACTAACAATCTACAGATGATTTAATTTTGTTTCACAACAATCACCATGCTTAAGCTAAATTAGATCTGTCTCACTGCTTTATTCTAAAGAATTAATTCTACTATGCAATTCTTGTACAGATCAGGTTAAACATAGAATATATTTAATGTTTTCCCAATCTCATTGTTAGTGAAACTCAGCTAAATAGGTAATATAAACAATCTTTACTTACATTAGCAGCTGATTCGCCACATTTTTCAATGGCAGCGAGACCTTGACTGGATATATGAAGCTCTAACAGATTCCGCAGCTCTCCTAGGCCATCAGTGATGCGGGCAACTAGGGAGTACATTCGACCCAAATCTTCGTTTTTGTCTTTATCCAACAAATGCTGAAACTCGGAGTGAAACATCTCCAAGTGTTTCTCGATCAGAACTTGCTCACATTTTTTTGCAAGCTTTTCAGCAGTTTTCTCATGTAGATAAACTTGAACTCGCTTTTGTTCATCAAATAGCCTCTGTTCTGCCTAGATTGCAACAAAGGAAATAACAATCCATGTAAGAGTTACCAACCAAACAATAAATATAACATTTTTTTGTAAAACAGACACATGGGGTTTGCGTTCTTATATCTTATTCTTTAAACCCTAAACCACTTAAAAATGGTGCAATCCATGCAGAGATACACAATATATACTGTACAAATATTTTAAATGCTGTCCTTTTGATATCAGTTTATTTCTTTAAGGACAAAACAAAGTGACAAAATTTGCCAACATCTAAAATCAGAATATGAGACTACTAAATATAACTTATAAAATAGTCAGATATACTAAATGTGAATATAACTTATAAAACAGTCAGATATATGCAAGTATCGTCAGATTGATTATTAATTAGAATACATGGGAAAATTATGGACTGTATGGTACGTATATAATGCTTGATATTTGTTTTATGGCATAAGATCAACTGAATACTATGCAATGATGTTTAGTATAAACTTTACAACTAACTGCCAACCAGTTTAAGTTTTTCATAAGTTAGTACTTTTACTTATTATCACTGAATTGTACAAAAAGTTGAGTGGAGAAGTTTTATTCTGAACTAAAAAGAAACTAAATATAATTTGACAAAGTTCTCCAAACTATTGACTTAAATAAGTATCCTAATAGATAACATTAAAACTTTTTATAGTGTATTTAAACAAATAATTGGTCCCATTTTGGCCAATATGAAAAATAAAACCTTCTAACTTAAAAAACAAAAGCAAAAGTCAAGATAAGTTGTTTAATCTACCTTTTTCATGTACTCAGTGACGGGATTTTGGCATAGGAACTCTGTACTTTCTCTAGTGTAAAATCGTTCTGTGTCCTCCAGGAACACTTGCTCAAAGGAATTCTCATAAACAGAAAGGTTTGGACCTTTTGCAGAGGGCTCTTCTTCATTCAAACCTTTAAAGTCAAATATAGGCATTAGGCAATAGGTATAGGTTAATTAAGAAGGGTTAAGGTAAGTAAATACTGCCAAGTATAAAAATTACAAGCATCTTGACATGTTTTTAAATGTTTTAAAAATATTTTATAAAAATTAACAACTAATAAGATAAATTTACACATCAATTAGATAACATCGATTTTTAAGAAGGAAAAAAAACTCTGGTTCTGTTAAATTACCGTATCACAATGAAATGAAATGAAAAATTATTTATTTACCCAGGCAAAGTTAACACAATAATTATTGGAGTAACTCATCAGAATTGAGATGGCAACCACCAACAACTACAAAAGTTATTGTTTTAGCTTAAATCAGAAAACCCTAATTTATTCAAAGTAAATACAATATAGTTGAGTTAGAACTCTTTGTTATTCACTACCTAATTTTAAAACTTGGTAGAAGAAAACTTGATTTATGCTGCACCATAAAATTATTGAAAAACATATTCCCTAGAAAACTAGTTGTAATTTTGAAAAAAAAAAATACTTTACACAAACTAATTTCATTTTGATTATGTTTATATGAAGTTAAATAAAATGTATAATAGAGGAAGAAAATAAAATCTACTATAGCCTCAGAACTGTATTATATTTTATAGGGATGGACGAGATTGGATTTTTAGTTCGAGACAAGACGAGACGAGATTTTTTATTTCTCATAAAATTTTGAGACGAGATCGAGACGGGATTTCCCTTCTCATACACAAAGGGAAATGCACGTTCGGAATTTTTACCTGATTTTGTAACATTGTTAGATGACTGTTTAAATACAAAAATAATGATAATAGGCAAGAATATTTACAATCTTTTATTAAAAAACATCAGCATAACATTTTTTTATTAATCACGCCTAAATTATTAAAAATGCCTACGATTAGGAAACATAGTGATATCAGTTAGGATAGAGTTCAACTTATCCTAAAATAAAATAAATCATAAAATAAAATATTAATTTGTATAAAATAGTTACTTGTTTTGACTTTTTTATAGTAATAAAACATTCCTCACACTGCTAACATTTAACAAAACTTCTCAAATGTTATTAAAATAATTAAAGTAATATTTACATTTGAAGAATTAATTAAATAAGAACGCCTTCGCAAAGGAAACGCAACTACAACACGCTCCTGTATTGCGGGTATTGCATTGACTTTCTGCAGGCGTTTTTAATTTTTTTTTTTTTTTTTTTTTTTTTTTTTAATTCTCGTCTTGATAAAAATCTCGGCCAAAAAGAAATCTCGTCTCGTGTAACGAGATTTAAAATTTCCCGAAAATTTCCCGAAATTTCGAGACTTGACCATCCCTAATATTTTACTAATGTAGGTTGTTTACTCAATCTCAACAGTTCCTTAGTGTAATTATTCACCACATTATGATTATTCAGCAGGATCTTGCTGCATATCTCTTGAGATAAGCTAAAACGGCTAACATCTACTAACAATAAAAACAAACTACACTAAATAGTGGCGAAATTATCGATAAAAACCAATAGCAAAAGCATATCATTTGAATAATATATTAAATTATTAGTATTCGTACAGTTATTAAGTATTGATATTTAGGATGTTGATTCTCAATACCACCGATACTTGGGGATGTTTGTATTGGTATTGAGAATCGACTGTTAAAAGTCGATTCCGATACCGATACCCATCAGCAATAAAAAATTACCGCTATTGCCATGATCGCGCAAGACGACGATGACGTTAAAGTTTCTGTGACCGACTGTGGAAGATGGCAATGACATTTCCGTAACTGCTAGAGTTGATGATGTCTACATGACCATGGGACATGTTTATGATTTTGCTGTGATTGCGCATGATGACGATGACGTTTCTATGAGCGCTGGAGTCAACGATGAAGTCTACACAGCCGCAGGTGATTATCAGAATTTTGTGCGACCATGGAAGACGATTATTATGTCTACATGGCTGAAAAATGTTAATGAATTTGTAGGGGTCTGCGGGTCAGACTTTTTTGGTTCGGGTCGGGTCGGGTCGGGCCGATAATTTTGGTCCTCGGGTTTCGGGCCAAAATCGGGTCGGGCCTAAAATTATTAATTACCGGATTTTTTATATTTTTTTAACTCCTATCTGTGTTTTTAATATTACTTGAAAATAACATATGGGAAAAAATGTATTTATGTATATTATTTCATGTTCATAACTTATTTACAGCTTAGAAGTTGCCTCAACTGCAAGAAAGAAGAAAATAATTTTTTATATCAAGCCATTCTTTCCCATTTTCATAACTGTTGAAATATCTAAACAGCTATATTACAACAAGTTTGTAATGGAACTTAATATAAAAGGATCATAAACAAATCAATTAACCTTATCACAAGTTTAGGGCCTGTGGACTGGCTTCAAGACTGCAAGCAAGAAGAAAATAAAAATTCTATGTTTCCACCATGCAATATGAATCATTCATTCCCTGCCTCCTAACCTCCTAAGTACAAAAACCTCACACTTACAATAGCATTATTAGTTACATCATCATAAATAAAGAATTATCTATTATTGACATTAGTAGGCCTACAGCTTTACATAGGAATTATTTTTTATAGGGCCTAAAATAGTAATAGACTAAGCAACATGACAAGTGGAGAACTCATTGAAGAAAAGATATTGTGTAAACTAATTTACTATAAAACTCTAAAACAGTAAAAATAGCACACATACATTGTTTATGGTATAGTTATAGTAAAGACTGTAAAAATTGCATATCATGTCATAGGTACACAGTTATAGATACACAGTTATAGGCACAGTTATAGGTATTGCAAGAGATCCTAAAACAACTGATTTTAGCTAATAAATGAAAAGAATTAAAAATCCATAAACTCAAGTCAAACAATATCACAATTATTAGGTACCCAAAAAGGAACTCTTAATATATAGAAAATTATATTAAATCAAGAGAAAAGAAAGTTAAATGCTAATTTGGCAACATAAGCAGACAGCAGAGACATTATAGTGCCCTAATTAGCAACACAACTCAATGTTTTTATACTGTAAGTCAATGTTTTTGAAACCGTAGGGTCTTTTTCTCGGAAGGAAGGGTAGTAGAATGTAAACAAAAAACCATGAATCACTCTCACAGCCGGGCCCGGGGACACTCAAGGTTACAGACCCTCCCCCTCCCCTCCCCTCCCCTCTTACACAACCCGAGCCAGGCCCGGGGACACTCAAGGTCATAGACCCTCCCCCTCCCCCGCCCCTATTACACCACCTGGTTGTTCCAATTGCTGACAAAATGCAAGTAACGAAACAAGGAAGTAGAGACAAAAAGATATATTTTCTTTATTCAAAAATATAAAACTGTTACAGATAATTTATAAAGAAATTAATTCATGGTAGTTTGTGTCTTGTAAATATTGTATTGCATCTTAGAAATATCTTTTTTGAAACTCTATCTAACCTAAGAAAAAAATAATTTTACTGATGAAAACTTTCATAAAATAAAATTATAAAATATTTAGGCCTAACCTCTTTGTAGACTTGCTGATACTTGATACTTAAAAAAAAGGAAATAGTGACCATACAATGCCTAACCAGACGATCAGAAGTGTTGTTTTGTTTTGTTACTGAATGACAAAAAGGACAATAGGAAAATAAAAGAACAAGATACAGATCTGTACACTATATCAGATATTTCTTTTGTTTATAATTTATTATGTAAATAAAATACTAAAATATATTTTAAACTAGGTATGGAATAAACAATAAATAATTAAAATGGGACCTCTGGATAAATAGTCTTTCTTTTGACTTCGTTTTCTTTGCACTGTTGAGTCACGGCTTTTGTTTTGTCAGTAGACGACTGGCTCTGGCTAGTGACAGTAAGGCAATTGCTCTGTTGTGTCTTTGTTCTTAAACGTGAGCAAACTTAATATTTAATTCTAATTTTAACATTTTAATTCCTCTGTAATAATATATATAAGAGTGTTTCTTTGAAAATTACTTATTATAACTTTGAAAATAATAATAATTTTTTTTGGCCCGACCCGATCTTGGCCCGAACAAATCTCTGACCCGACCGGTCTCTCGGGCCTTCCGCTGGCCCGACCCGACCCGAAAAAATCGGGGACCCGCAGACCCCTATGAATTTGCCACAATAGCGGAAGACGACGATGATCTCCACACGACCACGAGAGATGATGATCGTGTTTCTGTTACCGCTGATCGATATCCAAGATTTTGCCGCGACTCTGAAAGACAGTGATGATGTTTCCGTGACTGAGAAAGATATTCTGAATTTTGCAGTGATCCCAGAAGATGACATGATGTCTTTACAACCGCGGGAAATGATCACGATATTACCTCGAGTTTGGCCTGACTGAAAATATCTGGCTAGAGGTGTACACTCTCTTAAATATGGTATTTATTTCATGTGTTTAGGAGGGTTTAAAAACTTAAATTGGATAGTTAGCTTCACTGCTTTAAAATTTATTTTTTTTACTTGAAAAACACACTCATTACCTCAAAAATCTATATATATAAAAGGCAAAGCCCTCACTGACTGACTCACTCACTCACTCACTCACTCATCACTAATTCTCTCACTTCCCATTTACCTAGGAGGCTGAAATTTGGTACACTGATTCTTTAGGCATTAAATAGGAAAACTAAGTGGTTTTTATTCTGATCGGACTCTCGGGCTCCGCCCCAGTGGCTCTGGAGTTTCCCATGTTAACCTAATGAGTACTCACATTTAAATGGAATAAATGAATCTTAACAGCTGTTTCAATTAAACAAGTTGTTTCTGTTCTATGATGTTCAATAGCATTAAAGTTACAAGGATTACCAACAGAGTGCAGCACTATTATTTTTTTTTAATATATTTGACAACAGCTAATTTTAAACCAAAAGGTGAGTGAGCAAAGCGAACGAACTTCAACCCGGGGGCGAGTTAGCGTAGCGAACGAGCTAACCTGAAGGCAAGTGAGCGCAGCGAACGAGCTCCAACTTAAAGGTGAGTGAGCGTAGCGAACGAACTTCAACCAGGACGTGTGAGCGCAGCGAACGTGCTCCAACCTAAAGGTGAGTGAGCGTAGCGAACGAACTTCAACCAGGACGTGATTGAGCCATGCGAACGAGCTCACATATGAAGTTAAACGGGGCAAAGCCCGCGGGTACAGCTAGTACTTTATAAAAGGATAGAAAGACAGAGTTTGGTGTAAAAACCACTAAGTAAAACCAATTCATTCTGAAAATTTTGTAAAACTATAAAATAATGGTATCGGTATTGAGAATTGATAAATTTTGGTATCAACACATCACTAATTGATATGTATGGCATATTTGCATTTGTAGATTAATTTACTTACCTAGTTCAACGTAACAGTTGATTACTCCAGAGACCAGTCTTGTATTGACAGTTTCTCCATTGCGCTCACGCTCAATCAATTTGAGCACTGCATTGGTCACTTGCTTGTTGAGAGGTTTGAATAGGTTTTCTCGCCATGTTACTAATGCCAGTTGATAAATTTCAAATATTCCTTTTCTCCCCTCTTCACACTCTCTCCGTACCCAGTGCCTGTTGCCAAATTGGTCCGTATAATATATACCTTGGTACAGAAGTTTGTGCCTAATATAAAAATGTCTGGGAAAGGAAAAAAGGACTGAATGTGAATAAAAGGGAAAAGAATAATAGGATTTGGAAAGAAATAGCAAGCTCACTATAGGATAGGATGAGCTTAATTTAATTTAGAACACACTACACAGACATAACTTAAAATTATTGTTACCAACAAATTGATATATTTAATGGGCATGTACATATTTCAGCCAAAAATAGCAGTTGAACCATATTTTTATTCATTGCAAATACAGTCGTACTTAAAAACCTCTTAAATTTTCATAATTTTTTTTTAATTGCATTTACAGCAACGATAAAGAGGATTATAATTGCTGTTATATGCAATTAACTGTTTTAGCACCTGCCCGTATACGTAGGCCTTGCACATATATCCTGCAAAGCAAGAGGTGAGTCTGTACATTACAAGAGTGAACTGTAATGATTAAATGAGCAAATCGAAGACTTTGCTATAGCTTCCTTTAGAGTACACATCTGTTGCGCTATTAACTGAGCCACTGGCTCACCATGCATACTCTGCACTTAACTGGGTAGTTTTTAACCAGTTGTTTCTTTTCTGCTATTCATGGAAGTGACAGTGGTACATATGTTTTGTGATTGTGCAATAACTTGGCTTCCGGTCATGAAAAATAATTTCAAAAACATTCTTTACCGAAGAAAACCAATAATAATTAATACAAGAACGATAGAACATGCTATGAGATTTTTCATAAATAATTTGCTGATACAATGTAAGATAGGCTATAGTTATTGTGTACAGTTCTTTTGAATAGTAATATCATGAATTTGTTGGGCCTTGTCTAGTTGAAAGTTGAAATCAAAATAATGGTATTGTAACCTGAACGTACATCTTAGTATGTAGGTCTAATTAATTCAATAGTATTAGTATCAAAAAAGGTATCTATATTTTACCTAACAGGAAGTGACGCGGTACATTATCTAACTAGGCGATAACCAACGTTCTTGGCATTTTGTACTTAAGACACCCCCTTCTGTCTGCATTCGTCCGAAAAAATCTTTAAGGAATAGCATGGAAAGGGTTACTTAACATTCTAATTGTTTAATTAGCTTGAGTTTTCTGAACATGGGTGCAGGAATAAAAAGGTTTTCTTAAGAAAATCTCCTGACATAAAATATCAATGGTGGTTTAAGTTTATTTATAAATGGTGTTGCTAAATACAACTAAAAACGTTGCTAATGCAACTAAAAAAGTTGTTGCTAATGCTGTTAATAGCCTACTAAATTTCCCAAAATGTCTTAGCCAGTTAAAAATTAATATTCAAATTGATTTTTATATGCCCGACCCATCACTCAATTTTGTCATGAAAATCTGTGGAGAAGACGTTTTGTTAGCAAAATGACAGAGCAGTTTACCTGTTGAGGTACGCGCAGACACCATTGAGCACTTTAGAGCTAAACTGGTACTCCTCCCACTGGCGAGTGTAGAACTGCAGCACGTCTTCGTCCATCAGGTCCAAACCGTCCTATAATAAAGGAACAAATATCAAAAAATATACTTAATAAAAATCAGGCGAAACATTAAAGGGGATTTGGCACTCCTTAAGGTGTATTTTTTTATTTTCAGCTTTAATCTTTTAAATGTAATATATTTAGGTTGTTATTGATCAAATTTAAAGGAATATAGTAAAAAAATATATATATCTCACTACATTAAATAAAATTGATTAGCTGAAAATCAACGTATTTTTTATAATTTTTAAAATTGATATAACTTTTGTATTATATGTCCTATTTTAATTATCTTGGTCTTGAATTATAGGCTTGGTCTTGAATTATAGGCTTGGTCTTGAACTAAAAATTCATGTATACCGGTACTCATATGTCTTAGTTTAACTTTAATATTTTTTAAGCAGTATCAGATTTTATAAGAATTTATTTAATTTCTTGTTTCTGTTGTTGTTAATTTGTAAATACAGTGGAACCTTGATAAGAAGACCCTCGATAAAAAGTCGCCCTTGATAACAAGTGTCATTTTCAAATCCCCTTAAAATTATTTTACACCTACAACCTAATCACATGTTATTACAAACCTCGATAAGAAGTCAACCTTGATAACAAGTCTTATTTTACAATCCACATGAGAGTCTTGCTGTACAATCCACATCTACTGCAAAAACTTATTTTGCCAAATGGATTCAAAATACATGTTTTTTTAGGTTTTTTTATTCAAAAGCTATGTACAAAATTGGAGTGTTTTTGGAATATCAAATTTTGTACGCTGAAACATGGAATTTTTAAAGTTGTAATCAGCGCTTAAATTTTTTCTACTGATTTTATATTTTTTTATGTTATGTCATGTTATTGCTGAACATGATATGTCCATTTTTAACCGAAAATAGAACAAAAAAGCGTGTCCTCCTCCTCGATGGAACCAGCTCACCTTCGTACTTACTGTACCGGCTCACCCCTTGCTTTGCTGGATACGTTCCATAGAAAGAAAAAAACAACACCTGCTCAAGAGGAACAAGGTTAAAAGCAAGCTTAAAAGAGGCCACAACCTCATAAAAAAAAACCAACACCTGCTCAAGAGATCTCAACAGAGCATCAGCTTACCCCAACAATTTAATTTACAATAATTATAATATAATGCATTTAAATGCAATAGGCTATAATTTAAGAATCAGCGATTCCTAAAAATATTATAGTTCGATGCAAGGAAGAAACGAGTACCAAAAAGAGAAGGGGGTGGCGATAAGGAATATGGGAGTGATAACAAACGCTAGTCTATACCAGCCTGCCGCGCTGAATACGTCTCCACACATTTAACTTCGTAGCTATTGGCCAAATAAGTGTTTACGTGTTTTCGTCATTGTTCTAATTGAACGAAAAATTGAGACCTTGTGGCCTGATGAAGAATCCTTTTGAGAGTCGAAACCAGTAGCCTAGACAGACTAGAACAAGACAAGAACCACTCCGGCAGTAAATAGTAACGATTGCGTGATAACGACACGAGTAGAAAATTTAAGATATGAGCCTTGGCGAGTAAAAACTTCTACGAGTGTCATTAACACTATTTACACGAGTTGCGTACACTATTTTATCTATGACAGTGTTTTAATTACAAAAAATCACTAGGTACTCATAACTTAAGAAGTTTTCGTTTATAACCTCTCATTGCCACTGACAGTGATGCAACGAAATATGGTACGAAACACTAATTGCACCACTCAACGATTAAATTGGGATGAACAGTTGATTAGTTGAAGTTCAAATCATTACAATTTTACTTCTTCTCTATCAATCCTTAAACCTCATTGGTCCGTTACCCGTGTTGTTATGAGTAAAACTATGCTGTTATGAAAGTAAACAATCTGTTGTGAGAAACTTTTCAATTGTAAGAACTGAACTGAAACGGCTACTTAAAAAAAAAAAAAAAAACTGTCGTAGGTTAAGGTATTTAAACCACTACTATATTTACTACAAGTGATTTGGAGATATACTAAAAACAAGAGATAATTTAATTTCATTCATTTTATTGGGCTTGGTGTACAGGGTTGCCACCAAAGTGAGATAAAAAAATTCATGCATAATTCAAGGTTTTCATTGGTAGTTTTGAAAAATTCATGGGGTATATGCTCGCACAATTTCACCATAAAAGAGTGTTGCCTAGTTCAGAATTGTACATTAATTTATCGACAATATATAGTTTTGTGTGCTACTATCAAATAAAACACATTTAATGCGTTTATTTTAGAGTTAAAAATAAGAATTTAATATAATTTATCCAGTCTAAAAAAGTAAAATCACAGATGAAAAAGGATTAATAAAAATCTTGTGTGTGATAATAAGATGTAATTATTAAAAAAAAATTGAAACATCTGATTTAACAACATCATAGGCCTAATGATAAATTCAAACGTTAGACGAAATAGTAAATTAAAAAATTAGTCGGATTGGTAGTTAGGTTTGGCCTAACCTAAAAAACATTGCATCCAAACATAAAAGGTTTAACTTAGTTAATCCAGCAATGGCCTAGAACTTTACTGTCTAAACATCAAATTAAGATAATAGGCTACTATAAAAACAAATGTTAAGAACATGATCAAGAAACGGTTAACTTGGTAATGAATGGGCCATATCTAGGCCTACTAAAACGCACATGCAATTTATTACTTTATACTGTAACACAGTAGGCTAGACTACATTGTAATCCAAAACTGAATCTTGGCTAAGTTAGGCCTGAACCAACTTCTATTTATTGAGAAGATTAAAGGTTACCGACTGACTGATAAAAACACTCTAAAAAGGTAAGATTATGTAAATAAATATTTAGTTAATGCTAAGAACGAAACAAAAGTAATGGAATGTATGTAAGTTTAGACATAGGCTAACTTACATTAAGTAATAAAAAAAAAATTAATTACATTACAGAAAAGGTTAAAATAAACTTAGTTAGGAGGATGTTTCTTCAGATTGGATCAGTTTATATATTATTATTTGCCTACACAGGTTTAAATCACAGTTAAAACAATTATTTAATTAAATTTACATCTCATTAAAAACTTAGTTAGATTCGTATTGACTGAAAACACCTAGTTATATGCTTCAACAAAACATTTACATTTACCTTCCTCAGAACGAAATCACCATTTTTCAGCACAACATTGACTTCTTGCAACTTAGGCCTAAATAAATAAACTTAATCTCACGTTGTAACACATTTACTCAACACTGACAGTAGTTTGAAATGACGACATATTTGACCAAAACAAACACAGAAGACGATTAAGTTCCAGCCGGCGCAAGCCATTTTGACCTTTATGGCAAGGCAAGGTACTTCTTATTTTAACGTTATAAAGTATCGGAAGTATAATATATCAGTAATAAAAAATATTTAATCTGAACACTTGTTCCACTGAGTGTTGGGTAATCAATTATAAGAAGCACAAAACTGAATCACGAGTGCAACAAGTGATCTTACTGTCCAGTGTCCACCACTACTTCAAACTTCAAACGTTTGACTCGTTTCTAAGTTTCAGATCAGTTTAAAACTTTTAGGTTATGGTTACTCTGTATTTCCTTCCACACGAACACTAGACAGACACTAGAGTAGAGAGTAGAGAATGAGAGCGAGCATCAATTCCGATTGTCGATGTTTTCGAAACATCGATGTCTTTTCTATCGATGTTCGAAGTTATTTGTTTACATCGATGGTAGATTACCGAACCGATGATTTGGTTTGTTACATCGGTCTTTTAGGCCAACAAAAGTAATGAAATATGAAATATTGATGTTTTCCGTAACTGAATTGTATTGGTTTTAGGTTAATTGGCTGTTACAGTGCAGAGAACAGACAACAGACGAGAAACTCGGAACAAACATCGATGTGATCGATGTTTTAGCTCCGAAAGCATCGATTTTATCGGTAGATCGGTACTCGCACAGACAATAACTCGGTGGTAGAGATGGGCGTTATAACATAACAGGAATAACAGGATGAATAACAGTGTTGCGGCCACGGCAACGTTATCGCGGCAACACGTTGCAGAGAACTCCCTGTTATTATAATAACGTATCTATCTACACAATGTTGCAGGAAAGCCGCGCGACAACGAAAACGAAAACATGCATTGCCATTAGTGCCGTTGCCGCAACGCTACCAGACCAGAGCAACGATAACTTCTGAAACGAACTAGAATAACGCATCCTGTCTGGACAACGCGGCAACGCCCGACTCCCGAGTCCCGATTACAACTGAAAACTGAACTGATCAACCGACAATGATAACTGAACGCCGCAACAGCAACACCGACCGGCGGACAACGGTTTATAGCGGCAACGAGCTGGCAATCGTTATTGAAATAACAGGTTGCCGCAATACGTTATTGGGCAGCTGCGTTATCGTTATAACCGTTGCCGGAAAACAACGATAATTCCCATCTCTAGACTACTCGGCTGACGTCGGTTGCGATCGGATTTGACCTTGAATAAACTACGCAATCGTTTCTGTTCGTGCCATGGCAACAAAACTTTTTATCTCGACACTCCCACTTTGACGTTTTATCTCGGTGTTCATTTCGAGAATGGTTTTAATACGGAGTATTTGATTCAGCACATTTAGGGGTTTTGGCTGAATTGTTAATAATGATTTTGAGAATTCATGGTCCAATGACGAAATTCACGCATAATTCACGCACTTTTTCATGGTCACCTAAATTCACGCATAATTCACGCTTTTCAAGGTTTTCATGGCTGGTGGCAACCCTGGTGTAGTATCCAATAAAAAGTTATTGAGCTTTCATCTTTATTGAGGATTAATTCATTTGACGATTTTGAGGGTTAATTACTTAAAAAGACAAGAGTTCTGATATTATGTCACTCACAATAGCAGATGTATTTTCTACCCATCAGATGACAAAAACTTTCACATCATTGCTATTCCAAACAATGAATAAACATTAAATAGTTTTTTCACTACCTAACATCATTTTGAGCATGAATACGAAAGATTATTTACAGTAGTTCCTCAATAATTCGGCCATCCAGCCCCCGGCTCGGGGTTTCGGCTCTAGATACAGCTTCTCCAATAATCTAGCCAAATAAAAAAACTTTGATTGTATCTGTATTGCTTTGAAAAAAGTATACTAACATTTAACAACATAATGGAGCTGTAGTAGTAAGTGAATAACTTGTCCTATAACAATTTGTAAATATTTGACATGAATTAGCATGTTTTTACAATTATTAGTACATTACAATCAAGATTTGTATTGTACAGTAATTAATTTCTGTACATGAGAGAAAATTAACTCTGAAAATAAACACTAATTAATTTTGCCCAGCAAAGAACTGCCTGCTGCTGACAAAAACTGGGACAAAACCTGAAACACGCACACACAACAGACCAAAATCTAGGTTACACTCTCTTAAACAGAGTTTAATTTCTTACTGAATGAATGAATGAATGAATTAAATGAAAAAGTGCTTTATTTATCAAAATAAAAGGTTTACAATCATACAACAACAAAATAATAAAGGGCCTAACAATTACAACTTTTCAAGTTGGCCTAGCACTTACAACAATGGTTTTTTGGACCTTCTGTTATAATTTCTTACTGTTACTGTAAATGAACATAGTGTCAGTTATATCCTACATATGGAATCACTGTGTTTATGATTTACTAACTGATGAAACCAATTTCAAAAATCCATGTCCATGAGGCATTTTACATTGAACAGCTTTGCATTGAAGCGTTTTATTGTAGTGTTAACTATTTTGAATCCATAAGATATCTCAAGTTTAATATTTGAAATGGTCTTTTACTTGTGTAACTTTTCTGTAAATCTTGCCAACCATTCCCTTGTTTTAAGTGGAATATCGAGAGATTACTGTAGTAGTTGCATGGAAATTAACAAACCTTTAACAAGTTGACCAAATACGTTCGAAGGAAGTCCCTTAATCTTTTGTAGAGCTCTAGCCCAACCAACTGTGCTCCACCCGTGGTGGTCTGAGATCCTTTTTTCACTTTGGATGAGCTGCTGGTTTTTGGCGCCTGTTGGTGCACACTTGTACAATAGTTGTACACATGTCTAATTTTACAGTTAAGGAATAATAAAGTGATTGCAGTAAGCTAAATACTAATAAAAGATCAAATAGAAAAACTATTTAATTGATGTAAAATACTCGATTGGGATGAATTTACTTTTTCTCAAAACCCATTAAGGGTTTCCCTATAGGTTACCAGATTTGAAAATAAAAGATTGGTATATTTTATACATAAACATTATTTTTTTGGTAAACTATAGTTTAAAAAAACTGATTTAAGGAAATTAATATTTGTATGGGATAACTTATTACTCAATAAAATCTGTTATCTAGACCCATAAGAAAGTTAAAAGTAATCTCTAGTTCTTTAAGTACAAAAACTTTCTTCAACAAATGTGATTCAAAAGACATATGATGCACATTGGCGCAATTGAAGAGCACAATGTTGTTTTCTTGCCGCTTTGAACTAAAATTTTACGGATAGTAAGAAAATATTGATAAATAAAAAATGGTCATATTCAGAATTGTATCAAGAACTACATTGTAGATAATTGTCACTACCGTAGGCTATTCACCACATATGTCAAAAGTTCTTAAGCAAGAATATTCACCACAACATCCACAACATGGTTAGCAACAACAATAGCATCATAAGCTGACACAATACAAAAACTAAAGGCGGTGCCACACTGCTGTCTGCACCATAACGTTATGTTACGCTTCAGATTTTTTGAGCCAATTGCTTAACGTGGTTTCATATGGATTAAGTCACACTTCCGCAGACAGACTCTGCCGACTCCAGCAGACATGACTGCTGGATCGCTTGCCGAGCGATCGGGAGCAGATGTAACGATGCTTCTGTGGCCACGCGCATGCGCACTGAGGTCATCTGCACCACATGCCCCTAGGCTTTTTCAGGGAACATGCATAACATTCTCTAAAATATATATTTTTTTAAGTTTAATTGAAATAAAACCAGTAGCCAAACTTTTAAACAAAATATCAGAAGGACACATTAATTTATATTTCAAAAGATAATTCTGGGGTTTTTGGTAAAACTTTGATCGCCGATTTGTCTACATGGTTGCTTTGAATATTGAAAAAATAGGTTTAACGAGACCATTGTCACTACTTGTGTAAAATTAGTTTAGTCTTTCCAAAATAGAAACATGCAATAAAAATAGGATTTTTTTTATTTGATCGAAACCTTCATGGAAATTTCCCTTAAATGAAAAATGGATGTAGGTAGTTTATACAAACAAAAAGTACCTATTTGATTTTAACTAATCTTATACCTAGACCCATATTTCAAAGAAAAGAAAATTTTCTATCACCCCAATAAAAAGTAGCCTATTCATTACTTATTTGGCCTAACATATGTAGTCATATATGAATTGTTACATGTTCTCACAAAATATATTCAGCCTAATATTTAGCATAACTTGTTAAAATATAGCATATTGTTTTAGTAATTTAACATAAAATGTCATGCTATAACTTATGTATATTATTATAGCAGCCTACTTATTTTGATAAAATAATTAGTAAGTGTGCATAGTAGTGCAAACCACATTTATTTACATATTTTAAGACAGTAAATAGTGTCATGTGAATGGATTTGCTTGGTTTTATAACGTCAGAAATTTCAAAAATCTGATGAAAATTATGCTAAAAAGCATAGGGACATATTTAAGGACACTTGAGGACATCTAGGGACAAATTGTGATGGATATAGGGTAATTTTTATCAAGGTTGGTGGGAACCCTGGAGCTGAGTCAAAATTGGGCTGTGTGACGTTCGCAGATGTCTGTCCCTGTGTGGCTTGTGCATCAGCAGCACAACGTTACAAAATGTACGTAACGTTACGGCGCAGACAGCGGTGTGGCACCGCCTTAATGCATTTCCCAAATGGAAATGGATAGTTTTAAATAAATTGTAATACATAGTTTTAGATTAAGTACACCTAACTTAATGTTTAAATTTAAGCTAAAAATAAAGCTCAAAATAATATGAGTACTTTAACATTAATAAAGTTATCACTGGTATTTATGGCAGGCCTAAGGTTTGTGATATGGACCAATTAATTTTACTAAGGCTTAAACATTTTTGTCAAGAAATACATGAATCCGATATTTTCAAAAAGGATACGTATACAACTGCATGTAGCGGGGCTTCAACATAGACTGGCGGCTATAGACTTGGTCTATGCCCTCCCGCAAATCGCCCCATATCTGGTCTAGATCGATCTGTTTAAGGCCAGGGTTATTTTGGCTATGGTGGCTGCTTCGGTGACTAGACATTTCAGCTTTTTTGTAATAATCTGAAATCAACATTAAAAATCAAATGTGCAATCAGCTTCAAACTTTTATAAATCTAATATCAATTCAATAACAGCTATCAGTTAATTGATATCTATTCACTAGTACCTAGATAGAGTTCTAATCGCCCTAAAACTCAGAACACAAAACATAAATTCAAATTACAACTTAGATCAATAATACTAGAGCAAACCCAATAAGTCTACTATGATTCACAGGTCTTAAGGTAAAAAATACTACAAATGAGTAGGCTAATTAATGACGTATCTTGTACCACAAATATCACTTCCTAATTGTCTTCCAGTAAATTGACTGCTTACCATTGAAATAATAAATAATAAGAAGGTAGTAAGAATGTAAGGCTGCTTAGAAATCACCCTAAAATATACATGCTGAAATCAATGTTAAACTGACATTACATCAACATTGGGCACATTAATGTCATAATATCATATAGTAAAATCAAGATGGCCACTGCTCCACTACTTTCTAACCTCAAATCCATTTTCCTACTTTAACTTGTTGTCTGCTAAAATTTTAGCTAGTATAAGGTGCTTAAACATCAATAGATGACACCGGAGAACAGCACCTGAGCTTCGAAGACAACACAAGGCCAGCGGGAAACTCACCGTCCCAGACACCGATCCACACCAGGTAGACCTACCCCTGCATTGTACCAGAGACTTAAGTGTATACCATTTAAATATACAATCTATTCGTAATAAGGTAGAAGCTCTAGAATTATGGTTAGACAAATGTCCCTTTGATATATTGACAATAAACGAACATTGGCTTGGCAAAGAGGAATCAACACTGTACATACCGACTGGCTATGCATTAGGTAGCATATTCTATAGAAATGCGCAATTAACTAGGGGTGGAAGCGCAATTTTTGTGAAGAATTCTATTGATTTTAAACTGATAGATTGATAGGTTAGCTGTGTTGATCTTTGCTTTGAGGCAGCAGCTATAGTTTTGTCAAAGATTAATGTCATTGTTGTTGTAGTTTATCGTACTCCTAAGTCAGATACCAATACATTTTTTCATAATTTGGAGTATCTCCTAGAATTTTCAAATGAAAAGTTTGTAAACTTAAAAACTTGAGACTTTAATATAGACACAAAATAAGAATCTAATGAATGTAACTGTTATCTTGATTTACTTCGATCCTTGAATTTGTATTGTTTAAATGACCAAAGCACAAGACAAGAAGCTTGCTTGGATAATATAATAACAAACCTTGATAGGTCGAGCATAGTATGCCAAGTATTGGAACCTATTTTGTCAGACCATGCTGGTGTGTCTGCAGTTTTTTTTAACTGGGGGGTAGGCCTAATGGATAAAAGTACTGAAAAAAAAATCATTTGTATTGAAAAGAGTACTTTCCGCTGGCTCAGTTTTAACAACCCTAGAGCTGGCACTAGTGTAACGCTGTACTGGCATAGGGATATTATTGATTATGTAATATCATTTTTAAACCATCATAAAAATTAGAAATAGCAACATAACTGTGGATTATTATAGCCTATATCATTTTGTTCAGAATAAGACAAAGAACAATAATATAGGGGGTTTAAATGGTTACCACAAAAAAGTTTTTCCGAATTGTTGGCATTATTAATTTTTTTTCAATGTTTTTATATTCCGTCGTGTAGCTAAGTGCAGGTAAGACTTATCATCATAAGGTAAATTGTAAAGTTGTAGTAAATTTTGTGCTGATTCCAAAAATATATAGTTTATATAGCTTATTTTGTGTATTTTGTTTGATAGCCCTATTATTATATTGATCGTACCCCCGCGCTAGTACCAAATAATCATCCAACCCAGGTCATGTACTAAACCGTACACCTTATATAATACATAATAATAATAATATATAATATATACCGGGTGTCCAAAACCACCCGTACACCCCTTTCAAAACGATGGAAACCGTTTCTTATGAACAAAAAATAATAGAGAACTAGCTATATTGGGCACGGTCTACCAAATGGAGACCGTAATCAAAATTGGTAGTTTACATTTAAAAAAGTCAACATCCGGTGTGAAAAAGCCACTTCCGGTGTGATTTTGGATTTGAAATTATCACCATTTGGTAGACCGTGCCCAATTTAGCTAGTTCTGTATTATTTTTTGTTTGTAAGAAAAGGTTTCCATCGTTTTGAAAGGGGTGTACGGGTGGTTTTGGACACCCGGTATATATATATATAATATGTATAATGGCCTTAGTGCCGAAATACGTATTAGTTTAATAAAAATTAATTTCAAGGTAGGCTACTCTGGTTTGTATTATTTAACTTATTTATTAAAACAATAGCCCTAAAAAGTGAACAAAACTAAAAAAAAAATTAATATATTATATACCGTAACACCTGCATTGGCGCCGTATATCAGGCGTTGCCATTTCGGCCGAGGCCGTTCGCGCCGTATATCCGGCGTTTGCCGGCGCTAGGGTTAGAGTTTAAAGAAATATTGTCACAATTCAACTGGTCACAGCTTAAACATACAACAACATTGACCAAGCTTTTGTACCATTTTTATTTGTTTTGCCTACTTCTTTAGAAGAATGCTGTAAAACTAGGAAAATAAAAAATAATAAATCTAAAAGGTCAAAAATCACATGGTTTACACCAGAGTTAAAGAACATTAGAGATTTCATTGTTACTTTATATGATAGGTATAAGTTGTCAATAGGTGGTGAAAATGAACAAAGGCATAAACATATCTATAAGTAAGCAAAAAGAAAATATAGGGCAAAAATTAAAGAAGCCAAAATATGTGCAAATGACAATTACATAAAAAAAACTCTAAGGATAGCTGTAAAGCTGCTTGGAATATAATAAAGGTTGAGTCTAATCGTTCTGAAGGTAGACAAAGAAGTGCCTGTGAGCACTAATGCTTTTAATGACTACTTCATAAGCTCTGTTTCACATAAAACAATAAATATTACTAGTAGATAATTATATTTCTAGCTGTAATGGAGGAACCAATTGCTTCAAGTGGCAAAGCATTGATCATAGCAAAGTGTTGTTAAAGAGTGTCTCTAAGTTAAGTTCATCCTAAAGTGAAGATTATTAGGACGGTGCAACTGCGCAGGTGATTAAGAAATTAGTAAGCGGATTAATTTTTGGCCTCGTGGTGTCGGTCGTGCTGCGCATGTATCCCCTTCAGCCAATTATGCATGGTTGAACGGTTGTTCGCCCCTTGTGCCGTAGACTTTTAGTCACTATTGGTCAGTATGGGTTGGACATGAAAAGGGATTGTATGATACAACATTTACAGAAGTGATATATAATTTTATATTTTTGATTAAATTTTTAAAGGAACGTAATTTTTTGCCTAGATTTTGCCAATGCGAACATGATTGTTAATCTGAATCAATAAATGACTGACTTAAGTGAATAAAGTGTGAGTGTTTACGGTTAGGAATGATAATTAGCCTATATGGGTTGAAAATAGTACATCCACTAGCCGGTTCTAAGTCACCTCTGAGGAAGAGAGTTTCATGTTGTAAATGGTTAGGACTGCAAACGTTTACTTAACTTGTTCTTAAAAATGGCCTGCGTTATAACAAATCTCTATCCCTATTTCCTATATCCTTATTTTGATACGGGTAAGGTTTGCGCAGACAACGGTTTTAAAAACTGCTGAAAGAAACGGCTTCAACGATTTTTTTTAAGCGGTTGAAAATATTCGTTGTTTGGAGTTCATTGTTGAATATGGTGAGTTAATGTTGTTTGAAGGTTTATTGCGCACATTTCCCATCACAATGGAAAAATTCAATACACAACTTTTCTGGAATTTGTAATCTGAAGCCGCCCTCAGATTGCCGATCCCAAACGTTTTGTATTATACATTTACTCTTTTATTAAAGCAGTTATTGTCTACAAATTATATAGGTCTATACAGTGTGCCTATACAACAGTCCCGGAATGGCTTAATACTTTTTTAACCAACATAGATAAGGTTGTTTTGTATAGATATTTATCATAAAAACCTATATTTTTAACAATTATTAATTTTCCTTTCCTCCGGAGGACGTCCCACAAGGTGTAAGAAGAAAATCTTTAATTTAAGCAAACATTAATTGCATCTTTGAACGGCTGTCATTTTCGACTCGATTATCCGTTTCAGTTCAAATTTGCAGCTTTGTATTTTACTAGTAAAGACCTTTAATTTGATGTGCATATCAACTTATGCTTACATTTTCTTTTAACCACTTTGACAGAGTTATTTTGAATCTGCTTAGGTTTACACTCTAGGCTTCTTTTGGCAGCTTGTTAAAAAGCTTGACTTTCATGAACAAATGGCTTTTTTAGATTTTTCTAGTTTTATAGAAATGCAATCAAGTAAATAGTTCCGTCTAGTAGGCCTATTATATTTGTGAAATTCACTTCTAAAACTATAACTATTTAAGTTTTCCTCAACACTAACTAAGCTAAAATAAACATACAAACATGGAAGAGTCATTTTTTGGAATTCTTTAAAATGTGGAACACATGATTCTCCATCAGGGATGTTTGCCATTATCCTAATAGCTTTTTTTCCATATAAATGCTTTTTCAGAATCTGAGATATTACCCCAAAATGTTACTCCATACATTAAATGGGAATTTAAAAAAGCATAGTAAGCTGTAACGCCTGTAACTAACATTAAGGAACTACCGTAACATATTTTTTTAATTTTCTAAATAAACAAGTAACTCTAGTTAGTTTTCTACACAGCTGATTTATTTGAGATTTCCAATCAAGTCTGCTATCTAGGTATAATCCTAATAGTTTTACCGGTTTAATGCCTTCATTTATAAATTTATTTCTTAGAAAATACCATGTTTTCTGTTTTACTATTATTAACAAGTAACCATTCCTCAACTGCTATCATCAAATTATTTTCTTCAATTAATAAACCATTTAAAAATCATTGCTTTGATTCAGAAGAGTGGTGTCATCAGCATGTAATACTGCTTTACATGCATATTGAAGGCAAAATCATTTACTGCAACTATACAAAGGAAAGGACCCAATACCGATCCTTGAGGGACTCTTACCTGAATTGTTTTGAAATCAGAATGTTCTTGATCTTTTACAACCATTTGCTTTCTGTTACTTAAGTAGGCCTAAGAAGTTATTAACTGTAGTTGAGAGTTTCTTATCCCCTAACTACACAATTTACTTACAATTAATTCATGGGAGATTGTGTCAAAAGCTTTTGTGAGGTCTATTAGTTGCAGATGATAGATATTTATTTTCACAGTTTTCCAAAACATTCTCTACTATTGTTTCTATGGCTTTGGTTGTGTTCAAGTTTTGAAGGAACCCAAATTGATCTTTACATAGCAAACCATTACTACTAAAAAATAAACTAAGTTGGTCCTTCACACAACTTTCAAAAACCTTAGGCCTACTAAACATAGGTATTAAAGAGATTGGCCGATAACTAGATGTAGATGGATTTTATCTCTCCCCTTTTTTATAAACTGGAACTATTTTTGTAACTTTTAATGCCTGAGGAAATACACCATGATCCAACATCATATTGAACAAGAATGTCAAAGGGTCTACAAGTACCCCAATTACTTCTTTTAACAATTTGTTGGAAAACCCATAATAATCGGGTTATGTTGAGCTGCGCATGCCGTTCCCAGAATTCAGGGATTACCCAACTAATTGGTCGTGCTGTGCATGTGGCTCCTCAAAGGTAGTCTACAAACTGTGCATAAGCTGGTCAACTGTTTTCACGTATTCTAAGTTACTGTTAGGAGCAAATGCAACAATATGTTCAATACGGTTATTTATGAGCAGCAAGTGTTCTCACCCTTGCCAGTCTTTATTTCCATTCGTTTGAGTGCAACATGAACGTCATTGATGTTCTTTGGAAGAGGTAGAAGAAGGCTTCTCTTGGCGCTGTTTAAATTTTTCTCTCCTCCAGAGGGACGGCCCACAAGGAGTAAGAAGAAAGTCTTTAATGTAAGCTGGCAAAAGATTTTTCTTCCTAGTTCCGGCAAACATTAAAAACTAGTACCGTACGGTAACAAAACACAATGGGCCAATCACAAAAAAAGAGCTAGCCTATGAAAAAGTTAATTTAATAAGATTGAGAGTGATAAGTTATTGTAGACATCATAAGTAGGCCCTATGGCAAAATTTGTAGCCTACTAACAACACACTATATACAAGCAAAAGTTATAAAAAATGAAAAAAACATAGCTACGGTAGCCTAACATAAAGTTTTAAAAACTAGGAACTAGGCTAAGCTAAGTTTTCTAGGACTCCCGGTAACTTAAGACTTGAAATTCAGGTTTACCAGCAGAGAGTTAGCACGGTAGACAATTTGATCTGATTTATGGCTAAGCAGTTTAGGGTGTTTTACTCCTCGGATTGCAACTTTTGGAGGGTAGACTTCCTTATCTGTTGGCACAAACAACCGAATGAAAATATTGATCGATATATCGAATGAAACAATCGAATAATCGATATTTTCATTTGGTTGTTTGTGCCAACAGATACGGAGGTCTACCCCTCTTGGAGAGTTCAAATATCTGTGGCATCTCAGTAAAAGAGAACAGCCCAAATTACAACAGACTGTGGAAGGCTTGGGTGAAAGTAGCCTACACAGCACTAGTGGATTATTTGAGTTAGCATACACTTAACAGAGATGTTACAAGGTTTAATCGGCCCATGAAGGCCAGGGTGGAGACATGCATCACAAAATATCTTTGAACCTTAATTTATCAAAATGTTATCAATAGGCTATTATAAATTAAAGCCTATCAATTATAATTCGAAATGGGCGTAAGTAAGAACAAATTTTTATTTAGTAAAACCACAATCTAAACTAGCCCTTAGTTACTAATTAAGTAAGTAACAACACATAGGCCTACTTAGGCTATTTTAGTCCCATATGCTTAGGCCTAGGCCTATATTGGATAGTTTAAACATAAAGCAAACTATAAGTTACTTGGCCTAGGCTACTCAAATAATGGTAGATCATATACTGACATTGCAAACGCTTTAGATTTCCCTATAATCAAGCAAAATTGAGCCCAAAGAAACAACAAAAATGAATGTGTCTAAACTTAGTACCTAGGTGAGCTTACTTCTAGGTCTTTGTAGAGGACAACCGAATCCCTAACAAAGAAAGCACACCAGTTGGCTCACAAGTATAGGAAGTTAGATAAATTTAAATTTTAAAGGTGATATGCAACATACCTTAGACACGATATGTCAACACAAAGCCATATCTTCTAACAAGATTTGTGCTATTTCACGGAGGCCATCAGTATAGGCTTAGGCTAGGGATTCTTCAGTCACGATCAGAAGCAAATGAAAAAAAAAATACCTAATTTATTTTTATGTGAAGTAAATAAATTACAAGTGAATAATTCGAAAATAAATAACTTATCTTATATTCCAAATGGACAAAAAGTGTGTTTACTGTAATTAAAAGTGTAAAATCTCTGACACCAAGACCAAACACAACAAAAGCAGTAGAACTCGACTTCCAATTCCAATCCAACTTCCTTATTCCTAGTACCAATAATACCAAACCAATCCAATCCAATCTGAACCGAATCATCCAATTCCAATTCTAAAACTTCTCATCTCACTCGATCTCATTCTGAAACTAGTCTAAACTCCAATCCAATACAGTGTTGCCACCTCGTTGGTACTATTCTACCATTTTTCAAATGACTATATCTACCCTGAAGTTGATTTTAATACATTTTGTTATTTATTTTATGTGGGTATCGCTCTACTATTTTGATAGCGGAAAACGTCTAATGATTTTATGACCAACAATTTTTAGTCTCCACGTAATCGGCATACAAGCCTATTTAGACCATTAATTTGCAGACAGATCTTTACCATAGATAAAACATACTTCTTTACCAAGTGTAGAAAAGATCATGATGTTATCGCGTACATTGGTGAAGGTGATGACGTCACCATGATCTATAAGGATGGGTCGCCGTCAATGTGATACAATCGAAGAATCGATTATTAATATTATGTCTGTATAGCCAATTACTGCGGAGGAAAATAACAAAAATGGCGCAGCCCTGGCAACGACAACCCTCATCTGGACAGAGATGACAATCCCGTCACCACAAAGATATACCAAGAAGGATTGATGACCTCACCATAATGAAACATCGAAACACCATCAAACGGTGTGGATGGGTGCCATATATGATTGATAACGGACATCTCATATGACAACACTGTCGATAATTTGGGTTGTCGACAAAATGTGACTGTTTCAGTGTAGATCATTTGTGATGTCGATCATCTGAGACCTCACGAAACGTGTCATTAACAACCCACCCCCGAAAAATCTCTGGTTGGTGGGGTTATTTATTTTTCCTACAGTTACCTAACAATGTACATGTTCTCTCACTGATTTGAGAAAGCAAAGTGGCCAATTCGCTCATCAGTGAGACAATGTTAACATTGTCTCACTCTAATTACTTTGTCTCACTCCAGATTTGCAACGTGAAGGCACGAAATAGTGAGCACGTAACATGCAGGCAACGTCGTATGCGCGCGAAATACGTTGGCAGCACTGGCTGTAAATCAGCTGGTCAGCTGTTGTACTGTTGTATTCGTCACTTCACATTAAATGTTATATTAAAAGTTCACTGTGCAAAAATAGGTTATGTTTCTTCATAAATTATGGTAACAAATTATGGTTTTATGGTAACTGTAGGAAAAGTATAATGTGCAACTCGAGTTCAAAGTACAATTGCCTCACTCGAGAAATCATTCCTCACTCGCCTACGGCTCGTGAGTAAGGATTTCTCTCGAGTGAGTCAATTGCTCACTTTTCTCACTAGTTGCACAAATAACTATATTTACACGGTATACATAATTTTTTACAAGAAATTAAAATATTTACTAAGTGTTCAAGTTTCATTACTTGACCTTACAGACAGAGACTGATCCTCACTTTTTTTCTTGCTGGGCGGCAGACAAGTTTAGTTAGTACCGTCGTCTGCCGCTTGCCGCGCTCCTCTGTGTCTGTCTGGTTGGCTCATGGCTGGTTGGCTCCTGTTCTTCTGGCTGTCTGCTCTCGCTATGTTTGTTTGGAACCTTAACCTTGGTTGTTCTCGAAGGGGCTGTTTTTGTGCAGACTTTTAACGTAAATAAATAACTTAGTGTAAATTACTGCTGTTGTCATTTTAGGTGATGTGTTTCTGAGCTAGCCTGCCTATTAGAGTGTAAATTACTAGCCTACTGGTTGTGTTTTAAGTTTACAGTGTGCTGTCAATGTGGAGCTAGGGTGTATTTTATTTAATCAAGTTAACTTACTTAACTTTTTCAATTACCTATTGTTTTGGGACACTTCTCTGATAAAAACGTTACTTAGTAAGCCTAGGCCTAAGTTAGGCTAGGCCTAATTGAATTTTGGATTCAGCATTAAATACCCTAAGGATTTTGGTTGCGGTGTGCTTATTTTTGTAGCTTACCTATCTATAGAGTAAGTCAATGTTTGTTTAGGGTTCTCAATATCTCATTCTGAGCTATCGACACAGTCACAATGGCTCCTTGTTTCACTTGTGAGTTGTGCGATAAAGCATTCAACTCAAATTGTAATCTGAAAAGACACTATAAGAATGTACATCTGGGATATGAGCCAAGTAAGCTTGTCCAATCCTCCCTCTCTCTCACATGTGGACTTTGCAGAAACACTCTTAGGAGTAATGTTGAGTTTGAAAGTCATCTAAATACTCATCATGCAATAGTTTTGAATGTAATTGAAGTTGATTTCAATAACGTGAGCGAATTTGAAAAATGGAAAAGTAGTGTTGAGGGGGAACAAAATTGTCTATTTGTTAAACATACGGGAAAGCGGAAAAATAATGATGGTTCTGCATCCATTGTTTACTATTGTAATCGATCAGGTAATTTCAAAGGTCAATCTTCACCTTCTAAAAGGAAAAGACATTTAAAAATCCAAGGGTCCTGTAAAATTAATGCCTACTGTCCAGCAAAGATCTCAGCTAAATTTGAAAGTAATGGAATAATCAAGGTCAGATTTTGTAAGACACATGTTGGCCATGAGGCAGAATTAGCCCACATTCCTTTGTCAGAGATTGAAAGGAGGGAATTGGCATCAAAAATTGCTCAAAAGGTTCCCTTTGACACTATTCTTGAAAATGTTCAAAAGTCATTATGTGGTGAAATTAAAAGAAGACATCTTTTGACGAAACAAGATCTACGTAACATCGCAAAAGAGTATTCATTAGACAGTGAGTGCATTCTTCATTATGATGATTCGTTGAGTATTGATTCTTGGGTGGAACAGGTCCGTAGCAGTGATGATGACTGTGTTTTGATCTACAAGCCAAAGGGAGATGATTCCCCAGACTATCCCCAATTACAGTCACAGGATTTTATTCTAGGCATTATGACGAAAGCACAGGAAGAGATGCTAAAAAAGTACGGTGGTGATGTCATTTGTATGGACTCAACACATGGAACTAACGCCTACAATTACGAAATGACCACATTGTTAGTTTTAGATGACATGCGCCAAGGATTCCCATGTGCCTTTTACTTTTCAAATAGAAATGATCATGTTGGTATCAAAATTTTTCTGCAATCGATTAAAAATAGAATAGGCTGCATCAACACTAAGATATTGATGGCAGATATGGCAGCTGTCTTCTATAATTCTTGGAAATCAGTAATGGGTGATGTTGAAAAACGACTTTTTTGCACTTGGCATGTTCAACGAGCTTGGCAAAAAAAAGTTAATCACATCAAAAATGAAGGAAAAAGAAGGAAAGTCAACAAAATGATGTTTACTCTCTTGTATGAGATTGATGAGAGGGCATTTGAAAGTATTTTACCTGTTTTTCTAGATGATCTTTGTGCCGATACTGACACTGCTGTCTTTGGAAAATATGTTGCAGACAATTATGTAGAAAATCGTATGTCATGGGCATATTGTTACCGTAAGAATGCTGGGATCTATACGAACATGCATTTGGAAAGGCTCCACGGGATTTTCAAACATTTTTACTCACGGGGTGAAACGGCAAAAAGGCTCGACTTGACTGTACATGCGTTGATGAGATTTATTAATCAAAAACTTTTTGACCGCATTGTTGTTCTCCACAAAGGGAAACTTACAAGCAAGTTGAGAAACATCAGGGACAGACACAAGAAATGTCTTAGCTTAAGTTCTGACTGTGTGCTGCAATCATCAAATGATTCCTGGGCAGTATTTTCTTCTGTTAATATGTACACTGTTACAGAAAATGTCAAATCATGTAGTTGTTCTCTAAAATGTGTGTACTGCAAAGTATGCATTCATAAGTTCAGTTGCACATGTTCAGATGCATGTATACAGTGGAACATGTGCAAACACATTCATCTAGTTTGTCAAACACTAAAGAATCGTTTAGAAAGTCATCCTGTTCTTGATCCACATGTAAATGATGATGAAAAGACTGTAATTGTGTCAGCTGTCAGCAAAAGTGAAGAAACAACCTTAGATTTAGAAAGTGCAAAACAAGAAGTCAGTTGTCAGTTTTCACATATCATTAACGAAATCAGTTCATTTGAGCAGCTTGAAATAATAAAAAAAAATCTTAAATCGTTGCAACCACAGATTGATGCTGTTAGAGAAGGAGAACAATTATATTGATTATAATTCCTTTATAAGGATTATTGATTATAAGGAATTATAGGAAGTGGAAAATTGTCTGTTTGATACTGATGAGGTAAGTCAGTTATTGAAATATTACAGAATTAAAAGTAGTTAAAACATCGTTTTAGGAAGTTAAATTCCATGAACTAACTTACTCAGGCTAAGGTCCAGTTTGTAGGCTGGCAGATACAAATCAAATTAAGCTTAACATTTAGGCATTTAATGTAGCTGGGTTTTAATAATATACCTGTTAATATATTTGATCGGTTTATAAGTCTAGTCAGGCTAAATAAATATGAAACAAAGCCATGTATCAAGTAATACCCAGTTTTGGGAAGTAGTGACGCTACAGTAGCTGCTACTTTTTTTGTAGCGTTAGCTGTAGCTACGCTACTTTTAAGATTTTGTAGCTTTAGCTGTAGCTACCTACATTTTTAAAGTAGTTGTAGCGGAATTTTAGCTACTTTTCTCGCTACATTAACATTGATTGAGATGATTTTTATCACAACCTTAAGTGAAAAAACCTTATTCAAACTGAGATTTTCAAGAAAATTAGGCCTACTTTCTTGGCTTCATACAGGCCACAGTCGTTTCATTATCTATTACAACGTTGCGTGGACATGGAGGCCATTATCTGAGTGTTATCCACATTTTTGGCTCTCATTTCCTTCATTTGCTACTCTATGATTACTGTCAGATAAAATAAAATCGCTAAATGCAGACGATGTTTAAACGTTACCGGTGACAAGAGAAGCTATTGAATGCTTGCAAGTTATTGACAGGGAAATTAGTAATCAATTTAGTTTCTTTATTGTATCAATTTAGTTTAAACTTGGGTTTTAAAGAAACCAACACTAAACCTTAAAATAATGAGAAAGCTGGTCTATCAACCTTTGCTTCAATTGTTGATTGTGGTTCATCATCACAAGCCCTTCCTTGGTTAGATTACAAAGATTTTTCAAAGGTTTACTAAATGAACGAAGAGGAAATTTCCTGATGAGATTTAAGATATGGCTAGAATACATCTTACAGTAGAGTCCCACAAACTCGGCACTGGATAACCCGGCAGTCTGGATAACTCAGCCATCACCTGGCTCAGAAAATTATTGATTTTTTGAGTCCGAGTTCATGGACACAAGCCAGCTCAAGTATAATCATTTGCAGTTCGTACTAAGGATTTGTTATACTATATCTGATGACTTAATACTGACTTGTAATATAAATCTAATTGAAAAAGGCGGTTAAAAAGCTTAAAAATTGTATTGCTCTTATTTTTAACTGTAGTTCCCGATAACCCGGCATTTCACAAACTCGGCACCCTTCCAGTCCACATTACGCCGAGTTTGTGGGACCCTACTGTAATTGTAACGTAAAAATCTCCATATAACATGAAACTTGCATTGAAAAAGTAGCATACAGTAGTTGGCTCCTGCTAACAGCTCCTGTCAAGGACTAATTCCTAGGCTATGCTATTGGATTAATACGAATACCAAGTTCAATTAATAGGAATATATCTGTTTAGTCCTTGTAAGAACAAGCCTACTATAGCCAACTTGTTACAAAGCCAAGTACGCCTAAATGTTATTTTTACTTAACAATTTTCAACATGTTTAAATTAAAAGCCGATTTCAGGATAAGTTGCTGAATACTGTTTTCTGCCACTGTTTTCTGAATTCTGTTTCTCAACGTTTGTTGAAGGACAATTTGACCTATGCGTAATGACAAAGGACGATTTCTTGACATTGAAAAGTGTTATTCATAGAACAAGTAACATATTACTATGGTTAAAAGTTATAGCAATGTCGTTTTAACATTAAAAATAAAGAAAGGCAATAAACTCCAATTTCAGTAGGCTAGGCTCTGTAACACAAAAAAAGTATTTTTAAATAATTGTTTTACAGTTTTATTGTTTTTAATAGTTGATAAAAGACATCTATAAATGAATGTATATTAAAGAAATAAAATGGGCTTTTAAAATATAGTATGGTTGTATGTCCTTTGAACTTAATGAAATTTACATATAAGATGCTTAAAAATAATGCAATAAGTCGTTTCAGCCAAACAATTTCACGACAGGCTTCACTCGCTGCAACAATTTCAGCTTCAGTGCTTGAGGTCGCCACGCTCGATTGTTTCTGACTTAGCCAGGTGATTACTCCTCCTCCAAAACTGCAGACTACTCCTGTTGTAGAATGGGGTCGCCGGAATTGAACCCACCTGGAATTGTACCCCCCGGCGATCGTTGACGTCATTTTGACGTCACGCCTAGGGGGGGTACAATTCCACCCTGTACACTTTGATTTGAACGAAATCTAATCTATTTAATGTGGGCAAGTGATCAGTGAACCGGATAATTATATTAGATATTAATAAGAGCAGGAGATGTACGGCCCGGAATTGTACCCCCCTGGAATTGTACCCCCCGGAATTGTACCCCCTGCCAACATCAAAATATTTACGTACGGGGTGGAATTGTACCCCCCTGGAATTGTACCCCCCATCAGAAAGCCAAATGTGTACGGGGTGGAATTGTACCCCCCGGAATTGTACCCCCCTCTTGGACACCTAGCTTGGCTGGTGTACGGGCTGGAATTGTACCCCCCACCCACTCGATAAACTTAATTGGTATTATGAAAATGATTAGTTTAGTTGAATAAATGGATGGTTTATTTTATATCACATTTGCTACACGATTCATATTGGCCTATACACAGTTTTTGAAATATCTAAGACATACTATTACTATAGTTCATACTACTTCTTCCTTTATTTGTTAAGTTTGGTGTAATATTTTAATTGGAACATTGATTATGAAATGGGTAACTGATGAAGCCCTTTACTCCATAAATTCCGAAACCTATTTGTATTTGATTATTCATGAATATATTTAATTAATCAGCTTTCACAATACCATTTTCAAAAAAGCTTTATGTTCGCTTTGAAGCCTTCTGTTTACTGATGAACATTAATCAGTTGGCACTTTTTATGATAAACCTTAATTATTGTAAAATTCAATGATTACCTTGAAGCAGTTATTTACAACATTTTTACAATATACATCTACAATATCCAACATAACTATTGTTTCGATTTTAGTTGGTAATCAGAATAGACAAGCTCCTGGCTGAAATGGGGGGGGGGGTACAATTCCTGGCCGTACATCTTCTTCTGCGGTGACCAGGGGGTACAATTCCAGGGGGGTACAATTCCACCCCGTACACTGGCCAAATAAAAGTGAGTTCTAACTGAGGGGGTACAATTCCAGGGGGGTACAATTCCGCCACCCCGTAGAATGTCCGGTCGATCAGCATGGTCAGCATCGCTGAAGCACTCCAAAACATGGTTGTTTTCCTTGAACTGGTATTCTATTCCGTAGTCGATCGTTCCTTTCAGGTATCGCAGTATCCTCTTCACCCTTATGAAGTCTTCGTGAGACGGGTTTTCAAGAGTACGCGATGCTTTACTCACAGCATAGGCTATGTCTGGCCTAGTTGCTGTCATCAGGTACATCAGAGCACCTACAGCTTCTCTGTAGGAAAATTTGTCTCTTGAGCTATCTGCTTTTCCTGCTGGTTGCGTTTCGTTCTCTTTCACGATGGGTGTTGGAGCTGGTTTACAGTCACTCATCTGAAAGCGTTCAAGAATTTTCTTTGTATACGCTTTCTGCGATATTCTAACATTTCCGTCACTTTTCTGTTCTATTTCTATGCCTAAATAGAAAGATGCTGGTTTGGATGTGATTTTGAACTCCTTCGTCAGATGATCCATGAAGTTCTGAAGCATTCCCGTGTTGTTTGTCGCTTTAAGCCCATCATCTACGTACAGCACTATAATCAGCTTACTTTTTCCATCTTCTTTTATGAACAGACATGGATCAGCATCACTTTTCTTGAATTGAAGTTCCATGAATTTGTTGAATCTGGTACTCAAACAGCGAGGCGCCTGTTTCAAAACATAGAGACTCTTGTTCAGCATTCACACACGATCTGTACCATCCTTGTATCCTTCAGGCTGCGTCATGTAAATAACTTCATCGACTTGGCCGTATAAGAATGCAGTTGATACATCGAATTGTGTTAAACTCAAATGTTCCACTGCTGCTACACTAAGTAGGGATCTGATTGTGCTGAGTCTTGCTACTGGGCTGAAAGTTTGGTTGAAGTCTACTCCTTTCTTCTGCGAGAAACCTCTAACCACCAACCTAGCTTTAAACCTGTCAACTGGGCCGTCAGGATTAGTTTTTACTTTGTATAACCACTTGCATGTTATACATTTCTTTCCTGCAGGCAGTTTCTCCAGGGTCCAAGTTTGGTTTTCCTTGTGCGACTTCATTTCACTTTCCATCGCTTCTTTCCAGTAGGCAGTTTTTTCACTTCGCATTGCCTCCGTGTATGACTCAGGCTCATTCAGTTCTTGAACATTAGTAACTGCAGTCATTATGTAGTCGTCGAACCTCTTCGGAACATTGATTTCTGATCTGTTTTGTAGATCATAAATGTTCGATCTCTCAGGTAGATCAGCTCCCTCCTCGTCTTCATTTTCCTCCAGTTCTTGACAAACGTTACCTTCAACATCGTATTCTAATCCTCGGGAGTTGTTTTCTTGACTTGTTTCACTTGATAAAGGGATTTCATATTCTTTTATCTGAAATAAGGGCTCTTCGTTGAAAATGACATCTCTCAATCTCACCAGTGTGTTAGTTTCTTTGACCCAGATACGATAGCTACATTCATCGTACCCAACAAGTATTCCTTTCTGTGCTTTCTTCTGCATCTTTTCCCTCTTTTGTTTTGGTACATGCGGATAACAGACGCTTCTGATTATCCTTGGATGCTTGATACTAGGTCTTTTTCCAAGCCATAGTTCGTACGAGGTTTTGTCAGCTTTTGAAGAAGGGCGGGTGCGGTTGAGGATGTAAGCAGCACAGTTGATCAGTTCGGCCCATAAGCCGAAGGGACTCATGGCAGTGCATCATAGCACGAGCTGTTTCCAGGATTGTTCGATTTTCCCCCTCACTGCAACCGTTCAGCTCCAGTGTGTAGGGCATCGTCAGGGTGTGCTTGATCCTCTGTTCTGCAACATACTCTTAACTATGCCGTTATCAAACTCTCCGCCATTGTCACTCACCATTTCTTTAACTACATGTCCAGTAGTCTTATCTGCTGCCAGAAATAGTTTCAGTTTTTCAGAAACTTCCGATTTTTCCTTCATGAAGTGAACATGTTGATACCTGAAATAGTCATCTTTAAACAAAACATAGTACTTGTAGCCTGACATCGAACACTGGAAAGGTCCACACACGTCCGTATGAATTCGTTCCCTAGGTGTTGGGGCTCGTTCTCTAGTGCCAAATTTTAACCTGTGACTCTTTCCATAGACGCAGCCTTCACATAACTCTTTATCCCAACTAGTTTTATTCCCAGCTCTCTCTCTCAATGGTTGCTTTCACATGTTTCGTGTTTTGATGCCCTATCCGCTCATGATACACCTGTAGAAGATTGTCATTATTGGTTAGTATGTTTACTTCGATAGGCTCGCTTGGTTTTACATTTTGAAACTTCGGCTTATACAGACCACCTTTTCTACATCGGTAACCTACCAAGGAAACTTCTCCATTCACCTCAAGTTGACATGTTTCCGTTGTTGACGTGAACTGACTTTGTAAATGCAAGTCCTGAGACGCATGTACTGAAAATAAATTTCTTTTTATTCCCGGTACATACCCAACGTTTTCTAGTGTGACTCTCTTAGGCTTCCCATTTACCTCCTCATCAAGTTCAATGGTTCCCTTTCCCAGCGCGTTGATGGACTCTCCATTGGCTGCCACCACTGACTCCTGGTTGAGGAACGGCTGAAACTTATGAAACAATTCTCCTCTATGCGTGACATGATTAGTGGCACCGTTGTCTACATACCAACAGTCACTGTTGTTTTCAGTCATCATTACATCAACTGACAAAGTCATATTTGAACTAGGTTTACTATCCTCTGTTACTTGATCTTATTTGTTTTAATTACAATAGTAACAACAAAACCAAGTAGGCCTAGTGTATTTGTTATAATTTTTAGTTATGTTTTACATATTCAGTATGACATTGTAAAGTGATGGACTTTATTTTTTTGATAAAATGGAACTAGGTATACCATATATTTTGTTCTTGTTTACGTAAAACACTGTCAATGACTAATTGTAAATATTTTTTATACTGTATTTTTTTGGAGAAAATAAAATATTCTTATTCTTACTTTGGAAGTGGATGGTTTAGGCCTCCTCCCATCTGCTTTCCATTTTGTACACTGCTTAACTTTGTGCCCTGTCTTTTGACAATAATGACATGTGACTTTCTTATTAGTTCCCTTAGTTTCTAAGCTATCTTTGTTTTTGGTTCTAGTTTCCGATTTTACCTTTAACGCTTCTTGACCCTGAAAGTTACGCCGTTATGCTTTTTCGTATGCACACAGTTGAGTGGTTAGGTTTTCAATAGTCCTTTCAGACTTTGCCATCATCATCCAACTAGACTTGAACGCAAAACAGTCCTCAGGAAGCATTCCCAAGATTTTACAGATCAAAAACAAATCTGGTAAAACAAATTTGTTGTCCCCTTCTTTAGATATATCAAGTTTCAAACTATTCTATAAGTTCTTAAGCTTAGATAGGTTACCAGAAATATCAATGCTAGGATCCCGATTGAAACTTAAAAATCCTTGACATGTTTCGAAGGCTTTGTCCTCAGACACCCCATCAAACAACCTATGCAGCTCTAGCCACACGTCTCTTGCATTTGTAAAACGCATTACTTTTTCTAGGGTTACATCTGACAGATTGGTGGTAATGATTATCATAGCTGTACTCTCAGCCTTCCTGAACTTATCTAAATATGCCTCATACTCAGCTACCTCTGCTGTTGACGGATCTTCTTTCTGTGTAGGCGCTTGTAGATTTCCCTCTATGACATCCATTACTCCAGACTGACTCCTATGCAGAATACTAATCTTGAACTTCCAGGTAGCCCAATTATCTTTCCCATTTAGAAGTCCAATTTGCACTTTGGTAAACTCCATATTTTTATTTAGCCTTTTCCAGTAAATAATATGTTACAAAAAGAAATAAGTACTTCACTATCAACAGTTTGTTATATTAACGAAACCACGCTCTGCTACCATGTTGAAATTAAAGAAAATAACTGTTGATTCAGGAAAGAATAATTGTATTAAAACATTTTGCTATGTTCACATCTATAAACTCAAATTATTGTTTATATGACAAAGCTACTGCACTAATAATAATAGCACAGCTGAGAAAAACAGAGGAAAATTATTGAAATGACAGATAATCACATATCTTAACATTTTCACCTCAGGATAAAAAAATATCTAAAAAAAAACAATAAGTGTCAAGTGCCATGCAAATTAGTGACTATTGTTAGTGTTGAAGGTTTTGGGTCCAGCTTAATACCTGAACCTTACATTTGGTTGAAGGTGGTTTTCTCTTTCACTCCTAAGGAGAAGCCTCCTTTTGATTGTTTTATAACTATCTTTACTAAGCGGTTCATGTGTTGTTGTTTTTTCTCTATTTTTTATTTCAGACTGTTACCTGAAGATAATGACCGGACAGTGGGACCTGTTGATAGTGAGGGACACGATAGCGAGGCTGAAGAATCATTTAATTCTTTAATACAAGAAGAGAGAAACAAGAAGTTTTTGAGTGTAGAACTTTTCAATACTAGTGTAAACATAACTTATGTCTCAAATTAACCCATTGGCCTACCGTGGCGGATGCAGCCAGGGGGCCCCCTCTCCTTGGACATAAATGTTTAACTATCGGGTAGGCCTAACACGTGTAAACTTGGGCCTGGCTTACACTCTTACCTAAATATTACAGTGCAGTCCGGCTAATCCGAACTAATTGGGACCGAACCCCGTTCGGATTAGCTGATTGTTCGGATTAGCCGAAATAATGTAAATAATCAAGAAGGAAGCAATTTTATGCGGTCGTAGTGTCGTAATATGAACGAGCCATACACAAAAACCAATATTAATATTCCATTTACTACAACAAAATTAAAAAACAAAAGTTAAATAAGCGCATTAGTTAATCAAACTTAGTGTAGAGCGATATGAACGGGTGGGCAGACGTGTATGATGTGACGATAATGCGCGCGGACTGTACGTCTGCTCTGACTGTTGTCGTCGTCAGACTCTGACTGACGACATCATAGCAGCTAGCAGCAGTGACGCAAGATCATGTTCAGGGCGACGAGGGGGAGGGTAGTGATGACGAGCCAGGGGGCGGGGGAGGAGAAGAGAAAGTGACACACAATGAGGCAGCTGCAGCGCTTGACCTTGCCCTTCGCTACTTAGAACAACAGTCAAACCAGTCTACTGCCACACCTGCAGATGTGATATTCATGAGAAAATGGCGGAACTACGCGGCAAAAAACAGACTTACTAAACTGCAGCAAATGACAATGCGAGATTTAATGTCCAATAACAAGTAGGCCTAACCAAAGTTAATTTTTTAGTACGGTATGTGCAATATTTCTTACAAAATAATTCTTTGTTTTATTTGTTGTTTTTTATTACGATTTGTAAATTTAAACTTTACGTAGTAAAAAAAACCATTGTATTCCTTAATTGACTACTCTGTTTATACTTCATTTCAAGATATTTTACCTTTCCCATTGTATTTTATATAGTGCAAATTTATTAAAAATAATATCGGGAACGTGTTCGGATTAAGCGGATGTTCGGACTAACCGTGTTCGGATTAGCGGGACTCAAGTGTATTTACTTAACTACCATAAATTGAAAAATTGATGTAAGCTATTTTCCCTCATAACTTACTTAACCCTGGAAGTGTATTCCACTTAAGTTGCTTTTATTTTGAGAAAGCAGCCGTTTTCGACTGAATAAAGGACATTTGCCTACTTCAAAAGGCGTTGCGCTAGATCCATTCCAGTCCACATGAACTAGATTGAATTCTGTGTGGCCGTAAACTGATATTCTAAGCTTTATTCCATAACCTTAGTTGTTAAGATTACAGTGTAATTGCATAATCAATGATTCTGGCATTGACTTTAAATCACACGCATGTAGGCCTAATCTTTTTATCCTATTGTACATTTTGAAACTCGTTTTGAGTGTGTTTCATAACAAAATTAATTTATATAAAACCCAATATTTGTAGTCAATGGTTTCGTATTTAGTGAGGTTTGAGAATGTTGACTAAATGTTTTTTTGGATTTATTTTTAGGGAAAATTATATTTTTTTGTTCTTTATTCTTTTATTCAAAATACTATAATTTAGGCTAACTATAATGGTTTAGTAATAGGGCCGCTTTCCCCAAATCAAGTTTAACTCTGATCGTGGTTTAAACTCTAGTTTAACCTCAGATTCACTTTCCCCAAAATAATTTCTCGGTTTAAACTAGGTTTGAGTTAACCCTCCGTTTGAGGCTGGAACTGGGGATCTATGGGTTAAACGGCCTCGGTGGTCTAGTGGATAGCGTGCCGGGCAGGTAATCTGAAGGTGCCGGGTTTGTATCCTGCTGGTAGCACTACTTTTTTATTATCAGCAAGTTTGGTTGGTTTGGTTAGGTTATGACAGTTTAATTTTATGAACATAACAATTTTTTTTTCCGATTAAACCTTAATTCGATTTTTTCATTATCAGCAAGTTTGGTTAGCTTGGTTATGTTGTGACAGTTTAATTTTATTTTATAAACAGAACTATATTTTTGATTAGTAAACCTTCATTAGATTTTTTCATTATCAGCAAGTTTGGTTAGGTTATGACACTTTCATTTTATAATTAAAACATAATAAAATTGAATTTGAGGCATTTATAAATTTATTTTATGAACAGAACTATTTTTTCAATTAGTAAACCTTCATTATAGTCAATCAAGCCTCCAAATGACACTGTTGGCAAAACTAATCCTGAAATAAAAATTGTGCAATCGTATCTATTTTTATTTCAGACCATTACCTGATGATAGCGACACGACAGTGGAACCTGTTGATAGTGAGGGACACGATAGCGAGGCTGAAGAATCATTTAATTCTTCGATACTAGAAGAAAGAAATGACGAGTTTGTGTAGAATCTGTTGAAGATTATACATTTTATGTGTTTTAATAAATTGTTTGAATTGTAATGTGATTTTCTTTTTGGACCTCTTACTTTAATTTATCAAACATTTTTTTGAACAGACTTTTAATAATACACAGATTATTTAATGTAGTGCAGCATTTTAAACTTTCCGTTTAATTTTTACTTTTAAACCTAAATTGCACTGTACGTACAATTATATATATTTAAATCTTAAATGTCAACTCAAATAATATAAACTTTAATTGTCAGTGTTAAGAAGTTGTGTTAAGGTACTGCTAGTTATTAGTTCTAATTATTAGCAGAATTATTGAACAAAGTAATAATAATTGTTTCAGTAAAACCCCAAACTGCTTAAACAATTTGACATATATAAATACCCCCGCCGCAGCAAACCTGCCGACTAAGCTAATTTCCATTTGTCTGAATTGATTTTTTATTAAATCTATTTAAATAACATTGGGAGCGAGCTGGCATAGTGGTTAGAGCACGGGACTTCAGTCCCTGAGGTCCCGGGTTCGATCCCCGCCAAGTCACCAATGGATTTTATCCAAGTGATAATGCCGCAACCCCTAGGTCTAGCCTGAAGTAATGTGAAAAACAATCCCAGGCTCGTGCCTAGCGTCCTAGGAAAAAAAAATTAAATAACATTAGGTTATTTAGGCATTACCTAGGATTGCCGCTATAAGGAAACTAATAAAGTGTATTTTTTGTAAGTGGAAAATACCCTCCTTTTAATGAATTGAAAGTGCTTTCCTTCAAATTGTCACATTTATACAGTACATTTTATGAAAATTTAGTCCTAAACCTCTATTGTAATGTAAATAAGAGGTTTAATAAATATATATATCAATATATTTAAGTTGAATAGATATCTATTTTCTTTCAAACTATGCAATTTATAGACATTTTCTAAACGTTTAGGCCTAAACATCCATTAGATATCGATATTTATTTATATGTTAATAGAACATCTGGCCTGAACATTTCTTAGATATCTCGATATCTGTATTTGGGAAACTTGAATGTAAGAGGTTTATAAGATATGAAAGGTTTATATTACGATATCTATACGATATATTGACTAACAAATTTAAATGTTTAACAGATATCTTATGGGTATGTTGATATGTCTGTGCTATCTGGGTGTTTATAAAAAGATTGTTCAGATTGCCTTCTAATACTCCTAATTATACAGGTACTATATACAGAGGCAGGTGCTGATAACTTGTTTTGCCATACTTAAAGAACAAAAATATAAAATAGTCAGAGTGTTATCTTTGCCTAATAATAGATTGCCTAGAATATTAGCAAAACAGATTATTGAAAAACATATTTTGGTGCAGACATTGGGAAATTGTTGGGGAAACCCATGATTTAGCAATGGATTTTGAATATCAGTGCATTGACGATACAGTTGGGATCGCTGGCAGAAGCAATTAAAATCAACTGGAAGGATGAATGTGTAGGCCGAGCTAGGACATCATTCTGTTTATCACAAACAGCTATAGGGTTCTAGAATAAAGAGAAAATCAAGAGTGACATGTTTTTCAAAATCGATTCGTTAACAAGATATACACCATTTTGATATACACCGATTTTAAATTTGTGTCTCAGGGTAGTTCACGAATGTCTCGTTATTCTTCGATTACATTGCGTATACCTCATCATGTGACCACAGCTTATGGCAGGGCTTTTGTTGTTACCGCTTGTCGTCTGTGGAACGGCCTACCCCTACACATTAAGACCCTTGAAAAACGTTCCCAGTTTGTGGCGGCACTGAAAAAGCTCTATTTTGAGAAGATGGTCTCGGCTGGCGTGTCCTAGGGCTACTGTTACCTTGCGCGTTTGCTGATACGTGTATGCGAGAGTGTGTAAATGTGTTTTTCTATTTGTTAAATTGTTATGTTTTTTTTAGATATGTAGGTACTTGAATTGTTAAATATTTTATGTTTAATTAGATTAAGTTATCCCTATGTTACATTATTTATGTTATATTTTTAATGTCAGGTTAAGTGTAAGAAAGGGCCATGTGGCCCTAACTTTGCCTGAAAAAATAAAGGATTTTTCATTTTTTTTTTCATTTTCATTTTGTATTTTTTACATAAAAATGCTTTTCTTTGAATTTTTTCAACCGATCTTAATGAAACTAGGTATGTACCTCTTTTGGTAGAAGAAAAAATACAATGTACAATGTTTTGGTATTTTATGTTAGAAAAAGGTTATTTTCATTCAACTTAAAATTTAAAAATGGCGGCCATTTAAAATTTTTAAACTTAAATTACTAAAATATGGCTGATTTTATGAATAAATATCAAGAACACTTTTATTTAGCATTTTTAATTCCCCACCGAATGATACCAAGTTCAAATATAACGAATAAAAATAGCTGAGACATCACGATTTGTTACCTATCCAATAATTTTATTTACCTATTTTGCCTGAAGGTCTTGTAGTTGAACTAGAAGTTACTCATGAGCATTAATGCATTGTTTAAAACTTTGCGATGAACAGATGATCTAGCGAGTGAACTTCATAATTTGCAATATTATTTGAAGCCGAGAGGGCTGCAAGTATCTATGGTTTGTTTATATCTCTCTTCATACCTTATTTTGACCCTTGGTATCCGGTCTCAGCTAACTATTACCCGGCTGGTAGCACCGTGGGGATTAGAATCTCAAATATTAATTGAATTTTGAAATATATAGAAGGCACAGATCTGCCGTAAATATTTAAATAAAAAATTTGATAACCTTATTTCAACCAATTAAATACAATTTAACAATAGAATACCTACTGTATTAAGTTATAATTTTTAGATTACTATATGATAACACGTCTTTTTGCCAAATCAATAGAGGTGAGGTGTCTTTACAACAATGTGGGGTGACATGTTTGGGTATTTTAATCCTATAGTGATACATTTTAAAATGTAATAAAATAAACAGCAAATTATTCAAAGAACATTCCCACGGCAACATGGCGGCGTAATGCTTTCACTCTTTCTACCTCCCAGAGTTTTACATAAAGAAAAGTATTTTTTAGCTTATGTTTGAGAAGATGGAGTTTTGGGATATTGGGTAGGCTTAGGCTAAGTCTAATGTAGGCAACCAATCTAGCTTACTATTTAAAGGTCAAAGAAGTAAAGAGTTAATAATGTTCAGCTGATAGATAAGAAGTGTTTTAGAGTTGTGATAAAGATTTTTTTAATAACTACCTAATCAATACCTATATTTAAGAAATATTGTGTAGCCTTTCCTGAGTAATAGCAAATTTATTTCAATAGTTGTGGTCATAGTTCCATTTAGCGAATTTCCCCATAGGGAAGTAGCTTTTACCCTAGGTGGCCCGGAAAGATATAGACTCATAACCAATTCAATTTTCATTTTAATGTCTGAAGAGGCCACACACACTATTCGTTCAGATTTGTATGTCCGTAAAAATTTTACCCAGATAACTTTTGTCTGATTTTGATAAAATTTGGAATGAATGTGTAAAGGTGGATGATTTTGATTGAGTTCCCAAACCAGCTAGATTATGCTATGGAAATCCAGGGATATGTTGTGCTATTTTTACACTAGGCCTATTAGAATTTCAAATGTTAACCCTTAGAACATGATGGACATTCCCACATGAAGCCGTCGTGTAGCTTCATGCCGGGTTGTAGCCCTGTATGCCTTGTTGTGTCTGGATGTGGTTGTAGACCTTAAAAAATCAAACCATTTTATACATTTAAGCATTGTTGTACAATTAAAGGTTCTGGAGGAAATAAAATAGTTATGTGAGTCGGTGGCTTAGTTGATAGCGTGTCACGGAATTCGGGCCCAAGGCAGCGATGTCGGGGGTTCGAAACCTGGTCTCTGCCGCAAACATTTTATAAGTACAGTTCACCTTGTTGTACCGGCTCACCACTTGCTTTGCTGGATACGTTCCACGTACAGATCTGTAGTCTATGTGGGGCAAATGCAAGGTTAAAAGAGGTCGCCAACCTCTTTATAAAAAAATGAAAAAAAAAAAAAACAACAAACCTGTACATTTCAAATTCCCAAAGGGAGAAAATGAGAACTGTAATTGTAGTTTGCTTGTTTATGGGTATATTTCGATACCATTTGGCAAATTTATCTCTTTGATCCTATACTATTAACCTTTGATAAAAAACCGATTTTTTCCCTTGCCTGTATCCGCAAATCTCAGTACTTACTAGGCTTATGTTATTTAAATAAGGAATAAATAATAAGACTTTAGGGATGAAATATAAAAACAACATTTTCATACAAACTTTTAAATTTCATTAATTTGGCACATCTCTATATTATTTACAAAGAGTAAACACAGTTGAAATGTTGTCTTTCACTTCTTGTTCTAATATTTCACAATCCAACATGCAATAAATAAAACTAATAACAACATAGTAGTTAAGATAATTTAGTTTGTATTGTTCTGAGATACTGAGAAAATGTAGTCTATAAATATATAAAAATCCACAAAACCAAACAAAATAATTTTTATTTGCAATTCACACATGTTATGTAATTAATAAATATTAAATTTTGAAAAATTTCATGAGGACAAGTTTATTATACCTCATGTAATAAATTACCAATTGTTACTTCAGTGTATAAGACAATTTTATTTATTTCAGACTGTATAAAAATATAAGGAAATATAAATCATTAAAAATCACCATTCAGTCTTATGAAAAAGTTACATTGTATAAATGAACTACTGTACAGTGTTTAACCATCATTAATAAAGAATACTTAAAACATTATTGAAGACTAGATCATGTGAAAAATATTCACTTAAAATATTTTAATTTTGTCATAAAAGTATGCTTAACTTACCTGTTAGTAGATTGCCATGGACATATGCAAATCTATATACATATTCTCAATGTAAAAGGACCTTTTCAAGGTATTAGTCAAAGATTGGGCAGCACCACAATTTTCAAAGTACAAGATGGTTAATTGTAAAGCAACAATTTGTATGATGTATATCCAACAAAACATGACTAAGACAATTAATATATCGTAAAAACACTGCTTAAATATCAGTTTCAATGGCCTTTTCATTCCCATTTTAATCGTGGTAAGCCTACCTATGTATTTATTATAAAATTAATTCATTGCATCGTTTAACTTGTAAGGTCACATGATTGTATGGTCTCATGCTTGTCTTTTTTTGAATATTTGGCTTAATTAATATTAGACTGTATCATAAGATATATCTCATTCAGATATTATTGTAAAAGTTTTGTTACAAATTTGCATAAATGTATCATAGGCCTTCATTAAATCAAAACTTATGACTACCTAAACATAATCATTATAATGGTGTAACACTATCCTCAGACTTGTGCCCAATAATGAATAACTGCTTCTTTTGATTTTGTCACTGTGCCACTATTGCCACTGGTTCCACACCGATGTAAGTGAAAAAAAAACTTCTAAGCTTAAGTAAATGTGAAAAGTAGTTGGTAAAATGTAACTCATAACTACGTAATACAGTACAGTAATTTTAAATAGTTAAATTTCAGTAATTAACGGATAACCAGATCATGAATAGGCACAAGTGCTTTTAATATTGTCAAGGGAGTTCATAAATTGGTAAAAATATAACACTTTTAAAACGTCTTAAGCAGTTTGATGACCAAACATAAATGAATTAGTTACATTTCAAACACAATATTTACATACAAGATTTTAACAGTTTTCTGCAGACAGCTTATAGCTCGACAGCAGATTATACATCATATCAATATATATATAAGCTATAACAACAATAAGTAACAAAGAACTGTAACATGAGAAGATCTTCACATATATACCACATTTAACAACAACTCAACAGCTATATTTTGATTGTGTTGCATCCTTTGGGAAGCAATTCATACAAAAAGTTGCATTTAGTTCAAACAATGACATAAGCTCTGCTTATGAGCTTGAACAATAACATAAGACTCAATGTAGGTTAATTAAAACAAAGAAGCTATATCGTGAAGTTTTTCAAATTTTTGAGGGTAGTAAATATGTCACATGATATTTTAAACAGTTCAGTCGATCAGTTCACTAGACTTATCATTTAATCGAGTCCAACATAACATTACTAGAAACGTACAAAAATCATTACTTCTTTTCTCAATTAATTTCAAACACCTCGATGATAACTTTGAGGTTACTATAAGCGTTTTATGCAAATTTAAAATTACAATGAATAATAAACCAATAATGCAGCTTTTAACCCATGAACCAAATCATACCTACATTGAATTCTGTGAAAACAGAGAAACAGTATGTTGCATCTTTCAACATTGTAGTAACAATATTTTTCATTAAAAAGGGGTCAGACTTATTTTACTAAATTTGAAATTCATATTCACCCCTTCTTTTGCATCTTCTAGCTATAAATGACAAACAATAAATGACTAAACAATAAACAACAAATTTTAAAATGACTATTTACTGTACACAATATGTATGTACCTACATTTTTCTATTTATTTTCCAACTTTTTTAGTATTTTAAACAAAAAAAATCATGCAATTAATATAATCTAATATTGCAGATTTTAATCAATTAATTAACCTGTTTCTGTTTATTTTCTCATCAGAGCAAAAACTCATTTGGATTTGCTAAATGCAAAGAGAGTGAAAACTGAAGTTATTTTTTCATTGAAACATAAGTACCGTATACATTACACAATGTTTCAAAAGAAATGTTTGAGATTTATTATTAATTAATTGGTGGATTTGACACACCTATAGATCATTTGGTACCTAAAAGTTGTGTGTATGATAATTAAAAAATAGGTGTCATATGAGTTGAATTTATTCAATCTCAATATTTCATTATTGTAATTTGTATTTTTCTTTGACTTTACAATAAGTACCTAAAAATGTAAAGTGGAAGCTTAATCAAATGTAAATACAGTACAACCAAAGTCACATTTATTTTATTTAGTTTTTATTTTACACCTGGTTAGTTTCAAATTGAAAAAGGATTTTATAAAAAATCTATAAAGCCAAAAACAAATTTTCCACAGAAAAAATGAGAGGATTTTTTATAACCTGCATGAAAATAATTGATTCATGCAGTAATATATTTGAGCACAGTAAGAAGTATTAGCATAAAGTCTTCAAGAGGATGAACATGTGTGGTTCTAAAAATGGTAAAAAGTATTATAAATATTGGTACCGTAGTAAAAATCTGTTTAATCTAAAGTAATGCTAGGTTTTTATGTTAATAGTTACGTCACCTTAAATACTTAATTATTGTTGTCTAAAAACATGGGTAAAATTTGTTATTTAATTTTTTGAGTATATCTGACATTGCCAAAAGATTCATTAAAAACAATTTAAGATATTTAAAACCACAATTCGAAACCATCAACATTCTGATATTTGATAACTTCTGATACTTTGAGTTTCACTTTAACCATAACTTAAAACAAAGGACATCTTGGAAATACAGATTTAAAAGTTACAATAGTTTTGTTCCACTTTGCTATAAAAATATGAAATAGTAGTAAATTATCAGTCAATGAGGTGTTTGGAATTGGGAGACGTCACACCGCTATGGTGAAGTGGTGAGGCTTTTTCTCCCTGGGCACTCTATGGAGGTTGGGATGCCTATGCTGGGGCGTTTTGGGACTCTTTTTATGGCTCTTATGGCACTTGAGTCCGTGGAACGATTCCATGTCGCACTCTGCCTCGCTGAGCTCGTGAGGGTCGGAGAACCCTGTTGGCGGGTCGAGTCGCGTCGAGAACGGCAGATTCCCACCCTCCTCTCGTCTGCAACGTGACTAAATTATCAACACTTGTGTAGTAATGTTTGAAATATTTCATATGCCCCCCTCCTTGAGTATTGGTATCAAAAGATGTGTGTACAAATAATAGATGACATTAGTGTTTTCAGTAACCCCATTGGCATAGCGGGTTTAATGCAGGGTAGGGGTAATGCTGAATAGTATAAGTTAAGTGAAATTGATGTAGCCTACATAAAGTTTGGAAACTATTATTTAAACTATTTATACTTATAAATTAACGACATTAGGGGAAGACCCCTAGCCTAGGGAGTATCACGCTCCCTTCAGTACTGATCTCACCAGAAGACTCTGCTATGTGATTATTATGATACACTCATTATTTGTATTTGAAACAGTATATAAGGAAAATAATAATTCTTTATTTAAAACAATAGCTGCTGTTGTATAATGTATGGGATGCTAATGGGTTGCAAGAAACTTAAGTTCTGGTTGTGCAATTTTTGGTTATGTGACCTACTGCTAAAAGAGCTCAGAAGGTAGCAGCACAGAACAGTTGCTAACAGGTTCCAAAAATATCAGGCTCGTTTTTTACCCTGTCAGCGCCCTAGGCAAAACTAATGGTAGTGCCCCCTTACAATATGTGTCCTACGGCCGGGAAAACCGGGAATCATCCTGGAGTTTTTTTTGGTCTGGGAATTGTGTGTGAATTTTGTATTTCTTCCTGGAATTTCCAATTTACCACGATCGCGCATGACGACAGTGACGTATTGGTGATTACCATTTTGCCGTTTCAATATGTCTAGAATCCGCGGGAGACGATATAGATATAATGATGTCTTCACAGAACCAAGGGATGATCAAAATTTTGCCCCGATTGGAGAAGACGTTGATAATGTCTACACGACTGCGGTAAACTGTCCAAATTTTTCTGCTATCGTTTTAAGATGACGATGATCTTCACAAGACTGCAATATGATTTTTTCCGCAATCCTGGGAGACGGTTACAATGTCCACACGGCCGCGAGGGATTACCAGAAGTTTACCACAATCGCATGCAAATACAACCATCATTTTATTCATTTTCAAATTTTTTCCAAAAAAGCCAATTGCCCCACGGGCTAGGCACGTGCCTACCGGCCCTGAAAAATATCAAGTTCAGAGTAAATTTTCAAACAAATTAGAAATTTTCTTGGCATTGTCGAAAAGCAAGCATCTAAGAAAGAAATTCCCAATCACCACCACCAAAAATGAGTTTCAAACATTGAACCTTTTTTTTTTTAAATTTGAGTAATAAAAGGAGAGTGTGTGAAAGAGAGAGAATTGAAAAATGGTTTTGTGTCATGGTGATCTCAGTTTAAAAAACAGATAATTAAGGTAAACTTACATCTCTAGTCTCTAGTGTTGAGCTTCAAATTGGACTTATCTAATCTGGACGTGAATTATTTTAAAAGCCCTTCACAATTAGTGGAAAGCATGTGTTCACAACATTTCAGGATCTGGAATCTGTGATCTGAGTTTTCTTTGTGGATTTTCATTTGTCATTTATACCACATTGGCTGAGTTTGTGTAAAACACTTGTTTTTTACAAGAAATGTAGTGATGGAAAATCAAAATTAACTTAAGCCAAAAATTAACTTTCAACAAAGAATTTATAAGCTGACGCTAGAGTATGACTTGACTCGCTCTTTCAATCATCCTCAAGGTTTATTCGTTACCCCATGACTTATAAAGCTTACTTTTTTTTACCTGACGTGTGCTCTAAACTGAGAAGGTCTTCTGTCAGGGACCGGCGAGGCTTCAGGTGACGTACTGGACTCTGGGCCTCCCCCATTGTATAGCATGCCTACACAATACACAGGACATACAACCAACTGAGCCTGACACACACTTGACACCTCATCAAACAGGATTGATCAAAACTGTTTATTTTCAAAGGAGCACCAACATTAATTCCTGAGTCATAATAAAACAAGCCAGTGTACATACAATAATTAACATCAATAGTTAAGGCTAATTACAATATATCTGGTTTTCCTCATGTGTCCGCTAAAAAAAAAATCAAAAATTAGGATTTGTCCTTGCACCATAGGATATCTAATCAAAAACTAAAAAAATAATAGTATAGCTGCAAAGTTAAAAATAAATTGTCACCAATTTTGTTACTATGTATGCTGTAATGATGTAAATATGCTATGGAATTTGAGTAACAGTATGATAAAAAATGTCATCCCAGTAAAAGTAAAAAATTCATCCATCCATAATACCTACACATTTTTGAACTAAAATAAAATGCTTGTAGAGTATGCTAGAGATTCATGACATACTTCAGAAAAAGAGTCATATAACCGAACCATTTTTGAAATTCTTATCTGTTCTATAATCTGGCCAGGACAAATTATAACACTATCAATTATTATTAATATTTAAAAGTAGTTTCTGATAGCTTTTAAACATTTCACTATTTCAGACCATCTTCGGTTGTCTTACAATATAATATAATATATTGAATAGTTTCTGTTAAACATTACACGTTTTGATGTTTGTGGCTTATCAGATGATTGTTTTAAAAATGGTTTCCATCAAATTACAGTAGAGAGTCCCGTTAGTCCGAAATCGTTGGGACCGGACCCATTTAGGATAACCGAATATTTCGGATTGAAAGTTTTTTTTTTTTTTGTTTAAAATATTTAAAAAAAAATTTGTCTTAGAACGCTAGGCACGAGCCCGGGATTGTTTTTCACATTACTTTAGGCTAGACTTAGGGATTGCAGCATTATCACTTAAATAAAATCCATTTGTGATTTGTCGAGATTGGAACCCGGGACGAAAATGAAAAAAATGTAAATTAAAAAATACTGTATAAAACAAGTCTATCTCGTCCGGCCGCTAAAGAATACTTTGACCAGGTACAGCTAACTGTGTTAAAAGTTTAATAAAAAAAAATTAAAAATAAAATTTTTGGTTTTGGATTAAGCGGACTTTCAGATTACCGAAGTTCGGATTATCGGGACTCCACTGTTGCTGTAAACGTTATAGACTTAAAGAGAAAAAATGATTTGAAAATCTGAATTTCAAGTTCTATACAAAAATCAATACAAATTTCTAAAACAACCAATTTGACACCTCTACCTAAATTTCTAGGTACTGTATTGGGATATACAATTGTATGACAATATTTCTCATACAATGGGCTAACCGTTCTACATTTACACATATTAGGACTTACTCTGCAGTGGGATTCTATCATTTCGGCTCACAGCAAGGTTGTGTTCTGACCACTGGTCCGTGGTCGAACCAGAATAATCAGATCCCGTACTTATACACTTGCCCCCACCCTTTGAGCTGCCTCTTAGTTTTGTGTAGTCGTCACGACAGAAATTCGTCTGTAAAAGACAATTACGAGTTAAAGTGTCTTTGTCAACTGTTTTCATTTCACTCGGGCAGGAATGTATTTGAGTATAATAAACAAGATAGGAAGAATTCTAAGATTAGCCAGAAAGGCTAAAAGTAAATTGGTGACTAAAGATAAAAGAAGACTAACTTTTAAACTACATTCCAGACCAAGTTCATTAATAACCTATTGAAAGCAGTTTGCTACTAAAGGTAACCAAGCACTTTATCCATACTACATCTACTACTAAGAGGCAACTTTAAAAAGAGCAGGGGTTTATTTCTTAAAGTAAAATACCTCTAAGATAATGCTAATTGTCACATTTAAGATGTTAGAGTGCCCTTCAATTATAATATAGTATACTAGTCAAGCAAAACTAACCTTGAAACAGCTTCTAATTAAATATAGTACTAAATTAACATGCGTTATCTTATTTATTATTTTTTAAATAAGATATTTTTAATTGACTACGTAATGAGTTATTGCTTTTAATCAGTAATATTTGCTAGTTAAAGATGAAAAAGTAGTGTTCTCGTATATTATATTTATTCTTAATCTTATTATTATAAGATTAAGAGACAACATAGCTAATTTTATTAAATTAGCTATGTTGTAAATATGGAAATATGCATTTAGAATTTAAAGGAAATTCACTTATATGAGCTGTTTTACATATTCTCATTTTTACTCAGATTATTTTGATGTTAAATTATTTGGATGATATGCATTTGGTATACAACAATAATGGTTATTTGGTGTTATAAAGCTTAAGAAATTCAACTGATAGTGAATGAAGATCGGTTGGAAAAGGAACTTGTATAAAACATCTATACCTGACAAAAGGTTGTGAGAGGGGGGGGTTATGTAAACACATTTGCAGGTTGTATTATGAAATGGAATTTTAGGAAAATGTAAAAGAAGTATGTTACCTGTACTTCAAACATTTTCGTTCACTTATAGGATGTTATAGATGTTTGCCATAAGTTTTATAAGACGTGACTTACACTTTTGAGCTGCATAGTTTCCATTGCTGCTAGTCTATGGTCATGATAGACAAAACTCTGTATATTTGTGGGGGAGGAGGGTCTTTCTGTCCCTGCAACGTGGAATGTCGCATATGGAGAAATGTCATCCGGGTACTCTACAAAACAACATTGCAAACAGATAATGCTGCATTTACTTAAATTGGTATAAATTGAATTCTTAACAAGGATATATGCCTACATGAAGGTATGACAATGTACACAAAAATCCATTACTTTAAATTTAAAGTGTACTTACAAATTTTGAAAATATATTTAAAAGTCCACCGAATATCGTCTTTAGTAAATTTATATAACCTATCATCTTGCATAAAATATGTATTAAATATGGGAATAGTTACAGAATACATTTGATATAATTGATGTATGTATTGAATTTGATACATTTGGATAGTTTATACTCATGCAGCCCATTTTTTACCCTTTGAACTCAATGAATCATTCAGATATTAAATATTGTCTATTTGCAATGTCTTATGTGATCACTTTAATACCCCAAGATTCCTGCCTTAAAAAATCTGAAATTATTAAAATCTAAAGATTAAGAAAATCTATGAATTTGAATATCTAAGCTCCGACCAATAATATATAAGTATATTCTACTATTCCAGTTTCAAGAACTTGAATTATATTAGATTTACCTTTTTGTACCTTTATTTTGAAAGTATAGACTAGCTGTAGTGTTAGTGATAAAAAGATTACCCCTGAAGATGACACACATGGTGATTACGCCACACATCGGAAACATTACGTGGTGTCCCTACTCCCTATACAATTCTCCAACTGCCTCTGAGGTGTGCTATGGCGCACTGAGATGCTATTGTGATTCTGCCTGTACCAGACCTAATACTTTTGATTCTTGTCAACGTCACAAAAGATAGCAAATATGACAAAAAAAATTATGAATTTAATTTCCAGGTTTAGAGTTGAGGCCCTGTTTTTTTTTTTTACTTGGATTTTTCTCTAGGGAGGCAACGATCTCCCACCCTTCTCCACCTCCTACAGGCCCCCATGCTTGACATTGGTCGATAAAATTCAAGCATATTAGTAACTAATATTTAAGTTAGAACTGTTCTAACTTTGATTTCCAGGTTGCAGCACATTTCAGCAGGTAGCTAGCACCCATTGTTGAGATATTCTCCCATACATAGCTGTAAACGGAGGTTTTAATATGGTAGTCTTGCGTCCAATATATCGGACATTGGAGCTTAAAGGTTTAATGTAAGAATAATTACATTATGATTCATGAGCAAAGTGATTTAGAGAGAGTTATTACCAGGTATCTGTTCGATACAATGCAGGTCTCGCACTGGCGTTGTCATACCCTTGTGGACGGCCGCATAGTATTGCTCTCTCTGAGCCAGGTTTTGTTTGTTGTCTAGTGCCACCATTGCTTGAGCTTCTGTCTGGTTTCTTAGCCCCATTTCTCTTTCGTTTTCTGAAAAATTAACAAGGGCAACAGTGCATCTTGAGTAGATTTTTTAGAGAGGAGGAGACACCATTAAACATATATATTATTACATTATTCTGTTCCTGAACCTCTCTAAAGCTCAGGCATGTACACGCAATAATTATTAAAATTGAAAACACTTCTGATTATAAATGTTTATGAAAAGCAGAGAAGATTGTTAAGTCATGATTCACAAGAACCAGATGTAAACCAATACATTATTTCCAGTGCAATACACAGCCATTGCAGTCATAGTGAAAAATAAGTCTACAGAAAAAAAAGGAGTGAAAATTGTCATATTTGGAACAATTTAAGAAATTGTACCAAATTCGAAGAAGCACACTTCGAATTTAAACCCCACAGCTGATCAGAAGCCAACCAATTGCAGTAGTAGAGCTTGCTGGCCTGTGATTGGTCACGTGAGTCGAACTGGAACCTCAAACCTAGGCTTCGTCCCCAGTCTCTTTATGGGTGTATCATAGTGTACTTCGTTTGGGTAAGCCTCCGTTGGGTTTCGTGTAAATTAATCAATTACTGATCTTCATTATCCGCTTCAGCATATATGCCGAAAGGAATATGATAACATTTTTATTGTTGCAAATAATGTCATGGCAACCAGTTAACCCATAAGGCCCATGTTAAATTTCTAAAAGTTTAAATTCACGTTTGAAAAAGCCCTGTGGTCCGATTTGTACCATTTCAGATTTATATTTTCCCATGGTTGGTTACTATGACTTTGCTAAATTTCGTGCGGATCGCTACAGCTGTTCAGGAGGTGCATTTGTAAAACAAAAGCAGGAGTGTCGTATATGAGCTTCCCTCCACTCAATTATGTATTATTAGAGCTACATATAGAAATTATAGAATCTAGGATATATTTTCTTATAAACACTAAATGAACTTACTTCTTCTAATACAGACAGTGATGGCTGCAATAAGGAAAAGGACAGCCATTATACAAACAGAGAGCGGCACTAGGATACCAGCCTCCATATATCCAGGTGAGTCATCAGGATAGCCTTTTACTGAGTCTGGCCCAAGGGTGACTAAAACATAAGTTTGTATAAAACACTGGATAAAACTAAGAATACTTTACTAGCTTTTATGTATCAAGAGTCATCTAAAGATATCTGGAGGAACGTCAAGAAATATATAAATTAAGATAAATGAACAAATCAATTCAAATTAATCAGCTATTTTGAATAGTAAATTCCTAACAGAAAAGTGGATTGGAGTTTTTTTGTTGTTTCTGTGAATGTTTTTATTTATTTTTTACAATTATAAACAATTTACTCGAGGCCAATCTGCTGCTAAATTCTTGGTAATATAACTGGTACCACATGCATAAAATAGGAAATACAGTATGTGATAGAGGGAATATGAAATTGTTCAATCATAGACCTATGTTATCTTCTAATACCTCCAGTTATGGTGAGAGTAGTAGCACGGTATTCAGCTATCGTTGTGCCAGCACTGTTAGTGGCTCGAACTTTGATGACATACTGCTGTCCAGGCCACAAACCCACCACAAGGAAACTATCCCGTACTTGTACATCGTTTCCCACTGCAAAACAATACAGTACACTCGAATTAGCTATCCCGTATTTTGTGAATAAACAAAACTGGAACTGTTCTTGAAAAGGCGTATCCAACTTACGCATAATCCCGGGTCAACAAATTTCAACGCACCCCCAACGTCCGACTTGCGCTCCTCCGTCCAGTCAGGCAGACTAATTTGGTAATCAAGCGTTATTATCATGGTCGATATGGTTACCTAGGCTGCAGGTCTGTTGCAGGGGAGGTTTAAACTATGAGAATCAAGGAACCATCAACAGTGGTGTTTGAATAATATCCATGCTCCTCACACAACATTTTTTAATTGGGTGTTTGGTTTTTAACAGAGTCGGCGTTAATTTTGACTGATATTTTTGTACATTAAAACGTTTTAAAGGCTGTAAGATTTTTTTGAAATACAATTTAGTTAGGTAGTTATAAAGATTATACTTAAAGTAAATTTTAACTTCAGATATAAAGAGCAAAGCATATTTTTATGTTTTAATGGTCTTTTTAGAATGTAGATGCAATTTTAAGACTACTCTTAGCATTTTCTCTCTAAACTTACTCATTTATGAGCTACATGGCGCAGAATGTAACTTACACTGCAATTAAATTTTTCTTAGTTTTAACACGCTGTAACACCTAAATGAGTAACATTAGAGAAAAAATGTCAAGAATAAAAACGTTTTTAAATGGCATTTACTTTCTAAATAAACCATAATTTTATGGTTATCTATATTTATAGAGTCTTCCATAAGAAAAATCAAAGTTGGTGGCCATATTGCAAAAAATTGCGGCTAAAATTATTTTTTCAACTTGACCAACATTTTTAAAATAAAAAATCCAAGCCAGTTACAGTTTAACATTTTTTGATATCTCTTATAACTTTCGAATAAAACAGCTGGCACACGTATATCAATCACCCTGTATAGAGTTACTGAGACTCTGACCTGTGATCCATTCATGGTGGGTGCCTTCCCGGTACTCTACACTAAAGCTGATGATGGGACAGCCATTGTCATGCCAAGCCTTCATGTGGAGAGTGATGCTTGTGCTGTTTGGGTCTAGGAACTCAGCATGGGAAGGCTGTCCAGGTTTGTTCCCGTCAGTTCTTGCCACAACTATCGGACTTGGAGCTCCACTTCCAACCGAGTTGAACGCCATTACCTGCAAACAAACAGCTGCTTTAACTACACACATAGAAGTAAACCACGATTTTCTGTTAGTTTACAAGATCAAATTAATGCAACACCAAATTTGGGAATGTTCATCACAAGACGATATACTTGTCATTGAAAAATTAGTTTATTTTTTCAACAAAAGTTTAATATCAGATTATGTCAATGATGGCAATGGTTGGTCGTTAAAGTTTTTCTCTTTCCTATTAAGAAATATAACACATATATGTATTAGTGCTCTTAGTCATTGTTGAGTAAAATGTTTTATTCAGATGTTCATGTTAAAAGTTGACTGTATGTCTTATGGTAGGTATAAGTGTTTTTGTAAACCGATAAAATATTTTGATGGTTTAATTATTGTAGGAATGATGTGTACCAGTACCTTTATACAAAGCTTAAATCCTAATTCAAATATGTTGTTTTGTAGTTAAACTTAGAAAAGAACATTTTAGATGGAAAATACTATAATAATGGACAATGTTTTTTAACAATTCATAGGTAAATAGGCCATAGGTTGTACGTGTGAATATAATTAAATCCAAGGCAGCGATGCTGCAAAAATTGATCAGAACTGTCAATTCTTGTACTGTGCTAGCTCGCAACTTGCTTTGTTTTTTACTTTACACACACAGGCTTGAGGCTCATGTGGACAAGCAAACAAAAGGTTAAAAGGATAAAAAGAACAACTTGAAAGGTATTGAGTATAATAGTTATGATAACCAGTTCATTATTAGTTCTTGTACTTACTCAAAATAATTTTTCTGTCAACTGTTAAATGTAACACATTTTTGACCTGCTATAGCTATCAATTCAGATTTAATACCAATAATGTAGATCAATGATTGTAACAAGTGTGGAGGGTATTACTCTACAACAATACGGTACGGAGCAGCAAATTTACGACAGATTGTCAGCAACTGGAGAATTAGCTAAGGGCATCAAAACAGTGGTAATCAGGTAAGAGCCATAATGGAAAGTGAGTCAAGCAGAACCTGATATGAAGCCAGATCCGCAGGATCATAGAAGAGAAAATTGAGGCACTGAAACGTTGAGATAAAACCTATCTGACCAAGAAGTAATACCGACATGTGCAAAAAGAGAATGAGTTGTTTTTAGTGTGTCACCAGGTTGGAGATGGGAAGGCATCTTCACATAACCTTAGGGTGTGGAAATTGTAAAAGGCATCTGCTTATGGATTTTTCCCCTTCTAAAAAAACTCTACAACAATGTATTGATCACATTAGCAAATTCAAGGTTAAAAGCGGAGTCCATAAACCAACCTACTTTTAGAAGAAGAAACTTACTTCAGCAACGTTTTTCATGCAATCTTGAACTTATGTTTTTTGAACTTTCATGATATTGATATCCACTTTAAAAAGTTGTTGAATATCAGTAGGTTACCTGAACGTGGTACTCTGTTCCGCACACAAGTCCAGTGAGGCGGTAGGAGGTGGAGTCTCTAGGTACAGGTCGTTCCTCCCACTCGCCAGGCTCTTGCTGACGATAGTTGATGATGAATCCTCTCACAGCACTTCCCCCAGTGTCAACAATGCTCCATTGTAGGTACAACCAGGAAGCTCCAGTACTGGTTATACCTACCACTGGGGCCGACGGAGGCACTGCAAGTTAAACAAGAAAACTAATACAGAGACTTTTAATGTTTAATGTAAACACGATAGTAGTTAGCGTTAGCATTATATAATAGTTATTTATTTAGAGTTATTGTACAATGGATCATGTTTTGAAATTAAGTAGAACTGTCATGTAGATTTTTGGATTCTTATGAGTATTTTGAGAAACGAAGACGTCTCAGAAGTAAAAACATGTTACTGAAGGCAGAACATCAGCTTGGTCCAAAGCCGAATGAATGGTGGGACCAGGTCCAGAGGGCAGACGGTTTGCATACCACCCGCTATGTGCTAAAGAGATAATTGCACCCCCTCTCCCTTTTCTTGTGGGAAAATTTGCTCTTCCTTACACACCCAATAAACCTAAATCCTCCTGTGCCTCTGGGCCTACAGCGGCCCTGCCAGAGAGATATTAGGAAGTTAGGGCTTATGAGGAAAATGCTTCAGAGTGAAGAAACTGTGTTGATGAGGCAAAGCACCAACTGGAGTACAAGTGGCCACTTTATTAAGTAAATATATGATTTTGAGATTGAAAGCTTGAAATAGATTTCAATATACACATACTTTAAATTTAAATATTTTTCCTGGTTTTTATTTATTTTGGTAAGTACCTACAGTGAAAAAATTACAGACGTTGTTATCTTTATATTCTTACTCATAAACAGCTAAAAAACCTGAACCTAAACTGTCTATGGACAAGCTTAGTGTAGTTGGATAAAAATATTTATCAACCTCATTGACACTTTTCACTTTTATGAGTTGTATGGATATCTTAATCTTGTGTTTATTTTGCACATGGGCCTCAGATCTGTAATTTAAGCTGTTAAGCAAATCAAGTGATAACTGTACAAGGATAAAAGGAACGGTACCATTCGGGTTTCTGATCTGGGTGGTTGTGTTGCCTGTTTCACCAGTGGTGTAGTGGGATGTTCCCACTCTGCTTTTTCCAAAGAACATATATATTACCACTATGACTTTTCTAAAGAACCTATATATTAGTAAGCAACCCATATGTTTTGTTACGATGGTGAGCGTTCCAGCACTGGAAATTTTACGACTACACCCCACTACGTCATTAATTCTCTAAATTGTTATAATTATTGTTAATTCAATTTACATTACCATGAACTTCTTAAGTTATTGATTTTATATACTAAAACAAATTTACTACAACTAACTTTAGATGCATTACCTAGAACGTGAAGGTTGTATACAATCTGGTCCGAGCCATTAGCATTAGTGACAAAGCATGTGTAGTTGCCCTGGTGCTGCCGTTGAATCTCGGATATCTCCAGTGAGCCATCCTTGGTGATGGTGAATCCATCAGAGTGTGGAGGTGAGCCATCAGGACCCGTCCAGGAGTGTTTGGGGGATGGCTGGCCCACAGCTAGGCAGGGTAACATCACCTTACTGCGCCTTCTAGCTGTCACTCGCTCTCCCCATGAGATTATGGCAGCAGGCACTGGAAAATTGCCGTACAGCTTATAATAGTGGAGGGAGTTCTCAAAAAGGAGATATTTCTCTTTGTCTAAGAGATGTAACCTTTTCTTGATAAATGGGCTTACAACTCAAGGCAGGTTCGCACCACCAGGTCAAGGCTACTAAAAGTGTTTGGTGATTAGAGGAACTTGAACCTGGGTCCCTAGGACAGAAGTGCCGCTCTCCAAAGACTAGACTATAGTCGTATCCGTCCCTATAGTCGTACTATAAGACTATAGTCGTACAATAAGACTATAGTCGTAGTGTATAGCCGTGCCTCCGCATATGAGTATTGTAACTTTAAGCAGTAAACGACTGTTTGCCACGGTTGATCTACCAGGCTTTACAATAATTCCATATTAATTACATCACGTTTTTTGCTTAACATTTTTATCCTTGACCCACAATTTATTTTGTAAATAAGTTACACCTTTATTTCTACCTTAAATATATAGGTAAATGCAGCTTGCCTAATTGTCTTAAAATCAAATCAGCCTGTTTTAAGGCCCAGTATATACAAAATTGTCAAAATGAAATACCCCAATTCAATGCTACTTTTGTAAATGATTTACATTTAACTTTTAATGATTGAGACTATAAGTATAAGTAATGAGTAAATTAAATAACAAACTATGTTACATCTTACTTAGAGGTATACGCTCATGGTATAGGAAGGATATATCATGAACAAATAGTTTTAAAATTAGTTGGCTTGTCCATAACATTTCTTATACTAAGCTGTAACATCAGAATATTTAGCCAAACAATTTACTACACATTTTCTCAAAATAGAGTTTGACAAGTTTTAAAATTCCTCATTTAATATTCTCTTACTATACCAAGAATAGGTGACTAAATCTCAAATTAGTTCTAAAATAAAAAATAAAAAAACTGACCTCTGTTTGAGATGGTGGAGTAGACGACCTGTGTGCTTTGCCCTTCCCCGACCTTAGTAAATGCTGTGACCCAGAACTCATACGCCTCTCCTTTCCTCAACTCTGATGTCTGGTAGTGCATCTGAGAGGGAGGCAGCTTCTTCTTCGTACTATCTCTCTCTCTTCCCCCCTCTAGTACTCGCGAGTACATGGTGAAGAAAGTGAGTTTACCGTTGGTCCTCAGCGGCTTTGCCCAGCTGACAATCAGCGACGTTGGAGATCCTACCATCACCTTGATACCTGCTGGAGCTTCTGGCACTGGGGGCCAAACAGGAGGTTTGTTATTTAATGCATTAATTAGGGATTTTGTCAAGCAAAGTATTTTGCTAGTTTAGAAAACATTCTAAATAAATATCTTTTCTAGCTTCCTGATTTGAAATTCTAGAGAATTTGAAGGAATTGTGCTAGCTTTTTAAAATTGAAAACAAATTTAGTGACCGCTCCTAGTTTTTTCACTTAATTGAAACTATTTACCAATTCATTTCAGATAAGTTTCAACAGTCATATGTTTAAAATTAGAAAGATAACTTTTTTCTACATACAATTTTGTTTAATTTTTTTTTTATTATTAGTGTACTTTACCATCTTCATCAGTCATACAGAAGACTGGTCTACTTTTGACTCCATCCCCAACCTGCGTGAAGGCCCATAACACAATACTGTAGTTGGAGTACTTCTGGAGTCCATAGAGCTCTGTACTCTGGTCTGTAGTCACCTTCGTCTCAGCTTCTATGTGACCTAGGGTTCAAGTACACCATCAAGGAGTGGGGTAAATAACACCAACACAACCCCTGCCGTGCAGGGGGGGGGGCAAGGTCCAGGAGGTGCTGAGGTCCAGGGGGCGCTAAGGTTTGACTGTCACCTCTCAACGCAATAGCAAAAAAAGATGACGTAATCGTGAAAAAAGATTACGTAATTTCCTTGACCGCGGGAGACGATTATGACTTCTTCAAGACCGAAGAATGTATTTCGACCCCGTACCAAAATGGAACTGCTCCCCTTAGGCTCACAACATTATTAACCCACCCCAGACCACATGAATTATGTAATGTTCACACTTACTATTTAACCGAAATTATTAATTACTGTATAGTTGGATGTAAAGCTTGGAGTTATGACATATACACCTGTATACTGGCTAATAACAACATAACAGTTAGAATCATTGAACGGGGCATTTGCAAGGAAGGTGGGTAAGAATAAAATTATATAGGTATGGGTGTTGAAATTATATATGTGTTTTTATGTTTTAAAATAATATTAATACGAATAATAATAAACCAGATCTTGGCACTTTTTGAATTTACAGATCTCAATCATTTCACAAAGAAGGGAAACTGGTCAAATTTTTGGATTAAAAAGTTTCTTTTGTTATAATTTTCATAAACAACTCTGATGATCTTCATGCACATCAGAATTATTAACCATTCTACTAGTTTGTCTGTGGTTATACTATACCTGGGGGCCATTCTTCCATGTTCTCATAGGACACCTTGTATCCCTGGATCTGGCCATTCTGGTAGGGCTGAGGAGGAGGGTGCCATCTGACCAGGATACTCTGAGAGCTCTGAGCTTCACACTGGATCTCAACAGGAGGAGCAGATGGGACTACCAAGAGAGAGACGAGAACATCAATCCAACCACAATAGACCTTCACTCTACAGTGTATATATCATATATGATAATTTCAAATTTGTAGATCTATGCTACGATTTAAATACAGCAGGAACTCTTTGAAAAATTTTTAAATGAGGTTGAAAATAATTTTAAGGGTTGGTAGTAAGACACCCTACCCTATGTCTGTGGTCTCATCTCCTCAACCAGTAGTATTGATGTTACTTGATTGTGGTGACAGTGGTGAAAAGCCCACTGGGGCTGGTCTTAGTATTTCAGTTTACATTGTTACTTGTCAAAAAAATCAAAAAGGAAAATGATAAAATGAAATATCTGTGTCCAATCTATTTGTGGATATAAGAATAATTTACTGTCGGATTCTTAATTAGACATCCTTTATATAGACCATCAGATGTTTCTAATTTTTTATCTGAAAAGAAAATGGTCGAATGAGCCTCTTACAGGATGTCCTGCTGTTAAAATTCGGTTTCTCCCTTATTTGTTTGTGCTATGATAGTTTGTGTGAAATTTACAAAGAGTTATACTTAAATGAAATGAGTAACTGACCTCAGCACACTCTGTCGGTGGCTCAATTTAACTAATTTAATTTTTATTCTACTGTATACAGATGTGACATAGTTATAGTTATAAGGATGTCTAAATATCAATAGTCATAGCCAAAACTAAGAATTAGTGAATTAAGTTGTTTTTTGTTGTGATGAACACTTTTATAGTGAGATACTTTTGTTACTCACCGTCTTCCAAAGTCTGAGTGACTATCTCAGCTGCCATCGGCCCTGGCCCTTTCTCATTGAAGGCCTGAATGACGACCCCATACTTCCGGAACTTCTTCAGTCCCTTGATGACTGCTAGTCCTGACCCACTAGCTCTGGGAGCCACTGTGGTGAAGTTGTAACCACTCAGTCTTCCTACCCTACAACAGCAAATATTCCCCACTTTATTGTCTTTATTGGCAGCTAACCTGGGTACCAACATGAAATGTAAAATATGCATCAAGATTGCCTATCTCACTCTGCCAGTGTGTGTGTGGGATTTCAATTTATTCTAAACCCTTGTCTTTGTTCCTTCATGAGGTTTTCAGAAAACCAAACATTAGGTATTCTGATTTGATTTCGTCAACAATTAGGTGTCCTACCCACTGACCTAGAAATACAACTGGAGGTACACTTACTGGCAACTGGCACGGAAACTCTGCTAGAAAATTGAGATGCTCTAAAAGTTTATTATGTTGGTACCTGCTAGGGGATACGACCAGCTCATTGGCTCGTGGATTGATTACAATCCCACAATCACCTATCCTCCTTGTTCCAAAGTACGATAAATTCTACCCTAGTACATATAACAGCCAACTTCTCTCATTCTCTCATTCAGTGCTACTTACAGTTGTATGTGTATCTCTAGATTTGTGTAGTCCTAATCTATAATGTTGGTGTCCTATGTATACCGTTTTATATTTGTGTTTTCTTTTTTGTTTCCTATGTGATATTTAAAATTTATCCTTGATAAATTCCAGATCACCACATCTTTGTTAGAGATTAACAGTACTAGTATAGAGCCCAGCCAGTACTAGTCCAGAACCCGGCTAGTACTGGTCCAGAACCCGGCCAGTACTGGTCCAGAACCTCGTCAGTACTGGTCCAGAACCTGGCCGGTACTGTTCTAGAACCTGGTCAGTACTGGTACAGAACCCGGACAGTACTGGTCCAGAACCCAGCTAGTACTGTTACAGAACCCACCCAGTACTGGTCCAGAACCCAACCAGTACTGTTCCAGAACCCACCCAGTACTAGTACAGAACCTGGACATTACTGCAAGAACCTTGTCAGTACTGGTCCAGAACCCGGCCATTACTGCAAGAATCTTGTCAGTACTGGTCCAGAACCCGGCCAATACTGTTCCAGAACCTGGTCAGTACTGATCTAGAACACGGCCAGTGCTGTTCTAGAACCTGGACAGTAATGGTCCAGAACCCGGCTAGTACTGCTCTAGAACCTGGTCATTACTGGTCCACAACCTGGATAGTACTGGTCCCGAACCTGGCCAGTATTGTTCCAGAACCTGTTCAGTACTGGTACAGAACCTGTTCAGTACTGGTACAGAACCTGTCTAGTACTGGTACAGAACCTCTTCAGTACTGGTACAGAACCTGTTCAGTACTGGTACAGAACCCAACCAGTAATGGTCCAGAACCTGGCCAGTAAATTTCCAGAACCCGGCCAAGATTGTTCCAGAACCTTAAGAATCGTGGTTAATGGTGTGTATATGTTGACTTCTTACTGAAATAATTGAGGACCCCAGAACGCAATGTAATCCTACAGTTAAGTTAGATTACTCTATATTACATTAGGTAGGTACTGTTATAATAAATAAACAATATATGATTTATTTCGGTGGTTATTTAAAATAGTAAAAAAATTACAATAACCAAATATACAGGATTCATATCATGTCTGGAGACCCCCTATTAACTTTTTAATGGGTTACACCAGGAAAACCAAACCTCTATAATAGCATAAAAGTGCGTTTTTTATTGGTATCTCGATTTCGCCCGAAAACCCAAAATGGGTTATTTTGGGGCCTTCTCAACAATGTTAAATGTAAAGCCCTATCAAGTGACCTCTCATTTTAAAGGCCATTAGTTTTAAAAAATGCCGTCGAAAACTAGAGGTCTCAACCCTATACCAAATGGCAGCAGTTTTTAGTTGTCATCAACCTCAGAGACCCCAATTAAAAATATGCATTAATATCCCCTCTTAAAGTTTGTATGGCTTGTACCAGGTAAACTCAACTCAGTATTACTGCAACAAGAAACTATAAACAAAAAACATGATTTTGGTTGGTATGACAATTTTTCACGGGAGCCCAAAATGGCGATTTTGGGGGCATCTCAAATTTTTAATGCAACGCACCATTAAATGACACCTAATTTTGAAAGCCAATAGTTAAAAGAATATAGTTGAAAACTAGAGGTCTCAACCCAATATAAAATGGTGACAGTTTTTAGTTGACATCAACCTCGAGACACCACTTAAAAATATATTCCTTAATATCCCCTATTAAAATTTTATCGGGTTGTACCAAGAAAGTTTATCACTTCATAGGAAACACAGTGTACTCTTTAGTTGGTATCAAAATTTCCCCCGGGAACCCAAAATGAAGCATATTGGGGCAGCTTAAAAATAGTAAATGTATTGCCTGAAAACTAAAAATTGCCGCCATTTTGTACTGGGTTGAGATAAGGACCTCTGGTTATCACCAATAATCTTTTTTAACTTATTGCCTTTTAAATGAGGTGTCACTTGATGGTACTTTGTGTTTAAACATTTTGAGCTGTCCCCAAAATACCCCATTTTGGGCTCCCTTAAAACATTGTCATACCTACCAAAAAGTAGTTTTTAAATTTTTGTTACGGTAATACTGAGTTAAATTTTCCTGGTACAACCCATACAAACGTTATTAGGGGATATTGATGTATATTTTTACATGGAACCTCTCCTTCATTAACCTTTTATGGCTGATGAAAAATAAAAATGGCAGAATTTCTGTGATGGGCCTGTTCTGGAGGAGTTCACCGAAATTGTTTTAAGCTAATGGCCTTTAAAATGAGGTTGATGCGGTTTTACATTTAAAATTTCTGAGTTACTCCCAAAATAACCCATTTTGGGGTTTTGGAACAAATTGGGATACCAACAAAAAAAGTGCACTTTTATACCATATAGAGGTATGCAGAGTTTGGTTTTCCTGGTGTAACCCGAAAAATAATAATAAGGGGTCTCCAGACTTTCTTTTAACTCTGTATATTGAGGATATACTATTAATATGAATCCCAATTATAACTGTTATCAGATAATTTTACGGATTGTTACACAAGTTGTAATTGAGGTTAATAATTTTTTTTATGTTACAGTATTGATTGGTAAATAAATACTTGATAAATAACTAAATAAAATGTAATTGTTTTTTTTACCTTTTTTTTAGAATTTTGGATGTATATTAATATAAGCAACCTTCATTCTCTGTGGGATTTTTTGTCGTTTGTAAATCTAAATGTTCGTTCTTGCTATTTATTTGTTGTTTGCGTGTGACAGTAATGTCGTTTATGTTTTTCCCCTGAGGATGCCGCACTAACGGTGAAACATGTAGGTTTATAACCTAACATTTACAAAATTAGGATTATTTGACGAGGTAATTATACAATAATATTATTAGTAATAGGTAATGCATCCATAGACGGATGTAAAAGGATCTATTCGTTATGACTAGTTAATTAAACAGTTTTAGGCCCGAAATTGAAGTTTATTTCATCAACCTATTTTATGTAATGACTTGATTATGTTTCATTAACGCGGTATGCCACTCCATTGAATGTATTGTTTCGGGATTACATCAGCCTTCCAAACAATCAATTAAATATCTTGTTCTAAATTTTAAGACACGCCACATTCACATGGTCTACAATTTACAGAAACATCAGTATATGCGCATGATCCCTACAACACAAACCCTAGTAACGGTTAATAGAAGATAAGTTTCACGATGGAACATCTAGACTGAGTTTGATGTCTGAAGAGGACTAGACTCGACTTTACAACTCTCAATCTGCCAAACATAACTCACTTGTATTCCACGGGATGGGAAAGTTCCTTAATTAGTAAGTGGCTATAAGTCTTCACCCCGACAAGAGGGATATTGTCTGCTAAGATGATCAATCTCTGCTTCCATAACTTTTATCTTCTTTTGATTTGTTTTATCATCAGTTTGAAAATAGTTTGATCGTTATAATTTCTTTTCTGAAACCTGATCTTCGTTAAATTCTTTCTAGGACATTATTTGTCATAAGTGACAATTTCTTTTTGAGTTTTTGATACTACGTTTTTAATATTTTATTTTAACGTTAATCAACAGAAAAAGATTTGAAGCTTAGACTTAGTCCATGAGGTTTAAGAGGGTTTGTTAATTTATTCATAAGTTACCTCCAATATTGAATAAATGATAAAAATAAGGTTAATAGCCTGTTTTAAAAATCAATCGTATACTTTGTTATGGGCAACTAGTTTCGGGGTTAAAACACTATTTTCAAATCTTTTTTCCTTTCCTGTTCCTTTTTGTATATTTTTGTAAATCTAAATGTTCCTTTGTGTGTTTATAAATCAAATCATGTTGACAACGGCAAGTGCAAGAGGATTATGTTTGAAACTTGACGAGAAAAAGGATTTGAAAATGGGGTTTTAACCCCGAAACTATAGTCATCCACGACAAATAACAGGATTGATTGATAACAGGTTAGTTACCTTATTTTTGTTCTTAATTTAATTGGCCCACATGATGGATTCATTACTCATATGACTTAAATTAATTCTAATGCTATACAGTGTGAATCAGACCACCCGTGTACATACTTTAACGGGATATACAACCGCTTGTGTAACTAACTGACTCACTGATCAGGTATACAATGTTTACCCACTTCTAGAATAGCTAGGGATCTGAATTTTTTGTGGAGATCCGTCTCGATCCCAAACCACCCAGAAAATAAAAAAAAAAATACATTTTCAAACTAGGCATCATTTATCCCCTCCAAAAAAGAATGTCCTTAATTCCCCCTTATTTTGAGAAAACACGTTTTTAAAACGGTATAGCTTGAAAACTGTAAGAGCTAGCAAAGATTTGAAAGAATTTTTATGGTCAGAAATTAAAATTATTTTTCAGAAATAAAACTCCTAAGCTTGTATTAAATTTGAACTGCTTCACCTTAAAAAACGCCTTACTTCAAAAATTTGTAAGATGTCTTGTATTTTCGAAGTTTTTTAGTTTTTAAAATTATTTTTCGGACATATATTTGTGCGTTTAATGATCCCAACATTAAAAAGTGTCTTAAGTGGAATTTTAAAATGTTAACCTACAAAAAAATTAAATGTATGATTTCAATAAAACTGGTCGTTTTTAACGCTTGTTTGGCCAAACCGTTGGCACGGGTGGTCTGATTCACCCTGTATACAATACAATGAAACAGTCATAGTTTGCATAGCAACCAATGACTTTAATTATTAGGATTACCAAGGCTAACCAAGGATTTGACTGATTTGTGTAAACTCTAAATATTATTTGTTTTGATTTCTACATTTCGGAAACGTCACAAATTTAACTATACAACTAAAATATTATTTATGAAGAACTGGCTGATTATACTTTTCAAAGAATTAACAGTTTAATTAAAAAATGTTAGGGCCGTATCTACATATTCAAAGGACGATTTCCCGTATTTAAGTATAAAAAAACATTGATTTAATAAAATCACTCTTTTCATTGTTCGACTTTATTTTTCCGATTGTGCAAAGCGTTGTAAAAATAAAGGCTAGAGACATGATGGAACTTAAATTGTTAATTGTAAATAAGCCCAACATACTTCAACTAGAGACCGGTGAATATGGAACCTATCTATTGATCATAACTACTTTCACAACTGGCCATAATAACAACAAAACGACCGAATAGTGGTTGTCCGAATGTCCATCACAACGCTTGTACAGGCGAATGACTATGACAAGAACCCCGATGATAGAATAATAGACATTACACAATAGATACGCATTGCATCAACCTAAAATTAATACAGTACCAAAATCTCCGAATTATGGGTAAATTTAATCAGTTTGCATGGGTGTTTGTTTGGAAATTTATATTACCGAATCATTACTACAAGAATATTTGGGCAGGCCTAGAACTTAAAATAATAAGTTTATTTGTACTGAGAAACCGCTACCAACGAAATACGGGTTTTTAAGCTTACTAAACAATGGGCTGTCTCTTGACAGAGATGTTTTTTAGATTTTACCTAACCCGCCATGTTAAACTTCCCTATCCCAAGCGTGATGTATACTACTTCTTTACTTCACGAGCGATGTAAAGTTAAAAAAAACTCACTCGGTGAGGTAATGAAACCCATTTAAATAACATTGAGTGCTTAACTTAAAAAAATATACCTCTATGGAGCCAAAGATGTTCAACACTAGAAATCAGCTGTGCGATTGAATTTTATTGTTATGCTTTGAAGAATTTTCCTAACCTAGCTTTTGTTTGTAAATGAACGTTAACTGTTAGAAGATGAGTGAAATGGATAGTGAAAAATATTGTTCGTAACCTCCTGTATATTGTCGGGTCAGGTAAAATCTTGTACGTTACACGTTACGCAAGAGCTTGTTTACATCACTTAGGAGAATTATGCAACTCGCTTCCGCTCGTTGCACAACATTCGCCTGCGTGATGTAAAAACGCTCTTACTACACTTGTAATGTAAATAGCTATTACGCTTCACTAAATTAATACAGGCGAGGCAGTGAGAGCACCCCGATTTTCTTTCGGTGTCACATTAGAAGTAAAGCAACAATGAATGAACAGCTGTGCTTATAACATCAATCAAACTATGCAAATTTTAGTAAACATTGTGCCTGAGGCTTGGAACACTGAGATTTGACTTAGGAACCTACTTTTAAAATAGCGATTCTTGTACAAACACCCAGAGATTGTTTGGATCACATTCCATACTTGGTCAATATAGCGCTGTTCTAGATTGGAAAATAACAGGGAACTGGGTAATATTATTTAGGATAACAGCTTAAACCATAAAAATAATCTGTGGGTGCCGCAAAACTCTTTGTACACCAGCAAATGTTGAAAGAGAGTGAGTCGCAGTTACTTAAAGTCAAAAGAGGTTTGCCAGAATGCTTTCGTTGTTGGAAGCTTTACGTTGGCTCTTCGCTTTCTTTGTGGGTTCTCTCTATAACCTACTTGAAATTTAAGGTTTTTCAAAGTTGCCCTAGGGATTTTCTTAAATTTTCAAGAAACTAAAGTGATTCCTGAAGAAAAATTGGAAGGAGTATTGGCATTTTCAAGTGACTGAAAAGGAATGTCAAGTAGGACAAGGACGTCCCTTACAGGATTTTGTTTCCAAGAAATGGAAAAATGACTTTGTTAAGTTAAAATTGCAAAAATTAAGCTGTGTTTTGTATATGTATAGGGTATATATTATTGAATTTTTACTATTTATAAATTGGGACAAAGGGCATTGCCTATCCCTGTATAGTTGTCCAAAAGTAAGTTTGGTGCTAAAATTGAGCTAAAACATTCATGCCAATTATTCTATCGTATTTTCAAAATGCTGTAATATGTTTTACTTACGACCGTTCTTTTAAACTAGCAGTTTTAATTGCAGTTCGATTTCAGTTCTAAGAATTGAAAAGATTCACTTAACGGCATTGTTTACTTACTTAGCAGCATTGTTGTTTTACTTTACAACACGAGTAACAGACCAACGAGTTATAGTGTTGGTAGTACGTACGTTTGACGGCATTCAAGCTCATACACTCAATCATAAAAACAGCTTTGTCCAAAGCCACGTAAAAAACATTAAATTTCTGATGTTAGTTATGTTCTAGCACTTTTCGGTACATTATTTTTCCTTTTTTGCTACTACACTGCACTATACTAATATCGTGAATTGTTTATACAAGAGTTGAGAATAATAAGTAGTGATTCTAAATGATGATGATGATAGGTACATTACTATACTTTAATTTGTCTACGATAAAGATAAAGGTGTATTTACATTAATGCTATAAAAAATGATAGACTTTAAAATGTTGATGAATGGTAGAATATATTTATTGATCGGAAATATTTTTTATTGTAAAATCAGTGGGAATATTTTACTATTATATATTTTCACCCAACAACGCATATACTGTGTGTGAAATAGTGGTTTTGACTGCAGTTAAAAGAAAACAGTTTAATAGTTTACATCACAATTACTTTCTTACTTACGTTGAAATATTGGAAGTCTTCATCGTACGAGTTGTCAATAAAACACCTATATTTACAATATTTACATTTTACGTGGCATGGCAAATGTATTTTGAATTAAGATTTGAAAATCAGCTCCTCAACGAGTCCCCCCCATGAATATAGTGGCCCATCCACTAGGGCTTCATGAACAACTTTTGTAATTTTTGTAGTTCCATCTCATGCAATCGTAGTGGCAGGGTATTAAAAACCTTTATAGCAGAGCGCAGATAACAGGTTAGGGTTAGGACCCAAGTGACACCGTGGCATATCAAGGTTTTGTGCTCTTCTGGTGTTGTGGGTGTGCTGGTGTTCCCTTTTAAAATATTCTCCTTCATGTTCCTTTAGGAGGATGAGAATGTCATAAACGTATTGATGGAAGACATTAATTATGTGCTGATCCTTGAAAATAGGCTGGCAGTGCTCATTGTATTCAGAAGATGTTAAAATTCGGAGTGCCTTTTTTTGGAGCAGCAATACATCGTGGGCTTCATTAATATGTCCCCACAATACCACAATTCCTGGATACTTGGAGCATTAAGCGATACTGGCAACTAATAACTTACCCGTGCTCTCTGTAGCCGACGTAGTAGCCCAGGATCTCGCCGTTCCAGAGGTGATGAAGGGGTGCGGTCCAGGCGACCCGGAGAGTGTCTGAGGCGGTGGCTGTCACGACAACGTTCTGTGGCTCTCCTGCAGGGGCTTCCCCCTCTGTCTGGACCACGATGGGCTCACTAGGCTCCCCTGCCCCTAGCTCGTTCTCAGCCAGCACCCTGATGGCGTATTCTGTGGCTGGCGTCAGGTCCCGGATGGTGCATGAGAGGTCGGTGTTCACCCCGATCTTCTGCCATTCGTCAGTAACTCCTGAACACGTAAATCATAGGTTACGTCACCGTTTACAGTCATCATCCTGGTAGTTTTCCGAATTCCGATGACTATGTAGTTTTAAGGTTTGCCCCATTGTCAAAATTTCCGTCTTCAGTGAACATTTTGTCATTGTTATACATCAAAACCACACACACATACAATACATACACGAACACGGTGTTTAAGTTATTTAGAAATAAATATCTGAATTGATTTTGTATGGGTCTTACTACCATAGGCCTACACATACTTATTAAAAACCATTAATAATAATTATTAATATTTAAAAAAACAATTAATCAAAAGCCAAGCAATCAAATATAGTTGGATCTAATTTTACACATAAATATTGAACAATTTTGAACGTTTTTAATCAGGATCGAACCGACAACCTTATAAATAGTAGACGATCACTATATACACTAGGCAGGGCATTAAAAGTAAAAGATTCGGATTTGAGAAAAGTTACAGTATTTGTTTATTAGCAAATATGCTATATAAACCTGGCAATTTTAGGTAGATATGTCATAGTGAATTTTAATTTGAGTGAACTTGTCAAACTGTCAGACAACAATGGTGTAGGTAAAAGGCCTACGTTTGTTCAGTAAATGCAAACGCGCTGATAAAAACCTTTGCTATTTGAAACGTCTGTTCGTTCACACAGACTAATCTACTGATATTGGATTGGCTTACGACATTCCTGTTGTAATAACATTGGTGTTCAGATGTTTTAAAACGGATGCCCTGAAAATTGAGAATTTTTCTCCAAGTCGTATTCACCATAGTACTTTTAGTAGGCCTACACTGTGCCATAAATACGATTATGTTGAATAAAACTCCATACTAGGCCTGAGAATAATTTTAGGGTACCAAACTTGTCAATATCAAGTATGCGATCTTGGTAATATGTTTAGGTAGTAAGATATACACATTTTGAGAATATACACAAATACAAAGAGTAAATTCTGTCAACGGGATAGAAAGAGTATAAAACATTATAATGACTACAACAGAGGTTGTACTATTTTTAAAAGAGGCCAATTCTTGAAAGTGAAATGACATTCCCTCAATACTAATCATAAAGAAATGTCCAGAAACATTTTGGAACAATATTTCAAGGATTTTCAATCATGTGTTAAACAGAGAGTGCAAGCATTTGGTAATACAAACATGCATACAAATCTTCACCCAAAATTAATGCATATATGATCCCTGAAATTTTTTATAAATCACAGGTTATTTTATTATTATGGCTTCGACTACACTGGATTTGTTTCTACTTATTACGAATATAACAGTTTTAAGGGAACGCGGTCCAAACCCCTGATGATCTGTTCATTTGATCTTAACTCTTTAAACGTAACAAGAAATAAAACACTTTCAAAGGAATAGACCTACAGATACACGTTTTGTGTCTATTTTGACGGAATCTCCAAACAAAACGAGCCTGATTCCAGGAGCGCCAAGGCAAAATGCACCTTGAAAAGCAGTAGGACTTTGTTAAGTGGAGACTTAAAATAATTTACTGCTCAGACGGTCTGTGACATGTCAAACTTATATAATATATTTTAATGATCTCCCTAAACGGTTAGATTCAGATATCCTTAGACCATATTGGACAGTGATGATAATGCAGTTAGCAGGCATATATGGATAATAAATCTTAAATAAATAAAGTAGTACAGTCCGGAAATATTACGCACCGGATTCTTGACGGTACTGGACAAGGTACTGCAGGACCGGACTTCTCTCGTCGGAGGGCGCTGCCCAGGACACTGACAGACTCCGGCTGGTGGCGTCCACAACTCGCAGGTTCTTAGGCCGTCCTGGGGCATCTGGAACAAGACGAATGATGTTGGTGGCCTCTTTTTACCTTGCATTTGCCCGTGTACAGTGGCCTAAAAGGCCTTTGTGTATCAAGAAGAGAACGTACCAAGAAAACCAAGGTGTTTTGTGGTACAGTATTCTAGAACTATCTGTACTGTTGAATTGTTGGGATCCCACGACATCGTTACCTTGTCAAAGTCCTTTGCTCTATTGACTGAGGACCACCGGCCTACTAGTATCTAACACTGATATCTTTAAATGAAATATCATCCAGTCAAAACATGATGATTTATACCTTATCGCAATACTATTCCGTGAAAATAGAATCTTTCTAGAGTTTAAATTGGATTTTTTTTCATATGGCTTGATTTATCCTAACATTAGTCTCAGTAGGACAGGCAGGCCTATGACTAATTGGGGGAAATGTTTTGACTCTAAAGTAATCACCCATCAATATAGTGTTAGATAAATTTATAAAAAAAACTTAGATCTAATTAAACAAAAATTACTTATTCATTTGTTATTTTTTGTGCAAATAATACTTTATAACAATAATATGTCTATAACCAAGAGTTGTTGTAACCACCCTTAAGTTTTGAAAACGCTCTCAGAAAACTTACTGTGGTAAGGCTACACTACTAGTTATGAAATTATGATGTCTTTTTAACCTATGATTATAAATCTATAATGGTTGATGATTATATAATCATAGCATTACGGATGAATCTATCTCCATCTTATGTCGATCTTCAGTAATTAAGTTTAATTTCAAGCAAGAAAGAACAATATGTTAATCATCTACTCTGGTTTATGTTAGCTAAGATTTTTCATTTGATCTTTTTCTTTGCATATAATTGTATATATATTGTGTGTGTCCCAGTGTATTAATTTTAATATTGTGTATACCGTATGAATGAATTAGTAAACAATCTATATTCTCCTATACTGTGATTAGGCCTGATACAAACGATTTAGCTGATATCGATGATTGAGTAGTTAACAAATAATCGAGGACATAAAAATACACTGGTATTTTTATTTTCCTACTAAAAGAATCACAGACAATGTTCAGAAGTCTTTCTGGACAGTATTTCAAAGATACTCAACCGGGTATTATGCATTCGTTTCAGTTTATGAAAGTGCAATGATAACCATTTCTTATTTCTTTGAGCAAACATCGTGCCATGTCTCTGATGAATAATTATTTTTCCATCCTATTAATATTAAATCATCCAACATTAAAAATTCTATTTTCTTCGAGTTAAACAAATTAATTATTAATGTATATTTAGTATTACTGTATTGTAATGGTTGTAAGTGAAATTTAAATCCAACTTTAAATATTAAAATTTAATATTTAAATATTTATTATTTATATTTCCTCCACCCAACTTCTAAATCATTTGATTACATTTTGCGCTATTGCACTTAGTTGGATTTAAATTTAACTTCATTATGCAAAGATGATATTCTTGCTTTCCAAAGCGAAACAACTTGTATTCGACCTTTTTTTGTGTGTCCAATGTAGTCTGTAAGAGAGAAAGGTGAACTCACTGTCACAGATTACAGAACTATGGCTTGTCACAAAACAAAAATAAACGCGTAAACAGCCTTTGATGTCGACATAACGCCGCGGGTTCTAGCAATGTGCGTGCGAGAATCAGTATCCCGACAGCCAAGGGGAATATCATGTCGGGTTGATGCCTATGTGCATTATTTTTATTTACCATAAAACTGAACACAAATGTTTTTCTCGAAAATGATTTTCTATATTGAAAATTGTACAAACAACTTGAGTAAAAAAAAAACCGTTAACAAAATACAGTAAGGAAACAGGCTACTTAGGCAGGGCATTTTAATTGAATGAAAATTATTTTTCAAGAATTTGTCAAAAACAAACAACAATACAATAACACCAATTTTTATTGTTTTTGTTGGGCATACAAAATGTAGGCTTTATCTAAAGGTGAAATGCCTTTTTTATATCTTAAATACTTTATATGAGTAATGAAAAAGATTGTTAAATATATATTTTTTCAATTTGTAATTCATATAGCTAATGTGTAAAGCAATGAAACCCAAAAGAAAAATCTTCTGTGACTTAAGAAGGTAGCATCGCTCCATGCATGATTTATTTAAGTGTCAGTATTCGTTACCTTGCACTTGCAGATGTACTATCCTGTCCGCGCGACCGTAGGGGTTCGTAGCTACGCACACAAAGGTACCACTGTCGGACTTGACAGAGCTAGAGATGTACAACGCAGACAAGAATCCTCCTTTTACTTTGTTCTCTTTGATCACATACCTGTAAACAAAATAAAACTGTATTAGACACAGCTGTAATCATAAAGAATGTCGTTGTCATTTATGTGAAGAATGGTATAATCATATGAAGAACAATAAGCAAGAACAAGAACAAGAAGAACAGTTCGGTTTAGTTTCCAAAAACAGCTGAGGTAGCATTTTATAAGTAGTGTATCACTAAAAGTAGGATGATTAAGTCATGAGCCAGTAGTTACTCCAAGATTGGGTATCTTTTACAGAACACTTCATATATGTTTTATTAAAAACAGAAGTATAGGGGCACACTTACTTAATAGTCACTATTTGTCTGTCACCCATGTTGAGTGTTATGCAGTGTATACATTAAGATTTGAAACAAATCTGTATTTTTTAAAACCGAAATAGATAGAAATATTCTGTTTGTGGTGGTGACTGTTAACAAAGGTTCTGTAATTTTTTACGTTAACATATTTTTCAACCCCCCTAATAGGGTAGGGGGTAGGGGGTGAATTATTTTTTCAAACAGCAACCCCTATTAAGTGACCCCTCATTTTAAAGGATTTGTCAAAAGAAACACAATGACGCAAACCCGAGGTGGATATCTCACCCCTAGCCAAAATGGCAGGTATTCCAAAATTTGATTTACTGTATGTGAAAAGCACAAATTTCACAAATATGGAAAAAAAATCTGTATTTTTTATACCGTAATAATTAGAAATATTCTGTTTGTGGAATTGATTGTTAACATAGGCTCTGCTATTTTTTAAATCAACAGTATTTTTTAACCCTTTTAACAGGGTAGGGAATGGGGTGATTATTTTTGTAATAACAACCCCTATTGAGTGACCCCTCATTCTGAGGGGTTTGAAAAAAAATACAATGACGCAAACCCAAAGTAGATATTTCATCCCTAGCCTAAATGGTGGGTATTCCAAAATTTGATTTTGGTAAAAAAGCACTCATTTTGGAATAGCCACCATTTTGGCTAGGGGTGAGATATCCACCTCGGGTTTGCGTCATTGTGTTTATTTTAACAAGCCCTTTACACAATAGTGGTTGCTATTAAAAAAAAAAAATCACCCCCTACCACCTACCCTGTTAGGGGGGTTATACATTTTTTTGGTGTAAAAAATAGTGGAACCCTTGTTAAGAAGCATTGCTACAAACAGAATATTTCTATATATTTCGGTTTTAAAAATACAGATTTGTTTCAAGACTTAATTTACACACTGTATTTCAGATCAATGGTATTTATATCATGACTAATATCAATATTCATCTTGATCGAGCATCGAGCTCCTTTGCCTAAAGCACTATTCAAACACAAATCAAGGTACTCCTAAACAAAATATAAAGCACAATCTATTTCTTATTACTCCCGGAGCACTAATCGTAAAGTAAAAGTTTACTTCAGGCACATGAGTACTAGCTTTAAACAAACTAGGCAAGAAGGTAGGCAAAACACTACTTTACTGATTAAGTCTAAAATAAATATCTCGGAAACGTGTCACAGAGTTAATCTTTATACTTGGTTAAACGTTGCCAAACAATGTCATTGGATGTTATGACTGTCATAAAACAAACAAGACATATTTCCAGCTATGTACAAGCCATGAAATAAAAATTATAAAATTGTGATAACAAGTTCTTATTTAAATTGACATTGAAAATAGTTTCTGTTACGTTTGTTGCCTGATTTATTGCTATATACTATTTTGTTGTCATTTTGAAAACAATTATTGATTAATGGTTAAAAGAGGGGTATTTATTTTGTTGTAACTTAAAACACCACTATAAATAAGTACACAATGTTTCTTCATTACATGGTAGTATTGACAACAATCTAAACAACGTTGATTTAAGAAATCATTAGACCTCAGTAAGACCACTATCAAGCATAGATCGTGTGGTCGGCTCAGCTTCAAAGCATTGACTATATCCCTTTTAGGAACGGCCCATTTATTTACGTCGCAAAGTTCCCAAAGGAAATATACTTTATTGTAAGATTCATCACCCAGACATTTTGACATTTTGGTGTGTGGAGATTAGGAGTCCTGTGTTATCGTTGTGAGACCGAAACACTCTTTGGGGATTATATATATATATATTTTTTAAGAGGATTTTAATTTTGGTTATGACTATCGACGTTTTCAAATAAATTACGAGCAGTTATAACTTGGCTTTTAAAAAATTCGATTAATGTAACAATTTTGGAGGATCATAAAAGTTTTAGGGAAGCATTGGAGTTTAATGAGCAATTTTCCATTGAACAGCACCTAACTTCTAAAGCCTTCCTTAAACGAAATCAACACTATGAATTGAATGTCCATTACAAAGAAGTAACTTTTATAATATTGAGATAAACAGTTGGTATACAATCAAAAATTGGATTGTTAATGAATGCCACTCAAGCCAAGATCTGATATCAGCAGAAAAATTGTTGTTACCAAATCAAAGGTTCCAATACACAATGTATCACAATTGCTTTAGTTAAAAAAAAAATATATATATATATATATATATATATATATGATTTATTTTTTACGTTCCTATGAACATTTTTAGTGCCCAGACCTTTTACGCTTATTCAGCAGGTACTGTATCTGTTCTTTTCGACAATTTTGCAACCATATACATAACCTAAAAGCTGTATTGTAGAAAAGCTATAAATTAACATATCGTAGAACATAATTCAGTTTCTAGGCCATAGGCATTTTTGATGAAAGGATCACAGACGCTTGTATAGATAAGCTGTCCCTGCCCCTCAAATGTTTGTCGATTGGCCGGGATCAAGCCCGTCCCTCATGAACCAAAGCTTGAGGTAACACTAGGTATCCTGGTTGCTTACTGGTCATACCCAATAAGTAATATTATATCCAGCAACAAAGAAATTATACCAATTGGTAATAGGATGAAGCAAGAAAAACTGTGGATATCAATTTGTCCCAAGAATCCAAAAGAAATTGACATTTTTGCTAACGTACTCAGAATATCAAAATATACATTTTCACCTATCTAGACTAGCACACCGCTTCTTTATTAAAATAAAGTAGAACATAGGTGAATGAGCCACTCACAGAGCACGAATACACTGCAAAAATTATATTTCCCCTCTTTTTCCACCCCTTTCATAATTTGATTTGGGTGACATGCAAGATGTTATAGTCATACATCGATGGCGCATTGCCCGTTTTTCACAGCACAGTACCCAGGATGGTAATGGTTTACCATAAGTTTTTTTTAGATTGTTATGCTTTAAAGATTATAATTGTTGACAGAAATCAGTAATCGGAATCAATGTACTTTGTCAGGGGTCAAATCGTTACCATTATAAAACTGGCTTAAACATATACATGCGAGTGGGATGTCTACTTTTATCTATATTCAAGGGCTGTACTTACCTAGGGTTGAACTGCACAGGAGGCTGGCCTTCTCTATGCCAGGTGATGCTCATGGGTTGGTCTCCCTGGGCTTGACACTCCAGGGTCTGACTAGCACCTCGGCGAACACTCGCCTGGGCTGACTTCACCTCAAACTCGGGTGGGTCTGGCAAATACAATTGCCAATATAAAAACATGGCCTTTCATCAGATCTAAGAATAACATTTTTTGTGACAAAGTAATTTGTCTGAAGTTTCGTTAGTAAAGAAAGATAAATTCAACTTAAATCCATTTGACCTAGTCAACTTAGGCCTCTTTTATGCACGACGTTTTCCGTCAGGCGGAATCCATTGGGCGTCGGGGAGTTTTTTTACATCGAATCAAATGCTTTTATCAACCATTTATGCACGACGGAATCTCCGTCGCGCTTCAGCGTTCCGCCCGGGTCGGGCGGAGGATACGCTCCGCCGAGTTTCGGCGTCCCGTCGGGGCGTTTTTTTACATAGGATCAAATGGAACCCTCTTATGACACGGCGATTTCCGTCAGGCGAATGCAGCGCTGCCAACCTACACCCCGTGCTCAAACTGAAATTGAGTTTGCTCAATTTCTTGACAGTATTATTACTTTAATTACTGTCATCCACAGTATCGGTATCGCCTAACCATTGTTAACAGATGATCATTGTAATAGATCAAAGATACAACAAAAGAAGTGATATAATTGCAAAAAAACTTACATAATGAGTATAATTCAGTTTACATTTTTGTTTAAATCCTCGTAATAATACAATCATTTTTCTTAACACACGAATAGGTCGAAATCGATAAACAAGGGTACTTTTTGTATTACTGATGATGGTGAAATGAACAAAGTTGGTAGTACTAGCAACCCCCACCATGGACATCATAAAAACCAGTGGATTCCGCTCGGCGGAAAAACTGCATAAAAGGGACATTGATTCTGCCCAACTATTTCGCCCGACCGAAAACGTCGTGTGGTCGTGCATAAAAGAGGCCTTAGCCCCGATGTCCCCGTCGGCCGGGTAGGCAGAATGCTACACTATCGCTCGCAGTAGTAATTCGACGAACTACTCAAGCGCCAGACGGTTAGTAGTACAGTAGTCGCAGCTACTATAGTCTGGGCGCGCGGCCGCGCTATGGCGGGGGGTGTAGAGGGGAGTGTTTATTGCTCATTTCCAAAAACATCTGGCCCACACGGCTCTCTGGGGTTGTTCAGCGAGGCTGTGGGGGTGAGCGAGCCGTTACTCTCAGCACGGCTAGTACACAAGGGTCCGCGTGCCCAAACTAACTGCGACTACTGTATAAGGCCTCGGGTACGATACGAGCGGCGAGCGGCAACCTGAGGTAAGCGGCTGTGGGGGTGGCGGTTACGCTCACAGAATTTCCCCTGTTGTAGGAGTTAGTTAGTTAGTTTAGTCGAAGATAACAATCTGTATTGACCCGCAGGACGTATTACGACTATTGTTGTTATCTGACAATTCTCTTTTACAAACTTTTCGCTCCCACTTCATCCAATTGTTTTATGGTGACTCAAGTGTTTTTAAATGTCCGTGCTGGTCAGTCCACAAACATTCCCTGGACTGCACCTCACTTATCAACACTTTCATTTGAGAATAACTCAACTTCACCTCTGTGAGTTTGGCTGGAGGCTTGCACGTTTGCTGTTGTTCCTCTGACAATATCGGCTAAACTGAAACATGACTCATCTGAGGCGTTTTCGCGAAAATTGGTTTGGACATGGAACAACGAGCGGTGCTTTAAGTGTCGTCGCTAATCGCCGCTTGCTGCTCAGACAACAAATTTGCATTCAACTAAATTAGACCCGATGTCAGAGCGGCACCACTCATGCCGCTCGCCGCTCGTAGGCCTACCCTGGGCCGCGCTGCAAAATGCCGCATCCTTGTAACAGATTTTTCATGATATTTCCGTTTACAGTACTTGCTCCAAAGGTGTTTAACCAATATATATTTAAGTGCTCATTCTAAAACATTGGTGCATAAACCATAAAAGATATTTAATATCTCTGATGTTGAAGTAGTATTTTTTCCTTGAACAATGCGTTTTCTTATTTTTTTTATGTACAAAAGTTTATTGTAAATATACATCAAGTGAACTTTACTATACTTCAATCTGTGAACATACGTCTATTCATTTTTTTGCAGTTTTAAAAGTATCAACTATGATGTTTCCATTATTTACGTTTTATTTTAATACATACTATTAAGATCGTACTTTTGTTTCCTTCAATATGTCGTATAACTTATAATAGTGCCTCAGCACCCTAGAGTTACGTACCTAACTTATCAGATCAAATAGTTTGATATAGACAGACCTCTTGTATTTGTTTATTTTTTACATACTACTTGTCAAATGTTTGTAATGCTTTAGTTTACATACTGAAAGGATACAGATATTTAAAAATTGAAATATTTAGTTAGCAGACACTCACTGAGGACGACGAGAGAGACAGTAGCACTGAGCCCAGCGCCGATACCGTTGGTAGCCTCGCACAGATACTGGCCCTGGTGCTCGGGGGAGGCTTGTCGGATGATGAAGGTGCCGTTGGGGAACACCTGAAGACCTCTGGCACGGGACAGCGAAAGGTCCTGGTAGTCGCGGCCTCCTGGAGAACAGCATACGTTATGTACTAATGTAATGTCATAATTATATAGTCAACAGCGCAATCCGGACAGAACCGATAGAAGGTGTCCAGAAAGATTCACTGAAAAGGGGGCGTGGCGCGTGTTGTAAGCATGTGGAAAAAAGGATAGATGAGTCTAAGGCCTAAGGTATGTGAACGACCCTGTACCATGAATCGCTTCCCAGTTTTTCAGTTTACAGAGATTTAAGCATTAACTTAAAGTTGAGATTGCGATAATTCCTAACTAGTTCAACCTTTAAGCCTTAAAGAGGGTCGAGTATTGATGGGTTTAATCATGAAACGTCTTATTTTTAAAGCTATTTGCCTTGCTTTGGGTAGGCTCGATACCTATTTCAAACCAAAATGTTATAGCAAACAAGTATTATGTGCAATGATTTTAACCTTGTCTAATTGCTAAGAATATAACGTTTTATAAACTATAGACAAACATGTAAGCCATAAATATTTTACTGTCTTCTGAATTAATATTATACAGATTTTTTGGTTGATTTCGTTGTATATAATCAGAATCATAATTATAATTAATTGTCAGAGTGTGCACCAAATCTTGAAATTTAATGCTGTCGCCCCAAATTAGCGGTCACCCGTTGGTGACATGTTTTGTCAGTTGTCATTGATCTTAACGATAAAATAGACCAACGTCCAAGGGTGTGAACAAGTTCAAAAAAACGAAATTAGGAACGGATTTTTAAGGCGGTGACACACTAGCGATCTATTCCCCAATCAAGACCCCGAACCGAGCAGTGACAAGGGAGAAGGGAGGTAAATATCAGCAACATTTCAATCCGAACATTTTCCCGAACAAGACCAAGACCAGACTAGTTCTACCGAGCGCGGCAAAAGGGAGTTTAGAGAGAGAGGCATTTAATAATAAAACAGAAATTTAATATGAAATAACATGCTACAAAATGATCATTTTAATTAATTAATATATAATTGTATAGCATCAGTTACCTAATACAAATGTTTAACATTATGGATATCATCGATTTAACGGTTTCAACCTGTAAAATTTCAACCTGTAAAGGCACATGTCTAACCTTAACCAAACAAACCACAAAATTACAACATAAATGTCCATAATATATTATGGCAAAATATTACCCAAAATTTATTTATTTAACCAATTAAAGAGTTTAATTGCCATATTACGTTAGAACTATCAACGCCAGCGCAGGCGGCCGCTCGGTGCGGCGCTCGCATACCGTGACACGCTACCGTACATCACTCCGTACATCGGACCGATCTTTTCTTTGATCTTTCGCAAAAAAAACCGCCTCTAGAGCGCTCGGCTCCCTGCTCGGCCTGATGTCTGGTTCGCCGTCTGGATCGGTGTACGGACCCGTGACACACTATCGAAACCCCCCCCCTTCGACCTTCCTTCGACCTCCCTTCTCCCTGCTCGGTTCGGGGTCTTGATCGGGGAAAAGATCGATAGTGTGTCACCGTCTTTATGATGCTACCTTGAGTTTTGTCGTTACTTCATTCAAAGATCCATTTTAAATAAATGCTGTTTTTGTACAAAACTGCATTGTGAGAGGAAATATATAAAATGTTAAGGTGTTATAAATGATTTCTCAATTTAGCCTACATAAACATCGAAACCCTATGATTGGATAGGTGGGTTATACGAAATTAAAATTGGAGGATTTGTAAATTGACAAACGTTTAGGATATTTGATAGGAAAACATTAACAAAACCTAATATTTTTACGTTTTAAACACTACTTTAACAACCTCCTTACAAATGTATTGCTAATGAATACACTTAACCACGTTGTCCAAAAAACACAATTTAACTATGGTTTGACCTCTGAACAATGCTATGAAAAGGCAAAGACTACATATACGAGGTAATTGGTTTTTGTTACTCCAATCCAATTAACTAATTAATATACGTAATGTGAGTGGAAAACAAGTCTAGAGGAGTTGATTTAGTTGATGTTGAAAACAAGTAAGTGGAGCGGGAGTTTTTAGGCTTTAGAAATCAGTAAATTTATGCAAAAACAAATAAAAAGAACAAAGTTTCAAAGCTAAAAAAGGAAATACTTAATGCAATTTGCTATAAACTATACATTTATGATGGAAAACATATTAATGGTGTGGTCTAAAAACAGAGCTCAATTAATGGCTATTGTCACCAGTTACAAAGAATGAATATTATTTGTATTAAGTTTAAATAAATAAAAACTTCGAACAGTCATAGATAAAAGGACATTATGTACAGTTTGATTTTCAAATTATTTGACATTAAATTTACATTCATTCACTAAAGACTTAAACCAAATTTTATTGTAGACCAAAAGCTAAAGCCGTGTGGATAAGCTTTGTTTTGTACAGGGAACTTCTGTGTTTAAAAAGCCTTATTTAAAAAAAAAAACCGTGTTTATTTCATTTTCACACCACAACACACATGAACCACAATCATTTATAATAAGATACAAATTATAATCTATAATTTGCGTTACTGTCAAGTAACGGAACCAGTTCCTTATAATTTTCAACCCTACGATACAAGAAAGCGTCCAAGGGTTAAATTCAAAATATCCATCCCGGCCTATAAGCCCCAGTGGCGCAATTGGTTAGCGCACGGTACTTATAAGGCAGTGTCCGTGAGCTATGCCGGGGTTGTGAGTTCGAGCCTCACCTGGGGCATAATTTTTTTTATCTCTGATTCTTAAACAATACACGAAGGGAAGTGACAATGTCGGTCAAAGTATGTAAATAGACGCTCATAAATGTTATAAAGATGAAACAAAACATTTTACCACATTTCGGATTATAGGCCTACTTATTGAACTTTCAATGAGCCCTTGGATTTCAAGTTTGCATAATTATATCAAATACAACTGAAATCTAATAAAACATACTTCAAAGTTGTAAAATTAACAGTTTTTATGTGAATTTTTAAATTTCACTTATAGAGCGTGCTTTTAACATCAATATATTTCTTCATTAATATCCTGTATATTCCCGTAATAGAATACTATCCCCCACAAATTAAACCTTAATTCAACATAAATTATTAAAATTATAATTAACTAATTACCTATTTTAAATTTGTTAAATTAATTTTTATACACTAGTAAAAATTTAAGATATTTTAACTCATGAATATGTCTTTGAATCCTTTTTAATGGATTAAAATCTTTAATAGGCTAAGGATCTTTCTTTCGTAATGGAAAAAAAGAAAGTGACCTTAATTTTAACTTACATAAAATTACCTTTCTCCGTGATTCTTATTAAATAACTGAAAAAAAAAAACTAATACCACACACATTTAAAACACCAGTTACATTGCACTCGAATGTACAGCGTGGAAGCCGTACAGTTTTTTATGCATTAAAAATATCAATATGATGAAACATGGTAACCCAAATCAATAGTTTCTTCTATTTTCCATACATCACTTGATTTGTTTCGCTCTCTTGAGTAACTTAAGGGTTAAAATTTAGAGATACTGTGTCAATTAACTTACACTTGCACTTACACTTACACCATACTTATACTTGCTATGCTGATATTGAAATAACAACAATTCATTTACATTTCAGTTATAGAGCAATTGGAAAAATTAACTTTTGGGAAATGTGCCTCGTGAAATTACCTATTAATCATTCAAAGGTATACTATTATATATAATAAAAGTGTCTTATTATTGAATCTTAGGTAATCCGAGTTACCGCTAAAGACATAATTGACGCATTACTACTGAAAATAGTTTTTATTCAGTCTTAATTATTAACATGACATAGTAATTTTTATCAATGTTAGTCTTCACCAATTTATAAATAATTTTTCACAACAACTTTGGTTATAAAATGACCATTTAGTGAGTAAATAGGTAATATAATGCGCAATTTCAAGAGGGTAAAGTGGGTGCTCTTTCTACAGGGTCTGTGAATTATTAACTGTTCCAGCTGGTTTACAGGATGTTGTTTTAAAGTTTGTGTGGACATTTTCCTCTACGCTACGACATCGTAAGAGCAATCTGTGTCCACCATAAACTCTACCCGTTTTCCTCTTCATAAGTTCGCGGATTTGATAAATGGTTGATATAAAGTTAATTATGGATAGATACAATAATTGTATTTTGTCAATACATAAAATATTTATTTCTTCTAAGTATTTATTTTTGTGCGTTTATATACGCCATTGGCATATTTTAGGTTTTGTTTTTTTAGAGAGGGATTCCAAACCCTGGTTATGATACTATCTTGTTGCGACATATTTAGGAATAAATTATGGTCCAAACTGGTCCAACTCCCAAAAGTAAGTTAGTCACAAAGGAATCCACAACCTTTAAAAAGTAAAGTTAATCCTGGCAACATCAAGTTGTATGACTGTAAAGAGCTATTTCAAACTCTGAATCAAATAAAACAAAAATTCAAATTGTGTACACTTGTAAAATGTATTGTAGCAAATGTTCGGGGGTGTAAATAAAAAACTCCTTCTCTCTTTGAATACCTCTTTCTAGACTGTGTGTAGTAGTTGCGTAGGAAGAAATGAAGGCAACTGGAGCAACCGTAGAGTTGAATCTTAAACTATTGGATACGAAGGCAGTCATCCTATATTAAGTATATGGACAAGCTGTGGCAATCTTTTCATAAAAAGAGAAAATACCCCCACCCCCAATGCAGCGAACCTGCAGACTAAGCGAATGTCCAATTGCCGAGTTGGATTTTCCCTAAAAATACTAAATATTTCCTGAAAATTGTCAGACTTATTTTGTATTTCAATAGATTTAAGGGTTTTGGGTGCTTAGGTTTGCTGCTACGTGGAAGGAAATAAAGTGTGGCTTTATTAGAAATGGTAATAGCTTTGAATGAAATAAATAAATTAGCCAAATATGATCAAAATATATCCATAAACAAGCAAACTACAACAGTTTACTTTATTATCTTCATAAGTATAACATGGTGATTTGAAATTCCCGGGTCTACGTCTTACCATGAGACCTACGATAATAGTTTATCACTTAAAAGGAAAATTCCATAAAAAACTCAAAGTTAAACTAGCCAAAGCTTAAAATTCCTTCGCCCCTTAGTTTTCTTACCGTGAAGCTACATAAAAGATGCACTTCAATGTTGTCACAGTTTTCCGTGCTTAGATTAGACATTTTGTTTTCCACGGGAAGACAACGAAGATCAATCATATAAAAGAGTATTGTTTATATTTTAAGTTAATATTTGTTGAGGACACACGGTCAAAACCTTGGTCTACACCGGAGTTTGCGATGAAATGTCAAAAATACTTCAACAGCTGATATAAAAGTCACATTTTGTCACAAATTCCGGTATAACAATGGCTTAAGGGCAATTTCAACGCCAATCTTTGGATTCTTAGTTGTGGGTTGCAAAGTTGCCAGAATGGATTAAATATACATATTCAATAACATTTCTGCATATATGCGGCGTGAAATGTTCAAGACGATTTGACTTTTGCACAGTTGACATATCTGGTATTTCTTGATTCTACTTGATATGTTACTGTGCAGAATCCAAGTCCCCCTGAAGATGTGACTCTACAGCGAGACCAAACACCAAAACGTTAGTGGATACAGAAGTTTCATTGACGCATTCCTGGCTTGAAGACCGTGGGAGCCTTGGACAGATCTACGTACCTATAACTTTTCTCCAGATTAGGGTAGGAGCCGGGAACCCCTCAGCTTGACAGTCGAATGTGACGAAACTCTCCCTCGTTACGTTCCTGTCTCTGGGCTCGGTCACCCATCTCGGAGGCACTGAAATACAACAAACATGCTCTATGAGCCATAGAGGAACGACGTATGATTAATAATAATAGCTAAGGCTACTTAACATAGAAATGTGTATAGCATTGGTGATGCATTACACAAAGTTAAAGATTGGATTAAAATATTCTGTTTTGAACGAATAGTAACAAATTATAGTTTTCAGGGTCAACGCAATACATTTTGCTAGCTTAATGTTATCAATGAAAAAATGTTTGGCAAATAGAAACGATCAGTAAGTCAATGCTGGAATATCTGTTTAAATTGTAACTAAAATCATAAAAGTATCTGTCAAAAATTATCTAGAGATTTACATACTTTGGTATTTAGTTAATTGTGATATAATAATTAATCATGATGATTTTACGTCTGTAAGTACAGACTTTTATATGATATAAAATGATTAAATTTCAAATATTGATCGATTTTTGTACCACGTATTGACAGTTAATCGTATAACGTTACTGGCAAAACAGTTCAATAATAATTTAAAATTATTATTAAAACATAAATTAAATTTAAGCACATAAAATTCTGAACATGCTCGAATAGCATCATGAAAACGTCAGTGTAAAACATATGGTTGTCATAGAAAACCTAAAAACAATCTGAATTAACAATTGCCATTAGATCTATACATCAAACGACTAGTCACAGAACATTGAAATTGCTGGAGTGTAGTATAATACAAATGTGTTTTATCAGTGCAGTGTGCAAGCGCAAGCGTGCAGTGGGCTTGCGAAAGTGCAGTGCAAGTGCGGAGCAAACCTTGGTGTCTCCTCCGACAAAACACATTACATCCAACCGTGTCGTTCCTGTAAACAATCGGATATAGTACAGTTTGTGGAGGAAGATCGCTATTATTGCATAGCGTTTGCTCGATTGCAGAGTGACAAGGAGTGGCAGTGAGTGACAGTGAGTGAGTGTGCAAGAAAGAGCTTCTGCGGTGCGGTGCTGTGCTGTGGATGTCCACTGTGGCAGATACGTTACCGCTGACGACCAGAGGGGCGGTCACTTTACTGGACTTGGCGTCGTTGGCCGCGATACAGGAGTAGTTGCCGGAGTGTTCTCTGCCTACATGAGAGATGGCGAGAGTGCTGGAGTACGCGTCTTGGGTTATCTGGATGCCTAGAGCGGCTGATATCTCCGACTCGTCCTTCAGCCACTTTAGTTTCAACGGAGGATCGCCGGCTTGGATGACGCACTGGACCTGGGTGCGAACTCCCTCAATAAGCTCGCCGAACGAGAACGGTCCTATCCTAGGAGGAACTGAAACAGACAGAGTGGTGGTGAGGTAGAGCGAGGGTATGATGGGAAGGGTGGCGGAGGTTACCGTTGACTAGGAGGTTGGACGAGTGCGTGTCCGTAGCGGCCTGATTGGTGGCGACACAGGTGTAGCTACCAGCGTGTCTAGGTGCTAGAGACTCTATGCTGAGAGAGCTGGTGTACTGGCCGTATTGCTGGACACTGACGTCCTGGTCTAGAGCGCCACCGTCCTTCCTCCACTGGATGTCCAGGGGCAGATCGCCCTTGGTGATGAAACACTGCACTCCCACACGGTCGCCGACGTGCAGATCCGTCAGGAAGGAGAACGGGGTGATTCGTGGAGGCACTGTAACACATCTTGTCTAACATTACCCCCACAACACCTAGATCTAAGTCTACCAATAGCGTCATTACATGCATTCACGATACCAAATTTTGATTCAAAATCATAGCTATTCGTGTAAGATATAAGCCTAGCTTTACGTTTACACTGGGGACTAAGGTATATAGTAGCGTATTATGACAACTGATTAATTATGCATGAAGAAAATATATTTTAAATCAACAAAACAAAGCGGAAAATCTGCAAACGTTGTTGTTAAGATTCTAAGTGTTGTATATCTTGTATAGACCGACAGTAAATTACCGATGATTGAATTTCTTAACCGATTTATCAGATATGTCACACCAGGCAAACATCATGGGGCCTCTAGAATGTCTAGAAAAGCGAGGCTATCAAAGGCTTAGTAACTATATGAAAAATTAATAAAAGCGTTGACTGTAAATCCTAAATGTGTGTGTAGGCATGACAATTTTAATTAAACCATAGGAATTGGGTAGGTAACAATGCTCGGTTGCGGTCATAATATAATCGCATCGTTGGGGTCCGATGCAGTAGCAGTGGAACTGGAAGTATGGTGAGAGGACAGAGAAAAGGGACGGTGTGGTGTACGTGTAGTAGGTACGTGGGACGGTGTGGTGTACGTGTAGTAGGTACGTGGGACGGTGTGGTGTACGTGTAGTAGGTACGTGGGACGGTGTGGTGTACGTGTAGTAGGTACGTGCGCTGTAGCGATCCGGCAGCACGGTGTACTCTGTCAATGAATACAAACCACTATGTATTCATTGACTCTGTCTAGTGTCTGTATGTACTGCGAGTGCGTCTGCGTCTGGTCTGCGTGCCCGTGCCGGGAGTGCGCTGCGAGGGTTGAGGGCGAGGAGTGGAGGGGTGGGCGGGCATTTGCTGCCAGCACTCTCTGGCAGCGAAAGAATAAAACAATTGACGCACGCGCTGTCTTTCGGAGGTCCAGACCAACTAACTGAACCCACGGACCTGGCTCAGCTCCGACCACCACAATGGGCCCGTTTGTATGCGTTGTCGTTTAAGGATTTATTTACAGTCAACGATAGAAGTCAACTAAAAAGAAAACGATTTCCCCTGACATCTAATTTCTTCTGCATGGTGTTAAACAATGAACTGAATATATTTACTTTCAATGATTTATAACGCCATTTAAATGTTATAGACAATAGGCCAACTAAAATTAAATTAAAACTTAAATCGAATGGTTTAGTCTAAGATCCTACAATTACTTAATTTGAGTATCGTTCGTTTAAAGTATACAAGTTCAGTATTGAACATTTTTAGCCACTGGAGGGCGTTTGTACATATTAAAGATTAATAGTACCTGCAGTACTACCTTCCTGGAAAGTTCCTGTTTTCCGTTAACTTCTTCATTGTTGTAACATCCAGAATAGGTGAATTACAAGTAATCAAGGTTAAGTACCGTATATTCAGTTCAGACAATTCCTGATTTATAATAAATTTGACTGTGTATACATTCCGCGATGGATTAAACAATCATCAGATCTACAGAAACATAAAATATCCTCTTCACAGACTCGCACTATTGAAAATAAACACATACATAAAAACGTTTAAACATTAAATTTTGAAAACTTTTTAATTTAGGTTGTAGTGATGGAGTTTATCGCTGACCAGCTCTACACCTAAACTTACTAGTGTGCAAATACTTAATTTTACATTTAAACGGGTTTTACGTTGGCCTATGTGTGTTTATCCAAAAGTGACGAATCTCCGAAAGGGGTGTTTCATGTTTGTGTAGATCTGATGATTGTTTAATCCATCCCTAAATGTATACTTAGTCAAATGTATTAGAAACAATGAATTACCTGAACTGAATAAACCTGTACGTAACCTTGATTACTTATATTTCCGTTAGCGATACGTGATCATTGGTTTTGATCCCAAAGGTTAATTTTTAAGGTGAATACTAATTTATATTTATAAAATCCACCTAATCCCCCTTCCACAACCCTAAAGTTGTGAAAAGCCGTCATAAACACATACACGGAAAAAGTTTCCGTGTCTGTGTATTCATGCTCGTGTATCTGTTTATGGCAGATCTTTCCGACCTCAATGATGAAGAAAGTAAACAAATTTGTATTAGAATTGAAATGAACTATTAGGTTTAAAAACTGTCATTTAATAACGAATGAAGACAGGAACACTTGACAAAACTACGGGTATTTGTAACATTTCATTCCGAATTGGTTAGATTATCACACTGTGATAGAGTTAGGCAAGAAGGTTGGACTGATTTCTGATATCTTAGCTCGTAAAATTTTCTCTCCAATGACGTCCTTAATCTGGCGAATAATCTTCCAAATTAGAAAATAATGTTAAAGGGGATTTTCCTGAAGAGAGGTAAGTTATTGTAGCCTATTAGTTCAGTTCAAGTAGTTTTTAAACCCCAATTTTAGACCTAAAACTGTATTCCTTACAATTGTTTCTTATTACATGTGTTAACAATGTAAGTTATAAAACAAGTTATAATATAAGTTATTAGTTTATGATTAGAAAACATAGACCTTTTGTTAGTATAGATGTGTTGAAATCCATTTATTTTGCTCACATTCAAAGTCATTTGTCTTATAGTATTGTTGTGTGGGGCCATTCTGGTAGTATTAAAAAGCTGCAACTGTTGCAAAAGAAAGCTGTTAGAGCAATATTCAATGTTGACAGTGAAACACATTGTAAGCCATTATTCAAGAAACTTGGAATTTTATCTGTCACTTCTCTGTAAATTTTAGATTGTTTACTGTATATTAAAAATAATATTAGAGAGTTCCCTACAAATGATTCAGTTCATAACCATTTTACCAGACAAAACACTTTTCTCCGTCCAAACCAATGCAACTTTATGACCACAATCAATAACTTTAGTGAATTTGGCAAAAGATTGTATAGTATGTTACCTGCTCACATTAAATGTCTTGAAATACAACAATTTAAATTTACTATCAGAAAGATTTTGTGTGATTTATGTGTGTATAAGGTCAAAGAATTTGTAGAACATACTAAGTAGGTTAATGGATATACTGTGATGAAATTGTATGACGTTGCTATACATGTATTTATAAAGTTGATGGCAATAAATGGATTTGATTTGATTTGATTTTAAACATCATACATTATGAATGAGGGACGGTGGATTAGTATAAACATGTTTTGTATTAATCGTATTCTGGTGATATAAAATATGCTAATCCATACTATCCCACTATTATCAGTATCCACTTACAAGTACAACATAAACTATAAAACCAGTTTTACTGTAATATAAATAAATGAAGTCAGTAAATACAAAATTAACGCGGATAAGGATTTCAGCAAGAATGTTTCGGGACATAAACACAAAGAAGCCTGTACGACACATGCAAGCGTTGGTTGAGTAGAGAGGTTTTTGCCTCATATTACTAAGCGGTCGCCCCTCCTCGTTTACTTAATGCTGGTTTTTCTTTATCACCGACCTTTTACATTAAACTACTAATTTCAACTCATGTTATCATGATTCCCCCCAAACCCCTTTGTCCCTTTTAAAATATTTTGTATCTCCTTAATTTTTATCACTGCATGTTCACGTTTTTAACCCAATCTTGTTAATCCGTACCTGGGGTTTTATGATTAAGGTTTATGATTCTCACATTTACCTTTTACTAAAGTGATATTTCAAAAATTAAATTCCTGATATAATATTTTATTATATTGTGATCGATTTTATCTCAGGACTATTGCAGTTAACTACCAAACCATCACCAGAGGTGTTTTAAGTTAATCGAGTTGTCGTGTTAATCTTTTGAAATTTTAGTATATACATCAATCTCTAGAAACCTGAATACTAAAAGATTAGTATCCTTACCATTTTTATTTCAAACAGGTTTGTAGAGAGTGATTTCTTCTCTTAGGTTTAAGCCCAGTATAATAAAAAATCTATTTAAAATCGTTACTGTTTGGTTGGACGATAAAATGAATTTAAAGTGCACAGTGATTCTGGATCTACGGTTTACCATGATGTATACTATGTTCAACAATTAAATCAGCTAAATGTTGTTAAAGCACTTACGAAAGGTATCACTTTGAAACTAAAAATCTAGAAAACTGATTAGCTCACAATAGCTTCCTTTACTGACAGATCTGTGCAGATAGAAACGAAGTCATTCTCTTTCGAAAATCTCGCAGTAGGGTTAGAACACTTCTAGAATTGAGTCTCGGAATTTTGCTTTCTAGAATGTCTTTTGAAATACTAATGAGCTAGACAAAGACAAGATTGTTCTACCAATGACAGAGAGGTGGAGTTGTTGTGATGATGTTCGGCCTTGCTTGTTCTCCGCCGTACACCGGTATTCCCCGCTGTCCGGGTCCCTCTGCACGTTGTCCAGCAGGAGGGTGCCATTGGGGAACACTCTTTGACGACGGTTCAACGGCAGTCTTCTACCCTCTGGAGAGAAATTAAAATTTCAAAATAAACTACACTGCTCCTTAAATTTGTACTGTATACAGAACTAGTTTACATATACTATTTATTTGTGCATCTTATTTATTGTGAGTCGTAACTTTCTTGGGATGAATTACTGGAACGCATCCGAATCTTTGGCTACTATTTTTGTAAATTCAATGACGCAGCCTTCTCTCAAATATCAAGATTAGACATACTATTTTGGCCATGGAAGCTTACCTTTCTATATTGTTTATGTCGTCAATTAAATTGTTTTTGGGGGGGGATGGGTAGTTTTCGTAATACAGATTATTGATATTAGAACTGAAATATTAGATGAGTTAACCTACAGCCATAAACGTAGGACTCGAAATAAGAATAGACATATAAAAAAACTGTTTCATAACAATATTTTGGAAACATGCTGGATTTAACATCGTACTTTTCAGTTAATTATAATGGTTAGGTCTCATGAATGTGATTTATCGATTGAATACTTATCTAGATAATGTCTTCAATGAAATAACCTTAAGTATAACCACCTTTAAGTTCTATCCTTTACCTTTTTCCCAGGTTATGGAGTCAATGGGGTATCCTGCGACGGGACAGGCAATAAGAAGCGGTTCCCCTGCCACAGCTGAGATATTTGGCATAGGTCTCACATAGGGAGGTCCTGAAATGATCAATTAGAACCAGTCTTAATTTCATCACAAAAATAACATGATGCAAAGGAAGGTTATAAGATACACTTAAAGTGGTAATTAACTCTTTGAAACAAGGTACTGAACATGGAAATATTTGTTATAATAATCATTGTTATCGCGTGGCTTCTTGTAAATCGTTCTCTAGTGCATAGAACAAACCTTTCACCTGAAAAACACATCCTGAGAGACATGTATAGACCTGTAACTTAATGTGGAGTCAAAACCGAAAGGTCGTGGCATAGCAATAAAAACAATGCTATTACATCATGGGTGAATGGTGAGATTTGAGCCAGGGCCTGCAGGAACAAAGTCCCGCTCTCTTACCATCAGAACGGCCGCACTCCAACTGAACAATGGTGTATGATTAATATGAATATGTGTACATTTGGACATTTATTTAGCTAAATGATCTTGCAGGATAGTTATTTCATTTATAAAACAATAATTTGATTTTGATTTGCAAGTATTATTTTTACATAATTATATCTTTAGGGCTACAAAGTATAGGGTACTGTCTCATTAGAGTGCATACATAAAATGCAAACTATGTTATCAAAAGGCACATTATAAAATATGTACATACAGTACACTTATCAACTTCAAACTCCTTATTGAAGTGGTTTTAGTATATTTAAAGCTATAAACATTTCTAGAAAAAAAACTCATTCCAACTACTGTTACAACAAATGAATGATGAGCGCAGTGTTTGTTCTTTGTTTTCGGCGACACCCCAGTAGTAAAACATCACATGAATGTCTCTTACGACGACATGTCTACTACCCCCCTCTACCCTTCATTGGGGGGGACTAATTGTGACACTTTACCCCCTCAGGGTTTAATCACAATCGTAAGACACATGATTGATACTGGACTTTTACAAGCAGTAATCAAACACAAATGACCTTCACATGATGTCATCAAAATGAGATACCAGCCATTCACAGAATGCATTGGTGTCAAAATTTGACTTCTCCTTTAGTTTATGGTTTTGAGATATTTTATGTAACTTTTAAGATTTTATTATTTGCCTTTTATCTGGTTTGGTAAAAAATTGCGTATTCAAACAGAAATTAATGATTGGATCGGCGGACTTGGTGGCTTAACTACGTCCATTTTTATTAATAACTGGCCACTGCTTTAAAACGGGAATGGGATATCTACTTGTTTATTCAGGTCAAGGTGACATAAAAATGGGAGGGGTTGGGGGGGGGGGTAAAAATGGGTGAAGTAAAGAACGAGGGTTTGGCGATGCTGTGTAAGTAGGCTGAAAACTTAACTTAAAAGGTAACTTGATAGCTTGTACTGCCCTGTAGAAGCTGTGGCTTTAAGTAGGTCAGTGTGTTTGTTAAGGATGGCATTTAGTAAGATGAGGTGACAGGAGCCTAAGGTATAATCAAACGTATTGAGTACATAACCTTATGTCCAAATAAGGTTATTTTAATTTTCTCTAGATCGTGTGTTTATAGTTTCTTCTTATACTTAAGAGTTTTTTAATCAGTTAACAGAATATAATAGAATAGAATAGAATAGAATAGAATAGAAACGTGTTTTATTTGAAGCGGTTTTCAGTACAAAAATACACTGCTTTTCAAAACAACTCAAGTCAGGTACACAGTCTTCAATACAATAATAAAAGAGAACAAAAAATTTAATTATATTTCCATAAACAAGTCATATTTATGTCCTATTTAATTGATATTAGATTAAACGAGTAACATTAGATTTAAAGGTTTGCTGCTACGGGAAAGGGAAAAGGGATTTTTTACTTTCATGGTAATTAGTATTTTATGAATAAATAAATTTGCCAAACGAAATCGAAACATATCCATAACAAGCAAACTACAACGGTTTTGTTATATTCTCTGTAAAATTAACATGGGAATTTTAAATCTACACTTTTTTTTCTCCGTAACCATTAATTGTACAACAATGCTTCGATGTAAAGAGTGTCCGTTTTAAGCTCCAAACGATGGCTGTGATAAAAAATAGGCATTTCCATTTTTGAAAAATTAAAATAAAAAAAACAATGTATATACAATTTTAAAACCCCGTAGCACCTGGTATCCGATACCCCATCTTACTGGTTAGCGAATCAATCACGTTTATACAACTCTACACATTCATGCCAATTTTTATTAAAATCAGACCAAAATTGCTCGAGTTATCATGTTTACACGCACATATATGTTTCGTGTGACCGACAGCAATAGCTTCTTTAATATAGGTAGGAAAATTCACAAAAAATACAAAATTATATTACGAAAGAAGAATCAAAAAGATGCGTAAAAGATAATATAGCTTAACATATTAAAATGGTCCTTGTTAGGAAATAAACTGTATAAAGACTTTCGTTTGAATTTAAAATAGTTTTCGGTATTAGTTTAATATATGTTTAAATAAATTGTAAATAAATAAACTGTAGCGTTTACAACATCCAATGAAGCCCAAAATCTCCTTAAACCTAGAGCCCAACAAAATGATAAAAACCTGAGCAAAAAGTCAGGAGTTTTTAAAATAACATGCAATGACTGTAATAAATTCTATATTGGACAGACTGGCAGACCATTTATCAAGAGATTTAAAGAACACCTTCCCAAAAATAGTATAACACAACAATCCAATTTTGCCGAGCACCTAGTCAACAGCAATCACAGTTATTCCAGCTTGCTGACGTCACTATGACGTAGTAACCTGAGTGGCCAAAAGTTTGTTCGCGGCCGGAATTTTACCCCCGCGGATTTGGAAGTCTAATGAAAATAGTCAGAGCGTGATAATTAGATTAGCGATAAAAACCGGAATTTTACCCCCTGTCCATATAACTAGCGTTTATACAACTGAAGATGTACGGGCCGGATTTTTACCCCCGGAATTTTACCCCCGGATTTTTACCCCCCGGAATTTTACCCCCTGGCCGATTTTAAAAATTGAATGATTGATTTTCTTATTTCTGTTTTTAATAATTGTAAACATTTAATTATTTAGTAGCCTATCTTTATTTATTTATTTTGTAACCTCAACTAAGTAAACAGAATTCGCTGTTTTATTTTGATCATATTAACCAACAGTTGGCTACAAAGATCGAATCCCGATACTTGAATCTCAAAATTAAAATTAAAAACCTGTTCGATTAGTTAATGTTGCAAATAAATTAAGATAGGCTACTTAATAATAAAATGTTAACTATTAATTTAAAACTGAATGAAGATGATTAATCATTCTCACTAATTTATATATCTGGCCAGGGGGTAAAATTCCAGGAGTAAAAATCCGGGGGTAAAAATCCGGGGGGTAAAAATCCAGGGGTAAAAATCCGGGGGGTAAAATTCCGGGGGTAAAATTCCGGGGGTTAAAATCCGGGCAGTACATTCTAGGTTTTTATAATATGATGTGTTCTGATTAAATTCACAACCGTGAAAATATATGTTTAATTCCGCGTTTAATCCATCGAGGTGATGTCGCGAAACTCAAAAGTTCGTGGCCGGAATTTTACCCCCTGGTTTGTGACGACACGTTTGCCCAGGGGGTAAAATTCCAGGGGGATAAAAATCCGCTACGCCGAATGAAAATTTAAAACCTTTACACGTTTGTAGAAAAAGTCGAGTAATGACACCACTAGAGCAATATGTAATTTATAAAGCCTCAAACCCCCCCCCCACAACCTTCTGAATGATAAAAGTACACTAAAATCCAACATATAATTCGAAGCATTGCTTAAGTTGAATGAAACGCCACCTGTAGCTACAAAGGACAGAGACAGGACAAAGGTCAACTCTGCAAGTAACGTCTGACTCCAGTCGAGACTCGACACACGACCGACGCGCGTCTATATGTCCGCAGTAAAAATAAAAGTAGGCCTACCACGTAAGTTATTGTGTGTTTTCATCATGTGTATAAGTATAAAAATTCGTGTATGTGTTTTCAAAACTTTAGGACGCACCTAATGGGGAAGCTCAAGATCTTGTATTAAGGACTGATGATGGCGATTTAACTTTGCCGAAATGCATATACATTAGGATACTTAAGGATCGACCGCGGACACAGGCAATTTAACCTTTTATTAAATAAATTCTTGAAGAATAATTTAAAGTATGTTTTGAATTGAAATACAATCAACATGGTCATCTGCAACTGACAACTGAAAATATAACTGTTAAAACGGACTTTAACTGTGCGTTGTATCTGTTGTACAATACAACTTATTCTGCAACTATTCAGATTGTGTACAATTGATGTAATGCAAAAAGTAGCTCAATAAATTTCAACAATACTAATCGTACTGTAGTAAATTCTAAATTAAATTGTATTATTTATATTTAGCCAGATATTCCGTGTGCTATGAAAAGCTATTTTACAACTGTGCCAACAATGCTAACAATAGACTAAGAGCCTTATATGACGATATATTTCCAAACAAGCAACAAGAAACTTTACTTTTAACGCTACATTTACTACATTGGCAATTTACATTGTAGTACGACTAGAGTTGTGATAAACTTTTCCTTCATATAGATTGATATTACCACGTCCGGTACTCGCGGATACAGGTTACTTTCAGTGATTACTTTGTAACATGCGTTACTACTTGTGCTCTATACATTACTTGGAAATAACCTACACACGATATACCTCCGTCCCTACCTAGCTCAAGTAATTACGGAATAGAATTTCAGTAACTTAATTTGGTAAATATTAAAAGTACGCACAATTTATATTTCAATAGCAAGAAAAAGGCCACCCGACCTAAAATTCGCTTAACCATATAATGTATTGTTCGGGTCTATGTCGATTGTAGTTCTTTATAGTAAACTCTATTCGGTTCAAACGTATTTAATCATTTCTTTAAATATTCGTGAACTGGTTCAGTTGGTAATTTTATTGAAGCGACGGTTTCTGTGAATATTGCAATGCTACTTAAGTTTCTTACAATTATTTTGAACCTTTTTATTTTCTTATCCGTCATTATTTATTATATTTACTAAAAGCATCACTTTTTTCAGTAAACTACTGTTAACCAGTTCTTACTCTTGCAGTTCCGTTACATCACTTATATTTATTCATTGTATTGGCGTAGTCGAAGATGTTTCTTGTTAATATTACATTGCACCTGATTTTTTTATACTATTGGAATCGACCAAATCGAAAGCTTGTTAATGTTTTAGTTAAACAGGACTGATACGTCGCTCTTATTGACTGTGTATTCCCCATCGCATTCTGACATCTATATGTATTGCTCATTATTATAATTTATTTCATGATAAGTTACATTCTATATCGAGAGTCAGTTACATTTGACCAGTTCCTAATCTAACCATACTGCTACGTCACTAATACCGCATTCCCGAATAGTGGTGTTGCAGTGACCAGCTGTTTTCTAGTCTCTTTGGTGTCCACGTTCTACTCCACGTTTATTACGTATTTATGTTCCGACAAAGTAAGGCTATTATTAGATTGATTTCATTACGGGTTTGCCATATCTTTTGGGGGAACTCAATAGTTGACCTCGTGGTCTACATAATACGTTCATATTAGTCAGGGGGTGAGATTTAGGCATCAACCCCTGTTCTCTGATCGGATGGAACAGAGTCATGATACCTACTGATATTAGGCTACCCATCACTTCCGGGTTTCTGATACCTGATGATTTTATGACACTATCCACAGCAATTTAAATGAAAGTATCACTCACTACGTTTTGGGAAAGCGGCTTAAATCCCTTATTTCTTTGTGTGTATGTCAGGATTCAATCCCACTCCTCGCACAATGAAACTTTAGATGATAAGTACTCTGAATCAAACGCTACTGATACTCACCATAAACCCTCATATCAGCAGAGTGTGATATCTCCCCTATCCTGTTGGTCGCTGTACACTGGTAAATACCTCCATCCTCCACCTGGACGTTGCTGATGTTGACGTGACTGATCACTTCTCCGTGAAGTGTCACGTATTGGCCGATGAGAAACCTGGAACAAAAACAGCTCGTTCTGTTGCGATTTTGACAATGCATTTCTTATGGTCATAGTAGGAGGGTAATCGATGACAATGATGTAGCCGATGCGTAAATACCAGGATACGTATTTTCAGGTGAAGATGAGTGTTAAATGAAAGGAAAGACAGGTTTTTACGTACTATGATCAGCCGGCTCATGAATGAGGTCCTTTAAAAGCACATTAAAAAAGGACAGTTGAATCATAACCATTAAAAAATTATGATCTTTCTAAGGTTCAAAATGGTACTCTTCTGATTGCCAGTCGAACACTATACCTACAGCCATATTTGACACCATATCACCATATAATAAAGAGTAGATACGCATGAAGTAAACTAATATCATTGTAATTCCACGTACAACCAACCTTTAACGGTATGAATGCGGAGAATGTACATTTTATGTATTCTAGGATGGAATCATTATATTTGAGATTGTGTACATAAGGCGTGTCCGCTTAATCCAAGGATAAAGGAAATCTTTGTAGTCTCAAATAATATATTGCATTTTTTTTATATGATTGCGGTTGGATTTTCAAATTAGGTTAGATTAGGGATTAGAATAGTTATTTGTGTAACTATTGCAACATTGCGTGAAGTGACACTTTGTTGCGCATGAGAGAAATGTTTACGCACGAGCCGCAGGCGAATGTGGAAAGTTTCTGGAGTACAGCAAAGGCACTTTGCGCTCGCGTTACACATTATGTTTTTACAGTAACTACAAAGCATATAAAAATAGTCTTTCAAATGGTAAACAACACCGTTTAGGCTAGGTTATGTCCAAGCGTTAAACGAATAAAGAATGTTAACACGAAACAAAAGGTTAAGTCGTAGTATCTATCAAAAAGGCTGCGAAACGCTGCACTAGCTGATCTTAGTCGTAATACCGTGTCTTTAAAGGTTGCCAACTCATTTTCAAAGCGTACATTTATTATAAAAGCACACCGTTTTGTGTTATTTGGTTGGAATACTTGAGTGCGGCAAAAGGAAAATTATCGCGGCAAAAATAAGTAAATGCAGCAATTAGCTACTTTGCGTGCTATAACCAGTGCAAGGAAGCCTGCTTTGTCAGTTAACTGAGTTAAATACTGTACATGTCCTTACTGAGTTGAATGCATTGTTTAACCGACTGCAACTTAAAGGATGATGTATTTTAAACTGCAGAATCTTGCATATCATATTGATTATCATACTTTCAAAAACTAAGAGCGAAAATAGATCATACTGTCAGCGAGTGCCTCGTTCTACTAGGTTCTATAAAAATAAAAATTTTGGTGCAGCTACGTTGTTCGTTGAAATACTTTCAAGTTTATACGGGATAACCTAGTATCATTTCTATACAGGGTGGCTGAAAAGTAACTTGCACCCCCCTTAACTTTTAAACCTTTTGAGATATTTGAAATCGGTTTATGGCAACATACATTCTTAGAAATGAGAGGCTAGTTATGGTTGGTTTTGAAAATTTTTCCCTTAGGGGTGGGGTGGAATGGGGGTGGGCGTAGCTCAAAATTTTCAAATGACAAGTATATTTGGAGCTTCGTATAATTTTACAGATTTTGACAATACTAAACAATTGACATAAAGAAAACCTAAATCGAACCAATAATAACAATATTGCACCCTAAAACGTTTCAAATTGGGATTTTTGAAATCGGTTTGCGGCAACCTGTTTAGATAAGGGCTACAATAATGATAGCGAACTTTGAAAATGTTGCCCTTCAGTGGGGTGGGGTGTAGCTCAAAATGTTCAAATAGGAAGTATGGTCGAGTGTGGTATAATTGTACAGGTCTTAACAAAACTAAACAATTATCACGAATAAAATTGAAATCGGACCACTAAAAACAAAAAGACAGTTAAATATTACTTTTAATAACCATTGTCTTAATAATTTTTAGCTGCCATTTTGTTATTAGTTGTCCAATTTATATTTTCTTTATGTTTATTGTTGAGTGTTTGTTGTCAAGACCTGGGATATGGTACCAAACTCGACTATACTTGCCATTTGAAAATTTGAGCTACTACCTACCCCCGCTTCCCTAAGGGCAAAATTTTCAAAACTAACCATAATTATTGTAGCCCTTCATTTCTAAGAAAGTTGCCACAAACCGATTTTAAATATTCCAAATTGTTGAAAAGTTAAGGAGGGTGCAACTTGGTGCAAGTTACTTTTCAGCCACCCTACATATTAATTCAATATACTGTATTTTTAAAATCTACTTGCATTTCGTACCCTATATCCAGACATAAATAAAGCTGAGAACCTGTATCGTTTGAAGCTTTTCACTATATACCGAACAACGGTGGTTGACATAAAAGGTCGATTCAACTCGTCAGGGAAGGTCTTGCGATCGATTTGACGATTCGTTCGCAACAGGTGGACAAAACGACTGGCTAACTAATAAATACTGCCAGGGAGGTGATATAGGGACGGCTATTTGGTTTAAACGTTCTAAATCCATTTGTTTTAAACGTTGGATTCACATTTAATGCTGTAGCGTTTCAAAAACCTTTCTGAATATTTTTACAAGATTTTGTGTTGATGCAATACATTATCGATGCAATATTTACATGTTATAATATTTTTGGATTTAGGGATTTCATAATGTTTCTTATAAATAAAAGATAAAACAGCTTTAGAAAAAAAAACGGATGCTAACGTATTTTAAAATGTTTGAATGGGATTTTATCCAAACAGGTGCCGAATAAAGGATTACTTACGCTTAGAACCCTACATAATATAAACATATTATTTGCGATTGGTTACGTTTCTGCTCCGTAGAATAAAAAAACGTGTTTTTAAAACATCAAATGTCATGAAAATACTTATGAAATAGGCAATCTACGGTATTTTTTCCCCTTAAAAATGTGGAAGATTTTGTACTGAGTTCATCACGTTTTATATCTCGCTAATCAATAGGCGTAAGATAAAAACTGTAGGCCTATATAAGAAATCGTTTATATTTATAAGCTGATTTAATGAAAAGATAATATTTTTAAATCTTGGGCAAAGATTTTTTTTACACATTTGCTCTGTCATTACATAATGCTTATTTTGATGATATGGTTTGTACTATAATTATATTAAAAGGTTCCATAACTCAATAATTTTATTGATTTTTCATTCTAACAACAAAATGACTGCTTACGTTTGGAACGGTGTGATTTATGGACTCACCAAGGATTTATATACTATCCCCAACATCCAAATTTGCCACTACCAGACCCTTTGGATGGAGTCAACCACAGTGTTTGAGGACTATCCCAACCCCTTACCTTTAACCACACCAATAAAGCCTTAAAGCAACAACAATTATGTTCATCCAACCCCAATGAAACCTGAATACAATGATTTAGGCATACGGAGATGCAAAATATTGATAATTTGTATGATGTATACAAACTATCAGTTAACTTTCTTTATACATAATGGGAACCCATGCGGAATATAATTTTTATGACAGCGGTTTGCCATAAAAACAGTTGGTTTGTCTGATAAATACAAAGTTGATCGTAAAAAAACAACATTCTTTGCTGGTTAAACGTGGGTTGGCTGAAACTAATTTTCTTATTTATCACATTTTTCTTCAATCTCTCTTCAGCCAACTTCTTACTCTGTTTGTGTTACGTGTTACAACAGACGGCACAATATTTTGCTAAGGCTCAAGCCCACTGGATGGAGGGCTCTTGTAGGGCTTCAAACTATATATGAATCGAAATTGCGTTGCCTTTAGAAGGTTACTAGCCTTAACTACTTTTATAACCGATCAAAACGCTGCAGTTTTTAAACTCGTTTTTACAACAGTTTTTCTTTTTGCTTGGGAATGAATGATACTGTTGTTATTTTACAAAATAGGTTACAGCGTAAGTCAGTATATAGGTCTATATATAAAGGCTTTTATATCAAGTACTTTTTTAATATTTTAATTATTATGTTCAAATTAAGATAAAGAAACGTGTGTTAGTTACTTGTTTGAATAATAACATGTCTTGGATCGATTTATTTTTATTTTGCATGATAGATAATATAAAACATAGTTTGGTTTAAATCTGCACAATGAAACTATGCACCTGATGTATGAAATAAGCTAAAATGCACTTGGTATTTGGTAAGACTTCGACAAAAAATTTTTATCTGTTTTGTCGTGAGCAGTTTTATATTTTTAAAGGGCCGGACGATAAAGGGCTTAGCTATTTTACCATCGTATTGTTCAGTTATTGGAAATTTGAACCTTTTTGATAAAAAAATTGACAAAGTAAGACCCTAATCCCCCTACCATAACTAAGTGTGTGTGTGCTTTGCCCATAGTCAACGGATGCTGTCTTACTACTTTCTCAGGAGGCCAGCTGGTCTGCAAAACACATTTGAAGCAGTGCTTCAAAGGCTACATGCGATTTGCCCCTTTGAAGCTAATCTGTCTTTAAACTTCATCAAATCTGTAGTATATACGTTTGTGTTATTTATTTTAAATCGCGTATTGGGTTTCCCTTTTAACGTGTACGTTATTTATTCGTTTTCAAATATTATTTATGGTGGCTGACTATAAAAATGTCATACAATATATTGTATACGGGATAGACAAATTTAAGGGAACCATTGTAAACCAACCTTAGTGCACCATTCTCAATAATAAAATAACATCTTTGTATACTGTATCAAATTGTGAGCTTTTACTGAAATGTTTAAACTTGTGCAACTCCTCATTAAGTCAACTCTCATATAAGGGTTATAAAAGAAGGATAAATCCCTACACTGTATACATCTGTGGGCTATCCCTATACATCTGTGATAGCCCAGAGCAAAATGGTAGTCATTTTAAGTTTCAATAATATCACCCAACGAGTTTTTCAAGCGAACCGAAATAATCTAGTGCACCATGCAAAGACGTCTATTTCTGTTTTCCTTTACCAAAATTGCAGTTGGTTTTTCTACTGACCAAAAATAAGATATTTTTGGGGGACCTAAATCGTTAAAAGACAAACCCCCGTTGACAAACCCTCATTTTAACGGGGGAAATTCTAAAAGAAGAGTTACCTTTCTTACTCTAGAACAAAAAGAAGACTGATTGAAAATGTTTAATTTTCTGATTCATAAAAAATGAATGTAGCTGTGACTTAGTACCGGCTATTATCTTTTACAAGTACGGAAAGTAAATAAAAGAAATGTCTTAAAACACTTAAAACATATATTTACGCTTATACTGTTACTCACAAGACGGTAAATATACAAAAAAGATGGTAAGTGGTGATCGATTTCGATTGGACACTCCAATCATCATCAGACCCAATAGGTCATTCGCCTATTGGGTCTGATGATGATTGGAGTGCCCAATCGAAATCGATCACCACTTACCATATTTTTTGTATATTTACCGTCTTGTGAGTAATAGTATAAGCGTAAATATATGTTTTAAGTGTTATAATACGTTTCTTTTATTTACTTTCCGTAAATTTAATAACACGTACAATGCTGATCAAGAAGTCTTTTACAAGTTAAACGGAAAAAAGAACCCCAAAGACTGCTTACCAGACTTTTTCATGAACTCGTGTATATGTGTATGTAACTGATGAACAGAAGTAATATACAAAGTAACTTAACTGGTATACAACAAACAAAAAATTGACGTTTTTTCACATTAAAGAAATATAAGACATTTAGTGCAGTTCCAGTATATTTACTTTACCCGGTACGTTTAGCCTCGGTCAAAGGAAAGGTTCTGATGTTTGATTTGCTTAGGCTTCTCAAACTTACTTAATTTCAGTTAAACAAGACCGCTTTGGATTTTCTCTCGACCGTATTGACTTAGACTGTTTACTTCGCCACATTATGGTGCAAGTTTGTAGATATATGCCTGAATTAATGCGTGTTCCATTGTGAATAATCTCTTCTATTTACCTTCGAATACTGTGAAAACTTATTATACTTAATACAATTGACTAGCTGCTTTTTGTATTAGTCATTCATGTGGTGCTTTACACATAGTTTACAGTTTATTTTTTTTTCTTTATGGTGAAAATCTGAGTTATAAGCTAAACGCTCAATTACAATACCGTATATATATTGACTTGTTTATATTAATTTTATAAAACTTTAAATTTGCTCTGACATTCTAAATATAAGTTGAGCTATACGCTCCTAGATGGATTTAAAACGCATTTACAGCAAGCTTTTACATTTATGTAAAAATAATGATTAAGAGGCTTGCTTTTAAAAGTGGATGATAAATTAATAGTTTCAATCATGTAATTTATTGTGTTCATTGTTAACTATTTATATATATTTGTTATTTTATTAATTTATTTATTATTTTAAGTGATCGGAACAAGAGTATAAGGGGTGAGAGTTGCCCTAGTAGAATAAGAATTTATAATACCAATAATTTCAAAAGGATTTACAATTTTACGTCCCAAAACGGGTTTTGGGTTTTAAATATTAAATTAAATATCTTAAAAATATACTTTTTACATGATTTTTATTGTGGTTCTAGGCTTAACTTGAGTGTTTATTGTACATGTTAGGTTCAAATATTTAGGCCTAGTGATTTTTTTGAAAAAGATATTTTAGCGTATTCCTAAACGCGTTTCACTATTGAGCATTAACTTGTTGACTTGTTTTCATATATTTTGTCGTATTGCATTTTATATTTGTTTCTTATCTCATTTATGACACTAAAGAGTGTAACTAGTCAATGCAATGGCTGATAAAAAAAATGAAAGTGGTGGATAAGGCTCTAAGATTCGCCAAAACTACCTCATATGTTTACTATACTGTTTTCTATAGGTACCAACTCTTAGCAAAACAATATTGTTAATACTACAACAGAACAAAATTATATATTTTTGTGTTTTAAAATATTTACTTGGAGAGAAGATACCGTGAAGGAAACAATTAAACTGCCAACATTTATTGTTTGGGTTGGATCTAAATATCATTCTTTATTCAATCCAATTAGCCTCACCTAATTGTTTTCTTTTACGGACTTTTGTATTTAAACTTATGCCATTCAGCCTTTAAACCCCCTTTACACATTGTTTTAATACTCTATTTAAAATTATAATCATCCAATTCTTAATATATTTCTCAATATATATTACAATACTCTTAATATATTTCTATTATTACTCCTGCGATAACTCAAATGGGATTTTATAAATATTTCATATTTGAAAGAAACATGCCTTACTTACTGTATTTATCACTACTATATCGTTATACCTTATTAATCGGTTTCAATAGCCCACATCAATTGTGTAGGGTATTTGCTTATATAAAACTTATTTTCAAACGGATAATTATATGTCCTTAGTTTGAATCCAATGTATCAAGAACAGCAATGAATATTTGTGTGAATATAAACACCCCTTCATAAATCAAACCCAATTTAAACCCTCTACAAGACAAATTAAAGCAAATTCTTTCCAAAACCTTAATTCTATCAGACTGGTAAAGTTATTTGAACAAATATCTGTACAACAACTGCAGTCTCAACATTGCAAAAATACTCCAAATAGTAATCTGATCGAAATACTTTTTTAAAATAAAGCCTATCCATCTCAAATGTATGATCAGAATAGACTTTACAAATCGTCTGGATATAAATAAACGATCTTTAGAATCTTTTTAACTATTTACTGTCTCCAAATATCTCCCAGCACTTCAACCCCACACCTTTTGGACCAATATTAACTATACATTTTATGCGGTTCCTAAATTAACGAATTATGCGGTTTCGAATGCTCATACTAAAATAAGATAGGAAAATGAGTTTTGTATCGTTAAAAATTTTACTAACCAAATAGTTCTGTTTCACTGTCCTGAAAACAGCTGTTTTATTGTTGTCGTTGACGTTTGCAGTTTGATCAAGTCAACACGTGTTTTGATCAAGAAAAAGAAAAGTATATTGGTAAATTAATTAAAGTCAGTAGTTTTACTGTAAAGGACTTTTCGAAGACTATTTAACAAAGCTGCTTTTCACGAAAGTGACATCAGACTTTGGAGTAAACAGTTCGTAGAAACAGGATCAGTACAGAGCCCCTAAACTTCTGAGAGACCACCTGTATCACAGGTTACGATTGAACACGTAAGACGATCTTGCCTAAGATTTGTCTTATAGGGAAACGTCAAACACATCGTGTAGGCCTATTCTAAGAAGATTCGTGTGATGTGGCTCATTTAAAGGAAAGGATTTTTAAGCAGTAGGGTCAACTTTGGATCTCCTTCTTGAAGCAGCGATCCAACCACTAGCAAAATTACCTGGCCAAGTGTTGTAAACATTTTAACCAAGGGAAGCTATGAGGGTAAATGTTGAAGATTTGATGAAGGTGGACTGAAGGCTGAAGGCTGTAGACTGAAGGCTGAAGCTGAAGAGTAGTATTGATCAGGAATTAGCCTTATGCAAGTTGGCTGACAATGCGGTTACTGACGAGGCCACCTGAGGCCTCTTTATTACTTTGCTACTAAACTTTCGTTTTACAGAGTGAAAAGTTTCCAAACTGTCTAAAGAGACAATATCTTTACATTAAATTTGCTATACACTTTGTGTTTCTAGAAACTTTTCATACATGTAATGCTGTAATAAATTTATTTTGTTGATGGTTTTGTAAAATTGTATACTTATTTCGAGATTAAAAAGTTCAAAATTGGTATCCATTAAATAATTAATTGATTTTAAATTAAATTAGGTGTCATGCTGGGTTTTGGGGGAGTGTGAATGTATTTGTAAAATACCCCCGCCGCAGCAAACCTGCCGACTAAGCGAATTTCCATTTGTCTAAATTGATTTTCAGTTAAATATATTTTAATAACATTAGGTTTAACGAGTACCTAGGTTTGCTGCTACAAGGAAACTAATAAAGTGTGTTTTTGAGTAAAATATTGATAGCTTAGTACAAAATAAATAAATTTGCCAAATTTGATCAAAATATATCCATAAACAATCAAACTACAACATTTGACAATATTCTCCATAAGAATAACATGGGAATTTTAAATTTACAATTTTTTTAATTTTCTCCGCTACTAATAATCGAACAAAAATACTTTTATATACTAAATTATTTGTTTTTTTAAGCTCTTTAAAAAGGTTTAAAGAGAAATCGGGAAATTTTGTGTTTTGAGGGTCAAAAGTGAGAAAAACCAATTTTTACCCCATAAAACCCCCCGTAAAGCCCCATTCCCATGGTCCGATCGTGCTGGTTCGCAAACTCATTCAAGTTTATCCCGCTTTACACCTTTAAACCAAATTTCATCAAAATCGGACAAAAATTACTCGAGTTATCGCGTTCACGGACGTATATATATATATATATATATATAAGTCTATATATATATATATAATATACATATATAAAAATTTGAACAAATGGTGTTTTTGGCCTCTGGGGACATCAAAATGAAAAAGTAAATCGGTCCCGGTTCTAGGTCTTACCGTGCCACCTACGGTAATAACTACTTCCCTATAGGGAAATTCGCTAAAAAATATTAATAAAGAGAAATGTTTACCACACATACATTTGTATTAATTAGAAATATATTACAAGAATACTAATGGTGATAACGTATTTAATCGGTCAGCTCAATCTATTCGTCAATTTTGAATCTCAATTTAATAAAGTATAATGGCAATGTGATGGGAATACAGTGTAAACCCCACCAACACACTAATAATGTATGAATCCGTTTTAGAAATATGTGTATTGTCAAAAAATGAATTGTGTTATTATTTGATTTTAATCTGATTTATGAGAACAGTTTACGTTACTCAATTGTTGTACAAGTGCTAACCGGGTACGCCAGCCGCAACAGACGGGCTTTTTGTCCATTGTTGTATTTAGTGCTAAGAAGTTATTGTTGTACACTTATTTGTAAATAAAAGCACTTTTTCATTTCATTTCATTTCATATTTCATACACATTCTGACACATTCAACACTTGTTAATAAATAAAATATTGATGTGTGTTACATCAACGATATGTTGCAAATTAAGGCTCGTGCTTAGATAGAGCAAATGTTTGAGATTAGAAACACAGGCTATAAAACATTTTAAATTTTCTGAGGAGAAATCAGTAAATAGATAGTTGTTAACTTCAAAAGTAGAGCATTAACGTATTGGGCTGATAGTTGACGTGAGTGTTATTTAGAAAAGTAACAACATATCTCACCCGTAAAAACGAAATAAACAATCCCAGAAGATAATTAGTTTAATTTCTTGATAAAAACCATATGAAAAGACAAAACGCTGTGTTAAGTAAGGTAATGTCCATCTATAAATGAAGTGGGAGTAAATTAACGAACAAAGCTTCACAGAAATGCTATATGTTAAATGACGAAGTATAAATAAACATTTGCATCCATTCCTAGAACAAACTATTTTCACAATGAATACAAAAGAGTAAATTTTACGAGTATTTATAATTAGAGTAGAATATTTAGTGAATTTATTTACTTAGAATAGTGAAAAGATGCCGTTTCAAAATTTAAATCCTGTTTTGATGTGTTTGATACTGGTGAAGTGCGAGGATATCGAAGTGCTACCCTCTTATGGTGTGATTTTACGACTTTTCTCCATTCTTTGGTATAAACATAATATATAATAGTGGTATAAGCAATAGTGTACAAATAGGTCGTTAAATTAAGCTAAAATAGTTTTAAATTTGTAACATGCTCTACATAAAACGGGAAGAACTAACCTTTAAATTTTCATAAGCTGATCCATAAGGTGAATCATCGTACAAGGCATTATGCACTAGCATTAGTTTGCATTTAATCCGAATTTACTAAATCATTATTGTTTCGTGTATTTTATACGCTCAGTTATGTAGACTGAATTTTTAAATGCTTTTCCCTCAGCGTGGTGGTCTCAGATTGAATTAGTCGGCCAGAGTTGATTATACTGCGGTTCTATTAATTGTGGTGTGTTGTTGTTTGATATCTTTAAAACTTTAACATAAGTTTTGACGGAAAGATTTTTTTAAGTTTGTCAGTAATTTGTTGGTTTTGCTGTAGATAATTGATGCGAATTGGTAAATAATTTGGATGATGTGATTTAATTGTGGCTATCGTTTTGACTTAGGAGTATGATTTTAAAACCAAACAACGAATTTATTTTGGGTGGCTTACAAGTTCTTAATTCGGAAAGTGTTCCACCCCGGAGGAGTTTTCAACACACCGTAACTTTTATTGATAGCCTCTTGTCGGTATACATTTATATCTACTTTAGTTACTGACACTAATTACAGTTCTCACTGTATATAATTGTATGCCATACAATACTGTATTTTGGTATGTTTTGAAACTAATTAAGCAGCTGTAAAAATGTTAATGGGTTTACACTTCGATTATATGGTTTAAAACAAGTAAAGTATGATCACTGTTGTAAAAGGACCAAAATACTAGAGAAGTAAATATTTGTATTTATTTGTGTGTTAATCTATTTGCCCTACTGAAAAATGCTGCGATACTGTTCTTTTTAATACATTTTACAGAACAGAAATACACAGTTTTGACAACCACCACCGATAGATGTAGAAGTAAAAGTTTGACGAAAGTATATCATAACTCTGACTAAAAACACACAATCCTTAATGTATCTTAGGTTGTATTGGTACTTTATATTGAAGTATTGTATCGACGGAGTTTTCTTAAGAAAACCCACTCTCCGTTTATACGCAACGATGGGTTCTTGAAACCATGTCCAAACAAGAACCACGCTTCACCTTTGTTTTATGTAAAATAAATATGTTTTGTCTGAAAATAAAACATATCCAGAAACATTTCTCTCAAACCCGATGTTGAATACAAATTTCCGTTTCGTTTGTAAAAAAACCGTTTTTATAAAAAAATATATAATTATGTTTGTAATTTTCAATCATGAGACAAAGTAATAACAACCTATTGCTAATAGTGACTGTTTATATGATGTAAGACTTAGCTGTTTTTAACCAACCTCATGTGTCTCTTTGCCCAACTGTAATGTGAGTAAATATTACAAATAAGAATTAATTTTTATGGTATAGCCTCTGGATCACTGGTCAACTAACTACAAACCAGGATCACTTGACGGATACAGGTAATTTAAACCTTCTATTAATAAGTCAATGTACTTTAATGCTGTAGGTTGAAAACCTTTTTAAATAAAATAGATTGGCCGCCTAATCTAATCACGTATTTTCTCGTCCGCATGGTTATAAAAGCCCATTTAAAGTGGTGGCACTGGGACACGTATCACAAGTCTAGCTGCCGTGGTTTCATAATCCGTCTTGCTACCGGTAGGCCATTAACTCATCCAATATAACATGGTAATTAACTATCACCCAAGTAATAGTATTAGTGGCTACTATCACCCAAGTAATAGTAATAGTGGATACTATTACCCAAGTAATAGTAATAGTGGCTACCATCACCCAAATAATTAGTAATAGTGCTAACTACCACCCAAGTAATAGTAATAGTGGCTACTATCACCCAAGTAATAGTAATAGTGGCAACTACCACCCAAGTAATAGTAATAGTGGCTACCATCACCCAAATAATTAGTAATAGTGCTAACTACCACCCAAGTAATAGTAATAGTGGCTACTATCACCCAAGTAATAGTAATAGTGGCAACTACCACCCAAGTAATAGTAATAGTGGCTACTATCACCCAAGTAATAGTAATAGTGGCTACCATCACCCTAGAAATAGTAATAGTGACTACTATCACCCAAGTAATAGTAATAGTGGCTACCATCACCCTAGAAATAGTAATAGTGGCTACTACCACCCAAGTAATAGTAATAGTGGCTACCATCACCCTAGAAATAGTAATAGCGGCTACTATCACTCAAGATTTTCATGATGTTGTAGTTTTGAAGAAAATATACGAATCAGTATATACAAATACATTATCAATTTTTACACACTTCTCAGTATCAGAACTTTTAACATTGGTTTCTCTCAATTCCTGAAAATATCTTATAATTATAATTTGAATAAATTTTGACTAAAAACACACAATCCTTAATGTATCTTAGGTTGTATTGGTACTTTATATTGAAGTATTGTATCGACGGAGTTTTCTTAAGAAAACCCACTCAAAAGATGTATCAATAATTTGTTCAGTATAAAAACGTTTTCCATTATATTTCTGGGCTATTTATTACATTAACTATTAGTGGTCACTATCACTTAAGTAATACTAATAGTGGCTGTAAATACATCATCAAAGAAATACTAATAGTGGCTACTATGGGTCGCCGGAATTTTATCCCCCTGGAATTTTACCCCCTGGGCAAAGCTGACGTCACTATGACGTAGTAACCTGAGTGGCCAAAAGTTTTTAATTAATTTTAATGCTGGGCAACTACCACCCAAGTAATAGTAATAGTGGCTACTATCACCCAAGTAATAGTAATAGTGGCTACCATCACCCTAGAAATAGTAATAGTGACTACTATCACCCAAGTAATAGTAATAGTGGCTACCATCACCCTAGAAATAGTAATAGTGGCTACTATCACCCAAGTAATAGTAATAGTGGCTACCATCACCCTAAAAATAGTAATAGCGGCTACTATCACTCAAGATTTTCATGATGTTGTAGTTTTGAAGAAAATATACGAATCAGTATATACAAATACATTATCAGTTTTTACACACTTCTCAGTATCAGAACTTTTAACATTGGTTTCTCTCAATTCCTGAAAATATCTTATAATGTACCATGCACAGTTTTCAACTCGGTGTGGCATTGTCAGGCGTTAGAGTTATCAATTTTATTTATTATTTTTTAGATGTTTCACATGTTTGAAGTGATTACCGGTACGTCATTATCACTAAATTTTACGTGGTATGTGACGATAGAAACTCGGACATATGATGATGGTTACATAACTCTCTCATGGTTTTGGTATTCTGCACACTGGTCAGCGGTGGTTGCAGTGGATTTTCGACTTTAGGGTTCTGAGTTTCAATACAGTCGATTTTCTGCAATGTGACCAGACCTTTCACTCCCAATCTTAACTTTGACACTTGAAATTTATTTATTTTGTATAGAATAAAATGAGAGATATGATTAGGAAACGTATTCGAAATGTTTAAGAGTGTTTAATATAGCTTTCTACATCCAATCTATGTACTTAATGCAATGAGGGGTTTCTCTGTTACATCCCCTTTTCACCCTCCCAACAGATGTATTCGATCGAGGTATCATTGAGTTCTGTCAATTTTCTAGTGCTGCTGATTGACTTTATTTATAACAGTTTTAGATGTTATTGAATTGTGGTTTAACACCTGGTTACATTCAGTTGGTTAATAAATAACACCCAGATTGAAAAACAGTTTACAAAAATGAACCATAAAGTGCTACTTTTATTTATAATTGCAACATGATTAAATTACGTAAATTATACTACTGTATTTATGGTATATATCTAGAACAGATATATTTAAAATATTATACATTAGTTAATTAGTAGTGTTATTTATATAACGGACCTAATTGTTTCAATCAAACATTCAGATTATCAATAGTTCTCATATTATGGTTTTTTATTGGATTTTAATTTTTTCGACTATAAAATTATCCTTAAAAGGTAAGAGGGTATTATTTGTTATGCCTCGGAGTTAAATTTCGAACCCGAACCCTATTAAAGATGCAAGATTTGCGCACGGGTCTCCTCACTAAAGATGTGAAAATCTGGAATCTTTCCAAGCTATGTACAATGATTTACGGAGGTTTACAAACTTGTGACTGTAGTTGGTTTTCAATGCGAGCGTTAAAATATATTGTGTGGGGAACTATGCGAGCTGTTTGGCTGGAATGCTGACGGCCAAATTGTGTTCCTTCTTGGTTCTACCAAGTAATTACTGAATACTTAAACAAACTTAAACTCGTGAACTTTGAGTTTTTTTAAAACATCTCTTTGAGTCTGTTGCTTTAATCCTTTTTTGGTTGTAATTGTCTTTGGAATTCGGTTTGCTAAGCGCACTATGTGTGATTTGGGACAAGTAGGCAATTCAAAATAAAATAGTATAGATTATTTTTTAAATTTTATTTTAGTGTAAGAGTGGCAAATGAACAACACAAACCTTGCTTTGTGCAGATAAAAAAAATTGACTTATGATATATTTGTAGTCTTCTGTTAATGAATCAAACCGACTCTTTGATAGCTTATCATTATTAGTAATTATTAATCGCGAATCAACTTTACTTAGCTTTTGCAATCGAGTTAAGAACATAAAACACATTCAGAGTAAAGTTTTTATAAGAAAAGTAAGTGTAAGGTAATTCATATCATTTTGATACCATAAACTCATGGAGATGGCAAAATATAAATTTCAAGGGTGAAATAGAAACATTGGTTGAAACATATTGAATACCTAAGATATCAAAAACCACTCCTGAAAGAATCAATTATCAAAACTCTTGTCATCTCGTAGCTTTAAAACGAGTAGCCCCTAAACGTTTGGCTTCAGGCGTATCTACACTTTCATTAGTTTTGAGTTTGGTTATGTGAATCGTTTAAAATCGGATACCAAGTGTTACATATGTAGTGCCTACATGTTCTTAGGTCCGAGTTTTGTTCATTTACAGACATAGGTTAACACATATATTACTCCAGTCTATATAACCAGTTTATAAAATATACTGGGTATGAAAATCCCGTGTATTTTAAACTTAACATTGAAAATACTGTATTGAATTGGATGAAAGAATAGAAACTAATAATACAATTAAAATAAACAAACCAGAACACTGCGTTTGTACAAATCTACTCAGGATCTGTAGTTTAAAACTGTATAATGTACCTAACAAAACGTGAAGAGGAAATAGAACTACAGAGAGAGAGAGAGAGAGAGAGAGAGAGAGAGAGAGAGAGAGAGAGAGAGAGAAGGAGAACTAAAGAGTTTAAGGGGTGGAGCTAAAACTTTCGACATTATTGAATGAGGTTTACCAGTAGAGGCTGCTTAATATGAAAAGTATTGCACTGATAACTCTCAACTCGGTTTCAAATATTGGCGTTTACAGGTAATTAAATTCCCACAAGTGATTTTCGTTAATGTTGCTCCTGTTAATGGTATTTAAAATTAGTTTAAGTCTTATCCACTTACAAGGGTGGTTTTGAAAATAACATTTTTGTGAAAGCTGAAATTTTAGTTACATCAAGCCCTAGCAAATATTTAAGATCGATATTAGAGAATTATTGGTCCGTTATTGAAGCAATCTTGGGTTAGCATTTTTGTTCTTATTATTGTTAATGTTCTGCACTTCTTACCCTTTGATGTTTAACTCCAAACACGATGTAATATGTTCTTGATTTAGGCCTATAAGTTTTAAAAGTAACACTATCTTAACACCCAAACTGTTATAAAACTTATAGTCTTAATGCTACAGTAAGTTATCTGTCCAAGATGAACATAAGGAAATATGCACTCACCGGTCAGTGTTGGAGGGCAGTGGGAGTCCGTCCAGTTTCCAGGTGATGTGAGGGGTGGGATTGCCAGAAGCGATGCACTTGAGGGAAACAGGAGGACCTGGTTGAAGGGTTTGCTGGATAAACTTGTATACCAGAGTGGGATGTGCGGCTGTAACAAAACCATTCTGTATCACTAACTGATGAAAACGAAAGAGATATAGGACGTCTACCATAGCAACAACTCACTCGTTGGTTTTGCTGTGACTATACTTAACTTAATTACTCTTTAGTAGTTGTTATAGAAAATTTAAACGATACGATGACATTATAGTAAAACGATGACTCAAAGATTATTAACGGTGAATGCTGAAAGGTAGGGACCGGTATATATTTCCAGGGGTCGGGGAATAATTGATTCACCTAGTTTATAATATAACTAAGATGCTTACATAGGCTAGTCAATATACAGTCAAAATAAGCATAACATCAAAATTAAGGTAATGGAAGTAAAACACATAGGATTTTGTCAACAAAGGTGTCCATAACATCATAAACATAATGTAGAAATGTATATGGTAGAGTTTTCGTTTGAATATATCTTCAAAATGAAAGAGGATATTTAAAAATAGATTTCAGAATTAAAATCAGCATGAAAATCTAGTTTATAATGATGTGTCACAACACTAGCAGTACATTATAAATATTTTATTTCTATCCAATATGGCGATCCAAGATGGCTGCCAAAAACGCGTTAACTATCGAAATGAAGTACTAACCACCGAATAAATTTTTTCTTCCCATTTTTGACTCTTAAAACATAAAATTTCTCAATTTCTTTCCAGACCATTTTGTAGAGCTTAAAAAATAAATAATTTTGTATATTGAAGCGTTGTGATATGCCTAACGGTTACGGAGATAATTGAAAAAAAACTTTAAATTTAAAATTCCTATGTTATTCTTAGGGAGAATAAATAAACTGTTGTAGTTTGCTTGTTTATGGATATATTTTGATAAAAATTTGGCAATTTTGTTTTTTTCATACTAAGCTATCAACATTTCAATAGAAAAACACATCTCAATACCTTCCCTGAAGATGGAAAATAGTGTGGACAAATTTGGCAAAGGGGTTAAGAGTCTTCTTTTGTCACGCTGTTGTTACAATGTAGAAGACTTTTTAAGAAATCAATGATTATTTTTGAGTTTGAGTTTGAGTTTGAGTTCCCTGTAGCAGCGAACCTAGGTACTCATTAAAATTCATGTTATTTAAATAGGAAATAAATCTGTCAATTTTCAGGGTATATTTTAGTAGAAATCCATCCAGGTAAACGGAAATTCGCTTAGTCTGCAGGTTTGCTGCGGTGGGGGTATTAATAAGTTTATGTCAGCTCAAACATTATTTTAAACGCATAAAGCTGTACCTTGGCAATGCGGTATAAAAACCTTAAAATATAGGAATTCAAAATGTAAAAATATCCTCGTTGTATTGAAATGAAAACTATTGCAAGGTTCTGTTTAACAAGCTAAAGGATGATTTAAAAAATATTTTCCGCTTCAACTCGTAACTCTAGAAAGTGTTTTCATTAGAGGAGAAGAGAAAGAGGAGCCGAGAGGAGAGAGAGGGAGAGGAGAGAGTGAGAAAGTAAGAGTGTAAGAGTGAGGGGGGGGGGGGTTTAAGGATGATCTGAGTTTCCACCAAGATAAATGAGGACAAACTGCAGTGCCAATTAAAGGAATGTATTGCTCCCCAGTTCATCTAGGTCGACTCGTCGTTTGGGCTCAACAGACAGATTCTTTCCTAGGCCTTTTGTCTTGCTTGGTTTCATTTTAATTCATTCAAGCTCACACGCTCTGCACATGGTGATTTTAGGTCCTAAAATGTTAATAAAGGATAGAGAGATGAAAAACCTCATAGAGATGGATTTAATGAAAAATGTGTAAATTGTAGAACTGAAAATAACAATAAGTTGTCATAACTCATTCCATTACATTAATTAAACACTTTAAAAATAGTTGTAATTATTTATGGTACGTAGTGTAATTTGTGTTTTTCTAACTCGTATATATTTGTCACTGTTGTTAGAAATCCCTATATTATAGTCAAATCATTTATATTTAGTATCCAGAAACAGAATGGTTTTTAGTACGTATAATTCTAACCAAGAGTTCACTTTATTTTCAATTTAATTTAGATTTAATAATACACCCGATTAAATCAAGTTTTTCTGCTTAAAACATCATTTACATATATATATATATATATACACACACTATAATAAGTCTTAAATTACATATATACAAATATCCTATACAGGGTGAGTTTTAATTGCCCCCCCCCACTTGTTTCTACATTTTTTCAAATATCAATCCCAGACCACTTCCAAACATTGTTGGGTAGTAAGTACAGTACTTCATTTTGACAAGGTGTTCATTTCCGGCTGCCATATTGGGTTCGCCATCTTGGATGCAAAATATTTTTTTCAAATGTAAAGGTGGGGTTGTGACCCATTATTTCGAACTAGATTTTACCCTGATTACATTGCCACAAACCGTTTTAAAAATCTTGATCCATTCTAAAGGGCTTTCACAAACTTTACTTTTAGCCCATTTTAACATTGTGCATTTACAAACTAAGGCCATAATCTCAAAATAGTGGTAGATAAAGATAAGTATACACCACCAGACATTGTCGACCTGTTTTCACTTGGTTATGACGGATGTAATTTTTTGGTCGCCATCTTGGATCCGCCATTGTGAAATGTGATAAATTATTTTAAATGTGAAAGTGTTGTGACCCATAATTTCGAAGTGCTTTTTAAAGCTGAACTCAATTCCTCGATCCTTTTTTTTTATATTTATATTTTAAAATATTGACATTTTAAACAACAAAATAAAATAATTTCATACAGAAAACTTTATAACAAAAATTGATTGCGGCATTGAGTTTAGCTTAAAAATGTAATTCGAAATGATGGGTCCCAACACCCCCTTCGTATTTAAAATAATTTATCACATTTCAAAATGGTGGATCCAAGATGGCGGCCAAAAAAATTACATCCGTCATAACTAAGTGAAAATATGTCGACAATGACTAGTGGTGTATAATTATCTTTATCTACCACTATTTTACGATTATGACCTTAGTTTGTAAATGCACAATGTTAAACTGGGCTAAAAATAAAGTTTTTAAAAGCCCTAATAACTTTGGAATGAATCAAGTTTTTTTTAACGGTTTGTAGCATTGTAATCAGGAAAAAAATCTTATTCGAAATGATGGGTCACAACCCCACCTTTACTTTTGAAAAAATAATTTGCATCCAATATGGCGAAACCAAGATGGTGGCCGGAAATTACGATGTTGTAAAAATGAAGTACTTACTACCCAACAATGTTTGGAAGCGGTCTGGGATTGATATTTGAAAAAATGTAGAAAAAAATTGGGGGGGGGGCAATTAAAACTCACCCTTTCAATGCACATATTATTTAGTGGGCCCTTGTGAAATATAGGAAAATAATATAGTGGTTTTGTTATTAAAATGTGCGGAGGAATAATAGCGAGTCACCACACATACATAACATTTTGTTATACATAAAATTATCAAGTCTAATTCAAATATTTTCTAGTGAATTATAAATTATTTCGTGATCTCGATGTTTTATTGGATTGAATGTGTTTTTATCTATTGTTTCAGATCCATTCAGATTTATTGTTATTGTAGTATTAAGTAGGCCTAATGAGAAGTACGCAGAATATAAATCCCTGACTAAATAAAATCACAATCACAATCGTCCTGAAAAGTGTTCGTTTACCATAAATAATGTAGCCTCTGTGTTTGGGAACCTTAGTGGAATTCTAAATAAGGCTTAGAATATACACTTTTGAGATAAGCTACTTATTATTGTTTTGCTGGATTTGTGTTTGTTTGCTGACTCGCGCCTAAGCTCCAATGCGAGTGTGTACTTTCTTCTGAGAAATTCCAAGAAAACAAAGCACTTCCTTTAACAAGCTGCATGTTTCATAGTCACGTCAGAACAAAATCAGCTCGTCGTGGGGAATTTACTTGAATAATAGAATCAAATTACGGATAACAAAGTGTTCTTCAAAGTTAGATTATTAATTATGAGCTATTAAAATAAAATGGTTGTAAAATCGTTTAGATATTTATTATAATCAAGTAGTTTATCCATTTTTTATTATGATTGGATTTTTTTATATTTAATATATGAACAAAAAATATATTATGCCTGAATGATGTTCTGCATGTACGTTAGCATACGTACATACAATACGTACTACTAAGTTGGACTTTTATAGGACAAATAAAGGATAATAATTATCACAAACAAGACATTGAATAAAAAAATATGTAACACTAATAAGATAAATCGTCTAAAGTGGTTTTTTTCCTAGGACGCTAGGCACGAGCCCAAAATTGTTTTTCACATTACTTCAGGCTAGACCTAGGGGTTACGGCATTATCACTTATATAAAATCCATTGGTTATTTGGTGAGATTTGAGCCTGGGACCCCATGAACCGGAGTCCCGCGCTCTAACCACTAGACCAGCTCGCTCCCCCAAATCGTCTACAGTAGTGGTTGCAAAAATGATGGGACACAGAGGTACATGCCCCTCGAACAGATGCAGTATACAAAAGAATGAAATGGAAGCGGGTTAACATTTAACGGTAATATTTGTTTGCTCTTTTACAATATTTAATCCATCGGTACATTGTATTAAAGTTTCTCTGGTAAAATCACGACTGAGCTTAACTTGAGATTCAAAATTTAAGATCACACGCCTCGTATAAGAAATACATTTCGAAGAGTTGTTAGTTTATCGTGTTTTAAACTATATTTAAGCCAACCTTAGTTTCTACTTACATCCCAAAACTAGCTGGACAGAAGCCTGAGCGCTATCAGCCTCTGCCCGTACAAGGCACTGGTACATGCCGGCATCATCCCGCTGTACCCGAGGGATGGGAAGCACAGGGTTCTGGGAGCTGTAGATGTGACCGACCACATGACCATCCTTGAGCCACACCCTCTGGAGCCCTGACGCCCCGGACCCCGAGGTCGCTTGACAGGTCAGGTTCACTGATGACCCGATGTCTGCCGTGAACTGCCCGGACGGCTGCAGGGTCACAGTGAGCGGCGATAACACCTGCAGACAGCAAGCACAGAATGAATTTATCTCAAAATCAGTCCGGAAGAATTGCTTCATTTCAACGGAATTTCATATTTGAATATTCGTTGAAGTAGACTTACCATTCCCACGTTAAACATGTAGCCAGTTTCAGATTGATAATGCACGTAGTTGAATTGAGTGCACCAATGTCAAATAAAGCATTTGAATGCGCTTTTCAACCAAGCCAAACAGGAAGGAAACCTCACAGTAAACTATAGAATCTTTGATTTTATATAATGAAAAACACTCCATTATAGAGTGGTACATTTATTTTGTATTAAATTGCAGACCTAAGCAGAATAAAAATATATAGTGCCGTATCAAGGAGAAGTCCGAAGACCACGATTTTATGGTTAAGGGGAAAATTTGATTATATTATATTTCAATAAACTTGATTTTATAAATAATTTCATGCATTGTTCAATCATATTAAATATTTACATTGTAGTAACTTGAATTGTAGTGTTTTACATAATGCTAAAACGAATGAAAAGACTCTTGACAAGGACGACGTATAAAATAAATATTGAAGAGGTTCCATATGCCTAACGCAATTCCTGTTCAAACTTTAAAAAATAATGAATTGCAAGACTTAAACCAATAGTTCAACCAACTAGGATTCAACTGTTAGCAGATTTGTGCTCCTCGCTGGCATCCAGTTACACGGGATGCAAATATTCATTCGAGGGATGACGCTAGAGAGCGCTAGACGTTACTCACATATGTCTTACACAGAATGTTAATTTATAGCTCACGCGATCGATTGTGTTTGAATCTCAGGAGTTGTTATGTCTTAGCCAGTTTAAAACCTAATGAAAGATGAATTAAATTGCAGACCATCAATGGAGGTTTAATTTTAAAATTGTTTAGCTTAAAACTTTAGTCTTCAAATAGTCTATTTTAGTCAAACTATAGCCAAGTAAAGTTATTTAGAAACATGTAAAACGCATACCTAAATGCGCCTACAAACTAAATTGAATAACTTTTCGAAATTTATATTTAACGAGATGTACATATTTTATAATAGATTTTGAATACGTTGAGGGAAATGAGTGTTAATGGGCTGTTTGATATTTATAGGCATATTTTAGAGTTTAAATTCATATGAATCTACAGGACAGTAACACATAATTTTGCAGAATAAGCAGAACACTGGTAAGTATAAATTACGTTATGCATTTGAAACACTTCTGATTTTCGAGGTGTGCGAAAGATGTAATCTCCTTAATAATTTACAAGTAAAGGCATATACGCTTTAAACAAATAAGAGCATACCAGTTGTTTTATATCCGCCACCCAGGGGTAGTGAGATGGAGGGGGGGGAGGCAATGCAGGTGAGTGTACCCGGGGGAACACAAACCGCTGTGTTGGAACAGACCATAACTTTAGCTTAGTTCTGCAGTTTAATACAAAAGATATGTACCTCCCCATTACGTGTTTGTTCTTTATCACTTTCTAACTTGTATAAACTTTGTAACTGGAAATACTTCCTCTTAACGTTACTGCCATACTTTCCGACATAACTTACACACTCACACTCGTTGTATAAAGATGCGGCTGGGACTCGTGTAAGTAAACAAATGAAGCGCATAAACAAGCGTAAAGCCACGGCTGTGAGTTATGGCGGGAGAGGTACGGGGAGCTGATAGTGACGGTATATACGTTAACTTGGCGTAGGATATAAATCTGGCGGGAACCCTGTAAAAACAAACTCATCACGACGATCTTCAGGGTGTAAACTTTATAAGTTATGAAGACGAATTCAAATTTCTCCGTTTATTACTAAGTACGGCAGTAAAGAAAGAGTGAAATACCCTTCATATAACTCCCTTGCTTCTCTGGGGAATTTTATAAACAAATGGTAGACTGTTCTTCTCAGTTTTACTCCTCTTTGTTAAACCCATTTAAATGTACATTCAGTGCTTTGTCTCTTGTGAGCTATTTGGATCTTCTTTGCAACAATATTTTCCACTTCTGGATTTTCTTAACAATGGAAGGCTCATAACGATTGTTTGACTTTGAACAAAGACTAATTAAGCCAGTTCCACAGAAAATGTGTTTAAGAAAATGTTCTGTAACCTTAAATCTAGTTATACAATTACCATGGTGCAACTAAAATCAAAAATAGTATTTACTAAAGAACACAATGGTTTTGTACAAATTTTTCATAGCTCTATTAGATCTACGTGGTAATCCATCATCACTAAGATAAAAACTTCTCATAAATATTTTAATAAAAACTAATGGTTAAAATTATTCTTTGAGTATTAGTGCATTCCAATTATGTTATGCAACACAGTTATATTAATTTATATTAGATCTGACTTATATACACTGTTGGCAAGCGTAAAAAAGGGTAAAACTTGGTTTATTATGTAGAAGCTTTCATTTATCATAATCATCAACATTTAACACAAGACATAACAATGTAAAATCATAAAACGACAACATTGTCATGTCTGTGAAGAGAATCTGCTATCCAAATCTTTACATATTTCTATAGACACAATTTTATCGTTTTCGCGTTTAGGTTCAAGGTGTAGGTCGTTTAGATTTAGGTAGTACTTATGCATTGACTATATTGGATACTGAAGTAAACCATCTACAGGGACCAGCTGTCACCAGTTTATTTCTAAAAAAAGAATAAAGTTCTGTGAGCCAGTTACAGAATGCGCAAGTGGCTAAAATTATATTTTCTACCTTATTTTGGTTGAAGATATAGTTGATGGGTCATTGCAGTTGACACAACTTACAATAAATCGTGTCATTGGGTTGACTTGGTAAAAATGTTCATGTATTCGACAGAAATCACTAATTTACATCCACTACGACGATCTTGATTTTTAAAAATGGCAACAATTTTAAAACGGGGATGCATTGCTTAGTTTTATCAATAGTCAAAGATAGCAGATAAAACAAACAGTCTGACAAGTTCCATAAGATTTAAATTTATAGTGGAAATGCTAGTTATTGGTTCATCAGAAACGTATATACTAAAAATGTAATACAGTAAATTGGATTCTAAAAACTATAGGATGTGTGTGGGTAGCTTAAAATCTATAATTGTTTAAAGAGCCAATATTTTCAATGAGCTGGTTTCAGACTACAGTACCTTCAAGGTGATATCGATGTGTTCCATCCCAACTGAGTTGTTGGCGACACACACCCAAGTTCCTCCGTCGGCTTCGTCAGCGTGAAGCAGGACCAGACACTCTCCGACCCGGAACATCCTGTCGTCCTCTACCACCTGACGTCGCAGTTGACCTTCCTGACGGTACCACCTGCAACAACAAGTGATGAGAATCTGCAAAGAGACCAAGAGACTGTACTTCGACCCGGAAAATCCTGTCGTCACTTGCAACAACAAGTGATGAGAATCTGCCCAGAGACCTGAGAGACTTTACTTCGACCCGGAACATCCTGTCGTCCTCTACCACCTGACGTCGCTGTTGACCTTCCTGACGGTACCACCTGCAACAACAAGTGATGAGAATCTGCCAAGAGACCCGAGAGACTTTACTTCGACCCGGAACATCCTGTCGTCCTCTACCACCTGACGTCGCAGTTGACCTTCCTGACGGTACCACCTGCAAAAACAAGTGATGAGAATCTGCAAAGAGACCAAGAGACTTTACTTCGACCCGGAACATCCTGTCGTCCTCTACCACCTGACGTCGCAGTTGACCTTCCTGACGGTACCACCTGCAACAACAAGTGATGAGAATCTGCAAAGAGACCAAGAGACTTTACTTCGACCCGGAACATCCTGTCGTCCTCTACCACCTGACGTCGCTGTTGACCTTCCTGACGGTTCCACCTGCAACAACAAGTGATGAGAATCTGCCAAGAGACCGAGAGACTTTACTTCGACCCGGAACATCCTGTCCTCTACCACCTGACGTCGCTGTTGACCTTCCTGACGGTACCACCTGCAACAACAAGTGATGAAAATCTGCCAAGAGACCGAGAGACTTTACTTCGACCCGGAACATCCTGTCCTCTACCACCTGACGTCGCTGTTGACCTTCCTGACGGTACCACCTGCAACAACAAGTGATGAAAATCTGCCAAGAGACCAAGAGACTTTACTCCGACACAGATCATCCTGTCGTCCTCTACCACCTGTCGTCCTGTAACACGTGACTTCGATCTTGACCTTCCTGACGGTACCACCTGCAACAAGTGATGAGAATCTGCCAAGAGACCGAGACATCATCCGACCGAGGAACATCCGTCCTCTAACACCTGACTTCTCTGTTGACTATCTTGACGGTACCACCTTTAACATCAAGTGATGAGAATCATTTAAGTTACTGTAGATGGGCTCAATGAGCTGCAAGTTCTCAGGAGCTTGCAATTCTCTTCTAGAACTTCCTTTTGATACATTTACAAATCGAACTAGTATTCAGTTAATGTGATCAATAAGGAATGCCACTCTCCAACCTAGCCTTTAAAAGAAATCAGGTCTTTTGCGGCAACACCTTATATAATAACAAATCTGATTAGTTAAATATGTATGGTTTTTTACAATTTAAAATTCAATAAATACTCATACTTCAATTAAAGTTAGAATGTTGGGAGAAAATTTGTGGTAAAAGGAATGGAAATAAGAAAGGGCCTATCCGTCAATTCGTACGATTAGGAAAAAATATTTAAGTACAGTATATTGATTCTTCTAACCAAATCGTCAGCTGATCTATACAAATTTATACAGCTGATATATTAAAACCTAAAGTAGTTGCTCAAGACTTCATTGTCCTGTACTGTAATAATACCTTTATTTTAGTTACTCCAATTATTCTCTTTATCAAAGCACAACATGAAAAATAACAACTGAGCTACAGAAACAATACTGATATTTTGCTATTTATTCAAAACAGGTCTAGCTAACAATTAAAACAGTTCCTTGAAAAGTAGTCCAAAACAATAAAGGGGTTTCTATGATGAAATATGAAACGGAGTGTACAAGGGCAGGTTTCACTATTAGCATCAATGAAAACTTCTACCATTTTCAAAATTGATATACGTGAAAGACTAGGTTATTTCTATATGATGATTGATAGCTCTCCAAAACGACAGGCTGCATAAGCTGCAATGATCGTATATTGTTTCTATACAGCTCTGATGATATTACATCTTTAGAATTATGGTTCTAGAGTAACTTTGATTTGCTTCAATCACACCTTAAATCTTTTGGTTTTCTTTAGCATTGTTTGAGACTAATTACGAACAAGGCTCTTTATTATTTGTAGCAACCTGCTTGTATGGACAGGGTTTGAAAAAGACCATCGAGAAGATTCGCGTCAATTTAATCTTTCAAATTAGTATATTCATGGCACAGTTTATAGTAGCTTTGCAAAAACATTATGTATACAAAATTATAGTCTTTTCAAGCCTGTTAAAAAAATGCTAATTAAGGTATGAAAATTCCTTGAAACAGGAATACACGTTTAATATCACTATTTTTGATATTTCTATTTAGTAAACTGATGTAAGAAGAGATTATTCTAAAAGTAACGTTTAAGCCAAAGATAAATACCAATACACCGGATTTTAACTATTCTCGTCTATAAATGGCAAAAACCTATGAATTCTTAAAAGAGTTGCACAGTAATAAATTATGATTTCTTATTCAGAAGAATTTGCAATACGTATTTATAGCAGTTAATTAAAAGGTTGTATTAAAATGAAGAACAACTTTGCATATTTTTGAAATTTGAAACCTACACATTTTTCATTTAACAGTTTCTAATCCAAATTTTACGTAACTAATTTAAATCATACGAAATAAATGAGCTCATCAAACTAGGCTTCTCAGAAACCGGAACTCTGGAGTGATTCAAATGCAATTTTGGAGCTGCATGTAATCATTTTTCTGATAATGTGCGGAGATATTAAAATTGCAATAAGGAAATGTAGAATAAAAACTGACGATTGCACACCAAAGTATAAAATTCCCTTTAGACTGAGCTTTGTTACGACTATTGTATGTGTTGCATTATTGTACATTATTGTTATTCGTATTGTATATTACTGTTTATTCAATTCAGTGAAACATATTAAAGCATGTCCGGGCGGGAGAGTGGTCTCAACTAAATCTTCGCATAAGCACTCTAAAATTTAATTAAACACACTTGAGCATACAAAAGACAAGATTCCCCAAACAAGTGAATATTAATTGAAATGTTGGAGTGAATAAATGTATAAATGTACAATAGAGACTTAATCTGGAAACATTGTTAGAATGCTTACCTGGTTTGTGCTAACAATCATAATGAATACGATGATAAATAGTCTTCCAACGATGTTTGAAATATATATACTACTTATATACATATATACCTACACTGTAGCCTATACATAGACGAGGAAAGGTGAGGGTACAATCAGACCCAATTGGAGATAATGATCAGCAGGATCGTTCAAAATCGATTACTATAATAACAAATATCTTAATATACAGGGTGAGTTTTAAATGAGTTCCCCCCGTACTTTTTTCTACATTTCTTAAGATAGCAACTCCAGACCACGTCAGATCATTGTAGAGTAGTAAGTACTTCATTTTGACTGGGTAAAAATTTTTGGCCGCCATCTTGGATCCGCAAAATTGGAATCAACGTTATTTTTTCAAATGTAAAGGTAGAGTTGTGACCCATCATTTCAAACTAGAATTGTACGTTGATTACAATGTCACAATTCAAAAAATCTTGATCCATTCTTAAGTTATGGGAACTTTTTATAATTTGATTTTTAGCCCATTTTAAAATTGTGCATTTACAAACTAAGACCAAAATCTCAAAATAGTGCTAGATAAAGATAAGTATACACCACCAATCATTGTCAACCCATTTTCACTTGGTTATGACGGATGTATTTTTTCGGCCGCCATATTGGATCCGCCATTTTGAAATGTGATAAATTATTTTAAATATGAAGGTGGTGTTGTGACCCATCATTTTGAATTAACTTTTTATGCTAAACTCAATGCCGCAATCCGTTTTTCATTTTCATATTTAGTTTTTGAAATATTTACATTTTAAATAAAATAATTGCAACATTTCCTCAAGAAAGCTTGATAACAAAAAACGGATTGCGGCATTGAGTTCAGCATACAAAATTAGTTCAAAATGATGGGTCACAACACCAATATAACAAAATAGTTTATCACATTTCAAAATGGCAGATCCAAGAATGGTGGTATATAGTTATCTTTATCTAGCACTATTTTGAGATTATGGTCTTAGTTTGTAAATACACAATGTTAAAATGGGCTAAAAATAAAGTTACAAAACGTTTTCATAACTTTAGAATGGATCACATTTTTTAAACGGATTGCAGCATCGTATTCAGCGTAAGAATCTAGTTTGAAACGATGTGCAACCCTACCTTTAATTTTGAAAAAATAACTTTGTATCCAATATGGCGGATCCAAGATGGCGGCCAAAAAATTATACCCAGTAAAAATGAAGTATTTACTACTCTACAATGATCTGACGTGGGCCGGAGTTGATATCTTAAGAAATATAGAAATACCCCCGCCGCAGCAAACCTGCCGACTAAGCGAATTTCCATTTGTCTGAATTGATTTTCAGTTAAATATATTTTAATAACATTAGGTTTAACGAGTACCTAGGTTTGCTGCTACAAGGAAACTAATAAAGTGTGTTTTTGAGTAAAATATTGATAGCTTAGTACAAAATAAATAAATTTGCCAAGTTTGATCAAAATATATCCACAAACAAGCAAACTACAACATTTGACAATATTTTCCATAAGAATAACATGGGAATTTTAAATTTACAATTTTTTTAATTTTCTCCGTTACTAATAATCGAACAAAAATACTTTTATATACTAAATTATTTGTTTTTTTAAGCTCTTTAATAAGGTCTAAAGAGAAATCGGGAAATTTTGTGTTTTGAGGGTCAAAAGTGAGAAAAACCAATTTTTACCCCATAAAACCCCCCGTAAAGCCCCGTTCCCATGGTCCGATCGTGCTGGTTCGCGAACTCATTCAAGTTTATCCCGCTTTACACCTCTAAACCAAATTTCATCAAAATCGGACAAAAATTACTCAAGTTGTCGCGTTCACGGACGTATATATATATATATATATATATATATATATATACATATATAAAAATTTGAACGAATGGTGTTTTTGGCCTCTGGGGACATCAAAATGAAAAAGTAAATCAGTCCCGGGTCTAGGTCTTACCGTGCCACCTACGGTAATAGCTACTTCCCTATAGGGAAATTCGCTAAAAAGTAAGGAGAGAACTCATTTAAAACTCATCCTGTATATTTTCCCGCCTTATAATGTTTATAGTATGAATGTAGATACATCCAATATTGTTCGAAGACAATACAAGAATTTTAGTAGAACAAGCTAAATTCTAATCAAAGAGTTGTAAAACTAATGATTTTTAAATATTAAATTTAATTCCGCTGGTAGACATACTAATGATTAGAAGATTATATCGGCTAGGAAGCCTAGAGTCAATAATGGGTTACGGGTAAGCCGAACATCCGAAAATCTGCTAAATGCCATTACTTGGCCGTTACCATTAGCGGGTGTTCGTAACACCTTGCCGCTGACTCTATAATACCTCGGATTTAGACCATTAACTTACATCGAGAGGAATAATTTAGCATACTTTTATTGAATCTAAAGCTTTTAACAAGTTTGATGCTGGAAGCTTTAATGGATAGTAAGTATCTTTTAACCCACATAGAGCCAACATTGTGATTAGAGGTGGTATTTAGATATTGAACGTAAACATAGTAAGTTTGTTAATGGTTGGATATAATGATGAACAGTGTGCTTATGGTTTTTAGATAAAATATGAGTACATAACAGTTTTTCTCACGTTTGATACCCGTCATTTTTCTTTTTTGAATAAGAGGAAAATAAAGCTTAAGGTGGCAGTGAATCTCTTAGACTACTACACGAATGACGCAGATGTTCGGAGGGATTTGAACTGGGGTCTCTCCAGAAACTCTGTGCTAAAACAACAGGGCTAGCCTTTTTGACATATCCTGATCGTATTTCCATGTCCCATCTTTCTAAAATATCGCACTTATTAGATAGTTCTCATACAGACCGACTGGTTTGAAAGACTTTTTGGTATTCATTTGTGGAATTATTTATACTACAATAGAAGTTTATGCGCATTTTTTAATAGGAAGGAGCTAAAATATTTCAAAAATAAATTTTTGTATTATAACTACTTAAATTTTTTACTTCTAATTTATATTCACTAAAAAAGTTCATTATTGCAGTGTTTGCAGTCTAATATGTATACAGAACTTGTATGGGGGGGTTTCTTAATGCAATTAAATCTTTTAAGGCTCATCACAAGAAAGGATGTTTTTGTAAATTGAGGATATGCCAAGGCTTCAGAAGTAGCAAGCCAACATTTACAAATGTTGTAAAATCATAATGAATTCTAGCAAAATGACAAGGTTAATATTATACTATGTAATAATAACTCGTATTAGTCATAAAATGAGTTTTACCATACGGATATTTTTTTGTCTAACCGGTTAGCTAAAATTAAGTGTTATAAGGAAACTGTCGAAGAACAACTTTTAGCCAATAATGATACTAATGAAAATCACATTTATTCCAGTGAATAAAATATAATTTAAACTTTCCTCAGATAATTGGAATCACTGTCTGATAGCAAACATGTTGCTATTGAATTATCAACGATTTTCCTAATTTGTGTTTAACAAATATACAAGGTAGAATGAAGTTAGTGTTAAAAAATTGTATGTGTTAAACTACTTAGTATTGGTGACAAAATGGCAATAATTTAGATTCTCATACACTCACAGGTAGGTAGGGAATAGTAGACAAATTAATATTTTTTTCAAAATCTTTACATAAAATGACTATAAGTGAACTGAAATTTGTTTTTATTTAGAATGTAATGCCATTTTCAGAAACCTCATAAAATTTCCAATGATAATAGTACAGTCTCATTGAGATGAAGCATCTGTATTTAAGCCTTCATTCTGCAACAGAAGTTTAAATTTGTGATTTTTGAGAAAAATGCGGAGACTTTTACATATGGCCATTTAATGTAAGAAAATACAAATATTTTGAAAAAATCTTAATTTGTCTGTTATTTCCTACCTGTGAGGATATGGAAATCTAAATTAGTCCCATTTCGTCACAAATACTAAGTAGTTTAGCACACAAAAATTGTTGACACTAACTTCGTTCCAAATTGGACACCAGAAGTTAAATAAAAAAAAAAAACAGTTACAGTGATTAAAATATGCGAATTTTATGATATTCGAAACATTTAATTATTTAATGGAAAATAAGATTGATTGTTCTAAATCATCTGACAATTTTCGTCAGATAGGTATATAAACGTTTTTTAATGTCCCACCTTCACATCCTAGGAACGGGTTCTAGCCCGTTTAAACACATTACTTTAGGCTATTCCTAGAGAGTTGTGGCATTATCACAGAGAAAATCCATTGGGGATGGACAGGATTTGAACCTCGAGACCTCAGGCACTTGAGCCCCGTACTCTAACCACTAGACCAGCTCGCTCTCCAACAAATAGGTATACAACGATTCTTTGTGTACCTTAGCTATACTGTACAAGTTATAATATTATGATCACAGCATAATCATACTTATGTATTCACTTTTTCTACATGAAAATTGACTATTAGTTTAAGATCTTATAGATTTAAAGCTATCTGACAACAAAACGTATTTCAAATATCTTAATCATATTCTCTTTTATATTTGTAAAAAACACAAATACTATAAACTTAGGTCAGGTCTTAGTAATATTAATCTCAGATACGAATTACGCCTTAAAAACATGATTGTAAAACGTATAAATGTACATTATTCCTTATCATTATTATGATTCTCTTTTATATTTGTAAAAAAACATTAATACTATAAACGTAGGTCAGGTCTTAGTAATATTAATCTTTGATACGAATTACGCTAGAAAAACACGATTGTAAAATGTATAAATATACATTATTCCTAATCATTATTATGCAATTACTGTACCAACTAATTTAAAAAAACTATCTAAGATGCCACCAAATAAATTAATAAAACAATTTTATCTTTAATTTTAGACCCTAACCAGAACGGTTAATATGTTACTAAACTCTATGTTTCCAAATAATAATATGATAAGTCTTAAGTACAAATACGAGAAGATAGTACTGTAATCATGACAGTACCTGAACGATGGCGGTGGATTCCCTTCGGCGTAGCAGGGCATCACTACTGAGTGGTCTTTCTTGACTGAAATTGTTACGGTTTTATCCAAGGCTCTTGGGGCAGACATCGTAGGGTGATCTGAAACAATATCGGATAAAAAATGAAAGGATATCTCATAAAATATCACGTGAAATATATCAGGTAATTCAGTTTTGTTTGTCTATTCGTTTATACAAAGATCAGATGAATACTTTGAGCAATATACTCCTTTAGCTATACGTTATTAATTTATATCAACACCAAAGGCGTTTACCTAGTTATGAACATAATGTCATCTCTGAAGATAAACGTTCTGAGAAACAAGAATTCGGCAGTCTAATCATGACTCATGTTTTACAGATTAAAAAAGGCAAGTGGAGAATAAGAAGCAATAATACTTTGAAATCATATAGCGAAAATAATCTATGATCACCACAGTAACGTATGACAGGTCAAAGGAAAAACAATAAAAATTATCTTGGTGAGACTATATTTCGCCTAACATAAGCGAGGGGTGATTTGTAATGGTAAGCTTATAGAAGAGTTAGGAGTGCAGGACCGAGTGCCGATTGGCTAAACACTTTGACGAGGGTCATTTTACAGCCTGAGGTTTGGCGGGGCGAGTGCTGGCCGGAGCACCGGGCTCTTTTCAGGCGTCTGTTTGGGCTCTTTTCCTATGCGCCCGTGCCGGCCAGATATCAGTGACCGGTTTCACGGTGCGGCGGGAATGAGGGTGGAAAGATCGACCAGGGGGGATGTGCAAAATTTGTTTTAGGGATAAAATTAAACTATTAAAACCTAACCTATCCTAACACAACCTAACCAAACTTGCTGGTTATGAAACAATTTAATGAAGGTTTACTAATCGAAACGATATAAATTTTCAATGGATATTAGGTTAGCACAGTTAAGAAGTCCAAGTCCAAGTCTATATGACTGTCGCAACTTGCGCCACGTCTCGTGAAGCTCCTGCTCGCTAGGAGCATATACTTCTGGTCTGCTGTGGGTCCAAGCCCTGGTAGCTCAGCTACCTGTAGACGCCAACGTCGTTATGCGGGTTAGTCGTCGATCCGGGGGCGGAGCTGGGGAACACCTCAGCAACCAGGTCCCTGATGTGTTCCCACGGAGAAACATCCGCCGTCTCTTCAAGTCTTGCTCGAAGGCCGTCGACGAAGTCTCGGAGAGTCGTGATGGCTGCGGAGTCCCTGATTACGGAGTTCCTCACGTACGAGGGTGAATCTGTCGCCTGTCGAAGAGCCTTACTCTGGACGACGAGCAGCCTCCGTCTAGCGGTTCTGCAGGTGAGGTGGTACCTTGCAGGGGCTGCGTACGTGAGGAAAGGCCGTAGCAGGGCCGTGTAGAGACGAACTCTTGCAGCCGTCGACAACTTCCTTGACCGCAGCAGCGGGCGGATGGCGCCAAGAGCCTTCCTGGCGAGGTCGCCCTCTCGACGTGGGGAGTCAGGGTGAGTCGCTGATCCAGCAGGACGCCGAGGTACTTCACCCGGCGCTTCCATGGGATGTTGGCCCCGTCTAGGTGGAGGTGTTGACCATCTCCGTTACATCCTGCCCACTACATCCCTTCCTCTAATACCCCTCCCCTGAATCACTCTTACGCTCTGGGGAGTCAAACGGCACTCGGACCTATCTGTCGCTTTTGACAGTTTATAATACCCACGACAAAGAATAGAACGGCAATTGCTCCGTTTCCCACGAGTGAGTAGTTAGGATGAAAGAAAGGAAGGCGCGAAGAGGAACCAAGAAGATTGTTTAGAAGATTGGGATGAGTAATCTAGTTGTGGATGCGTCTCTGACCACTGCTGAAGAGGGCCCCGAGCTACGGCATAACACATCTTTCTTTCTATCTATTTTTATAGTTTTAACATAGGTTTAAAATTACACTAAAGTAAAATATTTTATACTGTACCAAAGTTTTTGCAAGGGAAAGCCTCTAACACCTTAAAATAATTAAGATTATGCCAGAAATTAAACCCCCTTTCTTTCACACTGAAGTTTGGTCTCCTAATAAAAGCTAGCAATAAACTATTTTACTAAATTTCAAGATAGTAACTTGACCAGCAAGGATATTTTAACTGAATTAGCTTTGGAGATTTTGTTCTGATCGTATTGTAAGGATGGAATCGTTTTTCTTCTCTCAGGACACCATATATCGAATCAATGAAGTAAATTAGTTATGTTACCACGATTAAACATTTTTAACCGTCTCTTAATGTCTTGGTGAAAAGGCAAATAAATATAGATCTTATATAGTATAATAACATCTGAATTCCTTAGCAAAAAAACAAAAAGCTTGCCTCATTATAAAACTGTTTACATTTTCTAATAACACGAAAAGCATACATTTTTACAGCTTGGTTCAGTTTTTAAATTTGTGATTGCTATCTGTAAACAACTAAACAATTAAAAGGACTGCATTTTGCTTTACCCACGGTGTGATCATATATTACTGAGGTGGATTAAGATAGGAAAAGGGCTGGTAACGTTACAAATCCCTTTAATTTAAGTAAGGTCACAACGTGGGTAAACTCAGGTAAATTCTGCAGTGCTACTGTGTGTTGCTCCTTTACTAATAGCAGAAATTGTCGTGAACCTGTACTCTAAATAGAGTTACAGTTTGTTTCATAATTAGCAGTAAACCTCTTAATGCTAAATATATATTTACATTATTTTCACAAAATAAATACTGCGATTTAAACCTGCGAGGAAAAGAAACCTTCTAAATTAAATTTAAATTATATTTTATAAATTTAAATTATAATTTAAAACCTGCTTTAAACCATCTTTTAGGTTTTTGGAAGGGATAACCAGTTCAAACATATTCAGAACACCTTGGACATTAGTTGGAATACTAAGTTAACCCTTATATTTAACCATAGATTTAACTACGTCCCACCTTCACATCTTAGGTCGCTAGTTCAAGCCCGGAACTGGTTTACTGATTAATTCAGACCAGTCTTAGAGGGTTGTGGCATAATCACGTAGATAAAATCCATTGGTGATTGGCAGTTTTTGAGCCCGGGACCTCGAGCTCCGACGCCCCGAGCTCTACTACTAGACCATCCTGCTCTCCACATTTAACTACGATAAAGTATTTAACATAAAAGAACCAACCTGATAAAAATAAAAAATAAAACTAAAAACATGTGATTTCACGTTAGCTTATAATATTTTAACTACGACCTTTTTTAAACTAGCCTTTTCAGTACAGTTCTTGGAATTGAAAATATTTTTTTACAGCATTGTTTACTTACTCTAAAGCAATGTTTTTTTTTTGTTTTTTTTTACTTTACAACACTAGTAACGGACCAATGAGGTTCAAGGATTAAGAGAAAATAAGTAAAATTGTAATGCTGCACACGTAAACTTATCAGCTGTTAAGACCAATTTAATTCTTAATAAATGGTACAATGAGTCGTTGCATCACTGTCAGTAGTATGTTTTCTGTGCTGTCAGTGGCAATGAGAGGTTATAAACGAAAACATAACCTCTCTTAGAAGTCAGGAGTAGTGATTGTCAGTAATTGAAAAACGGTCGTAAGTAAAGTAGTGTACGCAATTTGCGTAAATAGTCATTACACGATCGACATGTAAAAATTAACGCACGTACTTTCCGTATAAGAATATATTATTTGTTAAATATCAACTTGATATTCAATTAAAAGATTTCTACGTTCATTTTGTAACAGATTTAAAAGATATTTCGGTACCAGAGTGAGAAATAAACTGGTTAATGGGGAAAATACCTCTGAAATCTTGGATATTAGAAATACTTCAACTTTTGATAAATCTTATTATTAAACATAATAATAGTGTAGTGTATCCTTCTGAGTGGGACAAGTTTTTGCCTCAAAATCTACTCTTTCGCTGGTATATCATTAATAGGAAGGTTATATCATTGACTAAGGAACCATTATCTGTGGTATTATGTACTTTTAATAATTCATAAATGAACAGTGGTGAAATGTCCTTAATTACTAGTTTATGGCTTAAGAAAATAAATTTATTAGTGATAAATTGTATGTACATAATATGTAATGTAAACATAACATGTATCCTTCTTGAGACACCATTTTTATACCCAAACACTATTTTAGTTAGTGTACGGTTATATAAATATCGGTATGAAATAAAAGTTAAGAATGCGTGCTGTTTCCATTGGTATTGTTTGCGAATAATACTGTTGAATGGAATTTGCAATAACATTTGTGAATATTATTAAATTTAACTACGATGTGAAACTTGTTAAACTTTACTAGACGTACTTGTTATGCTGGTTAGCGAATGGTAAACATTACAATAAATGATATTATAGGTCTGGAGAATTGGTTTGTATTTTGTGTTCGTTCTAAGTAATCTGTGAGTAGATAATTATTTTGGACTGACGTTATTTGGCCACTATGCCAACACGGAAGACTATATAAAGCCAACTGTATACTGTATTATATTTAACCAATAAAGCACGGGCTATCTATCTATCAATGGAAAACTACTCGAAAACAGGGCCGAGTAATTGCATGAATTTACTAGGAAATCTTGATAGCTATGTGGGTGTCCTGGTAAAAAATTAATTAAATTTCCAAGAAAATTATGATTTCAAAGATGACTAAAATAGATAAAGTTTCCACTTGCAATTTACTACTAAACTTATGCTGCACGACATACTAATACTAGTCTGCATAAAATTGTTACACAGCATATTTTGGCGATTCACAACTACAAAATGTTCAATTTAACATTCTAACTCAGATCGGAAGATTTGAGGCTGACTGTAACGAGTATAGTTAGAAAAGTAAACGACTTCTTTGGTTGAAGTTTCCAATCAATTTCACCAATGGGGTTGGAAATAAAGGAAGCGAATGATGGTTCTTTTCATGGAATCCAGACTGCTATTAGTCATTGAAGCGGTATTGTACTTTTGTATACAAGTGCTTCGCCTCACAACCCACTTATAGATGTTGCTTATAGCTCATTACCCTGGGTTTGAACTTCGCTTCAGACTGTTTGTAATTGCTTCTGAAACCATAACAGTTTTGTGACGATAAAATATACACATAATATAATAATGGTAAAAGAATACATGTTGATAGGATTTTCTGTTGAAATAACAAATCTTCAGGATCGAGTTTCTTTTATAAAAAGTTACATTTTCATAGTTGTGCAGTACAAAAATGTTAAAACACCCGTCTGATATTGAAGGCTTTTTATGTAAGACATATTGTTTTGAATTTAATACTATTAGAAGATATTATGGCAGGGTCTAAAACAAGCGTGTTATACTTTTAGGCATCTAATATTGCTTATATCTATTTTTCTGTATCTGCATCATTGGTATTTTTTTTTTTTGGAAAAGTGGTCAAACCTCAAAATGAGCAGCTAAGTCTGAGACGCCAAACTCCTTATCATGAACATATAACTGAAAAATAACTTTTCAATTCCTTTTGTTCACAAATCAATTAAACAAGTATTATCCTTTAGTTATGGTTCAGTTGGATTAGTGGAAATTGCAGCATGCCACTCGAACATGTACCATTTGCTTTACAAATAGTTTGTTTCAATAGTTAACTTCCAACCATGACCGGAAAGACGGATGAGATATTCAGATGTTAATTATACGGGACTTTTAGTCCGTTGCATTTTTAAGGGGATGCCATCTTATTAGTGTTGCAGTGCGGTGACTGCGGCTACGAACTGTGGGTTAGATGTTAAATATTCCGTGTGCATCTGTTTGACAGCGTGTTTAGCATGTGCAGAGGGGATAGGCCAGTTGCTTATCTTTTGATACGAGAGGGTGGCTTTGTCCTGTTATCAGTTCAAGCCTCAGAGGTGCTCTACCCACTAGGGACACTATTCAACCTACACCATATCACAGATTAAAATCTCCCACTATCACCCTCACAATACTCGTTTCTTCATCTTTGTACTGACTGGGAAGTGGGTCTAGTCATTGTTTTGACGTAAAGGGGGAAAGTCAAGAGTGTATTTGAGCTAAAGAGGGTTGTAAAACATATCACTAGTACAAGTTAATATAGCCTAACAGTGTAAACTTTAATTTTTAAGAAGAAAATTATCTTCTAGGGTTATTACAGTTATTACAGATGCTGCTTGTTTTGTAAACACTATATTGGTAAGTTATAGTTGATGGTAAGGTATTAGAAATTTAATTCAACTGTTAGCATAAGGTATTGCGAAAAAACTAGAAACTATCCTGATACACAATAGGCATAAATAATTAAATGACCGACTGGGATAATTTTTTCGAAGTTACTCGCTTACAAAAATTACTTCTCCATTATCTTAAATTATAATATAAAAATTACTCTTAAATAACAATGATAACCCTTTTAATAGTAACCATAACTATAACTCTTAATAGTTCCATACAATACTTCATAATACAATAATTCATTGAACCAAAACTGTGTGACAGGCGCTTGACAAAAACTTATAATTTGTTAGATTTGTATTGTGTACACTTTTTATTTCCTTATATTGCATACTTGATCTAGGATAAGGTTTTGCCTATCCACAATAACTGTATTAATCCATCTGCCACAAATGACATCAAATTTGCCAATGTATAAATATTTATATCCTCAATAGAGAGTGGGCTCAAGGCATATATTTGATATTCAGCTAGCTTGTATTTAAGTATTGTTTTGTTTAAACACATAAAATAGTTTAATTTTAATTACGAGTGCGTTTTATTATATCCTGCTTAATTCAATATTTTGGCAAATAGTTTAAAATCGCTCCTGATAATGTTATATTTTTATCACAACACTAACCCCAAGCAAAAGCTTAATCAGATTGTTAAAATATTTGTGATAATTGTAATATCAATAGCTAATCATAGCATAAAGTAAAATAGTACATAAGACTTTACAATGTATGTAAAAATTACCAGAACTATACAACCTATAGAATAATTAATTTCCTTTGTTTTCATATCCTGAAATATGAATTAAAATCATTTTGTTGAATATTATTCAATGGATATCTGTGATCATGTAATTTATGCCCAGTGCGTACATTTTAATGTATTACTTGTGTCGAAGGGCCCTTTGTAGACCTTTGAGCTCACGTTGACGTTACCGCAGACTTAAGTACCTTCTGGTTTCTGTGCTTCGGTCTCTTCTATATATACATGTTATTAAATTATATTAATTGCCACCACTTCACTGGCTCCTTAATTTACATTCACTATCCCATTGATGTTTTTTTGTGTATGCACAACATTAACTTCTGCAGTTGGCAGGTTTGTTTACATTGATGCCTGCCAAAATGCAAATTCCTAAGTCAGTGCAATGCAAACGCTGTACAGGTTTTAAAAGAAGGCAAAGTGGTTTTGATTGTTTTTAACCCGTTGGAAAATAAAAGTAATTATAGAAAAAAGAATAAATGAATGAATGAAATATATGTGTATTTCCACATAATATATACAGAAAAGAAACATACTTTTGAATACAAAAAATTATAAGGTTCCTCCGCAATACAAACTAGAATAGCCCCGGTGAAGCTGAGGGGTAGATATGGCTAATAATACATTATTTTTTTACTTCAACAGTGATGAACATTACAACAGGTTAGTGATTAATGTTTGAATGTTTTATGTGATTATTTCTAGAGATAACATTATGTATTAAGATTCTTCATATGTATTAAATGTTAAACGTTGCAGACATTTCTGATTAAATAAATTCGGGAACCCTACACACATTTTAGATTACATTGTACTTCAAAATAAGAGTTAATTAGTAAATAGTATGAAACTGGAGAGGAGGGATTAACTAAGAGGACCAAGTTTATTTATATGCAGTTAGTGTTACAATAGTTTAATTGTGTTCATGTTAAATCTTTTATAAATCCTGTGTTTTCGAGAGGTACCGGTACATTGCAACTAAAAAGTGAATCTTTTCTCGAGCTGTGTAGAGCATCTAATGGAGCACGATAAAGTTTACTAGGATAAAACTAAAACTCTCTTTCAAACATCCTGTGTAGTGCTTATTACCTTACAAAACCTATACGCTTAAACTTACTTTAATTGTTCAATTTAAACAAGCTAGAACTTTATCTAAGACTTTCTGTCAGATAGAGTTCCAAGAAATGAATAAAGAGATAAATCTGTAAGAACATTTACGATTCTTTAAGTTTTTACTTTCTGGAAAATAGTTTCTGTTTAGTATAACTTATGAACGACCAGGATCAGAACGTGTTTCTTAGTCGAATCATCGAAGCTAAAAGTGATGATCCGTGGTGAGATTTGACAAGGTGCTTCAAATGGCTTTATGATGCTTCACATTATTCTAAAATAAAATCACGTTCAGTGAAAACACTGCATTATTTTTATTTTTAAACATCATTCACCTTTGGTTGCTAAGATATTTGCTAAACTTACCAGTTACTGAGAACCTCGCCCGCCCTACACTCAGTAGAGGGGTAGCTGTCAGTCTGTTCATGGCCCTACACTGATAACTTCGATATTTGTCTGCCTCATCTACCCTCTGAATCAATAGTTCTCCTGTCGGCAACATGTGGTACTTCCCATCTGAAAAATACAAAGTAACTTAGAGTTAATGTCAGAACTTAACTCAGGCAGAATACCGTTGACGTTGAAAATCTCTTGACATTTATCTTACACGACATGGAATATATCTGAAGAATATATGAAAATTTAAAATAATGGTGGGGGGTTTAAGTTTCAAAATAACTTAAGATTAATGAATATCTTTTAGCTACGTAAGAAATAACTTTCTATTACTTTATAGAGAATGTAACACACTACTAGATTACTTTATATCACACATAATTAAAATTTTAAAAATACATTTCATTTACTCGGTCTTTAAAAATATTTTCAGTATATACAAGTTTCCAAAGGGGATTGCAATAAGAGTTTAAACAGTGGAAATAAGTTTTTTTAGGGAAAATATTAATATAAACCTGTATGATGATACTCATGATAATAGGCTACGTAATTTAGACTTCAGAATAAAATTTAATAACCGCTTTTTTGCTAAATGCGATTATTTATAGAACTTTAAAGAAGTAGATGTATGTTATTTGGTAAGCACGTCAACTTTTTTAAATAACAAAAAACAATTTCTTTCGTTTCTTTTGTTCCCTTAACATACAAACCACTCTTCTTATCATTACTGAAGTAAAAACACAAATAATACTTGTTCACTGTACGAGAAGTAATATTTGTTAAAAGCATTTCTATTGTTTTAACAATATTGCAAACTTGTGCGTATATAGGTCTCCATTAGGGTGAGGCTTTTGTTAAGAACGATTAGAAATACGCAGAGAAGGACTTAAGGGCCAACCCACTCAACTGGGCAAACATTTATACGACTTTTGAAAGTTGAAGTTTGTCGAGGACGTTTGTACGGCAGAAATTATAATTAGATTGTAATTACTGTCTCTTTACTACTGGACAAAATCTCTGTGAATGGTTGAAATTGACATAACTTACACGAAATTCTCCCCCATTACATTTATTTAGTTTGTATGGAATAACTTGTCTTAAATACTATGTTTATAATACTTAGGAAATATTATTTTACAAACGTTTATCCTATTGGTAAAAAGCATTGATTATCATAAACACACATATCTTAAAATACATCTAAATATTACATGACTGGGAAACTGCTTAAATTATAACAGTAGATTTAACTTTGGTTTCGAGGGGAATACTGTATTACTTTTCTAAGACTGAAACCTATGCAACATTATATTTATAAACAAAAGTAACCAACACACTTTCAGTTCTGTGTAGTGATGTATACACCTACATTTATAAAATATTTGTTTCGTTAGCTATTATCTAGCTAATTACCAGTTAAATTAACTGAATGTAAATTGGTGTGTTGATACAAGAGTCATCGATATGAACGCAAATGGCCCTTGATAATAGAGAGTGCCAATGTTGAGGATGGGAGGAGGAAGAGGTTTACAAGAGTCTAATGGTGTTGGCAAGTTACCGGGCCCATGGGACCCTCTCGTAATACGACCACATTTAGAACTTAAGTACAAATTGAGGTCTACTTTTTACCTCCGAATTCTCTCTCGCCCTTTACACAAATCACTATTATGCTAAATTATTACAGTTCGTACTTCTTCCTTACATTTACGAGGTAACGGAATTAGTTTGAAATACAACTGAATCAGGATATATTTTCTACTAAAAGTTTATAATCTGAGAAATTTACTTACAACAAACCCCAAAATAATTGGAAATTAATATTAAACCCTATATGAGTTAATTAGGTACATTTTATTAATTTATTTAAACCTTGTGAAGGAAAGTATCAAGGTAATAAGCATTGAGGTTGTACAAAGACAAGGGAAATATAGTTAATGGTATGACAAAACATACGAAACATACCCCCGCCTCAGCAAACTGCAGACTAAGCGAATTTCCGTTTGCCTGATTGGATGTACAATAAAATGTCTCCTTAAAAATATCACAATTATTCCCTATTTAAATACAATTAGTTTAACGAGTACTTAGGTTTGCTGCAACAGGGAGGGTAATAATGTGTTTTTTTTGTGTTAATAGCTTAGTAAGAAATAGAAGCATTTTCCAAATGTGACCAAAATATGCTCATAAACGAGCAAACAACAACAGTTTACTTATTTTCCATAAGAATAATATGAGAATTTTAAATTAAAATTCTTTTGGAATTTTCTCCGTAACCATAAGGTGCATCGCTTTCAATATAACGCAATATACTAAATGCAACGCTTCAATATACTAAATTATTTGTTTTTAAGCTCTACAAAATAGTTGGGAAAGTTGTTAAATGTTATGTTTTTTTTAGTCAAAAATGGGGAAAATCAGTTTTTGACCCATAAAACGGGTTCCCATAGTCCGATCATGCTGGTTCGCGAACTCGTTCGATTAAATGTAGGTGCACGTTTATACTAAATTTGATCAAAATCGGACCATTTTTGCTCGAGTTATCGTGCTAACGGACACACACATATATTAATTTGAACGGATTGTGTTTTTGGGATCTAGGGATCTCAAAACAAAAAAGTAAATCGGTCCCGGGTCTAGGACTATACTATAAGCTATTACTTATAGTCCTGATTACGAGTCAGAGTAATACGCTATTACCCTGAGTTCTACGGTAATATCTTATTCCCTATATGGGAAATTCGCTAAAAAGAGATACGATGTAGTGAACATTTTAGGTTATATTTAAATATGCTACTGTAACAATCCATTATAATTACTTTTAAAATGTGCTGTTGAAACAAATGATTTTAGAATATTAACATTAATAACAGCCATGTGAAATCTATGCAAACACTCTATGTCTACATTATGAAATTCTTTTGTAATATTTGTTATCATAAAAAAGATTTTACTCAAAATAATACAGTATTTTTTTTACACAACACAATAATGTGCCAGGCGATCAAGTACTGTCTAGTATGGTGGTACTATGCTAACTATGCTACTACTATGCTAGTAACTATGCTGGTTACTCGTCAAGTAGAGTAAACGTCATATGATCTCGAAAATATATGTGTCAAAAGACTTACTTTCCTTACCATAAACTTTACTTCCCCAGTCCAGACCAGCTAAGGCACGTTTTTCATTGGCGAATCCACAATATTCATTTATTTTAAATGTGTTCTTACAACTTATTAAAATAGCAGTATAATAGTTATGTCAAAAGAATATTAAATAACTTCTTGATCAGCATTGTACGTGTTATTAAATTTACGGAAAGTAAACAAAAAAAACGTCTTATAACACTTAAAACACGTATTTAGGCTTGTAACTCACAAGACGGTATATATACATAACAAGATGGTAAGTGAGTAACAGTATAAGCGTAAACATATGTTTAAAGTGTTATAAGATGTTTCTTTTATTTACTTTCCGTAAAAGAATATTAAATATTAGACCACCACCTTTCTAAAACAACAATTTACACTCCAGCGAGCTACCAAAGCGTTAGTATTAGTTTTACACGAAAATATTCACACGACTTAATTTAAAACAAAAATTATCAACGTATAAAGTATAAGTTACGAACTGCTACACGAAGTATTCCCAGCAAAAGGGTTCGAACTTTACCGATGTTTTCGACAAATAATAAATTGTTAAAGCCCTTTGTCTTGCCATGTGAGGGGACCTAGTTTGGATGACTCGTTCAGCTTGTTTTCTTCAGTCTTCAACTACTTAGGACAACTTTGAATAAATGAGCAGCGTTTAATGAGTACACGCTACGCTTGCGCTTCTCAACTGCAGCGTAGGATTCTACGTTTTAATGAGAAAGCTCAACCTGTTAAATAAATGTAGTATTAGAAGACTCGAAATCCTCTCTTAGCGAAGCAGTAATTAAAAACGAGAACCTTAAAAGACGGGAATCTCAGATCTGTGTTTGAGCAATCCCGAGTTTCGAGAAATGTTATTCCTTCCATTGCTTACTTCACATTAAGTGTTTAAAAGCGTGTTTAAATCCGTTTGGAGGTTAGTGGAGTTATTTAAAGCTGAAGTCGACCTATTAAAACAATTGACTTAATGGTGTAAGTTTTTTTTGACATTTTTATTGCCAAAGATTGCTGTATAATTTGATAGGATTTATAATTTCAGTAGTCTTAATGGTAATATCTAGGTCCGGGACGGGTATGATTTTTATTTTTAGATATGTTCTTAGGAATATATATTAGTTACATAGTCTTTATGATCCTTTCAAAATCTCTTCGATTTTAAACAATTTATATAAAATGTATGTCCATGTACATCCATTTCAATAGGTTTTCTAGCCATCCAAGTAAAGTATTTTTTTTGCCATATGAGAACTTAACTCTAAGGAATTCAAGTTTTGAAATTCAACTCTGAATTAGATGTCAAGAAAGTTTGCTGTAAGGTGTATATTTTTAACCACCTTCATTTCATGGTTCAAAATTGATGTTATATTTGAAAAATATGAAAACTGGAAGATTTACCTTTAGTTATTTATTGTCAAACAGTGAATTTAGATAATTCTTTATGATTAGGATATCACATAATTTGTACTCTTACTCATAGGAAAAAATGTACATTTTTAAGGGAGATAGCAAAAACACTGATGAGAATAGCCAACAATCAATATAATTGAATATAACAAAGATTGTTGTGAAACTTTTGCCACAAAAAATATAAATGTATAACTGAGGTTAAGAATAAATATCAAACAAAATGAAAAAGGTAAAAAAGGTTTCATATGCGTGCCATGATCTATACTACGTAATTAACATTTTAAAACTGTATTAAGCTAATTCAGCGAATAGGTTGGTATCCAACCTGATTTAATATTTAATTTAAAAGACAAGTTAATTTCCATTATGTACGCTACAATGCTTTTGATTTTAATGAGTGTAAAATGATAAAATAACAAAATAGTAAGACAGTTTGAATATTGTAAAAAATATGCAATAACATGTATTAAAGCAGGATATTAAATTAGGTGCATCGAAAATTTTGTAGTTAATTAAATGAAAGATAGGAAATTTAATATAAAAATATCTCCACCCATCTTTACATTTTTGCATGGATGTAATTGAGACGAAGCTATACATTTTCTATTATTTTCGTGTATTTGTTAAGAAAAAGTGCAAACAAGCTCTTAGAGAAAGCTTTTAATCCTAAACTCGTATGGTTAGTAATTATGTGAGAAAGAAATTAATTTTAATACAACCAAACATGTCGTAATACCCAATAAAAAACTAATATGGATCTTTGTGTAACTAGTTATTTTTGTATGTAAACGATTTAGAACAGCAAACAATCAATGAGAAATCATCGCGCAATTGAGCATATCAATTAATCAATTACATGATATTAATGTACTGAATTTATATATCATGATTACACATAATATTAACAGCATTTTGATCACTTCAATTACATGGATACTGCCTTTTATGACTATTGATAACAAGAATCTATTAGTTTTAGCAAGATTGATGCGTTGACCAAAGCTCTAAAATTGTATGCTGAGAATGTATGGGCTTTAAAATTGAATATTTGTAGCCTCCACTGTACGCGTAGGCCTGATCTCGCACCGTCAAGTTTTTTTATCTTAAAAATACCCATAGCCCGATCAAAAATCTTGATTGTTGTTTTATTGTAAATCTTTCGGATAATCAAAATTAAACAAGCGAAGCAAGGTTAAGTAATACGTTATATGAACTGTTAAACCTACTAAAATGTGTCAAAAAGGTTTTAAGATTTTCTTACAGTTTATTAGTAATGTTTAATAGAAGACAATCGTTTCCAGTGAGGTTTACAATTTCTATTATCCTAGATATTAGCTATTTGGCTTTTTACAGAGTTTCCCTTATCTAAAAAAATTAAGGATAATTTTTCTCGAGCTTGGTAAAAGCTTCAAGTTAGTTTAAAGAACTACAGACAAAACCAATCAATTAGCAATTGCAGGGGAATAATTCCACTTCCTCTCTGTGTACTATTGTAATGCGAGATGAAATTACAAACTGGTAGAACTTCGATATCTTAACCTCAATATGGCGAGGAAATGGTAAAATGATTAAATATACACCGTGTCCCAAAAAAAAACTGAACAATTTTAAATTGATATATTATACGTCCAGGCATACCTAGTCTACTTTGAAGGTGATCATATGATAACTGAGCTCATGAAGTTTTGTTCAATATCAATTGTAACTATCAGCTGATTCATTGTTGTCGCTTGAAACTTGACATTTAAAAACATTGCCGTCATTAAGCAGGCACCATGAACGCACGAGAGAAAGCGCAATGCGTTGAGTGGTACATTCAAAGTAAGTCAGATATTGCAGTGCAAAGAACATTAAGAAGACGCTATGGTCGACGTCCTCCATCTCGGAACAGCATTCGAGCCTGGTATGACAAATTTATGTTAACTGGAAGCTTACAACATTTAAAAGGTAAAGGTAGGCCGTAAATCCAAAATGAATTGATTGAAAACGTGCAACAATTATTTCTTTACGACCCTCGAAAGTCTGCTCGCTGTGCAGCATGTGAGTTAAATTTGTCAAAATTATAAGTTTATAAGACAGAAGTTTCCGATGTCCGAGAATTGAGGCAAAGAATAAATGCAGCCTTTACTAACATTACTGACGAAATGCGCCATAGAGTGTGGGCTGAATTGGACAGCCGTATTAACTATCTTTTTGCCAACAATGGCAACCATGTTGAAAATCATTAACACATATGAAATCAAACAAAACTTAGGAATATTTGTGTCAGTTAAAATGTAATTAGTTTATCGTGTGATTGTTAATAAACTTTTTATAAGTAAATAAAATTGCTCAGTTTTTTTTTGGGACACGGTGTTCTTCACACTGACGTTTTATAAGTTTTTCTGTTGTATTGTTAAAGCATGCTTAAACCAATTTTGCACTACAAGTCGACAATATGTTTTTGAAATGCGGTCTTATAAGCTTGTAGTATTTCTTTTTGTCAGACCAATTGCACCATTCTTAGTGTCATCATTATTAGCCTCCTTTAATAATTTTGAATATTCTTTTAAGCACCATAACAATTTTCATAATCTACTTGACAAAAAAGAATATAGCTTACCTCCTTTAATGGACGGATATATATTGAAGGAAGAGTCTTGAAGCCACGAAGTAACCGTTATGTAGTCTTTGACGAAACTAGGAATAGAACACTTGAGGAGAGCTGTGTTTCCACGAATCACGGACTTGGTGTATTGGACACTCAGCTCGTAGTATTGTAGCACCACTGAAATGCATAACAGATCATTGTAGTGCGTAACAGAACTTTGTAGTGCATACTAAGCAACTGAAATGTATAGTACAACAATGAAACACATAAAGCACATTTCTTATAACCACATTAATACTTTTGACTCATAGTCAAATGCAACAAATGCCGCTGAAACACGAAATATATACTTAAAACTCTATTTCCATAGACAAAAAGAATTAAATACAGGGTGATTGATATAAGTGTGCCAGACGTTTTATTCGAAAACTATAAGAGATATCAAAAAAAGTTAAATAGTAAGTGCCTTGGATTTTTTATTTAAAAAATTGTAGTCAAGTCAAAAAAATTATTTTAGCCGCCATTTTTCCAATATGGCCGCCAACTTTGATTTTTCTTATGGAACACCCTGTATTTTATGATGTATTCTGGTAGAAAATGTAATTTTAAGACGATTTTATTATTGTCATTTTTTTCATAAACCTAACCGTTTCAAAGATAATAATGGTTAAAGTTTTGAAATTTCTGCATGAGAAAGAGTTTCGATAAAGGCCTAAGCAAGCATGCCAGCTGTTTTATTCGAAAACCATTCAAAAATTCACAACTTAAACCTTTATTATCTTTGAAACGGTTAGGTTTATGAAAAAAATTACATTTTCTACCAGAATACATCATAAAATACAGGATGTTCCATAAGAAAAATCAAAGTTGGCGGCCATATTGGAAAAATGGCGGCTAAAATAATTTTTTTGACTTGACTATAATTTTTTAAATAAAAAATCCAAGGCACTTACCATTTAACTTTTTTTTATATCTCTTATGGTTTTCGAATAAAACGGCTGGCACACTTATATCAATCACCCTGTATAGACTCTCAGCCGTGCTACGGTTACTGTGGTTACCATAGGCTCTGACGCACACCGCTAGGAGCGATGAGTAGATACGTAGCATGTACGCCATAACTACATGGCGCTCCCACCGGTGGATGCAGAACCTATGGTAACCGCAGCATGGCTGACGGCCTATTTTTAATTCTTGATGTCTATGTTATAAGTGATCAATAAAAAGTTAGATTAAAAGTTGCGATAAACAAACACACACAATATTACATGAATTGAATCTAATCAATTATAGTAACACCGATTAGGTGATCAGTTTATTTTATGCCAGTAGAAGTAATGTAATATTTCAAATAAAATATTTTCTACTTCATAGAAAAGGATTCCTAAAATAATTAGAATTTTGATTTTGCATACATCTCACTTTTTAGAAACTAAAGGTCTGATGAAACACCCCAGTTCCTTAACTACAATATAATCTAATGAAATAACACAAAACACTAAATACAGTCCATTATCGGGTGAGAGTGTTGCTCAAAATGCAGTAAGCACATTTAATAACTTATGTTTTATGCGGAGAAGGGAGCTATTTTTAATGGCGTTAAACAATAGGTTATAACAATTGTAACTTTAGGTAACTTAATAATTGACCTTCCAAACTAAACTAGCGGAAAGGTAAGATACCAAAAGCAGTTCAACAATCGTAAAGCCGCCCAAAGACTACACGACTGTGTATAATGGTTTAAAGCTTTTATTGTTTTTTGCATCATCATGCTGTTGAATTTAAGTATTATTACCGATGTTATCTGGGTTCTGATTTTTGTATTTAGTCTTTTGCCTAGCCTTCAAACTTCCGATTCTTTGTTGAGCCTATTTTGGATGCCTTGAAAAATATTTTGAAAATCAGATCTCATCATTAGTGCCAATTCAGCTTTTTATTTCACAATATAAGTTTTAAGACGTCCTTTTTAAGCGGTGGTGTTCACTTATTTCCCTAATCAACGATTTAGAAGCTACAGACATTATTTTACAGGCTTTAAAGCTTTTGTGAGGTGATTTTAGGTCAAATCCTTTAGGTATCAAGTTATCACAGTTATTTTTCACAAGAAAGGTCAAATGATTTGTGTGACTAGCCAACAATATTAACTCACTATCACCAACAATAAAAAAAAAAAAAAAAAAAAAAAAAAAAAAAAAAAAAATCACCAACAATACACTTATGTACATTTTTACCGCTTAAGGTTTAGAAGGTGCAATATTTCATAAATGTTTATATTCATTACAGCTGTAATTTAACTCTTACAGTTATTTTATTATAATTAACTCTTGAACCGAAACCATAAACTTTCTTCTTTTTTATAGGGACAAAAATGTTGAGGCGAGCTTAGGATTAACGGATAAAGCGGAGTCGAGTAGCGAAAAGTCACTTGGGAAAGGCAATGAGTTTTTTCCATACTCCACAACAACTGGTAGACTGTTTCCATCAATATCGTCTATTAATTTTAAATCTACTTTATTGGTTGTTTTATCAAATTTGCACAGTTGTATTGTGGCCTGGCCTTGCTGAATTGTTTTCAAAGACGAGGTAATGTAACAACAGATTTACTCGACAATAGTTGATATTTTTAGCGAATTTCCCTATAGGGAAGTAGCTATTACCGTAGGTCTCATGGTAAGACTTAGGCCCGGGACCGATTTACTTTTTCATTTTAATGTCCCCAGAGGCCAAAAACACCATTCGTTCAAATTTTTATATATGTATATATATATATATATATATATATATATATAGGTATATATATATATATATAGATTTATATATATATATGTGTGTCCGTGAACACGATAACTTGAGTAATTTTTATCCGATTTTGATGAAATTTGGTTTGAAGGTGTAAGGCGGAATAAACTTGAATGAGTTCGCGATCCAGCATGATCGGACCATGGGAACAGGGTTTTATGGGGGGTTTTATGGGGTAAAAATTGGTTTTTCTCACTTTTTACCCTCAAAACACAAAATTTCCCAATTTTTCTCTAAACCTTCTTAAAGAGCTTAAAAAAACAAACAATTCAGTATATCAAAGTGTTTTTGTACGGTTATTGGTTACGGATAAAACTAAAAAAATTGTAAATTTAAAATTCCCATGTTATTCTTATGGAGAATATTGTAAAATGTTGTAGTTTGCTTGTTTATGGATATATTTTGATCAAACTTGGCAAATTTATTTATTTTATAGTAAGCTATCAATATTTTACTAAAAACACACTACTTTATTAGTTTCCTTGTAGCAGCAAACCTAGGTACTCGTTAAACCTAATGTTATTTAAATAGATCAATTGAAAATCAATTCGGCCAAATGGAAATTCGCTTAGACGGCAGGTTTGCTGCGGCGGGGGTATTTTAAAGTATGCACCGCAGTAAACGCATTTAAAATATCACTTTTTGCAGCATTATAATATAATATTACTTAAATAATGATACCGTGAAGTTAACTCGTTACTGAAGGCCTAATATACAGAGTGTCTTGCAACGATATGAACAAAATTTGTTGCGTTATTCAGCATCTCAAACGAAAAATGTAATATAACATGTGTCCTATCTCATTCTGTTTTCGGTCTATCTGTCTGTATGTGTTTTTTACAAAAATGTTCACAACCTTGATGGTTTGAGCCATAGCGTTGAAGTTCTACAGACATGTTTATCATCTTGACAGCTATATTTTTAAAAATATGAATAAAACTCCTTAAACTATTTGAAAATGGCGGCTATTTAAAATATGTATGCCAAATTTCATAAAAACCTTTGATTTCACAAGGAAATTGCAAAATATGTAGATTTGGAAAATTTCATACAGAATTCAACCACATCTCTTCAGCTTAGTTTGGAGAAAAAAAAAACTGTTCTTCCCATACCTACATCCATTTATCCATTTTATCCATTTAAACAATGCTAACAAGTAGTTTTATTGATTTAACATGGTATGTAGCTATGTAATAATATTAATTCCTCAGTTATTATTTGTGCAATCTAAGCCATAGGCTTGAATATCGTTGAAATCTGCATAGAATTATCTATAATTTTGCATATTTTGCAACTTTTTTAAACTATCGCTTTTTATGGAATTTGGCAGTATTTAAAATAAGTGCCATTTTCAAACGGTTGAAGAGTTTTTATTAATATTTAGCACAAAGATAGTGCCCAACAAGATAAACATTATTGCTGAGTTTCAACGATACAGCTCAAACTATCAAGGAGCTATGAAGTTTGTAAAAAAAAAACACATCCAGACAGATAGACCAAAAACGGAATGAGATAGGTCACATGTTATATTAAATTTTTTGTTTCTTTTGTCATGCTACATAACATGACAACGTTTGTTCATATGGTTGCAAGACACACTGTATATTCCATCACATGGCAGACACACTACTGAGGGGAAAGACAAAGGTAATCAGAAATGCACTGTATTTTATAGCACAGAAACGATGCAATAGGCCAAACAACACTACGTATATACCACAACACTTTGAGGTATTGGTGCGTGGCTACACCATCACAATTGCCACCAGTAGTATTGCAATACCATTTAGACCATATAAAGCCCACTATACAAGATGTATACAGCTCTAATCCATGCATCGACACAGGGAGAGCTCACTGTGGGATTATACACTACCCTTTGTAACAACTCATACAACCCATCAGAGTATCTCCGTACTTCAGTTCAACTTTATGAGATAAAATTAAAATTTAATAATTATATTGTTTCTGTCTAAACTGTTATGGTAAAATAATTACTACAACTATTTTCGTACATATAAAAATATTTAAAGTGGTTACATTGAGCAAGGTTGACGTGGAATAAACGGTGATTTATTATGAAAATATTCTATTTTGATTTATTTGACTATTAATACTATCAATACAGGTTATAATTAGGTCTACCTCCTACGTATATAGTATTGTGAAATGTATAGATATATTTTAGTCATAATACTATGAATAAAAAAATATAGTTTCATTTTGTGGAAAACTATATCAACAATACAAGTGGTGCTGTGGCTGTTAGCTATCAACAAATTAACTTATGTGATAACTTTGATATAACAGATCAAAATAGTGCTAGTACTATAACATACCTTTTGTGCATTGTAAGATGTTTTTAGGTTTGTCAAGGGTTTGGAAATATTTAATGACCTGGTATGCAAGGAACAATTAAGTAACGGTATGTCCATTTCAATTCAATAATTATTATCAATCATTGACTAAATTGTAAACTAAGTATCAAATTCATTTCCTGAAACTAAACACCTCATTATGTCTCCAGGGACGTGTTTTATAACAAAACACAAACAATAAAATATCCTTTTAATTTACAAAACTGAAACAGTAAAAAAAATCAGCTTCATACACTCTAGTTTATTCATATTTGGATCTTTAATCATTCAGTTTAAAACTTTTCTTTTTAATTCCATTTTCAAACTTGACACACAATTGTAAATTACAAACATTGGTTTCTGACTCAGCTGACTAATAATTTCTATTTTTTTTTTGTTGAAAAATACGGCTAGTCTTATTAATAACACTGGTTGTGTTATGATGCAATAGTATTATGAATTAGTAGTAGTTTCTATCTCGTATTTATTAACTAATGAACACGATACTGTTAAAAAGAGAACTATTATGAAAATAGCCCCAGGATACTTTTTAGATCCGAAATTACTTTCTATAAGCTAACTGACGTATTTTACGCAAGCTTGCCTATAGGAAGCCATTTGTTACCGTAGCCTTAGTGATATAACCTATATTCATGGTGATAAGGTTATCATAAACATTCTAAATTTTGATGAAATATAAATAAACTACGTGACACATTTAGTTTCTCATCACCTAAACTATGTTGGATATGTTATGTACACATAATAATGTAGTTCATATCAGTTTATAAGGACACAAAGTTCATTGTCCCTTATTGGTTTGCACCAATCCGTTGCCAAAGCATACTAAGTGCTGAACGTGGTACGCTGTCTACTATGTTGAGTACGTATTGGGTATACGTGTATACTAAATTTTTATACTAAAATTATTTCGACTAGCGTATTTTACGATGCCCTGAATTAATTTTTTATACACCAAGCGCAACAAGGAAAACTCGGCATAGAAAATAGTATATTAGGCCTACGCCACAAGGCTAGGAAGTAAGTGTTTCCGGTCGTGCGGGGTGTCATTATATGAATGACTCATACCTGTTTTTAGATTTGTCTAGCATTAGATTTGAGCTAATTTCTTTTGACTTAAATATTATTTCATACTAGCAACAGAGCCCGTTGTAGTTAAATACAACGGTCCCTAGAAAGTACAGTAGTACATAATATATGCCCTTGTAAGTACCTGAACATTTTTTAAAGAATGAAATTGTTTAGAAAATATACTGATTTTCTAAAAGAGTAAAATAATGAAAAACAAATAACGTTTTACAAAAATATTTTATTTACAGTATTTCTTTGTAAACAACATTCTTTGTAAAGACTTCATCTGATTGTTTCAATAATTTTCCTTGTTCTTTGCCAGGGATAATTTTAATTTTTAAGTCTTCAAACCTTTTTACCCTTGATATTGCAACATACAATTGTCCATGGCTGAATACTGGTGCTGGAAGGTATATCCCAACTTTATCCAATGTCTGGCCTTGCGCTTTGTTTATTGTAATAGCAAACGCTAATTTTAAAGGAAATTGCCGTCTTTTTAAAACAAATGGTAAATCTGTGTCCGTCTGTGCTAAGTCAATCCTTGGAATGAATACAATTTCACGTGCTGCTGATCCAGTTAAAACCTCTGCAATTATTAAATTGGGCTTGAGTTCTTTAACAATTAATCGTGTGCCATTACATAACCCCCGTTTTGTGTTAAGATTTCGTAGCAACATTATTACAGCTCCAATTTTTAAATTTAATTTGTGTATTGGCATTCCCGATGGTGATAGCTGATTTAAAAATTCTATAGGATAATGAAGATCTGCTTGTGGACCATTATCCGCTTCAATAGAATCTGAACTTAAGTATGTTACTGATGTTCCTTCCAGTAAGTTGTGAACAGTTTCATTTAGACAATCCACATCTGAATTTTTTGAACATAAAATAGCCTTTTGGGTGAATTCATGAGAGTGAGCAATATCCAATTTATCTCCAAATGTATCAGATGCTATGTTACCGTGGCTTAAAATATTGGGTGGTATTGCTATTAGTTCTTCTGGTAAATCGTATGCCCTATCAGTCAGGCCATTCCCTACGCTTAATAGCCACTTGCTAAATAAATCATCCACTGATCGTACATTTTTACTCAGTCGTAGGATCTTAAAGGTTTCCCACAGTGGATGGAATTTTATACTGGTTTCTATTATTTTGGTCCTGTTACCATGTCTGACAACCGGCAGAGTTTGCCTGAAATCCCCGCCCAATAACATAACTTTTCCACCGAAAGGATTCTGGTTGTTCATTATTTCTTTAAGTACTCTGTCAATAGCAGTCAAAGCGATTCCTGGTGCCATAGTTGCTTCATCCCAAATTATGATTTTAGCTAATCTGATGATTGTGGCTTCTGGAGAATTCAGTCTTATATTTGATACGGATGTTTCGTTTAAAGGAGGCACTAACTTGAATTGGTTAAAATACGTTTTACCTCCTTCCAATAAGTTTGCAGCGATTCCAGTGGATGCAATAGGCAATGCAATGTTTTTCTCTCCACGCACTGTACACAGAATAGTTTTATACAAATAGGTTTTCCCTGTGCCTCCTGGCCCGTCCAGAAAAAAACATGTTTCTGGGACTTCATCATTTATTGCTGCAATTATATTATCATAACATTGTCTTTGCTCAGAATTCAATTTATTTATCATTTCCTTGGTTTTTTCTTTCTCTAACTCATAATCATAGATATCAGTAATGTTGATTGGTAGGGCAATGTTTTCTGGCATCGGTAGATCGTATTTAAGGCAGGAACTATGGTTTGCTTCTAAAGTTTTGTTTATTTCTATTAGAGTCAAATTCCTACATCGTTCACAGTTATCTGTATGGCCTATTTTGTGGCTGTGTGAAAAATCTTCCCAAAGATGAGACTGGCATTTTTCAAATAATTCTTTAGCATTAGACGGGGAAGCAAATATAAGAATGTATGAGAATAAGTCCCTTAAATGTTGAGGCATGCTGAAATTGACTGCTTCGGCTAAAGTTTGATCCCAAATGTTATCATTTTTTATCAACCCTTTTTGCACTGCTGCTTCATAAAAAGTATTATATTTAGTATTATCAATGGTTTTTAAATCATCATAAGATGTTGCACCTGGTACATGAAGCAGTAGAAGTCTTAAACAATACCTTTCAGGATCAGAACCAAGATTTACATAATACATTCTACCAATTACATTATTTCTGTCTTGTTTTCTCTGAACCCATTTCCTACTTGTTTTATTGAAAACATAATGTTTAGGTATATTACTGTAATTAATGAATCTTGCATTTTCATCTTCAGCGTTTAACTTAAACCACGCTGTCAACATTGTATCTTTTTCAGCAGTTTGTAACAGAATATCTGTATTTCTGTTTAATGAATTTTCATGGAAGATAATGCTTTGATTTTCAGGAAGATGGACAGGCAATCTGATTATAGTGTGCGATTGTTTGTGCATGTCATTTCCTAGTATTCGCCACATGGCTTCTGGTGCACTAACATACCTACTATCTATGTGCTTTTGTATTTCATCAAAATTTGAGTTTCTTTCTGTGATACGTACATTTGCGCAATCATGCCCTTTATATACATATTTAAAGAGATATTTAACACTTTTGATCGAAGCGCAAACTTCCACATTGAAATGACAGTTGTATTTTAATAAAAGATATGGGTTATAAGGGACCACCCATGTGTTGTCAATCACTTTATTTCTTACTGATACATTATTACCATCATTTCTTCGGCGGTACAGAGGGTATCCATCTTTGTTTGGTACAGTTTCATTTGTAAAGGATTTGGGATAGTTTTTAGTACACTTATTTTCCTTCATACATGGTGACTTCAAATTACACTCACCACAGGGTCCATGAATCATGTGTTTTGTAACAGCTGCGTGTAAAGTAGGGAATTTGTCTTTATCTGGTAACTCAGCCGATACAATTTGGTCTATATGTTCTGGTAATTTTGGAGTATCTTGTTCTTTCAAAATCAGTAGGATGTGAGCATGGGGTAGGCCCCTTTTTTGAAACTCAATGACATGTATATTGCCTACTGGGATGCCAAAAACATGTTTTTTGTTTATGTCATCCATAAGTTCTGTTAGCTTCAATTTGAAAACTCTAGAAACTAAATCAGGACGATTTTCAACAGACTGTCCATTTAAATTTTGTGTTATTTCTTCCCATTTTGGATTACAGGTCATTGTAATAAAAAGATCGGGTTTACCATAGTTCCTCACTATTGACATGGCGTCTTGATAATTTTGCACCATATTTCGTGGGCTCCCTTGAAACGTTGATGGCAAAATGAAAGGCTTTCCAGGGGGAAACAATTCATTGTCTCCTGATATCCGAATCTGGTCCATTAAACCTTTGTACTGTTCAATTCTAAGTTGAGATTGATTTTGTCGAATAAAATTTAATCTATTTGCCTCAATTTTTGTGTAGGCATCAACAATATATTGTTGCGTGAGTTTTCCCCCACACAAAAAAGGATTGAATTCATCACGTACTGACAGTCGATATTGATAATATTGCATCTGAGTGACTCTTGATCTTGGATTTAAAGGTTTATTTTTAATATTTTTGAGACACGATGGCTTATCATTCAGTGGAATATTGATCCCCCAACTTTGATCGCCATACGGAAAAAATAGAGGATATACCATTGGTTCCAAATTTGGGTCCAAAATGCTGATTCTTTGGGTTTTGTTACTGATTGTATTGTTAGCACGACAATGAATTAGTAAATCACGGTGCAGAGGTGGTTCACCATCCGTATTCTCGAAAATGACAGCAACCTCATTACATCTTGCAGAGTTATATCTTCTTTCATCATATTGTCGGTCCTGAATTATGGCCATTGTCACATCAGATGTAACAGCATTATTCATTAATGTGTCCTGCATGCATTCTTGCTCTACTTCATACATCATTTTGCAGGCTTCTGCAAATGGATTATACTTTGACATGAATAAGCCTAATGTTTGTAATAAATGTTCATTGCATCCAGAGTTTTCTTTGATTTTCATTCTTTGAGCAGTAGCCTCATCAGGATCGAGTATGTACAACTGAGCATATTTACGCTGCTCTCCATTTTCAGGATGTAATGTACCAGCACGATGATAAATAGCGCCATTTATTCTAAAACAATAAGGACCATAACTTGAAGGGGGGACTATTTGCGCTCCCATCGAAGCAAAAGACAGGGAGCTGTTAATTGAACGGATATTGGACATAAAGTTATCGGAATAAATATTGTTATTAGTCATAAGCTGTTCAAGTAATAATGCAGTTTGAATCCGTTCTAATGTAAATTTTCCTTTTGAGCAGCATTTAGAAAACATTTTATCGCCAGGACAAAGTATTTAGCACCACAGAATTCGCACACTTCACTAAGACTACCACATGAGTGTAACTTTATTTCACTTTCATCGTTTATATCTTTTAAGGCTTCAGGCACAAAAGTGATAGGTAGCTGTAAACTATTATTTACATCACTATTATTTCCCCCTCCTATTCTTGTGTGATGAGCTGTTGATTCACGTCTACCAGAACATGTTTTCCTTTTCCTATTCTTTGCTGGACGTCCTTGTTTGCAGGTTGAGGAAGCTGCATCATCTTTGAGTAAAATGTTAGTCACATTATCTTGTTTTGTTTCATCTTCTGTGTCTCCATAACATTTTTTTCTTTTTCCATTCTCCGCTGGACCTGTGTGATGAGCTGCTGATTCACGTCTGCCAGAACATGTTTTTCTTTTTCTATTCTTTCCTGGACGTCCTCGTTTGCAGGTTGAGGAAGTTGCATCATCTCTGAGTAAAGTGTTGGTCTGACTATCTTGTTCTGTTTCTTTTTCATTTTCTGGGTCTCCATCCTTTTGATTGCTTGATGAACACTTTTTTACCCCTTGCAGTAAATCTTGATCTGTACTATAATTTGGTTTCTTCAATTTATTTTTATGAGCTGTTGATTCACGTCTGCCAGAACATGTTTTACTTTTTCTATTTTTTGATGCACGGCCTCGTTTTGATTTTGGTAAGATTACATCCTCTTGATTCTCAGGCATACTATTGTCTATCAAAACATCGTAATGCCCAGCATCCACATTTCCTGAGAATCGTAGTTTATAGATCGTTGTGCCTTCACCAACCGTTACAAAATAATCCAATTTCTCAGCATATATTTTGAATTGGCAGTCAAAAACTCTTGCTGCAGCTTCGATTTCGACATTACCGGCGTATTCCCCATCTTTGGTCATCAAATGTCTGTATTCCGTCGCGTTTTTTACTTCTAGTCTATATGTCTTATCCCCTACGATAAAAGGACAATAGTAGTCCCAGTTATTGACGACTTCATTAACTACTTTGGATCGTATATCACTGTATCTGGATTGAGATTTATGGCATAAATATGAGACACTTCTAAAGAAACAGTTTCCATCACCAACCATGTAGTGAAGAGTAAAGTTATTCATTTTTCAACTAATGTAAAATATTGAGTGTATAATTAACAGTTCAAAATTAACGAATATTAAATACTATTTTAAACTGTGAATTATAAATTAAATTTGAATAACTTATAATTGACAGTTTGAAATAATAATTTTTGGTTATGAAATCCATACATCACTTAACTCACCAATACTTATTAATGGTAAAGATTAAAAACATCACTTTAGAAACACAAACTTTATGGAACTCACTTTAACCACCAATGCAAATAGTAAACAACTAAATGTAAACAAAGAAAAATCAAGGAAATAACAATAAAACAATCAGCTGTTAAACTATAGGTTAATACATGTGTTCCATGTGATCATATTATGCATACTGGCTAACCCATTATTACTACCATAAACATTTTTAGATTATTCATACCGGCAAACGTATTTCTACCATAAATAAATAAAACTCAAACTTTACTAACTATTTGGAAACCTACACAGATTTTATTGACCTATTAATTAATAAAATCGGTCCTGTAGAATTGTAGATTTAGTTGTAGAAAGTTAACAAAAATCTCTCCAATTCAATATTTTCTCACCACAATAAATTAGGAGGTTGCTAAGCTTTTTTGCAAATAACTCTTAAACGGTGAGGAAATCGACCAAAGTGGAAGGTGATATTCTGAAAGAGAATAAAATTTGCTACAAAGTACTCTTAAGCGTTTTTTGAAAATATTCAAAAAAGGCAACCTAAAGTTAACTACAAATAGAAATTTGAAAATATAAACTATAAAAAAAAAACCGTTTTTAATGTATTTTTGCTTTTTATTCTTTTTCCACCACAAATATTTAATAAAATCAAACTTTCATAATTATTTGCAAATCTACACAAATAAGGCTTTCCAACGATACATTAGTTAACAAAATCGGTCCAGTAGAAGTCTAGATTTAGTTGTACAAAGTTTAACAAAAATATCCCTAATTCAGTATTTTTAACAACTAAAAATTTGGAGGTCACTTAGCTAATTTGACAATAACTTTTAAATGGTGAGTAAATCGTAGAAAATGCACGTGATATTCTGAAAGAAGATAAAATTTCCTACAAATACCTTCTGTGTAATTCTTAAAATTATTTAATAAAGGCAGCCAAAAGCTGACTACAAATATAAACTTGAAAATAAAAACCCGAAAAAACAGTTTTTAATGCATTTTTGTTATTTTTATTTTTCCACCACAAATATTAAATAAAATCAAACTTTCATAATTATTTGCAAATCTACATGAGTAAAGCTTTCCAATGACTCATTAATTAACAAAATCGGTCCGGTAGAAGTCTAGATTTAGTTGTACAAAGTTTAACAAAAATATCCCAAACTCAATATTTTCTCATTATTATAAATTCGGAGGTTGCTTAGCTTTTTTGCAAATAACTTTTAAATGGTGAGGAAATCGACCAAAGTGGAAGGTGATATTCTGAAAGAGTATAAAATTTCCTACAAATTGATACCATACACTTCTTGGAAACACTAAAAAAGGCAGCTAAAAGTCGCACCCAAATAAAAAGTGTGAAAAACACTGTTTTCAATGTATTTCTTATGGAAAACATGTTTTTTTGAAATTTTTCACCATAAATCATAATAAAAACAAACTTTCATAATTATTTGCAAATCTACACGACCTAAGCTTTCCAACGACCCATTAATTAATAAAATCGGTCCAGTAGAACTCTAGATTTAGTTGTACAAAGATTTTTAAAACTGAATTATATATAGAATAGATGACATTTTAAAAATATTCTTTATCATGATGCATATTCTGATATAGGATACTGATCACAACATTCTATACGCACACAGGAGGGGGGAGGTAGCTTCGTCGCCAGAATACCATTGTTGCAGCCTATTGAAAAACTGATTGTTTACAGTACTCCAGCTGAATTTACCTGTCCCTTTATGTAAACGACTTTGTGGTTGAAAAGGAGTACAGCAACCAGGTGTTTTTACTATGTAGCGTGGCGAAGATATTTGTAAATATTGATTTATAATATTTATAATATTGACTTATAATTTATTATCTAAACTGCGGTGGTGGACTAGGATTTGTGACATCTGTACAAAAAGGTAGGTTGTCTGAAATAAACAAGATTATTTTTATAAAAGATTGAATGGAAAGTGGTACGATAGAAAACTGTTTCATATGCGTGGTAGTCTTTACAAATAAGGCTTATTATTGGTCCTACGCTATTCGCTTATTTGAATCCTAAAGTAATAAAGTAACAAATAAAGCATTTGTCTTACAATAAATAAAACAAAGTTACACATAATTTTAGTGACTATATAAAATCTACAAACAATAAATAAATTAGCTCAAATAATAACACCAACACAGTGATTCATTTTCCATGGAAACTACACACTTTTCGTGCTCCTTGTTTTAAATATTGCTGTTATCAGAGCTTAAACTTCGCTTAAGTTGTTACTCTGCCAATCACTCAACAACTTGGTGAACCATATTCTCTCACTCGCCAAACATTGAGTTATACAGGGTGATTGGTACTTAGTGTGACAAAATTGTTTGGTGTAAGTACAAAGTAAATGCAGTGTGATGATGCATATAAAAGGTCCCAAGTCTAAAAAATTAGCTTCCCAAAGAATTATTTTATGTTTTTAAAAAATAACTATGTTTTAAAACTTAATAGAGCTATTTTTCAATTACCTGTAAATGGATTTGAGTAGATAATGTCATTTTCGTGTTTTACATTAAATTTTGAATAAGAATAATGGAAAATGACGGGGATCAGTTGTATGAACTCCATTGTAAATAGATTCAAAGATAGAAATTAAGATGTTGATAAAAATTTAAAGAAACATTGGTATATTACATTTGTTCACACCTTGTATACAAGAAAGTGTCGGAATATGTTAAAAACTGTGCCATTTTATAAGCTTTCCAACCATATGCTACACCGTTGAGCTTTATGCCTGCTTATGTACGCTTTAGTGGTTTGAGGACTACAAAGCATGGTGTCTTCAACATTTAAAACATAGAACGTTGGCATGTATTTTTTGTTTCAGCTTGAACAGTAAAAACAATAAAAAAATCCCTGTTTTCTGGTATTCAAACCACTAAAACAAACAAATACCCCCGCCGCAGCAAACCTGCCGACTAAGCGAATTTCCATTTGTCTGAATTGATTTTCAGTTAAATATATTTTAATAACATTAGGTTTAACGAGTACCTAGGTTTGCTGCTACAAGGAAACTAATAAATTGTGTTTTTGAGTAAAATATTGATAGCTTAGGACAAAATAAATAAATTTGCCAAGTTTGATCAAAATATATTCATAAACAAGCAAACTACAACATTTGACAATATTCTCCATAAGAATAACATGGGAATTTTAAATTTACAATTTTTTTTAATTTTCTCCGTTACTAATAATCGAACAAAAATACTTTTATATACTAAATCATTTGTTTTTTTAAGCTCTTTAAAAAGGTCTAAAGAGAAATTGGGAAATTTTGTGTTTTGAGGGTCAAAAGTGAGAAAAACCAATTTTTACCCTATAAAACCCCCCGTAAAGCCCCGTTCCCATGGTCCGATCGTGCTGGTTCGCGAACTCATTCAAGTTTATCCCGCTTTACACCTTTAAACCAAATTTCATCAAAATCGGACAAAAATTACTCAAGTTATCGCGTTCACGGACGTATATATATATATATATATATATATATATATAAGTCTATATATATACATATATAAAAATTTGAACGAATAGTGTTTTTGGACTCTGGGGACATCAAAATGAAAAAGTAAATCGGTCCCGGGTCTAGGTCTTTCCGTGCCACCTACGGTAATAGCTACTTCCCTATAGGGAAATTCGCTAAAACACATCTAAGCCTCAATAGTGTAGCATATGGTTGTAAAGCTTATAAAATGGCGCAGTTTTTAACATATTACGACACTTTCTTGTATACAGGGTGTGAAAAATGCGATGGAACATTGTTTTTTTAAAATTTTTATCAAACATCCTTATTTTATCTTTGAAACTATTTACAATGGAGTTTTTTATAACTGATCCTCCGTCATTTTCTATTATTCTTATTCAAAATTTAATGTAGAACACGAAAATGACATTATCTACTCAAATCCATGTACAGGTAATTGAGAAATCGCTGTATTAAGTTTAAAAGCATGGTCATTTTTGAAAAACATAAAATAATTTTTTGGTAAGCTAATTTTTAGACATGGAACCTTTTATATGCACCATCACACATTAATTACTTTGTACTTACACCAAAAATTTTTGTCACACTGAGTACCAATCACCCTGTATACTCAGAAGAGTATTTTAATAGCTTTCAAAACTACAACTTCACAAAATGGTGATAAAAATTTCATTAACTCCCTAAAAGATATTCTACGATGTCACACTATCTGAGACACGTCTTAAACACTCTTCAACTACAGCTCAAACAATAATTATCTGGAAAGGATGCAAGGAGATGAAGATCTGTTCAAAGGCTAGGATTCTCATTATACCCAGGAACTTCGCGTCAATTCAATGTCCTCCACTAAATACAAGTTTTGCCGCGCTGCACTTTCAAAAAAAGGTAAATTATAAGAAACACAAAACCTCAAATAATTTCGAATTTAAATCTACATGTTCGAGATTTTAACAAATAAAGTAATGTTATCGAATTTTGAAACACAGATTGGGACTTGTAGTGTAATGACACCTATATATTTGTGCACATTCTTTGACCCCCCATCCCAAAAAAACTTTATGAAGTCAATCAAACTCACTAATCTGAAATCGTATATTGTGGCTTCGAGCTCTTCCACCCCGTAAATCACGTTAAGCTATGTTATTTATTTAAAGGTGTATTTACTCTTTGCTAGACATCGATTTTATAAATAAAAACCCCACGTTTCTCTTTTGGTGTTTGCAACTACAATATACATTAGTTTTATATTTTAAATATTTTATCCTATTTAAGTTTACTGTTCAAGGTAAAATTATAAATCGTCAGTATTTTTATCGTGAAGGACAACACTGTAGTTCCCAAAACTACTCGTTCACTAGTGCAAGTCCATAGTAACATGACTGAAGAACATCCCCGACTTGAACTTCCAGGTTAAAGCTGTAGGAAAACCAGAGTTAGGAAAGCCCACTAATATTTAAACCCCGTATTAAACTAAACATTACATATTCACCGCTACACTAATATATTTTAAGTATTAAAATCATATAGCCTAACAAAAATATGAACAATGTTTTAAAACAAACATTTTGAATTCCTATTTTCATATTGTAGTATTTCATAAAACATTAAAACAATTAAATGAAACAATGTAATATTCTGAGTGGTCTTTGCAGCAGTATTAGGTTTAAATGAACTCAGGGGCAGAATTGCTAAGGCAAAGCGCTCATCCTACTCATTCAATGCGGATCTCAGGTCAACTCGAGCGCCGCACTGCTGGCAAATTGAATCAAAACTATCTACAGCATTCTCTGGCGTAGGGTTGGTTTTGTCAGGGGTAAATTCTTCACAGCTGTATCAATGCTTACAGTTCAGGACGTTATATTGGCGTATTAAAACAATGATTTCAATAATAAAATACATTTTCTGATTGTTAAACCTTTTTGAATATTAATCAACCTAATTTTAATTATTAAACCTAATTTTAACCTCAAGGCATATGAATATTTTCATATATTTTGCGCAACGTAATAATTCTCACTTAATCTTGTTGTACTCGTAAATTTAAGTGTATCGTATTTAGTGTAAGAAAAAGAATTCTTTAACAATGTTTAAAGATTACTACACACAGGCAATCTGTGTCAATGTAATTATTACCTATAAAGTGTCATTAATTAATTGTTTTGTTAATGTAACCAATTATTGTTCTTAAGAGGATTAAATATTTATTTATTTTATTAATTTGGGAAATCCATAGGATTCTTTGTTTGATGTCCATTGTTGGTGATGGTGAGTTAATGTTGTTCAAAGGTTTATTTCGGACATTTTCCATCACGAATGTAAAAAACAATACACAACGTTTCGGGATCTGGAATCTGATCCCGTCCTCAGGTGAAAAAAACTTAACCAACACATTACAACTAACACACAAACGCCCAACCTAAGTTGGAATACACTACAGAGGGTAGTAGTCAACAACATACAAATACATAGGTTATAGTAGTATGTTTTCTGTGCTGCAATGTAGATACTGCCTTTATGCTTAGTGATGTACATCACGTACTGCCTTTTTGCTTAGCATTATTGGTACAAATGAGGAACTAAAAGCAGTTTCTACCAGCTGATATTATATTGTTGTGTTTGTGTTTTCACTGTTGTTTGTACATAAGAAAATGGCTTGTAGTAGTTATATAGATACTGCTTTTTAGCTTAGGGTCCTATTAGCACTACAGTAATAGCTACTTCCCTATAGAGAGGTGAAATTCGCTAAAAATATTGTTTAATTTTTTGATTTGTTAAGTCATTTAAGTCGGTTATGTAATAATAATGGTGTTATACTGGTATTAAACTCATAAAAGGGGTTAAATATACTGTATATCGGACAGACAAAAATAAAAACCATATCCAGCTAATCGTACAAGAGTAACTGTAAATCTGTAATGGAGTATGTTTAATAAATGACTGAATAAAACCCAGTACAACTAAATGTGGGCAATTGTAAAATACTGTAGCAACTGCAGATTATAAGAAAATCCAAACGTTTAAAATATGACTTTTGCAACCCAACTGTTGCTAATGTGTACATAAGAAGATAGCAGTAAGCTAGAAAGCCAGTTTATTTCCCTTCTTCATTAGGTACACATTTAACTTACAATAATAGCATTTATACGAGCATTTAATGTTGAAAATAATGAATGTCCACAATAAATTTCAGCAACAACAAACTCATAATAACATCTGTTCGCCAGCATTGTTGCGACGCGTTAGTCACTGGGATCGTGGAACAACGTGCCCGCGCCGGCGACCCGTCTAAAACTACAACCATAGACTATAGAGTAAACCATTACATATTCTATAGTCTGTGCTACAACGCTCAAGACTCTAGTTTAACAATGTAATTTATAGTTTTTGCTGTTAAATACTCTAGGTAAAAACATTCGTATTTATCCCATTTCATAGTAATACTCTCTCAATGTTATTAATCCGAATGTACATCATGCATAAATACAATCATTTCTTATAATATAGCATAATTAAAGTTAACATTTCTTAAATCATAGTACGAGCGCAGTATTATGATATTCACAATTCAATAATGGTATTCACAAAATTAGGAACTGAGCTAAATATTACATTGAATTTAGTAACTATACTACTTTGAATTTAGTAACTATTGGTGAAAATAATACTACTTATGACTGTTGATTACTTCCGTAATTGAATTGTAACGAAAATATATTTTTCGTGTCGAGCTATTTAGCTATTTTTATGTTATATTAATTTAAATAGTATATAATACATACATAGGCTACATAATTGATATTCCATAAATAATACAATAAATAATATTATAATGCAATGTATTGTAGCGCATTAAAACGTTGGCTAATAAACTAACCAAAAACCTATTTCATTGTCAGCTGATCAGCAAGTCCTCTACTCGTATGACGTGCTCGTTTCTTATTGGTCCATTGTTGTCTTGTAACTGTCGTTGAACTGTACGATGTATTTCATGTTACTACTCGTAGTATTCGTAGTAGCCTTGTAGTGAATGTTAGTATCTGTATCACGTTGTATTTGTAAGTGTGTATTAGTGGACATTTAGTTAAAAGTGTAAGTGTCAAGTGACTTATTCAGTGATAATATTTATGCAGATTTTCCTGTGACGACATGCATCTTTGTTCTGGAGACTAATTGCAGTATTAATTCTGGTATGTATTTTCAATTATTCAGCATTATAAAACAAGCTTAAATTTTCTGCAAAAATTTAACCAAAGTTGATTACGCAAAAGTCTACTTGTTATTTTATGATAATATCCTAGTCTAGCGTACATTAGAATGATTAAATAATGGCTCTATCATTCATATGGCTTATTTTGTTTTAGAAAATGACCAATTAGGTTTTCGCTGAATCAGTGCTTTATTTAGGCCTACTAAAACTGAATGAAGAGTTGATAAACGGTACTTCTAATGATAAAATTGATATTCTTGCTAAGTTCACAAACTTTTGAAACTATATATTTTCAACCTTTGGGTACAGTTTCTTAACTGGGCTATGCTAATATCGATTGAAACTATCGAATTGAAAATATTGATTAATAATCGATAGTTTTAAATATATTTATTATCAAATTAAACTATCTTAACCTAACCTAACCAACCAATTGCTGATGGTGAAAAAATCGCATGAAGGTTTACTAATCCAATCGATAGTTTCAACCGATATTAGCATCTATCCCAGTTAAGAAACTGTACCCTAAGTTTTTCGTAAAATATTAACATAGTTATTTTTATTTGACCTTCATAGTCATAATCGTAAAAAAGATAGTCCTGATAAAATTTTAGTTTTATTAAATTTAGGGATAATTAGCTTTCATTTTGGCCCTATTTATCATCTCTAACTTGATAGGTCTGTATTACCATTGATTGCTGCCGTTATGATGTAAATAAATAAATAATTAATCTTAGCCTAACAATAATAAAACACATTTTGAAGGGCAGTGTATTTAAATTGTGACTAAGCCTTGAGTTAATCAATTTCCAATTACGATGGAGTTTAGAATTGAATATAGCATAGCCCAAACAATGATGTACCTTAGATAAGCTTTTAAAGCTTATTTAAACACATAAATAGTAAAAACTACTTTGTTCTCAGGTTAGTGGTTGCAGTCGTACTAAAGGTAAGAATTTATATCTTTGAGTGTTTGAGGTGTTAAATAATTTCTTGTATCCAGGCTTCGGTTAGGTTTACTATATGAATACGTTCTACCGGTTCGAAGTACCTTATAGAAACATAAATCTAATTAAGTTACTAGTATTTCAACCGCGTGAAGGGAAGAAGTGTTAGTCAGTTGGTGTTGTTGGCCAGTTAACTAAAATATCAACAGAAAGAAGACTATCGAGAAACGCAATTTTATATATTTCCCAACAACACGCCGATGTCGATATGTTGTTTGAATCGACGCTGACAGTTTTTAGTCGACGAAATTAACATTTCTTGTGCCTACGTAATTGTAAGCAACATTATATTCTCTTGTTATGCCTGATCATTATGCCTAAACAGTTATGTCGTACATGTTTCTTGGGAATTGTATACGTTATTCCATTTTTTGTGCCTTGTGTCTTGCTAATAAAAGTCCAATATGATGTGAACACCTTCATCAAGCTGCATAGAGATTAATTTACCATAAGCAATCGATTAACATTAATTAATCCTTCTATCGTACAGGTTTATTAAAGGGGAAATAAATATAGTAGGCAAGTCACCAATATGGAATTAATATTTATAAATCAAGACAGTAAAATGTACAATTCGTGTAAAATAAATCCAAAACCAAATTAATTTTGAAAAAGAATGCATATTTAGATTAGCTATTAACCTTTTGAAGTTTTGGTTTTGACTTACTTTTTTGGTGGTAAAGTGAAATAAAAAAGATATTTTTCACATGTGTTTGGCTAAATCATGGGCATACGTATTAGAGGAGGTTATACATGGGTCCATTGGTATATTAGTTTTGGAAACAAAAAAGAAGTGTAGGCCATACCATGATAAATAGCTGGGAGCTTTAAGTAACATAGCTGTAAAGATATAAAGGTTTCTTAAATAAGCATTGGAGGGTACCCAAAGCGAAATTCATATAGATGCCTTTGTTCACACCATATCGGTCAAATTTCAGCTGAAGCCAACCAAAGGTAGGAAGCATTTAATTTTGTTTGTCTTAGATTTACGTGCTTTAATTTAGTCTGGATACATGGAAATATATCAGCCAACATTAATTCTATGAATAGGCTTTAGGCCTACTATTTCTTAGTACTTGGTAATGGTTAAAGAGTGACTTGAAATACAATTTAAATTAATAAATGATGTAAAGATATAACAATGTTATACTTTTCTTAACTTCAGAACAGTGAATAGTGTGAAAAGAGTTTGATAGCTGCAAAGTTTAGTTGATATTAAATTAAGAAACCTACTGTGACTTCTGCATCGTTACTAAGAAAACAGGTTGATTTAGTTACACTGTTTTTTGTCTGGTTTAGTAGATATAATAATTTTCATATGTTTAGGCTGGTATCTTGGCCTTAGTAATAAGGGTTATTCTATAATTTTTTATATTATTAATTTACTATTAAATCTTTGAAAGGCTCCGTAGTATTTTTTAAATTGTTTACTTTTAGTTTGTCAGGATATTAACTCAGTTTACTAACGTACTAAGGTACATATTACCAATTTAAAACTGGGCCTTCAATATATATTGTAGTCAACTATATATTATTTATAGGTGTTCCTACAGAGATTAAACTAAATGCGTTTGTTTGAATATTTTATTAAGAAGTAATGCATTTTCGAGGATATACATTATTTTGATCAGACTCTCTCTTCTTGAAAATACCCCTACAGTTAGTAGGTACATAGAACCTTGATAACAAGACTCTCGTGGAGATCGTAAAATAAGACTTGTTATCAAGGTTGACTTCTTATCGAGGTTTGTAATAACAAGTGATTAGGGGTAAAATAATTTTAATGGGATTTGAAAATGACACTTGTTATCAAGGGCGACTTGCCATCGAGGGTATTATTATCAAGGTTCCACTAACTAATCTCTATGGCTACACCTTCATAGGTATTATAGGTTAGTCACGTTAAGTTAAGTATTAGAGGTGGCCTGTATCAGATGGGTAGGGGATAATCTATTATGTTTTCCACTTATGTTAACATTTCTTAACGATGATTGTTCTGGAGAGTCTCTCAATACAAGGTTCTTATTTTACTATAACAGCACAAAATGTTTACTTCCGGAGTCATTTTTTATATTTGGGAGTAGCACTAGAATACCTTTCGGGAAGCAGCAGAACTATTATACCCTGCATGTGCTTTTTTATTTGTAAATATAAATTACTCTTATCTATTGGAAGAGTGTTATGTAATATCCGTAAAAAGTTAGGAAGTCTTTGGAAAGTACTATGTCTAGCACCACCTTCCACAGTGGGTATCGTGCTTTGTGACTTTTTTAAATTTATAAACTGGCATTAGAAGGGTTAAATATTGTAGAAATGATTCCGCCCACCTCTACCATATTTTTCCCGTGTGGAGTTGCCAGTCTCCTACCGGGCGCCTCCCCAGGTGGCGGATAGGGGAAGGCTCGTCAGACATGGCGGGTACTGGGAATGGACTCCCAGGGTGGACCAAAGCTAGCACAGTGTAGATCGTGTCAATTACACTGGCCAGTGGGATGCGTGTGTGCGAAATAACACTTCTTCCATCGTCACTTCTGTTATTTTGCACGACCATCTCATCAACTAATTACCTATAAATGAATGTACACTAGCGTATAGTGTGATTCTCAATGTTGTTGGGAACCTATCCATCATTCAACCCACACACGCCATCCTAATTGACACGATCTATACAATTTTGTTTCAATTTTAAACTCAAGGTACCAAACATAACAGGAATAATTTTTACTTTCTCCCCCTATACCACCATACATAGTATATGGAGAAAGTATTGTTTTCGTCAAAAGTTTCAATTTTGAGTTTTGAGTGGATACATCCGTTTTGGGTACCCCTGGACCCAAAAAAGTGGCTTTCAAAGTGATGTCTGTGTGCGTGTGTGTGTGTGTGTGTGTTTGTTTGTTTTTCTTTGAGTGTGGATGTGTATAGAGCTACAGACAACACCTGTAGTCCGATTTTGATGAAATTTGGTATTTAGGTACTAATCCATGGTATCACCAGGCATTTTTTTATTTTTTTTATTTAAATTTTTAATGGGAATTTTCCCATAAAACCCCATAAAATAACGGAAAATCTGATTTTCTCGAAAATGGCAAGAACGATTTTGATAAGTATTTAGTATGTAATAGTCTTTTAGATTTTAAACAAAATGGTGCAAATCCCATATCTGTAAAAATTACGGTTCAAAGTTATTGTAAGTTATAAAAAAATCCCATAAAATTACAAAAAATCGGATTTTGGGGAAAATCCTGGTTTTGATTAAAATTAATGTGTTATGGTCTTTATAATTCTAAAAATAATAATGCAACCCCCATTACTGTTACAATTACCCTTCAAAAGGTATTGCAACTTTTGTGATTTTTCCTACAAAATTATCATAGTTACTCCCACCGCTTACCCAGGATAAAGTGTGTTGACAAGCATATGGGGCTTCAAAAGACAAAAAGACATTTTACTGCAGTAAATTAAACGTTGACAAACTCAACAAATTGAAACAAAAAACAAAATCCAACAAAAATTTAATACTACTAAACTACAGTAAATGACCTGCACAAATGATAACGAGTTAAAGAACAATTACCTTTTTACTATAGAAAATAATAAAATAAAAGATTTAGAACTAATTTACTTATCACTAATTTACAAATTTATTGGATGTTGGTATTGTTTTCAGTACTAAGAACTGAGGTTATATTACAGTTCTTTTTAGTTATGCTAAATCCACCTGAAGCATTGTGCTGAGAGATTCTTTTTAAATTAAATCTGGTTCTAATTTATCTTTAATTGAAATGGGATTTCTGCTGAGATAGTCTGGTAGTGTAAGTATTTTTTCCAGATTTTTTGTGTATTTCCAGGTTATAATCGGCAATATGTAAGGCTACCTTTAAAGTTTTTATAAAACTGTATTGCAGAATGATCCGTACAAATGTGACTTTTTCTTCTAAGGCAATATTCTCTCCATCTATTCAAGGCTGTTACTAAAGCATACAATTCCTTTTCACTTACACTTAAGGAAAGCTGTGTGGGTTTTAGTTTTCTACTGAAGTATTGCATGGGGTTTTCCTTTTTGGTCTGAGGGTCATAGTTGCAAAGAATTGCACCAATTGCGTAATTGCTTGCGTCTGTGTAGATCCTTGTTTCTAAGTTTGGATCAGTGAGCTGATATGGTGCTATAGTTAATATAGTTTTTAGTTTATTGAAGGCGTTCTCACATTCTTGTGTGCATTTAAATTGCTTAATGTTGTTCAGATTTGTTAGTGGTTCGGCTACATCAGCGAAATTTTGAATGTGTGCTCTAAAAAAATTAAAAGCACATAAAGCTGATCGTACTTGTTTTATGGTCTAGGGTCTTTCAATTTTAGTGATGGCGTCAATATTCCTTTGGAGTGGTTTGATTCCGTTTTTTGTTATTTTATGGCCTAATATTTCAAATTTTTCAGACATGAACTGAGATTTGCTGGTGTTGAATTTTATGTTGAGCTTATCTAACTCAAGTAAGATTGTTTCAATGTTGTATAGTTGCGATTTGAATGAATTTCCTAGAATTGCTAAGTCATCAATTTAGCTTAAAACTTTTGAGAATAGATGTTTTGAGAGGCTCTTGTTTATTACTCCTTTGAAATATTACTGTACTGTTGCATAGCCCTTGGGGTAATACTTTATATTGATATATACCTTTTTCAGAAACGACAGTCAAAATATGCCTGTCTCTAGGATCAACTTCAATTTGAAAAAAAATTAATTCTTGACATCATCTTGCTGAAGTGCATGCCTGATAAAGATGCTAATAAATCAGATAAGATAATATGATAAGATGCGTTGTTCATTTAGTTGATCTATTTACGCAAAATAGATGTACTTTGATTTAAATTGGTCTGTATTATTTTTGCATAAGTTTTGTCTCTCCTCTCAAGCATATAGTTTTGATGTTTTGTATTTGTTTAGGAATATAATATTTTAGACGTGGCGACCTTTTTTTGTGTTTATCTCATAATAAATCAATCAGTAAGATTGTATTTGTAATGTCGAATTTTTTTGGCTAGGTATATCAGATGGATTGGCTTATTTTCCGAAATAATAGCACAAAACTCATAAGATTATTTTAAGACGTTGCTTTGTAAAAAAGTGAAGGTTATTAATTAACAAAGTAGTAGTGGCTGTAATTAGGGCATGATAAGGTAAACAAAATAACCTTAATATAATAACTGAAAAGTCATGACTTGAGAGTCAATTATGGGGAATAAATAAGAAAATATGTTATATTTTTGTTGTTAAAGCTATTCACTTCAACAAACTATTATCCAGAATGAAAATACAATCGCACACATTCTAAAATGCAACTAAACGTATACATAGCACAGCATCTTCAATGCGTCAAGGTGGTTCAGTATGCATACGGCAGGATCTCAAATTTAATCAGCCATTCCGAGGGACTGGCCCAGAGAGAAATTTGCTTCATGTATGTAATCTATTCACGTGCGTTGGGTAGGTAAATCTTCATTTAAGTTTATTCTGTGAAAAAAATGTCATATCTATACTGCCTGCTACTAACGATGTTTAATTTTTATTTGAAATATTAAGATTTCGATAAAATGATGAGGTTTTCACACAACTATTGTCGATATACAAATGGTGAGAGTGTTCAGTTTTCCCATTAGATAAATCATGCGAATAACAATCCAACAATGGATCATCAGGAGAGGGTTTGTTAGAGTACTCAACACAAGTACAACTTCATGTCCAATTATCCCTCAGCGATTCGGCTTCTCCTAATCTCCAGTCCCCGAAACTCGGTCGTTAGTAATTGCCTCAGCCGCTGGCAATTTATCGCAAAGATGTTTTATGTTGCGAGTTGACATGTACAAACTGCCGAATATAATGGGCATTCGTCATCGGTAGGATTCACGTAGAAATGAACATTTGCAATACAATCTGTTCTTTCGTAATTTTTATTTAACGTATGTTCTCAACGAAAATTTCTTAGTTTGGTAAAATTTCCTAAATCAAGAACTTAAGAAAAGTGGCTTCACCAGGTTTGGTCATTTTCAGCTTCGAAGTGTAAATAAACTGGTTCTACCTTGATTTTAATGTCCAGACTTCACTTTACTTGGTTTAGCCTTGTCCTGCTTTATTTGCACAATTAACTGTGTCCAAACTTAATACGTTCACATCAAAGCTAAATGCATCGTAACTATTGTTTAACTGCGATATATTGTTATCTGAATACTGAATAGGGTTTATGTCTAAGGGGAAGTGAACTGGTCAAGTGTTCTGGGTTCAAATCCCACCAATCACTAAAGTGTATTGTGATCACTATCACTGCCGATCACTATCGGCCACTGCCGACCAATCTATGCCTGAAGTCGGCAGTAACGTGTAAAACGGTTCCAGGCTAGAGTATAACGTCATATCAAAATACCCCCGCCGCAGCAAACCTGCCAACTAAGCGAATTTCCATTTGTCTGAAATGATTTTCAATTAAATCTATTTAAATAACATTAGGTTTAATGAGTAACTAGGTTTAATGCTACAAGGGGACTAATAAAGTGTGTTTTAGTAAAATATTAATAGCTTAGTATAAAATAATTAAAATTGCCAAGTTTGATCAAAATATATCCATAAACAAGCAAACTATAACATTTTACAATATTCTCCATATAAGAATAACATGGGAATTTTAAATTTTAAATTTTTTCAATTTTCTCCGTTACTAATAAGCGTACAAAAACACTAAGTTCTAGAGAGAAAATGGGAAATTTTGTGTTTTGAGGGTCATAAATGAGAAAAACAAATTTTTACCCCGTTAAACCCCCCGTAAAACCCCGTTCCCATGGTTCGATCATGCTGGTTCGCGAACTCATTCAAGTTTATCCGGCCTTACACCTTTAAACAAAATTTAAAGGGAAATTTGCTAAAATAAACCTATAAATTCTTTTCGAGACTTAGAGTCTATGTGAACGAAACCTGCAACGAAAAAAGACTGTTTCCCACCAGTCCTGTTATGACAAAGGTTTAATCTGTGAAATAGCATTTATGTTTTTTAAAGAATAAGCTGATATATTGCTATTATTAACTTTTTAAAAAGATTTGTCTAGTCAATATGAGGTAGCGGGACATTGTTACACATACCAATGTTAATTTGGAAAGATTCATAACTCGTAAATAATTTCTTTAAAAACATATAAAAAGCTTCTGCTAAAAGAGTGAAATATGAAAATTGTTATTTCTTAGGAATTCAATCGTAATTATATGATAAAGATGTAAGAATATAGGATATAACTGAACCATATAGGCTATTGATACTGCTATCTAATAAATATTTGGAAAACTCTTTTGTTTGGAACAAGGGTTTGGAACGTTTCCTTCCAAAAAATCTAAACAACTCCAATCGCTTTGATGGCTGAGTTAAATAAAGTAAACGTCCCTGCAATAATATATTACGTTACTAGTCCTGAAAATAAGTGTTTACCGGACGAGTGTGGTCGTTCCTGTGCCAGACGAAGTCGAGTACAGGATTACCACAAGTCCGGTTAACACATTTTGGACGAGTGACGTACGATGGTTTACGCCATACTACTAAATCTACACAAATCCGTATATATTACCACCAACTAAAGGACTAAAAATCACTAGTCATAGTTTTTGTTTATAACTACTCAAAGCCACCCAAATACAGTATAATCAGCTGATTGGTGTCCGTTAATAGCTATTTACCTTACAAGTGTAGTAAGAGCGTTTTTACATCACGCAGGTGAATGTTGTGCAACGAGCGGAAGCGAGTTGCATAATTTACCTAAGTGATGTAAACACGCTCTTGCGTAACGTGTAACGTACAAGATTTTACCTGACCCAACAATATACAGGAGGTTACGAACAATATTTTTCATTATCCATTTAACTCATCTTCTAACAGTAACCTTCATTTACAAACAAAAACTAGGTTAGGAAAATTCTTCAAAACATAACAATAAAATTCAAGCCCACAGCTGATTTCTATAGCGTTGAACGTCGTTGGCCGTTGGCTCCATAGAGGTATATTTTTAAAGTTATGCATTCAATGTTATTTAAATGGGTTTCATTACATCACCGAGTGAGTTTTTTCAACTTTACATCACTCGAGAAGTAAGGAAGTTGTATACATCACGCTTGGGATAGGGAAGTTTAACATGGCGGGTTAGGTAAAAGTCATTACAGTACAGTAGTACGCGATGAAACCCCATTTGATTAAGCTGGCGGCAAACAGCGGTTTTCTGGACTAAATCCTTGCGTGGGAAGTTCGTCAAAATAGTGTAGTGGGGCGTAATAGTATATTACGTTACTATTCCTGAAAATAAGTGTTTGCCAGACGATTGTGGTCGTTCCCGTGCGAGACAAAGTCGAGTACGGGATTACCATATGAGTCCGGTAAACACATTTTGGACGAGTGACGTACGATAGTTTACGCCATACTACTAATTCTGTACAAATCCTTATATATTACCATAAAAGTCACTAGTCATAACCTCTTAGAGAGGTTATGTTTAGGCATTCTAATCAGAAAATGGTCTGTTGTATGTCGGATACAAAAGTATCAACGATTTTATTAAAAGAACTTTCCTATTTAATGGATAGATTTTGAATGAAGCCGAAATACAGTTGTTATAGATAATAGGCATTCAGGCATTTGATACTCATTGTTGCTATGATTTCGTTGGTATAAATGACTGAAATAGTTTGCAATGTAATATCCATCGTACACATGATCCTGTACATATCGTTAATAATTATGTACTGCTGACCTTTCCTTGTCAGCGTATTTCACTACTCGCTATTAAATAGTGTACAGTGTTTATGTTTCGGAAGAAATACCGACCAAATGAATCGGTAGTTATGTCAAGTACTTGACTGTTGGTTCGAGTGATTTTTAGACTACAACACTGGCAGAGTGAGGGCATAATTTGAACAACTAGTGTCATATTTGGAGGAGGAACATTAAAACTGCAAGTACTTTGCAATATGTCTCGCATGCAAGACAGGGTCCTACTTGAACCCTGAGAACATATGTCAAACGTTTGATTGGTTCGTATTACAAAACACACGAGTGTGATAAACGACTATATCTGATTTAACGTTAGAAATCCATTATTTCAAAAGAAAGTGTTCAAAATCCATCATAAATAATTAATTACGTCAACTAAAAAAAACTTAATATATTGCTATATTTTAAAAGCTGCATACATAATTGAAAACTTAAAGCGAATTCTCCCAAATGATTTTAAATAACTCTATTGGTACGATTAGAATCAACTTGACCTAATAAAAAAAATATTGAATAAGAAAAATACTGCTTTAACCTATGAATGAGCATTCAAATTTAAATAGACCATGTCATTCATTCATTCATTCATTCACTCAATGATTGGTACATCATATGAATGACAACATATAATATAAGAGTATAGCTTGTCATGGTGGTTCAATGGAGTCTTTTTGCTTTCATCAGAAACATTACTGAAAATGAGTAGTTTTAAAAGATTTAAAATGTGAAAATGGAATAGTTATTAATGGCAAACTAAAGAGAGTTAAGAAATATTGAATCAGAAATTCCCTAGCTATGAAGCTATTTTTGTCTAGCATTAAACACAGTCCAACAGAAAACTCTATTCAAACCCAATGAGGAAAGATGACATCCAAAAGTAATGCCAAAATGAGAAAAAACTAGGCGGTGGACTGTAACTCCAATTCGTTGATCAAATGCTTAATTCAGCTGGGCTTTCCCACTTTCTTAGCGCAGCTTTTTTAGATGCTTTGACATAGTAGGCTAGTAAGAGTTGAACTAAGATTCGGTAGCTTGATCAAAGTTTAAATTAAAACTTGAAATAACCGTTCTTTGTTGTTATTTGTTACAAGCTTTGTGCTTTGTTTTAGCGTAACAAACATGTGACACTGTTTGGTGACCCTGTGTGAAAGATGATAAAAGACGTATCCATCCATGTAACTGAAATCTTCACAGTGTATTATGGGTTTACTATTCACGACATAAAAAATAAATGCAAATTTACGAAACGCATATTTAGTTTTACTACAGTATAATATTAAGAGTTAAATAAAAAATTTTCTAAGCAGCTGCATTTTATTTTATATTGACGTGGTGGTATTTCTTCGTGTGGAACATAATACACCGTATACAGTCCTCAAATTAGACGGTGGACGTTTCACCCTTTAAATATTATGAAAGAAGAATGGTTACCTGCTTTGACCCTGATGTCCCTGCTAAGTATCCGTCCTACAGAGTTCGCCGCGGAGCAGCGGTACGTGGCGGCGTGTACGTCGTGGCGGTAGTTGCTGGGGTGGAAGGGGTAGAACAATAGCGACCCGTTGGTCAGAACCTCCACCAGCTGAGGTATTCCCATGACCGGCTTACCATCCCCCGACACCCAAGACACGGCGGGGGGCGGTGTCCCAGAGGCCGAGCAGTCTATCGTCGTCCCTGTCTCGTTGGCAAAGTCAACCCGGGAGGGTGGCTCCTTGACGAAGAACGGACCAGTGTAGGAGGCCTCCGTGCCTGTGGACAAAATAAAGAGTCTGATGAAAATCTTTGAAATAAACATCAACTCCTTCGGAGTAACATCATTTACCATTGATAACAGTTTTTAACAGTGTTTAACAGTTTTTAATATATAGCTGTCCACCAAGTCTTGGCCTGATTTAATAGCTTTGCTGTACGAAAACCATTGGAGCCTCACTATATTTATTTGCCTTGTTTTGAAGCAAATTTAATCAAGTTTTATTTAATGTAGTTGGTAACACCTAAACACAGCCGATTGACAACAATACATTTATGATTCAATACAATAACAAATCAGAAATGGTGAGTTTACAAGAGAAATAACAGTGTGTTTGTGGTTTCACGAAACCCAATCCCCTATAGCAGTTCGTCGACTTTTCATGCGAACATTTGGAAGGCCTGCTCATGATAGAAGAACCATGAGATTGTATTCGCATTTTAGGGAAGGGGGCAGTGTATGCGACAAGAAACGCACTGGACGCCCCCGCACCACTGAAGAAACGATAGATGTCGTGCACCAAACATTCCAGCTCAATCCTCGTAAGTCAATTCGTAAAGCTAGCCAAGAGTTACATAATATCCCACGTTCTACTATTAGCAAAATTTTGAAAAAGAACATAAGTTCACTGCTTATAAAATGGAGGTTGTTCAAGCTTGAGCCAAATGACTTACCCCTCCGAACTGCTTTTGCTAACCAAATGATAGATTCATTGGACATGACATTTATTTGACATTTCATGACAATTATTTGAATCGTATATGTTTTTCTGATGAAGCAACTTTCTATTTAAGTGGGAAGGTTAACACACACAAACGTAGAATTTAGAAGAGTGAAAATCCCACAGCCATGATTGAAAATGAAAGGGATAGTCCAAAACTAAATGTTTGGTGCGGTGTAATAATTTATTTAAAATTATTATTATTATTATTTAATTATTTAATTTATTTAAAAATAAATGCATGATGGAGTCATTGTACCATTTTTCTTTGCGTGATAAAATTGTGAGTTGTGAAAAGTTGTGTTTGTTTGGATATGTTGGAGTTGTATGTAGTCCCTTAATTAGAAGAACTGCAACCTATGATAATTTTCCAGCAAGACGTCACCCCGCTTCATTGGGCTAAATGTGTGAAGGATTTTTAAATCCCCACTTCCCCAGACGCTGGATCGGGCGTGATGGCCCGACGAAATGGCCCCCTCGTTCCTCCGATGTAACCGCCATGGATTTTTGTAGGGATTTGTCAAGGTCACTTTCTAATCTTCCTCGGTTCCAAATTTACAAACACTGGCACAGATATTTAGAAATGCTGTGGCGTCTGAAACCCAGGATATGATGACTAAAACCTGGGACAAACTGAAAAGACGTATAGAAGATCTGCAGGCCACTGGAGGCTCACACGTAGAGGTGTATTAAGTTTGTAAATAGTTATACAATCTTAAGAAGTTGCCTGTTATGTCTATGAATAAATCTTTATCCAACTAGCCCTCGTTTTTATACTATGTGGTTTCCTTATCAGGCCAAGACGTTGTGAACACCCTGTACATTTACACTTATATCTGGGGCTTAGACGCAACGATGACTTTTCATAGGACACACGAAAAGGTTCAGCACAAAATATGTTGGCACTCGACAAAAGATATTGACTTGGGTAAGTTTCCATAGTGGTTTGCGTCTCCAACTTCGATTCGACACGAACTTGATGCGAGACGAACGGGTCAATTCCAGCCATATCAAAAATAATTTGATGGATTTGAACCGTTTCGTGACCCCAACGTAATTATTTACCGAAGCACTCCACCTAAAAAGTGGACACGAGATTTAACAATTCATCATATATTCTTTTATTTTAATTTCTATGGTTTGTCCTGAACACATGGGTATATTTGAAGTAATTCGTAAGTAATGAAATAAAATGAAATAATATTTTATTTCCCGATTGAAAATTAAAATACAAATATGTAATAATTTATTAATTAGTAAGTTAAGTAAGTACGTAAATTAACTAGGGTAAATTACTTATAAATTTAGTAAAGGATGTACTTTAGTATGTTTAGGATGTATCAGTACGGAATCTTGATCCTTAAAAATTCATATAGTTTGTTTTTCTTAATTTCAATTAGTGTTAGTTGGCTTATTAGAGCTATGAGCAATGATTGACATTTTTCAATACTATTATTTCTATTATGAAACTTTTGTCTTAAAAAGCCTTATTTCAGTTGCATAATTATCCATATCAATAACTACCATGAGTCGCTATTGATTGAGTATAAGTTGTTCGCGGAAGTTCTAAATGAGCTAAATTGCACGTAAACTTCAGAAAGATACTCTTATAAATAGATGACTCTAACTGGCTTATATATCTCAAGAAAAGTTTTATTCCTTATGTATATGAGTACAATTTATGATTGCTAAACAGTGTTCACAAACTTAATTCATAAAATAGTGTAGTCGTATTGCACTGCATATTGCATATTTCATAATTCAACATAACATTCTACCTAATTTATTACACTCCTATCCGTTAAGGTAAAAAAATAGACTGAAATCAACACTGCTATTTTAAAGCCTTATTGGATCCTTCACAATATTTCTGATAAAAATGGACTTATTATAAACTTATTTTCTGAATATTTTACTTTACAAGTTTATTAGTAGTATCTACTCAATGAAACCGTTTCCAATTCAGTTAATGGCACATATAAATGTTAAATATACTCGTTAAGTTAAACACATGTAAGCCACAGATGGTAAGTGTTGAGAGCGCGAAGCTGTTATCTTGACTCCTGGGTTCAAATCCCGTTACACACCAGCCACTTTAAGATATGCGATAAATACTGTATTTAGAAAACCCATGTGGTCATTATTAAAAATACAAATAAGTATAGAGAGAACTTTCTCTGAAGTGGACAGCTCCCCTTAGAAAAAAGATATCGAATAAAATAATATTATATACACACAAAAATTAACCTCCTTTGTCGCCTGCTGATACTACTTGTCATAACGACATAAAGTAAACAAGGAGCTTATAACTTATCTTAATGTCCACAAGTTTTGTTCGTTGTTAATTCAAAGCAATTGTTTTAACAAACTTTTAATTGTTTTAAAATTTTTAATATGCATGACAATGATGAGAGAGCATGTAAATAATACTGATACTTTTATTAATCATTTCTCGACACTAATTATAACTTGAGTTTATTTATCTCTCCACCAATAACATTAATGGGTACTTTGGTATTATACCAACCACATCGATGAATAGACTTGCAAAACAGATTTTAATTAGTTAATATAACAAAATCTTCCTTACCTAACCTAATCACCCTTAGGTTAGGTTAGGTTATAATTATTAGTTGTGGTTGTTAGGCGTGGTTGGTATAATACCAAAGTACCCATTATTGATATTATGTCTTCAATTACAATTTAGTAAGTTAGTAGGACATTTTTTTATAATATCGTTGCTAATAATTGAATTTGATCTTTTTATTTACGTATGGATGTTTGTTTGGGTTACTTTTGTTATAGATTCTTTAATATTGTTTTGTTTGGTATATGTTAATTAGTATAACAATAGTACTGTACTTAAATATCAAAATTAATCTAAGTGGCAAGCAAAATGATTTCAGGCTTAACAAAGAAAATATTGAAAGTGAACACATTAAACTGGTGAGGATTTCCTAATTAATAGAACAATTAAGTTTATGAAAATAATCAATCTCTACCCAAATTAACCTAAGAACGAAAAACAAATTTCTGTAATTTACCACAAAACTATCGAAAGCAAACACACATCAGTATTGATGTTATATCTCAGTTTATAGGAGTCTACGTCAGTTTATGCTGACGCAGCGCTTTTGCACTATCTCTATCTCAATCCCAATCTGCAGTCAACGTTCAGCCAGTCAGCAGGTAGGCGTAATCAGGTCCAGGTCCAAGGATCCGGATGTTGATTTGCTGCGTTTCTCCAGTCTCCTCGTTCTGTCTCTAGGCAATTAAGCGCTAATGATGAAGCTTCTGCTTCAAATCAGCTGATTTAGTCAGTGAGTCCCTAAGGGTGGTCACCTCCCCCTGTACCTTCCACCCCCCGCTACACTACATCCGTAAAGCCGCAAACTAAACTTGTTACTATGTAATTATACCGTTTTCCTTCGTTCTAGCATCCTTACACTTCTCTTGGTTCACCACTTTGAACCTGAATTTGTTCAGAGGGGAATATTAAATGATGATAATGAATCTTTATGTTGTATCTTTGTTATAATGATGTTTGCAAGGTTCCCCACGGGGTTTTTCCAGTTTTATTTTTGGTTATTGATGCAGATTTATATAAGTCTAGTTTTAAAAGTGCATAAAAAGATCTATGGTGTTGATTATATCAAACCTGATGTGATAAGGTTTTTGATGACGTAAACGTGTGATATGAATCAGCTATGCATATACTGACAAAGTTTATTTGACTAAAGTTTGGTGTAATAGCATCACAACTAGCAAGGAGTAAACTTAAATTATTAATAAACATCAAATAAATTTAGTATATATATATAACAGTTTTAACATTTAGTATAATTAACATACAGTAATGTTGTTTAACAACATTATGTTTAATTAAATACTAATTAAACATTTAGTAATAAAAGTGTCATGAATTAGTCACAAATAAGGTGAATTAATTTCATAATAGGGATGGAAGACCTGAAAGGGCAGTGCAAAGAGAAATGTAGAGGGAGGGCTCACGCGCATCAAGCTCATAAGACTCATACCAAAATTAATGCAAACTGGAATTATAATGCGTTCAAAATCTTTCTAGTTCTGGGATTAAAGATTTCTTTTGATGGATTTTATACCCCCTCCAATTGGAAGACAACCCCGGGATCATTATTCTAAATAAGCAAAATTGAAGCAATTTTCAAGTAATTGAATCTTTCATATGATTGGTTAGCAATATTTTTTTTATTTATAAATTATTCTCTGATTCAATTTCAAGTCTATTTCATATTATAAGATTGCAATATGATTTTTTTTGTAAATTTCGCTTAAGGAACACAGCCACCTTTATGTTATAAGCTAACGTCAAAGTCCACCGTACGTTTCCTTTTCGTTTGGGTATCCAAAGAGGGCATTAAAACAGTTTTATTTTTATATTTGTCTGTGGACACCATAACTTGTTTGAGTTCTTTGACTAGGATTTAATTCGGATAAAACTTTTAATTTAACAATTCTGATCAAACTTTCAAATCAAGATCTATTTGTAAGATTGGTTTTACAAGTTACCCGGATCTAATAGTGGGGAAAGGTCTTTGGGGTTTTAACCAGAGAAAAACAGATGACATAATCAATATACGCCTTTTGACTACCGCACTATTCTGGGTATGAAAACTGTATGTATGTACCCATGTTTATTAATTGCGTGAATAAGATACACTCAACTAAGTGGTGAGTCGGTAGCGTCACGGACTCGGGGCCCAAGGCAGAGATGTCGTGGGTTCAGATCCTAGTACCTGCCACTACTTTTATCAGTACTTCCACCCTTTTGTACTGTACCAGCTCACCCTTTGCTTTGCTGGATAGTTTCATTCACAAATATGTAGTCTATGAGGACGGGCAAAAGGTAAAAACGGCCACCAAAGTAAAAAAAAAAAAAAAAAAAAAAAAAAAAAAAAACTGATTGGGGTACTTTGGTATTTTACCGATACACCGATAAATCGACTTCCATTGATCTTATTATGGGAGGGACAAATTTATATAAGTTTCCGTTTTATTAAGAATATGTTTTGATAAAATTACATCAGATTTTTATCAAAGGGCACGTTTTCAAATGTGATGAAAATTAAATTTTAAGTTTTTCGATTTTCCAAGGTAGGGATTAAACGCAAAACTAATTTGTGGTTCGTTAAAAGGCAATTTAATTTTAGCGAAACCTGCAATATAAGTTAAACTGGTTATCTGTGTAGTGTAGATTATTTACTGGTATTTACTACACATGTGTGTTCAGCATTATGTTCAGAATATTTTGACAATGTTATCATAATTTTCAAACAAAGGTTAATGCCTGACTAAAACATGACATATTTATTGTAGTAATTCTCTTGACCCTTGAAAATCTATAGTTCTAATGTAACTTCAACAGTTACATTAGTAAAGTGAAAAAATTGTTCTAGGTATAATATAAAACTAATTTATTAATTATTGGACCCATGCGATTAAAACTGCTGACACAATTCCACCTTCCCTAAATTGGAGTGACACGAGTGTAATAATTTTACATTCAATCCAAAAATGTAAGAACAGCTGTAAAATCCTTATATTCATAAACTGTTGATGCGAAACCGAACACCTAAGTCCATGTAAATATGCGGCAACATCGAAGAAGTTGATTGTTTATTCGGAAGTAAGAAGAACCCGGTTGGCATATATAAGAGGAAGATCTACATAATAGATTAGCCAAATGCGGCCAACGTATGCGGGGCAGAGCACGGTGGCGCATGCGCTCGCGACCACCTTTTTGCTTTATTTTCTCTTGAGACGGCGGAGGAATGCTAATTGGCCAATTGCCATTCTACCGCTCTCCGAAATTTCGGTACGCATTTGAGCACTATTTCTTATCTCAATTTCCCAACCTATTACAAGAATCCTGCTCGCATTACGCTGAGATCTCCAATCTAAATAGCAAATGTGTTACCATTCATCTGGATTTGTCAGATTTGTCCTTTTCAACTTCTATGAAGTTTTACTTTTTTAAATACAGGATAATTACTTGATTTTCTTTTTCTTGAAACTAACTATTAATGTTATAGTATTTATTTTGATTACGTAGAACCTATGCCAACTTGCGCTGTAAGCAAAACAATTTTATGTAAGTCTCATTATGTAAGTATGTATTAATACACCTAAGTATGTAATAAAATACCACCCACGGCAGCGAACCTGCAAGCGTATTTTTATTTGCCGAATTGGATTTTCACTAAAATATTTCATTAAACTGTCAGATTTATTCCCTATACAAATAATAGTAAGTTTAATGAGCATCTATGTTTGCTGATAAAATGAGGATAATGCAATGTAATTGTTTTTGTGATTTGTTAATAGCTTGTATGAAATAAAGAAATTCGCCGAATTTTATCAATATCCATAAACTAGTAAACTACAACAATTTAATTATTCCCCATAAAAATTAAATAGAAATTTAAATGTAAAGCTTTCCTTTAAAATTGTTTCCGTAATTATTAAGCGTACAACGAAGCTTAAGTATCCTGAATAATTTTTTTGAGCTCTACAAAATGCTTCAGAAAGAAATTGCAAAGATTTGCGTTTTAAAGGTCAAAAATCGGAAATCCCTATTTTTACCCTATATAACCCCCATAACAACTTGTTCCCATTGTCTGGTCATGCGTGTTCGCGAACTCGTTCGAATAAACATAAGTTTACACGATTGTACAAAATTCCTTCAACATCTGATCACTTTTACTAGATTTATCATGCTAACGAACGATATATAAATTTGAACAAATGCAGTTTTCGGCCTCTGGGGACCTCAAAACAAATAAGCAACTCGATCCTGGGGATAGGTCTTATTAGAAGACCTATGGAAATAGCTTATTCTCGGTATGGGAAATTTTCTAAACATTACTGTGTTTAGCAACGCGATATTGTGTTTTAAAGTTAGAAAGTAAACTATTGAAAACTTACGTATACTGTTTCGCAATATCAATATTGTTCTATACCACCGGGATAATATTCTGTTAGTAAACTGAAAGCTGTCAGAGTGACAAACGATGTAGGGAAACAATGACCTTTGCAATAGAAAGAAAGTGTAACTAATTATGTCTAACTTGCAGCTTTGCATTCATTATGGGGCGAAATGTAATAATAAATATTTGTGGAATATTAAGTATGCTTACGCAGGATACTATACAGGGTGTTCATTTGAAAACTTTCCACATCTGTTGTGTGCAAAGGTAAGGCTTTTAACACTTGTTTGTTCTCAATTCCCCCTAATTTGGACATGCCAAATCCAATAAAATTATTTTCAATTTTGAAAAATGCCCCAAAAGGGCCCAATTTGGGGGGTAGGGGTGCTTTTTGAGAAATTTTCAAATGTAAACATGGGTTGTGTGATACATCAATTTAAAGCTCTAATCACCCCGATCATTTTGGTGCAAAAAAAGTTTAATTATCTTTAACCGTATTTACAGGGTGGGTCAAAACGTTTTAAAAAAGGACTTTGAAGTTAAGTACCGTATTACCTTAACTACTGAACGGAACAGCGCCAAATTTCTTTCCAAGCTTATTCTTGAGCTACTCTTTAAGATAACTTGTAGTAAGGGCATTTTCCAAGTTATTATCAAATTTTAAAAAAATCTCAAATTTTAAGAATAAAAGAAAGCTGAAAACTCAAAATTCTTAAATAGCAAGGTATGACAAATTCCATACCACGTGAAAGGTCCTTTTTTAACAAACATTTTACGTATTTAAGTTTTCTTTCTATCTCTTACCGTTTAAAAATTGCAGTAGAAAAACATAATTTTCTACGGTAAAATTGTAACTAGTTTTCTAATAAAACAGCCAAAATTCGTCTCTGGGCACATTAAATGGTGCAATAACTGAAGGAAACAATTCATAATTATTTTTAGGCAGATATGCAAACAAGTCATTACGTTTTACTTTGTGAAAAACAAGTTTTATAGCTGATGATAAAAACCCAAGCGTGGGCCACTTTCTGTAGTACCATTGACTAGTCAATACTACTAATTTCTAAAGTACCATTTCCTGTAGTACCTAATCAAATATGGTGTAAACTTAAAAAAATAGACTTTATTTTTACTTATTGGTCACAACAAAAGTGTTCCAGGATAACTGCAAAGTGTTTAACAATAGATATCCAGGTATAACATTGAGTCATATGGCTGTAAATGATTTAGTTAGGAAGTTTTCTGAAACTGGCTCAGTTACCAATGAGAAAAGAACAGGATGAATTCTGACACACGTAAAAGTAGTCGATCAATTTGTTATGAATCCTACTACATCGTTGTACAAAGTGCAATGTGTTTTATTATAAAACTAGTTATAATTTTACCATAGAAAATGATGTTTTTCCACTGCAATTTTTAAACGGTAAGAGATAGAAAGAAAACTTAAATACGTAAAATGTTTGTTAAAAAAGCACCTTTCACGTGGTATGGAATTTGTCATACCTTGCTATTTAAGAATTTTGAGTTTTCAGCTTTCTTTTATTCTTAAAATTTGAGATTTTTTAAAAATTAGATAATAACTTGGAAAATGCCCTTACTACAAGTTATCTTAAAGAGTAGCTCAAGAATAAGCTTGGAAAGAAATTTGGCGCTGTTCCGTTCAGTAGTTAAGGTAATACGGTACTTAACTTCAAAGTCCTTTTTTAAAACGTTTTGACCCACCCTGTAAATACGGTTAAAGATAATTAAACTTTTTTTGCACCAAAATGATCGGGGTGATTAGAGCTTTAAATTGATGTATCACACAACCCATGTTTACATTTGAAAATTTCTCAAAAAGCACCCCTACCCCCCAAATTGGGCCCTTTTGGGGCATTTTTCAAAATTGAAAATAATTTTATTGGATTTGGCATGTCCAAATTAGGGGGAATTGAGAACAAACAAGTGTTAAAAGCCTTACCTTTGCACACAACAGATATGGAAAGTTTTCAAATGAACACCCTGTATAAAAGGAAATCATTCATATATATATTAAAACATGACAGGGTTTTTTTATTTCACGATTCTGAATCAACCACTAGACGGATTTTCATGATTTTTGTGTCGAAAGAAAGATAATTTTAAGAGCTAGGGAATGCCGAAGCCATAATTTTAGTTCAGCGTTTCAGTTTTTTAGAAATTAAGTTTTAAATTTTAAAAAGCCTAGCATCCGACGCTAACATTCTACTCTAGCTTTTGGTATAATACCATTTGCTTAACGTAACAGCTTTAAACATTCAGCGGTTTCGACACAAATTCAGCTTTTGGATGAAAATGAAATGACATACGTAGAATTGGCTTATTTATACTATGTGTAATGCTATAATCATCGTTAATTTATTCGGTAAGAGGATGAGAGTTTATTTAAATATACATAGTAAAATACTAGATGTTCTATTTTTTTTGCAATCTTTAAAATATTTAGTTTGTTTCAGTGAAATATAATTTGTTATAACTAACAGCTGGTTGAATAAAAAAAAAAATTCTATAGAGCTATGAGGTTAGTTTATTTTTACTCTATGATTTTGTCATTGATTATAGGAAATAAGTGAGATTCTATAACCATTGCTGTATACGAATCGAAGCTCGCGAATCTTCAAACGAAAGCTTACGAATATTATTTGACTACTCTACTTTTTGAGGAAAGGTTGGAAAAATAACAACGATCACATGTTTTAATTAATATTGGAAGCTTTTTCTTTACTATTAATTTTGAACTGCTTAAACTATGCTTGAATTAGTAATAACTAACAAATCCGTAATTTAGACTAGATATTTTAACTGAAATTAATGCATGGTTTCTTTTTGTAGACATAAACAGGCTTAGTCCAATATGTGTACATCAATTTATATCAATGTATACAATCATAAGATAACAAGGAAACCTAATTTCAATTTATGCTCAGTTAGCAGCTAGCTCTTTACACTTTTATTATAATATGTATTGTTTTTGCTCAATGATTGTATTTTGCCGCGCTTGTGATTTCTGGCAAAAGGTTGTATGTAATGCTAGTACGTTCAGCAAGTGTTCTCACATACGATGAACGTATAAATCAAATCATAAAAGTAGCTTGGAGCAGATGCTGGTGACACAATGTCACTATCGTAAATAGAAAAGCTTGAAAATTGGCAATATTGCCAAATATAGATCTTAATTTGTGAATTTATGTGGAATCATGTTTCTTGGTGGGAAAAATTATAATTGTTTCACGCATGCATTTTACTTATTATTTAAACGCTAGGAGGCTAAATAAATTATGCTGCAATTGATTAAATACGTCACGGATTCTGGCTCGAAAATAACAAAAAATAAAATATTTTAAGAATCTCGAAACACAAGTCCAATACTTTGATACTTTCTAAAACTTTAACATCAATTGAATTATCGTTTTCCAAAATTTCAAGATTGTTTACAGTATATTTTTATCTGTATCTGTTGTTAAGGATAATTTTTTTCTTCTTTTAATACGTCCAAAAGCCAATAAGTTAACTTGGTATGTTTCCCTTACCATGATTACTATTTTGATGCTCATCAGTCCTGTGTATAATGAAAATAACACAAAATTGAATAGTAGTATTTATGTGTGGTAGTACCACGTGAATTAAAGATAACTAAATGTACTATGCATTATCTAAGCAAATTTCCTATATTGGGAATAATCTATTACGTACGTCTCAAGGTACTGGGCCCGGGACTGATTAACGTATTTCGTTTTCATGAATTTTGGTACAAACGTGTTAACCTACCGTTATTCAAAGGGGTTTTGTTTTATGGGGTAAACATTTGAAGTTTCCGTTGTAAACGCCCAAAACAAAATAATTGCAATTTATTTCTAAACTATTTTATTGATCAAAAGAGGTTAAATTACTTTTGTCCGCCAATTTACCGTTGTATACTTTATAGGAAATGCATTTTGGGGATTAAACAACTTTAATCTATAAGGTTTAGTGTCACTTATTATTAATTTTAAATAACACGTAATATATATAGTTAATGTAGCTATATGTATACATGGAGTATAGTTATATATGGCATTTTGCATGCTCAAATAGAGCTTGCGAAAATGCCAAGTTGAAACTTATCCACAATAATTTCCCAATAACACTAAAACTCATCAATAACTACGCAACAATGCATATCAACTGATTGGCAATGAAATAAATAATACAGGGATACAAATGTATTAGCTTGTTTTTTTACTAAACAGTGTCTTATGGTACTTTTTGGGTTGTGTAAAAAAAGGTCCCGTAAAATTATAAAAATAAAACCTTATGTTACAACAATTGGTTGCAACAATTTCGTGAATAATAGTAACGGTAGATATTAATTAATTTAGTACAATAAAGAGTTTTGTGAGATGTTGTATTAAGATTGTTGATTCCACAAGCTATGGAAATTGTTGAAATTGACTATTAATTTGCCAAGATATCCACATTGATAAAACAGACTGTTCTGTAAACAATCTGATTGGCAATATTTTATGTAACAAAAGCGTTATAGTAATAATTGTTAAATAGTAAAATTTGTATCATGTTGATTGCATTTAAAACTTTAAATCAACCTCCATATAATCATGAATTGCAGTTTTGAAATTACAGTATATAAATCTTCAAATATTTCGGTGAGAGCCAATGCAAAGATCGTCAAGGCGTTGAAGGCAATTCAGATGCTGCATCAATTTTGCATATTGGCCATTGGAAGGCGCTACTTACAGAACACTTTAGTACGCGAGCGACTTATCAAAATAACAAGCATTCGTCCGTTCTTACACAAGTTTTAAAGTAATAGAATTAGATCAACTGATTTCCTAATCATACATAACATAATTTTCAACGTCAACCACTATAATGCATTTTTAAAGGTTGAATACTTATTTACATTCCAGCAGCGTCAAGTGGGAAACACTATGGATTATTTTAAACAGGAAGCCCCGATTTATGTATACGTAAATTTTGAAAAAATATACTATCCAAAAACGAAAAAGACTATTAATAGTAGATGATTATTTGATATTGTATTCAACCATATGAGCTAAATGTATGTACGTAGGAACTGAAACGTTTTAGAACCCCAAAAAATAATTATAATCTCAAACCTTTAAACGGATAAATTCATACCTTATATCTACTTTACTACTACTAATTTTGCTACCAACAACTATGGGTTCAATACAATCAATGCAACTAGAAATGTTTGGCAAACCAATGGATACTCATGTGAGAGACTTATTATATTAAATAATTTACTGTAAAACTGTATTTTAAAATCACAAAGTTTATAACATTGTTTATTATTGTACCACAATAGTGAACTGCAATACCAAATACCACGATAATGCCCCTTTCACAAAAGGAAAAGTTGAAACGTATCATACCGCCAATGATAAACGAAAAAGTTCCAAAGTCCTTAGTATAAGTTAAACCAACGGTTTGGTTGTTTGCATCTGACTGTCTGGGGGAGGACACCACAGGGTGCAACTGGTGGCGGTGGAGGGGGGGGAGTATTGTGTATGGGCAAAGTTTTAAGCAACACTGCCGGAGTAATCTTTCTGGAACAAAAGGCAATTGTATCGACTGAGACACAATGCCTGTTGTATCTAAAACACAGTGCCACCCTAAGCTCTCTTGTTATTGGTTTTTTGTTTTATCTATGTGCATGGGGCATCCCTTGATAAAAGCCAAACAGGGTTATTGAAGTTGGGTTGTCATAAACATAGTAGGTAATCTTCGTTGTTTTATAATTACTTTCTTTCAAAAAATGATTGTGGTTTGGCAAAATGGGTTGCTTTCTTCACTAGAGTCTACGGGGTAAAATTGGTATATTTAGGTGTTTGTTTAGAAATAAGGACAAAACAAATTTCCGGCTCCTTGTTTACTAATTCATAAGAAACGAATTTATAATTTTTTATTAAAAGTAAAAATAAATAGTAAGTCAATGGTTCTGCAGTTAGGAAATCCACGAATATATATGGAAATATTTCACATGTTAACAAAAAATCTCTAATTGTATAATTTTTCAACCTAATTATTATGATGAAAATTCTGCAAAATTATAGATTTTATTATTTCTCATCCATTCATTCTTTCTCGAGTATGTTAATTAAGATCTCTCATGTCCTTCATAAGTGTCTGAGGTGTTTGTTTTGTTTAAGATTTTAATATTTATTAAATAACCAAATACTTACCCAACCATATTTTTTAGCGAATTTCCCTATAGGGAAGTAGCTATTACCGTAGGTGGCATGGTAAGACCTAGGCCCGGGACCGATTTACTTTTTCATTTTGATGTCCCCAGAGGCCAAAAACACCATTCGTTCAAATTTTTATATATGTATATATATATATATAGATATATATATATATATAGATTTATATATATATATGTGTCCGTGAACACGATAACTTGAGTAATTTTTGTCCGAGTTTTATGAAATTTGGTTTGAAGGTGTAAGGCGGGATAAACTTGAATGAGTTCGCGAACCAGCATGATCGGACCATGGGAACAGGGTTTTACGGGGGGTTTTATGGGATAAAAATTGGTTTTTCTAATTTTTTACCCTCTAAACACAAAATTTCCCAATTTCTCTCCAGACCTTTTTAAAGAGCTTAAAAAAAGAAATAATTCAGTATATCCAAGTGTTTTTGTACAATTATTGGTTACGGAGAAAATTCAAAAAAAGTTATTTTAAAATTCCCATGTTATTCTTATGGAGAATATTGTAAAATGTTGTAGTTTGCTTGTTTATGGATATATTTTAATCAAACTTGGTAAATTTATTTATTTTATACAAAGTTATTCATATTTTACCAAAAATACACTTTTTTACCCTCCCTGTAGCACCAAGTATGCTTGACTAGTCGCTTGACTAGGTACTCATAAAACCTAATGTTAATTAAATACATTCAATTTAAAATCAATTCAGGCAAATGGAAATTCGCTTAGTCGGCAGGTTTGCTGCGGCGGGGGTATTTTAACTTTATCTGGAATTGTTTACTAATCTTGTCCGTAAATTCCGAAACCCTTTAACAATGGACTTTCTAAGGACTTAAATCAATTTTTTTTATTATCATGATGGAGAGTGTCCACAATGGTCCCAAACAACACTGCTTTGGTTTATACCATGCAAAATGCTTAACGATTTGCGTTGGTAATTTTTTAAGTCTATGAAACAAATTTTTACCTCACGCCACCGAGACGTCACGCCGAGATATGCTGTCAGATACACTTGGAGTGGTCGTGAGGTCACATCAGACGTGGTTCACAAATGCTTTTACAATTTAGACATACTTGAATCTTTTAAACTTATTGTTTATTGATAAACCACAATTTTGAATTCAGCTACAATAACCTATGTAACAACATTATAATAATCTTTTGTACTACACTTTGTATAAAGACTATTTAAATTGTTAATCAATATAAAAGCACATTAACTTTTACCCTACAGGAACACAGTCTGGTCCAAAACCAATTCTAACTATTAACTAATTAACTATTAGACTAAAAGATCATAGTGTTGTATTGAATCTTAAATTTCAAAAAATTAAAAGTGAATATTCACAAAAACAACACAAACAAATAACATCATGTAATAAAATATACAGGGGGGGCTGAAAAGTAACTTGCACCCCTCCCCCCCTTAACTTTTAAACTTTTGAGATATTTGACATCGGTTTGGGGCAACCATCTTAGAAATGAGGGGCTACAATAATAATGGTTAGTTTTGAAAATTTTGCCCTTAGCGGGGATAGAGGGTAGCTCAAAATTTTCAAATGGCAAGTATGGTTGAGTTTTGTACCATTTTAAAGATTTTGGCAAAACTAAACTATGACGTAAAGAAAACCAAAATCGGCCCACTAATAACATAATGGCACCCTAAAACATTTCAAAACCAAATAACTATGAGGGAGGCTGAAAATTAACTTGCACCCCCCTTAACTTTTTAACTATTTGAGATATTTGAAATCGGTTTGCGGCAACCTGTTTAGATTTGAGGGGAGGTGTTGGTGGGGGGGGGGCATAGAAACATACATGCGTCAAACATTTCATCTAGAGAATAATTTATTGTAAATTTTAACAGTTATTAAAATATTGAAGATTTAATTAAAGTGATAATAAATTACTGTTATTACACTAAGAACTAATTTCAAAAATAGATAGTTTAATATTTAAAATACCTTAGTATGTTTCAAGCAGCTTTAACAATTTAAAATTGGACATTGAAATTGTATATACCAAACAACTCTATGAAAAGATAGATACCGATTAGATTTCAAGCATGGTTGAGTATGGTAACGAATTTTACTCGGGCACAAGTTCCAACTGTTATAAAATTAGTTTAGGAAACTATAACTAAGTGTCTGTTCCAAGTAGGAAACTTGAGATAAGAGGGACTAATTGTGGAGGGAAGTGCCGATTGGTTGTAGTTGGTAGTTCGGCCTCAAGGCTCCAGTTTTACATTCAAGTGGCACACATTTAGCATAACAGATACGGGAGAGCGCAGCATATAAAACGCGGATCGTAAAAATCTCCATCTTGAATGTCAACTTGGGAACGCTCTATATACATTTACATTACATCGAATAATGGTAATGTACCAGATCATAAACTTTCAACTTTTAACGCTCTTATCAGAAACTATATTCGCGTCGTAAACGACTCATATTTCTCGTTTACCAATCTTAAGTGGAATAGAGTCATTTGGTTGAACGTTTTAGTCCATGATATTTTTAAGTCACAAATAAAATGATATATGCTTACATTGAAACACTTCGTTCATTTATTTAATAATGGCTAAACTACAACCTATATTATGTATTTACGTTATTGTAACCCTTCTTAGTACGGTAGAGCAAAGGATATTTATCACTAACTTCGGTAAACATAGGAAACATTTAATTGATTTAAGAGCTAACTATTGTTTTTCCAATTGATCACTCAAAGCCGTTATGGTATCGGTATCGGATTTAATCGTTTAACCGTTATGGTGTTAGAATCTAGTTAAATTGCGAAAGTAAACTCTGAAATATAGCCTAAATGAGTTGTAGCCAACTGATTCCAAATCAAGCTTGGATAAAATTACAGTTGTTTCGCATAGTGCTCGTTGCTGCATATGTTGAAGTATATACAAAACTTGCAAACAACCCAGGTGATGCTTATATTTACATGACATTACTTAATGTATATAGAGAATACTTTGAGATACGATTTAAATTACTACGTATATTTAATCTGATTTCAAAACTTATTGCCAGTTCAAAATCGGGGTGTTTTAATATTGTTAGGTATATTTAAAAACTACTATAGTAATGATTTTCAAGGCAACGTTGGCAACATAACTTTGACTAGTCATTTATACACAACGATAGCTGCTGAATCCCGCTTTACAACGGCTACAAGCCGGCAATGATATAACGTTCACTTAGTCGCGGGTTTGCTGTGGCAGGGATGTTTCTTGGCTGTTTTGTGTGGACACAGGTTAGTGAGGGAGGTCAGTAGGTATATGCAGTAGTCCAGATTAATTGTCTCTTTGGTTATAGTCATCCCTCTGACCCCCCCCCCCCCAAACCACGCAGCCCCCTAGGCCGTTGGAACAAACGATTTGCTTTGTTCGTCCACATCTACCATGCAAGTTTGCTACATAAATCTATACTTCTGAAACCAAACATTCATTATAGGGAGGTATGAGGTAATGGACATTCGCATTAGTCAGACAAATGCTTGCTAGAGTCAAAGCAACAAAAATAATTAGTTTTATTTAATATTAGTAATATTAGTATCTCGTCAACAATAATGTATAACATTGAACTATGGTTGACACTATACACTTTCATTACTGATATCAAATGCATCAGAACATTATTATATTGTGAGAAAATACAATAACTCTAGGAAATAGATTTAAAGTTAATATTCACTTATAATAAGACTTGAAATAAAATTTGTTTAGTGGTGGACTTTCATTACATTTTGAGACACTCTGTTGTCATAAGTTGTTATTGGTTTGAAAGATCCTAAGTAAAATAACTTTAATCTGAACCTGAACATAGCCAATAAAACGTACAGGTGATTTCTGACAACTTAACAAGAATCTCGTGTCCAAAAGACATTCAAGAATCCATAATTTATATTTCCACTATTTATATTGAAATAATATATATATATATATTATTTATATATTGAATAAATAATTAGATATTATAATAGATATAATGTAATATATTATAATAGATATTATATATATATATATATATATATATATATATTGAAAGAATAATTATATTGAAATAATATGAATTTATTTGAGCGAATTCATTTCTTTCAGTTCTTGAAATGCAAAGGTTTTCCTTCATTTTATCTCTGTTTTGTGTCATTTAATCTTTCCTGTTATATGATATCCGAAGAATTGTAATATTCGCTTTTCCTTAACAAGAATTCGTACATATTAAAAGAACAATAAATATTAAATTTTATTATTGATTTTATTATTTTTTACCTATTATCATTGACTATATATACCTGTCAATGCTGTTATATATTTTTATTGGAGTATTGAGGGAAAAAATCCAAACTGTATTGCTGAGCATTCAATATTCACAAAATATCTAGGACAAATTAGTTTTAATAAACTGCTAAATTTAAACTAGCTTTATATAATTTTATCCACTATCCCTTTCATTGATGTTTTTCAAAGTTAACTTTGCGTGGTCCTTACATTATAGTGCACCTGGCTGTTGGTCATATATCCAAGTGAAAACAATACGTACTTTTCTGTTGCAGTGTTTCCACGGAAATGAGGAAATACATTATGCGAAATTCTCTCAGACATATGTTTGCAGTATCAATTTATAGAAATTCGAGCGCTATAACCGTGTTTCGCAACGAAAAGAGGACGGGAAGAGGAATGATTATTTTTCTTTAGAACTGCTGTATGAAATAATTACACATCTTTTATTTATTTTATAAACAAAACTGTTATTTTCTTGCAGTTCAAGTAAGGGGCTTAAATTTCCTAGGAAACCAAGTGATGTAAGTTGCACTGGTGTGTGTTTTAAAATACTGTAGCCTTATAATCTAATTCAAAAATTAATTTTTAAGTGTTGACCTGCTTACTTGAAAACTCCCACCTACTTGTATTCGAAGTAAATAGGTCCAAAATTAATTCAAGAAAATACCTGGTGTAGCAATAAAATCAATAACTCAATAGTAATGTTTTACTACAACATTTGTTTTACCATAATTATTCAATTTTAATCCATTCTCTTTACCTGTAGTTTATTCTATACCATTAAAACGGCAACTATGGGCAAAATTCTCCCACAATGTAATTAGAGCACTATCAAAACCCTTTCAAAGTAAATAAACAACGAGCCCTAAGCTTCATCGACCAAATATTTCATTTTATTATTTAGATAAAAACCCGTCATCCCGCATGGTTCCGTCGATCCCGAAGAAAATCAGCCTGTGGGATAGAGCCTTTAAGGCGTTCCTTCATACTCTAATTCTCGTCAAACGTACATACTTTATTTTGATGTGCCATAGTCTATGTCTGTTTTATCTCGTTAATAGCTTTAAGCGATGGTCAAAAATTGCCCTTATCATTTTAATAATATAATACTAAATCATGCAGTGTTAAACTATGTTGAATTTTCATGGTGCTTTAAGCTATTTTAGTATTATAATGAGTTCTAATATGTATCAAATTGCAAATTAAACCCATACAATTTCATTAATTACTGTCTTTCCAACTTGGAAAAACAATTGAACCAAATTACATGCAATTTTGCAAAAATCATCTGCGTACCTAGAACCAATGTAGGTAGTAATCCTGTTGTATATACAATAGGATACCAATACACCATACAGTTTATGTATACTAAACACTATCACTTAAAACTTTGGTATTACTAAGTGGTGCATAAAGTACTAACATGATGGCCTAATGAAATGTCTAGTTCAGTGGCTTTAATTGCATAGTATAATTTACAGTTAAACAATAGTTAAAGATTGATTTGCGGGTATAATGCCTGCCTAGTTTTTAAAGCCTTAGACTTCGGTGCGAGAGGAATTGGTTCGATCCAAGGCGGGTCCACACATATTTGAAAGGTTAGAACACCTTTCCCTGCAAGAGTTTAACGTTCTCAATAAAACAATGCAACGGGCAAGTAACAAACCAAAACTATGCCAATACTAATTAATCAGGTGTTTACAAGTAGCCAGATTACAAGCGTTCAAGACAAAGCTCCGATGTCATGTGAAAGAAATAATGGCTACCTTCACCCTCACTCGGGCTCAATAATGTGGATAAATGAGTACGATTTTGCGGTGGAGTCCAGTCAGCGTTCTCCCTCCTAAACACCCCTCGCCCGATGTATCGATAGTGTTCTTCTGTTTTTATAAACAATTGACTCCCTACGTCTGACAAAACTATATGTTATAGTTTATTAATTAATTCCAATGTTGAAATCATTTTTTTAACCCGTACAAGTTTCTTTCAAGTAGTATGTGATGTATGTTTAAGTTTTAAATTTTAATTCAAAAAGATACATTTGAAACAAATCCCTTAAACTTACGTTTAAAAAAACCAATAGCTTATGCAAGGAAAGATAATTTTTTTAAAGTCAGAAATAGAAATAATATTCAAAACTGCAATTTCGGGTAACTTTGTTAACCAAGTTAATTGCAGCACTAGAAGTAGCTTACAAAATACTTAATCAAGGACTGGTAATGTTATATCGCTTTGTTGATAATGCATTGCCTGTATTTATAAAAGTCCATATATACTATGAAGTAAACAACATTATGTTATCTAAGCATTATATTAAACAATCAAATAATTTATGAGGTAAGTATGTAATCAAGGTACAGTCGTGTGTATTTACATTCTGCTTCTAACGTCCCCTTTTCTATCAGAATGTTTGAAAAGATTTAAATACTAAAATCTAAGCTTGCCTTCAACTTATTATCATTGTTATATCATGTGCAGTATTTGTTTCTAGTGTAAAAAACAGACTTGTAATTTAATGAGAATTAAATAGGAGTTTTCCTCTTTCTAAAAAAGTATTTAATTTTGAATCCCAATAAAATTAATTTTTTACAGGTTTACGGTGTTGTTGCCCGAAAGTTATCCATTAATTTCATGAAGCCAAAGTTAATAAAATTGAACAACATAAGACCATAATCAGTCTGCTTTCAACTTTTTATAAAATATTAGAGAACCTAATGGTTAATAGACTAGTAAAGTAACTAAAGTTAATAGACTTTAAAGTGTTATAAGATGTATCTTTTATTTACTTAACATAAAAAGAAGCAATACTGTTAACAGCTTTTGTAATAGGTTGAAAGAATGGTTATGTAACATAAATTATAATTCGTTGCTTAGGAATGTTTTAGAATAAAATCTTATGTTTTTATCTCGTTAAAATGTAGTAAGTTATTTTTATTTTTTGTGTTCATTACTTACATTTTAGGTAGTCAAATATTTATATTTTAATTTTTAGAAGTAGACGAGATTAATTTAACGCTATAAGTAGCAGCAGGAGTGACAATTGTAGTAACGGTCTGATGAGACTGAACTCTTCATTTAATGTATAGATAAGATAAGTTTTTGTGTAACTGACCAAAAATACTGGACAAAGTGGTCAGTTAATTCCCTAATTGTTTTATGATTTGATAATTGTTTGTTTTCGAGGAAATAAATTCATTATTCGTTATTCATTATTAATTCATATTTTACAGATTGTGATAAATATTTTTCTTATAGTTTATTATCAATATTTTATAACTGTTGAAGTATGCAAAACTGTTTGCTCAATAGCGGTCTAGAGTTAGGCTGTGCTAGAGAGAAGGAAATTGAGTCCATCCTTCTTTGAGAGTTTGATTGGATCTTTACGTCTCAGGCTCTTTCTTCTCTACCCTACATTTTATTTAGTTTCTTATTACCTTTTTCAAGGAGCGTTATTTGTAAGTGAGTTTCAAGATAAAGTAGAAGATTCGTCTTATTATCTTTATCAGAAAATTCTGACGATTCGAGAAATGGTTTTTGCAAGATGTACTTTAAAGCAGGTTCTATTTTAAAGAGTCCATAAAATGAAGAGTAGGTTATTTAACCTATCCAGAATCTTTTCTTTTATAAACATACTAATGATATCTGACCAATTCTATATCTTTTGATGATTGTTATGATTATCCTTAAGTTTATAGCTAGGTTTATAAAATTGAGGTTCAATTTATTTATTTCAGCTTGAAATATTTAGCTTTAATCGATTAAACCAGTTTTATTTTACTTTTATATCTTAGTGTTCTGTTTCAAAATGGGTCACATGTTTAAAAGTTTCTAAAGGTTTCACTAAACGCATATCGTTCAGTTAGATACTATTTAATTTAAGTCTTCCCACAGTATTACATTGAAATTAACTAAACAATTTAAACATCCATTATACGTTATATTTATTTCCAATTTCTATTATATTTATAACGTGTCAGATGGTTTATTGATAGACAGATGGGAATATACTGTTTACCACTTCATCAACAGTATTGATATATTTTCGTAAAGAATTATATTTCTGAATACATTTTTTTAAATATATGTTAAGTCAAAACAGTTTCTCAGAGCCCAAAAGTGTATTAAAATAAAAAGTACATTTACCTACGACCGTTTTTTAAAGTAGCCATTTCAGTCCAGTTCTTAGAATTGAAAAGTTTCACTTTACAGCTGTTTACTTTCATATCCGCATAGTTTCATCTCATATCCGCATAGTTTTCTCATATCCACACCACACAGGTAACGGACCAATGAGGTTCAAGTATTGAGAGAAAAGAATTAAAATTGTAATGCTTCGAACGTCAACTAATCAGCTGATCAGCTGATCAGTTGACCAATTTAATTGTTTATCCGACTTGTTCATGTTGATACTCGCGTATTCTTAATTAAGTTGGTGGAAGTCCAAAAATAAATGAAATATTTGCCGAATTGTACCTAATACAATATTATTTATGGTAAGAATGCTGCTAGCAATGTAATATTTAACGAAGTTTAACAAACACGTAATTACAGGAAATCAGCTGATTATACAACAAGTTGTTGCATCACTTTCAGTGGCAATGACAATACACGAAAACATAACCTCTCTAAAAAGTTATCAGTAGTTATTGTTATTAATTAAATCCAGATTGATAGTAATTAAAAAACGGTCGTAGGTAAAGTAGTGTACGCAACTCGCGTTAATAGTCTTTACGACACTCGTAGAAGTTTTTAAGGCACTCGCCAAGGCTCGTGCCTTAAATTTTCTACTCGTGTCGTAAAGACGCGTAAACTACTATTACAAAAGGAAATGACAAGATTACAAATAATACATAATGTAAATATCCATATAGTTTAAAAATCAATATTATTAAGTCTTGCAAGTATTCAACCTAAATAGCTATTATTGTTGTGAAGATTAGGTATGCACTGTAAGTGCGTGTTGTGTAAGAGTGTAAACACTATATAAGAGCAACGTCGCGACACCCTACCTGATATTGAGTTCAGGATTTAAGATGTTCCAGATTTAAGGGGTTGAAGCTCGTGCTACACACAGCATGTACGGTTTTGTTCGGGTGTTTTTAATTTTGTAGCATTTCAATATTTCTACTTTTCATTTTACCTACTCTACGATATTTCAGCCGTTCTCTACTCTTGGTTGTTATATTTATGTATTAACCATCCAATTAGTAATACGATACAGAATATAGGTAAAGCTACTATAATTGTTATACATATCCAGGTAAAATGTATTGGAGAGGTGGACACAATGTTCAAAGAACGTCCAAATGAAAGTAGTTTACTAAATACAACATAAAAGGTTCGTGTACATTTTGTATTGCAAGATACATATTTATTTTATTAATTCCATACAAATAATATCGTCTAACTGTAGTCTGTAGATTTTAATCCGTAGTTAAAATAGTACTACACCCATTTAGCGAATTTCCCATATAGGGAACAAGCTATTACAAGCTTGGTAGGACTCATCGACCCGGGACACGGGACCGATTTATTATTTTTGTTTTGATGTCCCCAGAGGCCTAAAACAACACCCGTTCAAATTCATATGAATTTGAACGGGTGTTGTTGTGAAAAGTAGAAATATTGAAATGCTACAAAATTAAAAACACCCGAACAAAAGCGTACAGCTGTGTGTAGCACGAGCTTCAACCCCTTAAATCTGGAACATCTTAAATCCTGAACTCAATATCAGGTAGGGTGTCGCGACGTTGCTCTTATATAGTGTTTACACTCTTACACAACACGCACTTACAGTGCATACCTAATCTTCACAACAATAATAGCTATTTAGGTTGAATACTTGCAAGACTTAATATAATATTGATTTTTAAACTATATGGATATTTACATTATGTATTATTCGTAATCTTGTAATTTCCTTTTGTAAATGTACTTTCTTTATTTTAATACACTTTTGGGCTCTGAGAAACTGTTTTGACTTATTATAAATATTTATAAAAATGTATTCAGAAATATAATTCTTACCGAAAATATATCAATACTGTTGATGAAGTGGTAAACAATACATTCCCATCTGTCTATCAATAAACCATCTTACACGTTATAAATATGATAGAAATTGGATATAAATATAATGGATGTTTAAATTGTTTAGTAAATTTCAATGTAGTACTGTGGGGAGACTTAAATAATTAATTTCTACAGAACGATATACGTTTAGTGAAACCTTTAGAATCTTTTAAACATGTGAACCATTTTGAAACAGAACACTAAGATATAAAAGTCTAATGCTATTGAAACATTTAATTGAAAATCAAATCAGGAAAATGGAAATTCGCTTAGTCTCCAGGTTTGCTGCCACAGGGGTATTATTATTTGTTATGTATCAAGCTATATGATATAGTAACTGCATAAAGAAATCTTAGACAGAACGACGTGTTAAATGAGAGGTATTGACGTTAAACACGTTCTACTTAAGCACGTACTAATAAAAACAATAATTTACCAAATACTATATTTACAGTATGTATTTTAAAGAGTAGGGATTTATCAAAGTAATGATGTTGTAAACAAAAGATTCGGTCGGATTGTAAACACATACTGAAAGAAATTATTTGTTTGGCTAAATAAAACATACTGTGACAAAGATAAAAAGTAAGCTTGATGAAAGTGATAACGTTTCAAGTATTTAATTATTGATATATTTCACAGTACATATGAGTGGGATAAAAAATTTAAGTAAAATAAAGTTAAATTACATCGACAGTGTTTTCTGCAAGAAGGATCAATTTAAAGCCAAGCACTGATGCAAATTATTCGTTAGACTAAACAATAAACATGGTGGTGAAGATACAAAAGTAAGTTTTGATCAAAGTGATGGTGTTTTAAGTGAGAAGTATCGGTGGTTAAAGACAGCTTGCCTAAGGCAACGGCTGTTCCAGCTGACAGAACCTCGCAGGCAATACAAGATTACTTGGATCTGGGAAAACTGAAGCAGGAAATTGAGACCATCCTTCTTAGAGGGCTTGATTGGTTCAAGTTTGGCTCTGCCTTTACGGCGAATTAATGCCCTCGCTCCCGCCTCAGTGCAACTTATTATTCCAACACAAACGAGTGAGTAAATAGCTTGTCTATCGTATTGATGGTTTTAATTCAAATAAGTTTGATTACACTGTTTTCTCTTCGGGTATTTTCGTCTCTGGATTTTAATTGGAAATTCGGAACTAAAATGTTTGTTGTTATGTTTGATTAACAATAAAAATATCTTCAAACAATTTGCAAAGGGTAATAGTTTTAACCGTTTACAACGTTACTTTACTACTACTTACTACTACTTACCTACTTACTTACTTTAGTGTTACTTTTTAAAGACGTAGGGAACAGAATTTCTCTCCTTAAAAGTTCGGGATTTGCTGTGGTAATGTTTGTTCCAGCGTTGCTACTATTATAAATAAAGTAACGTAATATTTAGAAGTAAATCGGGTAATTATCTGATCTAAAGTAAATAAATACATTCATTGTATTTGTTATTGTATTTGGAGTGAGTTAAAGTTTTAACCTAAAATACAAAAAGGTCATTAAATCAGATGTCTAACGGAATCAAATAGTCGAGGGGAGAGAAATACACTAGCAAATGATGTATTTATATCATTGGTGTTGAAGTCAAGTTGTTTCTTTTGTTATTTCATTAAATGGTTTCCGATCAAGTAGCATTCTGTGAAGGGTTCTACTGTAGGTATAGTAATTGTTTTAAGAAATTGGATGGGTGAAAAACATTTTATAAGAAACTTGAAATTGAGGGTGAAATAAATACTATGAGTATCTTGGAGCAGTATTCACCAACGATTACGAGTTAAAATAGTTTTAAACGAAAGCTTACTTCCAAAAACAAGCAGTGACCTAGTGTTTGACGTTGTGATTCAGTTTTATACAAATTTGAGGTGTTTGTATACTGTAGATAGTTGATCAATAATTTGTTATCCTGTTCCAATATGTGGTTTACTTAGAATCAATTTAATATACGATTTATTTTGCAATTGAACTTCACATTGACTATTTTAAAAGAATTGTGTATTTCATATTCTTGATTGCGTAAAATGTTAGCCCCAGTGAATTTGCAATTTGAATTAGGGATAAGGATGGCAGATCTTAGTGGAAAAATAAAAAGGATCATTAGAAGCAGAACATAACAATCTAAGTGACACTAAAATTAAATTGAATCAATAATTTATTGCAGTCAATCAACAGCATATTTTTCAAGCAGACTTGGATGAAGGTTCATGTGTAAACAAGGAAATGTAATCTTATATCTTTACAATACCCGGGAGGAATTACAGCTTAGTAACACTATACAAACCTTCCAGAGCCAAGTTAGAAAATAGCTGTACATAGGCTTTAGATTATACATATGATGAAAAGCCTACTTTCTCTATCCAAAGGAAATGATGTAATTCAGTGTAGGCCTATTGTAAAATAATATATACAATGATAATAGTGGACGAGTGATTAATCAAACATTACGCTGTGGAGGGTTACCAAACCATGTCAGTTCGGCCCGAGGACAGTCTTACATCATCATATCATTTATCTCGCACTAAAAGAGTATAAAGAAAGTAGTCTGTCAGGGAGATTGGGACATAAGATTGATGGAAGTCTAGTGTTCCCCTCAGAAATTATTTATAACATTTGTCACGCTATTTACAAAACAGATTTATTAGAGTAGCTCAGTAGTGAATAATCGTAACTAGTCGAGTTTTTACTAAAAGGGCTCTCCTAAATGACTACTGGAGTTAAATGATAGTTTTAATATATATTGTAGGTAATGAAGCGCAAAAGATGCATTCATTTTTACAACTGTCCAAAATTCACTATTCTCTCTTTCTCGAATAAAAAATCAACACTACCCTACATTGACGTACTTATCTCTACGGTAAACTTAATAATTTATTATTTATTAAGCTGGTACATTATCTAATTTGTATTTCTTATTCGTATTCTTATGGTTTTGTTACACTTGTTTTTCTTTTATACACTTTTGAGTTGCAAGCGTTACCCAGATGAAAAAACCTTATACAATCAATTTAGAAGCATGAAACACAATGAGATATTATCCACTTCTCAAAATGGCAAACACACTCCAGTGATAAAGCTACTAGATTCAGACAGCCTCCACTTGGAACTCTCATGGAAAACGCTTTACCTAAATTCTATAAGTAATGATGTATTTATAATCTTCAAAGTATACAACAATATTAATCTTTTTTCGCACAAGCTATCTTACAAAATTGTTCCTTATGACTATGTATTAAAATTACGTAGATAGGGTTGTGAACAGGTGTGGTGTTAAAGACCCGGGTCCCGAGTTAAAATTCTACGATAATGTTTGGCTATATGATTAAACTACTCCAAATGCCTATCCTGAGGTAATGGGGTTTATTGACCTTAGTGCGTTGTACAATAATTTAAATAGAAGCATTTTAATGATTAATTTTGAACATTTGTGACACTTAACAACTATTCAATTATTTTACTAAATTTTATTCTATATATGTATGGCAAAAAAATGAACAAAGGTTATCTTAGAATCATATGACATTGTGTTACGTATATAGGTATATATTTTTATAAAACATTCCTATACTATAATTAAATTTTCTGAGAACACCACTCTATGCTGCTTTGTATTATAATTTCCACACTCAGGGTACAGTACAGAAGCATCAAATGTTATTGAACTGCTTAGACTGCAGAATCCACACGTGCTTCGCACACCAAGCAAGATGATCCTTGGTAGAAACATCCGTGGGATTTGAGACCTTCCCTTCTGATATGTGTCAGTGCAGCCCGACCCTAACAGATTATGTGGTGTACATTAGGAAATTGTGAGCCTTTACAAAATATCTAAATTGTACAGTAGTGACAGGCAAAAATTACAATTATGATTTTGTATTGTGGAATTGACAACGGGCTACTTTAACAGCACAACCATAAATATTTCACTTGTTAGATTTCAATCATTTGAATAATTTAAGTATATCGAAGCTGAATTTCTGATTGGATCCAATCATGTACGGCAGAGATATCAACAATACAAAATACTGCTTGCAGTTTATTATGTTGTTTATTCTTGTTACCAAAGTGTATCATATTGTTATTTTGTTCTTGCTGCTTATAGTTTATTGTGTTGTTATTTATTCTGCTAGTTATTTATGGAAATTTATTACTTTGAGGTTATTTCCTTATATCCTGTTCTTGTTGCTTAAACAGTTTTTTCACTATTTTTGTATTTTAGCTACTTAGTTGTCACACAGAAGTACATACTTATTTTTGCGTGATATGTTATGTACGTAATGCCACGTTTGATTCCTTTATATATGCCAGTGAAATTATTTCAACATGACAGGCACATATTCACTTAACGTTAAGAAACAGTAAAAGTGTCATTTTACACATGGCTTTAGTACGAGTAGCATTTAAATTGACTATGGTTATATGATATTACAAAGTAAACAAGTTGTCAGAGTGTTCTACAGTAAAAGATAATTTATTGATAGTGTAAAGGCTCTTGAAGTCTTAAAATATTGTTTGTGACCACTTATTAGTCTTTATATATGTGTATATGTGTAATAATGTAACATTTAGTTCTTGTGACATTAGTATCCTTTTTTCAACTTTAATTTCTTCTCTTGTTACGGTATTGTTTTACTTGTCATTAAAAACTCTACTTTACGATAACTTAAACCACAAGTTAAAAAAATTATATTTAAGCAAGAAGTTTGAAAAAATAGTTAAAAAGTGTATACTGGGCAGTAGTTTTCTCACCACTTCAATATTTCTAAAGATTACGATATTTTAATATTGTTGATGCGGATGATTGCTTGCTTTTCAGGAATGAGATGATAATTTACACTTGCTTTGTAAAAGTTATCAGGTAAAATTATAAAATTTAATAATACAGTGTTTACCCACAATTATACATATTACCCAACTTAAATATTACTAACTGGAGGTTACTACTAAAAGTAACTATTTGAGTACTACTTAGGTTAACTAACTGTAAGAAATCTATTTACGTACGACTTTTTAATAAGTATATAATGTTACAGATCAAATCATATGTGTAAGGAAACACATCGTAAAGGACTTGAAATATACAAAACACATAACTCTAAAATTAGGTGTAAGAATGGTCGAACTAAATAAATACATAGGTGAATAAATACATTAATTTAGCTTACAGCCAAAAACTGCTTATCTTAAACACAGTATTTAAACTTAATGTTAATGCTAAACACGCCAAAACTACTTTCCCCATCAGACAAACTGCTAAAATTAAAAACTCCACAAGGTTTATTCAACTCGTCATTTGTCTTCTACGATAGGGAGAACATGTCCCTAGGGTTAAGGTTGACGAGATCTTCAGTGTGTTACAAGCGAGCTCGTATATACGAGTACGTCTCCCGTGGTTAATCGTGCTCGTAGAATATTGCTTTGCCAGTGTATGTTCTCCCATTTCGAGTCATCCATTGATTTAAGCCACCTTACCTTCATGAACTGTATATTCATGAAATATTTATATACAAAATTATTTTAATAAGTATACAGTACTTTAATACGTCACTTGATATTTTGTATCAAATATTGTATACAAAAGATCCAAGTGACTGGTGTTGAATTTAAAAGGGTAAGATTTTATATTTAAAATTAATATAACACATTTTTAGTGGGAAACGAAAATCTGTATGAGTTAGCGTTGATTTATATACAATTAATTCCTACCGAGCCTTGACGAGTTTGTGTTATTAACCTATATTCTTAAACTGATTGAACAAGTTTTCTCGTTACAATATCAAAGGTTTGACTAATAATGTATATGCTATTGAGGATGTATTTTGGTATTTCACTTAGTAAACATGTATTTAGTTAAATGATTTGTCTATGGCTTCGGTGTGAGGAATGGGCCTACGTGGTCAATCCCCTTATTATTCGTATATTTTAGAGGGTTTAAGCTCTTTTCCTTGAGTTTAATGCTCTTTATTATAATATTCCTCTCACTTTAAATCAATCAAAAAGAGTGAAACAATATTGCCACTTGATTGCAGGTGTTAGGAAAAAAGTGTGAAAATGTCTTGTACACAACCATTAACTCTTGGTCATTGGTGAGGCTTCAACAATGAGCTCATTTGTAGTTTGCTAATGCCATACAGTAACGGTTTATATCAATATTATCAGTTATATGTAAACGATAGCTTACTTTCAAAATAGTATACCAGCTCACGATGCTACGGTTAGTTACAGACTATTTCTCTGCTGATGCCTCTTGGCTAACTTAGAGAGACTTGCTTACATTAATTGGCCAATTACCAATTCTAATGTTCTGAGTACTAGTCAAAGAAGTTTTAGAACACCAAAAGTTTATTTTGTATGCGTTATGTTATAAATTAAAAAAATACTGTGATGCACTACAGAAAAAAAAAAACGATGATCGATGATTAGGATAAGGTTTCCTTATAAAGAATTCACTCAGATTCAATAATCTGAGTGAATTAATGAGAATCTGTGAATTAATTTAATCGAAAACTTAAGTGGCTATTGCTCAATAGCTAGGATAATATACTTCTCTCATAAAACTGTTTTTTTTTTATAATAAGGTTTTCAGTGGGATGCAGTAACACATCTAAATTTTGATCTTCTTCAAGATACTTATTTAATTTCTTTCAAGAACTCATTTCCTATGAATAGAATATAAGTAACTCTTTTTGATAGATATATTCTAGTATAAAATTAACCAAAAATATGACTCGTTTGTATGAATGTGCATTTCTTATTTTAAGATGTTTACTTTAAATAAAGTGTTGATAATAAGTTTAACTACATGTGAAATAATGCTGTTAAAGATTTATTTATTTGATTACTAAAAGCGGCAATCGATAATTTAAATTTTTTATCGTAGCTTTATCATCAATTGTGAATTTTGAATATGATAGTCGAGGGGAACTAGACCTTTGTGTGTTTATATTTTAGATTTTTTTGTGTAAAATGTATTTACACGCCTCTTTTGAAATAAATCCATGAATATCGATTCGTTTTACAGCTGTGAACAAAGTTTGAATTATTTTACTATCAGCGGAGAAACATTTCACCAAAAAGAATTACCCACGAGACCTCGACAAAATTTATTTTCGTGAGATAAACACAATCGCAAATGTTTACTGCAAGAAAATGACTTGAAGACGTTTCTCGCTTGAAATAACTTTAAGGTAAATAAAAAATGAAGCAGGCATGGAGGAGTAATATTTCTAGAGACGTCGCCTTGTCGTGTGACGAATATCCGATGCGAACGCAGGTGACATACCCTCTCCCCCGTCCCCAATCCTACCCGGCTATGAATTTTTACGATGTTGTTCTTTACATAAAGTTAACATCAATATTTCTTCCAACAACGACTCAAAGTTTCACATTCTCCACTTGAGAAATGTTCAAGGTACGTTTCTGTTTCGTGTCTGTATTTCTCATGCATAATTGAAAATACCCGAGACTCAAAACATTTCGATTTCCAAGCACTCAATTATAACTTGAAGTTAGATGAATTTATTCGTGAAACTTTCTGGTTACTTGGTTTGATTTTTGTAAGGACATTACTTATAAGTGAACTGTTATGTATTTTATACAAATTTAAGTTAGAAGTTTTAAGTTTGGTTTGCGCTATTTTGTGGTGTGCTACGCAAAGATCTTTCTCAAATTTTTGGATACAGCATACTCGTGAGTGGCTAATTCCTTTTTCCTTTTTTTGAAATTGCGACAGCTGGTCCATATAGATGGGATGTTTACTCCAGTATCCGGAAGGCAATGGTTAGAGCGTTGCTTGCAAACCGAGAGATTATTTGCCTGTAAGTTCCTAGAATGAATGGGACTAAGTATTTAATTTAAGTATTTAATTATTTTCTTATTATTATAGGGTATAGTCCGTATATAGAGTAATTAATTCAAGTTGTTTGGTAATATATAAGCTAATGGCTCGGGCGTCCGTGTGAGAATGGCAATTTCTATCGCAGGTAAATGTCCACGAGAATGAAAGGGGCCCTTTGAACGCGTTTTTGTGGTACTTTCATATACAATTACCTAAAGTACCGTATATCAAGAAGTATTAAATACAAATCATCCACAAAACTTAAATACGCTTATAAAATTATCAGCCAAGCAATATTTTCCACTATTAGTAGTAATTATGTTGTTAGTTCCAACTAAAATAAACAGCTTACAGTGATAATCCGTAACAATATGTTACCTTCTAAGCAAAAATAAATCTTTAAAAAGAAAAATCCTGAATTCCACAAGCGTTATAAATGCTCACTGTTGATACATTTATTTAAAACGCATGTTTTGAGTATTCTTAACCATCCCTTTGAAATATAGTTCCTGTTTGGCTGACTATTTACTTTTATTTTTGTTTTGATTAGTGCTGCATTATGGTGGAAGGCTTGTAAAAAATGTTTAGCTGGGAAGTATACTAAGTTTATTCGTATATTTTAATCATATCTTGGAACAAGCAACATCTCCCCAAATCTTATACACATAGCATTTTAAAGCTAAATTGAATGGGTTGGTTGTATTTTCTCTTTCAACTTATGCACGATGCATTAAAATATACTGCTTCAATAAATAGCGTCTCTTCAGTTAATATAACAACGGTTTCTGAATAAAAACTGTATTTTAATCAACGTACTTAACTGCAAAGAAACAACATATCATGCAAAACGCTTGTTGTTATTTTATACATGGATATATAATAGGCCTATATCTTTTTTTCAAAGATGTTAAAATAAACCTTACTTATAATTTTACTAACATGTAATAAATAATATTTGAATGATCTTAGTTTGGAAATATAGGAATTATTTTATCCTATCCATATTATGTATTAGTATTTTTTAAATGAAAGGGTAAAATATTAACCATAGCAGGTTATTTTTTGTATACCTAAAATTAATTAATGTAAGTAGGGTTTTTGCCATAAACTTGTTGTATTTAACATCAAAATTACAAATTGTATCTCGGTATACAGATCACATACATCCATACCATGATTAACACCAAACAATAGTACATTGTTATGTTAAGTAAGTACAACGAGAGTAAATGTTCATTTAATGTTAGAGTGGTGGACGCTTTGTTTTTGGGCAGAGAGAACAGTTTAGCCCTCGCCAATGACATTAGCTAAGTAACAAATACCCCAATATAGTTGATGGAGCCTCCCTGTTTTAGATCACCACAACCCCCTCCCCCTCTCTGCGACCCTTGGCAATATTTAGATACGCATGTAACGATAGAAACATGAATTATGACTAAAATAAATTGTTTGTTTAACTCAATTTAAGTGCCACAGCGCTTAAGCGTAAACAGAAATATTCACCAATACAACTTCGTGAATGGTGTTGTAATAATATTAAAAATGGAAATATTTTTACATAGTCCACGAAGCTGAAACTTTTATTTAAATATCCATTTTACATGTTTTGTTGGAATTTTTACAAGACTTGTTATAATGTCAGATTATTGAATTAAACAAATAGACTTAATGTTAACTTGAGTTCAAAAATAAATATTTAGGATCGATATCGGCTACTATACAAAATCACAAATTTCTTATTAGTTCATGGGCAGTACTAAGTAAGTGATAAGGACCAGTGGCGGAACACAGTTAAGAATGTGTATAGTATTTGTATCATATTAAATAACAATTACAACATTATATTGGTCTTATAATTGATACTAAAATATTGTTTATCGTACTTTAAGTTTGTTGGCAAAAAAAAATAGTTTCAATAATAATCTGAGTTTGATAACTAAAACTATTGAACTATTGAACTATTGATTTATCATAAATAGTGAAAATAACACTTGGTTAGGGAAGGAAATTTTGGGGGAAATATTGTTGCTAACAAATGTTTCATCATGATAAAGAAAATTTAAAATTCAGATACTAACATGCTCAAAATCTAATCTAATCCCAAACAGGAGTAAAATCATATAAAATACATAACAGTACTTTTAATTTCAAAAGGTTAAAGGTTATATACTTAGAATATATTTTGATAATACAGGATGAGGTAATGAGAGCATCCCAACTTATAAATAGTGCAAATTTAATACCTTGTACCCCATATATATATATATATATATATATATATATATATATAAGTAGATATATTCATGTCACTTCTGGGCCAAAAAAGGAGCCACTCAAAAATTAAATGAATTTTCCTATTTTTTTATACAATATGCTATATTTTTTACCCTTTTAGGTCAATTTCTAACATATTCATATTTTTCTAGAAAAAGTATATAATTTTGATGAAATTTTCATGAATATGTCTATATTTTACATAAAATTGACTACAAACTGAAATGTTTTTAAAAACAAGTAAAATTTTAAAATTTTTTATTCAAATATTCTAAATATTTTATTTAAATTATTGTTTTTTGTAAATAATATTTTTCCTATTTGAGTTAGTTAAAATCTATCAAAAGTATTGAATTTCTCAGAAAATTCTAATGATATTTGATGTATTACAAGTCCATATTTCATTTTAAATAATTTTAAACTTAAAAGAAATGTTATCAAAAATGATAATCTTAAGATAAAAAGATAAGTATTGATTTAAATTGAAAATAAATATCACCAATGAAAAGCTTGTTAAAAATTAATGCTATTTCATATATTATACATTTCTGTACGATTAAAGATAATGTAAAAATCAACAAAAACAAATTGCGTTGTAAATATAATGTTATTGAAGGAATATTAGTCTATGGCCTAATTTGTTTGGTTGATCTTTTGATGAAAATAAGTGATTGAATAAAATAATAACTAATAGAATGTTAGTAAAATGCAGTGTGGATTAAAATAATTATTTTGATTTATTTAAACTAATCGAAAAGTATTTTATAATTAATGCTTAAAATGTATAATCAATGGTTAAATAGTTAGCTAATGAAACTAGCCGATTGAACAAAAAAAGTGCCAAGTCATTACATCAGCTAATTTGGGTGTGGTCAGAAAATGGAGACTTATGAAGAAACTACATCTACATCAAGTAATAGTTATTTAATGGATTTAGAATTTGAAGATGGTATTTCTAGTGAAATTAATGAATTGCGTGATTATTATTTAAAATGTATTGATATTATTAAAAGGATTGACAAGTTGGATGAAATATTTATCAAAGATATGGTTGACAAAGGAGAACTTGTTATACCAAAGAAACCAAAGAAAGATTTAAGTGATATTTTAAAGTGTGTTAAAAGGAAGAAAACTGTAAAAAATATTGATGAAGTGCATAGTTTTTTAGTAAAGTTGCTATTAACAAGGAATACTAATTGTGATGTTGTATTTCCCAATGTAAGTGATATGACTAACATTTATCAGTTTTTAAGTACTTATAATTTAACTATTAAAAAGAATAAAGCTTATATATTTTATATAAAAATTAAATATGGTTATTATCTAGATGTCTATTTTAATAACTATAAAGATAAAAATATTCCTTGGAAAAAACATATAAAAAGCTGTTTTAATATAACTGATAGTTATGGAAGAAAATTACGTAGTATTGGTGTGTTAGCTCATAAATTTCCAAAGTTTCAAAAACTATCAATTACAATAGAAAATTTTTGGAAGATATATACTGATGTTAAACGAATGTTGGATTGTGAAGATTATGCTTCATTTTGGAGTGAAAAATAGACTATAAAACTGATTGTGATATCAACAGCTGTAGTTCAAGGACATTGTCATCTAAACTAAATTATCAACAGCTGTAGTCTGAAGGATAGCGTGCATTGAATGCACGCTTCTAATACTTTTGTGTGTTTGTTAAATTGTGTTCGTTGCATGCTTAAATAAATCTAAAATATAAAGTAAATATTATTTTTTGTGTGAGTTATTTTTACTACCGAATTCCTATTTAGTAATTCAAATGTTAATATCGAATGTTTCAACTTACTATTCGATTGTTAATATCGAATGAAATCATTTGAAATATATTGTATGTTATAACTTGAGTGTTTTTAAACCAATCTTAACCAAATTTGAAACATACCCTCATTGAATATTAAAGAATGTTTTTGACTTATGTTAAGGGTGGTTTCATCCCTTATTTTGTATTTTATTTATACAAATTTAAAAATGATTTGTCAATTCTGAAACTTAAAAATTATGTTTAAAATCAATGTCTTTAATAAAATTTTCCAATTTAGGGTGAACTACCCTTAAACTAAAAACCTTAATAACTTTTTTGTTTTTTAAGATATTTACATGAAATTTGGTATGGTATATCTATATGATAAGTTCAAATTGATTAAGTAATGAAACCAAAAGTATTCACATCCTTTGACCTTGAAAATCAAAAATTTTTATTTATCAATATTTTTTAATGAAACAAAATTTAAATTATTAATATTAGTCTGTTTATTCATAAAATATAATAATACTTTGAAAAAAATAATTAGTAGTTGATAAATGATGATTCTATAATAATTTTATTTTATTTCAGTAATATCATTTTTAATCACATTATACTCTAATAGTTTTTCAGATACAACAACTACATAGCAATTAGTTTTACTAGCAACAGTTATATCATAATCAAAATCCATATTTATTATTATATCATTTTTCGATCCTGAAATATTTACAGTAGTTTTTGTAGTATCAATCACATACAATGGTCTATTTTCAATGAATTCTGTTGGATCATAATACATTTCACTATTGTTATAATAAACCTTTTTATAATCTTGATACATTTGATATACAATTCTAAATTTTCCATTATTTATATCTAGATTTATTAATTCATCAGGATAATAGTGACCATTTAATTTTACTCTAATATTTTTAATATACATACTATCAAATTTTGAAGTGTCATATAATTGATCATTAGTTCTACCTTTTTGAAAACCAATTATTATAAATTTTGGATTATAGATGTTTCGATAAATATTTGTTATATCAAAACTAACTGTTTTTCCAGTTATTGTCTTTTGTTCAATACATTGCCAATGATTAAAGTGAAATAGTATTTTTTCTTTTTTAGTTATTTCATTAATATATTGAATTTTACTTGTAGTTTTATACTCAATTATTGGAACTCTAATAAAAAAGTCATCAATAATTACTTTTCCAGCACCTGGTAATGTAGTATCATCAAAAGTTCCATCAACCTTTTTAGTTTTCCATCTAAAAATAGCATCATTATCTTCAGATCTAACAAAACATATATTGAATCCTCCTTTGTATATTGGAACATTAACATTTTCAAAGAAACCTAATCCAAAATGTGATAGATTACCCACAGCTTCAAATGTTTTTTTGAAATCTGATTGAAATCCATTACAAATGTTGGATACTGCTTCTGTTTTTGAATAAGTAACAGTACCTTTTATTGTACTCAATTGTCCAGGATATTCAATTTCCTCAATTAATTTATTATGTTTTCTAATTTCAATTTTTGAAAATAAGAATGGTATAAAATTATTAATCAACTTTACATTATCTGTAGCACTATAGTCTTTATCATCAGATTTTTTTAATGATCCTGAAATATAAAATTGAAACTTAGATGAACAAAATCCATCACCAAAATCAATATTAAATTCAGTTTTTTTGTTTGGTTCATTCAAATGTAGTTTAGATAAAGGATAAAAATTTTTATATTCAGCTCTTTCAATTTCATAAGTATTAGCCATTTATTAAGGAAAAATTTATGAAAAAATATGGAAAGAAAAAGGTTTTTTAAAACAAGTAAAATTTTATTAATTTTGAATTTTAATCAACTGAAATCTATTTAATCAACTGAAAAATGTTTAATCAACAGTATCATAATCATTTTTATCTTTAAAATATTGAATTTCTTTAACATTATCAACAATAAATTTAGCAGATAAGTTTTGGTTTTCAATAAGTAATTCCCAATCCAACATATATTTGTATTCTTCAATAAAGTTTTGAGATAATGTTTGGTATTTACAAATCAAATCAATATGATCTTTTAACTGATAATTTATGTATTCAGTAATAATCTTTTCATTCAAAATTTGATATTTAGCAATTTTTTCCCAATTCAATTTATTTTGAAACAATCTAATCATCTCATCATTCAATTCATATTTTTCTGAAATAATATCCCAATCTTCATTGGTTAATAGAAATTGGTTTCTGATAATGAAATAATCAAATGAATTATATAGAGCCATTTATTAGGAGGAAATTTTTGTAAAACTACTTTTCTTTGAATTACATATACAACATTTTGCTTTAACCATATTTTTATTTTTTAATTTTATTGTTTGAATGTCTTTAGAATTGGTTTTTTGTTTACATTTAAGACAGTAAATAAACTCCATTTATATAGTAAAAATTATTGATCTTCTTGGTTTTCTGTATTAAGTTTATCTTCTAATATTTGTGCTAATCCAGCAGTTACTAATCTTATTTTTTCAGCAAGTTTATCTTCAAGTTGTTTTTCTAAATCTTCAACATACATTTTTAGATTAAATAATGAATTAACCAATTCATTTAAATCCTGTTTAGTTTTTGAATGATCATTACCAACCTTAATAATAGAATTTAAAACTTCATTTAACTCAGATTTTATGACAACATCATAGTCGTTAATGCTTGGTTTTACATTAACAATCCTTCTAGAATTAATACTTAAATAATTTTTGGATAGACTAATAGCATTAACCAAATTATTAGTTTTCTTAATATGGTTTTTTAAATCCTTATTAATATCATTAAAAATGGAATTTAATTTTGAATTAATATAATCATTTTTTACTTCAATTAAATCTTTTTTCTGTCTACCAAATAGATCAAATATATTTAATGAATCCATATTTATTAAGAATTAATTTATTGATTATGTTATCAAATCTTATATTTTTATTCAACTCATTTAATACAAAAACACACAAATGACCACATATAGGTGGATCATTATAATTTTGAATTTGTGAATCATTAAAAAATATATTGTCTTTTCCTAAATATTTAACAATTTCCTTAAAAGGTTTATTAACAATTTTTCCATAAGAATCAAAGTAATATTTAATTTTATCTTTTTTATAATAACATATCCAATGAGTTCCATTACCAGAAAAAGAATCTAAATTGACTACACCACATTCAAATTTATTAACAGTTTTTGGAAGCATATCTCTCATAAAAACACCTCTAAAATTCTTAATATTTTGACATAATTTTTCTAAATCAGCTAAAGTCAATGGGTTGAAATTTTTTTCTTAACATATTTTAATGTTTTTTCATCTAATCCAGATCCTTTTACATTAGATAATTCTTGATCTAACCAATTTATAAATTCTCTAAATTTTGGAATAACATTGTCTTTTACTACTTTAGCTCCTCTTCTAACTTTTGGTGTTAAACTATTTATGCCAGGAATATAATCAGCAACATTTAATATTTCATTTAATAAACCACCATCTTTTATTTGTTTAAGTTGATTGTAAGAAAATTCAAGTCTTAATCCAGTATTTAATTTTTTATGTTTTTCTAATTTATTCAATTGTCTTTTAGTTAATAATAATACATCATTACCATTTTTAAATTGATCTATTTCAAATTGTATAGTCAAATTTTTATTTTTCTTAAAAGCAGATTTAATTTTAGATTTTTGATAATCAGTTAAATTTACCTTAACTTTCTCCATTTATATAGGTTAAAATTTTAATCCTATTTCTAATCCCATTCCAAATTTTCTTTTTAACCACATAGCACCTGATGTTGGTAAAGCAACTAATCTTTCACCTATATCATGATCACTAGATGTTGCTATATCCCATGCTTTATCTTGTAATATTTTATCAGCAATATCATTTCTAGATTCTGTATCTTTATGATCTCTATAAAATATATCATGTTCTTTAGCAGCTTTATCTAAATCATTTATTCCAGGATCACCTCTTTTTAATCTTTTTTGTAGCTTAGTTCCAGGTCCTAGATATTGAAAACCAGGTACATGCAATTCAAATGGTAAATTATTTATAAAATCATTTAATAATCCTGAACCTATAATTGGTGATGTTATAGTTGGTAATATTCTTTTTAAATATTTTATACCATCAGGTTTTTCAATTAATTCATCTAATTTGTTTGAAATAAAATCTTTAATAGCCCTTTTTTCATTGATAAAGTTATTATTTCCAGCTTTTTCTTGAGCATATATATAATTGATTATACTTTCTAATTTGTTTAAATCATCAATATATCTGTATTCAATTTTATTTTCTGAATATTTTCTTATACCAGATCCTTCAATATTTCCTTTAGAATCCCAAATAAATTTAATCAAATTCATATATTTATTACCTTTACTTGATTTTGGTTTTCTAGTACTTGGATCATTATTTTTATAAATTGAATCTGTTTCCCATAAAATTTTTGAGTAATTATTTAAATCATCTTGACTATATAAATTATCATCTGGTTTGTCTTTATATGTCAATAATCTCCATAAACCTTGAGTGCCAGTATATGTTTTACCATTAACAAGTAAATCATCATTATCAATTACTGTTATTTTATCACCAATCATAAATGATTTTTTATGTTTATCCCAATACAAACCAAATTTATCATCTTTTGCTCTAGGTAAATATTTTTGTGCAATTGGACCAATGATTTTATTTAATATTTGAGGTGAAACAATATTTGGATCTATAAATGTTGATTCTTCTTCAATAATTTGTTCTCTTATTGGTCTAAATGGAGTACTTGAAGGTAACATAAATTCTTCTTCAGATTGTGGTATTGATATGTTTGCAAATTGATTAACAATAGGTACTAAATCCATTAAATTTTTATTTTCATTTAAAACATCACCAATTTTATTTTCTACTTTACCAATTGCAGATGTTATTGGTTCATATGCTTTTTGTTTAATTTGTTCATAATTTTCATCAATTTTAATCTGATTTTTAAATTCTTTTATTAATTTTTTTTCAATTTCATCTAACTTTTTAGCTTTGTCAACAGTTATGTTATCCATTTATTAAAAGAAAAAATATGTTAACATAAACATAAATGATGTTAACATAAACATAAACCATGTTAACATAAACATAAACTATGTCGATTAAGCACAATCAACACTACACTAATGATTAATATAAATAAAACAAAAATAATAAGTAAATCTAAAATTAAACACAAACACATCATTTTTTATTTTCTGTAAATTTAATAAAAAAAATAAACACTAAAGATAAGGCAAATATTATTATAACAAATATTTTATCAACAATTAAATCAAGCATACACCACATTTATTTAGAAGAAAATTTTATATTAGAAAACTTATTCATATATTTTCCTTCATTTGTTTTTAATATCAAATTCATAGTTAAAAATCCATAATTTTCTTTCCAACAATCATTACAAATATCCTTAAATTCATTAAATGACATATCAGAACCTACAAAATGATCAAAAATTTGTTTTACATAATGATTATTTTGCTTAAAAATACATAACATATTTAAATTATTCCTTATTAATTTAATGTCAACTTTTGAATAACATTGTGAAAGATAAATACATGATATGTTTTTATGTCTACCCATTACAAAATACTCTTTTATTTTATCTTGATTTTCTAAAATACAATCATCAAAAACAATTAATGAATTTGGTTTACAATCATTTAATGAAATTATATCTTCACATGAACCAAAGAAATTTGCAACTTTTTTGTTAATGTTCATTTCAATATTTTTAAATCTATGTTGTAGTTTTATATATGCAGGCTGCTCTAATGATTTACTAAAAATATATAAATTTGTGTATGGTATCAATCTTTTATAGATAAAATTTAATAGTAATGTTGTTTTACCAGAACCACTTGATCCTATTATTAACAATCTAATTGGTTGATTATTCTTGATTTTTTCATCATATGTATCAAATTTTATCTTATTTTTTTCCTTTAAAAATTTTTCCATTTAAATAAGATGAAATTATTTAAAATTATAGGCAATTCTTCAAAGATTGAACTAAGATTAGAACATCCAATTCATTTAGATGGAAATTATAGTATTGGTCTTTGTGGATTTTATTCAGATAATTTTATATTAAATGTACCAAATGATTATATAAATATATATGGTTTTAGTATTATTGATCAAAACAAAACAATTGATCAATATTTTAATATAAAGAAAGGATATTACACCTTAGAAGACATAAAAAAATTATTTACAAAAAGTTTAACAGAATTTAAAAATAAATATGATAAATTTAATGAAAATGAATTTTTATTAGAAAACAATGGTCCTTTTATTGTAATAAAATCACCTGTTAAAATTATAGTCACAGCTTTCATAATTGATCTATTAGGGTTAAAAGATGAAATGATTGAACCAAATGTATTAATAAAAGGAATAAAATTACCAAAATTAAGACCTTTTGATGTTATTGAAATCCATTGTAATTTAGTTGAACCTAGCATTGAAAATCATAAAGATCATTTACATTTACATAGAGAATCTGAAATTTTATATTCTTTCTTTCCAAATATTGAATATGGTTTAAAGATTAGTGAAAAGCCAAATGAAATTAATTATGTTCCTTTAAAAAATATAAATAAAATTCAAAATATTAAAATTACTATTCAAGATAATGAAGGAAATTTATTGAATAATGAAAATGTAAGATCGATTGTGTATTTAAAATTAAAAAAGAATCTTCTATATAAAATTAGATTTAAATGATTAAAAATATAAGTTTATAAAGGTTTAATTATTAAATAAACTATTGAATTTATGGAATTTATTAAGATGTAAGTCACTAAAATTGCAACCAGTTTAATTGATTAAAAAAACAAGTTTGTAAAGGTTTATTTAAGGTTTAATTATCAAATAAATTATTAAATTTATGGAATTTATTAAATATTTGACGCGTCGCAAAAATCGCGACGCGTTAATAAATGATTAAAAATGAGTTTATAAAGGTTTAATTATTAAATAAACTATTAAAAAATATGAAATTTATCAAAATTATTAAAGTTTTTTATATCATAAAAATCTTGAAGTAGATTAATTGATTGAAAAAACAAGTTTGTAAAGGTTTATTTAAGGTTTAATTATCAAATAAATTATTAAATTTATGGAATTTATTAAATATTTGACGCGTCGCAAAAATCGCGACGCGTTAATAAATGATTAAAAATGAGTTTATAAAGGTTTAATTATTAAATAAACTATTAAAAAATATGAAATTTATCAAAATTATTAAAGTTTTTTATATCATAAAAATCTTGAAGTAGATTAATTGATTAAAAAAACAAGTTTGTAAAGGTTTATTTAAGGTTTAATTATTAAATAAACTAATAGATTTTATAGAATTTATTAAGAAATAATCAAGTCACTAATATTGTGACTTGTTTAAATAATTAAAAATATAAGTTTATAAAAGTTTTAAAACTAAATAATATAGAGTTTGAAGAAATAAATTATAAAAATGATAAATGTAAATTATATAGTTCTATTAAAAATGATATAAAACAACTTAATAAAAGAGAAAGAATTTAATAAATTGGAAAAAAGTAATATACCTATAAATTGTAATAATTCAACTATAAATATTACATATTAATTATATTTTGATCATTTTCTTTAAAACTATCTTTAACATATTTTAAAACTATATGTAAAAATGGCATAATACAAAAATTAAATGTTAAGTGATAAACATAATATTGGTTGTACTTAAAAAGATAAACTAAATGTTTATTTGATATTTTTGTTTTATATAAATATAATTTTTGATCATTTTTACTATTTATTAATTCTTTTGGTATAATTATTATTTCCATTTATTAAAAATATTTTTTAATAAATTCTTTAATTTTAGTTCTATATGGTTTTAAATTTTTATCTTCTTTATTCTGATATATATTATAATTTTTATATCTAAATAAAAATATTTTACCATAAGTCATATTTGGATATAAATATATTATTTGGTTATCATTTATATTTAAAACTTCTTTTGGTATAATTAATGCATGTGGTTGATCGCTCATTTAGTAATATTTTTATGTCCCCAAGGTAATGTATCTACTCTATTTTCACATACAAATCTTTTATTATCTTTATTACTTAAAGCTAATTTGTTAATTCTCACTGTGTATAATTCATGTTTAAAACTTCTAATACATGTCATCTCTCTATATTGTTCCACATCATCAAACAAACATTTCTTAAAATCATTCATATTAATTGACTTATTTACAACACTTTTCTTGATTCCTTTACATTTAACTGGATTTTTCTTATCAAACTCATAACTGTATAGCTTTGATCTTAATCCACAATATTCTTCTAAAATTTCACCATTTAATTCATCTTTAAATTTTCCAATTACTTTTTTATTCTTTTCATTAAAACATTCATGATCTTTCTTATAATCACTTGTATCAAAATCATTTATATTTTCTTTAATAATTTTATAAGGATCTTTCTTTAATTCCACAAAGTAACTATCAGTGTCCATATATAATAGTTTTATATTTGGATCAAATTTCTTCAATTTTTCATAATAAAATTCATACATCAATAGCTTTGATAATTCTAAAACTGAAAATCCTATATAAATTGGTTTATCAAATTTTACTTTTTCTTTAATCATGTGAGAAGCAATACAATCGGTATCAAATATCTTAAATGTTTTAAAGTTTGGTTTTTTAGCTAGTTTTAATGAATATTCTTCATTACCTAATTTTATATCACATCTATTTCTAACATTTTCCATTGTCTTACCAAATACGGAATTATTCATTAATTTGAAGAAGTCTTTTTCAAAATCTGACTTTGATTGAGCTCTTAATTTTGTATTCAATTGAATATATTTTTTCATATAATTGTCTTGATCAAATGCAATCACTCTATTGACTCTTTTTAATTTTAATCCTTTTTTTAAGTAATATTTTAAGTTACTTGAATGAACCACATAGTCTTTTTTATTAAATAATGTAGTACAAAGCTTATTATTATAATGTTCAGGAGCTAATGGTAAATCCTTGTGATTATCATGTAATTCCTTTGGATATTCTAAATCAACATCTAAAATATAACCATAATCAGCATTTTCATCTAATTCTAATATAGTTTCTTTCCATTCATCAGTTGTATATACATTTGGATTCATCCATTTAATATCTTTATATGGTAGTTTTTGACTTAAGGCCCATCCATATAAATTGTTTGCATCTACATATAACATGTAATTTTCAGGTTTATTAGGATCATAATTTTTGGTATATTTGTTATTTGCTTTACAATACCTTGTAACACATTGAGAAATTCCACCTCTTATACCTTTTTCAATCATCAAATACATATCATAATCACTTATTAATTCTAATTCTATTTTTGTTAATTTTAACATAGAGTCCCATGCTAATGATGGTGATGTTAAATAATGTGCAGGATCTAATTGATAGTTCTTTAAACAAACTGATCTAAAATTTTCAAATATATCAGCTAATAGCATCACATCTTGAATATTGTATAAATCAGAATAATTTCCTAATGTTTTAACTTTTAATTTATTCCAAACTTTTAGATAGTATTTATAATCATCATCACTAATATTTTCATCAGTTAAAGAACTATAAAACTGTGCTTTATCTAATATTTTATCATAATTTAATTTTTCAATATCATCTATAAACTCATAAGGAAATATACCTTTAGAAGATAATATTTCAAATGTTTCATCATCTTTTTCAATTATATCAATGTTTTTTATAAATTTAGTCAAGTGTTTAAATTCTTTCAGATTTTTAGCTAACTTATCAATTGATGAGGCCATAAATCTAAACGTATCTACAAATGAGAATTTTACAAATTTTCTAGGTTTATCATCTTCAAATTCATAACCATATCCTGAATTTACTGAATAATTTATATATTTTTCATCAGTATTTGCTATTAAATCAATTTTACCATATTTTTTAGCTAATTCTTTGATAAACAAATGTGTATCATAGTTTGAACTATTATGACAAAACACAGGTATATTTTGTGGAAATTTTAGATTTAAATTACAACTTGAATGTGCTGCACCTCTAAATTTTCCTGTTAAATGACAGTGATCTCTTACCTTTCGTCTTGTGTCATTATCAAAACCACTAGTTTCACAAATATGACAAACACTTGCTTTATGATATTCAATTTCTTCATTTTTAGTTAAACTCATAGGCTTTTTGTTTTTCGAATTATATTTTTTAGCTATATACTTTGAAATCTCATCTAAGTATTCAAATAATTTATTTGGTACATTTTTCATTTCTTCATCTGTTTTTGCTCTATAACAAATTGGTTTATATATTTTATTAGTCACTCTAGAAACTAAATAAATTGTGAATCCATAAGGTATATGTTTCTGAATTTTATTTGTATATGAGTTGTTTGGATTATTTTCACAAGTATTAATCTTTTTCAGAATGCTTTCAAAATCCATATAAATTACAAAAGGATGTTCAAGTTTTTTACAATAATTTTCAAATTTAACAGTTTCACCAGGAAATGGCAAAATTGGTCGACAAGGTTCAAGAGATTTACAAATTATTAAATGTTCACTTAAATCTTTGTTTTTGTAAAAATGTGTTAAACATCTTCTACAAATGAATTTCTTATGTCTGTTACTTTTTGTTAATTGAGTAGAAATAAATTTACTTAAATCTGTTATCAAAACATAATGTGAATTATTATCATTTTTTATATACAATAGATCAATATCTAATCTCGCATTGTAATTTTCAGATATTTGTAATGGAACAATCTTTTTATCTTCATCAAATCTGTATACATTAATTGACATGGATGGATAATTATATTTAGAATCAAATGATCTTTTTTCAAATAATTTTATATCTTTTAAACTCATTGGATAATCAAATTCTTTAAAAATTTCATCATTCAAGTAATTTTTATATTGTTTTACTCTATGTGGATGATCAAACTTTTTATCTTCATATTTATCAATAGCACATCTAATTGCATAAATAAAACAATATTCATCTTTATTTTTGAAATTTATACAACACTTTTTATTTTTTATTTCAATTGGTAATTCAACATATGAACCACCATTTAATGAATTATGTTTACTTATTTTTAAATTTAAATCTAAACATCTTTTTAATGACCAACCAGATCCTTTTGATGGTTGATTTAAATTTTCTCTTAATATTAATTTGTTAAATTGATCATCAATAAATTCATCAGTGTTTAATATATCTGAACTTCTTAAAGGATAATACATTTGGGTTTTTTGACTATCACCATTTACTAATTGTCTTTCATATTCACAAGATAATGATAACTGACCTCTTTTATTTTTAAATTCTTGTTTTTCAATCAATTTTTTAATTTCATTTCTTTGTGATTCTAAATATTCAGATATATCTAAATCATCATTTGAATTTGTTAAATAATACTCTTGAAAATAACCTTTTAATGATGACACTTCCTGAATATTTATTACATTTTCCTTTAGAATTGGTTTATTTTTTAAATGATCAGTTAATAATCCAATCAATTCTTTTCTAGTTTTATCTTTTATTTTAATACCATTTTTAATTGATAGATTTTGAATAAATTGTAATGATCTATATTTTAGATTATTAGGGTTTTGTTTGATATTATTTAATCTTTTAATTAGTTCATCTCTATTTAAATTGTCAACATTTCTAACAGATAATTTGTTAGCAATTTCTTTTAATTTTTCACTGTTAAATAGTGAATAATTTGTTGGATCATATGACTTCTTTAATTCTTTTAATTGATCTAAATTTTCGTTTTGATAATCAACTATTTTATTTTGTTTACACCAAAGTTTTAAGTTATTAACTTCAGTTTCATATTTAGTTTTATTTTCAAAATGTTTCTTTGAATTATAATGTCTATTATAATTTTTAGATAATATATTCTTATTACAATAAGGGCATAATACATTTTTATTTGTACGCTCCATTTATTAGAAGAAAAATGTGCACGATTTATTAAGAATAATTTTATTTGAAAAAATTATTGTTGTAAAATATAAATATTAAGATAAATATTTATGTGTTAATTTAAAAATTATAAAAGTATTTTAAATAAAACTTAAACTTTTTTTAAACCAGTAATTTTTTTAAATAATACTTTCAAAAATTAATATTATTTTTATGAATTTTCTAATTTATTTATGTTTTTATTATGAATTTTAGTTTGTAAATGTTTTTGAAGATAACTAAGCCATTTTAAATCTCTACCACATTCACAATGGGTTGTGACTCTCATCATTTTTCTAACACATTCAATACAAATTGCAAATTTTTTATCTTTACTATAATAATGTTTATGAAAATTTTCCATATCTTTTGTTTCCTTACAATTCAAACATACTTTTTCACTTTTTTCTTCTACTATAATATTATCATATAACTTTTTTCTATAAATTAAATCACATTCTTTACAATATGAAAGTAATCCATCTTTATATTTTTTATTTTTATAAAAATTATTAATATTTTTTAATTGTTTACACTTTGAACATTCCTTCTCCATTTATATAGTATAAAATTTTACAAATTAGTTTTCTTCAATTCGTAATCATAAAAACTACCAAGTATATCTTCATCATTCAAGTCTTTAATACTATATGTAACAGGATTTGTATTATTAATTCTGGAAACAACAAATATTTCTCTTGACCAATTGTTTTTATATTTATTTGAAAAAGTTGATTTTTTGTTTCCTATTCTAACTCTATCATTTATTTTAAATTTAGATTTTGTAATTATTTTTGGTGGGATATATTTAAAAACTGTATTTAATAAATCATTTTCATTTTCTTTATTTACCTCAATTGGTTTCATTTTAATTGTTGAATGATATGAATTATTATATTCTTTAACTATTTCTTTAAGAATATCAATCCATCTAAAATTTTTATTAATTTCAAATAAAACTTTCATTTTTTCATTTTGAGTCCTATTATATCTTTCAATAATACTTGATTTTTCTTCATTTTCTGTATGATACATTTTAATATTATATTTCTTTAAAATTCCATTAAATTCTTTATTTACAAATTCTAATCCTTTGTCTGTATGTAATAAGTTTGGTGGTTTATGGCCAATTTTTATTGAATCTTTAATTATTTGTTCAAATGCTATAGATACATGTTTTCCATCTTTTTTCTTCAATGGTTTTGACCAAACATATTTAGAAAATGTATCAATAACATTCAACATGTATTTATAACCATCATTTTCTTTTTCATAATTTTTCATAATGATTAAATCAGCTGCCCATAAATCATCAATACCTAATGTAACTATTTTTCTTTTTCGAAATTTTTTTCTTATTAGAGCATGAATTTCTTTAGCTTCAATTATTTGATCTTTTTTATTTAATTCTTTTTTTATTATTGGTTTAATTTCCTTTTTAATTATTTTACTTTTATTTGTTTTACAAATTGAACATTTAGTAGCAATTCTAAACAAACCATTCTTCATTTCAACAATTTCTGGATTAATATTTTTAGTTTTCTTCTTACATTTATGACACTGAATAAGTTCTTCCATTTAGATATAAACATTTTATATATAAATGGATATATGTTATAGATGTCGTAATTTTAATAACTTTACAATTATTAAAAATTATATAGGATGTAATATATGTAAAAAAACTATTTCTGAAAAAAAGATTAATAAACGAAAGAATAAGAACAAACATCTTATAAATATTTTAAGAGAATTTAATCATTTTCAACCATATCGCACACAACAATTAATCAATGAAATCTATACATTATGTATTTTAGACAATAGTTTTGAAATAACACCTAAAAATATAAAATTATTCTTAAAACAAAGAAATTATACAAACTGGATATTTTACTATCAATTCTTAAACAAAATATTCAATATTGATTTTGAATTAAATTTTGAAGATAAAAGAAATATTACAGTAATTTTTAATGCATATTTCAGTTTTACAAAAAGAAATATATCATTTAAAAAACTATTACCAATGATTTTTAAACTTTTAGAATTGAATTTTTATATAAAACCAGAATTTGATGATATTTTTTTAAAATTCTTAAAACATCTATCAACTTTAAATGATCCATGCATAATAAATTAACATAATGATTTTCTGATAACATAAGTGATACATCAGATATTATTTAAAAAAATAGAATTTTAAATATCACACAACAGTTCTAACAAACTGTTGTGTGATATTTAAAATTCTTTTCATATATTTCAATTATTAACTGTTTAAAATTTCTATAATTATTTTTTGTAATAAATGGATCTATTAGAAGAGATTAATAATATTGGAGAATGTAAATTCAAAGAATATAAACCAATAAAAAGTTTAGAATTGAATACAAAATATAAAATAGAAAAATTTGAAAAAGTTAAAGATAAATATGGACCAACAATTATTGTTGAATTAGAAAAATGTAAAGTTCATTTACCTCATAGATTTATTAATATATTTGATGAAAAAACAATTAAAGAATTAAATAAAAAAGATTTAAACTTAATTATTACTGAAATTAAAACATTCAAAGATAAAGAAACTGTTTTAGTTAAATTTGTATAAAAACTACTCATTAAATTTTAAAATTTTACTTGTTTTTAAAAACATTTTGTTTTGTAGTCAATTTTATGTAAAATATAGACATATTCATGAAAATTTCATCAAAATTATATACTTTTTCTAGGAAAATATGAATATGTTAGAAATTGACCTAAAAGGGTAAAAAATATAGCATATTGTATAAAAAAATAGGAAAATTCATTTAATTTTTGAGTGGCTCCTTTTTTGGCCCAGAAGTGACATGAATATATCTACTTATATATATATATATATGTCCATCCGATCGATAACTTGAGTAATTTTTGTCCGATTTCGATAAAATTTGGTTTGAAAGTGTAAGGCGGGATAAACTTGAACGAGTTCGCGAACCAGCATGATCGGACTATGGGAACGGGGGTTTAAGGGGGGTTTTATTGGGTAAAAATAGGTTTTTCCCATTTTTGACCCAAAAAACATAAAATTTTGCAAAATCTTTTGAAACCATTTTGTAGAGCTTAAAAAACAAATAATTTAGTATATTGAAGTGTTACTATGCGCCTAATGGTTACGGAGAAAATTCCAAAAAAATGAAAATTTTAAATTCCATGTTATTCTTATGGAGAATAAATAAACTGTTGTAGTTTGCTTGTTTATGAACATTTTTTGATCAAATTTGGAAAATGTTTTTATTTCTTACTAACTATTAACATTTAAAAAAAAAACAGTTTTACCCTCCCTGATGCAGCAAACCTAAGTACCTGTTAAACTAATTCTATTTAAATAGGAAATAAATGTTAAATTTTTAAGTAGACATTTTAGTGTAAATCCAATCAGACATATGGAAATTCGCTTAGTCTGCAGGTTTGCTGCGGCGGGGGTATTTTAATAAAATCTAGTTGTTCAGCATGCAAACAACGTTGGACAACAAGTCCTGGCTGGTGACAATTACATACTCCCTACCCTGTAGATAAGAGTCAAGAAGACAAAGTCCCATAGGGTCAGCAGTTGGCGACCAGCTGAAATCTAACCAGGTTCAATCCTGAGCATAGACAATCCTGTAGTTGACCAGTTCTACATGTTCCTTTGACCAGCAAAGAACCTTCTACACTACAGTGGAACTTCAAAAGTCTAAGAAGATTTTTAGGGGTGAGTAGGGGTCCAACAAATATTATTTTGCTTTGGCTGACAAAAAGTTAATTTACATCCAATTATAGGCCCAAATTTATAGTTTTCTGGTAAATTAAAAGTTAAACTGTCGATTTGCCCTGCTATTCAAAATAATTTAAGTTTGCCCTTATAATTATTTTAAGTTCTCAAAAAGGTCTATTAGTCTCTAAAATATATGTCATCTTTTTATGTTACTTTAAATTTAACTGTACAAAAATAATTTTATTTGTGAAATAATTCTTAACAGTTGAGGTTGTCCCCATGTGATTAATTTTCATGTATAAACCTTCAATATCATGCAATGTTGAAATCCTCAAGTAAAGTTTTTATAAAATATTAAATTGTTGTAATAACCACCCTTGTTGAGAAATATTAATTTGTTAGCAACAATTTTTTTCTGAAAAATGACTTTCTGTAAATATTTTTATTGTGCTGTTGTACATTAAAAATTTAATGATAGGTGTTGGTTATTTTGAATGTCTAATCAATTAAAACAATGTAAATTGTTAAATATGAAACATTACTTTGAATATGTCCTTTTGTCATCTAGCTATTTCTTGTGAATACAATTTAATAAAAATGTTAGTCCCTCTCTGGCCTATCACAAAGTAGATTGTGGTTACAATTTATCAAATAATATGTTATATGTTTAAATTGATTATTTTGTCAGTCAATGTAATATTGTGTATTTAAAGAATATTTTCTCTGTGGTAGATAAAAATGTGCATATATTAATTAATGAAGTGGCAAGCCAAACTAGTATATCGATGAGTTGATTAGCAATCAAAATCTTAATACTAGTATTTTTGAGTCAAAAGAAAGTTTATTTTGTCTTTAGTGATTCACAGTAATTATGTTTAAATCTTGAATTGAATGCTTGAAATTTCACACTAGTTAAGTAAAAGTAATTTTATGTTCTCTGTTCAAATGTTCTATGTTAAAATGGTTTTATAATTCAACTGGTATGTCCAACTATGTTACAAGTTAATCATGTTAGAGTGAGAAGTATACTGTGGTAATATATGTTAGACATTTTCATACAAAAAAAACTTCATTACTATGGCAAAGTTATATTAAAGTACAGTACATTTTATTAGGTATATCTGTACACAAAAATGATCAGATTTAATTTCATAAAGTGAAATAATTTTACCAATGTTCCGATATGAGTTGGATAACGCCTTGAACCTGTTTTTATCTTTGAAAAGAATTGATCTTTGTGTCATAAGAAAATGTTCTTGCTGTATAATAACTGAACCTGATTGTGACTTTTAATATTATTTTTAAATTCTTATATTTTTGGAATTAAGTGTAACAATCGGGCCCAAACTATAAAAGTGGTACCATGCGCAGGGTCTTTTGTTCCGGATCTTGAGTTCTGGCTGATGTGCTGTGGACTACACCATTGTTGGACCTGGAGGCTACTATTGAGTTACCCACTTACGCCTCACTACTGTCTGCACCTGACCTACCTTTTGGTACCTCTACTGGACTCTTGGTTTTGGGTGGAGTCGAGCGCAACCGGTTGTCTGTGCAGCTACCGTAAAATTTGGGTCAAGTGATTCGCGAAATCATCAAAGAGAAGTGTTGCTTTACAACTATATACCAGATTTCATGAAAATTGGACAGTTTTATTAGACATAGAAACATGATATCTTATATTACAAAAACACGCAAAAAAACTAATCTCATTGACTTCATTGATGGCTTTGTAATCTTAGAGACGGTTAAGCAAAAAAGTACAATAGTTCCGAGTTTATAAAATACCATTTAAAATCCGGAGATTATGGTTTCCTTATAAAGGGACTAAAATAGATAAACATCTAGGACGCTAAATCCAGCTTGAAAGGATTCATTGTATACACACAACTTCTGCAGGAACTGTGGAAACACGAGACATTCAAAACAAACACGAATATTCAAGTAATGGAATCATACACATAAAGGATTATTGATTTCAAAGAAAGGCGGATGCTAAAGTATGAGAGCGATCGTAATGCAAACAGCAGTACAATAACCAAGAACGACTAAGAGATTTGTGAGAGGGAAGAGAGTGGGGGAGGGTTAGGATAGATGTGAGGGTGCGGGAGGAATTTTCAATCACTGCTAGCAGCCTGCCGCTTGGAACATAGTTAATCACCACAGACCACAAATCATGTTACGCTCGGCGTCATATCTTCCACGTCGGAATCTAATTTTACAAATGACAAGTTCCATATTAGTGTTATTGAACATGTACTGGGTGACGATTATACCGATCACAGTTTGCGGCACGTTGTGATTCATCCCATGTTATGCCGAAACATATTATGTTCAATTCGTGTAATTTTAGTCTTTGGATGTACCAGTTTAGATCTCTCGTGTCGCATCAATTATCACATTCAAAAATATAAGGGAGACAATACATCTTTGAACTGTAGCACACTGGTGAGTGGCTTATTCCTTTTTCCTTTTTTGTAAAATTGCGACAGCTGGTCCATACAGACGGGATGTTTACTCCAGTATCTGGAAGTCTATGGTTAGAGTGTTGCTTGCAAACCGAGAGATTATTCGCCTACAATTGTGTATGTGATTGAGGTCCATAGTTTTAGAGCAGAAATCCCGACGACTTAGAGGGGTTTTCTATAGTAGGCCTAATAGACATAATAGGTAATACATCTAAATACTCCCGATACAGGTAATCTGAAGACTTGGCAGATTTCCATTGATCCGCCATCAATTTGTATTCTTACTGGCTCATAGGTAAAATATTATCGAAAACTGTGGCTCTCTGCTTAAAGGTAGTTGATAAGTCAAACGCTGCTGGTTCGTGACCAGTCTTATATCTTTTCTGTAATCACTACTGCCTGGTATGCACTGAGTATAATATAAAAAAAAAACATTTTATGAAATGGGTGCCTGTATACTCATCTGTACATATATGTTTCATTTGTCACAAATAAGTCATATTTTTTATGTAAAGGAAGCTAAAAATATTCATAAACATACAAGTACAATTGTTATATACCGTTAAATAGACGAGGAATGCAATACAAACTTATCAAACATAGTTGTGTATGTTTGTAATGGATTGCATCAAAATCAGCGGATTTGTACGATAGTTTACTTATTTACGAACTTTTTAGACAAACTTTATATTAATAAAACTATCTAATCAAACCAAGTGACTGGAACTAAATTTCTCCTTAATCTATATAAATAGAAATAAATTCTTAAAATATTTTGTTCATAAATAATGAAACTTGTAATTCAATTTATTTTTTCGACTACAATAAACTTATAATAATTATATTGTTATTAATAAAAAACCACTTATTCATTATCATTGTGAAATTGAGTTGTTTTATATATAGGTATAAGAGAGTAATAAAATATTTATTCACAAAAGAAAAACTTTTTATACAATCGGTCTCGCCTCTCCTTTGATATATAGCCCCATTTGTCCCATTTATAGGCTACATGATCTCAGTTATTGGTTAGGAGAAATCATAAGTAGAGTTCCAGGTTCCATTAGGTTCTGTAATGTTTTGTGCGAAATAGTTTATGTACTCACGTTCTTCATATTCCTACTTGTGGTATTGTTACGTTTTTCTTAAAGGATACGTGCATTTACAGCTCATAGCCTTGTCATGTATTTTTTGTGAAGTTTAGGTCGATTGATTAACGTATAAGGCCAAAGGTAATAATATGCCTGTTCTATAAACAAATGTAAAATACCACTGATGGAAACTGGGACTCTACTTATGATTTCTCTTAGCCGATAAATGAGACTGCCAATCGTCATACTGGTATAAAACATCATCTCCTCTTCACAATAAACATATTTCAAACTTGTATTACAGCTTATGTAAACATTAGCTAGTTAAATGATACCTCAAAGGTAAAATGTATAAGGAGACACTTGACATCCACACGTTTTACTTACAAAAATGAAAAACCTCACTACATGAAGAGTAAACGTATTCATGGACTTCTACTAATTAATCATGGGTTCTATTAGCCATATGACAATGCCCATTTCATGTACATGATCAATGGCAAATACATAATTTTATTTATTTCATTACTAACAGAGACCGAAGATAAACACAATTTAAGTTTAATGCTATAATAGCTCTGCATCACTGAAAATAACTTCCATTAGTCATATACTAAAACTCGCAAAACACATAGGCCTACTACAAATGGCTTTGTTGCATATTATCTCAATCTCCCTAATAGTTTTGGCCAAAACATATTTTTTGGTGTGTATATTTTTTTGTGTTGCCATCTTTTATTTTATTTGTTGATAGACCTACTTCTCACCCTAGCAACTAAGTTGAAGAGGAATATTGTGTTTTGACAGTCGTGTGAACTTTAATCAAAACCCTATAGTAGTTTACAAAGACCATTGGATTGTTAGCAGCATTTAAACTATCTGTATAGTTGGTTTATAATGGCTCACAGACATTAGAAATGCCTTTAAGGTAAGTTCTATTCTTAGGCATCGGAAAGATCTAAGACTTAAAATATATGTGCACATTATGTTTACTGTATGAACTTTATACTGCATACAAAGACGAGATGGTAAATGTACATAAGGAGGTAAACAAGTTATGTTTATTAACAATAACCATAGAAAATTCTTTTAAACTATTTTACGAATAAAAAACGTATTTCACTATACACGTTTGCCGTGCTTATCAATTTAAAGCACGAAATTAGGGAGTTATCAGAAAATGAAATTAAACTAAATTAAAGTCCTGAATTTGTCAGGCATGCCCGTAAATAGAATCCGTGCCACCTTATTGTAAATGGTTACAAAATTGCCTGTAGAAGTTTGTAATTAACAATCTTTAAATAAAATAAGACGTTATTTCTTAAGAAGAAAAGTGTCACCATCATTTAGTGAAACATTTGATGTCAAAGTAACATGTAGTTTGGTCGGGGGAACGTGTTTCTGAGAAATAAAGACAGGATCAAATAATATTAATTTTAACTGAAGTTTGGTCCTTCAAATTGTTTTGACGTGTTCTTTTGGTGTAACTACTATGATTTTCTCTCAATAACATTTTTCATTATTTGATGATATTTATAAATGACATTTGTGTGGCAGATAGGTTATACCCATATTTAACATTTAATCTAAGATCTCAATTTACTAAAAGAAATTCAATGATCCATTTAACGGATTCTATTTACGGGCATGCCTGACAAATTCAGGACTTTAATTTAGTTTAATTTCATTTTCTGATAACTCCCTAATTTCGTGCTTTAAATTGTTAAGCACGGCAAACGTGTATAGTGAAATACGTTTTTTATTCGTAAAATAGTTTAAAAGAATTTTCTATGATGCACATTATTCCAACCTACAATTTAAGGAAGAAACGATTTTTAGAAAAACTATGAATTTAAATTAACTAACTTTGTTGTGAATTATATAGCCTTAAGCACTGAACGTATATGGCAATTACAAAATGAATATTAAAGGTTACATAGTATTTCGCTTAAACATAATGAACACATTGAAAAACGTGTCTACAAAAGAAATATGTTTTCACAGCAAGATACTGATTTTATTTTCTCTGACAGACTAACATTATGGCAAATCATTAATTATTTTACCTTTGTCAGAGACAGCATATCTACCGTGTGTTTAGGAAATCCTAGTGTGCGTGTGTGTGTTGGTGTGTATGTGTGGTGGTTTTATATTTGGTTTTGCCGCAAGCGTTGGCTTTAACATACGGTGTAGCCCTTTTGTAGAATATCGAATATTGATTTGAGCAACCTCCATCGAAACAGCCACAAAACACAAAGATTTTTCTTTGGTTATCTACAATAATTTACCCAAACAAAATCTTATTAAACATTTTCTGATTGCAAGTAACCAATTTGTATCACACACATTTCGCATTTCGTAATGTAGCATTGCAAATCTTTAGCACAAACAATAATTTAAATATATTTTGTAAATAAAAGGTCACCTTATAAGTTATGATGGATTAAGCTAGGAGATGATATAAAATTAGCATATATAACTAGGTGCTAACATTATTTTAAGTTTAATAAAATGTACCAACGAAGGGCTGGATTTGATTTTTAATTACTCTTATTTTTACAAAGCACAGCATAAAATGATTTTGCCTTGAAAATTTCTAAAACGCTTTTATTTTATTTGAAGACCAAATACCAAAATATCTTTAAAAATCATTAACATTTTTAAAAAAACCATTAAAATAATGTATATCCCTTTTACGTTGTAAAATTTATTTCCATTGCATCTTTGTCAACATAGGGCAATTGTTTATTGTAAGGTATTCAGGAGCTTGGTCGTGTGTATGAATATTTTATAGGACGTTTATCTTTATCAGGATATACCTTATTACCCAACGATCATCCTGTTCCCAAGGAATTAATCTATATAATCAGTAGTAATTTCTATATATTTCATTTTATAATGCTACAAAACAGCATATGCAATTACATTGTAGGCATAATATATACCACCAAGCAATAAATAATTTTAAATGCAAACTAAAACTATCATCGTAACCTTTAATAAATAAACTACTATGCATATGTTTACAGTAATACTATATCGTTTACATGATATGATGTTAAAATTAATGCCATCTGTTTGACTGTGATGTGTATCTAATATATATAGGGTTTCGTGTAAGTCTATTTCACATTTGATAGCTCTATATTTTATGTCATATTGCAATATGGGATTCAGCTTTAACCCGCTTGAAGAGAATATTGGCAATTTTGTCTTCATTTGACTCCGCCTCGATGGTTTCACGCTTTACACATAAACGATTTAATGGAAATGTTTAAGCATTTCTTAATCAGCTATAAACTATGTTTGATTATAGATAGACATCAGTGCAGTGTTATTCGTAGATATTATTACCTAAAATAATTCACTCCCTAAAATTATATGAATTGTTAAAATTTAAAGGGTTCACCTGCTATCCTTCTGGATAGCAAGGTAAAAAATACCACTTCATGAATAAATGATTAGTAACGAATTATTGTGTACTAAGACTTTGATAAGTAAGGATAGTGGTTTTGTTTAAAATTATAGATGGAACCTTTTTTAAGTTGAAATGTTTTTCCGTATAATTTTTGACTTGAATTTGTGGCCACTTGCATTTTTACTTTATATTTAATTAATCAATTTCATTGCAATCGCAAATAAAAACTAACTATTTCGTTTGTATTGTCTTTGGATGTATATATTTACGGTACCTTTATCCTAAAATACGAACAACCGGAAAAGTAAAATCAACCTAAAATGAGACGAATGCGAAGCTGTCGTAATTAACTCCAAGGATTCTTATTTAGGATTAAAAATTCTGTTATTATAACTACATGTATATATTTATCGTAACATTTTGCTATAATATGTTAAGATTGATGGTCACATTCATTGAATTTATATTTTTTGTCATAAGACGATACTGTTGTAAAGGCATCTTGACCAATCTACGAACTGTTGATCTTCGTGGATGACTTTAAAAGATGTATATTCAATTATACTTAATTAACTATTAACTATTATCTTGTTAAGTGGAATTACATACATACTTTCTATTAAGTTTAAGCTTTTATTTCCAAGACGTGCTGTTTGTGAGTTAAAATAAAATAGTTCCTCAAAATTTGACCCTTAATTTGCTCTTAAAACAACCGTTATAAGTGTGCAATTAATTCAGTAATCTACATGTATTAGACATTAGATTATTGACTCTGACAGAAGTTTAGAAGAACTCACAACGGATCTAAGTAAAAAGTCGCGTTCAAAATTAATGTAAATTGTATTTCTTGATTTGATTAATACTGAAAATATAATGTTAGTGTCTAACATAATGCTAACTGAATTTGATCTCTTTCTAATGAATGACCTGTAAAATAGTTTTGTAATAAAGAGGGGGCTGAAATGCACCATCGAAATCCTTTGACATATCGATCACGTGTGTTGTTTGTGTCCTGTTTTCAATACTTGTATACAAACAATATCGTATTCGTATACCTGTACATGTTTTATCCATACGTGTGTGACGGTTTCAATGCGATGGTAAATAAAATACACTATCATTATCGACAGTTTTACATTTTTGTACTTGGTTTAAGTGAGTTAAATGGGTACAACAGATGTCCGTTTTTGAATTATCATCGTATAAAAGTTATTTAGCATTTTTTTATTTATACATTTTTGTCGTAACCATATCAAACCGGTCACTCAACAAATGATAGTAATATAATATATATATATATATATATATATATATATATAATGTATAAACTTAAACTCCATCGAGTGCTTTTAGTTTTTTACAAACTAAATATATCTGAACGCCTATACATATTTTAGAATTCAAACTACGCGGAAATTAAAACGCGTAATTATGATGAAGTGTACAGTAATAGAATAGGGATTTGTTTTACCATGCTCGAGTATCAATGAATAACTCCTAGATTACCTGAAACAAAAAATATACATAAGTGAGTAAACAATAAAATTATAAAACAAACATTTTCAAGGATTTTTATTGTTGCTAATAAAAATGTTATTGTAAAAATTTAATTAGACAAATTGACATGTTAGCCAGCAGGTTCGCTGAGACGGGGATATTTGACTTTGATTAGGATCGCTGTTAATCGACACGGCTTAAATGGCAGACAATTTTATTTTGAAAACGATCTTGACCGTAAATAAACCTTTCAATTTTAAAGGCTATTAAATGTTTAATTCGTATATTGGTTTGGTAACGTTTCCAACAGAATTTAAACTATATGATGGTTATGGGTAGTGCATTGGTGTTTCAACTGTAGTACAAGAAAGACTGAAAGTAAGTTTACATACCACCTCTATTTAGTTATTTTTGCTTAACTATTTGATTTATTAGCAGTTTAATGTGTAGAAAGTGTAGCTAAGATTACTTACATGGATTAAAAAGCTCTGTTAAATACAGCAATTAACTAATTCCTCTGTATTGTCTCTTAAAATAAATAGCTGGAAAATGGAGAAAAATTAATTTACCGTAAGACTGAACTGAATTAAACGCAATTGTGACTATAAGGTGAAAATTTTGAAGATTTATTCTAAGTCTGGGAGCGTCAAAATGAAGTTAAACTTAAAATGTGATTCAGATAGCAAAAATAAGTTGCTAGATGTATGAAATTAGTTTTTAAATTGAGCAAAAATCCATCCTTTGACTGTGAAAACATATTTAAATTACGCCATATTTTAAATTAATTTCTTTATTTTTGTAGTAGGCAAATATAAAAATATATCAAATGTCTCTGTAAAAAGCACTTTAAATATTTCAGCCATGTCCACTACTTGGCTTTATTATCTCAACAACGAACCACCTTTTAAAACATTAAGGAAGTTGGTAATTGACTTTATCATCGCAATTCTCTCATTACCTACGAGTGCCACCTTTGTTGTAATATTTCTTGATTAAATATGTACTATAACTATAAATCGTTCAGTCAGACTGACAAAAATCACACAAAAATGAAGAGTTAATGCGTTGGCGGAAAGTTATTTTAAGTTTAAACGAAAACATTTTAACGAGCTCTCTGAAAAGTATATGTCGAGAAATGTTTAAACTCTGAGCACAATGCCAGACTTGTGAGAAGCTGCGAAATATTTTTCTTGTAATTTGAAGTCCTCAAGTAAATAAACTTCGTTTCTTAGCAGCAATTCGTTTTGAAGGATCCTTTTAGAAATTCGATATTACTTCAGTCGACTGTGGATTAAGCACAACCCGAGGCTATGGCAGCTTTTTAGATACAGTGAACGAGCAAAGTAGTCTGTAACGTCGTGTAAGTGTCACCAACTTTTCTTTATTTGTGATTTTCTCGGTACAAGGTCTACAAAAAGGCTGAGAAAAAAACTGTTCTTTCGTTTACCTTTTCTATTCTTATTAAACTTCAAATAAGTTTATAACACAACTTACAAACAACAAAGTTTATACACTCGTTACAAACTTATAAAATTTTCTTCTAAATTTCGAAGAACTGTCTTGTATGGTAGGATAAACAAAATACTTTGACACTTTTAAGGGATTATGGAAGGTATCCTTCAATATATTGGGGCGATTTATCTGTTATAGAGAATTTTTCATAAAAGGAATAAGCTGTCAAAAAAGTTTATTACACAACTTACAAACAACAAAGTTTATATACTCGTTACAAAATTTATAACATTTTCTTCTAAATTTCGAAGAACCGTCTTGTATGGTAGGATAAACAAAATACTTTGACACTTTTAAGGGATTATAAAAGATATCTTTCAATATATTGGGGTGATTTTTCTGTTGTAGAGAATTTCTCATAAAAGGAATAAGCTGTCACTGTAGGTCTCATGGTAAGGTCTAAAACCGAGACCGCCTTACTTTTCTTGTTGTGATGTCCCCATAGGACAAAATTAATATCCATTGAAATGCATATACACCGGTGCGTTTTCGGTAGCACGATAACTCGATTAACAATCTTACGGTTTTGATTATTTTTGTTACAAAATGTGTAAACTTACGGTTATTTGAACGAGTTCGTGAACCAGCATGATCGGATTCTGACAACGGGGGTTTTGGAGTTTAATAGAGTACAAATTTTCTTTTCCCATTTCGACCAATAACATAAAAGCTCGCAATTCCTTTCCAAACCATTTGTAAAGCTTAGAGAACAAATAATTTAGTATATTGTAAAGGATTATACAAAAAATGGTTAAGAAGACGATAAAAAAACAGTTAATTCAAAATGTCCATGTTACTCTTATAGGCATTAAGTACCGTAAAGCATTGTAGCTTATTTATGAATTTTTTTTTCAAAAAAATTGGTAAATTTATTAATGTTATACCAAGCTATCAACGTTATGAAAAAGGACACTTAACATCCCTTGTAGCAGTAAACCTAAGCACCCTTTAAACCTAATTTTATTTAAATCGAATATGATCTGACATGATAGAGAAATATTTTAGTGATACTCCGATCAGACAAATTAGATCAGACTTAGTCTGGAGGTTTTCCGTGGGGGTATTTAACTTACACATGTTAAAGGTAAGGTATAGTTCATTGGTAAATGTTTTTTGGATTGACTCACCTTCTTTTGGGCTGTTTTTTTAGAACTAGTCAGGTACGATGACACGTCATAATACCACACAATCATCTTACACTTGAAGTCCGACGTTTCGTGGACGTTTTCCTCATTCATTTCTGGGACAATTGTGTGTTTGTGTCATTTTATCAGATGGATCCTGTTTTCGTCATAGGCTTTGCGAAGTAACTGTGTGTTGGCTATCAATGAGTAAAGGCTTTTTACACTGCTAGTGTAATACTTCAATGCCGTATTTTATACAGTATTTTTTATCTTAACATGGAAAACACATTCTTTAACACCTGTGCCATATCAACAACATGACACTTAATGTTTAAACAATTATTACAAGTTCAAGGTAAAAGCAAACTAGATTAGATTGTTTGTATTTAAAACGACATTACCATAAATGGCATTTCTTTTATGAGACAAAAGTTATCTACCTTCCTAAGTCAACATTATTGAGAGAGTCAACTTCATTGTTTATATTATGAGTAATGAGTTGAAAGGTGTGAGTAATGAGTTGAAAGGTGTGAGTAATGAGTTGAACCAGTGGAGCTCCTTTCAAGTTTTTTATATAAACGCAATACATTTTACTAGAAATTTATACATTTTTCCCGATAAGACCTTCCGTTCAAAGTATGGTTATGCTGGTTAATATTAGCCAACGTTAAAAAGAGCACCTCACTTCTCTGTAGTGCAATCGATATACAGGGTGAATAAAAAGTCAAGACCCCCCCCCCACTAATATTTTTCCAAGTAAATATACAGAGATATCCTTTTGGTGGTCGAGCAATATTAGCAGGAAGTTTCATTTTATTATTTTGAAAATTTTGAGTGTCCCCCCAAAAGGGGGGATTTGGGGGGCGACTCAAATATTTTAAATGTAAACCCCCTTCAAGTGACACCTCATTTTGAAGTGTTAACAAAAAATTAAAGAATGGTGAAAACTAGAGGTCGCTATCTCTTCTCTATCCAAAATGGTAGCCCGTCAAATGTTGTGGAAAATCAACGGTAAAATTGTTAATATTGACTGCCATTTTGGATAGAGAAGAGATAGCGAGCTCTGGTTTTCACCATTCTTTAAGTTTTTTTAAGCACTTCAAAATGAGGTGTCACTTGAAGGGGGTTTACATTTAAAATATTTGAGTTGCCCCCCCAAATCCCCCCTTTTGGGGGTACACTCAAAAATTTCAAAATGATAAAATGAAACTTCCTGCTAAGATTTCTCGACCACCAAAAGGATATCTCTGTATATTTACTTGGAAAAATATTAGAGGGGGGGGGGGTCTTGACTTTTTATTCACCCTGTACAAAGAAAATTAATTTTGTATGATGAACTTTTGAAATAAAGTCCATACATGAGTGTAAGTCGAAAACAATATTTAACACGACCGTTTGGGATTTCTTACAAAACGTATTTCGTAACGAAATATTGGTAGGCACACACAAAATACCATAAAGAGAACCATATATTTTATTGTATTTTGAATTGATTAATTTGAATTAAAACCACCGTATTAAATATAGAAAATAAGATTTTTTAGATTCTTAAATTAAAATTTGTTGGCTTAACTAATTAAACATTCCAAAATCCTCAAAATCTTAGTTTCTTCAAATGGGTAGGGTACTTATTTAAGATATTCTTTACATGATACAAATTAAAAACTAAAAAATCACGATATATGAATTTAGGATTTTTTGATTGAATGTACATGAAATCCTACTACAATGGAAAGGTAGCGTTTATTTGCATAAAGGGTCGAATTGTTAAAAAAAGCTTCTGTTGTAAAACATGTTTAAGGAAAGTTGGTCTTTTGACAACAATTGTGGTCAGTGATCAAAGACGCTGGCATAACAGTGGTTTATCGATCTTAACTGACCCACCCGACCAGAACATTCTTTAATGGAGACTAGGACAAGCAGAATGGGTTTTTTAGTTTGTTTCATGATTTATCCTAAATATATGAGTCAAGTTTGAATACTTGTTAATTCGATCTCAGAATTGGCACCAAAAAACACCTTTACACTTTAAGGTTAACTCAGTTCTGCTTTAAATTCAGGTTAAATATATTATCGCCATAATATGCGTACAAACGTTCAAAAACTTTATATGGGCCTTATGTGATGATATTTCGCCATGACGGTTTTACATTATCGTACATAGAATAATTGAAACATATTTATGTTTACACATAGCAAAATAAAATAAAAATCAGAATAATACCATTAAGCATATTAAACCAAATGAATACATAATTGATAACAACATTAGGTCAATGTCGAGTAGCGAAATTAATGAGAGGATAAAACGGAATATTCTTAACTTTAGTCATACATGTTTTTAGATTAATCAGGCAGCAGATTTTTGAGCTAATTTATTTCGACTTACTGTAACTATTTTATGTGGAATTTTACAACATTTCCTATTGAAATGCATACCTTCTAATATAGTTTAAGTAGTAAATTAGCACAACACTCTTCATGCTGGCAGCATGTTGTAATTGTTGTTGACGTAGTTGTTTATTTAAAAACTGGTGCAAAGCTGTTCGTTTACCACTGCACTGTGTAAGTGTGGCAAAAAGAAAATTATGTAGTCCTGTAAAAAAGTTTTGGATAAATGACACTGTCCAAAGACTGGTCTTAGAATACACGAATGATTTCTCCCGAGCCAAGCTCGGTCCCCAGGTACTATTGACTATACGCTGTTTGATCCTCGTTATTCTCTAGGCAAGCAATGTCTGCGAAGAGCGATTGAAAGACCCATAATTCGTAACTGTAATTGATTACCCATTGAAAATCGTAAACCCTCTGCATGTATGTATTACTTATATACTTAAGTCAGCATAAATAACTATGCAATTCATACACATACACTTACATGTAAGTTGTTCTTTTTTAACAAACGAATTGACTCAACATATTTTAAGTTTATAATGGTTTTGTTAAGAACGACATTGAAACAGTTAATTGTTTCGAACCGTTAAGCTTAAGGGTTTTAAGCTGTAACTGTGAGTAAATTGTGTGGAAACCACCAACCAACTTTGGAACAATTTCAGTGACCTTGTTCCTAATTTTGATCGCACATTGCCCTGAATATTTTCGTAGCAGAACTACAGCTATTTTTTTTTTAAATTACTGTTCTTCCCAATCAAGGTATAGCTTAGCAAGATTAATGACACGGACAAAAATAATTATTTATAATTATTACATTATGTAATTCATACATTGTTACACTAAACAAAGGTTTGTATTTTGTAAGAAATGGGATTAACCCTGTACCCAAGGTCATCATCTACGCAGACACTCTGTTCACATTACACTTAGTCGATCAGTTAGTGTGAAGAGTTGAACAGTAGCATGAGCATCGATTTTCAAATTCCTTTCCCAGCTGACGAGAGCTAGGTAAGGACCGGTAGGGCTGACTTCCGAGAAACAACTTTAACCTATAAGCGACACACCCTATCGGTAATCAGCCAAATAGAAGTTCTAATAAAGAAGACGGAGAGTCTGGGAGTTGGAGGACCTGAGAGGAAAAATCTAGGAGATTACCGCGGGCTGGAACGAAGATCGGAGTGCGTGTGTCTGTGCGTGTGTCGGGGACCAACAGTATGTAAAAAAGTATAACTAAATTTATAAAGATGTAAAAAAATCAAGTCATATAATTTATTATCAACTCGATCTTTTTAATTTTATTTTTCTTGTAACTTAACGTTGTAAATCTTTTTCTTACTATTATTAATCTTCATTTTTTCAAAGTTCTTAATTTGTGTTCTCACCCTTTGTAATTTCTTTGTTTTCTAAATTTATTGGTTTTATTACAAGTTTAGTCACATCTGTAGCAGACTTATGTCTCTTACACCCATTCACCTCTCTACAACAGCTAAGCGAGTGTAACTTCAAGAGACCTTACTACTTTTAGAGAGGCATGGGACTCGCAATTTATACTACAGTAAAGACTTATTTCCAATGCATGCGTTATGAAGATGAGGTAGTTATTTTTATCCTTGAGAAAAAAAGTCTACTCGAATTGGGACCATGAGGTGTCGATCACTCGCTCTCGATCGCTGGTTTTAACGCAGAAAATGGCTATAATGGTACTCATTACATATACCTATTTAAATACCTATGTGAATTTATTTGGGTTAGTTATCACGTTAAACTGATAACGAAACAAAATAAATCTGTATAAATATTAATAAAAATTGTAATGTAAAAGTATTTTACTCATTTGAGTTTTAAGTTTTTGATGAATTGGGAAAGTGATAGATGTTGTAGATTTGTTAAATGGGGGGAAAATACCAAATATTTTAATATCTTATATGCGTAATAAAAACACTAAATTTTTCGTTTTAATAAATATTTGACATAACAATTGCAATAATGCACTTAGAATGTCCTTTAATGATTATACTATTTCAAAAACTATAAAATAATTTTCCGTATTTAAATGAAGGTTAAAAATCGCTTTTCTAAACACGATTAAGGAAACTCTCCCAGTATTTTTGGGGTCACACACCGTAATCTAACCGCGACTCAAGACACTTTTCTCAGCATATTTCCCCGCGTGAAGGGTGATAACTACGTTATGCTGTCTGAGGGCGTAAAATATTGCAATTTCACTCTCGTAAACATATAGAGCGAGCTTCAGAGGGCGGGAATCTTCCAGTGACACATAAACACGTTTTAGCTCAAGAGTATTTTTAGATGAAGACTTGAACAATATCTCATTTTTTTATTTTAATTTGATTTGTATTGCGAAATTCTTTCAGTTCCCCATGTCTTACAACCAAATTAGGTATATTTTAATCTGTTTGAATCACGTGATATGATTACCAAAATGGCATACATGATACCAAATTTAGGTAATATTTTTAAGTTAAGTTCAAGATTTGCCACTAGTACTAATTTAAAAATATGATTAAATCACTCTTATTTCAATGTGATTCTCAGTCAATGTTAGGCTTAGTGGTCATTTAGGTTTAATAGTAAAGTAGGATAAACGTATACGATAGATATGTGACTGCACGTGGACTGCAGATGGACTGCACATATGAAAATTTGCTTACGGAACTGTTTTCAAATATGTCTTGACTTAGAAATCCAGCGGATTGTGACCCAATTGTTTTAGTCGTGCGTGTAGAAGGTTCGTTTCGTAAACTTGTGTACTGGTATGACACTATAACATTCTTCATATGAACTCTGTATCCATCCGTATGATGGTTGATCGTGTGGACTGAAACTGCATGTGATACAGGTATTTAAGCCCGTTAGTAATTCTGAATAAAGTTTGTACTTTCAAATATTATTATTTCTTTTGCTTCTTTATTGGTCAAAAGTCCAACTTCAGCCGATTTACTTTCGACAAAAATATATTATCAGTAAGATGAAGGTAGAATTATTCTTTTTATTGTTCTTATTTTTCCCGAATACACCAGAAATATCTGGTCCTAACGCGTACCGTATCTAATGTTCACATGACTTTACAGTCTCCCGAACGAATTTCACTAATAATTTATTCGGTTTAAGTTTTTATTTTGAAACAATTGAAAGCCAAACGAATGCTTAACAATCAAACAGAAGAAAGCAGTTCAGCCTGGGAAGAGGTGAAGAGTGAGTGAATCAGTAAATCTTATATTATCGAGGCGTATTATCGTCAAGAAGAACGATAAACCCAAGGTGCGACGTCTGGATTACAAGATTTCAGCGTAAAGTGGTTCAGAGCTGAATAACCTAAGTAAAAAGGCCAATAAAGATTTGAGGGAAGAGCTGTGTTTTATTTATACGCCTTGATTCTGACGCAGCGCGATCTGAATTATAAACCACGGCTTATCCGCGGGTGTCGGGGGTTGAGGAAGCGCGGCAGGCGGCGCGCGGCGGGCGACTGTAGACTCGGGAGACACGGTGAATAATTCACGTAGGATACTGTACGTCAACTTCCTGGAGCGGATGTTATTTTATGAGTTTTCCCATGAATCTCATGTCTCCTGTTAATGTTCTGTTTTATTCTCAACGTTTCCTTGGGTGGTGCACTGATTCTTTCCTGCGGGAATCGATATCATTCATAAGGTATAAGGTTAATCTCATTAATGATATCAGTTTATATCTTAGAACGTAGGTTAAAATCTCCTCATCAGGAAAGGGATGTTGAAGGTCACCTAATGTAACAGAGTAAATATTAAGGTCTGTTATATGCCCTCTATGCCTTTAATATCGTTCTTAGGTGTGAATATGTTTTGAATAATGTATAGTTCAGAAAAAATATATAAGTAGTATTAATAAATACATGGCAACATATCTGTTTTTATGTGCTTAGGTCGTATCATCAAATTAAAGTCTTCTGCTTGATTCATCTGGTCAGTTATACCTTCTCGCTATGCCTCAACTATCCAAACACTTTTAAAAACCAAAATGACTTGTTTAATTTCGTAGCCATACAGGAAAAGTGGAAATAAAGGAAGACTATATTTATTTTGAAATAGCCATAAGATTAATATAAATACACCGATTGCGCTGTTTTAGTGAGCAATGTACAGTAAAACAAACACACAGTGTTTGTGTGTTTGTATGGTAAAATTCAAATTAACATAATGGAAAGGGACCTTATGCTTTCACACTCTTAGCTGAAATGGGCAAATTATAGTTGAAATATAATATTTTTGTTTAAGTAAAAACTATGCAACATTTTATTCATTGAAAAATCGCAACGTGAAAGGCATTTTGAACTTATAAAATGGCATGCTTATAGCATATAAACCGCATTTGTTTAGCTTAAAGGCAGAGATAAGACTAAAAAAGATTGTCATATCTTAGAACAAAAGGACAAAAGGATTAGCGTCCTTAACATTGCTTTATTGTTCGGCTGTTAAATAATTTATTAGTCTTATATTACCATAGTTTTGGTTCTGAATAAAGCAAATATTTTCTAAAAAGTTTGTCTATGTACCTGCATTTGTGCAATCCAAAATACTGCTATACAACTAGTTTCGACTATCCCAAGTAGCCATCTTTATGATCAGACAAAGTTGTTACACTGAGCCTAGAGATGACTAAGTTGAAACTACAGTAGTTGAAATATAGCAACATTTTGGTTGGATGAATTCAGGTACATACTCTACGCATTGTTTGTACTCAAATACGGAGGTTAACATTCAATAAAACGAAACATTCATAAAACGTTTCAAAATCTTGCATCAGACAACATTTAAATTTACTGCATCGGACATTAAATTAAATTGGACATAAATTTGGAACATTGGACAGCTTCTTTCAAAATAACAGTGTAAGTGAATAGTGGACTTAGAGAGATAGGAACGTTTAGTATCACTAGAAAGCTATGCTTAGGTGCCAATGCATGCATGTATGATGTATAAGATTATATTCTTTTCACTTCCATAATCATATTTAAAGTACGACTTCAAGAGTTCATGTTTATTGCCTATTCAAAGTTTACAATAATGAGATGATAACTGGCATGTATGGAGAAAATCAACACAATACTTAAGGTCCCGTTTATGCACCAAGAGCGGGAGCGGGTCGATAGCGGGCCCGCTCCCGCTGTAAAAATTTTGTCAAAATTGTGCAAGCGATAGCGATAGCGGTTGGTCAACGGAGAATGGAAGGGGGACACAGTCTTGCCAACTCAAACTCTGCCAAATAATTAACACAACTATTTGCACGTGCGCGTGGATCAAGTTGACAACCCTGGCTTCAGCCGCTCCCGCTCCCGCCGTGCATAAACAGTCCCATTTGACTCAATGTAGTTGAAAACCGCTCTATCCAAACAACCACTGCGATTTCTAACTACACAGCGGTTAGAATAATAAGGTTTTTCAATAAGCCGAACTTAGCCAGGTAAGCTTTTGCATCACCAGTCTTAGAGGTAGTGTTATCTTATATTGCAATGTAGATACATTGAATCTCAAAGATAAGTTTAAGTATGCCATATTAGATGCCTTATGATTTTTATAATAGTCTTAAAAAGTATTTTAATTACATTGGTTTAAGTAAAAGCTTACACTGTAATTTACGTTTCCTGCCATTTTCCAGGATGGCGGCTGTTGCCCAAGGGTACCAAAAAACTACCCGGTGGTTTTAGGGTCTACTTACACTAGATATCACATATCAACAATAAAAAAAACTTAATAGGACAAAACCAGGTTCGGGTTAATTCTGCCGGACTATTTCTAAAAAATACCTACTCCGTTTTAGACACGTAAAGGATAAAAATGGGAACCTTAATGAGTGATTTGCTCATAAAATAGTTTGATAGCATACGTGATCAAAAAAACAGCTAATCCTCCATTTTAATATTGAACCCTGCTAACAAAATTAATTGGTGGTAAATGTTAAGTGTTTGGAAAAATACTTGATGAATACATTCTTTTAAAACGCATCCAAACCCCTTTAGAAACAACACGCACGAAACGCAACTATTGTAATCGAAGTGTTCATAAACTAAAGATGGTTTCGATTTGCTTTAGAGGTTGAGTAGGGAAATGTTAGACATTTTAGATCAGAAGTGCAAACCGCCAGGTGATGGTAGTAAATTGTTACCTAATACAACGTCCTGAAACTTATCTACATTTGAGATGTCCTAGATCTCCGATATAACTAAAGCAGTAAGTGGATGCTAATCTTAATATAATTAACTTTTTATAAATGCATCCTTAAGGAGTGTACCTAGTTAAACCGGTTAGCAACAATCTGAATAGGTACAACAAAACAAAAGAAATCTTTAGAATATCTTGTATAGTCTTATAGTTATGTTCTATTATGGCACGGCTTATGAAATTCAAGAGGGACTGGTCCCAGATCAATTTTTGTGTCTGTTGGAATCCAGAATCATATTGTGAATGATTGTATTTTTCGAACATTATCAGGAGGATTGGCTTAACATCACTACGCATATAAACAATCTTACTAGGATCAGAGAATTAGATTTTCTTATAAAACAGTACCTATGTATATGCAAATTATTTCACAAGTATAACCCCGCCAATTTAGCATCAGATAATCCAATGCTAATAATAATGATAATCCAAGTAATCTAACCCCAGTCTATGGAGACTGTTTAGCACCATTTAGTAGATATAGTTCAATGATAGATAGATGAAATGAAATAACTTGAGAATAGTTTGGTGGGGGAAGCCCAATTCTGCCAAAAATATATACTTAGTAGATTGGGGGTAGTGTTTTGAATGCAGTTACACTACTCTCAATCTACAATATCTCTCAATACAACTGACAAAGACATCAGGTAGCTTGAAAGGGCTGAAGATTAATATTTTTAACAAATTATACAAGGTGGATTGAGAGTGGTTTAGTATATAAAGTTTAATACAACTGACAAAGACATGAGACGAGCTCGAGGGTGGTTAAGGGTGAAGTTTAATAGAACTGAGGACGGACACGGGGGCAGCCGTGGGGTGTTTTAGTTTGAGAAAGTCACCAAGCCAGCCAGCAACAGACGTAAGGCTCATACCTTCTCCGAAACTGTGAGGACGGCAGAAATTGGCATCTCTAATCTAGTGGTTAGTGGCTTCTTCGATTTAAGGCCGTAAAGCAACAGTTTCAACCAACGGTGTGATTATCAAAGCTTCACGTAGGTTCAACCATGATTTGAGTGTCATTTTGCCCTCAGTAGAAATCTTAATAATGTTTATTTTATAGTTTTTGTAATCTTAAATATAATTTTAACATGAAGTTTTCTAGTTGGTCTTGCAATTAAAATGTAAAAAATGCGTTATATATTGATTTATGCTTTTAAACTATTGCCCTGTTTTTTAAATATCATTGAATGGTAGAATTCTGACAAATTTCTTTACCTAACCTAAGCAACACTTTGTGGGTGAAACTTACAAAACAAATCAGGATAAAGACGGAGTGTGGTGGGAGAGTTTAGTAGGAGTAATTCAACACAGCTGTCAACACAGAGTGCGAAGCCTCGGGGAATTTCCACGGTGAATCCCAAAACAACCAACGACATAAACACGTCTGAGCGAAAACTTTATGTGTAAAACAGTATCAACTGACGATTCATGTGCAATGAGCGAGTCAAATCATTGTCAGCTGATCTGAAAAAGCTCAATGTGTAGTGTTAAAAATTTAAGTTTTGTGATGGCTTTCAAATCCATAAAATCAAGAAGCTAAGGTTTTGATATCAGTTAAGGTAAATTATATATCTTATGCAAAGGAAATCAAGTGAGCTCGACGTTAGTGATAAAGAGATGAACTCGCCCTGTGATCAACAGTTTCCACCAAACGTGCTTTTAGAAGGGTTTCATTGATAATAGCAATATATGTACTTTTTAAGCAGGTTTTTTATATCTTGTCTTATGGAAACTAGAACCATATATAACATTTTTTATTTTTCTCACACCTTATACGGTCTTATATCACCCTTTTTAATGTTTAGATGATTGTAATAAGAAAATTAATATCTTATCACATATGTATTTATTAAATAATTCAAAATTTCCGAAATAATACAATACTTGGGAATAATAATTACTTCGTATCACAAAAGGCTAATTAACTTCAAATAATAGCTTCCCAAATGATTGAGGTGATTTATTTCACCATAAAGTTCTGCTTTACAGAAGTCTATTTAATTTGAAATCGAGTGTCTTCGTTCCCTTTGTAATCTAGATCATAAAGGCAAGTTCCAACATACAAAGAAGTAAAACGAAATAGAACCACTTCAACCCACTTCTTTCTCTGTCCAGTAAATTGAGTCGCCAGTATCCAATAGACTCATTTTCGACCTATCAACATGTAATTTTCCAATCGTCAAGACAGTACAATAGTTTATTTTTAAGTTCTAAACATAGAAGCGGAAAAACTTATATTTTATTTAGAGAAATAAGAATATAATGGAAGTAAACTGCGATTGGTTGAAAGCTCAACATTGCGGTATGTAATTTGAGATATGTTAGCATTCCTGATGGGATATTTCAAATAGTGTTTGTTATTCGGAATGAAAATGTAGTTGCGGGTTGTTGAAGTATTCTTTCCTCAAACAAGCCAACGAAGCGCACAAATGTGAGAGAAATAGTAAAAGACAATTATGTTTATTAACCTCAAACTATAGACACCAAAGTACATAAATCTTGCAAAGCAAATAGTACAAAAATGAAAAAATACGGACCTTTTCCGATAAGTCGTTGCCACTAGTTTTTAAAGCAATAGATTATTAGCAATAGAAGTGGTAGTGAATTAAACTTTGGTTAGGTGTGGTTAGGTTAGTGTAGAGTTTAGTATAGAGTTAGAACAACCTAACCTAACCTTACCTATCCATATTCCACTAGTGGTAGTGAATTAACGGAAAAGGTCAAAAATACATACAAAGGAACACTTTATAACAAAAAAATCTTTAAAAACATACATTAACCAATGATAAGCATTTAAAACATTTTTACTGTGTTCGTACAAAAGATTACATATAATTATCACTTTACACTTGTTTCCATATTTAGCTTCATAAAACTTACATTTTTCATTATGTCTATAATTGTTTAAGTTATTTAAATACCATAAAGCATAGGTTCTGCTATCTATGTGTATGACACCGTTTTACATCAGAACGGATATATAATTTTTACAATTTTTAAATTATGGTAAATAGTTTTCATTACTCCGTATCTAAAACAGTGGATATGAAAGAAATTAGTTAATTTTATGCTCTAATTTAGAACGAGAGAAAAACTACCAGCTAGGGAAAATAGCTCTAAATTTACTTCCCCTCGCTGTCGATTAGTTCTCCATTTGCCCACTACGTACGCTAGTGTTTTGTTACGGTTGATTTTAATAATTTTCATCAGTTGTTTTCATTGTTGCACAATCTAAATGTATACAGAAACAGACATTAGTTTTTCGCTGTGTTTTCAGCATAGTAAGCTTTTGAAATCGCTCTAAATATGTCTAACATACCTGATAAATTGATTTAAAAACTCCAGAGATAACTGAAAACCATTCACCAGAGAAATCACGGGAAACATATGAAGATGAATACAGAAGGTTTATGGACTGGTACAAAGTAAACCAAATAAACTAGGTGAGGAAGTATTTTTTTTTTATATCTATCCGAGAAACCTATAATCATGAAACCATATACAAAGTAGATTTCCAATGATAAGTAGTCTAGAAAAAGAATGTGTAGATTTTTCAAGAAATAAAAAAAATTATAAACGAAAGAGTTTTTGTCACCAACAATAAAACTGCACATTTAACATAACCTTGAAATTCTAATTTTACAGTTATTATGTAGTTTTGCTAAAGAGATTTTTTAAATATTATAATTATTAAAAAGTATTTAAATCGTTTTAATATTAATGTTGGGCTAGGCCTCACACGTGAAGCTTGGGAGGGCTTGCCAAAAATGCCACTTTCGGTTCTAATAATGAAATACTATTCTTTTACTCTGTTTTGCAACTACTTGTAACATATCCTACTTTTCTCAAACTGTGTGCACAAATTTCCTACTTCCTAGAAAACGAGTTATCCACTCCTTCAAAATCCCCTGTTTCAGTGTTCAAATGCCATAATTCTAATGGCATACAGAAAAGCCCAATACCCTAATATTGGGGTCAATTAGTTGGACTTATGAATAAAAACGTGTTAAAAATGATAAAAAATGTTTAAAGTGTATGTAGTTATCTATTTAATTACATTAGAGTATTAATACATAGTTCAAACCAACTTATTTACAGTACTGTACTGACAGTAGGAAATTTGTCCAACTCAATAGTATTTAGTCATGCTTGAGGCAAACATATCCCTACATCCCTACAGCACAAATACCAGACCTAGAATAAGGTTATTAGTGTACGCATTCTCTACGTATTGAGAAATTAAACTAGAAAATGCCCGCCCTGACCTCAATTACTATGTAGTTTTAAGGGAACTGCTTGGAAATAAAAATGCTTTCTTGATTTTCATTATACAATTCTTATTGGCACTACTATGTTTTGATATATCTACACTAATGTTGTGAAAATTAACAAAACGTTATATGTAAGTTATATGTAAGATGCTACAATGAGACTCTCTGATTGGCACTGATGACAAGCAGCCTGGATGATCGATCTTAATTGATAAACATTGTAACTTATACGTAAATATATGTATACACATTTAACATCTTGGCGAAGTTTCCTATATAAGTTTAGATATTTTATTTGATGGATTATTACAGGGATCTTGCGTTATTGTTAGTAAAATACAAGTTTTCACTACTTTTTGGGTGCGGAATCTCAGTTGAGAAAGTACCTATACAAATATACAAATAGCCTATACTTAGAATACACATTTAGATATTTATAGACAAATAAATGTGAAAACCCAGCCAAAGATGAAAAATCACAAAAGAAAAGCCACCCTGAGAACTGTATGGTAGTCAAAACAAGGAAAATGTGTTGGAAGAAAACTTCAACCCTATAAATTCCAGATCCTGAAACGGTAGAAGACTTTCATGGATAGGCTTTCACGCTCCACGCTTAAATGCTGCAGATCTGTTCTTCCGGCAACGTCATGTCAAAATTGATCGAACATTTCTGTTTACCTAATTTCGGCCTTGACATAAATCACTAGTTCACATAAAACATCAGCCGTGCAGAAGTCAAGTCACCTTTAAGGTGGCTAAATCGGGGCCGGAACCACCAAATATGCACTTCATACATTGAAGTGTAGATGTATCGAAAAGTGTTGGAAGACATATTCTATTACATTCGAATAGTCAAAATAGTACACACAGCATGTTTGTATGCCCTTATTTTAGTTTTAAATAATATGTTTTAAATTAATAATAATACAAACTCTGTATACCATGTGAAATACTCACGGAATGCGTGTTAAGCCCCTCCAAACACTTACTTCAATCAACTTTAAGAGCTTGAAGGTGAACTTGAAGGACAATAACTTAAATATAATAGGAGTGTATTTGCGGCAGGAGGAGAGGGGAGATTTGCTAGGTTGTCACAACCTCGAGCAGGCAATGATGAAACCTGACAACCTCTCCGAAAATGCAAATAATTTGGAAATAAAATTGCGCATATTTCGAAGAACTTGAAGGGTGATGAAGTAAAGAGAATAAGAGTATATTTGAAGGGGGAGGGGGCAAGATTTGCTGGGTTGTCACAACCTCGGGCAGGCTGTGATGGGACCTGACAACCTCCTGTTTAAAATCTGGTTGTTGCCGTCTCTACCTCTGAAACTCTGCAGCTGAATAAAACAGCTACTACCTCCCAACTTTAGTGACGCTAGCGTACACCTTACGAATTTTCACTCTGCGAAATCTAGAATATTTCAAACTAAATAAATCTATTGAAATTGTGTTTTTATTTACACCCTTCATATTTACATTTAGCATTATACAATACATATAGCGCAAATAATTCAAAATTACACAGATATACCAACTTCCACGTTGTCTTTGTTCTACTAATTATCAATTACATTACTATTACTTCTTTTGTAAAAATTGTTTTCTTCCAGATTTTTAACAAAGGACGAAATTTAATATTAATATTGTAAAGATAATTCTTAGGGCAAAAGGTAAAGAGTTTTCTGATAAATTAACAAAACTAAGTAAATTAAAATTAAATTTCAGTAAGGGTTATATATTGCGATATATATTATGCATGTAAATCTTATAACTTAGCTATGTGATACGATTTCATTATTTACCTATGTAATACACTAGTGTTTAAGTGATTTAAAGTGTCTAAAAATTAAATGGTCAGAAAAAATACGGAAAGTAAATAAAAGAAACTTATTATAACACTTAAAACATATATTTACGCTTATACTGTTAGTCACAAGACGGTAAATAAACAAAAAAGATGGTATTTGGTGATCGATTTCGATTGGACACTCCAATCATCATCAGACCCAATAGGCGAATGACGTCATCACCACTTACCATCTTTTTTGTATATTTACCGTCTTGTGAGTAACAGTATTTGCGTAAATATATGTTTTAAGTGTTATAAGACGTTTTAATTTACTTTCCGTAAATTTAATAACACGTACAATGCTGATCAAGAAGTTATTTAGGAAAAAATATTAAGAAGTAGTTTTGTACAACCGCTCTGTTACATTTGAAAATTTAACTGATATGAAATAGCGTAGAATAGCATTTATTTGTCCATGGTTTTTTGTCTAGATTCTGACAACTAAAGTGTGCAGGAAAAATACATAGAGGAATCTTATATTACTGAAAAACAAATGCTCTTTTCAGCTAAAAAAATAAAAAAATAAAAAATATTTTGAAAAAAAGTCATCAACTAGATTTTCCTTTGAAGAAAATTATAAGACACAAATCAAATACAGATTGACAACAAAGCCAGTATCTTGTCTGGTACAGGCCGCTGGGGTGGTATTAATGAAGTTGACTCGTGCCAAATGTACACAATTCGCGACATCGTTATGTAAATGTGTCACTTTCCAGGTATGGTTCGCGGGGGGAAGGGGGGATAAGGTAAGGAGCAAGAAAAGGAAGACACGAAGTGGGTAGATATTGATCGCTGTCCCTTCTTGTGTTGCCTTAGAATTAGTCAGATTTCTCAGCCTTCTCTCAGGAATTGAATAACAATTCTCATCTCTATTTCTCAGACTCCACTTCAGGGAGATATCGATGGATCTTTGATTCGATTGAATGTTTTCAAACTTATTTTAACGATTATACGTATTAATTGTGTTCGTTTGAATTAAAGATTACAGTTATCAATTTCTTGCAGTGATTTTCAGAAGATGATAATTTACTTTAACTTCGGAGAAAATCTATCGCTCCAGATGGTAATTGAAGGAAAACTCTTTGAAAGAACACTTTTTAATCATCGTGGAAAGTGGCATACTTTTGCGATAAATATAACTCTAATTTAAAATAGCAATATGAACTATAACATTTTACTGGGTCCTTTCATGGATTCAAAACTGTTATAATATCTCTGATAAATCAAGCGAAGCAGTAAACAAATTGCGATAGTTTAGAATACAACTTGTAATTTATTTTACTTTACAGGTCGGACCTTTACTCCCAAAAGAATATTTTATTATTTTTCACTAAACAAAGACACTAAACAAAGTTTAAAAGTATAAGGTAAAAAATCAATCAAATTTTAACTAGCGAATTATATCTATTTCATCACGGGTCTAGGAGATGATCATGTAGGCTAGATAATAGTCACATAATAGAGTGTTTTATAAATGTTTTCAATTAGCATATGGATGAGAAAATAATTTTTGTACGCTTTATTTTCAAACACATAAGTGAAATTTTAATATTTAAGTAAACTTAACGGTGGACAAAGAACTGATTACAATATCACCCTTTTAAATCCATAATTCAACGAATAATATAAGTATCACAAGATATTCTGAATGATATATAATCATATACTTTATTCATGTTTACATATTTATTACTAAATAAAAGTAGATGTGTTAAACAGTAAACAAAATTTAATTTCTTTCACAATTATTTGTAACATAACAACACATATTTATAATTAGTAACAGAGGCTTTAAAGTTCCTTTAGATTGCATTATAACAGCACGGACCTTCTTTGTATATGTGGTTAAATTGGCAACAAAGGTGTTTCTATTTGTGAAATAAAGCAAACCTCAAGGCGCGTGCACTCAAGGTTTAAAGTTTATTTTCTCTATATTATTTTTCATTCTCTTTGTACACATTAATTGTTTTAATTAAACAATTAGGATTTTCAAAATGTTAAAAATAGCACTTGTTTTCCGTGAATGAGTAAGTAATGGGAGATACCATTTTCACATAGTTTTTTTTTTCAACGAAAGAACATTTATCTACATTTAGTATTAGTAAACCATATAATATAACTAATAGCGAAGCTTATTAAACAAATTACAATTTTAGAATGAATAAAATCCATTATGTTTTCCTATCCAGCGAATAAATACATTTATCATCATTCGGGTCATCATTATTTCAAATATTTCGTCAAAATCCTAAATCTAAATAAGTCTAGAGAGATGGTTTTAACACAAAAAAAAAACACTGAAAGTTAACGTCGTTATTTAAACAATAATCCTTCTATGTATGCTTTTTTATTTTATAGTTAATAAACCTATTTATTTAACCCGACTTTGCTTACTAAGGGATAAATAATGTTCTCACATAAATCTTTTTAGATTGAATATGAAACTAATGGAAAACGATGAAAATAACTTTAACTTTGCTAGTAAAATTACTTTCTGAATATAGGATACTTTTTAGGAAGCAAGTCGATGTGAGAAAAGTGAACTATTTGCAACGGTTTGTTCTCTTGATATTTAGTTTAAAAATGGGTTTGTTAATGTTGGGAGTCATGAAGATAATGTAGAGCGAGCAATGGGGTGAGACAAAACCGTCCACAATACTGAACAAAAGTGCATCCAGTAGGAAATAAATGGGATGGAGTAGGTAGCGTTAAGGTACCAAAACAACGGTCACTTCTCTATAGTACAAATTATATTTAGGAAAGAAGCCAAAATCTGTGCTAATGTAAATTGCCGTTTTAAATAAAAGAAAGGTAACTTAGTTAAGTTTTAAAATAATGATTGTATTTTGGTTTTCGTTTTAGTTAGCCTAACTTAAAGATTATTTCAACTTTCGAAATTAAAAATTCCCCCTCTTCAGCAAACCTGCAGACTAAACCAATTTAAGTTTGTCTGATAAGATTTTAGGCATAACTAAAATATTTCCATGATCAATCCATAATTATTGCCCTTTTAAACAACATTAGATTTACGAGTACTTATTTTTACTACTAGGGGAAGGGAAAAAGACCTTTTGATAAAATGTTAATAGTATATTAATAATAATTAAAGTGACGAAATAAACAAATTTGATCAATATTTATCCATAAACAAGCAACAATTTTGTTTATTTTTCATTAAATAACATGGGAATTTCAAATATATGATTATTGAGAATATCCTCCGTAACCTTTAATCATACGACAATCCTTTAATATACAAAATTGATTGTTTTCTAAGCTTAAAAAAAAAACTTATCTGAGGACCTCAAAAAGAAAAAGTAAATCGGTCCTAGGGCTAGGTTTTCTATGCCATCTCCGGAAATATATTTTCCCTATATGAAAATTTGATAAAACTGAACAATTGATTATCTGGGAATCTACGGGAGTGTTGTTTTAGACTGTTTTGTATATTGTTTATTTAAATTTACACAGAATCCAAACAATTAACAATTCGATAAGTAAGCAATAGTCCCGTTATTTAGATTTAATAAACTTGGCCATTAATTAAATAAACACGAAGAGAAAGTCAAGTTTACCAGTAAAATTGCAGATGTAAGTTCTTATGCATAACCGATTAACTAAAAAACAATTGGACATTTTTTTGAATCGAAATAAAACGTCTTAACAAAGCTGTATTTAATATATCTTTAACATAAATAGAATCGTCTGACCTACCGTTACAAATGATTGTTAAACATTACAATTGATAGTAGGAACGATTCCAGTATATTTTTTTAATAAATAACAATATCAATTAAATATATTGATGTTATTTATTCTAGTAGACCAGTTTAGAATGGCATATGTAGTTAACAAAAATATTAGTATTAAGCTTGAGATAGAGTTCGAGTAGATCAGTGCCAGTCATATTGTTCAAGCATTTTACAAATCGTCCCCTTGGTACAACGCTTTATTTACTTGATATATTTCATTATTTCATTTCAGTCTTGTCTATTTATCCTGAAGATCAATAGGACAATAATAATAATATCCCCACCACAGCAAACCCGGACAAAGGGAATTCCCATTTATGTCTGATTGATTTGCACCAAAAAATCTTCTTTAAAATCATATTTTCCCCCTATTTAAATAATATTAGTTAAACGAGTACCTATACAGGGTGAATCAGGCCACCCGTACACAACGGTTTGGCCCAACAAGCCTTAAAAACAACCAATACTATAGAAAATTCTCCATTTAAATGTTTTTATTAGGTTACAATAAAATTTAAAAATGTCACTTAAGGCACTTTTATTTCAATTTTGGGATCATTAAAAGTACAAATATAATCTCAGAAAAGTAATTTAAACAATTAACAAAAACACGTCGAAGATCCAAGACATTTTACAAATTTTAACAGTAGGGCGTTTTTTAAGGTATTTGAAGGTATTCGAAGGTATTTAAGGTATTGAAAGAGTGCGATTTTTGAAAAGCGCCTAAGAGTGTCTTGTAAAAAACGTAATTCCTGACCATGAAAATTATTTCATATCTTTTCATATCTCTTACTGTTTTCGAGCTACAGTATAGCCGTTTTAAAAACGTGTTTTACTAATAAAAGTGGGATGTAAGGGAATTTATTTTAGGGAGGGGGGCTGTAACTTGAAAATGTAAATTTAATGGATTTTCTGGGTGGTTTGGGACCAAGACAAACCTCCATAAAAACATTCAGATACCTAACTATTCTAGAAGTGATTTGTATACCTGATCAGTGAGTCAGTGAGTTACACAAGCGGTTGTATATCGCGTTAAAGTATGTGCAAGGGAGGTCTGATTCACCCTTAATTTGACGGTACAGTATAGGGGAGGCATTAAGGAATATTTTGTCAAATTTTGATAATTTAGTATGAAATGAAAACACATTTTCCAAATTTGATAAAAATATAACAAAGGCAAACTACAAAAGTTTAATTGGTCTCCATAAGAAATATCATGAGCATTATATATTTACAGTAGTTTTGGAAGTTTCCTTAAACATTAAGTGCATCCGCATAGTAAATTATTTTCTTTTTAAGTTTTACTACGTTTTTAAAGAAACTGCAAAACTGTATGTTTTGGTGGTCAGAAATGGCAAAAATAATATCCCACCCTATTAAAGTCCTTATAAAACCCCGTTTGCATCATCCGATCATGCTGGTTCACGAGCTCTTAAAAAAAAACGTAGGTTTACCCGCTTGTAATAAATTTAATCAAAATCATTCTTGATCGAGTTATCGTGCTAACGGACTCAAATATATGAATTTAAACGGATGGTGTTTTTGTAAATTGGTCTCGAGTCCAGATATTACAATAAGACCTATGGTAACAGCTTATTTCATTTATGGTAAATTCGCTAAACCAAATATTGAAGAATAGTCGTAGGAAAACGTAACGTATAATGTTTATATATCAGGTGGACGATATCAGCCAACATTCACAAGGCAGTATCAATTTACAAGAATGTTTGTCTATTAACAAATTGGCATAATATTCTTTAAAAATTATCATTTCTTTAAGTGATGATTGATTTACTTCACGATTAAATTCTAATATCTTAAGGGTATTACTTTATTCATCTTAAAAGTTTTAGTATATAAAATGACAGAAATACTAAACCCTAAGGCCATTGGGTGTACATTTAAAAAATCATATTTCTATTAGGAACCCGCCAATTTTATACAAATTAACCTATTATGGTGGGTCGTAATTCCCACCATTAGTAGACATTAGGCTCCTTCAATTTACAATCAAACCGAATTTAATTAATAATTTCTTACATCCTCTAAGAAATTAATACATATCATATATACTTTAGTTTGTATTGTTTAGACCTAAAACATTATTTACATTTCTCAAAATGTTTATTTTTTCCTACAAGAAGCGGTCGATCACTCATAATGTTGATGATCGCTTATATGTTAATCAAGGTTAGTGTATGTTTTACCTCATGTATATGAATATTAGTTCTAAAATAACTAAGAAGTGTTAAAAAACTATGTGTTGATATTAATGACCTAGACGAGTTTAAATTAAAATAAAAATAAATGAAGGAAGGGAAGAGAAGACACTAAAGCCGTTCGTTTGTGTAGCTCTCTCCTTCACTGAAGGTCTCCACAATTAAAAACTCTTGGAGAAAGAGGACGTTTCAAGCCATGCTTAATTGTCATGCATGGGTGGCCTGGGGCCTCGTTTTGTCGTCTGCCTAACCCTCTTCTCCACTCCTTTCCCTCCTGCCATAAGAGATATTTTCTCGTTTCCCGAGGGCTTTCTTTTGGTAAAGTTTAATAATTTTACTAACAGTATACTAACAGGTTTTTGTTATTCGTTTAGCTTTAAATGTGTCTTTTATTAAGAATTCTCACCCTGTCACCACTTTGAAAATGGTTAGAGTTGATTAATCCATTTTATTTTGGATAGATTAAAGATGTAATTCGACAATATTTCGTGTATACTTACTCTTTTTAATTTACAAGATGGTTATTGCGGGTATAATTTAGTAGACATTGGGTCTCTTCGGATCTCAATGAAACCGGATATTACATACTCTAAAAAATTACATATCACATATACTTTAGTTCGTATTAGATAGAGCAAAAAATACTTTTTTAATTTTCCAAAGCGTTTAATTTTGATTCACACAAGAATCGATCACTCCTAATTTTTGATCGGTTACAACATCAACATATCAAATTGTCATCTTCAGACACAAATAGGCCTATCTGTCTGCAATCAGGACTGGTGGTAACTGGCGGACTAGTGAAATCTAACGCTATAGTAATTAAGATAGTATATTTATATTTACCGTCTTATACATTGTCATCGTGGAAATTTCATTACGCTGAGTAGCATTGGCAGACTATTTACCGTACATGTATGGTACCAACACGTACAATGTTATTAAAAGTTAGTTTTCTGAATTATTTTGTATCTACAAAAATTTTCAATAGTGTACATGGACCTGAAACTAAGCTAAGGTAAGTTGTCGAAAAGCTAAATGGATCAATAAGATAAAATATCGAAATAGATATTTCTAAAATATTAATTTACGTATCTGAACTCGTAGTAAGTATGTATTTATGGGTTATTAAAATAAAGACACCCATTCAGATACAGGAAAATTATAGCTTGGTCTTAATATGTTTTACGATTAATAATACTGGTAACATGTCCTAAAAATAGCATATTTGAGGTAAGTCGGGTAGTTTTTAAGCGCTATTCCTTAGCATAACATCGCATTGTTAATACAAACAACATCTCTTGAGCAAAAGTTTACTGTATGTAGATAATGAGAAAATTCTACATTAATACACACATTTTGTGACCTATATGATGAATCAACTGTTCACAGAAACTCACGCCAAATGTCATCACGTATTTAATTTTATTCTAGCTTAAACATTTTATAAAGAAATAAGCTGTTGAAATTACAAAGTTCGTTGATTAAAAAAAAGGTTGTGAAAACATTTTCCGAATTATAAAAACAGATCAACTTAATCTGTTGTTACAAGCGGAATGTATTTTTGACGTATTCTCCAATCTGGGCAATCAATCTAGGATGATTGTTCTGGCATTGTTGCGAAGATAGGCTAGGTTTTTCTGAAAATGATGCGTACGAATGAAAACACCAGGATATGTAATTTGTTTCACCATGTGAGTATACGTAGTCAATGGTAAAATCAGCTTGGGTGTAAAACAAAATAAACCAAATCAAATCAAACCTACATGATAGGAATAAACTGTATCAGTAATCTTTCTCCCATTACCTAGTCAGGGGGAGAGCGAGTAGAGGCAATATGCCGGTTTAACATCACTTTAGGCACGTTTTCCCCATAAGAATAACATGGTGAGCTTTTTTTGACCACTTTTTTAAAAATCCAGCTCTCGGTCTATACAAGCCTATATAAATGTTCAATACCATTGTACAACTCCATTACAATTTCAAATCCATATCCATTCGCATGTATATTCACAAAATCATCAACTTGACAGTGCGAGGTTTGTACGCGAACTCGGCTCATGGCGTGTGCGCGCTCCCGACCCATGGCGCGCTCCCTTGGACATCCTTAGTGGAAATCCATGAGTTCTGGCTACTTGGGAATCCAAGCCATTTGACATACAATAAATCACCCTTCCTCCTAATTACTTTTTCTATCAAATACATGTCTTTATACTTGGTCTTTAACAACTCCTCTGTATAGAAGCCTCCCCTGATTAAATTGCCATTTTCATCTTTCAAGATATAGGTCACAGGCTTTGTATTTTTAACTTCTGCTATTGTAAATAGTTCCCCTGTCCAATTCGGAGTATAACCTTTACTAAAAACATGTTTATACTTGGAAATCCTCACACTATCACCTACCTTATATCTTGGCTTTTTAACTTGCACTACTTTAGAAGTCAACCTCTCATGCACATATTTACTATTCTTAATATTCACTTGGTTAGGCTTCATACCTATAGATCTATGCATCTTATTATTATATTTTCGAATTAACTTTGGAAGTAAATCCAACCATTTATAACTCCCCTGAGCACTAAATTCCCTATATAACCAATTCTTTAAAGTTCTCTGAAACCTCTCCACAATTGCAGCCTTAGTTGTAGAAAACGTGTGATAGTGATTAATATTTAAGTTTTTCATTAGTTTGCTAAAATATTGATTAAAAAATTCTTTTCCATTGTCGGATTGAATGTTTTTAACCCCCTTTGGTAGAATGGTTTTAATGGCTTCTGTAACCACCAACCCTGTCTTATTCTTTAGTGGAGCAGCATAAGCTTTTTTAGAAAATGTATCTATTAAAGTTAAAATATATTTATTGCCAGAATTCTCTCTAGCATAGTTTTGCATATCAATTAAATCTATTTGTACAGTTTCGTTTATACCTAATACTTTGAAAGACCTTCTAATGAAATTCTTTCTTGCAGGCTTATGAAGTTCGTATGCAATTTCATTCATTTTTTATAACATCATTCTTTCCTTGTACTGTAAATATATTACCATTAGCCCCAATCAATAGATTATCTTCCATTCTTTTAAATACATAGTTTTCTGGTATATATGGTCTATTATCTATATACTTAAATCCACTCAAAGATGTAGGGTCGGCAACTAATAAATCAGGATTGTATTCCATCAAATTAAATTTTCTTCCTGCATATACAAATTTTGATCCATCATAATACATAGCTTGTGACATTAAACAAATATCATCTAAATATTCCCCCTTTGGTAGATTCCTTATAAATTGTTTTTTGGCATCCCAACATTTTTCTTTTTTATCAAAAGTTATAGTCTGTTCTTTTGTAACACAGTCAGTGTCATCAACGGCAGGTTTAACACGTACTAACCTTTTATTATTAAAATCCCAATAGCCTGCTTCCATTTTTGGAACTTGTGAAACATTCACAGCATCCTTACTATCTGTACCTTCTATCAAATTGCTAAGTTTCTGTTTCTTAGCATTCCAAACACCATTCTCTGATTCTAAAAATTCATAATTATTATCATCTTGTATAAATTTACCATCTTCTTTTCGTATTAAAGTCTGTTGTAAAGTGGGCACATCATCTAAACTTTCACCCTTTTCCACATTAGTAATTTTCCGTTTTTTAGCATTCCAAACACCATTTTCTGATTCTAAAAATTCAAAATTATTATTGTCTTGTACAAATGTACCACCGTCTTTACGTATTAAAGTCTGTTGTAAAGTGGGCACATCATCTAAACTTTCACCCTTTTCCATATTAGTAATTTTCTGTTTTTTAGCATTCCAATTTTTATTCTTAGATTCTAAAAACTCATATTTAGTTTTACCTTGTAAAAATACATCACCTTTTCTAGTTAATGTCTGACCCAAAGTTGATACATCATCTACAAACTCCCCATCTTTAACATTACCAATTTTACGGTTTAAACAATTCCAACTATCGTCTTTTAAATTTAAAGTAGGTTCATGACTAGCCCTGGGTTCTGCAGGCTTATTATATGGATTATATAAACGATAAAATTTATCTATAAACATATTTTTATTTAATAAATAATACCACTTTCTCTCAATTCCTCAATAATGGAATCTATTTCATTATCCACTCCTGAGTTACCGGCTTGGCGACTTAGCCAAAGAAGTCTTAACCTATCTACAAGCTCATTAGGATCATCCCAATAAATATAGTCTATTTTATTACCAGTCACTTGTCTCAAACCTTCACCAACAGATTTAAAAAGAGGTTTAATTATATTAAGATATTTAGTATGTCTATTACTTGAAATTGGTGCACCATCTTTGTAACTCTTTAAATGCCCATTTGTAGCTTCCAAAATTTCTTTATAATTTTGCAAATCAGCCGGAGTATAATCCTCAGGTTCTTTTAAAGTTAACAACTGCCACAAGCCTTTTGTCCCCTTGTAAGTTTTATTTGCAACTGTAACATCATCATTGGCAATATCAACTTCCTTATTTCCAATAAAAAATTTATTTGCTTCTCGTCTAATACCATATGTAGTGTCTGTCCTACTACTTTTACTGAGGTAATTTCCTAAATAGTCTGATGCTAAAAGACCAAAATCTAATTTCTGTGGGGTGGATGGTTGTAATGGTTGTAATCTTGGTATCATTGATATTCTAGATGGAGTCATTGGGAGTATCTCCATTCGAGGTCTCTCTGTTTTGGCGATTTTTTTTAATTCTTGTAATGGCTCTATTAAAGGTTGGAATGTTTGGAACCTCTCTTCAGCCTCTAGAAACTTGCCACGTTTTAAAGCTCTATATTTCTCTCGTATTTGATTTGCAGAGTCAACCAATTCTTGTTGAATGTTTTTCATCTTTTATTTACATTTTATTTATCTCATTTGACAAAGGATTGTACTCAAACACTTTATCATGTATTATCAAACAATATGCAGATGTATTTGCTGGTACATTTTCTGCAGTTTCAATCTCTAATTTAATATCAACAATTCCTTCCTTCACTGTTTCGTTCTGTCTAGAACAGTCTATTACAATTAGTGGATATTTCTTCATAAACTCAGCCCTACTAATCATAGGATCTGGGATAGTATTATAGTAAGTCTCTCTAAACCTCATAAACATCTCAGAAGCTTTAGAGACATCTCCATTTTCAAAGTCGAGATTTAAATCACTATAAGGATAATATTCAGATTTTAGAAATACTTTGAGATTTTTTAATTTACAGTGATCAAATTCATCAGTTCTTTTTCGTGCACTATTATCCCTAGCTGTTTGGAAACCAAATATAATATACCTAGGCTTCTCTAAACTTGAAGATGTCTTTACTGACCATGTATGTCTTGTGGTATTGGGATATGATGGAAGTTCATGCAGCTCTAAACTTCTAAATGCAATTTGCAAATTTTTATTTTGCAATAACATCTTTTGTAATTGTAACTTCTCCCCATCTGATGGTATTACATGTGGCATCACCCATTGAATTGAGTTAAGTGTAATTTTGGGAATCATATCAGCAGTGCCACTGGCTGGAGCACTAGTGGTTGTTAATATACAATTTAAATCATTTTTGGATCTTTTCAATACCAATTCTTGTTTGACATTTACTAATACCTTATTAAAATCCTCAAACACACCCATTAACAGCTCTAATGGCAAACATGTACTAAACTTGCCACCTTTATGGAACTCTTTTAAATTTGTGTCAGAATCAAATGCTACATTTGACAATTTAGTTGTTTTATTGTAAGAGCTCAATATTTTCATAAGACTAGAAATTCCTGGGTTTCTTACAATGTCTATTTCTTTACCTGCGACTTCGTATCTAATTTCATCAAATAAGAACGCAAATGCATTATTTATAAAATGACCTTTATCATGATTCTCAATTTCTCCCTTAATATACAGATAACTTCTACATGGGAGAGTTAGCAAATCTTGATTATTAATACATATTCGAATTTCATCAGAATTATTTATTGCTAAAGTGTTGTGGGGAACATAGGAGTGATTTGTAATTTTAACCACACTATCGTCGAATTGGGATTTCCCTGTAACGTCTAGAAAATCTTCCATTTTTATTAATAGAAAATTTTAACTTTAGTCCTATTGATTTTAGGAACCTAGCATTTTGTACACTTATAGATAAATTGTTATAAATTCTCATATCTTTTTTATATGACAAGTAATTGTAGTTTCTTCTCCGTTAAAGTCAATTGCCTTGTCGTGTTGATCGGCAAATGTAATACTGACAACATCTAAACTTCTCTTATTTACAGGAAAATATATAATATTTCTTGGAACTTCAATAATTTTGTAGCCAGGAGGAGCTTCTGGATAAAAGCTATGTATGGTGTGTGATTTGTTGCCGTTTAAATAGGACCCGTTTGCGATATTACATTTTACTCTAATCACATTTACATTATTAATGTTTATTTTATTTGTAGATTCAAACTGAACACCAGGAGTAGAAATACCTTTAAATCCCAATAAAACAGACCCTAAACATGGTTTTGTAAAATCAAACACGTGGCTAGAAAGTAATGTCGCTTTCATAGTTTTATTATTAGCTGTAAGGAAAAAGTCTGGGATTTGCTTTTGAATTTCCTTTGCAAGCTCAACCACCTCATATGTTCCTTCAGAAATTTCTATTGTAACTGGAGCATTGTGATCATAATAGAAAACATCATCACCTTCTCCAATGGTTAATTTGTTGCCTTTAAGTTGATTTAATTTTGGAATAAGCCCTTTGAATAAAAGTTTGGATTTAGTATTAATTAATGCTTCTCCATTTTTATCTATTATAACTTTAAGTTTACCATTTAATAACTGGTTTAAATCATCAACTGAGATCTCTCCCTTTGGTAATGTTTTTTTCTCTACTTTGTAATATGTTAAAGTATTTAGAGGTTTTTTAACATTAAATATAGAATTATAACTTTGAAAATCTACTAATCCAATTACATAATCATCATTTAATTCTATGGGAGGAAAGAATACTGACTTTAGCTCTGGCTCTGTACCCGAAAATGTTATAGTAAATGAATCCATTTTTATAAACAAAAATGTTTTATGAATGATAAACATGAAATTCCACAAATTGAACTATTTAAATCTTGTATTTGATCGGTTGTATAGTAGATTTTATATCCCTCAAAATATTTAATTACTTCTTTTGGAGGTTGGATTCCAAATGGGTCAAAATAAATTACAATATCTTTATTTTTACGATATGCTGTCCAATGTGTGCCAGATGAGCTATCTAAATTAACTATTCCGCACTCTTTTACTCTTGGTGTTAGATTTTTTAGCTCGCTTTTTAGGTACACTCCCCTGAAGTGAGGCACGTCTTTTGCGGCCTCTAACAGCTGGTAGTTGTCCATCTTTTTTATTAAATTTTAATCCCATTCCCATTTTTGCTTTTGCCTTCATCAAATTTGTCACGGCATAAGCAGCTGCTCTTTCAGCAAGATTTGCGTCCTTGGCCGTTACTCTAGTCCAAGCTAAGTCTGCTAATCTCATGTCTGCTTTGTTCCGAGCAGCGGTATCGGGATTATTCATGTAGAATATGTCATGCTCTTTACAATAAGAGTCTAGTTTATTTTTTGGAGGTACATTTTTAGCTAAATTCTCACGTACATTCGTCCCAGGTCCACAGTACCGATATGATGGTATGTGAAGTGGGAATGGAAGGTTATTTATAAGAGTATTCAATAACCCTCGACCCCTGTAAGGCTTTAGGAATAAACCTTTGCCCTTTTTACATGTTTTCTTATTAACATTTTTTACCATTTTTATTATGTAAAAAATGTCTTTTATTCAACAAAAACACAAATTTAAAATAGTACATACTAAGGAAAATATACCAAAGAAGTTGGGTCTATTTCCTACCAATATTCGATGTGTTATTTGCGGTCCAAGTGGAAGTGGGAAGACGGTTGTAATTTATAACTTAATTGTAAGAAAGGAAGGATTAAAATTTACAAACTTATATTTAATATCTAAATCATTAGAACAAGAAAAATGTAAAAAAAAATTGAAATATTTAGTTTGTGTAATGAAGTGAAATTACACACGTTTACTGACTGTGAAATCACACCAAATGATGTAAAATCACAGTCAGTTGTTGTATTTGATGACATAAATAGTCCAAATATTACACAATTTTTCTCAATGGGTCGACATAAAAATATTTACTGTTTTTACTTGTGTCAATCTTACAGCAAAGTACACAAACATTTACGTGATAATGTAAATTTCCTAATATTATTCAAACAAGATGATTTAAATTTAAAACATGTATATCACAATCATGTTGGTAATGACTTTTCATTTGACCAATTTAAAAATCTCTGTCATCAATGTTGGGATAAAACTAAATATGGCTTTTTCGTAATAGACAAAGAAAGGTCAAAGGATAATGGTAAATATAGATTTATGTTTGACCAATTCTATCAAGAGGATGGTAAGGGTAAATAAATAAAAGACTGGAGTTTTTTAACATTTGCATTTATTTTGCAGCATTGAATATATCTACACATACAATTCATGTTTGATCAATTTTATAATGACCAAGCGCAAGAGTATTAATGCCATCTTCAAGAATAAACCTCTTGTCATCGTCAAAGGATAGTACTTTCTTGTTCATGGTCAAGGTTTGAAGATGATGATTTGTAGATTTAATTCTTGTCACATTCTCATAGTAATCTTGCCCAGTTGCAAGACAGTTCAAATAATGTTGATGTCTAAGGAGATGTTTAACTGTAGCACCATCAGCTCCTTTAGCTTTCTTCACCTCTAAAGCTTGTTTGTCTTCTTCATATAACCATTTTAGAGGAATGTAAGAATATAACTTTGGTCTTAAACCACAATATTCATACATAATATGACCATCTAATTCATCTTTAAACTTGCCAGTGACTTTTTTATTTTTATCAGAGTATAAGAAATGGTCTTTACTATATCCAGAGGTATCAAAATAGTGCAAGTCATGTTCTATTTCCTTGTAAAAATCCTGTGTAACAATAGAATACATTAAAGAATATGTATCTGTCATTAGAAATCTTTTATTCTTAAATTTTGACATATAATTATAGTGGAAATCATACATTATTACTTTACTAATATCTAAAATGGTCATTCCCAAATATATCGGTTTATTAAACTTTACAACTAATTTATTTAAATGTATAGCATGTAAATTGTTATCAAACTTTTTAATACAATCAAACCTTGGATTAGTGACATATTTTGTTAATAGTGACTCATCCTTGAGATATATATCACGAAACTTGCGTTGGTTCATGATTGTTCGACCAAAGAGACTATTATTTAGCAATTTGTAAAAGTCTTTTTCAAAATCATTTTTAGCCCATTTTCGTTTTTCAATATTAAAATTAATATAGGGTGCAAGCCATTTTGATTGTCTAAATTTTAAAATTCTATGGTATTTTGTAACAACCAAACCTAATTCCTCATATTTTTGTAATGCTTTATAATGTAAAATATATTTAGTTTTGTCATTTAAATTAGGTATTAATTTGCCATTCATTTTCTCAGGTGCTAATGGATAGTCATTATGTAAATCATGTAAGCTTTTATCATATTTTAAATCAACTTCTAAAATGTAACCAAACTCATCATTTTGATTATATTTGTAGTCTATCTCATTAGTCCAACGGAATTCATCCACAGGCAGTGGCTCGCACATTGCTGTGGAGTATAGCGAGTTACAATCTAAATATATTAAATACACACTCTCTTGATTGGGATCATAATGTTCGCCCATATATCTATTATTGGCTTTAGCGTAACGTGTAGAAATCATACTGACTCCTCCTCTGATTGCACTTTCTATGAACAAATGCATGTCAATATCTTGAAATAATTGTAATTTTATACCAGTCATTCTAAGACAGGCCTCCCATGTTAGTCCTGGAAGTGAATACATATGAACGGGGTCAAGTTTATAATCCTTCAAACACAGGTCTCTAAATGTCTCAAACACATCAGCCAACAGCAATACATCTGTTTTAAGATATAAATCATGATATTCTTGTAAATTATTTATATTAAAATGGGACCATACATTTTTAGCATGTTCATATTCATTGGGAGAGATATGTTCTTTAGTAAGAGTACTGTAAAATGCTTCTTTTGGAGGTAGAGACTCTGTAAACTTATCTGGTCCCGTCATATATTCATAGGGATATACACCTTTACGTTGTAGTAGTGGATTTTGTATGAATCTAAATGTGTTCAAATTGGAAGCTAATTTGTATAATGGAAGGGACAGAAAGTTGTATGAATCTAAAAATACTAAATCGTCTACAGAGAATGATATATATTTTTCCATATCTTTAGCGATGCAATTTAATTTACGTTTATTAAACTTTCCCAAGTGTTGCATTATTAAATGTCCATCGTAATTTTTCAAGTTATGGAAGAATATTGGGATTTTCTTTGTTGTTTTATAGTTTAAATTACAATCATTGTGGGCAGCTCCACGGTATTGGCCATTTGAATGACAATGATCTCTCACCCTATCAAAATATAGGGGCTTTTCACAAATGTGACAATGCGTTGAGTTTTGGAAAGATACCTCTTGCTCTGGAGTCATTACAAGGGGAATATATATCGCCATTTGACTTTTAATGAAGTCATAATTCTCAAACAACCTTTTGAAAAACATGTCCATAACATTTTCACCACTATATAACTCTTCAGAAATAATCTTAGAATCTCTCACTACAACGAATGCAAATCCAGATGGAGTATGGTTGTTAGAGTTTATAAAGCATTCAAAATCAGCATAAATCACAAATGGGGCTTTAAGTTGATATTTATAGTTTTTAAATTGTAATGTATCTTGTTTAGACATTTCCACTCGTTGGGCATCAAAGTTTTTACAATACATTATGTGACGTTCTAATATATCATTACTGTAAAAATGTTGCAAACACAACTTGCAAAAATTCTTCTTATGGTCATCTTTTGTAGAGTGGAACATTAACTTATCAAAATCACGAATTAAACAGTAATGTGATTTACGACCTTGTTGTAATAACAATAGATCTATATGAGTACTACTATTTAGTTTGGTTGTTCTTAATGGATATATACATTTATCATATTCAACCCCAAATACATTAACACTTATGTTATTTTGTATTTCAAATTTATCTATATCAGATATTTTCACAGGATATTTTATGTTTGTCATATTCAACTGACTTTCATAGGGTACATAATTAGAGACTCTATTAGCACTTTCATTTTTAGCATTCCTTGGATATAAAGCTGCTAAAATTGACCAAAGGAAGCATTTATTATCAGAATTTTTTATATTTAAAACTGCATGTTTCGATTTAATACTCTCTGGTGTGGAGATATATGACTTTGGAGTTAAAGGTTTATACTTATAAACATGCAACTGCCAATATTTAGTATGGTCATATATCCATCCACTGCCTTGGGCTTGATATTTGTGCATGGAAGCATCAATCTTTAAAAGTGCATTTTCAATTTGAGGTTTTAAATCTCTCTTCTCAATAGTTAAGGTAGTAAGGCTTCTAAAATCTGCAATACATTCTTTTTCATTAACTAATTTTCCATTTTGATCCATTGAATATTTTATAAATTTGATTCTCCTAACTAAAGTCCATTTTATCGGCAGAGGACAAGACTTCAGAGTACTTTCAAGGTCAGTTCTAATCGATTCACCGACAAATTTAATCATTGTATATGGACATTTTATGCAAGAATTGGCGTGTCTTTTAAAATGTCCAACAACTTTCGTTTTACAGAAATGACAAGTCTTGTGACTTTGTAATATATGTGATTTTAAAGCCACATTATTATCACAGATTAAATTGCAAACTTTGCACAGTTTCACCTTCATTTTATGAATTATCTTGTAGTGGCGAATCAGGTTACTTTTGGTGGAGAGCGACACGGAGCAATGTTGACAGGTCGGCATCATGCACGAGAATGAGGTCTTGGGCCGATGCCACCTCTATTTATAGACTTTTTGAAATTTGCAAAATTTTGTACCAGAAATTGTGAAATTTTCTAAATTTTTTACTAGAAATTAAAAAATTTCAAACAATTTAACTAAAAATTACTTCAACAGGAGGTCTCCCAACTAGGACTAGACCACTAGAGACAAGAAGACCGACCATGGGTCAGGAGCAGGACCATGGGTCGGGAGCGCGCACACGCCATGAGCCGAGTTCGCGTACAAACCTCGCACTGTCAAGTTGATGATTTTGTGAATATACATGCGAATGGATATGGATTTGAAATTGTAATGGAGTTGTACAATGGTATTGAACATTTATATAGGCGTGTATAGACCGAGAGCTGGATTTTTAAAAAAGTGGTCAAAAAAAGCTCACCATGTTATTCTTATGGGGAAAACGTGCCTAAAGTGATGTTAAACCGGCATATTGCCTCTACTCTACATTTACACTTGTAAGGGTCAATAAATATAAGAAATAGCTTTTTTAGCTTAATATCGAATATATTTATGGGGAATAAGTAAGAAATAAGGTTTGACAATTCTATAGGGATATTTAGGCAAAGATCAGGATTTTTGGTTTTAGTGGCCAAAAAATGATCCCATGTTATTTCTTATGGGAAAACGTGCCCCAAGTGCCATTAAACCGGTAGTTCTCCACTACTAGAGCGAGCTGGTCTAGTGGTTAGAACGTGGGACTTCAGCCCCTGAGGTCCTGGGTTCAAATCCCGCCAAATCACCAATGGATTTTATCCAAGCCGCAACCCCTATGTCTAGTCTGAAGTAATGTGAAAACCATCCCAGGCTCGTGCCTAGAGTCTTAGAAAAAAAACCTAGTCAACAACCCTTATCTAAGTGGTGGAAGTAACTATAGTATATTATGGGCAAAGTCTCAAAAGTTGCAATCACTTTTGAACCGTAATTGTGACGGTGTTGGGGGTCGTACGATTTTGTTTAAAGTAACGAGGACATCATGATATAAAAATTCCGATTTCCCTTTATTCTGGATATGAATGGGAAACTAACGTAAGCTGCAAAAGTTTGTTAACCGTAAATTTTACACCAGTTAGGGTGGTCCCGTTTGGTTTAAAGTTAAAAGGCCTATATTTTAATATTGTAATATTTCTAAATTGTTATCAAAATCATTCGAGTAGTTTATTACAAAATTAAAATAAAATGAAAAAACCATCTTGAGATATCATAGATTAGTATTCTCATACTAAATTTCATCAAAATCAGAACAGGCATGATCTGTAGCTTTGTACATATCCACAAACACACACAAAGCTAGATATTACTTAAAACCCACTTTTTAGGGTTCCGGGTGCCCTAAAACGGATAACTTATATCCATCCAAAACGCAATTTCGAAGATTTTGACGAAATCAATACTTTTTCTATACACTGTGTATAGGGAGAAAGTAAACATAATTAATTTACAATAATGACTAATAGATTATCCCACAAAAGCAAACAATAAACAAATGGACGGTGACGGGGAAGGCGGTGCGACGGTGACAGAGGTGGCTAGGGTTCCGGAAACCGGAAGTTTTAGGGGGCATTAATCTACCAACAGGAGGAAGCGGGCCATACATTACTTTTTGAATGTTCATGGACGTCATTAAATTACAGCAATTTGTAATACATGACCTAGACAGATTTATTACTTAAATAAATATCATAAGGATTTTGGAACCACGCGTCTCTTTTGTGTCTGATTTCACCCCTCACATCGTGATAGAATGATTGTACTTTGAAAGTAACGTTTTCATTGTACTGTATTGTTTGGGAATCTAAAAGATATAGAAATTATGGTAAAAATTATACTACTGTACTTATGTGTGAAATATTTTGTGATACAGGATTACAGTAGAACCCCGGTTAACCGAAATAAAGGGGGAGATCTGTTTCGGATAACCAATTTTTCGGTTAACCCATCATATGCTAAAAATAACCAATGTGTTCCCACAGTGTGTGGAAAAAATGAATTTAAGACAATGACTATATATGTAACCATTGAAAATATAGTCGATGATATATAACCCAGGGTTTTATTTAATCTAAAACAATGTTACAATGGGATGGAAAACACTTTAAGCTAAACAACTGAAGTTACTAAACCAGTTTACAGCCCTGTATTATTTTATGGAACCATTTCGGTTAACCCGAATTCGGTTAACATTGGTTCTACTGTAATTACTAGCCCTTCTTTTACCTTTTCGGTCATACAAAGTTGGTATGTGTTTTTGTGAGCATTTAATCCTGTATAAGTGCCACTCAAAGCCCTTTCAAAATACCGTGTACTAAAATATTAACTCGGTGCTTGGTCAAACCGAAAGTAAAAATATTAAAATACAATTCATCGAAAGGCTTCTGATAGTGGTCCATTGCGTTTTAGAAAAACTATTTTTGCCTTTTCAATTTGTTATGTTGCAAATTATACTTTGAATGATGCTTCGTTGTACCATAGATAAAATGAGTATATCTTTTAATCTATGGTTGTACCTAAGACATATTACATAGAAGATATTCAATGACTCAATCTTTCAAATTCAAAAAAATAGGCATTAAGAACTTTGAATAATGATAAAGTAATATAAACCCACTGATTGATTATGATGTTATTATCTTATTATTAAAAATAACTGTTTGACTGCTTAGTAATAAAACAAGTTCCAAACACCATAAACAAGATTAGAAACGAAAAATGTGTCTAGTTAAAAGATATCTGATAATTTTAGTTTTAAATTTAAGAATGAGATTTGTCAGCTGTTTTACCGACCAAAGTTATATCATTTTCCTATTTAAAACGATTACAGCTCATACACACGAAGTAGATACGCGTTTGACAATAAATTCAACCAGATCACTGTTTAATTCATAACAATAAAACTAATAACCCTTAATCACAATTTATCATAAAAACGTAAGAAGGGTTGATCACCAAGAAACCCAGTCAGTTCTAAGATTGTGTGAAATAAGGGTGTAAACTCATTATCTATTGATTATTATGTAGTTTGGTACTAATAAATAAAGCTCGGTATGAGATTTTCAAATGAAATATTTTACCTACATTTTATACGCTCAAACAGTTTAATGATATTTTAAGAATTGTTTTCAGGCATAAATTCTGCATGTGCACAAATAAACTTGCCAGTGATCACTGAATGGCTCTATCCGCATTCGATATTTCCATCATGGTCTCTTGCACTCATCAAACACTACACGTCCATCCCTAATCCCACACACAAGCGGATTACATCAGCCAATGTAATGTAGAAGAAACCACCATATCGAGCCCTCGCTGATCAATCCCGCTGAATCACTTTATTTGCAAGATTCCGGACAATTTTTGTGGGATAAGTAAATTTTAAAGTCTATTACAGTATTTAAGCCTCCTTTAACTCTGGGGAAATCATAGAATTAACTGTAGTACTTAGTGTACATTTTAACTCAGACTGGTTGCAAATTTGGATTCAAAATATATATGTACAAGTGGTTTCATGATTGCTATGTTCAACTACGTTGGTTTGATATAGTTGAAAATTCCTTACATTCCTTGGATAAGTAAAGTTTTCAATTACGTTAAATCTCCTCCACTCTTCGCTATATCATAAAATCCATTGTGAAACTACCTATTAAAAGTAAATCTATTTATATTCCAACCAGTTGTAATTTTGGGCTTGAAAATGCGTTGATTGATAACTAATCTCATAACAGTTGTGTGTACGCAAATATATAAAATAGTATACCAAAGGTATCAAGGTACCATGAAATGTTTGTTAATTGATAGTATATCTAATTGCTATGAATAACTAACTATAGGCTTCCATTTATTATAATTAAATTATGATTTCCCATCCAGAGAAGAAACTATATAATCTTTGTGAAATAGGTGTGAGTACGTCATGAGAAAGCGTCAAATAGCGATAAGTAAAATGTTGATTGCTTTTTCATTAACCAATGCCAAAAAATGCCAATGCTATTTAATGCCAAAGGATTGTCATATTGAAATAAATAATAAGTACTAGATAAGTTAAGTAAATAAGTTCTATATTGCAGATGCCTACCATTTTTGGTATATTTATTTATTTATTTATTTATTTATTTATTTATGTATTTATTTATTTATTTATTTATTTATTTATTTATTTATTTATTTATTTATTTATTTATTTATTTATTTAATTACGGTTACACCATTTTTACAGGGTTGAACATGCTGATATAATTACAATATTGAAAGATTGAGATGAATTAACAAAAAGCAATAATGAATGCAAGTGAAATGTTAAATAAATGTGAGAGGAGCATAACTACTTGCCTAATTAAATTTGCTTCACTTTCTGCCTTTTCCCATGCTCTTTTACTTTTTTGTTATTTTGATTTTGCAGAATTTATTGAAAGGCAGATAAATTCTAGATAAATAGAACCAAAGCACAAAATGGCCCCCGACAAACGGTTTGAGACTTTATAAACATGCCAAGCCTTTCTGATAGACACATTGAGATAAAACCAAATTCATTCATTTGGCCAGCCTCAACTTCATTTTATTCATTACAAAGTTAAATATGTATTACAAGTTTTAATTTTTTTACTTTTGATTTTGCTAATTTATTGTCTATCTCAGGTCGTAGACTTTATCAAATAATAATTGTACCTGGAACAGTCTAGGTTAAACTGAAATGGAATGAACCGTCAAATTAGTTTTAGGTTAGAAATCAACCCCAGCGTGGGTTCAAAGCTTGAAATCTGTGCCCTAATGCGCCAATGATTGACAGGAAAATGGCAATCTAGTAATCTTAGTTATTATAAACTCCCGCTACTCGTGTTCCTGCTTTTTGAAACACATTTTTATTTAGCTAATATATTATTGGACAATTTGCTAACTACTGGGTCGGTTGTTATGATGGAAATCCATACACGTCAGGCTTGCGAAACTTCATCCGAGTTGCGGTGTCAGTTACAAACACAACAATAGTCCAGTCAATAGAATTTATTCACTTCCAGATCACTAAACTTTATTACCTGATCCCTTTGAACGAGCAGTAGAAACCGAAATAAAATATTGAAAACTATTTCCAAGGTGCATAACATTAATACTACCAAATATTTATGAATTACACTCTCGTTGAACTATTTACAGTAGTTCTGAATAGCATTCGAATTAACTAATAACTTGAAAGCATTATTACAACAGTACCTAAGGTAATCTATTAGATTGCAGAAAAGTTTGGGGGATTGTAGGTATTTCATTTGTATGTTTATATGTCTTATACCTATTATATGGTAAGGTTATCACGTCACACTAACTTGAGGACAACGTCTTGAAATTGAATAACCAACAAGCAATCATAATTCTATTAATAACGTAATTATTTCTTCTAAAAGCAGAAGAATATTATAATTAAATACAATAAAAATATAAAGCACAACATATTTATTTCAAAGCTGATTTTGAATATGTGTCTCTAGGTAGTTTATGAATTCCAAGTTCTTTGTCGACCACAGTGCGTATACCTTTTCATGTGACCACAGCTTATGACAGGGCTTTTGTTGCTACCGCTTGCCCTCTGTCAAACAGCCTACCCTAACATATTAGATCCCTTGTTCCCAGTTTGTACCTGGTACTACAAATATATTTACTTTAAGCTGATGGTTTCAATTGGTGTCCCTGGCACTAGGACTCTGTATTCATTCAATTACTGATGCGTTTGTGTGCATGAGTATTGATTATGAAAAAAATAATGAAGGTTTAATGATCAAATTGAAACTGTTCCCGGTATCCATTACATCCTGCCTACTACATCCCCTTCCATTAATAAACCTACTCTGAATCACTCTTACGTTCTGGGGAGTCAAACGGCACTCTTGCCTACATTATGGTTTTGACAGTTTATGACCCCCGCGGCAAAGAATAGAACGGCACTCGCTCCGTTTCCCGTTGTTTCTGGACCAGTTAATTGACAAATAAAAAGTTTAAATTACTTGAAGCAAATTTGGACCAAGTTTCTTCTTTTTGAGTTACGCACATTTCCTCAGGTCGCCGTATGATAACTTATCTTACCCGAGATGTATGTCAAAAGTATTGAACAAAACGAGAGTCCAGTCTCGACATACGTCCGTCGTGCCTCCATACTGCCCTGTCGATGCACACGCCGAGAGCAAATAGGTTTTTTTAACGTTAAACATTCGTTTAGTATTTATCTAACGTTATATGTGTTTTTTTTTCTTTTAGAAACTTTGGACACATCTGTTCATACGACGATCAGATTATGGCTGAAGGCTGTATTGCGCATATTTAACACGACGACATTAACTACTACGACGATATTAGGTCAAAACTTGGACCAAAAGAAGAAAACAGGTAATCTAACCTTTATATTCGTAACTTGTCTAGTAGTAACGTTATATTTTTGTTATTTCTAAGTCAGGTTAAGATTAAGAAAACACCTTATGACCGGACTGCTAAAATAAATATTTTTCGTTTTAATTTTATGGACACGTTAGTTACAGGATGGTTCAAAACAAATAATAACAAAAAGTAGCAAAAAACAAGTTTTGTGCCGTCAAAATTAATATTCATAGTATAATAATCTACTATTTTAGCAGATATTGTGTCTGAGCATTTATATTTCAAACAAACAGTTATTCACTCCTATTAATAATTTAATAAACACCTTTTCATCCAAAATAGCCATTACAAAATCATTAAAAATATATTTCTGTTTCAGTGATATTTACTAACGACATTAAGCATGTTTAAGAAAAAACCACTTGGGACACGATATCAAGAAAAGAAATTCAAAATGGTTAGGAAATAAATTTAAGTCATAATAACTAGTATAAAATGAAAAGACGAGAAGTTTGAAAAGCTTTCTTGAGGGTTTATTCCTACTGTCAATTTCTAGGTTGACAAAAAGGCGAGTGACAAGCTCAGAATATTTTAATATCCCACTTACGACCACATATTATTTGAAGTTATATGATTAAAATGATGGATTTGAATGGATTTGGATGGATTTGATGGTGTATGAGGCTTTTAAACGCAACAAACAAAACGAGAAATGAGTGCACAATGCATTTGGCAGCGCTATGATCCTAAACACAAGCCAGGGCTACTTAGATGAACCCTAGCCAAGACCGTGGCCTTACACAACCCAAACTCTGAATCGTCAACCAGAATGTGACAGAATAAAACAACAGTAAAACTCAGATAGTTTGGTTTAGTAATTTACATTTAAATCAGATTTGTGAATTGTTGGAAATACATTAATTGCGTTTATAAATATACAGCCTAAAATTAATATTTCCATTAGTCATACTCTCAAATAAAAAGTTTACATTGGTTCCTAAGTTATTACTTACCATTCCTATTTTTCTACTAAGCTACTATGTATCAATATTTCTTTGAGCTGTAATATATATTATTAAATGGTAAGGAGGAGAATAAATAAACTATATTTTATGATTAACTATTGTACAGCCACAATCAAGCTCTAATGAGCAGACAAAGATTGCTAATGCTTTTGTTATTTTATCACTGTTGATCCCACGCTTTGGGTAATAAAGGCCACCTGTGTTACTGTTGAAATGGTAGTCAAATATTTACAGCAGAAGTTCCAGGGAAATATATAAATATAAATTATACATTACTCTCAGAAAAATTAAGCCAAAGGAAGACAATACATAAAGCTCTTTCCAAGTTTCCTCTGCATAAGCTTTTTAAGGAAGCAATGTGTCCTTTTCCGTAATAAATTTATCATTTATTTGTTATTTTTATCGTTTATACCAAACAATCCAAAACAAGAGAAATTATACACAAGAAATACAATAAATATTTTAGCTTTCCTTTTAACTTACACGGCAAAGGAAACGTTATAAAATTAAAATATATAATAACAAATATGTTTTACGTTCCTCGATCGAGTATCTTTGTATTTGAACCCATATTTCCAGTTAATACAATTTAATATGAGTCCAACACAAGAGATAAAGTCGCCGTTTGTTAAAAGCGTAACTCATCCACTCATATTACAGTGTTGATCTTCCATGACATATTTTCCCTCCTTTACATAGCTGTAAGGGTTGTTTAGGATTAGATAAAACCGGGTGTTTTACAAATAGCACTCGGAGTTATTAAATTGTTATAAAAGAGTTAAAGTCAACACAAAGCGTGAACGGGTGTTCTGTACGTTTTTATCACTGTTGCAGCACATTTACTGAGAGGCTGTTACTGACTTTATTGCTTGGGGCACATGTTGAATAATATTGGAAACCCTATCGCTGGTATTGATTTAAAACTGGATCTAGCAGCCCTTTGTGTATGCCCGAATCACATTTGAGTATGGAATGAAATTATTTACTGTATCAATAAGATGGTTAAATACTTTTAATAATGCTTAAACACATGAAAGAACTCCTGAGTGTTGTCATCAATCTGCAACTGTAAATTGAGCTTCTTCACGATAAAATTTTAAAGTTAAAATATATAGATTAAATTTAGTTGTTGTATTTTCACTAATAAATCCGTAATTACTGTGGGTTTAAACACAAAGCATTTAATTTACCAGTAAATACTATCTAAGTTTTTAAAACACACAAAAAAAAACAATTTTGGAACCCTATATTTCGATTTATTAAGCGACTGTAGACCAACTACTAAGTAGATAACTATGTAGTCGTTTAATTCATCTGTTTAAATTAGTTCTTTAAAATATACGTACAATTGATAACTATCCATATACTTAAATGAAAGTAAACATAAAGATATATCATTTCAGTAATTGTTTTTGAGGAAATTATTGTGAATATAATAAGGTTATAAATATAGTTAATACTATTGGAGAAGAATTGGCATTCAGAAAAATAAGTTTAAAATCTGAAATGATTTCAACATACAACAAAAATCCTTGGACGGATGAACATCCGTTGTGAAATTTAACTTACTGAAATGAAGACACATATAAAATGAAATACTTCACTCACAGTATGATAATTGGCTATCGGTCAATCCTAATCAGATTAAAAATCTACAGTTTTCAATCTCATATGTAACGTGTCCCTCGTGCTTAATGAAAACACTTCTTGAGATAACATAAGGTTTAAAAACTGAATTATTCAACACCGGAAAGAAGTCTTTAACTGTAATCCTTTTTCATCAATTTTATGTTTGAATGCCGATAATGATTTGTATCTGCACCGACTAGGAAAATTTCCCATCATTGTATACATTTATTATTTAACTAAAACTGTCATCAGTTAGATAATGTTTGTAAACAAACAGTACGGATTTTATAAAATATATAGCTAATGAAATTCCTCAGCTTAAGTTTCACCAATAATATTGAGAAGGCACAAAGGATGGGTGCTCCTCTGAATCACAAAGGGTTTGACATTTCCTTTAGAGAAACTTTTCTTATTAGATCAACCTTATTGAGGGTACGGATTTATAATTATAATATAAACTGGATTACCGTGTCGAGGAAATATAAGATTTAAGATTTAAGAGATGGAGTGAGGACATATTGATCGAGAGTCTACTCCTTGCGTTCGCTCAGAATTAGTCGGATTCCACCCCCACCCATCACCTCCCCCACCGTAAACAAATATACACCAAATTTGCATTCCTTAGTAACCTTTGTCACTAACTTCTGTTTTACGGATCGCAGACGCCTTATAAGAGTTAATCATACTCAGCCCGTCCGTATCTAAAAAGTATCCGACTCTCTGAACTGATTTGTAATCACTTTAGCTTCTGCTCTGTGGATCGTAAATTACTCCTTTCTTTGCTTGGAGTACGTCATATTCAATTCTCCTCTTCGTAAAAAAATACTAATAATTAAATGCTCATTAGGGTTATTGAGAATTCCATTCGTTATGCTAATCCCATGTTGTACTAAAGCAATGTTTATTTAGAAATGATTTAGAATAATACACCATTTGGGGGAAAAAACTAGCCAAATCGTGAATAGCCTAATATAATTTGTCTCCTTTTGTGTTTACAACTAATATCTTAACCCCCTCTCCCAAATAACACGTTGATTATCAGTTTATAGTGATTGGAGTTCCTCCATTTGAGTTATCGTCACCTTTAGACTACAGATATCTACTGCAATCAGCAAACCCCTCTCTCGCTGTGCACACAATGACCTACATAGGGGTAGTAAATGAACTGACCTGTGTAAAGTGTAAAGTACACGGTACGGCCCTGCTAAATGACACTTTGTACGAGTGAGTACAGTATTGCAATCAACAACATAACTAACTAGTTCCACATTAAATGCGTTATCTCTGAACACAAGAATTTGAAACGGTTTGCAAATCAAAGCTATGAAATGTAAAAAGGGCAACTTTACAAAACATTACCCTATTGATGTAGAGCATAAGTTATATTGCGATAAAAAACGCCAAGCTAGGAACATTTTGGGTTAAAAGCGTGTTTTAATCGTTTATTTACTATTTTAACAATTACAGGGATAAATAGCAAATGATTTTTTTCTTTTCTGTGTTTATGTCGTCAAGGAAACATGTGTCTATTTACATGGATTTACTATGCATAATTGTATGCTTTGATAGTTGGTAATTTTTGGCAAACAAAGTTAAAATCTGATTTTTTTAATGTAACACCAAAAGACATGCAAACACATTTATATTGCCCTAATACTTCTACGATAATTTCAAATATAGTATTGCTCACTAGGCGTTCAAACTGAAAATTAATTTACTGTATCTTTCTTCAGTTTTGTAAAATTGAAGAACTCCAAAATGTGTCTCTGTTTAAAACCAACATATCTCGGTCAAAGAAAATCACATATCAAAGCAAAAGGGATGAAGCTTTTCAACCTTTTTACAGAAACTTAAAAAAATTGTGCACATAAAGCTTTACAGACATGAGACCGAGACTCTCAAAGTATAATGAATTTTCTCAACAGGCACGTAAGAACGCTTTGTGAATATTTGAGGAAGGTTAGGTGGGAAGGCGCCACGACACTGGAGCAGATTTGCACTGCTGTGCAAAGTGTACAGTAAAGTACAAAGCAGTCAAACACGTCGCTAGTGCTTTGCTCACCTAGGAACATAGGGTCACATTATTGTATTGTGACCAAAGATATGCATATTATGTACTCTGGTACAAAGATAAATTCAAGATTCATTTCTCACCGATTTTTGTTCAGCTACATAAAATTCATAAGAACTTATGGTGATCCTAATTTCAAATACCTATTAGTAGGTAGATCGATATTAAATGTTTATAAATAACTTTCAAACAAATTATGGATCTAAGTATTGTGATTGTATAGACGAAAAACATTTTTAAGAAATAACCTCAAGTTGTTGAGTTTTTAAAAAACTTAGGACCTAATTCTCGTATATGTAAAACATAAATTCTTTATTGCTACAGTAAAATAAAGGGATGAGACGATCAATATGTTCCGTTTTTTATACTTAACATGTTAAGTTGGCTTACTATACCTATAAGAATATTTCTGGCACTCTTACAAAATGATAAAACCTATGAGGATAGTTTTAAGGAAAAATTATGGAACATTGATAATTATTCTATAAGTCATCATTTTTTTGACATCTATAATTTATATAATGGCAAAAAAGATAAAAATAAACTGTCTACATTGAGTATACATATCATTAGCATTTAGATGTTTTACATTTTTTACAATGGTTTATCATCAAACTTCCAAATACATCGACATCTGATTTGTATTTCAATGTATAAACTTTTATCGTTTTGTGTAGATATTAGTGTGGGATTTATGCTAAAGTGATAGATCATCTAAAGTGATAGATGAGTTTTGTTTAGTGCTAGAAGTTTTGTTGTTTGTTCTCCTATAAGTACAGTAGCTTTATAGAGCCTTCATATCACCGGCATGCAAAATGAACGCTGCTACTATATTGCCTATAGTGTCTGAAGGTTTATTGGCCAGAATTTCGAATCGTAGGGCTTTTCATTTTGAGATATCGCTTAGAACCCTAAATTCAGTTTCATCAAAAAATATTTATAGACGTATTTCCATAAGACCATTTTCATTTTCCATAAGACCTTCAACTCCAAAACTACCGACTAGTGTATAGCTAATGTGTAACAAACTATAAGCAGACTAATGTTAAACGAAATTTAAATCTTCGCATATAAACTCTTTTAATTCTTTATATTTTTTAAATTGAAATTGAAACTCAATTGACCAAAACATGCTGAAGAAAATTACAATATCAGAGTCAAGCCACATAAGCTCGGTATTACGAATCATGCAAACCAGTCACGATCGTACCTTTTGCTGACGTCCAGCTTGACGTCACTTGTCTTTTCGATTTTCACGTACAAACATATATTCATCTCATGTGCTTAGTGTTTTATAATTTATTTATATTCCCAAAAACCTTCAAGAAATTGCTAAATCAAGATTTTTGTATGTAGAAGGGAATGTTTATTTATCAATGGTCATTTTGATTCAGTGTGCTTCAGTGAATGCACATATTTTTTATCGAGACAAATTACTGATAAATACATGGAAAGTGGATTTAAAAGGGTAACAATATCTTTTAAATATATTGTAAATTGCGTATATAACTAAAGGAAATCGGAAAAGATAACATCATAAAATTATGGTACGCTGTCTATTCGACTTTACGTAAAATATGTTATGAGAACTTTTATATGGGATTTAAACCTATTAAGTTATAATAATTTACAGGGTTATTTCAATTGATTAATATTTTTTCAACCTACTTGTGTTCCGTAAAAAAACGTTTAGTAAACATTAATTTATGGGTTAAAGCCACACATCCATCGTCCCTTTTACACCGCAATACTTGTTATTTCGCTTTTACCTGATCTGTGAGAATGGTTGTAACCTTTTAGGTTTTATTGACCGGAAGAATGTTAGATCCCACAAATGGACTGTTAAATAGTAACAAATGCCTCGAAACAGAACGAATCGTCCAAAACAAATGTCAGTACAAAATAATGGTAACGATAAACTAAATGGAGAATTTCTAATACTTAATAATGGTGTTATTAGCCTAATTTGGTAAGGTATTAAAGACTGGGTGTACAAGGACGTGCTTAAAGGAATATGACATTTTCCTCCAGTTTTCAAGATATAATAAGTGAGCTATCATAGTTTCCAGAAATACATGTTACAGCGTAAAATAAAACTATAGCAATAATATTTATAGCTTGGATACTTCGTGTTGTTTTAGATTCGTGACCTGTTGCTTTTACTGTTCTAACGTTTTGCTGTGTCCATATTTTTATCTGACCAGTAAGTCGAATGGTATATTGCAAAGAAAATTTGTAACAATCTTTGCAATGTGACAATAAATAACTAAAACATTTCGATTCCTAAACTTATTCTTATTCATGTTTACACTTTTTTTTGTAGAGCACTTTCAAAAGTCATAGTGAACATGAAGTAGGACCGCTGTCGGTGGTGACGGTCATCTCAAAGATGGCTAAATGTGAGGACATGTGAACCTTTTTTTCCCAGGTTGGCCTACTAGTAGTTCCAGGGCATTCTCAGCAACACATGGACCGGCTTGTAGTCTAAGGCTAAACAATAATTATTTAGTGGGTCAGTGGCGCAGTCATTAGCACAGCTGACTAGGAATCCAAGGCAGTAACGTCGTGGGTTCTCGTGCAGGTGCAGCCTCTATAATGTATAAGTATCTTCACTTTTGTAATCTACCGGCTCACCCCTTGTTTATCTGTATACGTTCCTAGCAAATGCTTGCGGCTTTTGTGAACGGAAAATTCAAAATGGAACCTGAACAAAGCTTAACTCCAAATATGGCGGGAGCCTCTAAGCCTTAGGTGACGTGTTGAAATTATCTGGATTATTGTTTGAGTTCAACAGACTGTAAAAGATGTATTCTGTTTAGCAGGAGTTCTGTACTGCAAGCAATTTTCAATAAGCGCCAAACCACTTTCCCCTTAAAAATATATAAACCATTAAATAGTCAGAAACTTAATTTCACCTTTATAATGACACATCTCCAAGTAATGGTGTAGAAGGAAATGGTAGGTAGTTAAAGGATGAGATAGGCAGAGATGGCCTGAGGCAGAGATTGAATATTAGTTTGTATACCTGTAAGAGATTCATGTCTCCGGATCCAATTAGGGTACACAAACAGTCTCAATGATGTTAATTAATGGATAGGAGCAAGCTGGGCTGCGCTGGTGTCGCTTGAACAGCTAGTCCTTGCTGACGCACTTCTCTGTTTATTTACGAAACAGTAGAATACCGTGTAGAAGGACCCATAAAATGTGTAAATTTAGTCTCCCATACTGTTGTTTAGCTACAGAATACTCTATATTTATATCTTTTACTCAGTGTCCATCTACTCTAATGGAATTCGCGAGGCCCGTACTCTCGACTTGTACTAACGTCGACATTTTGTAGATAGCATAATCGATTGATTGCCCAATCAAATATGGCACCTGAGGCAAGAATTTATCTAAAATAGAATCGAACCTGTGACCACTTGGTCAAAAGGCGAGCACTTTAAACACTCAGCTTCCTAAATAGCTACCATTTTCGGTATTTACTGTTCAATATAACGTATGGAGTACATTGATTTGTGTACAATTTACTCAAATTAACACACATTTTCAACCTAATTATCATATCCAATTATCACATCAGTTTGCGCATTTATCCATCAAAATCATTGTATTTTATTGCATCTTGAACTATTTTCAAACTGATATGGTGTTTGGGTTGTCTTAACTCGCATTTTTTTATTTCTTGTTTCAACAGCTTATATACAATTAATGTTTTTTTAGGTTTTTCCATGATAATATTTACGAGGCCTTTATTTTACAAACATTGCAACCAAGTCAATCAAATTAGTCGATGCTATATACTTATTTAGTGAGACAAAACATATAATTGTTACCTTATAAGTTTATAACTTAATCGTATAAACAGATAAATTAATTTAGAAGCTTGCAAATTCAATAAGGTATTGAAGTATTTCTGTGTCATAACATGAGAGATATTATGAAATTTCAAAATTCTCAGACATTCCTAAGGTTATTGTTAAAATGTCACTTTATTAAAATTCTTCTCTCGTTGCTAATTATGACAAATACTAAGTACATTATCTTTGTTACTATAAAGAACCATTACACACATTACATCTGTATCACACATTTTAATTTATTACTTTAATCCAAGACTCCGTATGTCTATTTGTTTGAAATCAAACCAAGTTACATTGGGTTATAAGCGTACATGTATTAATATTAATTATATATTAATATTTAACTTTACAAAACGATTTAATTAAACTCATGTAGTGGTAGAGAATATTTTCACCTTGCACATACGCCGTTTTTTCTCATCACCAAGAAGTAGTTGGCATTAAGAAACCTGGCCTGTGAGAGACATCGGCGATGATTACTTTTTCCAATTGATTTTCTCCTAGCTAAGGAGTGAAGTATTCCTTTCTTTCGATTTGTCATCTAATACGATCCCTACATGTCACAATACGCCTGACTGTTGAAAACCAATATATATTGCTTCGTGAGTTAAGTTTACAAAATCGATCAATCGTTGAGTCCGACCTTTGCGAATGTTAGCACTTGATGGATTGTATTTCGATAGGACAACTCACGCTTGTTCTTTGCTCCATTGGCTGTGTATTGGATTCATCTTACATTTTAAAGATTTAATCTTGAGCTACTTCAAGATATACACTACTGCAAAGAAGTTAATGGCATCTCTCTACAGGTTGGTTCGTCATTTATGAAGCAAACTCATCAATAGTTTAGATATCAAATGGCAGTGAGCATCAATTTTACGTAGATACTGTATTTTAGGACAAATAACCCTAAGCTGTTCTTTATTTCCATTTATTTTCCCTAAATTTTTCCTGGCTACGTACATTATATGGCTACTTATACACTCTTCCAGTACCTTTCACCCGGTTTCAGGAACTATGCAAGGATTCAATTATCATAGTTCTCCCATTCTTGACCAACTATTATATTTTGATTGTCTGGGTAGCTAAGTGGTCATAGTGCTCGCCTTCAAATCTGAAGGTCGCTGGTTTGATTTCATGCGAGACCGTTACCAGATTGAGATTTTATTTGTCATTGGGCTATGAATTAATTATGTTATCTAACAAAAATGTCTGACGTTAGTAACAAGACCAGGGTTTGGTCCATTCCATTTCCAAACACAAAAGTGCCATTGGCGTAGAAATCGCACAAAACCAACACAACATCCGATTATTGTGGATAAGTATTCATTCTTTTTTCAAGAGTTTAAAATCCATGAAGATAATAGATTGGTTATAGATTGTTCAACTAACATAGATAGATTATGGTTAAGATATTAGTCACCGTATATGTTTTTACACTTAAACCTGTTGGTTTTTATTAGTCTGAAAAATTTATGTAAACATTCGATGAATTTGAACTCCTTAAAATATTTAATAAAGCAAAGTGATTCTAAATAACACTTTTTAAATCCAATATATGAGTCAAATTCTATGTCTGTGTTTATACTTGGCTGCATAATATTCAGGCTAATTGTAATGCTACACATTTATCCTTAAAGATTGCAAAGATTTTCACATTGATTTAAGAACACATACACACGTAGTTTGAATGAATGAAAAAAGAAAGGAGATAATCTCCGTTACTCACCCAAGTGCCATATCAATGATTTCATAATGTTTGTAGTCACAACATACCTGTAACCAAATAAATATGTGAATTATTTTTGCAAAGAAAAAAATGCATTACACGTGAAATAATCACTAAACGCTGTAGATGATCATGAACAATTAAAGCTTGCCTTTTAGCTTGACTTTAAGCTTGAGTTTAAGCTTAATTTAAGCTTGACTACTTTCAAAACCTGGCTGTATATTCACGTACATTAAGTCAATATTTACAAAATATATTTTGAAAACTATTACTTGTTTACTAAGAAAATGTATTTAAAATGTTATTACATACTAGTACAGTAGTCGAAAATAAGCAATGTAACGTAGACAATATCCTTTTTTATTTAAGCTTGATAATGAGGATTATTAAATGTATGGAACTTAAACAATTTAAAATTCGTGCATTTACGTTTAAATTAAAAATTCTGCATGAAAAAAAGCTACAGTAAAGAAACTATACACTGTACTGTTTTTCTTTGAGCTTGGAAATAATTATAGTCCAAGAATTTTAGGGGTGAAAATGTGATTCGACTTAACAAATTCAGACTAAGTGGAAATTTTGCACAGTTGTTTAATAAGCCAAGTTGACAAAAATTTCAAAATTCCCCATAAATCCCGGCTGTGCTTCAGCCGCCATCTTGGAAAATGGTGGCTGGTTTTCACTTTTTTGATCATATTTCAATAACCATTGGCAATAACGAATTTGTTTAACAAAAGGTAAAGAACGCCCAAAAATACATCTTTTGTATTAGAAAGTTTGCCCTATCTCTAATGGTAATAGAGATACACCGAACTGGTATTAAATTTAAAATTACCATTGATCAAAATTAGCAGATTTATCTATTTTATACTGAGCTATTAATATTTTACATAAAAACCCGCTTTATTACAATAGCCGTAAACTTCGTTAACAATTTCAAAAGTCTCCTTAAACCCCGGCTGTGATTTTCACCTTTTTGACCTTTTTTCACTATCTGTTGGAAATACAGAGAGTCTGTTCAGATATAATTAAAGAACATACAAAAATACATATTTAAAGTCCTTACACAATTTAACCTATCTCTAGTGGTTTTTGGGGAAAACCAAAGTTAATATCATATTTAATATTCTTAAGTTATTTTTATGGAGAATTAAAGAAACTGTTGTAGTTTGCTTGTTTATGGACATATTTTCATCAAACTTGGCCAATTTATTTATTTTATGCTGAGCTATTGAAATTTTACAAAAAAACTGTATTATTCTCCCTGTAGGTATATCTTACAAGTCCTCACGACATTTGCCCTATCTCTACGGTTATTGCGAAAAATCCTTATTGATTTTGATAAAACATGAACTTTGTTTGATTTCTTGAAGATAAATTCTTTTCTCGAACAAATCTTACATAGCAGCGGCCCTGCTACGTGAAAATTTCCTTTACATATATAAAAGTGTTGGTTTATATATAAAATGTAAGTTGTAAAATGTTAGAAATACACTAAGTTATTGTAAAAAATAATTATACCGGGAGTAATAACGTACCATGTCAGTAGTTACATAGTAGTGACAAGATAGTAAGTGGGCTTTGAACTTTCCTATTAACAAAGAAAATTGATTGTTAATACGTCTAAAAATATAATTCAATTTTTCTGATTGGAGTTTTACAAAAATATTTCCTAAAAATGTAAGAGTTATTTTCTAATTAAATAATATTAAATTTAACGAGTACTTAGGTTTACTGCTATAGGGAGAATAATAAAGTGTGTGTTTATGTAAAACATTAATAGCATAGTATAAAATAAATAAATTTGCCAAGTTTGATCAAAAGATATCCATAAATAAGCAAATTGCAACAATTTTCTTTTCCCCCATAAGAATAACATGGTAATTGTAATTTAATACTAATTTAATAACCGTTAGAGAAAAGGCCAGCCTTGTAATATATAAAAAAAAAGTATTTTTAGATGTTCTTTAACTTTTGTATTAACAAAGATTCTCTTTAACCAATGGTTAATGAAATATTGTCAAAAAAGTGAAAATTGACCCCCAATTTCCAAGATGGCTGAAGCACAGTCAGGATTTATGGGGACTTTTCAAATTTTCTACAAATTTGTTAGGTCGATTTTCCTAATATTTATCCACTATTATAGTAAATATATGTACAAAATAACCAATCACAAATATACCATCACTAAAAAATAATAAATTATATATTTAATGTGATCGTTGAAAAGTCTTATAATTTAAAATATCATTGTGATAATAGCTTTAAAAATAAAGATATGTCAAACTAAATAAGAGAAGATTAATTTCATACTTTGAGGTTTGCTTTTAAGAAAATTGAGACACTTCTGGTTAAAATAAGTGCATCGTAAGTTACTTAGACATCAAAAAGGTATTGTAGAACTTTCACGGAGTTATTATAGAACTAATTTCATAAATCAGTAAATAGGGATCTCTTTACAAAACCTTAACATACAGAGACCTGAAATAAAAGCAAACTACTCCATACAAATATAAATAGATCAAAATGTTACAGAGCATATTGAAGTTACTAACGTAAATAATGATGTTGGTGTTATAACCTCTGGAATATTAATAAATAATAAACTGTAAATACCTTCATATGGTCTTTTACACCCCTTCAATAGTAAATATTAACATTGTTAAAATAAAAATAAGACTTTAACTCTAAAACGATGGAATCAGCAGACATAGTCATGTTAAGTATGAGTGATAGTAGGACTGTCATTATTGCTGGTTTATGACATTTGTATTGTCACATGGTTTAAATAACTACACAATAATTAACATGCATGTAAAATCATTCGTAGCTATGATTCAAATGCATTTTTTTACTTTTATTCTGACACGGTCTTTGTTGGTAGTAAACCATGGGGCACTTTAATTTTACCACTCCATCCAAATTTAGTTTTAAAAGTCCTGTTGCAACTGATTCCCGTAAAGCCCATTTGTTATAATATTGTCAACTAAAAGCACCAAAACGTTTGTTCAACAAAACTGTAAACTTATACTACAAGGACTCAAATATTTGATTTCTTCAAACTATTCAAATATTTGTATGCCTTATAAGACGGTTTTATTCTCTACTTAAAGTAAAGCAAGAGATGTTTCGAAGCAAAAAATAAGAGAGTTTGACACCTTATGTATGAAAGCTTATATCTCTTTCATATATAATCATTAAAAAACTATATTCATAACTAGCTTTTCTTATTAGTTTTTTAAATAAAGTCATAATAATGTTCACAATAATTCATTCTGCTAGAGTAAAATGCAGTCGAGCTAGTAAAACCGCTTCTTCTATTGCAACGGTAGTAAGGAATACAGTTCTTTGTCTACCTTCAATGTTTGAATATGAAGTCAATTGCAGCTTATTTTCTTCCTTCTAACTTGTAATACCTCTTATTATTTTTTATACAGAGAAATGTATACACTTCACTGTAATTATATCAAGAACTAAAACATTGTTTGCTTTCCCCAAATTTCCCATCAGGGAAATAGCTGTTTTCATATTCATCATTATCTTGGTGATACTTAGGCCCCGGATTACTGTGGTTTTTCATTTTAAGATTCTCATCTACCAAAAATATTCCTGATTGGAGGTCTATAACACTGTGTTCCTTTAATTGTTTGCCCAAAATATGTAATGTAAAAAATGGTTTCCACCATTTGATACAGTTTAAAAGTAGAAACTATTTAGCATAACCCAATTGGTTACCAACCTATTTTAACAGTTTTTTGCTGTACATTTTCTCCGATTTTATACTTTTAGAGAATAAATAAATTGATTTAGTTTGCTATTTTCTAAATATATAAAAAAAATCATTTTCAGTTTTTGCCAGAATTTCCATTCAACCAAAACGATTCCGTGTGTCCCTTTTAGCAGCAAAACCATCAACCCAAAACTCTTTGGGTCAATGGATTATTTGTTTTGGACATGGGCTAAAAGTAAATGTTGATTTGCCTGTTTGAGTAAGGCTTTTAGTAAAAAACGCCAAATAATTTACGGCTGGTCTTCAGATTTTCTACAATGGGAGTATTTACAGTGGTTATTTGGGTATTGTTTGTTCTACATGGTGTTACTTTCAGGTAGACCTTCTACAAATGTCAGATTTCAGATGAGTTCATTTCCAATCCAAACACAAAATCTTTAAAGCTTGGTATTTCGTTAGGCTGAGTAAATGATAAGCTTGCAGAATCCTGAAATGACAGAGTTGTTGAGAGTGCAGGAATTGCCAGAGTGCAATTTTGGCTAAGCTCCCTTCGTCTGTTTGCAGTCCTCTTACGTAAGCTTGCTCCAAGATTCACATTTCTCAATCTAAATTTAAGGTATTCTGTAAAAGGCGAAATACTCGTAGATTTTTTTTTCGGCAAAATTGCATAAGCTAAGTAAGACATATTATTATAAAAAGATATTTTTCTGCTTTCTTTTCATACAATTTATTAATTGATACATATATGCTAGTTGATAGTGTTATGTAGTGTAATGCATTTAATATTATTATTGATATATCCTCGTTTTTGTATCTCGTCAATAGTTGTTGCAGAGCCGAATTAATGAAAATGCATGTTGATGTGAATACAATTGATTATTAGGGAGTTCACTGTTATTTTTAACTAAATATCGCTTTTTCTTGTCTATATGTGGAAAATGTATGAATATTATTCTGGACAATAGCATCGAAATCCTAGTAATTGTATATGTTAAAGTAGCACTTGGAGAAAGTCCTGCCAACACAGGAGGCAATGTTTCGGATACTTTTTATGTGAATGTATTTTATTTTGAACATAGATCTATTTTCATTGAACGATTTGTTTGGCCTTGTTGGGCAGGTGAAATGTTCAACACTTCGTATACAGCCAGAATAAAAAAAATAGGCTTTAATTCTAAAAGATGAGACAATTTAAAAACAACTCCATGGTTGCTATTTAATTTTAAGTTCTCGGGTTGTACACAAGCTCGAACTCTAGGTACTTTAAAATATTTTATATAATATAATTCATTATTAAAATATTATTTAGTATCGTTTGTAGTATTTAAATAGTATGTAGCTTGAATATAATCAATCACTCAGATTAATCAATATGACATTTTCTTGTGCATCTTTATATGAAAGAATAGATTTTCAAATTAACGATAACCTGAGAGTCACCGATAGTTCAAAATTAGATACAATTTATGAACACAGGTGATGTTAGGGTCACATGTCCCTTACATTTGTTAATCCAAAAGTAACAAAAATACTTTAACAAATCGACGAAGCTTTACATGCTAACATTAACTTGGACTTATCGTGCTTTGTCGAAACATATTATTGCTTGTTTATCCACGACAATTAACATGCACAAATATTCTAGTGTCTGGTTTATAAACTGATTAATCGGTAGAAGGTCTGTATCGATGTATCGATCACGGCCCGTTTATGCTGCCACATGATGCTTATGCTGACGCCTCGCCGCCGCCGTCGGAGTGCTTCTAAGCATAATGACTCTTCTGGGATTGCTCATTAAACGCGGGAAAATGGCCATTTGCGTTCATCAGATCTGAAATATGAAGTACACAAAGTAAATTGATCATTATATCGTATTTTCTGCCGTTTTTTATCAAATAAGTTTACCTGTCATTTATTATTTTTCATATTTAAAGTGGCAATGTTTTTTATGGTTTGAAATTGACTAAAACTAGGTGTGGTTATCCTAGTAGTAGAGTGTAAAACTAAGAATACTTGACTCGCATTGAAAATAAATGGTCAAATAACTGTCAAGTGAGTTTGTTATTCGTTAGACAATCACTGGTTTCGAACCTAAAAGTTCATTCTTTACCCGAACAAAGTTATCTAAAATCCTCTTCGTCACTAAGGTAGTGTAAGTTTGCCATTAACTCATTCACACGCAAAGTCACGGACAAGTTAAAATTTAATATTACTTTTGGAAGAATGGACTCGATAACAATTTGTTTGAAAATAATTGGTTCATTTCCGGTAATGATGATCTATTTTTAATTTAATTGACTTTAAAGGTACAAATTTGAACACTTTCAAAACAATAGTTTCAAAGTGAAAATGATCGTTTATAACACATTTGGTACTTGCAGTGTTTAATAAACCACGAAAAATAAAGAATTATAATATAATAAACCTTCACGTGTGATACAAAGTGAAATCAGTGAGTACGGATTTTAGATTTTTTATTTAGTTTGAGAGAGAAAGAGACCGTCATGTGTAAAGGGATAGAGGCGTCCTACGGGCGTTACCACTATGCGGGCACCAATACATTATAGTGGCTCAGCTACGTCGATTAACCAAACTATCAATCTCTTTCTATTTACAATTTATTTTTGCGTAGTTTATTTATACAAAAAAGTACCATGCAGCATTTGGTATATCTAATTGGGTGACGATCCAAATGATTTACTGTCTTTTGGCAAAGGAGAAAGCTTGGTTTGCCAATGAATTTCATATCAATCTTTAAAATATTTATGTCAATTAAAGACGTGCGTTGACATTACTAGAAAATAGTATTTGTTTTAATTACTCATCATAGACTTATAAAAGTGAGTGGAGTATAGTATGTCTTAGAGTAGTGTGCTATTTTAATGATTATTACAGTTACATAAGGGTTCAGGCAAATTTCGTGATCTTAAATCGGATTCCATTTTCAGATTCGGTTTTTCATTTCTAAACGACAAAACTTTACTTATTAGTGATAAAATTTCAGAAATAACCACTTATACAATACAAGCTTGCCATCACCGAAAAGGTACCTCAACAATAAATTGTTTTGTATTTAAATAAACATAATAAATTTAAAACACCCCCGCCACAGAAAACCTGCAGACTAAGCAAATTTCCATTTGCCTGATTGGATTTACACTAAAGTGTCTCCTTTAAAATATCACATTTATTCCCTATTTAAATGGAATTAGTTTAACGAGGACTTAGGTTTGCTGCAACAGGGAGGGTAAAAGTTTTTTTTGTAAAATGTTAATAGTTTATTAATGAATAAATTCATTTTCCAAATTTGATCAAAATATGTTCATAAACAAGCAAACAGTTTACTGATTCCCCATAAGAATGGCAGGGTAATTTTAAATTTAAACATACAGCTTTACCTACAGCTCATTACAAATATTCAAGGACTTACTCTAATGCAAACGTAAAATTATTTGAACATCTGATTTCAAAGGAAAACTGGGATGACGTCTATGGTGCTGCGGACTTAAACATAAAATTTGAGAGATTCGTAGGCAAGATAATTTATGCTTTTGATGTTGCATTACCGAAAAAGATTAAAAAGGTACAAAAGAACAGAGTCAATAAGATACATCTTACAGATGAAGTTCTCAAACTGAAAAATCAACTCCTTAGTATCTACAGTGAAGTAAAAAATTTAGAGTCATCTCATTACTTAAGCTCATACTATAGAGAACTAAAGGGCCAATACAGACGAATGATCCAGGATATCAAGTCAAAAAATAACTTACAGAAAATAGAGACCTCTGACAACAAAACAAAAGCTATTTGGGATATTATAAAAACAAAAAAACATTCAAAAAACGAGTTCAAACAAAAATTAGTTCTAGAGCGTGACAACGGTGAGAAAATCATAAACCCTGACACCATCTGTAATGAATTTTCTTACTTTTTCTCTAACGTTGGAGCGAATGTTAAAACATCCATAAGCCAAGGAAACATTACTGATAACATTAGAGAATGTGTAGATTCACTTTTTCTTTATCCGGTAACAGTAGAAGAAGTTCGCACTATTGTAAAAAGTTTAAAGAACAAAAAAAGTTCAGGCTCCGATGAAATATCTCCTGTGATGCTGAAAAAAGTTTCAGATTATTTGCTCCATCCATTGTGTCACCTCATTAACTTCTCATTTAGCTGTGGAACTTTTCCTGAGCGTCTGAAGGAGTCGGTTGTTAGACCCATATTTAAAAAAGGGAATCCCAAGGCTTGCAATAGCTATAGACCAATATCAATTGTGTCCGTATTCTCTAAGGTCTTCGAGAAAGCCATGAACTTGAGGCTCTGTAAGTTTCTAGAAAATAATAAAATCATAACCTCTAAACAACATGGTTTTTTGAAAGGAAGGTCCACTCTGACTGCTATGTTTGACCTAATAAACAGAGTTGTAAGAGGGCTTGATTCAAGGAACTATTCAGCAGGAATATTTTTTGACCTGAGAAAGGCTTTTGATACAGTCAATCATAACATACTACTGCAAAGAATGGATAAAGTAGGAATAAGAGGAGTAGCCTTAAGTTGGATTGCTTCCTACCTCTGTGGCAGAACACAGTACGTAGAGATCCAGGCAGTAGACGAGATTGGGTTCATTCGTCCCTACTCCTCTGTTAAGACCACCATTCTGAGAGGAGTGCCCCAGGGCTCTGTTTTAGGACCTACCCTTTTCCTCCTCTTTATCAACACCCTCCCATCATGCACTTCGACCGCCACACCCACACTATTTGCTGATGATACCTCACTCTCCATTTCAGATCGCGATATCAAGAGCTTAGAGCTTACGACCTTTTGTGAAGCCAGTAATTTAATTGAGTGGTTTGATAATAATTTTCTTTCCGATAACACCGAAAAAACACAGCTTGTGCACTTTTCTATCACAAAAAGATGCTCTAATGGTTTCAGTCTTCTGTTAGTTACAGAAAACTATTATAACGGTTAGGGGTAATCATGACACACCAGTTCACCCAACTGACAAAGTTAAGTTTCTGGGACTGACCCTGGATGAAAATCTAAATTTCCAACATCATATCAAACAGGTCACAGATAAATTGAGTTCTGAAATTTTTGTACTGCGTAGATTAAAAAACACTGCCAATAATGACGTTCTAATAGCCGTATTTTACGGACTCATCTATCCACATTTAGCGTATGTTATACCTATATGGGGTTATGAAAGTACAAAAACAAAATTTCTGTTTAAGTTTCAAAAATGGGCTATAAGAACAATTTTTTTCTCGCCCAAACGCCAATCATGCAGAAAAGTTTTCTCAGATTCTAAAATTCTAACTCTTCCATCGATCTACATTCTTGAAACCCTCATCTTTGTCAAACAAAATCTTTCCCTATTCACTGAGTCAGGAAACCCCCGTATTCACACATATTCACTCCGAAATTCTCACAATTTACCAATCCCTAAACATATTACATATTTTTTCAAAAAGCACTGCCTTTACAATGGAATTAATTTGTATAATAGCCTCCCCCTTTCTTTAAAGTTAGAATCAGACCACTCAAAATTCAAACGATGCATAAAACAACATTTGCTTAAAATCTCGTGTTATAGCATCCAGGAGTTCTTGAACCACAGGAATTGGACTGTTGTAAACCCTGGTGTGTTGAGTAAGATGATGTATATATAATTGGTATTAAATATTGTTGTAAATACCTTAATCTTATCATTAGCTTAAAACGAAGAAGGAAAGCTGTATTATTTATGTTTGACTTAGCTAATGCAATGTATTGTCAACTTAGCTGAATAAAATTATTTGATTTGATTTGATTTGATTTGATAAACTTTTTTTTATTTTCTCCGTAACCATGGCGCATGATAACGCTTCATTATACTAAATTATTTGTTTTTTAAGCTCTACAAAATGGTTTGGAAAGAAATTGCCAAATTTGGTGTTTTGGGGTAAAAAATAGGAAAACCCAATTTTTATCCAATAAAACCCCCCATAAAGTCTCGTTCCCATAGTATTTCGACATGACCAGCGTCCGATCATGCTGGTTCGCGAACTCGTTGGAATAAATGTAGGTTTTCACGTTTATACCTAATTTCGTCTAAATCTGTATTACTTTTGTTCGAGTTATCGTGCTAACGGACACACACACATATATATAATATATATAAAAATTTGAATTTGAACGGGTAGTGTTTTTGGTTTCTATGGATCTCTAAACGTAAAACTAAATCGGTCCCGGGTCCAGGTCTTACCATGAACGGTAATAGCTTATTCCCTAAAATTCAAATTCATTACATTTTATTAAATTAAATATCATGTTGGAGTTGAATTTGGTAAGATAAACTACTAGTGATAGTGAAGTCAGCTCAGTTTAAACGAATCCGGTGTTGAAAAAACTGACGCCGGAAATTGAATCCATTCTTCTCGCGGTCCTTGTGAGTCATTTACGTCACGTCGCTCTGTCCCTGGACGTCAAGTACCTTCTGTGTACGGAGCTTCAACTATAAAACAATTTTCAACAATAAAGAGAATACTGTTATTATTATTAGGTCATTGTGACCCATGTGATATTTTTATTTCCTTTATGTAATGCTGCAAAATAATTTGTTGTAAATAAAGAATTTCTCTCTGTCTCTACTATATTTAAAATAATTTATTTCTCACAAAAAGGTAAAAATATTCAATATTTTGAATAAGTAATAACTTAATTACTCATATCTCCTACGTTCCCAAAAAATAAATGTGTACACAAATGTAAAAACAATCTTAAGGATTGATAAAAGTAATAGTAGAAGTTGAAGCTATGGAAGAAAGAATATTTAAATTAAAAACTGTGTTTTCATCATGTTGCCCTTAAACTACCCCTAACTTACAACAACCTTAGAATATATTTGTAATCTTAAAAAATAGAACTTGTAAAATATCTAAACACTTTAAGTTACGAAAAAATTATTATAAATATTCTTATATTAAGGTTTCGCCAGATACATAGTTTTCATAAAAAATGTATTATATCCATTAATCTGTAACTACAACTTTCTGAATCCTAAAAACCCCTATTTCTATTTAAGTTAGCTCATAGCTCGAATGTATTCAAATCTGGAAAACAAATCTCTACAATCAACTCTATATAAAGCTTTGTACCAAAAAGACTTTATGAAGGATGAAATGTGTCAATGCAATTTCACTCAAGATTCTTCTTTGAGTTTCATGCCAAGCTCTTGCACAAAACCTCTATGCAGATATAGAGCGGCGATTTCCTTTTGAGATACTCTTTTCCAACCAACCTTCTACACTTCATCCAATCTTCCTCTCTCGAGAAAATTAAAAGTGTCTTAGGCAAGCCTTATCTAGGCACCTCATCGTGTCAAAGAAAACACCCTCGTTAACTGTAAAGTAATGACGTCCTCCACAGTCAATTATATTATACCATTAACTTGTCTTTTGTTGAGAAGTAGTTTTAAATTTCACTTTTAGTGTGGAGTAGGGGTAGTTCTCAAGTATTGCTCTTCATATTGTCAATTGAAGATACTTGTTCTTTTTGGGTTTTCAAAATAGGTATACCGACATCTGAAGGTGAGATCCGAGCCATCGGATCAATATCACATAGTTGTGAACCTTTAGTCAGAGAGATTTGATACCAGGAATGTTAAAAATAACTCCAGGAGTTGACATTTAACATTATTCGAAAGCTATATATTTTAAATTTGATCGTTAGGTAAAGAGTAACAAATATGATTATAGCTACGTTGCTTATTTTACTGTGTTGATCACGAAATTAAAGTTAAAAGGGCTCTCGATATATATTGTAAGTTTTGCTCTATAGGGAGTCAAGATTTTAGTTTGCCACTTTCCTTCCACGTGTTAATGATCATTAATTAAGCCTTTAATTAAATAATTTATTAAGAAAAGACCAAAACAAATATTAGGAAAAAGTTCCCGATCCCCTAGTACTCTATGTTATAAACCTAATAATAAATTTTAAAAACTATATCTTTATAAATAACACTCGCATTATGCTTCAAATGATGGCATGTTCTGTCAAATTTAACATTGCTCTTATGGGAATAAAATCCAATATGGCTACCACTGTGAAGACTCTTAACGTTTTTAAAAGAACTTAAAAATACTAAAACTATAGAAATGACTTACGGTACACTATGCACACATAGTATTACAATGCTCCTAATTAAGTACTGTAAATACATATTTAATAATATACCAGATCTTTCTACCAAATTCAAAGATTTTTTGTAATGAAATGGTGTACAAATTTAGATGAAAATCGGCTCTCCTAAAGTTTTTAATTCCAAATAGGTTAAGTATAATTACTGTTAGGTCTTTAATTACTGTGTATTGAAATAAATCTAATCAAAAACTAAAACTCATCCGTAACATGCTTTGCAGAGAACTAAATATGTATCTGGCCTGTGTGGGTAAACAATTTTGTTTGTTATTGAAGGTTGGGTGAGTTAGGGAAATGTTTACACTAAAATATTAGGTAAACAATTTTTACCGTGGCACAACAGCAATGTAGAGCCGTAAAAATACAAATAAATTCGTGTCCGTGTATTATGTCAAGTACAGAGAAGAACGCAGGCTTCCAAATCTTTCAAAAATAACTATATTTCCAGAACAGACTAACACACAAACGTGTTCACATAAACTATTAACGTACACAATATTGCGATTGGTACTGAAATGTTCAGATACATTTAAAGGTATGAAAAAATAGGTGATGTTGAGCTGCACATGTGAGATAATCAAGGGTAGTGTACAAACATCGCAATTTACAAATGTATAGTTCAGCAAAAATGTAAGTAAGACATTAAACATTAACAAATGTTTAACTAAATATTTAATGCTTTGCATTAAAGGTTTTGGGGTAAGTTTTTTAAAGTAAGTTTAAAATAGCTTTAAGCTAAATATTAATTTGGTTTTAAGTTTGTATGTATTTTTTTATTGTATTTTTTATAGTTTCAAAGAAATAGTTGGAGCAGTTTATTACGGCAGCTTTTTAAATCGTTGTCCACCCAAACCTTAGTCGTATCAAAGTAAGGATAGAGAATGTAGGGATAGGGAGTTCCCTAGACATTCCTCTTTGCTGGATAATTCCTTCCACTAAAAGTCATACAAAAGTATAACCCCTCATAATGTTTAGTTCACCAATGACTCACCGAAATGTGCTACAAATCTGTTAATGAGTCTAGTATTTTTTCCCGAGCACTCTGTATACAATGTAGCCTAGGTAAGTGTCACGCGTGCGAAGCGTGCTCATTAACAGCAAACAATGTGGCCTCCCCCCATTGTTGCTATGTTATAATATCGCCCGTTGTTGGTCTTTCTTTTGTCTCGAGATGACTTTTCACCCCCAGAATCATTGATAGCATACAGTCTATTTACAGCCCCTTCCATGAACTCCAAATTTCTGAAAATTGGACAGCATTGATGTCGTGATACCTCCAATCGTTTACGGATTTTTTCTAATTGGCTGCAGCTTGCAGTTGCTGGTTAAATGTTGTATTTGATAAACTACATTGCCGTGTTAACTCCTAGTTTATTTTACTTTGATACTTGTTTTAATGTGTAATTTTATAAGGTGTTTGCTAACTCAGCTGACGATCTTATAGCGTCAAGCTGAAAAAATAGGTTGATTGAAAGAAAATCTAGTTTTTATCTTTTTTACTAATTATAATTTAAAATGATTTTGTATAACCTATATAAACATGTGTATATAAACATTATTTTATTTCAATTCATCCTTCTTAGACAACATTGCATAAATTATAAGTATTATATAAATTAACAAATTAAGAATACATTTTCTATCCATTTTAAAAGCTTTTTGCAAAAAACTTCCATAGCACTAAGTATATTCACGACCCAAAACAACAGTTTCTTAAAAACAATTTGGATTGTCATTTCATACAAACAATGCAAAACGATATAACCTTAAAAATTAAGAATCATGGCTTGGAACAATTTCAAAAAACCCGTATCTGAATAATTGCATTCTTTGCGATTCTTTTTACTACTTCGAAGATGGCAAGAAGTATAAAAGACACAATATGAAATTAAACTTTTCTCATTAAGACGGGAGGAAAATGTGGCGTTTAAAAGTTTGATACCAAATTGCCACGCGGGGATAAGTAGGGTATGCTGATCTTGTAGCTAGGGCACGAGTAGAGGTGTATTTTGTAATGACTGTGGTGTATTACAGTCTCTCCCTCCCCTTCTCTCTCTCTCTCTCTCTGGATTTAATATTTAAGTGTCTCATCCACCAAATCAAGGAACTGCTGTAGATGACGAATATTTTATGTGTCATCTCAATCATGTCCAAACTAACAAAACAAGTTGCATTTTATGACATTAATACGTATATTTCCTATCCTTAACGCAATATAGCACAAACAACATAAAAACGGTTTTCTTTAACGATAAATCTAAAATAAATTCTTATAAATTCATTATGCGTTTTCTTTCCATTCTAACCCCTCTTTCCAAACAATGTATCAGTTTTATTGACAGTAGTTTTACGTAGATAAAGAGGTAACAGGACATAATTGCACCTATCAGTTTCAGAAACGATATCTTGAAGTCAGGCTATCAATTGCATCTATCTCCCTATTAATTGGATAGTTAGAACTATCTCCGAAAATTTTACATTTTCTCGCCTTTTTGAGTCTTAAAAAACTGCAGATACAATTTATTGTTTCGCCAATTTTACGTGCTTCAGAAATATTGATACGGACACTTTTGGAACACATTAATATAAAGGGATTAAAAACGGTAGTGGTTTAAAAGTTTTGTACATATGTTTAAACAAATCAAATGTCATGAAGTTTTGCAGATCAAACGTGTAATTTGAGCTAAAACTCGTGGGGTTTAACGTGAAATGTTTGCTCCAACATTGCATGGGTATTTTACCCTTAGGTGTTTCATTTTTACGTAATATCCATCAGTCTCATGTTTCCCCACCCATCCCAGTATTAATTTCACAGTCAGAATTGTTCTTCTTTTTAATTAAGCTATTTCCCCATTTAATGAATTAAAACCTCAACTACTTTAACCAGAAAAAAGATTTGTACTAAATCTTCTGGGAAAAAAATCTATCTCATATGGGAAACGTTTTAACTTCACAAACGTTTGTGTTGAATGAAGAATTAAATCTAAAATTTTATACCATGAACAGTCACATGTCAACAGTATCTTAGTGTTAAGTATATAAATAAATCAGATCGATAGCGTGTAACTGTTTCCTATCATCCACTTTTATCAAATATATGGAAAATAGCCCAAACATTCGTTTCAGAAGATTGGTGCTTGGATCTGTATGTACGAGTATTAAAAATTTACCAAACTACACATCGAAACTTTGATTTAAAGCTATAGCTCGGTGTAATGTTTATAGTTACGAGCAAACAATTAAGGTAACTAATTGGTAATTTTTTAGAGTTAAAAAACATTCACCAGTGTGAAAAAAGCTTGTCATGAATTCTAGTTTGGTTTTAGTTGTTAAAACTTTTTTTGTTAGTATGTCAAATTGACTTCACAAAATTAGATTGTAGAATAAATAAATTAAGTAGGCCTAAGCACTACGATTTGAGTTTATATGACGATTTATAACTCTAAAAAATTTACTCTGCTAGTTGTTAAATCTTCTATAACTAAAAAAAAAAACTCTAAACTATGCCATACAGTTAAACTTACACATATTATTAAAATGAAGAATTATAAATCCGTGAAACGTGAACTATAGGACTAAGATTTGCAATGCGTTGTCATAGTAACAGCATTCAAGGATTGGGGCCATCTCAGCAACCTGCTCTAAGTTCTACTCCTCTGTCTGTATAGATCTGTGACTTCTCTAGCATTTGCAATGTTATAGAAGTCAAACTATAGTATACTCATTAAAGAATGACGTATTCGATTTACTAATAGCCCAACAATGTGAACTAAAAATAATAAATAATAGAAACTATACTTTCAAAACATCATACCTTATCATATTAAACAGAAAAATAGTGTATAAAAGAGAGTTTTTAATTGATATGAGGCATAATTTACCCAAATAAAAAGCGTTATTTCTGTAAAAAATGCATACAAGTAACATTTTGTAAGAGTTAGCACATTCTGAAATTTAGAAGGAAGTCAGCCTTTGGTTTTAACTCTCGTAGGATACTTGACAATACTGTCCTCTCGTTCTTGTTGTACAATTGTAAGTAGTCTCAAATTTGGTTTCGTTTATCCTTCCTTGTAATTCAATTTAATGGCTGATTGATCGTATGAATTATTCATCAACAAAGTGATTTTAATACTATATGATAGCGGGTTTGTAGAGTATTGAAATAACATTTCTACCTTGGACAATAATTATTTCTACCCACTCTACAATCACATGGTAATTGTCAAATAAATTGCTACGGTTGTTAATTTATAGTAAAGTATAAAACATAAAAGTGAATAATCAATGTATATCCAGTGTTATTAAGAGCTAGTCTATAGCTGAATACATTGCAGCCTTAAAAAGGGCCCGTATATAAGAGTTGTATATTACCACCATCTAAAACTTTTTACTTACACACCTAATGTCTTAACAGAACCAGAATCAGTTAAGAGGAAAAATTAAGACAAATTGAACCCTTAAAACCCCTCCAAGACGAAAGTTATCTGCAGGGGTATTAACAAAAATCAGCAATGCTCGTAGAATATAATGAGGACGAAGGGGGAACGGTAAGTGCCGCATCCAACGTCAGGTCCCGTGTGTAGGCATAAACAGAATATAAAAGTGCTGTCCGCACCACCATCCCTCTCCTCCTGGCTAATCAATGCTTCTAGTCGCCGGTGTGGCTTCACGTTTTACTAAAATAAGCATTTAAATACAACCTGGGCATTACGGTAACCTACTTTTGAGAAAATGGATTAGATTCAATGGATTTCGAAGGAGTCTCAGTGTTTGTTCTTACTTTACGAGTGTTTATCAGCCAATCTTTGGTTGTCTGCATATTTACCATGTTGCATTACTAATTAGAGTTTTTCATAGAGTTTTGAAAGTTGACCTTGATATTTTAATTTGGAAGACTATTAGTTTGTGGTCCAATAGCAATGAGGTTGTATTCTTTCCTAGAATTAATCGTTATTAATTAATTATAACAATTATTATTACATCAAAACCGGTTGGTACAACCAAAATTGGATGGAAAACGAATGTATTATGTTTGCTCACAATATTAAATCTATATTTTAGGAGGATATCCACCGACATTTTTAATATTTTATTCACTTTTAAAAGCATTTACCGTTTTCTAAAAGAGGTGCAATAGTGTTATAATTGTACTTTATAAAAATAAAACCAATATAAGTTAAGGATTTTCGTAATCACCCCAATTTTCATTCCTACAGTGTTCTTTGGAGTATTGTTGATATTGCTCTGTTGATAGTTTATGATATCAAAATAGCTGGGATTGATTATTTTGAAAGGATATTAATATGCAGCTTTAAATCTCACAATATCTGCTTTTCAGATTCAGGGGTTTAACAATGGCATTGCTTTTGATGGTTCTATATTATATTCATAGCCAAAACAAGGCTTATTAGGGGTTATTTTGGCATTACTTCCATTTCTTCAAGACAGAGTCAGCTTTGTACCTAACAATAAAAATAATAATTGGGTATATTTATCTTTTTGAAATATTATTTATTTTTATCATGCGAGCGGATAAGACCGCTTATAGACAATAGACTAGTCAACTAGTATCCGATTAGTACAATAGACAAACCGTCAATAGACAATAGACGGTTAAATTTGTATCCATTTAACCAACCGAAAACTGGTTATGATCCTAGATCTCTCAACTTTACGTCATTACATACCAGAAACTTCCTAATTTAACAGCACATGTGTTCTATTTCAATAATCAATGTTTCAATTTGCGGTAGTATTATGTATGTATCCGTTCTACACTATTTTATGCCTAAATAACGACAGTAAAAACTATGTATGATCAGGGAGATTGAATTAAATCATTCTGAATGGAAAATGTTGGGTAGTTAGTAGTTATTATCAAAGTATTATTTTTCACAATCACTGCGTCACATAATTTAGTCCTCCTATTGACTAAACCCCCTCACAAAATATCAAGTTTATAAGCTCTTCGCAGCGAGAACAATAACAAAAACGAAACAACAAAACAAAGCTTGTACTGAAATATCAACAGATTATTATCGGAGCCACGGGCAAACTTTTAACGAAATTTATTCAGGGAAAGTTTTTATAGTCATGCCAGTTTTTATAGACACATTTGTGAATAATTTCCCTTTTAATTTTGAATTTTCTGAAAATATGTATCCTTTATTACCTTAGTTGGTAACACTGTATGTATTAAACTACATTCACGTGGGGAATTGAACATACACCTTGCCACAAGTCTACAATTAAAATTAAGAATCAAAGATCTGTATCATTGCCATAAATTGCTGAAATACTAGGTATGTGGTCAGCGAATGGAGTTGAGCGAACAAACATGTAAACATTTTTAACTTCTTTTAAAAACTAATAAAAGTATATATATAATATATAGTAGATACGTGAAATAATATGCTACTTTTTCAATAATTACGTGAAATAACAAAAACCAGAGAACCCTGAAATTCATTTTTTATTTAATTATACTTATTTCGTATATTTTTTTTACATTCATTTTTAAATTTATTTTTAGTTATTTTTAAATTGTGTAACTATACTGTGATCATCACTTTACTTAGTGCCGAAATACGTATAAGTTAACAATCAGCAAGACCTTGATAGTTCTAACTCTCGACAACGTCACATAAGTGAAGCTGAGGAGAAATTCTGATTTTCCATGTCCACCTCAGAGTGATCTAAGTGCATCGTTGGCTTCCAATCAAAACACCATATATTTTATATTTCTCCTACCACTTCCTCTAGACTCATATTCCCCAATTCTAACGTTCTTCCATCATATGTGTATGAACAAATTTCAAAACCAGTTTTGCTTAGTGTGGTGTGTGCATTTCTATATTTATTGATATCCGCTGAAAGATTTATCTTTATAGTTAGATCAACTGAATCCACTTAAAAGTATATTTCTATTCTGTTCATGTAAATAGTATTTTTGTTTACTACTTCTTTCTTTTTATTCTCTTTGTAAACTTAAAATATACTAAATCTTTCATCAAGTTTTCATCTTAAAATACGTGTTTTTCTCATATAGTGGCTTTTGAAGGAACTAAAACCTCTATTCCCAAACATAACGAAATTTATCCAATGTACTTCAAGAAGACGTACATTGTAAGCTATCAAACATATTTCGTATTAGAACATGATACAGTAAAGGATACTGGGGGACAGAGCTTTACTAAGAAAAATCATAAGTGTACTCCATGAGCAGTTGTTTTTGCTCAATGGTATTCATCAAACTTACATTCAATATTTTAGGCTATCTGAAAAATTTTAACTTGTTTGTGAAAGCACCTGTTTACATATTAGCGAATTTCACATATAGGGAGTAGGGAATAAGCTATTACTGTAGGTCTCATGGTAAGACCTAGACCCGGGAGCGATTTACTTTTTTGTTTTGAGATCCTCAGAGGCTAAAAACACCATCCGTTCAAATTCATAAGTGTGAGTGTGTGTGTGTGCGTGTGTCCGTTATCGCGATATCTCGAGCAAAAGTGGTCCAATTTTGAACGGGGGTTTATGGGGTAAAAATTGATTTTTCCCATTTTTGACCCTAAAAACACAAAATTTAATAATTTCTCTCCAAACCATTTTTTGAGCTTGAAAAAATAATTTTCATCACTCCGTAACGAAAGTAACTACTTTCGATAACAGCTGACATCAATGAAAGTAGTCGTTTCCCAAGCTCTAATTTAGGGCGAGGGAAAATCGATCAGCTGATTTTCCCTCGCTCTAAATTTACTTTCCCTCGCCCTCAATTAGTTCTCTATTTATTCACTACGCGTGCTAGTGCTTTGTTATGGTTTAATTTAATGATTTGAATCAGCTGTATGTATTGTTCAAAGTTGTTTTATTCTTTTATTTTGATATTTAAACAAAATGTATTGTGAAATATACGTAAGTTTCCTTTTAGAAAATTTTATTTTGATGTTCAATCAAATTAATTGAGAAATAAATAGGTAGTTGTAATATTACTGAGGTCTGCTATTCTGTGTTTGTGTATTTTTGCGTCGTGATGAAAAGTATCGTTCATAACTCGTACCGAAAGTTATTATCCGGCACTTGCTCCATTATTCCCGTCCTCGGCTTCACCTCGTACGTGAAAATAGCTCTCACATACTCGGCTTCGCCTCGCACGTGAAATTAATGTTCCCTGTGTTCGGCTTCGCCTCACACAAAAACTTGAGCGTGCGACGGAAAATGCCACTTTCGGTCCTAGTAATGAAATATACTATTTCTTTATTGAAGCGTTATTGTATGCCCAACGGTAAAGAAGATAGTTAAAAAATTAATTTAAAATTCCCGTGTTATTCTTATGGAGAATTACACTGTTATAGTTTGCTTGTTTATTGATATATTTTAATAAAATTTTGCAATTTTGTTTATTTCATACTAAGCTATCAACATTTCATTAAAAAAACTCGATATATTCCCTGTAGCAGCAAACCTAAGTACTCACTAAAGTTAATGTTATTTAAATTGGAAATAAATCTGACAATTTTGTGTGAATATTTTAGTAGAAATCAAGCCAAGTAAATGGAAATTCACTCAGAGTGCAGGTTTGCTGCGGCAGGGGTATTTTCCTGTTATATTTTAACCAACATGGCAGATCGTAAAGGTAATATTGACAAACATTTAAGAAATAAAAACATGTTAAAGTTAAAATAATCTAAATTTGTAGAAGGAATCATTTTTTGATCTACCAATGAATGCAACTCAAAAGTGTGATTCGCCCTCTCTACTACTAAAATAAATCTTTCTTAGACTAAATCAATGGACCAAACATGAAATATGCTCGTCCCAAAATATGCTTCTTATATTTAAGAATGTAAATATATATAATAGTTATATTAACTTCTTTATACACACATAAACTATAATTCTTTTATTACATTAATTACGTAGTTAATTCGTGACCACCGTAGCAATCCACGAGCCTAATGTAAAAAACTAAAGATTGTATATATTTTAAAGCTTAAATTATATATCAAATGTGTCAAATTGAAATGTGTTTATTAAAGATTGTCAAAATCACCAATTAAGGTTTTCTAAAATAGGTTAATTTATTATTGGGTGATGATATTACACAATTTGCATAATCTCAATTAAACGGTGTATCATTCAAATGCTAAGAAATATTTTTTTCCTACAGTTACCTAACAATGTACATGTTCTCTCACTGATTTGAGAAAGCAAAGTGGCCAATTCACTCATCAGTGAGACAATGTTAACATTGTCTCACTCTAATTACTTTGTCTCACTCCAGATTTGCAACGTGAAGGCACGAAATAGTGAGCGCGTAACATGCAGGCAACGTCGTATGCGCGCGAAATACGTTGGCAACACTGGCTGTAAATCAGCTGGTCAGCTGTTGTACTGTTGTATTTGTCACTTCACGTTAAATGTTATATTAAAAGTTAACTTCTGTGTAAAAATAGGTTATGTTTCTTCACCAATTTATTTGTTTTATGGTAACTGTAGGAAAAGTATAATGTGCAACTCGAGTTCAAAGTACAATTGCCTCACTCGAGAAACCATTCCTCACTCGCCTACGGCTCGTGAGTAAGGATTTCTCTCGAGTGAGTCAATTGCTCACTTTTCTCACTAGTTGCACAAATAACTATAAATAAAAATGAATTTGAAATAGGTTGACAAACAAAATTAGAACTTTGGTTGCTTAACAAAGCCAGTAAGGATTGTGATACTCTAAAAGTGAACACACTCTTGTACATTTTCAAGTTGATATCATTAAAACCAAACTACTTAAACTTATCGGAGCTGAGTTTAACAACGAATACACTTGTGCATTGTTATGTATTTTTCAGAAATCTTCAGTGCTCAGAGTTGACAGTCTTCGTAGTGTGTCAGGACGAGAATTCACTTTGCTTTTCCGAAATGTTATTAGTTTAAGAGTTGAAGACAGCAGGATAACGAAGTTGACAGCCACCTCGGATACAAGGATGTTCGTTACAATCATGAAACGTGGAAATATTTGTTGGGACGTCTCGCTTCACCTGTATCCACTATCGCCAGAATAACCTCTTCCAACAATTCTTCATACACCTTACATTCTATCTCGTATCATATGTTGAGACATCATCATTAATAATGAATTTATATTTTTGAAATTGCAGTATCTTTCCTTATGCTCTAATGCTTTCTTTGGCATGTGGTGTCATACCCACTCAAGTAGATTTCTTGTATAATTTGCAAAGCTTATGTTTATGTTTTCGTCATATCTTTTCCTACATCATTAAAATTCGTACGCAGAAAATACGTTTGAAGCATCAAACAACATTAAGGAAATAATATTGATCATTCTAACTATATGTTTAGATGAAAGGTTGGATTGGTGGTCCCTCCCAACCTAGCAGGCTATCAACGTACTTAGAGACGGAACGTTTGGAAAGTAAAACAAGGAGTGGTGCTAAAATGAAACTCTGATTCTAACGCTGATAACTTTTAGAGGCGGAAGTGAGATTCGAATCTTCGACATCACTCCCATAGTTTCATTATTTATATCACAATCACAGATAGCTGACATCGTCTAACAACCCTCCTGTTGAAAACCAGCTAAACACTCTTTGTGTACTTGTTTGAAGATAATAGTTATTTGTGTAACTAATGGGCAAATTAGCACTTTGCTGCACACGAGAGAAATGTTTACGAAAAGTTTCTCGAGTGCAGCAAAGGCAGTTTGCACTCGCGTTACACAAGAGATTTTTCCTACAGTTACTATAAAGCATATAAACAATTCGTATTTCAAACACTGTACAATACGTTTTTAGGTTAAGTTAAATACAAACATTGAACGAGATGGGAAACGCTGCAACAGCTGATCGTAGTCGTAATATCTTTAAATGTTGCAAACTTTTTTCAAGCGTATACTTATTACGTGCCTAATAAAAGCACGCTGTTTTGTGTTGTTTGATTGTTATACTGGTGTGGGGTAAAAAAAAAAATGCGGCAAAAGTTAGTAATGCAGCAATTAGCAACTTTCTGTGCTATAATCAGTGAGTGTAAGTAAGGCCTCTACTATTCTGAGAGGCTCAGGTTTCGGAACAAAATTTCAGAATAAAGATTTTGTTATTGGTATGAAGATGTTAATAGACAATTTGTATTCCTTATGTACGTGGAATAATGAACATTATAGTCATTTTACAAAATGTTCACTTGATCTCAATAATTATCGTAATGTAATTTTCGAGGCTGTAAGAATGTAAGTTGTAAGAACTATGGAGTGGCCTCTATTAACGTGAAAATCGGAAATGATTGTTATGTATTTAAATGACCTTGATGACAAAAGAAAAAAGAGAATGTGTACTGTAAGTATGTGTTATTATATCTATTTTAATGAAGCTACAAACTCAGATAATTGGTCTAATATTATAATATGGTAATTTTTATACCTATGAAAAAGGCGTTAAAACTGCTGAAAAGCTTTAACCTTTACAGAATGCTGCCGAAGCTATCCAATACACCTCAACCGACACCCCAAATAACCAATGAACCACTGTCGTTAACGGGAACGCAGTTGACAAATATATAAACAAATGTAATTTGCACTGTGGATAACATGAGGATAAATTTCTGTCTAATGACAAGTAACTATATATATCCTACTGATACTTCTGCAAATGTTACTGAATTTCCTTTTTTAGAGTAAATATGAAAACAAAAACGTACGGTATAACTCGTATGATACTAAACCTATGTTTTTCAATCCACACCATAGTTTGCATTGAAATAAACTAATTGTAACGGTAGCAAATTGACATTACTTTCCAGACATTACTTGACCTTTCGGGTTTCCATGTAGAAATTCAGTGAGCCAGGTTAAACATAATGTGTATATCAAACACGATCAATAGCAACACGTCTATTGACTTTTATAGCAAATGCTAGGTTAAAAAATGTAGGTACTTAAGCAATTTATATTTCTTTCAAAACAAGACTAGTGCAAAACGGTGGATCATGTTTGAATGGTAGTCTACAAATAAGATGTAAAATGAGATTTAAATTTGATTTTAAAATAGTCTGTCGTATTTTAAATTTAAAAGTAAATTCTTAAATGCCTTAAATAAAATAGTTTATGTTTTTTAGTTTATCTTTGTTAAACCATCTATTAATTTTAGTTGACTTAATTATTATTGCTCTTAGTTGGAGCACAGGGCTTCTTCATCAAAACCATTTTTTAGTTCGGACCTTCATCTTCCTCCATCTGGTACCCTATTCCCGTAAATTTAATTTACATTATCATCTTTCAGATCTGTCTTAAAATTACATTCTTTTGTTTTTAAGATTTCATAATCTAGAGTCTCAAGTTCATAACCTGGAATCTTTCAGTGAAATAATGGTCTTTCCATCAAATAAAGAGCCTGCCAACTGCCACGATCTTTTCTTTCTACCATTCTAGAAGATCTTTGACTCAGGCTAGATCCACTTAAACTAAAGATAATGTCTTTAAAAAATAATGAAGTGTGTATATCCAATAGCTATTGTTAGTATATTGTACCATGTACGACTCAAAAATGTGAAACAGTTTGTCTTTTGAAATTAAAACTGCTTTATGTTCAAGTTAAAATCTATTAGTACGGATATTTTGAAACTTTTTTACGTATTTGAAAAATAAATTATCACCTTATTACTCAAATTATGTGTTACGTTCAATGCATCGCAACTATTTAAAACATTACTAAAGTTTTAAAGGAAAACTAAATCTATTAGTCAGGTATACTGCAAAATTTGTCACAACACGAACTTCTCAAAGAAAAGGGGGACATAAAATCTTGGTCTAGAGGATGATGAACAGTTTCAAAATTAAATCTTCACCTAAATCACCAGTTCAAAGCGCGTCCCTACCGGCCTGTTACAGCCCTAATTTCAGTTACGCGTCGTTCTTTCTTTTAGTTGCAAATTTCCTTCAGCGCTCTTGCGGACGAGCCTTTCGAAAACTGAGTCAAAGTTTGGACTGCCATTGTAACTTGGCACGAAAATCACTGATAAGAGAGTCGTAAATAAACATATTTCGTAAAATACACTTCAAAAAACCGTTATATACCTTAAATGGCTCGTAACAAATATATTTGGATGATACAATACTAAAAAATATTACTTAGGATATGGGTTCGTATTTGAGAGAATTTTTTAAATAAATGTACTTTTAAAACTAGGTTAAAATAGCAGAGTAATTCGTAAGGGAATTCAAAATGCAAAATTGTTCACACAGGGATTTATTTTGTTAAATAAACTTTCAGGACATGTTAAAATATAGCTCATATTGATGTGCTTTGCAAAATTCAAGTTTTGGGTTTTCCTAAAAAAAAAATAATCTTGATCAAATTATTTCGTTAACAAATTGGAAAATATTAATAGGCAGTATTATTGCCAGTTGGTATACGATATTTACACAATTAAATCATGATTATAAATAAGTCATACGACTGATAAAATATTTATAAAGTAAATTGATTTTTTATTGCAACTTTTTGTCATGATTCTAGCCTATTTCACATATGACATGATGATGACATGATTTTACATTGGTGAGTTGGTGTCAGTGGCACAGTTGGTAGTATGACGAGCTACCAACTGGCAGTTCTGTTGTGGGTTCGAGTCCCGAGTTCACTAAAAATAATTATCATTAAAAACATTCACTCTAGTACTGTACCGGCTCATCCCTATCGTTTGATAAGCTTAACCATAGATTAAACATATTCCCTTAGTAGATTTGTCATCATCATTAACCGAAGACAATGTTATTGCTAGTGTCGTCTGGTGCCGCTATGCTCGTGTTGTTGTTTACAATGCTCTTAATAGACTTATCGAAAATTTATTTAAACCTCGTTCAATCAAATAAAACGATCAAATGATTAAAAAAGCTTGTCCTCCTAGTTATATAGCCAAACGGTAAGGCACAAATCATTAAACTGACCTAAAATAATAGGAACAAATTTCATCGACACTAGCACTCGGTGTCACCAACATGATGATGAACTAGACACGAAAAACGCACTTCAAAATTTCAATGGGAAAAAAGTCTACTTGTATTGGTTAGTCTATGGTTCCACATACAAGCCTGAAATTTATGTGGACGATAGGTGAATGCATGATAACGTTCACCGTTCACTATTTTGGTTTTTGGACTATTATTAAGAAATAAAAAATGTACGGTCCCAGCCATAAAACTAAACTGAAAATAAAATATCATAATATAAATGTTAGAGTTAACTACACAACAATCACTGCACCAAAGGAATTGACAAGAAGGGGAAACATGATTAAAACAGCCAATCAAAAGAGGCAAGAGACCAGAACGAAACGCTTATTCAAAACTTGAGGCTTTTCAAGAAACAATAAAGGACAGGCTCTCACCTGCGTGGCGCTGGATTGTAATTAAACAAACACCGCATACTTGTGCATTCCTCTCGTAATTTCACGTCAGAGGCGATGCTACGCGTTAAATTATGATGAACTTGTTTATCGGGCTGTCGTATATCGGTGTAAACAATCTGTGTTCAAATAACTAAATTAAATAGTAATCTAGCTTTAATAACTTAATAATACCGAGTATGTCATGTATCATTTCTGGAAATGGAATTTAGTTTATGTATAAGGTAGATGTTAGGAAAATATTATACTGTACTCATATACTCGTCACATTACTGTTTAAGTAAACGTATTTATAGATCTGAGTGTTATATACAAAGCTAATTTAGAAAAGTAGGTGATTTTATTTTTATCAATAACTGTGGCTTAACATTAGGTGATAAATATTTAGTACCCAGTAAAATGCTTACCTAAAAATACTTAACTGCTTAATGCTTAACTCCAGCCTTTTAGTGGCCCTGCAAAGTCTACGTGAATACGTTCCCATAGCCCGCTTGGCGGTTCCCATGGGTGGATCACTTCCTTAGGTGGACTTTTAAGTTTTTGTTGGCATGAATTGCAATGTTTGACTAAATTTTCGATTTCCTGGTCAATATTTTGCCAATAGCAGTAACTTCTAGCCAGAAGTTTCATCTTTGTCATGCCCATATGACCTGCCTGACTCATGTAGAACTTGTTTTCTGAAAGTTAAAGGTACACAAATTCTATTTCCTCTAAACACACAGGCATCCATTAAGCAAAACTCATTGTCAATTTAAGTTCTTTTAAACTATTTCCTGTGTAAAAATAGCGTAATACCACTTTGAGATTTTCATATTACCTTGTTTCCTCTTCAATCTTTTTTTCTTGGCACTGGCATTGCTTCTACTTGGTTTATCAGGTACGGCTCGTGATTATCAAATACATTTTCTGGAACCTCAGTGACCGAAAATTGAGATGATTGAGCGTGTTCTGTCGTATTGCGGTATTCAATTGTGTAATCAAATCCTGATAAGAAATGAGCATAGTTAATCATTCTCGAAGCTGTCATTGAAGGTACGGTTTTTATAGGATCAAAAATGGAAACGAGGGGTTTGTGGTCTGTTATTAGAACAAATTTTCTTCCATAACAATAGACGAAAAATTGCTTCAACCACCGGTAAATTCCTACAGCTTCTTTGTCGATTTGGCTATACTTTATTTCTGCTTTTGTGAGAGTTCTTGAGGCGAATGCTATTGGTTTCTCTGGTCCATCTTTGTATCTGTGAGATAAACAAGCACCTAAGCCTGGATTTGCATCTGCAGCAAGTACCAATGCTTCACTCGGATTATAATGAGCTAATATTATTTCACTGGTGATTTCAGCTTTGATCGTCACAAAGGCAATCTCGCACTCATTATTACATGTAAACTTATTTTCATGTCTTAGTAGATTATTTAATGGTTCTAGATAGGTTGACATGTTAGGCAAAAATCGAGTGAAGTAATTTTGTGAGTCCTAGGAAACTTCTCAGTTGAATAACATCTTCGGGTCTCTTTGCTTTACTTATAGCTTCAACATTGTCAGTTGATTTATGAAGGCTATTCTCATGTATAACATGACCTAAATTCTTCACACTTTTCTTGAAGAATTTGCATTAGTCCTGATTCAATCTTAATTTGTACTGTCTTATTCTTTGAAATCCTCTTTTAGTCGACTCATAGTTTCTTAGAATGTGCTCCCTTGAATGAGTATGTCGTCAAAGAATATATAAAAATAATACAAATCTTGTATTGGTACGCCTTTAAAACAAAACACTTAAAATAATCTTACTCGAAACACGTATCAAATAATAAGACAACCCCACTATATTTAAAATATTTTTCTTCTTTATACTCAGTGATAAGATCAGTATCATATTACCAATCTTTTCTCTCAAAACTATTGTTAAAAGAAGGTAGTGTGAGAGGGTAGGTGATGGTAGTTGGTAGGTGGGGGGTGAGAGGGGTGGTTGGACCAATCGAGGTGTCAAGAGTACCCAATTACCCCACAAAAACCGCGTGTTATTGTTTACTTCAAGTACACTTCACGCTGACAAACTAATTTTGGATTTTATCTCCGTTTAGAGAAAGTAACTTGTTATTACATTTTCCAGTCGCTTTGTTTCAGTGTCGTTTACATGTTAGGCTCAGTGAAACAAAAGGCCGCTTTGAATTCGTAACAATGTACATTTGCATATGAATGGTGATGGAAAAATAATATACGGACTGAAATTAAATATTACGAAATCGCAAGCTTTCATTAAATGTCAGTGGTGACAGTTGGATGGATTTTGTACTCAGGTTGTGGTTTTCTACTATGATGAAATTCTACATTATGCAAATATTAGACTAACTGCAAATTGCAATTAATTTACATTAACACTGGATTTTAAATGTATTTTATGGAATTTTATGCATTGACAATTCGCAAAGTGAAAATTTTTGAAAACTTAGGTGTGAACATTTATGAGATTGAGCACCATGAGATGTGGTTCTCAAAATTCATAATTTAATCCAAAAAAATATAAAGTTATACCGTTCTGTTGAAGATAATTGGTTCTTGAGTCACTAATAATAAAATACGTATAAAACAAGTTTCATTGGGATCTACTTCGGTCTCTTTTAAACTAGTACTGTTGACCTGCCCATGGGTCTAGGTGAGGTATCAAAGGTTGCTCCGGTACAACACTGAGGTAGGCCTACATAAATTATAAGTGACGTAATTGGGACTCGAACCCATGACGACATCACTTCATTGGTTTCACAGTACATCACTCTATCATCAGTATGATAATCTCTGAACATAAATGTTTCACCAGTCAATTATGACTCAACCATTTTTTAATCGTTGGCAATTTTAAGCTGTGATTCGGACAACAGTTTGTGTATTTTTCTGTATTATGAATGCGAAATATGCTGTATATCCGTATCAGTATTTGGCCAAGTTTCAGGCTGCTTCTAAGGTGTTGCCAAATTCAATTTTTTTCACTTGGATCCGATCAAATCTGAATACTTCAACGAGGTTGGCACATTCCAAATGGTGTTTCCGCTACACTAACATTCCTGAACCGCCCGGAACTTTCCAATAACAACCACCCCCTTGCTCTACATTTCCCCGCACCCCCACTGCTTACCCATCCCGACAATCTTTACAAGGGAATATTTTACAAGTATCGCACGTTTAATTCCCATTCAAGGACCGGAGAACGAGCACTTTGTAAAGTATTAAACAGCAATCTCACGTCAACGAGTTGTTTGAAGAATGAGTGTTAATATATTATATGCAAGGTGGATTGGACATTATGCTTTATATTACCGTTTATTTTACTATTTCCCCAATCAAACAATCCCGTGTAATTGCAGGGAGTACTACGTCTTCGTAAGCATATGTATACATACCATCAGGTGTAAAAGTAGCAAATGTTTGACCTGTTAAAATTGAGACCGTCAATATTTCTCTTTTAAAATCTTTAATCAAGATTTTTGTCTTAAATTAGAATAACTGTAGTTTAATTTACTAATCCTGCATCAATATTTCACATAATAAACATAGAACCGCTGTACAATCAGATCCTTGATATATTGTTTTGTATGCTTTAAGTACAAATTCCTTCTGACGTTGAGTTTTGTATTAAACCAACCTGAGTTTGTACGCAGACAGAATGCCTTATATGTTCCGCGACGTGGGACGTATATGGCATGTAATGCACTGTATGTGGCTAGACATTGTTTTCATGCAACTATACTGTGTGTGACTAGTGATGGTTATTGTGCATCCTGTCATAGTTTATACGCTACTAATCGATGGTAATTTGCAGCCATTTATAGCGTGAATAGTTGTATTCTAAATGTTCGTGTTATTACTTCAACGTATTATTAGTTATTATTATTATTATGCATTCCCAAGTAAAACTATGTATATTCTTAAAAGCGCTTATAAAAATAAATTAATCGGAAAAATTATTAATGAATAGATTGTAGTAGTGTTAGCTATTTACATTATTTAGTTTCTCTCTTAATTAATCACAACGCTATTTAAACATGTCAACATTCAGTAGTGATTTCGGAGCTAATCTAATGGATCGCATGCCAGTTATGTGTGAGGTGAGTTGGTTTGTTTGTGTTTGTCAATCCATAACAGAAGGTCATTTGTAGGCTGGCCTGCTCTTTGAAAGGTACTGCAATCAGTGTATCCAACCTAATGGAGTGAAAAAGCCTAAAATGTACCTTTTTATACCGAAATATGCTGTTGGTAGGGTTTTCGTAGAGTGATCCCCATCTCCCCAGGTTTTAATGGTTTGTAAGAAGATTCTTAGAAAAATCAAATATTTTATTCTTATACCCCTGCATCCGGTCACTTAAACACCTTTATTTTAATTGATTGAAGCAACTGTGTGGTGAAAAATTATCCTATTATAATGGAGTAAATTTAGGATCATATTTTTTCTTTCAATCCACCATCATTTTTAGAATCCCTGTACTAACAATATTTTCCAGAAGAAAAGATGTCTTATTGTTGTTTGTTTATTTCAGTTATATCAATAAATAATATTTTTTTAGTAAATTAAACATACATGGACAATAGACAACAAACAAACATGTATATTTGTAATTTCCTTAAGAAATCCATTAGCGTCAAAATAGATAAATATAACAGACGGCACTTGACGGCAGCTTGAAACTTTGGTGGCTTTATAAGTTGATAAACTATATATATTGTGTTATTATGCATTCTAAAATAACAAATATTACTATTTTGTAATCATTATTGTAATGTGTTAAACCTTTATAGCATTGATGTGTAAAATATCGGCATTAGAATAAATTTCATATGGGAACTTCAAAGTCCAGAAATGTAACACAGCTTCAATAGATGTTCTAGGTGAAAATACAGAATAGGTTTCTTTTATATTATGCTATGATGATCTGTAACGAGTCAAATGTTAACGATGAAAAATGTGTAGGTCAAGTTACATCAAATGATTTTCCAATGGTTTGGGCTTTGGGAATGCCAGGTTCAAAAGAAATCAATGAATGATACAGTGTATCTGTTTGCCTTAACGCACAAAATACAAACACCATAATCCACTCTGCTTGTTGTTTGTGCGGCTTTGTATACTAGCCTCGTGCTACTGCAGACTGCTTGCTAATAAAGGGCTATATGATAGATGAACGTAAACTAAATATAATCCTTAAAATCTGTAAACAATGTAATTTAAATGGTAGCTAATAATACATTACAGCCACTGGTAAATGTAAAATATTCATATTATATTCTATTATTATTGTGAACTTGTACTCAAAGAAATGTGTATAATGTTCACACTACACTACGTTACTAAAAGAGATTACTTGTATTTACATTTAACAGCAAACAAGGTGTTACACATATTCATTACTATATTGTAAAGTATTTTGGTAACGCAATATCAAACACCATTATCATTGTTTTTTTTTCATAGTTACAAATACAAATTAATTTTTATTGTTATTGTGGTTTTATTCCTCTAATCTCATCTTTCCAAAATGAACAGATAGTTATAATTTCCTGTATTTTGATCACTGATCTAATTAAATGTTTTCCTGTTTAGAGGTCATGAGAGTGTGGGAAAATCCGGTTTACTGGTTGTTAGCTAAAGGCTTTATGTAAGTTTGATGACTTATGAAAGTTGGCTAACACCAAGTCGATTAACCTGACTTACTCCATACCAAACTTCATTAGTTTAATAGGTTCATGACAGGCAAAGCAGAATGATGAATTTGTGAAATTTTTCTTCACAACTGTTTTTGTTTGTGAATTCCTTTATAGACGAGTGGCATTTTCCTTCAGTGTATCACATGGAACCAGGACCACTGTTCCTCTTACAAATTGCCCAATGCCCATATAGGGAATAAGAATAATAAGGAAATAAATATTTTTTCATTTCATTTTAAGATACCATGATAGGTCTCATGGCAAGACAGAACTTTCCCCCATGTTGATGTCCCAAGAAGCCAAAACACCATGTATAAACATGTGTACCTGTCAGCATGATAACTCGAGTAAACATGATCTAATTTGTATAACATTTGGTACACACGTTTAAACCTATTTGTATTTGAGCGAAGTCACCAACGAGTGTGATTTGACTATTAGAACAGCGTTTAAAGGGGTGTTTCTATGGGATAAAATGGGATTTTTCAATTTTCATGCACAAAATAAAAACATTTTCACTTTTTTCTAAACAGATTTGTAGAGATGTAAAAACAAATAATCTTGTAAATTGAAGCGTTGTTGTACAACCAATTTTACGGAGAAAATTTGATAAAACGCCCAACTTTTTAAATTCCTTTGTAATTCTCACGAGGAAAAGGTAAACTGTTGTAGTTTGTTTGCGTATGGGTATTTTTTTATCGAATTTGGCAAAATTAATTATTTGATACTGTTACATTTCTCTAAAAACACAGTAAACACCTATTCTGTAGCAGTACACCCAAGACCTCGTCAAACCTAGTGTTAATTAAATAGGGAATAAATCTGAGATTTTTATGGAAATATTATAGTGAAAATCCAATCAGGCAAATGAAAATCCGCTTAGTCTACAGGTTTGCTGCGGCGGGGGTATTTTATTTTAGGGTATCCAGAAGCCAAACAAATGGATTGATAAAATTGTTTCATATAGATGCAGAATATTACAAGACGCTCGGCTAAATGTTTTATGTCAACGCAACGGGAGGGAGTAAACCTGCAGAAATGGTAGAGGCAGACTTCTATTGCTAAAATGCAACAATTCTCGTTAGTTTTAAAAAGTATAGGCTAGCTACTGTATAGTTAACATTATGAAAGTTATTTCCAGGCCTATAGGCAATTTAGTCATAGTTAAAAATGTGCATATAAAGCGTCTAAGAATAGTGAATATGTATTTATCATTGACTATACACCTGTATTTATATATATCTAGATAGAGCAGTAAACATTACAAATTTACTCAAGTTATCACATTCACGGACTTATATAAAAATTTGAACGAATAGTGTTTTTGACCTTTATGGACATCAAAATGAAAAAAGTATTTCGGTCCCGGGTCTAGGTCTTACCATGCCACCTACGGTAATAGCTACTTACCTATAGGGAAATTTGCTAAAAAAGACTGTTTATAAATATTTTTTATCTGTTGATGTCAAGTTGTTATTATATATGAATGGATTTGCTAAATGATAAGAGATATGGAGAGTGGTGGAAGTGTCTTTTTGCAAATATTTTCTCAAAGCCTTGAATAACATGAAGATAAATTGAAAAGCCTTATAATATTTGAAGTTTGCTTTTCCCTCCATTGTTAACTTTACATCTACATCTACAAATCTGGAGTAAAACTTTTATTGAATATATGTATTTTAACGTATGATACTGAAGTTCTTTTGTAATTGTCAACTGTAGGTATGATACATTTTAAAACCATTATAGCTATAGTTTTTTTACACATTACTTCAGGCTAGTCCTAGTGTGTTGCGGCATTTTCACACGAGTAAAATCCAGTGGCAGGATTAGGACCCGGGACCTCGGGCACCGAAGCCCCGCGCTCTACCACAGTAGTAACGATATCGCCACCTTATTTGTGTGATTTATTAAACCTTAAACTTTTAGTAAGACATTCTTAAAAATACTAATATCCAAGGATGTTAGATTGTTAATACATTAATGAACGAAATCAAGAGGTCAAAACCACCGTGTTGACGCCCAGCACTCAGCACAATTAAAAAAATAATTAGCAATTACCAGAAATGACAGCGCTTTTTGAATGCTGTGACAATTATATTGCTAGTCAAATTACACAAGGCAATGAAATAAACGTTGTAATCCTATCAATTTTAGCACTCTCTGTTTGTATCATTATTCTGTGTTTAAAATATCAATTAATGAATATTGCGCCGGTTTTTATTACTCAATACGGGCAATAAACCTTTTTTTTATTTCCATTCAAACATTTAAAATACTCAAAATTCGATAGGAGTGAACTATTTTGTTTCGAGTCCATAAGTCAATACAAAAATTGTTGCGGCAAAGATTGTTCTTAAAATAAATTAACCTACAAACATTTGTAATTGTTTCTCTACTTATTCTATTATTTATTTCCAGGTTTGTATTTATTCTGTCGTGATTATAAATTTAGAACTTCTTGTCTAAGTAAATGTATGTCTAGAATATTACATCATAAATCAGTTGTTATACTGTTAGTTACTTTAAACTGTTGTTCTTTTTCAGACTGAATATCATGCTCATTCGTGTTATCATCTCATTGTAAAAAATGATGAAAATTGTTAACTATTCTTGTTTTTCCTCGTTATTTGTCTTGTTATGTTTTTCTTTTTACTGTAATATACTTTGGTTGTTGTTTCAAGCCAGTGAACCATAGACTGTTAGACTACAAATGTATGCATTATTGTCATTAGAGTTATCCTTTAAAAAAGTATAAAGAACAGAAAAATAGTGTAATAATGAAACAGCTTCCGTGCATAAACAATTAAATATTCAAAATATACAAGACATTATCGGCAATCTAGTTACTGTATTTATCGAAAGATCTGAATATCTTATAAGCAGAACCTGTGGATGATAATCACTCTTATCAAAAGGGGTGAATAATAATTTAGGGGATGTGGAATACTACCCCCCAGAAAACCACTCCCCTCAGGTGAAACGTGACGTCACAAAATCTGCCAACTAACCAATATGAGAGCCGTGTTCGCGACTGGAATACTACCCCTCCTAGCAAAATGTAATGCTATGTAATTATGATTTTAATTCGAGTAATTCCATTTGATAACAGAAAAGGCATGTGGGGGATATCAAACCGAATTTTAAAATGTTACAGCAAGTTTGGTTGGTTAGGTTAGGTCAGTTTAGAATAGTTTGACAACGAAACTTGGGTGTGACTGGAAAACTGCCCCCCGATCTCTGACGTCAACATGACGTAGGAACTTTGGGGGGGGGGTAGTAGTCAGGGGGGCAGTCTTCCGGTGACCCATAATTTATTTAAATTAAAATAAAACTCTAGGCATTCTGGGCGTAGACCACAAAAGCTTTCTTCATTAGGATAGGTGGGCTTACAAGTACTAAATATGCTGTGATTTAAAATTATAACTTATAAAAATATCAAGAATGTAATCAAACTATTGTCAATCCCATCATTACTAAGAGAGCATGACTTGGTTCCGACATCTCGAAGATTAAATTATAAAATCATCAAAGGCACGCCTTCCAATTTCAAGTCATATTTAATAAGTATTTTTTTGTTTTAATTCTTACTGTTTATTGTGAAGTTGTCCTTACTATCAAATGATTCTATTGAACAACAATCCAGGATCTCTAATAAACTGTGTTTATAAAAATGGAACCTACTCCACCTACGCTACTTTACCGATATACAAAAATAAAAAAATACACACCGGATGTTGAAGAATCGGAAGGCCAGTGGACTTAATGAACGGTATAACAGGTAGAGTGGTTTATCATGTAGCGCCCCACACATCATTGCATCGTTCTAAATTACAAATGAACTTTTAGCAGATTATATAAACGTCGAAACTTTTAATTTATCTTACTGTAAATAATGTCATAGATTCATAGTCGAAGATCATAAATACTTATTTTATATTAAAATATGTATTTTAACTCTCAATATGTTAACTCTATGATAATTATACTTACCACTCACTAATTATTGCTATTGTTTATATTATACACCGTTTAATTGTTTGAAAGTAATGGTGAATTGTAAAAGTTAATTATTTTATTGTTGTTTCTAACATTATTATAATCTAGCTTGTTAAGATTGAAATAATTAGTCATTCAGCCCTTAATGAGGAGAGAAAATCATTAAAAACAGATCTCACCGCACAGAAGATTTGTTAAAACTGATTGTCAGGATCAGAAAGAAATATTCAGTAATTATCTTTGGTGAAAAAGATTTCTTTACTGCAAACGAATCCCACCCACCTTTTCTATAGTTTAAAAGAGCTCATTTTGCTGATGAAATTCTAAGAAAGGGCTAAAAGTATTAATGATAGCTTTTTTATATGCAATTAATAGCTTACAAAGAATGTGAACTTGAGATCTTCTACAAAAATAAAGGTCAACAGTTAATCCTGTATTCAAGAGAAAATTTAATCCTACTATTTTCATCCATACAGCACCTCGGTGCTGCGATTAATCTATTCATCTATTGCTACATGAGGAAAAGTATTTAAGTATCTTCAAACTTAATCTATTATTTAGGTATATACACTATTTAAAATATCAAAAATGTATCAAATATCAAACAAATCGCCAATCCCATCCTTACTATTAAAGAGCATAGTAAAGACGTTCATAGTTACAAATATCTAAGGCAATGTCTTAGACGGATTGCACTAGGATAAGACATATATCCTAGGTAAAAAAGAAACAAAAAACTAACTAAGAGACAGACAAATGTTTAAACCCTATTAAAGCAGAAGTTAACTTATAGTAATTAAGTAAGTAGTTGGGAAATGAACAAGTTTTGACCAGTGAATCATCAAGCTTAGTCTATCTACTTCTTTCTGAAATCGATCATCTTTTAATAAGTGATGTCTCTTAAAATATTGCAAGAACAGTCAATAATAGTTTATGAGAATATGTTTTTAATTCAAACATCTTAGATTCGGCATATGAGATCATTAGTGGAAGATTTAGAATAGCCTTGTTGGCTTCCAAATTTAATCTTTCAGGACCTATTTCTATCATTAATACTTTTAGCCCTTTCTTAGAATTTCATCAGCAAAAGGAACTCCTTTGAACTACCTAAATTTGAAGTTCTAAATTTGAGTAAAAACATTCAACGTGAAAAAATATTTAATACCTTAGTTGCTGTTCTCATAAAATACATATTAAAACTTTATGTACTATTTTAGGCAAGGTTCTGGTTTGACATTGCTTGAGGTGGAACTTTATAAATCAATATAACAGTTAGAGATATTTTAAATTTGTTAGTATGAAATTGTTTCAGGCGTTTGTAGATGAAATATTAAGACTATTCCCCAATGGGCTCTTTTAATTCTGCAACAAAGCATTAAATACGGCAAAGTCAGATTTAGTAAAATAAATATTCATGTCATTATAGTCAGTTGGGTGATGTTATATATTTCTTAGTTGAGAGACGTTTAAATTCAAACGTCTCGGCGTTGGTAATGCTTTGCAAAAGTGGTGGTTTGCTTCGGGCTAGACGTAGCGCCAACTGACGCGTTTTACATGGGTCGTCTTATAGAGCTTTAGGCTTTCATGCTAAACATTTTCAGTTGTAAGTGAATTTGTAAAAAGTGATGAAAATCCCAGTTATTATGCTACTATTCCTCACCATGATAACTTTAATCATTGCTTGAAAGGGTGTAATATTACTATTTTTTTTTACATTTATTAACTATAATTATATATTGCAAAAGGTATTATATCACTTATACCTATAGAAGCTATAAAGTTCTAAAACTAAGTGTGGCTATTTACCGGTACATCATTAATGTTAAAATATTAAACAAAAATCAATCAACAATGTTTTCAACTGGTAACATTAACCACACTCGAGTTTCGTGAAAATGAGGGTATCAATTTGCTTGTTAGGAACGTATGATGTTAATCATGGCAGTGTCTCTTTTCTTATACAGGGTGGTAAAAAAGTCCCAGGACAGTTAAATATTTTAAAAAATAATCTAGATAGAGCTACAATACTTGGTACAAAGTTACAGGGCATAAAACTATATTTTAACACATATTCAGTGATCCAATAAGTAGATCCTTTAACTGTATTAATGCTGATCGAAAATCGAATTTATTTACGTTGCAAGAAAAATATTTAACATAAAATCTTTTACAATTTCTTCATGAAGTTGGTTTTATTTTTAGATTAAACGAGGTGTTAGCCCGCGTCCTACGTACGGGAGTAGTCAGTTAAAACCGTGTATAAAGAACAGCTAGCTTACACGTATAAAACAAATTTTATAGCAGCCTACAGTAGAAAGAGTAACTCAATTGAGTAATCAATTGAGAAAGTGTATAGGCCTAGTCAACGATATCACCTTCCAATTCCATCGCATACCTGCCTCTTCCATAATCAATATCAACACAATACAATTACTCATACTATACACAATTTCCAGTAGGTCTGAATAGAAACTCCCTAAAATGAAACGGAAACATCCAATAAAATTCACAGTACACATAATTATAATGTTGGTGTCCTGACATCATTAAACGAATCGTCCGCACATATCCTTTATATCAATTTCACTGCATCAATTGTTAAATAAATAAGTGTAAACAAACAAAAGTAAAAACAACAACATATAGTTTGTTTTGGTAAACAGCTGAGTCAAAAATAAAATAATATCCATTTGAACAAAAGAACTGGTCACATGTTGAAGGAATTTAAAACGTAAACACGCTAGTAAAGCTAGTGACGTAATTAATTGTCTATGTTTATTATCCATTCTGTTATCAGTTCTAATATCCTTAATAATTAAACCACCCTCACTGAATCAATGTACACCGTAATTCCCCATATTCATTTATTTAAACTATAAAATATTCAGCGCCTCCAAACGTAACCACAACTAAACACACGCCAAACAACTTTTTAGATTTCACAAAAGGATGGTTAGTCTTATTGCAGTATCCTAGGTCAATGATGACGTTGTGTTCAATCTATGTCATTCATATCTGTATATCTTTGGATAAAACCCGTCTGGGTTGTGGTGGTAATTTAAAATTGTATTCCTGAGGATTCTTGACCTCCTTCTTTATGACATCAATATTTCCGGGCCTAATCCAAACAACGTTTAATCATTCAAAAACATTGATTGTACCAAACCAAGATGAATTAAAACGAGTAAAAAATGGATTTTCCTACCCTTTCCTAAAAAAGTTGAGCAGTATAATAATTTGCATATCCTTTTGTTAAGACTCGTGTACAGAGCCTCGACTTGTATACATCGATGGTGTTACTTTTCTCGGTGGTCTACTAATCTTACTTATTTCCTAAAAATCAATGACAAATCAGAGTAAATAAAATAACCTTATGCTGTAGTTCTGCAGAGCATTTTTATATTTAACCAGCTATTATAGTTAAAAGAAAATTGCGTAAAATTTGAGCAAATATAGCAAATGGATTGGAACGCTCAAGAAATACGTCTGTCTGGCTGGATCGATGTAACAGTTTTGACACCAACGGGCGGTGACGATAAAAGATTTACAGCCCGTATGACACAGTAACTTTAATATAATAAAACGTTTATAGCTCGAGATACTAGATGGAACACGTCACTGAAACGTTCCTTTGGGGGAATATCACTTGTACATGGCACTTTACAACAGGCCTGCCGAGAAAACTTAGAGATTGCGCGCTGCTCTGAAAGAACATTACATTTCAGTGCTGAGCTGATATTGTGTTAATACAACTTCAAACTTAAAATATGGTTTCCAATAAGTAAATATTAAGTTTGAAATGTTCATCGCAAGGTATTTGGAGATCCGGAGTTTTTTTAGGTGTCACTATCACGTTCTTGTAGTTAGTTATGCTGTAAATCTTCATCTATCTATAATATTAAAACGAAACAGGTTTTTTTTATTTCACGATTCTGAATCAACCACTCGACAGATTTTCATGATTTTTATGTTGAAAGAAATATAATTTTGAGAACTAGGGAATGTCGAAGCCATAATTTTAGTTTAGGGTCCCAGTTATTTAGAAATTAAGTTTTAACTTTTGAAAAGTCTAGCAGCCGACGCTAAGATTCTAAACTAGCTTTTGGTGTAATATAATTTGTTTAACATAACAGCTGTAAACATTCAGCGTTTGTAACACAAATTCAGCATTTAGATTAAATTAAAAGACATACTAAGGGTTGACTTATTTATACTATGTGTAATGCTAATCATTGATACGTTCAATCCTTCGATAAGAGGATGACAGATTATTTAAATATACATAGGTAAAATACTAGGATGTTCAAAGGATTTTTTAAATAAATCTTTGTAATTTTCGGTTTGTTTTAGTGCAATATAATCTACTAGTGAAGACTTTTAATTTGATGTGCATATCGACCTATGCTTACGTTAACAATTTTCTTCCGATTCCTAGGGCTGTGCCCCCTGAGGAGTAAGCGTATAATAGCAATGTAAATTAAATGAATCTTTGAACAACTGTCATTTTGCGCAGGATAAACCTTTTGAAGTGCGATTTGCGGCATTGTATTCTACTAAAAAAGAACTTTAATTTGATGTGCATATTGACCTATGCTTCCATTTAAGATTTTCTTCCGACTCCTTGTGGGCCGCCCCCCTGAAGAGTTATTGGATCACTGAATATGTGTTAAAATAGAGTTTTATGCCCGGTAACTTTGTACCAAGTATTGTAGCTCTATCTGCAGTATTTTTTAAAATATTTAACTGTCCTGGGACTTTTTTGCCACCCTGTATAACTTTATTTCAAACAGCTTAATAAACCGCTCTTCCGCTCTTCCGTTTTTATCGAGCTATATTTATCTATATTTATCTATAAGTTATCTATAAGTGCTATATTTATCTATCTACACTTTGTGTTCTCATGTTTCAATATTATATATAAATTTTATACTGTGTTACACTTAAAAATATTTATGAAGTGGTTTTAAAATGATTTTAGTAACCTATGTATTCAATCATTTTAAATTTATTTAACACATTGACTAGTTTTCACTAGTTGTCTGATTATATCTAAATTTCGATGGATAATTTGAAATCAGATTTAAATGATATATTGTTGCAATTCCAAATATACCGAAGCAACTGGCAAAAATTGTGGTGATATGTACATCGTTATATTCCTTATTCATTGTAAAGAGGTATACGTGCTATTTATAAAAGCACACCATTTACAGCTAAAATATCAAGTCTCAGGTAAAAGTGCTTTCCTCGGATATGGAATACCATGTAATAAACCAAGTAATTAAGTAGCTATAAACGTACTGTCTTTCCACAACGCTTCTTAAACTGCATAAATATCAGGATTTAGTAGTACAAGAATTTCACAACTGTTCTCTCTAAGAGAAATATTAATTAATGTGTACACTAGACAATCAATGTTTATTCCTCACAGTACACCAACTCATAACCTAATTTGGTTCTTACACAACTATTAAGTGTAATAACACCGAACATTTTGCGTTTACCATAACCTCTAAAAAGGTACAACCCTTAGAAAACAATCGAATAAATTGCTCATAATACTTGTAAACAGTTTTTGATGTATCTTGTTTTATGTTTTTATAGCTATTCCATCTATTTGTTTAGCATTACATATTATTTTGGTTCAACAAATTAAGTAGAACGCACATTTGTCACTGGATTTGTAGCAGGTGAAGCAAGGAGCAATCAGTATGTTACATTGTAATGTCGTCTTTCTTATTACACCACTAATCAATGGTCTCCTAATCAAATCATGTTCTACCGAGTAGTCTTGTATTACAATACACATACGCGTGCCCTCAACCCTAATAATTACTGTGCAAGATTACTGTGTTGGGTGTATTGCTGTACACATTACATGATCATGGTCACTAAGCTCAATTTAAACACTATGGCAGTGTGTCTACATCTGTAATAAATCAAAACTATATTGTAATAAACCGATCAACATATCACCTACCCTGTAAATAGGACATTTTATACACATTTTTTATGTTTTTTGTAAAATATATAATATATATTTAATTTTAGTTAATAAAAGACTACCTTGTGAAATAATCGACATTTTAATACTGATTTAAAATGTATAATATGTACATAGCGCATAGTATTAAAAAATGCTTCATGGATAAAATACCATGGTATGCATAGCTGTGGTAATTATGATACCTGGTGAAATTATCAATCGGCCTTAAAGAATTAGCAGGACGATAAAAATGACGATAAATTCGTAACAATTTAATACGATAATCATTTATACGTTATACATATTATTTTGACCTTTGAACTCTTTATTAAAAATACAGTTCCTGAGGTAGCACATATTAAAAAAAAACAAGTATTTATATGACATGCAATAACCGGTACCAACCGGATAAATATTCCTGGCAATATTTAATTTACCAAAAACTATCATGAAAATGTATTTTGCATTAAATGTTTTTTTTTACTCTTACAATATAATATTTGTATCATGACCAACTGCATTGATTAGTAATTAATATGATTAATTTGTACTCAATCAAAATCAATTCTCTTAGATTTTTCTTTATGTTCAGGAAAGTAAATTATCCGGGTTTTCGTAGATCCTTTAACTGTATTAATGCTGATCGAAAATCGAATGTATTTACGTTGCAAGAAAAATATTTTACATAAAATCTTTTACAATTTCTTCATGAAGTTGGTTTTATTTTTAGATTAAACGAGGTGTTAGCCCGCGTCCTACGTACGGGAGTAGTCAGTTAAAACCGTGTATAAAGAACAGCTAGCTTACACGTATAAAACAAATTTTATAGCAGCCTACAGTAGAAAGAGTAACTCAATTGAGTAATCAATTGAGAAAGTGTATAGGCCTAGTCAACGATATCACCTTCCAATTCCATCGCATACCTGCCTCTTCCATAATCAATATCAACACAATACAATTACTCATACTATACACAATTTCCAGTAGGTCTGAATAGAAACTCCCTAAAATGAAACGGAAACATCCAATAAAATTCACAGTACACATAATTATAATGTTGGTGTCCTGACATCATTAAACGAATCGTCCGCACATATCCTTTATATCAATTTCACTGCATCAATTGTTAAATAAATAAGTGTAAACAAACAAAAGTAAAAACAACAACATATAGTTTGTTTTGGTAAACAGCTGGGTCAAAAATAAAATAATATCCATTTGAACAAAAGAACTGGTCACATGTTGAAGGAATTTAAAACGTAAAACACGCTAGTAAAGCTAGTGACGTAATTAATTGTCTATGTTTATTATCCATTCTGTTATCAGTTCTAATATCCTTAATAATTAAACCACCCTCACTGAATCAATGTACACCGTAATTCCCCATATTCATTTATTTAAACTATAAAATATTCAGCGCCTCCAAACGTAACCACAACTAAACACACGCCAAACAACTTTTTCGATTTCACAAAAGGATGGTTAGTCTTATTGCAGTATCCTAGGTCAATGATGACGTTGTGTGTGTGAAAATAACCTTATGCTGTAGTTCTACAGAGCATTTTTATATTTAACCAGCTATTATAGTTAAAAGAAAATTATATTGCACTAAAACAAACCGAAGATTACAAAGATTTATTTAAAAAATCCTTTGAACATCCTAGTATTTTACCTATGTATATTTAAATAATCTGTCATCCTCTTATCGAAGGATTGAACGTATCAATGATTAGCATTACACATAGTATAAATAAGTCAACCCTTAGTATGTCTTTTAATTTTATCTAAATGCTGAATTTGTGTTACAAACGCTGAATGTTTACAGCTGTTATGTTAAACAAATTATATTACACCAAAAGCTAGTTTAGAATCTTAGCGTCGGCTGCTAGACTTTTCAAAAGTTAAAACTTAATTTCTAAATAACTGGGACCCTAAACTAAAATTATGGCTTCGACATTCCCTAGTTCTCAAAATTATATTTCTTTCAACATAAAAATCATGAAAATCTGTCGAGTGGTTGATTCAGAATCGTGAAATAAAAAAACCTGTTTCGTTTTAATATTATAGATAGATGAAGATTTACAGCATAACTAACTACAAGAACGTGATAGTGACACCTAAAGAAACTCCGGATCTCCAAATACCTTGCGATGAACATTTCAAACTTAATATTTACTTATTGGAAACCATATTTTAAGTTTGAAGTTGTATTAACACAATATCAGCTAAGCACTGAAATGTAATGTTCTTTCAGAGCAGCGCGCAATCTCTAAGTTTTCTCGGCAGGCCTGTTGTAAAGTGCCATGTACAAGTGATATTCCCCCAAAGGAACGTTTCAGTGACGTGTTCCATCTAGTATCTCGAGCTATAAACTTTTTATTATATTAAAGTTACTGTGTCATACGGGCTGTAAATCTTTTATCGTCACCGCCCGTTGGTGTCAAAACTGTTACATCGATCCAGCCAGACAGACGTATTTCTTGAGCGTTCCAATCCATTTGCTATATTTGCTCAACTTTTACGCTTGTTTTTTTGTACGTTTTTCCTGTATTATTAGCTCTTACCACAATCTTCATGGTAAAACCTAGATAAGGTACTACTGTGCTGAGATTTTAAAATTTGATAAAGCAATTATTTTTACCGCTATTCTTAGTAGATAATCAAAGTATGTTTTAAAGCAAATATCTAAGAATATAAGTACAATTTATTTAAATAAATATATAATAATTTAAATGTTAATTTCTTTTTCAAATGTTAAACACTTAATGTTCACACCTTGTGCATATATTATTATTATGGTATATGAAATTTTAAATAAAATATGATATAATAAACAAAATATTTGACAAATACATTCTATATTGTCTGTATATCCAAGTATAATGCTCCTAACAAACTAAAGGCCTCTGATTTAAATCTAAGGGTGATAGTTCGATTCTGGACTTAGATGTAATTTTTCACTGGCAATCAAATAATGATGCTAATAAAATATATACTTTATATAGTAACAAGACCAGTAGTTCAACCATTTCCTTACAAAGCCTTAAAAAATCCACTGCCGTAGGTAAATATAAAAATGAAAAGGCTCAGTCGGTAGCGCCACGGACTTTCGGCCCAAGGCAGCGATATTATGTTATATCAATATTAATTTAAATGTTATTAGTAAATATTTTATATAATCAAGCTACGCAATAACGTGAAATCTCTCTAAACTCTTTAAAGAATGGCCATTTAACTTTTTTTTACGGAAGATTATACAAAAACTACAAGAATTCCAATATAAGATTAAATTGACAAAACGAAGGAAGTGAGAAACGAAACTTTTACTTGGTTAGATCTAATGAAATCTTCCTGAAGTTAAACACAGTTTTATTTAGCTCCATTATGATTACAATTTTACCGCAAAATATTTATTTTTAATGGTTATATGAGGCGGATCTCAGGCAATTATTTTAAATGTACTGTATTATCAACTAAACAAATCTTGAACAAATTGTACCTTTTGTGTGATTTTTTTTTTGTTTTAGCAAATTTCGCTATATAGAAGTAGCTATTACCGTAGGTCATGATAAGACCTAGGCCCGGTACCCATTTACTTTTTCATTTTGATGTCCCCAGAGGCCAAAAACGTGGATTGACACATTCAGTAGTTACTGAAAATGCCATTGTACTGAAAATACACCGAACTCAATGTCTATATTAAATTTACACCAAGAAATAACTATTTTAAATGGGACACACTCATGAGAAATAGTTTTTACACTTCAACAACCCACCAAAAAATATTTAATTCCACAAACGTAATTATAATTGTATAATACATCGGTTTAATCAGCGTTCAATCTTCTTTCTGTGGACTTCTGAACCTTTTACGGTTCAGAAGTCCACATTGTGTCCACAGATCGATTCAAATGCAACTGGCATACAATAATTGACTGTTTTGCTTGAAAATACATTTAAAAGCATTCTGGCTTCAAGAGATATTATAAACAATCTTGGCTGTTCTGCAAATGACTGAACCAGCGGCCCTTTGTCGCGTAAACGGCCAAAGAGAACATTTTTATTTACCTTGTTCATTTTTCTTCCTTTGTTAGAATTCCGTTTTGCTCAACATAGGGAAAATGTTTATGCTGTTTCGTGTTCCCCCGCTATTAGTCTAGCCTCAATTCTGTTAATTTATTACACTGTTTAAGTGTTTTGTTGAATTTTTATACGGTTTAAGCTGTAATTCTATGTGTGGGTCTAGTATAATTGTTGCAACTTTCTCAAAATATAGTACAAAGAATAATATAAATATGTGTTATCAGAATGGTTTTTGAAAATTATCTTTTATATATGTGGCAAAATGTTTAAGGCGTCTATTTGTTCTGTAACTTAATTATGTCCTTAAGATACAAACAATTGTCATCAAAACTAGTAAAAATCCGTAGATTCAAATGACAATGCTACAAATTTGATCAAAGAATACTGTCATACAAAGAATAAACAGTATATTAATCGCAATTAATTATTGTAGTTATTTATTCATAGTATTTTTAATACAGGGTGGCTGAAAAGTAATTTGCACCCCCCCCCCCTTAACTTTTCAATTGTTTGAGATATTTGAAATCGGTTTGTGGCAACCTTCTTAGATATGAGGGGCTTCAATAATTATGGCCAATTTTGAAAAATTTGCCCTTAGGGGTAGCGGGGGTAGGTGGTAGCTCAAAATTTTCTAATGCCAAGTACAGTCGAGTTTGGTATCATTTTACAGGTCTTGACGAAACATAAACATTGACATAAAGAAAACCAAAATCGGCTCACTAATAACAAAATGGCGCCCTAAAACGTTTCAAATCTAAAAAATTTGCTGTACTATGGTAGTTAGGGGTAGATGTTCTAGTAAATAGTTAAAACAATTTAGTTTTTGAAATGCTCAGAGGACCGCAAAGGGTACGTGGTGTTTACCGTGCTAAGACATGGTGTAAGACTGGTGAGTGGAGAGGGATTTAGGCTGCGTTGGAAAAGGTGAGATATGACGTCATAGGAATGCCATGGGCCCCTTTATTTGAAGCTTACCTGATTTCACATATCGCCAACATGAACATAGATTATGGTAACATTATGGTATAAATTACCAGAATATGGCACACATCGGCAAAAGTCCATTGCAATACTTAAATTAAAATACGATTTTAATTTACAGGGTTATTCTAAATGATGGATCCATTTTAAATATTTTATAATTTTATACTATTAAACTTACCGCTATAAAATACACATCAAACGAAAAAGCAACTCAAAGAGCTTTTGCCTTCCAAAGACACATAATTTAACAATGTCGATCCAACAGAACTGTAGATTTAATTGTACACAGTTAAAAAGTAATCTCCAACTTTTTTACCACTAGAAATTTGGAGGTTACTTGACGTTTTTGCAAATAACTTTTAAATGGTGAGGAAATCGACCAAAGTGGAGGGTATTATTCGGAAAGAGAATAAAATTTCCTATAACCTAATACTATGCATTTTTTGAAAATACTCAAGAAAGGTACCAAAAATTGCCTCAAAATGAAAAAAAAGTTGAAAATCCCGTCTTCAATTGTAGACAATAAACATAGCAAAAAAATTAAAATTTCACACTTTTTTAAGCCAAATTTAGGCTACATTTATATTATAACTATTATGTTATGCCATCATGTGTGCATTTAGATATAAAATTAACAGTTAAAACACTTGGAATCAATTTTTAAATCCATATAAACTTTTAAGTAAAAACTAACAGCTGTGAAAATCTCACAGAAACCGTCACTTGTACACATACTGCTTACTATACAATGCCCGATTTTACCAAACCCTTATTTTAATAACTAACTAAGCTTTTCAAAACAACTAAGGTTCTTTTGTCGAGAATGGTTTACGCGTTCTTGGAGGAGGATTAATAATTTCCCTCATTGTTCTAAAAGACACTCCGCTGACAGTCAGAAGCGTGTAGACGTATTGTACGGTGGGGTTTATAGCAATATCTATTTGAAAGTGATTCCGGGGAAAGAAACAATGGCATTGTATTATCCTTGTGAAGAGCCATGAGAAGGGGGGAAGGGGGTTGCGTAAGCTGGAGGAGGGGGTTGTTCATCAATACCCCTGAACGTCTGCAGTTTTTAGCCAAGAGTACATCGTACACAAACTGACAAAGCCAACCATAAATCAGAAATTTGTCAATTCTTCTATCGTAGACAAGTAAAAATCTGAATCAGGGTGTCGGATTGAATTCTGTTCGATGAATTTTTGCAAATGCATAGCTTTAAAATAAACTACAACGTGTTTTCACGTATGTTGTTGTGTGTTGGTTGTTGAATTGGTGTGTGTTGTGTTGTGTTTGTGTGTGTGGTGTGTGTTACGTGTTTGTAATTTTGATTGTTATAGACTATATTTATTTACCGGCGGTTGTGGGTTCCTTTGTTAATAGTTACTAAATGTGTTTAGTTTTAAATGAAACCAACTTGTTAACTATCCGTTACCAACTTCTTGTCTGTGGTTATCCAAAGTCAGAGCTACGGTACAAGTGGACAAGCCGGTGATCTCAAAGATCACTTAGTGCAGACGCCGGTCTCGAAACAGTAATGATTGGCTTATTAGTTCGTAATGCTAACTGTCAACTACCGTGTTCGGCAAAGCTATACTGTAAGCATAAAATTAAATCATTGTAATATCATATTTGTACCTACTTTTTACAGCAAAGCACATTTGTACAAAAAAAAATTAATAACCAAATATTACAGACTGTCGCATATTTACTACATAATAATAAAATAAATAATGATAAAATACGTTATTATTTCAAAGAGACAGCGAAAACTTTAACGACAAAAACAATAAAGGTAAATTGTCAACCCATAGTTGACACTCAAAAGCTTTGACTATATTCAATAATGTTAAGATCTAGTGTATATAAAGGTAGGCTTTACCACTTACTACTGGTACTCGCCTATTAATACACTATCACAAACTATTGCTGAAACATCACTACTTCCTACGGATCTAAGCCAGACAAATGGCCAAAAGTTAAGTAGCCTACCGTCTAGATGGGTATTATGTTATCATAGAGGAATTATACAATCAATAATGCTTAGTACTATTGATAAACGAGATCGATGTCTTATGTTAATTAAATACTAATGTCTTTTGCCTTGTTTTTCAAATTTGTTAGATAGAGGAAACAGCATGATGTTAGTCAAGAAATTTAAACATAATTATAAGCTCAGATAATAAGGAAAGTTATCAAATAACAATACATTTATAATGGAGTATAAATACTGTAAAATACAGTTAAGGATATATTGTAACGATTAAACAAAGTATCCTAGAAGTTTTTAGTAGAGTAGTAGGTACCGGTGCTGGGCAAACAGTGGTTGGGCCCCGGGGAACTGGGGTAGGGGTTTTGGTCCCCGAAGGTATACCCGTTCCTGACTAATTCCGGGCTGTTCCTTGCCGCACGATGCGCCGAAGAAAACACGATGAGTTTTAATAATAATCCCACAAAGTCAGAAGACTTTCTACCAGGGCTAGAGAAGCCCTAGACAGACGTCGTAAGTCGGATGCTCAAAGTGTAGCTAGGAGGTCTCTTCGTCGAGCCATCAATCGGAGTAAACGCAGTTGCTAGGAGACATTAAGGGACGACGTTGATTCCAACCCGTGGGGCCTGGGTTACAAACTTGTAACCAAGAAACTTGGCACCCGCTCTCTACCTTCCGTCATGGACGAGGTCGCTATGGACAAAAAAGTCGAGTCCCTTTTCCTGGCTCACACGTTGCGCCCACTGCGGGATTTCGGAAGGGTAGATGACGTACCACTTTTCAGCCCTGAAGAGCTGGAGGTGGCCGTCATATCCCTGAAGAACAATAAGGCTCCTGGACCCAAAAGGGTACCTGGTGAAGTCCTCAAGAAGCTTTTTACTACCAACCCCTTGATCATTTGTAGCATGTACAACACCTGCGTGGTCGGAGGGGGTTTCCCCTCGTGCTGGAAAACAGCTACGCTTGTGCTTGTTGGGAAGGGCAAGGGAGACCCAGACCTGCCATCCTCTTACAGATCTCTGTGTATGTTGGATGCCCTGGCAAAGTCCTCGATAAATTGATCCGTTCCCGGCTTGTTTCATCCGTTGTCTAACTGACATTAGAAAAAAAATTTTAAGAATTATACATGTAGAAGAGATTAAAGAAGTGTGATAATAAGACTTTAAGATAGTTTGATCATCTTACAAAGTTAATTCTAGATAGACTTTAACTAGCAACATATTGAAAACAGTTATACAGGTAAAATTAGATCCCTCAACACAGTAACCTGATGAAACAATGGTAAAAAATAACAAACAAGAATCAGGAAAATATGCCCGTGTAGATCAAACATGCGTGGAACGTATGCATCATCAAAACAAGTAAGCAAGTGCAGAAATACAGCATGACTGTGACTTTGATCAAAATGTCATTTGCTTTATCAGTATCAAATGCCGTCGCTGGGATACGAACATACGACATTGCTGCCTTTATTCCTAAATGTCTTTGCTATACCAACTCACAAAAAGATAAGTTTACCTATGTTAAACGTACGTCAACGATGCTATGGCAGTACTAGTAGCAACATTATGACACTTCCTGAGGCTATTTACTATTGAAGGTATTATTTCCTTAAATATACGTCTTGCTATGAAAAAAACTAAAACAGCTTCTTCTCTAATTTAAGAACAGTGTTCTTCTCTTCTTGTATAATGTTCCATGTATATCGAACCTATATATGGTTCGATATGTTACGATTTTTTCCGAAGTCTGACAAAAACTGTAAGCAACTATTTATACACTCTAAATATTTACTCGATTTGCCAATACATTAACGTTAGAGATTTCTGACTAAGTAAAATTTACAGACTTATTGAGATTACACACTATTAGATTTCAAGTGCGTTTCGAATATATCTCCGGTTTACTTACAGCGATGGTAATCAACAGGATTGATTCTATAGATGTTCTGTCTCAATATATATGAAATTTTAATATGAGGCGTTATATGAGGCATTAAGATGCTTCGTCATTTCATGGACCACAACTATGACAAATTCGTTTGTTTGTTGGTGTTTAATTCAGTATTTTCTAATTATTGGTGACTACAGTACTTAAAAATATATCTCCTGTCCAACAACATGTCCATAATTATTTCCCGTTATGTTAATGTCTGCTGTTCTTTCAAGTTGAATAAACCCTTTACAATCCCGCTCTTTCAGAGCCAAGTAGCCGAGAGTATTTGTTGTTGGTGTTACTCCTTGACCTACTTGTGCATATACTGTGTTTATACGCCATTTGTCCCTTATGAACATTTTTGGAAACAACTTCAAGCGCGCATGGATTAGTCAAGACTAATTTGTTTACTACGAGTCTCAGTTTGTCCTAGTAAAGTATGTAGACGAAATCTCCTAATTACTATAATATTACAGTACTTCAATATTTACACCTTTTTATGGATGTTCAAACATGATCCTACTTGATTAGTTATTCGTATCTTAAAGTGTTCCTTTCTCATGTATACAAGGTATTATAAACTAAATACACAATTTAAACATTGTTTAACACCATGAGTGGATATCCATTGCATCCCTATTGAAGATAACACCCAGTAAACGGGGACGGCACCAACATAATTGGTTATAAAGATTTCGAAAAAAGTAACAGTGGAGGAACTGTAAATCATATCAAAAGATTCAAGGACAAGGTCTTACGTAGATAATTAACAGCACAGAAAAGTCCAATGCTGGTAAAAAAATGTTAAAATGGCCACATGGACATGGATATTGAAGAAATCTGTAAAACCCCTATTATATAAATATAATATCTGTATCGCAAAACACTGTTCTTACAAGAAAGTTCCGATGCTTGAAAATAAATGTGCACTTCTAAGAACATTTTAGGAAAAAAAATAAATTAAAATGTCAAGTTCGAATCCATCGCAACTTATTAGACCATGTTTTCAAAACTTCCGGTGGCCATTAGTATTGAAAAAGTTCTCATTTTGATTCCCTAGTCCCCGATGTGACTGGTCAAAATGAATCACCATCGAAATGTTTCTATATTTACAGGTAAAGGCATACAGTATGAATGTACAGTGTATGATGTACGGGAGGTGTTGGAAGGCGTAATTGTATGGTTGTTTTTGTTTAGCTGTTTTGGTTTTGCAAAAAAGAGAGTTTTCTCCATTCTTACGTAGAAAAGTAACAGCACAGAAAAGTCAAATGCTGGTAAAAATTTAAAATGGCCACATGGTCAATGGTCACATGGTCAATGGTCACATGGTCATATTGAAGAAAACTGTAAAATCCCTATTATATGTAATAAAGTACCGATACTTGAAAATAAGTGTGCACTTCTAAGAAGATTTTAAGATATAAACAAAAAGATAACTGAAAATTACAACTTCGAATAAGGGTGTGAAAATAAAGAAATATAAGTTTTCTCAGGTGAAAATGCAAAACGATGAAACAGGACTTCACTTTTGTACCGCTAACTTCACAAACTATCTTCATTAATATTGTTCACAATTTATATCACTTTGCTTGTAGTTTTTTAACAGATTGTCATTAACTTGGGTTTGGTTTGTTGTTACTCTTAATTGTACATCTAACTACATTCTATAGAAAAGTATGCATCACATGAGTAGTTTTTCGATGTAATTTACAATATATTGCAAAGCAAACACTCAATGTACCTGACGTACGTTCAAGAGCGGGTTTAACATGAGAGATTGCAAATCATATTTCTCTTTACAAACTTTAATCATATGAATGTTTCATATTTGCTTCTGTCCATTTTGAATTATTAAATTTAGAAACATCTGTATTTTAAGTCTTTATAAGTATTTTTATTGCATATGTTGTTGTGTGGTAGCCAAACCAACCCGTTCCAAAACTCATAAGTACAGAACATAAATACAATAGCAATTAAATTAATACGAAAATCATTTCATACCTTCTATTGATTGCTTAGAAATGGCTAATTAAACTCAAGAAACATTGTATAATGATCAGATTACAACAAACCATTTCTCCAAGTTAGGTCTACGGCAACAAATCCAATGACTGTTGTCAACCGAACATGGAAATTGGTGACATTTGCAACAAATATTTGTGTAAAACCAAATTTTCGATGGTTGAAGACATTTTTACAAAATTAAAATGAAACAGAAATAAAAGCCCAATAAAAGCATTAACGTACAATTTTGTGAAACCTCGACTGTTTAAGGACTTTCAAACAAAAATAAAGCTCAAAACTAAAAAGTCGACAAGTAATTTTTTATAGTACGATAGTTGAAAAACAAAAATAAATCATGACTAACATAAAAACGTAAGTTATACTAAATTATCAATCAAGATAGAAGTGAACCACATTCTTTTGAAACATTGTACTCAACAACAGTGTTATATAGGACTGTATTGCATGATACATTGAAGTAAACTATACAGAGCTAACCTAACACATATGTATCGCAATATAGGCGATCTAGAGCACAACATTAGCACAAACATAGTCTACAATTTCGTATAGTTTTGAGCAATACAGGATTGATGTGGTCGACAAACGGGCTAGTTGATACCCCAGCGGTTGTAATATAGGCTAGAAATTGCAGCATGAAAGCCCAACAGCCTAAATTACACTATTTCAAATGTACCTTTGTACACGTTGGAGTGGATGTCTTTCGTTTATGTGTTTTAAATTGACAATATTACCACTCTAATATATAAATCCTTTTCCTCCTAGTATAGACTGACCAAGTGGGGTTGGAGTAGTAATAGACCTCCCAAGAGACTTATGCTGAGCTGTGTTACCATGGCTATTACAATAATCTGTCCAACGCTGCTGCTATGGCGTATTAGATAGCTGGGTCAACAATTAATTACGTCTGGAGGATAGGCAACTAAGATGTTTACAGAATGTTAAGCAGCAAAAGCTGCTACTGCTGATAAACAATATGTTTCATCTTCTTCTATAATTAATTTGCCAAGTGTTTTTACTAATTCTCTCAGTATAATTTTTTGGGATAATTATATAATCTATAAAATGTTCAATCACTTTAATAGATAAGATCGAATATTGTTAATTCCCCTTCCCCATAAAAAGTTGTTTGGGAGAGGGGTTCGGAGTGGTTTTGAGCTACATAGACGAAGAGTTATAGAGAAAACACATTGAAGTATATTTTTTTCATTTTTATCAATGTAAATTAAAAGTTCAATACAATTTTAATATTTCATACAGGTGTACCATTATATTAATGAATAGATCAGTGGTAATATTTAGTAATTGGTTGAAATTCGTCATGAATAAATATCTTTTTTAGTAAATTTCAAATATATATGGATTAAGATGGACCTATGCCTCAAAGAATTTCTGGCGACAACCTTTCATGTGTTAAAAAATTCTTGTACAATTATTATTTAAAAATTTCAACCATTAAAATGAAGCGTGGTACAAAAAAGATTTGTCGCACAAAAAATTGTGGAAGGATATCTCCAACACAGAGACAGTACTTATCAACTAAGATACATATTATTTTTACTTTACAGAATTATGGATGAAGGGGGGCTCCGATCCCTCAGGTCATGTCATATTACAGGGGAATTTGCGTTGGCGATTGGTGGGGGGGGGGGTTACTGGGGCCTTGAAAAGACAGAGGTTCTGCTTTTTAACCACTAAACAGCCGTTACCTAAGTAAAGTATTGCAAAATATGTATCGATACATGCCTTGCCATTTCCCTTCGTCCAAAATATTAAAACTTTACTTATTAACTTATTAAAAATGGGAAAATTAAAATTTTACCTGATACAATACTTCATCTCTGTGGTTAGAATTTTATATCTAACATAAATCCAACAACATGGATCAACCAAAATGTGTAAAAGGTAAGTTTAGCGGGTATTTCTATTAATACAGATATTGAGTGCAGTGGATTGAGGGTCAAAACTATTATTATTTGACACAATGAATTTATTTACATGTTATCATATCTGCACACATTTCCATAGGCATTTTTACTACGGTATTTTTAACATGAGATAATTATGGATTATCTTTATGCCACTATGCTATTATTAGACGTCAAATTATTACTTTGAAAGGTAGCACAATAACTGGATTGAACGCTGCTCACAGACCAGGTAATGAGCAATAACTGATAGTATGATATAGGCTAGTAGACCTATATAATTCCCAGCTAATGGAATTTGGTCTAGGGCTAAATTTATCAAATGCATATCAAATTTATATGCTTGTATGGCCACACTTTTAGATTTAGAAATGTGTAGCGATGATAGCCCCGTTGGAAATACTAGGTTTACTTTATATATTCTATTAACACAATATATTATATATTTTATATGTGTTGGTTTGAAACTGTCTGTGTAAAGTAGTGCATGTGAAAATAATCAAAATATTATTTTGTGAGGAAAACCTTTCTTGTATGAGAACATTTTTATATTATTTAAATTGGCTTGTGTTATTAACAACTTGTTACCAGCCCGTAACAATGCAGGAAAGTTATCATGTATGCTATATTGTTTAGTTTTGTAAGAATGCTTTATAAATCATAAATACTTATAATAGTAAGGCTACATTAGCCTTACTATTATAGCCTAGAGGTCGGGCTCTGCATTGCGACCGGCGACCCCCAGGACGTCAGGTATCCGGTGCTGGGCAAACGGAATCTAGGCGCTGGGGAACTGGGGTAAGGGTTTTGTCCCCGAAGGTATACCCGTTCCTGACTGATTCCAGGCCGATCCTTGCTGCATGATGCGCTGAAAAAAACACAATGGCTTGTAAAAAAAATCCCACGAACAAATAATTGTTTAGTATCTCAAATGAGCCAAAAATATACGATGGAAGGGGAGCGAAACTCTCTTGTTCGTAGCTCCAAGGTTCAAAGGTCACCACCACCGAAACACGTGAGGACATCTCCGCCACCTGCACCTTTCAAATGCACTACGGTGTTTGTGCAGAAAACGTTGGTGAAGTAGACGGAGAAAACCTTCATAGCGACGTTGCGGTCGGCTCTGAGATAGCACTTCAGTGTCAGGAATATCTTGACGCAGAGGGTAGAATCGAAAACTGGCTCCGAGAAATGGAAGAGACGATTAAGGCTATGTTGGACACCTTCCGGGCTCAGAAAGCCGTAAATTAAGTGGTAATAACGGTATGGCCAAACTAGAGGATGACCTTGGCTTCACTTTTCCCTGCCGTCTGGTGGGCCATGGAAAAGATTGTCGAGAAGGTGGTGTTCCTGCCCGATGAAAGAGCGCTGGCTTTTAAGAAACGCAGGAGGCCTTCCACATCGGAGAGTCCACCAAAAAGGGAAGAAAGTGGCCAGACCAAAAGACCATGGTAAAGGCCAAGGCGTCTCAGACGGACCTCTCGTATGCTGTGCCCAGATCCTATTCGGACGTTGCTGCAGCTCCAGTGAAGCCCCCTACCTCACCTACCTCTCCTCACCTACCTGTAACTATGGTTCTTGGGCTTGTCCTGCCTGATGTGTTCGACTGACATTATGTGAGGCATATCCTCGACTCTGGAAGTAGCCTCGTCCTGGGAGGTGAAAAATCTAGCCCCCAAAGGGGAGGCAACTGCTCGGGGTTGGAATCGGCATTCAAGTAGGCCACAGACATGGACGACTGGGCAGGTCCCAGTGACATTCCTCTATCCAGGTTGGGGGGATGTTTAGCTCTCGGAGAGGTGGAAGGGCGCCATCAATCTCCCACCTACCTGTGTCTGTGGTTCTTTGGGCTTCGGCCTGCTTGTTTGTGCGACCAGCTTCAATGGCAAATCCTCGACTTTGGAAGTAGCCTTTCCTGGAGGTGAAATCGGGCGAGTACCAGTAGCTCACGGGGACACTCTAGGGAACGTAACTTTCCGCAGTGTGAGGGTAACGGTTGTAGGCACTTCTCCAGCCAATCCCTGTCTCTGAGCACGAAGGTATGGTTATCTAGAGTGTGGGGGGTTCTCCCTGGAACCTCAATTGAGTTAAGGGTGTCGCCACCTTTGGTGGATAGGTTCATCCGGGTGGGTCCCACTTCTACACCTGCCTCCTTTTGGGAAACCTTGATGGCCTGGCAGTGATGTTGGGTCTGACGGGCAAATGAAGTAGATCGGGTGCTGGGTCCGAGCCCGCCAGGGGTATCTGGGGATCTATCGCTCTGGTTATCTCTGGTTTCCCAGCAACTGGGTAAGGCCTCGATCGGGTAGTGGTGTAAATGGGAGGTTGGGGTTCCCCCCGTCAGCGTGCTGGCGGTCCCCTTCCTTCTGGCTTTGATGGCGGGTTCTGCCTGTCAGGGATTGGATAGGTCCCGAGTGTTGCTTGCACTATGGCCCGTCCAGGGCACTCCTTTTAGTCCAAAGGGCTTCGGCCTTGTTGGAACTTAATTGGGGTGGGCGTGGGAATAAAGTAGCCGGTATCCCTGGTTAGGATTGAGGGGCAACCCTCTCTCCGATGGGTGTTTTGCTGTAAGGCAGCCGGTGAGTGTGATGACCTTAAGTCATCCTCCTATGGTGTCATAAAGGTTGGAGCGTCAGTTCCAATCGGCATCATAGGTCCCGGGTTAAGTAATAGGTACCGGGTGTGTCGTGGAGTTTCGGCTCTGCTGACTAAACATGGCATAACATAACATAACATAGCATAGCTCCAGTGAAGCGCCGACAAGCACAGCAACCTACGACCCTCCTTCAAGGAAGTTCCCGAAAAGGGTCAGTTGTAGAGAGACTTGGGGCTGCGTGAGAAAAACGCTTTTCCCGAAAGGAGAAGAGGCAATTAAGGTGGTGGAAGTTGCCTCCATGAAGAATGTAACAGTGAAGGCACAGCAAACCGGCGTGGCCCAAACTGATCTATTAGTCCTTTGATCCTTTTGAGCATGTAAAACTCCTGCCTAGTCGAAGGGGTTTTCCCCTAGTGCTGGAAAACAGCTAGGCTTATGGTTGTTAGGAAGAGGGATGGAGACCCAGACCTGCTATTCTCTTACAGACCTCTCCGTATGTTGAATACGGCAGGCAAAGTCCTCAAGAAGTTGCTCCGTCCCCGGATGAATTCAGCCGTGGTCGCTGCGGGGGACCTGCCCCCTTGTCAGTATGGATTCAGGACGGGGCGATCTACGGTCGACGCCATTGAGGAGGTGAAGCAAGCAGTGATAAGAACTTAGGATTTTAACCACTACTTTCGTAGGGGTGTGCTGCTCGTAACACTTGATGTGCGAAACGCATTTAATTTTGCGAGGGGCGTGATATGCTGGACGCTCTGGAGAATACTTTCTACGTTCCGGCACACCTAATGCGCATAATAGAGGACTATCTCCTGTTTCGCCTCCTCATGTATGACATTACGGAGGGCCCGCGGACGATTAGTGTCACTTCTGGTGTTGCCCAAGGATCTATACTCTGCTCAGACATTTGGAATGTGGCTTTTAACAGCTTTCTGAGGCCTCAAATTCCTGAGGAAAATGTTTTGGTTAGGTACGCAGACGAAGGTGCAGCTTTGATAGCTGCACGTAGCGTTGAGCTGGCTCAGTTAAAGCTGGACCGAGTTATGCGTACCATAAACGCATGGATGCAAGACCACGGTCTCTCGCTTGCTTTGAAAACCGAGATCGTGTATTTGACAAAAAACGGATTGAAACCATCAACCGATGAGCGTGGGGGCCGTCGAGGTCCAAACCGTTCGTTCTGCCAAGCACCTTGGGGTCATGGTTGACAGCAAGCTTAGCTGGTGGGATCAGATATTCCGTACGGCGAACAAGGCCACTAGGTGTGTTTCTTCTCTTAGCCGGTTGATGGCCAATGTCGGAGGGCCTCGCTCCAGTCGTAGAAGGCTGTTAATGTCTTCGTTCCAGTCCGTGCTCTTGTACGGTGCGCAAGTGTGGGCTCGCCCGAGTACTGCGTCAGGCAGCACTGAGGGTAGCATCTGCCTACCGAACAGAGGCCGAACTCTGAACCCGCCGTCCTGGTGGTTGCTCGAGTCATCCACGTCAAACTTTTGGCGGTGGAGAGGATGACAATTTATCAGCGCCTTGGGGAGGACCAGGCACGAACAGAGAAATGCACCCGCACCTACCAGCTATGGCAGGAGAGCTGGGAACAGGAGACACGGTAACGCTAGACCAGGCGACTGATAAGCAAGTCCAACCTTGCGGATCACAACCGCGCGCTCAACACGCCCATGCGAGGGTGTCGGTGGCTCAACACGCCCGTCCGACAGTGCTGGTGGCTCAACACGCCCGTCCAGTGGTACCCGTGGCTCAACACACCCATCAGGTGTCCCGCGGGCTCAACACGCCTATGCGGGGTGCCGGAGGCTCAGCACGCCCGTCCCGTGGCTCAACACGCCCATCAGGTAACTCGCGGGCTCAACACGCCCATTCGAGGATGCCGGGGGCTCAACAAGCCCGTCCAGCGGTACCCGTGGCTCAACACGCCCATCAGGTAACTCGCGGGCTCAACACGCCCATGCGAGGGTGCCGGGGGCTCAACACGCCCGTCCGACGGTGCTGGGGGCTCAATACGCCCGTCCAGCGTACCCGGGGCTCAGCACGCCCATCAGGTGTCTTGTGGGCTCAACACGCCCATCAGGCCCCACACCGGTGGCTCATTACGCCCATCCGGCGGGGTCGGGCCCGAAGGCCCAACCCTGCCTTCTCGGTGCTAAACACCCTGGTTATATACCCGCCGAATGGTACCTAAGTGGTGGGGTTTGAGTACCTTACTTCCCCGGAGCATTTTTCCGCTCCTTAGGAGTAATTTTCGTGTCTCCGAGTACTTTTGAACCTTTAACCTTATAATTCGCTAGGGAGTCAAAATAACTTCTTTACAACATACTTGTTTCCACTGCCAGCGTTAGGAAAGACCCCACCTGGAGGCATAGAATAAATAGCAGTTCGTAGAACTGCTGTCGGTGGACACGGTCATACCGATGATGACGGAGGGTGAGGACAATTGGACCTGTGTGTCACTTTACATCAAGGGTATTCTCCGTGCTAAGAAGCTCGACCTTGACCAAAGATTCGGTGTAGGCCATAAAAAATCTATATGCCAGAAACGGTGTGAGATCTTAGGGCTTAGATCACATGTTTGCCTGACTTGAAGTAATGTGACAAACAATTCCAGGGCTGTGTCCAATAGAGTAGAAGGTTTTTTTAGTGTGTAGACTGGTAAATTCAGGAGTCTCACACTACTGGCTACCTGTGTGCGTAAAATAATTTTCCCTCTCCTCCCTAAAAAACTTTAAGAAAATAAATAGCTAGATTTAGCTATCAATCATTGGTATATAGTAAAATAATCTCTTTATATTAATTACATTGACTGACAGTTATGCCTCTACCGGGAACCCGACCCGTCAAGCTTCAGTAAATAGTTTTAAACGTTACAAATACATGAAGGCAAAATGTTTCTAAGTAACAAACAAAGGTAATTTGCCAGACTTCCCTTTCTTTTCGGGGAATTTCTAAAAAAAAAACTCTATAAAGTAAAGCATGAATATAATTTATAATTTGTTAAAGTTAGTCGAATAAGTTAGATATAACATCCAAAATAAGTCACAATCAAACCACTAAAATTAACTGGTGTGATTAAAAGAATAGTTTTGTTGGTAAAATTCGTTTAATAATAGCTGTAATCGTTTTGCAGACTTAGTATGAGAGGTATGGAATTGTGTTGAGTCGCCCGACTGAAGGGGATCCAGACCGCCGTCGCAACAAGGGGATTACTGTCAAATTTGGTCAGCCTCCTGATCTTTCAGTGGGTCTTAGCTCTAAGCCGTCAGGCTAAATCCCGCCAAAACCAACTATGTAGTGGACTTCGTCTTTGTTTGTTTTGTGCATCTTCTCTGAGCATACATGTATGGACTTACAATGTCAGAGAATTCTACTTTTCACAGCACTCCATAAATTACCGGATTTTAAAATCAATAAGTTAACAAATAAGTAATTACTATAAGTTAAACCAACTTCAATATCATTGGTTTACAATTCAATACAGCCGCACAACAGTTGTATGCTTCTTTATCAAAGTTTAGTTTGAGGGTTTTAACGAGCTGCAAAGTTAATACAAATTAACTTCATTTTAATTAAGTTTGAAACTGGGTCTTTTCATCACTTAAGACAACCTTATTGTTAGTCTAAACATTAAATTTATTTTTTAATGTTTAATTTCGATGATTAATTTCAACATGTGGCTAAGTTGCATATTGAAATATTTATTTATCTTTCATCCTAAGGTTGAAAGAGAGAGAGAGAGCTTTAAAGAATAGTAATTTATATCGCTGTAAAACCATACAAAATTGTTAATTAGGTACTATACAATGAATTTCACCATGTTCGAGTTATATCCCTTGTTAGACGTATCAATCTAATAATTTTCATTTTAAAGAAATGACATTACCACTAGCCTATGATATGCTTCATATGACATCACAGACCATCTTACTTCGTTAAAATGTTTTAATTTTCAGCTTTTGGTAGTCCTACGGGGTTTCGTTTTCGTTAATTTTACTGGAAAATAATTGAATTATAGATGGTTTTTATTCTTGTTTTCGTATTTAATTTACTGGTTGTAGAATTTGTGCAAAAAGTTAAGCAAGTGGTTTTTGAAATGTTTCAAACTCTTTTGGGAGCTTTGAAATATATGAAATTTACAATATAAACTCCCTTAGCTCAAGAAGTAGGACTTCGAAACGATATTCTTCGTTATATGCCAGACTCCCAATACATAGCATTCTACCCATCAAGCCAATGTTTTCACTTACCTTTAGTCTTGCTTTACTGAATACTTAACAGACATGAGAATTAGCTCTTTTACTCATTCGCATAGACCTTGAGCCTGTGAGTGGAACGTTAACAGAGAAATGGGTGATCCAACAGATTGCAAGAACTGATTGAACTGATGAACTATAATTAGCTAAACCAGGAGACGAACCCAAGACATCGCTGCCTTGGTTCACAAACCTTCGTGCAACCTAATGTTATTCTGAGGTAGCTAAGACTATCATCATTCAAAAAGAAACTGCTATAACTTTTTTAGTTACTATCTTATTGTCAAAGGGTGTTAAAATTAGATTATGTCAAATGTTATAGTTTGATATCCACATATTAACTTCCCTATGAAATGTAGTGTAACGGTTGAGTGGGCAGATTCTGGCCCTGTTAGATCACCAAATTCAATAAGGCGATAAAAGTTGGTTACTTCCCTAAATAGGTTTGGCGGGTCCCAATACACTACTTCATATGTCAATCCAACATTTATGAGAAGTATTTGGCCTGGAAACTTTAAAACAAAATACTATTTAATAAGGGTTATATTCTCAGCTTTAATTTTAAATAATCAGAAAATTTGTGTATGAATTAAAACCTACTACAAGCTTTTCCTATACCATTTGATACTTTCCATGGAATTCTTTATAATATGCATAGGATGTACCTATTTTCCATTGAATTGGGTTTTCCCCATGAGCTATATAATTACAACACTTCAACAATTCAAACACCTATACGACAGCTAGCCTATGAAATATCTCGCTTTTGTTTTACCTACCCAAAACGTAATATAACTACATATCTTTATTAAGGTAACATAAGAATCTCTCTTTATGCAAAATCGACCGATTAAGGTTTAGTCAAAATCAGAAATAAGATATCTATGTCAAAGGAAGAAAGTGAAAATCATGGTAAATCAGATGAAGTATTCAGATGCATTTCCATCAACCATGTGCTACGATAGGGGTTGAAAACTGTGGTCAGACAGTATGGGGGGAGGGAGTGGTAGAACAAGAGGTATTTGCTCTATTGTTTTATAACCACATACTGTTTAGATTTGAAGGGGTTTTAAGATTTACATTATAACTTTTTGACCATGTTCAAGGAATTATTTTAATATCTTTTCTGAAATTATATCAATAGATAATAATGTATAAACTATCTTTGAACACGTATTATCCTTATACAAACAGTGTATTGGCTCAGATATTATCGTATCACCAATGCAGTTAAACTTGCAAAATTTCTTAAGAAATTGAAAACTTACATAAGGAAGACTGGCAATCCTACACCTTCCAAGTAACTAGTATTATATCTAAGTATAGAAAGTTTATTTTTAAAAACATCTTTAAAATGAGGTAATCAATAAACAGTTGTAAATTTTACTACTGTCTACTTGCAGTAACTTACTAACTGTTTTTATATCACGTGTTATTTCTTAATAGCATAAATAGTTTTATAATAAAACCATTTATTTTATACGGCTAGGATTGTTATACGACTAATGAGACTACCAATAGATTTTAAATTAGGAATAACGTCAAGGATTTTAGCACTTAAAAAAATTAATTTGAAAAAATATACAAGACAATGTCCACAAAACAAAACACGAAGATTATAACCAGTAAATTGCAGTTAATTATTTTGAATGCAATTTTATTATTCGTCCACTTAAAACGTGCAATGGGTTATTGCCTACGATACACATTAAAAATATGTAATAATGGTTGGTGTTACCTTCATAGAATATAATTATAAAGTTATTTTGGTTTATAAACCCATGTCAGCTGAAAGAATGAATTTTTAAGGTTCCAGGTTACATTTGAATTATTTAAAGCTATTCAACACGTATGATGGATGGAAGTTGTTCCAGGAATGAATTTATTCTGGAATCGCTTCGCACGCTATTCCCATATGATTTTGGTTTATAATTAAACCTTAAAGTTGACATTAGCCAGGGCAATGTCAACCCCATCTAAAATCATGCATATGTTGATTTTCTGCTTATTTCCTTCTCTTTTTTATAAACATGCTTTATATCAATCTTGCAGAATTTTTAAAATGTTTATAAAAGGGGAAAAAGGAGTAATACATAAATCTGTTTAAAAAATATGGTTTTTGCTTAAAGTAAGGGTATCTTAAATAGTACAATAATAATTTTTTATTTACCAGTTAGGTCACATTTTAAAACAGTATTGTCCTGGGACGATCAGGGCTTTATCTTCAGGTACATGAAGAACGTCTTCTTTTGGTGTATCACAAGCTTAAAAAATCTAACTAAACGTGAACTTACACACTAACATGAGTAACAACATTTACTTTACCGTACAGGGGATAGGTATTAAACCTGATCACAACTTTTGGCATAAATACTTCAAACCAAATTTATTATGGATTCAAATATGGCCTAGTCCCGAAATGTATCTACAGTACTCCTCCCGATAAAACACTAGATCTAAAGTAGCAATTACAGATATTTCCACATTTTCAATTAGACTATTCCTTTGTTTTTTAAATGTAGATAAGCAAAGAAAATAAAGTTTATGATACAATTTGTATCCGTTCTATATTTAAATACGCGTGTTTAAATTCTTGATCGACTTAATGTTACTTTTTATAATTTTTCTAATTTTTTTGGAATCGTTGGATAGGGTTAGTTAAGAAAAAGATTTTACTGAGTTGTTATTCTGGTTGCGCCTCCGAATTCTCTATATGTATAAAACCAACGAAAAGAAACTTGCTAACCGATTGATAATATTGAAATGATAAGCATGAAGTATTATTGTAGAGTACGTCTAAAGAATAGGCGTGCTTATATGATCAGCGAGGCGCTCCCTCAAAGTTCAACATAGCTAATAAATGTTCAATTACAAACGTGATTCTGACGTATCGAAGCTCAGAAATTGCTATTTGAAGTTGTGCAACCACGTTTCTGTGATACATATTACACATCACTGTTTTAGAACAAGGTTGGCTTAAGTAATGCACAGACTTGAATATGCAAACTATATAAATGACGAGGGCGTGGTTTGTACATCGCAAGCCTTCTGTACTGAATGCTCGTTTTTAAATTCAGTCAATCGCGATTAGAAATGTGATATGTGGTATTGTAGCGATACTTCGGTTTAATACCAGCTAAATGTTTACTTTTTTAGAAAACAAAACAGGATAGGTATTTTAAAGGTAAATTCACACACATCAGTTCCGGCACGTCACAGTTCAATTACTGTACATCAGTCACACCACAGTCAAAAAATCGATTCTCTAATGGATTTTTTTGCGCTATCTACACTAACCCGGCGGAATTCCGACGCAGGTCCATTAGTCGCTTTGCTGGCGTCGTCAGTCAATTTCAGATTTCTTCCTACCGATTGTTCGGACGCCTGACGGACGTGTAATGTGTGTTTCACTTAAAAAATAAGTTTTTTTTTTAATTAAATTATTGTGTTTATTTTAAGTGTTGTTTGTAGCAATCAACAAGATGGCCAGTGAAAATTTGATAGAATATTGTGTTTTGATTAAAAAATGATTGACTAACATAACTGCAAAGTGACGGAATACCGACCGAAACCAACTGACGGCCAATTGACTGAGGAATTACGGATGCAAGTGAGAGTAAACTGTGACGGAACTGAGAGTGGGCTGATGTGAAAGAATTGTTGATATATCAGAGCTTTCTCCTCCTATGAATACTTTATGATAATTTTAATTATATTTTAAAAAGATAATAAATTTAACATTGTGCAATGTACTCATTAACGTTGTTTATTGTTTTCCGGAGTAAATATATTATTTTTGTTCAATTGTGCAACAGTGAAATGAATTGATAAATCTACAATAATTCAAGCTATTATATTTGTTTACCACCACTATCAATTAAAGTTGTATGATACAACATATTTTCATTCAAACCACAATTTACAACAACTACCAATTTCATTCTAAACCATAAGGAATCCAAATAAATTATAATTGATCGCAATATGTGTCTCGGTAAATTATGGTGTTTCCTTGGATTCTACAAACATGATTTTATGATTGCAATTTTGAAAGAAAATACATGTTGGACATATGGAAATTTCACTTATGAAACAAACTACTTAATCTTTAATACTAACAATAAAATTAATTATCAAACGAGAAAATGAAATAATTTGAGCTGTAGCTCTTCCTAAAATATTTTCTGACTGAAAAATCCCTCTGGACTTATTCAGTTGATCTTCGGAGCTCCAACGTTTGCATAACGGAGGTGAAGATTTTGTTTGACTAAATGATTTTTCAAACAAACGAACACGGTGCGTAATTGAATCATTAATTTGATTGCGAAATGTGTATTCAAGTTGATTTTTATTAAGTGTTGCTTTTACATTGTTATATTTCATTAAAAACATAACAACTTGTAAAAATAAAAGTATACAATTAAATATACGATTAAAGTCAATGTAAATAAAATTATAATGCTGTTGTCTTCGCCAAAAAATAATTTTAAGGAGACCAAATCAGATTATTTTCCACTTTTTTATAAAAATCTTGAGTACCTTTTTTCTTATTGTTGAACGTTTAAAGAAAGCGCGTAGATCATATCTCCTGCAGTTGTAGGCCACAGCGTTCACTGTATAGAACTGGTGATAGGTAAGCCATGAAAGCGTTGAAGTTGCACTATAAACATTTTTCATGACCGCAATTCCAACTGACAAAACAAAGGATCGACGAGGTTTCCATGCTTTTGTCTCAACTCGGCGCTCTGATGCGCAGGCTTGGGAACTTATCGAGCACGGGACCCTCGGCAACTGATAGTCAAAATCTAACTTTCTAGAGAGGCCTCCTCTCAACAAAGCCCTGAATGTGATAGAATTACCCGCAAGGTACTTCAGCGGTCTAGCTTCTCCATATCCATCTACAATATGTTGATTATTTTTGACAATCTTAGGTTTCAAACGAACTAAATTAAATTTATATTTATATTTTCAAATTTTTTCTAGCATTATTTTCGTTGATGATACAAGCACAAGAAACATTTGTTTTAAATATCACAAGTAGGTTTACAAAAATAATTAAAATAGTTACGAGTTCAGTCACTCAAATGTGATTTTAACGTTGTATGAAGTTGGTTAAAGATAACCGATTCACAGTGGTTTGGTTCTTTAAGCGACCGTATTTTTTTGTTACACCTCTGTTATAGTTGGGCGAATGTAGATTGTCATTTATTAATGTATTTATAATTTTCAAATAGTTTAGTGGATAAATTTACAGAGTCAGGTGTGTTCGTGCAAACTGGGAAAACCATTTGACCAGGTATTATGAGATATATTAACTGGAATCAACACCTTCATTGGTCATTATTGTTGTGCCTATTTTCGTTCTGTTAAGATAAGCCCCTATTTAAAAATTCCCTAGTGCTATTTGTGGCGGAATGTATTTTTTTCTTTATTTGGATAGAAAAGGGTTGGCACATATGCCTCCACGTAAAGCAGCGCTGTGGGGGTTGTTTTATGTTAGTGTTACCGGTCCTGTCTGAATCCAAACGAACATTTAATTAATTGTTATTATATAAGAGGAATTTATACAACAATTCTAACTTGTTCATTCGTTTTCATTTTAGCGAATTTCCTATTACCTAATAACCTATTACCGTAGTACTCATGGCAAGACCTGGACCCAGGCCGATTTACTTTTTCGTTTTGAGGAGCCTAGAGACCATAAACACCATCCGTTCAAATTCATATATATATAATAAGTATGATTGTGATTAGGGCTACTTCTATAAAAATGATCAAAAACATTATAAAAACATTAGAACCCTTTTAAATTCATTTTAATTAAGAAACGACATGTTTCAACACTTAGGTCATAGTCATGTTTATATTTTATACAAATACAATAATAAAAAAATTAAAGGAATAAATATAGTCATATGTTAGCTAACTTAGAATTTAAAGTATCTTGATTTATTTTTTTTAATTTTGCGTATACTATATAATATTTCTGTTTTATTGCAACTGTAGGATTTTTTCAAATATCGGATTTGTTTTGTTGATGTTCATGGCATTCAGTAAATTTTGAGAAAATCTTTTGTAATTTGTGTATATATGAAAATCGTCTTTGATATTTAATTTTGTTTTGTTTCTTTCATATTCTAGAATTTCTAAATTTGCATTTGTATTTTTGTATTCATGTCGAGTTTCGATTGGGTGCTCTGCAAAATTTGATTTCATTGTCGTTTGGTTACCTGATTTTAACGCTTGTATATGTTCCTGGAACCTTTTCTTAAAGCTACGACTTGTTTGGCGAGTGTAGGGTGTATTACAGTCTGAACATTTAATTTGATAAATGCCTGATTGGTTTATATCTTTAACTTGGTTGTTATATGCTTCATTAGACATTTTATTTTTTATCATATTAAAGGCATAATTTTTAGTTCTGTAACTTATTTTCAAATTTGAATTTTGGAAGGTTTTTTTCTTGTTGCTTAGTTTATGGTTGTACTATGGGGTATGCAAATATATTCTTTTCTATTGTTTCCTTCAATTGATCTTTGTGTTTCAAATTTGTTCTTAATTTTCTTTCGAATGATGTTTTCAATTATAGAAGATTTGTGCCCATTTTTCAAGGCTGAATGTAGGATGATGTTTTTCTCTTTTTCAAAATCTTTGCTTGACATTGGTATATTTACTAATCGATGTGTCATTGAATGAAAAGTTGACAATTTGTGCTGCCACGCGTGATTTGAATTTGATGGTATGATTATGTCTACAATAGACATAATCATACAAAAAACACCTTTTTACCCTCCCTGTTGCAGCAAACCTAAGTACTCGTTAAACTAATGTTATTTAAATAGGGAATAAATGTGATATTTTTAAGGAGAATTTTAGTATAAATCCAATCAGTCAAATGGAAATTCGCTTAGTCTGCAGGTTTGCTGCGGCGGGGGTATTTTATTAACTTCAATCAGCTGATGGCGGTGGACGATCCTACGGTACTGCATTCTTTTGGCCTACAAAATAGTCATTTAATATTTCATCGTATATTGGTTCAAATGTATATAATACGGTCGACTGAGTAAGTTTTTGCAGTTAATTTATTTCCTATTATTTAATGTAAACCCTGAAAATCTAATGAATTATGTTTTACAAATATATGCCCATAGATGGAGCTTAATATCCACGTAGGCGTTCTCTACTCTCAAAAGGTACATTGACTTTCATTAACAGGCTGGCGGTCGCTTTTAATTGTGCATTTTACCATTCCATAGGTCTGGGGCTCGTGCATGGAACGTATCAAGTAAAACTAAGGGGTGAGCTGGGACAGTACAAGAGATAACTGTATTTGAGTGGCGACATTGGGAATCGAACCTACGATATTGTTCCTCTGGATTCGTAGTCTGTCGCGTTAACAACTGAGCCATGGACTCACTAAAGAGTCAGCATATACTTAGAGGGTCGTAATTCATCAGCTAAATGTTGTAATTATTAATTATTTTAGCAATACCCATTATCATAGAAACAACTTTTGACCAGACTTTTGACTTCAACTACCCTATATTACTTCTACTTTAACCCTGAAGCGCGTTTGGCGTTAAGCTGCAATAGTCTCTAGTGTAGGTGGTGTAAAGTGTCTGGGGTGTCTGGTAGGGAGGGAAGGTCCTTAAGTAAATCAAACACTACAAGCAGTAGGGGTAGAGAGCATGTCACCCGCAACCGAGTTTTTCACTAGCGTCTCAGGAGCAATTCCATTAGCCCCATCTAGATAGCTGTATCGCTGCTCCCCCACCCCACCCCTGGGCATCGCGGTAGACGGTGACAATCACGTAACCACAGAAAACGTTTCACTCAAACATCTCTTTATCTCACTTGTCTCAAGTGTTTCATTTCTGTTCCCACTTGATAATCTGTCAAAACATAATACTTTCGAATGTATTCATGTCGGTCGAATGGCTTTGAACATCAAAAGCCGATTTTTAATGCCGTGACCCAGTTCGGTGTTAAATTATAGCCGTACGTCTAAAATAAAGGCAAAAGGTCCCTGAGGCAAACATCTCTATTTTAAATATTTCTTTTGGTCCGCTATATGAGAACTTAATTTTGTTCAAATTAATTTTTAATAAATTATGACACATATATTTGTGGCTATAGCTGTGCCCATACAGTCATGTCCAAGTATGGATCAAGAAACATTCTTAACCTATTATATTATACAAGGATCATCAATTGAAAATATAGAAGCGAAAATACCATGTCTACAAAGAAAATGCAACTGTTATAAATTCGTTTAAACAAGAAAGGTGGAAGAGGCTATTATTCTTTGAATGTTCTTATTCAAGGTTAGGCCTAATGGTTTCACTTTATACTTTAATTAAGAAATAGGATAACTTATATTGGAGATATTGGCATAATGAAATGTATAACTAAATTTAAAATATGGAAACCTAGTTTCCAAAAGCGTTTGTGATTAAAACAATTTATTATATATTGGCCTTTTTGAACTTTTAAATTTAGTTATAAGATTCATTAACAAATAAGACTAAAAAACCAATATACCACGTAGTATTTTTAGTTTAAAGTATTCATTAATCACACATACGTCTGGGTTTCTATATTTAATAAGGCTTTACAAACCAGAAAAAAGGACTGTGACCTGCAACATTTCCTTGTTTACTGTACAGGCGCTTGGTTGTCCTGGCGCATTAAATAGCGTCGACGTATTTACATTACCTCCAGTAACGTTAAAACTCTCACCGAGTGTTTCACTCTGCAAAATGTTAGTATTGTTTATTTGTATATTTTCTTGTGGCTTTCCACTAAACATGAAAAATTGAATGTTTGGCTTTGCTTCATTCTGTTACTATTTTACAGGATATAGTATATCATATCGAAATCATACTAGTCGATGTATGAAACATAGATGAAGAAGAGGAAATGCTGCACAAAACAAAGTTACAAGTACAGACGGTACAAACCAGACTATGCAGAATTATATATAAGAGCTAGATTCTGTACTGCTATCGTGGAATCTGATCTTACTACTTGCTCTGTAATTACATACATACCAATCGAAACATTTGATATTTTACATACATAATGTATAAAAATTCTAAAGACAAACTTGTTTCTTTGATTCTTAATTATTCAGCAAGTTATAGTATATTGAATGGGTTATTAATTAAGATGTATGTTAAACAATTTGTATCCTTAAATTTTGATCAAAAAATGTTTTGGTATACTCTAGTAGTATTGATTTATATCATAATAGTTGTGTGTTACCATAGGTTATCAGTTTCCTTTTGATACAAATTTATTCATGTTATGGAAAGATAAATTATGGTTTTGTGTATTATTATTATTATAGTGTACATTTGTATAATTGTTTTATGTCACCCTTGTGAGCCTATATAAGGAGGTGTTTGGTTTTAGTAAGAAGTGTTGTTTGTTAAATTTAAAGTAGAGTACTTCTGTCTGAATGAGTTGTAAACTTAGATATTTAAATTGAGTCCTTATCTGCAGATTTTAAAACATAATTTCTTTATTTCCTGATAAATTAATGTCGATATAAAAACATGGTCATAGCACTTACAGTTAAATGGGTCGATTATGTCAATTATTTAGTATAAATCACAAGGAAACCATCAGTACAGTGAACTGAAATTAAATTAATCGAAGTTGTAGATACTTTGACAGAATATCTGTGGTAACTATAGCGTTTTTCCGTATATGGTTGTCGGTTTTGTGGTAAGGCCCACCCGTGGTGGCCAGAGAGTTAATCATTTATTCAGCTTACTCCCCCTCCCCCAGTACACGGGATAAAGGGCTATTTATCATAGCAGTTTAACTTTTCATCTCGCCAAAATATGGTCCATCCTTCGCGCTATTAATGCTTAGTAAAAGCGAAACACAACCTTACTTAGCAAGTCATCTTATCAGGAAATATTAAACGGATTATTACTTTTTCTAAATTGGATGCATAGAGCATTTTGTGTTGCTATTCTTTTTTAACTATTTTTCTGAATAGTCACCGTTTCCATTTGAATATTTGAGTTTAAAGTTAAGGACTGGCGAAGAAAAAAATATACTTTTGAGGAAATATTGCGGAAATTTTCTTTACGAATAAAAAAAACAAAAGTTATTTCAACATTTTGGAATCAGTTTTCAGATCTCGAAACGTCACAAAATTTGCATTTGTTACCAATAGTGATGGAAAATTACAGATATTATCTTAAGATAAACAGACTTACCATCACCTAAATTAAAGATACCCCCGCCGCAGCAAACCTACCGACTAAGCGAATTTCCATTTGTCTGAATTGATTTTCAGTTAAATATATTTTAATAACATTAGGTTTAACGAGTACCTAGGTTTGCTGCTACAAGGAAACTAATAAAGTGTGTTTTTGAGTAAAATATTGATAGCTTAGTAGAAAATAAATAAATTTGCCAAGTTTGATCAAAATATATTCATAAACAAGCAAACTACAACATTTGACAATATTCTCCATAAGAATAACATGGGAATTTTAAATTTACAATTTTTTTAATTTTCTCCGTTACTAATAATCGAACAAAAATACTTTCATATACTAAATTATTTGTTTTTTAAGCTCTTTAAAAAGGTCTAAAGAGAAATTGGGAAATTTTGTGTTTTGAGGGTCAAAAGTGAGAAAAACCAATTTTTACCCCATAAAACCCCCCGTAAAGCCCCGTTCCCATGGTCCGATCATGCTGGTTCGCGAACTCATTCAAGTTTATCCCGCTTTACACCTTTAAACCAAATTTCATCAAAATCGGACAAAAATTACTCAAGTTATCGCGTTCACGGACGTATATATATATATATATATATATAAGTCTATATATATATATATACATATATAAAAATTTGAACGAATAGTGTTTTTGGCCTCTGGGGACATCAAAATGAAAAAGTAAATCGGTCCCGGGTCTAGGTCTTACCGTGCCACCTACGGTAATAGCTACTTCCCTATAGGGAAATTCGCTAATAAAACGAAGTAAAGTATTTGTTTTCCAAACCGTCTATTTGCGAGTTAATGTGAAAACTATTTCATAATATAAACTTTTGAGTATTCTATAGGTATAAATTCGATAACGATGAGTCAGTGTTGTGTTTTTAGTGACGTCACACTTATGACAATACTGCGATTGGTGTTGGCGTCATAGTATCACGACATCAAACTTTAACTGTGATGACGTATCTCTCAACGCATCATAATGACGTGACACTTTAACCCATATTGAGGTAATAGCTGTACGTACGGCAGTGTCATTGCCATCAATACGTTTACACATCATAGTGACTTCACTGATGGCACACTAATTATGATGTAAATATCATCATAGTAACATTATACCACATTGTACTATGGCACTATTACTTTGTATTGAAGACGTACTCTACACCTTATTCTAACTCATGACGATCATTGTAACGAACTGACGTAACGGCTAGACACGTTGTCCGTTCGGCGTTGGTAAGCTCGGCCTAGTTCTGATCAATAGTGACTAGTGTTCCCAGGCTAGTGTCCGAAGAGTAGAGGAGGTTATTAGTGGGTAGTTTTAGCGAATTTCCCATATAGGGAATACGCTTTACCGTAGGTCTCATGGTAAGACCTAGACCCGGGACCGATTTACTTTTTCGTTTTGAGGTCCCCAGAGGCCAAAACACCATCCGTTCAAATTTATATATACAGACTGTCCCAAAAGTCCCGGACCGGTTTAATATTTTCAAAACGAACCAGATAAATCAATAAGATTTGGTACATCAACACCACACCTAAAAATCTACTTTTTTAAGGAAATATCAATTTTCTGTCACATCATGGGGACGTCCCGCAAGGAGTCAGAAGGAAATCTTAAACAGAAGCATAGGTTGACATGTACATCAAATTAAAGGTCTTTACTAGCAGAATATAATGCCGCAAATTTGAACTCAAACGGACAACCAAGTCAAGAATGACAGTGGTTCAAAGATTCATTTAATTTGAATTTGGGGGCACAGCCCTAGGAATCGGGAAACAATTGTTAACGTAAGCATAGGTCGATATGCACATCAAATTAAAGGTCTTCACTAGTAGATTACAATGCCGTAAATTCAAGCTCAAAAGAACGCCTGAGTAAAAATGGCAGTCGTTCAAAGATTCAAAATGGCAGGTTCAAGAAATCTTTGAACGGCTGCCATTTTTTACTCAGGCGTTCTTTTGAGCTTGAATTTACGGCATTGTAATCTACTAGTAAAGGTCTTTAATTTGATGTGCATGTCAACCTAGATTTACTTCTGACTCCTTGCGGGACGTCCCCATGATATGACAGAAAATTGATAGTCCCTTAAAAAAGTAGATTTTTAAGTGTGGTGTTGATGTGCAAAAACTTATTGATTTATCTGTTGTCGTTTAGAAAATATTAAACATTAAAATATTAAATATTAATTATACGATTATGATGAAATTTGGTATAAACGTGTAAATCTACATTTATTCGAACGAGTTCGCGAACCAGCATTATCGGACCATGGGAACGGGGGTTTATGTGGGGTGTTATGGGGTAAAAATTGGGTTTTTCTCATGTTTGACTCTAAAACATAAAATGTTGGAATTTTTTTCCCAACCATGTTGTAGAGCTTAAAAAAAGAAATAATTTAGTATATTGAAGCATTGTTGTATACCTAATGGTTACAGAGAAAATTCAAAAAAGTGCAAATAAATTAATTTAAAAAGTAATTTAAAATTCCCTTGTTATTCTAATGTAGAAAATGAAAACTGTTGTAGTTTACTTGTTTATGGATATATGTTGATCTAATTTGGCAAATTTATTTATTTCATCCTATACTATTGACGTATGGTCAAAAAACACTGTTTACCTTCCCCGTAGCAGCAAACTTAAGCACTTGTTAAATCTAATGTTATTTAAATTGGGAATAAATATGCCTTAATCATGGAAACATTTTTGTAAATATGTAATCAGACAAGTTGAAAGTCGCTTAGTCTGCAGGTTTGATGCGGCGGGGGTGTATTTGGGTCTTAAACCCGTTGGAGTCACACACTACAGCCTATTAACTACAGGATACACACCCGTACACGCAGGATACACGTTGTCCGTCAACGCATTTTCAGCCTCTAACTAAAAACTTAAAAAAACTGATGACGATTATTCAACATACCATAGTTTCATCACATCACTCCGTATCATGACTGATGCCATATTTGCTATACACTTTATGGTATCATGTCATTATACCGTTACGTCATTCTAACTGATGACATATTTATCCTATATACATCATGGAGTCATGATACATCACTGTGATGTTTCTGATGACGTATTCAATCAATAGATCATATTGTCTTTAGGTTAGAAATGACTGTAAATGTAAGCTATGTGAGATCAGTCAGTGCTCATCAATATGAATTTCTTTTATGATATGTTTCCATTATACACTGTGAGATCTGTAAAATCAGCATCCTAGTAGATAATTTTATTCGTTGCAATTTAATTGGTTAAACAAATTCTACGAAAGCTGAAATCAATTTTGTGCCTATTCAACCCTATTTACCTATTATGAATATTTATTAGAATTTCGACCTTAACACAACTGTGTAGAGTCCGTAATAAACCTTTGTCTTCATAATTTGCACTGACGGAGTATAAATTGCAAATTACCGATCGTAGTGGAAATAGATAACCTAACTTTGCGTAGCCAAGTAGCGTAAAAGTGTAAGGTCAATTGCTTGGGTCACTGCCCTGTTACTGTTTCACACAGTTCAAAATACTTAAAAAAGAATCATCTCAATTTAGAGATATTTCGTAACGATATTAATGATTTTATCCTCTTACCTTAAACTAATAATAAATAATGGCAATTCTGGGGTTTATGGTTCTAGTTTCACGATTATATAATTTTTAAGCTATATACGTTTTCACATTGACAACGCTGCCTGTTTATTGACAGGGATTGATGGCTTCAAAAACGATGCCGAACTGAGGTATATTAAAATATACATTCATGTAGTGCATGGTAAGTGACCATGCTAATCTACGTAAAAAACGAGTTCCCGAAGTAATACAAGTGTTAGTTAGAAAGTAAAAATTTTTTACTTAAAGCTACAATGTCTTACAGATGGATAAAGATACAATTGTATATCCAGAATATGTCTTTTTTCCTTCATTACTCTCTTAACAAATAATAGAGATCACATTTGATTTATGATTTTATGGCAATAGTTTTTACCGAAATGAATATATGCACGGAAACAACCTTATTGTTAAATATCTACGCATAGTTAATAAACCTCATCAAACAACCAATATAATTAATATAATTAACCGATTTGAAAACAAAAATAATCCACACGAACGTTGTTTCCTTAAGATACTTACCGAACAGGTTGATATTGGGAAATGGGTATGACTGAAGTGGACTACCTACTGTACAAAACCGTTGCATACAACTATATTTTACTGACAAAGTCCGATTGAACATAACTGAATAGAATGATAGTTTTATCAGGTTAGCTGCTAAAAGCCCTATCAATCCAATTAGAAGTCAACCCACCGTTGTTTCATTTGACATCATATCTTTACCTGACCAATTGCTCTGCATGAAATTTATGGTAAATTTTCACTTTGGGACACAAGTATCTGACCAGGAATTTGCCATTTTATTTGTTTTATTATTATTTTAACAATAAAATTTATGTTGGGAGATTTGTTTAACAGTTTGAGTTTGCCTATGAACTCAAAAATGATAGAACGGGTCAATATCATCAATCTACATTACAAGCTCAATCCTTCAAAAAATCATTTAAGTTAACAAACTAATTAATTGACCAACGTTGTCCATCAGAAAGTATTTTACTCTATTTTGTTTTGGCATATTAGTTATACTGTATCTAAAGAATTTAATATAATAAAATAAGATATATTTAACCATGAATTTTAGCGTCGTGTGGCTTACAATAGGATATAACTAGCCCCTAACTCTTTCTATCCAAATATAAAAAAATACCCTCGCCACAGCAAACCTGCAGAATAAGCGAATTTCAACTTGTCTGATTACATTTTTACTAAAATATTTCCATGATTAAGACATATTTATTCCCAATTTAAAAAACATCATTAGATTTAACGAGTACTTAGGTTTGCTGCCACGGGGAAGGTAAAAAGTTTTTTTGACCATACGTCAATAGTATAGGATGTAATAAATAAATTTGCCAAATTGTATCAACATATATCCATAAACAAGTAAACTACAATAGTTTTCATTTTCTCCTTAAGAATAGCATTGGAATTTTAATTTACACTTTTTTTAATTCTCCCCGTAACCGTTAGGCATACAACAGAGCTTCAATATACTAAATTATTTATTTTTTTAAGCTCTACAAAATGGTTTAGAAAGGAATTGCCAAATCTTTTGTTTTTAGGGTCTAAAATGGGAAAAATCCTTTTTTACCCCATAAAACCCCCCATAAACCCCCGTTCCCATGGTCCAATCATGCTGGTTTGCGAACTCGTTCGAATAAAATGTAGGTTTACACGCTTATACCAAATTCCATCAAAATCGAATCATTTTTGTTCGAGTTATCGTTCTAACGGACACACACACATTTATATATATATATATGAATTTTAACGGAAGGTTTTTTTGGCCTCTATGGACCTCAAAAAGAAAAATCAAATCGGTTCCAGGTCCATTTCTTACCATGACACCTACGGTAATAGCTCATTCCGTAAATGGGAAATTCACTAAAAAAAAGTAGATAAGAAACTAGAATATCATATCATATAGAATATAATATCATTCTAAGCAGGATTATATACTGTTGTCATTTTAGTGATATTTAAAAAAGGAAATGGCCCAATGATAGGCCAAATACAAATTGGTAATATATAAGGTATACAAAAAGGAAAATCTAAGGCAAAGCTTTATCCGTATTTCCCGACGCGTTTGAAACGCATACTTATTTTTGTATATACTTTAAACTAAACATTATATGTTTTTAAAAAGACTTTAAGACTTAAAGTCGTAAGGAAAAAGTTACACATTTTCAGAATGTAAATATTTTTTTAATAATTAATATAAAAAGTTCATTTATGTAAAACACTATCGTCATGAAAATTTGTAAATTTTAGAATAGTAAAACCAGTTTATTAAAGCCAGTAAAAGTATAAATTAGCAATATCTTTATCGACTAAACCTATGAAGTAGTTTAAGTAAATAAGCAAATCTTCTCCCAAGAAGAGGCTCGTTCATCAAAATACTTAATAATGAAGAAAAGGCATGAAAGGTAAAATACTGAGCGATAAATCTTGGCGTCATATAAAATTCAAATCATTGCGAAAAGGTTAATTCCTACCCACTACGCTGGGCCGCTATTTTCATCTTCCGCGTAAGATGTGGAGTTAAATGGGTTTAACTAAAGTTTCTCAATAAAGTAGCCATTATGGTAGTTACATTTGTGTTCTTAATAGTCCAAACTAAATGTTATTGGAACAGATTTCAATCAGTATATCTTTCGCTATCCGAAACAACCCCTAGTATATTATTGTCGTTTTACCTATTACGAAAAATAGCTCCGTTTAATTCCATCCATTTAGATATCTTTTGCTATGTTTGCATTTAAAGTGTAACCCTCATTCCAGTTGAAAATTGGGTAACATTTACTCACTGACACGTTAAAAAATACCAATTATTTTAATACTTTGATGTGAATCTTCTCTAAATAATATAAGATACGGAAAACTTGGCCGACACAAAACTTTTTCGCATTATTGTGTTTAACTTTAAAACTAATAAATTAAATACACCAAACTGCACTAAGAAGAATATATTTACATATACAATTGTGGAAACCTAAATGGTATATGTATTCTAAACATGGAGACTGTTTTACTCATACATTGTTATTATATCGTACTACTAATTTAACAACATATTTGACATTTAAACTGGCAATTATTTCGTCAATTTTAATTGGATAACCTTAAAATTAAACTTGTAAATGAACTGTAAAACTAGATAGCATTTTAAGCGAAAAACTAGTCAAATCTTTACCTAAATTTAAAAAAATGACTGTTAAGCGATGTAATTTTATTTGATAAAAAGTATTAACTGTTAAAACGTTAAGCACGTCCAAACAGTTTGATTTAACGGTGTCAATACATTTTCAAGATGTTTCCAGTATTGCGTCCCTCCATAATTAAAGGTGTCAGTCACTCCTTTAGACATACCTGTCTCGTCTCCGCTTAGCGAAGTTAGCTGATGGAATCTAGTCTGTAGTTTAAGATGGCATTAGGTAATCGGTTTTATCTTTAGATATTATTACGATGAAAACATTACATTTAATTTCGTTCTATCTTAACGTCTTCAACCCATGTATAACCTTAGTAACAATTATCATTGTATTAATTAACTACGTGTTGACCATTGTGAGTTTGCGTATTTACATTTCTTTATTTAAGAAACACTCAAGTTGATTTTTATTTCTATTAATTCTGAATGAATGCATAGATTGCGACCTAAAATTTGCTCTAGCGTTGATTTTAACGCGCTTAAAAACCATTACAATCTTTTGGTTACATATCAGCGTTTTAAAAGTATAACTACGGTGTTCCTTAAAATGTTGAAGAATTAATTGTGCTTTTGGGGCCATTTCGTAGGTACGGTACCGAAAATCCACGATTGAATAAGTCTGTAAGGAAACCCACCCAACTTCTGTGATATGTGTTGGTCGTGTTTAGTATCTTATCGCAAAAATAGTTATTTGTGTAACTAGTGTGTGAAGTGGCACTTCACTACTGCACATGAGAGAAATGTCTACGCACTAGCCGCAAGCGAGTGTGGAAAGTTTATCGAGTGCAGCAAATGCACTTTGCGCTTGCATTGTACATTATATTTTTCCTATAGTTACTATAAAGCATAGGGATATTTAGTCTTTCAAACACTAAACAACACGTTTTAGGTTAGGTTAAATCCAAGTGTTGAACGAAATGGGAATTACTGCACCTGCTGATCGTAGTCGTAGTATCTTTAAATTGTGAAATTGTGATTATATATCAAATGTGATTGTGATGACAAACTAGCAATTATCGAGATCCTGGGTGTTCTTCGTCTGAAGTAAGACTTTGCACCTATCAAATGTGTTTATTGATACACATTTCATAGGTGTATCAACAAAATGAAAAAATGGCCCTATACAAATAAAAAAAACTATACTATAGGTATGTTTTTTGATAGTTATATTATTATTGCAAAAAACTGTTAACAATTATGGGTAATTTTGCAATGTCAAACAGTAGACCCAGCTGGCGATGAAACAATTTCACCATCCCTCTGTAAATCCTGTTTATTCTGATTAATTGTTTTCCAACCCAGGGAATATTGCATTATCTAATATATTATTTCTGCAAGTGAGTACCTTGATAATCTACCTTTATATGATAATATTAGGTAACGAAGATGGAGATCATTAAAGAGCGTGAAAACCAGCGACGCGGCACGTAATCGCTACCGCTGCCACCATCTGGTGTTGTATTTACTTATGAATATCGTCGACAGACAATGAGAAATTTATTCTCCTTAGTAAAGTATCAAAGATTTATACTTGATTAGAATCGTACCATCAAGTGTGAAGGAGAACCATTCCAAATTATTTTATCACAGTCGTGTATTCAATGCTATCCCTGCATGATCAGCAGACCAAATAAAACTTTTATATTTAAATTATACTGTAAATAAACTGTTAAAAGTCTCATAAGTCATTATACGAATAGAATTTGTAATTTAACAAATTGAAACCTTGTAGAGTGTTAACAACTATTGCGAACGATCAATCTTTTATTGAGGTATAAATTTGTTTCCTCTGTTATGACTGAAGGTAGGATTTATATACTTTTTACAGCCCTTTAAAAATGTTATCATCCAATACGTGACTAATTAATTTTCTGTAACTTAATATCAATTTGTAGTTTTTAAAATTTTAAATTTAATCATCCATTTTTGTCTTGTAGACTTATTGATTTTATTTATGCTATGAAACGGATGTGCAAAATAGCTATAAAATTAGAAATGTTCCATTCAATGCGTATTTTAAGGTGAAATATACGCTTAAACTAGTATTATCAGTAATCAATTTTATATAAATCTTTCGGGTTAATTTTAAATTTTCCCAATAAACTAATACACAGAATATTTTTACTGTAGGGCATTTTATAAATATTAATTTTTTACAACACCAAATATTTCCTTGGTCTATTCTATAAAGAGAAAAATAATGTAACGAATATTTTATCCTTATCAAAAAATTTAATCACAATTGAAATGACACCTGTTGATTGGAACAGAAGCTATCAGAAATGAAATAAAGATTTCAAACGTTATCTCAAATTTTCAAATATTACTGTTTACAAGAAATTCGTCGGGTATTTGTAGGAATTTATAAACTGGTATTTGTTAAGTGAAAAAAAATTAAATTTCTTTATTTGTTGTGAACGCTTTTGTTGTTAAACAACTTTTAGTGTTGTTTTTATGAGTTTCTAAAAGGGATTCAGCATTTAAAACTTTCAAATACTAAAACATAATTTAAATCGACCTAAAATTGACCTAAAATACTTCTTTTAATATAGCATTTAACTGTTTTATTTTACTACCATGAAGAATCACCCTTCTGTATTTCACAACCTTTTTTAAACGTTTAATATTACCCAAACACAAATATGTTAGAGAAACTCTTATAAATCATAAACAATCTAATAAACATTCATGAATTTTTACTCGTCGTTAAAACTTACACTACTGTAACTGCTAATTTTAATTTTAATTCTTAAACTAGTGTACTCTAAAATAACTTGTATTTTTACAACGCCTATGACTAATGCTTAGTACACGTGGCCTGTGTAGTATAATGCGGACGTGATGTCTACATCAGACACGTGTATGTGACAATGACAGTGACGAGTGCTAGCGAGGTATACTCGACACTAGGGGTAGGGTGCTGATACTAACCGAGACACAGTAGTAGTAGCATCAGCACGGCAGCGGCGGCGGCGCGCATGGCTGACGTGGTGAAGACCTCTCACCCTACACCGTCCGACACAATCCCCGTTCTACCCCACACTGGATACTGGATCTCAACTCTATCTCCTCTCACCCCCTAGCTCCAAGCCTTGCGCTCTTCAAGACCATCGATTCCTACTTCAGCCTCCCTAAACACATCGCAGATTTTAATATCTGTGAGACGATCCGCCCCCTTCTTCCGTCCGTGAGTTCGATCTCGGCCACTTCTTCTCGGCCCTCGCCACTCCGTACTGGTGGTACTCGCTCGATAGTGTGTGTTGTATATAGGGATTGGATACTGGCATTACTTTAAAATAACATACTTCCACATAATGAAACAAATAAAGTCAATTGTTTTAATAAAATGATTTGTGTGTAAGCGCCGTGTACATAGTATTTATGTATAATATAAGTACTATACAACTTTTATGTATTTAAAAATTATCAATAAATCTTTGTGATTTTCATGATATGTTAAACCTAATATTTACATATATAAAAATACCAGTGTCGGAAAAAAATGTATTAACAGTCTGAAACAGCATACGTATTTTGTTTGCCACACCGTAATTTGCAATAATCTACAGATTGTAATATAATTCACTAGCTAGCAAGAATAAACGATAAAAATGTATAAATCAATAAGCATGCAATAAAAATCAATAAACTAAATTCAACAGTCGTGTTATATATATGCAATAGAGACTTAAACAAGTTATCTAATGGTATAAGTGAACATTCAACTAAGCTAACAATCAACAATGCGATAGTAAATAGTGAATTATATCAATGAACCTAACATTGGTTCACGACTAACAACGTGCAATCCTTCTCTTTCTTCATAAGTTCAAATACAGATTTCTAGTTTTCGCTGTTTTCCTCATTGTAAAAATCCCTTCAAAATAAGAGTTAATTGGGGAATGTGGGTTGATGAAATTCAGCATGCCCCAAAAATATCCCATTTGCGTACAGTTGCTAAAAAAACTATAAAACTGCATTAGATTTACTAGAACTACATACATTAAACTATGAATAACTTCTTGATCAGCATTGTACGTGTTATTAAATTTACGGAAAGTAAATTAAAGTAACGTCTTATAACACTTAAAACGTATATTTACGCATATTTAGATTACTCACAAGTCGGTAAATATACAAAAAAGATGGTAAGTGGTGATCGATTTCGATTGGACACTCCAATCATCATCAGACCCAATGCCCTGATTATTGGAGTGTCCAATCGAAATCGATCACCACTTACCATCTTTTTTGTATATTTACCGTCTTGTGAGTAAAAGTATAAGCGTAAATATATGTTTTAAGTGTTATAAGACGTTTCTTTTATTAAACTATGCAATATTGCTCTTATTGTTTCTCTGGTATTATAATATTATCATTTTATTTCGAACAAAATTTAGATTTGATACAAATACCCATAGAAAACCGAGTTTGAAGAGTGCTACCTCATTCGGTCTATTCATAGTTTGGAAAAATTACCTATCTCATAAATATCTATAAAATAACATAAACTTAATTGGATTCGGATTCGATAGATTGAGGTTTAGCACGTATTATCCGTTTTGGGGCAGATAGTAACACTGCGTATTTTCTAACTGGCAATATAATAGAGTGTACTTTCATAATGTACTAGGTTTGGATTTACTATGGTTATCCATCAAAAAGCCCTTCTTTTGTTAAGCTCTTTAAAATAAACGCGAATTTGAGTTACGTAACTTGAGGTAATTGAAAATGTTTTTAACGATAAATTTGTTTTTTTACATATAAGTTGTGTTTACTTAAGAAGTTGTTAAGTAGAAGTTGTTAAGTAGAAGTTGTTATGGTCTTTTATAAAGTTAACAGTTAGTCCTTAGACATTTTATGAATATTATATTAGTCTTTATATCAATTGCAGGCAGCAATTAACTAATGTGCTAAGGATAAAATAATATCATTGCACTTTCGAGCATGCTTATGTGTCTCTCGTTTCGCATGGGAGTCGATGAAACAAGCATAACCATATCATCCAGTAGTCTAGTCCCTAGTCTACACTGTTTTCACTGCTCCGAACTGGCGTTATTGTAGGCGACGCGACGTTTAAAACGCAGTAACAGTCAAGCAAAGAAAAGAAATGTGGCCGGTCGTATGTGGTTTTATTTGTCAAAGCCAACTTTTTCGTACTCATTTGTGTTCGGCTGTGTTTTTAGTTTATCACTTACAACATAAAAAAAGGTGTAAGAACGAAGCCAAAATGAATGTTGTATTTCCATGGCACTGGTTTTGAAAATTTGATTTTTCCATTTGCCATCACAAGTAAAAAGTTTTTAATCAATATATTTATTGCTAAATCCAATAAATACGGTTGTTTTTAGTAGAGTTATTATGAAGTCTATTATGGTAAGTACCAGGGGACCGAGCATTGCTTGTGGTGTTTAATTTGTAGATTACATTAAAAAACAAACATATACCTATATTTCCATTATATTATAAAATACATTCAAAAATAAAAACATTTATATAATAACTTTTCTCGTGCTGAAGTATCTGTGCTTTTGGACAACATTTTGTGCACGACCCTGCACAAAATCTAGTAATTCGTTCGTCTCAAGTTATTGGAAAACATTTTAGGCCTAAATAAACTCGCACTAGGCTTACTGACACAGTAAAAATTACCAAAATAAAAATTCTGCATTTAAAAATATTATCATTGCAGTATTGTCATTTGTTTTAAAGCTGAGCCATGGTATAGGTCTAAGACTTGATGTTATAACAGTTAATCTCTTACTTTACAGTTTATTGGCCTACATTTGACATCGGGTTTCCTCTACCAACTAGTCGCATCATACAGTTTTGTGCTAAGTCTAATAAAAAGTAACTTTTATTGAAAACTAATGAATTCCACTGATGAATCTACTCTTAGAAATAAGTTTAGCCTAATTGCCTAAGACAAGTGGAGTCCGCTCTCCGCGTTCCTCTCTCCGCTGGCCGACTACGCGCCTAGGAAAACCCGGCTTTAAGCTGGGTTTTCCTAGGCGCGGAGTCGGCCAGCGGAGAGAGGAACGCGGAGAGCGGAATTGAAATTAACATGGCATTCCGCTCCGCTTCTAGGAAAACAGTAACATTAAATTGCCTAAGACAAGCTGAAAGCCGGGTTTTCCTAGGCGCGTAGTCGGCCAGCGGAGAGAGGAACGCGGAGAGCGGAATTGAAATTAACATGGCATTCCGCTCCGCTTCTAGGAAAACAGTAACATTAAATTGCCTAAGACAAGTGGAGTCCGCTCTCCGCGTTCCTCTCTCCGCTGGCCAACTACGCGCCTAGGAAAACCCGGCTTTCAGCTTGTCTTAGGCAATTTAATGTTACTGTTTTCCTAGAAGCGGAGCGGAATGCAATGTTAATTACAATTCCGCTCTCCGCGTTCCTCTCTCCGCTGGCCGACTCCGCGCCTAGGAAAACCCAGCTTAAGTGTAAACATAAGAACTACAAATAAACACTCCAACACTCTAAAGATCTAGTTTTCTGATGTATAATGTAGTTTCAAAGGCTGAATTTTAGGGTTTGTGAGACAAAAAATGTCTCACTTTTTCACTTTAAATTTACGCCTTTACTTTATGTTCTTGAGTATAGAGCATATTTATACGAGTGTTAGGAGGTTAGTTTTTATACTGAATGTCATTTAAAATATGTCTAAATAAAACGATCATGTTTAAATTACCGTATTAATTTGGAACTCTAGTTAACCTATAAAAACATACCTTAACTTATTTGTTTTACGTGTAAATCATCTCCATTTTCAATTTGTCCATTTGTAATTAAGTTGCAAAGCCATTTTTCCCTTCTTAGGTAGACGTTCACACTTAATTCTAAATTTAATTAACAATCATTTCCATACAGATGAACAATCAATATTGAAAATATCCACAAAAAAGTTGAATATAAAACTCGTGATAATATTTAACATCTCATCTGTTGACCACCAGTGTTGCGAGTTGGGAATATTATGCGCTCTCTAGTCGCAACAATGGAATAGTTCTCGGGTATTAGAACAGAAACGGTATGAATAAAAAACATAAAATAATTACGTCACTGGATGGAATCTAATACTAATAATCTCTACATGTGTTTGGGCGATTTTGACAAATGCATTGAAATAATAATACAAACATGTTTATTTACGGGTAATGAAATGAAATGAAAATTAAATAAAAAATTATTTTTCCTACAGTTACCTAACAATGTACATGTTCTCTCACTAATTTGAGAAAGCAAAGAGGCCAATTCTCTCATCAGTGAGACAATGTTAACATTGTCTCACTCTAATTACTTTGTCTCACTCCAGATTTGCAACGTGAAGGCACGAAATAGTGAGCGCGTAAGATGCAGGCAACGTCGTATGCGCGCGAAATACGTTGGCAGCACTGGCTGTAAATCAGCTGGTAGCTGTTGCACTGTTGTATTTCTAACTTCACATTAAATAATATATTAAAAGTTCACTTCTGTGTAAAAATAGGTTATGTTTCTTCACAAATTTATTTGTTTTATGGTAACTGTAGGAAAAGTATAATGTGCAACTCGAGTTCAAAGTACAATTGCCTCACTCGAGAAACCATTCCTCACTTGCCTACGGCTCGTGAGTAAGGATTTCTCTCGAGTGAGTCAATTGCTCACTTTTCTCACTAGTTGCACAAATAACTATATTCTTACAGGCAAAGTTTAATCAGTCGTTTTTTTATGATTCATATTTTTTCTATTCCATAATCCGTGGGATCGTCAAATAACACGCCCATTCTGGTGGCGCATCATCAAAAATCACAGAACGTCCTTGGGGTTTCCTCAATACTCAATCATGCTTAATCTATGTTATAATCTTATGCGGTAATAAAATATTCTACGATTTTGAACAGTCGCAATTATTCCATTGCTTAGCAAAACATCCAAAGTGTATTAAATAACCAATGCTAAATGGGAATGTCCTTTTCTTTAGTGGTGTATTTAGTAATTTGCCATTGTACTGTAGACGATTTGTTATAAGCATAATATGACAATTCATTTATTTACATTTTCGTCATGGCTACCTAGCTTTCCATAAGATAAATGTTACAAATAAATATCAAAATTTAATTTAAAGATTTTAACTAAAAACGAATTTTCTCGGAACAGTGCCTAGCGAGGATAGTGTTTTTATGCTGAAACTAAGATATTCCTAATATTTAAGAGGAAATCGTAGGAGCCGTTTTTGAAATCATTGTGCGCAAACGTTTTTCGTATCATAGTATAATATGTTAACAGGTTAGCTCAAACTCCTGTTGTTACATCGTATACAGTATGCCTGAGACTTGTCTCATCTCATAGAAAAACAGGTAAGGTAAGAAGTGTTTTTGACCAAGCGTTGGCATGGAATGAAATAAATAAATTTGCCAAATTTTTATTAACATGTATCCTTAAACAATTAAGCTACAACAGTTTTTATTTTCTTCATAAGAATAACATGGGAATACACTTTTTTTAATTGTCTCTGTAACCGTTCGGCATACAACAACGCTTCAGTATACTAAATTATTTCCTTTTTTAAACACTACAAGATGGTTTAAAAGAAATAGCAAAATGTTATTTTTTAGAGTCAAATATGGGAAACCCCAATTTTTACTCCACACAACGTCCATAAATCCCCGTTCCCATAGTCAGATCATGCTGGTTCGTGAACTCATTCAATTTTATTCCGCCCTACACCTCCAAGCCAAATTTCATCAAAATCGGACCAAAATTACTCGAGTTATCACGTTCACAGACACATATATATTTAGAACGAAAATGAAAAAGTATATCGGTCCCGGGTCTAAGTCTTACCATGCCACCTACGATAATAGCTACTTCCATATAGGGAAATTCGCTAAAAGGAGTAGGTCTGTGACTGGGCCTTACCTGAGCAGTTCAGCCTATCTGCACGCATCCCTCAACAGCAATGACCATGCTCTGGCTTGATTGATACACGGATCCGCTCGGAAAAATATTATCTGGCAAAGAACAAAAACACATTTTAAATACTTAAATTACTGAAAATCGTTAAATACTGACTAGGATTCTACCATGCTACACATCTTATATATGCTGTTTTGCCTACTGTACTGAAATTGCCTCTGTGTGTTGTTCTTCTGCGATTTTTCAATTTTGGCTGGATTTGTGTAATATGTGTTAGATAGTTTTATTGTGTTTTTAGCTTGTAGTGCCTGTCTACTGCTCAGTAAAATTATAACCTTAAAATAAACTTCTAAAGTATTCAATATTTTTGTGTCGCGTATGGATGAAAAGTGTCGTTCAAAACTTATACAATAAATGATTTTCCAGCACTTACTCCAATTATTTTGTCCTCGGCTTTGCCTCTTACATGAAAATAAATCTCACATGTTCGGCTTCTCCTCACATAGGCTACGAAACTACGAGCGCGCACTAGAAAATGCCACTTTCGGTGCTGGTAATGCAATGTACAATTTCTTTAACTAAAATAGGCTTTACCTTCGTCACTGCAGCTCAAATCCTTGTGGTGTAACTACGTTACGGCCGTTTCGGCATTACGATGCCATCGTCAGACTACAAAAACACAAACTCGTTAGTACGACAGGCCTGTTCGGTTTTTGTAAATATTTTAAATGTATCTTAATGTTCGTATGTGTTACGTGTTTAATCTTCAACGACGCTACTTCAGCTGAGTTTGTGTTTTTGTAGTCTGACGATGGCATTGTAATGCCGAAACGGCCGTAACGTAGTTACACCACAAGGATTTGAGCTGCAGTGACGAAGGTAAAGCCTATTTTAGTTATTATACAGCTCAAGGGCTAAAACATGGATTTTAACAATTTCTTTACTAATTCTGTAAAAGATGTATGCAATAATCTAAAAAATAACAATTTTAAAATATTTTGTTTTTATTTGTTACGCTTTGAATTAATTAAGAAGGTTTATTAGAATAGCGTAACACGTAAAGTATGGGATAGCGAGTAAAAACAGACTTATGAGTATTATTTTGGCGTACGTTGATATTGGGCTTATGGACTTAAAGTTATCATAATACTTATGATGACTTGCCTTATGTCTGTTAGCTGCATAGGCAACCAAGGGGGGTTTAAATATTCAGGGACATTAAGGAGTTATTAAACAGGAAAATATGTAACCACATGCTTTTATCCCCTGAAAATAGTATTTGTTAATGCACGATTCTATTAGTAATCGTAATTATTATATTTCTTTATGAATTACGTAACACAAGACAACAAAAACTATTACGTCAACAAAATTGATTATATTTTAAATGTTTATTTATATTTTCAATATATAACTGCCGTAGTAAAGATTGGGTCTTAAGTTAGTGCTCTCTCATTTTCTGTATTGTTGCGTAATTTGCATTTATATAGTTAGAGATAGCTATTTCCACGCCGTCAAACCAGCGTGCGAAGATAAGTGAAACTGAAACTGATTAAATGAATTACATCAGCATTACCAAGATCAGCTGGTCCTTCAACCAGAAGAATTCGTTTAGCTGTAGCGATTTAGATCATTGGTAAAATACAGCTATAGACCGTACTGATAATTTATAGACATTCAAGAGCTTTTAAATTTCAGCCAGATTTGTCTATAATAAACTAAAAATATGAAATACTGAATGGTCATTATCAACTATTAGTTTTGTTTTGAGAATCTGAATTGTATTAAATATTTCTTCCGCTTTAACTATAAATAAATAAATAAAAATGCCTTTATTTCCAAGCGTCTCTCAGTACCAATATTACTGTTTTACAGAGTACTCAGGTCAAAACTAACTAAAAATACAATACTATTATAATACAAGACATCGTGTGATAAAATAAAAATGTTACGAACTATGCAACGAAGAACTCCCAGATTAATATTTATATGGATTTTGCTTTTTCTTCCTCTAGTAAAAGGAAGTACGTCAAAGCTGTTTACAGCGTGTGCCTGAACTAGAGTAATTTCATAAGAGCGTTTTTTTGGCCCGTTTCCGTCTCCTCAATGACATCAAAGAATCGTAATTGGTGGTTCGTTGTCTCGATAATGAATAGAGCGATCCTTGCGTGGAAACGTATTGCCACTTTGCCCAATACGTGCTCCTTATAATATAATAACCTGATTGTTAAATTTCACTTTGGACAAATTCAAACTGCTAAACACCTTGTTCACCAACCTCTTAAAATATTTAACAACATTAAATAAAACATTAGTATTATAGATTTTCAATTTTTACTAAACTTTTCAAGATAAATTGATGGAATGTTATAACAGTTAGAAGAACTTCTGTGGGTCCTATAAAGAACGGGAATTAGGGCATTATTTAAGATGTCTTAAAACATTAAGTTGACAAGTATTGACGCAAACTTAGTACATAAATTGGTGTTTTTTTTTGTTTATTTTTTTTATAAATGTGAGGATAAAATCTTGATATATGTTGGGAAACCCACGTTTATTCTCAATGTCCTAACATAATTTCACTGCTCCGCGTAACAAATTGTATTTTTCAAGGACATCTTTTTGTTAATTTTGCAAGTTGAAAACTTATTGTCATGTTTTATTAGTGTTGAACAGTTAGTAGTAGACTATTTTAACAATTGTGATATGAATGGATAAGTAATTATCCGACAAAAATATTGACATGTACCTTAAGAAAATTATTATAAAGCAAATACAATTTATGTAGTTGAAATATTGTGTTATAATTAAAATAATATAGTAAAGTAGACGTAGATTCTAAATTATATTCTAAATTATTGAAAATCAAATCAAATCAAAATTTATTTTATTTCGTATAATATAATATTTTTTACAGTCTTTAGTAAATACAGGGTGAATTTTAAATGAGTTCCCCCCCTACTTTTTTCTACATTTCTTAAGATATCATCTCCGGACCACGTCAGATCATTGTTGAGTAGTAAGTACTTCATTTTGACTGGGTATACATTTTTGGCCGCCATTTTGGATCCGCCATATTGGATACAAAGTTTTTTTTTCAAATGTAAAGGTAGGATTGTGACCCATTATTTCAAACTAGAATTTTACGCTGATTACAATGCCGCAATTAGTTTTTAAAAATCTTGATCCGTTCTAAAGTTATGAGGACTTTTTATAACTTTATTTTTAGCGCATTTTAACATTGTGCATTTACAAACTAAGACCATAATCTCAAAATAGTGCTAGATAAAGATAAGTATACACCACCATTCATTGCCGACATATTTTCACTTGGTTATGACGGATGTAGTTTTTTCAGCCGCCATCTTGGATCCGCCATTTTGAAATGTGATCAATTAATTTAAATATGATGGTGGTGTTGTGACCCATCATTTTGAGCTACCTTTTTATGCTGAACTCAATGCCGCAATCCGTTTTTCATTTGCATCTTTGGTTTTTGAAATATTGAAATTTTAAATAAGACTATTTTAATATTTTATCAAGACAGCTTGATAACCAAAAACGGTTTGCAGCATTGAGTCCAGTATAAAAAAGTAGTTCAAAATGATGGGTCACAACACACCCTTCATATTTAAATTAATTGATCACATTTCAAAATGGCGGATCCAAGATGGCGGCTGAAAAAACTACATCCGTCATAACCAAGTGAAAATATGTCGGCAATGAATGGTGGTGTATACTTATCTTTATCTAGCACTATTTTGAGATTATGGTCTTAGTTTGTAAATGCACAATGTTAAAATGCGCTAAAAATAAAGTTATAAAAAGTCCTCATAACTTTAGAACGGATCAAGATTAAAAAAAAATAATTGCGGCATTGTAATCAGCGTAAAATTCTGGTTTGAAATAATGGGTCACAACCCTACCTTTACATTTGAAAAAAAAACTTTGTATCCAATATGGCGGATCCAAGATGGCGGCCAAAAATGTATACCCAGTCAAAATGAAGTACTTACTACTCAACAATGATCTGACGTGGTCCGGAGATGATATCTTAAGAAATGCAGAAAAAAGTAGGGGGGGGGAACTCATTTAAAATTCACCCTGTATAATATTACAATTGAAGCTTATAACTGAATAGCTTAAAAATCTACGAAATTAATCCCACATGGGAGAACCCGTGCTTGGGAGTGAGTAGTTTTATATTGTAAAAAGAACGAATAAGAAAGTGTGATACTGTACATAGTAAAAACAAAGAAACACCTAATTACTAGCATAATTACAAGGCGCTAGCGGAATTTTGGCAAATTACATTGGAACATAGATATGATATCAGGTTGACTTCCCCCCTAACATTAACCACCCAAAACTCCCCCCTCAAGTCTGGGTAAGCGTATACCTTGGCCAAGTGCATGTCAAGTATAATGGTCATGTTGTGGACGATCAAAGAGTGCCTCATGGTGTTTGAAAACAAACATAGAAATGGTTCTGATGAATAGTCGCGTTAAATCAAGGTACATTAATTTCAGTGAACAGAGTTTTCAAAGGGTATTGCCTACACCTGCCGAGTGCCGCTTTTTTTGTGTGTTACAACGAGAGGTTGTAGGATATTGTTGTAAGCACAGCCCCAGGAAATTACCCCCCCCCCCTCAAGCATCGACTGTACAAAAGCAAAATATGCATTTTTAAAAATTTAATCTATTTCAAGAAATTGGTGCAGTTAGCGAAAAGCAAAATTCTATTTTCTTAACTTTTTATTTAAGTATGACACGTGATCTGCCCATGACATTTTGAATCAAACACAACACCAAGATACTTATCATTTTGAACTCGATTTATTACCGAGCAGGCACAATTATTTACGATTCCATGACCATATGAATGAATTTTGATTTCGTTGCGAAGTGTGTCACCTCGAGCTCTTAAGGAGATTGGAATAAATTTTGTTTTAGTGACGTTGAGCGTTAATACATTTTTTTTAATTGTTGACATACCTCTTTCGTCATTGGCAAAAGCTGAGTTCCAATTTTTGCCTTGGAATAAAACTAAGGTGTCGTCAGCAAAAGGTAAAATTCACCTCCAATATTTAATTTTACAAGATTGTTTAGGCATATGTGTATTAAGAATAAATTGTAAAGGCTCTAACGTGCTACCTTGGACCACCCCAAAATCTACATTACCAAGATTTCAATTGATTCCATTAATATTTACAAACAGCTTTCTATTATCAAAATAAGATCGGAACCATTGCAGAGCTACACCTTAACACCTATCAGTTCTAATTTTTTTTTTAAGTTCAACCTTCGTTTTCTGAGTTTTTTTTTCAACTGAGTCGAAAGCCTTGGCCAAGTCAAAAAATACCAGAATAACACGCCTGCCTCTACTGATGGCCAAATTCATATCTTTATAAACATCGAACAATGCATCTGAGATTTTTTAATTTTCTAAAACCAAACTGGCGGAGTGTTAAAATATTGTGCTGGTTAAGGTAATGAAAACTTGATCTTTGATAATTTTTTCTAAAATCTTAGTGAACACATTTAGCAAAGAAATTTGCCTAAAATTCGAGATAGTGACGTCACCAGACTTGGAGAGGGGGACAACCTTGGCAATTTTGTAGGCGTTGGGAAAAATGCCACTTTGTATACTCATGTTAGTTATATGTAGCAGTGGTTGTCTAGTGTCTCCCAGTTGTCTTTGAGTAGTTCAGCTGATACTCAATCATACCCTGGAGCTGAGCCACCTCGCAGTCAAGTGACGTAGGTGTAGAGTTCCTGTTCAGTTACAGTGTGAAGTGTGAGGATGGAGTCAACAGCGTGGTCAGTGTCATCGACCACAGGTAAATCGCCCAAATCTATATTTGCTGTCAAGTTGGGACCAACGTTGGCGAAGTACTCATTAGATTCCTTGGCTACCTGTAATTTACAGCCATTGTCAACAGTCAGTCTGTTTCCTGCAAATGGTGTAAGTGGGAAGATGTCCTTTCTATTACCTATACCCGCTAATTCGTACGGTACTCCAGAATGTTTTTGGATTGTTTTTTTTTATTTGAAAGTTTTCCCTTAAAGTAATTGTATTTAGCTAGTTTTGTACACAATCTTTAATTTTGTCGAAAAGAATATTTGTAGATACGTTTTCATCACACGCAAGCGTGACATCTGACCAATCACACTCTTTAATGTTTAAGCTCTCAATGTAAGTGTTTGTGTTGTGTGACGTGTCCTTAGTGTAGGGGTTGTGACTTATTTGTAGGCAGATACTGTAGTGATCAGTTATGTCCGTCCTCACCACAGCAGTTTGTAAGGATGGAAGTATAAATCTTTCCAGATTAAACACCCTTGTCTCCAGAACAAAGGGGTGATATTCGCCTATTCAGGGCTGTAAATCTAAGAGGACATTTGATCCAAAGTATGGAAATATTTTTACTTAACATTTTCATTAGGGTGTTAACTATCATATTTTACCGTTGTTTTGTTACAAGTGTTATTTTGAGCTTTTCCGTCTCTAGACCTACATTTTTTTGCAAATGCAATATCAAAAGGTCTTTCTTGCGAAACTAATATCCCAAGTACCACACATTGTTGGCCCACCGGGAACTTGTATAGGCCTATTCATTTGCCCTACAAAGGAATAATCGTTGGGCCTTTGTTGGATTTAAGTAAAAAAGATTCTAAAACACATTTTATCAAATTGATTTAATTAATAAGAAAATAAATGCAATGGCAGCAGAATATAAGACGATTTTGGAGAAAATTTGATCTATAATAAATGTAGTCAGATGATGTTGTGATAATTGTGATGCTAGATACACTGGTGAAACACCTGCTTAACATACAATAAAAATGCAATTTTTTTTTAATAAACATTCTTTAACTTTTTTGAGAAAATTTTTAATAGTTAAACAATTTAAGGGGAAAGATTAAATAACAATTAATTATAATAACATTACTAGTGGTAATTAATTAATCTATATCAAATACCAGTATCCTCTCTAAATCCCAGAAAAACAATTCAACTACTTGATGCCTCATTTCATACTATCAAAAATATTTATTGTACCTTTGCAACTGTCGGCTCAATTTAACCGCTTGAAAACACACAATATCAACAATCACAGATAGCTCAGAGGTAGGTAAGAGGCTCAAAATCCGAAGGTATCAGGTTCAAGACCAAGACCCATCTGGGCAAAATATTTTTTTCCTAGTTTTTTTTCAAAATTCGTTTGATGAATTATTTAATCAATACAGTATATAAATCAACTGATAAATATGCTTTTAATACTAAATCTTTATTATTTTGTGTCTTTATATTTAGGCCCATATGTTAAAACAGACTGTTAAAATAGACCCCTATGGGATGGTTAGTCCTATGTTCAAATTGGTTGGTTGGCCGACTTACTGACAAAACATGTTGGCCAACCATGGACATAAACCTAGGGCCAACAGTTACTGCTACTTGGGATTCAAAGGCTCTATACAGTTTAATTTCTCCAAAAACTACATCAAAACTGCATTCTTTTGTATGGGAAGTTACGAGAAGAAAGTCGTGGGGGGACAACAAATTACAACACATTAAATCGGGGGAGGGGGGGGGGCGATTTAATGTGCTGTAATTTGTTGGTGACAAATAAGCTACATATCTGAACAGTATTTTGTAGAAATTTTTTCGGCCATATTGTTGGGCCATCTTACGGTGGGGTTGAAACACTGAATTTTTGAAAATTGAATAATTCTATTGCATAGCTAATATTCATTGTTGATTAGCGGGATTTGATCCCAGGCCCCTACAATGTAAGGCTCACACTCTAACCACGAGATCAGCTGTGATCACCACTTCAAATTAACTTTAACGGTGACTAAATTTACCGAATGTCAAATTATCATAATAGTATATAAACTAATATCTATTGAACGTCCATGAATTATCAGAGTAGATTTAATTAACACAAATTAAGACTACTTCACAAAACATGATTCCCCCAATTATATAGATATTATTCTTTAGAGTTTGTCTGTTTAAATTATATATATAGCATTTACTTATGACTAACTATTCATACTGACTAACAGCTATAGGCCCTACCCCTTTTAAAATATGTTATTTAATGTAGTATAAAAATGAATTCATCACAATAAATTTAATCCCAAATTCCATTAGGTTGGAAAGTCACAAAATTCGCAAAACATTGCGACCTTAATTGGGCTTTATTTGTTTTGTTTATTAATAACTACCGCTGGCGTGTTTATCCTGTGATCCTGTGTGATTTTTACCAATTTTGAACAAGAATTAACGCCCGTGGCTCTTAGGACAAACAAAATAATGCATTAGTTTTACTTTGTGAGATTTCTATCTGATTTTCACCAAAACGCTGAATCAAACGTTGCCTACAGGCTAAACTATTGGAATTCTTGCAGAATAAACATTTTGTATTTATCTTTTAACTTTAACTCAACTTTGCTAAACACGTTTACTTGAAATTCATATAGGCCTGTTTTTTCAAAAGTAAAATTAGGGTTTAAATAGTATTACAGACAAAAGTAAAAACTCGAAATCGGTTTTTAAAATAATATGAATAGAACATTATAGTTTTTTTTTAAATTTGCAAATGGGGTTTTGACTCTTAACAGTAAAGTAACTAGGTATGCGGCCTCATGTCTGCTAATTGAGCGGAGTGAGCTTCGATGTAAACAAATAACCTTATTTACAAATACAAATAAATTTTTTTGTAAAAAATATTATAGATTTTAACATAAAAACATGATTAATAATGTTATTGATAAATAAATCTCATGATTTTAACCCATCGTTATAAGCAATTTCCTTAAGTCTTGCCATCTTTTTTTTCTTTACTTACCATTTGCCTCCCTTATTTATGCTTTAGACTCTATAGAAAATGGCTCAATAAGCAAGCTCTTAATTGATCTAACTCTTGACAATGCTACAACTGCTCAGGTGATGCCTGAAAATGTTAAAAAATTAACAAAAGGATTAATAATTGATCTTATAAAACATTGTTCACAATACCCCATTATTACTATGACCCTGTCACGTTATTTCACTGAAACTAGTTTTTGCATAACAGACTTGAAAAATGATTTGGCCAGAGTAAAAAATTTACTATTAGTATTCGGGTATTTAGTTCAACATTCACTTAGATCCTAACACATTACTGTCTACAGTAGGCTTTAACAAAAGATTTGGCAGTATTAGTTAGGTTGATGATGTATTGAAACACAATGTTGAAGCTGCAAAACCACATTGAAGGTACTTGATACAAAATAAACTATTTTTTCCTACAGTTACCTAACAATGTACATGTTCTCTCACTGATTTGAGAAAGCAAAGTGGCCAATTCGCTCACCAGTGAGACAATGTTAACATTGTCTCACTCTAATTACTTTGTCTCACTCCAGATTTGCAACGTGAAGGCACGAAATAGTGAGCGCGTAACATGCAGGCAACGTCGTATGCGCGCGAAATACGTTGGCAGCACTGGCTGTAAATCAGCTGGTCAGCTGTTGTACTGTTGAATTTGTCACTTCACATTAAATGTTATATTAAAAGTTCACTTCTGTGTAAAAATAGGTTATGTTTCTTCATGTTTCTTCACAAATGTTTTTGTTTTATGGTAACTGTAGGAAAAGTATAATGTGCAACTCGAGTTCAAAGTACAATTGCCTCACTCGAGAAACCATTCCTCACTCGCCTACGGCTCGTGAGTAAGGATTTCTCTCGAGTGAGTCAATTGCTCACTTTTCTCACTAGTTGCACAAATAACTATTTTTGTGATTTTTTTTTTAAGAGGTTGGCGGCCTCTTTTAACCTTGCATTTGCCCGTCCACATAGACTTCATAACACTAATTTCATTACACTATTTCATTACACTAAGATACTATCAGCTGTTTTTGGAATATTACATTTCATTACTAGTACCAAAAGTGCCATTTTCCAGGCTCAAATTTCACACTTTCAGCCAAATGCCGAGTTATGAATGATTCTTTTCATCACAACCTAAAAATACACACTTACAGGAAATCAGACAGGAGTAATATTAAAACATTATTTCAACAAAACGTAAAACTATTACATTCCTAAATTAACATTTTTTAAACATCAAAATAAAATAAAATTTTCCATAGCAAACCTATATAGCATTACAAATATTAGGAAAGTTCAAGTATATTTTTATATTACGGTTTTCTTTGTTGGTATTATACACTCTTTTGATTGTAAGTTGTTTGGTATTTTGAAACACCCACATTTTATTTAAGTTTTAAACCACTCTTTATTAATGAAAATCTACTCCACAAGGTACATGGTTTCATGATTATAGATTTCTCAGTTAAATATAGGAATAAATACTGCCTCACATACTCTCTGTATCAATCAATCAATCAATCATGTTTATTGGCACATAACGTACAGAGTGAGAGTTTACAGGTAAATGTACAGGTGCTTTGTCATCTTCTTATAACATTTAAAAATAGTCCTTTTTTAAAACTAAATAACAGACTTAAACGTATTTAGTATTAATAACCAAAAAAATGTGTATCACTCTTCATATTTTTCCCGTGATTTCTCTGATAGAAGATTTTTAGTCATTTCTGAAGCTTTTTCATCGAATCATCAGGATCAAACAGCACTAATCTTTATGCTAAAAACATAGTAAAAAAGGCCTGTTTCTGTATACATTTAGATTGATTGTTCAACAATGGATGCAGCTGATTTATATATCTCAATTAAACCAAACCGTAACAAAATACCCCCGCCGCAGCAAACCTGCATACTAAGCGAATTTCCATTCGCCTGATTGGATTTACACTAAAATGTCTCCTTAAAAATATCACATTTATTCCCTATTTAAATAACATTAGTTTGAGTACTTAGGTTTGCTGCAACAGGGAGGGTAATAATGTGTTTTTTTGTAAAATGTTAATAGTTTAGTATGAAATGAATGCATTTTCCAAATTTGATCAAAATATGTTCATAAACAAGCAAACTACAACAGTTAACTTATTCTCCATAAGAATAACATGGGTATTTTAAAATTACAGATTTTTGGAATTTTCTCCGTAACAATTAGGCGCATAGTAACGCTTTAATATACTAAATTATTTGTTTTTTTAAGCTCTACAAAATAGTTTGAAAAGAAATTGCTAAATATTAAGTTTTTAGGGTCAAAAATGGGAAAAACCTATTTTTACCCCATAAAACCCCCCATTAACCCCTGTTCCCATAGTCCGATCATGCTGGTTCGCGAACTCGTTCGAATAAACATAGGTTTACACGTTTGTACCAAATTTCATCAAAATCGGATCATTTTTGCTCAAGTTATCGCGCTAACGGACACATATATAAATATATATATATATATATATATATATGAATTTGATTGGATGGTGTTTTTGGCCTCTAGGGACCTCAAAACGAAAAAATAAATCGGTCCCGGGTCCAGGTCTCACCATGAGTACTACGGTAATAGCTTATTCCCTATAGGGGAAATTCGCTAATAAAGAGAAAGAAAGTATATTTGAGCAATGGAAAATCAGCTGATTGTTTTTCCCTCACTCTAAATTAGAACAAATACTTTCTTTGATATCAGCTGTTATTGAAAATATCTTCCTTCAGTTCAGAGTGATGAAGAAATGTTGTAAGTATTTATTCTCATTGGCATTATTTACATAATTTATGCAAAGTTTTGAAATGTAACAACCATAAACCCTCATAAAAATTCAATCATTCTAAAATCGAGGTTTTGTTTATTGGTCCACCAGTTTTGTGAAATCTAGATTTCATAATTGTATTCTTTATTTTATAAAGTAGAGTGAAATAGCGTGTCAACTTTGGGGGATCTTATAAGTGAATATCTTCTTTAGAGGGAGATGTACTCTTACAGGGTTGTTAAGATGTAAGCAAACAGCCATGGCAACTAAACTTTTAGAGTGCACAAACAGAAAATTTGCCCTCAATTCCCTGTATTGAACTAATTAAAAAAGCAGATTAGTCGCAAAGACAACAAAACATCTTTTAAATGTTTCAAAAATGAATGCACCATTATTTCAACCCCAAGTTTTTACCACCAAACTTGTTGTTTTGGTTGTTTTTGTTGTTTAACCGCTTTTTATGCCACATTTTTTCCTACCAATATTCCTGTAAAATTAATTATGAATTTTGAATACTCATAAAATGTGTAACAAACAGGTAAATTAAAGGATGATTTGTGGGACAGTAAAAACACAAATACTTTAATGGCTGAACAATATAATACAAATGAGGTTGAGGTCTACTTTTGCTTGATGTTGTTTTGAAGGGATGTTAACGTATCGCTTGGGGTTGACATGATTGACTGTTTGAATCCAACAGCATCATCAGGGGTGGGTTTGTTGATCAGATCTGCAGTTTTCTTGTTGTCAAGAATAGTCAAATGGTTGCCATCAACAAAGTGAAGTGTCACTGGGTTCACGCAGAACTAAAAAATAATAATGTTGAGATGAAAATAATTTTGTTGACAAGAAAATCATATATATATATATACGGATCAACTATTTTAGAGTACTTAAATAAACATAGTGAGTAAAATTTAGTAGTGTTGTGCATTAGAGCTATAATCTCCAATTTTAAATCTGAACCAACAATGTTTGTATGGTAATATAAGAAGACAGCATAACCTAGCAACCCCATTAAATCTTCAAAATATGCAAACAAGTATACCAACAACCAGTTAATCCATGTTTTTACATTTAATAATTAATGATAGAATAGAAATATACAGGGTGAACAAATTAACTGTGCCACCTTTGGTAACTCAGAAACTATTAGATTTAGAGAAAACATTAAATGGGGAACTTAAACTAATGTTTAATGACATTAAAAAATATGAATTCCAATGTTTCAAAAATGGCCGCCATTTTCCAATATGGCGGCTAACTTAAAAATTTATTTTGGAATACCCTGTATTTTATGATTGTTTTAGATTTTATATGCAATTTTAAGACATTTTTACTCCTGGACATTTCTCTCTAAACTTACTCGTTTAGGAGCTACAACGCGAGCGTGTTAAATTTTGAAAAAAAAACTAATGACATGATTATAACCACACGGCAAGCTAATTTTTTAAAGTTTAACACGCTGTAGCTCTTAAAACAGTAGGTTTAGAGAGAAAATTCTAAGAGTGAAAAGTCTTAAAATTGTATATAGAATCTAAAACAATCATAAAATACAGGGTGTTCCGTAAACAGTTTTATGGTTGGCAGCCATATTGGAAAATGGCAGTCATTTTTGAATCATTGGAATTCATATTTTTTTTAATCATTAAAAACTAGTTGAAGTTCCCCATTTAATGTTCTCTCTAAATCTAATAGTTTCTGAGATACCGGTGGCACAGTTAAGTAAGCTGTTTACCCTTTGTATATTATAATTATCTATCCAATCTAAATAATTATTTCCAAGTAAAAGTCAAATGATTCTCTTCAATATCTGGATCGGTGCAATTTATCAGGTGACTTCAGGGCTTAACATATTTTGAGGAACATCTTTCCAGGAGGATTTGTCTAAATTCAGATCATTGAGTAAACTAAACTTAGCAAGGCAAGCCAAGGATCAAAGCTGGCAACTTTGAAGACACCAGTTTTGTCTGCAAAACTTGAAGTTAGTTGTATCCTACAACTTGGTTCTGTACTACCCTCCATTCTCCAATTATGGTTACAAACTGTTATAAAATGACAAGTATTTTAAAATCAGCTTGTATGTTGTTAAAAGAAGGGTTGTATAAAAGTGCAAGAGAGATAAAAAGATTAGAAAATTGTTTTTTTAGTTCAACATATTTTAAGAATAAGTTACCAGAACTAATTTGTATATTTGTTTTTAATTTAAAATTACAAAATGTTTTATTTTTGTTTTAGATGTTTTGGCAAAAAATTGTATTCTCAAATTTTATCTTTTTAATACTGTTGAGCTCAAAAATGCATACACTTCTCTCTTATAACACAACTACCTATTCTCTCTATTTAGTTGTTCTTGAAATTTTATTATCAGTGAGGATATAGGCCCTAGTGGTTTTTGGCCTTTGTAAAGTGTAAACATAGACTTACCTTAGAAAGTCCATAATCATCTTCAGTAGCCATTGAAATTTCAGAGGGTCGAATAAGTGTTACTCTTGATGAGATGGATTTGTTGGGAAGGTGCTGGTACTTGAAGATGGCCAGGATACGTTTGTACGCAGCATGCAGACTGAGTCTTTGGAATCGTTTGCTGTGTAAACCTTCAGGTGACTTGCTTACTAAGAACTCAACTCGGTCATTCCAAGTAGGCAAAGCCTTTATTTCTGCAATTGCCTGAAAAAATTAATTAAATTTTGAATGAATAATCTGATTTTCATTTAGTATTTGAAAATGGGTATTTAATTGTATGAAAATGTATCAAACTGCACCATCATTTTACAACTATTATCTATGTTAGGAGATTATTGCTGACATTTTCTGTCATTCCTAGTAAAAAGCAATTTTCACAAATAAGATATTGAATCTGATATCTAGTTGATTGTTTTGGTATCTGTTATCTATGATATCATAAAATGTTTTAAATCAACCCAAGATAAAAAATTACTAATATTAATCTAACCTTGAGGAGTAATATTACATCAGTGGTTTAGGAAACCCCTTCAACTATTAAATTTAATAAGCATTTAGGAAAACAGATTACTGCTATTTATGAAAATTTTAACTCAAAAGCAGCTCAACTCGCTCTCTGGCTGTATATTTCACATGGCTCGTGAATGCGGTCTTAGTGAATGTTGAAATATAATTTCTATTTTCTCCTATTTCGGGACCGATTTAAAGTTTCCTATATATTATGTTCTCTTTTCAAACTTTGGATATTTAAACTCCAAAATTTCCAAAGTGAATATAATTGTAATTGAGAAAGTATTGACTTACATGTCCAGTCTCTTGAGGCCAGATAAGATCGATAAACCGTTGGATGAGCTGTATTTGCAGGTCTTGAAACCCATCTTTCTCGTCTTCTACCTTCATAGTTTTGGCGCACAAGCCCTGGAGGAAGTCTGGAGCTCCGTCTATGAGGTACAACGTGCCTTGTCTGCCTTCCTGCTCCAGCCTGTGAACTATCTCCATGGCTACAATGGCACCAAAGGAATATCCAACGATTCTGAAGTTGGATCCTGGCCTCAGTCTCTTTTTTATGTGCTGAAACAGTTTATAAATACATTTAGTGAGATGGCACCATGAATTTACATCCAACCCTTCATGTGTGACTTTATCTTAAAATTCAAGAGATGACTCACAGAACTGATCTTCAGGAACACGGTGAAACAGAGAGATAAGAATAGTGGCAGAGCATTTTTAGAGAAAGAAATTAGGTCAAGTCGGTATATAAAGACTCTTATAAAGACAAATTTGAGGTACTGTGAGTTTTGCAACTGCTGACTGGCAAAACCACATATTAAATTAAAATACAAGTGTTCTGATGCAAACACTATGAAATGACCTCTAAACTCACACAAAGTTACCTGGTTATACTTCACACAAGCAAAAAAAATATTCTGTCTGGTAAATACCAGTACATTGAAATTAAGGTAAACGTGATAATGTGAATAACTTTGCGCAGGCAACAAAATATCCTAATCTCAATCCCACCACAATCATTGAACAGACACCAGTAAGAGAAAATCTTTGTTTTAAAGTTCACCAAGTTACTTTTTCCTATGGCGTATCATATTTTAATTTTTAGTGAATGGTGATTATGTTTTCCTGTTTTACTCTTGTCAAAAAATAAATATTCCTAATATGTAGTATGTCTATCTTAACACTCTTTTCTATTATGATTTTTATTCCTACTATCCTGCCACCTTTAATAAAATAAACCACAAGTTCCAGTTAAACAGGGATATAAATTATTCCCTGTAGATTATCTACACTATTTGGCAAGGGTGCATTTAACATGTTCATATTGGTATATTAATTTATTTTTGTAGATTGAACCTTACAGAATTCTTGTATAGTAACTGTAAAGTGATGTAACCTATAATATGAATATATTATAACTGGAGTCACCACTCAGTGTTTAAAAAATGTGCCACTGTTTTTGCTGGTTTTTTGTGTTGTAATGTTGGCTATATGATGGTTGGTTGGATAGCTGTCAAATTAAATTCATTCCAACCATGCTATTTCTTTGGGGCTATTTTCAGCCAGACAGGGCCGGTTCTAGGAATTTTTCAGAGTTAAGCGAACACCCGAATCAGCGCCACTTAGAATCCCCACCCCCAAACCCATGAACATATAACTTAACCGTATTTGTGAATTTTTTTCCCAATAATTTTGGGAAGAATTTTTTTTATAAGTTTAGGTAGAAGAAGTAACTTGCAATAAAAAGCTGTTTATTATTCGCAGAAATGTGACATTTATACACTTTTACTCATCATATAAAAACTATAGCAAAACCAAGGACACACTAAAAAAACAGGCCGTAATGTAATGCTCGTCAAGCATGACGTCACGATAGAAGACGGCAATGACGTAATGTTTGCCGTTTGTGATCAGCTGCTTGTTTTAATCTTTCCTTGGCAAATAAATAAATAAATACCTACGTCATTGCCGTCTTCTATCGTGACTTCTTTGGGCTGACTGGACTCGTCACCAGGGGCCTATTTCATAATAAAGTACAAAGTAATATTATTAGTAAATCAGCTGATCAAGATCACCCAATGCAAATCTAAAGGAAATTACAAGTTACAATTTGTAACTTGTAACTTGTAATTTCCATTAGATTTGCATTGGGCGATCAGCTGATTTACTAATAATATTAGTTTGTACTTTATTATGAAATGGGCCCCAGATGATTTCTACAAAAGTCTACTCATTGATTTGGCTTTTTTTTCTTCCTCTTCCAAATTTGCCTTACGCTTTCTATGATAAGTGCCAGACGGTTTCTTTTTTTCTGCCATTGCTTTCATAGTTTCGGCTCGCAATATGTTTTACTCACTCATTCAGTTTATACTTTATTTTTTATTTAATGCGCAAATTATAAATTAAACTTAAATCACTCGTAATAACAGGGCCGGATTTCCCAATAGGCCCGGTAGGCCCGGGCCTATGGGCGCAAGTTCCCAGAGGGCGCACGGCCGAGAGTATTTTTTTTTATATACCTAGGCTATCTAAAATAAAAAAAATAAATAGTCACAGTTGATAAAAAAACTACAAAGCATTGTGATTCTGAAGTTCATAAGAAGAAATAATTGTTAGGAAATCTAAACTATTTTTCAGAATCACGCATCAATTTCGTTACAAAATTGGTAACGAACATTGGTTATACGGGAGTAGGCTGTAGGGAGAAGGGGTACGCATCGTATTGCCACTGCACTGCCACTATGCTGGTTTGGGCTCGGCACTACTGATCAGAGTGATTAGGGGCGCATGCGTGCTAGAAATTGTTACTACCCTCACCTCACAAAACAAAAGTTATTAATTAATCTGTTGATTAGTTTACAACAATCTGCAGGATCAAGTTAATAAGTTGTGTTGAATATTAAAACAACGATGAATTTACCTTTAAAATTAACCAAAAAATATTAATCTCAGTTTGCATTAGATTTTAGAAAAATTCAATAGCCTCCAAAACGAACCAAATGCACCAATAATGCTGTCATTTTCTCCTCAGACCTAAGGGTCGACGGTTGGCCGGAATATTTCTCTGTTTTGCTTTGGAAATATATAACCTAGATGCAGTACGACCATAGATTAAATATAGCTCAAGTCGACTTCTTATGACATTGTTAATTCAAAAATTTTTCATGTCCAGTTCATGTTGGTGACACTGGACGTTAGTTTTGACGTATTTTTTTCCATTATTTTAGGGAGTTCTATGATGTGTGTTTCAATTTCTTGTAATATAACCAGGAGACGGCCTATTGTTGATTATTAGATAGTTTTATTTTGGATAAACTAGGTTTAAACATAGATCAAACATACTAGGTACTAGTAAATAACAAGAATTGTTTTCAGCTAATCCAAAATGATGACAAATCTACTAAAGGAGTATGTTTAATCTATGGTATCACGTACTGTATGGAGTTCATGTTTTTTTTGGCCTGGAATTGGAATCGATGGCCATGTTTTTTTTTTTTTTTTTTTTTTCAGGAATGCTCGGTGGATTGAGTTGTTTTGTTTCAGTCCCACGGCCACAAACGTGAGCATTTATTAAAAGCATAAAATTGCTAAAAGTGTTTAAGACGGCATTTTGTTAAGGCTATAAACAAGTAAATTCTAAAAAAAAACATGCAATGATTCCAACGAGGAGTGGTATTTAAGCAATTAACTTAGGTCAATGGGCATGATATAGTTTTTAATAAAGGTTTGAAGGAAAGTAACTGTGACCAGACTAGGGGGCGGAAAATTATTTGGGCCTAGGGGCGCCAAAATGCTAAATCCGGCCCTGCGTAATAATTCGCTTATCAACAATCATGAATCAAAACAATGCCAATGCGATACCGATACGGTATAGGCCTACGCACGATTACTAGAAAAATACCGGTATGGATCATAAACAAATGACGTTTTTGGCCCGAAAACAAACATTATTTAACATTGCTTAAATGGAACTGCCAAAACATATGTTCAATGCTATTAGTATAGGATTCGGGCCAACAACGTCATTTGTTTATGTTTATGATCCATACCGGTATTTTTCTAGTAATCGTGGGCCTACGTATACAACTAAAAGAGTGCAATACAACGTAGTGCTCTGCTCTAGGATCAGAGGCAGAAAGGAGTGAAAGAAAGGGGAAGTTTCTTGTTGTGACAAGTGGCGCTGCGCGCTTGCTTATCTCGAGCATGAGTGATTCGTGAAATGAACCCCATAGGTGCCGCGCTGGCGCTGACGCTGCCGACTGCCGAGCGTCAGCTCAGTTCAAATCGAAACTGCAAATGGCATTGAGTCCTTGAGTTGTAGTGCTGTACAAATATACAAAATTTTCAAGTGCTGTTGGTACAAACAGAATAAATGCCTTTATTGTGGTGCTTTGAATACTTGAACTCTGAGCAAAAATAAACAAAATTACGTTGTTCACGTAAAAAAATGTTTCGTTGGCGCCACGGCGCCACTTTTTCGTGGCGCCATATGCGGCCGCGTAGTTCGCGTATGGGTTAAACCGGCCCTGCAGCCAGAATTAACAATGTATACAAGTTGTATGGGCTAAGTCAAAATGAAATAAAGTTGGATACATATACTTAAGAACTATTTACTACTTATTATTAGACTTATTACTTAGAACTTATTACTTAGACTATTTGATGGACTTTTATCAACAACTATTTATTGTATGTTAAAACCTGTGGTTAAAGTAATTTTGAACCATTATCAATTGTTTTTAATACTAAATACTAACTTATTTTCCTCTTGTAAAGTTGATGTATTTGTATAACAATATTAACATATTTTTTTACTATCAACATCAGGATGACACCATCTTGTCTCTAATTTGACAAGTCCAACCAAACCGAGACAGTGTGACCAACAAAGCACAGCAACAAACAGCCATCTTGATGGCACGCTTTTCTTGAATGTTTAACCAGAGAGTAGTAATTCCAGTTATAATCTATACATCTCTTTGGATGTAAGTAATTATAATTTAATATAAAACTGTATTTTCAACATCACTGAAAGTTTAAAAAAGAACTTACAGGTAGAAGGTTGTCAGTGATGTCTGTGAGAGTCTCAATGGGGTTTTCATAGTCAAACTGTAGACATAATGCTTGAGCCTTGAGGTTCTTTGCGAGAGGCTCCACCACACTTGCAACTCCTGGAAACAAAATTGAAATATAAAAGCAATTGTTGAAAAAATTGTGTTTTAATGTTGATCTATGATACTTTTCTTATGTCTATCTTTCTATTTCAATCCCAGGAATTTTTTTGGAGAGTAAATGGCAATAAGATAACAATAGATTAAAACTATTGATTGAATATAAACCTCGTCAATGTATTCGCTGTCTCAACATTTAGCTCTAGTCATGAATGTAAAAGTGTACAGATATTAGCTTTATTTTTTTACTATACACACTTTTTGAATATGTTTACAATTAATTATAATTGATCATACAAGTTTTAAATGGCTTCAAGTGGAAGTCTCTCCAAATTGAGATTATCTCCTCATCTAAAGAAGAAACGAGTTCAGGTTTTTTCTGACAGCTTAAGCTTCATTTTTGCTTTATGGGGCATATTTTGTAAAGAGTAAATTATTCCAGGAATTGTACCGGTGTTTTAAAATTGTAAAAAGCCAAAGGTGCAACCTTTTTAGTAAAAGACAAACTGAAATGAGCACAGATGTTACAAAATTACAGCAATGGAAAGTCTATAGTACAAGAAAATATGTATGTGTTTACAACAACACATTTATTCTGTCAAAACTTTTCAGACATTCAAACCAAACAATAGCAATTGATAAAATCTAATTACTACAACCACATTAACTACAGCAAGTAAGTTAGCAAGACATTACCTTCAATTCCAGGGATGAGGAAGACTAGTTCATCCCCGACAGCAATCTCTTCAATAGTGTTTCCGTCACCTGCCAGAGATGGCAACCTGATGATAGGTTCACCACATAGCAACTCGTCACCAATCACTCTCAGAAGATGGTTGATTCCAAACTCTGGTATTTTGTCACCACCTTTAAACAACGAAAACGATAAACTTAAGTTGTGCTGCTGTGATGAAAACAAATATGAATAAAAATAAAGCAGTAATAACGTAATGTATTACTTGTAATTCCAGCAGTTTGTATGATGAGTCTCGTGTAGAGGTGAATAGTGTATGAGAAGAAAATAGAATCGTTTATTGACATTAAATATATACATGTAATAGACACTAGACAGTGTCACATTTAAATAATGTCAAGCCTAAATTAAGTCACATCCATCAAACTTTCACATTATTTAAAAACACTGAGTTGAATCATCCAGTGATATATTTAAAACTCGTTAACATGATAGAATGGGGTTTCCACAAGCCAGTCAAAGTCAATTTTTATGAAACTTTCTTGTATTACTGTTTGTCATTTAAGACTTAGTTTATTAAACAGCCTAGTAGCCTATAGCTTTAAATGACTTTGAAGTTTTTCCAAGCCTGAATCTATTAATAAATGTTAGACCGGCCCTGGTAAAGTGATCACGGACTGATTTGACCAAGTAAGATTCTTATAATTACGTTTTACAAAGACTACACTAATGGTTTCAGCATACCTGCTCCTGGTGCATCTTTAGGTTCATTCTCTGTCTGGGCAGCCAAGTCCTGCAGTTTGGCGAAGGTCATTCCTCGGATGTCCTGAGGTGTCAGGAACACCTGGAACTCTCTCTCCAAAGTCTGCTTGATCTCAACAGCCATCATGGAATCCATACCTAGCTCAGCCAAGGTCGAGTGCAAACTGATGGTCTTCAAGTCTCGTAATCCTGAAGAAAATCAGTAGAATGTTAAGTAACATTAAGTTATATCATTGACTTTTTATGGTGAAGTAGACATCCCACCTACATGGACCATCTGAGAACGTAGTTGAATGAGTAACTCACAGAGTGTACAGTCTAAGATATTCTCCATTAGATTTGATTTCTTTGATTATTCATGTGACATAAAATATGCTACAGTTTACAGTAAGATGTTCTTTCAGTTTAGTTTGGTTGAAAATTTGGCGTATTGACGAAAATTAATAATCAGCACTTTCTTTTGGTCAATAAATTTATCTATGAAAATTTTTATTGTGACACTAAATAGAGCTTAACATGGGAACAGGGTGTCTACTTATATCAAAGATGAAAGGTAATATAAAAATATTAATCAGTACACGTAATATCTAGTACAGTAGACTTCCTCTTATCCGGACACCTTTTAGCCGGACATCGGTTCAACCGGACTATACACTCGGCGGAAATGACATCTTTTTAATCGGACAATTTTTATCAGCACATCGATTTAACCGGACTAGATCGGCAGGAAGTGGGTGGTATACTAAAACCACTGTTCTCATGGGAAAGATTTGAGACCAGTGATCACGTGTCTAAATACAATACTCTCCTAAATTTAATTCAAATACTGTATACAGTATGCATTTAAACAGTCCGTTTTAAAAAGTTTTTGGAGACGTCGGTTTAACCGGAAAACCCGTTATCCGGACTGGCCTCGGTCCCGAGGAGTCCAGATAAGATGGAGTCTACTGTACTTGGAAAAGTTATTCTAATTTTTTTTCAGGGTCCATAGAACTATCTACTGCTGATTTAATTATAAATCATGGTACTATATTTTAACCCTTAATATATAATTCTTACTTACCCAGGGGCTTACACAACAAAGGGGTCCTTGACCCCTATCTTATAAAAAATATAAATTATCTTATATTAATCTTATAAATTATTTGTGATGATCTTATAAAAAATACTACAGTAATAGCTATTTCTTATATGGGAATTTGGTAAAAACAACTCAAGTAAAACTAGTTACAAAACTACAGTAAAATATTAGCAGTTTTGAACCACGTGTATTCATTCCCACAATCACATGGGATTAGAAGCACACTCCTGTTATACTCAACCAATTAAAATGTAGTTCGTTATGCACAGTTTTATTTGAGATGGTATTTGTATGCATATTCTTTATGTTACAACAAGAAACGTTATAATAAACAATTCATAGTTAGATTTGATTCTTTTTAATTTGTTAGAGAAATGTTTCAGTTTCATTAAAGTAGTATTTAATAGTAGTAGGAGTATTGGCTTGAATCGAAATATGATTTTCCACAGAAGTGTTAGTATTTATTTTTGTTCCTACATATTTAGGATTTTTAATTTTTAATTAAGCTAAATAAAAAGATAACATAATTACTAATTCGCTACTGCTGTACATTTGATGAATTAGAAAAAGTTAGACTAAATACTTTGTAAATTTATGACTATTCAACCATTACATAGCCTATATCTTGACCATTATATCAAATGCATTTGTAACTAAATACTTTTTTACAAAAATAGGTACTTTTTGTAAGTATTATACGGAGGCCACTTATTCTACAGCGCTCTGCTGCGGCGGTCGTGTTAGGTTGGGTTAACAAATCATAAATATGTTTGTAGGACTTTCCTCATTTCGTTATGAATCCAACGATACCCGATGAGTCATAACAAACTTATGATAACCCAACCTAACACAACCGCCTGTCTAAGAGTGGCCTCCGTATAATACGAAAATACCCAGAAATATTCTGTCAGAACAGGTAATTTGTTCTCCTTAAATTACAAAAGTAGTTTTCCAAAACAAAAAATGTTCAATACCGGTACCTATATATTTAAGGAACTAATGTGGCTTGAGGCTCAATTTTTTATGATCCCCTCTTAAGTTATCATTTTTTTAGTTTTAACAATTTTGGGAACAAAGATAAAGCAGTGCTAACTAGGATTAGAAACCTAGATTTGTTATCATCAATGTTTCTGCACATTATTAGCTTCGTAATACATTTTCAAATGACACATTCCTGCTGCCATATACTAAATATCCATACTACAATATGATACAAATTTTATCAATAATTACCAAGGATGTTGACAACAGTATCGACAATGTTGCCTGCCACGCCTCCTCCAGCTCTCTTCTCTGCTACAACCATACTTGCGACAATGGGGAATCCACAGTACATGAACCCATCCATGACTTCTAAACATGAGCTGATCCTCTGCTGCAATGTTCCACCTAGAAACCATTGAGTTTATGAGCATTTTTGAGCTGAAGAACTACTCTGAAAGAGAGCTGTCTCAGATGAGATAATAGGAATGGTAGTTTGGTGAGTCAGTTGCTCAGTCAGTAACACAACAGCTTGTGAAACAAAGGCAGATGACAAGGGTTTGGATCCCAATGCTACCACTTGGAACTTATAAGTACAGTTTAATCCTTGCTTTGCTCAATATGTTCCGCACACAAGCTTGAGGCCCATAGACTGGAAATTTAAGATTTAAAGAGGCTGTAAACCTCTTTAAAAGAGGAAGAATAATTATTTATTGGATTGGTTACTCAAAGATGTAATTGCTTTTTGATCTTTCAATTCAACTATCAACACCTGAATTTCGCTGACATTAACCACCAGGGCTTTGCCAAATAATATTCTAAGTAAATATTGTGAAACTTCAGTAATTCGTGACTAATATTACAAATTCTCTAGTTACTATGAATACTTAAACCTTTGATACTCCATACTTAATTCAAATTAGCCTAGTTATTGTACATAACAACTAAACTATACATTGAAAATTTACCGATGACAAGTTCCAGATGGTCCTCCTGCATTTCTGCTACAAGTCCAACTTCTCCCACGGCACCCCACTGGACTGCTAGGGCTGGCAATCCATCTTTCTTACGCTGCTCACATATCCTCTCCATCACAGAGTTAGACAATCCATAGTTGGTCTGTCCTGCATTTCCTCTTCCACAAGACACACTTGAGAATATAACAAAACTGCCCAGTTTAGGGCACATCTTGCGAGACAACTTGTCTAGGTATTTAGTTGCTACTGCTTTGGGTCCAGCTGATGTTGCAAAATCTGCTTCTGTTTGATTTTCTACAATGGCGTCTTTTAAAACCTATAAAAAAAGCACAAAAAATATTTTTATTTTACTTGCCAACCGGAGTTACTTATACTATTTCAAATAATGTATAGACGATAGACCCTTCATTGTACATAACACCTGACCTGACACATAACAATCACAAAAGTAATTCCCAAGCTGTTACATAGCCATTTATGTATCTAAGTTCTTTAATCTAAACTACCTACACAAGAGTAAAAACCATAAAAATGTATCCATAAAAAAATATGGATTTTGTAATAAGTTTGTAATAAGTTAAAAGTAATAATTTTGTGTGAGAATATTTGAGATATTGGAAATTTTTGTTATTATTTCTTGTTTGATAATTATGTTTTATTTTATATTTTTCATTAATGGGATGATTTGCAGAAACATGCTTTGCTATTTTAAATAATGTATATAAAGAAATGGTAATGTTAAAATGGAATGTATTTTGAAAAAAATGTTTGCAGCAGGCTCGAGCTTTCTGGTGAAAAATAGTCCTGAGAATGGACTTTTGGCAACTGAACACTTTCTTGGCCTCTACATAGTTACCCCAGAGAGTAACTCCATAAGCCAACAAGGAGTGAACATATAAATTATATACCGTCAAGCAGACATCTTTAGATGTTACTTTAGATGGTATGCCTATTGGTCTAAAGAAACAATAGAATTATAATAAATTAGTATAGCTTGATGATACAATATTGTTACCTGAAGAGTTGTGCAAAGTGGGCAGAGGGAATGAAATATCAGCTTGTTACTAAAACATACTTTTGTTGTACAGCAATGGGTGGGGGGGAGGGGGGGCTAGTTGGCTACTTGGAGCAATCATTTGATCTGACAATGCTAGACGACATCCTTTACACTTAGGGGCCTACTAATAACTGATAGAAACTGCTTTAAATTATTTTTACATACCACAGCAAGGTTAAAAATGCCATCTACAGGGCCGAGCTTCAAAGCCTGTTTCAGTAGGTCGTTGACTCCTTCCTCGGTTGTTACATCAGCTGTTGATATTTGCACAATGGCTCCGTAACTTTCCCATATTCTGATCCTCATTGCTTGGTAACCAGTCCTTAGACCAGCTCGAGACGTCAGGACAAGCTTCCTACAACCTCTCAAACAAAGCCAGTCTGCCAATTCCAGCCCAAAGCCTCCGAGTCCACCTGTCATTTCAACGAACCATGAGTGTTACGTGTCACTTAGACTATTTATGACTACATTGTTTAGGTCTAGATAATTAAGGTATAATTGATGTGGTTAGTCAGAAATGGTTGTAAGTTTGAAACTATATCTCATGCATTTGGGAGCTGAAAAGACATTTCCCTTTTCAAATACTTGAAATTATGCTTCCGTGTGAAATTTTGGTCAGTTAACACGTTCGCTGCTACGGACGTTCCGGAACGTCAGCCGGGCCACGGCGCCAGGAGCTAGGAATGTTCCGGAACGTCACTGTTCATTGTTGTTTAACGTTGCTATGGATAACCCAGCTCGTCACAAGCGTCCTATATTTCTTTGCAGCTCGTGGGGACGTACTTTTCTGACAATAAAAAATATAGTTTCCCAAAATCACCACCAGGTTCGTTTAGAACAGGACTTTGTTTCACCTCTTTCCTGCTAGATAGCGACACTACTTTACCGACTGTAACCTGGGTAGTGCTGCTATCTATCCGAATCACTTAGTACTATGTCCAAAGCCAGTTTTAAGGCAGAACATTGCCATCCAGTATAACTACTGTTGTTTTTACTGTAATTCTATTCAGTGCATCGGCGGCAATGTCACGCAGCGGCCGAGCGTTAGTTCAGCTCCTGGCGCCGTCCCGGCATCTAATGGTCAACAGCGAACGTGTTAATGGTTCATTATCTCCTAAGTAAAATCAAAGAATGAGAAGTCACACGTTTTTTGAAAGCCCCAGAATTAATTAATATTTATAAATATTAATATTTATTAAGGTTTACAAGTTACTGTACAATTTACAAGTTTTCCCCATCATGTAGTTAGTCAGATCTCCATTTTGACATACATCATACTCTAAAGAAACAATATCATGTAGGCTACTATATGTACTATAAAAGAACAAATACAGTAGAACCTCGATAGTCCGACAACCCTTAAGTCCACAAAGTGTTGAAATGTCGAACTATAGGGAGTAAATGGAGTTTAATATACAGGAAAGTAAAAATACAATTTTTATATAGAAATCAACCAAATTTATTAAATACTAAAAAGCTTAACAATTAATTTCACTGTTCATTAGTTAAGACTCAAGTCGACAATAAATGACAATTTAATGTTTAAGTCAGCTTAAATCAAAATAGTAACTATTAAAAATATCACTTGACAAAATAGCTCAGCTCATGTCAAGCTACAAGGAGTGTCAAACTATAGAACGTTTGCTGTATAATCATTTCCACTACCGTTAGTTGTATCTTAAATAGTTTCAAAACTCACCAATAATTATGTAAGAACACTCGGGGTCACAGAAATATCTGGGTCTGGCACGCATCTTGATAGGTTGAGGAATGGATGCTAGACTTTGTTCTTCTTTTCTTATTTCAACGAGCACTTTACCAACATGTTTTCCTGAGGCCATATATCTAAAAACAATAATAGGCCTAATTTAGACATCCAGCAGCAAACAAAGACAACATACGGTATATACTTCATTATTTTGACTTTTTGGTCATTTTTGTTATTTGTACAAAAAAAATAGACCCTAAATAAACCTTAGGTGAATAATACAAATGAAACACTAATCCACTAACTAATGGATCAAAAACTATATGCACATTTAATGTTTTTTAAAACAATATAAGTATAAAAACATTTAATGTTTATCTTAATATTAATCTTGCTATGTTAATCTTGGGCAAATGCAAGATTAAATAGGCCACCAAAACCTCTTTAATAAAAAAAATAGTCACAATTAACCATTGACGATCCAAAGGAGTAATGTATGTTCTCCTAATCATTCAAGTTGCCAGTTATACTTACCACAGAATTTTTGCACAACACCCTAGATAAATAATTTCACATTGGTTGTTCCTGCCACTTATGGCTAGTGATAATATCCAACATAAACAGAATGAACAGTCAGAAGGCCAGAATCTTTGGCCAAGAAACAAAAATGTTTGTACAAGAAACTTTGTTTTCATGTCTGCTGAACAGCTTTGAAAATTAATAATACTTCCGAACTGGTTGGGAGAATAAGCCGCAACGGTTGCTGTGTTGATATGAAAAAGAAAGTGGTGTTTGATGCTGGCCAAACGAGAGGCATAAACAGCAGATTTTAAAAGAATATTGCACTGTTTACGTCAAAAACATGGTCAGTACAACTGGTCAACTGAGCGCAAAAGGTTGAAATTAGTAAACTGCAGAGTGTTTAGATTGCACTTTTGAGATTTATTTTAATTTTATAGTTACCTGAATGCCTGTTCAACTTGATCCTCTGGGAAGACGGAGGAGCACAGCGGCTGGACTGCTCCGGACTTAATTCCGTCCATGATGAGCTCACACAGTTCCATTTTACGAGTGGATTTTGGATTGATGAACATGGTGTCCAGTTGGATCCCGTGGAAACTCGTCTCACGCAAGAAAGTCTCCATGCCTTAAAATAAAGATTCTGGATAAGAGTAACCACTTAACATATGGTGAAATGTGTCTAGTTTAGTAACTGTTATTGTCAGTTAATTTAAAATTTGAACAGTTTAAAAAGTTTCACAGTTTTCATAGGGTACCTTACAGAATTAGGTACTTAAAAGAGCCTAATTATGATATAAAATTTGTAATTAAAATTTACCAAGAGGGTTGTTGTTAGCCAAGTCAAATTTTCCTATTTCCAGGAATCTTCCTCCCCGAGCCAAACAACGCACAGACGCCAGCAGTTTCTCTTCTGCAAGAGAGTTGAGTACCAAGTCAACTCCTCTACCATCCGTTTCAGTCATGACCAGCTGCTCGAATGAACAGTCTCTTGAGTTTCCAATATGGCTGTCCTTGATCTGTAACAAATTCAAACATTATTCAAATACCAAACAAGACTTTTGAAAATAGAATACCTAAAAGCAAAATTTTTGTTAAAATTTAATCAATTACCGTACTTTCCTTAAAGTCTACCTCTACAGTTTCTGCCATTATATAAAACATACTAAATTAAAGTTCCCACGGAAACTATATTTATGCAAGAATGTATATACGGTATGTCTTCAGATATGTTATTTTAGGGATATTGCGTGCACTATTTGTGTGGAGAATTAACTTAAGTGTTGTAGTAGAAACCACAAATCGTCTTATCTTTAAATCTATTTCACAGTTCATGCAGGCCCCTAACTCTCATTTAGATAATTTAATTGTAAAAGAACATTTCAGGTCTATTATCTATGTTGACATTATGTTTTATGCCAAGAAAGGTTTAAAATTAAGTTTCCACGGGTGATTCCACTACTTAATAAATCAACTATTATTTATATATGTAGAAATTCAAGCAAACCGGATCCATAGTAAACAAAAAAACACAGACCTACAAAACATACACTATAGGAGCATGTGAAAACACCATGTTGAGTCTTATTTAGGCTTACAATAGATTCACAATATCACTAAACCTCATAGATAACTATGCAACAATACATATCATCAGCTGATCGGCAATCAAGTTAAGAAATCAGGGATACCAACATATAAGCTTGTTTGTTCATTTAACAGAATCTAACAGTAGGCTACTTACTATTTGGGTTTTGTAAAAAAAACACTCTGTATTATGTGTTTAATGAATAAACTAAACCAAGCACAACCATTATAAACAACTGGATTACAAACAAGGATTTAGAAATATAAATGTTAATAAATTTGTTTCCCTCCTAATGGTCTCAATACTGTAATTTTACTCTAATACACCTAGTTATACTGTATTTCAAGTGTACAGACCTGAGGGAATGTCTTCCTTATAAACTCCCTCTTCTCCGGAGTTCCGACTGTTGTGAACACTGTGCAGCCGTGATGGAGGGCAATGTAGATGGCTGCCTGACCTACACCTCCTGTTCCTGCATGAATCAACACTGTGTCTCCTTTCTTCATGTTTCCACAAGTCATTAGTGCGAACATTGCCTAAACATATCACACAGTTTGTTACCTCCTCTCGTACAAGTATGAAAAGGAAAAGTAAATTCAATAATATTATCTTAGTTAAACAATCCTCAAAATAAGTTATTATAGTTTGAAGTTGGTTGGTGATATTAGATTTTTAATGTTTGGGTAATATTTGTGGGTTTTTTAGGATCTAAATTATGGTCCTGTCTTTATATTATACATCACCTAACACATAAAAGTGCAAGCAATTATCTTACACTTGGAAAATATGCAAACAACACAATAAAATTCTACGGTAGTCACAGGTTAACGTTTGTTCTATTGCAGAACGAAGTTGATGTTATGTTTAATAACGGAGAAATAAACACAAATTTATTAAATTTATATTTACCAAGGGGTTAGGAATTAAATTTAACTCACATTTCCCACAATACAAGCCCAAACAGACTGGGTTCTGTCCACCCCATCTTCTTACTACAAATACAGAAGAAATCTCTGTTTTATACATGTTTTTTTCTAGATTTTTCTTGTATCGCCTCATCTTAAAGATAGTATCAGATTCCAGATCCTTAAAAATACTGGTGCAAAAACTTGTATTTAGAATTATAAAGAAAATCTTCCACAAATATATGTAATCCAGAGGTAACGGTTACACATTTTAAGTCTCAAGCAAGTTTTGTCTGTTTAGAAAAGCAAATTTTGTTAAAATTATCATAATGCTTTTCTTGAGTGAAGATCTCTGACACAGAATTATTGTTTCTTTATAATATTGCCAAACGGCTAAATCATTATACAAAATAAACTAATCACACACTTTTTAAAAAAGTTCTATATTTCGGCATTAGCCTTCTTCAGGAACAAACAAACAATAACAAATAGAAGTGTTTACCACTCTGTATCAGATGGTTTTAGCAAAAATCCAAAATACATATAATTTATAAGAAGTAAAAAAGAAAATTTTGATAGAAAGAAAGAAAATATTTTTTGTATAAGTTACTATCTCAAATTTAGACCAGATGGTGTTTTAGATTTAAGTATTAATTGATGAGCTTTCTCAAGCTGTCTTATTTAAGTCTGATGCGTCTTTTGCATAAGAAAATTGAAAAAAGGGAATAAGAAAATTGGCAAAAGACGCATCACTTAAAATTAAGACATCTTGAGCAAGCTCATAAATTAATACTTAAATCTAAAACACCATCTATCTGGTCTAAATTTGAGATAGTATACAAAAAATATTTTCTTTCTTTCTATCAAAATTTTCTTTTTTACTTCTTTATAAATTATATGTATTTTGGATTTTTGCTAAAACCATCTGATACAGAGTGGTAAACACTTATATTTGTTATTGTTTGTTTGTTCCTGAAGAAGGCTAATGCCGAAATATAGAACTTTTTTTTAAAGTGCGTGATAAGTTTATTTTGTATAATGACACAGAATCAGTTATCCTTGTATAAGAAACCTATCTTTTTGTTACTTCATGAATCGCAGTGTAAGATGGGCTTCAAACAAGTGGGTCTAGGCGTTATCACAAAAGCTATTGGTGATCTATTTTTAAAGTGAAATAAAAATTATTAATTGAACTTGAACTTGAGCCTTCTTGAAAGTAGGCCTGTGTTCTAACCACTAGATAATTGGCCCCATAGGTAAATAAGTATGGTTCAACCATTTAACCCTATTACTGTATTACCAAGTACTAAAATTACATACAGTTCCATAGACTACAGGCACAGTTGCTCCCTGCTCCAAAGTCCAATGGTCGGGTATTTCCCACATCAAGAACTTGTCTCCAATTACGGTGTTGGACAAACAACGAGACGATGTCATTCCCATCACTCTGCGACCGTCTGCTGTGCGACCAGAAAACTCAAACCCACATTGACAGTCCTGCAAGCATTGTGTTTACACTCAGCTAAATTCAAGTGCTGATTTAAATCTTAACATTAACGATTAACTTCAACGTTTAAAGCTCTTGTCTTTTCACACAAAATTTAAAATTTACAAAACGATAAAACAACCAACATGTGTGGATGTAAAACATTGACAGTAACAAAGGCACTAAGAAGCTAGTTATATTTGAAAACAAAGTACTCCGGAAAATCTGTTGACTGATAAAAGAAAATGAAGGATGGAGAATAACATATAATAGGGAACTAAAAGATCTGTTTCAAGCATCACATGTGCTTGCTAAATAAAAATCTGACATTTAATATGGACTGAACATGTGATAAAGAAGGGAGATGAGCCTGTAATAAAACAAATACTCCCGCCGCAGCAAACCTGCAGACTAAGCGAATTTCCATTTGCCTCATTGGATTTACACTAAAATGTCTCCTTAAAAATATCACATTTATTCCCTATTTAAATAGGATGTTTTTTTTATGTTAAATGTTAAAAGTTAGTAAGAAATAAAAACATTTTCCAAATTTGGGCAAAATATGTTAATAAACAAGCAAACTACAACAGTTTACTTATTCTCCATGAGAATAACATGGGAATTTTAAATTTAAAATTTTTTGAAATTTTCTCCGTAAGCATTAGGCGCATTATAACGCTTCAATATACTAAATTATTTGTTTTTTTAAGCTCTACAAAACAGTTTGGAAAGAAATTGCAAAATTTTATGTTTTTTGGGTCAAAAATGGGAAAACCCCATTTTTACCCCGTAAAACCCCCCATAAACCCCTGTTCCCATGGTCCGATCATGCTGGTTCACGAACTCGTTTGAATAAACGTAGGTTTACACGTTTGTACCAAATTTCATCAAAATCAGATCATTTTTGCTCGAGTTATCGCGCTAACGGACACATATATATATACAGTATATGAATTTAAACGGATGGTGTTTTTGGCCTCTAGGGACCTCAAAACAAAAAAAAAATCGGTCCTGGGTCCAAGTCTTACCATGAGTACTACGGTAATAACCCCAGACAGCACACTTTATCCCAGGGACATCCCATAGTAGTCCCATATGTCCTGAGAATGTCTCGGGATATGTGCGCTATCCTCAGGATATCCCGCAAAATCCCGGGACGAGTACGAAATCCACAGGATATCCTACAATATACCGTAATGTCCCGGGATTTGTAAGTTAACCTCAGGATATCCTGTAAAGTCCCGGGATATGTACGAATGCCAAGGATATCCCAGAATGTCCCGTGACATCCCAGGACATGTAAAAAATCCACTGGATATCCTGTAATGTCCCGTAATGTCCCGGTAACAAACTGAAGAAAAAAATACTACCACTGATGAAATGTACAGTACTGTATATCTAAATTTAAATGTTCAACAAGGCCAATATAATAATTTGTTTTTTTCACTAGTGCTTTCAGAAACTTGGTTTCCATCTTCAGGCTGTGTTTACACTAGTACAGAAAGTAAATATTTACTTAATAAATTAATTTTAAACAAAGTTAAAACAGATGATTTAAAGGATATTGGAAAAATAAAAAATAATATTAGAAAAATTAATCTTTTGAATTTTGGATATGCGAGTCTATGATATGCGTTACAGTGTTGTTCTTGATGTAATTATTTTCAGTAATTCCGAATTTATAATTGGGCCGTCTTCATTATTTAACAAATAATTTTGGTCTGTTTTTTTTTCTAAAAATAAGATTCCCACGCATTAAGATGTTGAGGTTTTATAATTTATTTTAAAAGTTTAAGGTTTCCCAGATTGAAAATATGTCTTGTTAATACTATGGCTAGCAAGGGTTGACTTTACTTTACTGACATATTACTACCACTGAGTTCAGGAAAACTAGAGTTCTATCATAGTTGTGTGAAATGTGAATTTAATTCTAACTTTAAATTAATAAAACAACAAAAAACTAATTTTAATCATATAACAATCAATTATTACAGTGCTAATCTAATGGTGATTAAATAATCTATATTCAAATACCAGTATCCTCTCCAACTACCAGAAAAACAATTTAACTACTTGAGGCCTAAACAGATTAACAGAATCATATATAGCCTATACTGTAGTATCAAAAATATTTTAAGTATTGCGACCATTGCAACTGTCGGCTACTCTTTAACCACTTGAAAACACCCATAATCAACAAGCGCAGATAGCTCAGGAGGTAAGTAAGAGGCTCACAAGGCGAAGGTACCAGGTTCAAAACCCGTCTGGGCCAAAAACTTTTTTCTCGTTTTTTTCTTCAAAATTTGTGTTTATTAACTATTTAATCAATTTACTAAACTTATAATTAAGCTTTTCATACTAAATCTATATTATTTTGTGTTTTTTATGTTCAGGCCTAGACCACACTTTATCCCAGGGACATCCCATAGTAGTCCCATATGTCCTGAGAATGTCCTGAGGACTACCCTGGGATGACCTCGGATGTCCCACGGATATGTGTGTGAGCTTATCCGTAGGACATCCCCGGGCGGGGACATTAGGCATTCCTGTGGATATCCTGTGATATCCCAAGTTGACCATAGGACCACTATGGGATATCTTGCATATCCTGTCGCAATATCCGTGGGATGTCCTGAGGAGAAAGTGTGCTGTCTGGGACTTATTCCCTATATGGGAAATTTGCTAAAATGGAAGGAAAGGGCAGATGGAAAAAAAGTGTTCAAAGAGGAGTTATGAAAATGTTGAGATCGGATGAAGAAGACACACAGGATCAGAATGGCCCACCATTCTGGGCCATAATGATTCTTGGTGGTGTCAATTGTCTCTTTAAGTAAAAATTGGGAACAGCTGTCCTGTGTTTTCTTAATCATATGTCTTTGCGTAGAATGGTGACCATGTTGAAGTGGCGTAGTTTGCCAGGTTTTGGCAACATTTATGTTGTATTCGTTCTTAGACCTACGGTAACTAAATTTTTATTACATTAGCTACATAACGTTATTTTTAGTTCTTTTTTTGCACAACATTGTTTTGTCTAAATGGAAAAATATTTCTTTATTTACAATTAAATTTGTTATAACAGTTTTATTAAATTTAAACTTCCCTCCATAACCAGTGCCGCATTCCGGTGCATTCCGGCACCATAACACCCCTGATGTTATTAGTTTCTAAAGATAGCTTTTTTAAATTCTTAGTTTTCTTGAATTAATTATGGTATGTATAATTGTAAATGGAATGAAAATTATGTTATTTGTTGATAATGGAATAATTATTGCTAAGCATATGTTACTTGGCAAAACATCTTAAAAAACCAGAGTCCTACACACCTGTTCACGTCTGTCTTTTGTAATGACTTCCGGAGCTAGTTTTCCAGTCATCATCATAACATCACGGAAGTTCAAGGCAGAGTAGTAAATATGAACTAATTCCTTGTTTTCTGGAACAGGATCCCTGAAAACAAAAGCAAGGATCAAACATCTGACATTTAAATGCATAAAATAAATCTCAATGCTTGGTTTTTGATTTCTCAATATGAATTTAAATCCTAAAAAGATTTCCTGAATATAATTTCATGAAGATTATATTGTTATTTTTCTCTTGATAAAATAACAACGCTCTTACATTAGTTGATAAACAGTTTGTGTTGAAAACTTGATTCAGAAAAAGTAACAGCATGCAATCAAAATCATTAGTACATGAATTGGCCATTCTCAAGTTTCCGAATTCTTGTCAGTAAACAATATCCTCAACAGTTTCCAATCTGGATTTCGTAAATATTACAGCACTGAAACAGCGATGCTCCATATAACTGATGAAATACGATTTGCTATGGATCACAGCCAATGCACTATTTTAACCTTATTTGACTTCAGCAAAGCTTTCGATACTGTAAATCATAGCATTCTTCTAGCCAAACTCCAACTTTTAGGTTTTTCTGATAATTCACTAAAATGGATGAGATCATATCTTCAGAGCCGAAAGCAGTGTGTATGTCATGACAACTTGACGTCCGACTGGAGAAATGTTCCCTGTGGAGTTCCTCAGGGTTCAATTCTTGGCCCACTACTTTTCACTGTTTACATTAATGACATTAGTACAGTACTACACCACGTAAAGTTTCATTTTTATGCTGATGACCTGCAAGTTTATTCTCATTTTAAAGTCAGCGATATAAATGAAGCTATAGACATAATGAATCACGACATTGACAACATTGTTCAATGGGCAGCTCAGAATGGACTTAGACTCAATCCTGACAAAACAAAACCAATCATTATAGGTCACTCACGTTTACTAAACAAACTTGAAGAAGACAATTTACCAAAACTCACTGTAAATGGAATTACTTTGCAATATCAAAACAAAATCAAAAGTCTTGGATTGCTGATGAACCGCACATTAGACTGGACCGACGCGGTGGTAGATACTTGTAAAAGAGTATTTGCCGCCATTCACACAATGAAGAAGATGCAACGACTCCTTCCTTTTCACATTAAACTCTTACTGGTCAAATCACTTGTGTTTCCACACTTCAATTACTGCAACACTGTGGTTAATGATATGACTGTGGCTTTGGCAACAAAACTACAACGTGCACAAAATTATTGTATTAGATTTCTGTTTGACCTTAGGCAGGACGACCACGTCACACCTTATTACATAAATGAATCAATTTTTAAATTACCTCAGAAAACTCCGAATACTTTCAATCACTCATTCGGCTATCAATCTTGGAATTCCAAATTACATTGCAAAGAATTTTGAATTTTTGAATGAAAGAGGTGCAAGGGATACTCGCTCTGGCTCGTCTACGTTGCGCATTCCTCGTCACAGAACAACTATTTATAATAAATCATTTGTAGTCACAGCATGCCGCCTATGGAACTCTATACCCGATGCCATTAAATCCATAGAAAACCGATCCCGACTGAAGGCGACACTGAAAGAATATTATCTCAACCGGATGGTAGTGGCGTGGCGGGATGGCGTGCGTTAGGCTTAGCTGCTGCAAAGAGTGTATGTGTGTGTGACTGTATGCTAGGAAAATAAATGTATGTTATGTTGTTTATTATTAATTATGTTACGAAATGTGTATTTTACTTTTGTTCATATCATGTATTATTGTTATTACTATTATTATTTAGAGGTTAACTGTAAGAAAGGACCATGAGGTCCTAAGTTCGCCTCAATAAAGAAGGATTTTTATTTCATTTCATTTTCATTTTTCATTTCATTTCATTTCATTTCATTTCATTTCATTTCATTTCATTTCATTTCATTTCATTTCATTTCATTTCATTTCATTTCATTTCATTTCATTTCATTTCATTTCATTTCATTTCATTTCATTTCATTTCATTTCATTTCATTTCATTTCATTTCATTTCATTTCATTTCATTTCATTTCATTTCATTTCAATTGGCGCATGATCATTGGCGGTGGTTGAATGCTCAAACTCATTGCAAGAGATGTTCATAGTGGACTTATGATTTTATTTTAATTCCAACTGTTTCCACAATTAACTAAAACTAATATTAGTTATTAAAAACAAATGTAAAAATAGGATTTTAGATTTATGCATGATAACATTTTGAAGAAGAACTTGTCAAGCCAATGACTTTACTAAGTAGTAAATGATGAGAAAATATATGAAGTGGTCAGAGCACAACAAATAGATGTAACAAATCATTATAATAACAGCTTAATATATTTGTTAAAAATTAGTTTAAGTGACATGAGTAATGATTAAACTAGTGTAATGACATATAAATCCATTCTACCAATAATTGCTATACAAATTTAAATGATCTTATTTCAATATTACCTGAACCCTAAGGGACCCTGCAACCAAGTAAGGCTGGAGAGGTCCCCTCTAACAACGGTGTTGACAAAACTATGGTCTACATCTTTGGGTTCGAACACGTCAATGGGGAAGTGTCGGTAGCTTCCCCACTGTCCATCCTTGAATACGTTGATAGCCAGGTTCTTGGAAATTTGATCTTTATACATATCGTTGTCCAGTGAAAACTCTGGAGCATTTTTATCCATGACAAATACGCACCTGGAATCAACAAATTAGTTTCACATGTAGTCTCAATGTATGATCAAAATAAACTTAATGCTATTCAAGAATCTTGTTTGGTCTATTTGTCGAGAGGTATAACTATTTTTACTAACTGAATGTCCCAAACAAACTTTGAAGCAACTAAAGATATGACTAAAGCTACAAATTCAGGATGATGCAGAATGTGTGTAAGTAAATGAATAAATATATTTGGGTTAAATGAACGTAACTTTAAAAGACAACGCTGGTCATCATCTAATGGTCTATTATTGGTTTGGCAAAATAAGGAGGGTTGTTTTCCTACTAATATTACTTTTCAGACAAATCATTTTGATTTAATTTACGTTTATTGTCATTTACTTATCATAATGGATCAGCATATATACCATCAGGGATGTATGGAACGTACATGAAAAAGAACGGAACAGAAATAAGATTTTCAGGGGGAAACAATAAGATTTTCAGAGAATCAGAAAAACAAGGAGGGAAAGAGTTAGGAATGCAGAGATCAGGAGAGGGGTAGTTAATAATGAATAGCTTAGGGGAAATAGAAAAGGCACAACTAAAATGGTTTAGTCCTGTAAGAAGAGTGTGAGAAAAGAGAAGTCCAAGGGAAATTAAATTGGTGGCAAGAAACAGAAATGAACCAAATATAAGATCTACAGGAAGATGTATATGAGGGGAAAGGGGATCTGGGGAAGACATAAGTTAGATCACAAGGTAGAGGAAGAACTTTGGAAGGGAAACCAAAACTGAAGATAATAAGTGTGTAGGTAAGGATCAGTGGTTACTAAACAAGACTAATTGAAATTTCTAAGGATAGATCAAAACAAATATTTACACAGCTCGATCTCCACCGGGTTCTTTTCTGATACAGTTGACTAGTCCGATGATTCCATTGGTTTCCTCTTTCTCAGCATACAATACTACTTTCTTGGTAGCAGCGTCTTTCAATGCAGCTTGGATTTGAGGCAACCATGAATAGTTTTCTGAGGTTACCTTGATAGCTAGTTGAGCAGGCTTAGCAGTTGAATCCTATAAAATTTATTTTACTTTTAAACAGTTCAAATTATTATGACAAATGATCAAGTATGGTTTGGGTTCACAATTTTGTATTAAGAGCTGGAAAGTACAAAAAGTATGTATAGTATGTGATAAAAAATTGCATATCAGTTAGTGGTTTATAACTTTAAAATGCTATATTAAATCACAAAAATTAATAAGACTTTTTGAAAATCATGTTTAAAGATGTGTTGAATAAATAGCACAAGAATATGTTGAATCTATCATAGCATAAACTTCCAACCATATCACTGTTTAGGTGTAGTTGCAAAATACTCCTGCGAGTCATAAATCAGTTTTTTAAGTGGTTTCTTGAGTTATAAAGGTGTAGATATGTAACGAGCCTTTTTCCTAGTGGGATGAATTTTTGTTGTTTGGCAGATTATAGCCGATTGTTGAGGTAAGCAAGCGGCGACGGCGAAGCTAGCTAGCGCCCTTTGACCCGGCTTATCAGTTCTGATAAGCCTAGGGTATCCTTCAGGACAGTATAGGACGGACATTCCAGTCGTGGATTTGGGGCAGTGAGTTGGTGTCTGGTGGAGATGTCATCGAGTGCTAGTGTGCAGTGGACATTATAGTGTCGTCGGTGGTGTAACTGTACAGAGTGGTTGGAGTTTAAGTTGGGTATAGACCCGCAAGTGTTGAGTGACGATTTTCCTTTAATTTTGGTCTAAGATTTGATATTTAATATTAATTAATAATATTAATCTCTGATTTTATTACAAGGGTTAGAGTTGTAGCCATGCTGGTATAATCTTGATACAGTGTTTTAGGCACTCTGGGCCTAACTATTGGATAGTTAGGACGAGTTGCGTAGTTAGCAACGACCCCCTAGGATAGTGGAGAGTCGGCGTAGGTCTGGTGGTGATTATTGCACGTTTGTTTGGTGGTGACTTGTTTTTACTTGTTCACAGTGCCCGTGTATAAGCCAGTCCTATACCGGATAGACCCGGCTTTTGGCCTAGTGGTTTCCCTCGTAGCAGACCCTGGAATTTTACCCAGCCATTGTAAGCTGAGCTATCCTCGGCAAACATTTGTGACTGCACATTGTTTTTTTCCAGTGCAGGAAGTATCATTGCAACTAACTAACAAGACTATGATTGCAATTTTTAGTAGGAAAAAATCATTTGTGAAAAATTTAAGTAAAGGAAATAAAAGTTAAAAGTGTTAGGCTGCCAAAATAAGGTAATTTATCAGTACAGTTCACCTTTTTACTGTACCGGCTCATTCCTTGCTTTGCTGTAAACATTCCACGCACGGGTGGTTAGTCTATTTGGACTGACAAATGCAAGAGGCCGCCAACCTCTAAAAAAAAATAAATAAAAAAATAGTGAGTTTAAGATAGTTTAAATGTTATTATTAAAAATATAAAGATATGTATGGCAATTAAGGATTAATTACCTTTTTAATCAAAATTATCCGTTCACTTTCAATTACACGTTCCATGCAGATAGTGTATCCACTTTTTTCAGTTTTCTCATTTACTTTTTCTCTTATGATGATAAATCCATCTTCTTTAACAGCAGCAAGACAATTTTTGAGAACCTGGAAAAGTCAAATTTAAATCAGCTCGAATCTTTGCTAACAAGTTTGTAAATAAAACTATTTTTGTTACAAAATCATTTGTTGGTATAATTTTCCTTAATTATGCAATAACGTCATTTTATACAGCACATTCATAAAAGTACATTTTTATACCTATTACTGAAGCACCCAAAGCATTAAAGATATAGTGTAAAATCCAGATATGAATGTGCCTCATGAAATAAATGGTATAAGAATAATAAAAGGCTTCTATATTACATTATAAATTATTACTAATGTTTTTTTTTTTACATAAATAAAACTCCATCAAACAGTGTCAAACTCTACTGATCAATGTACTGATGATTAAAAACAGTGAAGTATTTACAGTATAAGACAAATGAATGAGTCAGTTTTTATTGTAGTGATTCTTGAACTAAAATTATCTGGCTCATCAGCCAAATTCACTATCATTGAGCTACAGAGTTTATTGCCTTTAGACTAAAGGCAATAAAAAAACTAATTTAAAAAAACAAATTTAAAAAAACAAATTTAAAAAAACGAAACTGAAATATAACATTTTAAAAACGAATTTAAAACTGTTTTAAAAAACGATTTTTAAAATGTAAAAAAACATTAGTAAAATTGTTTAACCTGAAAAGAATCCAAACTTTCAATTATTATTATAACAGTTAATAACATTGAAATTAGATTTTGAGACTGTGATGATTAGTCGCCAAAATTATTTTCTAAATCTTGGGATTATTTTTTAAAACTAAACCAGTGTCTGATTATTGGCACATATAAACACAGTTATTCTTAATGACATGTAACCTACTTAATCGATCGAATCATTGTACCCATTGGTCTCAGTAATTGCAACTTGGAGACACTTAGGCTTTAGTTAAACCGAGAGGTTCACATTTGGCCCTAGACTATCTCACGGAGCACTTCATTTTTTTGGTAAGACTACATGTTTATTACTTTATCGATATAAATATTTAGATAGATCGGGTTAACCACCAGTTTTAGGTTGGTGGTTGTCTGATATTAATTTGTATTGTTATTTTAAAATATAATATATTTTCTTCAAACAGCCTTAAATGAGAAAGTGATAAATATATTCCTATTTTGAGACATGTAGGCAAGAATTATTATAATTAGTGCAGCTCAGTAATTGAATTTTATTGTCTAACTTCAATGAAAGGAGCCTGTAGAATATCCATTTTATTTAGATTGATTTAATGTCATTAGTTTTTGATATTTTTAAAAATTAAAGTTGTTCATCTCCCACTATAGTTACTTTGATTGAACATGATCCCTGTTAAACTCCGAGTCAAAACAAAACCGTGCCACTATTATTAGGTTAAATCTGCTGATGAGTTAGGTACCTCAGCTCTGCTCGGAGAGAAGAGATCAGAAGCCACGACTAACACAGCAGATTGGTCAGTTGTAATCTTCTTGTCTTCCACAACAATGTTCGGACCGATGTCCACAACTTTGGGATTATCAGCAGGAGATAACACTGTGATATCAGCCTGCATTGGGAATACAAATTAAAGAGATTATGATAAGAAAAATTATTTTGAAAGTACAGTAGTAGAACTCAAAGTCTTTTAGCTGAGACTGTGACAGTACATGAAAAGAATTTAGGATTCCAGCAATGGTGTTTTTGTTGAAAATATGAAATAATACACATTGCAGAACACATACATGAGAATACACGAAGATGTAAAAACAATTCCTTTGACACATTGCCTACCACCGACCACTTTCCACTGTACGAGGGAATTTGTGAGACCTGGTAGAAGATCTGAACATTTTAACAACATTAAAATGTGTTAGGCCTATTTATTATCTTATTTTGTATAGTACTCTCTGTCAAAATGAGGATTGTGTTTGAAATAAGATTGTGTACTCTAAGAAAAGTAGTTCAACAAAATACAAAACAATTAGAATCATCATACCTGAATGAGAGGAAGGTCTCCAAGAATTTGTAAGATGGCTGGGGAAAGTAGAGTGGCGTCCGGATTGCAGCTACTATCCAGGACTTCAACAACCTTCACTTTAGTGGAAGAGACCTGCTCGAGGGCCAAGTGAACACACATTCTGGTGAAGGTGCTCAGGTCAGTGTCCTGAAAGTTAAACAAACATCAGTCTTCATGTGATAAATAAATACATACGAAAATAAATATTACAAAATTGCAGTCATAAACAATTTTAATAATTTAACTATTTCTCTGTAAATTAAATCAGTGTTGAGGTCATGAATTCACCAATTTAGACTTTTTTTAGATATACCATTACTATAATGATGAAAATAAAAGGTATTAATGTGAATCAATACCTCTATTAGGGTCAGTATGATATTTAAAATGACTCCAACCAGACATCTGTCAACCCAATATTTTCAATACTAGTTATTTTTTACAAAATTTCACAGTAATCAAAACTATAAAATAAAATTCTGTCAATATATGAATTGAGATATACTGTACTGTTATTATTCACTTACTTGTTCATTAGTGACATGAGGGAAGAACTCGTACTTCTCAAGTACTGGTTCTCCAAGAGGCTTTCTTCTAGAGATAGCACTGGCTTTGAGACCTTCAATTTGGACTCCACCAGATTTGATCATATCTAGATACTCATACACATACACGGGAACCTCTGAAAAGTCAAAAGTAATAACATTTTAACACTATTCAAAATTAACAAAAATACTTTTTACTAATACTTACTTACTTACTTTTCACTTGCTGACATTTTGTGTCAGCAAAATAAAGGTTTGCTACACAAACAGAAAAAAAAACTTGAAACAAATCATTTGACTTTGTTTGAGGTAATTTTTTTGTGATGGGGAGTTGATGTTATTTATTGAACTTGTTCGCCAACTTGAATCAACAACATACCCTACCTAGTTAGTAGCTATGTTTTAGATATGTTTTTGTAGATACAGTAGACCCCCTCTTAACCGACCTCGTATCAACCGATAATCGGATTATCCGTCTTCGATCATAAAATAATAGTTTGTTTTAACCGACCTTGCTTTGAAGGCAGTTCGTTTTAACCGCCGCTTCCTAGGAATCTCGGCGTTTCCGCTCCCACGCTGGGCGATGAGAACTGAACCATATGCTTATCTCCACAGGATATGACTAACAATAAGTTATTTTGTGTTGATCACAAAATATATAGCATAACCTATTGTCAGTTAGTCATCATCGTTCGCAGCTCGAGCACATCTTATCTGATTTGTTATCTGTGCGGCAAATTTATAACATCATAAAGTGCGTTACGATTTTGAGAACTGATTTTCTTATCGCCGGAGTAAACAAGCAACGCAACTTGTAGGGAAGGCAGGGAAAGGGGTTAACAACTCCAAGGCCAAGATAGTTTTTGTGCCTCGAGCCTCCAGTGAGAGGCTATAAATAAACGTCCTGTCTTGTAACAAAATGGTCGCTTGTATCTTTAATGTCGACAAAAGGTTCTGTACTGTATTACGATGTATTTGGAAAGTATCAATTCATACATTACAGTACTAAAGTTATTAAAATAGGAATTGTATTGACTCTTGCCTAGTATTACATTATATTCCACTGAAAGTAGGCCTATTTGACTTAACCGTGTTTTGTGTTTATTTGTGACTTTACTATCAATATTAAAAAGGAGATAAGAGTAGTTTATTTTATAAATAATGCAAGTATGACGTCAAAATAATGATTACATAATTTCAAATAAATAGCACTTCATTATGTTGTGATTTTAGGGATTGCTCGTTTTACCCGACCTTTTGAGCTATCCGACCTAAGTCCGGTCCCATTAGGGTCGGTTAAGAGGGGGTCTACTGTACACTGTAAGAATGGAAAGGGTCATATAAAGGTAATCATTGACAATGTTAATCTATATGGGATGGAAGAAGGGAGTACAGTAAGGTGTTATCATCAAAGAGGTAGATAGATATCAACACTCTGAATAACTGAAGAAAGCTCTTTGAGAAAAACTTGGAACAACACCAGAAAAATAGTTGTGCCTGCAAATTGTTTTTTTAGTAGAAAGCATCCAAAACCACTACTCCTTTTTCTTCTATATAACTATTTGGTAGCATATTTTGGAATCTGGAATCTAATCCCATCCTTTGATGAGAACGTGTATTAAAATGAAAATGTAATTGTTATAGAAAAAGTCTACAATGATTTCCTTAACGATGTTAAAAAAATAGTTCTAGTTTGAGTGTTTTTAATAATAAGCTTATAACTGACCTTTCTGCTCTTCTGGGAGGGAGAACAATGTTTGGACATGTTTCTTGATGTCAATGACTAGTTTTTGAATTGAGGTAGGTACGAACAGTCCCCTAGTGTCTTCTCGTACAATTTGCATCTGAAGCATGTTATCCATGAACGCCACCCAGTTGTTGTGCCACAAGATCTTACCGATTGAACCTGTAAGAACATTTTTTATAAAAATATTGTGCTTCATAGTCTTTTATATTTCATTAAACTCACTATTTTGCCTATAATCTTCTCAAATAACAGGGGTAGCCATCTATCACCCAATTCTGTATCTAGTTAAATATTAAATGATTTGTATGAAATTATTTGAAAATTGTAAGAAATTGTTTGACTTCAAGATATTTGTTATAACCATTTGTGTGTGATGGTCCAGTAAAATATGATATCTCTAGCTTAGCTGTGCTCTAAGGAGCAGTTTGAAAAATCCTCAAATTTGAGAAGGGTAAATAGATAGATAGAATAATTTAGAACAGCAAGCTGGTTGCGCTTGCGCTTTAGAACTCTTCCCTCACCACCATCGCTTTTTATTGTACAATTATCTCATAACTGCTATTATAGTAGGGGAAGAGTAGTGGTGGAAATTTTCTGTCTCCCTCACACTATCCTCCCTACATGCCATTCCAAATTACACGATTGTTACAATGATTAGAGAAAAAAAAACAAAAAAGTCTGTGCCAATCTGAGATACAAATGGTTAGTAATTAAGGCTTTTTTTGTAACAACATACCAGAGTTATTTGCTTGGGTGACACTTCTGAAAAGTCCCTTGTAGTTGTATCCTCTCAATCTAAGTTCTTTGTAGAAGTCTTTGCCACTCAAAGGCAACAGTGAAGGTGCATCTTCATTCACTGGAGGGTCTAGTGTTACCATTTCTCTATTGATGTTTTCTGGCACGTAAATCTTCCCAGTTACAATTGCAGCACCTCCTTCAACGATCTCAAAGTTTCCACTTCCTTTCTGTACCATTACGATGAAGTCCAAGCCACCTGAAAGTTATATGATTTTTATTTATTTTTAGACTCATTTCAATCAAGATGAGTTGATCAGTTGACATTTTGTTGGCATTATAGTTTTAAATGCTTCAAATTTATATTTTTCTTCGGGGTATATCAAATTAACTATTTATGCTATATTATGATGTTCAGTTATAATAAGAGGATGGTTACCATCTTTGGGAAGGTTTGTAGCTCGGTGGAATCGAACATCCTCAAAGACCACTGAGACATCAGTAAATAGCTCTCCTCTCATTAAACCAACTGTCTCCCACGCTAAAGCCTGAAAAAGGATAGAGGTAATAGTTAGATTTATGGAAGAAGATATTTAAGCATGATACTGAAATTGTTCTATGAAAAATGTGTAGGTATGGTTGAAATGGAAAATATTGAATAGGTTTACTTGCCACGGCCCTTAGAGGCTGCAGGTTTCAATGAATATTAATTTAATTTAGGCTATATTTTCTTCTTGAGGAAAAATTGTGTAGACTACTCACACCAAAAAACCTGCTGTTGGCGTAGGTCTCTGGTGGTGAGTAGAATGAAAATTATAGCTTATAATTATCCAAAACATCCTTAATTAATGTGATGTTAATTAATCTTGCATCAGCACTAAATGCATATAGACTGGTGCTGTAGTTAAAAATGTTACTACCTACAAAGGTATCCATGCGGCAAAGGTACTGTACAAATCATACAATTTAGTAACAATATAACAATAACAATAAATATTAAAACTCAAGTTGAATGTATTATGATATTACCAGGTATCCAGTAGCAGGGTAAAGGTTACGGCCATCAATGATATGGCCACCAAGATACTCCAGTTCATCGTCTTTCAAGTTAATGTTGACAGTCCTTTCTCCAGACTTTATTTTCTCCTGCATACGGTATGAAGTGACATACCAGTCTTCAGAATGCTCCCACCTGACTAACGGGGCAATCATGGGAGTTCCACGGGACACAGGCAAAGGAACCTCAGGGTATAGATTGGCAAACTGGGGATTAACTCCCACCTCATAAAGCCTGAAAGAAAAATAAATTGGTTTAGATTTAAAATTTGGTCACGCCAGAAAATTTTACTTAAGTTATATAATAAATGATTAATGGGTAGTGTTAAATTATTGTCAATGATCTTTTTAATATAAATGTCACAGAAATTATAGCAATGTAAAGAAAATTATTTTTGAATTCTTATGTTTTTAAAGACATCCAGGTCTTTTAAGTAGTTCTGGTATTGAAGATTATTTTACTTTGTAAATATTACAATTAAAACCAGCTGTAATTTTGATTACAATATGGCGCTACTGATTGAAGAGAATGGAATGTGGTGTTGGTTTATGGCTAAAAAGCAAAGATGCATATACAGCTCAGTTGCGATCACAAATAAAAAGCAAGTTGCGCAGGAATAATTGTGAACACGTCGTCACAAAATAAGTACTCCTTGCGTATCCAGTAATATATGGCAACCAAACTTTGGATAAATATAAACCTCCCTTTATTTCCTATAAACCACAGCCACTTTTCTATCTCTTAAAACAACAGCACCTCTACAATGTGAATTTAAAAAGAAAATTTACGGTGCCTTACTCTTCACCCTATTCCTCAAATACTTAACTTCAAACACAAGATAATACTTACTTTCCCAAAGCTGTGACCAACACCACAGAGTTGTCTGGGTTGTCTTTCTGGGTAAGAGGAATGTTGACAACTTGTTTGTCAAGGGAGCGACGCAGGATGGCTTGAAGGAGGCCATGAGGAGCAATCTCTATAGCAATAGCTCGAGCTTGAATATGCTTGGACGCTTCTTCAAACAGCACTGGACTCAGTAGATTGTTGGTATGGTAGTCCGCAGAGCATAGCTTGGCTAGGGGAGAGTCCCACTGTGCCTCAGGGACGGAACTGCTGATCCATCTTGCGGACCTGGGCTTCGGGTTGGGGATCACCTGGAGACAGTCATGACAATATGACAGATATGAGATATATATGAAAAACTTCTCATTACTACTCAGAGTCAGATTTTACCTCAATTTATCCTAATGATCAAGTATGAAATTGAAGGAAATATTGAGAAGAACAAGATGAATTTTTTGATGTTAGGTACAACCAGGCTGCAGAAATAGGTCATCTAAAACACAGCTCCATGTCCATGTCCATTGCAAAAATTTACTACAGTTATCATTGCCTACAAACCCTAACTATCCATTTAACTTAAAAAGAATCATGAACCTACACTGACATAATACAAAGTACAATGTCTTCTTTTCTCCTAATTTTACACCAAGAGAAAAGATTATTTATAAAGCTATTCAATACTTGATAAAACCTATTAATTCCCATGATTTTCAAAAGAAAATTAAAACTATATTCATTATTCAGGATTTAACTAAGAGGAAGGTAGTCTCACTGTCCTTTTTTGGTGACACCAACTCTAAAGAAAATGTCTTGCTGTTTTCCTAAATTTTCAGTTTATTGAATTTGTAACTTCCTGTCAATATATTTGTTCCAGTCTGTTATTCAAGGCTTTTAATATTTAAAAATAAACTTACCAGCTACGAGAAATACATATGATGAATGATAGGTTATATTCAACAACAAGAAACCATATCAGCATCTAGTTACCTGTTTCAAATAAGAGAGGAGCTTGGGTCCGGCAGGAGCAATATATCGGCTGTGGTATGCGATGTTGGCTACATTCACCTCTCGGGCAAAGATCTTCCGCTGTTGGAGTTTAGCCACAAATGTTTGAACAACAGGAGCAGGTCCAGAGATGGTGCAACTTCCAGCAGAGTTATGACAAGCCACGTCAATTTCTGGGGGAAGGAGCTCCTTGATGTCATTGTAGCCCATACCTAGAGATTGAGCGACACTTTACTGGTATGATCCTAATTTGATTTGTTCCATGTCTTAATTTTCTCGTCATAGCAAACTACTTAACAACTGTTATTTACTTAGGCTGAAGGAAGATAAATCTGAACTAATCATCCATCATCACTAACTAATCATGTAGTTATGAATGCCGGTTCAAACTTAAAAATATTATAACCCCTAACTATTGTTCAAACTAAAACAAACCGAGAGATTCTATGAGTTCTTAATTCATTGAAGTTTGTTTTTGGTTATGGTAAGTTAGTGTTATTTTAAGGACATTTTCTATCACAATTGTTCAAAAATACCCCTGCCGCAGCTAACCTGTCCACTAAGCGAATTTCCATTTGTCTGAATTGATTTTCAATTAAATCTACTCAAATAACATTAGGATTAACGAGTACCTAAGGTTTGCTGCTACAAGGAAACTAATAAAATGTGGTTTTTAGTCAAATATTAATAGCTTAGTATAAAATAAATAAATTTGCCAAGTTTGATTAAAATACTTCCGTAAACAAGCAAACTATAACCATTGAGTATACACATTACGTGTATACTCAATGCTATAAAATTTTACAATATTCTTTATAAGAATAACATGGGAAGTTTAAATGTTAATTTTTTTAATTTTTTCCTTTACCAATAACCGTACAAAAATAAATTTGCCAAGTTTGATAAAAATATATCCATAAACAAGCAAACTACAACATTTTACAATATTCTCCTTAAGAACAACAAGGGAATTTTAAATTTACAATTTTTTAACTTTTTCCGTTACCAATAACCGTATAAAACACTTTGATATACTAAATTATTATTTTTTAAGCTCTTTAAAAAGGTCTAGAGAAAAAGTAAAAAATTTTGTGTTTTGAGGGTCAAAAATGAGAAAAACTAATTTTTGCCCCATAAAACCTCCCGTAAAACCCTATTCCCATTGTTTGATCATGCTGGTTCGCGAACTCATTCAAGTTTAATCTGCTTTATGTTTATACCTTTAAAACAAATTTCATCAAAATCGGACAAAAATTACTCGAGTTATCGCGTTCACAGACACATATACTGTATAACTCGATATAAATAATAAATAAATATATACAAATTTGAACGAATTGTGTTTTTGGCCGACATCAAAATAACAAAGTAAATGGGTCCCGGGCCTAGGTCTTACCGTGCCACCTACGGTAATAGCTACTTCCTTATAGGGAAGTTCGCTAACAAGTTTTCACCATGTGCAATCGAGAAAAATAGTTTATTCCTTGACACAACAAAATGTCTGCAAAATACCTTAAATACCAAACAGTCTGATAACTGACAGTTTAAAATAAATATAAAACTCCTGCTGTACTAAGCTAACCGCTTAATCCATTAAACATCCTTACCTAACTTAGGAACAGGAACAAAGACATTGTTACCATAAAAATAAACTAGCTATGGTTGAGACCTATTTTTATTGGAAGTCAATGGCTGTAGTAAAAATTCTAGTTGGCTGGGACAAAATCTCAAATGTTTTTTTTTTATGAACTAGAATACAAAAAAATTCACAACATAACCTATTCTTTCAAAAAATTTGAAAGAATTATCAACATTTTATGATCAGTTTCAGTTCTGAACTGGGAGCAGCTGTTCTACTAAATAGAACTCAGGAAGCTTTTTTCTGGAGACCCAAGTTCAAATCCTGCCAAGAACCAATAGCTTTTAGAGAAAGCTCTACCCAATGGTTAAGAGAGCACATGCATCCATCTAAAATAAAAGAATAGGCCTTTCAGACAAAGAAAGCACCCGCTAAAAAGCAATATCCTAATTATTTTATTTTTTTAAACAAAGAACTCACCAACAGCAGCCATTGCCCCAGTGATAAGTTTTGATTCCAAGGATGCAAGACCTCTGTAGTACGCAGCCAGAATCATCTGCTCAGCTGTAAAGCAGCCATCAGCGTAAGCGCAGCCAAGCTCACCTACTGAGTGACCTATCAGATGGTCCGGTTTGACTCCCACGGTTGTCAATACATCCACCAGACCAATCTGTAATATATAGGTAGGAATGTATACACCGAGTAAATGATCTCAGCTGTTGACCAAATTACTTTTCAAGTAAACTCTACTTTCATATCGAACACTGCAGCTCAGTAGTCTCTTGGGGTAAGAAAGCAGACATTGCTTACATTCGATACCAGCCACCTGCAATATCTTACCTCTGCCCATGTGACTTATGCCATAAAGCTTCTTTACATTCCTTAGATCACTGCAAAGACCAGTGGTCTATGGAGGAGGGCAGTTAAAATTTGTTTGATAAAAACATATCTTACAAACATATTTGGTTTTTGAACAATATTTTTTATTGTAAATCTCATATACATAAGATGTCTCTTTGATACATAAGAACTTCAGCAAGTGTTGAAAATCCACCGACATACATTTCAGCCTACGGTGGTTATTCTTGCTTTGTTTTTTTGTGTGTATTGTGTATTTTATTGAGTTATATGTTTACATTGAGTACATTTGTAACAAAAAGAGACAATTAAGTTTTCAGTTTTCATATACATGATTTATTAACAACATAAATATTCTAATTATTCCATTATATTTACTTAAGTTGTCATCTGTATATTACTATTATTTTACCTGTATAGCTGCAATTCCAACAAAGGAGTTCAGAATATTGTTGAAGATCTTTGGGTCTGGGTCACTAATGATTCGAATCAGATCAACACCCTTTGGTTTCAAAATCTGGTGACATTTGTGGATTGCTGCAGCAAAGACTGGAATCTTCATGAGGGTTGCTCCCATTCCTGCCCATTGGGAGCCCATTCCAGAAAACACAAACCACACTGGCCTCTTGTCTCCAGGGTAGTACTGAAAAGTTTGGAAGGTACATTGTTAATTAGAAACAATATTTGAATGATAACATAACAAACCTTAATCACTTTGAATAACATTTTTTAGTGAAGTGATTTAATTCCATTAATTAAGCTGTATTATTAAATTTTTGATGTTCCTTGCACCAAAAGTAGTAGAATTTATGTACAAGAGTAATTTTTATAAGATATTATGTATGAAACATAAGTCCTCTGCTTGAAATTAAGTAAATAAAATCACCTAAAAAGTTTGTGGCTATTAATTCTTTACCAAGGAAAGCAATAGTACAGCAGGGGTGAAGTTTTATCTTTATTTCATCAAATATAGATATTTAAACTGCCAAAGCTGTTTTTACCTTAATTGAGCGCATTCGGGCAGTGTTGTTTGGTGTAAGCACAGTGAAACCTCGGAAGATATGCCCGGGAATCTCATCCGTGTGAACACAGTGAAGCAGCTTTACAAACTCTATGTCAATGTTCCTGGATTCAACCTAAAAATATTTGTGCATAAAAAAATTTTTGTCTCAGAAAATAAAAAATGATCCGTTGATATTTGCAATAGTAGCATCAAGTATGATTTACATTACCTGAAACATCATTTAGGATGTTCCACCTATTCCTTGGGAAAATTTATTATGAAAATTTAATTAATTTAACACGTTCGCTGCGGGCCATCAAATGGCAGGCGTAGCCCCAGTGCGGCGCAGCCCGCAGCGTCGAACAAACCCGATTGCCGGGTGTTTGGCTCTCATATTTTGGTATGACGAATAGCAAATAACGTGCGGTGATGTCCCGTTTTATAACAAGAGTCGACGTAGTTCGCTAAACACTCACATATAGCAGCACTGCTTGGAACGTAGTCGGTCCCATCGTATTGCCAATTTGAGGGAGAAAGACGGGACAACAAGTTGATTTTTAAGTTTGCCAGACGGGGATTTTATGGGGAAATTTTACTACCAACCTACAACACAACAAAAAGAAAGTCACCCACTACACGCTAACGTGGAATAGGTCTGCCTTCGACCGACGCTAGAGCAAAAACGATGATATACGAAAGGCATTGCCGAGCGTATCCGATCGGTTACGACAGCGTCTGAACAGCGCTCGGCCCGTATCCGATCGGATACGCCCGCAGTGAACGTGTTAAAAAGCTTTGTAAGCATTGTCTGCTTAGGAACTCATAAACATTTTTAGGGGGAAATGTTATTCTATGCTTTATCATTTATTTGACTTATTCTCTAAATGGTTATACATTTGATGTTTTTTATAGAATAGATTAATGCACAATTCCATTGTTATACACTTTTAAGCTATTTAACAAACATTTAATAATTTATGAGTTGATCTAAAATAGTCTTTTTCTATGTATAGCAATGAATCATTCAACTTCTACCGAGCGTACATTCAATGTAACTTTGGAACGTGATAAACTTCAATAGCTTTTTGATGGTTCAAAACTAGATCCAAATGTCATTGATTGGGCTCAGTAATTGGTTCTGCCTATAGGTAGTAAGTTTGATTCTACAGAACCAGCTCATCTTAGAGTAACTAACAACGCTATTCAACACTACTACTTCACTCGTCTTCAACTTAAAATACGCTCCCTAGTGTATAGGTGTCATATAAATTTAATCAAATCAAATTTAGGGCAAGATTTCATTCATGCCCAATCCAAACATATTTTAACATCATGAATTTTTATTCCACTTCAAAAATACTTTGTAGCAAGTTCTTGATTTTTTAAGCTTTTGTGAGTGACGACTTACGTCTGAGAGAATAGTGTCCACGGCAACTTCAGTTCTTCCTGAGGCAGGAACCACTCTTGGTATGTCATCGTTGGGAGCTCCTTTATTCACCTTAGCCTTCTCATTCCACTTCAATAGAACGTGGCAATTAGCACCTCCAAATCCAAAGGAGTTGATACCCACCATGCCTCCACTCCATGGCGTTTTTTCAGTGACAACCTGGAAAATTTTATATTTCGCATAAATGGTAAAGCCTGTGAAATCCAATTTAAATAGCTCAAATAAAAAAATACAAGATTTGATCACGTTTCACTATGTTTGTATCAGTACTTTGTAATTTGACACTCAGGGCCGTAAAACAATTGGTTACGAAATTATAGTTTGAACTATTTTTTTAGAAACTATTTTAATCCATTGTAAATTGAAACATATTTAATTTAAAATACATTATGTTATTTAAAAATGGTTATTAATCTATTTGACTGGGCAATAGACAAAACATTTAATTTATTCTTTCCATTGCCAGTGAAAATCAAAATCATTCATAGACTATCTTGTTAACTATCCATGATTGATTTGATCCATTTTTTAAATAGTGAAAAGTGAAATAATCTGCTTGGTAGAGAGTTCCAAGATTATAAGACTTATTTGACAAAGTGTGATTTTTTAATTTTGTTGTTTTAGTCTAATTTATTTATGTAGGTAAGCTTTATTTATTGGTATGAGTAAATATGTCACTTTTTTATACTATGACCTAAAAAACTGTATTTCTCGGAATTGAAATAAAATATGGGGAACACTAGAGGCTCAAATAAAATCATCAAGTAAACTTTAATAAAACCTACGGAGATTTTTCCATTGTAGAAAGCTTCAATGTCCTTCCGAGGGACTTTGAGGTTGATGTTTGGAGGGATGAAGCCAGTCTCCATGGCGATGAGGACTTTAGTGACTGAACATAACCCGGAGGCAGGCTCCGAGTGACCGATGTTGGACTTGACTGAGCCGATCATAAGAGGGGATGATCGCCCGGGACAGAACACGTTCTCCAACGCTTTTACTTCCTCTGGGTCTCCAACCTAAGAAACACAGAACAGTTTGAGTTTCTATCTACATTAATCTAATGGTTGCTTTGATGTGAGGAATCAAGCTATGTAAAATGTCTGTAAGCATATACAATATAATTACAAATCTGTCCTAAAGGGTATCACCTTGAATTCAATCCATGATTCCACTTGACTATCAGGACGCCCCACCATGGGGATTGAGTGTAGTATGTAGGATTTTAGTGGTATATTGATTTAATTTTGGAATAAATAAACTGTATATTTCTTATATTCCAAAATAAGAAAGACTTTTTTGTTCTTTCACAATCAATAGCAGTTATAAAGAAAAGGTACATACCTAACCAATGATTCACACCTGACTCAACAAGGCACTTTTGCTACATGAAATGGCATCTAAAAAAATGCATTGTCATAATGTAAATTTCAGAGAGGCAGAATGGCTTTAGTTTGATTGATATTTAATCTTGTTTAACACCCTTATTGTTACATTTGTGAAATGTCAGTGAAAGGTCACAGTGAAATCTTTTAGTACCTTGTATTGAAATAAACACAATTTAAACTCTTTGATGATAAAGGCTGTATGTTGATAAAATCAAGTTCTTTGACATACACAGTTTTTATTCCAACAAAGTATTGCCACAAGATATAGTATTTACTTTACTCTTTTACTTTCTAAATGTACCTTCGTTCCAGTTCCGTGAGCCTCAACCCAAGCAAGGGATGAAGGGCTAAGTTGACATTCTTCGTAAAACTCTTCTAACAACCTCTGTTGAAGAGGACCTGACGGAAATGTGATACCCTGTTCTTTGTAACCATCACAGTTGGTCTTAGCATGAACAACAGTGGCATACACTCTTCTTGCATCTTTGGCCTTCTGTAGGTATATTATACAGACAGCTTCTGATCGGCAGTAACCGTTAGCTGTTGAAAAACATTTATTAACTTCAAGTTGTTGACATAAAGTACAGTTACCATAAAAATTAAGTTCTAAAAAAACATTGGAATTGGAACAAAAAAATATACATTATTTGGTTATACGTCTCCATATTATTTAAATAAATCTTAAACATACTTTTTTAGTAAAACACAATGGAGATTTTTTTTATGTACTGTCGTTTGCTTTATATACTTAATGCACATGTGTCGCATCTTATAAGAAATGTTAAATCAGTCCAACGCAAAATGTTGCTAGCATCCCCTTGCAAAATGTTGCAAGGGGATGCTTAATTTTTTAAGATACCAATACCGGTACTCCAAATTACACTGCTAATAATTATGTAGACATAAGGTCCAGAGGCCTTAAAGTTTGTTTTTGGAATAGCAGACTTTTCTGAAAGGGAAAAATTGTACCCTGGGACAAAATATACAAAACTATACACTAGACTTAATAACTACCATTTTTCACTGTTTTCAAACAATGATGTTTTTAGTAGGGAAGCTTACTATGCAACTGCTAGTTGCTGTCAGTGTAATTGGTATAGATTCTCACCTGATTCATCAAATGATTTACATCTCCCATCTGTGGAAAGCACACCAAGTCTAGCAAACTGCAAGGAGACGTAAGGATGAAGACAAAGGTTACAACCTCCCACGATGGCTGCATCGCAGTGGCCGTCTCGTATAGACTTGTAAGCGTGCTCCATCGCGTAAAGACTCGAAGAACACGCTGAGTCCACCGTGTAACTGGGACCTGTCAACAATCTCATCTTAGTTAACACTATTACCGGAATCTCTGGTCTGACAGGCCCACGGGAATTTTCCAAAGCTTGTTGGCAACACTGTTTACTTGGGGGATTCCAATCCCCCAATACCTTCCCCCCTTTTCTTCCCCTACCTGTTGATATATTGTTTGTTCATTTTGCGTGGGTGCCATGACCTTGACAGGTTGTTTGTTCATAACGTGCCTGTCTCAGAAGCCCAGCATTGGTGTATTTTAAAGCAGGGTCTCAAAGGCCAAGGGTTTCGGTTTCTAAGTGAGGTCCATTGTGGGTTTCGGTTAGCATCAGCCTGGGTAGGGTTTTGGTATTATTTTTAAGTTTGTCATGATTGTATGAAGAAAATGTCCCAGCTAAAATTTAAATGAGGGTTTAATAATGTGGCTTCAAGTAACCAATTATTCTAACTTTTCAGGAAACTTGTTCCTCAATAGATCCACGCTATGTGATACACTCTAATATTGTTTTAAATAATGAGAAAAACTACACATCTAGGGATAATCAAGGAGAGTAAACGTAGATCCAGAACTGTTAGGCCTAAAATTTTAAAGTTGTACAGATTTTAAAATTCAAAATGTTTTGTTGCAAATAATTTAAACATAGCTTTGTACACTTAAAAGTGTATTTACTTGAAAAACAACATGTTTTCTATAGTTTTTTTTAATACTTCACCAACAATAGTGAACCATCAAAATGTTTAAAAGAAAATTTTTTTTAATGTACAAAAAAATATCCTTTGTCTCAGGATTAACATTACCACACTGAAAATGTTTCAAGAACTAAAACTTAACCAGTTTCAATTCCAAAGCCTGGATTATACATGACAACATTACCATTGATTCCTAGCCAGTAGGAAATTCTATTTGCAAGCATAGCTCGAGAACAACCAGTGATCCCAAAGCCATTGACCTGAAGTTTCTCGTAGAACCATGTTTTTTCCGATTCACTGAAGCAGGCACCAATGAAAACTCCCGTGTTAGTACCTCTTAGATGCCGAGGGTTGTAACCTAAAATCATATTTTAAATAGTTAATGAAGAAGACACAAATGCATTAGTTCAAAATTAAGCATTAATTTATGTTTAAATATATTTGAAGAGGAGAAAAGACTTTGTAGTTGAGTGTCCAAAACAAAATTTGTTCATAAAAGATGTTGAAGTGAAAGATTTTTCATAATTAGATACAGTACCAATCTCGTACTTCAATAGGTAATGGAAATGACACTATAATTTTATCAGAGTTTCTCCTTCCATCATAAATCCTAGAGGCTAGAATTAAGGACCTGCTTTACATGCCAGATGTGCAGCAATGTTAGGGTTTCGTACATTGTATCTAAAAATGTTTTTTTTTTAGATTCCACAATACATCAGTAAACATTAAACATGACATCAGTTTGTTCTCAAAATTATATATATATATTTTTTTTAAAGCTCTACAAATCTTCAACAAAACCGATTAAATTAAATAACAGAGGCGTAGAATGACATCTAAAAGATCAGAAGAATTTACACGTTAACAAAACTGCAAAAATATTGGTCCTGGAACCAAATGGAACCCAAATACAAATCGTCTCTGAGGAAAGGAAAATGGAAATACAATGTTACAAAGTTTCAACATTTAAAATCTGGGAAAATTCAATAAATGCAAAATCAATTCATTGCTAAACTTGTTACACCTTATACTTGCCCCCATTAAAATTACAAAAAAACATGAAGTCTTAGAAATCACATTTGACAATTTTTATGCCAAGATAAACTTTACTGAAACCTAATAGATAAGTATCACAAAGTCCTTAGTGATTTAGTAGGCAAACAATTTATTAAAGTGATAAAGGCTTCGAACAATTGAGAAGCCAATAGATTGTTTATCAACATTTATTAAATATATCATATTTTTTAAATATTTTATCTTGAGCTGTGCGGTTTCCTAAATATAGATTACAGCAAAATGTATGTAGCCAATAACTGAAAACGATATAATCTTAATAATTTGTTTAAATACTCAAGATCTCAATCCATCCATGAATGCTCAATCTCAATCTATTTATATTATCAGAATGTCAATAATTATTTTTTAAACAAATTAAAGCTCACCAGAATCTACAACAGCTTCATAAGCTTTCTCTAGCAGCATACGACACATAGGGTCCATGGTGTGTGCTTGTTTGAAATGAACCCCAAAAAAAGCTGCATCAAATTTGTTAACCTCGTTGAGTTTTCCAGTTCTTTGAGGAATCTCAGGGTGCTCTGAAACAGATTTTATGTCATGAAGAAATAAAGTTATAAAAGTGTGATGGGTTTTTAATTTGTTGTAATCAGGGGCGGACTGGGTACTCTATTAGGGCGTAAACCCTGATCAGCCCGAAGGCGCCAACCGGGGGGTCCGAGGGTCTGCCCCTGGGACATTTTTTAAAAATTATACCTGTAAACTCGCATTTTTAGGCAATCTAGAGGCATTAACAGTGGAAAATCAGAAATCTGATAACTGACACCATTGGTCAATGTTTGGTTTACAAAATTTAGACTATTTACCCACACGACTTGGTGCTATTCTGACAGTAAATATCCTAACAAAAATAAAAATACAAATGATTTTCTTAGGTTCTTTCATATTATATTTGTGTATTTTCTTTGTTTTCCCTTGCATGGCTTGGCTGCATGCATACAATATAAATCATTTGCTTCCTGTTTACAGCCTGAACTTGCAACTGTTGTATTTTTTGGCACTTTAAATAACAGAAGTTATATATTTTAGATTTCTATGAAATTATTTTAACACAAACAATATGCTTTCACTGTGAACAAAAACAAATTATTGACTTAAAGTTTTTAGTATTACATTAAGTCATAACTGTAACCCTAAAGTAGGCCTACCTAACCTATTTCTACAAACGAAATAGCCTAGAGAGAACTACGAAGGTATTTTAGGCTGGCTATCTGTAATTAAAATAGGAAAGTTGACAAAATTAGTGCCATAGGGCATATTGAAATAGTTAATTAATAGGCTGTAGCCACATATTAAAATACTGTTTACTGTTTAACCTTTACTGTGTAATGGTTAAGTTAACAAATACACCGTCATTAAATCTATTTAAATTTTGTAAAAGTAGTGATTCTACAATACTGCTTTCGTTCATGTTTCCTGTGTAGGTAAAGAATATCAAAATAAATTGAAGCTTTCGACACAGAGATACAAATCAGACACTCACTAAAGAGAGTCACATTTTAATTGGCACTGGCAGCTCAGCTCACACTCTTTATTTATTTATTACATGCACGGCAAACGCCATTTTACAAGAGAGTTGAGTTGATATTGATAAAATTAAATGTGACTTAAAGTGAAATAGTTATAGTGTGAGCAATAATTAAATATTATAACAATTATGAATAATATTAAATTATCTTCACTAGTTGTTTACCATAGACGACATCGTGACACCGACCGATGTCTGATGCAGTCGCAGTCACGAATACTAGAAAAATGCCGGTATGGATCACAAACATAAACAAATGACGTTGTTGGCCTGAATCCTATACTGAGCATTGAACATATGATTTGGCAGTTCCATTTAAGCAATGTTAAATAATGTTTATTTTCGGGCCAAAAACGTCATTTGTTTATGTTTATGATCCATACCGGTATTTTTCTAGTACTCGTGGTCGCAGTGCAGTTTTTTTTCGGGTTCGGCGTAAAATGACGCGGGAAGAGGACAGCTGTTTTTAAGTAGCTCAGACCACAGAGTAAAGTAAGTGCCTTCCACTCGGAGTAGGCCTACACGTACGAGAGAGAAGAGCTGCTTTGCTCTCGCTTGTCGACAGTGTCTATTCAGGTCTCACACCCGATTTTGTGTTTTGCTATTCACTGCTGAAACTTTTACTCTAAGTTTTTCCTCTTGCTTTCTAAAAAATACATATCGTCTCATTTTTTAAAATTTTTTTTATGAATTTTTCCTTTAACGAGGGCGCAAATATTGGAATGTTGAGAAGGCGCATCGGCCCACCGGCCGGTGGGCCGGCGGGCCAGTCCGCCCCTGGTTGTAATTGTGAACATATACATGGTGAACTAATTCAGAAAATGACCCTCTGGATAAGAAAACGGCTTTCAAATTTGATCTATCAACTTATAGCCATGGTGGAAGATCCACCAGAGGGAAAATAAACCCAACCACCTACTATTGAGTACATCTTAAAAGTATACAAATGTAAATAAAATACACTGAGTGAATCAAACTTGTAAAGAAAAATGTTGATAAACGTTACGTACGACATTCACTCTACGTATACACTAGTTAGGGATCTCACACATGTAGAAGTCCCCTCTAGGACAAACTGACAATGGCCATATGGTAAAAAAATTGTTTTTATTACTGCCCTGATCTGGGCACGACTATTAATGTAGTTACTGTTAAGAAGGAGATCATTACCCTTTGTTATAACATTTGGTTTTAAGATGATGCATTCATAATGTAAATAAATGAAGTAGAACTGTTAGGTTTTGTTCAGCTACAAACTTAAAAGTAATTTATAATACACAATGGAAAGTTTTTTTTTTTTTATTTTTCTGGTTGAATCACATAGCTTTAATAATGTAGAATCAATGTGGAAAGTTATAACATACTCACAAAACCCTAGATCATAAGCCTTTTATTTTCCTTGTACCATACAATATATTGCTAACTATCCTAACAAAAAGACGGTTGATCCAAATAAATTCAAATGTATGATATTTTACCTAGTTTCCATCGGCGGTCATCATCAGATATTAAGTCAACTTTGTTAAACAGCTTCTCCCCAAAGTCCTTGACATTGTCAGAGTCCGGGTAGAAGCCAGCTATTCCAGAGATGACCACCTCTTCTCCCGGAGCCGGCTGTGCCAATCTACGGCCCGCCTCCAAGGCTAGGGTTCGATCACTTATAGTTCCTGCCATCTGTTTTACAAAAAAGCACAATAAGAAATATGTTGAAAGTTTTTTAAATCACCTCTTATACCGAAGTAATTCTTATGATCCTATCTAAGCCAATGGCGAATCCAGAGGGAGGGCGACCCCCCCCCCCTTGGGCATACATACATTTACCATTTTGATAGCATGTAATACAGTCGTGCATACACATTGTGTAAAATAATTTGTCACACTAACTTTGGACAACGAAATGGTATAAAACTGCCATTTAGGAGACTTAGTCTGCACAAATTTTTCTGGGGGTACCCCATAACTCCCCGTACCCCCTGTTTCGCCCCCCCCCCTTGTGACTGATCTAGGCTACTGGTTTCTACTCTCATGGGAGTCTTCTTCAAGCCACCAGATACCAATTTGTGCTGATTTGCCTGATAAAAACCCCCAATGAGAGTTACCATTGGTAGTCTAGACAGACTGTCTACACTTCGGTCTAAAATGTATTTACCCCTTTATTTTATTTAGGTATAGGTACTACAAGTGATTCAGAGGCTAACATAAAATATGTTAAACAGGTCACAATATATGGATTTGTGAAACTAATTGTTCTATTGTAACACTATGTTTTTACTAAATGAATGGAACTCCAAACAATTCAAACAATTTTGGGATTCTTTGAGATCAAAAAGTTATTACCAATAATTTCACTCAGCCTGGCAACTTCTACTATTTTATTTATTTATACATTATAATCACATTACATTAATAAACACTTATTGTTATTATCAATTATATCTGTATACATTGCCTCCAAAGGGCCATTATTTGGGCAGATTGTGGTTAAAGTATTTTTTATTTTATTTTTTATGCAGAGGAAGTACTGTGTTTATGACTGGTATTCCACTAAAAACCCCTTTTTAGTCAAGCCAATATGCCTCTTGTTTATATGTTCAATTGTAGTACATACAGTATTAAAAGGCTTTAGCATTTAGTCTTCCAACAGTGATGTTCACAGGTGTAATAAACTGCTCAAAATTATGAATTACCTCTGTAACTATGGTTTCACAAAACAAGTTAGAAATATTCTTCCATAAATTTTAACCATGTACCAGATGCTGTTTTGAGTTGTCTTCGGATAAATTTAAAATAAAACAGATTTGACGACTTATTTGAGAATTGTGTTATTCGTTATTCATCTCCAATTTTAAAAATTGAAAGATATGAATGATCATTTTATATATTTCCTCATCATTTTTCAAGCTAGGTAGCTCTATCATTTTGCTATTTAACATTTAAATTACACCTCATGAATGAAAAAAATCAACAGATCAAATGCAACATTACATGAGTTTTTCCTCAGAGAAGTTAAGTTGCTACTCTTTGAGTGTAAATGTGAAAAAATCAAATGTGGCTGAACACAATACTTGGGGTCACTCAGGGTTATTATTCAAGTCAACATGTGGACAACAATGAAGCATGTTTAGTCATGCCACAGCAGCTGGGAACTGCTTAGCATAGAAAGGTCACAAGTTAATTCAAACACTAAACGATTTAATTTGATTCATTTAAAGCAAATGAAATAACAAAGTAGCGTTTTTGATAAAATGAAGTTCAATGGACACTAGTTTAAATCATAGTAAATACTTTGGCTAGTAGGCCTACTTGGTGTTGAACACGACTTTTTTTAAGTGTATGATGTGTGATCGTTAATAATGTAAGGGAAATTCGATATGTTGAAGGAATTTATGTCATTACTCATTTGGAGGGATATTACCAAGGTGTATGTTTCAACCAAAGTTTTATACAACCAGAAAATTGTTTTTTTAAGCAGAAAAAGTTTTTTTAGACATATATTACAACAACATGAAGACGGCTTTTTACTTATCGTTATGTATATGTAGTCAAAAGTATAAATTTAGAAAATCATTTTCAGTAAAAAATATTACTATAGGTTCTTTGATTGTTGATTCTGCTTAGTTTGATGCGAATAAAATGAGTAATTTCTGAAACTTATTAGTCAGTATTCATGTACACTAAACACGGTTTTTTGTTATTTGGGTACTTGTTCTGTCATCAAAGGAATATTTTAACTACATTATTATTGTATGTGCAATTTAATTCAATTAAAACGTTAAAATAACCAACATACTCCTCCATTAAAAATATTGTCTCTTTTTAAAGGTAATTGTTAGATAATTAAGAGTAATATGTCCTATTCCTAGCTTTTGGGGGAGTAAGAATTTAAATACTCGAATAATTTATTAAATTCTGTCAAGAAGATAATGCACTAAATTAAATAAATATTTGTAAGGTAGGAGGAACCTTTATGTATTTCTAAAAAATAGAGGGGTTGTAGTAAATGTAAGTTTGTGTTTATTGTTGACTTGAAGGAAAATATATTTTACGCTTATGGATGAACTTAATTTAAAATCCCTCCAATATTTCGTGGATATTGTCTGACAAAGCTATACTATATGACAAAGCCTATTTCATGTACAGTTCCGGTAATATGATCAATGGTGAATAAAGATTTCCGATTTCTGATTTCTAATTGAGTTGCAAACTTGCATTTAACCTGGGGCAAAGAATTATCCTAAATAAAAATTGTTAACTAACATCCACGGTAAGCTTTCATAACATCATACCACATTTACATTGAAATATTTATTTGAAGCTCTAAAGAAAATCTTGCAATAGTTTTTATCTTTTAAAAAATCATTAGTGATGGCAGTCAAAAATTAATATTTCCATAAAATGATGCCGTATTTTGTTTTCATGAATGTTAACTCAATTACATTGTGATGAGATTCATAGCGCAATCTTATGTTTGATAGATTACTGTCTAAACACAATGGCACAATGATTAATATTTGCTTTAAACACAATTGGATCTAATACCGGTTAGGTGTTTAATTATATTTACCACTTATTTCTCTGTTTAATAAAACTTTTCAATGTCAGTCAATAAGTTTAAATTAGTTTATATGGTGTAGCTTTTCAATTTTAACCTCAAGTTAATTTAAGAAAAAAAAATACTCATTTATATTTAAAAAAAAATATTACTGATTATTGAAAATTATTTAGTCTCACTAAGTCAATTTTGTAAGATATTTAGAACTTATTTGAAAAAAAAAAACAATATATACTTACTAAGTAAAACTGGAGTTTCAATTTGTAGTGCTAATATTTTTAGACATACTATAAATAAACAAATTGCAGTGATTAAAAATATAAGCCCTACCTAGTGGTTCTATTTATTAAGCCTAACAAAATGTTGACCTAATTACTATATTTCAGTTAGAAATCAGTAAATTAACCAAACTAATATACCAATAGACATTTTTTAAACAGGGACTGTTGGATTGATCTGAATAAAGGTGAACATGTGAATTGCACAAATACTTCTATTTACTCAGAACCAGACTAAGTATACAACTAAACAACTAGAGTGGTAAGAACTTGAGCATTGTAATTTAAAGGTGGTACTTGTGTGTTCAAGTTAGTTTTAACCCTTAGAACAACCAATGTCAGCAACCTATTGTTAGAACAACCAAAGAGATTATTAGTATATTTTTCCACTTATAATCTCATCAAACTGAGCATTTTTTTTTAATTCGCCCTCAACTCAGTTGTGACAGGCAATCTGTAAAGCAACGCCCATTTTACTATTTTTGGTATTTTAAAAACCCAACAAAGAGTTTAAATATGCAATTTCTAAACCAACCAAATTAACTTTAAATTCTTATAAACAGGTGAAAACAGGTAGAATTAAATTTTTTAATCTCACCTTAAGTAAAATTACAAATGGCACTTTTTATATTGTCAATAGTAAAAAACTTTATCTCATCCTTGATTGAATAAACCCTTGAATTATTTCACTAATTGGTATTTATGGGTTTAAAACAAAATAAAACTGCCCAGTCATTGAAATTTCCCAAAAAATCGCAATGCATTTATAAAAGTAGCTATTAAAATAGTTCCTATAAAATTAAATTTCACAGCAAGTTAATAGATATAGTGTATGTAAAAACTCAATGTTTAATATTACTAGATTGCCCTATTATTTTTCTGATGGGAAATCAGAGCAGATGTACCCTTTTCCAAGCCAAGTTTGACCACAGACTTTGGTTATACTGCTAGTAGACTCATGGTCTAGTGGTAGATCAAACCACTAGACCATACATCCATCTATACATCTCATCCTATTGCAAAATCTCATACATGTTTTGATGTATTTCTCATTTTCAGTTACATTTCAGTGTCGTGATGTCAGCTAAATATTTCTCTCTTATTTTCTGATGAACTTAAATTTTGCTCTGTATTCTTTGGCCATGACACTAGAAAACAAGTAATACTTAGTAACCTAGTGAATGGATTGTGTTATTTGGTTAGTATACTTTAAAAGTAAGTAAAGTAATATTAAATCAATAGTAAACATCACAACACACTCAAACAATTCTAGATAGAAAATACCATTAAATGTTCCATAACATAATGATGACAAAGCTGCAAGATACTCTATCATGGTTTAATGGCTTAACTAATATTATATGTATTAGGCTACATTAGTCCTACTCTAAACACGTCACTTGTTCACTATCCGTGCACTACACTCAGCTTAAACTCACTTGGGGTGGTGATGCAATGGTGAATGGCAGAAACAACTAACGGGGTAAAACTCGCTTCTGAATAGTTTTATTGGTCAACTTCCCCCACTCCTTGGACCTGAAGACCCACACATTATAATGGAATGGCGATCCATAGCTGGCCACAGGAAGTCTTTATTGATACACTATTGTCTTAAATTCAGTGAGCCATGAAATTATTCACTGTACTCAACTAGTGGAGGGGGTTAATGAACCATCTTCCTCAATGTTTACTGCAAAATTTTAATACATTCTTGGGTTTTATTTTTCTTTCTTTGTAATTTCCTCTTTGATTTTAACATCAGATGCTAAATTATACCAGTGCTAAGGTTTGAGAGCAATCTAGATGGGATAACTCTTTTGGTTTTTAGTATTATAAGAACAAGAAAAACGCAAAGAAAAAAATTCATGCAATGATCAGGCCCCACTATGTATATGGGCTAACTGGGCTATAGCCCATAGCTCCAAATGTTTAGGGGTATTATATTTAAACAGTTCTGTATGTTTTCAAAATATAAAAAAATATATATAAAAACATACAAGTTTTAATCCCTCAAGACCTTCCGGTTTCGGTGTTTCAGGTAAAACAATAGGACGAGGGGTCTACTTACAGTTTTCAAATTCAATAATTTTGTCCTTGTTCTAAATTTTGACAAGTTCATCAAATTTAAATTGATCAACCACCAAATATATTCTGTCTTGTAAAGTTGCATTTCTCTGGTGCAGCACTGCAAGAATCTAACCGCAAGATACCCATAACATTTTCTAAGAGTTATATTGGGATATACTGTAAAACCTTTCCATCAATTTATAGAGCAAGAAGTAACGATTGCACACTTCTTCATCACTCATAAAGTAGACTATACTTACATTTTGAAATTTTCATTTTTTGAATCTTTCAACAATAAATCTAGAAGGACTTAAGTTCATAAACATTAAAATTACCGAACAATTCAAAAACCAATATAACACCCTGTTCCTATGACTCGATCTTGCTAGATCATGAACTCATTCAAGTTTATGCTGCCATACACGTTTATGTCAAATTTCATCAGAATCGGATGAATATATACATATATAAATTTAAAGGAATAGTTTTCGGCCACTATGGACATCAAAATGAGAATAGATCGGTCCCAAGTCTAGGTTTTAACGTGCCACCTACCATGGACAAGAGGGGGCTCATGCCCCCTCACACACTTCACCCTTGTACTGTACCGGCTCACCCCTTGTTTCGCTGGATATGTTCCAAGCACAGGTACACATCAACATCCTTACACATATCCTTATGGTCCCCTCAGGAATAACCAAGTCACTCCTCTTTTTACACCATACTAAAAGGTAAACATAGAACAAATACATTAGAACCTCGATTACTCGAACCTTAAGATCTCAAATTCCTTAATATCTTGGCTTTTTTTTAATCCCCTTGAAATTCACATTAATCATAATGTTAAAAGTACCTTTGTAAGTCGAAGTTTCTAAATATTTAACCTCAATAAGTCAAATTTTAACAATTTTTGATCAGAAGTATTCAACCTCTGTAACTTAAATTTTCCCATCATCGAGCATCAGGAACTCGAAGTTTTCCTTTATAAGTTGTGACCCATAGCGGCACACTATATTTTATTTAGTGTCAGCGTCAGCGGTTCGCGAGGCAGGGCTGCATGTTGAGCTCGTCAGCCCACCGCGAGCGAGCGAACGCTTCCCCCCACCTACTTTTTCAATTCTTGTCCTACTCCTTGCCTACAGCTCCAACGACTCAGACAGGAACCTGATCATCTGGAACGATTCTATAAATGGATTAGTCTAGATTTTAATTATATGTAAGGATTTGAAAATAGAAATGTCAGGCTAGTTAGCAAACTCTCGGGGGGGGGGGGGGGGGGGTCCTGCAAGGGTCGCCCCCGACATTGGAAATGTAGGAATTAAATTATTAATTTTTAGCATGAATAAATTAATACGTTTTCCCCAGTAGGCTTCCACAGATTCTCTCAGTAAATTCTTAGATATTTCCGATTTAGGTATTTCAATTCCAGCCAAATTATCTCACTCAGTTACTCCTCACACATTGTCATTTTCTAGCTCAAGTGTTTGGAAGGATACTTTAAGTAATTTAGTTGTATTAGAGTAAATCAAAGCTGGCTTTGCAAGCTTTCCGATCTGGGTAAAAAATCTCCGTTCTCTATTCACTGGTCCCCAGCATGTCTTTCATGAAAATCATTTGGTAGCTGATTCAGCATGCTTAAATTAGTCTCTGAAGTAACACATTTCTTAATTACACAATTGCACACCCCCTAAAATATCACCCTCATACGCTACAAAGTCGAAGTTCGCATGAGCGTGCCGCAATAATTCTAAGTTTTGCCTTCCCAGTGCAAGCAAGTCAGTTGTGTTTTGATTCCTGTCGAGACATGAAAATCCAACTTCCTGTGTCTGTTTGGATATTGCTGTAATCAAACTAATTTGTCTTTGTTATTTAGTAGGTTTTTAATGTATTCTGTCAAACTTTCATTAACTTGTTCCATACACTAGGCCTACACAATGTTACATAATGTTAACAGGACTCACGTTTAACCTCAATAACACCAAACATTATGATAAATACAGTACTGTGTATCCATAAACAATTGTTGCTTAGTATTTTTCACAGCAGTTTTCCATTATTTGTATTGTGTAGTATTGTATTTGGATGTTTGGGGCTTATACAGTTTTTATCTTGTTTATTTTGTTTTTAAAAGTTCCAGGGAACTTACGTTTACAATAAATTACAATTACAGGTATTTCCAAATAATAAATACAGTACTTTATGTGTATTAAAATGGTTTTATTTTGCTTCCAAAGTTACTCTTCAGTGTGTATAAATAGTTTGCGTTCAATTTATAAAGGTTTAGCACGTTAAAGTCGGGCTATAAAGGCCGTGACATAATATCACTGTCAGATCCTAAGACCTCAGTATCTCAAACTTTTTTGTATGGCACCTTCATAACTCGAACCTCACTTACTTGAAAAACTTGATAACTCGAATTTTTATCGTACCCCCTTCAGATTTGAGATATTGGGGTCAGACTGTAGTTAGGTTTTCCTCCATAAAAAGAAACTTTTATCACTATCTAGTAACTTAAATATTCTATTTATACTTACTTTCTAATATGCAGCCTTATCTCCATAAGTACAATACATACTTCATTTTGAGCAAATTGTAAGTGATAAGAACTTAATGATGTTAAACGGATTATTGCGGGCATTTTTCATCACTGGTTCGCAAAACACACATTCCACGACTTTTCAGGATCTGGTATCTGGTTCTGTGTACAGGTAGGAAAGACCCTAGAGCATAACAAGATTAGTGCACTGACTGGACAACACTGAGAAACACAAAGACTGAAAACAAAAGAAAAAGAGCAGTAGGATAAAATAAATCAAAATACAAAAATGTTTATAAAAACTATCGATCAACACTGTCCACACAACAAAAAAAATAACGTAAACACAGTCCCTGGAATCTAGACAATAGCTATGGAATCTAGACAATAGCTACAGTAGACACCCTCTTATCCTCCTCAGGACAGAGTTCAGCCTGGACAACAGGCTTTCCAAATAAACCGGCGTCCCCTAAAACTCCTTAAATTAGGACGTCTAATGCTAATGAACTACTACATACTACTACATACTACATACTATCACATCTTCCCTTGACTCTGGTACTATATAAGCAAATAAAAAATATTAAAACTAGATACCATAGGATAGTTACTGTAAACACAAAACACCAGGCTTTGTACCTTTCAAAATCTTTAACAGAAAAAAAACTATTACAATTTGTGACTGCTGCAAGATATTATACATTGCATTTTATAGTGGCTGACTTCCAAGAAACCTAAGTGGTCCTACACGGTAACATACTGTACTTTAACTATCAGCATAAGTGTTCACAACAACCACAATAATTTAGAGTCGCATTGTATGTATGAGACTAACGATACATGTACTCGCCACAGGAATCACTAAAAAAAAAAACTCAAATATTTTACTTAAATTTTGGAAAGCATTGTATTTTGTTAGACATGTGATCACTTTTCCTAAATCTTTCCCACGATAATAGTTATTTGTGCAACTAGTGAGCAAAGTGAGCAATTGACTCACTTGAGAGAAATACTAACTCACGAGCCGTAGGCGAGTGAGGAATGGTTTCTCGAGTGAGGCAATTGCACTTTTCATGTTATGTTGTTTATTCCAAATCACGTTGACAATAATATTGTAAAAAGGTTAAAATACCTGTAACTGCCTTGTGATTCCTCTGTTCCTGTACTGGACTACGCGCGTTTCGATGTATTCACATCATCATCAGGTCACAAACCTGATGGTCCAGTACAGGAACAGAGGAATCACGAGGCAGTTACATGTATTTTAACCTTATTACAATATTATAATTGCACTTTGCACTCGAGTTACACATTATATTTTTCCTACAGATACCATAAAACAAATAAATTGGTAAAGAAACGTAACATATTTCACACAGAAATGAACTTTTAATATGACATTTAGAGGCGGTTTGGGAGCTCGGTATTAGCGCTAGTCCACGACTAAGAACCGGATATTTCCGGTATTTAGGCTGCCGCCTAGAAAACGGGTTTGGGAGCTCGGGATCAGTTAGTCGCGCGCCTAATTTGTGCAAGGATAATCTCGCGCCTAAATATTGTTGGTTTGGGAGTCAAGTTAGGCGCCAGCCTAAGAGATAGTCTCGGTGGGTTTGGGAGACCAATTTCGGGACTAAGAGGTATATTTTCGTCATAAAAATTAGTGAGTTTAGTCCCCAAATTTAGTCCTGCCAGGGGGCAGGTCTAAGTCGACATTATGCCGGTATTACCTCAATTTTTTTAGGTTTCAGTTGTTCAAAATATAAAAAAAATCTTGCGGGAAGTAATTTAACGAAATATTATTTTGTTTTTGTTTTTACTGTTAACTTCAATAAAAATATGGAGCCTGAATAGAATTTATTTTAACTGAGAGTTTGGTTATAAGCACACGTACCTTAATTATAAATATTTTATTAGCTAGGAAAAATAGCAACCGCATACATACCCCCCCCCCCCCCCCCCCCTACACTCGCCCCCTATGAAAGAGTGAAGTGATAATAAACAAAACATTAAAAAACTGCAAATAGCTCACAGTCATAATCGTTCTCTTTTTATTGCGTTGTGATTGAGCTCAGTCAGTGTCATTAATATAAATATTACAGTTGTCAGTGTAATTTTTTTCCATTATGCAATATGGTATTGAGTTATGGGGCTCAACATCATATGCCTCAACTATTTTTAAGATACAAAAGAAGTTTTTAAGAATCTTATCATTTACAAGCAAAAAAAAGCCATGTAAACCGCTTTTTGAAACATATGGAATGTTAACAATGCCATCACTTTACATTTATAAAATTCTGGTATACTTCAAGAGTAATGCACAATTATTTATAGACAATCAATTTATTCATCAATACCAAACACGTTCAAAAAATAATTTGTAGTATCCAAGACATCGGCTATGCCTGTATGAAAGATCGCCGTACTACATGAGTCTGAGGCTTTACAACAGTCTACCTGCTCATTTTAAAAATATCAATAGCATTGTAAAGTTTAAGAAAGAATTAAAAACATTCCTTATAAAAAAGAAATATTATACAATAGAAGAGTACCTATTCAAATGACTGTTTTTTAGAAGGTGACTAGTTTAATTTTAATCCTTAGTTTTAGTTTTTATTTTTGTTAGCTAAGAAATGACAATGTCATCTGTTTCACCAGCTTTGCTGGAAATGTGAAATGTTTTATGACAATAAAGTGATATTATTATTATTATTATTGACAAGTGCTAGTTACATCAAAATGTAGTACCTAGATTATTTATACAGATAAGATAATATATACAGTATATCAATAATCCCGCCACAGAAACCTACAGACTAAGCGAATATCCAATAACCCAATAGGATTTTCAATTAAATTTATTTAATAGCTTTAGGTTTAACAAGTAACTAAAACTACCTACGTGTAGGTATGCTACTACAGGGAGGGCAATAAAGTGTGTTTTTTACCAAAATATTAACAGCTTTATATAAAATAAATAAATTTGCCAAGTTTCATCAAAATATATCCATAAACTCCAAAACTACAACAGTTAACTTATTCTCCATGAGAATCGCATGGGAGTTTCCTGAATTCCCTGTCCATCTAGCCGTGCTGCAACTTAGTCAAGACTATACTTGATCTACGACCATTTCAACTTAGGCGCGAGCTCCCAAGCCTGGTTTTATGTCCGGGGACTAAAGTTAGGCGCGTCCAACACTAGGCACGTACTAGCTGGGCTCGAGCTCCCAAACTGCCTATTAATAGTATAAATATGTATAATGAGGGTGCCACTTCCATTAGGCCTGATGATGGCCCTAGTTGAGGTTATTTGCAAAACAGCTGAAAATACATGTGTTATCAGTGCTTTTGAGGGTGGTAGGGTAAAATTTCAAATTTGGGTCTATCCATATCAAGTGATACAACAGGGGTTGTTTGACCATTTTTAAAATAAATAATATTTTTATCCTAGATACATATATCAATTCTAGGTTCAAAAGTGATTTTAAAATTTTTTAATCTCTTTTGTTACTTCCACGGCGGCCATTTTTGTTTTGCGGAACACAATTTTTTTCGCAAATTTTTTCATGTAAGGGTTTGCGTTAACTTGCACAACTCGGTAACCATGAACACTAGAGTGATGAAACGAAAAGCATTTTAATCTGGAAGAATCAGCCTAAATATTATGTTCAGTACCCTACATATTTATTGAAATGTGTATCAATTACCGTTTTCAACCCATCTCAGCATTTCGTAAGAAAACGGAAAGATTTCAACTTTTGAAGGCGTATAACCATTGGAACGAATAAAATCTCAGACTTAAAGATAGCTTAAAGATTAATTTATAGATGTAGGTAATTATTTTATTTAATGTAAACTTATATTAATGTACATTTAAAAAAGCCAAAACAGATTCTAACTTAAACTTTGTACCCAAAGTATATACAGTACAAAAATAAATAAAATCCTGTTGAATTTTAAGTTTTATTCATCATTCAATTGAAATAAAACTTAGTAAATTCTATTTATTTTTAGGTCTTAAAATTGATTTTCCATTACACATAATTGATTTTCCAAATACACATAATCATAAAATGTTAAATATGCAATCAAAACTGAAATTGATCGACTCCTCCTGACCGTGACATAAAATAAATACAGTATGTGAATGTGACTGATAATCTTTAAACCCAATACAACATATTTTTTTATAAACAACCAACAAAAAAAAACTAAACTTATAACACCAACATAAACATGAATATTAGAACATTTAGTGGTCAATATCTCTTTGTGTTTAGTAAATACTGATGTGAAACTGAACTGTACCAGTTATAGTAGCGTTTTTTGTTGTTTTTTTTTTTTTCCTTTTTTTCCAAGATGTTGGTTTACTATGCGGAGACTCTTGTTTGGGCACTACAGTTTTGAACGTTTTTTTTAACTTCTCGATTTGCACTATCTCATTTCTACTTCGCTGTGAGTGAACTCCACTGTGTGTTTTCCAAAATCTACACTTTTTCAATAAACTATCCCTGTTTAATATCTGGCCATATCCCTTGTGACGTCACATTTCTAACATTTCTGTCTGATCTGGAAAGTCGTTTCATCAGTCATCTCACGCCAACATTTTTCTCTGGCCACAGCCCTCTGAATATCAGGTTTGCTTAGCAACATAAATACCGTACTATATAAAAAGCACACTTCCAGTGGTGAACTGAGTAGCTACTGATTTATGAGCTGTTTGCCTTCTCGTTGTTGCATTTCACAAAGCATATTTTTGAGATATAAAATACAGTACATTCTATATTATGTCTACTTCCTGTCCTGTTTGTGTAAAGCAAGTCTTAGATACAGAAGATGGCTTGTGCTGTGATGCCGAATGTGAGAGATGGTTTCACAGAGAATGTGTGAAAATGTCTAATTCTGAATACAAACGATCTAGTAACGACGACAATATAAAATGGAATTGTCATAGAACTGACTGTAAAAAGACGCTGAAAAGCCCAATAGATGCCAAGCTGGATGCCATTCTCTCTAAATTGTCCTCCCTTGCCACTAAAACAGAACTCTCAGAAGGACTACAACCTATAAAACAAGACCTGGAATTAGTGAACTCCAAATTACAGGAACTTGAGCCTCGTTTGGCCTATGTTGAATCTGAAATAAGCACTATCAAGGATAAACAGGTAGCGGGTAGTGATCAACTTTTTGAAGATGTCTTATCCGAATGCAACGATCATAATCGACGTGCCAAAAATGTTATTGTACATAACATCCCCGATTCAAACACAGTCTCAAAAACTGTGGATGCTGTTTTTGTCCAGGATTTTCTAGCTCATTTGAAATCTAATGTTCAGTATTCAGATGTTCGTCATTTTAGATTGGGAAAAAAAAGGACGAATCGTCCTCTTATGCTCGTATACCGTCTGAAGGCGCTGCTATTTATATTTTCAAAGACTTCAATGAAAATGATGTTCCTAATAGCATGCGGGGAATATCAATCTCTCATGACCGCACTCCTCGAGAGAATAGACATCTGGAGACTCTTCGTGCCACCTTAAAGTCCAAACAAGATGCTGGTGATACTTCCCTAACGATTAGATATAAGAATGGAACGCCTTCTATTGTGCCAATAAACGAATAAATTCCAACGGTAAGCAGCAGCATGTTTCTCTGAATGTTTACTGCCAAAATATAAATGGTCTTTGTTCGAAGCTCATTGAGTTAAAAAATAATTTATCTGCATGCCTTGATGATGTTATTCTACTATGTGAAACAAATCTCTCTCCTGATATCCCCGACTCCGAAGTTGTTGGCGATACTGACTTCATTGTTCATAGATGTGATAGGTCTGCTGCTACAAGTCACAAAAGTTCTGGTGGAGGAACCCTACTTGCAGTTCGTAAGGAGCTTATGTCTAAGCGACTATACTCTGGATTCAACATTGAAAGTGTCTTTACCCTTGTGAAATTAGGACCTGGTTTTGATCTTCTTCTGGCTTGTGTTTACATTCCTACTTCAAGTCCTCTTTCTGTTTACCGTGAATTCTGTGATGCGGTTACTGAGACAGTCAAATTGGCAAATTTCCCAAAGAAGACACTCATTTTTGGAGACTTCAACTTGCCTCACTTCGATGTCAACTTACCTGTATCTGGCCTCCCTCAAAATTGCAGCGAATACCTCCGTGACATGTCTTCTCTGCACTCTCTCTTCCAGATAAATCATGTTCAAAACCATAGAGGAGTAACATTGGACTTGGTCTTCCACTCTGATAGTGAAGTGCAAGTTAGCAGGGCTAACGATTGGTTGATTAAACCTGAAATTCATAACCCTCCTCTGTCCCTTACTCTTGAGTGCTATATGCCTTCTACTTGTGACAACAGCTACAGCGGCTACAACTTGGGGAAATGTGACCTCCCAGCTGCTTTTATAGCCCTACAGGAAGCAGATATGGGATTTATTCACCAGCTGATCTCAACTGATGAAAAGTTTGATCTTTTGGAAAGTTCCTTAGAGAAAATCGTCAAAAATGCAAGTCCGTTGAAGAAATTTGGTATCTCACTCTTCCCTGGTGGTTTAATGATGACCTAAAAAAATGCATTATTGAAAAGAAAGCTGCGCATGCACGTTTCAAGAGAAGTTTCAATCTTGTCCATTATTATGAATTCTCAAGGCTGAGAGATACTTGTAGGTCGCTGTCTCGTGAATGCCACATTCGATATTTGTCCAATGTTCAATCAAACATATCTTCTAATCCACGAGCTTTCTGGGGACTAGTTAAAGCTCAAAGAAATACTCCTGAAATGCCGTCTAGTCTGCATTTGGATGACGAAGTAGCCAGTGACACAACAAGCATATGTCAGCTGTTCTCCAGTTATTTCAACTCGGTCTACTCTCCATTGTCACGAGTTTCACCTAGCTTTAGCTATCCCGTCTTCGATTCTCTTTGTGTCATAACAACCTCAACTGAAGAAGTTCTCAGCAAGCTTAAGAATCTGGACACTACAAAGGGAGCTGGAATTGACAATATACCGCCATCTATGCTTCATCACTGTCGATCTCTCTTAGCTGAACCCCTCACAGTGTTGTTCAACGAATCACTTAACAAATGAATCTTCCCTAGCTCTTTAAAGTTGGGCTTCATCATTCCTTTATATAAAGCAAATGATCCCAGCAACATACGGAACTACCGTCCAATCACTATTCTGCCGGCAATTGGCAAAGTTTTTGAAAGTATCGTGGTAGATAGACTGAATCCTTTTCTATCCAAAATAATCCATCCTTCCCAACATGGTTTTATGAAAGGCAAGTCTACTGTCTCCAACCTCCTGCTCTTTCAAGAATATGTCTTGTCTGCCTTTCGTAAGAACTACCAAGTTGATACAGCCTACATCGATATGGCAAAAGCCTTCGACAAGGTCAACCACACAATTCTTGTGTCTAAGTTGCTGGGCTACGGAGTTGCTGAACCTCTTTTGTCATGGATTTCTAGTTATCTTCAAAAACGTTCTCTTGTCGTGAGGATTGGTTCTACCACTTCCACTCAGTTCTCACCTTCTTCAGGAGTTCCACAATGTTCTTTGCTGGGACCTAGCCTCTTCAATGTTTTTGTCAATGACCTACTGGACAAATTAACTGTAAAGGCCTTACAATTTGCTGACAACCTGAAGATTTTCACTACTGTGTCCACACCAGAAGACTCTCAAGAAATTCAAAATAGCCTTTCTGAAATTGAGGATTGGTGTGTCAGGAATAACATGTCTGTAAATCCCAGTAAGTGCTCTTGTATAACCTATCACCGCATCAAATCCCCCGTCATGTACGTATACTCCATTTCTGGTACATCAATTCCACGGTCCCAGTGTATAAAAGACTTAGGCGTTATATTTGCCAGCGACATGGGATTTTCTGGACAAATAGATCACATCAGTAGCAAAGCAAACAAGATGCTTGGTTTTATAGCAAGATTCCTCCAGAGGCATCGAAAACCCTTCTGCTCTTCGCTCTCTGTATTGTTCCCTTGTGAGACAGCTCGTGGAATATGCAAGTCCCGTGTGGTCGCCTTACACTGTTGGCAATAGGACGAGACTGGAGGCTCTACAAAGGCGTTTTCTTCGCTTGGTTGGTGTCCGGCTGGGTTTTGCCTATCTTGATGTGCCTGTGGAGGAACTGTCCAGCAATCTGAACTTGTCACCTCTTGCCCTGCGACGTGACGTGGCTGATGTTGTTCTTCTCTGGAAGATAGTGAATGGTCACATGAACTGTCCAGATCTCCTAGCTGAAATTGACCTCAGAGTTCCTACAAACACAAGATCTCGAGATCTGCTGGGTCGAAGATACCACTCAACCAACTTCGACTTCAACAGTCCTTTCGCAAGGTTTATTCACCTGGGAAATCGAGTTGCGTCTGGGTGTGACCTGTTCTTCGATGGACTTCACCAGGTTCGTCGGCAGGCCTCCTCTCTTCTTCTTTCTGGGAAAGACTAGTAATTAATTATTGTTGTTTGTTAATCTTATTTTTTGTTGTTGCTATGCTTTGGATATTTATAACCTGTTATATCTTTGAAAACTTATATTTATTATCACATTTTGTACACCTATTTTGTTGTATTCTACCATCATGATTGTCTTTGTAAATTGGCTGCTGCCGTTGGAAAATAAATAAATAAATAAATAAATAGCCTATTTAAGATACCTTTTGAAGTTCAGAATAAAATTGACTTGTTTCATTACTGTTAATGGTGATGTTTGCTCTGTTGCTACCAGCTTGTTTGGAAACAATGTTAAATAAGAATAAATGGTTAAAGTTTTGACATTTCTGCAAGAGAAAGAGTTTCGATAAAGGCCTAAGCAAGCATGCCAGCTGTTTTATTCAAAAACCATTCAAAATTTCACAACTTAAACCATTATTATCTTTGAAACGGTTAGGTTTATGAAAAAAATTACAAGAATAAATTGTCTTAAAATTACATTTTCTACCAGAATACATCATGAAATACAGGGTGTTCTATAAAAAAATCAAAGTTGGCGGCCATATTGGAAAAATGGCGGCTAAAATAATTTTTTTGACTTGACTATAATTTTTTAAATAAAAAATCCAAGGCACTTACCATTTAACTTTTGTTGATATCTCTTATGGTTTTTGAATAAAAAGGCTGGCACACTTCAATCACCCTGTATAAGACTATATTATATGTTAAAAGCCAGGAGACGCAACTGCAAAGACAGCAAGATGTACTTACAATACTATACACAAACAAAATTTTATAATTAAAAAGCATAAAAAAGAAAAATTTAAAGAAAGACCTGATTATATTGGGGTTAATTTTTTTTTTATTCTCTCCCTTGTAGCATCAGAAATGAGGAAAACAGAAATAAGTAAAAAAAAAGCTTAAGAATTTTCTAATTAGTGGAGAGTTTTATAATCTTGAAGAATTTATTACACTATGTTCAAATATGTAATTAAACATGTAAATATGTAAAAAAAATATAAAATGGATCAGGAAAATGGTTTTAGTATTATTTGTAGTTTAAGATTAAGACACATTCATGTACACATTGTTGTATGTCTGAATAAAGATTTATTTGACTTGACTTGACTTAAGATATTAATAGTTTACTAAAAAACAAATTTTATTAGATTTCTTGTAGCAGCAAACATAGGTACTCGTTAAACCTAATTGTTATTTAAATAGATTTGATTGAAAATCAAGTCAGACAAATGGAAATTTGCTTAGTCGGTAGGTTTGCTGCGGCGGGGGTATTTTTTATTTTCAGTCATTTATATAAATTCATTTTACCTATGTAGGATAGCTAACTAAGGAACCCAAACAGGCAATTCCCAGGTGTTAAATTATCTATGAATTCAAGTACTTGTATGATATCCTGGATAGATCTTTAACTTGGGATAAACCAAACCAATAGAAAGTAATCCATACTGAGCCTAAGCACTGAGGGAGGCCTCGTAATTATGATTCTGCATAAAGATAGGCCCTGACCCTGACTAACGACTCCATTGTCTTAGTAGTTGTAACCCACAACAAACGTGCGGAGCCGCTTCCATTGACGCAAGTTGGTACTGCTAGTTTCTTGGTCAAAAGACACATGGGTAATGAATAATTTAAAATTTTGCGTCAAGTCAGAGTTCCAAGTGCTAATAAAAATGATTATAGTTAAGATCTGCTAAGTATTAGAAGAAGGTATAGTCTAAATGTTTCAGTTCCTCGTGCAATCCATAGTGAGGAGACTTGTTTGGATACAAACGTTTGTGTTTGTTTGTTTGAGAGCTCGGGTACATATTATTTTGTTCATACAGATAAATGGTCAAGCTGTAACAATGTAGATTGAAAGATGTGATGGTGGTTTTATATTAGTCACCATTAGAACCTTTACATTTCTCAAAATGTAGATTATTGTATAAGAAATTTAAAGTTACTAATTGTGACTAAAATACGACTCAATATTGTCTTAAAATTGGTTTTATTTAGCCTTTTTATTTTAAGTTGTGGTTAGTTTTAACTGCAACATGTTGTACTCCTGAATAAAGATTATATGACTATGACTAGGTATAAGAGTAATTAACATAATACACTTGACTTTTGGCACTAGGGGATTTTAGAAAGAAACAATTTTTAGAAAAACAACACTATGTTTATTTCAAGAAAATATAGTTGAAATTTGACATTGTGGCTAAAAAAAACGTAGAGTAGGAACTATGAAATAAACTTTATGAATGAACAAAATCTAGTGACTAGATTGGATTACAAAACAATCAATTTTATAACGTATCTTTGGATAAATTGATTTAGATTAAAGAGTTTTAAGCGAGTAAAGATAATTTTGCTTTCTAAACTTGCACCACTCTTTTTGAGATTAATTGTTCATATTCAAATTTAAAAAAAATATGGAGGGTGTTCCGTAAGTAAACATCCAAACTCCGGGAAATGATTCTATGACTCTGATTCTATGAGTAAACCAGGAATGAATTTTTTTTCCAAAATCACTTCTCATCAGATATCCACCATTTTTATTATCACTATTAACATTGTTATCTTTTATTGTTCCAACAGCTCTTAATAAAACTTGGTTTGTATATTAAGGTATAAAAACTATAAAAGGAAAAAATCAACGTGCTCCAATACAAATTTCAAATTTGTTGCCATTTTAAATTTATGATTAAATGAAATGATTTATTTGCCGTTTATCATGTACATGAAAAGGGGCATTGTCATATGATTAATACAATTAAAACAGATTGTCATGTTTAAATTACTAAAAATGGTTGAGTTTATGGAAACATTTTTCAAAAAACCCTTTCATTTTGAGTTTAAAATTTCCAACAGTATGTCACCAAATTTAAAATTATCGCATAAAAAACAGCTGGAATATTAAGATTATTAGTTGAAAATTATTTGCAACCTCACGCTTAGCCTCTTTCGACCTCAGTTTACAACAGAAAATTGTGATATTTGATTTCTGCTAATTCTCTTTTGATCTTGATGAACTTGGTGTAGTTTGATAGGAAATTTAAAATACTAAATAAACGTGTTCTTTACATCTTTTCATAGAATCTGCAACTTTTTTGTAATTTTAATTAATAATTAAAATTAAAAATTCCGCCATTTAGAGATTTTGTAATGGAGCAAGTTGATTTTTTTCCTCACATAGGTCCCTTCTATCTTAATATACATATTACTTTATAGTTCCAAAAAGATTGGTTGAAACAATTTAAAAATAAAAATACAAAATTGTGTGTCTCTGGTTAACAAAGCGATTTTGGAAAAAAGTCAATTCCTGATTTTCTTTTAATTTTTACCCATAGAATAATTTCCCGAAAATTGGCTGTTTACTTGAGGGACAGCCAATAAACTAGAATAACAATTAGGCTAGACTTGTTGGAAGTACAGTACGCACACATTTTGTAAGCAACATAGGGCTAAATTGCATCTTATCATATCTACCTAATTAATTAATTAAATGACAAATATTTAAAAAGTTATTTTTTGCAAAGTTGAAAATCTAAAATAATACAAACGTAGAGAATGAATTGAATAAATAAATAGGAGATTATTTTGTCAAACATTTGAAAGAGGATAGTGTTTGTAACTAAAGGAGATTTGTCAAAAATGTAAGTACAGTATGCTCTCTCTTATCCGGACACCTTTTAACCGGACATCGGTTTAACCAGACTACACTTGACGGAAATGTCATCTCTGTAACCGGACAATTTTTATCAGTACATCGGTTGAACCGGACTAGATCAGAAGGAAGTGGGTGGAAATAAAACGACTGTTCTGGTGGGAAAGTTTTGAGACCAGTGATCATACGTGTCTAAATACAATGCTCTCCTAAATTTAAGTCACATACTGTATACAGCATGCATTTAAACAGTCCAATTTAACAAGTTTTTGGGGACGTCGGTTTAACCAGAAAAACTGTTATCCGGACTGGCCTCAGTCCCGAGGAGCCCGGTTAAGAGGGATTCTACTGTACATACAAACACAATGATTAAAACTTTATAACTTTTGTTATAAAATAATAATAATAAGCTGGAAACCAATAACTATGATAAGCAGTGTGAAACCAACATTGCAGTAATTTATCTTGTAAAGATATTTTTTACGTGTTGTTGATTAAATAGTAATTCTTTTGACCATGGTATATTGTTCATTGTTTGTTTGACATGAAAACTTTTAGTTAGGGGTTAGCACATTTTATTACTAGGTGGCCGTATTTTAGGTAATTTTTAATAACTCCAACAAAAAATACAAGATATTTTGAGAACATCTTTACATTACAACATTACAAGTACTGTATTAATAAAGTAAAACCTCACTAACTCGACACTCGGTAACTCGACAGTCGACAGCTGACAGGGCACACACAAAAAATGCAATTTTTTCAGATAATTAGGTTTTAATTGTTGAATATTCAACATTTCTCTAAAGATTGTTTACTCAATATGTAAAAATACTCATGTAAGTAATAAATTTATATGTAAACATTTGTCTGTTAAGTATTCATTTACTAAAACCAATTAAAAATGTCAATGTTCTGGATAACTCGGCAACCTCTAAGTCCATAAATTGTCAAGTTAATGAGGTTTTACTGTATTACATTAAACCATATGTTTGATTAACTTAATTATCCTTTAATTGATAGAGATGAGAGAGTGGCGCAAACTCCCCAAATTTTAAGCCAAAACCAAATAATGAGTCAGAACAACTAATAACTAATACTAATGCCACATTGGCAATAAAATAACAAAAGAAATAACAATTATAAAGGAAATTTACTTCCTTTTTACAAGTGTTAACACAATGAATAGCAATGGCTACAGTAACTTAAACAGAAAATGTTTATAATATAATAATACTACTTATAGCTGCAAGTAATACATGGGGTATTCCATGAAATTATTATCTATTAAATTAAATCTGCAGAGTGGAATCAAGGCTATGGATAGTGTTAATCCAAAAACAAATAAAACAAACATGAATAACAATATAACTTTTCCGACAGCAAGAAGCCGGCATATGAATTAACAATTCATTATTGCACCTTTTAGTGACAAGGAGCTATTCTATATACAATACAAAGTTGTGCCATAGGCGAGATTCAAATCAGTCTGTTCATTAATATGGACCATCGTTTTTTTTTTACTTGTATTGGAAAGTTTGGTCCATTTAAATGTTTAAAGTCTTTGCAAATTGATAAATCCTAGTAGAAAAATATACATTTCACTTTCATACCTTCAGTTGGAAAAAACCATACAAGGCCTTCTTATAAGACTAGTTATACAAAATATACACACAGATGTTATACGAACATTTATCAGTCTTAAGTTAGGAATTGAGTTTAGAGGAATACAAACCTCAACTGGCATTGACCTACATCGGGGCTTTTAACCTTTACAAACACTTACTTTTAGCTCATTCAACTACATTTATATTAAAAATATATTAAATATATTGAGTTATGTTTCCAAAATATTTTATCTGATGTAATAGAACAGCTGGTTATTGGTTAAGCTGTTTCCATCACAAAAATATCTACACTATTCTTGTTTTGATTTGTTATTAAAAGTAACTTTAAAAAATCTTTTAACATGTGTTGAGTTTAGGAAACTGAATTTTTGGCCTCCGAATTCATGTATCAAAATAAAAAATGTTGAACCAAAAGCTATAAAAAAGTTAAGACCAGAAAATGTTCCAATAAATTCATTATTAAAAATAAAGGTTAAAGAAGGAGAATCCCTAAAGCACATTATATTACACTCTAATATAAATAATGTTATTGGTTTTTTATATCACTTTTGAGTATTTGACTCAGAAACCTATAGTAATATCACAAGATTGTCTTTGTTGTCATACAAGGTTGAGCTAAAACTAACACACACTCAGACATAGAAGTTCATGTATCGTTTTGTCACAATTATTATCGGCCCGACCCGACCCGACCCGAACCAAAAAAGTCTGACCCGCAGACCCCTAGTTTTGTGTCAAGTTAAAATAAATGAAATAACAAACAACCAATAATGGTAAATAATCATTGAATTCAGAATATCATATCCAGTAAATATCAAGACATACGCCCAGTGAAACTAACTGTTGCAAAACAAGTAATTAATAAGCAAGCTGGAGCATAAATTAATTCCAGGAGGAAATAGCTCACTTTGCAAAAATTGCACTACACATAATTTTACATTTAACTATATTAAAATAAATTTACATTTACAGCTAAATTTAAAGCCACTAGGATATTTTTTAAAGTTTTTCAAAAGGTGTTGGGAAAGTTTTTCTAAAGGTGTTGGGCACATACACCAAACACTACAAAGTTATGCGTACAACGTATTTAACATAAAACTTATATTTAACAGTTTTATCAAATATTTAAAATTGTATACTGTATTCACAGTTAAAATTGACTTTGTCATCAAAACTCTGTTAAAGGTATCAAACTTATTTATAACGTTTCACGGCCTTCAAAGTATGTGTAAATTTCTCTGATGTATGACATGACTTTCTGCCAGTCTGGCCGTTCCTGTTGCATGTCGGTCATATTCTAAAACAACAACAAATAATGAATTCAAGTTATTGCCATAACTTCTTAGTGCAACATAAATACAGTGAAATGCTTAGTTTGTAAACTCCATTATTGTGAATTATTTTCTAAGTCCTACTTCGGTGTCATAAAAATGTTGGAATTCACATACAACTTTGGATGATTAACATTTTTAAAGATTAATATAGGCCTATGACAACTTGGATTAAGCAAGAACAATATGTTGAAAGTGGTGTTGTGATGAGGATCAATACTTGACACAGTTAAGGTATTTGTCTTCACCTACCCCAATCCTCAACCCCCCCCCCTCCCCCAATCTCTCTGACATTTACCCATCGGCCGGTTTCCACAAGTCCCCTTACCGCTTACTCTCTATCTGCGGACAGTATTGTACAGCAGGTGATTAGTCACCGTAAGCCTTTAGACATCAAATGAGCATTGTTTAAACATAAAGTTTTTATTTTAGAGATTGTAAATGCTCCTAAATATCAAGCGTTATCGAAGCAAAGCCAATCATCTAAACTTCTGGTGTTCTTTCAACTGTCATCTAGGCCTACTTCTGATGAAGCCTCTGAAAGAGACGAAAACATCAAGTATTATTATGTGTGTGTTTTATGTGTTCTTTGACTCGTCTGCAACCTTTCATCAGGTGAGTCAGCTGTGTCTTCTCCATCCTATATATTTATTTAATCCAAGCTAAATGCTTTTTCCTCAAAACATATTTAGAAAATTCGGAATTTTAACTTAACAGTAACAGGTTTATTTATGTATACAAAATTGTCAAATCAGGACAGATTTGATAAGTTTAATTTTTTTTATATAGTTCACATGCCACTTAAACTTATTTCAATATCCACACCATAGACATTCTCCGTATGAAAATAGTCCAAATTACATGGCAATAAAAATGTTTAACAAGCTACCAAAAAGCATAAGCAAAAATTCATCAAAAAATACCTTCAAAACCTTACTTTAATTTGTATTAGAAAAATCTTACTATAGCATTGAAGAATTTTTTCTGGATAATTTTAAAGGGTAGGTTGTACCACAGTTTAAAAAGAGTCCTTAATTATTATTATTTTAATTTTTTTTGCTGTGGTAGAATTATATACAGGACAAAAGCCTACATCCTATCCTGATACAGTCCAGACTGGTATTTCATTAAGTAGTTTGAGCAGTTTTAAGAATTGACAAATAATTTTTTTGTACAATATTACGATTACATTTTTACCAGTTTCACCAGTAACAGCGGCTGGTGTTCATAGGGTGTGGAAGGGCTCTGCATATTTGCATGTTTACATAAAAATATCATCATTGCACAATCATTAATATGGTTCTATCATTATATTTTCAGTTACCTTGGTTCAGATATAAAAACTCCTACATTAAAAATAACTTAATCAAACTTAACTCAAAATTAGCAATAAATCACGTAAAGAACAAAACAGCTCTTGTAAGCTCCTGATAAGGCTATAGCGGAGCTTGCTATTTCAGAACAGAAACGTGTTTATAAATATAAATAATGATTAAATATATGAATTGAATTGAATTGAATTATCAACTAGCCTCTGACCGACTGGGTTACTGTGTAACCCTATTTTACCATAATATGTGACCATGTCTATTGGAAGATTTTTTGTTTAAGGACAATAAAGAATTTCTGATTTCTGATTCTGATTTCTGGTTCCGTGATTGAAAACAAATCATAACTCTCTCCTACATAATGGAAAAGACTAATTAACTCAAAGCGCACTGGGTGTATACAAGATCCTTCGTTCATGTGGCAAAGTTTACATCAGAGAAACAAGATGTATGATTTCAACTAGGCCTAGATTAAAAGAACTTGTTAGACAAAACAGGAAAAACAGAAAAATCGGCAGCAGCAGAACATAACTTTACAGCCAAACACTCCATAGAATTCGACAAAGTTTTAATACTTGCTAAAGAGCCCTTTTTTATCAAAGAGCAATCTGAGAAGCAATATAAATCTAAAGCTGACAGCTACAAGCTTCCACAGTCATGGAATCCAGTATTACGTAAGCTTGTTTACTAGAAACAGCCAGAGCAAGGGAAGCATTCATTCCAGCATTCCATACGTGTGCCGATGACCTCCCCCCAGCGATAAATATACCTGGACGAACTTTCCTGATTTAGTCTCAGCCAAGCCACTGAGGATAGCACTTCATAGTAAGGACAAAACGTCTGGCGGTGATATAGAACTGACAATGCATTTAACGCCAATAACCATCACCATGGAAAACAAATCATATTGACAGCAATAAAAACAATACATAACTCATTAAAAAAAAAAAACTTAAAAAATCATATTTAAAAACATAATAACAACACTCATAAAAATACAGAGGTAAAAAGGACATAAAGCTGTATTATTCCTTCTTCTGATCTTTTTTTCTTTAGTATCTTTTATTCCACAAAGTCAACAAGTTGCCATGGTTACTTATCACCCAATCACAGGCTATTAAGCGATATGCATATATTTAAAATACCCAAACCACTCCCTCGCCTAGTTTAGGTTTCTAATAGTAGTGATGTATCTAGTTAGGTGGGCCGGGTAAATACCCAGTGGGTATATAAGAATTATATTTCTTGTTTTTAAAATACCCTTTCTGAATTGTAACTTTAAATGTTGTTTGCAACAAGTATGCCTGATATTTGTTAAACCCTCATAAGATTATTTTCATTAAGATTTGTAAAAAGTTGCACTTACTAGGATAGTTGGAATCCCAACAGACTCAGCGGCAGAGAACGCCAGTCTAAAGTTGTGTGACCTATTGTTCGGGGACAGCTGGTTGTACGGTACTTTGTTGGGGATGTACGTGTGCAGTAATGCACAGAGTGCCATACCGTCAGTCCAGGAGCTACTAAAATTAGTAATTTCTATATTAGAGTAGCCCTGGACTCTGGTTTGCACCCACTTCAACAGAGCATTTCTTTTCGACCCTACATTTTTATCCGGGAGGGGAAAAAGTGGATCCTTGTTTTCATCTGAAACGAAATGTAACTTTAGAATTAGGGATGGACGGGATTGAATTTTTAGTTCGGGACGGGATTTTTTTTGTGCATAAAAAGAAAGTACTGTATTGCCGTTACCAAAAAAAGACATACAAAATCAATTTTTACGATTTGTGGCACTAATCAATAAAAAAAAACAAAAAATGGGTAACAATTTAAAGGTACCTATAGAAAATTGTGACTCGTGGGTCACGGGGTGATCGTCTGAATGACTCACGGTCACGGGGTGATCGTCTGTATGACTCACGGTCACGGGGTGATCGTCTGTATGACTCACGGTCACGGGGTGATCGTCTGTATGACTCACGGTCACGGGGTGATCGTCTGTATGACTCACGGTCACGGGGTGATCGTCTGTATGACTCACGGTCACGGCACGATCGTCGTCATGACTCGCGATCACGGCGCAATCTGACTCGCGGTCACGGCACGATCGTCGGTTTGACTCCGCGGTGACGGGGTTATCGTCGGTATGACTCGCGGTCACGGCGCGATCGTCGGTATGACTCTCCATCACGGCATGATCGTCAGTATGACTCCGCGGTAACGGTGCGATCATCGGTAGGACTCCGTGGTCACGGCACGATCGTCGGTATGACTCGCGGTCACGGCGTGATCGTCGGTATGACTCGCAGTCACGGCGTGATCGTCGGTATGACTCGTGGTCACAGCGCGATCGTCAATCCAATAATCGCGGCCACGGCACGTTCGTCGTTATGATTCCGCGGTCACAGCATATTCGTCGAAATGACTTCGTCTCCTGCGTTTGCTGACCTATCGCTCGCAATAACGGCGTTATTGGCACTCGTGAAGCGGAACAATCGCCGACGATCGGACCGAATCCCGTCCCGAAAAATTCCCGAGTCAAATGTAATCCCGTCCCGATAATCGGGAATATTTTTTCCCGAAAAAATCCCGAAATTTCGGGATCCGTCCATCCCTATTTAGAATATATATCTAGAAAGTTCTTGGAGCTTGAATTGATGAAAAAACTCAATGATAGCCTGTGTTTATAAATACTCTACTCGATTATTTGAGCACTTTATCGTTTCATAAAAAACAAGAGCGGATCCCTGATTCCATTTACTTATCAGACTTGGATACGATAAATAACAGAGAGCGCACAATAAATAGCCTTATATAACCTCCGAAAACATTTTAATGTAAATATACTACCTGCATTTTCCAGTAAAAGTGCTTTAAATATCAAGAACGTACAAATTGTAAATAAACTCAGCAGATTGAAGTGATAAAATACTGTCAGTGACTGGAATCAAGATAAGGTAATCAATGCAACGTGACTAACCAACCGACCTTGGCCAAGGACAAACTGGTACCTTGTTATCTCTTATCAGTTAGTTTTAACTTCTAACTAGATATTGGCTCAAATAGTCTGTGATTGCCAATTTATACCTGACATACAGTTATTTAAACCAGTGTATGTTATATTACATCTGAGAATATTTTTTAAGAATAAATTGAAGAAATTTGTTGGGTTACCTAAATTCTTACCACTGTTTACCCATACTTAACACATTCGATGCGGCGGGTCCACCGGTGGACCCCGCGCGTCTCAGCTGAGGAGCGGGGGGTCCACGGGTGGGGGAGCGCGCATTGCATTGTTTGCCGGATCAGTGTGGTTCAGCCATTGTCCGGGGAACGTTGTAATCTTTACCAGCCTGTAGCTTATAATGCGAGCTTTATTCTGGTGTAGGTTGGTACAAAAATTGCCCGTAAAATCCCGTCTGGCAATGCTTTTGTCCCGTTTTCGGGGATTTTCTCAATTCGAGCCGTATTACAAAGACTGTGGTTATTGACCCAGGCAGTGCTGCTACCTTTGGGTGTTTCAGTGAACTACGTCCACTTTCGGAGTAACGCAGAACAATCACCACTGCTCTTTTGTGATTCGTCTTACTGAGATATTTCAATACCAATAGCGATCGCTGATTCAGTTAGCGCGTCGGGGCTCCGCCCGGGCCTCGCCGCAATTGGCGAGCGCCTGTTTAAAGGTTTTCAGCAGCGAATGTGTTAAAGATGAATAACAAGCACACTGATTTCAAAAAGGGTGAACTTATCTTTGCCAAAGTTCGTGGTTATTGTGCTTGGCCAGCCATCATAGATAAAATAAAAAAATAGAGTTAAAAAATAATGTTAAAAACTATCACGTGACATTTTTTGAGACTAATGAAACTGGAGTATGTAAACAAAATGGGATTTCTCCATATAGAGGAAGCAAAACTCTACTTAGTACTCTTAGTAGCTCACAAGAAAATAACCCTAGGTTTAAACAAGCTTTAGATGAAATTGAAAAAGCCTATAAATTACAGAAAAGTTGCTCAGGTACGCCAAAGCAAAAAAAACACCATCAGTTAAACCTAAGCCTACTCTAAATACACCAGACACTGTTCTTAATCGTAAAGAATTGAAAATGAGTGACTCAGAAACTGCTCAAACAGTAACAAATGATTCAAGTATACTAACAACCTGTCTGTCTGTAATGGAACCACAATTTTTAACCATTCTATTAAATTGTATTATGAGATACTTTCAACAAAGTTATTGAAAGAGAAATACTGCTGATGAATCCTATACTAACACAAGCAGTTAAATGTTTGGAAGAAATTGACATTCTAATTGAACCCCTTCATATGAAAAATAAATCTTATGTACTTTTCCCCATTAATGACTCAGTTGCTGATGACAAAAATGGAGGTTCCCATTGAAGCCTTTTATTGCTTGAAAAAACAAATAACGACTGGTTCTACTTTGATTCAGTTGGGGAGTATAACTTGCATCATGCAGAGCAGGTCGTCCAGAAGATTTCACGACATTTAAGCTTGAGTGAACACACAACCTTGAACAAAGTTATTGTTCCCCAAAAACGTAACAATGAGGATTGTGGAATATTTGTCTTAATATTCACTGACATACTCATCCAGTGAATAGCTCAAGGCAGAATACAAGAGTTAAAAGGTAGCCCTAAAAACTTCTGGCCGGATGTAAAGGAGAGTGATGTCTTAACGAAGCGGGCACAACTGACTTTATTTCTCCACAATTGCAACTCTAATGCACTAAGTCCCAACACCGTAGCCGATATGATGTTCAAAGCACCCACTTCATCTACACCGTTAATCGTTAATCTAACATCTTTCCCTACAACCACTTCTACTGAAGATATTTCATCTAACACAGTTACAAACAATAACCATAAAAATGTAGTTAATCCTGAAAAGAAAAGTGAGAAATGGGAGAAACCAAAAAAGTATATAAAATAAACCAACACTCCAAGACTCAACATTTTGCAAACATCACTATCAACAATAAATATGACACGTTGGAAATCAATGAAAGTTTAGACTCGGACAGAGGTGTTGTTCTTCAAAGCCCACAACAAAAGACACAAACCAGTTTCAGAGGAGGGCAAACAAAAGTGTATTGGACTCATGAGAAGAAAGAAACAGATAGACACTCTTTTAAAATAGAATTGTTTTCTGACAGCCATGGAAAAGAACTCCCTGAAATGATTAAACAGTGTAGCGGAAGTGCAGTTACAATTTGTGCTCAAGTCATGTCCGGTGCTACAACTGAGAGGATTTATAACCAAGCAAAGAGATCTCAACATCAGTCATTGGTAATAATTGCTGGAACCAATGATGTAATTAAAAAAACAACCTCAAACATCTATAGCAATTTGGAAAAGTATCTGACACAACTAAGTAAGGATAAATCATCTGTACATATTACCACAATCCCAAATCGCTATGATATAGGCTTAAATGATCCGCGTCATGATGACATCAACTTGTTAAATAGTTACATTAGGGAATTAGCAATAAGAACAAACAAAGTGCATCTTATTGACCTGGATGAACTACAAAGATTTCATTTTACACAACTGGTAAGTTGCCAGCTGTTCACAGAAGACGACAATGAAAAACTGGAGGCTATGATGAAGTAATGGCAAAGAGCATCTTTTTTATCAGCTTCAAAACTAAGTAGGATACAACTCTTGCGAAGTTTTTTTCTAGAACTAAAATTTGGATTATCACAGAGTAAGATTATTGTCTTTTCATTTACAAAGTTAAAATCGACAATATCAATCATATCAATCATTAGTTTATCTCAGGCTCAATCCAATTTTCTTAGTATATTTTAAAGCTCTCCCAAAGAATCAAAAGACCCAGGCCTAGACCTAATACCTTAAAATACCTACTATGTATGGTCGCCATTTCATCGAACAGTATTAACAGTATTAACTAATTATTTAGGAGGGCCTATATATAAATTGATTAAAAATTAACCAAACAACAACTATGCTTGTGGTTTCGTCAATAGAAAGATAAAATATCTATACCAAATATTTTAACTCATAAAATAAGATTGTGGATAAGTTACAAGTTTAATATGTAGCCATAAACAGTTTTATGGCAGTAGGCAATGGCCAGCGGCGAACTAAATATTCACGAAAATACTGACTGAGTTTAGACATAACATTTAACAGTCATCATAACACTATTATTTTTTTTGACAAAATAGAATTGGGGAAAATCTAAAGAAATAAAAGAGATATAACTCAACAGTTCTTGGAAGTACTTGAATACAACAATTATTGTCGTGATAAAATGTTAATGGATTTGGGACTGCTAATGGGTTTTTTTTATTGCATCATCACCCTAGTAATAAATTATGAAGATCAAACAAACATCTGATAAGACTTTTATGTGCTCGTAATAGGCTGTACCGAACTGAATTTGTACCTGTAAAATGCTGTACCGAACCGATGATGGTAATTAAGCAGACCCCTAATAATAATATAATAAACCTACAAAGTACGACTAAGACTATGCTTTCCAACAATTAACCAGGAATTCAAGAAGAACAACCTTAAAGTTCTTATTTGCTCTGCAATGGGTTGTGTGAGGGATCAGGTGTGGCCAGATCACTTCATCAGGAATCTGGTTCAATCTCAATAGGCAACCAAAGCATCTGTGCAAATAATCTGCTGCCATCAACACTCAAACCGCCCATTACACAATGGTGTTCCCTACCAATACTTCATCAAACGCTTACAGCAAGTTATTGATCATCATCATGAGCAGGAGTCTTCACCAGTTAGTCAAGAACTTCAATTGGCTTCAGCAACTAGGACTAAAATTGTAGAGAAATCTCACACACAGCTGCTATGGGAACTTCCTCAAGTAGCCTGTTAAACTATGACGTGTCAACCCCTTCAACTTGTAGAACCTCTACTTCAGACTTGAGATCACCAGGATCAAGTAGCTGCTTCTTCTGACCCAAGGAAAATGAAAAAATGACCCAGCCTGTGGAGGAGTCACCAGCGCCTGTGTCATGTGATGGGGGGCTGTCTGTCAGGGGTTGTGATAGTGTTGGTGCAGTGAATGAAGTAACTGCCAATTGCCAATTGTTCACTCCTGTCTTGAATTCCCTACCTCTAACCTGTGATTCTACTAATATATCATGTCACAATGTAACCACTTTTTTAAGAAAACTAGGCCAAGATCTAGCAACCAATTAACACATTCTGTAAACAGCACTCAAAACTTTCTAATTCTTCACCAAAATATTCAAAATTTATCAACCCGTATAGGCATTTTGGAAGTAAACTTGGATGAAATTAAGCCAGATATTATTGCTTTAACAGAAATTAACATGAAAGAGACCGATTTGTTCCATTTTAAACTGAAAAATTATAAAATAGCATCCTATTGGACCAGATCTTCAACAACTGGGCGTGGTGTTCTAATACTTAAGAACTATACTAAGAACTAATACTGGTAACTATGTAAATTTTAGGGGTGTTCGATGCATCGAAATTTCGATTCGATTCATCAAATCGCGATTCGATTCAGCATGCATCGATTTGGCCTCGATGCATCGATTAAGTCCCGATGCAACGATTACGTCCCGATGCATATTTAAAACTAATTTAGGACTACAAAATGAGTTTTAGATAGGGAAGTGTCAATTATCGCTACCACCGATACTTGGACATTGCCAATACTAGGAATATCGGTATCAAGAATCGATTGCCTAACGTCGATTTCGCCCGATTCCGCCGATACCGACACCCGACAGGGATGGATAGATATTTTATTTTAACATTTATTTATTTGATAGCTATTAGTTTTGTTATCACGCTAACAACTTCAGTAACCAACTTAGCACACTATTTAGTTTAAATCAGCTAAAGTTTAGCTTCAGCTGTTCTCTCTGCAGGCAGATGACATTGCACAACACAATACAATCTACATTTCAAGATGTCAGACAGTCAGAATTCAGTCAGCAGAAAGAATTTAAGTGCTGTATGACTGAAATAATACTAGATGGTATGTCGTTTATATTGTTAGGGTTATATAGAACTCCTGAATATAAATATATCCAACCTTTCTTAACAAAACTGGATATTGCTCTAAATTTATTAACAAAAAAGTTCAAGAACATCATATTAGCAGGCGATGTAAATATTAATGTTTTAAATCATGATAATGTATACCATCAATTTTTAAATATCATAAATATGTTTATTTATTTATTTATTTTCCAATAATCACATAACATCATATTCAGACAGGTGATTCGTCATTGTTACAATATTTTATAGTCTCTATTATACTAAAATTATTACTAAAATAAATTTCATTGCTGAGCCTTAACATCTACGTAGCTTCCATATATTCCTCCAATGAGAAGAAGGCCTTCTCCAAAAGAAAGTTTTTTAACTTCTTTTTGAATTTAGGGAATGAATCAGTGTCCCTAATTGAAGAAGGTAATTTGTTATATATTTTTTGGCCCATGTACTGAGGAGATAAATGGAATACTTTAAGTCTGTGTTGAACTGGTTTTATATTGTTTTTAAATCTAGTGTTGTGAGGATGGGCATGTTGATCTTCCATGAATGTGTAAAAATCACTTTTAACCATTAAAGCTAGTTTAAAGATATAAGAACTATACAAAGTAAGAATTTTAAACTGAATGAAAAACTCTTTACTGTGAGTAATTCGAGACACTTTCGCTAAGACTCTAACTGCTTTTTTTGGAGGATAAAAATTTGTTCGGCATGACTAGAAGAACCCCATACCGTTAAACCGTAATTCATAATGGAAGAAAAATAAGCGTGGTATACTGCTAATTGTGTGTCTAAATTTGTAGTATGTCGAATTACCCGAAGAACAAGTATAGCTGATCTGAGTCTCTTTGATAGATTCTTAATGTTTGTTTGCCAATTAAGTTGCCAATCTATATCAATTCCAAGGTAATTAACTGAGTTTTGAGAATATATTGATGTTTGGTTTGAATTTACAACAATGTCTCTATTCTCATTAGCAACTGAAAAGTGAATTAGTTGTGTCTTTGACACATTCATAGATAGACCATTTACTGTGAACCAGTCCCCGAGGAGTTGAAACTCATTAGTAATTAAGTCTTGCTTAAAATCCAATGTTTTTTGTTCGGTGCAGATTAAAGCAGTATCATCTGCATATTGAAAAGTATGCATTTTTGTAACATTACATAAATCATTTACATAAATTAAAAATAAACAAGGTCCAAGAATGGAACCTTGAGGAACTCCGTAGGGTGCGTAACCCCACTCTGACTTATATTTGGTTTGGCATTTCTGTAATATAATTCTTTGTTTACGGCTTTTTAAATATGAAATGAACCATTTTAATTCCACATTTTTTATTCCATGTCTACTTAATTTTTCTAGCAATATATCATGATCAACACAGTCAAAAGCCTTGGACAGGTCACACAGCACACCTATTGTGCGCTGCGACCCGTCCAAGGCCTCCGCAATGCAGTTAATCATCCTGGTAATAGCCTTTTCAGTACTGGATTTTGAGCGGAAACCAAACTGAGATGGATTTAGTAAATTATTTTGTTCCAAATAATCTGTAAGTTGAGTTTTCACAATTTTTTCAAAAACTTTGGAAAAACAGGGCAAAAGAGCAACTGGTCGGTAGTCAGAAGGATTGTTAACATCACCCTTTTTAAAAAGAGGTTTTATCTCTGCATATTTAAGTTTTTCAGGGAAAATTCCTTCCTCAAGGGACTGATTCACTAGTGTGCAGAGAGGTTGTTCAATAAGTTTAAAAACTCTACTAATAACAAAGAGGGAAATTTCGTCCCAACCTGAAGATTTAGTTTTGCTAAGACTGGTAAAAACTTTTCTTAGATCCTGAACTGAAATTTTCCTAAATTTAAATTGTAAAGCAGAATTTTGAAGTCTAATTAAATGTTGACTATTGTTTAGTAGCTGAATGGATTTATCTTTATCTGTCATTTGGTTAGCAATTTGTGAAACATTTATAAAAAAATTGTTAAATTTATTTGCTATTGCCAATGCACTACCATATTGGTCGTTTCCATCATTCAATTGGATCTCAACCGGTGTGTCCGAGTTTTTTCTATTTAATCCAATTTCTTGTTTTACGACTGACCAAGATGCTTTACTTTTATTTTTGGACCTTTTAATTTATATCATTTGCCTTTAATTTAGCTAATGCAAAGACTTTTTTGAAAGTTTTCCTGTAATTGTTTTAGTAAGTTAAAAATTGTGGGTTTCTATTCCATTTAGATTCCTGGTGCAATTTTCTTTTATTTTCTGCTGAAATTTTGATTCCTAAAGTATGTATAACATGTCTTATAAGGTTGACTTCCCAACTAGGATTACTAATAATCTGCTACTGCAATTGATAACTTTATTACCAATATTTTTGAAACAAGATTAAATGTCTCAGGTGTTATTACTAGGGATGGACGAGATTGGATTTTTAGTTCGAGACGAGACGAGACGAGATTTTTTATTTCTCATAAAATTTCGAGACGAGATCGAGACGAGATTTCTCTTCTCATACACAACAGGAAATGCACGTTCAAAATTTTTACCTGATTTTGTAACATTGTTAGATGACTGTTTAAATACTAAAATAATGATAATAGGCAAGAATATTTACAATCTTTCATTAAATAACATCAGCATAACATTTTTTTATTAATCACGCCTAACTTATTAAAAACGCCTACGATTAGGAAACATGGTGATATCAGTTAGGATAGAGTTCAACTTATCCTAAAATAAAATAAATCATAAAATAAAAGCAATATTAATTTTTATAAAATAGTTACTTGTTTTGACTTTTTTTATAGTACCGGTAATAAAACATTCCTCACACTGCTTACACTTAACAAAACTTCTCAAATGTTATTAAAGTAATATTATTAAAATAATGAAAGTAATATTTACATTAAAAGAATTAAAGTAATATTTACATTAAAAGAATTAATTAAATAAGAACGCCTTCGAAAAGGAAACGCAACTACAACAAGCTCCTGTATTTTTTTTTTTTTTTTTTTATTCTTGTCTCGATAAAAATCTCGGCCAAAAAGTAATCTCGTCTCGTGTAACGAGATTGAAAATTTCCCGAAAATTTCCCGAAATTTTGAGACTTGACTATCCCTAGTTATTACTCATGTCTCTGATCATGATGCTCAATTGCTTGAAATACAAAATGTTAATAGTACAAACAAAAAAGTAATGAAGAGGTTATGCAGAAAGTATACTGAAAATAATTTTAAAATGTTCCTTAGGGACTTAAGTAATTAAAACTGGTATGATGTTTATCAATCTTCCGTGGATACAAAATTAATGTCTTCATGTCTACTTTTTAGTCTCATTTTTAACATCAATTTCCCCAAAATAATGTGTGTAGAAGAAGTATCAAATAAATGTAAATGGAATTCAAATGAAATAATAAGGAAAAAAGTGAAATCCATGAACTAGTAACATATACTACAGCAAAAAGGAATTCACTGTTATCTAAAACAATAAAAGTAAAGAAAAATGAGTTAAAGGAATTAATTACCAAAATAAATTTAGAAAATCTAGGAACAGAACAAAAACTACATGTAATATAATAAAAAATGAGATCTCACTAAAATCAAAACAAACCATCCCCTCCAAAATAATCTTAGTTCAAAATGATAACCAAATATCAGATCCTGTTGCTGTGAGTAATGTTTTCAACAATATCTTCACAACTGCTGTTGAAAAGCTTAATTTGCCAAACATTGATTCAACATCAAACCATAACATCCTCACTAAAAAAAAGTGACTGCCATGACAAATGTTTTTAAATTTGAAACAATAACAGAAGACCATCTTAAAAAAGTCGTGCTTTCATTTGAAAACAAAATTTCTTCTGGGCATGATGAAATACCAATTGCTCTAATTGAAAAATCACTACTTTTCAAATCAAAACCATTAACACACTTAATAAACTCCTCTCTCATTTCAGGCATGTTTCCATCCAAATTAAAGTTGGCTAAAGTTATTCCCATATTTAAAAAAAGTAACTCTAAAGATCCATCATGCTATCGCCATTTCAATATTACCTGCCTTTTCCAAAATTTATGAGCGTATAGTTTATATTCAGCTGTCTAGATATCTAGAAATCAATCAGTTACTGGACAAAGAGCAACACGGCTTTCGAAAAGGAAAATCCACAGTAACAGCTGGTATAGAATTTATAGAGTCTATAATAAATGCAATCGATAAAGGGAAGAAGGTTGTAGGAATATTCTTAGACCTCAGTAAAGCCTTTGACAGTGTGTCGCACAATAAATTAATTAAGGGTTTAAATGAACTTGGAGTCTGTGATAAAGAACTTAAATGGTTTGAATCCTATATTAAAAATAGACACCAGTTTGTTGAAGTGGATGATATCATAGAACATTATAAAATAAACTATATTGAAAAAATTCAATCACAGCACCGGACACTACGATATGGAGTCCCCTAAGGATCGATCCTGGGCCCTCTACTCTTTCTTTGTTATATTTAAGGTTTGCCTGGGACTATTCCTGGGAGTGATGGATCCATGTGTCTGTATGCTGATGATTCTAATATCCTGCTAAATGGAAATTCTAATTCTGAAATTGAAACATCTTCTTCAAAAAATCTTCAATTTTAAAATAAAAAATCTTCTTATAAATGCAAATAAATCTAACTTCATATCTTGTTCAACCAAAAAATCAACAACAAAATTTGAGACAACAATTTTTATAAAAAATGACAGCATTGAGCAAGTTGAACAGACTAAATTTCTTGGATTAATTATCGACAAAAATCTTACTTGGGACAAACGCGTTAAACATGTTGTTAAAAAATTGACTTCTGGTGTATGTGCTTTGAGACAGAAGTCTCAGATCTGCAGCATAGACACTCTGAGGATAATATACTTTTCATTACTGCATAGTCACATATCCTATGGAATATCTATTTATGGAGCAACATCAAAGGCCAATTTGGATTCTATCCCTATCAAACAAAAGAGGGCTATTCGTCTAATGATGAAACTGCAAAAAAAGGATTCAGCTAAGAGATATTTTAAGGAATTACAAATCCTAACAGTATATAGTCTGTATATTTATGAAAAATCTGTATATGCAAAACAAATTCAATTGTCATCCACTTCTAGCAATACTGGTGACTATAACACTAGGTTTAAAATTAACTTACCACAACATAAATTGGAATTTTTCAAAAAGAAAACTTACTATTCTGGTTTAAATTGTTTGCAACACCTGCAGGATCATATAAAGAAAGAAAACAATTTGGATAAATTTAAAAGAACATTAAAAGACTTTTTAATCAAATTTCCATTTTATTCCATTGAAGAATTTCTAAAAAATAAAAATTAGTAGTTACATAATTTGAATTCCATAGCAAAATTGGGGAAACAATTTAAATTTTCACCATGATTAGAAATAAATTTATTTTTATTTAAGCCCTGAAAATGGATGTACGTTTTTTTATTTTATTAACTACTCATGTTATTGTGATTGAATCAACGTTAACTTATATTTTTGTTTAAATATTCAGTTAGAAATGCTTCACTTTTTAAAGATTAATTAACTTTTTAAAGATCAATCAATTAATTTTTTACCCCTACAGTAAATCTTAGTAATATACTTTAAGTACTTTGTAATATGTAGTTATATGTATTTATAGCCTATTTGACTCTATTCAATACAGGTTATTTTATGTATAGTGAATAAAGAATGATTTGATTTGATTTGATAATTTTGGGCTGGCATGAACTACGCCGGTTGTCTGACTCAGAATGTAAACGAACAACAAAACATGGACCTGACCATTGCAGCTTCCTTAAGAGTTTTTAATGGAAATGGTATCGAGAGTCGTGAGTAATATTTCATTTCATAACTGGTATCGAATCGAGAAATTCTGTTATTGGCCTATCCCTATTTTTAAAATACAATTAATATTCGACTAGGACGTAATTGAAGCCATTGTCATGGTATATAGACCAATGTGTCGATTAAGAGACCGAGTTTGGCTTTGTTCCAGCTATGCGTAGTTCAACACTGCTGCTACACGTTATTATAGAGCTTGCGGCGAGTTGGTGTATTCTGTCAGCGGACCTGAGATTCGATTATCAAATCTCGTTAATCTAATTTTGAATCCGAATCTTTTCTTAGGATTTGGTAGATTCAAGATTCGGATTTGACACATCCCTACTTGGATCTCAAAGTGTTGCATAGAAAAACATATTTGACTTGCACGGATTTAAATTGTTTCATGTATAAATTTGTATACTGACAGGGTGTCGAGTTTATTTCCATTTTAAAAATCAAGACTAATTCCAAATTTTTCAAGAATAGTTTTTATTATAAATTAGTGATGTGTCGACACCAAAATGTAGCCTATCAATTCTCGGTTCTTGATACAGTAGAACCTCGCTAATTCGGATTTCAGAGGAAAGACAATATATTTCGAGCTATAGGAAGTTTGAAATATAAAGAGTTTGAATTATAGAGGTCAGAATAAATAAAATTCAAATTATGGAGGTCCCAGTTTTAAGTGTAGAGAGTTTGAGAGAACGAAGACTAATGAACAAATCGTGGAACATCAATAAAAGCACCAGTTCATGTTTCATGTCAGGCATATTTTTTGTTCTAAATTCGAATTGCAGAGGCTTACAATGACGCAGTTTGAATTGTGGAGGTTGTCTTCAAATTTTTGAGGCAACAATTTGAATTGGGGTAACAAAATTCAAATTGTAGAGGTTCAAGTATGTACAAATTTGAATTGTAGAGGCTGCAATAATCGGAAAAATCACTTTGAATTATCGGTATATTATTTTTAGAATTTTAGAGGTTTTCTGAGTGTAACATACAAACATTACTAATTATAGAGGTTTTTAAATTATCGATGTTCGAATTAGTGAGGTTATACTGTACTGTTTTTTAGGGGTGGGCGAGTACTCGACTGTCGAGTAATTACTCGAGTAGTTGGCAATACTCGACAGTCGAGTCGAGTAGTTAAAGATACTCGTGACTCGAGTCGAGTAGTAGACGTTACGCCGATTTCGTTATTTTCATTGATATTTGACAAATAAATAGTAAGAAAGGAAAATGTTTGAGTTTTATTTAATCCCTTAACCCCTTTAAATATTGACATACTAGGCCTACTAATAATCGGCAACCTAGACATCGCTTGCGTCATCCATTTCACTGACAGCGACAGCGCCGACAGCTGAGCTGACACTGGGTGATAGGCAGTGGTGTAGGTGTGCGAGTGCGATGCATCGAATCCCGATTCGATTTAGCATGCATCAAAATCCCGATGCATCGATTACGTCACGATACAGCTCTACTAGTAAAAAGGGATGAGTCGATTATCGTCATCGATACCACCGATACTTGGACATTGGTATCGGTACCAAGACTCGATTGTCAAAAGTCGATTCCGATGATACCGACAGGGATAAATATTTTATTTTAACATTTATTTACTGTATAGCTACAGTATTAGTTTTGTAATCACGGTTAACAATTTTCATAGCCAACTTAGAAACTATCTAGTTCAAAACAGCGACGGTGCCGGTGACATTGTTTAACTTCAGCATTGCACAACACAATCTACGAATCTAAATTTCAAGATGTCAGACTCAACTCAAGAGACAACCGGCGAGCGAATGTCCCGCCAACACGAAATTAATTATACTAAACAATGTCTGTATCAATAAGTCAGACATTTAGATGTATTATTTTTATTTTTAGTACAAAATAAATAACCTAAACACGTCGATATTTTCAGTTTAATAATCCCTGCATTATACGCATCATTAGAAAAATTATATTCAACCATTAAACTTTAACATCGTCGTATGGTTAGGCTTGCTTTATATTGCGCCAAAAAGTAGATCCATATTTTGATCTGTACTATCTACTGATTAAAGAGTTTAGTGAAGTTTTAAGTGCTACTATAACATAATGTATTTATTGAAAAATATTATAAGCCTTAGTCCGTGTCGATTTTGTAATGTTATAACGAATGGTGAGTGTTGACAATAAAAGTATGTAACAACAGCTCTCATTGGTCAGGAGGCGTCAGTGCACTACCATGTCAGCCAATCGACTTTCGTGTTTCAATGGAGCAAATGACGATTGCTTTGACATCGTTTAATGTTTTATTGTGGGTGGAAAGGGTATCGATAAATATCGTGATTCGAGATCCGATATGTAGGACGTGTTTGTTTATAAATAATGAGTATTTAAGTATAAAAAACTAGGTTACAGACAAGTTCAAAACTTCGATTGTTCCAATCCATTGTTGACACCCCTACACGGAGGTTATAGTGACGTCGTGCATAAGGGCCAGGCAGCAGTGTTTCCATTCGCGGGATTATTATCCCGAAAACTGGATTTTTAGACCTTGAGCGGGATTAAAACGGGATGCGGGATTTTCGGCTGTGACGACTATTTTTATTTTTTCCATTTAATTTTAGAGAAAAACTAACTCAAATTGATTAAATACTGTAGTAAAATATAATAGTGATGTTAAAACAACTTTATAAACATGATACGTCAAGTATTATACTAGGTATTGTACAAAAATAATCATGCGGGATAAAACGGGATTTTTCACAATTTTAAAGCGTGATAAAACAGGATTTCTCGACCCAGTAAGCGGGATTATTGTTTTGGTCGTGTGTCGTGTGGAAACACTGCCAGGCAGGCCGGTTCACAGTGAATCCACTATGCCGAACCTTGTTCTTGGTATAATCGGGAACATAGTCAAACACTTTTGTTACTAAATAAAACTATGAAATGTTTGTTAAAAGCACTCTTTTGGTCTTTTGGAGATTTTAGTCCCAAAACATAATCTTTATTGTAGGCTAAAAGTAAAACCTATCTATTGCCATACTTTTCTCCACAGACGTCGACTTAGGCTATTATGCAATGACTTTAAAAAATACCAGGGTTTCAGGTTTCAGTCAAAATACTTTTGTAAACATTGACAATGTGCTGTTTTAGCACAGTTCATTCCTTGACCACGATCATTTTTACTCACTAGAGAAAAGACTCTCCTTACAAAATGTATTTGTAGGCCAAGATGTTTGTAATTTTTTTAATGTACAACTGCAATTGCTTTTAAAAAGAAATACAAAAACTGACAAATGACTTAGATCAATACTTAAAAAGTTAAGCCTATTTTGAGAGGAAACTTTATTAGATCTCATCATAGTCAAATTCAAACATTTACAGTATTTCAAAATAACACTCTTGTGTAATGGAAATCTGCAAGCGACTGAGGCCGAGGGTGAGGGAGGGCATGTGAACCAGGCTTTAGAACAAGGGCAAATTCTGCCAAACTTTCTCTTTTCCTCCCCCATGTCCCGTTAGACGGTGGGTGGGGCTTCACACAATAAACAGTTCATTCATTCACAGTAGAGAAGAGTTTTTGAGGCAGTGACGTATGTCTCTTGCCTGCTCTTCAAGTTCACACATCTGGACTTCTTTAAAACAATTATAAGTGATAATATTTATTAAAAATAAGTGAAAAACTGTAGACATTTTCAAGGGAAAAAAAATTAAGAAGTAAAAGTGTTAAACATTTTGTTTGATTAGTTATTCTGTATTTCAAAAATATTCTCATTTATGATTATGTTTTCAGCTAGACTTGGTGACTTTTTCATAGTTAAACAAATTTTGAAGATATATAATTAGTGAGAAAATGTCATTATATAGGAAGTTAGTTTTTACTCACTTGGGGGAAAAAACTTACCTTACAAAGAGTATTTGTAGACCAAGATGTAGGCTACGTAATTTAAAAAAAAATATAAACTAATGAGTTAACTAAGACAATTTCATGGAATTTCAAATAAATACAAAAACTGAGAAATGACTTAGATAAATACTTATAAGCCTATTTATACATTAGAGGAAACTTTATTAGATCTCATGCTTTAGTCAAATTCAAACATTTACAGTAGGCCTATTTTTAAATAAACACTTAGTTCCATATTTTTGCATTTTTTTTGCAATTAATAAAAAACCTTTAACACCAAAATATAAGTTTGATACACATACATATTGTGTTTTTTATATGGTATAAAAGCTTTTAACCAGGTCTATTTTTGGTGAATTGAGAAATGCTTTGTTCGTAAAAATGAAGATGTAGGGTTTTTGCCACAGCTATATGTAAAATAAAATTGTTGATTTTCTCGTGAACTACTCGACTCGACTCGACTCGATACTCGAGTATTAGGGCTAATTACTCGACTCGACTCCACTCGACTCAAAAAAACACTACTCGCCCATCCCTACTGTTTTTTATAGTTTTAAAAAAATTTTCTAAATAATTTGGTTATACTACACTGATACTAACTGGAAAATTTGGGTTTGAACCCTTCTCAAAAGAGTAAATAGCTACCATATCAAAGTAAACAAAGATCTAACAACGAAAATTAATAGTGTGCTCTGCGGTAGTGGAGACATCATGGTCGACTTTTGGGATTACTGCGGCAAATTATGATGATGGCGGCAAAATTAAGATATCTCTCACGGTCGTGTAGTCATCATCAACTCCACAGTCACAGCAAAACCATAAAGATCTCCCGCGATCATCGTTAAGCACGATTGGGCAAAATCATGAATATCTCCCGCCGTCACGTAAACGTGATTGTCGTCAAGCACGATCACGGGAAACCATGAACATCTTCCGCTGCTATGTAGACATCATCATCGTCTTCCACGCTCACGGAAAAGTGATTGTTCTCTTGCATGAACGCAGCAAAATCATGAAAATCTTTCGCACGTGACAGTCATCTAGCAAGATCGCGGCAAAATCATGAATATCTCTGGCGGTCACGAAAACGTGATTGTCGTCTAGCGCGATCGAGGCATAATTCTATTTCTCTCCCACGGCCGTAAAGAAATCATCGTCGTCTCCCGTGGTCACGAAAGCACAATCGCGTCAAAATCATGAATATCTCCCACGGTCACGAAAACATGAGATCGTCATCTTGATTAGTAATAGAAAAAAAGACTATATATTGGAACTGTCATGTTGAAAAAGTACATTTAAAAATGTGTTCCGGATTACATGCCTTGATTAAAAACTTGTTGCAAAAGAGAAACTTTGAATGTTGTTTACTTTTCATACATACATGATTGTTTGTTGTTGGTGAGAGGCCTCAAAGGTAGGGCCTCTTGTTGAGGGCTCACAGCTTTTGAATAAGTCCCAGAATCTGCAAAAATAAAGAAAATGTCAATTATATTACTTTACAAGTTTGAAAATCGATAAAATTGATTATATATTGTATCTATGTCAGTTATAGGAAGAATGAAGCAAAATTTAAAGAAAGTCCAAACCCCTCCTTTTTCTTTTATGCCAAGGATAGAAACTGTTTCCTTCACACTTAAGATCAAGACAATAATCACTAGACAAATCACAAAACAAATTTTGGCAGGTTTAATGGGGAAAATCACCTTATATACAAATTTCACGTGACCACCAATTTCTTCCATCCGATTATGGACCTAAAATATAGAGATATGCATTTTAAATCCGATAATTTTACTACAAAACAGCATTTGTATCGATTTGAAAAACCTTGAAGTGAGATTGGCGACGGATTCAGACACACTGGTTTTGAGTAGAGTAGCTAAATGCCACCTCCAATTGCACATACTACTTATATACTTACCGTTAGGGATGGACGGGATTGAATTTTTGGTTCGGGACGGGACGGTATTTTTATTTCTTCCTCAATATTCGGGACGGGACGGGATGGGATGTTTTCCTGTACATAAAAAAAAGTCTTGAGTTTTGCAGTTACCAAACAGGAAAAACAAAATCAATTTGTGGCACTGATCTACAAAAACAAAAAAATGGGTAAAAATTTACAGGTAGGCCTATAGAAACTTGTGACTCGTGGTCTCGGTGTCTTTAAGGCTTCCTGTTGCACAACTGTTAATGACTCTTCTTGTTCAACAAGTTGATCTACGATCTTTCTTATTTTCTTGAGACGAGTTTTAACCAAAGATGTGAGTCGTGTTTCAATTTTAAAATAACTTTTTGGTGATGCCATTGTACAAAGATGAGGAGATAAATGTCAAAAATTCACAAATAGTGTAAATGAGTGGGTTAAGATTTCCAATGTGGAAATAAGAGTTCAAATGGGTAAGAGTTCAGAGGTACAGAAATCAATGGGTAAAATGAGGAAATATTAATATAAGAAGAGTTCTAGTGGATGAGTGTAATTCTGAATCGCTTAAGTTATATCTTGGATCGAAGGACCATTAAATATTGCAGTGTTTGTGTATAATAAATTAAAATTATGAGATAAAATAAATAAAGTCATTGTAACAAGAAGAACCAGAATGGAATGTTTATTTTTACAAAATTATGAATTGATTAACAGTTATTAGCTGTTGTAATTAATTTTAAACAGGCCAAAGAAAAATATTAGGTAGGCCTAAATGAACTGAACACTTATAATACAAACAAAATTATTTAGGCCAATTAATAAATGTATTCTGTCATTAAATAAATTCAATGTCCTGGTACAAAATATACCAAAGAAAGTATTCGGTATAGGTTTATCAGTGGCATACTGAAACAGTTAGTTATTGATGATTACTAGATGAAAAGTAAGAAAAATGGAATCAAATAATTATTTATCTTCAGACTTATCATTATCAGTCTTATGGTCACGAAAAACAGTATTACGTGTCACTTACAGCTGTTTGAGATCAATATAATAACCCGACGTATTCTGTCAAATACTAATTGAACTTATCTCAAACATTAATTCATTGTTGTAATGAGCTTTTATAAAAGGTAGACAATTTGAAACAAATTTGTATTTAAATCCTGACACAAAGTTAGTTATTTGACAAATGCAAAATTAACTATTAGGAACAAAATAATGTTTCACTCTCATACACCAAGTCTTCAAGTTACGAAATATAAAGTTAAAGTAATAAATACATTATATTACACTTTAACAGTTGGCTGGTCGTTATTATAACAATTTAAGTGTATTCTGGACATAACTAAAAATTAAAACATCTTAAACATAAATTCGTTATTACAATAAAGTGGCATATGAAAGGGACAAAACTATATTCTGTAGTTATACAATGACATCCTGAAATCAAATTATTTAGTTATTTGCAATAATTACTAAGTTAGGAGCAAACTGTAAACTCCTATTATAGGGATTCACATATATTGCAGTTACAACGAGTGATATTCTGTTACAATTTTAAATACAAAAACCTAGTTGATGTTTGTACCACTCTATCAGCTGACGATAGTGATAACAACTTAACCATATAACACTAAAATAATCATTATACAGCCTACTATGGATAATATTGCATGATAAATATGCTCTTTCAAATAGCCTTAAGTGAAAAATAATCATCATGGTTGACAATTTGAATTTTGTAAATGAGTAAATAAGAATATAACTAATTAACTTGGTACCGAAGATATCGATACCGACCTTCTGTGAACTACCTTTTGTTAAATGTTTTGTGACAATAAAGTAGTATTTAATTTCATTTTAACTGCTCAAAGCTGATTCCGATACTGATACACTTCTGCGAGGATGCATAAATCCTTAACCCCGCCTGGACTGTTGCAGTCACTTGATTGACGAAAAACTTGCTACCCAACAAAATTGTGTTGTTTACAGTGGCACATTCCCAATCAAACAACATTTTTTATTATTAATTGTTACCAAATAAACTATCCCTATTAAGGTGAGATCATATCAATGAAGGATATATTAAGCACGGTGCGGATTAACAAAGAATGTTTAAGATACTGTGTTAAGTTGCAACCATCAAACTCGGGTGTCAGTTTGAGTAGACGAGAGGTGTTATCCAAAGTGAATATAACAACTGTTGTATAAACAAGTACTGTGATTTAGTTTGTTACTATCTTTGGGTTTTTCAATGTATCAGTAAATTGAATAAATAGAATACAATTTTCAGTGGTTTCTAATCCCTAATTAAACTAAAATGTTGTGATGAAAAATCTTTGGGGATGTTGCTCTTAGCACAAAGGTAACTATAGTTATAAAATAAAGGTATATGTAGTTAATGTGTGGTAGTCATATGCTTATAAACTTACCTTTCTTGTTTTTTTTATTGGCATTTTCTATAGTGTCAATCAGTTGTTTGACGTTGACACACTGCAACGATGGCCTGGCTGAAGGTTTTTTTTGATCCGGTACAGATGCGGTAGCAGGAGTTGCTGCCGCAGCAGGAGTTGCAGGTTGTGGTGCTGGTATTTTAAATACCTCTTCTACCGGCTTTACAGTGTCTTTGTCTCTTTCTGTAAAAAAGATAATTCTAGATTTTCCGTAGTAAAAATAATGTAATATTTTATGTTATTTGTAGAATTGTAATTTGAGTTTAAAAGTACTGGTACAGAAGGATGGGCGTTTCTAACTTTTAACCACTAAACTAACCTATTACAAATTAATAAATTAATTAAATAAGTGAATTTCACAACAGTATGTTCCAAGAAATAACCTCCTATTATAACAAATGTGTTAGTTTATGGATGTCAGTTTACATTATGAATTTATGATATAAAATTGGTGGAATACCAGGTAAATAGTTACTGTATTTATAAGCCAAAATAAATCAAACAACCAGAAAGTGAAGGGTTTCTTTAGTGGCAATGTGAGCCTACTGCTTTATCTTAGCTACTAGACAGTAGGAGCAGGAGGTAAATGATGTAATATAAAACACAAGGAAACGCACAACTTTACACCATACACAACATTTGTCACTAGCAGCATTTTAACCCTCGAACTGGCATGCACCCGATATCAGGCGATTTACGCTGCGGCAAAATGGCAGCACCCGATATCTACAACGTCACAGAAATTAACGAATTTTGCACAAAAATTAAACAAATTTCACTTAATATATCTGTCGATTGATGTGCATTTCAAGTATTTGGACACCTTTGGGAAAACTTAAAACTCTATGAAAATAACGTATCAGCTGACGACATTGTCATGATGACGTAGTTGCTTATTACCGGCATCTGTTGCTGCTTATTTTGCGTTGTGTTTGGTTAGTTTCTGTGTTTTGGCTTTATTAGTTTGATTTTTTATTCAAATGCAATATAACTTGAAATGTAATATATTGGTATGTAATATAACCAATGTACCCAACCAATGTGTGTATGTAACCAATGTAGGGGTAATTACTCAACTTTTTCCAAATACTCGACCGAGTCGAGTAGTAACTACTACTCGAAAAATTACCGAGTCGAGTAGTTATAAAAAGTGCCACTTTACAATTTTCCACGCATATATTTAATAAATGATATTTGTTTTTGTGTTGATATCTTATTTAATCCTCATTCCTACATAAACAACTATCTAACTTCATATATAGGCTAGTGCAGTGTAAACCAAATGTTCAACAAACAACCATCGTCACTCGGCAGAGCTAGCAAGAGGACTACCACTACTTTCACTTTCCTACAACAGTCAAACAATACGTCTCGGCGATACAGTAAGTTAAACAAAATAAAGCATTGAATGAATCTATCGAGTTGCACTAGTCGATAGTCAACAAGGGAGTCTCTAGTGATTAGTAAATCACATGCAGATGATTTTTGAAGATATTTTAAAGTAGGTACAGTGATAAATTTAGTTTGAATTGTCATCAAAATATTGTTTACCAAAATATATTAATACAACAAATAAATTAAATGAGCTATTATTGCATAATATTTTTTTTTCTCATTTTTATCGGTATTGGTTTTTAGTTTTAGAAGCCGATATGTTACAGCAAGTAACATCGACGTATCGGAATTGAATGAATTTTTTTTTCATGAAATAAAAATGAAAAATGAAAAATGAAAATGACGCAGTCTCATTAGGTATTGGCAATCGCAGGGTTGCCAGATGGACGATAATTTTTGTACTTTTACAACTGTGGTAGTGGCATAAACAAACTGTAAGTATAATTTTCTAATGAGTTTACATAAACCTGATTTGAATTAGTCAAACTATTAATTTTTGTTTACAAATAAAGCTACAGCAATAATTTATGATAATTTTGCCAACATTCACCATAGTGGTGTAATGAAAAATATGGCAACGTCAGCCCTGCAAAACCGAAGTCTAAAACTTCAAAACTAATTCTTAAAAACTCACTTCTTAAAAAATATAGCTCAGAAAATTTGTGATTTTTAAAATCTGAGTTCAACATGGACTCAAACCAGCTCAAGTCAAATCATCCGCAACTTGTACCAAGGATTTGTTCTAATATATCTGATGACTTAATACTGACTTGTAATATAAATATAAATAAAGAAGGCAGGTAAAAGGCTTAAAAATTTGATTGTTTTTATTTTTACCCTTCCAGTCCACATTATGCAGAGTTTGCGGGACTCTACTATAATATGGTATATTTACAAACTTATTTACTGTATAAAAATGTGTTATAAAAAATGTTTTGTAAAAACCCCTTGCCACCACAGCATAAAAAGACCACCAGCTCGAGGGTTAAACTGTGGGAAGAGTTTCTTCAGGCCTAATTGCAGCCAGGAAGTGGTTGTAACAGTGTTAATAATAAGGACAAATTATAAAGGGTGTTATTTTAACACAACCCAAATTACAAGTAGGCCTACTGTGAGATAAAGTTAAACAAAAAACAAGCTTTTATGTTGGTGTCTCTGTTTTCTACACTTCATTGCCAATCAGCTAAAATGCATTGTTGCATAGTTATGTATGAGATTTAGATTTAGTGTTATTGGGAATTTATTGTGAAAGTCTCAACATGGTGTTTTTCCAATTTGTTTTGGCCAATGCCAAAAAAGATTCGAAATTAAGATTTCAGATGTGATCCAATACTAAATAAATCAACTATTATTGATATGTGCTAATTTAAATAAACCAACCGGATCCCTGGTAAACAATAGAAAAATGTAGACCTACAATACATAGTTACTATATTTGAGCTTATGAAAACACTATGTTAGTAACCCAGTAACCTTGTTATAAAAATCAGGGTCTACCTTGCATGAAATGGGGTAGTAGGTTTCTTTTTTTATGTTGTTTGTAATAGTACCGAGATGCTAAATCCAAATTTTCGACCTCAGCGACCTTCCGGATCACCTCCAAAAAGCTTAAAAATCGGCGGAATTTCGCACTATTTTTACGTTTGTCCAATTTTGACCCTAAAGCATCACTTTTTCATAAAGAACAACCATAACCATTTTTGAAGTACATTAAATTACCTATTATTTAAGACCAAAATGGGTATTACAGGCCTAATAGTTTTCAAGATATGACTCAGCAAACAACGGCTAAAATTACAACATTTTTATTTTTTAATGTTTTTAAAGTTTGGCTAACGTTAACCCTAAAAAATAAAATTTATCATTATTTTTTATTAAAATAACCATAATTACTTTAAAACTGCCTAAATTAAATTACTCACAATTTAAAACCAAAATGGTGATTATAGGCCTAACACATTTAGAAATATGCCTATTCAAGGTTCATAAAATCTTCCATAAATGTTTGTACTTTAAGATTCAAGTTATTCAATTTGGTACAATTTATATAAAAGAACTATAATAAAAATGTAATAAATGTATTTCATTACAACAACATATTATAAGTTTTCTTTTCTTTTTTATGGAAGAAATCTATTGTAACTAAAATGTTTATACTATCAAGAGGAATTTATAGAAGAGGCAACAGTGAAAACAAGGTGTAACTTTGCTATCATTCTGCCATGCCACATATTACTTCTTTTATGCCAAGTTTTCGAATCTGTACCTGCAGGATATTTTGAAATAAGGAAACAAGATGGATTTCAATAAACACCAGTTATTTACCACCAACGGGTTCTTCACCATTCATTGAGTGTTCGGAAAAGTTCTAGACGGGTGTTTGGACCGACATGACTATAAAGCAGGTGCTCAATTGCCTAACGAAAAGCTATGTAGGTTTGACTCGGGACCGTGGTATAACTGACACCGTGTTCACCCGATGGACAGTAGGAATGATATAATTTATCTGTAGAATTTAAGTGCTGAGGTTAAGGAGTAGGCCTACTGCAATGTTAAGGCACATACAACTGAGTAGTATGTAGAAATGAGACCCTCACGAGTCACTCGAGTTGAAGCGAATACAGAGAAGCTGTGTGACTGGTTACTTCGTCACCCTCCATTCCCTAATACTGATGTTATAATGTTCTTAAGCAGTGGAATTGTTGGAAGGAAACTGTCAACTGTCATATGGCTAGAGATATTGGGTGAGAAAAATATGAATAAGTTACAAAAGGAAGAAGAATAAAGTAGTATCTCTTTCTTCTGATGTCAATACTGTGACTGTAGGCAATATAAAGGTGACTATTGACCCCCTCGTACTGTTTCACAGGCTATGCGTTCTGAAGCAGTCGGATGAAGAATTAAAGCACTTATTTACACATGGATTTTCACCATTACCCTTGTCTCAATTGAATGAAAAACTAAATTATAGTTCACACATCCAAACGTCTCAAGTTAGTCATACAAGTCAATCTTCAACTGATACCCCTACAGGACGAGTCCATGTCCAAAGGTACAAGGATCATCTAATCACAGACGCAGTTGCCCTCAGTGTTCTCCAGGGCTTATCATAACTCCGCGCGGTGGTCAGAAATATGTCAAAACCGACTGTCCAACTCCTCGCGGAGGTCACTTCGGGTCCTTCGTGGCACATGTCCAACTCCGCACGGTGATCAATTTTGGGTCTCAAGATTCAAGATTCAAAGAGTCTTTATTCACACAGTACAAAATTTTCGTACATGAATAGTGTCTATTGTTACTTACCAACTAAATTAGCAATAAGAAACATTTAAATTGGTTTAAAAGTACTTGAACACCCTTCACAAATATTTTGAATTTTCCCCCAGAATATTGTTTCTTTTGTTTCTTTTTTTTTAGGTTATACCCTTAAATTTGGTCTAGGTGTATTTTTGTCCAAGGCAGACGGTTATCAAGGCAGACTTGCCTTTGCACTGGGAAGCTAAATCAGTGGACTCTTATGTAGGGATGGACGGGTCCCAAAATTTCGGGAATTTTTCGGAAAAAAATATTCCCGATTATCAGGACGGGATTACATTTGATTTGGGAATTTTCCGAGACGGGATTTGGTCCAATCGTCGGTGATTTTGCCGCTTAGCGAGTGACGATGACGCCGCTAGTGCGAGAGATGTTGACAATAGGTCCGCGAACGCAGGAGATGAAGTCATTTTGACGATCACGCAGTGACCGCGGAGTCATGTCGACGATCACGCTGTGACCGCGGAGTCATACCAAGATTCAAGTTTCAAAGAGTCTTTATTCACACAGTACAAATTTTCGTACATAAATAGTGTCTATTGTTACTTACTACCTAAATCAGCAATAAGAAACATTTAAACAAAATACTATAAGCTACATTATTTTAAATTGAAATTACTATAATCTTCTATTTTGTAAGGTGCAAGGTCAAGTAAAAATGCCTTCAGTTTTTTTCATAGATTTAGATTTGTCTTTTTCATTTTTTTTAATAGCTAGGAAGTTTTCTAAAAAAATGGTTTCCAATATAAGAAGGTTTATTTTTAAAAAGTTCAAGTCTTGGTTTTTCTTTAGCTAAATAGTCTGCCAACGATCGCGCCATGACCGTGAGTCATATTGATGATCACGCCGTGACCGTGGAGTCATACCGACGTTCACGCTGTGACCGCGGAGTTATACCGACGATTGCGCTGTGACCGCGGAGTCATACCGACGATTGCGCTGTGAACGCGGAGTCATATGCTGTGTCATGTCGTGACCGCAAGTCATTTTGACGATCGCGCCATGACCACGGAGTCATACCGACGATCCCGCCGAGAACGCGAGCCATACCGACGACCACGCTGTGACCACGGAGTCATAACAGCGATTGCGCCACGCCCACGATTCATACCGACGATCGCACCATGACCGCGAGTCATAATGACGATTGCGCTGTGACCGTGGAGTCATAATGACGGTCGCCCTGTGACCGCAGAATCATACCGACTATCACCCCGTGGCCGCGGATTTATACAGACGATCACGCTGTGACCGTGAGTCGTACCGACGATCATGTCCTGACCACGAGTCATACATACAATCACCCCGTTACCGCGGTCATTTTGACGATCGCACCGTGACCGCGAGTCACAAGTTTCTATAGGTACCTGTAAATTGTTACCCATTTTTTTATTTTTATAGATCAGTGCCACAAACGGTAAAAATTGATTTTGTTTGTCTTTTTTTGTAACTGCAATACTCAAGACTTTCTTTTTATGCACAGAAAAAAATCCCGTCCCGTCCTGAAAGTCGGGAAGGAAATAAAAATCCCGTCCCGTCCCAAACTAAAAATTAAATCCCGTCCATCCCTAACTCTATGGTTAGACATTTCCATCCAATTGGTTTACAGATAATAAGTTTTTTGCAAACTTTCAATAGGCTACTATTGAAATTATAATGATAAAGTTATTAATACTAATTATAATTATGATAATAAATCTGAGACACTACTACGCACGCGGGTGTACACTGGATCCCTTAATGAACACTGTACTGGTAACACAAGCACGCGCTTGGGGGTATTCCAGACCCAGGGGGTGATGACAGGTCAATGCCTTGGTCAAGCCTAACAACCCTGCGGCCATATAATGCATATGCTATTTTAGGAAGCTAGTGTTATGCTCATCGGGGTTGCCACCATACTTGTAAAATTATTGCAGAATGACCGTACGTGGGGGTATGTTATTTCCCGCACGGGCATTTAAGGGTTAAAGCTGTTTATAATTTCTAATGAAAAATTTTGTTTTGTATCCATGGATTAGGCCAACCACATCATCAGATTAAATTAACAGCAAGAGAAACCTCTACATGAAATACTCAACAATTTAGTGAAATAACTGTTCTAAAACATAAATTGTTTTGTCTTTGCTGCTACACAAAAGTCTTACGTATAATATCCAACTAATTTTCATCCATGTTGTGTTTGAAATTCACTTAGCTACAAACACAATTCTAATTAAGTAATTTAAACAAGAATAACATAAATAATCATAAAACATAATCAATCCTTTAAACACTTTAAATAATTAAGAATTTTTTTTTTTTTGTTGAAAACTTACTAGTCAAGTATTCTATTTGGGTAAGGAGGGATGCGTTTTTCTCTTCAAGCTCCCTGACTTTAATCTGTAGTTTTTCGAAGTGGAGCTGGGTCTCCGACTTTATTTCGTTAGCGACCCGAACAGCCACTAGGAGGTCTTCTTGGATCTGTTGAAGTTCTCGGCACTAAAAACAAATTACTCAATTTTAAAATATGTTTAACTGAGCTACACTAATCACCTCCAGATATACCCGATAAAAACGTTATATCAGCAGTTCCTCTGTAGAACCAAATGAGAGTAATCTATGGTACAATAAAATACTCCCGTTGCAGCAAACTTGCAGATTTGCCCGATTTTAATTTGTCTGATTGGATTTTATTTATATATTTCCACAAACAAGACATAATTATACCCTACTGTATTTAAAAAAAACATTAGATTTAACGAGTACTAAGATTTTCTGCTATGGGGAGGGTAAAATTCATTTTTTTGGGAATGGGGTCACAGGCGATTATTGTTTGCATTTTGTGACAAAATTCATGAAGATTTTCAGCGATCGCAGCAACGTTATTATATTTCTTGTGTTTATTTCTTGCACCTAGGCAAAACATCGGCAATGTCCGTGATTATTCCTTACAATCACGGCAACGATTTAATTCTTAATAATTAAATGTACCACATTGCAAGTTTTCATAGCGTGAAACAAAAAAAAAACTGTGATTTCCAGGGAGTATTAAAAATCCAAAATTTCACAGTTCTATACAAAATTCACAAACAATACAAGGATTTTTTCTCAGTCAACAAAATTTACGCATAATTTTCGGTTTTCCCGTTTTCCAGGTTTACTGGAATTGTTAAGTATTACAAACACAGTGGAATTTGTCAACAAAGAATGCTAAATAACATCATATTTCTCATCAAATCAAAAGAATAACTGGCTACAACAATAATACTTGGCATAGGCTGCATTGGCTGTTTTCTGTTTAGCAAACTTACCTCACTCTCTATTTTTAGTTTTTCTTTAAGGTTCCGTCTCTTACAATCTTCAAGTTGTTTAGTAGTGACTAGTAGTTTTTCTTCAGTAAGTCTTAAATTGTCTGTTGCACTTTGCAATTCTTGAGAAAGTACGCCATTTAGTTGTTTAATTTCTTTTGACATTATTTCCATCTCATTTATCTTTTCTTCTGCTAACTTTTGTTCTGTTTTCTGTAACTTGGTATTGTTTTCTAGGTCGGAGATTGCATTAGCTGTAATTTCTTTCAGTGTCTACAAGCAACACAATGGAATATAAAACCCAGGCTTAAAAATATCTTGCGTGCTCAAAGATTTTGAACATGAACATCCCTATCTGAGTGTTCTCAAACACCATGCAATATCATAAGTATAATTTGTATGCCATGCATTATAAATATGTAAATTTGAATTACTTCATGAAAATTTAAAATGCAGGTTATTTCATCATGATTAAATTCTGAAGGTTCAAAACTAGTTGTTTCAAAGATGAGATTGGAATTATTGAAAATAAAACACAAATGACTTAGAAAAAAGACAAATTTAATATTAATAATGATAATAATAATAATAGGAACTGTTACATTTAAATATTTGAAAGATTATTTTAAAATATAGGCCTATAGCAATAATAAAAAAAAGTATTAATGAAAATTTAATTTACCATTAATTTTTAAATATATACATTAATTAAGTGGAAATAGTAAAGAGTACCCATGTTTTTAGAATTAAAAGAAAACAGCAATGTTATCTATGAGTCAATTAATTGACATTTATATCCATGTGATTACATTGCACATTTGTTTAACAGCATTTGAAGGGTATTGAGGTATTGGGGTAAGACTAGAAAACAGTATTAATCACTAATACAACAGAAAACAGCCACAAACCAAGCCACACACCAAGTCAAATGAAGGGTATTAATAAGAAAACAAAATAAGTGCTCAATTAAGTGACATGCATATTACACAGTTAAAAACTGATGTGCTTAGGTTTAAAATGCAACAGGTGCAATAAGTATTCAGAAGTGTGTTTCAAATGTATATTTTTAAAACATAGTACTCTTACAAAACATATTTCTGGTTTGGACAACAAATATTACAAATACATGCATAAACACAAAAAAATAAACAAAAAAACAGGAATAACATTTTATTAAACAGTGTAATTACAAGTTTCTCCAAGGTTACCTGTGCAAAACACATAACAATTAGAAAAGTTGTTAAACCAGTTTGAAGCCACATACTGCAATTTATATGGTGATAATAGTGAGACAGGATCGACAGGATGGTTCTGACTGTAAAAAATAAAAGTACGGTAGTTTATAACTGGATTGAATAAAAAAACATTTCACTGTCATTAATAGACCCTAAAAGTAACGGTTATATTCTCCTTTGGTGAGGTAAAGGTCTAAATATTGTGAGGTAAAGCTCAATCGATGAAGCTCAATGGGTCATGGACCCTACCATGCAATATTCAGGGTTACTTGTTGGGTTACATGTGTACAATGCGATTAGACTGTCTAATCATACATGGATTTCATGTTTACATACGGTCTTGGTAAGACTTGGTGACGTTTTCTAATACACATTACAACAAGACACAATATTGTCAGCTGACATAAGACGTTGGTTAGTTTACTTTGCACAGTTATTAAACTAGTTAACAGCAAAACTAACAGCTACTTTTAACCTGACTTATGGCTCAAACTCTCAATAATAAAACTTTACACAAATTGTTCAGTTTGTTCAGTTTTTACTTCCTGGCTAAAATAATTTAAAATTTAAATTACTAACAAAAAGTGATACATAATAAAGCTGTGAGTTGTTGGGGACATTCGTAACCCAAATAAATCTGGGAATTTTTCGAGGGATCAATAATACTCAAGAGCTGTAGGCAACATGATTGTCAAGTCCTTTTATAAATTTTAAAGCAAAACAATTATTCATTTAACTAGAAGGTTTTTCAAGTATAAGGTGAAGATAAGTATCATAAAATGAAAAAATATCTTTCATCCTTCACTAACATCTAACTATTTACACTGTTTTTTGTGTTCTACGAGAAGCGTTTAAGTCGTAAAGAGCAAATTATATACAATTAATAGGTGTGCTTTTTCTAAGAAAATCACTAACAGCTAGTTAAAGATGCTGGTGAAGAAGAGTTGAAAGAGGAGAACAATGTCAAGAATTAAGACTTTCACACAGATTATGAGAAGATCTGCAAAAGCAAGCGCTACCCAAACATTGTTATTCAACAGTAACAAACATTGTCAAGCATTAATAACACTTTGGTTAGGTAAATGATACTCACGGTGATCTGTTCCTGTAGTGTATTTACTTGCTTCATCAGTCGAATGTTCTCACTCAAAGTACGTTTCAGAGCATCTTCTGACTCGGCCATTTTGACTTCTGCCTGTTCTTTTTCCTTCATAACTTTGTTTACTATATTGTATAGTTCGTTATCGTTGCCCAAGCTAGCTTGAGCTGCCTTTAGTTCTTTCACCTTGCACTCTTCAAGGTCTAGTAGAACATTTAGACGCAACACCTCAAAGTATCTGAGGGATTGATCCTCTTTCAGATGTCTCAACTCTTCTTCAATTGCAAGTTTTTCAAACTGAACATCCTCTACAGTTACCTCCAACTCCCTAACTGTCTCTCTTAGAGACGAGTTCTGTTGTTCCGTCAGCTCTCTTGTTCTATGGGCTTCGTTAAATTTCTGAGTCAGTTCATTGTTTTGGGAAATAAAAGATTCCCTGGTATTTTGACCTTGCTGTAATGGTAAAAAAATATTTTTTCACTACATGGTCAAAAAGACAAATTTTTCACACTTTTAAAAGTAACCCAACACAAAGGGCTAGAACATCCGGTAATATCAAAAACAGTAGAACCTCGATTATCCGTGGGAGGGGGGGGGGGGGAGGAGAGCATAAATAACTGATAACGGTTAATCCAACAATACATAAACGTACATTACAAACTCATAAAAACTGTCTGCCTAATAAAAGGACATTATTTTGATAATTTGCATTTTACATTATCTAAACACAATTATTATTTCTCAATCATAATATGTTAAGTTATATTAACCTTAATTCAATTATAAAAACTGTACGGTTTTAAATCACGCCTTACTCAAACAACAAAAATCCAAGAACACTGTACAGCAACAAATCGTGTAAAGAACAGGACAATAGAAGTCTAGCATGCTACCGCTAGTCATAGGCCACTGGTACATGCTATTTCAGGACAGAATAATGACGATAAAACAATAGATCTCATAAAAAGAGTATAAAATCATAGTACACTTAAGGATAACTACAACAATTAATTGTTAAAATTTGATAGTAATTTAAGAGTAACAATAAGGTACATAAAAACATTGTTCCTCTATACTTTATTAATCACTTAAACAAAAAAACCTCACTTATAATTTTTCAGGCTATAAAGTTGCCATAGTTTGTAATCACTCAGTTAAGGACTACTTAAGTTGTCATGGTTACTAATTACCCTATTACAAGCGTAGTTATGTCATCTACTAGTTGTGACATAGGCACAGCAGACAATTGGGACGCACAGCAGACGATTGGGATGCACAGCAGATGATTGGGACGATTAGACTGTCGTAGAAGAAAGAAATATCTATTGGTAGCTTGACCTTGAATCTACCGATAGATATTTCTTTATTTCTTCTTCGACAGTTGAATAGTCCCAATCGCCTGCTGTGACTGTTCCACAAAAGTAGGTAACATAACAACATCTTCTTTTTTGTCAAATGAACTGTGGGAGCCTACTGCATACAAATAGAAATAATGGGCAGAAATAATTGAATATGCAATGTCAATGTCAACAATATTAATCATTTTTTTAAATAAGGATTTAATATGCAATGCATTTAACACATTACACTAAAAAAAAAACAATTTATAAAAGTTTCTTGGTGTATTTCTTGGATAATGAGGTTATGTAATATAGTTTTAGAGGCACCTATTGACCACGGTTAATCTGCTGCCTGGTTGTTCCGTGTCCGGTTGATCCACCCCCAGTTAATTGAGGTTCTACTGTAGTATAAATAAAAGTAAATATTAAAAATTAATAATTCATATTATCTTTCATAAAGCACTTAAGTTACTATTTACCATGTAAAACTTGAAGGACTTCTTTCATCGGTTGACAAATCATATTTAATTTCTATAAATAACCTTACACGTCAAACAATGTCAGTACTGTTGCTTGATGAGCATTGATCAGGTGGAGTTCAAGATGCAATGTTGGTGTTTTGTTTTTCTGGCTAGTTACGTCATTGACAAAGCGATAGTTACTATGCATTTTTGCGTGATGCTAAACTAGTTTTATGCCAAAGTTTAGAGTAGACTGTATAGTGTATACCCCACTTGACTTGATAACAAACAAGTAACAAACTCACACACAAAACTCAAAACATGACTACCCAGAAATTCAAAAAATGCTAAACCCAGAAAATTAGGTAAATTCTAAAAGTAATCAAATCAATGCCAGTATAAAACTAACAAGTTCAATTTATTTTGGTCAATTTCCCTGAAGGCTAAGTAATTTGGGACTACTGTACTGTAATATCTACAGTACTTTTAAAATATAAATTTAGTACCTGAAGCAGGTCGATCAGCTTCTTTTCCCTTTCGGGAACGCCGACTCCCTCCTTGATGCTCTTTTGTAGGTCTTCATTTTCCACTTTAGCTGCTTGAAGTCGCTCTGTCTGCCGATATAATGATTCGAGTAGCATGGTTTGCTCTTCCTTCAACTTCTCATTTTCTGTTTTAGAGACCTCCAGCTGTGATTGTAAATCAGCAAGTTCTTGGATCGTCGCCTGCAGCTCTTCATTAGTACTGCAAATACCAAACTACTGATACTTAATGTTGAATCACATTGTTGGGATGAATGGAAGGATCTAATGATGATGATGAAGATTTGGTTTTCAGTCTAAAACTTCAAAATACATAGTCTACAACCTTCTTGTGAAAAAAGTACTATTTACCATTTAGTCAAGTGCCAATGGTATCGGTATTAAGAACTGAGAATCGATTTCAGTATCTGATACTGGGACTGACTTTGAGAAAGGGTTACTGACAGGTTACTATAATTTAATTAAAAACTAATTTCAATAATCAAAGGACTCTTTGGAATTCAAACTGGATTTAACAACCCATTTGTTTAACAAGTTTTCATGAGTATACCTGTGGTGTGCCTCTTCCATCTTACGGAGATGGTGTTGGAGTTGTTGTAAGTCAGTCTCAGGTTTAGGCTGTAACAGAAACAGATGGTTAGTACATTTGTTAGTTTATTCATTAATGTAAAAAGATATCTCTTATTTGAATGGTAACACATTTCTTTTAACTAAAAATAAGCTATCTAAACATTGAGATGAAATAACTCAGTTGACAAATAGGCTAATATATTTAATTTGCTTATGTAATGTAAAATATGTGTATAAAAGCTAAAATTTAAAGCCTCTCTGTTTAGCTTAGTACTTAACTAAAAAAAAAAAAACTGAAAAAAAGGTTATCCCAAATGGTTTTGATCCCTATATAAAGTCAAGGTAAGTCAGGGTAACTGTAGTAGTTTGAATTGTTTATTGATCCAATTTTTTTAGATCCTTCCTCTTATGGACCTGTCTTAAAACAACTTAAATTTGTCATTTGCATTTTTTATCAGTTCGGTTTCAGTTAAGATTGGCTTTTGGTCAGTTTCATGTTACTTTTTCGGTTTTAAATAGGTAAAATTACAACAACGTATATTTCAGTCAAAGTCTCAGGAATAATGATAATTCTCGTTTACTTGAGTTATTATTTTTAATAATTGAAGGTTTAGATTGTTACAGTGTGCAAACAAGAGAAACCACAAGCGTTGTTGTTATGCAGGTGAAACTTAGTTTAACTAATAAACTTTAGTTTAACTAATAACCAAACAAAAATGTATGCATAGTTAGGGGTCTGCAGTACAGAAAATTTAAGGTTGGTACGGTTTGGTACGGTACAATATTTTGTACCTCGGTCCTCGATACAAAATCAGTACGGTACGCGGCTACCAGTAATTTTGCGGTTTTCTCCTCAGAATTGTATTGAAACTATTATTTTTTATTTTGATACATTGACATTACTATGAATATGGACAGTATCCTAAATTCATGATTTTACTGTCTCACAAATTATCAAAACTTTACTTCTAACAGGGATTGTGTCAAGAAATAAACAAAGTTAAAATAAAGTTAAGTTTAAAATGGTGTTTGTCGTAAAATTAAATTAATAAATAAATGCTTCCCATTTTTATAACTAACTGTTGAAAAAGCTAAATAGCTAAATTACAACAAGTTTTGAATGAAACTTAAAAAATATCATTAACAAATCAATTAACATATTACAATTTTAGGGGCTGTTGCTTCAAGACTGCAAGAAAGAAGAAAATAAAAATTCTATGTTTCCACCATACAATATGTGTCATTGATTCCCTGCCTCCTAATCTCCTAAGTACAAAACCTCAAACTTGCAATATAATTATTAGTTACATCATCATAAATAATTTATCTATTATTAGGCATTAGTAGGCCTACAGCTTTACATAAGATTTATTTTTATAGGGCCTAAAATAGTAATAGGCTAAGCAACATGAAACGTGGAGAACGTTTTGAAGAAAATATGTTGTGTAATCTGATTTACTACAAAAATCTTAACAGAAATTAACACACACATTGGTTATAGTATAATTAGTACGAACTGTAAAAATTGCATATCATGTCATACAGTAGTATAGATAGATCTACTGCATGAGATCAAAATCTAAAAACAATTGATTTTGAGAACTAATAAATGAAAAGAATTACAAATCCATAAACTCAAGTCAAACAGATGATTGTAAAGAAATAAAAGGGATAAAACTCTCTTGGTAGTACTTGAGTACAACAATTATTGTTGTGATAAAATAGTAATGGATTTGGGACTGCTAATGGGTTTTATCATTGAATATACACATACTAGAGTAGCCACTCAATGGAGGTTATCGTTACCTGAACAGCGCTGTTCCAGAGTAGCGTCAGCAGCCCGAACTACTCCACCCTGGGCTAGTCGGGAAGGCAGTTTGGTGGTATTTTAGTATTACTTTCATTGTAGGTTGTAAAATGTAATTTTTGTTGATGAAATTAATTTGTTTGATTCTAGTTTCGTTGTTTTATAATAAATTTTTAATACTAAATGATTAAAAGGTCCTCAGAGACGCGCTGCACTGACGACAGACTACCGCTACCCAAGCGTCAGCGGCCCGAACTACGTCGCCAAAATCGGTAACAACTAATAGCATTATGTGACAACTCATATACATGTATACTCAATGGTTTTATATTGCATCACTAGCCTAGTAATAAATTAGGGGAAGACCATAAACGGACATTTACTGTACAATTGAAGAAAAAGATTACAGTCAAATAGGCACTCACCTCTTGAAACTCTTAATTATTGTCATATCTTCTTCTTCATCACACAACCAACAGTTCAACAACATACTCCAAATGTTGTTCAAATGGGGAGTAAAATCTGACATGTTTAAGAGAATATTTCAGTAGGAATCTGATTAGGCAAATGTGAAATCGCTTAGTCAGTAATTTTACTTTGGAATGCGTATTATTACATTTCTGTGTCTTGTGTAGCTGGATGAGTCGATTCTTAAAGTCGATTTTCAGTCCCACAAATTCTCAGCTTTGGAATTCTGCCAAGATTTGGAATTTTTCAATGATCGTGTAAGAAGATGATGATGTTCCATTACAGCAAGGGTAATTCAGGGTTTTTCCGTGACCACCGCAGTGGACAATTCCAATGTCTACAAAACCACGGGAGATGATACGAATTTTGTCGTGATCGTGGAAGACGATGTAGGTGTTCTGTTACCGCGGGGCTATTAGGGGTTTTGCCGTGACCACGGGAGACAATAAAGATGTCTACACAGCCACAGGAAATGATTGGAGTTTTTCACTATCGCAGAAGACGATGATGTTCTGTTACAGTAGGGGTTATTCAGGGTTTTGCAGTGAACAATGATGATGTCTACACGACCGCGGGAAATTATTTTAACATAATGGAATAAGGATTGAGAATTGAGTATAGATTTCAAAGAATCAAAATGGGAATCAGAAATTTCTGGAATCAACCCATCACTAGTCTTATGTTACGTCATTGACTTAGGAGCAGACATCCTTCAATATAAAACAGCTGTAGGCATTTTTGTATTCTAAATTAACGTAGCTGAATGACCCATTCACAGAGGGTGCATTGTCAAAATTCTATTCCCTACCAACATATTTAATACGTTAGTAGTTGGATTGGACATAAAAGATACTATAGTTTAAAATAAGTTGTCCATTGTTTAAAGCTTGGTCAATGGCCACATCCAAATAGTCAATGGCTCAATTCAACTAGGTTTCATATTAATCTTAAATTAAACTTTTAACTTTTTTGAATTGAACTTCTAGTTCTATTCAAAGTCAAAGGCAAAATATCTTTATCTAATTTATCAAATCACTCTAAATTAAAGGAAATATTTGAAATTTACAAACTAAGAACTTTGGTGGTGACTTATAAACAAACCGTGATATTGATTTTCCCAATGTGATTTATATTTAATCAATCATTTCTTATGAAATGGTCCTGTTTGAATAAAACTGAAATAAATCAACTAAATATTTGATTAGTTTACAATTGAGCTTTCATTTGAATTTTATAATTCATTGATTATTCTATTATCGACTTGTATAAACAATAGTTTTGTGCAACTAGTGAGCAATTGCACTTTTCACTCGAGTTGCACATTATTATTCCTTCAACCATAAAACAAATAAATTGGTAAAGAAACGTGACATATTTTTACACAGAAGTGAACTTTTAATATTACATTTAATGATACAACAGTACAACAGCTGACCAGCTGATTTACAGCCAGTGCTGCCAACGTATTTCACGCGCATAAGACCTTGTCTGCATGTTACGCGCTCACTATTTCGTGCCTTCACGTTGCAAATCTGGAGTGAGTGAGACTAAGTAATTAGAGTGAGACAATGTTAACATTGTCTTACTGATGAGCGAATTGGCCACTTTGCTTTCTCAAATCAGTGAGAGAACATGTACATTGTTAGGTAACGGTAGGAAAAAATAAGAGTGCACTGCACATAAAAGCTGAATGATAATAATAATAATAATAGTACAGTAATAGCTATTTGAAATTGAGCTAACATAGAAATCAGTTTTAGTTTTATTACAAAATTTGAATAATACTGAAAAATGATTACAGCCAAACAAGCACTCACGTGTGTTACTCCTTTGGTGGTCTTGTTTGTTGTCATAGTAGAGTTATCTCCCTCGTCAGAAGAAGAGAGGAGAACACTTTCCTCCTATAAAACCACAAAATAATAGTTTAGTAAACACAACACAAGTTCAAATAACAATATCACCCTTACAATAAAAATAAAATCTACAAATTTGAGGATTGGAGTAAAATGTTGAAATAAAATCTTACTACCCTTAAAATTCCCAGAAGAGCTACTCAAGTGAACTGGCAAACTAACAGGTGTTGCTATCAGGAATGACTAAACCTTTGTGACTAATACAGGTATTGTGAATAATGATTAGCTAAGCAGCTGATAATGGTTAGCCTAAACAAAGCTATGTTTAGGTCATTTTACCTCTTGTGGAGTTTTGCTGATTAATCTGGTAGGACAAAATCATACTCATTTAATGCATTTAATCCTGATTCATGATTCTACTTGCAGCTACATTTAATATTTTTGAGCTTAAAACGTTACATGTATCGAAACAAAAGTTGACATTTTGTACTGGATAAAATATTAAATATATATATATATATACACGGCCGCGCCCGGGAAGCCAGTCACATAAAATATACACTGGAAGTCAGTCAGTTGCACCCCCCAATATATTTCAAGACTATGATATATATATAATATATGTTGGTAAATATCTTAAGCCTAGACATATCTGAACGTATATATCTCTTTTTTTCTTAAAAATACTAAAATATAATTACGTAAAAAATGCTATGCTAATGCAGTCACCACCGCATTTGCATGGAAAAGCCAGTCACGTAAAATTTGTGCTGCTAAGCCAGTCACTATATATTTTACCGCATACCACTGGAATCCAGTCACTGAAAATCCACCCGGGTATCCCGTCACTTCAGTCACTTTCACCCCTGCCCTTCTACTTTGTGATATTTATTTGTTCTACAAGCTTGAAAATCCGCACCTCAAACAAATGGATTATGCTTCAGGCATTGAGCACTCTCATAACCCATCTTTCGCACTTCATTTTAATTAGTTGTCTTCCAGATTACTTAACAATTACTAGTCTACAGATTAAATACCTAAATGTCAATGTAATCTTTGCTCGTCTTAATAGTCGTCCTGGCAACTGTGGATACAAATATGTACCGTACTAATTCGCAAGCGTAAGGTGGGAAGTTATTCCTTTATAGTCGCACAATTAGGCCTATTGTTGAGTCCTTGGAGGCAAGCGGCCATCTTGGATGATTTCAAAAAGCTGCAAAATTTATCGTCCAAAAATATTTTTCAAACACCAAAGTGTTTATAATTTAAATAGCTAGTATACTGTGGGATTAGAAATGTTCTTTGTAGTTTTGAATTATTCTCCAAGGGAGTCCATAAAATAAGTTAACGGTCACGGTCATCTTGGAAAAAGGCCAACTAATACGAAAACAATATCCTGTGTTGCGCGGGCCGTAGCACACAAATAGTTTTCCCGCCTCAAACAATCAAAGGCGTGTGGAACAAGGCAAAATTCTTGTCTCTTTTGTGGCGAGAGGTAGGGGCGAGCCTAACGGGTTCCATTGACAATTTGCCATTATTTCAAGTGTTTAAAAATAAATACATCATTTGGATGTCTGTGTTTATACTTAATTGTGTTTGAGCGTAGACCTATTCCTTTGCAAATAGTTTAAACTAGTATATCTAGCGCATACTTTCAGGTATAGGCTATTGTGGCTGTAAATGGGTAAGTCAGATGCTGTCAGATGGGATGGTTGTCCAATCATGGTGTGTTTATACCCTTTAAATTTTGTATGTCACATGTTCTAGATTTTTCCGTCACCCCAGGAGACAATCACGATTGCCATGGACGCAGAAGATGTTCATGATGCATCGACAGCAGAAAATGTTCAAGATTTTGCTGTGACCGCGGAAAACGTCAACGAGTTTACTGAGTCTGCAGGAGATATTCACGATTTTGCTCTGATGGTATAGTAAAACAAAACCAAAGCTTAAACTTACCTGATGTTCTTCAGGAGATAGTTGTGTAATAGGATTGGTGTGTGTGATCTTCGAAATCGGGGACACGTCTGGCTGGTAACAATAAAAGCCAAGTGTCAAAAGCATTCAAATATAAATTCTTTATAAAAGTGTGCGAACGGTTTCGATTTTTGAGCCAAGACGAGCCTAGCCTACAAGCTTGATAAATCCAGCACTAAATCTGAAAATCAAGCTCGAAACAATATTTTACAATTGTGAACGCAAAACGCATAAGCTTATACCACGCAATTAAAAATTTACGCTGATGACGATGATTACGTTTCAGTAAACGCAAGAGACCATGATGAGGTCTAGATGACCACAGTGGATATCCAGGATAATGCCGTGATTGTAGAAGACAATGATGTTTACACGACCCCAGTAAATCTAAAATCACACTGGCTCAGCTCAATCAAAAATCTCTGGCTCGCACACCTTTAATTATTTGTATGAAATTTTTTGCACACCGTATGGTTGATTTTAACAGGTACTCATTTGATGGTTATTTTCTCAGTCTTCTTTAGAAAATATCTACTCTATTTATTATGTTTAAGAAAAATATGTGAATATAACCCAAAGAGAAGGTAGAGAAGACATGGAAAAAAATGTAACCAAAATGATATTGTGTTACTGGTACTAAGCAAACCTGGCAGTTAAGAAAACCATCTTTGATATTAAAAAGTTGAGCAGGCTTATAAGAAAGTAGAAAATGATTCTTGGTTGCTAAGTAATGGTAAACTGTGTGTGTGTTATTTTTAATAAATGTTATACTATTGGCCTTCTGCTACCTATACTATAGACTACCTAAAATGAATGTAACGAGTAAATTTACATTGAATCTATCTAATGCTTGATACTATATTTTAGGGTTAAATCACATAAAAAACTTACTAGGCCTACTGACACAGTGGCATCTGATGATTCTCTTCGGGTGGACGTAAATATGTTCTCCGGACTCATTGGGGATGTCTGAACAAGGGATACAACAATTAGTCTTAAGTTGAGATTAATATCACAAAATAACACAAATGACAGTTCTATTTCCCATGCAAAATGTGTGTTTTAGACATGCATTACATTTACTGAACTGTAGGGTCAATGAGAAGGTATTTCCTTACATAAAGTGTTCAATATAATATATCTTCGGAATGTTAGGTGTAGTGGAATATACTTGTAAACTGTTATATCCGTGCCATTAAAAATGCATGTTGATATATTGTTACCTTTCCAGGAGATCCAAAAGGCAGAAACAACATTAGACCAATCTCATTGTTAAGCATATTATTCAAGGTTTTAGAGCGTAATGTCAAGGAGCAGTTGGTGGAGTACTTTCATAATAACAATATATTATCTAATTCACAATTTGGGTTTAGAAAAGATAAACACATCTCTGATGCACTTTTTGAAGTATGTAAATCTATAAATAACTCAATGGCAAATAACAATCAATATATGTTAAATTTTTTAGATCTAAAAAAACATTCAGCTCAATTGACAAAAACTTGTTGCTAACAAAATTGGAACAGATCGGTGTCAGAGACACTGCTCTCTCTTGGTTCAAAAACTATTTATCTGACAGACATCAAGTGGTTTCCATCTGTGGTGTGAATAGTGATGCAAATTCAATTGAGTATCGGGTTATTCAGGGAAGCACTCTCGGGCTTATACTCTTTCTAGTCTATATAAACAACATTTGAAAACTGAACCTGGATGATGTACTATTTTTATTTGCTGATGACACATTAGTTTTGATAAAGGTTCGTTCATGGAAGGATATCAGGTCCAAAGCACTCTGTGACCTCTCACTTCTAAAAAAAATGGTTAGATTAAAATGTGCTCTCCAGGGTGTCTAGTTTATTTCCATTACAAAATTCAAGACTAATTCCAGACTTTTCAAGACTAATTCCAGATTTTTCAAGACTAGTTTTTTCAACAATTAGTGGGTGTTGATACCAAAATGTATCGATTCTCAATTCTTGGTACCGATACCAATTTTTATAGCTTAACCAAATTTTCTAAATAATACTACACCAACCCCTGTCTTTGTCATAAAGTAGTATTATGATAATGTCGTGTTTTCAAGTAAAGAAATAATGCAGCAATAAAAATTCTAACTAGCAAATTTGTTTTTTTTTTTTATCATGAAATCTTCCGCGTACTGTACGTTTAGACATCATCATTGACTGCAGCGGTTACAGAAATGTGATCATCGTCGTCCGCGATCACGGCAAAATCATGAACATTTCCCGCGGCCTTGTAGACATCAATGACATCATCGTCGTCTCCCACGGTCTCAGAAACGTCATCGTCATTGTCCGCGATTGCGGCAAAATCTTGAACAATTCCCGCGGCTGTTTAGACATCATCGTTGTCTCCCACGGTCACGGAAACGTCATTGTCATCTACCGCGGTCACGGAAACGTCATCGTCGTCGTCCGCATTCGTGACCAAATCATGAACATTTCCCGCAGTCGAGCAGATGTCATCGTCGTCTCCCGTGGTCACGGAAACGTCATCGTCGTCGTCCGCGATCGCGGAAAAGACATGAACATTTCCCGCGAATGTTTAGACATCACCGTCATCTCCCGCGGTCACGGAAACGTCATCGTCGTCTCCCGCGGTCACTGAAACGTCATCGTCGTCTCCCGCGGTCCCGGAAACGTCATCGTCATCTTCCGCGATCGCGACAAAATCATAAACATTTCCCGCGGTCGAGCAGATGTCATCGTCGTCTCCCGCGGTCACGGAAACGTCACCGTCGTCTCCCGCGGTCACGGAAACGTCACCGTCGTCTCCCGCGGTCACGGAAACGTCACCGTCGTCTCCCGCGGTCACGGAAACGTCAACGTCATCACCCGCGGTCACGGAAACTTCATCGTCATCTCCCACGATCACGACAAAATCATGAACATTTCCCGGGGCCAAGCAGATATCATCGTCGTCTCCCGCGGTCACGGAAATGTCATCGTCATCTCCCACGATCGCAACAAAATCATGAACATTTCCCGCGGTCGAGCAGATGTTATCGTCGTCTCCCGCGGTCACGGAAACGTCATCGTCGTCTCCCGCGGTCACGGAAACGTCATCGTCATCTCCCACGATCGCGACAAAATCATGAACATTTCCGCGGCCGAGCAAATATCATCGTCGTCTCCCGCGGTCACGGAAACGTCATCGTCATCTCCCGCGGTCACGGAAACGTCATCGTTGTCGTCCGCGATCGTGACAAAATCATGAACATTTCCCACGGCCGAGCAGATGTCATCATCGTCTCCCGCGGTCACGGAAACGTCATCGTCGTCTCCCGCGGTCACGGAAACGTCATCGTCGTCTCCCGCGGTCACGGAAACGTCATCGTCGTCTCCCGCGGTCACGGAAACGTCATCGTCGTCTCCCGCGGTCACGGAAACGTCATCGTCGTCTCCCGCGGTCACGGAAACGTCATCGTCGTCTCCCGCGGTCACGGAAACGTCATCGTCATCTCCCCCGGTCACGGAAACGTCATCGTCGTCGTCCGCGATCGCGGCAAAATCATGAACATTTCCCGCGGCCGAGCAGGTATCATCATCATTGGTTTTCGCGGTTACGTAAACGCAAGACGACGATCGCGGCAAAATCACGAAAATTCCCGACTTTGAAATCAAATTTAAGACCAAATCCCGACTTTTCAAGACCATTTTGAAATTCAATACTAATTCCCGACTTTCCCGATTTTCCCGACTACTAGACACCCTGGCTCTCACTTAATGTGAAAAAGACTAAATTTCTTCCTATATAACTCATTATAAGCACTGATTACAGTCTAGACAATTTAAAGTTTCATTGTTGCGGCGACCACAACAGTACATCTTATAATTGTGAATACATTGAAAAAGTAGATTATTACAAATATTTAGGAGTTTATTTTGACTAACGAATGATCAGAGCATGTCAATAATTAAAGAAAAAGATCTGTAAATACATGTACGCTTTTGATCAACTGAGTGTCATACTAGACGAGGAGTACGTAAAGCGTTAAGGTAGTTTACTATACACTACCTAAAATGAATGTAACGAGTAAATTTACATTGAATCCACCTAAAGCTTGATACTTATATTTTAGGGTTTAATCACATAAAAAACTTACTCCTGGTTCCATGGCATTTGCTATCTGTCTTCTCGAGGTTGTGACGATATTGTGAAGATGTTGTTGACTCATCTGAGATGTCTGAACAAGGGATACAACAGTTAGTCATAAGTTGAGATTAATATCACAAAATAACACAAATGACGGTTCTATTTCCCATGCAAAATGTGTGTTTTAGACATGCATTGCATTTACTGAACTGTAGGGTTAATGAGAGAGAAAGTACATAAGCTACATAAACTGTTATATCCGTACCACCAAAAATGCTTGTCGATACTGTTACCTTTCCCAAATTATATAATGGTGCAATAATTCTAAGCATAGCCTTCACACTTTGCTCCATTTGATGTTTGCCGCGATCTTGGGAATCGATACCAAAGTTTCCATGACCGTGGGAAATGACAAAAAACCACAGCGAGAGAGTTATTGGATTTTGTCTTTTTTAACAACAATTCTTAATTACTATGGTTTTATGATTTAGCAAATTTCCCTATAGGGGAAGTAGCTATTACCGTAGGCCTAAAGATAAGACTTGAGCTCGGGACCAATTTACTTTTTCATTTTGATATCCCTAAAGGCCAAAAACACTATTCGTTAAAATTTTTACACAAGTGTACCTATATATATATTAAAAATCAAAAACATAGTTAACAAAGTACCCTTTTAATATTTTTTTTACAATTAACACAAGTTATATACAATTTATAATTTAAATACAAGAAGAGATTCAAAAAGAACAAATAAAATTTCTAGATATTACAATCTAAAAAAAATAGCAACAGACATACATTTAACATCTTTAGAAAACCTAAGACCACGGATCCATACTATTCCAACCATCCTTGGAGTCATAAAATCGCTACTATCCATTCACTTATCCACAGACTTAAAAATATTCCCTTGAATAAAGAAAACTTTAAAAAAGAGAAAAAATACCATTAAATACTTAGCAGAGAAAAATGGCTACAGAGCAAAAATGATAGACAATATGATAAAAGAAGAAATTGAAAAACAAAATACAAAAACAAAGAAAATCAACGGAAAATGAAGAAAAAAAGAAATATACAGTGTGGTAGAAAAGTCCTGGAATGGTTAAATATTTTAAAAAATAATGCAGATAGAGCTAAAATACTTGGTACAAAGTTACAGGGCATAAATCTCTATTTTAACACATATCAGTGATTCAATAACTCTTCAGGGGGACGGCCCACAAGGAGTCGGAAGAAAATCTTAAATGGAAGCATAGGTCAATATGCACATCAAATTAAAGGTCTTTTTTTGTAGAATACAATGCCGCAAACCGCACTTCAAACGATTGATCCTGCGCAAAATGGCAGATGTTCAAAGATTTCTTGAATCCGCCATTTTGAATCTTTGAACGACTGTCATTTTTTACTCAGGTATTCTTTTGAGCTTGAATTTATGGCATCGTAATCTAAAAGTGAAGACCTTTAATTTGATGTGCATATCGACCTATTCTTACGTTAACAATTTTCTTCCGATTCCTAGGGCTGTGTCCCCTGAGGAGAAAGCGTATAATAGCAAATGTAAATTAAATGAATCTTTGAACAACTGTCATTTTGTGCAGGATCAACCTTTTGAAGTGCGGTTTGCGGCATTGTATTCTACTAAAAAAGACCTTTAATTTGATGTGCATATTGACCTATGCTTCCATTTAAGATTTTCTTCCGACTCCTTGTGGGCCGTCCCCCTGAAGAATTATTGGATCACTGAATATGTGTTGAAATGGAGTTTTATGCCCTGTAATTTTGTACCAAGTATTTTAGCTCTATCTGCATTATTTTTTTAAATATTTAACCGTTCCGGGACTTTTCTACCACACTGTATATGTATACCTTATCCTACTAATATTATAAATAAGAAAGTTTGGATGTATGGATGTATTGTAAGACTAGATTACTTACGTCAATAGCTCATTGAATTGTGAATTTCACTTCATGTTTCAGTACATGTTTCGACACATTGTCATCATCAGCTGAGTACTAACTAGTGAAGTTTTTATTCACCATATGGTTTCGTCATAGTTCAATTAAATAAACACGTAACACAAATACGACACGACACAGAACATATACATTTACAACACGTAAAGCTATAAGATATGCAGGCCTGCTCGAACAAAACATACGGTCGCCGCGGGTCGGGGACAGACTGACTATTTGTTTATCCAGGCTTATCATTGTTATCACGGAGGCAGTGGACAGCTGTTTCTTTGGTAGGAATGATAGAATTGAATATCGAGTTGGAGCTGAAATTTAGTTTTTTATTTAGAACAAATTCATTTGCGTTGTTATTTTTATGAGCTCTGTATATCTCGTATTCCTCCAACGTGTCCAATTTTCTGCCCTTTTCACAAATTTGGAGTATTTCTAGACTGTCTTCTATTGTTCCAAATGAGTGGTTATTGTCGATTATATGTTGGCTGAATGCTGATTTCTGTTTGTTCGTCCTAGGGTTTGGTCTGTGTTCTTTAAATCGTGTGTTAAACCCGCGACCAGTTTGGCCTATATATATGCTCGGGCAGTCAGCACATTTTAGTTTATAGACACCAGTTTTGTTATTAGTGTTCATTTTTGCATTTGGCGTTTTGTAATTCAGCAAGTTTTTTGTTTTATTCTTCGTGTTGAAGACCAGGCTTAAGTTGTTATCCCTCATAGATTTTTTCAATGTGTGTTGTATGGTGTGACTGTATTCAATCAGCTGTATTCAGCTCCAAATCGATATTCAATTCTATCATTCCTACCAAAGAAACAGCTGTCCACTGCCTCCGTGATAACAATGATAAGCCTGGATAAACAAATAGTCAGTCTGTCCCCGACCCGCGGCGTGACCGTATGTTTTGTTCGAGCAGGCCTGCATATCTTATAGCTTTACGTGTTGTAAATGTATATGTTCCGTGTCGTGTCGTATTTGTGTTACGTGTTTATTTAATTGAACTATGACGAAACCATATGGTGAATAAAAACTTCACTAGTTAGTACTCAGCTGATGATGACAATGTGTTGAAACATGTACTGAAACATGAAGTCTAATTCACAATTCAATGAGCTATTGACGTAAGTAATCTAGTCTTACAATAATATCTACAGCTCAGGGGCTTAACAATGAATTTAAATATCGATGTATGTATGGATGTATGTTTGTGACAAGTGAACGTGGAAAATACTGGTCAGATTTGGCTGAAATTCAGCATGATGATAGCTCACTTTCCCGATTAACATATAGGCATATTCTTATCTTTAAAATCCTTTCGGGCTCCGCCCCAGTGGCTCTGCAGATCCCCATGTTAACCTTATGAGTATTCATATTAAAAGGGAATTAACAAAATTTAGCCAGCTGTTTCAACTAAAAGAGTTGGTTCTATGATATGCAAAAGCATTAAAAATTTATAAGATTTACCAACAGGGTGCAGCACTATTATTTTTTTTCATCTGTACAAAGCTCAAATACCACTGACTCACTCATCACGAAATCTCAGAAACCATAAGACCTAGGAACCTGAAACTTGGCAGGCATCTTCCTTTTGGGTAGTAGACGCTCACTAAGAAATGATTTTACCCACCGACCTCTGGGCTCCGCCCCAGTGGCTCTGGAGTTTCCCATGTTAACCTTATGAGTACTCATATTTTAATGAATTAATGAATCTTAACAGCTGTTTCAATTAAACAAAAGTTGGTCCCCTGGAGGCGAGTTAGCGTAGCGAACGAGCTAACCTGAAGGCAAGTGAGCGCAGCGAACAAGCTCTAACCTAAAAGCTGCTTGATCGATATTGTTAAATGATGTGTCTTTGGAAGGCGTAAACTCTTTTAGTTGCTTTTTTCGTTTGATGTGTATTTTATAGCGGTAAGTTTAATAGTATAAAAGCTATAAAGCGTTAAAACTGGGTCATTCATTTTGAATCACCCTGTATTTTCATAGTCTTTTTCTTTGTCCAATGAAAACTGGAGACTGTTTTCACAATTGTTTTCTAAACAATGACCACAGGAAATAGTGCAGTTAAATCCATTTTTACACACACATCTCATTGAATTACAAGGAGCCTTGCAATTGCATCTAATCATTTTAACAATGTATCTGGTGCTGCTGGCAAATTCATCGTTTGGGGCACATACATGTTGTCCTGCAAAGTCCATCTCCAGTCTGTAGTTATCATACTATCTTCTGCCCTTTTCCATATTTGAATTTGTAAATAGGCACGCAGACTATGAAACTTTACTGCTAACTCTGTTGAAGGAAGTTGCTGAGTGCTAATAGTAAGTCATAAAAAAATGAAAATTTTTAATTTTTGTGAAAAAGGCAGAATATAATGAAGTACGGCTCTTCAAATTGCGGCCATACCATATGTCTGACAGACAAAATGCATATATAAAAACTGACCGGCATTAAAAGAGCTACATATTTGCTGAAATAACGTTTTTGAAAAAACTAACCGTTCTCAAGATATATGCCAAAATATATATTTTGGCAGTCATCTTGGCGGCCATTTTGAATTTTTTGTCATGTTGCCAAGGTACGATTCATGGCGATTTTTGAGGGATATTAAGGGCACTCTTAGCTATCATTAAAAAAAAATTGCTCGTGTTGCAATTTTGTTGGGGTTCAACACTAAAATGATTCCCCTATAAAGGTAATAATAGTATTCATGATTATAAAACAAAAAATTTTGAACAGTTAAAACATATAAAACAGTCATATGATCCAACAAACGATTTGTTATTTAATGATGACAAATTACAAGAATTTGCTAATAAATTATCTGTTAGAAACTATGAAAATTTTGAAAGAGATGAGCTGATTAAAAGATAAATGAAATTAAAGAAAATACTAACAATTTAACATACAGATCATTGAAATTTATTCAAAATTTATCAATTAAAATGGTATTAACATTTTAGATAAAACTAGAAAAGAACTAATTGGTTTGTTAAATGATTATTTTAAAAATAAACCTATTCCAAAAGATTGTATAAGAAGTATTCAAGAAGCATCATCATTAAAAGGTTATTTTCAAGAATATATTTTAACAAATTCAAATAATAATTTGAATGATTGAATTGATAAAAATAGTGATTTGAGTAAACATTTAATAATTTGTAAATCTCTCGAACCTTGTCGACCAATTATGCCATTTCCTGATCAAACTGTTGAATTTAAAAATTATTATAAAAAATTTGAACATCCTTATGTAATTTATATGGATTTTGAAAGTATTTTGAATAAGAACGATAAGTACTTGTAAAAATAATCCAAACAACTCATATGCAAATAAAATTCAAAAACACATACCTTAAGGATTCACAATTTATTTAGTTTCTAGAGTGACTAATAAAATGTATAAACCAATTTGTTATAGAGCAAAGACAGAAGATGAATTAGAAAATGTACCAAATAAATTATTTTAATATTTAGATCAGATTTCAATGCATACAGCTAAGAAATATAATTCAAAAAACAAAAAGCCTATGAGTTGGACAGAAAATGAAGAAACTGAATATCGTAAAACAAATAAATGTCATATTTGTAAAAATAGAGGTTTTTAATTATGAGAAGAGAAGAAAAGTAAGAAATTACACTGTCATTTGGCTGTAACCACCACGCCATTGCCATCGCTTACGCTTTGCGTCGCCGTACCGGCCAACCTCCCTAGTCCCTGCCTGCCTAGCCACTGCCGTCTCGTCTCATTCTACCACTAATGGCATACTTCAGTCGCCAACACCAATAATCAACCTAGGGATGTTTGACAAGATACTAACGTTGTAGAATTATTTTATTTTATTGTATGACTTTTTTACGTGTATAAAGTACAATAAAATAGTATATAAATAAATTTTTAAAGTTGTATGAAAGGAGAAAAAAGTTATAAAGTGAGTAAAATTAGTTGTTTCATCTGTATAAGAACAATTATGCTACTGCTGTATTATAAAATGAAGTAGGCCTAAGAAATAACTGATTGAAAATAAATTAAGATAATAAAAATACAGTAGAACCTCTTTAATCCGAACTAATTGGGACCAGGGGTAGTTCGGACTATTGAATACATAATTCAACTATTGACTATTGAATACTATTGTTCGGATTACAGAACATATTATTGTTTTTACATAACTATAGCCAAAACATGGCTAAAATTGATCAAAATTATTTTGGGAAAAGTGAAAAAATGTTTTATAAAGTAAAATACAGTGTTTATTTTATACAGTAGTAAATATGGTAAATAAACAGTACTGTCAATTAAATACAGTATACAATAAAGAACTGCTATACTGTGTATAGTGTACAGCAATGAGAGGTTCGGATTAGTGGACGTTCGGATTACGGGGGTTCGGATTAAAGAGGTTCTACTGTATAAATAATATTATTTCATTATTTCGCATTATACATACCGGTAATATATATTAGACATACAGAAATATATATTATAAATTATGATGTACGAGGTGTTAACCCGTCCTACGTACGGGAATCAAGTAGTCAGTTAATAAATTCAGAACAGCTAGTTTACAAGTTTAAAGACACATTTTATTGCAGTTTTAATGTGAAAAATCATCTTGAAAACAAATGTTGCCAGAGCAAATGTGTTTTTATCCCATCATAGGCCGATACAATATGCATTTTAAATCTGATCATTTTACAATAAAACAGCAATTGTGACGATGTGAAAAGCGTTGAAGTGAGATTTGCGGTGCGGCTGATTCGCACACTGATTATAAGTAGCCTAAAGTAAAAAGAGTAATTATCAATTGAGAAGTGTATAGGCCTAGTCAACGATACCACCATCCATCGCATACCTGCCTCTTCCATAATCAATATCACCACAATACAATTACTCATACTATACACAATTTCCAGTAGGTCTGAATAGAAACTCTCTAAAATAAAACAAAAATAGCCAATAAAATTCACAATACACATAATATAACGTTGGTGTCCTGACATCATCACGAATCGTCCACATCTATCCTATATTTCAATTTCACTGCATCAATTGCTAAATAAATAAAGTGTAAACAAAGAAAAGTAAAAACAACAACATATAGTTTGTTTTGACTCATCTGTTTGGTTAAAATAACATTCATTCGAAAAAAAACTGGTCACATGTTGAAGGTATTTAAAAAGTAAATACGCTAGTAAAGATAGTGATAGTCTATTTTTATTATCCATACCATTATCATTTATCATATCCTTGATAGTTAACCACCCTCATTAAATCAATGTACACCGTAATTTCCCATATTCATTTATTTAAACTATAAGATATTTAGTTGAAATAAAAGTGATATTTTGCCTACATCGGCTCCTCCAAACGTAACCACAACTGATCACACGCAAAAAACTTTTTAGACTTCATAAAAGGATGGTTAGTCTAATTGCAGTTTCCTAGGTCAATGATGATGTTGTGTTCAATCTATGTCATCTATCTGTATATCTTTGGATAAAACCAGTTTGAGGTTGTGGTGGTAATTTAAAACCGTGATTCCTGATGATTCTTGATCTCCTTTTATATGAAATCTTTCTTTCCAGGCCTAATCCGAACAAAGTTTGAGCAGTCAAACATTAATTGTAAACAAAAAGCTACCAAGATGAATTGAAACATGTAAAAGTAGTTATTTTCCTACTGTTTCCTCAAAAAGTTGAGCAGTAAAATAATTTGCATATCCTTTTTTTAAGACTAGTGTACAGAGCCTCGACTTGTTATTATCTCAGTGGTCTAATTATCACTACTAATCTTACTTATTTCCTTCCTATAATCAATGACAAAATCAGAATAAATAAAATGACCTAATAGTTCTATAGAGTATTTTTTTATTACCCATCTGTCAGTTAAAACAAATTATATTGCACTAAAACAAACCGAAGATTACAAAGATTACTTTAAAATATTTTGAACATCCCAGTATTTTACTATGTATATTTAATTAATCTGTCATCCTCTTACCGAAGAATTGAACGTATCAATGATTAGCATTACACATAGTATAAATAAGTCAACCGTGTATTTTAATTTTTATCCAAATGCTGAATTTGTGTCACAAACACTAAATGTTATGTGAAGCAAATTATATTATACCAAAAGCTAGTTTAGAATGTTAGCAACGGCTGCTAGACTTTTCAAAAATAAGAACAAAATTTACAAAAAACTGGGACCCTAAGCTAAAATTATGGCTTTGACATACCCTAGTTCTAAAATTATCTTCCTTTCAACACAAAACCTATGAAAATCCTTCTAGTGGTTGATTCAGAATCGTGAAATGAAAAAACCCTGTAACGTTTTAATATACTGTATATAGGGGTCTCAATCCCGGGCCTTCAAGCCAATCCCGGGATTTCGGGATTCGTCTCAGCCGATCCCGGGAATCCCGGGATTATATAATATTATGATTTTTAACTTTTTAGCCATTTTAAATGAGCGTTAAGTCTCCTCGTTGAGTACTTTAATGTTTTAAACTGGCCTTACCAGTGTTACACTGAGCAATGTTTCCGTTTTCTAAGTAAATAAATATTACCACGCCGAACTTTCATCGCCCGTATTTCTTATTTACAGTGTATAAATGTTGATATGTCACTCTAGAATATAGTAAATATATTTTAAAAAATCACGAGCAACCGCACTCGCACGTAGCTAGATACGCTAATAGATAGATTAAAGATAGCTAAGAGAAAAAGATAAAATGGGAAGAATCACGAGTAGCAGCGTTAAAATGTTATTTTGACTGACAGCAATAAAACAATATAAGATACTGAAAAACAATATACCATCTGCTTATATAGTAGCGTGTGTATGAAAAACGTAATTTTAGACACTTATAACCAAATACGAAGATAAAGCTATAGACCCTAAATATATAAGCAATCTTAATACTGTAATGAGATTATAATCGTGTGTTAATAGTTATATTTTATGGCATCAATGAAAATTATACTTAAATTTCCGATTGCAATGTTATGTTTGCTACACGAATTGCGTTGTTTACGTTTAATGTCAACAGTAAATCTCAAAATAACTTGTAGGCCCACTGTAATTAAGTTCTAACTAATGTAATAACATTTACAGAAAGTAAATCCAAATCGTCTAAAAACTGAAACATATATTTAGGCCTACATTCGTTCACCTATTGAGTTTAATGATAATTAAATTTTTCAATCAAAAAGATCTTTAGGCCTACTTATACCATTTTGTATAATCGTCCTAAAAATAAAGAGTATATGTGTTTCAAGTGTTATTGGAGTATTTTTATTAGTTTTCCTCAAGTAAAAAGTCCTCAAATTCACAAAAAAATCAATATAAACATAGGTTTTGCAATCGCGTTAATCCCGGGATTAAAAGTCACCAATCCCGGGATTTCTAGGTATCAAAAATCAGCCGGGATCCCGGGATTGAGACCCCTAACTGTATACAAAGTGTTAGCCCGTCCTACGTACGGGAATCGAGTAGTCAGTACAATTCAATTCCTAACAGCTAGTTTACACGTATTTTACAATAAAACAGCAATTGTGACAATGTAAAAAGCGTTGAAGTGAGATTTGCAGACAATTTGCACACTGATTAGAAGTAGCCTACAGTGGAGAGAGTAATAGTGAATTGAGAAGTGTAATAATAGACCTAGTCAACGATACTTCCTTCCATTGCATAGCTGCCTCTTCCATAATTATTATCACAACAATATAATTACTCGCATTATACCACAGCCACCTCTAATACAAGGCCGCGGCGAGTGAAAAGCGGCAACGTCGCATCAGTGTCTTGGCGTTCGGTCGTTTTACCATTACAGTGAATGGAGGAGTCGCGTACTCTACTTACATAATCGCGTTTCTACTACCTTAAATCATTAGTAATGACATTAATCTTCTTACTACAGCATGCCAGACAGATGTGATGTGCCTGGATGTAAGAATAATTACGATAGCTCAATTAAAAATGAATACATACAGTGTTCTAAGAGTCTACTTGATCCGCCGCGTAAGCAACAATTGCTTTCTGCTATTCTTCGTTCAAATTAGACAAATAGACATCTTAAAAATATTCTCGTTTTTGTGTGAAACATTTTTCACGAATATGAGCTTAGATTAAATTTGTAAAAAAATGTAAGAATAAGACAATGATTCGTGTAAATATAGACGCGAGAAGCTAGTTTTAGGTAGTAATACCGTACTATTTCCTTATTTATTTGTCTATCTTATTGATAAATGCTGTTGTTAAGTGATTAAAATAACTTAAATAAATACCACTTCAAAGAAATAAGCCGGTGTTTTCTGTTAAGTAAGCATACTAGTAAAAAAATATGTACTACACCATCTAACAATGAAAGCATCATAGTCTCCGACTCCAGTCTGAATGTTGATGTGATAAAAAAATTCTATTAATATTGTGGAAAGCCATATTGAGGCCTAGCTTCTGAAATCGTTTACAAAATGGCAAACGTTTTTCTTAGTAATTATTCAAAGAAAATAAATTATTTAGTCAGTATGCCTTCAAAATGAAAACTTCAAATTTTGTTGTCGCTAACTTATGGTTTCCTCAGGTAGACTAAAACATAATATTCCTATTAAAAATTTAAAATTAATTTTATTTGAACAAATTGTTAGATGTTAGTCTCAACAAATCCCAAAGTCTCTACAAATATTGAAGTGGCAATAAGTTAGCCCTACTGTATAACCATTCTTGGTATAGTAGCTTTATTTTGTAAAATTTAAGCACAGTCTGTCTAGTAGTTTTTACTATGTTGAATAACACACATATATACAGACACCATGAGATCTATCTATATATATAATACGTGAAGCCGTTTTTTGTTAACGCAATTTGTGGCCAATTGTTATTTGTGGACCAATTTCAACGTTTAAGGTGTCAAAAGATTCGTCTCAATATGTAGTTTTGCAATAAGGTTTTAGAATTTTAAAATTCCTACTCTTAAGGGCTTGAGGCTCTCTCAAAGGTCGGGGTTTCCCCATAAGAAATACATAGAACAAATTTAAAAACAAAAAACAGCTGTTTATAAAAAGAAACTCATTAGCGTTTTGGGAGTAAATATTGATGTTTGTAATATTGATATTCAGTAGGAAGACCAAGTTAAACAGTTAATCAGTTTTGTTGGAAGAACAATGCCTGCAAAGAAGAAATATTGAAAACGGGAGGATGAGACAATTAATAACAAGATATCTTATGCGTATGAGGAGAGTTTCTATAAAGAGAGGCCTGGTCTAACAGATACCCATCCAGATACACATTCACTTGGTGAGATGAATAATATTGGCCAGCTCTGCTATGCAACTTACTTTGGAAGTGATAAAATATACAAAGCACATAGTGTTGTCACGGTGGTAAAGTAAATGTCAGATGAAATGAATGCACGGAAGAAATGTTTACTTCTGACACTGACAGATCGAGATATTTCAAAACATTTATTAATAATGCCTTGACTATGATAAGTTCAAGTACCGGTAGTAAGATTAAACCAAATCTTGGCGGACCTTATGTTTTTAGCGAATTTCCCTATAGGGAAGTAGCTATTACCGTAGGTGGCACGGTAAGACCTAGACCCGGGACCGATTTACTTTTTCATTTTGATGTCCCCAGAGGCCAGAAACACCATTCGTTCAAATTTTTATATATATATATATATATATATACGTCCGTGAACGCGATAACTTGAGTAATTTTTGTCCGATTTTGATGAAATTTGGTTTAAAGGTGTAAAGCGGGATAAACTTGAATGAGTTTGCGAACCAGGACGATCGGACCATGGGAACAGGGCTTTACGGGGGGTTTTATGGGGTAAAAATTGGTTTTTCTCACTTTTGACCCTCAAAACACAAAATTTCCCGATTTCTCTTAAGACATTTTTAAAGAGCTTAAAAAAACAAATAATTTAGTATATAAAAGTATTTTTGTTCGATTATTAGTAACAGAGAAAATTTTAAAAAAATTAAATTTAAAATTCCCATGTTAATTTCCCATTTGACAATATGGAGAATATTGTCAAAGGTTGTAGTTTGCTTGTTAATGGATATATTTTGATCAAACTTGGCAAATTTATTTATTTTGTACCAAGCTATCAATATTTTACTCAAAAACACACTTTATTAGTTTCCTTGTAGCAGCAAACCTAGGTACTCGTTAAACCTAATGTTATTAAAATATATTTAACTGAAAATCAATTTAGACAAATGGAAATTCGCTTAGTCGGCAGGTTTGCTGCGGCGGGGGTATTATTGTTAACTTTTGTAACGTTTTGTAATCTTCATTAATGACATCGTTAACAGTGTGCTAAAGTCCTTCTTTATGCTGATGATCTAAAGATCTTTAGAGAAATAAACGACGTTAGTGATTGTCTTCTATTGCAACAAGACCTGGATAGACTAGTGGCTTGGAGTGATGTGGGTTTAAAATTCCATTCAGATAAATGTTTTGTTGTCAGTTACACCAGACGCACTCACAACGCTGTTAACTTCCAATATTCCATGAATGGTAATTTACTGGGTAGTCGAAGTAGTGTCACATATCTTGGTGTTACAATTGATAGCAAGTTGTGTTTTTCGAATCATGTAATTGAGTCTTGTAGATCAGCGTATCGAATTCTTGGCTTCATATTCAGATCAGGAAGTTTTATAACCAACATTTACAGTCTCAAACTTTTATATTGCACCTTGGTACGACCTAAACTTGAGTTTGGAGCAACTGTGTGGTATCCTCATCAAACCTATCTTGTCGACATGATTGAGCAAATACAAATCAAAACTAAAATGATAAACTTCTTTGAAGTTTTTTTTGTTTGTTCGTATTTTTTGTACATATTTGTTATTACATATGGTCTTGGTTCCTTAGATATTTATTCTTCAAGAAGTTTGGATACTTCACATTTGATGTATCTTACCATACTCTTTTAAACTTGTTTGAAATGGTCAGTCTAAAGCAACGTCGTGATATGGGGATGCTTATCTTTCTACACAAACTACTCAATGATAAGGTTGATGACAGCGAGCTCTTATCTCGTTTAGCGTTCCTTGTTCGCCGACCCTCGTCCAGAGCCCGCGCGTTGTTCAGTCCGTCCTTCTCACGGACTTGCCTAGGGGCTCAATCACCTATCAACACGATGATGAGACTATATAATTTAATATCAAACAACGTTGATATTTTTAACTCGAGCCTAGCCTCTTATAAAAAATCTTTAATCTCACATAATGGTTAATGGAGCAGCAATTACCACAGGAAGACCCTAGAATAAACTCAACCCCACCAACAAGAGCGGAGATAATAACAGCCATTAAAGGAATGAAAAATGGGAAAGCTCCTGGAGTAGACAACATTTCCCCTGAAATGTTAAAAGCTGAGGTGGAGGTAACTGCAACCATATTCCAGGATTTGCTAGAGGAGGTATGGGAGAAAGAAGAGATACCGGAAGACTGGAAGAACGGCTTGCTTATAAAGATCCCGAAGAAGGGAGATACGTCACTTTGTAGTAACTGGAGGGGGATTACGCTGCTGTCGGTACCAAGTAAATTATTAATGAGAATAATCCTGAATAGAATCAAAGAGGTAGTTGACACTAAATTAAGGAGAGAACAAGCGGGTTTCAGAAGTGACTATTCATGTACAGATATGATTAACACCTTGCGGATTGTAATAGAACAAAGCTCGGAATACCAAACACCCTTGTATTTGACCTTTGTTGATTTTGAGAAAGCCTTTGACTCCATCAGCAGGGAATCGATGTGGAAGGCTCTAGAATTTTTCGGAGTCCCTAAGAAAATCATTAACCTCATAAAATTAATTTATGAAGATTACAAGTGTCGAATAGTGCACGAAGGTAAACTTTCACAGCCGTTCAGAATCAGAACTGGTGTTAGACAAGGATGTTTACTGTCACCCATCATCTTCCTAATGGTCTTGGATGGAGTGATGAGGAAAGCAACGAGGAGACCTAGAGGGTTGAGGTGGGGACTCACAGATAGGCTAGAGGATATTGATTTTGCCGATGACCTGTGTCTTATGGCCCATAGGAAAATAGATATGGAACAAAAATTGAAAGAACTCGAAAATGAAGGAAAGAAGGTTGGTCTGAAAATTAACTTAGGGAAAACAAAAGAAATGAGAATAAATGAAAGAGACAACCACCAACTAGAGCTAAATGGTAAGGTCATTGAAAGAGTCGAAGAATTTCTGTATCTAGGAAGCATCGTATCAAAGTTAGGCGGGACAGACGAAGATGTGGCACAGAGGATCAGGAAGGCCAAGGGAGCTTTTGTTCAGCTGGCTACAATTTGGCGATCTAACCAATTGAGAAGAAGCACCAAACTCAGGATATTTGGAACAAATGTAACATCTGTACTTCTCTATGGTTGCCAAACTTGGAAAGTTACTAAAACGGTGTCATCTAAACTCCACGTATTTATAAACCGGTGCCTTAGAAGAATTTTTAATGTCCGATGGCCAGATATGATTACCAACGAAGAGCTATGGAGGAGGGCACAAATACCACCCATTACGGAAACAATAAAAAGACGGAAATATGGGTGGATTGGACACACTCTAAGGAAAGAGCAAAGCAACATAAGCCGTCAAGCTCTTGAGTGGAACCCGCAAGGAAGCAGGAGGAGGGGCAGACCGAGGATGACTTGGAGGAGATCAGTTGAGAAGGAACTGCAGGAAGAAGGCAAGAGCTGGGGAGAGGCAAAGCAGATGGCCCAGAATCGTGTCCGGTGGAGAGCATTTGTTGCGGCCCTACGTCCCCCTCGGGATTAAAGGAAATAAGTCAAGTAAGTCAATGGTTAATGTTATTAATTTCTCTCACCCTCATCAGTTATCTTGTGTCTCATGTTTTGTTTCTTATCTTATTTATTTGCGTAGTTCTTAGTCACTCTTATTTATTGTTACTTATTGCTACTATTATTTATTGTTGCTGTTATTTAATAATTAATATTTATTATTCTTAGTCATGAACGATTCACTTTATTCAATTTTATGAACTCATAGCATGTTCTCAATTTTTGTACAAACTAGAATAGTGCTGCAATGTAAATGGGATTTGTATTCTGTTTTGTAGCATGCAAAAAAAATAAAAAAAAAAATAAAAAAAAATAAAAAAAACATTATGTTTGTATATTTTTAGTTTTAGACATATTGCGGTATGTTGCAATTTTTCACTAAATAAACAACCTAGATTCCAATTTTGTCTTATTTTACTATACCTTAAAATCTACTAAAATTTGTTATTACATATTTAAATACTTTCATTCATTGATACAGAGCAGCAATACTCTTGTTGATGTTCATAGCCTCTAGCGCGTGTGAAGACGGACGCAGAGGGGGTGTGATTGCGGCGTTGCCAGTTCGAACGTCGCGGCCTTGTATTAGAGGTGGCTGTGATTATACACATTTCCAGTAGGTCTGAATAGAAACTACCTAAAATAAAACGACAATATCCAATAAAATTCACGGTACACATAACTTTGGTGTCCTGACATCATTACACCAATCGTCCACACCTGTCCTTTATATCAATTTCACTGTGTCAAATTGCTAAATAAATTAGTGCAAACAAAGAAAAGTAAAAACAATAACAATACAAAAATAAATTGAAATTTAAAGTCGTGTAAACAGATCACATAGCCATACACAGAAAGTGACAGTACGGCCAGGTGGTGTCAGTGAAACGAGAGAGCAAGGTTAGTACAAAGTTGTATATAGGGGAGGAGCGCGCAGGGGTGTTGCCGATCGATAGCGCGGGAGTACGCAGAGGGAGAGGCCGGCGTGTGCGAGTGCGGGCGTCTATAAAGGCGTTCTAGTGTGCGTGCAGGGTTTTCCGACCGTTTTACATCACTTCAAAAGTATATACACCATGGCCTTATAATAAACGGATACATACAAATAATATGCTAAACAGTCAAAACATAAAAGCCCCTACATTTTAAGGTATTTTTCAAAATGATAAGTTAGGGATTTCCATGTGGGTTGAAAAAAATTGTTTGTAATTTATTTTTTTTAATTAGGTCAAAGTTTTTGTTGTCACTAGTACAGTATAAAATATATTTTTTTATATATTTCGTATTTCCCGTTTTTGAGATTTGTGTGTACCTTAATGGCTAAAAATCCGACATTTGACCTTGAATTTTTGCTAAACCAAAACTCAAAAAAAAAATTTATTGCTCATTCTAAAGGTCCAACTAAAAATATAACATTAATATAAAAAATAAATAAAATGTTCACATTAATAGACATAGGAACATTCAAATTGTAACTTAAATCTAAAATGTCCACAAAATATACCAGTGTTTTGTCACAATAGTTCAAACTATGATGCACATTTATTAAAGAATTAGCTAAAAAATATGGTAAAATTGACTTAATAGCAAACACTAATGAGAAATATATAAACTATTCATTTAATTCAGTCCTATACCGGTTAGACCCGGCTTTTGGCCTATTGATTTCCCTGACCTCATCGCAGACCCTGGAACTTTACCCAGCCATTGTAGGCTGAGCTATCCTCGGCAAACGTTTGCTAATGGCTTCATCAATTGATAAATTACCTAAGAATCTAAAATAATTTAAACATTTGAATGAATATATAAAGAATATTGATATAATTGAAAAAGATAATGAAACATTTTAAATATTATCTTCTAAAGGTATATTTCCATATGAATTTATAGATGATATTAAAAAATTAACCCTCTCTCTCTTACACGTTTTCAGACGCATTTACGCCATTTGTGAGCTGTCAAAGACGGAATTCCGACGCATTACTTCAATGCTCACCGTTTGCAAAATTTTAATAATTTTGGCATGATTTTTTCACTATCTTCAAGTAGAAATCATAAGCATTCTTATAGTACCACTTGAATGATGATGTTTCCGTGACTGCATAAGATTCTTGATTTTGCTGTTACTGCAGAAAATGATATTGATTTCACCATACCCGTGGAATTTGGCATTTCTCTTATTAAACAATTAATATTCTTTTCTATTGATACTATTCAGTAGAGCAACCTGATTTCGGCATGACCCTACTTTGGCCCAAGACCCAATGCCTAAGTAAAAAGTCTGGCCCACAGACTGCCACGTATTATCCCAAGCTAGTGCCTAGCCCGGCTTAGTGTATCGGTGATGTTTTCTACACTTTGTAAAACTCAGATCACTCATAAGCCAATATTCCGTCACTAATGATTTTTTGTTTATGTCAATTACATAGGCCTACTACCACCCTTAGTAAAAGACTACCTACACTGATTTCAACGAGTGAATAAACAGTAAACCATCAACCAGAAGCGTTATAAATAAAATGTTTGACTTACGTTGGATCGAGCCAACGAGGAAGCATCATCCGTCTGGACACTTCTTGACGAATCCTGAAAGTATGGTTGGTTAATAAGTTTAATGTAAGACTAAATTACTTACGTAATTCCCGTCAAAGCTCAATAAAATATGTCTATTTAGGACCTGAGTACTATAGACTACTATGATACTGTATAGGGGTGTGCGATGCAACAAATGCATCAAAATTCCGGATTTTATGTATGTATTATCAGTGGTGATCAAAAAACAATTTGAATCATGAGGGAGTCAGTAATCCATCTACATACTGAAAACGCCTGCAGAAAGTCAACGCAATACCCGCAATACAGGAGCGCGTTGATGTTGCGCTTCCTTTGCGAAGGCGTTTTTATTTAATTAATTCTTTGCTTGTAAATAATGCTTGTTATTGTTTTATTGTTTATACTTGTGATTATAATTACAAAATTGTTTTATAATTTTTTGTTTTGATATATTAAACGATGAGAAGTTTTGTTAAGTAATGTGAGACATGTTTTACTACTGTAATAGCCAAAACAAGTCACTCCAAAATCATTCTAAAAACAACACAGGTCTGAAAAATTGTAACTTGATACTTAACAAGTACAGTAATTGATGTTTTATACTGAATTTTTTTTTCTGCTATGTATTTCTTTTAGTTTGTAGGTCGGATTCTATCCTCTCATTTTATCAATTTGAATTAATTGAAAGTTTCAGTATAAATATTGCAAATGTTTTTATTTGTTTAGACCAAAACATATCTTTATTTGTTATATCAATATTATAAAGTATTAAAATAGGTAACATGCCTAACAATATGATTCTGCAAGTAAAAATTATGAAATGAAATGAAATATGAAATGAAATATTATTTATTTATACAGGCAAAAGTTAGGGCCACATGGCCCTTTCTTACACTTAACCTGTCATAAATATAACACATATATTTTAACAATTACATTAATATACAACAAAAACAAAATCTAAATCATGGATACAGAAACATTAACAAAAGAAAATTACTTACATTTTAAACTGTACAAAAATAATCTTCCTGTCTCCCTCTCTCTCTCACACACACACACCAAGCACATCTGTCAGTGACCAACCAGCGTACAAGCCCCTAGGACAAACCAACCATGGCCATACGTTCAAAATACATATTTTTTAGCGCTGCCACAAACCGGGAACGGTTATCAAGGGATTTGATGGCTAAGGGGAGGTCATTCCAAAGTCGGCCAGCGGTCACAACAAACGCCCCGTCGTAAACTGCAGTCCTATGATGAGGCATACGCAAAGTCAATGAAGCATAGCGTGAATATCTAACACTTTCTTCAGCTACAAACCTAAAATCATCTACAAAATATTTTGGAAAATTTGTTTTTATTATTGAATAGGATAGCAAAAGAATTTTAATTGATCTAAGGTCACATAGCTTTAATAGTTTAGAATTAATGTAGTAAGGCGTGATACGCTCACTGCGTCTCAGATCATAAATGAATCTCAAGCAGTAGTTCTGAGCGCGTTGGAGAGCATCAGCGAGGTTTACAGTCATGTCATTGATCACAGTGTTGCAGTAAGTGAAGTGGGGGAAGACAAGTGATTTGACAAGATGTATTTTTATGTGCATTGGCAAGAAGTTTTGTAATTTTTTAAGTGCGTGGATTGATGCAAACACCTTTTTACGGATGTCTACGACTGCATCGCCCCAAGTAAGTGTCGAGTTCATAGTAAGTCCTAGGTTTTTGACCTTGTCACAGTAAAGCAGAGCTGTTCCATTTATATTTATTGGATTTGTCGTGAGAAAGTCAATTGAGTTTCGTAACCGTGGATGACAAATTATGATAGGTTTAGTTTTTTCGTGATTAAGTCTGAGTCCGTGTTTATCAGTCCAAGTAATGATTTTCTCAATATCTTCATTCACTCTCAGAACACTTTCGTTGATCTGTTTGGGTGAAAAATGTGTATAAATCTGTAAGTCATCAGCATACATGTGGTATTTACAGTGTGTGAGGACTGAGCTCAAGTCGTTCATGTATAGTACGAACAACAGAGGACCAAGGATGGACCCCTGAGGTACACCACTAGTAACTGTCTCCCAGTCAGATCATAAGTCATCAACCTGAACACACTGCCGCCTGTCTGACAGATATGATCCCAGCCAGTCCAATACACCATTTGAAAACCCTATGGCCCTTAGCTTTTCTAAGAGGAGCTTGTGATTTACACAGTCAAAGGCTTTAGAGAAATCAAATAAGGTAAGAATCGTTCCCTGCCGATGTTCCATTGCTAGTCTAATGTCGTCCGTCACACGTAAAAGTGCTGTTTCTGTACTATGAGCTGCTCGAAAGCCAGACTGTGAGTTGCATAAGATATTGTTTTCAATCAGAAAATCAGTTATTTGGCAGTGAACGATTCTTTCAAGGCCTTTAGATAATGCGGGCAATATACTGATCGGCCTGAAATCCTGGCAAGAAGCCGGGGCTGGGATCTTATTCAAGGGTCGAATTAGGGCAGACTTCCAAGAAATAGGGAATGTGCTTTGCCTTAAGGATGTGTTGAAAATATATGTGATAGTTGGGAGAATAGCAAAGAGAATGTCTTTAATAAAGCGGATTGGAATGCCGTCTGATCCGACAGCATTACTCCGAATACGTCGAATAGATTTCAGAACATCAGACTGCAGTACAGGTCTGAACGTAAACTTAGGATAACCCAATTCTTGAGCAGGGGAGTTTCTTAACTCAGTTACGTGACTTTCAACTTGTTGTTGATTAATGCTTTGGCCAAAGGAAGAGAAGAATGCATTTAATTCATTGAGAGGAATATTGACTCTCTGTGCGTCAGGTTGTTTCCCAAGCCCAAGACTTTTTACGTTACGCCATAACACTCTAGATGGTTGGTTCTTATTTTCAAAAAGCATACGAATGTGTCTTAATTTTGAATTTCGCAAAAGTTGTTTGACTCTGTTACGTAAATACCGATACTCTTCCATTTCTACTTGATTCTGGGAACGCCTTGCTCTCCTGAAAAGACAGTCACGTCTTGCCATCAAGCTACGTATTTCAGGGGTTATCCATGGCACTGGTCGTTTTTTAGTCAAACGTTTTGAAACAATTGGAGCATGTTTATCAAATAAATTTAAAATTGTAGTTCATTTACCATTTCATCAAGACATGGTGAATTTTCAATTAGATGCCATGGTGTGTTCTGGATATCTGACATGAACTCAACTTCATTCATATTCTTAAAATCCCTATATTTTATAAATTTAGTCTTGGGTTTGGGTGCCTTAACTGAACACACACAAAATATGAGGTCATGCTTGGATACTGCTGGAACTGGAAGCTGCCCATGATGTACAATGTCTTCAGCATCTACTATTAAGTCTAAGAGAGTGTCAGACTCGGCAGTATGATGTGTAGGGTCCAGTGGGAGTATGTTTAAGTTACATGAGTCGAACAATGTAGTCAGTTGTCTGTGTTCATAGTTTTGATTGGTTGAAAGTAGGTCAGTGTTGAAGTCACCCATGATCAAGACATGACTAAATCTAAATAATAAATTTAAAAGAGCATTTTCAAATTCCAGTAGATTGCCTACTCTAGGTAGGCCTGGTTATGAAGCAGCTCACTGACATTTCCAAAAACAGTAACACATAAACAAAAATTTGCATTACACAAATGTGGTAAATTTTAACTAGCCTATTGTTACTTCACTCCATTGTATGAATAGAAAAATGCCGTATTGCTTCGAATCGAGTTGCATCAATTCGAATCGAAAACCTTTTGAATCAAATCGTTGCTTTGAATCGAAAATTGTTTGCTCCTTCGCACACCCCTAATACTGTATTTAATTTGTAGAAAAGGTGTTTTTCTACCTACAATATCAAATTCATTTTTATTTTTTTGAAAAAATAGGCTCCCTTTTCCTTTTGAGTAACCCTAACCCTACAGTCATTAGTCGGTCAAACAATTAATTTAGTTCGGTCAGACGTAATTAATGACAATGAATAACTAAACCTAAATTGTCATTATTCTGCTAGTATTTATGGAAAATCATTATTTTTATGGTATCTTTATTATGTCTCGTTCTTGTAACTCTTTTTGCCTCAAGTTTTCTCACTAAATATTTTAAATGTACCGTAAAGGTTACATTCTGAGTCTTGACTCAACACTCAACAGCAAAACTCAATCCTCTGTTCCTCAAATTGAATTTGTTTTATCGACATTCCTTTGCTTTTATTTACTCATGTTAATTGTTTAGCTATTTATTATTGTTTTCTGTTGTTATTTTGTTCTTGTTGCTCAGAATCTGGCCTACTTGTAATCTTGCTGTCTCCAGTTTTGTTTTCACTACCAAATATAAACACCGATTTATTTTATAGGGTATGTTTACTTATTGCTCCCATAACAACCCGGTTATGACAGTTTTTACAGCCACCGCCACCTGGATTTTACTCTAAACTCTCGTTAATAGAACCAGCGTTAGTTTTGACGCGTTTTTGTTGGTGAAACCAGATTTCCTTAACTGTGGTTTAAATCATCAGTTAGTTTTAACCTAAGTTTAACTAAACCATCATTAGCATGAATTTGGTGAAATCGGGCCTTAACCCTCCGAGTGTTATTTGTCGATGCGTCAACACATAACACACTTTGTGTAGTGTTTTGTGTCGATGCATCGACTCACAAACACTGTTTACGGCGAAGGCTCTATGACTGACAAAATCGGATTGAAGTGGATCGAGTTAGGTATCATTTTATTTTGCAGATTCAGAGCTTTCTCTGGAGGTCTGTCTCTAAGCGCTTTTCATTTTAGTTCCGAAAATATTGTAGCAGACAGCTGACGTGCGTATTTGTAAACAGCTTAGTTAACCTCGCACTGATGACTGATGTGTTTTATTACGTTTATCATTGTTTTTGTGTTAAAAATCAACAGTAGTGATATACGTGGTGCATTATAAGAAGAGTTAAGTGATTTTGAAGGGCTGGTTGATGATCCTGAAGAAGTAGGTAGTGAAATTGATGTAAATTATCAGCCAGATCCCTAGCTATGGTTAGGCTATGCATTCTTAGCTAAACGCTATGTACCGAAATCTGTTTTTTGCCAATAACTTATTTATTTGCAAATCTACTTACTTATATTATTATATATTTGTAATCCTCATAAAATTTAAAACAAAGTGGCTATTTTCAAATATTTATAGGCCTATAATTTATACAATTTCATTGAGCGCAAACTTTTTTTTTTCCAAACTTTTTTTTTCCTAAAAAATTTTTTTGAAACAAATGTTCCTTATGTTTTATGTATAATATTGAAGCCCATAATTTTCCAAACAAAATGGTATATAGAACAGTATAATTAACATTGTTTTCAAGCTTCTCAGATCCGTTTTAATAAAACCTTGCAAATGAGCAAAAAAACATTAAGGCCAAAACAAGGGACACTCGGAGGGTTAATGTGAAAAAGACTAAATTTCTTCCTATATAACTCAGTATAAGCACTGATTACAGTCTAGACAATTTAAAGATTTATTGTTGCGGCGACCACAACAGTACATCTTATAATTGTTAATACATTGAAAAAGTAGATTACGGTATAACAAATATTTAGGTGTTTATTTTGACTACCAAATGAGGTGATCAGAGCATGTCAATAATTATAAAAAAAGATCTGTAAATACATGTACGCTTCTAATCAACTGAGTGTCATTCTAGACGAGGAGGACGTAAAGTGAGCTTATTTCGCTTATGTGCAGCCCTTGATTTCATTTGGAATTATTTGCTGGGGAGCAACAGCATGCTATCACACCACCTTGAAACCCTTGAATGTGATCCAAAAATCAATTTTGGAAGTAGCTTTTAAAAAAAATTAAAGGTACTCCACTGACACGCTATTCCATGGGACAGGAGTATTACCAGTCAGACAAATTTTCATTCAGTTCCTTGGAAAATATTGGAATATCTATCCCTCAGGTACATAAGTCAGTTCTAGCTACCAACTGTTTTTATGTTGCTCAGTCAGATTCTATATCGAAATTTAACTCAAAAATATAATATCCAACACATTTTTAGTTTATCCTCAATACAGAAATTAAAAAAAAAACAGATGCTTGTCTTACTGCACAGAATTACCAATGAAGAGGCCGAAACTTTGATCAGACCCAACCATTCTTGACCCTGACTAAACAATCCTTGACCCTTCGACCCCCTCGGCTCAGAATGTCTTCTGTCTTATAGATTGCACTGGCTTTGGTTGTCGTCGCCGACATTCTGTCATCCACTAAACGATCTGGTATAAATTAACATGGCTTAAAAATCTTCCCAAATTAAGTTTATGCCCTTTATTTTTTAGACTGATAACAGCCAGGCCTAAGCACAGGCACCTGCCTATGTAGGCCTATCCGATAGGCCTGTATAAAGGCCATATTAATTAATATGGTTAATTCAACTTACAAATTTTGTATTGTTGTATTACTACTCTCTATTTTAGTTTAAATTTCTTGGGATAAATACATTTTTTTTCATTTCATTTCATAATAACAACCATGTTAATAACTCCCGCCCGATCACGTCGTGTCCCATAGGCCTACCATTTCAGTATTTTTTAGACCTAAATGTTCCTATTTATGTCCGTGTGTGTGTTTTATTTATTTATTATTCATTGACGACCTTCGAATGAAGCGAGAAAACATCTTTAACAGCCTGAAGATGACTACTATGTGAGTTGAAACCGGCAGCAACTCGGCTATGAACAGGATTGCATAAATAGGTATTTACACCAATTTATAGTATTTAAATGTGATCAGGAGGCTTAAATTCTATATAATGAACTTGTGAATACAATTAAGCTATTAGAACTAGCTTAAGACTCGTTTTGGCTTCTTTAATGTATAAAACATGATAGTAACCAAAAATAATTCTGAGCAATATACAAATAAAACTCTAATTTTATTTACACAGATAGATGCACTTTACAGACTTATAAATTAATTTTGTAAGAGACAAATAAGCAGTTTTTTTTTTATAATTCAAGTCGGCCGATTTGCATGGAACTAACATGAAACATTATGTTTTCTGATAACCTCTAATGCAGTAATCCCCAAATGGCGGGTCTGGATCCGGACCGCCGCCTAATTTTTTACAAACCGTTAGTTTGAATTAACAAACTGTGTTTTTTATGTATTTTTATCTTTTAGTGAATTTCAACTTTATTTGAACTTAAAGATATATCGCTACCAACCATTAAAGATTAAAATATTTTATACGAGAAAACTATTTTTATCATAACCTAGTTAATTCATAGTTAATTCGCCGCGCTAGATAACAACCGTTATAAGCGATGCTATGCACCGGCTTTTTCTTTACGCTTCCTCCCCTCCATTGCTAATTGAACTCGCCCACCCAGTGGCCACGTCACGTCGTCATCGCCAGGCCGCCCGCACAGGCTGTAGTCACCACTGTCGATGTCACGTCGTCTGTTTGTTTACTAATGTGGTGTTTAGTTCTCTCATTGATTATTCATCCTGTCATGGGTTAGTTATGCAAAAAGTGTAGTGCGAAATACTTACAATGGATAACAAAAAGCGGAAAGTAGACAGTGAAAATAGGCAGTTTTTACCAGAGTGGACGGACCAGTATGTGTTTATACTTCCAAACAAAAGCGGAGCGGTGCCTGTGTGTTTGATATGTCAACAAACGGTAGCCTATCTGTTGTCAAGAGTTCAAACGTTAAACGACACTTTGAGACTAAACACAAGCCTTTTATACAAAATACCCAATAGGAAGTGATCTTCGCAAGTCTAAGATTGAGAGTTTACGTTCGAACTACTTAGTTAGTACCCAGATATTAAATCGAACAATGACAGCCCAAGAAAGATGTGCAGAGGCTTCTTTGCGTATTTCGTGGACTCTCGCTAAACATATGAAACCGTTTACTGATGCAGATATAGTCAAAGAATGCATGATTGAGGCAGGAAACGTGTTATTTTAGAATAAACAAGATGTTGTTGACACTATTCGACGCATGCCGCTTTCTGCATCTACCAGCACACCAAACACTGAAGTTTTAGCAGAAGAAAGTTCTATAAGCTTGAAACAGATTCTAGCAGCTACAGACAGATACGCTTTAGAATTAGACGAATCATGTGACATTACCAATACAGCTCAATTGATTGTTTTTGCGAGGTTTTTGGACAGTAAAAAAGAACAGTTTGTGGAAGAATTGTTAACTATGTTGCCAATATCAGGGCAAACACGCGGAGAGGACTTGTACAACGTTTTAATGGACTATTTTGAGAAAGCTGACTTGGATTTGAAAAAAATTATATCAGTAACGACAGATGGTGCTTGTGCGATGACAGGAAAAAACAAAGACTTGGTAAGTGAAAACAGACCCTAAATTTAATGAAAGTTTGCTAGCCTACCACTGTATTATCCATCAAAGTGTGTTGTGTTGCAAACTGAATCCTGCTCTTGAAAGTACAATGCAAACTGTAGTTAAGATGATTAACTTCATACGATCAAAGTCTTCACTTAGGCACCGTCAATTCAAATCACTTCTTGAGGAAACTGAAGCACAGTTTGACGATTTATTACTTCACAACAAGGTGGCTGAGCAAAGGATTTGTACTTCAATGGTTTTTTACTGTTATGGAGGACATAAAAGTATTTCTTTCAGAGTGTAGTGAAGAAGTTGCATATGAACACTTGGGCTTTCTGCTTGATACAGAAGACACTATTCAAAAAATAGCTTTCCTGACAGATGTCTTCAGACATTTCAATTTTTTAAACTTAAAAATTCAAGGGAAATGACTTCTTGTGTGTGAACTTCTCTCAGAAATTAGAAGCTTTACGAGAAAGGTTGTTCTTTGGTGTGAAGATATCAGTAACGAACGTGTGCACTTTCCCAGCCTGAACTCAGTTTGTGAAACCAACGACGTTATTGACATGAAACAGTTTGTAAAATTTTTAAACTACCTCAAATCTGAGTTCGAAGCTCGATTTAGTGACTTTGACAAAATAGGGAATGTGGATCCCTAAATAACTGTTTTTTCTTTAAAGCCTAATGGAGAGTGGACCAATGAAGCAGCAGTAGTTTTTAATTGTTATAAAGCAGCCCTGCAAATGTAAATAATAGATTTCCAGGAAGACATTGCTCTGAAGGACAAATTTAGACAAGTCCCGAAAGAACTTTCGTGTGAGCTATTTTGGATCAACTATGTGAGCAGTGAAAAATATCCTGAACTGAAAAACTTGGCCATCAAACTTTGTACAATGTTTGGATCAACGTACACATGTGAGTCTGCATTTTCAAGGATGAACTTTATCAAAAATAAATACAGATCTCGCCTCAATGACAGCCACCTCAACAACTTGATGAGAAAAAGCTGAACAGGATTCATTCCAAACTTTAAAAAATTGGCCCAGAATAAAAAATGTCATTCCTCTCACTGAGTTTGAGTATTATATGTGAGTAATATTTATGTATAATTTTTAAGTGAAATTATATTTTATGACACAATTTATAATTAGTGATTTTTTTCCAAACCTAAACAATAGAGGCTATTTTCTGATAAATTCAAACTTTTAAATCGTATTTTGGCAACAAAAAATGTTACAAATAGCATGCGAAAATAGGCTTAAATCATACCATTTTAACTGAAATTTTGAAATTACTTCCACACCCCAGACCCCCCGGAAACTTGTGCCGACCGTAACAGTTTTATAGAAACTTGGAATGGACCTCCACTAAATTTAATTCCCAGCTAAAAAAAAATCAAAAGACCAAAATATCCTATAAAATAAAATGTGTACAAAATAGATATCTAATACATGTACAAACAGATTAGGCCTACCTGTCAAGTGTAGACAGATTATTGAGTTTAATTTTGAGTAACAGTCAAGAACAAGAGTTTGTCTAGAACAGGGGTCTCCAACCTTTTTCACTCAAGGACACATTGAAAATTGTTCGAGGAGAGGTGCCCCCCCCCCCCAAAAAAAAATAACCCACAACTAAGTTGTTGACAAACTAAACAGTGTTTTTTATTGTTCTTACTTATTTTGAACCTTTATGGGCAGTTGCTAAATTTGTTAAACATACCCTAACAACGTTTGTTTAGCTGTTTCAGAGTTCATCAGTCGTGACTTGGTGACAATCCAAGTCGACTTAAGACTCCACTGCAGGGAGGCAAAAGGCTTTAATAGCCTCAGCCTACTTCCCCAACCCAGGAGAAACTTGTCCTCCGGGGGCAGTATTGCAGTTGGTGAGTATGCTAGGAGCAAGAGGATGCCCCTAATCCTCCGCTGTGACGCAAATGCTCACCACACCATCTGGGGGAGTTCTGACACCAATGAAAGAGGTAAGGATCTCCTGGAATTTATATTTAAGGTTGAATTACAAATAGAAAATACAGGTAATGTTCCAACCTTCAGAAATAGAATAAGAGAGAAAATCTTGGACCTCACTTTATCGTTAAACCACTTTATGGCACGTCTCTGACGAAGCCTCTCTATCTGACCACTGCCACATTAGGTTTGACCTTTAATAGCAAGTATCAAAAGCGCTTTGACATACAGGGCTCCTAAAACAACTAACTGGGTGGGATACAGGGAATCCCTTAGGGATGAAGTTGAAGATAAGGTGACCCAACTCATGACCATTGACGGCCTTGACATGAAGGCAGAAGGGTCAATCCATATCAAGTGGTCCAGAAATAAATTAATTGGTTGCTTCAAGATTTTTTATTTTTTTCATATTTTTATCCTTGAAGGTATATATTATTAGAAGTACAAAAATATAATTATTTTATTTTTATTTTATTTTTCTACTGTATGGGGGCCATTTTTTTGTTACTCGAACGGCCGTTTTCAGCGGTTTCAGAGCTCTGCGTAAAATTAAATATCTCTGGTTCTACTAATCCTAGAACATTAAAATAAAAACCAATCTCTTCAGAAAGATCTGAACTTTAATATGGTAATATGTTGATGCACTTAAACTAAATATATAGGTCTAATTACCTGTTTAAAGTTTAACGCAACGATGTTACGAATGCTGATTTTAAACAATTAATTTGTATATAAAGGCAATTGACTATGTGTTTGTTATTTTTTTATCTGATAGTTATACGTGTGTACTCCAAATTCTCAAAGTTTCAAGTTGTGGACTTGCATAGGGTTTTAAATAAAAATTGTCAAAATCTTAAAATTTTCAATTTGATGCTTAATATCTTTGTTGGGCTCAGATATAATACTAAGTAAGAGTATTAGGTATGCTGTTTAATGATTTTATTTTGTGGACTCAACTGGTTTCAAAGTTATGAAACATTGAAAAGTACTAAATAAGCATTATAGCCGTAATAGCGTAGAAAGCATAATGTTATATTATAACTCACTATCAATGTATTTTTTAACAATGTTATATGTTAATCATATATTTTAAGCATTTTGATGTTTTAAAACACTCTTTGTTGTCTGCCACAGGTACAAATCTGTGAGAGGATTGTGTTCAGGGAATTGGTAGACGTCCTTTGAGTCGAAATTGAAGTTCTAATTTAATTTTTTTGCTAATTCTTTGCCGTCTACATAAAAGTATTGAATACCTTTAAGGGTTTGTTTTAACTAAAGTTAAACATATCCTTATCATTCAAAATTTGGTTGTCTATGGTACATTGTAGACTGTATTAGTTTCTTTGCTCTTAGTAGTGCCTCCTACACCATTGCAGGAATTTTTTCTTTGCACAGTAGCAAAAAATGCCTCACAGCTGGTACCTGTGACTTGAATATTTCAGTAAAAAATCATTTTATGATACTGTACTGTACCCACTAATTAGGACAATTTTTCTGCACGACATAAAAATGGCTTTTAAATTAATTATTGTTGTTTTTTATTTCAGAAACAAAGAAATAATATGCCACGGACATATAAAAAGAAACTTGGGGGTCGTAACTATAGAAACTATATTACACAGCACCTCCAAGAAGCAGTAGAAATGGTTTTAAGCAAGCAGCTATCTCTTCGAGAAGCTTCAGAAAGGTAACTTACTTAATTATCGTTACTAAGTAATTTAAAACTGTAATCATACTAAAAATGTAATGAATTATCATGGTATTTATGTATATGGGTCAATATTTTATGCTACGGAAACCATAATAAATAGGATTTGGATTTATACTGCGGCAACAGGTAAATATTTATGCTACCAGCTAGAAGCTCTCAATATAAATTAATGTTTAATTGACACAGTTGGTAGCATAAATATTTACCTGCAGTAATAAGACGCTCGTAGCTGTCGTAGCTACAATTATCATCGAACTATTTTTGTGACTGCTACTTTACTAATTTTACCTTATTATAATGCCACTTTGGCCTGGGTAAATGTAAATATTACATAGACATGGCTTTGTTTTCAGATACAGGGTGATTTGTACTCAGTGTGACAAAATTTTTTTGGTGTAAGTACAAAGTAAATGGAGTGTGATGATGCATATCAAATGTTCCAAGTCTAAAAATTAGCTTCACAAAAAATTATTTTATGTATTTAAAAAATAACCATGTTTTTAAACTTAATACAGCGATTCCTCAATTACCTGTTTATGGATTTGAGTAAATAATGTCATTTTCGTGTTCTACATTAAATTTTGAACAAGAGTAATAGAAAATAACGGAGGTTCAGTTGTAAAAACTCCATTGTAAATAGATTCAAAGATAGAAATTAAGATGTGTGATACAAATTTAAAAAACAATGGTCTTTTGCATTTTTCACACCCTGTATACAAGAAAGTGTCGGAATATGTTAAAAACTGCGCCACTTTATAAGCTTTCCAACCATATGCTACACTATTGAGGTTTAGATATTTCTTTGTTTGTTATAGTGGTTTGAATACCAGAAAACAGGGAACTTTTTTACTGTTTTTACTGTTCAAGCTGAAACAAAAATATAACTTTTGCTTAATACATGCCCACTTTCTATGTTTTAAATGTTAAAGACAACATGCTTTGTAGTCTTCAAACCACTAAAGCGTAGCCTACATAAGCAGACATAAAGCTCAATGGTGTAGCATATGGTTGGAAAGCTTATAAAATGGCGCAGTTTTTAACATATTCCAACACTTTCTTGTATACAGGGTGTGGAAAAATGCAATAGACCATTGTTTTTAAAATTTTTATCACACATCTTAATTTCTATCTTTGAATCTATTTACAATGGAGTTTTTACAACTGAACCTCCGTTATTTTCTATTATTCTTGTTCAAAATTTAATGTAGAACACGAAAATGACATTATTTACTCAAATCAATATACAGGTAATTGAGAAATCGCTGTATTAAGTTTAAAAGCATGGTTATTTTTGAAAAACCTAAAATAATTCTTTGTGAAGCTAATTTTTAGACTTGGAACATTTGATATGCATCATCACACTCCATTTACTTTGTACTTACACCAAAAAAATTTTGTCACACTGAGTACAAATCACCCTGTATAACATACCTACATAGAAATACCATATGGCTCAAGACAAAAGAATATAAACAAAGAAATGCAGATAGTGCCACTAGTACCATTCCCCCTAAATCGCCTGGTGGTCAACCCATTTTCACCTGAGAAGAAGAGGAACGATTTGTAGCTCATGCAGTGGCAATGTCAACATTCTGTTTTCCTATGACAGCATTTGATTTCAGATTTACCGTCAAGGCCTTTTTGGACAGATCAGGAAGAGTCGTAAAAAAGTTTAAAAATAACTTACCTGGCAAAGAATGGGCAGTAAGTTTTATGAAGAGATACAATAAAATAATCTCACAAAGAACAGCAAAAAACATAACATACTCTTGAGCTGCAACTGATGAAGCCATTATTGGAGACTTCTTTTGGGTCGCCGGAATTCTACCCCCGGATATTTACCCCCATGAAAAAACGCCTACGTCATTTTGACGTCACGAGGGGCGGGGCCTATACATGGTCGAGAAACAGCCCGCGACTGGAAATCTACCCCCGGACATCTACCCCCAGACATCTACCCCCGGACATCTACCACCAGACATCTACCCCCGGACATCTACCCCCGGACATCTACCCCCGGACATCTACCCCCAGACATCTACCCCCGGACATCTACCCCCGGACATCTACCCCCGGAAATCTACCCCCCGTGGTCAGCTCTGCCACGTATCGACCATTATGCATTGTTTTAATTGATTTTATTAATTGCTTTATGTAAATCAACGGCTCTTCGGTTAATCATTACCCTCTAATATCTAGTATTAAGCATGTGATATGTTATTGCCTTGTTTAACATTACATATCTTTCTAATAAAATAAGCTGTAACAGCCCTTTTTCATCCGAACTACTTCACTGATATTTATGATTGAGGTGTAATTTTAAATCTTAAGATCCAGCGCAACGAAAAATGGTATTTCTTACTAATATTATAAATGTGAAAGTTTGTGTGTTTGTTTGTTTGTTTGAAGTTCAATCACGCATAAACTACTGGACGGATTGGGCTGAAATTTGGCATGATGATAGCTCACATTTCCGATTAACATATAGGCATATTCTTATCTCAAAAATCATTTCGGGCTCCGCCCCAGTGGCTCTGAAGTTCCCCATGTTAACCTTATGAGTATTCATATTTAAAGGGAATTAAAGAGTTTAGTCAGCTGTTTCAACTGAAAAAGTTGGTTCTATGATTTGCACAAGCATTAAAAAGTTATAAGATTTACCAACAGGGTGCAGCACTATTATTTTTTTTTTATCATTTATGAAAACAGCTAATTTGAACTAAGCAGCAGCAAAAAACTGTGATAAGGAATGAGAACTGTCAAAGTAGGATTGTTTACAGTTATGTTTATTTTTTGATTTCATGAATAATTTGTGATATTTAGCAAATTTTTATAATTTGTTTTTAGCGAATTTCCCATATAGGGAATAAGCTATTACCGTAGTATACTCATGGTAAGACCTGGACGCGGGACCGATTTTTTTTCGTTTTGAGGTCCCTAGAGGCCAAAAACACCATCCGTTCAAATCATAACCAACGTTATGTATGTGTATACGTTGTGTATGTGTGTGTCCGTTAGCACGATAACTCGAGCAAAAGTGATCCGATTTTGATGAAATTTGGTACAAACGTGTAAACCTACATTAATTCGAACGAGTTCGCGATCCAGCATGATCGGACCATGGGAACGGGGGTTTACGGGGGGTTTTATGGGGTAAAAATAGGTTTTTCCCATTTTTGACCCAAAAAACATTAAATTTAGCAATTTCTTTCCAAACAATTTTGTAGAGCTTAAAAAAACAAATGATTTAGTATATTGAAGCGTTATTATGCGCCTAATGGTTACGGAAAAATTCCAAAAAACTGTAAATTTAAAATTCCCATGTTATCCTTATGGAGAATAAGTAAACTGTTGTACTTTGCTTGTTTATGAACATATTTTGATCAAATTTGGAAAATGTTTTTATTTCTTACTAACTATTAACATTTTACAAAAAAAAAACAGTTTTACCCTCCCTGATGCAGCAAACCTAAGTACTTGTTAAACTAATTCTATTTAAATAGGGAATAAATGTTATATTTTTTTAAGTAGACATTTCAGTGTAAATCCAATCAGTCAAATGGAAATTCGCTTAGTCTGCAGGTTTGCTGCGGCGGGGTTATTATCTATTGTTTAGGTGAAGTGGTAGAACATTATGACTATTGTAGATGTGTCATACTATAGTATAATGTAAATTTAAAGAAGCAAATTTTATCAAACTGTGCCTTCCCCCATTGCAAACGCAAAGCTTGAGTATAACTGGAATAATCATTTTATACTTATATGCCAACCCCATACGAAGGACGGGTATGACTGCTAGTAAAACTATATGTTGATAAAGGGCTTCAAAAGTGTGACCCTTAAGCATTTTATTTATTTCCAGACAGTGATTTAAATTGTTGACCAACTTTCACATACAGTAACAGCTAACGGCACATGCACGAGCGCGGATCGGAAGTGTTTATCACAAAAGATTGACCAATACGATTTTAATACTATTTATACGTTCTTCCAAAAGAAGAGAAACCAGATAACATTGTAATAATAACTCTTATGACGTACGGTATGGGAAATATTTTATCCATTGAATGATCAACCATATTTTGTAACTAACGCAATAGTCATTATTGCTTTTACCAAAGATTACGTAGCATTATGTAATCTTTGCTTTTACACTTATTACTCATCAAAAAAGCTAAAGAGCTAAATGCCCAAAATTTTTATTACTTCAATCTATCTATCGCAGTTATATGAATTTGCATAAGCCTTGAAAGTAACCGTCAACGTCGACGGGTTTGACCTAATTCTGTTCTGTATACTACCACAGAAAACATATTACTATAACCATATAGTAGTATGTTATCTGTGATACTACCGTAAAATGCCTCATTTTAACATTTTACTGGCAGGAAACCTGCTTATTCACTTCCTATATGGTATTCTTATGAATGAATCTTTTGAACACCTATTTATGGACACAAGTTTTGTTTTAAGGCAGGATTTTCCAATAAGACTTTATACATTCTCTGAATATGCGAATGTGCTGCAATGGGGGTATTTAGGCGTACCGTTGATATATATTAAAATATATTAGGCTATGCTAAAAAAATTGAATGTGGCCATTATTTGAATTTTAATAATTATCTTATTTTAGGTCTTTAAGAGAAAATACTTTAAAATCCTTTCTTAGTACGCATCTAAAATCTTGGAAACTAATTTTTCTTACTACTAGGTGATATGAAAAATTTACCATTATACACCTGACTTTTATTGATCCTCTTTCTCAATTTAACAGTTTACAACTGAGTTTTGGTTTACTAAACAATTACCACTACTAGGCCTACATTGAATAAACCGGAAGCTCACCACAGTTTATTCACTTTATCCTTTAAGAAATGTGTGTAAAAACAATGGTTCAGTACGATGTAACACTTGACCATGTGAAAAGTGCGCAATATTATATTATTTTCATAACTTTTTCATCTCCGGTTTACAGTTGCAGACGATCTATTCATGTTTTCACAACCTGACTTAAAAATTGATCTGATAAGTACTACTCACATTTCACTTTTAAACTGGTATTGTATAGTTTAAAAGTTGGTCAACCATTGGAAGCACCTTCTATGAATAAATTAAAGGCTTAGGGATCAACCTCTTGAAGCCCTAATCGAAATATCCTTTTAATTACCGTACCATTTTGTGCTGCGCTAGATCTTAAGCTTTTAAATGACACCTCAATCGTAAAAATCAGTGAAGTAGGTCGGGTTGAAAAGGACTGTTACAACTTATTGAATTATAAATATGGATAATGTTAAAACAGACATCGACATATCGCATGTTTACTACTGGGTATAAGAAGGTAAAGCAATTTATAAAATCAATTACAACAATGAATATTGGCCGATACGCAGCAGAGCTGACCACAGGGGGTAGATTTCCGGGGGTAGATGTCCGGGGGTAGATGTCCGGGGGTAGATGTCCGGGGGTAGATTTCCAGTCGCGGGCAGTTTCTTGAACATGTATAAGCCCCGCCCCTCGTGACGTCAAAATGACGTAGGCGTTTTTTCATGGGGGTAAATATCCGGGGGTAGAAATCCGCTACCCCCTTCTTTTCCAACTTAGAAGACGAGTTGAAAGATATTCCTCCCTCAAACGTTTGGAACTATGATGAACCAACTTGGTCGACGACTTAGAGCTAAAAAAGTCATCACAAGGCGAGGGGCTAAGTATCCTGAGCGGATAAGAAATTCATCCAAGGCCTGCACTTCAATTATGGTCTGCGGAAATGCTGCAGGAGAGTTGGCTCCAGTTTATGTCAATTATAAAGCTGAAAAGATGTGGTCAACATGGACTGAAAACGGCCCATTAGGAGCCCGTTATAACCGAACTAAATCTGGGTGGTTCGACCACAGTGTATTTGAAGACTGGTTCATTTCATTGATGCTCCCAATTTTAAAGAATCAGGAAGGTACTAAAGTAATAATTGGGGATAATTTGTCCTCACATATTAATTTAAGTACTCCGTTAGTGTGAAGCCCATTATATAAAGTTCATCGCATTGCCTCCAAGCGCAACACATTTGCTGCAACCCCTTGATGTTGCCGTTTTTCGACCATTGAAGATTAAATGGAGAAACACATTGGATAACTGGAAGCAAACTCCGTCTGGAAATAGATGTACAAATATCCCAAAGGACGAGTTCCCTCGACTTCTCAAGCAACTATTTATGGATATGGAGCCAAACACGAAGGCGAACCTGATATCTGGCTTTTGTAAGACAGGCCTCGTACCTTTAAACAAACAAGTGGTACTGTCTAGACTCCCTACTACAACGATTTTTGAAAGTCTTTCCAGCCTAACCAATTGCGTTAGTGACACCTTCCTGGAAGAGTAGAAAAGACGGGGAGATAAAGTGACGAAACCCCAAGATACCGATAAGAAGAAAAGAAGGAAGAGGTTTAATGTTCCGGCTGGAAAAAGTATGTTAGCGGCAGATGTAACAGAGATCATAGAAAATGAAAAAACAGAGAAAGAAGAAAAGAGATTAGCAAAGAAAAAAGAAAACACTAAAGAGAAAAAAAAATAAGTCCCAAAAAGGCAAGAAGAGAGATAAAATAGAGGAAGATGACACCAATATCAGTGATTTTTTTCACTTCAAGTTTCTGACGACAGTCTAAATTTAGCAGTATCTAATTCAAGAAGAAGGGGATGACTTTGAAGAAATTCTCTGTGAGACTCCAAGCCCCAAACGAAGCAGTAATCTTCAGAAAAAAGCCTCAGACGATGTTGCTCGTTTGCAACAACCATCAACAAGTACAAGCGACAAAGAGCCAGTAGTTTACCATGTAGGCCTAGACCAATTTGTAGTGGTCAACTTTGAAGGCAAACTTTACCCGGGTTTAATAACAGAAATGAGAGGATATGAAAAATTAAAAATATGGGAAATTAAAAAATGAGAGGATATCAAAAATATTAAGCAACAAACTTTTGAAATTTTGAAAATTTTAAGATTGTGACAATTTTTATTTAAAACCCTATGCAAGTCTACAACTTGAAACTTTGAGAATTTGGAGTACACACCTATAACTATCAGATAAAAAATAATAAACACATAGTCAATTGCCTTTATATAAAAATAAATCGTTTAAAATCAGCATTCGTAACATCGTTGCGTTAAACTTTAAACAGGTAATTGGACCTATATATTTAGTTTTAAGTGCATCAATATATTACCATATTGAAGTTCAGATCTTTCTGAAGAGATTGGTTTTTATTTTTATGTTCTAGGATTAGTAGAACCAGAGATATTTAATTGTTAAAAAAACTCTATTACTTGTTGGCCTCAAAAAACCAAAAGGACAATAAGAAATGTGCTCTGGTGGCTAAGTAAGATGTGATGTTAGCTCCGGAAACTCTTTAACACCACAAAAAGAACGAGGGAATGGGCTAACTACTCAAGAGCCCTAACGGAGTACACCTCAGATATAAGGAAAAGCAAAAGGAAGACCTGGAGGTAGTTCTGTGAGGGGATTCAAAACCTACCAGAATCAGCCAGATTGCAAAAAGGCCTTCAGAGAGATGTGCCAAATCCTCTTGGCCTTGGCACATTAATACGAGAGGATGGGAGTCACACAACAGGCATGGAGGAGACTATTGAGGTCCTCATGAACACCCAATTTCCAGGGAACACCCCATTAGGCAATTCAACAGGACAACACTTGATACCCTGGAATAGGAAATCACCTAGGGAAATTGCAATGGCGAGATTTTCAAGCAAGCTGTTCAAGCCGGAGGTCGTGAAGTGGGCTGTAGAATCTTTTAGCCCTTTCAAGTCCCCAGGCGGGGACGGAATATTCCCAGCTCTCATTCAAGAAGGATTAGAGGTCCTTATAAATCATATGATAGCTTTGTTCGGGGGCAGCTTTGCCCTAGGATACATCCCAATCCGTTGGAGCAATTCAAGGGTGGCTTTTCTACTGGAAAAAGGTAGAGACCAGGCCCAGCCTAAGTCCTACAGGCCAATCTGCCTGTCGTCTTTCATGTTAAAGACCATGGAAAAAGTTATAAACCGCCACATTAGGGACGCATATTTAGACCCCAAACCCCCTAGTGCGAGCAAACATGCGTTCATGAAGGGTAAATCAACAACGACGGCCCTAAGCACCTAGTGGCAAAGATCAAGAATACTCTAGAACACCAGGAATTCCTGGCAGGGGTCTTCATAAACATACAGGGTGCCTTTGACAATGTGAGTTACAACTCCATGGATGCTGCGGTCAGAAGCAGGGGCATCTCCCCCGACTTAGCAGCTTGGATTAACGCTCTACTCAAGGCCTTTGCAGACGACCTAGTGCTGCCTGTCAGAGCAAGAGATTAAAATCCTAAAACAACTGATTTTGATAGCTAATGAATGAAAAGAATTAAAAATCCATAAAATAAAGCCAAACAATATTACAATTAATTAGGTACTCGAAAAGTAACTCTTAAATAATATATAGAAGATTTAAATAATATTAAATCAAGAGATAAGAAAGTTAAATGCTAACTTCTAGTGCCCTTAGCAACACAGGTCAATGTTTTTAAACTACCCTTAATGTTTTTGGAACAGCAGGGTCTTTTTCTCTGAAGGAAGGGTAGTAGTATGTCAACAAAAACAATGAATCACTCTCACCAGCCAGGCCCGGGCAACGATGTGTGCATTCAAGGTCATAGACCCTCCCCCTCCCCTCTTACAAAACCCGGTTGCTTCAATTGCTGACAAGATGCAAGTGATGAAACAAGGAAGTACAGTAGACTCCCTCTTATCCAGACTCCTCGGGACCGAGGCCAGTCCGGATAACGGGTTTTCCGGCTAAACCGACGTCCCCAAAAACTTGTTAAAACGGACTGTTTACTGTGATATTCGACTTAAATTTAGGAGAGTGTTGTGAAGACACGTGATCACTGGTCTCAAATCTTTCCCACGAGAACAGACCTTTCAGTACTGCCCACTTCCTGCCAATCTAGTCCGGTTAAACCAATTTTCCGGTTAAAGAGATGTCATTTCCGCCGAGTGTAGTCCGGTTAAACCGATGTCCGGTTAAAAGGTGTCCGGATAAGAGGGAGTCTGCTGTAGAGACAAAAAATATATTTCCTTATTCAAAAACACAAAACTGTTACAGATCATTTTCAAAGAAATTAATTCATTGTAATTTGTGAGTTGTAAATATTGTATTGGATCTTAGAAATATATATTTTTTAAACCCCATCTAGATACAGATCTGTTTACTATATCAGATATTTCTTTTGTTTATATTATGTATAAAATACTAAAATATATTTTTAATTAGATATGGAATAAACAATAAATGATCAAACTAGTATGTCTGTATAAATAGTTTTTTTTTTTTACTTTGTTTTCTTTGCACTGTTAGTGTTGCGTCATGGCTTTTGTCTTGTCACTCTTGTCAGTAGACGACTAGACTGGCTCTGGCTAGTGGCAGAGTGCGGCAATTGCTCTGTTGTGTCTTTATTCTTAAAGGATGTGAGCCAACTTAAACTTTAATTCTCATTTGAACATTTTAATTCCTCTGTAATAAATAGGCCTGATATAATAGTGTTTCTTTGGAAATAAATTAGGCCTATTTTTTTGTTTTCTCTGACCTGACCTGAAAAATTCGGGGACCCACAGACCCCTAACAAAAATACCAAATTTATCAGTCTAAAACAGTGTTTCCCAACCTTTTTCCGTTCAGGGCACACTAACTAGAAAATGTTTGTAGTCTTGGCACACTTTTCTACAAAAATATTGTGACAAAAATATCATGACCACAGTCGTGTCCGCCGTGCTACCTGCGTCAGTGTGTCTCTTATAAATGTGGCCGGCTACCTTCATTAAATGTATTTTGTGTTAAAAATGTGTGAGCTTTATGTGTCGACGTGTATTTGTATCTTATAACGAAGACTTCTGTCAGATTTATGGACCAATCAATTTGATGACATGGGTTTGAAAATGGGTCATTTAGCCTATGACCCAAAACTAGTCACCCTTGACTATTTTAAGGACTGGACACGGAATAAAAAGGTATGGAACCTATCATATAATTCGTACATCAGTCCTGGTGGCAGTAATGTTTGAAATATCAAGGGATGAGAAGTACTGTTTTATATTTCCTTCAAACAGACACAGACTTTTCAAAACTGGAAACATGGATTCAACACTGACAAGTAATTCTACACAAAAGAACGTGTTCTCATGAACGCGCAACCGCACTTAAAGAACGTCTATTACATCAAAAAATGTTTAACTGCTTCAAATCTCGCGGCACACCTACAGGGGCCTACCGGCACACCAGTGTGCCACGGCACACCGGTTGGGAAACTCTGGTCTAAAAAATCAATCTTGCTAGTTAAGTAAGTAACAATTTTTCAGACTTATTTTTAGAATTTAAATATATAGATTTTTCAGACTTATTTTTAGAATGATTTTGGAGTAGCCTATCTTGTTTTGGTAAGGTTTACAGTAGTAAAACATGTCTCACACTGCTTACATCAAGACAAAATACAAAACCTCCCATCATTTGCAATGTCAAAACAAAAAATTATCAAACAATTAAAGCTATACTTAATGCAAAGAATGTATTAAATAAGAACGCCTTCGTAAAGGAAACGCAACATCAACGCGCTCCTGTATTGCGGGTATTGCATTGACTTTCTGCAGGCGTTTTTCGTATATGGATACTGACTCCCTCATGAATCAAATCGTTTTTTGACCACCACTGAATCGAATTGCGATTCGATGCATCGAATCGAATCAAATCAAATCAAAATTTTGATGTATTTTCGATGCATCCCACACCCCTATTAATTACCCAATTTTTTATTCTATGTGAGCAACCTCAGCTATACTGTGTACAGTTGAACAAAATTGACATAAATGAGTTGACATGGACCACTAAACTTATCTCACTTAAGTATAAGTTCCCTCTAGGCCTAGATTAGATGGACCAGAAAGTTTAAGAGTCTCACGATTACACTTATCCATATGGAATAGTCTAAAATTGTTTAAACATTACTAAGGTAGACTCAGGTTAGGCCTGCCTAAACAAGGTAAATAAGGATAAAAACTTACTTGTGACATTCGGGACTGAACCTTCTGAAGAAGGGTATCCAAATCCCTGGAGAGTTCAACGTCCTAGAAGAAATCATAAAAATATTTGAAAATATATATGTAATAGGCCTAGGCCTAACTTAGTCTGCAATTTTGCAACATAACTTTGACTAATTGACTGAACTAGACTGTTTTAACAAGTAGGCTATATAAGGAATATGTCTAGGCTATAACTTATTTGTAATGATCTTTCTTGAAGCTTTTGAACGCTTTGAACATTTCCAAGAGGATGAAGAACTCAAAGAATGAATCAGTTTTTTTTCCGGGTATGCCAAATGAAATAAAAAGCAACCAGTAAAAAAGGCTAGCAGTAAAATAACCATATGTACATAGGATCAATATGAATCTATCAATAACTTCACCAATAGATAGAGCACGTGCCCGCACGTGCAAGCGTATGTGTGTGAGAGCGAAGCAAGCCTTAATATTATCTGCTTCACTCACTATGTTTTATAATATTTATATTGTTTTACTTCCAAAAGGTATCGTGCTACTCGGGGCTGCACTTAAGTGTGCGCCCCACATTCATTCGATTGAAATTTTCGATTAAAACTGTCGATAACTTATATCAGTTTAAATAAAACTATAGATTTTAAAACATGTCAAATCAGGAACAATAATAGTTATAGATAGATGGGTATCTTACTTTAGTTAAACTACTCATGGTTACAATTACTTTACAGTGAATCATAGTAAGAATTTTGTTGATCCAGTAACCATGCCAGTTACACAAATAATCGAATCATTGTGGGGCAGTTTGAAAAAATCATTAGGAACGGGTACTAAGGCTGGCCATTTAGCATAACATTTGCCGAAGACTTATTTCCTCAAGCTTTATGTTATCTGATAATGATCCAATCCTTTTGTTTATAAAAGCAGTTAATAACAATTGTATCCTGGAGAAGTTCGAAAACCTTAAAATATGAACTAAATTTACTTTTGATCTTGTTGTTTAATATATTTAAATTATTTATCTCCGTTTTGTTTGGTTTATTTTGAATTTATTAAATAGGCATAATTGTTTATCTTCTGTTAATTATAACGTACTTAACATAGTAAACATAGTGTATTCATTAACTATGTGATCTAAAAACAACTGATAACAACCAATACTTTGTTAAGCGATATTTACAATCAAATTAAATAATGGATATATCGGTAGTTTTAATCTTTAAATTGTCACAATTACAGGAGGAATTCTGCGATTATTTCCCATTGGATAGCCTAGTCATGGAAAATCATTCATCTGCAATTGGGGCCAAATCCTGAAAGCCTACTGAGGTGTATAGACACCATGATCATCTTACACAATCACGACAAAATCTTGAAAGTCTCGCGACTTACAAGTCAGATAAAAGACTTAACTTTCATCGCGCTTGCAGCGAAACCTTGAAAATCTCCTGCGATCATCAGATCATCATTGTCGACTAGTGTGATCACAGCAAAATTATGGATGTTTCCCCCATAACTTACCGCCTTCATGGAGATGTCATCGTTGACTCCAAAGTCTCAACTAATTATCAAAAATATCACAGTTGTGGGTAATATGATAAATAATCTCCCGGAATAAGTTTAGGAATAGGCCTAACCAAGCATTATCATAATCACAATCTCGAAAAGAGTGAATTTTTCTATTGTAGGGGGCCTACCTTATTTAGGAGTAGGGTCATGTAATCGTAATTAGGCCTACATTGCGGTTGTAAAAGCTCTGCTTGGGCTAGGCGAGGCTAAGATAAACCGAGCTGCTTGGAAACCTTTATAGATAACTCGGGCCTAAGTAGCTGTTAATGGGACCTAACTTAGGCCTCTTTTAAGCATGGTGTTGTGTTTTCGGTCAGGCAAAATCGTCGGACGAAATCTAGGCCCCTTTTATGCAGGTTTTCCCCAAGCATAATCCGCTTTTTTTATGATGCCCACAGTGGGACGTGGCAGATCTACCAACTTTGTTCATTTGGCCATCATGAGACACTCAAGATGGACCCCAAAAAAGAAAACTTAAATAATTTAAATGCTTGCCTTGAAATTTTTTCCTCAATTACATTGCTTTATTTGTAACCTTTAATCCATCATTAGGCCTAATGATCATCTATTTACAAATGGTTAGGTGATAACAATCTGTGGATGAAAAACGTGGCTTGATTAACTTACCGTAGACACTAACATTAAGTTAGGCCTACAGTGGATGACAGAACGCGGGGTAGGTTGGCCGGGCTACATTCCATTGATGGAAAACACTGTGGCATAAAAGGGTGCTATTTTTTCCTTAGTAAAAAACACCCCAGACGACACTCAGCGGAGCGTAAGTCCTCTACGCAAGCCCTGGACAGATCGCCAAAACGCGGCGGGGAATCCGTCGTGCACAAAAGTGTACCATTTGATCCCATGTAAAAAACGTTGCTTAACACCCAATGGATTCCGCCCGACGGAAAACAGGCAACAAAACGAGGCCTTGGTAAATTTCTAGATTACGGCCGCATGAGATTTTTAATAACTTAGGCTACCAGTAACTTAATTTTGACTAAAATAAGTTAAAAACTAACTTAAAATTAAGTTAAGGGTGAATGTCAAATTGAGATGGAATTTAAGTCCCTGGACTAAATTGTATTTAAAAGTATCCATATATATTACCGATACCCTATGTTAAATAAATACCAATATTAAAGAGATAAGTTACTGGTTTTAAAAAATATATAGGTTTAAAAACCTAAAATGAATAGGCTAACTTAAGTGCAACTAAAATAAATGAGGGAAAATCATATTTAATAACCCCCTAATCCCTAACCATCTAGCAGACCGGTGGGAACGGGGTTTTTGGTTAAAGGAAAAGCCGATCAGAGGGAAATTAAGTTATTTTACAGTTAATAACACAACACAAAACACCAGGAGCCTAAAGTTAGTTTGACAATGAACCAAACTCCAGGTGCAAGAGGTTTTACATGCCGGCAGCAAGGCCTAAGCTTATACAACTCAACATATCTACTTGATGTAGGCTCCAAGTCCTTGCGCCTAACCTGGGCCTAGTGAGGGAGAATTTCGCCTCAGTGAAAATAAGGCCATCTATTCCTAGAAAGACGTGTCAGAAGTGGCCTAATTGTGATTTCTATGGGCCAGACTACACAAGCATATGAAACGCCGCCAATAGTATGCACAAACAGGCCTATGTCTAGGACTACACGAAGCCGACGATCAGCAGCTGATTGAACGCAAGTTGACTACACGAGCGTATAGAACGCCGCCGACTGCCCTCGCCCAATGTCATTGTGACTGACATTTGGACCATAGGCTAATATGGACAGGATACAGCTCGGTGTGTTGGTATGATGTTGTTGCAGGCTGTTAAGAAACGTCGGGCAAAGAGGCGTTGGTGGTCACACCCAACATAACTTAACGAAAGTTGTTCAAACACTTAGGCCTAACAGAGCAGTTTCAAGTAAGTTAATGTTTAATTCCCATAGAATGTACCCAGACATTTTTACATAACAGCCTACCGAAAACAAACATTTAAATATTGAGCGCAACAAACAATCAGATGACTACAACAAGTACTGCAGAATTGGACTCGCCCAAGTGAGGAGAGGGATGTATCCTACGCTACAGGCGGGCAACAATTACAACGTTCCCCGGCAATGGCTGAGCTCACATTATTGAAGCAAAGTTGTTGGCATTGGTGAAGGACATGACTTCCTTGCCCGCACCAGAGGCGCCGGTACCGCGGGGCAAAATTCCCATCCCTCGCACTTAAACTTAACGTGTTATTAGTGACAGATGAAAGAGTGAATAATAATAGGCTTACACTAAATCTGTACCCAATCTAAGTAAGTATCTGGGTAAGTTTTAAATAAAACTTAAGTAAGGAATAGGCTAAGCCTGTCACTTACATCTTGTTGTACTTGGAGGTGTTCGAGAGTTCTTTTTAGATTGGTCATTGCTTCCAGATAGGCCTGATAAATAATATAGGATTTGTCTTCGTTTTGTTCCATGGTAATGTATTTAATTTATGTAAAGCTGAATTTAATTTTGAATTGTTTAAGCTGAATCTAATTTTAATTTGTTTAAGCTGAATCTAATTTTGAATTTGAATTGTTTAAATCACTTGAACTTGAAAGAGATTGAGATGCAGGGGACGCCGACGCCGACTGAAAGCGGTGATGGAGGATCCAATAACGAAAACGAAACGATGGAGCTACATCGTCGCGAGATTTGCTGGAGAGGGCTCAGATTCAAAATGGCGGCGTTCAGTCACTGTTCTGCAGTGTTGCCAATCGCGGGGGAAATCCTCAATTTTCGAGGATTTCGGATTTCCAGACACTCGACGTTCTGTACCCACGACCACCTCAGCTTCCACAAGCACAGAAGGCTTTCGAACAGTTCCTGGGATAACAGCTATTTGTGTAATAGCTTCACTATATCTTTATTGGACCTGTTTAGATAGTTATTTTTCAACAGTTACAGTTGCGAACTGTGCATTGTGATTTTGTAAAGGTGTTTATTCTTTACTGTTTGTTTACTTTTGACTTGAGCTGCTTGAAAAGATGGTGCTGAAGCTGATTTGTCATTGTCATTAGGTATTGACAATTAGCCTAAATGTTTTGCGTGCATGAATTATTTATGAAGTTTTAAAAGTTTAAAGTATTTTATACAGTTTACTTAACCTATATTTTTCGGATTCCTCAAAAGAGAGTGATGGTTAGGTTAGGTGTTTGTTTGTGTGTGAATTTGTTAGATTGCAGTTTTGGTAGTGGTAGGTCTAAGTTATAAGCCACTAAGGTAAACTTAGGCATACTCTTATAAATAGATAAGTTATTAATTTAAATTTTTCAAAGGCATTAACTTAGACCTAAACTCCACTACTGAAATACCCAACTAACTTAATCAAAATAAACCAAAATAAATCAAAATAGACCTACCACTACCAAAACTCCAATCTAAAAAATTCACACACAACCTACTTACTCAACATACACCCAACATACCTAATTCACAATCACACGCAACTCAACCTCACTCAGTCACTCTTTCTTGAGGAATCCGAAAAAGATAGGTTAAGTGAACATTTAAAACTTCATAAATAATTCATGCACGCAAAATATTTAATTGTTAATACCTAATAACAAATAATCAGCTTCAGCTCACTCACAAAAATTTAATTTTCATAATCATAAAACACCTTTTCAAGCAGCTCAAGTCAACAATAAACAAACAGTAAAGAATAAACACCTTTAAATCACAATGCACAGTTCGCAACTGCAACTGTTGAAACAACTATCAATCCAAACAGGTCCAATATACAGTGTCCAATATCCAACAAATATACAGTGAAGCTATTACACAAATAGCTGTTATCCCAGGAGCTGTTCCAAGATCTTCTGTGCTTGTGGAAGCTGAGGTGCTCGTGGGTACAGAACGTCGAGTTTTCCAGACCCTGCGAGGATTCTGATTTTGCGAGTAATTTCGAGGATTTTCGGGTACAGCAACTAGGATTTTTCTGATAATCGAGTATTCTCAGTGCCTGAGTATCTTTAAAAATATATTGAAAATCCCTCTGAATCTAAGCATTAAAAGAACAGCGTCTGCAACTGAAAAAAACTGAAAAAGTCAACCAATCAAGATCTTACCTAAGAACAAGTAGATGAAGAAGAAGACAATGAAATGAAATGAGGGTGAACTTAGATTAGAACTAACTGCCGAACTGGAAACTGGACTGAGGTGAAGTGAAAGAATGGAATGCTCGCGAGCCTTTCTTTCAAGACCGGAAAATGCCACGCGTCTGCGCATGCGCAAGTAAGCGTTATTCGTAACACTTGTAACAGCTGCAGCTGTTTCAGAAAATCACACTTGTATCTCCACTGCAACGCTTGCAACAATCTACTTGAAACTGGAACGGTTCTCCCGCGCTAAACTCCAAACCATTTAATTACTGTAACTGAATGAAGAATTTTACAGATTATGTTTATGTATGTGTTACTTTACTTACTGTAACCTCTGGCACCTCCTTTATTTTATCAAATAAATTTTAAGTAACTTCTGTGGGCTACGTTACCGTTATCATCTATTTATCTATCCAAACAGGTATCTTCAACTGTATCCAAACATGTTTTCCAAAAGAGAAGATCCCAATTCTCATTTAATTTTTAATGGTCTAAGCTTTTTGAGAATTATTGGCATCTTGCTTATAATGGAATGTATAACTAAATGCAAATGTTCAACAATGCTAATACATAATAATTTATTTTATTCACTAGCGCTTTCAGAAACTAGGTTTCCATTCAAAAGCGCTAGTGAATAAAACAGATTATTTTATTGGCCTTGCCTTGTTGAACATTTAAATTTTCTTATACATTGCCAATATCAGTTATCTTGCTTATACACAAATAAATAACTTAGACTTAGACCGACTACTGATAGACCTGTTTCAATACAGTAATTAATATACCTATTCGCTATTAAACTTAGTGAGATAATTTAATCCTCCTTTGTTTTTATAATTAAACAAGTAACTTTATACCCATTACTATGTTATTGCCCATCTACCTATTTCAATAGTAAAAATATTTGACAATGGCAAGCCAAAATGCGTATTGAAAATTAGGTACAAATAAGTGAGAATCATAGACGCCCATAAGCGACTATATAAAAGGTACAATCACCCTAAAATAATATATATATTTTTTCCTAAGATGCTAGGCAAGAGCCTGAGATTGTTTTTCACATTACTTCAGGATAGACCTAGGGGTTGCGGCATTATCTCTTGGATAACATCCATTGGTAATTTGGCGGGATTTGAACCCGGACCTCAGGGACTGAAGTCTCGCACTCTAACCACTAGACCAGATCACTTCCCACCTCCAATTATATTAGGACTTCTATTAAGAACAATGTTAATTTGTAACCTGAAATAAGTTAATTACCAGCAAACTGTCACAAATAAAGAACAATCATTCTGAACCAAAAATATTTATATTTTGGTAGGCCTAATCCCAATTATTATTGTAGCTTAAAATTATGTGTAATTTTATTACAGTACTGGTGTACAAAGAAACAAACAAGTTATACTTCGCAACAGTAACAATTTTATTGATGTACTAATTATATGAACATAACATAAATTCAAAGAAACAAACAAGCTAGGCCCATAGTAATAGTAAAAAGTTTATTGGTGTACTAATTATATGAACATGACATAAATATAAGTAATTTGGTAATACAACCTTTTCTTTATGACTCGATAATAGTCAACATGTTAAAGGAGATCTAGGATTCATTTTTCAGTATGGCTGAGGCACATTATATTCTATCGAGTATTTTAATTTTTGTTTAAATAAAACTGAAAATAAATTTAACATTCAACAAACTAAAATTCATACTGAATTAACATTTTAAATTAATTTTTTGACCTCGAGATGGGAAGTTGGCAGATAGGCCTTTAAATATGAAAAATGTAATAAGATAAATACCATGACAACGATCCGATAGTTAGTGAGTAGTGACGGTAATGACCGTGACTTTCTGAAATAGCTGCTGCTACGCCACCAGTTGCTAGCGCATGCGCTGAAGCGCGGCATTTTCCGGTCTTGAAAGGCTCGCGAATGCTCAGCTCCATCTGTCGCTGTCTGTCAGCTCAGCTGAGCGGTGTGTTAAGCCTGTAAAGCTGGGTTCTCCTAGGAGTGGAATCGGCGAGCGGAGAGAGGAACGCGGAGAGCGGAATTGAAATGAACATGGCATTCCGCTCCGCTTCTAGAAAAACAGTAACATTAAATTGCCTAAGACAAGTGGAGTCCGCTCTCCACGTTCCTCTAATTTACCTCTCTCCGCTCGCTGATTCCGCGCCTAGGAAAACCCGGCTTAATTACGAAGTGAATGTGAATTCGAATTGAACTATTGTTACGAATTATTATTATTGTTATGAGGATATGACTGGGACCGATATGTGTTATCAACAAACTACCACACCTTTTAAGCTTTTTCACTTGTACAGAAACTTGTCGTTTGTTGGTTGCCTTCAGTTCAAATTTCCTTTCAATTAGGCCTCGCCTACGTAGTGAAATGATTAAAACCTAACAAATTATGATTTATTACTGAGCTGTTCATGATGATTGGGCTTTAAATAAATTATCCTGGCTGACGAAATAGCCTATCTTAGTCAGTAACAAAGTTACACAGATAATCTCACGCACACTAATATTTCACTCAAATTTGGGTAAAAATACGTACGTACCTAGGTGGTGTTCCCATCTCAATGATTTATAGTTTGTTAATTTTCAAAGTTAATAACAAATATATTATTATTGTTGAAGGTTATAGGTGTTATATAATTTATAATGTATTTTTTCAGGTACCGTATAAACACTGGTTTATTTTTATTTGTATAGTATTAAGACACGGCCACCTTATAGGTGGATTAGGAGCTTACATAAATTAATATATCCTAAAATATAAAAATAAATAGTTCATGATTTTTTTTTTAAGAATTTCGAAGATCACCCACTTATTCTTATTCAGATTTGACAAAGAGTCAGGGTTCAGGGATGGAAAACCTACTTTTACCATTGATTATAATGCATGCGTTAAATCATAGATAAATATATTCCATTATGTTGGTTAGTCTCATGGTGGAAGGAAAAAATGTTTTTCCTTCCACCATGAGACTAACCAACATAATGTTGGTTTTGATTTTTTCCTTCCTCCATGGGTTGGTCTATGGCTAGACCAGACCAATACTCATACTATTTACCAGAACCCATAATTTTTAAAGTAGGGTACAATAGGTTATGAATGTATGTTGATTATTTGCACCTCTAGTAAAAAAAAGAAAACGCGGAAACTTATATTAATCATGTAAATATGGGTAAATTTCAAATTATTTTAATCTTGGATGCTATCGAGGATTTTGCGAGTAATTTTAGAATCCTAGCGGGGAAAATCGAGGATTTCCGTCGTTTCATGCGGGAAAACCCGAAGAGGTCGGTTGGCAACACTGCTGTTCTGGTGTTCCTTTTGAATAATGATCTAAACTTCTGCATTGTCTAGGTCACTCACTGTCACTTACAACTAACTAGAAGGATAATTAAAGGCTAATGTAATATGGGTAGGCCACATACCTACCGCAATGTGTAATGTGTTTGAAATTTAAGAATATGTTAATATAAATACATTATATCTTTCAAGCCGGAACATCGGAACGGTAAGTAAGCTGTTTACGTTAGCCTACGTACTTTTTTAAATTTTCTTGATCAAAACCTAATAAACTTAAGTTATATCAAATTTTCAATAGTTATAGATCAAATTAATAATTAACCATTCCCACGATGATATTTCTCACTTTACACATGACGAGAAAAGTATACTATATAAAATAAAAATAAGCCTTTAAATTTACGAAATATGCCAATATTGCCAATACAAATAACCAGACAGTTTAGTTAGGTTTAAGCATAGACTAACCATGGTCTCCTCTCCTCAGTCATGACTCATAAATCTCATTCGGATTCGATATTCGATTCATTGGTGGTTCTGGCTCAGGCTCGGTTCGATACACTCCTCAGAGTCAGTCCTCAGTCTCAGTCGAGCGCGATCGAGTTGTAGAAAAGATCATTGACTAAATAAAATATATGCACTAGTGTTATATAGTCAATGAAAAGATTCCCTTCCAGACAGGATCAGGAAACCGCCGCCCACCACCGCCAGCGAACACCGAAACGATACGTTTCAAAGCCATCGGTCCTCGGTGTTGTAGTGGATAGCGGGATTTACTCAAGGGAGGTACAGAAGAGGATTCGATGACGTCAGCTGTCAGAAAAAAAGTTGTTGACGTAATCGATTGAGCGATCTGTTGAAGGTGGAATATCGTACTCGTACTAAGTTTATCACTATCGTATCGTTTCGACTTTCGTTATTGTATGGCTGTCGGCTGCCGTTTGTTTATGTTTATGTGCTTTCCTCATCACTCTCCTTCTTCACTTCAACTAAGTTACTAAGTTTAAGTTTACTATTTATTTATAGGCCTACATACAGTTTAAAGTTAAAGGTAAGTAATTATTCCTAATTAACTTTTGAGGTATTAATAATTAGGCTTAAGTTATGGCTATTTTTAATTTGTATTATGGACCACATGATAGTCCAAACCCAGAAAAACCTAATCTTAACCTGATTTGCTTAGTTAATATAGGCATAGGCTAGTCATTGATTTGTGTTTGTAAAAGTCAGGCCCAGAGTAGGATGACCAGGTTGTTTCAGAATAAAAACAGGACATTCAAACAAATCTCGGCCTCCCCCGTAACATACAACACACACCTGAGTGTCTAATTAAATTACACAGAGGGTCTCTTATTTGCTAATTTTGTTGAGGTAGAAATCAAGTACGTTTAGGCCCTTTTATCAACCTGTTTTTAAGCTTTTAGACCAGTAAACTTAAGTTACCTAATTTTATTTTCCATTAAAACTTATTTACACATCACACGATTGTCATAGTTGTTTTAAAAATACATTAATGGCATGCAGCTAGGGGCTAGGCAAGGTAAATACTTTTGTGAATCACCACATAGGCCAACTGAGAATAAAATAATCCAACAAAATGTTTAAGGGTTTTAGATCTTAGGGTACAGTTTCTAAAACTGGGCTATGCTAATATCGATTGAAACTATCGATTCGATTAGCAAACTTTCATGCGATTTTTTCACCATCAGCAAGTTTGGTTGGTTAGGTTTGGTTATGATAGTTTCATTTTATAATAGATGTATTTAAAAAAATTTAAAATATATTTAAAAAAAATATATATATTAAAAATATTGATTATTAGGCTAATCAATATTTCCAATTCGATAGTTTCAATTGATATAAGCATAGCCCAGTTAAGAAACTGTACCCAGATCTTATTACAAGATTTATTACGGGTACAGTTTCTTAACTGGGCTATGCTAATATCGATTGAAACTATCGAATTGGAAATATTGGTTAGTAATTGATATTTTAAAATTTATCTATTATAATGTAAAATTAAACTATCATAACCTAACCTAACCAACCAAACTTGCTGACGGTGAAAAAATCGCATGAAGGTTTACTAATCGAATCGATAGTTTCAATCGATATCAGCATAGCCCAGTTAAGAAACTGTACCGTACCCTTTATTACTAATAAAACATAGGTGGTAATAGCCTACCGGTATGTGAAACTAAGTTATTGATTTTAAGTATCATGAGCATCTTAAATTTAATTTTGTTATCGTTAATTTGTATGCTGGGAGTAAACTTAGGCCTACAGTTAACTTATAAATTACAGAAATTCATAATAAACTAAAAAAATGTTTTCTGTTTTGTTCTAAGAATAACTTGCTCACTTGCTTAAGAATAACATTAGGTTAAGTTATCCTTTTCGCAGAGGATACGCAACCAGGACCGTGGACGTGGATTATGTGTCCGGCAGTTATGCCTACAGTCATAACCTAACCTAACCAACCAAACTTGCTGATAATGAACAAATCAAATGAAGGTTGAATTCTTTTCATAAAATAAAAATAAATGCAAAAAATTCTAACCAAAGATGTACAGTTAAGAAGAAATGGGATTCTAAGCAAAATCTTTGACAAAAAGTTAGTAACTTCTAGGGCCTATCACCGATGTGATTCGATCTAGATACCTCATGTACATCAGCCATGTACTTTATCTACACACCACGAACACCAATGGCTAAATATCGTATCGTTGTGGGAATGGTGTTCCGGTCCCCCACAACTCGGTGACGTCAATGCCGGGTGCCTAAGTAAGTAATCCACATTCGGTAACCAGACGCATACCCTCTAATCTGCGTTTTTTTTTTTTTTTTTTATAAAGCAATAGGCCTTATTTACTTATAAAAGTTATAACCAAACAAATTGAAAAAAAACCAAGGTGAACTTAACCAATTTCAAATAATAATAGGCCTAAGTTAATACTATCTATAACCCTCTAAGATTTAGCCAGTACATAGTGTAGGCTAATTGAGTTAAAACTTTGATATTCAAATTCATCGCCTCATATTACTATTGGTGTTTACAAACAAGTCAATCTATTGATTACCGGTACCTAAGTTATTTCACCTTCAATTAGTTACGGTAATCATATAGCCTAGCAATAATGGTACATTCATTGAGTAGACCTAGGCCTATTTAATGTAAAACAAAAGTAAGAATGTAATGCATAATACGCTATGGTTGACGCGCCGAGACCCTGAGTCCTTATCTAACCCAACCCAACCACAATGCAATAATATCATGGTTTTAAATTATTCAAAAGTGTTATTATCATTAGTCGTAGAATCAAATCCAATCGACGAATTATAAATATGAACGACTAAGATTGATTAGTAAGAACAAAGTAGGCCTAACTTACTTATAGACTAAATTTTGTGTAGGCTACTTCAATGTGTATCGGCAATCAAACTGTCGATGTGTTCACATTTTGTGTTTTTCATACTAACCGATTAAACTGTCAGCACATGCAGGAGCCCGGAACATTTACATTTGAAGATAATGTGTGTTTTTAATAACTTAGCTGATTTGTTGTCACGTCAATTTATTACACGTTCTTATTAGAATATTTTGAAATAATGCCTTAGGCAGGCCTATGCAAATATTTAAATAAAATGAATAATGTTAAACTGTACTCTTTGACAAGCAGTCCTGATCATTCAAGACCCCAGCATGATTAATATTGACTACAATTATACCGATAATTAAGTTAATCTATTATATTTGTTTCAGGGCAAAAAGTGCTGCTGTCGCAACCATCAATGATTAGGATTGGAGTGGACGAAGAAACATTTATTTCCATTTTATTTGATTTTAAAAGTTTTTGTAATTTCTTTACATTATTTGGTTTTAACTTGCATAGAATATAATAAATAGTTTTGTCTAAACTTTGAGTTTTTATCCACCAAAAGTTGAAAAATAGATTTATTTTTTAATGTAAAATTCATAGTTGAAATAGATAACTGAACCAGACACTTTGTGTGTCACAAAAGATTGCGGCTTTTCACTGTTTTAGTCAAATAATCGTAATGTCCAATTGTACATAAATCGAATTACAGTTTTATATCTAATTGATCATCAATTGGACTAAATATACACATCAATGTTTGTGACGTTTGTACATTCATTGAACATTAAATAGTCTCAATTTGTACAAACATGAATGTGCATATGATGTTCACTAGATGTCCAATTGAACCTTAATTTAACCTAAATTGAATAACAATTTGATGTAAAATTGATAATCAATTGATCGAGATACGCACATCATATGTATATCGATGTTCGTGACGTTTGTACAATAATTGAACGTTAAATAGTCGTAATTTGTACAAACATGAATGTGCATACGATGTTCAGTTGAACATTCTTGAATATCAATTTAATGTTCAATTGATGTACATGTGTTATATGGGTAGGAACATATTAAAGTGATGCAAACAAATGTTATGTAAACGGTTAAGGCCATTTACCAAATAAAAATATAGACATATGGAATATCAAAATGAAGCTTAGAGTGTGTAGATTTTCTGAAAAGTTTTGATATGGACAAACTCCCTAAGAGGTCTGCCCCACAGACTGATTTCCAAAGGGCATGTTTTGGAAGTTAACGTTAGTTGAGTAATTTAGTGAACAACAGCTGGCCAATGCAATTTACAATATAGTTTGTTGGTTTACGTTCTTAAAAGAGGTGCGGTGAATAGACAGTGAAGCTATCTCTAGCCGTTTGATACAAGTGAGTGGTTAAAGGTGTTCGAAACACGATGAATATGAGATTAACAAACCATGTATGTCGTTCGTTCCAAAAGAGGTTGTAACCGATTTTTAACAGGTCGCCATTTCATTGACAAGTATTTAAGTAAAGTATTAAAGACGTGAAAGAGAGCGGCGAGTTCAGGTACAACCCTACCCACCTTAGGACGTAAGGTTTGAAGGCTCCAATGCTTTTTTACCATCCTTTCAGATGACAATTTCTCGAACTTGGGCCCTTTAAATGAAATATAAAGTCAAAGTTGATTAAATTAATTTAATGGTGGCTTCTGTACACCCGTGAATTTGTGGGTAGAACCTCTTATATTGTTAACAGCAGTTTTCTTAGACTTAATAATATATTTTATCTAACAAAGTAATGTACCGGTAATGTCAAATCTGACGTGAGAAGCAAAGAGAGGATGATATGTTGTGTAAGTGCCGTATCTTTTCCTGCAATTTCGTTGATCCTTTTTATTCCAAAAACTACAGTTTGAAACTATTTTATGCCAAATTTATTTTCAAAGTTAAGGTAAGTTTTTTGGATCTATTGTGACTCATACAAATTAGTTGGGGTCTATTATTGTTTTCAATTTAGGATTGTTGTTATCTTGCACTAGGCCTATATCATTATTCTGGTGGAAAGGTTGGTGAGATTTACATCCCTGGGTAAATCTTGACACCATCTTTGACCAAATGAAATTATTTGTACAGGAATATTATAGTAGCCTACCCGTTATAGCTTGCCTATATTCGATTAGGTACGTTAGGTGTAGCCTACCTATACATTATTCAAAATTCTTTATTGGGAGGATACAACTTAATAAAAAAAGCAAGACTTGTCCGCTTTAAACTATCAATAGTGCTGATTTATTAATGGCATTCTTAAAAATCATTTCCAAGACAGAAACTGGAAACTGGCCTAAGTTAATATAAATTGGCTTTGGAACCGTAATGAAAATGAATGCCTTTGAACCAGTCTTTAAAAGCTAAACGAAAAAGGGACCTAAATAAACCATTTTTTGCCAAGTTAACCAATCATTTCAAGCTAAAGATTTCTATTTCAACCGGTATATTTAACATAATTGATAAATGATAGATCTTATTTCATGGAAGCCCCTGAGTCTAAGTTTGGCAATGTTTTTGTAAATAGAGTATAAGCATGGTATAAGTTAATACCTTGGATAAAGAACACTCAAACAAACTGATTAATTTTTATTTATGTTAATACAGTATGAGTATGTTCCCATAGTGAGGGATTTCGCGGTATATTCCATATCTGTCAATTTTTTTCAAGTGTCTGTCGTAACATAACCACAAACCAACCAGTCCGATTACGATGATGACGTAAACGTACGACTGCGATGGGCAAATATCGATTGTAGTAGGATCTATCGATTATATCGATAGTTGGCGACTGACGACTCGAGTGCTCGACCGAATCAACGATGACGTCATGGCCTGCTGTGCTCTCTAATACAGCGCTGTTCACGGAGGAAATTTGAACTAAATTTGCCTCATTTGTACCTCCCTTCAGTCAGACCCGTGGATAGCGCACCGGGCAGATGAGCTGGATCTGGAACTGGAGGTAGTCGGTTTGAAACCCAACGGAGTTACTTACTTTTTGATTCGATTTGTTCATTGTCTGCAAGTTTGTTTAGGTTGTGAAAGTTTAATTTTATAATTAACAGATTATATAATTGAGTTTGAGGCATTTATAATTTTATTATATGAACAGAACTATTTTTCGATTAGAAAACGAATTCATTAAATTTTTCATTCTATTTTTGGGCTTCCAAAAATTCCCTAACCAATGTTCCGACTGGCCAGAAAGTATCATTCAAAGTTAGTGTAATTTCAGAGGGTTTTACACCCAATTTAAACGATTTATAGGAGTTGTGTTTTGTTTTTAATTAAACGCATTTAACATCGCCGCTAGCGTCCTTAGCGTAACTTACAACATCCCTACTCACATCTGTGCAGGCCTAGAAACAAATATCCAGCTCTTTTCAACAGCTCGTACCTTAAGAAAGTTCGTTTTAGTTCATATAATCGGCGCACTTTGTCGTTTACTGTTTCCCGTGATCTTCCGATTTCATCTGAGTTGAACAGTATTCCACCCTTTGTTACGACTATTTTAGCCTATCTCGGGAAATGATCAGCATATTCAGTGTGATCTATGTTTCAGTAATTCTGACGACTTTGACTCAGGTTGAAGCACGACTCCACATATGAGCACGAAAAAAGTTCTAAAAGTATTCTTTTCAACAATCACGCATTTTCATAAAGTACATGTCCGTGTTACCATGAGCGTGAACAATAATAGGCCAAGGTCTTTAAATAATTAAAATTGCACTGATTTGTTTATAACCAAAGACAACTTAGATTTTTTTACACATATTTTTGTTTTTGTACAGTAGTTGTTTCGGATAAATGATGGTTTGAAAATGGGTATAACTACCTAACAAAAGGTAAAAATGTCATTAAATTCATAGATTCTACTTAGGAGTGTATTTAATCGTCGGTAAAACCATGTTAGCTGGTACTTTATAGTTTTATCTAACATATCCGAGTTCAGAAACATTCCCCAAAAATAATCAAATAAAACGGTTTAACCAATCAAATAATACATCGTATAATACATGCTACCTATAGAATTAATAATTTATTAGTAGTATTTTACTATAGAGAGAAGTACACATCAAATTAATACTTCTTAGGGGGCCGTCCCTATCTACGTAATGCTCGAGGAGAAGAGGGGATTTTAAGATCATTTGACGGTTGTGGAACAAAAATCTGTTTCCCCAAGATGAAAAAATTGTAAAATTATCTAAGAAAAAGTTTTTTTTGGAAAAAATATGAGATTAAATTAGCTTTATTTTTGGTCTGGTACTGATTCTAGTCCCAAAATGTCTTATCAACAGCACTACTGACAGTGTTGCCACTTCGAAGACCGCGGGCTGGAGTTGGCCGTGATTCAACCCAGGGTCACCGAATCCGATCTTAGGCTGCGTTTACATTGGAAGCACGCTTGGGAAAGGCTGCAAATGGTGGCGCACGCTTGCGCAAGCGTGCAGTTGCCGATGGTATATAATGGAAGGGACAGAAAGAAATTAAACTTGTAACTTGTAGTTTATTATGAAATGGGCCCCAGGTGTCCATGTCTACATTTTACAACATGCATTTCGTTCACCTTTCCCAGTAATAATTCGTGGTTCGTTCCTGATTTTTTAATAATGAGGCATACTGTGCTATTGTTCTAAATACATACGAGAGATATTCAAAAAGGTAAAAAGAAAGAAAACAGTTTTGAGGTAATAACAAGCCTATATTTTAATCAGGAAAGTGTTATCATCATGCCAAATTTCAGCCTAATCCCGATGTGCCCAATGAATTGTTATTGAGTGATTGAACCCCAAACATTTGTAATATTAGTAAAGTAGCACTGTACTTCAACGTATGAATCAGGCCGTAACTTGAAATAAACGGTTAGGCCAGTTACATTTTTAACATCCAAATGTAATATTATTTCGCCATAAACAGCGTTGATCAGTTATTAAACGGAGGCAAATGGTACCAAAAGTCATTATCTTGCGAAATAAACATTTTTTTTTTTACAAAAATCAGGTTAACAAAAATAAAGGACTTTGGCTTTGACTTTTTTCAGGTTATAATCCTAAGTCAAATTTTTATCTAATCGTATAATGAAACTGCTTGATGCATAATTAAGGTTCAAATGAATCAGTAATATTATTTTAACCTATGTAGATACGATATACTGCGCATTGTGAAAATTGTTTAGTCGAGGATACATTTACACATAAACATCATCATTATTTAAATATTTAATTGGCCAACACAAATGTTGTGATTATTGTTTTGAAACTGCTACACATCCGATCATCAAGTTTAAGGTGTCGTTGGATAGGTCGTGACATGTAAATTTGCCATAAAACAAAACACATTTGAAATTCCATCAGGGCTCCAACCCAGTGGCCTTCAGCCAATTGAAAGCGTCAATATACGTGATTCAATTTATTTAATATCACGGACGATTACTTAATATCAAACATTAGAAATGACAAAATAAATGTAAAAATAAACGGTATCAGCATTCTGAAACATACTTTCTCCCATAAGCTTGTTAACATCCTATATCATGAGAAAGCGGTGATAGTATATAGTTAAAAATCACAAAAGCTGAAATAACATTTGGACCATAATTGTTACAGCAATGGGGTGTTGTACTATTTTTTTTAAAACATCATTTGTTTATGTTTATAATCCATACCGGGTCTCTTCTAGTATTCGTGGTCTAATCACAGAATACCGATAATTTCACCCGAATTAACTTTTGAATTCAAGTGAATACAATTTTCTTTGCGTCTTGCTTTCGCAATCACCATTATAAAATGACACAAGACTTAAGACTATCCCTGACTATCGCCGGTTTAAATGTATAAAATCTTTGACTATTGATAAATAAAATGCATGCTTTTCACACGTATGTTGCGTGCGCACGTAGGTGCGCATAAAAACTTATATATATATATATATATTTATACGCCTAATGAAAAAAATTGTTTATTCACTGGCAATTAAGTAAAATTAATAACTATTCTGTTTTTGTTTTTGGTATACGTTTTTATCATCTCATATTAATACGCGAGGACTGTGTTTTGTGAACACTACTCCTCCCTTATTTGTGGACAAATTTCAACTTTTAAGGTGTTGGTGTTAAAGGATTCGGACCAATTCGTAGTTTTGCATTAAGGTTTTAGAATTTAAAAGTTCCTACCCTTAAGGGCGTGAGACCCTTTCAAATGTCGGGTTTTCACCATGTTAATAATTGTATTACCTATCAATCTTTCTTCCGAAAATAAACTAAAATGTCCAGAAATGCTATTTAAGAGTTAGGTACATTAACTTTCTCTAAATTAACTGAATCAAAGTACAATATATTTAATGCTACAGAATATAAATCCAACCGATTTATTTATTGATAAATCCAACCGCGAGGTGGTGGGTTGTCGAGGTGGCACGTTGTCGCCTATGAGCGAGATGGCGCGTTGACGGCACCGAACACTGAGCGTACACGTCAACCCACCACCTCGTAAAAGAGTGGTGGCGGGTTGACGGGGTGGCACGTTGTCGCCTACGTACGAGGTGGCGGGTTGCCAACATCAAACATGGAGCTTCACGACAACCCGCCACCTCTGATAAAAACTGGTGTTGGCGGGTTGTCGTGGTGGCATGTTGTCGTGGTGGCTCATTGACTTGAGTGTGTACGACAACCCGCCACCTAGGAAAATTAATTGTGTGGTGGTGGGTTGTCGTGGTGGCCTGTTGTCGAGGTGGCGGGTTGACCTGTACGTACACGTCAACCCACCACCTCGGTTTTTTTGTGGTGGCGGGTTGACGCCTCTGACCAAAACACCGAGGTGGCGGTTTGACGTGGTGGCGCATTGACAGCGACCCGTCTATCTCTATCTGCCTCACTCAGATAAAACTAGATTACATTACGAAAATATTAAAACTCAAAATATTGATCTGTTGGTAGAAATTCTTATAGCTAAAATATATTACTAATTAATATCTCTTATTGACTAAACAGTATCTCTAACCAATATACAATTCGTTAAAACCACAATCCATAGTGTTGAGCTTGTTTATTTAATTCATGTTTGCATACATTATTTAGTATAAATACTCTGTCAGTTAATATATTTCTTGGTATTGGTTTGGTCCAACACTTCCTTTCCTTAGCCCCCCACCATCATACACACCGATGACCGATAGAGCCGTCATTGTCTGTCATTGGATTCTGAGTGGATTGGATCTGGTCTTGGTCTTGAACTCTCGAGTCTCGGTCTCGTGTTCTCCAAACCAAATCTCCCCGCCGGCCGCCGGCCTCTTCGAGTTCTAACCTATAACTTCCTGAAGTTGTATTATACTGCTTGGATTTTAGTACAGTAATTAAAAGTGGTTCTATTGTAATTTGGCTTTATATATCAACGCAGCTTATTAGTTTACCTTTGGGTAAGTTTTATTTCAACTCATCTCTGTTACTATGGCTTTTAATGTCTTGGTAATCTGCCTCATGGCCTGAGCACATGTATCTTAAAAAATGTATACTTTTATTAGTTGGGCTACTTGCCCTTTTTACAGTACCAGGATCTAGCATTGGCTAGGCCTGTAGGTAGGCCTAGGCCTACATAATAGTTATTAATCCTGCCTATTAGAGAAGTCAGTTACTACCGTGTAAAGGGTTGACTTAACTTATTTTTAATGCGGGTACAGTTTTTTAACTGGGCTATGCTAATACTGTATCGATTGAAACTATCGATTCGATTATGCCTAGTAGACCTTCATGCGATTTTTTCACCATCAGCAAGTTTGGTTGGTTAGGTTAGGTTATGATAGTTTAATTTTATAATAGATATATTTAACCCTCCGAGTGTCTCTAGTTTTGGTCTTAATGTTTGTCCATTTACTGCACAATCGCAGAGTTTGATTAAAATGTATCTTAGAAACTTAAGAACAATATAAAGTAGACGTATATACTGTTTTATATATCATTTTATTTGGAAAATTATGGGATTTAATGTAACATATAAAACATAATAAAATGTTCAACAATTTTTGTGGGGTTAACATTTCTCAAAAATTATAAAATAAGTTAGGCCCTAAATGGCAAAAATTTGTGTTTGCGCTCAATAAATGGTTACAATTTATAGGTCTACAAATATTTTAACCCTCCAAGTGCTAGTTATATTTGCCCTTGGTGCTAAGCATTTTTATTTTAATTTGCGGCAATAAAAAAAATTAATAATAAAGTTAAAAAATTAAACAAACCATAACATATTACCGGTATATATTTTCTTGTTTAGTAGGCCTATAAAATTCTACAAAAACATACAATATTATTGCATGGTTAGGCTATGTTTCTATAAAAATATTTTTAAGGATGTAAACAAACAAAATATATAAATTTGTTTTCATTTTGTAACTTTGCACATCATAAAAATAAAATTATTTTGCTCTGAACTAAAATTGAAAATAGCCATTTTGTAGTGAATTTAATAAGGAACAAGATAATATATGCTTTTATGCACATAATATAAAAAATAGAATATTATATATAATTTATATACAGAAACCCCCACCCAAGGATCAAGAGTAGGCATAGGTCTAGGCCTAGGATGCATACGTTTTCATTACCAACACCAAACAAATCTTCGTCAGGATCACTAAGATCCTCACTAAAACACATACGTATGTCACTACTATCCATTATTTACGTAAAAACACTAAATAATTACATTATAAACCGCTTTGGATGACATAAACAAACAGACTCGGTAACTACGCTTGTTAGCATTGTTTGTAGACTGCAGACAGCAGGCGCGACAATGTCAATTTTGCAAGTCGTTTTATAAAGCAGCCAGTTGGGTTAAAGCATCATTAGAGACAGGTATCGGGAGAAAGCCTGAAATCTGACGTTTATGGAGATACCAAACTCAATTGAGTTTCTTGTACACTAGAAAGGAGTGAAGTAGGTAGATTAAACGACACCTTACGTATCGACTCGCTTGAGTCGACTAGCAGCCGGCCGGGGCGTGGCAATCGACTCACTCGAGTCGATCAGCAGCTGGAGGGTTAAAATAGCCACTTTGTTCAGAATTTTATGAGGATTCCAAAAATATAATAATGTAAGGAAGTAGATTTGCAAATAAATAAGTTAGGCCTATGGGTAAAAAAACAGATTTCGGTACATAGGGTTTAGCTAAGAATGCATAGCCTAACCATAGCTAGGAATCTGGCTGATAATTTACATCAATTTCACTACCTACCTACTTCTTCAGGATCATAAACCAGCCCTTTAAAATCACTCAAATCTTCTTTTAACGCACCACGTATATCACTAATAGATTCCAAACTCAACTGGAACCTCCATGTGGAGAAAGTATGTGTTAGGCTAAGTAGAATATTATATCTGATTAGGAAACTTAAGCATGAGATCACACGTCCCTACCTAGTCATAATGTACCATGCTTTATTCCATAGCCACATAAATTATGGACTGGTGGTATGGGGCCATACCCACGCGACCCAGAGTGTGCTGTTGCTTCAGAAGAAGGCGTTAAGGCTAATAACATCCTCCGGCCCTACCGACCACTGTAGGCCTCTTTTCAAGGAACTTGGCATTCTATCAGTCTACAGCCAATATACGTTAAACACCCTAGTCCTTTTGAGAGAAAATATAAACAACTTCTCAACCAGAAACATGCAGCACAACTATGGGACCCGCAGAGCTTATGACCTGGATGCACCCCGTTGTCGACTTAGCCACACGCTTAATTCATACCCATCTCTAGCGATAAAATTATTCAATACGCTACCGACAACCATCCGGACCCTAGAACCAAAACAGTTCAAGTCTGCACTTCGCCAGAGCCTAGTCAGTAGGCCCCTGTACTCGATTAAGGAACTGATTGACGAACCACTCGCCCTTCCAAAAATCCGAGTCACATCCGTCAGTTCAGATTAAATTGTATATATATATATGTTTATAGTGTTTTATAAGTTTACTCTTTTTTTTTGACACAGTCTATCCAACTTTTGTTGGTCAAAGATGAAGGAATCAAGTATTCAAGTATAAGTATTCAACTACTTTTGATTTTTAACACTAAAACAATGATAAACGTAATAAAACACATCAGTAATCGGTGCGAGGTTAACCAAGCTGTTTACAAATACGCATGTCAGCTGTCTGCTATAATATTTTCGGAACTAAAATGAAAAGCAAATAGAAACAGACATTAGGAGAAAGCTCTGAATCTGCTGAAAAAAACGATAGGCCTACCTAGCTCGATCCAGTTCAATTCGATTCAGTCAGTCCCAGAGCCGTCGCCGTAAACAGTGTTTGTGAGTCGCAAAAGCGACACATAACACTACAGCGGATGTGTTACGAGTTGCTTTTACGACACATAACACTCGGAGGGTTAAACAATATCGATTAACTTAATTAGTGATGGGCCGATTCCAAAATTTCTCGATTCCGATTCCGATTCCGATTCTTAAATTTAAGATTCGAATCTTGATTCCGGACTCGATTCCGATTCCAAATTCAATTATGTTTTATAAATGTGTTTAAAATTGTGAAATCAGTACAAGCTTACCAAGCATGTTATCTATATGTAGAATTTAGAATGTCACACATTCAATACACATTTACAAGGTTATTGTAAAATACTAGCCATAGAATATTATAAAATAACTTTTATATGTACTATAAAAAATCATTCATTATCATTATAAAAAATCAGCCCCTATCCAATTCTTGATTTTTAATTTATATACAAACTAACCTAACCTTATATAAACTTCTAGGAGTAGGCCTAGTTGTCCAAATAAGTTAAACCTAACAATAATACAAACTAACAATCACGATAACTAAAAACAAGGCAAGCTCAATACGTTTTACTTTTGGGGTTAAAGTTGATCTTACAAATTGAAAAGTTACTATTTCACAACAATACGATTTGTTGATGCCGTCCGTACTGGAGCATTTAAGCATTTTTCACTTTATCAGTGTTGCCACTGTTGGCAGACAATAACGGAACCTGCAAAACTACTCTGCCTATCGGCCATTAAAATACCCAGTGTTCGAAGATTTACCCGTTGATTGCAACACTAAACAAGTTTATTTACAATTTCGTGCACTTGAACATTTATAGGTAGTTAAAACCTTCCAATTCACTGTACAAAATTATATTCCCAAGCCCAAGCCCAAGTCGCTTTTAGGCTATAGGACGCTCGCTCTAGTCTCGTTGAGTAGTGACGTTTCGGCCTTCGGGACCGAATACGAAGTGTTTTGTTATACTTTGGTAATGAATGGTAGCTCAGCTCTGTTTAGGGATGAGCATCGATAGTAGATGTTTTCGCATCACCGATGTTTTTCTATAGATTTTCGTTGTTTTTCACATCGATGTTTTTGACCAAGTGTAATTGAGATATCGATGCTTTCCGTTACTGGAGAGTACAGAGACCAGACGAAAAATTGAAGAAAAAAATCTATGTCTTAGTCCCAAAAACATCGATGTTTTCACAACGATGTTATCGGTTACTGATAACATCGATGTAGCGATGCAATGATTCAGTTAGTAGCACCAATACTAGAAAAATACCGGTATGGATCATAAACATAAACAAATGACGTTGTTGGCCCGAATCCTCTACGAATAGCGTTGAACATATGTTTTGGCAGTTCAATTTAAGCAATGTGAAATAATGTGTATTTTCGGTCCAAAAATGTCATTTGTTTATGTTTATGATCCATACCGGTATTTTTCTACTTTTCTAGTATTCGTGGTTAGTTGCCTTGGTACCACTGGTTGATCTAAATCGATGCTCATCCCTTTCCTTGTATGTCTTGTGAGCTGTGACGCAATGCTTACTCGCTCCAGTCCAGTTTGCCCGAATCTCCAATTCCCATCTGTTAACTGTTTCTCATTGTAGGCTACTATCTGTATTGAGTTCGCATCTATTATTTTTGCAATACGCTCGCTCTAGTCTCGCTGAGTTAGTGACGATACGACCAGGACTTGTTGTTTGCTCAGAGCTGCAAGCAAATCATTAGCAATCTGAATTTATTTTGTTTATTTGTTGCTTTATATGACGTTTATGGCTTATTTTAACCAATTTTATCAAAGAATCGAAGAGAGACGGAATCGATCCCAAACCCACGGAGATTCGAATCGAATGCTCGATTCGATTCCGGCGGAATCGAGAGTATTTTGGAATCGAGAATCGGAATCGGCCCATCACTAAACTTAATCAATACTTTTCAATTCGATAGTTTCATCGATGTAAGCATAGCCCAGTTAAGAAACTGTACACTTTTGACTTTTTATGCCACACAGTCCTAGTCCAATAGCCAACTGGTTAGGTGTCACAAAGTTTTCATCAAGGCTCTACTTAGATCAGGTTTGCCACCCGTCCCTATTCTGTTTGGACAGTTCCTATTTGGTCTTTTATGCCCGTGTTTATGTCTATGTTAAGTTAATCGGATTTATCTAGGTGTAAAACACAATGCATAGGCTACTATACATAGGCCTACATACATACTATGCATACTACTTGAGCAATTCAGAATCTAATTATATGGGCCCTGTTTCATATAAATACTAGTCTAGTGAACTAGTAACGGGCCTACTAGTTTATTTTACAAGTCTACGTTTCACAAACCTACTAGTGTAAAATACTAGTTACTAGTTTAGGGACTAGTATTACGGGCCTACTTGTGGTTTTTACTAGTGTAGACAGCAAGTGTGTTTCATAAAGTTTTGTAAAGTCTTGTAATTTACACTACTGGTAAATACTTGCCATTTTCTAACAACCTCTCCACACCCTTATTATTTGTAGTAGACTAGTATTTTGGAAAAGAGTGATATTTCATTACTTACATCATTGTAAAAATGAATTAGGGTGGAGTGGGGTAAGTGGGGTCACGGGGAAAGTGAAGCCAGTGGCTACCAAATCAAATCAAAGCTTTATTTTCAAATAGACATTACGAATGCATGTGGAATGGTCAATGAGAGGTATTATGTTGGTAAACATTTGTCACAGAGTACAATGGATGTAGAGTATAAGGTCAAATCAAAAGATACAAAGATAATATAACATGCATGCAGATGAGGATAACTATAAGAGAAAAAAGTACAATCATTACTCAATATGTAATGGTTTAGGAAGTTCAAAAAAATCGTTAAGTTTGTAGAAAGGGTTCTTTACTAACCACATATGAATTTTAGCTTTAAAAACTTTGTTAGGAAGTGATAGCAATTTGTTGGGCAATGTATTTAGACATTTTAGGCCCAGAATTTTATGACTTTTCTTTGTTTTGCTCAGTCTAACATGGGGTATATCAAAATCAAAACACTCCCTATGGCATGTGAGTCCATTTCCTTAAAACTAGTTAACATGATATTAAATATATATAAATTAATAATGGTTAAAATATTAAATTCAATAAAAATGGGGCGACATTGTTCCTCAGGATCAACCCTAGCCATTATGCGCAGGACCTTTTTTTGTAATACTAAGACATCGGAGACATGAGAACTATTACCCCAAAAAATGATACCATAGTTCAAGGCAGACTGAAATAAAGCAAAGTAAACTGATCTTAAATAACCAATAGGAACTAAATCATTAAGCTTACGAAAAAGGCAGATCATTCTACTTAACCTAGTACAGAGTTGCGTTATATGATCAGACCAAGTCAGTTGTTTATCAATATGGACACCCAGAAACTTTACCACATTGGACAGTTCAGCTTCAAGTGGGCCATATCATGTATATCATGATATCATGTAGAGGTCTTAGGCAAAATATGACTGATTGTGTTTTGTCTTTATTCAAAAGAAAACTATTGGCTGAAAACCACTCGGCAGCAGTATTGACTGTGTTTCTGACAATTGACTTTAGATGCAAAAGGTCACTGTGACAAGATAGCAAGGTGGTATCATCCGCATAGAGATAGGAATTGCAACTAAGATTCATAGGCAGATCATTTATAGCAATTAAAAACAGAAGGGGACCCAAGACGGAGCCTTGAGGTACCCCACAGTTGCTGAGGGCGATGGAGGACCATTCACCATCAGCGTATACCGCCTGTCTACGATTTGCTAAATAATACCACAAAAGATTTAGAGCACTGTTTCTGATTCCATAAAACTCCAACTTATGCAGCAAGATCTCATGGTCAACACAATCAAAGGCCTTGCTAAGATGAATGAAGGTGGTCCAGGCAAAATCTTTATTTTCAAAAGCCCTGTGAATGTCCTGAACCATGACATCAATTGCATCCACAGTGGACTGTCCAACTCTAAAGCCAAATTGTTGTTTGTTAAAGAGAGAATTATTTTCAAAAAAGCTCTTAATCTGATTGTGAATAATGTGTTCTAGAACCTTGGACGGAACAGGTACTAGACTAATAGGCCGATAGTTTCCTGGGCAGTTTTTATCCTCTTTTTTGAAAATTGGACGAATTTTGGAAATTTTGAGACAATCAGGAAAGAATCCCCCCTGTAGACAGGCGTTTACACAGTAAGTCAATGGTGAAATTATTAGGCCTACATCAACAATTTCTTTAATGAACCAGTTTGAGATATCATAGATATCTTTGGATTTGGTATTTTTAGCGAATTTCCCTATAGGGAAGTAGCTATTACCGTAGGTGGCACGGTAAGACCTAGACCCGGGACCGATTTACTTTTTCATTTTGATGTCCCCAGAGGCCAAAAACACCATTCGTTCAAATTTTTATATATGTATACCTATATATATATATATATAGACTTATATATATATATATATATATACGTCCGTGAACGCGATAACTTGAGTAATTTTTGTCCGATTTTGATGAAATTTGGTTTAAAGGTGTAAAGCAGGATAAACTTGAATGAGTTCGCGAACCAGCATGATCGGACCATGGGAACGGGGCTTTACGGGGGGTTTTATCGGGGTAAAAATTGGTTTTTCTCACTTTTGACCCTCAAAACACAAAATTTCCCGATTTCTCTTTGGACCTTTTAAAAGAGCTTAAAAAAACAAATAATTAAGTATATAAAAGTAGCCTATTTTTGTTCGATTATTAGTAACGGAGAAAATTAAAAAAATTGTAATTTAAAATTCCCATGTTATTCTTATGGAGAATATTGTCAAATGTTGTAGTTTGCTTGTTTATGGATATATTTTGATCAAACTTAGCAAATTTATTAATTTTGTACTAAGCTATCAATATTTTACTCAAAAACACACTTTATTAGTTTCCTTGTAGCAGCAAACCTAGGTACTCGTTAAACCTAATGTTATTAAAATATATTTAACTGAAAATCAATTCAGACAAATGGAAATTCGCTTAGTCGGCAGGTTTGCTGCGGCGGGGGTATTCATTTTTGTTATGACTGACATAACCTCACTACAAGTGACCAAAAAAAAGTGAAACTCTGAATTTTTAAAAGGAACTTTTTGTAAGAAATGATCATAAGTATTTGCAGGTTTCTTAATACTGTATCTTATATTGTTAACAGAGTTAATAAAAAAACTATTTAGTTTATTTGGATGAAATGGAAGCTTATTACCGCTTCCGAGAGATTGGGAATTTTCTTTTACAATTGCCCAGGCTGATTTACATTTGTTGCTTGAGTTTTCAATGAATAGGGCATTATAATTGAGCTTGGCCTCCTTTACTGCCCGTTTGTAGCTCTTAACTAGGGTCTTATACTCTAACTTACAAAGATTGTCACTACTTACACAGGTCAGATCATAGAACCTAGACCATCATAGATCATCAGACCGTCTTACCTGCTGCCTGAGCCTGTCAAGATCAGGAGTGTACCAGGCACATGACCGTTTCCCTTTTGGGTTTGGTTTTGAGCGAGACTTGCACACAGGAAAACACTTGTCAAACACATGCATAAAAATTTCAAAAAATACAGAAAATATGTCGTTACCTGTGTAGTCAGTCGAAGCCCAAAATTGGTCAAATTTATCCTGCCAATTGATCAAGTTAATTTTGAATTTGAAATTTTTGATGTTTTGAAGAGAAAAGTGTCTTTTTAAGGCAAAGGTGCCGATCTTATCAGGCTCATGTATGTTATCATTAACTATCCTGAAAAGAATGGCATTATGATCTGAAAAATGGAACGGTTCAATACAACAAAACACATCATCTTTGGGGATGTTAGAAAAAACATTGTCTAGGCAGGCATTTCCTCTGCTAGGCTGGTCATTGTGGAAGTAGATGTTAAACTCCCTTAGAAGGTTGAGAAGAGTTGCCACCGACCTCTTGGTAGTTGTCACGTCAAACTGTGCGTTGACATCTCCACCAATGACGATCCTATGGTTAGACCATTCAGTCACAGACGTCAGGATTTTTTCCAAAGCGTTCAAGAAAAGCCACTCATCACTGTCTGGGGTTTGATATATAGAGATAACAATAAGTCTATGTGAGGTAACAAGGACACCACATGCTTCAATTATTCTCTCAATACAAAACGACGACAGGTCACGTGATCTTCAGTCAAGTTCCAAACGAGCGTAAATAAGAGTACCACCTCTGCCATGTTCTAATCTAGAGAAATTGCTTACTAGGTTATATCCGCTGAGGTTAAAAAAGTCTGTACCTGCCAGAGGAATCCAGTGCTCAGAAAGACATATTAGATCACACCGCTGATATTCATTGACATAAGACATAAGACATATTTTATTTACACAAAACGTTCTTTATAAAGTACATTTCATACATAAGAACAGGTGTTTCGTCATATTGATGTATTTTATAGTAAAATTAATAGTTAAAATAATTAAAATAAACTCATGTAGGATATCAGAGAATTTTTATCTACATTATAGGGTTCTCCAAAAATTCTTCAAGTGAATAGTAGGCTTTCTCAATTATTTTATCTTTTATTTTATCTTTGAATTGAGTAGCATTTAAATTTTTAAGATACAGGGGTAATTCATTGTACAATCTAAGTCCCATATATTGAGGGCTGTTCCTAAAAGTCGTCAATTTGTGATGTGGTAATCTGAAATTATATTTATTCCTTGTATTATAATTATGTGTAAATTTGACTACATCTGACAAATTTTCCTTGGTGTTATGTATCCAATTTAGAATTTCATTTATGTATAATCCAAAAATGGTGTGAATTCTAAGATTTTTAAACAGGTTTTTACATGATTTTCTCCTTCTTGATTTGGTTAATATTCTAATAATTTTTTTCTGTAAAATTAGTAGGGATTTGACTTCTGTTGACACTCCCCACAGTATGATTCCATACCTCAAGATAGAATTAGATTCAACGTATCCATAGTAAACTGTGATACATGTATCCTGGGGTACACAGTTCATCAGGTGAAAGAAAGCAAAAGAAATAGATCTTAGTTTGCCTTTCATCTTATCTATGTGATTCTTCCAATTAATATGAGTACCAAGCAATACACCCAAAAATCTATGAGATTCTACTAAATTTGGAATTTTATCAAGAATTACATTGTTTTTTAAAGAAAATTTAATTATATGAGTTTTGTCAATATTCAGCTTTAAACCATTATCTGTAAACCAATTTTTCATACAATCCAAAGTGTTTTCTATTGATACAATTAAGTTATTTACTGAATCCTCTCTTATGATTGCTGTTGTATCATCAGCAAATAAGATTAAATCTCTGCCAATAGCTTTTGGAAGGTCATTAATAAAGATCAGGAAAAACAGAGGGCCCAATATCGACCCTTGAGGTACACCATAATTAGATAAATTCCAGTTTGACATATGTTTCACACCATTGTAAAAGTCCATTGTAAAAGTTGTATCATTGTAAAGTCCTCAAGTATAGTTAACTTACCCATTAGTCCTTGGATGTTGAGGAAAATAAGAGTAAGCACACGAAAACTCAAATTTGGAGGCATTTTACTTACTTTATTTTTTGTACCATCCATGTTTATTTCTTCAAGTCGGTTGGCACTGATTCCACTAAAAATTTCACAGTCTGAGTACCGGTAGGCCTATCGTCAGTGGAGCTACTTATCGACCTAGGCCTAGAGGAACAAGGCGGAAAAAAGTTGCGGATTAATATACCAGTGGGCCAGATATCAGGGTTCATGATGTCCTCTACACACTCGGGCTGTACACCGATTTTAAAAGAATTGTAAGATGTGTGTCTCTTAGGAAGTTTTTCACAGACAAAACTGAGATCACCACATGATGCTTTCAAATGGTCACTGATGTCACTTTCAGTTGTAGTAGCTTGAAATCTTGTGACATAGATCCAAGATTGGCGAAGAACTGCAAGGAGTTTGTTACTACTGTTCTTACCAGATAGGGGAAACTGGGGCACAGTGGGCCACGGGGCACAGTGGGCCATAGTTAATATATTATACTGAACTACTTCCAATAAACCAGGTAAATTTTCTTTTGAATGGTCTCTAGGATGGTCACACTGAGGAGAAAAATCTAGAGTCTACAACTATTTAGAGGGAAGTTAGAAGCACATGTTTGTTTTTGGTAGTCTGATTGCTGAAACAGGTAGTGTTAAGATATCTTATTTTGGCAAGTTATTGTATATATTAAAAATGAAAATTAACATAGATATTTAGTTTTATACCTTACCAAGCCACTCCACTTTTTTTCTTTTGTGTATTCATCTTAGTTTGGTGGTAATTAAATCTAACCTAAAAACCAACATTAGGAGCACAGTGGGCCATCTTTGGCGGGGCACATTGAGCCTAGCTCTTGAACAGGACATAGAACGAAAACTTCCAAAACCAATACCACATGGAGGCACAGAAAGGACCTTAACTCAATTGAGCTTTTCTATTGATCTTCAATGTTACGGAAATTGTTTGTCCTGAAATTTTGAAACAATCGTCTTTTCATTTTTAAAGATTTTTTTATATCAAAGGACTTCTAATTTTAAAAGATTTTTAATTCTAAAGGGTTGTTAATGTTTGTTAAATTATGTTCAATAGGTTTTCAACTTTGTATTTTGAATAATAATGTTTTTTTTCTCAACATTGAGGCATAGTATTTATTCATGGCCCACCCTACCCATTGTAGGGTAGAGTGGGCCATTATGTAAATAGTTTTAAAAAAATTACTACAAATTTTATTTTTCATAAAAAAAAATCAGAAAAAGATTGTTAAGATCAATAAAATATGGCACTTTACTATAAAAATATTAGTTTTGCATTTAGTAAAGTCATTAATAAATTATAACAGCAAATATATAAAACTGGCCCAAGGTGCCCCAGTCTCCCCTATCAGTTTAGTCACCCTAGGATTATTACTTTTGACTGATCTAGGCCTAGGTTGTCTGGTCTTTTTGCGATAGCACACTCGCGAAAAACCATCCTCATCCTTACTCCTACACTCTGCATGATCACATGAAGACTCCGAAGACTGAGGCCTAGGACTAGGGTTTGCCGGTGCTTTAACTGATGGTAGGCCTGTAACAGGCTTACTAAGTTTACTACCCTGTATCTTGCCAGTTGAAACACTGGGAAAATTAGAAGTGCATTTATTAGGCACAATGTTAAGTTTTTCCTTGTTTTCAGCCGATTTAAGTGCATCAGAAAAGGTTTTGCCGGGATAATTTTCCTCACGATTAGGCCTAGACCAAACCGATTCAATATCAACACTACTTTGTTTCTTGGGCATGATTACATCAAAAAGTTTATCATTACTTTCTTCTAGTTTTGCTAGACGATCACACAATAATTCTATCCTAGCAGGGGGGACCATCCTTCAGTTCACAAACAGGAACAGCTGGTTCATGTCCTTCAATGTATTTCTTGCATGCTGAACAAAACCAAGTAACTATATCACCAAGGCTCACAATACGGTCATATTTAACTTTCCCTAATTTAATACGAATGTGAAACCAATTTTTACATTTTCCTTCACATTGCAGGGCATGGTCATTATTATTAACGATATTTTTGCAGACGCCACATTGACAGTTATCCTCATCTGCCGCCATCTTGATGGCGTATTCGACCTTATCTTTGTACCTTGACCTTATAAGTGGTAAATTAAACAAAAATTCACCAAATTATGATTATTTGGACCTTTATCTAATATATTCAACATTAACATTGAGTGTAACTGGACAAAAACTAATTAAATAACTTCTTGATCAGCATTGTACGTGTTATTTAATTTACGGAAAGTAAATAAAAGAAACGTCTTATAACACTTAAAACATATATTTACGCTTATTTCGATTGGACACTCCAATCATCATCAGACCCAATAGGCGAATGACAAGAATCTTGAATGGCGTCCCTACTTATACCCTATTGGCTACCGGAAGCACCGGCCAATACATTTTTATAAGTACAACTGGAATCAAAATGTATTTGTTCATTAATCAACTTATTATTTCTATCTTTACATTTTTCCTTATAAATATACAATTCTTCCCAAGCATTCATTACATATCCTTTCTTACAATTCTTTAAAATATCTAGACTATCCTCCATTTTTCCTAGTGAGTGCCCATTTTGTAACAGGTGTTGTGCGACATTTGATCTTTCCGGTTTGTTGTTCCTCCACGCAGATATGTGGTTTTTGAAGCGGTTAACGAAGTTCACAGTCTTAGAAGCTATCACAATCGTTACAATTGATTTTATAGATGCCCGAAGTGTCGAATTTGTTACAATCTTCTATTTTTGGATGCAGTATTTTACTCATGGTGTTCTGAGTCCTGTAGGCTATTGAAACTCCGTATTTCTTGAATCTGTTAGCAGTCCTTTGTGTTGTGGTCCCCGTGTAGTTAAATGTGATATATCTGGTGTTTTCCTCTTTTATCTCTTCTAATGTTGTTCTGCTGTGTAGTGTATTCTGTCTATCGATTTTCCTCCCCGTCTTCCTTGCGATGTCCTCTATCGTCTTGGTTCAAAATCCATTCACTTGAGCGATCTTCTTAATGGTGTCCAGTTCTTTTTTCCTATTGGCTTGGCTAAGTGGGATCTTATAGGCTCGGTACGACATAGATCTAAAGGCTGCGGTCTTGTGGATTGTCGGATGGATAGACTTGTTGTTGATTGTAGTGTCCGTTTGCGTAGGTTTCCTGTGTTGTGTGCGTAGTTGACAAAGGACTGCTAACAGATTCAAAAAATACAGAGTTTCAATAGCCTACAGGACTCAGAACACTATGAGTAAAATACTGCATCCAAAAATAGAAGATTGTAACAAATTCGACACTTCGGGCATCTATAAAATCAATTGTAACAATTGTGATAGCTTCTAAGACTGTGAACTTCGTTAACCGCTTCAAAAACCACATATCTGCGTGGAGGAACAACAAACCGGAAAGATCTCAACCTGAGACAAATGATGAGTTTATGAGATGACTTAAAATACAGCTTATTTCATACCCACTCATCACAGATTGCAACTCTACACAAAAAAACCATCATATGCAGGAGCAAAGTTTTTTAGAACTTTACTTAAAGAAATAAAAAAAGAAAATAATGTTAATAAATTTAAAATTAGCCTAAGTTAAAAAATTATATTTACATCAAATCCTATTTATTCAATTGAGGAGTATAACCAGTTGTAAATATGTATTATACGGTATAACCCCTGTTAGCTATAAGGAAATGAAACTATTACGTTATATGATTACTCATGTACACATTATGAATAAATATTGATTTGATTTGATATGAACCCCAACAGGAACACTGTTACAAACCCCTGTTCATTCAGTTACAAATTCCAACAGTGATTAACATTTATTTATTTGACTCTGTATTATAGCTTATGTTCTAAAAAAAACCAACTTAATCAAACAAAATTCTCATGTTCATTATACAAGGAATAAAAGCGTTCCTACCATAGATTTTTTCAGACTGTCTAAAACTCTTAAAAGCCATATTGTAATCTCACTTTAAATGTAGGCCTACAACAAGCCAAATACATTTAATACGAAAATATCCTGAAAATACAGGGTGTTTTTAAAAGAATGCCGGGATTTCAAACGGTCGTTGCTTAGGGACTATTCAAGATAATTAAACGATTTAAACGTCAAATTGAAGGGAAAAGAATAAAGTTTTTTTTCTCATTCTTTCATACAATTTGGAATGATTGAAGAACATTAAGATTTTCATCAATCTTATATGAGCGTAACACTGGCAAAGTCTGTACGCTTAGGGCGATTGGCATGTTTATCTGATGTCTTAACTGAATCTTTTTCGGCACAAAGACTCTATCTTTTATAGATAACAACATAAAGAGACAAATTTAGCATTTTTAAACTGAAGACTTCGTCGGGCAATCGATTTTTTCAGGCTTATGATGCAGAAATGTCGGATTTCTTCAACTATTTCATCGTTTGTTTTTAGCCGGACGGGTGAATTTCTTTTCAAAACACCTCGGTGCCACGAAACTCATTAAACCAGCTTCAAGTTTCTTAATCATCAAGTAGATTAAAATTTAGTTTAATTTTGCAATGGATATAACCTCTTCGAACTATAGATTACAATCTGTGCCTTCTGTTGCGCCGTAACGCCGTACTGGCGACTGGTGTCTGGCATATGAGTCACAATAGCGGCCTATCACGCCGAAACTGTTTTACGCATACCAAGGTCAAAGTTTTCTCCCTTGCTGAACGGGAAAAAAACTTTGCTATTTTAGCTTCAATTTGACGTACCTGTATAAAACGTTTAGTTACCTTGGATAGTATCCAAGCAGTTACCATTTAAAATCGCGGCATTCTTTTACAAACACCCTGTACTTTTAAAACTAAATTCTACAGATGGCTTCTGAACAACCCATTCTATTCTCTAAATTATTTTTTGAAATGTCTGGTACAGGGAGCGGCAGAAATATCTGACGGTTTTCAAGCGAGTACAGTCCGGCAGCCAAGTGGAGGAGGGGGGTGGGGAGCGGCTCATTCTCAAGGCCAAAGATGACATTTCAGTCGCCTTAGAGCAGTGGACCGGTATACATCGCGCGTTTGTCGTTGAGGCGTATTTTAAAAATGGCGATTCTGTTGTTGATACGCAACGTAAGTTTCGTAGGCATTTTAATGTGGCTCGTGGGGAACCTATCCCATCCCGAAACACCATCAAATGTGGGTGGATACCTTTAGATCCACAGGATCAACTGCAAAACATAGGCCTACAGGCCGTCCAAGGTCAGTGAGGACGCCGGAGAACGTGGAGCGAGTGTGACAAACAGTGCTAACGAGCCCGCATCGCCCGGCGCGTGGACAAGCCGCTGCTCATGGCATGTCTGAGCGCTCTATTCGACGAATTTTGCACTCAGACCTTCACTTTCACGCATATAAAATAGCAATCGTCCAAAAACTTCAGCAAAATTCGTCGAATAGAGCGCTCAGACATGCCATGAGCAGCAGCTTGTCCACGCGCCGGGCGATGCGGGCTCGTTAGCACTGTTTGTCGCACTCGCTCCACGTTCTCCGGCGTCCTCACTGACCTTGGACGGCCTGTAGGCCTACGTTTTGCAGTTGATCCTGTGGATCTAAAGGTATCCACCCACATTTGATGGTGTTTCGGGATGGGATAGGTTCCCCACGAGCCACATTAAAATGCCTACGAAACTTACGTTGCGTATCAACAACAGAATCGCCATTTTTAAAATACGCCTCAACGACAAACGCGCGATGTATACCGGTCCACTGCTCTATGGCGACTGAAATGTCATCTTTGGCCTTGAGAATGAGCCGCTCCCCACCACCCTCCTCCACTTGGCTGCCGGACTGTACTCGCTTGAAAACCGTCAGATATTTCTGCCGCTCCCTGTATTAATTTTTAAGTAGAGTTAGCGAGTTGACCAAAGTACTGTTGGATTTTGTTGGTTATGCGGTTTAATCACTTCCATTATTTTTAATGCCACAATTTTTTCTTAAGAATAAGATTATTCAATTGTAATATTCAAAATATGTATTGTAAAATGTCTCATATATGTAGTTAGCTATATTGTATCTTACTGTTATTAACTGACTATGCTATAAACTTTGGAAGTTTTATGATTTTGTCAAAAATTTTTGAAAATACTAAGGACAATAAACACATTTCATTCATTTAATTAATTCATTCCTCAAATATTATATTATTATTGTTGATTCGTGATTCAGCAGCGTGCTTCAGGTACCGGTACATCTGATCTTAATTTAATCAATAGGTCAAATGAAAGCTGGTATTTCACTGAATACTTTTAGACTAAAACATACTTACTTGATACTTGATACTTAAACACTGCATCGGTGACCGACAATGTCGGAATAGATTGCGTCAAACTTATAACTAGAAAAAAGAACAATAAAAACTTATGATGGCGGCGGGTTACCAAAAAGTGGTGTGTCCTCTAGCTCAGTCAACGAATAGAGAGGTCTGCACACCAAATAGTCCTTCAGTTTGTCTCTAAAAGCTCTCACGTCCAACTCACGCACTTCAGATTGTTGTAGAGCTTGCTGGTATATTAAGGGTAGCCCTTCTGGGTCCAGGCAAAATGGCATCTTGGCAGGTCAAGTAAATGGGCATGCCTTGTCTGGTATGAATGTTGGTCCTCACGTCGAACAAGTGTTGCTGAGTTTTTCTTAAGTAATACCAGGCTATTGAGGATGTACTGACTGTAGACGGTCAGAATCTTTAAATCCCTAAAGATATGCCTACAGTGGTCACGGTATCCGGCGGACGTAATCACCCTCAGAGCCATCTTCTGAAGGAGCAAGATGTCATGTGCTGCAGCTGTATGACCCCAGAGTGTGATGCCATAGCTTACGTGGCTTTGAAAAAAAGCATGGTTTACCGTCACTAAGTATGGCTTAGATATTACCAATGTCAGCTTCCTCAGAAGATATACTAATCTAGCAAGCTTAACACATACCTGGCTAATGTGTTGTTTCCAACTTATCCTGGAGTCAATCCAGAATCCCAGGAGTTTGACGGCTTCCTCGCCCAAGTAGTTTGGCTTAAGTGTGCATAGCAGTGTTTGTGTTTTGTCGTCGTTTATTTTGAGTAGATTCTGGCTGAACCACTCCTTTGCATAAAACAGAAGGCATTCTGCGTCGGCACTTAGCTAGTTTAGATCCCTGCCTCTGGTGACCAGTGTGGTGTCGTCAGCAAAAAGCAATGTTTTGTTGTTTAAGGCCAGATCATTAATGACGATAGTGAAGAGGAGGGGACCTAGAACCGAGCCTTGGGGAACTCCATGTCTCAAAAGCCTCACCCCAGAAGTCGCACCACCGAGAGAGACAACCTGCTTTCTACCTTCTAGATAGGAGATAATAGTTTGCAGGACCACGCCAGTTACCCCATACTTCTTAAGCTTGGACACAATAATTTTATGTGATACTGCATCGAATGCTTTACTTAGGTCACACATAGTCTGCAATTTGTTCGACCAAGCTAGAGAGGGCCGGTGTGGTAGATCGTCCTTCCCGAAAGCTATGTTGGGCATCTGCAAGTAGGTGATTAGACTCAAAGTACTTTATTAATTGTATCTTAATAACAGACTCTATGACTTTAGAGAGGGCAGGCAGTATGGCAATAGGCCTGTAGTTGGACAGCAGTGAGGGGTCACCTTTCTTGATTACTGGGATGGCTCGTGCAGTCTTGAGCGTGTCAGGGAAGCAGCCGCTTCTCAGACAGAGGTTTACGACAGTCGTGAGTGGGTCCACGATGGTGTGGATGACAGCCTTCAAAACAGAGCAAGAGACACCGAAAACATCCTGGCTATTTGAGTTTTTGAAACCTTTAACTAGTTTAATAATTAAACTAGGGCTCACCTGATTCCAATGATTTAGGCTGCAAACTGATGATACATCCAGTAGAGGGTCCGCTGGGTCAGTCTGCAAAATAGGTAAATCAGCCACAACTTTGTCAGCTATTTCTGAGAAAAAATTGTTAAAATCATCAGGGGAACCCGCTGTTACGGTTTTAGGTTTAGGAGACCTGTGAGAATTAACAATGTCCCATGCTGCTTTACAGGTGTTGGACGCCTCTTTTATCTTGAACACATTAGAACCTTTTTTTGCTTCGTTTACTTTACAACGATAGAGTCGTTTGGTTTGAAGATATAAAGCGTGGAGTCTTTCCGTTCAGGGACAGTAGACGTCTTATAAAAATCGTGAAGAATACATATGTTAGAACGTAGTTTGGCCAGTTCCTGGGTGTACCAGGATTTGTCGGAATGAGTTTTGTTACTGGAACAGGGCTTGGCCTTCATGACTTTGAGAGGGAAGATTTGGTTGAAACTGTCCGTGAAATTATCAAAAAAGATGTTAAAAGCTACCTTAGGCTCAGGACAATTTTCTGCATTTGAGATGGCCCTAACAGCATGCAGCAATTTGTGACACAATAGAGGCATATCATTATCGTTTATAGATCTTTTAGCAGCAACATACTTTGCATACCAAGCAGGTTTATTTGAGCAGGGGCTTACCTTGTTAGAGTTTATTGTTACCAGAACTGCACTGTGGTCAGCCACAACAGGTTCCCTTATGCACACTTCCCAGTCCCAGGAGTCGACCTTGGTAGCTATGGAATCAAGGCACGCTTGCTCACGAGTTGGTTGTCTGGTGGTGAAATATAGTCCATAGCTACGAAGCAGGTTAGAGAAGAGTTCCTCGTCTCTAGAGTGACACTCGAGGTGAATATTAAAATCTCCACATGGACTATTTTCTGGGGTTTGCGAGCATTTAGCAGATAATTTAGGCAGGAGTCAAGCAGATAAAGGAAAATATCCACTTTGCCATCTGGGGATATGTACACAGATAACACAACAACCGAGAGGTCTGACAACAGGACGGCAGTAACCTCTAGTTGGAGCTAAACACAAAATCTCACAGTGTCTATTTAATTATAATTTAGGTCACAGGTGCTATAAATAGCAACGCCACCATGGAGTCTTTCACTTCTTCTACAAAAGATATTAGCAAGTTTGAGGTTAGCTAGGTTAGTGTAATAACATTCCTCACCATTTGCCAGCCAGTGCTCTGATATACAAAGAATATCGCATTTAGCTTCTTCAGCAAAAATAGACACAAGTTCACTTTTGTTCCTTAAACACTGAACATTTAAAGCACAAATAGTAATGTCTTTACGCTTTGGATCTGTGTGGACAATATTTTCATCTGTAGGCTTTGGATTTGATGGTGGGTTGTCTTTTCTTACTACGTAGGAGGTTTGTTTGTCACTCGTCGGAATAAAAAACGCTTGAGTAGGGTGTTCTTAGGCCAAACAGCAAGATTTATCAACTCATCCTTTCGGTCGAAGTCGACTGAGAGACGGAAACTTGCATTTGTTCCTCTGGTTTCCAACTTTTCTGTTGTCACTTCAATGTTTTGAAATGTTTTTTTAACAAAGTCACTAACAGCTTCAGTTGTTGTGTCACCTTTTAATCACACTACAAAAATCCAGGCTTTCTTCTGACCAGCAGTTATTAATCCATTTTCATCAGAAGTTCCGATGACAATATTGGAATTTGTTTTTGTTTTCTCCTTGGTTTCAGTGTTGCCAACACTTCGTCTAACGGGAGATTTGTTGATGCCGTTTTTTAGATCCGTAGGTCTTCGTGTATTTCCATTGGTTAATTTTACAGCTGAAGCATAACTTCTGTTCCTACTTTTTACTTTCACCCATGGTCCTGCCACGTCATTTGTTGAAGTTTCGGGCTGAGATAGGGTTGATTTAGGGAGACCTGCCATTTCAATTTCGTTTATATTGATTTCAGCATTTGATAATTTGGTATTTGGTATTTTGGTGTTCGATATATCATTCATCGAATCAATGGTCGCATCGGGTGATTCGATAGGCAAATCGGTTTCATGAACCAGTTTTTCCTGTTCAGTTTTGTTAGCCTTAAACTCAAATAATTTAATAAAATTGATGTTAAGTAAATCATATTTATTGGTTAGTTTCTCCAACTTGTTATTCAATATTTTGTTCAAATCCTTAATCCCATCAATTTGCCCAACAAGATTTCCTACCAACTGGTGTAGTGCAGTGTATTCAAGAGCTCCTATAGATTGCTTCTTCATGGATGCTAGCTTGTTGGCACAGGGCTCGCAGATCCATTTCACCAAGGATCCTAAGTCAGTTATCTTCTTAAAACTTTTTGCGTCAATGTTAACATGCCATACATCACATATTCCATCACACTGAATCCCTTTATCATCGCCCTTTACAATAATTTTGCACTGTGGACACACCAAGTTTCCATCACCGGCCGTCATCTTCCAATCAAGCAATGTAAGCAAGCAATGTAATTAGAACTGGTGAAATACACCTTTAATTAGAGTAAATACCAATAAAATATATAAAAAAACAATATTTTTTATTTACAGATGAGTTTTGCAATTTGCAATAGCTTTTTTCTTTTCCAAGTTCGTTCTGGCTCTTTTGCCCGACCGATTTTCATAATTTTGGTCTTAAATTAAAGCTATGCAAACACATTTGCCATCAAGCATAATCTTTCATTATCTACTGTAGGCATATTACTCGACCAAAAAATATAAATTAGATTTTTTTGAATTTTTACGTTAATTAAAGATGTACAGGGTTTCCATAAAATAATGGTGCGGTTTAATTATGAAATAAAAAGATAATGAGAAGAGGTACAAAAAAACTATTTATTTTATTGGATTCCTTACATTAAAAAGATTTTATACATATCTAATAAAGTTCGACATGGCCACCATTCCTAGCCCTGAAGACGTCCAAACGATAATCTACTTCAGCCCACACATTTTGCAACATTTCTTTTGTCACCGTTGAAACTGCATGAATGATTCTTTCCCTTAGGTGGTCCAAATTGCAAATTGTTTGAGCATATACTATGTTGTTTACATGACCCCAAAGAAAAAAATCGCATGGAGTCAGGTCCGGGCTCCTGGGGGGGCATGCTATAGGACCGCCTCTTCCAATCCACCTGTTCGGGAACTTAACATCTAAAGCATCTCGAACAATTGTTTTATAATGTGGAGGTGCTCCACCCTGCTGAAAATAAAGGCTTTTTGCATTTTCCATGTCGTCAAGTAGAGGAAACAATAGTTTTCTAACATGTCCAAGTAAACATTTCCATTGATAGTTTTTTCAGCGAAGAAAAATGGCCCAATTACTTCTTCTCTGGACAGGCCGCACCAAACGTTTATTTTTGGTGAGTCTCTTTCCTTTTCAAAAGTTTCATGAGGATGCTGATCTCCCCAAATTCTTACGTTGTGCCTATTAACACAACCACTGATGTGAAATGTGGCTTCACCTGAAAAAACTACTTCATTCAAAAATGATTCATTTTCTGCCATTTGGTTCAACATAAATGTAGCGAATCCTGCTCTTTTTATCAAATCTGTTGTTTTTATTTTTTGAAGAAGTTGAATTTTGTAGGCATGAAGATGGAGTCTTTTGTGTAAAACTTTGTGAAGAGTACTTACAGGTATTCCTAATTCAAGACTACGGTGAGGGAGGGATTTCTTTGGACTTCTAACACAAGATAGGCTGATGTTTTCAACTGTCTGGTTAGATACTGGTGGTCTACCAGGTCTTCTTTGCTTTTTAACTGACCCAGTGTTTATGAATTGCTTACTCCAATGAATAATGTTGTTTTTATGAGGCGGAGCTTTATTGAATGTTCTTCGAAATGCCCGTTGCACAAAAGTCACTGACTTTAACTCACTTAATAACAATACACACTTAGCTTTTTCCTGATCTGAAAACATGTTGGTCGAAAAAAACTCAACTTATTGATTAAGAAGTGTTTTGAATAGTACAACAATCAAAACAGCTGTTTTAACAAATGCGAACAAAACTGTTTGAGCTACTAGATACAGGGATACCAACAGAAGTAATTTAATTTGTCTTATAACAGTTTTACAGGCACCATTATTTTATGGAAACCCTGTATTTTAGCAGTTCTCATTCTATTATTCTATATGGTTTTGTCTAAGAACCTTCAGTGAAATACCAACATTCATTTGAGCTATTGATTAGATCGGACGTACCTGAAGCACAATGCAGAATCAACAATAATTTATTATAGACCTAATCTGAAATCAATGATACGTAATTCATTTTTATTTCAGTCTTATTTCAGTTTTATTTGTCTTTGTCTTAAAATACTCCTGGAAATAATGGCTTTGCTCTAAGGGCTATTAAGTGCAAATGAGGGGGTTTCATACGGTTTTAAAAATCTATATGCTGTAATCTCTAATGCAATGATTTATTTGTGATGTATTGTATTTTTTCAACACTGTTTTTCAACATAATAGATTTAGCAAAATAATACAACAATAGGATACGGTTAAGCTATATGATTATTCATTACATTAAATTTAGTAACAAAATAATCAACATGAAAAAACAAAACATAATATGATAATGAATGTTAATATTTTTTATAGATAACTTACTTTTTGGTATTGGGTATAGTAGTCTTTTTTTGTTGAGCGCAGCCAAGCGAAATGAATTATGGTCGGCCAGGTGGGCCACCCCACAATAGCCGAGGTAGGTAGGTAGCCTTTTCCTGGTTCAGAGATGCCCTTTCCACAACTTAGTGACTTCGATACTTATATCCCGTTACCCACCGCACGCATTTCTGCTTCCCGATGTGGGTTGTGCTTATATTGAACAACGATCTGATGTGTTCTAAAGTAGGAGGAGGGGCAAAAATAAGTACCGGTACTGCATGCGTCACTCAAATTCCAAAACATTTCGGTTCCCCGAATGGGTGTTTGACCCGAGACCATCGGATTGAATTATGGGAAACCTCATAAACTAAGTATGGAAGTTACCAATTAATATGAGTATTATTGATAAAAGATTGCAAAATAATATGTTTTCTATTTAGTAGTTATATATTTGAATAGTCATGTATGGTCATCCGGAGAATAATAAAAATATATCCCGAAATAGTTCAGGTTTATTTTCAAGCAATATTAAAATTGAGGTTAAGATAATTGGGGCGCCAGAAAAAAATACTAGTCTACTAAAATTAGTTATGGAAAAATCTTGGTAACGAATCAAAATATAAACAATGCAGCTTCTTGCTGTGAAACACTGCCATATACTACTGATTTCACGTTGCTAAATAGACACATATAGACATTTTATTGAATATTTGCAGAACAAATCTTTACTTTAATCAGCTGATTTGATTTATAAGACGTACGTTGTAATACTTTGGTGAAGATTACTCATGTCATGCTTGGTGCTATATTCCCCCCGATAATGCAGCATAAATTGGCACATTGGCGTCACCGGTAGACCTAAACTACAGAAATTAAGATAATTCCTGATTTATCGTATTGTAATTGTATTGTATTGTATTGTATTTCTTAAGATATAAAACGTAGAATATTAACAAAAAAATTTACAATTTGTTTTTTAATTAGGTAAGTAGTAAAAATACCATATGCCTACGCTACCTAAGTATCATATTTTATTTCCTTTCCATAACAAAATGTTTCTGTAATAGTATATTACTTTACTAGTCCGGAAAATAGGTGTTTACCGAACGAGTGTGGTCTTTCCCGTGCGAGACGATGTCGAGTCCGGGATAACCATACGAGTCCGGTAAACACATTTTGGACGAGTGGCATACAAATTTAATACCATACTACTTAATCCGATCAAATACTTATAATATTACCACCGATTAAAGGACTAACAATCACTAGTCTGTTTTTGTTTATAAACATAACACTCTCACTCATTGCCAAATACATTATATAATCAGCTGGTTGGTGTCCGGTTAAACTCATTACAGTACAGTGTACGTAACTCGGGCTTCATCCTCACTATCCCAGAATGCCTAAAACAAACTCGTGTGATAGGGGGCCATACACATATTACCTAACACACCTTTTCTTCATTTTAACCTCCTCCCCCTCCCCTATGTAACGCTTGAGCAAGCCCCCACCCACCACCCAAATCAAATAAATAAGATTGCAACTAATAATATAATAAAACAAGAACATAAATTATGTCAGTTAAAATGTAACTAATTTAATTTATAACCATTTTAAAACATCAGATAAATGATTAAATAACAGTTACATTGTTAAGGAAACAGCAAAATAAAAGATTTATAAGCTTATAACATGAATATAAAATAATAGTGGTTTAGTTACCTTTATTTTCGTCCAAGTTCAATAAAAAGTTGTAATATCTACAACCATGGTTTCGACGCTAGTTGCGTCATGGTCACGTAGTTAGCAAGTCGAGAAGTATCTTGTCATAGTCGGTCGCTTGGACGTCGTCATATTTACACAAACACGGACATGGACATAAACACACCCGTACATTGATTAAAATAAAAGGTTCTCGTGGACGGAACTCAGGCCTGTGGTGAACAGTTAATTTGTACCGTCGCGGGAGCCGGCAGGAGAACACTCAAATGATATCATGTCCACGAGAACTTTTTATTTTAATCAATGTACGTGTGTGTTTATGTCCGTGTCCGTGTTTGTGTAAATATGACGACGTCCAAGCGACCGACTATGACAAGATAGTTCTCGACTTGCTAACTACGTGACCATGATGCAACTAGCGTCGAAACCATGGTTATAGATATTACAACTTTTTATTGAACTGGGACGAAAGTAAAGGTAACTAAACCACTATTATTTTAAATTTGTCTTAACAGTTCAGGGGCAAACCACAACAATGAGTTATAACATGATATTGAAGTAAAAACTATGGTAAGACAAACAGCTACAGTCCACTCTTGGTAATTCAAACACTTGATAATTCAAAACTTTCGATAATTCAAAATGAATGCTCAGTCCCTAGAGAATCTCTCAATATTTCAAAATTTTACCATGCATTTTGATACACTTGATATTTCAAAGTCCAGATAGAGGGCAGGTCAATTTGTAACACGCAGTAATTCGAAGTTTTGTCGGAAAAACACTCTATAATTTGAAGTACGGTAACTCAGTAATTCGAAGTTTCGTCGAAAAAACACTATAAATCAAAGTCACGTAGTAATTCAAAGTTTAGTCAGCAAAACACTCTATAATTCAAAGTGATCTCTTCCTGTTATAACAGGAAACTATACAGTACAGTACATCCTGTTCCCATGGTAGGCTAGTGTTGGACGTTTTGATGTTTGTTTAGTTAGAGCAGTAGGCCCTAGTCTGAGTTAGTTCGCTGACTTGTTTTTCTAAGTTGGCAATCCGATCTCTAGATTGCGCGACATCTCCTTGAGCACAAACGTAGTTGTCGACAGCTGATAGTTCAGCTATTGGCAAAATATATAGCGCTAAATAACAGATTTCTTTGCAACTACAGTAACTGAAAAATAAGCCGTTGATTGTTTAAAAGTGTATTAAAATACGGTATGATGTTTTATTGTAACGTGCTGTACCTTTGTATGTATTAAACAAATGAACTCTCTGTAATTCGAATGGTTTATTTTTCTCCCGATAAATCAAACTCTTGATGATTCAAAACTCTTGATAATTCAAATTTATATGCTTGGCCCACCAATTTCGAATTATCAAGAGTCTACTGTATTTGGTAACAAATGTCGCCACAGAAAATATATTTGTGAGATTTTTTACATTTCTAAGGGAAATTAAACATTAAAGCTTAAGTTTGAAAGAATAATATGAATATAAATATCAATTTTATTATTTTTATATTTTTAAAAAGGAATGTGTGCGTTAGGTAAAGTTGAGCCAAACCTCCCCCATATAAAGCAGCGTTACAACACTATCCACTAAAATCCAAACGCACAACTTTAATATGCCATTCACTGACTCCCGTCCACCACTCGACTCTTCAGAAAGTCAAGGATACCCGAAGCTTCACTCCACTGCCGCCTTTTGATAATCCCAGCAATACGCGCACAGACACATAACAAACTCTTTAACATCCTGGCAAAAAACTTGTTTCCAAATTTTTAATACAAAAGCAAAATGGCAGATATCTTTCAAACAAGTGTTTTTGGAAAAAATTTAGTCTTTTTGTTTTATATTTTGATCTGATAAATCTATTCCTTTTACAGGACACCCTTTATTCACTAGAGTATTATAAACTTGTTATAACTTATAAAAAAAAGTTAGTTTTGATAGGTAATATCTTAAGGTGCATTTGTCATTGCTTTTAATATGAAATCTTAGTGTCATCTAGTTTAAATATGCAGAACCAACTGCCCATCTGCAAAACTTAACTATTTGTTTCTTTAGCAAAATCTTTAAGAAATGTTATTATAGAAACAGAATTTTAGAACAATATTGTATTATTTTATAAGCGTCACAGACAACCTAAGTAGGTACCAATTCGCTGTCCATTTGTATATTAGGATTTTTAAGTTAATTTGATTATAATGATTTTCTCAAAGGGATTGAAAAATCTTAATAATTTGAGATAGTTGGTAACTTAGTCAAAGATAACGTTTGTGTAAAACTACTCATTATACTTGTTGCTTATTTGCTCCTCTCAGTAGTGGGTGTATCATACTCTTACGATTTTAATTAGGCCTAGAAATCATATGTGGATGTATTCTTCCTCAATTTATTTTTCTTTAATTTCAGGTATTTATCAAAATGGGGAAAAAGAATAAGAGTTTGACACCAAAAAATTCACCTGCTACTCCTAAGTTAAATCCAGTTATTGGAAAGAAAACTAAATCACCTGTATCTGAAGGCAAAAAAAAGGCCATAAAAGAAAATTTTAAAACGGTAAATACTCTTACAACTCCATCCAAAGGCCCTCAAAAGAAAATAACAAATTCACCTCAACCTCAACACCCTAATGGAAAACAAAATTCAACTGGCACTCCTAAATCTAAGAAGAAAAGGAATAGAAAAAATAAGAAAAGACAATCTGAAAACTCATTAACCTTAAGTCCAGAAAAAACAAGTGTAGACAAAACTCCGACAGAAAAGCCCCTGTCCAAAAGAGCACGACGAAAATTAGCAAAATTGAGGAAAGAACAAGACAAAACAGGTGAATTTATCCCTTTAGAGCAACCAGCAAAAAAAAAGAAAGCGGCACAATCACCGAGTAAAAATAACGCCCCTCACTCAGATAAGCAACAAGGTACCAACTTGTTTGAATCTGACTCAGATGAGTCATCTGATGATGATGAAGATGTTCAAACTACAGATGTATCAAACAAATCAATTAATGCACCCTCTACTGATGAAGAAATTGAGGAGGAGAGTGAGGAGGAAAACGAAGAAAGTGAGGAGGAAGAGGGAAAACTAAACATAAAGGCTTCCTCTGAGCCAAAGCCGAAAATCATGGACTTTGGTTCAGAAGATGATGATGATGATGAGGAGGAAGCCAGTAGTGATTCTGATTCAGAAGAAGTTGTTAATAACAAACTACATAAAACTAAAAAAGAAAATGCTAATGACAGCCAAGATAGCCAGGAGAGTCAGGGCAGTCATTACTTGTCACTAGAAGCATCAACAATCGGATCATCACCAATCAAGAGGAAAAAGGAAGACCTCTCTGATGATTCTGATGTTGAAGGTAAAAACTTTATTGATGATGAAGCCGAAGAAGGGAATGAAACATCTGATGAAAGTGCTGAAGAGGAAGAAGAGGAACCTTCCCCTGTTCAAAAGAAACGCAAAATTACACCCAATGATGACCAAAAAGATGGACGATTCCAAGAAGAACACAAAATATTTGTTGGCGGTCTTGCACCAAAGTAAGTAGGCTATGTTCATTTCCACTAATGTGCAATTCTATGGCTCATTTTTTTTTTTTTTTTAGTATGCTATGTCCTAACATAGGTACTAGCCATCAGTGGCGTATCCAGGTGGGGTTCAAGTTAAGGGGTTTGAACCCCCCCTTTGTCTTTAAAACATGAATTTTTTACAATTCAAATCTGTGTTCTACAATTAAAAATCTCTTATGTGACTCTAAATAGCCTAAAATGCAAGTTTAGTTTACAGGTCTAATTTTCACACATTTTCTGGAGAAGGACCCACCATTCAGCCCAAGGTTACAATAAATACTTTTTCTTTCTTTCTAAAAGTAAGTATGTGATAAGTATAATTTATATGCTAAATGTTCCAGCTCAACAGAAGATGACTTGAGAGAAGCTTTGTCTGATGTGGGGAATATTGTGGCAGTCCATGTTCCATTAAGCAGGGAAGTGCCAGGGGAGTGCAGAGGATTTGCCTTTGTCACCCTGAAAGACCAGAAATCAGTAACAGTAAGTAACAATATTCACATATTTTATTATTTTTGTCCTACCATTCCATCCAAAATGTGAGAAATGTTAAAACAACTAAATTAACACATTGACAATCCTTTGTTTAAAGTCCATTTTTGGTGATGATTAGGGATGGGTCGGTTGTTAAAGTTGGTTGCCGGTTTACCTCGTTTTTGCAACAAAAAAGCAAAAAAAACCTTAATGTTCTGTAATCATTTTGGTTAGGAGAACATAAAAGGTTTATCAGATGTTTGTTTACGACTTTCATAATTTATTGCTATGGTAATGAAGCAATAAAAAACTCATTAGAAGTCCCAAACCCACTATCATTTTATCAGACAATAATCATTTTATCTTACTTCCAAGAATTCAAGTCAAAGCACATAAATGTTTTATTACTTAGATTGTTAATCTCTTTTATTCCTTTACTTCTAAGGTATAATAATCTAAAATCGCTTAAAAATAACTTGCAAAGCGGACGGAGACTGTTGCATTGTTGTGGCAGACTTAAGCCGCATGCTCTGGTATGCACTGCAACTAACCTCTAGTGGTCACGTATCACTAAAGCTGCCATATCTCAGTTGATATTTGTCCAATCTTAAAAAATAAGGTGTCAATCGATTTGTAGTTAAATTGCCTTAAAAAAGTTATTGTTGTAAATATTTTGTAAAATCAATGGTTTTTGAGTTATTTAAGAAAGAAAATTTTAAATGACCGCCATTTTGAATTGGTACAACTTATAAACCAGATACTTTGTGCAAAGATTAGTCTTACTTGTCACTACTTACGTACCAAGTTTCAAGTTAATCGTTTAAGGAATTCGAAATCACATGCAGACGGACAGCCGGACAACGAGGCTCCGGTGACCCATGTTTTATAGTGTATAATATTCATGTATTAACCCAAGGAACAATCCTGTGAATTTTTTCGAGAGAGTTCACAAACACCCTGTATAAAATATCCGGATGTATTTCAATAATTTTTGTCTAACTGCCTCAATATGTATTTTCCAAGATATCTTCGAGTCAACATTTAAGCCTAGATATTTTATTGAATTTACCTGTTCAATGTCCGCACATTGGCACTGTAGATCCATTTTACAATTTAACGAATGATATTTTAATGGCTCAGCAAAGCTTATGTTAAGAGACAAATTGAAGATTATGTACTTTGTTTTAGGACTCATGACCATAAAGTGTTTTGTGAACCACACTCTTAGCATCTTTATATAAGCCTGCATTTCTAGTCTAAGTTACTCTAGATTTGAACTGCTGTAAAACAGTGCAGTATCGTCAGCAAACGCAACTAGTCTGCCATTGAATACACCTTCACAAAGATTATTTACATAAATAAGAAATAATGGTCCAGATAATACAGAACCCTGTGGAATTCCGTGCTTAATAATACCTACTTCATTAACAGATTCACCTACTCTAGTTACGCGGCTTCTTTCTGATAAATATGAACTGAACCACTTGAGAGGGATCCCTCTAATACCTGTTTTATACATTCGAGACAGGAAAATAGAGTGATCTACTGTGTCGAATGCCTTCATTACATCGACAAATATACCTGCACAGCATTTACCTTGATTTATTCCATTGTAAACCTGAGACATAGAATCTAACAAAGCATTACTTGTGTTCATTTTACATCTAAACCCATACTGTTTTTTACTAAAGAAATTGATTTTATTCAGGAAGTTAATCAAATGCTCCTTTACAATCTTTTCTATTATTTTTGATAAGATAAAGAGTAAGGCTATAGTCTCAAATTTACGGAAAGTAAATAAAAGAAACGTCTTTTATTTATTTTTATTTATTTTATATAAAATAAACCATGTAAAAATTCCCCTCCCCCCCTCCAAAATCGATTTCTCCCCTTATATTTTTCCTATAGTCACTATAGGTGCATCGGTCTAAATCACGTTTATCCCCTTTTAGATTAGCTGGAGATTGAAATTTGGCACCATTGTAGGTCTTGAGCTCTTATTTAAAACTGACATCTACAATAATAACCCCCTCCCCTGAAATATCGAATTCCTCCCCCCCCCCAATGTTATTTTTATAGGTGCATCGGTCTAAATCACGTTTACTCACTTCTACATAAACTGGAGATCTGAAATTTTGCACGATTGTAGGGCTTTAGGTCTTGCGTCCTTGAAAAGTGAAATTTCCTCTGCCCCCAAAAAGCTAGATAATTTTTAAAAGTTAAATTTTCCTATAATAAACCTTTTTAAGAATCCAGGGTGTCTACCTACCGGAAATCTGGGAAAACCGGGAATTGTACTTAAATTTTTATTGGCCATGAAATGTACGGGAATTGTCCTTAAATGCCAGACTATGTCCTTAAATTTTTAATGGGCCATAATTTTATTGATCGCTAGTTGGTTAGGAGCACATAAAAGGTTTATCAGATGTTTGTTTACATTTTCATAATTTATTACTATAGTAATTATGCAATAAAAATCCCATTAACAATCTCAACCCATTAATATTTTATCACGACAATCAAGTGTCAAGTCAAGTACTTCCAAGAACTGTTGACTCAGCAGCTAGCTCATAAAATTTGTATCACTTTTATTCCTTCTTTTTTTATTACTAGGGTAATTATTATTAGATCGCAATGGCTGTTAAATTTCACTTCTTACTTGTACTTTCGGCTTGAAGATTCAATTTGCCGCGGCCAGTGCCTAGTGCCATAAAACTGTTTATGGTTTCATATTAAACATGTAAATAATCTACAGTCTTATTTTGTAAGTTAACCCCTTTTTATGGACATTCTATCTTTCAATTGACAAAACCACAAGCATTGTTGTTTGCATTAATGTTTAATCACTATGTAGGCCTGCTTGGTTTCAAATTATGTCATTGCATTTTCTGTATCTTTGTCTTATATTGTTGGCTATTCAGGTTTCAATGTTTTTTGTTTCCCATATATTTATTTATTGAGTTGTATGCTTTAAGCAATCAAAATCTTATGAACTAGAATGGTGATAGTGACTTTGCTGCTATTATAACCTCATTGTTTGTTACTCAGTTTATATAGGCCCTCCTAAATAATTAGGTCTAGGCCTGGGTATTATGATTCTTGAAAGAGCTGTAAAATATATTAAGAAAATGTAATTGAGCCTAAGATAAACAACTAATTATTGCTATGTGTCGATATTAACTTTGCAAATGAAAATACAATAATCTTACTCTGTGCTTATTGCTTATTAATAGCCGCTTAACCACAACGCTTATTAATGGCCACAGCAAAAGTGATATTTCCAGCTTTGTACTTCCATGATTGCTGAAATTTTATTCCCCTGGAATCTTGCCCTCCAAAGCAAATTTTATGTTAAAGCCAAGGGGGTAGGATTCTGACCGCAATCACTTAATAGTGGAACTTAACATATCTTGTTACTTTTGTAAATTTAATGAGAAACTAATTAAGTTGTTTTTACAAGTTTATGGACTGGACTTATCTCTCCTGGAATTTTACCTCCCCCCTCATGAGTTTATCCCAAAATGTATCAACCCAAAAAGGTACCCTGCAAAGAAAACCTATTAGGTCCACTTGTTTATAAACAAAGGAGCGTTTACTGCAATTTTTAATTTTTAAAATTGTAGTATAAGTATAATGTTGGTGAATAAAGATTAAATTGATAACTTTATTTTGCAGAAAGCCATCAGCCTGAGTGAGCAAGTAGAGGTGAATGGAAAATCTATCTTTATTAGAAAATACAACTCAGAACCTGGTGGAGGCGGTCAGCGAGGCGGAGGCCGTGGAAATTTTGGTGGTGGTCGTGGCAGAGGCAGAGGTGGTTTTAGAGGTGGTAGGGGAGGTTTCAGAGGAGACAGAAATGGGAATCGTGAGGGCAGGGGAGGATTCAGAGGAGGGCGAGGAGGAGGAGACTATGGAAGTAGAGATGGACGAGGTGGGAGAGGAGGAAGTGACAGAGGAGGAAGGGGAAGATTCAATAGGGGAAGGGGCCGTGGCAGCAAATACTTCCTCTGAAGAAATTGCAACTTTTAATGTAATTATATTGTCTCTTTGTTTTATTTGAGTATTAAATCAGACCACCTAGACCTGACAAGTTTTATATTCATATTATTTGACACATTCTTTTTATATCAATAACTTTTACATGTTGTGTTTGTTTTGTTATCAAGGATTTTGTGTTTTAGCTACCTATGTTTATTATTTAACAGTTGGAATGACTGTTCCTTATTTCGTACAGTGTTGTTTGAAATCCTGACGTAAGTGGCACATTGTAAGAAATTATTGTGCAAGAAATGTAACATTTTAAATATTGTGAGTCCATAAATACTGTTCACATTTTGTATTTAACATTACAGTAATAATTCTTGTCAAAATTATGTGAGTTTTAGTTAGCTGACATTTTTCTGACATGAGAATATAAAACTAGTTGTCTTATGATATATAAGACTGATAAAAAATGTTTTGTGATACATTTTTGAATATTCACTTGTAATAAACCACCATTTAATGTTAATTGTTTTGTTAACAAGATCATATTAAAACCTTTGTTATTTGATACTGAACATGCCTTATGATTTCATTCCATCTTAGCTAGCATAAAAACAGTTATGGCAACTACAATAAAATATCAAATCAAAATTTCTTTTATTTTGTATAAAATAATCATTTTTTACAGTTTTTACAAAATATAACATTACAATAGAAGTTGATAACTGAATAACTTAAAAATATACAAAATTAATCCCACATGGGAGAACCCGTGCATGGGAGTTAGTCGTTTTATATTGTAATAAGAACGAATAAGAAACTTTGATACATAGTAAAAACAGTAAAACTTCTATTTACTAGCATGATTACAAAGCGCTAGCAAAATTTTGGCAAATCACATTGGAACATAGATAATCATATTATCTTAACTAATTCTCAAACAGTTAAGATTTGTTAATCTTAACAAGTCAGTATTTTTAAAGTTGAAAGTATACTCAATCATAGTAAAATACTACCAAACTATTAATCCGTAGATTCAGTATTACTCATTGACTTCCCCCTACCATTAACCACCCAAAACGCCCCCCTCCCCCCACACAGACACATGTGTGTGCACACACAAGCACACGCTGTATCAGCTGTCAGCTATTGTCTGTATATAGAAACTAATAATCTATTAGCTCCATCCCTACCAATGAGTTTGAGCCATTGAACAACGTGTTTTTTGTACGTTGTAAGTGAGTGTCTGTCATAGTCTCGTAAGTCTAGTGAAAAGATAGAGTAAATGATGTGTGCAACGTAGTAACAGTTAGTTGTAGAAAATGTCTTTGTAAGTCTGGGTAAGCGTATGCCTTGGCCTTGTTAAAAGTTAAAAATGGAGAGAAAAGGACTCGATACTGAGCAGAAAATAATTTAATTACTCACAAAAGAAAAGTATACTCAATCATAGTAAAATACTACCAAACTATTAATCTGTAGATTCAGTATTAACCTCCACTGGATCCTTGATTCCTAAAAAATCCAAACTCCACAAATCTGAATTGAATTCATTATCAACAGGGGACAGTAAAGAAGTTACTGCCATAGAACTGGACCTATCATTGCCTTCAACTCAGGCCCGTTTTTGACCATGTCAGCGCCCTAGGCACAACTAAAATAGTTGCGCCCCTTTGCAATATAAACAGGGTGACCACTAACCGGGAAATCCGGGAATTAAGCGTGATTTTTTGAACCGGATATTATGTGTGCATTTTGTATTTCTACCTGGAGTTTTCAATTTACCGCGATGGCGCATGACAACAGTGACGTTTCCATGACCACGGGAGACGATAGTATGTCTCCACAAGGCCGTGAGGAATGATCAGAACTTTGCCGCGATCGCTTGAGATGATGATAATGTCTAAACGACCGTGGGATATGATCATGATTTTACCGCGATCGCGCGAGACGATAATGTCTAAACGACCGCGGGATATGATCATGATTTTACCGCGATCGCGCAATACGACAATCAGATCTACAGAACCGCGAGGGATGATCAGAACATTGCCGCAATCACAGAAGACGAAGATTATGTCCACACAACCGCCAACCGCGGGATATTATTAACATTTTGCCGTAATCCCGGGAGACAACTACGATTTCTTCACGACCGCGGGAGACGATTATGATGTCTTCACGACCGCGGGAGATGATTACGATGTCTACAGGATCGCGGGAGTTACAATAATTATGTCTAATCTACACGGCTGCGAGGGATGATCAGAATTTTACCGCAATCGCGTAAGACGATGATAATATCCACTCGACCACGGGAAAGATCAGAATTTTGCCTCATTCTCGAAAGACGATGACGATCTGGCGATCTCCAAACAACCGCGGGAGATGATTACCATTTGCCGCAATGGCGGGAGAGGATGACAATGCCTCACGACCGCGGGAGACGATGATGTCTTCACGGCTGTGAGGGATTATCAGAATTTTATCGTGATCACGCAAGAAGATGTATGTCCACACGACCCCGGGAAAAGATAACAATTTTGCCTCATTCGCAGTAGACGGTGATAGTCTCATCACGACCGCGGGATGTGTTCATATATTGCCGCGATCAAGGAAGACGATAACACAGAAAACATACGATAGTTATTTTCACACATCCGCTGGAAATAGTCAGAACTTTGCCGCGATCGCGGAAGACGGACGATGATGACGTATATACAACAGCAGGAAATAATTAACATCTTGCCCCAATAGTGGGAGACTGTTAAGGTGTCTACACGGCCGCAAGGGATTATCAGTTTACCGCGATCTCATGCAAAAACAGCCACAACTTTTTTATTTTTCCAATATTTTTGGCGCCCTCCAAAAAAGCCAATTGCCTCGCGCCCTAGGCACGTGCCTACCTTGCCTATTCGGTAAATCGGCCCTGCTTCAACTGTGGTTCTTCCCATTAAAGTCTAGCCCAACAAAGTGTGCATCGCAACTAACCCGTTGGAAAGCAGATATCGTTTCTCAGTGTAAAGTTTCCCGGCGACGTCTGCACCTATCAGAACTTCAATAGGTCCGTCTCCATCTGTTACATCAATTCCCAGTGTTCCAAGCTCAGTGGACCAAGGACCAGGTTTAACTGATGTAACATCGTTACAAATTACATCTTGATCAAGAACGTCAAAATTGTTGTTGTGTGTCATAACTGTTATTCAAGTCACTTTATACACAGTCATCATCCACACGCATGTTGAATTGTTTCAGTGCTAGTGTCACCAAATAAAGCATGAACTAGCTTCTCCTTTCTGAGCTTCTCCGTCGTAGCCAAATTCCTTTGCTGTATTTTTCAAAATATAAGATAGTTGTGATCCCGTATTTGTTAAAGCACGTGCTGTTCGCTCTTGATTTTGGTTTCTAATTTTTACCAGAAAGGTTTGTAAAAACACTTCAGTGTGAACATTGTTTGCTTGAGAACTTTCTTTGCCTGGTTGTTCACTCAATGAACTTCTTTCTACAGCAGATGCCCTACACATAACAGCCAGGGCTAGGATATACAAGGGCTGGCTCACTCCTTTGATGTTAGCGCTCGCCTCCTCCGCCCCTCCTCAGTGACGTAGCGGAGATACATCGGCGCGAGGCGCAACGGTAGCCTAACACGGCAGTGCATTTGTCGCCCGGCATCTACGCGCATATTAATAATTGTGTTTATAATAATGTAATTTATAGTGTGATTTTTAAAGCGGGTTTTGTTAACCCTCCAACATGCAATGGGCGAACTCTGTAGTGGCAAGGCATTTTTGGCGATTTTGCAGTCATATTTTCGAAAATTCATATAAACTAAACCAACAGATCAAACCTATGAACCGTATTTATTATTTCCAACTTGAAGTGTTCGTAATGAAATTAAGAATTTGAAAATTGCAACGAAATAAATATTAAAAATATTGTAGAAAATATTGTCAGTAGGTAAAAAAATTGCTGCATGAACCAAAAATGTTTCATAAGATATACAAATTGTTTGGAATTTATTTCCCTACATGGAAATGTAAAAAGATTCCAACCACCATTTATACAAAGTTATGGCCCAAAAACGAAAATGACAAGTTTCACGATTTTGCACAACAAATTTCAAATAAAAACCAAATAAATGTATTATCAAGAGGTAAAGTAAAAGTAAACATTTTTAGGCAATAATATTGGAGATCAAATGAAGTAAGAATTGTTTATGTATACTGATCATTTCAATAGATGTTTATGACTTTTAATAAATGTTTATAGGTATTTGTCTTGAAAAACATTTTGTTATTCACACGTATATATTATTTTAAAAACACAAACCAACTATATAAAATGAAAGTAAACTTATTCCCCTACATGAATATAAATAGTTATAAAGGCAAATACACAAAAATAAATATTTTATATAGTTTTTTTTTCTATAAAATGCTAATGTGCCTTTTTCATTTGGCGATTAAATTGTTTGTTAATTATGACGAAATGTTTCAAAAACGGGCTAAATGTAATGTCCCAGGACTTAAATTAAGTAAGTACATCCACATAAAACAGTTTATAAACTAAATAAGTACAATTTTTACAACTAATAAATACGATTAAAGTGATAAAGTCAAACCCGCGATATTTGTTGTTGGTAAACAGTCAATGAAGTTCACAAAAACTGGCTAAATAGTGTCTCAAGTTTCTAAAAGTAATGTCACATTACAGTCGAGGCACAATAAATAATATCGTAACTAAACATTTACAACGTATAATCTTGATGTAAACTGAAAGTAAAATCACACCAAAACTCGACTTGTTAGTTATTGGTCAACAGAGATTGAGGTTAGTTAGTCAGGCAACTTAATGTATTTTTGCAACTATATGTTATTTTAATGTATTGAAATATGTAGGGCCTATAATAAAATGTAATTGATTAATTGAAATTCTTTTCCTTCCTATAAAAGTTACAAAATACTAAGTATAGGTAATGTATTTACATACAACCTCAATGTATTTTATATAACCTCAATTAATCCTAAAAGGTATGAGTAAGTAATAAATAAATACAATTAATAATCCATTCATTAAGATACATTCGAGCAATACAAACACAGATATTACACAGTAACTTTAATGCATTGGATCAATAACTACAGTAATCTTAGCCATCGCTTTACATTCCACTCCCATCCTTAAATATCTAATAAAGTTAATTTTACTTATTAAAATTGATGTTATACGTAAACTTATTTGAAAATCAATTACTTTTATAAAATACATTAATACCTAATAAAAAATTACCAACATAGAGCTTAATAAACGCTAAATGTGCGGTAATACCAGCGCTTACACAGGCAAAGATATACGGTGCCGGGAGCCCGAGGTATCGCCGTGACGTCACAGCGGCGGAGTGGTGGGGAGCCACCTGGCATCACTTTCTGAGCTCGCGTGGCCTAGCCCTTGTATATCTCTAGCCCTGCATAACAGCGGTGTGCCTCCTTCCACAGTTGGGACGTTTTACTCTAACTTTACATTGCACACTCCTATGACCATACTTCAAGCAAGTAAAACAACAATCATTTTTTCCATCGATTTTCACCTTCTCATCTACTGTCAATTTACTGTCTCTACAGTTTTCAGCTAAGTGGTTCTGGTTAGAACCACAAAACATACATTTTACTTTAGTATTTAACTTATCAGACTTCGTTGGGTTAACTAAACCAGCAGCTGTCAGCATCATTTTAGTATGTCTGGCGTAACTAAGCTTAGATTGAAATACAGTAGATTTACTTAATTTAGGCTTTAGGTTAGGTCGCTTACTATTTTCAAAACCAGATGCGGCTAGGGGAAGATATGGGGGTTTAGTGAGTGGGAGAAAATTTCGCGCCGTTCCGGCCAAACCTCGCATGCGGGGTTGGTTTTGCAGATTGGCCACAACCTAAACCCCAACTCTTACTTGTTAGCTGCGGAGAGCTACCTTCTGCCACTGGGTGTTGGTCCACCTACAGAACCAAGTGAGGGGGGCCCTAGACTAAGGTGTAATGCCATCCGTGCCAAGAGTCTTGTGGCACTGGGGGCCTAATATTCAGTGTCTTAACGGAGCCTTCTGGGAACCAGGGGTAACCCAGTCGTACGCACCCCTTACCTCTCTAATCGGGTCACTGGGGAAGTGGACTTAAATACCCGGTATTCGTGAGAACAATGTAGACAATCTGACCCAAATGGAGGAGGAAGGTCTACTGAAATCTGACGATGACGACAAGCTCGCAGAAACCGGAAAGGAACGAAAAACGACTTTCCAGGGGCGAGTTGCAAAGATGGAGGATAGCGGACGCTTAAGCCAAAGGCGAAAAGGTGCTATCCAGAAGTGAGAGGAGGCTGGTGTGGGCTGCCAAGCACCCTAACTCTGCTGCCTGCAAAGCCAGTTCCTCCGGGAACTAGGATACTGGGAAAAAGCAGGGCAAGGGTGGTACCCCCAAAGCTGACTCTAAGGAAGAAAGGTGGAGGCTGTGCTGACACAGTCACAAAGGATTGGCTGGTCAAGCAAGTTCAGGAGCTGAGTCCTTTCGGGGAAATCTCACTACGGCTTGCCCCAGCCAGAGAAAGCTGTGAAGGTATATTTATGTACCCAGCCCTACAAGGTCTGCGTATGAGATCCCTTGGCCTATTGATGGGAGATCAAAGGGAAGAACAGGTCACCATAGTCAAAAGGCTCTCACGGTTCACCAAGGACCTGGGATTTGACGGAGAATGAGGATCTGCGAATGACGGTGCACAATAAGCTGTTCTAGCTGCGATGTAATCCCATGGTAACTTGTAAGCCTGGCCGTCTCTTAAAAAAAAAAAAAAAAAAAAAAAGATGCGGCTAGAGTAATCCTTTCCTCGTTAGCAACGAGATGTTTCATTCACTCCAAAATCGTTCACTCCAAAAATTAATTTGATAAATTATTTGCCTGTTCGTTCGCTCCAATGTTCATTCAATCCAACGGGTACAGTCAACTCTAGAAGTAGACTAACCAGTAGAAAATATTAATTTTTAATTTTACTGTACATTGGATCGAATGCACATTGGAGTGAACGATCAGTATAATATAAATATGTAATAATCTTGAACTGTTGCATTCACTCCAAAATCGTTCGCTCCAAAAGTGATGGGTGTTGCGTTCCCCAATCTGCAGGCTCGTGGCGCTTGTATATTGTCGTGATAGTTTAGTATGAATCTTTTTGACTACTTGTTCACCTTAACTGTTATGTCTTTACAAAAATAATACTTTGATATAGTTACTAAAGTCCCTACTGGTATAAAACCTAATTAGACATACCGTAGGCCTACTATATTTTATGCAAAATTGACATTAATTGGCGATATCTTAAGACCTACTCTACGGGCATATTGGAAAACGTCTGCAATATAATTTACATACACATAAATTATTAATACCATTAACTATACACAGAATAATAATAACTAGTTCAATAAAGTTAAAGTTTTGACAACGCGATCATTTATTTTGGCATTTACCTTTTCAACGGAGAGCTTAGCGTTGTATACCTTTTATTTACAACAAAAATTCGTAATCACTAACAGTAGAGACTTTGACTTTCGTATACAATATTAAGGTTTGGAGGTGTTGTGTTTGTAACCATTATTACATATGCTAATAGGAAATAGTGTTCAATGTTAATAATTCAATACGTTTTTAGATACATTTTTAGAGTTTTTAGATTTTTTTTAGCTTGTCCAATAATCGTCTTCATGGCCACTTCTAGGTCTGGCTAGTTTACGTGCGAAGCTTTCCAGAAATCGCCGTTTTCCAACTACGATATGACGGAAATATTATTTAACGTTTTAAAATCACTAAATGATGAAAAATATTTTGTGCCATCCGAGTACCCGTCTTCGTACGGAGTGGGCGTATAAGTATAAAATGGTAATTGTAGTTATACTCAGGCTTTGCGTTAGCAATGGGAGAGGACACGGCTTAAGTAAATTGGTTCTTTTAATATAGTATAGCACATTTACCATAATATATTCTACCACTGCACCCAAACATAGAAAAAGTAAAGTTAACACAGCTTTGTGTTGGTGCTTGGTTCAAATAAGCTGTTGTTATTAGTGCAAAAAGAATTACTAGTGAAGTCTGTTGGTAAACCTTATAACTTTTTAATGCTATTGAATATAGTAGAAATAACTTCTTGATCAGCATTGTTCGTGTTATTAAATTTACGAAAAGTAAATAAAAGAAACGTCTTATAACACTTAAAACAGATATTTACGCTTAAATACTGTTACTCACAAGAAGGCTAATATACAAAAAGGATGGTAAGCGGTGATAGATTTCGATTGGACACTCCAATCATCATCAGACCCAATAGGCGAAAGTAATTCTTCTATAATATGCAATAACATTTAATAACATTCTTTGCAATCATCACAAAGTTAAGTCCATGTTTCCTACAAAAAAAGTCGCACTTCGGCTCATATCATTGTTCATTTTTTGTGGGAATCTTCAAATTATTGGACGTTTTCTTCATCATATAGGTTGTTAAATAAAAATATTAAATTACATTTAAATGAAATCATTATCATCTGGTCTTTACGTGTGAACTAGCTGTTCTGAATTATACACAGTTTTAACTGACTACTCGATTACCGCAAGTAAGACGGGCTAACAGCTCGTCATATATTAAAACTCAAATATCTTTATTTTTGACAGTCCCGTGACAGGGTTTTTTTTATTTCACGATTTTAAATGAATTACTTGACGGAATTTCACGATTTTTGTGTTGAAATAAGTATAATTCTGAGAAGTAGGGAATGTCATTGTGATTTTGTCATTGATTAGAGGAAATAAGTAAGATTCTATAACCATTGCTATACGAATCGATGCTCTCGAGCTTTAAAAAAAAGCTTATGAAAATTTCTTTTGCTACTCAAATTTTTTAGGAAAGGTTGGGAAAATACAATGATCAGATGTTTTAATTTATCTTATCAGCTTTTTCTTTACAATACATTTTGAGCTGCTTAAACTATGCTTGAATTAGGAATAGAAATATTGATATAACTTTATACATTTTTAATGGACTACTCGATTCCCGTACGTAGGACGGGCCGACACTACGTAGGACTCTGTTGCCACTGGTTAGGGTTCCATTATCATGTTAACGAAACCAATCACGTATAAACTTTTCATCAGCATTGATATAGCTACATATTTTTAATAAGTGAAACGTAAAGAAACGGAAGCTACCTCTAAGGTTTAATTATTATTACTGGAAATTTTAAATTTTTCGTGTATTTGTACTTGTTGTAATTTTGCCGTAGTTGAAAGTTATCAAGGGTATTTGAACAGAAACGGTATAGATCATACACATAAACAAATAACGTCACTAGCTCAAACCAATGGTAACATTAACATATTGGTTTGGTAATTTTATTGACGGTTAAATTAAAAAATGACAGTACAAACACGTGTGCTTTTACGCTAGTAACGTCATTTTGTTATAATTAATAATAACTGGATTAATGTAATTCTTTTTACATACATAGCTTTCATATTTTTTTTTTATACTCCATTTACAAGCCCAAATGACAAATACACACCTTTCTTTAAGCATGACAATAGATACATAATTTAATTTCACTTGGAGGGAAAGAGGCTCTTTTTGGTACAGAAATACGATTACGTACCAAACTGTGTAAATAAATAATTAGTTGCAAAATTAGACTAAAAATAATTTGTATTTACATTTCAATTGTTTACAAACATAACTATAAATATCGTGTGATTAGCAACTTTTTTATAATGCACTGATACATACATTTGTCATTTTACAAAGCAAGCTTAGTTGTTCAACTAGATTCTTTTAAAACACCATGATAAAGTAAATAATAGTGTTGCGGAGGTAATGACAATACATCTATGAGAGACATCTATGATCACATCTATGATCTATCAAGAGAAAGGTATTCATGCATAAAATCTTTATACAGTATAGTAAAATGTTCGTTACGTGAAAACTTACGTTCCATGGCAGTTAAATATTGCTTCTGCATCAATGGACGAACCTAACATTTTGGATGAGCCTTTAAACCGTAATCGTACAATTAATTTTCAGAGTTTGTCTCCGCAAATAACTTTTCACAATGAATAACTATAAATATAACTATAAATAGGAACTTGGAAATAGAATCTAAAAAAACTCAATAATGTATTATCGTTATTTTATCACCACTAATATTATTTAATCGAACCAAACTGTCATAAATATTTGCAAACCTAAACTAATTAGGCTTTCCAGCGACCCAATAATTACCAAAATCGGTCCAGTAGAAGTCTAGATTTCATTGTACAAAGTAAAAAAAAATACATCTTGCTCAGTATTTTCACACTTAAATGCCATTTGTAAGTTGCTTAGCTTTTTTGAAAATAACTTTTCAAAAAGGAAATCAACCAAAGTGAAGGTGAACTGATACTAATACTCAAGAAAAGGCAGCCAAAAGTTGCCTCCAAAAATAAAATGTGAAACCCCCGTTTTCAATGTATTTCTTATAGGAAATATGTTTTTTTTTTTTACATAAATCTTAGATTTTCAGAACTGATCTAAATATAAGAAGATTGTATATAGAGATAGGTCGATATTTTACAAGTTCTCTACCTACAGATTATGACACAGTTATTTACCTATAGCTAAGGGAGTATGTTTTATCTATGCCTATACCCGCGTGAGGCGGACATATACAGTTACTAGTTTGACTAGAGATGGGACCATCTGTATTTCTTTCTAACAACATTTACAGCTTCTACTCAGTTCGTGGCATAAGGACGTGGATCCTCTAATCTGTTAACCAACAGATGCGTTCTGTCTGTTTCTTATCTACACCTCTGATAATTTCCTCCAAACAATAACACTAGGTTCAACGTCAACTATGTCCAAGGCTATGGTGTATAAAATAAGAGCATGATCGTTGTAATTTCGAATTTTAAAAATGTCAAGACTTTTTATAATCAAACTAAATTCAAAGAGAAAATAATTGAATAAAAAATATGGGTTTACCACAAATAATTGCGTAGTTGTGTAATGCAAATATATAACATCTATATTTCCTAGAATATAGATATTGCCATCACACAATATTATATATATATTTTCCTAATCTAATTGGAAACTAGTTTTCTTTGTCTCAACTAATTTGAGAGAACGGCTGGGTGTAGAAACTTGGTAGATGTGTCCAAAGAAAGGTTGGTTTGTAGATGAGCCAACAAAAGAGAAATGAGCTAATTCCCGAGAGGCCTTAAAGAGTTACACACATGACACACACATCCACACACATTATGACACATTATGGACATTATGAGAATATCATTATGTTACAATATCTTATTCTAAAATAGTTGTTAATATTAAAACTGTAGTAACAGTTACCCAGCGCGCGTTGCTGCACTTATCTACTATTTATTGATAATCGTTTTATTATGATAAATAACAACAATAGGGATACCAATTGACAATAACTAAATATGTTATTATTTGTACTTTGTGTGAAAATCATACATTTCCTAAAATTAAACATGTGATACTCAGGGATGCCATTGTGCCTTATTGATCGTAATCTAAAAAAACAAGAACCAAAGGAAATTGTAGACACTTAGATTCAAATGGGGGTTCAGATTAAATCATCGGTATTCTTTGGATTGGATTAAGATTATATCTCCTTTGAACGAGCCACTGATGATTTTTCTTCGGTCAAGATTTGTTTCATTTTTTCATACGTCAGTCTTGTTCCACTATCAGACAGTAAATGCGCCGCGAGCCTGCAGATTGGGGAACGCAACACCCATCACTTTTGCAGCGAACGATCTTGGAGTGAATGCAACAGTTTACTATGATTACATATTTCAATAATACTGCTCGTTCACTCCAATGTGCATTCGATCCAATGTACAGTACACTTTAAAATTTGTATTTTCCACAGGCCCGTCTACTTCTGGAGCTGACTGTACCCTTTGGATCGAATGAACATTGGAGTGAACGAACAGACAAATAAATTGTAAAAATACTTTTTGGAGTGAACGATTTTGGAGTGAATGCAATAGACCCGTTAGCAACCTCCTTTTGTAGAAACTTCATCAAACCATCAAGTCTATCCTTAAGTTAGCATCAACTTCATAGCCGGAGTGACGCTGTCAAGCTCTCAACAGTTCCTCGGGCAAACAAGACTCTATAAGAGAATATAACATAGAAAATTTGTCAGTTGTTAGTCCTAATGTCTCCAATGCTCTTAGCTGAGTTTCCAGTTTGTCGTAAATGCAAGAAACTTCTACCTTACTGTTTAAAATACTCAGCACTAACTTCAAAAGTTCTCTAATATACACTTCTATGAGGTCATCTCTACCAAAACTACTTTTAAGACTTTGGATAGCTTTTGAATAGTTCTCAGAGGTTGCAGGATAGCTTTCGACCAGCTGACGAGAGCCTTAGAATTAGTTAAAGTAGCCTGCATAAGATAATGATATTTATCGATATCGTCAATATTCTCGTCATCATCTATTATTTTGAATTGTGCCCAAAAAGGTAGCCAATCCTTCAAATCCCTGCCAAACTTAGTAAATTCAGTTACTCATTACAGACGTTGTTACAGACCCATTGAACTCAGGTGAAGTAGACATAGGACTAATCAATCTACTCTGTACAGCTAAACTAATTTGATTAAACTTCTCTACATATTCATTTGCTAGCCTAACTTCTTAATCTAACTCTTCATCTGCTTTAGAATCAAGCAAGAAATCTACAACTTCCCTGTCCAAAATTTTTAGTTCTATCTTACCTTCCAGAGAGCTCAATTTACCCTGTATATTGTGTAGGTCTTGCTCATCTTCCTTGACATAGATCTTCATTTATTGCATTATAGATTCTGGTAAATGCTGTTCTGGAGGTTTTTCTTAGTTTCCTATTTCTTTCCATTATCTCAATCAGTGACTGTCTGGTTAAGAACTCATACAGTCCTGTCACGGTCGCCAAATGTTACAAGTCAAAAATGGAGAGAAAAAGACTCGATACTGGGCAGAAAATAACTTAATTACTCACAAAAAAAAGTATACTCAATCATAGTAAAATACTACAACAAAAATTTTCCTGTAATAACAACCTAACAATCCATCCAAAAAACACATGTGTCAACATTTTTAAAGTTCATATTTTTATAGCAGCTGGAAAACGTCAAAACTTATTTAAATTAATATAAATCACTTATTATTGGTTCGATTTTCATCGCCAGATACTCAATGGATGCTGAATTTTATGCTCTTCAATTCCTTTACGTTGTGTTTTTATGTAGGCTGGACGGTTTTTTGACGTTTTAGCAAAAACTACAAATTAACCCTAGATTTCAAGGTTTTTGTGATCCCAGGTCAGAAGCTCGCCTGAAAAAATGAGACAAACTTCAAATACTTTTACTTCTAGATAAGAAAAAGGATTAAAACAAGTTCCAGCTTTCCAGGAATTATTTCCAGGCACAGCCAATTTTTTAACTAATTTTACTGTCTTTTTTTCTCATAATTTCACTGAACTAACTACTTTAACTCACACTAACACTCTACCTACTAACTAACATAACTATTAAAGCACACAATACAAATTTAAATATGCTTTTGGGGTCTATTTCCTTGGTCTGCTGTAGCATTTTTGGACAGTCATAAAAAGATGGTGTAAAAGGTTTAAAGTAAACTGTGCTTTAGTATCTTGATGGTAAGTGGAATTCAATAATTCTGTTAGTTTTGGCATTGGCCATATTTATATATTGAGGAACTAAATTAAATACATGGTCATTTTGTTAAATATGCCATTATAATCTGACAGATGGTTAAGTATAATTTCCTCATAAATAAATTAATACATTGCCAAGATAATGTAGTAACATTTTTTAAAGGTTTTAAGGACAGTGAAACTAAACTCTCCTTCAATAACAATATTACAGTCTGGCCATTTTGGGATAAGATATAACTTCAAGTTTTGTATGAACTTACTTTAAGTATACTGTATGATACTCGTACAATGACATAACTATTTTTGAAATAGTGATCAACATGTCAGCATTAGAAGATTAGTAAATTCTTAACAGAAATTACACATAGGCCCTATCACTGACCATTCTAGAATTCGTTAGTTTGTTTACGAAAATAGAGGACAACCTCTTATACAGGGTGATTGATATTAGTGTGCCAGCTTTTTTATTTGAAAACTATAAGAGGTATCAAAATAAGTTAAATGATAAGTGCCTTGGATTTTTAATATAAAAAATTGTAGTAAAGTCAAAAAGAATATTTTAGCCGCCATTTTTCCAATATGGCCGCCAACTTTGATTTTTCTTATGGAACACCCTGTATTTTATTAAGTATTCTGGTAGAAAATGTAATTTTAAGACAATTTTACTCTTGTGTTTTTTTTCATAAACCTAACCGTTTCAAAGATAATAATGGTTAAAGTTGTGAAATTTCGGCATGAGAAAGAGTTTTGATAAAGGCCTAAGCAAGCATGTCAGCTGTTTTATTTGAAAACTATTCAAAATTTCACAACTTTAACCCTTTGAAACGGTCAGGTTTATGAAAAAACACATAAGTAAAATTGCGTTAAAATTACATTTTCTACCGGAATACATCATAAAATACAGGTTGTTCCATTAGAAAAATCTAAGTTGGCAGCCATATTGGAAAAATGGTGCCTAAAGTATTTTTTTCGAATTGACTACAATTTGTTAAATAAAAAATCCAAGGCACTTACGAATAAGAACAAGTTACGTAAACAAGAAGTTTACGATAAGAAATATTTTGAACTCTATAGACCTTTGCTCGCAATTTTATTTAAACATAAAAATAACATAATAATAATATTGTGTTGTCTAATTACACAAGGTTAAATAGTTTTATTCTTGTTAATTAACAAATATGATCTGCAACCTGATTGTGATGGGAGTCTCCTGGTGGCCAGTTATCACACATCACTGGAATTGATTGGACCCATGATAATGGGACTAGAATAGGTACACAGAAAAGGCTTCCTTGAAGAAATAAAAATTATGACAGCAGTGATCAGGCATACCTTTGGCCGGTGTTAAGATGACATCTGACATCGCCTTTTGACAAGAAACTTGACTGTTAACTCTATTTGATTTTCCGGCTCACTCAGTTAAACAGAATTTTTCCAAGCCAAGAATTCAGAAATATTAGTTCTGTCTCATATATTGCCAATTTAGAGCTTAGGGGTTAGCCAAGTCTAAATGCCTGTTGCTTAAGTAGAATTGTGTTCCAACTTCAGACCAAAGAAAATCATCAACCTTGTGGAGCAGAAAGTGCTCAAGCCCCCCTCTCCCCCTGTATTATACACAAATACTCCCAAGGTTAATGGAAAGTGGTATTTATATGATAATACTATTACAAAAAAATTCAAGGCTCATTGTTTTTACATTGTCATTTGTTATTATAAACAAATTCTGTGACTGAACTAGAAGCCCAGTTTCGTTAAACAAGCCAGAATGGGGAGGGGAGATTTCATGAGACTCGGCAACACAGCATTTGGCCTTCAGGCTCATGCAGTTTGCCTCTTAGAAACCCAGTTTTGTTATTTTATACAGTGTGTCCAAAAAGTCCTGGGTCGATTAAATATTTTTTTAAATATTTAAAATATAGCTACAAAACTTTGCACAAAGTGACTTAACATAAAAATCTACTCTATCACATATTCAGTGATCTGTTTCTCCTCCAGGGGGACGGCCCGCTAGAAGTCAGAAGAAAATCTTAAAAGTAAGCCATAGGTTGATATGTATATCAAATAAAACGTCTTTATTAGTAGAATACAGATCCACACATTTTAACACAAACGGACTACCAAATCAAAAATGGCAGCCGTTCAAAGATTTCTTGAATCTGCCATTTTGAATCTTTGAACGACTGTCATTTTTTACTCAATTGTTATTTTGAGCATAAGAATAAGAAGAATAAGAATCTTTATTACCCTTTAAACATTTTACAGTGCAATAGGGTTCGTCATTTGCTACATAATATTAAAATGTAATTAAATATTTCACATGAAATAGTAACAAAGATAATTTTATCAAATAAGTTAAGACAAGCTGGCGTGATTCTAATCTAAAATCTAGTCTACTAATGGCATGGTGAAACACAATGCAAAAAATATGAGCAAATAATACAAGTCAAAATAGAATGAGTACATAGAAACAATACTAACATGGCAAGATGATAAAAATTGATTTTGAAAAATTGTCAAAGGTAAATAAAAATATGACTATATCAAAATGGTTAACATCAGAAACAAGTTACTTAAATAATATGACTAGGATGGCACAAAGAATTAAACAAGTTGGGGACATTGCGGTTGCTTTTCAAATATCAATTTTGAAATATCGCTTTTAAAAAACTCATCTAGTTTGTAAAAAGGGTGGCTAGTTAACCATCTGTATAAAGTAGTCTTAAACACATTATAACTAACATGGTGAGAGGTGTAAGAAAAGAATTTATTTATCAAAATAAATACCTCTGCCTTAAAAAATAAGGTTGCCAATGACACAGAAAAATAGTACACATAAAATATCGAAGGATTATACAGCTATAAGACTGATTAATTTTGATGTTTGCCATATAGATGATTTCTCATTATGGTCAATGAACCTCTTAATGTTTCATGAATAATAATTTTCAAAAAGGATCTGTCCAAATCATATTGTTTCCAAAAGTTCACAAACAATTTTGATAATGTTCCTCTAGAACCAATAAACAATCCAATCACCTCAATTTTTGAAATTTTAAAACTTTGCTTGAAATATTCAAAGGTAGAATCATAAATTTGTTTCTTTTCTTCATTTACTTTGTTAGCTTAATTTATGTTTGTTTCAAATCGAATTGTAGGATCGAGAATTATCCCTTTGTTAGTATCTCTTTCAATCAATAAAATACCTACTCTTCTGGTGCTTCCGTTAGAAGAAAGACAGTGTACTTCTTCTTGCACTTCCCATGTATTATACCTTTTTAGGAAGGCATTTGCTATTATACTTCTTATTTTGTGGTGCCTTGTGTTTCTTAGAAGTTCACCAAACGGACAGAAGCCAAGGGCATGTGCAAGGGTTTCAATCTCACCACAGGCATGCCTGCAGCGGTTATTGCCCTGACTTCTGCCGTGGAGAACACGCACTGGCACCACATTTACAATCATTTTTATACTGTCTTTCCACTCAGATTCTGACAAGCCTTCTTTATTAATAATACTTTTATTTCCCGGAGTATAGTCCTTGAAAAGTTCAACACCTTTACCCTTCTGTTTTAAGCTTTTCCAATTTTCAAACTCTTTTTCTCTTAAGTCATTTCTTAATTTTTGGGTATTTATTGTTTGATTACAATCAATTTCTTCTAGGTGTAATTTTTTTAAACAAATTGTTTCTATCCGTTTAAATTTGTTTTCATTTATTGTATAGCAATTTTTTACCCGCCTGAGTATTTGTATAGTTTGTTGAAAAGTGTTATACCTATGACTTCAAAAGAATTTTTTACCTTACTTAGTAAAGAACAAACCTTACTTAGCAAAAGGAACATGATTGTACGGAACATGACATACATACGGTTATGAATTTCTTCCGACTTCTAACGGGTGCCCCCCTGAGGATGTAGTGCACAACATCATTGCAGATTCTATGCATCTTTGAATAGCTGACATTTCAGGACTCAGTTGTCCGTTTGAGTTTGCGATTGTGGCAGTGTATTCTACTAGTAAAGACCTTTTATTTGATATGCATATCAACAATGGCGGCGATAAGAACCCACGGGCCCCCCCGCAAGTTTGTTCGCCGGGCCCCCTCTCCCAATAATCTTTAAAAACATTTTACCATGTATTACCGCCTAAACTTGCAATTTTGCAATAAACTTGACAAGGCATCTCCCAAGGCGTCATTATCGTCTTCCATGATCGCGGCAAAATCGTAAATACTTCCCGTAGTCATAAGTCATGGAAGAAACATTATCATAGTTTACCGTGATTGCAAATGCAGCCAAACCTATGATATCATTAGATAGCAGCATCATCGTCTCGTGCGTTCACGGCCCAATCTAATATCACGGCCTAATATCTCCCCGCGACCCGTCGGTGGTGATGGGTAAATCATTTTTCCGTAATCGCGGCTAAATCCTAGATATATCTCACGCTAAAAGAAACGTAACTATCGTCTTCCGCAAAAGCGGTAAAATATTGAACATCTGCGGCCGCAGAGACATCGTCATCGTCACACGCGGGGAAATGTTCTCGTCAATATCCGCGATCGCGGCAAAAGCGTAGGCCTAATCTTTCAATTTCCTGAGCGTGATCATTGACTATATAACACTACGTAGTGTTATATAGTCAATGGCGTGATCCTTATAAAAGCTTTAACTTTTAATTGTGCATTATTGTATTGAGTACTGAGAAAATAGGCTCGAGCTTGACTTTCTGACTTTGTGCTTGATCTTTCAAGCTTGTAGTCCAGGCTCTGCTCGGCTCGAAAATCGACATTATAGGGTTATTATAAAAATCAACCGTTTCCAAAACAACCCGATTTTGAACCGATCTGATTTGGTCTGAGGCCCTTAGTAACATTTTTAGTGCGTTCAAGATCGGGTTGCTTTGGAAACGGTTGATTTTCATAATAGGCCTATAATGTCAATTTTCGAGCCGAGCAGAGCCTGGACTACAAGTTTGAGAGATCAAGCACAAAGTCAGAAAATCAAGCTCGAGCCGATTTTCTCAGTATTCAATACAATAATGCACAATTAAAAGTAAAAGCTTTTATATCCGTGAGGATCACACTCACGAAATTGAAAGATTAGGCCTACGCTTTTGCCGCGATCGCGGATATCGACGCCCCGCGGGTGACGATGACAAAGGCCACATTGGTTATAAATACGGCCCTATTATTATGTAACCAATTTTGACTGCGCCTTCAAACAATCCACGGAGGACAGTTAATGCAACCCGCATGACTGATGACAATTCTTTTACGTTGGTAGATAATTTATGTTGATCGGTTAAGTAATAGTGTTAGTTTAGTTGTTGTAAACTACTTGAACTATAGGTTTGAACAAATTTTCATCATAAAAAAACGTTGCCTATTTTAATTCTCATATAAATATTGTTATGATAGGGGACCCATGTGGATGAGCCTGTCCCACTATCGCGGGCCCGTGTGCCGGTAAAATTTGCCGAAAATCCCGGCCAAGGCTCACGGGCCCCCCTAGCTCGCGGGCCCCCCCGCACCGCGGGCCCTGCGGGTCCGCTATCGCCGCCACTGCATATCAACCTATGCTTACTTTTAAGATTATCTTCTGACTCCTAGCGGGCCGTCCCCCTGAGGGAGTAACAGATCACTGAATATGTGATAAAATATATTTTTATGTCCAGTCACTTTGTGCAAAACTTTGTAGCTCTATTTTAAATATTGTAAGCAAAAATAAGTAAAATTGTATACCAATTTTCTGGAAACTTTTACTTAGAAGCAGTTTTGACGTTTTGTTATGGCATAGTGCATTTTTAGAGGATGGTTTCTATTTCTTTAATTTTTCTGAAATATTAATAACTCTACATTAACAGTTTTGTAAATTTAGGCTCAAAAACCTGACCATCTTCACATCCAATCAAACACTGAACAGGATTCACTATTGTGTCATAAAATGCTAACAAATGTATTGAAACATATCACATATATAGTGTTTGATAAATGCGCTCTTTTAAAACCAACTTTTTTCCATAAGGGACTGGTATATAGAATATAACTTGTTTAATTGTATTTTATATTAGCATTTATGTTGGCTATTTCAATTCCACACAAGTTTTACCCTAATATCATAAAACTAATGGAAGAGGGAGACTGAAAAATATGTTTTAAAAGGTAGGATAAAAAAAAATTATGAGTTAAAATTTAAAAAAAATTACAGGTAAATTTTGTCTCCCTTAGTGGATAACTTTGCATATTTTGCGTGCAATTTATATGAAAAAACTTAAGGTTTTACACTGTTTTGAAACTAATACCTTATCACTTCTCCTGATCAAACAATACACTTGACTTGTCCTAACGATAATTAAAAACAATTCAAAATAAAAGATATTTTATACATTCAAACAAAAACTATTGACACTTTTACCTTGTTGCAGTTTAAGTGTTATGCCATATTTTAAATCTATCATTATATCGCAAACAGGGTAAAATCACAAGTGTTTTAGTTTAACATGGTTTTATTAAAAATATGAAACAGGAATAAACAACAATGTCCAAGTATAAAAACTGTACTTTTGCGAAACAATGTCAAGAGAACAGAGAAAAATGAACCCTATTATAAATATTAACAAAACTAATTAAATATCATTTTAATTTTTGGTTTCACTGATGAAATTTCATAACCGAATCTATACATTAACTAGATATATTTATATTTCCATAAGTCTAAAGATATTTATTTTACAACTTCTTACAAGATAACTAATAACTATATATACATGGCAAAAATAGTAACACAATCAAGAATAATTTATTGGGCACACTATACATAACCCCAGCACATTACCGATTACTCAATAAAGCCCTAAAAGAAAAAAATCATAATTATACTACAAGTATACATTTATTTGTCATCTGACAACTTGGAGAAAACAAGGAAATTTCTTGTGGTGTAAGTAGCAACGCACAAAATAAACTGAATATCAGCTCTGGTAAAAATGTATAGAAAAATATGCTCCAATTTTTACGAGTCTCTAATTTTAAATTATGTTGGCAAGTAGATTTTTATTTTAAAAATAATGGGAAAAGTAATCAAAATTTTAAAATATAAATTAACGGAAGCTACGTGAAACTAAAATGCTAGGCATAGAATCCAAATTTAAGTGTGAGTTAGTCACCAACTGTAAGCATGTTTTAATGCAATGAACAAATACTAACAAAGGGGGAAAAACACAAAACCTCCCAGTAATACTGTTAAGGTATTGTCATTTGCAGATGAAATGTTTATACAAGTTTAATAATGAAATACCCCCGCCGCAGCAAACCTGCAGACTAAGCGAATTTCCATTAGCCTGATAGGATTTCACATTAAAATGCCTCCTTAAAAATATCATATTTATTCCGTATTTAATTATAATTAGTTTAACAAGTACTTAGGTTTGCTGCAACAGGGAGGGTAAAAAGGTGGTTTTTTATGTTAATAATTAGTAAGAAATGAATGTATTTTCCAAATTCGATCAAAATATGTTCATAAAGAAGTAAACTACAACAGTTGACTTAATCTCCATAAGAATAACATACGGATTTTAAATTTACAATTTTTTGGAATTTTCTCTGTAACCATTAGGCGCACAATAACGCTTCAATATACTAAATTATTTGTTTTTTAAGCTCTACAAAATGGTTTGGAAATAAATTGTAAAATTTTGTGTTTTTAGGGTCAAAAATGGGAAAAAACCTATTTTTACCCCATAAAACCCCCCATAAACCCCCGTTCCCATAGTCCGATCATGCTGGTTCGCGAACTCGTTCGAATAAATGTAGGTTTACACGTTTGTACCAAATTTCATCAAAATCGGATCATTTTTGCTTGAGTTATCGTGCTGACGGACATATATATATATATATATATATATATATATATATGAATTTGAACGGATGGTGTTTTTGGCCTTTAGGGACCTCAAAACGAAAAAATAAATCGGTCCCGGGTCCAGGTCTTACCATGAGTACTACGGTAATAGCTTATTCCCTATATGGGAAATTCGCTAAAAAGAGCACAAGAGCCTAGGATTTTATAATTTTTTCTGAGAATACCAGCTTACCTGAATGAGAATGACTCCAATATGGCATGAGAAATACAAACATGTAACAGGAAACTTATGTTTTTGTACACAAAAAAATGTAACCTTTTGCGTTTCTCAAGCCTGACTGGACTCTTTCCCATCCAAGTAACATGTTTCTAAATAGATTAGTTGAATACTTTTGGGATTTTCTTCCTTCCTCAATTGCACAAACTTTGTTATGTTTACATTTTGAATTAGGCTACAATGAACTGCAAATGCTGTAACGGAAAGCGCTCTGAGCCCCTCAAATGTTTGTGGGTATGCCATGGACCGAACCCGTCCCCCTCCCGCCAAGTCTGAGAACACACCAATCTTTTATTGTATTCATGTTATTTAATATTTAAGAACATTAGAACATTGTGGTTATTTATCACCACAACTGCTTTAGACAACTGGAAGATATAAAGGAGATAACTTATACAATAACCCAATGTGGAGTTAAAAAAAAAGTAATAGAGGAAGACTAAAAACACAGACAATGATAGGAAGCATTATAGGTAAGAATGCCATATTGAAAAAAAAATATTGAAAAAACAGGTAAAAACCTACTTTTAAAATGTACATTCTTCACATCAATGTGGCTATATTATGCTATCTTGCACTAAACATATACCACACGTATATGTGCATTGTAGTTTAGATTTGTTCAATGGTTGTCAAATATAGTTCTAGCTTTACATTTAAAGACGTAACTAATCACTAATTTGTAATGCCGTAAGACATAACTAATCACAATTATATCACAAGACATCATTTACCCTAAATTTAATATTTTGTTTAAGTATGGTTTGGGGTACATTTTAAGACGGCAAAGTACTTTAATACACACAAATCCATTTCATAACAATTTAATTATGAGTTTCTGTTTTTACAGACCCAACTGATTAAAAAATTAAAAGTAGGGACATGTTGATTCTCGATACCAATTCTTTATGCCACCTGTACTTGGACATTGGTATCGGTTTTGAGAGTCAATTGTCAATTCCGATACCCGCACAATTTGAAAATTATACTATTGCCAAAATTGTGCAAGACGACCATAACGTTTCTGTGACTGCGGGAGACGATGGGAAGTCCACACAGCCGCGGGTGATGTTTATGTTCATGGTTTTGCCGTGATGGCGCAAAATGACGACGTTTCTGTGATGGCGGGAGTCAATGATGATGATGGTCTACACGGCAAAAACACGGTAATGAATATGCCTAGGTCGCGGAAGACGATGATGATGTCTAGACTTACACAACCGCGGAAGATAACCAGAAATTTGCCGAGATCGCGAAAGACTATGATGACGTGAATAGGACCACAGGAGACGATGATGATGTCTACACGACTGCAGGAGATTATATGAATTTGAAGACGCTGAAAACGTTTCCATGGGAGATGATAGTTTTTCTGTTACCGCTGAGCCATATTCAGGATTCTTCCGCGACCGCGAAAGATAGTGATGATGTTTCTGTGACTGAGGAAGATATTCAGGATTTTGCAGTGATTCCAGAAGACGACGATGATGTCTCCTTGACCACGGGAGATAATCACGATATTACCTCAAGTTTGGTTTGACTGAAAATATTAGGCTGGTACACTTCTGGTTATCCAAAGATTTTCTTTGATTGTGAGATCTTCATTTACATTTAATATGGTAGTTATTTAATGTGTTAAGAAGGGTTTAAGCTTAAATTGGCTTTCATGGTGAGGTTAAATTGGCTAGTTAAAATTTGTCATTGCAGCATACATTTTCTCTTTACTTAAAAAACTCCCCATTACCTCTAAAATACTTCATGACTTTATAGTTTAAAGACTTTGTTGGTGTAGTATAACCAATCCATTCAGAAAATTTGATAAACTATGGAGAATCTATTTTTCAGGTATCGGTATCAACAATAGATAAATTCTGGTATTGATATATCAATAATTAAGAAAGTCCTCCCGATAGTTTTTTTGTATGGATTAATTGCTAATCCTTATAGTATAATAAATTTATAATTACAATAACATTTCGTGAATCACAATTATGAAATATTTATAAAGAGTCAACCTTTACTCGTGAGAAAAAAGCAAACATGAAAAGATTGTTTTTGTTTTTAGGCTAACTAAAAACTATTAAAAATATAATTAAATCTATTTTTCTTCATGATCCAGGCATCTTTTCTGCACCACTGTTAAAGAAATATTAGAAATATATTACATATATTTAAAGTAATACACATTTAAAAATGTAAGACGACTGTTATAAAGTAAGGACCTAAAACAATTTTGTGATGTTTTAATTTTTGTTACAAATCCTATAACAGCTTAGACAGGTTTTCTGTAAAAAACTGAAAAGTTCCTATGATTTCGGAATAGAAAATTATACAGTACTGAAATCTTTAGGGATGATAAATATTAATAATAGGTAAACCTAAGCTGTTTACAATATTGTGTAATCAATAAATTGTAAATAACTTCTTGAACAATAAATTGTGAATAACTTTTCGATCAATAAATTGTAAATAGCTTCTTGATCAATAAATTGTAAATAGCTTCTTGATCAATAAATTGTAAATAAATTCTTGATCAATAAATTGTAAGCTTTTTTGTTAAGTTTACAAATAAACGGGGGTTTACAACTCCTTTATATAGGCCTACATCTTTGTAAAAAAGACTTTATTGTGTCATAAATATTATGATTTTGGAAATTGAATTATGCTAGATATTGTGTTAAAGGGGAACGAATATAATATCTGACAAATACTTATTATATAGGTACTTATTAATAACATAGTAATTTATTTGGATCTATATACACTTTTAACTGAATTAATAAGTTCTTAAATTTGCACTTGTTCTTCCATGATTGTTCAATGAAGGTTTTCACATAAAAATACACTACAGACAGATATAAAATACAATTTGATTTCTCGTAAAGATGATAGCATATGCTTAAGTAGTACTGTATGTACATTCTGAACTGTATAAATCAAAACATGACAAATAATAACAACAAAATAATATAATTATAAGCTACTCAAAGGCTACAAAAAATGTCTGATGAAATAAAATAAACAAATACAATTCTACAAAGCTCTTTGAAATGTGTCATACTTTTTGAGAAAATTAATGTAAGCCCAAACATTTAAAAGGAGCGTGATTTTAGACCATAGGATAGCAAGTTTGAATCAATTTGTAGGGTACATAAGAGGTACCGTTTTTAACATAAAGTATGAAAACTGGCTCAGGTTAATTTGTTGGATAAATTGTATCAAGCAACAACCACAAACTAATCATGTTAATTTTGAGGTTCAGTTATATCTCACAAATATTGAAACATATCACCAATTTGTTTGTAAAACAAGTGGTAAATTAGAGTCCAAGAAGCGAGGCAGACTGGGTTTTGAAATTAACATTGTATCCTGTAATTTTATGAAATGATATTTTGCTCGCAATAAGTTTCATTGCAACATATAACAAAATGTAACATAGATTTTTTTATTAAATATAATTCTGGCTATCCTATCCCTAAAATCAATTGACACTAGTAAATTGCTTCTTTCTATTGAGACATTATCTAAAACCAAAAACAAAATACAAATTACTGCTAATGAACCAAATGTGATTTGACGAATACATTGACATGACTTGAGTCCCATTTGGTTAAACAAATAGTAAATGCAATATAGATATTTTCTCAGTGTGGATATCTTAGTTTTACTTGACAGGTACAACGATGTGATGCCTGATGGATGGTATAGGTTAGCTCCACGTCAAGTCGTAACCCTTCCAGTTGGCATGAGGAGCGAGATACACTCGTCGCTTGTTGTAGTAAAAGGTCACAATACCTCTGTATCCTGTTCGAGGAACGCCACTCTGTTAACACAACACAGAATAAATGCAACAACTTTGCTTGGCTTGGCTTAGCATGTAGAAAGGTGGATTGAGTTAGTTTAGTTTTTATGTTCTCTTTAACTGCTGTACCGATTTTAAATCTACAGGTTTAAAATCCGCGCCAGGCAACGGACAAGTCAGTCCAACCATGACGCAACGCGGAGGAAGGACTCGAACTGTGCCGTGTGCAATCCCCTCGCCACTCGTAGTAGCGCCCAAACTACCCAACTACCCCCACAACTTCGAGCAGCACATTCAGAGCCATATGTGCAATCTTCATTCTAGTTTCAGCTGAACGCCAAACACAGTTTGATGTTTTTAACAAGGGGAGAGTTACTACTTACTCAATTTTAATTAAAAATTTCATTTCATTGCCTTAACATTCCTGAAACCCTAAAACATATTTGAGTTAATATTTCTCAAGCTTCCTGAACTTTGTAATTCAACCCATTATTTCCTGTTTTCAATACTCAATCTCTGTAGCTGTCATTCTTAATCATCATTTCCTGTTTACTGTACTTTTCCAATGATCAGACAGTCTCGGCTTGTTCCCAAAAGTAAGTGCAAGCTACGCATCCGTTTTCCTGTGACAGAGACAGAGAATATGCCAATAAACTTCTGGAAGCATCGACACGTGTGCAAATCAGGTGGGCTCACAGAAACCAATCATCTGTAAGAACACCCTGGCTGTATGACGTATCACCACCCGATTGGCGGAGAGGTTCCGGCATCTTCACGACCCTCTAAATTATCTGCGGAAGTGACGGACAGTCTCCTAAAATTCGGCTTAGCGTGAGTTAGTCTCCAGTCTCCAAAATCGTAAAATGTTTCGTTGTAGTGTCGCGCGCGTGTGTTGTGTGTGAATGTGAAGAAGTTTAGATCCCATGGCCTGTTGTCACTTTATTGGCAGAAGTTAGGTTGTGTAACATCAAGTGAAATATGTATGTACCAATTTAAATCCATTGTAATCATAATTTATTTAAATTCTAAATCTGCTTGCTCAATCACAAAATGATTAAAAGGGAATGTTTTAAACCTTTGTTTCTCTCTTCCTAGGGGCTGCTGAGTGCCGCGCCGGACCAAATCAGTATTATGATAGAGCTATCTAAATGTTTATCGTGTATTCGTACCATATTAATGTTTTCTGTGTTCGTGTCCCGTGTTTTAAATGTGTTTTTGAAGCTTTGAAAATGTTGTCTTCGCAACGAAACATGTAAGCTGTTGAGCAATATCATTTTTGGACTATTTGACTGAGGTATGTAAAAAACCTATTATTGTCATATCAATTTAAGCGTCTTGTTAAGATAAACAACTTTCAAATTTGCACCTAGTGTCTATTTTTTTTACAATTTAATTTGAGTAATAAACCAAAAACTAAATTTTTTCATATAAAATGCAAGTTAATTTTAAAAGCCTTAAACAAAAAAAACTAAATACTATATTGTTTGGTAATGCAGTTAACATGCATTTTATATTGGAAAATTTAGTTTAAATCATTTTGTGGTAAAGGTAATCGTAAAGATATGTTTTAAAACAACTTACCCTAAAATCGTCCATGAGACCAAGAGCTTTGGCTGTGCGCTGGTACTGTTCCTTGGTGTAATATGGTATACGAACTGGCCCGTCATGGACGATGTTGTTAGACTTAAGCTCATGGTATGTCACCACCCTACTCTCGTACACTGCTCTTACAAATTGTACATCGTAATTGTCCTACAATGAAAAACACAGAAACCATAAACTTTTGCATTGAACATTCATGCATTTACTGTTTTTCTTTAGTATCACATTATCTTAAAAATGGCATAAATTTGGTAAAAAAACACTGTTATGTGGTTGCGCTGATGGCTGAGTAGTTGGTAGTGAAATTAATTTAATGAGTTAATAGTTATTTGTGGACATTTCAAATGAAAACACTGAGTTAACTGATTATGCTGAATTTAATATTGAAACACTGAAAAAATACAGATATGATGTTGAAAGTTCTGAATACACAATGAATTTGAATAAATTGAAAAACGCGTAACAAATACGATTTTAGCGGACTGTATAAATGAGTAATTTTAATAGAAAAATGCTAACGGAGGACGCTGTGTGCCACGTGAGTTTCGTTAAAACACTGACTGTTACCCCCATAAAACATCCCCAAGCCCTGACGGGGCAAGGGAAGGGGTTTTTAGAAAGTTACGTAGGCTACAATTGGCGGGAGCTCTAAACAACACTATCATACAAAATCAAGAATTTCTTTTTAGACACACACTGAGATACAACAATAAGTGCAACCGTAACAAAAAAAGAAGTTTCTGTAGTTATTTTTATTATTTGTGTTCAGTCAATAACAATCAGTTATCAGTTGGATGCCGAGCAGGACGGTTGTGTTTTTGGAGTGCTTGCCTTATCATTGTCCTTACTCCTTATATATCTACAGGTTTTCCTGTCATCATGGTTTGATGTAGATGTGCTTTTTAAATCCCTCAAATTACATGTGTACTACAGATAAAGTATAAAAAAATATAAATATAAAAACGTGCGTGTTTCTTATAGGAGAGTTTTAACATAGTGTCATTATAATTTTGAGACATACAGTATAAATATGGCTGATTGTTCTAAATGTTCAAAATCCCTTAAACATTTGAAAGTTAAAGTAAGTTGTACTGATTGTGAGCAGAGCTTCCATGCAAGATGTGTCAATATGACCACGGATGAAGTGTCGTACCTATCGGAATAAGAAAGTGTTTGGAGATGTGAACCAAATTCGAAGGCAAGAGTATGACTGTTGAAACTACAAGTTCTATGGCCTAAGATGATGTACTTTATTTGGTTTCTGAGCTCAGTAACGACTTTAAACGAGTTGAAACAAGTTTAGGACTTTCCCTAGATAGTTGCCACGAGGAAATATCAACCACAAAGGCAATGGTCCGAAAGCAAAGCGAAGAATTGTCAGAGTGGATGAAAAGAGTAGAAGATCTCAAAACAGAAAACATGACACTTCGCAACAAGGTTTTGTAGTCTAGAATCTAGGATGATTGAGATGGGACAGTAACACAATCAAAATTCATAGAGTCCCAGTGGAAAAAAAGGGGGAGAATGTCGTCGCCTTAGTAAAGACAGTAGTACGTGCCCTTGACTACCCTGTGGAGGACAACATGATAGACGCCTTTCATCGTCTCCGGACTAGAGAAGGCTCTGGCAAACCTCCGGGAATTATTGTTAAAATGGTGAGAAGACTAGATGCTACAGAAAAGAAGAGTGAAGAGGAATATGAATACTCATGACCTGGGACTGACTGCTAAGCCCGCCGCGGTGGTATATGTAAATGAAAGTCTTACTCCGGAATGACACAGGATCCTTAACTCCGCTTGACTGCTAAAAAGAGAAAAGGGCTAAACATGCCTCTGGATACGGGGAGGCGAGATTTTCTTGCGGAAAAGTGATGGTGACTGAGTAATTGTTCTTGACTTAATGGATGACCTTGATAAGTGTAAAGGTAGTCGAACTATAAGGAAACTCTAATACATAGCAAAGTAAGTTTTATATTTGTGTGTGTGTTTGCCTTAAAAACGTTTATCATTCAATTATGGTATTTTCTAATTTTAAGAAGAAATACATATAACCAAAACTAATTAAGGAATTCAAGTACAATTTAATCTAATAACTTTAGAGATAGTACATTTATTGCTGCTTAATACTACCTACTTTTTTTATTAAAATGTTCTGGAATAGGATGTGTTATCAAATCAATGATTATCAGTTGGATAACTAAGCTGAGCTTGACCTACATTCCACATATTCATTCTTTATCATTTGTTTGACCTTCCATTAACATTGCAGGTGAACTGACTAAATAATTTAATATTGATAAGTAAAAATATGGTAACAGTATTTTGCAGGCCTGTTATCTTTTAAAACTTACACGTTTATAAATTAAGATTTTTTACTAATACTAATAATTTAATAATATTTTTTACTAATGATGAGCTAAAAAGTACATAATATGCCCAAAAAATATTAAGTATTGTAGAATGTATAATTGCCACTACAGTACTAACATAATGAATCTTAACCTGTGTCAGCTTTGTTTTTCTTTAGGTTGTTTCTTTCAAGGTCTTATTTGAAATTTGTTTGATGTTATATTTGTCTTTTCTCAATCATGACAGGTAAAAGTTAGGTAAATTAGACATTAGACATTATTTATTTGCACATACCGGTAACATTCTTTTAGATGTGATAACATATAGAACAGGTGCATTGTCAAAATTGAGCCTAGACCAGAAAAATACAAAGTAAAAAGGAACAAAGTAACAGGAAAAAATACCTAGCCAAAACAATACCGTGGTTAAGAAAATCAAAAACAAAAAATTAACTCAAGGGATGGTTATAAAATTCTTCGATTTTATAAAACGCACGTTCAAGGAGTCCATTTTTCAATGTTTCTTGAAACTTGTTTGAACTAATTTGTTTGAACTAATTTTTTATAATATATCGGTAGTTTATTATACATTTTTTAACCTGCGTACAAGGACTTTTTTCAAATAAGGTCAAATGGTGATTTGGTAATCTGAAAATTGTTTCGTTTCCTGTACTATAGTTCTGTGTGAATCTGAATGAATCCGGGAGGTTATTTTTTATATTGTGTATGTAATTTAACCCTTTGGGGTCGAATTTTTCCCACAATTTTTGGAGAATTTAGCTTGCCATTCAAGCAGTCAGAAAAATGGCGCCCAGTGACCTATACTCGCCATTTGACCAAAAAAATTAACTTTTTTGATTTTTGAATATACATTTTTTTTTTTGGTCCTTGTAGGTCGCCATTTTTGAACAGTCGGCAAAATGGCGGGCGGCGACCTATACTCGCCATTTGACTGCAAAGGGTTAATAATTCATATATGTATAGTCCTGTGAGTGTTTGGATTTTTAAATTTTGAAAATGTAATTTACAAGGACTTCTGGGTGGGAATTAGTCATAATTCGGATGATTCTTTTCTGAAATCTGAAAATAGTTTTTGCATCAGTTGCCTGTCCCCACAAGATCACACCGTACCTCAAGATGGATTCTACATTCACATGATAAACCATTTTAAGTACTTCAATGGTGACACATTCTCTCAAGTGGACAAAGACAGATGATGCAGATCTAATTTTTTCTTTATAACATCTAGATGCACCTTCCAGTTAATATTTTTGTCTAGATAAATTCCTAGGAATTTATTTGAATGGACTAAATTGGAAATACTATTTCTCTTTCATTTCTGGCTGAAAAATTGATAATTTGGGTTTTATCCACATTGAGTTTAAGGCTATTTATTTTAAACCAATTTTCCATTTCCTTCATAACTTCTGTGAGAGATGTAAGAAGCTCTTCTCTACTATTTTCTTTAATGATTGCAGTAGTATTGTCAGCAAACAGAATAAGATCTCTATTAATAGCTTTAGGGAGGTCATTTATGTAAATTAAAAAGAAAAAAATGGAGCCTTGAGGCACCCCAAGCTTTATACATTTCCAATGCGAGAAATGCCATTGGAAAATTCCATTTGTTAACACGTAGAGTACGGCCGTTCCCGATCGGGTACGGCGCTTGACCCCCATACGGTGCGTCCGTACCCCATCGGGAACGCTCGGTAATGCCTTTTGTATATCTTCGTTTTTGCTCTAGCGTCAGCCGAAAGCGGACCTTTACCACGTTAGCGTGTAGTATGTGACTTGCATTTTGTTGTGGTGTAGGTTGGTAGTAAATTTCCCCGTCTGGCAATCTCAAAAGTCTTCTTTTTGTCCCGTCTTTTTCCCTCCATTCGGCAATACAATTCCAATGGGACCGGCTGCGTTCCAAGCAGTGCTGCTATTTGTGGGTGTTTAGCGAACTACATCGACTCTCGTTGTAAAGCAGGACATCCCCTCACGTTATTTGCTATTCGTCAGACCAAAATCGGAAAGCCAATCACACGTGGCAATCGGGTTTACTCGACGCTGAGGGCTGCGCCGCACTGGGGATACGCCTGCTATTTGACGTGCCGCAGCGAACGTGTTAAACACTGATTTATGATAATAAAGGGTTCAGAAATTAAATTTACAGCAGCTTTAATTAATTTGATCGGTACTTCATCCCAACCCACAAAAGTTTTGTTTTTTAGGGAAAGAATAATTTTTTTCACTTCGCCCTTACTAATCTGCTGTAGATTACACAACGAAATTCCTTCATCTCTACAATAGTCTCGAACAGATTCATGAACTCCTTGCATTCTGATTGTATTTATTGTATGTATTGTATTCTGATGTAGAATGTTATAATTTGGATATTTATCAAGTAAATAAACTCGTAATATTCCATAAAATATTAGGAGCTTAAGAAAAATCTTGACGAGTTAATAGTGTTTTTAAGTCTCATGCGAGTTAAGCCAGGACATTATAGTTTTGACAGAGACGTGGCTGCGGAGCCATCTGATATGTTTAAGATAGAAGGCTACCAGGCGGTCTCAGCGTGGAACCCGACACGTTGCGGAGGTGTTGTTGTGTTTTATCGTTTTGATAAGCTATCAACGTGTCGTATCAATGACTCTGAAACTGTCCATTGGGCAGATTCCCTATTCCTTGACTTCAAACTGCTTAATGCTTACACTCTCACTATTTTTGCCCAATGGAACATGGGCATTAACACAATTCCTTGCAAGCTTTGAACAGCAAATTTCCAGGTTTGAAAACAAGTTTGCTGTATGTAATACTGAAATCAATAATAATGAAGTTGATACCTATTTTGAGGTTATTAGTTGGGTAGCGTTTGATATCTTGATTGATGCTGATATTCGAGTAACCGATCTCAGCTCAACTTGCATTGATCATATTTTATATAGAAATACCAAATCATTAAAAACCCCAATGGTTTGTTATTGACTCTAATATAACTGATCATCGTAGAATGGGAGTCGCTATTGATTTTGATTTCGGCACTACTAAAAATTGTGTTAAGTCAGATAAGTTTATCAGTGATTGCGATATCTTACAAGATACATTAAATAGCGAGACATGGGATCTTGTATATTCTGCGACCGGTGTAAATGAAGCTTTTGATATATTTATAGATACCCTCATATGTAGCATAAACAAGTCTAAAAGGAAATCAGAAAAATCTGAAAGTCACAAGATCAAAAATATAAGCCATGGATAACTATTAGACTGTGTTGTGCTATTAGCAGTTGAAAAAAGATGTGGAGGAGAGTTAGACAACGACCTGATTATTTGGTTACTAAACAATATTGCAAAATTGATTAAAGATGCAAAATTCCACTACTATAATTTACTATTTTAAACAAATAAAAATAATATGTAGAGATCCGCTACAAGACACAAGTCCAACGCGTTAGGTCACGTGACACAACTAGGCTAGGTGCGCACACAGCCAAAAGATTCACCCGCGCAAATAGACGACGAAGGAATAGTCGGCAGGACATCTTCAAATTGGATGAGTACCATTAGAATGAGTAAATAATATAGTAGGGGTTGGGGAAGGGTGTAGGCTAGGGCAATGAATTTGTAATTAATTATGTAATTTATTAGGTTTACCAAATGGTCGTGGTCTCGTGATCAATATTCCAAATTTATGCAATTAATATTTGAATTCGTGTTAGCTACATCTAGTTACTATAACAAATAAGAATAAGTCCATTCACATAGGCTAATAATTTCTCTGTTCGCTAATGTATTAATTAGATAAATTAAATAACATAAAAGCTGGCTGTGATAGCAGTACACTATACAACAACAACACAACACACAAGTATACTATGAGTATTATTGTATTAGCTCTATAAAGGAGGAATCAAATTATAAATTATTTAAATCTAAATTAAAAAAAACATTTAATAGGAAAGGCGCCTTATACAATGGAGGAACTCATTGAATAAATACCTATTCATACTTAAAATGTATTTATATCTTTAAGCTAGTTTAGTACTTTATACTTGACTTTATACTTGATTTTTGTACCAATGTACATGTAAGGAAAATAAATTTAGGAAAATAAAGGAAAATAAATGTAGGATGTTTTGATTTGATTTGATTTGTGCTCTTTGACGAAATAGTTAGCTTCTTTCCAATAGAGTTTGAACTACGACAGGAAATGTGTGTGATTCAGTAGTGGTTAGTGGAAGATATATTGAGCCCAGGTATCTTTATTTACACTCATACTATTTTTATTTATTTATTTATTTAACATCATCACATTACATCAATTCTCTTGACAGGTGATTTGTCATTAAGTCTAATAAAATTATACATTGAAAAATCTACATTATAAAAATCTACATTATAAAATACAAAACAAATAAAGCAATCAATACAACCCTATGGGAGAAGTAATACCTTTCCAATTGTAATCACATCTCCAAGATATTCTTCTAGTGAAATGCCCTCTCCAAAAGGAAACTTTTTAAAGATGATTTAAATTTAGAAACTGAGGCAATGTTTTTTATCTCAGCAGGTAGTTTATTGTAAACTTTTGGCCCTATATACTGAGGAGATAAATGAAATATTTTAAGCCTATGTTGAATTGGTTTTATAATATTTTTGAATCTTGTGTTATGTGTATGAGAGGGTTGACAGTCCATGAATGTATCGAAATCACTTTTAACCATTAATGCCAATTTGTATTTATAAGAGCTAAAAAAGGTCAAAATTTTAAACTGAATAAATAAATCTTTACAATGTGTTCTATTGGGAACTCTGGCCATTATTCTTACTGCTCTTTTTTGAAGAACAAATATTTTTTTGGCCTGACTTGATGAGCCCCATACAGTAATTCCATAATTCATAATCGATGAAAAATATGCATGATATACTGCTATTTGTGTTTTTAAATTAGTAGTATCCCTGATTATCGTAAGAACAAATGTTGCTGAACGTAGTCTTTTTGATAGGTTTTTAATGTGATTTTGCCAATTTAATTGTGAATCAATATCAATTCCCAGATAATTTATTGATTTTTGTGAGTGAATTGAATTAAAGTTTGTATTTAAACAGATTTCTTGGTTAATATTGGATGCAGAAAACTGAATTAGTTGGGTTTTTGCCACATTCATGGACAGACCATTCAACCAGTCCCCGAGAAGTTGAAATTCCTGAGTTATTGAGGCTTGTATGATGTCATTGTTCTGTCCTGTACAAATTAGAGCTGTATCATCTGCATATTGAAAGGTAGACATCTTAGTAGCTTTACATAGATCATTAACATATATAATAAATAAACAAGGACCAAGAATGGAGCCCTGAGGAACTCCACAGGGGTTTATGTTCCACTCTGATTTATAATTTCTCTGCATTTTTTGTACAATAAGTCTTTGTTTTCGGTTTTTTAAATAGGATCCAAACCACTTTAATTCAGTGTTTTTTATTCCATGCTTACTTAGTTTTTCTAAAAGTATATCATGATCCACACAGTCAAAAGCCTTGGATAAGTCACACAGCACACCCACAGTCTTCTGCGAACCATCCAAGGCTTTCGCAATGCAGTCAATTATTTTTGTTATGGATTTTTCAGTACTAAGCCCTGGGCGGAAACCAAACTGTGACGGATTTATTAGATTATTGCTTTCCAAAAATTCTGTTAGCTGAATATTAACAATTTTTTCAAAAATCTTTGAAAAACATGGCAAAATTGCTATTGGACGGTAGTTAGAAGGATCGTTGACATCACCCTTTTTGAATAGCGGTTTAATCTCAGCGTTTGCCCTATCCAAAAAAAAATCAGTCCCTTGACGAGGGTGTTTTTCCTGATAAGCTTAAGTTTTTAAGCTTATCAGGAAAAACACCCTCGTCAAGGGACTGATTTACTATTTGGCATAATGGATGTTCGATAAATTTAAAGACTCTTTTAACGACAAAAAGAGGAATATTGTCCCAACCTGAGGACTTAGTGTTACTGAGAGATACAAAAACTTTTCTTAATTCGTTAATTGAAACCTTTCTAAATTTAAATGTGAATTTGGAAGGTGGATGATTTTTAGTTAGTAGCTGAATGGCTTTAGATTTATCTGTTGACTGGTTAGCATACTGAGAAATATTAATAAAAAAATTATTGAAGTTATTTGCTACCGCTACTGCAGAATTTTGTGTATTCCATTCATGTTGGAATTTAATTTCTACTGGGGTATCAGATATTTGCTTATTAAGTCCAGTTTCATTTTTCACTACTACCCAAGATGCTTTACTTTTATTTTTAGACTTATTAATAAAGTCATCATTAGCTTTAAGTTTTGCTAGTGCAACTACTTTTTTGAAAACCTTTCTGTAGTTTTTGTAATAAGTTAAAAACTGAGGGTTTCGATTCCATTTTGATTCTTGGTGCAACTTACTTTTATTATCTGCAGAAATCTTTATTCCTGTTGTTAACCAGTTGTTTTTCTTCCGTTTATTCTTTGGACAGTCAATTTTTTTAGGGAATGCCTCATTGAATAAATTTAGAAAAAGTGTAAGAAATGTATTATAATTGGTATCTACGTAAAGTTTTCAAAAAGGTTCCAATTCATGTTGTGTAGTGTGTTTTCAAAGGTTTGAAAATTTGTCTCTGTAAACTTCCTAATAAATTTTTGATTCACGCCCTCAAGTCTTAGAGAGGACATTTTCTCAAATGACAAAAGTAAAACTTTGTAGTCTGATGCACCAATGTCTATGACTAAACTGCTTGTATTTTTTGTCTGTAAGTTAGAAATAATATTGTCAATACACGTACTTGAGATACTGTTTACCCTAGTTGGTACAAAAACATTAGGTTTAAATCCAAAACAATCACAAATTTCCAGTAAATTATCAGTACTTACTTTATCAGTTAATAAGTCTATATTTGTATCTGCCATTATAAAAACATTTTTTGACATTGCTTCCAATGCAATTTTGTCTAATAACAATTCAAACTTTTCTAAAAATATTTTATCTATGTCATTGCCTGGAATCCTGTATACTGATATAAAGATTGAATTCCAGTCCTTAACTTCAATGAATGATCCTTCAAAACAATATTGTTCATTTAAAAATGTTAAGTCATTTCTAATTTTAAAACTAACGCATTTGTCAAACATGAACCTCCCCTGCATTGATCTATTCTGGCGTAACAGTCAGCAATTATAAAACCATCTAGTTTATTTAATACATTTATATTTTTAGCATCTAGCCAATGCTCATTGATAGAGATAACATTAATTTTGCAATTCTTATTTTCCATGAACAGACTAAGTTCCACATGGTTATTTAAAAAACCCTGAATATTAAAATGTAATAAAAACATATCTTTACTCAATTTATTCTCAGACACTAACTTTACCTGTGCATCAGTTATATTATCTATTTCTCTAAAAAATACCTTTACTATTTCTAAGATTACTATTTACAAATTCTCCCTCTACAATACTAGTACTATGTACAGCAAGACAATCTTCTTCGTTAACCTTGGACACTTTCACTGTGCTCTGCTTTTTTTCACTAGAAACTATCACAGGAGATATTGTTGTTGGACAGTCTTTGAGGGCCGCTGCATAGTTCACAAGGTGATGTCCTCTCACTTAAGGAGTTGAATGTACAGTGATTGTAGAGCCAGGAGTTGAATGTACAGTGATTGTAGAGCCAGGGTCAAATTGGCTAACAGACAAGATCTCTGAGTTTGTTGAAGACACCACTGATGAAGGAATACGACTTGGAGATAAGTTGTTTTTGCTGGTTTCAGGTAAGGCATCTGAATTTTTGTGTTTTTCCAATGGAGTCTGTGTAGGAGCTTGTAGACAACAAGCTGTTTGTTGTTTCACATGTAAGTTTTCGTAGGTAATTTGTAAAGTCTTTATGGGTCATGCCATTTCGCAGTTGCCGGAAGGACTTCTGGTAATACGAAACAACTGTAATGTTTGCATGCGTTTCTTTTTTGAATTTAATCAGGTTTGATACAAACTGGCTTGGACTCACCCTGTCTCTAACACACCCAATTGGAGAGCATATCAGATGTTTTAGTTTTTTTTTCCTTAAAATCTTCAGTTAGATGTTCAAACGCAGTCTTGTAATCATCAAGGGTTGGTTTACCAAAAAATCTGTCTTTTGTGACAAGACTGTATACACAGGCTCCAGCTTGACTATTTTGCAGTGTAAGATGATCGGTAATGCAATGAGCTGCTGTTGGTTTCTCAAAGTGCTTTGCAAACACTACAGCCACACCCGCTGACATACGCCGGTCGTCGTCAAAATCTCCAGAAATGCTATGAGCAAAAGCTACTGATCTGTCATTGTGGTACTTTTTCATCATTAAAGACATAGGCATTTCAGTGACACTTATTCCTTCATGATTTTCTGGGAATGTTTGTATGATCTCAGGACAGGATGGAACTACCTTTGTTGTTTCAAATATTTGTTTAAGTTTGTATGTAATAAGTTTAGCCACTATGTACTTTCCTCTGTTATTTATGTGTAGGCCATGATATGAGAAATGGTTTCTCTTCAACACATCCAGATCAACAAGATGTAAAGATTCCAGTCTATTAGCTAATTCCCTCAAGTAATTATTTACAAGACATATTTCGTCATGAACTGCATGCTTCTTGTGGACATAAAATCTTTGTGGTACGGTTGTAACCAATACTGGCTGTTTTTGGCTTAAAGTCTTTAATTTGGCTTCTAGGGATGAGTAGATAGGAGTCATATCGTTTTTCAATGAATCATTAGATCCTCCAATAAGAATAACTGCATCATATTTGTATTTTGAAAGCAATGCAGTGTCTGTTACTTGATTGAATGAGGCGTTAGGCATGGGGTAGCGGATTTCTACCCCCGGATATTTACCCCCATGAAAAAACGCCTACGTCATTTTGACGTCACGAGGGGCGGGGCTTATACACGTTCGAGAAAAAGCCCGCGACTGGAAATCTACCCCCGGACATCTACCCCCAGACATCTACCCCCGGACATCTACCCCCGGAAATCTACCCCCAGTGGTCAGCTCTGCCACGTATCGGCCAATATTCATTGTTGTAATTGATTTGATTAATTATTGTATGTAAATCAACGTCTCTTCGGTTAATCATTACCCTCTAATATCTAGTATTAAGCATGTGATATGTCATTGCCTTGTTTAAAATTATCTATCTTCCTAATAAAATAAGTTGTAACAGCCCTTTTTCGCCCGAACTACTTCACTGATATTTATGATTAAGGTCTAATTTTAAATCTTAAGATCCAGCTCAACGCAAAACGGTATTTAAAACCACATGTTGATAAAGGGCTTCAAAAGTGTGACCCTTAAGCATGTGATTCATTTCCAGACAGTGATTTAAATGGTTGACAAATTTTCACATACAGTAACAACTAACGGCGCATGCATGAGCGCGGATCGGAAGTGTTTATCACAAAAGATTGACCAATACGATTTTAATACTATTTAAAGGTTCTTCCAAAAGAAGAGAAACCGGTTAACATTGTAATAATAACTCTTATGACGTACGGTATGGGAAATATTTTATTCATTGAATGATCAACCATATTTTGTAACTAACGCAATAGTCATTATTGCTTTTACACTCATTACTCATCAAACAAGCTAAAGAGCTAAATGCTCAAAATTTGTATTACTTCAATCTATTTATCGCAGTTATATGAATTAGCATAAGCCTAGAAAGTAACCGTCAGTGTCGACGGGTTCAACCTAATTCTGTTCTGTACTACCTTAAAATGCCTCATTTTAACATTTTACTGGCAGAAAACCTGCTTATTCACTTCCTATATGGTTTTGTTTTGTTTTAAGGCAGGATTTTCCAATAAGACTTTATACATGCTCTGAATATGCGAATGTGCTGCAATGGGGGTATTTAGGCGTATATATATATATTAAAAGATGTTAGGCTATGCTTAAAAAATTGAATGTGGCCATTATTTTGAATTTGAATAATTGTCTTATTTTAGGTCTTTAAGAGAAAATACTTTAAAATCCTTTCTTAGTACGCATCTAAAATCTTAGAAACTAAATCTTTTTACTACTAGGTGATATGAAAAATTTACGATTATACACCTGACTTTTTTATTGATCCTCTTTCTCAATTTAACAGTTTACAACTGAATTGCGTTATTTTAGGTATTTAAGAGAAAATACTTTAAATCCTTTTTTAGTACGCATTTAAATCTTAGAAACTAATTTTTTTTACTAGGTGATATGAAAAATTTACCATTATACACCTGACTTTTATTGATCCTCTTTCTCAATTTAGCAGTTTACAACTGAGTTTTGGTTTACTAAACAATTATTCCTACTAGGCCTACATTGAATAAACCGGAAGTTCACCACAGTTTATTCATTTTATCCTTTAAGAAATGTGTGTAAAAACAATGGTTCAGTACGATGTAACACTTGACCACGTGAAAAGTGCGCAATATTATATTATTTTCATAACTTTTTCATCTCCTGTTTACAGTTGCAGACGATCATTCATGTTTTCACAACCTGACTTAAAAATTGATCTGATGAGTACTCCTCACATTTCACTTTTAAACTGTTACTGTATAGAGTAAAAGTTGGTCAACCATTGGAAGCACCTTCTAGGAATAAATCAAAGGCTTAGGGGTCAACCTTTTGAAGCTATAATCGATATATCCTTTTAATTACCATTTTGTGCTGCGCTAGATCTTAAGCTTTTAAAAGACACCTCAATCGTAAAAATCAGTGAAGTAGGTCGGATTGAAAAGGACTGTTACAACTTATTGAATTATAAATATGGATAATGTTAAAAAAGACATCGACATATCGCATGTTTACTACTGGATATAAGAAGGTAAAGCAATTTATAAAATCAATTATACAACACAATGAATATTGGCCAATACGCGGCAGAGCTGACCACTGGGGGTAGATTTCCGGGGGTAGATGTCCGGGGGTAGATGTCTGGGGGTAGATGTCCGGGGGTGATTTCCAGTCGCGGGCTGTTTCTCGACCATGTATAAGCCCCGCCCCTCGTGACGTCAAAATGACGTAGGCGTTTTTTCATGGGGGTAAATATCCGGGGGTAGAAATCCGGCGACCCTTAGGCATTACTGTACCCGTTGCATTTATTTTATCATTCATTTGACTTAGCTTCCATCCTAGATTTCTGCCCTGGCTGTCTGCATGAACGGAAACCTTGATATTGTTTTTAAACACATTCGCATTACTTTTAGTATTTTCATTTTGTGATTTTTTTGCCTGAGGTTTTCTAGGGATGAAATGTATTTCTTCATTGAATTGATTACACTCGCCAGACAAGACCGTGTATTTGTTTGGGGTGATGATTGGAATATTTTAATTCCTGTAAATTTGGGTTCTAAATGTTTTTTTTATTTTTTTCAGCTGTCCAATTCATTGTCCGCTTGTTTTCATTGTCTTTTGAAGAAGTTAAGTTTACGGTTTGAGGTTGTTTACTGTTTAATATGTTATTTTGTTGATTGGATCCATTCTTTGATGCCTTGTTTAATAAAAGCTGTTTCAAAGTTGTGTCACTCAAGTGAGAGTATTGGTTGTTATGGATGATTAGAGCTAGCTGAGCTCGTTTAGTCAATATATCTGATTCTGACAAAGTAGGTAATCCTCTCTCAAAATTGCATGGTGTCAACCCAGCGATAATTTTTGCAGTTAAATGTTCCGCTATCATGATCATATGTATTCCACAATCAACGCTATTTTTTTGCCGAGGTACTTTAACATTCATGAGAGAGGGTTTGGCGGGTCGCCGGAATTGTACCCCCCGGCGATCGTTAACGTCATTTTGACGTCACGCATAAGGGGGGTACAATTCCACCCTGTACACTTTGATTTGAACGAAATCTAATCTATTTAATGTGGGCAAGTGATCAGTGAACCGGATAATTATGTTAGATATTAAAAAGAGCAGGAGATGTACGGCCCGGAATTGTACCCCCCTGGAATTGTATCCCCGGAATTGTACCCCCTGCCAACATCAAAATATTTACGTACAGGGTGGAATTGTACCCCCCTGGAATTGTACCCCCCACCAGAAAGCCAAATGTGTACGGGGTGGAATTGTACCCCCCTCTTGGACAGCTAGCTTGGCTTGTGTACGGGCTGGAATTGTTCCCCCCACCCACTCGATAAACTTAATTGGTATTATGAAGATGATTAGTTTAGTTGAATAAGTGGATGGTTTTTTTGACATCACATTTGCTACACGATTCATATTGGCCTATAAACAGTTTTTGAAATATCTAAGACATACTATTACTATAGTTCATACTATTTGTTCCTTTATTTGTTAAGTTTGGTGTAATATTTTAATTGGAACATTGATTATGAAATGGGTAACTGATGAAGCCCTTTACTCCGTAAATTTCGAAACCTATTTGTACTTGATTATTCATGAATATATTTAATTAATCAACTTTCACTATACCATTTTCCAAAAAGCTTTATGTTCGCTTTGAAGCCTGCCGTTTACTGATGAACATTAATCAGTAGGTACTTTTTATGATAAACCTTAATCATTGTAATATTCAATGATTACCTTAAAGCAGTCATTTACAACATTTTTACAATATAAATTCTGCTCAACACTAACTCAATACGGATTACATTTAACGAAAGAACTAGGGATATTCAAATGAAAATCAAACAATAATTAATTTTCCAAATAAAATGAGCATGTTTATTTGCGACCAGGGTGATCGAAAAAACTAAGTTTTAAAATTGAATTATAATGACTGGGGAAATACCTGGGACTTTTGTGCCCAAACAAAATGAATACTTTGTGCGAAAAGGGAAATTTACATTTTACAATATCCACCAAAGCAATCTGTAACAAGTCCCCGTTAGTTACCATATCACGTCTTGTTTTTGTGTCTCTTAAATCGCGTTTTCAGTAAATTACCACATTGTATCCGAGATCGCAAGAAGTGATAATAAACCGCGTTGCCGTAATCGTGGGAGATGACGACAAATTTGCTGTGATCATTTGGGATGACTGCGATGTTCTTGTGATCGCAGCGGATATACCTGTTGCCTTCCTTAGTGACTTAATAAAAGGCCAAGCAATATGGAATAAACGTTTACGAAATTAACGCTGGGCTTGATTCCCTCATGGACAAAGCTTCTACGAGTAAATAATTTTATAACCCAAGCCGATTGATTTTTTTTTAAACGGTACAAGCAGTGCAAATCCTAACAAACTTTGTTTTCAAGAGGAGTCACAAGCAGCGAATTTCGGCTTAGTTCTGTAAATTTGGAATACTTACCTTTTGATTACTCCACATAGGCCTAATAACTAAGCTAAACTAGTTTGTATACAATAACTACGCTATAAGAATGGAATGGTTATTTGTTCACGTCACTCTTTTCAACGTAATTTAATATGACCGTGAAAAGTTACTGTATTTCATTTTTGTTCATTCAAACATAATATGCATTATTGTTCATTCGGTAACAAATTATGAACAGTTATTACTGGCAAAGGTGGACAAAATACCTGTTGTAAAATTTAGATGTAGGTATCTGGTACAAAGTATTTCACAGTTTGTCAAAGTTTTGACCTTTGTGAGTTTAAGCTAAAGGCGGGGACACACTTGTCATACACCCTTCCGATCCGACTCCGATCATACTGCGGTACGACTGTCGGAGAGGAGAATGGTACATAACATTGAACGTGGTTGTTTACACCTCTCCGACACGGGTCACGTCATACTCCGATCCTACTCCGATTTTGACTCCGATCACGCACCGACACTGCAGTCTATTTGTTTGTCGGATGCAGGACGGGTAGTTTCTTAAAAATAACCTTTATTCTTAAGGTTTAGGAACAATGGTTTAAGATAAATATATGCCGATGCTTGATTTGAAATCTGTGCGTGCATACCTTCAATTCGAGACCTCAATCATGAAAATCGGACGGGTAGAAGAGCTAAACGAACTCGAGAGAGAAAACCCTATAATATATATAATGGGCACTTCTGCTTTCCTTCCATGCAGAATGGACCCAAATTCTCCGTTTTCCACTGCCCTCCAGAGATGTCTGACTTTCTTCCTCTTCATCTAGACATACCGCCACCATGGCTAAATCCTGAATACCAAAGTTTTTGAACATACAGTATTTATCACCTTCTGCACGTAGTTTACGTTTACGAATCAGACTGGCGAGTGTTGATCTACCCGGTGGAGGAAATCGGAGATGGGTCGCCGGTTCGGAAGCGTGTATGACATGTGTGTTCACCCCCTCCGATCCCGCACCGATCCTTCTGGAATCCCGCAAATCGGATCGTAGTAGGATCGGAAGGGTGTATGACAAGTGTGTCCCCGCCTTAACCCATGAACAGTTATTACTTGGGAAGGTTAAGAAAATATAAATGAATAACTTACAAAGAAGTCTGTTAGGCCTCTCGCACGTTACTCGGAATGGCCTTAATTTGCAGTTTCTTAGAATATCCTTTCACAGCAAGCAATTCATTAGGTGTCAGGTAACTTGGTTCAGTTCACTTTCGTGTGATTCCCCTCTAATATCCAACATAACTATTGTTTTGATTTTAGTTTGTAATCATAATAGACAAGCTCCTGGGTGAAATGGGGGGGGGGGGGTACAATTCCGGGCCGTATATCTTCTTCTGCGGTGACCAGGGGGTACAATTCCAGGGGGGTACAATTCCGGTCCAATAATAAGGGCTAGACTGACGGGGGGTACAATTCCAGGGGGGTACAATTCCAAACCGTACACTGGCCAAATAAAAGTGAGTTCTAACTGAGGGGGTACAATTCCGGTCGGTACAGTTTTTTAGAAGCCAGTGGATTTAATCAAACCACTCAAGTGAAATGTTAGTCTTGTTCAGTTTACTCTCTGCTGAAGTAGGATTAGTGCTGTTTGGTGTTGGTGTTGAACTCTGATTGCAATCCAGTGAATCAGGACTTGTTTTTCCAGGTGTACCATCACCCTCTAAGCTAGGGCTAGGGCAGGACTTAGTTACTACAGGTGTATTATCACTTAAGTTGCCACTGTCCATGGACTTAGCTTCGTCAGAATAATCCGAAAGTTTCTGTTGAGTAACCACCGCAGCGGTAGATGAATCATTAATTTCCATAGTAGAACTATTCCTAGTAAAACTCAATTCTATTTCCTTCATAGCTGTCAAAAACATTTCTTTATTTTTGTGTTTTAGCTTTGTAACTCCAAATCTGGATTTGTTTTCCAAGAAAAGGCTTACATCTATTTCTTTAACATAAGCCACCTCATTAGTTCCATAGAAAGTAACATTATACTTGGGTAGTTTATTTTTAAAGCCAATGCTGTTTATTACTGCAGGCCAATTAGAGTGTCCTTTTAGTTTCGCAAAGACTCGATCACCGACTTTAAATTTTGTTATTTTTTGTATGGCTCATTTTTAATCTTCATCAAGTCATCAATCACAGGAACAAACTACTGGTAATTTTATATGTATATATTTTTTTTTTTTTTGTATTTGATAGCGACTACTTAATTCATCACTACCAGATAGCTACTGGGCCTCATAGTAACATAAATAGTGTCCAATGTAAATATATTAAGCTGATAATCCAGGGAGTCATTTCTAAAACTTTAACATTTGGGGTATTCACAATGATCAGGTTGTTTTTTATCTAGCCTGTATGCACAAGTTATCAGCTATCATGTTGTAATATAAAAAATTAATAATCCTATAGTTTTATTTCCACCAGCAACAAGCAGCTTTTTCATGTGAAAAACAAAGTAGCAGAAAAGCAGACAAATAAATAGTTTAGTCCCAATAATAAACTCTTGATTTTTGAGTAAAATAAAAATATAATTTATTGATAGAACTAGAAAAAAATAAAGTAAAATCTCCTTTGGTATTAAATATCAGTAAACATTGTCCTCTAACCGTAAACAATAACAGTCCAGCAGTCTACCTGTAGTTATCAGTTGATTGTAACCCAACCAATGTCCTTGACCAGATAGCAGGGTCGTCCAGTCTTATCAGGTTTCCACAATCAGTTCGGAAATGTAATGGCACAGATGCCGATAGAGTTAATTGAGGATGGAAACAAATTCTTCAATAGATAATACTTTTAAAACAGCTAAGGTATGTTAAATTGAATTACTGATAAGTTTTTGCCACTAAAATATTTAATAAAACCACTGTATTAAACTTTAAAATACGGAGCAGTTTGATAGTTTTAGTGACTGCCCGCCATCTTGATGACGTATAATGTTTGTACTACACTGCATTTCACCACAAATAGCAAAGTGCAATGGGATATTATAAACGAACATAGTGGCCGAAAGAAAAAAGGACCTGATGAAGTAAAATTAATAATTAATAACACAGAAGTATCGTATCCAAAGGAAGTCGCTGAAGAATTTAAAAAGTTTTTTTTCTTACGTTCACCTAGTATCGTCATCTTCCTTACAAAATGTTCCAATTGATGATGTTAAAATCTATGACAACCTTTTTAAAAGCAAACCCATCGGAAATTCAATATTTTTATATCCTGTAGCTGAAAAAGAAATCAATAATTTTACATCAAGCTTGTCATCAGCAAAATCCCCTGGAAGTGATGACATTACTTCCCTTTTGGTAAAAAAAAGTTTCAACTCAAATCACTCCAATATTAACCTATATTTTCTACCGATGTTGTTGTCGTTGTGTTTCTTGGTTATATTGCTGACAAATGTCATGAAATATTCTGAATAATTAGTGAAAATAGTTTTTAATATATTTTTGGTTAGGTATTAACAGTTTTCTTTGCTTATTTTTATGCAAGTAATCAGATATAGGCCTAGTTTTTTTTGTGTCTAGTTTGTGTTTATTGACACCAATAGAATGTAGGAGTGAAGTGAACTATATTGTAAACTCAGAGTGTAATTTTCTGTTTTTAGATTTACAAACGACTTAGTATTTAGTGATAGTGGCCCATTCAAGTGAAATTGATAGATGGATTGATGATAATGAGTTGCTTTTATCAGATCCAAGTGATGATGAAGACTTTGACTTTGCTCAGCAAGAGGTATGCCTAGAAGGTAATGAGGGGGAAGAATTTGATCTTGACAGTGATGATCCTTTTATAAATGTTTGTAATATTGACAATGTCATGGAGGATGTAGTGGGAGGTGCAGGTGACTGCCCCGTCTGAAGAAATAGGCCTGTACAACCTGAAATAGTGTGGGAAGACTTGGGAGTTTATGAACCGATAAGGGATACATTTCTAAGTCATTCTAGACCCTAAAATACCAGTTGATAGTCCATTAGGTATGATAAACTAATGGATGAAATTGTGACAAACACAAATGCTTACACTGAGCAGCAACGAGCTAAGCAACTAAGCAAGGTATGATATTTGCTCGTAGATCTCGAGACTGGAATTGGCAGCCAGTTACTAAAGAGGAACTTTATGTTTATTTAGCATTAGTAATGCTAATGGGCATTGATCAAAAACCATAGATACGTTCCTACTATACTAAAAACCCCTTACTTGAGTCTGCTACTTTCCCCAGCGCCATGTCTCTAAATAGGTTTGAAATTATCAGTAAATATCTGCATTTTAGTGCCTCATCTAATAAGTCACAGTTCGAAACTAAGATTTTTACAGTTGTGGAGCTTCTAAATGACAGGTGCAAATCTTCTTATGACTTGCAACAAGACAGATCCATTGATGGGTCACTTACCCTTTGGAAAGGCTGTCTGTCATTTCGCCAGTACTTACCTCTAAAGTGTGCACAGTTTGTGATCAAATCATTTGAAGTTTGTGAGTCATCATCTGGTTTTACGTGGTCACTCCTTATTTACACGGGTAAAGGTAGTAAATTTGAATGCCCCATCTTTCTACCAGATAGTAATAAATCTACAGCTATTGTTGTGACATTGTTGGAAACCTTGCTCGACAAAGGACATACAGTCTGGATGGATAATTGGTACAACTCTCCAGAGCTTAGTAAATTTCTAAAGAATAGAAAAACTGACAGTTGTGGTACATTGAAACTTTCAAGAAAGAATGTTCCTCAGAAAAGAAACACAACTTGAGAAAGGGGAAATTACTGCACTACATTGCCAAAATGTAATGGTCCTAAAGTGGCGCGACAAAAGGGTTGTTACACTTTTGTCAACACTCCACAACCACAAAATGGATGTTAAGAGAAATAAAGCAGATAAAGAGCAGATAAAACCTATACTTGTGTTTGACTACAACAAACAAATGGGTGGGGTTGATCTCAGAGATCAAATGCTTAACAGTTTTCTCTTAGAGCGAAAGCGTGGACTGAAGTGATACATGAAGTTATTCAAAAGATTACTCAACATTTCAGTTCTGAATGCCTATGTAATTTGAAAATCAGCGAACCAGAAAAGTAAACATTTATAATTTAGGCTCCAATTGATCAAGGACCTGATTCACACCTATGGGTCAGAGGTGAAGAGACCAGTGTTTGGACGGCCATCAATTGAGCCCAAGCCATCTCTCGCCTCTTACAGAAAGACATTTTATTGAGCGAATCCCACCCACTGAGAAAAAGGCAAAGCCTAAAAAAAGATGCTGTGTTTACTACAAGCGTGGTGTGAGAAGGGAGAGCATCTTCTGTGAGCTGAGTTTGACTGTGAAGCTGGGCTGTGTATTGGCGAGTGTTTCAAAATCTACCACACTGTTGTCAACTTTTAGAAGGTTTGTAAAAAGAAAACTGTTTTGTTATTGTTTAGTAATATGTTCATTCATTCATTCATATGTTTTATTGTAGTGCCACTATTTCCATACAGTTTAACACAAGAATCATGTAAATAGGATGTATAACTTCCAGGATTCTGCACTTCCAAGATCAGAGCCAACATCATCACCACCACCAACGGACACATTACCATCACCAACAGACATGACTTCACTACCTGAGATAAACAGCGAACCCACTCTGCAACATGTTCAGCCCAACCTCACACTGTTGGATGAAAATACCATTGACATCAGTAGTAGTTCCTTGACATCTGAATGCCATATACCTGCAGCGGCAGTGATCAGTGATGTGGGGGGGTCAAAGGCCAATGGGAGTGCGAGTGAGGTGTTAACACAGGAAGCATTTAATCTTTCTTATCTGAGTGATAGTAGTCCCTTCAGGGGTTGGTCACCTGCTTCATCTCCAGTTTATAACCATGTTAACTTATGTGCAGTTTCTGTTGGAGGAACTGCAACCCAACCAAATTCTTCTTTTTTATAAATAACAATTATTGTCAATCTGACAAATTGTCAAAATTTCCAAACATAACGATTTTTCATCAAAATATTGCCTGCCTGCCTACTAGAATTGAATCTTTGGAAATAACTATTCAAGAACTAAATCCAGATATCATAATTTTATGTGAGCATAAAATGAAAAAAGAGGAGTTGGAAAGATTAAATTTTTCACATCACAGGCTAAGTGCATTCTTTGCCAGAGATAAAATTAGGGGGGGCGGGGTTGCAATTCTTTCAAAGAAGCATGTCAAATGTAATTCTGTAAATATAGATAGTTTAAGTGGTATAATAACTGATAAGGAATTTGAACTTTGTGCAGTAGAATTTGTCTTTGATTCTTTTCGGTTTCTTCTGTTGGGTATATATCGCTCTCCCAGCACTAATGTAAAGTTATTTTGTAAAAAATTAGATGCAACATTACAGATTATGTGTAATAGGTTTAAGAAAATTGTTATAGTAGGCGATATAAATATTAATGTTTTAAAAAAGGATCATGACTATTGGCTGTTATCCGACACAATATCAGCTTATGGTATGGAATATCTTGTAGATTTCCCCACTAGAATAACTGAAACTTCCATTACTGCAATTGATAACATCATAATAAATTTTGATAAAAGTATTACAAAAGTGTCTGGTATTAACACTCAGTTATCAGATCATGATGGTCAATTTTTCGAAATTTTTCACATTTCTGACAAAACTATGAAGAAACAAAAAAGCATAACAAAAAGTTGTAGACAGTTCACAGAAAAAAATATTACTGCATTTTTAAACAAGATTAATCATGAAAATTGGCTTGAGGTATACCAATCCCCAGTTGAGTACAAGTATGATGTGTTTATTGGAATATTTATATTATATTTTAATGAATGTTTTCCGGTTGTTAAACTAAGAATTAACTCTAATAATAAATTAAATTGGTATACTGATAGCTTAAAAAAAGAAAAAAAGATGAAATAATTCAGCTAAGTAATACTGGAAGATTATACAAAAATGAAAAGTTGTTAACTTTGGCAAAAGCAAAAGGCAAAAATTATAGGAAGAAAATTAATGCCACTAAAAAAGAGTATTTCAATGAAAAAATAAAAAATTCACACAATGTAACTAAAACAACATGGAACTTAATAAACAATGAAGTTGGTAACAAAAATAACTTTTCAAATATTACTAAACTTTGTGTTCATGATAAAATTTATTCTGATACTAATAAGTTATGTAATCTGTTAAATGATCATTTCATAAATGCTGTTGATAGTGAAGTTTTACCAAATTTAAATAAAGTTGATGAAATTGGAAATTATCTGAACGGTTCAGGTATCAATATCCCATTTTTCAAATGTAAACCTGTAGATGAAAAAGAAATTGACAAAATTATAGCCTCCTTTGATAATAAATACTCTACAGGCTATGACGAAATACCGATGCCAATAATTAAACATGCAAAAAAATATTTACTTAAGCCATTAGTGCACCTAATTAACTCCTCTTTTATCAGTGGAATATTTCCAAATAAATTAAAAATTTCAAAGATTAAACCCCTATTCAAAAAAGGAGATGAATTGAAGATGTCAAATTATCGACCTTTATCATTATTACCAGTTTTTTCTAAAATTTATGAAAAAGCAATGTACAATAGATTGATTACTCATTTCGAGGAAAATAACTTACTAGATGGCGAGCAGCACGGTTTTAGAAAAGGACGTTCTGCTGTAACAGCAGCTGTTGAATTTGTTGAATCAGTCATTAATACAGTTGAAACTAAAAATAAAGTAGTAGGTATATTTATTGATATTACAAAAGCTTTTGACAGTGTCAACCACTCACTATTGATAAAAAAATTGGCTGGATTCAAAATTCGTGACCCAGTTTTGTTATGGTTTAATAGCTACTTAAGTAATAGAAAACAATATGTTGAACTAACAAAAACAAATAAAAATCATTTAATTAAGAAAAAATCAGAAACAAAATTAATCAAACACGGTGTACCACAAGGCTCAATTCTAGGTCCACTGTTATTTTTAATATATATAAATGGTTTGCCAAAATTGGTGTCTGGAAACAAACAAAACAAGCTCTGCCTGTATGCAGATGATGCAAACTTAAAAATTTGTGGTGGATCAGTCAAGGAACTAGAATCTTCTATTCAGGAAAACTTAATCGATCTTAATAATTACTTTTGTTATCATCAATTATTACTTAACCCTACCAAAACTAGTCTTATTCAGTTTAGTACAAAACAACATAAAATTAATGACTTTGAATCAGTATCAGTTGGTCTAAATAACCATAAAATTAACAAAATTGAAAATACTAAGTTTCTTGGTTTAACAATTGATAGTAATTTGAGTTGGGATCACCACATTGAACAAGTGGCTAAAAAGGTTATATCTGGATTATTTGCTCTTTACAAGCTATCAAAAGTATGCAATTTAGAAACCTTAAAAACTGTTTACTATGCATACATACATGCAAATATCAATTTCGGAATCTGCGTGTATGGAGCAACGACTAAAAGTAATTTAGATCGTATTCTGATTTTACAAAAAAGAGCTTTAAGAATAATGCGTAATCTAAAATGGCGAGACACTGTCAAAGAGCATTTCAAAAGTTTTGGCATCATGACTGTTTATAGTTTGTACATTTATGAAGTGATCATGTATTGTAAGCTTCACTTTGATGAATTGGGTTTACTAGGGGAAAGTCATTCTTACAATACTAGAAATAGGCTAAACATATCAATGCCTATTCACAAACTAGAATTTTACAAAAAGAAAACTACATATGCTGGAGGAAAATTTTATAATAATTTACCAGATAACATTAAAAAAGAAGTTAGTATTATTAAGTTTAAAAAATTGCTAAAGAATTATTTAATTTCAAGACCACTGTATTCATTGGAAGAATTTTAGTATGTTTGGTTTTTAATTTAGTCTTATGATTATGACAATATTTTTGACACAATTCTATGTACTAATTTCATGTACAATAATGAAATAAAGAATGTTTGAATTGAATTGAGTTGAATAATAGTGAAAATATGTATGTTTTAGTGATCGTTTGCATAAAAAGGGCGCGAATGCCGAAATAAGTACCGCAATAGGGCGTTTTTGGTACTATAAATGTCCCGCGTTGAAGGGTTAACCACACAAATCACATACTTGTCTTGTCTTTTTGAAAAAAAAAAAAACAGAACAGACAACTAAAAAACAGATTTGACTTATGCTGGAAAGATGTGATGAAATCCTTATGAAACAATTTACATACCTTTAAAAGGAATGTCAAATTCTTCTGGGTAAAAGGCACAAACTGATCGTTGAGGTGAATGAACTTCAAGTATTTTTCATAAAAAAGGCCACTGTAAAAAATTGAATAATTAAAAACATACAATGATCCTGAGCAAAATTCTTATTCATTACTTGAAATTGAACAGTACTCTCCAGAATATTAGTATTTATAATGTTAGTCATTAGAGATCAAACTACACTTGTACACCATTGTCAAAAGAAAATAATATTCTATAGGAGGAATTCCAAACGTCCTTCCTTAGCTTTTTATTTATTTCTCAAGATGTAAAGGCCCTTCCACACCACAAGTAGTGTGTGTAGCTGGATGTACGCTAGTTACTTTTCTAAATATCGCTTCCCTGTTTATCATATGAGTCCATTCACACAGCAGGGCTCGTCTGAGCTGATATTGATCACGGAGGTCTCGCTGAAATTATATTTTTTTCACTTTTCTTAAGCTAAATAACGTCCTGAATTCAAAAATGATTGTCATTTTCCCTGGAAAAGCGGAAAAAAAAATTTTTTTTGCGGATATAGGTCATGAGGGTACTCAAATTAACCGGTAGAGTGATCTGAACAAGAATATGCGGAATTTTCAGATCTGATGGATATTAACGGAGATACGAACGGAAAGCGCCGTTTTCCCGGAAAAACTATGAAAATTATTTTATTTCAAAACACACATTTAACGTATCTAAATTGTGAGGGAGTTTACGCTGATTGCATTAGGTTATGTTAGGTAGGTTGAGTTGGGTTACGTTAGGTTACATTGGGTTATGTAAGGATGGGAAAGGTTAGGTTAGGTTAGGGGTTAGGAGGTTGGGTTAGGTTAGGTTGGGATAGATTAGGTTAGGTTGCTCAATAAAATGGATATTGTTAGTAACCTAACCTAACATCTAATCTAACCTAACCAAATCTAGTATAATATAACCTAACCTAACCTAATATAATCTAACCTTACCCAACCTAACCTAATATAATATAATATAATATAATATAATCTAACCTAACCTAAGGTTGGGCAAAGGTGTGGATACCCCTAGTTAACTTTTTAATGGGTGACACCAAGAAAACTAAACTCCACATACCTTCATAAAAAATAAAACTGCACTTTTTGGACGGTATCCCAATTTTTCACAATATTTTGGGGGCAGGTCAACAATTTTAAATGTAAAGGCCCATCGAGTGTTACCTCATTTTAAAGCCTAAAAGTAACTTAAAACTTGTTAGCTTAAATTTAGTGATCCAGAGGCTACCTCACCATGAACAATATAACAGTTTAATACTTCTCTGATTAGTAAAAATGTTGCCCAACCTGCGGATAAGACCAACAATTGAGAAGGCAGTCTTACAAATGGAAATCACATGATCATTATGTGTAAATCTGGAATCAAATGTCACACCCAAGTCTTTAATTGAAGTTTACCTCGAAAGAAGACTACCACCAATATTATAATTATGCATGATGAGGTTACTAGGGGTTTTCTTTGAATATGTTACAACAGAACATTTATCCACATGAAATTTTAGATTGTCACGACTCCAAAGAAACAATCGATCGATATCATCTTGTAGCATAACACAATCTTGTTGGTTGTTGACAATAGTGAATATTTTGAGATCGTCAGCATATAGAAGAAACTCGCAGTTTATTATCAAATCTTTTAAGCTATCAATGTAAAAAATAAATAGCAAAGGTCCCAAATTTGAGCCCTGGGGCACACCTGAGTCTACATCAAATTGTTCTGATAGGTGTCCCTCAAAAGATACAAATTGTTTTCGACCCCTGAGATATGAACAGAAGAATTTTAAGAGTCCTTCAGAAAAACCGAAGTAGTTCAATCTCGAAAGCAAAGCCAGATGATCAACTTTGTCTAAGGCCTTCTCGAAGTCGTTGTAGATAACATCAACTTGGTTACCACTATCAATAACAGGAATACAAAACTCAGAAAAGTTTAACAGATTTGAATTAATGGATCTGCTGGGGAAAAATCCGTGCTGTTTTGAAGATAGAAATTTACTGACATGGCTGAACACTTTATGATGAAGAATTGATTCAAATACTTTAACAGGAGCAGGCAAAATTGATATTGGACGATAATTCTTTATGATGTCTCTTCGGCCCTTTTTGAAAATGGGAATTATTTTAGCTTGCTTCCATTTCGTTGGGAAAACATTGCTGGTAATCGCGAGATTAAAAATAGCTAGAAGCGGTTCAACAAACAAATCTGCACAGGCTTTTAGAATATATGGCGGTATTCCATCTGGACCAAGAGATCTTTTAGGTTTGAGGTTTTTGAGTGCAGAGAGGACATCATGATACGAGACACAGGAGACATTGATATGAGCGGAGCGCACGCCGACACAGGTCGTCGCTGCCCAGCTGACAAGGCTCGTACACAGACTTAAAGTAAGTAGCAAACTCGTCCGCTATGGCCCTCCCACCCTCCACAACTCTATCGTCCAATTTCATAACAGTTGGACTGTTATCATTAACTCTAAGACGTTTTACCACACTCCAAAATGTCTGAGGATTGCTCAACACATTGTTTTCTAAATTTGAAATATATTCTTTATAGGCTGATTTAATATTTACTTTAATAGTACTTCCCACCAGTTTGTATTCATTTAATGTTTCAATCATGTTATACTTATTTAGCTTTCTCCTTAGCCTTTCTTTTCTTTTGATCAAGGATATTATGTTGTGATTAAACCAAACAGGATACTTTGAAATTTGTAGATATTAGCCTAGACACCTATTTATTATCAGTATTTTTACCTTTTTGGTAGCCTAAGGTGTCCAAAATTCTTATCTCCTGCGAGACGCCAGTTGGGTCAGTAGGCCTACAACCTTGTGCGGTATCGCGTGTCTTCTCCCGCTCGCTTGATGTACAGTACGTGTGTGACCATGGTTGTAAAACTGTATATAAATATGTGTTTCGTGAACTGTGTTATATGTTTTGTAAATTGTGACAACCACTTCTGTGGGCAATGTTGAGACCTGACAATGAAAGCGACTTAAGATGCATTGTAATTAATGCGAAACGCGTCTCGCAGGAGATAAGAATTTTGGACACCTTAGGCTACCAAAAAGGTAAAAATACTGACTTTGAAATTGATTTTTTAGCTTTTGGAACAAACTTATCAAATACATTATATAATTTAGTATAAAAAAATCAACAGATAAATTAACATCCTCAATAAGTCTAATTTCAGTCCAGTTTATTTTTTTTATTTCATTGTACACACTTAAAAAATCGGCCTTTTTAAAATTATAGAAATAACCATTTTGAAATTATAAAACATATGTTAAATGCAAAGGCATATGAATGACACTACATCTCCCCTTCCTCATTATATTTACTCATATCTTATTGGAGAATAAATATATAGAAGAAAAAAATCGTATAATTAAAACTTATTTTTATTTGTCTTGCTTGAAACTGAATTTTGTGTTCTGGAATAAATTGACGGTAAAAAAAAAACTCTTTGTGCAAACAGAGGTAATTTGTAAAAATCTGGTGAAGATTGAAGAGGAGAGGTGGAGTGTGGTGTATTAGTCAGTCAGTGAAAGTGGTGTATCAGTGATTGTGTAGGGTCAACGGTCAGGTCCGCCCAACGCGATAACGGCCTCGGTGTCCTCTGAACTCAATCCTACAAGCCACCCCACAACATGCTTCTTAAATAGAGAGAGAGAGAGGGTGAATTTAGAATGTTGACATTTTGATATCTGTTACACATGTTACGATAAATGATTTGAGTTAAGTGAAAGCAATTCGTATTTGAAAATGATTTGAAAGTTTGTGGAACACTTACACCAACATTTCGAGAAAAGCGCGTATTGTGGGAATGAGTAATTTTTACAAAAATATTATCAAAGTTTTTGTACATGTGAACTAAAATAAATTTTAAAAATAACTGCCTGACTGTCAAAACTCCCGATTCTACAAAAAGATCGTCAGTTGAATATCTAAAGTGTTTTTTGAAAGCAACTTTAAGTATTGTTTTCTGCACTACAAAAACAGGTTGCAAGATAGTTTTGTAAGCACCACCAAAAGCAATAATTCCAAAAGACAACAATGATTGAACATATGCATAGTATGCTATTTTAATTTCTTGCTCTTCGAGAATATCACTAAGTTGCCTAAATGCATAAATATATTTACGTAATTTATTTTTTAGATATTCAACATGTTCCGACCATTTCATCTTTGAATCAAAAACAATACCAAGGTATTTGTAAGAATCAACTTTTTCAATTTTGCTACAGAAACAAGAGTTATTGAAATGATTTCCACAGACATGAATAGTTAGGTTATCAAGTTTGTATTCGGTTATCTTGCGTAATGAAATTGGCATAAATTTTGTTTTAGATATATTGAGGGACAATACATTTTGGTCAAGCCATTTTTTTAGTAAACAGAGGTCTGATTCTGCCTTGTTTTTAACCTCCTCCCAGGATGCTCCGGTTACAAATATTAGAGTATCATCAGCAAATAATGTTAATTTTCCTTGTGTTTGAATTTTAGAAATATTGTTAATATAAATGAGGAATAAAACAGGACCAAGGGTCGAACCCTGGACCACACCATACTCCACTGGCAATACATCGCTTGACACTTCACCAAGTGCGAACTAGGGGTATCCACACATTTGCCCAACCCTGTATAATATAATGTAATATAATATAATATAATATAACCTAACCTTACCTATTTTTGGACATTTTGGAACTAACTAGATTTCCTTATGCTTTTCCAGCTGTATCTCTGTTAATATCCATCGGATCTTAAAAATTCTTGCATATTCTTGTTCAGCTCACTCTACCGGATAATTTGAGTATGACCCATTTCCACAAAAATGTAGTTTTTTTTTGTTTTTCAGCTTTTACGGGGAAAATGATTATCATTTTTGAATTCAGGATATTATTTAGCATGAGAATAGTGAAAAAAATATAATTTTAGCGAGACGTCCGTGATCGATATAATTACCGAATACTGACGGTATACAACAGCAATCGTGGCTGGTATAGCATCCGCGGATGTGTGAATTGGCGTGTAGCTAGCTTGCCCAGCAAGGTGTACATCCAGCTATGTACATCCAGCGGTGTAGGAAGGCCTTAATGCCTTAACATTCATGACAAAGTGTTGGTTAGAAAGTAAAATTCCAGTGATTTTTGATATTTTCTAATGGATTTGTAGTCTGATGAGTTTTTGATTTTTAACCCATTCCTGACTGAGTTATTTGTCTAGTAGCATGCAGTTAGAACTGAGTTAAAATGGGCCAATGGGCAGTGTTTTAGTAAAAAATCCATAAAAATTGTAATTTATGAAATAAATGGCTAACACTTGTGTTTAAATTGATCTACATAAAATTTCCTTTTATGTGACACTAATTTCCAATCAAAAAAATTTTATCGCAATTTTAAAAATATATATGGATTTTATATATATTTATAAAAAAATATATTTTATGAAAGCATACCTAAAAAAAGTATTTTTAATTTTTTTTTCAATCAATTTCTTGGCCAAATTCATAAATAGTATTCAATTCCTTACATAAAAAACTTTATTTGGTTTGTTTATATATAAAATCCTTCATTTTATAGCTGTTTTTGTAAAACTCTGCAAACAACAAAATAGGCCTGAATAGGCCTAATAGAAGCTTTTCACAAAAATTGCATGTGTACTAAGTTATGGTGTTGTGAGTATTGAAATAAATGGTAAATTATATTCTTAGCATGATTATATTAATTTTTAACTATAAAATGGGTAAAATTAGTTGTCAGGGAAATTTTAGGGAATTTCAGGGAAATTTCCCGGAATTTTAGGGAAATTCCCCGGAATTTCAGGGAATTTTTTGGAAATTTCAAGGAAAACAAGTTTCGTTCTAAATATCTTTGTGGGTACTCAAAGTGTTGGGGTTTTCATTCTCAATATGATTATATTATAATTATTCTTACCACCGGACAATTACCAAGCATATTATAACCAAAAACGTGATTCGTCTTATTTCATACTCGAATACTCAAGAAAACCTTATAGCCTAATATAATAAATATAAGATTGATCACTTACTTTTTTTGCTTATTTGTGAGCTCCAGACCTCTCTGCCACAATATTATATACAGTTTTACACTATTTACACTCTATTTACAACTTTTTTCTGGGTTTCAAAAGTTTGTTTGGGTGTGAAACACCTCGAAACATGTTTCTAAGTGCAGAGGCACAAGGCACTTCCTGCACTCGTAAACGGTTTCACTTCTCCTGCCTTGAGCACTACACACTCTACACTTCCTTGAAGGCCTTTGCTTAGAAGTGGGCAAAATCTTCCTTATAAAATGACCCCAATGCCTGGCCTGTAACCGCAGTGGTGATTCAGCTGCAACCGATGGCCTTCCCCCTACTGGTCTGTTAGTTAGATTGACACTTTCCAAAATCTGTTCAGCCAAATTTATCCTAAATTTTGACATAGTAGACTTTTTCTTTGTTACAATCTCATGAATCACTCGGGCATTGTTCAATGTAACATCGAAAAGATAAAAAAACAATTTCTTGTACCCTTTCATGCACTTGCGCATCACCGGGAAGCATGAGAGTCGTTGGTCTTGTTTGTCCACACCGTTCATATTGTTATTGTAGTTTATCACAACATTTGGTTTGAGTTGTGGTTGAGGATTTGGACGTCTTCTCTCTCGTTGTGGAATGACTTCCTCATATTCCGGTCGGGTATGGATGGTTGATAGCATGGCTACATCCTTTCTGTCCTTCCACTTTAGGGCTAAGATTTTCTTAGTGTGCAAAAAGGTAAGTTCACCTAATTGGAGCTGTCTGTTTTTTATTTCTTTTGGAAAGTTTGTTCTATCAGACCTCACAACTCCTACAGCGTACGTATGCCTGTTCAAAAGCTCTAAAAAGAGTTTAGGTGAACTATACCAGTTGTCTAAGTATAAAACCCGGCCTTCATCCAACAGATCTGCACAAATTTCTAATACAATTTTTTCACTAAGTAAAAAAGATTTCTCCGGGGTTGCAGCATTTTCTGTCAGATTTTCGCCAACCTCAAGATTTTCTCCATTTTCAGGATCATCTACATTCTCCTCATTTTCTTCTTGGGGCTGTATATCTGTCTCTTTGCCAGTATAAATTTTGAAGTCATAACAATAGCCAGTTTTAGAGTCATTCAACTTGTATATCTTTATACCAAACCTGGCTCGTTTTGATGGGTTGAACTGTATATAGCTCAGTCTGCCTCGAAATTTTATTAGGCTTTCATCAACACAAATTTCTTTCTGAGGAGTAAATACTTTCTTATAGGATGCAATCAACTTCTCAATAATAGGCCTAATTTTTCTTAGTTTGTCATTAGGGTCCACAGAAGATGAGAAATGTAAAAAACGAGAGATAGTTTTGAATCGGTCTCGTGACATCGTTTCGCCAAAAATAGGTTGATGCAAAACCCTTCTCGTCGACCAGTTGTCATGGATATTAGCTTTCACATTTTGTGCCATGAGTACCACTAAAGCAAAATAGGCTTTTAGTTCATCAATGGTCAAATCTACCCATTTCACATTAGGCATGCCCTCATCTAGGTATTTGTGAGCATTCCTGTTTGTTTCGTCACATACCTGTTCCCAAAAATTATTTCCCAAAAACTGATCTAGCACATCCAGTTCATTGCTCTTGTCTGTCAGTTGTCTAGATATAACAGGATTTATCCCGTGTTTCCCGGTAAAAGGAATATTTTCTACCTCATTTTCACCCTCAAACCAGTCCCAGGGCTTTGGTTTTGTTATGCGTTTTCGAGGCCTATGCCTACGAACGGGTTCATTACGGTTCACACGGTTACGTCTGCGAATAGGTTCACGCCTAGGTCTACGCCTATTACGACCAGGATTCAGAGCTCGATTTTCAATATTTACATTATTTGGAATATTTACATTATTTGGAATATTTACATTATTTTCAATATTTACATTGTCACTTTCTTCAACATTCGGTAAATCAACGTCATATTCATCAAGAGTAGGATTCAAGGTTGCTAGGTTAGCCGAACTACAACTTGGTAGACTAGACACACTTGGAACACTTACGTCTTCATCACTGATAATTCGTTCGTCCTCTTCATCACCACTCACTTCACAACCACTTTCCGCTAAAATATCATCAACAAACTGAGCAAAACGATCACTTTGTAAGAATAAATCATCGCGACGAAACGCCATAGCAACAACAAAACGAACCGCTGTTGCACAACTAAGGTTAGAATACAACATCATGACAACAAATCAATAATACAACAAAAAAAAACATTACAGGCTACCAGCAGACAACGCATAGAGTATAAAAACAAAGTATAGTAGTGAATAAAACATAGTGGATGGTTATTGATCGTTTTTAATCATGAGAACAAAATATAATAATGCATTATGCGTGAGGACGGGCGCTGCCCCGTCTTTAGTCTTTCGTAACCTGGCGCGCTAGGACGGGCGCCGCCCGTCTTTAGGCGGGAATGGGTTAATAGATAAATCAGACTATCATGACCAGTTAAGTTTCATGCTATAAATGAAGGTGTAACTTTTTAATATCAGCTCTACTATAAAAGTATACAAGTGAACTTGATAGTTGACAGTATGAACAAGTCAGGTAACCTCTTTATACTTCAAATTTACCTGCCTACAAGGACCTCAGGCTTGTGTGTAAAATAGTCAGCAAAGCAATGGGTGTACTGATACATCCAAGAATGGACTGATGTATAGACTCTCAAAATATAGTGGCAACCTTTATTATTTTTGTGATCACAAATTTAAAAGTATTTTACAATTTTACATCAGCTCAAGAAGTTTTTAAATCTTTATTTGGATTGAGAATGCTAAATTTGTCTTTCTAAGAAGTTACTAAGTTTGATTTAGGTAATAATAATTACAGTTACAATTATAATACATAATGAGGTGTGACACTGGCAGGTACTTACTTGCTTACACCTATTTTGCCAAATGTGCGTGTCCGAGACAGCTCAGGCCGAAGACAAGCTCGGTTCCTTCGCTGCTCAGGTTGTCTAATCCAGTCGTCCCAGTAGCTGAAACACATCCATCACCTTCTAAATCATAGAACAATAAAATAATACAGTAGAACTCCAACTATCTGAATCACCGACTACTCAAATTGCTTACAGAAATCATTTAAAGTTTAAAACCATAGTAATAAGAATTGTTATTAAGGAAGTCGTGATCGCGGCAAAATCCAAAACCTGTCTCACGATTGTGATGACACCATCATCGTCTCCCACGGTCACGGTAACATCATCATTGTTTTTTCGCGATCGCGGCAAAAAGTTAGATGTATCCCAAGGTTGTGATGACACTATCATCGTCTCCTGCGGTCACCGCAACCGTGGTGAAAGCGTTAATTTTCTGATTGCAAAATCGTCACAGACACGCACTGCGATCGCTATAGTAAAACCTCAGCATGACTTGCACTTTTTTCTTTAAAAGACTTTAGTAAAAATCCAATTTTCAAATAGGGTCCGGTTCCAATTGACACGGATGGATAGAGTTCTACTGTATTTACTTTTACTTTATCCTTATCGAAGACAATAAATATGTAAACGTTCATACAATCAATTTGTCCCATTAATGATCATCAGATTTTTAAACAAGTCTTAAGGTTGTTTTTGATTATTTTCAATTGAATTTACGGTATGTATGTTAGGGTATGTATTTATGTAAGGTATGTTTTTTTGTATCCCTGAAATACAAATCTGTAGCTTATCAGCGACCTTTTGAAGTGACATTGTAGGACACGTGTATTTAGCAAAAAGATCTGTGTAGGTAAGTAGCTATTACTGTGTTGTCTTCATGGTAAAACCTTGGTCCAGAATTTTGAACTTTTCATTAGTTCCTAGAGACCAAACAAAACACTGAATGTTTAACTTTTAATCAATCAAATAGACCAACATCTATTTAATTAAATTTACAAACAGGCCCAATCCAACCAAGGAAAGTTGGTTTCAAAGTTGTTCTTGTACCTGGTAGGCCACTTGACGGAAAGCTCACTCCACAGTTGTTTGTTTAGCATCCAACCTAGTCCTGGAAAGAAGTCTGTTCTGTATATAACATCTCTTGCTTCCTTATTCACCAAGTTGAGTTTCCCGTTGTCATTCCAAGCAGAAACACACCAAAGTGTAGGGTCTGAGTGCAACAGTGGAAGTGTTCCGAGGAAGTACTCAAATATGTCAGGGGAGACATCCAAGTCATCTAAAATATTGTACAAGTATTAATTTTATGCTGTGTGGCTTCTAAATCAGCAGAATCAATAAAGATTTATTTTACCAGCATTGCTGTTGGAACAATCCATTGCTAAGTATACTTTATGTCAACAACAGCTGTGTCATGCTTCATAAAACATAGCAAATATTCAGATCAGAATGTTAAACACAAAAAATTTCATCTTATTGGAGTTCGTCAGAAGTTTTAAACCATTACATAACACTGGACACAAAAACCCACATGAAAAAAAACGTTTAATATTGGTCAACTAGACGCTAACTATTCACTAGGTACAGTGCCAGTGGAAGGTAGGTCACGAGTTTTGCAATAGCTAGACATCATGAAAAGTGTCTCCACACGACCGAAACAAAAATCCCACTAACAGGATCGAGAAAATCCTTTTTCATCTCGCTTTACTGTAATGAGAAATCCAGTCTTACCCTTTATGAATTTTCCCGTTCCATCCCGAGTGAACTTTAAGATCTAAAGGTTATCGCGTCTAAATAGCTCTTTAAATCTTACTAAAATGCTGCTAGAATATACCTAATTTTTTTACAAAAATCTACATTTGTATTGTCCATAATGTCAAAATGCAAATCCAAACACATAATTAATAAACAGTATTAGCGATCTGACTCATACTTTCTCCCATAAGCTGGTCAACAACCTTTATCATGGGTATGCGGTGGGAGTAACTATCATATTTTATAGGGAAAAAACACAAAAGTTGCAATAACTTTTAAACCGTAATTTTTACAATAATGGGGGGGGGGGAGGTCCCACTTTTTTTTATTATAAGGACCATAACGCATTAATTTTAATAAAAACGGGTTTTTTTCCTAAAAAGTCTGATTTTTGTTCATTTATAGGTTTTTAAGGAAAAATCACAATTAACACGTCGCCAGCGCTCCCAGGTGGCGCGCGCCGACTACAGTCGGCACCAGACCAACAGTAATATATTGAGTCAGTGTGAGCTTAGCCTCAGACGGAGACGTTATAATCGTTGCCAGCCTGCCAGCTTAGAATGCGAGCTTTACTTTGGTGTAGGTTGGTACTAAAATTTACCGTAAAATCCCGTCTGGCAATGCTTTTGTCCCGGTTTCGGGGATTTTTTTCTCTTCAACCCACATTACAAAGACACTGGATACGGATCCATGCAGTGCTGCTACCTTTGGGTGTTTCAGTGAACTACATCCACTCTCGGGGTAACGCAGCACAGTCACCACTGCTCTTTTGTGATTCGTCAGACTGAAATATTTGAATGCCAATTGCGTTCGCTGATTCGGTTGCGCGCCGGGGCTTCGCCCGCCACTGGGGAGCGCCTGTAAAGTCGGCGCGCGCAGTCAACGTGTTAAAAATCAAAATTATCATGGAATGCAACCTAGATACCAAATTTCATCAAAATTGGACAACAGTTTAGGCCTGTAGCTCTGTACACATGTACACACACACACTTACGGGGTTTTACCGAATACTCGCAAACACCTAATTGTGGCATCTTTCAAACTGCGGCCACCAGTGGATGAAGGAAGGTGGTAGAAACATGTGTGCATCGATATTTTTAATGAACACTCCATTTTAACATCTAACATTCCGGTTTTTAATTGTAGCACCTTGCCACAAATCGGTATATATCAAAAGTGTGTGGACAGGATGCCACTAATGCGTTGTAGCGCTTGAGCAGTGTGTTCGCCCCACCTACTTCTCGCGTGCGCTGTTGCCAGTTCTCCGTTCTAGTTCCTTCATTCCGTTCTGTATTCATATGGCTATGTCCTAGCCGCTGTAGCTCATTGCGATTGCCCGCGCTCCTCACGTCGTCTTTTATTAGTGTAAAGATTTTTTTTACATGCAGTTTTTTCCAAGCTCTAATAATTTTGACAATTAATGGATTTAAAGTCAATGGACCAAATGCTATGTCGTTGATATTTTATCGTCACATTATATGTATGGTTTACGAACTTAGATACTTCGATACTTGGATTAAAGGCCTTAAGTGCTGGGTAAATTATCAGTTTCATGGGAATATACAAAAAATCTATATATTAATAGGCAAGCATGTTTCTTTAAAACCTTTTTTCTCAGCTCGTGTGCATCGTGGGGTAAATCTACGCATACCGTTAGAAAGCTATTTTCCTGTAGGTGTGCAGAATCCCTTTATAAATTTAAATAGGCTCAAAGATAAGCACAAAAAATGTGTTTAAAAATTTGAAAAAATTAACATGGATCTTATGCGTTGCCATGGTGGTGACGAAATAACAACGAAATATAAACAGAAAATCAAAACAAATGGAAGAAACTCCAATCACATGTTTTATTTATACAGTGTGGGGTGAAAATAAAGAAGTGAGTAAGTTTACATTACATATTTTTGGTCGAGTTTCGACCACTGGACGACCTCTCGTTTACATAAAAATACGAAATAAGTATGACTCTATTTTTTCTGTATGCATATAATTAATTCATGTATGTGGAACAAATTTTTCACCACACTATGATGTTTTTAGCTGTTTTACATACGTTAATTGGTGGCTGAAAGTTATGTTTTGCTGGCCATGCCAGTTGTCATCGTCATATAGGGGCCGAGCAGGCGTTTACATCCCTAGGGCTGCAAAATCACTTGTTCGCTTATTTACTTAAAACATTAATGTATATTAAATGCACAAGCTGTATCCATGGCATTGTAATAGACTTGTTTTTTTGACACAGCTGCCTAGACAACTATTTATTGTTATTTTTGATTTTACTGATTCCTCAAAATATTTCACATAAATAAGAGGGACGTTATATTGCAAAACATACTTGGGTGAAAAATAGCGTTCGTACCACAAGCCAAAATGGGTTTGCAGCTCTCGATCGTTTCACGTTCTCAACTTCGTCTCGAACTTAAAACCCGATCTCGAGTCGGCAAAACGTCACTTTCGGCCCTAGGTACGAAATATACTATTTTTTACAGTGGATTTAGAGACCCAAAGATTCTCACCCCGTTGCGAAGCACGGGCAGAAACACTATAGTTAATTATAAGATTACTGTCTTTACTCTTTTGTCTGTACATTGCGTATATTCATGAAGTGTTTGGTTATTTCTACGTGTTATATAATAAGAAAGCCGAACCGAGTCTTATGTCAATATCTGTACGTTTGTTTGATTGTTTCTGTCATTGTGTCTGTAACGCCAAAATTCCAATTCACGTGTCCTACCTTGAGAAATCTAGAGTAAGTACCGTTGATGATCCAAATAGTTTTGTAATTGTTTGAACAAATTTGCCAAGTTTGATCAAAATATATCCATAAACAAGCAAACTACAACATTTTACAATATTCTTTATAAGAATAACATGGGGATTTTAAATTTACAATTTTTGAATTCGTCCTGTTACCAATAGCCGTACAAAAACACTTTGATATACTAAATTATTTGTTTTTTAAGCTATTTAAAAAGGTCTGGATACAAATTGGGAAATTTTGTATTTTTAGGGTAATGTTTTTCTCCATTTCATATATTAGTAACAATATGTATAGTATCATATTCAGTAATAGCATTAACTACTGTATTTAAACCTTAACACAAGTGTTTTTATAGTCAATGAGGCTATTGGTGCTACCGCTGATGGCTTATGCATGTGTACGTTAGTAGCTAGCAGACAATTTGCCAACTAGGAACATGAAATCAGCTGTTCCCCGTCCTCACTGTCGCGGTTGCTCGCCTAGCATGTCAACAGCACTGCTGTAAAAATTGGATGAGGTGACAGTAACTTTTTCTAGTACGCTACTTTACCATGATATCTGCCAATTCAATTTTGTCCTAAAAAATGTATACACATCTCTAAGATTTGTTGCCAACTGACAAGCAATACAAATAAAAAAAAATAAAAAAACTATTGTTTATCATCCCTGCAAAACTGCTAATAATTCATGTTCAAATTTTCTTCATAATTCCATTAGTTTAAATCAACGATCACAAAAGACCAATAGATGGCCTATCTAACTAACATACAAGCAGCTGAAGCCAGGTCCGCCATCTTAGTGCCATCTTAGTCATCTTAGAAGTGGTAGATGCCAATGAAAACGGCACTAAAACTCTATGTCCAGCTTCAAAATAACTTGACATTTAGCCTATTAAGACTAAATGTATGTAGTTCATTACAATTACGTCAATGACCTTGAGCTCTGCTAGTAAGATGCCGTGGTATGGTGGCGTGTCGGGGAGAAGGGTAAAAGGGGGGATTAATTATTGTTCATGCTTACTCATTCGCTCTTACCCACAAACAAACTTATTTCAAGCCTAAAATGAAGAATGTAGATCTAACTTCTATATTCGTTTGGAAAACGTCAGTCTTAGAGGCAAGATGCCTGCGCGGTCCATCATATAGTAAGTAATAAGACACATAGTAAGCATATGTGTCGATTATGTATCTTGGTACTGGTTGGGACGAGATTCCTGTCACCTTAATTAAAGAGTGTAAAGATTATATAGCTATGCCAATCTGCACATTAATTAATCAGTCACTGTTTAGAGGTGATTTTCCATCAAAACTAAAAATATCAATTGTTAGGCCAATTTATAAGAAAGGGGATAAAAACTTGATTGAAAACTATCGTCCAGTCTCATTGTCTTTTCAAAAATATTTGAGAAAGCTGTAAATGTTCAATTACAGGAATATCTAGAGAAAAATAAATTAATAACCAAAAGTCAACATGGTTTTAGAAAATCTCATTCCACCAACTCGGCACTCATCTCTCTAACTGACAATATTTACAGAGCATGGGACAGGTCACAGACCACTGCAGCAATTTGTTGTGACCTGTCAAAGGCTTTTGATTGTGTAGACCATGAGGTTCTGTTAAAAAAGCTAGAGGTACATGGAATCAGAGGGTACAGTCTGAAATGGTTTAGAACATATTTAACTAAAAGAATGCAAAAAACATCATTAAGTATAGATAACATGACGTATGAATCAAAATACTGTACTGTAAATTCAGGAGTCCCTCAAGGATCAATTTTAGGCCCAGCTTTGTTTGTAATATATGTTAATGATCTTCCAATGAATATAAAGACGATATAGTAATGTTTGCAGATGATACTACAGCATTAATTAGAGATAATAGCACAGAAAAAAATAAATTTACAGCGGAGACAATAATAAAAGAATTAGAAAATTGGTTTAAAATAAATGGACTGTTGCTGAATGCAGACAAGACAAATATAATTCACTTCAGAAGTATGCAATATAGAGAGGGTGAAATAAAGGTTACAGTTGGCAATGATGATTTGAAGAATCAGAAGTCTGTGAAATTATTAGGGGTAATATGTGATGAAAATCTGAAGTGGCATGAACATATTGTACCATTATGTAAGAGATTAAATAACATTTGTTTTAATATGAGTTGCCTTACACACTGTAACAGCATGGAAACAAAACTTATTTTGTACTATGGCTATTTTTACCCGCTAGTGAAATATGGAATAACATTATGGGGCGCAACAAATTTAATAAAAAATGTATTAAAAGTACAAAAGAAATGCCTAAGAGCCATGACCCTCAAACAGCCTGGAAGCTCATGTAAAGAAGTATTTAAAAGTTTAAAAATACTTACAGTACCATGTATCTACATTTTTGAGGTTCTGTGTCATGTAAAAAATAATTTAAATTGGTACTCTATAGAAAAAAATAGCCACAATTACAATACTAGAAACCAGAATTTGCTTATATACCCTCATCATTCTACGACATCTTTAGAAAGAAGTATTCATTACATGGGAATTAAATTGTTCAATAAACTTCCAAATCACTTAAAAAACACAGCAATGAGTCCAGCACAATTTGCAGATAACGTTAAGAGTATTTTGATCAGAAAGGCCTATTATAAAGTTGATGATTTTCTAAATGACTCAAATGTTATAAGCAGGTCCTGTTACTTCCATAATATTTTATAGGGTAAAAAGTTCCTTCTCCATGTTAATCTTGTTGATTTTCAAATGTTATATATTTTATATATATCGTTTTTGTTGTGAAATTTTAATGAAGACCTCGTTATTGACTAAAATTACATGTTTTGTACGTTTTTTATGTTTTATTTATAATTAAATTCTATAAATCCTGTTATTTAGTTTTAAGCTTGACGTTATCTTTTTTATTAAACCTTTTGACTAGTCTATTTAAAGAGTTCCTCAAATGTTAAACAACTATTTTATTTATTATTAATAAATACATTGTATAAAAGGACAATATATAATATTAGACTATAAGAATGACGAAGCACCTGTGCATTTATCTAAAACCTCTGTACGTTTATGTGCTAATAAACATGATTTGATTTGATTTGATTTGGTACAATGTAAAATCAAGATGACGTTGTTCAAACTAAGATAAGTTTGAACTTCCTTGTGTGACCAAAATAGTTGCCTACAGAGCAACAGAAGAATTTACCATTTCTTATCAAATTAGTTTTATCGACATTTGCAGACATTTGCTTTTGATATTGTGAATCTATACACAAATGTTCCTGTCGAAGAAACAATATCCATAGTACATGACCATCTAAAGAGCTCCTGCCTCCCAACTAGAGGTGGGTCGAAGTATCAGTAGTCGCTACTTTGTACTAGGTACTCGCCATTCCAAAAGTACCTAGATACTGAAAGTGTCGAGTACCAGGTACAAAGTAATCGCAATTACTTTTAGTATCTAGTTATGTAGGTGTATGAGTGAGGTAAGCGATTACACTCGTGTACTCCCTGGTACGGGCAGTACCAGACGATTACAAGGACTAGACGAGTACAAGTACTAGCCGAGTACGAACTAAACGATTCCTTGTATCGAAGTGTTGACTCAGACTGTCTACTGTTGCTGTAACACTGTTACAAGTATCGAGTACATTCTAAAAAAAGTCCGATGACACTGATGACAGTGGCCAATTGCACTTCTCTTGGTTTTAAAACTACTGACAAAACAGAAAATATATTGGTATTCGATTACTTTGCTAAATGAATCTAAGTAAAAACGCTTTTGCCTTACATCAATGTACAACAAATATACAACTCTATTTTATGAATAATTGATTATTAATGTAGTACAATAGTAAAATAAGGATTTACTATAATTTAGTGGTTTAATCTCAACACTGATACAAATTACTTCGGTGCTTCTATGAGTATAATGCTCATTACTTTATGTACAAAGATTTATGGAACTTTACCTGTCTATTTAGTTACCAGTATAAGAAATGTTGGACGAGTTACAAGCCAATAGACAGTATCAGTAACATACATTTGCGACTGCATTTATTGGGCCAGATTCGGTTCCAGCACAGACAAGGGAAACAAAGTTTTATTTCCTTAGTCAATGGTTCCAGCCAGCACTCAGCAGCCATCAGCCAATGAGTGATGGGTTGACGCGGGGGCGGGACGCAACTGTGTCACCTGCAACTCACCTATCACACGCTTCTAAAAGAGAGAGGTCATAGACCCGGGAACGGAAATGACTCATACGCGATATCATATTTTAAATATTCTCATTGTGCAGGTAAAAACTCCTGAAATAAAATCAGTTCATTCCATGCTGTCGGCTGGAATTCATATTGACACTGTGTCTCTTAGGATTTTATGGAGTGTGTTGTAGTGGTATATTAAAGTTAGAGTTTCAAATTTAATGTAAGACATATTTATTGAGAAGTGTGAGTAAATACAATAGTGTGTAGGAAGTGTATTTTTTGACGTCATGGAGCCCCCAGGAGCAAAACGTAAAAAGATAAGTGAAGTTTGGAGTTTCTTTGACCCACTTAATAAAAATCAAGCGATCTGTAAGCTTTGTAAAAACAAATTATCCCATTCAGGTTCTCCTTCTAATTTGAAAAAACACATGTCAAGGAAACACCCTACCGTTGTACTGTCGAGTAATGAAAATAGAACCGGTCTAATTAATGAACATACACCTGTACTTATTGAGGTACCGGTATCACAAGATCAACTAGATCCAGATGAACCCTCTGCCATAGATTCAGACACAACTGGATTGATGCATGCAGTGACTTTTCCCAGTACAAGTAGGACTACCCCAGAAACAACAGTTCCCGTGTATACGTTACCTTCAAAAAAGAAACAAGCCCAAATCACATCATTTGTGCCAAAAAAGCTCACCGGATCTGACAAAAATAAAATAGACCTGGCTATACTTAAATTATTTGCATGGGACTTCCAACCTTTTTCAATGGTAGAAGACAGAGGCTTTAGAAACCTAATGGGTATTTGTTCTCCTTCTTACCAAATTCCCAGTAGGAAATATTTCGCAAACACCATGATGCCTGCTCTCTTTGAAGAAACACGCTGTAATTTGAAATTAACTTTAGAAAAAGAAACTTCAAGTGTCTGTTTGACCACAGACATATGGACTTCAAGCAAAAATGAAAGCTACATGGGAATTACAGGTCACTACCTAACAGAAAATTTTGACATGAAAACCGTTCTTTTCCAGTGTTCAGCTTTTGAGGAAACACATACCTCTCAACACTTAGCAGACGAACTGTTAACATCTATGAATGAATGGGGTATACAAAATAAAATATCCTTGATAGTCTCTGACAATTGCTCAAACGTAGTTAGTGCTGTTACTAAAGTTTTGCACATGAAACACTATGGCTGCTATGCCCATAAACTAAATTTACTAGTTCAAGAATCGCTTTCTCCAGTAGATGACATAATTAAAAAAGTAAAAGTTATAGTTTCTCACTTCAAAAGAAGTAACAAAGCCGTGCAAAAATTGGTAAAATATCAGGAGTTACAAGGCATCAAACAGCCCAAAAGACTTTTACAGGACATTGCCACCCGATGGAATTCCACATTTTTCATGTTGGAAAGATTTGTCCATTTAGAAGAGGCAATAAAACATAGTCTAGCAATATTAGACACTGACCTGACGCCTTTAACTTCAGAAGAGTGGGAAATTTGCAAGCAACTGTGTGACGTCTTACGCCCATGTGAAGAAGTTACTAAAGAAATGAGCAGTGAAAAGTACTTGAATGCAAGTAAAGTAATTCCCATAACAAGGGGTTTGAAGTCTGCACTGAAAAAAATTGCTGCTAATGTGACAAAAGAAAGTGTCAAAAATGTTATAAAATCAATGTTAAAAAGCTGTGATGAGAGATTTCCAAATTTAGAGAGAAGTCAAACTTTAGGAATATGCACCTTCCTCGACCCGAGATATAAACACCATATGTTTTCAGAAGAAATTACCATAGATTTGATCAAGAAACGTTTGTCGGACCTAATAGTTGGAATCATAAACCAGAACAGAAATGAATCAACTCACGAAGACAACACTGACGATGAAGATGAACTTGTCAAAGAAAAATGCACTACCGAGAAAAAGATTTCAGTCTGGGATGATGTCGAGGAAGTAATCAACAAAGTGAAGCCTAAAACCAATCCCACTTCAATTGCAATCCAAGAGGTAATTACAATGCTCTTACTTTTGTTATTATCAGAATACCTTATTTGTTTTAGCCAAAGTTCTGGCTCATTACTTTTTTTGATCTGATCGTTGAGATTCTAAGCTTTCGGGAAAGCTGTTTGAAATATACAAAAAATATTTAATAATTTTTATTTTCCTATCAAACGATCCAGTGTATAATATTTTTACACTTTCCATGTCAACTTATTTGTTGCTGTATTAATACTGATCTTAGATAATTATTTGACCAACGGATTACCTATAAATTAAACTTTCAGAATAATACATTGCAAGTTTATTTATAGTAATCAAATATTCATTAAATAAATTTTCAAATAAAACAGAACTTTTTTACTTAAAACTATATTTACAAACGTTTATTTACAGATACAAAGATACATGGATGACTGCCCGATATCTAGGAAAAAGGATCCTCTTGAATGGTGGAGGAATAACAAAAACTTTTACCCCCATCTAGCAACTGTCTTTCTACGTAACTGTGGTATCGTAGCAACATCCGTCCCTTGCGAGCGGATGTTTTCTAAAGCCGGCTACTTTATTAGTGACAGGAGAACCCGCTTAACTACTCAAAAAGTCAAACAGTTAATGTTCTTAAACACGAACCTGAATTAACTTGTTTTCAAGACTACAAACTCTGAAAAATTGAGTTCATTGTCATAATGTTTTAGTTGTTTTGTAATTTGTAAAGCTATTTTATATTTAATTTCAACTCATGACCCAACCAGCTTTGTGTAAATACTTCTTTGTAACATATTTTTTTATCTCTACTGTATATATTTGTTCCTATTCATAGCAACCTAATTTATACACAGTCAAAAAATACTGATATATGTCTTTAAATTTATAATTCACCAAGCTCGTTTTATTTTTGTTATAAGTATCGATTATCCTTTATATTTACGTTTCAATTAATTATAAATTACCTTTTATGACATTAATTTCAACCCATCACCTAACCAGATTTGTAAATACTCTTTGTAATGTTAGGTATATATTTGTTAAAGCTCTACTGTTGTGTTTCTATTAATAACAGTCAAATTGAAACACAGAACATACTGATAATTTATTTTCATTTCTGATTCACCATTAAGCTCGTTTTATTTTTGTTTTTACTTAGCAATTTTACTATATTTATATTTATATTATTATTATTATTATTTATTACTTATATTATTTATATTTATGTTAGATTGAATTGTATATTGTATGTGACCTTTTATTACATTATATAATTTGTTAATGGCCAGTGGGCTGATGTGATATTATGATAACTATTATAATTAAAATATCACTTCAATACAGTAAACGGATTTCTTGATTTTGGATGTTTTTTCCCTATCCATTTTTAATCCTGGATTTAGAAATAAATTTGACTTAAAAATTCCTATTTACATATTAATTTTACAAAATGTTATTATTTAATTACAAAATGTATTTTTTTTTAAGTAATCTATCTATTTTACAGTATTTGTTCAAAGTAAATATAATAATATTGCTGAAATGTTTATTTCCTGACTGCAAATTATACACACAGTTACAGTAGAATATTAGAGCCCACAAATATTATATTCTCTTGTTATACAATAATTGACTAGGTTAGTCGCTAAAGTAATGTTAAAAGTATCCAAATCCCATGGTAGTACATTGTACTCGGGAGTTGTAAATGGAATTGGGTACAAGTACTCAAGTAGGAATCGCGAGTACTAGAGGACGCAGGTAGGAGTCGTGATGAAAAGTAATCGCGAGTACAAAGTACTCGCTACTCGGTATCAGGTACTCAGCTGTACCAGTATCGGTTGTACCTGGTACTGGAAAGTAATCGTTTGGTACATCTCTACTCCCAACTGATGCAATTAATGAGTTTTTATTACTACTTAAGGAGGTATTAAAACAAAACTACTTCGTATTCGATGGTAAAATGTATCACCAAACTGACGGATTGGCCATGGGTTCTCCCTTATCAGGAATTTTATCCGACATTTATCTACATCACATAGAAAATACATGCATCATGTCAAGCACAAATAAATATAGTAGCAAGATTTTATTTTATAGAAGATATGTTGATGACACTATTGTAATATTCAACGACAATTCAAGGCAGCTACACTTACTCCTTAACTATTTAAATAGTCTGAAACCCAACTTAAAATTGACCCTTGAAATTGAAGATAGCAACAAACTGAATTTTTTAGATTTAACCATCATTAAAAACAACAATAGTTTTAACTTTGACATTGTAACAGGCTAAAATAATGGTACGATTTTTTTTGGATTAAATATCATGGTAGACAAAATATAGACAAGCAAGACAAGCATATTCAGGTTCCACCGATTTGAATTTCCCGCTTCCTTGACGTGCGCGCGCACCTCGCGCATGCTCCAGTTTCCCGCGCTGGCCTGTCGCGCATGCGCACGACGGTCTAGCTACTCAGAGAGTCCAAGACGACTCTAAGACTTCACTTCCGAACACGATATCAACCCGACAAGTCGATCATCAAATAAGGTAGGAGAACGTCTCCAATTCTGTTTCTAGTATTTGTACCGACATTTATTCCATATATGTAAAATTGCTTGACTTAGCTTAACGTAGATTGCTTTGCATTATCTTTTGTAAATCATTTGGAAATTATAATACCGTAGCATTTTGAGCTTGAATCGCACATATATAGTATTATTGCATTTAGTTGACGTATAAATTGTCATTGCTTTGTAATTGCTTGATCTATAATTAGCAGATCATTTACCACGCTAATTTGTAGATTTGCTTTGCTTATAGTGATTATACATCGTACTTGATCTACCTTGCTTGTACATTCTATGCTTGTATTTCCATTTGTATGCACCTAGCCTCATTCTACCTGCTTTATTCCGTTGCTTAAAACCTATCTAACCATCCCAAGACCATTCCCATATATCCTGGGAGCTGTGATAGCCTAGAGTAGGTAGAGTATAGACGTGCTATTATTAATGAGCAGACCATCGTACCATTATTGATTCCCTTGTTTAAATAGTTGAACCTTGTGTTTTACCATCAATCCTTGGATTTTACACCTTGATTCCTTGGATTAATACCATTACTGATTTACCATTAATCCTTGGCTTTACACCTTGATTCCTTGGATTAATACCGTTCCCGTTTTACCATTAATCCTAGGCTTTACACCTTGATTCCTTGGATTAATACCGTTACCGTTTCAACATTAATCCTTGGCTTTAAATACACCTTAATTCCTTGGATTAATACCACTACCTCCTTGCTACATAATATTACCGATTTACCATTAATCCTTGGATTTTACACCTTGATTCCTTGGATTAATACCGTTACCGTTTTACCATTAATCCTTGGCTTTACACCTTAATTCCTTGGATTAATACCACTACCTCCTTGCTACATAATATTACCGATTTACCATTAATCCTTGGCTTTTACACCATAGTTCCTTGGATTAATACCTTGATTACCTTGATCACCGTAAACCGTTCTACCATTAATCCTTGGCTTTTACACCATAGTTCCTTGGATTAATACCTTGATTACCTTGATCACCGTAAACCGTTCTACCATTAATCCTTGGCTTTTACACCATCGTTCCTTGGATTAATACCTTTACCGTTTTACCATTAATCCTTGGCTTTTACACCATAGTTCCTTGGATTAATACCTTGATTACCTTGATCACCGTAAACCGTTCTACCATTAATCCTTGGTTTTTACACCTTACTTCCTTGGATTAATACCTGTACTACCTTGATTACCGTAAACCGTTCTACCATTAATCCTTGGATTTTTACACCTTACTTCCTTGGATTAATACCTCGACTCCCTTGCATAATAAATTACCGTATAATATCTTAAATACATTCTTTAATCAATAAATAAGATAAAGCGCAAGCGATAGATTTTCGATATCAAATAGATACCGCGAAATTACGACCCACTCCTTCTCAACGACCTTTTTACGATTCCTTGATTGCTTCCACATCATTCCTTGATTAGGGGCGATGATGAGAGCTTAGCAGCAAGGACATAAAGGAATCTCAAGAGTGATTGAGTGATTTTAAAGCTGCACTACTGAGGAAATATTGATGACAGCTTGGAAATTCTACACACTTGCAGAAAAGGGAAAAAGATGGACACTCTAGAGGAGTATGAAATATACAAAAGTTTTAACAACGTTAACACACGTGAGACTATATTAAACGAAAAACTACAGTACAGTTCCCACACCATTTTTAATTCACTCATCAATAACTCCGTCCATCCTACAACAGCTGATCCTTGCCCAATATCTCTTTCACTCTCACACAACTGATAAGCATAAGCTGGTCTAGTCTGTCCTTTGCTACCTGTGCGGTCGGTCATCTTTGTTAGAACAGGCCTGTTTTTTTAATGTTTAATTGTTTTATGTATTTATTCGTGTCCGTACTGTGTTTATCTTCTGACGATGTTAACAACTGATCAACTCTACACTATGTACCTGAAGCTGACGATGGTGTTTTAACACCGAAACATGTCCTGAATAGACATATTTTATTGAGCTGTGACGGGAATTACGTAAGTAATTTAGTCTTACATTATGTCCAACAGCTCAGGGGCTACACACATGGATTTAAATTTGCAGACAGTTTTATATAATTGTTTTTAAGGAAACTCAAAATCTATTGGCAATCATAAATTAATATGATTTGAATTTTTTTGCCTCTTATAAATGAAATACCATGTGCATATTGAGCCTCTGGTCCTGTTAATACAATTTTGTGAAGGGTTTCTTTTATAATTTAAAACTATATCATTGCACAAGCATTTTCAAGGACTCTCTGCAGTTTTGCGTACTCTTGCAACTACTAATTCAAAAATTCAAGAATCAGTTTGGTGACCAATTAAAAATAATGTGTTGATACGTTATAAAAATTTGACTGTTAAATATCATAGTTTTTTTAGGGTGGGACTGGAAATTTATACTGTATTATAGATTTGCATTCATAGTAGAACATTATAGACTTTAAGTAAACCAACAGAAAAAAGATTGTTTAGAATTTTCAAGGTCATTCTAAAATGATGATGGTTGGAATTCTGAAATGAATGAGGCGGAGCAAACAGTTTGTTCTAAAACAAACTGTTTGCTCCGCCTCCCAGTTAACTGAGAATTTCAAGAAGTAGAAACATATTAAATAAATAATAAGTGAAGTTAAATATAACATATTGTGTTTTAAAAAAAACATTACTCAAACTTCACGGATGCCAATATATTTCCAACCATACTAGGAATTTCCTAAAATTGATATTGTATGTTAAAATAGGTTTATTATTAATAAAGTTGAGAATACTAAAGGTTCTACAAAACAAAACATTGAATAATAAAAATACATTTGTATTTAAAGTAACAGATAGATTGACAAAATTGTAAAACGATTGTATAATATCAAACAATATCAAATTATTTACAGTAGGTATCATGGTTACAACTTTTAAACTACTCTTGTATTTTAACTCAATGTTAACGTCTTTAGGACCTTTCATTTCATGCTTTTGTTAGTGGGGACTGGTTAAATCACCACAGTAGTATGCAAATATGATTGTGAGATGATATATAATCTGAACTAGTTTATGCGTGTTGATAATAATATGTATTTTAATTTAAGTACTTTAATTGATTCGGTTATGTGTTTACCTCATATAACATTTGAATATGGATTGAAACATTAGATGTCTTTGGAATACTCTGAGAGTGAGAAGCAAAACATAACTTTCAGCAATGATGCATCGAAATCTACCTTTACTGAGTGATTCAGAAATTTAATTGTAAAATATTTTGTCAACATGACTAGAATGTTAATAAAATAGATGTATCAGCACTAAATAGTTTGTAAGATAAAAAATTAGAAGACAGAAGAATTAAAAGAAGGACAACTTATATAGTGGTCTAACCTAAAACATTGTTATTGTTTCAATGTAAAAATTCAATTGATACAAAATAACTACGTTACCAATTTATGTTTGTAAACAAAAATAATTTTTTTAATGGTGTCATAAAATCAATTTAAATAATTATTTACTACACAAAATATTTGTAATGTAAAACATTGTTCACCACTCGGAGCAAAAGTATATTATTTATGGTACTTAAATTGTTTTATAGTACGTGGCAGTACAGTATTATTAGTTTATTAGTTGCTTGTTGCACTGTTCTACACACTGCTCAAGCGCTACAAATCATTAAGTGGCATCCTGTCCACACACTGTTGATATATACTGAATTGCGGCATGGTGCCACTATTTAGAGTGTAGGCTGGCGCGAGAATTGGCAACATAGCATTAGAGAAGTTATAGTTCCAGCGGACGGCGCGAGGCGCGCTAGCTACCGGTATGGTTTCCACAATTCGGCATGTACCTGCGCTACTTAAACTCACATCAACGAGTTCAAAAATACTCAATTGTGGCATGTGATGTTTAAACGACGTATTAATGCTGGAAACCCCAAAAAATGATCGAATTAGCTGTGGCACCCTGAAAAAGGTGCCACAATTTTTTAAGGTGCCACAGTACGGCCACGTGCCTGTGAAGGATGCCACTATTCGGTGAATACAGACACACACTCACACACACACACACACACACACAAACACACACACAGAGACATCACTTCGAAAACCACTTTTTTGGGTTAAGGCGGACCCAAAATGGATATATCCACTCAAACTCGAAAACTTTGACAAAAAATATACTTTCTCCATATAAGTTACTATGAAAGGGGGAGAAGGTAAAAATGTAAAGTTTTAATTTCACTTTATCTTGAGTAGTTACGGTAGCAATTAGTTTCAAAATGAAAGAAAAAAACAGTAACTTACCTTCAATAATAATTGTATTGTTAAAGTTGAAGAAGTTAAATACTTGATTTAGAGCCCATCCATAGTGCCGTGCTATCTTAAAATATCCTTTGAACTTCTTTTCTTTTGGTGGCACTTGTATGTCACTTTGGTCTGGTTGCTAAAAAATGGGAAACTTAGAGTTATTCATAATCCAAACAATAGTGTAATAGTGTAATAGTACGGTTCCTTTTGATATCCTAACTAACAAACTACGTTTTTATGGCATCACTAATGATGCCATGCTTCTAATTTCTTCGTATTTATGTAATAGACTTCAATTGGTATCAATTAAAAATAAATGTTCTAAAACTGAAAAAGTTGAAACCGGTGTTCCTCAGGGCTCTGTACTAGGGCCATTTTTCTTTAACGTCTACATTAATGATCTTCCTATAAATATAAATACACAATCTGTTATATATGCGGATGATACAACTTTACTCGCTAACCATTCTAATTTAACAACCCTGCGCTTAATTAGTCAAGAGGCTGAACATAGAGCATATGATTGGTTTTCTGCAAACAGACTATCTTGTAATTCTGACAAATCACAATATATAACAATCAGTCTTAAAACAGAGGTAAAATTTGAATCAGTTAAACTTTTAGGATTTAATTTGGATTCAAAATTAAATTGGTCATCACACATAAAATCTGTTTGTAACAAAATTTCAAGAGTGAGGTGCTTGCTGTGGAAACTTAAGGATTTTGTTAGCCAAGAATATTTAAGATTGGCGTATTTTGGACTCTTTCAATCGCACATACTATATGGTCTTATTTTGTGGGGCCACTCTCCACATATTAATGACATCCTTTTACTCCAGAAAAAGGCGGTTCGAAGCATTGCTGGAGAATGCTCAGATACACATTGTAAACCTCTTTTCATTAATTTCAGGATACCAACCATAGTAAATCTTTATATATTCCAAATTCTAATATATACAAAGTCAAACTTAGATCAATTCTCTTTCCGAAAAGACGTACACAATCACTATACAAGAGGTAGGGATAAAATAGATATATTGCAGCACAGATTGGCAAAAACCAAACATTCACATAAATTAAATTGTATAATGTTTTTTAATAAGCTGCCTGAAGAAGCAAAATTAGTTTCTTACAATATTTTTAAAAATAAACTGTATGACTGGATTGTTAAAAATCCCTTTTACAAAATTGATGATTTTTTAAGTTGTGAAATAAATATTAGATTTTGAAGAGTAAGTTGAAATAAAGCTTTTATTTTCATGTAAGTGGCTATTTAAATTTAGATATTTTGTACTGTAAACACTGAATCACCTTGTAACTATGTATAACAATGACGTGTCCTATTTCTTTTATAAAGATCAATGGAAATAAATATTTCTTATTCTCATTCTTATTCTTAATATATGGTTGCTCAAGTGATCTTGCATATTGAGCACTTTAATAGTTGGTTTATTATCAATTACTAAATGAAAGCCATGCGGCTTGGGAGTGAACAAACTGAATCCATCTTCCATCTGAATGATCTTTTTTCATTCGTATACACTCTGCTTCATGGGCATCCATCTACCTGTTCCATAAGGGGCGTTCAGGGGTCCTCCCCAGAAAATATAAAAAATGGTTGATTTACCAAATTTTTGTAACTAAATTTGCGTTGTTGTTTGTAAATGTATGGCATTGTTGATTGTTTGCATAGTTTTTTTTTTTAATTTTTTTTTTAATTTGATTAACTTAGAGTCTTATAAGGCGGGCTCAGGCTCCCTTTTGGTCATATTATTGATCGCTCACGCCTGCTTTATTCCTTCTCTTTAAACAAGATTCTGGATTTGTATATATTCACTCAACATTATAGAAGGCTGTGGTAATGGCAAAAGGTGAAGTTGTGAGCAAGTGCCCGGTGTGTTAAAAATAATTGTGTTTAGACAAGGAAAAACTCATCTTTGAGATGGTTATTACGTTTTGTGGCATCCCGCTAAATGCATAAATATATCTGCGAGGACTTTTTATGAAATTAGGAAGATGGAGGAGTATGTGAAGTGGTTCTGCAATCCCTGCACTGGAAGGCTCAAGGACCATATTGTAAATGACGAACCTCCGATGACTAACTTGATTGACGACAGGGCCGGATTTAGAGTTTTTGCGCCCCTAGGCCCAAATAATTTTTCGCCCCCTAGTCTGGTCACCGTTACTTTCCTTCAAACCTTTATTAAAAACTATATCATGCCTATAGGCCTAAGTTAATTGCTTGAATACCACTCCTCTAACACTAGCAAGGTAGAAAGTGTTAGAGATACATCTAGGATATACACTGTCCTAACAAAGGAAAACTCCTCCAAGCTAGGCCCCCTCAAGGAGCCTGGGGGAGATATGCTGTATGAACCTAAGGAAGTGCTAAAGCTTATGGCGGCCACCCACTTCCCTGGTTGCATCATCCCAAGCGAGCCATTGGTGCCGGAGGATGAGGTACAAACTGACGCAAGGGCAAACAACACTCGGTGGAGGGTTGCGTGCCACATTGTGACACACAGTCGTGTGAGATGGGCCATAAGGTCACTCATCCCATACAAATCACCTGGACCTGATGAGGTAAGACCTGTCTGTCTCCAGCAAGGTATTGATATATTACTTCCAGGAATGAGCAAGTTGTTCAGGACCAGCTTGGCCCTGGGACACATTCCCCCGGCCTGGAGCATCTCAAGGGTGGTTATCATCCCAAAACCTGGTAAGGCAAGTTACACGGATCCCAAGTCCTTCCGTCCCATCTCTCTGTCCTCATTCCTGTTGAAGACCCTAGAGAAACTGGTGCTTAGGTATGTGGGGGACAAAGTCCTCAGAGTCAATCCCCTACATAGAAATCAGCACGCCTATACCCCAGGAAGATCCTGTGACTCTGCCCTACATCACCTGGTAAGCAGAATCGACAAGGCGTTTGAGTTCAAGGAGATTGCCCTCGGGGCATTCCTTGGCATCCAGGGCGCCTTTGAGAACACTGAAACCCAGGCTGTCATCAATGCTGCCAGAGCTCGTGGATTCCATGAGGTGGTGTGCAGGTGGGTAGAGTCTCTACTTAGGAGGAGGAAGGTAAGACTCTCTCTTCACAATGAGGTTCTGGAGGCAAGGACCACATGAGGGTGTTCACAGGGGGGTGTACTCTCTCCTCTTCTCTGGAACCTTGTTGTAGATGACTTAATTATTAGATCTCTCAGTGATAGTGGTGTATTCGTTCAAGGATACGCGGTTGACATTGTGATACTGGTTATGGGTAAATTCAACAACACGGTCACCGACCTCATGAACACAGCCTTGAGGTCAGTTGGACAATGGTGCACAGAGGTAGGCCTTTCTATCAACCCCTCCAAAGTGGCGGTTATCCCCTTCACGAGGAGGCGCAATCTAAATGGCATAGGACCTCTGAGACTACAAGACACAGTGCTTGAAATGCAGAATCAGGTAAAGTACCTGGGGGTGGTATTGGACCGAAAGCTGCAATGGGGCCCACAACTCCAAAAGGTCATTGATTGAGGTAAGTGGTCACTCATGGCTTGCAGACGGATGGTGGGAGGAACCTGGGGGCTCAAGCCGGTGCTAATGCACTGGCTATTTGTCTCCGTGGTAAAGCCCGCCATGACATACGGCTCACTCGTGTGGTGGCCCAAGATGGCCTCATGCGGTGAGAGATCTGGCTGCCGTCCAAAGACTCGCCTGTGTCATCATCACGGGCGCAATGAGCAGCTGTCCGGGAGCCTCACTGGACTGCCTTCTCAACCTCACTCCGATTGACCTGCATGTCAAGGTCACTGCGAGGAGGACTGCCTACAGACTCCAGTGTGAAAACCTTTGGTTGGATGTTGGAGGATCCCGAGGTCACTCTCGGATCACTCAGCAGGTAAGAGGGGAGGTAATGGACATGCCCTCGGATCACATGCTGACTCGATTCTTCTTCGCCAGACCATTCACTGTCCTCCTTCCGTCCAGGGATGAGTGGATGTCCGGTGGGAATCCTCTTCCACAAGGCAACCTTGAATGGTATACTGATGGTTCAAAGGTAAGAAGTGGGACTGGGGCTGGAATTCATGGAGTGCAGAATGGGGTAGACATTTGTCTTCCTATGAGCACTCACCCAACTGTGTTCCAGGCCGAAATGACTGCGATTATGGTATGTGCTAGGGAAAACCTGAGGCTAGGCTTCAGGGACATCAACATTTCCATTTTTACAGACAGCCAGGCTGCGCTCAAAGCGCTTGACTCCTATGAATTAAATTCTAAGGTGGTCTGGGACTGCCTTTCTGCGGTATGTGACCTGGGCAGGCGCAACAAGGTAACGCTCTGTTTGGTTCCTGGGCACTCAGGGATAGAAGGGAATGAGGTGGCTGACAGGCTAGCAAATGTCGCGTCAGCCTCAGACTTCGTGGGACCACAGCCTTTCTGTGGAATATCTCGTGGGCATGCATGTCACTCAGTCATGGCATGGGCTCAGGAGGAACACAGGAAAAGATGGGTTAGGCTTCAGCACCATAGGGTAAGTAAGCTCACCCTCTTCTCCCCTTCCCAGACGGTCGCCTCCAATGCTCTACGTTTAGACAGGAGGCGACTCAGACAGATCACAGGAATGGTCACTGGACATGGCTTCCTGAAATTACACCTGCATCGCTTGAGGATCCACAAAGGTGACATTGCGTGTAGGAAATGTGGGCAATCAGAGGAGACTGCTGATCACCTACTCTATGACTGCACAGCTCTGAATGAGGTAAGGGACAGTACTCTTGGTGCAATGACAAGGGGCAGACACCTTCCTCAGGAGGAGCTCATTGACAGGATGATGGAGTTCATTAAGCAACTGAGGTTTGACGGACTCTGAAGTACCATGTGGGGAGCGCAAAAAGCCCATCAGTGGCTGACGTGCAACAGGACAAGGTCCGCCCCTACAGAATCAATCAATCAATCAATCAACCACTCCTCGTTGGAATCATTGAATTTTTTTAAGAATTGACTTGTTTAGCCTTAACAAAATGCCGTCTTAAACACTTATTAGCAATTGTATGCTTTTAATAAATGCTCACGTTTGTGGCCGTGGGACTGAAACAAAACAACTCAACCCACTGAGCATTAATGAAAAAAACATGGCAATTGATTCCAATTCCAAGCCCAAAAACATGAACTCGATACAGTACGTGATACCATAGATTAAACCTACTCCTTCAGTAGATTTGTCATCATTTTGGATTAGCTGAATACAATTCTTGTTATTTATGGAGCATGTTTTATCCATGTGCCTTAGTAGCTCAGAGCAGAGTGCAGTGGCAATACGATGCGTACCCCTTGGGCGCTCGTCAACGTCAACATCCCTACAGCCTACTCTCGTATAACCGATGTTCGTTACCAATTTTGTAACGAAATTGATGCGTAATTCTGAAAAATAGTTTAAATTTCCTAACAATTATTTCTTCTTATAAACCTCAGAATCACAATGCTTTGGAGTTTTTTTTATCAACTATGACTATTTATTTTTATTTTTAGATAGCCTAAGTATAAAAAAAATTACTCTCGGCCGTGCGCCCTCTGGGACCTTGCGCCCATAGGCCCGGGCCGGGCCTACCGGGCCTATTGGGAAATCCGGCCCTGATTGACGAGCTAAACAAGATGAAAAGTAAAGACTAAACTTTGAGAAAAAAATTAACATTCTTATGACAAATAGCATTACGAATAAGGTTGGACTAAATCAAATTATGGAATTTCACAAGGTTGAGGTTGGTTCTATACAGGAAGTGGACATTTTGGATTCAAGCTAGAGAATTAACAAAGTGCCGATGGCGTCATCAGCAGACAACGACAACTTGACCAATACGAGTCTGCCAAGAATCAAGAATCAAGATCTTTATTGTCATTGACCTTTTACAAGGAATAGACATAGTCAACAATAGAAATAAAAACTAAAGCTATAAAATACAGTGGGTTCTAAATTAAAAATTAATATTAACATCAGAAACTAAGTACTCTGTTATACAGTAATATGGATTTTAGATGAGCCACTCAAACATTTTAGACTTAAACCTATTAAAAGGAACCTGTTTTGCTGCTAGACCTAATTTATTAAAAAACCGTATGCAATTTATTTTATGGCAGTTATCTGTTTTGGCCAATCTATGGGCAGGGATATCTAGATTGGATTTGCCTCTTGTATTGTAAGAGTGTATACTCTCTCTACAAGTGAATTGATGAAGATTGGCTTTAGTGTAGAGGAGTATGTGAAAAATATACAAATTTACAACGGTCATAATTTTAAGGTCTATAAAAAGAAGTCGACAGCTACAGGGCCAGCCCCACAGGTTGTTCGTATAACTTTTTTTTGTAATAAAAGAATTTCATGGGTGTGGGGGGAGTGTCCCCATAGTATGATCCTGTAAGAAATATGAGATTGAAAAAAACCAAAATAAGTAATCCGAAGGTATTCATTACTAACAAAATCTCTGAGTTTCTAAATTAGATAATTTACTCTGGAAATTTTTTTACAAGTGATTTCTATGTGCTCTTGCCAATTTAATTTTGAATCAATTTGGAATCCTAATAATTTTACAGATTTTAATTCATTGTCAAGTGGGGATAGACTCAAAAGAATTTTCTGTGTTTTTTCTTTATTACACGTCAATTTATTTGAAGAAAACCAATTAAGTGCTGATGTTATTGATTCATTAGTAATTAAATCAAGCTCATGGATATCTCTATTTGTTGCAATCAAAGTTGTGTCATCAGCATATACAACAGTGTCTACATCAACATTCCTTGGCAGGTCATTTATCGAGATTAAAAACAAGAAGGGTCCCAAAACCGAGCCCTGTGGAACACCTACTTCAACCAATCTTAAGTTAGACTGACTGCCTCCAACAGATACATACTGCTTTCTATTAGTTAAATAGGATTTTAAAATGTTTAAAGTTTCACCTGTAATACCATAAAATTCAAGTTTTTTGAATAAAATATCAAAAGGTACAGAGTCAAAAGCTTTTGTAAGATCAAATAAAGTTAATGAAACAGTTTCTTTATTTTCAAATGCATTTAAAGATTTATTAATTACTTCTAAGACAGCTGCAGTTGTTGATTTACCCTCTCGAAATCCAAACTGTGAATTTGTCAATAAATTGTTATTTTCAAAATACTCATTCATTTGTTTATACATGAGACATTAAAAAATTTTGGAAAAGATTGGCAATATTGAAATAGGGTGATAAGCCATTGGTGGATGTAAACAAAGACAAAATTCAGGAACCAGTGAATCTGCCAAAAAAAACCTGGACGGGAACTGAGTGAAAAACGAAATTGAAATGGACCAATGATTTTGGAACGGAGTGAAGCTGAAGTTTAACCGAAGTTGCACAGAAGTAAACTGGAAATGAACCTGAAATTGAAACTGCAAGTCATCACCATGGAATCAAAATTTCCGATGATGGTGGAATGAAGAATATTGGTCAAGATCAACCAGTACCAACCAGAGGCAGTTAATCTCAGCAGTGATTGATCCAAGGTCGGTTAATAAGGGAGGGTATACTGTAGAAGCTAAATGCTGTTTTCATTATATGTTTGTGATAAATAGAAAACCAAACCTTACCTGAATGTGGTAAAGACGGTCTCCATAACCTCGAATGGCATCTGCTGTAGGTTCATGACTGCAATCCTGACTGACAATGATTGGGAAGAAAGCTGGATCAGGCTGGTATTTCAGCAACTGGTCCAAACAACGAGTGACAGTTACACGGTTGCAAGCTAGCACCAACACTGCAATGGCTTGTGGAGGATGTTGCAACAATTCCTCTGTCTGCAAACAAAGAAATCAAAGATTATAGTAGTTCCACGGTCACAAAAATTCTGGACCATTTCAAATTAATGGAGAGGTTATTTCAATGATGAATTTTATCCTAGAACTGTAGAAGAAGTTTACCCTAGGAGTGTTGACCTTTAACTTTTTTTTTTTTGTTTGCCTAAGAGAGTTAGGGGTTTCATTGTGGGATTCGTGGCCAATAGAAGAGAACAGTAGAGGTAAGAGGTACTTTAATGTTTCTAACACTTCCCTAAATTACCAGGAACAAAACTGAAGTGATCACTGAATAAAGACTTAACCTTCATGAATGGGACCAAAAATTATTCACTTCATTTAAAACAAAAATAAAATAAAAAAAGGACAAATCACAACAGTTTTAAAACATTATTTTAGCAACTAGGTATTTAATTCTATGGATAAAATTTCCACTTTCCAAAAATTAGTTTTATTTTTTTATAAATTGTAGTTTCAGTTCATTAATACCAAACAAAACTAAACAAAAACTAAAGAACACACTAACTGTATGAATTACATAATAAATATTTAATATTGGATGTAAATAGAATTGAATGTCTTAGTTTTTCATCATAAGTCATTATCTTGAGTATTGTCTTTATCACACTAATAGGCTGGCCCATCCCTGAAATGTACGCTATCAACTTAGTGAAAGTGGGACTGACAATATTGTTCATTAGTGTTTGTGATGCCATTTTGAAACATGTTTCAGTGGCTACTAAACAATGTAAACCGTGCGAGTTGTTAAAAGAAAATGACTCTGTTTTGGTACTAACTTTTTAATCATGTCATCGTTTGACACTAACAACTGATTAATTAATACACATCTACAGAAATCAGACTTTCATACTATGGTTTTGATTGAAACTCTGGAATTATAAAAGAATCTGTCTTAACTGTCACATAACGTTTACAAAATATAGCAATGCTATAAAACAGGTGACATTGTCAATATACAAACAAATACCTTTATGACTAAATAGTTATGTAAGAATAAAATAAACCAAAACTATAAAATATAAAAGTGCTTTAAACAAATGGATTTATTTAAAAAATTATACTTAAAAACAAGTTCATTAGGCTATTGCATATCCTGACCAGTTAAGAACTCATCTATACTAGGGTTTTCTAAAATAAAATTAGCAAGGCTGCTTTCCAGGATGTTCTCCATGGTGCAAATGTCATCATTCTTTAAAAAAATTTCTGAATCTTAAAAATTAAATTAATGTTTGATGCAAAGCCCCAGAATTCAATTCCATATTGAAGAATTGAATAGAAGTATGCATAATATAACATCAAATGGGCTTTTAGGTCAATTGTGTTTCTTAAACATATCATTTGATAACATGCCAAATTAAGTCTACTAATTTAATTTTCAATGTTCTTGTTCCAATTTAAATTTGAATCTAAGTACAAACTGAGAAATTTTCAATCCAGCTAAATTTTGGTCTCTAAACTCTCTTGCCTGAACAGTACAAAGCTTTACCAATTGGGTTTTATCTTGATTCATTTTTAGACCGTTAATGTTGAACCACTGTTCTAGTTCCGATAGTGCTTGTTTAACTTTGAGCGACAATTCTGAATTATTTTTAGATTTGACAACTGCAGTTGTATCGTCGGCATATAAAATAAGGTTGTTAGACATTTTTAGGCAAGTCATTTATATACAATATCAAGTGTAAAGGTCCAAGAATAGAGCCTTGAGGAACACCAACTGTAATCTTTTACCATTCTGATATTAATTGTTCATTATTTTTTTAAATTACTGTTCTTTGAAAACAATTTGTTAAGTATCAAGTCTTTATATTAGTCTTTATATCAAGCTTTTTAAAAAGAATATCATGGTTGGAACAGTCAACCAACTAGGCTTGAATAGGTCACAAAACACCCCCATTGTGCTCTGTGACCCATCCAAAGCCCATGAAACCTCACTAATAAAATCTGATAAAGCTTTCATTGTGCTTAAAGTAAACCCCTTTTAAAACCAAATTGTTCATTAGCCAAAATGTCATATACTCAAGAAAACTTGAGATTTGTTTGGCTGCTAGTTTGTCAAACCCTTTTGAAAATGATTGTGGAAGGGAAACGGGCCAATAATTGTCCGGATTTTGTATCTCACCCTTCTTGAAGAGAGGTTTGAGCTCTGCATATTTTAAATGTTAGGGAAAAGTGTTTATTATGAAAAGATTGGTTTATATTTATAAATAAAGGTTCAGCTATAAAATTAGAGACGGTTTTCATCAGAACGATAGGAATACAGTCCCAGTCAGCAGATTTTTTACTTTTGAGGGATTTGATATTATTAATAACTCCTTCTATACAATACAAAACTGAATTCAAATGGATTAGGTTGGTGTCCTGCTACTGTATACCTTGACAATTTTAGTGCATTCTCTTCATGAGGTATTAGGCCAATTTCTATTGTGATATTTATAAATTTGTTATTAAAGAATTCAGAAATTTCCTTGCCACTTTTGGCAATCCTAATACCAGGAAATTCCTTTGTTTGAAGTTCATTGTTGGTGATGGTGTCATTACAACTAACAATACACAAACACCCAACCTAAAAAAGTATTTTTTGACTGCTACCCTCTGTAGTTTATTCCAACTTAGATTGGGTGTTTGTGTATTGTTAGTTGTAATGTGTTCGTTAAGTTTTTTCACCTGAGGACGGGATCAGATTCCAGATCCCGAAACGTTGTGTATTGTTTTTTACAATCGTGATAGAAAATGTCTGCAATAAACCTTTGAAATCCCTAAACGTTGTGTATTGTTTTTTACAATCGTGATGGAAAATGTCTGCAATAAACCTTTGAACAACATCAGGAGAGTTTAAGTCTTTTTACAACCGAGTTCAGATTAAATTTAATGATAGACCAAACAGCCTTACTCTTGTTATCTGATCCTTTTATAAATATAGCATTATACATTTTTTTTCTTGATTGCATACCTTGTTGAAAGTTAATTTATACCTTTTAAAATAATTAATGAAATTTCTGTCATTAGATTTCTTTACAAGTCTGCTTGGTTCTCTTTTTCTAATACTAGAAATTTGAATAGGCCTACCTCTTGTTACCCTAGACTTGTTATTATTATAAGGTTTGGTACCACATCTAGGAAATGTTTCTTCAAATAAATTTTGAAAAAGTTCTAAAAAAACAGTTATTATCAAAAGAATTATTTACAGATACATTCCAGGAGGTTTCTTTTACATCATTTATAAATTTTGTTGTATCTTCTTTTGGAAAAAATGTTGTTTACACTTTTTACCTTTTATTATATTTTCATCAATTTTACTTTATTTTTAAAAATAATGCTCAAAATTATCAGAGATGCCTGATTCTAAATTCATTGTTATTGATAATAACTGATGATAATCAATTTTCTGTGATTAAATATTATCAGTGCAAGATTTTGTGGACTGAGCAGTTCTTGTTAGAGAGGAAAAATTCATTTTGAAATCATATTGCTTCAAAATAAAAATGAACTGTAACTTTTGCCGTGGGTGGCTGAAAGTTTCCAGAATATCAAAATTAAAGCCAGCCCCTATATATAAATTTTTGTATGCTCTGCAGACTATCAAATAATCTATAATTTAATGTGATTTGTCATGCATTTGAATGAGGTACTGAACAGTGTTCGATTTGTAAAAAATAAGGTGCCGGAACTGAAACCTATTTAATGTGATTAGTACCTATTTATGGCAGTATTTTTATTTTTCTGAAAGAGAGGTATGGGAACTCCGTTCCCCCGCGTTACCCTGCATATCGATCACTGGTACTGAACACAGATTGAATAAAAATGCTTATACTCTAATATGCTAGATGTAAAATAAGAACACATCCAAAACCAAGTTGACAATAAAGGTAGGAGACTTAAAAAATTACAAATTTAAACTCGAGAAACCAGGATTGTGGAGTGGAAAGAGAAGTCTTATTATTAATAAAAAGAGGGTTGGAATTTTTGAATGTCATATGCTCACTCTAGATTTATAAGAAAATAACAAACAAGACTATTTTAAATCAACCAAAAACTGTTATATAACATACCCTTCTCTTATAAAGTTCATCTGCTTCTATGGACAGTTCTTCAAACACTTTTTTCTTTTCTTCGATTAACTTTTTGTCCTCCCCTGAAAGATGTTGGAGACAAAGTTAATTAATTAAAACATTGATATAGGCTATAAACTTAATTTCATTCATGTAGGTAATTCATGCATATGTATTTAAAAGTACCTAATAATATAATGTAGTTTGTTTGACTTTAAAGAAAATTAACAACACTTTATATTAGTCATTGTGATCCAGATTAAGATCTTTAAACAATAGACAAGTACAAAGCTTTATGGTAGAAACGCCTGATATAGTAATTACTAAACTGGTACTTAGTTGTTCTATAGATTTCTTAAGCTACATTCTGCAAGTGAAAGGCTTTAACATTTAGGCTATCTTTAAAAGTTTATGAATTTTGTAATAAGTGTTTTGGCTCAATGTCTGTTTCAGTTTGCAAATAAAATTTGATTTAGTTAAGTTTTAAGGATTAGGTGAATGGTTATATGTTGTATAAATCTAATTATAAATGTTTAAATCCCATAACCATAGATAACTACTTTATTAGGCCTGAATTATTGATACAAAATACTATATGATATTGGTATCAAAAGACTTATTACACAAAAGTAAGATATTTTTAATCAAATCTGTTAGTATTATTGTCTTGGATTACTAATGTATTTTTTTTAAATATGCTACTAAAATAAGCAACTGTTTGTGAATAAGAATTTTAACTATAGCCTATCTACTTCTGCCTATTTACAACCATGAAGTTTTTTACCATAGGCTGGCTAAAAAATAATTTTAAAAAGAGTACACACATAAAATATTGTTTTTCTACAGATTTTTGAAAATAATATAACTCAAATAAGCTATTAAAACTTTAATACGATATTGAAGGTTTTTTAAACAGATATGCTCTGAAGCTACTATGAATTATTTATACTTTTCCACAAGGAAAACAACGGCAACCAATTCCTGAAAGAACAGGTGATTTACAATATGTTTGCTCAACCGTCAGAAGGTAAGTAAACATTTACATAAACTGTTTTCTGTTTATGTTTACTATTTGTCTTTGATTGGTCCTGTTCAAACATCACACTAGATGCTCTATACAGCATTGTATTGAAAAATTCAACAATTGCAAACTAAGTATTTTATTGTATTTACTCACATTGTGTCTGAATAGAAGTTTTAAGTCTCTCCAGAAGTGACTGAAGAGCTTTCTGTTCTACTTCAATCTTGCGCTCTAAGTCAACCAATTTATCTACCTCATCCAAGTTTAAAACCTAAAAAAAGAATGATGAACAATGACATTTTTATGACATCATTTTGGTAGTTGGTAAGTCCGTTCGCCACTTAAGGGTAATGCAAAACGAAAATAATTTACTGCTTGGTTAACATTTTATTTGAATATTATATCCTTTTAAAGTAGGCCTAGTATACATTGAGATGTGATTAAAATAAATAAAACATGTACGGTAGGCTATGTTATAATTTTTTTTAAATAAATTATTCTGTTTACTTTTTTAAAAAAGTGATCTGCAAAAACACACAACACTAAATCTTGGCAAATGTTTCATTTTAAGTATTTAAAATATAATTAGCAACAAATGTATAATTTATATAGGCTATGGTGCTAGAATTTTGTACTATGAAACTATCACAAAATGTATAAACGTTTTGAAATGCAAGGTTTGCACACACAGCATAGTTCAAAGAAAAATATTTTTACTCAAAGCATGATAACCAGGCTAAAATATAAATTTCGTAGGTCAGAAAGATAGCTTTCTGACAAATAATGTTATTCATTAGGTCTAATTCAGATTCCACCTTGACCTAAACTGTTAGGCCAATAATAAAGGAAATTAAGCTTTTTGATCAAGAAAACTAACCTATCCCTCAAATAGAGATCTCCGCCCCAAAAGTTAATAAAAAAGTAATATTGACCAATGGTTTTACACAAAACTTTGACACCTTCAACATTAGTACACTACCGTAAATTCAGCACATTTTACAAGCATGGGCTAACGTTATATTAAATTTGTAGACGTTAATTGGAAAAAAGGACAGCACTTTTTTATGAAACATACGGTAAGTGTTAGGAACTCATTCCATTTTGTCCATTACAGTAAAATTGTTCATGAAAAATGTAGCCTATGCTTCAAAACACGCCACAAAATAAAACAAATGTAAATAATTGTTGTATATACCGTAGTTGAATTTGTATAAACATGAGTGGCTTTTACCAGGTTTTAGGTTTTTATCAATATTTACTATCTCGACCATTGTCATGGTTATGATAATACAATAACAATGGCTGTGTGGTTATTAGCCTAGCTGTTGTAGGAATATTGGAAATAAGACTTGCTGTTTTAAAAGTTATAATTATCATTGTTCTTTAATTGACAATTATGTATGGTGATTACTTACTAAATTAAAAATATAAACTTGTCATCTTCTCATCCACAAAATAGTCATTATAATATAAATGTGCACTAAACTTAAGTTTACTCCTTTTAAATACCTTTGTACAATCTGACATGTAATCTATTATCGTTACATTGTAAGGTAGTCCAGTGAACGATAAATAAGTTAGCCTAAATTATTTGACATGTGGCCTTACCAAATGCTGATGCTGAGGCCTTTGACTGCTTAGGTAGTAAACTGTTGCGTACGAGATGACAGAGACAATAAATAGGGTAGCAAAGGCGTTCTTCCGCATCGCAAAAAGAAACCCCTCACACTCACATCTGCAACAAGGTATTTTATGAATGATAACAATGTTTTATGAATACTCAAATTAATTACCGGTACCTAACTTTAACTACCTATATCAAGGAGTCGATTATTTGGTTTTCTCTGAAAATATCTACGATTAGGCTGCTATTTTACTGGTGAAACCTACTTCATCAAAGGAGTATAACTTCTAGTAGGATTTTATTTTAAAACTACCTTAGGACATAGGCCTGTCATTGCTCATAAATAGAATACTACGTATATTAGTACAGTTTCAAATTGCGAGCATAGCTTAACTTTAAACACAACTGGTAAAGCCTCACTGAGAGAGTGAATGAAAACAAGTAAACATTATTTAGCTTTAATTTTGAGTCTGGTTGGTCTGAGAAGGTTCAACCCTGAGTGATTTCACATTGGATTGCACTTTAACTTAAGCCTAGAAATAAGTTACTTCTAAACACTATTCATGCAGTAGGCTCGCGCTAGTGCGGAAAATGATTAGACTAGGTAACTAAGTAAATGCCAGATAATTCATAAATAGGCCTAGCCTATGCTACATACCATAGCGATAAACCAAATACTATTGTAATGACAGGCATGTTTTTATGGTTGAAAACTAAATTAGATTGCAAATAAACATTTGCTCAAAACATCAAAATGACCTAGGCCATTTAAAAATTATAATTCTGACAACCATCCTTGTTTACGGTGAATTGACTTTTCACTGGCTAGTGCAGTTCAGTGCTTCTTACTGTAGCCTAGCCTACTGCTGATCACTGACTGACTGACTGATTATAGATTTTTTTAATTCAGTGAAAACGAAAACACTATCTTTTACACATGTGACTGGCAGGCTGTCCAACACCAAAAGCCGAAGGGTTAAGCCTTATATTTTGCTTACGCACTATACAAACTTATTACTATTTGTATCCTGTAGTGATAAGTTTGTACTCACAATACCATCAATTAAAATACTTCCATGTGGATCTATCCATGGATAAAACACATAATCCCATAACAATCATAGACAAAAATAATTAATTATATACCGACAACAGTGATGTGCTTAGCATATTCGTGGGGTCCCAGTTTATCGACATCCCAAAAGATCGACACTGAAATAGTCCCATAATGTCGACAACTCAAAATGTCGACAGTGTCGGTAATATGGGATGTCTGTAAAGTGGGATGTCGGTTATGTGGGATGTCTGTTATGTGGGACGGTTGTGTAAATTTTCCCACTTTATCGACACGCAAAATGTCGACAAGCAAAACAGATCGACAAAGAGCGGGAGATTCAAATTGAAAGTGAACAGCTCTTGCTGAACAGCTCGGTTGAGTCCAGAATAAGAGTCGTTCTTTTTTAAACTCCGAACGACTTCTATCCACGGCGCCTGCAGCTGCAGTCTCCTTCAAATTTGTCAATGCTATCTCAACTATTTTCTGTATATCAATTGTGTTCTGCCGTTTGAAGGCTTTACAATAATTTGTCATTTTTCACATTTGTATTGTGATTTATTATACTGTTTTTTTCGTACAAGAAAGTAGTTAAAACTTGCTATCTAGGCCAAACTTTGCTTGAGGATAGTTAGTTATGGTATCCATCCAACGTTTTTTCAATCAGAAATTAATTTGAAATTTATAATGGATATACATAGTTTTCATTTAACTTGCTAGCTTAGTGTTACAAACAGATTAACCCAAATAACGATTTTACGTTGTTTATTGTTACACTTTGAAATATTAAGTTAAATGAGTTGTAGTACATTTGTATCAGCAACTTACACCGGAAATGAGGAAATGTAAAAACTGCGTTAATTTACCTAAACAAACTGCAGATGCATTGATTCTTTTGTTAACCTTTCCATTGCCAATATGGCGATCCATAAAAAGTAATGACAACATAACATTTTGCAAATTTCTTTCCAAACTATTTTGTAGAGTTAAAAAACAAATTATTTAATATATTGAAGCATTATTATGCGCTTACTGGTTACGGAGAAAACTCGAACAGTTTAAAATCCCTATGTTTAATCTTATGGAGAATAAGTAAACTGTTGTAGTTAGCTTGTTTATGAACATATTTTGATCAAATTTTGAAAATGCATTTATTTCATACTAAACTACATGTACTAACATTTTTTAAACCTCTTTTAAACCCTACCTGTTGCAACAGACCTAAGTACTTGTTAAACTAATGCTATATTTAAATTAGGGAATAACAGAGGTGCCCATCCCCCCCAAAGCTCACGTCGCAGAATCCCCCCCAAATTTGTTGTTTAACCCATGCCTAAGGTCTGGGGGCTAACCCATAGTTATGTTTATAATGCGGGTAGGGAAGGGGTGCCCCCGACACTTCTTAAAATTTATGGGAATTTAAGCGTTTGAATCAAACTTTTAACCCAATTTAAATGGACAATTTTCCTTTAAAACTCTAGTAGCAAACTATTTGTTAGTTTAGTTTTAATTTAAATGAGTTGGATTTTTAACATGCACACAAATTTAAATCAAAATTGGCCATGTAGTTTTCTTTTTAATCCGATTTTCCATGAATTAATAGGTTTTAAAAGGGAAAATCACAAAGTTGCAATAACTTTTGAACCATAATTTTTACGGCATAGAGGGTTTATACAATTTTTGTCATACCTGTAGTCAAAGAGTACAACATGTTAATTATTAATCAAAATCGTTCGGGCCAGTTCTGAGAAAATTTTATTCATCCATTATTTTATAGGTTTTTATGGAATATTACTATTAAAAATCCAAAATGAAAAAAAAAACATCTGGAGAGACCATGGATTGGTACTTAAAATAGGTACCGAATTTCATCAAACAGCTACAGGCGTGGTCTGTAGCTCTGTACCATACATACACACATACACACACGCATCACTTCGAAAACCACTTTTTTGGGATCAGGGTTTTTTACATAAACAATTCTTTTACCATATTAAATTTAGGGGAGAAAGTACTTAAAGTTATGTCAAAAAGTTTGAGATATTTTCTAAATTGCCCTTCAATCCACTTCGGAGTTTGGTCCTGTAGGTGTAAAATTTTCAGTCTCAAAAATATGACTAGGCCTGAACATAATAGGTAGTATATTTTGTGCCTAGGGCCAAAATGAGGTTTTGCTGGTTCGAGGTAGTTTTTAAGTTTGATAGGTACGAGGTCGAGGACTTAAAACGATCGAGAACTGCAAAACCATTTCAGTCCGTGGTACGAACGCTATTATTCACCACCCCACACTATACCCTATTACCACTAATTCACCTCAATGATAATGCACTACAGACTGATATAGTCAACACAACTACAACTTTAAGGACATGTGGATAAATAATTCAAGGAATCAGAAAATAGCTATTTACATTACAAGTGTAGTAAGAGCGTTTTTACATCACGCAAGTGAATGTTGTGCAACGAGCGTAAGCGAGTTGCATAATTCACCTAAGTGATGTAAACACGCTCTTGCGTAACGTGTAACGTACAAGATTTTACCTGACCCGACAATATACACGGGGCTACGTACAATATTTTTCACTATCCATTTCACTTATCTTCTAAGAGTAACGTTCTTTTACAAACAAAAGCTAGGTTAGGAAAATACTTTAAAGCATAACAATAACATTCAAGCGCACAGCTGATTTCTAGCGTTGAACGTCGTTGGCTCCATAGAGGTATAATTTTGAAGTTATCCACTCAATGTTATTTAAATGGGTTTCATTACATCGCCGAGTGAGTTTTTTGATACTTTACATCACTCGAGAAGTAAGGAAGTTGTATACATCACGCTTAGGATAGGGAAGTTTAACATGGCGGGTTAGGTAAAATAATAATAAATAGTTGCTAGGTAGCGGTGACAATAAAAGGTACTTTCCTGTTAAAGGGAACATTCATTATTATCGATGATTTATTTTCGATATATCGATATTTTTGTTTTACTTCACGATTGGTATTCCTTCTGTTTTAATATCTTCAAACGCATTTAAATTGCAAATTAAGAACTAACCTTGTCTAGGCAAAAATAATAGCCTATATATTGGATTAGGACATGAAACTAATCTAAACTAACTTAACATAACTAACCAAACTTGCTGTATAGGCTAAGTTACCGTTTCAAAATTCCATTTGATAACAGAAGAGAAAAGTTATATGGGGAATAGGCTATCAAACGGATTTTTGAAATGTTACAGCAAGTTTGGTTGGTTAGGTTAGTTTAGAACAGTTTCATTTCAATATAGGCTAATATTTTTTTTTAATTGTTTGTTGATACTGAACAATATTTATTTACTGTATCCTATATCGCACTTGTCAGCTGATATGTTTCAATTTGTTACTATCAATATATCGGATGGAAAACAAAAATATCGATATATCGAAAATAAATCATCGATAATAATGAATGTTCCCTTTAACAGGAAAGTACCCAATAAAACAACTCTATTGCAATGCTATGGATACTGATTGTGTTTTTAAAGCGGGCAGCTGATTTTGCGGCCCTAGGGATGTAATAACCTGCTCGATCCCCGAATGACGATGACAGCTAGCATGGCCTGCAAAACGTAACTTTCAGCCACCAATTAATGTACCTATCTAGGCTATATGTAAAACAGTTAAAAACATCATAGTGTGGTAAAATATTATATTACGTTACTAGTCCTGAATCCCGTGCGAGACGAAGTCGAGTAGTGTTTTTTTTTTTTATACGAGTCCGGCCAACACATTTTGGACGAGTGACGTACGATAGTTTACGCCATACTACTAAATCCGTTCAAATCCCTGTATTACTACCAACTAAAGGACTAAAAATCACTAGTCAGAGGTTATATTTTTGTTATAACCACTCATTGCCACCCAAATACAGTATAATCAGCTGATTGGTGTCAAGCTAAACTCATTACAGTACAGTAGTAGGCCTACTGTATGAAACCCCATTGAATAGGGACAAAAAGCTGTTTTATGGACTAAATCCTTGCATGGGAAGTTCGTCAAAATAGTGTAGTATGGCGTAAAAAATTAATTATATATCTATTCTAAGACTAGTAAAATTTGTTTGAAGCTCTTTCTAGATTCAAGAAAAGACAATAACAAATACAATTTAATTAATCCAGAATCATGTGTTTCAGTTCTTGAAGTTAACGTAAACTCATAGCCTATCAAAAACCTTAATTAAATGTCACAGTACTGTATGTCAATTTCTTCCAATGAATAAATGACCCAGGCATAATTATTTGGGAGAGCCAAAATACTATCACAAGCTTTCATGTTGTTGTTCATGTTGTAAAAATAGCAAAATGATTATCATTATCATAATACTGTTTTTTTATGAATCAAGAATATATTATAATAAACAAACCTAAAAAACCATCAATAGGTCCTCAAGGCAATGAGGCTATTTGAGAATGAGTTCATAATGAAAGGTAAAAACAATCTCAAATTGCAAATACAATTTAATAAGCCAACCATAATCCTTTGACAGCAGTTGGCATGGAATTGTTCTCACTGTCAAACATGATACGAGTCAGAAAGTGGAAATCCACATAAAAGTATCTATATATTTTATAGCAATTATAAAATGATTTATTAATCAAGATAAAATGTCAAACGGGATTTTGATTTCATAATTACCCCAGTAATAAATTAAGGAGGTCGTAAAAATTATCTGATTAATCTTTTATATGCTTTCAACCAACCACTGGCTTGAATGGCTTGAATCCCCCCCAAAATCATAAAATCCCCCCCAAATAAATTTCTGATGTCGCATTTTGCGACATCAAACCCCCCTGTGGGCACCCCTGGGGAATAATTTTGTGATATTTTTAAGGAGATGATGTAAATCCAATCAAGCAAATGGAAATTCGTTTAGTCTGCAGGTTTGCTGCGGAGGGAGGGGGTATTTAAAATAAATCATAGAGTTGTAACAGTATTTTCAAACACACAAACCACTACTTGTAAACTGTAATGGCTGCTTAGGAAACGTAAACACCTTGTCTAAATGCAGTTGGTATAAAGAAATAGTATATGCCTACTTACTGTATTTGGTTACTAGAGTATTCTAGCCCGGTAAGGTGTTTCACCGAAGGCGTAGCCGAGTGCGGGATTTTCGTGCGAGTACGGTAGCTATAGTACCGGGTGAGTAACACGATACTTTACATCATACTACACAGAAAAATCAGTACATATTTAACTCATTCATAACACAATTTATTTAGGACAGAACATATATTATATTTCAAAAAATAAAATAGGCCGCTAAAATTAGCTGTTTATTTCAACAGCAACAGCTGACTAAGTACACGGGAAAAGTACATTACGTAACTTTTCCGTGTGTAGGTATGGCAAAGGGTAACTTCCCATCCACAGGATGGAAAAGTACCTGTTTCTGTGTAGAATTTTATTACACACAAAGTTAGGTGTTAAAATTAAGTGTTTATTCTTAGATATTTCAATGAGTACCTACTCGGGTTTGCTGCTACGGGGAAGGTAATTTCGGTGCGTTTTTGTTTTGAAAGGTTGTTGGCTAAGCAGTATGAAATAAACAAAAATTACCAAATTTGATTGAAGTAAAATCCGAGAACAATAAAACTAAAACAGATTTGAGATTATCCTTAAGAATAACTTGGGAATTTCTTATATATCCTTAACCGGTAGACATGCAACAACGCTTCAATAAACTAAACTATTTCTTTTTTTACTCTAAAGTCATAATTCATTTATTTAACAAGATTTACATAATTTACTAGCATTCGAGATTCAAAGATTCAAGATTCAAATAGTCTTTATTCAATATATAACATATATTAAACATACGTGTATCTGAATAGAGTCAAAATCTACATATAAACCATTGATGCTGATCAAGGTTTTTTACAATATTTTTTTAATAAACCACATTGAGAACTCAGAGCAGTCATTTTTTGGCAGCGGGTATGGTATGGTAAAATCGAAAACTCTAAATTCATTTACATAGCTAATGTGTTTATTAAAATATATCTATTGATATTTAGTGGTATTTCTCATGGCTAAGTATTTTATTTAATAATAATTTAGTGAATCCGTTTGCTCAGAACAGTCTTCAATTTCTCAAAGCTTGCCTCATTGTATTACAAGTTATGAAATATACAGCTGGCAAAATTGGAAATAGGAAAGATATGCTACAAGCTAAAATGGTACGATTTTATTAATGCTACAAGTTTCATAACTCCATTTACGCTCTATCATAAACACTCGAATTAAATTAGGGATTTGATTGGTTTAACCCATAATAAGCCTAACAAATATTTGTATGAAATATAAGTTTCATAAAAAAAATGTTGTAGAAATATAAGAAGTTACTTTAGATTAGAACGTTAACCAATTACGTTAGCCAGAAACGTTAACCAATTCTTGGACATGAAAGTACATACAGTTCATAAGTACATACAAATTCATCTCTGATGTTAGGCCCCATTTGATATGGATCCATGTTCATTGCTGCAAGTGTTGCTAAGTTGTAATACCGGTTGAGCGCATTTTGCTGCATAGTGTTAGGCTACATTTTGTGTAACAACAAATGTTTTTCTTTTTACCACCTAGACTACGATACTGCATAGTTTTACCATGTTTTACAGAAAATGTAACGCCAGTCATTTATATATGTGTCAACGATAAAATTATTTAAAGTTATAAATACATGTTATGCCTATATATTGCCCAAATAAACAACAAAATACTAAAATACATGCATATTTTATTTCGTGCAATATGGGGTCACAACATTTGATATATAGTTGTTAAAACGGCAGATAGTTAATGAAAAATGTGGTTCGAATTCCACTATAAACTGTGGGTCCCATAGTTGCCATTGGCTGTATAGGCTATTAATCAACAGCTGTGTCTAAGGAACTACTGTTGTGAGAACAGTTTATTTCATAACACCTGTTAATTTCTGTTAATTATAATCACATGTTTTTTTTGTTATTCTATGTTTTGAAAAAAGGTAAATAAAGTGAGTTGAGTTTATGACATGAAACAGTGCATCCACTTAATTCTTAGTAAACTATGGAGGTTCATAGATTTTTTTTAACTTCTATCCCTACAAGTATAGTTAGTTAATCTTCCCCATAATTTGAGCCGGACTTCCAATCATAATCAAAACAGTAGGCTACAATATTAATTAGCGTTTTGTCATCGCGTTGGAAGCCGGGCTCGAACGGGAAATTTCGTTCCAACACACTGACTACATCACTGCATTTGCCTAGCAGTGTAGCCATGCTGCGGGAGGAAAGTTGAAATCAGGGGCGTAGTCTCGCTGAATTGAATTAAAAATCATTATTTAGCAGCCAATCCATTACCAACCCTCTACGACCAAACTATACGTGACATTTGTTGTTCTTTTACATTTACTGAACTTCTTAAAATTTATCTCTAAGGTAGCATGTGTTAAAAGGAAATTGTATTAGTTAAATAATTATTTGTCCAATCAATTTAACTTAAGGTAATTTTAACGTTCCATTGGTACCATTTTATTAAAACGAAAGGTACGTAATTGTTTACAAGTTTTTATTACAGTGTAAATTAAATCGTTTAAGAAATTCATAATCATTTTTATTCTTACTTAATTTATTAAGATTTGGATGGTTAAAAATATACTGCAATATGCCAACTGGATAATGGTTTTCATGGTCTTGTATTTCTGTAGTCAGTAACTTCCAGTCAGTTAACAACTGCATTCTTCGTAAAAAATAAAGCATAGGTATAACACTGTTAACATTAAACGTTAAATTTGATGTACTTTTTTCCATAGGACGTCAAATTACAAAATGTAACAACGTCTATATATGAGTTTTGCACGTGTCATAAAAATTAAAACGATGTTTGCGATGGATAGGCATCATGTACATTATTTCTCAGAGGCTTTTTGGTCGATACGCCATACTTCCTTAATAATATTCATCAATTTCGAAAATTAAGGCGCCACTTTAAAGTTTTTATTAACTGCTAGGCTGGAAAAATATTTAAAATACTTACATTTAGAACAAAAATGTTATATTATCTAATTCCGCCTTTTTTACTGTTTCCCCTATACATACAAAGTATACTGATGTATTTGTTATTGATGAAGTATGTGAATCTATGGTATGTTTGCCAAAGTTGTCGAGTTTGTGGATTGAATAAAAATGTCCATTTTCGGTCTCCCTAACCCAATCTATAATTGCGTAATTCATAGTCATACGCAAGCATGTTTCTTTAAAACTTTGTTTTCAGCTCGTGTGCATCATCGCAGGGAAATTTTAATTTTATGCATACTGTTGAAAATATATTTACCTGTAGATGTGTAGAATCTTTTTATAAATTAAAATATGCTCAAAAATAAGAACAAAATGGATTTAAAAATTAAACAAATTTGCATATGGGTCATATGGGTTGCCATGCTGGTGACGAAATATAAACAGAAAATCAAAACAAATGGAAGAAATTCCAACCACATGTTTTATTTACAGTGCGGGGTGGAAATACAGAACTCTGTACCTTGTAGATTATTTTGGTCGAGTTTATGGTGACTGGACGACCTCTCTCGTATATGGCATACGTATATGGTAGGGTAGTTGTAAAGTTAAATTAACGTAACACCATCGACTATTTAACACTTTAGTTTCACTCAAATTATATTCATATATTACGCGTTTTTCACAAAGGCCATTCAACTATTCAACTTACAGTTCTTGGACCAGAAGAAAAATTAGAAAGAATCTCTCTGTTTACTCACGCCTCTATGTGGAGTCTGTGACTTATTCAAAATTCCCTGAAGGCCCACTCAACCAAAAATAGGCTACTAGTGATCATTATGAGCAAAATTTTCGGGTAGCCATAGTGAACTAATATACAGTACTAATTTTAATATTAGTTCATCTATGGCTATAGTTCGCTAACGCAGAATTTCCAGACTTGTGTATGGGCTTGGTATGTATTCGGCGAGAAGCAATTTAGGTTCTATGTATTTTTCGTGCAATGTATAATCAACCTGGTTTGTTATTTAACAAACAAACAATATTTACCGCGTTAGATTGTTTTAATACCGTACTGAAAAGTTAAAGGTATGCAAACATTAGTATTAACGGGTACCCCAAAAAAGGGCTGTCGGTGCAATCGTAGGGTGGAACTAATCCCTGACCATAGGTGCAATCGGGCAATACTGTTGAAATTTAGTAATATCTCTAATCATGTTTCTAACAGTCTGTGCTTAATATTAATTTATTGTTTATTAACAGATGATTTGTTAACAGATGATTTGTTAGTGTTAAAGTTGAATTTGAATAAACAACATCATTGAGGTTTTTGTTAAAATAACTTTTTTATAGTTTTCTGGTTAGTGATTATTTTGTAGATTCTCGGAATATTCAACAATTACAAGAGGAATAGTACACTTTCTGTATATTGTTAAATGAAAGCAATATACTGATTACGTTAACTGCATGTTTTATTGATTTGGCGAATAAAACCATCCAGACCATTTTACTGACACAATTCTTTATATGGAGCTTTAATTATATGTTGTATTGCTGTATTTTAAATGTACAATCATTAAGAGGTTTCGAAATTATAGTACTCTTCTTTTCAGTTGGACAAAATATTTCATATTGTAGTGTAATATTAAATTTCCTAAGATCGTTTAGGCCTAAATTAATATTTCGCTTGGAAAACAATAATTAATTACGTGTTATTAATATGTCAGGGGTGCCCACAAGGGGGGGCTGTGACGCAGACTGCGTCATTGAAGTTCTTGGGGGGGGGGGTTCAAAAAACTAAAATGGGGGGCTATAGTTAATTGCAACAGTGTTCAACGTGACGAAAATAAAAAATACATTACGAAGTCGCCAGATAGAAAGTCGATTAATTAATGACAATAGTTATATTATTTCATTCAATTAGTAAAAATAGGATTTACTGATAGTTTAGGATTCGTGTAGGAAGTTATTATTCAAGATTAGTAAGACGTGAGATCTATGAGGGAAGGCACGGAATGGATCAACTGCTGTGATAGATAAAAGATTGGCACACCCACGTCCAGCTACACCGCGACTTAGCCCAGAACGCTTTGTTGACATAAAGCTAGTTAAAATACAATCAAGTAGCATAGGCTACAATACTTTACACTATTGTTTAGATACAGTACTCGATTACCTGAGTTAATAGGGAGGGGGGTAGTGGGTAATGAAAAATACGGTTAATCCAATATAATATAAAAATAGATGACAAACCCATTAAAACGCGGTAAGCAGCCATTAACGTCACGATTTGCATTTTTATAAACGAAATTCAATATTGCACAATGATTATTATTGTAACTTACATTTCAAATCATTTATCTTGGTTCGGTTGTACAAACGGCATCGTTTAAAATTATAGCTAACTCAAACGTTTTCTGTGCTCAAACACAACTAATAACTAGCCAAACACTGCATTGCTATAAATAACGTAAATATTAAAGGAACCTTTAGAAAGTGTTATAAAAGCTACTGCTCATGATAGACAGATAGCCTACCGGTAGGTGCTGTATCACAGCATAGGAGTTGATAGATAAGTAATAAAAAGGTGTAAAATTATATTTAGAGATAATAAAAACACTCTTAAAAAGAATGTAACGAGAACAATCTTGTTATTCTTTTTCTTTGTTCTTCTGTTCTTTATACGTTTTTTTCTTCAATTCATACACAAATTCAACAAGTCTCCATATTTAGGCCTACTCATTGCCCAATCACAGCCTAACTAAAGTTACCATGGTTACTAATCACAGTTTACTAAGCATTATATCGTCATCATTCCCCAGCTGTTGTATCTGAAATCTGTTGTAACATAGCGCACAGCAGACAGAAGTGTATAACGGAGCAGACGATTGTTGGCGCAAGCATTGTTTCCATTTTATTTTCATCGAAGGAGCTGTGATGTTTCCAAAGAAAGGGAGAGGGTTTCGTTATATCAAGAAAAAGACGCTGACAAATCGTTAAGCAGAGGTTACGAACGCTATATAGCTATTCTGGCAATAAAAAATTCCTTAAATTGAGGTGATTTATAATACTCTAATTATATTTATATAGAAAGATAAGTTTTCCAGTCCTGTACAACACTGATTCACGTACGGTCTTTTCCCGGTACCTAATCAAAATTCAAGTACAACTTGATATACACAGAATCTCCGGTTCCCGACCTGGATGATGGCTAGTTATTTATTTTTTTAATTTACAGTTACATATTAGTACCCGTGATAAATCAAACCCGTTATTTAAACTAAAGCCACACGGTTAATTATCTCACTTGGTTTTGGATTTGCTTACAAACGTGATCAGAAATGGTTACAAACGTGATCGGAAATGGCTAGGGCCTAAACAGTATTATTCGTAAATTCGTAAACAACGTTTATTTTTGTAAACATATCAGTGACAGCTAGAAAAATGAATCGTTATCAAAATAGCTGTTCGTAATTTCATATATGGCGTGTTCTCTTAACAGATTATTAATATTTCATAAATGACGTGTGTTAACGTATGTTTACTAACATGGAGAAAAAACCTAGAAAATGACACAAAATTGGGTTTTTAATCGTCCGTTATTTGATTTCCAAAATAGTGAGGCCATGTTTTAATGGCTAAGGATGACACTCCTGTGAATACAATTAAACCATTAGAATCATAATCGGTACTCTAGTTTTCTTTAGAGTAGGCTGCGTAAAACGCATTCTGGGCCGTGACAGACGGACATAAATTGAGATAAGACATGTTTCAACTTCTTCAATGTATAAAACGTAAAAATAAACCAAAACATGTATAATTCTGAGCAATGTATAGACAAAACTATTTATATAGATTAACTTAACTAGGTTTGAATTTTTAATATAAAAAAAATGTATAAAACTTATTTTAGTTTTACAAATAGTGCTTGGCGGGGAATAATGTTTCTCATTTGTTGTGTACCTCATTTATTGGGGGGGCTGTTGCTCAATTGGGGGGGGGGGGGGGGTGCGTCATGAGTCTAGGGGGGATGGGCACCCCTGAATATGTCTCTGTTTGAAGTAAAGTAAAATATTAAATATTAAATAATTTTTTATTTGTTATTTATATTTGATATTATTATTACAGTACAGTATTATTTTAATAACGTGCGAAAGTTCCGCATTGACAATTTGACCTAGACAATTTGAATCATAGGTTGACCGCAACTGTGTAGCCGTTATGGGAGCCTCACATCGTTGGACGAGCCTTTTATGCAGCGAACACAGAATAAAAATAGAAGGGCCACTCGAGACGAAAGCTGTCGCCACTTTTACACCGCTGCCGCCACCAAGATGGCGTCCGCTACGGATGAGTCACTGTAGTGGTGCGCGCACACCGTACCGTATTCGTTGACATAGTCGCACACACCCTGCTTGTTTTATGTTTTACCATAGATAAAACATACGGTTTTACTTTATACTGTACTTCTTGCAAATGCCTCAAAACAGGAGAGCACGACTGTTTTGAAATGGAATCTGAACATAGCCATATTATACTTCTTTTAATAAAATATGTTTGTAAAAGATACTTTACTGTAAGATTTCACCACCATTCAAATCAATCAAATCAAATCAAATCAAATCATTTATTTAGCCAAAATTTTAACAAAACAAGTTGCATTAGCTAAGTCACATTATTTTAAAAAGATGCCTTACATAGATCTACAATATATACAGGTATTTACAAAATGGTTTACATTATACTACAAATTACATCAAAGACATATAAATCAACATTTACAATCGCATTCCTAGAGCTGATATGAGTTATGAATTCCTGGACGCTGTAAGAGGTAAAATTTATCAAAAGAGATTTTAATCGTTTTTTAAATTTTGGAAGGTTTGGTTCTAGCTTAAGAGAAAGTGGAAGAGAATTGAAAAGTTTTATTTCATTGTACTGTAAGTGTCTTTTGAAAAATGTCGTAGAATGTTTAGGGATTGGTAATGTGTGTGAGTTTCGCAAAGTGTAGTGGTTTTTGACAGGAACGTTAAATTGAGCAAGTTCTTGTTTTACAAATGTTAAGGATTCAAGAATATAAATGGATGGAAATGTCAAAATTTTTGAATGAGCAAAATATTTACGGCATGTTTTACGCTTTTGCAAAGAGAAAATAGTCCTCATAGCCATTTTTGAAGTTTAAACAAAATGTTGGTCTGCTGGCACTCACATCCCCAAATAGGAACGGCGTAGCTAAGTGGGGATAAATGAGCCCATAGTATGCAGTCAGCAGTACCTCCAGATTTTCATTGTTCTTGAGGTTACGCAAAACGAAAATACCAGAGCTAAGTTAATGGCCATGAAAACTAAGTCTCTCGTCCAAGATCAATCCAAGAAACTTGACATTTGGTGTTGGATGAACTTCGGTTTCGTCGAGAAGGAGACTGAATCCATTTGAGCGATTTGATAAGCGGAAGTTAATGAGTTGTGTTTTTTCTGTGTTTATTTTCAATGAGCTGTCGTCAAACCATTGGATTATACTGTTTGCTTCCAAAAAACGAATTTGTTCTAAATTGAGAAAATCAGAGAAAATTGAGAAAATTGAATTCTCAAAACTAAAAGAAGATAGGTTTTAGTCGGTTGAATTAAGGCTGTAAGTTTGTGTATAAAGCTAACATAGTTTTCAAGCTTCTAAAATTTGCTACGCAATACAGTAATAAACCAGCATTTAAAAATAAATACTCGTCGGTAACGACTAAACTTTGTATTTCCATGATCTAATTTTTATGCATTAAGTTGCAATACTCCATTTACGATTCACATGCCTGTATCACATGGAAATTTATGTTTATTTAGTTTATTTTTATAATTAAATTTTATTTCATTTAAGTATATTTAGTTTGTATTTATTTATGCAAGAACCTGGTTGCAGTGGCAGCGCTCAGCGCCTGGTCCTCGCCGCACCGTAGGACGGATATTATACTCTCTCTTCAACTTAATTTATTTCGATTACCAAAGATTGTAAAATTCCCCCAAAAACATATGTTAAGGTTTAACTCATGCTCTCAAACTTTTCCACAGACGAAACTTTCCTGACCAAAAAATAAAAAACTTCCTCACTTAGTCACTTTTTCATGTCACGATTTAAAAATTACTGCAAACAGTTAACTTCAATTAGGTATTAAGATTGCATTAAGGTTAAAATTAATACTTTTAACTACACCATTAGCATCCACAATTAATTTTATTTAATTGTGCTAAGTTTCAAATTTTTATCTTGACTCTAAGTATGTCAAACAGCGGTGTTAATGAAAAGCGCGCACTACAAAATTCCCCGTTTCTAAGCGCTAATTTCAACCTGATGCCGCCCCAAAGATGGCGGACTGGCGACAATCCTATTAATGGTTGTGTATAGCGCATGGCCCTTCTATTTTTATTCTGTGTTCGCTGCTTTTATGATATCAATGGCATTTCCGGCATTTCCGCTCGGGCATTGTATACCGGCTGGAGAGATCAACGATGGAGAACAGTTGAGATACTTGTTTGAGTTGTTTTGGCTTCTTTAATGTAGCTATAAAATGCAAAAATATATAATTCTGAGCAATGTACAGACAAAACTCAATAATTGAGATTTGCCTGTATATTCCAACCAGCATGGTAGGTGTGTGTAACCTGTTCAGTTATAGATTTAGGTTAGTTTGACTAGCCTGACAACCGGGCTAACACTAACAATGACAGGTTTTTGGTTTTTACTTTCCTGACCCTATTTTCACAAGGTCAGTTTGTGTGGTGTATTTTCCAGGGTGGCTATTTCAGTGACATCCATATATCCATGTTAATCAGACACACGAACAAACACTGAAAGTCTTCAAAAATATTGTTCAAAATGGTTCTTCATGCTGGAAATATGTAAACACCTTACCGTACCTACCTTATCTAAAATGGTATAACTCATTGAGCGGAGCGAGCGAAGCTCTTATACGTCGACTCACGCAATCTCCTCCTAGACGGCTGAAGTAATCATTTTCAAATTTTGCATGGTGATAAAGACCATATCGGTGAGTGCTAACAACTATATGGCGTTAAAAAAACTCTCTAAGGAATCCGCCCCACTGGCTCTAAAAAGTTCAATGTTATCTTTATGGACGCAGTATTTGACACAAAAACAAAGACATAAGATCAGCTGTTGACTTATTAAGGACTTAACTGAAACGGTTACTTTAAAAAAGGTCGTAGGTAAAAGAATTATTGTAACTGTTATCACCGATATTAGAACAGAAACAGTTTCAAATTGCTACGTTTAAAGTTTTTGAAAACACGTGTTAAACGTGTAGTCAACAGGGCAGTTTTTTCTATTTCTGATTTTGTCAAGAATATTGTTTATTTTACACTAAACACAAACTTTGCAACTGCATTAAATTAATCTAGTCATCATCCATTAATATAGGTTCTGTGTTTGGGGCTGGCTGTAAATTCATCAATGTTCATCTTGAACAACATAAAATGCGTTGGTGAAGTGTTCTAGGTGGCGTTCGCAGAGGCATCCACAAAATTGAGCGGAGTCATCAAGGGTTCATAGTATATTGTTTTTGTCATACTGCAGTAAAAACATTCGTTTTCAATGCATGCCTCGGGTATCTAAGTAGCATTTTTAATAATAAGGGAGTAAAAATCGTTTTTAGCCTCTATGGAGTAAAAATCAGCTGTTGTCAACTCAGTTGTAAATTTCGATTGTAAACGATTGCATGTATCGAAAATATGTATCGATTCGTGCTTAAATTTCGATTGTAAACGATTGCATGTATCGAAAATATGTATCGATTCGTGCTTCGTAATCATTTTAACATATAGTCTACAGTCTCTTCCTGTAGCATTTTAGCATTGCAGATACATTAATCCATTCCCACACTCAACACTGCTCACCTTTACTACTTCCTTCACCACCCCCTACGTCGTGGACCTGTTTCCCTCTCTTCCCATGGAATTTTAGGATTGCAGATACTTTAATGTAATTGCCAAAGACAGTTCCCCCACTCTGCACTGCCAGCCTTACTTCCTTCACCACTTCCTATGTCGTGGGGCCTGTTTCCTTCCCTTCTCAAAACATTTTAGGATTGAAGATACATTAATCTAACTGCCACAGACGGATCTCACACTATGCTCATACTTAAAACTTAAATACTTCCTAAGCCACTTCCTACGTCGTGGACCTGTATTCATCACTTTCCATAGCATTTTAGATACCTTAATCTAATTGCCACAAACATTCCCACACTCCGTACGGCTAGTCTTTACTACTTCTTTCAACATTTCCTATGTAGTGGGCATGCTTCCATCCCTTCTCATAGAATTTCAGCATTGCAGATACATTAAAACTGCTACAAACGGTTTCCAGTTCCCAAACTCCACACTGCTCACCTTACTACTTCTTTCATGTCTTCCTTCGTTGCGGACCTGTTTTCCTCCCTTCCCATAGCGGCGCATTTTAGGATTGCAGATACCTTAATCTAATCGTCACAAACAGTTTCCACACTCCGGACAGCTTGACTACTTCCTTCACCACTTCCTACGTCGCGGACCTGTTTTCCTCCCTTCCCATATCATTTTAGGATTTCAGATACCTTAATCTAATCGTCACAAGCAGGTTCCACACTCCGGACAGCTCGCCTTGACTACTTCCTTCACCACTTCCTACGTCACAGACCTGTTTCCCTCCCTTCCCATAGCATCATAGGATTGCAAATACCTTAATTTAATCGTCACAAACAGTTCCCACAGTCTGGACTGCTTGCCTTTACTACTTCCTTCACCACTTCCTACGTCACGGACCTGTTTCCCTCCCTTCCCACAGCATCATAGTTTTGCAAATACCTTAGTCTAATGGTCACAAACAGATCCCACACCCCGAACCGCTCGCCTTTACTACTTCCTTCACCACTTCCTACGTCGCGGACCTGTTTCCTTCTCTTCCAATAGCATAATATGATTGCAGATACCTTAATCTAATCGTCAAACAGTTCCCACACTCCGGACAGTTCGCCTTGACTACTTCCTTCACCACTTCCTACATCGCGGACCTGTTTTCCTCCCTTCCCATAGAAATTTAGGTATGCAGATACAGTACCTTAATCTAATCGTCATAAACAGTTCCCACACTCCAGACTGCTTACCTTTACTACTTCCTTCACCACTTGATTCGTCACGGACCACCTCAACCTGAAGCTAGTGTCGTCATTTGATTATATTTATGATCCATACAGTTTCTGTTCTAATATCTGTGGAATAATGCTATCAGCTATTTCTTTATCTACTGCATTCAAAAGTCAACAGCTGATCATATGTCTTTGTTTATGTGTCAAATACTGCTTCCATAAGGATTACGTTGAAACTTTGAGACCCAGTGGGGCGGATTCCTGAGAGACTTTTTGAACGCCATATAGATGTTGGCACTCACCGATATGGTCTTTATCACCATGCAAAATTTGAAAACGATTGATTCAGCTGTCTAGGCTGAATGAACAAAACAAATAAATATGAACTATTTTTTCATAAATATACTAGCAGAGTACCCGTCCTTCGTACGGGGTTGGCATATAAGTATCAAATGCTTATAGCAGTTATGAGTGAGGACATGGTTTAAGAAATTTCGGTTCTTTTTGAAGTTCGTTCGCTACGCTCACTCACCTTTAGGTTGGAGCTCGTTCGCTGCGCTCACTTTCCTTCAGGTTAGCTCGTTCGCTACGCTCACTTGCCTTCAGGTTAGCTCGTTCGCTACGCTCACTCGCCTCCAGGTTGAAGTTCGTTCGCTACGCTCACTCACCTTTTGCTGTTGTCATAAATGTAAAAGAAATAATAGTGCTAGTGCTGCACCCTGTTGGTAATCCTTGTAACTTTTAATGCTATTGAACATCATAGAACAGAACCAACTTGTTTAATTGAAACAGCTGTTAAGATTCATTAATTCCATTTCTCATAAGGTTAACATGGGAAACTCCAGAGCCACTGGGGCGGAGCCCCGAAGGATTTTTGGGATAAAAATATGCCTATATGTTAATCGGGAATAAGAGCTATCATCATGCCAAATTTCAGCCCGATCCGACCAGTAGTTTTTGAGATTAGCTCATACAAACACACACACAGACACCACCTCTTCTTTATAATAGTATAGATAGATATACCTATACATGAATTTTAACGGATGGTGTTTTTGGCCTCTAGGGACCTCAAAACGAAAAATTAAATCGGTCCCGGGTCCACGTCTTACCATGAGTAAATGGGAAATTCGCTAACAACATTTCATTTCATATAATTTTATTCATTTCAGTACATCAATACAGGAATAGCGATCTATACCATATAAAGTTGTAAATGATTAATTTACTAAGTATCAAAATATAAGAAGGTTTCAACTGACTTATACGATCCCCGCCCATAGAACAGGCACCCTGCTAGTTAAATATCAAGATGTCTCTTTTCACCCAAGACAAGGTCAGTTAGTGAAAGTAATCATTTTAACAAACTTAATAAACAGTATATTTTTTTAACAGGCAGAAGTACAAACAAATATTAAAAATTTAAGAAAACATTTTCATAAAAACAATAAAATTATCTGAATTTAATAATCTAAATGAGAAAAAAATGTAAATAAAAGTAGGCCTATATACTGATGTATAAAATAAATATTAAACTAATCAACATAATGAATCTAAACTGATTTGTCTCCACTTCTTCAGCCTCCTCTCCCCCAACCTCCATGCCTCCATCGCCATCCACCCTGTCATCAGGCCTGGAATATAACAGAACAAAAATTAATATTAAAAACTGTATTCTGAACAAGTCTAGTCTTTTTATGCATACTTCTATTATTATTTAATGTGATCAGTGGCGTACTGAGGGGGGGGGGTTCGTACCAGGCCCCACACCAACATAGGCCTCCAAATATCAGGGCCGTATTGCCCTAATGGCAGACACTGTGATTTCCGAGGGCTTCGGCCTGGGAAGGGGACTCACTTGGGGCCTCAAAAGAATGTTTTATTCTCTTAATAAATTTTCTCACAATCTGTTAGAAATAGGGGGTACAATAATCCAAGTTTAACTTGTATTCTCATGATAGCCGAAAGCGTCTGCAAAGATTGCCTGATCGAAATTTACGACTACCAGCAATCGCGGGATGACGATAATCAGGCCTCGCAACCGCGAAAGATGTTCACGATTGCCCCGAGGATGCCCACGATTTTAACCACTGCCGACCATGGGAGACAAAGATGATGACCTTTCAAACACGGAAGACGGTGCCTGTCGGAGGGTGGTGGGGATAGGGGCGCTTCAAGGCCTACGTGCGGACATTTTTAGTTGCCATGGAGCTGTGGACAGCTGAGCACCATGAAATTATAGTGAAAGTGTTTTTTAAAAGTGGCAATTCCGGTGTAGCTGTTCAGGGGTAGTCCCGTAGACGTTTTAACGTGGGCCCAAGGGGAAAAGTCTTAACTTGAAACAACATTTTGCTGTGGGTCTGGACGTAGATAAGCTGTAGCTCTGCACATGTCTGGCCACTCAGTAGAAGAATTTTATGATATGACCTGCACTTTTTATTCATACAAAACGGCAATCGTGCAACAGTTGAAGCCCAGTGGCTAAGCAAAGTGCATCTCATTTTCAGAACAAGTGATTGATTTGATTAAACGTGACAAAATTGCGTTATGAGCGACGAATCACACTTTCAACCACAACACATAGTCTTCCTCCCTCACTCTCTTGAAGTTCTCTGGCGTCTGGGCTGACCTGTTGATTTTAGTTTCAATGCTGAACTAGTAGCTCTAAAGTTGCTACCCAAAATGATGTTGCGAGTTGGGACTTTTCTTCTTTGATTCACATTGAAACGTCTACTGAACAGCTACACAGGTATAGCAACTTTTAACACATTCGCTGCGGCCCATCAAACGGCAGGCGTAGCCCCAGTGCGGCGCAGCCCGCAGCGTCGAACAAACCCGATTGCCGGGTGATTGGCTTTCATATTTCGGTATGACGAATATCAAATAACATGTCGTGATGTCCTGTTTTATGACAAGAGTTGCAGGGCCGATTTACCGAATAGGCACGGTAGTCACGTGCCTAGGGCGCGAGGCAATTGGCTTTTTTTGGGGGGCGCCAAGAAATTGGGGAAAAAAATGTGGTTGTATTTGCATGCAATCACGGTAAACTTCTGATGATTCCTCGCAGCCGTGTGGACATCGTAATCGTCTCCCGCGATTGCGGCAAAATACTGACTATTTTCCGCGGTTGTATCGAAATAATTATCGTCTTCCATGATCGCGGCAATGTATGAACATATTCCGCGGTCGTGAGGAGTATCGTGAGATTATCATCGTCTACCGTGAATGAGGCAAATATTATTATCTTTTAACGTGGTCGTGTATAAATAATTATAGTCTTCCATGATCGCGGCAATATATGATCATATTCCGCGGTCGTGATGAGATTATCATCGTCTACCGTGAATCAGGCAAAATTCTTATCTTTTACCGTGGTCGCGTGGACATTATTATCGCTTTGCGCGATCGTGGGCCAATTCTGATCAAGACTCGCGGCCGTAAAGACACCATTAAGTTGTCACCCGCGGTCATGTAGACATAGTAATCGCCTCCCTTGATTGCAGCAAAATAGTATTAATGTCCCACGCTCTTTCGGAGATCATTACCGTCTTCTGCAAATGAGGCAAAATGTTGATATTTTCCTGCGATCGAGTGGACGAACATTACATATTCTTGCGCGATCGCAATAAAATTCTGATCACCCCTAATGGCCGTGAAGACATCTTTATATCGTTCCAAGTGATCTGTGAAAATGACTGATGAAGTTATGATCGACGCTCATGTTTGACTGGACTTATGCTTAATATTTTATAAATCTGAACATCAGCTATATTTTAATTGTATAATTTTGACAGTTGATTTATGTTTACTTTTTGTAAGTTTTCTAGAATAAAAACAATGATGAAAATGCTACATTTAAAAAAGAATAGATTTTTTCTGTAATTTAGTTCGAACGGTCTAATTTAAACAAAAGTTGAACCGTACAATGTTTAATTGTTTCTAAGTTTGATTTGTTTCAGTAATTAATCCTTTTACAGGAATTGAGAACAATTCTAATTTTGTTATAACCAGAAGAATTGTAAAATGATCGTTTGAACATAGTAATCGCCTCCCGCGAATGGGGAAAATGGTAATCATCTCCCGCGACCGTGAGGAGATCATCGTCTTCTGTCAATGGAAAAATTCTGATTTGTTCCCGCGGTCATGTGGACATTATCCACATAGTCATGTGGACATTATCCACATAGTCATGTGGACATTATCCACATAGTCATGTATGATCGCGGCATAATTCTGATATCCCTCACGTAGGCCTATCTCCCGCAGTCCTGTAACCATCCTAATCGTCTTCAGCGGTCGTGAAAACATCGTAATCGCCTCCCGCGATTTCGGCAAAATGTTAATAATTTCCCGCAGTTGTGTGGAGATCATTATCGTCTTCCACGATCGTGGCCAAATTCTTGCTGTTTCCCGCGGTCGCGTGGGCATTATCATGGGTTTCCGTGATCGCGGCAATATTCTGATCATCCCTCGTGACTTTGATATCATCATGGCGGTCTGTTGTCATGCGCGATCACGGAAAAATGAAAATTCCAGGCAGAAATGCAAATTTAATGCATAATTCCCGGTTTAAAAAACTCACTCATAATTAACGGATTTCCCAGTTTTCCCGATTTGTGGACACCCTGTTATGTATATCGTGTGCTCCCACTATCTCCGCGTTCCGCCATCTCCGAACCCAAATCTGTCCCGCCATCTCCGAATTCTTGAGTGACCCTTATAATCCCGTCACTGCCTACGTTGATAGCTGTCATTGCATCCACGGCTGCGAAGCCCCGTGGATGGGAGATTTAATGAAAATTTAACCCGTGGGTTGGGTTAGGTTAGGTTTGGACGGAAAGTCTTAACGCAGGAAGTAACCGAGGATTATAGGGGTCACTCTGAAATTCGGAGGTAGCGGGTACACAGAGATGGCGGGACGCGGAGATAGCGGGAGGTAACCATGTATATTAGGGGTGCTACTATTAGTTGTGCCTAGGGCGCTGACAGGGTCAAAAACGGGCCTGAAGAGTTGACGTAGTTTGATAAACACCCACAGATAGCAGCACTGCTTGGAATATAGCCGGTCCCATTGTATTGCCAATAGGAGGGAGAAGGACGGGACACCAAGTTGATTTTTAAGTTTGCCAGACGGGGATTTTATGGGAAAATTGTCTACCAACCTACAACACAACCAAAAGCATGTCACCCACTACACGGTAACAAAGTATAGGTCTGCCTTCGACCGACGCTAGAGGAAAAACGAACATATACAAAAGGCATTGCTGAGCGTATCTGATCTGTTACGGCAGCACCTGAACACTCGGCCCATATCTGATCGGCTACGCCCGCAGTGAACGTGTTAAAAACACTTCCACTTCAAAAATACATGGTGCTCAGCTGTCCACAGCTCCATGGCTACTAAAATTTGTTCGCACATTGGCTTTGTAACACCCCTATTCCCACCACCCTCCGCCACACACTGGATTGACAGGGCGGCAAAGAAAACTGTCAAATAATTTTGTTTGTCAACTGCCCTGAATGACCTTTTTTATTTCTTAAGATAACAAATTGGCTTCTTGGGCAACGTTTTATGTCAAATGATGAGGTCATCACTGAAACAGAAGAGTATTTTGTAGGCTTTTCAAGTTTGTAGGGTAACTTACTATTTATTTGAACAGCATTTGAAGGAGGTTGGAGAAACTTTAAGATAAGTGTATAGAGCTAAATAAAAGGAGATTATAACAAAATAAATCAAATTTATCCCAAAACTGTTATTCTATGTTTTTCTAAGGACTTATTGAACCTCGGTCGTACTAAATACCTTATTGATCTATCAGAATTGTTCTACTTGTTTCAACTGCTTCCATTGGCAACGCTTTTCCATTTCTCTTAAAATAATTTTTGTTTCAGTACTTACCAAATGTAAACACTATGTCATATTCAGAATTAATTATAATTATGTTGTCAAAAAATATAGCCTACATTTCCTAAAAAACCAAAGCAAATTTTGGGCACCTCTCCAGTTAAAATGCTCGTTATACTAGGAATTCAGGAGGGTTATGCGACATAGGTTTCAGGACACGGCCCTGGATTTATAAGTATTAAATTTAAGGAAATGGCAAAACTTACCATAAGTTAGTTCTCTTCAATCTTCGTCTTTACTTCGCCCCATCCTCCATCTCCTCTTCCTCTGGCAACTCTCCCCTGTATCCTCCAATGTCGGAGGATATTAATTACAACGCCCCCATTCTACTGGTAGGCTACAGCTCTGTACAGAAATATTGCAAAAAATAAAAAATAGTGTTATACAAATAATTTTAGTCTAACAAATAATACAAGAGTGTAGACTCCTTCTAGATTTGCGATATTCAAATAGGTACAGCTAGTAGAAGAAAATTTGTTAGCAATCTGGGTCAAGTTAATATAAATATTAGAATTTTTATCAATAGTTTGGTTTGGACAAAATAAATTGCTTCAAACATTAATTCATTGTTATTTCCCAATTTGCAAAAATGCAGGCTATAGCCTAATTAAAACAACATGTTACGAGATGTACGGTAATCCAAATAAATTTTAAGTGGGCCTAGTTTTAAATTGTTATAAAAAACTATAGCCTAAATTTGCATACAGATTATATATTATCCTCATGTTCCACCAAAAACTATTGTAACTAGTGGGCGAAGTGGCACTTTGCTACACATGAGAGAAATGTTTAAACGCACGAGCCGTAGGCGAGTGTGGAAAGTAGGGGCCTACATACATACACTTGAAAATAAGTTGGCTACCCATTCAAGATATTACGACTACGATCAACTGGTACAGCCTAAGGGAGTATGTTTTATCCATGGTACAGCTTACCATTTCACCAATGTTTGGTTTTAACCTAACCTAGAAACATGTTGAACAGAGTTTGAAAGACTAATTATTTATATGTTTTATAATAACTGTAAGAAAAATATAGTTTGTAACACAAGTGCAAACTGCCTTTGCTGCACTCGAGATAGGCCTATTATGTGTCTAATAAAACCTTGCTGTTTTGTGTTGTTTGGTTGGAATACTGGAGTGTGGCAAAAAAAAAGAGTGCGGTAAAAGAAAGTAAATTGCAGCAATTAGCAACTTTTTGTGCTATAATAAGTCCAAGGAAGGCTACTTTGTCAGGTGACAGTTGGAAAAATAAATCACATGCGCTTCATTTTGAAAACTGTGAATGACTAACTTAAGTATCAATATTTCTAATACAAAACCAATCACCTCCAAAACAAGCTTTCAAATTTGTTTCTAGCGTTTGCCGTTTTTGAGAAAAAGTTAATCTACAAAAGTTACAACAAAAACTTTTTGGGTAGAGTAAAAATTCTGAAACTACACAAATTTATTCATTATATATGTGTCCATATTGTATTAAAGTTTGATAAAGTTATGCCGTTTAACTTAGTTTACATTGTGCGAATTTTCAAAGTCATAAGATGGTTTTTGGTACTCTAAAAACAGGCAGTTTTTACCTTCCGACTGTCATAAAAAATTTCCTAAAAGAGCTAAAAATTTTTTGTTTTCACAGGAATGCGTAGAATAAAACAACGAAAATTTATATATAGGCTACTACGTGTTTTTCTAAGTTAGTTGGTTACTTTTCTGTAGAGCTCCAAACTCGAGTGTCTAAACTTTTTTCCCCGACAGTAGTCTTACACCAAATACAAACCTCTCTAGAATATTTTACAGCACTTAAGTTTACATCCTAGACTCATTCCAATGAATATATTTCTTTAATACTTTCTTTCTTATTACTTGGCGACCATACAAAGTAGGTAGGTATTTTAAGCCAAGTATGAATGGAGATGAGTGTAGGATGAGTGGCACGATCTTGTAGTCTTGTTAGTGACTAAAAGACCGACATTCCTTAGACACAGCTGTCAATTAATAGCCAATACAGCTAATGGCAACTAAGGGACCTACAGTTTATAGTGGAATCCGAACCACATTATTGCCTTGGTATAGGCCTAACTTATACGAATTGGTCTAATTATCAGGATAGTACTACGGAGAGTCGTAGTAACTTAAGTACTCACTCGTGCGGACGTTAATCCAGACCAGCTAGTATCGAATACACAGTGCATGCCTATAAATATCCACAATTCGTGACCTCCTAACTTAGTAGCTGGATTACAGGACGACGCCACACGTCCCAGTCATATTGATTATTTAATTCGATAAACTTAGGCCTAAGCCTATATCAAGTTTGGTTGATTAGGGTAAAACCTAACCTAACTCAAGGAATGCAATATTCAAAATACTAAATAGTCTATGTATTTAATATCTTTCATTTGAATGAATGTAGGACATAGCCTAAACTAAAGTGCAGCCTAAACTAATATTTTTACATAAACAAATTCTCAAAGTTGACACTGGGTCAGTGGGGATAAGAGACAATCCTAAGAGCCTAGGGATTTGCCTATTCAAACATTTGCAATAATATTGCTCTATGATCCAGAATTAGCCTACGAACAAGCTGTATCTTAGGTTCTTGTTGGTATCTTACCTCTTACCTTCTTGTTGGTGACTTACCTAAGTTAGTGCCTGGTAATGTTTTTAAGTTTTTTATCCTATAAAAATTATTTCACATTATTCCTTAAAAACTATTGTTTGTAACACTCGAGTCATCTATTTTCTTGTAAACAAGGAAAGAAATAAAAAAGATAAATATTTACAATATAACAGTTTTAGTCCATAAATGGCCAGCTTGTAGATGTCCGTTCCGTCGGAATTCGGAATCAAATATTGTGACTCGTGAGTTGAGGAACTGAACGATAAATTAGAACAACTCCTTTTCAAGAGTAGCTCCGAAGAACGGGAGCTTGTCGATATACTGGGACTATTGCAGTGTCGACATAGTGAAACTATTTCATTGTCGACAATATGGGATGTCGACAATTTGTGGTGTCGATCATTTGCGACGTCGGTTATTTGGGATGTCGGTTAAGTGGGAATATTCCAGTGTCGACAAACTGGGAATAATTCAGTTTCGATCAATTTCTACGGTTGTCGATATTATGGAACCCACCCAGCATATTTTCTGGCGTAAACCACTTGGAGTGCCGTGTAGTTACGGAGCATACAAGATACAAGAATACTTTATTTGCAATTTTTAAGATTGAAAGGGCGTCAATACAAGTTGTGCAGTTGTTATATAAAAGTCAATACAAATTGTTACCCCGTTGCACTGCCTTACATACATACCGCTGCAGTGTGTATGCTGGTAGCATACAGCGAGGAGCCGACGACGGCAGCGAATCGAACACCAATCACGGTCTAGCGGCACCGTGGAACCTTCCTTTGGCAGTCATGTCTTATGGTACAAATGACAGCAAACGTCTAGCAATTTCACTCATTCTGTCACTGTCCCTGTCCTGTGCTGCCTCCAGTTGTATTTCTGGCTCAGTATCAAAACCGGCTTCGACATTTTCAATAGGATAAAAGGTTCACTTGCAGCATCCCAAGTCAATGGTCTGCATTTGTGCTTGCTCAATGTTTTGTTTATTATTATGTATTATAATTTGAGACGGGGACGCCACCTAGATATGTAGCCTATTCAAACCCAAATATGATTGATGGATGAGTGTAGAATGGAGTTTGATGCCTTATAAACTAAACTCATTATTATTGTAACAATAAAGTAAAAACTACTTTTTGATCAGTATAAAATTTTGCCCAGGACCATAGAGGTATTTTGGGGGCAGCTCAAAATGTGTAAATATAAAGCCCCATCAAGTGACACCTCATTTACAACAACTTCGCTACTTTATAGGGGTTGCTGTACAAAAAGTTACCCCCAGCAACCCCTATTTGGGGGTGGGGGGTGGATTAAAAAATACCCCCAAAAAGTACTTTACATTACCCTAGTAACGTGTATCGAAGCTCGTTTGAATATATGCAGCCGTGTCAAAATTAACTAGGGGGGGGGGACTATTTTGGAACACCCGGTATATTGTTTGTCATTCCAGTTTCAACAACTTGAATCATATAAGAATTTCTTGTTGTTGTTGCATGAGTTGTATGATGTTTGTGTGACGTTTGTGCTGACGACGTCTGCCATATGGTGTCAAGACTCAGTCCAGGGTAACTAGGGTTTCAAACTGGTGCCTTAATATAAGCTGGTATTCAATAATGGATAAACAGGATTACTACACTTTTATGGATTCACTTCAGCCTTTGTTACTGACTAAGACCAGCTGTTAATTTAAAGCCCAATGATCTAGAACAGCTGGGTCCAGTTTCGATAATATCATCAAAAAGCTTCTCACTTTTCTCAGGATTAAACCGGTTTTGATTACCAGGCGGAGGCGAGCACTAAATTTATAACCACTCTGGCTATTTTATATTTTACGATTTGCACTTTTACTCTTTTGTTATAATACCAAAGGATACAACAATTATTTATTATTTTAATGTTCAATAGCTACATCTACATTCTATTGCTGTTACTAGAGTGTCGAAGAATTTTTAAGATGCCTTTAGCGACTTTAACAATGATCTTTAGTTTTTAGATTTTATCTATAACAACATGTTGTTTTAATTTGTTTTGAGAGAAATTTTTGTCGACGCTATTATGCAGATTGTAACTTCAAAAATAAAGATGTTTAAGTATTGGTAAAACAGTTTAAATTGGTTCCATAAAAACAAATAAATAAATTAGTAAGCAACAAAACACCGGGTGGAGCTAACCTGAAACTGCCCTGCTTGGTTGGTCCACAAGAATAATAAATCCATATTAGTACATTTAAACGATGGGATTGTAAGATTGTTCATACATACACTAATAAAGTCACGAGTAATGAGCTGATTCCCCTGGGTGGTACCTGGTACCAGCCTAAAAAAGTTACAGCAACTAGATTTTCTAGCAAAATTGCCGTCTCAATGCTACCTCTAGTTGTATTTCTAGCTCAGTGGGTGATTTTCGTGTTTCGTGACTGCTGTGACACTTGATTCCGTTGATGCATGAACTCTGTCAAGGGAAAATGCGAAGGAGCTGAGGTAGGTCTACTAATATTCTGTCTTTTAGGAAAAAAATTACTGTCTGCTATTTATTTTTCGAAAATAGGGTATATAGAGAGGACAATAAGTAGTTTTCATTAATAATTAGTTATATTTCGTAGTAGTAACTATTTTAAATGTTACTTTACTAATGCGTAATTAACTTTAACATCAACAAAATCAAGCGTTACAGGCCATAAACATACTTAACATTTTTCTCAGAAATTAAAAAGGATGATCAATTAATTATTGAAGACAGTTTTAATTTTAATTATGTTCTATCCAGTTTATGCAGAGGACGACTTTGTTATTTACTGTTTCCTCTTATTTAATCAACAGTCAAAATGTTTTAATCAATATAAAAAGATATTACAGATGTAACTACCGCGTATGCTTCAGCTATCCCAAGTAGCACACATCATCGTTGGCCCAACGTTGGGAAATGGTGGGCACGGTTGGGATATGGTTGGCAGAAATTTTAACGATTTGCCAACGTTGGCTCAACGGAAACTTGTATTCGTTGGCCCTACAAAGGAAAGAATCGTTGGCCATTCGTTGGGTTTAAGTATAAAACATTCTAAAACGCATTTTAACGAATTGATTTATTTAAAAGAACATAAATGTTATGGCAGCAGAATATAAGACAAATATTGTAATAATTTGGATCTATAATAAATGTAGTCAGATGATGTTATGATACTAGATACAGTGGGGAACACCTGCTTAACATGTAATAAATATAATAATTCCATTTTTTTTTTAAAACAATATTCTTTAACTTATTTGATTATCATGAATCACTGAACTATAATTATAACTGGAGTCACCACTCTGTGTTTAAAAAGCGTACCACTGTTTATGCTGTTTTTTTAGTTTTTGTTGTTGTTATGTTGACCTCTGATCGGTTGGTTGAATAGCTGTCAAATTTGAACCATGGGGAGCGTTATTCACGGCAAGTCCAAAGCCCAACCAACTGAGACAGTGTGACTAACAAACCACAGCAACAAGTGGCCACTGACCATTGATAGCATCTTTTCTCTAATGTTCCCAGAGAGTAGTGACTCCAGTTATAATCTAGTTATCTCAAATGGTATGAATAGTTATGACTTTACCTCTAAAACAATAACTAGGGAATTATTGTTTTATAGGTTGGTCACACTGACCTTGTTGTTGATTTTTTAGGTTAAAACGCCTGACATGTTCATTGATGGTTTGCTACTAGCGTCTAATTTTCTTCTTCCAGGAACTGATGAGAACTTTTTCTGCGAAGGAGCGGGGGATTGTGGGAGAGCCCCTCACGTCAATTTAAGGAAATCTTTAAATTTATTTTATAATTTTGTAGTTATAAATTTACTTTTTAATTATACAATTATTTTTTAAATTATAAAATTAATTATTTAGTTTTTAATTATAAAATTGAATTGTCAAAACCAACCAAACCTGCTCAGCCATTCTTTTATAAAGTACACCTTATGTAAAAAATTAAAATATTAATTTTGTTCATTTTAATTACTTGTCCTTATACATAAACATCCATACAATTCATAATTACAAATAAAACCATGAATTTGTCATATTTTTCAGTTTTATTATTGATTGCAGTTGGTACTGAAGCAGCTGATTATTGAATATTGAAATCAGCTGTTTTCTAGTCAGCTGTGAAATAATGAGTTGATATTTTTGCCCAGTTAACCTACAACACATCTGAAGTAAGAAGATCAAAGAAGCATTCAGCAAAATTTCCAGACTTTTAGGTAACTATTACAATACTTTATTCAAGATCTTGTTTATTCAGTTGCTGTGTCACGTCCGTTACAAAAATACTACGAAAGTTTAAATATCACTTAACCTATAACTAATTAGTAATTTTAAACCCCAAGAAAGTAAGGTTAGGTTGTTTCCATATTCAAATATATGTTTTTTAGACATATTAAGTTAAATACCAATTTATTAAGTGTAACGGACGTGACAAGTCTTTAGATGTAACGGATGCGACATAATTTAACAGGTGTTTATTTTGTGTCTTTATAGTAGGCCTATCTAACCAAAATATTTTTTTTTTGTTTTAGATCATGGCTCCTGCTAACAGAATGGCAAAATGTAGGGAAAAAATGAAGAAGAACCCTGAAATATGGAATAATTATTTAGAAAAAGATCGTGAAAGGAAGAGGAAGCAAAGAGAACAGGAAAGAAGGAAATTTAAAGCTAATAAACTGATGTTGGAGCAAAAGAGACGAAAGGACAGAGAAAGACAACAACTTTACAGAAAGAAAAAGGCACAACTAAAGAAAAATAATGATGAAAACGCCAAAGCACTACTTGGTGAAACTTACCTTGGAACCTATAAAAGTCCACGTACACTTGGCAAAGCCCTAAAAAAAGCCAAAGGCACCCTACCCTCAAGTCCGGCTAAGAAAAAAACAGTTCTTAAAAGATTAATAGAAGAGAACTTTGGCTTGTCTGTTTGTAAGGGACTTTTTAAGAAGCAAAAAAAAAGGACCACGACAGTTAACCGAAAACTGTATTAAGAAAGTAATTGACTTTTACAACAACAATGAAATCAGTCGCCAGGCTCCAGGCAAAAGGGATGTGAAATCAATAAAAGATCCAGAAACGTCTAAAAGAACAACATATCAAGTACGACACATGGTTATGAGTATTAGAGAAGCCCATGAAGAGTTTAAGGTCAAGAACCCAGATGAACAGATTTCGCTGTCAAAGTTTTATGACTTAAGACCAAAGCACATCTTGCCTGTTAGTCAGATGCCCCACTCTGTGTGCGTTTGTATAAAACATGCAAATTTTATGTTCCTGATTGAGTCTGTTTCAAAATCTATCCCTGGTTTTCCAGACAACCACAAGGACCTTCTCAGCCTAGTTTCCTGTGACATTTCGAGTGAAAAATGTATGATGAATGAGTGTGATGATTGCACTTATGACTTAAAAACTCTCCTTCCTGAAAACACAAACTTAAAAAATAAGTACAAATGGAAGGAATGGAAAAATGTAAACAATAGGCCAAATCTGGTGGAAGATTTCACAAGTTTAGGAAGAATATTGGCTGAACTTAACTCTCAATTATGTGCTTTCAAGATTCATTTCTACGTGAAGAAAGTTCAGTCTTCATATTTTGATAAGTGCAAAGATTCTTTGGGGGTTTCAATAGACAAAGCTATAATGCAAATAGATTTTTCAGAGAATTATGCACTAATCCACCAAGATGAGATACAGAGTGCTCATTGGAGCTACTCACAAGTTGCGATTTTCACTTGCTGTATATGGCATGGTAAGGAAGTATATAGTTTTGCCATTGTCAGTGACGACTTGAGCCATTCAAAAAATTCGGTATGGTTGTATATTAAAACTCTACTTAATGAAGTGAAGAATATTTCTTCTGAAATCGACCATGTACATATTTTTTCAGACAATTGTGCAGGCCAATTTAAAAGCCGCTATTCTGTATCAAATGTGTGTTTCTCAGAAAAAGATTTCGATATCACGGTGGACTGGAATTTCTTTGCCTCTGGACATGGAAAAGGTGCTGTTGATGGGGTAGGGGGCTCAATTAAAAGAACTGTTTGGAATGTGGTTAAAGGAAGAAGAGCTGTGGTTAGCTCAGCTGAAGAATTTTACCAAGTAGCAAAGGAAAACTGTACAAACATTAACGTGCTGTACGTTTCTGAAAAAGAAGTAAGTTCTCATTCCAAAAATCTTGAAGCTAGATGGGATAACATTGAAAAAATTGTCGGAATCCAATCGTTTCATCACTTCCGGGCCTATGATGAATGTCATATTCTAGTTGCCAAAACATCTGAGTCACTTATGACTAAGGTTTGCATCGTCCTAGAACCAGAAGAAGAAGACCTTACAGAGCCTGCGCCTTCAAAGCGTTTGCGGTACTCTGATGTGTACACGGACTCTGAAGAAGAAAATATGTGTGATAGACGCTACCCAGATGAAGATCAGTATTTGAATCTACTGACATCTACTGATATTTCTCCATGTGATATTGTCCCAGGAACACACGTACTGGTTTAAAGTCTTCAGTGAAAAGGGAAAAGAGTTTAGGTATGTAGCGGTCTGTCAGAGTTGTGTTAAAGAAAATAAGGATGTTGAGGTTTCATTCTTAAAGTCATACAACAAAAGTCATAAAGTGTTTAAAATTAATGAAGGTGACGAAAGACTGGTCTCCGTTTCAGACATCCTCGAACTACTAAAAGATCCTGTGCTCAAACCAGTAGGTGATCGAGTCCTGTATGAATTTGAAGATGAAATAAACATCTTAGAATAACTGGAAGTAGAGCATATAACATAGCACAAAAGAGAACAGTTCAATTCCTGTGTTATAATTTAAAAACCCCCTAACAAAAGTGTGTTTTTCTTAGATGCGGAAATGTTTATGGAAGTTTACCATCTGCCATATTATGATTGTGTTCCAGCAATAGGCTAGTATTTAATTATTTCTTATTAATTTATCCTATATAACAAGTAATCTGTTTATGTACAAACATAATATTATAATTACAGTGCATAAATAAAGTGTATTTCCTCAAACTACGATATTTCTTCTACCTATCACCATACTTGTCACGTCCGTTACAAAGCCATGTCACGTCCGTTACAGCAAATTAAAATTATTTTCTCTTAACTGAAATCAAATAATAAAAGCTAGTTGTTATGGCTATATAGATATTATAATAAGTAATTAAATTTGATTTTTCCAATATCCTAAATGTAAATACTTAACAGAATTTGTAACAAGACGTGCCACATCTCAGAAGGCAGGTGACTTTATTGTCACGTCCGTTACAGCCAGTTAAAGTTGCATAATATTTACATTACTTAATCGTAATACATACAATATTCTATGAAATTAAAAACCCTAAATTACTATTGACTTAGCATAGAAATTATTCACTGTAATTAATTTTTCCTACTTTTACTCCACTTTAAAATCATCTACTTGTCACGTCCGTTACAAAAGAATGGCTGTGCTGGTAATACGAAAAGCGATATAAGATAAAAATCGAATGAAGGTTTACTTATAATTTTTAATTTTAAATTAATTTTAAAATGTTTATTATAAAAACTGTTATAACCTAACTGAACGAACCAAACTTGCTGATAATATAAAAATATATAAGATAAAAATCGAATGAATGTTTACTAATTAAAAAAAAAAAATAGTTCCGTTTATAAATAAAATTATAAATGCCTCAAATTCTAACAAAAGATTTAGCCTACAGTTAAGAAGTATTCGCATTCTAAGCAAAATCTTGGACAAAAAGTTAGTGTCACCGGCGGGGTTCGAACTGGAGACCTCCAGATAACCAGTCCGAGACGCTATTAACTCCACGAACACCGATGGATTTATATAGTCTCGTTACGGTAATGGAGTTTGAAGATTGACGTCACGCCCCCTACTCCTACTCTCAAGAGGTTCTCATCAGTTCCTGGAAGAGGTAAACGAGGCGATATAATGGGTCCGACTTGGTGAGCACTTTTTCACCTCAAATTAGTTGACGAATATCGAAACTGAAAAATCGATACTTTTACAGCTCGATCGTTTTTAGAATTTAGTACATCGCGATATCGATAGTCCACTCACACTCCACTCCATCTATCCATTCCCATTCCCGTTCTCCTTTGACTTGTGTCGTGTCTTGACGACAGTTTGAATTTAATAATGGTAGATCATTAGGAGAGAACATGGGTGGGGGAAGCCCCTGATGCTATTTGACCTGTTAATTTGTGCTCCTCAGTTTTTTATAAAATTAACCTGGAACTTCTGTGCTTTACGAGTTGTGTTTTATATCTAAATATCCAGTTTTAATTTCTGTTCGAGATTTGGAAACCAGTTTTTTGTTTTAATAAACCGGTTGTAAAATATAAAGGAATTTTACTAATAAAATCAAGTCCCTGCAAATATCAGAGATAAGATTTGGCCAGAGATAAGATTTGGCCAGAGATAAGATTTGGCCAGAGATAAGACGGCAGCTAGTAGCAGTACAGGAGCTGACCTTTGGAACAGATAAGCAGCTCTGCTTCTACATAAAGCAGGTTGTTTGTTAACATGTTACATAAAGTTTGACAATAGATAAGGAAACCTCTGACTCTACCAAAGTCGAATTGTTATTACTACACCTTTTCTGATTTGTTTACTAACATTTATATGTTAGTTTTTATAAAGTTTTAATTGATGCATGCTCATATTTTGTACTGGTAAATAGGAAATTGAATTTAAGATGAGATCTGAAAATCCTAAAGTTAGTCCCAATATAAAAATAAATCCTTCTATTAATACAAAGAGTTGTTTTCCTAATGGAGTACAAACCAGGGCCAAAACTAAATCTGCTAGCATTGAAAAACATCAAAATAAAAACAAGCTTGGCAAATCAACACTTGATAAATCATTACTAACAAATTTGAAAAAAACAGAAGCTTTAGTTGAATTAGTAAAAGATAAAGCTGCTATCTCCCACTCACAGGAGTCTCAAACGCAGACACATGTTTATATAACAAAACAAGCTGAAACTCAGACTGATATTAGTAGTATATCTATAGCAAGAACTGACGAACTATTAGGACAGAAATGGTTAACTGATGGAACTATTCAACCATATTTTGATATATTAAATTCATCCATCCTCTCAAATCATGCAGCAATAGCAATTAATCCTGTAATCAGCCATGCGATAAAATGCATTGATGATTTTGCACACTTTGTCGAACCACTTAACCTTAAGAGTAAAGATTTTATTATAATACCAGTCAATGATTCGACAAGTCTAGACCAAGCAGGAGGATCCCACTGGAGTGTCCTCTTTTACTCCAAGCAGGACCACCATTTCTATCACTATGACTCTATGGATGATTTTAACACAACCCATGCTAAGCTGATTAGTAAGAAGTTGGCACGTTTTATCGAAGATAAAAACGAATCCGGGTTTTCAAACATAAAAGGCCCAAAGCAGTTAAATAGTTATGACTGTGGTGTGTATATGGTGTGTGTAACAGAGATGTTGATATGTGACATTATGAAAAACAAAAAGATCAATTTACACAACATTCAGAATTTACTTCTCTCTGAACCTGACTTGATATTAAAACGATCTTGCATGGCTTATGTCATAAACAACACACTAATTTCAAACAGCACATTGCAGGAGCTCATCACTAAGCAGATCAGCAACCTAGTGCCAGATAAATCATCTGCACAGTCATTAGAAATTGTTTCATCTAACTGTACAGTCTCTCCTCAGTTTGGGATAAAGTCAGCGCACAACGAGGCCTGGACCCATGTTAAGTCTGGTAGAAAAGGTCATAAAAGGGAAGCTAAAGCATCATATGTAAACACTGTAAATCGTTTTAGCGTTTTAGGAAAACCTGAAAAAGTACCCAGTATAATTATGAAGACACCGTTCTCATGTGAGCAGACCACTACTACAACGTTACCGAATTCAAGACATCAGAAGAAAGGTGAAGAAAAGTTAATTGAACTACAGAATAGCCAATCACATAAGTTTTCTCCTCGTCAAGTAAAAAACAAAGATAAACATACACCAACAGTTTCTGTCATTGGTGACAGTCACAGCCGGGGTTTAGCTGAAAAAATTAAAACAGAGAGTCACGGGAAAGTACAGACTACAGGGGTAACTAAGCCAAATGCAAAGTTCTCACAGCTCAGGAGTGACATTTTGAACAGTAGTTTTGCAGATGTATTAATATTGTTTGTAGGAGCTAACAACGCATATGACTCAGATCTAAACAGAATATTCAATAGCTTCAAATCGGTTTTATTAAAGGCTGAATGTAACTCTCTTTTACTTATTAGTGTACCCTTCAGAAAAGACCTGCCGCTCAACCACCCAATAAACACCAATATATTTCACTTAAATTTGTATTACAATGACTGGACAACTGGAAAACTGTCAGTTTGTGGATATAAGTCTATTACCTAACAAGTATTATTCAAAGGATGGTGTACACTTGGCCTATGCTGGGAAAAAACTCTTATGTGAAAAAATAATGAGTACCACAGCGCTTAGTTCCATCTTTGTAACCCCGATAGCACACAAAAATGCCTGTGAATCTGCTGGCCCTGTTACTAGACCTAGGACTGCCACAGCATCTGTTCCGCTGCCTGCAGGAAGTGGAATAACAGTCCTGGAAGCTAACATGAGGGACTTGTTCAAGCACTGCAAGCAAGACTCTACTGTAGCGCTGGCCCACACAATATCATCGGATTTTCATCACCCGAGACACATGACAGCTGGCGTGGCTGTGGCATTTAGAGAGAAGTTTGGACGCCCACAGCCTTCTGAACTGATCTACAGTAGGCAAGCACGTCAGAGAACGGAGGACGGCCCTACCATCTACAGTTTGATCACTAAGGACCAATACTCTGGGAAGCCAAATGAAGCAGACTACGATGAAGCATTTCACCAGCTTGAAACAGATTTTGTGGCAAACAAATTTTCAACCCTAATCTGTTCAGCTATGGGTTGTGTTAGGGACTTGATAAAGCCTCAACATTTTATAAAAAATATTATCCATTTTCACCAGCGAACCGGGGCACGAGTCATTATAGTTTCTTCTGACCAAAAGGCGAAACGAAGACTTTGGAGAGGACTTTCGCACAACGAGTTTGTAAAGACTTTGGAAAATCTGATAGCCTCACACTCATCACTTGCCCCTGTCACCACAACACCCCAGAAGCAACAGAGCAACAGCAACACCTCCATCACACAACAATCACCATCTCCAGAATTTTCCACCCAATGCCAAAGTGAAGTGAGTGATAAAAGCCAGTCCAGTGTAAGTGAGTGTGTAAATGGAGCAGAAAGCAATTCAAGTACCCCGACCAACTCAGATGCAACTCCAGACTCCAGCAGCACTCCACCATCACGTGAACCTTTATCACCTTTTAAAGGATTCAATACACCAACAACTGAGAAACTGGACTACATAACTAGTAATTTAAGCATGTATGATACTAATAGACCTAGCTCTTTTATAAATATTTCACCTTTTTTAGGGAACATGACCCAATTTCCACTCTTAGGAACAAAGTAAGGCATACAAGTAATAATAGTAACGAGAGGTCGTCCAGTGGTCGAAACTCGACCAAAAATATGTAATGTACTCACTTCTCTATTTTCACCCCCACACTGTAAATAAAACATGTGATTGGAGTTTCTTCCATTTGTTTTGATTTCTTGTTTATATTTCGTTGTTATTTCGTCACCAGCATGGCAACGCATAAGATCCATGTTAATTTTTTCAAATCTTTAAACTCATTTTTTGTGCTTATCTTTGAGCCTATTTAAATTTATAAATGGATTCTGCACACCTACACGAAAATAGCTTTCTAACGGTTTGCGTAGATTTTCCCTACGATGCACACGAGCTGAGAAAAAAGGTTTTAAAGAAACATGCTTGCCTATTAATATATAGATAGATAACTTTTGGTTTTTACATCTGAACATTCAAGGTTTTTGTAATCATTCTACAGATCTGTGTTTTTTACTGGAGAATAGTAGCAACAACATAAAAGTAATATCGCTGAATGAACATTGGTTAAACAAATCTAATATTAATGTATTAAATAAGTTAAGTGGTTTTAAAGTAGCTGACTATTTTTGTAGAGACAGAAAACTTAGAGGAGGCTCAGCTCTTTTGTTATCTCAAGAAATTGAATTTAAAAAAAGAGATGATCTCAAGTTTTTAAATGAAGAAAATAATTTTGAATGTAGTTTTGTAGAAGTTTGTGAATGGAATACATTATTTATTTCAATCTATCGTATACCAAATCTGGACATTGATGACATATTTTTTGAGAAATTTGACTGTCTTTTGTCTAAACTTTGGCATGAGTCTAAGTCAAAAAACATTTTAATAGCTTCAGACCATAATATCGATCTTCTAAAAAACAATAACCGATCAAGAAGTTTACAATACCTTTGTTATCAGTTTGGGTTAAAATATCACTTTTTTCAACCAACAAGAATAACTCCAACCTCCAAAACTTGCATTGATAACATATTTTCTAACATGAAATTGATTTCAGATAAAGCTGAAACCCAAATTATCAATGCAGGTGCATCTGATCATGAAGCAATACTATTATCACTAGCTGACTTAAAACCACCCCCCTCAGCTTTAAAAAGATCAAATGTTTCTTTTAAAAGGTCATTTAATTCAGAAAATTTAAATTATTTCAAAAATAGTCTTATTGAATCAGAGTGGAAATTTAATCTTTTTGAAACTGTAAATACAAATTATAATAGCTTTTTAGATTGCATCCTGAAAAATTTTAATCAAGCTTTCCCTCTTAAACAATCAAAATGTAATTCTGTTAAACATGCATCCAAAAACTGGATTACACTTGGTATAAAAATATCCGCTGAAAGAAAACGGCTTCTCCATATCGAGTCAAGATGGAATAAGTCTAAGGACTTCCAAGATTATGTAAAAACATACAGGCAAATATTCAAAAAAACAATTGAACTCTCTAAAAAGAAATACAATGATCATTACATTAAAAATTCTCTTAATAAGACCACAGCAACATGGGAGATTGTTAAAAGGGAACTTGGACAACAAAAGGAAAAATCTGAATTACCTTATCATGTTCAAAACGATTCCTTGAAACTTACACATTTGGCTAATAATTTCAACAATCATTTTCTATCTGCACATACATCAGTAGGGTGTAGTCCTAAAGCCAAAGAGGCTCTGCATTTTATAGATTCAAAGTACTACAAAAATACATTTAAATTCAAACTAATTACCGAATCAGAAGTAAGGAAAATTGTATTTTCCTTAAATAACACAAGATCTGTCGGTTGGGATCAGATTCCATTGTTCTTACTTAAGCATGTAATAGATGAAATACAAACTCCTCTCTGTAATCTCATAAACCAGTCCTTAATGCACGGTATTTTCCCAAACAAACTAAAATACTCCGAAATTTTACCACTCCATAAGAAAAATGATAAAAACACTTTAGAAAATTACCGCCCAATAGCTATGCTCTCAAGTATATCTAAAATATTCGAAAAATGTGTTGACCTACAATTGAGAACTTTTTTAGAAGATAATAATATTTTTAATGATTCCCAATTTGGATTTAGAAAAGGATTAAGTGCTCAACAATCAATGACTAAATTAGTAAACTGTGTTGCGAGTTCCTTGGATGGATCTCAGAAGACAACTGGAGTTCTGTGTGATTTAACCAGAGCTTTTGAATGTGTTCATCACAGTTTGTTAATAGACAAACTTGAAAAATATGGAATAAAAAACAAGGAACTAAATTGGTTTTCTACATACTTGAGGGATAGATATCAAAGGACTAAAATTATCAAATTTGGACATACTATAAATTCTAATTGGGAAAAAGTTGAAGTAGGGGTGCCTCAGGGATCAATATTGGGCCCCTGTCTATTTCTTATTTATGTAAATGACCTACCAAATGTGTTAAAGATGGATGTATTTCAATTTGCTGATGACACAATGCTGTTATGTAAGGGACCCAATGTTGAATCCCTTCAGCACACAGTAGATACAGAATTGGCCGCTTTAAGTGACTGGTTTAGAGTAAATGGGCTCTCCTTGAACATGGACAAGACTCAAGTAGTTAATTTTCGATCAGATCATAGAAATAGTTTAAAACAGACCACTTTTACAAATCATCAGTTAATGTCTGAGGAGACAGTCAATTTTTTGGGTATTCATATAAACGAAAATCTTGACTGGCTTCCTCACATTGACAAACTACGGAAAAAACTTTCTTCAGCAATATTTTCTCTCAAAACAATTTCTCAAGTTACAGATACTAAAACTCAATTAACAGTTTATCATTCATATTTTTCATCATTAATGTCATACGGAATACTTGTCTGGGGAAATTCTTGCCATGGTAAGAAGATTTTTAGGCTTCAAAAGAAGGCACTTAGAATCATAGCTAAAGTGCCCCGAAGAAGTCCGTGCAAAGTCATCTTTCAGGCTTTTAGCGTTTTGACATTTTATGACCTGTATATTTTAGAAGCATTATTTTGGGTATTCAACAATTTGTCCATTTTCAGGGAGGGTCACACAAACCATAGGTATAACACTAGACATAAGAACCTAATTAAGCCCACTAGCCATAGATTATCACTATTTGAAGCATCACCTCAATATATTGGACCGAAATTGTATAACTTGATTCCTGATCATTTAAAAAACATTGCAAATCCAAAAAAGTTCAAACAAAAATGTAAAGAATGGTTATTGACAAAAAAATTTTATTCTTTAAATGAATTTTTAAGTGGAAATTGGGAGGGTTAAGTGTTGAAATTATTTTATTTGGATTTATTACTATTTATTTAGATTTAAGTATTATAATGCATTGACAAATGTCCTGTCATTTTATGATGTAATGGCATTCTGTAAATAAATAAAAATAAATAAATTGTAGCGCCTAGAGACGAAATGTCAATTTTTTAAGAGAATACATAAATTTGTTAATCACAGAGGATACGCGTCCGGTAACCAGACGTGGATTAGGCGTCCGGTAACCAGACGTGGATTAGGCGTCCGGTAGGGGGTCCCGGAACGCCATTACCACAATGATACGATGTTTAGCCATCAGTGTTCGTGGGGTAGTGGATAGAGTGCTTGGCTGATATGCGAGAGGTCCCCGGTTCGAAACCCATCGGTATCTTCAACTTTTTGGCACAGATTTTGCTTTGAATGTAATTTCTTCTTAACTGTACATCTTTTGTTAGAATTTTCGGCATTTATAATTTTATGTTATGAAGAGAATTAAACCTTCATTTGATTTTTTTACTATCAGCAAGTTTGGTTGGTTAGGTTAGGTTATGACAGTAACTGCCGGACGCCTAATCCACGTCCGGTTACCGGTCGCGTATCCTCTGCGTTTGTTAATACCTTACGAACAAATTCTTCTTCAGTTTCTATTTATCAGTAGATAGTAATGGGAATAAAATTCAATGTCAACAGTTGAAAAGCTTATTGCTAAGGTTATGTTCATTGACCAGAATTTGTTTGAATCAAAACTGAATATCATCAGATGGAGGCCATTTATATTACCTAATTTGTATTATTATTGTTAGTATCAACCCAGCTCTTGAAAAAAATGCCAAAATTCCTGCTTCCTGAGAGGGAGTGTAATTTACTCCCGAAATTCTGTATTGGTTGATAGGCCTACTTACAAGTAAGTAAGTATTAGTTAAAATGGAATTAGTTAATTAATTTATTAAATGTTTGTTAAATGTAATTTTTGTTGTTGTTATTTATGACGACTCTTTACAAGCGCAGAGTAAAGATAACCTTTCTGTATATCGGAAAATACAAAAGCTTATTGAATTACTACATAACTTTTTTACATTATACAAAATGTTTATAATTGTTGCAATAACTACGAATTTTAACAAACATAAAATAACACAAGAATATCCGGAGGAAAATAAGAACAGAAACACGCTTTATAATCTTGTAGCTAGTAAAAAACACTAATTTACCGATTCGATTACTCTAAAACAATCGAGCAATCGAGCCAACCGAGCGGTAAAAGTATCGATTTTACAGTTTCGATATTCGTCAACTAATTTGAGGTGAAAAAGTGCTCACCGTCTGACTTAGGGGAGGTACGATTGAGGCATTAGTTCAAAATTCCTCCGTGGACAGCGCTGTAGTAGGGAGCAATTTTGGCTATGAAGGTTTACTAATCGCACAAATAGTTCTGTTCATAAAATAAAATTATAAATGCCTCAAATTCAATTTTATAATTTTTTAATATAAAATTACTATCATAACCTAACCGAACTAACCAAACTTGCTGATAATGAAATAATATGAAAAAAGTTTATTAATAGAACAAATTATTCTGTTTATTATATAAAACTAGAAATTGCTCAATTAAAATTTTATAATGACTTAATAATAAAATAAAATTGTCATAACCGAACCAAACCAACCAAACTCTCTGATAATGAAAAAATCTAAGTCATAAAGTTAGTGCCACCAGCGGAATTCGAACCCGGGACTCTCAGCATATCAGCCCGGCTCGCTAATCACTAGACCACCGAGGCCGATGGCTACTAACCGTATTGTTAGGGTAACGGTGTTCCCTCAGCTAATGAGAAGCCCACAGCTGTCATGGTAAGCTCATCTATACCTCCCCTGAGTAGGGTAAGAGCTAGAGTTATTGGCACTACCATAGTTATTGGCACCTTTTTTCGGGTCTGACTTAGGGGAGGTACGAATGAGGCATTTAGTTCAAAATTCCTCCGCGAACAGCGCTGTAATAGAGAGCACTTTGTCAATGAAGGTTTACTATTCGCAAAAATAGTTCTGTTCATAAAATAAAATTATAAATGCCTCAAATTCAATTTTATAATTTTTTTAATTATAAAATTAAACTATCATAACCTAACCGAACTAACCAAACTTGCTGATAATTAAATAATATAAAAAAGATTAGTAATAGAAAAAATAATTATGTTTATTAAAAAAAACTAGAAATTGCTCCTTTAAAATTGTATAATGACTTAATAATAAAATTAAACTGTCATAACCGAACCAAACCAACCAAACTTGCTGATAATGAAAAAATCTGAGACAAAAAGTTAATGCAACCAGCGAGATTCGAACCCGGGACCTTTTGCACGCCAGCCCGGCACGCTAACCACTAGACCACCGAAGCCGTTGTCCACAAACCGTATTGTTACGGTAATAGCCGTTCCCTCAGCTAATAAGAAGCCCACAGCTGTCATCGTAGCCTCTTCCGTACCTCCCCTGAGTAAATACCCTTTTTTTCAAAGCCTCGTACACCTAAATGCAAAAGTCGGTGGAAGAGGGGAGTTAGTTGCTGAGATGCCCACATGAGTTCTCTGTACTTCAGTGTGTGTTTGGTTATTTCAGAGGCCATGCTAACCTGCACAGAAATTCTTTTTCAAATGCTTAGCCGATTTTTATTGATTCTTCACATTTCCTTAAGAATCTGACAAGGACTTAAATACCTGTTTATTGTTTCCTATTAAAACTGAACGTTAAAAATAACGTTTTCATTATTTCATTAGTATTAGGAAGGACTGATTTGTCTATTCCCGTCACCCATTTACCCATATACTTAAAATTACCTAATATATGAGGGTGCCAACAACTGTGTCTAAAATATGTAGTGATTTAGTTATTGGCACTACCTTGGCACTGCCAATAACTGTGGTAACTGGCATGCCAATAACTGTGGTAAATACACTAATGCCGATTGGCACTGGTAATTATATTGTGGTTATTGGCATGCCAATGACTGTAGTCACTGGTAACAGGTGACACTGCCAGTAACAGCATTTACTGTCATGGAAGTCTCTAAGTTATCGTAACATGAACATGGTTACACGAGTATATGCTATTAAAAAAAAATATTTAGGCCAATATACTTAATTTATATATACAGTATAAAGATACAAAGCTTCTCATAACTAATTTGTACCATATTAAAAAAGGGTAAACCAAAAACCGATCCATCATATTATGTTTAAAACCATTAAAATTCCGTCAAAAAGCCCCAATCAGGATCAAATACGTAACAAAGAGAATAAAAAAATAGACCTACAAAAGGTAAAATGTGAACGTTGTAATGAAATATTTCACAGGAAATAGTTTGATGGCATTGATTATGACGAACCAATACCAATTAATATGTATAAAGACAGTATTAAGTTCGGTAAAGTTGTTGCCAAAGAACTAAAACTAGGCCTACCATGAACAATTTTAAGGATTTTAATTTTACTTACTGTATAATTTTCATTGTTTCTTCTATATACTATAATATGATTAGGCATACATCACGTAAGACAACAAAGACCACCTTAGTACGCTTAAAAATGTAATATTTGTAGACTTTTTTATGGGTGCCAATAACTGTGCCAAGATGTGACAATAGCTATGGTTGATGGTGCCAATAACTATGGTTTTTGTATTTTTTAACATTTTAATTTTTTAATTAACTTAAGTAATTATATATATATTTTCTTTATACATCTCAGTATTCTCAGTACATTCTGCTACCTGATTAAAAAAACGAAGATATTAAAAAAAGTATTGCAAAGGAGCTGTGGTAGATTTCTCCGAAGCTTACCGTTAAGGTGCCAATAACTGTAGCATTTACCCTAAATACCCGATAGGATCGTTACCTTACTACAAACCAACACCTTGGTAAATGGTAATTGAGTTGTTGGTTGTTGTTGTTGGTAGTTTAACAGTATTAGCTGCAGCTGTCGCGATTTCGAATCATTAATATCGTTGGTAAGATAATGGTATAACCTAAAGTTAGCTAAGATTATCTCTACTGTAGGTGACTTGGGTAATTTTTATGTCATCATAGGGGTGTAAAAGAGAAATACAGTGATTTGATTTCGATTTGCTTGTGAACTGTAATTCAACACTACAATTGGTTTATTTGATAATGCAGCAGGGGCTGGATTATATTCAGCTAGAGAGTAATACTCTATGGTCCCAAGTATTTTTTTTTTAATTTCTCCCCCTATACCATACCATTACACTATGAATGATAGTATTAAAGAGATTGTTTTTGTTAGACTTTCGAGTTAAGAGTTTTGAGTGGAAGTTTTGAGTGGATATATTCGTTTTGGGTCCTCCTCCTGAACCCAAAAAGTGGTTTTTGATTTTCGATATTTATGAAATTTGGTATGTAACTTAGGCAGCACTAATCCATGGTATCTCCAGGCGTTAATTTTTTATTTTTTTATTATTTTTTTTATTATTAATAGTGATTTTCCAAAATAAACCCATAAAATACAGGAAAAATTAGATTTTTTTTAAATGGCCCAAATGATTTTGATAAAAAAATAGTAAATATGATAAGTATAACTTAGTCCTTCAAGCTCTGAAAAAATGGTACAAATCCCATATCCGTTAAAAAAAAAGTTCTTCAAAAGTTATCAGAACTTATGTTAGGGTATTTTCCAATTAAAAACCATAAAATAAGAGAAAATTGGATAAAAAAAAATTATTTTTGATTGAAATTATAGTATTTGATGGTCCTTATTCCTTATGATCCTTTTTCTTAACAACACAGTGCAATACCCCATCGGTGTAAAAGTTACGGTTCAAAAGTTATTTATGTTATTTTCCTGTAAAACCCATAAAAAACGGAAAAATTAAATTTTTGAAAAAAAACCATTCTGATTGAAATGTGTCTGTTATGGTCCTTATAGTGCCAAACAAAATATTGGAACTCCTGATTTTTGTTAAAATTAAGGTTCAAAAGTTAATGAAAATTTTGTGATTTTACCTATCATTGTTACTCTTATCGCTTACCCATGATAAAGGTTTTTGACAAGCTAATGGGAGAAAGTATGTGTCAGATTGCTGATACGGTTTATTTTGTTTTTTGTAATATTATGAGTTAAGTTGATGGGAATTCATAAAAAAACATGTTTTGGTATGGAACTGAGTCTTACTAACAATACAATCTAAAAATAAGTCTATAGGCTATAATGGAACAGCATATTAAATGTTTTACTATCTTAAATCCATTTTATAGACACTTGTTTTCGATTGGAGAAGTATTTATATAATGATTTATTAAGATTCCTGGAATATTTTGAAATTTGTTTTTCTTTTCTATGTATCCTTCATTCTAACCCTTTTATAATTCCTCTCCACCCTTCACCATCTTTCATTCCTTCCCCCTATTTTACTATTAGACAAGAACCATTAATAATTTATACTTACCGGTACCCAATCATAATTCTATTGTACTTTTCCCTCTATAAATTGTTTTGTATTTTCAGAAACAAGTTCTAAATAAAACCATATTGCCGCATTATGTTTGTAATTGAAAATTCCATTTTAAAATTTGTATGCCAGCAAAATTTCAGCACTGGATAAAGTTCATATTTTTTAAATCATTTATATACTTAAAAAATGTGTGGTAATGTCAATGTGATATATTTGTTGCAGCTATCTAAAACCACAGTAAAATAATTAAAAAAATATCTTGTTCTAGGAAATTGAAACTTCAATGACTGTGGCCAAGATCGTGATTGTTTTTATAGTTAATTTCTACATTTGTATTTCCATTGATGCAAGAAAACCTAACATTGTTTTAGTCTTGACTGATGATCAAGATCTTCTTGTAGGAGGTTTGGTGAGTGGTTTTATGAATCATTAATACCTATCACAAAGCAAAATAAGTGCTTTTGAAATAAATTTTACATCAGTCACTATTTAATTAAGAGCAACAATTTAACACAATTATTAGCCTATATCTTTATGTACAAGAAGTAAATTCTAATTGTTGCCTTTAATTTCCTTATGTAAATCTCTTCCTGGTGGTGTGTGTTCAATATAGTTGCCTATATTGAATGAATTTTATGTAGAGTATTATGAAGGTGTTAAGAATTAGAAATAGGTAAGGTATCAGTTATGAGGACTTGGAAGTGCCAATATTTCTGTTCTTTATAAAATGGAAAATGTACTTGTAACACTAATGAGATAAGGTGGAATTATCAAGAGGTCTTATCTTCCTTGCACTTACCTACCTATCTCGCAAGTATACTGCAACATAAAATTTCCGTAAGTTTTCTTACAAAACAAATTTAAAACATAGGCCTACTGAAAACAGGAGGGAAAATATTTGAAAGTAGCCTACTGTGTTTTTTATTTCTTCTGATCACATTTTAATCTGGAGACAAGTTGCTGTTATCTTCACTTGAAAAATTTTTGCACCAGATATTGAAAAACCTTTTCATAAGGGGAGGTCTTTAAACTCCAAAGAATCTGAGCTATAGTAATACCAGAAACAAAAGAACCCTGGGCCATTTCGAGCCGCGCAGGTTTGAGTGGTACGGCACACCTACCGGCGCGAACCACGTGTTCTTTTCGTTTCTGCGCAGGTTGTTTTGTTCGTGGTATGTCTATATGTTCAACTTGAACCACAGTTGAATACACTAAACATGATCAAGATACCAATTTCCTTCCTTCTTTCCGTCGTGAACTTTTACCAGAAGAAATTGGATTGTTCATGACAAAAATTTAAACAACACTTCATATATAAAACATTGGATATGAAACATTTAACATTAATATTTATAAGGTACAAATGGCAAACGGTGAGAGAGTTGGCAAAAAATCCATCAATGGAATAAAAAGCCATATCTTTTAGCCAATGCACTAAAACATGCTCAAACAGTTCTTTTTAAGTAGCCTAACATCACTCAAAAGTCTGTTGATCATCTTCATTGCCAAGTCCGGTAACGGGAAGTGCTTTGAAGTCATCACCAGCCTGCTTTGGACTCATCAAGATTTCACCTCCTACTGAGAGAGTGGGTTTCCGCGAACATTAGGACACCCCCCTCAACATTTAGGTCGTTGATGTGTAAGATGAACAGTAGTAGGGGACCCAGCACTGAGCCTTGCGGCACCCCATAGGGCACCAGTTGAGTAGCCGATGTCAAGTCGTATTATATTTTTAAAAAACTCCAAAAGTTCTTTTTTTCATGATTTTAAAAATTACTTTGCTAGAGATCAGAAAGTATTGATATAGGCCTATAGCTAATTTATTCCGGGTCTCCTTTTTTAAAGATAGGAACAGTTTTTGAATTCTTCAGTGTAAAAAATGTTAAAACATTTGATGCAGCATATCTTATAATATCATCCAAATAACTAGACATAAATTTCTTTAAAACTATAAATTTTACTTCTAAAATCCATTTATCTTTCAATGACTTAACTAAGACTTGTATTTTATCACAGTAAAATCTATTACTTTGACACTCTGACTGCAAATAAAATATAAAAAAAAACTTGTAGGCAAACCTGATTAAACAAATAAAATTTATTGAATATTTATAAAGAATACTTGTTCAGTAAAAAAAATATATATAAACTCAGCAGGAAGTCGTCATCAAGTCATGGAATGCCGGTCACCCATAAGCACAGAGGATGTTACTGCCATGAGGGATGTCGGTATTCCATGAACATGAACATATACTGTTGAAATCATTCACTAACTCACTGATTCAAAACACTCTAAAAAGTTTGGTATCCAGGGCCGTCCCTAGGGTTGGCGGTTCTCTGGAGCAAACGTAGTGGTGGCGCCCCCTCTCCCCCAGCAGTAATAGTCGCAGTCGCATAATTTAATACTATGTTAATACAAATAGCCGCTGCTCGGTGCCCCCCTCTTCAAACGACCCTGGTGGTATCTAACTATTATATGCCAAAATTAAGTACTATAGTACCATACAAGAAAAACGCCCTTTTTATTTAAGTTATGGTTAGTTTTAACAATATAATTTAATGTTATAACGCCATTCTGGTGCAACATGTTGTACTCCTGAATAAAGATTATATGACTATGACTATGACACACTCTTTGTGCCCTACACACATGAAAAAATAATGGTGTGGCTGACAGGCAAAGTACAACGGATTGTGCAACGCAAAGTGAGAAAAATCTTTCAAGTGCAAGAAATATTGCTCCCTCCGACCGAGCCTGAGCTCTTGTTATTATAGGCGGGTTGGTTGGGAAGGGGGCATCTTTCGAGCATGTTCCGTGGGACCACTATTTGGAAGCCGGTGGCCCTCTTACAGTCATGTGTTAATGCTAATATAAATATTTACATTATTTTCCAGACTCCAGTAAAGCAAGTGCAACAGTTAATAGCAAACCAAGGAGCTACTTTCACAAACGCTGTGAGTTCTTTTCTTTTCAATTATAAGCCTAAACCAGTCATAATTTTACATTGTACATAAGCAACTGTAGTTAATTTATAAGATGTTTTATCATAATATATTAAAATAATGTGTTTTTTCTTTCTTAAATTCAAATAGAAATACTGTCTACTTGAAAATATTTTCTTCCTCTCTTTTGCTCAATGTGCGACAATGTGTTTAGTATTTACCTTACATAGTAGTGTTTTGACTAATACCATACGGTACCACAGATGAAGTAGTGCTTATTTTTATATTCTGTGTCAATACATAGTTTTGTTTCCAATTATTGGCTTTATTTGTAGGCCTACTAAGAGTAAAAATTTTGAAACGGATGTTTTAAATGTCCCTGGCCTTTTACTTCGTAGATAGGTACTGTATTTGTAGTAGGCTATATTATTATGTGTTTTAATATTTTTTTGGGACGGGGGCAACATGTTACACACATTTATTTTGTTTTAAATAGATTTTAGGTATTTTTTTGTATTTTTAAAGTCTAGAAATTCACGACTATCATGTGTCCCAAGGGTACATTTTTCAACTTTCACGCTGTTTTTAGACTAATTATTCATGCCGAAATATATAATGCCATATTTTTATGTCATCAATAGTTATTAAACCTACAAAAAAGGAGCATATAATAATTTAGTTTTCATTGCGAACTAACTGCCATGACAAAATAAGTCTGTTCCTCGATTTGACGTCCCGACCATAATGGCAAAATTTGCAACTTTGGAACACGACAATGGCAAGCCTGGCGGCGATAGCGTCAGTTGGTTTTAGAGACTGGTTCGGGATGTGCGTTAGTTTTGTTGTACTGGTGGTTTTGCAGTAAAAAAAGGAAGTACAAGATTAATAAAGGTAAATTTGTGGTTTTTGTAATTTTGGTGTTTCCACAACCGTACATAGTAATTTGATGAAGTAGACATGGTGTTAATTTTTTTTGATATTATATTGTAGTAATTGTTGCAATTATTGCTACATTAACCTACAAATCCAATTTGTCTCCTCAAACATGAGATGTAGGGCTACCACCAGAAAAGAGCCAAATAATACTTGATGTCATGACCGTGGTATTACGACCATCACAGGTTTTTTCACGACCCAATTAGCCTTATCGGTTGTACTGTATTATGGTCGTTAAAATAAATTTTAATATCATTGTAAATTGCACAGTTTAGTTTAATTGCAACAAAAATGTTTCTTATACCAGTACAATTAATTGAAGGATGTAAAAAAAATAGGATTTTGAACTATGTTTACATTAACAGGTATTTTTATTGCCTTATATAAGAATTAGACCTTCAGCAACTCTCATTTTATAAACATTTATTTAAAAAAGTTACATTGTGTGTCCAAGGTCTAATCCTGCAAGGTCTAAAACAGTATCAGTGGATGAGTTTTTTGCATTGACTGTACTCTTAGACCTTCCGGGACTTGGACCTTCGACACACTACCAGATTAGACCCTCAGCAACAAGTACAAACTGCAAAAAGTGTGTCGAAGGTCTAATTAGACCTTCCGGGAATTAGACCTTCCGGGAATTAGACCTTCAGCAACTGATCCGGAATATAATGCATGGTGGGCCCAATATGGCATTTACAAGAGAACCTAGAATAGACATAGATTGCAGATTATGACTGCATGAATACATGCATGAACAGGCAAAATAAATCCTTGTTTTGCCAATAATCCCCTAGTGCAGAGTTTTCCAAACTGTTTCACTGGACAACACACACACTTCACAAGACAAACATATTTTTTGGTAACGTGGAGGAGATCTTTTAGGGATGGACAGGCCCCGAAGTGAGAATGATCATATATTCCCGATCTTTTGGGAAGATTACTTTTAATTGGGGATTTTATCAGGGCAAAATTTGTTCCAACTGTCAGAAATTTTTTCCTGATCACAGGTAAAATGATGATGTCTTCGTAGTTGCAGAAAATAACATCCCTGATTTTGCCGCTATTGCGATAGAAAATGGTATTATATATCTTCGCAATCGCGATATATGTTCACGATACCGCCACTAGGGCAGGTGACAATGATGTTATCCCTATCATAACAGTAGACAACGACAGTGCTGAAGTGTAGGAGTCCCGGCCACTGGTCGCAAATCCAAGGGCTATAAGTTGAATTTGTTTGTCCTTATTGGGAATTGCAAGACACTAAAAATTGACAAAAATTGAACGTGATTACACCTCTGGAATGCCTGAAAACGCAAGTTTGGAGTTAAATTTTTTTCCAAATTTTCCGGGGGAGGGCCCCCAGACATCCCCGCATGAGTGCAGACTTAGAACTCATCCATCCCCCCCCCAAAGCCATGTTCTAGTTACGCCACTGAAGCACACTATGTAGGGGCCTGTTACAAATCATACAATTCAGACCTCTTATAGGTCACTGTGGTTCACTCAAAATAAATACATTAATATTATTGTTTTTATGTGAACCTACAATGCTATTTTTAGATGTATTAATACATATCTACTTAATTGTCAGCATCACTGTTGTCTAGCCACATCCATTGTAAAATGGAAATTACTGCACTGGATAAGATAAAAATTCAATAGACCTAATAAAATAGTTCAATGTATGTTATATTTTGTCAGTTTGTTAGCACTCCAATATGCTGTCCAAGCCGAAGCACGATTCTGACTGGTTTGTACCAACATAACCACAGAGTGGTAAACAACTCTCTCAGTGGCGGCTGCAGCGGAGAGTCTTGGCAGCAACATCTTGAGCCATACAACTTCGGAACAACACTACAAGACAATGGATACACAACTTTCTACGCTGGCAAATACCTGAACACAGTTGGTATTTACTCTGTAACCTCCAAATTATTACAAATAATTTAGATTAAAATTATTGTAAGGAGTTTCATAAAGGAAGATTTCCAGATCAAAGATAGTTTTACATAGGTATTTAATTATTTATTTTATATTATGTTATTAACTCATAAAATTACAGGACAATCTTGAAAATTGTTATACTTGAAACTAAATAATGCTTTTCAAAACTTAACAAGAAATTTCTCCCAACATCTATTTAAATATTAATTGAAAAAGTAAAAAGTCTTATTGCTTAGCATCCAGTCTTTACATTTTGTTAAGATTTAATGGAATTTGGATTTTTAAAAACAATCCAGGAAAATAATTTTGAACTAATCCATAAAAATAATATATAGACATGTCTCTTAATTGTATGTCTTATGTTTAAAAACATAGTCTTAACACATTTGGTGCGGTGAAAATATCAGTGGTTGCCCCCAGGGCCTGTATTTTTTATCATAAAATCTTACCTTTTGTTACCAGAAGTGAGGATCCAGGTTGGAAATGGTGTTTTGAGCATTAAAATGGCTTCCAAAATCGCTGGCCACCGGTGACCGGGTCAGCTCGCGCGGTGAAATCTATAGTAAATACCCCTGCGGCAGCAAACCTGCAGACTAAGCAAATTTCTATTTGCCCGAATTGATCGAGTACCTAGGTTTGCTGCTACAGGGAGGCTTCCCCGAGCATAAAGTGTGGTTTTTAGTAAAATATTAGTAGCTTACTATAAAATAAATAAATTTTTAAGTAAATTTGTAAATAAGTTTGATCAAAATATTTCCATAAACAAGCAAACTACAACATTTTACAATATTCTCCATAGAATAACATGGAAATTTTAAATTTGCAATTTTTTGAATTTTATCCGTAACTATAACTGTAAAAAAACTCTGTGGTATACTAAATTATTTGTTTTTTTAAGCCTCAGAGATAAATTGAGGAATTTTGTGGTTTGAGGGTCAAAAATGAGAAAACCCATTTTTTTCCATAAAACCCCCCGTAAACCCCTGTTCCCATGGTCCGACCATGCTGGTTCGCAAACTCATTCAAGTTTATCCTGTCTTACACCTTCAAACCAAATTTTATCAAAATCGGAGAAAAATTACTCAAGTTATCGCATTCTTGGACGTATATATATTTATATATATATATAAATTTGAACGAAAACTGTTGTTGGCCTCTAGGGACATCAAAATTAAAAAGTATATCGGTCCCGGCTTCAGGTCTTACCGTGCCACCTACGGTAATAACTACTTCCCTATAGGGAAATTCGCTTAACACGTTCACTGCTAATGACGCACTTGTGCGTCATAAGTATATTAGCAGATATATAATACATGATGTATATAATTACATAATATATTTTAATCCACAATTTATAGTAAAAAATTTATTTAATTAAAGATATATTGTCACTCAATTAACATGATCATGTTAATGTTTATGTTTTTTAGCCATTTATAAAAGTATTACATATCATTAGCAGTGAAAAAAAAACACACTAAAAATGTTAATTTGATATTTATTATTTACAACCCCTTCCTCCCTCCCAGCTATTGTTTTTACTTTCTCCCCCCTATTTTGATTAAATTTGGCATGTAGAATTTGTGATGAAAATCCATGGTATCTTCGGATGTTTTTTTAAATTTTTTTGAAATTTTGATTTTTAATGTTTGATTTTCCCATTAAACCCATAAAATAACGGAAAAATAGAATTTTCTCAAAAATGGCCTGAACGATTTTGATAAACATTAGGTATGTTGTAGCCCTTTAAATTCTGAACAAAATGGTAGGACTCCCATTTCTGTAAAAATTACGGTTCAATAGTTATTGTATAAATTATGTTATTTTCCCATAAAAACCCCACAAAATAACGAAAAATAGGATTTTAGGAAAAAAGCCGGTTTTGATTTAACTTAGTATGTTATTGTGATATATTTTAAAGTTATATGCACTAGCAGTAAGTAGTGCTATTTAGTTTGTGTGTGTGGCTGCACTGCCAACGCAATGACGTCACGGCTGGTGTCTCTGAACCGCTCTCAGTCTTCGTTATCACTACAGGTTAGTCGCAGTATATTTCTTATGTGCGGTTCTGTTAACTTTGTAGTAATCCGATATTATACTAGCGCAGTCGGTGAAAATGTCGAGTGTGGGACGAATGGGAGAATTTAATCCCAGTGAAGAAGATATTTCGTCATATTTGTTGCGTTTGAAACATTATTTTATTGCGAATGATGTCAAGGCCACGAGCAAGGTTTCTGTTCTAATCACCGTGTTAGGTCCTAAAGTGCTCGCAGTGTTACGGGATGTAGTTTCCCCTGAAAAAGTGGACGAATTAGATTTTGATAAACTCGTTAAAGTACTGGAACAACATTTTTCACCCAAACGTTTAATAGTGGTAGAGCGTTATTTGTTCAATTCCCGCTCGCAGAGGTCTGGTGAAAGCATCTCAGATTTTGTGGTTGCGATAAAACATCTTTCGGCTTCTTGTCAATTTGGAACATTCCTAAAGGACGCTTTAAGAGATAGGCTAATCTCGGGAATTTCCAATGAACAAATTCGGCAAAAGTTATTGTCGGAGGAAAAAGATTTTGATAAAACTTTAGCGTTGGCGCTCACGTTTGAACAGGCAGACAAGCACACAAACATGTTTCTCAGCAAACAGGAAACTTTTCAGGATGTGAACAAGTTTCATGTTAGGAAAACCACGTGGCCTAGGGGTAGTAAAATGAAAGAAAGTGAAGGTGCTACGAAATTTTTTAAGTGTTACAGGTGCTTGAAGACCGACCATAAGGCTAACAATTGCCCATATGATAAATATAAATGTCATATATGTTCAAAAGTGGGTCACCTAGGAAAGGCATGCAAGGCTAAGGATAGAGGTAGTAAAACTACTGGAGGTAGGTTGCAAGGACTTGATCTTTCCTGCTCTAATGGAAGTGACATTTTACTATTTTGGTAAAAAATATAAAAAAAATAACCGAGAGAATTGTTGGTGATTGAACACCATAATTTAAAGTACCTATGTTAGTAAAATGGTTACAAAATGTAAAGTCGGCTTGTAAATTATTTGTTATCGGGATTAGATTGATCTCAAGTCTCAAAATCTTAATACAGATGTACCTCAAGACTATTGGCCAAGGCTAAAACTACTATACTGTATGCATCGTGGTGTAATGGTATCCATTCTAGTGATATACTGATAGCAATACTACAATTAATTAGTATAATATGCCATTTATAACATGTTCCAGTATGGTTACAAGGCGGCAGGTGGAACCAAACACGTGCCGAAGGGTTGGCACTGGTGGCTCGGTCTAGTTGGCAATTCTCGCTACTACAACTATACCTTATCTATTAATGGCACGGCTCAACATTTTACTGATCAATACCTAACTAATGTTATTGTAAGTATAGACTGTAATATATTTTATATGGTAAATAATTTTCTCTTCTGCATTCCCAAACTGACCAATTATTGATTACTTTAAGTTTAACAAATATGGAAACCAAAATCAATAAATAAAGGGTGATTTTTTTATTGGTGCGGTTTTTAAAACTAAATAAAAAATGAAAAATAACCTGCATTGACATAAAAATGCATTTATTTGAACTACAGTGTCATGACATTAACGTTTAAAAGTGATTTCTGGCATATGGGCTCCATTCCGTTCGCGTAGAAAGCCCAATCGAGAAGTCCAATTTTCGAATACTCTTTCCAGCAGCTGTGGTTGAATTCCGCCAATAACTCGAAGAATGTTAGCTTCCAAGTCATTTAAAGTTTCAACGCTATCGGGCAATGTTACGGGACTTTTTCGTTCCTCAGCTAAACGAACTTGAAGTGGATTTAGAAAATGTCTGGTTCCAACAAGACGGCGCGACGTGCCACACTTCAAACGACACAATTGGCCTCTTGGCAGAAACATTTGGTGAACGTATCATCTCATTTAGAGGTAGTGTCAACTGGCCCCCACGGTCGTGTGATATCACGCCAACAGACTTCTTTCTGTGGGGATATGGTAAGTCTCATGTATACGCTGACAAGCCACAAACTTTAAATGACTTGGAAGCTAACATTCGTCGAGTTATTGGCGGATTTCAACCACAGCTGCTGGAAATAGTATTTGAAAATTGGACTTCTCGATTGGGCTTTCTACGCGAACGGAATGGAGCCCATATGCCAGAAATAATTTTAAAACGTTAATGTCATGACACTAGTTCAAATAAATGCATTTTTATGTCAATGCAGGTTGTTTTTCATTTTTTTAATTAGTTTTAAAAACCGCACCAATAAAAAAATCACCCTATACATACAGGGTGACAATTAATTAAGTCTTAGGACGACTTTATAACTTTAAAACAAATACCCCCGCCGTAGCAAACCTGATTCCCTATTTAAATATAATTAGTTTAACGAGTACTTAAATTTGCTGCAACAGGAAAGGTAAAAGTGTTTTTTTTTTTTTTTTGTACAATGTTAATAATTTAGTAATGACTATAATAATGGTACAATACCTCGTCAAGTAATCCAAATGTTGATTGAGGTTAACAACCTACATGTTTCGCCGTAAATACGGCATCGTCAGGGTTACAAAAACGAAGACATCGATGTCACACGCACACAATAAATACACAAATACGAACATTTAATTATGGAAAGACAAAGTAAACATTTAATTGACATTGATAGGCCTATCACACGCACACAACACGGACGGTCCCGGTGCAGGTAGTAGAACTCTATCTAGTCACAGGATGTGTCCCTAGATTCATCCCTTCATCCCTAAACCTGGTAAGGCTAGTTACACATATCCTAAGTCCTTCCGTCCCATCTCTCTGTCCTCCTTCCTGTTGAAGACACTAGAGAAACTGGTGCTCAGGAATATGGGAGACATAGTCCTCAGAGTCAATCCCCTACATAGCCATCAGCATGCCTACACTCCAGGAATATCCTGTGACTCTGCCCTACATCACCTGGTAAGCAGAATCGACAAGGCGTTTGAGTTCAAGGGATTGCCCTTGGGGCGTTCCTTGACATCCAGGGTGCATTTGACAACACTGAAACCCAGGCTGTCATCAATGCTGCCAGAGCTCGAGGATTCCATGAGGTGGTGTGCAGGTGGGTAGAATCTCTTCTTAGGAAGAGGAAGTGTAAGACTCTCTCTTTACAATAAGGTTCTGGAGGCGAGGACCACACGAGGGTGTCCACAGGGTGGTCTACCCTCTCCTTTTCTCTGGAACTTTGTTGTGGACGACTTAATTAGATCTCTCAGTGACAGTGGTGTATTCGATTAAGGATACGCTGACGACATTGTGATACTGGTAATGGGTTAATTCAACAACACGGTCTCCGACCTCATGAACACAGCTTTGATGTCAGTTGGACAGTGGTGCACAGAGGCCTTTCTATCAACCCTTCCAAAGTGGTGGTTATCCCCTTCACCAGGAGGCGCGATCTAAATGGCATAGGACCTCTGAGACTACAAGACACAGTGCTTGAAATGCAGAATCAGGTAAAGTACCTGGGTGTGGTATTAGACCTAAAGCTGCAATGGGGACCACAACTCCAAAAGGTCATTGATCGAGGTAAGTGGTTACTCATGGCATGCAGACGGATAGTGGGAGGAACCTGGGGGCTCAAGCCGGGGCTCATGCACTGGCTGTTTGCCTCCGTGGTAAGGCCTGACATGACATACGGCTCACTCGTGTAGTGGCCCAAGATGGACTCGGTGTCGGCGATGAGAGATCTGGCTGTCGTCCAAAGACTCGCCTGTCTCATCATCACGGGCGCAATGAGCAGCTGGAATGCCTACAGACTCCAGTGCGAAAACCTTTGGTTGGATGTTGGAGGATCCCGAGGTCACTCTCGGATCACCCAGGTGGTAAGAGGGGAGGTACTGGACATGCCCTCGGACCCCATGCCGACTCAATTCTTCTTTGCCAGGCCATTCACCGTCCTCCTTCCATCCAGGGATGAGTGGATGTCGGGTGGGAATTCTCTTCCACAAGGCGTTCTTGAATGGTATACTGATGGTTCAAAGGTAAGAAGTGGGACAAGGGCTGGAATTCATGGAGTGCAGAACGGGGTGGACATTTGTCTTCCTATGGGCACTCACCCAACTGTGTTCCAGGCCGAAATGACTGTGATAATGGAATGTGCTTGGGAAAACCTGAGGCTAGGCTTCAGGGACATCAACATTTCCATTTTTACAGACAGCCAGGCTGCGCTCAAAGCACTTGACTCCTACGAATTCAATTCCAAGGTGGTCTTGGACCACCTTTCTGTATTATGCAACCTGGGCAGGCGCAACAAGGTAACACTGTGTTGGGTTCCTGTGCACTCAGGGATAGAAGGGAACGAGGTGGCTGACAGGCTATTAAATATTGCATCAGCCTCAGACTTCGTGAGACCACAGCCTTTCTGTGGAATCTCTCGTGGGCATGCATGTCACTCAGTCATGTCATGGGCTCAGGAGGAACACAGGAAAAGATGGTTTAGGCTTCAGCACCAAAGGGTAAGTAAGCTCACTCTCTTCTCCCCTTCCCAGACAGTCGCCTCCAATGCTCTACGTTTAGACAGGAGGCAACTCAGACAGATCATAGGAATGGTCACTGGCCATGGCTTCCTGAAATTGCACCTGCGTGTAGGAAATGTGGGCAGTCAGAGGAGACTGCAGATCACCTACTCCATGATTGCACAGCTCCGAACGAGATAAGGGACAGTACTCTTGGAGCAATGACAAGGAGCAGACACCTTCCTCAGGAGGAGTTCATAGACAGAATGCTGAAGTTCATTAAGCAACTCAGGTATGACGGGCTCTGAAATACCATGTGGGGAGCGCAAAAAGCCCATCAGTGGCTGACGTGCAACAGGACAAGGTCCGCCCCTACAGAATCAATCAATCAATGGGGGACGGCCTATGGGGCCTGTCATTTTTTACTTGATTGTCCATTTGAGGTCTGATTTGCGGAATCGTTTTTAATTCAACAAGACCTTTAATTTGATGCACATATCAACCTATGCTTACCATTAAGATTGTCAACTTACTCCCTATGCCCCCTCGTGGGTGACATGTACACAAAAATTTTGACGAAAACAATTCTTTCTCCAAAGTAAAAAGTAGCTTACTACTAGCAGTAACGATTTGCCAAATTTGGTAATGATATCTCAGTATTAATAAAGTATTAATAAAACTGTTGATTGCCGTCCCGGGTTGGGTAGCATTTCGAGTGGCTTTTCATGGTTACTTCAAAGAACAGCATTTGACTCAATAAGCTGTTAGGGCAGTGCCCTAGGAGAATATTAAAATAAAAGATGAGTAATCCTGTGGTTATATTGGCTCTATTATTGGAAAAAAAATCTGCTCAATTGGTCAAGTAGTTTTCATATTGACATACTCCAAACATTCATATCTATAATATTAGTCCCTTCCATCCAAGTCATAGACTTGATCAGTAATGCACTAAAGTCACTAAAGTTACACTAAAGTTATTCCAATTACACTCTACTCCGTATCCAGACATTATTTTTGGTGGAAACAAACACGATACATACTTTTTTATAAAAACTTGGGAAAAAATTACATTAATAAGTCGATGAATTATACACTTAAAAATAAAATTAACCTATTCGCACAATACCACAACAATTAAGTATTTGCCAGTTTTCATTTTGCATCAGAACTTTTTGTTACAGCTTTGTTTAAATTAGCTGTTATTCAGTGGCGTCATTTCACCAAATTCTTGGGGGGGGGGGGGGGCAAACACTGCGGGGTATGGAATGGTTTCTGCATTTAAATGTGACATTATTAAAATATCTAACAAATGGCGACGAGAATAATGGAAGATTTAGAAAAAATAGCAGAAGATGTAAATAAAGTTAGGAAATTGAAATCATTGCGAAGAACAGTCAAGTTTCAGCTTGGAAATGTAAAGAAGTATGTGGACATAGGAATATTTTCTATCAATGAAATCCAAACTAGACTTGATTTGTTAGCTGAGATTAAATCAAAGTATGACTTAATTCAATACAAGATCGACTTCTATACAGAAGAAGAAAATTTAGAAAATGAGCTGACTTGCAGAGAAAGTATTGAAAATATGCTGATTGATACAAAAGCGAGATTAATGAATACCCAATTCCGAGGATTGAAGACATTTTTTCTACAATGAGTGGAGGCAAATACTTTTGTTCTCTTGATATAAGCAATGCTTATTTACATATGAAAGTGGATGAAGAGAGTAGCAAAATGCAAACACTAAGTACTCATAAGGGGTTGTTCAAAGTAAATAGACTGATGTTTGGGGTTAAGGTTGCTCCATCACTGTGGCAAAAATTAATGGATTCCTTACTACAAGGTATGGATGGCGTACAATGTTTTTTCGACGGCATTTTAGTCCAGGGGTCAACTTACGAAGAAACTCTTCTGAGATTAGAGAAGGTATTAGAAATTCTACAGAAGCACAACTTACATTTGAATGGAGACAAATGTAAATCTTTTGAAAAAAAGTATCAAATACCTCGGGCACATTATTGATGAAAAAGGTCTACACAAAAGTCCTGAGAAAACTGTAGCAAAACGCTAGAAGACCTACTAATGTAAGTGAATTGAAGACATTTTTAGGCTTGGCCACGTACTACAGCAAATTTATACAAAACTACTCAACTAAAATATATCCTTTGACAAGATTACTTACAAAAAATGCTAAGTTCATCTGGAGCTCTGATTGTGAAAATAGCTTTCAAAAAGTCAAAGAAGAAATAACAAGTGAACAAATTTTAACTCATTTTGACCCCAATCTGACGGTTACTCTTGCAACAGACGCATCACCTGTAGGACTCGGAGCAGTTCTTTCTCACAGACTAGGAAATGGTACAGAAATACCTATTGCATTTGCATCACGCACTCTGACAAAAAGTGAAGTAAAATATAGTCAGATTGATAAAGAAGCAGCAGCTATTTATTTTGGACTAAAGAAATTCTTTCCATACATATATGGTCGAAAGTTTGTCTTGATTACCGATCATAAACCCCTTGTGTCCATATTCGATCCTCAAAAGACCATTACCTACTACCTACTACCTGCCATTACCTACTATGGCAGCGACCAGAATCTTCAATTACGCTCATTTTCTTTCAGGGTTTGAATATACAGTTGAATTTAGAGGAACAGAAAAACACGGCAATGCAGACTTTTTGTCGAGAATTCCACATGAAAAGTCGCTACCAAACTCAATTGATGATTATTCTGTCTTTCAAATCAACCAATTAGAAACACTCCCAGTAACAAAACAACAGATTACAGATGAATCACTGAAGGATGAACACCTTAAAACCATCATTCAACATTTAGAAGAAGGAAAGAGTCTTGAGAATCTTGGATACAATGATTATGAATTTACATTACAAGATGGATGTTTATTTAAAGGTAATAGAGTTGTCGTTCCACAAAATTTGAAATCAAAAGTACTTACAGAAATACATTTTGGTCACTTGGGAATAGTTAAAATGAAGGCTTTAGCAAGAAGCTACTGCTATTGGCAAAGCATTGATCATGATATTGAACATCTGGCTAAGACTTGTAAACAATGTTGTTTAAAACAAAACAAACCACCTCAAACGACTCCTCATCCATGGCAACCCCCTGATGGTCCCTGGCAAAGAATACATATAGATTTTGCTGGGCCTTGTTTTGGAAACAATTACTTTTTTATTGACGTTGACGCTTACTCAAAATGGGTCGAGGTATTTCAAACAAAAAATACTTCTTCTGATTGGTGTGTCACAAAATTAAGACAATTGTTTTCTACTTTTGGAATTCCATGTACTTTAGTTTCAGATAATGGCAGACAATTTTGTGGACATACTTTTGAAACATTTTTGAAAAACTATGGTGTGTTACACAAGACAAGCTCTCCATTCCACCCTTCTTCCAACGGTCAAGTGGAGAGATTTGTCCAAACTATAAAGAAAGGTCTACAAGCCATGAAAGATGAAGGAGGGGATATGGAAATAAAGTTACAAAGATTCTTGATGCAAATGAGACAATCAAGAAACTCCACTGGATCAAATTCTTATTTCCTAATGTTTCAGAGAAATGTGAGAACAAGACTAGATTTGATGATAACAAATAACATGCCTTCAAACAATGACTTTAAATGTGCAAAGGGAATAAGAGACTTCAAAAAGGGGGAAAAGAGTTCAAGCTTATGATTTCAGAGACAAGAAAAACAAGTGGATGTTTGGTAAAGTAAAGAGCAAGGATGGACAGTTAATTTACGTTCCTGAAATGGATGATGGATCTATATGGAGGCGGCATATCAACCACATGTTACCTTCCAAATTTAAGGGGGAGGATTGATGTGTCCATTCCAAATGTACTGGCTTATACTATAATTGTTTATTTACATATGTTCTGTTCATTTGTTATTGTTTATATGATGATTCAGTTACATAATAGAATCGTGATTAAATAAAATAAAATTGAGTTACTGCATTTAAATGTGACATTATTAAAATATCTAACAGAATCAGTTTACCAAATTTCAGTATTCTAGGTAAATGGGAAGTAGGAGAATTAGTGATGAGTGAGTCAGACAGTGGAGTCAGTGAGGGCTTTACATTTTATAGATTAAGATTAAAAAAAAAATTGTCTCTTATTTTACAGGAAAAGTACAGTGTTGATTTTTTGGAGAATATGAGACATAAAGAGAATGAAAGTTTCTTGATGGTACTTGCACCACCTGCTCCCCATGCCCCCTTCACCCCAGAAACAAAGTATAGAGGAAAATACAATGGAATCAAAGTCCCCCGAACACCAAACTTCAACACTCACAAACTCAAGGTAACCTTATCAATAAATAGAATCACCAGAAATTGTCTAAAGTCCTAATTAGTTGTGATAACTCCACAAATTTATCACAACAGCAATCCTTACAGTATAACTTTAAAACATAATGGATAGTGTAATTTAAATATCAGGAGACTTGTCTCTAGATGTAAGTTATTTTAATGAATGCTGGGAAATTTTAGTAAAATATATTTGTAGAAGAATTCCTACTGGTGAACTTTAATTCAATCAAAAATAATTTTGTTTAAATTGTCCATGTCACTAATTGATACTGTATACAACTATACAAATGTATATATACAAATTTTCTTTCAACCTTCATGGTATTTTCATTAAACACATGAAATATAAGGAAAAACCCTTATAATAAAAGTAAAAAAAGCAATAATAATTCCTTGCATTTATTTAGAGAGTCTCACTGTAGGCCTACTGTGACATATGTGAGTGAAAATTTAAAAACGTACGTTTTCATGTCCCTGGCCTTTTACTTCGTAGATACTGGATTTGTAGTTTATTATTATGTGTTATAATATTTTTTGGGACGGGGGCAACATGTTACACACATTTATTTGGTTTTAAATAGGTTCTAGGTACTTTTTTCGTATTTTTAAAGTCTCGAAATTCACGACCATGACGTGTCCCTAGGGCACATTTTCCAACTTTCACGCTGTTTTTAGACTAATTATTCATGCCGAAATATATAAAGCCATATTTTTATGTCATCAATGATTATTAAATTTACATAAAAGGGGCATATTATAATTTTATTGGCATTGCAAACTGACTACCATGACAAAATAAGTCTGTCCCTCGATTTGGCGTCACGACCATTTGGGAACAATTTTCAACTTTGGAGCACGACAGTGGCAAGCCTGGCGTCGATGGATTTAGTTGGTTTTAGAGACTAGTTCGGGGTGTATGTCAGGATTGTAGTGCCGGTCGTTTCGAGTTGAAAGGAGGAATTACAAGATTAATAAAGGAAAGATTGTGTTTTTTGTAATTTTGGTGTGTCCATGACCGTACGTAGTCATTCGATGTAGTAGACATGGTGTTATTTTTTGTTTATTAGATATTTCAATTGCTAGATTAACCTAGAAGTCCACTTTGTATCCTCGAACATGAGGTGCAGGGCTACTGCCAGAACACAGCCAAATAACACGTAATTTCACGACCAAAGTTTCACGACCATCGCGGGTTTTTTCACGACCAATCCAGCCTTATGGATTATAGTGTGTTTGGTCGTGACAATAACTTTAATATAATTGTAAATTGGACAGTTAAGTTCAATTGAAACACATATTTTTATTATAACTAACAGTATAATTGAAGGATTGTTTAGAAAGATTTAGATTATTCCAGACAATTCACGACCGTACCGCTTGTCCCTGACCATCACGTTTATGATTTGTATCATAAAAATTTCAAAAATTAAAATATCGTCATATTTCAAAGTTTTATACACAAAAAAAGCACACCTCTATACAAACATAATCATTTTTCGGGTCTCAGGTAAGTTTTTTTGGAGTTATACAAACTTAAAAAGATTTTATTGGCTTATTTTCAATTTTTTGAGTTTTTTTATTTTTTTCTAGAAAGACCAAATATGCCAAAAGCTCAGTGACCTTTTTATTGTATAATGGTCATAAAAGTAAATTAGTTTATAGCAAAACATAGTTATAAAAATAATATTAACCATTTTTAATATTCATTTAAACGTCCGTTATGGTCGTGACAGGATTTTGTGTTTTTCCACTAAAGATGCTCTTTAAAATAAAAACTACCAAAGATATTGCGTTACCATGGACATTTTATGAAACTTCAAATGTTAATAAAATAAAAAAAATAATAAAAGTTTTGAAAAAAGGGGAAAAAAATTTGCAAAGTGCTTTTCCTGAAAACGTACGTTTTTAAATTTTCACTCATGTACTCAGTTTACAAAACGCATAGCTTAACAATAAAACAACTAAGTTACAATAACACAATCATTGACAGTTTCTCAAATACAATTTTGGCTCCTCCCTTTAACAACCGTGTGGCCTAAGGGATAAGGCATCGGACTTCGGATCCGAAGATTGCAGGTTCGAATCCTGTCATGGTCGGTCAGAACTTTTTTCTGACAAAAATGTATTCCATAATTTTACAGTGACCTCATGTTTACTTACATATTTTGTTGAAGGAAATATCATTTCAATTTGACTTTTTAGCAAAATTTCCCCTATAGGGAAGAAGTTTTTGCTGTAGGGGGACGGTAATATCTAGACCCGGGACCAATTTACTAATCCATTTTGAGGTCAAAAACACTATTGGTTCAAATTTGTATACAGGTATATATAAGATTTTGATGAAATTTCACATAAATCGCTATTTTTATATAGCTATTATCACACAACTCCCATTTTCAACTAGCTCTTCTAATCCAGCCCTACAGGTATAGGGCTGGGCTTGAATCCAGCGAAATTGGGTCATGGGAAGGGTATAATTTTTTTTAAATTTGTTTTTACCAAATGTTTACCCTTAAAACATGGAAACGTCCAATTGTAATTCTAGCCATTATGTAGAGCTAAAAAACATACAATTTACCATAGCCTACTAAAATGTTGTACGGTACGCTTAATTGTTTAAGAGAAAATTAGAAAAAAACTGTACATTAAAAATTTTCATGTTAGTCTCATGTAGAAAAAGTAAACCGTCATGTAGTTGCTGGTTTATGGATGTGTTTTGATAAAATTTTGAAAATTAGTTTTTTATACCATTAACATTTGACAAAAACGGTTTTTCTTCTTTCTAACTCTATATATACAAATATATACATTTATATCTTTTTTTTAATAGGTTGGTGGCCTCTTTAAATCTTGGACTTTCCCATCCTCGTGGGACTCTAATGTGTGCTTGGAACATATCCAGCAAAACAAGTGTTATAGTCCAGTACAAAAATTGAACTGCATTGACAAAATGTACAGGCAGGTACATTGTGTCCACTGTCTTCAACGCTCTGAGCATGGTTATTTAGACCAAAAGGTGGATTGACCACATCCGTACCAACGTTGAGAATGGGGGATGTCCATGCCCGAACCTTTGTGTTGCCAAGCACCTTTTGTTGGTGAATATTCCAGTAACCAGTGTTCTGGTTCAGGCAGGACCAATTGACCCAGAGGTTTCAGTTAAGGAGACCTTGTTAAACAGAGATCTATGTTAATAGTATACATTTTATGTAGGCCTAGGTATGTCATGGAAAATTTTCATAATATTACTTGAATGTTATAATATGATTATTTGAATGTTGCAGAATCGTCACTGGCTGTTAAACATGGGAGTGGCACCATTGCCCAAAGAGACAGTGGCGAGGGTAGACAGCTACTACGCGCGGAGGTGGGAAACATTACTGTCCGTTGATGACATGGTGGCTTCTAACATCAATAAGCTAACAGACATCGGCCAACTGGATAACACTTACATCATCTACACCTCAGATCATGGGTATCATCTAGGTAACCTCACTGTTGTTTTACAATCCGAGTCTTTCATAAACCGGGGCGGTTCGAAAGGGGAAGCTAAAACCCCCTCCCATTGGACCCTGGAAGTAGAAATTCAAACATACATTTCTTTATAAAAAATGTAACTGCGGTTTTTGGACACAGTTCTAGACCTTAAAAATGGCTTTAAAAAGTCACTGAACGGCTTTAAAAATGGAAAATTTTCTGGGGAGGACCCACAAACTGTCCTCCTTGTTTGGAACACCTTGGTAGCTCCTCCACACTTGACAAGGTTCTAGAATTTCTAGATGACTTTTTCCACCTTATTTGTTCACAACAAAAATAAAAGTATGAATGAGAACTGTTTAACTATTAGGTCTAGTAGTAAGTTACAGGTTACAACTATAGCTTACCAAGGTTAGATGTAAAGTGACTCGGACCATAGTGAGTAGCGTTCCAAGTGATAAGTGCATAGAGTAAGTACTTGTTCTATTGCTGTGGCTTTATAGGCCTACACTATATGTACAACATCCTTCCCTCCAAGGATTTTTTCAAAAAACTCAAATTTCTTCTCTTTATGTCAATAAAAATATCTTCTAAAATTCAAATAAAAATATCTTCTAAAATTCAAATAAAAATATCTTCTAGAACTTCAAAAAACTGCTTCCGAAATTTCAATAAAAATATTTTCCACTCTTCAATCAAAATAATTTTTGCAAAACATAACTAAAAATAAACATCTTCTTCTACCTCATTTCTGTTTTAATGTTTGTAACGTTCGGGCGTTTTTATGAGACGTCCTGAACGAGTAGTCTTCATTTGGGCTCTTTCCGGTGTAACATGGTCTCTGATAGGTTCATTTACTTCAACAAGTTCTGTCGACTGGGAAAATGGAGTATCGTACATGAACAATGACTTTTTTGCTGTGTGGCTGCATTTAGGACTCGAACTTGGTTTTAGCATTTCTCTGTTTCTACGGTACAAACCTTCAGGTGTTTTAATAATGTAAGATCTTGAGGAAGGTTTTGACACAACTGTGCCCATCGCCCACTTGCTATTGGTTTGCTGTGGTTTAGTTTTTACCGCTACTCCTTGTCCAATTTCTAGATCAGGCAAATGTCTTGAACTCCTGTCATACTGGTACTTATACATCTGTTTTTTCTTGATCAACCTATCTCTCACTTGAGTCTGAACATATGGTTTGAAGAGCTCGCTTTTCATGGGAACTAAAGACCTTGTTCGACGTGACATTATCCGTTGAACGGGACTGCTGGCCACACCTTTACTTTCAGTGTTTCTCCACTCAAGAATGGCTAACCATATATCGATATCTTCTTCTTCTGCTTTGTCAAAAAGTCTCTTCAGTGTATTTTTTGCAATCTTGACAGTTGCTTCGGCTTTAGCATTACCTCTCGCATGATAGGGCGAAGATGTTACATGGGAAAATTCCCATTCTTTGGCAAACTTAGTCCAATCTTCACTTATAAAATTTTTTGCATTATCTGTAACCAGTGTTTTGGGGATTCCCCATCGGCTGAAGTTTTTCTTGGATATCTCAATCAATGTTGACGATGTTGTATCCTCTAGTTCGTCAAGTTCCCAAAAATCTGAATAGTAGTCAATTGTTACTAGGTAGTTTTTCCTTCTTAGCGTGAAAATGTCCATCGCTACACGCTGCCAGGGTAGATCAGGTACTTCATGTGTTTGCATTGGCATATGTGGTTGATTTGGAGAATTTAGTAGACAGGCTGAGCATTGTTCAATGTTTTGTTTAATATCTTCTGACATGCGGGGCCAGTATAGCGCCTCACGAGCTTTCCTTAGTGACGCATCCAGACCTGGATGACTTGAATGTATTCTCTTTAGCATCTCTTTTCTCATAGTGATAGGTACTACTAGCCTATTCCCTCTGAAGACGAGGCCGTCATGTGCCACAAGTTCATCACGGAAATTCCAATATTCCCTTAGCTGTGCGCTCACCTCTTCTTTACTCCTAGGCCACCCAGCAGTAATTACGGTTGTCAGGGCCCGCAGAGTTACATCCTGTGCTGTAAGATCTTTCATCTGTTTAAGACGTTCTGGTGTGACATTCAAATGTTGTGTTGAATCTATGTTTTCTAGTGCTTTGAAACACCTGTCTTCTTTTGTGATTTGATATACCTGATAAGTCTCAATGTCTTCTTGGTTCTTGATTGAGTCATGAGATACTGCTGCTCTTGATAAAGTGTCAGCAATTGTCATCTCTGAACCTTTCTTATACTCTAGTGTGAAATTGAATTTTTGTAGTTTCAAAAGCATACATTGTAGTCGTCGCGGTGCAGTCAGCAGAGATTTTTTAAAAATTGAAACCAAAGGCTGATGGTCAGTTTGTATGGTTACATCTTTTTTCCCATTGATGTAGTATTGAAATCGTTTACAAGCAAAGAGAATAGCTAAGCATTCCTTCTCAATCTGAGCATATCTTCTTTCTACAGTTGACAATGTCCGGGACGCAAATGCAATGGGCTGACCTGACTGCAAGATCGCTGCACCAAGACCGGTACTACTGGCATCACATTGAATAGTTACTGGCTCCTTCACATCAAAATATTTAAGAACTGGAGTTGACGTGATGCATTTCTTAACATTTTCAAACGACAGATCATGTGTTTTATCCCAAATCCATGGAACATCTTTCCGAGTAAGTTGCCTTAACGGTTCACATATTTCCGAAAGAGATGGCACAAATTTAGCCATATAATTTACAAATCCAAGGAATCGTTGAATATCTTTAATATTCTCAGGTTTCTTCATGTCTAGTATCGCCTTCACTTTGGTCATGTCAGTTTTAAGTCCATCTTGAGACAACACATGCCCCATAAAAGTTACTTCTTTTTCTCTCAGTCTCATCTTCTTCTTGTTGAGTTTTAAATTTGTTTCTCTAGCCCTAGCTAATAGTCTTTTTAACTTCTGGTCATGGTCCATTACAGCTTCCGTCTCAGAATCTCCACATCCGTAAACAAGGATGTCATCAGCGATAACCGCAATACCTTCGAGATCACAAACAACCTCGTGTAGTCTTCTTTGAAATTCTTCAGGAGCTGGGGCAAGCCCAAATGGAAGTCTTTTCCAACGATATCTTCCTTGGGGAGTCCAAAAAGTAGTAAGCCTACTCGATTCATCATCCAGCCTAACCTGCCAAAACCCATTTTTGGCATCCAAAACTGTAAAGACCTTTGCCCTTGCCAGTTCAGGCAATATATCATCTATGGTAGGCAATTGGTAATGTGGGCGCTGTAATGCACAATTTAAATTTCTAGGATCAAGGCAAATTCTCATTTTGTCATTTTTCATTACAACCACAATATTACTGATCCAATCTGTAGGATTTGTTTCTTTCACAATAATTCCCTGACTTTCTAGTTCATTAATTTTGTCCTTAAGTTTTTTTCTAAGTGGAATGGAGATCCTTCGTGGCGGATTCTTGACTGGCACTACACTCGGATCAACTTCTAGGTGATACACACCTGGAAGACAACCTAGACCGTTGAAGACATCTTCATATTCGGCAATGATATCTTCGGAATTACTAACTTGTTCAACTTTACATAGCTTAGCGTTAACTTGAATTATTCCGAGTTGTTCACATGCTTCTGCAGACAAGAGAGGTTTCTGGTAGGCCGATTCATTGACTATTTTAAAAGTTAATTTATGAAACTTATCATCATGAACAAGCTTAAGCTTTGCTTCACCAACGGGCTTAATGATTTTACCACTATAGCACTTCAACAAAGTGTCAGTTTCTCTGAGAACCATCCCATCAATCTTATTTAGGCCTACAGTAAGCTTCTCCAAATCATTCTTATGCATTATATTACAAGAGGCTCCAGTGTCGAGCTGACACTTCAAATAACAAACGTTATTACTACTATCTGTGCAAAAGGCAAGTTTAGTAAACCACTGTCCCTTACGACTAGTTGGATCATCCGATCTCGCTAGGTTAATACAATCTATTTTATATAGAGACTCTGAGCTACTCTCAACATCACTTTCAATCTGTTCTACAAGATGAACATTACGGTTAGAGTATTTATCATATTTATTCTTATATTTTGAATTAGGCCTATTAGTAGAAAAGGTGTTCCTACAACATTTAGCAAAATGATTTGGTTTTTTGCAATTGTCACAGACTTTCCCAAAAGCAGGACAAACATCCCTTTTAAATTCATGAGGTTTGTCACAAAACAAACATTTTCTTCTGGATTGACTGGATTTATTAAAAGAATTTGGAAGGGTCCTACCTTGTGAGCGATGTCTTCCACTAGTACCTTGCATCTTATGAACCTCTTCTTTAAAATCAACCTTCTCCTTGAAGTTGAGATGCTTCAGTTGTTCATCCGTAGCTTCATGTGCTCTGCAGTGGTCAATAGCTGTAGCTAAGGTCAATTTTGGGTCGGACAACAATTTTTTCCTTAGTCCCAAGTCCTGTACTCCTAAAACTAGACGGTCTCGAATTAATTCCTGTTCCAAAGATTGGTACTGACAAGTTGAGCTGAGTTGTCTAAGTCTACAAATATATTGTTCAATTTTCTCATTCGGTTCCTGATTGGCAGAGCCAAAAACAAATCTTTCATAAATCACATTTTTTTCAGGTTCAAAATATTTATCAAAACCTGCAAGGATATCACTGACTTTAGCTTTTTGAGTTTTGTTTAAGTCAAGTGTTGTGAAAATTTTCAAACAGTCTTTACCAATAACTGACAATAGAGTAGCAACTTTAATACTCTCATCTTTTTCCTCTAGTCCTGTTGCAACACTATAATTTCCAAACTGAAGTTTAAAAAACTTCCAATTCTCTACAACATCTCCTTTGATCTCTACCGGCAAAGGCGGCGGTAGATGCATACTGACAGACGAGACAACTCGCTCTCCATCTGTAGACTTGCTATCAGAACCAGTCATCTTCAAATGACATAAAATAATTTAGACATGTACACATAAAATCAATGAAATTGCATAAAATATGGATAGTATCGAAAATAAAAGACATAGGCTATTATACAATAATTTTCTTCTCAGCTTGACCAAGTTAGGCCTAGGCCAAAGTAACTCAACCAATAGGCCTACAGTACGTAGACGCAACAGTGTCCAGCACTTGACTTATTGCCTGTCTAGGCCTACAAAATACTTCTCAGACAGTGTTAGTACTAACAGGTCATTGGCCTACGTTGGAACGCAGTTAGGTTTGGCTCATCCATAGACTAAGTTACCTAACTTTTTCTTTTTTCAAGTAGGCCTATGTAGAATACAGACTATTAAGTGATAAATTGATGAAAATTTGCAACTTCAGTAGTTTCTAAATGATAGGCCTAGTCAGATACAATTTGAAATTCATGTAGGCTATAAAATATTGTTCACTCAAGATGGGTAGGCCTAGCCTAGAACATTGATAAAATAGGCTAATTTTAAAATATTATTTCCAACAACTACTTCAATAAAATCTTCACTCTTCAATTCAGCAGATTTATATAGTAGCCATGTACTGTTATTAAATACTTACAGTAAATATGAGTTTTATAGACGTAATGAACAAATTGCACAATTGAACTTTCAGGTTTGTGCATGAACTTGCAACTTTCCTTCTCAAACCTGCAGCTTACAGCTTTGCAATTTACCACGTTGCAACATCTTGGAAAATAAAATAAAATGCAAAACTTGTACTTGAATATGATTAATTGAAACTAAATATCTCCACTCTTGATAATGTGGGTTTTCTTCCGACTGTAATTCTCAAAACTTGAAAATATATTGCAACTGTTCAAAACCTAGAGTTATATCGTCAATCAAACGTAGAGCTCTCATTGACTCTAATGCTCATCAATAGCATTGATACATTTGATATTACATATTAAAACTGAAATACTTCACTCACGCACAATGAAAATAAAACTTCAAACTTCTTGATTTTGATCTAAAATCATCAATTCAATTTGTAAAAAAGGCATGGTAATCCGGTACCATAGCTGCCACCATGTTTAACTATTAGGTCTAGTAGTAAGTTACAGGTTACAACTATAGCTTACCAAGGTTAGATGTAAAGTGACTCGGACCATAGTGAGTAGCGTTCCAAGTGATAAGTGCATAGAGTAAGTACTTGTTCTATTGCTGTGGCTTTATAGGCCTACACTATATGTACAACAAGAACAATTTAATTGTTTTAAATAGTCAAGGTTTGAATACTGGATGTTTTTTACTGTGACACTATTTATATGCAATTGTGCATGAAATAAATAAAGAACTTTTGATTTGATATCAGACATTGTTTATGCTATCAACCTCTGTTTTGTAAAGAAGTATGCAAGTATCATGAGACTGTCCATTTACACCTTTAAAATTCTATCTCCAGGTTATTTCTCCATCAGTTAATCAATACCACTAAAGGTATATTACAATTTAAATAAATGAAAGCCACTTGTCAAATAGTTACCTTCCCTAAACTGTTTTTAAGTGGGGGCTGGGGACATATTGTGAGAGAATTTTTTCATTGTTTGACATTCAACAAAATTCTGTAGTCCAAATTCCATGCAGGGCTTAAAAAAATGGAAACAAACCTTGTGAATTCAAGTCAACCGATGTTTTAGGCAGCTGTACATTTTAATATTGCATTTGTTCGATTTCTTGCAGGTCAATTTTCACTGCCATGGGACAAGAGACAACCTTATGAAACAGATATTCGTGTGCCACTACTACTACGGGGGCCTGGGGTGCGGGGGAAGAGTCTTGTGGAGGGGGTGGTAGTCAATGTAGATATTGCTCCAACTATACTGGCCATGGCAGGGCTCCAGCCCCCAACATACATGGATGGACGCTCCTTTCTGTCCATGGCCACATCCGTTGAGCCCTTGCCTCCGAGACGGGCATTTCTCATAGAGTACGTGGGAGAAGGAGACTTAAAAACCGTCTCTTCATCCTGCCACTTTGCAGATGCCTACACCCTGTCTGTAAGAAGCTTACATTCAAATCAGTGTCTGTATGTGGGTTCAATTTCAACACTTTGGCTGTAGTTTTTGTTTGATACTGTTAATTAGTTCCATAACAAATTTTTACTGGACTAATTATTGATCCCTAAACAGTTACAGACATTTCAATAATCCCATAAAATACATAGTTTTCTTATTTTATAACTTTCTGCCATTTTGAAGTGCGACCATTTTTGAAATAATGGATTCAATATTTTTTTATGTTTTTAATGGTCATTTTAGAATGTAGATGCCATTTTAAGACTTATTTACTCCAAGCATTTTCTCTTCAAACTTACTCGTATAGGAGCTACATGGCACAGTATGTACACCGCAAGTCATGTTTTCTTAGTTTTAACACACTGTTACTTCTAAATGAGTAGCTTTAGAGAAAAAAATACCAAGAATAAAAACGTTTTTAAATGGCATTAACTTTATAGAAAAATCATAAAATATAGGGTCTTCCATAAGAAAAATCAAAGTTCGCAGCCATATTGGAAAAATGGCAGCTAAAACTATTTTTTCAACTTGACTAAAGTTTTTAAAATAAAAAATCCAAGGCAGTTACAATTTAACATTTTTCTCTTATAACTTTAGAATAAAACAGCTGGCACACTTATACCAAGCACACTGTATATATTAAAAGTTAAATATTGAGCAGCGAAATTATATTTTGAAACTCTGTGCTCCGCTTCACCCACATAAAACCGATCATCGATCGTTCACCATTTTAATTTTCTTATAACTACACAATGAACTATCATATACACCATTAGACATCATATACACCATGAACCATCATATACACTATGAATTATCAATAGGTACACTATAATCCCTCATATACACAATGAACCATTATATGCACCATGAACCACCCATCATATACACCATGAACCATCATATACACTATGAATTATCAATAGGTATACTATAATCCCTCATATACACAATGAACCATCATATGCACCATGAACCACCCATCATATACACCAAGAACTATCATAAACAACTTTAAACACAACATGATTTGATGTTTCAGGAATGCTCTCCCTCCTCTTCATGTAAATGTCAAGATGCTCTAAATAACACTTACAATTGTGTTCGTAGTATTGCTCATGATGAAAATTACATTTACTGTGAGTTCTATAAAGAGGTACGTATTTAGCAGTTGCTTCTTTCATAGATGATATTTCATATTTTGTGTATTTTCCTAATTCATATTCAAGTTTTCCAGACTTAAGAAATAGATCTAAATTCATCACATGATAAAACTCCTCTTTTCAATTTTATTACAGAATCGATTAGGCCTACACAATTTTAATTTCTGCTATGTGTTGATTTACATTTTTTCCCCGGAATAAAGAGTATAAGTTTTATGTGTATCTAGGAGCACTGCTGTCCCTGGCTGGTAGGCTAGGCTAGATGTCGGGACTGTAGAAGAGAGAACTGACATCACTAATCAAATAAACAAGGGACATTTTTTTTATCAGTTATTTTCGATAACAGCTGATATCAAAGAAAGTAGTTTTTCTCCAAGCTCTAATTTAGAGCGAGGGAAAAACGAACAGCTGGTTTTCCCTCTCTCTAAACTTACTTTCCCTCGCTCTCGATTAGTTATCCATTTACCCACTATGTTTATTTTAATTATTTAAATCAGCTGTTTTCATTGTTGCACAATCTAAATGTATTCAGAAACTGGCATTAGTTTGTTTTTGCTTTTTTTAGCATAGTGTGTGTTTGAAATTGCTCAAAATTTATTTAATATTTCTGATGATTTGATAAAGCTTTAGAGATAATAAATAACCTTCCACCAAAGAATTCACGAGAAAGATGTGAAGAGGAATACTAGTTAAAGTAAGTGACGAAGTATTGATTTACATTTATCTGAGAAATCTATAAACATGAAACCATATACGTTGTAAAGAAAATTTTCAATTATAAAGATTGGTCTAAAACTAAAATTAAGAACAAGAAGTGGGTATTTCAAAACTTTAAAAACTTATAAAAATATGACTGATTGTCGCCAACAATGAAAACAGCACAGTAAACATAATCTTGAAATTCTCATTTTTATTAAAATCCATATTTTTTAGCCCCTGAGCTGATCTTGTGACTAGTCAATAAATAAGATTACCTTCGTCAATCAGCTCATAGAAGTTGTAACATTGTTACGGCCGTTTCAGCATATCCATGCCATCATCAGACGTTCAGCCTTAGTGGCGTCGTTAATATACAAAAACACAAACTGTCACACGCGACGTACACATACATAAACATAAACGGGGGTTTTTGACTAAACAGGCCTGTTGATTACACATATTCGCACAAGAGCAAGTAGCTGACTGGAGTCATTCTTGCAGTGTCGTGTCAGCAGCGGCATTATCATTTGTACTTTGCCCTCTTGGTCTTGAATCCTTCCTCTGATTTAAAATACTATTGAAAATTACGTGTGATTTGAATTGTAGTTTGTCATTTGAAATAAGTTCGCTATTGTCATTTTTTGTATGTGCTTTGTAAATTTCAAATTCTTCCAGGGTGTCCAATTTATTGCCTTTTGTACATGTGTGAAGGATTTCCAAGCCAGTGTTGAGGTCATTTAGGTCATGATTATTGTCCATTAGATGTTGGGCAAATGTAGACTTTTGTTTGTCAGCTTTCGGTTTCGGATGATGCTTCTTATATCTAGTTTTAAAAGTGCGCCCCGTTTTTCCTACATAAACACTAGGACAACTAGCACATTTAATCTAGTCGAATTTTTAAGTTATCATACAGGTTTGCTATTAAACATTTGATTTTTTTTATATTTTTTAAAAACTGTTAGTTGAGAATTTTAATAGTTGCAATATTACTAAGGTTTGTTATTCTGTATGTGTGTATTTTTCGCCATGATGAAAAGTATCATTTATAAGTCATGCAGAAAGTGATTTTCATAAGTGATTTCATAAGTGATTTTCCGGCACTTGTTCAATTATTCCAATCCTCAGCTTAACCTTGTGCATGAAAATAACTCTCTCATGCTCGGCTTTGTTTTCCTCTTTGGTTTTCCTGTGAAACTTAAGTGTATGCTGGAAAATTCCACTTTCAGTCCTAGTAATGAAACTTACTATTTTTAATGGCAGCACTTCTCAATTCTAACAGATTGTAATGCAACGTTTTTATTTTCTGAGTGAGAGTTCTGAGTAAGGTCTTCATTCTGGATTTTAGTAAACTACAAGGTAGAACAAGTCATCAGTTATCTTTGTTCTAAGCTTGGCTTGGAACCACTCTCACACTCATCTATAATCTGCCAAAAATGTAAAAAAACTTTGCAAATAATAAGCTCATTATGATGTTTCACTTTCAGGTTGGATACTTGAAAGAGTTTTATGACATCAACCAAGACCCTTACCAGATGGAAAATATTTACCAAGAACTCCAACAAACTGTTAAAAATAAGCTAAAAGAAGAAATATTGCAACATACAACATGCAATGGCCGGTCATGTTGTAAATAAGGAATTTAAGTTTTTTGTCTGATGAATTTTATAAGTGGAAATGATTTCCATAATGTAATAATTAAGATTACTGTACTGCCACTATTGCTATCTTGTAGCCTAGAAATAATATTTTTTATTCAACAAATAAACTATTTTATTTTTAATTTTTAAAGCTACAACAGGGTTATTTTATTCCAATACCCAACGCTTTTGACAAAACACTCCATGTTGCCGATTCAAATTAGATGGTTTGGATCAAATATGATTGAGAAAGTAAACTATTTTCATGTTTAATAACTAGTTCTGGTTAAAAAAAAGGAACTTTAAATTTACAATTTTAATAATTGTCAGAGCAATATAATCAGGTGTTCTATTAAATTTGGTTTTTTATTTATGTAAAAACTGCAATAGATAGAAAGCTGCAGTTTGCAGGAATCGTCTATTGACGTTTGGTCCTAATTGCTGTGAATTAAACATTAAGTTTCCATTCACCTTTAACTTAAAACATTTAAATTGCAAGGTATCCTTTGTGACATTTCAAATGAAAAGGCATGAACAAAATTTTTTAAATCGGGTTATAAATTTGTGAGATATTTTCACGATCTGTAAATTTTACTGTTAGCTGTGGTTTGTGGTTTACTTCAAGAAAAACAATTAATAATGAAAAGTCAGTTGAAACGTACAACATTTAACAGAAAGTGTTTACAGCATGATGTATTTAAAGTAATAATTAATATTTGAAAACCTATCATATTTTGGCTTACCTAGTATGACGATGGGTCCCATTTTCCCATCGTCGGGACTAATCACTCATCATAATTCCCCGACTGTGGCACCCTGTTCCCCGTGTTTGGAGAGAGGTGGCAGCACTGGGTTAGAGACAGGGCAGTCAGTCAAGAGGCAGTGTGGTTGTTGCGTGGTCGAGAGTCGGAGGTGACGGACGAGTGCGGGACCCGGCACGGGGACTACGGAGGAGGAAGATGTCATCCTGAGACTACATCAACCCCCAGAGGAGAGCAGAGGGAGAGAGGACGATGGGCGAGACGACAGGAAGAGGACCTATCTGTCGCGTAGGCTGAGGGCAGTCAGATTTTGTACTTAGGGCAGAACAAGGGAGGACGAGCGTCAGGGACCAAGTAACAGTAAAGATGAATGTTAAGGTAAGCCTAGTGTATTTATTCTGAGCTACACCACCCCCCCCCCCCCCCCCCACCGTTACTACCCCTTTGGACGAGGGGTACGTAACACTAAAGAAAGTTTTCAAGATGTTTACCATTTTTCGCCATACAATCAATGATAAAGTTCTCAAACTCATCCCTCACTTTTTGGAATGTTTCTCTTTCTTCTCGAAGAGCTGTTACATTAAATTTCTGAGATCAACTAAATCAACGGGTAGGGTTTAGTACACTACGGTTTTAAATGCCCCCACAAAAAAGAAATCCAATGGCATAAGATCTGGTGATATTGCGGGCCACTCAATTGAACCCCTGGGTCCCATTTATCGGTCAGTAAAATGCAGATTCAACCAGTCTCTTACGTTCGTTTGGTAGTGAGGGGGTGCTCCATCTTGTTGAAAGTAAACAGCATTCTCATCATGCTCCATCTCGCCATGCTCATTTACTGTATTCTCAATTATATCCACGATAAGAGGTTTGATCTCTTGTTTCAAGTTTAGATATTTGTCTCCTTTCAAATTGTCTTCGAAGAACAAAGGACCAACAATGGTGTCTCCATAAATCCCTGCCCAAACGTTTAACTTTAGTGGCCACTGGGAATGTCCTTTAGTAAATGCTTGAGGGTTAGTGTCACGTCAGTAGTGTTTGTTAACAAAACTGTTAAGGAAAAAAGAGCACTCATCTGAAAAGCATATACTCTTCTTCACTGATATTTCGTTATTTTGTTATCATTTGTTTGCAAAATTGTAACCTCCTATCCGAATTAATATTGTGCAACTCGTGTAAAATCTGAACTTTATAGGGAGGAAATTTATGCATTATGGTTACTTTACATACATAACTAACTGATAACCCAGTTTCATATGCAACTTTGCTGAGAGATATTGACAGATTTGCTGTAAAGTGACCCAAATCTTCAATTTGATTTAGCTCATCAAGAACTCGTACACCACTTCTCTGAATGTTACCTACTTATCCTGTTTCATGAAATTTACAAACTAATTGTTCTACATACTGATGAGAAATATTTTGGTTTGGATACTGCTCTTTGAAAACTCTTGCTGTGGATATTGTACTCTAGTTCTGAGAACCAAAACTAAAAACAATTTTCATACGTTCCTGCAATTTTTACCCCATAACTCCACAACCAATTAAAAAATAATTACATATAATAATAGTGTCTCCATATACCTACCCTCCAAGTGTCTCTAGTTTTGGTCTTAATGTTTGCCCATTTATTGCGCAATCATAGGGTTTTATTAAAATGTATCTTAGAAACTTAAAAACAATGTAAAGTATACTGTTTTATATATCATTTTGTTTGGAAAATTATGGGCTTCAATGTAACATACAAAACATTACTAAAAAAAATGTTCAACAATTTTTGTGGGGTTAACATTTCTTAAAAATTATAAAATAAATGAAAAAATTTATGTTTGCGCTCAATACATTGTTATAATTTACAAGTCTAAAAATATATCTAAAAATAGCCACTTTGTTCAGAATTTTATGAGGATTCCAAAAATATAATAATATAAGGAAGTACGTTTGCAAATAAATAAGTTATGGGCAAAAAACAGATTTCGGTACATAGCGTTTAGCTAAGAATGCATAGCTAGGAATCTGGCTGATAATTTTCATCAATATCACTACCTACTTCTTCAGGATCATCAACCAGCCCTTCAAAATCACTAAAATCTTCTTATAATGCACCACGTATATCACTACTTTTGATTTTTAACACTAAAACAATGATAAACGTAATAAAACACATCAGTCATCGGTGCGAGGTTAACCAAGCTGTTTACAAATACGCACGTCAGCTGTCTGCTACAATATTTTCGGAACTAAAATGAAAAGCGTATAGAAACAGACATTAGGAGAAAGCTCTGAATCTGCTGAAAAAAACAATACCTAACTCGATCCAGTTCAATCCGATTCAGTCAGTCCCAGAGCCGTCGCCGTAAACAGTGTTTGTGAGTCGCAAAAGCGACACATAACACTACAGCGGATGTGTTATGAGTCGCTTTTACGACACATAACACTCGGAGGGTTAACATTAAGTGAATAGTTACTTAAACACCACAAGAATGCCAAATAATTCCTCTGACGTTGGCCCGTGAATGAGCCTGGGTAACTAAGGTTACTTGGAAATTCCAAGAAACCTCAACAAACAAGAGTGAAAGTTAATTCTTACCTATATTCTTAATGCTATTGTTATCTAAGTCCACATTCTGGTAGGTATGCCACTTTAAAAATTACCGATTACATTGTTATCTTATTAATGCTTATTCAGATGAATTTGTTAAGTGCATTAAGTTACTAGGGGTGCAAATAGATTGTAACTTAACTTGGAATAGCCAAATAGATTTAGTTTGCAGTAAATTGTCAAAAATTGTATATTTGTTAAAAACTTTAAAATTTTACGTTCCTGTTACTTATTTATTGTCTGTTTATTATGCTTTGTTTCATTCTTTGTTAGACTATGGTATTATTATTGTATGGGGAAACTCTGGCAGGATAACTGATGTTTTGTTGTTGCAAAAGAAAGCTATTAGGATAGTAACAAACTCAAAGAAAAAAGCTCACTGTAAACCTCTTTTTACTGAAACTGGTGTTATGACTGTTATCTGTTTGTAAATTTTTAGGTTATTGTTATTTATAAAATCAAATGAATCAAGTCTTGTTTTTAATAATGACATCCATTCCTATAACACTAGAAGTAGTAGAAATGTTCATATTGATCAAGCTAGGTTAGCTAAAACTTTAAGAAGCCATTCATGTGTAGGTGTTAGACTTTTTAACCATTTGAATTTAGATATAAGATGTTTGCCTTTTCCTAGTTTTAAAAAAGCCATTCACCTTTTGCTAGTCAACAATCCTTCCTACTGTATTAAGGAGTATTATGAAAGATGTTTGAATCTGTGATACTGTTAATTGTTTTTGTAGGTAGCTGTGTTATTGTTATTCATATAGGCTAAATCTGTGATATTTAATTTTATTATTTTAATAATTGTACTTGACAAGGTCGTATGCACTGTAAATTTTGTGTTCTTAGACCAATAAATCTCTTGTCTCTTGAATGATACATTTTACTTCAACAATTTATAATAATTTAAAATAAAACAGAGTTTTAATAAACCATTTAAGTAAATACAGTCATTAATAATGGCAATAATGTAATATTGAAGCGATCATTGTAAGTATTAGTTACAAATCGTGAAATATCTCACAAATTTATAATTTTATTTCAAAAGTTCTTTCACCAAAAATTTTTTTTTTTCATGACCTTTCATTTCATATTTCAAAAGGGGTACCTTGCAACTGAAAATTTTTAAGTTAAGGGTAGGGGGAGGAAGGGTGTAACAGTTTGACTAATTTGACCAACTGCCAACAAGTTTGCTCCAGACTAGCTCAATGGGCGGGGTGCGATGTGTCTTAGGCCAGTGAGGTGTTACACTACGATGGATAGTATTTAATTGAAAGGGCGCCACCTTGTGATATGGGCAAGTTGTCTGTCGATTGTCACAAGGAACCAATCTCCCAGTAGTGTTGCCTATAGTTGTGGTAAGCAGGGTAAACCTAACATCTGTGATGTCAATTGACCATACTCTACATTGACTTGAGTTGCCCTAACCATTTACCTAATCGATAAATACCTAAATTTAATTGTCACCAAAATCACTCAAAATACTTAAGAACTAGTGTAGCTATAAATATTTGCTATACTGTACTAATTTGACCCCAAATAGAAACTAACTGGAATATCAAATAAAAATCCAAATATGTATGATAAGCTCTATTTATCTCAAGATAAGCATGCCCTGATAACAAATCAAGTTGAAATCACACAGTTAAATGAGCAAATGTAGGCTAATTGAAATCTATTATCAGTTTCAAAGTAAATAGGATAGCAGTACTTCAGAATTAAATTTTACTAATTAATAGTCAGTACTCAATAATCCAAAATAATCGATATTCAATATTCAAAATCAATAAACAAGATCAGTAATCAATAGTCAAGAACCATTAATCAATATTCAAAGATAATCAAAATTAATAATCTACAAACAATAATCAATAATCGGCACTCACTAATCAATATTAATCAATTTACCATAATCATCAAAATTCAATAATCAAAATCAATATCCAGCAATAATTAATAAGTAACCCTTAATCAATAATCAATCAAACAGAATCCATCTTAAATCTACAAAATGGTACATAATGACGGTGGCCACCGGAACACCTATAACAGACAACATACAAAGCACAAAATATTACAATATACAAATATACAAATAAATCCGTAGGTCCTGGATGTCCCACGACGATACACTAGCCACTGTCCAAGTGTCCGTTGCACAGGAGATAAATAATTGTAAAGTCACTCACCAAATTTAGACTTCATACACAGTGTGCAAAAGGCAAAAGATATCCGGCCGGTGTCTGAGGCAAACGTATTGTCCAACAGTTGAGTGAGCAAGATAGGTAGGCTGTGAGCGGCAGGTTGGTACGTGAGCGGCAGGTCGGTACGTGAGCGGCAGGTCGGTACGGGAGCGGCTGACACCAAGGCGGCGTCCAGAGATGTCCAAACAGTAGCCTCTCGTAGTAGTGACAATTCCGGTAGCAGTGGGTCGGTATAAAAAACCCTGTGTGTACACAGTAAATTAATAGTACGTGCCTTAATAACACTATTTTTTTTCTGAGGAAAATTCCTAACACAAAAATTTATGTACGGTGAGAACTTTAGTTAACTGTGACAAATAATTATCTTTCTAGCAAATGCGTAGAACAAATTAGCAAAATTATCTTTTAAAATCTCAAACGTAAACACATTATTTAAACTGCAGATATTTACATTTTTAAACCGAATAGGCCACATAAACTCATGAACAGATTTTTAACTATAAAACATTTGGCAATAAAATAATGGCTACTGAATTACAAGTGTTTTTACTAACATTAAAAAGGCAAAATAATTAGATACTAAATGAATGATTTTGTTTTCAAATACAGCTATGTTAAACGATTTTACCTGAAACTAACAATTTATAAACACACAAATACAGTACAACATTTAAACCTTTAAAACATATTTGAAACATTTAAATTCAGAATTTACTAGTTTAAGATTACAAACATTTATTTTTGCAACGTCTAGTACTTCCATGAATGTAACAAATTTTCCACAAAACCAGTCAAGCTACTTTTCAATCTAACAAGGTCAAATCAAGGGCTCTGAACTTCAAGTTTAACCTCCTAAAGCAAAGAATTATTTATTTGGTTTTCTCATTTTAACTGAATATAACACACAGTTGATCGGTAGTTAATATTAGCCTAATGGTGTTTACCTAAACGTTTGGTGAATTTTTATAACTAATAAACTATTTTTAACTTTTGCTTTAAGAACAAATACTCAACACAATATTCATGAAACCAGTTTGCATAGACATGAAATGAATATTTTACACCTTAAATGAATATTTTACATTAGAAAGATCCAAGACATTAAACTCAAATTTAGCCTACACAGAACAACGAAATTTACAGTTAAACAATATTCTACAATAACATTTATAAATTAACTACGGAATTTATTACATTTATTCTACACAATTTGATCCCTAACATGTTAAAACGTACGGCCAATCGACATTGATTTAATTAACATCCTAACTAGTTAATTGGAAATTTGATTTAGTGAAACAACTTTTGTCCAACAAAACAGCTAATTAATTTTTCTCCCTGCTTACCTCAGAATATTCCAAAATGGGAATCCAAGAAAATCCACCGGTGTAGGTGCTCTGAGGGTCCTTGACGATGTTGGCTCTGCTTCTCCTCTACTAACCGCTTCGTCGTTAACGAGCGTTCACATGTGCTCCTCCACTCCAGTACAGACATGATCTCAATCAGCTGTTTGGCAAATGACCGATCGATAGCGCTGTCCACGCTGAGCCCAATACATTTGTGGACTTTATTTAGTGCCTTCAGGGCAGAGTTGGCAATTTTCTGTCAGTTCTGTTTATGGTCATCCAAACATTGAAGGCGCGCGTCACTTCAATTATATTGTCATTAGTGAGGTGATCAGTCTCACTAGGATTTGGGTTCAAAACAAGAAACTAACGTTACAAGGGGGTAGATGGGAAGTTAACGTTAATTCACAGAAATTAGGACCCCAACCTCAATAGACGATTCCCGCAAACTGCAGACTTCATTATATTATCGTTTTTCAATAAATAAAGAAGAAAGTAAAAAAAAAAAAAATTTTATTAGAAATTTTTTTAAAAATGTTTATTCCTGTATGCATTTATGTATAGTATTTATGTATAGTCATGTATTCAATACTGGACTATACAACTCAACTATAAAATTCTCTGTACAGTCCAGAATTTCTTATGACAAGCTAGGATAATAATGTAACTACACAATAATAACAACACCATAATTATGTAATTAGAAAATATTTTATTATAAAAAAAAACAAATAACATATAGATATAACAATACTCTACACCCTGACATCATATTTTCATAAACATTAATTTAGTCAATTGGCATTCGGATGATAGGAGTTCTACTTCAGTACTTAAAATACATTCCTTGTGCCTAACAGTTATGTTTTAAAACTATGATTCAATTGGTTATACAGTACTATCAAAATAAAAGTTCTGACTTAAAAAGTAGAAATAGTTTTATAGTAGAAGTACATTTTTTAAAGGAATCCAAACCCTGGTCTTGTTACTACTAACGCAAACTTTTTGTTACATAGCATCAGCAATTGATGATGATTGATGACTGATCAATTTATCAATGACTAATGATATCTGGGTCCATGATCAACCCAGTGGGGTCCAACCAGGAACTTTCATATTTGAAGGCAAGCACTATAACCTATCAGCTTTACTGGAGCAGGACCATCACTATTCAATGACCTTATGGCACAGTTAAAATAATACTCCGAAATTCAGTAACTATTTCATGTTCTCAACCAATCTAAGAACCAATAAAGGGATATTTGTTGCAGTGAAATATGCAATGTGACACGATGATGAACCCAAATAAATTTTACCAACAATACGATAGTATATTTATTTATTGATGGGAGCTAATTTTTGGAAAAATTTGCGGACAAGTTTACAAGTGTGTAAAATGTGCTACTCATCCTTGGCTCCTGGTTCTCTTTACTCTAGGGATAAAAGAGGTACTACAGCTATGCAACAGGACATATAGAAAACAGCCGTTTACATAACAATATATTTAAAGATATCTAAATATAATTTTCACTATTGATTTGAATGCTAAAAATGAGTACAAATTATAACAAACACTACATACAATGTTGTTAATCTTTCAGTTGTGATGTGTACATAATCACAGTTACAGCAAACATAGGATGCATACATTTTGGCCACTGTGACAGACCAGGCTCCCTATTTTTGAAATGGTTGACAGTTGACTCTACAGTCAACACTCAACTCAACCAACAACAGGATTTGGTATTTTTGAAATCCAACAGTTTGGAAGTGAGTTGGAAATCACTAGTTGAGTGACTCGTTTTGGAAATGTAGAGCATACGACCGCCCGAAATTCAGATGACGTCATTTTAAACCAATCACAATGCAGAGTTTTTGTGATCATCGATTTTACCTCTTCTTACTCTAAAATCTGGATCAGCTAATCTCAATCTACCATATTTCGAGATACTGAGGTAAACTGTCAACGTGTCAACTCCGTTCTTGAGAGATTGAGTGAGGTTATGTCTTGCTTTAATCTTAGTGATTGCAGAAGTACCTTATATAAACTTATAAGTATTAACAATAAAATTTACTATGGATGTTTGTTTGTTTTATGGTGTAGCTCATTATAAGTTTAGGCATATCCTAAATACATTATTATTTGCTTTCTTCGTATCTATTTAAGAACACATCACCTTATTTTAGTTTTCTTCATCGTTTTGTTTCATGTTATTTTTAATTGTGTTTTTATTTAGGTTAAAGCTTATGGCTATTTGCTAAGACATTGACAACAAATGAAATACATAACCTCTAAATCGCAATTAGTAAATTAAAGCAATAACAAAACAATATGGCGTCGACTCAAAAAGAGTAATTTTTTGCCGAAAGAGAGGAAGAAGAAAGTGCAGTCAACCTCCACTCAACAGCTCGATAGGTGTTGAGTAGTTTTGGTTGTATAAGTCCACCGTCAATCGTTTCAAAAATACGAAACGATTGGAAATAGAATGACTCGACACTCAACTCAACAGTCAACCATTTCAAAAATAGGGCCCCAGAGCACGAAGAATTACTCTTTGAACCCTAGGATAAATTGATTTGATTAATTATACAATGTTTCTCCTCATGAATACAACAATCATACTTCTCATTAAAAAAATGTTTCTGGTGGACACAGGATTGGTTGAAAATAGTAAAACGCCTGATCAAAGGATTCACAATAGACCTGACAGATACAAGAACCTAAATCAGCTGTTGAGGTTGAAAGTTAAATATGTAAACGTTCAATGTGAATAAAAACAAATTAAAACAAACCTAAACACATCTCTTTAAGATACATTGTTTATTCAAGCAAATAAAACATATGATAAGAATAATGCACAGTTTTTATCTTAACATTTTAAAATTTAAAACCTTTGACAACAAGCATATACGTTTTTACACAATTAAAATAAAATGCAATTTCTCTTGACATCAAAACATAATGGGTATTGAATAATATATTAGGTTATTTATGATTAAGTTTAATACATGAGGTAAAATATTGACTAGGCTAAAAAGTTAAGGGTAGGCTATACAATAATGATGAATAACTTAAAATAAAACCTCTTGAAGCATGCATTTAATATACAGAATCATATTTCAGATCCCAACAGTTGAAATGTCCCTAATTTGTTGATCACAGTAAATTTGGCTTATGCTAGTTGTTTATGATGAAGATGTAATGTAATCGTTGTCGAGGACCATCGGACTAAGAATACTGACACAGTTCCAGAACTTCCATTACGGATACCAGCAATTTGCTAACGATAAGAAAATTTTATTACTTTTGTGCAATCCTACACCATTGTCAAAAAGATAATATAATTTAAACACAAAGGCTGAATACGCTTAAAATAAAATACATGGCAAACACTTAAAACTAAGATAATGAGCGTATGATATCAGAACTAATATTCTGAAGAGTAACAATCATGATTGAATAACAGTTGCATTGATACATCAGTCGAAGTTTAGAGGCTTGGGGCTAGCCAATTGAGAAACTTCATGGCAAACTCAAACCCGATAAAACAGGCAGCGTTGGCAGGGAAGGCACGAATCATGACAGGGGTGCAGCCCTTGTATAGAGCCGTGACGCCTTCTTCCCGGATCAATTGACGAAACACATCACGTAACCCCCCAGGGTACGCGCCTTCTGGGGCTGCAAGAGCAAACAAAGTTTGGAAGTAAGACAACAAAAAGTGGATGATTGTAAACAAAATATAGAGCAGTGATAGAGAGTGAATAAAAATTGTTTTACGATAAGCAAAACATTATATTTGGCCATTGTTAAAAATGGTAGATGAGCATAACTGCAGCTTGAAGCAAGAAACCATTTGCAGACTGATGGAAGCTACAAATTATCACACTAACTCTTCAAACTAGAATGAAAATTCTTACTTGCGTTGACTTCATTTTAATGGGAAAAACAATTTCAGGCTAAAGTTCTTAAGAAGTACAGTATCTATATACAAATATATTTTTAATTGTTTTTTAATTATATGTATGGAAATGTAGTACTGGGAATTGTTCACCACAAAACAAAAATGGTTAAAGGGTGAATATATAATTTTTGTATTAAATAAACACAGTAATAATTTAAATCATAAACCTAGAAATTAAATAAGAGCATTGAGCTTGAAACTGAGTAATTTTTTTAATATAATCTCCAGCTTTATAGATGAACCATGGGAGTTAAAGCACTAAAATTTTCCCACAACCATTGGATAGTAGTAATATATATACAGTAAACACAAATATTTTAACTAGGATTAAATTATATTAAGCAAGACGTACTGTTTTCACTTAGATTAATGAGTATTACGGTAAACCCGAATAATTGAATTCCAAAAATGTGCTGATTAATCCAGATAGTATTGAAACCAGATAAAATTGAACTATCTCAATGTGAAGAATTGCAGCTCTATTCCGGGATTGTTTGGGTATCCCTTGTATATAATGAATCTTAAAAAAAGCTCAAAGAGTATGGCTTTGATTTTAAAATACAAACAGTGGTGATGTACTAAAATGTATGTAGGGCCTACAGTATAAGGTATTGAGTGGAATACATATATTTCACCTTACTTATGTCCATTTTGTACTTACTAATGTTATGTTTTACGAGCTGCAACGGGTCAAAAATTAACTGGGGGTAATATCTCACGGTCATCCCAAATACGTTGATTTGTTTCACGAAAAGGCCGCATTAACGTTGGACTTAGTGACGCCAGATGGAGGGGATGACAGTAGTTCTCAACTCCGATGCAAGGGGGGGGGGGTAGGAGAGTACCACTCAAGAAGCGCCCAGAGCAGTCAGTCGTTCTTTAGCCGTCAACTTAACTTAACACGAACCCCAACGCAACAATATCTGGCGATCGGTTAAAGTTAGATACGAATGACTCAGGCGATTGACCGATGTTGGGTGAAATGTGAATAAATAGATCCTAATAGATGTAGGATGAAATGAATCAATCTTAATTAGGCTACTAAATTTTGAATATTGAAATTTAGTATCTTGTTAAAAAAGTGCAAAACAATGTTAAAATTACTGTCACAGACCTTAATTTAGCGCTTAATGCCTGGTTAATTTAGCGCTGAAGCGATGTTTGGTTTGGGGTACCGCACCTGATTTGAAGCACTGGACAATGGCGGCGTCAACGAGGAGTGTCCATGTACATGTTGAACTACTATTGCACTATTTCATAAATCATTGTCCGTTTGATTAACAAAAAGTAATTTCTTATTGAAATAAATAAAATAGGTGTCACTTCTACTTAGCCTACTGTAGAGACTAATTAAATTGAAATGGAATATGAAGATTGAAATCAAAAGTTGCGGGAAGATGAAAAAATGGTGCGGATAGAAGATAGAAGTATTGTTGGGAAGAGTGGCTGAATAGAGGAAAATATTACTTGGGCTAAGTTATTGTTTGAAACGGAGAAATATAAATAAGGAATTATTTTATTTAAAATCATGAAACTTAAATATATCCAACTACCCAGTTATTATTATAACACGTTTTACTTTGGCGTTAACCAAGTACGATGAACGATTTTCGTTTTATTAAGCCTCGTAGAACTATTCCATTATATTCTTAATTTGCGTGGCATTTTGATTCAAAATTCGATCTCAATGCATATTTCGAGTGGCTATGATGATCACTTGTTAAAGGTAAGCTAATACAGTTATTAGCATTGTTGTAATTATGATCTTATAATCAAATTTTAAGGTGTGACTAATTTTGGGTGAGACATTACTAACACGTATTCACAAAGGCGACGTTATTATCTTTTGTTGTGTTCTCAAACAAACTTTTACGTCACATTGTATGGCAAGCCAAACAGGGGCGTACACATCTTACTACGATATTATATTTAATTTTGTCTCCTACCCCGAAATTACGGTACAGAGTTACAACGGTAACAGCTCGTATGCCTAACCCTCTCTCTGCTCGCAACATTGTACTGAAACAATAACTATCGCACCCTACTACATAACACGCTACGCAACAAACTGCGTATTTTACAGTGACACATTCATAACATAGCTATATGACAATTTTGTAAACAGTTGTCAAGTAGTTGTCCAGATCAAACAAAGTTGTATCATAGTGGTCTGGATTAATGAATAGAATGTTTGCTGTAGTAATGTAAAAAAGATGTAAAATACCCCTCTGTTAATCGTCTTACCAGTTTGCAGACGGCTTTTCAAAACATCAGCTGGTATGCCCACACCCCAGTTGCAAACACCGGCCATTCCACCGGCAAAGATTGTACGGAGCATTCCAAACTCTGTGGAGCCTTCGGGTTTCAACAACTCTTGAACCCATTCATAGGTCATGAAGTACATTCCACTTGCAGGCACATCTGAACAAAATTATAAATTACAGAACCCTGCAAGGCTAATACTAGCAGACCGGAGATGTGCTAACTGTGCATAGTTGGGGTGCAAACTAAATAATTACAACAACCGTTACACACTTTTTAACGACAAAACCAGTTTATATATGTTGTGTTGACATCCCTGTTTTTTTACTTCATTACTAATCAGATAATATGCATTTGTTGCAAAAATATCTCTGAGGTTTAGTGTTGGTGAGAATGAAATGTAAATAGGACACAATGTGGTGTTTTTGCAAGCTCAAATAGAGTATCTAGTGTACATCTAGGTTTTTTTTGTTTCTACAGATTCGATTTCCTTAAATTCTTGACATTTCTATGAATAGTTGATTTTATTAGTACTGAAATAACACATTGAAACTTAATTTTAAACTTATCCTGGCAAAAAAACCGATTATTTACTTTAAACAATACATACTCTTTGCTTTGAGCTTGCGAAAACACCATGATGAGTCTTATTCACATAAATTCCCAATAACTCTAAAACTCAAAGATAACTATGCAACAATGCATATTAGCTGATTGGCAATGAAGTAAAGAAAACACGGATACCAACATATGAGTTTGTTTTGTCTTTAAAATGTGTCTTACTTTAAAATGGTCTTATTAAATTATACTTGTAATTTGGTTTGCATTAAAAAAATATACCCTGGATCAAAAACTGTAAACAACTCAATCTTTTCTACGGAAAACATATTTTTACCATTTAAATAATATTTTTTGATAGAGATTAAGGGTGACGTGAATGTCAAGGTTATAATTACAATAAGAGATTTGTTTGAGAGGGGGGAAGGAAGGTGTCAACCCACAACTGAGATAACAGGGATGTGAGCTTCCTGCAGTGCCATTCAGCCCTATGTGGCAGTGCCATGAAGAACCTCTTGTTGATACCCGTGCTTGTGGCACTTGTAACATCATGTGTAAGTACCATTGTAGGATAAGTCTTAGGTTTGCTTACCATTTTATTATTACAAACCTAATATGAATCGGTGTATCATCAAAAATACATGAATAAGTACCAATGCGAATGAAAGTTTAAAGATAATTAAATAATTAATTATGACTACATAAACAAATAGGCTAGACTAAAACTATCATAAATTGCATGGATGAATTATCAACTATATTATACAACTAAATAGGGATTACAGGTTTTATAGTATGGTTTTAAAAACACCCTGATTTTTTTAGCAGTTTGTTAATCCATTATTGATTTTTTGTAATGTAGGCCTATTAGATTTTATAGACTTCTTATCATAAAGCTTAATTCCGATGTATTATAGGGTTTTATTCAAAATAAATGAGCCTGTGAATTGGATGACTTGGCATATTATATTTAAATTTTGTGTATTTTATGAGAAGGTGGCTGTAAATTAATCAAATAGTGTTTTATTAGAGTGAAAAATTAGAGTTTCATAAATGTACATACAGGATAAAGGCATGGTTTCCAATTCTTTAAAAAGGGGATGGCTACTACATCTATAGAAAAATGCTACTAAAACAGTATTTTTTAAAAATTAAATATTTTCCCCACAGCACTGAGTTAAAATATTATTGAAATCTTTACCACTTGAGAGAAAGCTAACAAAGGTTTGTGTTATGAACCCTAATACTATTTTCAGATTTCTCTCGCAAAAGAATTATAAAATTTAAAAGTATTTAATTAAACTAAACGAGATGTATAGTTATATTTAAAATTACATATTAGCATTGTAAACAAAAACTCAAAAAAGTAACAAAAATCAATTGAAATACAAACAATGAGTAATATCTACAACATAAGTGACTATGGTAAAAATGAACTGTAGTTCTAATGAAATGCTTCGAAATCAAACTTTTTAATACATGAAAACACCTATATGACTATATCAGTTCATGTAAATATAGGGGTCTAGTGGTCAGACATACATTTTCTAGCTACATATCATGTCACAACCCAGTGGGTTTGTAAACAAAAAATGATAGGCATTTCAGCCGGAAGAACATTTTCTTTATTGAAAAACTGACTCCACTAAAAGCCATGCAAGAGTAATAATATGATCAAGTAATTCAAACAAACCTCCAAAAAAACAACAATCAAACATATTTTATGCATTTTTAAACCACAGTTAAGACTTAGTTTATGAGGAGATAAAGTATATGTATGCCTACCTTAAAAATGACTACTCTAAATAAAATTATGTAAGTAAACAAGTTCAATCTTCAAGTGCACTGCCTTTTAAAATTATGTTTGAACTAACCTATATTAAGTATTTTAGCTGAATACTTTCTATGAGTTGCGGTTTTAGACGTATTAGAGTAGAATAGTTAGGAGGAGGAAATCAAAACACATTTACTGCTTGATTGTAATTTATATTGGCCAAGCAGAATTTTTATTACACTACCTAACTAAGTTTGACTACTTACTGGAAATTCACTATCGTACCTATTTAATTTATTTATTTATTGCATTACACGCCAGTGCATCATATAAATGACTAGACTTATTGGCAATGGTTGAATATAAGACTTAAAATTGAAATACATCTGTTTTCTCTCAAAAAACAACTAAACATTAGAAAAATATAATAGAGAAAAAAATCAAATCACCCTACAAAAAATTGAGCTAGATGGAATGGGTAAGTTCATTTATACCTAATTCCAGCAGCCCTCTTAACGCCAATGAATCAAAGATTGAACAGATTTTTTTAGGAAAAGTCAAAACTTTTAAGGATTTTTAGGGTAGAACGTCAATATTTATAATTTGTGAGCTTCAGGTTTAATATTTTTATTTCTGGAATAAAAAATATGTTTAGTTTGTTGGGCCTCCCTACAAGTGGACAGGTTTTTATGACCCCTACATGCTAGTTCCAAACATGTAGTGATTGTAAAAAGCTAGAACTTGAAATCTTTAGACGTTTAAACAGTTTTTTTTTTATTAGCGGTTCTCTGGGGAACTTTGTCAATAATTCATATTACTTTTTAAAATTTAAAAATCTTTTTTGAACGAGGAGAGTTACCACAAATCAAGGTAGTATGTGGCATTAATGATGAGAAATATGCATGATATATTATTAGTTGTGTTTTCAGGTTCGTTACTTGTAAGATGATTATTATAGAAAAATGCATGAGTTAAATTTGTTCCTTAAAATTTCAATTTGGGGTGCTCAGGTAAGATTTTTATTCCACAATTAATCCAAGGAGTATATTTTGTACTTGATGATTTGAGAGGATAATGAGGTTTGAATCTTCCCTGTAGTTAGCAATAAAGTTGATTATTTTGTGTTTTTTACATATTTTAGCGAATTTCCCATATAGAGAATAAGCTATTACCCAGGGCCGGATTTCCCAATAGGCCCGGTAGGCCCGGGCCTATGGGCGCAAGGTCCTAGAGGGCGCACGGCCGAGAGGAAATTTTTTTTATATCTAAAAATAAATAGTCATAGTTGATAAAAAAAAACTCTGCCTAATAATGCATTGTGATTCTGAGGTTCATAAGAAGAAATGATTGTTAGGAAATTTAAACAATTTTTCCGAATTACGCATCAATTTTGTTACAAAATTGGTAACGAACATTGGTTATACGGGAGTAGGCTGTATGGATGTTGACGTTGATGAGCGCCCAAAGGGTACGCATCGTATTGCCACTGCACTGCCACTCACTATGCTGGATCGGGCTCGGTACTACTGATCAGAGTGATTAGGGGCGCATGCGTGCTAGACATTGTTACCACCCTCACCTCACAAAACAAAAGTTAATAAGTAATCAAAATATATAATATGTTGTGTTGAATATTAAAACAACGATGAATTAACCTTTAAAATTTACAAAAAATATTAATCTGAGTTTGCATTAGATTTTAGGAAAATTCAATACCCTCCAAAGCATTAATGCTGTCATTTTCTCCTCAGACCTAAGGATCGGTATGGTTGGCCGGAATATTGCTCTGTTTTGCTTTGGAAATATAACCTAGACTATGCAGTACAACCATAGATTAAATATAACTCAAGTCGACTTCTTATGAAATTGTTAATTCAAAATTTTTTCATGTCTAGTTCATGTTGGTGACACTGGATGTTAGTTTTGACGTAATTTTGTTTCTATTATTTTAGGGTTAGTTCTATGTGTGTTTTAATTTCTTGTAGGCTACTATAAACAGGAGACAAACTATTGTTAATGATTAGATTGTTTTATTTTGGATAAACTAAGTTTAAAAATAGATAAAACATACTCCTTAAATAACAAGAATTGTTTTCAGCTAGGCTAATCCTAAATGATGACAAATCTACTAAAGGAGTATGTTTAATCTATGGTATCACGTACTGTATGGAGTTCATGTTTTTGGGCCTGGAATTGGAATCAATGGCCATTTTTTTTTGCAGGAATGCTCCGTGGGTTGAGTTGTTTTGTTTCAGTCCCATGGCCACAAACGTGAGCATTTATTAAAAGCATTAAATTTCTAAAAGTGTTTAAGACGGCATTTTGTTAAGACTAAACAAGTCAATTCTTAAAAAAAAACCTGCAATGATTCCGACGATGAGTGGTATTCAAGCAACTAACTTAGGCCTATGGGCATGATATAGTTTTTAATAAAGGTTTGAAGGAAAGTAACTGTGACCAGACTAGGGGGCGGAAAATTATTTGGGCCTAGGGGCGCAAAAATGCTAAATCCGGCCCTGCTATTACCGTAGTACTCATGGTAAGACCTGGACGCGGGACCGATTTTTTTTTCATTTTGTGGTCCCTAGAGGCCAAAAACACCATCCGTTCAAATTCATATATTTTTATATATTTATATATATATGTGTGTCCGTTAGCATGATAACTCGAGCAAAAATGATCCGATTTTGATGAAATTTGGTACAAATGTGTAAACCTACGTTTATTCAAACGAGTTTGCGATCCAGCATGATCGGACCATGGGAACGGGGGTTTACGGGGGGTTTTATGGGGTAAAAATAGGTTTTTCCCATTTTTGACCCAAAAAACATAAAATTTAGCAATTTCTTTCCAAACCATTTTGTAGAGCTTAAAAAAACAAATAATTTAGAATATTGAAGCGCTATTATGCGCCTAATGGTTACCGAGAAAATTCCAAAAAATTGTAAATTAAAATTCCCATGTTATTCTTATGGAGAATAAAGTAAACTGTTGTAGTTTGCTTGTTTATGGACATATTTTGATCAAATTTGGAAAATGTTTTTATTTCTTACTAACTATTAACATTTTACAAAAAAAAAAACAGTTTTACCCTCCCTGATGCAGAAAAACCTAAGTACTTGTTAAAACTAATTCTATTTAAATCGGGAATAAATGTTATTTTTTAAATAGACATTTCAGTGTAAATTCAATCAGTCAAATGGAAATTCGCTTAGTCTGCAGGTTTGCTGCGGCAGGGGTATTTTTATATTTACAACAGAAAAATGAATGAAATGAAATGAAATGAAATGAAATGAAATGAAAATGATTTATTTAGTCAGGCAAAGTTAGGGCCACATGGCCCTCTCTTACACTTAACCTGTTTATACAAATCTAAACATACAAATAAAACAAAACAATGTACAATACAAATAAAATACTATAATCTATTTACAATGTACTAAAAATGTACACTATGAAAGTGATAGAAATGTTGTTTATGTTAGCAAGGTTTTTTAAATAGGTATGCACCAATATCAACTTGCGGCGTTTTCAAGGTTATTTTTCTCACGTATACGTTGTGAGCGCCTAACCATGAAGTCGCCCGAATGTATTTATCTAACTGGGTTCAGATGAATGTGAGATGAATGGTCAATGTTTTTTTGTTTACATGTGCCATAAACAAAAAATATGGTTAGCAAGGTATGCATTTTTTTATTTTTAGAAATAAAAGAAATTGTTTTGAACTTAAGGTCTTACAATACATACAGCGTAAAAATTTGTATAATCAAGTTTTTTTTGTTGGAAAACATAACTATGCATTGCTATATGAATCCAATTGCTTCTTTAGCAAGGATCATTTATTACAATCCAAATAATCAGTGTTGGGGAAGCTACTTTTAAAATGTAGCTAGCTACAACTACTGCTACATTTCCATAAAAGTAGCTTAGCTACAGCTACAGCTACAGTTCCGAAAAAGTAGCTAGCTACAACTACAGCTACAATGAAATGTAGCTACAGCTACAATTTTAGCTACTTTTCCAAAGACGTTACTTTTTTATTCCACGCACATTAGGTAAATGTAAAATTAATTGAAACTACATTTTTATTGAACAAACATTTAAACAAAAAATGTCAGTATCTACCATTACTAGGAAAACAAATTATAGATTGTATTTAATTTGTTGGCATTATAAACCTAAAATTACAACAACTGAACCAAATAGTTGGGTGTCCCATCATATTTAGTACTTATTTTTAAATATTGCATTATTTTTTAAGCATCTTATATGTAAATTTCATTAAGTTTACAATTTTCAAATTTACAAATTTCATTAAGGACATACAACAAAACTATATTTTAAAACCCGTTTTATTTCTTTAATATAGATTCATTTATAGATGTTTTATATCAACAATTAAGACCAATAAAACTGTAAAACGATTATTTAAAAATACTTTTTAGTGTTACAGAGCCTAGCCTACTGAAATTGGAGTTTATTGCATTTCTTTACTTTTAATGTTAAAAACGACATAGCTATAACTTTTAACCATAAGTTACTTGTTCTATGAATAACACTTTTCAATGTCAAGAAATCGTCCTTTATTGTCATTATGCATAGGGCAAATTGTGCTTCAACCTAATTGGTACAGAAAACAGTATTCAGCAATTTATCCTGAAATCGGCTTTTGATTTAAACATGTTGAAATTTTTAAAGTAAAAATAACATGTAGGCCTACTTGGCTATGTAACAAGTTGGCTATAGTAGTAGGCTTGTTCTTGCACGGACTAAACAGATATATTCCTAATAATTGAACTTGGAACTTGGTATTCGTCTTAAATCATAGAATAGCCTAGGAATAGTCCTATAAAAGAGCTGTTAGCAGGAGTAAACTATGCTATTTTTTCAATCTAAGTTTCATGTTACCTATGGAGATTTGTTCGTTACAATTATCATGTAGTCTAGGCATATCTTAATTCTCATCAGGTAATTTCCTGTTTGTTAATTTAGTAAACCTTTGAAAAATCTTCTAATCTAACCAAGGAAGGGCTTGTGATGATGAACCACAATCAACAGCTGAGAAGCTAGACCAGCTTTCTCATTATTTTAAGGTTTAGTGTTGGTTTCCATTAAAACCCAAGTTGAAACACTATCAATATAATAAAGAAACTATAATTTGATTACTAATTTCCCTGTCAATCACTTGCAAGCATTCAATAGCTTCTCTTGTCACCGGTAACGTTTAAACGTCGTCTGCAACTAGCGATTTTATTTTATCTGACAGTAATCATAGAGTAGTAAATTAAGGAAATGAGAGCCAAAAATGTGGATAACACTCATTTAATGGCCTCCATGTCCACACAACGTTGTAATAGGGAATGAAACGGCTGCAACCAGCTGTATGAAGCCAAGAAAGTAGGCTTAATTTTTTTAAAATCTCAGTTTGAAAGAGGTTGTTTCACGTAAAGTGAGGTTATGATAAAAATCACTATCTCAAACAATGTTAATGTAGCGAGAAAAGTAGCTAAAATTCCGCTACAACTACTTTAAAAATGTAGCTAGCTACAGCTAAAGCTACAAAATCTTAAAAGTAGCGTAGCTACAGCTAACGCTACAAAAAAAGTAGCGCGCTACTGTAGCGTCGCTACTTGTAGCGCGCTACTTCCCAACACTGCAAATAATTAAGAACAGCTTTTGTTTGGATGACATAAAACTTGGAATCTTTTAAACAATGATCAAGGTCAAGTTTTGAATCATCAAAGTTTGTTAAATTGTTTTTTTTTCATAGAACAAATTCATGTATCTTCAGCATTTTAGAAAGTTTGTGAAATACTAACTATTCATCTACCCAGGCTATTCTACAACAACAAAAATAAAATACCCCCACCGCAGTTAACAGACTAAGCAATTTTCCATTTGTCTGGATTGATTTTCAATTAAATGTATTTAAATAAAATTAGGCTAAACAAGTACCTCGGTATACTGCTACAAAGAAACTAATAAAGTGTATTATTTAGTAAAATATTAATAGCTTAATATAAAATAAATAAATTTGCCAAGTTTGATCTAAATATATCCATATATAAGCAAACTACAACATTTTACAATATTCTACATAAGAATAACATGGGAATTTTAAATTTACAATTTTTTTATTTTCTCCGTTACCAATAACCGCACAAAAACACTTTGATATACTAATTTATATGTTTTTTTTTAAGTTCTTTAAAAAGGTCTAGAGATAAATTGGGAAATTTTGTGTTTTGAGGGTCAAAAATAAGAAAAACAATTTTTTACCCCATAAAACCCCGTTGCCATAGTCCGATTATGCTGGTTCGCGAACTCACCCAGTTTATCCCGCTTTACACTTTTCATCCAAATTTTATCAAAATTTTAAACTTTATATATATATATATACAGACTAATACACAAATACAAATTTGAACAAATGGTGTTTTTGGCCTCTGGGGACATCAAAAAGAAAAAGTAAATCTGTCCCGGGCCTAGGTCTTGCCGTGCCACCTACGGTAATAGCTACTTCCCTATAGAGAAATTCGCTAAAAGAGTCAAGTGTTAAGTTACTTATTAAAGAATACATACTAATACCTCTTGACAATACGTCTTCCTTATGGGGCATAAGTTAATACTGAAGATTATAATTTAACTTATAATTATTGCTCCTATTGGTGCTCTAAGCAAGTTTACCTTGAAAAAAGGTTGTAAAATATATAAGTAAGTTAAATGTGAATGAAATTAACCACATTTTGTTGCAATTAGATAAAGATAAGTAATATGTCCCTCATCACAGAGATAAAGATTATTTTCAGATCAAACCCTTAAAAAATGTGTGTACTATTTTTTTATGTAGCTTCGTACAGAAAATACATTTTAGTGATTAAAAAATGTATTGAATATTTTTAGGGGGAAATGTCAGAATACTCCCTAGGGAGTTGAAACTGAGAATATGATTATGTGTTGAGAGTAGATATGAATTGCAACTAAATAAATAAGAGCTTATTTAAATACAAGCTTGAATATTAATGTTGTTAGTGATTTGACCTATGAAAAATCAGTTTAAACCATAAGGACTTAACCTTACAAAATTGAATCTCTCTTCAATTGTTATAAAATATAACTATTTTGGCAAGAAAAGTAGAGTTACAAGCTGCATTTATATATTTATATGTTATATTTTCTATGTGTTTCTTAAAAACCTAGAATCTGTAGATCCCTAAATCTAAGGTTTGCTACACATCACGAAGTTGGAAATTTGAATGTGGAAGTGTTGTGTGTAAAGTGTAAACCTTGTGCAAAGTAATGTACAAATCGTATAATCTTCAATGGGATATTTCAGAATGCTTGAATATCCAGCAGGTTTTAAAGATCATTACTGTAATAACATTAAGTAAGAGATTTGTGACTAACTGACTAACAAGGATAAATTGTGTGTCTTAATTAGTTTTGATTTTGAGAAAAATTTAATGGGAAACTTAAACAATAAAACATAGCATTTTCAAAGGGAAACTGAGTATCAACTGAGCCTGGTTATCACAAACTGTCATTAGCACTATCTCCATATCACTTCCTGCTTCCCCTACACTTACACTTAAACCATATATTTGTGTTGGTAATATTAATAGCTTACAATTTTCGTAAAAATAACCCTATTATTTACAAATATGTGAGAATATACATTAGAGATAGACATTGGAGACAGATATTTGCTTCAAGATCCAAATATAAATATAGTTTTGTGCACTACTGAAAATATGGGATGGGTGATATAAAAAAACCTAATCATAGAGAGGCCTCTTTGCAGATAACGTTAATTCATTTGTTTCCTAGAAGCCTCACGCATTATACCCAATATACCTCTCTGCCTGGTACACCTCCACCATGACCTTCTTATGTTGTGGTGTTCAGGTATGCACGTGCCCATAATAAACAAAAATGACCAGTAGAATCATTGTAGTTTTCTGTATATGTACAGGTGGGAGGTGCAGTGAGAGATGGTAACTGTCCTAAAGTATGCACCTGTGACACTACAGTTTTGTGTATGTTACAGGTGGGAGGTGCAGTGGAGATGGTAACTGTCCTAAGGTATGCACCTGTGACACTACAGTTTTGTGTATGTTACAGGTGGGAGGTGCAGTGAGAAATGGTAACTGTCCTATAATGACAAACATTAATTTGTAGTATCAGGTGGGAGGTGCAGTGAGAGATGGTAACTGTCTTAAGGTATGCACCTGTGACACTACAGTTTTGTGTATGTTACAGGTGGGAGGTGCAGTGAGAAATGGTAACTGTCCTAAGGTATGCACCTGTGACACTACAGTTTTGTGTATGTTACAGGTGGGAGGTGCAGTGAGAAATGGTAACTGTCCTAAAGTATGCACCTGTGACACTACAGTTTTGTGTATGTTACAGGTGGGAGGTGCAGTGAGAGATGGTAACTGTCCTAAGGTATGCACCTGTGACACTACAGTTTTGTGTATGTTACAGGTGGGAGGTGCAGTGGAGATGGTAACTGTCCTAAGGTATGCACCTGTGACACTACAGTTTTGTGTATGTTACAGGTGGGAGGTGCAGTGGAGATGGTAACTGTCCTAAGGTATGCACCTGTGACACTACAGTTTTGTGTATGTTACAGGTGGGAGGTGCAGTGAGAAATGGTAACTGTCCTAAGGTATGCACCTGTGATACTACAGTTTTGTGTATGTTACAGGTGGGAGGTGCAGTGAGAAATGGTAAATGTCCTAAGGTATGCACCTGTGATACTACAGTTTTGTGTATGTTACAGGTGGGAGGTGCAGTGAGAAATGGTAACTGTCCTAAGGTATGCACCTGTGACACTACAGTTTTGTGTATGTTACAGGTGGGAGGTGCAGTGGAGATGGTAACTGTCCCTAGGTATGCACCTGTGATACTACAGTTTTGTGTATGTTACAGGTGGGAGGTGCAGTGAGAAATGGTAACTGTCCTAAAGTATGCACCTGTGACACTACAGTTTTGTGTATGTTACAGGTGGGAGGTGCAGTGAGAAATGGTAACTGTCCTAAGGTATGCACCTGTGACACTACAGTTTTGTGTATTTTACAGGTGGGAGGTGCAGTGAGAGATGGTAACTGTCCTAAGGTATGCACCTGTGACACTACAGTTTTGTGTGTGTTACAGGTGGGAGGTGCAGTGGAGATGGTAACTGTCCTAAGGTATGCACCTGTGACACTACAGTTTTGTGTATGTTACAGGTGGGAGGTGCAGTGGAGATGGTAACTGTCCTAAGGTATGCACCTGTGACACTACAGTTTTGTGTATGTTACAGGTGGGAGGTGCAGTGAGAAATGGTAACTGTCCTAAGGTATGCACCTGTGATACTACAGTTTTGTGTATGTTACAGGTGGGAGGTGCTGTGGAGATGGTAACTGTCCTAAGGTATGCACCTGTGACACTACAGTTTTGTGTATGTTACAGGTGGGAGGTGCAGTGAGAAATGGTAACTGTCCTAAGGTATGCACCTGTGATACTACAGTTTTGTGTATGTTACAGGTGGGAGGTGCAGTGAGAGATGGTAACTGTCTTAAGGTATGCACATGTGACACTACAGTTTTGTGTATGTTACAGGTGGGAGGTGCAGTGAGAGATGGTAACTGTCCTAAGGTATGCACCTGTGAAACTACAGTTTTCTCCAGTCTACCTATAAACTCAGTGCTTGTCAAGGCACAGCATAAAGATATCTCACACGAACACATACCAAGTCAACAGAGCAAAAATGAGGTAATGATTTTGAATATATAACTAATAAAATAAAAGTTCACCAGAGTCCCACTAGTCCTAACCACTTGTTAGGGAAAAAGGGTGTTGTATTCAAACTAAAGCAAAACTATATGTTCTTTAATAGTGTAATTAGAGAATTAAATAATTAACCTTATTATTTAGCTGGCACTAAAATCAAGAATAGCACATCAATTTTGTATGGAACCAACAAATGTGTAATACAGTTGAACCTCGTTTGTACGAACCTCGATAAAACGAATTCCTCGATAAGACGAATATTTTTTAATCCCCTTGACACTTTCATATAGGTCAATGCTAAAAACACCTCTATACAACGTAGTAATTAAGTTAAAAACCTCCATAAGACGAATTTGTTTGTGACATGGGCTAGGACTGATTAACCTCTATAAAACGAATATTCTTAGGACAAAACCTCTACAAGACGAACGTGACCTCTATAAGACGAATTTATCATAATCTTAACCTCCATAGTACGTAGTTTTCAAAACAAACAGAAGCTTGTCTTAACATGAAACCCCCATCCATTCCTCCTCCTTCCTCAGTCATTGTTTGGAGAAACCTTGGAGCGAGGAGAACCCTCTATAAGAAGAATAACAGCAGCATTAAACCTCGATAAAACGACCCTCTTTATTAAGAATACCTCTATAGTACGAATTTTTCCCGTACCCCTTGAAATTCGTCTTATAGAGGTTCAACTGTAATAGCCAATTGCCTAAGGCTGAGCATCCATTCTTTAATGGTGTTCTGTTGGTTCTCCTTTAAGGTCATCGAGTAGTAAGAAGAACATGATAGGAAATGATCACAATGTTGTTGGATCACGGTTGACAATCTTGGTATTTTCATGATCACGAGAGACAATCACGGTGCTTTTGTGGTCGTAGGAGCAATACATGGCCATTCAAAGGACATAAGAATCCCATGTTTCATTTTATTATGCTATTTTACTGCATTCCAGCTAATCTAACCATTTCAATAATACAAAAACAGTCTGGTCCCATTTAGTTTGGATTCGCGTCCCTGGTGTATAACTAAAATTGTAGTCTAGGTCTAGTTCATAATTGTGCTGATGGTACAATAGCTATCTGTAAATTAAAATCTCTATCTATGAGCTCTACTCCCAACCAAGTGAGTTAGTTCAAAGTGTCATGTCCTTTACTTTCCCAACTAACTAGTATTCTAGCTAGTCCCCAACCGTTTCTTATCTAATCGCTTTAAAAACATTTTACTTATATCTTGCACCTAAAGTGTTCAATGCCCTAGCATTCAATCTCAAGACCGCCTCAGAAGCAGATTTTTCTAGGCAGCTGTGGACACAGGAGGAAAAATGAGATTACAGTTACTTGCACCAAGGCCTACTTAAAACAAGTCAACAGTGTAAAGAAAAAGAGACTGAATATTTTAATTCATAAAAAATATATATTTTTGGGGCATTCTGATATTTTGAGACCTATTGTGAACTCTGGTTCTAAAACACAGGTATTGGATGAAACTAATGAGCAAGAGGCTGAACACAGTTTCGGAGATGAACAGCTGAGAGCAGTAACATGTGTTCTACAGTCATCGGACAATCTGAATCTACTTCTGTCCCTACCATCTCAAACTCAGGTTAGCATCATTGTAATCATAACAAAGCAGTTATATTTTCTTGAGTTAACAAAGTATAGGACTGTGAAAATAATTTTCAACATATGCTATTAAACACACAGTAATCCAGAAATAAAATAGACTCAACTACTCTAAATGATTTATTTTAGGATTTTTTCCAGCCATAATGATAAGACACAAGAAATGTATTTAATTTTTGTGGAGGTTATTTTTTGTTTTTATTATGGCTCTTGCAGTTCTCACTGTGCGCTAATCACATTAATAATAAGAGATTCTAAATAGTTTTAGTAGTCTATATTTTTATCCCTCAAAAATTCAAGATTATTAGTGAGTCAGTGGCTCAGTCGGTAGCGTCGCGGACTTCGGGCCCAAGGCAGCGATGTCGTGGGTTCGGATCCTGGTCACTGCCGATAACATTTTATCAGTACAGTTCACCTTTGTACTGTACCGGCTCACTCCTTGCTTTGCTGTTAACGATCCACGCACGGGCGCTTAGTCTATGTGGACGGGCAAATGCAAGGTTGAAAGAGGCCGCCAACCTCTTTTTTTTAAAAAAAAAAGATCATTTCATGATTCAAACGCTGGTATGAACAAATAGTTGGATTACCATGAAGTCATACGACAAGAGTAAGTTTATAGTAGATGCAGATTTTAGATGCACAAGATTTTAGTCCTAAAAACATTATATAGTAAATTTAAACTTGTCTCGGTTACTTAAGGTATTTAAGTTCTCAGGTACTTAATCTCAGGTACTGAAGTTATAATGTCTCAGTAGAAGACGTTATTTTATTAGAAAACTTTTAAATTTGAAATGGTTGTTTGGTTTATTCTCCACATTTTCAAATTTTTTAAAATTACTATCAAAATACATGCTTTGTGTTTCATTCCACACTTAACTTAAAATAGTAAGCTTTGTTGATAAAGACAATGCAAATCAATCTCGACTAGCACACAAAAACAACAACACTTAATAACAGGAAAGTAAATCTAATATTAAGTTAAATTAAGGTACATGCTTAAGAAGGAGAGAGGGTGGTCCTTAAATGATCCTTAATAGTTGACTGAAAAAGATGCAGCAACAGTAAGTCACTTTATTACAGTTATGTTGTTTAATAACAACAGGAAAAAATATAAATGTAAACAATGATTGACGAACAGAAACAAATGCTCTTAAATGATGCCTGTATGATGGAACCTGTATCCTGATCTACTTACCAGGTGACTGGCCAATGGTTTAAGGCCAGATAGACGTAGGATCAGGAGGGTTCCATCATACAAACTATAAATCTAGCGTGGAAAAAATTTGAACTTTTGTAGGTCAAACTTTGCGAAAATTATTAGCATGTTTGCTTACTATATAATTTAGCTGAAAATAGGTTTATCTTCGTCAATCCAGCTCAAATTGTGTAACTGCGTTGGTTACCACCGTTTCGTCATATCAATGCCATCATCAGACAACAAAACCTCGACAGAAGTAGCGTCGTGGAAGCCAAAACACATAACACACACGAACAATACAAATAAAATTTACAAAATTTACAAAAACGATCAGGTCTGTCGTACAAACTATAATGGTTGACATTATCCCGTTCCGAGCAAGACGCCGACTGGAGGATACCTGTGTCGTGCCTGATGTGGTGGCTTTATCAGTTTATCAGTACAACTTTGTTCTCCTGGCTTAAGGTTCCTTTTCTGATTTAAAATGCTATTGAATATAAAGTGTGAATTGTACCGTAGTTTGTTGTTTAAAAATATATCGTCCAAATTATTTTCGGTGTAAGCTTTGGTTAACTCTTCTAGGGTGTCCGTCCAGTCTATTGCCTTTCTTACATTTGTGGAGTATTTTTAAGCCAGTGTTCATATCGCTCATGTCGTGATTTTTGTCAACCAAGTTTTGTGCAAAGGATGTCTTTTATTTGAGGGCTCTAGGAAATAAAGTGTGCTCTTTGTATCTGGTTTTGAATGGAGTCCAGTCTTTCCTATATAGAAGCTTGGGCAACTTGCACAGTTAATTTTATAAACATCTGACTCACCTCATTTCACCTTTATCACCTACGTAACCTTAAACATTCAATTTGTTAATTGTTTTGTTGTTCGTTCTAAAAGCCAATTCAACGTTGTGTTTCTTTAGCTCTTTCGTGAGCGTGTATTGAATGGAATGGGAATATTCCATGTTACACCATTTGAGCTGTATTGACGAAGGTAAAGCCTATTTTTAGTTACGTTACAGCTCAGAAGCTAATACATGGATTTTAATATAATTTGGGACTAAAAGTGACTCAGATATACAAATAAAGACAAAATTTAAACTTGGCTGAGTGCTAATATATCTTTCAAACGGGTAATAATCTCTATTTCATGTCAAGTAAACCATGCAATAACAGTAACACCCCATACAGTCTGAGTAAATGATACCAACTGAAATACAATTAAGGCTATGTTCTTCTAAGAATAACCCCTCTTCAGGTTTATCACCATTATTGAAAATGTTATGCGTAGTCTTAAAGAAGTTTCTGCTAAAAACTTGTGCTTACAGTGTCTAATGATAAAAAAAAGGCTCTGGTAAAAATATCTGTAAAATATTCAGTAAAATGTTTTTTACAATATTTACGATCAAGTGTATTCATGAAATTCTTAGGTAAAATGCAAAACAGCTTTAGGTATCTAGGGAGTACTTAGCTATTAGTATTTTTTAGTGTAATATATTCCTATTGGTTTTCTATGAAATTTTCATTGTATATTTAAATCGATTCAGGTGCTAACATTACTTCATGGACTCAGTATTGAAAACATTACTTTGGACGAGTCATACTTTGAAAACCTGCACAGTCTGGTGGTTCTTGAAATACACGGATCTCCACACACACTTGGTCATGTGAAACTACGAAACAAAGCACTCAAGAAATTAAGTCTCCTGCAGTACCTCAATCTGCAACACGTACATCTTCTGGGAGATAGAAGTTATGGGAACAGACCTGCGCCAGTATCTCGGACACAATACCTAGAGACCTACGGACTAACGTCACAAGGGGAGGACAACAACATAGTGCCTGAAGCCATCCAGCTGGTCCCACAAGAGAGGGATTCGGATATTGTTCCCTACCGTGTTTACCGAGAGCAACAAGAACGAGCGGGGCTGTCTTCGTTCGCAAACCTCAACGGCTTGGTGTTCCTCAGGGCCTTCCACTGTGGCATCAAAGAGGTCAACTGGGAAATGTTTGAAGGTCTGCAGAAACTACAATACTTATCATTGGAAGGGAACAAGATTCCGTTTATAGATGAGTTTGCATTTTATGGAACCCCAAACCTGAAACATCTAGTGATATCTCACAACAAGTTGTTGGATCTCCAAAGCTTGAGTCTCGCTGGTCTTCTCAACCTGGAAACACTGGACCTCTCATACAACAACATTTCCCACCTAACAGAGTTCTCTATTCCTCCTCTACCAGCACTTGTTACGGCTGACTTTCATCACAACCCTCTAGAAACCATACTTCCTTACACATTCCAAGTGATGAACAACACACAACAACTATACCTTGGAGGCAAAAAGGCTAAACTGGAAATCAGGCCAAACTCATTTATAGGTTTCAATAAATTACAAAAAATGAGTATAAATGGAATACAACTGGGAGTTCTTGAAAGGGAATACTTGAAAGGAATGCCTCACTTGAAAGAGATTAGGTTGGAGGGAACGATTCATGAGTTATCTTTTGATGCCTTTGCAGAGGTTCCCAAACTTCAAGAGCTCATCATCAAAAACTGTTCAATTCGCAAAATATCAATGGATGCTTTTTACGGTCTTTACGAGCTAATATTTTTGGACCTATCCCACAACGAGCTGCAAACCTTGCCGCCCTCGTTATTCGACCATCAACGTTCTCTGAAAGAAATCAACTTGCACAATAACAAGTTGACAACTCTACCAGCAGGAATATTCATTTATACAAAGGCAAAACTGATTCGATTAGATAAAAACCCGTGGCACTGCACCTGCTTGATGAATGAATGGGAACCGTCCCAAATCAACAAAATGAAGGTGAAGATCACTGATAATTCGCTATGTCAGTCCCGGTATGACAAGGGAAGCATGTGTAGTATTCATCACATGTATCAATATGTTTATGAACAAAGCGTGACCCCAAGATGTGCTACCCCTACAAGATATAACAACTGGAGTGTGTTTCACCTGCTGCGTAAACATCTAAGATGTGACAAGTTGATATACAAACAGAAAGCTCTCAAGAGCAAACCAGTAAAAGTCAACAGAATAAATCATAAAATTAGCCACAACCATACATCAGAACACCCTAAAATAGAAAGTGAAGTTACTGTAAATGAACACCCTACAACGCTCCCTAGTGTAAGTGATTCAAACAAAACGAATGGCACAGGAACAAAATCAAACACTGAACAACCATCAGTATCTACTTTAAGATATGTGATTGAGGGTCAAGACACCAATATTGGTCTCAATAAAACGAAAGACATCAACATTGGTAAAAAGAAAACAGGATTAATAATAGATACACCAGACAACCAGCATATGTGGACAGATAGGAACAGGGAAAAATACAAACTACTCCTAAAAAAGGAGAAAATGTTGGAAAGCAAATTCAAATTTGTTACAGCAACAAAGAAGACAGACACTCAAGACAATGTTAAAATTCACATTGATCCATTATCCAAAACAAAGAAAAGGTCTGACATACGGAAAAAGTGGGAACAGAAGATGAGAAATACAATGGAAAACTTAAATGAAGTTCCCAAAAGTGAAACTGACTTGCCTTAATTGATGAAGAAAATATTTTAATGTTTTAGAACAAACTTTTATTATAATGTTCAGAGCATTTACAGAAAACAAAAGAATCTTTTGCTTAGAGTGTTGTTTAATGGATGAATGAAATAGATTAGTTAAATAAATTTAACATGAGTGATATGAATAAATTTATCCCAAAAAATCACAGCAATAAATTAATTCTATATTTTATAAGGTCCTTCAATGTTTAAATGTCTAGATAAAAAAATTTCAGTGAAACAAGTGATTGACCTCGGCAATTCAGGGATGAAACTCAAAATAAATCAGTGTAACTATTAAGGGCTTAGCAATAGATAATGTTACTCACTTAGTATAATCAAGCCCGAGTCAATCATATTATCTTGAATGACTCATGAATTCTCTTGCCATATCATGACTAGACAGTTATCATTGTTAATGATGTGATGTCTATAAAACAAAATAATAATAGTATCTTAATTTTAAATTTCAAATATACATGGAAGGATTGTTCATTATTTATGGAGCTACCTCAAACTTTTACAAGGTGTATTTTACACAAAAAAATCTTAAACATTTATGTAAATTAATTTTCCATGTTTGACCTTCACATTGGGTATCATAGTAATTGTGTGAGTTTGATTTTTCTGATATGAGAAAACATTAAATCTTCCTACTGTCCTGTATTAGTAAATTGTATTTACTCAAATCCTAAGTACTTACCAATGAAATGTATTCTTGAAATTATTTATATCAAACTCACAACTCATTTTCTAGGTATGTCTTGTATTTAGGTGAGGATGTTTTAAATTGGTGCCTGTTTGTAAATAATAATAACAATAGGACTAGGAGGAGTAGAAATAAAGACTGTAAAAAATAAGGCTACAACTATGGACTAGGAGTAAGATTTTTAATTTATGCGATTCAAGTGTACCATGTATTTTTGGGGAAAAAACAATGTGCCACATTTTGAAGATTATTTAAGTAAATATTTTTTTTTTTGTGTCAGAGATTGTTTTGTAACCACGATTTATAATCATCAATGACTGGATGAAAAATCTTATCCGTTAGGAGTATATAAAAACACATTTTAAGTATCTAAATTGAAAACAGAATCCAAACAGAAATTGAATTATTGTTAGAAGTTGTACCTACTACAGCAGTTTCCACACAGTGAAGCATTATATTTTTATTATTATATATGAGAGTATCATAAGTATAAGGTTATTGAAACTTATCAATTTAGGCTACTTGTATTTTGTACACACCTCAAGGGTTCTGAACACATTTTATCCAGACATGATTTGTTTGATTGAGGTAAAAATTGGGTTGTATAGCGTAGAACTATGAAGATTTCTCAATATAAGTATTATGTATCTAATAATAATCTGTAGAATAAATTTCCTGTGTTGGCTAATGCAAAATGTTCTCTAGTTTAACACATTGAAGGATTTATTATTGAAGTCTCAATAATGCCACTCGCCAAGAATACACAAGTCACTGTATGTAGGTATTGTAAATATGAAAACATATACTTTAAAATAAAATATTTAAATTTCAGAGTACAATCATTCACCTGTAATATTGTAAAAAAGGTTATAGGCCTATTGCAAAAAAGGAACAGTTAATTTTTCTCTTGTAATACTTTAAAAAATAAAAATGAAATTATCACTGAGTAGTTGATGATGGTTCGTATAATTAAGTAAAACAGCGAAGAGATCAAAACCAAAATCCAATGTGAGATACTAACAATCGCAGGATACATTGCCTGGAAAGAATTACTGGATTTAAAGAGGAGAGAAGTTTATATAAACAAAAGTACTGAATTATTCAGTAGTAGATTTTATTAACTATGATGACAGAGCAGAGGTATTCTTACTTCAGTTTATGAAAAAGCATACAAATATTCACAATCCCTATGGCAGCGGTTCCCAAATGGTGGTACGCAGGGACGTCTAGGATGGTGCGCGTTCAAGTATACAAAGCTTCTACCGATATAAATGCAGTAAAAGTATTCTTTCGTTTTATAAAAATTAGTTTTTAGACTAAAAATGGGGTGGCGTGGGCAACACTAGGCACGTGCCTAGTGCACCTTACGGTAAGTCCGCCACTGTCTCTAGATAAACTAACAACTTTCAGGCATGTACAAATTTTGTTTACTTTGAAACCTATTTAAACTAATAAGAATGAACAAATAGATCATCATTAGGCAATGATTTAGCAGCCCCAGCATTCTTGGGAACATTGATTCTGTGATTCACTAACAACTAACCTCTAAGCAATGTTGCTACAGTTCCCTTGTAGATGCTGCGAATGCCTCCTTCTTTGTAAAGTTTTCTGACGACATCACGAGGCCCACTGTACTTTTTTGGGCCTGATGAATCTTGCTGTACCTACGAGGAAGAAATGTTCCTTTAATCACAACTCTCAAGTACTAACTTGTAAGGATAATTTGGCCAAAGGCAGTTCTATGATTTGTCAATTTCAACGAATGTTTTCAGTCACTGAAATCCTTTCTTTTTAGAGGCAGCAGAATAATTTAGATAGGACATAGTGCCTTCCTAGCTTTGCTAATGTTGACTTTGTTTATTTTATTTTATTTACTAATATTTCACTGGCATTTTTTATGGTTCTGTTAGTGAACCATCCAAATGCTGGTTTGTTTTAGTCTAATGTCTACCTATTATTAGAATATTCAAATGAGTAAATGGCAAATGAATCTAGTATTAGTCCATCTCAGGATTAAAGCAGACCAACCTTTGGGTTTGAAGAGAAGTATTAGAACCACTCGGATTACTAGTTATAGCAAATTTCTTGTCTTAGACCTATCTTTCAAAAGGATAAGATATCCACACATTTTCTCACCCTTATGTTTGTGTAGATTATTTATATTATTATCAGCAAAACAAAATAATATAAAAATACTATGTAAAATGAATTACCTGTAGCAAACACTTGATTCTCTCCCCAGGAGCCATTATGACGGTAGTGAAGATTCCAGAAAATGCACCAGCATAAAACAGTTGAGGTTTAGTCAAAGTTTCATTTTCTTTTGATTGTTGTAATCGCTTCCCAACTCCAAAGCCAAAAAAACTAATTGCAAAAATTGGGGCCACTCCGGCAATAGGAGCTGCCATTCCTGAAATTACATTTAACAGTTTGTTTCAGAATATCACTAAGGATTGTCAAATGGCACTGAACAATAATTTTTTGTTATTTTCCTATTCAATGAGGAAATTTAACAACTCATAAGATATAGCAGAAACTATTAGACTATTTGAAAATATCTTCAAATATTTTTTGAGTGGCTATGATGCATCCATTTAAAGGTAAGCTAAACATTGTTAGCATTGTTTTAATTATTATTCTGAGCCAATAAACTCAAAACGACAATTATTAATTAACGAACACGTTAGAATCCTGGACAATCTCATTGTAGGCTAGGTTATCAGGACAAATTTTAGGTGAGACAACTATTACACAATATTTCACGAAACCGCGGTATTGAAATCTAATTTTGTCTCTCTACCCGAAATTTTGTCATAAAACTATTTTATAGTTTCTGTAGGAACAATTTCCATCCAAACAAATAGCCTATATAAGGTCTTGAAATCACACTTTTTTTAATTGGTTTTGCTTAAATTGGACAGCAAACATTTGGCAAGAAGCCTTTGATGACTGGTGGAACTTTAACTGGGAGCCTTTATAGCGCTCAGACCATCCTCAACAGTTTTTTTTTTTTTTTTATATCACTTACCTTAAAAGAGTAGTAACATTTTAAAGAAAACCTAAAATATTACATATTTCACAAATGTGGAATTAAGCTGAGATTCGATGCAAGAGTCATCATTGCACTGGTTGATCTTGGACAAGTAAAAGTGAGACCAACAACAACATTCAATGAGTAATGATGGTAAGATAGACCCAGAAGCTAAACATGAGAGTAAAATTCACTTTTAATGATAGATTAAATTACAGCAGGAAGACAACACAAATTGATTTGATATCTTTTTACGTAATAACTGCTATGGTTAACTTTGAAGTAGATGAAAAAATGCTTAAATGGGCACTTTTCTGTATTGGGAAAGTAATAAAGTAAAGAACATAAATTGAAAAAGAAATTGTTATAGGTACTACAGTAAACTGTTTGAGAAAAACTTATATGTTACTACACGATAGTCATTCTTAATTTTAATTAAATAGTTAAATAAATTACCTTTATAAAATCCCTTAAATCCTTCTCGCTTAACAGTCTTCACGGCACAATCCCAAGTTCCTGTGTATAATGGGAGCTGCCCATTAGTTGGCCTTGGCATTGTCTGAAGTCTTACCTGTAACATTATAAATTATACAAGTTTTTTAAGTAAAAAGCTTTTACTTTTCTATCTTTTAATAACAAATATTACAAGTAGCTGAGTCATTTCTCTTTTAAATGAGGATTTCAGCATTGTATTACAGGTAAGATTAAATATATTACTAAGAATTTTTTTTAATTTTACCAAGAAATCATTAAGTTTACTAAGTCTATACTGATAAAAAAAAGAATGACCAAACTAAAATATACAATCAAATGTCTATAAATTAAGGTTTCCATCAACGTCCCATCACTGAAAAGCGAACTAGTTCAAATCTTACATCAGCGCCATGCTCTTTAATTAACACATCATTAACTACTTATTCCAGCTAGTTTCTTCCCGTACGTTAAAATCAGTTTTGTCATAGTATCCAAATATGAGAGCGAGAGAAAATAGATGTTTCTGCCAAGTAAATCATATTCTGTGATTAGATTTTGTGGGAAGGGGGTCAACTCCTATTGTAAAAGTTAAAAAAATTAAAGTAAAAAAAATTCATAAGTGGCTTAAAGAGATTTTGCAAAAGACCTAACAGATTTGTTCAATGAGGCCGGCAGCAGGTATTCATTAGTTTCCATTAATACAGTAACTAAAGTTGGGGAAACCCTAATTGGTGATTGACATTTTTAAGACTATCAAGGTTCATCATTGTCTTTTTAGTCTTGATGAGCACTATCAGTTTAACCATCGCTCATCGAGTGACCTTATAATTCACATGCAAACTCCCCTAGCTTTGGTCACTGTCTCAAACGAGACTGACAAAAGTCAGCAGCCTTTTGTTTTTCACAACTAACACCATGAAAAACATCATTAACATTGTAAAAATGCTTACAACCACCTCTACACACCACTTAAGATATTTACTATATTCAATCACTTTACTCCAGTTACGTCCATCAACGACGATGGACTACAATAGTGGTTTACGCCTCAGACAATAGAAATTTGATCACCTGATTAAAACTTGGCAGGAGCGTAGACTTTCTTCGCGTAATTTTCAATTACTATGACAAGACTTATCTTCGCAGAGGGATGGGAACCAGCAAGGATAGAAGTGCGTGGAGTTAAGATTACTGCATTGGTGACTGTAAATTGCAGGTAAATTGCTTGGCCGTGACAGGAGGTCGATGGAAACCTTAGTTTATTAAATCCTAAAAAAAGCTATTTCATGCCATAAATATATTTGATGGCAAATTTCTTATCACTCAGCCTAGAACATATTCTTGACAGCATAGAGGAGCCTAATGTATTGATTGGATCTGGATACATTATGCTAACAACATTTACCCTACTAAACATAAAACCGATAAGTAGATGAATAAGTTTTTAACTTGACTTCAATCTACCATTATCTCATAAAATTAAATTTTATGCAAACCTCCTCAGAGCTGAAGTGTATAAATTGGTTAAAGTGCTGTAAGAAAGGGGATTAACCCTGTACCCAGGGTGCTCATCTACGCAGACACTCATTCCTTTCCCAGCTGACGTCAGCTAGGCGATGACCGGTAGGGCTAACTTCCAAGAAACAGCTATAACCCCCACACACCCACAACAGCCACACACCCTATTGGTAACAGCCAATGAGAAGGGCTATTGAAGAAGAAGGAGGGATGAGGAGTCTCGGAGCTGGAGGACCTCAAAAAAAATCAGGGAGATCGTCTCGGGCGACAGGAGTAAGAAGATCGGAGTTTCGGAGTGTGTGTGCTTCTGGGACAATTAGCAGTATGTAAACAAATAAATATTACTATGTTTTTTAAAGATGTACAACAAACAAGTCATATAATTTGTTAGTAACTCAATCTTTTAATTTTCTATTAATTTTCTTTTCTCGTAAATTTACGTTGTATTTTTTCTTACTATGTTCTAGTTCTTCTTTGTTTTTTCAAAGTCCTTATATGGCGTTGTCACCCTTTGTAACTTTTGTTTTTCTAAATTTATTTTGTTTTATTACAAGTTGAGTCACACCTTAGCAGTCTTGTGTTTCTTTCAACCTTTCACCTACTCTCTAGATTCTGTTAGTGTGTTTAGAACGAACGGTTTTAAATTTAGTAACCAAGATTTGTCCATTGTGATACAATGAACTTTATCTTTATTCGTTAGCCTGATTTCCTGTTTCTTAAAATCCAATTCCATGCAGTTTTGGAATAAAAAACCAATTTCCCAAGATTACGTTAGTTGCTAAATCTTCAATTACATAAAAGTCGGTTGCATACACAGTGCCATTAATTGTTGTTGGTAGTAATAGTTTTCCTAAGGCCCAGCGCACACGGTGTGACTGTTTTACAACTTTCGTTGCAAACTAGTTGCGAGTGCAACTGTTTTGTGACCTCGGCAATGTATTGCAGTGGGGAAGCGCACACGACGCAACTGGTTGTATGCAATTTCAAAAAACATTTGAAACCAGTTGCATGCAACCGTGGGCCCGACGTTGCAGTTGCGTTGCAGACTTCAGTTGCACGAGACCACGGGGTGTTTTGTGGTGTTTGGTGGTATTTTGACGGCCGTATAGTGTTATTAGTGTTTATAATTTCCTATCCGACTAGCTCTAGCTGCTACAAACAGCCTAGTACTAACATTCTTGCTCAAATAAAGGTGAACCCAATGCTCTCTCAGTACCCTTCGCTGTCTTCGGTATTGATAATAGCTAATAACGTCTTCTTCGTCTGAGTCCGACGTAGTAAGCGCACCTAAGGCCTTAAAACATCGTAACTGCACTAAATTTGCACTCCACTGATTGCACAATAGACGCAACTGTAGTTGTAAAACAGTCACACCGTGTGCGGACAGAAGTTTTGTTTCAGTTGCAAACTGGTTCCAGACGCAACTGGTTTGCAACAGTTGTTGTAAAACAGTCACACCATGTGCGCTGGGCCTAAGACTTTTACTGGTTGATCGTTTGCTGCTACAATTAATGGTAAGTTATCTGTTTGAAAGGATAGGTTATTTACAATTGATGATTTTATAAGGCAATCGTTGCAACCAGTATCTAAAGTAGCTGAATAAGTTGTCCATTTTCTAGTATTTTAATATTTAGTGTTAATGTAGGGAATGGTTTTGTTTGTTTGTTTAACATTAAAAATTAAGTCATAAATATCCGATAGTGTGCAATTAGATTGTCTCTTATCACATTTAATTAGGGTTCTCAAATTTAAGTGCTTAGAACTTTGTTGGAAAACTTCTTTGTCGATTTGATTCTGGAGGGTTGTTGCTTCACTAGCGGTTAAACAAACTCCTACAGTTGATGAATCCACGTGCTATCCATAGAGGTTCCTGGAAGTGATGTAGTTGTACTCAAGCTGTAGCTGTTATCCGATGTTGAAGGTCGTACGTGAAGAGGTAACAGATGTGGCAAGTAGAGTCTTGGGCTGATCAGCTGTGCGGTGCCATGACGTCAGTTGCTGAGTCGGTGTTCCTAGGCAGCAGCGAGTCGACGCTTGTGACGTAGGCGTTTGTTGAGGTGCGTTATCCTCTTTATCAGCTGATTGCATGGTCGTCTTAGGTTCTGCAGACACTGTAGAAATGGTGCTGACCTGGTTCTTGAGTTGAGTGTGTTGAAAATGTCTTGATGTTACTGTGGTTCTTAGAAGAAATGATTATGTCATTGGGGTTACTTTATCTTTATATTTTACACTAAACGAATCATCAATTGTTGGAAAGTTGTATTGATATAGAGGACTAAATGGTGAAAATATATTAAAATTTGAATGAATTATTGTATGGTTTTTAAGATTGATGAATTGTTGAAATGAGGTATACGTTTGGTTGTGTTCCAGAAATATCTTGTGTGTATCTGTTTATTTTGGGAAGCCAAATATCTATTTGGTGTTACTTGACTTCCCTGCTTTAGAAGTTTTTTTGAAACTGTTCTCTTTTAGCCGGACACCTAAAGCACTGGTTAATGGTGTGGTTATTTCTTTTGCAATATGTGGGAGTAACCCACATCACCGCCAATAATTATATATATTGAGGTAAGAGTCAACCCCATCGGCTGATCCAAAGGCAGGCAGACAGCTCTAGTCGGACCGAGACTAGCACTCCAACCGGAAAAGACCAACCGCCGGCAAGCAGGTTTGTCTTGGATCCGTCGCCGAAGAAGAAGGAGGTCCTGATCCTTGGTCAACAGTTGGTAAAGTACCGATAATGTCTAATTAGTTGTAATCTTTTGGGGGATAAAGGGGGTAAGGGGAATCATATCTTTTTCTAAATTAGACCAAGATCAACCAACAATAAATTAATTCAAGTAACTAAATTAAACTTTACAGTTATCGATATCATGTTCTAGGGCAAGTTGCTGCAGGCGTTTCACAATGGCGAGGAGTAGTTAGAGTTGAATAAAATGTAGTTAATCTATTTATTAGAGACCTATCAAAGCTGGCTTATGCTGAGCAGGGTTTTTTGTGAGTGCTATTGGGTAGTGGAATCAGCACGATATTCATTAAATGTGGATCTAGCTGGGTTAATTCCAGTCAAGACCCCACAAATATGAGCAAAATTTGGAAGGGGTATTTGAGTATTTAGAATTCCTGTGGTTAGCTCTAGCATTGTACCAACAAGTTTCTGTGGCCTGATTGTTTTTGTTACATATGTGACAAAAGAATGTAGTGTTTTGTGATCTGTGTGGTGACCTGTAATCTAATCTGGTTCTAGGGGTAGGGTGTCTGTTGGATTGTTGTGGGTTGTAAGGCGAAGAGCTTCTCGATAAATTTTGTGAGTTTCGAGAAGCGCTTCTGGGCCTATATTTTTCAGCTGACCTGTCATATCTGTGATGAGGGGAAATGTTTCTTCTGTATGTAGATCTTGAACGATGGTGTGTTTCTTTGTTTGGGTTGTTCCTATTTTAGTTTGTTTCAGCAGATTGGACTTTAAAGGCTCAATAATGTATCTTTTATGTCCCTAAGTTCTGATTTTAAGTTATCTAATTCGTCATTTTCATACGTTACCGATTTTGATTGAGTTTTTATTAAGGTAACGCATTCAGCTGAGTTTTGATATTGTCTTTGATTTTTATCCCTAATCGCTCTTTGAGATTCAATTTTTAGCAGATTCTCGTTTAGCTGTTTAAGTGAGTTGTTTTCCATCCTCACTAGGTCGTTACAAATTTCCGGTTTTACTCCCTGAATTACAAACTTGATTACTTTTGCATAGTTCATTTTGGGATCTATTCTATGGGAAAGGTGTATGATTTTGTATAAAAACTTTATTGGAGATTCATTTTCTCCTTGCGTTCTGTTTTCAAGGAATGTCTGTAAGTCATCAATTAAGGCAACTGGGCTGAATGCTTTGATGAATTCGGTTTCTAGGTTTGCCCAACTAGTTTCAGTGTTTCCTTGTTTATAGAGTGCAAACAATTTATATGGGTTAGATGTTAAGTGTCTGGTTGACACTAACAAGTGGAAAAGTTCAATTTTTGTTTTTTCGGACCAATGATTGCACCTTGATGCTAAACTTATATTGAATTTTTGAATAAATTCATGTACATCTTCTGAAGGAAGACCTGAGTATGTGCCTGCTTTTATTAAAGGAAGTTTCTCTTTTAAATCATCAGCCATGTTTTTATTGGTTATATGTGATTTAGGGTGAGAGACAATTTGTGTTGATGTATTCTAAAAGGGGTTTCCAGTTGGTTATGATTTTGATAGGTTTCTTGATATAAATTAAACGAATTGAAGCTTTGTAACAACTATTCATGTTCTATTGTTGACCTGTTTTGGTAAAGGTTTTGTGAATGTTCAGTTTCAGGTTGTGTTAGGTCGTCAGAAGTGTGTGCAGTGTCATATATTGGTTCTTGAAGGATTTTCTTGAATTTTAGCAAATCTCTAAACTGTTCTTTTGTTTGGTCTTCTAGAATGTTGTTAAAGAACAAGTCTGTTAATGCCTCAGCAAAACTAGTAGGTATGTCTAAATGCAGTCTTGAAAACATCTTAAGTAAAAGCTAACTTTGTTCTTAGATTGGCTAGAGTTTCGGATGGGTGGGAGTTATATTTTATGTTGACAAGCTAAAAGCCTCAGTTTTGTTTAAGCTATATATTTCAATGTTAACAATTTCAAAATCTAAATCCAAAAATTATCTTTTAAGTTTTAGTACTGCGATGAACCTATATTACAGTTGAGGGTTCTATAAACGTTATGAGCCTATCTACGCTAATTACGAGTTTTTTTTGTTTTTTTTTTAAGTGACCTATATTGTTTTGTTCATATTCTGACTTTAAGTTTAATCTTAAATTAACACCCTATACATTTTACGAATCGTGAGTCTGATTTCAACTTAACTGACTATAAAATAAAAATAATTCACAAGTCATATAATTTGTTTGGAAGATAATGTATTAAAAGAAATGTAGGATCGTTATCGTTAAGGCCAGAATGAAAAGACAGTCTTCGCCTCCACCGTGCGAGTCCTATGCCTCTCTAAAAATGGGGGTCTCAAAAGTTACACTCGCTTGGCTGTTGTCGAGAGGTGAAAGGTTGAAAGAAACACAAGACTGCTAAGGTGTGACTCAACTTGTAATAAAACAAAATAAATTTAGAAAACAAAAGCTACAAAGGGTGACAACACCAAATAAGGACTTTGAAAAAACAAAGAAGAACTAGAACATAGTAAGAAAAAATACAACGTAAATTTACAAGAAAAGAAAATTAATAAAAATTAAAAGATTGAGTTACCAACAAATTATATGACTTGTTTGTTTTACATGTTTAAGAAACTTAGTAGCCTAATATTTATTTGTTTACATACTGCTAATTGTCCCAGAAGCACATGCACAGGCACACGCACTCCGAAACTCCGATCTTCTTACTCCTGTCGCCCGAGATGATCTCCCGGATTTTTTCTTTCAAGATTCAAGATTCAAAGAGTCTTTATTCACACAGTACAAATTTTCGTACATGAATAGTGTCTATTGTCTATTGTTACTTCAAATCAAATCAAATCAAATCAAATCATTCTTTATTCATTATACATAAAATAACATGTATTGAATAGAGTCAAATAGGCTATAAATACATATAACTACATATTACAAAGTGCTTAAATTAAAATATACTATTAAGATAAGTGAAGAATTTCTAATTGAATATATTAAAAATATAACACTATTGCAATCACAATAACATTAGCAGTTATTAAAATAAAAAACATATACCCATTTTCCGGGCTTAAGTAAAAATATACACAGAAAAGAAAAAGTATTACTAATCATTGTGAAAATTTAAATTGTTCCCCTAATTTTGCTATGGAGTTCAAATTATGTAAGCTACTAATTTTTATTGTTTAAAAATTCTTCTATGGAATAAAATGAAAATTTAATTAAAAAGTCTTTTAGTGTTCTTTTAAATTTATTCAAATTGTCTTCCGTCTTTATATAAGCCGGCAGGTGTTGCAAAAAAATCAAACCTGAATAATAAGTTTTCTTTTTGAAAAATTCCAATTTATGTCGGGGTAGGTTAATTTTAAACCTAGTGTTATAGTCACCAGTATTGCTTGAAGTGGATGACAATTGAATTTGTTTTGCATAGACAGATGCTTCATATATATACAGACTATACACCGTTAGGATTTGTAATTCCTTAAAATACCTCTTAGCTGATTGTTTTCTTTGCAGTTTCATCATTAGACGAATAGCTCTCTTTTGTTTGATAAGGATAAAATCCAAATTGGTCTTTGATGTTGCTCCATAAATAGATATTCCATAAGCTATGTGACTATGCAGTAATGAAAAGTATATTATCCTCAAAGTGTCTATGCTGCAGATCTGAGACATCTGTCTTAAAGCACATACACCAGAAGTCAATTTTTTAACAACATGTTTAACGAGATTGTCCCATGTAAGATTTTTGTCGATAATTAAACCAAGAAATTTAGTCTGTTCAACTTGGTCTATCTTGTCATTGTTTATACAAATTTTTGCTTCAAATTTTGTTGTTGATTGTTTGGTTGAAAAATATATGAAGTTTGATTTATTTGCATTTATAAGAAGATTTTTTCTTTTAAAAATTCATGAGTTACTTGAAGATTTTTTGAAGAAGATGTTTCAATTTCAGAATTAGAATTTCCATTTAGCAGGATATTAGAATCATCAGCATACAGACACATGGATCCGTCACTCCCAGGAATAGTCCCAGGCAAACCCCTAATATAACAAAGAAATAGTAGAGGGCCCAGGATCGATCCCTGGGGGACTCCATATCGTAGTGTCCGATGCTGTGATTGAATTTTTTCAATGTAGTTTATTTTATAATGTTCTATGATGTCATCCACTTCAACAAACTGGTGTCTATTTTTAATGTAGGATTCAAACCATTTAAGTTCTTTACCACGGACTCCAAGTTCATTTAAAACGTTAATTAATTTATTGTGCGACACACTGTCAAAGGCTTTACTGAGGTCTAAGAATATTCCTACCACCTTTTTCCCTTTATCAATTGCATTTATTATAGACTCTATAAATTCTATACCAGCTGTTACTGTGGATTTTCCTTTTCGAAAGCCATGTTGCTCTTTGTCCAGTAACTGATTGATTTCAAGATATCTAGACAGCTGAATATAAACTATACGCTCATAAATTTTGGAAAAGGCAGGTAAAATTGAAATGGGACGATAGCATGATGGATCTTTAGGATTACCTTTTTTAAATATGGGAATAACTTTAGCCAACTTTAATTTGGATGGAAATATGCCTGAAATGAGAGAGGAGTTTATTAAATGTGTTAATGGTTTTGATATGAAAAGTAGTGATTTTTTAATTAGAGTAATTGGTATTTCATCATGCCCAGAAGAAATTTTATTTTCAAATGACAGCACGACTTTTTTAAGATGGTCTTCTGTTATTGTTTCAAATTTAAAAACGTTTGTCATGGCAGTAACTTTTTTTTGGGTGAAAATGTTGTGATTTGATGTTGAATCAATGTTTGGCAAAATAAGCTTTTCAACAGCAGTTGTAAAGAAATTGTTGAAAACATTACTCACAGCAACAGGATCTGATATTTGGTTATCATTTTGAACTAAGATTATTTTGGAGGTGACAGTTTGTTTTGATTTTAGTGAAATCTCATTTTTTATTATATTCCATGTAGTCTTTGTTATGTTCCTAGATTTTCTAAATTTATTTTGGTAAAATTTTTGTTTAGCACTGTTTATGGATTCCTTTAACTGTTTTTTCTTTACTTTTATTGTTTTATATAACAGTGAATTCCTTTTTGCTCTAGTATATGTTACTAGTTCATGGATTTCACTTTTTTTCCTTATTATTTCATTTGAATTCCATTTACATATATTTGATACTTTTTCTACACACATCATTTTGGGGAAATTGGTGTTAAAAATGTGACTGAAAGTAGACATAAAGACATTAAATTTTGCATCCACCGAAGATTGATAAACATCATACCAGTGTTCATTACTTAAGTCCCTAAGGAACATTTTAAAATTATTTTCAGTATACTTTCTGCATAACCTCTTCATTACCTTTTTGTTTGTACTGTTAACATTTTGTATTTCAAGCAATTGAGCATCATGATCAGATACATGAGTAATAACGCCTGAGACATTTAATTTTGTTTCAAAAATGCTGGTAATGAAGTTATCAATTGCAGTAGCTGATTTATCAGTATTCCTAGTTGGAAAGTCAACCCTATAAGACATGTTATATATATTTATGATATTTAAAAATTGATTGTACACATTATCATGATTTAAAACATTAATATTTATATCACCTGCTAATATGATGTTCTTGAACCTTTTTGTTAATAAATCTAGAGTAATATCCAGTTTTGCTAAGAAAGGTTGGATATATTTATATTCAGGAGTTCTATATAACCCTAACAATATAAACGACATACCATCTAGTATGATTTCAGTCATACAGCACTCAAATTCTTTCTCGAAAATAAGTATTTGAATTCCTTTAATATGTACTGTTTTAAAATTTACATAGTTACTAGTAAGTATTAGAACACCACCCCCAGTGGTTGAAGATCTGGTCCAATAGGATGCTATTTTATAATTTTTCAGTTTAAAATGAAACAAATCTGTCTCTTTCATGTTAATTTCTGTTAGAACAACAATATCTGGCTTAATTTCATCCAAGTTTACTTCCAAAATGCCTATACGGGTTGATAAATTTTGAATATTTTGATGAAGAATTAGAAAGTTTTGAGTGCTGTTTACAGAATGTGTTAATTGGTTGCTAGATCTTGGCCTATTTTTCTTAAAAAAGTGGTTACATTATGACATGATGTATTAATAGAATCACAGGTTAGGGGTAGGGAATTCAAGACAGGAGTGAACAATTGGCAATTTAAAGGTACTTCATTCACTGCACCAACACTATCACAACCCCTGACAGACAGCCCCCCATCACATGACACAGGCGCTGGTGACTCCTCCACAGGCTGGGTCATTTTTTCATTTTACTTGGGCCAAAAGAAGCAGCTACTTGATCCTGGTGATCTCAAGTCTGAAGTAGAGGTTCTACAAGTTGAAGGGGTTGACACGTCATCGTTTAATGGGCTACTTAAGGATGTTTCCATAGCAGATGAGTGTTCCATGGATTCCTCTACAATTTTAGTCCTAGTAACTGAAGCCAATTGAAGTTCTTGATTAACTGGTGAAGACTCCTGCTCATGATGATGATCAATAACTTGCTGTAAGCGTTTGATGAAGTATTGGTAGGGAACACCATTGTGTAATGGGCGGTTCGAGTGTTGATGGTAGCAGATTATTTGCACAGACGCTTTGGTTGCCTCTTGAAATTGAACCAGATTCCTGATGAAGTGATCTGGCCACACCTGATCCCTCACACAACCCATTGCAGAGCAAATAAGAACTTTAAGGTTTTTCTTCTTGAATTCCTCAGTTAACTGTTGGAAAGCATAGTCGTAATCGTAGTTTGTAGGTTTAAGATAGTATTTTGGTTTTGTTATTAAGCTAAAGACACTAGCTCCCTTATTAGTCTTCTGATAAGCTAGGTGACTGCTTAGGCAGTCTGAGGGTAATGGTTTACCAAACTCCTTACGGAAGGTAACTGCCACACCAGCACTTAGACTCCTTTCATGTTCCAGGTCTGCAGATATGGTGTGAGCAAAGCCAACAGATTCGTCGTTTTGAAATTTATTAATCATGCTTTTCATGCTTGTCTGAATTATACTTATTGGAGGTAGACTATGGTTGACTTTTCCTCTTATGTTTGATATTTCTTTGTTAGGCCTGATAGAATTTATAATGATATATGATAGCTTTTTCTTCCCCCTATGATTTAGATGTAGTCCATGACGTGTAAAATGAAATCTTTGTAGTTCATCCAGGTCAATAAGATGCACTTTGTTTGTTCTTATTGCTAATTCTCTGATATAACTATTTAATAAGTTGATATCATCATGACGCGGATCATTTAAGCCTATGTCATAGCGATTTGGTATTGTGGTAATATGTACAGATGATTTATCCTTACTTAGTTGTGTCAGATACTTTTCCAAATTGCTATAGATGTTTGAGGTTGTTTTTTTTTATTACATCATTGGTTCCAGCAATTATTACTAATGACTGATGTCGAGATCTGTTTGCTTGGTTATGAATCTTCTCAGTTGTAGCTATACTTACTACCTAAATTAGCAATAAGAAACATTTAAACAAAATACTATAGGCTACATTATTTTAAATTGAAATTACTAAAATCTTCTATTTTGTAAGGTGCAAGGTCAAGTAAGAATGCCTTCAGATTTTTCATAAATTTAGTTTTGTCTTTTTCTTTTTTTAAAAAGCTAGGAAGTTTTCTAAAAAAATAGTTTCCAATATAAGAAGGTACATAAACATAACATAACATAACATAAGGTATATAAAGAAGGTATATAAAGGTATGCTTTGAGGTCCTCCTGCTCTGAGACTCCTCATCCCTCCTTCTTCAATAGCCCTTCTCATTGGCTGATTACCGATAGGGTGTGTGGCTTATAGGTTAAAGCTGTTTCTTGGAAGTCAGCCCTACCGGTCATTGCCTAGCTCACGTCAGCTGGGAAAGGAATTTGTAGATCGATGCTCATGCTACTGTTCAACTCTGTTCACACCAACTGGTCGACTAAGTGTTATGTGAACAGAGTGTCTGCGTAGATGAATACTGTGGGTACAGGGTTAATCCCCTTTCTTACAGTTCCTATCACCAATGCATTCATATACTAAAAGCTGTTGTTCAACGATCATAAAGTCTAGCTTACTTTGTCAAATACACTAAGTGCTATCTAATATAAGTTATTTAACCAAACATCTAGCTGGGTAAAGTACTAAAGAAGCTTATGTAAACCAGACAGGTTAGCATATATATTTTGAATAAAGAAAGAAAATATAGTACCGTATCTTAGTTAAAGGTTGTTAAACTTTATTATAGCCTAAACAGTGTTAAGCCAGAAAATGTGTCAAGGTAAACATACATACACATGATTTATAATTAATAATCCATATGATTCTAAATAGACAGTGAGCAAGTAAGTTTCTTTCAACAATATATATAGGCTATCATAAAAAAATTAAAGTATAATTTATCAGATGCAGTGTTGCCAGATTGGCCAGAGTCCAAATCTATTGTATTTGGGGCATAATTATTGTACACATAACATATTTAATATTATGATATAAAAGTGCAATGCAAAGAATGAAATTATGGAAATTTGACTCTCTCTGCCGCTGCTGCTTACCGCTCTCGCTTTACTACTAAACTAGAAATACAACATTGGGTAGCACTACCCTAGGATGGCATCTCTGCTAGAAAATCGAGACGCTGTATGGAAATTTAGTTATGTAGATACCCACTAGAGAAATTAACCAGCACATTGGCTCATGACAAAGAGTATGCACACTCATGACTTTATAACAATTCCTCAGTCCCCTGTTTCCAATGTACTAAGAGCGATATACTCTACCCCTAGTACAAATGGCGTCCAAATCTCTCAATTCTCTCATTCAGTCCTACCTCCAGTTGTATCTCTAGCTCTGTGGCCTGCTGGACTCCACACAGCTGATGCTTTTCCAAGGTTGCCAGATCAGACCAAACCGCAAAGAAACTATGTTGTGTTTTTTTTTTTTTGTGGCATACACATGGAAATGCATTTGAATCAATATTAGGCTAAATACTTTATTTTCATGGCAACAGAAAACAATCTTAGTTTCTCTTGCCAATAATCATACTGGTACACATCGTAAAAATTATGGTAGGCCTAATAGGCCGATTTTCTAAAATTATTTTTGATGGGGAAGAGTAAAAATTTTGTATGAACGTAATAATTATCGTACACTTGGCAACACAGATGTAATAATGGGCTATAAGTAACGTGGCCATATGTCCTGCTGTCGGCGGGACAGTCCCCGTTTTACATGAAATTGTCCTGCTGTCCCTACAATCGGCTGTGGAACACCTAAATGTCCGCTTTGGCTCGGAGGTCAGACGTTTGAAATATTTACATAAGCTTACTATGAAAATTCTCCTTTCCCCACTAATTTTTTGTTCATGTAAGAATACTAGTTAGTAGCCTAATGTTGAGGAAAACTAAAAAAAACAGACCTATTAGCCTATTTAGTTATCTGTAGGCTACAACAAACAAGTCATCGATCGGGTGAGTTCGACTTTTTTTTAACGCTCGGTACCGTACTAATAAAAATTGTTTCTAACCGAGTGTTTAAACGTCACCAACATCTGTCCGCAATTTCCATCTGAAAATTTGCGTCCTTTGCTCAGTTCCTGCTGTTTACGTGCACTTGGTAAAGCTATCCTGTTTTGAGGAGATTTCTAAGTAAGGATGGCCTAAGTTTCATCCAATGAACTGAATTTAAATTCATGTTTTTATTCAGAACACCCTAATCAGATAGCCTAGGTTAAATATAATAAACCCAATTAAAATACCAATTTATTTTATTAAATTATTAGCCTATTTCTAGATTGCATATAACACTAGGCCTAGTTTACAATTATTATTTTTCAAAATTTGTCCCCCGACCACTGTCTAGCAAGGGCCTATTCCATACACCCTGGTATGGGGTGTTCCGCCTTAGAGTCCAAAATATATGGTCACGTTAGCTATAAGGTATCAATTTTAGGCATATCTTAGTTCTTACCTTGATGGTGTCAAAAGGATGTCCTACAACAACAGTACATACTCCCCCAAAACCTCCAGATAGAAAATACTTAAATGGACTTGATTCACTAGACATTTTGATTTAATACAGTAATTCTACTGACTATAAAACAGATTGAAATTTTAAAAATGACGATTAAGACAACACTTAACTTATTAGACTAGCACAGCCTTTCACAGACTAACCTACAAATTATTTTAAATGGGTATTTAGTTTAGTTTAAGTAATGTACTTTAAAAAGGCACAGATGATACATTTCTATATTGTATCAAGGGTTTCTAGTACCCTAACACATCAAGAGTGAAACTGCATTTTCTGGATTCATTGACTGCCTAATTTAAAACTAATTTGGTTATGTTTACGTCCAATGGTTTAATATTAATTATCTCATCTCGATCTCACTCGACCAGCAAAGCAACCAGCACCAGCAGTAGTAGTAGTGAGTAGTGTCAATAGTGTCATGGTGGAAGGAAAATTCATAGGTGTGCTATTCCCGTCAAATGTTGACGTCACTCAGATTGCAAACACCATTTTACCATTTAGAAAAATTATAAAAACAATAACAATTGAATCAAATCAAAACAAATATATACTTATATGGCAATACAATCAGCTGATTTTTTTGTTTGTAATCTGGGTGACGTCAGCAAATTACGGGAATGTGACACCAGACCTATGTATTTTCCTTCCACCTTCCACCATGGAGTATTGTAGTGGGGGTCACTGTCAAGGCGCCACCACGTCAAACCACCACCTCGGTGTTTTTGGTCAGAGGCGTCAACCCACCACCATAAAAAACCAAGGTGGTGGATTGACGTGTACATACACGTCTGCCCACAACCACGATAATCTTATTTATTAATCTTCCAAGTTTAACAATCTGGGCAGTATTTTATTTTTTTAGACGTAATTAGTTTTATTTGAGACCTGAATGTGTACATTTAATACAGCAAACACTTTGAATACCATTTAATAAAACATTAAAATACACTATTTTCGCTTCAGCTCTTTAACCAATAAAAATACCAAAAGACATTAAACACAAAGATTATAGCTAACTTTAAGGGTTGCAACGTAGTTTGTAATGAAACCCATGTTGCTATTTGAAATTTTTGAGATAACAGCTTTTGAAGCTCCAAAATGTTTGAAAATGCGTATAAGTAAAAAGTGGGTAAAAGGGTTGAAACCAGAGTTATTTTAAAGATGGTTTAGCAAAAAAATTTAATTTAGGTCAATTTTTTCATAGCCAAGTAACCAAGCTTTCGTATTCTTAAAAAATCACAAATAGGCATCAGCTGCCTCCAAACATGACAACACTACTGACAGAGTTGAAACTTCATGAAGGCCGCGGCCTGGAGTTAAAGGTGGTCTTGAAACAAACAACACAAACATGAAACACACTTCAGATGATTCAGATTTTACTGTAGGATGAGAAGTCTGCTTTTCATACTTAAAGTAGATTATAAAACAAAACAAACAAAATTATAACCAAAACGAAAAACTACTGGCGTGTTATAATCACATTTAATAGAGGTTTCAGTTCCGGTCCCTCATTTTGTACAGAACGAGCACTTTGCCTGTAACATAAATGAACAGTATTGAGGTATCCATGAAATTTTGACGTTACACTGGCAATAGACGGAAGGAAATATAGGCCCGCCTTACTGATTGCTGATCCAGAATTAGCTCCTAGGCCTAGGCTGCAGGTAGGATTAAATCGAATACTATTTAGCCAGAATTAACAAAACAAGTCGCATTAGCTAAGTCATAGCATTATTGGTTCAAGTTGGTCTAAATCTACTTACATCAATTCTATTAACTTTATGGTTAAATAACTAGGTAATCATTAAAAATTATTTCTCTTCAGGATAAGTGTGAATTTTGAAAACGATTCCTTCCGAGAGTAGCTCAGAAGAGAGATAACGAGACTAACGGAAAACTTGTTATTTTTGCCATAGAGAGAACAAACTTGTTGATCAAATGTATCGTCGAGTAACGATGGAATCAAATTATACTATTTCAGTTTCGACAACATGCGATGTTTATCATTTGCGACGTCAGTCAAATTGGAGTATTTTAGTTTTTCGATCAAATTTCAATGGTTGTCGGTCATATGGGACCCACCTGTTGCTAAATTGTTTGTTTCCCTATTATTATAATTATCTAGCTGCATTTGTAAGTCAAGATGGACTATATTTGTTATTATTTATTTTGTATTGAGAGTGACTATACTGTATAGCCTATTGCATTGCTTGATGGCCGAACAAATCATTTGAGTCATTCGAACTTCTTAGTACAGTTAAAAATAAGTTATTGTCTCTGAAAATAAACAAAACTCAAATTTGAACAAGTGACCTCTATCTAAGTGTGTGATGCAAAAAATGTAGGCTGTAAAGTTTGAGCTCGATAAAAATAAAGGGCACTTGGTGCTCTCAGTTGTCTTACTATGCAAAACAGATTTCAATATACTTTTGGAAAACATATATTTTTTTTATAAAATCCGCCATCCTGAACCTTATTATTGGGTTAAAATAACACTTATAGTACAATAGACTCCTGCTAATAAAACTAAAAAAAACTCTTGTTGGAATGACAATACTAGTAAAATAGTAAATACTGTAGTTCCAAATGTTGGACCATTCTTCTTGTACAAACACAGAATCACAATCAAGTGTTGTTTTACAGTTTTATAGAGTGCAGTGGCGTCGATTCACCAAATCCTTGGTGGGGGTGGGCAAGCGGGGGGGGGCTGGTCTGGGGGTCCTCCCCCTTAAAATTTTGCAGTTTTTAAACAAAAAAGAAGGGTTAAAGCTTACTTTAATTGTAAAAAGCAATTCGAATAAAAACAAAATGATGAGTACAATTTATTTTAATTTAGGCAGAAAATTAATGAAACTAACAATTTGACAACAGACAGAAACATAATATGTTGTTAAGTTAGTCATCCAAGAAACGTGATCAATAGTTCCATGGTGTATTAATATTATTTTTTAATTATATTTATGACCAAATTCTCTCGTACAACATTTAGACATATAGCAATGAATACGATTGTATTCATAGCCTATAGTTTATAACAGTTTAATTTGGTTTTTAAATAAAACACAAGTAGGCTATTTAAGTTCTTGAAAGCAAATCAAATTTTATCATCAATAAAATAATCTGACACAATTAATTTGAATGTGCTACTGATACACTAAAATATAATATTTTTGTTTCAAATTACTGTAGAAGAATATACAGATTTTTGTCTGCCGTGCTTTTTAGGATTTTACAGGAGAAAATATTTGTATATTAGCTAGTACAGCATATGTTTTCTAATTTCTACCATCCTAATGCTTATACTATGTAGTGCATTGGCAAACTGCATGATTAAATCTCTTGCCTGCTGGTAACTCAAAGAGAAGAACAAGAAGCAACAAAGTGACTATTGTCGCCCAATTTTAATATGCCGTTTTCCTGTTTTTGATGCTAGTGTTGATTTTGGATTTGGTTGCCGGATTGGTGGGGTAAAATCTCTTTTAAACTTTAGTTGACTGTGTTAGTATTTAGTTTTCAAATAATTGCAAAGGAATGGCAGGAAAAAATGATTTTTGTTTTATTGTTATTTTTTTGTATCTCGCAGTAGCGTTAGCCAAACAATTGGAAGATGTCGTTGAAGTAACTACAAAAGAAGGTAACTTAAGCTATCAGGCTTAGGCCTTAGCTGAGAAGAATTAATTATTGCTATGACTCCAGGGCTGTACCCAGCTATGGAAGGACTAAGTAAAGATAATAGGCCGGGTTCCCCCTACCCTTGAAGTATATGTTTGGCGGGGCCCCGGTAAAAATGTCCGGAAAACCGGTCTGAGTAGGCCTACGGCCCTGTATGACTCGAAATATTATGTTATGTTAGTTTAGTAGTGTGTTTATGTTGCCTAAGTACCTAAAAACTTGTTTCCATACAAATGCATTCTTAACCAAGACATTTGTTCTGCGTTGGGTGATAGGCCTAGGACTAATGAGTGATCTTGGTCTAGTTTTGCTATAATAACTTAAGTGCTAAAACTTACTATGTCATTTCAAATAAATAATAAAACATGTGTTAATTCAATAAATCACAAAAGAAAAAGGCAGGCATGGATTATTATATATTCTCCCCACATAGTTGGTCTTGGCTACCTAGATAAAGTATTAAGTTACCTATGATTTATATCCGCTCTCAAGGTTTAGGTGACCAACTGTTCTTAAAAGTGCCTATTTTGTTCAATTTGATACATTTTCTCCTAAGTTTATTTGGGTCCTTATAGTGAATTTACCATAAAGGGAATGAGCTATTACTGTAGGTTCATGGTAAGATCTAGACCCAGGACTGATTTAGTTTTAGCGAATTTCCCATACAGGGAATAAGCTATTACCGTAGGTCTCATGGTAAGACCTAGACCCGGGACCAATATACTTTTTCGTTTTGATTTCCCCAGAGGCCAAAAACACCATCCGTTCAAATTCATATATAGGCTATATATGTCCGTTAGTGCAATAACTCAAGCAAAAATGATCCGATGTTTATGAAATTTGGTACAAATGTGTAAACCTACGTTTATTCTAACAAGTTTGCGAACCAGCATGATCGGACTATGGAAACAGGAGTTTATGCGGTAAAAATAGATTTTTCCCATTTTTTACCCTAAAAACACAAAATTTCATAATTTCACTCCAAAACATTTGTAGACTTCAAAAAAAGAAATTTTGTATTTTGAACCGTTGTTGTAGGCTATGCCCAACGGTTACGGAGATAATGAAAAAAATTCTAAATTTAGAACTCCCATGTTATTGTTTTATAGAGTAGAGAATAAATAAACTTTTGTAGTTTGCTTGTTTATGGATATATTTTAACCAAATTTTGAAATTTGGTTTATTGCATACTAAGCTATCAACATTGCAATAAAAAACACACCTCAATATCATCCGTGTAGCACCAAACCTAAGTAAAAACTTACTAAAATTAATGTTACCTATTTAAATAAGAAATAAATCAGACAATTTTTAGGGAATATTTTAGTAGAAATCCAGCCAGATAAATGGAAATTCTGCAGGTTTGCTGCGGCGGATGTATTTAATGTTGAGGTCCTCATAGGCCAAAAACCCATACGTTCAAACTCATAATAGGTACTCATATTAGGATAAAATTACACAAATTTTGTTATATATACGTCCATTAGCATGGTAACTTGAGCAAAAAATGAAACATGTAAACCTACGTTTATTCAAATGAGTTCGCAAACCAGCATGATCAGACTATGGGATGTGGTTCTTTTGAAGGGTTTTAGGGGATAAAATTTGTTTTTCCCCATTTTTGACACTCAAAACATACAATTTAGAATCCAAAGCGTTGTTGTTGTTTTTTTTTTTTTTTAGAATAAGTAAACTGTTGTACTTAGTTTATTTGTTTATGGATCTACTTTTTTATCAAAAATGCCAAATGTATTTATTTTACGGTAAATGGAAACTTAGCTCAGTATGCAGGTTTACTGTGACGGGGTATTGTACTTTTACATGTTGCAATGTAAGTAGAGTTGTAGAATTTCGTTATAGAAACTCGCTTTATATGGGTTCCAATTGCGAGAAATTTGCTAAACCAGGGTTGATTTATTTTTACTGAGATCACTAAATATTTGTTAAACTCATGTTATGTGTAGGGCCTGCAGTTTTTTTGTTATATTTAGGGGAGAAATTAACATAGATACTTGTCGAGAGTTGTAGCGGATTTGAAAAACAATTGATAGGCTACCTATAGGCTATATAAACGAATTTGAATTTGTTACACCACAAATTAAATAGGCTAGAGCAAATTTACACTATAGATTTTTTTTCTTCGCTCATTCATAAAACACAAATTTTTGCCCAGGCCTATAAAGCCTACTCCATTTTCTTATACAGTAACTTGGTGAACCAAATTTGTATTGCTCAGTATTTATTGTATAGCCTACTTTTTATATTGGGTGTATACCAAGAATTTTTTTTTACCTGGCTAAAACTTTAATTTAGTATAAGAACACATATTGTTTTTACAAAGAGTGACAGCCCTGGTACTTAACCATTTCAGGAAACGATCTCAAACTCGGCTCAGTACACAAATGCTGCAAAGGGTTGCTTGTAAAAGAAGAGCCTATTATTTACTGCTACAAGGGGGATGACCTGAGAATAACATGGGCACAGGTAATTTTATAATTCTCTTGTAGCTTTAAGATAATGGATAAATATTTTTTGCAACTTTTGCAACAATATGTTTAGCAGGGTTCTAGAGATAAAGGGTGAAACATTTTCATTAGAGTTATCATTACACAAGAAAAATCTGGTATTTAATGAAGGTTAAACAATTTTACATCTGATGACAAAAAATATTTGAAAAATTTTTTAGCCATGCTACTTCAGTTGATTATTAATTTTTCTTGAAAACTGCACCAGGCCCGTTTTTGACCCTGTCAGCGCCCCTTTCCAATATAAATAACAGAGTGTCCACCAACCGGGAAATCCGGGAACCATGCGTGAGTTTTTTTAACTGTTATTATGCGTAAATTTTGTATTTCTACCTGGAATTGTCAATTTACTGCAATCGGGCATGACAACAGAGACGTTTCCGTGACTGCGGGAGACGATAATATGTCTACACACGGCCGCGAGGGATGATCAGAATTTTCTGCAATAGCAGAAGACGATGATGATATCTTACAGAGCCAAGAGGGATGATCAGAATATTGCCGTGATCACGTAATAAGATGATAATGTCCACACGACCGCGGAAAACAGCAAGAATTGTGCCGCGATCGCGGAAGACGATGATGATCTCCACTACACGACTATGGATTTAACATTTCGCCACTATCGCGGGAGACGATTATGATGTCTTCACGACCGCGGGAGACGATTAGGATGTCTACATAAGGACCGTGGGAGATGCAATAATGATTTCTACACGTCCGCAAGGGATGATCAGAACTTTGCCACGATCGCGCATGACGATGATAATATCCATATGGTCGTGGGAAAAGATCAGAATTTTGCCTCATTGGCCGAAGATGATGATCTACATTACGACCACGGGAGATGATTACCATTTTGCCGCAATCGCGGGAGGCGATTACTATATCCACACATGTATTCACACAACCGCGGAAAATAGTCAAAATTTTGCCGCAGTTGCGGTAGACGATTACGATGTCTACACAGCCGCGAGGGATTATCAGAAATTTACTGCGATTACATGCAAATACAACCATAATTTTTTCCCAATTTTTTGGCGCCCCCCCAAAAGGCAACTGCCTCATGCCCTAGGCACGTGCCAACCGTGTCTATTCGGTAAATCGGCCCGTACACCCGTAGCTACACCCGTATTGCTAGCCTAGGGGTTCGCTACTCGGCTTTTTGGTGTGAACTGTACAGGTTTTATTTCTGACATACCCACAAAGATTAGACTGCTTTTCTTTAAAGGTATTTAAAAGAACAAATACAGCAATTTTTATATTGAAGCGTTGTTGGGCTACATTAAAAGTTTATAGAAAAATATACCAAATAAATTCACATTTAAAATTCCTATACAGTATCTTGTTCTTATGGAGAAAAAGTACTCTGTTGTAGTTTGCTTATTTATTGATATTTATTTATCAATTTTGCCAAATTTAGGCCTAATCCTTATTATTTTCCTCTGTACCATAAACAATAAAAAAAAAACATTTTTTTCTCTGTAGCAGCAAACCTAGAAGTACACTCTTTAAACATTTATGTTTTTTTTACACAATAGATAATCATTCTGTCATGTTAAAGGACATATTTTAGTAAAAAAAACAATCACATAAAAATAGAGATTTGCTTAGTCTGCAGGTGCTAGGGGTAAATTTATATTTTGTGTATTTTTATCAGCCTGTAAAGGTAGGACAATCGAAGATCTTCTGCAAGCAATACTAAAGACCAACAGACAATAATGTAAACTAAGAAATTTTGGCCCAGTTACTATTAAATCAAGGGAAGAGAAGAGAGATAGAATTACATGCAATATACTTTTTGTCACAAAAACAAAACAACTGTTTTTTATAAGCAGTAACAGTCCAGTGCAATTACAGTAGGTTATGACCCGGACAAATTTGATAACAAGCTGAAAATTGGTGGAAATGTTCAAAACAACGTCCTGAGTGGCCCACACAAAGTCCCAAGAAATCCCAGTTGGGAACAGCCGCCATTTTGAAAAAAAGTGCCACCATCTTGTAAATTTATATTTCTTGCTGTATCTTTTGAACAGTTATATGGAGTTATGGACGACTGGACAAGCCAGCCTCTTTGGGTTGTACCCAAAGTGAGAGTACCCAGTGACATTCCTCCATCCAGGATGGTGTGTGTTCAGCTCTGCGAGACTTCGGTCTCCCACCTGCCTGCGGCTGTGGTTCTTTGGGGCTTGCCCTGCCTGTTGTGTACGACTGACATTATGTGAGGCATATCCTCGGCTCTGGAAGTAGCCTCTTCCTGGGAGGTGAAAAACGGGCAAGCAAAGCCCCCGAAGGGAAGGTAACTGCTCGGTGTTGGAATCGGCATTGCAAGTAGGCCATAGTTATGGACGACTGGACAAGCCAGCCCCTTAGGGGAGAGTAACCAGTAACATTCCTCCATCCAGGTTGGTGGGATGTTCAGCTCTGCGAGAGGTGGAAGTGCGCCATCAATCTCTCACCTGCCTGTGACTGTATAGTTCTATGGGTTACGGCTTGCTTGCTGTGTGCGATCAACATTTTGTGTGGCAAATCCTCCACTTTGGAAGTAGCCTTTCCTGGAGGTGAAATCGGGCGAGTACCCGTAAGCTCACGGGGACACTCTAGGTGAACGTAACTTTCCGCAGTGTGAGGGCAACGGCTAGGCGCACTCCATCGCCAATCCCTGTCTCTGAGCCCGGAAGGTATGGTTATCTAGAGTGTGGGGGGGGGGGGGTTCTCCCTGGAACCTCAATTGAGCTAAGGGTGTCGCCACCTTTGGTGGATAGGTTCATCCGGGTGGGACCCACTTCTATTCCTGCCTCTTTTTGGGAAACCCTGATGGCCTGGCAGTGATGTTGGGATAGATGGGCAAACGAAGTAGATCGGGTGCTGGGATCAAGCCCGCTAGGGGTATCTGGGGATCTATCGCCCTGGCTCCCTCTTGTTTCCCAGTGAATGGGTTGGCCTCGATCGGGGAGTGGTGCAAATAGGTGGTTGGGGTTCCGCTGACGGTCCCCTTCCTCCTGGCTTTGATGGCGGGTTCTGCCTGTCAGGGATTAGATAGGTCCCAAGTGTTGCTTGCACTAGGTGCGTTCAGGGCATTCCACTATGGTCCTTCAGGGTGTCGTACCTGGTGGAATCCAGGTGGAGTGGACGCCGGACCAAGTAGCCGGTATCCCTGTTTAGGACTGAGGGGCAACCCTCTTTCCGATGGGCATGTGCCGTTTGGCAGCCGGTGAGCTTGATGGCCTTAATTCATCCACCCATGGTGTGTTCAGGGTTGGTGCGTAAGCTCCGGCCTACGCCATAGGGCCTGGGTTAAGGGCAACTAGGTACCGGGTAGTCGTCGGGGAGCTTTAGTTCCTTCGACAAAAACGAAAATGAAATGAATGAAATGAAATGAATGTATCTTTTGAAGTAATTGTCCGAAAGGCCTTATTTATGTCTCAAATTAAACGTTTATAAACCTATCTCAACCAAACTAAAACAAAAAATACCAGAAGTTGAGTTTATAGCTATGTATATTTGATACAAAGTGTCTTCCATATGTATATGATAACATGTCATTCAAACATAATAAATGTGAAATCTTAAGACTGCATTGCCTCACATTAAAAATTGGCAGGAGACAGCTAGCTGCCATACCCAGAATTGAAAATCTGGTAAAGCAGCCATACCTCACTGATAATAATCTCTTTTTTTCTCAGCATGGCTTTTATAGAGTGAATATCTGTTTCTGTTTAAACACCCTCCCAACATTCAAAAACTACTGGTTCTCATTGTTCTGAGAAATGTCCATATAGGTAAATATAAGTTAATGGGTGGAATAATGTTCTGGTCAGTGAAAAGTTAATTGAATAATGTCTAAAAATATTCAAAATAATATTTTTAATATGTTTTTAGTATAAAATACAAAATAAAAATAAGAATACCTAATACTAAAAGATGGTATAAATTGTTTGTATATTGAAAATAACGAACTCATTTACAAATGTTAAGATTAGCTGTACAATATTAGGTTTGTCTTATGTTAGTTACAATATACAACAGTTTTTGTGGACAAAAACCAAGCATTATTGTTTTAAAGGAACATATAATGAGCTGTTTTCCTAAATATTTTGTTAGGAAAAATTGGATTTTATATCTAACCTGTTTATCGATGGATACTTATTATGTTATTAGTTATTATTCTATACTACGGACACTGATTTGTTCTTTTTAGGCCAAAATTTCACTCCACCCCGATGACTTCAAGTTATATTGGGGCCGGGACACAGAAGAAGTTAAGAAACTATTTGTGGAGGGAAAACCTGTTTTTATATTCTACCCATTTGAATTCCCAAAATACACTATACTTATAAATCCTCTCAAGAAAACGTGCTTTGGAATTGTAAGCAGGAAGGATTATTCACTCAACGTAACCGAAAGAGGTAAGTCTCAACTTTCTTATACGCATCTGTAATCAAATAAAATAATTTTTAAGTCTTAATTTTAATTAATTTTTCTAGATAGGCTACAAGCCTTCTTTGTAAAGTAAAAAAATATTCAAAAACAATATTACGTTAGAAAGAAATTTCATATTTGTCCTCCCTCCAATTTGTGCCCAGCTTCGAATCTCGTAACCAAAACATAGAAAATAGAATCCCGAAACCTGAAACACAAACACAAAGCTTTTACAGGTAATAATAAAATGTTTATTTATTTTTTTTTTTTTACCGCAATACTTACTGCAACAATACTGGGACGGGTGGCGTCGTCCTGTAATCTAGCTACTAGGAGGTCACGAATTGTGGATATTTATAGGGATACACTGTGGATGCGATGCTCCCTGGTGTGGATTAACGTCCGCACTAGTGAGTACTACGACTCTCCGCAGTACTATCCCGATAACTAGACCAATTCGTAAATTACAAGGAAAAAATGTGGTTCGGATTCCACTATAAATTGTAGGTCCCTTAGTTGCCATTAGCTGTATGGGCTATTAATTAACAGCTGTGTCTAAGGAACATGTCGGCCTTAGTCACTAACAAGACTACAAGATCGCGCCACTCATCCTACACTCATCTTTCACTCATATTTGGGTTAAAATACGCACATAGTGGCGTCCCCATCTTAAATAATTGATAAATTGATAAATTGAACACTCACCGAGCAGGATATTCAGTTTAACAATCATTATAGGTTGGTTTTTATAGCTGTTGAATTCAGCTGCGTTTTTGGCTCCAACTCAATACACGAGAGCCAGGCAAAGGCACTTTCCTAGCAGCCGAATTTAGGAAGGAAAACTCAGTGCATTTAGGACTTGCACGCTATTCACAATCCCATAGCTGTATTTGGTTGCCAAATTCGACAGCTAAGAAACTTGAAGAGGTGAGCACATCTGTACTTGAAAGTTTGCAATAGGCGGGCTTAGTAGCTTGAGCCCTACAACTACTTACTATTTGGTACCTGACACTTCTTATTTAAATTCTTAACAGACTCTTATCATCGATCCTTTCAATATAATAAATCAATTACCTTTTAATAACCTAGACCTATTGCATTTTGAAAGAAATGAATAAGAATTGCACTCTCTTGTTAAAATTCCACAAATGATACCACTAATCCCACTAATGATACCACTAATGATACAACTAATTTTGAAATATTAGCACCATTAAATCATAGATTTGGTAAATTATAAGAACACCAATTGCACTTTACTTATCCATTTGATAACCCCTCAACCCCTCATGTTCGTGTTCAATGAATGGGATTTGGGATTGTACTTGAGATTCATGATGTGTTTTTCTTGTGTTGCAGTTGATATGGTTGCAAACCCACTCAATTATCAAGTAGGATTGTGGCTGTTTGTGTTTGGTGAATTCGATGACATGTCAGCATTTCTGTTTATCTTTTTTGCTACCTGGATGATTTTTATTCCTCTGATGACCTATCTGACCCTCTATTTTACTTTGGATCTTCATCAGGTGCTTATCTTAGGAAAATACAGTAGATATAATCTATTTTATGTAGCTTATTAGTTTCACTTAATTTAATTTTTTGGAATAGATACGATTTATTATTAATGAAATTTGAACCTAAAACTAGAATTTATGAGCACCCTATTATATTAAGGGTTTTTAGGATTCTCATAAAAGCTCTACACCCGAGTTTCTTGGTTATCTGAGTCAGACTTTAAGGCCTGTTTTGCCAGAAGCGGCTGGTGCGTCTAACGCTAAGCGAAGATCGCTCTGCATCAATCGCTGCCCATTGCTTTGCATTATTTCAGGTTAGTCTAGTTTTGCCAGAAACGTGTATCACCACAGCCGACAGTGCCTCTAACTGAGCCGCTAGCATCTATCGCAGACCACTGTTCCTGGAGCAGATGGACACGCAGTCGCTAGCGTCTATTTAGAAGAAGAAACACGTGTTTTGCTGTTGATTGTTCTTATCTTTATTTTTAGCAAATTTCCCATATAGGGAATATTTAGCGAATTTCCCATATAGGGAATAAGCTCTTACCGTAGTACTCATGGTAAGACCTGGACCCGGGACCGATTTAATTTTTGTTTTGAGGTCCCTAGAGGCCAAAAACACTATCCGTTCAAATTCATATATATGTATATATACAGGGTTAGTAAAAAGTGTGGAGACCCCCAGTTATTTTTTTAACGGCCCATACTAGAAAAACTAAACTCGGCACACCTTTATGGCATGGTATGAAGTACTTTTTGGGCATAACCGTGACTTGGTGTACATCCCCAAAATGGGGGATTTTGGGGGAAACTCAAAAATTTCAAATACAAAGACCCATCGAGTGACCTCTCATTTTGAACGTCCTGGTAAAAAAAAACCAACAACGCAAACTAGAGGTCTTTATCTCAATCAAGTAAAAAATGGCAGCCAATTGAAATTCTCAGAAGTTCAATTTAACTTACAGCTTTCCAAGTCTGGAGACCCGCTGTAAATTTTTTAGCGGCTCACACTAGGAAAACTAAACTCTACACACCTTTTTGGCATGTTATGAAGTACTTTTTAAGCCTAATAGCCACCTGCTTACCAAACCCAAAATGGGGGATTTTGGGGGAAACTCAAAAGTTTTAAATGATAAGCCCCATCTAGTGACCCCTCATTTTGAAGGTCCTGGTAAACGAAAACTAACAACGCAAACTAGAGGTTTCTATCTCAATCCAGTAAAAAATGGAAGCTGATTGAAATCATTAGAAATCGGAAATAACTTGCAATTTTATATTCAATTAGCTGCCATATTTTACTGTGTTAAGATAGAGACCTATAGTTTGCGTTGTTACTTTTCTTTTATTATGACCTTCAAAATGAGGGGTCACTCGATTGGGCTTATCATTTAAATTTTTTGAGTTTCCCCCAAAATCCCCCATTTTGGGTTTGGGAACTTATGAGAATTTCAATTGGCTGCCATTTTTTATTGAATTGAGATACAGACCTCTAGTTTGCGTTGTTGGTTGTCTTATACCAGGACCTTCAAAATGAGGGGTCACTCGATGGGTCTTTGTATTTGAAATTTTTGAGTTTCCCCCGAAATTCCCCATTTTGGGGATGAACACCAAGTGGTGGTTATGCCCAAAAAGTACTTCATACCATGCCATAATGGTGTGCCGAGTTTAGTTTTTCTAGTATGGGCCGTTAAAAAAATAACAGGGGGTCTCCACACTTTTTACTAACCCTGTATATGTCCGTTAGCGCGATAACTCGAGCAAAAATTATCCGATTTTGATGAAATTTGGTAAAAACAAGTAAACCAGGTTTATTCGAACAAGTTTGCAAACCAGCATATTTGGATCATGGGAACGGGGGTTTTATGAGGGGGTTTTCCCATTTTTGACTCTAAAAACAAAAGATTTTTCAATTTCTTTTTAAACCGCTTTGTAGAGCTTGAAAAAAGAAATAATTTAGTATATTGAAGTGCTGTTGTATGCCTAACGGTCACGGAGAAAATTAAAAAATAATGTAATTTAAAATTCCCGTGTTAATCTTATGGAGAAAATGAAAACTGTTGTAGTTTACTTGTTTTTGGATATATATTGATAAAATTTGGCAAGTTATTTATTTCATCCTATACTATTGACCTATGGTAAAAAACACTTTTTACCTTCCCTGTAACAGCAAACTTAAGCACTCATTAAATCTAATGTTATTTAAATTGGGAATAAATATGTCTTATTTATGGAAATATTTGAGTAAAAATGTAATCAGACAAGTTGAAATTCGCTTAGTCTGCAGGTTTGCTGCGGCGGGGGTATTTAGTTTTGTTTTTAACCGAGCTTGTAAGTTAAAGTTACTTATGACAATCAAAGTTGGGATTTATATCAAATCAAATCAAAAAATCCTTTATTCAAACAGTACATTTGTATATACATGAATTGTGTCAAGTCAAGAATAAACATAACTATACTATACATTGATATACATAACTATTGATTTGACATACTAATAGCTAATTGAAAAAGTCCCCAATCTTGTAGCATCATTTATCTGACAACAATTCGAATAAACTGGTTTTAAATCTTATAAAATCTGTCAAACCCTTTATGGTGCTAGGCAGGGTATTATACAATTTTATACCCTGAGTAATATGGAGAATGTCCAATGGTGGAGGTGTTATGTCTAGGGTATGTAGGCTATTCTTTTGTCTTGTGTTATAGTTGTGAAAATCTGAGTTATTTGGAAAGTTTGATAAATTTTGTCTTATGTAAAAATCAAACTATATGTATATACTGGGAAAAGTAAGAATTTTGTGATTTTTAAAAATACTCTAACAGGATTTTTTTCCTTTAAGTCCAAAAATGATACGGATAATTCTCTTCTGCTCATTTCACAAACAGCACTCCCTTCACCACTGTTTAACCTCTATGGTTATTTAATTAATATTTAACCATATGATTTTATTTACTTTCTTTAATAATATTGTCTTGTATTAGTGTCTTGATTAAAAACAGTTTAGTTTCTTTTGATCTTTTAATTTTTATCTAAATAAGAAATAGAACATGGCACAGTCGAATGAAGAACCCGTATCCCTGAACATTAAGCCTCCTGAAGCCTTTTCCTTCAACCCTCACGACTGGAAGACATGGAAGACTCGTTTTGAGAGGTATTATTCCCTTAGTAATTTAGCTCTACATTCTGGAAAGCATCAGATTGACATGCTTATCTACTGTATGGGGGAAAAGGGAGAGGACATACTTAATTCATTCAGGTTAAATGAAAATGACAAATCTAATTTCAAAGCTGTTATACAGAAGTTTGACGATCATTTCCTTCCTAAAAAGAACTTAATTTTTGAACGGGCTAGGTTTCTAAAACTTACACAAGGTTCCATGCCGATTGAGAACTTTATCACAGACCTTCACAATCATGCAAAAAACTGTGATTGGGGTCAAATTGAAGAGGAGATGATTCTGATGGTTTTGATTATTGGTATGCGGGACGAAACACTAAGTGATCGTCTTCAACTTGAACCCGAATTAAAACTAAACACAGCTATAAACACTATCCGTAGATCTGAAGAACTATCAAGACAGAAACAAACTCTTAACTTGACTGACATAGCATTAATAAATAAAAACACTCAACATTTAATTAAGACAAACATTATTCCCAATAAATCAAACAATGATCAAAATTGTAAGCGGATTAATGACAATAAAAGCCTGTCCCATGTCGAAAAGAGATGTTTTTGGTGTGGTGCGACAGTTTTACACAAAAGATTCAACTGTCCAGCTAAACAATACAAATGTGGGTTTTGTAAAAAAGTTGGTCATTTTCCAAATGTTTGCAAATCAAACAAAGTCAGTCAAATTGAATATGATGATACTGACCTTGAAACACCCACTGAAAATGTTTGCTCTCAGTACATAGACCCTCAAACATTCATTAGCATTGTTGGAAAAAACTTGTGTGATGATCCATGGTCTGTAGTGTTAAATATGAATGACAGTGATGATGTTCTTTTCAAAATTGATACAGGAGCAGACGTAACGATTTTGCCTTCCGACATTAAACTGAATAAGAAAATCAGGCTAACTCCCACATCCAAAACATTTAGTGGAGCAAATGGTCAAGCTCTGTCAATTTTGGGAACTGCTACTGTAAAATTATCACATAATCACAAAACATGTTATGAGACTATATATGTTTCTAAGGGCACTTCCCAGCCACTTCTAGGTAAACCTGCAATAAAAAGTTTGCAGTTACTTGCTCGAATCAACGAAATACAGCCATCCAGTAATGACTGGTATGACAGACACCCCAAACTGTTTGAAGGCTTAGGTTCCATTGATGTCAAATACAAAGTAGAACTGAAAAATAACACCAATCCATTTGCAATCAACACGCCTCGTCGGATTCCTCTTCCTCTTTGGGAATCTACTAAAGAAGAGCTTGAAAGAATGGTGTCAATGGGGGTGATCGCTGAGGTACATCATGCCACAGACTGGTGCTCTCCAATGGTTGTTGTGCCAAAGAAGGACTCTAACAAAGTTCGCATTTGTGTGGATCTTACTAAATTAAATAGATGCGTCAAACGAAGATACTATCCCATTCAACCCATCGACATAACACTTGCCCAAATCTCAGAAGCAAAATGCTATTCTAAATTGGATGCTAATAACGGATTCTGGCAGATCACATTGGACGAAGAATCCCAAGATTTGACAACGTTCCTGACACCGTTTGGACGCTTTAAATTTCTGAAACTACCCTTTGGAATAACATCTGCACCAGAAGTGTTCCAAGAATGCGTAAATCGAACCCTTAAAGGTCAAATGAATGCACTTGCGCATATGGACGACATAATTGTTTGGGGGAAAACTCAACAAGAACATGACTATTTCTTAGAAGAAGTACTTACCAAACTTGAAGGTGCTGGCTTCACCCGAAACAAAGACAAATGCTTGTTCTCTCAAACCTCGCTAACCTACTTAGGTCACCATTTATCTGAATCAGGAATCAAAGTCGATGAGACCAAAGTCTTTTCGTTCTTGCGAACACGTCGTTTTTTAAAAAACATTGAGTAGACAGTTTTTAACATTTAAAACACAAAAACACAAAACACGAAAAATGGCCAATAACTATTATGGTACCGATCGGTGGAGCGGCGGGCGACACGGAAGTTGAGTCTAGACTGACCGCTGCAAGCCGGTGTCATTGTTTACTTGTCCCCTCCCCTAATCTTTCTTATCAGGTGCACGCTTTTGTTTGTATCCATTTTCAACTATTTTTATTGCTGTGTCGAATATAATGTTAGATGCGAAAGAGAGCTTGTCGTTCAAAACATTTTGTGGGTCCTGTTTTACGGCTTTGTATATTTCGAACTCCTCAATTGTTGTCATAAATGGCCCTTTATTACATTTATGGAGTATTTCTAAATTATGTTCAATGTTACTGTAGCTGTGGTTGTAATTAATCAGATGGTTGGCATATGCTGAGGTGGATTTTTGTCTTGATTGCTTTGGCAGATGTTCCTTAAATCTGGTATTAAATGACCTTGCTGTCTGGCCTATGTAAAAACTAGGACAGTCGTTACATTTCAGTTTATATATTCCGGTTTGTTTGTTATTTTGAGGCTTATCTTTGAGAATGCTGGCTAGTTTGTTGGATGTTTTGAAGGATAGTGTGATGTTATTTTTGGACATTTCATTTTTAATTACATTATTTAGTGAGACTCCGTATTCCATAGAAGCATATTTTTTCCGTTCATTGGCTGGTTTTGTAGCCTTGTTTTTTGCGTGATGTCTCTGGATCATTTTGTCGATCATTTCGCTTTTATATCCGTTGGATACAGCTATAAACTTTATGACATTTATTTCATTTTGGTAATCTTCTGGGCTTAGGGGGATTGATATTAGTCTATGCACAAAGCTATGGTAACCACCATTTTTTGACTTATTGGGTGGTGTGACGAATTGTGAATGGTTTGGCTTGTCGTTGTTGGTTTCCTAAAGATTTTAAATTTGAGTTTGTCTTGAGATTTAGTGATGGTTAAATCAAGAAAATTAATTGAACTGTTGACTTCTTCTTCTAATGTGAACTGTATATTCCTGTGCAATGTATTGATATGCTTGCTTAAAGAGTTTAATTGCCTTTTATTACCATTGAATATAACTAATGTGTCATCAACGTAGCGTGAATATGATACAATTTTCTGCACATAGGAGTTTTGGCTAGACCATAAGTATTTGTTTTCGATGTGATGTAAAAATATTTCTGAAAGTATGCCAGAAAGGGGGGAACCCATAGCCAATCCTTTGTTCTGTACAAAGAATTCATTTTGGTAACTGAAATAGTTTTGTTTAAGTACTTCCTTTGTTAGGTTTACTAGTTCGTCAATTGATTCCCTTGTTAGTGGCGAGTTCCTTACCAAATTTTCTTCTAGTACAGTTAAAGTTTCGTCGATTGGTACATTAGTATACAGGTTCACGATGTCAAATGAAGCTAAAATGTAGCTGTTCTTGAGTTGTAGGTTGGATATTTTCTCAACAAGGTCTATGGTGTTTTTTATATTGTGACTGTTTTCTAAGACCACATTATTTCTTATTAGTCTGTCTAGTTTTTTAGCTATTTTGTAGGCAGGTGAAGGGATAAAATTTACTAGAGGGCGGATAGGTGTTTCAGGTTTGTGGATTTTAGGTAATCCTCTGAAAATGGGAGCTTGTGGGTTTGTTACTTTCATTGATTTAATTTCCGTTTTAGAAAGTAAGTGTGTGCTTGAATTGATGGTTTTATTAATTTGTTTAGCAAACCTTTGAGTAGGGTCGTTGTCAATATTATGGATATCATTTTCCTCAAAGAATTTGCGAACCTTATTTGAATATTCGTTGAGCGTGAGGATGACGATGGCGTTTCCCTTATCTGCTTTAGTGATTACGGCCTCGTTATCAGTTAGCTTTTTCCTTATGTGTGTCGCTACTTGTTTTAGCGTGTGGTACTTGGTCTTTTGTTTGGGCTTATTGAATTGGTTCTTCAAGGTTTTGTTAGCTTTGTTGACTACCATAACCCTTGCAATGTCTCTCGATTGTTCATTTGGGATATATTTAATTGTAGACTCAGTCTGTAAGAGTTCTGAGATTAGGTTACATTTTTTCGTGTTTGGAAAATTGAAATTAATTCCTTTGTTTAGAAGATCTAGTTCGTCGTCTGTGAATATTATGTCAGTTTTATTAACTACACGTGCATGGAACTTATGGTTGCATTTTATGATTTCATTGTGTAGCTGACGCTTAGCAAGATTCTCGAGTTTTTTGTGTTGTATCTTTCTTTTACTGTCAAGTTTCTTTCTTATTTGCGACTCTATTTCATTTATGACCATGTTTAATTGACAATAATGTATCAAATTTAATAGATCAATGTGTTTAGTGAATAGCAATTTATTTAGCATGCATTTCTTTGAATAAAGGCGTTTAATTTCTCCTTTTATCCAAGTGGTTTCTGCAGTTGTTTTAGCTTTTTTGGCTACTCGAGACTTTTGTCCTACTTTTACAGATACATAATTTGGTACCAGACCTTGTTCTAGACATTTCTTATTAAAATTTATGTTCTCAATGGTTTTTAAAAGTTTTATTTTGACGTCCTTGTATTTGTAGGCTTTAGTTGCTTGACTAGCTTCCAACTTCATTTTGTTTGAGTTAAGCCTCCGAATCACTGATCAATACGTGTACTGGTGAAATTACCTGCTGTCAAGTGATCCTTTTGACCTTGAAAGGCGACCGGTTTCGATCCTCACGGGATCATCTTCAGGCGGACGTCGTCATCGTCTTTTCGTTCTTGCGAACACGTCGTTTTTTAAAAAACATTGAGTAGACAGTTTTTAACATTTAAAACACAAAAACACAAAACACGAAAAATGGCCAATAACTATTATGGTACCGATCGGTGGAGCGGCGGGCGACACGGAAGTTGAGTCTAGACTGACCGCTGCAAGCCGGTGTCATTGTTTACTTGTCCCCTCCCCTAATCTTTCTTATCAGGTGCACGCTTTTGTTTGTATCCATTTTTAACTATTTTTATTGCTGTGTCGAATATAATGTTAGATGCGAAAGAGAGCTTGTCGTTCAAAACATTTTGTGGGTCCTGTTTTACGGCTTTGTATATTTCGAACTCCTCAATTGTTGTCATAAATGGCCCTTTATTACATTTATGGAGTATTTCTAAATTATGTTCGATGTTACTGTAGCTGTGGTTGTAATCAATCAGATGGTTGGCATATGCTGAGGTGGATTTTTGTCTTGATTGCTTTGGCAGATGTTCCTTAAATCTGGTATTAAATGACCTTGCTGTCTGGCCTATGTAAAAACTAGGACAGTCGTTACATTTCAGTTTATATATTCCGGTTTGTTTGTTATTTTGAGGCTTATCTTTGAGAATGCTGGCTAGTTTGTTGGATGTTTTGAAGGATAGTGTGATGTTATTTTTGGACATTTCATTTTTAATTACATTATTTAGTGAGACTCCGTATTCCATAGAAGCATATTTTTTCCGTTCATTGGCTGGTTTTGTAGCCTTGTTTTTTGCGTGATGTCTCTGGATCATTTTGTCGATCATTTCGCTTTTATATCCGTTGGATACAGCTATAAACTTTATGACATTTATTTCATTTTGGTAATCTTCTGGGCTTAGGGGGATTGATATTAATCTATGCACAAAGCTATGGTATGCCGCCATTTTTTGACTTATTGGGTGGTGTGACGAATTGTGAATGGTTTGGCTTGTCGTTGTTGGTTTCCTAAAGATTTTAAATTTGAGTTTGTCTTGAGATTTAGTGATGGTTAAATCAAGAAAATTAATTGAACTGTTGACTTCTTCTTCTAATGTGAACTGTATATTCCTGTGCAATGTATTGATATGCTTGCTTAAAGAGTTTAATTGCCTTTTATTACCATTGAATATAACTAATGTGTCATCAACGTAGCGTGAATATGATACAATTTTCTGCACATAGGAGTTTTGGCTAGACCATAAGTATTTGTTTTCGATGTGATGTAAAAATATTTCTGAAAGTATGCCAGAATGGGGGGAACCCATAGCCAATCCTTTGTTCTGTACAAAGAATTCATTTTGGTAACTGAAATAGTTTTGTTTAAGTACTTCCTTTGTTAGGTTTACTAGTTCGTCAATTGATTCCCTTGTTAGTGGCGAGTTCCTTACCAAATTTTCTTCTAGTACAGTTAAAGTTTCGTCGATTGGTACATTAGTATACAGGTTCACGATGTCAAATGAAGCTAAAATGTAGCTGTTCTTGAGTTGTAGGTTGGATATTTTCTCAACAAGGTCTATGGTGTTTTTTATATTGTGACTGTTTTCTAAGACCACATTATTTCTTATTAGTCTGTCTAGTTTTTTAGCTATTTTGTAGGCAGGTGAAGGGATAAAATTTACTAGAGGGCGGATAGGTGTTTCAGGTTTGTGGATTTTAGGTAATCCTCTGAAAATGGGAGCTTGTGGGTTTGTTACTTTCATTGATTTAATTTCCGTTTTAGAAAGTAAGTGTGTGCTTGAATTGATGGTTTTATTAATTTGTTTAGCAAACCTTTGAGTAGGGTCGTTGTCAATATTATGGATATCATTTTCCTCAAAGAATTTGCGAACCTTATTTGAATATTCGTTGAGCGTGAGGATGACGATGGCGTTTCCCTTATCTGCTTTAGTGATTACGGCCTCGTTATCAGTTAGCTTTTTCCTTATGTGTGTCGCTACTTGTTTTAGCGTGTGGTACTTGGTCTTTTGTTTGGGCTTATTGAATTGGTTCTTCAAGGTTTTGTTAGCTTTGTTGACTACCATAACCCTTGCAATGTCTCTCGATTGTTCATTTGGGATATATTTAATTGTAGACTCAGTCTGTAAGAGTTCTGAGATTAGGTTACATTTTTTCGTGTTTGGAAAATTGAAATTAATTCCTTTGTTTAGAAGATCTAGTTCGTCGTCTGTGAATATTATGTCAGTTTTATTAACTACACGTGCATGGAACTTATGGTTGCATTTTATGATTTCATTGTGTAGCTGACGCTTAGCAAGATTCTCGAGTTTTTTGTGTTGTATCTTTCTTTTACTGTCAAGTTTCTTTCTTATTTGCGACTCTATTTCATTTATGACCATGTTTAATTGACAATAATGTATCAAATTTAATAGATCAATGTGTTTAGTGAATAGCAATTTATTTAGCATGCATTTCTTTGAATAAAGGCGTTTAATTTCTCCTTTTATCCAAGTGGTTTCTGCAGTTGTTTTAGCTTTTTTGGCTACTCGAGACTTTTGTCCTACTTTTACAGATACATAATTTGGTACCAGACCTTGTTCTAGACATTTCTTATTAAAATTTATGTTCTCAATGGTTTTTAAAAGTTTTATTTTGACGTCCTTGTATTTGTAGGCTTTAGTTGCTTGACTAGCTTCCAACTTCATTTTGTTTGAGTTAAGCCTCCGAATCACTGATCAATACGTGTACTGGTGAAATTACCTGCTGTCAAGTGATCCTTTTGACCTTGAAAGGCGACCGGTTTCGATCCTCACGGGATCATCTTCAGGCGGACGTCGTCATCGTCTTTTCGTTCTTGCGAACACGTCGTTTTTTAAAAAACATTGAGTAGACAGTTTTTAACATTTAAAACACAAAAACACAAAACACGAAAAATGGCCAATAACTATTATGGTACCGATCGGTGGAGCGGCGGGCGACACGGAAGTTGAGTCTAGACTGACCGCTGCAAGCCGGTGTCATTGTTTACTTGTCCCCTCCCCTAATCTTTCTTATCAGGTGCACGCTTTTGTTTGTATCCATTTTTAACTATTTTTATTGCTGTGTCGAATATAATGTTAGATGCGAAAGAGAGCTTGTCGTTCAAAACATTTTGTGGGTCCTGTTTTACGGCTTTGTATATTTCGAACTCCTCAATTGTTGTCATAAATGGCCCTTTATTACATTTATGGAGTATTTCTAAATTATGTTCGATGTTACTGTAGCTGTGGTTGTAATCAATCAGATGGTTGGCATATGCTGAGGTGGATTTTTGTCTTGATTGCTTTGGCAGATGTTCCTTAAATCTGGTATTAAATGACCTTGCTGTCTGGCCTATGTAAAAACTAGGACAGTCGTTACATTTCAGTTTATATATTCCGGTTTGTTTGTTATTTTGAGGCTTATCTTTGAGAATGCTGGCTAGTTTGTTGGATGTTTTGAAGGATAGTGTGATGTTATTTTTGGACATTTCATTTTTAATTACATTATTTAGTGAGACTCCGTATTCCATAGAAGCATATTTTTTCCGTTCATTGGCTGGTTTTGTAGCCTTGTTTTTTGCGTGATGTCTCTGGATCATTTTGTCGATCATTTCGCTTTTATATCCGTTGGATACAGCTATAAACTTTATGACATTTATTTCATTTTGGTAATCTTCTGGGCTTAGGGGGATTGATATTAGTCTATGCACAAAGCTATGGTATGCCGCCATTTTTTGACTTATTGGGTGGTGTGAAGAATTGTGAATGGTTTGGCTTGTCGTTGTTGGTTTCCTAAAGATTTTAAATTTGAGTTTGTCTTGAGATTTAGTGATGGTTAAATCAAGAAAATTAATTGAACTGTTGACTTCTTCTTCTAATGTGAACTGTATATTCCTGTGCAATGTATTGATATGCTTGCTTAAAGAGTTTAATTGCCTTTTATTACCATTGAATATAACTAATGTGTCATCAACGTAGCGTGAATATGATACAATTTTCTGCACATAGGAGTTTTGGCTAGACCATAAGTATTTGTTTTCGATGTGATGTAAAAATATTTCTGAAAGTATGCCAGAAAGGGGGGAACCCATAGCCAATCCTTTGTTCTGTACAAAGAATTCATTTTGGTAACTGAAATAGTTTTGTTTAAGTACTTCCTTTGTTAGGTTTACTAGTTCGTCAATTGATTCCCTTGTTAGTGGCGAGTTCCTTACCAAATTTTCTTCTAGTACAGTTAAAGTTTCGTCGATTGGTACATTAGTATACAGGTTCACGATGTCAAATGAAGCTAAAATGTAGCTGTTCTTGAGTTGTAGGTTGGATATTTTCTCAACAAGGTCTATGGTGTTTTTTATATTGTGACTGTTTTCTAAGACCACATTATTTCTTATTAGTCTGTCTAGTTTTTTAGCTATTTTGTAGGCAGGTGAAGGGATAAAATTTACTAGAGGGCGGATAGGTGTTTCAGGTTTGTGGATTTTAGGTAATCCTCTGAAAATGGGAGCTTGTGGGTTTGTTACTTTCATTGATTTAATTTCCGTTTTAGAAAGTAAGTGTGTGCTTGAATTGATGGTTTTATTAATTTGTTTAGCAAGCCTTTGAGTAGGGTCGTTGTCAATATTATGGATATCATTTTCCTCAAAGAATTTGCGAACCTTATTTGAATATTCGTTGAGCGTGAGGATGACGATGGCGTTTCCCTTATCTGCTTTAGTGATTACGGCCTCGTTATCAGTTAGCTTTTTCCTTATGTGTGTCGCTACTTGTTTTAGCGTGTGGTACTTGGTCTTTTGTTTGGGCTTATTGAATTGGTTCTTCAAGGTTTTGTTAGCTTTGTTGACTACCATAACCCTTGCAATGTCTCTCGATTGTTCATTTGGGATATATTTAAGTGTAGACTCAGTCTGTAAGAGTTCTGAGATTAGGTTACATTTTTTCGTGTTTGGAAAATTGAAATTAATTCCTTTGTTTAGAAGATCTAGTTCGTCGTCTGTGAATATTATGTCAGTTTTATTAACTACACGTGCATGGAACTTATGGTTGCATTTTATGATTTCATTGTGTAGCTGACGCTTAGCAAGATTCTCGAGTTTTTTGTGTTGTATCTTTCTTTTACTGTCAAGTTTCTTTCTTATTTGCGACTCTATTTCATTTATGACCATGTTTAATTGACAATAATGTATCAAATTTAATAGATCAATGTGTTTAGTGAATAGCAATTTATTTAGCATGCATTTCTTTGAATAAAGGCGTTTAATTTCTCCTTTTATCCAAGTGGTATCTGCAGTTGTTTTAGCTTTTTTGGCTACTCGATACTTTTGTCCTACTTTTACAGATACATAATTTGGTACCAGACCTTGTTCTAGACATTTCTTATTAAAATTTATGTTCTCAATGGTTTTTAAAAGTTTTATTTTGACGTCCTTGTATTTGTAGGCTTTAGTTGCTTGACTAGCTTCCAACTTCATTTTGTTTGAGTTAAGCCTCCGAATCACTGATCAATACGTGTACTGGTGAAATTACCTGCTGTCAAGTGATCCTTTTGACCTTGAAAGGCGACCGGTTTCGATCCTCACGGGATCATCTTCAGGCGGACGTCGTCATCGTCTTTTCGTTCTTGCGAACACGTCGTTTTTTAAAAAACATTGAGTAGACAGTTTTTAACATTTAAAACACAAAAACACAAAACACGAAAAATGGCCAATAACTATTATGGTACCGATCGGTGGAGCGGCGGGCGACACGGAAGTTGAGTCTAGACTGACCGCTGCAAGCCGGTGTCATTGTTTACTTGTCCCCTCCCCTAATCTTTCTTATCAGGTGCACGCTTTTGTTTGTATCCATTTTCAACTATTTTTATTGCTGTGTCGAATATAATGTTAGATGCGAAAGAGAGCTTGTCGTTCAAAACATTTTGTGGGTCCTGTTTTACGGCTTTGTATATTTCGAACTCCTCAATTGTTGTCATAAATGGCCCTTTATTACATTTATGGAGTATTTCTAAATTATGTTCGATGTTACTGTAGCTGTGGTTGTAATCAATCAGATGGTTGGCATATGCTGAGGTGGATTTTTGTCTTGATTGCTTTGGCAGATGTTCCTTAAATCTGGTATTAAATGACCTTGCTGTCTGGCCTATGTAAAAACTAGGACAGTCGTTACATTTCAGTTTATATATTCCGGTTTGTTTGTTATTTTGAGGCTTATCTTTGAGAATGCTGGCTAGTTTGTTGGATGTTTTGAAGGATAGTGTGATGTTATTTTTGGACATTTCATTTTTAATTACATTATTTAGTGAGACTCCGTATTCCATAGAAGCATATTTTTTCCGTTCATTGGCTGGTTTTGTAGCCTTGTTTTTTGCGTGATGTCTCTGGATCATTTTGTAGATCATTTCGCTTTTATATCCGTTGGATACAGCTATAAACTTTATGACATTTATTTCATTTTGGTAATCTTCTGGGCTTAGGGGGATTGATATTAGTCTATGCACAAAGCTATGGTATGCCGCCATTTTTTGACTTATTGGGTGGTGTGACGAATTGTGAATGGTTTGGCTTGTCGTTGTTGGTTTCCTAAAGATTTTAAATTTGAGTTTGTCTTGAGATTTAGTGATGGTTAAATCAAGAAAATTAATTGAACTGTTGACTTCTTCTTCTAATGTGAACTGTATATTCCTGTGCAATGTATTGATATGCTTGCTTAAAGAGTTTAATTGCCTTTTATTACCATTGAATATAACTAATGTGTCATCAACGTAGCGTGAATATGATACAATTTTCTGCACATAGGAGTTTTGGCTAGACCATAAGTATTTGTTTTCGATGTGATGTAAAAATATTTCTGAAAGTATGCCAGAAAGGGGGGAACCCATAGCCAATCCTTTGTTCTGTACAAAGAATTCATTTTGGTAACTGAAATAGTTTTGTTTAAGTACTTCCTTTGTTAGGTTTACTAGTTCGTCAATTGATTCCCTTGTTAGTGGCGAGTTCCTTACCAAATTTTCTTCTAGTACAGTTAAAGTTTCGTCGATTGGTACATTAGTATACAGGTTCACGATGTCAAATGAAGCTAAAATGTAGCTGTTCTTGAGTTGTAGGTTGGATATTTTCTCAACAAGGTCCATGGTGTTTTTTATATTGTGACTGTTTTCTAAGACCACATTTAAAAACCATTTTAAAAACATTTTACATCTAACATTTTAAAAACCATTGAGAACATAAATTTTAATAAGAAATGTCTAGAACAAGGTCTGGTACCAAATTATGTATCTGTAAAAGTAGGACAAAAGTCTCGAGTAGCCAAAAAAGCTAAAACAACTGCAGAAACCACTTGGATAAAAGGAGAAATTAAACGCCTTTATTCAAAGAAATGCATGCTAAATAAATTGCTATTCACTAAACACATTGATCTATTAAATTTGATACATTATTGTCAATTAAACATGGTCATAAATGAAATAGAGTCGCAAATAAGAAAGAAACTTGACAGTAAAAGAAAGATACAACACAAAAAACTCGAGAATCTTGCTAAGCGTCAGCTACACAATGAAATCATAAAATGCAACCATAAGTTCCATGCACGTGTAGTTAATAAAACTGACATAATATTCACAGACGACGAACTAGATCTTCTAAACAAAGGAATTAATTTCAATTTTCCAAACACGAAAAAATGTAACCTAATCTCAGAACTCTTACAGACTGAGTCTACAATTAAATATATCCCAAATGAACAATCGAGAGACATTGCAAGGGTTATGGTAGTCAACAAAGCTAACAAAACCTTGAAAAACCAATTCAATAAGCCCAAACAAAAGACCAAGTACCACACGCTAAAACAAGTAGCGACACACATAAGGAAAAAGCTAACTGATAACGAGGCCGTAATCACTAAAGCAGATAAGGGAAACGCCATCGTCATCCTCACGCTCAACGAATATTCAAATAAGGTTCGCAAATTCTTTGAGGAAAATGATATCCATAATATTGACAACGACCCTACTCAAAGGTTTGCTAAACAAATTAATAAAACCATCAATTCAAGCACACACTTACTTTCTAAAACGGAAATTAAATCAATGAAAGTAACAAACCCACAAGCTCCCATTTTCAGAGGATTACCTAAAATCCACAAACCTGAAACACCTATCCGCCCTCTAGTAAATTTTATCCCTTCACCTGCCTACAAAATAGCTAAAAAACTAGACAGACTAATAAGAAATAATGTGGTCTTAGAAAACAGTCACAATATAAAAAACACCATAGACCTTGTTGAGAAAATATCCAACCTACAACTCAAGAACAGCTACATTTTAGCTTCATTTGACATCGTGAACCTGTATACTAATGTACCAATCGACGAAACTTTAACTGTACTAGAAGAAAATTTGGTAAGGAACTCGCCACTAACAAGGGAATCAATTGACGAACTAGTAAACCTAACAAAGGAAGTACTTAAACAAAACTATTTCAGTTACCAAAATGAATTCTTTGTACAGAACAAAGGATTGGCTATGGGTTCCCCCCTTTCTGGCATACTTTCAGAAATATTTTTACATCACATCGAAAACAAATACTTATGGTCTAGCCAAAACTCCTATGTGCAGAAAATTGTATCATATTCACGCTACGTTGATGACACATTAGTTATATTCAATGGTAATAAAAGGCAATTAAACTCTTTAAGCAAGCATATCAATACATTGCACAGGAATATACAGTTCACATTAGAAGAAGAAGTCAACAGTTCAATTAATTTTCTTGATTTAACCATCACTAAATCTCAAGACAAACTCAAATTTAAAATCTTTAGGAAACCAACAACGACAAGCCAAACCATTCACAATTCGTCACACCACCCAATAAGTCAAAAAATGGCGGCATACCATAGCTTTGTGCATAGACTAATATCAATCCCCCTAAGCCCAGAAGATTACCAAAATGAAATAAATGTCATAAAGTTTATAGCTGTATCCAACGGATATAAAAGCGAAATGATCGACAAAATGATCCAGAGACATCACGCAAAAAACAAGGCTACAAAACCAGCCAATGAACGGAAAAAATATGCTTCTATGGAATACGGAGTCTCACTAAATAATGTAATTAAAAATGAAATGTCCAAAAATAACATCACACTATCCTTCAAAACATCCAACAAACTAGCCAGCATTCTCAAAGATAAGCCTCAAAATAACAAACAAACCGGAATATATAAACTGAAATGTAACGACTGTCCTAGTTTTTACATAGGCCAGACAGCAAGGTCATTTAATACCAGATTTAAGGAACATCTGCCAAAGCAATCAAGACAAAAATCCACCTCAGCATATGCCAACCATCTGATTGATTACAACCACAGCTACAGTAACATCGAACATAATTTAGAAATACTCCATAAATGTAATAAAGGGCCATTTATGACAACAATTGAGGAGTTCGAAATATACAAAGCCGTAAAACAGGACCCACAAAATGTTTTGAACGACAAGCTCTCTTTCGCATCTAACATTATATTCGACACAGCAATAAAAATAGTTGAAAATGGATACAAACAAAAGCGTGCACCTGATAAGAAAGATTAGGGGAGGGGACAAGTAAACAATGACACCGGCTTGCAGCGGTCAGTCTAGACTCAACTTCCGTGTCGCCCGCCGCTCCACCGATCGGTACCATAATAGTTATTGGCCATTTTTCGTGTTTTGTGTTTTTGTGTTTTAAATGTTAAAAACTGTCTACTCAATGTTTTTTAAAAAACGACGTGTTCGCAAGAACGAAAAGACGATGACGACGTCCGCCTGAAGATGATCCCGTGAGGATCGAAACCGGTCGCCTTTCAAGGTCAAAAGGATCACTTGACAGCAGGTAATTTCACCAGTACACGTATTGGTCAGTGATTCGGAGGCTTAACTCAAACAAAATGAAGACCAAAGTCGAAGCTATACGAAAAATGGCTCCTCCAACAGATATTCTAGGAGTTCAAAGGTTACTTGGTATGGTGAACTTCATTGGCAAATACATACCTAACAAAAGCCGGTTACTAAAACCCATTACCGACCTACTAAGTAGAAAAAACGAATGGTGTTGGGGTTGTGAACAACAAAAAGCATTCGATGAACTGAAAGAATTATTGGCTTCTCCACCTCAACTTGCATTCTATGATAAAAATAAACCGACTATGATTTCTGCTGACTCTTCTACACAAGGCCTGGGTGGAGTACTTTTACAACAACAATCAGATAGGAATTGGAAGCCTATTTCTTATATTTCACGCACTCTGAGCGAAACCGAACGAAACTACTCTAACATTGAACGAGAAGCTCTATCATTAACATGGAGCTGTGACAAGTTTAAAGACTACATTGTGGGCAAGCACATCACGCTAGAAACAGATCACAAACCTTTGGTAAGTATTTTGACTACTAAAGAGATCAATGATATGACTCCCCGTCTTCAAAGACTAAGACTTCGTCTGATGAGATATTCCTACAATGTGACATACACTCCTGGCAAACATTTAGCCACTGCTGATTGTCTCTCAAGAAGTCCTGTAGCAGCTAATGAGAGTTATGATTTAGATGAGGAAGTTGAACTGGCCATCCACACAGTAACAGGAAACATTGCCTATGTAACTGACATGGTTCTGGATAGAATTGCATCGGCACAGCGGGCTAGCTCAGAACTCAGGGTAATTAAATCTTACTGCTCAACTGAATGGCCTGATAAAACTAAGATTCCCAATAATCTTAAGCCATACTTCACAGTTCAGGATGAAATCTCCTTTTGTGACGGACTATTGCTTAGAGGAGAACGTCTCATAATCCCGACAACTCTTAGACAAGAAATGTTGACAAGAATACATACAGGCCATCTAGGCATAACGAAATGTCGACTTAGAGCCAACAATAGTATGTGGTGGCCAGGAATGTCACTTGACATTGAGAAATTTGTTAATGATTGTCCTAAATGTACTGAACATAGAACACAACATCATGAACCCCTTTTGCCCAGTGAGCTTCCATCTCGTCCTTGGGAAAAGGCAGCGATTGATCTCTTTAAACTTGAAGGAACATGGTTCGTAGTAATCACTGACTGTTTTTCACGTTATTTTGAAATAGCTACATTAAACAACCTGTCAACTGCTGAAATAATCGAAAAATGTAAATCTGTATTTTGCCGTCACGGTATACCAATTGAGCTACGTTCTGATTGTGGTACACAGTTTGCTACCAGATACACTGGTCTTGAAAACTCTGAATTCAAAAAGTTTGCTCAAAGCTATAACTTTAAACTTGTGACGAGCAGTCCAAGCTACCACCAAAGTAACGGTGCAGCTGAAGCTGCAGTCAAAATAGCGAAGAGTGTACTAAAGAAAAACAAAGACGACCCATATTTGGCCCTCCTAACCTACCGCAATACACCTCTATCCACAAGTGGATACAGTCCTGCTCAGCTGATATACAACAGATCACTGCGAGATAACCTGCCTGTTTTACCTAAAAAACTTGAAATCAAACCTGATCTCTCTCAACTAAAGGAAAAAGAAGATACTTACAGAGCATCTTACAAGGGGAAAGATGTTTAACCTCTATGGTTATTTAATTAATATTTAACCATATGATTTTATTTACTTTCTTTAATAATATTGTCTTGTATTAGTGTCTTGATTAAAAACAGTTTAGTTTCTTTTGATCTTTTAATTTTTATCTAAATAAGAAATAGAACACCACTAAAGAAATCCACTCACTAATAAAATAATCACAAGGAACAGATGTTTCTGCCAAAATAGCCCTGAGCGATAGAAGCTGAGTTATTATCGCTCTAGCAATCATCACTAAGCATCAGACGCACCACCCGCTTCTGGAAAAACAGACAGGCCTTTATACTGTACAGTACTTTCTCCTCACGTCTTCTTATCTGTTGGAATATATAGTATATGATCCTACAGTTGCAGCATTGTGAATGCCGTGCAACCTTAGTTCTTCTTGGTATAGCCTAGCACCTGCTGAATTTGGCAGCTAGGAAAACCCACCTAAAAGTCTCAATACAAAAAGAAGACTGAACAAAGTATGGTACTCTCTTTGTACTTCTAAAAAGACTTTTAGGTCCCTCGCCCACTATACAATTTCGGTCGTACGACACTGTGTCGGTACGGAACGACAACATTCCAATAGTGAACCATTGGATCTTATGAGCGCTCGCCCACTATATGATAATCTCACGACTACGACAAACTGTCGTGGTGCAGTCGTCCACTGCCACTGTGATCCACAACTGTCGCACGACTGTCTAATTCGCAGTGGCGTACACGATCAAATGGGCGCTCGCCCACAATACGATTTTTGTCGTATGTCGTGTGTTCTCCCCAGTATTCCTATATATACTTTTTACAATTAACTCAATTTACTTCTTCATTATTACCTTTAGTTGTTATATCACTAGGTTCTGCCTTTTTTTACCATTCTCTTGTGTAATTCTTATTGTGAATGAATATTTTTTTCAATTTATTCGTACTTTTTTATTACAGTATAATGTTTGATATATCGCTTGGTTTTTTCAACCATTATTTTGCCTAGTTTTGATCTTCCTATATTTTTTTAATTTGTTCATATTTTTTGTTTATAATATGTTTACTGCATCACTTATAAGTAAAATGTAGCAAAATAATTATTGAAACAATTCGAGTTTGGTTATTATTTCATATTTAATAATCATTATTATTAATTATATTGTGTGAAATAGTTTCACTGATACCTAAATATTACTTTTTGTAGATTATATTAATAAAATTAAATCATTAATATTTAAAAACGAATTCAAAAAATTGGAACATCTAAACTTTTTACCATACTATCCCAAAAACCTATGATAGTTATGGTAAATTTAAAAACTTGTTAAAGGCATGGACTTATAGAATTTGAAAATGTCTTTAAATACATTAACTTAAGAACTAATCTACTCATAAAAATAATTATTTCTTTAATGCTGTATGCCTACATCGGCCACTGTCGCTTAATCTGCGCCACAGCAGCCACAACACGTAACGGATTCATTGTTTTACTATTTGATACAGAACCACTGTTTTGAGATATTGCGCAACACACACTCACTCTTCCAGGGCTACCGAGCAACTGGTAATTTATCCGATAAAGTGTCGTAAAGTGGGCGAGGACCGCACATACGATAAGAATATCGTACAACACAGTGTAGTACGACCGAAACTTATAGTGGGCGAGAGGCCTTAGATCTGGTGGCCAAAAAACATCAGCTGCAAACCAAAAGACAAAAAACACCTTTTTACCAAAGTTTAAGTCGTTTGGTTTTTAATTATTGTTATTTAATATGCAGCATACTCTTTATGCTATATATTTAATCATCGAACACTTGGTATTATTTTCTAAGTTTTCAGTGTCTAAGAATATACCTTTTAACATGTTTACTATCTTTTGTAATTTTTTGTGTTATGTATTATGTGTTTATCTGACCTTGTTGCGGGCGTTTCACATCTCACATTTTAAATTATTATTGTTGGGAAGACCTTTTAGAACAGTTAAGTATTTTTAGCTTTGCCTTTATATGTTTGATTTAGGTTACTAATCAAAATTATTTTTCTAGTAAAACATAAATTAAAAAATGTTGAAAACAAAGGCTCTAAAAGGTAGCCTAAACTATCGCTGTGTTAGGTATTGGTAAACATTATTCCGTTTAGAGCAGACTCTCAATGGTATGAGAATTGCAGGCTTGTCAAGATATCATTGAGGCTTTTGCTCTTAAAATCTAGCAAGCAAGTTTTTCTGATATTATGTTGAATTAAATTAAAAATAACTTTACTTGTTTATTTTATTTTTACACGGATTCACCATTTTTATATAATTACATAAATATTACATACATATTACAGAAATATATTTTTTTTTACTTTATGATACCATGTATAACACATATGTACCATGTATACATTCATTGTTTAGTATACTATATTCATTGTATACATTGTAAGTATACATTGTATTAGTGTACATTGTACATAATATATAATTTAGGGTAGGCCTATGTATGTAAATTAAAGGTTGTCATTACAATTACTATAATAAACTAAACTCATATCAAATCAAAAGTTCTTTATATATTACATGCACATCGGTACATATAAATAGTGTCAAACAATTACATTAAAAATACAGTATTCAAACCTTAACTATTTAACGCAATTTGTCCTCAAATATACTTTTAGTTCTTTTGTGTTCAAAGGTGGAAAAACTCATCTAAAGAATAAATTGGTTTGTGTATTATGAATTCTTTGAGTTTGTTCTTAAGTTTTTCAATACTATTTTCAGACTTTATGTTTTTTGGTGAAAACATAAAAAATTACTTTCCCGAATATGTTGGTTTTTCCTCATAAAATTTTAATCTATGATGAGTTGGGATTATTTCATTTGTATGTCTTGTACTTGTGGCATATGGAAGATTTAGAACTTACTGCCTCATTTAACCCTTCCCGGACGGGCGAAATCGTGACATAGAACGGGGAAAAATTATAGGAAAATATAAAATAAATTTTCCTTATTTGTGTTTTGTTATACAAGTATACATAAAATAAACACAATGGAACACTTCATACTGTCAAAATAAGTGCGGGAGAGAGCGCAGCCTTGGAGAGAGCAGGAAAGTGGCACCTTGTTACTGCAAAACATCTGCTTACTGCTCAAGCACCTGCCAGTCTGTCTTAAGAGTATGATCCGTTTCCCGTCCGGAAAATCATAAACCATAATCGGATATATCCGCCACCTGTCCTTTATCGCCAAAGACTTACGCGGATATATCCGTCACTCATCCGGGAAGGGTAAAAAAAATGAGTATGCAGTCATAGATGTATTGTTCATAAACTGTGGGGATTTTAAGATTTAGAAAGTGTTCTCCTTTAGCTGGTTGATCATAATTTAGTTTAAGAATAAATTATATGGCTCTTTTTCGTTCTTTTAATATACTGTCCAAATTTATTTTCCATGTTGTTCCAAAAATACTCAATCCAAAACTAATGTGTGAGTGAAGATATGAAAAATAAATATGATGTAATGTCTCCAATACACAGTATAACGACATTTTCCTAAGAGCATATATACCAGAGTTGACTTTTGTTAACACCCTACCTACATGAGCCTTCCAATTTAAATTTGCATCCGCTTTTAAACTAAGGAAGCATGTACTTGTCTTCTCAATCATCTGTGAATCTGACATAATAGTTAAATCCTCATTATTTTAATTTTGGGCAGTTTTAAATTACATGAAGTTAGTTTTTGTGTATTTAGTAACAAATTATGATTTTTTTAAGTAATCATTTAAATGATCTAGCTCTACAAAAGATCGTATTTCCATTTGTTCTATTTAGTTTGATGTTATTTTTAAATTGGAATCATCAGCATATTATAGATCAAGCTGATTGTTGTCCTTATAATACAGAGCCTTATTTATATCCTTGAGATATATTATGAAAAGCAAAGCCAATATTCTTTGATCTTTTAATTAAAATTAGATGATTAACGCTGTTGAATAGGGTGATTGATATAAGTGTGCCAGCCGTTTTATTCGAAAACTATAAGAGATTTAAAAAAAAGTTAAATGGTAAGTACCTTGGATTTTTTATTTAAAAAATTGTAGTCAAGTCAAAAAAATTATTTTAGCCGCCATTTTTCCAATATGGCCGCCAACTTTGATTTTTCTTATGGATCACCCTGTATTTTATGATGTATTCTGGTAGAAAATTTAATTTTAAGACGATTTTATTCCTGTTATTTTTTTCATAAACCTAACCGTTTCAAAGATAATAATGGTTAAAGTTTGAAATTTCTGCATGAGAAAGAGTTTGGATAAAGGCCTAAGCAAGCATGCCAGCTGTTTTATTCGAAAACCATTCAAAATTTCAAAACTTTAACCATTATTATCTTTGAAACGGTTAGGTTTATGAAAAAAATTACAAGAATAAAATCGTCTTAAAATAAAATTTTCTACCAGAATCCATCATAAAATACAGGATGTTCCATAAGAAAAATCAAAGTTGTCGGCCATATTGGAAAAATGGCTGCTAAAATAATTTTTTCGACTTTACTACAATTTTTTAAATAAAAAGTCCAAGGCACTTACCATTTAACTTTTTTTGATATCTCTTATGGTTTTCGAATAAAACGGCTGGCACACTTATATCAATCACCCTGTATGCTGTTTTATTGGTTAGAAGCTTTAAATATATAACGTCACCTTTATTCCTCTTGGTTTTTAGCGAATTTCCCATATAGGGAATAAGCTATTAACATAGTACTCATGTTAAAACCTGGACCTGGGACCGATTTACTTTTTAGTTTTGATGTCCCCAGGGGGCCAAAATAACCAACCGATCAAACGGGAGGTTTTATAGGGTAAAAACTGTGTTTTTTTTTATTTTTAATAAAAAAAAAAATTTGCAATTTCTTTCCAAACCATTTGGTAGAGCTTAAAAAACAAATAATTTAGTATCATGCGGCGTTATTATACGCCTAATGGTTATGGAGAAAATTTTAAAAAATTTGATAATCAAAATTCCCATGTTATTCTTATGGAGAATAAGTAAACTGTTGTAGTTTGCTTGTTTATGAACAAACATTGATCAATTTTGGAAAATGTATTTATTTCTTACTAAGCTATTAACATAAAAAAAAACACCTTCTTACCCTCCCTGTTGCAGCAAACCTAAGTACTCGTTAAACTAATTCTATTTAAATAGGGAATGAATGTGATATTTTTAAGGAGACATTTTAGTGTAAATCCAATCAGGCAAACAGAAATTCGCTTAGTCTGCAGGTTTGCTGTGGCGGAGTGTTTGATTTTGTGATGTTCAACTGTTGTTACTTGTTTCAGGATGATATAGACGGTGGAAACATGCTTTTTTGGAATACACTATTTGAATATTTAGTGGAGAACAAAATAATTAAGCATATCAGTTGTTGTGTAGCGGTTCTCATTTTTTCTGTTGTTCTAAATGTTACATTTCACGGTCAGAACAGGATTGAAATTAAACAAAAAGTTATGGTTAGTCCTTATACCTTAATACCTTAGTTAAAATAGAATCTTTACTTTACATGTTGCTTTTAAAGGATCATCGAATTTGCCTATTGTGTTCTATTGTGTTGTTTGTTTGAGTTGAGAAGGATTTCTTAACAGCCTATTTTAAATTATAAAAGGAAATAGTTTTTGAATATTATACATCCATGCCATTTTACTTTTTTATTTTTTTTCCCTAGGACACTAGGCACGAGCTCGGAATTGTTTTCCACATTACTTTAGGCTAGACCTAGGGGTCCATTGGTGATTAGGTGGGATTTGAACCTGGGACCTCCTCGGTCCAGCTCGTTCCCCATACCATTTTACTTAGTGATGTGCTTAGTTGACTGACCAAATCCATTGACTAATGACTAAATAGACTACTCAAAAAAATAAAAGACTATTTTGAATGACTAGTTTATGTTACTTCTATACAGGGTGATTGATATAAGTGTGCCAGCTGTTTGATTCAAAAGTTATTAGAGATATAAACAAATGTTAAATTGTAACTACCTAGGCTTTTACAAAATGTTGGTCAAGTTTAAAAAAAAATTAAGCCTCCATTTTCCAATATGGCCACCAACTTGAATTTTTCTTACGGAAGACCCTATATTTTACGATTTTTTTTAAGTAAATTAAATAATTTAAAACCGTTTTTATTCTTGCCATTTTTTTCTCTAAAGCTTCTCGTTTGGGAATTACTCTTAATATTGAGGACTGCAATTTTAATTTAAGCACCTGGCTTAAAGAAAAATGGATTAAAATCAAATGAAAACAAAACTAAAATAATCAAATCCAAAACTCGTAAACCTTTACAAATTCAAGTAAAACCGAAAACTTTTTTATACATTTTTAGGGGTAACCATCGATGCGAAATTAGAATTTTCTATACAAATTGATACTTAAAGTAAAAAATTAAATTCTTCTTGTTTTGCTCTTAAAGTACTATCAAACTCAGTTAATAAAAACATTTTTAAAACTGTTTACTTGCAACTATTCAACCTAGATTAACTTACGGGTTGGTAATTTGGGGTAGTACTTCGTGTGAAAATTTTAATAGAATATTCCGAATTCAGAAAAGGGCAATTAGAATTTTGCATCATATTCCGTTGATGAGCACTGTCAACAACTATTTCAAGAATAAAAATTATTAACTTTAACTTGTCTTTATACTTATGAATTATGTAAATACTTCATGGAAAGTAGAATCCTTTTTGAAAATCACACAAATGCGTATAACACAAGACGTAATATCATAATATATCCCTCGCACTCAACAGCAAGATTTGAAAAATCTCCTGATTATATGACTCGTAGGGTAATTAATAAATTCTTACTATTAGAAAAAGACACAGACTTTAACAATTGTTTTTTGACGAAGGTCAGGAAATACTTGTATGACAATGCATTTATACTTTGAATTACTTTTTTAACAGTAGTGCTAAGCTTTAAGATGACATTTTACTTAGGCTAGGCGCACACGAGCGATTATTTTGAGGCAACTATTTCATCGGCCGATCTGTGCATCATGTATTTGAATGGAAGCGCGCACACAGGCGATCGAGAATTGCGCCGATTTTAAAATCTGGGTTTTGCCACAGATTCGTAGGCGAGGCGATTGTCACCCGAAAATCTGTAACATACAGATTGTTATCAGTCCGCGCACACGGTCGACTAAAAAATCGTCCAGTCGCTTGTTGTTCTCCACAGGAGTCAGTGAACTTCAGTGTGAGTTGTGTTGTTTTCTTTGCTAAAAAAGGCCACAGCTGTTATAATAAAAACTGAAACTTTCAACAGACATTCTATAGTAATTAAAGAACTTTTTACTGTCACCACGTAAAGTGTATAGTTTATAAAACTGTCGATTTAAATGTCTCTGACTTACTATCGGATGAACCCAATATTTAAGTTGTCTTCTTTTTCTCTTTGGTCTAATTAGAAGAGCACAAACACAGGTTAATTCAACAAAGTCCATTTTACGATAGCTTAAACGCACTTAAAAAAAATCCATTTCTCGACTAAAAAATCGCCACGTGTGCGCGCCTGGACATAAATTAAGGGCGATTTATTTTTGGCCGATAAAAAAATCGGCCGATCGAAAAATTGACCGTGTGCGCCAGGCCTTACTCATCATCAATGTATGACTATTCTCAATGTACATATTTGTATATTTATGGAGAATAAAACTCTTTCTTTCTTTCTTGTTACAACTAAGAAAAATGACTTGTGGTGTACTTTTAACAATTGAACATGTTTAGCGAATTTACCATATAGGGAATAAGCTATTACCGCAGGTCTCATGGTAAGACCTAGACCCGGGACCGATTTACTTTTTCGTTTTAAGGTCCCTAGAGGCCAAAAACACCATCCGTTCACATTCATATATGCTTTATATATATTTATATATATAAATAACTGTTGTTTTATATACAGGGTTAGTAAAAAGTGTGGAGACCCCCTGTTATTTTTTTAACGGCCCATACTAGAAAAACTAAACTCCGCACATCATTATGGCATGTTATGCAATACTTTTTGGGCATAACCGCCACTTGGTGTACATCCCCAAAATGGGGAATCTTGGGGAGAACTAAAAAATTTCAAATACAAAGGCCCATTGAGTGACCCCTCATTTTGAAGGTCCTGGTAAAAGAAAACCAACAACGCAAACTAGAGGTCTCTATCTCAATTCAGTACAAAATGGCAGCCAATTGAAATTCTTATAAGTCCCCAAACCCAAAATGGGGGATTTTGGGGGAAACTCAAAAAATTTAAAAGATAAGCCCCATTGAGTGACCCCTCATTTTGAAGGTCATAATAAAAGAAAAGTAACAACGCAAACTATAGGTCTCTATCTTAACACAGTAAAATATGGCAGCCAATTGAATATAAAATTGCAAGTTATTTCCGATTTCTAAAGATTTCAATCAGCTTCCATTTTTACTGGATTGAGATAGAAACCTCTAGTTTGCGTTGTTAGTTTTATTTTACCAGGACCTTCAAAATGAGGGGTCACTCGATGGGGCTTATCATTTAAAACTTTTGAGTTTTCCCCAAAGTCCCCCATTTTGGGTTTGGTAAGTAAGTGGCTATTAGGCTTAAAAAGTACTTCATAACATGCCAAAAAGGTGTGTAGAGTTTAGTTTTCCTCGTGTGAGCCGCTACAAAATTTACAGGGGGTCTCCAGACTTGGAAAGCTGTAAGTTAAATTCAACTTCTGAGAATTTCAATTGGCTGCCATTTTTTACTGGATTGAGATAAAGACCTCTAGTTTGTGTTGTTGGTTTTCTTTTACCAGGTACTTAAAAATGAGGGGTCACTCGATGGGCCTTTGCGTTTGAAATTTTTGAGTTTCCACCAAAATCCCCCGTTTTGGGGATGTACACCAAGTGACGGTTATGCCCAAAAAGTACTTCATAACATGTCATAAAGGGGTGCCGAGTTTAGTTTTTCTAGTATGGGCCGTTAAAAAAATAACAGGGGGTCTCCACACTTTTTACTAACCCTGTATATATTTACATATCTGTGTGTTTGTGTGTGTGTGTCCGTTAGCGCGATAACTCTACTAAAATGATCTGATTTTGATGAAATTTGGTATAAATGTGTAAACCTACATTTATTCTAACGAATTCGCGAACCAGCATTATCGGACTATTGGAACGGGGGTTTATTTGGGGGTTTCATGGGGTAAAAATTGGGTTTTTTCCACTTTTGGCCCTAAAAACACAAAATTTCATAGTTTCTCTCCAAACCATTTTGTAGAGCTGAAAAAAAGATATAATTATGTACAGTGAAGCGTTGTTGGATGATGTGTACTTACCTGATTCTTTCATTAGATTATATTTCTTCCTATATATTTTCACGCCGGACGTTATTAAAATATTCCGGATGCCGCATGTTATACCAGGGCCGGTTCTAGGAATTTTTCAGAGTTAAGCGAATACCCGAATCAGCGCCACTTAGGATTCCCCCCACCACCCCCCTCCTCAAACCGATAACATAACATAACCGTATTTGTGAATTTTTTTCCCAATAATTTTGGGAAGAACTTTTTTATAAGTTTAGGTTAGAAGAATACTTAAGACTGTTTATTATTCGCATAAATTTAACATTTGTACACTTATACTCATCATTTAAACTTTAGCAAAACCAAGGCCACACTAAAAAAACAGGCCCTAATCAAGGCCACACTAATGCTCGTCAAGCATGACGTCACGATAGAAGACGGCAATGACGTAATGTTTACCGTTTGTGATCAGCTGCTTGTTTTAATCTTTCCTTGGAAAATAAATAAATAAATAAAACCTACGTCATTGCCGTCTTCTATCGTGACTTCTTTGGGCTAACTGGACTCGCCACCAGATGATTTAAACAAAAATCTACTCATTGATTTAGCTTGTTTTTTATCTTCCTCTTCCAAATTCGCCTTACCCTTTTTATAATAAGTGCCAGACGTTTTTTTTTCTGCCATTGTTTTCTTAGTATCGGCTCGCTAGATGTTTTACTCATTTATTCAGTTTATACTTTTTTCTTATTTAATGCGCTAATTATAAATTAAACTTAAAACCCTCGTAATCATTCACTTATCAACAATCATGAATCATCAAAACAACGCCATTACGATACTGATACACGCTAATACACTAAAAAAGTGCAATACAACGTAGTGCTCTGCTCTAGGATAAGAGTCAGAAGGGAGGGAAGGGAGGGGGAAGTTTCTTGTTGTGACAATTGGCGCTGCGTGCTTCTCGAGCATGAGTGAGTCGTGAAATGAAACCCACAGGCGCTGCGCCGTACGTTGCCGAGCGTCAGCTCACTACAAAATCGAAACTGCAAATGCAATTGAGTCCTTGAGTTGTAGTGCTGTACAAATATACACATTTTTCAAGTGCTGTTGGTACAAACAGAATAAATGCCTTTATTGTGGTATAATTGAACTCTGAGCGAAAATAAACAAAATTACGTTGTTCACGTAAAAAAAATTGTTCCGTTGGCACCACGGCGCCACTTTTTCGTGGCGCCATATGCGGCCGCGTAGTTCGCGTATGGGTTAAACCGGCCCTGTGTTATACAGTTTAGGATATTTCTAAACGAGAACAATCAACTTACTAACATATATGTTTAGTAAACATAGTATACAACACACGAAAACATAGACCAATTAAGAATGGCGGAAGTCCCGTGCCGCCCGCCCAGTCGATGTGCAGTGCTCCCGGTCGGTACGAGCGGTACGGCATAGAACTGTCCTAGAGTTCTCTCTCCCTGACTTTTTAACAAACGGCGGAAGCTGCCGAACGTCCGTTGCCGGCCGTCCCGCCGTAGTGGGCGCACTCATATTACATTCAATGTTATTAACTTTCAAAAATTGCCGTGCCGGCCGCCCGTCCGTGCTGTGCCGCCGTAGTGCGCGCGCAGCTTTAAAAGCAACATCCTTTGAGATACCATAGATTAGTACCCACATACCAAATTTCATCAAAATTGGACCATAGGTGTGGTCTGCAGCACTATACATATCCACAAACATTCAAATGATTTTTTAAGCTCTTGACAATCCATCCAGAAGTGATATTTAAAAACTAATGTTTACTTTCTCCCCCAGTACCAGTACCATAGTATATGAAGAAAGTATTGCTTTCGTCAACAATTTAGAGTTTAAGTTTTGAGTGAATGTATCAGTTTTGGTCCCCTCTGAACCCAAAAAAAGTGGTTTTGGAAGTGATGTCTGTCTCTCTCTCTCTCTCTGTGTGTGTGTCTGTATGTGTGGATGTGTACAGAGCCTACAGACCACATCTGTTGTCTGATTGTGATGAAATTTGGTATGTAGGTACTAATCTATGGTCTCTCCAGAAGTAATTTTAAAAAAAATTTTTTATGGTTATTTTCCCATAAAGCCCATTAAATAATGGAAAAATCTAACTTTCTCAAAAATGGCCCAAAAAATTTTGATAAAAATATAGAATGTTATAGCCCTTTCAAATTCTGAACCAAATGGTACAACTCCCATTGCTGTATACTTATGGTTCAAAGGCTATTGCAGCTTTATTTTCCTATAAAAAAAAACCATAAAATAACAGAAAATGGGATTTTTGAAAAAAATTCTGTTTAATTAAATTTAGTATATTATGGTCCTTATAATTCTATACAAAATAGTGCAACCCCCATTGCTGTAAAAATGTGGTTCAAAAGTTAATTCAACTTTTGTAATTCCCCTTATAAAATATCATATTCCTACTACTTACCCATGATAAAGATTGTTGACAAGCTAATGGGAGAAAGTATGTGTCAGATCGGTGATACCGTTTGATTATAAGAAATTTACAACCAATGTCTTATTTTTTAAAGACATATTTTCTATTCATTTTAGTAAACTTAAGTGACAAATATATAGCTTTTCCAGTGATTAAATGACATCATTTTTAGTGACCAGTATTGTTGTAGATCAATTACCAGCCTTTGCAGAAGCAGAATTGCAGGAGTTAAATTTCTGTTGTAGATTCATGGATTACAAAATTATTGTGGAAATACAGAGGCAAATTTGATTCCTTGATCAGTGTAGTGCATAGTTGATTTTAGTGAATTGCCCGTAAAGGGAATAAGCTATTACCAAAGGTCTCATGGTAAGACCAGGACCCGGGCCCTATTTACTTTTTCAATTGATGTCCCCAGAAGCAAAAAACTATCCGTTCAAATTCATATATATCTGTCCTGTCTCCGTTAGCACAATAAATCGTTGAGCAAAATGATTGGATTTTGATGAAATATGGTACAAACATGTAAACCTAAGTTTATTCGAACGAGTTCGCGAACCAGCATGATCGGACTATGGGAACGGGGTTTTATGGGGTAAAAACTGGATTTCCTCATTTTTTATCCTCAAAACACAAAATGTTCCAATTCCTCTCAAAACTAGTTTGAAGAGTTAACAAAAACAACTAATTTACAATGTTTTAGTTTTTTCCACAGTTATTGGTTACGGAGAAAATTCAAAATATTGTAAATTTAAAAATTTTATATAATTCTTATAGAGAAAAAAGTTCACTGTTGTAGTGTTGGTTGTTTATGTATACATTTTTATCAAACTTAGCAAATTTTTTTAAATTTTATGCTATAGTCCCCTGTCAAATGTACATATACAGGCTCCCATGTGCTCCTTCCTCTGTGGCAGGTGTGGGAGTAGTCTTAATCTCTTTTCGATGGTGGCACTCTTGAAAATGGTGCGTTTGAACGCTGTGGGTAAAAAACAAAATGGCCGCCGTCGCAAACTTATTTTATTACTTATATCAGTAACCGTTAGAGTTATGAAAGAATTGTTGATACCAAATTGTAGCTATTTTAAATCAGCACAAAAAAGACTATTACAGTTTTTTATGTAGGATCAACCATTCTTTCATAAAACATAGTTTTACATTTTTCATAAATAAAATTAATCAGGGTGGATGTAATGTCCCAGGGCAGTTAAATATTTCAAAAAGTAATAAAGGGTGTTTCAGTAAAGCGTAACGGGCTAAGCAGATTCACATTCTATGTGCAAAATTAAGTCGAAAATCTAGTATAACATTTTTTCGATCTCGGCTTAGTTTAGCCATAATCCGCCATTTTGTGTTTTTTGAAAATAATTCATAGCTCAAAAGTTCTTGGAGATATTTTTATGAAACTTGGTATTAACTTTAAGTCTACAACTTACTATAAACATTCTCTGAAAAACCCTTTGATCAGGCTCATCGGATTTCAAAATGGCGGCCATTAAAATATTTTAAACACTAATTTTATTAAAAACAGCAATTAAAACAAAACTTTTCACAATATATAAAGTCCTTTTTATTACAAATCGAACAACACTTTATTTGCGAAAATCGGATAAAAAAATTTGTGTCAATTTTAAAAATTTGTGTCAATTTTATTATGTTTTTGTCACTAGTTTCACTGGAATTTAACTTTGTGATTTCAAAATGACTGCCATTTTGATAATTACTATTAATACTAAAAGTAACATAGCTTTATTTGCGAAAATCGGATAATTATTATTCCGATTTTCGCAAATAAAGTGTCATTCGATTAGTAATAAAAAGGACTTTAAATACTGTGTTGCAAAGTTTTGTTTCATTAGCTGGTTTTCATGGAATTTGACTTTAAACATTTTAAACGGCGGCCATTTTGTTTTTTACCCACAGCGTTCAAACGCACCATTTTCAAGAGTGCCACCATCAAAATTGTATTTCTCTAAGGTCAAACGAAGAGAAGACTACTCCCACACCCACCTCATTAAGGAGCACACAGGTGTACATTTGACAGTGGACTACTAAGCTATTGATATTTGATCAAAAACACACTTTATTACCCTCCCTGTAGCAGCAAACCTAGGTACTCATTAAACCTAATGTTACTGAAATAGATTTAATTGAAAATCAAATCAGGCGAATGGAAATTTGCTTAGTCTGCAGGTTTGCTGTGGCAGGGGTATTTTTGTTTATGTTTTGTTTTATTTTTGTTATTTTTCCACTAATTCTTTCAAATGATTACAGGTAATTGGATTGGCCATGATGGTTTATAGTAACCATGACACAACAGTATTAGCATTTTTATTCATCCTTATAACTTCATTATTTTCATTGCATGCAGTTCGAATTCATATGTAATATATAAATTGAACCACCAGTAGAATAGGCCTGAACACTGAAGTTCTGGATGAAAAGACTTATTTATTTAATTTAAAACTTGTACATATCCCTTGTTTTGTTACTTATCTGGTTACCTTGTTTTGTTACTTATCTGGTTACCTTGTTTTGTTACTTATCTGGTTACCTTGTTTTGTTACTTATCTGGTTACCTTGTTTTGTTACTTTTCTGGTTACCTTGTTTTGTTACTTATCTGGTTACCTTGTTTTGTTACATAAAAAATGTTTTTTTTTTAATAAATTTTATGATAATGTATTGTTTTTGTTTTTTTTCTTTTTTTAATTCTCTAAAATTGTTTCTCAAACAATTCGGTTTGAATATAATTTCAATGAAAAGTTTCTTATTTTGAAACCGATACTTTTTTTTTTGTCACTGTGTTTTCTAGTATATTTTTACATTCCATATTCCAATCTTATAAGTTAAAATAAAACTACTTATATTTGACTTTATGTCTCTTAATTTTCTGTTGAGGTTTTCATTAAATAGATTCTGCTCCAAGTGCACGAGATCTAGGTACAATCAATGGGACCTGGATAGTTGGATGGCTCCAATAGTTCAGGGCATTTATCAGAATGGACAGGGTTGTGGATATATTAAAAACTCGCCTTTGGCTCGCTGGGGGCTCCGCCCCCAGGCCCCCTTTGTTGGTTGGGGGTAAATGAGCCACGGGGGATAGGGCGCAAGATCAACAATCATGCCAAATTTCATACATCCAGTTAATCTAGAAATGGGTAAACGTGATTTAGACTTATGCACCTGTAAGAATAACATTGGGGCGGGGGAGGATATAATATTAGGGAGGGGGGGTTGGAAATACGATAGGGGGATAAAACTTTAAGTAAACCAGAGTATATACAAAATATTAATAATGTTTGAAAAAAGAATTTACTTAGATTGGGAAAAGTAGCGAAGATCGTAAAAAATTTTATAGAAATTTACCAAATAAAAAGTAGGGCGTTTTTTGAAGTTGAAGTTGGCGATTTCCGAAAAACACTTAAAAGTGTTTTGTAGAAAATGTCATCATGAAAATTCTTTCAAATCTTTTCTAGCTTTTAGACAACCGATAAAAATTTGGAAAAATTTACCAAATGTTGAAAGTAGGGCGTTTTTTTTTTTTAGTTGAAGGAGTGCGATTTTTGGAAAACGCCTAAGAGGGTTTTGTAGAAAATTTAATTCATGTTCATGTAAGTTCTTTTTAATCTTTTCTATCTCTTACGGTTTTCGAGCTATAGCTATTTAAAAAAAACGTGTTTTATAGTTTTTAGATGCCCTGCCATTTTGGATTTTTGAGGAGGTTAAAACTTTAAAATATGACTTTTACAAATTTCACCCTTAACTTAGGATCCCATACTACAATGCTAAAAAATTACAAGTCTATAGCACGTTTCTAAACAATTCGGATGACCATAACAAAGTCATTAAATTTCAAAGTTATCCTCCTTAAGCATAAAATGGGGCTCGTAAAAACTTTCAAATTTCGACATTGAAATTAAGTTTTTGGGGCCAAGGAGTAAAGTTACGAAAACACGTGTAGTAAGTAAAATAGTAAGGAGAATACAAAGCAATAATAATATCTGCAGAAGATATTATTATGATTTAAGTATAAAAAATAGCAAAAACCGGTAAAAAGTTGAAAGAAATTTATCAAATTTTGAAAGTTGGGCGTTTTTTGAAGCCGAAGGAGTGTGATTTTCGGAAAACACCTAAGAGGGTTTTGTAGAAAATTTAATTCCTGTTCATGAATATCCTTTCAAATCTTTTCTAGCTCTGTTTTCGAGCTATATCCGTTTGAAAAAAAAACGTGTTTTATCGTTTTCAGAGGTCCGTCATTTTGGATTTTTGGCGGGGTTAAAATTTGGAAATGAAACTTTTGCACATTTCACCGTTAATATAAGATCCCCTACTACAATAATACCAAGTTTCAAGTCTCTAGCACGTTTCTAAACGTTTCTAAACGGTTCAGATGAGCACACCAAAGTCGACCACTTTCAATGTTATTCTCCATAAGAATAACATGGGGCCTGTAAAAGTGGTAAAACACCTTTAAATTTTGACTTTAAACCTAAGTTTTGGGGGTTAAGGAGTAAAGATACAAAAAAATATTAAATGAGTAAAATTTAAAGTAAATTAAGGAGAACACAGAGTACTAATAATATCTGCAAAAAAGAATTATTTAAATATGAAAAAATAGCGAAAACCGTAAAAGATTTTAAAGAAATTTACTAAATTTTGAAAGTAGGGCGTTTTTTGAAGGTTAAGGAATGCGATTTTCAGAAAACGCCTATGAGGGTTTTGTAGAAAATTTAATTCCCTTTCGCTAAGATTATTTCAAATCTTTTCTAGCTCTTACCGTTTTCGAGCTATAGCCCTTTGAAAAAAACGCGTTTTATCGTTTTCAGAGGTCCGCCATTTTGGATTTTTGGGGTGGTTAAAATTTGAAAATGGGACTTTTGCAAAATTTACCGTTAATTTAAGATCCCGTAGTACAATACTACGCAAATTTGAAGTCTCTAGCACGTTTCTAAACCATTCAGATGGGCACACTAAACTCGGCCAGGGAAATTCGAAATTTAGGGGGGGTTCAAATTTGAAAATGCGACTTTTTGGAATTTTATGGGTGGTTTGGGGCCAAGAACTACAAGTGTGCCAAATTTCAACTCCCTAGCACATCTAGAAGTGGTCTAGAATTTGTATACCTGAGTGAGTTATATAAGCGGCTGTATATTATTTAGATATTGGGGGAAATGCCATATATGATTAATATACTTCTATGCCACCAATACCAATGAATTACATCAGAGTGAAAATTTAAAAACGTACGTTTTCAGGAAAAGCACTTTGCAAATTTCTTTCCCCTTTTTTCAAAACTTTTATTATTTTTTTTATTTCATTAACATTTGAAGTTTCATAAAATGTCCATGGTAACACAATATCTTTGGTAGTTTTCTTTTTAAAGAGCATCTTTAGTAGAAAAACACAAAATCCTGTCAAGACCATAACGGACGTTTAAATGAATATTAAAAATAGTTAATATTATTTTTTTAACTATGTTTTGCTATAAACTAATTTACTTTTATGACCATTATACAATAAAAAGGTCACTGAGCTTTTGGTATGTTTGGTCTTTCTAGAAAAAAATAAAAAAAACTCAAAAAATAGAAAAAAGCCAATAAAATCTTTTTAAGTTTGTATAACTCCGAAAAAACTTACCTGAGACCCGAAAAATCGTTATGTTTGTATAGAGGTGTGCTTCTTTTGTGTATAAAACATAGAAATATGACGATATTTTAATTTTTGAAATTTTTATGATAGAAATCGTCAACGTGATGGTCAGGGACAAGCGGTACGGTCGTGAATTGTCTGGAATAATCTAAATCTTTCTAAACAATCCTTCAATTATACTGTTAGTTATAATAAAACTATGTGTTTCAATTGAACTAAACTGTTCAATTTACAATTATATTAAAGTTATTGTCACGACCAAACACACTATAATCCATAAGGCTGGATTGGTCGTGAAAAAAACCGCGATGGTCGTGAAACTTTGGTCGTGAAATTACGTGTTATTTGGCTCTGTTCTGGCGGTAGCCCTGCACCTCATGTTCGAGGATACAAAGTGGACTTCTAGGTTAATCTAGCAATTGATCTTATAAACAAAAATTAACACCATGTCTACTTCATCGAATGACTACGTACGGTCATGGACACACCAAAATTACAAAAAACACAATCTTTCCTTTATTAATCTTGTAATTCCTCCTTTCAACTCGAAACGACCGGCACTACAATCCTGACGTACACCCCGAACTAGTCTCTAAAACCAACTGACTCCATCGACGCCAGGCTTGCCACTGTCGTGCTCCAAAGTTGAAATTTTTTCCAAATGGTCGTGACGCCAAATCGAGGGACAGACTTATTTTGTCATGGTAGTCAGTCTGCAATGACAATAAAATTATAATATGCTCCTTTTTTGTAAGTTTAATAACCATTGATGACATAAAAATATGGCTTTATATATTTCGGCATGAATAATTAGTCTAAAAACAGCGTGAAAGTTGGAAAATGTACCCTAGGGACACGTCATGGTCGTGAATTTCGAGACTTTAAAAATACGAAAAAAATACCTAGAACCTATTCAAAACCAAATAAATGTGTGTAACATGTTGCCCCCGTCCCAAAAAATATTAAAACACATAATAATAAACTACAAATCCAGTATCTACGAAGTAAAAGGCCAGGGACATGAAAACGTACGTTTTTAAATTTTCACTCCACAGCACTAAACACTAAAGAAAAGACTTTTAGGAACCTGCATCTATCTCTGCAAACACAATGATTTGTTTTCAACTTGTTGGTGACTGTACTGTACTGTAATATATGCATATTAATTTATAACATATTTTATATTTGTTTTGGCAACAGTGATATAACAGATGATTCAGTTAAATAAATTAATACTGTTGGTTGAGCATTACACCAATCACCGATAGTGTACTATCCGCTACCTGTCCGGTATGATGATCCTTCCGTTCGCTCTGAGTTGCCTGCCACCTACACCGACTTCACCATGTAACGTATCCCTTCAGTGGTGTACCAGATCTTTTCGGGCCCCCTGCAAACATTTTTTGGCCCCCTCCCTGAGTTATTTTTGGACCACCAGTAAACATAATCAAACACCCTGCCCCCTCACCCCTAAGTTTTTTTTTTTGACCACCGATACAATGATCAAACAGTTGTACATCTTCAGTTGTCTAAACGCTAGTTATATGGACAGGGGGTAAAATTCCGGTTTTTATTGCTAATCTAATTAATCACGCTTTGTTTATTTTCATTAGACTTTCAAATCCGCAGGGATAAAATTCCGCCTTGTACACTCTAGGTTTTTATAATTTGATGTGTTCTGATTAAATTCACAACCGTGAAAATATACGTTTAATCCATCGAACTGATGTCGCGAACTTTGAGTTTCGCGACATCAGTTCAATGGATTTGGCCGGAATTTTACCCCCTGGTTTGTGACGTCACGTTTGGCCAGGGGGTAAAATTCCAGAGGGATAAGAATCCGCTACCCCGGAATCATTACTAGCACAGATTTCTAACTAAAGAGTCATTAAAGAGCTCACAGCAAGCGTGGCTCACCCTTTTTGATATATTTTATGAGTTCCCTCATCAAGCTCCCGTATCACGATTTGGACCATGCCGATTGAATATATACAAGTATGATGGTCAGAAGTTTGCCAAAGTAATCTTGTTGGAAGCGTCGGTGAATCTTGCTGTACCTGTTTTTTTTCTTAAAAAAAAGAGGTTGGCGGCCTCTTTTAACCTTGCATTTGCCCGTCCACATAGACTAAGCGCCCGTGCGTGGATCGTTTACAGCAAAGCAAGGAGTGAGTATCCCTGTTATTTTGCTAAAAGCAGTAAAATTTGAACTTGGTCAAGTTTTATGCCACTTAGTTAATTCTTCTTTTATATCAGGAAATTTTCCAACCCAATTAAAAATAGCTAAAATTATTCCCATACATAAAAAAAATGACGAAAAAATCCATCAAATTATCGGCCGCTATCTCTATTACCAACTTTATCTAAAATTTATGAAAAGGCAGTTTACATATAACTAACACATTTTCTTGAAGAACACCATCTCGTGGATAGCTCCCAACATGGGTTTTGTAGCGGGAAATCAGTGACAACTGCTAGTGTTTCTTTTATTGAATCAGTGATAGACTTAATAGATGCTGGTGAACCATGTGTTGGAATTTTGTATGGACCTGTCGAAGGCTTTTGACACTGTGGATCATGAAATTCTTCTTGCTAAGTTAAAATTACTCGGCTTGGATCCTCATTCCTTGAATTGGTTTAGTTCATACCTAAATAATAGATATCAGTTTGTTCAGATTACTCATTTAGCCAAAAACAATAGAATTATAAATCATAAATCAGAATTGAAACCAGTAAAATTTGGTGTGCTTGAGGGATCTGTGCTGGGACCACTCTTATTTATATGTTATTTGAAAGATATTTCTAAATCATTATCAAACTCAGATAACACAAACCTCTGCCTATATGCTGATGATTCAAATCTTAAAGTATCTGGTAATAATTTAGAACAGGTAGAAATTTTATCATTCACTGAAATAGGAAATATGATTACTTTTTTTGAAAATCACAACCTCCACTTAAATATTGAGAAAACTAACTACATTTCATTTAAAACAGCCATTGAGCTTGTCACAAGTACAAAATTTCTTGGTCTAACAATAGATAATAACTTGGATTGGAATAAGCATGTAGACAACATTTTAGCTAAAATCAATTCTGGCATGTACGCACTAAGAAGAATGGCAGGGATGTGCAGTGAATCCACTCTTAAAATTATTTGCCATTCATACATTCATTCACACATTTCATTTTGAATTTGTCTGTATGGCTCATCTAAATTAGAAAATCTAGATAAAATACTTAAAGAACAAAAGAAAGCGATTAGAATAATAAAAAACCTACATCCAGGTACATCATGCAGGGAACATTTTAAAATGCTAAACATATTAACAGTTTATGGTCAGTTTATTTTAGACACTATTATGATATTTTTAAACAATAAGAAGGATACAATTTTAGAACAAGAAACACACCATTACAACACGCGAAAAAAGAATGAAATCATACCCACTCACCATAGACTTGAATTTTACACAAAGAAGCCATCTTACAAAGGAGCAAGTTATTTCAGAAAATTGCCAAAAGAATTAAAGTGTCAAATAAACAGTTCCAAATTTAAACTAAAACTAAAAACTTACTTGGTTTGCAAAGTATTATATTCCATAGAAGAGTATATGAATAATTAAGCAAATGTTAATTTAAATAGCTAAGTTGGCACTATTCAGATTTACTAACATGTACTTGTCTTGTACGAATAAAGATATTTTGATTTGATTTACTTGTTTATGAACATATTTTGATCGAATTTGGAAAATACATTCATTTCTTACTAAACTACTATAAAAAACACATTTTTACCCTCCCTGTTGCAGCAAACCTTAGTACTCGTTAAACTAATTCTATTTAAATAGGGAATAAAAATAATATTTTTAAGGAGGCATTTTAATGTGAAATCCTATCAGGCTAATGGAAATTCGCTTAGTCTGCAGGTTTGCTGCGGCGGGGGTATTTCATATTTAACAAAAGTATCTTTATTATCTGAACTAAATCTGTGTACCTTGTAAATAATTCAAATGTAAACAATAAAAATAATAACATAATAATGACATATGATTATAAACAGATCTTTAACCAAACACGATTCATGGCGAGGCGAACTATCCCGAGCTTACACGAGCAGACCGGGTACACTATCGTGCTCGCCATAGCTCGCCTATATTCGGCGATTTTGTAGGCCTAATTGCTAGCATGGAATTTATCTTTTTGGTATAAAGTTTATGTCCATCCGATTTATACTTTTTGAGATAGAAAGTCATGAAGTTGGGGCCATATTTTTGAATAGCCCTGTATATTACATAATGAATTGAATAGTTTATACTGTATGTACCCATCGATCTCTATTAATTAATATAGATCGATGTACGTACTTACCTCATAATATTGCACAAACAAAAGGCATTGTTTTTTCTGTAGGGTCTATTTAAAGAAAACAATTTGAAATTCAGCTAGATGATTTGGAAAATGTTGTTGTCGAAACTGTAGAAAACAAAGTCAAGTGCGTCGCGAGATATATCTGCTAGGAGTTGTGTCAGTGCGATAAACCATGAACTTCGCTGCTGAGATACGGCGATAAATAGACAGCTTTTCCATATCGCCCAGTTCGTAGAGGCTATGTGCAAGTGGCTAAAGTTAAGTGTTATAGTCTTGTTGTTATCAGTAGGATCGCGCGGTCATTTGCCGTGGGCGTCTAAGGAAAAAAATGAAAAGCAAACCTCCTTTTTTGATTTGCCTAACTTAAAAATCGGCGTTGTTCCACAAGGGGTGGTACGATCGAAGGAGCCAAAAATATACGGATCGGACAAGTGGAAGAAGGTGCAAGAAGGGACTGCTCAGAGGGCCAAAACTAACGTGGCTGAGGTCAAAAGACCCCCGAAGTATTTTGGACTTCATACCCTCAAGAAGGAACGCACTGTGGTGTTTTCTAGGCCGCCGTGCTTCTCTGGACAGAAAATCGACTACAACGGATTCTGCAGAACCGTGTTTCCATCATAGAGAGACAGTGAACCTGTGTGGCGTGGATCTGCAAATGAGGTATGCTTGATGTTTAAAGTTACAAGGTTGATACGTGTATTTAAACATTGTCAAAACATTGTTTAACATTGTGTTTTGTTTTTAGCATTGTTGTTGGTTGATAAAACATTTGGATGAATGTAAACTCTATAGCTTCCAAAAAGCAAAATTATTTTGTGGTACTGTATATTCATTTGCTATGATGTGAATGTTGCGAAATTCGTACGAATTTGTTAATTAAGATACAAAACGATGTTACCATACGATGGTTCAATATTTCTTTCTTTAAAGCAACAATCCGTCGTCAAGAGCTCAAGATCAAAATTTTCACAATTTTGAGATTATCATAACTAAATGAATACTATTTACACCTTTTTTGAAGTTGGTAGTCCAGTCTATCTAGGTTCAGGTTGATAGTGATTAGTTGTAGTTAAGCACGTGTGCTTACTTTGCTTTAAAACTCGACGTAAGCCGGATTACCGTACCCATAATTTTATATAGGTCAAAGCATAGTAGTAGGTTTTCTGTGGTCAAAGAGAGCAGGCCCGGTTATTTCAGACGATTTAATAGGATTTTTAATATAAAATAAGTTAACATAAAAAACATAATAAATGCACATATTGATACATGTCTGACAAGTTTAAGTTAGCAGATATGTTTGGTAGAAAATGTTCGATCTATCAAATACACATAAGGTTTACAATTTGTAAGACTCGAGAGTCCAAATTATACGTTATTATCTCTAAAATCAACAGTTTCCAGTGATTTGAATTAAATTTAACGAATTCTCAAAAGACCAGTTCGGGTTCTAACATGAATTTAATTACATTTTCATGTCTGTACAAATGTCCGAAGAAAGTTGTATAAGTGACTTTTGATTATTCAATAACTTTTTATTTTCCAGGTGCGTCTTTCGTATGGTATAACACAAGCTTTATTATTGTCATTTTTTTAAGTAAATAATAATCACAATTTAAGCTTACATCTTAATGACAAACTCATGCGATTAGGTGATTCATGAATACTTAGTACAAGAAGATAATGGTATGAGTAGAGAGATCTGACAAGAGTATGACTAAGAGTATGAGTAAGAATATGACAAGAGATCCGGTATGGATCATAAACATAAAACAAAATGAGGTTTTTGGCCCGAAAGTAGGCTAAACAAAACCATATGTTAATTAATGCTAGGCCTATTAGTATAGGGGTTTTGTTTACTTTCTGGCCAAAAACGTCATTTGCTTATGTTTATGATCCATACCGGTATTTTTCTAGTATTCGTGGTTTTATAAAGGACTTTTCAAAAGTTACAGTGAAAGCAAAGAGGTTTAAAATCAATCGATAATCGCTTATGTGCATATTATTTCGTGGGATAAAATTATGTTCTGTAATTGCAAATGATACAGCCACAGTTCAGAGAAAACCCTATAACGTATAATAATTTAAACTCCAATAATGCACTAAAACGACAATAGCCCTTAGCGACATGTTGTAATGAACCATGTTGTTAGACGACGCTCGTGACAGAAGAGAGAGTTGCTGTTAAGTCAACAGAGAAATCATCAGAGAGCGATGACGTAGGCAGTGCAGAGTGCGGCGGACCGTGCGATGCGGGCGGTCCAAGGTTAGTGGCGGGGCGGGGGAACCTCAACCTCAGTCAGTAGCCAGTAGCCATCAGTATCAGTACCAGTACAGTGACAGCGAGAGATGAAGACATCATGGTGCGTGTGTGTGTGCATGTGTGTTTTAGTGCTAGTGGATGGTAAGAGGTTCGGGTTCGGTGGAGGTGGTCGTCGTGGAGGATCGTCGTCCAGCAAACATCGCATCCCTTCACCTCCACCGCCACCGCCACCATCACACACCAGCAACCACGGCAGCGGCTCCAGTGGAACCTTCCTCAACGCGGAGCGTAGTGGCAGTGGGACGACTCATAACCGTGGCAACCCTTTCGGTAATTCTGCCCCTCACCCTCCCCAGACCACTGGCCCTGTAGGGTTCGAGAGATTCGGTACTCCGGGTCAGCAAGGCGGTCATCAAATAGGGTTCGACAAAATTAATTCCCCAACTCCCAACAGACAGAACCCTTACAACCCCAGTGCCCCCCCGGGCCCGGTGGGACCTCCTCCTGCGTACCCTGGAACACACTCGGGTACACACTTCGGGGGTAATGACCATCCTCCAGCCTACCCCGGCCGCCCAGTGAACGCTCCGCCGCAATACACACCGAATGGCCAGCACTACCCGCAGCAACCGTTTGGTAACGGTTTCCCTCACCAGACCCAACACGGTAGTCCTAACTACGGATCGTATCCGGGCTACGGAAACTCGCCGTACCCAGGAGGCTTCCCCGCAGGAGGGTCTAATTTCGGAGGAGGATATCATCCTAACACCTATCAAGGTAACTCTTACGGAGGAAGTCCCTTTGGAGGTGGAGGCTACAGCGGTAACCCGTACTACAGCCCCAACAACTTCGGCTACAGCAACAACCCTGGATACTTCGGAGGGGGTGGTTACCCGGGTCAATACGGATATCAAAAGAAGAGCCGATTCGGAGGATTGCCGATCCCGATACCTATTCCTATTCCGATTCCTTTCGGAGGCTTCGGCGGAGGATACGGAGGATTCGGTGGCCACGGACACAGCTACAACCATCGCGTGCTCGATACCTTCATCAAGTCATCGAATACTTCTTTGGACAACTCCTCCACATCTGTGTTTCTACTGAATAACATGACCGTCACGCCGTGCACGACCGACCACTTCCAGTACGACACGGTCAGGGTGACGACAATGGCGTGTACAGCGGAGGCGTGCACCGCAGTCAAGGTGTTGACCAGGACCAATGTGTCGTCCGTGGAGACGATGCATGGTGGAACAGTGACTTTGTGTCTGGAGGGTGAGAACGCTACAGTATCGTCCAACGGCCATCTCGTCACACCTACAGTGTCCGCAGTGATGACAGAAAGTATAACTGTCTGCAGGAACGTGTCCAGCAACGAGACTAAAACAGCCAACAAGACCGAGGAAGCCACCACGACAACTGTGCCAGAGACCACCACGTTGGACCTCACCACTACAACAGCGGCGGCCGTGGTCAACACGACGGTTTGTGAGAAGGTCAATTGCTCCTGGGTCGAGATGTGTCTCCCCGCAGTGGAGGTGGTGGACAAGTGCACCACGGAGCCGTGTCCGTTCAAGCGTACCGGATACAAGCCTTGTGTGGTGATTAAGATGTGTAGAGCCCCCAGTGCACCTGTCAGTACCTTCGCCACTCTCAACACGACGATATCCAAGATAGACGAGTACAGCAACCACCAGGATGTGTATGATGCGGCCAACCTGACCCTCATATCGTACCATCCCCCGGTCATCCCCGTGTTCAACACCACCACAGTCAACGCTACGAGTACATCCACCCCCGCTCCTTCATCTTGACGAGCTCACAACCCTCTCACGTCTCTGCTGGGACGTCATTGTGATATTAAACTTTGTGAGTATATGCAGTTCTACACTCTCTTCATGATTATCCCCAGTTGTAAAAATTCAACATTCAAAATCCCTTTATTTCACACAATTACAACTGTAAACAAATAAACATGTCGTGTCCCTTAAACTGACGGTATACAAATCTATTTATTAACTAAAAAAAGTTTGTAATAAAGTTGGACAACCCTAGGCCAACAAACTAAATATACAAAAACCAATTGTCGATTTTGGCAATGATTGTCTCTCTTGACAGTTGATTAGCCTACTTGACCTTGCTCAGGAAAATAAGCGTGAAGCGATGACAAACAGGTTTAGAACTTTGTTAAAAAGAAATATTAGAAGACGGTGATTTAATATTCAAATTGCATTTATGTATTCAACATTTACATTTAGTATTTACTAATCATATGGAACTAATATATTGTAATTCCCTCCAATGTAAGGAGTAGTATTATTGCTATATAGTCAGAATACTATATTACTTTATTATAAAGTAAACTGTGCGTATCAGATCACGTAGAAATAAAAATAAACTAAACAGTCGTGAGGAATGTGGCTAAATATCTATGTGATAACAACAGACTCGACCCATTTTATTTTATATTTCATAAATTCGCTATAACTTATCAACAACAACGAAAATAGTGTTGTTTCTCAACATCGTATTATAATAGCTTGCTGATCCCATTTACATAGTTTATACTTTTTTAAAGTATTAGGAATAAAGATATTAAATTACTGAAATATAAAACTCTTTATATCGTGGAAGTGAAAATTAATGATAACTATAATAATTAGATGTATAGCTTGTTTGGTTACATATTGTATCTGAGAAAACAAACAACGGCTATACATGATATTATAATCTAGCAGAACATTTTTTGGATCCGCTGAACTTGTCTTAACACTGTGAGCTTTATAAGAAAATATTTGACCAGAAATTGTGTATTACTTTTGAGAAATATTTAACAAATCAATATTGAAAATGTATAGGCCTAGCAATTTAATACAGTAGTTAAAATTCATTGTTGAAAAGGCAGGCAAGTTTTTATTCATTTGCTTCATGAAAAAGTATTTTTTTGCAATTTATAATAATTAATAGTAATTTGGTTATTTGGAAGCTTTTGTTCGCATTTATATTAACTAGAGAAAAGGGCTATTTTACGGGAAAATTTAAGATTAAAAATTAATCAATACATATTATTCTACCCATTATGTTACAGCATTTAATCAAAATCAAACTGTGAAACAAAGAGATGTCTGGAGTAATCAAGTACAAATTTAAAGCGTAAACCATTCCACTTCATGCTATTGGTTTTCAAATTTTATTTTTTACCATGGGAAACGTATATGAAAACAAATATTACAAAAAACTCTTTTAATAGAAGAAGTCCATACAACAATTTGAAAATTGTAGTATGAACGTACTGAACATACTGACAATGGTTTTTGATTGTTGACCTAATTGAGATCAAAATGAAGGGAAATTTGCTGTTCCTAAATTGATTTATATTATTTTTAGACATAGATTTAATCCCCAAGGTTAAAAATAAGCATTAATTATTGAGATGCCAAGAGAGAGCGTCAAGATGAAGTGGCCAATTTTCCTAAATTTCGAAGGCAAGATATTATTGTGGTTAAAAAATTATCAGCCTGTAATTTCATTGTTGTTGGGTTATTTTCTGAATATTTCTATTCGAAATACAGTCGAGTCTCTATAAGAGAATGAAATGTCAAGGGGTAGGGGAAAAATCATTTATGGAAGTGTTATTAATAAAGTGGTTCGTTTTATCGAGGTTTAATACTGCCGTTATTCGTCGTATGAGGTTTCTCCTCGCTCTGAGACAATAACTGATGGACTTGGCTGAAGAGGACTAAGTCCTACAGCCTCAGTCCAGTAGGGTTTCAGCTCTCTGTATTGAAACATCACGAAGAACGAACTGATGAAGGAAGAGGGATGGGTGGGGGTTTTATGTTGAGACAAGCTTCTGTTTGTTTTGAAATGTAGTCTAGGTTAGGTTAGGTTATCGAGGTTAAGATCATGATAAGTTAGTCTTATAGAGGTCGCATTCGTCTTGTAGAGGTTTTGTGCTAAGAATATTCGTTGTATAGAGGTCAATCAGTCCTATCCCATGTCACAGGTTCGTCTTATGAAGATTTCAACCTGATTACTACGTTGTATAGAGGTGTTTTTCAAGGGGATTAAAACAAATCGTCTTATCAAGGAATTAGTTTTACCGAAGTTCTTACTAACGAGGTCCGACTGTATGAGGGTGAAATAACAGAAACCATTAAGACCAACCCAACATGTTATAGAATTGAGTAGACATAATAAGGAACGAACTAATTTAAATTTAAATACTATTAATATGCTCGTTTCAGTTATTTACAACTGTTGTCTCATGGTCTCAGCCCAGTCCATTTAGTAAGCCGCAGCCTTTAACCAAGCTTTACTATCCTCATTGTAAAACACGAAATGACCCTGAAAATCTTTAGCACTTTTAAAATATAGTTCTATTAACCACATTAATCATCAATAAACAAATTAGGAAAAGGTTTTCAGATAGTGAAATTGAGATTTAAAGCATACAGAGTGTAAGAATGTTTTGAAAGTGTTATTATACGTTTGTATTTGTAATCAGCGATTAAGAAATATCTCGATAGGTCATTATTACATAATGTAAACATACCCAAAAAGTTCTCGACGTAGGCTAGAGTTGTACCAATATCTATAGGCGGTGACGAAAGGATTAATATCGTGAATTAATATACCAGTATTTAAAATAGCATTTGACCATCAAAAAATAAAGATTAAGTCAGTACACATTTATCAGTCGATGCAGTTATTATGTTTTTTTTTTATTTTGTCGCACTTCACACACACCAATGTATAAATTTTCAATGTAAATCACCCTTTCAAGCTATGATTACTTTTAAGTTTCAACTCCAAACTTGGTATATTTTTGTTGGTTGAGTCTGGGGGCTATATTCTTGTAATATATACTGTAGTTGCAAAGTCGTCACATCCGCTGTTCCACTATAATGTGGGTTGAAGTATGAGGATTGTCACACAGTATAAATGACGTAGTAGACTCTCATTAGGCAATCATCCGTCGTCTTGCAAGCATGACCTTAGGTACAACTTTCAACAATGTTACCAACTTACTCATATCCTTTATCCTTGCCCATTAGCCGAATAATTTCCAAGTTTCCTCTTCAGGTAGTTAATATTATAGGCACAGTTTCTTGAAATAAACAACTAATTATAAAAGATTGATTTCAACTAGAAATCTAGGAATGCCATCGGAGTCTGAGATCTAAAACCGAAAAGTCGTGAAACTATTTTTTTTGTATCAGTTAAGGCAATGGGTCTGACTGTTCGTTTTAACGCATAAACAAAGAATTTCTTTGATGGTTGGTTTATAATCAAAAGCATTGTAAATGAGGGTTTCTGTTATTATCTCAGTTAATTTCTACCAAAAACATAAATATACTATATTGTATAAAATCAGGCGTTTATATTGTGTTATGCAAGTTTGCAGTAATATAGCTTTAACAACGTTTTAGCTGGGATATAGGGTGTGTTAAATTTTATATATATTTTATTGTTAACTGTGAACGTGGAACTATGGATTAAAACACATTCTCTTATAGGTTTATTGTCACCTGGAGATCATTTTAAAGCAAGTTATGCAGAGTGCAATTTGTTGTTTACTATTTATTTTTGTATAATTTCTCAAACTTATTAACTTAATTTACTGTGCATTTCCAATTATTGCTTGCTTCCGAGTATTATAACTAACCAGTAAAGACACTTTACACCCTAAAATAAAGGGAAACATTTAGGCAACATCAGAGCATAGATTTTTGAACAAGAAGACTATTTACAGTAATCAAAGATAATAGTGAAATAAAAATGTTTGACCTAATGCTAAATCCAGAGAGTGATTGAGGTAAACTTGATCCAATTCAAAAGTAATAGCAAAACAGTATGTAGGCCTACTCGAAATTAATTATTAGTTTTTACTAAAAAATCATGTTAAATCAATTAAAATCGTTGTTCATATTATACCTTGTAACAACATTGTTTGGGAACAATATTTGAGAATATGTTGTAGTTATAAATTCTTCATCCTACTTAGGACATGTTAATTCAAATTACACGAATTAAAGTTTTACAAATTATCAACAATTAGCTCAAAAAATATAAACTGACACAAAAAGTTTTGTTTTATTGATTAAGATTTGTAGATGACAAACAACTGTTTTTTTTTTGCAACTCTTCCTTGAGCATGCCCAGACCACAACATAATATTGCACTTTAACAAACAAATACAACTACCCCAATATCCCAGGCTTATATATTCTTTAAGCAGTCGTCCAATTATTATACAACCTGTTCAGGAATTATTCAAGATTCAGGAGTCTCACACTACAGGCTGGCTACCTGTGTGCGTAAAAGCATTTTCCCTCCTCTCTCTTAAAAAAAATATTCAACCTGTTGGCTAAGAAGAATATTTGTATTTACTACGAGCGAACGTCAGAGGTTAAAGATTTGTCAATATCAACCTTGATGAATCCAAGATGGCTACAAGCTAGGTCAAGTTCAGATATTATTTGAGTCCATGATAACTGCCTGTTTAGTTTCCAAATCTCTCTGTTGTCTATCTTTAACTTTGTTTGTTGAGTTTTGTTTGAGTATCTCTCTCATTAACTAATATAATGACGAGTTGAGTAACCGTGAACAGTGAGTAATTGTAAGATACTGTAATCGTAATGATTAATGCTACCAAGTACAATATGGTTTCAACTCACGTATGTTTAAATAAAACCTTATTGACACTTCCTAATCTAAAATATCCTTTCTAAAAAATCAAACTTAAGAATCGGATGTTTCGATCGGTACAGGCATCAGTAAGGATAATACAAATTGATGTTTTTACTCTTAGGACGCAAGCAAAAATATATTATTTACAAAATAACTTTGCATCACATTAAATTTTTTATTTACTTAATTAATTTAAGTTAGTGTTAATGTTGTGTAAACTGGTGATTGATTACAGCTTTATTAAAACCATTATTAAAAGTTTGTTGAATCAGACGTAAAATTGGAATATTATAAAGAGTTCAGACATGACAAGTTATAATCTTACAGGAAAACAATATTTTGTCGATGGGAGATTCACGTAGCATTGATTAAGTTTTCATTGACCTTTTCCTCAACCCTGACCTTGGGTAAGTCGTTATTGTTCCTACGTTTATTAAAATAACCATATGAATCTGCACATTTGGTTCTACTTTAATGCAAACACTTTTTGTGTTACGAAAGACTAAAGATAGTTCTACCCTGTTTAATCTCTAATTGTGTTGCAAATTACTGACTTGATGTTCTCTCTGTTTCAGTTATGCTCATGCCCAACGCTGGATGGGACCTGAAAGACGACACTAAGTAAATTGTAATGACGTAGAGTTTTTTAATAAATTATTTTTGTTCTATTTTAAACGGGTTTTTATTAAAACTGCCAAAATGGGTACCTATCAAGAGACATTTAATAGAATACAAAATATAAAGGATATCAGTTCCTAACAGTTTACAGTGAGTGTTGATGAAGTTGTACTATTTTCTAAACACACGCAATAAAATATCACAAATAATTCTAGGACGGAAGCAAATATATTATTCCCAAAATAATGAATCGCATATACTTTATGATATATCAAACTAAGTTACGTAAAATTTTGAATAAACTGTTGTTTAGTTACAAACCGTTTCCTTTATTACCAACAAATCCACTCATTTCAACAAGTGGTTTATACAATTTCTCAGTATGAGTTATGAGATTCCTTGATACAGTTGTTTAAAAGATTAGTTTACATATCTAAGAGATTACAGTAACTGAATCATTCAGAATTTAATTAATTCAAAAGTGTGCTTTGGATATAGTTCGACCATAGGATCACAATAAATGAGCATTTGTAATTCTAAATCATTATTTAAGACAGAAAGTTATAAGTTCATTGGAATTCTATAGCTTGTCCTATTCATAGCATGGACTATTTTCAGAACTACATACATTTCACAAGAACATAATTGGTATACATGTATGACTTTCGCTAGCGATATATTTAATTTGGACAAGCCCCCGACCATTTCATGATCCAGGACAATCTTGCTGAAACCAGTATGGACGTAAGTGAGCTCAAAGTGCGCGTGGGTTCATAGATCATTGTGATAACGTTTGCTTGCAGCGACGGGATATGAACTGTTTAACAACTGATTTTTTGTCATGTCATACAATATCCGTGTAATACATCGTTTAGAAGAACTGCTGTTTTAACGTTTTTACATTTAATATAAAACCAGCCCAGCATAAATACAGTGTGATTCTAAATTATTGTTGCACGTTTGAATCAAACGAATTAAAATATGCAATCTATCGTCAAGGGGTGAAAACCAATTGAAAGAGGAGCTTCTAAAGTTTAGTTCGACACTCTTTTGGTATCATAGTAGTAAAATTAGCATCTACAGACTTTATTTAATTTTAACTAAGGTTTTAAATTGATCATGCAATTTAAAATCTATGAAACTCGTGGCGTAAAAAGTATGTACACAATAAAAGGTGATTTAATAAAAAAAAATTGAACAAGATTATGGCCAAAAACTAATGCTCTTTGTGCTCTATGGCAGCTCACTTCCATTCGATGGTTGAAGTCGTCCTAAACTATAAAACACAGAACACGTTTTTATTTTTGAAGGTTCCTCGCAGCTTACGATAAAGGCGGACAACAATGACTGAACAGTAAATTATAGAACTAATTGAACCATAGCAGTATTACGTAAAACTTTTGACAGTTCAACGTAGCGTATGAAGTTTTTAAATTTAAAGAGGTAAAAGTGTGTAATTAATTTAAAATCATAGTTAAAATCTAAAAACGTCTGTAGAGGCTAATTTTGCAACTATGTTTACCAAAGTGGTATAAAACAAAACTTTAGAATCTCCTCTTAATTGATCCTCAGCTCGTGATGATAGGTTGTATGGTTTTTCGAGTTTCAAAATTGTAACAACAATTTAGAATCACTCTGTATTTATTTGGTAAAATATTTAATTTAGCGGCGCTTTTAGTTTGCTTTCTTAGTCAGAGTAGTAGTACAGAAACGTGGGTTACTGAAACTTTGTTAACCTTATCTTAAAGGTTAGTATTTACTAACCTAAAGATAAATAAAGGTATTTACCTTTATCAAATAACATAGGCACACGCTTTGTTTATACACAACATTTCACTCACTTCAAATCAAAAGGCAGTTGTATCCTGAGAAGTATGAAATACAAAACAGTTTTCATTTTCCATTAGGTAAATGGTTAATATTCATCTAAATTATATGTATACGTTTGGTATTTAGAATACCACGATGAAGATTAGCTTGCAAAACATGATGACTTGCGGCTAATTTTGAATGTTAAATATTGAAACAGAAAACATACTATATTGCATAAATTCGTACAGTGTATCATTAATATTATAACTCTAGTGGCAGCAAACCTGCTGGCTAAGTAAATTTCCAGTAGTAGCTTTGAGTTTTTATCCAAAAAGTTCACAATAAAAGGAAATTCACAATTATTCCAAGCAAGTTAATATACTAATCAGTGAGCATTGTTCAAATAAACTTTGTGAAATTGATTTTTCCTACAGTCACCTGACAAAGTTGGCTTCCTTGTACTGTTTATAGTACAGAAAGCTGCTAATTGCTGCATATTTATACTTTGCCGTACGGTTTATACTTTGCCGTACGGTTTATACTTTGCCGCACATCAGGATTCCAACGAAACAACACAAAACAGCGTGGTTCTATTATGCACGTAATCCGTGTACGCTTGGAAATAGGTTGGCAACACTTTAAAAATAATAATACTATGAGCAGCTGATTGACATTATAACTACGATTTAACCTGTCATTTCGTGTATATAGTATCGGTATTTCTGAACTTTCTGGACTTTTCTTTTAAACGTTTTTAAAATATTCCTACGATCTTAACAAACAAGAAAATACCTTTAAAGCATTTTTTTAAGGAACGGAAACTACTTCAAATTACAAAAACATACGGAACTATATTCTCAAAACGCGGAGCATATTTCTTGCCGAGGAAAAATAGCGGAGTGATACGGACCGCGGGTACTACTTTCTCTAGGGCACCATTTGTGTTGCCAGCTGAACCTAAAAACGTGTTGTATAGTGTTTGAAAGACTAATTATTTATATGCTTTATAGTGACTGTAGGAAAAATAGTTATTTGTGTAACTAGTGGTGAAAGTGGCACTTTGCTGCACACGAGAGCAATGTTTACGCACGAGCCGCAGGCGAGTGCGGAATGATCTCGAGTGCAGCAAAGGCCTTTTTCACTCGTGTTACACATTATATTTTTCCTACAGTCACTATAAAGCATATAAATAATAGTCTTTCAAACACTTTACAACACGTTTTTAGGTTCAGCTGGCAACACAAATGGTGCCTAGAGAAAGTAGTACCCGCGGTCCGTATCACTCCGCTATTTTTCCTCGGCAAGAAATGTGCTCCGCGTTTTGAGAATATAGTTCCGTATGTTTTTGTAATTTCAAGTGGTTTCCGCGCCTAAAAAAAATGCTTTAAAGGTATTTTCTTGTTTATTAAGATCGTAGGAATGTTTTAAAAACGTTTAAAAGAAAAGTGCAGTTAGTTCAGAAATACCGAAACTATAAACACGAAATGACAGGTTAAATCGTAGTTATAATAGTCAATCAGCTGCTCATAGTATTATTATCTTTAAGTGTTGCCAACCTATTTCCAAGCGTACACGGATTACGTGCATAATAGAACCACGCTGTTTTGTGTTGTTTCGTTGGAATCCTGATGTGCGGCAAAGTATAAACCGTACGGCAAAGTATAAACCGTACGGCAAAGTATAAATATGCAGCAATTAGCAGCTTTCTGTACTATAAACAGTACAAGGAAGCCAACTTTGTCGGGTGACTGTAGGAAAAATATAATGTGTAACACGAGTGAAAAAGGCCTTTGCTGCACTCGAGATCATTCCGCACTCGCCTGCGGCTCGTGCGTAAACATTGCTCTCGTGTGCAGCAAAGTGCCACTTTCACCACTAGTTACACAAATAACTATATTGTTGTATTTGTTCTTTGTTATATTTATTATTGTTATATTTACATTCTTTGTTAACTTTATTCATTGTTATATTATTTATTGTATCCTAAGCCGTTGGCATGAATAAATAAATAAGTAGATAACCCTTTATAAAATAAATAACATCGGTTCAATGAGTGATGCTTGCTGCTATGAATTATGCTTACACAAGATTATTTTTTTTTATGAATTTCAATTTGATTCAAGAAACACGATTGAGCGATTGTGATGACTATTAAGAGAACATTGTACACACATTGCTCACACACACATTGCTCTGTTTAACTCTCGGGAACTGTAAACACAACACAGGTCTGAAACAGACTATAACGATGGTTAATGCGATTCGCACATTCCTTCGCCGACTCTGTCAAGGTTGTTACTCAACGTTTTCTCTATTGGACACTTCCCTTCTAACAATAATGAAGTATCCAAAACTGACATCAATGTCCCACGATAAATAAAAAATACCCCGGCCGCATGCAACCTGTAGACGAAGTGAATTTCCATTTTCCTGATTGGATTTGTACTAAAATATCTTCTTAAAAATCGCCCCTATTTAAATGGCATTAGTTTAACGAGTACTTAGGTTTGCTGCAACAGGGAGGGTAAAAAAGTGTTTTTAGTGAAATGTTAATAGCTTAAATAATTACTGTATATATTTTTCCAATTGTAATCAAAATATGTTCATAAACAAACAAACTAAAACAGTTTACTGATTCTACACAAGAATAACGTAGGAATTTAAAATTTACAGTTTTTTTGTAACCATTAGCGTTTTTTGGTAACAATGCTTTAATATACTATATACTATAATATAATATATTAAATATACTAATATCTATTACACTTTATAATGTACTATATATGACTATATGACTTGTTTTTTTAAGCTCCATTAAAATGATTTGGAAATAAATTTGAAAGTTTTATGTTTTTAGATTCAAAATGGGGAAAACCAATTTCACCCCATAAATGCCCGCTCCGTATGTCCGATCATGCTGGTTCCCGAATTCGTTCGAACTAATGTAGGTTTACACGTTTGTGCCAAATTTAATCAAATTCGGATTATTTTTGCTCGAGTTATCGTGCTAACAGATACGTAATATTCATAAAAGTCCCGGGACGATTATATATTTAAAATACCCCCATCACAGCAAACCTGCAGAATTAGCTAATTTCCATTTGCGTCATTGGATTTGCACTCAAATTTATCCTTAAAAATTTCACATTTATTCCCTAATTAAATAGAATTAGTTTAATGAGTACTTAGGTTTGCTGCAACAGGGAGGGTAAAAAAGTGTTTTTTTTGTTGTAAAATGTTAATGCTGTAGTTTAGTAAGAAATGAATGTATTTTCAAAATTTGATCAAAATATGTTTATAAACAAGCAAACTACAACAGTTGACTTATTCTCCATAAGAACAACAAGGGAATTTTAAAATTATAATTTTTTGGAATATTCTCCGTAACCATTAGGCGCATAATAACGCTTATACATACTAAATTATTTGTTTTTTTTTAAGCTCTACAAAATGGTTTGAAAAGTGATTGAAAAATATTTTGTTTATAGTGTCAAAAATGGGAAAACCCTATTTTTACCCCATAAACCCCCGTTCCCATGGTCCGATCATGCTGGTTCGCGAACTCGTTCGAATAAACGTAGGTTTACACGTTTGTACCAAATTTCTTAAAAATCGGACCATTTTTGCTCGAGTTATTGCGCTAACGGACATATATATATATGAATTTGAACGGATGGTGTTTTTGGCCTCTGGGGACCTCAAAACGAAAAAGTATATTGGTCCCGGGTCTAGGTCTTACCATGAGACCTACGGTAATAGCTTATTTCCTATATGGGAAATTCGCTAAAATTAAATCAGTCCTGGGTCTAGGTCTTACCATGATACCTACAGTAATAGCTTATTCCCTTTATGGTAAAATTCACTATAAGGATCCAAATAAACTTAGGAGAAAAGGTATCAAATTGAACAAAATAGGCAAATTTAAGAACAGTTGGTCAGCAAAACCTCAAGAGCGGTTATAAATCATGAGTCTAAGTTCCTTAGTTATAAACAATTTTATCTAGGTATTACCATTGACTATTGGATACAGTTGTTGTATTAATAGTCAAAGGTATTACTAAGCCAAGACCAACTAAGTGGGGAGAAGATACAATAAATAATCTATGCCTACCTTTTTCTTTGGTGATTTATTGAAATAACATATGTTTTATTATTTATTTAAAATGACATTGTAAGTTTTAGCACTTTAGTTTTAGACTTAAGTTGTAGCAAAACAGAACTGAATCTGAACGGATGGTGTTTTTGACCTCTAGGGACCTCAAAACCAAAAAGTAAATCGGTCCAATTAAATGCCTTTACTGAGAAGTAAAATACAATGCCGCATTATTTGAACTTAAACGAACTCCTGAATACTCCTGTGGACGGACGTCTGTGGTGTTGTATTGGTTTGTACCTGGGCCCCACAGCAATAAGGGATATCAGGACCAGTGCTTGCTCCTCTATCTTGACTGCGGTAGCAGGACACAGCTGATTGATATTGCTGACCTTGGGCTTGTGTCGTGAATCATCAACACTAGAGCTCAGCTGATTGATTTAAATTATATGCCACGGAGAGATGGAAGTGGAATTGATGAAACAGTATTATATTTTGTGGAAATAGATTCAAATGGTTAGGGGGATATCTCTTGGTTCAAGCAGAATTGGTTTCCTCAATAAATGAGGATGATTCGGTCATTTTAACAAGATTTTAAGGGAGGCTTGTTATTTAAGATGCTGTTTAATTCGACCGTTCAAGTTTTAGGTAAAAGCTGCGAGCTATATAGCTACCATAGTAAATAAATTAATGTATTTTTTTAGATTTTGTTTTTCAATGTATTTTTACATAAAACATAACATAACATTATAATACAACATATAAGTCGTACATTTTTTGTTGTTCAATATTTTACTGCGCAGTTGGATTTCTTTTGTTCTATGACCCACTACCACACACTACTCACACACTTGCTTACACTTTCTAACTCGGATCCCATAACCTCTTGTTGACCAACATTGATTGATATTTTAAGAAATGTAGAAAATAAACTGTATCAGCAAATCTGACACATACTTCCTCCCATAAGCATGTCAACAACCTTTATTGTATTGGTAAGGTGGGAGTAACTATGATATTTTATAGGGAAAATCACAAAAGTTGCAATAAATTTTGAACCGAAATTGTTACAGCAATAGGGGTTTCACTTTCTTGTTTAGAATTATAAGGACATTAATTTTAATCAAAACCTGCTTATTTCCTAAAATCCGATTTTTGTTATTTTATGGGTTATTATACGAGAAAATAACATACGTTACAATAACAATGGAACCATAATTTTTACGGAAATGAGATATATGCCATTTTGTTCAGAATTTAAAGGACTATAACATACGACATTTTGATCAAATCTTTCGGGCCATTTTTGGGACAATCAGATATTCCGTTATTTTATGGGTTTTAGGAAAATTACCATTAAAAATTAAAATTTCGAAAAAACAGAATAACACCTGTTGATACCATAGATTAGTACCTGCATACCAAATTTCATAAAACTTCGGTCAACAGGTGTGATCTGTAATTCTGTACACATTTACACACACCATCACACACACCAAGACACACGGACTCACACAGACATCACTTCGAAAGCCACTTTTTTGGGCTCAGGGGGATCCAAGATGGATATATCCACTGAAAACTCAAACTCGAAAATTTTGACGAAAACAATACTTTCTCCATATACTACATATATATGCATAGGGGGGGAAAGAAAAAGTAGGAGGGGGGAAATTTACAATTCACCCTGTATAATTACACATGTAAAATGAGTTTATTAGTTTAAACTTTCTTCTTTTTAATACTGAACAAAACTGATGAAAACCATATCAATAGAAAGAAATCTTCTTAGATTTTGCTTTGATGCCCCTACAAATGCTTGATGTGCATTAGCCACGGAACACGTTTCTTAATCTATGATGTAAATTGACCCGGGGAAAAATAAATGAATTCAAATTAATTCAAAATTCGCATGTCGCATTGGTGTGGATAATAAATTAACTGTTGTGGTTTGGTTGTTGATGGACATATTTTAATTAAATTTGGTAAATTTGATTATTTTTTACTAAGCTATTTATATTGAAATAAAACATACCACTATTTTCCCTGTAGCAGCAAACCTAATTACTCATTAACATTGATGTTATTTAAATAGTAAATAAATCTGACAATATTAAGTGGACTATTTTAGTGGAAATCCAGATCAGTAAATGAAATTCGATTAGTCTGCAGGTTTGCTGCGACGGGGGTATTTTGTATTTATGTTTTTGGAGGTAACCTATTATGTATCATCGAAACCCGTGTTGGTGATTTTACTCTTATGATTTTTTTATAACTAGGTTCGCTGTATTTTGCTGTAATTTCTCTATACAAATGCTGTAATTAATTGTTGTGTGATTTTGTAATTTTGTGATGTTTAATTTCAGTAGACATAGCTAACCAATTTTGGAAAAAGCAATAACATTCAGTAAATTAGAACTAAATACATATGCCTTATTATAGTTTTAAAGTCAATTAATTTTACTCTCGAGCTGCAATGATTCGTTTCTTCACTACTTTCCATACGATTTTCAAAATGGTACAAATAAACAATATTTCTCAGCAATCTTCACAATGACCGTCAGTTGGGGCTTAACCTGGTCAGCAATCTTCACAATGACCGTCAGTTGTGGCTTAACCTGGTCAGCAATCTTCACAATGACCGTCAGTTGTGGCTTAACCTGGTCAGCAATCTTCACAATGACCGTCAGTTGTGGCTTAACCTGGTCAGCAATCTTCACAATGACCGTCAGTTGTGGCTTAACCTGGTCAGCAATCTTCACAATGACCGTCAGTTGTGGCTTAACCTGGTCAGCAATCTTCACAATGACCGTCAGTTGTGGCTTAACCTGGTCAGCAATCTTCACAATGACCGTCAGTTGTGGCTTAACCTGGTCAGCAATCTTCACAATGACCGTCAGTTGTGGCTTAACCTGGTCAGCAATCGATACAACCATTACAACCCTACTCCTACATATATAAAATACTAACTCAAACTGCATTGTAGATACTGTATATTAAAAAGAAGGGGTTGAAACATGTATTTAAACTTACACAAATATTAAAGAAAAATCTATAAGTAAGCTAAATTAAATAACAAATGAATAATTACAATTTTTAATTGTTAAATAAGGATACGCTAGCCTGATGCACCTCTTTAAGCACCTCTTTTACAACTAAATATTGTGATTATCCAACTATTTGTTGTTCAATATGTATACTATTGTTGTCGTTCGATAGGAAATTTAAAATGCTAAATTAAAGTGTCCTTGACATGTTTCATAGAATTTGCCATTTGTAGTAATGGAAGTTTGAAAATTAAATTGGCTGTAATTTCAAAACAAATAAATATTGTTTATAAAATTGTTTATTGCAACTGTAAAAATCGTTTACCAAATGCCATGAACATATCTTTAGTATTTTTATGGATATAAATTTTAAATACTACAAAACAAAATTGTTGATATCTTACTAACAGGCAATTTTCGAAACAAAAAATTAATTAAGGTATTGAGTTACTTTACAATATCGTAGTTTGTCCTTGGTTAACTACATGTTTTATGGCAACTGCTACATCATCAGGTTCATCCTCTTGTAAGATTCATCATAATCTTGAAATCAAAAACGAACACAAAACACACGTAGGGCTAGATTTAACAAGAGGCCGTGCTTGCACCACCACAATTGATCGAATTGTCATGTCTTTAGTTGAATGTACGTGGTTTCGTGTTCTTAAAGATATCTACAACGATTGATTAACAGGTGTGCTATATATAGACCAGTTAACTTTACCTTTTCGATTATCATTTAAGTTCTATATTTGTAAAAAGCTGATACCCAATAATTTGTTCGTCGAAGAACGAATGAACACTTATCATTAAACATTTAATTGAACACTATGAAACTGAAAAACTGTAGATCACCAGATCAGATGAATTCAAAATTATTTATAATTAGTTCAAACTGCTCAATATAATTCAGAATCCAAATGCAAAATTTTTTGTCAATAGGTATTTTGGAATCATTTCGCCTTACTTTTCTTAACATTTGAATACTAGTACTATGTTTTCCTATATATTATGACTCGTGATCCTTAATAGCTAACAGTATACATTAACCACTCACAGGATCGAATTAAATTCCCTATGAAAGAGAGTAGTCCACCTCTTTGCAGACTTTCAGCGCCTTCACTTTCATTACCAAACTACATACAATATACAGTAGCTACTGCTTGCATATTGCATCCGGCTATCACAGGCGACTCGTAGGCAACAAACGGCTAGCAGCATTTATATTGTAATTAATTACAGTACTGTATACATTAAATATATAAAATGTATAACAAATTCATTATATAAACCACGGGTGGATGATTTGAATTAAATCAGCCTAATCCTATTTCAAATTAAATTATTAACATCAAACTAAATAAATCTTAAATTATTTATTAGCAACAACATAACAAAAAGTCACTGTTCAGTTAGTCAAGTTTCGTGATGTTTCAGTCCAGAGAACCGAACCACCGAACTGAGGCTTATGTCTTCTTCGACTTCAGCCTAGTTTATTTAATCTATGTGTTTATTATATACTGTACAGTTCACTGTATTCGCAGCAACCTAACCGTAAGCTAGTGTATTCGCAATAATTGTTTGCAACTACCCAGTTGTGGCTGAGGTCTTTTAATCTTTCAAACGAACCCGACCGGCTCAATACATCCACATCCCAATCCTGATTCAGTTATCAATGTTTTTGAAGGATTCTCTTTTTGCGTGGCACAATGGGTGAAAACCAGACCTTTAGATTCAGATGTAAGATATCATTATTTAAACAGTTTGGAGCAGCTTGTATTTCTTGCTCAGTTCATGATGGGTTTCTTAGAAATGTACGTAGTGGATCCAACATAATTATACTAAGCAAGTCTGAGCTGCATACCAAATAAAGTTAAGGTATCGTTTAAAATGCCTCAAATTTAGATAAAGAATAAGAATGATACTTTGTAACACCATTAATCGCTGAATTATACAGTGGACAATGGAAATACTTGGTATGGCATGGCTATAATTAAGTGAATATCTCATTAAGGCTAGTTTACATTCCGTGGCCTAATTTGCAACCCCCCCCCCCCTTCGAGGGAAGGCAAGACATTCACTTTGCCTGGATGTGTCATTACTTATTGAAACAAAATATCTTGACTTTTGAATAGTTGTTCCCAATTGTAAGACTCAGTTCAATTCCATTACTCACTAGGAACAGTGGGCCGTGCATTATTATTGAACAAAATATATTTTTCTCTACTTTTGTTTATTCTAGCAAAATACCGGGTGTTTCAAAATGAATGACCCGGTTCTAACACTTTATAACTTTTAAAAGGGGTCAACCTGCTAATTTTTCGTGGGGACAAAAGGTTTTTCATGGAGGCTTGTTGAAACTAATTCTCCACTGTTTACATTACAGTATACAGTATGCTCGAAGTACGACACGAAATCTCTATGCCTAGGTAAAAGGTTTGAATTATGAAACTGAATTTATAAAATTACTGAACACCAATGATGTATGAATATAAGAACCGAAGTATAAACATTTACAAATTTCCGTTAAGTGAACAGCGCTGGTATAGGAATCGCTTGTTTAATTCCACCTTCCCATCTTAACAAGGACAAGTGGTTGTTGTTTCGCTGTAAGTGCAACGGTGAACTATTTCCAAACGTATCATTACTCGTGTATTTTGGCTCTTTACGATTCATTCTTGTTGCAGCAATTGCTCGTTATGGCTCATCAATGGCTGTCTAGCTCTCCTCAGGTCCTTAGGTCCTAACTAACGCTAACTATGCAGAATTATCCTGGCCAAGAACATGTCTGGGGAACTAAATGCGACTCCAGGACGAAACCTCCTGGTAAGAATACCTACAGCACCTGGGTCCGAGGAAGCTATTCCATGTACGTAGAAATTGACAGTGTTACCTAAGTACGCTTGCAATCGTTGTTGTTCGATCTTCTTTGTTTGGATGCTCGGTTAGCATATTTGAGTAATCCATATTGCCTGAATGTCCTCTTTGGGGGAACGTATATCATCTAAGAATCTCCCCTTGACCGTAACTTTATTAAGAGTATAAATAACAACTTGGAAATATAAGTGGACCCGGAGCAGTCTCTAAACTAAGACTAATCCAGTGAACTATGGTCTTTTATAAGCAGAGATGGATAGCTCAAGTACACAACTCAGGCAAAACATAATCAACTTGTATGAGAGAGCTGGATAAGGATTTTTAGCTTCGGCTCGAATTTTCTTTATTATTTTTTTTGTGATCTGTCAGCAGATATCCGTGTAGTATTCAGTTTTAGAAGTTTTTAAAATATTATAAATATATAAATCTAATATCTGTTGAAAGTTGAAATTAGTGACATTGAAACTTCTTCACAATATCTAACAAATATAAATTTCTGGATATTGATAATCCATAGATATCTTAAATATCCAAGTGAAATATTTATAAGATATTCTATCTGTGCTGTCTGTTTACGTTCTATAGTATTTACACAGATAACTTGACCAAAGCTTTCTAGATTATCATTTGGTATATATATTTTGAATATACCTTAACTGTCTGCCATATAGACAGTCTTTGCGGTGATCCCTGTGGACAAGTCAATATTGATAGAAGAGATAAGATCGGTCACCAATGCATGGATGATAAATCCAAGACTACCACAGACCTGGGAAACGGAGATTTAGAAAGAAAATATGCAGGTGAGCATAGCAACAAGAAAAAATATGTACGCGACATTACTTAATATTTAAAGGACTACTAAGTCAGAGAATCATTGAGGTCTAGAACGGGTTGTTTACCAGCCACATATGACTTTTATTTAGCATTAAACACTTTGTAAGGAAGTGATGGAACTTTGTTAGGCAATTTTTTTAGACACTTAAGCCCCAAAATTGTATTACTCTTCTTACAGATACCATAACCATCCCAATATCGTCCATTGAAGTAGTAGATATACCTAAAAATCTGCTATCCACAGAACTAGCACTATCCTCGGGCAGTGAAATTATCCCATTCATCCGGCACAATCTAGGATCTAGTAGATTATTAACTAGAATATCTAGGTTAACTTCGTACATCTGCATCCATCGACATTTTGATGCTATCTAGTTCGATGCAAGGTTCTGCAAAACCATGCATTATAGTGGTTCATTACAGTTAGCTATATGTTTAAAATATCGACTAAAAAATTGATCCAACACCATCCATAAAGATCAGGTATTGAGGAGGCCCAGGCGATTGACGAACCACAAATCGTTTTACAACCAACTTGGATTTTGTTCTAAAAAATATTTCTCCCCATTTGAATTAACGTTTATTATCTACACCAAGAAACCTACATTCATTTACTTTATTTAATCTCATATAATTTCGTAAATTATTCAAACATACCACAAAGAGTCACAAATTATGTGAATTGTACCAGAGACTCTTTTACATTTACCACAGTGTTATTTGAATAACAACGATTTGTTCCTTCCAACCCCAACACTTGTTGAGGAATCAGTTCAGGCTCTTTGTAGCGATGTTCTGCGGTGTGAGACTAACTGTGGACTTGGTTTATAAAACCGTAAGCGATTTCTATCTGGCGATAGATTGTGTGAGATTGGGGGCCGGCATAATCTTTCTTACGCTCCGACAGGTATATAGGATTTCTCTGCTTATATAGGATTTCTCTGCTCAATTTCTCATACGTTATGAGACATGTTTCAAATCAAGATCCATACCATAATGTAGTGATCCTACATTAATCCGGTTTAATTGGGATTCCAAGCTGTCTGGATTAAACGGAATAATCTTAGACGAAAGGAATGGATACATACAGTATTTAGAGACCATCGAGTGCCCCTTATGTGTGATTATATATAATTTACTAAAAATTGAAATAATTTATTCTGAATTTTAAAATACGAACGAACAGTATTTGTTTGTCAAATTGTCAAAGTACATATAATAAGGTATTCTATTGGTAGGTGGGATTCCAGTATATCTAAAAACAAAAACAAACAAGACATTTCTCACGTTTGAGGATAGCTTGCTTCTAATAAAGGGGTATTATCCATACTACTTTCTGTTTGAATTATACATATTAATAAATATGTTTTAAATACAGTGCGTATTTATTAAACCGAAATAGATAGAAATATCCTGTTTGTAGCATTTTTTTTTTCATATAGCAACCCCTGTTGAATTACCCTTAATTTTGAAGGAGTTGTCAATAGAAATACAATGACGCAAACCCGAGGTAGATATATCATCCCTTGCCAAAATGGCAGGCATTCCAAAATTTGATTTATGTGAAAAAGCACCCTATCCACCTATTCAAAATTTGGAATACCTGCCATTTTGGATAGGGGTTAGATATCTACATCGGGTTTGCATTATTGCATTTCTTTTGAAATCCCTTCAAAATGAGGGGTCACTGAATAGGGGTTACTATTTGGAAATATAAGTCACCCCCTACCAACCCTATTAGGGGGATTAAAAATATTTTTGATGTAACAAATCCCGGAAACCTTTGCTAACAATCAATGCCACAAACAAAATATTCATATCTATTTCGATCCAACAAATACAGACTTGTTTCCATATTTATGAAATTGGTGCTTTTTCACAAAAATCACATTTTTTGGAATACCGATCATTTTGGATAGAGGTGATACAACTACCTCGGGATTGCAACATTGTACTTCTCTTTACAAACACTTCAAAATGAGGGGTCACTCAACTGCTGTTTTAAAAAAGTTATCCCTACCCCCAACCCTGTTAGGGGGGTTTAAAATATTTTTTATGTAAACGATTGCGAAACTTTTGTTAACAGTCAATGGCATAAACAGAATATTTCTATCTATTTCGGTTTTAAAAATACAGATTTGTTTTCATATTTAATTTAACTTATACACTGTATAAAAAGTGTTACCCTTTATAGTTAAATTTTTCTGACTTTTGGAATTTCCTTAATGTTTTATATACGGTAGATGGATGAGTTTTATGAAAAAATTTTAAGTATCATCCTAACTTTAATGTTATTATTTTCCATAAACATTTTGAAGATGAAAGAAATTATTTTGGTTGATTTTTAAATAGTTGTGTCTAACAAGCTTTAATTATATTCATAGGGTGTTGTAATTGGGGCTTATACGGGTTTAAACGTTGTATTTATATTGGTGTTTCCTTAGTTTTATTGCACTTTAAACCCCAGACATAACTTTTAATACTTATTCATATTCAAATATGATTCAGATATACAATGTTTATTAATAAAAACCAATAGCGCAACCGTAAGAATACCAAACGCCAACGAACAACCGTAATGCATCTTGATTGATTTATATAACAAAACTAAATTGTGTATATAAACTGTTGAAACAATTGTTTTTAGAAACTTTTCTTAGTCAAATAACACCATTGATAGGCTTATAAGGTAATATTTACTTAGAAGGATTTGCAGTTAGCGAACATTGCATAGCGATGTTCTGAGATAAGAATCTGTAGGTCTTGTTAGCGAAGCCCACCTAACATCCCTAAGAAAACATTTTCTTGGAAATAATAAAATAACAAAGTTTGATGATACATTTACACCTGTACTGTGCCCATGCACATTTCTGTGAGTATACATGCTAATCTTTTACTGTACTTGCAGCGAAAGTAACCAAGAAGGTAAAAACAACCTCCGGCCAATGTATATTTACTCTTGCTTCTGTGGTTACGGTTGAAGTATTGCACCTTGTCACTAGTCAGCTGATTATGATTGTCGGTTCCTGTGGGCGAGTTAGCCAATAGACGATGACTTACCACCAAAACAATCGGTTATGCCTGTGGAAAAGGTAACGTCGTTTAGAGGATGGTTATCAAAACATCATTTAGTGACTTACAGAATGATTTTGTGGTTTGGTCCGTTTGGATATCATCTTCAACATGGGATCCTATAATATGACGTGCAATACATATATCCTATGTTAAATTATTGATACTGTAACATTACTGCAGTAGTTGGTGTATGATTTCCTTTGGAACGTTACTCATAGGGAATATACGCTTATAAGGGTATTCACCTATAAATTAATTTAAAGGACGCGTAATAGTTAATTTTAAAATATCTTTGTTAAAGTGACACAAAATAGTTTTATTTTACTCTACTTCGCTTACGATACATTTTATGAATTTACCTAAATGTATTTTAACCCAAATATAAATAGTGTAGACGATTAATGTTGGATGCCTTTCGCCTCGTTAATGACGTAGATCAGCTGTTTCTTCACTCAGGACTATTTATTAAACCATTGTCTAAAAGGTTCACGTTTAAATATGACTGTATTTAGTTTTAAATTATTTAAAGGTTACAATAACATTAAAAATAAACTATTTAATCAGGGTGAATTTTATCATAAAGCTACTAGCATTGTTCACATTAGGTTTATGTTTTTTATTTTTTGAAAATGTATAAGTATTTTCTAAAATATTTTATCAACAGTAAATTGATATTTCTTACTTCAATATCTTGGTCTGTGGCTTTCACACATATAAGGCAAGTACTGTACAAAACGTATCTAAAGTAAATATTTAACTTCATGTTGTATAATCGCCACAAGCTACCAACACTTCAGAAAATAATACAAAAAAGAACCACCAAATGACGACATTAATTTTATCAAAACTCAACTCATTCAAGACCATAATAGTACGTTACTCAATCGTTTTCAAGTGGGATAGAGCCGCTATAATATAATATAATATAATAATATAATATAATATAATAAGGTGCTATAGAGCACCTAGCTTGGTCAAAGCCGAATTTTAACCAAAATCATTGCATTGTCTAGCGTTGTCTGGGAAATGCCCTGGTGTTAAAATTATACCTTTAAAATCAGAAAAGAACTTCGGGATATCGAGGAATATAGATAGCCCTTCCCAATCCTAATACCTTCCTTCCTATGATTGTACCTTCTACAATCATAGAGCAAGTGAGACTTTTCTTTATTTGCCTAGGTTAATTATTTATTTTTATAATGATATAATGATGTCTTAAGCATCATCGAAAGTTTAGAGTTTACGAAATCATGTGATAGAAGGTATCTATATATTTAAATCATATTTCAAGCAGAGCTAATGCCTAATAGGGTACATATTTTAAAAAGTAAAGTGGGCTGAAGAATTAATAATTGCCTAACCGGTTTATGGATGATTCTTTTTATTCTATGACTGCACCTGGCGTGGTTTTAAAGAGAGGCAATTTTAACACTCCCCTGAAAATTTTTGCTCAGATGATCAGAAGTAAAGGACAAGACAAAAGAGAAATTTACTCATTGATGCAACTATGACAGGGCAGTAAAGATGATCGTGATGGCTACACAGATTTTATGACGTTATCGGTACTTTTAAATTGATTCAGTAAAAGTTGTCCTGTTACGGTTTCGACCGGGCCTAAATCTACTGGGTCCATTTAGAGTGCTATCATTAAGATTAGTGGATATCCTGTTTTTTATTTACCTCTCCAACCACCTGTATCACAGGGACGAGCCGCCAGACTGAAACTTTTTCTCTGGGAACTTTTAGAGTTATAACACGATCCATCTCTCCGGTTTCCCCAAATAAGGTTTGACTAAGTAATATTGATATTAATATTTAAACCATGAGATATTTATGTCCATTGTACTTCCGGGTTTGTTCAAATATTTAATACTTGTCAATAAGTCTCTTAACTTTAAACTCATCTATGAGTGATAAGTATGACCATAAAACAAAGAGGCCTCTTTAATCATCGCCACAATCTTACGTTTACCTCATATAACTCCTTATACAACCCCCTTTCATACAAAAAGTTAGATGCTGTTTAGAGCTTAGTATGTGTACAGTGACGATGTTAAGAAAAATATAATTGCATTTTCATAAGAAACTTATTAGTTTGTTTAATGGATGTTTCTTGAGGTGAGGACAAGAGACTACAAGCTCCTCCTCAGAAACATGTAGGATTTAATCCCCTATTTTTCCTTCCTCCTAGGAAGGATCCTATCCGATCCTTTAACGTGTCTTCGCGCTTACTTTGAAGTACTTTGAAGCTGTAAACCAATACTGTAAGAGGGATGAAAAGATATCATTTTAATAAACTCTACCACATTCCCAGATTTTTCAGATTTTCTGAAATTTTGAGATAAGTGAAATGGGTCTAAACTTGACGCCGTTACCTTTACACCATTAACCAGGCCCTCATAATCCGATCATTACACAGGTCTAAGGTTAGTTTGAAAAAATATGATAATTCCTAGCGGTGAGCCAGACAGGACACACATGGTAGGGGTGGGGGAGGGGCAAGGACATGGTCTCACTCTCTGTTCCCAGTCGAGTCCAGCTCTCGGTCGCGATCACAAGCGTCCGTGTCCGCAAGTCCTTCTTACCGCCTCCTCGGTCTCCGTGTATGTCTATGTGTCCTCCGAGTCATGGATAAACTACTTCTCCTCACTCTGACCGTCTGGGTCGTCACCGCCCAAGCCAAAGGTAGGCAGAAGGAAGCATTCGATATTGTGAAAAAAATATGCATACTGAGTGTTGTACGATCCCTATTTACGTGTCTTCGCAATAAGGTTTACTTTGAAGTAAAAGGTTATTTCTCCTAGTTAATTTTTTTAAATTTAATGCAGCATGTAATTACAAGGTTATTTAGAACCATTCAGTATAGATGTTGATTGGCATTACTTGTGGAATATTTTAACTTAAGGATTCCTTGTTATAGTTTGTAAATAAAAATTGAAGCGGGAATTTTATTTCAAATTATCTGTGGGAATATAGGTCGGGTTTTTATGAACGGCCAACAAATAACACCCGGTTAATCAACAGATTCTTAGATGACGACTTTTTAAATTCAAAGATATGAAGCGGCGGCATTTTTGATAACCAAGAATCCAAACTTAAATTTGTATGTGATAGATTTCTTTTAAATTTTCCGATAAATCTTTTTTTGTAATTCCTGGACATTGAAAAGGGTTGAATAATATTGTTAACTGGTTGTTTGATGTTTCTAATGTAGGCTACTGATTTCAATATTGTAACTGTCAATACAACATTGGGATCTCTATATTGATGTTTATGAGTTTAGAATCCGGGTTTACAATTAGCTCTGGTGTTTATAACTTTACAAAATAAAGGACAAATGTCATACATAATCATGTAACTCATACACAACTAATTTATAAATAATAACTTTGCAGTTACGGCCTTTACATTTACATTAATTCCTTATTAAATTTTTCTAATTTTTTTATGTAATAAAAAGATTTTTCATACAGATTGTATTGGCAAGAATCTATTCTATGTACTGTCATTAAGTTAGTAATTTTGTTTCATATTTCTAAAATAAATTGCGTTTCACAGTAATTCTTTAGTCATTGTAAATAATGATTGTTGTATGTAGCCTATATATAAAAAATAAAATAAGTTGTCACCAAAAACACAACTGTTGGCCGACCCACCACTCATATCACTAACCATGAAACAAACATCACAGCTGGTTGACACAATTGCCGCTCGTTTTTACAGGTATAACTATGTTTTTCATGAACATACACCGCTTTATGATGAAGTATGATTTTTTTACTTTAAGAAACTATTTCCTACAGTTATGCGCATATTAGACCTAGACCATTGTTTATATAAGCTTGTTAAAATTTATACGTAAGAGACAAATGCAGTCTATAACTTACGGATTAGATAAAGTAAAAGATGAATTTTTTTTACGAGCTTTTTTCTCTTACATAACATTCACTTGTTTCTTTTTCAAACCATATTAAGATTTAGCTATATTTATGAACTAAAACAAAACATATGATTTACTATTATCCTTTAAATAACCTGAGTGATGAGGTTTTAATTAAGTTTTTCATCTTGGCCCACTGAACTATGCACCAATTTGTTGTTTTTATACAAGGATGTAGGTATTGTAGCTACTACAGCCAGATATGTACTGACGAGTGTCGATCGACGACTTTTTGCTATCGCGGGCCGTTTTTAGTACATTACTCAGGTTAGCAATAAAGTGATCGGCCGACTGTGTATTCGACAGTCGAGATCGGGTCAGGTTCTTGTAAAGATTGCATCGCGTCATCGTTACCTCTAATTACCAACTCCTGCAAAAAACTAACGGGGGAATGTTTGACCTGGATTAATGACAACCGGCTTAGCGAACGGCGAACACGGCATTGCCGAAACGATCGACTGTAAAATGGGTTTGCCCCGAAAAATATTGCTATAGCTGTTATGGCATTGCTTCTCAATGCGGAACTCCAGGATAATTTAATCAGAACCAAATGCAATTCCCCAAAAGTGCAAAAAATGTTCTTGCAGACGTTTAGAATTAACGTTTTTATGTAAATGGTGGTTATTTTACCCTTCTTACATCTCTTAGCTATCAACTCTCATTGCTTTAGATTCAAATAGGTTTTTGTTCAGTGTTTTTCTATTAACTTGTTTGTTATTTTGGTTGACTTTAAATTGTCATTGGTAGTTCGTTACTCTTTGGTGTTCCTTTCCATTGCTTTGTACTCAAGGGGTTTTCTGACCCCTTGTCTCGGTATCTCCTAAATTACAATTGTCCTATTTCTTTACATTCTCCATTATAAATAAGAAAATAATAATAATAACTAAAGGATAATAATAATATAGGGGTAATTTGTTTGACTTGAAACGTGTTTAGACTAGTCAAGTTTTCCATGTTGCGACTTTTCTCTGTCCTGTATCATTTTTTGCATGTATACCCACGGCAAGCATTCGCAGCTTTGTTGTAATCCGTTATTCATAAGTACTGCAAACAGGTAAACAGGTACCAACAACTACAGTAATTCCAAAAGTAATTACCTATGATATGTATTTCTCCGGATATTTTCGGGGCTGAGCGCAGGCGTGGCACGGCTGCGTTTTGGAGTGTGACGGACCCGCTGACCAGTGACAGTGACCGCACGCGTCGTGGTCGGACTACACTGCACACTGCACACTCTACTTAATTACTGGGAATCGCTCCTCGAGTCACTCGTATCTTACAGTCGTTATAGGATGGTTTGTGAATCAAGTATTCACGGATATTCCGAGGATAAGGGCACCTTTAGTGTGTTAATCATAGCATTCTCAGTTCTTTTTAAAAATTTGTTTGATTAGTTCACCTTCTCCCATTAAATATTTATACTTGAGTATCAAAATTAATCAAAATGTTTTTATTCAACCACTAAAGATCAAATACATTGTTTTGGTCTTTTATTGGATACTACTTAACCTTAATATTCTTGTGTGAATGCTAATTCATCAATGCAATTTAGTTATTAAATTTAAAGTTTATGTGAAGAAAAGTAACCAGCCATAATAATAGAATAAAAATCCTGTTTATAGAAAGAAAATTGGCAAAAATCTCTCATTCTATTTTAGCGCTTAGTATTGCGATTTTGTCATACTTTTACACATTTATATTAATTGTTCTTTTTTTTATAAAGACAACAAAACAAGAATTTTCTTTGTTACCCTGAATAGTATAATAATTTGCATAGGTTTATGCTTCCCCCCCCTGCCTAGAGTCACCATTAGCTATCACAATACATATTTTCATCAAACTCAATACATTTTTTAACATTTTATTTAGTTTGAAGAATATAAATGTACAGAGTAATCTCGTAGAAATGGAACTTTTGGTTAATTATGGTGGTTTAAGTGGTCATTTTGTTAACATCCATGTAAAATTGTTTAATTAATTGTAGTAGCATTTTTTAATTGATGATATATTTTAATTTTTTGTAACCATATTTTATGTCAAATTCTTCGATCATGCAGCGAAATGTGGTTAGGAGACACTACATGATAACAAGAGTTAGTATACAAAGCTGGAACCTCAAAAACATCAACAATCCTAAAACACTAAGTAGAGCGCACTCAGTCTTTACAGTACAGCTCGACCAATATCGAAATACTGTATTTCTGAATGTATATTTTGTTTAGTGTTTTTCTATTAACTTGTTTGTTATTTTGGTTGACTTTAAATTGTCATTGGTCGTTCGTTACTCTTTGGTGTTCCTTTCCATTGCTTTGTACTCAAGGGGTTTTCTGACCCCTTGTCTCGGCATCTCCTAAATTACAATTGTCCTATTTCTTTACATTTTCCATGAATATTGGCCTATATCGGTTAAAATTATCGGGGAGGGCTGTAACTTTGTCTACGTGACTAAAATTGCTATTGGCCAATAACGAGGCAAATTTCAGGATATTTATGCACCGATATCTGATATTACAAAGTAATTAAATTGTCATTTTTAGTTTCTGAATATCTGTATTGCAGTTATTAAAATGAGAGATGGTTCAGTAATAAGAGTATATGGAAGTATGTTTCACTATAATATGAAAATGTGATTGAGTTTTAGACTTTAATTACTATAGTCCTCATGTTTGTTCTCTTGTATCAGATTGTCTCTTAGGTAAATGATTCTGAACCCATTATCGACCCAAGTGAAGGACACGATTAGTCTTCAAGAATCTTCTTTGACGTAAAAAGACGGTTACGGACCTTGCTGCCGACAATCTATACAACTTTTTATGGTTAGTAGTTTCGCGTTACAATAGACCCATTATCCGACCATCGGACCATGCAAAAGAGGAGTTTGTAGACTATAGATGCGTTTCTTTGGGATCCTCCACAATGCAAAATTAGTTTCCTGTGAGGTTACTGGAACCACCAAAACAGTTTAACATCGTAGTGTTGTCGTTGCCATGTTATCTACGGCAAGAATAGAGATAAAATAAATAACAAAAATTATATACATAAAATATTATTTAATTGTGTATTTTGTTTTACAACCATTTATCAATCTAAAAAATGTTCAAATATTGTCATGTCGTGTGTTGCATGACAGTATTTGAACATTTGAGTGTTACTTTGGCTGATTTCTGAAACGCACCGTTGGGTACGTAGCCATAACCTTCGAAAAAGAACAATGCAATACAAGTTTTTAAAAATGTATAAAAACATCTTAGAGCAGTAGCATTAAATCGGTATTCAAAATAGTAAACTGAAACCACTAACCACACCTAAAACATAAGATGAAAACAGTCATTATGAGTAACTAATTAATTTAGTGAATATAATATTAACATTCACTTTTCAAACCTAATTACATGCCGGGCTATTCCACAGGGAATTAAAAAGATTGTACATGAGTATTTATACTTATTTTACCAGGATCTCTAAACCCAATTCGCCAAGCACCCAGAATCCAATATATGCGAGTTCGTTGTAACTGCCATTTTAAGTGGTCATAAACACAGGGAAGCATAAATAATAAAACTCAGTGGAGTAATAAATATTTAAAAACAGCTGTGAGGGTTTAAAATCGTTTGACACGTGTACAATGTACATTGTTAGTCGGTCTTTTGTTGGGCGTGTTCTGAAATGAACTGTGGTTTTATGAACACACGTGTTCAGATGTGTGAAAGTTCAGAGTTTAACTGGCAAAATTATGGTCCTTTGTTTTTGGATTCTTTTTTGTGGTGGTGAGTTGAATCGACTTGTTATTATTTTATTTCGTAATTTATAGCGTACATTTGTGTAGTTATTTTGTTGTAATTTTTTCGCCATGGGTGTTTGTTTAGTTATTTGGTGGTGATGTTTCCACCATGGGTGGGTTTGTGCAGTTATTTAGTTGTGGTGTTTCCACCATGGGTATGTTTGTGTAGTTATTTGGTTGTGATGTTTCCACCTATTGGTATGTTTGTGTAGTTATTTGGTTGTGATGTTTCCACCATGGGCAGGTTTGTGTAGTTATTTGGTTGTGATGTTTCCACCAATGGGTATGTTTGTGTAGTTATTTGGTTGTGATGTTTCCACCAATGGGTAGGTTTGTGTAGTTATTTGGTAGTGAGGTTTCCACCTATTGGTATGTTTGTGTAGTTATTTGTTAGTGAGGTTTCCACCAATGGGTATGTTTGTGTAGTTATTTGGTTGTGATGTTTCCACCAATGGGTATGTTTGTGTAGTTATTTGGTTGTGATGTTTCCACCAATGGGTATGTTTGTGTAGTTATTTGGTAGTGAGGTTTCCACCAATGGGTATGTTTGTGTAGTTATTTGGTAGTGAGGTTTCCACCAATGGGTATGTTTGTGTAGTTATTGGGTTGTGATGTTTCCACCATGGGTATGTTTGTGTAGTTATTTGGTTGTAAAGTTTCCACCTATGGAACCATGATGGCTATGTTTGTGTAGTTATTTCGTTGTAACGTTTACAACATGGGTATGTTTGTGTAGTTATTTGGTTGTGATGTTTCCACCATGGGCAGGTTTGTGTAGTTATTTGGTTGTGATGTTTCCACCAATGGGTATGTTTGTGTAGTTATTTGGTTGTGATGTTTCCACCAATGGGTAGGTTTGTGTAGTTATTTGGTAGTGAGGTTTCCACCTATTGGTATGTTTGTGTAGTTATTTGTTAGTGAGGTTTCCACCAATGGGTATGTTTGTGTAGTTATTTGGTTGTGATGTTTCCACCAATGGGTATGTTTGTGTAGTTATTTGGTTGTGATGTTTCCACCAATGGGTATGTTTGTGTAGTTATTTGGTAGTGAGGTTTCCACCAATGGGTATGTTTGTGTAGTTATTTGGTAGTGAGGTTTCCACCAATGGGTATGTTTGTGTAGTTATTGGGTTGTGATGTTTCCACCATGGGTATGTTTGTGTAGTTATTTGGTTGTAAAGTTTCCACCTATGGAACCATGATGGCTATGTTTGTGTAGTTATTTCGTTGTAACGTTTACAACATGGGTATGTTTGTGTAGTTATTTCGTTGTGATGTTTCCACCTATTGGTATGTTTGTGTAGTTATTTGGTAGTGAGGTTTCCACCAATGGGTATGCTTGAGTAGTTATTTAGATGTTATTTTCCACCTATGGATTGGTTTGTGTAGTTATCTTGTGACGCTGTGCTATATTACCTGATTACAGAACTTTTACTTATTATAAAGGGAAATGCCAACAACATTTCTTTAAATTTATTTCTCAATTTGGTTAAAATATGTTAGCAATGCCCTAACTGACGGGAGGGAAGTAAGAGACGACCGTAGCTCAAATTTATCATACTCCCTTATAGATTTATCATCGTTATGGATAAATTTAAAGGTTAGTTCTGTCCAGTTTTTGTAGATGGTGTTTAGATGTTTGCAGTTAGATTTTTTATTTATTAAAATAAATTTTTATAAAAAATAATACAATCAAAGAGTTAACGGGTAAATCATAAAAATCTAGCTGGTAATAAGTAACATAAAGCCAACACCGGCACATGGTTTGAGTCGATTACAACCTAAGAGGATTAAACAACCCCGCATACACAATTACCTTATAATATAATATCCTTGTTTAGCAATAACTATTATCTAGGGACTTCAGTCCCTGAGGTCCCGGGTTCGATCCCCGCCAAGTCACCAATGGATTTTATCTAAGTGATAATGCCGCAACCCCTAGGTCTAGCCTGAAGTAATGTGAAAAACAATCCCAGGCTCGTGCCTAGCGTCCTTAGAAAAAAAATTTCATTTTTGTATTAAGAAGCACGTCGATCTCAAATTTTGTCTAAAGCCATTTTTGTCTTTCTGGATGTTCTCGTTAGTTTTTACAGCCTTATTGAACTAAATGATTTGTTTAGCGTAATAGCTAGTGACTTGAACTTTAGTGTTAGAGGGACGGGTACATTCATTGTCATATCCACAAACACTTAAAAACTTTTTAATCGCTTCATTCAAATAGCCACAGGAGTACAATAAAACATTCGAACTTTTTTAGGTCACTTTGTCAAATACTCTAATTATGTGATTTAGGGAATGAGGACGCAGGACGCAGAAGGAGGTGACGAGGGCAAGACATGCGTCGTAGGGCGGAACCGGAACAAACCCGTGAAAACTGTCATTAACAGCTGATAGCAGCGTGACACCGACGTGGTGCGACTTTCCATCTGATTAGTAGACATGTGGTACCTATTGTGAGGAGAGAGAATACTTACTATGAGCTACTTCGATTGTACGACTGGCGTACAATGTATATCTTTCGTATTTATTTGTGTCACATTGTCACATTGCTACAAGACTTTATACCCAATTATGAACAAGCATTAATTTTATACTAGTGTCCTTTTGCTCGAATTCGAGCAATTTCTAAGTATTACAGGTGTTATTTTAAAACAAATAGCAATCATAATTTCTGATTACTTTAAAAGATTCCACTCAAAGATTTTGGAAATACTCATGATGTAGGTACATAACAGATCGATATACTGTAATCACAATTTCTTGTAAATATCTTACAGAATCATTTTTCAAAAGCTGATTTTGTCATTAGTGTTTTCTACAAATAGCCTTACTCATAGCCGCATTAGGTTGTCCATAATAACGATTATAAATAATAAAAAAAAAAACACTTATATTTCTTCTCCTTGGTGGTGTTCTATGACTTTTCTATGTTTCCATAGTTTGTAAATCGGCTCTTTCAATGATTACTAAGAAATACAGCACAGTGTTAATTCAGTTTTCTTTTTAGTATATCAATTTATCCAGGCTCTCTTGCTTTTTTCCATTGTAATATTTACGCCAACCCAAATTCATATAATAAACATTTCATTTAAACCAAGTCAGTAAATTAATGTTTGTAGCAAACTGTTAAGTTAGCAAACTTATTGACTGTGTACAATATGTTTTTCTTCTCACTTTTAATTTCTAACAACATCTGAAGATTTATAACAATGTTTGTTTCCCATGTTAATCTTATGGAGAAATACAAAACTTTAAAGGGTCCCAGGGCCTCACTCTCAAATTATTTCCCTAAAAAGAAAGTTTCCTGCACAACTTCACGTTACGCTCTTTCCAATGAGACCAAAAACAAGTCAATCGGTTCAGTAGTTTCGGAGGAGTAATTGTCACAAAAATCCTGCATGCGTATTAAATAAGTAATAGATTTAAAAAAATTGCAATCGTGCTTAAAAAATACACAATGAAACAGTCAGTTTCAATATTTATAATCAAAACATTAATTATTAATGAAAAACAAACAACCCAAAATACGAATAATAAAAGTTTTCGTAATATTTCCATATTAACGAGTCTTCCTTCAGCTGATTCTGCTATCATCACCGTTTTCTGGCCCTATCAGTTGGTGAAGGGGTTTTTACGTACTACACAAGCAAAATAAAATAAATAAAATATTTTAAAACTTTCAATAAATGTATGCAAAACACAATAAGTTATTAGTGTAGCGCTAGCGTTAGAATGAATCAAGCTTTAAAAAAATCGGACATCAATATAAGTTAAATTGTCTACCAATTGCTGTACAAACAATAAATATAACAAAACACAGCAGTTTTACAGTAAGAACATTAGAACACAAAATACACATTCAATAACCAGGAGCAAAATCAAACTACTAGGTCAGATAATTTTCAGATAGTCTTATGCAAATGTTGATTGATAATTAGTCAAATGTAATGAGTAGCATTATGTTTGTAAGTCAACAATCGATTTTTCTAGAAGTTCAGCTTCATGATAGTTAGGTTTGCTAATGGAGCCTTGGCAATTTTCATGAGTTGAAGTTGGTCTGAGGGTATGAGTGTATAAGGTGATGTATGGCTGGGGGAGGTATGCTGCTGCTCAGAGTATGATACATTGACTGAGTATGATACTTGGACCGAGTAGTGAGTATGATAGCGCCTGGGCGTGATCAGTCACGTTCTGCTCCCTTAATCACTTCCACCCTGATTGTTGTACATTAGGGACTCTTGCTGTTGCTTTCTCTATTGCAAAATCTCTTTGTCTAAACGGTCCACTCAGTCCACTGCGGCCCACACCCGCTAGGATGTGCAACAGCTCGCAGCAATGGCTCCGGGCTCGACTCATTAATTTGCCTAATTAGCTTAATTGCCTCACCTTTAGATATTACTCAACATCGGTTCCTTATAATCTTCAGGATGTTTAATTGCTTTGTGATAAAATTTGTAATTAAAGTACGTAAAATCTATATACATAGCTGTAAAGGAATGATTTATAGTCGATGATAAAACGTAAACGTACTTTTTTAAGCCTGTTTACTGTCTAGATGAGTGGGTAATTGTATTTATTTATTTGATTATATTTTAATTTATTTAATTTATTAATTTATTAGTTTTATCAAAACTTGAGTTAATCTAAACGAGTTTTGGACGAGATGTTTGATAAAAGCGTTTTAAACTGTATAGCTGAGTTATTATGGTGCTCTCCAACAATCAAAAGGTTTCGGGTTCGATCCTGAGAAAAGTTAGTAGTAGTTTTATGCCACGAAACTGGACTCAACTGGCTTGATCTTGGCCACAGAAACAGCTGATATAGTGAGCAACAACGCTACAAATCGTCCATTTCATTCTACGCTTTCCTCTTCTCATACTCATGTTAAAATGCGCATTGTACCGAAGAGAACGGATCTAATCTACAGCTTAATATATTTGTTGCCAAGCGTCGTATAAAAGTCAACTATGGCTCATTTTAAAGCTGGTATCTCTAAGTTTTGTTTAGTAACCTTTTGACAGTAATCAGCTATTCCATTGTTGTTAGCACGTTTGCATTTTTTAAACATACAGTTACAACATAGAGTTGTAGTTGAAAACACAGTGTATTGGTCAGATCTGAAACACAGACTTTACATTCTTCGAGCAAACGACGGAGAACATGTAGAGGTTAGGCGATGGAACCATGGTAAGAAAAATTTAAAAAGTTAAGGAAAAGATTGTATATAAAGTAAACTTTTTATCTTTAATAATAAAGTGTTTATACAAGCTTACTTTTGATCGACTATTTTTGCGACACTTGGTATAATAATACAGAATATGTGTATTATGATAAGTTTAGCAATTGTAATGGCGTTTCACCAATGAATCTTAAAAACAATATGATGCTCCTATCTGTTTGAATCGTGATTAATTTAAATTCAAAATAGTCGTATTCCCTGAAACATATAAAACAGCTGATTACAATCATAAGCCGGAATCACTTCCCACGTAGAGAGTAAGTCTGTACGTGGGAACGAGTTCATAATAGTTATTGCACTGTTCTTCAAGTTTTGCATCATACAGAAACTGGAATGCTGTTTGAAATATAAGTCTGCCAACATTTACTTTTTTGGAAATTTTTAAAACAATAAAACAATTTACAGTATAATGAAACAATAAGTGCAGCGATAATGAAGAAAAAATAGATTTTTATAAGTTACACCAAAACACAATATGATTTAAAACTTAAATATATCCCCGCCGCAGCTAACCTGCAGACTAAGCGAATTTCCATTTGCCTGGATTGATTTTAAATTAAATCTATTAAAATAACATAAGGTTTAACGAGTACCTAGGTTTGCTGCTAAAGGGAGGCTAATAATGTGTGTTTTTTAGTAAAATATTAGTAGCTTAGTATAAAATAAATAAATTTGCCAGTTCCATGTATTACACGTTCAACTATGCAAATTGTTTACAGTTAGGCCTATAAAGAAGTAGATCCTTCCTCTTTTAAAATATATGTAATACATTGAACATGTAAAAATTAATTAAAATTAGAATGAGGCTCATTTAACATGCAGCATATCAAAACTTTGAACAGCCATAACTTTTTTCAGGATCATCCGTTTTTCGTTTTTTAATATGTCGTTGTGTTTGTCTCATCAAAACCTTTAAAATGATATGCATAACAACCCATGCTTACATTTAAGATCTTTTACCGACTCCTGAGGAGGGCCGTCTCCCAGAGGAGGTGAAACATCAGCCATATTCTTAAAAAGTAGTTTTTTATACCCATAAACAATTTGCAAAGTTTCAATTGTGTAAGTGGAACCTGGAAAAAGATATTGGGTTGTTCCGGGACTTTTTGCTATCCCTGTATATAAATTTGAACGAATAGTGCTTTTGGCATCTAGGGACATCAAAATGAAAAAGCATATCGGTCCCGACTACAGGTCTTACCGTGCCACCTCAAAAAAAAACGACCTAAATAGCTACTTCCCTATTGGGAAATTCTCTAAAAGAACTGATTGATGAAAAGGAAACAACGAAACTAGCGTTCACGAATGTATTTGTCACTTCCAGTGTGTATAGGACCAGTTCCTCATATTAATTCAATTATAAGTGACACCTTACTTATACGCACAATAAACTTACAATCTACAGTGTAGCATATCATATAATTGAGATATAAATAATATATAAGTATATAAATGATTTGGCATAAATAGTTAGGCAATATAAATGACCACAAGCGAATCATTATAGCCAGACTGGTCGATGATGCTATAAGTGTCGTGGCTACAACGACCTTCGCTACTGAATACCACGTGATCAGTATTGTACAAGAACATGGGATTGCGGAATAACAATCCATTGTGGTGGTGTAAGAATCTCACACATTTAAAAATAATTTATATCATTACTTAGACGAGGAGCGAAGTAATAAATCTATGTAGAACTATAATACTGTATGAGAAAGGCGAAAAACACAAACTAAGGGATTAAGACACCAGCGATCACCAACGAGATGCTAAAAACCAGTGTCGAATGGCATGTGATACTTTTTGTTTCAATTGTAGCTTTTTGTTGTACGCCAATCAATCCATTCATGTAAATTTCTGAACTAGATTTAGATGGCAAATTTGTAATTTTTGGGAGGATATGAGGAAAACATCGAAATAGAGTAGAAGATATGTAAATATCACGCTAAATGAATTCGTCAATCAATCAATGTATTGATAAAAGAGAAACGAAAGGGGAAAACAATCTCTGTTATGTATATTTTGTCGTTAATTTCTACATCTTGAAACCTCAATCATTTGTTTGAATGTTCCTTCACGAAATACAAAAATAGTCATACTATAATAATACCTGGGACCACCAATTCAAATCAGCAAATTTTCGTAACTATGCTATCAGTTGGTCAGTTAATAAAAACCTTCACCCACTCAAGGGTTGTCTAATAAAATCGTACAAGATTTGATTGTTTCAATCCAGTTAATAACTGGGTTGTTAGTCACAGCAGCAATTGGTAATGAGTTAAATGAACTGTGACATAATTGGTCCCAATCTAACTGAAACGATCTGGTGCGTTACGAGTTACGAGTTACGCCAGTCCAGGGATATCATTAGACCGGTAGATCTTCCTCCTACCAGACAATACCGAGTCCGTAACGCTTTCTAAGACCTAGGCATCCTCCGTTATATTTACCTTTTAATTGGGCTTCGGACCGGCGCAACTCCTTCCGCGTTAGTTAGCACTGACAATTGACAATTCCCTGACTATGCGCTCTTGTGACAATTATGTAGATAACACAAACCAGACATTGTTTGATATGTTTCAGAAAAGGTTTGTTCAGGTGGATGTTTATATAAATCAATTTTAATGAGTGGTCCGTTTAGTTATTCTCGAGGCCCTGTTTGAAGTCGTTCTGGACCTTTATTTAAACAAGACTTTTACAGTTTTTAAGTAGGTATTTTAAAGCAAATTCCAATTAAATACTTATTCCTCATTTTAGTTACATTTTGTAAACTTGTACAACTGTGTGTGGATCTGACCGGGATTGGACCTGTACCTCTCATGAATAAGTACCTCTCACAAACAAGTCCATGACGCTAACCACTAGGCTAACATACTTACTAACACACATTTGGCCTACTGATTTTCGTTGTGCGATGGTAAATTGTAAATGGAGAGTAGGCAGGGATGATGGGAAATGGAGTGTTGGGGTCATAACCACTGGCTCAGTGGTAGATGGTATAAGTGTTGGGGGAACCCCGAATTCAAGTACCGTTCATTATTAAATAGCTTAGAACTGTTCTGTAGACGTTTCAATATATCGTATACATGTCCCCGGCATAATGAAATATGCTCTGATTTTTATTAGGTGTCAGTGTAACGAATACGAGAAATGTGACAGAAAATACTTCTATATACGAAAATGCGACCTTAGTGAAACTTGGATGAAAATGAAATGAACCAGTTGGTAATGTGTTTTATGTTATGAGGAAACACATTTTAACAAGTTCGATGTCCCCAGCGCCCAGCCTTAACTTGTCTGCCTACATTATCTTCTGGCAAGTTAACTGTTAGTTTGAGTGTCGTGCTCCGTGCAATAACCGGTTGAAATTAGCGTTTAACTGTTGTATAATTGAACCAGCGTTTGAACTCTTGTTAGAACCATATTAGCTAAATACGCAACCGACTGACTCAAAAGTAGTAGCATAACATATAAACAACAACAGATGATGGCGATACGAAAGATGTCACTACCGATCAAGGACGAAAATCATTCTGAGTTTAAGCTTCTTTTAGTTGGCCTTCGGATGTAAGAAAACAAACCAATCGTTTTCTTATTGGCTTAATAATCAACCCTGGGGCTTAACCCTCTTGGAATTGAAATGGTAGAGTCAGGTGTAAAGACAACAGACAGTTTTGCTGATTTGTTGGTCTAAACTGTTAATAGTACTACTAATAGGAGACCTAAGTATATTTGACCCACTCATCAAAACTGAAAATTGGTGCGCTGCGCTCTCAAGCGAGACGCGTTGTCGTGTGCGACAGTGATCGTATTGACATCGATCTCGTCACCTTTATCAATAATCCGTGGGGCATACGTGATGAGCACCCGGTCAATCGGTTCCATACAATGGTGGCTTTCTTCCTTCGATCTGGCCAAAGTAGGGAAAACACCGTCCGACCGAGTAACGGACACTTGGGTAAAAAACCGCGAGTGACAGGGACCTCTGCCTCATGCATGCCCTCATATTCAATTTGGATACGTGTATCGATAGTCGATAGTCTCTTGACAATACCTATTGTGTATGTAGCCTTCGGAGCAACATTAGGATGCTTAATGACAACGTTAAAATAGTTGCAAAATAGTAAATTCGTCAAACAGTATTATGTTCAGCTGTTGTTTAGAAAAAGGCAGCAGAGACTAAAATAGCAATCATATCTCTATCATAAACCCAAAAGTGTTTTTGGGTTTAGTAGAAAAGGATAGTTGTATTTCTCATTTTATGTAGGTTTCGTTTAAAAATTGTTTTCCCTTTGAGCCCAACTGTGTCAGTGTTTTAGTGTAATGAAGTGATGGCAAATGAAGAATTTCCCAATTTAAGTGAACAGTCTGTATAGGTTTCTAATATTTTTTCGTTTTATTTTCTGTTGTGCAGTATTATTTTGTTGAAAAATAAACAATATTATCGTATCTTATTTCGTCTTGGTTTAAAATTGGACTAAATTATCAGAGGTATAAGATAGGATAGATTTTATTTTGTGTTCGCTCAAGAAGCTGTGATTTCATCCTTCTAAAACAGTAAATGGGAACTTCTTGGATCATGTTGTATTTTTGGACTCGTATCAATCAAAGTGGGTTGTATCAACATTCGAAATAAAATTTGAGGTCATGGCAAATTGTAATTTCTATAGACTAATATAGGAAGATAATTACTATGCCCAAATATATATCATGTCGTTCGGAGCACGACTCTAATTACTGCCGCTTTGACTCTGTTTTAACTATTGATTGATTACAAGACTAATATAAAAAATATTTACTATTAATACCAAATAGATAAGTGTAACACTTAATAGCTAAACACATATTCCAAGGTCTAACTCAATAATCATATTTTGTCATATGCTCTACAGCGTCAAACCCAAACAGTCTTATATAATACCGGAAGTACCTCACCTGATCCAAGATGGGGTAGGCCCGCGCGTAGACAATATATATTGTATGCATATTAGAGGTGCAATTATATTGTATGTATATTAGAAGAGGTTGTCTCGTTATTTTGTCGATGTAACGTGTCTAGAAAGACAGCGCGAACATCACGTCTGGTGAGTCACTATGTGTTTCCGGGTTTACCTATATCCATACTGATACAGTCGATTATGGCTTTTGTTTACATGGTTCACTGCTGCTGAGAGTTGATGGCTATTGGAACCACGAAAATGCATCCGAACTTATTTGATTCCTTATTCCTTTACATCTACAACCCAATATTAATTACATAATAATATTATTTCCCTCCCCTAATATTAAGGGTTTATACGGAGAGCTACAAAATTTGGCACAATCTTACTGGGCATAAAAATCAAACGTTATTCTGCGATACGCTACCTCCTCAGAGGGACGACCCTTTAGGAGTCAGAAGAAAATCTTACAAATAAGTATATGTTGCATGTTATATGCCCAGTAACTATGGTTCAAGGTCTTTTAGCTCTATGTTTATTATTTTTTGAAATTCTTAACCGTCCCAGGACTTTTATTCCATCTTGTATTTCCATTCATGAAGAACTCCATTCGGCCAATAAATAACCTCTTAAGTGTGATGGTGAAAAATTGATAATTTTGCACTGTGTAGGACATGTATCAGTGCGTCGATGTTTTAAAAACAAGATATATAATGTACAGGGTGAGGAAGTGAGAGTACCCCAATTTTCTTTCGTTGTCACACTATAAGTGAAGCAACAATGAATGAACAGCTATGCTTTATAACATCAATTTAACTATGCCATTTTACTAAACATTATGCCTGCGGCTATTAACACTGAGATTTTAGTGTGGAAACCTATTCAAAAAATAGTCATTCTTGTACAAAAACCCAGAAATTGTTTGGACCACATTCTATCCTTGGTCAACATGGCGCTGTTCCAGATTGGAAAACAATGGTGAATTGGGTAAAATTATTTAGGATAACAGCTTAAACCTTAAAAATAATCGGTGGGTGCCACAAAACTCTCTGTACACCAGCAAATCAGGTGACTCCTATTATCAAACTCCTACTTTACGCTGAGACTAGTTTCACGGGAGTGGAGTAAGACAGTGTTTGTCACTTATGACGTCATCCCGAAGGTCAACAAGAGGTTTCCACTCTCTACAACCTAGCAACAATGAGAACTCTGTAACTTTCAGACGTCTCGAAGGTTTTGTGTGCTCACTGATTTACGGGAATAATAAACAAGCCGGTACGGAGCTCTGACAGCGTCTAGCCTAGGGTGGCGTGCTCAGGATTACGGGTTATGCGTTATCATTTAGTTTCAAAGTACCCGGGGTCGAGCCATTGTTCCGAGTCAAGTAGTCGTTTTTTACTAAGTGAGGAGTCAACTTTCTAGACTGCCCCGGGAGTGCTTTGATTATATCCTAGTATGAAATGTAAATAAGTAGTTGCCTGGATATGGTATTGACGCATATTCGGTTTAGTATGGAATGGTTGGCATAATATACCATTGATGTTAGTGATATCATCGAATTTTGATTCTGCTGGTGTCATCACTCACACATCAAACACATCACCATGAAATAAACACACGACAATATAGACTAAACAATGTACCCATATGAGTACTGTACAAATAAATAATTATAATTATTTTGAAAAATTCTTCAGTCTGGTTTCTAGTGTGATTCATGACCGGTTTGAGTCAGCTAATATCGAACACAGTGTCTTCTCTTGGCCAAGGCAACATTTACAGCCCATTTACTCTTCGCTTATAATAAATAGCAGAGTTCAAGTAACAGTTTAAAACTACTCAGCTGTGCATCGCTGGGAACTCGCATTTTGGTCCCTTTTGGATCGAAGAGAGCTGAAACAAAATCCATGGGGGTATAATTCTGTCGAGTAGGCTACTTCATTCTGGCCATAAAATCAAATAGAGTACACTGATTAGAAAATATATAAGAAAGGGAAAGTGTTGGATGGTGCTGTAAAACGCTGTTGGCAATGTTTAAGCTCGCTTTAGGGGTGAAACCTAAATATTTTAAATTTGTCATAGGAAACCTTTAAATGAATTTCATGGATCTCTAATGAACTATAATCAGTGGGGTTTGATCAGGAGTCTAAATTTAGGAATATCTTAGGCTATCTCTGGGGACAGGGGTTTAAATCAATATTGTTAAAAATTTCGTGTTATGAGTGTAAAATTAGCTTTAATTTGGTTATGAAACGTGTCTTTGAATTGAAAGTGAAGTGGGTATTAGAAACATAGTAAATATTTCTAAAATCTACCTATATACCTTTTTGAAGGAAAGCGAGATGTTGGTCATATACGAGTCACGAAGATATGAATGAAAAGTTAATTAACAAATGCCGAGGAAGAGAGGCAGAGCTGTCCAGTGTGGCCAGGGACCAGCGAGTCAATCAGGACCTCCCACTAGTTAGGACCGGATCCTGTTATAGCACGGTCGTTATATAGTTATTGTTATAACGTTCATTAAAATAAACTGTTGTGCCTATATACCATGGAAGTTGGGCCTAGTGCAAGATATAATTATAATTGTTAAAACTTATAACCGACATAAACTATGGAAACATAAACACATATTTTAGACGATTTTTTTCAACATTTTTGTAACGGGAGATTGGGCGAAAGTGAACCCTTGTACACAAGTTATTGATGTAAGGAAAACATATGCAACTTCAAACTTAAGTATGTAAGAATTAGTTCAAAGAAAATTTTCCGCATACTCGTAGAAGCCCTATACGATTATGACATTCACAATATACATTCATGTATTCATGTTATATGATCTTATACAGAACGACTGTTTGGACTGTTCTAGACTGTTGGATCTAACGTAAAAAAACTAAATATTTGTGTTGAATATTAGCTTATAAATTGACAGTGCATAACATTATTGAAAACGAGTAAAAACTACTGGTTACTTTACAGAGAGATACGAGCTTAAAAAAGAAGAAATGGCCTTAAAATATAGTATTAATAAAAATAATTTATCAAAATACTTTGATAATAATAATAATAATAATAATAATAATAATAATTGACTGAATAAAATAATTGATCGAATTATTAATTGTTAATTGTTGTGACACATGTCACATGGCATCATTGTAGAAAGGATAAATTCACAACATTGATTTTTTTAACTCACCCGTGTGAATATAAGCACAAACAGCATTAAAATCACAAAAAAATTAACATTGTGTAAAAAGGTAACCAATGTAAACTTTGGAAGCCAGCGTGCCAAAGCCCGAAGAGATTTACAAATCGGGAATAAGACAGAAACAACTCTCTGCATATACAAAACAATTTCCAAACTTCCATTTTGATCGGGTGGATTTTGGTAACACGAACCCAATACATACATTTAATTTTATGTGTACAAATTATCACAAAGTTAAAAATTATAGTCAGCTAATTAAATAAGAAAGCGTGTCTAGTTCACGATATTGAAAAAGTGGCGGTGATTCACTATGTTGAGCTAGTCAATTTGTTATCAGATGAGGAGGTGGTGGTTGGCGGAGCTCAGGAGCTGTTGTTTGGTAATTACACAGAGCCAGGCGGAGCTCGCAGATCAGGCGCACGGCACACTTACCCACATAGCTCACAACCACAGCCACAGCCACACAATCTTCAGCATTTCAACCACTTCAACCTGAACCTCGTCATCCTTCCAATAGGACAAAACACTATTCGCCAACACAACCGAGTAGCGGTAGCCCGCCTTCTAATCAGCAGAATGCCAAGGAGAAAAGTCAGAAGCGTTCGATGGTTTAAAACTGGACCCAGTTGCCATTTATCAAGATCAATATGCTCAGATAGCCTGGCCATAGAAACAGCTGATCTTAGTACGAATGAAGCTATCGCATCATTCATTCAATATCATCCTTCACTCACCTTCGCCCTGAAATACGCACTATGTGTGCTGGTGATGTTCAGATCTAAATCCAATCATAAAACCCTTCCCTTCCCATTAAACTCTAGGTTTCCTGGGTATTGATCTCCTGCATCCAAAATTGTAATAAATTGTATATACGTCTTCCAATAGGTCCATAAATATTTAAAATCCTCCTTTCTCCTCCCTATATTCTTCTCTATGAATTTCTCCATCCTAATCAAGAGTAAACAAATTACTCTCATCCTCCTCGTGAGTTACTCATGAAAAGACACACATGCATTTAATATATATATATATATATATATATATATATATATATATATTTGAATGTTTTGTTTGTTTTTATTTCTCTCTGATACTCTCATACCCTCATGCAAGATTATAACATAGCCTACACCCTTTCTTTCCTATATCGTGGGTGAGGATTTGCGTAAACCCGGCCCATTTACAATACTCTCATCTTATCAGAACACATTCTCCTTCGCCACACTTCTAAAATTTTAACTCAAACTCAATTCTCCTCTCTTACGTTAATCTAACCAAATTTATATAAGTCTCTTGAAATTCTTAATTCCTTATCAAATGGATTGTTAGTGTACGAGTCCCATTTTTCCTTAGTAAAATTTATCAATTTAAACGAAGCATAAAACTGCAAATTTACTGAGGATCCTAATTCCAAAATCGTTCTTAAAAATGGTTTAGTACAGGCTTTCTCTGGAATATTATTGTGCAATTGTGAACTGTGTGAAACAAATTAACTTTTTCTAGCTTTTGACAACGTAAAGAATTTATTACCTTGGTTATATGAACGTTTTTACCTCATTAAATAAAACTCATCCACCAATTTATACAAACATCAGAGATCCAATCTTTTGCTAAAGCTTTTCTTATCAGGATTAACAAATGAAACATCTGTGTAAACCTATGTCACGGATATCCTTAAAGATACTATGATACTATGCCGGGCGGTGGTTTTCAAAAGTTTTTGCCATTTAAAAGAACATTCTGACGACTCTTTAGTATTCTCTATTGTTCTCGACTGCTATTCCACGTCTTGCCATTTTGCCGCCAGTCAGGTTCAACCACTTCCGTTACGGACTTGTGTTAATTGCTGACAACTGTCTGTATTGTCTTCACAAACGATCCTAAATATGGAAACTCGTCTGAGCAGCTTTCGACTAAGTATCAAATACTCATTTTCTTTCACTTTCTGGACACTGAGATCGTTGTCCTCGTATCTGAAATTCGTTGACAGTTTGAAACTGGACCCAACGTTGATCATTGGTATCTTAGTAAAGGGTCGCCGAAATTTTATCCCCCTGCTATTTTACCCCCTGGCCAGATATAAAAAATATTGAGAATGATTTTCTTCTTTCAGATTTAATTTAATAGTAAACATTTTATTATTAAGTAGTCTATCTTAATTTATTTGTAATCTCAACTAAGCAAACATGTTTCGCTGTTTAATTTTGATATTCGAGATTTGGGTTTGGTGCCAACTGTTGGTTAATATGTAATTAAACTGAATAACTTATCAAATTTAAATGATAATTGGATGAATATTTCTTTAACAATTTATTATACCACCGTGGAAAAAATGAATTTAGTTTCTGTTGTACAATAGCACAATATGCCCTTTTGTTTCTTCAGACACAAACCTCCGGGGGGCTATTTATGGTTTGTACTGAGAAAGGTCATCAAAATACGTGTTGTAAAATGTAGTTGTAGGCATCCGGAACAAAGTAGTCGACCAATTTTTGTTTTGACTACTGCAAGGAAACCCAAATGTTTGCATATACATATTCACCAACAGTTGGCCCCAAAAATCTAATACCGAAACTCGAATATTAAAATTAAAATCCTGATTGACTAGTTAAGGTTACAAATAAATTAAGATAAGCTACTTAATTATAAAATGTTTACTATTAAATTAAAACTGAAAGAATAAATTTAATCATTCTCACGTATTTCTATATCTAACCAGGGGGTAAAATTCAGGGGGTAAAAATCCGGGCCGTACATTTTGAGCTGACCTCTTTAAGGGGGTAAAAGTCCGGGGGTAAAGTTCCGGCCCGTACACTCTAGGGTTTTATAATTTGATGTGTTCTGATTAAATTAACAACCGTGAAAATATACGTTTAATTCCACCTTTAATCCTTCGAACTGAAGTTGTGCAACTCAAAAGTTCGCGGCTGGAATTTTACCCCGGACTTATACCCCCTTAAAGAGGTCAGCTCAAAATGTACGGCCCGGATTTTTACCCCCTGGTTTGTGACATCAGTTTTGCCCAGGGGGATAAAAATCCGCTACCCCTTAATGGTCCTGGCACAAGAATCAGGTGTTAGTCAGTATTAAAGCAATTATCTCATGCATTAATTTACACTCAGTTTCGCCTTAATAGCCCAGTCACTTTAGGTAAGAACCTAGACATGAAAGATGTAAAGCTGATTTTTTGCATGGTGATAGTATATAATAGGAAGGGTGTTTTCTGAAAGTTCCCCGAATTTCCCCCCCTTGCTTCCCCTTGAAACCCCTCCCCCCCTTCCTCCCAAACACCAGGTTGAAAGTGTAGTGTTTTACTAAATTACCTATATCTTTTGATGTAAACGAGCTATCAGCATAATTGTTTTTTCTTTGGAATCCCCGTTCAATTTTCTTTAATAAAATAACCTTACATGTATCAAAACCCCACCCAATAGCGATAATGGGTGGGGTTTTATATGTGATAAAAAAATAAATATTATTTTACTTAAAACGTGAAGTTGTAGATTAGGCCAAATGTCGGTTTTGCAGTAGGTAGAACGTCAATATAGTTATATCAAGACCTGTCAAATGATACCAAACTCGACCATACTTCCTGTTTGAAAATTTTAAGCTACCCCCAACCCCCACTACCCCTATGGGCAAAGTTTTTTAAATTTACCATCATTATTGTGCCCTTCATATCGAAACAGGTTGCCTCAAACCGATTTCAGATATCTCAAATAGTTAAAAAGCTAAAGGGGGGGTGCAAGTTAATTTTCAGCCACTCTCATGGTTATTTGGATTTGATACGTTTTTGGGCGCCATTTTGTTATTAGTAAGCCGATTTTTGTTTTCCTTATGTCAATTGTTTTGTTTTGTTAAGACCTGTAAAATGATACCAAACTCGACTATACTTGTCATTTTAAAATTTTGAGCTATCCCCTCCTCCGCTACCCCCAAGGGCAAAATTTTCAAAATTTACCATAATTATTGTAGCCCCTCATATCTAAGAAGGTTTCCGCAAACCGATTTCAATGTTAAGGGGGGGGGGTGCAAGTTACTTTTCAGCCACCCTGTATAATTCAGTTTTAAAAATCTTTGTACAACTAAATCTAGAGTTCTACTGGATCGATTTGATTAATTATTGTGCTGTTGGAAAGCTTAATTTATTTACATTTGCAAATAATTATGAAAGTTTATTTTTTTATGATTTATGGTAAACAAAAAATGTTTTCTATAAAAACACATTGAAAACGGTGTTTTTCACACTTTTTATTTGGGTGCGACTTTTGGCTGCTTATTTTGAGTATTTCCACGAAGTGCATGGTACCAATTTGTAGGAAATTTTATTCTCTTTCAGAATATCACCTTCCACTCTGGTCGATTTCCTCACCATTTAAAAGTTATTTGTAAAAAAGCTAAGCAACCTCTTAATTTATAGTATTGATAAAATACTGAGTAAGGGATATTTTTGTTAAAGTTTGAACAACTAAATCTAGACTTTTACTGGACCGATTTTGTTAATCAATGGGTCATTGGAAAGTCTAATTCATGTAAATTTGCAAATAATTATGAAAGTGTGATTTTATCAAATATTTGTGGTGAAAAATTAAAAATACATTAAAACCTGCTTTTTCAAGTTTCTGTTATTAAGTTTCTATTTTGTAGCCAGCTTTTGCCTGCCTTTATTAAGTATTTTCAAAAAATGCATAGTAGTTATTTGTAGTAAATTTTATTCTCTTTCAGAATATCACATCGACTTTGGTCGATTTCCCCTCCATTTAAAAGTTATTAGCAATAAAGCTAAGTGATCTCCAAATTTTAAGTGGTGAAAAAATACTAAATTTGATAAATTTTTGTTAAACTTTGTACAACTAAATTAATTGTATAAATGATTGTGTAAAGCATTGATTGTATAAATTCACTCCCACCCTTCATTGACGAAGGAACTGATGATGGTGAGGGAAAAGAAAATTGATATGTACTGTATCTGATAGTTTATGCCTTACTTTAAGTGTTTTTTAACTGCAATTTAATAAACTTGTTGAGCATATATTTGCCTTTTCTTATAACTACCGATTTCTTCATTTTCAATCCTTGTGAGTACTTATTTTCTTTCTATTTTTTTAAATTCAGTGTTCTTATTTTGCTTGTTAAACATTCTCACAGGGTATGTAAACAATAAATAAATAAAAAGTAATCATTTAGTAATATTTACTGAACAATTTGGAATGATACGCTAAGTGAGCTATGTGGCTGTTTGAAGCATGGATTTAACAACTTAAATTTAAATATATATTGTTATACACTTTTGGAAAGCTCATAAAATAGCGTACGACCTACTGCAAAACCAGGGTTTGACCTAATCTACAATTTCAGGTTAAAAAAATATATATTTTTTGTTATATCACAGATATAAACCCACCCAATAGTGAAAATGCTACATGTAAGGTTATTTTATTAAAGTAAATTTAACGGGGAGTCCAAAGAAAAAACAATTATGCTGATAGCTCGTTTACATCAAAAGATATAGGTAGTTTTAGTAAAACACTACACTTTCAACCTGGTGTTTGGGGGGAGGGGGGGTTTTAAGGGGAAGCAAGGGGGGGAAATTTGGGGAACTTTCAGAAAACACTCTTCCTATCATACACTATCACCATGCAAAAAATCAGCTTTACATCTTTCATGTCTTTGTTGGCCTTGATTTTTAACTTAAGTTACTGGGCTATAAAATATTTACCCTGGAGTCGGAAGTGTAATAAAATCTAAATGGTGACGTTTTCATTTTTGACCAAAAATGGAAATAATTTTCATAGTAGATATGCTTGTTGGAAGGTAGCAAAAGATCAGATTTTGAATAAGCATACAAAACTCAAAATTAATTTTCATTCACTATCTATGCGTCGAGTTTGTTATTTCTACTAATATCTAATATTCTATGACAATTCTAAAATGGACCCAGCTGTTCTTGATCTAGCACTTTTAATAAATGGTCCAGGTTAATGAACCAGCTGATCACATTATCAAGGATGTATCAGTAATTAAAAAAAAAACCTTAAACCTTAAAAAAATTTCCATAAAATCGAATAAAATCAAAATACGAGCATTTTATTAGGATCGAAAATAAAAATTGTTTTCATTGTGTTTATGCTTTGGCGAAGTTAGTAGAAGAAGATCAGTTTTCAGCAAAGTAACAAACACTAATTTTCTTTCACTTTCTGACGAGTGTGTTGTTTGATCTTATATCTGATATTATAAATGAGAATGTTTCACTGCTACCGATAACTGAAAATCATCTTCCAGAAGGATTTGCTTATAGAAAATTTAAAAGTAGACGATAATTGAGAGTTAATTCGCTTACGCGTATAGGTATGATATAGTTAATAAGTTGAGGAAGCACGCCATCACAGGAAATATCTAGCAACAAAAACAAGGCTACGTCCGCACCACAATATCCTTTTGTGGAATACTCTTTGTGTCTGGATAATGACCGCTGAATATTCTACAACAATAGAACAAAATATAATGCAATATTCTATTTCATTAACCATCCACACGCCTAAGTAGCCAAGACCTGTGTAGGGTGTTTTACAATTTAGGAACTATTCCACATAGGTTAATGATAGAGGTCCCGTTCTAAATAAGCCACTAAACCCCCTAAAGCTCCAACTCACTTTAAAACATTAAATTAAACAATGCCTAACAACTTTGCATATTTCCCCAAATTGGTGAGATACAAGTAATTAACCCTCCATTGATTGGTGCAATAATATAAGCTCAAGTCATAATTCCTATCTAACTAATATTAGTGCACATGAAACAGATTCTTCATACAGCATATTGATATTGATTTCATTCTCCTGCGACTCATAACAATTGATCTTGCGCTGGTTCCCAAGTAAATTTGCTAAACTTATTGACAACCACTTTGTTCTACGTCATAAATGGGGAAATATCAATTATAGTACTTTTCTGTCTTGACACAGTAAACCGAATCATCCAATGACAGGGCTTGCGTAATAGACTGAGGCCGGATTGGGCAATGTAGGTTAGGTTAGTTAACTTTCACATGTGGTACAGCGCAGGCGCAGTGAAGGTGGTTGATATGCCAACCGGCAAACCTAATCATGTGTTTACTGGGGCAGCATGTTATACAACAATATTGAAGAATGTAAATTAAACTAATGGCATAACTAAGCATTTTGAATTATGAAAAAAGAAAGAATGTAAAATTGCAAGTTTGTCGGCAAAAATAACCAACCGAAATGGAAGTTGACGTGAAGTTCATCTTTACAGAGACGAATCTAAGAATTCATGGATCTTTACTACAGATAACCTCTAAATTAAAAAAATATATATCCATTGACCACTACACTTTAACGAGATAAAACTTCTAAACTTCTTGAAACGTATAAAGAAACTAGCACAACAAACTATTTAAACAAATACGGTTGTCATGTTTTATTGATACTTTCGTTAAATTCATTCATGTTCAATGGTGGAGTACCCAAAACTTCACATACAAGTTGAGTGGACAAGTGCGTGAGTGAGTGAGTGGACAAGTGCGGTTTTAAAATAGAACATCTAAAGCTTATCATAAAGTAATATAATTTGCAAAACTATTTCAAATTAGGTCTGTAAATGAACCATCTTCTCATTCGAAATATTGTAAACCGATGAACAATCGGACTATTTGGCATCCAATGTGCATAGAACAATAATGGAATATACTAAACTGTTCATAAAAATGTACCAATGTCTTATCTTATAAGTATCTTTCAGTATATAATTCCATCCAAAGTTTGTGCTGTTTGTTTTTTATATAAGTTGTTTACTTCTAACCTTTTTTTGGCGAATTTCCTATTTGGGAAATAAGCGAATCCGTAGGTCTCATGGTAATACCTAGACCGATTGATTTTTTCCGTGTGGGATGAACATGGGGTTTCCCATTTTTTTACCCGTAAAACATAAGATTTTGCAATTTCTTCGTAAATGTTTTTAGAGCTTAAAAATACAAATACTTTAGTATATTAAAGCATCCTTGTAAACTTAATGGTTATAGAGAAAATTTAAAACCACAGTTATTTAAAAACTCATTTAATTTTTTGTATTCTTATGGAGAATAAATTAATTGTTGTAGTTTACTTGTTTAGGGATGTATTTTGGATCAAATTTGAGAAATTCCCTCATTTTAAATTAAGTTATCAACATTTTCAATAAAAACTACACATTCTGTAGCAGCAAACCTAGTATTAAGTACAAAGTACTCATTAAAATTTGTGTTAATTAAATACTAAATAAATCTGACAACTACTTTTAGGGAATATTTAGTGAATACATGTATAAATTTTGGAAAATTGAAATTTGATTAGTCTGCAGGTTTGCTGCGGCAGGGGTATTTTCTAGTTTTTGATGAAATACACTTCTCTATGTAGTATTTCTCTCGAAATGTGCTAAACAACCAAAGCTAATTTGGCTGGGTTTGTGTAAGAATCTTGTTATTCTTTGTTTGAAGTTCACTTTCTGTGATGGTACGTTTTTGGTATTTGAAGGATGTACCACCTGGATGAGTGAAAATAATCACAAATTTATGGGGTACTTCCTTAGGCGAGAGAATACCTAAACGCAACTTTCTCTGTTTGATATTATTTTGAGTTTCCATCTTTGGCTTGATTTGTTCACTAATCTTGTGTACTTTCTCACCTTAGGACGGGATCACATCAAAATCCCAATACGTCGCGAAAACCTTTTACTAATTGTGATGGGCAATTGAAGTTCCTTGGTCACCATACTCACGTAAATGACGAAAGACGAGAAAAAGTGTTGGCAGGTAATTAAACGGGCCTTTGATATAACAATGCGCGGTGCGTCTTGCGTGGTGTGCGCACTGCGCAGGCGTTTCCGGAAGCTGGAGACACTCAGTATGCGCGGGCTGTCGTCGCGCGCAGCAGCGCGCTATAGTATAGGCTGCACACCATACAACCTACATGTATCCAGCAATCCTACATCCATCTCTCTATTCTTCTCCTAACCCTTTCCTTCGCCGACAATCCTTATTGAAGATTTATTCCCCTTGGTCGGTATAAATTCTCAATTTACGAGGCTCACAACATTTCTGCGCTGTAAATGCCGGCTAGTTATATACTCGTGGAAAGTTACGAGTGTTTTGAGAAAATACTTGGAAAGTTATTGGTCGAATGTAAAACTGACCAAAGTCAAACGGTTTGGTAGATATCAGTATTGTTTTATGACCAGCAAGAGCAAGTAGAAACTTTGTACTAAATTTTGTAATGACTTCGAGTTTTTAATCGCTTATTATACTATGATTTTAATATATTCTTGGTAAGAACTATCTTACAACATATATAATTGAATAAGTGCATATATGCTCGAGGCTGATAATAAGCTAAGCATGAACAACGGTGGTGATTTCTGATACATAAGTAGAATAAGTAACATGACAAAATTAATATAAGACCCCCGCCACAGCAAACCTGCCGACTAAGCGAATTTTTTATAAGTCAGAATTGATTTTCATTAATTCTATTTAAATAACATTAGGTTTAACGAGTACCTAGGTTTGCTGCTACAAGAAAACTAAGTGTGTTTTTTAGTAAAATATTAATAGTTTGGTATAAAAATAAATACATTTGGAAAGTTTTATCAAAATATATCCATAAACAAGCAAACTACAACATTTTACAATATTCTCCATAAGAATAACATGGGAATTTAAATTCAAATTTTTTTGAATTTTCTCCGTTACCAATAACCGTACAAAACACTTTAACATACTAAATTATTTGTTTTTTAAGCTCTTTTAAAAGGTGTAGAATAAATTGGGAAATTTTATGTTTTAAGGATCAAAAATGAGAAAACCCAATTTTTACCCCATAAAACCTCGTTCCCATGGTCCGATCATACTGGCTCGCGAACACATTCAAGTTTATCTCGCCTTAAAACAAAATTTCATAAAAATCGGACGAAAAATTACTCAAGTTATCGTGTTCACGGACATACAGTATATATATACATATACACATTTATATTTATATACATGTATACAAATTTGAGTGAATAGTATTTTTGGTCTCTGGGGACATCAAAATGAAAAGTAAATCGGTCCCGGGCTTAGGTATTACCGTGCCACCTACGGTATTAGCTACTTCCCTATAGGGAAATTAGCTAAAATACCAAAAACAAACATTGGAAAGCTGAGAATACATAGGCTAGCTGATGTAATTTGACATGAACAAGAATCACTGAAGGTGTCATTGTCACCTCAACAATATCTGTTAATAATAAACATATCAACGACAGACAAAAATCCAGACGGAACAAGAACAGGGTTTAACATAAATCCATTATTATTACACTCTCGATTAATGTCTCTTTGAGGCAAGCAAACAAGTTTTTGGTTTAAAATCTTAGCAATCCAAAAACTAAATTATACCTTTGATCTAAGTGTTTAGGTAATCATGGGCAAGAGTGAGAAAAGAAGTTTTTCCTCAGTAGTCTTAAGATTTTTGGGAAATATTTACAGCTATAATGAAAGTCAAAACATAGCTTTTGGAACCATTACCAGATTGCATAGTATAAAACAAATTCGAACAATGTTCCAAGGAAAGGTTCCGACGCTACGGTCCAGTTTGTGATCTATGTTTCAGTAGCACATAAATTAGAGCCACCACATCACGACTCTTTGGAGGTTTTGATGTCAAAGAGCAGCTGTAGACCACCTGACGGCACCGCCTAATGTTTACCTGGCCGACCCCCCTTCAGACTACCTCGGGGTATGGAATAACGAACGGAACCAAAAATATAAATTGGGCATGATCGGTACCCCGCAATCACGACGCCGACGGCGAGTTGCTGAGACCGGTAATCAGAAATGTCCGTCGTTTGGTACGCAAACGCTCGTTCGCAAACTTAAAATTATCATACACGTAACCTCATACATTTTGGGGAATGAGTAGGGATACTTCCTTATTTTACTGTTAGAGCAGTCCCGTATTGTACAAACAAAGCTTGTAGGATACTCGAACGCTGATTTATTATTTTAAATACCTCATGGATTAGGTTTGTGTTATGTAAATGGTCCGATTTCGAAGTCTATCTAGATTAATATTTTTGCAACTCATATACCATAATTTAATGACTACTATTCTAACTTTGTATTTCTTTATTAAATACCATAATTTCATTATAAAATCAACAGACCAAACGGATTTGTTTTTTAAAATAGCCAATACCACATTAAGAGGCACGAAGCGAGTAATTTCTTAAAGTAAACTTTTTACAGATGTATATTATTTTTAAATTTCAATGGAAACCTTCAGTAAATATTAATAACAAAAAGTATAGGGTCCCGCCTGGTCTAGTAGTTCAACCGACAGTGGTGTCTTCTGTACTGGAGGTACGAGTTCGAATCCCACTAACACATGTTATCCATAATTTCCCTTAATCGGGTGGTTCCAATTACACCCATCGAAGTATATAACACAACACCTCAAGCTGTTTCATCCATCTAGGATACAAAACAAACATGGTCTCTGAGGTGGGAAGAACTTACGCTCTCGTACTCTTGTATGCAGTTTGGGGAAGGAGAGATTTCACCAATTTATGAAAACGCCAGTAGGATGCTTATCATCACAAGGATCATAATATTTTGAAGAATAGAGTTTTAACATAACTTTTCATTTTGTTCCAGGTAATCCAGACTTGATTGTAAGAGTGGTTGACCTCCAATCAGTGCCTGTTACGTAAGCAGGTAATGTCATTTGGCTTGAAATTACTATATTCACAATCCATCGACCAGCGAACAGTGCTGAACGATGGATAATGATGGCCTGTAGTCCATACAGTGACGCATGCTGCTTCCCTGGATGTAAAACTATGACCACGATCTGGCCCAGGTTGGTCAAAGAAAACCTCTGTGTTCGCTAAATTGGTTATAACTAGATAGCTCGTTAGGATTTGGAGTAATCAGATACAACTACATTATTACCAAGTTAAAAAAAACGCCTTTGTAAAGGGAGAAGTATTATTCAGAGGGTTTAATTTTAGTTTGGCTAATCCAGTCCATCACGGGAGCTCATGAAAAAAATCGCAGTTATATAGCAGCCAATTGATTTTGTTTGGTTATAAAATATAGGTAAAAGCACCACAGAGAAGTAAGATATCTTACTCCTCCGTGATAGTGTGGTTTTAGTGTAGTCATAATATTAATTAATTGTGAAGGTATTTTATGCAGAGCACCTTCATAATATTTGTGAATTAAGCTTTCATGACCTCATAGCCTAACAATATTGCCAAGTTAGCACGTGATGGGGGATTATTCAAATCTCAATTTTTTAAAGGTGTATTTCGACCATGCTAAAACGTATTTGTTCAGATCAAGTCACATCGCTTATTAGGCCAAATTCATTATCCGAGTCATTTACATTGGCTACTATTACTAATATTTTGAGTAATAACATATTAACCACCTTTTAACTCTAGCACTCTTGGGCGCTGTTTAATGTCGGCTATCTACTTTATAATTTTAGCTGCATTTTTAACCTTTTAAGATTTGATCCAACTCAAGAGGAAACAGGTGACTTGAACTGTTTGTTCTAATGAACAAGGAGTGTCTATTTGAAAGAAATGATCAGGAAACAATTATCATACAAAGCAAGTTGGAAAAACTATAATCGTAAACGAATTCGGGTTATATGACCCATTATAAAATCCGACGTGTCAATTCCTCAGTATTGGTGACAAGAATTTGCAAGTTATTCAGTAATTGTATATAGATTGTTTGCACGGTATAAAGTCATGTGTATTGTATTGCCCGGTTCCTGGTTGTCTCCATGGCCGAGTGTGATGCAGCGAGTGCGCCTGCGCAGTGCCCAAGGGCGATGCCCGGTGCTAGGCGCATTCGCTCTACCGTGCTTCCGCCCCCATAACGTCATACACCATTGATTATAGTTTTAAATATATATTTTTCATCACTTATCACATTTGTGGTGTTTATATTTGGTTGTACTAATCTGTAACCTAATAGCTCGTTTAATAATGGTTCTGTAGATTACTAATATAATATAACAATAACTTCCGTTGATAACATCATGTATTGTTTTACATAATACAGTACCTAGTGCTGATTAATAAAGAACTCTTGAAGTATTTATTATACATTTCCTATGATGGAGAAATTATCCATCCTACTTAAGCAAACCAAATTGTTTTTGTAAATTATTATTGTACATGGCTAACAAAAATCGGCTGGAATCGATTATATCAGCTGTACATTTTCCTCACTTATAAACTTCGCCCGCTGATTTTGATTAAAAAAATAGTTCCGAATTATATTAACTCACGATATAATACTATATAGTTAACAGTGTATTTATAATATTCTAGCGTATATTATAATCGTATATACTGTTGAACATACTACAATAGTACTAACAATAACAGTACATCTAATAGTTAAATACTTGCTAAAATACAGGAGCGGTCATTTAATCTCCGAAGATAATCCTTTCCTTTGCATCTCAGTAGAGTTTTGGCTCGTCGGAGTTCACCTTGTAGCAATACAACGGCGGCGGCGACCTCGAGTCCTCAATGGAAGTCATCTTTGTCAGCCAAGTCATTGCCTGGCCCCCTGAAGATATTTCAGCCTTTATTCTATCCATCGCATCGACTTATTATTTATAATCAACATTCGGGCTGTAGAGAAAAGAGGCAAACCTGTTCGCCCAGTGTGGCTAACGCCTGGAGCTTACGGGAATGAAAAGACACCGCAGGAATTACGACCTATGATTGGTCCTCGCCCAGGAAGGTTATTTGGAGGTTCATATCTGTTGTCCTCTAGCATCTTACGTCAGCCTCTGTATTTTCAAAGAAACAGTAATAACGTTTAGCATATAGTTTTGAAAGAGGACCACTGGTCCAAGGGTTCTATTACAATTACACTTTGAGACCTAATGGGTCATTTTAAACCTCGCTCTTTATGAAAGACAACGAATGGCCATGGGTAATGTTTAATCGCTTTGTTTAATCAATACATTATTCAAATGTGTAACAATATAAAGCTCCGTTTAATCTATCCATCCGATGGCTATCCACCCATCCGACGGCTGTGAAACTCATCAGGAAGCATTGTAACGTTAGGAAGGGTTCTACTTTATCCTCGTCTTGTATTTGGAATCCCGCAGATTTTTTTTCAAATTTACCATATTCAGCTTACAAGAGTTTTTATTTGGGTTTTCAAGGAAACAGTAAGAAAGTTTCAGCTCCTACATGGAGCCATCATCAGGTGCACAAGACGTTCTGTTTTTATATTTGCAAGATGGTTGTCAAGGTTAATAAAAAATTCGGTACTTTCCTGTTAAAGGGAACATTCATTATTATCGATGATTTTTTTCGATATATCGATACCTATTTTTGTTTTCCGATCCATTACAAATTGACAACTGATCTTGTTTAGGCTAAAATAGTCTATTATATGGATTAATTAGGTTTCTAAGCTAACCTAACATAGGCCTAACCAACCAAACTTGCTGTACCATTTAAAAATTCCGTTTGATAACAGAAAGGGCAAGTTGAACACGGAATCTTTTAATATTACAGCAAGTTTGGTTAGTTATGTTAGGTTATTTGTTTGTTGATACTGAACAATGTTTATCGTTGTTGCCAGCTGATATGTTTCAATTTGTTAATATCGATACATCGAAAAAAAATCTTGAATCTTGAAAAACCATCGATAATAATGAATGTTCCCTTTAACAGGAAAGTGCCAAAAATTCATTAACTAACTATGATATCATACTCTATGGTAATGCATGGGAAATCTGCTGATCAATTTAACATTTGTTTTACACGTCAATCTTCAACACATCAAATTAACACGTTGTGATAGCCGTAGAAATGTTTTCCCCCAGCTCCAAGGCCGGCAGCTGACATCTGGTCGTCGGTTTGACGCTTCATGCTATGACCCAGTCACCCAAAACGACAACACTTTCTCCTTACCCATTCTTACAGCAAACGACCATTTGAAAGTAATCAGTCTTCCCGTTCATCTTTTCTCTGAGCGTTTAAAGCGAATATACCATTCAGATGGACCAATTTTACATATAAATAATTAACACACCTCTATTAACACTTAATGATACAAAAACATCAAGGACTTTTGTGATGGTTGTTGAGATAATGTATGTGGTTGGTTATATCAAAACCCGTATTCATGGACAATTTGAACTGTACATGACACACCTGCAGATGACATACGTACTTAGTATGCAATTGAAGAGCACTGAATACTGAATGCAACTGTAGACCTGCATACATTCTCTGTATACAACAGAATAACGCAGAACTGTACGGTATATAACACTGCAGAGTGCGAAAATAATCTTCATGCAACTGCTGAACTGCCCTGGATAGAAATGTTAAGTGCCTAATTAAATCAGATAGGTGTAGACAAGCCCTGGAGACAGCTGCAAAACTGCAGACTTGTACAGTTTGCAACTGCAGAACTACATATTATGCAACTCTAGACTGCAGAACTGCATATTATTCAACTCTAGACTCCAGGGCTGCAACTGAAAACATTGTAGGGCTGTAGAAAACCCTGTATTCACCTGATACAACTCTCGAGGAACACAATATTTGCCGGACACAACTGCAGAAATGCAGGCCAGTATTACGATGAACTGCAGAACTGTACTGGATGCAACTGCAGTGCAGCGGAGGGCGTCAGGCTGCTGGTTCTGGTTGTGGCGGTTCACAGTTAGGAATAGTTGTGCTGGCCTTTGCACCCAGTTATTTATGAGCAGGTGACCCCTACCATGTAAGAACCCGCTGGGCATCGGCTGCGCCAACGACGCATTGTCAAGTGGATCAAACCCCACACTCCGCTCAGCTCGTGCTCGTGCTTCATCTCCGCCATCATCGACACCATCTGGGCCGAGGGTCAGTGCTAGAGGAGGTCAGAGTGATCTGCCACAGTGACTAATTGATGGTGATTAGTCAACGCCTCGCCGTGGTGATGCATGAATAACATGCTACTTGGACGAAACACCGCGATTGATGTAGTTTTGGAGGTGGTGAAATGTCATCGCCTGACAACCTCACCTCAGGTGGACATGTAAAGGGGAGGCAAACGTGTTTTAACTGGCCACAATTTAATATCAAGAGTGAAGTCTGGTTGCATTATTGGCGTGATAAACGATGTATTTTAATAAAAGTTAATACGGATGCAATACATACCTGCTTTGGCAATCTACCGCCCGTAGGAGTTCATTTTCGTCAAAGTCATATCGAGCAATGACACTCAACATCCAGCAGTAAAGGATCAAAATGGGTAATTTAAAACCATCGATGTATATAACCTAACACATGTTAGGTTATATACATCGATGTTTAAAACAAACCTGTTTGAAAATAAATGACTTGTATTAGTTTTCAATTTCTTAATTAGAATGTCCTTAAGTTATCAACGATTTCTCTATTATAACTGTCTACTTTTGCATTGTGTTGTTTAATTTATAATATCTTTCACATTTTAAAGTAACATTATAGTCTACTATAGGCTATAATTTTATACGTTTTATCTTGCTTCAAAAAATTAAAAATTTTATAATAGAATTAGGCGTTGCTTGTTGATAACTGTTCAATACCATTAAAACTTCAAATTGAGTTATCAAATAGTTGGCCCTAGTGGCCGTGGGTGAATAGCACAATACACAATACACAGTTCGTGTTAGATCCTCCTTGCCCTGAGGTCCTACCTCTTCCTCAAACATCTATGGACAGACCGGACAGACGTAGCCAAGGAAATGACGCGAAGGTTGGTGACCTTAACACTCAATATGACTGAGTCATTCGTATGCACTAACCACTACGACACTAGCCAGGGCCCGTGATATCAAACACTTTATAAACATTATGTTGGCTTTATCTATAGTTGAACAACGGAATTCTAATTTATATTAAATCCCCATCGTACTTATCGAACGTGTAACATTCTAATCAACAATTTTAAGATACTAATACATTTTCAAGGATTAAGACAAATCAAAGCCTTACATTTTAATATTTTCCGCAAAAATCGTGATTCTGATATTCTCCTTAAGGAAAGAATAAGGAGGATTCATAGACGTCCACATTGGCAAAAAGTAAGGTTTATCCTAATTTGAATCCTGTACCTGTGGAATCGCATTTGAAACGTTTGAATAGGCTTTTAAATCTTGTTTGTTTTCTTTTTGTTCTCTTTTCTGTTTGTTATTTTATGAAGATGTAATTTTGGCAAATTATTATGACCCTCAATCATTGTCAGTTAGCTTAAGTGATAATTAATTTTTCCCTTGGATTTTCCGACGCTGATTATCTATCCTTTTTGTAATTATATTTGTTACTTATTTTCACTAATTACATTTATGATTTAAGAAATCAAATTATAAAAATTTGTGTAAATACCAAATTCCTGCTTCTTAGTAATCCAAATTGTTGCAATGACGCAACTAATTTCGACTTCACGAAGTCATCATCAGACGTCCAGGGGATCTTGCGCAACACACACTCACTCTTTCCACTATAGGGTATGTGCACTCTTTACGTTTTACTACACTTTTTCCGAGGGGTATATGTCTTTCTTTTACATAATATTTTGCTGGTCAAAAGATTTAAAGGTTTAAAAGTAAGTTCTTACTATTTTAGGGTTGTTTCGTTGTTTAATGTTGACACCTTTGTGTTGAGCTTTTCAGTTATTCAGCCATTGTGCTGTCGCTGTTTGATCAGCTGTTTTACTACTTCCTCCCGGATGCAGAACAAGTAGTTGTAAAACTAGGCAAGAGTGCATAAACATCAGTTTCAATCTCGTTGGATAGCTGCTGTCGTATATTTTGCAGTTTTTCAAAGATGATTTACGATAACAAGCAGTTTTACAACCTTACTAATTGTGTTGTTAATTAAGATTTACTAGACCTGTTCTACCGTTTCCCCTCCATTTTCTAGAATTTTGTCTTGTTTCTTTTGAATTGTGGTTGAATTACTTATTAAGAAGTTTACTGGTCGGTTCATATACATAATAAGATGAGTTGTAACTCACCAATACGATCCACCAAAAAGACACTCTGACGTGCTTATAGGAATCCTAACCTTAATTTATATCTGCATATCGTGTATCATTCCCTTATTTGGTCCATTATACATTGTTTCTTAGAGATTTTTTTAGTACTTTACTTTAAATGCTTTATTATCTTCGTAATTAAATAGGCGTGGGATAAAAATGCAGTCTACCAAAGTCTTTGCTTTTTAATGCAGGTTCGAACGTTGACAACAAAACTGATTTATTAGGTACAACCTCAACTCCTAAAGAAAACATCTTATTTCCACAGTCGGATCGGCCTGATTTCCAATCGCATCGAATAAGTTTCCAGATAGAATGAAGATTAACCAATCAAATAGATTTTGGTTTACTCGTTTAGTACAAATTACATAAAAAAATACTTTTTGTTCTTTTAGACCTCGTCAGTTCTGGGTACTATAAATTGGAAAAACACTTAGGCCTTGATTATTAGACATTTTAATCGCCAATAACAGTGTTCGCCCGGTTTAGTTAACGGCGTTACTCGTTTTATTAGCTCGTAGAGAGATTGAAAACAAGGTGAATCTCTACACTGGGTTCAACTAAGTATAGTACTTAGCCACTTTCGGGACATGGTACAAAATGGAATGGGTTCGACTAGAGGAAAACCGCAGTCGGCCAGGGCATTAGTTGGTGGGATTTGCGGCGCCTAATGGCGGAATTTGCGGTTCACCCGGTCGTAATTGGGCGGATTGGCTACTTCCTTCCCGAGACATTACCGTTCTGAGCTGGAACAAGGGTGGGATGTGACACACTTGACGTCGCCAGACGGTGGTAGGGCAGGTGAGAAGACTTGTTACTGTTATTACTGAAAGGATGGAAATGAGAGGGGTAGTTAAAGACTTTGCTTAATTAATTTAAATGAGATGACTTGTAAAGAGACATTGCCGACAGGATGAAAGATGGATGAACTTTAAAGGTTATTGCTGAAAGATTGAAAAATGAGAGCGCTTGATAAGAACACAGCAGGATTGAAGATACAAAAACATGGCTGATAGGGAGTTGAATAGGAGGGTTTCTGTTAGATACAGCTGACTAAAAATGGAAGATGACATTACTGATCAGTCGGCTGTCGTTACCATAAATATGATTCAGTAACCTCTAATGGGGTTTCTTCGACTATATTGAGTTGAGGCTTTCATTATAATGCACTTTGATACGCTGAGGCTAAAGATGGAAAGTACGTGATTGATTGACGCATTTCAAGTGCGTCTTCGGCTTTCCAACACTTTATTTACATTCTTTACAGCGTTTCTTTTGCAAGTACTATACAATATATAAAATAAATGCTTATCGTATGATATATTAATATGTATACATGCACAGACACTTTCAGTCCGGCGTGGATAAAATAATAATGTAAATTATCACCGATGTACAACCAACACAAAAATGTTGAATGAGAATCATGCATGTGATTGAAATCAATAGTCAATACTGAGATTGTTTGAATTAAGTACATTGATTTAGGTTGTGTATGCAACACGGATATTTGATCAAATTTCTGAATCGCCCGGACAATATGAGAACCAGAGTTGCCAAAACTCGAATAACTGGTTGTGATCGGATTTGATCGCATCGGAAGACAATGGCTCATTGGCGGCGAAGAGCCACCGACCGTTACTTGGTTACTTTGGAGTTAAGCCCATAAATGGATCATTGTGCTCCTGCGTTCCAACCAGGCACCCCCACCCGGCTCCGCCCCGACCATTAATTTGGATCGTAAATATACCATAAACTACAACTAATCTTGTGTCTTTTCTGTCTAGGTTTGGCTTTATTGCGAGATGGCGTTATGTACCTGGTAGCATATAATAAAAGAGATCTGGAAGTAAAAGAAGGATATTAACGATTTGCCCTATAGGGAAGAAGCTATCATCTCAGGTGGCACGGCAAGACACTCTTTTTTCGTACTTTTTCCTCAGATGCCAAGAACACTACATGTTATGTATCTATGTATAGATTTATATATAACAGAAATACATATAAATGAATGAACACGAAAACTCGACTTGACCGATTTTGGTTGAATTGTCATGAATGTATATAGAGCTGGATAAACTCAACTAGATGACTCAACTAGAGCAAAATCGGGTCATGGGATCAGGGTAGGTTTAAAATCCAATCCGACAAAAACAAATTCGCTTAGTCTGCAGGTCTGCTGCGGCGCGGGAATTCTTTTATTATCTTTGCATCAGTGTGATATTTTATAGCTGTAATAAACTCAAACTCGGGGATTCAAACTTTGGGTTTCAAGGTACACTATAATTCGTAATATTACGCTCATCCTCAAACACGTTGTGTATGTATACCTCATCATGTAGCCACAGAATATGACAGAGACTATTTGTTACCACTTGAAGCAGGTTTTGTAACAGCCCACTCTTATAAATCAGGTCTCTTGAAAAAATGCACCCAGTTTACTGAAAATCTTGAGCGGATGGTCTCGACTGACGTGGTGTGTTTGCGCCATGGTATGAATATTTCGTTACGTCCGAGTACAATCAACACTCTTCTTCTTCGTGACGTTCCAATCCAGAGAGCTGAAACCCTACTGGACTGAGGCTGTTTTAGGACTAAGTCCTCTTCAGCCAGCAATCAACACTCAACTAGCCTAAAAGCAACTCGGTAGCGATAGCGAACGAACAATTGAGTCGTAAGACTCACGTTTTCCTGGGCCCCATAAGCTCGCAGTTGACTGTGCCGAATCTCAGCATGTCCACTAAGTCCGAACTGGATACAGGACAATAGCGTTACCTAATGAAACTGCGAGCAAAGTCCCTCAAGTGTGAAGTGAAAGTAGACGATCAGTTGCACAATGGCACGGCGAACTGCTCCAGTAACTATCGAATATTGAATCATTTACGGTCGTTTCAAACGTAAACTCGCTTCGCTGACGCAACCACGAGAAACACCTTAATCTAAATCCCAAGAGGAACGTTCCGATTCGATTGAGCAAGAAATTCTAGGAACTACTCTGTTCCTCTTGTGTTTATGTTGATAGGAAAAGATTGTGCCAAAAATAGTACAACGCCCATGTTTGACGAGTTTGATGTGTTGAATCACAGATTTATACTCAGTGCAATCATAACAACCCTTGGCTGTGTGGTAAATGCCATTGAATATATAACGATATAGTGTTATATATTCAATGGTAATGGTAATGCATATCTATCCAATCAGGCCACCGATCACGACGACGTCCTCCAACCCGAAACTGCGAATAATTTCAACAGTGGTTTGAACATACTTCCTTAGCTTTGCCATTTTTATGAATCAGTTGAAGATTTAAGGTACGTCCAATCGTCCATGTCCAATGTTTGTTAAAGGTTTTGTTAGTCACTGCTTATTTATTGGTAGTTTAGTAGCTTTAAAATTATGTTAGCCTAGCCGAATCTAGAATAGATCATCTGACATATGATTATACAGTAGTGTCCCTCCCCTTGTATAGTAGTGTTGTTTTAGGGTATATGAAACATTACCTTTAAGGGGGATGAAACATTACCTTTAATAAGGGATAAGTTTAGGCGTCATTAGCGGACAGACGCAAACGGAAATCAGGTACGTACACTCCTAAATTAAAAATAGGAAGAAAAATAAGATCCAAAATAAATGGTTCAACTTCGCGTTGAAAACCAAAACGTTCACGATTGCAGTTTAGAGACTCTTTACATCAGTACATTTTTTATATAATTCAGTGTTAGTAGCAAACAGGGAATCTCACTAGCATCGCTTCAAAACACAGTAGTTGTATCATAATGACTGTCACTAGTGTTTTTTCCCATTCTACCGGATAATCTAACAGCGCTGAAACCAGTACGATGATCGTCGCAATCGAGGTTACACAGCCGCTTGCTGACCGATATTCTCCGACTAATTGTGTTCCACGATAGATTAATCGCATCGAATCGCGACTCAGCGGTGTGGAGTGATTTGTAATGCGTTTATCCCGGAACCAATTATATAACCTAGCACTATTACAGTACAGTACTACAGTACTACTGCCGTGCTACAGTAGCGCTATGGACCTGTCATGGTCGTTTCCCTGTAGAGGTATTTTTCGCATTGAGGGAATCGAAACTGCAGAATTTTTATACTTATACGATTTTCTTGTCAGTTTTCATGAAATCGCAAATCACTGCCATTAGCTTTATACTGCAAGTATAATTCTCATCCGATTACAAAGTCAGAAGCATGTTTGACTTATTTAATGTCCGCTTGCGTATAAATGTTTCCATGTTAGAACTACCAGTTTCATAATAAGCATAACCGTAGTTGAATTGAACTACCGAGAGCGTGGTGATGCCAATTATGATCTCTGTAGGATAGGCAAGCTTTTGATCGATTCAAATTAAAAACTTGATTTATTGTAAACTATAGCACAATTAATTTATGTCAGATCAAATATAGTAGGCTACCAAAGCTTAAAGGGTGGAATTGAATTTTACAGCAGCTTACTCTGTGAGTAGTTCATTCAACCATACTCTATGTGAATAATTGGCTAAATTTAGTTCATATCGATGTTGGATTATTTAGTTCAACCAATTATGGTTATACACTTTATTTTAATGCCAGAGCACATGCGAAATACCATAAATAGATCGTATAATTTGGTAAAAGTAGAGGTTCAAGTTGGCGAAACAACAGTAAACAAATAGTAAACATTAAATCATGCTCCATATGTGGTATCTGACAGAAACGTAGTTGAATATTCCTTAGCAAATATAATCCATAACGATGATAAATCTGGTCTACACTGAACTACATAAAAATATGTTCACATGAATGGAGTTTACTTCAACGAACTTCGTCGATCACACGGAAAAGTTGAATTTTGATGCAAAGGAAACATTGTAACATGTGACTTTTGTTTGGTACAAGATAACGGGTTAAGTTCACATATTTAATCGATGTATAAAATTAAGTTCTAAATTGTGTTTGGAATTCACAATGTAATGTTTGTAAAAGGAACACTATCCAAAGATATATTAGTTACACGCGAACAAGGGAAACAGCAGTGCCGAGGCTACAAAATAGGAAGAATGACGTGAAAAACAAACACAGTCAATTTTGAGTTGAAAAGACTGATGGGTATTGGGGAAAGGGAATGTGATGGTAGCAACCCGTCGCACAGTTATGTAGTTTGTATGGTAATAACTGCATCAGCTAGCTGCAGCCATTGCGAAAATTAGGGGCACCGATAATTCCTACTTCGCTCCGGACTCAGAGGTCATGCCCATTCCTACTGCCCAGTGCCCGGACTACTTCCTTGTAATCACGTTCCTCTCTGGATCATACAGTGTTTTTATCTAGGCTACCTAGGTATTCATCTGCATTGATTGTCTGCAATGTATACATATTTTGTAATATTGACTTTTAATACTCGTTGTGTAATCTAAAACCGGGTATGCAAAGGTGACTTTGGATTTGAGCTAGTCTTTCATAACCGGCGGGCTGAGTCTACTGTGAAAATATACGGAAAATTCGTACGGTATTTCAATATTTAAGAAATGCTTATACGAAACAATGCTTGAATCATGCCATCACATATTGGTTGTAGATGGATATGTCTAATAGAGACACATTTTCTCGTTTACGAGACCCGAGACCTATCATCATATGTGGATCATCAGCTAAAGGTTGGCCTTGAGTCACTGCTAAAAAGTTTTGCTTCAAGACTGAAGTACAGTGCTCTAACCCGAAACCCAAGCATTCCACATGCTTCAGAAAACCATATAAACATACATCAATGAAGACATTTTACTGCTTTTGGTTTGCTGATCTTAAGCGAAGAGTTGATAGTCATTTGAAGGTAGATCTATTATAAATTGAAACCAGAAATACGAATTGCATTTAGTTAAATAGTTTTTCTTGATTTGTATTACGGCGGAATAAGCACTTCCAATCGGGGCAGACTCAACTGGTCCCGTAAGCCAGGTACCCTACTTCTACTGGTCCCAGTCTCAAGTAAGGTCTCTTAATCCGAACTTCCACTGGTCCCGTCGGCAGCCCCTTTGTAAATTGTCTAACAGGATTATGGCTAGTGTTTGTATAGCTATCAATGCCCACTCATCAGTAGGAGGAAGGGGCCTGAGGTCTCTAAAAACACAATGTTTGGAGAGTGTTTGATAGATTTAGATAGTGTTACCAGTAACATTAAAAAGTACAGCATTAATGTTTATATACTTTCAAGTGTTTAAATGGTGATTCAGCGAATGGGTATCAGTAATATGGCATGTTATAGAATTCATTGGGTTTTAATTCCTAGGGATACTAATACACAGTGTAAATGAAATTAGAGATTCTTTGTGTATAAAAGTTTTCTTGAGTTTTGATAACCGGGAAAAAGAACATTGAATCAGTGTTTTATATGACTGGGAAACTTACATTTTTTACATAAGCGTTACCAATAGCTTACATAAAAGGTTTCAACTCATTGACGGCACTTCAATGGTGGTTGTGTAAAGTGTAAAGTGACAACTGCAGTGGGTGATTGTAACAGAGGTTTACGGATTATGCTCAAATCGCTTTTCCAATGTGTCTTCTCAACGCTATGTGCTACTCGCTGGACCATACAGCCAATAGACCAATTGCCTATCTCTTGGGTTCGTAGGCCTAAACAGTTATTCATAAATTGGTAGCGCATATTATATTACTCAGTGTTCCGTACGGACAGGACAAGAACACCTTTGATAGTGAAATTTCCAACCTGAATGTTTAATAGCGAGGTTGAGGTATAGTATTTTAACTAAATATCGTTTGGTTAGTTAGGTAAGGTTAACGTAACTTATCTAACCAAACGGTATATCGAATTAAACAATCGAATAATAAATATTACTCATTTGGTTGTTTGTGCCAACAGATATGGAAGTGTACTCCTTAATAGTTCTATTACGCATTTTTTTTTTTTTTTTTACTTGAAACTGTTGGAAACTGTATTGGTTTATATATAACAGTTTGGCCAGCATATTTGAAAATATGCAAACCAACTGCTGTTCTTTATATAGGAAGGTTTCAACTAACCACTATAAGATCCCCGTGCGTAGAACGGGCACACAGCTAAAAGATGAATATTTACGATTAAATAATTACTAAGTACATTTAAAAACATATTTCACAAAAATTGACATAAACATTGATCAAAAACCAGATCAAATACGATGATATGAAATTAAATTTTGGAAAAGATATATTTACAATTGATAACAAAACAAAAAAACTAATAAAATATACGAAAAAACGAAAAATACGACAAACTGAATGCTTACAAAGATTTTACAAACAAACTACCATATTACAAATGACTAAAACTATATTTACAGACTCTATTCCGCTCGACTAAACCTCTCTGGGTAAGGAAACGTTTGATACACATTTTAAAATACCCCCGCCGCAGCAAATCTGCAGACTAAGAGAATTTCCATTTGCCTGATTGGTTTTAACTAAAATGTATCCTTAAAAATGTCACATTTATTCCCTATTTCAATAACATTAGTTTAACGAGTATGCCTACTGAGGTTTGCTGCAACAGGGAGGGTTTTTTTGTAAAATGTTAATAGTTTAGTATGAAATTAATGCATTTTCCAAATTTTATCAAAATATATTCATAAACAAGCAAACTACAACAGTTAACTTTTTCTCAATAAGAATAACATAGGAATTTTAAAATAACAGATTTTTGGAATTTTCTCCGTAACAATTAGGCGCATAATAACGCTTTAATATACTAAATAATTTGTTTTTTAAGCTCTACAAAATAGTTTGAAAAGAAATTGCTAAATTTTAAGTTTTTAGGGTAAAAAATTGGAAAAGCCCCCATAAACCCCTGTTTCCATAGTCCGATCATGCTGGTTCGCGAACTCATTTGAATAAACATAAGTTTACACGTTTGTACCAAATTTAATCAAAATCGGAACTTTGTTGCTCGAGTTATCGCTCTAACGGACGGTGTGGTGTTAGCTTATTCCCTATAGGGGAAATTCGCTAAAAGTGACAAGGTCGATCTCCCCTGTTGAAAGAGATTCTAGCTTTTTGTCGATGAAGTATTCCATTGCTACAGTCTTCTTTTTCCTCCACGTTCCTTCTCTCCCCTTAACATTTGATTTTGAACATAAATATCCCTACTAACTTTGCTTATTACAGTACTACCTCTTGTACTCAATTTTGTTTACTTCTCTCATAGATGTTTAAAGGTATATTTATCAACTTCCCCTTATGGTAGTTGAGTGCTACAAAACCCCAAATTCACAACATTCTTTGATACCGAGCGAGAGCGCTGCAAGTATTTGCTGTTGTTGACGTGTAGAGTGAAGTGATGCATTGTTTAGAGCTTCGCGATGGGATGATGACCTGTCGAGGGAATTCCAAAATTCGCACCATTCATTGCCGAGGACATGACTGCAAGTATTTATTGTTTGTTTACATCACGCTTCATGCCTCATTGCCCCTCTGGATTAGTCGCCCCAAAACTACCTGGACCTCTCGGGACCAGTGGAGTCATTTTATTGCCCCAATCTTTTTCGACCCTCGGATTACGGGACCAGCTAACCATTACCCTTCCAATCGTGTCCCCATCTTTAAAGCTAAGCAACTGTTAACTAATTCAGCAAATTCGATCCAGAAATGTGTATTAAAATACTTATCCTTAAGCGCTGTAGGCCAACAATGTACATCCTATCATACATGAGTATCTAAACGGTTTGGATGCAGTTATGTTGTAACAGTCAGCGGCTATACTTTCCATCTGTTAAAGGTCAGTTAACCACGCCCTCAATCCTGACCTTGTTCTCAATGCTTCTCTATCCAGCTATCTTTCTCTTTCGCTCTTTTTCGTTTTCATTGTTTCAGTATATTTGGTCTGGCATTAACATAATAAGACATATATGCGTGGATACATACCTTGATATCTTTCCGCAAGTAGCACTCTTTTGTATATGAGTCATGTTGGAACCAAATAACGCAAGGATGATACTACTTTTTCATATTATCCAGCTAAGAAGTGTATATTTTCAACTACCACAGCCATAACGTTAATAAACATCAAAGTCAGACTGAAATAACCTTTTGACTAATTAGGTTTCAATAGACCATTTATCCAATCCAAGTATCTTTTTTTAAAGACTTGTAAGACATTGGACCATTCCAGTTAGTTTTTCATACTCCCCAATCCTCTGAGATTAAAATACATAGACTATCCTTTTTTTATTCTAAGTGTATGCATCTTACCATCCACCTCTTGTGTACTAGAGAAGGCTATGATGTTACTTTTCCTGAAGACATTCTAAACACTTTGAATGTCTTCAGGAAAAAGATGATGCATACGCTTAGAATAAAAAAAAACATTTGTTTTGTGGGTATTCTGTAATCTTATATTTAAAAAAATCCAGGATTCTTTAAGTCACAACGTTATAGGCTCACGCCACAATTTTTTCTCTTATGAGAAGAAAAGTGAAATGGACTGTAGAGTTTCAAAGTTTCACAATCGTTATGAAGCTGTAAACGAACAAAAAGCGTTGTTCAGTTGTCAATCATAGAAACAACGGCGTACTTTCTTCGTCTCAGTCCGTCTCTTTGGTCAGGTTATTTGTAGGACAATCAGATGCAGAGTATAACCTATGGGAGATTTTCCTCCACAAAACCATTTGATAGTTTATTTATTATTATAACTGTATGAATATCGCGGAGTCTTAAACGTCAGAGTCGTCACCTCGCTAGAGAGGAGCTCCATCACAGGTCAGCAAAAGCCATTGACTACGACACTCTCAATTGTATTGTGCCGCAGTTGAAAATTACCAGGTCTGGCTGGCTGACACGAGCACGTTTATTGAAAATCACTGAGCCATTAGACCCGTCTCCGCCACGTTACGACGAATCGCCCGAGAGAACAGAATAGCTGAATTGTCCAACGTTTTCATGCGCATTTGTTTTGCAATTTGCCCGAATTTATGATCAGCGCATCATAAATTGTGATTGTTGTAAGGATAATTTATATTTTGTCGCGATAATTCGTGTTGGATTCAGCCATTTAACTCAGCGAGATTTTAAAGTAACAATTTACTTTCAATGGGTTTACTGGGATATAATTTACTGTGTTTTAATAGTAGTAGGCCTACCCAAGGACTGAGCTTTGCTCGTGGAAAATCATTAGTATACACTGAGGGCAGTCTTTGGTCAATGACATTTATCCAAATCTTATTTTCTCTATTTACACCATCGTATAATACTCTATACTAGGATATTCCATAGTATTATTTTAATAATAAGTTTACTAACAACTATTAATTATTTTTGAGCTGGTGGCTTAAGTCTGTTGACTGACGCGCTAGACTGAAACTGAACCACATGGACTGTGGATCCACAGCAGTGATGTCTTGAGTTCGAGTCCCGGTGCGACTACTTATCAGTACAGTTCATTCTTGATTCTTGTTTCTTGTACTATATCGGCTCACCCCCTCGCTTTGCTTGATACGTCCAGCTAAATTTCGAAAGCGACTGTTGCCGTTCTTTAACTTTAATTGTATTCATTATCACTAAAAAATCTAAATGACTAGGGCCTACGTACCTTTTCAGATATATGTAGTTTCAGAGACAATTTTATGTGCACTTCTCTGTGCACAATCAGAACAATTAACACAATTAACAGAGTGGTGGTTTCGAAACAGACTGTACCCAATATTTAACTTCACAAATGTTTTAACTGCTGAATAATTAACCAAAATAACTATGGAGGTCCATGTGATTATTTGCCCACCTACTTCTACGAGTTACAGAGATATTTCCGTGGGCACTTCTCTGTGCCCCGGAGTGAGGCGGGTTCAGGACGTGTGTCATCGCTGCCCAGAGTACTTGCCCAGTTGCCCACGGGTCGCCGACGCTCTGCCCACCACCTCCTCTCAGTTGCCCGCCTCAACATCGACAAATGATCAAACTGTTTCGTCATCCTACATCATTACTTTCTCGAGTTGGTTACATCTACATCAAGTCGTAGTTTTGCGTCGTGAGCAGTAGGTTGTGTATAGCCATAGACAAAAATAATTAAATGTAGACCGTCAGCTGTCCTGCGGTTACCTTAGGTTCTGGCACACACCACTGGGAGCACCATGTAGTTACGCGTACACGAACGTAACTACACGGCGCTCCCAGGGGTGTGCGCCAGAACCTATGGCTGACAGTCTATAATTTCTTTTTGTCTATGGTATAGCTAACTGAGCGGATATTGTTCTGCTAACCTAGTAATCAGAAGGCTGCTGGTTCGAACGGACCCAGCTTTCTTTGACCGTTGTCCTTTTGATCAAACGTTCTAGCTAGCTAAAGAATCAGCTTATTCTAGCAGTTATAGCAGCTGATGCAAGCCATATCCCATCCAACATTGATCGTCACCGCCTTGTTTAGATCTCATCTAATCTAGCAATTGAACAATTATATTATAATACAATTACACACCCAGATATTATAAAGTAAATTTATCTGTTTTTTTGTTTGTTTGTTTGTTTTTGTCCTAGGACGCTAGGCACGAGCCTGGGATTGTTTTCCACATGACTTCAGGCTAGACCTAGGGGTTGCGGCATTATCACTTAGATCAAATATATTGGTGACTTGGCGGGGATCGAACCCGGGACCTCAGGGACTGAAGTCCCGTGCTCTAACCACTACGCCAGCTCGCTCCTCTTGAAAGTTTGTCTGGTGTGAAGAGGGTATATTAAACTGCACTCAGAAATCTATTCTCCAGTAACAAAATCAAAAAGGAAAACAATTTTATTATGATATTAAACATTGCAGTACATTCTTGTAAATTATAAAGAATAATTTAATCTGTTTGTGTTCATATCCATCCAGAGTACACAGCAATTTTCATTTAATCAGTTCAAACCCCAATGCAGCATTACATCGACTTTAGTAAATTACAAAGATTATTGGAATAATGACGGGAAGAAATAACACGAGTTGTTATCTTTAAGACAAACGACGTAAATGTAAATTGGGAATAATTTATTCGACACAGGAACTAAAAAACATACCTGCGTAATACCATCAGTGTTTCAAAAAAGCAACAATATATATTCTACACACGCGTTTTAGTGGTACCTAAGGTTTGTGTAAACATTTTTCAAAGAAATTAGATTTACACTGCTGTTGATTATATTTATTTACTAATTCAAGGTCGTTTTGCAAAAATCATATCGTTGATAGAAAGAGCCTGACAAAATACTGACTGGGACGAAGAAAGTACATCGCTCTTTTGTTGTACTGAATTAACAACTGAACAAAACGTTTTGCCACAGTCCATCTTAGTCCCACTTACAGTACAGATTCATGACGATTGTAAGACTTTGGACCACTCCAGTTCATTTCTCTTTCGACCTCATTACGAAAAAGGTTCGTTATTTGAACACGAATTATTGTTTGATCGACCGTTTGAGCAATCCATTGTGAATTACGTCAGCGATTGTGATACGTGATTTATCAACCGATACAACTGTGGCATGATGGATAATATATTCTGTACTAGAAAGACTTATACTTGAAATATTCAGTAAAAATCAACGTTTATGTAAATATTTAAGACGTAAACAGTGATGATAAATAAACTTAATAAGACTACCATGATAATTCAAAGAGCAATAAAACGTGCACTTAACTTTCTCATAAACGGTGTATTTTCGTGTGTTTTAAGTATAATTAAGTACTTAGACCCTCAGCAGCAATAGCGGTTCGCGCAAACAGCAGTAATAAAGACGAGAAGTTTATGTCTATGAAATCTTGTAAACGAGTATCGTAAACGATCCACTCTGCAGTTACGTCTACGTCCTCCGGCACGGCGAGGCCTCATGCCCATCAACACGGACATCTGCAGAGGGATCTACTCTTCGGTTGCGTCTACGTCCTTTGGCACGGCGAGGCATAATCCCCATCAACACGGACGTCTGCAGAGGGATCTACTCTTCGGTTGCGTCTACGTCCTCAGGCACGGCGATGCATCATCCTAATCAACACGGACGTCTGCAGAGGGATCCACTCTGCAGTTACGTCTACGTCCTCCGGCACGGCAAGGCAAAATCCTAATCAACACGGGCGTCTGCAGAGGGATCCACTCTGCAGTTTCGTCTACGTCTTTTGGCACGGCGAGGCCTCATCCCCATCAACACGGACATCTGCAGAGGGATCCACTCTGCGGTTACGTCTACGTCCTCAGGCACGGCGAGACCTCATCCCCATCTACGTGTACATCTGGAATTGATAAATGCCAACACCGTATTTGCGCGAGACACCTATTTTAAAAGTAAAATACGGACTATAACTAAGTTCTTGATGGACTTTGTGGGAATGTAAGCTGAGGGATGCCGGTGGTAGGATAGTTAAAAGGTGTATTGAATATTATCCATTGCAAATTAGAGTTACAGTACGTCATTTTAATGAGAGTCAGTCTCTTTTACCTTTGAATCATTCCGAACAAGAAAATTCAATTTGTAAGTTTCATTCATTCAGTGCAGTAACATATGCACGTGCGAGCTGCAGGTGAACTCCGCTGATTAATCTTCAGTGACGGGTGCCAGGACTTGAACCTATGACATCACTGCCTTGGTACCATGATCCGCCACACAACCGACTCACCAAATCGTTTTATTTATTATATAAGAATAATGTTTATAGATCATGACATTCCACTAGATTAGCCGATTAACGATGCCATTTCATCCGTCCACAAACATGTTTATTAAACAAAAACAGGTTTTAAAGAGTTTCCTGTGAGCAGATTTTGCACTGGGGTAGCGTGGGTCCCCTGTGGTGCAGAATCGTAGTCCCACTGCTTTATTTGGGACTTGCAGTCAAACCATGAGTCAAACCCGTTATACGCATTTGCATATCTTACAACAACGACCCCACTATCTCGCTAACACGTAATAGCCTTATACAGAGGTTGTGGGCGAGAGTGTCTCATAGCCTCGACATTCACTAGTTCGAAAATGCGTCGCGACGAAACTTGTCGCGGTGGTGCGATTCGAAGACGCAAATTGTCGCACTCGGCACTCCAGTAAAAATTTGGCAAAACTTGGCAAAAAAAACCAAAATAAAGCTGTAGCAAAACTGAGTTTTATTGACCACAGATATTCATAGCTGCAACAGAGACTTCTCTTCTAAGTTTTGTGGATAATTTATGAAACCACGAAACAGAAGGAAGAACTAAGCTTCAGCACGTTAACACGAAGGTGTTCAAGCCTGTGTTAACGTGCTGACCTTAAAACCTTCTGCCGAAAAAATACGGTAGTTCCAATTGTAATTTTTTCACTCTTTTGCTCAAAATAAGTTTTCCTTGAGCTATGACCGAGTACGTAAAGGAACAATATAAATACAGTACAAGAAATATGATAAATAATTAAATATGGGACAGAGGAATATGGTGATATCCGATCAACCAGTTCAACTAAAATATGTAATTAGCCTGTTACTGTCAATAAATCTCATATAGACTGGGTTATGCCATTACAATAATTGGCCAGTGAAATCGGTTGCACGACTGAATTCAAATATGGAATCAAGACACACATGTCACAAGTAATAAATTCGTATTAAATTGATCATTTCCACCTCAAAAACCTTAAAACTGTGTTAAACTTTTAATCTCAAGAACGCGTACAAAAGTATTTTGGTAAATCACATAAATATTAATAAACAAATAAATATTTACACAATTACACGATTCAAAAGCACAAATACTGTTCAGAAAATTTGCTTTAAAAGTATTCAAATAGTTGGTTAATAAACTCGTTTGAACATTCACGTTCCTTTAAAATGCTTTATAGTTCTTTTGATGTAAAATGACGACTCTAATACCTCAAATGCAATTGGCATTTACACGAAGCAATTTACTACAACATTTCATCCGTGCGGGACGGTCCACGATGGCGATGACGTACGGGTATCTGCTAACGTATTTGATGTAGGTCAACAGTAGCTACAGGATTTAAATAAGGTCAGAGTCAACAACTAAACACATTTGAAAACCGATACCCTTGTGTTGAAACATACTGATGCAAAATGAACATGCAAATATTTCAAAAGACAGCAAGTGACATTTCAAAGATACTGTTTACCATAACATCAACATCTAGCACCTTGCATGACCGGTCCGCGATAACGTCTGTGTATCTGCTAACGTTAACGTATGTGATATACCACAACAGTAGATAGAGCCAGTTGTGCGCGCGACTCTGCAATAAAAAGTCGTCAAGAATGCCGCTGCACCACCAGCGGGGCTCGACCGACGGAATGCAACGTCGTCTGCGATAATTTGACCCTCTTTTAACCCCACAATCCTTTTATCAACACCTTATCCTTTAAAGATATAGCCCTCAGACGAAATTTTTTTTTAGCATCAGACTTTCAGAATTCAGGTATATACCATATGGATGGCCTTCACAGTCAGCCGGAGCCACCATTGTATGTTTAGGAAACTAAATACTAAAGGCACATTGTGCTAGAGTCAAGTGAGGAAATATATAAACTATTATTGACAAACATAAATGCATGTGTAAATGGGAATGTTGGTCTCTGTTCACTTGGCAAAATTCAAAATGGCGAACATTTGAAGCCCCGAAAGTGTTCGCACACCAACTGATTCTGCTGATAAAGCAGCAAGACATCACTCATTGACTATGTGCTTGAGACTCATCTCCCCACACATGAAAGACCGACCATCAATCTGTCCACATCGACAATAACTACACCTACCTATCCCAGTCCTAAAAATATTGATAATATTCCTAGGCACTTTCATTTCAATTAATTTTGTAGTTGATTCGCAAAAAGCTATTCCGAATTCGACAGGACACCATGATAAAATCCAAGTATCTCTGGATAAAATAACTTCCACCAGCTGGGTGGCAAGTTCTTTAAGTAGAGCCTTTTTGCGTGTGATTCCGAGAAGATCTGGGAGCCAAGTAATACTGTTTTCCATTAGAGGCATTCACCTAAATACGTAATAAGCACTGTGATTAAAATTTCAATTTAAATGTTATATCATTTTATATACTCTGACTAAACGAAGTAAAGACCTATCCCTCATCTATTTCAGTATTGATTTAATAAGTTATTACAGTAACGGTAAAGGAATGTGAACGTACGAAACTGTTGTAGTTTTATAGTCTATCGGGTTACCCAATAAAGGCTTTATTGGTAGAGTCTTTAATATTTAATATTACGCCAATATAGGTCCGTGTGTACACATTTTCATGAAATTTGCTATTGCGCAGCGTTATTATTATTATTTTTTTTTTAACTTCTGAGTTCCCGATCTCGCAATCCACTAACTTCCTTCATCTTGGGTAAACACTCTTGGGTAAACTTAACCTTTAACTGAACAGAGATGGTACCATGAAGATTACGTGGGTTTAAGTTATGGCGAGGATGCGGGGGTGGGTGGGTGGGTCGTCCTTGGCTGCCTCCTCGCATACAGATGACGACCAGGACCAAGGACCACAGGACAATCGCTGCTGAGCATCAATCCTTCGACACGGTCTCAGAGGTCCTTCACCACAACAAAGCACTATTGCTGCTAGCGAATATTTTAAGTGGACGCTGATTAGGTTGACACAAGATAGTGATGTACAAACCCCTTCTTTTTTATAATCAACGCGATATTTAAAGAAAAAGAACAGCTAAAGTCATGCAATATCACTCAGTAACAATGAACTGTAATTATTCATCCAACAACTATGTACTATAATACTGAAATCGACGAAAAGTCGAATTCCAGTCTCATGTCAATGATGACAGCTCTTTTGCACACGATAACAATTATTCAGTACACTTTTTGTTGCAAAGTTTATGTTGGATATACTACATTGGTTGTGTTTATTTTTAATTTAGATAAGACTCATAAATACAAAAGTATCTAGTACATTATCTGTTAACGCAAATTAACTTGGGAATTACGAAAACCCTAAAATTAAGATATATAAATGAAATAGCCATACAGGATTTTTAACTAGGCCTATCTGAGTTAAAATTTAAAATTGATAAAACACGATTTACAACAGCTCTGTCGACGAGTGAGCGAGATGTCCAATAATGAAGACGTATCCCTTGTTCGAACACGGTACAAACACTAATTAGTGCGGTAGTTGGAGAAGGAAATAACCGCAGCAGGCGGTGGCGGTGTCCACGGCAGCGGGCGGGACGAAGCTCCTCAGGTGGGCTTCAACCTGGGGGCTTTGCCCTCCACTTCTGCCCACACATTCATGTCCAAGCTTTCCAGAGTAACTTTAGAAATATGACCACAAAATATCCTTGTAATACTCGGGGTTTAGTGGCCTCGTTGAAGCATCGAATGAAGAAAGATGTAGTTCTTGTGTCTTGTTTTTCGTAGTTGTGGTTCCCAATGTCAATAAAATGTGTAGAGTAAACATTTTTACGTAATATTATAGGCTACTGAAATCTTTGTTTTAAAAAGATTATTTTAGAATCGATTTTTACACCGACACACGCAGGCGAGAATTGAAGGAGAAGATGGGTGAAGGACGAGGGTTGAATGTTGCTGACAAAAATCAGCTGCACAAGACCATTTACTGAAATCCCAGGGATAAAGGACAGCAAGGTCTAGTTTCGAACTATCAAAAAGCTACTGACTTTTCTCAGGATCGAACTGTCGACCTTCTGATCGCCATATGGACGAGCACGATATCAACTCAGCTACACAGCCATGAAATCAGAGAGATTTTGATCAACAAACTATACAGCACTCAAAAACATTACTGTAATATTGAAATGTACGTTAAAGCAATTAAAATTTGGTTGAAGTAATTTTGTTGTTGTGATCTTTAAAACACGCATTTATACTTCTGTATAATATTGCATAAAAATGAGTTTAATTTCACGGGAAGCATTGTACTACATGAAATCGGATGATATAATAAGTAAAAAATATCCACACGATGATTGGCAACAAAAAATTAAAAAAAAATGTTTTGTTACCGTTCAATGATATATTTTATAGGGTCATTTTCAGTATTTATTGCACAGGTTTTCATTTTTATTAAATTAAGGAATTACAATAATTGTAAACATTGAAACGGCCCAACCCACGGTGTAAGATCTTTAGGAGACTAATTATTCGGAATCATGGAGCGTAGAGGTAGGTACTCCTGATCTGTGAAATAACGTCATGGTTGCGACGTGGCTGTCATAATGTGTCTCCTTTCTCTGCATTCAAATTTAACATACTTTTACTTAACGTTTTTAGTTTCAATGCAAGTCACATGTCACACAATCACAATACGGCACTTTTCTAATCGTCTACGTGTTTCACGGAGGTACTTGCTTTCTTCTCCCTCTACAGCACGTGTGGTCACTAATTATACCTCCTACTGTTGGTCTCTGCACATGTTAGTGCTGCACTCATCACGTAGATATTTAAACTCACCCTCTACAGCACGTGTGGTACTTGTTAGTGCGTCTACAGTTGTCTCTGCACATGTTTGTGCTGCACTCATCACGTAAATGTTAAAACTCTCCCTCTACACAGGACGTGTGGTACTTGTTAGTGCGTCTACTGTTGATCTCTGCACATTGATGCACTCATCAGCGGTGCGCTGCGCCAAATGAACGGTGTTACGTGAGAACGAGGACGCGGGAATTCTCGGTGATTATCGTTGCCTCTCGCCCTAGGCGAGATCGTTGATTAATCAGACGATTGTAAACGCGCATTTGACTCTCATTATACATCTATACTACTAAACAACTTGGTTTGGACTCTGTCCTTTTTTATAAGAATACCTTACATAAATTAACTTCGAACCCCCATCGTAAATGATTACTGAACTGATTATTGATTGGACCTCAATTTATGATCATCAATAGAGAGTTGGACTCTCTAATTCCTGTAGTTTTATGTATTTGTAGTTTGTGTTGTTCATTAGTAGTTAGTGTAGGTATAAAGGCTTTCCGCTTCGTCGATGAGGTCGCATGCCTGATGTCATTGGATAACTAAAACACGGACTATTGTTATCCGATTATTATCGTAGGTTTCTTATGTTGTGAGCGGTACGGTACCAGTTGCAATGTTACAGTTTAATTAAGGAGCTAGCTTTCATTGATTGGTTTTAAGTTTTTTCTAAACGCATATACTCTAGTCTGATAACCACTGATATAGCAATCACTATAGTAAATTTTAATGGATAAATGTTTTAGACCCACAATAAGTGTACCACGAAACATTCTCAAGAGGCTTCAAAACAGGGGTGACAAATGTGTATGTGTGTTACTGTGTACAGATGCCAAAAGTTACCTTAAGCCCACAAAAAAAAAGCTAAAGAGAGAAAAACATATTATAGAAATAAGTTAACACGTATACAAATCTCTGACAGGCCTCAAAATTTAAGATTTACTAGACACATCTGTATTTGGATCGAGTGAATATTACGGTTGCTAATATCCCAAAACAACACGTGTTTTTAAATAGTAATTCTATTAATATTAAATATATAATTGTTTTGCTTAATTATATATTATTATTCTTTTTTCTTTTTTTTTAGTAAAGCTAGGGGTTTCTAGCCCACTTATGAACGACAAAATCCAATTCAGCAGATTTCTGAAACACCTCAGCGGTGCGCAACGGCGCGGTTCCCTCAATTTTCTCAATTAATTGCTGATCACAAAATGCTTCATATATTTGTAGGTTTTCCTAGTGTTGCTTGGGCAGTTATCTGTTGTTTCTAGGTTTGAATGACTGTGTAAACAGAGTAGTCAAAATGAAAAGCTTGTTATGTTGGGCGATTACCTTTCCATTATTGTGGAATGTAGCATAAGGAGTTTAAAAACATTATAATCCTTAGTTATGGACATTTAAATGATCAATTTTACCTCGTCGTCTAGAGAAAATCATTGGACCCTCTGCAAGTATTAGTTTTCAATCTCGTCTTCCCCTACGAATAGCAACAATATCGTTAGTTTTTTCTCGCGTCGAAGTCGAGAACTCATGTTTACCAATTAAGGTTTACCAAACAAATTATGTGAGCCATAGTGAAATGCCGCCTTTTTTTGGAAGATTCAATTGTTCTGCATAATTTGCACTGCGCTGGGAGTTCCGTATTGCGCACACATAGTGTGGGGCTTTTCCAAGCTTAAGTAAACAAGAGAGTAGCTAGACAACCTCGACCTCAGTCGTGGCTACTTCTTGTACCCATCACACTAGTGTATGTAGTGTAGTCGGTAGGCGGCCTCTATATGATGTTCCACCACATCGATCACCAAGGCCTTAATTAAACACGTTTTGTGCCAAGGCAAAGCCAGATATTAAGTCACTCTTATTTACGTGTATCCCCGGTCCCAATTAGCTGTACAAATCGTACGAGATGGTCACGGTAGTTGTTTTAATTGTATCGGATTCCTAGCAAGAGAGTGTAATTCCCTAGAGCGAGAGCATGCTTGGCTAATTGAACAAGATTTATATTACCTCTGATGTGACAATGACGTATCACGACAGTGGCTCTTTATATCGGCGAGTAAGAAACGTAATTGTGGTGGTGATTTGTGGCTCATGTCTCTCAGATAAGACTGAACCCTTCTCACTCCAGGAGTTGCATTCTCGCTCTACCTTATCACACGCACTTCCATCCTACCATCCTACCATCCTAACATCGTTCACTATGTGGACACAGACTTTTCGTTAGGAATCTTAAAATATCATGATGATTATTCAGAAGAATATGAATTATTGAAGGCATATTAGAATAGCCTGTATTATTGGTATTGGATAGAACTCTATTTAGTTAACTTTTTAATTCAGTATTGATTACACTCAGGGGTTAGGTATATTTTTTTGTTTCTGAGCTTTTCAGTTACAATTATTATCAAGTATCTTGTATAATACTTTTAACATGATAATTTTACTGAAAAGCTTAGAAACAAAAAAATTAAATTTTAAGGTTAAACTATATTAATAAAATAGATTATGTGAAGACACTAAAAAAGGTGACAAAACGTATAACGTATTGTATATTTTAATTTAATTAAGACTTAATGTACAGAATTTGAAAATAACATAGGTTAATTGTCTTTGTTGAATTTACTACGTGTATGTAGATAATAAGTAGAGAGTGGTGTGATTGATTGCTTGATTTTTTTTCTTGTGAAAATATGGTAACTGCTGGTGTTTGGTTGAAATAAAAATGAACCCAAAATGTTTAATGAATTTGAAATATGAAATTTACTTTTTGGTTTTTATTGTAAATTATATTCATTTTTATGTTTTTGTTTTTTTCAGTACAATACAAAGTGAGATGTTTAGAGGATGCAATGCTCGTGGAGATCCGAAAACCCGATGAGATGACAGATATATATTGGGATCAGCTCAAACACTACCCAGGTAATCAAGAATGATTTACTTAAACAGTGGATGCTGTCATTTAGTTCACTAGGTTTCAATTTGTCCCTATAACAAAAGGTTTTTGACTTCACAATACTTTGTGTTGGTATCTGACTGTAAACCAAATGTTTAATATTACATGAGGGCAATGGTATGGATTTGTAATTTATTTGAATTACAAATGAGATCATTCAAAAATGTTTCCAATGAAGGATACTTGTGTTATTTAGTGTTGAGATGAATTAAAAACTTTCACTCTTAAGATGAAGCTGAAACTTAACCACATCATTTCAGAAAAATCATGAAGATACATCAATTTTAGTAATTTACTTGAGGTTTTTTTGCAAAATAATACCAAGTTGTGGACGGGATGAATCTGATTACAAGCTGATAGTTTTGATTTGTTACAACTTATACATTTGTTTAAGAAACTGTTTTGAATAACTTCTTGATCAGCATCGTACGTGTTATTAAATTGCCTGAAAAAATAATACGTCTAATAACACTTGTAATAATATATTTACACTTATACTGTTGACTTACAAGACGGTAAATACATACAAAAGTTGGTAAGTGGTGATCAATTTCAATTGGGCACTTCAATCATCATCAGACCCAATAGGGGAATTATATTGGGTCTGATGATGATTGGGAGTGCCCAATCGAAATCGATCACCACTTACCAACTTTTATATGCATTTACCGTCTTAAGTCAACAGTATAAGTGTAAATATATTATTACAAATGTTATTAGATGTATATATTTTTGTTGTTTTTTTTTTCAGGAAACTGTTTTGACAAAAAATTTTAAAGCCCTGGAGTGAAATCATTACCCTCTTAGAGTAAGCTGTGTTTTTCATTTGATCACAATCCATTTGTGTTCAAAACATATACATTGCCTGTAATAGTACTTATAAAATCAATTAAACATATGTGCTGACCATGTGGATGTGTTCAGATCCAGCTTGCCAGCCGCACATTGATGGCAACCAAGTCACTCTCATGCTATCACTCAACAATGTGTTCCAGTGTGGTGTCACCAGGGTTCTCAACAAACTGACGGTAAATACAACCATCTCTCATCAGCTAATCATACCATGGCCCCCACAAGGGTGGGGCTGGTGCAACTCTGGTCACAGGGCCCGGGCCCTCAGAGGGCCCTGGCCTACCCATTTTTTTTCTTTTTTCCCCCATTGAAGATCACTTTACAGCAGATCATAAATTGAAGATAAAAAATAATATAGATATTTAGCAAAAAACCAAGTTAAATAATTTAAAATGTATTAATTCTAGATTCTAAGGTAGTTTATATTTAAATACTATAGGTGCGTAGGTGCGTATGTACTATACAACAGCAGAACAGCCAGCTCGGGCCCCAGTGGCCAGCTCCACAAACTCCCTCTACCCCTTCCTCCTGCCAGGTGCCTAGCCACTCCTACCTCATTCCCCCCATAATAAACAAAGTTTGGTTTTATAATTGAACTGATAGTTTAAAGAATAAATCCTTATAGTTATAAGTTAAAATAAAATTTGTAAAGCATTGAACAATTGACATGTACCATAGCTAAGGTGGCCAGACGTCCCGTTTTAGGGGGACTGGTCCGTCCCGACGAATCCTCTCGGGACGCTTATTTGTCCCGTTTTATCAACATTTGGTCCCGGTTTCACTTTTATGTATGGAATATTTCTATTAATAATTGCAATCTAGGTTATTTGACACAAACTTGAAAATTCTTTACTTTTGGTGTTTTAAAAATATGAAATATTGTAATAATTTTGACCTACGTTTTCTTCCCAATTCGCTCGGTATAATACTGTACTAAAGCATGGATTTGGATAGCATCGGCATCGGCAGCATCGGTCATTCTCGGCATTACTCATGCACATTCGTTTTTCTCCGTGACTACTCGTGCAAGTTCGGCAGCTCAGGCATCCACTCCCAAAAAATGTAGTATTGTTAAAATTCTTGATGAAAATTGTCATTGAATAAAATATGATTTAATTGGTGTAAGCTGTTAAACTCGATTTACGTAAGTTTTTTTCCTACTCCATATTACAAAGTACAATTATAGCAGTTAAGATATCCAAACCCTTTTACAGGGAAATAAAAAAGACAAAATATTAATAGGCATGGAGCTTTTGTGTATTGATATAATGGTTTTAATTGCTGAATTCCTGTAAGTCTTATAAAACTCATTGAAGGACTCTTTTCTTCCTTAAAAAAGGCTGCAAAAGTGCCATTTACCACTCACAAATTTAATACCTAGATTGCCTTAAAAACTCACTAAAATACATGACATTTTCAAATTTTTCCCGGGGGGGGACCCCCGGACCCCCCCTCTACGCTGGGGGGTATTCCATACCCCCCCCGACCCCCCGGTTGGTAGGGGGCCCGAGCCAGATCCTGGTAACAGGGCCCACAATTAAATGTGGGGGCCATGAATCATACCTTAGAATTCTGTCAATTTGTGACGAAACCCATCACATGTAGTAGTGAGCACAAAAAACACTTCACTCCACACTATATTAATTCATCTTGTGTTATGGTAAACAATCACCATGTCCATAAATCATAGGTTTCAATCATATGGAGTAGTGGACACACAAAACCCAAATTTTTTCCATTGGAATGGTAAATTATTAGCATTTATCCTAAAACCAACTTATTTGTGTTAAAAAACTCATATAGTATAGTGGAGCAGCTACACCAACAGTTCCGTACGTACGGTTTACCTGAAAGTTGAGTCACCTTTTTTCTAACATTACATAAATTTGAAAATAGCTATGGAATTCGTACCTTGGAAGAAACTGCTGTTGGAATACTCTCATAAGTATTAGATCTGAACCTTGATATATTTGTACAAAAAATAAGTATCAGGATTAATCTGACATCCGTGACAGATCATAATTTTTAGCTTTCATCATTTCTTGTAAATTTGTTTAAATTGTTTGTTTTCCAAGGAAAGCACTGATTTGCATCCACAGGGTATTTAACCTAAAGATTTGACAAATTATCATGTCTGTTGCAGGGTGTAGAGACATTCTATCACAGTGTAGTGATCGAGACCAGGCAAGATGGGAAAATGATGGTCCCAGTCAAGTGTGTGGTGGCTCCAACAAACCAAACCCATACTGTACACAGGAGAAATGTCCTGCCTGCAGGGTTTCAGGAGCCCGAGTGAGTTGTTACTTTTCACTATGTAAATGGGACAGGGTGACCAAATCTCCCGGAAAACTGGAATTTTCTGAATTTACTCGTTTTGTCATACAATAAGGTGTTCCAAAAATTTGATTAGACGCTTAGAAATCCCAAAAGCAAATAAACAATTTATGGAAATATATAAAATCATAATGGAAGTAGATCACAATTCATTAATTCAACAATTAATTTACAACCTGGGCACATTTAGATTTAGGCTAGAGGGCAGGCTCAGGGAGAGGGACAAATATACATGTCCCAGTTTTTCCCAAGAATGATTTGGCCACCTTAAATCGGGGGCATTGGGGCATTAATGCAAATCAGGGGGTAAAGGAAGTACAAGGGTACCTAGTTTTTTTTTTTTTTTTTTTTTTAACTAAGGGCTGCTTGTGTGTATAGCTTCTTCTTCTTCTGTGTGTATGCCAAAACGAGTCACATTGCCACTTACTGATATCACTTGTGAAAAGAGTGGCGCCATTTGCAGCTCTGTAGCTGATGTGTGTATAGAAAAAAAATATCATCAGCAAAAAAACTTTGAACAAAGAATAGATTACTTCTCTAGCAAATGTGACTTTGGAATTATGATTTTATAAGTAAACAAATGGCAAATTGATTTAATTCAGCGTTTACTATATCACACAGGAAGCTGATTCATTATGATTAAGTTTTTCAATATATAACTTCACATCAAAGCACAAACTTACTTCTAGGAAAGTAGTTATTATGTGGTCTTCATGTAAAGACTTGGGTACTGTGCTTCTTTGTTTTAGGATCCCTAGAATTGTTTTTGACACAATTTGGTCAAATTATGATATCATTAACATGTGTTTGTGTGTTTCTATAGTCCCAATACAGTAACTATCCTAAAAATGATCTCAAATTTGTAGCGTTGCAAAACAGAATCTGACTAACACTTAGTGTATGTATATTTAGATGAACAGTTACCTATCTGTAATCCAGTTGTTGTACAATTGTCCGTGTGGTTGTTATGTTTGTCATGGTGTGAGAAAGTTTAGATGTGTGCGAAGAGACAAGTCTCTCTCAACCCACACAATGTTCTAGGCTTTGTCATTGTCAATGTATTCTCACAGTCAGACTTCCTGTTTCTAAACATCACCTGTCCTCCATCATTACTTTTTACATACTCACAAAAACCACCAATGTTTGGTTGTATTTACTGAATAGTTGAGCAGTGATACATTTTGGCCACATCAGCTACTGTGGTGCTTTTATAAAATACAGCCAGTGACGTAGTCAGGGGGGCTCTCCTTCGGGTCCTAAATATAATATTTTTTTGTTAAATTAAACGTACAATTATATTAAAATAATGATATAAATTATATAATAATACTGTATTGACGTTGGGGTTGTTTATTTTAAAAGCCAGGAGAGCTAAAAGACCGTGTTGGGGCCTATATCTTCAAAAGTTTTCCCGGACCTCCCTACTACCCGACTGGGAGGTCGGTCGACCCCCCCCCCCATTTTTAAATCCTGGCTACGTCACTGATACAGCATTGCAATTGCAAGTACTGCATGATATATATATTATATTCCAATTAAAATGTGGAACGGACATCATAATTACATAGTTAATTTTTTTAAATGCTCAAAATTAATTTAATTACATAATTTTTCTGTATTATTTTAATGTTGTGATTTTTTAAACGAAATTTATCAGTTTTCTTCCTTTTTTGGTTTTCTATACAGTTGATGCTAGATTGCCTTCCTGTGTCATCCATCCCATATTCTCTTTGGTATAAGGTAGAGTTTTATAGGATGCAAATTGTTATGGCTGTATATTCTTTAGGATCAAACACCATGTCAATGACTATGCCTGCCGCTTGTGACAACTATGTCATCAATTCCATTACTGATCCGTGCTGACTCGTTCATAATTAGGCTGCTAATAGTATGTTTTGTGATTTGTTTTCTTTATTTTAGCTATAAGACTGTTAATTTGGATGGTGGCTACATACAATGTACCAACATTGTATAGAGAAAAATTAGGTACTCTACTTGTATCAAAAATTACCAACACTGAAAATTGCAGGTTTTTATTCAAATCTGTTTTTGACACACTTTTAAGGTTTCAGAAGAATTTAAAAACATATATAAGGTGTCTTAAACCAATATTTTCTCGCTTACATAATTGATTTATGTAGACACATAGACATCACGACATCCGTGGTGGAGCAGGCGCCACAGCCCCAGCTCAAGGTGGGGGTCAGACAGGGAGGGCAACTGGTCTCCGGGGAGCTCAATGTTAACCCCGGTACCCCCCTCCAGATGGAGATATACCTGGACAAGGAGAGTGCGCCTATCTACGGACTACTAGTCTCGTATATGCAGGTCACCGATACCAAACAACAGGAGGAAACCATCATATTCAATGGGTATGTCAGATAAAATATGAAATGCTATATTACAAATACTTATTGCCAGACAGATTATTGCGGATTAGCAAAAAAAACAATCTTTTGACGTTTTGGGATCTGAATCCGACCCCGTCATCCGGTGAGAAAATATTTATAACATTACAAGAAAACAACAATTTATTTTTCAAATTACATAGGCACTTTTAGGTGGTTATTATATTTTTTAACACAAATAGAAGAAAGTACAAAGTAAAGCACAGTAAAGCTGGAAAAAACACAATAAACACCACCACAGAACAGAATAGTAGTCAAACACTAGTGCAATCAAAATAAAAACATAATAGCCCTTAAATAAAACCCCTTGTGCAGACGTGTCTATGTGTGCTCTCCCAATAAATTATGCTTGTTTCTTATATACTTAATTGCATACCCTCAATCTCATACAACTACTGTATGTGTGTACCTCTTCTATAGTGTTACAATCATATTGTTTTATTCAAGAGTTTTTATTTGAGGCCTTCCTGTTTTTATTGGACTTGTGTTTGACTACCACACAGTGGTTTTTATTGTTTTTTCTGTTGTTTATTTACATGTAGGTAGCTAATGTTTTAAATACTTCTACACTTGAGGACGTGGGAGATCTTAGTGATAATGCCGCAACCCCTAGGTCTAGCCTGAAGTAATGTGAAAAACAATCCCAGGCTCATGCCAAGCGTCCTAGTAGAACCCTAGAATCCAGAACCCGTAGCTTCATGAAAACATTGTTTTCGTTACTAATGTTGTTGGGGAATGCTTGTAATTATTATGTCAGATAATGGAAACTTGCTGTCACCAAAAATTAACTTCAAACAAAGCAAATACTTACTGTGGGACTTTAACCATCTATTTCATCGCTATATAATTTTATGTTGATTTAGAGTAATGTACATAGTTGAGTGCAAAGAAATGTAAAGCTTGTCTGTAGATTCAGGTCCCCTAAGAGCTTCCGTCGCAGACAAGCGAGCTAATCATAATTTAACCTGAGCTCTGTATGCTTTATTTCCCACTACTGTTCTAGCAAGTTCCCACCTCTACGTGACACTGAATCTTGTCATAGTAGCCTAAATCATGGCCCCCACAAGGGTGGGGCTGGCGCAACTCTGGTCACAGGGCCCGGGCCCTCAGGGGGCCCGGGCCTACCCATTTGTTTTTTATTTTTTTTCCCCATTGAAGATCACTTTACAGCTCATAAATTGAAGATAAAAAAATAATATTTAAATATTTTACAAAAAACAAAGTTAAATAATTTAAAATGTATTAATTCTTGATTCTAAGGAAGTTTATATTTAAATTCTATAGGTGCGTAGGTGCGTATGTACTATACAACAGCAGAACAGCCAGCTCGGGCCCCAGTGGCCGGCTCCACAAACTCCCTCTACCCCTTCCTCCCGCCAGGCGCCTAGCCAATCCTACCTCATTCCCCCCATAATAAACAAAGTTTGGTTTTATAATTGAACTGATAGTTTCAAGAATGAATCCTTATAGTTATAAGTTAAAATAAAATTTGTAAAGCATTGAAAAATTGACATGTACTATGTACCATAGCTAAGGTGACCAGACGTCCCGTTTTAGGGGGACTGGTCCGTCCCGACAAATCCTCTCGGGACGCTTATTTGTCCTGTTTTATCAACATTTGGTCCCGGTTGCACTTTTATGTATGGAATATTTCAATTAATAATTATTGCAATCTAGGTTATTTGACACAAACTTAAAAATTCTTTACTTTTGGAGTTTTAAAAATATGAAAGATTGTAGGCCTAATAATTTTGACCTAAGTTTTCTTCCCAATTTGCTTGGTATAATACTGTACTAAAGCATGGATTGGATAGCATCGGTCATTCTCGGCATTACTCGTGCACATTTGTTTTTCTCCGTGACTACTCGGCGCAAGTTCGGCAGCTCAGGCATCCACTCCCAAAAAATGTAGTATTGTTAAAATTCTTGATGAAAATTGTCACTGAATAAAATATGATTTCATTGGTGTAAGCTGTTAAACTCAATTTACGTAAGTTTTTTCCTACTCCATATTACAAAGTACAATTATAGCAGTTAAGATAGCCAAACCCTCTTACAGGGAAATAAAAAGGACAAAATATTAATAGGCATGGAGCTTTTGTGTATTGATATAATAGTTTTAATTGCTGAATTCCTGTAATTTTAAGTCTTATAAAACTCATTGAAGAACTCTTTTCTTCCTTAAAAAAGGCTGCAAAAGTGCCATTTACCACTCACAAATTTAATACCTAGATTGCCTTAAAAACTCACTAAAATACATGACATTTTCAAAATTTTCCCGGGGGGGGACCCCCGGACCCCCCCTCTACGCTGGGGGGTATTCCATACCCCCCCGACCCCCCGGTTGGTAGGGGGGCCCGAGCCAGATCCTGGTAACAGGGCCCACAATTAAATGTGGGGGCCATGAGCCTAAAACAATGGATTGGGAAATCAACACTCCTACCAAGTACGATTTGCTTTCTTTTCTTTAAATTCTTTGATAAGATTTCTGGAGAAGGGGGTCAATCCCCATTGAAATCCATAGTTGACTGGTTTGTGATCCATAGATTTTCCTTTACCTTAGTTGTTAACACTCGACCTATAAATTTTCAATTAATCAAATTTAATTTTCTCTGACCAAATAATGTAAAAAAGAAAGTTTAGCAGAATTTTAATTAAATATTTTTAACAATTCAAGCAAGAATATCCAGGTTCAAGCAAAAACCAAATTTAGTTATGTATGGGTGAAAGGCAGGTTTTTATAACCCAATTAAATATGTTAAAACATTATCCAGCAAGTTATTATTACTAATTGGTTGTCCTTTTTCCACCAAATTTTGTTTTTACGAGAGAATGTATTTAATTTGTTACATGTGTTATTCAACATTTACTGAGTGGGATTACTCTCTAAATAAAATATCCATATTTTAAACTCTTCATAGTTTTTATTCAGCTTCAACCTGAAAACGTAAGTAAATGTAATGCGCCAGTGGCGGCAATAAGAGCCCACGGGCCCCCCGCAAGTTTGTTCGCCGGGCCCCCCTCTCCCAATAATCTTTAAAAACATCACATGTATTACCACCTAAACTTGCACTTTAGCTTGGCACGGCATCTCCCGAGGCACCGAGGCACATTCGTAGCAAAATACTAGATATATCTCTCGCGGAAAAAGAAACGTCATTATCGTCTTCCTCAATCATGGCAAAATATTGAGCATCTCCTATAGTCGCTAAAACATCGTCATTGTCACCCGCGGAGAAATGTTCTTGTAGATATCCGCGATCGCGGCAAAAGCGTAGGCCTAATATTTCAATTTCGTGAACATGATCCTCGCGGACATAAAAGCTTTTACTTTTAATTGGGCATATTATATTGAGTATTGAGAAAATCGGCTTGAGCTTGATTTTCTGACTTTGTGCTTGATCTCTCAGCTTATAGGCCAGGCTCTGCTCGGCTCAAAAATCGACATTATATAAAAATGAACAGTTTTCAAAGCAAACCCGATTTTGAACCGATCTGATTTGGCCCAAAGCCCATATGTAAGTAACAATTTTTACATGACTTGAAGTAAACAAAGTGCAGCCTTCTAAGTTAATAGTAAGAAATTACATTAAATTAAAATCATTCTTTAGCATCAATGAAAGAACGGAATTATTTTTACCTAGTGTCCTACTAGCCACCTAGGTTAATTCGCCAATTTGATAGTAAAAAAATTGTCATTTAGTTAATCAGCATAGAGGGCCCTCTCTGGTGTGACCCGCCAGGGGCTAGGACGATTAACATTATTGTTTTATCCTCGTAGGCCAGAAGCCAAATTCATTCTAAATAAGGCACTATTATCTATTATAGCGCATTCACATAGTCCACGATGACAGTTATTGCAACCTGCATGACTGATGACAATTCTTACTTAGGTTGGTAGAGAATTTATAGTGATCGGTCAAGTAATAGCATAATAGTGTCAGATTAGCTGTTGTAAACTTATTGTTTTAGTGATCTTACAGGTTTTAACAAATTTTCTTTATAAAAACATATGGTAATTCTCATGCTATGTTAGGTAAATATTGTAATAGATAAAAGATATGATAGGGGGCCCGTGTGGCTGAGCATGTCGCAGAATCGCGGGCCCGTGTCCCGGTAAAATTTCCCGAAGAATCCCTGTCAAGGCTCACGGGCCCCCATAGCCCGCTATTGCCGCCACTGTAATGCGCCTATCAATGTTCGAGTCTAATAATCATGGGGACTGGGTTTAAAGACAACAAATACATATTTAAAGATAATATTTTACAGATGCTCAATGGACCCTTATCTCTTTGAAAACTTCAACTCAGTAGATGGTGACTTCCTCACAGCCAAGTTCCGGGCTTTCAAGTTCCCAGAATCAACATATGTTCAGTTCAAGGGCACAGTCAACGTGTGCTTGGATAAGTGCCGAGGAGTAAGTATATGTACACTTGATCAAACTCAAGTTTATTTATGAACACATATCGGAGGCCAAAGAGCTTGATGGATTTTGAAGAGAGTAAACCTCCAACTAGTGATGAAGAGTTTCAATGATTAACATCATCCCTCACTTTAGTTTTAAACCTAGCTACTTTTACACAAAATTCATATTTTTTAAACAACTCAACTAAAATAGAACTCCTGATGTCAAACAAAAAATACTTGAAGGTTTTAATTATTACTTCAGGATCGAAAGAAAATAATTAAAACCTTTCCAATGAATAAAAATGTATTCTTATTTCTGGGTTCCATTATTTTTTATTCATATTATTAGTTTCATTATTTGGGATTATTATTTTTGTTTCTTATATGTTGAAGAAAATACAATAAAAATTATGATAAAATTTTGGTGGATGGAAGATTTGCTAGACATTTTTACAATCAAAATGAAGTTAAGAATATACATTGTTTTAGAAACTAAAGTCAAGATATTTTACAAATAATGTTAAAAAGGCCCAACAGGTGTTTGGTACCTAAGCCAACTCAACTTGTAGCTTCCCCTCCACTGTCTCATGGCCTGGGAGAAAAAATGTATATTTAACTTCTAGATTAAACTCTCGTAATGCTTAGGGTTGTTTTGACGGGATATCATGCTTACCTGATTGGGAAAAAAATCCACCGTGGCACAAGAAACGCAGTAACTTTACACTATGCACATAATAATTCTGATATTTTACTCACTCTGAAAGCATTTTCAATCACAGGAGGTTTGAGTAGTAAAAAATGTCTTAAAGTCCAATGGCCACAGTGAAATATTTTAATCAGGGGCGCCCAGAGGGGCAAAGGCATTTGCGCTACTGGGGTTTTTGGAAGAGGGATTATATTTTGCACATATTGCTATTGCTAATTTACAGTTTTTTTTATAAGTAGCCCTAAACAGTTTTTTATATTGATAAGACTTTATTAACATATTATCAACATGATTTAGCCATTCATAATGAACATTTGTTCCTTGCAATAACACAATTTCTTTGTGATCGTGAGAGATACTCTTACTTTCGCCGTGATCAAGGTATACAGTAATGATATCTTTACTGGAACGTTTGGGGTGCAATGACTTGAAATAAAACACCATTTGGGGAATTAAATAAAACCCGGCCGACTACATGGTTACGGTTTGCTGGAATCTTGAGGACTGGAGAGCAAGGAAACTTTTGGATCGGCGGTTAAACGTGGAGGGAAAAGTGGCGTGATGGGTTGTAGCCAATCCGGGAGCTTTATTGAAATCATACGATATGACGTCACAGTCCCCTGATCGCAGTCAGGACACAAATGCAAAACATATTGCCAACTCTTTATAACACAAATCTAAATATCGTAAAAATGGCAACATTATGGTACATTATTATTGTATACACTACACAACCAGGCAGATTGTCAGAAGAAGACGCAGGGAGGAAATAGTTACATTTCATCCTGTCCCAAAGCGGCTATCTGGACTTGCGTTTGTCCATGTGTGGCTATATAAAAATGGCTATTGACTATCACTATATCTGGTTTGGGTGAAAAGACCTTCTTTAACAAGCATGGCTATTTCATAATTTAAAAACTAACAAAATAACATGACTATTTCATGTCTATAATTTTGTAGAGGAAAACAAAATGTTCCTAACAAACTGGTTTGTATTGAAAGTGTTTTTTTTATATTTTATTCAACACACACAAAAAACAACCAAAATTTAACATATACACCAATTAATATTTGTGTGTGTGTTTTTGTATTCTATACTGTCTTGTTGTAATTATTTTGTTGTTTATAATTTATAAATTTGTTAGTTAATCCTTGAAAAATTTGTTTTGGTATGGCAAGGGGTAGGCGGGTAAGTTAATGTGGGTGAAGAAAGGTGTCTTAATTATGAAATGGGGGAGGGATGGGCACCTCAGATTCTAATTATTAAATACATTGTGTACAGTCTTTGGTGTTTGTTATGTCAGGATGGACTATATTCCAACAATCATTGAGACGTCAGCCCTTGTGCTATGTTACATCTATGTTACCATTACAGCCTATGTTACATCTTTGTTACTATTACAGCCTATGTTACATCATTGTTACCATTACAGCCTATGTTACATCATTGTTACAATTACAGCCTATATTACATCATTGTTACCTTTACAGCCTACGTTACATCACTGTTACCATTACAGCCTATGTTACATCATTTAGTAGTTTCCCCTGTATTTATGTTCACATTTGATGTGTACACTAGGTTGAGTGCAGCAACGGCCAGATTGGTTACGGACGCAGACGCAGAGAAGTGAGAGATATGCCTCCTGATCCCAACAAAGTGTTTGAGATCACAATATCATCATTCTACAAAGTCAACTACAAGGAGGAAAGCTTATTAGATAAAGGTGAGGGATTAAAAAACAATTATCATAATTGCTAAAGAAGTGGCAACATTTAATATGATTCATATTTTATGTATATTGAGATGCAAGGTTTGAGGTACTCTGGAGCAGGTTGTATAATATATTCCCTCTAGTAGGACTGCCACATGCTCCGACGTTTGTATGTCGTCCTGCATTTGAAAAGCAGGTTAAAATTATATTTATTTTACAGCGTTCTTAGCATTAGCAAATTTTTTTAAACAGATACCCAGATGATATCAGAAATCCATCATTAGCAAGTTTTTGGTCCCTACTATAGAAAAAAAAAAACAGAATATTTCAAGTAAATTTTCAGCTAAAAACATGTCCCATTTAAACAAAGATCAAGACACAAATCCCGTCAGGGTAACATTAATTAGCTGCTCAGATATGTATGTATGGTTGATGTTTTAGTGCACATTGGTCCTGGATCACCCAAAGAGAAGAGTGGAAGCAAGCCGATGATGTCAACCAACAATGTGGATGATAACAGTCAACAACATCTTCAACTAGACACTGAAGAAATTCACGATGACCTTCACTACACTATCATTCAGAACTCGGCAGAAGATATTCACAAAGCCTCCGCTCTACTACTAGCATCAGCGTTCACCCTCTATGTATTGTTACGACCATAAGATAATCAAGAACATCTTAACTTGTGACTTGTCGCTAAAATCATTAAAAGCATTGTGATGTTTATTTATATTTTACCAATTTAAGAGTAATTGTATTTTGTAGAGTGCTAAAATTTACAAGTCAAAAATATGAAAATGTGTAAACTATCACCTCACATATAAGAGATGTTGGAGAACAAGTTAAAAGGGTGTAAAAAAAATTTCAAAGACCCTAAACTAGACAAAACAGTTTTCATCTTACAGTACAGGCAAACCTTGGATGAACAAAGGCACAATCCAAACGTCTCAATGACCCTAAACGTGCAATTGAAGGGATTTAAGGACAATAAACTTGCATACAACTTTGTTGTCCAGATCCATATCCCGAAATCAAGTATCTATTGATTGTCAACAGCAATAATAATTTATTTTCACCTGTTTCTGGGCCTTTTTGATAGTTTAAATACTTTAAACAAATATTCATAGTATTTAGGGGAGGTTTGTCTGTCCATTATAAAAATACAGTAATGGTTAAAAGGGGCACAATTTACTATTTTAACACATTGTGATAGAAATTGTATTCATGTAATGTGCATTTATATAGTAACTAAGACTCCTTTACATGTAATTGTCAGTAATTTCAATTAAATAACTCAGTTGAGTTTTAAACTTTTGTGATTTCTTGAATATTACAAATAGTTAGAGACCCTAAATGCAATAGCTTTAAAAATTAACAACCCAATTTAGAATTTCAAAACGATTATGACCACGGTAAATTATCAGTTTATTTTGTAAATGATCACATTTTATCACATTAATAATTGCTAAGTAGAAGGTTTTCAGCAAAAATGTAAGATTATAATTTTATAAGATTATAATTTTTAGTAGTAACTTCGTACTCATTGTGCTTTACATTGTAAGTTAACTTAAGATTAACCACTTTAGAGTAGGGTAGTTTAACCCTCCATGATGTAACTCCTAATTGTAATTATTATAAATTAATATAATGACCTAACTTGTCTATCAGCATAAATGTTTATTAACTACCACATACAAGTAAATATTAGTTAGTTTCATTTGCTTCAGACAATGAATTCAAAGCTAAATTTAATGCAAATAAGTTTCAGTGGTTACTGGAGTATATTAACATTTAGGTCAATATGTTCTACCACATGTATATCTTATAATTGGGTTTTGCAAGTGGAGGGCCTTTGGTGCTGGAATGGCCCAGTATCCACTTTTAGACTGATGGCAAACGGTGTTAAGTTTGCAATGCAATTTTTATCCTTAAATTATATAATGTAAGTATTTAATTCATAAATTATTTGTTGTGTCTTTTACGCTCAAGAATGTTAAGAATTTATTCGCAACATCACACTATGAATGTGGTGTTTTAGACATGTTACCAAGCGTAAGTTGGACTGTGGAACCCCTCTTTTTAGTTACAGTGCAGTGCATTTGTAAAGGTGTTGGGATGACTAGTGCTCAATTCAACACTATATTATATTTGAGTTAATGATATTTTGTTATCTACTTTGATTGAAAAAACATTTGTGGCATTTGTTATCCTTTGAAGAAGCATAACATCCCTCAAATAAAGAGTGCTTAAGATATTTCCTCTGATTTTTATTAATAGACCATAAAGTTTGAACCCATTAACAATCTCTTAACGTTTTGATAATATTTTAACCAATGCTTGGACGAAGATTAATCCATCAATAGCCATCTTATAAAATGATGTACTGTATGTTATATTTTGTACTAAGTGTGAATGATTCACTAATCGAGTAAGCAAAATAGTTTTTATAAACTGTAAAGACATATACAAGATACAGCGTACTAACAGAAATTTCCAACTAACAAATAACTGCATTCCTGTTTCTTTTAGACCACCGGCCATATGCAATGCAATCGTTGCTATCATGACATAAGGCTTACTCTGTAATTGAAACTTTTAAAAGGAATTTTAATGTTTATAAATTGTAACTAAGGCGCCCCTTAGGATAGTCCCATATTGTTAATTGACCCTTGTATTAGTTTAAAGCCAAATTTGATCCAGCTATGGGAGTTGTATAATCAACATAAATATTTTTGTTCATACTTGTATTATACTTTTTAAGTTTTCTCATTTGACTCTTACAACAGTATTTAGGGATTTCAAAATTGTGATAGTTTTTTTTTTATGAAAACCAAACTATTAATTAATTGTCTGTAATAATGACTTCCTATGTAAATTGAATTTTGAAGGATATTTCTAACAAAATAAAAATATTAATTGTTTGTCTGTGTTATATTTTCCAGTGTTTAGCCAAGGGTTGTAGATACACGGGAGTGGACATCTTACATTGGTTAACAAGAAAATCATATTTTCTATTTATTAATTATCAAAAATTTGAAAAGTGGATAATTATTAAATTAAATTAGTGAAAGGTCAGTGTTTTTTGCAAATTCTCCATAAAAAGGCACCATGTGGCATGAAGACGAGAAGCAATTTTTAGGTCGCCATTGAAATGTTTCATAAAGGGATTTAGTTTACCAGAACGGCAAATAATTAGGCAATAGTTAAATGTTAAACTTTTAATGCCTGGTATATCTGAGGAACTTGAACAAATACTCAAGTTTGAGATAAAATTTATTAAAAGAGCAATAACTAGAAGTTGTTGAATGAAAACCCAACAATCTCAAATTGTTAATCTCAATTGTTAGATAGCTTTACCTGACAATTGAACGAAATTTTGTAAAATAGGTGTACCTAAACTAAAATGTTCGAGGGTTTCTTAATCCTTACATTCTTTTTTCCGTCCTATCTTCACATCCTAGGACGCTAGCTTCTAACCCAAAACTGTTTTACATATTACTTCAGGCTAGTCCTAGAGGGTTGTAGCATTATTGCATAGATAAGATCCATTGGTGATTGGCAGGATTTGAACCCGGAACCTCAGACTTGGAAGCCCCGTGCTCCACCACTAGACCAATTCACTTCCCTCAATTATTGATCCTCACATTGGAACAACTCTAACCACATTCACAAAGATTTTTCTTCGCAACATCTTAAGCTTAAAAGTAGGTATGCCAAAATAACTTGCTACCTTGCTATTTACTGTTGAGTGTTAAAAAAATATAAATAAATAAAAATGTATTAATTTACGGATGCCTCTCAGTGAAATACAGCTTTACAGAGTAACTGAGGTCATATCTATATACAGGGTGTCCCACGTAAGGTGTCTCAAATTGATTAAGGAAAAATGGCTTAACGTACAAGGATTAAATAAAATTAGTTTCCACTAAATCGACCCCAAGGATTAACGTAAAAATATTTAATTCCAATACAGGGTGTGCCAAAAACTGAGGGTCACTAGTACGAATCTCGGAATTTTTAAATGTAAACATATGTCATGTTATACGTCATTTGAAAGGTATTTAGTCGACAAATATTTTGGCTAAAACAGAAATCAATAATTATCCTTTTCCGTTACAAATGATGTTATGTTGGTTTAACACTAAATGAAATAGGGCCATTATTGTTAAACCCAAATAACATGCATTTGATATAGTAAAATGGTGTTTTTTTTGTTATTTACACAATACCCCCGCTGCAGCATACCTGCAGACTAAGCGAATTTCCATTTGCTGATTGGATTTACACTAAAATGTCTCCTTAAAAATATCACTTTTATTCTCTATTTAAATAACATTAGTTTAACAAGTACTTAGGTTTGCTGCAACAGGGAGGGTAAAATGGTGTTTTTTTGTAAAATGTAATATTTTAGTATGAAATTAATGCATTTTCCAAATTTGATCAAAATATATTCATAAACAAGCAATCTACAACGGTTTACTTATTCTCCATAAGAATAACATGGGAATTATAAATTTACAGATTTTTTGAATTTTTTCCGTAACCATTAGGCGCATATTAACGCTTCAATATACTAAATTATTTGTTTTTTTAAGCTCTACAAAATGGTTTTGAAAGAAATTGCTAAATTTTAAGTTTTTAGGATAAAAAATGGGAAAAACCAATTTTTATCCCATAAAACCCCCCATAAACCCCTGTTCCCATAGTCCGATCGTGCTGGTTCGCGAACTCGTTCGAATAAACGTAGGTTTACACGTTTGTACCAAATTTCATCAAAATCGGATGACTTTTGCTTGAGTTATCGCGCTAACGGACACATGTTAAAAATATATATATATATATATATATATATATGAATTTGAACGGATGGTGTTTTTGGTCTCTAGGGACCTCAAAACGAAAAAGTAAATCGGTCCCGGGTCCAGGTCTTACCATGAGTACTACGGTAGTAGCTTATTCCCTAAATTCGCTAAAAACTAAAAGAGATACGACGTACTGTAAGTGTAAATAACAAAGTTGTTAAGAATTAAAAAACCTATAAAATTATGTGCACTTGACATATGTTGCTGTTTGAAAATTTTGAAAAATAGGCATTTTTTACATTTTCTAAAATTTAATTTTTGTGAATTTTTATTATTTGAAAAAAACTTAACTTGTAGCATATCACAGTAAAGCTAAATTATTATGTGTGATACGTGACCGCTTTCAGCATGCGCTGCAACTAACCTCCAGCGGTCACGTATCACTAAAATTGCCATATCTCAGTTCATACTCATCCAATCTTAATAAATCGTGGTGTCAATCGATTTGTATTGAAATTACCTGAAAAAAGTTATTTTTGTAAAATCAACGGTTTTCGAGTTATTTAAAAAACAAAATTTTAAATGGCCGCCATTTTGTTTTATGAATTTGAAAAATCTTCTAACTTTTTTGGTAGCTTTGTCTAGTTGTCACAAATCTTTGTGCAAAGTTTCCATTTCGTATGTTTAACCATTCTTTAGAAAAAAAATAATAACTGAAAAAAAACAAAATGGCGGCTGTGTGAGCAACTAAGGACTTCCGGACAATTTAAATATGATATTTAGGTATGTGTCTTACCCAGGAGCAATACCCTAAAATAATGGTAGAGAGTTCCGGGACACCCTGTATAACAAGATTTTGTATAAAGATATATTTTGGGTAGTCGTAGTGTACAGTATATTTTTATTTAATGGCGTTTTTTAGTTAGTTATCGTCATTTATTTAGTTGATTGTACATTAGTTTCATATACCGGTATTATTTTATGATATTAATCCACAAAGACTATTTTTATAGCTATGGAGACTCTTTCACCAGTGAGTAGGAATAAACGTGGACAAATTATAAACAGTGTTAAGAAACAGTGCATAGTTTTTAATGTTTACAAAAGTATTTTATCTGAAAACCCTAATATTTTAAAATACAGTTTTGCAGTTAAAAAGGTTTCCGCCATGGTAGGAGTGGGAAAAAGTAGCGTGTACAGATTAATTTCCGCCTACAATAAGATCATGTTTCAGGGTTAAAATCTCCTGAAAATAAGAAAAAAGACTAAGTACTTAAAAAAAAGTTTACAACTCTACTAAATGTGCCATTAGACGAAAGGTGCATGAGTTTTCCTTCAAAAATTAACAGCCTACAGTAGAAAAAGTATTGTTTGCAGTGAATGAAGACAGCAATCTACCAAGTTTTAAACATAAAACGTATAAATAGCATAAATCGTAGTAACATTTTACAGTATTTTAAATCAGTTAGGCTTCAAATTTAGCACTAGGGGAAGAAATATGTTCCTTGCCGATAGAGACGATATCATTCTTTGGAGAAGGAAATATCTGCGATCTATCAAGAGGTTTAGGGAAGAAGGCAGGCCAATATACTACCAAGACGAAACATGGGTAAATGAAGGGCAAACAAACAATAAAGTTTGGATTGATGGCGAAGTCAAGAGTAGAAAAGATGCTTTTCTAAATGGACTTTCAAGGGGGGTTGAAAATCCAAGCGGCAAAGGTAGGTGTCTTATAGTTTCTCATTTTGGTAATGAAGATGGATTTGTAGACAACACATCATTGATTTTCCAATCAAATCCCAAGGGGCCTACCAACAACAATGAAATGAATGACGATGTAATTCTGCAACAGTTTCGACGAGTTCTACCAAATCTGAAAGAAAACTGTGTGATTGTGCTTGACAACGTGCCTTATCATTCCGTGAAGGTAGGAAAACTCCTAACAACATGTTGGAATAAAGATCAACTAGTCGAGTGGCTGGTATCAAAAGGAATCAACGTTGACAAGACATTGCTTAAAAAAGAATTACTAGAACTAGCGTACAAAGAAAAGCCAAAATATATGAAGTACGTCATTGATGAAGAAGCAAAGCTTCATAAGCTTCATAATAAAACAGTTTTGAGGCTGCCCCCGTACTACTGCGAACTTAATTTGGGCACAGATCAAGGGTTACATTGCTTCTAATAATAAAAGCTTTAAGCTCCCTGAAGTAAAACATCTTTTGGAAGAGGGCATTACAAGTGAGACAAAAGATCGTTAGAAGAGATGTGTGGAACACGTCATTAAGGAAGAAGAAAAATTATGGAAGCTGGGTGACATTATTGAAGGTATGGAGGAAGAAAATTCACATCTAGTAATAAATTTGAAAAAAAGGCATTAGCGACAGTGATGAATCTGTATTAGCTGAAGAACTTCCTTTTATTGACCAACAAATGGAAGAAATAGGTTTCCCCGTACTACAGGTTTTTTTTACCTAGCCCTATGGGAGCCTCTTTCTTTACCCTTAAAAAGAGTGACCCCCGAGATAGTGGAGGAGGTTGACGTTTCTTCAGAGGCTTTTTACAAACATTCCACCAGTCAAATTCGTAACAAAAGTGTTTGAATGGACTCGAGGTTGATACCAATAGCAAGGCTGCGCAGGGGGTTTACTGTGAACAGGCCTGACTCAAATGTCACTCCCCCAGCGGGCGGCGCTTCACTCCAAACACTCGCCGCACAGAGTATAGGAGATATTTAAACAGTTTGTCCCTAAAGTTATTCCTTGTATAAAATAAAAAATATCTCACTGAACAAACAAAATCACTTCCAATTATTTGTTTCAATTGCAAATTTAACTTTCATTCAGTTAAAGTTAATACTAAAAAAATATTAGTGATGTAACAAATTAGGATGTGAAGACATCCCATCTATACGGATCAGCTGTCACCAATTTTTTACTAAAAAAGAATGTAGTTGTGTAAGCCAGTCACAGATTGCGCTAGTGTCTAAAACTCTATTTTGTACCTTTTTTTTTGTTACTGACATATTTGGTGGGTCACAACAGTTGCTATAGCTCATAATAAGTCATTCCATCGGTTTGACTTGGTAAAAACCATCGTGTAATCGGCAGAAATCAGTAATTTAGATCAGTGCAATCTGTAGGTGGCTCACATCAACTAAGACAAATTTTATTAAAAACCTGGCTACAACTTTAACATGGGGATGGAATGTCTAGTTGTTTTATTAATAGTCAAAGCTGTTACTCTGCCCCTGTAAAACTCTGTTGCGCAGCGTTCCCACATTCAATAATAAAGTGTTTATATTAACTTTATTCTTATTTAGAATATATAAAATAAATTGTCAAAGATTTGCCATATCTTCCTGAATCAACGTGTATCATGGAAACAACATGTGGGGTCGCGCGCACCAACCCGGGCCCAGACCCTAAATCACACCGCCGAGACCAGCTAGTAGGGCCAAGACTGTGACTACTGACGGGAACGGAGGCAGTACCTGCACCACACCTGGCAGCATATTAGTAAGTTTCATGTATTCAAAACTAACCACTATCCATGAACTGCATGATGATGGCGCTGCGATAAAGCGCAAAGAGGTAAGTACTAAGTTTTATTCCTCACAATGTAGAACATGTTTTTCACACACCACCCTGTATTTCTAGGTGTCTTTAGTATTTATAGTCAATGGTTTTGATTGAGTGTAGGATTCACAGCATTAAGAACAATAAGAACAATTACACATGTAGGTTTCCTGAATGGTTTTTGTACCTCATCCCAATCCCCTCACTCTCCAACCAAACTTCAAGCCAATACCAGTACGGTTCAACAGTCAGAAAGTAGCAAGTGTGTAGTCATCGGTCTGCTCATACACTCCTGCCATACACAGTCAGCCTACTAAATATAAATGAATAATTTAGTTTTCGTGAAAACAAAAATGTAAATATATAAACTTTGCTCCTAATCATGCCAAACAGGTGGCGAAATGTTCATTGGGTCATACCGTTCAAGAACCTGGCAACCATCACGTAAACCTACATGGTTTTGATTAACTGAATGTGAAGCTCAAATTCAAACATCAAGACACTGCCATCGCAAGATAAAATAATGCCCAATACACTTGAAGATTGCCCTGCAAATACATTTTTCTCAGATAGGAAAAGTGTAAATCAACACAGGATTAATTAATTAAAGTTTTACTGACAAAATCACATAGCACAGTTTTGAATGGAAAAGAAATTTTTTAGTAAGTATCTAAACTGGAATACAAAGACATTAAATACCTCAATTTCTAAATTGCAGATTTGTTCATAATTTTGATTGAATAATATAATATGATTATTGATTTTAACAAAACAGAAATTAATAACAAAACTAAATGAAACTACTTTTGCATTGTACTATACATTTATATTTTTATTTTTTGTTTAATTCATTAAAAAGCAAAGTAATTTAAAATTAAAATGTAAATGTAAGTATTTCAATATGTAAAATTACAAGCTAGTGGCTCAATTTCTCTCCCAATTTTTAGCATTTCTTACAATAACTCAAACCTCAAGGAGAGTTTGCAAGCAATAGTCCTAGAGCTATAGGTATTATTATTTGGCATTTCATAGCTCACTTAAAACTTAGTAATATTTACAAAAAAACAAAAACAAATAATACAAAATAAACGTTTTAAATCGTATGCACTAGGCACAATGTGGACAGTCTTAAAAACTCTCAGTCACATTTTGAAGTATCACAGCAGAAGACAGTACGTCTATCATTTCCAGAATCGAGGATTCATTTCTAATCTCTTTTCAAAGTTTTTGTACCAATTGTCTACTACACTGAGTGGTACCACAAACGGACTGCCTGGCACAAGAAACGAAGAAACACACTCAGAAAAGTTCTCAAGCATCTTTTTTGTAAATTCAAGGAAGTTGCTTGCTTCGTTAGGTTTACTATTTTCCAATTGTATTATCTGTTGCTGGACGACTTCGATCGGCTCAACTGATATGCCTATTTGGGCGTTATGTGAAATTGCCTGTTGAGCGAACTGTAGGAAGCCACTTTGTTCAATAACGTTGTTCTTCAATCCCGTTATTTTAAAAACTGAAGACGGCTTATCATTTGAAATGTACCCCAACAATTGCCAATTGGGTGGGGCATTTGGGTCCGGGCAACTGAAGTAAACTGAAACATACAATTGAAACAGCTTTTGAACAAGTAGGCCTATACATCCTAGGAAATACGTCAGATAAAAACACTCAAATTGGATTTATAATTCAGTGAAAATGTGTTACGATACTATATAATTAATACGATACTATGTAATTAATACGATACTATATATGTGTCTAGTATTAAATATAATTAATACTATATAATTATACTCAAGCTTATGGAGGATAAAAAGAGCATTACTATCCATATTTTCTAGCCCCCGAACTGGTTCTATAACCAAATCAAAATATTACCAGCTCCTGCAGTGTAACAAATGTTACGACTGTTTTATCATCATCAAATAAAATAGAAATAAAAATGGTAATGAAGTGCCATGAGATAAGAAATATATATGTGTAGAATATTCTTATTCGTTACATCATGGATTAGCCAAAGAACTAATGAAACACAGAATAGAGTTAGATTTAAGGACAAATAACAACACTATAAACAAACTTAATGTTCTAAAAAGGTTATTGATAAGTGTACCGAATTTGAAGGAATTGAGGCGTCAAATTCAAATCCCGCGCGAAAACATTGATCAGCTGACCAGCCGTTGACCCAGAATTCCATGCAATATCGTTGTCCACAAATGCGAAGACCAGGACTGACCGTCTGTCTGTCTGTTGTAGTCGAGGAGTGATTGTAAGACGTCGTTTTGGGTAAGCCACTGCCGCGTCTCGTGCTAAATTAATCAAAGTCGCGGTTCTAATCAGGTCCAATTTTTTATCTTCGTTACCCGCTTTAGCATATATCCCAAAGGGATATATTTGTATTGCATTCAAAATCAAAACTGTTTAAATCGGAAAAAGAAACAATTTCATCGAATCCCTGCTAGTACAAACCGCATTTGGAATTTCACGTGAACGCAGCGATTTTCAAAAGTTAAATCAATTTCACGGAATCAGAGGCTTGCCCAATATTTGTGTGTCCTAAGTGTTGTGTTGTCCGGACAAAATTGTAAGTAATTTGTAATTTATTTGTTAGTTGAGTTGTTTCAAATAGTGGTTCGTGCAGGTTTGGCATTGTTGTTTCCTGTTTTGTAACACATGTTAGTTAGACTTTGCAATTTCATGTAGTCATTTGAATCCAATTGAATCCATTTAATTTGTATTAATAGCAAGTATTTAAACATTGATATATCAATATTCTCAATAGTTCTGTAAATTTAAACAATAGGATTATTTTACTGTCACGTGGCCTATAAGTTTTAAGTCACATAAGATATCACTGTTCATTCACCAAGCCAAAGAGTTAAAATATTAAAATAATACAGATTGTCACTAAAACTGATTTGGGATGATTAACGTAAAGAAGGGGATAGTTTGCTGGTTGACGTCAGGCGGTGATGTTGGGTAGTGGAGGTGTGAAATTGCTGATAGACAGCTCCCTCATAACGCCAGTAAATCTTAATCAAACGTTCCTTTTATCATAATGCTTATCCAGGATTATTGTGTCCAGCCTAGCTGGCACTAAAAGCTGTCTTCAATATCGACTCTGCAAGAATTTATTTTTGTACTGGCCAGTCAAACAACAGGACTTTGGGCGTTGAGTGTCTCAAACATTAAATAGTTGCACCTTCTGCCCCTTTTATCACCGTCGTCGTGCGGCCGCAAACTAGTGTTTTTATTCCATTTCAATAGATACATAGGTTTTAGACAGCAATAATCTGTAACAAATCTCTTCCTGAAATTATATAAAGTTTAGGTGTATTAAGTTGATATTGTATAAAGTCAAAATCATTATATTCTGATATTATCTTCAATTCTCTGATTTTCATTTATCCTTGTTATTATATTTCCTACATTTAGCTTCATTATCAATTAAATCAGGTATTCTGAGAGTCTCAATCCAGAGATTACACTACAAACAATATACCTTTGGTACAACACAATATTTTGGTGATAGTAGTGCAATAGTAAAGCCAGTGTAGTTATAAGATTGCCATCATTTTTGAAGATATCAGATATAAGAAATTATCAAGACCCTCCCATAAGGACTTCTGGGAATGACTTTTATTTTACAGGGCCCACTTTAATTTTTTTATTAACATCAAGCTTTCACTGCCATCGCTCTGTTGAGTATTTCAATCTCTTTGTTCTTCCAACCCAGGGACAACCATCAAATTTGTAAAGAAATTAGTGAGAAGTATTTAAGGTTGATATATTAACAATAAGGGAAGTTGTTTGTGTTTATTAACAAATAAAGAATTTTTTGTTAATAATTTTAATTAATTTAGATTGTATTTTTTCCCTTTATATAAGGGTGACAGATCAGGGATATACAAAATTGAAGGGAGGGCTGGAACTGCACTCACGGTCAGTCCCTGGTCCTAATCCAACTACGGAACTGCACTCACGGTCACTTTGAGCCTTTCTGGGGGTACCGGAACTGCACTCACGGTCAGTTTTTAATTAGCCTATATCACATTGTGCAACACCATGATTGAATTGATTAAAACTTATTAAATTAGTTGAAATATATTGAAAAGTTTTTATTAAATTAATCTAAACGTCAAAAAATAAACTTACTACTGACATTGTAAAAAATACACATGTGTACAGAAAATTCTAGCATAGTATTTACGATAACATGATAGGCTATATTCTTATCATAACGAAGCTTCTTTTGTAAAGGTTAGGTTAGGTTAGGTAAGGTTAGGTTAGTTATTGTTGTATTTATTGTTGTATTTATTGGGACAGACACTAAAACGTGTATTAAATAAAGTATTGGATAAAGTAAGACAGAGGACGGAATAAACAGATGACTAAGGGGCTAGCGAAGCGTTCAGCCGTGAAAGACCGATTTTTGACCGTGAGTGCAGTTCCATATGGCTTATTAAACCCTTCCAACCCTTGTAAATTCCTTTGACCGTGAGTGCAGTTCGTTGTCAGCCAAATTGAATGTGGTAGTTGTCCTTGTCCCTAGTTTTTATGTAGGAAAAACAACACATTGTTTTTGTGCACATGCAAAGAGAGCATCATTGGAACCCGAAAAACGACAAACAAAAATAAACGTTTGCTCAACACCTGATAAATGAAGGGGTGAGTCGATGAAAGGGGAAAGTAACATTTTGTTGCTTTTGAGATAAATGGACTTAAAGTTTGCAGGTTATAACTTTTTAATTTTTTAACTTTTTTCATTCTTAAAACGGCCATTAGGAAGGGCAGAGATGTATAATTTTTGCACAATACTTAATAAAAATTGAAATGTTCCTTACTATTAAAATTTTAACTTTTCTATTGCTTACCTCCTTTATCCACTTAAAAAAAAAAATTGTTTTGTAGTGGAAGAAGGGGTTAAGTGATGTAAACAATTAAAATAAATTATTTTTGGTAAAAAAAAATACTTTATTTCAACATGTTACCATCAAAAGTAGGTACATTTAAATAAGGTTGTTGCACCAAAATAAAATAAAATTTAACAAGTCAACTTACTTAGTCTTTATCATAGACTTTATGCGCTGACTTGTAATTTAGTCCAAAAAATGGCAACTAAAAGCCAGCTATGCAAAAGAAATACCACAATATTAAAAATACTAAATATTTTTTTAAATGTGCAAGTAATAACTGTCTTTTATTAGATGCTTATCAGTCTTATCCCTGCAATTTTTCATTCTGAAATATTTTTTTTCATGTACAATCTATTACTTCTTGGAAGCAGTTACCTATAAAGAATAGCTAAAAATCGTTGTACTAAGTGGGTCCAATACGGTCCAATACATTTTTAAAACACACTAAAATGCAAATAGGAAATGTTTTAAGGTAATTTTCATTGACAGCTGATTTGGATATGATGTTAGCTACAGTACGTACGCTACTATTACCTAACAATAAGGGGGTGAGTGCAGGGGACAAGTGCGCAGAGTTATGGATGAAGGGGGTAAGTGAAACTTTACATGGATGAAGGGAGCAAGTGAAGCACAAAGAGTTATGGATGAAGGGTGTAAGTGAAACTTTGCGTGGATGAAGGGGGCAAGTGAAGCACTTACCACCTTTATACACTCCATTTGGGTGCATTTCCTGTACTTAACCCCTAAAAAAAAATAACTCAGCTGTTATTATACTTAGGACTATGGGAGTCAGTGTACTAATATGTAAACCAACCTACAATAACCTTGCTATTGCAACTGTTTCATAGAGGAGTGTACATATTGAACTATTAAAATGGGTAAGTTAATCACCCTTATCCTAGATAACAGTTAATTAATATGTAGGCCTACGTGTAATGTTTATGTACAGCCGTCATCGATGTACATAGTCTAACTGAATCATGTTTGGCTAGTAAGCAAAAACGGTTTGCTGCCGCAGTGCCACCACCCATGAGGAAGGATGGCCCAAAGCATGAAGTAGCCTTGAGACTGATGACATATCACACTTTAAAATGTCTACTTTGTTGGCAAAATGTTTAAAATTAAATTATTTCTTTTTGTTTGATATTGTATGTGTATTTGTTCCCTTAAGTACATTTTCTAAACTATTATTTCAACAACTTTAGGCCTAAATAAATTCTTTACCAATACTTTAGTAATTTTTTTAATTAAACAAAATATTGGTTAAGTATTTATTTAAAATCTATTGAAACCAAAATTACCTTCTAGTCTGGCTAGTCTAGCTAGTCTGTCCCAGGTAGCAACTGTGCGGTCGGTCATCTTTGTTAGAACAGGCCTGTTTTTTAAATTTTTAATTGTTTTATGTATTTATTCGTGTCAGTACTGTGTTTATCTTCTGACGATGTTAACAACTGATCAACTCTACACTATGTACCTGAAGCTGACGATGGTGTTTTAACACCGAAACATGTCCTGAATAGACATATTTTAGTGAGCTGTGACGGGAATTACGTAAGTAATTTAGTCTTACATTATGTCCAACAGCTCAGGGGCTACACACATGGATTCAAAATTAGAACTCATTCACTGTCTCAACTCAACTACAATTATTTCAGTCACGCCCGTGTGGGGATTTAACAAATGCAACTGCAATCGTAATCGCGTCACAGAACAGTTGATTCAACTTTAGTTGGGTTTCAGTCTTTCCGTGTGTCGACCGCCTAACTGTTCACTTTAAAATGTTGAGAAAACTTTGGCTAGTCCTCCGCAGGACCTACAGTACTGCAATTATTCCTGTGTATAGCCACTTAAATGAATGTAGAATATAGTGATGTGCCAAATCCTTAAAATTTTTGGAAAAATTTTGGATTCAAAATTCAATCAACGGGATTTAAGATTCCAAAGTTTCTAAATTGAACATTTTGGTGCTTTTGTTTTTGAAAGCGCTGATTTTTTTTGGCGTCATTATTATTGTTAATAGCCCGGTTAAACACAAATCTGGCAGCAATGAAGCAAACAGATAATTAATACTAATGAAACAAGTAGATTGTATTCTGAACTCCATCTTAACACGTTCGCTGCGGGCCACTCACCGGTGAGTGCTCTAGTTTCTTTTTGCCACGCTGAACGCTCGTACCTGTGAGTGATCATCCCATTCAATTTCTGCACAGCAGCACACCGGGAGTAACGGGTACTTTTATGTTTAGTACTGAATGGGTGCTTTATTGTGGTGTAAGTTGGTAGTAAATTTCCCCATAGAATTCCCTTCTGGCAAGATTAGAAATCAACTTGTTGTCCCGTCTATCTCTCTTCAATTGGTAATACAATGGAACCAGCTAGTTCCAGACAGTGCAGCTATCTGTGATTGTTTCAGGCAAACCACGTCGAATTTTGTCGTAACGCAGCACATTACCGTACATTTGCTATCTTCAGACCGAAATATTTGAAAGCCAAATGGGTTCGCTCGACGCTGCGTCGCACCGGGGCTACGCCTGCCATTCGTGGGCCACAGCGAACTTGTTAAGTGTAATAATACTGGAACAACTTACAGTACAGTTTCTTAAGGTCAATAGTCACTTATTTATACTATTATATCAGGGTGAGGAGTCGATTTCCTTCTGTTTCTATTGCATAGTGATCATTTGAATACTAACTTACCTGTATTTTTTTAACCTTGAACAGGTCAGTAAAAGTTTTGTGATAGGGTTTCAAGATTCGAAAAATATAATCAAGAAACAGGGGGAAAACTGGTATTTCCAACATAAGCAACAATTGTTGATTTAAAAGTTGAAAAATGAACTAAATATGCTATTTTTATAGTTGTTATAGATTGGTGATAGAGGAAACATTAATAGCCTTAAAATATAATTTTGAGAAAAGAGGCAAGCCTACTTACTCAACCCTGCAGCTCCAGCTGGGAAGCATATTTGTCCTGTGAGGAATACCGCCAGATGGTCAGTGTCGTCAGCATTAGGTATGACCGTAACAAACTGACGTTCTGCTACTTGTTGGAAGTTTGTTTCTACCTAAACAGTAAACATATACTTAAAAACCTACATTTGCTGTAACGTGCCCGAATTACACCTGTCTGTTTTCCCCCAAATGTTATATTAAATTGTCCTTCAGTCCCCTCAACTCCCCTTTCCTTACGTCGCCTTCCGCTATCCTACGTCGCCCTATAGAGCCTTCTCCGACCTTCCCCTTACCTTGCGTCACCTTCCGCTCCCCTACGTCACCTTCCCCTCCCCTACGTCACCTTCCAAGCCCTATTCCGACCTTCCCCGTACCTTGCGTCGTCTTCCTCTACCCTACGTCACCCTAAAAAGTCCTATCCAACATTCCCCTTTCCTTGCGTCGCCCTTTGTCATCTCACGTTACCTAATTCAACCTGATCTAGCCTGTTCAATCTGTATCTGCCCCGAAACCACAACCCTAACATCAAATTTATCCAGAAAACCAAATCCCCAAGTTAAAAGATAGTCTGATTCTTTCTCCTCAAAATCTGAATCCCAACTGACCATTTCAGGCCTTCGAGTTTATCTTTTCTCTTTTTATTAATAAATTGTAAATTCATTTAGTAACTCTTGTTTTATTCTCATTCCCGGCCCTCACTTATTAGCCAAGTAAGTCAATTAACTTCTCACCCATCAACAATCATTTCCAAAGTCACATCAATGAGTTACAAACTATTTACTATTACTATACTATTTACTATTTACTACAAGAATTCTCTTCCTAACTTTAACGCATCACGTAGTCAGGGTAAGCGTCTGAGTTGTCCAATATTGAGCCAACATCATCGACTTCATCTGGGTTGTCCTCACCTTCCTCTAATATCCTACGTACTAGTTCATCAAAATCTGGATCATCCACTTTCCGTGCTCATGATGTACTACAAGACTTACTTGTAGTAAGTCGGTCCATTTTACTTAAAAATATACACAGAACTAATACTAACTATTTAGTGTTTACAAAGTATATCGCGTTTGTATGCTGATAAGACAACTCGGAAAATGTAACTATATCACTACAAAAGATGAATATAGATTCAATATAATCTAATGTTATAGAACACAAACGTCACTTTGACCGACAGCAGGGTAACAGTATAGAACACACCCGGTAAATCTGACCGACCAGCAGAACAAAAAACATCCACCCTAGACACTCGTCTGGGTAAAACCTATCGATATTCTACCGGAGGGTCAGGGAGGGGTAGAGAGGAAGGTATTGTTACGAATGGTAAGCACAAACACTAATCAGTGTTGCCAATATGAAATCGTAAAATTCCCAACAGTCACATTGACCGATGTGTAGGCCTACCGTATTTGTAAGTATGAACTCAACTCTCTGTTCAAAACTTACCACCTCACCTTTGTAGAAATATTTTTAACCGAATTTATAGTTTATTATTAGCACTAAACAACACTTGGTACTTTTGTATTATACGGAGGCCACCCTTTTACAGCAAGCTGTGACGGTTATGTTAAATTAGGTTATCATAAATGCTGTGTATGAAGCATTTGGTATCATTCGATTCATAACGAAACGAGGAAAGTCCTACAAACATATTTATGATAGGGCCTAACCCAATCTAACATAACCGCCGCAGCGTGCTGTAAAATTAGTGTCCTCCGTATAATACGAAAGTACCCAACACTTCTAAAGAAACAGTGGTGTATTAATAAATTAACAACTTAAATACCGCCGCGCGCGGCACGATAGACATAACCTCACGAATCACTACTTACTCATTTGACTGATCAGTGATATCATATAATAATTGTGTTGACAGATCGCAGCACTTAGCGCTCGTTGTGACAATAGTTAAAACTACCCTTCACCTTCCTTCCGCCCCTACCACACTTGACAACATCGTAAAAAAAAATCCTAGTATGGCGCCGCCCCCGCCCCCTAGTGCTTGCCGTCCTGGAGCGACTGCTCTACTCGCTCTATTGTCGCTACGCCACTGATAGTAAATATAAGAGTGGATTCACTGCATATCTAGGTGCCATTCTTCTTAGTGCATACCAGTACCTGCTTTAGCTAAAATGTCGTCTACATGCTCATTCCAATTCAAGTTGTTATCTCTATTCTAAGACCAAGAAATGTTGTGCATGTGACAAGCTCAAGTGGCTCAGTATTTACCAAAATCAAAGGTTCTTTTTTTACCCTTGATTGAGCTATTTTGAAGGAAATGTGGGTAGGCTAGTTAGTTTTCTCAAGATTTAAAAAGTAGGCCTAATCATAGGCCTCCTGTATTTCCTATTTCGGTGAATGATAAAATTTCTACTTGTTATAAACTCAGTAGATTGCTTGTCTCTCTATTGCCAGAAAGGAGATGAGAATTTAACCCCGGCGATCACCATCATTCCTGTCCAGATACCTTACATTAGGTAGACCTATGACAAGAACTATTCTAGACTATTCTAGACCTATGACAAGGGGGACAAGGTCAGGTTCTCCAAGTAACTCAGGTGGACTTGTGTCGTTTGTTTACATTTTTCCAGGACCTTTATTAATTTAACCCATTATTATTATTATTTATTTTACTACATTATTACTACAAGGATTTTTATTGTTGTTTACATTTTGAGAACTAAAAATACGTTGTTGTTTTTGATTGTTTGATTTGATTTGGTTGATATCCTTCATAAAAAGATGTTTTATCGTCAGGTGAACTGAGTAGCCTGATAAAATATAGCCTTTAAACGTTTGAGCTAATTAAAATATATGTCTTAGAATTGCAAATATTTTAAGCCTAAAATGGTTCTTGCAAATAAAAGTACTACCGGTAATGTACTAAACAAATCAAAGGAAAGTCCTCTAATTAGAACAAGATCAATTACCAGGAAAAAAGCTGACCTCTCTAAGATTAATGTCACAAAAAATAACTCAAAAACTGACATTAAAGAAGTAATTAGTGAACCTGTGACTGAGGTAAATGAAACCACAGCGAACTTAACTTCTACTATACATGACAAGGAAATAGAGGAGATAAAAATTAAACACCATGAACTGCAGGCTAAATTATTGAAAGCAAATGAACAAATTAAATTGCTTTCAGTTTCATTACAGAATTTGAGTAGCAAGTTGCAAAATAATTTGATCCAACCTGTATGGCTCACTGATGAACATTTAAACAAGTATTTTGATCAATTAAATAATCATATATCAGGGTCGAATGCAAATGCTTATATACTGAACCCACTTATCAGTCATGCATTGAAATCCTTGATAAATACAGATCACCTTTTACAGCCACTGAATTTGCCAAGTAAAAATATTCTCATTATCCCAGTAAATGACTCAATTAACTTTGAGAGTGAAGGTGGTTCTCATTGGAGTCTGCTAGTATTTAAACATGACATAAATACCTTTTATTACTATGATTCTATACCATCAAAAAACATTGAACAAAGTAAGCTCATTGCTAACAAAGTGATCAATTTTTTTTTTTAAAAGATAGATATGATTTCAATGTTGTTCAAGGTCCAATTCAGAATAATGCATACGACTGTGGTATTTTTATGATACTAGCCATTGAACACGTTCTACAGATGGACCTAGATAACTGTGATTTTGCCAACTTTTCAATTCCACACTTTGATGAACTGGATTGCATAAAAAAAGATGTTCATTAACTTACATCCTGAGTAATACGACTGATGCAAAAACTGTAAAAGCCTTGATGGTTCAGAAGACTGTTCCCATTTCAGAGTATCCTTTTGTACAGCCCAAAAAAAGCTGTAAGACATCTGGCCCTGAGTTAGAAAATCCCCCAGGTCCTACATTATCTAACAGATATAGTGCACTGTCTAATGATCTACAGAACAGCTCATCTTATGTAACTGCTAACTCCTTAGTTACTAATCTAAAATGTAAACAACAGCCAAAAAAACAACAGAAACAATATATCAGGACTATATCCCCATTGAAAGCTCATCATAATAAAGGACGACCAGTCCATTTAAAACCAAACAAAAACTGTGCCGCAAATATAAACACATCAGAAGCTATCCCTGTACTAAAGCGCAGAAAAAAGGTTTACATATTTTCTGATAGCCATGGAAAGGACCTTGGGAACCTCTTATTGCCAATACTACCGAATGACTATGAATCATTTGCGTGTGCTAACTCGGGTGCTTCTGTTGATTATATATTGAACAACATTTCCAACATGACACAAGAATTCTCAAATGAGGACACGGTTATAGTCATTGCTGGTGCTAACAATATTTGTGACATCACCTACTCCAACCGGGAACCAGCAAGGTGTATATTGAGAAAATTCAAGGAATTTGTCGCAGCAAATCAGCACACCAACTTAGTCTTTGTGACACAATTTCAAAGACATGACTTGACATCGGACTGTGTGATTAATAAAGAAATTTACAAAATAAACTGTGAACTTAAACAACTAGATAGCTTGCATCTGATCAATGTAAGTGATTTCAATAGACACCTTTTCACTCGTCACGGCCAGCATCTTAACAAATTTGGCAAACGAGTTCTCTCCAGGAGAATCGCTGATTTTGTTTTAAACAAAAACCACTACTCAAGTCATCCACCTCAGATATTAACTAGCTCTGTCAGAATAATGGAAGTTGACATGGGATCTGCAATAGACACATATAACAACTCAGATGTGGCTTTTGCTCATTGCATCTCAGCAGATTTTGGACATGCAAAAAACATGAGTGAAGGAGTTGCTACGATTTTTAAAGAAAAGTTTGGCAAGCCCTGTGCAACTGACCTGTGTGACAAAAATTTAACTTTTCAAAAATCAAAGAGTGGAGCTGGCGTATATGGACTTGTCACAAAACCACAGTATTTTATGAACTCTAATAACTTTTATAATTATGACAGAATTTATGACGCAGCTTTTAATCAAATGACCCGTCACTTTAAACAAGGAAAATTCAAGACCCTCATATGCTCCCCCATGGGCTGTGTGCGTGATTGTATTCAGCCTTCACACTTTATCTCTAATATCACAAACTTTGTCAACAGTACTGAAGCCTCAGTGGTTATAGTGACTTCTAATGACACCTCCAGAAGTAGGCTACGGAATGGAATGTCACCTGCAAAATTTGTTGAAAGGATGAAACAGCTGATTGGATTGGACAACAAAGCAACCTCGCAGCCCTCCTCCCCGCATCCAGAAAGCAGCACAATTGATCTCTGCTCTACAATGTTTGACTCGGAGACACAATCAGCAGCGGACACTCCTCATGAGCTCCCACTTCACCTGACACCGAACATAAACTTGTCTGTTATCTCTGACACATCACCATGGCGAGGATGGTCGACACCAGAGCAACGTCCTGTCACTTACACATTGCACGGACAACCACAGAAAGATGAGATATGCCTGACTTCTACTAGTCCAGTATCTTCGCAATCACATCAGCAGCCCGTCCTAGTCCCTGGCCATCTCCAATACAGCGAGGCGGTGAAGTGTGTGTCAAGTGAAGTGGAAAAGCAGAGTAACAGTGCCAGTGAAAAGTGTAGTCTAAATGTAAATAGTTCTCATGTAAATAGTAGCTTTGATGTAAATACTGTAGTATAATTTCCAATAGTATTCTAATGAACGATCAAATCTGTAATCCTGATGTTGCACAGCTTCTCTCAAATGGCTTAAATAGTTTAAACTGCAATCTTTCCAGAAAACTTCCAAACACATAAAACAACAAAATCCTACTACCGCATCAATGTTCCGTCAAAACAACAAAAGTAAAACAAACTGCAATCAAAATAGTAATAACGAAATTAGTATCCTACACCAAAATATCCAGCACCTACCTCCAGACTAGACATGTTGTCTATCTTACTAGATGAAATTTCAGTGGATTTATTAGTACTGACAGAACATAAAATGAAAGAAAATGAAATAAATCGTTTGAATATAAAAAATATGATAGTTAAATCTTTTTATGCTCGAAAATTAACATGTGGAGGTGGTGTATTAATTTTGGCCAGATCAGCACTCAAGGTAGAACCTCTTGAATTAACAGAAATAACTAGTTTGGTTCAAGACAAAGAATTTGAGTGTTGTGTGGTTAAAGTACGAGCAGGAAAATATTCTTTTGTTTTAGCTGGTATTTACAGAACTCCTAAATTGTGTTATGACAAAATATTTTTAGAAAAATTTGATGTACTATTGGAAATTTTAAATAGAAATTATAAAAACATAGTGGTTGTCGGAGATGTGAATATTGATGTGTTGGAGGAATCGAAAAATAAAAAATTGTTGTTTAATGTTTTAAACTCTAACCATATAAAAGCATTGGTGAATTTCCCAACTAGAATTTGCAAAACAAAGAAGAGTGCAATTGATAATGTTTTTACTAATATAGCCAAGAGCAAAATAAAAGTTTCAGGAATAATTACTGAATTGTCTGACCATGATGCTCAGCTGTGTGTAATTACTGATAACAGTATAGAAATTTCAAAAATCCAAAAAACAATTGTAACATACCGTAGGAAATTTACTGATGATAGCATTGCTCAGTTTTGTAAGCTGTTAGAAAGTGAAAATTGGATTAATGTGTTTAATGCACCTGTTAATAATTAGTTTGACATTTTCTTTTATATAATTAAGTATGATTTTGATGTTTGTTTTCCTAAGGTTAAAAGTAGATTAACCAGAGGAAATAGTAATTGGATTACAGATGATATTATAAATAAAAGAATAGATGTTTTAGATTTGAGTAATACTGCTAGGAATGTTAAAGATAAATCATTTCAAAATATTCTGATAAAAAAAAAGAAAGAACTAAAAAAAGAAGTCATTGAAACTAAATGTAATTATTATCATAACTTATTGGAAAAATCACGAAAAGTTAGTAAAACTACATGGGATATTGTAAATAGGGAAGTTGGAGCAAATCATAAATCAAGCCATGGTGAAAGTTTAAGTTTACCATATATTAAAGCCAATAACTGCACGGACGTTGAAGATGTCTGTCATCTCTTTAATGATTACTATACAATGATGGTTGAAAATGACATATTGCCCAAACTTATATCTTCTACTGGTTCGAAAAATATTATTTCACCCTCCCAAAAAATTATATAAAAATTCAGTCTTTCACCAATTACTTATGAAGAGCTGGATAACATTATAACTTTTTTAATAATAAATTTTCCACTGGCTAGGATGAAATACCAATGCCAATAATTAAACAGGCTCGTCTATATATATTATTACCATTACTACATGTTATAAACTCTTCTTTTATCTCTGGAATCTTTCCCGAAAAATTAAAAAAATCAAAAATTAAACCTTGTTATAAAAATGGTAACCCAGAAGAAGTGTGTAATTACAGACCTATCTCATTGTTATGCTCATTTTCAAAAATTTTTGAGCGAGTTGTGCATATACAACTTTCAAAATACTTAGAGGAAAATAATTTATTAGATAAGGAACAATATAATTTTAGAGAAGGAAGGTCTGTGATTGACGCAGGAATCGATTTCTGTGAATCTATAATTAATTCAATTGATTCAAAGGAAAAAGTAGTGGGAATATTCTTAGACTTAACAAAAGCCTTTGATAGTGTCTCGCATGATTTACTTCTTGAAAAACTTAAATGTAACGGTGTAAAAGGGAGAGCTTGGCATTGGTTTGAATCTTATCTTACAGGCAGGCAGCAGTATGTCACAATTGATCACATAAATAGCCATAACCAATTAATTACTTACACTTCCTCAACGAAAATTGTTAAGTATGGTGTCCCTCAAGGATCAATATTGGGGCCCTTATTATTCTTAATTTACTTAACTGACTTCCCCTCATTGATAGAATCTCCCAATCGTGTTTGTTTATTTGCTGATGACATCAATATAAAAATATCCGGAAATTCAAATGCTGATGTGGAAGTCTCTTCTTTTGTTAAGCTTACCAAATGTAACCAATATTTAAATGAAATCAATTTATTACCGAATACAATAAAAACTAATTATATAAATTTTTCTTCAACAAGCAAAAATTCACCTGAGTTTAATATTTTTATGGATACAATTTTACTAAATGAAGTTAAAACAATAAAATTTCTTGGATTGCATATAGATGATAAATTTAACTGGGACAGTCATGTTGAAAACGTTTGTAATAAAGTCAACTCAGGCATACATGCATTAAGACAGATGTCAAAATTTAGTAGTTTAAAAACCTTAAAAATAGTGGCCTATATCATTCCCTAATTGAATCACATATTTCTTTTGGGTTGTGTCTTTATGGGGGCACATCAAATTTTAACCTAAATAGCATTCTGGAACTTCAAAAAAAAACAATTCGCATTATGTTAAAACTAAAGTCAAAAACATCCGCAAAAGAGCAGTTTAAAGAAATAGGAATTATGACTGTTTTTAGCTTATACATTTATCAAATAGCCCTTTATATTAAATCAAACCATGAAAGATTGCCAAAATTGAACTCTTTTCATACATATTCAACCAGAAAAGGTAACAAATTGGCGTTCAACAGACATAATTTATCGGTTTATGAAAAAATTCCATCTTATAGTGGTGTTAAATATTTCAATAGCTTACCTGACAATATAAAAAATATAAGTAATTTTAATTCATTTAAAAAACGTTTGAAATTATTTCTCACCAACAGACCCTTGTATAAGTTAGAAGATTTTTTCCAACTTCCTGAAATTTGATTTTTTTATAATAACAATTTTCTTTGTAAGTAGTATTAAGTTTAATATTGTGTTTTTATAACTGACTCCATTCTGTACAAAATGTGCAATATGAATAAAGTTATTTTGATTGATTGATTGATTGAAGAAGGTTAAGGGTACCGGTACTTTCCTGTTAAGGGGAACATTCATTATTATCAATGATTTCTTTTTGATATATCAATATTTTTTTCCCTTTACGTTCCATAATATCTTCAAACACATTTAAATTACAGACAGACATAGCAAATTGGTATGTCTAAGTTATAATGTACTTGGTTTAATAACTAAGTTAGGCCAAGGCCACACTAAAAAAACAGGCCGTAATGCTCACCAAGCATGACGTCACGATAGAAGACGGCAATGACGTACTGTTTGCCGTTTGTGACAATTTGTGAACAGCTGCTTGTTTTAATCTTTCCTTGGAAAATTAATAAGATAAATACCTACGTCATTGCCGTCTTTTATCGTGTCGTCATGCTTGACGAGCATTACAGCCTGTTTTTTTAGTGTGGCCTTGGTTAGGCCTATAGCTTGTATTAGAGAATAGGATTAAGAACTAATCTTGTTTAGGCAAAATTAATGCCTCCTATAGGATAGACCTATTGGATTAAGAAATTAAACTAGGCTATTCTAAACTAACCAAACTTGCTGTAGGCTAAGTTACCGTTTCAAAATTCCATTTGATAACAGAAAAGGCATATGGGCTATCAAACGGAATATTGAAATGTTACTGGTACCGGTACAGCAAGCAAGTTTGGTTAGTTAGGTCAGTTTAAAACATTTTCATTTCAATATAGGCTAATATTTTTCTATTGTTTGTTGATACTGAACAATATTTATTTATCGTACCGGTAGTTGTCAGCTGAAAAGTTTCAGTTTGTTAATATCAATAGCCTATATCGAATAAAAAAATTAAATATCGATAGCCCATATCGAAAAGAAATCATCGATAATAAATTAATGTTCCCTTTAACAGGAAAGTATCAAAGTTAAGTTACGTTGACGCTGGTCTCTTAAGGACCGATCTCGATATGACACGCTTCAAGAACACAAAAACATCTAGCGAGGCGGCAGAACGTCTCAGTGGGTGCATACTCATATCTTTAGAGGAGGTGTTTATAAATATCAAAGGGTACAAAAGTGCATCGATGTCAATTAAGTTAGCCTACTCGACTGATTTCTGTTGAATAGTCTACAGTAAATTTATAACCACGCCAAATAAAGTTAACCCTCTAGGTGTCAATCGACGTAATTACAACGACTATTTTATCGCCACAAGTGTCAATTGCCGTAATTACGGCGACTTGACAGGCCTACGGTTTCAGTTGATATAATCCCACAAGATCAAACAAACCCGGTAATTGGGCATACTAACGTGTTCATGAGATTCTGGGCTTCATGGTGAGTATAAAAGACGGCCGTTTCCCGAACTATTTATCTTGTTCTGTGATACTTTTTCCTAATGTCATTGTTTGTTTCGGTTGCTAGCGAACGAATGTTTACGTTCTACTGTTCTTGTGTGTCATGATTTTTAGAGTTATTATAAAGAAAAACAGGATGAAATTATATATTTCCTTTACCTTATTACATTTAGAATAAAATGTAGCCTATATCTCAGTTTTTGTAGCCTAAATATAGTGATTTTTTTTTACATGACATTTTTTTGGAACATCTGGATTTGAACCAACAACAAATTGCTTTTATACAAGGTAAGACACACATATCATACATTTTTAGATAGACAATTGTATTTGCTTTAAGAAAATATACAATGTTATCTTATGTCATCTTCTAGATTTTTAGCGAATTTCCCTATAGGGAAGTATTTAGCGAATTTCCCTATAGGGAAGTAGCTATTAGCGTAGGTGGCACGGTAAGACCTAGACCCGGGACCGATTTACTTTTTCATTTTGATGTCCCCAGAGGCCAAAAACACCATTCGTTCAAATTTTTATATATGTATATATATATATATATATATAGACTTATATATATATATATATACACCTTTAAACCAAATTTTATCAAAATCGGACAAAAATTACTCAAGTTATCGCGTTCACGGACGTATATATATATATATATAAAAACCCATAAAACCCCCGTAAAGCCCCGTTCCCATGATCCGATCGTGCTGGTTCGCGAACTCATTCAAGTTTATCCCGCTTTACCTTTAAACCAAATTTTATCAAAATCGGACAAAAATTACTCAAGTTCATATATATACACGTCCGTGAACGCGATAACTTGAGTAATTTTTGTCCGATTTTGATAAAATTTGGTTTAAAGGTGTAAAGCGGGATAAACGCGATAACTTGAGTAATTTTTGTCCGATTTTGATAAAATTTGGTTTAAAGGTGTAAAGCGGACGATCGGATCATGGGAACGGGGCTTTACGGGGGGTTTTATGGGGTAAAAATTGGTTTTTCTCACTTTTGACCCTCAAAACACAAAATTTCCCGATTTCTCTTTAGACCTTTTTAAAGAGCTTAAAAAAACAAATAATTTAGTATATAAAAGTATTTTTGTTCAATTATTAGTAACGGAGAAAATTAAAAAAATTGTAAATTTAAAATTCCCATGTTATTCTTATGGAGAATATTGTTAAATGTTGTAGTTTGCTTGTTTATGGATATATTTTGATCAAACTTGGCAAATTTATTTATTTTGTACTAAGCTATCAATATTTTACTCAAAAACACACTTTATTAGTTTCCTTGTAGCAGCAAACCTAGGTACTCGTTAAACCTAATGTTATTAAAATATATTTAACTGAAAATCAATTCAGACAAATGGAAATTCGCTTAGTCGGCAGGTTTGCTGCGGCGGGGGTATTTATTAATTTTATAATCAAACTCCGCAAAAGTCTTGAAAATTGAGTGACATTAACAGGTGTTCAATGCGACACCTAGAGGGTTAAAGGATAATTTGTTTAGAAGTTTATCAAAGAAGAGAACCAGAGAGGCCAAATTCATAAGGCCTAGAACTAAGTTAGGCCAAAGTTCTACCATATAAATGGGATGTCTAGGCGTACTTCAGTTAAGTTATTTGCAGAGGATACGTGTCCTAGGCGTCCGGTAGTTACTGTCATAACCTTACCTAACCTACAAAACTTGGTGATAATGAAAAAATCAAATGAAGGTTATATCCTGTTAACCTTCATAAAATAAAATTAAAAATACCAAAAATTCTAACAAGATATGTACAGTTAAGAAGAAATGGCATTCAAAGCGAAATCTTTGACAAAAAGTTAAGGTTACCGATGGGATTTGAACGAGGTAAGTTACCTCTTGCATATCAGCCGAGCACTCTATCCACTACCACGAACACTGATGGCTAATCATCAAATCTTTGAGGTAATGGCGTTACGGGCCCCCACAACCCGGTGACGGCACCGCCGGACGCCTAATCCATGTCCGGTTACCGGACGTGTATCCTCTTTGTAAGTTATTGTTATCTAAAGCCAAATTTTCAAAAACCATAAAATCATGCCTCACATCAAACCTATTCTATAGCATGGAAGAATTTTATGAATAAGACCTCTCTAGCATGATTTTTTGTAGGCCTACCGGTATCTGACTTGTAATGTAGGCCTATTGCTTGGTAATGTTTTGCAGATGTTCTTTGCTTTGTACTTTTTTGCTTTATATGCTAGCATGTTTGCTTTTTTATGATTTTAATTTAGTACGGTACCTACAATGTGTGCATGTTTTATTTAATGCTCATGACTTTTTGACTTAGCCTATTGTAGGCCTACAATGAATGGCCAAATAAATGATTTGATTCGATTTGATTCATACCATAGGTCTATGTCTATGCTAGAATAGCCTAGGCCAACTAAATAAGTTAACAATAAACTAATTAATTTTAACAATCCCGTACTATTTGACCAGGCTAAACTAATATAAACACTTACCATTCTGCCAATCACGAGTACACCAAACATGTTAGTTGTTGCCGCCATGATTCTTTATTTTAATTTTGCAGGTTTAAAACTAAAAGTATAAATGAAACTGAAATCGTCTGCCTCCTAAGCCTTAGATTTGTGTAATTGTATACAATATTATATTAGAATCATTGATTATACATATCAATCATATACTCCTAACGACTCAGAATCAGTAAACAAAAACAACACTGCTGTTGTAAGTAGTCAAGTAGCACTGCAGTAGTGCAAGAGTGCAAGTGCAGAACAGAAAACAAACAGGGCAAAGTTAGGGTGGGGCACACGGGAGGGACTAAGGCTAACATATCTTGTAGTGAACGTTCGCCGCAAGAACTGCTAAGTTGAAAAAATTTAAATTATTTTTTTTTTTTAATTTTTAGTTATAACATTAACTTTTTAATTATAAAATATTGTTTTAAAATTATAAAATTAATTTTTAATTTTTAAAATTAAACTGTCATAACATAACCTAACCAACCAGACTTGCTGATAATATAAAAACTATACAGTATAAGATAAAAATTGAATTAATGATTACTTATAATTTTTAATTAATTATAAAATTGATTTTAAAATTTAGTATTATAAAATTAAACTGTCATAACCTAACCTAACCAACCAAACTTGCTGATATGAAAAATTTGTTGACAAAAAGTTAGTGCTACCAGCGGGATTCGAACCCGGGACCTTCTGTACATCAATCCGAAACGCTACCAACTATGCCACGAACGCCGCTGAAAATCACATTGTTTCGTTACGGTAATCGTGTTGCCTCAAGAGAAGACATTAGCCACTAGAGATATGACGTCACTACAGCTTTAGCCTTAGTCCCTCCCGTGTGCCCATTCCGGCAAAGTTATGTTCTACCACGAACCACAAAGCTCTTCCGACAGTAACACCACCCACCACCGGGCCATCCCCCGCCACCACGCCACCATGACATACGCTTCTGCTGTTAGTTAGTTGTCGTCTGTCAAAGAAACGTTTGTGTTCGCGGCATATTGGCATGTTGTTATGGATTTTTTCCCCCTAGGACGCTAGGCACGAGCCTGGGATTGTTTTTCACATTACTTCATGATAGACCTAGGGGTTGCGGCATTATCACTTAGATAAAATCCATTGGTGACTTGGCGGGGATCGAACCCGGGACCTCAGGGACTGAAGTCCCGCGCTGTAACCACTACGCCAGCTCGCTCCCCATATGTGGTGAGTGTGATGGGGTTTGAGTTTAGCGACAAGGAGCCAATGATTGATTCTGTTGAATGCCTTGGAATAGTCGAGGTAAATACAGTCGACTTGTAATGAAGTGGTAAAAGAAGACAAACAAATTCTTGGAGTAGCAAAAGGTTTGTGACAGTAGAACGTCCCCTAGTAAAGCCATGTTGTTCATCACAAATACGATTTTAAGTTGAAAAATGAGGTTATCCATTACCATACTTTCGAAAAGCTTTGCCAAGGAGGGTTGAATGACGATAGGACGATAGCTTAAAACATTTTATTTTGTACCTGACTTGAAGATCGGGACTGTGAAGCTTTTTTAAGGGAGGATGGAAACACTCCTGCTTGTAATAGCATCCTAAATAATATTGCAAGATGGGGGCAAGAACTGGCGCGCAAAATCTTAGTACGAGTGGGGGTATTGTCAGGACCAGCTCCCTTTGAAGGATCAAATGAAGTAAGCTTGTCGTGAAAATGCTTGTAGCACCGACCACGCAACTTGAGATTGTCTGATTAGGCAAAAAAAATCAACAGGTACAGTCACGTCTACACTCTTGTAGACTGAAGAAAATAAATTGGAGAACAGCTCACATTTTCCACTTGGAGTTGAAGAGTCCCTCTGATCAAAGTCTTGTTAAGGACTTATTGAAACCTGAATTTTGGCCCGAGGGAATTTTTGTAAAAGAGTTTGGAGAACGACGTTCAGGCAGCCAAAATAACGTTAAAAGTTACATTCCTTCTCGTGCTTTTTTAGGGGATCGTCCGAAAAAATGGGACTAAACATGATGCGGGAAAATCACTCCTCTGTAAATTTTTGTGCATCTAGACCTGTTAGCCAAAACGGCCATAGAGGCCCAAATAGTGCAGGTGTAGGCATAGGACCTTTTAACTTTTGTATATTGTTGCTTAATGTACAGTGCCTTTCCACTGCTCGAATTCTAGACCTTGGGTGATCTTTTTAACATAGACTGGTATGTTCTACTTCAAGGTGGTAATGCTAACCAAAAATTGAACCAGTTTTTAAATACTTTTCTAATGTTGGTTAACGAGTGGTTTCCCAAAAAAACCCCTCCGGCCCCGTAAGAATCTAAAAAACTCCATCCAGCCCTATACAGACAATCCCACTTTACTAACCTTAAGAAAGTGGAAACTTTTAACCTATGATATGTACAAGGTATCCAAAACTCCTGAAGCTAAAGCAAGATATCTGCGAGTCAAAAATGAATACCAAGAAAGCCTTAAGCTTGCCAGATTTGAGAGTAATGTTAAATTCATTGAATCTGCACAAAATCCTTGTTTTGCAGCTTTGTACTGTTATAAAGAGAGAAGTGGTCCCAACAAAGCCTTTACAGTCGACCAGCCTAACACCCAGTGAGTTCAACGATTTTTTTGTGAACACGGTCCAACAGACCCGTGACGCTATTGGAATCCCCCCTACCTCTGGCCTAGAACTACTGGGAAAACATCCTCCACCTACTAGTACCTATCACATGTCCCCAGTTTCATGTGATAAAGTCATATCTGTAGTGCAAGGGTTAAAGAATTCTTCTATCAGAGACATGATAGCTCTACTAGTTTTGTGAAACAGATAATTTTCTCTATAGTTAGCCCATTAACTTACTGTATCAATTGTTGTATTTTAGAAGGTATTTTCCATGATGTTTTAAAAATTGCTAGGGTTGTGCCTATTCACAAATCAAATCAAATCAAATCATTTTATTGGGCCAAATTAACAATTATACAGTTTGCATTAGCCAGGTCAATACAAATATACTATACTATACATCATAATTACTAATATTTTCTAATCACAAGAAAGGCAATCCCAACCTGCCAGAGAATTTTAGACCAATTTATATTCTGCCATCTTTCTCTAAGATCCTTGAATTTATTATTAAAGAACAGCTCTCTTTGTATTTTGAAGCAAACAATTTTTTCTCAGCTGCCCAGTTTGGTTTCAGGCCTCACCGCAGCACTACTGATGCTGTTGACAAGTTAATAAAAGCAGCTTTTCAGTCTTTTGAGGATGGGGGCTTTGCTGGGGCCACTCTTTGTGACCTCAGCAAGGCCTTTGGCATGGTTGATCATGACACCCACCTGGGAAAGTTAAATTTCTATGGGGTTAAGGGGAAACTTTTTGAACTGTTTAAATCATACCTGACTGGGCGTGGGCAGCTGGTTTGTATAAATGGTAGACAATCCAGTGTACAGCAATTGACCCATGGTGTACCTCAGGGCTCAATTCTTAGTCCCTTACTTGTCAATGTCATGCTAAATGATCTCGCATTGTGTTTGGGGCAAGGTGTCATCTGTTACGCAGATGATACTACACTCTTTGAAACTAGCAATGAACTGGGAGATCTTGAGGAAGCCATGAAACGATCTCTTGAGGGTGCATCGGCCTGGTTCCGAGCAAATCACTTTTTTCTAAATGAGACTAAGACTAAGTCAATAATCTTTAGCCTAAGAAACTTAGAACATAGTGTGAAATCTGTCAAACTTCTAGGCTTACATCTTGACAATAAAGTAAACTGGAATGACCAGATTAGCCATGTTTGTGCTAGACTTTCCAGAGCTCTGTGTCTACTCAGAAGATTGAGATATTTTGTACCAAAGGACTGGCTGAAAACTGCTTAATATTGCTTTCTTTCAGAGTATTTTATTGTATGGCCTAAGGCTCTGGGGTGCCGCCTCTGGGGTCAAGAGAGTTCTGCGCTATCAAAAGAAAGCAGTTAGAGTAGTAGCTGGTGCTGATTACTTGGATCATTGTAAACCCATATTTGTAGCTAAGAGCTTAATGACGGTTTGTAACCTTTATATTTTTCAGTCTTTGATCAAAATCAAGAAGGAATGGGATTCTCTTGAGCTGAGAGGCGACATCCATCCCTACAATACACGTAGGAAAAATTATCTCAATTTACCACATGTTAGGTTAAGTAAAGTTCAGATGTCGAATGATATTCCTTAGTTATGCGTTTTTTAATAAACTTCCTTTTGTAGCTCGGAACCTGCCAGACCCAAAATTCAGAAAAGGGGTTGAGGGGCTCCTTTTGGCAAACCCTTTGTACAAAAATAAAGAATTTTTTGATCTGAAAGAAGAATATGTAAGTAGTTTTTTTTTAGTTTCTTAACCGAGTGTTGTGTGCTGTTTTTTTTCTCTGCATGATGAGTTTCAGGATTAATTCTTTTATATTGGTAAGAAACCTTGTACCATTGTCTTATTTTAATTTTCATTTTAGCTATAGTTGTACTGACGTTTTCCAGTAAAGTAACTGCATTTTATGGAAATAAAAATTCTTGATTCTTGACATTCTGTCAGGAGCCATGGAGCTTGATTTTCTTGAATTAACGTACGACCAAAAAGCCTTGATATTGTGAGGGATGTTCAGCTCAACATTTCTAAGGTAAACGAATGTAAGAGTAGCAGACGCTCGCAACAGCCTTGCATTACCGTCTGAGACCCTTAAAAAGTTCATAATCCACATTTCTCGAGTACGTTTATAACGTGCATGTTACCTTTTTTGGCAAAATGGTGAGCGCTCTGAGTTCAGTTGAAACGGAGGAAAATTTAGAACCACCAATTTTCTTAGGTGTAAAACATTATTTGACTGGTTAACCATTAATGAAACTCCACAAAGTCTTTTAGCGGGTTTCCGATATCATTGGGGTGGGTAAGTTAAAATGCTGTATGGTAAAGATTGCACCAAGGTCACGTCTCTTGTAGTCTAGAATAAATGCTCTATGACGAGAAGATGTTGTACCATGAACAACCAAGTCAACATTCAGGGCAGGATGATGAGCTTCTTCGGGTACCAGGATATCATCAGCATTAGTGATTTCAGGATGAAATGACGAAAAAATTAAGTCCAGTGTAACTCCTCTGCCATTCCTCACTATATTAAACTGGTCAAGGTTGTAATTTGTTGCCGCCACATCGGAAACCAACTTAAATGCTGCCCGTTGATTGGATAGACGAGGAGGTTGCCCAATCTATATTTGGTAGGTTGAAGTAATCCATGAGCACAATTTTATCAGCATTTGAACAAAAGCCAACAATTATTTAATCTACAAGGCAGTGATCAGAATAAGGTGAAGTTGGCTGATTTGCAGGTATGTAGACAGCACCCACAATATATAATGGACGTACAAGATACTTTGCACGTCAAAAAAACACATTCAACACTGGAGATAGCTAGAGGTTTGTATTTCATAACTTGATATGGTATTTCTCACAGCCACCAAAACTCCATCACCCTTCTTGATCGATTGCTCGGACCTATCATACCGAAAGATTGAAGAATTTGTGAATCCCAGCTCTGAGTCAGCAATATATGAATTCATGTTGGTCTCAACCAGTACAATTATGACATAGAAATTTTAGAAATGGATCTAAACAGTTGAGGTAATTTGCTTCTAATGCAGTTGACGTTTTGAAAATAACTTCTTAATTTGATTGGGATCCGTATGACTTTATTAGTTTTTTTGGTCCTGTACTATATAAGAGGGATGTCATTACGATGTTTAATTTTAAGCTCTTTTTCACCATTTGCCTCTCTTCTTTGAATGTCAGTTTTCAAGGATTTGAAGTATCACATAGTTCCCGGAGTGTCCTATATTTAGAGATCTTCACTGAAGAAAAACATTGGTCTAGCTCGTCTATCGGATTAGGCAAGATATTGTTTAATAACAACTGTACGTCAGCTGGACTCTTCAGAATATTTTATGCATTTTCATAGTGGCAAGAATTAGAATATTTAATTATTTGAACTAAGTTACCTCAAGCCTTTGTTCTTGCAATCAAGAACAGCCCTTTTTTGTTAAGCAAGAACAAAGGCTTAAGGTAACTTAGTTCAATAATTAAATCTTCAGAATAACTTTCAAGGGTCGATCTATCCCTTGCTTCCGCTTTCCTACCCTTGTTGTTTTTATTCCACCAACCTCAATAACCTTGTTGATGATTTGAATAAAGGTTTTAGTAATAAAAAGGTTAAATACCTGTAGTACTGTTAGTGATCCTAGATTTAGGTCAGCGACCCAGGTTTTGAACCTAAAGGTTCATTTTCAAGCTGTTACCATAGTTAAAACACATTCCAAACACACAAATCCTCTTCATAACTGGGAAGAGGTGTTAAACACACGAAAACACTAAACATTAAACAAAATTGGACAAGTATAATACTGTTACAGTAGCGTGCGTGGTGTAGCCGGCAAAAGATAAGTCATGAAGAGCAGTATTAGAGCAGTATGAGATGAGTAACTCATCTCATTATCCTTTGAAAAGATAGCCTTTATAAGTTCTACACTATAAAGACATAGTTCATCCTTTTTAAACTAGGAAATTTGTACGCATTGATTAATGCTTGTCTCAAGAATGTTATTAAATTATATTGTTCATTTTGGTTTTGAATCATTCAGTTGATGTTGCCAGCTTTGATGACAAAACAAAAGAAATATTTGTAAATGTGAAGAACTTCGGTGTACATAATCAATGGCTTGAATCAGTTTTAGTTAACAGAAGAAGGTTCTGTCTGAAGTTGTTATTCTTGCCGTTTCGTCGTAGTTTGTATTGTAGATTGTAGGTAGATTGTCTGTTTCTGTTTTCGTTTTCGTTCGTAGACACGACACCCAACTGTCACTGCACTGTCATAATATTTCGAGGTTAATTTTAGGATAACATTTTATTTGTGCCCATAAATAGATTCTTTTTAACTTTTATTGTGCGTGCTAGAAAGTTTAAATTCATATTTAAAATGTCCTTCGGAAGTGACTGGAATAAAATGTATCAAGAAAACAAACATCCAAAACCAAACTTCTCATCTGCTTTTGGGTTATTATCTCATCTCGATGTTGATGAATTAAGAGCTTATTTGAATGACGAAGACAAGTTTGAAAGTATGGTAAAGGATGTTAAAGAGGTAAACTTATTTGTTTTTAATATGTTTGTAATAGGTACCATTGGTTATTATTTATCAGGGTAATTTTAAGTGTTAAAGGTTTTATAGCTTCTAGCTTCTTTAACCATTAAGGTACTATGACATCCTGTGGCCTAACCACTGCCGGCCTATTTTCGAAGAACTTGGCATTTTTTCAGTGTACAGCCAGTATGTAATCATAATCATCACTCTAGTCCTTTGGATAGATAACTTAACATACTTCTCAACCAGAAACATGTGCAGCACAACTTGCAGGGCTCATAGAGCTTGTGACCTCTATATACCTCACTGCCGGCTTAGTCACGCTCTTAATTCGTATCCTTTGCTTGCCATCAAACTGTTCAATATTCTACTGACAAGTATCCGTGCCCTAGTCCCGAAGCAATTCAGCCTAAATTTTAACTTTGCCAGAGCCTACTCAGTAAGCCCTTTGTATTTTATTCCATAAAAGAACTGTTACAATCGAATGAGCCACTCGCCTTCGCAAAAATCCGAGTCACATCCATCAGTTAAGCTTAAATTGTATAGGCTATATGTTTTATGGTTATTTTTTATAATAGTGTATCACAACACAGTCTACCCAGTTTTAAATTAAAAAAAAATTGAGTAACTTCAACAATACATTGTGGTAATTAAGCATGGTAAAATCTTTCCTTGCTAACAACATAGCAAGGTTTGGGATAGCAAAAAGCTAACTGCATTGGTTTTTTTTATTTGTTACCGGTAGGCCTATATCCCTTTAATATTTTAAGAGTTTTGCCAGTGTTATATGCTATGTGTTAGCCAGTCTATGTAATTAATTATTTGCTAAAGGGACTACTGAAGTAATACTACAATGAGTGACTTTTTGTTGTATTAAAACCACCCATGATTAAGGGTAAATTGCCTCCTACCTATAAAATAATTTAATTATTCCTTTACCTTACCTTACCTCCTTGGTCATTTAGAAAACCAAAGAAGGTTTTTGGCCTTGCCCAACATATTGCCTTCACTGTTGCCTGTCTGCTGCTTGGTTATTGATGTCCCCATCTGCTGAAGGTCTTTCCTAGCTTGGCCACCGCACCGTAGCTTAGGTCTTCCTAGAGGTTGGGTCCCTCGTGGTTGTTCATTGGTACCGTTGCTAACTTCAGGAGACTGTTTACTTCTCTTCTCTCTTTGTCCTGTCTACCTCAATCTGCGGCTCTCAACAATAGCTAATATATCTTGGTCTTCATAGAGTTCTCAGTGCTCTCTGCTTTATCTGATACAACATATTTGATTTTCCCTCTTTTTGCAGGGAAACCCTTCAAACCTCTCATTCCCCGATCAAACTTTTTCTTGATCCTGTCAGGCCTACCCAAAAAATATTCCTGGAGCTACCCCTGGACACGTTCCTAAATTTACTTCATAATCTAATCATACACAATCTTTTATTCACAGCCTCGAAGCTCATCAGGGATTCTAAATGACTGTTCTTTATTGCCACACCCACTCCTGCTTCATTTCTTCCATCCTCTCTACCACTATAATAAATTGTACTGCTTTCAGTGTTTAATTTGCCACATAGAGGCCAAAAAACCTCTTGTAGGTCCAAAACGCCCATTTTGTACTTTTCCAACTCGTCATTTAAAATATCCACTGCTCCCGGTATTGCCAGGGTCCTTATGTTTCATGTGCCGAATCTCAAGTCCTTTAGGCATAGCTTGGGTCATTTTCCATCGCATCCAGTCCAGTCCGAGGCTAGTTCTTGATGCTTCGTAACTGGGTTTTTACAAGATATGGTAGTTGGCCCCATGCTCAACCCCCAATATGAATGCAAGTCTGCACCTACTTTTGATCAGCGGGTCCCTAAGACCTACTTGGGAAGACTGACAAGCAGATCATCCTATCCGCCACCGTGCGTATACGCTAAAGTAGGAAAGCGCACAGTAATTATTCATTTACTACAAGAAAATCTATTCTATTAGCCTATATCGTTTAAACTTGCTGTCAATAATTTTGGTCCTTAGACAAAAGGATGGCTCTTTATAGAAAGATGAAGTTTGAATAATTTACTTATTTAATTAAAATTCATTCTAGGTTGTGTGTCAGTTCTAATGTAAAACATGTAATCTGTTTCAGTTTAAGGAAATAGAAACTGAAAAAGAAATGGTATTGGCAAGCAATCGCTCCTTGGCTGAGTTTAACCTGTCAAAAGAGCCGCATCTGAAAAAGACAAAGCAAGAAATTCAACAGCTTAGTGAGGAGGGAGAGCAGCTGTTCAACAGAATAGAAGCTAAATCTAAAGAGCTTTGTAAGTTGATAAATCCTTTTCATGAGTGGAATTGTCTCTGTAAAACATTAGAAATACAATTTTCCAAATTAATGATTCAAACTTGTTTTTTATGGGAACGAAGAAAGGCATTTAATTTAATCCAGCTGTCCTTGATCTTTGGGCCTTTAATGGATGAAGGTTGATTCACACTCATCAGTCTTGAACTACATTTTACCCTCATGTTTCAGGGTCATATAGATCTAATATTACAAATTCCAGACTACACATTACCTGCAGCCTGATAGATCTGGTCCTTTGATAGTTGAAGTTTTTCTGAACATCATTATTGAAAATTTGCTTGAAATATAAATCTTTAACCCTCCGAGTGTTATTTGTCGATGCGTCGACACATAACACATTTTGTGTAGTGTTTTGTGTCGATGCATCGACTCACAAACACTGTTTACGGCGAAGGCTCTATGACTGACAAAATCAGATTGAACTGGATCGAGTTAGGTATCGTTTTATTTTGCAGATTCAGAGCTTTCTCCGGAGGTCTGTCTCTAAGCGCTTTTCATTTTAGTTCCGAAAATATTGTAGCAGATAGCTGACGTGCGTATTTGTAAACAGCTTGGTTAACCTCGCACCGATGACTGATGTGTTTGATTACGTTTATCATTGTTTTAGTGTTAAAAATCAAAAGTAGTGATATACGTGGTGCATTATAAGAAGATTTAAGTGATTTTGAAGGGCTGGTTGATGATCCTGAAGAAGTAGGTAGTGATATTGATGTAAATTATCAGCCAGATTCCTAGCTATGGTTAGGCTATGCATTCTTAGCTAAACGTTATGTACCGAAATCTGTTTTTTGCCCATAACTTATTTATTTGCAAATCTACTTCCTTATATTATCATATATTTGTAATCCTCATAAAATTTAGAACAAAGTGGCAAATATTTATAGGCCTATAATTTATACAATTTCATTGAGCGCGAACATATCTTTTTTTCAAAATTTTCCAAAATATTTTTTTTTACCTAAAGAATTTTTTTGAAACAAATGTTCCTTATGTTTTATGTATAATATTGAAGTCCATGATTTTCCAAACAAAATGGTATATAGAACAGTATAATTAACATTGTTTTCAAGCTTCTCAGATCCGTTTTAATAAAACCTTGCAAATGAGCAAAAAATAGGCAGACATTAAGGCCAAAAAAGGGACACTCGGAGGGTTAATGTGGCATTGTGTTATTTTCAGCTCAAAAAGGATCAAACCAAAGCCTAGAAACAACTTTGGCACTTTTACAAACTGCCGCTTCTGAAATGGAAGAGGAGTCTGAGGTAGGTGTTTTTTTTTTACATTTCATACCACCATACATTAATATTAGTATATTTATAACTTATTAGATACATATGTTTCTCTCATTACAAATAAGAACACTCCAAAATATAAATTGGTTGATTTTGTCATTAAAATTGTAAAATGAATGCAACAGGTTTTAAATTTGTTCATCAACATGACCCCTTGGCAAGGTGATAGATACAGTTCTAGTGACCAAAGGCAATGCCAGAACAGTGGTTGTGTGTCCATTGTGTAGTATAGAGAATTTTAATCAGGCTTTCTTAGAATAGACCTAAACAAAACACATTACATTACGCTCCCGATTAACACATCGCAAATTAATCGCTATTTTTGTGTTACTTTTAACAGAAACATAGGTACTTTATAACGTTATTATTTACCCAACAAAAAATTAAGCTGTTGAAACAACCTTGACTAACCCGATAGCTCAGATAACCATGGCACTGCAGTGCTCGGATAGTCGAGAGTTTACTGTACTCACAACTCAAACAACAAAAAAAGAATTTATAAATAGTAGAACCTATATAAGAAGACTCTCATGGTGATTATAAAATTAGTCTGGTTATCAAGGTTGACTTCTTATTGAGGTTTGCAATAATATGTGTTTAGAGGTAAAATAAATTCAAGGGGATTTGAAAAATACACTTGTTATCAAGAGCGACTTGTTATCGAGGGTCTTCTTATCGAGGTTCCACTGTAACAATTTAGATAGGGTTGGAAAGTTTTAGTGGATTAGGATGTACACCGGCTGTCGATCAATTATGATCTGCAACTAGTTCCCTTCACGGCCAAGTTACCAGTTCAAATCTGACACCAACACTGTAATCTTTACTTCATTGTCTAGACCTACTGTTCTAGCCTCCATTACAACAGTTAGTCTTCATTGGCCGAAATAATGTGTTAATGAAAATCAACACTCCCGCCCTGTATGAATCACATTTTGTTATTCGATTTCTGTGGTCTAAGGATTCAACCGCAATTGAAATTCATCTCCAGTTCACTAACGTGAACATATTATAGTGTTTGGAAGTATAAAATGAGCATTTGAGGTAGAGAGAGTCTGAAGTTGGTCGTAAGGATAGTTTGTATGACAGTTTGCATGATGTATGATGTATTAGGAAACGTCGTCGTAGCAACCTCAGTGTGTTATGTAGGTGAGCACAAAGGACTTGTCTGCTTCAACTTGTTTGATGGTGGTTCAAACAAAACTCCAGCAAAAAACATCTTAAATAATAGTTTTTTACTCTTTTTTTACAAAAAAAAAAAAAAAATTATTATTGGAAATGCAATAATTCCTCAAACAACAAAATAGTAATTTTATTCAATATATATACTTACGCTTACATGTTATCTAACTCTCAGTAATTTATTTTTACAGGCATTAGCCTCAAAGCTTCTGGACGGCACCCTATTTGTTGAAGGATTTCTAGAACAGTTTTCTACTCATCGCAAGTTGATGCATTTGAGAAGAGTGAAAGCAGATAAGATGACAGAAATGGTCGGCAAGAGATCATCTGTATCGTCGGCACTTCACAGTTCAGGATCCAACTTCTACTCCCCACCACCAGCATTGGCAGCTTACCCCATGGTGCCAATCATGCCTATGCCCTCTATGTATACTACACCTAACCATTTCGGTTGAAAAATAAGTAATATGTATAGCGAAAAAATTAAACTAACTTTTATTTTTACGGATTTTTTTCGAGCTATTTTAATTTTTCATGTTCAGAATGGTTAATTATTGTATTTTAGATATTGTGAATAATATATTTGATACATAATAATATTTTAACTAATTTATAAAACTATAGATACATTTTATTATATTACAATTTATTTATTCAGTTCAATTACATTTTCAAGTAAAGATCAGAATAATTATTGTCCTTTTCTATGGTTCCAAAAATAACTAGACTAGATATAACCACTAATCAAAATCTGGTTATAAGCACCTCGATGGTGGGTATAAATAAGGAAAACATATTGGAGTGTGTGCTTTAATGGTTGTTCTAATATTTAATTGTATATAAACTATCTATTATTGTCTATTATTATCTATCGATTATAATGTTGTCAAAAAATTAGCTTATTTAAAATAAAAACTCGTTCAAACACGCTATTAATTGTTATTTATAATATAAAGCAAAAAAATATCTGTCTTAACTATAGATGATGTTAATCTCAATGCCACAGTAAAGCTACATTATAGGTTTATAGTACCTCTTCATTGTCTGTCTATGAAAGAAACTGTTAAAATCAAATACTGTATTTATTTATTTGTAATATGTACGTACTATGAATGGTGTCAGATATTATTTCTAAGAAATACCCCCGCCGCAGCAAACATTCAGTTTAAGCAAATTTCAATTTGTCTATTGGATTCATACTAAAATATCTCCATAAAAAGACATATTTTATCTCTTATCCATATATAAAGCCCAAAGTACCCATGAACTTTTTAGAAAACTACTAGTCACACCCCCATAAACCATATACTTAAAATGTTTGGCATGATAAGTAACTATCCATTATTTCATAAATTACCCTTTAAGGTCGTAATTGCTTTCCAAAGGGAACTTTCGATATACCTAATGTTAAAAATACCTCAGCTGTACTTATTTGTATGTTATTCTTTCAATTTATTACCTTATTAAAATCAGGTGTGATTATTAGCTTCTATTGTATTCTGCTTTGTTTATTTCAGCTTAACCTATTTAATTCTTTTTGTCTATGACTTTACCAATCAATAGTTTTATTAATACAGTACTTATGAAGTCAAACGGGGTGAAGCCCGTGGGTAACAGCTAGTTTAAATAACACCAGATTTTACGGGTACCAGTTTGCTGGTATGGGGAAGGTAAAAAGAGTTTTTTTACCAAATTTTAATAGTATAAGGTGTAATAAACAAATTTTCCATATTTGATTACCTAAACAAGCAAACTATAACAGTTTACTTACTCTCCATAAAAATAAAACAGGAATTTTAAATTTACAGTTTTTTAATTTTCTCCATTACTAATAACCGTACAAAAACACTTTAATATACTAAATTATTTGTTTTTTAAGCTCTTCATCATTTTTTAGAAGTAGGGAAATGTTTTGTTTTGAGGGTCGAAAATGGGAAAAACCCATGGTCCAATTATGCGGCTTTGCGAACTCATTCAAGTTTGAAGTCAAGTCATGAAAATCGGCTAAAAATTACTTGAGTTATCGTATTCACGGACACACACACACAAACACACATATATATATAAACATATATATACCTCTGGGGACATAAAAATGGAAAAGTAAATCGGTCCCAAACCTAGATCTTACTGTGCCACCTACCGTAATAGCTACTTTTCTATGGGGTAAATTGGCTGATAAAAATAAGTAGATAAATTAGCCTTCTAACAATATTACATCTAAATAAAGCTAACAACGTAATTTACTTTATTAATTTCAAAATTCAATAATTGAGTAACAGATTTTCTTAATAATAATGTTTTTACATTTTTCTTGAATTTGTTAATCTATCGATAAGAGACTAATAATTTTTAACATGAAAAATAATGACACAAACATTGATTAAATGAAGTTCAGTATTTGACATGAAGTAGGCAAACTGATTAAGAAAATGTATTGCTTCACAAACACACTCCATTATTGATTACATTTAATTTCATAGTACTATTCTCAAATCATTGAGAAATTTGAAATGTGTTGGATCATTATTTGTAAATTTCATGTAGGAAGATCATTAGTGTGCTGTAAATGATCTTGTACAGGTGTTATGAACTGTAGAGTAGGGTATTTGTAAATTTTCATAATGAGGTCTATACAATTGAATCTATTATGTTACAAAATCATAAGTTTAAATACAATTTTTAAAAGATTCCTTACTTAGAGTACAATCGTGGTCTTCTGGTGACAACAAAGTCAAAGACGATGAAACACTAACACTCACCGACATTTTGGCCTCGATACAGAGTGCCATCTTCAAGGCGACTTGACTCCACAAAGATGAAAATCAAGTGTTGTTGAGACTTCATTTTTCATCTGTGGGGAGTCAAGTCGCCCTGGGCACTCTGTGTCGAGGCCGAAACGTCGGTGAGCGTTAGTGTTTCACGGTTTTTGACATGGTTTTTGACATATTACTGTTAAAAAGTTTACAATTATTAAGCTCTGATTCAGCTTGAGAGATAAAATCAATGTTCTAACAAAGATCATAAAAAAGATTAAATAAAAAAAAATTATCTTTGATTCTTAGTTTCTCTTTAGTATGATTTGAATGTCATAGATTTTTTATTGAACTTGTATTGTAGTTCATTACGTTAAGATGACATGTAATTTGCCATGTTTTGTATTGTTTCATTAAATAGAGCATACTGTTATCAAGCTTAGTTTCTTATTGACCTGTCCTGTATTTTTCCATTGTAGTTTTCTTGGATTATCAAGCCTCATTATTAATACCTAGGCTGTTAATGTTGAAGCAGGCAAAAGAATAAAAGTTTTGTCTTCCCTTTGTATAGTTTAAATTATAGGTGATTCTCTCCATAGTAGTAATTGCTAAGTGGTTATAGTGTTCGTTCGGCAATCAAAAGCTTGCCCTTTCCATCCTGAGAAAAAGTTTTTTCATCGTTGGAAACTGAGTCAGCTGTCCTTGATCAATGGGCTTTATAATAAATGGTCATGGCTTTACAAACAGCTGGTCTTAGTCAGTAATAAAGCATCTCACTCCATTCCTCACTTGTATTTGGGTTAAGATACGTCTAGTGGCTACCCCATCTCAATTGATGATAACAATACAATTACATTGTTTTAGATCTAAAAATATATACAGCGCTATATCTCTGCGTGATGAATAAGGCCCTTCTTAAGCCTACCTATCTTCTTGAGAGGCTTTCTTTTGCAGTGCAATACTGTATTGAAAACTCTTTGTACAGTGAAAAAAAAATAAAGATACGATAGATCCTTAAAAAAAACATACAAAAATGGTAAGAAGTGAAAAAATCTTGCCTCACAGCGAGTCGAGTCACTGCTCGTATAAAGGATCTATACTTTACTGAGATAATGTGAGTGAAAGAAACATATCGTGATTTTATTAGCATAAAGATACGATAGATCCTTGAAACAAACATACAAAAATGGTAAGAAGTGAAAAAATCTTTCCTCACAGCGAGTCGAGTCACTGCTCGTAAAGGATCTATATTTTACTGAGATAATGTGAGTGAAAGAAACATATCGTCATATTATTAGCATCGCACAAGCATGTGTTGTACATTCTCAGCAGTAAGAGGGGGCTCATATTATTAGCATCGCAGGCTGTGCTACGCACAGCCTGCTAGGGGACATTCCACTCTTTAGCATTAAAGAACTGGAATCATCTGTCCTCTCCCTGAAAAATAGAAAGGCACCTGGTCCTGATGGTATTCCCAGTGAGGCTCTCAAGAAGGTATTCTCAGTTAACCCCCTCTTACTGCTGAGAATCTACAACACATGCCTGTGCGAAGGGATTTTCCCAACTCCTTGGAAAAGGGCTAGGCTTGTGTTAATCAGCAAGGGGAAAGGTGACCCCAATATGCCGTCGTCTTACAGACCCCTCTGTATGTTGGATGCGGCCGGAAAACTTTTCGAGAAACTAATCCGCTGCCGACTGACGTCTGCCGTGGAAGCTGCCGGAGATTTGTCTCCTCGTCAGTACGGCTTCAGAAAGGGTCGGTCAACAATCGACGCGATATCCGAGGTACACAGAGCGGTAGAGCGTGCCGAGAGCTTCAATCATTACTCTCGCCATATCGTGCTTCTTGTTACGCTAGATGTCAAGAATGCTTTTAACTCGGCGAGATGGGTCGATATGTTGAGCGCGTTGAGGAACAGCTTCCGCGTACCAGCATATCTGTTGAGGCTGATCGAGGACTACCTGCGCTGCAGAACTCTTAATTTCGAAATTAAAGATAGTTCGCGGACGATGGATGTTACTTCCGGTGCCGCGCAAGGTTCGATACTCGGCCCAGATTTGTGGAACGCTGCCTACGACAGCCTTCTGAGATCTGAGATGCCAGAGGAGACCGTTTTAGTTGGGTACGCCGATGACGTTGCAGCCCTCATTGCTGCACGCAACGTTGAGCTAGCCCAACTGAAACTGAACCAAGTCATGCGCGTTGTAAATGCCTGGATGACTGATCATGGTCTGACACTCGCTCTGAGCAAGACAGAGATCGTCATCCTCACGAAAAAACGGATTGAAACCATCGTTCCGCTACGAGTTGGGAACGTAGTTGTTCAAACCACGCGAATCGCCAAGTACCTCGGTGTCATGGTGGACAACAAGTTGAGCTGGAGGGACCAGATCTTCCGTACGGCGGACAAGGCTGCTAGTAGGCTTATGGCCAATGTCGGTGGTCCCCGGTCCAGCCGTAGAAGACTATTGATGTCTGCAGTCCAGTCCGTGCTTCTCTACAGCTCTGAGGTGTGGGCAGACGCGCTTAACAAGGAGGCGTACAGGTCGAGGCTCGCACGAGTGCAGCGTCAGGCGGCACTCAGGGTCGCTTCTGCGTACCGTACGGTGTCCGAACCGGCCGTTTTGGTGATTACTGGAGTTATCCCTGTCAAACTCTTGGCAGCGGAGAGGAAGGCAATCTACCAGAGACAAGGCTACATCGGAAAGGACGCTGCAAGAACGGAAGAGCGCTCCCGCACTTTTCAGATGTGGCAAGAAAGCTGGGAAAGGGAGACTCGAGGAAGTTGGACTGCCAGACTCATCAGACAGGTCCAACCGTAGGTGGAACGGCGGCACGGTGAGGTTGACTATTACCTCACGCAGTTCTTGTCAGGTCACGGCTATTTTCAGTCGTACCTGCACTTGATGGCCAAAACAAATTCACCTGACTGCATTTACTGCCCATGCATTCCCGACGACGCGGAACACACTTTTTCCACTGTCCACGATGGGATATGCTTCGCCAGGAGGCCATTCAACATCTTGGGGTGCTGTCGATTGAATCAATTTGTGAGATCTTGCTGAAGGGTGAGGACAACTGGGACTGCTGGTCGCACTTTGTCCGGAATGTCCTTCAAGCTAAAAAGAACGATCTAGATCGGATCACAGTCTAGATTTTATAAGAAATAAATGGCTAGACACGGCGTAAGCCCCTCGGGCGTAGGCAAACTCGGCCTAGTTCTGATGAAGTGCGACAAGTGTTCCCAGGCTAGTGTCCGAAGAGTAGAGGAGGTTTTTAGTGGGTAGTCTCTGGGCCTTAAGCCCGTTGGAGTCCCACACTACAGGCTAGCCACCTGTGTGCATAAATGCATTTTCCCACCTCTCCCTAAAAAAAAAAGAAAAAAAGAAAAATGCACAGCCTGCTAGGGGTGTCTCTGCACTCGCTAAAGGCAGCGGATCTAGCGCTGGCTGTGTCGTGACTAGACAGCCCTAGGGTAGGGTAGCGGCTGCTCTAGTACTGACCTTGGGCGGAGGTGACAATCAACCATCCGGCCAAGGCCCAGATAGTTAACGCAACCGCAAACTGTTACAGGTATGTGTGCAGCTGTGACAGGACTCAGCTGGAGACGAGGGATCCAACCCCGAAAGGGTCCAGTCTTGGGCATTAGCAGGCATAGTGAGTGGGTCACGGTTCGGCTGCTAAACTGATAACATTTTGTTTTTCTTGTAAATAGTCATGGCTGAACGTAAACAAACAGAATCATTACCCCAGGTGGGTACCTGCTCAAGCGGAGAATCCCACTCCTCCTTTTTGGGGGACAAGCCCATGGATTCTGGGGAGGGCAACAATCAGCTTTTATCTTATCTTATCTTACAGGGGCAGGTCGAGACTTGATTGATTGATTCTGTAGGGGCGGACCTTGTCCTGTTGCAGGTCAGCCACTGATGGGTTTTTTGCGCACCCCATTTTTTTTTTTTTTTTTTAAGAGACTTTTAAGCACTCATCCGTAATTGAATTATTGCGCACCCCAGACAATTGTTTTCTTGTTGACCTTATAAGTTAAGGCGTCCAATGAATGCCTGTAGCTTCCCAATAAGTTCATCCTCGGGAAGATATCTTCCTCTAGCCAGATTCCCAAGAGTTATCATTCTAGCATCAGAGATCTCGTTACAATCAAAGAGTAGGTGATCGGCTGTCTCTTCTGACCTATCACAGTGCCTACAGATCGGTTCACCATCATATAAGCCCATCCGTTGTAAATGTTTCCTGAATCGCCCATGACCAGTTATCAGTTCAACAATTAGTTTGATTCTTCGTCTAGTCTTATATCAAGAGGTCAGAGGCAACCTTTTTGGAAGGTCTAAACAGAGTAAGCTTGCTGACCCTAAGAAGGGGAGTGTCGACCCAGCGCTTGCGATGCTTTTCTTTGGCCCATGACACAATCGAAGAACATTCGCTGTTTCGTGAGATGCCACAGAAGGGTTGTGGGCCTATCATTAGTTGTTGCAGAGGCAGTGTTTGCCAATCTATCTGCAGCTTCATTACCTTTTATGCCCGAGTGTCCTGGCACCCAGCAGAGCGTAAGATCATTTCTCCTACCCAACTCCGACACAAGGCAGTCCCACACGAGCTTAGAGTTGAATTTGTCAATCAGCTTACTTTTAACAATGATGTTATTGTGCAGAACACCACAATGGAGACGGAACCTGGGGAGATCGTGGATACGCCAGAGATCTTCTCGAAAAGTTCTTTGACAGCAAGAACTCCACCCAAATCACCAACTGATGTCCTTGAGCTTTGTCATAGGTTAGACGTAGACCGAAACAAGCAGCTAGACATCAGCATTGTCGGTGATTCTCCGTCTCTGGCGTCGCATCGTCCGACTCTGAGACTGTTTCTACAGTTATGACCAGAACTGAATATAGATTGTCTGTTGGAGAAAGAAAAACGGCTGAAGGCACGTGGATCCCAAACAGACAATGGAGAAAGAGGAAGCGAGAGTCAATGGGTTCCCCTGGGGAAGGTTCTGGCGTACCACCATAATGCGTAGAATCGGACCCGACGGGAACCTTGGGTCTTTTCAAAGAAAAATAAAAAATCTAACCGATCAGCAGATGCATCCGTTGTAGGAGTGGTCAGCTACAGAGACCGACTTGTAGGTCACAAGTTGGCAGTTGCTCCAGAGGCCTATCCTGACGAGAGATTCTCTGCTGAGGAATGTGACTTGTTACAGGACAAACTGATGGAGCTGGTGTTTGGTGATGACGGCGCCAATCTTCCGCATCAGTTTGAAAAAAATGAACACAAGAAGGGTGCTCTTGTCGTAACTTGTGGTAATTCTGAAACTTCTGACTGGCTAAAGAGGGTGGCACAGAAGCTAGCGCTGGAAGGTGAGAGGAGTATGGAGGTCATTGTAGCAGACTATAGGGATCTGTTGCGCACGACCAAAGTGCTCCTCCGCACCGACAGGCGTCTGGCCAAGGTCGAAGCCTCTAAGTGTTTGTTCAGATTGAGTAGCAAAATCCTGGCGTCACGACAAAAGACTGGCGTGTCATTGGTGGGAAGAAGAAGGACGATCATCAGATTCTTGTTCTTGTCATTGATGAAATGAAAGTGCAGGTTCTAAAAGATCGTGGCTGGATTATCTACCTAGGTCTGGGGAAACTGCAGCTCAAAGTCATCTCTGGTGCTCCCTGTGATGACCCAGGTCCTTCAAGCGAACCTACAACACAGTAAGGCTGCTATGGCCGTGTTCTGTCTGAGCACGGTCAAGCAGTCCTTAGATTTTGCCTTGTTTCAGGAACCATCGGTCAATAATTTTAGAATTTCGGGGATGGGTACTATCAGGGGTAACGTCATTTCCGCGTCTGTACCACACCCTAAAACTTGCATTTGGGTTAAAGATGGGCTAAAAGGTAATCCAGTTCTAACGCTTTGTTCGAGGGACATAACACTAATTAAGACTGCATGTGCTAAATCTGACATCAATCAATCAATCAATCAATCAATCAAATATTCTTTATTCATGTTTAGACAATATGTCTTAAATAGCATCATTAAACTAACATAAAGAAAAAATTATAAACTAAATAATTAAAGTAATTCATTACAAAGGATCTATATAGTAAAACTAAAAAATGAGTGTTATTACTTAAACAAATTATAAAATCGATTACGTCAGAGTAAAACTAGTTGGTATCTGGAATTCAAATGAACGTTTCGAAATTACTATTTAAAAATTCGTCGATAGAATAAAATGGGTTTCTTATCAATAAGTCTTTTAGTTGGCTTTTGAATCTGTTTGTATTATTTTCTTTTTTAAGTGAAATGGGTAATTTTTGAAGAAATTTTAATCCTGTATATGAAGGTTTTTTGGTGTAGAATTCTAAATTATGTCTAGGAAGGTTAATTTGAAAGCGTGTGTTATATTTACTTGCAGAGGATAATAAATGAAATTGTTTTGCAAAATTTTGTTGGGCCTCTGTTTACATGCCACAGGGCGACGAGGGACTGTTCCCATCGGCTGAGGTCAGAAGACTGATCGATCTTGCACAGGAGTCCGGAGCTGAACTTGTGATAGGCTGCGACCCCAATGCTCAAAACACTACCTGGGTATGCAGGGACACCAACAATCAAGGTATCACTACTAGAGTACCTAGCTTCTTCTTATAGTTAACGTAGGCTCAGAACCAACTTTTCTAAGTAGGATAGGTCAATCTGTCATTGATCTCACCCTGTGTTCAGCGGGTATGGCTAACAGGATTACTTCAGTGTCTCTTGAGCCATCCCTGTCTGATCATAGGCATATCGTTTTCAGGTTGGGGAATTTTTGCAACGAATTTAGCTTATTCAGGAACCCAGGCAAGACTGACTGGGGCTCCTTCAGAACCGATCTTCAGAGCAAGATTGCCTCAAATCGGAATACATCACTTATAAATACAGTTGATGCACTTGACGAGGCGGCAGACCTACTAACTACGTGCATAGTTACATCCTTTGAGAATAATTGTCCTTTACGTAAGGGCAAGAGCCATAGGGCTAGCTGGTGGGGTCCTGAAGTTGCTTCTCTCAGGAGGAGAGTTAGGGCCCACTTCAGGCGAGCTAAGAAAACCAACGACTGGGATACATATCATAATGTTCTCACAGAATATAACCATGCAGTACGAAAGGCCAAAAGGCTCTCATGGAATAACTCTTGCAGTAATTTAGAAAGTGTATTAAAGAATAAAGACATTTCTAGAATACACAAGGTTCTTGCTAGAGACAGGAATGCTAGAGATAGGTTCTTGCTCTTGGTGCCGTTGAGGGACCGGATGGTGCAATGGCTTTTGAACCTACTGCAATACTTAAGGTTATGGCTAAAACTCATTTCCCTGGTTGTATTGTTTCTGAAGTGCAGCAGGAGGAGGTGAGTTCTGAGCGGCCAAATCTAGGCCATCTTGCAACCCATTCTATATGGAGCACTGCTTGCCGCTTAGTCACCTTCAGTAAGGTAAGATGGGCTGTCAGTTTATTAAGACCCTTCAAATTGCCGGGTCCTGATGAAGTAAGGCCTGTTTGCTTACAGGAAGGTCTAGACATTATTATTCGCTCACTCTGTAAACTTTTCAGAGCAAGCTTAGCCTTAGTACACATTCCCTCAGGGTGGTGTAATTCTCGTATTGCTTTTATTCCTAAACCATGGAGGGATATTTACACTGATCCTAAGTCATTTAGACCCATTTCTCTATCTTTGTTTCTTCCTGAAGATTCTGGAAAAATTGATCTTAAGATATATGATGGATACAGTTCTCAGGACAAATCCCATTCATACTAATCAGCATTGGTACGTCGAAGGAAGATCATGCGAGACCGCGCTGCACCAACTCGTGAGTAAGATTGAGAAAGCTCTAGAGAGCAGCAAAGTGGCCCTGGGTGCCTTTCTTGATATTCAGGGCGCTTTTGATAACCCTGGCACTCCAGCAATTCTTAATGCCGTGAGAGCTAGAGGATTTCACGAGATTGTATATTGTATGTAAGTGGATTGAATCCTTGCTTCACAGTAGGAAGGTCAGGCTCTCACTCCATAATGACACGATCGAGGCAAGAACTACTCGAGGTTGCCCCCAGAGTGGGGTGGGGGGGTTCTATCCCTTCCTTTGGAATTTGGTAGCAGACAACCTTATAAGGACCCTCAATGAAAGTGGGGTCCTCGCCTTAGGCTACGCTGATGATGTTGCAATCCTTGTGGTTGGAAAGTTCTACGGAACCATTACTAACCTTATGAAAAGAGCTTTAAGGGTGGTGGACCGTTGGTGTCTTGAAGTTGGGCTCTCCATTAATCCCAGGAAAGTTGTAATGGTACCCTTCACAAGAAGGAGGAAACTGGAAGTGATTGGCCCACTAATACTGCAGGGCACTGAAATAGAGCTGCAGAATCAGGTGATGTATCTAGGTGTAATTTTGGACAGATCACTTCGCTGGGGATGCACAGATGCAGAATTGTTTTCCTAAGTTCAACAGAAAATTATAAAATTTCTCTTCTCTAGATAGCACCCAAAAAATCTGTGCACTGACTTCACGGTAAAACATCGTCGTGATAACATCCTGAAAATATGGCTACCTCTTGGTCCCACAATCTCCCACGATCACGGCAAAATCATGGTTATCTCCCTCAATCAGGGCAACTTTGTGATTATTTCTCATGGATCACAGAAACGTTGTAGTTAATAGTTATATAATACACACGTGATTTTCATGAGACAACTACATGAAGAGTGAACAAATGGCGATTTGTGGCAAATTTTATTGTTGATTAAAAAAAGGTACAATTTCTTAGATAAATGTATACAATTCACAAACCTTTACCCGTTAATTAACATTTTGCTTTAAGTATTTTTTTCTTAATCCCGTCTCTAAAGAGCAACATATTCTATTGAGCTTTAAAAAGAAAACACAATAGGTAAACTAATACCCATTTTTTAAAACAAAACAAATTCCACACTTATTCTTTTCTCAAATTTCTCACTCATTTTTGGGTAGATTATTGTGTGATTTGGGTTAAAATATACCCTGATGCATCTCTATCTCTGTTTTAGTAATGGATAAAATAGCTCGGTTTGGTTTACTGGATGCGGCTGGGCATTTTTTACTTGAAATGAAAAAATAGTATTTTTCATCTGTAGGGTGTAAGACGTCTGTTTCGTTGACACATTTTGCCTGTCTGATGAAATATATTTTTGTCATATTGCATCATTATTTAAGCAAACTAAGTTACAAAAACAACAGTATTTTTCATGTAAAGATAACCTCTCAAAACGACAGCATCTTTAACTCCCTAGGGACTAAAAAGGATTTTTACTCCATAGGGGAGTAGAAGAGCTACTTAAAACCCGCAACGCATGTATTAAAAATGGCTCAATTTGCTGCAGTATGACAAAAACTTGTTCTTTTTGCTGGAGTTTTATGGCTTAAATAAAAAAATCTAAAACAAGTTTGCACATCTGGACCTCTACGTAGGCGCAAGTATTATAGTAAAAATAAGTGGGAATGGATCTTAAAAAATGTATTGGGAACTAAATTTGCATATAGCGTTTTTTTTTTGTCTGTGCACTATCTAAAACTAAAGAAGGAGACGTATGGAGAATTAAACATAATCAGGAACTAAGAGATCTGTTCAAGGAGCCTAATATAATTGCAGAGGCTAAAAGCTTCGCTGGACAGGCCACATCATTAGAAAAGAGGAAACTAGCACATTACTGTACATCAAATATGGAAAATTGATCCACTGGGGAGAAGACCACGAGGGAGACCGAAGGAATACTAGACGGATGAAGTTAAGAAATATATGTCCAGGATGGAAGTCAATGAAGAAACCGCAAGAAACAGGACGACGTGGAGGCAGTGTGTTGGTGAGGCCAAGTACCACTTTGGGTACAGATGGCCATGGGAGTAAGAGTATGTAAAGTACAATTAATGACTGGCGGGGAAACCGCTTTGAAAAGAAAATGTTTGCACGCAAATTGAATCTGAAACATTACTTGCCTTTGCCTTGTAAAAACACTAAACTATATTTATTCTTGTAATCCATAGTTACATTTGTGTATAGTAATAATATTATAAAATACCCCCGCTGCAGCAAACCTGCAGACTAAGTTAATTTTCATTTGCCCGGCTGGATTTCTACAAAAATTTTCCCTAACAATTTTCAGATTTTTTCCTATTTAAATAACATTAATTTTAGTAAGTACTTAGGTTTGCTGCTACAGGGAAGATTGAGGTGGGGCTTTTTTATTGAAATGTCAATAGCTTAGTATGAAATAAAATTGCCAAATTTGATTGAAATATATCCATAAACAAGCACACTACAACATTTTATTTATTTTCCATAAGAGTAACACGGGAATTTTAAATTTATAATTTGTTTAACTATCTCCGTAACCGTTAGGCATACAACAACACTTTAATATACACAATTATTTATTTTTTTAAGCTCTACCAAATGGTTTGAAGAGAAATTATGAAATTTTGTGTTTTTAGGGTCAAAAATGGGAAAAATCAATTTTTACCCCATAAACTTCCGTTCCCATAATCCGATTATGCTGGTTCGCAAACTTGTTTGAATAAACGTAGGTTTACACATTTGTACCAAATTTAGAGAGGTTACCATTCGCTTTGTTGTTCATTCGTTATTGTTGTTCATTCGCCTATTGGGTCTGATGATGATTGGAGTGTCCAATCGAAATCGATGGATGGTCTTCAAATGGTCCAAAATCGTTTGGTCCAACGTTTATATTGCCGTTCGTTTGGTCCAACGGATAAAAACTCGTTCGTTTGGTCCAACAGTTAAAAACTCGTTCGTTTGGTCCAAAATTGCTTGGTCCAAAAGTACAGGCAAAACCAGAAGTACAATTTTGCATTGTGGAGTAAACTTATGAAATATACTGTACGTTTATATTGCCGTTCATTTGGTTCAAAATCGTTTGGTCCAACAGTTGTAAAACAGTTCGTTTGGTCCAAAATCGTTTGGTCCAACAGTTAAAAACTCGTTCGTTTGGTCCAAAATCGTTTTATCCAACACATTAATACGAGTTTGTTTGGTCCAACGGTATAAACTATTGCGTCCCTCACATTGAAGGCGTTCAAATATCCACCGTCGTATACAATAATAATATTAATACAATTTTTGCTTTAAACATGCCGACTTTCTATGTTTTAAACGTTAAATACACCATGTTTTGTACATAAATAAATACATACCTCCTCTATTATATATATATATATATATAGATATAGTTAATGGTTAAGATAATACCGTTGACAATAAGCCACAACAAATACAAACTCTTTTCTTTTCAATAATTTATTCTTGGTTCTCATGGGGGTAAACATAACATTTTGGGAAGTTTTAGAAAAATAGGATATATCTTCACTGAGAAATTCACTTTATATATTTTGTATTATTAACTAAATGATTGTTACAAATGCCATGACAAACACACAACAAATATAGATTGAAATTAATATATATATAAATTAAATAAACCATCTGTTTAACATTAAATGCAAACTCAAAGCAAAGTCAAAGTTTATCCACAATTCTATGGAATTAAAACGCGTTGTTTTAAGATTGACTGGGGATAAAAAGTTAACAGGACACAAGCACATTATATATAAATAAATATATGTATATGTGCGTGTATGTAAATGCAAACATATCAATTATTTAGAAACATAACACAAAACAACAAATATAGGCCTCGGAAGGCAGGCGGTTGGGTAGACGACGTGACGGCGATTATTTAAACGCCTTCAATGTGAGTGACGCAATAGTTCATACTGTTGGACCAAACGATTTTGGACCAAACGAACTGTTTTACATTTGTTGGACCAAACGATTTTGGACCAAATGAAATACTCCCCGTGAAATGTACAGTCTATTTCATAAGGATAACATAACAGCAAGGAAAATTTGTCAGATGTAGTCAAATTTACACATAATTATAATACAAGGAATAAATATAATTTCAGATTACCACATCACAAATTGACGACTTTTAGAAACAGCCCTCAATATATGGGACTTAGATTGTACAATGAATTACCCCTGTATCTTAAAAATTTAAATGCTACTCAATTTAAAGATAAAATAAAAGATAAAATAATTGAGAAAGCCTACTATTCACTTGACGAATTTTTGGAGAACCCTATAGTGTAGATAAAAATTCTCTGATATCCTACATGAGTTTATTTTAATTATTTTAACTATTAATTTTACTATAAAATACACCACTATGACGAAACACCTGTTCTTATGTATGAAATGTACTTTGTAAAGAACGTTTTGTGTAAATAAAATATGTCTTATGTCTAAGTTTACTCCACAAGGCAAAATTGTGCTTCTGGTTTTGCCTGTACTTTTGGACCAAACGATTTTGGACCAAACAAACTGTTTTACAACTGTTGGACCAAACGAACTATTTAACAACTGTTGGACCAAACGATTTTGGACAAAACGAACTGGTTTACAACTGTTGGACCAAACGATTTTGGACCAAATGAAATACTCCCAAATCAATCACCACTTACCATCTTTTTTGTATATTTACCGTCTTGTGCTTGTGAGTAACAGTATAAGCGTAAATATATCTTTTAAGTGTTATAAGAAGTTTCTCTAATTTACTTTCCGTACCTAATTTAATCAAAATCGGATCATTTTTGCTAGAGTTATTGTGCTAACGGACATATATATATCCTCTGGGGACCTCGAAACGAAAAAGTAAATCGGTCATGGGTCTAGGTCTTACCATGAGACCTACAGTAATAGCTTATTCCCTATATGGGAAATTCGCTAAAATGAAAATCTATGTGACAACACACAATATCTTTTGGGTAGTTATACTTCAAAAACGTCTTAAAAGGCTATTTATATTGGACACTATCACATCTTATGGGTCCGCGGAATTGGCTAACTCCGGAACCCGCTAACCTGCTCTAGAGCCGGGTTGGCAAATTCCGTCCTCGTACGGAAGTCGCTAACTCGGTCCCTCGGCAACTCCCAATCAGAAACCTCGCGCACCATCCAGTGGGAGCCAAGCACGAAGATTGTTGGCCAGTGTTGCCGAAAGTGTAGTACCTACGATCGTATTGGTACCATAATGTTGTATCCTATGAATAATTAGGAGTAAGATCAATGTAGTTGATAAAATAAATATGTATTCAGAAGTATGTTTATTATTATTCTTATGATTATGATTAGGGTGGAAAATGCATTATAGTCTTACCGTAGACTAACCAACACAAGTGGACTTCACAATTTGGTTTCATCTATATATTAATAGGCAAGCATGCTTCTTTGAAACCTTTTTTCTCAGCTTGTATGCATCGCTTGGAAAATCTACGCATACTGTTAGAAAGATATTTCCTGTAGATATGCAGAATCCCTTTATAAATTAAAATAGGCTCAGAAATAAGAAAAAAATGAACTTTAAACTTAAAAAAATTAGCATGGGCCATATGGGTGACAAAATATAAACATAAAATCAATACAAATAATATAATTTCCAATCACATGTTTTATTTTAATTTTAGTTTTTTATATCTTTTAATCTTAATCTTCTTTTATCTTTTTAAATTAGCTGATCTTATCCAACAACGAAGCTATTGTCCATTAAGTAGCTCAGTTCCGGGGAATGGGGAACAGAGCAATGGCTTGGTATAGTTTATTTCGATTGTAAAAGCAATATGAAGAAAAATCAACACTAAAATCAGGAAAATCTGTCAAGTCGTTGATTCAGAATCGTGAAATAAAGTAACCCTGTAACCCTGTTTAATATAAGAATATTATATACCGATTATTATCCGATTATTTACTAGTGGGCCTTCGGTTTACAATCTAAAAACTGTTATTAAAACATGTAGGCCTAACATTACCACTAAAAAATTCGACAAATTTTAGAATTAGGTTTAGCTTTTACTTGTAGGCCTACAACGCTTTGGTTTAAACTAATTATGCCTAGATTTTTAGCTATTGCTATTCTATAAATTATTGTTCTAATACGTAGCCTATGTCATATCTTACACGTAAGTTGGACGATTCAACGACGATCCTTTAAATTTAAATCTATGAATTAGTTATGAAAGTTACGATGGTTAGTGACTGTATAAATTAATGGTTTTGATTTATTATGACATCACGAATTAACTTGTTTTTTGTGTGTGAGAACTTGTGTGTATCTTACATTAATTTCATATAGGTTTATTGGTACTACTTAATTTTCAATATTTTTCATATTCTATTATTTTCCTATAATAATGGCATTTATAGTTAAGATCGAAATTATTAACATTTAATTGGCCGTTATACAGTTAGATAAAAAATATTTTAATATTTTAATTACTTTGGGCTAGGTGGTAACTGTTAAAAGTGGAATTGATAACAAAAAACAATAACATTTACTGTATCTTTCTTTATTGACACTGACATTTTGAAATACGGCAGTGTACGATTATTTCGTCGTATAAGGTTGGCAACGATCCGTGCAGTGAGGAATAACTGCTGGGTAACAGGCTGGGTTAGCAACTTCCAGAGTTAGCGAATTCCGCCGCGGGAAAAAATCGAGTTAGCGGGTTCCGGAGTTAGCCAATTCCTGACTGGGACGGTTAGCCAGTTCCAGAGTTAGCCAGTTTCGACACACGACCGAGTTAGCTAGTTCCAGAGTTAGCCAATTCCTACGTCTCCATCTTATACTCAACATCGATAAAAACCGACGTATGGTCCGGACTTAATCAAATCTGATACTGAGATTTCCAGATCAGAGGGAATCAACTGTATCAAACTACTCATATTGAATTACCTACATCAAGTGCTATGCTAGGCAATGTAGGTTACAAAATGAATCACAATAAAGGAATAGAAACTTTTAATAAAATACATAATTGCCCGTCATGAGGCAATTGTAACTATTAACAGTAATGTACATAGTTAATGTATTAAATGTACATCTATTTTACAGCTGCAGCTGGCAGGAAATATTAAAACAACTGAAATATATAAACAACAAATAAGGTTCTTTCAAACCTATGTATAGAAAATTAAAACAAAAAGGCAGAACAAAGGTTATAAATTGTATTAAAACATTAAAAATGTAAAAATAGGCTAAGAATACTTAAAAAATATAACTGAATTTGAATATAAAAGTTAAAAGTTAAAAGTGTTTAACTCTTAAAATTACAACAATTAATACAGAGACGTTTCTTCGGTAAATTGGCTTACACTCGATGCCAGTAAAAGGAACAATATATTAAATATCAAAGCCTACAATATTTCTTCTATAAATGACTCGATAAATAGGCCTTGATTAACAATGTCTTTTGAATAAACAGGAAATGTCCAGATCACCATGTGACCAGGCATTTATTGCACATAACCGACGTCAGTCAAAGTTATAGCGTTCAGATCTCTTCTGGGGACGGCACACGAGCTGACGTATTAGCTGGCTGTAGTAACTGCATCAACGCCTCAATGTCACTCTTGTTCACCTGAAAATCACCAAGTTATCTTTATTTAGTACAGCTGATCTTTAGGGGTGGGTGAGTACTCGACCCCGAGTCAAGTAGTAACTACTACTCGACATCCGAGTCGAGTAGTTATAAATTGTGCCACTTCACGATTTTCTACGCCTGTATTTAATAAATGATATTTGTTTTTGTGTTGATGTCTTATTTATCCCCATTCCTACAAAACAACAACTATATAACTTCATATATAGGCTATAGTCCAGCGTAAACCAAATGATCAACAACCATCATCATTTGGCAGATCTTAATATAATTTGGAAAGTTTCGTATTCGGAAGTTTGATATAAAGTAAAATAAAAATATTCTGTTTGTGATTTTGAAAAAAAAGTCGAGTCGCGTAGTTGCGCGTTAAGTAGGCCTAGGCCCAGTACTTCTTCAACGAGTGGTTTGTATTTCGAGCTCCTGACAGGCCGTTTCATGAGCACTGGACCTGGATTCATGAGCCAAGATGGAGTTGTTGTTACACTCTGGCCTCAGGTCGCTCAGTCTGGGGTGGGTCGATGTATATGAACAGAGTCAGGGTTGCCACCATAGTGGGATGACAAAATTCATGCAGAATTCATGGTTTTCATTGGCAGTTTGAAAAAATTCATAGTCAATGCGCTCACACAGGTTGTGGAAAAAAAACCGATCTATTTTATGTAGCGCACTGTTCAGCAAAATCATCTGAGAGTGGTGGGGTTAGGCTAGTTGAAAAGCCTACACCATAGATGAAGTGATGCCATTATCTGTGGTCATGCAGTGGTCACCTGAGCATCATCGTGTGTTTGTTATCACAGTCAAATTTAAATAGTTATTTGTGTAACTAGTGGTGAAAGTGGCGTTTTGCTGCACACGAGAGCAATGTTTACGCACGAGCCGCAGGCGAGTGTGGAATGATCTCGAGTGCAGCAAAGGCCTTTTTCACTCGTGTTACACATTATATTTTTCCTACAGTCACTATAAAGCATATAAATAATTAGTCTTTCAAACACTATGCAACACGTTTTTAGGTTCAGCTGGCAACACAAATGGTGCCCTAGAGAAAGTAGTACCCGCGGTCCATATCACTCCGCTATTTTTCCTCGGCAAGAAATGTGTTCCGCGTTTTGAGAATATAGTTCCGTATGTTTTTGTAATTTGAAGTGGTTTCCGCGCCTAAAAAAAATGCTTAAAAGGTATTTTCTTGTTTATTAAGATCGTAGGAAGGTTTTAAAAACGTTTAAAAGAAAAGTCCAGAAAGTTCAGAAATACCGAAACTATAAACACGAAATGACAGGTTAAATCGTAGTTATAATAGTCAATCAGCTGCTCATAGTATAATTATCTTTAAGTGTTGCCAACCTATTTCCAAGCGTACACGGAATACGTGCATAATGGAACCACGCTGTTTTGTGTTGTTTCGTTGGAATCCTGATGTGCGGCAAAGTATAAACCGTACGGCAAAGTATAAACCGTGCGGCAAAGTATAAATATGCAGCAATTAGCAGCTTTCTGTACTATAAACAGTACAAGAAAGCCAACTTTGTCGGGTGACTGTAGGAAAAAGTTATTATTCAGTCATTGCAACTCAGCGGCAGTTCGGTGCATTTCTTAAATTGGGGCGACGTTGATTCCGTCAAGTAGCACATTCATGTGGTGGACAACCAACTTTAGAACAATGGCATCTGCGTTTAAAAAGAAGCTGACAAGCCGTCCAAAGTCAGATCGGATGTCAGACAACTAACATTCGATAGAATACGTGCTGATGTGGTAAACAGTCCTCGTATGCCCGCTTGAAAACAAACATCTACTTTAAACATGTCTGACCGCTCGGTTACACTAATTTTGAGGTTCGATCTTAATTCTTATCCCTACAGATTAATGTCTATTAATCTGTTCAATTTTGTTGATTAACCATACAGACAATCTCACCGGAATCTCTTCATGTCGACCTAATTCAAAGAATGCATGGAAATGCCGCTGAGTTGAAATGACTGAATAATTACTTTTTAAAACGGCTCGATAACAAACACGTGTTGCTCAGGTGACCACTGCTTTATGAATACATATAATGGCAACGTATAGCTTTCTAACGAGCCTACCCCCACCACCCTCAGACGTCGATGAACAATGTGCTGCGAAAAATAGATTTCTTTTGTCACATTCTGTATAATTTTAACACAGTTGAGTTTTGCTGATTTTATTGTTTTATTATGTGGCCAGTTTCAATTCCGTGTATGGTCTAAAACTTCTGTTTTTGTGGTTTAAGTCCCCATACCCCTTTAAACATACACGGGGGTAGCCCACCTAATGATTTTTTCAAACCATATACAGTCCTCGGGAAGGGTCAGCTGACATCAGCATCTAACCTACAAGAATTTGAATGAACTAAGCAATTGTTTCTGAACGTGGAAAATTCCCAGATGGTATTCTCTCTTGGTGTTCGTTTTTCTGAACTGTTTTTAAATATGAAATATTTTATATTTGGCAAATTTTATGGTACTGGTAGAATAATTTTTCCTGATTTTGAAAATTCATGGTCCAATAGAGGAATTCATGCATAATCCATGCCTTTTTTCATAGTCACAAGAATTCATGCATAATTCAAGCTTTTCAAGGTTTTCATGGCTGGTGGCAACCCTGAGAGTGTTTATCCTTAATAAATCTAAAATTCTTCATTAAAAGGACGCCACCTAGTTTTAAACTTCCTAGGAACCAAATTAGGAAATATTCCAAGGTAAAGGATAATGTGATTGAATACCAAAGATTTGAATACCCAAGAAAATATTTACTGATCAGTTGCAAAACATTTGTAGGCCCTACCTTTAACTTCCATTTTTTTTAAAGCATTCATTACAGCACGCAGCACTTATTGATATATATATATATTATAATCATCAATGTAACTGTTACTTTAAACAAAATAAAATAGGTACAAAATTGTGTGGCCAGTCAAACTTTATAAACCAACATTTTATTCTATAAAATACAGATGGTAAATAGGGGTTGGTTTAAAAGAAATAAAATACAAAACAGATTAATTAATTATTTTGATAAACGATAGAAAGGTTATGGGATTGATTGAACTAAAATAACCATAGGGAATCTTAAGTAGAAAAGTCGTCAACCACAATCTGTTTAATCAGTACATCGTTAGAGAGAGGGGGGGGGGGGGGAGAGAGATAGCAGATAGGGGCGTTTGATAGGGAATCTGAAAAAGTAAACAAACAAGGAACAACGATGGGACAATACTCGTTTATAGCCTTATTGTCTCGCCCACTACATTTGCACACGTGACCACTTTTTGTTTCTTCCTTATCTTTCATCCGTCCCAAATTGGAATTCCTAAAATAGTTTGTTGGTATAATCTCCCCTCACACACAAGGCGCAGTGCTGAGTGCGCACTGTAGGTTGCCACGGCAACCGTGTGTCGTCATAGCGACTTAGCCAATCACGCACTCGCACTGCGTTGTAGATTACGATACGAATAGCTGTGTTAGAAAGACAACGCGATAGGTGGTAGTTTGTCTCTTTCGTATCCCCTCAAAATAAATTACAATCGATAATCAGATAATCATTGCGCAACATAGAATTGTGATAACTTTGTTTTCAATAACGACATATGGATACAGTTAGTCTTTGACATTGCCTAGCCATATGAATTATTTTATTTAAAAAACCCGCCCTTGAAAAAAGAAAAGCGTATCTGTATTTGGATCTGAAGATCCGAATCCGAGGATCCGGATCCGATTTTTTCAAGATCCGGATCCGGTACCGACATTTTCTTGGATCCGCCCATCACTAATATTTAAATAAAATATTCTATGTTCAATAAATTGTTGTAGATTGAATGAATAAACTAAATTACCTCTAGTTAGGCTTTATTGAACATAGAATCTAGCATGATATAGAACTAACAATATGAAACAACTAACATCATAGTAAACAAAAATAATTTCTTAACATTTGAACAGATGTTACAATGTACAGGTGGAAAGGAATTATATGACAAATGATAAAGTCACTTGTCTCTGACAGACTGAAAATATCAAACAAAAACATAGTAGGCCTATTATCTTTAAATAAAATCCTACATTAAACTCTTAATTTAAAATTAAAACACATTTCGCTGTAGCCCGGTATAGCCTATTTGGCCTTTCTAACCACTTTCTAGGTTAAGTTACAATTCAAACTGTAGTTGTCATGTTTCTGCCACCAGATAGAAAACTGCACAATCAAAATTACAAACAGAATATGTTTATTTTACTTTCTAAAACTTCCACTAAACATAATCAATTTAATTTTAAGTTACAAATTCACTTCAAAGTCAAAACATTCAAAACTGACGTTGCCATATTTATCATTACACCACTATGGTGAATGTCGGCAAAATTATCATAAAATTGCTATAGCTTTTAATTCGTAAACCAAAGTTAATAGTTTGACTAATTTAAACCATATAAACTTATTAGAAAATTATATTTATAGTTTGTCTGCGCCACTACCACAGTTTATGCTGGACTAGCCAATATGAATTTAGATAGTTGTTTTTTGTAGGAATGGGGATTAAATAAGACATCAACACAAAACAAATAGCATTTATTAAATACGGGTGTAGAAAATCGTGAAGTGGCACTATTTATAACTACTTGACCTGAATTTTTGAGTAGTAGTTACTACTCGACTCGAGGTCGAGTATTTGGAAAAACTCGACAGTCGAGTACTCACCCACCCCTAATGACAACAAAATATTATGATTGCACAATATTGCCTTCGTTGATATTGTCTATTGTCACTTTTACAGTTAGTTATTTATGTATCACAAAATTCAATTACATGAAATAAAAACATCCACCATTTCAAATTTCCACATCGCGAATTTCCCGTATTATTCACGCTGCCATAAAATTCCTGTAGAAGTCCCGGAATTCCCATTCCGTGGACACCCTGTTCTTTGGAATCAATTCTCAATAATTTTCAATTCTGATTCCATTAGGTTGAAAATATTTCCTGTGGTTGTGTAGACATCGTCATTGTCCACCAACAGATCATCATCATCGATTTCACGATTGTGGCAAAATCATGAAAATCTCCCACAAACATGTAGATCTGCTCTTGTCAACCCCTCTGATTTTTTTCTAAATGTCCAAAACTTTTGTTGAACTAACATTATGTAATCCCCCTAACAATCCCAATGTACAGAAACCTTTTATTTTAAAAGACAAATTCTTTATGGTCTCGTCGTTAAGTTGGCCCCCTTTAAGATGGTTCTTCAGTTAACCCACACTAATTTGCAATAAAGGTAAATATAAATATATATTAATATAAAATATGCAATTAGGAGGCCCCATTGCTTTATATGAGCATAGAGCGGCGATTGTGTTTCCATGATTGTGTTTTCATCCAACCGATCATGTTTGCTGTGACTGTAGATCTGATGCTTGACTGTCCGTCTAGTGCTGCCTGTCCGTATAATGAGTCGTTGTTTATGGGTTATTACGATGTGTAAATGTTTTAAGTGTTTTCTCAGTAAAAAATGAAACTATTGTAGGCTAAGTATATTATAATTGTTTGATCTTTTCTGCTCTTTCTCTGGCTAATACACATAAGTTTGGTTGGTTATGTCCATTTTGCTGCATTCTTGGCTGGTCCGACATAACAAGGTAGCACTGTAATTGATAATAAGAGAATACTTGTTACCTACGGCTACCCACATATCTAAATGATCAACACTAACCTGATCCTTAACTGGCATTAGATGTCTAACGAGAATGCTTCGTTCTACAGCTATGACGGGCCTCTCAGTGTTACTCATGTTGCGGGTCGCTTCCAAAGTCCTAATTAGGAAATTGTTCCACTCAGTTAGTACATTAGGTTCAGAGCACTGGTCCTTAACTTCGTCAGCTCTTAAAATAAGGTTAGCCACGACAGAGATGGTGAACTGAAACAAAGTTTTGAAGTTTAGAAAGTAAATTGAAATGGTCCACTATGAATTAAGAAGAAATACCTCCGCCGCAGCAAACCTGCAGGCAGACTAAGGGAATTTCCATTTGCCCGATTGGATTTTCAATTAAATCCATTTAAATTACATTAGGTTTAACAAGTACCTAGGTTTGCTGCTACAGGGAGGGTAATAAATTGGGGTTTTGGTAGAATATCAAAAGCTTAGTATAAAATAAGTTAATTTGTCAAGTTTGATCAAAAGATGTCCGTAAACAAGCAAACTACAACAGTTTACTTATTCTCCATTAGAATAGCATAGTAATTATAAATTTACGATTTTTTTAATTTTCACCGTGACCAATAATCGTAAAAAATCCTTCAATGTACTAAATAATTTTTTTTTTAAGCTCTAAAAAATTATACCAAGGGAAATCAGGATTTTTTTTTTTGAGGTCAAAAATGAGAAAAACCAATTTTAACCCCATAAAACCCCCTGTAAAACTCTGTACCCATAATCCGATCATGCTGGTTTGCGAACTCATTCTAGTTTATCCCGCCCTACACCTTCAAGCCAAATTTCATAAAAAACAGACAAAAATTACTCAAGTTATTGCGTTCACGGACACACACAGACACACACACACATATATATATATATATATATAATTTATAAAATTTGAAAAAATAGTGTTTTGGCCTCTGGGGACATCAAGATGAAAAATTAAATCGGTCCCGTGAGGTTTCACCATGAGACCTATGGTATAGCTACTTCCCTATAGGGGAATTCGCTAATTAAAGAGTGTAAAATAATACATATAGATTAAATAGAGGTGTTTTGATACCAAAAGTTATCAATTCTTGACACCGATAGCATTTTTTAAATTTTCTGTATGGATACCAACTAATGTCTTTATTTCCTTACACAAGGCAATTTTAAGGTATTAATGAAAAAAAATAATGCAGCAATGATGTATTTCAACTAGCCAATTCAAGTTTAAACAGTAAAATACCCCCGCCGCAGCAAACCTGCCGACTAAGCGAATTTCCATTTGTCTGAGTTGATTTTAAATTAAATATATTTAAATAACATTAGGTTTAACGAGTACCTAGGTTTGCTGCTACAAGGAAACTAATAATGTGTGTTTTTTAGTAAGATACAACAGCATCTTGTTATTTTATAGCTTAGTATAAAATAAGTAAATTTGCCATGTTTGATCAAAATATATCCATAAACAAGCAAACTGCAACATTTTACAATATTCTCCATAAGAATAACATGGGAATTTTAAATTTACAACTTTTTAAATTTTCTCCGTTACTAATAATCGAACAAAAATACTTTTGTATACTAAATTATTTGTTTTTTTAAGCTCTTTAAAAATGTCTAAAGAGAAATTGGGATATTTTGTGTTTTGAGGGTCAAAAGTGAGAAAAACCAATTTTTACCCCATAAAACCCCCCGTAAAGCCCCGTTCCCGTGGTCCGATCATGCTGGTTTGCGAACCCATTCAAGTTTATTCCGCTTTACACCTTTAAACCAAATTTCATAAAAATCGGACAAAAATTACTCAAGTTATCGCGTTCATGGACGTATATATATACATATATAAAAATTTGAACAAATGGTGTTTTTGGCCTCTGGGGACATCAAAATTAAAAAGTAAATCGGTCCCGGGTCTAAGTTTTACCGTGCCACCTACGGTAATAGCTACTTCCCTATAGGGAAATTCGCTAAAACAGATTAAATACAGTAGATACCAAAGCAAAGGCAAATGAAGATATTGTAAACAAATATAAACAAATGTTAAAATAACTAGAGCTGTGCCATCCTGAGATTTTCGATGAAGACAAATTAGATGTAATATCGTGATCATCTCCTGTGGTTGTGGGGACAGTGACATTGTCTTCCGCAAGCGCGGCAAAAACCTGAATATTTCCCTCAGTACCTAAACATCATCACTGTCTTCCGCAGTCACGGTAAAATCCTGAAATTGCTCAGCGGTAATTCTTCCATGATGGCGGACAGATCCTGAACATCTTCCGTGCAAAAGTGGACATCATTGTCTACTGCGGCCACAGAAACGTCATTGTCAACATGCACGATCGCGGCAACAACAAGAAAATGTACCGCAGGTTGAGTTGACATTATTGTTGTCTACCACGATTGTGGAATAATTCATAGACAGAAACATGTATGGGAAAATAATGCTTGTGACTAGACTTTGTCTAACACTTTAAATACTTATATAATGGGAATTTAAAGCTATAAAAATTTTCAATGGACATTTTAAAAAAACTACAAAATACCCCTGCCACAGCGAATTTCCATTTACAGTACCTGATTTGATTTTCCCTTAAATCTATTTAAATAAAATTTTAACAGAAGAGTTACCTGCTGGGTTTGCTGCTACTGGGAGAGTAATATAGTGTGTTTTGTTTCAGTAAAATATTAAAAGCTTAGTACGAGGGCTATCCAGAAAGTAGCAGAAGTTAAAAAAAAAACCATATACAAAATTATAAAAAAAAATTATATATATACATTTTGAAGCCAAACTTTTAGGCTATTTTTCTACATAATGGCCATTTAAATTAAGGCATTTAATTCAAATCCATGTGTGTAGTTCCTGAGTTGTTGGACATAATGTAAGACTAAATTACTTACGTAATCCTGTCACAACTCAATAAAATATGTCAATTCAGGATATGTTTTGTTTTGGTATTAAAACACCATCGTCAGCTTCAGGTACATAAGTAGAGTTGATCAGTGGTTAACATTGTTGGAAGATAAACACAGTACGAAACGGCACAAATAAATATGTAAAACAATTAGTGATGGGCGGATCCAAGAAAATGTCGGTACCGGTTCCGAATCTTGAAAAATTCGGTTCCAGATCTTCGGATCCGGATCCAGATACACATTGTCATAAGGGCGGGTTAAAATAAAAAACATATTTAACAGAATGCCAATTTAAATCATACTTTTATTATTTTTTATCACGAAGCATCGGGTGAGATTAAAATACAAACGGGATATTTTGAGATGAAATTATAGGCCGTTAGCTTATCATCCAGGTACAAAACTAAAAACTAGAGGTGTGAAGATATCCGAAAAATCGGGTCGGATTCAGTTCGGAAAGATACATGCCATTGCCATATATGTTATTTATTTGTATCAAGAGACAAACACTGAAACATGGCCTTGCCATATAAGTTATTTGCATCAAAAGACAAACACTAAGTCATAGCCTTGCCATATAAGTTATTTGCATCATGAGACAAATACTGAGTCATGGCCTTGCCATATAAGTTATTTGCATCAAAAGACAAACACTGAGACATGGCCTTGCCATATAAGTTATTTGCATCAAGAGACAAACGCTGCGAGACATGGCCTTGCCATATAAGTTATTTGCATCAAGAGGCAAACACTGAGACATGGCCTTGCCATACAAGTTATTTGCATCTAGATACAAACATACAAACATCTAGATCGGTATTTAGTCGAGACATGGCCTTGCCATATAAGTTGTTTGCATCAAGAGACAAACACTCGGGGAAAAAACGGTCTTGTACATGGATACAGACAGCTTTGTGTTAGTAAATAAATCAGAAAAAAATTGGGGTTGTACATGTACAGTGATACAGATAGCTTTGTGTTAGTAAAAAAATCGGGGTTGTCCAGTAATACAGACAGCTTTATGTTAGTAGGCTAAACAAATCGGGGTTGTACAGTGATACAGGCAGCTTTGTGTTAGTAAACAAATCGGGGTTGTACAGTGATACAGACTGCTTTGTGTTGGTAAAAAATTCGGGATTGTACAGTGATACAGACAGCTTTGTGCAAGTAAAAGAATCGGTGTTGTACAGTGATACAGACAGCTTTGTGCTAGTAAAAACATTCCGGGTTGTACAGTGATACAGACAGCTTTGTGTTAGTAAACAAATCGGGGTTGTACACTGTACAGTGATACAGACTGCTTTGTGTTGGTCAAAACTCGGGGTTGCACAATGATACAGACAGCTTTTTGTCTTAGTAAAAAATCGGGGTTGTACAGTGATACAGACTGCTTTGTGTTAGTTAAAAAAATCGGTGTTGTACAGTGATACAGACAACTTTGTGATAGTAAAAAAATCGGTGTTTTACAGTGATACAGACAGATTTGTGTTGGTACAAAATCGGGGTTGTAGAGTGATACAGACAGCTTTGTGTTAGTAAAAAAATCGGTGTTGTACAGTGATACACACAGCTTTGTGTTTAGTAAACAAATCAGGGTTGTACAGTGATACAGACAGCTTTGTGCTAGTAAAAACATTCGAGGTTGTAGAGTGATACAGACAGCTTTGTGTTAGTAAAAAAATCGGTGTTGTACAGTGATACAGACAGCTTTGTGTTAGGAAAAAATTTGAAAAAAAATCGGATCCATTAAAACCGGATCCAGCCCAAGAGCCGGAATTTTTTGGATCCGATCCGGCGGATCCGGTAGTCCGATATCCAGATCCGACCATCACTAAAAACAATTAAACATTTAAGAAACATGGCTGTTCTAACAAAAGATGACCAACCATACAGGTAGCAAGGGACAGACTAGACCAGCTTATGCTTATCAATTGTATGAGAAAGAGATATTGGGATTAAAACAGATTAAAAAATATATCAGCCTCAAAAACGACTGCAAAGGACATACATTCTAAAACTGGCACTTATAAACTAAAATGAACTGAATGTCCGTATGTACAAAAGTCTACAGCCTGACTGATCACTTATTGCAAACGAAAAAAAACCGGCCACTGAAAAAGAAGAACTAGGTAGTTTTCTTGATGACATATGCGATCTGTCGTCTGTTTTGTTTCACTCTCCCGCTTCACTTAGATCTTAGCTGTTTGATTAGCTTAGCCTCCTTTACCTTTTGGTTCTTGGTACAATGTTTTTTAAAAGAAGTTCTGAATTTCTTGTGGTAAATTATAAACAATGTGTCTGTTAATAAAAAAATTATCGAAAGGACTTTGGATTCTGCTGTGAACAGTGTAGTAAACACACTGCTGTGAACAGTACAAGCACCACTTAACTTTCCCTCCATCTCAAAAGAAGTCAAGAAACATGACCATGATAGTCATTATTTTGGGTAATGGCAATGGCAAAGCTATAAAATTTTATATAAATACTCGCTTTTGGCTTGCTGGGGGCTCTGCCCCCAGGCCCCCTAGCTGTTAGTCGTCATTAGTAGACTAGAGTTTTGTTGTAACAAAGCAGGAAGTGAAACTGTCGATATTACGTTATATAAAAACAGTCCGAGCTCCAATTCAAAGTCCCTCCTAGTAACAAAAATCTCTTTTACCTACGACCGTTTTTTAAAGTAGCCATTTCAGTCCAGTTCTTAGAATTGAAAAGTTTCACTTTACAGCTGTTTACTTTCATCTCAGCATAGTTTCATTTCATATCAGCATCGTTTTTCTCATATCCACACAGGTAACGGACCAATGAGGTTCAAGTATTGAGAGAAAAGAATTAAAATTGTAATGCTTCGAACGTCAACTAATCAGCTGATCAGCTGATCAGTTGACCAATTTCCAATTTAATTGTTGATCCGACTTGTTCATGTTGATACTCGCGTATTCTTAATTAAGTTGGTGGAAGTCCAGAAATAAATGAAATATTTGCCGAATTGTACCTGATACAATATTATTTATGGTAAGAATGCTGCTAGCAATGTAATATTTAACGAAGTTTAACAAACACGTAATTACAGGAAATCAGCTGATTATACAACAAGTCGTTGCATCACTTTCAGTGGCAATGACAATACACGAAAACATAACCTCTCTAAAAAGTTATCAGTAGTGATTGTTAGTAATTAAATCCAGATTGATAGTAATTAAAAAATGGTCGTAGGTAAAGTAGTGTACGCAACTCGCGTTAATGGTCTTTACGACACTCGTAGAAGTTTTTAAGGCACTCGCCAAGGCTCGTGCCTTAAATTTTCTACTCGTGTCGTAAAGACTCACTTAACGCAATCGTTGCGTAAACTACTATTTTTAAACGCTATAAGATTATAGGATAGTAAGGTATTTTTACTACTGAGTTTTTGGTCAAACAGAGTGATAATATAAGGAGAATTGGGGTCGTAATAACGAAAACCTATATCAAAGTAATAACCATTTCACGAATATATCCGATTTTTTTTTTTTTTTTAGAGTGAGGAGGGAAAATGCTTTTACGCACACAGGTAGCCAGCCTGTAGTGTGAGACTCTTGAATTTATCAGACTACTCACTAAAAAACCTTCTCTGCTCTGTTGGACACAGACCTGGAATTGTTTGTCACATTACTTCAAGTCAGGCCAACATGTGACCTAAGCCCACAGGGCTCGCACCGTTACTGGCATTATTATTATTTTTTTTTTTATGACCTACACCGCATCCCGGTCAAGGTCGAGCTTCTTGGCGCGGAGAACACCCTGGATGTAAAGTGACACACAGGTCCAATTGTCCTCACCCTCCATCATCATCGGTATGACTGTGTCCACCGACAGCAGTCCTACGAACTGTTGAGCCTCCAGGCGGGGCCTTTCTTAACTCTGGCAGAGGAAGAAAGTGTGTTCCACGTCATCGGGAATGCCTGGGCAGTATATGCAATCGGGTGACACGGCTTTGCCCATCCTGAACAAGTACGACCGGAAAAAGCCGTGACCCGTCAGAAATTGGGTGAGGTAGAAGTTCACCTCTCCGCACCGCCAATTAACCCAAGGTTGGACTTGCTGTATCAGTTGCCCCCTTGTCTCCTGTTCCCGGCTCTCCTGCCACAGCTGGAAGATCCGGGTGCATTCCCCCATTCTTGCCTGGTCCTCCCCACGGCGCTGATAAATTGCCTTCCTCTCCGCCGCCAAAAGTTTGACGGGGATGACTCCAGCAACCACCAGGACGGCGGGTTCGGACACTGTTCGATAGGCAGATGCTACTCTTAGTGGTGCCTGACGCTGCACTCGGGCGAGCCGCATCCTATATATCTCCTTATTGAGAGCGTCTAACCACACTCACGCACCGTACAGGAGCACGGACTGGACCGCAGACATCAACAGCCTTCTGCGGCTGGACCGCGGACCTCCGACATTGGCCATTAATTGACTAAGGGAAGAAACCATTTTAGCGGCCTTGTCCGCCGTACGGGTGATCTGATCTCAACTCGCGGAGTTAAATGCGTTTCACACATCAAGTGTTACAAACAGCACAACCCGACGAGAATAGTTGCTAAACTCCTCAGCTCTCATTACGGCTCGCTTTACCTCCTCAATAGCGTCGACCGTCCCTGCCTGACGCTGATATATCCGCTGTTGACTCCGGTTTGGTTTTGTGAGCCACACCCTCATACTAGCTGTTTGTCCAGCAAACTCGGGGACAGCTTTTTTTAGGGCATCAATGACGTCATCCTCTGTTGACACACAATACATATCCGAACCTCGACGGACGTCTTGGGTTCAAGAGCGGTGCCCTGACCTTCCACAGCTGCCTTTAGTTCGGCAGCAAAGGCGGCTTTATCTTTAGACTTACACAGTTCGAGGAGGACGTCCCCGTCTCAGGTTTGTCTAATCAACCGTACAACCGTGTCGGTTTGCTCTGGCTTAGCCTTGGCCTTGATAACACCCAAGACTTCGGCGAATAATCTTCCCTCCAAAGGCTTGACCAAGATTGCCTCTGTCCTGGGCTTTTTGGGCCGCGACTTTTTAGAAACGAGTGCCGAGCCAGGCGCAGCTTGGGCCACGCCGGTCGACTGCGCCCTCACTGCCACATAAAGCAAAAAAAAACAACGGCTTGGAGCCGACTTCCGCGTGCTTCAGTTTCCTCTTCTCCTTTCTCGTAAGGCGCTTTTCCCACACAGTCCCAGATGGTGTTTCTACGACTGACCCCTTTCAGGAGCTACCCTCAATGGGTGTCGCAGGTTGCTGTGGCTGTCGAGGCTTCGCTGGAGCAGCAACTACGTCAGAGAAGGACCTAGAAGTAAGGGTCGCCTTGACCTTAACTTTAGGCTTTGCTGTCTGAACAACCTCTTCTCTTTGTGGAGGGCTTTCTGATGTAGGCCTCCTGCGTTTCTTGGAAGGTCGCGCATTGTCGTCAGGTAGGGACACTACCTTCTCGGCGATCCTTTCCATGGCCGCCTTGCTCACCAGCCGGCAGGCGAAGACAAAACCAAGGTCGTCCTCGAGCTTATCCATACCATTTTTAACCACTTGGTTAACTCCTCTCTGCGTCTTGAAGGTTTCAAGCATTGTCTTCATTGTCTGCTCCATGTTTTGGAGTCGGTTTTCAATGCTATTTTCTGCGTCAAGATATTGCTGACGCAGAAGTATCATTCCCGAAACTTCCGATTCTAACGCTGCTGTTAGGGATACCAGACTTAGAGGGTGGTCCACCATTTCCTTCTCCACTTGTCAAGGAAGATCCCAAAGTCAGGTCTCTTGTGCACCTGAAAGTTGCAGGTGGTGGGGACGTCTTCACGCCTTTCGCTGTTGGCGATCTCTGGACCCTGGAGCATCGCCTAAAAGGGTCTCGCTCTACTTCCGACCTCTTTTCTTGCTCATCTGAGCTGCTTATCATAGATGTGTTCAGGGTATTTGTTTTAAAAGCCATCTTGTGTTTACCAGCGCATCGTGCGGCAAGAGGCGGCCCGGAATAGTCAGGAACGGGTATACCCTTGGGGACAGTGCCCCTACCCCAGTTCCTCGAGGCCCAACCTCCATTTTCCCAGCACCGGATACCTGACGTGCCGGGGGTCACCCGTCACAATGTAGAGCCCGACCTCTACATCCATGCCGCACTCCTTGACCAAGGACCGAAGTGGCTGGCTTCTCACAACTCACTGAGAATACCCATCGGCAGTGCAGAGCACACATCAACCCCTGCAACACAACAGGGGCACTCCCAAGGACTCTCAGTGAGAGCGTCGATCACCCTTTTAGTCGCCTCTTACGACAAGCCTGGGAAGGCTGCGGTTCTATTCTAACCCCGAAACCGCAGGGGGAGAATATATCAGATTAGATTGATAAGTTAATAAGTTGATAATAGTAAAGTATTATATGAAGTAAATAGATTATAGTAAATGTTAACATATATATATTTATGAAAATAGATTAAGTTATTTTTGTTTCCCTGTCAGTTAGAAAAAAACTGTATGGCATATCCAGTTCCGCCACGGGGAGGCCAGGAAACATAGGAACCATATTTAAAATTATCTCCTAATTAAAAAATCTCTTTTTTAAATGCTACAAGATTATAGGAAAGGTATTAAAATTTACATAACCCTTTTATAAGTGTGGTACCAACCCATTTATTTTACTCAGAGTTAATAATATCTTAAATATCAAAGTCAATGTGGATTTGTTTTTATTTCTTCCATAAATCAAACACTTTCAGGTCCTATTGGGTTAGGCAACATTATATAAATCAATCTCCGTCAGGCAGGAAACACAATTAGATGCCTGGGATATCAGTTATGTTTTTTTTGGATGATAATTAAGTTTTTAAATTGGTTATGTTGTTCCAGAATGGTGTGGTTTAAGCAGGATTGGTATGGTCAGGGAATTTTGGTTGGTCTGAAAAAGTCAAGGAATTATGAAACAATTCTGGAATTTCTCCTGAAAGACTACTTTTTTACAGATATGGTACATTCTGAACCTAAACAGGTTTTTATCAGGGTGATGACTAATGGCAAAAAGAATGACATAAGCACTGATATATCGATAGTTATTTAGTTGTTTTCATTATTTCATCAAGAAAGCTTGATAACGAAAAGCTGATTGCGTCATTAAGTTCAGCATAAAAAAGTAGTTCAAAATGATGGGTCACAACACCACCTTCATATTTAAATTAATTTATCACATTTCAAAATGGCAGATCCAAGATGGTGGCCGAAAAAAATACATCCGTCATAACCAAGTGAACATAGGTTGACAATGAATGGTGGTGTATACTTATCTTTATCTAATACTATTTTGAGATTATGGTCTTAAATTGTAAATGCACAATGTTAAAATGGGCTAAAAATAAATTTATAAAAAGTCCTCATAACTTAAGAACCAATCAAGATTTTTTAAAACTAATTGCGGCATTGTAATCAGCATAAAATTCTAATTTGAAATAATGGGTCACAACCCTACCTTTACATTTGAAAAAAAAAACTTTGTATCCAAGATGGCAGCCAAAAATGTATACCCAGTCAAAATGAAGTACTTACCACTCTACGATGATCTGATGTGGTCCGGAGTTAATATCTTAGAAATGTAGAAAAAAGTAGGGGGGGGGGAACCCATTTAAAACTAACCCTGTATATACACTCATCAAGAGTTTTGTAGCCAATCTCATAGGAACTTGGACTTACAGCGTGTGGTAGAGGTTCTCCAACTACACTTCAGTTTAATATATAAATATTTATCTTGTGTATGCACATATTTGTTGTAAATTTATATTTTGTGTATTTATGTGTACTAATATGTTTTCCAGCACAATGGCCATCTGCAGTTCAAATCATTAAATAATCCCGCAGCCGTTTGGCGTTTGAACTTCGTCATCGTCTCCTGTGGTCACATAAACGTCATTGTCAGGTCACGGAAACGTCATCGTCGTCTCCTGCGGTCACGGAAATGCCATCATCGTCATGCGCGATAGCGGCAAAATCATAAAATAATCCCACTGCCATTTGGAGTTTGAACATCATCATCTCCTGCGGTCACGGAAATGTCATCGTAGTCATGCGCGATCGCAGCAAAATCACTAACAAATCTCACGGCCGTTTGGACATCAATATCGTCTCCCGCGGTCATGGATACGTCATCTTTATGCGCGATCACAGCTAATTGAAAATTCCCGGTAATATACAAAATTCACACATATTTCCCTATTTACTAGGTCGGTTGACACCCTGTTATTTTTATCTAGCACTTATGTCGAGATTATGGTCATAGTTTGTAAATGCATAATGTTAAAATGGGCTAAAAATAAAGTTATACAAAATCCTCATAACTTTGGAATGGATCAAGATTTTGAAAAACGGATTGTGGCATTGTAGTCAGGGTAAAAATCTAGTTTTAAATAAATTGTCACAACCCCACCTTTGCGTGGAAAAAAATTTTTTACATCCAATACGGCGAATCCAAGATGGTGGCCGGAAATAATCACCATGTCAAAATGAAGTACTTATTACCCAACAATGTTTGGAAATGGTCTGGGATTGATTTTTGAACAAAGGTAAAAAATGTTGGAGGGGTGGACAGTTAAAACTCACCCTGTATAGTTCCACTTCCTTAGCTAATGATAAAATTCTCATCAACGTACGATTTTGTAAAACAAAAATTTACGGGTGAGAAGTGACAGTTACAGCAACATAATTATTATGAAGGACAAACAACTACTAGCTCTTTACCTTATTGGAGAGCAGAAAGAGGTTGTCATATTCAGTGGTAATCTCAACCAAAGTCTTGAGATCAATACCCTGGAGATAACTCCTTATCGCTGGAAGGAATAACAGCATATTGTGTTCTGAGTCTTTTCTAGTTATACTAGGAAGATCCTTCATTAGCGTTTGCAGTAGCTTTGCAGGGGTAAGGAGCATAGGCAGCATCCTAAGAACTAACTTCTAAAACAGAATCAAATTTAATTACAGATAACGGACCTATATGAGTACACACATTTAAATGACAAAACAGTTTTGACAGACATGAAAATTAATTTTTTAATGCCATTTTTTGCAGAAGATTAGTTGAAATTGAAATGCAAATTGAACAATTTGCTAATCCAAACAAGGCCTGATTCCAATTAGTTTGAATTTGCAGGACTCTGGTGTAAATATTTATTTTATTACGAAACTCAAAATCATTGAGTACAGTAAATCAACTCAAAGTTATTGATTATTTACACTGGATAATAACTCCCTTACATGTAGGGTTTGTGTAGGCAATACAATTGCCATGTACAGTAGAACCTCTTTAATCCGAACCCCCGTAATCCGAACATCCACTAATTTGAACCCCTAATTGCTGTACCGGTACTCTATACACAGTACAGCAGTTCTTTATTCTATACTGTATTTAATTTACAGTACTGTTTATTTACCATGTTTACTACTGTATTAAATTAACACTGTATTTTACTTTATAAAACATTTTTTAACTTTTCCCAAAATAATTTTGATCAATTATAGCCATGTTTTAGCTGTTCGTATGTAAAAACAACAATATGTTCTGTAATCCGAGCTATTCAATAGTTCGAACTACCCCTGGTCCTAATTAGTTCGGATTAAAGAGGTTCTACTGTACATCTAATTTACACTAAAATGTTGAAAAATATTATCAGATGGGCAGTAATAAAACCCCTGGGAAATCAACATAAGTCAATACAAAATTGTTGGAAATATGAGAAAAATGAACTGGGAGATCCACAGGGCTCATCCATCTTTAAAATTCCTCTACTTGGTTTTCCTTAAAATTTGGTCCTTAAACTCCCACTGGTGGAAAAGCAGTTATTTTATTGAAACAAAACTATTTCAAACATCATTAAAGGCCTGTTCACACGTCTGCAGACGTATTTGGTGAATTAATACGTCGCCAGTGCACTGGTCACACCACAGCTACGTCTGACGGCTACGTAGCCGGTGAGCCGAATGTTGTTTGTTAATTTTATTATATTATTTTATATTTGTTTACATTTGTTAATTTTAGGGGTGGGCGAGTACTCGACCTTCGAGTAATTACTCGAGTTTTTTCAAATACTCGACCTCGAGTTGAGTAGTAATTACTACTCTAAAATTCGAGTCGAGTAGTTATAAATAGTGCCACTTTACGATTTTCTACACCCATATTTAATAAATTATATTTTGTTTTGTGTTGATGCCTTATTTAATCCCCATTCCTACAAAAAACAACTATCTAACCAAATATATGTTAGACCAGCGTAAACCAAATGTTCAACAAACACCCATCGTCATTCGGCGGAGCTAGCAAGAGGACTACTAACAGACTGTCACTTTCCTAAAACAACAACAGTCAACAATACGTCTCGATAACGATACAGTAAATTGAAATAAAGCATTGAATGAATCTATCGAACTGCAATAGTCGATAGTCAACAAGGGAGTCTCGTGACTAGTATAACAATAGCAGACGATTCTTGAAGACATTATAAAGTACAGTATCAGATTTAGTTTGAACTGCCATAAAAATATTTTATACCAAAATATAGAAATAACAAAATATTTTATACCAAAACATAGAAATACAACAAATAAAAATAACCTGTTGTAGCATAATATTTTTCACATAAATCGGTATTGGTGTTTAGTTTTACAAACCGATAAGTTACTGCAAGGAACATCGATGCATTTGAATGACGCAATCTCATTGGGTCTTGGCAGAAAGAAAAGATCAGTTCCACTTTAAACTCAGTGTTGCCAGATGGACGATAATTGTTGTACTTTTACAACTGTGGTATTGGCGTAAACAAACTATAAGTATAATTGATTTTCTAATCAGTTTACATAAACATGATTAAAATTACTCAAACTATTAATTTTTTTACGAAATAAAAGCTATAGCAATTTTATGATAATTTTACCGACATTCACCATAATGGTGTAATGATAAATAAATATGGCAACGTCAGCCCTGTGAAACAGCTGTTTGATGGGAGAACAAAAGAGAAGCAGAATGAGCAGACTGACTAGAGAGAGAGAGAGAGAGAGAGGGAGAGAGAGAGAGAGAGAGAGAGAGAGAGAGAGAGAGAGAGAGAGAGAGGGCAGATATGGTGACAGCTGGCGTAACAACAAAACAATGGATTGGAGTGATTGAAGTTATGTCAATGTCAGTTTTGAATATTTTTACTTTGAAGTGAATTTGTAACTTAAAATAAAATTAATTTTGTTAGTGGAAGTTTAATAGAAAGTAAAATAAACATATTCTGTTTGTGATTTTGATTGTGAAATTTTCAATCTGGTGGCAGAAACATGACAACGACAGTTTGAATTGTAACATAACCTAGAAAATGTGAGTTTATAAAGAAAGGCCAAATAGGCTATACCGGGCTACAGTGAAATGTGTTTAATTTTAAATTAAGTGTTTAATGTGGGATTTTATTTTGAGATAATAGGCCTACTGTGTTTTTGTTTGATATTTTCAGTCTGTCAGAGACGAGTGACTTGATCATTCTTATAAATGGACTGAGTGAAGAGGATAGCCCTAATACCAATAACCTTCAAACTTAAGACAGATGAAGTGCTTATCTAAGTGATTATTTTAAAATACCTAATTGCATATTGATGTTTTTAACTTGTGATACAATATGTAGTTTGATATTAGTTTTCTGTTTTATAAATAAATTTATTTTTATAAATTCTGTTTCTTATTTGAATTGAAATTATTCTTAAAGTTACCTTATTAAGTTAGTTAGTTAGGTTGACTATCATGTTAGTGAGGAGGAATTAAAGGCAAGGAAAAATAAAACACACAATAACAAGTGATGTGTAGGCCTAGGCCTAAATAATTTAATGCTGCAGTCAACAAGTAGTGTAGGCCAAATTTTTTATTAGGCCTAAGGTAGGAGGTACTAATAATTAGCAACCATATAACTTAGAAAATTTGGTATAACTTAAGTACTTAAACTACCTTTTTAGGCCTAGGCAGGGTTTAGGCTAGGATGAAATTTGTTTCAGCAAAATGCTGCAAACTCTCTGCAAAGACAAAAACTAAGTTAACTGTAGAAAAAATATTATTCAATAACTTAAGCTTTTAAAACAAAAAATTCCAGTAGGCTAATACTACATTTGTTTGAACATAACATCTTTCAATTTCATTTGTAGAAAATTTGCCATAGACCTAGCCTGCAAAACAATGTAAACTTAGCATTTTTAAGTTGTGAATAGCAAGATGCTAAAAATACTACCACAGCTTAAACCCAGGGCCTAGGCCTACTTAACGCGCAACTACTCGACTCGATACTCGAGTTTCTACTCAAATACTCGACTCGAATTGAAAAATCACTACTCGCCCACCCCTAGTTAATTTATTGTTTATTTTTATTAGTGTTTCATGAATTTCAGTTAAGATTGCCACGGTTCAATTGCAGCTTTTATAGTACCCTGAAAAGTCTGCTGATTAATGTGTTAATGTTGACAAAAATATTTTACTCTAATTTTAGGCTGTATATAGTAGACTATACGATTTGCGCTATATTAAAATATAAAAAAATATTACCAGAAAACATGCAATAATTTTGCTCATCCATAAGGATTACACAATAAAATAGTCTATAGTGTAAGTAAAAAGGTAGGCCTATGTCTAGAAATAATTCATTAACGTTTCATAAATGTCAGCCCACTATATGAACCATAATAAACCATATTAAGAGAGACATTGTTTTTGATAGGGAGATTTGCAAGCATAAACAAACAAAAATTAGTGGACATTAGGTACTCGTATGATGAAGTACTATTATATTGATCATATAGTTGTGTTAAGATTGTTATGTTATAGTCTAATTTGAATGTAATAGATAAATGTGATTTAATAATTTTTAAGTGATAGTTAATGTTTGTGTTATAGGTACAAGCTTACGTACAGTCTATTATAATAATAAATTACTTTCAGTTTAGGTCCTACTATTAGTACAGGAGCTGAGGGGGTTTGAGCATGCATGAAAGTAGTACGCAATGTTATTACTGATTATTGTAATATGGACTATGTGACTAAATCATTAACAGCCAGGTGATCAAAATTACGTATGTCGCCTATTTAAAAAGTTGTCGATAAGGTGGCCCCCCACTTAGGGGGGCAAACATGGCGGTTTGCACTATGCATTAAAACGCTGTTATTTTGATAACGGTAAAAGATAGAACATCGGTTAAAATGTCGTTGTAATTCTAAAAATGTGGACTACAATAATGGTTATTGAGTCCGAGGTCGTATCTCTATAAATAAACAAGTTATTGTATAAAATATGTAAAAATGGACTTTTCGTGTAGTTTTTTTTTACCGAAAGTAGAATTAATTTGTGAGTGTCGCATAGAAGTAATATCAAATATCTTTGCTGATAGTTGTAATATGGACTGTGGTGATAAAAAATATGCATGTCGTCTACTTTTCAGGTGGTCGAGAACTTGGGGGGAGGGGGGCAAAGATGGCGGAACGCGCTATGCATTGAAACGACTGTAGCTCGATAACGGTACGAGATAGGACATCGGTTAAAACGTAGTTTTAATCCAAAAATATGGCCAATAGAAAAGGTTATTGGGTAAAAAGTTGTATCTTAACTAATAAAAAAGTTATAACAATAATAAGTTTAACAAAATCTACATTATACAGCTATTTTCTTCAAAAATCATATGGATTGTTGATAAAAAATAGTGTAATTACTTAATTACTCGGCTAAATATTAACCAGATGCATTTTCTTATAAGAAAAAAATATATAATTACGAATACATATGGTTTAAAATGTAAAACAAGGCCTCCAAACTACGTATAATACTTGGGGTTTCACCGCAATCAAATGCATAATACAGATTACCACTACAAATCCAATTATAATTATAATGTTATAGGTTATTACAATATGATTATGTAACAGATTCTTATTAAATACAGTTATATGAAATAAAAAAACATAAGTACAAAAGTAAATACCTATAATAAAAAATACGGTAAATCTCTTCATTCTATCCATACCAATTACACTGGTTGTTCATATTATTTGTTGAATTGAAATAGGTACCTAACTTTTGTAAGTTGGTGAAATTTTACTTTAAAATTGCCTAATCCACTAGTCACTAAGAACAAACGTATATAAAAACCAGCCACACACAATTAAAAAAAACGTAAGCAACTTAAAATAAAATAAATTGAAATTTAAAATATTTAAATAACTATTAAAAGTTATAAAAGAATGTTATTTGTATAAATAAAACACAATAAATGTCAGTAGTCTTAAACTGTACAAATACTTTCACAACCCCGATATCACTGAGTTGGAAGTCAATGAACTTTGGGGGGATTAACAGTTGTGCCGATATCAGCAGCACTGCACAGCAATTATGACGCAACCTATCGGACGAACCCCAAGGCGTTTGGAGGCCGTGTTTTACATTTTAAACTATATGTATTCGTAATAATATATTTTTTTTCTTATAAGAAAATGCATCTGGTTAATATTTAGCCGAGTAATTAAGTAATTACACTATTTTTTTATCAACAATCCATATGATTTTTGAAGAAAATAGCTGTATAATGTAGATTTTGTTAAACTTATTATTGTTATAACTTTTTTATTAGTTAAGATACAACTTTTTACCCAATAACCTTTTCTATTGGCCATATTTTTTGGATCAAAACTATGTTTTAACCGATGTCCTATCTCGTACCGTTATCGAGGTACAGTCGTTTCAATGCATAGCGCGTTCCGCCATCTTTGCCCCCCTCCCCCCAAGTTCTCGACCACCTGAAAAGTAGGCGGCATGCATATTTTTTATCACCACAGTCCATATTACAACTATCAGCAAAGATATTTGATATTACTTCTTTGCGACACTCACAAACTAATTCTACTTTCGGTAAAAAAACTACACGTAAAGTCCATTTTTACATATTTTATACAATAACTTGTTTATTTATAGATACGACCTCGGACTCAATAACCATTATTGTAGTCCACATTTTTAGAATTACGACGTTTTAACCGATGTTCTATCTTTTACCGTTTTCACGCATAGCGCAAACCGCCATGTTTGCCCCCTCCCCCCCCCCCCCCACCTTATCGACCACTTTTGAAATAGGCGACATACGTAATTTTGATCACCACAGTCCATATTACAATAATCAGCAATAACATTGCGTACTACTTTCATGCATGCTCAAACCTCCTCAGCTCCTGGACTATATCGCAGTCAACGACAGTTGGTTCCCAGCACATAAAAGTCTTATCAGATGTTTGTTTACGATCTTCATAATTTATTACTAGGGTGATGATGCAATAAAAAACCCATTAGCAGTCCCAGATCCATTAACATTTTATAACATTTTATGTGACAATAACATTTTATCAGGACAATAATTGTTGTATTCAAGTACTTCCAAGAACTGTTGAGTTTTATCACTTTTATTTCTTTACGACTTTCCCCAATTCTATTTTATCATAAAAATAATAGTTTTATGATGACTGTTAAATGTTATCTCTAACTCAGTCAGTATTTTCGTGAATATTCAATTTGCCGCTGGCCAATGCCTACTGCCATAAAACTGTTTATGGCTATATACTAAACTTGTAACTAATCTACAATCTTATTTTATAAGTTAAAATATTTGTTATAGATATTTTATCTTTCTATTGACAAAACCACAAGCATAGTTGTTGTTTGCATATATTTTTTTCTTTATTCATGCCCACTCGGTCTCAAATTATGTCATTGCATGTTCTGTATCTTGTCTTATATTGTTAGATGTGGCTGATTAAGGCTTAAATGTTTTTTAGTTTCCTGTATTTTTTATTGTGTTGAAGGTACTTTATGAAATCTAAATACAGGGTAATTCAAAAAGGACTTTACAACTTTGAAAATTCATATAAATCTTATTAAACAAGGTACAGAGCTGGTTTTGGTGTTGTTTTAAAGGAAAACACTTCAAGTTTTTTTTTACCTTAACCCTCCGAGTGTCATGCGTCGCTGCAGCGACGCGTAACGCACTTTGTATAGTGTCGTGCGTCGCTGCAGCGACTCGCGAACACTGTTTACGGCGAAGGCTCTATGACTAACTGAATCGGACTGTACTGGATTGAGTTAGGTATCGTTCTGTCCGTAATATTCTAAGCTTTCTGCAGAGGTCTGTCTCTAAGCACTATTCATTTTAGTTCCGAAAATATTGTAACAGACAGCTGACTGAGCTGACGTGCGTGTATTTGTAAACAGCTAGGTTACCCTCGGACCGATGACTGATGTGTTTTATTACGTTTATCATTGTTTTAGTGTTAAAAATCAAAAGTAGTGATATACGTGGTGCATTATAAGAAGATTTAAGTGGTTTTGAAGTGCTGGTTGATGATCCTGAAGAAGTAGGTAGTAATATTGATGTAAATTATCAGCCAGATTCCTAGCTATGGTTGGGCTATGCATTCTTAGCTAAACGCTATGTACTGAAATCTGTTTTTTGCCCATAACTTTTTTATTTGCAAATCTACTTCCTTATATTATTATAGATTTGTAATCCTCATAAAATTTAGAACAAAGTGGCTATTTTCAAATATTTATAGGCCTATAATTTATACAATTTCATTGAGCGCAAACTTATTTTTTTTTTAAAATTTTCGAAATTATACATTTTTTTACCTAAAAAAATTTTTTTTTTTTAAATCTTCCTTATGTTTTATATATAATATTGAAGCCCAAGATTTTCCAAACAAAATGGTATATAGAACAGTATAATTAACATTGTTTTTAAGCTTCTCAGATCAGTTTTAATAAAACCTTGCAAATGAGCAAAAAATAGGCTGACATTAAGGCCAAAACACGTGACACTCGGAGGGTTAAACTAAAGATGTTCAGGGTGTCTAGTTTATTTCCATTATAAAATTCAAGACTAATTCCAGACTTTTCAAGACTAATTCCAGATTTTTCAAGACTAGTTTTTTCAACACTTAGTGGGTGTTGATACCAAACTGTATCAATTCTCAATTCTTGATACCGATACCAATTTTTATAGCAAATTATTTATACCTAATTTTCTGAATAATACTACACCAACCCCTGTCTTTGTCATAAAGTAGTATTATAACAATGTGGTGTTTTCAAGTAAAGAAATAATGCAGCAATAAAAAGTTCTAACTAGCAAATTTGGTTTTTTTTTATCATAAAATCTTCCACGTACCGTACGTTTAGACATCATCACTGCAGCGGTTACAGAAACGTGATCGTCGTCGTCCGCGATCACAGCAAAATCATGAACATTTCCCGCGGCCTTGTAGACATCAATGACATCATCGTCATGTCCCGAGGTCTCAGAAACGGCATCGCCATCGTCCGCGATCGCGGCAAAATCATGAACATTTCCCGCGGCCGTGTAGACATCATCGTCGTCTCCCGCGGTCACGGAAACGTCATCGTCGTCTCCCGCGGTCACGGAAACGTCATCGTCGTCTCCCGCGGTCACGGAAACGTCATCGTCGTCTCCCGCGGTCACGGAAACGTCATCGTCGTCGTCCGCGATCGCGACAAAATCATGAACATTTCCCGCGGCCGAGCAGACATCATCGTCGTCTCCTGCGGTCACGTAAACGTCATCGTCATCTCCCTCGATCGCGGCAAAATCATGAACATTTCCCGCGGCTGTTTAGACATCACCGTCATCTCCCGCGGTCACGGAAACATTATCGTCGTCGTCCGCGATCGCGGCAAAATCATGGACATTTCCCGCGGCCGTGTAGACATCATCGTCGTCTCCCGCGGTCACAGAAACGTAATCGTCATCTCCCGCGGTCACGGAAACGTCATCGTCGTCGTCCGCGATCGTTACAAAATCATAACATTTCCCGCGGCCGAGCAGATATCATCGTCGTCTCCCGCGGTCACGGAAACGTCATCGTCGTCGTCCGCGATTGCGGCAAAATCATGAACATTTCCCGCGGCTGTTTAGACATCACCGTCATCTCCCGCGGTCACGGAAACGTTATCGTCGTCGTCCGCGATCGCGGCAAAATCATGGACATTTCCCGCGGCCGTGTAGACATCATCGTCGTCTCCCGCGGTCACAGGAACGTCATCGTCATCTCCCGCGGTCACGGAAACGTCATCGTCGTCGTCCGCGATCGTTACAAAATCATAAACATTTCCCGCGGCCGAGCAGATATCATCGTCGTCTCCCGCGGTCACGGAAACGTCATCGTCGTCGTCCGCGATCGCGACAAAATCATGAACATTTCCCGCGGCTGTTTAGACATCACCGTCATCTCCCGCGGTCACGGAAACGTTATCGTCGTCGTCCGCAATCAGGGCAAAATCATGAACCTTTCCCGCGGCAGTGTAGGCATCATCGTCGTCTCCCGCGGTCACGGAAACGTTATCGTAATCTCCCGCTGTCACAGAAACGTCATCGTCGTCTCTCGTGGTTTCGGAAACGTCATCGTCGTCGTCCACTATCGCGGCAAAATCGTGAACGTTTCCCGAGGCCCTGTAGACATCATCATCGGCTTTTGCGGTTACGTAAACGCAAGACGACGATCGCGGCAAAATCATGAAAATTCCCGACTTTGAAATTAAATTTAAGACTAAATCCCGACTTTTCAAGACCATTTTGAAATTCAATACTAATTCCCGACTTTCCCGATTTTCCCGACTACTAGACACCCTGGATGTTCTATGTGACTTCCGTTGGTTATCCTACCACCTATTTAAAACCACTTTTATAATGGCTATTTAAAGTATCTGAGAGTAAAATAGGTAAAGCCTTTATCTTAACTGTGATTTTTCTTGACACAATCCTCGTAGTAGTAAAAGGTTTTGTTTTAATAATGTGTGGTACAGTAACTGTTTTTAGAAGACCATGAATGTAGGATACTATCCATTTTCATCGTAATGTCAATGTATTAAAGTAAAAAATAATGGTTTAAATACAGTTCTGCGCAGAAAACCGCAAAAATACGGGTAGCCATGTACCGTACCGATTTTGTACCAAGAACTGAGGTACAAAATATTGTACCGTACTGAACCGTACTGACCTTAAATTTTCCGTACTGCAGACCCCTCGTTATAGTCCAACATTTACCACTTATAAATTAATTATAAAAAGGAGGTAGGGTGGCAGTGACAGCCCAGTGTGCTAGTGCGCATGCACGTATTCAGCTATGTGAGCTACGCGTAGCTAGCCGGCGTAGCGGCAGCGCCGTAGCTCACGTATTAATACGCCGGTGTGAACACTCTCTATGAATTACATTAAGAGCTACGTCAGCTACGTATTTCGAAAAAGTATTAATACGTCTGGCTACGCCGGTGTGAACAGTCCTTAAGATATGTTAATTATTTAGACTTACTTTTCCTTTCTTAACTGACATAATCTGAGCCAGTTTTCTTTCATTCCCCTCACATGCGATTGAGTTCATTAATTTAGTCTGAAGGTCGACAATGTCTACCTTGTCCTTTTCCACATTGGCGGTATTATATGAATCTTCGATCTTGATTACTTGGGAATACATCTGTAAAATTTCAAATAGAAAAAAAGTTATATTAAAAATGTCAAAGAATTGTTTCTACACACAAATCCCATTTTTACAATAAAATACAATTAAATACAAGACATTTTTGTTTCTGTTGATCAGGAATCATCACCAAGATTAATTATACTCTTGATCAGATTATCTTTCATAAGCACTCTGTCTTATGAGATTATACGTCACATCACAACTTAAGCTTATAAAGAAATAAGTCAGGCCTCCCTGTTAAAAATTTTGTTAGATGACTATGGATATTCTAATAGAACAGACATCTGCCCGATTTTCGGAAAAGAACAGGACGGGATTTTCCCTTGCAAAAGAGCTTGTTTACAAAAACTTGATTTAATAGTCTTGCAGATAGCAATAATGACAAAACTAATATCCACTGTTAAAAAAACAATAATGAGTAAAAATACACAATAAACAAAAACTTTTAATACCGTCAACCAGGACTCTGCGGTCGCGGCGTGATCATTGGTATGACTCGCGGCACAGAAAACATACAGTAGTATGTTTTCTCAGAATGCTTACCGCATGATAAAAATCGTTAAGTATTCGGAGAGAGCTTTGCCTGTCAATTCATAGGTAGCGCCACCAGCGTTGCTATGATGGTGCATTGTATTCTGGTTGGCGCTGCCTACAAATTGACAGGCAAAGCTCTCTCCGAGTACTTAACGCTTTTTACCATGTGGTTAGCATTCTGGGTTATAGTAGTATGTTTTCTGTGCTCACGGTCACGGCGTGATCGTCGATATGACTCGCGGTCACGGCGGGATCGTCGTTATGACTCCGCGTTCACGGCACGATCGTCGAAATGACTTTGCCTACTGCGTTCGCGGAACTATCGTGAACATCTCTCGCAATAGCGGCGTCATCGTCACTCGCGAAGCGGCAGAATCACCGACGATCGGATCAAATCCCTTCCCGAAAAATTCCTGAATCAAAAGTAATCCCGTCCCGAAAATCGGGAATATTTTTTCCATAGTGGGATGTCACCATCATCAGTTGTGACACGGCAAAATCACCGACGATCACAGGGTGTCCACCAGGCCAACCAGAAAAAATCAGTAATTCATGAGTAAAAACAAAAAATTCCAGGTAGTTCAGGTCGTACTTTTCATACTAAAGTTTCCAACGTGTTTTGTGCCAACTCCCGCAATGCTGTTTTAGAGCTAACACAGCTCGGTATTTTAGCTATCGGAAAGAGTATTCTCAGTTAAAGAAAAAAAATTATGATTGCTGTAATATTGTCTGACAAAAGTATTCAATTGTTATATACTACTGATTAAATAATCCAAAAATTAAAAAGTAATCCTTAAACCTGCAATTTATTAATAACTTCCTAAAAATAGTGATATGTCGATACCAAAATTTATCGAATCTCTGTACAGACACCTGAAAAATAGATTCTTAATACTGATAATTTCAATTTTACCCAACTTTTTTCACCAACCCCTGGCTTTATGCACTTTCATATGGTATAATTTTGAAGTAATGGGTTGTTTTCCAAGTGGCCTACAGAAATAATAATAATAGACACCATCATCGTTTTATCCGATAACTGAAAAGTCCTGAATATCTCACTCAGTAACAGAAACATCACCACTGTCTTCCGAGGTCGTGAACAAATCCTGATATTGTTCAGCGGTAACGGAAACATTATAATCGTCTCCCGCGATCACAGTAAAGTTACCATAGTCTTCCTCTATCGTAGCTTAATTCTAATCATTTCCCGCAGTTATCATCATCAAGCAATATTTTTGGACATCATCATTGTTTCCCGCAGTCACGGAAACGTCATCGTCGTCTCCCGCGGTCACGAAAACGTCATCGTCGTCTCCCACCCTCACGGAAATATCATCGTTGTCTCCCGCGGTCACGGAAACGTCGTCTTCGTCTCCCGCAGTCGCGTTAATGTCATCGTTATCTCCCGTGTTCATGGAAACGTCGTCATTGTCTCCTGCAGTCACGGAAATATCATCGTTGTCTCCCGCGGTCACGGAAATGTCATCGCCATCTCCCGTAGTCACGGGAACGTCATCTTCGTCTCCCGCGGTCACGGAAACGTCATCATCGTTTCCCACGGTCACGGAAACGTCATCGCCCACATGCGCGATCGCAGCAAAATCACTAATATATTTCGCGGCCGTTTGGACATCATCATTGTCTCATGCGGTCACAGAAACGTCATCGTCCGCATGCACGATCACCGAAACGTCATCGTTGTCACACGCGGTCACGAAAACGTCATAATCGTCTCTTGCGATCACGAAAACGTCATCTTCGTCTCCCGCGGTCAGGGAAATATCATTGTTGTCTCCCATGGTCACGGAAACGCCATCGTCGTTTCTCGCGGTCACGGAAATGTCATCCGCGTCTCCAGCGGTCACGGAAATTTCGTCATCGTCTACCGCGGTTACGGAAACGTCGTTGTCGTCACCCGCGGTCACGGAAACGTCATCGTCGTGTTCCGCGATCACGGGAACGTCATCGTCGTAATACCAGACAGGGAAGATTGGTCTGGCGGGAAAGGGCCCATCCCTATGGGTGATTTAGAATGCTACACTGATGGCATCAAAGATCAAAGATGGGGGTACTGGAGCAGGTGTGCACTGGATAAACGAAGGCACGGGTATTTATCTTCCCATGGGGATGTACCCAACTGTTTTTCAAGCGGAGGTCACTGCCACCTTGGTTTGTGCTCGTGAACATCTTAATAATGAGATCAGAGACAAAACAATCAATATACTATACTGATAGTCAAGCAACCTTAAAAGCACTAAACTCTTACGAATTCAAGTCTAGGTTCGTGTGGGGCTGCCTTGCTTCTGTGTCTGAGTTGGGTAGGAGTAATGATCTTACACTCTGATGGGTGCCAGGACACTCAGGTATAAAAGGTAATGAAGCTGCAGACAGATTGGCAAACACTGCCTCTGCGACAACCATGATAGGCCCACAACCCTTTTGTGGCATTTCACGAAACAGCGCATGTTCTTCGATTGCGTCATGGGCCAGAGAAAAGCATAGTAAACGCTGGGTCGATACTCCCTTTCTTAGGGTCAGCAAGCTTACTCTGTTTAGGCCTTCCAAAAAGGTTGCCTCCGACCTCTTGAGACTAGATATACGGAGAATCAAACTAACTGTAGAACTGATAACTGGTCATGGGAGATTCAGGAAACATTTACAACGGATGGGCTTATTTGATGGTGAACCGATCTGTAGGCACTGTGATAGGTCGGAAGAGACAGCCGATCACCTACTCTTTGATTGTAACGAGCTCTCTGCTGCTAGAATGACAACTCTTGGTAATCTGGCTAGAGGAAAATATCTTCCCGAGGATGAACTTATCGGGAAGTTACAGGCATTCATTGGACGCCTTAACTTGTAAGGTCAACAAGAAAATAATTGTCTGGGGTGCGCAATCATTCGATATCGAATGAAGTGCTTTAAGGTCTTTACCTGCCCCTGTTAGATAGATAGATAGATATCCCGGGGCCGTTTTGACATCATCATCGTCTCATGCAGTCACGGAAATGTCATCGTCCGCATGCACGATCACGGAAACGTCATCGTCGTCACACGCGGTCACGAAAACGTCATAATCGTCTCTCGCGATCACGAAAACGTCATCGTCGTCTCCCGCGGTCAGGGAAATATCATTGTTGTCTCCCGTGGTCACGGAAACGCCATCGTCGTTTCTCGCGGTCACGGAAATGTCATCGTCGTCTCCCGCGGTCACGGAAATTTCGTCATTGTCTGCCGCGGTTACGGAAACGTCGTTGTCGTCACCCGCGGTCATGGAAACGTCATCGTCGTGTTCCGCGATCACGGGAACGTCATCGTCGTCTCCCGCAGTTACGGAAACGTCATCGTCGTTTCCTGCGGTCACGGATACGTCATCGTCGTCAAGCGTGACCGCGGCAAAAAATTCCCGGTTAAATACAAAACTCACGCATAATTCCCGGTTTTCCTGGTCTGTGGACACCCTGGATCAGAACGAATCCCGTCATGAGAAAATCCCGAATCAAATGAAATCCAATCCTGATGATGGGGAACATATTTTTCCCGAAAACTTCCTGGAATATCGGGACCCATATATCCCTTGTAATATTCCCACCTCTTGTTATGCAGCCAACTAATGGTCATACATGCATAGTCCAAACCTTATGAATATAGTTTGAACCTTCTACACTCTACTCATGTCCCACGAAGGGGAAAAGTACAACATTGCCATAAAAAGGGGAAAGTAGTCAAATGCAGATATAATTAAAGCCTGAATAAGATGAAGCTTAGTGGATTATGGAAACATGCGTCTGTTTCAGGACAATACTATAAATTGGGATATAGCCTACTTAGACTATGAACTTGGTATGAAAAAATTGAGTCTAGTTTTTAATACGACATCAAAAAGCTTGACAGTATTACATTCGTTCAAGGTCGTCGATTGCTACTAAACAATCCCTTTCACTCAATATAAGATTTTATCGGGAGGGGAGGGGGAGTGTATTTTAGTTAGAGCAAGTTTGGACTTGTTAATGTTTTAACCTGATGGCTATTGTTAGATAATGGATTATTGACTATTGCGATACTATGTCAATGGTAAAAAATAAAGAATACTTATTCCTATCCCACCAACCTTAGAGGTGGGTATAAAGGTTGTTAAATTGTATAAGGAAAGTGAATAATGGGTACTGTGGTATTATACTGACCACACCTAATAATTATGTTAGATTAGGTAGGTTAGGAAGATTTTGTTATTTAAACTAATTAAAATCTTATTTGGAAGTCAATTTATCTGATTGGTCTGCATAATACCAAAGTACCAAATAATGTATCATTTATCCACATTTAGCTTCACCCCATGATCCATTAATGAATATCAAATCCAAATTTAGGAGACCAGCTAGCTCCATAAGTGATACTAAATTGAGTAAAATCAGTTTATGAATACTTAGAAAGTGACAAAGTCTTACCCATATGAAAAAAAAACATATTAGCCCCTAAGCAGCCTGATGACTTTCTATAATAAAAGTATAATGTAAATACAAAAAAAAATTCTTCTCACCGCAATTTTTTAAATTTGAGATTTCATAATTTAAAATTACTCTACCTTTTCAATCTCCATCAAAATTGCTTTTGATTTTCTCTCGTTTTGCTGCTTTGTATTACTGTCTATCATATCAAGGTAGACCATGTCAATGATCTTCCTCGGCGCTGTGACACTCCCAATCTGTAAATAGTAGTAATATATATATACCAAGGGAACACATTTATGAGCACAAACATAATGCATTAATACCATAATGCATTTATAACCATTTTATTACAAGGGAACACATTTTTTAGCACAAACATAATTAGGGGTCTGCGGTACAGAAAATTTAAGGTCGGTACGGTTCGGTACGGTACAATATTTTGTACCTCGGTTCTCGGTACAAAATCGGTACGGTACCCGGCTACCTGTATTTTTGCGGTTTTCTTCTCAGAACTGTATCTAAACCATTATTTTTAACTTTAATACATAGACATTACTATGAAAATGGATAGTATCCTACACTCATGGTTTTCTAACAACAATTACTGTACCACATATTATTAAAACAAAACCTTTTACTACTACGAGGATTGTGTCAAGAAAAATCACAGTTGAGATAAAGGCTTTACCTATTTTACTCTGAGATACTTTGAATAGCCATGATAAAGTAGTTTAAAAATAGGATAAGAGTTTTTATGAATAAACATGTTTGAAACATTTATTGACAAGATAATTTCACAAAACTGGTAAATCATTTCAAACCAACACAATGTCTAGTTGTTTTTTATTTTATTTTAAAAACATATAAAAGCATTCAGTAGAAGACAGTGTAGGTAGTTTTGCCAGCTGTTCACAGCAGATGACAATGAAAAACTGGACGTTATGATGAAGTAATGACAAAGACCATTTTTTTTATCAGCTTCAAAACTATTAAGTTATAAGATGGATACAATTCTTGCAAAGTTTTTTTCTGAAACTAAAATTTGGATTATCACAGAGTAAGATTTGGTGTTGGGCAATTAGACTTTATAACTGTGTAAAAGGTGTGTATCACTGAATTTATAAATTGCATTCTACACTTATTCACTGCCAAACATAATTCAGTAGAACCTTGATGAACCGAGAATTACACTAGCCTACATAACTTCATTACCCCAAGTAAAATACCAAGATAATTTTTATAATTGTATTTGAATCGTAGTTTGTTAAAAATGGATTGTATGTTCAACAATAATTGCAGTCCATTATTGTTAAGCAGTATGGTCCCAAATTATTGTTTTTGATTTTGAAACATCACAGTTCATTTGACAAAATTATAGTTGAAGCAGCTCAATGTCAAGTCACGCTTGTGCAATAGTTTGTTTACATGCTTTCTCCAGACCACGGGGGAGGGGAGGGTCTGATAAGCCATCTATTGTTCACCCCCAAGAAGGTCCACCCTCATTAGTGCCGCTCGGCTGCACTCAGTGGGGAACCCAATACCACAAATCAATCTTTTAAATGAATACAAATATTTGGTAATAATTGTTTTATTAATATTCACCTTGAAATTTCAATAAATTTGGTGTAAAATTTGACAAAAATCTGCCATTTGGACCGATTATTAACAATACCAAATACCAATAAAGTAGTACATTCATTGGTAATTAAATAATAGGTAAAAATTTACCGATTTTCGTCAAGTTTTACCCCCTGCTGTGCGCTATGTCACAAAAGCTGATAACGACATGGGTGATTAGTAACCATGGCAACTTGTTGAATGCGTGATGAAGGGAAACCCAAGAAATAGAAGAACAAAGAGAAAGAATAACGACGTTGTTATCTTTATACCCTTTTTACAATTTCCGTTATTGTTATCTTTATGTAAGATTTTATGATTTTGTTTTATAGGTTTATAAAATAATTCTTTTTAACTACGGGAATATCAATTTATAATTTATCAACGTGCTTCTCTTCTGAAACAGCAATACCGGATGCATAATAAAGGTCAATGGCCTAAAATATCACGATTGTGCAATATTGTATTTTGATGTTGAAATTAAAATCACGACAAAAGTTTGTATATATCCATGGTCGTCAATAGAAAGATAAAATATCCATAACAAATATTTTAATTTATAAAATAAGATTGTAGATTAGTTACAAGTTTAATATGTAGCCATAAACAGTTTTATGGCAGTAGGCAATGGCCAGCAACAAATTCAATATTCACGAAAATACTGATTAAGTTAGAGATAACATTTAACAGTCATCATAAAACTATTATTTTTATGATAAAACAGAATTGGGGAAAGTCGTAAAGAAATAAAAGTGATAAAACTCAACAGTTCTTGGAAGTACTTCAATACAACAATTATTGTCGTGATAAAATGTTAATGGATTTGGGACTGCTAATGGGTTTTTTATTGCATCATCACGCTAGTAATAAATTATGAAGATCTAAACAAACATCTGATAAGACTTTTATGTGCTCGGAACCAACTGCCGTTGACTACGATAGTAAACTGAAAGTAATTTATTATTATAATAGGCTGTACCGAACAGAATTTGTACCGTGTAAAATGCTGTACCGAACCGATGACGGTAATTAAGCTTGTACCGTACCGTACCGACTTTTTCGGTGCACCGCAGACCCCTAAACATAATGCATCAATACCATAATGCATTTATAGCCATTTTATTATAAGGTAATTCATTAATTTTTTATATAGATTCAAAATGGTGTAGTTGGGTACTAAATCAGTTTGGCTAATAAATCTGTGTGCTTTGAAAGTAAATAACGTTTACGAAATGCACTAACATAGTTTTAACTTGAACACTCACGTAAACTTAAATTATTAGTTTGGTTTTTCAATCAAGAGTACTAAGTATATCATTCCTGCTCAACTCTGAGAGTTTTTTCAATACATTGTCGGCTAATCTACTGAAGATAACCCACATTTTGATCGTTTGAATTCTTCCTTTGGAAATCAAACTGTCACTAGGTTATCTTTTTTTACAAACAACTCAAAGTAATTAATTTAATAACTCATTTGTTTGACAGTTTCATTTATTAACTAATTTATAATTTATACTTGTAAAAATCAAAACTTAACTAATTAAATTTATTTTGAATTAAAAAAATTAAGAACAATTTTTTTTCAAACTAATTAAGAATTAGTGTATGGTTATGTGAGAAAACTTCTACCTTTGGAGCTATATTTTGCAATGGTCACTGTAAAGACCTGTACCACCTTAGGTACGTACAATGAGGCAATGGCAGTGTACTACATGTTTAAAATCAGGAGATGAGGAAGATGAAACCAGTAAAATGATGACCTTGAAAATTATCTCACTTTAGCTATTGATATAGGAAGTGCAATTCTCCGTGTCAATAAGGAGTTAAAGCGAACTTTACATAATGTACAAAATTCAAAATAATTATGAGCTAGAATTAGAAGATAAATTAATTGTTAAAGGTGATGAAATTAAAAATCTGAACAAAATAAAATAAACGGTATCAGCATTCTGACACATACTTGCTCCCATAAGTTTGTCAACAACCTTTATTATGTGTAAGCGGTGAGAGTAAATATACGGAAATGGGATTTGTACAATTTTGTTCAGAATTTAAAGGACTATAACATACTAAATTTTTATCAAAATTGTTCAGGCCATTTTTGGAAAAATCTGATTTTTCCGTTATTTTATGGGAAAATAACATAATTTACAATAACTTTTGAACCGTAATTTTTACAGAAATAGGATTTGTACCATTTTGTTCAGAATATAAAGGACTATAACATCCTAATTTTTTATCAAAATCGTTTAGGCTATTTTTGGGAAAGTCCGATTTTTTCGTTATTTTATAGGAAAATCCCCATTAAAATTCAAAATTTCTAAAAAATGAAAACTATCAAAATTGTAAGGACCATAACATACTATGTTAAATCAAAATCGGATTTTTTTTATAAAGTCCTATTTTTTGTTGTTTTATGGGGGTTTTTATGGGAAAATAACACAATTTACAATAACTTTTGAACCGTAATTTTTACAGAAATGGGATTTTACCATTTTGTTTAGAATTCAAAGGGCTACAACATACTAAATTTTTATCAAAATCGTTCGAGCCATTTTTGAGAAAATCCGATTATTCCGGTTTTATATGGGTTTTTATAGGAAAATCCCCATTAACAATCAAAATTTCATCAAAATCGGACCACAGGTGTAGTCCCTAGCTCTGTACACATCCAGACACACAGACACACACACAGACATCACTTCGAAAACCACTTTTTTGGGGACCCAAAACGAATATATCCACTCAAAACTCAAACTCAAAAATTTTGACGAAAACAATACTTTCTCCATATACTATGGTATAGGGGGAGAAAGTAAAAAAGGAAGAAGAGCTAGGGGGCATCGCTAGAATTGTACCCTCTGACTTCTGCTGATCATCGAAGGCAATTTAACGTCACGCCTAGGGCTACAATTCCTGCTTGTGCACATGGATTATAACAGAATTTAATTGATTTAATGTAGGCAAGTAAATAAAATAAATAAATCTTTATTGTCACATTATGTTTATAAAATATAGAAATGCTATAAAACAGGTGTCATTGTCAAAATACAAATACCTTCAGTGATCAGTTAACCAGATATTATATTAGAAATTAAAAAGAACAGGAGATGAACGGCCCGGAATTGTACTACCCCTGGATTTGTACCCCATATCAGAAATTTAAATGTGTATGGGCTGGAATTGAACCCTAATTTTAGGTAGCTTGGCTTCTGTATAGGTGTTCATTACAATTAGTGATGGTCGGATCCGGATATTGGACTACCAGGTCCGCCGGATCTGAGCTAGAACCCGATTGGATCCAAAAAATTCCCGATCTTGGGCTGGATCCGGTTTTGATGGATCCGATTTTTTCGGATTTGTCCCCGATTTTTTTTTACTAACACAAAGCTGTCCGTATCCATGTACAAGACCGATTTTACCCCCACTTTTTTACTAACACAAAGTTGTCTGTATCCATGTACGCTCATCCGGACTAATGGGACCAGCGTCCGGTCCGGATTACAAAAAATCTGGACAATTGAGAGTCGAGCAAATACACAGTACTGTATATAGCCGTTTTTTCAATTTTGTTCCAGGTCCACAGTAATGATATCCGTGCATATGCACTTCCACCGGTAATAATTTTTACCGCCGAATTTTGTTGGAGGTCCACAGTAATGATAGCTGGGCATATGCACTTCCACCAGTAATAATGTTTACCGCCGAATTTAGTTCCAGGTCCACAGTAATGATATCCGTGCATATGCACTTCCGACGGTAATAATGTTTACCGCCGAATTTAGTTCCAGGTCCACAGTAATGATAGCCGGGCATATGCACTTCCACCGGTAATAATTTTTACCGCCGAATTTTGTTCCAAGTCCACGGTAATGATATCCGTGCATATGCACTTCCACCGGTAATAATGTTTACCGCCGAATTTAGTTCCAGGTCCACAGTAATGATAGCCGGGCATATGCACTTCCACCAGTAATAATTTTTACCGCCGTGGGTTAATTGGTCTTGTACATGGATACAGACAGCTTTGTGTTAGTAAAAAAATCGGGAAAAATCTGTCTTGTATGCCTGGATTGCCCCTTGCTTATCTCTTTCTTAAATTTTTTTCCAGGTCCACAGTACTGATAGCCGGGTATGTGAAACTCTACAGGTAAAATACCCAATGTCTGTATACAAGAAGATTATCTGTGTCCATACAGGGTGAATAAAAATTCAAGACTCCCCCATCTAATATTGTTCTCAGTTAGAACACAGTATAGCCTTCATTTTCGGGATCATTTTTTACTTTTTAGCCATTTTAAATGAGCGAGAAGTCTCCTCGTTGAGTACTTTAATGTTTTAAACTGGCCTTACCAGTGTTACACTGCGCAATGTTTCCGTTTTCTAAGTAAATAAATATTACCACGCCGAACTTTCATCGCCCGTATTTCTTATTTACAGTGTATAAATGTTGATATGTCACTCTAGAATATAACAAATACATTTAAAAAAAATCACGAGCAACCGCACTCGCACGTAGCCTAGATACGTCACGCTAACAGATAGATTAAAGATAGCTAAGAGAAAAAGATAAAATGGGAAGAATCATGAGTAGCAGCGTTAAAAGGTTATTTTGACTGACAGCAATAAACCAAAGATATAAGATACTGTAAAACAATAAACCATCTGCTTATGTAGTAGCGTGTGTATGAAAAACGTAATTTTAGATTGTAAGAAATTTAATCACCACACTAATAACCACATACGAAGATAAAGCTATAGACCCTAAATATAAGCAATCTTAACACTGTAATGAGATTATAATCGTGTGTCAATAGTTATATTTTATGGCATCAATGAAAATAATACTAAAATTTCCGATTGCAATGTTATGTTTGCTACACGAACACGAATTGCGTAGTTTACGTTTAATGTCAACAGTAAAACTCAAAATAACTTGTAGGCCCACTGTAATTAAGTTCTAACTAATGTAATAACATTTACAGAAAGTAAATCCAAATCGTCTAAAAACTGAAACATATATTTAGGCCTACATTCGTTCGCCTATTGAGTTTAATGATAATTAAATTTTCCAATCAAAAAGATCATTAGGCCTACTTATACCATTTTGTATAATCGTCCTAAAAATAAAGAGTATATGTGTTTCAAGTGTTATTGGACTATTTTTGTTAAGTTTCCTCAAGTAATAAAATCCCGTTAGATTAAGCAGGCAGCCGACAGCTGTTTTCCTGACTAAATGCTGGTGTGGAAAGTGCATTAAAAAAGAGTAGTGATGCATGCATAAACGGGTAACACTGTCTGAGGATCAAAAGGTAAGGTTGAATACCTAAATCTCTCTTAACACGTTCACTGCTAAATAACCTTAACACAGGCGCTCCTAAACTGCGGGCGGAGCCCCGACACGCTAACTGAATCAGCGATCGCTGTTGGCATTGAAATATCTCAGTAAGACGAATCACCAAAGAGCAGTGGTGATTGTTCTGCGTTACCCGGAAAGTGGACATAGTTCACTAAAACACCAAAAGGTAGCAGCACTGCCTGGATCAATAACCAGAGTCTTTGTAATATGGCTTGAATAGAGAAAATCCCCAAAAACGGGACAAAAGCATCGCCAGACGGGATTTTACAAGAATGTTTAGTACCAACCTACATCAAACCTCGCATTCTACGCTATAGGCTGGCAACAATTACAACGTTCCCCGGCAATGGCTGAGCTCACATTGAAGCAAAGTTGTGATTTACCGCCCTGCACCAGTGGCGCCAGTACCGCGGGGCAAGAATTCCCGCCCTCGCACTGAACGTGTTAAAGAGTAAATCCTGAAAGCAAGAGTAAAACATACATAACTGATGAACTATATTTGATTAAGTAATCGAATAGAAAAAAATACAGACCTGCAGTTTCCCCAGGGAGTTCTCAAACTGAAGGGGTGTGTAGGTATTTTGCTTCTGGGGAGCAATCCCCAGGTTATCCCTTTTCTGGTTGGGGGGTCCTGCAATCTTCTTGCCGCTTCCGTGTCTCTGCTGGTAGACCTAAAAAATCCACATAATTATAAAATGTTTTTATACATAATGTTTATTTAGTTTTATGAGAAAATACAAAGTAAGTTCAAGAATGGAGAATCCATTCTGTATGTCTTCAAGTAAAGTATGTCTCTGGCCAGTTGAGATAAGCAAAATGAAGGCAAGTGATGTTTTTCAAGAAAGGCTTTACTTCAAAACCCAAAGACATAAATAGGAACCTAGCCATCAATGCATCATGTGAATCGAGGGCAGAGTTTCAAGGAATACCTTGGAAACAGTACTTCTTTAAGTTTTGAAATACATACAAAAAAGGTTATTGAGGAGCAAAATGAGATTTGTCATTATGTGCAACCCGAAACAGGTGAACAGACTTTAATCTAAGCATACGAAGCTATGAAACAGTTTAGTAATGATAAAGCCCCAGGGAATGAAGACATACCTACTGAGATCCTCAAAGTTGAAGGGAATGCACTTTAGAGTGATCTCCATAAACTAATTTTGGAAGTACGGAGGAATGAATTTATGCCTGATAATTGGAACAAAGTGTAGATACTAGGTAACTCCCATAGATTAGAAAGGATATAAAACAGAATCTTGTATCTTCAAATGGGGGTTTCTCTTGAGCTCTGTGAATACAGTTTGACCAAAAATAATTTTAAATTACTGGAGTACAAATGGCAAAGTTGGTAAGAAATTATGCGTACATACAAGGAAAATATACAAAACCAACATGCTGGTTTTGCCCAGCAATGCTGAACAACAGACCAAATATTCTTTCAAAATAGCAATCTCTTTCAAAATATGTGGAATAAAATAATAATTTCCATTTACTGTATATAGATTTTCACAAAGCATATGATAGTGTCAGCCCTATCCAAACTTCAGATACAGGGCGGGTCGCAGTTGGCGGATAGCAAACCTTCCATCAGATATGGTGGACAGCTGTTAATCAGAGGTTGTCCGAAAAGTCAGCACTATTCGGTGAATAGGTGGCAGCACTAGAGGGCGTAGGAGGGAAACCTGTGGTAGGGTCACACTCAGCAAAGTCTACATAAGCCCGATGATAGTGCTGTGACATGGCGGGGAAGTGTTACAATCAAATAAGCACTGCCCGTACTGCCTTGCACGATAGGGTTGGGTACCCAAAGGTTAGAAGAAGGACACTCTGATGTAACACCATGGTCTTGCGGCTGAAGTGAAAGCGATTGGTCTAAGAGAAGAGGACTACGATCACAATCTCCTGGTCCTCCAGGTTGGAGGTTGGGCGCAAGGCTGACAACCTTGCACTGGAAAAACATCCTGTTTAGAAACGCCAACAAGCCTCGGATAAGGACAGATATCAGGAACCAGACCCAAGCTTAGTTTTAAGGATTTGAGTTTTGGATCATGGAATGTTTGAACCCTTAGCAATACCAGGGAAATTTGATCCAAGTCACGAATAAATTAGATAGTTACCATTTAAATTTAGTAGGTCTCCAAAAGACAAGATTGCCATTTAATGGCAAGTTAAACTTAAAGAATTGCACGCTTTAATACAGTGGCTGTGATTTCTAATAGCAATTCCTCGCCTGCATAGTAATTGCCGTCAAAAGTTCATGGGTACTTTTGGCTTTATATATAGATACCAATAGACTCAATCTCAATTTTGAACCAGTGAATAAAAAGGCTGTGCCGTATAAGACTGAAATGAAAATTTCAAAACATATCTGTAATTTGTTTCGTGCACATACAGGGGTTGGTTACAGATGATGACATGAAAGACCTTTTCTATGACAACCTAGACCAGCTGACAACAAGGATCTCAGACTATGATGTAAAAATTATATTAGGTGATGCAAATTCGAAATTAGGGAATGAGCCAGGCTAGAAACAGTATGGGTGTAATAGTTTACACAAAACAACAAATAAAAATATAATGAAGCTTACCAGTTTTGCAAGCTCAACATCCTTGAAATCATGTTAACTACTTTCCATAGGAAAAAAACATTCACAAGGTCACATGGGTTTCCCCAAATGGACAAGTGAAAAATCAAATTGTTTATGTGTTGACCGAGGACAGACATAAAAGCTGCATCATGGATATCAAAAGAAAGAGGGGTGCTGAATGTGGGACAACCATAACTTGGTGATAGTAAAAGTATGGCAAAACTATGCTGAGAGAGAAGGGAAAAACAAAACACAAAAGTTTAATCTGAGAAAACTTGAAAACCCAAATGTCAATTATTAAGAAATTTAGCCTAATCTCAAACTCACAAATTGGTTTCAATTCAAGTATTGGATAAAGGAGAAAAGAAAATAGACAAATATAGAGGACAAATGTAAAATAATTTGAGAATCAGTTTAAGAAGCAGCTGAGCAATAGGTGGCTTCCAAAAGAATAGAAAAAGCCCCAAAACTTGGTCAATGAAGATAGTAGGCAAATGATTGAGGAAAGAAAGAAAGCTAAGGAAGAACTAATTATACAGGTATACCCAAGTGAAAGGGAAAAAATACTTCAGAATAAATAAGACCACAAACAAGACTTTGAGGTCGGCTAAAAGAAACTGTTTAAAAAATGAGTTAAAAAAGGCTGAAGGATATTGTACAAATAACAATTCCAGGGAATTCTTCTGGTCCATAAGGTATTTTAAACAAGGCTTTAAAATACCTACGAGCACTGGATCCCAGGCTCTTTGTTTGTTTAATGTCAACGCTTTCGGTTAACAGTTTAAATAAACAAAACTTCCATGTAAATTACAATCAATTTAGGAAATACAACAGCTAAAAATAACAAATAAGCAAACAATACATAAAACCAATACAACACAGATATGCTACTAATAGTTAGGAGTTTAAAATATCAGTCACAACTTTTTAAGGTGATAACGATGATGAGTAAAAAAGTAGACGATGCTGATGATAAAGACAATATTTAGTTTAAGTTGCTGATAATAACAATTATTAAATTGCAATACAGCCAATTCGGTCCTTGAGGTATGTTACTTATCCATCTCTTATTATACCCCTTCTCATGTGGCTGATAAAAGAATACTTGCCAGACATATAACAGTTCATTAAAGCGGCTGCTATCAATGATTTAAAATTCTCATTGCTTTGTTTCATCTGTAGTTAACTTATAGAACAATTTTATAATATGTCTATCCTGTTTGGGTTCTAACTGGTTCAAATACATGTTGCTTTACACTAGGAGTCTGCGGTACAGAAAATTCAAGGTCGGTACGGTACAAAATATTGTACCTCGGTTCTCGGTATAAAACCGGTACACTACGTGCCAGTATTTGTGCAGTTTTCTTCTTTTCTAACGACAATTATTATTATTACCATTAGACAAGGGAATTTCACACAGTTTATAAATTATTTCCAATCAACGTATTTGGTTTTTTTTTACTTTTAAAACATATCAATGCATTCAGTACAAAAGACAGTGTAGTTGCCAGCCGTTCACATTCAACTGACGACAATGAAAAACTGGAGGTTATGATGAGGTAATGGCAAAGAGCACCTATTTTATCAGCTTCAAAAATAATTATAAGATGGATACAACTGTTGCAAAGCTTTTTCTGAATCTAAAAGTTGGATTAGCATAGATAAGATCATAGCCATAAAGTGGTTAGGTTAAGAATTTTTAGGAATAAACATGTTTGGAAGCAACAATTTGCCAAATCAACATAATATTTGGTTGTTTCTTTTTTTTTACTTTTAAAACATATCAATGCATTCAGTAAGAAGACAGTGTAGTTTTCAGCTGTTCACATTCAACAGACGACAATGAAAAACTGGAGGTTATGATGAAGTAATGGCATAGAGCATCTTTTTTATCAGCTTCCAAACAAATTATAAGATGGATACAACTGTTGCAAAGCTTTTTCTGAAACTCTGAAAGCATAAAGTACAACAAAAATATAAACTAAATAAAAAAATAACAAAAATATAGGAAACAAAAAACATTTCAACCTGAAAAGACAATAATATAAGACAAGGATACAGAACAAAAACTGGAGGTTATGATGAAGTAATGGCATAGAGCATCTTTTTTATCAGCTTCCAAACTAATTATAAGATGGATACAACTGTTGCAAAGCTTTTTCTGAAACTAAAAGTTGGATTAGCATAGATAAGATTATGGTCATAGCCATAAAGTGGTTAGGTTAAGAATTTTTAGGAATAAACATGTTTGGAAGCAACAATTTGCCAAATCAACATAATATTTGGTTGTTTCTTTTTTTTACTTTTGAAACATATCAATGCATTCAGTAAGAAGACAGTGTAGTTTTCAGCTGTTCACATTCAACAGACGACAATGAAAAACTGGAGGTTATGATGAAGTAATGGCATAGAGCATCTTTTTTATCAGCTTCCAAACGAATTATAAGATGGATACAACTGTTGCAAAGCTTTTTCTGAAACTCTGAAAGCACAAAGTACAACAAAAAAATAAACTAAATAAAAAATAACAAAAATATAGAAAACAAAAAACATTTCAACCTGAAAAGACAACAATATAAGACAAGGATACAGAACAAAAACTGGAGGTTATGATGAAATAATGGCATAGAGCATCTTTTTTTATCAGCTTCCAAACGAATTATAAGATGGATACAACTGTTGCAAAGCTTTTTCTGAAACTAAAAGTTGGATTAGAATAGATAAGATTATGGTCATAGCCATAAAGTGGTTAGGTTAAGAATTTTTAGGAATAAACATGTTTGGAAGCAACAATTTGCCAAATCAACATAATATTTGGTTGTTTCTTTTTTTTTACTTTTAAAACATATCAATGTTTTCAGTAAGAAGACAGTTTAGTTTTCAGCTGTTCACATTCAACAGACGACAATGAAAAACTGGAGGTTATGATGAAGTAATGGCATAGAGCATCTTTTTTATCAGCTTCCAAACGAATTATACGATGGATACAACTGTTGCAAAGCTTTTTCTGAAACTCTGAAAGCATAAAGTACAAGAAAAATATAAACTAAATAAAAAAATAACAAAAATATAGGAAACAAAAAACATTTCAACCTGAAAAGACAACAATATAAGACAAGGATACAGAACATGCAATGACAGTTTTATAAAACCAACAAAAAACTACCAGTAGGCCTGTATGCAATGGACAGCGGCAAATTGAATGTTCACGAAAATACTGACTGAGTTATAGGTGAAATTTAACAGCCATTATAAAACTGATATTTTTATGATAAATTTGGTTTGGGATCTCATAGTATTACGCTAGTAATAAATAATGGAAGTGGTAAGGAATAAAAGTGATAAAATTTAAGAGTTCTTTGAAGTACTTGAGTACAAAAATTATTGTCGTAAAAATTAATGGACCCGGGATTGCTAATGAGTTTTTACTTGCATCATTACCCAAGTTATAAACTATGAAAATCGTAAACAAACCTTTTTATGAGCTCTAAACCAAATTGACTACGATAGTAAATTGAAAGTAATTTAATATAATAATAGGCTGAACCTTTGTACCGGTAAAATGCTGATGGCAGTAATTAGACCAGAACCAAACCTTTTTCAGTATACCACAGACCCATACATAGATAAGTTATCTTTTACATGAGTTATCATGCCTTAAAACATTTGTTTCGATGTGGACAAACGGTAAACACTGTGAAGCTCTTACTAGAGCTACTTCTCTAACTACTTCCAAAAAAATTTGCTAATTTAAAAAAATAGTATTTTTGGGACTAAAAAGGTGGAAGCTACTTCCCAGAAGGGAAATTCGCTAAAGGGAAACACCAATACCGTAAAATAATAGTCGTCTCGGAACGGCTGGTGGGTGTTAAGCTGTAGCATTTGGATGGATGCAAGCCATTGCTTTTCTTGCGGACTCATCAGGCCCGCCCATTCATCTGTAGGCTGATATGGAGGCACTCGTCCAAACTGTTGGTGCTGGAAAACCATCTTAATAAATAAGGTCTCCCTTAAATGTTCTTGGTTAGAAAAAAGTAAGTTTGTAAAAATTGTTAGAAACGTGTTGTACTAACAAATACTTATTTAGTATATATTTGATTGAATTCTGAGTGTTTCTGTGTGTGTTGTTCTGAGTGTGTTTGTCTACCACTCCTACCGTTAAATCTACAGTGATTAATATATAAAAGTAAGGTTATAGCAACTTCAAATTTACTAATAAAAATTGTAATTATTTTTTTTTACATTTAGTTTGTTGCTTATTACAATAACAAAAGTTAAACATTATTCTGATCAAACAAATCACCACTGTGCCGCATCTAATCACATAAATTCAAATCTAAATTCTCTTAATCACATCGGTGCATCAAATAAAAAATGAAACTGCTGCATCGCACATCCCAATAGTAATTACCGCCTGCAATCGACAACAACCATAAACATTTGTCGTGATCTCAGCGTCATTGTTATCATCAGGTGAACATTTCAAGATGTGACTGTGTAACATCGTTATCATCTCACATGATCGTGGTAACGAGAGTTAACGTCTGAGTTGTCAATCTAGACGAGCGCAGCAGACAGCCAAGACATTAGACTAGACCACTAGAGTTTATAGAGTTGTTGTATTCACACGTCGCGTCGCCGTTCGGAAACCGAGCTCTGATGTAGTAGCCCAAATCCTGGGTCCTGGATCCTGTCGTCTTCGTAACATGCTGATTTTGCTTTTTACGCTCATAAATGTTTCCGGTTGGAGAATGTTTTCGGTTACTTGTGTTCTGTTTGAGTGATGACCACGTCAAACACTATTACATTAATTAATCAATTTTGAAATTAGAGAACATCAGGAAAATACGAATACTTTCCATTACTCACTCAGCCATCAATCGTGGAATTCCAAATTATCTTGCAGAGAATTTTAAATTTTTAAATGAAAAAAGCACCCGCTCTGGCTCGTACACGCTTCGCATTCCTCACCACAGAACAACTGTTTATAATAAATAATTTTTAGTAACACCATGCCTCTTATGGAACTCCATGCCTTTTCCCATCAAATCCATAGGAAACCGATCCCAACTGATGGTGGCGGTGGAAGAATATTACCTTGACCTAAAGAAGGATTTTCTTTTCATTTCATCATAGAATAAAACCTGGGTAACTAAAAATATTCTGTTCAGAGAGGAAAACCATAGATCAAATGCAATGGACACTTAAAAATTATCTCTAAGAGCATAACACATACCTGGTTAGTATTTTGGTATTGAGGCGGAAGGTTATTTTGTTGTTGTTGTCTTTGGAAGGGCATCTTCCAGTCGGAATATCGTTGTGGTTTACACTGGACTGGAAAAACAATAAAATGTAACAACTTAAATTCACATAGCGCAAGGGTAAAAGAACACAATTTCAAAAAAATTTTGTAGTTTGGTTAGGATGGCTGAAAATCCCAAATTGAGGAGATAGGAAACTTCCCATCCATGAATAATCCATTCTAGTATCATCAATTTAGTATAGTAATTTTACAAATAGTAATAGTGATTAAAAACAACTGAACTTCATAATTGGTTCTTCGTCTTATTTCCTACACCTAGAAAAAGGGATCTACAAATGAAGAAAGAGATAGTAGTTTTGAAAACCTTGTGTTTTTTTTAATATTTTCAGTCTACCCATCAGTGCATCTTATCAACCAGATAAGGCTGTTGGTTAAAGCTTGATTTACATTAACATGTGGCACAAAAAATGGAGCATGTATTCCTCAAATGGTGGGGATCATCCCATAACCCCAAGTAAATTTATCTCCAAGAACCCAAGTAAATATAAGCCCAAGTAATCATAACCCCAAGATAATTTTAATACAACATCTCACAACCCCAAGTCATCGAACGAAAAGCCAACGAAAATCTGATGAGCCAACAAGACCAAGTTCTCAAAAAACTAGAGGTGTGCGGATAGTGAAATTTCATTTCGGATCGGATTTGGATCGGATAGTTGAGGCTCGGTTCGGATCGGATATTGGGAGGTTCGGATTCGGATATTTTCGGATTCGGATAGTTCGGCGCAGTTAATAATAAGCTGCATATGCATTTTTAACCTATAAAACACTGTAAAGCTGTGTAAATAAAATTAAATGACGATTTTGAATCATAGAATTAGAATTTCAAATTAGCCACGTCGACAGTTTTTTCTCTCTTGAAAATCACAGTTCACAACATCTATTTTCAAAAGTTGGTTGCTTGAATTAAGTACACTAGAAGCCGAAATCTTCACACAACACTTTAGCTCAGCAGGACTGATGTCAAAACATTTGGGCTTGTTTACTTGAGGTTATGTTTTATGTTGTTTCCTGGTTCTCACAAGGAGTTCTATCTCAAGTTTATTTTCACATTGTATTTCCTTACGTTTTTGGAACGGTATATTGGCCTTAAGTGGCATTCTGCGGGTTTGCCAAGTTTAGAAAACATCACTAATGCACTAAGCTGGGCTATAGATTTGATGTTGTGGCAAGTTAATTAGGGCAATTAGGCTTTATAACTCTGTAAAAGGTGTGTATCCCTGAATTTATAAATTTCATTCTACACTTATTCACTGCCAAACATAATTCAGTAGAACCTTGATGAACCGAGAATTACACTAGCCTACATAACTTCATTATCCCAAGTAAAATACCAAGATAATTTTTAAAATTGTATTTGAATAGTATAATCTTAGTTTGTTAAAAATGGATTGTATATTGAACAACTCGCCTTGTGCTCGCTGGGGGCTCCGCCCCCAGGCCCCCTTTTAATAGTAGCCGTGATGAGAAATTGTCACGGGGGACAGGATGTTGTCTGGAAACATTTTTGCGTAAAAGACGTAGTGATAACTTGGCAGTTGCGAAGTATTCCATAGAGGGGTTGTTTAGTGCAAACCAAACCAGTCTTGACATGTTAGAGTCTCGATGTAGGGCCGGTGCTATGATAAATTAAATTTGCTAAGTCACAACCTCGAAAACTTTCTTCACATCAATAAGCATCAATATAAAGTCTTAGGAGTTAGAGTGAGGTAAAATAATATTTTAAAATAATCTTAGGGCAATAGTTTTTTTACAAGCTTTCTCCAGACCACTGGGGAGGTCTTATCGGGTCTGATAAGCCGTCTATTGTCCACCCCCCCCCCCCTCATTAGTGCAGCTCGGCTGCACTCAGTGGGGAACCCAATACCACAAATCAATCTTTTAAATGAATAAAAAAATTTGGTAATAATTGTTTTATTGATATTCACCTTGAAATTTCAATAAATTTTGTGTAAAATTTGACAAAAATCGGCCAATTTATTAATACAGTACCAATAAAGTACATTGGTAATTGAATAATACGTAACAATTAACCGATTTTCTTCAAGTTTTACCCCCTGCTGTGCGCTATGTCACAAAAGCTGATAACGACATGGGTGATTAGTAACCATGGCAACTAGGCAGCTTGTTGAATGCGTGATGAAGGGACACCCAAGAAATAGAAGAACAAAGAGGAAGTATAATGACGTTGTTATCTTTATACCCTTTTTACAATTGCTGTTATTGTTATTATCTTTATGTAAGATTTTATGATTTTGTTTTGTAAGTTTATAAAATAATTTTTTTTAACCACGGGAATATCAATTTATAATTAATCAACGTGCCTTCTCTTCTGAAACAGCAATACCGGATGCATAATAAAGGTCAATGACCTAAAATATCATGATTATGCAATATTGTATTTTGATGTTGAAATTCAAATCATGACAAAAGTTTGTATATTTCCCCTGGTCCCTATCATTTAATCATTTAATATACACAATCAATGCTAAATAATCGTGGTTAGTTCTAATTTTATTTTTGATTATTCAAAGTTTCTACACAATAAGACAATCCAAAGTCAAACCGGGCAATGAATACCCAAAAAACAACGTATCTTGTCCTGTGATTGGAATACCACTCGCCAGTGCTTTAAACTAAAGGACTGGCGAGTGGTATTCCATAGATTTAGGGAAGTAGTGCAAGTCTATATAGCTTCAAGGTCGTACCCACCCCTTCCCCCCTCAAGGCCTACTCGACTCACTGTTGCTACCCGTTACCCGGGCTCCTTTCGAGGTCATTGCCCAACCCCTCCCACCCTTCTATTGTGTTGCCTTTCTATTGTTTCTATTCTGACTTTTATCGGGAAACATTACATCTATTGTTTACGTAACAGCTAAGAAGTAGGCTAGATTTTTATACTTTAAAACAGTACTGTAAAAAAAAAAAAAAACTATTACGCATAGCGCCCCTAGTATCAGGAGACAAGCACGAGTTGACCATGGTAGTTCTTTTCTGCTTTACGTCTGTTTGTTCCAGACGAATCTAATCGTAAAGCAAAACAGCCGATAACGACGTTGATAACGACTATAAACTAGACATCGGTATTGCATCATACGGCTTCTTTGTCCTTTGCTGTAACGTTGTCGTTGGAAACGTATTTGTGTAATTTTGTCCTGGGAAACTAATGATGGTTATGGAGATTTAGTTTCTGTCCAAAACGTCAAAATATATTGTCTATCCGAAAAAGTCAGATATATAACGAGTGTCGGATATCAAATTTAGGCTCGGTTCGGATATGGATATCCGAACCGAACCGAATCCGACCCGATTTTTCGGATATCCGCACACCTCTACAAAAAACCCAGTCAATTTATTTCCAAGTACTTATGAGCCCAAGTGATCATAACTCCAAAAACTAACTGTGTTTCATAAACCCAAGAAAAAATAAATCAAGTCGCATAACCCCAAGAGTGGAATCGGAATGTAATGTGGGTTTATCCGAGAAAGGTTGTTCGCTTGCCACTTATTGAGCCAGTATTATACTTCAATCTGGTATTATTCGTTTTCAGATCCGACTATTTTATCGGTGGTAGGTAGGGGTCTGCGGTGCACCGAAAAAGTCGGTACGGTACAAGCTTGGTTCGGTACAGCATTTTATACGGTACAAATTCGGTTCGGTACAGCCTATTATAATAATAAATTACTTTCAGTTTACTATCGTAGTCAACGACAGTTGGTTTCAAGCACATAAAAGTCTTATCAGATATTTGTTAATATCTTCATAATTTATTACTAGGGTGATGATGCAATAAAAAACCCATTAGCAGTCCCAAATTCATTAGCATTTTATCACATACAATAATTGTTGTATTCAAGTACTTCCAAGAACTGTTGAGTTTTATCACTTTTATTTCTTTACGACTTTCCCCAATTCTATTTTATCATAAAAATAATAGTTTTATGATGACTGTTAAATGTTATCTCTAACTCAGTCAGTATTTTCGTGAATATTCAATTTGCCGCTGGCCATTGCCTACTGCCATAAAACTTTTTATGGCTACATATTAAACTTGTAACTAATCTACAATCTTATTTATAAGTTAAAATATTTGTTATAGATATTTTATCTTTCTATTGACGAAACCACAAGCATAGTTGTTGTTGTTTGCATAATTTTTTGTTGTTATACAAGCCTACTCAGTCTCAAATTATGTCATTGCATGTTCTGTATCTTGTCTTATATTGTTAGATGTGGCTGTTTAAGGCCTAAATGTTTTTTAGTTTCCTGTATTTCTAGATAGTGATTTTGCTACCTTCATCGTAACCTAATCAATTTATACAGGGTGAGTTTTAAATGAGTTCCCCCCCTACTTTTTTCTACATTTTTTAAGATATCAACTCCGGACCACGTCAGATCATTGTAGAGTAGTAAGTACTTCATTTTGACTGGGTAAAATTTTTTGGCCGCCATCTTGGATCCGCCATATTGGATACAAAGTTTTTTTTTCAAATGTAAAGGTAGGGTTGTGACCCTTGGTTTTGAACTAGATTTTTGCACTGAATACGATGCTGCAATCGGTTTTTAAAAATATCGATCCATTCTAAAGTTATGAGCACTTTTTATAACTTTATTTTTAGCCTATTTTAACATTGTGTATTTACAAACTAAGACCATAATCGCAAAATAGTGCTAGATAAAGATAAGTATACACCACCAGTCTTTGTCAACCTATTTTAACTTGGTTATGACGGATGTATTTTTTCGGCCGCCATATTGGATCTGCCATTTTGAAATGAGATAAATTATTTTAAATATGAAGGTGGTGTTGTGACCCATCATTTTGAATTACTTTTATATGCTAAACTCAATGACGCAATCAATTTTCCTTTTTCATATTTTGTTTTTGAAATATTGACATTTTAAGTAAAATAATTGTAATAGTTATTCAAGAAAGCTTGATAACAAAAAACTGATTGCGGCATTGAGTTCAGCATAAAAAAGTAATTCAAAATTATGGGTCAAAACACCATCTTCATATTTAAAATAATTTATCTCATTTCAAAATGGCGGATCCAAGATGGCGGCTAAAAAAATACATCAGTCATAACCAAGTTAAAATAGGTTGACAATGACCAGTGGTGTATACTTATCTTTATCTAGCACTATTTTGCGATTATGGTCTTAGTTTGTAAATGCACAATGTTAAAATAGGCTAAAAATAAAGTTATGAAAAGTGTTCATAACTTTACAATGGATCAAGATTTTAAAAAACTGATTGCAGTATCGTATTTAGCGTAAAAATCTAGTTTGAAACGATAGGTCACAAACCTACCTTTACATTTAAAAAAAAAAACTTTGCATCCAATATGGCGGATCCAAGATGGCGGCCAAAAATTTGTACCTCGTCAAAATTAAGTACTTACTACTCTACAATGATGATCTGACGTGGTCCGGAGTTGATATCTTAAGAAATGTAGAAAAAAGTAGGGGGGGGGGGGACTCATTTAAAACTCACCCTGTATATAGGCCTCCTAAATAATTAGGTCTTATACACAACTAGACATTGTGTTGGTTAGAAATAATTTACCAGTTGTGTGAAACTATCTTGTCAATAAATGTTTCAAACAGGTTTATTCCTAAAAACTCTTATCCTAATGGAAGGTCTTCAAAAGTTCCAAAATCGGAAGATCCAAAGAAAATATTGCCGATCGGAAGTTCCAAAATCGTAAGATCCAACGTTTATATTGCCGATCGGATGTTCCAAAATCGGAAGTTCCAAAGGTTATTTAGCGGATCGGAAGATCCAAAGAAAATATTGCCGATCGGAAGTTCCAAAATCGTAAGATCCAAAAATACAGTCATAACTAGAAGTACAAATTTATTTCTTAAAGTAAACTTATGAAATAGACTGTCCGTTTCACTTTGGATCTTGCGATCGTAGGCCTATGTCGGGTCGGAAGTTCCAAAACGCTACTAGTCAGATCGGAAGTTCCAAAATGCTAGAACTGTTGCGTCTCTCAGATTGTAGGCGATGTACGCCGTAACCAGCCGCGTTGCTAATGTCGGGGAAAAAGTTTACACACTCCAGTTTAGATCTGTATGGAAAAGTAACCAAACTACTTAGAAAAAAGGGACTACTTAGGAAAATACAATGATGAGATGTTTTAATTTATCTTATCAGCTTTTTCTTTACAATTAAAATGTATTGCTGATTAAACTATGCTTGAATTAGGAATAGAAATATTGATATAACTATATACATTTTTAATGGACTACTCGATTCCCGTACGTAGGACGGGCCGACTCTATGTAGGACTCTGTTGCCACTGGTTAGGGTTCCATTATCATGTTAACGAAACCAATCACGAAAAAACTTTTCATCAGCATTGATATAGCTACATATTTTTAGTAAGTGAAACGTAAAGAAACGGAAGCTACCTCTAGGGTTTAATTATTATTACTGGAAATTTTAAATTTTACGTGTATTTGTACTTGTTGTAATTTTGCCGTAGTTGAAAGTTACCAAGCGTATTTGAACAGAAACGGTATGGATCATACACATAAACAAATAACGTCACTAGCTCAAACCAATGGTAACATTAATATATTGGTTTGGTCATTTTATTGACGGTTAAATAAAAAAATAACAGTACAAACACGTGTGCTTTTACGCTAGTAACGTCATTTTGTTATAATTAATAATAACTGGATTAATGTAATTTTTTTACGTACATAGCTTTCATAATTTTTTTTTATACTCCATTTACAAGCCCAAATGTCAAATTCACACCTTTCTTAGGCTAGGCGCACACGAGCGATTATTTTGAGGCGACTATTTCATCGGCCGATCTGTGCATCATGTATTTGAATGGAAGCGCGCACACAGGCGATCGAGAATTGCGCCGATTTTAAAATCTGGGTTTTGCCACAGATTCGTAGGCGAGGCGATTGTCGCCCGAAAATCTGTAACGTACAGATTGTTATCAGTCCGCGCACACGGTCGACTAAAAAATCGGCCTGTCGCTTGTTGTTCTCCACAGGAGTCAGTGAACTTCAGTGTGAGTTGTGTTGTTTTATTTGTTACAAAAGGCCACAGCTGTTATAATAAAAACTGAAACTTTCAACAGACATTCTATAGTAATTAAAGAACTTTTACTGTCATCACGTAAAGTGTATAGTTAATAAAACTGTTGATTTAATAGTCTCTGACTTACTATCGGATGAACCCAATATTTAAGTTGTCTTCTTTTTTTTCTTTACACAGATTAATTCAACAAAGTCCATTTTAGGATAGCTTTAAACGCACTCAAAAACATCAATTTCTCGACTAAAAAATCGCCACGTGTGCGCCTAAACATAAATCAAGGGCGATTTATTTTTGGCCGACTTTTTAATTGGCCGATCGAAAAATCGACCGTGTGAGCCAGGCCTTTTAAGCATGACAATAGATCCATAATTTAATTTCAAGTACAATAGTTTTCATCAATTGGTGGGAAAGAGGCTCATTTTGGTACAGAAATACGATTACGTAAATTTACCAAAAAGACACTATGGCTTTGTGTTACGAACACCAATTTTTATCACACTGTGTAAATAAATAATTAGTTGCAAAATTTGACTAAAAAATAATTTGTAATTACATTTCAATTGTTTAGAAACATAACTATAAATATCGTGTGATTAGCAACTTCTTTATAATGCACTGATCCATACATTTGTCATTTTACAAACCAAGCTTAGTTGTTCAACTAGATTCTTTTAAAACCCCATGATAAGGTAAATAATAGTGTTGCGGAGTTAATGACAATACATCTATGAGAGACATATGATCAAGAGAAAGGTATTCATGCATAAAATCTTTATACAGTATAGTAAAATGTTCGTTACGTGAAAACTTACGTTCCATGGCAATTAAACGTTGCTTCTGCATCAATGGACGAACCTAACATTTTGGATGAGCCTTTAAACCATAATCGTACAATTAATTTTCAGAGTTTGTCTCTGCAAATAACTTTTCACAATGAATAAATAAATAGGAACTTGGAAATAGAATCTAAAAAAAACCGCAATTATGTATTGTCGTTATTTTGTCACCACTAATATTATTTTTTTATCGAATCAAACTGTCATAAATATTTGCAAACCTAATCGAATTAGGCTTTCCAGTGACCCAATAATTACCAAAATCGGTCCAGTATAAGTCTATATTTAGTTGTACAAAGTTTAACAACAAACATCTCTAATAACAACTATAAATTTGGAGATCGCTTAGTAGGCAACAATTTTTTAATGGGGAATAATTCGACCAAAGTGGAAGGTGATATTCTGAAATAATATAAGATTAAATAGATATAGATTTCCTACAAATTACTAAAATGCAATTCTTCAAAATACTCAATAAACGCATCATATAGTTGGCTACTGGTGCAAATGGAAACTTGAAAACAACCTATTTAATGTATTTTTTTCACCACAAATATTTAATAAAATCAAACTTTCATCATAATTTGAAATTCTACACGAATCAGGCTTTCCAACGACCCAAAAATAAACAATCGGTCCAATAAAAGTCTAGATTTCATTGTACAAAGTAAAAAAAATACATCTTGCTCAGTATTTTCACACTTTAATACCATTTGTAAGTTGCTTAGCTTTTTTGAAAATACCTTTTCAAAAACGGTAAGAAAATCAACCAAAGTGAAGGTGAACTGATACTAATACTCAAGAAAAGGCAGCCAAAAGTTGCCTCCAAAAAAGAAAATGTGAAACCCCCGTTTTCAAAGTATTTCTTATGGGAAATATGTTTTTAATTTTCAACATAAATCTTAGATTTTCAGAACTAATCTAAATATAAGAAGATTGTATTAAATATATAGATAGGTCGATATTTTACAAGTTCTCTACCTACAGATTATGACACAGTTATTTACCTATACCCGCGTGATGCAGACATATATAGTTACTAGTTTGACTAGAGATGGGACAATCTGTATTTCTTTCTAACAAAATTTACAGCTTCTACTCAGTTCGTGGCATAAGGACGTGAATCCTCTAATCTGTTAACCAACAGATGCGTTCTGTCTGTTTCTTATCTGCACCTCTGATAATTTCCTCCAAACAATTACACTAGGTTCAACGTCAACTATGTCCAAGGCTATGGTGTATAAAATAAGAGCATGATCATTGTGATTTTGAATTTTAAAAATGTCAAGACTTTTTATAATCGAACTAAATTCAAAGAGAAAATAATTAAATAAAAAATATGGGTTAAGATCTTATTACATCTATGTTCAAAATGTTGACTTCTGAGCTCTAGAACACAAGATTCGTTTCATTTTTTTATACGTCAGTATGGTTCCACTATCAGACAGTAAATGCGCCGCGAGCCTGCAGATTGGGGAACGCAACACCCATCACTTTTGGAGCGAACGATCTTGGAGTGAATGCAACAGTTTACTATGATTACATATTTCAATAATACTGCTCGTTCACTCCAATGTGCATTCGATCCAATGTACAGTACATTTTAAAATTTGTATTTTCCACAGGCCCGTCTACTTCTGGAGCTGACTGTACCCTTTGGATCGAATGAACATTGGAGCGAACGAACCGGCAAATAAATTGTAAAAATACTTTTTGGAGTGAATGATCTTGGAGTGAATGCAATAGACCCTCTGTAATTACAGTGCCTTGTGATTCAGAGCGCAACCCATATACATCACAGTTACGCAAACAGTATTTGAATAGTAAAGGGAGTTATGTACACATGTTGGTCAGTCGTACACACGGCAATCGAGTCTAGTCATTTAAATTTTAAACTGAGTATAATTCAGAACAGCTATTTACACATATGAAGACCAAAAAAACTATGTCGTATAAGTCAATTCTGATATCTTCAACGATTAAGCGATAATTTGCAGAACAATAAATATTTTCAAACATGACTTAAAATTGTTACAACAAAACCTTTTACTTACACAAATAGAATCTACAACAAAACTTGATTATACGCAAATGCTTGATATACAGTTGAAAATTTTACATTTCCTGATAAAACACATTCCTTGTGAGGAAAAAAATAACATTTCACTTGAATTAGGTTACAGCAGACATTCGCTAGTTGTGGGAAAAATAAATATAATTTTACATAAAAATTTTAATTAAATTTAATTTGAAACTACCTGTTTGTTACAACAACCGGAAACAACTTCAAATATTTAGCGTTGGTTACTAGTACACGATTATAACTTAATAGTTCAGCTCAAATAAACCACGACAAATTCATTATCTTTTCATTTTTCAAATGATTTATTATGGATTCTCTTACGGCGTAAACAAACATTTTCATAAGCTATACAAATAAGTTATTATCTCTTTAAGACGTTTTCCAGATAATTTTAGTATTGTTATTGTCAAGGTTAATACTTAAACCATCTTTTAAAAATAAAAAAAGTTATTTTACTATTGACTGTAAATAAATTGTAAACAATACCAACACTTTATTTAAATATATATATACATCTATATATGAATGCGTGTGTATTTAACTGTGTGTACTTGGAAATATGAATACAAAAATATTAATTCAAAACATCAATTAACAAAACAAATAACCATTAACGTTGCTGGTGACGACGTGTTTTTAACGCCTTCAATCTGAGAGACGCAACAGTTCTAGCGTTTTGGAAATTCCGATCTGATTACTAGAGTTTTGGATCTTCCGACCCGAGATATGATCGCAAGATCCAAAATGAAACGGACAGTCTATTTCATAAGTTTACTTTAAGAAATAAATTTATACTTCTAGTTATGACTGTACTTTTGGATCTTACGATTTTGGAACTTCCGATCGGCAATATTTTCTTTAGATCTTCCGATTTTGGAACTTTTGAAATACTCCCATCCTAATTTTAAAACCACTTTATCATGGCTACCGTATTCAAAGTATCTCAGAGTAAAATAGGTAAAGCCTTTATCTTAACTGTGATTTTTCTTGACACAATCCTCGTAGTAGTAAAAGGTTTTGTTTTAATGTGTGGTACAGTAATTGTTGTTAGAAAACCATGAATGTAGAATACTATCCATTTTCATAGTAATGTCAATGTATTAAAGTTAAAAATAATGGTTTAAATACAGTTCTGAGAAGAAAACCGCAAAAATATGGGTAGCCGCGTACCGTACCGATTTTGTACCGAGAACCGAGGTACAAAATATTGTACCGTACCGAACCGTACCGACCTTAAATTTTCTGTACCGCAGACCCCTAGTGGTAGGTTCTGTTACAACTGTAGTGTAGGGTTTAGGCTTGTATTTAATGATATGGAATAGAATAACAATAATAAATGTACAGTACTGTAGTTTTCGGAAGGAACCTAACCTCAAAATTGTGCTTGACCCCTTTTTTGATGTATTTTTAATGGTGTACCTGGGTACTTTGCCCCTACTTTTTTGTCAATACTGAGGGCTGGCTAGCAGTTTTTTTGTCTAGTGCTGCTATCTATTGGGTTCTTGTAAAACTACGTCCACAACAACTGGCACACAGCACATGTCATGAGATGCCTTTCCTATTGGATGAAACTAAAAAATTCAAACATTTTCGTGCACTTATCCACACAGCGTACTGCTGTCTACGCTCCCGGCAGCGGCCAGACATCACGCAGCCACAGCAAATGTGTTAAGACTTTCTTTACTCCAGAAGTCTTCATCAAATGATCTCAATAACCAAAATGGAATGACATATTTGCTGTTTTCAGCAAATTTACCTATAGGAAGAAGATATTCTTATATTGAAAGAAGAAAAAAAAAAGAAGTTTAAAGCCTAAATCCGGCAATAAAGACCAAATCAATAGCTTGTTTGGAGTGGAAGATGTCAGCAGTTTGTACCTTGAGTCCTCCCACCTGTGGGTCTCATCAGGGGGTGGTTATGGATGTTGTGCACGCTGTGACCCTGCGAACCCCTAGGCTGGTTTGGCATTAAATGTGGCTGCATTCCCTGGGTGTATCCATAAGGGTGATGGACAGCATGATAGGGCGGCTGTGGGTGTCGAGGTATCGCCCCACCTCTGACACCTGCAAAGTTGCCATTATGATGGCCAGATCTAGTAATCTGAAAAAATAAGATTGAATTTATATAAAACAAGAATAGAATAAATAGAATAAATCCAAGAAACTATTAAAATCCTGAATCTCTTTCAATTTTTATTTTAATATTCTTCAATTCAGTTATTGTTTTAAGGTCATTAGGAAAAAAACCTTAACACTAGGGATGGGTCGATTCCTCTTTTTTTCGATTCCAATACCGATACTTGGAAATCGATTCCCGATTCTTTATTCCATCGATTCCTAATAAGTAAAAAAAGTTCTAATAAGTAAGTAAGAGTAAAATACCATTGAAGTAGCCTGGTTGAATAACAAAATTTTTTTTCTGATTTTCCCAACTCACCATTTAAAAAGTATGTTATTTATTTATGACTTTTTAAAACTCTATAATTTAATTCTGATAACTGAGATTTTGCATTATGTTATTAAAAAAATATACAGGCTACAAATTCAACAGTCCAATCAAGCCTACAAAAACTATATTTTATGTAATCAAAAATAAAAAGTTATGTGATTGTGTTTACTTATTTATATCACTGTTTCCTTTTTCCCCTACCATTAATAATATATCATTCATGACCCAGGCCTTGGTATAGCACGATTTTTAGTTAATTTTCTGTTAAAATTCTGTATTCTGAAAAATTAAATAATTAAATAAAATAATGATCTGTCAATTACTGTAGAACAGATTTCCCTGCCATAAATCAAGAAAGAAAGAAAGAAATCCCAACCTCCATAGCCTAATATGGATATAATGTTTTTATCAACATCATTTTATGTTAGGTAATAGGCACCTACTTAATTGCGCCATACCATTACCAACGCCAAAACCAAGTCGTCCAAGTCCAAAAATGTGGCTGTGCGTTAAGAAATTGTATGTTATTTTAGATGAGTGAAGGAAAAAGAAAAAATATCGCAGATTTTGAAATATAGCTAAGTTTGGAGTAAGCTCAAGACGAACCAATGGTGTGTCAAAGAAATGGTGTCGGTAGGCCTACTTTTTACACTGACAAAAATATATTATTTGCCTTTTTTTAAAGTAAAATTTTATTTAAAGCAAACAAAATAGGGATATACACGGTTGTTTTATTTTCCAAGTAAGCTGGTTGAACCATAGACTAAACAACACAAGTAGCCTTCTCATCCCATTGTAAATTATCAAGCTCGTTTCTCGTGTCTAGTTCATGGTTGTAGGTACACTTGTTAATTTTAAATTCGTTGATCGTTACAGTAGTATACTCTGTTAGTAAAATTTTTACATAATAAATACTAAACATCAATTCAATCCGCAGTCGTGCATCGATTGGGAATCGTATTGTCTAAATTGTCATGCCTCCTGCGTCTGCCCAGTTTCAGATTTACTGTCCTGTCAGTGTCTGTCTACACACACACACACACACACAAACACACAGACTCACACACACACGCACACACATGAACACAGACAATTACTTATTGCGATCAAGGCCGATACCGGCAATGGCGGCAATAGTTGCTCGCACTGAACTAGAGCAACAACCGAAGGTAGCAATGAATGCGAGAATTGAGATGAGAGACGTTGGCCGCCATATTTACTAGGGGAATAGTACTTGGGAACTAGGGTATTGCAATTGCCAACAGCCAATGAGCTGATTGATTCTTCTAATGGTACCAACATAACGTTTTACAGCGTCTCGATTTTCTAGCAGAGTTGCCTCCATTTGGATGTTTTCAGTCTATGACTATTTCGTTTCGTAAAAAGCAAGAGTGGTTCCCTGATTCCGTTTACTTATCACAATTAGATACGATAAATAACTGAGAGTGCACGATAATTTTGGGCTAGCATGAACTACGCCGGTTGTCTGGATCAGAATTTAAACGAGCAACAAAAGATTGACCATGGCAAATTCCTTAAAAATATGAGTTTTTATATGGAATCGGTATCGAGAATCGTGAGTAAAATTTCAGAACTGGTACCTATCGAATTGCGAAATTCTGTCATCGGCCTATCCAACACCGAACATATAAGCTAGAATTCTCCAAAAAGAAACCGACTTTTGCTGGATCACTAATTCTAAGGAAATTGCCTGCCTCTATAAAAGAGGAATCAAATTATAAATTATTTAAAGCTAAACTAAAAAAAACATTTAATAGGAAAGGCGCTTTATACAATGGAGGAACTCATTGGATAAATATTCATACTTAAAATGTGTTTATATCTAGGCTAGTTTAGTACTTTTACTTTATACTTTACACTATTTTTGTACCCATGTACAGGTAAGGAAAATAAATATGTTTTGATTTGATTTGATCCCTATTAAAATACATATTCAACTAAGACGTTATTCAAGCCATGGCCTTAAGTTTTTAGACTTATTATAGATAGAGCTGGCTGGCGGTGGCGAGTCGGCGTATTCTGTCAGCGATTCTCGAATCTCGAATCCGAATCTCTTCTTAGGATTCGAGACTCGGATTCGACTCATCTGAGCTGCCACGCCCGTGTCAAGTTGTCAACTGTCGTGTCTCAACATTTCTTTTGTCTGCTTATTGACGACATGTATGACAGTCCGGAATGAGGTGTTGAATGTGAAATGTTTCTTAATTAGCATTTTCTTACAGTTAAGGAGGATGAATCAGGGAATAAATACAAACGTACTATAAACTTTATTACACAATAATCCATATAAGCTAATGTACAGTCGGCGGAAAAATTACCACCTGGAATCAAAGGAATCGGAATCGACTTTAGGCGATCGATTCCTGATTCTGATATTAAGCCAAGAATCAGTGGAATCGAGAATCGAAGATGGAATCGACCCATCCCTACTTTACACCAGAAAAAGTAGGTTTCTCATTAAATAATTTCTATTATAAACTAGTTATGCAATGTCATTACGATTTCTAGTACAGTACACTTGAATAGTTCCCAATGGTCTTAGAGTATGTTCCCTTATCATAAGTACTGTATAAGTTGTATAATAGTTTGATATATAGTTGCCATAAACCATCGTTATTTTTAGTAGGTGTTTTTACAATCACATGACAATTGTAACAATCACAGATGCAAGCAATCAAACAAAAGAATAAATGAACTACGGCATAAAATTTGTGGTCTGGTGATTGATTTACACTTTCCCGTTTTTATTATATCTGATAATTTATGCTTTATAAGTTATTCATGGTTGATACAAATCCCGCTAAATATACCCTTATTTTAAGAGTTGGATGTTCTAGTAAAAGAGAAATCTTAAGAACCGACAATAAAACTGAACAAGCTTACCAAGTTTCTGTTTTCATTCTCAATGGAAGGTGGGACTGAGGCTGCCGATGGTGCTAGTGGCTTTTGAGGGTCACTTTTCGTCATCATCATTGACTCAATTTCCTCCACAGTTGGCATCTAATCAATAAAAACACATTGATAAATAAATAATGTAAAGATGACTAAACTGTACATCAAATAGTATAAAATACCACTGCCGCAGCAAACCTGCACACTAAGTGCATATTAATTTATCAGATTGGATATTTACTACAACATTTCCATAAACAAGACATATTTATTCCCCATTTAAATAACATTAGATTTAATGAGTACTTAGGTTTGCTGCTACAGGGAGGTTTAAAAGTGTTATTTTGACCAAAATAGTAACAGGATGAAATAAATAAATTTGCCAAGCAACATTTTTCTTTTCCTCCGTAAGAATAACATAGGAATTTTTAATGTACAGGTTTTTTTTCATTTTCTCCATAACCTTTATTTGTAGGAAGATGGTCATGATAAAAATTGGGGATTTCTGTTTTAAGGGTGAAAATTTGAAAAAAACCCACAATTTTTGAACAAAACTTTGAAACACCAAAGAATCACATTACCATGACCTGATCTTGCTGGTTCACGCACTCATTCAAGTTTATCCCACCCTAAATCTTTAAGCCAAATTTCATCAAAATCTGACAAAAATTACACGAGTTATCAAGTTCACGGACATATATATATATATATCTAAATTTGTATAGGCCTACATACAACAATTTGAATGAATAGTGTTTTTGGTATATGGGGACATCAAAATAAAAAAATGTAAATCGGTCCCAGCTCCGGAACTCGTCAACGTATGCTAGTCTCCGTCAATACCCAGGCACTGACCGTCAACCCCAAGCTACAGACCGTCAACACCCAAGCACACCCGGAAGCATCGAATGTTAACACCCAGGCACCGACCGTCACCCAGGTACCGACCAACACACAGGCACCGACCAACACCCAGGTACCGACAGTCATTGCCACAGGACAGAGGACATCGTCAAGGACTGGAATAAAATCATAGTGTAAAGTTGTGTTATATGATGTATGTGGTTTAAGAAACAAGGTCAGTGACCCTCAATTTTTGGAGTTTATTAATAGCTTTGCATAATATTAATAGAAAAGTTTATTTCAGATCAGGATCAAGATTTTGTTTGTAAACATCTTTTAAATTTTAAAATGGTTTTTATTTCTGCTGTAAGAAATCCTTATTTTGGGAGGAACAAAGGGGGACAAATTTATTTCATTGATAATCAATCATCTCTTAATTCTCGGCAAACCGGGAATTCAGGAATTGATTTAGTGGGTCATAATTAGATTGCTTGCATTTGATAGAGGATTTTAAAGTTTTAAGCTTTCCAGGCTACGACCATTTGCCGATAGAAATTACAATTAACGTATATTTACGAGCCGCCAGGATGGCAGACGTTAATAATATAGATGTAAAATACTCCAAAGTCAAATTGGACCAGTACAGATAATGAGTCATATTGTGACAAGATTAGTCAAAGGCTTTCTAATTTTCAATTTGCGGACTGCATTCAAGAAGATGTAAATCAAATCACCAGATTAATCACAGAATCAGCCCATTTAAAACCGTCCTCTAGAAATTTGTTAGATTATTGAATTTATTCAGAAAATTTAATCAATCAGAAATAAAAGTCAAGTATTTAAAAGAAAATAAAAGATATAAACAATTGTGTTTTAGTAAAAAATTGGCTTATCGAAACAACCTTGTCGACACACTGATAAGAGCGATCGATCCCCAAAAAGTGTTGGAATGCGATAAACAGTTTTAAAATCAAATCAGATAAGCAGGTGGGAAATATTTCTCCAGTAGAATGGTATAGTTATTTTAAAACTCTGTTAAACCCCCCGCTTTTAGCAGCGGAGATATATTATGCTGAACCTTCAGTTTTAGACAATAGATTAGATCGGGATTTTGAGATATATTAATTGCTGGAAGTGCTAAATAAAGTAAAAACGGGGAAAGCGCCCGGTCTGGACAGAATCCCGTATGAATTTTACAAAAATGCTCCATTGTCCTTTCTTCAAATAAATATTATATAAAAGAAGAAATTCTGGAATCTTTTAAGCAATCTATTGTTTTTCCTTTACACAAAAAGGTGATTTAAATTTTGTTACAAATTATAGAGGCCTATCTGTTATTGATTGCATCGGTAAAATGTTTTCATGTTTAATAAATAATAGGTTAGTTAAATGGGCCAATGACGAAGATATTCTTACTGAGTTTCAGGAAAAATTATTCAACAATTGATAATATTTTTAGTTTAACATGCATGGCACATTTGCAATTAAAAAAAAAAAAAGATTATACTGCTTTTTTGTAGATTTTAGCGCCGCTTTTGACACTGTATATAGAAAATCATTAATGTACAAACTTTCATCTTTAGGTGTGTCAACAAAGTTTTTAAATATTTTAAAACAATATTACAACGGTACAAGTGCCTCGGTCTGGAATTGAGTAGGCTTTACAGATTTCTCCATCAGCTAATGTCCTCCAGCATATGATCAATCAATTAGTTATTGTGCACGTTGGAATCTTCATGTAAATCTAAGTAAATCCAAAGTTATGGTATCTAAGTTATGGTGTTTCGTAAAGAAGGCAAACTCGGGTCTTCTGATCGTTGGTGGTACAAAGGCGAGCCTATTGAAGTGGTGAATGAATATACTTACCTTGGTATTACTTCAACTCCCTCATTATCTTGGGTAAAACATTTTAAAGCAAAAGAAAAAGTTTCTAAATTAGCTATTAATTCACTTTGGGGAAATCTTATAAATAGCAACGAAGTCCCACTCAGTGCCAAACAATTGTGTTTTAACTCAGTCATACGATCAATTATTTGTTACACAGTAAACAATTGTAAACAAAATTAATTGTTTTATTTTTTTAGATCTAATTTATGAGTACAGTTTACATTAGTCAATTTAGCTACTGTTGTACAATTGCTAACCAGGTACGCCAGCCGCAACAGACGGGCTTTATGTCCATTGTTGTATTTAGTGCTTAAAAATTGATTGTTGTACAAATTTTGTAAATAAAAGTACTTTATCATTTCATTTTCATTTCATTTCATTTCAAATCGGTCCCAGGCCTAGGTCTTACTGTTCCACATACGGTAATAGCTACTTCCCTATAGTGAAATTCGCTAAAAGGTCTAAAAATTAACACAATTTAACTGCTATGAAACTTGAACATGAAATACACGGTTTATTTACAGTCTTATATTCACAATTAATTCTTCGTTGACGGTTGAATACACGTTGACGGTCTTAGGTTGAATACAACGGAGCTCAAAAACAAACGGAGCAGTATAGGTACACTGCAGCAATGTTCCTGATGTTGCCGGATTTAGCCGACAGCCACCAGCCAGAATTTAACTACTTATTGGCGATTACTCAAACCACAAGACCCATGTTCATTTTCTTAAGTTTAAATTTCCATAGGACTGAGCCCTGAAGTCTGATATGAACTATTTCAGAATAGATTTATACCATAGTTGGTTTACTATTACTGTATTAATTTTGTGCAAACTCGCTTCATCCGTTCAGGAGGAGTATTTGGAAATCAAAAGGCTGGAGAGTAGTACAAGATTTTTGCTTAACTATTATTCCATTACACCGACAAAAAGAGTCAAACACAAACAAAGCTATTTACAGTTAGTTGATGGATTTAGTACTACAGTTCATACCCTGGGAGGTGGCCAGTTGTTGCCAGGTCCAGCTGATGGTGTAGATGGGGCTGGATGTTGTGGTGGCCAAAAGTCTCGGGAAGTATTTTTCATCTGGTTATTTTGGAAGTTTTGTACTCCCGTCTGCAAAACCAATTTAAACCGTCAGTACAAGGATATAGTATAGTTATTTGTGTAACTAGTGAGCAAAGTGGCAATTTTCTGCACACGAGAGCAACGTTTACAAATGCAACGTTTAGAATGATCTCGACAAAAGCAAATCGTGAGGCAGCAAAGGCCTTTTGCACTCGTGTTACACATTATATTTTTCCTACAGTCACTATAAAGCATATAAATATAGTCTTTCAAACACTATACAACACGTTTTTAGGTTCAGCTGGCAACACAAATGGTGCCCTAGAGAAAGTAGTACCCGCGGTCCGTATCACTCCGCTATTTTTCCTCGGCAAGAAATGTGCTCCGCGTTTTGAGAATATAGTTCCGTATGTTTTTGTAATTTGAAGTGGTTTCCGTGCCTAAAAAAATGCTTTAAAGGTATTTTCTTGTTTATTAAGATCGTAGGAATGTTTTAAAAACGTTTAAAAGAAAAGTCCAGTAAGTTCAGAAATATCGAAACTATAAACACGAAATGACAGGTTAAATCGTAGTTATAATAGTCAATCAGCTGCTCATAGTATTATTATCTTTAAGTGTTGCCAACCTATTTCCAAGCGTACACGGATTACGTGCATAATAGCACCACGCTGTTTTGTGTTGTTTCGTTGGAATCCTGATGTGCGGCAAAGTATAAACCGTACGACAAAGTATAAACCGTACGGCAAAGTATAAATATGCAGCAATTAGCAGCTTTCTGTACTATAAACAGTACAAGGAAGCCAACTTTGTCGGGTGACTGTAGGAAAAGTTAATTGAGTTACATTGTTAATTGTTTCCGTACAAACAAACGTGGGTTTAAGTTTCAACATCTTTTTGAAAGGGGGATTTAATTAGGCAGGGAATAGTTTACTGTAAAGGTAAAGAAATATATAAAAAACTTAAGGCTTATGTTTGAGCAATTTATAGAGCTTTTACTCTATTTACACTAAAAGTGTCTTTTAATTTTTACCATCTAGTCATTAATTATTTTCTTTAATTATTCATTTATCAATTCATATTCTGTAACAGCATTTAAATGTTATTCATAACCTACAATATTAAGAATAGTATTTTGTCAAATCTGATTATAATTTAAATTTAGGTTTGACTCAGCTGAAATTCTCAGCAGCGTACACCTTTCATAACAAAAAACTAAAAATGACGTTTTAAAATAGTTACAGTATTTGTGAGCATTACAGTATTCTGAGCAGCATACACCTTTTGTAACAAACACTAAAAATGACTTATAAAATAGTTACAGTATTAGCTTACAGTATTTGTAGCTAAATTGTTGGCCCATGGGCTTGATGGTACAGCCTTAACACTTGGAGCTGGAGGTTGCTGAGAGGACCCGTTTACACTACCTCTCAGTTCAGTGAGCTGAAAATAGAAACATTAATTTCATAAAACATGATTTGTTGCATATAAACTACCATCGATTGCATTCCACAGAAAACTTTTAAAGAGACAAATTTACTATTCTAATATAAAACATGAAAGTAAACACAGTAGAATTTTCACATTGTAGTTTGGTGAAGAAGATATGAATGTGAAATTAAATATTTCCTTCAGTTCTGTAAATTGTTAATCCTAGTAGGACGGTGATACAAACTAGCCTCTTATTGTCCTTCATTTAATTCTATCAAGAGGAACAGTTTCAGCTCACTTTTTAAATCAAGTTTGTATTAGTTTAAATCCATTCAGCCTCTATGTAATTTTCTTTATAACTTATATCTGTGCATTGTAGGTATTGTTTAAATTTTTGAAATAAACAATTTGACTTTGACTTTGACGTTAAATATATTGTACAAATCATGTTTCAAAGTAAAGCAATACTCCCATGATCGGGATCACTTCAAGCCGAATGAAATAAATCAATTAAAATTCATTTCCATTCTAGCTCCTGAGCTGTTGTATTCAATATAATAAATAGGTTACATACATTATAAATCCGACAAACAGTTAATTTTGAAAAGAAGGTTGTTTACATGTTTCGGCTTGTATCGGCCATTGTCAAAACATCCAACTGCGACAACCTTCTTTTCAAAATGAGCTGTTTGTCGGATTTATAAGGTATGCAACCTATTTATTATATTAAATAAATAAAATCGCTCAGGAAAATTAAGTTCTCTGCAGTTTGCGGTTATTTTTTACCGAATGTGTGCCTATTGTGTCCATCATGTGGCGAGTCTATTGTAGTTTCCTATCAATCGGTGGGGAATGAGTCATCCGCCAAGTGCCAATTCCCTTTCTTGAAAATGTGCTTATAAGTGAAAGACCTATTCATACAGATTTTTTTACCAATGGGGCCCAGTCCCAATTGATCCAAATGATAGTAATTCTACTATATTTTCATATTCTGTAGCTAGCCATTTTACGGTTGAGATTAGCAAGTTGGGCACATTACAACTCACTGTAGTGCTGTACTTTAACCATATAAGCATATAAACTACTGTACATCCAAATGGGGAGCTGTCATGGATTTAAAGCATATTGCAGTTTGCTATTGTGATGAGGCAAAACAAAACCGAATGTTAAATTTCAAACCCACCAGTACTTTGGAATGGTATCTGTTTCGAGATTCAATCTTTGAATCAAAGCTTAGAACTGCAAAAGGAGTTAAATTAATTCCGTTTTTTTTTGTTGGTAAAAATTTTGTTGTTATAGGTTTAAAGTAAATATTATTCTCATTCATGTTTTTTTTTTCATTTCGCATGTTTTTGATGTGAGTATAAGGAGTTTATCTATTTTAGTGTTTGTTTGTTAATAAAAAATTATGTTTCTTTGGTTTTAAGTCTCGTATTTATGTTATTCTGTTTGGGTTATGATTTTAATTTCTGTAAGTTTTGTTAGTGAACATTGAATTATTACCTGTATTTTTAAACCTTAGCCAGGCAAGTACCAAAGTTTTGCATGCGGTTTTTTGAGATTCATGATAAGATTTCTTAAGTTTTGGTTTTGGTTTTGAATTTAAAATATTTCTGGTTTTTACCATCACTAGTTTCCTACCATTGCACACAGTTCACACACTAGTAAAAACATGCCTACTTACATCTTCATCGAAGATACAATTCATAGTAAGCGATGCAAGCATCTGCTCCATTTCATTGCTCTGAAAATAATAATAATAGAGCAATTTATGATTATATACACATGATAGAAGCAATTAAGTTTTATATTTAAAAACAACAAAGATTGACTTTTCCTAGTTATTTTACATTTAAGAATAATTAAGCTGTAGCAATAATAATATAGAAATCATGTCAACATTGAAGAGCAAATTATTTGATCCAACCTAATTAAACATGTTTTATGGCAAATAATGATTAAATGGTAACAAAGTTGCTAAAATATGTGGTATCAGCCAAATAAATTACTATGGCTCATCTGTTGTTGAGAAATGTTTTTGCTACCTAAGCTATTTATATAAAGCTTGACGTGTTAAACTTTCTGCCGATTACTTGCTTTTTTTGTTTCACATATTAAAGAGGTAAAATAACCAGATATTTATGATTAGACAGCTACAAGCTACAAACTAGTTTCAATTTAGTATTTCTTAGTGATGGGCGGATCCAAGAATCAGTCGGTACCGGATTCGGATCTTGAAAAAGTGGATACACACTGTCATAAGGGCGGGTTAAAAAAACGTAATTAACAGAATGCCAATTTAATCATACTGTTTAAAATTAAATTGGTAATGTTTAAAGGTCAATATATGTTATATAGAGTCATCTCCAGTTGAGCCCATAATCCCTCATTTTTTGGGGACACTAAAACTTTTCAAAATTATAAAATGAAACTTTTTGCTAAGTTTGCACGACCACCAAAAGGGTATTTGTGTATATTTTACTATAGTTCGATCTTGAGTATGCTATATCGTGGTTTTTACATGCAGCATCCAATTTATTTATGTCTGGATCACCTCTTGTTAATCTCATCCTTAAATTCGTTCCAAGTCCACAGTACTGATAGCCGGGTATGTGAAGTTCTACAGGTAAAATACCCTGTGTCTGTGTACAAGAAGACTTTACTGTGTCCTAACTTGGAAAAAATATTAGATGAGGGAGTCTTGACTTTTTATTCACCCTGGCATAAATCAATTGGAAGATCAATCAATCAATTGGGATCAATTACTGAAAGGTGCTATCACTTACCTTACAGTATTATTTAAGTTTTGGTTTGCGACAGTAAAATTTCTCTGCATATAGCTAGTTTTAATTTTTTTATTAGAAGACATTGTTCTTCAAACAGATTCTAATTCAAAAACTAAATGCATTTACAATGAGTACCTACATGTACGAATTAAACCTTTTCGATTTATAGTGAATTCATATAAATCTCCTTCTCCAAACTAATAATTTTTTAAGCAACAGTCTACCTATTACATTTATTCTTTTTTTATAGGCAATAATTCCATATGACTTGGTTACTATAATTATTTAAATAGCAACCCAGCAGACGCACAGGCAGCACTTGACTATGTCTGCTGTATTTCATATAATCAATTGAATTAAATTATACAGAAATGTTATTTTTTATTCTTAGTCTTAGTTTATATTTTGTAAGTATAATTTGTATTTGAAAGTATGTTTTTGTTTTCTGTATATATTATGTAGAAATAAACACACTTCATTCATTCATTTATTCAACTAAAAAACTATTAGCACTACTAACAACAATAATATTTTTACCAACTACAAAAAATTGTATTGAACTTCAACTAGCTTAAATCATTAAGCGAGAGAGATAACACTCGGACTATGAGATCAGAACCGATACTTAAGGCCAAATGTGAAACCAAACTATATTTGGATATTATAAGAGCAAATAGCACAGGTATGGATTTCCCACAATAAAGAGTTTCCTGTCAAACACAACAGAATCTCACCTCACCCCCCACACCCTCTACCTGCAGGTAATTGCAGTAGTGGGGTTTCTCTCTATCTCAATACGTTTTCTCAAAATGTATATAACAACAGTCTAATAATGATTCAGTTCATTTCCGAAGTTATCATTGCTCTGGTAGCTTTGCGGCAACGGCAATGCATATTTTTGTTTTCGTTGTCCGCGCGGCTTTCCCACAACGTGGTGTAGATAGATACATTATTAGAATAACAGGGAGTTCTCCGCAACGTGTTGCCGCGGCCGCAACACTTTTATTCATTCTGTTATGTTAAAAAACGCCCACCTTTAGGCCTACTCACTGAGTATGCCTAAATATTTACCCGACCCACATCATTAGCATAAATACTATTTGCAATGCATTTTATACATGTTTACATGTAGGCCTAATATAGACTAATCAATAAATTAAACATTCACACAATGTATTTCTAGGATAGCCTATAATACTTACTTTATCCTCTTTAGGCTCCTTGGGGGTTTCTATATTCATGGCAAACTGTTCATGTGTCTCTTCCCAATCCCCATCTAAAATCAACAAATTCAGATTTCATAACAATCTTTACTTTTAGATAATGGGCAAAGGCCTGATCACATATCTTTTAACTAAACAGTTGACTCTCAGCAGTTTTGGGGAAGCTACTTTTTCTTATTGATGGATTTTAGCCACTGGATTACTGTATAATACTTAAAGTGGTTTAAATATCTGCATTTAAGTAATCCAATTCGTTGCTTATATTGCAACCGGTTTCAACTCCGTGGAGTCATCTTCAGGCGTCCGAGGATAAGTTATCACTTCATTTGAAGGTCGTCATAGTTTTTAAAAAACGAATATACACGTAACACGAACATTGAACACTGAACGCTGACGTTTAACATTTAAAAAACATACCCGTACAAAGTGGAGTCTAGACTTTACATCCGGACGGTACGCGTCGCTAACCTTCTCAGCAACTTTGTATGTTTTTTAAATGTTACACGTCGGTGTTCGGTGTTCAATGTTCGTGTTACGTGTATATTCGTTTTTTTAAACTATGACGACCTTCAAATGAAGTGATAGAATATCCTTGGACGCCTGAAGATGACTCCACGGAGTTGAAACCGGTTGCAACATAAGCAACGAATTGGATTACTTAAATGCAGGTATTTAAACCACTTTAAGCTACTTTTAAAATTTAGCTACAAAGAAACAAAAAATAATATTCTATGCATTTTTTTACGATTTTGTGTCGTTGATGAAGCACTGATGAATCCTCCATTTTAAACCTTTTAAAACATATTAAACCTCATCAGGATTTCTTTCTGCTGGTGGCCATTTTATAAAGTATATTAATAACGCCTACTGTATGGCGACATCGAAATGAAAAAGTAAATCGGCCCCGGGTCTAGGACTTGTTGTGCCACAAATCGTAATAGATCCTTCCTTTTAGGGAAATTCGCTAACAAGTTTTTGAAGAAAATCCAGTCTATATTTGCATATACAATTACTTGATCGTGAAGATTGACTTGAAAGTGAACATCCCAAAACTAGGCCTATATTAAATTACAATACAAAACTAGGTTATCAACTATCAGAACAGTTTTTGTCTAAACGCTTGAATGCTTTGAGCCAAATAGTTAAATGCCAATGCCATGAAAGCTAGTTGTGTAAAATGAATATTCAGATCAATGCTCCTGAACAATATAAATAGGTAGGCCTGTGTACAAGTGCCTAATTGTAACCATGGTGTAATATTGAGCAAAAGTACAGCTTAAAACATAATCCACACTCAAGTTTTGTGTTAAGTTTGATACACATATAAACATACAGGGTGAATTTTAAATGAGTTCCCCCCCTACTTTTTTCTACGTTTCTTAAGATATCAACTTTGGACCACGTCAGATCATTGTAGTGTAGTAAGTACTTCGTTTTGACTGGGTAAACATTTTTGGCCGCCATCTTGGATCCACCATATTGGATACAAATTTTTTTTTTTCAAATGTAAAGGTAGGGTTGTGACCCATGGTTTCAAACTAGAATTTTACGCTGATTACAATGCCGGAATTAGTTTTTAAAAATCTTGATCCGTTCTAAAGTTATGAGGACTTTTTATAACTTCATTTTTAGCCCATTTTAACATTGTACATTTACAAACTAAGACCATAATCTCAAAATAGTGCTAGATAAAGATAAGTATACACCACCATTCATTGTCGACCTATTATCACTTGGTTATGACGGATGTATTTTTTTCGGCCGCCATCTTGTATCTGCCATTTCGAAATGTGATAAATTAATTTAAATATGAAGGTGGTGTTGTGACCCATCATTTTGAACTACTTTTTTTATGCTGAACTCAATGCCGCAATCCGTTTTTGTTTCTCAGGCTTTCTTGATGAAATATTAAAATTATCCAATATTTCAAAAAACAAATATGAAAATGCAAAACGGATTGCGGCATTAAATTTAGCATAAAAAAGTAGTCTGAAATGATGGGTCACAACACCACCTTCGTATTTAAATTAATTTACAGTATCACATTTCAAAATGGCAGATCCAAGATGGCGGCCGAAAAAAAAACATCCGTCATAACCAAGTGATAATAGGTCGACAATGAATGGTGGTGTATACTTATCTTTATCTAGCACTATTTTGAGATTATGTTCTTAGTTTGTAAATGCACAATGTTAAAATGGGCTAAAAATAAAGTTATAAAAAGTCCTCATAACTTTAGAACGGATCAAGATTTTTAAAAACTAATTCCGGCATTGTAATGAGCGTACAATTCTAGTTTGAAACAATGGGTCACAACCTTACCTTCACATTTGAAAAAAAAAATTTGTATCCAATATGGCGGATCCAAGATAGCGGCCAAAAATGTTTACCCAGTCATAACGAAGTACTTACTACACTACAATGATCTGACGTGGTCCGAAGTTGATATCATAAGAAATGTAGAAAAAAGTAGGGGGGGAACTCATTTTAAACTCACCCTGTATAATCGTTTACTATTTTAATTTGTTAGTAATAGGAATCTGGATGTAATCAGGCATTTAATATCACTAGATGTTATTGAAGTAAAAAGGAGTGGTATTGATCTATTATTTGGATTTTGTACGATAAAATGGGTGTATCAAGGCATGACGATACTTTTGATCTAACCTCACTCAATTTCTTTGTCGTTGTGAAGTGAAGATTATAGCTCAGATAGATAAAACAAGAATATCCAAAATTAAGAAAATTACAAATGAAGAGTTGTTTTTACCTGGTGTATCCATGGGTCCAAAAGTTTCGCTATTCAAAGCATCGTAATCTGTATCATCGAATTCCTCGAAGGTTTTGTCCATGGACGTCTGAAAAAGTTTAAAAACATAATTATTTGCGAATTATTTTTGTATAAAAAACAAAATAGCGGATAGCTTGGTAAATAAGCATTTTCGGACATACCTTTACATCAACTTTTTTCTTCCTATTAGAATGAGGACTCATTTCCCAAAGTCCTGAAACGTTTTTTATGGACACCCTGTATGTACTGGTTCATAACACGAAATAGTACCGTATTTTAAGAATACCTAAATATTGGATAGGGCCTATGAAAAGTTGTTTGACTATAGATTTAACCTAATAAATAACAAAACTTCATAAAGTCAGATAGAAATCTTTTTAAGTTTTTTAAATGAATTTAAAAAAAAATTATAAATCCAATAGAACAGCCAATAGATTTGAATAATTTGTTTTATTTAGGCTACCGGTACATTAGCTACTTAAGACTTGCGAAAACCCTACATTGTCATGTTTACCATCAACTCACTTTGTACAATAAACTCCCATTAGTTATAAGAAATTTACCATTTAAAAGATTTAAAAAAAGTGAAACTTAGATCTAATTTTCTAGACCAATCCTACAACTCTGTAGCGAACTAGGGCCTACATGGACGATCACCTCTCAGTCTGACCTGTCAGTCTGATTATTTTTTGTTGTTGTCATAGTTGATATTTATTTGTTTTTCGCATTTCAATTCTTGGCCTACATAACTTATCTTTGCCATGTCCATTTCTTGACTTTCACTTATTACATTAACTTACACCTTTATATTTAAAGGAATAGCCTAACAATCTATTGACTAAAATAAGGCCTGGATAAGACCTTTGAGTAACTTAGGCTAACTTATTACCGTACTTACCTTGAACTAAAATAGCTTACTTAACCCTTTCGGTGCTAGAATTATTTGTAATTTTCTAAAAAAATTGTAGAGTTATCTATCTACTTATTTTGTCCCAAAAGTGCTAGGCTTGCCATGATGTGGGCAAAGTCTAGTGCGAGAGGAAAAATATCGGTAAAAATAAAATTTTCTATCTCAAAAGTGCAAAGAAACAATAAAGGCCTAACTTGTCGGGCCTCGATCGTATGACGATTTAAAATAAACCATTACTGTTTGAAACAATGACCAAGTCAACCGATATTTCCATTTAAACTCACACGATCGAAAGTCACGCCGGCACGATACAGCCTATCGTTAGCACTTATTGGATGAAACACTAACATAACAACGATATACTTATCGTTGTTTGCGTTCGACACACACCGATATATCATCTTATAGCACTGAAAGGGTTAATGGGATTGGTTTTTTAAATAAAGGCTATCTTTAAGTTTACCGGTATCCTAGTTTTAAGGGCGCAGGTGTCTAAGTTAACTGCAGTTTGAAAAAACTAAGAGCTAGGACTAAGATAATAAAATAAAACTATAATATGCTGGAGAGAAATTAAGTGTAGGCCTAGGCCTTATTAATGCCATTCATTAGCGACCAATAGCAATTAGACTGAATAGGCTAGCCTAGCCTATTGGGCCAGAAAAAGATAAAATCTAACTTAAGACCCTAACTTAGCCTGAGCTATTTTAATAAATTCCAACCCTGTCAACTAATACTGTATGCTACCTATAGCAGATATGATCCATGGATCTAGTATAGGCCTGCAAGTTTTACTCAACTACAGGTCTACAGATAAATTTTGGTTAGGCCTATCTACATCTTTAGCCTGACCCCAATTGGTTAACCCTTTGCGGTCGCAGAGCAATTTTAGGAAAGTTCCTCTCAACTTGAATGGCCAGCCCTGCTGGACACGTCTACATTCTACAGCTTGTCATGTTTACACGGCGCTGTGCCTCCGGCCAGCACTGCTTGCCACTACTAATTTCCCTGTCAGCTCATCAGGCCAGTATCAGTGACCATCCAACAACACACTTTTTTGAACGTTGTTTTAGTAATTCTCCCGTAGGTTGCAGCACTAAACAGAGGTAGCACCTCGACTCACAGAATATTAAAGAATATGAAAAGAAGCTTACTTTACTAGGTAGGATTTTAAAATGTTGCATGCTTGCTATCAAATGTGTATAGGCGTTTACTCTTAATAAAAAACAACAGAAATAAACTTATTGATAAAGTATTTTTTATTCTTATAACTTAGTTATCTTGGTTGTACTCAAAGTATTTATTTATTTTAATTTTTTTCACTTACATTTAATAGGCTCTAACATAAAAAAATCCATTCAAACCAAGCTATAGATATTGTATTTTTATAAAGGCAATTTTATTACAATTCTAGAAAAAAAGGTTTTATAAAAATATTTGAATGAATAAAAAAGTTATAGCCTACTGTAGGCCTAGCCATTTTATAAATTACATTACATTGCGTTTAAGTACAAAATGGCCTCGACGGTTCTCGATTATACAAATGAAAAAATGCTGGCGGCAAAAGGGTTAAACAGTAAACTAATTTTAATTGTTTTCCTTAATTCATTAGCTTTCAATAAAATATAGGTAAGTTAATAACTTACGGTAATATTAGACTTAGGCCTAGGCTATTTGAACTTATTTTTAATTTGTGTAAAACCTTAGCACAAAAGTAGGGGCCTACTATGACCGACAAAAACAAAATTAGCCTAGACATGATCCAAGATGGTGTAGCTGGGTTGGCAGAATGGTGACCAACCTAACAGAGAAACCACATTGGCCAGCAGTGCTGACTGAATGACCTGACAGTCACGGTGCTGCGTGAACAATGACAAGCTGACTCAGAAACAGCTGTGGCCAGCCATTCGAGGGCAAAGGGTTAAAGGGTATTTAGGCTATGATTAAGATTTAGGCTACTGTCGTCTATATTGTTATTTATTGTTGATTTCTCTATTGTTCTATCGATTGTCACATTGATTTTGTGTTATAAGTTGGAAACAGTTTGTTGCTTATTTTAAAATGGCTCTGTCGTTGGTATGTATGATAAATAAATAAATACTTAACCTGGGACGCTATTACCATGGTCCTTAGTGGACACCCAGGAAGTGGACGGTACCTACACTCTATATGACTTGAGACTTAGGCCTACTAAGAAAGCTAAGGCCAGGCCTACAAGTAACAAAACCACTAATATTTGGTTTACATAAAGGTTGGTTTAGATACCTAGGCCTACTACCTTATAGGCACCTCCCAGTTTTACAGGCAAGCAATTGTAGAAAAATAATGAGGATAAATAAGACTTATTATTATTATTAAGTTATTTTAATAATAATAGTTATTATTAAGTTATTTCCTTCTTGGCTAATTGCTGCTTCTGGACTCAGTCCTACTCTTAAAATGTAGGCACATCCCTCCAAGAGGAATACGTTCAATTCATGGTAGGCTTAACCAGCTAGGCTAGGCCAACCTAGCAAGTTCTGGCTAGTTATTACTTAAATATAAACATAAAATTGAATAAATGCGTTTTACTGATGACATCCTTTCAAACTCGCATTTTCGATGATAGGCTCAACATTTTAAAGTAATAAAACTAAGGACCTTCTGACAGGTTAGGAGTAGGGTATCCTACTTACGTTGAAATCGAAGAAGTCCGACATTTTTCCTTATATATGACACAAAAACAAACCAGTTAAAATTATACAGTCAATTAAAATATATTTAAAATATTAAGTTTAAAAGGTTAAAAATAAAAAATCACTCATCACATCATTTCTTAAAACTACACTATAACTAACTATACATCAGAAGAAGCGAAGAAGCACGAATGCCAATGGCGGCGGTGGTGGCGGCCATCTCATTTGGATCTGGATCTGGATCTGGATTCTGGATCTGCCGTGCCTGCATCTCTCTCTACTCTACTCTGCTAGGACGATGGGTCTAGGTCTAGGGTCTTCACTTTTTTCCCCAGGCCAATTGACAATGCACAATCCGTAAGATCTACCAAAACATATCGACCGTGTCAAACGAACGTAATGTTTTCGATAAACATTACCTTATTGTGTTATTACCTTATTACCGTGTCTTCATATTTTACCCAATAAGGGATTGATTAATGGCGTCAGAATGTCAATATGCAGGGTTAGTAAAATGTCTGGAGACTCCCTGTTAATTTTTTAACGGCACATACTAGAAAAACTAAACTAAACTACTGCTTGCGATTTGCCAGATAACAAGACAAGGACTTCGGCACAATTCCACCCACACCATACTTTACTAGTTTGCCCATAACCTATAGCTTATGGGACACCACATCAAAAGCCTTACTCCAGTGACGCAGCCAGGATTTCAAAATGGGAGGGGTCAACCGACCGGGCCCAGGTAGAAGGGGGGTTTGGGAAAATTTTTGAAAACATAGGCCCTAAAACGGTCTTTTTTTTTAGCTCTCATGGCATTGAAAATAATAAGCCATAACGTCAATACAGTATTATTATATAATTTATATAATTATTATTATATAATTATTATTATATAATTTATATAATTATTATTATATAATTTATATAATTATTATTATATAATTTATATAATTATTATTATATAATTTATATAATAATTATTATATAATTTTACATTTAATTAAAAATACATATATATTTAGGACCAAAAGGGGGGCTCCGGACCCCCCCCCTTGCTACGTCACTGCTTGTTCAGATCGCAGAGTCTAGGAGGATTGACTCGTTATTTTCGAAGGTGTCAGTAATTGTCTCTATGAAAAACAAGCATTTAAAGAGTTTTATATGTGAAAGATAAGTCAAAAATTGAATATAATTAATAGACTAACTAAGACCTATAAATAATTTCAGCAAAAGTTTGATGAAATTTACTTCAAACCAGAGTATACCAAAAACCAAGATTTAATTGATCCAGTTCACAAACCAGTATGATCAGACGATAGCAATAGGTTTTCATGGTCATTACTGTTATGGGTAAAAGTTACTTTTTTAACAAAAATAAGTAAGGTACAGAGGAACCATTCACACCTGAGCTTAGTGAAATCATAGTCACTGGGTCTAGGTAAAAGTCAATAAACCGGCAACACTACAGTGATCAATTGAAGAACCCGCCTGACCATAAACCAGGAAAGACCAAACCACCCGCAGCCGTCGAACGGCCCAAATAAATGCCAAGAATCGAAGAATCGCACCGATCTAAAAATCGGTTGAATGTCACAGATTTGCAGGCGGGCGATATAGTCGGCCGGCCGTCTGGGTCTGTAACATGCACCTGTCCATGCACACTCAGTCGACAGTTCGGGGTTCGGACAGTTCTTCTGTTCTTCAATTTATTCATGAAAGTAAGTAGGCCTACTTGTCATCTTAAATTCCAACAGTAGATTTTATAATCAGCTAAGACATTGCTAATTATTTTATACAGTTATGATGATATACTATAGTGATGTGCATTGATTTATGTACTACTGATTTATTATTCACTAACCTTGCAATTTTTTAAAGTAATAAAATAGGTTTACAAAATTACAACTATGTTTTGTTACTGACTTTTATTTATTTCCAACGCATCTAGATTTCCTCATGATTTTTAACATATATTCTTTGGCATATTATATTTAAATAGTTTGTGTTTATCAGGGCTACATACTAATAAACTTTGTTTAAAAATTAAATTTTAACGTTTTTTTAAATGTATTTATTTGTTTTTTAACCAGCTGTTTTGTACCGTGCTAAGTAGTAAACTACAAACACAAAATTCGACAAAGCCCATTGTAGTTTACATTAAATCTATCTTTGAACAGTAAATCACAACAAAACAGTCAAGAATCCATTCCTCAACTAATAAAAATGTTGCTCAAGTGTGCACCTACCACCTAGACATAAAAGTCGATTTTTAATCGGCCGTTCGAAAACTCGCCCGTTTGCGCTTAGCTTTAGCCGAAACAGAAACATTTCCATTTGACCAACATCCCATCATAGATTAAAAGAAGTGTCTATACTCCTTTTATCTATGATCCCATATAGCCGACAGTGTCGATCATGGCTTCGACCACATGGGAATAATTATTCAGTTTCAACAAAATAATAAGATGTCGGTGCTAGGTTGTTGGACATTTAAGACTCCCCCAGCCTGATAAAATGTAAACAAACAAAAATCGAATGTTCTATAAGACATTGTATTTTTCTTGTAAAAAATGGTGCAACCGTTTATAAATAAACAAATAAATCATCTTTGCTTTCTGACCATATTGTAACGGCTCAATGGTTGTCAGCTGTGTTGTGATTGTGAATTTTTTTCGCTTCAATCCATCAATCTACTGAACTGATCGGGATTGGATTGATTGTGTGTTGGCTGTTGCCGTCTGCCGAGTGCCGAGCCCGAGCCCGAGGTCATTCAATTTTTTCATTCATTGTTTTTGAAGATCATAACCTGTGTTGGTTTTCTGGAACCAGGGTAAAATAATACAATATGCCTAAAATACCTCCAGAAACATTACGAGATGTATCCCCAGTGGTAAAAGCAATCCGGGATTTTCTCTTGGGTGTAAGTTACTTTTTGTCTTGCTTCAATGATTGATGAAATGTGCGGTAGTTGAAGTAAAATTAGGCCTAGCCTAGCTTAGTCATGGGGAAACTAAAAAAATTTGTTTGAATCTCTCGCCTATGACAAATCCTAAAAAAACATTGCGCTTGGGTGACCTATTTAATGTAACAAGTACAGTTTCTTAACTGGGCTACCCTAACATCGAATTAAACTATCGATTCAATTAGAAAACCTTTATCCGATTTTTTTCATTATCAGCAAGTTTGGTTTTTTTAGGTTAACAGTTTATTTTTTTATAATTAATATAGTTAAAAGTTTTTGAATTCTATGTTGATGGCCCCTGGATTACTATAGCCCAGTTAAGAAACTGTACCCAAAATATTACCTAAATTGCAGTCAGGGTTCAGTAGGGGTGTGCGAGTATTGATTTTCAACCTCGAGCCGAGCCAAGCTTTTTAAAAAAATTTCGAGCTCGAGCTTTTTCGAGCTGAGCTTTTCCTAGGGTCACCTAATCTAAATTATTAAGCCTAAAAAAAACTTGCACAATAATAACGTCCAGTCTATTTTTAAATAAATACAATGTTATTTTAATATTTTAAAGAACATTCAGAATTGTCAAGACATAAAATAGTAGATAATCACGATAAGAACTGAACTGAACTCGTTTACAGCCTTATTGTGTCGCCCACTACATTTGAACACGTGACCACTTTTTGTTTCTTCCTTATCTTTCATCGTCCCAAAATAGAATTCCTGAAATAGTTTGTTGGTATAATATAAACGAATTACCGTATACAATCTTTTATCCTTCAAGTGTAGTTATTCTTATCAGATAGAATGATATCGTTGCCAATGTAATAGTTCCTCCTTTGTGTTATGCAATAGCGTCAAATCAAATCAAATCAGTTTTATTTCCACAATACTTATATAAAAAATTTACAATTTTTCAAAAAAATAAAATACAAATAAAATATAAATAAACGTCAAAAACCAAAGTTCCCGTATCTCGGACAGAATTCCCGTAAAATTCAAGCCACCATAAATTCCTGGAATTCCTGTTGCGTGGGCACCCTGGAACTGTGAAATTTCAAAAACAATAATTAATGTTGGGTTTTGTTATCTCGAGGGAAAGACTCGAGTGGTTAAATTCGCTATGCAGAAGTTCTGACATGCCTGATCAATTCGTCATATTGAGTTGTTTAATTTTCTCCGGGTGTTCAATATTACTTAAGTAATATTTATAATTAAACAAGATTAACTTGGATAATATTAAAACACCATGCTTAAGCATCGAAGTACATTTATTACATCCTGATCATGAGTTCTTCTTACATTGAGTTACAAAAATAGTACACCCGACACCACAGCCTTATGTATCATAGAGTCCTTTAATAACATAGGTAGGCTACTATATATAAAGTTATTATAGGCTATACTATTATGTAACATCCTCCTTTTTTAATCAAAATGATTTAAATCCATAAAGACAAATGTTGATTAAACAAATGAACAGACAGACTTAAACATATTCCTTCAAATGGTTAGGCTTTCTGATGGTTCGACCGAATCTAGTGGTTTGGTTTGTTACTGGCCTATTAGGTACTGGTACTGGTATGTTAACATTATTCTCAAACTCATTCTGATTAGGCCTTTCAATATTTTCTAACCCAAAATTAGTTTGTGCGATTAGATCAGAATAATCAGACTGAATAACCTTAGAATAACACTTTCTTAACATAATTCTATTTCTACGATACACTTGACCATATCTATCCTGAACAACATAACTTCTGGGGGGAAAGTTTAACTTTTCAATGACTTTACCACTTATCCACTCTTTACCTTTTTGAATCAAAACATTATCACCTTTATCAAAATGACATAGTGACTTTGATGTCCTATCGTTATACAACTTAGATTTTTTATCTAACCTATCTCTGTTGACATGAACTATTTTTGGATTTAATGCCTTTGTATTTATAGGCATTTTTGACTTCAATACTCTATTTAAAAATAATTGTGCTGGACTAACATTAACATTGTTAAGGGGAGTGTTTCTTTAATCCAATAGCAACAATTCGATATCTTTACCACTGTCCTTTGCCCTTCTCAACAGATTTTTGCATATCGCCACTGCTTTCTCAGATCTACCATTACTTCTTGGATAAAAAGGACTACTGGTCACACTTTCAAAATTATATTCATTTGCAAACGATTTAAACATGTGAGAACTAAAAGGAACATTATCTGAAACAAAACGATCTGGTACGCCAAACTGCGAAAAAATATGTTTTAGAACTCTTATGACACTGTTAGCTGATTTGTCAAATAGCTTTCTTAATTCTACCCAGTTAGAATAAGCATCATTTACAACCAAATAATTTTTTCCACCATACTCTAGTATGTCACTATATACAAACTGCCAAGGCCTAGTAGCCTTTTCATGATTTAACAATGGTTCTTTGCCATTTGCAAACCTATATTTTTCACATATTTGACAACTTAAAACTAGGTTTTCAATGTCCCTGTTTACGTTAGGCCAAAACAAAATTTGTCTTGCTCTAGCTTTGCATTTAACTACACCAAGATGTGATTCATGAATTAGGTTTAGCATACTTTGTCGCAATACAGAAGGAACAATGATCTTGTTACCAAAAAATAGCAAACCATTTTCATGGGAAATTTCATCCTTAATCTTATGATAGGGTTTCAATGCATTATCCAATACTTTATAACCAGGCCACCCTTCATTAACGTATTTGATAACCTTGTTCAAAACTTCATCATTTTCAGTAGCAGTTTTAAACTGTAGCTTTTTACTCTCAGACATACTTAACTGATTACTTAGACTATGTACCATTACAGATTTTTCAAGTTCACTGTTTAAATAACTATCATTCATGTTCTTATCAACTTTCCTTGACAATAAGTCTGCTAGTACATTAGATTTACCAGGTAAGTATTTTACTTCAATGTTATACTTGAGTAGTTCTAGTTTAAACTTCTGTAACCTATTGGAAACTTTATGCATGTTCTTGGAAACAATCGAAACTAGAGGCTTATGGTCAGTATACACAGTAACCTTTTGACCATAAATGAATTTATGATACTTAGACAACGCAAAACACATAGCTGCCATTTCTTTATCTATTATTGGATACCTTAACTCTGTATCGGTTAGTGCTTTAGACGCAAATGCTATCGGACAGCCTTGCTGTAAAAGACATGCTCCATACCCATAATTGGATGAATCAACAAAAATTTCACAATCTATTTTAGGATCAAATATTTTAAGCGATGTCGCTTCAGCAATCTTAGACTTAAGTGTCTCAAATGCTTTTGTATGATCTTTTGTCCAAACAAAATCAACATTTTTCTTTAAAAGTTGTCTTAAAGGTTCAGTTAACTGACTCATGTTATGAACAAACTTAGATAGATAGTTAGTTACCCCTAAAACACTTTGTAGCTCTTTTTTACTTTTAGGCTCTTCTAATGCAATAATGCTTTTTACACGTTCTGGTTCTGGAGTTACACCTTCTTTTGAAAATATCATGCCTAGATACTTAACACTACTTACTTTAAACTGTAACTTTTTATCATTGAACTTAACATTGTTTTTTAACGCTCTTTCCATTACATGATTTAAGACTGTGTTATGTTCTGTTTCTGTTTCCGTAGCAATTATAAAATCATCAAAATAGATTCCTACATTAGGAATGTCACCAAACATTTGAACATTATATCTTTGAAAAATTTCTGGACTTACTCGTAACCCGAATGGTAGTTTATTGTACTTAAACTTTCCAAAAGGAGTTATGAATGTAGTTAGCAAGCTACTTTCATTATCTAATTCTATTTGATGAAAACCATCTTTCATGTCAAGTACTGTAAAATAAGACTTTCCTCGCAACAATAGTTCTAACTCATCTGACGATGGAATTGGATACGGATCTAACTTTACACATTCATTAAGCTGAATTGGATCCAAACATATTCGTAAGGACTTGTCTGGTTTTTCTACTATTACAATATTATTTACCCAATCAGTTGGATAATCAACTGGTTCAATTACATTATATTCTGTTAGCCTATCAAGGGCCTCTTTAAGCTTAGGCTTGACTGATTCAGGAATTCTTCGGACTGAATTTACAACAGGTTTAGCACCATCTTTGAGCTCGAGATGTAATTTCTTAGGAAATTTACCTATACCAGTAAAAACTTCTTTATGCTTGTCTACAAACTTCATTTTACGTGCTAAACTCTCTGAATCTAACTCTAAATTATTTATTCTTTGAAGTAAATTTAACTTTATGCAAGCATTTAACCCTAGTATAGGAACACTTTTAGTTTTGACCACTACATATTTAATTTTGTATTTGACTCCATTGACCTCCGAATCAAGAATTACATTTCCTAAACATTTTAACTCCTGATTATCATAGCTTAGGATTTTGCTATAATTAGGCTCTAAACTGACCTTGGATAGCTGCAACTGATCCATTACATGTTCAGGTAACACATTGCACTCAGCACCACTATCTAGTTTAAAACTAACACTTTGATTATTAATTTTAACTTGTTGCATCCACGATGACACTTTCACTTTATTGTTCTCCATGCTGTTGATCTTCTCGACGACCTCTCTGGACACATCTTTGAACTGGACTTTTCCTTGGGCTGCATGCTGCGGACTGGACTGTGAACTTGTGTCTTCTTGGAATAGGGCACTTATAAAAATATCTTCCATGTCCTCTAACCCTAGCTTAGCTTCATGAACAGTTTTATTATGATTTGGCTTACTTTTATTGGCACTTCTTTGACAACCAATGGCATAATGATTCTTAAGTCCACATTTTTTACACGTTCTTCCGTACGCTGGACAGTTAGCCTTTGTATGTTCAGTTCCACACTTATAACACTTGTATGTTTGAGCTGTCTTTTTATCTTCACGTGCTGTAGAAGACTGGTAGCTTTGTTTTTGATTAGGCCTAGTATTACTAGCTTTATTCTGAGAACTAAAACTTCTTCCATTATTGTACGACTTAGGTCTTGTATTATTAATGGCATGTAAGCCTATGCTATTATATGAACTTAGGCCTACCTTACCTTGCATTATTTGCGCTTGCTGTCTACTTAGTTCAGCGGCTCGACACTGATTTAAAGCTTTAGTCAAGGTTAGGTCACTTTCTCGAAGAAGTACTTCTTGAAGCTGTTTATCCACTATACCAATCACTACACGATCACGAATTAGACTCTCCTCGTCTTCTTTAAACTCACACGGCTTTGCTAGACTCTTCAGAGCAGTTACAAAATGTTCAATTGATTCATTTTCTTGCTGAATTCTTGTAAAAAATTTATACCTGTTATATACAACATTCTTCTTGGGCATGAAATAATTATCAAACTGTTCATTTACCTTCTGCATAGTATCAGCTTCTTCGGGTTTAAATGTGTTGTAGATTTCTATCCCTTCATCACCTATGCAATTTAGCAGCATAGCTATTTTCACCTTGTCTTCCTTGTTTTCATTCCCTGAGGCGAGCAGAAAGTTTTTGAACTTTTGTGTAAATAATGTCCAATTGTTAGCAACATTATCGTCAATTACTAACCCACGCGGCGGCTTGAAATCCATGTTAGGTTAGTTTCCAATTCATTTACTTCTATTTCTATAACAAAGTCTTTCACATCGATGTTATGTAGATAAAAAAATAACACCGACTCCACACCTACACCATGTTCAATATTACTTAAGTAATATTTATAATTAAACAAGATTAACTTGGATAATATTAAAACACCATGCTTAAGCATTGAAGTACATTTATTACATCCTGATCATGAGTTCTTCTTACATTGAGTTACAAAAATAGTACACCCGACACCACAGCCTTATGTATCATAGAGTCCTTTAATAACATAGGTAGGCTACTATATATAAAGTTATTATAGGCTATACTATTATGTAACACTGGGATCGTCAACAATTTTTTTGATTAGACTGTATTTTTTTAAACAAGATTTTAAATTTTTGAAATAACAAGAAACTAATTTTAAAGAAAACACGACCTCTAGAGTCCACCAGACAGAACTAGCAATAAAGTTGCTGGATAAAACCAACAAATTATTTTATTCTATTTGTAGACAGCATGGCGTCTGAGAGGGACCATGACTCATAGACTTTGTTTAGTCGTCATTGGATGCAATACGTCATTCTATTTTCCTCCTTCCTATTTTCCTTTCAACTGCTTTCTCCCCTCCCACACAAGGCGCAGTTCTCAGTGCCGCGCACTGTAGGTTGTCACGGCAACCGTGTGTCGTTATAGCGACTAGCCAATCAAGCACAACACACTCGCACTGTGTTGTAAATTACGATACGAATAGCTGTGTTGGAAAGACAAGACAACCCGATAGTGGTAGTTAGGCTTTCGTATCTCCTCAAAATGATGATGGATAATCATTGCGTCTTGACTGAGCCGAGGTCCGTGCTTATCAAACCTCAAATGCATAAACAACGTAGAATTGTGGTAACTTATTTTTCAATTACAATACAAATTAAGTGTTATTTTAGTTTTACCTTAGTATTAAAAGCTCGGCTCGAACTTCGAGCTTTTTCTAAATGCCTCAAGCCGAGCCGAATAATGAGAAGCTCGACTAAAAATCTCGAAGGTTCGAGTACTCGCACACACCTAGGGTTCAGAAAGAACCATAGCACCTGTACTGCATTGACAAATCTCTTCAGTGATATGATAGATGCTAAAGATAAAGGTAGGTACAGTTCACTGGTTATGCTGGACTAAGCTTACCCTACTAAGGCATTTGACTCAATGGTAGTGTGTGAGAAGGCAAAGACTCGGCATCGTGATTGACAGACGCCTGAATTTCTCAGATCATGTCACCTTTGTTTCCCAGTTCCGAGCTTTAGGGAGACTAAGAGGTTTAGGTTCAGAGGCTTGTTGCCTGAGGCTACAAAACTTCAGCTTGTACAGTCACTAATACTGTCAGTATTTTACTACTGCTTCCCAGCATATGGCAACAGCATTTCTTGGGAAGACATGTATCGGTTGCAACGTCTGCAAAACTGCACAATCCGTTTCATTTTCTGTTTTAAAACAATTGATAATGTCTCTCCCTTTCGAGAAGTAGCTAGTCTGCTTCCTGTTGAAGCCATGTGCAGGTTGGTGACGTGCTGCATGACCCACAGAGTGTTGTCTCTTTGTAAGCCTGACTATTTACGCGAAAGGGCTTTCTCTTCGCGATGAGGTTTCCCAGCGCAGGACACGTCATGGTGGGAGGCTTCACCTCCCAAGAGTTTCTCTAGAGCTTGAGAGGAAGAGCATCTCATACCTTGGACCCTCACTGTACAATGGTCTACCCATTGGCCTGAAGGTTGTTGCATCTAGCAAAACGTTTAAAGAAAAACTTAAAGATATCTTTTAAAAAATTTTTAATTATTGTCTAAGTGTATAATGGCCAAATAGTAGGATAAGATATCCAGTATAGTGACAAAAGTAGTTCTGAAAAGCTGGTGTACCAGAGAAACGCTTAATAAAGACATTTTTATTTATTTATGTTTTGCCGTAAATGCGGCATCGTCGGGGTTACAAAACGTATTGACATCGATGTCTTATGTTTTGTAACCCCAACGATGCCGCATTTACGGCGAAACATTTAGGTTGTTAACCTGACATCAACATTTGGATTAATTGACAAGGTATTGTACAATAATTATTAGTTAAAATGTTTACTAATCAAATTGATAGTTTCAATCTATATTAGGGTAGCCCAGTTAAGAAACTGTAACTTACACATCCTACAAGTGTAATATCATAAAGTAAGAAACGTTTTGCAATGGAGTAAAAGAAACTTTATGAATAACACTGGGTGCATTTTGGGAACATGTATTGGTGAAAATGATCCGGTGATTTACTCACCAGTACCGTCCCAGGGCTAGAGTCTTGGAATCCCTGAACGGTTAGTCACCAGTTTAGGGTGCACATCGGATTGTAATTTACACATCAACGTATTATTTACGGTAGCCTACTTAATAATATTAAAATAGAACAAACTTCCTCTCATAGAATGAATTATTGATATATTTATTTACTTATTACGTAATATAACACATCAAACTGATAAACAATTGATCATATATTCAGTGGACCCACCATCTTGCTGTTGCTGCAGACTGGTGTCCAAGAAACTGATAAATCAGAAGCCGGGCACCATACAATTTCTCCGTTGCACGAGTCTCTGAATGGCTGCCATTTTTGACTCGGTCGTCTGATTGTGTTCAAATTTGTGGCATCGTATTCTACTAATAAAGACATTTTCATTGACATGCATATCAACACAACCTATGCTTACATTTAAGATTTTCTTCTGACTTCTAGCGGGCCGTCCCTCTGAGGAAGTAGCGGATCACTGAATATGTTATAAAATAGATTTTTATGTCCATTAACTTTGTGGAAAGTTTTGTAGCTCTATTTTTAATATTTAGAAAAATATTTAACCGACCCGGGACTTTTTGGACATCTCCTATATACTGTATAGGATAAATTTGATAATATATCATGCATAAAATTTACCTACGGTACTCTTTTTGTCCTCTGTCACCATTAAATAAAAAATGTAAGTAAATTGGCACCAGGTAGATGTATTATCGTGCCACCTATCTATGGTAGCTTCTTTTCAATTAATGGGAAATTCACTGAAAACAACTCAAAACTCTTTTGCCAAAACACAAGCTGAAAACTTTATACGTGGATTGAACAAAGATTCCGCCTTTTCCTGAATATTCGTACACACAGATTGGAAAATAACAGGCTCTGATGATAACCAAATAACGAGTAGATGAACATTGATCCACACTAGTTGTGATTTGGCGAGTCGCTGTTCGAAGCCGGTGTTGGGCGAATGCCGCTTATGCGGACCTGCCTTTTATTTTCTACTTTATAGCTTACTATTATTGCTTGCCTCGACCGGTTTAGGTTTGCTCAATCGAGACACTAATGCATGTAGATTAAATAGAATAAATATAAAAAACTTTAAAACTTTGCAGAGATCACACACAAAAGCACTGAGGTTTGCTGACTACTATGCTGCTCGTACTCAGCCCCCTCCAGTTCTGCCAGATGGTCCTCATAGCAAACTCTCTAGCAACTACTACTACACTCGCGATGGACGTCATGAGGTTAAGCCACCACTGTTGCTAGCTAGCGACCAGAAACTCATTGCAGCCACTCACTCAAAGTAAGTAGATAGCACCTGGTAAACACGAATGACCACTTGCGAAAAAGCTAAATTAAAATTCATTAAGCACTGTAAGATTTAGACAGTTCAATGTGTCTAAATAAACATCTATAGTTTATGTATCATCATTATTAAAGTGTTGTAATTTAACCCTATCGTAACCCTGTAGCATAACAGACTTGCAAGTCATTACGACAGCAATGTCATGGGTTCGAATCCTGGTGTCCGCCACTAAATTTTATCAGTACAGTTCACTCTTGTAATGCTCCCTTGCTTTGCTGGATACATTACATGCACTGTCCTGAGGCCTATGTGAACGTGCAAATGCAAGGTTAAATGTGGCCGCCAAAATCTCTGAAAAAAGTAACACAATGAAAAAAAATACCCCCCCCCGCAGCAAACCTGCCGACTAAGTGAATTTCCATTTCTCTGAATGATTTTTAATTGAATCTATTTAGGTTTAACGAGTACCTAGGTTTGCTGCCACAAGGAAACTGAAACTAATAAAGTGTGTTTTAGTAAAATCTTAATAGCTTAGTATAAAATAAATAAATTTTCCTAGTTTGATCAAAATATATCCATAAACAACCAAACTACAACATTTTCAATATTCTCCATAAGAATAACATGGGAATTTTTAATTTACAATTTTTTGAATTTTCTCCGTTACCAATAACTGTACAAAAACACTTTGATATACTAAATTATTTGTTTTTTAAGCACTTTAATATGGCCCATTTAGAGATAAATTGGGAAATTTTGTGTTTTGGGGGTCAAAAATGAGAAAACCCAATTTTTACCCCATAAAACCCACCGGGAAACCCCGTTCCAATGGTCCGATCATGCTGGTTCGCGAACTCATTCAAGTTTATCTCGCCTTACACCTTTAAACCAAATTTCATCAAAATCGGACAAAAATTACTTAAGTTACCGCGTTCACGGACACATATATATATAAATCTATATATATATTATACATATATAAAAATTTGAACGAATGGTGTTTTTGGCCTCTGGGGACATCAAAATGAAAAAGTAAATCAGTCCCGGGCCTAGGTTTTACCGTGCCACCTACGGTAATAGCTACTTTCCTATAGGGAAATTCGCTAAAAAACAACATAAATAAGAATTAGATATTTTATTTTTTAGAAATGCTAAAAGAACATCAAATGTGTTACATACATTCAGATGTTAGATGGTTGTGGTATGTTGATTATGTCCAGTGTTTTACATAAAAATTGATGGCAGGGGAGGGCCTTTTACTCTTTGCCCTTGGAACAAGATTTCTATTGTATGAAAATCAAGATTAACTCTTAAGACGTTGATCCTGAATCCTGAATCAACTGCCGAATTAACCGTTTATACCCACGTAAAAACTGCTGGTTTATCCTAATTGAATTTTAAAACTGGTTTGCCTGACTAGCATTTTCTATAAATCTAGACACTTTCATTCCCATCCTCGTCCGTCCATAATAAACTGAAACAGAAAAATTACAAGTAAAAAATTTACATCATACTACACAGAAACTGGTACTTTTCCATCCGTATTGATAGGCTGGAAATTTACCCTTTGCCGTGCATAAACACGGAAATGTAACGTTATGTACTTTTACCGTGCACTTAGTCAGCTGAGGAAATAAACAGCTAATTGCTACGGCCTATTTTATTTTCTGAAATATAAAAATATTATAATTTATGTTATGTCCTAAACAAATTGTGTTATGAGTTTAAAATGTACTAATTTTTCTGTTAGTATTATGTAAAGTATCATACGTTACTCGCCCGGTAAGCTATATTTTACTCGCACGAAGATCCTGTGCGGGAACTGTCGTGCTCGCACGGTAAAACACCACTTACCAGTCTAGTAATGTAATATACTATAAATTAATTGATTTTAATGATATATGAGTATTTATAAAAAAGTATTAATAATGAGGGTGGTTGAAATCAAACTTTGTGTGTGGCAAATTTTGAAGAGTAAATGTGCACTATTGTAGTAGCTTTAAACATCTTTGCCACCAATACTGATATTCGAATATATAATAGGTTACGTACCTTGGTCCGTCTTCAGTCTTATCTTAGTCTATGGATGACTAGTTTCAGGTACAAAGACCCATTATCAAATCCTTTAAAACATCATCTTGAATTTAGTCAAAAATCCGACGGAAGTCTTCATCAATATATAAATGCAGGTCAACACATAAAGTTTAAAATTTAAATACACAAATTTTAAACTTTATGTGTCGACCTGCATTTATATATTGATGAAGACTTCTGTCAGATTTTTGACTAAATTCAAGATGATGTTTTAAAGGATTTGATAATGGGTCTTTGTACCTGAAACTAGTCATCCATAGACTAAGATAAGACTGGAGACGGACCAAGGTACGTAACCTATTATATATTGTAGTAGCCTATAAAAAAAGAAGAAGATTTCTTGTCTCTTGTCCTTCAATACCGTCAATTGGTACAGGTAGGCCTACTTGATCACTTTGAATTCTTTCATTGTTACTCGAGTACAGTTTATTTTATGAGAAAATATTACATATAAGCTTTTTCATTTATATAACATAAGCAAAAAAAATATTTCTACAACATCTTAATTGTTTTGTAGTTCCTAGTTGCCTATTTCATCCAATAATCAAATTATCAGACATAGGCATAGTCTCGTAAGGGTTAGTGTACCCTAAAGGTTCAATTAATTTATATTAAGTAAGTATAATTATAATTGATTTACTACAATAATCTTTAACTCTTTCAGGGATGTAGCAGCAAGGGATGTCAAGTCTAGGACTCCAGGAAAAGTGTACCACTGGGACTGAATGATTACGTGGTTTAAATAGAACTTAATTAAGAATGTTAATAGTAGTTTGTGTGTTAAATAAATTAAATCTTGTTGATAATACTTGTTTTATTCAGTAAACTTATCACAATACATGAAATTACAAATTGATTTAAGTATGAGGAAATCTTCTCAATTATTTATAAGCCATGCATAGCGTAATAAAGTGGAGACGAAATAGTTTTGGTTAAATTTTGCAATTCTTGGATTCTAAGATATTCTATATCTTGTTAACGTGCATTTTTTTTAACAAGTATTAAATAAATAACTATAAGCGCCTCAGCAAATCTAACAAAATCCACTTATATTCTTTAGTCAAAAACGGGACTGTGTTTTTCAGTGAGTCTGTTGTAGATGTATTGCACTCAAACTGACAAGTGCTGTAGATGAGTTTACTTCAGCAATGGTTGTTGTAGCGACTGGAGTTGTGATACAAGAACGAATCATTAATACAATACTCACTGTACAAACATTCAGATAAGTAACATCAAAAACATTCAGATTTATCTGTAGGACATTGTCTAAAAAATCACTTTTAGCGAATTTCCCTATAGGTAAGTAGCTATTACCGTAGATGGGACAGTAAGACCTAGGCCCGGGACCGATTAACTTTTTCATTTTGATGTCCCCAGAGGCTAAAAACACCGTTCGTTCAAATGTTTATTTATGTATATATATATATATATATATATATATATAGATTTATATAAGTATATATAGATGTTTGCTTATATATACAGGGTGTTTCAGTAAAGCGTAGCGGGCTATGCTGCAGATTCAGATTCTACATGCAAAAATAAGTCGAAAATGTACGATAACTTTTTTTGATTTCGGCTTAGTTTAGCCGTAATCCGCCATTTTGTATTTTTTTGAAAATAATTAATAACTCAAAAACCTTTGGAGGTATTTTTATGAAACTAAGTATAAACTTTAAGTCTGCAGGTATAAACATTCTCCGAAAATATCTTTGATCAGGCTCATCTAACATCAAATGGCGGCCATTTAAAACTTTGTTTTAATGGCTGGTTTTCATGGCATTGTGCTTAAAAAAATTTAAATGGCCGCCATTTTGATGTTAGATGAGTCTGACCAATGATATTTTCGGAGAATATTTACACCTGCAGACTTAAAGTGTATACCAAGTTTCATAAAAAATACCTCCAGAGGTTTTTGAGTTATTAATTATTTTCAAAAAAATACAAAATGGCGGATTACGGCTAAACTTAGCCAAAATTGAAAAAATGTTATTCTACATTTTCGACTTATTTTTGCATGTAAAATCTGAATCTGCGTAGCCCGCTACGCTTTACTGAAACACCCTGTATATACGTCCGTGGACTTGAGTAAGTTTTGTCTGATTTCGATGTAATTTGGTTTAAAGGTGTAAAGCGGGGAAAACTTGAATGAGTTTGCGAACCAGCATGATTGGACCATGGGAACGGGGTTTTATGGGGTAAATAATGGTTTTTCTAATGTTTGACCCTCAAAACAAAATTTCCCAATTCCTCTCTAGACCTTTTTAAAGAGCTTAAAAACAATTATTTACTATATCAAAGTGTTTTTGTACAGTGAAAATTCAAAAAATTGTAAATTTAAAATTCCTATGTTTTTTATGGAGAATATTGTAAAATGTTGTAGTTTGCTTGCTTATTGATATATTTCGATCAAACTTGGCAAATTTATTTATTTTATACTAAGCTATTAATATTTTACTAAAAACCCCACTTTGTTAGTTTCCTTGTAGCAGCAAACTTAAGTACTCATTAAACCTATTGTTATTTAAATAGATTGAATTGAAAATAAATTCAGACAAATGGAACTTCGCTTGGTCTGCAGGTTTGCTGCAGCGAGGGTATTTTTTTTAACATGTTGCAGTGACAAAAGTAAGCCAGGATATGCTTACTAACGTTTGGGCAGAGCTACAACATAGACTGGAAATATGTTTTGCTGCAAACAGGCAGATTATTGAGCAACCTTCGTGATCAAACAAAACTTGAGATCTGTCTCTTTCAATCCATACAATTTGTAGTAGCACTCATTAATCTGTAAGTTCAATAAAGTATTTTAAAACCAGATGAATATTTTATGGACACCCTGTATTGTTAACTCTCTCCAGTTCCACTAGGTTCGTGTTTATTTTTTACAATTTGTATCCTGTTATATCAGTTATTTAAAACCTTGTTTTGCTGAATAAAGCAATTTAATTATAAACACCAACTAGTTCCTAGTGTCACCAACATGAACTAGACATGGAGAAACAAGCTTCAGATTCTATAATGGGATGAAAAGTCTACTAGTGTTGATTAGTCTACCATCACTTTGCATTCATGTTAAGCTTAAAATACAAGCTGCTGTTGCTGTCTTAAGGTAATAACAAAAACTATACCGATCATATTATTCAAAACTATTATAAAGTGGGAGGTAAAAAAACCCAAGTAATCGCATACATTATTTTATTAGGAAAAATGCTAACTACGTTGCAATAATTTCTCACAAGGTACGACAGCAAAATGTAAATGCAAATCAGTCATTATCCAAGTTTTCTGCAAAAGATTAATTACATTTTACAGGCACTCAATGGTACAAAAACAAAACTTAATTGCTAACCATCTAAATTCCTTTGTTTGACAAACATAAGTCAAAATAAAGAAAATGAATACAAACAAATCCAATATCTGATAGGTAATAGATCCTTCAAGTTTTATCCTGTTGCGTACACTAGACTCAAGGTGCAATTACCACATAAACATTACTTCTGGTCCTGAATAAGGGTTTTTATAGTGTGCAAAGTTGTATACAATTTCCTTATAATTATGTTAAGTGGTTATAGGATAATCAATGCAATAGCGCATGTTGCATGATGTTTGAATCATATTAATAGCCTATCAATCATATCTTCCAGTTTGGCCAGAAAACACCTTGAGTATTATTAATTTTTTTTTGGAGGGGGGGGGACTAAAGTGAGGTAACAACTCAAGCTGCTGCTCCTCGATCCTTTTTTACTCTGGTTAACCTATACAAGTTTGTCAACAAAGTTTATAATTAATTGTCATACCTTTCATACCGTCTTACAAAATTTATTAGAGGAAAGGAAACCCAATAGATTGTCAGCAAGTAACTAGACGATCTCTTATTTGCCTTAACACGGAAATCGACTCATCTTGACATGATGAGAGCTTTGTGCTATATTAATTACTGTTCAGCTCTTTTATTATGAAAGTACTTAGGGGCAGTTGATGAGATCAGGTTTAGTTATCAGCAGTCAGTTGTGTAATACGAATATAGCTAAATGTGTAATACGAAGATAAAAAATCAAATTGGAACACACACAACTAACCATAACCAAAGATGTCAGCTCGGAATCGTGGGAATATCATGTTACGAGTTAGTATTTACAATTTCCTGTGACATTTCAGATTTCACAACGGTAAAAACCTTTTGTTTATATTGTTTTATATATTGAATTACACCAGCCAACAACTGCCATTGGTCCTACAGTCAAGCAAACCAATTAAGCGTCAGCTGTTCATCCCTGCCGTGCTGCAGCTAAACCATTAAATTGTATCTCATCAAAAAGACTTTTAAGATTAGCAAAACAATTTGAAATACCCTGTATTTAAACTCAAGTTTGGCTAAACCAGATCTCATCAATCACCCATTGGATACTAAAATGTACAATATTACATGAAATAACGCCACAATATACTAGTAAGTAAATGACAGTATGAAATTGCACAATTTTTCAACTAAAAAAATAAAATAACTTACTTTTACTTAAAATTAACTTAATTCTACTTTAAATTAACTTAAAATGTACTTAATGCTATTAGTACTTGTTTTACTAACAAAACCTTAACACTTTAATCCAAGGCATTTAACTTTAATTTTAAATGTGCCTTCTATTAACCCATCTTCAGCACATCTCGGATAACTAATAATTAATTAACTTTATATTCAAGTTGTACCAATCTAACATAAAAGCTTTCATAAAAGTAAAACTAAAGCTTTTACTTCTACAGAAAGACAACATATTAAATGTTGAAAACAAGACCTGCAAAGGATCTAGTTTAGTAAAATCTAAGTTCAACTACAATAGTTGTAAAACAGATACCCCTGTTACAGCAATACTGTATCATTAGTAAAATTTAAGGATTTTGAAAAATAAGGATTCTTATTAACATAAATTTTGCTACTATAAAATATACATTGAGCATATTGGCAAGGCTTCATTAAGACTTAACAACATTTTCTGTATATTTTTTAACATTATACCTTAATGTGAGATATATAGAAATTCTTCAAGTCATACTACCCTAAAACATGGCACTAAACTGAGGTGAAAATTTACAATTCAATCAAAATGATCTAACAAGATTGTTTTCAAACTATCATCTAATACCACACTTAAAATTTTGCATAGTTTTTTCACTCATTCAAAATTTTCCAAAAAGTCTTGCTTTAGAAGAAAGTTAACAACATGTCAATTAGATTTACATAGTTATAAATTTATGTATAAAATATTTTGATGGTTGTGCTTGTCACATTTTATAAAAAAAATAAAAATTGGATCCAAGAAAAAGTTGTGTTACTTTAATTCCTTATTTTTCTTTACCCTTGTTTTTCTCTTCTTGTCCTCATTTTCTTAAATTTTGTTGTTTGTCATTATAGTCCATCTTGTCCATTGTGTTGTTCTTTCTCTTTGTCTTTTATCTTTAATATTCGTTCTTTAACTATGTCTGCAATGGAAACATCTCCTAGTTCATCTGCAAGGCAAAGTTTACACTTAATAACAATATCAAGAAAATACTGGTCGGCCAATAGAAGTATCATATTTTTTTCTTAAAAAAAATACCTAATTAAAACAAGCTCATTATTGAAACTTGAAAGTAATTGATTCCTGATATCTTTGTGGTTGAATAGTTCTCTTTAAGCTGATCAGATATTCTTTTGTTAACATTTTTGCTCCCAACAAAACAATCAATTCCTTTTATTTATTTTCCATATTCGTATTTAAGATAAACAAAAATAGTTAATTTGCAAACTGATGATCTGTTTTTTTTTTGTAAAATAATTGATTATGATAAACAATTAAGGGAGATTCTGCATAACAACAGAAAAATGTGCTGGAGAGAAAATGGATAAGAGCAACCCGGATAGTTATTATATACACAGATATTTAATGTTTTTAATGGTACCGTAGGAGTTTTTATATACAAATGTCATATAGGCTATATTAAATAAAGTTAACCACACTTAAAACCAAGTCTTTTTTCTCGGTGAACTTGCACTTTAAAGAGCACTAAATGCAATGGGTTCTAAATTTAAATTTGTGACGTTTTTTGCTCAAGAGTGATCTTGAAGCAAATGGTAACGTCTTAAATAGGTTGCCTGGATGTAAACTCGAGCTGGGTTTTTGTTCCAGATCTCAAAAATCAAAGTTTTTATAATAGGAAGTATTAAATTCTAAATTCTCCTTTTTCCAATGCTATTTTCTGTTTAAATAATTGCGTTTGGGTGTAAAAACTCAGACACATTCGGAATTCCCAATCACCATTGAGGATATGAAACAGATAAGAATGCAACTTTTGGTTAACTGATTAAAGGGTTAGCGTGGGAGTAGAAGTTATAAATGTGGTTAGAAAGAGATAAGAGATAGTCCTGACTCTTGTAAAACTAATAACTGTGGATGTCTGCCTTACGCGAACATAGATAAAGAACAGTATCAGAAGTTGTAGGTAGAGAATTAGTAAGTTTTATTTTGTTAAATGAGTGCTATAAGTCCGTATGACACAAACATAACAGCAGGATGGTTAGATAGTTAATTGGTAGTTAGCTAGGATAGGTGTTTATCAAGGAGATAGTCTTAGCTATAGTAAAATAATTATGATAGTAAAGATAGGAATATCCACGGATAAGAGTGTCAGTTATGTTGTAGATATGGTCTTACAATAAGACTGGAATAATGTTATATGATTTTAATTGTATCTCAAGATTTTCAGATAATAAATTACTATAATATTTTTAAATATTAAATTGATATTTAGCGGCTCTGTAAGCTATTTACTGTTATTGACAGTTAAGATTTCAGCTTGCTTTGATTTTTCGAAGTGTCAATGCAATATCAATGTCACAATTTGTATTACTGGTGTTTTGTAGTCGGTGACAGTACAATATAGTAATTTATTGTAGAGTACAAAAGTATATGTGTCAGTCTAACAATCAAAATCACAGAATCTTCTATGGGTAAATCTATTAGGAAATACAAACAAAATAAATCTACTGCACTAGCACATTGCATTTCAGCAGATGTTTTTGACAATAAAAATATGAGTGCAGGAGTTGCGGTGGCTTTTAAAAAACATTTTGGAAAACCCACTCCTAATGACTTCCTCAACAGACACCTTACCTGTCAGACAGTTAAAGACGGCCCAACTGTATATGGCTTGGTCACCAAAGCTAAGTTTCACAACAAACCTCAAGTGGAAGATTATAACCTAGCTTTTAAGGAGCTGACTCAAGATTTTAAGGGGAGATGCCCACTTTTTAGATTTAATGCATTTTATATGGGTAAACATCGTGTTGTTTAGGTACCATTTAAGAATGAACCCTTTTAGCTATGCATATCAAATTTTAACTATTTATTTGTATTGACATTTAAGACAAACTGTACTAATTTAAATATGTTCTAACAAAATAATCATATTTTATCAAAATTTTCAAAATATATAATTTTTTTCACTATTTTACAAATATTAATTAATTTTATTGTTAATGTTTTTTTAAACATAGAAGCAAACTTTTAGTACACTTTGTGGGCCATGATGTCCTAAGTAACAGAAAAAAATTTGAAGTCAGTGGTACTTATAGTAGTCTGGAAAATGGTACCTAAACATTAAAAAAACACAGTTTCGGAAAAACTCATTTAAAGTCAAGCCTAGGGCCTACCCTATGCCACATTATTCCTCATCACAAACAGCACTATTATTATATACACATATGTTATGAAGAAAGAAAAACAAACAGAAAAAGATTTTTGTTGACTATTTAACCTAGCAACAACATTTATTCAGTGCAACCATTCAACAAAATTAAATTTCTAACATAAATTTAATTGACGCTAATTCAGCCCATTGTGACTAAAACCGAGTGTGTAGTACTATTTACATTATTTTTTATGATTGTTAGACTGTAGTAAATATATTAAAATTATATATTTTCTGAATCAGGAAAAGATGACGAATTTTTCAATGCAATAAACAAAAAATTAATTTTTTGACCGAAAAACTGGGCATCTCCCCTTAAGAAGCGTCAACTAAAAAAACTTATATGTTCTCCAATGGGATGCTCAAGAGACAGAATACCAGTTGATGCTTTTGCAAAAAATATAGTTCAGTTTCATAAAACGACAGGAGCGCCTATTGAAATAACTGTATTTGAGGAACAATCTAGAAACCACCTGAGAAATGGACTAAACTACTGTGATTTTTTGAATAGTCTATATACATCTATCGGAAATCACTACAAAACCCTCATATCTGCAACTCCTACCATCCCAGACACTGATGGCAATGGACAGCTGGAAGATGACAGGCCAAACACCACTTCTACATCACAACCTGTCATAGTACTTTCACCATCTATAGTCACCCCTTCGGCAGTTCAACCCATCAGCGCTCATTCAACAGCAACTGTAACTCAGGCAACCCTACACTCAACCCTGCAAAACGACCCTCCTGTGGTTCCAGACCAGCTACAGTATAGTGAGGTGGTGAAGTTAAGTGAAAAGCAGAGCAATGGTGATCCTAAAAATGTTCAGTGCCTTACTTTAAGAAATAGTCCTGTTGAAAAAATTCCAAACAATGTACATCCTAGCATAAACTTAGATTTAAGCAAACAAATTAGCACTCCTATTCATAGTAAATTTGAATCTAACAATTCTTTTTTAATGTTCAAAGAGACAACAACACAAAAAACATAGCACATAATCACATAAGTATGTTGTCAAAAAATCTAAGTAATTGTATAATGCACTACAACATTCAAGGAATTAAGCAAAAATTTGAAGAGATAAATATTTTATTAGAAAGCACAAAAAATGTTAAAATAATTTGCTTTAATGAACATAATATAAAAGAATCAAATAAACTGTTGTTAAATAGAATACACAATTTCAGTTTGAGGGATGGATTTTTCAGGAATTACTCTAGAGGTGGATCTTGTATACTAGTCCATGATTCCCTTTCTACCATATCACGACAAGATCTAAGTAAAACTTTCAATGAGGAGTTTATCTTTGAAGGGTCTTTTGCAGAGATTGAAGGTCTTAATTTGTTAATTGTATCAGTCTATAGAATACCAGGAAATTGCATTAGTAATTTGTTTCTTAAAAAATTTCAAAGCTTCCTAACTGTTTTAAAAATTGAGGCAAAAAAGAAACAAATTGTTATAGCAGCTGATTTTAATATTAACCTTTTAGAAAAGAATAGTAATTTAGTAGAAGAATTTAAAAATATAATTAGTAGTCATGGTTTCTTGATAAACATCAAAGAGCCAACAAGAATAACAAAAACAACAAAAACCTGCATTGATAACTTTCTAACTTCTATAAATTATGGTAAAGCTCCTTTTGAGAATCTTGATTTATCTATGTCTGACCACAATGCTCTATTCCTTCAGTTACCTATTAGTAGTAAATTTAAATTAAAATCAACAAACTCTGTAGAATCCTATCGAAGACGTTTTCCTGAAGGATCCATCGCCCCATTTATTAATAGCTTGAGATGTAATTTGATGTCTTTATCTTTAGATGGTTCAGTGGATAACAATTACAAAAATTTTTTGGCTAAGATTAAATTAAGTATGGATGAAATCTTTCCAGTTAAACCTTTTAAAGCAAAAAATAAAAGTAAATCAAAAACGTGGGTTACTTTAGGGATAACAGTGTCATCAATAAACAAAAGAAAATTACATTATGAAGCAAAATTTAGTAATGATCCTAATTTTCTAAGCTATGTAAAAAATTACAAAAAGATATTTCAAAAGATTGTTAAAAAAGCTAAGAAATCTGCAAATGATAGGTATATAATGCAAGCAAAAAATAAGTCCAAAGCCATGTGGAATGTTGTAAAGGAAGAATTAGGTGTAGGTGTTAAAAGTGAAATTGTTAAGCCTCACATTAAACTTAAGGTCAACAATGAAATTATTGATGATGCTGTAGTCGTGGCGGAACTGTTTAATTATCAGTACTCCAACATTGTCAATATACTTAAGCTGCCAAACATGCCACAGTGCTAATATCAATCTGTATGCTAACAATCCTACAGTTCAGGTGACAAAATTAGGTAATCTTCGTCAAACAAATGAAATTGAAGTAAAAAAAACTATTCTAAGTTTAAAGAACAGTAATGCCTGTGGCTGGGACGGTATACCCATTAAATTATTGAAATGGTCAGCAAATGAAATATCAAACATCTTGGCTACACTAATTAATCAATCTTTTGCAGAAGGTGTTTTTCCCCAACTACTAAAACTCTCAGAAATAGTACCCATTCACAAAAAAGGTTGTTTAAATGAAGTACAGAACTACAGACCGATCTCATTAATGTTTCAAAGGTTTATGAAAAAATTCTTCACACTAGATTATCTAGCTTTTTGGAAAATAACTACAAGTTTTGCAAGGAACAATTTGGTTTCCGTAAAAATCTAAATACCCAATCAGCTTTAAATAACTTTGTAAATTGCGCTTTGAAGGCCTTGGATGAGTCACAGTGCACAGCTGGTGTGTTCTGCGACTTATCCAAGGCTTTTGATTGTGTTAATCATAAAATTCTTATCAAAAAACTTACAGCAATTGGTTTTCATGGACAAATAATTGAACTTTTGAAGTCTTACTTAAGCGATAGAAAACAAAGAACAGTAATTAGAACCGCCTCTGGGAACAAATACTCTTCTTGGGCAAATAATAACTATGGAGTTCCGCAAGGTTCAATCCTAGGTCCTCTCTTATTCCTCACATATATTAATGATTTACCTTTTCATTTTTCAAGTCAAATCTGTAACTTTACCCTTTATGCAGATGATACAACAGCTCTCATCAGACGAAGTACTGTTAAAATTTTACATGATGATGTCAAAGAAACAATTGGAGAAATAGCAAATTGGTTTTTAAAAAATGGCTTACTTTTGAATGAAGATAAAACTAATGTTTTAATTTTCAAATTGAGAAATTCAACCACTGGAACAGAAACTACTGCCTCGCCCACAAATGTAGTAATGTTTTTAGGGATATATTTGGATAGTAAACTACAATGGACAGAACATATTAATTTTCTAAACAAAAAACTTAGTCCAACAAGATATGCTTTAAGTGTTTTAATTCAGGTTACCTCCTTGGAAGTATGTAAAAATGTTTATTATGCTTATGTGTACTCTATTTTAAGCTATGGTATTACATTATGGGGGACAGCCACAGATGTCCACAAAGTTTTTAAAAAACAAAAGTCAATAATCAGAACTCTTGCAAATTGCCCCAAAAAAACATCATGTAGACAATTGTTTCGAAATTTTAAAATTTTAACTCTAACTTCAATATACGTTTTTGAAATTTTAAAAATGGTTCATGGAAATCCTGGTATGTTTCAAAATTATCTTAGTAATCACTCATATAATACCCGAAGACAAGACATTTTTCAATACCCCACTCATAATTTAAAAAAATATGAAACAAGTCCTCTCTATATGGGGTTAAAAATTTACAATAAAATTCCAAACTCCTTAAAGCAATTAAACTTAGCAAAATTTACAGGCAAAATCAAAACAGTTTTAGTAGAAAAAGCATATTACACTCTTGAGGAATTTTTCAACGACTCCTGGTAACAGACACCCAATCTCTCATCAACCTCTCCTAACATAAACAGTTCCACCATGCTGTAGCTTTGTAGGGGTAACTTACTGGCTAAATCCTAGGTTTTTTATATACCTATTTAGATTTACTTATTTATTAGAAACCTTGACAATGTACCTGTCTGTGTATTACATTTGTAATAACTCTAACAGATGTTATGTGCAATAAAGAATTGTCATTTGTCATTTGTCACAACTACATGTAGTAGGCAAAAGAAGGTGCAGTTGAATTAAGCCAGGGACGTAACTAGGCTATTCAGTACCCGGGGCAAACACCTATTTTGGCACCCCCCCCCCCCCATCAATTGGACTGAAACCAATTCCTTACAAATCTTCTTAAAAAATGTATGGTCTGTCCATCGGTACAATACATTAATACTACAGTATTTAGGTCTTAAAATGCTTAACCTCAAGTTCAAAGTACTAAGGCCTAGATAATATATGTGGTAAATAATTGAATACAGTACGGTACGTATTTTCAAAGACAAATAGTTTATTTGAAAACGAAATCATTCACAAAAATAATATTGCTAGTAACGCGCAAATCGTGTCCTGAACAACTGATTACGAGTAGAATGAAGTATTTTTATTTATTTATTAATTACATGCACGGCAAACGCCATTTTACAAGTGTTTTTTTTTACATTGATTGTCAACTCACATGAACTGTTGTCAACTACACTAAGTGCACAACATACGCAGTTAGTCAAGGTCAGACATGTTGTATATCGATGGGTCAGACCAGCGAGCGTCGATGTGTTAGTGTTGTGTTTGTAGTATGTGTGTGTGTGGTGACTGGTGTGAGGGATGGTGTGCGGAGGGGTAGGTGGTTGCCGGGAGGGGGTTGGAAGTGTTCTGACGCCGCGCCGGTGCCGTCCTAGTGACTCATCGACGACAGACAGACAACGCAGTATGCTCATCCTCATACTCGCTCTGTACAAGTTCATACGGACCGTTAACATGATTCATAAACAGTATAATTACAGTCAGATAGCATTCATCATTTAACTTTGTACTTCTTAGACTTATATAAAAATATAATGATTTTCTTTTGCAACACAAGACGGATTAAAAATATTTTCAACAATTTTTGTTTGAAAAAATCCGTGCCTGTGTTGGCGCCCCTAACAACTGGCGCCTGGGGCTCATGCCCCACGTGCCCCCCCCCCCCCCCTAGTTACGTCCCTGCAAGCAAGCAACAAATAACTACAAAAAATTTGTAAAAAAAAAAATATGTTTGCTTAGTCCAAGTCTACTCATACAAGCAACTAATCAAATCAAATCAAATCAATTTACTTGATTTGTAGTTACTATTTACCAATTAGTAACTACAAACAGTATACAGCAAGGATTAAGGAATAATAATCGTATATTTTATCAATCACATTGTTGGCCAAGTCCTGGGTCGTGTACCTTGTTATCTAAACGATATCTCACTCTGAAATGTCACTGGGTTTACTATTGTTTTCTTGTAAGCTCGTATTTTAAACTAAGGCTTTCAACTTTTAACAATTATCTCCTCCTAAATACAGCGAATTATCAATACTTTATTTTAGAAACTATTATTATAGTGGTTTATACTTTTTTTTTATAAATCAAACAAATCATACATTATTCTTGTAATGCTGTGTTCACACAGGCCTAGATTTAGTTTACTATCAAGGGTGTAATTAGATTGAATTATTATTGGAGTATTAAAATAAATATAAATAATACACGGTTTAATGTAGTTATTTATCGGGCAAACAAAGTCTACACTATTCCAAAAGTACTGTATTCACACGGACCTGGATATAGCTTATTATAACGTTTACAATTTTTTCTGAATTAGTTGTCTAGCTTTATTCAGATATTTACTACTGATTTTTAATTTTATAGGATCAATCAAAGCCATAACTATTCCTACAGTACCGTGTTTACATGGACCTGGATTGAGTTTATGATAAAGGCTCTCAGTTAGCAAGAATAATTAATTATTAAAGGGCACCGTGTTTTCACGGACCTGCAGAGGATTATAAATAACTGTTTATTTATATTTATTTTAACACTCCACCTATCCTTTAGGATTCTTTCCACGAATATTTTTGGTTTAAGCTACTATCACCAAATATGTGTGATTAAAATAGACTTAATTAACCTTCCTTCAGGTGATTTCACAAACCTATATTGGATAGTTTAATAACTATTATTTTATTGACAATTTACAATGATTATCTACTGATTCAAAGGTTACCGTGTTTGCACTGACCTGTATGATTTAAGTTTGCTTCTATTCTATGAGCACAATACTTAATTAATCATCCGTAATTACACTAACCTCTCCAGAATCATGTAGTAAATATTATTTATCCTAAAAATCGATACTCCAGGAATTATTTAGTCAGCACGGGTCTTTTCTGATTTTAGACAATTTCAACTATCTAAAATTAGTCTGTGCTATGAACCTCTATTTTTAAACGCTTAATTGGTTGATATTCCTCTGATAATTAATATTCTATGGCTTAACTGGATTGTTTTAACTTTAGCTAAACAAGTTAATTATTCATCCGTGCTTGCACCAACCTATAGAGATTAGTTTAGTTGTTTCTTTAAACGTTGAATGAATTGGCTGTTAATGTTTAGTAATTCCCTACGGTACCGTGTTCTCACGGACTTGTATGATTTAGTTTAATTGACTAGTTGATCTTTTAAAATACTTATTTAATCAACCATGTTTGCACGGACCTGTATGATTCAAGTTTAGCTGTTTTGTTTTAGACGTTAACTGAATTATCTGTTACAGTTTAACGATTCCCTAATGTACCGTGTTTTCACGGACCTGAAAACCAGTCTTTAGAGTAAAAAACTTTAATTTTCTGTTAATATTGATTTAAATATTTAAACTGGATTTGAATAATGAAATAAGTTAAAATGTTAAATAATCAAGATAGTATACAGTATTTATTTAAGATTTCACCTATAACTCTCGACTGATAAATTTTTACAAGTCCTAGACTATTATGTAATTACCCAGAGTGAGAGAGAAGAATTTGAGTGAGCATGATGAGTGCCCGAAAACTGCTCGAGGAGACAGGTCCCCGTGGTTTTGTTGGCCAAATGTTCTTTAGTGCGCATGCACGCCTTTTCCGACTCCTTGGTGGATTGGACAGAGCAGCACTGAGTGAAATATCACGTAACTCGCGTAGCCGTCCTGACTGCTATTGAATTTGACCCTTGACCTCTGACTTGAGGACTGAATACAGATAATCCATGTGTACTGTTTGACTCTCTAAATAAAACTTATAAATCTGGCTAGTATGTCTTTTTTGAAAAAAAATATATCCTCAGTTTATGATTCAAATCCCACTGAAATCATGTTTATCAATAATAAGAAATATTCACCTATATTTTACTACCGTTAAAAATTAAATAATTGACTAAGACTTTCTGGACGGAGAGGTTTGAAAATCAGAATGCGTTTTACTGAAAATACTATATTTATCTTTAATAATAATCTTAGATAAAAGACAATTAAAATACACTTACCATCATAATAAATCAATTTAATAACATTCCTAGTCTCTGGGTTCTCTTTAATGAGCTTTTTCAAGGTGAAATAAAATGAAGATATAACTTCTTTTTTGTTTTCTGAAAAAGAATTAAAATGTTATTAATCCATGTAGTTTTTACAGGTTACAGGTGGTATTTAACCACTAAAAACAATTGTCTAGGTAGCAAAGTGGTCATAGTGCTTACAAACAAATATAAAAGTCGTTGGTTTAATTCTAAGCAAGATCGTTACCAGACCCAGATGCTATTGATCATTGGGCTAACAACTAATGATGCTTTCTAACAAAAGGCCAATGTTAAGCAGTAAGAAGATCAATGTTTGGACTGCCCCCTTACAAAAAATATCAAAGCAATTAATAACACTAAACACTTTATTAAAGTAATATATTTAGGTGAGTCAGTGGATCGGTAGCGTCACAGACTTCGGACACAAGGCAGCAATGTTGTGAGTTCGGATCCTGGTCAATGCCGCAAACATTTCATCAGTACAGTTCACCTTCGTACTGTACAGGCTCACCCCTTGCTTTGCTGGATATGTTCCACGCACAGGCAGTTAGTATGCGTGGACGGGCAAATGCAAGGATAAAAGGAGGCTTAAAGCCAACCTCTTTTATTTAAAAGAATAATCTTAATTTTCAAATGTTTGAGAAAGACAGAGAGAGCTGTTTCAGTCAGTGGATATTTCAGCTGTCTGCTTTAATCTTCAATTAACCTGTCCACAAATGCCTCATATCAAAGCAAGGGGTGAGCCTTTATCGTACAAGAATGAGCTAAACTGTAAATATGAGTATTAGGCGCCAGGTCACGAACCCATGATATCGCTGCCTTGGATATGTAGTTAGGGCGGCAAGAGCCGTCATATTTTGCCCGGGCCCCATATTTTGGACTTAAAAAATACAAACTGATTAATTTATACTTTACATTATTAAAAGATTTATAAATCACTGTTAACCTTAATTTAAACATTATTGTAAATAGAACATTCAAATATGGCTAGATTATAAGCTTGTATTTACAAAATAATAATTTTTTTAGCCAGTCACATTACATTTTTTTTTTAATTTGATCACAACAGTTTTTTCCACCGAGTCTCTGCAGAAAAGCCTTTGGAAAGGGTTAAAGAATGTTGTGTCCAGTAGCGTGGCGACAGTGGAGTGAGTGGAGCAGTCGCTCCAGGGCGGCAAGCACCAAGGGGCGGGGACAGAGCCAGGCTAGGTTTTTTTTTACACTATGTTCATGTTGTCAAGCGTGGTAGGGGCGGAAGGACAGTAGTACGCCCGGACTCAGTATGATTGAGTCCAAACTCCCATATAAACTGCATGGAAATATTTTACCAATCACAGCGCTGCATCAGGCTCTATGCAACAGATATAGGGCATTTGGGACTCCGTCCAAACAGAAGTTTTAACTATTGCCACAATGAGCGCTCAGTGGTGGCGATAGTGGGCCCGCGGTGCGGGGGGGGGGGGGCCGCGAGCTATGGGGGCCCGTGAGCCCTGACTGGGATTTTTCGGTAAATTTTACCGGGACACGGGCCCGCAATTGTGTGACAGGCTCAGCCACACGGGCCCCCTATCATAACAATATTTATATGAAATGACCATACGTTTTTTTATGCCGAAAATTTGTTAAACCCAGTAAGAGCACTAGGACAAGTAGTTTACAACAGCTTAACTGACACTATTATTTGGCCGATCTATATAAACTCTCTACCAACCTAAGTAAAAGAATTGTCATCAGTCATGCAGGTTGCATCAACAGTCCTCATGGACTGCGTGAAGGCGCTGTTTATAATAGGGCCGTATTTCGAACCAATGTGTCCCCGGCCTAGGAGGATAAATCATTAATATAATCCTCCTAGACCCCGGTGGGGCACACCAGAGAGGGCCCTCAATGCTGATTTAACTTAATGAACTTGACAATTTTTTACGATCAAATCGGCAAATTAACCTAGGTGCCTGATGCACTAGCTAATAAATAATTCCATTCTTTCATTGATGCTAAAGAAGGATTTTCATTTCACTTCATTTCTTACTATTAGGAGGCTACACTTTAGATTTGTTTACGCCACATTTTAGATTTGTTTACTTCGAGTCAGGTAAAAAATTTTACTTACTTATAGGCTTCGGGCCAAATCAGAGCGGTTCAAAATCGGTTTGCTTTGGAAACTGTTGATTTTTATATAATGTTGATTTTCGAGCCGAGCACTCGAGCAGAGCCTGTATATAAGCTTGAAAGATCAAGCACAAAGTCAGAAAATCAAGCTCAAGCCGATTTCAATACAGTAGTTTAATACTCAGTACAATAATGCCCAATTAAAATTAAAGCTTTTATGTCCGCGAGGATCACGCTCACGAAATTGAAAGATTAGGCCAACGTTTTTGCCGCGATCGCGGATATCAACGAGAATATTTCCCCGCGGGTGACGATGACGATGTCTTCGTGGCTGCAGGAAACGTTCAATATTTTGCCGGATTGCGGGAGACGTTATTGACGTTTTTCTGCGAGCGAGATATATTTAGGATTTTGCCGCGATTGCGGAAAAAATTATTTCCCCGTCACCACGGGTCACGGGGCGGGAGATATTAGGGATTGGGCCGTGAACGCGGGAGACGATAATGTTGTTATCTGATGATGTCATAGGTCATTTTGCCGCGATCATGGAAGACGATGATGACACCTCGGGAGACGCCGTACCAAGTTAAAGTGCAAGTTTAGGCAGTAATACATGTGATATAATATTTTATATATAATATTTTTTAAGATTATTTGGAGGGGGCCCGCGAGCTCTTATCGCCGCCACTGTGAGCGCTGAGTGCTTCGATCCGTCAACACAATTATTATTGATCACTGATCAGTGATCAGTCAAATAAGTGATACCTGAATACTGTAGTGATTTGCTATGGTTATCGTGGCGCGCGCGCCGGTATTCAATTTGTTAATTTATTAATATACCACTGTTCCTTTAGAATTGAAGTGTTGTTTAGTGCTAATAATGAACTATGAATTCAGTTAAAAACATACCTACCAAGTATGCAGGTGGTGAGGTGGTAAGTTTTGAACAGAGAATTGAGTTAAAGCTGCTAGACCCACCAAAACCTGAATTAGTTTTACACAATGTCAAAAATCCTGTAAAAGTACGAAAGGATTTATGTTTGTACTGTTCAATTATGCCATAGATAATGCCCAACGGATATTATCTTCTGATTAAATGCTTAAACGTCACCGACATCTACCCGCCATTTGTAAAATCTCGTACTTTGCTCAGTTCCTGCTATTTAAGTGCACTTGGTAAAGCTATCCTGTTTTGAGGAGATTTCCAAGTAAGAATAAGTTCCGTCCAATGAACTTAATTTAAATTTATGTTTTTATTTTTGAACACCCTTATCAAATAGGTTTAATACAGTAAACCCAATTTAAATACCAACTGATGTTTTACAAATTATTATGCTTATTAGATTGAATGAAAACGCTAGTTTGCAGTTATTATTTTTCATAATACTACTGGGACACCCCACCTACCCGGAGGGGTATTCCATACCGCCCGGTCCTCGAGGGCGGCTTGGGCGATCCCAGATTAAATACGCTATTCCGTAATTACAGCGGGAAAGACGTCAAAAACTCTCGCCAGCGGATAGCTCAAGTCAGCGTGCTGGGAAGTTTCCAGGGTTCATATAACATAATTGATTTTATAATCTAGCACAGGTACAGATTTGTATAAGCACAAATGTATAGTTTGAATCAGGTGTAAACTCAGTACCAATAACAAACAGCGCTACGGTACCATCATCATCGTTCGCACCTGGGGATATCTAATAAAATTAAATTTAGAAACAATAAAAAATCTTACAGCGAATAAAATTTTGAAACAAATTAATGTTGTAGTTTCCTCAACCTCAAAACTTATAATTCCTAACTTAATGCTGGCGTGCTCACCCGACCTCGTGTTTGCAAGACCTGCCGAGACGGGTTCAACTCTGTCCGCCGCAGTTTAACACCTACTGAATCTTGGCAATTTATTTAGCAAACCTTGTCACCCTCGTATCTATATGGTAAACACAATCCAACCCTATATCTATAGCCGTATAAACCCCTTCTGCTGTAACGATTCCAATAAAAAAATTCAAAACAGTCCTTGATTCATGGTTAAAATTAAAATGTTTTTACTCTGTAGATAAGTTCTTGTCCTTGGAGGTTTTAGATATAAGTTTTTAAATAATTTATTTAAGATCAAGCTTCCTGTTATTTATTCTATGACTATGTTTAATGCTTTAATGATAAGATGCCATTTGACAATGTCAATTGCTTTTGTAGAGCTGAAAGACAATAAAAAGATTTGATTTGATTTGATATACCATTAACCCACACGAGCCCTAGCATACGCTAACGCAGACTTGTACAGGTTCAAACACCCGTCAAAGGCCCTACCGTGAGTTATGATTAAAGTAAAAAAGTGAGGGTTAGTTGCTAAATAAATGCCTTCAATAATAATAAACACTATTAAGAAATTTGGCGAATTACCTGTATACTCCAGGGATCTTCACTACCCACTTAGCACTGCGTAAAATCACTTAAACGGCCAAATCACTGACCAACAGTAAGACACGTCCTAACACTGTTAAACACAGGATTAGAATGTCCCTTACATCCCTTTCCCACAAGTGATCTCCTCCCCTTAACCCCTCCCTAATACTCTAGGGATGGGGAATCAGCAGATTCATTCCCAGCTGATCGATGAAGTCACAAGTTGCAAACTTGGTGCTGTCACGATTCACAACACAACGCCAAGACAGCCGACTAGTGGTACAGGTCATGTTGTTATTTACCTGCGCCGACTGTGAAATTATACGGTGGAACTTTAATATCGTCACTTATTTAAACAAAACCTATAATTTCCACCCGTGATGTGTAACTTAGTGTCCGACAAAGTGTATGCATGTTATGTACGTGATATTGTATTCGTGATCACAGTTCACCACCCTAGCCTAAACAACAACTTTGACCATACTTCCCAAAGGTTTATAATAGGCGTGGACTGTGGAGTTAAATGAAAACGGTGTATCACCTGTTTTGTACATAACAATGCTATTCCGTGACTTGTATACTTCTAAAACTAACAGTGTCTTTAGTGATTTTGCCAAAAGTGAGGTTATCCCTACTTCAACCGTAGGATAGGCCTAAAACAGCCTACTATTTCCCTGACCAAGATAGGTTAACCACTATCACCAACCAGGTAAGGAATAGGTCTACTGATAAATAAATAATAAATATAAAATCTTAACCCATCTATAATTTTGACCCATTACAGGTTGTGTCTTAGACAGCGTCCTAAAACCTCTACAAGGTAAAAAAATAGCATAAACATATATGGCTTTTTCATATGGAAAAATATGTAAAATATGGAAAAATATGGCCATCCCCTGGCTGGATCCACCACTGATCATTAGATAAGACAATCAAAGCCTTAGTTATTAGCAAGTATCATCTAAATTAAACACTAGAGCGTCAACAATTTTATTTTCTGACATAGGCCTAATCAAGATGTTTGCTGCTAAAAAATTAAGAAAAATAAAATGTTATTAAGTTTATAAACTTATTGAGGGGCTTTCTGTATAGAGAGCTATATGTTCAGTTCACTACAATTTAATAAACACATATTAAAGAATTTGTTTTATTTGTTCTCTTAAAAATTGTATGTACAGGTTTTAAGTTTCATAATAATATATCAATTTTTAAAATTATTACGTTTTTAATAATGGGTAATATAAAATGTGTCATCAAAAGTTTGGGACATTTTCTTAAAAAGTTTGTGTACTTCGTATTAAGACTGACGTAAAAATGCCATTGGCACTTAGAAAAAATATACAGTTGCGTGGTGAAAGGGCGGCAAGTTAAGGACTAGAAAAATGTATAGCTGCGACCCTGACTAACTACTGCTCCTATCTCACCATTTTCCCCTGGGGTTTATAACATCAAAAACAAAAGATCACAATAATCCAGGCAATGTACTATTAAAAATCTAGTTTAATTCATTCTGTTTCTTAAAGATGTAACATGCAAGTTTATTTGGAATAATGAAGTTATAAATTAAAGTTTTTACTTACTTTCAAACTCTTTATTCTCTTTACATGTTTCATAGAATGTCTTGATAGGAGATGCTGCTTCAAGGAGTACATAATAATGTTCCTTTTCTTTGTATTCTACCATATACATGGTATTTTTGTAGATTCTGTTTCTCACTAAACTTCTGTCTTGTTTGTGGCTCTCAAATTTCTGAAAAAATAGTGTTTTTTTTATAAATACTTACCATGAGGATTTGTTGATTTTACTCCAAGCAATAACTTAGTTCACAATACTTTGTATGGGAAAGACTGTGTACATTGAGAAGTTGTATACACTTGCACAACATAAGGGATGTAATAAAATAATAAATAAATTTCTGCCTAAACCAAACTAAAATATATATATACAGGGTTTTCAAAAAAGGTGGGGACATATTTTACCTAGTGATTTCTTGGGTCAAAATAAAGAGAAAATCAAGAATAAATGTTTTCCCAAAATCGCTTTGTTAACCAGATATCCTGCGACGCTACTTTCTTGCACTGGAAAAAAATATTTAAAAATGCAGTCGCAACCGTTAGCCGGGGATAGCTCAGCCTACAATGGCTGGGTAAAGTTCCAGGGTCTGCGACAAGGTCAGGGAAACCACTAGGCCAAAAGCCGGGTCTAACCGGTATAGGACTGGCTCATACACGGGCACTGTGAACAAGTCAAAAACAAGTCACCAAAACAAACGTGCAATAATCACCTACGCCGATTCTCCACACTCCTAGGGGGTCGTTGCTGACTACGCAACTCGGGCTTCGTCCTAACTATCCAATAGTTAAGCCCAGAGTGCCTAAAACACGGTGAGTTACACGACGACTTGCCAATAAAAACCACAACGCGAGTTATCACCAGGCGGGGTCTACTAGGCCACTATACAATACACAACTCTAATGCCCAAGCTAAGAATCAAACAGTTCGCTCAATAATAATACCATATAATAATATACCAGTATACTATAGGCAGAGTGACTACACCTCTAGCAGCTGGCCTGAATAAATACCAAGCCAAGCAAGCAAAGCTAACTGCCAATTGCACTACTATCAAATTATTGAGCTACTTAGTAGCAGATAAATAAATACTAAATACGATCCAAACACTAGATAAATATATTATCTGATAGCCGGTACTCCGCTATCCAAGCTGCCAAGATAACGTGTTGGATTACTAAACGAGCTGTTCAGGTTAAATTAAGATAATCAAATGATTAATCAACAACAACCCTACTACTGCTACTGCTACTACCTACTTAATATTAGTTAGCTGGGCTTCTGTTAATAGGCTAATAATATTAGCTACTAGCCTACTGGCCACGTGCTTCCAACTACGCACGCTAAATCGTGCAGCCTAGGTTTGTCGGGCCTCAGAGTTATTAGTTATGTAACTAACTCTTGGTACAACGCAAAATAATATCTACTACATTTAATAAAATATATTATTTGCGCTTTAGCACCTGCCCAGAACCGTCAGGAATACTTTAATATTATTCCTGACTAATATAAATCCTAACTATCGTCAGGCTTTGACCAGCACGGTTACAACTCTAACTCTCGCAATAAAATCAGATATTAATATTATCAAACTAATAATATCAGCTCCTTAACCAAGATCAAAAGAACGTCGTCCACTCACCAGTAGTGGGTCACAACACCCAACTCGACACCGACACTAACTGTCCACCAGTCTCACTGTACCGTACACTTCTCTCTACGTACACCACCCAGTCGTCTTCACAAGACACCACTCACTCTTCACTGCACAGGATCCACCACTAGAATGTCCTCCTCGGCTATCCGGTAGTCCCAGGATACCCAAGCTTATCCGAACTGATAAGCCGGGTCAAAGGGCGCTAGCCAGGTTCGCCGCCGCCGCTTGCTTACCTCAACAGACGCGCGGCCCAAATAGCAAATATTTACTCGTTACAATCCGCCATTTTGTATTTTTTGGATAAACATTTTTATGTTTTAATATTTTCAACCGATCTTTTTGAAACTTGGTATGTATGTTAAGGTAGAAGAGACCCTTTTTTGGAAAAAAAGTTAATCTCAAATAAACTTAAATTAAAAAATGGTGGCCATTTAAAATTTTTAAACTTAAATTACTCGAAAATGGCTGGTTTTATGAAAAAATGTCAAGAACACTTTTATTTAGAATGTTTAATTATCTATCAAACAATACCATGTTAAAAAAAATCAAATAATAAATAGCTGATATATTAAGATTTTTAGATGTAAAATGGGGTAGAATAAGGCAGAAGCTAGTCAGGTTTGCCCCATATTACAACTAAATACCCCCGTCGCAGCAAACCTGACAACTAAGCGAATTTACATTTGTCTGAATTGATTTTCAATTAAATATATTTAAATAACATTATAGGTCGCAGTGGCGTAGATAGACCCTTGTCATGGGGGGGGGGATACCGGGGGGTCTGGGGGGTATGGAATACCCCTCATCAAGCAAGGGGGGTCCGGGAAGATTTTAGAAAAATAACTTCCCTAAACACTATTTTTAAGCGTTTAGGAAGTGAAATCTGGTGTTAATACTTAATACATTTTATGCAATTTTGTTGCAACTTTTCGCTTTAATTGCAGGTGGACTAGTTTTTTTATTACATTTATTTTTAAAGTACTTAGGCTAGGCTTTTCGTTATATGATAACATTTAACGTTATGTTTCTCTAACACTTCCTTTAACACTGAATATTTTGATTAATATTAATATGTTTACGCCACACGCCCACACAACACTATTTTGATGAACTTCCCACGCAAGGATTTAGTCCAGAAAACATCTGTTTGCCGCCAGCTTAATCAAATGGGGTTTCATTGCGTACTACTGTACTGTAATGAGTTTTACCGGTCACCAATCAGCTGATTATACACTGTATTTGCGTGGCAATGAGTGTTTATAAACAAAAACATAACCTCTCTTAGAGATTACGACTATTGATTTTTAGTCCTTTAGTTGGTGGTCATATATAAAGATTTGTAAAGATCTAGTAGTATGGCGTAAACTATTGTACGTAACTCGTCCAAAATGTGTTTGCCGAACTCGCATGGTAATCCCGTACTCGACCCTTTCTCGCACGGGAACGACCACACTCGTCCGGTAAACACTTATTTTCAGGACTAGTAATGTAATATACTATAACGTGACTTGGCCTATTAAAAAAAATTTATTTCAAAGGCGAGTAATAAAATCAATTAACTTCGTTGTTCCATTGCCAAACCAGCTAACGCCTCCAAATTTTCGTTTCGGGGCGAAAACCCCGATCAGTTTACTTCACAGACACGCAGAACACTCATGAGACACCACGGAATACGAAAATCATAAAAACCACTGAGCTAAAATTATAACTGGAGGTAGCACTGCCATAGCAGAAGTCTGTCAAAAGCGTGTCGCTGATTTTGTTAGGTTGGTATAGCATCGGGTTTTCTTATCATAGCAATAACATGGCTTCTTATAACTAGGTTGGTATAGCAGTGAGTTTTTTTGTCATAGCAATAACATGGCTTCTTATGACACCCGCCTCACGCAAACATGGCGGCTGGCGACACGCATCTTTGACATTCAGTGCTACCTCCAGTTAGAATTATAGCTCAGTGATAAAAAAACACTGGCACAATAATTAACACCAGACGACAGATCAAGCGTAGTGTGGGAGACGGGGTTAGAGGAGGAGGGTGTCGATGGGCGGTTGAACGCGGAACGTCCGGTGACTCACGTCTGTACCCAACCCACCACTGCTACCGGCTACCGGAATGTAGTTTATCTGTTTCCATTTATTCATTGATAATGAAAGTATACGTACAAACAAACAAGCTTAGTACAATAGGCATGACATTTGATTAACTATTTTATTGCTCACGTTACAACGATTAATTTCAGGTAGGTGTAAAAGGTGAAGTGGTGGCGGAAGGGAGGGGGGCGGATAGGCTGTTGACCTTCCGTGACTTGTGTCTGTATTCTGTTTCGCGCGCAAAAACCATACTACTTTCACTGGCATTGCAGTTTGTTTACGATTTATTGATATTGAAAGTATATTTACGAAAAACAAGCTTAATACAATAGAAGTAAAATTAAAAAGATTCACTATTTCATTGCATACGTTAAAACATTATTTTTTTAATGTTATTACAATTTTTTTACCCATTATAGGTTGAAGGGGGGGGGATATATCCCCCTGATCCCCCCCCCCCCCCGTATCTACGCCACTGATAGGTCGAGTACCTAGGTTTGCTGCTACAAGGAAACAAATAAAGTGTGTTTTTTTAGTAAAATATCAATAGCTTAGTACAAAATAAATAAGTTTGCCAAGTTTGATCAAAATATATCCATAAACAACCAAACTACAACATTTTACAATATTCTCCATAAGAATAACATGGGAATTTTAAATTTACAATTTTTTAAATTTTCTCTGTTACCAATAACCGTACAAAAATACTTGTATATACTAAATTATTTGTTTTTTTAAGCTCTTTAAAAAGGTCTAAAGAGAAATTGGGAAGCTTTGTGTTTTTGGGGTCAAAAGTGAGAAAAACCAATTTTTACCCCATAAAACCCCCTGTAAAGCCCTGTTCCCATGGTCCGATCATGCTGGTTCACGAACTCATTCAAGTTTATCCCGCTTTACACCTTTAAACCAAATTTCATCAAAATCGGAAAAAAATTACTCAAGTTATTGCGTTCACGGACACACACACATATATATGTATATATAAATCTATATATATATACATATATAAAAATTTGAACGAATGGTGGTTTTGGTCTCAGGGGACATCAAAATGAAAAAGTAAATCACTCCCGGGCTTAGGTCTTACTATGCCACCTACGGTAATAGCTACTTCCCTATAGGGAAATTCGCTAAAATAATAATATTTAAGCTATATCTCATTTTATCTTTTTGAACTTGGTATCGTTTAATTTTAATATAATGAATGAAAATTATAAATAAAAGTGTCCTTGACATTTTAAAAAAAACCAGCCATATTTGAGGAAATTAGGTTTAAAAATTTTAAATGGCCGCCATTTTGAAATTTTAGGTTTAATCGAGATGATCTTTTTTTCTAACACGGGCCTCTTCTACCTTAAAATACACACCAAGTTTCATAAAGATCGGTTGAAAATATTAAAAGATAAAAATGTTTATGTAAAAATACAAAAGGGCGGATATCTGGTTAACGAAGCGATTTTGGAAAAAATGTTATTCTTGATTTTCTCTTTATTTTGACCAAAGGAATCACTAGGTAAAATATGTCCCCACCTTTTTTCAACACTCTGTATACTGTGTGATTGAAAAGTCCCGGATGGTGTAATATATTTTATACTATTATAGGTAAAGAAATGAAACTTGGTAAATCTAATATAGCTATAAATGTCTACTCTTTTAATTAAGCTATTATTACTCTTTTATCCCTTGAGGGCCCACGAGGAGTCAGATTAAATTCTTAAATAGCAGCATAGGTCGAGTTTGGTATCAAATTATAGGTCTCCGTTAGTAAAGTACAATGACACAAATCCGAACTCAAGCAGACAATGGAGTAATCAATGTCAGCTGTTCAAAGATTCCTTGAATTTGCAATGCTGATTATACTGTGAGCTTAGAAGTCGAAAGAAAATCATAAATGTAAGCATAGGTTGATATGCACATCACATTAAAGGTCTTTATTAGTAGAATACAATGCCAACAAATTGAGCTCAAAATATCAGCAGGGTAAAACATGGCAATTGTTCAAAGATTAAAAATGCAGATTAAAGAATTATATGAACGGCTGCCATTTTTGACTTGGTTGTCCGTTTGAGTTAGGGTTTGCGGCATTGTGTTTTACTAAATAAGAACTTTAATTTGATACCTTTGCCACGATTAGAATTGTGACCGGGAGCGTAACCGGGATCGATTTAAATAATAAGAATACTTTAGTGAGAGCTAAAAGAATGTTTAATCATTATTCAAATAAAGTGGATGGACAATATGATAAAGATAATAATAAAGACAATAATAAAATTGGATGATAAAATGATTACAGGCTCCTTTTACATAAGTAGGCCTAAGCAAATGAAATTTATATAAAAAACTCTAATAATTATATTTCTTTTTGACACGTTATTATATTCAAACAGGAATTTAATAGTAACTATATTTATTCACACAAATTATAAATGAAATCATTAATTATAAAAATGATTACGATTAACATCAATCAATCACTGACTTTATGGCGTTAAGCTAACCTGGACAATCACAAAATTTTTAAAGTTTAAATAATAGTATAGAGTGTAGTCGCCTTACCAAAAAACCGTTGACAGGCGAAGTGCTCCCTTGAACAGTCTGGGGCCAAGTGTCTTTCTTTCGGTCAACTCCAACCTCAGTCCCTCTAAAGTACAAATGCTAAGTCTACGGTTTTTGTGGGTCGATCGATTGAGCAAGGTACGTGTCATCAAGAATTCTGTCTACTAAATGCCAATGTTCTGACACTGGTATATGAATTGTGAAATCCATTTACCAGGTCTTTTACTTTTGAAATATAATCCCAAGATTTAGAAAATAATTTTTGGTGACTACGGTACCCGTCACACCTTTATTTGAGAATGTTGTCTTACTCCTCAAGGGCCATCCCCCTTAAGGGGTAAAAATTTAATAATAGCTTAAAGAGTAAACATTTATGATTTATTGATATACCAAGTTGTATTACTTTATCTATAAAGGTAAAAAATATATAACACCGTTCCAGGACTTTTCAATCATACTTTATACTTATTTGATTTATCTTCAGACGTAGTGATAATTGTTCAAGCAGAAATAATATTTAGCAACCATTATTTAACTTTTAAAAAGTAATCAATAAATTTATTTGTAAAGAACAAAGTAGGCTAGGTCATAAATTTTGTTCAAAAGACAAGAAAAATTACATTTTGTTTTTATCATCATTAGTCTTAAATGGATGAGTATGCAAGTAACATTTTATTTTTTATACTTATGTGATTTTTTTTATAAATATGTGTAAATACTTCTCTGGATCGATTAAAATCAGCTCGTAAATTGAGTGTTCCAGGATCAAGAGTGAAAACCATCTCCTAAAAATAAATAATTTAGGTCAAATTGACATAAAAAGCTGTCTAGAATAAAAAATAAAAATACAAACAAATATAGGCCTACTAATAATACATTACTTTACTTAACTTATTAACATTTTTGATTCTAAGTAAATTACCTTAAAGAGCATTAGCATAAATAGTCCAGTAAATAGAGACAAAAATGGGGGGTTAACTTGCAAACGGTGGGGTAGTTCTAAATTTTTTATATGTTGTCTGGGATAGTAAGTAGATGTTTAAAATGGAAGTGCACGATTTTCCCCCCTCCGCACCCGCCGCCATATTCGAAAAAACAAAAAACAATCGGCACTTTCTTGAGATTTTCGCCTGTATCTCAGTTTTGGTGTATTTTAGTGAAAAAGAAGATACAGTCAATGTCGTAGACAATTAAATTACCTAATTGTGTTTAATATTTTGTTTCACGAATTATGGTTAAGAAAATATTCACTTTATAACAAGGTAAAAAATAAAATTTTTTGAAATTTGCAAAAACTTATAAATTTAGACACTGTAATTCAGCAATGGCCTATTCTAGGAAAACAAGTATCACAATCAAAGTTGTAGAGAATTTAATTACCTTTAAAATCATTCTACTTTTCTTTGCCAACCGTTTGAAGGGGGGCAAAAATAAAAAAAACAAACAATACAAATTAAAACAATGAGTCTATTTATTGTTTCTTTTATAACTCCTTATTTAATCCAAAAACATTCACAAATTGTCTGTTTTGGTTTCAATTTTAGTTAATAAATACCCCTGTCGCAGCATACCTGCAGACCAAGCGAATTTCCATTTTCCTGGCTGGATTTCTACTAAGCTATTCCCCTAAAATTGTCAGATTTATTTCTAAAAAGAAATATTAATTTTAATGATAACTTGGGTTTGCTGCTACAGGGAAGGTATTGAGGTATGTTTTTTATTGAAATGTTGATAGCTTAGTATGAAATAAATAATAATAATTCCAAATTTGATAAAAATATATTCATAAAAGCAATTGCAACAGTTTATTATTATCCATAAAAACAACAAGGAGATTTGAAATTTAACTTTTTGGAATTTTCTCTGTAAATGTTTAGCTTACAACGCTTCAATATACTTAGTTGAGCGGAGCGAAGCAAAGCTCTTTGGGATCAATTTCAATGCAATCTTTATAACACTTAATCTCAATAACGAACGGTTGAACATATTTTAGCCAAACTTACCAAGGTTGTTTTGTGAAATGTTTGGATGGTTTAGACGTAACCAATTTCAGTTTTTGATGATGCCTATATAATTGTAAAGAAACTCAAAGTTTTTTAATTTTAACATTAGCCTTATGGGTTGCCATGATGGTTACAAAATAACTACGTAAATGTAAGCAAAACAAAGAATTAAAATCATATGTTAAATCAAGCCACAACCTAGACCCAGTACAAAGGAAAAAATCGGTTGATGGCCACTGATCAAATAATACAGAGTGGGTAAGCGTTATCTTAAGTTTACATTTAAGTCGCAATTTGGAAACGACCACTAATCGAATAGATACAGTATTTAACAGATTTGATTTACGTAGCTAAATAATCTTATAACAAATAACATTTTGATTTTATTCGTCAGTGAATCACATTCATGGATCCATCTCATAAATAGCAAACGTCATAAATACCACAGGTCCACAACGTAGGAAGTGGTGAAGAAAGTAGCAAAGGCAAGAAGTGCAGAGTGTGGGAAACGTTCGTGGCAGTTAGATAATTGTATATAAAATACTAAAATGCTATAGGAAGGGGGGAAAGAAGTCCACGACTTAGGAAGTTGTGAAGGAAGTAGTAAACGCGTACAGTCCGGACTGTGGGAACCGTCTATGACAGTTATATTAATGAGTATGCAATCCTAAAATGCTATGGGAAGGGAGGGAAACAGGTCAAAGACGTAGGAAGTGGTGAAGGAAGTAGTAAAAACAAACAGTACGGAGCGTGGGAACAGTCTGTGGCAGTTAGATTAGAGTATCTGCAATCCTAAAATGTGATTGAAAGGAAAGGAAACAGGTCCATAACGTTGGAAGTGGTGAAGGAAGTAGTAAAGGCTGGCAGTGCTGAGTGTAGGAACTGTTTGTGGCAGTTACATTAATGTATCTGCAATACTAAAATGCTATGGATAGGGAAGGAAACAGGTCCACGACGTGGGAAGTGGTGAAGGAAGTAGTAATGGCAAGCAGTGCAGAGTGTAGGAACTGTCTGTGGCAGTTAGATTAATGTATCTGCAATCTTGAAATGCTCTAGGAAGGTAGGGAAACAGGTCCACGACGTGGGAAGTGGTGAAGGAAGTAGTAATGGCAAGCAGTGCAGAGTGTGGGAACGCTTTGGGGCAGTTAGATTAATGTATCTAAAATATTAAAATGGTATGTGAAGGGAGGGAAACAGGTCCAATACGTAGGAAGTGGTGAAGGAAGTAGTAAAGCCTAGCGGTGCAGAGTGTGGGTACCCTTTTTGGCAGTTTGATTGATGTTTTGGCAATCCTAAAATGCTATGGTAAGTGAGGGAAACAGGTCCATGACGTAGGAAGTGGTGAAGGAAGTAGTAAAGCCTAGCAGTGCAGAGTGTGGGAACATTTGTATTTTGTATTATATCTATAAACATTTTTTATATAAAAAATGGCTTTATGGTTACAACCATGATACATGATTGCTCCCGCTCAACTGGCTTTCACTGCTATGAAAGAAATCCTTGTTATTTCTTTTTTTTTAAGCTCAACAAAACTGTTCGGAAAGAAATACAAAATTTTATATTTTTAGGGTTAAAAATTAAAAAAAAAAACAATTTTTACCCCATAGGCCCATGTTCTCATCGTCCGATCATGCTGATTGGTGAACTCGTTCAACAAAATGATTTGGATAGAAATAAAAAATTTTATATTTATAAGGTTAAATACCCCCGCCGCAGCAAACCTGCCGACTAAGCGAATTTCCATTTGTCTGAATTGATTTTCAGTTAAATATATTTTAATAACATTAGGTTTAACGAGTACCTAGGTTTGCTGCTACAAGGAAACTAATAAAGTGTGTTTTTGAGTAAAATATTGATAGCTTAGTAAAAAATAAATTTGCCAAGTTTGATCAAAATATATCCATAAACAAGCAAACTACAAACATTTGACAATATTCTCCATAAGAATAACATGGGAATTTTAAATTTACAATTTTTTTAATTTTCTTGGTTACTAATAATCAAACAAAAATACTTTTATATACTAAATTATTTGTTTTTTTAAGCTCTTTAAAAAGGTCTAAAGAGAAATTGGGAAATTTTGTGTTTTGAGGGTCAAAAGTGAGAAAACCCAATTTTTACCCCATAAAACCCCCCGTAAAGCCCCGTTCCCATGGTCCAATCATGCTGGTTCGCGAACTCATTCAAGTTTATCCCGCTTTACACCTTTAAACCAAATTTCATCAAAATCGGACAAAAATTACTCAAGTTATCGCGTTCACGGACGTATATATATATATATATATACATATATAAAAATTTGAACGAATGGTGTTTTTGGCCTCTGGGGACATTAAAATGAAAAAGTAAATCGGTCCCGGGTCTAGGTCTTACCGTGCCACCTACGGTAATAGCTACTTCCCTATAGGGAAATTCGCTAAAATGAAAACAATTTTTACCCCATAAGCCCCCCCCCTCGTTCCCATCGTCCAATCATTCTGGTTGGCGAACTTGTTCAACTAAACCGTTTGGAAAAAAATATAAAATGCTATATTTTTAGGTTTAAAATTGGAAAAACCTATTTTACTCCATAATCGGGTTCCCATGGTTCTTCCATGCTGGTTTGCAAAATAGTTCAAATACATGTAAGATTACACGTTTATACAAAATTTCATCAAAACAACATGAAGTAAATTGGTCCATGGTCCATGTCTTTATCATGAGAACCTAAAGTAATAGCTTATTCCCTATATGAAAAATTTCAAAAAAACCAAATTAAACATTTTCAAATAAATTTGTTAATAGGCCTACTTATAGTTTTGTGAAGACATTTTTTCGCTTATAGGTATTTGTAATATATTACAAGATATAGAAATGAGATGTATAATTAAATATTCATATTTACAAAAATCTGTTAATAATAATAATACACTAGAAATAGAAATAAGAAATAATATATTTATTTTTCATTTTGTTTACAGTAAATTGCTTACAACAGTTAAACTATTAGCCATGACATGACCTTTGTAGTACAATACATAAACTTAAGATATAATATATTAAGGATGAGAAACAAACTTAAAAAAGAGAAACTGTCAAGTTATACTACTAGCAGTAAAATGTTTAACAATTTAATTTTACTAATCATGTGACTACTGAGAAGTTCTGTGTATAACTTTACAACTTTACTATACTCAGGGCCGGATTTCCCAGTAGGCCTGGTAGGCCCGGGCCTATGGGCGCAAGCTCCCAGAGGGCGCACGGCCGTGAGGATTTTTTTCTTAATATCTAATAGTCATAGTTGATAAAAAAAAACTCTGGCTAGTAAAGCATTCCGATTCCGAAATTCATAGATAGAAATAATTGTTAAACAGTGTAAGCTATTTTTCAGAATTACGCATCAATTTCGTTACAACATTGGTTATAAGGGACTACGGGAGTAAACTGTAGGGATGTTGACGAGCGCCCGATCGGTACGCATCGTATTGCCACTACACTGTCACTATGCTGGCCTGGCGCTACTGATCGGAGGGATTAGGGGCGCATTTATGCTAGACACTGTTACCCACCATCCTCACCTCACAAAACAAACGTTATTAACTAATCTTTTGATTAGTTTACTACAATCTGCAGGATCAAGTTAAAATATATAATACGTTGTGTTTAATATTCAAACCAAATGAAGAATTTATCTTTAGCCTAAAATTAATGAAAAAATATTAATCTCAGTTTGCAATAGGTTTTACAAAAATTCAATACCCTCCAAAGCACCATTAATGCTGTCATTTTCTCCTCAGACCCTTAGGTCCTTAGATCGGTATGGTTGGCCGGAATATTGCTCTGTTTTGCTTTGGAAATATAACCTAGAATCAGTACTACCATAGATTAAATAAAACTCAAACTCAAGTCAACTTCTTATCACATTGTTATTTCAAATTTTTTCACGTCTAGTTCATGTTGGTGACACTGGACGCTAGTTAGACTTACTTTTGTTTCTATTATTTTAGGGGTAGTTCTATAATGTGTGTTTTAATTTCTTGTAATACAACCAGGAGACGACCTATTGTTTGTGATTAGATCGTTTTATTTTGGATAAAATAGGTTTAATAACAATAATTGTTTTAAGCTAATAATGATGACAAATCTACTAAAAGAGTATGTTTATTCTATGGTACACGTACTGTATGGAGTTCATGTTTTTGGGCCTGAAATTGGAATTAATGGCCATGTTTTTTTTGCAGGAATGCTCGGAGGGTTGAGTTGTTTTGTTTCAGTCCCACAAACGTGAGCATTTACTAAAAGCATAAAATTGCTAAACGTGTTTAAGACGGCATATTGTTGCTAAACAAGTAAAATCTTCAAATAACTTGCAATGATGAAATTCCGACGAGGAGTGGTATTCAAGCAATTAACTTAGGCTTATATGGGCACGATATAGTTTTAAATAAAGGTTTAAAGGAAAGTAACTGTGACCAGACTAGGGGGCGGAAAATTATTTGGGCCTAGGGGCGCCAAAATGCTAAATCCGGCCCTGTTACTACTGTACTATGTATAACTTTATATCTGTGAGAAATACATGAATATTAGCTCAGAACAAAGAACCTTACCCAGAATCTCATTAAAAAAAAGAAAAACATTGTGTTTAAATATGCTACACTGTCTACACCAGAATCTAATTGCACTGCGGACACTGTGACTTTGCATACTTGTATATATCAGATATTAGCAACGGTGTAGTAGATATTTGTAAGGGGCATAGAGTTCCTGCAACATGAGCAATTTTGCGCCGTCACATGTAAGTAGCATAAGTAGTTTTTATGAACTAAAATTCTAGTCAAATGTTTTTGGATAAAATGTGGAGTCACAAAAGCAAAAAAAAAATATATGTATATACCCCTTGTTTTAATTTGTTTTGTTTTTTTAGCACCCTTTCAAACGGTTGACAAAACGGAGGGGGGGAAATTGTGCATTTTGCATGTTTAACACCTACTTACCATCCTAGACAACATATAAAAAGTTTTGAACTACCGACCGTTTGTAAGTTAACAGACCTCTACTCACTGGATTAAAAAGTTATTTCATAAATGTTTGAATTTTAATTTTACAATCAATATTTATGTAAATAGCTAATAAATAGGAATACCACAGGAAAAGTTTATTAACAAAAAATGTATGGAAAATATTACATAGTTCCTGATTCTAGGTCATACCATGCCCCTTATAATAATAGCTTCTTTGCTATTGGGGAAATTTGTTAATAGGGAATCTACTGTAGACACGAAATAAACTAGTAGTAGGGCTACTCACGTCAGCAACATGGTACATTTTGAGATCCTGTGTTTTCGTCCATTGTTGATACCCATCAAGTTTGTCAAAAACATATGATGATGATGGGATCAGTATGTAAAGCTTTTTTTGTGGAATCTGGTTGGTATTGAGTTGGTTATTATCTTGAAATTGAGTTATTCTGCTGATCAAGCCTGAAAATTATTTTGATTAATAATAACATTATGAATATGATAAACTGTTGTTTTGGCTTCCCCCCCTTGGTTTACCCATATTTAAAAATTTAAAAGCCATGCCATATTTAAAAGTGTTAGGCAATTTGAACCAATTCAGCAAGGTGTAACGAGGCGTTTTCCTAGGGGGATAAGATATTATTTTATAACAGCGCACCTATTGTTGACATGAACTAGCGGCAGCGGCGAAGCGAGCTGGCGCCTTTGACCCGGCTGATCAGTTCCGATAATGCTCTGGTTTGTTCGACCTTCAGGACTGTTTTGACAGGACATTCGAGAGAGACGTTGTCAAGTGAACATTAGTGTTGAGTTGGCGTGCTGTGCAGAGACGTTGTCAAGTGAACATTAGTGTCGTTGGTTGTGTAACCGTACACGTACAGAGTGGTTGGTATTGAGTTGGCATGCTGTGCAGAGACGTTGTCAAGAGGACATTAGTGTCGTTGGTGGTGTAACCGTACACGTACAGAGTGGTTGGTGTCGAGTTGGCGTGCTGTGCAGAGACGTTCTCAAGTGGACATTAGTGTCGTTGGTGGTGTAACCGTACACGTACAGAGTGGTTGTTGTCGAGTTGGCATGCTGTGCAAAGACGTTGTCAAGTGGATATTAGTGTCGTTGGTGGTTAACCGTACACGTACCGTGTACGTAGTGGTTGGTGTTGAGTTGGGTAGAGACCTAACTCTTGGGTAGAGAGTTACTTGGGTAGAGATAACTTATGTGGTGTTGTAAAATAATATCTTGAGAATGTTTATTCCCTGATTTTATTAATGAGTTGTAACCGTTGTAACGTGGTGGGAGGCTTTTCATTTTCCAAGCTTTACAAAATGAATTTTTGAAAAACAAGACAAGGCTAAGTCAGAAAAACTGTGTAACAGTAGGAAATAATAGATATTTCCACAATTATTTAAAATGTGAACAACCATGTTTCAAAGTACTTGCTCAAATATGAATATATCAGTAACTGTTTTGAAGGAAATTTACTCTAGTTTCCAATAATGGGATCGGATTTGCTGTAGGCTCTAACAAAAAATACTTATGTTAAACAAATTTTGATATTTTTGTAAAAACAGGTCTTCCAGTCAAAAATCTTTTTGGCAAACCAAAACACAAACCGCCTTTGTGTTGTATTCGTGTTCAGATCACAGATAAACCTGTTTTTTTTTAAGCTGAGGTGCCTGAACTATAAGTAAGGAACAACTAACATCAACTCAAAACAAATATTAAATCATAAAATTATAACTATATTCCCTTTGAAACAAATAATTGCAAAGGTAATTGCTTTTATTCAGTCTTGGTGTCACTGAAACAGTAAACAAAGAATAAAACCTAAAACAGGTGTTCACTAGTGTCAGTTAAAGAGCAAAATGAACAATTGATAATTAATGCTTTTGGACTGAAAAGACGCATTAACGAGCCAAAAAATGCATTGTGCGTATAATATGGAATATGAAGAGTCACTCTCTTCATTGGCAACAACATCATAGGGGATATGCATCAACAAAAAATCAGCACATCTGCAGCTGCAGAAGCGTTGTATTGGAGTGTATTACAGTATAGCACAAGTAGCATGAATGAGAAAGAGTGAAAAACATGATTAAAAACTTAAATTCTCAGAAGGGGTTGTGAAATTGTTTCTTTACCAACAGTAGTCTATTAATTGTACTCTCTTTACATAGAAAAATCGCAGGAACACATTGACTGTGTATGGAGAGGGCTGACTACACTATTAAGCTATCCCAAACCAGCAGTTTACATCTAAACTGACCCAACGTAATCAAAACTATGTGTCAAATATCCACAAATATACTAACCAGGTGCAATTAACTTGAGGTAACCGTGATAAAAACTGAAGGCCATCGCACTTCCACCACAGTACGTAAACGGCTTCATCAGCCTGTGAGACTCTAACAGGGCGCAGTCTTGCTGTAAAATAAATTCTTAGTGAGTATTATTTAAGATGAATTATTATTCAAAAGCTAACTAAAGCTGACAGATATGCAAAAACTTATTTTTTCCGCTGAAAAATTTTTCTCTTTTGGATTAGGGAAACGACCTAGATAAAAATGTTCTTTTTTAGCTAGAAAAGGAGCTCCACAAAAGAAATTGAGAATACCTGAGAACATTGTGGATAAATTTTTAGACAGTTGTATTCAGCCTTGCCTGATAATAGTTTGACTTATTTATGACCAGGTTGTTCTAAGGTTGTAGAAAACAAATAGTACTCTTATTGTTTGTAGGGAAAACCCTTTTCTAGAACAACTGATGAGGCTTTGTTAAAAAATATCTTTTGATTTAAAAGAGATCTATAAATTTAAAAATCACAGAAAATTTTTGCAAAACACTTCTTGTCCTCTGTCTGGTACTAAAACCAAACAAAAAAGCGAATTATGAGGGCTTTAAAAAAAAATTTGATTTGTTGTTATTTTATGGGGTTGTTATGGAAAAATAACATAAGTGAATATAACTTTTGAACCGCAATTTTTACAGAAATGGGATTAGTACCTTTCCCATTTTTGTTCAGAATTTAATGTGTTTGATTTTGTTCAGAATTTAAAAGACACACTAAATTTTTATGAAAATCGTTTGTGCGATTTTTGAGAAAATCTGATTTTTTTTATTGATGGGGTTTTATGAAAAAATGTCCATTAAAAATCAAAATTTAAAAAAATGAAAAATCACCCCTGGAGATACTGTAGATTAGTATCTACATATCAAATTTCATCAAAATCGGACAACAGGAATAGTCTGTAGCTCTAAACACATCCACATAAACAGGCAGACATTGAATAGTCATTGAATAGTAATTTATTCAGTCTTTAAACAATACATTATGGTAATTGACATCGTCATTATTATTGTAAAAATATATAAGATGCAATACTTATAATAAATAAAATTTGACATGAAAATTCCAAAATATAGGCTGCCCTTAGTTTAACATTTAACAGGTTTAAAATAATTTTTAAAAAATAGGCAAACTTAACAAACTTAAATTATGAATAATAGTGGGTCTTTCTTAAAAAGGCTAATGGTTATCACAGGTGTAACAATGAACATAGAGGGACAAAATTTCTAACATTATCACAGATGGAATATGGTAAAAAACATATCAAAATAGTGAACATGAAATATATGAAAATTAATTACAGTAATAAAAATCCTAGCCTAACTTAAAAACAAAATTTCTAACATTATCACAGATGGAATATGGTAAAAAACATATCAAAATAGTGAACATGAAATATATATGACAATTAATTACAGTAATACAAATCCTAGCCTAACTTAAAAACATTTAACATTAGCAAAAAATGAGATCACATTCAAAAAATTCCTCAATTTTGTAAAATGGGTGAGATGAAAGCCACATAGTTAATTTTCTTTTAAAGACACTTAACGGCAAGGACTTGACTTGGGGATGAAGCTTATTAAATAATTTAATACCTAAATCAAAATGACTGTTTGCAGTTTTCTGTAGCCTACAGTGAGGTACATCAACTAAACCCCTATTTCTTGTGTTATAACCATGAATGTCTTGGCGCAAATCATACTCTTTTTCCTTTTTCTTAACATTAATCAGACAATGCAGGATAAAAACATTAATGACAGTTAATATACCAGTGCCCACAAATAACGGTTTACAATGTGCTCTTCGGCGAGATCTAGTTATGATTCTCACAGCCTTCTTTTGAATTAACAATACATTATTTACATGGGTACTATTTCCCCATAACAAAACACCATAACTTAAAATTGAGTGAAAAAAAAGCATAATACACAGACTTTAAATAATTCTGAGGCAGACTAGAGCTAAGACATTTAAGAAGATAAATAAACCTAGGCAACTTACCACTAATGAAATCAATGTGTTGAGACCAGGTCAAACAGTTGTCAATCAATAAACCTAAAATTTTTATGTCATTTGGTTCATTGTAATCCTCGACTCTATTTCTAGTCTGACAGAGTAAGTGTTGAGTTTTATTCTCATTAATAATCAAACCATTAGCACTAAACCATTGCTTGGCTTCTAAAATAGTATTTTTGGCAATATTAGACAAGACATTTGTATCATTGCTTATACTAAGAAAGGTTGTGTTGTCTGCAAGCATTGTAGTTGAAGAAAGGGACACATTGGCAGGTAGGTCATTAATTGATAAAAGGAATAATAAAGGTCCCAAGATAGAACCCTGTGGTACTCCCATTATTACATCCAGACATCTTGAACGATCACCCTTCAACTCAACAAACTGAGATCTTCCATGCAAGTATGATTCAAAAAACTTTAAACACGAACCTTTAATGCCGTAAAAATTTAATTTATCTAATAACACTGAGTGATCTACAAGATCGAATGCCTTGCTCAGATCACAAGCAGTAATCTGAGCAAAGCTCCCGTCTTCAAAAGCTTTAATAATTTTGAACAACATCGACTCAATTGCATCTATTGTGGATAACTTTTTACGAAAACCAAATTGAGTCTCGCTAAGAATATTATTACTTGCTAGGAAGAAACACATTTGGTTATAGATAATACGCTCCATAATTTTACCAAACAAAGGAACTAATGATACAGGCCTGTAATTACTAACCTCAGATTTCTTGCCTTTTTTGAACACTGGAACTACCCGTGAAATCTTTTGGGATTCAGGAAAAACTCCATCGTTTAGGCAAACATTTACACAGTGAGTGAGTGGTACTAGGATTGCACTTATCACAGACTTTAACACCGCGTTTGACACACCATAAGCATCTTTGCTTTTTGACATTTTTAGCTTTGACACCACACTTAACACTTCATCTTGAGAGACAGGCAACCACTGGTTCAACGAGGCTTGCTGATGGTACTCCGTGTTATGTAGTAGGTCGCTAGAAGAGACAGGAGGTGGGATGATGGATGCCTTTGCTGACTGCACTGACTCCAAGAAGAAGTTGTTATGCTGCTCTGCCGAGATCATAGAGTGCACCCTTTCCGCAGTCGAGGTTGTTGACTTACGAATCAGAGACCAGGCAGCCTGACACTTATTACTGGATGATTCAATAAAGTTCATGTTAGCAGACATCTATGCTTCATTCACTGCATTTTTATAAAGGTTTCGTAGAGCTTTGTAGGCTTTAAAAGATAGTTCAGATTTAGTTGTTCTATGTACTGTAAGATAGGACAGACACACACAGACATCACTTCAAAAACCACTTTTTGGGGTTCAGGGAGACCCAAAACGGATATATCCACTCAAAACTCAAACTCAAAAATTTTGACGAAAACATTATCATCTCCATATGCTATGTAAAGGGGGAGAAAGTAAATGGAATGAAAAATTCAATCGACGTCAACAAACTCAAGCATTACCAAACATAAAACTCACATCAAAACAAGTATCAGGCAATAGGATGAGAACATATAATTGTATGTAGGTTGACTAGACTAAATTAAAATGTAAAAGTGAATAGACACTGTGGTGCAAACTTACCCATCCCAACAGTATTCCTAGAATGATCAGGTATACTAATAACGCTACATCAAATTTATCATCAAACCACATTTCCTGAAACAAAAAACAACAACTATAAGATAAAGACGAGTGCTAATATGACAGCCTCATAAAATATAAAAATACCCCTGCAGCAGCAACCCTGCAGAATAAGTAAACATTTTGATTTGGAATATTATATATTCTATTTCTATCTAGTTGGAATTTAACTAAAATATTTCTATAAAATTAAAGATTTATTCACTATTTAAATAGCATTGCGTTTAACAAGTGCTTAGGTTTGCTGCTGGAGGGAACGTAATAGTTTTTTTTTTTATGTTATTCTCTTAGTATTAAATGAATAATTTTGCTAAATTTTATCAAAATAAATCCATACGGAAGCAAATACCACAGTTAGTTTATAATACAGCTAAGTACCAACACAGGAACTTGTTCTTGTTTGTTACGGCCTAAAAATAACATAAAAATGTAAAATTTACAGTTTTTTTTATTTTCTTCTTGACCATTAGATGTACAACAACACTTACATAAATTTTTTTCAAGCTCTACAAAATGGTTAAGAAATAGATTGGAAAATTTTATGTTTTGGGGGTCAAAAATGGGAAAACCAATTTTTATGCGGGCCATAAAACCCAAAATTACCTAATGATTTTTAAACTGATCATTCTGGTTAGCAAACTTGATCAAATAAATGTAGGTAGTTTACTAGTTTATACACATTTATTTGCATTAAATTTAATCGCAATTGGATAATTTTTACTCAAGTTATTCGCTAAAATTGTTAAAAGTATAACATATAATTATCAAATACGCATGGTTAATTAAGATTGGTTGGTTCTCATAAATCATATATTATATATAATCGTGGGACGAAAACAACGATACAGTTGTTTGTCAACGGTTGTGGAGACCAGGCAGTTGTCGACAACTGATCCAGGGAGTTATCGTTGTGGTTGTACTCTACGTAACGCTAGTCGACAACTGTTCGGTTCGGTTGTCGTTGTGTGCTGGCCAAACACAGGCGTTATTCATCCAAACGGTTGTGTAAAACCGGCAGAGGCATTAGGCAGTTGTATTCAACTGTTTCGCGGTGAAGACGTTGTTGTGGCTTACGAGTACGATAACTAGGTACTAAACGCAATGCAAAAACATATAGGCCTAACACTACAAATAACTAACCATATGACCAATAACAATGTTGGACCTTCCGTAAGCATATACATATACCATTATACCTAACCTAACCTATATAAAAAATACCCCCTTTGAAGCAAACCTGCTGACTAAGCAAATTTCTGTTTGTCTGAATTTATTTTCAATTAAATATATTTAAATAACGTTAGGTTTAACGAGTACCTAGGACAACCTAACTGGTATGTTAGGTTTTCTTGCTGCTACAAGGAAACTAATAAATTATATTTTTTAGTAAAATATAAATATCTTAGTATAAAATAAATAAATTTGCCAAGTTTGATAAAAATATATCCATAAACAAGCAAACTACAACATTTTTATATATATTCTCCATAAGAATAACGTGGGAATTTTAAATTTACAATTTTTTTGAATTTTCTCCATTACCAATAACCGTACAAAATAACTTTGATATGCTAAATTATTTGTTTGTTTGCGCTCTTTAAGAAGGTCTAGAGAGAAATTGGGAAATTTTGTGTTTTGAGGGTCAAAAATGAGAAAAACCATTTTTTACCCGAAAACCCCCCGTAAAACCCCTTTCCCATGGTCCAATCATGCTGGTTTGCGAACTCATTTAGGTTTATCCCCCTTTACACCTGTAAACCAAATTTGATCCAAATCGGACAAACATAACTCAAGTTATCGCGTTCACGGACGTATATATATACAGGGTGGCTGGTCATCAGTGTGACAAAAATTTTTTGGCGTAAGTACAAAGTAAATGCAGTGTAATGATGCATATAAAAGGTTCCAAGTCCAAAAATTAGCTTCCCAAAGAATTATTTTATGTTTTTAAAAAAAAACTATGTTTTCAAACTTAATACAGCTATTTCTCAATTACCTGTAAATGGATTTGAGTAGACAATGTCATTTTCGTGTTCTACATTAAATTTTGAATAAAAATAATAGAAAATGACGGAGGGTCAGTTGTAAAAACTCCATTGTAAATAGATTCAAAGATAAAAATTAAGATGTTTGATAAACATTTAAAAAACATTGGTCTATTGTATTTGTTCACACCCTGTATACAAGGAAGTGTCCGAATATGTCAAAAACTGCGCCATTTTATAAGCTTTCTAACCATGTGCTACACTATTGAGGTTTAGATATTCTGTTGTTTGTTTTAGTGGTTTGAATACCAGAAAACAGGGAACTTTTTTACTGTTTTTACTGTTCAAGCTGAAACAAAAATACAACTTTTGCTTAATACGGCTTTCTATGTTTTAAATGTTAAAGACACCCTGTTTTCTGGTGTCCGTATATACAGGGTGACATGTAAATTAGTTCTCCCCCTACTTTTTTCTACATTTCTTAAGATATCAACTCCGGACTACGTCAGATCATTGTAGAGTAGTAAGTACTTCATTTTGACTGGGTATACATTTTAGGCCGCCATCTTGGATCCGCTTTTGATTTTTCATATTTGGTTTTTTAAATATTAAAATTTTTGAATAAGATCATTTTAATATTTCAACAAGAAAGCTTGATAACCAACAACGGATTGCGGCATTGAGTTCAGCTTAAAAAAGTAGTTCAAAATGATGGGTTACAACACCATCTTCATATTTAAATTAATTTATCACATTTCAAAATGGCAGATCCAAGATGGCGGCCGAAAAAAATACATCCGTCATAACCAATTGAAAATAGGTCTACAATGAATGGTAAAGTATACTTATCTTTATCTAGCACTATTTTGAGATTATGGTCTTCGTTTGTAAAAATATGCACAATGTTAAAATGGGCTAAAAATAAAGTTATAAAAATTCCTTATAACTTTAGAACGGATCAAGATTTTTAAAAACTAATTGCTGCATTGTAATCAGCGTAAACTTCTAGTTTGAAATAATGGATGAAAAAAAACTTTGTATCCAATATGGCGGATCCAAGATGGAGGCCAAAATTGTATACCCAGTCAAAATGAAGTACTTACTACTCAACAATTATCTGATGTGGTCTGGAGTTGATATCTTAAGAAATGTAGAAAAAAGTAGGGGGGGGAACTCATTTAAAACTCACCCTGTATATATATATCCATATATACAAATTTGAACGAATGGTGTTTTGGGCCTCTGGGGATATCAAAATGAAAAAGTAAATCCGTCCCAGGCATAGGTCTTACCACCTACGGTAATAGCTACTTCCCTATAGGTTATAAAAGGTAGGGAAGTTCTCTGTAAAGTAAAATTTGAACAGATCCAGAGATTTTTAAAACTATTTTTTTTATAGGCCTACTCCATTCAAACAAAACAACCAGCTATTTAGCTTACTGACCTTAGAAGAGCAATGTGATAAGGAGAGAGAAAATGCTAGAATCCTTAACCAAAATCCGTGCACATTCGGGTATTCAGAAGATGTACTACTGGGCTGAATCAGAAGTTGCAGCGTACGAGACATGTCAAACTGTCTGTACATGAATAGTTCTAGCAGGAACAAACAAATTCTCTGACAAATAAATACAAACAATCCAACTGCAACCGGAACACCTGTAAGATGATAATTAGATTTGATTATTCAACATAGTTTTAAAAATATCTTACAATACATTGTGTGAAATACCAACAAATAAAAATGTCATTATATTGAATTTTAGTCTCCTGGTCCCATTTAAATACTAAGCATTGGTTTAAATACCTGCATTTAAGTGATCAAATGTGTTGCCAAATTGCAACTGGTTTCGACTCACATAGGAGTCATTGTCGGGCCAGTGCAGATGTCTTCTCGCTTCATTGGAAGGTCATCTACGCTACATAACCCCCGCCCGATCACGTCGTGAATCGTGCCATTGCAGTATTACCCTTAGTTTTTAACCCTAAATGTTGGTTTTTATGTTCCTGTACGTGTACTATGTATTTATTTATTATGAATTGACAACCTTCGAATGAAGCAATAAGATGATGGCTGTACTGGCCCGATGATGGCTCCTATGTGAGTTGAAATCGGCTGCAATTTAGCAATACATTTGATTGCATAAATGCGGGTATTTACACCAATAATTGTATAATTTCCAACCAAAAGATTTGATTTAAGAAAGTAATATAGAGTTTAATTTGAGCTATTTGTCCATGAGCTACTAGATTTAAAATGCTCGCTACTTTTTATGAGATGGATGGGAATGTATAAAGATATTTTACTAGGATTGCTAAGGGGACGTATTGGAGCAGGTTTCTTAAAGCCTATGCTGGGAATGGATCTAGTCTACCTATAATAAAAATCTAAATTGATTGTGGAATTTTTTGTTTATATCTAATTTACCTAGCCTACCTTATGATATTGGTGGTATGATTTTGATTTTGGTGATCCAAAAAGTCTTCAAAAAGTGATAAAAACCATATCATAATAAATCAAAACAAGAGTGAGTAATTGTATTATATTGAAGTAGAGTATTATTGTAAGTAAATACTATACAAGTTTACATTCATCTTCAGGAAATATTGATATGTTAACAGTTTATGTAATGGCATTGATAAAGGATAGATTTAACGTAGGCTAATCAATAAGTAAACTATAGCACAGAGGGGGGGCCGGGGAAAATTGTGCAAAATTACTTAAATTTGCACGTTTTTAGCGTACCTGAGCAGGTTTTTTGAGAATATTTTTAGGATGAATCAGATAGCGTTTTGGATGGATTTTTTATATTGACACATTTTAACAAACAATCACATACAAAATATTAACAAACCTTAATTTTGGGTAAGTTTCTAAACAAATTTATCAAGTTTTAGTATGTTTTTAATATTTTAAGGAGTTCAGAATGACCAGGTACAGTAAGTCCATTTTTGTTATTTTGATTTATTTAATGTCTAGGTCGTAGCTGATTCATAATTTCCAGGAGGAGAATGTCAGGTTGAAAACTAAAATAATGTAAATACTAGGGTTAACAACGTTAGTTATTATGTAGGAATAACTTTATGACAAACGAAAGATAAAAATGCATTGGTAAATAATTTCCAAAGATTGCATGGACACAAACTAGTTTTATTTTACAAAGCAAATGTTTAAGTTATATTTAGTGTAAAACAGTTGAAAATAGAAACTTAAACAAATCCCACTTGATTTTTTTAGTGTGAAAGATGAAATCTATATTTTTTTCTCCAAAATTACATCAAAATTTAGCTTCTGCTTTGAAACATTTACACGGAAGTCTTCATGTACGTTGAGGCGATTTCTGTACTTATTTTTCATATAATAAAGTGTTGAGAATGCCTGTTCACACGTGTAAGTTGTACAAAAAAGAGTTAAATGCTTCAACGCTTTTAGAGATAACTCCTTGTGTTCCCGTTGTGCAGTCAACCAGAAGTCCAACAGTTTTTTCATGGTCAACAAAAACATTCTTCAGCATACAATTTTTGGATGAATCAATAAGTTGATCTTGTTCTGACTTCGTCAAATTTAGATCTTCACTTTAATGCTTGGCCTGAATGGATTTCTTATCCAACTGTTTGGAGGGTCTAGAGTAGGAAAATACTCTCTCATTGAAACAGCTAAGGTCTGAAGGTGCTGTGATATTTCAGGTTTTACTTTTTCAGACAGTTTCTTATCAGCAGATTGTAATTCCAAAAAGTTTTGTACAGTAGGGAAGTTTGAAAGAAAGCAAGTTCTTTTCAACTCGACCAGACTTGATTTTTTTTACTATTGCTTCAATCTTATCTTCTACTCTGAAGATGTCAACATAGTGCCCTTGTAGACTCGGGTTCAATACATTCAAATGCTCAAAAATATCTGCTAAGTACGCTACCATACAGAGCCAATCGAAATCGGCGAGCGTGTTTGAACATTTGGTTTCAAGAAGAAAAACTTGCAGTTCATCTCTTAACTCAAAAAACCTCTCAAGGATCTTTTTTCTCTTGAGCCATCGTATTTTAGTGTGCAACAAAAGCTGCATGTGGTCACTCTGCATGTCTTTGCACAAGGCTTCAAACAGCTACATTAAAGAGGGCGTGATTTGATGAAGTTTATTATTTTAACAACTTCATCAAAAGTCTTTTTAAGCGTTTCAGGCATTCTTTTCACAGCCAGAACCTCTCTATGTATACAACAATGTCCACTTGATTTTTGAGCGATTTCTTTCAACTGACCTAACAATCCTGTTTTATACCCTGACATAGCCCCAGCACCATCAGTTGTGATCCAAACACAGTTTTCCCAGCTAATACTGTAGGCGAGAGTTAAGAAGTCCTCTGAGTCCTGGCCTATTCTAAAAATGCAGGCGCTTGCTACTTGAGATCTAGGCGGGTCGAGCGGGTTACTCATGTTCCACGCAGCAGTCAGGGCTGACATCCACTGCGTTAAAACCAAAAGGGCACCTGCAAATACCGCGTGGCAACACACAAACATTGCTGCATTCGCTTTGGCTCAGAGGACTTCTTAACTCTCGCCTACAGTACTATGTTGGGAAAGGAACTGGTCAATGGCTTTGAACACATCTTCACCTTTAGTATGCATGAGTTCACAGGAGGTTAAAAAATCTTCATACAATTGGTTCTCCCAAACAAACCTTACAAACACTAGCATAATAGATTATTTGGAAATGTCAGTGCTTTCATCTATTTGCAAAAGCAAACATTTCACTCATGCAGAGTTTCAAAAACAAATTATCTTGGATGTTTTCAGACATGTCTGAAATTCTTCTAAGAATTTTATTATTTGATACAGAAATGGAGTCAATTGTTTTAGCTGCTGACTCTCCAAGCATTGTTTTACATATTTGTACAGCTGCAGGAACGATAAGTTCCTCCGCAATTGTGTGAGGCTTACCAGATTTTGCAATAAGCTCAGCAATTTGGTAAGAAGCTAATGTTGCGTTTTTATTGATGTTGAGACTAGTTTTTTCCATTACATTTTGAGATTTCTTTAATTCATTAAGCTTCAGTTTGAAAAACTCCATGGACTTAGTTTGGGATTCTGGATGTTTTGTTTGAAGATGACGGCACAGTTTAGCAGGTTCATGCCCTCATTGGACATAACTTCAAGCCAAAGTACACATTGAGGCCTCGGTTCATCTTCAGATCCAGCATAGGTAAATCCTAACTCTAAATACTCAATGTTGTATCTCCTAAAATTTTTAACAAAATTAGATTTCTTACTCACGCAACTAAAGCTACTTTCTTCTATGCTGTTGATCGCTTGGAACTTGATTTAGGCCTACATCCGCACTTTAACTAAACGCACTAGAACTTGGTATGTCATTTGACACCTATTCTTCTTGATCCGTCTTAGTTAGTTCCCTTTTTAACTTAACACTGTTCAACCACCGATCCATAGTACTGATAAAATCACTGCACAAGACAAATGATAAACACTAAACAAAAGTAAAAGAGAGGTTGTGTGTGTACACAATTAAAACATAACCTGGCACTAAACGAATGACAGCAAGTGTTGCCACTCTCATACAACGATATTGCCAAATTTCCATTGAAAAAAAACCCCTTATTTTAGTTTGTAATTGTAGGCTAGTCTTTTACAACATTAGTTGTAATTAAATCTTTGAGCTTTGTTTAAATTAACTCATCTGCTTCGTCGTTGTAAGTTGTGAGCAATCCCGCCACCCTGGAACCAAAACGATATACGCAGAATGCTCACCTAATGGGCAGCGACACTGTACGGTGTCCAAGTGGACGTAGTTGCACAAGTTACCGACAGGTAGCAGCACGCATAGGTTGGCGGGCGACAACAAAATGGAGCAGAGTGGTATAAACTGCGCAGTGAACAGAATAGTTACTATTGGACTGGTGAAGAATAACGCCAACCAACGGAGATAAAAGTTTAATACTTTAAATATAATAAAAAAAACACAATGGCACCTGGAATACACTCTTTAATTTTTTTAATCTTTTACCAGCTAGCCGCGGACCCCTTGAAAATTGTCCACCTTTTGGGAACCACTGCTTTAAACAACCTTTGAAAACGAATACACCATAATACTCTTTAAAAAAGACCTTACATTTTGCTCAGTAATAAATTCAAATGGGTTCTTATTATTGTGCCAAACATTTAGGTGTATTACTAAGTAACTTATTGTTTTTTCAATATTTGTTTTAATGAATACCGGTATTGGTTACAAAAATAAAAACAAAGTGTCTACACAGTACATAAGAATCATAACTGCTTCTTAGCTAATTTAACTGCAGTGTATTACCTATAACGGATTAAAGATATATTACAAAAGAAGATAAATAATATCGAGCAAAGACTGCTCAGTATACTCAGACTCACAGTATACTTATAAATGATTTTCCCCTAGAAAATTTTGGTTCCGAGGGACTACCTATAACATTACAATGCCAATAGGATACAAGTTTTGCTTAGTGAATAAAAATATTGTTTTTCTTTCTTATGAAAGTGTTGCTGTGTATACTTAACTTAAAGCACATGACTCAATTTAAAGTAAGCCTATCGAAACACAAATACATATGTCAAATAATGGCTAAAATAATTGTAATATTGTACTTACATAATTCACTAAATTTCTTCTCTTGTAGGTATGCAAATATTCCAACAACTGAAAAACACAAGTTACTCATTTAGTTAATGTACGTACATGAGCATGTGTAGTTGATTTAATGTAAGAATGTACATAACAAACTTGTTGGTTATAATTAAATACTCGTACAAAAATCTTAAAGATCGGCACATGATTATATCCTTGAAGCACAGAGGCCCTGACAACATCCTTCGGACATATAAATCGTCTCCATCACCAGCTCTGAACATCGGTGTCCCCCAGGGATCAAACCTTGGGCCCATCCTATTCCTGTTATACGTGAATGACTTGCCTGGCTCCATATCATCTGGAAATTTATGGCTTTTTGCCGATGACGCCTGTCACCTAGTCCCAAGCCCAAATCGAAACATCACGACTGAAAACGCCCAAACTGGCTTGCTTGAAATGTCAACTTGGTGTAGCAAAAATCATCTGGTCCTAAATTCTAGTAAAACCAAATTAATGGAATTTTATAACAGGAAGAAGCCTGAACCACCTCCGATATTGACCTTGGACGGGGTGCTACTTGAAACCTGTAGTGAAACCAAATACTTGGGCCTACACATTACGGAGAACCTTAATTGGGGAACACATGTCGATGCAATAGCGCCCAGACTGTCATCTGTCACCTACCTGCTGTTTAGACTTCAAAAGCTGGTTGACATCGAGATTCTCCTTAAGGTTTATTATGGCTGTTTTCATAGCATAATCTCATATGGTTTGGTATTTTGGGGTGGTTGTAGTGAGGCAAAACGCATCTTCATCCTTCAAAAGCGTGCAATTAGAAGAATATGTGGAGTCCATAGACGGACACACTGTAAACCTTTGTTCCAAGAACTGAACATCCTCACACTTCCGTCCCTCTTTATATTGGAATCCGCATTGCTTGTTAAGAAGAACCCCAATATTTTTGTAACAAACACCATGGTCCACAATTACAACACAAGAAGAGCAACAAATCCACATGTACCTCAAGTAAATTCCACCCTTGCAAGCAAGAGCCCTTACTTCAATAGTATAAAAATTTACAATAAATTGCCTCAGTACATCACACAAGAGCCCTCTATCAACAAATTCAAGAACCTGCTAAAAACATTCTTAAGTCAAGTGGCCTACTACAGTGTTGATGAAATATATGTCTAGGCCATGTACAATCTTGAAGAGGAAATGAATCCATCTATATAAATTAATATGAAGAAATGTATAAAAACCTGACGACCACGTCGCTGATGCGATACCAGTGGGAATTCTCCAAGTATCCAAGTAAGTAAGTAAGTAAGTATCGTACAGATCTTCTAATTCTAGGCTATACAATTTACCCTAAAACTATAAACTTTTTCAAGGACAGTAAACATATGTAAAAGAGGTTACACTGAAGATCAATTTTTGACCAGTCTTATCAGCCATCATCAGTTCCATTCAAATCAGAGAAAATAAAAGATTTTAAAACTTGTTTGCAATAACCCTGCAATAGATGAAAACTTGAAATGCCTCGCCCCAGAAAACTTGTAGAATATTCTTTAAAGCCGTCATTTTTATCCCCTGCTTCAATAACAAGAGGTTACGTAGGCTACTCAGATTGGCTGCTGTGGGGAAGGCAAAGAAATTAAGTTTGTTTTTTAGTAAAATGTAGCCTAAAATAAATAAAACAACTTTGATCAAAATACATCTATAAAAAAGCAAACAACAACAGTTTACTTAGGACTATTCTTTTCTTACCAAGATTGATGGCACTCTGAATTTCATTAAATTTTCTGAAATCTAACCTATCCAAGTAGGCTACCATTTGTTATTTTTCCTTCAATTTGACGTTTAAGTCGTTTAATTATCTTTAATAGTACTGGCCTTTCCTATTGCAATGAAATATTGTTTGACGGAATAAAGAATTGTCTAAACTTATTGTATATTGCCCCAAGCAACGGCCGTTCAAAATCCTGGCATTCTTTTTTGGAAACACTGTACTATTGCCAAATTATCTAGCATAGCTTGATATATGAATTGATATAGGCTTTAACCCTCCGAGTGTTAAGCGTCGCGTAATCGACGCACAACACACCCGCCGTGGTGTTATGGGTCGCTTTTGCGACCCATAAACATTGTTTACGGCGAAGGCTCTGGGACTGACTGAATCAGATTGAACTGGATCGAGATTGGTATTGTTGTTTTCGGCATATTCTGAGCTTTCTCCTTATGTCTGTTTCTAGACGCTATTCATTTTAGTTTCGAAAATATTGTAGCAGACAGCTGACGTGCGTATTTCTAAACAACTTGGTTAACCTCGCACCGATGACTGATGTGTTTTATTACGTTTATCATTGTTTTAGTGTTAAAAATCACAAGTAGTGTAATATGTGGTGCATTATAAGAAGTTTTAAGTGATTTTGAAGGGCTGGTTGATGATCCTGAAGAAGTAGGTAGTGATATTGATGTAAATTATCAGCCAGATTCCTCAATGGTTAGGCTATGCATTCTTAGCTAAACGCTATGTACCGAAATCTGTTTTTTGCCCATAACTTATTTATTTGCAAACCTACTTCCTTATATTATTATATTTTTGGAAGCCTCATAAAATTCTGAACAAAGTGTCCATTTTAAAATATTTGTAGACCAATAAATTATAACAATTTATTGAGCGCAAACATTAACTTTTTTGATTTATTTTATAATTTTTGAGAAATGTTAACCCCACAAAAATTGTAGAACATTTTTTTTGTAATGTTTTATATGTTACATTGAAGCCCATAATTTTCCAAATAAAATTACAGGGTGGGTTTCTACTGACCATGTTAACTTCGCCAGTGGGTTCTACTCACTAAAAGGAACAAAAAAGTTCCTATAAACCCATGTCCGATTTTCGACCGTTTGGCTGTTTTGGGGGATTTTGTGTTTTTCTTATTTTATTAGACTTTGCTCCACAATTTATGTAATAAGAACTTAACCAATTACTTTAGAGAGTTATAGTTAAAATCATTGGAAAGAACATTAAACTTGCTATAAATCAAAGGTTTCATTCAACAATTATACCATTACATAGTCCACGTTATAACCAAAATAAAGTAAAAAGTCATTAAATTAATTAATTACGATAATTTTCATGGGCCTCCTTTGATACATAAACCTGCATTTATGCAATGTTGAAATACATAAAAAACTTGGCATTTTAATAATCTTTCAAATGATATGCTATTCAATACTATTATTGATATAAACCAGTGAGAAATTACTAATAAACTACAATAAAACACGGTTTACAGATTTTGTTTTTGCACAGTTTTACTGTTAATAATAATTACTGTATTCATCATGTTGGCATAATCTTGATTGGTAAAAGGCTCCATGTTTTAATAAATGTTGAAAAACTCTTAATTGACTTGGAAATATAAAGTTAAAACAGCAAATTATTCAACAAGGTATGTTCAAGCAGCTGAGTTATCTAGCTATAGATGACAAATCAATAAAAGCTGACTTAATCAAGCACAAGGTAAAACTAATTACACAGCATTTAAGAATCAAACACACTACATCTTTGAAAATGTGAAAAACCTTGAGTTTATACATTTTATTAATTCAGATAATTTTAATAAATATTTAAAAGTTAAAATAATGTACAAATTTTATTAGATAGTTCAATAAAATACATCATCGAGTATACAGTAATTATTATTAACAGTAAAACTGTGCAAAAACAAAATCTGTAAACCGTGTTTTATTGTATTTCATTAGTAATTTCTCACTGGTTTATATCAATAATAGTATTGAATAGCATATCATTTGAAAGATTATTAAAATGCCAAGTTTTTTATGCATTTCAACATTGCATAAATGCAGGTTTATGTATCAAAGGAGGCCCATGAAAATTATCGTAATTAATTAATTTAATGACATTTTTACTTTATTTTGGTTATAACGTGGACTATGTAATGGTATAATTGTTGAATGAAACCTTTGATTTATAGCAAATTTAATGTTCTTTCCAATGATTTTAACTATAACTCTCTAAAGTAATTGGTTAAGTTTATATTACATAAATTGTGGAGCAAAGTCTAATAAAATAAGAAAAACACAAAATCCCCCAAAACAGCCAAACGGTCGAAAATCGGACATGGGTTTATAGGAACTTTTTTGTTCCTTTTAGTGAGTAGAACCCACTGGCAAAGTTAACACGGTCAGTAGAAACTCACCCTGTATAAAACAGTATACTTTACATTGTTTTTAAGTTTCTAAGATACGTTTTAATAAAACCCTGCGATTGCGCAATAATTGGGCGAACATTAAGACCAAAATTATGGACACTTGGAGGGTTAAGCAATCATTTGTAGCAAAGTAATTGATAATAGTTATTTGTGTAACTACTGAGCAAAGTGGCACTTTGCTGCACGCAAGAGAAATGTTTACACACTCGCCTGCGGCTCTTGCGGAACGTATCTCGAGTGCAGCAAAGGACATTTCCGCTTGTGTTACACATTATATTTTTCCTACAGTCAATATAAAGCATATACATTATTAGTCTTTCAAACACTATACAACACATTTTTAGGTTAGGTTGAACCCAAGCATTAAATGGAATAGGAAATAATTAACCAGCTGATTGTAGTCGTAAGTATCTTTAAGTGTTGCTTATTTACAAGAGTACAAGTATAAACAGTAATAATCAGTAAAAAGAATAAACAAGTTGATTGTTCTGCAAAATATGCCAATATAACATTTTATGACAATTTTGTAACTTTCTTACTTACACACCAAGTGGAAAACAGTTTGTATACTATAGACATACCACTCACAAAACAACCTGCGCAGAAACGAAAAGATAACGTGGTTCGCGCCAGTAGGTGTGGCATACCATTCAAACCTGCGCGGCTCGAAACGGCCCAGGGTTCTTTTAACTGGTATTACTATAGTTCATACTTCTTTCTTTATTTTTCAATTAGGGTATCAGGTTTAATGAAACATGTTTTGCAGTTTCTGCTATTTCTTCTGGTCTACACAACCTGAAATTGAATTCTGGTTTACATATATTCACAATCACTTTCACTGGCTTCATTATTTAGGCCCACTTATAATTATTAATTTTTCAAATACTACACTTTAGGTTATGTTCAAACAAAGCGTTGAACGAAAATAGAACATAAACTATGAACACGAAATGACAGGTTAAATGGTAGTTATAATAGTCAATCAGCTGATCATAGTATTATTATCTTCAAGTGTTGCCAACCTATTTCCAAGCTTACACGGATTACGTGCATAATAAAACCACGCTTTTTTGTGTTGTTTGGTTGGAATCCTGATGTGCGCCAAAGTATAAACCGTACGACAAAGTAAGTAAATACAGCAATTAGCAGTTTTCTGTACAATAAACAGTGCAAGGAAGCCAATTTTGTCGAGTGACTATAGGAAAACTATAACTTAAGTTCTTTCGTTAATGGTACTATATGTCATATTTTCTGTCTCAGCTCTGACTCGTGGGTTCAGACTTTTTTTAAGCCCATAACTTAAGTTTAGTCATTAACTTATCCATCAGGAACTAAAACATATTCTAGATGTTGTAAATTATTGAACACCATTGGAGTAAAAACAAACACAATACAAAAACATAAAACGCAACATAAGGATAACAGGGCCTGTAATTTAATACCTGCAAACAGGCAATGGGAACGTTCTGCGAGAGTCGGTACTGAGTGCACTGTTACCGACGGTTGCAGAATGTTCCCATTGCCCGTTTGCAGTACTGTATTAAATTCTAAGCTAGGCCTATGTTATGGTTATGTTTTATGTGTTCGTTCATGCGCTCTATGTGTGTTAACCGTTTGATCGAGAGATGAAAACTTATAATTCGTGGCTTTCATTTAATTTATGGCCTAACAAAAGCCGAAACCCGAGTCATCCCCAACAAAGGACAAGTCAGAACAGAGATAAAAAGTCTGGTAGCCTTAGTAAGTTAGCAGGCTAGGCTAGGCCTATTAAAACTGTATAGCCTAATCAAATTGCTCAGGCGGCCAATATGAATGAATATACTTATATTAGGTCTACCTGAGTTTCTGTGTTAAATTAATAAGAAAATGTTATATTTAGTAATATCAATAGCATTACATAAGAGAAATACTAGTTTTGCACAAAGAACACTCACAAAAGATGGAACTTGTTAAGCTAATCCACTGTTTTATATCTTTATGTCGGAAGGGTTTGCGATGATTCTTAGGTAAGAGTTTGGCCCTCATGTTATTTAAAGATAAAAGTGAACTAGACTAGTTTAGTTGACTTCTTACTAGGTACCACTGCCACCAGGTAGACGTAACTTATTTTCTACTTACTCAACAATTTTAAGTTTGTGTATAGAAATTGAAATTCAAACTCAAACATAACAACATAGGGTCTTTCTCTAGCTTTTTCTACAAAAATATTTTATTGTTTTTTATCTTTGTTTGTCGTTGGTTGGCAGGCTAGGTTTTGCTATGCAGTTTCGACAGTTTCTTTATTTAATATTTAGGTTGCTGTCCAGGTTGAGCAGCTAATTGTTTCTTTATTAAAAGGAATACATATTTAAAAAAAACCCATAATCCGGGTCGTTGTCAAGGCGCCTCCACGTAAAACCACCACCTCGGTGTTTTAGTCAGAGGCGTCAACCCGCCACCACAAAAAAACAGAGGTGGTGGGTTGACGTGCAAACTCACGTCAATGAGCCACCACGACAACGTGCCACCACGGCAACCCACCACCACCAGTTTTTATCATAGGTGGTGGGTTGCCTTTAAGCTCCATATTTGATGACGTCAACCACGGCCGCCTTAAACTACAGGCCGTGGCCTGGTAGAATTGGGAACGTCGCAAGCGGTGTTGTTCAGTGACAGACGTCCCATAAGATAACATGGCAGACAGGTGACATCAGCTCATTAATTCGCACTTTATTGATTTAAATTTAAATGAACATAAATTTATTAAAATATTGAAAATAATACATAATTGAAAACCGAAACAATATGAATTAAAATCTATATCTGTACATTTTTAAGCGGAGTCAATATTGTTATAGTCCAGTAACCAATATTTCGTAAATACACAAATATTATTAGCTGCTTCCAAACAATAACAGCTGTTACAACACCACTTGCGGCATTGCCAGTTCGAAGGCCGCGGCCTGGAGTTAAAGGCGGCCGTGCGTCAACCCACCACCTCGCACGTATGCGACAACGTGCCACCACGACAACCCGCCACCACTATTTTACGAGGTGGTGGGTTGTCGTGTACGCTCAATCATAGACTAACCAACACAAGTAGACTTCTCACCCCATTGTAAATTTTGAAGCACGTTTTTCGTGTCTAGTTCATGTACATGACACTGGGCGCTAGTGTCGACGAAACTTTGTTTCTATTATTTTAGGGTTAATTTCTTGATTTGTGCTTTACTGTGTGGTTATATAACTAGGGGACAAGTTATTGTTTATGATTAGATCGTATTATTTGGTTAAACGAGGTTTTAAATGGCTGTAATAACGGGAAACAAATTGTAAACAAAACACGACCTCTATATAAACCGTACAGAACTAACAATAAAATTGTCTTCAGCTGTTCCATAAGGATGAGAAATCTACTAAGGGAGTATGTTTATCTATGGCTCAATGTTCGGTGCCGTCAACCAGCCACCTCGCACGTAGACGTCAACCAGCCACCACGTCAACCCGCCACCACACTAAAGAAGTGGCTGGTTGACATGTATGAACACGTCTATGCACCACCATGACAACATGCCACCACGACAACCCGACGCCACAAATTTATCTGAGGTGGCTGGTTGGCGTGTCCGCTCAAGTCAACGTGCCACCCCAACAACGAGCCACCACGTCAACCAACCACCTCAACCATCTTCTCTTTTTTTTCTGGCTGGTTGACGTGGTGGTGCCTTGGCGCGTTCCCCATAATCCTACAGTGCCTGATCGTGAATTTGTCTGAAAGTGCATTTTTTTTTTTTTTTTTTTAATAGAGGGCCAGGCTTCAAGTAACCATGGGATTGCAACGCAGCTAGAACAGCTTATTGTGCACCCTCATTCACAGGTCCTCATTCTTTGTCAAATCCCAGGTCCTTTGTGAACCGTGAGATCCTTTTGACAATGGTGACCCGTTCTTCCCTTTGATCTCCAGTCGATAGGCCAAGGGATCTCATGCGCAGACCTTGTAGGGCTGGGCACATAAATATCACGTGGAATGCTGTCTCCTCCTCCTCTCCACATTTCCTACATAAGAGGCTTTCAACTTGAATTCCCATCTTGTGTAAATGTCCACGGAATACCCAATGGCCGCTAATAAAGCCAACCACCTTCCGCAGGGTCTTCCTACTCAGCCCAAGGGCTTCTGCCGCTATCGCACCTGTAGGTGCCTTCAGCATTCTCTTTGACTGTACATTTCCTTCTGTTCTTTCCCAGTTCCTTTGATGTTCTATGCCCATCCACTGGCGAACAGCTCTCCATGCTGTGTTATAAGCAATACCACACGTCGGCTCTGGACCCATGAGCGGGCTTTCAGCTCCTTTGTTTGCCCACTTGTCAGCTCCCTCATTGCCAGCAATACCTTTGTGCCCTGGAACCCAACTAAGGATGATCCTGTTGGTCTTTCCCAGGGCTTTCATGGCTTGATGACAGTCCCATACAGCCTTGGAGGTAAAGTCGAAACTGTCAAGTGCCATTAGTGCTGCTTTGCTGTCTGAGTTCATGTATATAGTGTGGCCTATAAGACCGCGCTTCAAACACACGCTGAAAGTGCATAATTCGAATGTTGTTCTTTTTTTTATTTTACACACCAACGAACAAACTCCATTTTTACATTCTTACAACAAAACAAGTTGGAGAAAATATTTAATAACAATAATATAGCATTCGCTCTGGCCTTAGTGAAAATACATGCATTTAGATAATAAAGAATGTACATAATGATTCAAATGTAAATAAATTACATATACAAGTAACATAAATAATAAATAGACGTTGAAATATACAAAAATAAACAATACAAATAGACTGATATTTACAGAACAACAGTCTTGCCAAGAAAGTCCCCGCATTTAGATAATAAGTAGTGTACATAATGATCCAAATATAATAAATTATTATGTAATAAATATGTTTGGCCAAAACTTTTAAAGAAAAAAGATTGGGAAATGTATCTATAGCATTTGAACAAATAATAAAAGATGCAGTAAAAGTTGGTCAAAATCACCGAACTTATTATATACAGATAAAGGATAAGAATTTATAAACAAAGGATTTAATGTAGTTTTGAACAAGAATAATATTAAATTGTATCATACAGAAAATAAAGAAAAATCAAGTATTATTGAAAGATATAACAGAACTCGAAATGAAAAAAATGAAAGATCTTTTTGAAATTAATAAAAATTGTAGATGGATTAATATTCTTCCAAAAATAGTTAAAGAATAACATAATGAATTTCATTCAATAATTAATTCAAATGAAACCAATTATTGATGTAAATAAAGAAAATGAAAAGGATTTTATATATACAATTTGTAAATATAACCATTGACAACCCGCCAAAAATAATCACAAAATTGAAAATCTAAATTTAAAATAAATGATAGAGTTAGGATAGGAAATAAAAAATCATCCTTTTCAAATAAATATATAAATAATTTGTCAATAGAAGCATTTGTTGTTTCCAGAATCAATAATACAAATCCTGTTAAATACAATATTAAAAATTTAAGTGATTAAGACACAGGCTAATTGGAGGTTTTTATGATTATGGACTGAAAAAAAACTAATTTAGTAAATACAAATTGACCAGTGCTTAGTCAAATGCTGATTTTATTTGGAATTAACTCTAGAAAATATAAATTGATCAGTAATTTGGGGGTATATTATTAATATAATATAAATATATATTTTCTAAGTAAAAATTATTTATAATAAATGGAAGTGAAAAAAATCCTAAACATATTGTATGTATTCAGTTCATTACAATTATCGTATCCATCCTACTATAAATGATCGTAAAGGTCCAATTCCTATCATGTGACTGTTAGCGGCTGAAAAAATTGACTGCTTCAATGCAAAGTAGATGCAACCGCTTCATATCGAGCGTCTACAGCCGCGCGACTGGAGCGACTGGAGCCGCGTGGCTGTAACGTATTTATAGTTTATACTTACGGAGTTTGAGGTGTATACCTTCAAAGATGATTCAAAGTTGATGAACTGGTTCGTCACACGCCCATACGTTTTCAACCCGAAGCACCCTCAATACTTGAAGAAGATGTCTCTGAATGAGAATGATCTGAAACCCCTCTTTTCGCCGTACCATGAACAATGGATTAGGTTGTTCATTGTTGTTTACAATTCACAGTAATATTTCCTTTTCATTCGCTGACAACTGTGCTTATTTCACGACGGTCAAGAGTGCAATTGCACTAGTCACTAGTCGTGGGAGTCGCAGGAGTCGCGGCATAGGAATTCAGACAAGCGTCTCGAGCCGTACGGCTTTACTAGTAAACGCACGGCTGTAGACGCACGACTAGAGTCGTATCAGTCGCCGCATAGGAATTGGACCTTATAAAATCTGGTAGACCTCACTAAAGCGAGCGGAAGTTGCCGTTCCCACAATGCAACATTCTGCTCAATTATAAGCTATGAATAAAAATCAGGATTATAAGCTATAGAACAAAATCGGATTATAACCTACGCCACTATTTGACCATTATAGGTTGTGAAACTTAAAACGTTTCATACCTTATAACGTGTTAGAGAAATTGTGGCATAGCTTGTAATTTTTCGTGAAAGTGTGGTATAGCTTATAACTGATTATAAGCCATGCCACATTTTCAAGATTATAAGCTATGGAACAGATTCACGATTATAAGCTATGACATTATAAGGTATGAGACCCCATGTAAGTACCCTACTTATCCTTTCTGTTCATCTCTTATTATCAGCGGTGGGGCACACGGGAGGGACTAAGGCTAACATATCTTGTAGTGTCAGCGTTTGCCGTTAGAACTGCTAAGTTGAATTTTTTTTTTTAGTTATAAAATTAACTTTTTAACTATAAAATATTGTTTTAAAATTATGAAATTAATTTTTAATTTTTAAAATTTAACTGTCATAACATAACCTAACCAACCAGACTTGCTGATAATATAAAAACTATATAAGATAAAATCGAATTAATGATTACTTATAATTTGTAATTAATTATAAAATTAATTTTAAAATTTAGTATTATAAAATTAAACTGTCATAACCTAACCTAATCAACCAAACTTGCTTATATGAAAAATTTGTTGACAAAAAGTTTGCGGTGCCAGTGGGATTCGAACCCGGGACCTCCTGATCATCAGTCCGAAACGCTACCAACTATGCCACGAACACCGCTGAAATCACATCGTTTCGTTACGGTAATCGTGTTCGTGTTGCCTCAAGAGAAGACATTAGTCACTAGAATATGACGTCACTACACCTTTAGCCTTAGTCCCTCCCGTGTGCCTATTCCTTATTCTCAGCATCTGTTTTATTCTTCTTGTTTTGTTTATGTTTTGATTTGGCGGTTAATGGTGTAGGTTAATTAATATTAATACGAATACTTCACTTTGTCTTCGTCTGACTCTGACTAGACTACTGAATTCTGACTTTGTTCGGTAAGTTATTTCTTTTTGAAATTGAATACAGTATTTTTGTTTTTAACAAAAGTGTAATAATCTGATATTCTAACGGTATAGAAATTGATTCTTTGATTTAAAACCAAACATTAGAATTTGTTTTACGTTCAACTGTACAGCCACAGCCACTCAAAATAGCTTCAAAGTTGGAATAGGCTACCAAGGGGTAAAAATGTACAATTTCTTACTGGTCAACAGAAAAACTCTGTCTGTTGTAGCTTGTTAAATTTAAACATAACTTGGAAACCAGTCTAACCCAGGTCTACTTTTACAAATAAGAATATTTTAGTTTTGAATTGTAATTTTAGCGAATTTCCCTAAGTTATAGGTCTAGGGATCGAAGTAACTTAGCAGTTAAATTACCTTAGTTAGCACCAGTGTTTCCACACGACCAAAACAATAATCCCGCTTACTGGGTCGAGAAATCCCGTTTTATCCCGCTTTTAAATCGGTGAAAAATCCCGTTTTATCCCGCATGATTTTTTTGGTACAATTCCTAGTATTTAACTTTACGTATCATTTTTATAAGTTGTAAGTAACATCACTATTATATTTTGCTACAGTATTTAAACAATTTGAGTTAGTTTTTCTCTAAAATTGAGTAGAAAAAAAATAAAAATAGTCGTCACAGCCGAAAATCCCGTTTCATCCCGCATCCCGTTTTAATCCCGCTCAAGGTCTAAAAATCTTGTTTTCGGGATAATAATCCGGCGAATGCAAACACTGGTTAGCACGTTAAGTCTTAGAATCGGGACCGATTTACTTTGTCACTTTGATGTCCCTCAGAGGCCAAAAACACCATTGTTCAAATTGTTATAAGTTATGATGTATAGCCTAGAAAAGAGTTGTCCGTTTGAATGTAAAATAAAAAATGGCCTATAAAAAAATAAAAAAATGTAAAAAAAAACTAAGTAGGCCTATCATAGATATTATTACGGTAACCTACTCTGAGATAAGGGAGCTTTCGAGCTTAAGTCCTGCTCTATTGAATAGGCTACCTAAGTTAAATCTATTTGGTAACCAAAAGAGTCATAACATTTTATTCACCATTCAGTACAAAAAATACAATCGTCTCATACATTTTCTAATTCATTCATTCCCAACGGACAATACCTTACCAACACCTATTCCCAACAATAATGACTTATGCTAACTACCGGTACCGGTAGCCTACTAAAATTGGGGTAGAATCAGAATATTTTTATAGTTCTTTCCTTCAGCATTACAATTATGTGGTAGACAACGGCAAAGTTGACACATTACAATTATACAATAGTAGGCCTATTTAGTTAGGCTATCTACTTACCTAACTATTACTATAAGAGCTTAATAAAACTCTTAGATTGAAGGCTAAACAATGTATTAGGCTACGTTTTGATTTGTTCCGGGTCTTCTCGTGTCACTATGTTAGCTAAACGTTATTATAGCCTATAATGCCTAAACTCATTGACTTGTAACTTCTGCAACAAATCCTTGTTGTTAATTTTCAGTTGTCTATGTTGACTGATAGATTGATTGATTGTTTGTAAGACTCATGGTCCGAGCCATCAACCGAAGCTTATTGTGCATCCCACTTGCCACTAACTGGGCTTATGCCTGTGTCCTTGACTAGGTGCAGGAGTTTTTGCCCAATGTTAGCGTCTGGTTCATCACCTGGCTGCTTTGGACCAAACAGAGCCCTTCTCCTAGCCCCTAGACCTTCGCAGTCCAGAATAATGTGTTAGTGCGACCGGTCACGTAAAAAAATAGGTGCATACAATGTGATGAGAAGTCTGCTTGTGTTGGTTTATACTGGTGATTGGTGATACGGTGTATTTAGATTATATTCGCAAAGCAAAACAAAGCATTTTTATCAATCATACCGATCCTCAGGTCTGAGAAGATAATTATTTAAATGGCGCTTTTGAGAGTACGGTATTGAATTTTTTTAACCTGTTGCTCACTCAATTTAATATTTTTTGTTAATTTCAAAGACAAACTCCTAGTTTTTTACATTAAATAACACGTAGGCCTATTATATATTAAGTTTATCCTACAGGTTGGAAGCTATTAAAAGGTTGGTTGATACTTTCGTTTTGCAACAGAGTGGTTTTTTTTGGGTGAGGGTGCTAACAGTGTCTCGACAATAACATGGCATTGTAACGGTTGGTATTCCACATTGGTACCCACTGTTACTTTGGGTGATGTTGTTCAGGAATGAAACTCGGCACTCGCTTACATTTAACCCAACTTATTAATTATCAAAACAACACAAAGAACACAAAAATAAATATCAAGCTAAAAGGTAGAGTAGACTGGAACTGTATAAACCATTTAGTTAGAAACTAAAACCCCAATTTGGAAAAGACTCTAAACCCCAATTTTGAAAACCCTTAAATATTTCTTACCTGGATCCAAGGCCAAGGGCCTTAGGCTCCAGCTACCCCAGCAGGACCCTGTCCTCCGGTGCACCTAACGCACCACTAAACACAAAACTGACTCCCCTGATCAAGTGCACTGGCCTTCTTAAAGCAACAGCCTTCTGTAGGTCAGCACAAGTTATTGTTTAGCAACACTACCAGCCTACTTACACAACAATGCCAAACACTTCCTCCTTCCATTACAGAATGCGCCCCTAATCACTCCTGGGTAGCAGTAGTAGCGCCGAGCCAGCACAGTGGCAGTGGCAATGGCAATGACAATACGATGCGTACCGCTCGACAACAAGCTTTCTCTTGTTTTTGTCAATGCTGTAACGAAGTTGATGTGTAACGTTAAAAAATAGCTGAACTTTATAACAATTATTTGTTCCATTGAACTTCAAAATCAGAACGCTCTATTTGCCAGATTTTTATTTTTAAGTTATGTCTATTTATTTTTAATTGTAGATGTTTTTACAAATATTTTACCTTAGGCCGTGCGTCCCCTGGGAGCTTGCGCCCATAGGCCCGGGCTTTTTTGGAAATCCGGCCCTGAACATAGGTAGGTTTTAATGAAAACTTTACAGTTTTTAGTTAGTTTTTACATAAACTTAACCAACATTTTGTGCTTTTTTTTAGGGATGGCAGAACAAAAAGAAGAGTATAAAACCCCTGGTGAAGACGAGGTAGTAGATGTTCTCTTTGATGTAACCACAAGAAGAAGCGCCGTACCTAAGAGAGTGGCAAACATTGAAACAGAAATTCTTCGACAAAGACAATATCTAGCAGTATGTATTATTATTCAATTCCATTGACCAGTAACTTAATAATTATTATCATAGACAAAAAGAATTAAATATAGACTGTCAGCCGTGCAGTGGTAATCGCAGCACAGTAACTTGTGCTGACCTACAGAAGGCTGTTGCTTTAAGAAGGCCAGTGCACTTGATCATCTTGACGGTCTGTATTTAATTCTTTTTGTCTATGTTATTATAGCCTACTATAATAACCTGCCTTCACGGGTGGAGCTAGCGCGCGTCACATATACAAACCGCTCATTTAAACGCAACCCTAAATTTATACAATTCAATTTTCCGTTTGAAACTTATATCGTTGTAATCTGCATTAACTACCGAATCTGATGGTCCAAAAATATTTTAGTTATGATCAATAATATGGTTTTTAAAGGGGAAAATTATTAGGATTACAAACTTGTAAAATTCAAAAAGTCACTAAGTGGGGATTTTTTTTAATTTTTGGGATAGGAACAAACTTTGAGCGAGGAAATATTCAATAATAGTTTTTCCTCAATAATTAGTCTGAAAATTCTCGATAAAACCAACGGGTCGTTTATTGCTTATCAGGAAGTAAGGCTTCATAAACTTGGCGATCACATTACATCGTTTCGCAATGTCCACATTACGCTGTTTATTATAACATGCTATTAAAAACAATTTTATGATCCTGTTAAACAATTGCACTGTTTGTATTTAGCGAAACAAGTAATTAGTATTAAAACTGTATTTTAAAAATTGTGTAGTCTTAAGGCTTAGACTTAACTTTACCTTGTTGGTGATTCTGGATTTTTTAAATAGCGGGGCTTAGAGCAGCGTGACTACTGTAGTAAATTATTGAAATTCGTGATGTGTTCCCAACTGTCTCTTTTAACAAAGTAATTCTACCTTGATAGCAGAGGTGAAATGTATTATAATTTAGTTGTAAGAAAGGTTTCTTTTCTTGACCAGCACTTTAAAATGACATGTATATCACCATGTGCCTATTTTGTTTTTTCCTGGGTTTTACACATGCAGTTAAGTCTTGATAATTTGATCATGTTGTCCGACCTTCTGTGTCATATGACCTTTCCTGTTGTAGATCGAGTAGGCCAATTGTGAGATTAGATTATAGTTAATTTGTTTGTTCTTTAATTTGTGGCAATTGCTTGGAAACACAAGAGGGTTATTAGTTCAATGTGCCTATTTTACGTAGTGATCTAAAATACTAACATTTTGATAGTTTTCAATGTTTGAATATAATATGCTACCAGAACTTAATGTTTTTACAATTGAAATCAGATACTGTAAAAGTAGTGTTTAAGTCTTCAAGTCCTCAGTCATTGAAACTGACGAACACCGTGGAAGGCAAGATAAAGTCATAACGCTTTTATCCAGCAAATTTCTTGAATCCTGTAACTTAACATTTAATCCACTTCCAATCCTACTCTCGCCCAGCCCGGTTTTAGTAAAAAAAAGAAGTTGGAAGTCCAACTTAGATTTGAAAAATAAAGAGTAGTAGTTAAGTTCAAAATACAAATCTGTGAGTTTTTGAAGCTGAAAAAAAGGACAGCTGTACAGTTTTTTATAGCTATGTTTTAAACATTTATGTGCTCGAATAAAGAATATTCTATTTATTTATTTAAGGCTTTGAGATCCAATTTTTAAACGATTAACATTCCCTTTCATTTTAATCCTTAAATTAACTGCTTATCAATTGAACTGGCTTTGCTGTTAAATAGAAATATTTTGGTCAGTTTTTAATAAGTTTCTAACTAGTCAAGAATTTCTGGAAATATTCCTAAAGAACTTTTATTCCTACTTGTTGAACGAGCTCCTAGCATTCCTATTTATATTCCTGAATCACCCTGCATCATAGATCACTTGTTTTCACTGTTGTTAGTTTAGGTTTTAATGTACGGTAAGTTGTTAGTTGATTAAATATATCTTAAGTTTTATATGATTTTTAGGAAAATGTCACAGTATTGCCTAGTATGGATACCAAGAAGGTTGCAACTAAGTATCCGCTGAAGAAGTCTTTATCTGCAGTGAAAGAATCTTCTGATAAAAAGGGCCAAGAGATGATGACTCGTGTAAGTATTACAAACATCTTAATGGTTGTCACGGGGTGAAGAGTTTGGGTTATACCTACTTTGGAAATAGGCTATAACAGTCAACAGTAAGCTGAGCCCATAATTTAGGTGAGCCGGTGGCTCAGTTGGTAGCATCACGGTCATCGGGCCCAAGGCAGTGATGTCGTGGGTTCCGATCCTGGTCACTGCCACAAACATTTTGTCAGTACAGTTCACCTTTGTAGTTCACCTTTGTACTGTACCAGCTCACCCCTTGCTTTGCTGGATACGTTCCACGCACAGATCTGTAGTCTATGTGGACAAGCAAATGCAAGGTCAAAAGAGGCCGCCAACCTCAAAAAAAAAAAAAAAACAAATCCAAGGGGTCCAAAGAGGTTGGGGGCAGCTAAAACGACTCTACTGAGCTTGAGGGATCCAGGTGGTTTTGGAGTGACTTATCAAGCGGGGCAATGGGGGCAACGCACCAGGGGCACCCGACGACAGACTCCTGACGAAACAGCGAGCCTACCGAACGGTGAAGTCACGGCCGACCATCCCTCTCTCTATCTGAGTAGAGTAGGGGCTAGTCGTTGCGGCAACGCCCCTGGTCCAGCCGACGGCTTTTTAGATATAAGCATTTTTATTCAGAAAACTGTGCCCGCTGGAAATTCTATAATTGTGCAGTTAGCGTACCCACTTTGTATGCCTTGTAACTTTTTTATTTTTCGAGAACTAACGTAAATATTGGAGAACTATCAAGGACAAACTACGAACTAACGATTGGTATATAGATATACACATTTTTTAATCAGAAAACTGGTAATTTTATAATTGTGAAGTTTGTATGCCATGTAACTTTTTTATTTTTTGAGAACTATCGAAAATATTGGAGAACCATCTAGGACTAACGAAGAACTAACAATTGATATATAGATGTAAACATTTCTCATGAGAAAACGGCGCGCGCTAGAAACCGGAAGTGTGAAGTTAGCGTACTCACTTATTATCGGCTATAACTTTTTTTATTTTTTGAGAACTAACGAAATAATTCGGGAAATATCGAGAACTAACGATGAACTAACGATTGGTATTAACAAAAGTGGATACGCTAATATGGGTACTCCAACTTCACGGACCTCAACTTTTGGGTTATACTAAGAATTTTATTACATTTTACAGGAAAAGAATGTTCTTTAACGATTTTAATAATTTATTGTAATTCTGGGAAATTTCAAGTTATGGATTTTAAGCTGGCAACAATGATTGTCTCGTACCAGCTGAGAGTTCTAAGTGATATTGATTGTTGTTTTTAATATTTTGAATTATTGGCGCACCCTGGTTCGTATCTAACACTACAATTAGGAATGAGTTCAAAATTAAATCAGAGAATGGAGAAATTACAGACCATAGCAAAAAGTACCAAGAAAAATTGGGATATCATCCGAACAGTCTTGCTGTTACTATAACTTATTAAGTAAATAACTTATTAAGGTTATTTTCATCTTCAGTAGTGATGTTTTTAATTAAATTTAAGTGAAACTAGAAGGCCCTTTGCTGCTCTGTAGCGTTGAAATATGTTTTTTATTGAGTAAGTATCTTTAACTTAAGTGATTCAAATGATCAATATCTCAAATGAAAGCCTTTATTTTTAGGATTAATTATAAGGAAATATTGTGACTGATTTAGTAATTTAATTTTACTTAGCGTTTTATTTTTGGTGTTTTTCAGACCAAATTCCTTTGTGAAAGGGCGGACGCTTTGAAATCTGCACTTGAACAAGCTAAAAGTGAAAAAGAAAATAAAGAAAAAAATTAGATATTGATAGTTATTGTGGAGCACAATCGGTATTTAAAAGACATTTACTACTGTGTGAAATGTTGTTGATTTCCTTTTGTAATTGTATTACGTTTCTATAACTTGTTGACTTTCTAAGGCTTTCCCAAGCTTTTGGCAAAATTAGATGTAGGGAATTTGTTATTAAACAATACAACGTACATTTCATGATATTTAACATTCGTAAACTTACATAACTTTTACTTTGTGTTGAGTATAGTTTTATAGGTTATCAATAGGTCTGCTGGAAAAAAATATTTTATTGATATCCTAAAGGTTTCAAAGCTTTGTTTAACCTTGCATTTAATACTGTGTTGTAAGTACTCATATCGTGGGTACACAGGTTAACTTATATTACCTATTGATTGGTGATAGGTTACATTGAAAGGTTTCCATAACGTACAGTTTTCTTATTTAAATACTCAAGTTAAATGTAGTTGTTTACCTATTGTTGTGTTATAAGTTACCTGATGTAGTATTTATGTTAGAAACAAAGTGGTTTCTAGTGTTTCCTTGGTTGGTTTTGATATTTAATAAAATGTTGTTCTAAATTTGTGTGTTTTATTGAAATGTAAAATATTTGTTGACATTCTAAACAAGTCTTTACAAGAATTCAATTTAAATTTGAATCAAAATGCAGCAAAAGGAGTTTATGAATATTTATGTAAAATAGCTGATGGTAAATAGGGTGATTTTTCTATTATCTGTTTAAACCCCCTAAAGATTGATTTACCCTTTTGGTTAAAGATCGCCTTGATATTTTTCAAACATTATATTTATTTTATATCTTTTTTGTGATAGTTTGAATGTTGGGATTTGGAGGCATTGTATGGATAGTATTAAAAATTAGGAAATGACCTGGATTGACCATCACAGACGCCTTTTGAGGTTTAGATACTTGTTCACCACTTTTTATAATGCTACTAGCAGTTAAAAAGATACAAAATATTAGATTGTCCAGTTCAGATTTTGCTAAAGGAAATATAGAGCAAATCTATCTTTGGGTGTATCTGGGTGGAATTGTTGACAATAAATCTCCTTCAAAAACTTAGATTTCACCTATTACCATAAAAATAATAATATAAAAATAATTACCCTAAATTGTTTTGAGCTGAGTGGAACTTTTAAGTTACAACAAAATGTTTATATAACCGGTGAACAATAAATCATATTCATATAAATCATAAAAAAATTCTGTGTTATATAATCTCCCATCACCACGGCAACGTCTTTTTGGTCATCTCCTGCGATCATGGCAACATTATAGTTAACTCAAGGGATCACGAATACATTGTGGTAATTTACTGCAAGTGTGAAAAACGTGACATTACGACCTGAAAATATAACAAAAGCTGATTTGTGGCAGATTGCATTGGTCATTGAAACCTTTGAATTCCCCATTTCCATACAAACGATTCTCAGTTTTTTCCTGGTTCAGTTCTTAGTTTTCCCAGTTGGATGGACGGCTGGGACACACCATAGGTGGTAGAATTTTTTAAAGAAAAAACTAGTTATTTTATTTCCTTGTAAATTTTCTTTTGCATTTATGATGCTGTCTTGGCCTGTGACATTCCTTAAATTAACATAGCCTAATAGGTAGGCCTATATTGATTCTTATGTGCTGGAGAAAACACGATGAGTTTTAACAAAAATCCTACAAACACATCATTGAATAGGAGCTCAAATGAGCAAAATGAAGCGTCTGAAGTGGAGCAGAACCGAACCCCTTTGATCGAAGCTCCAAGCTTAAGAAGTCGCCACCACCGAAAAACGTAAGGACATCTCCGCCACCTGCACCTTTCAAGTGCTCTACGTTCCCCCCGTTAGGATCCCTTTCGGCAAGTGGAGCTGGAAACGGTCCAGAAAATGTTGGCGATGTAGATGTCGAACTGGCATTGCCGGGAACTGTTGTAGGGATGCCGAAGGAAACCTTCACAGCGACGTCGCGGTCGGAAAGCTCTGAGATTGTGCTTCTGCGTCAGGAATATCTTGACGCAGATAGTAACATTGAAACCCGGCTCCGTGACATGGAAAAGATGATTAAGGCTATGCTGGACACCTTCCGGACCCAGAGAGCCGTAAACCAAGTGGTAAAAAATGGAATGGCAAAACTAGAGGATGACCTTGGCTTCGTCTTTGCCTGCCGTCTGGTAAGCAAGGCGACCATGGAAAAGATTGCCGAAAACGTGGTGTCCCTGCCCGATGAAAGATCGCTGCCCTCTAAGAAACGTCGGAGGCCTTCCACATTTAGAGTCCTCCAAAAAGAGAAGAAGGCGTCCAGACCAAAAAGACCACGGTAAAGGCCAAGGCGACTCAGACGGACCTCTCGTCTGCTGTGCCCAGACCCTTTTCGGACGTAGCTGCAGCTCGAGCGAGGCGCCAACTGGCACAGCAACCCACGACCCCTCTTCAGGGAAGTTCCCGAAAGGGGTCAGTGGTGGAGACACCTGGGGCTGTTTGGGAAAAACGCCTTTCCAAAAAGGAGAAGAGGCAATTGAGGCGGGTGGAGGTCGCCTCCATGAAAAATGAGGCAGTGAAGGCACAGCCAACTGGCGTGGCCCAAACTGGGCCCGGTTCGGTGCCTGCACCTAAAAGGTTGCGGCCAAAAAAGCCCAGGATGGAGGCAATCATTGTCAAACCCTCAGGGGGGAGATCAAGGCCAATGCTAAGCCAGAGCAGACCGATACGGTTGTACGGTCGATTAGACAAACCCGGGGCGGGGACGTTCTCCTTGAACTGGGTAGGTCGAAAGACAAAGCAGCCTTTACTGCCGAACTGAAGGCAGCTGTCGAAGGCCAGGGAACCGTCCGTTCTCTTGAGCCAAAGACATCAGTCGAGGTTCGAAACATTGATTGTGTGTTGACAGAGGTTGATGTTGTGGAAGCCCTGAAGAAAGCTATCCCCGAGCTTGGTGGGCAAACGGCTTTTCTGAAGGTGTGGCTTACAAAACCGAATAGGAGCCAGCAGCGGATGGCGGTCGCCGAAATGGCAGACGCACATGCCAATAAGGTGCTGGCACTCCAACATCTGAGAGTCGGCTGGGTCAACTGCAGGCTCAGACGGAGAGTGGAAGTAAAGAGGTGTTTTAAATGCCTCTGTTTCGGCCATTCCTCCCGTTTTGCAAGAACTGCCTTCGGTGCGGGGAGGTTGGTCACATCCGTAAGGACTGCCAAGTCGAGTCCTGTTTTCTTTGCAAAGAAAATGGGCTCGCTGAAAAACACTTGAAGCATATAGCTGGGTCTGGACAGTGCAGTGCATTTAAATCTGCACTACAACAAGCGAAAGCCCTCCCACGAAGATAAGAATCCTTCAATGCAATCTTGAGCGATCCAGGACGGCTGACGCACTTCTATGTCAGCTTGCCCTAGAACACGATGTCGATGCGCTTTTAGTCAGCGAACAGTACCAGTACCGTGATAGGGACCCAGCTTTTTGGTTCCCTGATAGTCTTGGTACTGCTGCAATCTGGGCGCGTAATGCAGCTACAGTACAAGTACGGGGTCACGCGAAGGGCCGAGGTTTCGTTTGGGTTCGGTGCCGGAATGTCACTTACTTTAGTGTCTACCTCACTCCCAATGAGGCCATCCGTGACTTTCGTGAGAAGATAGACCGCCTGGAACAGAGCGTGCGCAATACCACAGGACACGTCGTCGTGGGTGGGGATTTTAATGCTAGGGCTGTCGAGTGGGGAATGACCCTCACAAATTCCCGGGGCAAGTACATTCTGGACTTTGCTGCCAGAGCCGGACTCGTTGTCGTCAACGAGGGCAACACGCCACCTTTCCGGCGCCCTGGGATGCGGGGAACGATCCCAGACATTACCCTTGCATCTGAGTCTCTTTTGCCAAGGATCAGAGCCTGGAGAGTCCTGGAGGATTACACGGCCAGTGACCACCAGTACATAATTTTTGACGTCCTGGATGGTCATCAGAGACAAGTGGCAGCGTTTCGTCAAGTGCCCGTTCGATGGAACATTAAAAAACTGGACGTGGCAAAATTCAATGGAGCCATCCTACAAAGAACGCCGGTGGTTCATCCTGCAACTGGCGTGCCTCACGCAGAGGCGTTAGTTGCATCCACGATGAAACTGATTGTCTCGGCCTGCGATGAGTCTATGCCTTGCAGGAGATACCGGTGCAATAAGCATCCTGTGTACTGGTGGACTGCCGAGATTGCGGAATTGCGTTGAGCGGCATTGAGGGCCAGAAGACTTGCTACCAGGGCTAGAGAACCCCTAGACAGACGGCGTAAGTCGGATGCTTATAGGGTGGCTAGGAGGTATCTTCGTCGAGCCATCAATCGGAGTAAACGCAGTTGCTGGGATAAATTAAGGGACGATGTTGATTCCAACCCGTGGGGCCTGGGTTACAAACTTGTAACCAAGAAACTTGGAACCCGCTCTCCACCTTCCGTCATGGACAGGGTCACTATGGAGAGGATAGTCGAGTCCCATTTCCCGGCTCACGCGTTGCGCCCACTGCGGGATTATGGAAGGGTGGACGACGTCCCACTTTTCAGCCCTGAAGAGCTGGTGGCGGCCGTCATATCCCTGAAGAACAACAAGGCTCCTGGTCCCGATGGGGTGCCCGGTGAAGTCCTCAAGAAGGTTTTGACTACCAACCCCTTGATCCTTTTGAGCATGTACAACGCCTGCCTGGTTGAAGGGGTTATCCCCTTGTGCTGGAAGACAGCTAGGCTTGTGCTTGTTGGGAAGGGCAAGGGAGACCCAGATCTGCCATCCTCTTACAGACCTCTGTGTATGTTGGATACGGCTGGCAAAGTCCTCGAGAAATTGATCCGTTCCCGGCTAAATTCAGCCGTTGTCGCTGCGGGGGACCTCTCCCCTCGTCAGTATGGATTCAGGATGGGGCGATCAACGATTGATGCGATTGAGGAGGTGAAGCAAGCCGTGATGAGAGCTGAGGATTTTACCCACTACTTTTGCAGGGTTGTGCTGCTCGTAACGCTCGATGTGCGAAATGCATTTAATTCGGCGAGGTGGTGCGATATGCTGGATGCTCTGGAGAACACCTTCCACGTGCCGGCATACCTCATGCGCATCATAGAGGATTATCTCCGGTTTCGCCTCCTAACGTATGACACTGCGGAGGGCCCGCGGACGATGAGTGTCACTTCTGGTGCTGCCCAAGGTTCCATACTCGGCCCAGACCTCTGGAACGTCGCTTATGACAGCCTTCTGAGGTCTGAAATGCCTGAGGAAACGGTCTTGGTTGGGTACGCAGACGACGTTGCAGCTTTGATAGCTGCACGTAGCGTTGAGCTGGCTCAGCTAAAGCTAAACCGAGTTATGCGTACCATAAACGCATAGATGGCAGACCACGGTCTCTCGCTTGCTCTGAGCAAAACCGAGATTGTGATTTTGACAAAAAAACGGATTGACACCATCGTGCCGTTGAGGGTGGGAGCCGTCGAGGTTCAAACTGTTCGTTCTGCCAAGTATCTTGGGGTCATGGTACACAGCAAGCTTAGCTGGCGGGATCAGATCTTCCGTACAGCGGACAAGGCCGCTAGGGTGGTTTCTTCTCTTAGCCGGTTGATGGCCAATGTCGGAGGGCCTCGGTCCAGTCGTAGAAGGCTGTTAATGTCTTCGGTCCAGTCCGTACTCTTGTACGGTGCGGAGGTGTGGGCAGACGCACTAAATAAGGAGGCATACAGGATGCGACTCGCCCGAGTGCAGCGTCAGGCAGCACTGAGGGTAGCATCTGCCTACTGAACAGTGTCCGAGCCCGCCGTCCTGGTGATTGCTGGAGTCATCCCCGTCAAACTTTTGGCGGCGGAGAGAAAGGCAATTTACCGGCGCCGTGGGGAGGACGAGGCACGAACAGAGGAACGCACCCGCACCTACCAGCTGTGGCAGGAGGGCTGGGAACAGGAGACACGGGGACTCTGGACCAGGCGACTGATACAGCAAGTCCAACCTTGGGTTGATCGGCGGTACGGAGAGGTGGACTTCTACCTCACCCAATTTCTGACGGGACACGGCTTTTTCCGGTCGTACCTGTTTAGGATGGGCAAAGCCGTGTCACCCGACTGCATATACTGCCCAGGCATTCTCGATGACGTGGAACATACATTTTTCCACTGCCAGCGCTGGGAAAGGCCCCGCCTGGAGGCTCAACAATTAATAGGACTGCTGTCGGTGGACACGGTCATACTGATTATGACGGAGGGTGAGGACAATTGGACCTGTGTGTCACATTATATCCAGGGTATTCTCCGCGCCAAGAAGATCGACCTTGACCGGGATGCGGTGTAGGTCATTAAGAATCTAAATGCCAGAAACGGTGCGAGCCCTGAGGGCTTAGGTCACATGTTGGCCTGACTTGAAGTAATGTGACAAACAATTCCAGGTCTGTGTCCAACAGAGTAGAGGGGGTTTTTTAGTGAGTAGTCTGATAATTTTCAGGAGTCTCACACTACAGGCTGGCTACCTGTGTGCGTAAAAGCATTTTCCCTCCTCTCCCTAAAAAAAAAAAAAAATATTGATTCTTATCTTTCTAAGCCAAATTTTACTTTAACTTCAAATTCTTCACTCATATTTGCGTAAAAAATCGCCCAAATGCAATTTATATTTTAAAAGCAGTTAGTTTTGGTTTGAGTGGAAATGCAAATAAAACAGCTGGGTATTCTGAATTTTTAATTCAAAAAGTATACAAACAAATGTATAGACAAAGTGTTTTTAGTTTTATGGCATAAATATAAAATTAAAGCCACTTTAAAAATCTGCACATTTATGTTTTGCCAAGTGTATAGTCAATGACCACACTAAGCAAATAAAATTTTTATCTGTCATTCGATAAAACAAAATCAGAGAGTGCAAATCTGACGTACCTACGGTACTACTACTACTATGTCATGTATAAGCCAATAAAAATACATATTAGGTATTACAAAAACATTTTGAAGTAATAATCGAACGATTTTGATAAAAACTTAGTATGTCGTAGCCCTTTAAATTCTGAACTAAATGGTATGACTACCATTTCTGTAAAAATTACGGTTCAAAAGTTATTGTAAATTATGTTATTTTCCCATAAAAACCCCTTAAAATAATGAAAAATAGGATTTTAGAAAAAAAGCCGGTTTTGATTCAACTTAGTATGTTATGGTCCTTAATATTTTGAACATTTTTTTCACTTTTTGGAAATTTTGATTTTTAATGGGGATTTTCCCATAAAACCCCATAAAATAACAGAAAATTCGGATTTTCTCGAAAATGGCACGAACGATTTTAATAACAATTGAGTATGTTTTAGTCCTTTGAATTCTGAACAAAATTGTACAAATCCCATTTCCGTAAAAAATTATGGTTCAAAAGTGATTGTAAATTTTGTTATTTTCCCATAAAAAGCCATAAAATAACAAAGATATCTCACTTTGGAGAAAAGCTGGCTTTGATCAAAATTCATGTGTTATGATCCTTATAATTCTAAAAAAATAGTACAACACCCCATTGCTGTAACAATTTATGGCTCAAAAGTTATTGCAACTTTTGTGATTTTTAACTATAAAATATCATATTTACTCTCACCGCTTACCCATGATAAAGGTTGTGGACAAGCTTATGGGAGAAAGTATGTGTCAGAATTCAGAATGCTGATACCGTTTATTGTGTATACGTCTGTTGCGGCTCAACCGTTGGTCCGATCGAAAAACTGAGAACTCTTACAGTCACTACTTTTTAACAATCTACAACTTTGGAAATTTAACATTCTTTTCCATCTCCACTCAGGATAGAACTTAAAATTTTACCTTATTGTCCAATTGTTTGTGGTTTTAGCCGCCCCAGAGTAGGTTAAAAAATGTTTTTGGCATGTTCAACTTAATTTTCCTCTTAACATATATCTAAAGTCAATTCTTAGCCAAATTGGAGGGTTTTAATCACCCTCAAATAGGGGGGGGGTCCAAAATCTCGATTTTGGAGATTCCCTTCAATTTAAAGTACACAATCGTAAGGTTATATGAAATCATAACTAATGTTTTCTGTACAACTTTTAATAGTGTAAATTTTGTTCCATTACACCTTTCACATACCTTCACCTTCACTCCAAGCCCCTCAAAACCCCAATTTGATAGTTGTGTCCTTGGAATTTGGTGGATATGCCCACTTACCCACTCCTGTTAGAGCTAGAATTTTTAAATTTGGTAGGGGTGTTGGTCCTCGGCCCAAATTACCTTAAATATATTTAAAATTCTCATGTTCCTAATTTAACCCCCTCCATTTATCAAAAATATCCCCCGTGTCACGCTTAGAATAAGCGTGTGGAGAATAAAATGTGATCACAAGCATATCAAGGTCTTGCTAACCATTAGGTAGGTTGGTCATGGTCGTAAAATATTATGAAATGGTAAATAGAGACCAATCCCATCTTACCCCCCCCCCCACAGAATACCCCCTTTTGACTTTATATCTATATCCATGATTATTGAAGTAAAGAAAGTTTTAGAGGTTAGGACTTAACAAATTTAATTCATTTTAGCACCGGCCCCACAACTAGACTCTAACACGTCAAGACTTGTTTGGTATTTACCACAGGCAACCCCTCTATGACATACTTCACATCATTGAGTTTTTGATGCAGAAAAAAAATCCCGGACAACATCCTGTCCACGTGACCATTTCTCGCATCAGCGAGCCAAAGGCGAGTAAACTATACAACTCTACTGTAAGGGGATTTCTCTCTAGGTAATCATCTCTAATGTGATGGCTATATCACTTTTTCCACTGTCTCTAGTATGAAAGAGGAAAGGCATATAGGCCTGTAGGATTTAGGCTGGGCCGGTTCTCTCCCATTTTTCAGGAGAAATACTGTCCTTGCTTCCCTCCAGCAAGTAGGATGTAGCCTATGGCAAAGCTGCCTCTGAACAAGGCTATTATGTGCTGTATAAGGACATCTAGTCCTTTCTGAATGAGAGCTGGTAATATTCCGTCTCCACCCAGAGACTTGAAAGGGCTCTAAGATTCAACAGCCCACTTCAAAACCTCCGGCCTGAACAGCTTTCTCGAAGGAATCTTCTTGCTGTGGCTGTTTCCCTAGGTGGTTTCCTTTTCCAGAGTATAGGGTATCGTTCTGTTGTCCTACCTGACCGGAGTGTTCCTCTGTCCCTTCCTCCCGTATTTAGCTTAGAGAATTTGGCACCTCTCTTTGTGAGGCTTTTTGTAATCTTGCTGCTTCTGGTAGGTTCTTTATCCCCTCACAGAACAGCCTTTTACTCTTCCTTATTTCCGAGTTTTACTCCGTTAGGGATCTTGATTAGTTAGGCCATTCCCTCGTTCTTTTTGTGGTGTTGAAGAGTTTCCGGAGTTTACACTCTCATGTTGAACCTCTTATGTTGGTTTATACTTCTTATTCCACGAGGACATGTCTGTTGTAGTCCTTTTTGTTTTGAGAGGACAGTTTTCTTCATAGGCTTTTATAATTGATCCATTTAAAGATTCAGCCTTCATATCTATACTATCTAGGTATGTTCATTAGAAGGGTCGCCTCCTCTTCTACCTCGTCCCTAAGGGATACCCTATCCCACCCAGTCGGTTGATTTAGGTGCCCTATAAGACAAAGAACTTTTCATATGCTTGCTGCTACGTCGAACCTATTGTAGCAGTGATCTGACAGGGAGTGCCATCCCCTCGTCTCTTGATTACCAAGGTTCAAAGAGAGTGAGGTCCAGTATTTCCTTACTTATCATATTTCTAAATGTTGGTACATTACCTATATTTCAATTTGTAGGTCAACCTTAAATATAAAATCTAGGAGGTGCTTACCTCATTCATTTGTGTCAGAACTCCCCTAGAGGATGTGGTAAGCATTAGCGTCACATCCGAGGATGAGAGGCGTATTCTTTCTCTTGGCGTATACCACCAACTCCACTACTCCCCCTGGTGGACAAGTATCTCCTGGGTTTAGGAAGTAGGCTGAGGCTACTAAAGCCTTACGCCTCCATGAGGTGGAGTCTAGGTCGACTTGGACTGTCACCAAGTCGCTGCTGATGAACTCTGGAACAGTCTAGCAATCACTTGGGGTGATCAGGATACAGGCCCTAGGGCTATAAGTTCCCCTATCATATATTAGTTTATCCACCTAGGTTGGTTGTCCTCGTATAGTTCCTCTTCTTACCCAGGGTTCTTGTAGGAGGGCTGTGTCCACTGTCCAGCCCTTGGGCGAACCTGGACATAGTACTGTTGGACATTTGTATTGCTTGTTCTATTGTTTCTTTTATGACAGTTTTTGACCAATTTTCATTTTTAAGAGTATGGTTGTGTCATCGGGAAAAATTATGCTTGTTTTGTTCAAAGGTTAATGCGGTTTGAAAGGTTAATTACGAATTTACGAATATTATAAAGAACAGAGGTCGCAGTACTGAGTCTTGGGGAATATCTAGTGCTGTACGTCAATGATGATTTGGCCTTTAATTCTGTGTTGTTGTTTTAATAGTTAATTTATCGTTGTTGAAAACAGTCTGTGAAATAGCTTATGATCCAATTTAGGGTATTTTTAAAATTTATTTCCTTCAGCCAGTTTATAAGGATGGTTTGATTTAGGTTATCAAAATTTTTCTGAATATCGAGGAAAATTCCTGATACATTTTGTATTTTCTCCCAGTTAGAGGTGATTTGTGTTTGTAGACTTATTTTTGCTGATGCTGTATTTTTTGGGGTGAGAGGAATTCAATATTATGTAATTTTTCCATAATTTGTTCGCAGATAACTTTTCAAGACATTTTGATAGGGCGAGGAGGATGAATAGGCCTATAGTAGTTGTATAATTTTTGTTGTTTCATTTTTGCATGTTTTGGGGTAGGTATATTCTCTTGTAATATTTTTGTACTATTGCTTGATGCATTTATGATGTTAAGGAGTAATGGAGGTGAGTGGTTCTTGTTGACAGTATTGAACAATTTTGTTTGACATTTCCTTGTATCCAGAGGAATTGTTGGAGGTAGCTTTATGAATATTTTGGCCAGATCTTATTATTAGTTTAAATGTTGTTTAATCAAGCATAGTTTGTTTCTTGCTAAGGTCATATGTGGGTGGTGTGTAGGTTTTCATCCACATGTTCCTTGGGCAACTAAATGTGAGTTTAGGGCATTGCTAATTTATAGGATTGTCGGTGAGCCAGTTGTTGATTTCAATGGTAAGATTTATTCGTTTCTTTCTTTCAGCCATCTTTTCTTACTTATGGTTGTACATATCTGATCTCTTTACTTTGATATGTCGAGTTTTGATTGTCTAATAGCAGTCGTAGATAATGGCCATTATCTAATGGTTATGGAAAAAATCTTAAAAAACTCAAATTTAAAATTCCACTTTAATTGTATAGATACAGTACGGATTTACTAATAAGTAAACTGTTGAAGTTGACTTGTTTTTGGATACATTTTGATAAAATTTGGTAAGTCTATTCATTTCATACTAAGCTAATGGCATTAAAAAAAACCTCCTTATGAGATTGCTTGTAGCAGAAAACCTGACTACTTGTGACGGTGTCATATTGCGAGCGCCGCGTGTCCCGAGCGCCGTGGCTTAATTAGTAGTGAGAGCGCCGAGGCCATAAATCTGGTAAGGGCCGGTACACACACACCGACTTGGACGCATGTGAGTACGACTGTTCGTGTCGTGCTGACATACGACAAAGTCGTGTTACCTCACGACAGTTGTCGTATCGGTATACGACTCAGCAAACACAACAGCGAACTCTATTGGCTTTAGGACTACTCACTTGTGAGGATGTCGCCGGAGGAAGAGGAACCATGTATAAACAGAATGAATGAGTATGGAAAGTTTAGTCATTGCTATGTAAAAAAACTTGTTTTGAAACACTTTGCAAAAATAAACAAGAATTTATGTAATGCCATTTATGTACATTTCATTATAAATCCTTAATTCGTCTAATTATATGTTAAGTGGAGTCTGTCTCAGTCAGTGCAGTTGGTCGGGTTATGTATTGTAGGCCTACATGTTTAAATGTTTTATTCGTTTATTTATTTTGTTGTTATAATGTGACTATTTTCGTATTTGAATTAACATGTTGACGAGTCCAAATTGGATAAAATGTTTCTGTTGAACCACTTGAGAATGCCATATATGGCGAAACATATGTAGTGGACCTCATACACTATTTTTGAACTGCAAGACGAGGTACGTAAAGTTTAGTCTAATTATATGTGTTATCAGTTAAGGTAATGTTAATTTTGGTTATTTTTTGTTGCCCTTTACAAAAAATTACCATTACAATAAGTTATTTTTGTTAATGTACATACAGTAGACTCTCTCTAGTTCGGCCACCTCGAGACCGGACCACCGGCCGGACTACAAAATGGCCGGACTATCCGGCTGTACTGTCAAAATTTAAAATACCCCATTTAATGCATCACCTAAGGTTAAAAAGTCGTGTCCCGAAACGCACTAGTGTGTATACACCGACGCGATAGCCATATAACGCCATGTCCCGCTACGTTTCAAAACAGTCGTGAGCCCATACGACACGACTTGCCTGTCGGACCCCCAATCGGTGTAGGGCGCGACTCGAAATTTGTCGTCCACGACTTTGACACCTCCACGACTGCTGTCGCACTAGTGTGTACACCCCCATGCGACTTCCATTGCCTACTTTGTTTCTCTACTTGTCGTGCAGATATACGATTTCTTGAGTCGTACAGGGGCACGACAAAAGTCGGTGTGTGTGTACCGGCCCTAAGAGTTTGCTCACTGAAGCAGGAGTGACAAAGGTTAACACGAGCCTCTGTGGTCCCAACTCCGCGCGGTGATCACTTTGGGTCCCTTTCGGCACATGTCCAAGTTCGGAGAGCCAGTTGTTAGGTTAGGTTATCTTAGGTTAGTAACAAACGTTTATGCTATTAGGTATTTATTAGGTATAAGAACGCTCTTAAAACACTAAATTTGAAGCATGTTCAACGGTCGCATTTATGGATGCAGATGCGCATCGACAAGGATTATTTGATATGAGTATAAGTCTACACTTGATTTATCCGGTTCGCGATCAAAATTGTCACAACATAGTCAGGTAGTCCGTTCGGCGCTCGCCCTCGCCCCACCCGGCGCTCGCCCCACCCGGCGCTCGGGCAACGTGGTGCTCGCCCCACGTAACCACTTGTGACACTTAAGTGGCATTTATTAAGTCAGACCTGGGACTGATCACCCCAAGAATATAATACCCCCGCCGAAGCAAACCTGCAGACTTAGCGAATTTCCATTTGCCTGGATTTACAATAAAATGTCTCCTTAAAACTATCACAATCATTCCCTATTTAAATAAAATTAGTTAATGAGTACTTAGGTTTGCTGCAACAGGGAGTGTAAAAAGTATTTTTGTTGTAAAATGTTAATATACTGTTGTTTAGTAAGAAATTAATGTACTTTCTAAATTTGATCAAAATATGTTCATTAGGCCCTGGGTACGATACGAGCGGCATGAGCGGCGCCGCTCTGACATCGGGTCTCATTTAGTTGCGTGTAAATTCGTTGAGAGTGGCCACAATACGTCTGAGCAGCGGTAAGCGGCACCGCTCAGGGCCGCTCATGGTTCCAAGTCAAAACCAATTTTCGCGAAAACGCCGCTCGCCGCTCAGGTGAGTAAAGCGGTAATGCCACACTAGGCTGTTTCTGTCGCGCGATAATAATTGCGACGGGAATAGTCGCTTTGGGGTGCCACACTGACGCGACAATAATCGCGGTGTCCTGACGGTTTTTGTAGTGCAAAAATTGACCCGGGGTGCCACACTGGCGGTAAAAATCGACGGCTTTGGCAGTTTGTCAAGGATAAATTTTTAATTATATTAGTTTAACTAAACAAAACACCTTTTGTTATAAATAATATAACGATCTAAAAAAATTATCACAAACCTACATATTATTTTGAAGGAAATTGCAAAACTTAACTGCATTATAAATTGATATTATTGAACACACCAGAAATATCTTTGATATTATTGAACACACCAGAAATATCTTAAAAATTCCATTACTTATTTATGTAAATGTAAATACTACAAACACTTGACCAAAAGCTAGATGAAAAAACTACATTACTTTCATTATTTGACAGTGTACACAATAAGGGTTTCCAATTATGGGTGTAATAGCTAAATCCGACCGTTTTAACTCTATATTAATTTATACAGAGATACCCAGCATTACACTAGGGGTACCTATGCGGTGCAATATACCGCAATGATTTTTCGTTTTACAATATGAATATTCACGCTCATAATAAAGTGGGTTGTAATTTCAGTAGTTTGATGTTATTCAGCTAACAACATATGCTCTTCTGTTATCCTGTGTTTTACCATGAACAGATGTTTTAGTATGCAACTAATACAAATTATTATATGTAAGTGCGATAAAGCGTGGCTGCTGCGCGACTGACAGAAAAAACAGCCGAGTGTGGCAGGGTTGCCGGCGAGAATTCCCGCCGCAGAAAAAATAGGCCCAGTCCCATATATATCAATGGTCCCATCACACCGCGACTGCCGCGGGCGGCAACTTCACTCTGGCGCGACAGAAACCGCCCAACTTCAGCGACAAAAGCAGCCTAGTGTGACATTACCCCTAAGGGTAATGCCACACTAGGCTGTTTCTGTCGCGCGATGATAATCGCGACGGGAATAGTCGCTGAGGGGTGCCACACTGACGCGACAATAATCGCGGTGTCACGACGTTTTTTGTAGCACAAAAATTGACCCGGGGTGTCACACTGGCGATAAAAATCGTCGGCTTTGGCAGTTGTCAAGAATCAAGTTTTAATTATATTAGTTTAACTAAACAAAAAACCATTTTTTTATAAAAAAATACAAGATCTAAAAAAATATCACAAACCTACATATTATTTTAAAGGAAATTGCAAAACTCAACTGCATTATAAATTAATATTATTGAACACCAGAAAATATCTAAAAAAATGCCATTACTTATTTATGTAAATGTAAATACTACTAACACTTAACCAAAAGCTAGATGAAAATAACCACATTACATTCCCACATTCATTATTTGACAGTGTACACAATAAGGGTTTCCAATCATGGGTGTAATAGCTAAATTCGACTGTTTTAACTTTAAATTCATTTGTACAGAGATACCCCACATTACACTACGGGGGTACCTATGTGGCGCAATACGCCGCAATGATTTTTCATTTTACAATGAATATTCACACTCATAAAACATGATATAAAGTGGGTTGTAATTTCAGTAGTTTGATGTTTATATTCAGCTAACAACATATGCTCTTCTGTTATCCTGTGTTTTACCATAAATAGATTTTTTATAATGCAATTAATACAAATTATTATTTGTATATGTACGATGAAGCGTGGCTGCTGCGCGACTGACGGCCGACGGGAAAAACAACCGAGTGTGGCAGGGTTGCCGGCGACAATTCCCGCCGAAGAAATAGGCCCAGTCCCATTCCAGCGCGGCTGTCGCGGGCGGCAACTCCGCTGAGCGACAATTCCCGACCGGTGTGGCACCCTCCATTTGATCCCTTGAGTTCTATTTTTGGCGCGACAGAAACCGCCCAACTCCAGCGACAAAAACAGCCTGTGGCATTACCCTAAGGGCCTAAAATGACAGGGAAACAGCAGCAAACATGCGATACGGGTCGATACGTGAGGTGCAGTCCAGGGAATGTTTGTGGAATGACCAGCACGGAAGTTTTAAGACACTTCAGTCACCAGAAAAGTATGGGACAAAGTTAGGGTCAAGGTTTTTCTAAAAACTAAGTTTTTCTTTAAAGGCAAACAATTGTCAGATAGCAACAATAGTTGCAATACGCCTTGCAGGTAAGCATAGTTTACCATTTTCGACTAAACTGACTCATAAAACTGGGGAAATTTGATGAGCGTTATAAATGTGCCACTTGTATCGTACCCACCACCGCCGCTTACGTGCCGCTCAGGTTGCCGCTCACCAATCGCCGCTCGTATCGTACCCGAGGCCTAAACAAGCAAACTACAACAGTTGACTTATTCTTTGAATAACATGGGAATTTTAAATTTACAATTTATTGAATTTTCTTTGTAACTATTAGGCGCATAGTAACGGTTCAATATACTAAATTATTTGTTTTTAAGCTCTACAAAATAACTTGGAAAGAAATTGTGAAATTTTGTGTTTTTAGGGAAAAAATGGGAAACCCCTATTTCTACCCCATAAACCCGCGTCCCCATAGTCCGATCATGCTGGTTCGCGAACTAGTTCGAATAAATGTAGGTTTACACTTTTGTACCAAATTTCATCGAAATCGGATCATTTTTGCTCGAGTTATCGCGCTAACGGACACACACACACACACACAAATATATATATATATAAGTATATATATGAATTTGAACGGATGGTGTTTTTGGCTTCTAGGGACCTCAAAACGAAAAATTAAATCGGCCCCGGATCCAGGTAATACCATGAGTACTACAGTAATAGCTTATTCCCTATATGGGAAATTTGCTAAAATCATTGTTGTGTTAGCCAACAATGCTGACATGTTTTACTCTCATGACCTACTCTCAAGAAACTCAGCATAATTTTAGTGCAAAGAGGTATGGCAAACTATTAATTATTTAGCAATTACTTTTAATGAATGTTTTGACTATATTAAAAAGACAAATTATAAAGTGATGGATTTTTAATTATGCCAAGCATGCATGGATTTTTTATGATCAGGATTGAAATATTGTAAAGTCTTGGAATATGTTTAGAAATGCTTATAAAAGGTGAATTAATTAACCAGATGCTGTATTGGCTGTATTTCAATTTATTTGAGCAACAACGTAAGTCATGGAGGAATGTAAAATATTAAAAGTATAGTAGGATTTTAAATGTTATTTTGGGAAAAGTGAACAAATTTAATGTTTTATAAAGTAAAATACAGTGTTTATTTAATACAGTAGTAAACATGGCGAATAAACAGTACTGTAAATTTAATACAGTATACAATAAAGAACTGCTGTACTGTGTATAGAGTACAGCAATGAGGGGTTCGGATTAGTGAACGTTCGGATTACGGGGGTTCAGATTAAAGAGGTTCTAATGTACTGTTTGTTTGAAACCAGTTTTTTTTATGGTTGTGAAACAGTTATAAAGCTGATTTAAATTTTTTGTGGATACGTTAATTTTGAAAGGAATGAATTTGGAAGTTACATTTTATTTTAAATACAAGTAGAATATTTGTTCAAGTGTGGAATAATTATTTATTTGCTTTTTTACTTTGAAGGGAAAAATAATACTTTGTCTTAACATTTATAAATTAATGCTAAGGTGTCACAAGCTAAGAAACAGTCTTTATTTATTTTTTCTGATTATTTGCTATAAAAAAATATTGTCCGACTATGAATATTTTGCTCGATACATAATTGCTAAATGCGTAAGTTTCTGAAATAATATAATGTGTTTTGACAAAAGTATGCTTATAATTTATGCACAATCTATAATTTATTAAATTCATAGTAGATGTCTTGTAATTAATTTTTTACATTTTAGAATGTTATGTGGACACAATTGTACAGCTTTAGTATTGTTAAATATTGTCTTGAGCTTAAAGTGACTAAATATTTAATTATTAGCAGGGAAACTGTGAAATACTATTCTAGCTAGGACCATGTTTTATCACATGATAATAATTAAGTTAAAACCACAATATCCTTTACCAAATGAATATCTTGCTATTGCACAGGGAATGATTACTTTATCTGTAAACATTGAGAATTTAACCTTATTAATTTACAAGAGACAAATTAATTTACAATAAATGAGGACAGCTATTTATTAAATGTTATTTATTTGTTTTGGTTTTGACTATTGTGCACAACTGATATTGTCTGATGTTATATTTTATCCAATTGTATGCAATATACTGTAAATTAAGTACGTTACAGGGTCTTTACGAGGCTCTACCAACATCTTGAGGTCACAGTCACCGTCTACTCATTTGGACCTCTACCTAGCAAACCCATTGCTCTTGTGGGGTAAACCTATTGCTGATCGGTCCATCCGCGGCTGGATATCATGCGGTTCGCATTTCGGGCCCAGTTGAGATGGTAAAACCTATTTGTCAAGCAAGACTATTGTGGTGAGTGACACTTAAATCTTTGGACTCCGTGCGATTAGAATTCCAGCTACTTGACCTACTCTTCATCCAGGATCGGACTTTGTCACATTTGATTGTTTTCAGTGATAAAGTGGTTCTTACTGCTTTCTGCAATGGAATAATTACTTTTTGATCTTTAGGAAACTGATTTAGAAATTGTATTTAGATATTTAAACTATACATTTTTGAGAATTTATTTGGATTTTAGTAATTCTTTCTGATAATAGTTTATTTAATTTTCTGATAAGCCTATACTCCTGAGACTTTGGTAAAACTGATTGAGGCTGGATATTCTTTTGTTAATTCTATTTAGAGGATTCAATTAAATTTTAAAGGAATAAATTTTTTTTCTTTGTAATATAAAGCCTACAATTTGAAGCCAATAAATATTTTCTTTTTAATTATACAATTTTGCTATATTTAATATTCCTGTGGATAACTTTAGATTTTTACTGAATTTTATTAAGTTAATCATTTAGACTACCTTGTATACCATAAATGTGCAATCAATGCATGTTTGGTAAAGTAAGTTTACAAAGTTTGCCATACCAAGTGAGGTGTGTTGGTTCCTGCAACCTGGGACGGAGTCGACTCTTCGTGATCGTCCGATCGAATATTCCCTGCTTGAAGTGGCGCCCTTAACATATTCACTTTTGCAACCAATTTGAAGGAAAATAGTAACTAAACCTCATTTGGTGAAAAGAACCCTACCATCTCCCTAAGCTGGCTGGGACATTTGGAGGGTGGCATACTTATTATACACAATGTTATTTAAATTGGGATTAATAACATGATTAAAAGTCCTTGGAGCCTACATGTTCTAACTCATAAAACAATTAAAGAACTACAAAGAAAATTTCTAATCTCACAGTATACTAGATATTTAATAATCACTTTGGTGTTTAAAAAAATATGTCTGGCAATAAATTACTCTTTGGCAGCTGTTTGAAATAATCCAAGATGGCCGCTAGCCACTAGCCTCCAAGGCATCCTAAGGAAAGATTCAGTGGAAATCCGATTAGGCTAGTGGAAAATTGCATACTATGCAGGTTTGCTGCAGTGAGGGTATCTTAGAGTGTCCATAAATCACAAATTTACCTAAAATAAATTTTATATAAAAGTTACCACTGATGAAATGAAAAGTAATAGATTTTGAAAAACAAATATTATTTGAATAGTAGAAACCTTGCGACAATTTTGACTGCCCCGTCATGTCTTCCACAGTCATACGAAATATCTGATATAACTTGTAAGCAAGACGTGACATAGTAGAGAAGAAGGGGTCAGATGCCGAACCATAAAAATCGTCAGGACATATAAGACACACCCAAAACTTATAAACTTATGTAATTAAACTTTTAAATTAGGCAATCAAAGATACCAGATGTTAAAGGCTTGTCAAATAATATTAATTTGGCAGCGAGAATGGAGGATGTCCAGAGTCACATCTTATCATGTCACCTGCAGTCATCAAGTAGGTATGTCAGATGACGATGGCCAAGGTTGTCAAGCAGGCCGTGACTGTGGCAAGCTTGTCCACGATCAATGTGGCGGCGTGAATGGTGCGGGTCCAACACAATGTTATCTAGTCATGCAGTCATCAAGTATGTCAGATGACGATGGCTAAGGTTGACAAGCAGGTCTTGGATGCAGCAAGCTTGTCCACGATCAATGTGGAAGCGTGGATGGTGCGGGTCCAAGGTCACAGTGTTAGCCTATCTTGTCATTGCAGTCATCAAGGATGTCAGATGACGATGGCTAAGGTTGAAACGCAGGTCTTGGATGCGGCAAGCTTGTCCACGATCAATGTGGAAGCGTGGATGGTGCGGGTCCAAGGTCACAATGTTATCTTGTCATTGCAGTCATCAAGGATGTCAGATGACGATGGCTAAGGTTGTCAAGCAGGCCGTGACTGTGGCAAGCTTGTCCACGATCAAAGTGGAAGCGTGGATGGTGCGGGTCCAAGGTCACAATGTTAGCCTATCTTGTCATTGCAGTTATCAAGGATGTCAGTTGACGATGGCTAAGGTTGTCAAGCAGGCCGTGGCTGTGGCAAACTTGTCCACGATCAAAGTGGAAGCGTGGATGGTGCGGGTCCAAGGTCACAATGTTAGCATATCTTGTCATTGCAGTTATCAAGGATGTCAGTTGACGATGGCTAAGGTTGTCAAGCAGGCCGTGGCTGTGGCAAGCTTGTCCACGATCAAAGTGGAAGCGTGGATGGTGCGGGTCCAAGGTCACAATGTTAGCTTATCTTGTCATTGCAGTTATCAAGGATGTCAGTTGACGATGGCTAAGGTTGTCAAGCAGGCCGTGGCTGTGGCAAACTTGTCCACGATCAAAGTGGAAGCGTGGATGGTGCGGGTCCAAGGTCACAATGTTAGCATATCTTGTCATTGCAGTTATCAAGGATGTCAGTTGACGATGGCTAAGGTTGTCAAGCAGGCCGTGGCTGTGGCAAGCTTGTCCACGATCAAAGTGGAAGCGTGGATGGTGCGGGTCCAAGGTCACAATTTTAGCCTATCTTGTCATTGCAGTCATCAAGGATGTCAGTTGACGATGGCTAAGGTTGTAAAGCAGGCCGTGGCTGTGGCAAGCTTGTCCACGATCAATGTGGCAGCGTGAATGGTGCGGGTCGTGTAGCTGCGCGGTGCGCGCACACTCAACCACCTCCGCCTCATTGATCTACTGAGAGCACCGCACAGTGACTCGTACCAGTCGTCACACTCCTACGTCAGTAAAAACTTACCGGTTGTCGTTCTTTGTGAGTTTTTGTATCTCGTTTTTCGTGTTTGGCGTAAGTAAATATTATTAGTTTAGTTAATAGAACCTAATAGTTAGATTTTAAGTCACGTTTAATACATTAATTGCTAGCTAAAAGAATAAAAAGGTTGTCTGTGAATCTAATAGAAGAGGGAGTGTTGAAGTGACCCTGGTATTCATGGACACTATATTTACGGTCAAATTTCCCCGAAGTCGAGTGAGTAATTCTATACTTGGAACATTATTTGATTCTCGTTATTGCCTGAGTAAACGTAGTATATCGAACTAGTTAAACGCTGCTTAATACTGAGCAATTTATCAAAATTTGTTTTGGCTAAAACATTATCCAGGGGGTTTTGATATGACAGTTTCAATATAAATAATATAATTCCAGTTAGTCTAATGTTGGATATTTTGTAGGCTATAAATGTTTGGTGTACTTCGGTGTCAACCTATCCTTTTGAACCAACTTGGCATTTTGTTATTTAAATACTTTGTGTGATTTAAATACTATATGTCAAGTACCTAGAGTAGTCTAATACTGGCAAATACGAAGGACTATTTGAATGAGTTCATTGACTTCAGGAAAACAATAAAGAAAATAAGAAAACAAAGAAGGCAGATTATTTTGTTTAGTAAATAGCATTATTTCGCCAAAATGACGCAAAAGAACACTAAACCAATCGTAAAAATTAACAATTGACACTGCACCAAACTATTTACTTACATATAATATATGAAGTACGTCTGGATTTATATATTTTCATTACATTCCATTCTTTTGGGATAGATGTGGTAAAATAAAAATCCTCCCTACAATAATAAACCTTACAAAAATATATAATGCAAAAATAAAAATATCTATACTCTGCTTAGCAAAATTGTTAAACTAAATAATAGATAGGCCTAGTCAAATTTACCAAGAAACCTTAGTTCATTCATTGACGTGTAAGATAGAACCACTCTGTTATTGATAATTTTATTTTTGATTTCAAAATTACAATGTTTTTTTTAAATTTGTTAATTGGGTTTACCAACGTTTGAAAATGTTATATTTAGTTATAAACTACTATGAACTGCTTATATATAAGTATAAAACGAATAATAACATATCTTAAAAGTTATAATAAATGCTAAACCTTGGTTGCAATCCATTTTTCCAAAAAATTAAACATTTTTCGAAATCCCCGAGATTTAGATGAAATATTAATTTATCCTAAGACATAAAGTATAGTAGTAAGCTATGGACATGTAGTTTAAAAGCACTCGGCACTAGGCAAAGTTAACTCTCAATGTTAAGAGTAACCACTCACAAACAGTATTTTTGGAAACTCCCTTGAAGTGTTACTTACTTTGATGTACTTTTTAAAAATAGTAATGATTAGCTACTATGTAGTTAGCTTAAGTTAATTATAATTTTGTAACAATCATACCTTATTTTTGAGACAATTTCAAGGAGTATAGTAACAATGATAGTGCTCATAAAATACGCCAACAGACAACGATTCTAAATTCTAAATGGTTTTGGTCTCTCCAAGGCTACTCAAGCGATTTTTGTGTTGTACGTCTTTAAGAGAACATTGTGTCAATGTTGTTTAAGTAATTGCGTGATTTTTAAGTACATTATGTAAATATTGCTTGAACAATTGCGCAATTCTCAAATACATTCTGGTAAATTTTGTTTGAAGATTTGGGAAACTTATAAGTAAATATTGTTTGAGTAGAACTGTAGTAAGTTCATAATGTTAGATGTTGTGTTTGCATTGCACAACCTTTAGATACATTGTTGAACGTTGTTTGGACAACCGCACGGCTTGGATGTCGTAGGCGCAATATTCATGAATAGTATTCAATAAATATTTTGTTATACTGGATTGAATTAAAATAGATTATGTATGTTCCCATTAATCAAAACCATAAAATTGGGTTGTGAATTAAAAAGATGGTTTTTTTCTTAGTAGACATGGGCGTCCATCTAGATTTTACATAATGGAGGGCAGGGGGTTCGGAATAACCCCCCGTATAGAGGGGAGAAAATGGTTGCAGTTTAGGTACAAAATGGTTGAGTTTACGCAATTTTGTACCTAAATTTGCTTTGTCATTTTATTTTTTTACAGTAAAATCTAAAGATTTACGTTTATATTGATGGGCGCCCATGCTAGTATTGTTGTTTAGTGACATAGTTATAATTAGTACACCTATGAGTCGCGCTTATCAGTCCTTTAAATATCTCTGACTATACGGAGTCAGCACAGTTGCAGACAACTAAAAACATCCAAATCAGCATTAAAAATCAAGTAAATTTTTTAAATATCGGTGATAAGTTTTATTGAAAAAAATCAACCCCATTGTGTTTAATAATGTAAAATATATTTTTTATGCAGTACAGGATCAGTTCAACAAAGCTTCCCTTTGGACTAATTTTACAGAAAACTTTAAATTCGGAATGTTAGTATATACTATTAAAACTACTTAAGTAGTTAAACTCATATAACGGTTGGATGCAGAAATAATGACTTAGGAAATCTTAAATGTCATGTAAAATAAAACTGTTCATAAAAATTGCGGTTTCTATAAGAAGTTTTTAGGGTTTCCTTTAAACTTAAAAATTGCAGTAAAATTTAAACATTAGAATGACTTAATCCTAATAATGTAAGACTTTACATTCAAATTTGATGTAAAATTACACTTTTTGACTTATCTTGATAGTCATGGCGTTAGGCGTTCATGCTGTGTAATGCTCCCTAATCTTAACTACGGGTTGTCAGCTGAACAGCAAAATCATGGCAGCACCAAATTACCTATGTTTAAATTGGGACTTTTATGCAGAACAAAGAAAAAAAAGAACATACAGGGTGTTTTTTTAACGCAACCCAAATTACAGGTACCGTGAGACACTATTTAACGACAAAAAAATTAAAGGTACGTTGATATCCCTGTTTTCTTTACTTCATTACCAATCAGCTGATGCTTGTCGCAGACTTATCAATGAGGTTTAGTCTTATTGGGAATTTATTGTTACATGGTATTTTCGCAAACTAAAATAGAGTATATGTATGGTTTGAAATTAAGTTTCTAGGTGTGATTCCAGTACCAAACAAATTAACTATTCATTGACTTGTCAACAATTTACGGAAACCGGATCTGTTTTAAACAGCAACGAAAAACGTAGACCTACAATACTTACTTCTATTTGAGCTTACGGAAAGTACATGTTGAATTTAAAAGTTATTTTAATTCGTGGATGTTTTTTCCAAATGTATTTTTATCTACTTACTTTAAATTGTGACTATTACCGTGCCAAATTGTCGTTAATTAGGTAATTTATTCGTGTTTCCCCCAATTAATTCAGGCTAGGTACCATATATAACAGAACTCCTTATAACTAATTTATATAAATTTAGCATGAAATTAACCAAACATTCACTCAATTGTGTGTAATTCTGGAATACTTGTTTTTACTTACAATTAACAATATGTAGAAATATACAAACATTCATAGGCGATACAGTTGATATGTATATTCGTATGTTATATTCATCTCTACGAAATACAAATTGTTAAGTTTCTAGTTAAAACAAATTATAGGCCCCTACTCTTTACTTGAGTAATTATAAAAAGTAAAATTATAGTCTCAAGCTATAGTAGTCATATTCGAGTTGGTTCACTATTTCATAGTTTTGTGTGTAACAAATAGACGCAGTAAAACATTGTCTACGTCATGATTACACATCTGTACGATTGCTAGGCTTTGTTACATTTTTATCGAGCGCGTCGAACAGTAATTTATTTTCATGTAACTTCTCTCAATCGGGACCACAACTTCTCTGCAATTACAATTGTTACAACATTATTTCACACTATGTATTATTAATCGGACGATGTAATCTAAAAAGGATTATTTTATGTAACAGAAACTTTTTCTTTAGTTTTTCAGTTTAAAACAACACAAAACTGATTGTTCGTATGGGAATGACGAACTAGCTTAACATTACGACGAGCAGGGGTTACTGCGGCATTAGAATATACCACAGTAACCTCTGCTCGTCGTAAGAGTCGACTAAAAGAGGGGGGAGCGCACCCATTTTTTAGCGTCTCCTCTGCATACCAACATTTCCCGTTTAAAATCAATATACCAACTTTTTTTAAATCACTCTAGTCTATTCTTCTGTATGGCTCTGTGTCCTTTTGTCTCCCAATGCGTTGAACGTCTATTCAGGTAGAGAGTACAGGCTAAAAACTAGGTCTTTCTTGCACATCCCAGGCTGCCGGATAGTACAGGGGCCCGGGTCAGAATTGCCGGCAATGACCTGGCTGTCCTATCATCCGGCGAAAATCTCTTTGGCCGTAGTAGTGCCGGATTGCACCAGTATAGGGCCCTGTTGCGGCCTTTTTGCGGTTAGGGCTCTGCCGAGATGTAGTAACACTTCGGCCCAGTAACATTTCGGCCAAACTCAAATTTCTTAGAAAAACAGTATCACTTCGTCCCACTTGCTTTTACAGATGATTAAATAAGCTAATGGAGTAACATTTCGGCCCGACGAAAAATTGACAAGGGTTGAGGAACGCAGTTCAGGTAGTAAGAGGTACATGACCTGTATACTTTGCAACCACCCTCTGGTGGAATGTCGCCCAACCGTCACCAATTGCATCCTCTGACCTCACATGACGGAGAATCGGTGGAATCTTACCTTACCTAACCTAACCTAACATAACCTAACCTAACCTAACCTGTCAAATATTTTGTTGGGACGAAGTGTTACTAGTGGGCAGGTAGAGAGTTGGACCGTAGGTCACATCTGAGGGTTGCGGGCCGAAATGTTACTGGGCCGAAGTGTTACTTGGGCCGAAGTGTTACGACACGTCTGCCGAGGCCACTGCATTGTCTGGGGCGTTCTGGGTTTTGGGGGACGCAGGGCATGGAGTATAGCCGTGCATGATGTGAACCAGGGTGACATTCTCACGAGGGCACAGCATATTGAATTGAAACAATTGAAAAAATGGCAGAACACAACCAAAAAGAAAACTTTTCAAATGTGCAAGAATAAAACTTCTGGTTCCCTAACCCAAAAAGAGGCAGAAACGACACCTGAAGTGGGAAGTATGGTTTTTTTCGGGTCACAGGTACTTCCAGGCCTTTTTACACAGAATGGGGAAGGCTGCCTGCCCGATATGTCTGTACTGTCCCAGACACGGCCGAGCAGCAAGTGGCGAGCAAGTTTTGCGTCAAGTGGCATGTCTGCCGAGCCTCCTTGATCTCTGAGATCGGTGTCGATATTACTCCCAACAACATCGTTGGAGCTATGTTCTAGGGGGAGGGAACCTGGAACTGTGTAAAGCAGTTCATCGAGGTCATACTTCGGGAAAAGATGGTTGATCTTGATCGGCCTTAGTTTTCTGAGGAAACTAGAAGGAAAGCCCTAGTGGCGTAGTTTAAAAGGCCTAGCTTGAAGTAATGTGCTAAACAGTTCCAGGCTAGTGTCCTAGGAGATGAGGAGGTTTTTTTAGCCGGTAGTCCGGGGACAACGCACCCGCGGGAGTCCGGCACTACTGAGAGGCCATTGAGCATCTCAGTGTGCGTAAATATATTTTTAACTTCTCCCCATAAAAAAAAAAAAAAACATTATAAAGGGTGGATATATCAGAGTGTACAATATACTCACAGGTGATTTTACAAGCTGCTTGTAAATCTCAGGTGTAAAATCACTCTTAGCTTACAATCGGTTTGTTAAAAACTGGTTGACAATGCCTCTAACCAAAGTCATGTGTGAGTACTTTTCATGATCGAAAATGTCGAAAGTCAAAAGAATAGTCACTAATTAACTAGTTAGTCACTGATTAACTGCTTCTTATTAATCCCATTTGTCAGCTGTCATTTCCTCTTAGAAATGTGTGGCTTTGACGTGCATCCCATTTGCTCCATTCTTACAATTTAAGAAACTCCGGGAAAACTGTGAAGCGTTCATACTTTTAAACAGTAAAGGCCACGTTTTACTCATAAACGAATCGGAAAACACTAATCGTTCTATCGGCCCACAACTATAGTGGGTTCGCGCACACAACTGGCAAGTTGGATGTAAATTTTCTCAGAGTAATCAAGCCTTTTCACGTGTGTGTGTGTTTTTCTCATCGAAAACGCGGACAATCTACGGATTTCTTATTCATTTGCCCGGAGTAATTTTAAAATCGGAGTAATCTTAATGCGATATTTCTGTTGCACCAGTTTTATTTACATTTCACAGTCCTGAACGGACGGCTCAGCAGTAAAATTTTCAGGGACATTTAATGTATTGTTGTATTTTAAATAAATAAATCTTACTAAATTTTGAACGATACAAATCGAAAATTGCAACTAATATTTTCACTTCAAACTAGATTAAATCTTAACATACAGAGTGATTGATATTAGTGTGCTAGCTGTTTTATTAAAAAACTATAAGAGATATCAAAAAAAGTTAAATGGTAAGTGCCCTGGATTTTTTATTTTAAAAATTGTAGTCAAGTCGAAAAAAATATTTTAGCCGCCATTTTTACAATATGGCCGCGAACTTTGATTTTCTTGTGATGTATTTTATGTATTCCAGTAGAAACTGTAATTTTAAGACGATTTTACTCCTGTGTTTTTTTTTCATAAACCTAACCGTTTTGAAGATAATAATGGTTAAAGTTTTGAAATTTCGGCATGAGAAAGAGTTTCGATGTAGGCCTAAGCAAGCTAGCCAGCTGTTTTATTTGAAAACTATTCGAAGTTTCACAAATTTAACCATTATTATCTTTGAAACGGTCAGGTTTATGAAAAAACACAAGAGTAAAATCGTCTTAAAATTACATCGTCTACTGGAATACATAATAAAATACAGGGTGTTCCATATGAAAAATCAAAGTTGGAGGCCATTTAGGAAAAATGGCGGCTAAAATATGTTTTTCGACTTTACGGCAATTTTTAAAATAAAAATCCACTGCACTTACCATTTAACTTTATTGATATCTCTTATAGTTTTCGAATAAAACGGCTGGCACACTTATATCAATCATCCTGTATACATCATCGGTGCAAAACGCAAAGCCCGTGGTTGTATAACACACGTGTAAATTGCTCTAAACCCTCATATATGCTGAAACGAAGCTATATATTTATTCTATTATAAAATCTTAACAGTTCGGGATTGCAAGCTAAACAAACGAAACTAAATTTATATTCAGATTCATAAAATTGTACAACTTCTTAGAATCAATATTGATCTGAGGCTTGCAACGGCTTCTCTCATGTCAGATTCTATATTAATCTGTAAAATAACGTTTAGCTAACATAGCAGATCTGTAATACGATTCAGGCGTTTACAGATCTATAAGTGTTGTGTAATATTTGAATTAGTGTATAATCGTTTAGAATAGGGTGTTTACCATGATGCCATATTTTTATGGCATTATACTTCTAATAGGAGTTGGGTTTCAAAGCTATGATTTATAAGCTTTTTCAGTATTCACACCATGTAATTTAAAATCAAAAGAATAGTCAGTTTCAGTATTTATAATGTTTGAGGAGATGACTTAATTTTTACTTTTTTAATTTGTTGCTTGATTAGTATTTCTATTTCATAAATTGTCGTCTTGACACTAATCTTCTTTGTTAATGTTTATCAAATGGACGTAATATTATTATTTATGGTACAGTAAAAGTGCCTACATGTAAATACACTTCTTTACTGTGAAATGTACACAAATTTACGTTGCCCAACCTGAGAGTGAGAATTATTGAGTGAATATAAAATTATTACATACTCGGTAAATAAACATAATGCCCCACTGCAGCAATCCAGCATACTAAGCGAATTGCCATTTGTCTGATCAGATTCCACTAAAATAATCCCTTAAACATGTTAGATTTATTCCCTATTTCTATAACATTGGGTTAAGTGAGTACGTAGGTTTGCTGCTACAAGGAATACAATAAAGTATTTTTTTTTTATTTAAATTACAATAGTCTGTTCATAAAGAAGCAAAAATGTTAGTTATTCTTGATAAGATGAGAATTTTTATTTATGGTCTTTTAGGATTTTCTCCGTAACCATTTGACGTACAGAACCTTTTCAACGCCTTAAATTATTGGATTTTGAGCTTAACATAATGGTTTTATAAGAAACTGCGAAATATTATATTTTGAGGGCCAAAAATGGGAAACCCCAATTAATTGTTTAAGTTTTGATTATTATTTAATGTAAGTTATTTATTGTTATGTATTTATTTATTGAAGATAATTGTTTCAAGATTAAAATGTTATGAATACAAAAAATACTACATAAAACCTCGTTCCCATAGTTTGACCATGCTTGTTCACGAACTCGTTCGAATAAACGCAAGGTTACTACTGTAGTTTGCAACTAAATTTAATCAAAATCGGATAATTTTTACTCGAGTTATCGTGCTAAAGGACACTTTTATTTATAAAAAAGAAATATGAATTTGAATGAATTGTGTTTTTTGGTCTCTGGGGGGGGGGGTCAAAACGAAAAAGTTAACTGGTCCAGGGCCTGGGCACAGACAATATAATACTCTGTTGTCTGTGGCCTGGGTCTTACGATGAAAAAAAACCCCTATGGCAATAGTTCATTCTCTACATGGAAAATTCACTAAAAGGTGATATATTGGTCAAAATTCAGATTTAAGAAAAAACTTAGCCAAATGCAAAACACGTGACGGATGAACCCATAAATGTCATTAAAATAATATGTTTCGATTTTTTACTGTCCCGATTTCTGATCTTTAAAAAGTAAAAAATTGTGAATGGCAATACCGATTATATCTCTCAGCAAACATATACCACCTAAAAATATGTGACATAAAACCAAGTTATTTTAAGGACTAAACCTCTTTTGGGATATAAAAAACTTAAATCGAACAAATTAAATGTTTTAATCGAGAAAACACATAGATTTCACAAATTATACTTATAAACTATTGCTTAATAACATAAGTATTTCTCCAAAAGTTTATCCGACAAGAAGTAAAATGTGGAACGATCGCTTGATGAAAGTTAATCAAAAACTAATTCCGAGAATGGTCGAGAACGCAGCTAGCAGTATGCTGGCGCTCCGACTGTTCTCTTTCTAATCTATATAATGTATATCTCGAGCAATGGCTTCACCTAGCTCTTTGTGTCAAGCTGAATAGAAATTATACGTCCGTACTATCAGTAGGAATGTAAAAAAGAAACACATTTTAAATGTCTTCTCATGTCAATCAAAACTTTGTTAGGTCATACATTTTACTGCGTGAACTGAGAATTGAAACATTATTTAGTTGTTTGTATACATGTATACTCGTATAACTGTTGTTTGGTACTGTAAAATGTGCATTTAACAAAGTGTATATTTTACATTTTCTTTTTAGAGGCAGGTAGTAGCATTTTACCTTTACGTCTGCCCATCCAAAACGGCTTCAAGTCCATATTTAGAACTTCTCTGGTCTCAAGGGATGCATATGCAGGGCGTCCACGAACTCTCTACCCACCTTTGAAGGTTCCTAGACCGTCGAACTCAAATAATAATAATACAAATTTCCAAAAATCAAAGTTTATCTGTACCGCCTCCAGTTTCGATATAAAAATCGGTTCACAATAAGGGACAAAACTAATTTTTAAGATAGCCTACTGTGTGCAAAATATTTATGCTCATTGGGTAAATAAATATTAAAACAACTATTTGTTTTAGCTAACTTGCAGTAGTGTCACCCAAAGATCACAAATATAATGTTTAATACACAGTACTGTAGGCTATCTAAAAATGAGTCTTCTCCATGATTTATGAACAGATTTTTGTTAATTTTTGTAAATAAAACATTAACGCGGTAGTTTTTTTTTTTTACCTATGTAGCTTTTATGTCATTTACGTTTTAAATCATTTGATGGCCAAAATTTTGAAACTAAACAATTTAATAAGAAATGTAAAAATATTTCTTTAATTCTTAAATCTATTTACCAAATAACAATTCACTACAAAAGTCAATTAACAGATGAAAAGCAGTTTTGCAAATAAATAAAATTGCGGTTGTACTGGTAACTTTTAATGAATTAAACGTAGTTACAGAGTAGTGAGTAGTCTAGAAGTTATGGTTCAAATATCGCCAATCACCGATCAACAAGGGGTTTTATACCATCCTTAACCTGTAGGCTTATTCTAAAAAATATGGGGTTTTAGCCAAGAATATCTCTATAAAACCCTGCAATGGAGACCTCCCCCCACGACAAACCAAATATTAAATTGATATTTCAGGTAGTTACTGACAACTTAGTCGTTTTATTTTAACAAGTTACATAAAACCCTGTACATTTGACAAAGTTAAAATATCACACTACTCCTAGCAAATTTTCAAAAGTTAGAATTGCACTTACCTCTTGTTAATCTTGTGGAGCAGCCTTGTTTAAAAAATCTTACTTCGTCTTTAATTATTTGCTTATCTTCAATCTCTTCAATCTTTGTTTCCATTCTTTTGATTGTATTTTTTAGCTAACGAACCCGATATCTGATATTATTTAATAATATTTTAGCAAATTTATCCGAGAGAAGTAGCTGCTAATAGTGAACTAACTACACTGTAATTTAAACTGTAGTGTCCCTTCACACATTTCTCTAATAGATTAATACACTTTATTGTACAGTAGGACACTAAAAAAGGAAATTTGTAGGAAATAGGAAATAAGGAAATAAATCAATTAATGTAATTCATTAGTCTAATTGGAATTTAATAGGTACAACAATGTTTATGTTCCTTGTGGCGGCAAACCTACGCAAAGTGGATACTCACAGAGACGATTTATTCGTGAAACTAATCGAACATTTATTTTAACTATAAACCTGTGTGCATACGTACTTATTATGCAGAATTGCTGAGACGATGAATTTATACTTCCCCTGAGGTTAGACATTCGCTCATCATAGTTGAGCACCATAAAAACCAATAAAACACTGTAATCTGACGATTCAATTTTGAGGGCAATGCTGTGCCAAAATATACCCACTTACGAACAACTCAAGATTGTAGCAATGGTTCTTAAATATCAAACCTGTAAAGTGTATGGGTCAATTAAAGTAACTTTAAAATTGAAACTTTACAAACAAAGGTGTTTCCTCGACGTTCAGCCCTTGCCGGCTCGGGTGAGAGCCATGTAAACATACATGGGGCGTTTCTCCGTTTCCAAGTACATACTTGAAGTTTTGTAGAGCAGAATCTAATGTTGGTCTGTTTGGTTGCTTCGCAGATCATATCACGCATTGATTTAAAGATGAGCGAAAAGTCCAAGTAAAAGATCAGTAATTTATACATTTATAGTTTAAAAGGTTAAGAGTAATCCATAATAGTAACTACAGTGAGATGAAGATAATGCAGGTCTCGAACCTGTAGAGTGTTTGTGAACTGAACACAGAAATCGCTTAAGTAATATCCGGCTCGAAGGATCATTAATTAATGTAGAGTGTTTGTGTGTATTAATGAAAAATTAAGAGAGAAAAATGAGTAAAAAGAAGAACAGAATGGAATCATGTTTATTTTACAATATTGAATTGATTAACAATCAATGATCAGATATTGTTATTAATTTTAAACGGCATAAAGAAAATAATAGCTAAAAGAACTGAACATGAACCAGTAGTGTTAGATTTTTCAACCCAAGACGAACATAGAATAAACCTATATTATATAAATAAAGCGTTGATGTACCTGCGTAATAATCCTGTAGAATCGCTGTCATTTTCGTTGATACCCCAAAGCACGATAATTCGAAAATTAAAGCCCCCCAATTAGCGGTCAATGGTATAAAAAACAGATTTGAAGTCTACAAAAAAGCATATAATTTTCCCCTTTTAACTGACAGTTGCAATTTTACGATACCATTTAAATAAAATATGTTGTCTATTATTTTGAGTACCCTTGCCTGAATCCCTCTTGAAACTCTGTAATTTGATGATTGAGATAACTCCAGTTTCGGAGTCCATTATTTATGAAAACTAAAAAAAATTTCCCTAATTCTATTTGTCACTTAATTCTAATGGAATATACCTTTAATTTGATACCAATCTCGATATAGGCCTACTTTGAAGACTATTGGCCGACTTCTCGGTAGGACGTCACCCGAGCCTTGAAAATTCTTTTAAACGGCCTGAAACTATAATACATTATAACTATAAACTGAATATAGTATTGTTTCTATAGATTTTATAGTTTAGGAGTAACAACAATTTCAATCCAGAACTTTTTAACAAACTTAAACATTATCTTGAATATTATAGGACAATAGTCCTGACTATCACCTAGGAGTACCGCTGCGGTAGACTCCAAATTTAAAAACTAAAAACTAAGGAGAACAAAGAGTTGCCGCAGAGGTATTGGGTCAAACTGGTCAATTGGATACGTTGTATATGTGTATAGATGTATAGGTGTAAACTGCGCTTTGCAGCAGGTAGATCCAGCCGGGATGTATATATTCTAGGAGCGGTGCACAACTACTGTACTTTCCTGCGAGAACTAAAAACTAATTTCGTTTATAACGAGAGAAAGGTTTGAGCAGTCTTGAAGTAAGGTCATTTTTCACTAAACCATATATGAGGAATCCCTTAAAAACCTTTTCGTCATAATCAAAATATAGGATATTCAAAATACCCCCGCCGCAGCAAACCTGCAGACTAAGCAAACTTCTATTTGCCTGATTGGATTTTCAATCTAATTAAATAACATTAGGTTTAACAAGTACCTAGGGTTGCTGCTACAGGGAGGGTTATAAATTGTGTCTTTTTAGTAAAATATTAATAGCTTAATATAAAATAAATAAATTTGCCAAGCTTGATTAAAATATATCCATAAGCAAGCAAACTACAGCAGTTCACTTATTCTCCACAAGGATAACGTGGGAATTTTAAATTTACAGTTATTTAATTTTTCTTCGTAACCAATAACCGTAAAAAAAACACTAAAATATCCTAAATTATTTGTTTTGAAGCTCTACAAAATTGGTTTCAAAAATCAAGAAATCTTATGTTTTTATGGTCAAAAATGAGAAAACCCAATTTTTACTCCATAGATCCCCCCATAGAATCCCATTTCCATGTCCGATCATGCTGGTTCACGAATTCATTCAAATTTATCCTGCCCTACATCTTCAAGCCAAATTTAATCAAACTCTGACAAAAAATGCTCAAGTTATCGCGTTCACGGACGCTAAAATATATACATTTGAACGAATAGTGTTTTTGGCCTCTAGGGACACCAAAATGAATAAAGTACATCGGTCCCGGATCTAGGTCTTACCGTGCCACCTACGGTAATAGCTACTTCCCGATAGGGGAACTCTCTAATATCATAAAAATATACCCTAAAATATTAAACGAAACATTTAGTGTACACTAGCTGCCAAATGTTACCAACACGAAATACGCTTAGAATGCTTCAGATGTTACAGTAGGATGTGGAGTTCAATGCCACCTGTAAGCTACCGTGTTCGTGTAAATAATGTTTATTGAAGTACAAGGATGGCAAACTGTGAGCCCGAGCCACGTAAGGAAGATTTGTTAAGTTGTGTTCACGGGCTCAAGCGTATTTACTCCCAAACAACTTGGATTAATCGCGGCAAGAAAGTTCATCACTGAAGGCAAACACATTTATGTAGAAATATTACTTTGCAAAATAGCCCTTATCCGTCACTATGACTGTATAAATAGTCTGTTCAAATAGATGACAAGCAGTAAAATATCGCAAACTATTTACACTAATTTTTGCTTATCAACGTTTCTCCTATACCGGTTCGTTTATTAGTCACACAATTCTTTAGAGGTATACATCTTGACAGCTTCGTAAAAATAGTTCAAAGTTTAGCTGTTATTTGATGAATAATATTGTATTATATTATGGCACTTTTGTGTTTTACGAAGTACTCATTTTTTTAGGAAACCTTGGATGCTATTTAACTTCACGTCGTGTGAACTGTCCTAAAAAATAACTTATTACGTCCAAGTCTCCATTAGGTACTATTTAAAACTTAAATATCAGAATTAATTGATTTTTTATTTGGCCGATGGAGTATATAGTATAGCGCACTCGGTATACTATGCGTACGTATACTATGGATATACGAGGGTTCTACCCGGTCAATTCAAGATGGCGGCTGAACATGCCTCTACGGTACAGGCTCTCAATACTCTAAAACTAATTTGTTTCCAATGATTGTGTGCTTTTTGTGCTCCAAACATATAAGAGCTTGCAATGGTTGGTGATAAATTAATGTGCAACCATTATTTAGAAGCTAAATTCACACGTGAAAAAGATTAATTTACGGATTTTCGAAATGATTTTGTAAATACTTAAAGAAACAATTACGAATTTTCAGTTCATCCAGGGAATAATTTGGATCTTTGTGAATATTAACAGTTCACTTCAACTCTATAAACACTTTAATAATACTACGAGGTTCTTTTTTGTAGGACCATGTTAACCAGCCGGCGCAACGGCGGGCCGTGGAACCCTCCTGAAGGTCTCAATTAAAAACACCCCCGCTGCAGCATACCTGCAGACTAGGCCTGATTCCATTTTCATAAAAATATTTCCTTAAATTTCAAATTCATTCCCTATTTAAATGACATTAGGCTTAATGAGTACTTAGGTTTGTTGCTACAGAGAACCTTATAAAGCTTGTTTGATCCATGTTGGGTGAAGTAAAACAATGTTCCGTTTCAATTGTATACTCAAGTCAGGTTACACCGCACTATTCCCATGCGCTCTTTTAGCGCCCCACTCTGTTTAGGAAATCAAAGACTTTACTTGTATGCAACTGAGAATTATATCAGTACTATATTTAATTTTTACTTTACAAATAAAATTTGTGTTTTGGCTATCAAGGAAACTTTATTGGAAACAATTTGCAATCAATACGCACCAGGTCATAAAATGAAATTTTGTTTGACAGGGCAAACAACAGGCTGTTACCAGAGCAAAATAGTTTAGTAAATTTATGTAAGAGCACTCAGATAATGATATCTAAAATTTTCTAAGTACCCCTGTGAAATTAAGAATAATACTTAGCACTTACCAGTCGAAATGAAGTATAAAACTCATTATATATTTTTCACAAGTACGACCACAACGACAACCTATAAACAGATTTCTTGAAACTACATATATGATTATATAATTCCTAAATTAGATGCACATATTCCATATATTGCCCATTAAAATTCTTCGAATTGTTGTCTCTAGTGTGATGAATTATTTTAGTCAGTTCTGTAGACGGTTGTCAGTTGAAATTGAAATGGAGGGTTAAAAATACAATCACAAGAACAACTGATATAGGCTACAGATTTTTTGAAATACATAGGTAACTTATAAGATAATTAGAGGCACGTGTTCAGTATAGTACTAAGTATAATTTGAAATATCGCCACATTCTCATTCGTAGACAATTCTTTGAACTATTGTCGAGAATTTTCATCAGTTAAAATTGGATATACAATTTTTTTTATATAAAACCTATAGGTTTTACAGATACGACCACAAAAACTAGAATACAGATTGGTGAAAATACACAAATTATGAAGATGATTCCTAAAGCATTGGCACATGTACCAGTCTTATTTTTGGAATCGTTGCCTTTTCATGAGCTGAACAATTTCGTAGTTCTTCAGACGATTGTCGATTTTCGAGTATTTTCGAGCAGGAAGGCCAAGACGACGTGGCGATGGCGTTGGGGCAGATATAAGACCTTGATTGTGTTATATCGATTCTGTGATCTTCACCACCAAGTATCAAGACACGAGCTGCCTCTACAGTTTGGTCTGAATAAATTACTCCTCCTTAAAATTACTACTGTGAACTCTCTTTTCTTGTTCCTGGATTCCGTGATGGGGTGTAGTATGGATTGATAATTGAGGTGATCCAAAATGCTGGATAGTAATTTAGCATGGAATCATTAAGCATTTTATAGCAATGCAAGTTTGTAATATTAGGAAATGTTATAAAGGACAAAACGTTTACGGCCCAGTTTTATTTTGAAATGAAGATTTTTATGGTAAAATATACTTTGGTGCAGTGTAGATGCCGCCGTCGCAACCAGCTGTTTGGAGTACTGCCATCAACATCTTCCTTCCCGTACATTTCCTGTTGCCCCATCCCTAGTCTTATATTTGAAAAATGCAGTTTCATAAAACCTACGTTCTGTTTTACAGTAGTCCACAAACTGCTTAATACATATTACTGTACAACTAATGTCACAAATTGGAACAAATTCCTCATTCACTTTGGATAATGCAACAGATTTTAAATTTGATAACTCTTTCGATTTATCTCTGTATTATTCGATCCCGGTATTCAAACGCCAACGTTGAGTGTATTATTTTTTCTTGTATTAGGGATAATCCGCGGAGCTCGCTCTACTCTTTTGTTAATACTAGGGGAACCTAGTATTTCTTTGTTACATTCAGCTGTTGAAATAACGAAACAAAAGTAAATATCGAAACACACTTAACTCATACCGTACATACATTAAAATTGCTTTAATCTTATTCATAATAATGACAAATCTTTGAGGAGGTGTGTTTAATCCAATCATTTAACAACCTTTGTTTATGTATTAAAACAACTAGCAAACAACTAGTGTCATGAAAATATAGAGAGAGATTTTCGTAGTTTAATTTGTTAAATAATCAACAAATAAAAAATAAAATACATATTAATTCACCAGAGTTAGCTTGTAAATTGAAACATATGTCATACAGACAGCATTTGATCTTTTTAGAGAATACATTTAGCGGACTGAGTTTTAGTATTCAATAAATCAGCCAACTGTAAATCTTCCTTGATTTATTCACACAATGAGCGTGAAGCTTGAAGGGAGATAAACGTTTAGAAATAGTACATAGTTTGAAACAGGATTGAGATTCATTATGAAATTGCGATTAACTTAATTAATATTAGCTAAAGGGACACAAATTTACACGTTTTTTTCATAATCGATTTGTGCAGTTCAGTAAGTTCTATATAACGTACAAAACTATCATTATTCCATAGAGGTTAAAAAGCAATTCGCATAATGAATTCAGTATTCATCTGTAGCGTAAATACACTGAAAATTAAGTAAATAAAATACTTTTAAATTCAGATAATTATATATACCTATATTATAACTGATTTACCCATACTAGTTATATATCCTTTGTTTAACGTTTTAGAATTTTAGAATTTTAGGACAGTTTAACGCAATAAAAAAAATACAGTTAATAGATTTATTTGTCAAACGTTTTATCATTACCTTGAAATACAATCTACATCGCTGGTAAAACTACGTCTATATTATGTATAGCTGCAAAAGTCTCTTCATATCTTTTCGCAAACTATTGCACAGACTGGTTTGGATCCACATCAAACTTGGCCAAGTTATCAGAAAATATACTAGTTTCAGAACGAACAAAACGAATTAAGTTTATATTTTATTCAGAAACACATGCAGTAGTATCACAATAAGTAGGAGTATTGTGAAAACTTATTATTTGGCTCGATCGATCTTAGCAGTGGAAGAACAATAGGACAGCAGCAGTGTAAACAAGAGCTTGTCAGAATAGCTATTGGATTATATTCAGCTCGGGGCAGCTGCGATCACTATGAGTCGAAATCGATACACTCAAACATCGATTCTACGAGGATAGCAAATATATTTCCTCGAAAGGAAAACATTTTTTCATTGTTGTATTGGTAGATGTTCAAAATTTATTTGTATCCCTAAATGTGTTTTGAAAGTAAATAAACGCACAAACTTCAATTCCACGAAAATGTGTTACCAATTGTGTAGTTTTTTTTTATATTTCACCTACATTGGACACCAAATAAACAAGTTTATTTGGTTCCTATTCAATAGGGGTTTATGACAATGTTTTTGTCCAGTTAAGTCCTATAAAATGACGTCTATTTCGACATGTGATGATTTTTAAGATTGTTAAGGCTTTATTCAAAATGATGTGACTCGTTTATAACTTATCGCTCTTCTATTAACCACGTAGAAAGTAAAACTATTGTATAAGCAATCCTATAATTTCTGTAATCAAATAAAATTGTTTTAAAAGGCATTCACACTTTTCGAAAAACTAGGGAACGAACAGTCTAATAGACGGTAGTAAAAATAACATGATACCTTAATTTTTCTCGTAAATTCTTCGAACCCTCGTTTTAACCGGTTACTAAAATAACCGGTATTTCGCAATTGATCAGTCGCATTAGGTAAATAAATCAGTGTTACTCGTATGATTGATACAATACACACATTTTATTCCAGAGTTCTAATACCAAAATGTTTTTATTAATGCAATTTCCCACTTTTGTATGATATTTTCCAGCCTACGTAATTTATTTTTTACTACGAGCTGAAAAAGTTAATCTTCTCCTTAAAACTACGAGATTGTTATTCAGATCCTGAAATAAACATACTTATTGGACACTTTTTTATTTTTTATTAATTAATGATGCTTACTAACAAAACTTTAACTATAAGATAGGGATGATACACACGTTTGGACAACTCCTTTCAATTAAAAGCACTTAACAAAATAATTTAATCCAACTTGGCATTGCTTAACTTGGTTTGCATCCAAATTTAAATTTTGTTCTGGACTATGCACTATAACGCTTTAGTCTTGATAACCAAGCACTTGGATATTCCCTAGAATGTAACTTGGCCAAAAGTCTGCAATATAGCCTATCAAAAGCTAAGTTGGATAAATATCAACTTAACTTAGTGCTAGGAAATCTGTGTAAATTTACTTGAAGAATGATATTGCTTGGGAATAAGGTGAAATAAAGAAAACATTAGTTAGTCTACAATATTGAAAGTATTTAATGAAACACAATTTTTTACAATAATGTAATGTTGGTAAAACTATTTTTACTGTTCAGATTTGTATGCTATTACATTTATGAATTTAAGTTATTAAATTTAAAATTGTTACGCATTGGTTAAAAAATTAATCCCAGAAAAAATACTGATTGAATATCATACACGCATATTTAATCCTTTTCAATAGGTATGCATTTTTTTAAAGTAACATTTTTGTATATATGTAACATGCAGTAGGCTTAGATAATACGATCTTCAAATGCATTACTCTGAACATAAAAAATACCATTAAAACGTGTGTTTAAAGTTTTAACACTTCAATTACTTCAGACCAACGCTTACATAAAATTTAAAGGCCATCCAAATGGCATAGTTTTGCTAATGGCAGGGCAAAACATGTGTTATACAATCGTATAACTCCGTAAGAACTTTTGATATATAAACCCGTTTTGTAATTGCAATACATGTAATCTTTTGCATACCATTTTTCATTCAAAACCGTACAGCTAAGTTTTCTCTAACAAATTCATTAATGGAATTATTAAAATATCATGTAAACAAAAACATAGTCTTAGAGCCCAGATTACTTAAAACACGAATACAAGACTTGATAAAACAAAACATGTAACAACTGGTGTGTGCTTTTGTTTCTTTGAGTCTTTTAGCTTGAGCGTTTACCACTTTCAGTGTGAAAGAATCTGAGCTTTTGTTGTTTAATTTGAGCCAAGTCCTTACGAAAGTAAACAATCCTGCCATAATAAGGGAGACCTATTACAAATGTAAGTTCTATTACGCATTACATCGTTGGATGTAATAGATATGATATTTTTAATTTACCAATAATAAAACTACTGTTTTGGTTGTCAAATGTTTATAGGCCCCCCAAGGGCCAAGGGTTTATAGGGTGATTTTTAGAACTTCTCACACAATTTAATATTTCTAGGTAGATCCCAAGCGGGTTTTGTTCCATACCAGATGTCATTTATCATTGGCTTATCTCATCTAAAAGAAAGGTCGACGATTGACGGCAGGGTTTGTACAGTTCTTAAAAACGTAAAAAGTCAATCCCGTTAAACACATAACATTAACAATAAATTCTAACCACTTAAGCCAAAAATACCACTCAAGCGTGGATTTATGTTCCACGTGTTTCTCGAGTACGTAATAAACCACAATCTCGTATAACTATGGTTTCAGAGATGTGGTGTACAAAACCTCCACTTTCCAAACTAACGATAGATAACTAGCAAACATAGCGTATATTGTGGGTGTAAAATATACAAACTACCACTAAAGCTGTAGTAAATTATAAACGAAGCCAGGAATTAAAGGGAGATGATTAACCTACTCAGATATGCAATCTACAACTCAATCTCGCTAGCGAATGTCATCACGGGGTTGTGGGTTGACGGACAATGTGTACTCAGCAGATGATTAATTTGATGGTTAAATAAACAACGGGCCGCCATACCATATACTGTAATATCGTACAATATACAATATACTGTAATATCGTGCAACGACCGCCCGACAGTTGACATAATGCAAATAGATACCTGTATGGATTCACTATTCTCTTTGAAGTTCTAAAGACACGATAATTTTAAGTTCCATTAGGCCGGGGCCACACGTGGCGGATCGTCCGCGCGGCTTATGATCGTACGATCATAAGCCGCGCGAAGATGTCCCGGCCACACGGAGCGGATGAACCGCTTCCGGTTGAGGTTTCCCAGCCTACGTACTAAGATTCTAACATGGTTTAATTCACTCGTTCTCGTTGTAGTCATGGAAGAAACACGTATGTTAGTTTGTGCATTAGAAGCGTGTGGTGAGCTAGAGCCTAAGGCAAACCGAAATCATTGGGTCCATCATTTCATAACCGATAAACCATTTGTGTTCCAAACCTTTTACGAGCACATGCGAAACCATAGTTCGGAGTCTTTTTTTGTTACTATCGCATGTAGGCTAGATAGCATCGTTTGACGAGCTACTTCAATTGCTTTGACCGCTTATAACTAAGGAAGATATACTCATGAGAAATGTACAACATGAGAAATCCCACATTGTCTTTAACAAGCTCTATTGATTTGTCTGTATCGAACATTTTACACCTATAAACCGAAACGCACAAGCACAAAATAAAAAAAAACAACTACAAATGCTTGAAAATGAGCTCCAACCGCGCGGACAATCCGTATCGTGTGGCCACTCTCATAAGACTACGTGTGTCATCCCCTCCAACGCGGCTTATGATCGCGCGGACAATCCGCGACATGGCGTGGACAATCCGCCCAGGCGGCTTAGCATCGCCCCGTGTGGCCACTCTCATTTGATTCAATGTGTTGTCGGACCACGCGGATCATCCGCGTGGTCCGTCCGCGCGGATGATCCGCGTCGTGTGGCCCCGGCCTCCGATTTTAGGGACTTGTACGTTTATTATTTACTAGGCCTACTTAGGTTCAGCAGATACGATGATCTGCTTGTATAAAAAAAGAACAAATTAACTACAGAAGTATCAAGTATATCCTCCTTATTGGGGAGAAAATGGTATGTTACGTAACACCACCTAATTATAAAACGGTATCTCGGAAAACATCGATAAACTGTTAAATATTCCAAAATTTTTCTATAAACAAAACACGCTCTTTGAATCGTAAACGATCAATGTAAACTGAGGGGTTTAAAACGTAGCAAGTTCAAAAATGTACTAAATCTCTCCAAATTTATATGTCATGAATTTAAATTGTTATTTCCAATCTCCTGTTCGTAGGGATTCATTTTTAGTAGTATGCTACACAGGGATATTTCAAAATAACATGTGGAAATAATTTATATTTATTTTACATAGAACTACTTTTCCGCCAAAAGTTTTAATTAAAATATTTTGTTTAATTAGCCAACACGGGAAATTGTTTTTTCAAAATCACATGTAGCATAGGTAATAACGAAATAAAACATCATGATCATTTTCAAAAGATATCTCTATTACTGATTGAGAAAATTTGCATGTAATTAAACAAATATTAATTTTAAGGAAAATCGATGAAATGGTTTGGTTCCTGGTTGACTGAGGCGGAGCTCTAAACCGCTTTTTAGGATTTCAGTAATTATTATTTGCGATCGCTTATTGTTAACTATACTAATAATGAGCTATGTTAATTAAAGAGAGATTCTAATCCAAAACATTAAGCAGCAATATATAACAAGGAATGTTTTAATTTATTTTTTATTTACAGTCTTCTTAAAGTTTCTTATTGATAAGGTTTAATTTGTAAATTTTTTTAGGTATGCATTTCTCAATTTATTAAGGATGTACAACTTTGTTAAGAATTCTCTTTAAATGTTTTTGGCGACTCAAAATAGATTAAGACTTGATTATTCAACAAAAGCCATGCAATAAAGTGAAGAAAGTAAAAGTAAAAATAAAAGACAATCCCTTGCCATTTACTGAAGTAATCTCTTAAAGCTTTGCTTAGTACAATCTACTTAGCGAATTAAACGATAAAGTAAAAGTGTTAAATGTTTAAATTCTTAAATTTGGATGTAAATTTTTATTGATAATGATAGCAGAATATTCTCAACCGAATTTAAAATTGTCAAAGTTCGATCGGCTATTGAACTATGAGTGATACAAAGGTTTATCAAACATAATACTTAACATCTTACAACAAGAATAAGCCATACTGTGTGCTGCTTGAAATCGAGCAATTGCTAAGTATTACAGGAGTTATTTTAAAACTGAGTGAATGTGAAATAAATTACTCTCTTAATTATTTTTTTTTTAGTTGATTAGATTCCACTATTTAAATATTAAGTATCATCTGGAAGTACTTACTTTGTTAAGCTTTTTTAAACCCTCTTAAACAATATTTAGACTATTTAACTATGGGGGTTTTTTAGGAGCTGAACTTGTTTATTAGTGTTTTATAAAAATAGTTTAATGTCCCCAAAAGAGTTTCCTGACTTGCAGCAAATAGCTGTCCATGTGAAAATGCAGAGAAGGTAATATCCAGCTGGTCCTTGTAATATCCTTCCATCATACAAAATCAATATTAGATCCTTTACCTGTTATTTCAGTAGGTATCTGTATTATCATGGGCCAAATAATTTTCCCAATCTCCTTGCCGTTATGAGATTGGCAAATTTGAAATATGAATTATGTTAAAATCTGTTTGATGTTTCACTAAATGCGATGAACTTTATAATTTTTTTTTTTAACAATGTGCCTATAATTTGGTACAGTAAGTAATGCTTGTCTAAAATTACCAAACACTGTTTCAAGAATCCGACCAAACATTGATCTCTCCAATTCTTGGGGGTCGTAATAGTTATTTAACATTCTGTCAATTTTCAACATTTAAATTTCTTCAGCAGTTAATTAATGAGTAACTTTTAGGCGGTTTGCTGTTACACTGTTTACTGATACACCATATATTGAAAACTCGTTCACTGGGATGGGATTACTTTATACACTCTGTTACACTTTACAGTAAAAATCATGAAGGTAAACTAATTAAATAAAACCCGCATTGCAACTTGTATCATTGAGTTACTTGAGTTGTTACCTTAAGACTGGATCAGTTATTACAAGAATAAAATAAACAAATGAGAAATATATGTGAACGTCAAAATACTTAAAATAAAAGACAAATATTATTCTATAAGGTTATCATGGAAACCTTTAGAGCCACTGGGGCAAAACCCTTACCTTTGCGTGAGCTCTTTAAATTGACACAACAAATGTCGAAATCGGTTAAAAACTCTAGGAGGGGTCCTGTTCACAAAATAACCTCTTCCAAATTAACGTAAAGCACATGAGTACTAAAGATTGAACCATCTAGCTCGGTTGTTAAAACGCAACATTGACGTATATTTCAGCAATAAAATAATCTTTTAATTATAAAACAATTAATTTTAATAAAATTTATTATAAATTCTAATCCATATCCACTTAATTTTTTTTTAATATCCCTAATCCTGGTCAAAATAAAACTTATCCTACATTTTCATAATTGTTCTGTAAATAAAGCCCATCCTTGATACAGTAATTCTATCCGCTGTCCATTGTAAACATAGCCAATACATTTGACAGTTTATTTACTTACTGTCATTGGTTCAGATTTTTTATCAATCGTAACAAACTAATCAACTCAACCATTCTGTTCAAGCCGCATGGTATTCAAACTGTAGAGTAATGGTGACTGGACTATAATATTAGACTAATTAAAAATGTATTCTATAACTCAAGGAGTTTTTCAACCCCAAAATCAAGTATTATATCCTATAAAAGAAGACGAAGATAAACATTTAATTTAAATATTATTTCATCCAATTTTAGAGAGTTTTGGTACACAATGTTTGCTTAAAACACCAATTTAATTAGAAATCCCGTAAATAAACAGATCTAATTGGACAAAGACTAAGTTAGTAATTGCTGGGGCCTGTGTGCACTGTAGGGTTATGCAAGCCAAAACAGGAGCCGAGACGCTACTGCAGCCCTAATTACAAAATGCACTTCCACTTAGTAATCTCTATTCTCTAGTTCCTGGGGGAGTTTTTAATCGACACCCGATACAAACTACGTTTAAATTCCTAAGAAACCCTCTTTGAGATTGGAGTCATAACATACTAGTCAAGTCTAAAACACAGGGTTCGCCACTACTTTTGGTAACATGTTTGTAATTCCTTAAGAATATAAATTTGTTATACGTACTCCGCATTACCAAATCGTGTTATACACATGATTTTAAATAAGATCAAATACGCCATAAAAAAAAACGTTTTCATAACTTTCCCCATAATTTAGTGATACGTTGATGACTAAACCATAAGCTATAATCTTACTTAGGGAGGGTTCAAGCCCATTAAGAAAAACAATTATTTTAATATCCACAGTAAAATCTAATGTTGAATAAACATTTCTGGATACTGTATTTATATGAAAAATTACTGCAGTAATGTTTTAAATATACAGGGTGTATATAAAGTCCCGCACGGGCTTAATATTTTCTAAACGACAACAGATAAATCAATGAGATTTGGTACATCAACACCACACCTAAAAATCTACTTTTTCAAGGAACTATGAATTTTCTGTTATACCATGGGGATGTCCCGCAAGGAGTCAGAAGGAAATCTTAAATGGGAGCATAGGTCAATTTGCACATCAGTTTAAAGGGCTTAGCTAGCAGAGTTCAATGCCGGAAACCACGCCTCAAAAGGATCACCCATTACAAAATAGCGGCCGTTCAAAGATTTCTTGAATCGGCTATTTTGAATCTTTGAACGACTGCCATTTTTTACTCAGGCGTTCTTTTGAGCTTGAATTTACGGCACTGTAATCTACTAGTGAAGACCTTTAATTTGATGTGCATATCGACCTATGCTTACGTTAACAGTTTTCTTCCGATTCCTAGGGCTGCCCCCTGAGGAGTAAGCGTATAATAGCAATGCAAATTAAATGAATCTTCGAACCACTGTCATTCTTGGCTGGGTTGTCCGTTTGAGTTCAAATTTGCGGCATTGTATTCTGCTAGTAAAGGTTTTTAATTTGATGTACATGTCAATCTATGCTTCTATTTAAGATTTCCTTCTGACTCCTTGCGGGACGTCCCCATGATATGACAGAAAATTCATAGTTCCTTGAAAAAGTAGATTTTTAGGTGTGGTGTTGATGTACCAAATCTTATTGATTTATCTGTTGTCGTTTAGAAAATATTAAGCCCGTGCGGGACTTTATATACACCCTGTATATACTTTTGTTGGTTACATGTCTACAATCTAAAATCTGTTCGTTTTGCTTGGCAATGATAAAGACGCAAATAAACATTTAGAAATTGTTGTTTACTTCCTCTCACCTCATAAACCATTAAACATGTACTATAAGTTATGTAGGGTTATTAAATATTTTGACGTGTTAAGCTATATTATTTCATTTAAAGCAATTCATTAACAGTAAGTTAACAAAGGCTTACTTCCCCATTAACTAGAACGATTTAAGACAATAAATATTTTCTTCCTCAACGTTAATAACTTACTTATGGTTTATACCATAAGTCTATTTAACATTTTCAATGCATGAGGCCTAGTATTCATATTCAATTAAAATAGCATTTGTTGAAAATAGATGTAGAATTTTACATCGATAACATAGAATACAATTTAAATTGAATATAAAATATCGTAAGGTCCAACAATGCACATATTAAGTACTAAACTAGATAATTCTCCAATACGCTATTTTGTTTGCTTGAAGGACAAGAAAAAATGTACGTAAACATATTTGGTTAGAAAGTAATACTAGTACTTATTACCCATAAGTATTTATTATTACCCAATGCATTATTAATATATACTTTTAAAAACTAATATAGAATAATACATTTTAGGGTACCTTTATGTGTTGTCAGGTTCATTTAGTTATATTTTTTAATTGCTACATTTGTTTTGCTTTCATAAATATTGTTTACTTTAAAATACGCAGTATAACTACGAAACAACAAAAGAGCGAACATTTGGTAGAACAACTACGACATGTTAGTTTTGGTTGTTTAGAGTTTGATTTGTAAAAAAATATGGGTTCTGTTATATTTTGAGCTTTATTTTGTTTGTTAAGTTTTGAGCTTTACCAATCGAATTTTGAAATATTAAATCCAAAAAGTTTAAATTTTAATGCACTGCATTCTTTCATAAGTGGAATTATACGGTCTGGTTTTTCAGTGGGCAAAATATTTGCAATTGGTGAAATGCATTGATAAATTAGAATAGAATCACACACAAAAAACTGCTGACAGGAACCAATTAGTATCACAGTTGTAGATTAAAGTTACCAGAACCGAGAACAATTGATCTACATTTAAATGTTAGGTCAATGTCATATGAATAGACTATCTACCGTTCCGCGCGTAATATCAATATTATTTTCTGTTGTTGGAATAGAAGAAGAAGAAAGAAAGAAGAAAAAAGTGTTTATTGAAATAAAATATCAATACAGTGTTTTTACATAACTTTCCCGATGATCATGATATACAATATATAATGGCGAGGGTGAGGGATCTTAAGGGCACGGGTGTTAGTGTATTTCGTGATTTCCCGCTAGAGGTGCGATACAAACGTGCGAGACTAGCCGCAGTGCGGGATGAACTAGAACGCGTTGGTGGAAAGACTAAAATTCCAATGATTTTCGACCACATCATCGTGAAGAACTGCAGGTTCACATGGGACCAAGATCGACTAATGGCTGGAGACGAGGACGGAGCAGAGAAGTTAAGCAAGATGTTTAAACATGACTTCAGAGGATTTATAGAGAAGCTTAAACAAGATGGTCCCACGAAAGCTAAGCCTCAACAAGCTCCTGATATTCCATCCAGAGAGTCGACAGCAGCATCCTTGCTGCATATGTCTCTGGACCACGGGTCGACGATGAGTCCGACCACGCCTGCTGCTGTTGTTGAAATAATACATGCATTATTTATCAGACGAGGATTAACATTTTCACGGTTAACTAATATATTTGCGCTAGATAATTTTGATGAATAAATATTATTTATCGAGAGCTTTGCGAATCTTGAAAATTATCATGCTAGCAACACTATCGCCCATCAGACAGATCTAGCATACATAATATACACACATTTTTAGTGTATAATAACTGATACTTTATTGCATTTTACAAGCCAGTACTTGTACGGAGTACCATATCGTTTTATTGCGTAGTGCTCGATGTAGCTACTTTACTGCCCCAGTTTATACGGCGTATTACAGACTAACAGGTCCGATACTAAAGTAGACAACTGTTGCACGAATCGCAAACTTACGGTTATAATGTTACAAATACTTCTCATAAGTCTTTGTATGAAGGAATTTTTGGAAAATTATCAATAAAATGTTCAATTTACAGGTCAATCACTTAACGTAAAAACCTAAACCTGATGCCCAAGTATGTGTAGGGTATATTTAGCTTTAATAAATATACCTGATTGGGTATATTTAGTTGCAATCACAAACATTTTGAAGTAAATCCCTAACTAATTCAAAATCGATAGCAATCTTGTATGCGTCAACTTTTCACGAGATTTTGGGGCATTGAAATCCAAGCGATTATCATTATTATTTCAAATATTGCTGGTCTTTGATTAAACTGGTGGCAAATACATATACAAAAACGTAGTATACATACTCCAAAATGTAATACCAAGCCCGGTTTCAACCCAGCAATGGGATCATCCTCAGGTGAAGAATCCTCTTCGGAGTAATTCTATGTTCTTTCTTCGCCTGAGGATGACCCCATTGCTGGATTTGAACCAGGGACCATAGAATTAAAATTATAATTTTAATTCTGTGGTTGCTGGTTGAAACCTGTCGCCGCTCATCGGTGGCATGGTCACATTGACGGAATAAGGTATTTTAACCTCTAGTATTAATTTATATTGTGATAAGGAGGCAAAAACAACAAAAATAAAGTCCAAAACTTAATCAATCACAAATTTTATTTGTTCTTATTTTCAATAATAATAACATGGGAATTTTAAATTCACAAATTTTTGAATTTTCTCCGTAACCAATAACCGTACAATCTATCAATTTAGTTTTCAATGTTTTATTTTCTCTTTAAAATGTTTAAGTGGCAAATTGAAAAATTTTATGTTTTGAGGGTCGAAAATGAGAAAAACAATGTTTAGCCCATTAACCCCCCATGGTCCGATAGTACTGGTTCGCGAACTCGTTCGATTGAAGGTAGGTTTATATGCACGTTTGAACCAAATGTCATAGAAATCGGATGATTTTTGCTCGAGTTATCGTGCCAACGGACACACACACTTATATATATATATATTGATGTACGAATCTGAACAGAAAGTGTTTTTGACCTCTGGGGACATTAGATCGAAAAAGTAATTCGGTCCCGGGTTCAGGTCTTGCCCAACAATATAAACAACCATGAGACCTACGGTAGGCCTAATACAGTAGCTTATTCCCGATATGGGAAATTCGATGGGACAATATGTTTTCGTTCCCAACTCATTAACGTATTTTTTATAGCAAATATTACTAAATATTTTTGGAGTTTACCTCTTATTGGGTTCTCTAGGTTTATTCGAATTACTGTTAAAACATGTTTATTACACTGCTTACAATAGATTATGGTAAAATATTAATATCGTAAATTTGATTATATTTCAAGTATTTCGTAAAAAAAATCTACATTTATTACGATAAAAATGCAGTTCTGACAGGACTACATTCTGACTTCGATAGCAAAGAAGAAATGTTGTAACAAAATAAATTACAGTTTACTGAATACAATTCTGAAAATATAGTTTTTTTACATATACAATCTTTTATGTTCCACCATCGTAGGTTCTAGGATCTAGCCTGGAACCATTTTCACATTACTTCAGGAAAGGCCTAGAAGTCAGTGGCTTTATCACTTAGATAAAATCCTTTGGTGATTGGAGAGATTCGAACTCCGGACCTCGGGGACTAAAGGCCATAGCTCTACCACATCTCATCTTTCAAAATAGCTTCAAATACATCTCTTCTCATTACGTAATGTCTGAACAAATTACTCAAAATTAACACAGTCCGCAAAACATTTTCCTGGTACTAATACGTATACATTACATCAGTAAAGTCCAAAGAGAGGAATCAAAACGCTAAAATGTCAACGATTAATTTGTTTAACACAACACGTGTGAAACGTTTGGAGTTCATACAACCTCTCATTACTAATGTGTTAGCACATTGGTTCGAAATTATTACTATTCGCAACACAATTTTCCGAGAAGTAACTGTAAACATGAAGGGTGGGAAGTCTATATTTATCTGCACACAAATAAAATGAAAACCAGGCAACGTGGGCAGTAGAGCGTAGTAAAGCATTTTACGCTTAGCTTCTCGGAAGCTGAAACTATAACAGGTCAGAGAATATCGTTATGATTCTCATACAAACACCAGTTGTAAAACATTACCTCGTGTGAATGACGGCTTCATTTTGCTTTCCTCGTGGCCCTAATAATAGACTTCAGACTTCACTCGTGCGTGAACCTAACCACTCCAGTTTGCGAGCTATAAATGTTATTCTATCGCCAAAGTTGTTCATTTTTACTACAAAGAATTGTAAAACTTTTGCCTATGAATCACTTATACGAATAAAAGTTTAAAATAGTGTACAGTACTCCAGTTAGACCAATATGTTTGAACATCACTCACCTTTTTGAAATAAGAAGAACGCAGTCCATGTCACCACAGTCAGTACTTTTCTCACAGTTATGTGTGAAGGTTATGTAGGCCTTGAAAATGCCACATATTGATGCGGCGAAAAGTCGCAAAAAGAAAACTTTAGTCTGTTATTTTATTTTTGTATTTTTTTAATGCGTGTTTGTGTGTGTAATGGACTGTGGTGACAAGGACTTGGTTCTCCTTACTTCAAAAAGGTGAGTGATGCTCAAACATATTTATCTAACTGTATTTATGACCTCACCTACAAATTTTGTAGTTTGAAAATAGAAGATTACAGTACTGTCAAGTAATCCTTTTTTCCTATGAACGACACCAGTTTTGAACCTATGGTCCATTTTCAAGCTGAAAACCAAATTGTTTTGAAAAGTTCTCTTTATCCCTGGTGTTGTGATGTCATTACACAATACACATACACACAAACATGAACACACGAACGCGAAAAGTAAAAAAAAATCGTCAACAATTGTACTGTTTTGCTTTTAGGGTCGCCAGCATGGTTAGTCATGTCATGACTCCACTAACCAATTTGGTGTATAACGTTAGTGTCTGTACACTGTTTTTTAGTGCTTTCGTGTTTGTGTACGTGTTTATGACGACCCGCCATAACCACAGTTATTAGTAAATATTTGTTAAAATAACTTGGTGTTTCGCTTGAAAATGGACAATAGGCTCTTTGCCAGTGGTCGCCTAGCGAGAAGAACAACAGGGTCACTTGACAATACAATAATCTTTCACCTTTAAAGAAGTGCAGCTAAAAATGGCTGAGATCACATGAATGTTTGGAAATTGGACAAAAATATCGATCAAATATACCATTAGTATGATTATGAAAGGTTATATTTCAATGAGAAACTAACACTGTGCCTAAGGTTATGGGTAGGCTTTGCTGGTTATGTTAACAGTTAATTCAAGCATGTAAGTACCAACAATTAATTTAGGAATAGGTTTAACAAGTCCAAGTAAATCAAAATTCAGAAATACAATTTCTTCAATAACACCTTATCTCCATACTCCACCTCTCCTCTTCAATCTTCACCAGATTTTTATAAATTACCTCAGTTTGCACAAAGAGTTTTATATCGTAAATTTCATTCCAGAACACTGAAAATTCAGTTTCAAGCAAGACAAATTTTAAATTTTATGCGCTAAATGAGGCGAGCTCTGAATACTTGGCATGTACAACTAAAAGCGTGATTTTGTTTAGCGAAACCATTATTTTTCCGAAATAAGAACCGCCTCCTGTTTTCGATTTTTTTTTCTAATTTACAAAAATAAATAAGAAAGGTATTACCGTAGGTGGCCCGGTAAAACCTAGACCCGGGACGAATTTTCTTTATACTTTTGATGTCCCCAGAGGTAAAAAACACTATTTCATACAATACTATTAACATTTTACAAAAATATTCATTCCCTGTAGGAGCAAAACTAAGTAACTCGTCAAACCTAACGTTATTCAAATATGGAATAAATCTGTCATGATTAATTGAATATGGTACTGAAAATCCAATAAGCCCAAAGGAAATTCCTTAGTCTGCAGGTTTGCTTAGTTGGGGGTATTTATCTACGTTGTTGTGTCTACGTTGTTAAATCATTGACCTCTATATCGTGTCACACAAATGCAAACTTATGACATCAGCATTTTCAAATGGATTGGATATTAAGTTTAAAAACAGTTTTAAATTTTACAAGATTATATGGTGAGACAAATGTCAATAAGAATTGAAATAACATTTAAACAGCGGCAATTCAGGCGTGTCCTGCGATGTACAGTAGTAGTGATCATCGATATCTTAGTCCCTACAGATATATTCTGCCAATGCTAATTCAACATATCCAATGTAAATTATCCGTAACTGGTCAATGTAACCATTGTGATGCAGTGACATACTATGATCCTAAGCGCATCGTAAACAGTAATTGCTTGTGTTATTGCCGTTTAAAGCAATTGGACGTTGATGTATTTAACGTGTAATCATGCGCATTGATCTAGTAGTAGGCCTACGTAGGACCAAACCTTCATAGAGTACAAGAGTCAAATAACTACTATTTGGGGGTTTGATTACAGAATGAGAGAATCAACGTACACTTAGTGAAGACGTAGGTGGTCTTAAAGATTGCGGGACTTGTTTTCTAGAAACTCGTGATCAAATCCCACTAATCACCAAAATGGCTTTTAATATATAAATAAAGCCGTTTTACGGAATAAATATGACTTGTTTATGTAAATTTGCAAATATGCTTCAGTGGGGGTATCTGTTCTGTAAATTATTATTATTTATATTTTAGGTCCTCCATACAATCTATAAAAAACCCCGGGTTAAGTATGAAAATTCAGAAATGCCCATTTCTTTTTCACGTAATTTTATGTTTCACAATAAATTCCTAAACATTAAAGCTCATAGATAACTATGCAACAATGCATATCAGCTGATTGGCAATTAAAAACGAACGCAGAAATACCAAAATGTGAGCTCGTTTTGTCGTTGAGCAGTGGTACGTGTAATTTGGGTGTAAACCCTGTAGCATCAATACGTAAAAGTTTGATCGAGTAGTTATGACAAGTGCATTTTCTGTGCGTGTGTTCATTGTTAAACTAGACTTCGCATGACTAATTTCCTTGGAGTAGGATATACATTTAGCGTCGTAAAAGAATTTAGTCAATTTGAATGTTTGTAGTGCGGTGTCCTGTGTTTTTCTGGACATTGTAGGGCTGCATTAACAGTTAAGACATTGCCATATGTTGTATGGCTGCGCCACACGCAACACCCTCCTCCCCCCAACCACTCTATTTATAATTAAGATACTACCCAAACAAAAACACGAGCTCTAAATCTCTATATAAAATCATTGACTATTGTATTAATAGTTAAAGATAAAATACAGTTTTTGTGGATTCTGTAGAGCCATATGGAGGCTTTGGTTATTTTCACGATCTAAAGCCCAAAAAAGATTAAACAAGTCTTACTTAATTTCTGTCTGTGCGTCCGTCCGAGATAATTATGGCACTCTACGCTGCCTACCTTAGAAAAAGTAGAGCAACTGTTAAGATTAAACAATATTTCCTGTATTATCTAAATTTTTTAGATTGTATTAGGCTATTTAAATCTGATCTTGCTTGTCTGTTAATCAAAGTTTAGTACAATATTGGTCTAACCATTGACTATACACCTCTATAGGAGTATAGAGGTGTATAGTCAATGGTCTAACTTTCTTCCAAGTTTTACCGCATACGTCATCCATGAAATACCATTCAGGTTGTGATGAAAGGCAATATTTTGTAAAACGTATAGTTGATTACTCGCTGGGGGTTGTGGCTAATTAGCAGTAGTCGGTAATTAGTTTTTGCAGATTGAGTTTTAAAGGTTTTTGGTCAAATGGAACGATTATCAACAATTATTAAATTGTTCGTAAGAAACAGTAGCTTTAAATGACTAATTTGTTATTATTTTCGTGTCACGTTATTTCGTTACGTAGTTTGCAATCAATCCAAAACCTGTTTTTAATAAATAAATAAAAATCAAATTCCCTCTATTGATCAAGCTTTTTCAAGTGTTGTGAGTGTTTTGTAGAATAATCCTGGCCATAATACCACACACTGAAATAATAAAGATACACAAATACAAATAATTAAGAGTTGGAAGAAATTAGTAAATTAATTTTAATTTATCGATGTGTTATACTATCATGTGAATGGTGTATGTAGTTTAATTTCATAATAAAATAGTAAATTAAAACTGGTCAGGCAGAAAAGGAAGCAAAGGAATACCAAGCAAATACTATAAACTGTAATGGGTGAAGTCCGTCATTTATCTTGGACACACAATAGATTCAAATAGGGAACATAGTAGTAACGTTATTTTTAGGCTGTAATATTGTGACTTTATAGCTAAATCAATCAAACTTGTAATTCAGTTGTTAGTCGGAGCAAGTTATTTTTGGAGGTTAATTGTGTTTTTGGTGTGGCATTTTAAAATTTGATGTCTTGCTTTTGCATAATGTTCACTTATCGTACTAAAATCAGTCCTATAGCACCTACAATTTTAGGCTTGCACTTATTTTATATTCCTAAAAATCAGATAATTCAATAAAAAAATAACTTTATTCACAATATGCTTTGTAAGATTGTAAAGCTATAGTATATTGTTTTACACATTAAACAAATAAAATAACAAACCGGGTTCTTTTTTATTTCTAGAATAGTTATTAATATTTAACATTCAGTGATGGAATCTGAAAACAGTAAATTATTACCAGAAAGGAAATAATTGTTTCTATTTAAACGTTGTTTAAAACCGTTACACCGTTACCGTTATATTACCTGTGCTTGAAAAAGCTGAATGGAATGTTATTAGATTTTCACCAAAGATATTTTTCACTTAAGGTATTTTACAGTTAACATAAGCGTGAGTGTTTCCAAGACTTTTGTGGTGTCAATAAAAACGAGGCGACAGATAAAATACTATTATATTTCATTAAAACGTTCTTTAAACTTTTATTTCGGTTTGCAATTTTTTAGACTACTGTTTTTACGAAGTAGTTGAGGAAACCTCCTCAAATTCCTGAGGTAAAACCTGAAATTGCATTAATATTTAATTTACACATTATCTATATTTTCGTTAATAAAATGTAATCAAACGTATAATACGGAACCGCAATTTTGATTAGCGACTCAATAATCGTCAAACCCAACAGAAGAATGTCATGAAACAAAATTGCATCCTTGCTTAAGTTACATTTGATGCTTTGGCTCATATCTGTAAAGTTTATGAGGGGACCCATTTTACTATCGCTGCCTTCTGTATCATGACTGATACGATAAACTTAAAAAGGCATTTCTCTAGCTAATAGTAGAAAGTAATTATGATTATGGTGTTTTGGTTTCAACATTTTTGATCGTAATAAAAAATACAATAATAAAAATCTAAATTTTAGTTTTTTTTACAACCTTTTAGAACATGACGATATTTTCAAAAGTGTTGATGTTTGGTAGTGCTATGCACCAAATACATATCTAAATTTTTCATAAAACAGCCTTACTTGCTACCCTTCGTATACTTATTTTTAAAATAAATGTGTAATCTCCTTGAAAATTGGTGTCATACAAATTTTACTCTGGTTTTGAGTTTAAGTTTCTAAGTTTTTCATACTCCTAGTTGGCCTGCTATTGACTATATTAAAAGGATTTAATGACTATCGCTCATCTGTAATACATAATTGTTCATAATACAATTTGCTTCAAAAATATTATTGCACTAGTATACTGACATAATCTCTCTGATGCGTTGCCTGAAATACTGATAAGACATAACATATTACAATATTTTATATATTACATCTAATAGTAAAACAATGAGACAATTTAAAATGGTTGTTGGTATAATTTAGTAAAACCTTTTAATCATTTTTCCACTCTGAATCACTGTAACACGAATCAGTATGTAATAAAACTACTTCCTGGGGCAAATATAAAATTCGAAATCCTCATGTAGCATATCTTTGAAAGAATCCTCCAGCCTTAACTAATATATGACGCGGATTTCCACGTCAGCGGAGAGTTTCGCCTCGGTTCACGCAATTTCTCAAAATGTTAACATTTTACGCAAAACACCCAAAAAATTATAATTCCGCAACAGATTGTGGATGGTAATTGCATCATGTCTACTGTTGCTAAATAAATAAATCATCTATAAACACTGTTTAAGTTTGTTGGTTTAGTTTAATTTGCTTATATTGTAGGTCTATAGCAGTCATATTATTAAATTAGTTTCATATCTCTATTTCGTAAGATCAACAGAATTAATTTATATTCTTATTAAAAAAAAGTTTATACAACAAAATTTCTTTACCACGTATTTCATATAACCTTCCTAGTCCGTTATAGCTGTTCACAGCAATACTACGCAATTTCATTAACCAAATTAATAACACCCAACTATTATTATTATCTAAGATTCAGTGACCTTTTGCCATCTCTTTCTCCGTTCAGAGTCTCAAACCAAGCTAGGCTGGTATTCTAAAAAAATGGCAGCGATGTCGTGGGCTCGAATCCCGGTACCTGCCACTACTTTCATCAGTACGGCTCACCCTTGTACTTCACCGGATCACCCCTGAACGAATGGTGTTTTTGGCCTTTGGGGACATGAAAACGAAAAATATATCGTTCCAGGGTCTAGGGAGTTCCCCTTATAAGACCTACGGTTATAGCCCTATATGGGAAATTCCCTAATATGTTTATTTAAAGTGTTTAATTCATTGGAAATGCAAATGTACATTTGTTATACATTATAATTCAACAAGTTTACAATGTTTTGTTCAATGTTAACAATTCTCTACCCTCTCCCCTTGCCTTCCACAATAGCCAGTACAAAAGGTGTCCAAACCAGAGGAGGTTTGGTATTGTAATTGCCGTTAATCTTTACGTCAGCGTGATTTACCCACGTTACGTTATCGCTGAATCGATACATTGATATATTTGCTCGACGTCCAATATTTGACAGAACAGTGGAACGTACCGTGCATAATATCATTGTTTCAGCATGATTTGGCGCAATTATGCACTATCGGTAAGGTGTTTGAGTGGATAATATTTGGTTTTGTAGTGTTATTTGGCGATTATAGCTGTATTTACATTAAGCCTATAGTACCAGTCAACAATTTTTTATTTAATTATTGTATTGTGTTCAACCGGATTTTGCCATTTTTTTAAAACCTAATAAACAATGTTTTTTTAATCGACCCCTTTGTTAAAACCCAAATCTAAACCTCTATCCAAGTTAAAGCTGCTTTATTTGGCTTGTGAAGTAGAACCAACCTTACTGGTAGGGTTTGTAAAGAACAGTCATTCACCATGTTGTACTTGTACTTTACACTTGAGCCAACGGAAACATCATAATAGAACCTGTATTACAAACTAAAGCCATTTTTACAACTTAAACGACCATAACCATTGAATTTTCAAAAAAAAAATACCAGTTCGCAACAACAGAACGTGACATTCAAGGATAATGGCCAGGAAAATACATAAATCATGCTTCAACAAAGACAAGATAATTATATTCCACTTAAAAATGCAGAAATCAGGCTTCAACCCAGTGAAGGTGGAGTGAAACACACCCGTATTCTGGGTTATAACTATTAACTAAGTTATATACTGTAATTCTAAAGAAAATTGTCGGGCGTCTTAAACTTTGCTAAAATAGTTATACCAATTCATTGAGCGATGATCAGTAACCTATGATTATAATTGCCCTAATTTATTTATCTAGAAGACCTTTTACAAATGTTAATTCATAAATCTACTGATATTTGTCAACATCACGGTAAAATATTTTATCTGTATTGAATTATTTACAATTCTATAAGGATAATTCATTTGTATATAAATCTATGTCATCTTCAGTTACATTTTAATAGTGACTAGCACATATTTAGTATTTGATTTTTGAAAGACAGTATAGTTTCATTTAAATAACATTTAATAAAGTAATGTCCTTAACTTATTATTGATTATGAAGATTTTGTGTAATTCAATTGATAGATGATATACTGTCACTATTACATACTTTAACTAATTTTAATATCATCAAATATACACGTTGTCTGATTATGCTCTATAATTTAGCTACTAATGATGAATATTTAACCTCCATGATAAACTACCCTAGACACACGCTATTTTATTTATTTATGTACCTTGCCAACAACACACGGACGCTAATACTAGAGAGTTTTATAATTCTACTTAGCATATTTTAATAGTGAAATATGTTAGGTAGAGTTATCAAACTGTGTCCCGCTACTAAGTAGAGATGTTTATGACTATAACAAGTTAGGTTGAATAGTAATTGGCTTTTTATCAAGTTTGAAAGAAATATAGGAGTGAACATCGAAAAAGGATCGTAATATTTCTGACAAGAGATAAATCAACAATGTGCAATACATCCTAAACCAGCCTCTTGAAAACAATAACTTACTTGTATATCCTTCATATTCTTCTAAAGATCAAGTATCAAGGATATTGATGCTCCTTTTGTCTGTCAATGGTATATTGAAATACAGTCAAACAACAAAATATGAGATTATAGACCAACATAATTGCAAAGACAATTGATAAGTGACTTTTATACAGATTGTATTTTAAGGGGAGTCGCTACTGAAACTAGTGATTTAAAAAAAATTATCATATATACTTTTTTAAGTTCATTTAGTGTTAGAAAAAGATTTACTGCTGTTAAAGTAAGAAAAATTTTTTTACATACTTTTTGGAGTTTTTAAAGTTTTTGGCGGGAAAAATGGGGTTTTTAAATCTCTTATAACTATTTAACTACTGAACCAATTTTATTGTTTGATATCTCATTTTGAAGAGCAAAGAAACCAAAAAACTTTCTTAGCATACTCTGTTTACTCTGTTACTCTGCATACTGTTATTTTCTCAATAAGTTTATAAGTTATGGCTTCAAAAACAAGTTTTAGAAAAATGTATAGGTAATACATTTTTATAAATTTTTGTCATGTACTTTTATTTACCCAATTACAATATCCATGCACAGAAAGTTGATTTATAGTATAAACAATGTGTGGTAAAAATTTCATTCATATAGCTATAATAGTTAAAAAGTTATAAGAACTTATATACAGGGTGTCTCAGACCACCCGGCCGGCTTGTATAGCTCCAATATGAAAGCAAATGGAAACCTAATTGCAACTGGAACCCCCTATTTTGACCCCAAGGAATTCAGCTAAATTATTTTCAACCCCAAAAAAGCACCCCAAAGGGCAGATTTTGGGGGGTGGGGGTGGTTTTTGGGAAATTTTCAAATGTAAAGGGGGGTCGTGTTATACCTCTTTTTAAAGGTCCTTTAGTCCTGAGTATTTTAGTGGAAAAAGATTTAAATTATCTTCATCCCTATTTACAGGGTGTTCAAAAACGTACAAAAAATAGCCCTTTGAACTACTTTTCACTGTAAAGAAGTGGAATTTTGTGGGGGGTTCAAATTTTGATAACACTTTAATTGCTAAATGAGCTTTCAAAAAACTCTAGTTTCAACCCTTTTGCTATCTTTTTACTTATGTTACACATTTTCAAACTTTTTGAAGTTTCAAAAGCTGTTATCTCAAAAATTTCAAATGGCAACATGGGTTTAATTACAAACCACATTGTAGCCCTTAAAATTTGCTATAATTTTTGTATTTAATGTTTTTTGGTATCTTCATTGGTTAAAGAGATATAACGAAATTAGTGTATTTTAATGGTTTATTAAATGGTATTCAAAGTGTTTACTGTGGCAAATGTACACCTCTAGGTCTCAATTAAAACAAATCTTGTCTAAAAAAATAAAATAGTACTCAGATTGTTGATCTTGGAAGATTGATAAAGGAAAGAACACAACTGCAAATGTTCTTAGTTATTTTACAATTCCATGGCTCTAATAGTTCTTTGAATGAATAATTTGTTTGAATCAGGATTAATAGCCTACATACTGATGGACTTCTACAAATGCTTAAATTGCCTTCCATTTTGTTCCATGCAAACCCCAACTTTGTTATGCATGTAGTACTTCTTCTCCACTATTATGGTACTGTATTGCTGTTTTACTACCGCAGGTGCATTCACCTCTCGTACAAATCCAGTAAGTTCCTTATAATTTGATTTATCTAATCAAACGTGACCAGTTTCATGCACACGCTCATTGATTTCATGATGATTTTTTTTATTTACCAGTAGCATTTATAGACAGTATTCATTCAAAGCACTATTAGAACTTTGTAATTGTAAAATAACTAAGAATATTTGCAGTTGTGTTTTTTCCTTTATTAATCCTCCAAGTTTAACAATCTGGGTAGTATTTTAATTTTTTAACATAATTAGTTTTAATTGAGACCTAGAAGTGTACATTTACAACAGCAAACACTTTGAATACCATTTAATAAAACATTAAAATACACTAATTTCGTTATATCTCTTTAACCAATGAAGATACCAAAAAACATTAAATACAAAAATTATAGCAAATTTCAAGGGCTACAATAAGGTTTGTAATGAAACCCATGTTGCCATTTGAAATTTTTGAGATAACAGCTTTTGAAACTTCAAAAAGTTTGAAAATGCGTAACATAAGTAAAAAGATAGCAAAAGGGTTGAAACCAGAGTTTTTGAAAGCTCATTTATTAATTAAAGTGTTATCAAAATTTGAACCCCCCACAAAATTCCACCTCTTTACAGTGAAAAGTAGTTCAAAGGTCTATTTTTTGTACGTTTTTGAACACCCTGTAAATAGGGATGAAGATAATTTAAATCTTTTTCCACTAAAATACTCAGGACTAAAGGACCTTTAAAAAGAGGTATAACACGACCCCCCTTTACATTTGAAAATTTCCCAAAAACCACCCCCACCCCCCAAAATCTGCCCTTTGGGGTGCTTTTTTGGGGTTGAAAATAATTTAGCTGAATTCCTTGGGGTCAAAATAGGGGGTTCCAGTTGCAATTAGGTTTCCATTTGCTTTCATATTGGAGCTATACAAGCCGGCCGGGTGGTCTGAGACACCCTGTATATATAAAAAAGAATAATAATTTTAAAGTCGCGGAAAACAGCGGTTGAAGTTTATACTAGGCCCCAAAAGAGGTGTGCACGCTTCACTTCAAATATTTTTTTCACAGTGATAAAAATATATATTATACCAAATGTTATGTTTTTCTGAAACCGTACAATCCATAGAACAAAAAAAAATACAAAAAATCATGTTTTTTTAACAAAATTGGCAACTTTTCAGTAGCGACTCCCCTTGATTATAATCTTACATTATTATGAAATTAAAATCCATCCATATTATATGCTGGACTGTGAGTTCCAATTTGATTGGATATTCGTTGTTTAATCAACTCAAATTCTTAAAACTAACGAAAACGTATATTTTCATGCTTACAAAATGTATTCTTCAAAGTTTGGGCTAGTACTCTTCAACCTTAGTATCAACTTTGAAAGTGATTTTGACTATTTAAAAATCCATTTGAGAGATTTTAGAGAGAAAATGCGTATTTTGTAGACGTTATTGAATTATAATTTCGATTTTAAAACAGCTAAAAAAATGTTTCAACACGTTCTATATAAAATTGTTTGCGGGTCAGGGGCTGACCCTTGGAACAAGATTCCGGGTTGTCCCTTGGAAATACATCATGCGGGTGTCCTTGTATAGGTCACATGCTTTGCAGTCCCCGTCGTGACACATGGCTAGCGTGGTTGCGATATTCTACTGCCAGCAAACCTGTGATTATCGATCCGATCTACTAAACTATGCATGTACCAAACATTACAGTTGTCACAGTTAAGTTTCAGGACCACGAGTTTGCCTGTCAAGTGTCAATATCCCTGAAACATTTAAATACCGGCACTGCCTTCATATATTGACAGCGATCGACAAACTCGAGTGGTCTCTGTGAAAACTCATGTCTGACTAGTAACCTTCTTGTTTGTAAATTGTTTCACCAATATTTCAACCTGTAAGTTTAATATAAAAAGATCAATGAGTTCAGTAACTGAAGTTATCAGGTGTTTGCCCGAGACATTGAAATGCATTTTGACTATCATTGACTTACGAATGTTCAGTTATCAGGTGCCAATTTTCAGGATGCGATTTAAAACTGGGTGGACAAGATACAAATGTGTATGTAAATTTACATATTAGCAACATAGTAGGCATAACGTGGTTAGAGGATTTAAAAATAATAGTTTACCGTGATACCTGATAACAAGATTGAGATGCGTTAAAAGCTGCTTCACATTTATTATCGGTTCACGCACGAAATGAAATAAGGTTTTAATATTTTTCTACATCATAACTTACAACCAACGAGCTTACTTAAAAGTTTCTCACTAAACGATTGACATAGTTTCCCTTAAACTATAGCTACAAAATAACAATAGATAAGCTTTGTTACCAAACATTTTTTTTTTTTTGTCTAGTTGATATATTTTTGGTTTGAGAAATGGTATGTAGGAAATCTGCTCCATTTGTTTATTTTTTAGAAGGCTAAAACTGACTTTACAAAACTAAAAGAACCTCTTCAATGCATTAAAATTACAATTAAAATACACAGGGTATTTCTGGACTCTTTTAGTTTTTTTCTCGTTGTTGATTATATCGAGGAAATAATATGTTTTACCAAATTGAACCCACCCAAAGTTTGTCTATCCGTGTATTTGTTTTTGCTCTAATTAGAGCAGTATTTTTATGTTTCAGCATTCTTACATTACAAGGAAAACATATTTCTTTTACAAAGTAACAAATTAGAAATGAATAGCTAGTTTAAAACGGTAGGATCATGATATTTTTTTATCTCAAAGAATTATTATTTAACTGTTTACTGTATAAGGAAATTCTTGGTTTAACACTAAAAACTGTATGTTAGAATATGTATCTGTATGTTTGTATGTGTTTATGTATGTATTTACAGTATAGCCTAGGTATGATGTGTATGTGTATTAGTATGTGTCGATAGTATCCTATATAGTATGCGTAGGCATTAGATTAGATCCCTTGGTGTAGTTTAAAAATAGGAATGAATGTAACTAATAAATATATATAACTTTATAAATATATGTAATAAATATAACTTCAAACTAATAAATGTAGTTAAGGTTTAAATTTTATTTTAGCTTTTAAGTGAGTTTAAGCATTATGTTTGTCATTTTTTATATGAGTGCAGTGTTGATTGTAATTATGTAGTGGAAGTGGAATTTTGCCAACCAGACAGACAGTCAAATTACTATTGTCTTTTGTGCATAAAAAATAGAATTTGTATATCATTCAACATTTGTTTTTGCTCCCTACAAAACTAAAAACTGTTTGTGTTATTACCTTTAAATTCGGCAGAAACTCGTATTTCAATACTTGTCAGAAGGGTATTTGATTTTATTCCAAAATTTTGTGATTTAAGGTCTGAAGCCAGTCAAATACTTACATTTAAAAATCTTACAACTAATTTGTATTGTTTATTAGCTCAAAGAATAGCAAGACAAAAAGCAAATTAAAACCGTGGAATTTGTTAGATACCCTGAATAAGATGGAATTAGGAGAGATCTAAATACATAATTTGATTTGAATACTTGAACAACCCTATAATTTCTTTAGTACTTGAGGTTTTACTGACAGGTGAACTACTTTAAGAGTAATTTTGATGTTCTCTTGTGCTATACGCTTTATGCCAGATCGTTGTTAACTATAAGAGTAAAATATACTTTACCGAAAAAATATTGGCCTATTTTATTTGCTTTTTGGATAAGCTTAAGGTTTTAAGGACCATAGGTCAATTTCAATGAAAAACTTGAATACTACCGTATGAATATTAAATCGATTAGCTGCATTTATTCGTGTATATTAATATATTCTGTCTAAATAAAACTTTATTAAAATGATTCTATTGGCAATTGTGAAGTTACAAGCAAACAACGGCAGTTTATCAAGTGGGACCTCGATAATAAGACCCTCAATAGCAAGTCGCCCTTCGTGACAAGTATCATTTTTTAATCCCCTTGAATTTATTTGAGCACCTTTCTCATGTTATTGCAAACCTCGATAAGAACTCAACCTTGATAACAAGTATTGTTTTATAATCCCAATGAGAGTCTTCTTATCGAAGTTCTACTGTAGTAGACTTTTATAAATACGAAGTGATTGACGAGGTCAAAGTTTAGGGTTTGTTTTGCAACTTAATATCAAATGAAACATATCACCCATGTTTGTAAACAAGTTCCCCTAGAGATTTTTGGAAAACACACACAAACAGGCAATAAACCAGTCACTGTTGTTTACGTAGTAAAATATGTTTGTCTTTATCCGAGGAACAACACGCACAAATATCGCGAGAGTTCAGGGTCAGCCTGTATATTTATACACTTATACATTTGTAAAGCTATAAACATTTTGTAGGGGAATGTCATAACCCAGCAGGTATTGAAAACTCCCACGGAAAAATCAAGTTAGAAACTGTAATTTTCACATTGCTACGTTAATTTATTTAATTAATTATCTTTACTATTATAATTAATTTATATAATTCTACAATAATTCTATATCAAATTCTATAATTTCTATAATTTTGTATTAATTTCTGTAATTCTCTTACTCCTTATAGAGACTCCTTAGGTATCTATTACCTGCATCTATTTAGTATAGAAATCGAATTTGCCATATCTCTTGGAGCAATAAGTCTTTTAAGAAAATGTTTACGTCAAAACCATATGGAATTATTTTTAGTTGGATTTAATATTTTGTTGTTTTACAGGTTCTGCTTCATAAATGCAATAAAAACTGTTTTGCTACAAGTATGACGGTTTCTTTAGTAGTAGCTGTTCCGTAAATAATTGTACTTAACATTCACAATATTAATGTTGATCCTAAAGAGTTAATTCGCAAACCCTTACTATTTTTTTTATTAGCCTTTGATGGCCAGCAGAATTTAAAGTGTGGCCCCCAGACAACCCGATTATGCCAAATTACATCCTTAAAGTCTATTATCATGTTATAATACGAGTATTCTTACATATTACATCATAGTCTCGTGAACCTTTACACAGATAATAATATATTTTACCACTATAGCCTATTCTATACCAAGTACGCAAAATCCATGTTAACTTTTCATGTGAAAATATTTACCTGATCTGTAGTTTGCGATTGAAAGTGGTCTTTATAAAAAGACGTCTTTGAAATTCCAGGTAACATTAGCTTTTACGATCTCTCATGTTTTGGCTCGTTTGCTTTCATCGGTTTCTTTGACAGTTTAAAATCGACCAAATATAGAATAAAGCTTGTAAAAGGCGTCTATAAAAGAAATATGATGTTTTGTATTGTGTTGTGGAATCGAAGAAGCTAAGCACGAATATAAAAGTGAAACGGTGTAACCAAAGTAACTGAATGTACTGGCAAAATAAGTATCGATTGCCTAGGTAATACTTTGTTAGCTGAACCCTATACCAAATATGACGTAGGACCAAATACAATATATAGGGTCTACTATAAATCATTTTCGAAATATTCTATGTAATTGTAAATTTTGTGCGTTTGACTCATGCCTCGAATAAATCCTCTATTTATGACAATCGTATATTTAATTCAATGCATCGGACATTGGTAAATAAGATGTCATTCATAGTATTTTAAAATAAATAATTTGAAATAGATAAAATTAGTTTAGATTTAGCTACAAAAATAATATAATAATATCACAGTAATATAATAATATAATATAATAGTGTATCACAATAATAATATAATATAATAATATAATAGTATATCTACAAGTAAGTAAGCAAGTGAGTATATCTAGTAATCTCAGTATATTAATATAAATATTCAAACGTAATATAAAATTAATATAGATTGAACGCATATGAGAAACATTGATGCGCTGGTGAATTGTTGATTCTGTATACAACTGTGTTAACTATGGTTAATATCTAGCTAACCCCAGCAGGTACTCGTTTATCTTTTTCATTATTAAAGTTTTCTCTGGTTCGTAATTAAAAATGCATGCATTATTTTCCTTAGGGTGCTACTGAAAGCGTCTTTGTTTTAAAACCTAAATTGTACCTCCGTTGTAGTTAATGTAGATACATTTTCCTTAAATAAATATGTAGCCTTAATTTGTATCGATTATTGTAGATAACTTTACACGGCAGAGTCAATAAAGTATTCGTTTTTTATGATATCAGTGGGTTTTTAAGGTTTCAATATTTCATTTTTTCTTTCTATCTACGGAACTACAAACATTTGCCATTATTGAGTCACAGTTAAAGAGTAAACAAATGGATTCAAAGCCATTCTACATCATACATACCCGATGTTCGATTGATTTACATTCATAAATCTGTTCTTTTCGAGTTTAAATCTATTACTTTTAAGCATATTCAAACGTGTCTAATACCTTTGTAGAATCTTCCACATCTTGAACCTAAGAATCATAAAATGGTTTTAAAGTTCTTTTGTGTAAAGCAAATACAAGAGAATAATTATATAAGTTATTCTTGTCAGTGAAGAAAAATAATATTAAAACACCCATAAACAAGTTATTGGCTTTCCAAATATTCAAAAAAAAAAATAAAAGCCCTCTTTAACGATCTCACCTTTAAACGGGTTTTGAATTTGAGTATATTTTCAAAATAAATTTATTAAATAAGAGTAGATTCTAGAACCCATGTGCTGTGGAGGAAAACGGAATAAGTCTAGCGTTGCGTTTTATGATATCATAATTATAATCATATTGTTTCAGTATTAAGTTGTCCATGATTATAAAACACGATTGAATAAGTATATCAGCTGTTCGAACGCTAGAATTTCTAGTTTTAAACTACAGCTTATTTTACGAGGATATTTTATATATGAAAACAATTTGTTTTAAATAAGTTATATACTTACATCATTAAAGTATAATTTCAAAAGCTTTGGCAATGTAATAGTATATTACGTTACTAGTCTTGAAAATAAATGTTTACCAGACGAGTGTGGTCGTTCCCGTGCGAGACGAAGTCGAGTACGGAATTACCATACGAGTCCGGTAAACACATTTTGGACGAGTGACTTACGATAGTTTACGCCATAGCACAGAAAACATACTACTATAACCGTTTTCTGTGGCCATAGACCTACTACTAAATCTATACAAATTCTTATGTATTACCACCAACTAATGGACTAACAATAACTAGTCTATGTTTTTGTTTATAACCACTCATCGCCAAATACAGTTTAATCAGCTGGTTGGTGTCAGGTAAAACTCATTACAGTACAGTAGTACGTAATGAAATCCCATTTGATTAAGCTGGCGGCAAACAGCTGTTTTCTGGACTAAATCCTTACGTGTGAAGTTCTTAAAAATAGTGTAGTGTGGCGTAAAATCTGAAACGTATAATACGTTACCTTTAACCACTATAAATACCATACACGTTATAATACTAAATATAATAACTATAATACTATACGTTATAATACATTCCTAATACATATTTTGGGAGAGTAGCACTGTTATTTCCTAAAATATATATTTTTGGCTTTGTACAATACATGACAATACATATACAGTATACAGTACTCCGATCCACCATCGGGTCCGATCTCAGAACTTCAATAATTGATTAGTTGAGTTGTTCAAAGATCGCCCCAAGCTTCCAGCATTCTTTATTCTGTTACCCCCCCCCCTTTCCAACGGTGCAGTGTCATTTGCTAGTTTACTCTCATCATATTTTTAAAGCAAACCGAGATATAATATGTTAATTATAACTCGGTAAATGCATTGTAATAATTAGCTAGGTAATATTATTTTGTATACATTTGACGTCATGTTTTATAATAGTTTTTATGTAATCACGTTAATGCGATGCAAAATGATGTGATGTTATCTACATCAATCAAGCATGTATTATTTTATTGATAAATTTATTTCACTTTTCACATTTCCCAGTAGCTAGTGTACATGTATATATACTATTACTAAGACTGTATTTTAATTTATGTACATCAGTTAATTGCCAATCGATTGAGTAAATATTTAAAGAGCTGTTTTGGAGATATTTATAGTGATTTGTTTTTTTTTATTAGAGCAGTTTTTCACAAGTATTATCACTAAAACAAATATTTACAATAATACAGCTTAATAGACTGGATTTACAGCAATAGGTTTTCATAAAATAATCAATATGATCGCCTAAAGCCGTCTACAATAGGCCTATCTACGAAAAAGTTATGTTCTATCTGGGGCCTGTTTCATAATAAACTACAAGTTACAAGCTGTGACTTTTAACTTGTAATTTCCATAAGATTTACATTGGGTGAGCAGCTAGTTTACTAATAATATTAGTTTGTAGTTTACCATTAAATAGGCCCCTGGTTATATAATCTAGTTGTGTGTCTTGTATTTTAGTGATATTTTAAGTACATTACAGTAAAAAATGAAAATAAAATTTTGCAATTTATTTCGAAATCATTTTGTAGAGCTCAAAAAAACAAACAATTTAGTATATTGAAGTGTTGTTATGCACCTAATAGTTACGGAGAGGATTCCAAACAAATTGTAAATTTAAAATTCCTATGTTATTCTTATGGATAATAAGTAAACTGTTGTAGTTTACTATTTTATGAACATATTTTGATCAAATTTGGAAAATGCACTTATTTTTTACTAAAATATTAACACTTTACAAGAAAAAAAAACACTTTTACCCTCCGTGTCGCAGCAAACCTAAGTACTCGTTAAACTAATTCTATTTAAATTGGGATTAAATGTGATATTTTTATGGAGACATTTCAGTGTAAATCCAATCAGACAAATGGAAATTCGCTTAGTCTGCAGGCTTGCTGTGGTGGGGGTATGTTATAGTCATTGTGTCTAAAAGTATTGTTATTATCAGGGGAGGTTTATAATGGGATAACATATTGTAAAAAAACTGTTATCATCACATTGCACGTGTATTCTTTAGATTGTACTCAGAAACATTTATTTACAATCTGTGACTACAAAAAAAACTATAATAGAACAAAGAATATCATTAATTAACTAATTTGATTACTATAATTAATTATTTACTAACTAAGCTAAGCTGTGTTTTAAATCGATTGGTATTTTCTAAAGATGACATTGTACTGATTTGTCACTACAACTTATGTAGAATTATTTATTAATGTTTGTTCTGAATATAATGAGCATATAGTAAGTCAGTGGGAAATTGTCATCACTTTAATTGAGTAATGGGGAGCCGTACAGTCCTTATAATGACTTCACAAAACATCTTCCAATTAGTTTTAAAACGTGTTAAAACTCTACTGTCTTTTCTAAACATTCTAAATTATTCTTAACTATTTTTGGTGGAAAGCTGTACTGTATTTATTTACTGAAGAATTTGAAATTAAAATGTTATAAATTAAAATGACACAGCTCTTGTAGTATATTGGATTTTGAAACTCGTAAAAATATTTTAATAAAAGACATAACTGAACGCAAAATTTATATTCTAAATTTACTTCCATGCATTTTATGGAATCTAATTATCAAGCAGGTAATAATAATTACTTAAGATATCTCACGTTCCTGGAAAATTAAAATTCATCTAAATATGGTATTGATTAACATTGTGACGCAAGTTCGTTTTACATCATCTACAGGAATAACATTGGTTCCAATCAACCGTTGATTAAATGTAATCAACTGTTTTCTAATATTATTGTAAGCCTTCGAGTGTTTTAATTAAACACACAAAATAGGAACTGATAATGTCTATTTTGACCGTTACAATGTGTTTTTCGGCGTTCAGTTGTATTTCAGTTGTATCATAAAAATGGTTTAGTTATCGGTTTTTATTGCTGTATTTATTTTTTGAAACTACTTTCAACTTGTACAACTGTACCTTCTTGTTTTCAACAATACCCTTTATCGTTTACGATACCTTTTTAGTTGTGCGTTAAACCAAATGTTTCAGTCATTACTGACATAATATGTTTATTTTTGCTATGCCATGTTTAAAATATTTCTAAGACGACAGGTCACATACACAGCAAGTATTATGTTCTTATTTCAGTACCATATGTCATACATATTTCAGGTATATGGTTTGTAAACACGTGAAATACTTAAACATATGTTTCCAAAGAATCCCTCATACGAATTTAGTTATAATTTTTTATTTTTACATTTTCTTGAGTTTATTTTACGAAATGTCCAGAGCAGGTTGTAGATCAATTATCCCCGTAAGTTTTGCGGGAAATGGGAGCAAAACACAAAGTGTCAAGAGTAAGAAGTTAATCCTTTATTTTCACCTAACGTTAAGTTACATAAAACTCAGCAAAGCTGATGTAACAAGCGAGACTGACATGAAATACTAAAAACGAAACTTAAGACTAAAAGGTCTAAGAGTATAATGTAGCATATAAACAATATTCACAAACATTCTTGGCAGATTATAGTAGGCCTATTAAATCGCGATAATGATATTTAACAACTGTTTGTTGCATTCAGAACTTCGACATTTTAAAATATAAAGAATAACATATAGTGCATGCACACTTCAGAGTCTGTGGAAACAAAAGAAACGGTAGGATTACGTTTTATTCGAAATACTGCAGTAGTATAAAAAATTGTTAACGTTAATTGGTCTTTAGAGAAACAAAGTTGTTTAATCTAGTAAAACAAACAATTTCAACGGCAGTCTGCCAACAGTACTTTCTAACTTTCATTTGCTAATAAAATGCAGTAGATATTTCAGTACCGTATTTATTTCTTAACCGGTTTGTGGTTTAAAAAATATTCAATTGTAATAAGACCCTTTTATTTTACAGACTCTAAAGCAAACTGCTTGATGCATTTCAAAGGCAAACTGTAGTCATCCATGATCAACGCCCACCTCAGGATTTGAACTGTTAAAAAATACAAAGCTGAATTCAACGTTAACTACAGCATTACCAAAATGTAAATACTGCACATCCTTATTTTTCATGAATCAAAATATTGTAAATATGATATGCCTATGTTAATTATAAATCTATACTTATTTAATACGCAAGCAGGTTTTTTGTGACAATTACTTCTCCGAAATTACTGAACCGATTGACATGTTTTTGGTGTCATTGGAAAGAGCATAACGTGAAGTTGTGCAGGAAACTTTCAATTAGGGAAATAATTAGAGAGTGAGAACCTGGGGCCCTTTAAAGTTTCGTATTTCTCCATAAGATTAACATGGGAAACAAACATTGTTATGAAACTCCAGCTGTTGTCAGAAATTAAAAGTGAGAAGAACATATGTTAATTGTAAAATTGTGACAAAGAGGCTATGCAGAAAAAAATTAATTTTTATTTGGTACTATTAAAATAAAGACTGAAATTTGTAAACGTACTGGCGACAATGGGTGATTTCTACAACACACTAAAAGCCAGATCAGCTTTTGAAAAATAATAAAATATTTACAAGAAATGTTGATTATGTTGAACTGGTAAGTACATTGTGAGTATTATCATTAGTTACGTACGGTAATCTTTGAGTTGACTCTTTTAAACTCATCGGAATTTATAACTTATATTTGTTCTTAAACAAGTTATTTGTTTTTAAATAACCCCTTTACTTCTTTGCGATCGCTCGATTTCGAGCAACATGTACACTAGTAATTATTTAATATGATCCTACAATACACAGTACAAATTCCTATTGGACCAAACAAAATATCACCTTTTTATCAAATCGCCGTTTTCGACTGCTCCTAATACACCACCTCCCCCCACTTCTAAAAGAAGTTTGACCTCATAGCATTGTGGTTTAAGCAGTTACGAGGTAACCTTGACTTTCACAACAAAATAGAGTATACCCTTGCTGCAAAAGCCTGCACACAACTGTTTTTCCAGTTGCATTATTGAAAAATTTTATATCCAAACAAGATCATGATGTAACAAGATTGAAGTATGTAAGATTAAGATAATGAAAATGTATCTTAAGACCCTCGTCTATTATAACTAAGGTATTTAGAATAATGAGAATTATAGTCTTCACAGGAACCCTTCAATAATATGCATGTTGAGTTCTTGTGATGATGTTTTTAATAATGCTGCTAGCATTTTTCAGAAGAGAAATTAATTAACGCTGTATTTAATTTGTTCCAAGTTAATTACAACGACTTCTTGGTATAACTGAGACCAAGAATGAGTAACTAATCTATGTCGTGGATTCAACAAACCTTCATTACAATTAATTGCATTTCTGAGCTGACAGGGAAACATATGTTCAAATCTCCCGCAATATTGCTCAGATCAGTAAGTACAACTCTCTGCGATCACTCTAACTTTTATTGTCAATTTCACTCGGTGTCCACATTGTCTATTTCCAGTTATTATACAGGGTTAGTAAAAAGTGTGGAGACCCCCTGTTATTTTTATAACGACCCGTACTAGAAAAACTAAACTCGGCACACCATTATGGCATGTTATGAAGTACTTTTTAGGCATAACCGCCACTTGGTGTTCATCCCCAAAATGGGAAATTTTGGGGGAAACTCAAAAATTTCAAATACAAAGACCCATCGAGTGACCAATCATTTTAAAGGTTCTGGTAATAGAAAACCAACAACGCAAATTAGAGGTCTCTATCTCAGTTCAGTAAAAAATGGCAGCAAATTGGAATTCTCATAACTTCGCAAACCCAAAATAGGGGATTTTGGGGGAAACTCAAAATGTTAAATGATAAGCCCCATCGAGTGACCCCTCATTTTGAAGGTCATAATAAAAGAAAACTAACAACGCAAACTCTAGGTCTCTAGGTCTCTATCTTAACACAGTCAAATATGGCAGCCAATTGAATATAAAATTGCAAGTTATTTCCGATTTCTAAAGATTTCAATCAGCTTCCATTTTTTACTGGATTGAGATAGAAACCTCTAGTTTGTGTTGTTAGTTTTCTCTTACCAGGACCTTCAAAATGAGGGGTCACTCGATGGGGCTTATCATTTAAAACTGTTGAGTTTCCCCCAAAATCCCCCATTTTGGGTTTGGTAAGCAAGTGGCTATTAGGCTTTAAAAGTACTTTATAACATGCCAAAAAGGTGTGTAGAGTTTAGTTTTCCTAGTGTGAGCCGCTACAAAATGTACAGGGGGTCTCCAGACTTGGAAAGCTGTAAGTTAAATTTAACTTCTGAGAATTTCAATTGGCTGCCATCTTTTACTGGATTGAGATAAAGACCTCTAGTTTGCGTTGTTTGTTTTATTTTACCAGGACCTTCAAAATGAGGGGTCACTCGATGGGTCTTTGTATTTGAATCTTTTGAGTTTCCCCTAAAATCCCCCATTTTGGGGATGTACACTAAGTGACGGTTATGCCCAAAAAGTACTTTATAACATGTCGTAAAGGTGTGCCGAGTTTAGTTTTTCTAGTATGGGCCGTTAAAAAAATAACAGGGGGTCTCCACACTTTTTACTAACCCTGTATATTTGTTAAAAAAATCACTGTCAATGATCAGGTTGATACAATTTAAATACGGCAAAAATGTCACTTTTCTTTTGGACGATGATGTGTTATTTAAAAAAATGTTCAGTTTTGTCCTTGAAAGTTGGTTAAAATAAAGATTTACGTTGTATTATTGACTTTAGTAACTATTGTAAGCCCTCCTATTACTGTAGGCCTACACTATCAACCGTAATGATTCTATGCAATTAAGTATAACTTCAATTATCCGAATAAACTGAGACAATACCATCTTCTGATATTGAAAAATTAGGATAATTTAGTCTAATATTTAGTGATATCTTGGTTATTATTAAAATAGGCCAAGCCGAGCCAAGCTTTTGTTATTGCGATTGCAGAATGCGTCTGCGAATATTACACGATCGAAAAATTCACGCTTCCTCCGCGATCGCAGAGGACGGTGATGATTTTTCGTGACCAAGGGAGAAGATGATGATAGCCTACAAGACCGAAAAAGATTTTCAAGATTTTGCCACGATTGTGAAAACCGATATAGTTCCGTGGCCGCGGGAGACGACGATGATGTTTAGACGACCTGCGCTGACCGCGGGCAATGTTCGGGATGTTGCCACAATCACGGCGTCTGTCTTCTTTAAAAACTTCTGTTATTACTGAAGTATTAGCTCTTAAAAGTCTTTTTGTAAGCGATTTGTAAAATCAGGGGTTTCGGATGGTTGTAGTTATATTAATACTAAACAACCTCACATATCAACCAAAAATAACAATAAGCGGTACCGGTACTGTAATAGGAAATAAATGAAATATAGGGAGTTAGACTAATAAATATTTATTGCTTATTCCATTTTTGCGGTAACTGTTCTATCTTAAGTCCCTGTTATTATGATTAGCAAACTTGCAATTGTATATCCTTAATATATCATAATTTTTTTTTTTTGGTCGTTTGGTAGAAATCATAGACTAATTGTTAGAAATAATTAAGTTATTTTTCCAAGCAAAAGAACGAACCTACATAATCGGGAAGATAGATTTTTGCCGAATACTGCTACGAGTAGTATTATAGGTATCTCCCTTTTGTCCTGATCAGGGCAGATTGGACCACGGACCATAGGGTTCCTGAGGAATCCATTCCATTTAGCCTCACACCAATCTAACTTGAAGCTTATGTAATCAAACTGAATTTGAGAAAAAAGCACAAATAACGAGTTATAAATGTACTTGGTACTTTCCTGTTAAAGGGAGCATTCATTATTATCGATGATTTTTCTCGATATATCGATATTAACCAATTGAAACATATCAGCTGACGACTACGATAGCCTATATAAATATTGTTCAGAATCAACAAAACAATAATTTAAAAATAATATTGAAATGAAACTGTTCTAAACTAACCTAACAAAACTAACCAAACTTGCTGTAACATTTAAAAACTTCGTTTAATATTCTCCACTAACATTTATAATCAAACGGAATTTTTAAATGGTACAGCAAGTTTGGTTGGTTATGTTAGGTTAGCTTAGAAGAATTTCATTTCTCCATATAATAGACTATATTTTAGCCTTAAAATCAGCTGTCAATTTGTAATGCATCGTAAAGGAAAACAAAAATATCGATGTATCGAAAAAAATCATCGATAATAATGAATGTTCCCTTTAACAGGAAAGTACCATGTACTTATACATTTATTCCGGACTCCTCGGGACTTGCGCCGCCCCGCACCTATCTATTGTATCAGCAGTGTATACATACTTTATAGTGTTACATACGAACTATTTAAATCCCTAGAAGTTGACCTACCTATAACTAAATCCTGATAAGACCATTTCATGGGAAATTCAAGCTGTATTTGGCGAAAAAACAAAACTATGAAAAGTGACCATTGTTAAATATTAAAGAATACAGTCTCCGGTACTTCTTCTATGTTCATTGACACGCAAATAACTCGTTCTTCTGACCTTTGCCAGCAGAGGTTAACTAGATATAACATTTAAATACTTCCAATACTATAAAGAGTAAATCGAACTTAATAATGGGTAAATTTGGCGCATGGTAAAAGTTTGTCGTAACGACTGTGAACTGAAAACAGTGTATCATCATATACAAAAGAAATTAATTACAAGTTATTCTATGGAATTCCAAGCGTTGCTCTATTATTTGATCATACAATTTATATTAATCTCCAGCTCCACACTGTATACTGTATAATACAGAAACAATACTTTAATCAACAGTGTTCCTCTTACACTTTATGAAGTCGTGCACTAGCTTCTTTCAACTAGACTGTAGCAGACAACTTCAGACAGACAGCTTGTTCTGTTAGCAGCTGATTTGTTGTTTACTTCGTTGTTTCTTGTTTGTTTTGTTTTTGTAAGGTTCGTTGGTTGTCGTATTGTAACTTACAAGTACAAAATTACATGGTTACATATTTAATTATTATGAGACATAATAAGCCTTTTATTTTATTGTGATTATATATCAGGGTGTTGTTTCAAACAGACCGCATTATGCTTTTGTTAATCAATAAGTTATGGCTGTTCCTATTTTACGAAAAAAAATGGAAGTACTTATCCTAAATAATTGGCGGCTTTGGTGAGTATTTAAATGTAATGCATATAGGCCTAATAGTTATTTATTGTATTATTTATATTTCAAGCAAACAAATTAAATCAACTTGATAAACAAGTCAGTTTCTATATTATTATTAAGTTATAGGTATATAATCTACTCATAGTAGGCTATGCCTAAAACACTATAATCCTTAGATTTAAACCTAACCTCATTGAACAACCTGTTTGATATTGATTTTAGGTTCCAAAGGTAAAAATAATTTCGAGTCATAACCTTAAAAATACATATTTACTAAGCCCTTGGACCTGTTCAGGATGGGCAAAGCCGTGTCACCCGATTGCATATACTGCCCAGGCATTCCCGACGACGTGGAACATACCTTTTTCCACTGCCAGCGTTGGGAAAGGCCCCGCCTGGAGGCTCAACAGTTAGTAGGTCTGCTGTCAGTGGACACGGTCATACCGATGATGACAGTGGGTGAGGACAATTGGACCTGTGTGTCACATTACATCCAGGGTATTCTCCGCGCCAAGAAGCTCGACCTTAAGCTCCAGTAACTTAACACTGATGTCTTTCAAATTAAACTTGAGTTGTTTACTGATGGGCTGAAAAGTTGTGCAACAGCTTTGCGCTTTACTTTAAATAAAGACTTAAATTTTTCTATGAATTTAAGTCCCACAATCTCGGCATCCAATAAGCCCGAGGTTTTCTTGGAGAACCCTTAAAAAGAATATGCATAGAAATTATGTGAAGAAGTTTCACTTACCGGTAACTCGACACTGGGGTTATTTCTGGTATGATCTTGGTGGCGAACTATGTAACTTAGTAGCTTCAATAGTTTGCAATAGATTACTGGTTTCTAATTTATTGACTTAGCACATGCTGAAATTGAGACCAGTAGGCTACATGTTAGTCACACGTAGGCTACTTGTCAGTCAGTGTATTAGTTAGTCTATGAGGCAGTACTATAACCTGATGTATTTTCTTCTCAAATTAAATTTATGCCCTTCAGTGGCATGGTGTTGTGTATGAGAAGTAAAAGGAAAAATTACTAGCCTATATTATGTATCAGTTTAAATTTTTGGCCCTTTTCCTCATAATCCAGCATTTCCCCAACTTGGTACTCTTCTGGTGCACATTTTGGAGTTAGTTGGATTTTACTGAATTAGATAAAACTGGAGAAAATTACTAAGCTTAGGATACCCTTATTGAGCCAGAAGTATGTAATTATATATCAAATTCAAGCTTAGCTTTACCGACTTGGATTGATTAACAGGGCATTGCTGGTTTGAGGCCAGTCTCTTGCAGTGTATGTAGCTTTTCGCCGTAGTTACCGATGGCTTGTAAATTTACCTTACTGTCTTTGGGTCAACCACAGATCACTAGGTTTATATCAGCCTAGGATCAGCTAAATTCTGGTTGGAAGATTTGTGTTATTAGGCTATATGACTGATTAGTATGTAGAACTAAAAACTATTATAGGCTATGCCTATATACGTGATTCAAAAACTGTACCGTATTTTACATTAGTACCTAAATAAGTCAATAATACTCCAAGTAAGTCCAAATAAGTCCAAGTAAAAATTATTCATACATGTTTTATTGAACCATAAACTTATTGACGGAGCTACTAACTAAGTAGGCCATGGTTGAATATTTCCATTATAATAGATATTGCCTGAAACTATGAATATTTCTTAAGCAATATTCATGTCTAACCATGTTTATAAATGAGTAATCTGTCTAGTCTTCATGGCTTGCTTTTTCTGTGTCTTATTCACTAATAGAGATATTCAAGACTATTTAAATAACAATTGTGAAGCAAGAATGCTTCTGTTTTTCCTGGTTTTTAATTGGGCTTTATACTGCAGGCCCACAAGAGATTACAAAGGGGTTAATTGTTAAAATCGGCTCTCCCTTTGCAACTAAGAAACTTTGGTCGTTAGCTCTGCATTTTATTTATCATTAGCTGAAAAGTTTTGTAGTGTATTTTATTAAACTTCCATTAAAATAGCAAATGAATTGTTAACAAGGTACTCGTTCCTGGAAATCCTCTGAACCAAGTTTATTAACTCAAATAAATCCTCTGTTATTGGAAATTTGTCAATTTTACCTTTTTAAAAGTTAAATTACAAAAGTTAAGTTAGTCTTTACTAATGGTTATCCCACTACTGTTTACTTTAGTTTTTGTTTACCGTATTTATTAATTTATACACAACAATAACCATTTTATATTTAGAGTTTCATGTAAAAATCTAAACTTGATGATATAGATATAGGCCTAATATGCAACTTGCGTGGCTTAATTAATTTGACTAAAAATAAAATTAAGAGAAGCTAGGAAGATATACAATAGAAAGATTACAGTAGATTACAAATATTAAAATAGAAAGATATACATTAAAAAGACATACAATAATGACAAAGAGAAACAACACTTGATAGAGATTTAAAAATGAATAACATGGATTAACTTATAAGTATTTTAATAACAATAACAGTGATAAATAGGCCTACTTTAAGAGAAAAAAGAAAAACTTAAATTGACGGAATTATACAAGTATAATGTTATCAACATTGCATCACTTGCTCTCACTGATTATGTGCCCCTTTAGAAACACCACCAAAAACTAGCTCACTTCACTGCACATGGCACTGAAAGTGTGCCTCTGTAGAGGCACCACTGAAAGCACATTGACTAAAGCTGGATCTGGCCAGCAGCCCACGAAAACACTAATCTCTTAAAGAGTGGCAGGGAAGACCCGAAGAACTCAAGTTGGACTGCATTCCCCAGACGATGTAAACGAGGGACTGTGCTATGATAAGCGTAGGCAGTTGGCTGGTGATGCTTGGAGAAGGGTTGAGATCTCCGGGTGAAGAACGGGACATGGAAGTCAATCAGATGGAGTAGTTCAGGACTGTCCACCTACATATGATCCTATCCTATCCTATCTGTGTACTATCTGATCCTATTGATGATCTTGAAGAGCAGTAAAAGGTCAAAAGCGGCTCTCCGTGATGTGAGTGAAAGCACAAGGTGGTGCACTGCGATCTCGTGGACATTCACGTCAAGGTAGTTAATACTATCTCGAACACGAATCAGTCGGAAAAAGCGTCTCTGCACCATGTTCAGGGAGTTACAGTGGCCAACCTGATGAGGAGACCACACAGGAGAAGCATAATCCAAAATGGGACGGACAAGAGAGTTATACAAGACCCTCACTGACGCTGTAGAAAGAGAATATCTAGAAGACCGGGCTTTTAACCCAAGAACAGAATTAGCTTAGGAACAAATTTTAGCAATATGAAGTCCAGGGTTCAAACATGGTGTCACATGAACTCCAAGATCCTTAATCGAAAGGGTTCTATCCAGTGGCGCGCTGTGAAGACAGTAGTTGAAGGACAGCAGCGTTTTGGTTCTTCCAAAAGTCATCACCTGACATTTTTTTGCATTCAGCTATATGGAATTTTCACCACCAATCTTCAATTCTCCTGAGATCATGTTAAAAAGCAAATACCCCCGTCGCTGCAAACCTGCAGACTAAGCAAATTTCCATTTACCCGGCTTGATTTGTACTAAAATATTCCTTAAAAATTGTCAGATTTATTTCCTATTTAAATAACATTAATTTTAGTGAGTAGTTAGGTTTGCTGCTACGGGGAAGATATTGAGGTGTTTTTTTTTTTTTTATATTGATAGCTTAGTTTGAAATAAACCAGATTGCCAAATTTGATTAAGATATATCGATAAACAAGCAAACTACAACATTTTATTTATTCTCCATAAGAATAACATGGGAATTTTAAATTTACAATTTCTGAATTTTCTCCGTAGTCAATGAACATACAAAAACACTTAAATATACTAAATTATTTGTTTTTTTAAGCTCTTCAAAATGGTCAAAAGTGAAATTTAGAAATTTTAAGTTTTTAGGGTCAAAAATGGGAAAAATCAATTTTCACCCCATAAAACCCCTCATAAATCCCCGTTCCTATAGTCCAATTATGCTGGTTCGCGAACTCGTTTGAATAAACGTAGGTTTACACCATTGTAACAAATTTCATCAAAATCGGATCATTTTTGCTTGAGTTATCGCGCTAACAGACACATACACACACATATATATATATATATTTGAACGGATGGTGTTTTTGGCCTCTAGGGGCCTGAAAATGTAAATTGGTCCCGGGTCTAGGTCTTACCATGAGACCTACGGTAATAGCTTATTCCCTATATGGGAAATTTGCTAAAAGGAGGAACTTGTATGGAAGAGGCTTCGCAATATCATTAATAAAGATACAGAACAGGAACAGTCCTAACAAGGAACCTGTAGGCACACCTGATGTCACTTGTACTTGATCAACAGGAAGAAAATTTCACATGTAAGGTTCTTCCCGTAAGGTAGCTCCAAATCCAAGTAAGAAGAGGACCAGTTATACAGAGAGCCTCAAGCTTAGTAATGAAATGAGGTGAGGATGGCTAACTTGATCGAATGCCATAGCACAATCCAGGTAAAAACAATCGGCCTGATGTAGACGTGTGAAGGCTGATGTCATGAAGTTCGAGAAAACACACAGGTTTGTAACTGTAGACCTTCCAGGGCAAAACCCGTGTTGCTCAGATATGAAGTAACTCTTGAAAGTGAAGGAGAGTTCATCAAGGACTAGACTTTCAAATATTTAGCCAACACAGACTGGTTCACAATTGGTCTGTTATTCGTTACATCAGATGCTAAGCCTGATTTTAAAATGGGGACAAGAAAACCATGCTTCAATGAATCAGGAAAGATGCCAGCTCGCAGAAGTTGCTAAAATAGATATATAGGTGGTTAGCAAGTGCTGATCCGCAGAACCGGAGAACAACCAGGGGGATGTTGTCAGGACCAGAACCCTTCGAAGTGTTGAGCTTCAGCAATTTTTCCTCAGCATCGACAGCAGATATATGCCACACAGGAACATTGAAGCTTGGTTCGAGGCTATAGTGAGGTACCGCTCCATCAGGTGTTTAGTTTAGTGTTTTGTTTTTTACTGTTTAATAATGGTTTCAAATTCTGTATTTATACATTTGATAAGCTCTATGCTGAACAATGAAAAATATGTTTGCAGTATGTAGAATTTAATATGCCTAGTTATAATACCATTGGGGTCAACTGAAATGCGCACAAAACTGTATGTCACAGTAATTTTAGGTATCTGTATCGCATATTAAATCTAATCCATCTATTGAAACATATAAATTAATTTTCATATAGGCTAGCATCTGTCATGTTATACAATCTTAAAAAATATATTATAATATTCTTTATGGTATTAAATATTAATATCCTTTTAAACAAAGTGTAAATTGAGTATATTTTCTATTAGGTAGAGTCTGTGCATTTACCTGCCCTTCACTATTTATATCTTTTCTTTCATAAGATAAGAATTAATTCCTTTACAATTATCGTCAGTCTCTGATGTTAGTTAGGAAACTTAGTAAAAATGTATTCAGGCCGATCTCAATATTAACTTGTAAAAAAAACCTTAATTACAACGTAGGTAGCCCACTTACAATAATTATATTTAAATAAAATAAACAAAAACAAATCATCCTGTGACAAAGCTCAATGAAAGGCGCTTCATTGCAAAGCTTCATTGCAGTTCACCGTTGATCAACCATGAAGACTCTGCATTCCACCTGGGAAGGCCATCAAAGGGCAGTTGTTAACTATGTGATTCAATGACACACCGTCTCACCTCCACATACGATGGTTAACCTCTAATATGTTACATTTACTCATATTTGTAGTATTTAAAGTTTATAATCAATGGTTTATTAATTGGTTTCGCTACAATATATGTATTTAGCTAACTTTGCATACTGATCCCATTGTGTTTTTGTTGCAGTGTGTAATCCAATGAATGCCTTTCACAACACTATGCACCACATGACCCGATAGGTAAGTAATCATCAGCTGATTTTATTGTTGTAGATGTAAGTGATAAATTAGTTATTACTATACGGGTATTGATATGGACTTGTTTAAGTATTCAGCTTCTTCAATAAGTTAGAATTGTTGACCCATTGGATACATTTGTGGCAACATTTATTACAGCCCACAAGGCATTGACTCATTACAAATTTAGAGATCTATTGGTAGAGCGCAGGACTTCTTTCCTCATGGTCCGGAAGCATCAATGACTTGGATCTATCTTGAAAATGTTGCAACCTCTACAAATTTGATCAAATCACTGTGTTTCTCTAACAGTTCAATATGCAAGACTACATCATTGATTCCATCATAATGATAAGCCAATACAACACACTGAATAAATTTTTGCTCTCCACAATAATTACAAAAAAACTAAACACAGTGCATAATGCCGTCTCGTCAATTGGCACACACGACTTCTGAGACAATAGTTAAATAGTTTAATCATCTAGGAACACGTGTACCGGGAACCACTGCTAGTATGGTGGTGGGGCGAGTGAAATAAGGGTTGCCTAACATTTTAGCAAATAACACAGCCCTCTCCGTCCACAAGCTTTTCTGACCCTGTAGGGATGTAAAAGTAGGAGGTCTTGGTAATATGTATTACATAACCGTAAAATAATTAAAACACTATAATTCTTTACCCTCATATCCTGTATTTCATTTGCAACAGTGTTATTATTTACCAATGTAAAAAAAATATTCTCTGCTCCCCTGCCTCTCTCTGCTGGCCCTCTTGGCTGTAACCCAGTTGTTCTGCGTCCATCTTGAAGGTCCTCCAATATAGAAAGTCATGAAGACTGGCAATAATAGTCTCTCTTGCAATAATAGTTTTCTCAAGTACACATACTGGATGGACAACCTTCTTTGATAAATGATAATAGAAAGCTTCTTTTTTTAATATATGGCAAAAAGTTTTAGAGAAAGTAAATTTTCAAGAATTTAGACCTATAAGAAGGGTTTCTAAAGTTTATAAAATCAAGGAACTAAAATATTTTTTTCTATTTTAATACTGTGTTAATTTTTGTGTAATATACAAATTTATTTTAGGATATGTGAATAACATTATTAATGGCTTTAGGGCTCGGTTTTAGTTTAGTTCTCTTTCTTACAAAAAGTTCAAATGGCTAACCAGTTTTACTAATTTGATGATGAGTAGCTGTTACTATCAGTAAAACAAGAAAACTATCTGTAGGACCGATTAAATATGGAACTCAATGGTATTATTTTTCAAATTCATGCTTGAGGTAATTTAAATATTATTATGATACAATTTTTTTTAATAATTAAGTTTTGTAACTATTCTAACAATAAAATGAACCTATGTTATTTGTATGCATTTTAATTTATAAAAAATCAATAAAGGTAACTAGACTAGGCCTCAGAAAAATTCTTATCTGTGACTCCGCCATAAAATCCAATCACTAAGAATTTAAATCTTCTGTTGCAATTGAAAAAGCGAAGGCTTAGGAATGTGGCAACGTTGACCATATCTGTGATTGCAAATACATCAATACTCTATCTCAGCATCACAGTGATATCATCCCCTGTAGATCTGTAGCCTGTAGCCTACATAGTCTTTGGTAACATTTTCTGCACCCTATTTAAGATGTTGCCATTTTTATGTACTTCTATAATCATCGGTAATATCTAGATAGTTTTCTGCAAATATAATCCTAAAATAAATGTCAAATCCACATTCAACCCTAATAAATATATTTTTTTAAATATAATGTATTGACCAAGTGTTGGTTTTAGTATTAGCTATCTCAACTTAAACAAAACTTTTTCGGAGAAAATATAATAACCATGGCATGTCTTATTGCTAGAGGAGGGATGATCAAAATAGAGCTTTTGCGTGGGTTGTCCTACTTTCCTTACCCTACTTGAAATACTGCTAGCCATCAGCAGTTTTAGAAAAAGTAGTTGAATATTCAAACTAAGAGAACAATTATCATTTAATATGAAATCTGCATGTACATGATATATGTTCCCTATTCTTGATATGGCAATAACTATTTAAACCTGGTAATAGCAAGTTTAATTATTAGACGTATAGACGTTGGGATGATTTGATCATGTGTTTGTAAGTTTCTAACTGACATAATTTATATGCTTATTTTTACTTACTATTCTCCTGTCTTGGGCTTTCTATAGATGTTTTATTAGTATTTAAACAAATTTGATGTTGGAATCTTACTGCGTTACACTCTGGAAGTGATTTTAACTAAATTCCATTACCGTACCTTAAAGTATAATATAATATTGCGTACATTACATTTTCCGATGTGATATATATAAAATACCCCCGCCGCAGCAAACCTGCCGTCTAAGCGAATTTCCATTTGGCCGAATTGATTTTCAATTTATCTATTTAAATAACATTAGGTTTAACGAGTACCTAGGTCTGCTGCTACAAGGAAACTAATAAAGTAGTGTGTTTTTAGTAAAATATTGATAGCTTACTATAAAATAAATAAATTTGCCAAGTTTGATCAAAATATATCCATAAACAAGCAAACTACAACATTTTACAATATTCTCCATAAGAATAACATGGGAATTTTAAATTTACAATTTTTTTAGTTTTCTCCGTAACCAATAACCGTACTAAAACACTTTGATATACTGAATTGTTTGTTTTTTTAAGCTCTTTAAGAAGGTTTAGAGAAAAATTGGGAAATTTTGTGTTTTGAGGGTAAAAAGTGAGAAAAACCAATTTTTACCTCATAAAACCCCCCCTAAAACCCTGTTCCCATGGACCGATCATGCTGGATTGCGAACTCATTCAAGTTCATCCCGCCTTACACCTTCAAACCAAATTTCATCAAAATCTGATAAAAATTACTCAAGTTATCGTGTTCACGGACACATATATATATATATAAATCTATATATATATATAAAAATTTGAACGAATGGTGTTTTTGGCCTCTGGGGACATTAAAATGAAAAAGTAAATCGGTCCCGGGCCTAAGTCTTACCATGAGACCTACGGTAATAGCTACTTCCCTATAGGGAAATTCGCTAAAGAGAAAATTTTTCAGGGTTTGCTAAGTATCAGACTATATTAAACCGAGGAGGTGTTCTATAACTATGTAAAAAAAACAACAATAATATGTACTCTTAAGTCTGTCATAACTAGTACTGGTACTTAAAACTGGATCTTTAACTAAAACTTTATCCAATAGTCAGTGTTTGCGTATATTATTTTATTTGCAAAAACTTAAACTATTTTTTGCTCAAAACTGTTGAAATCATATATATTTATATTAATTGAACCAGCTAATAAAAAAAACTTATTTAACTAGTACCAGTAATTTTGTTTACTTATCAGTAGTATTATAACTCTGTCTGTATTATGTAGCAGCGTAGAGGGTATGCTTGAATGTTTTCAGGTTGAGGGGGGCAACTTTTTGCTGCAATACTATTAATTTTTCATGAGTTGGCTTGCAACAAGTCAATATGTCATGTGCTTGACGAAAAACATAACATATACATGAGCTTCCCATGAGATTTGTGTTTCTGTTCTTTTAGGTCACCTCAAAGAATCCTTGGCACGAACAAACATTTTATATCAAAATTAAAACTTTATATGCAGGGGCGGCTCCAGAGGGTAAGGCCAGGGCCTACCCAAAATTTTGGTGGACATTTCAAAATCATAAACAAATAAAGAAATTAAATTATATTTAAATAAAGGGAAAGCATTAAACCTCATTACTTTGCATTTAAATTTTAAAATTCCCCCTTTTTGCCCCACAAAGCCCCTCAAACCTCTCGTCCCCGTTCAAACTCCTTCTTGATACTTGTCAGGCCTACTAAAAAAAATATTCCTGGAGCCGCAACTTGTTATATGCTAAGGATTGATTTTTAAATCTGACCACCTTTTTATTCAACATTTTATGTCCTAAATTAAGCACTAACATGTGTTGTAATTCTTTCAAATCTGCAACATTAATTTCATAGTAGGTTATAGATATTTTTCCTCATTCTCAAAAACCCAAACACATTTTTCACTATCATCAATAATTTATTAGTAGTATTGTAGGAAACATGATTTTAATGAGGACTTTAAAATATTTCAGTTATCGCCTAATACAGTTCATTACCACACTAACATAAAAACTGTACATTAATTAGTGGAACACCATTGCAAAGTTAACAAAAATCACTTATGTGTTTGTTAACCAATAAAGCACTTTTAATTAAAATAGCAACTTAGGGTCTAAAATATAAAACTAAATTAAAATTAGAACATGTTTTATTTCTATAGATATTTTTCAACCTATATATCCTCAAAGTTAAAAAAATAACTATTTTGGGTTGGAAAGAAACCACTTTGAAAACTCTAATATGATACTATATGTATGGTACTAAAGTGCTAGTAACTTATTTTTATTGGTTGTAAATAAATTAATTCTCAATTAAATCAGTGCTAGATTTAAGGTATTGCAGCTCTAGGACAAATTGTCCTGAGGGGCTCCCACCCCTTGGGTAAACCTTCCATAAGATCACTGTGATATTGTGAACATCTCCCGCAATCGTGGGGACATCATCATCCACAATCATGTTGAATTATAAATATTCGTTCTAAGAAATATGTTTTTATACAAACCGCTGCGGCCCCTTTTAGCTTGCAGCACTAGGCTGCAGCACTGCTAATTGTAATACTAACCGACACAGTTAATGGTTTTGCTATTTGATGACAATGGGTGAGGTTCATTTGTCCGAGTTTTCAACTGTCCGAGTTTGTTAAAAATTACAAAATATTTGAAAAATCAGTTGTCCGAGTTTTCATTTGTCCGAGTTTTTAAATTATTAAAAAAAATATCGAAATATCAACTGTCCGAGTTTTCAACTGTCCGAGTAAGGTCAACATCAAATGTGACACTGCGGGCCGAGACTAGCGTGTCTAAGGCGCCTGGTCAGAAGCCGATGTAAACCTCTTCTGCGAAGGAGTCAGGCATTCATTGTGCGAGCCGCGAGAGCCCCTCACGTCAACTTAAGAAAAATTATATTATTTTTTTTTATAAGACTAATTTTACAATTTTTAATTATAAAATTGAACTGTCATCACCTAACACAACCAACCAAACTTACTGATAATATAAAATACCCCCGCCGCAGCAAACCTGCAGATGAAGCGAATTTCAACTTGTCTGATTACATATTTACTAAAATATTTCCATAAATAAGCGAGTGCTTAGGTTTGCTGCTACAAGGAAGGTAAACAGTGTTTTTTGACCGGACAATGGGAACGGGGGTTTATGGGGTAAAAATGGGGTTTTCCCATTTTTTTATCCTAAAAACATAACATTTTGGAATATATTTCACAACCATTTTCTAGAACTATAAAAAGGAATAATTTAGTATATTGAAGCATTGCCTAATGGTTACGGAGAAAATAAAAAAAAATGCAAATTTAAAATTCTCATGTTATTATTATGGAGAAGATGAAAACTGTTTTAGTTTTCTTGTTTATGGATATAATAAAATTAATATAATTTTTCTTAAGTCGACGTGAGGGGCTCTCACGGCTCGCACAATGCCTGACTCCTTCGAAAAAGAGGTTTACATCGGCTTCTGACCAGGCGCCTTAGACACGCTAGTCTCGGCCCGCAGTGTCACATTTGATGTTAATGGTTTAAAGCTAAATATTGACAAAACTCATATAATCAAATTTTCTTTAAAAAACAGTGTAATTCTCGATAAAATTCCAAATTTAGTAGAATCTCATAGATTTTTGGGTGTATTGCTTGATACTCATATTTATTGGAAGATTCACATAGATAAGATGAAAGGGAAACTAAGATCTATTTCTTTTGCTTTCTTTCACCTGATAAACTGTGTACCCCAGGATACATGTATCACAGTTTACTATGGATACGTTGAATCCATCTTGAGGTATGGAATCATACTGTGGGGAGTGTCAACAGAAGTCAAATCCCTACTAATTTTACAGAAAAAAATTATTAGAATCTTAACCAAATCAAGAAGGAGAAAATCATATAAAAACCTGTTTTAAAATCTTAGAATTCACACTATTTTTTGATTATACATAAATGAAATTCTAAATTGGATACATAACACTAAGGAAAATTTGTCAGATTTAGTCAAATAATTATAATACAAGGAATAAATATAATTTCAGATTACAACATCACAAGTTGACGATTTTTAGGAACAGCCCTCAATATATGGGACTTAGATTGTACAATGAATTACCCCTGTGTCTTAAAAATTTAAATGCTACTCAATTCAAAGAAAAAATTAAAGATAAAATAATTGATAAAGCCTACTATTCACTTGAAGAATTTTTGGAGAACCCTATAGTGTAGATAAAAATTCTCTGACATCCTACATGAGTTTATTTGAATTATTTTAACTATTCATTTTACTATAAAATACATCACTATGGCGAAACACCTGTTCTTATGTATGAAATGTACTTTATAAAGAACGTTTTGTGTTAATAAAATATGTCTATCTCTATGTCTATGTCTATGTCTAGCAATGTATGTACCTTTGCTGTAATGTTGCAGCTTCAAAGCCACAACAAATAGATTGAAAATATTTGCCAGTCATTATGTCATTGGCCATTTTAGGATTTTGCAAAAATTGTCCTGTTTAAGCTTTAGATTTGAAATTAAAATAACAACATGCTATAAAAAATAACGTTTGTCCAAAAATAATTACTGTATATTTTTTCAAAATGAAAATATTCACAGTTGTTTATTGAAATTAGACTTAACATTTCTAATAATTTTCAGTAAACTAAGATTATTTGGGAGTCCGGTTATTTATATTAGCCTGCTTCCATGCCGCTCTCCATGTGTATCAATACTTTTTGTAGCGACTAAAGTTACGGTACTTAAGAAGGCCCATTTTCACCTAGACAAACCATTTGAGAAATTTGTGCCTGGAATATGTTTCTTGAGCTTTGTTTGGATAGAAACAGTCTAGAATGTGTTCCTTCATATACATTTAGTTTTGGAATTCAGCCCAGTTAAACATGCAAGTACACAGTAGAAACATACTTTTAAGTGGTATCTGCGATTGTTGGATAAAGATGAGTTTAATTTCTAAACTACTAAACCTAATTTCTAAAACGCAAATCTTTAAATTTTTTATGTTCATGTACGACTTGTATAATTTATGCCACTACATAATCAAATACAAATTCACAACACAAAACAATCCTCAACTCAAGTTGTACAGTATTTTAGTGCCTCATTCCTTGCTTGCAGAAGGAGTTTGGGTTCCTTCTAATTGAGAGAGTGGGGCTGTAAGAGCTTAGATAATTTGATAAAGTTCAATCCACCTTTTGTTAACAAAGCAAAGATACGTGTCTCCACTATCTTTTGCTGTTTGTCATATCATTTTCTCCGAAGGTTTTGCTGGATACATCTTCATATGCTATTATATCATTGAAATATATTATAAAATCACACTGAATGCTATTTATTTTATACAACTGTTTTTTGTGAAAAAATGATCTTATATTTATTTAAAAAAACTCTAAATATAGTTTTGACACTATATACATATACATAGATGAGCTGGTAGAAGTGACAATTTTTCCATTAACCCTAATGCCTATCTATATGCATATAAATGAATGTAAATTTCTCGGACACCAGCTAACTTTATCAGAGCAAGGACTCTACTGACCTGGATAAAATTGTTGGTGGTTTGCCAATAATCAGCACTTGAATATAAAAACACATTAGGTTTATTAATTTTACCAAACATTGCAATAAACTGCAACAAGTTTATAATGTGCAAAAAATAAACAGTACAGTAGAACCTCGATAACAAAACCTTGATAACATGGGGACTTGTTATCAAGGTAGACTTCTTATCGAGATTTGCAATAATATGTAATTAGGGAATAAACTCAAGGGGATTTGAAATGCCAACAATTACTATTAGTGTCAGCAATTTTACTTACAGTGAGATTAATTGGTAGTTTTAATATTTTTGCAGTCCAATATATTTATTATTGAAATGGTCTTTTTTAAGTGTTGTCATTAGTTAGCCACCTTTTAATTTGTATGATTAATTATAAATATTTTCAGTGAAAATAACATAAAGTTTAATTTATTGACAGTTAGAATAACATGTAGTTGTTCAATTTAGAAATAGTTGATAAGAACTATTTTAGTTTCACCTCATTGACCCAAACCTTAAGGATCTGTTTTACTAACCATTACAGTTTTAGGAATAGTTTCAAAACTTATCAATATTGTTGGAGCAGTAATCTGACAATAGATCGTCCATAGTGACTGATACATTGACATGTATCGTTCCAGTTAGTCTAACCTTATACTACACCAAAATAAACAAATGTAATATTAGTGCCTCCATAGCACCTGTTTGTTTCTCAAGAGATAATATGACAGCCATGTCCGTGGATAACATTATATAATTTAGGGTGTATGTAGTAGTTTCTTAAATCCACTGTGCAGCGAGTGCTGTAAATACACTGTCCAAAGGTTCCTTTTTCACCCCCTGTTCATTTCCCACCATTGCTGTGACCTACCCATCAAACTAAAGCTTATATTATTATAAAGTGTCACTTTCTGTATAAGTGATGAATACAGTGTAATTGAAAAGTCCCGCAACGGTGTAATATTTTTTTTTTACCACTATAGTGAAAGTAATGAGACTTTTAAAAGCGATTAATGTCTACTCTTCAAGAATTAAGAATCAAGAAGTTCATTCACCATTAAGTATTACAATAGGCTTCATCAGTTATTCATTGAAAGACAGTACCAAGATAATAATAATAACAATAAAGTAAAATCAATATAAATTGAAAGTAGTAACAACTAAATATGAAAAAAAAACAATAAAACGTTTACAACAACAACAACAACAACAACAACAACAAGATATAAAAATACAGATAATCGATAAAGGACCCAACACTAGTTTACACTATTAACTCTTTTAAGCTATTGTCACTTTATTATTCTTAAAAAAAAATTCTTAAATAGCAGCATAGGTTAAGTTTGGTATCACGTTAAAGGTCTTAGTCAGTAGAGCAAATTGCCGCAAACCTGAACTCCAACAGACAATTTAGTCAAAAATGCAGCCATTAAAATACTTGGCACTTGAATCTGCCATTTTGAATTTTGGTTCCCAGTTGCCATTCTTTACTCGGTAGTTCTATTGAGCTCAAATTTGTGGTATTATATGCTACTAATAAAGACCATTAGTTTTATCTGCATATCGACATATGCTTACGTTTATGATTTTCTTCTAACTTCTAGCGGTCGCCCCCATGAGGAGGTAGCTTATAATAGCTTTGCAAATTCAATAAATTTTTGAACAGCCGTCATTTTTGACTCAGTTGTCCTTTTGAATTCAGGTTTGCGGCAATGTGTTCTACTAACAAAGACCTATAACGTGATACCAAACTCGACCTATGCTGCTATTTAAGATTGTTGTCTGACTTCTCGTGGGCCGCTTTAAGATAAAAAGTGATCGTAGCTTAAAATAATAGTAGACATTTATGGCTATTATTGATATGCAAAGTTTTCATTTTTAATCTATAATGGTAAAAACTATATTACACCGTTTTGGGAATTTTCTATCACACTGTATATAGTGTGTAAATTAAGTCTTGAAACAAATTTGTATTTTTTAAATAGAAATGAATAGAAATATTCTATGGTAGCGTTGATTTTTAACAAAGGTTCCGTAATTTTTTACATCAAAAATGTTTTTTAACACCCCCTAACAAGATAGGGGTTAGGGGGTGACTTAGTTTTTTCAAATATCAACCCCTATTGAGTGACCCCTCATTTTGAAGGGCTTGTCAAAAGAAACACAATGACGCTATGAGATATCCACCTCGGGTTTGCATCATTGTGTTTCTTTTGACGAATCCTTGAAAATGAGGGGTCACTCAATAGGAGTTGATATTTGAAAAAAATAAGTCACCCCCTACCCTGTTAGTTGGGTAAAAAAAATTTTTTGGTGTAAAGAATTGCGGATCCTTTGTTTAGAATCAATGCTACAAACAGAATATTTCTATCTATTTCGGTTTTAAAAATACAGATTTGTTTCAAAACTTAATTTAGACACTGTATTTGGGATACTATTATAGAATCCAGAGAGTAAGTTATTCTTTTACATAATCAAAGATTACTAAAAATAAATTTGAAATACGTCTCAAACATTTTTGCAAGACATTTTAATAAAAAATAAATATGTTATGGAATGAATCCCAAAATACTTTACTAAAATATAAATCACATTAAAGTTGATTTATTTTCAATATGTGTTTAATACATTAAGCGAAGCGTTGCTATTTGTCTTTTTCCTAGAGCCTTAGCTTACACATATTATTTTCTTTTAACTTTAATCCTCTGCTCAACTTGAGATGTATTGCAGTAGCAATTAGCTTGAAATTCTTGTTACCTTGATGTTAAAATACTCAACATAATCACTCTGGTTTCCTCAACTTGATGAATATGTGAAACGTTTTGAATTCTTATCAAGAAAACAAGGTAACAATGTTCACTATATCCCCTCAAAATTAATATGAAATTACTAAGTGCCAATCAACTTTCAAAGAACTTGAGTTTCAAACAAATAACTAATTATTATTGTTGGTAAAGCAAGGTGAACTATCCGAGACGCCGTGGCAACCACATTTCTTGGAATATGCTTTTCTCTCCTGTTCATTATTCCTATTGACGAAGGATTGAGGCTAAACCCTCCTTAGAAATGTTTGCGTCATGTTTTGTAAGAGTTTTTCTAAAAGATTGTCTTTGATCAGCTTTTACCCACCCTTAGCTGAGCTTGGTTTTTATTAAATAACACATTTTCCTTAATAGTTACTTAAAGTTATTTGCCATTTTAAATTTGAGTTTAAAAATATATATTGCTCATTTGAAAAGTTATTTTTTTCCATACAGATATTTCACACAGTTATTACATTTAAATTCAAATGAATACATCCGACCATTAAACATTCTCAATCAAGTACTTTATGATTTGTATTACTACATCACTCCAAAATTGATATGCTTAAAATAAAAAAAAATAGTGTATTGTCAAAATTGGGAAATAATATACAACTATATTTTGTGGGGTTTACACTTAAACATTCCCCGAAAAAAAGCTACACTGAAAATTCCAGAGTGACTATTATAACCCACTACCGAATAGGTTTTAGGTTTTAGGAATTACGTAAGCAAATAGAACCAATGAATGAAATGAAGAATAAATTGAAAGGAATGTGTCCAAACTATGTTTGTTAATTTCAAAAGATGCTTTGTGACAAATTCCAAATGCTATAAGTAATAAATAAAAAAAAACTTAAATTCATAAATATTACACATTGAAAAAAATGTTTAACACCCTTCACCCCTCAGCATTATCAGAATATAAAAGAAACATTACTGAAACAAAGTTGCTGCATAACTTGATTAAGTTTTATGATCAAACATGAATACCGCATCCCGCAGCAGTGCTTTAAAATAAATACTATTTTATCTTTTCTTTTTTTATGAACTAAAAACCCTTGCAGGCCTTGTACAGATATTTTATTCTAGTAGGTATTTTACAAACTGAAATGAAATCCCCCTTATTGCTCCCTTATTGCTTCCTCTAAATCACCATGATTCTAGAAAATAGATAGAACCAAGAATCAAGATCTTTGTTGTCATTGACTTTTTTACAAGGACAGAAAAAAAGTGGGTTCTAAATTCAAAATCAATATTAACATTAGACAATAAATACTCTGTTATACAACGATATGGATTGTTGATGAGCCACTCAAACATTTTGGACTTAAACCTATTGAAAGGAACCTGTTTTGCTGCCAACCTAATTTACTAGAAGACTGAATGCAATTTAAGACAGACATTGAGATTTATATTTTACATATTAATACCTATTACATACATGTTCGTTCCTTTGTTAGATATGTACAACTAACAAACACAACCATTTTATTTGGTTAGGTGTATTTTAAACTTAGAAGTAACTACATTGTAGAATACACACACTTGTAAAAAGTTTGAGAGTTTCTATAACCACGAAAATATTGTCTAGTTTATTTACATGTTGATTATTGGAGCGTCTTTTTTGTTGATGCTTAGGATGAAACAACAGATATATCGTTTGAAAGTTATTTAAAATTTGATGTTATGTAATATTTATGATGTTAACTATTAACACTTTTTAAGGAGGTATTAAAGTCTTATAAATTAAAACTAACTGTTTGAGTAATGTGATCAACATGTAAAATGATGCAGCAAATTAAATTTTGAAGTTTAATTAATTCACATACTTAAATTTGTAGTATTGAATACATTTGAAACTCATTTTTAATAATTTATCCCGGTTTCTGTTTCAATTGGAAATCACAACCAACAAAATGAAATTATACATGGCAGATTTTTGACAGGAACACCCCTAAATCAGGTTATGCAGACATTAATTTTGACCAATGTATTTCTGAGCGTTTTCAATATGGAAAGTGGTGTAAATATATTGTAATATGTTTTGTTAGTTGTTTAAATTTATTTTTAATATTAGATTTTGGTTGGATATAATATTTTCCTAAATTAAACAATCTATTTATTTACTATAAACATTTTAAAAACAAAGTAAACAAATTAAAAAGGTGTATATTTACTTTGGTTACGATTACATATGTATCAACAACTAACAATAAATTATTCTTAAACAATAAAAAGTAAATTAACGTTTTAGTCAAATATTATAAGATCATATTCATTTGATAAATTATAATGTATTTCTGAGGTGCTGATAACATGCAAATGTAGTGAAGGGCAAGAGAGGGGGAGGGTAAGGTGTCAGTTTCATATCAGCTCTGTTTTGGCAGTATCACCAGCAAGAGCTTGATAGTGATAGAGCTCTTCTCTTCCTCTCAACCCTACCTCAAGACTCTACTCTAGACAGTTCAATGACTGCAACATCGTACTATCTTGTCAGATACATTGCTTGCATTCTTTTAGCTGAATTTTTCAGCTTCTGTTTATTTCCCCAATTGTAATTACTCATAGGCTAATCAAAGTTATATAGGCTTTTAGATTTTGTAATTAATTTAGTGGAAAGGATTAAATACTACACAATTGAAATCACAAAGTAGAAAATACCCCTTGGTATCATTTTTACACAAAATACAAAATGGTTTTGTCAAATCCTCTTGTGGTAGGTCCTACCTTCTTTCTTTCTTCAGATTTAATTCTTTGTATGAAGTAAGTACATTTAATGCCACAGCACGCTATGGTATGTGCTCAGCTGGTCTAGTAGTTAGTGCAGGACTTACATCCTAGAGGTACAGGTTTGAATCCCGCCAAACACCTATAACTATTAGCTGTATGATAAAGTTGAGAGCTGGTGGTACGGAACCCACCCTGTAGATTTACACATAAAAATTTGATCTCCATCACTAGGAACACTGTCTCTACATTAAAAATCTCCATCCACAAACATAGCGGTAACTGATTTTAAATTTAAATTAATTCTATGAAAAGTATCTTAATAAACCAGACCATTAGTTATTTTGAATGTGTATGTTCCAAAATAGAACTTTTTTTCTCTTTGTAACCAAATAGTTTTGTGTTATTTCAAAGCACAAAATGGTTTATTATTTGTTTGTTTTTATAATAGCAAAACTGTTAGTATATCAAAACTGTGTTATGCCTTTGATGCAAAGAAAATTCAATTTTGAACAATATCAATATAAAGTTTGCTTTTGACACACTATAATGGAAGTCAAATGTCTTTCAAATATTATTACCCATACATTTTAAGCTATGCTCTATTAGCACAAATTTCCAAATGTAGAACACTTTTTTTGTAAACCCAAAAGTGACATTCCACTAAAAATTTCTTCGTATTTTTTTCCTAATCGTAATATCATTCAACTCAACAATTATTTTTATTTTTGACAGAGTGTACTACATCACATTTATTATTTTATAACATATTAATTTTGAAAATTGACAAATTTTGAATACACACATCATATTTTAAACTCGTTAAGCCATTAATTAAATCACAGTCATGCAAGAGTAACTCTCATAAATATATCAAACATTTGGATACAATTTTTAAGACCAAATGATTTGAAAAGGCATGAGAGCTCTCTTAAACTATTTATGAATAATATTTTTTGTGAGGGAATTCAATTTATTGTGACAGTTCAGTTGATCTTTTTTTGGAAAAAATCACTTTCTGAATTGAGTTGAATGGTATTACATTCTCAAATTAAAATTAAAATTCTTTATCAAACATCTTGAAGTGTATAATCTCACTGGTTTTAGTTTATTCACAAGACAGTTTATTACAAAACCAGTTGCGAGTAAAATCAAAAGAGCAAAAATATCCTGTCCTTCAGGATGGTCAAAGAAAATATCAGTTTGCGTCAGTTAATGTTTGAAAATCTATAACTTCGACACTGTCATTTCTAGGTGGTGTTAGACCTGTATTGGAATTCGGAAAAATATCCTTAATATAGTTTTACAGTTTTGACCCTAAAATATATTTATCTTTTTGACACTATTTATCAATACATTTTTAACCCTTGTTCCACCATTGTAAGTCTTATCGGTGATAGAGTCTAAGTCCAGTCCCCAGTCAGGACATAACACGGTGACGTAGATTGAGGTTCCGTACTTCATTTAAGATGTCAGTTCTAGTCTGAAAATCATGAATTCTGCATTTTAGTGTGGTAGACAGTTCCTGTAGAAGTTGATAGGATTGGTTTTTAAGAGATTGACAGTCTCTTTTAACCTAGCATTTGCCCGGTCACATAAGTCTCGGGCCCATAGGTAGAGCATATACAGTACAAAGGAGGGGTTGAGCCAATACAGTACAATAGTGACCTGTACTGATAAAATTTAGTAGCACCAGGATGTAAACCCACGACATTGGTGCTGTGGATTTGTTGTTTGTCATGTTACTAACCAAGCCACCAACTCAACTCACTCTGCATAACCTTTTCCTCTTACTTTTTTCAATGTAGTCTTGTATGTAGCCCTTTCAAAATGGTGGCTGTTAATAACTAAAACAATTAAAATTGTTTAGTGATTTGTGTTCTCTACTCTCTTCAGAGATCTGCAGCAACCTTTATCTTGCAATCACAGGTTGTGATGCGATCTCTGCATTTCATGGGACAGGTAAAATACCCCCACCACAGTAAACCTGCAGACTAAGTGAATTTCCATTTGTCTGATTTGATTTTCAAATCTATTTCAATATCACATATTAGGTTTAATGAGTACCTAAGTTTGCTGCTACAGGGAGGGCAATAACGTATGATTTTATGAAAATACCAATAGCTTATTTTAAAATAAGTAATATTGTATGTTCATAAGATGTAACAAAAGAGTAAGATTTATTATTAGAGTTCATTGTAAAATTAAAGCAATATATATTTTTTAAGTGTTTTGTGGATCATGTTGCTTCATGTTCATGTTCTCCAAATAATAAAAAGTGATATTTTATTGTATTAGTTTTACTTTATAAAAACCTTTAAACAATTTTTTCACTACTGATGTAGAACACTGTTTTGCTCGATGTGCAATGTAATGTGGATTAAAAATTGTATACTGACTACTCTATGGCTCTAAGGGAGTTAAAGTATCGTAATTTTCCTAATATTATACAAAGAAACATCAACACTACTAAAAATGATCCATTGTTGGTAAAAAAGTACTTTTTCGACATTTATTGATGTGATATACTTGCCATCTTGGGAAGGAGTGTATCAATTGATGTGTTTACAGACAAGAACATCATGGATCTGTGGCTTTTTCCAGGCTATAATCATACCAGAAGGTTCTCTGTCAGACAAAGAGAACAAATCTAATCATCAACTCTGCCTCGCCTTTCTGCTAGTATCAAAACCATCCCTTGTAATGTGTCTACATTTCTTTTGTCTCTCAGAACAGGAAAAGTGTCAAGCTAAAAGTGTATGTCAACTGGAATGGTTGAAAAAGATAACTTGAACAAAAGCTATGTACTTTCCTGTATTTTCTCCTAAATACATTAAATGTATTATATAATATATAGTATTATATGTATTATATAGCCTAAATGTATTATAAATTTTATAACACATCATAATAATATCAAGAGAAAAGAATGTTATTAAAACGTGCACAACAATTTACTACATGTCAGGTTTATTTTATTTAAACAAATATGAGTAAATTATTTAAATTTATAAATGATTACTATAATGATTACTAAATTTGTGACATTTTAAGATTTAACTATGCATAAGATCATTCATAGTTTAAAATATTTGTTAAATTGTTGAAGCTTGTTTCGTGTACAAAGGTGTGAGAAGAGTTTTCTACAAGGAAAAGTATAAAGTCATAATCTAGTAACTCATAAGTTAAGCCTGCAGTCTTCCCTGCTTTTACCTTAGAAACTTTCCCTGCATATATTTAAGACCTGGAGAATTTTGCTACTAAATGTTTTTGTATTGAAAGTGTATGATTAGAAAACCCTTTTTGGAAATAACTGAGTCTTAATAAAAGTATATGCCAATCATGTAAATTATAAAAAGTGACAATATTTTATTTTCTCGGGGAGCGAGCTGGTGTAGAGGTTAGAGCGCGAGACTTCAGTCTCTGAGATCCTAATTTCAAATCCCGCCAAATCCCCAATGGATTTGATCTGAGTGATAATGCCGCAACCCCTAGGTCTAGCCTAAAGTTAAGTGAAAAACAATCCCGGGCTCGTGCCTAGCGTCCTAGGACAAAAAAATAAATAAAATATTTTCTCAGTAATGTTTAGTTTTTTATACTAAATAAAATATTTCAATTTCAAGTGTCATTTAATTCAAATAATGTATTTAATTCTTATTTCAATTATTGAAAAATAAGATGGAATCCATTAAGTTGATAATAAACCTTTGTAATGTCTCCAAACTTTTCAATGTTGTCAATATTTGCTCAAAGTTATAATACTTGATACCCTTGATGACAGACATTGACTATTAAGTTTTCTTAAGAAAGTTTTTGTTTTGCTTTATAGACTTAATAAATAACAAAACTTAAATAACAAAGTTTAAAAAGTCAATAACAATATATTTTTTATTCTTGTTATTTTTTACTTTTTATCATTAAACTTGTATGTATTTGTTAATATTTTAAACTAGCTTATTTCATTAGACTTCTTGTGAACCTATTTTTGTTAATGGTTACTCCCAGTGTTGAATCATTTTGATATATAATTTTTAACCATGTATTTTTGTATATACATGTTTTGAAGTAATTTGTTCCTGGTATTACCAAGACATGCTTTAAATACATGCATGTGAAATCACTATGACAAAAATATTAGCCTATATTCATTGAAATCGAGACCATAGCTGTTCTTTGGGGGATTTATTCCTTATATAATTTAATACTAATTAATTTTGTTTGCTGTGATTTATTTTCATTCTAAAGATTTATTTAAATAGTTATACTAATGTTAATAAATAAATTAACAATTCAGTAAAAAAATATCGACACTGCTTAATGGCAAGTAGGGTTACTATCACAACTTTCTGTGTTGACTAGGAATCGTAGTTAGTACATTTAGTATTCATGTACTACTGTATGTGTGTGAGGCTAGTGTGTGTAGTGTGATAAGCTAAAGCAGGCAGGAAATAAGTTTATCATAGTATCATTCAGTGTTGTGGTCAATTCTTGTTGTATTCATTGTGCTACTATATACGTGTGTATCATAGTGGTTAATGTGTGCATATCATTATGTGCAAGAGCAGGCAGGAAATAAGCTTATCGTCCTTAACTGTTGTGTATTGTGTGTGGTGGATATGGGTAGTTTTTGCAGTATAAATATGGAATTATGTTTATTGTGCATATTATGTCTGAATCATAGTATTAGTATGTGTAGTATGATAAGCTAGAACAGGCAGTGCCAGGACACAATAGCATCTACCCCAGCTGAATGTTTGACCAGTATGCTGTGTGGTTGAGGTCAGTGATAAACATTTAGGTCAGTTACTGTGAGTGCTCTGTGCTCCTGTGTCGATACACCAGCATTATCCGAGCCTTTCAAATAGGTACATAGAATATCCGAGCATTATCTGTGTCTTCCACATATCTGTATGTAGATTATGTACAATATTTGTATAATTACTTTTAGCTAATTTGTATGTGAGTATGAGTATAATGCATCAGTATTACTTTAGACTTAACAATTTAATAAATTTATATAATACTAAGGACATATGGTACTTCATTACAGTTTATGAGACTACTGTAATAAAAAGTATTTCACCACATAGATCCAAATTACAGTAATATCTATACTATTACATAAATATTTTACTTCATGTTTATGATAAATTCTTTTACAACACAATTATTACATGAAAAAAAATCATGTCATAAACCAAAATATGTTCATGGAAATACACACTTTTGTTTTATAGTTTATAAACTAAAACTCTACATTTCATTAATTCTTATACTCTCTGCAAAAATTGCTTGGAGAAAAAAACTAAAGTATGAATGATCCATCTATCTGAAACAGATGCTATTTTGCTATGCTACACCAGTACCAATAAGTTATTCAGAATATTAGATAGTATTATGCACAGATTTTTAAAGAAAAAAATATATTCTTTCAACATGTATTACAATAACTAACATACGGTGATTTGTTATACAGTATTCCCTTATTTTGTGTTTACATGTATTTGATTATTGTAAATATTGTGATTTAAAGAGATAATGTTTATATTCTGAGTGACATAACAGCTGATATTGTTTCTTAAGTTCAACTTATATTTTGCACATTTCTTTTCCTACAGTCACCCGACAAAGTTGGCTTCCTTGTACTGTTTATAGTACAGAAAGCTGCTAATTGCTGCATATTTATACTTTGCCGTACGGTTTATACTTTGCCGCACATCAGGATTCCAACGAAACAACACAAAACAGCGTGGTTCTATTATGCACGTAATCCCTGTACGCTTGGAAATAGGTTGGCAACACTTAAAGATAATAATACCATGAGCAGCTGATTAACTATTATAACTACGATTTAACCTGTCATTTCATGTTTATAGTTTCGGTATTTCTGAACTTTCTGGACTTTTCTTTTAAACGTTTTTAAAACATTCCTACAATCTTAATAAACAAGAAAATACCTTTAAAGCATTTTTTTTAGGCGCGGAAACCACTTCAAATTACAAAAACATACGGAACTATATTCTCAAAACGCGGAGCACATTTCTTGCCGAGGAAAAATAGCGGAGTGATACGGACCGCGGGTACTACTTTCTCTAGGGCACCATTTGTGTTGCCAGCTGAACCTAAAAACGTGTTGTATAGTGTTTGAAAGACTAATTATTTATATGCTTTATAGTGACTGTAGGAAAAATATAATGTGTAACACGAGTGAAAAAGGCCTTTGCTGCACTCGAGATCATTCCCCACTCGCCTGCGGCTCGTGCGTAAACATTGCTCTCGTGTGCAGCAAAGTGCCACTCTCACCACTAGTTACACAAATAACTATTCTTGATCGATATTTAGCTATAATGAAATTACTTACCCATATGACCTATATTCAAAGGTGAAGGTGGAACATAAGATAAACTACTATGTGCATTGGCAAATAAATTTTATTCTCACCTCTTTGTTGTTTTAGGATGAAGTTTCCTTTCTTTCAAATATAGTGTTTGTTTATTTAGTGGCTCTCAAAATATCCTGTGATATGAAAATAATCAATATTCAATGATTTATTCTGCATTAATCATCTACAATAAGCCAGCAGAACTGGAATAACAAAAATAAATAAATAAACAACTTAAGTCATAATATGTTAATAATTAGACTATTTTATAATCAAATCATAGGAGATGTGCTAAAAATACATCTCTTATCGATATTACAATTGAATAGTATATTTATACTAGGTATACAATGTAGTTGTCTGCTTGCAATATTGAGCGGAGCTAGCAACGGTAGCTCAACGGTAGTCAACGGTACATCTGCTTCACATAAATGGGATGTCTATTTGTAGTATCCAAAGTCAATGCTTCATCTGTTTCTCGTAAATGAGACTACTTGCAGTATCTAAAGTAAATGATACATCTGGTTCATATTATAGAGAAATCGATTCGCATTATCCACTCAATAGTGTCTGGTTCACGTAAATGGAATGTCTACTTTAAGTATTTAAAGTCAATGGTATCTTTGTTTCACATAAATGGAATGCCTATTTGCAGTATCCAAAGTCAATGGAAAGCCTGGTTCACCTAAATTGACTGTCTCTTTGTAGTATCCAAAATCAATAGTTTATTTGTTTCACATAAATGGAATGGCTATTTGGAGTACCTATCTAAAGCCAATGGTGCATTAGCCTAATTCCGGTGACCCTAATGCTGGTTATTAATTTTGTAGAAATTATGCTTAATGGTATTAATCCGATTGTTCTTCCCTTTTGTTCTGTATTATTTTCTAATGTGCTAGTTTAGATGATGTATTGACCAACATATGTTATGACTCTTTTGTTTATCTTTTAATTTATCTTGCAAATTATGTCATGGGAACCAATAAACCCATAAGGTCCATGTAAATTTCTATAAATTTAAATTCACGTAGAGAAAAGGCCTTTAGTCTGATTTGTATCATTTTAGATTAATTCCTTTCCATAGATGGATACTGTGATTGTGCTAAATTTCGTGCGGATCGCTTCAGCCGTTCAGGAGGAGGAGTATTTTTCAAACAAAAGCCTCAGGAGTGTAGTATAAGTATATAGTATGTAAGTATGTAGTATAAGAGCTTCGGTCGCTCCGCTCAATTATTAAAATGCCCAGCTAAACTGTAAAAGGGGTGTTGGTCAACCAACAATACAATTCTTTTTAGAAATGTTTATTGGAGGATAAAAAGGCAAAAGTAGTCTTGTTAAGATTTATAAAAAAATGTATACAGTATATGATATTCACTTAAGCACATTTTTCAATAATTATCCATGGAATAGTACCATAGGTAAAGGTGAACTATGATAGTACAGTAATCTTTGTTTAAAAATTCAATATTCCATTATTGAATATATTTATGTTTTTTTGGAAAGTTGAATGTTTACTATATTGGTTTTCTTAAAAATATAGAGATTTTAAAAGTCAAGAGTTTGGTTTTTGAAATTTATATAAATTTGCAATGACAATCATTTTTTAAAACAGCGATTAACATTAATATCTTAAATAAGAAAGTTTGTAATTCATAAGACTTTCTTGGAATTTTGAAAATAAATTTTGCATTTAAAATTATAATATATATTGCATATGAGAGAGAAACAAAATACCCTTGTTTTTAGATCTGTAACATTTTACAAGATGTCATATCAAAGTATTCACACACAATTTGTGATTAGTTCTCCTTAGAGGAAGAATACCATTACACGGGAAAGCGAGCTTTATTGCAGGCAATGTAGAAACAATAAAAGGTTCATCTGTAAGATGGCCATAGATCTTACTTGTAGGATTTACATTCACGGCTAGCCTAAGATTTACATTCACGGCTAGCTTAAATACACCATATTATAATGAAATAGTGGAGAAAGAGAAAACAAATTTCTTTATTTTATGTACCTGTATATTATAATCAATTGTAGACTGTAAAATCAACCTCTAGAAAGATAAAGTCTCTATATTATAATATTACATTTCATATGACTCTTTTTCCCAAAAACTACTTTTGCCAACTAAACATCTTGTTTTAAAACATCCCTCCTTTTTTTAGTGATTCTACTGAAAATCGATTTTAGCTCTTAACATTATTTCTGTACACATACTTCCATGAGTACATAGGACATAAAGCGAAGCAATCTCTTTATAAGATGAGATTGAAAACAGCTCGCCGCAAATCTCTTTGATTCTAAAGGATGGTGAATTTATAATGCTATTAAATCTCTGTATGTGGTTGTACTTCTGTCGTTTCAATAAGCAGTTTAGCATTTCTTGGAGTTTCAAAGAGTATGGTTTACTCTTTTTTAAACAGCGTTATAATAAATAAATAAAGCTTAATACCTCCAACCAACCAAACAAACCTTCTTTATTGGTTTGTCTGGAAATAATTTTCACTCACCAACATTATTATACCACCAGCAGCATTGAGCACCCTCTTTAAACTTTTAGACCTTTAATACCTATGAATCAATACAGTTCCTCTGTGGTGGCATATCTCATATAAATATTGGATTTCTTTCTGTTCAGCAACCAACAATGTTAGAAGTAAGGATTTCCAGTCATTGCATTCCTCTACAGACTAAGGAGTATCCATAAGTTATTATTTATCACTCACATTTTTTTTAGAATCCGTCACTGATTGAATGTTCATCTAAATCAATAGTTCAGATGTACTTCTGGATGTTTAACCTCATTGATCTAAACCGTCTTATCTATTGAATATCTAATATTTTATTTTTTATTACTTCCTAAAATACCCATGGCAAAATTTATGTAGTCTGTTTTGATTCATAGTCAAGTAGAATGTTGGACTTGTATTGGACTGATATTAGACAGTGCAAAATTTGTTAATTATAATGACTAATTTTTTAATTAGCTAATTCAAAATCCTTTTTACAGCTTAAGTGAATTTATGAAGTGCAATTTTCATGTAACATTTTAATTAAAATGAGTTATTATGCTTAAATGTAATTGATGTAATTTTATAATAAGAAATTTGATCAAGAAGAAAATTGACATGTCATATTTCTTTGTAAAAAGATCAATCAAATGAATTATTCTTATTCTCCTACAAACAAACTTCGTGAGGTGTTAACAGCTAATAATAATATGATCTGTACAAACTTCATTACTTTTGTATGATTGAAGAAATAAGTAGATCAAATTAAAATTACATCTGGCGTCTTTATTTGTTAGACTAAAATATCTACAAACATGTTTTTAAAATTTGTTTGATGCTTAAACTTGTAATATGAAACTTAAAAAAAAGAGCACAGATAAAGTAGAAATCTTTCTAATATGGATTTACTTCAGCAATAGTAAATAATACTTTGAAACACATGAGTTGCTTGGTATTGAGTACCTTCAGTACGCAGCGTGCAACATTGAATGAGGTATCTTCGATTTGAACAACACTGTCTACAAACAGTAACAGGTCGTTGGGTTCAAATTAGCACTATCTGGATTAATTGTCTCCTTATCAATGTGGCTGTGGTTTGCTGAGGATATGTCCTTTCATTGCTTGAGAGTTTTAAACACAAACATTACTTTTGTGTAATGTAGAGTTTGTGATAGTGGGGAAATAATGGGTGTCAGTAGTTGATGTCAGAAGTGGTTCAAGTATACAATAATCTGAGGAAAGTAGTTATTTTTTTAAGAATCAACTTAGACATTTATTCTGTTTCACCATGTCGTATTTCCTTATGCCTAAACAGTAAGTTACTCGTATGTTAATTTTTGTTGAGAGACAATAGGCTGACGGCTCCTTTTAATATTGGTTTGAGCCTAGAACTTCTGTTTTAGAGTTGCAGGTTCGAATCCTACCAATCTCTGACATAATTTACCCATATGATAAAACCATAGCCCAGTGCTTCTGAGCCTACTTTCATCTTGTCCACTTAAAATATACGTCTTTTAGTGAAGGAGCACTTTCTGTGTATTGGCATTCTTTGTAGTAAAAGCTTTACAATGTTAATAATAATAAACTTCAGTCTAATGTGTTGAACATGTTGAAAAACTTACAACACTCCCAAACCCAGTGCATTAAAAGTAATGGCGTCACTGAGATACAGACCCTCAACATAGCTGCTATGACTGTACAGTGTACAGTCTGCTGAACTATTAACTGAGCCACCAACATTCTAGCCCAGTTAATGTAATACAGCATATATACTTAAAAAATAACAATGGTTAAATCAAGTTTTCCCCACGGATTTATTGGAGGTTTCTCAAAGTGTTTTCATGATAATATATATAATATATAATAATGATTTGTCATTCTTTGGTTCATGAGTTTTGTGGGATACAAGGGTGTTAAATCATACTTTATACGTTTTGCTGTCAGGGGAACCTCAGAAAACACTATAAGTGTGTGAAATAAATACATTAAAAAAATATATATTTACTACTAAAATATCGAGACAAGGTTAATTAATTATTTCGTTAAGGACCTAAGCAGTGGAAATCTATCCTAAATTTAACAGTACAATATCTACAATTCCTGAAAAAAACATGGGTTTAGGTTAGAGGTTTGTCTGACTTATTATAGGACTTGGGCAACAGAGGCTTCGCTCTTTATGTAAGAGACTGGTACTATACAGTGGAGCCTTGATAGGAAGACCCTTGATAACAAGTGTCATATTCAAATACCCTTTTTTTAATACTACCCTAATTACATGTTATTGCAAAACTCTATAAGCAGTTAACCTTGATTACAAATCTTATTCGATAATAATTTAAAGACTTGTTATCAAGGTTGTACTGTACAGGATGGCCGACTGTCAAGTAGGTTTATATACGACCATGTACCAGTATGTGCCATATGTTGTCTTAAGATTCTGGGTTAAATTTCAGCCAGTCAGCAACGGCATACTTATCAATTTACCTATGTGATTACTGACGGGAAGAGTCTGTGACGTCAAAAAATTCTAGAAAAATCATGACAGATATTATAAAAAACCTTGGATACTTTTAAATAAATATACCAATATCATATTCTTATTATATGTTTTTAAATGTAACAATAATTTATACTATGCTTATGGTGTTTACTGTTGATTGTAATTTTAACCTCCTGTTTAGCCTTTAAGTGCCTTTTAAGCACAATGTTTGATGACAAATGTAGGTTTGATCCTTCAAATACTGATTGTATGGATTTGTTAACAGTATCCCTCGGAATTTAATTATGTAGCCTACATTGAATAGTAGATATTTTTATACTTTGTCGCTATCTAATAATATTCGAAAACATCTAATATAGTTATGGTTATGCCTGAAACTTGAAACACTTGCTCAACTCCAACAAAATTGTGTGGTGAATCATATGGATCATGACTCATCTGGAATTCTGATAAAACTAATACATAACTTGAACCAATTCATTTGACAAATTCCTGCAGTTTTGATGGCAAATCAAAGTGGTTGGTATTGATTCATAAAGATACACAAAGGTACACTTTAGTTTTTATGAGAAAAATGTGCTGAGAGGGAAGTATGATGGGGATTAAAAACCCCAAAATTATTGATCATAAGGAGAGACATTCACTAATTTAGTACTCACAAGTTTGATGTTGCTTACAAAAACACTAAATCTAAGTGAATATAGTTTGATCAATTGTGCCAATTGTCATCACTATGTTGATAGTTTTACTAATAAGTAAAAATCATGATTGGTAATTGGCAAGTAGCTCAGTCAAAATGGATTTTAAAACCTACGAAAACAATGCCAAGGGTTTCATTTGTCGAGCTTCCAGTAAAATGTATTAGTACAGTTCACGCTTCTAATGTATTGGCTCACCACTTGTTTTGCTTCAATTCATTCCCCCACACATGTACAATGTAAGTGTAAGTTTAAATCAACCAACCTAATGTTCCCATATCTTTGTTGTTACCATTGTTCAGTGAGAACGGTTGATTGAACCAAATGCTAACACTAAGCTCATGATTTTAGTTGATCAGTAAGAACAATAATTAACTGTGTCATGTTAATACTAAGTTGTGGTTGTTACAGTTGATCAGTAAGAACCATGATTGACCCAAGCTCTTCAGAGGAGGAGAGTGAGGATGAGCAGCATCATCATCATCATCATGGTCACTCAGAAGACTCTCATCACTCTCACTCTCACTCCCACTCTCACTCCCATCCTCATCACCGAGAGCCTCGTGCTGACCCCCACCACCACCGCCATGATGACCACTCCGGTGGCAACCTGGAGGTGCCTGCCTCCAACGCCAGCCTTCCCAGGTCAGTAGATGACTCAAACAATCTAACCTACCTCTTTTATAATCATCAATAATGAATTGTTGTAGGAACCAGGCGATTTTACAAGGTTTAACGGGTTATAGAAGGGTCTTGGAAGAGGTCTTTGAAAAGCAAGTGTTAGATCAGAGTTCCAAATGTTGTAAAATGACTTTGGAATTATGTAGATTTAATCATGATCTGTTAGGTAAAAGAAGTTTTGAGTTAGTTAGTTGTGGAGTGGTTAGTCTATAACTGACAATGAATATCAAAATACAATCTAATCTAGGTTGTATAAATGTTGACTATGGTAACTATACTTGGAGTTTATATTATATAGGTTCTAAGCAAGTTTTGGATCTGTATCTCTATATAATGGACTCACTGTCTCATTAGAGTATAGCTAATTATCATGAATGAAACATATTTTCAAATAGAACACAGATTTAAAAGGCATAAAGACGAATAACAATACATCATTTGTTGGTGTTCATACTGATTCTTTCAAACTCTTACTTCCTCGTCAAATAAATTGACTCATAGAATATGAACAATACCCCTGTCGCCTCACCATGATTTTTGTTTGTAATAAAACGTTTTAACAAATAAAAACTATTCAGAATAACAATACTATTGTTTAGTAAAAAATCTTGGTAAGGGTTCATTGAGGCAAAAGGGGGTTTTATCTTAAAAATATAAACAGTGAAGTTGCTTCAATTAAAACAAACCTGATCTTTCAGAACTCTGAGAAAAGTTAATTTAATTCAACTGGATGGTGAACAATCATAAATTTTCTTCCAAATATTGAATGGCAGAATTTTAAGCTCTAAGTTATATTAATCAAATATGATTAAGCAGATAATAGATATTATTAAATGAGAAACCAAAAAATCAAAGTTATGTACTTGTAATGAAAAGACATGCTGGGGCTCCAGTTTTTATTCTTAAACTTCGCCTGAATACTCTTGGCGCTTGACGTACACATATATAACAACAGCAAGTATAACATCTAGGCTAGTCAGACCATCGATTTACCTAACATAACTGAATTGCTCCCTGAATGCTAGTGAAAATGGCCTACTACTCCCCCACCACTGGTGTAAACGTAGCAAACGAGAGCATTAAAGTAACATTGTATTTGGATCAATCGTTCAATTTCTTGACTGGGTTGTCAACACAGCATTACTTTTATATCATCATCAATGTTTTGGGTCAGGTTATTTTTTAAGCACTATTTAAAGTAGTTTTACAGTAGAACCCATGATATCCGACCACCTCAGAGGAGCCCATACCTATGCCGGATGATGATTTGGCTGGATAAATCAATCAAATTTGAAAATAGGCCGTACAACCTCAAAACATTAGAGAGTTGATAGTTCTGTTTAAAAAGGCTAAATCTAATTTAATTGGAACATGGAAAATGCTACTAGATTGAAGTTAGTAAATAAAGCCTGTCTAGATACTAGAACTAGATTGTTGCTTAACTAAACCAGAGTATTAGTGTACGTACATAGAATAATGGAACATATTTTAGATGGTTTGTAAATGAATATTCTGCTTTAAACCAGAAAGACATTGACAATTAGAAATGCTTAAAACGATTTTATTTATTTTGTGAAATGTCAAAACACATTTTTTCCCCCTGAGAAGGGTCTAGTAAAGCGGGCAAAACCTGAGGCTGAGTATGAGGGGTTCTTCTGTAGATCAATTTTAGTAACACAACAGATATTTATTATATATTCTTGTATTGGTATGGAATTTAATATTATGAATGGTATTTAGTTTGATCTGATTAGTTTATCCAATTTAATGATTTGTTATTTTGGCTTGGTAACTAAACTATGGGTAATCGACTAACCAATTAAAATGGTAATGAAAAAACTCTACTCTATCCTTTGTGTCGTGGTTTTGTCATACAATGCTTCATGGAATCAGGTGGTCTGTAATCTGCTGCATGAGAGTAAAAAGGAGTAAACTTAACATAACATTTTACTATTGATCAATTAAGTTTGCTTGAAATTTGAATGACTACATGATTTACAATACTGACTTAGACTGTAAGTTTTGTAAGTACTATAGTTCTTCACAACAAAATCATATAATTTAAATAAATTTTGAACTTTGCGTGTGATCTGATGTAACTTTTCTCTTATTATTATACAGGGATATTAACCTTAGAATATATTAAAAACATCAAATAGGGGCTGCAACAGTTTATGGGTTTAAAAGGTACAGCTTAAATTTCAGAGTGGATTGCGTCTTTTTTAAGTAGCAAATTAATTACTAAAAAAACATTATATCTGCTCAAAAAAATGTTACAATCTAAAATAATAACTAAAACACTGTAATTTACAATTTGACAAAATGTGTTTTCATTTAATATAAACATTTGCTGGAGCATATTACTCACTTATGTATATAGTACATAGCCAGTGGAATGTTAAGTCAAACTAACCATTCAGGCATTTGGACAAAAGCCCAATTAGACTGCCAACAACATTGTATGCTTTGTAGCATTAACTGTTTCAGATATTTCTTATTATCATACAAATAACTGTAACATGTGAGTTCTTTTAGAATAGGCCATAATTTTATTTCTCATGCAACAATATATCTATATCCATTAAATGTCACTGTTGTATACGCCAAAAGAAAACAACTGTGAATGGTCAATAGAAAGTTTGTAAGATAACTTAAAATTTGAAACATTAAACCAACTTTTTTATCGTCAATTATATTTGGGAGATAAAATATCAAGACATTAGTATTAGAATTTTACATTTTATCAAGACAGGTTTGATTACATCTAAGATTTACAAAAATACTACTACAACAAACTATTCACAACTCACACCAAGAAGATTTTTTATTGAACCTTTTTACAACATACCTATATACTTAGAAAATGATTTATGTTTAATGGTTTTGTGCTTTCTAATTTATAGTTTTATTTTTATTGTAAAAAAACTTAATTTAATTTTCTAGATAATAATACAGAAATTGCAGAGTGGGTAACAGTTTTTAATTATTGATCCAAAATCTCCTCTCAACCTAGTCCTGGGAGTGTGGTTAAGCAAAGCACTGATTGTTCTATACTTGGTAAACTCCAACACAATTGTGCAATGTGAATTGATTGTTCACTAGGGTAAGTGTTACCAGATAGTTACTCTGTTCAACACAATAACCTTCAGATGATGAGTCGACTGGTTTGGAGCCTTCTCTCTTCTCTCTCACCCCTGTCTCCCTCTCTCCCTCTCACTCTGACCCAGTAATCTCCACCCCCTGCCACCCCCTCAAAATTCAAAGACATCTTATCACACCCTGTGGAATATTATCTCACTCAGGAAAGACATTCCACTCACTTGATGTGGCTCATCGGCAAATACAACTTCATTCCATTAACACTCCTTTAAAATATTTTAATACTTATACGTCAATTTCAAAATTTACTGGATACTTTCAACACGTTGGGTTGGAAAGAATTAGATTTGGATGTTAGAGATATCTTGTTTTGTTGAACAGAATATGAATTCATAAGTTATTGTCTAATGCAATGTTTAACAAACACAATGGGATTGATATTGTTCCATCATTCACTACCTACTTTTTTTAAAGTTAAAGATAAGTCTACTGATACATAATATGAATTTAGTAATTGTTCGATGATGATTTATAAGTTGATAGAAAACTAAATATTCACTACATTTTATTTATTCATTAAACATAATAGCATTACAATTTGTTTCAAACTTTGCTGTTTATTGTACTCACCCATCTTTTATACTTTTTTATATTCAGTTGGTGCAGAGGTTCTGTTCAATGAAAATTCCACAACACAGAAAAACACTAAAACTTCAGACTTGTTTACCAAAAAGTACTGAAACACTGAAAAATTACTGAAACAGTAGTTGACAGTATGAACCTAACGAGTTTTTTTTTCATATTTTGTATAATATTCTACAGTACATCTGACTTTTCAAGGGCTGTTCTTATTCTTTACTTTAGTGTGTTACCATGCTAACTAAAAAACTAGATGCTGCTAGACAATCTAGAGACATTCTTTGCAAATAAAGGATATGATGCCCTTGTGAAAAGTCACTACAAGGTTGCAATATTGGATGATCTTTAAACTCCTAATTATAGCTAACTTTCCCCATTAAGTCAACAAGTTAACTGTAATCTTTTAGTGTTGGTAAACAGTTTGTAAGTAGATTATGATTTAGAAAAGTGTTGTTAATTTGTAATGGAAATACTCTATGGAAATCTATTATTCAGGTCCAACCAAACCTATACAAACTCTTAACTGAACTAATTGCAACTTCTACATCAGGCAAATCACAATTGTTTTGCTTCTTCAGTTATCTACATATTTGTTTCAATCTCATTTATAAAATGATTAAATTTACTCTATATACTTGGATCCCATAAATTGTTATATGTCAAAATTATTGACACATGCCCAACATCAGCAATAGTCGAGTTTGTTTTTAGCTTTTTGTATTGAGCTTATTATTTATTTAAATGGGTTTTCATGACTGTTGATTGTTAAATATTGTCTTGTCAGGAGGTGCAGTCATAATCTAGATTACAAAAGGTTCAAATCTCGCCATCACTAATTGTGATAGAAAATGTTTGTAAATATTACCTGAACAATATTCAACATTTTTAACTTAGAATTTCATTTTTTAAATGCAATAGATTTATATAGATACAAATTCTCACAACACTAGACATACAATTTAGTGGTTTAAGAATTAGTTAAGGAACAGCAAAATATCCATCAGTATGTCTAGTGTTGGTTTTGCAGTTAGAAAACTCACTCCATTTAACTAAGTTATCACATTATTTATATTGCTGGAAAGGCGCAGTATTTGTGCCACATAGTAATAGAAAACTTACTACTCAGAAAGTTTCTGCACTCAGAAAGTTGAAATAAAAGTAAAATATGAGTGGGTGAATCATACTGCTTCTGCATGCTTTGTATCTTAAATTGGAAAATCGGATTTGTCCTATTAAAAAAATAACTGAATATTACGTAATAATCCCTTTAAAATATAGACATAGTCCATGATGACACAGGCCTGCAGTTTTCCTTTGATATGCTATGGGCCTTAGATATATTTGTGCCACCCCTTCCCTTGATATAAATCATCAAATAAAAACAATAATGACAATTTATAATAAATCATAAAATCAAACATAGATACTAGGGATTGGCGCATTGTACTTTTAGTTTGAAACGGGACAATATTTTTATTTCCTTCTCAACTTTCGAGACAGGAACAATACAAAATTTTTCTGCCCGTGCAACAAGGGGAAACTTTTATCTTGAGTAGAATTTCTTGCAAATGACAATAGTGATTAAACAAAATGTATCATCAGCCTGTATCGTACTGTTCAATGTCATACGACTGTAATCCGGGATCGTGGCACTATCATTATTATATTTCCGATTGCAGAAACATCGTCATGTTCTCCCCCAATCATGACAAAATTGTGATCATCTCCTACACCACGAACACATCATCACCTTGGATCTTGTCTCCAACAAAAGCTGCAAAATTGTGAACAAATTCCATGACCATGAAGTGGGTCCTTCGCGAGTGTCACACATGATCGTGGCGACAGTTGGTGAAAATCCCGCTGCCTACTTATCTAAGGCTACAATCACATTGGATGCACGCTTGCGCTAGTATTTTGGTGGCGAACGAGTGCGCAAACGTGCTCCTCGAATCAAAATCTGACTGAGATCAACAGAAACAAGTGGTGACTTGTCCATTGCCGCTCACACTGTCCGCCACCAGCAAGTGCAAGCTTGCTTAGACTCCGCACCGAAACAAAAATATTTGTTTCGTAGTTGCAAGTGTGCGTAAGTACCGTAGCAGGATCTCAGTTCAGAGTTCAGTAGGTTCCTGAACATTAAGTCGAGTAGCAGTGACGTGTTGTACCATGGATATGGAAATTCTTGCCTAAAAAATTTGATTACCTGCTTAGTGTAGGTGTTATTTTGTCCAGTATGTAATAGATAGTCTCTGGCGTCATTCTGAAGTACTGGAAAAACTTCACATGTTGTCTTAGCAAGTCATTGAAGATTCATGCATACCTTCATGCATCTTCCTCTCTGTCCACAAAATACTCGTTTACCCACTCATCCCTAATATCTTGTTCATCCAATAATAAAAACTTCAAAATACCACTTTCTAAAACAATGTCCTCGTCACCTGACATCCCCATTCAACTGACCTGTTTGTAATAATTAACTTGCAACTGCTTGCATTCAGCGTGAACACATCGCTGTTCATATAAGCTTGCGCACACGTGCACCACCAAATTACTTGCACAAGCTTGTATCCAATGTGATCCTAGCCTAGCTTATTTAAACATTCCTAAGTATGCTGGGTTGCTGAGTGGTTATAGTGCTTGCAACTGGGGAAAGTTAGTAGCAATTTGATGGTAACTCCTAGCTAATGAAACAGCTGTCTCACTTCATTCTATACTCTTTCTTCATTCATATTTGGGTAAAAATACTACCCGATTTTAGGGGGTATCCCTCATCTCAATTGGTAATACAATATAATAACATCATCTGGTGCTACAGCCTGTTGCTGGCTTTGGTTTCCATAAAAAACTTCCTCCAATGCTGTCAATCAGTGGCTTTTTATTTCCAGTTGCAGATTCTAATTATCTTTAGTTATTATATTTCTCCCTGAAATTGCGGCCCGTCGTTCTCTAACGAATATACTCAAATTAAAATAGTAAGCAAAACATGTCAATAAACGTATTCACAGGCCAACTAATTACATGTGTCTCATGTCATTGAATGTAACATCAGTAACTAACAAAGTGAGTGCAAGACAAAGTTACGATCAAGTAGCAACATAATGAGTGACAAGTGATAACCAACTAATCTAAAACCTCTTGCCATTTACTGAAGCAGTCCCTTGATGTCATGAATTAATTATTATCACTCTTAATCATAAAGCACATAAAATATTTGAAAACACAGATACATACTAATTCATGTTAACATAAAAAATCACTCTTATATTTAGGAAGTGTTCATAGGTCTGACAGATAATATTGTATTGATAATATGTTAATGTTAAATAGTTTAACAAATACATTTCTTATTGATGAATCAACTTGTTGAATCCTCAAAAATCTTATTAGATAGTGCACTGACATACAAAATTCAGTCAGTCCATAGCAGAAGTTGTAGAGAAGGAAATGTGTGGTTGTATAAGTAAGATGATTGTTTTGTTTCTAGCCTCGAGTGCATTTTATATTTGAGTTTAAAATAATGTATCCTATTTTCATAATTGATGTTGATACTGTAATTGAAATATAAAATATTGGAAAACATCTACTCTAATGTATAAAGCCATACACCAAATATCACTCGTATTTTCAGTTTTTAACCGTTACAATTTTGGTTTTCCGATACATTTTTCCGTTCCTTGACAGATCATTGTTTTGGATGGTGCACCGACAGATAAAAATCATGTCTGCCAAAGTGTGATGATTGTTATGTTGTTTACGCTGCAGCGCAGTTTGTATTTTTATCATGAATAGGTATAAAATTTACAAAAGTTTAGGTACTAATGTCATAACTTAAGGGAGAGCAAACTGGTCTAGTGGTAGAATGTGGGACTTCAATTTCTGAGGTCCTGGATTCAAATCCCTCCAAATCACCAATGGATGTTATCTAAGTGATAATGCCGCAACCCCTAGGTCTAGCCTGAAGTAATGTGAAAAACAATCCCGGGCTCGTGTCTAGGGTCCTAGGAAAAAAAAGTCATAACTTATTGCTCTTACACCTACACAAACAATATGTTGTTACTGCAAAATATGTAATGTCTCATTCATCTACTCATTTGTTAAAAAATAATATTTTGAATAGTGTATACAAGAGAAGAACTAGGTTTAGAAATGTGTACCCTAGTTACCTAAGTGTGATTGTTTTCTTATCTAGTATAGAGCGCACTTTGTATTTGATATTGGAATTATGAGTCCCATTTCCATAATAGAACTGAATAACCAATGACAAAAACATTTTGGATATCAATGTAAGAAACAAATTAAAATAATGGAAATGAGCAGAAGTAGGTTAGGAAATGTGTGGCTGCCTAAGTGTGATAATTGTTTTGTTGTCTAGCCTGGAGCGCACTCGCCTAAGACAGTCTACAAACTCTCACCGCAGGTATCGGTAGCTCATTGTTGTCGTGTTGGGTGTATGTGACTCCGTCCGTGACTTTGTTGTGTGCTTCTGTGACTGTAGTTTGTGTTTCTTCTGTCTCTTGTACCTCTGTTAACTTCTCGTCTAACAACTATCTTACAACGCTAGTTAGGTTCAACGTCATCTTTGGTACTAAAGTTTTAAGTTTGTTTGTTTAGTTCTGGTGTCTAGAAAGACTGGTCGAGGTTAACTGACAGGATTGTAGTTGGTGTGTGATGTATTAAAGATAACAAGATGTTTAAATCGTAATTATAATGGTGGTTATAAGTTGGTAGCATCACAATTTTAAAATCAATAAAATTACTTGAAAAGTCTCATTGCAATATATGTGTGAAAGAGCAATTTTTTGAACAGATATAGGGTATATTTATTGGAAAACTGGAAAACACCCAGGTGCTCACTTTAACTATTTTATCACCAAAATTATAAATAAATTAGAAAGTATCCCATGAATCATTTTTTGCCTTTCTAACATTAGAGTTTTCCATTAATGTCACAATATTAAAAGGTACATTTTTAAATTAACTGTTTATTTTGAACAAGAAATATTTTCATGATGGGTAAGCCTCTGGATCGAAAATTGCAATATAAAATGGTTTAAGTTACCTTTTGCGTCAAACGATCCTTGATGTAGTAAATAACTACAGCTGTTTCGTGCCGCTGGAGCACATCTTTAGGTTGTCAAGCGTTAAGATAATAAAGCTGTCATTCGTGGATGAGTTTGTTAAAATAAATAATTACACAAAATACACGAGTACGAAAACATTTAAATACACGAAAATCGTGTGTTCGTCACTTGGCCAAGTTTGTAAATTTGTCTATTTAAATGTTTTTGTATTCGTGTATTTTGTGTAGTTATTTATTTTGACAAACTCATCCACAGATGACAGCTTTTTTATTTTAACGCTTGACAACCTAAAGATGTGCCCCAGCGGCACAAAACAGCTGTAGTTATTTACTACATCAAGGATCGTTTGACGCAAAAGGTAACTTAAACCATTTTATATTAAGAACTATTTAAATAAAACTCTTGAGCTTTATCATAGTCTTAAGTCTTCTATCTAGTTCATCTTCATTCCTACACAAGAAGTTCTGTGATTTTTACTTTCTCTTCATGTACAGCCAGGAAAATTTTAAGGTACTATCAATCATGGAAAAAACAACTAGTATTAAAAAAAATTATCATTGCGTTTTTAAACTATACATTTATGTTTGATTTTTTCTTTAAATAATTTATGCAGTCTTACTCGATATGCCTTCTGTGTCTCTTGTAGTTGAAAAATATCTTTGTAATTTTTAAAAGAAACATACAGATAGAACAAGGTGGTTTCATTTCTAGTTTATCTACACTCTTTTGTTTCTACTGTGTAAATTTACATTAATATTATAATATGTTTAGCGATACTGATAGCTATACTAAGTCTATTTACTAAGTATATAAAAAAAATTGTTGAAAGGCCAAATAGATGAATACCTCGATAATAGCTGTTAAATTGTAATAGCAAACATGATAAGCAATGTTGGGAGTTAACTGAATAATAAATTATTCAGCCAAAATGTAATGGTCTGTTGGTCTCAATAATTCATCGATCTGTGTTTACTTTTTATTGGTGTGGGTACCAAATTTGTATGAAAAAATTCACACTCAATTTACCGAGAACAAAACTTTTATTAGATTGTTTTCATCTTCGACTTTTGTATACTGAAACAGACATCCAATCTATATGTACCACCAGCAGCCAATTTTCGATTAAAAATAGTTGAATGAGCCACTCACAGAATGTTTCATGGTCGAAAATTGTTCTCCCCGAGTTTTTGTTCAGGGACATAAAATATGTCAGTTACCGGCGGCTTGTCCGTAGGAGTATGTAAGCTTGTGAACCCCCAAAGGAACAGCTCACAAAAAGTAATAATAGCACTTGTATATACACATCAGATCATGATCAATTCCTTGGTAGATTTCAAAAGAAGCACCAAGACAAGCTACGTTGACTTGACCGTAGTGACTGCGATAAGGGTGTGGTAGTAAGATCAAACCCTTGGAGTTGAGCTGCCGGATATGCAGCTACTATTGCTGCTCTACCATAGGCATGGACGGGTCTATTTGCAGATGGGAGGCTGTTTAATTCCAAACAAAGCATACTAGGAGCTGCGACTGAGGTAGCTCTTATTGGCTGGTAGATCAACTCTAGGATCTCCGTACATTATTGTCTGCACACATTGCCACAGACACTGTGTGGTAGGATCACCTTTATATAAGCTTTTTTTAATTAGATATATTAAATAATAATGTTTATTGAAATTATTATACATCGTAGCAATGGAAAGTGAAATTGTACTGAAGTATTAATACTAATAAAGATTTTAAACAAATAGCGTTTGTAAGATTATTGGTAGAAGACAAGATTTTAATTACACAATATAGTATTGGTAGGCCTTTGCCGAGAAGATCAAATTTAAGGCAAATACCTCGAATGTAATGTAAATGACTGGGTTTTGATTGTTTCTGTGATTTCTATACACATATTCTTCTTATAAGTAGTTAGTTTTTCCCCCATCAGGGCTTTTGAACCTCCCAACTAATACGTCACCAGCTGCCATTGGCTATACATAGCTTACAATCAGCAGTTTGGCTATTTGACATACGCGACGGAAATAATTAGTTTACATCAGTGTTCTCTGGTGGTGGCTCAATTCAACCACATTATTTTTTATTCTAAAACTGGCCGCAACTTTAACATGGGAATGGAAAGTCTAGTTTGATCCATAGTCAAAAACACTCACTCCCTTCATATAGAATACCTTCTCTTCTTGGACACAGACTTAGTTTGTTAGAGTTACTTACCTACAATTGTTTGTAGGTCGCTGTCTCCGTCGAGTGCAGTTTCCGCCGAGACTGTCAGCCTGAGTGGAAATGCCGGCCCCGGAGCCCCCAGAGCCAACTCCCTGCCTCGACCCACCAGTCCTAGCCCTTCTGTTGTCAGCGAACGGGCGGAGGCCGAACTTCAGGTAACAACTAAATAATAGGTTTAAAATAACTAACTAGGTTTAAATTTAAACACCCAAAAATTAAATTATTTTCTCTAACTTATACCCAGTTGCCATTTATCATCAGGCAATAAATGTTTAATACCATAAAGCCATTGAAGTGACGTTTAATTCCTACTAGGCTAACTTAATACTTTTCTTGACTTTAGTTATGATGTGAACTGGTCATATAGTTGTTGTATAGTTACAAGACCAGGTTTTGAACTGTTTCCTGACAACAAAAAGACACAAAAACAGAACTAAAACAAAGCACAAACTTTGTTTTCTGCGGATTTGTCGTTAACAAGTTTTGTCAATAACTACTGCTAATTTGTATTCTCTATGAATTAAATTGGTTATAACCAAGGAAATAGTTTTTTAAAAGGTTTTTAATAACATATACATATACATATTTACGTGTAACATATACAAGATTTCTAACGTGTTATTGTATTTTTAAAATCTGTATATATCTGTATGTATCTGTATACACCTACAGTGAACTCAATATTATGTGGAATTTGGAAAAACATGATTCAATGAACAACGCATATGTCCATAACCATTTTGCCCAACCTAAAAGTAACTAGTCTATCAGGACCGCATCACTGATGCATCCTCTCAGTGAATTTTGTTGACAGATCAAGCTAAAGATTATGATCTAACTTCTAACTTATAGTAAGATGATCTCTATTATTACTGTAGGGCCAAACTGTAGGCCCCTTAGTTACCATTGGCTGTATTGGCTAATAATTAACAGCTGTGTCTAAGGAATATGTCGGCCTTAGTCAACAAGACTACAAGGTTGCGCCACTCATCCTACACTCATCTCCATTCATACTTGTCACCTACATTGGTATGGTCGCAATTTAAAAGTAAAGTATTAATTTATTAGGTTAGTTGAATCTTTGGTTATAATTACTCATACACTAAAAGCTAGTTAATTTAATAGATTGACATTGACGTACTTTTATCACAGTATAAAATAGCCTATTACATTTTTTTATTTTATCTTTGTATGGATTTCAAGCGTTTACCTTACAACAAAAGTCTTTAGGATTAGTTAATTGTGAGGTAAAATAAGATATGGGCTAACAAACACAGTCAGTGAGTCAGTAGAATAGCAGTATATTGTATTTAACGAAATACGATAAATATTAGGGTAAAACTAAAATGTAAAATAATTCAAAAATAAAAGGCCAAGCCAACGTTTGTGACTCCCAGGCTCCAAAGTAACTTGATGTTTAAAAATGTTTGCAGACGATATAAGCAGTGTACAAAATCACTGAGAAGTAAAATATATATCAATGACGAAAGTAAGATTGCATAATAATCAAAGACGTTATAACACCTTAAATGTGTTACCTTAGTTCGTTATCACTGAAGAGGCCTAACAAAATTAAACGATAACTGATAACAACATATTATTAATAACATCAATGTTATTACTTGTTCAATACAATTATTGAATGATTGATAATACATTTAAATAAGAATGAACTCCAATTTTTCGCCCTCACTCGTCTCATGGACCTCTCTGCTCACTGTTTCCCGCTCATCGGTTCGCGGGCCCCCCCTGTTACGCCACTGCAGATGCACTCTATTGGGGAACTATATTCTTTGGATGTATCTACTGGAAGTTGGGTTTAAAACTGATAGAATTTTTAATAACACCCGTAATCTCTAGGATAAACAAGAGCGAGAAGAAGAGGAGAGGAAAAGGCGTATCCAGCTTTATGTGTTCATTTCTCGATGTATTGCCTACCCCTTCAACAGCAAGCAACCAACCGACATGACAAGGCGACAGTTGAAAATAACCAAACAGCAGCTTGAACTCATTCAGGGAAGGTTTCAGGTAAATATCCTTAGTTAATAGTATTCGTAGTGATAAGCATTAGTCAACGTTTAAAATGCAAATTGATGGATAGAAGCAATTTACATCAAAAACATTGCAACAGATTTGGTAGCAAACTGCTGAAACTATGTCAAGCATTTATCTTACACATTTGCTAAAAACATGATTGTAGTTGTCTTAATATTTTCAATGCATTTTACTAACATTTACTCAGGGAATGCATAATGATAGGTTCCTTTTTTAAGAAAGCCAGGCTTCCTAACCATGGAATTGCAGCACGGCTAGTTTATTATACACCCTCATGCAAGAACAATATTCATTTTCTATAAAATCCCAGATCAATGACTGACCAAGATCTTCTTGATGTAATTTTCTTGTATTTACCCCTTGATCTCATCATTTCCTCCTGTTATCTACACTTTGTGCACAAGATGCCATCAACCAGGATTCCCATCTCTTATAACTATCCATTGAATATTCAATTTCCACAAAAAAATAGTCATCTCTTGCTAGCCTAGTACAATTTTCTCCTAAGACTTATTGCATTCGCTACTTCTGCACCAGTTGGAGCAACCATAATGCAGTATCCTCTTTGAACGTTACCTTCTGACCGTTCCTAGTGCTTACAGTGTATCAATTTTAATTTTTCAACCCTTTGTCCTTCCTCTGGCTAACAGGTTTCCATGCTATAACCACTTTTAAGTTCCCTCGTTCCCAGCAACACTCATACCTTGGAATCCAACAAACAGTGATTTAGGGGCACAGCTGGTCTAGTGGTTGAACAGTGAAACCTGGAGGCCTGCGAATCGTCAATGGCTTGCGATTATTTTGTAAGCTAGAGGTTAAAAAAATTTCCTTAATCTTAAAGTCCATCTACCTAGAAAACAATAAAAGATTGGGTTTTCTTTGTATTTAAAGACTCCTTCCACAAAAATTCATAAGATAATATGTTAATAATGATTACTCAGAATTAAAAGCTGTGTAAGTTTCAATATAACTAAATTGACAAACATAACATTTTATTTACTTTCCATAACATTTTCATCGCAGTGGTAGCAAAACTCCTATAAGAATATGATATAGTGTATATTGTTTTGTTTATCGTTCATCAGACTTAGTGAAAATCATGAAAAAAGACAAAAAAGTGAATACTGATCGATCAGTTAAAATATAAGCTTGCCCATGCAATGTAGCTGCCCAACTGTGTCTAATAAATTTTCACATTTCCTAGTCATATTTGAAAAAAAGGTAACCATTAGAAGGGCTGTGGTTCTCACTTATCTGTGGATACGATAACCTCTATTACTACAAATATTCAAAGTGACTAGGGTTGTCCATAAATTAAGGTCTCCAACCAGCTCCCGTCACGGCCAAGCCAGTTAGTTCAACTCTGAGACAAGCACATTTTTTTACTTCTTATACTACTTTCTAGCTTGTACCTGCTCTTATGTGACGCTTAGCCATTTCATAGTAGTAAAAAACAGTGAGAAAGAAATTCAATGCTCCCACCAAGTAGAAATGATGTTTTGTGATTTGGTATCAGTGGTCTAACTTTTTTGGCTAGAATAGAAGTAGATGAATTTAAGAACACCGTGTTGGTCTCAGATTTGAACTAGCTCACTTGGTCTCGATGGCAGCTCAATGTAGACCTCAATTTACAAACAACCCTAGTATGAATAAGTTAAATATGCTGTCAACAGTGTAACATGATCCTCAGGAAAACTCATTCTGCTAATCTTAATCAAAAAATGATTGAAGTCAGTATGCAGCATACAAGAAAGGATCACAGCACCTCTTTTGCCCTCAATAAAACTAAAGTAATTGTTTTTATTGAGAAGCAAGGTTATTTTGATGTTTTGTCATTAGATAGTAACAAGGCCAGGGTTTCGACTGTTCTCTTACAAAAATCGTAAGTAATGCTATTAGCCTTGAAAAGACCAAAATTGAATGAAATAAATCTACAGTATTAGTATTGTAGGTAATAGTTATTGTTTTACTTGTATCATAATAGTTTTCAATCTCCTCCTATGTAGACCTTAGGTCTAATCACAATTTTAAACTGTTTCAGAGCTTTCTAAAAGGTGATACACAAATAATGGCAGATGAAGCCTTCCAGAACGCAGTCCAAAGTTATTTTGAAGTTTTCTTACGTTCCGACCGTGTTTTGAAAATTGTTCAGTCAGGTGCCTGTTCTCAACATGATTTTAGAGAAGTGTTTAGAAACAACATTGAGAAAAGAGTCAGGTAAACATTTAAAAATAAATTATTAACGGTACTTTACATAAATATTGTATTTATTGATTTATTTTCATATATTATTATTATGTTGTTAGGCTTATTCTAATGACAGGATATATCTTTGCCTAACTGGTAAAAAAACCTTGCCTGCATGCTAAAAATTCAAATTCAAAAGAAGTAGTTGTTTGACATATTAGTATTTTATGTTTATGACCCATTAATAGAATGGCCGTTTACAAATTTTGTTTGATAATGTGTACAACCGCTGCTAATATACTGCACCACCAACTTCTTTTGGAAAAACTAAGGTCTTTGAAAAACATCTTAGATGCAGCAATACCTAAAGTGTCTAATCATAAAGAGAGTTAGTTAATGTTTAACATTGGTAATTTAACTTTTAGGTCTGCAATATTTGTCAAAGTTTTTATTCTTTTAGCTAAATGTTTTCTTCTCTTTGCAGATCTTTACCAGAAATTGACGGACTTAGTAAAGAGACAGTTTTAGCTTCATGGATGGCAAAATTTGATTGCATATTCAAAGGTAATGTTATGAAATGTTAAATATATTATGCAATATTTCATAATGTGTAACTTTTGTAATTTTATAACTATTCATTTGAAACTATTTATGTATATGAACAAGTAATAGGCAAATTTATTGCAGCAAATTGTAAACCAAAATGTTGTTACTGTATAATAATTTAGTATCTCTATTGGTCATATTAGTTGCGTAGTATGCTCAAGTCAGTTTCTAGCTAGGAAAAGTTGAATCAAAGAGTTAACTCTAGTTAGTGAATATACAAGAGCGGTTTCATTTTCAACCACCGATCGATCCGTGCAGACGTTACACGGGCAGAAGAAAGCCGGCATGCGACCAGTAGCGGCAGAACCGGGGCGTCAGGGACCCCCCTGAAAAATTAAGAAGGGTCAGGGGTTCATATAAAAAATAGAGTTGAAAGTCGCTGTGCAGTTTTCGGGAATTTCAAAGACTGAAGTTCAAATTAGGACCTACTGAGGTTTCATCAGCAAAAGTTTAAAAGACTTGTAGTAATTATCTTGTGATTCTCTTGTGAGATTTCAGCAATAATCCAACAAAAATGCTTTGTATTTCTTAGTAATTTAATGTTGAACCAATACAATGTTTGTAATGTTTCTTCGTGTAAACCATTATTCAGCCCCAGTGTACACACTTACTTGGTTATACCCTACCGTCTTACTTTTGTGATATACTATAATCAAAGCAGCCAATTTTAATTTAACTTATTACTTATTCAGTTTTTAGGGGGAGGGGGAGAGCTGGCCGAAATTTTCCGAACACATACAAACCTCTAGGGCCTAAAGCTTCTTTACTCTTCCCTGTCGTCTGCAGTAAATCATTTTTGACATCTTTAGTAAAAGCCGGGATCCAGTTATGTTACTGCTTGAAGAAAAATTTTCTTCAGGTAGCCTTAAAACACGTTTTACGGCTTTTATTTTTAAAAATTTTTCAAAAACGTGTTCACCATTATTGATGCTCTCGCCAGGTGTGAGTTGCGAAGGGTGATTTGTTTTCTACAGGCTGAAGGCCATAGTGCTGCAGAAATCCATATGAGAATGAGCTGTGTGTATGGGAAAAACTTCATGAGTGATGGTGTTGTGCGTGAATAGTTTAAATAACTGAATAGTTAAATACTTTAAATGTGGAAAGTTTAAAGATGGCCGTAATGATGTGCATGATGAAGGGGGTCAAGGACGTAAATCTATCGTTTCAGATTACCTGGCTCAAGGAGTTGACAGAATGGTTAAAGAAAACTGTAGATTCCCCATTACAGCTTTGCCAAGGAATTTCCAGAAGTTTCATGGTCTGTTTTGTACTCTATTGGTTCTGAACTGTTAGGCTTCAAAAAACTTGTGCATGTTCGGTCCCAAAAATTTTGACGGACAGCCACAAAACTCGAGGAATAGCGCCAGGTTGGGAATTCCTTTAGCGTTATCATGTTGAAGGAGACAACTTTTTAAAATCAATTGTGACTGAAATGTGAAATGTGTTTATTGTCTTGTGAATTTATACAAATTATTGATAATGTCAGAAAACTGCTAAAATTAGCAAAGTCAGTTAATGAATACAATATACAATATGTACAATAATACTACACACAAGGAGACATGTTACAATACATACCCTAATATTACAACCAAATAATCTTGTTGCTAAGAAAAATGCAAGGCATTTGGAATAATGGAAGTTAAACCCCATAACCAACTAAATCCAACAGTAATTTGGTAAATTTGGTAGCTCTACTTAAAAGCTCTACTGAGAATGAAACCTGGATTCAATACAATACATCAGAAACAAAATGACAATCACAACAATGGATGCATTCAAATTCACCAAAAAAACCAAAGAAATTCAAACAAACCTTCAACAACAGAAAAACAATGGCTACGGTACTGGGTTTTGGGACCAACAAGGTGTGTTGCTTGTAGAGTTTATGGGGCCCGGAACCACGATCACTGCAGCTGTTTATTGTGAAACTTTATGACCTTTGCGTAAATGGCTTCTCGAACAATTTGGATACATTTTCAATAATCCGCCATACAGTCCTGACTTAGCACCCAGTAACTTTTATATTTTTCCTGAACTGAAGACGTGGCTTGGTGGGAAGCACTTTCAAACTAATGAGGACCTTCAAACCAACGTCAAGGACTACTTGAATTCAAATGTCTCAATCTCTTTGGTGATTATGTCGAAAAGTAACCGTAAGTGCACCAATACCAATCTTTTGCTAGTAAAATTATTGCTTTATATGAACTTGTCTTTTAATTATAGCCTATCTGAGGTTGAAAAAAAACTCCCTATATATATCTGCAGTAAGCTTGATGGCACTTAGGTTATGTGTGCAAGATGATGGTATATAATATGCCCATGAATTGGGTAAATGCACTATAACTATTCCACTATGGAAGTGAAGGCAGAAAGATTTTTCAATTGAATTCTTAAAGGGGCAGCATTTTCCATGAAATGTGGTTTTCTTTACTCATGGCATCCTGAAAGACCAACAGTAAATGTTAGGTTATGTGGACTCTTTGATTAGAAGATTTTAACTACGTCAGAACACAAACAGGAAAAATACTATATTTTGGAATTTATCATTCCAATAATTTTAACCAAATCATCCATGTGAGATATTTTGGGTATTTTTTATGCTATGTCACAGGTAATGTATGGTAAGACGAGTGCTGTAGAACTTCAATGCAACTCTAGTGCTTGCAGGTGACATTCAACATTCAACACATTATTTAAGCATCAGTAAGTTAGGTGCGGGCTATGGTGTTGCTAAATGTTGTGGCATAGGTACGTCAGATGAAATCGTGACTGTGATTTCAGTGGGTGATGACGACTCCAAGAGACCATCGCGGATGCAGCAGCAGACTCTCAACAGTGAGCTGGTCCTCTCCAAAGAGCAACTCTACGACATGTTCCAGCAAATCCTCGGTGTCAAGAAGTTTGAGCATCAGTTACTGTTTAATGCTCTCCAGGTAAACAATATTGATGTTTTGTTGTTTTTCTGATAGCATTGACTTTTGGATACTGACGTAGGCTATACATCCCATCTATATGGAACAACTGTGGCCAATTTTTATTTAAATAAAATTTAGTTAAATGAGCCCCCCACTACTGTCAACATTCTTTTCCCTCTCTTAGTTTAGACACTATTGTTTACAATAAGTTGTACTTTCAGTTGGTTGAAATGTTGAGGTAATTGAGAAAAATTAGTAATTAATTGACGTCAGAGCACTCTGGGGGTTTCTTAATTCAACTACGTTAGTTTTTTTTCTAAAACTAGCAAGAGCTTTAACGTTGGAATGGGATGTTTACTTCTATTGATATTCAAAAGTTGTGCAAGGTTAGGCAAGACTTACAGGTTATGCACTTTACAATGGGTCACACCTGCTAAAAAAAAAACTGTACACATTTTTCATATGGCACAAATAGTGCATTTTTTGGTTGGTGTGACAATTTTTACTGGGACCCCAAAATGATATATTTTGGGGACAACTTAAAATTTGTAATTGTAAAGCCCCACCTAGTGACTCCTCATTTTAAATGCCTTTTCAAAAGCAAAATAGGTTAGAAAGAAAGTGTAACAATTTTTTTCCTTATCACATTTTAGAAAAATAAGGTTGTAAAAACTTAATGCCACTTCTTATTTCAGCTTGATTCTGCTGATGAACAAGCTGCTGCTATTCGAAGAGAACTGGATGGGAGGATGCAGAAGGTGGCAGAAATGGAAAAGGTAACTGATAAATGAAATTAATCCATTAGGCTGCTAGATTACCTGTATCTCAATCAATCAAATCTTTTATTGTAGTCAGACAATATACATTGTATTACAAACATCAACTTAAAAGACTTCTAAATATAAACAATAAAATAATGCTAATGAAAGTACAAAACTGGTACTATAACGCTGATAACACATTAAATTAATAAATACAGAGCAGGTGGACTTATAAATTGGGCTGTTAAAAAAATTCAGCAACAGAGTAACATGCACGTTCTAAAAGGTATTCTTTTAACTTAATTTAGAATTTTGCTTCTGACTTTAAGGATTGTAGATTGGCTGGTAATTTGTTAAGCAGTTTTGGCCCGAGATTTTGAGGTAATGATGCAGCTAATTCAAATCTATGAGAGGTTTGTCTATGATGGTGTCTTTGCCTGGTATTATAATTATGAATATCTGCACCGGTTACTATTGTTGTTGATTTAAACCTATAATAGAATTAATAGAATTATAGAATCTTTAGGAGATTTTGAATAACCTGATTACATTTAAGTGGTGCAATTATTTACATTGTGTATCATTTATAACTACTTTCACTTAAAATAATTACGTTTACAACTTTTATCATACAAACTGTAATTAAAACACCAATTTATATAAATTATTTTATCATAATGATGAGGTAGGATGGATTTATTAAGGCACAATCAAACCATGATACTCACAATTATCTCTTAAATAAAGTAAACCATGATACCTGTATGTTGCACCAAACTTAGCAGATTTTCATATGAGTTATAGGTTATTGATAAAAAGGAATGCACTCTGAATCTCCATGTAAAAAACTTTAGCCCAGTCGGTGTCTAGATTTGCTAGTACGAGGGACTAAAAAACCATTTTTTTCTTTCAAAAACAAGTAAAGGAGTTTCAGATTTGGTGCATTACATAGATAACATAAGGTATTTTAGAAAGTTAGAAACTTGAAACAAAAATGTACAGTGGTCGTATTCTAGTTATCACTGTAAAAATATGGTAATAGAATTTGCTCCTGTGAAATTAAGTTACAGTAGAGAGTCGATTATCCTAAACAATTGAGAAATTGAGGTGATTGGATATAAAATTTTCGTTTAGTCAAACATTTAGTCATCAACAGGAAAAACGAGATACGATACCCTAACTTTGATTGATAATACATTAATTTATTTTTACATGTGAACATGTATTTTTTACTTGTTTTGATAATCTCCCGCGATTGTAGATACACCAATGAGTATATCTTACGGTCTTGTTGACACCAGCAACCGTCTCCTGCTATCACAGAACACCCATGTACAGCTGTCACTTTTTAAACCTGTGATTAACACTTGATTTTATTTAATTTTTTTCTTTCTTCCTTCCTTTCGGTTAACTTGGACGCCGTCAGACCAAGCATTGGTTCATCTACTGTATTTTTCACAGCTGTGTTTCTTTACTGTATTTCATTTACTTAATTTTACATCAGTATTTTAATTTTTGGATCATTCAAGAATCATATTAAAAATCCACAGCATGCTTATAAAGATTTTTTTAAGAACTAAAAAGCTATCTATATTTGCTGTGTTTACTCAGATCACTTTTCCTCTTTCCAGTATGCACTCTCAAGAAACAGCCGTGTGAAAGCTCATTCCTCAGATATTAGTTTAGTTCATTCCTGCTGTTGCTGTTGCTGTTGGTCAAATTTTGGATGAATCCAAAGTATATTTACTTTAAATTACACTACTTTTTATCTTACTGTGCATCCATAAAAACTGCCTGATGTTTCAGAATAGGAAGCTGATGCCAAAATTTGTTCTGAAAGAGATGGAATCGTTATACATAGAAGAACTGAAGGCATCGATAAATCTGTTAATGGCCAACTTAGAGTCTTTGCCTGTTTCCAAAGGCTCAATGGACTCTAAATATGGCCTTCCAAAGCTGAAACGGTATAACCACAGGTACGTTTAACAAAATCTCAATGTCTGCCATGCTGCAACTTACAATGGATGTTATGATTGAGTCTGCAATGATCTAGGCACAGTATAGTAATGATTTTATACCGAGTGCTTTATCAGTAATCGGTTTTAATATTTTATTATTTTCAAATCATAGAACTGTGATTGGTATTTTAGCTGTACAGTTCATGTTCACTGATGCCTAGGATGACTGGTAAATTAACTTATATTTTAAAATTTGCTTGTACTTTTTAAATCTTGATGCTCAGTTTTATTAAAATTAAAGATACTGTTTGACGTATCATTAATATTAGCAGGGCTAGTTTTTTTTCTAGAAAATCTAAGTGGAAAGAAAACTGTCTCACAAGTATTTCAGGTAAATAAAATAGATACAAGATCGCTTGTTTGTTTAGCGTAAGAGAATTCATTCAATCATTTTTAAGTATCATGTAATTTTCTGTAGATACAAATATGACTGTATTTTTTTTACAATTCTTACAAATTTTATAATTTTAATTTATGCTGTTTCGTCATGGAACATTAAAGATACAAACAGTGTTCTACATCTTTATCTAACTATCCATTCATTTTCTATATTCTTCTCAATTCTTTAACAGATTGCATGAACTAATTCGCTTTCTGTATTTTGATCAAACAATTTGTCGCCAAAGTTTAATACCAATAGTTAGGTTGTTGACGATTTTAGTACTTGCCAAAACGGGCTAACAGCATAGGCAGTAGCAGAGTACTTGAATATACTCGTATTGAGCTTTAAAGTACTACTAATGCATGTGCTAGTATCAGGCAAGACTGAACGTCTCTGCCCACTGTTGGAGTCTGGTTGTTTTTAGGCGAAGTAGAAGTTCTCGCCGCCCAGTAGATGCTGTACTAGCCGTGGGACAAGATCTGAAAGGTTTAATAAGGTATGACATTGAGTTGACTTATTTCGTAGGCTACCAGTTATGTAGAGCTTGACATTTCAAATAAAGGTACATCTCTAACATGACCAGCTCGAGTTCAATGCAGACTACTTTCAATACATTGTGTCGTGTCTATTCATAGTTATCTCTACCAAAGTAGTTATCTCTATTAATTGTGTCTACTTGTAGTTGTGGAAATACAGGTGTAAGCGACAACATGGGCGTTAGTGGTTGAAACTATTTTCGTTTGATTGTTTTTTTTGTTTTTTTTCATTGATTCATCCTTTGTTAAACATCTTTGCAGGAACTGTAATGGACATAAACTTATTATTATTTGGTTACGATGTGGTTAAAATAAGAAGAATTTTAAATTATATATTTAAGCAGTACAGTAAGTACTCTCCACACTCTAAGTTTAAACAGTATATTTGGGAAATAACACAAAATAAACTATTCACATACACAGCATGGATTAGTCTTCAGTTTAATGACTCACATGATCCAAGAAGATGCATTGAAATTAAAATCATGAAAGGAAAGATACTTCTTATTTTTGTAAACTAACACTGTTTAGGATGTAGTTGCACTTTTATTGAGTGGGTTTTCTGGGGGTCAAATTAACAAAGTGCTGCTTCAGTTGGAAATTTTAATAATTTTTGGGAAGATTTAATTGTTTGATAAGTCTTAGTCCAATTTCGGAAAAGTTCCATCCCATTTGGTGTTTCCTTGGTGTTTGAACGTTGGTATATAATTTTGGTGTTTGGTGTTCCTACATATGGTGTTTGCCGTTTAATAAAAATGAAAATGAAAATGAAAATGAAATCCCCATTCAAAGTCACAACCTTTTCCCTTTCATTGGGACTCAAATCCATGTAAACGTTCACAAACCCATAGAAATGTATCTTTTACTTAATGATAAAAAGGCAAAGTTAAAATAGAAACCTTTTGCAAAAAAATGAACTACTAATCACACAATTGATCATTTAAACCCAACAGTCGATCAAACAATTATTCATTTAAACACAACAGTCGGTTGCACAATTAATCATTTAAACACAACGGTCAATCAGACAATTAATCACTAAACACAACCGTTAATCACACAATTAAACATTTGAACACAACAGTCGTTCACACAATTTATCATTCAAACACAACAGTCTATGACACAATTAATCATTCAAACACAATAGTCAATCACACAATTAATCATTTAAACACAACGGTTAATCACACAATTAATCATTCAAACACAATAGTCGATCACACAATCATTTAAACACTACATTCGATCGCACAATTAATCATTGAACACAACGGTTAATCAGACAATTAATCATTCAAACACAACAGTCTATCACACAATTAATCATTCAAACACAAGTCTTTCACACAATTTATCATTAAACACAATGATTAATCACACAATTAATCATTCAAACACATCAGTTGATCACACAATTAATCATTAAACAACAGTCGTTCACACAATTAATCATTCAAACACAACAGTCTACAATCAATCATTCAAACATCAGTTGATCACACAATTAATCATTAAACAACAGCTAATCACACAATAAATCATTAAACACAACAGTCGATCACACATTTAATCATTAAACACAACGGTTAATCACACAATTAATCATTACAAATCTCAAGACTCACAGATATGCTGTAGTATAGCTTTATTCATTTGATTATATTATAAAATGTTGTTCACAATGTTGTTGATGTTTAGCAATTCATGTTGTTCATGTTGTTAATTGGCAATTGATAACAAATTGCCAACCTATTATATTGGTTTTCATCATAAAAGAAAAGTTAATTAATGGACGTTGTTTTTTCAATACATATTTTTAACTAGATTGAAGCGGTTAAAACGTAAGTTACTGTGGTGGGTAGATAAATTTTCCATCGAAATTCCAAAAAACATTTCTTCAAGTAGCACAAAAAACACACATGTATCAATCACAAGAGCGTTTATGGACCCTCATATTCACATGGTTCAAGGTGACAGGAAAGAAAGAAACACGTGTTTGGCATTTTTACATGCAATGTCATTTCATCATTCATTTTATATTCTCAAATAAGTTTATGTGGTCATTTAGAATATAGGAAAGGACTTCTATTATAGTCTGAAATACCTGTGAGTGTTAAGGTCCTAGGCATCAGGGTCATAAGGTAAATCATTCACTATGTAGCATATTGCATTTATGTGTTTGTATTGCATTATTTTCTTGATATGATTATAATGTGTCAACTCTCACACTCTCACAAGTTATTGTAGTATAGAATGTGTTTATTATAATTTCTGTTAATTTTTGGCGCTTTCCCAATTAATATTACATTTTAGAAGGTCAATTATTTTAGGGAATGGAATCAAGTTCAATTCAATAAAGTTCAATCAATTTTAAATCAAGGCTGAGTTTGATAAAAAAATCCTAAATAATTATATTGTTTACAAAATATCTATAAGCACATTCTTCATGAAAATTTTTTGAAAATTTTATATTCATAAAAAGTAACTGTAATTGAAATACCTTGAAACCCTGCTTTAAACATATCAGATGGGATTTAAGTTTAACTGATCTAGATTATTTTTCTCATTCTTAGTAATAAAAAAATAATTGTACACCAGTATCAATGTGTTTGTTTGATAAAGTTGAATTCTATTTTTCCACTTTATATATTATATTGTTATTTAAGAGTCTGTTAAATATAGCCAATACTTTTGTTTTCACTTCCCAATTTCAATAAATACATCAATTCCTTCGTTTTTTTTAAATCACTAGGTTTCAGTAATTAAATAGTCTGCAATAATAATATGAATAATTTTGTGTAAATCATCCAAAAGTCTTTTTGATACTAAACATTAAATTAAAAAAATTTTAGAGATTTAGTTTGGATCTCTTTTGGTGTATATATCCTAATCAATTTTTTTGTAACCAAGAAAAGAAACATCCAACAACTTAAAAACTTACATTCAAATGCCAGAAACATTATCCTCAATGTTTTGATTTGGTAAAAAATTAGATTTCCATAAGGGTCAAAACAGTTCTACCCAATGGGAGGAATTATTTAACAACTTTTCCTGATGAAATTTCTAACAGTGAAATCTGACTGATCGCTTTTATTCTCTTGAAGCCACATAAAAATGCACTCAAAAACCACGTTCCATTTGAGTTAGGGAACAGAGCGCAATATTGTGTTATTTGTTTCCACAAGCAACGTTGAGATGCCTCTTTATCTCAGCCTTGGTGTGATCATGGAATGATACACATGTTTTTTTCTGATCATGCAATGCTTGGCTTGGGGCTATAGTCGACGTAGGAGTTCTCTGCTAAGGCAGGTAGCAGATAAGCCCTCTGGATGTTTGTGTGTTGTATTTGTATTGTACCTTGTATGCATCTGCATGTTATTTAGTCCACTATATGTTTTATTGTGTAGTTTTGTTGTTCCCTTGTTGATTTATGTAGATGATAATGTAAGCTAATTTATTGTAATTTAAATATCTGAATACTGAAGATTTAGTCCAATTTTGATTTGGCAACCTTTTAAAAGCAGATTTTTTACGATTCTTTGAGTTGACTAACATTGAATTTGAGAAGTATTATAATATTGCAATTCAAATTATATTATCATAATATCAATTAAAATAACATAGCAAATCATCAATCTTTTGCGATATTAAGTCTTAATATTTATTAACATTTATTCAATACTAAAAGACAAATTGCTGTGTGAAGTTCTCATTGCATATGTTTTAAAAAGTAGACTAAATTTGTGTTGCACTTGTCAGCATATTATTGAAGCTGTAGGCCTACTTATAAATATGGAAGCATGTTTTTGCAAAGAAATTGTTGTATCCCAACCCGAAATGTTAATGTCATGGTTATGTTCCATACCACCTTTTGGACTCCTTCCTTGTCTTAAAAAGGTCCCCTAATTAGTTATTTTTGAAATGCTTTAAATAAACTTGTAAAGTATGGTAACATAAGTTTTAAATATCTATTCTTAAATCAATTTCATTGAAACATTATTGTAGTTATTGATAAAATTTCAAACTCTAACTAAAATCATGCTCTATAAAGATAACTGAAGATTTATGTAGTCTTAGTGGTGAGAAAATTGAGTAGGTAAATAAAGTTACATGTCTTAAGGATATTCAATCCTCGATTTGTTATATCCAATTGTAAATTATAAGAAATTAAAGCTTGTTTATTGTAGATAGATATATTGACTCAAGGTCTTGGTCTCGAGTTGGTGGTTGTTCCACTAGAAGGGAGTAAATTAATTGGATGATATTAAATTAATTTTCAAATACATTTTTCTTTATTTTTAAGCTATTATTTAATTTTACAAGTAAAACTAAAGTTATTGCTTTTTGGAGACAAGTAAGAATCTAAATGCAAGAATGTGATGTATAAGATTTTAATTCTTAAAATTATTCAATCTTCACTTTTTAGCTTGTAGTGAGACATTTATTTTTTAGAGTTGTAGTTTATTCACTCGTTTTTATCATTCACTAACAGACTTACTCAAAGCAATGCTTTATAATGTAGGAAATATTCAAAAAAGCTTGGTTTCCTTTTTATGTAAAAACTATCATGGATTATTCCATCTGTAGTCTTATGACGGTAAGAAAATTATTTAACTCTTATAGTCGGTAGAAGCTGACACACTTTTACTCCAAGAAGTCTTTTTTGTCAGAGCTTTTTGCAGTTCTACATGTTTTAGGTACCCAGGCACAAAAAAACAGGTTTTCGAGTTGGCATCAGTCTGTTTGTGAGTATAATAGAAATTAAACGCATGGAATTACACTTAAAATCAAATTATTTTATATATTGGTGTGAGATGGAGCCTGTTTCTTCTTTCTAGTCAAATTTATCAATTACAGTTTTAGGCTGCTTCATCGACGTTCTGATTTTATTTCCTTATAATTTGATTGATGGAGTAACATAAACCAAATATACCTTTAATCTTGTAAATGTAGTTTAAAAAATCATAAAATTCAATTTTCACTTTATACCAGGTTGAGGTCAACCTTCAATTTATATTTGTAAAGTTTTTTTTTTGACCTGATTTATTTTTAAAATAACTCATGATGAATCATTTATAACTTAGTTGATCGTTTGGAATATGTCCACTACAGTATTGTGTATCAATATAAACCCCAGTGATCTTTATTATTCTAAATAAGCTGTAACAATCTCTTAAAACGATATACTAATCTGTACATTTTAAATCTGAAGTTATTGGTTTTTTTCTGCGCTTAAATTATTGACTGGTTTAAGTAATAATATTGAAAGACAATATGTGTGTGTTCTCTTTTAAGTTATTACACATAAAATATTCATTAACAGCATATGATTGTAGCTGTTATGAGTCAAAGTTTAAAGGAGCAGGTCTATTTTGTTCATGAAATGGCATGTTTTGTTTATTATCCTTCAATATAAGAAAATGCATCGATGATATTTTATCAATACATATTCAACTCATAAGCATCCAAAATTTATATCTCTTATGTTATTCTCATTTGTTAACTTTTACTTAGAACTTGTCATATGCCAGTTTCCTACTTAGGCTTTGATAATTGGCATGATCTATTTCTTAATTGCAGTTTGAGCATACAAAGGGTATTCAGTAATGCATCCACAATCTTTTGGTCTTAAAATTACTTATGAATTAGTGTTGATGTAATTTTAAAGTCCATATCAAGCTTGTCATTATTTAGATTGAAACTTGGTTCACACTATTGGATATTCAATTATTATTTAGTACTACGTTCCATCAAATAGAGAGCATAATAAAAGCCATAGAAATGCATGGATTAAAAGTTGTGCTTTTCAATTGCGTAGCATAGCAGCAAAGAGAGGCATGTTCTCAGCTCATTATTGATTTAAAGACTCATCAATATCTATAAAAACATGTTTAATTTTTCATTTCTGAAATCACAAATGAAATCTATACATATTTCATATTTTTATTCTTATGACCGCCATTTTAAAACATTATTTAAGGTTACTATTTAAATAAATTTACACCTGTTTTTTTTTTTTTTTACATTCATAGCCAACCATATTATTGGAGACAAACTTAAAAAAACTTATCCAATTATATACAATATTATCACCGATTTAGGTCAAACCCCACCCACATCTTATCCAGTGCAGAGAGTTGGCTAATACAGTAACAACAGTCATATACCCACACAATACACTACTGAATATAGTACATTAAAATGGTCATCCAACATTTTTGAGTAAATTTTTTTGGATGTTAATACATTACTTCTCACGGGGGAAGATCTGGTATTGAATGACATAATATCTATACCCTTAGTGATATGGGCAATATGGGAGTGCCCCTGATTGAACATATTTTGATTGCTGTTCAGGGGGGTCCGCGGAATTGGATAACTCTGGAACTCGCTAACCCCATGTTAAATTCCCTATCTCCAAATTTGGTCGATGAGCGGAACTAGCTTACTTGTTCGGTTTCAGAATTGGCTTACTCCGGAACCCGGTAACCCGCTTTAGAGCCGGGTTAGCGAATTCCGTCCTAGTACGGAAGTCGCTAACTCAGTCCCTCCGCGGAACTCGCTAACTCCCAATCAGAAGCCTCGCACGCAGACCAATGGGCACAAAGATTGTTGGCCATTGTTGGCAAAAGTGTAGTACCTACCTACGTTCGTATCGGTACCATAGTGTCGCATCCTACGAATAATTAGGTGTTTCAGCAATTTAGTCGATGTGAAATAAATGTGTACTCAGAAGGATATACCAGACTAATCAGGAGACCATCCTAATGGGTGATTTATAAATTTCAATCAATCCTCTTGTTTAGGGTTTCCTTCAACTTCCAGTTGTCTATTCATTTACTGATTAATATCCCCACAAATATAAACCGTGTACGCAAGATCGAAACTAAAAATATCGAGACAAAGCAAGAGTGGAGGTGACACCATGCTGTACAATCTAATGATGGTCGAAAACATAGATTTCGAGTCTCAAAGCTGAAACAAGATAAAATATTAGAATCCCAAAGCTCAAAACCTACACGCAAAACGTTTACTTGCCTGGTTAAGATTACAAAAATTCAGGTAGGGTGACTTGCCCAGTGAATTACCGGTTAAGGTAAAATATTTTTGTTAATTTACAATGCTCTCAAATGAGAGTATTAATGCTATATATTATAATACCTAATTTTAGTTGATATTTAAGGGTTTGCCCTATATAATAAATTGTTCATAAAAGATCAATCACGCATGTAACAATTTTTTTTATTCATCAAAGTCATGAGTCCAGTAAATGACCGATGTCATACCAGTGAATGACCAACTTTGGAAGGTTTAGTAAATCACTTATAAAATCAGTAGCATAAAAAAAGGGATTTATATTGTTTAAAAACTTTGACAAAGTTTAAAAGAAAAAGCCTAAATCGGGATAAATCGTAACTCTGGATTGAATAAAACATCAATCAATAACCATTTCAATGACATATGTTTACTAGTAAAAATAAGTACATGACTTAATATAGAGTCCGGTCATTTACTGGTTAGGACAAAGAAAATTAATTATAATTTTAATCTGATAGCGATAATTATATTTCTAAATAATTTCTGAGCATTTTGATAGTAAATAATTGTTAATTAGAGTCCAAACCGAGTAAATGACCGGACGGTCATTCATTGGTTTAGCCCAGGAATCTGTTCCAGTATGTGATTGCTTGAATAAAAATGTATTTTTTTGCTTATGTATAAAAACAGATAGTTTTAGATTAATATACACTCTTACTTTTAAGTATTAGCCAAAGAAATCACCATTTCAACAGCTTTTTCACAAAAATAAGGTAGTGAAATATGCCTTACCTGCATTGTTCTTATATTTACAGAAGCTAAAAACGAAAATTCAAAACATGTCCAAGATAAATAATTAATAACTGATAATTTAATATGAAGAATAGAGTAATATCTATTTTCTAAACTATTTTTTTTCACTCCCGTCTAGGGTGAAACGGTCATTCATAGTCATTCACTGGGCAAGTCACCCTACTGTAAAAATAACATATGTTTTATCATCCAATCAACACTGAAAGAAATAATTGGGCTTCTGAATCTGACATAATAACTTGAATAACATGGCTAATACCCTTTAAACTTAAAAACATAATTTTTTATAGACAAATGCTACAATAAATCAAACCTCTGACACTGACATCAGAGGTATGAATAATATTAATACTTATCTCGAACCTATAATACTTTTTTTTATAAACAAAAATCATTGAAATGAAATAAATTAAATGCCTGACACTGACACAATTTAACAAGAGTATGAGATCAATACCTACATATACTGTACTTGGTTTTGAATCTCAAAACTAGCTGATCGAATATCAAAACCAAAGATTTTTCAAAGTTTTGGTAGTTTCAGGATTTGAGATTCGGTTTTGACACATCACTAGTACAATCCTTGCCCAAAGCATTGTTAAGCCGGGTTACTATAATGTTGACTTCTAGTAAGGCACCAAGAATATAGACATTTAGGAATCAGGAATTAGTTAAATTTAATATTTCTATTTTGTCCTTCTCTAAAATACATAATTCTCTTCAACATAATTGCTGTGTCAATTCTAAATTTTAATACTTAAACCCTAAACATTCTTTTGAATTATTTTAAGAAAAAAACCCCAGGCAATATTCTTCCAGCTACCTCTATGTAATATGGGCAGGATAGAACAAGACGCTGCCACTTCTGTTCCCCATCTCAATGTTGGTTCTGTTCTGGGCCATTGTCAAGATTAAAGTATTATCTTTGTACTAAAGTACGAAAACCTGTATTTTTTATGTGTTTGGTATCATTGATAAAGACAAAATATTATGAAGTATTCTGCACTGGATATAATACGAGTGGGTAAACCCCCCAAAAATAGACAATATGATACATCCTATTGTTAAAGAACTTTTTATCTCTTGTTGCCTTGTATTATAAAAAATATATAATTCTGCCATAAACTTAAATTTTAACATTTTATTCTAATATCTGAATTGTTCTTACATTATCAATGAAATGTAAGAACCTGTGAGTAATAGCCTATTTTGCTATATCAAAATATTACATGCAACTAAACACTATTATTTTTATTCCCCTTAAATAGTTTAGAAAAATCGCATAATTTTAAGTTTGCTGATGTAATTGCAAAATTGTCAAACAGACCTATAGTTGTTTTGCATAGCTGTGAAATAAATTTTTAATCCCCGTACTTTTTGTATGCTGACATACATTATTAGTTTATGATAGAATAGATTCCACAGAACACGACCCACATTTATCCACAAATTCATTTTTTAACACATTTTTATCTTTTTTTGTACCTTTGATGCCCAGGAAAGTAAACATAACCTGTTTTACCTTGAAGTATTCTTAAAAGACAATAGGAATTATACAAATTGCTTTACACACAACAAATAACAATCAACACAAGAATTTACAGTAAAATTTGAATTATTGTACTTTTGAAGTTGTAATACTTATGTAAAAAGTCCACTATTTTCAAAAATGAAAGACATTTATTGTAAAGGTATTTAATTTGTTGGAATTGTATTGGAGGTACCGGTAGTAGCAATTTTAAAATATACCTTTTGAATTTGAATACTTTTTAGCCAGAAGGGATGACAGACTAAAAGATTGTGGCAAAACCCCTGTGTTACTGCCACAAGAGTCGACGTTATTATTAGATTCAGACTGCATCCGTGCGCATCTGTGACTGCTGTCTTTTGAAGACCATAGGGGAAGGAGACTTTTGGAAATCGGGTAATTGAAGTATTGATATGGTAGAGGGAAATTTTGGAATTCTACTAACTAAAGTAATCTCAGCTAACCACTTTTTCAAGTTAACATAACTTTAACGTTGCCCGATCCTCCACCCTTAGCACAATATACATAATTACAAACTAATATACATACATCTATAAAAGTAAAGTTTAATTTTATTCCTTATGTAATTTACTTACAAAATAATTATTTTCAAACACTTTTTAGCTAACGTGTAATTGGTTCTATGCGTTAATCTAGAAGTAAAAAATGTTAAAATACAGATAAAATATGCAAAAAAATCAAAAATAATTAATAAATCTATTACTTGCGAAATGTGATTAATCCAAAACTTATACCAAGCCTTGCTGTAATTTACGTTCATAGACACTCTTTGTTGCCCTAGCTGCAGATATAACATAACATTAAAACCTAACAACCACCTAACTTCCTATGGGAAATTTTCAATTCCACCCTAAAGCCGCATGGTTGTTTTTCGTGCATGTGAAGTGAATGATTTGTAAAGTAGTGTTTGTAGATTGAACTGTTTTAGCATTTGTAACCCTTACAATAAATGAGGCTGTCACCTTCTTTAAATTTCCTTTTTATAACTCCACAATTATTTTACATAATCTAGCTAGAGCTTTACAGTTGTATCAATCACAAATTAGTGCAACATTGATATCTTGTGATCTTCCAAATCGCTTTAACCGTAAGATGTATAAAGGTAGGTTTACATTCATGTGCTATACACACTCTACTTCCTACGCTCAGACTTCTGCTTTCTGTTACATTACATGTTTATGTTACAATATTTCTTGTGAAGTCTTCATCATTATCTACAATCCCACACTGGTAAACCTTTCTTAGAGGTAAAAAGAATTGCTCAATTTATTTTTTTTAACACTTAATCTACAAACTGGGCCTTAACCTGTAACTTATAAAACATCTCTACAAAGCATGCTTTAAGTGGCCTGGTATAGATAAGAATTTTCTAACTATAGATCGTATGAAGTTTTGACTTTTCCAGCAGTTTCTTGTCAATATCTGCAGTAGTATTATTGTTTGTAATATTTCAGTAGCTAAGTTGTTTATGTAAGTAATAAACTAAAAGGGAAAAATCTTGTTGTATATTTTCAATGTAAATATTTTAAAGGGTGAATAAAAAATAATTTTGAACTATAGCACTCGCTTATGGGTATAAACTGTACCTTTGGTATTGTGTGATTCCTGTTGACAGAGCCAGGTTTGCAAAAATGCAGCATCACTTCTGGGGCCCTATTTTTGAAATGGTTAACTGTTGAGTTGAGTGTTGAGTCACCCTATTTCCAATCGTTTCGTATTTTTCAAACGAGTGACGTTTGACATAATCCAACCATAACTACTCACCACCTATCGAGCTGTTGAGTAGACGGTTGACAGCACTTTCTTCTTCCTCTTTCGGCAAAAAATTGCTCTTTTTGAGTCGACGCCATATTGTTACTGCTTTAATTCACTAATTGCGATTTAGAGGTTATGTATTTGTTGTCAATGTCTTAGCACCCAATACTTTATGCGATTGTTTTCTGTAGAATAAATTGCATTTATATTTTATTTACTGTGTCAATACTAGACGATTTAATCAAGGGTTTTATCCTTGTTGGTATGTTTGCAATACTTTGAAATAGACAAGGCCTACTAATTGAACTTATTTTAAGATAATTGTTATTAAGATATATTAAAGATTGTGGTAAAGAGAAACAATATCATAGTTAGTTTGTTTCAATACCATAATTCACCTAATAAAGGGATAAAATTAATTTAAGTTACGGTATGCGTTCAGTGCGATGGCAAACATCCATTTAAGCTTTAACCATTGACTTTATATCTACACATGTAGATATAAAGTCAATGCTTTAACCTACAAACAAACACAATTAAAAATAACATGAAACAAAAACGATGAAGCAAACTAAAATAAGGTTATGTGTTCTGAAATAGAGTCGAAGAAAGCAAATAATAATTTATTTAGGATATGCCTAAACTTATAATGAGCTACACCCTAAAACAAACATCCATGGTAAATTTTATTTTTAATACTTAAGTTTATATAAGGTACTTTTGCAATCACTAAGATTAAGCAAGACATAACCTCAATCTCTCAAGAACGGAGGGGACAGTTCACAGTTTACCTCAGTGTCTCAAAATATGGTAGATTAAGATTAGCTGATCCAGATTTTAGAGTAAGAAGAGGTTAAATAGAAGATCGCAAGAACTCTGCATTGTGATTGGTTCAAAATGACCATCTGAATTTCGTGTGGTCGTATGCCCTACATTTCCAAAACGAGTCACTCAACTAGTGATTCCCAACTCACTTCCCAACTGTTGGGTTTCAAAAATACCAATTCCTGTTGTTGGTTGAGTTGAGTGTTGACGATTGACTCAACTGTCAACCATTTCAAAAATAGGGCCCCTGCACAGGCAACATATTTAGAGAGTGGAAAATCTGCTGACATTTATTTTATGCTATAGGTTTTTTATAACTAAAGTGATGATATTTCTTACTTTCACCAGTATGCTGTATTGAATTGTATTTTTAGTAAGCCATGCTCATGATATAATAAGTTATTATGGGATACCAATATGCAGGGCTCAGCTTGTGGGTTAACGCAAACCCCTCCAACCCCTCCCCCAAACAACTTGTAGGTGGAACAGTATTTACATACCTCTCTCCAAAAGAATAACGATATTGCACATTATTGTACTACTTTTAATACTAAGCACAACATTTTCATGAAGAGGGGGAATTAGAAAAGTGGGGAAGAATGGGGTAGAGATGTAATAGGGTCTGACAGATTTCAGATCTGGAACCTATCATGGTTTGTTGATAGGTACAAAGTAGACGTGTCAATATAACCTAAGCTATAATTCAATCAAATGGAAAACAATAGATCTCTCTTTGCAGAGCTAAATCAAATGCACTCAGCCAATTAAGTCCTACAAATCTAAATCAAATGTGTTATTGTATAGACCAGCCAATCCTCCAAGGAAAATTGCTTCTCAGCAATCATGGACTATAGGCTGTAAAGTTTAAGGTTCTGTTCTACGACCATAAGACCGATCATCTACCCCTTTTCATTTTATGTGATTTTCCAATAATTTGGCCTATATATACTTTACTTACTATCAACAATGGGAGTTGTGGCATTCCTGTTATTGATAATATCCCACATAAGAAGGGTATGAGAGTGGAAAGTGCGTGTAAAAGCTCCAGTTCTGGATAGTTGACCAGTTTACTTAGACTCATGCAGCCTTTTTTCAGCTGTGGTCAAAAGTTATGGTAGGAAAAAGATAGGAGGGCTATTCAGAAAGTAGGAACGTTTTGGAATAAAATAAAAATATTGTATTAGAAATAATGTATTATATTCATTTTAATAAAACAACTAATTGAATATTTTACTTCTAAATACTACATTAATTAATTGTACGTAGCTGCCAAACAAATTGGAGCGCTTATCTTAGCGGTTAAAGAGCTTTATAATTTCTTCATCGTATAATTTCCCCGCCTGTGATCTCAGCTTATCGGGGAACCACAGCTGGAGCTCTTCATTGTCATCTAAGTGCTGTACTCCTAACCAAGTTTTCATTTTGGGTGAATAAGTGCTTGAAGCATTACCTGGACGGTAGGGTGGTTCCAATTTTGACTGTAGAGAAAAACCTCCAATTTGAATTAATGTGGAGGTCATTTATGCAATTTGTCGTGTCAGGTCGTACATTGTCATGCAAAAGCCAAATTTTTAAAGTCACTTCCTAATTGCGTACTAAAACTTAAAAGCTTTTGAACACATTTAAAACATATTTTACAAGAAATGCTGTTTGAAAAAAAAACACTTAACATTATTTTTTATATACAGACAGAATCAGCAAAAAGTTATGACTACTTTTATGATTGCCTACACATGTCATCAGGATTAGAGTTTTACCATCCCTAAGTTTCTTGAAGTTAATTCATTGAAGGTTTGAAAAGTGCTTGTTTCCTGTCTGCTGTAAACCAATAATCTGATTTCCGTAGTAGAAAGCCTTAAGCGTAAGCTGATTAATGATCATTGATGTTCAATGTCCGTAGTTTGTCATCCTTACTTGTAAAGTTAACACAAAATTATTTAAGTAAATCTTAAGTTTGCAATATAAGGACTATGAAATGAAAATTGATTCCAACCACACCCATTAAATGTAAGTGTTTTTAGTAGGTACTGAATCGCAAAGCATTTTTAATTAAAGCACTTAAAAAATTCTTGAGGATATTAGTTATGTATGGAGTTAGGAAAGTGTGCAATTGCAGAAAGTAAGTCCACAATCTTCATCTGGAATAAATTAAACCAACCTAGTTTTACAACATATATTTTGTGTAATGATTGTTTTATTACACTCTACTGTTTGTAGTTATATTGTATGACTGATGAACCATAACAAAAAACAATTCTTTAACCTATACTTCCTGCTCTTTATGGTTTGTAGTATTTGGTATTGGTATTTAACTATAGATTTCCCAAACATATATAAATGTTAAACGTTTTGGAATGACTACTTATCTTGTTAATTAACCCTGGTAAAACTATGTATATGTAAGTTGTGTTTATATTATTTAAAAAATTAATTTGTGATTTTTGGTAGTGTAATTAAATAACAATTATAATTATAGTATTTGTCGTTAACATAAAGCTGTAACTACTAATTGAGAATACCTTTTTCATATGTGTATATTTGGCTATTATTTTCTTGTACAGTAAGTAAACCATGATAGTTATAGGTGGTTTCGTTTAGTGTTTATCCTTATAATAATAATTTCCTAAACTGGTATGTTTGTTTTCCAAATTATTACGAGTACGTTACAATATATTTATTTAAAACTAGTGATACTTAATGGTGATTTTTTGGGTACTTTTAAATTATTAGTAAAAAACAACAGAATTTTTAAAGTAGAGAATTACTTTTTTGGTTAGTCAATAATGCATTGGGTGTTTTGAAGAGACCAAAACAAAGCCCAGATCCCTTTGTCTTTACAACTTCCGAGCAAATGAAAGAAGTATACTTTGAATGCTCATATAATGTTTATTAATTGCTGTGATAACTTATGCAGTTTTGTTCAAATTTGATACATGTTGTATATAGGATTCAGCTCCTCGCTGAATATAAAAAGTATATAAAATTATGAGTTTTGTAGTAAAATTATTTTACTGACAAAACACCCAATGAAAGTTCTTAACTTAATAAAATACATCATAACTCAAACCTATGAATCATTGAGGAAGTATTTTGTTTAAAACCATCTTGAAATGTGTATTGATTTTGTATTGTTCTGTTAGATCACAAGGATCGTTGTCAAAGCTTGAGGGAGACTCAGCAGATAATGATACTCAACTGAGCAAACTTGATGTTGTCTTGACGTTTCAACTTGAGGTAAATACATTACTTACGGTAACTGTGGGTTTCCTAGTTTTAAGCTGTTTGATCAGACATTTTTGTTACTGTATTTTGATGAAAAACATGACATATTAAAGAAATACAAATGTAAAATGTAAATTGTTGATGTTTTCCATCGTAATTTTTGTATATTATATGTGTAAATATTAGGCTAGTTTAGTTTTTGACTTGAGTAAGAAAACCATGTAATATGAAACTCAATTGTAAATAAAGGATTTTTTATTTATTTACTAGCTGCTGTTGCTGTGCTTTGCAACAAAGAGGACACTAAAGAGAAATTATTTATCTGTTGTATAAAATAGTTACACATCCACCTTTGATGTTACACGACTTTGTTTTATACATATATAGATTTGAGTTATTTGTTCATCATGTTTACGTCATAGCAATTGGACATCATCACGTTTGGTTATGTGAATTATTGTTAGTACTTTTCACGTGGTTGAGTACAAAAGACTTTACAACAACAAAAGACAAGACAGAGTGAAGCACCTTATATCAGCTGTTTTCCAGCATTATGTACACAGATATAAGTTATGAATTTTACACTTCCAAAAGCCTACCGAACTATCAGAGGATGATACAGAAAGTCCCACAAACTTGTAATGTGAGCCGGAAGGGTGCCGGTGCGAAGTTGCAGAAATTCCGAGTTACCGAAAAAAAGGATAACAAATTAAAACTGAGATTAATATGGGCATACAACATTTTGGGTACAAGATGAGATTGAGTTTATGGAATTTTTCTGTCTTTAAACTTCTCTTATGGCGATGAATGCCGGCATTGTATATGTTTCTTGCAATCAAAAAACTTATCACTGACCTTACCTCGTACATGGCGGGAGATTCGCTTAAAAAAATTTAAAAACACACAGCGAAGCATTCATGACAGCTACAGAGCTGCAAATGGTGTCTGTTCACAAATGACGCCAATAAGTGGTGAAGAGCTTCGTTGCAGCATACAAGCGAACCACGGAATTACACACAAAACCGGCCCTTACAGTACTAAAAAATTCACCCTCATACTATATAGCCTGTTTCAGCCTGTTAGTAACTTATTATTTCAATAAGCACTTCTTTATTTCAATATTTTACAAGGAAAGGGATTATACCAAGATTCATTGACAGCTTTTTGTTTATTTAAATTTCAGGTGGTTGTGATGGAAGTAAAAGGTTTAAAATCCTTAGCCCCTAACCGGATAGTCTACTGCACAATGGAAGTGGAGGGAGGAGAAAAACTTCAAACTGACCAAGCTGAAGCTTCCAAACCCATGTAAGTGTAAATAGTTTGGAATATTAGGCTCGTCACACACTGCCTCCGGTCCGGTTTATTCTGATCCGGTGTTTTTCGCCGGATGCGGCAAACTTCCACACACTGCATCAGGCGTTCCAGTTCTGGCGACCAGTCTGCGAGGACAGCGGATACTGTCAGTTGAAGAAGTGTTTAATCAACAACTAGTTAGTTATAACAAAATTTAATTTTAACAATGAGTGACAGTGACAGTGACGAAGATATCATAGTAGGGTTAGTAGTATTTAATTGATCACTTATTTCTTCCCAAATATTTTCCTTAATAACTAAGTTGTAGTAGCCCTTGTGGCCCAGGTCGTATAGCACAGGGTACTCCTGCACTTGCACAATCAATTTCTCTTCTAATGACATTTTGTAACAAAACTTACAGCGTATAAACAATCACCACAAAACCACGTCTGCTGCTACTGTCAGTCACTGTCACGTGGTGAGTACAAGTCGTCTGCGCATGCGCAAGCTCTCCGGCGCCGGAAGCTTGCCTGAAGCCTATCGCTTCTCGACCAAAATTATTTTACCGGAGAGCACCTGACGCACCGGACCTGATCCAGTGTGGGCTCTTCCATTTGAATTAATGGTTTTCGAATTTACCTGATCCGGCATGCCTGATCCGATTTCACCGGACCGGACGCAGTGTGTGAGGAGCCTTAGTTGACTGTTATCATTGACTATATGATAGCAAAATCTTCCTCAATGCAAGCAACTAACTTACCCAGTACAGACATCCAAGTTTGCAAAACCGCAATCGTCCAGCAATTTTTTTACTGTGAGATATGGAATTTCGTAAGCCTACCACTGACATATACATCTTTTATAGTATGGCTTTTTTCATCTCAAGGTTACCTTATTAGTACGTAGATGTACTAATGTTAATGTTATGTTTTACTACTGTAGATTGTTACCGTCCAGACGATGTGTTGATGTTGATGTTTTACAGGTGGGACACTCAGGGTGACTTCACCACAACCCATCCCTTACCTGCTGTCAAGGTCAAACTGTTCACAGAGAACCCTGGAATGTTGGCTCTGGAAGATAAGTGGCTAGGGAAGGTTATTCTTAAACCTACTCCTCTATCATCCAAGGTATCAGAGATCTATTTTTCAATCTATTTTTTCCAACCAGATTTTCCTTTTGTGCAGTAAAGTCCTGCTGAATCGAACTTTGTTAACATATAAATTCACTTAATCAGAAGAAAACTAGTATTAATTAAATCATTCCTTACCAAACACACTTCTTACCTTCCAAGCTCATAATCCATGTATTATGGCTACCAGCTGATCGCTGGTGTTAGAATGAGGACAGCAGTGTGTATGTGCCTTTGTGAGTGTGTATGCGTATTGGAAAGTAAGTTGGTTATATTTTGGAGAAGGAGGTTGGGATGGGTCTACCGTTTGTCCAGTTGTCAGCCACCAAGCACTCAGTCAGTTCTCCAGCTTAACTTTCAAACATTTAAAAATCCTTTTTTCATCTCTTAATAAATATTTTAAAAACTTTATAATTATAATGACTCTCTTACACGCACAGGAGTAAATTCTCCTTTGTGGGAGATAATTTTGCATAGTTGAATTTAAAAAGCTTTTTACTGAAAATTGTTAAATGGCTTATAGAACTAAATAATATTGTAAATATTTTTGTACTGAGTTAAAATTCTGTATTATGTAGATTTATATGCAAAATAAATGATATTTTGATTTGATGTACAAAACAAATGTGCACACATTGCTAATTAATATCTTATTCACTTACACAAACTAATAACTTTTGTATATTAATATAATAATATGTGTATGTATGTATATTGAATAATAGTTGAAGACTAATAGTTCAACAACTAAACCCTGTTCTAGAGCCCTGAATGGCACAAAATGAATGTACCTAAGAACTGTCCAGATCAAGATTTAAGGATAAAGATTGCTTGTAGAATGGATAAACCTCTGAATATGAAACATTGTGGGTAAGTTGATCATAGGTCTTGTACATTTAGCAACTATTTCAGTAACTATTAGTTTAGCAGAGCCTTCTAGAAAACTGAATCAACTATCGACATTGGTATGCAAGTCTCGATTGATTGCTTAAATTTTATGTGTATATGAATAATATATTTTCAAATATGCTGACTATTGCAGAGGTCTAAAATGCCTGTAACATAATCTAGCAGATAGAACTTCTCCGTTAAATTTATTTGAAGGCGTTAATAGTTATTTGTGCAACTAGTGAGCAAAGTGAAGAATTGACTCACTCGATAGAAATACTTACCCACGAGCCGTAGGCGAGTGGGGAATGGTTTCTCGAGTGAGGCAATTGCACTTTGCACTCGAGTTGCACATTATATTTTTCCTACAGTTACCATAAAAAAAATAAATTGGTAAAGAAACGTAACATATTTTTACACAGAAGTGAACTTTTAATATGACAATGATAATGATACAACAGTACAACAGCTGACCAGCTAATTTAGTGCTAATTTAGTTATTTAAGTGCTGCCAACGTATTTCGCGCGCATACAACCTTGTCTGCATGTTACGCGCTCACTATTTCATGCCTTAACGTTGCAAATGTGGAGTGAGTGAGACAAGGTAATTAGAGTGAGACAATGTTAACATTGTCTCACTGATGAGCGAATTGGCCACTTTGCTTTCTCAAATCAGTGAGAGAACATGTACATTGTTAGGTAACTGTAGGAAAAATACATTGTCCTACAGTTGCCTGACAAAGCAGGCTTCCTTGCACTGACTATAGCACGCAAAGTTGCTAAATTGCTGCATTTACTTACTTTTTTCGCACTCGTTTTACTTTGCCGCACTTCAGGATTCCAACCAAACAACACAAAACAGTGTGCTTTTATGAGGCACATAATACAAGTAAGCTTTAAAATAAGTTGGCAACACTTAAAAATTCTACGACTGCAAACAGCTGATGCAGCGTTTCACAGCCTTTTAGTTTTGATACTACCTGTTTTTTTTGTGTTAACATTCTATTTTCATTCAACGCTTGGATTTAACCTAACCCAAGACGAGTTGTTTAGTGTTTGGAAGACTAATTATGTATATGCTTTATAGTAGTAACTGTAGTAACTGTATGTTATTATAAATACATGAAATTTCATGTAGTGAGCTGACAGATCTATCAGCTGACAGATGTTTTATAGTTATTTGTGCAACTAGTGAGAAAAGTGAGCAATTGACTCACTCGAGAGAAATCCTTACTCACGAGCCGTAGGCGAGTGAGGAATGGTTTCTCGAGTGAGGCAATTGTACTTTGAACTCGAGTTGCACATTATACTTTTCCTACAGTTACCATAAAACAAATAAATTTGTGAAGAAACATAACCTATTTTTACACAGAAGTGAACTTTTAATATAACATTTAATGTGAAGTGACAAATACAACAGTACAACAGCTGACCACCTGATTTACAGCCAGTGCTGCCAACGTATTTCGCACGCATACGACGTTGCCTGCATGTTACGCGCTCACTATTTCGTGCCTTCACGTTGCAAATCTGGAGTGAGACAAAGTAATTAGAACATTGTCTCACTGATGAGCGAATTGGCCACTTTGCTTTCTCTAATCAGTGAGAGAACATGTACATTGTTAGATAACTGTAGGAAAAATAATTTTATTTAATTTACACTATACTACACTATAAATAAATTTAATATTAATACATTTACTTTAAATTTATTAAATCTCACTACACACACATTGATAAATATTTTTAACTTGATTACCTATGAGTTTCAGGTTTTAGCATTAATTAAAGTTGTGTATTGCCGTATAATAATTAGCTGTAATTCAGTAATAATAAGTATGTTTGTCAGACATATCCTGGAATAAATTATCAAAGTTGATGAAGTAATAACAATATTTCATTGTTTACACTTTCATACGTGAGTTCAAAATTGTATTTACAATTTGAATTACAGGTACTTGTATGGTCTTGGAAAGGCTGTTTGGAAAAAGTGGAAGAAGAGATACTTTGTTTTGGTTCAAGTTTCCCAATATACCTTTGCAATGTGTACGTACAAGGAGAAGAAGTCGGAACCTTCAGAGATGATGCAGCTTGATGGCTACACTGTTGACTACATAGAAGCTGCAAGTGGTAGGGAACTTAAAATTTTAATTTTAACTTAGAACCACAGATAATTTTTACTATAAATTCTATTGATATTTACTCATTTTGACATTGAAAAACATATAGCAATTAAAAAATTTGAATACTTTTTGAATGCCTTATCCTCTGGATTGCTCAAAGCATTTTTCACCCTTACTCTATAAACTGTCCTAGCCTAACGATCGATAATTTGAGCAATTAGCCTACCCAATTGCATCAAACATGACGATATGGCGATCACAACACCAAAAACTACATCAACACCTCATAATACTAAAACGCTACCTACTCCACCAAATTCTGTGACAGGTCCCTAATCACCCAATACTCAAGTTCTGTTCTGTGATGTTACGGAGACCTACCAAAACTCTTATCTTGACCAAGGTTTAAAAGAACTAAACCCCTGAAACAACCTCAGTGGGTTCTCTAACCACTGAAATTTCACTATCACCTAACACATTTCTCCCTAAATCAACTAAGGGAAAATCTGATAAGAATTATGCTATTTTCTTAAAAAAAATCTTACATAATTCTGTTTTCAATCAAACTAAAAAATCCACAAAATATTTTACTGAAACTAAGATACTAATGCTATACCATTTTTTTTTAACTCTACTATTTTAACAATAACATTTTTTCTGTTATTATTATTCATACAATTAATTATTATTACCCATTGTCATTTTACTATTTTCCTGTTACAATAGTAAGTGTATTGGGCCTGAATAAAACCAAAGCTAAAGGTAATGCAAGTGTTTTGAATTTATTAACTTATAATTTTGTAATGAGTTTAAATCTACAAATGTCTAGACAGGTAGATTTCTTACATCATCATAAATTATAACAACTTGTTTATTTTTCAGCCAACTTAATGGTCGGAATGGGTGAGTATTCATTCAGTAACAAGGCCCCCCCTACTATTTCTTTTTTTATTAGTTAGGCCATGGTGTATCAGTTTTATTATTATAAGGTTCAGAATTTCAGAAGTCTTATGTCAGTCATAATTTTATATGTAAAAACCACCATATATGGCCAACCTGCCACGAATTGGCTGTGACAGCAAATGTTTTGAAAATTGTTTTATGAGAATCCCCCATTCGCACACGCAACACAGTGTCATAACCAATAGACTGTCAAGGCTAGTACACTCATAATAAAATGAATTTGGATGAATCAGAGTAATTCGACACATACTTAGTGATGTTTTGATGGTTGAACATTCATTATATTTTATTTGATTATCCTAATGATTTGTAGATTTGGAGGGAGGCCGTTATTTTTTCAATGCTGTCAAGGAAGGTGACAGTATCCTCTACGCGTGTGATGATGAGAACGAGTGTCACCTGTGGGTAATGGCTATGTATCGGGCAACTGGACAGTCACACAAACCTACACCTCTGGTCACCACTGCTGGCAAAAACTCAACTATATCCAAGATACAGGGAGGTCAGTATCAGTAGACTAAATAACCACCATCATCATCTTTATATCATGAATTTATGTTCAATTTTGACTTTTGAGCATCAATGAGGTCTGCACGACCACGAGAGATGATAATATTGTCTAGACAGTCGGCGGGAGATGTTCAGAATTTTGCTGTGGTCACGGAAGATGATAATGTCCACACGACCTATGAATATGTTCATAATCTTGCCGCGATATCAGAAGACGATGATGTTTCTGTTACCGCAAGAGGTATTCAGAATTTTGCAATGATCGCGGAAGAAGATTATGATGTCTACATGGGCAAGGCAGATGATTAGAATTTTACCGTGTTCGAAGAAGATGATGATGATGTCACCACAACTGTAGGAAATGATCGCAATATGATATTGAGTTTTGCTTGATAAAAAATCTCTGGCTGGCACGTCTAGTTATAATAATTATTATTATTTCTTAATATCTTAATTTACCTTTTTTGTGGTATTTATTCAGGCTGGTTTTTTACCCAGTCAGCACCATAGGCAAAATTAATAGTAGCGCCCCTTTTCAATATATATATATATATATTTGAAGTTTGAAAATGGACTTGTGTCCGAAACATGTCACTTCTATTAAAAATATAATATTCAGGGTGCTCAGTTGTACTTATTTACTACAATAATTTAATATATATATACATATACAACAGGGTGTCCACCGACCGGGAATACCGGTAAATCCGGGAACTACGCATGAGTTATTTAAACCGGAAATGATGCGTGAATTTTTTATTTCTACCTGGAATTTTCAATTTACTTACGGCGATCGCACAAATTTTCAATTCACGGCGATCGCACAAATTTTCAATTTACGGCGATTGCACATGACAATAGTGACTAATCCGTGATTGCGGGAGACAATAATATGTCTACATTCGGCCACAAGGGATGATCAGAGTTTTACCGCAATTGCAGAAGACGATGATAATATCTGCATGACTACAAGATGTGATCATGTTTTTACCGCAATCGCGCAAGACGATGATATCTACAGAGCCGTGACGGTTGATCAGAATATTGCTGCAATCACAGTAGACGATGATTATGTCCACACGACCACGGGAAAAAGTCAGAATTTTTCCTCCTTCCCGGTAGACAATGATAATCTCTTCACAACTGCAGGATGTGTTCTACCATAATTATGTCTGTACAACCACGGAAAATAATCAAAATTTTCCCGCGATCGCGTAAAACAACGATGATCTATACACCCCTGTCGGATTTGATTATCATTTTGCCGCAATTGTGGGAGACGATTACGATGTCTACAGGACCGCGGCAGATACAATAATGATGTCTACACGGCTGCGAGGGATGATCAGAATTATGCCACTATCTCACAAAATAATGATAATATTCACACGACCACGGGAAAAGATCAGAATTTTGCCTCATTCACACGACCGCAGGAGATGGTTACCATGCGGGAGACGATTACTATGTCCACTCGACCGCGGGAGACGATAAACAAATGTCTTCATGGCCACGAGAGATGAAAAGAATTTTTCCGCGATCGCGCAAGACGATGATAATGTCCACACAACTGCGGGAAAAGATCAGAATTTTGCCTCCTTCGCGGTTGACGATGATGATCTCTTCACAACTGCGGGAAATAGTCAGAATTTTTCCGCAATCACGGCAAAATTCAAAGTCAAAGTCAAAACATTATTAATTCGATATAGTGTCACATTACATGAACTTGAATAGAGTCATAAACTAAATACAAAATTGCTTATAGCTAAGTAAATTTGTGACAAAAACGACTAAGGGAAATAATTAACATTTTGCCGTAATAGCGGGAGAAGATTACAATGTTTACACGGCCGCGAGAGATTATCATAAGTTTACCGTGATCGCATGCAAATACAACCACCAAATTGTTTTTATTTTCCAACTTTTTGGCACTCCCCCAAAAAGGCCATAGCCTCCCGCCCTAGGTACGTGCCTATTCGGTAAATCTGCCTCGTATTTATTTTATGAGTTTAGGCGGTTAAACTCAAACTGGCTAATAAGAAATTGTCAATGCTGCATTAATTTTTTCTTTACTTAAAAAACACCCCTTTACCCAAAAATTACTTTATAGAAAAATTACATATAGACAAGGGTTGGTGCAACCAATACGAAAAATTTGGTAAAATAAAAAAAATTCTGATTGGTTTCTTTCGAGAATTGAGAATCTATTTTTCAAGTATATGTATCAGTATCAAGAATCGATAAATATTTGGTACCAACATCACTTCACTATTTGTAATCTTTAAACCAATTGATGCGAAAATTTATGGCATAATGTATTTCAACACCATATACTGAATATACAATGTTAAATTCATAAAACTGGTTTTTAACATTGTTTAAATGGAGAAAACTGAAGGTATGGAAAAAAAATTATTTCTCAGTTATTCTTTGTCCAAACTTATAAGATATTAATTCCAAGCTTATCAGATATCCTTGTAATCTGCATTAAATTTACTAGATTTTACATCCCTTGCAAATAAACCCGTCATTTTAAATGGTTCAAGAGTGTTTATTCATATTTTGCACAAACATAGTGGTCAATAAGATAAACATTTTTACAGAATTGCAACACTGTTGTAGCTCAAGCATTTAAGGAGTTATGAATGTTTTTTTTTTTTTAAATCACATACAGACAGATGGACCGAAAACGGAATGAGATAGGACACATGTTAAATTACATTTTTTGTTTCTTTTGACATGCTGAATAACGTGACAAAGTTTGTTCATATTATGTTTCAAGACACCCTGTTATATTTTACTAGAATAAAAGCCAAAACAGGTGCTGTGTGCAACCCCTTTAATAATGCTTGTAACTTTCACCCAAGCCGGAAACCATTTATTTAAGATGATCCTTTCCACTGATTAAGCCAAACATTAGTAATCTTAATATAGATTCCAAAAGTATGAAAATTGAAGCGACAGAGTAATCTTCCATAACATGGTGGAAGATTGATTGTTATTGTTTTTTATAAAAACACACATTATAAAAACAATAACAACCAAATCAAAACAAATACATATACTAATTTGACACTTACAATCAGGTGATCTTTTGTTTTTTGTTTGCAATCCGAGTGACGTCAGAATATGACGGGAATAGCAGACCTATGTATTTTCCTTTCACCATGCTTCCATAAAGTATTTAGATAATCTGATATGTTATAACTTAACTAAACTGTTGACTGTCCAGATTTTTGACTGAAGTGGGGAGTCTATTGTGCTTTTTTGAGTTGAGATGAGATAAGAGCTCTGGGATTAGATCTGTTATTGGTTGTTTATTACATGACATTATATATCTACAGTAGACTCCCTCTTATCCGGACACCTTTTAAGCTGACATCGGTTTAACCGGACTACACTCGACGGAAATGACATCTCTTTAACCGGACAATTTTTATCAGCACATTGGTTTAACCGGACTAGATCGGCAGGAAGTGGGCGGTACTGAAACGACTGTTCTCGTGGGAAAGATTTGAGACCAGTGATCACATGTCTAAATACAATACTCTCTTAAATTTAAGTTGAATATCACCGTAAACGGTCTGTTTTAACGAGTTCTTGGGGACATCGGCTTAACCAGAAAAACTGTTATCCAGACTGGCCTCGGTCCCGAGGAGTCCGGATAAGAAGGAGTCTACTGTGTGACATAGATTCCCACCAAGATATATATTGCTTTTATGAGTTTTATGTTCTGTCACGGTTGAGTGTATTGAGTCTAGAAGATTAGTTATACCATAAAGCCAATTGATTACAGATGCTGACAGAGCCCGGAAACATGGAATGGAAGAGTTCATCTCTGCAGACCCATGTAAATTTGAACACGCCTCATTGTTTAAAATGCTACAGACACTTACTCTTGATTACCGATTGAATGATCCTTATTGCTCTTTGGTAAGTGATGAAATTAGAATTTAAGTTTGGAATGAAAATCAAATCAAATCAGATTTATTTCCACAATAAGTACACAAAATAACAATTAAAAAAAAAATAAAATACACAGATTTAGAAGCATTATATAAATTGTTTATGAAAAATTAAGGTAAATTTAAATTTAAAAAGTTATTAATTGTATAAACTTAAGTACTAATTTAAATATATTTTCTTTGGCTGGAAATAATTGATTACAGTACTTGGAAATGAATCTACATAGACCTCAGTGGTCTGTGCGTAGACTCAAGTTGTTAGAAATTATGAGTTAAAAAAATTCTGAGCTAAATTACTAGGCTATTTGGAAGAAAAGAGTTTAAAAATTAAAAAATAGCTTTACTATGTGCTATGGGGACGTGATTTTATATGAGATTTTTAATATTCTATCTTAACATCATAAAATGTTTTGTGCAGTTGTTACGAGTACGAGTTGTCAAAGTAATACATTTAAGAGCTATAAATGTTTGAAATTGTCCAAAATGGAACTTTGTCTATTTAAGTTGGTGATCGTAGCACTATAGGAGTAACATATTAATGAACTAGGTGCCAAAATACAAACCAAAACTGTAGAACTTCCAGTAAAACTATTGTCCCTGTTAACCCTGTTAACAAATGTTTTGTTTGCTCTGTATTGTCATGTCATACTGTTGGAATTTTAGGGTTGGTTCAGCCCAGGGCAAGTGTTTGTACTGGACGAGTACTGTGCTCGCTACGGTGTCCGTGGCTGCTACCGTCATCTCTGCTACCTCAACGATCTGCTGGACCGTGCTGAGAAAAACATCATGATTGACCCAACTCTCATTCACTACAGTTTTGCCTTTTGTGCTAGTCATGTTCACGGAAACAGGTATTTCAATTTGCATTTAATTGTGACTTATTACTTTTAACTTTGATTCTTGGTTAAATTTCCTCAACAGATGAAAGTTGAGAATTTAAATGAGTATTTTAATTCCCAAATGTGACATTTGTGTTCAAACAAGTACAGGCAAAGAGAAAAGACGTATCCATGCACACCCAGGGCCAACATTATGTGTGTGCCGAGAAAGGCAAATCCTCTGTTTGAATATTACGTGTGTAGTATGTGTATTGTTATTGGCCTCACTGACCTAGCATGCCCAGACAAATACAGACCTAGACCGGAGAAGCATTATATTTGTCTCTCGTTTCTTCAAGTTGATTCCCATTCAAAATTTCTATCTTGAGAGGTGTGTGGTTAATCAAAAAGTAACTTTTACCACAGTAGTTTTTAATTGTTTTTTGAAATTAGTGTTGAGACAAGTAAGGTTATCAGGTCCATTTAAACTAGTCTAAGATCCCAAATTAGTTGTTCTACTTCAACCGCACACCTTTTTAACTAAATAATAAATAATATTTCTTCTTGTATAGCTTTCAAGTATGCTATTTATGATCAAAGATTAAGTTAAACTATTTAAAATAATGTTTAAGTCATTTAAAGGTTGATAGTATTCTTCATTTGACGATTTCATATGCCCTCTATAAAAACCATTTTACAAAAACAAAAAAAAATCTGGTTTTAGACAGCGGTCATTTCTGGTTTAACTTAACACTCCCAAAAAGTGTATTAAATTATTCCCGCACAATATTTGAGCTGAAAGGGTCAGAAATCCTAATTGATTCATAGTCTTAATTTATCTTAATCACTTCATGTTTCCCTTGACAGCAGATTATTTGATATGTATACATATGTTACTGTCCAATTTGTGTCTCCCTATGCACCTTTGTTCAGTGAAAAAAGTGAAGAACTGTATGAAGCTTGACTTGTGCACAGTGTTCCGTGAACCTGCATGTTCGCACAACTTTATTGAAACTACAGAAACTAATGCTTTACTCTATAATATGACTCTGATTACTCCATAATCAGAAACGTTTCTAATTAAAGTTCCTTAAATAGCTAGAGTTTTGTTTTTTAAATTCATTGAACTAAATAAAAACACTTACATTAAATACACCAATAATAAACCAGTGTTAAAATCATTTTCATTGTGTTTAGTAATTGTATTTTTCAGTGTTAGTCAGCAACAATAACAATATATCAGTAGTCCTATTTATTTTAAGAATGGAAACATTGAGTATTACTTTTATTTTTATGAAAAATATAAATGTGCAATGACATAAAGCCAAATTATATTCAATATTTTTGAGAAATTTTCCAAAGAATGATGCTTTATTTTTCCTTTTCAAGTTTTGTGACAATGACATTGATTGACTTATAACTTCATTGATCAAGTTCAAATATTTTACTTTGAAACATACTTGTTTTTCCACCAAGTAAATTGTGTGTCACAATACATCCTAGGGGAATATACAAGTGTTTAATTCATAAAAAACAGAATCGTCTTATCCTAAACATGTGTTTTTAACATAGTTGATAAACCACATACATTTTAATCATTACTCATCCGTTTCAAATGTCTTTACATTGTTATTCTATTTATGGGTTAGGTATTACCGTTGGCGATCGATAATTTGTCATTTGATAAGCCGACACACAAAATAATCAGACACTGCGCTAAATGAGTACCGGTAGTCGTCCGATCTCAGTACAGTTCTGGGTTTTGATTTGTGAAAGGAGTCTTGCATCTTTCCTAGCGTGGGTTGAGTCCAGTTCACAATCCAGAAAACACTGTTTAGCTGTTGTGAAAAACAAAGTTTGAATACAACTGAATTTTGATGTTGAAAGCTATTTAGGAAAATGCTGAAATATATAAATTGAGGTAAAAAACTAAAAACAATTACAGACTTTTAACAACTATGCAAACAAACTTATGCAAAACAGGAAGACCTAATAGAATGTAGGCCTTAGAGCTGCACTTTAATTAAACACAATGAAACTAGATAGAATCATGTTTTGTACTCTAAAAACATCACTTTTGGCAAAATAATACCTCATTTGACAAATTTCAACCCTTAATAGTCAAAGAGTTAACAATGAAGCATCATAAATTGGCTTTTCTTAATTTACAGGTCAGTTCAGTATAAATATAGTTTTTAATTACTTTAGTTGATGTTTTTCGGTAATCTAACACCTCTCTAGTTCCGTGAATGCCGGATTATCGACAGCCAACTGTACTATTATATTGTTTCGGAAATTCTACCTTGTGATTCTAATACTAAATGGTTTACTCAGCACGGAGGTCCTAGAAGATAATACCCCTGTACCCAGGTTTGTACTATCACTATTGCACTTTTTGATCCCCGTCCAACCACCTTACACCTTGACAAGTTTATTGGTACTCTATCAAAGTTAACTATTTCTTAAGCTGTAATAAGTTGAAAAAGGCTTTCCTAATATGACTAATTTTAGAAGAAAGTAATGAAGTTAAAAACTTCAGTGAAGTGAACTTCAGTAGAAGTATTTGATGGAAAAGTTTGAAATAATTTTATGTATCTAATTATGCATTTAGGAAAAGTGTCTTTCTAAACATGTAACTCTTATTTTTTACAATTCTTCGTGGTGGTCGGGAACTAAGTCTGCAATTAATTAACTTAGATGCATTTTGAGATAGTAAAGTACTCTTATCATAGTATACTCCCAGAATAAACTATGTTCAGTACTTGTCTTGAGTACCAACATTCTTATTGCATGTGTTCTGCATGTCCCCGATTCACTTGTCTTACTCTCTTGTTGCCTGAGGTTATTTATAATATAGTGCATTATTGTAGCTTTCATTTTGAGAATTACAAGTATTTTAAGATAACTAGATAATGAGTTTGCACCCAGCTTCATTGATCATGGATTATTTTCCACTCATTCATCAATTTAAAAACTGATGACATAAAAAATCCATAATTTAAAATAAAAGATAACACTAAGATAAATGTATAGTTTGTCCATATTATGTGCCTATAAGATTTTTAGTAAGTGAATATTATACCTGGTTTCATAGTTTTCACTGTATAAAAATAAAAGTTTGGGTTAGGGTAAACTTTTAATTTTTACCTGGTAAAATGTAGAATCATCTGAGAATGCATAACATTATTATTATTACGTAATTAATTGTTGACAACATCAGGTTTTTTATGGATATTATTCTTTAGAGGGAAATGAAATGCATTATTATTTTACTATCTTGGTTCTAAATTACTTTTTGCTGTTATAGTCTGATAAATGTCTTGGGCCAGTACAAAGTAGTAGTGATTATTTCGTACAGTTTTACCAGATCAAACCTTTTATGGGTTTGCTTGTAAATTTAAATAAAGTTACATACTTAAAAAAAGGTAATCCTCTTTTCTTTAGGGTTATGGTATTTTTCTTCCTCTTGATAGCTTTTATATTTTTTTACAGTAATACTTGCTTTCTTTTACATTATAGTAAATGAAAATCTAATATTTACTCCTCTAGGTAATCTCTAAAGATATCCAATAAAAGACAAAAAAACTAAATGCAAATTAAAAATGTGTTTAAATTTCATTGCACTGAATTAAGTAATATCCCTGATAAAATTTAAATTTAAAAGTCTATGATCATTAAATCCTTAACTAACTATGGGTGGACTTTTGGGGTGCTGGGGTTTTCAATGATACATTTACTCTCACTGAAATCATTAACATGAAGTTGTGTTTCATGTAAAGGAATGAGTTATTTTACATTACCTTTTTTGTGGACAAAACAAATATTCCCTCATACAGTGTTGATGAGTTACACGCTGATTTTACCCTGAAGTTTTCTGCAACTTAGATTGAAGACTTTTCTGCATCAAGCATTCAAAAATGTACTTGAAACCTTTTTATCTTAGCTTTGTAAATTTTTTGCCCCACTATTTAAAAGGGATATGAAGCCCTTAATTGATTAATAAATAACCAAAATAAGTAGGCGCAATGTAATAACACCTCCATGAGTATTATGTTATTTAATATATAAGGTTGTTTGCAGTAATATACACAAAATATTTCATGTTCTATCATATGGTAAACAATTTTTTCTCCTACTTGAAAATTTCATAAAATAGTCTAATGTAAACGATCTAATTATTTTGCAACTAAAATAGCTTCTAAAAATTTAGGTGCACTATTGTTTTGTATATTTCAACCAAATTTTCGAAGCCATGTGCACTCTGCTTGAAAATTACTCTAACTTATTTTGATATTATTAGCAACCAACATTTTTAGCTCTAGCTTCGCATGGGGTTATGCTAAAGGGATATCTGTGGAATCTTTCTACGAAGCAGCCATGAGGTGAGGGCACCACTGCACAAAGATGGAGCACAAGCTGTTGTGTTTAGTAAATGTTACGTATAGACACAACAGCACAAGGCACTTCACATAATTTGTCTTGAGAAACATATACTGTGGGAATTACAAGAAATTATAAATATTCTCCTACAAATTACAATTTTCTCTTATATTTATGATGATACAATGTCGATTCATACAACCAATCATCAGAAGAAAACATCAGAACACATGATAGCGAATAATTTTAACATTGCAGCTTTTTCATCTTTGTGAGTGACAAAACTTGACGCACAATTGTATATGACTCTTTTGTATCACCCTGCTCTTCACTACCTGTACCAAGTAAAACAGTGATTATATACCTTTTGCACACTAATGTTGTTTTAAATTTAATTTGTACTGAGGTGGATTCAGCCAAGTTGTTTCACAATAGAGGAGGGAGGTGTAGAAATTGCAAAGCATACCTGGCTATGTGCATAGCTTTGTTTTGATAAAAAAGAGGCGTGTTGGTTATAGTTAACGACTAACAAGATATAATCTATATCTTGACCAAACAAAATCAGATATGTTTAAACATTTCCTATATCTTAAGCAGAATCATGAAACTCAAAGAAGCTTACTTTACTTCTTTGTAAATCATATTAAACACTGATTATGGCAGGTTTTGAAATAGAATGCATCCTACTCAAGAAGCTATGGCACAAATCATATTGACCTTTATTTAATATGGTATATTAAATAAGGTTTCTTCAGGCAGTAAAAAATATAAAATCTGGAGATCATTTTTTGAATATAACAGATTGGAGGGATTTCGAAATATAAAGTGAACGAATAAAACACTGTGAGTTATGGCATGGTATGAGGTTTCAAATATGGCTGCAGAGAAAATCATGTCAAGAATCCAAGGATTTGGTACAGTTTTGTGTTCCATCCAGACTCTATGTGAGATGGATTTAATATTGAACACTTTACACAAAAACTGAGCTCAAGATTGGTAGAGTCAACTTAGGTTCAAGCCAAACTGATGTTCATTAACACAAGGGAAGTCTACGTAATCCCAGGACCTAAATAACAATCCTTGGAATGATTGTTGTACATACATTTATCATTATTGATTTTTTTTTTGGGAGAAAATCTTACCTGTAGCCTGTCAAAAATATCAAAATAATTCATTCATTACAAACTCTGTATCAAAATTACTGTAATTTAGATCATGTATAAAAAGGTTCTTATGCATACACTCCTAATATTAAATTCATATCTTAAAATCTGGAAAAGTATGGCAAATCACCCACAGAGATTATATCAGAAAAAGACAATATCTTTTTCCCCAACAGAAAAATTCATCGGGTTTTCTGTGAAAAAAATTTTTAATGTGTTTTAAGTCAAATTTATGATATCACCTATCATAAAGTAGTTACATTTACCTGTAATATGCTGTGAATAGTGAATAGATCACCTATTCTATAATATATTCTATTACCCCTCATATACATAAATTTAGTGTAAAAAGAGGAATTATTTAATGGATAAAAAAATGAGTTGTTATTTGGCTCTCCACTAGTGTTTGGATTTTTCCAAGATACAATTTAACATAAGATCCTTCCATCTTAACATCTAACATTTTCAACATTTATGTAGAGTTTTATAACCGTTGGTTTCAACTTCAACTATAATAAACTTTGTTGCACAAGCTACACATCTTACATTCATCTGTACAGTATATGAGTTATTGTTATAACTATTGTAGATACGGATTGGGTTTATATTCTATTTTATCTCGAGAAGTACTCACTTGTGAATAGCAAAATCTTAACACGTTCGCTCCGATAATTTGTTTATTGATTTATTAAGTTTTTGAAAACTTCCACGTTTACCACCAGTGGTACCCACAGTGACCCCAAAAACTCTGTTGTGCACCACCGGTGGGCACCGTTACTATGGTGATTGTAGGCAACAAAGCGCCATTTCGGAGTCTTTGAGAGTTTTTTTTACTATGTATTCGTGTTTGTAGAAGCCACATGAAACGTGTCCACGGGTGGTAGATGAACCAAATTCAGGTTGTTACAAGAAAATGTGTTTTTATTTACTTCAACAAACAAAATTTTTTTATATAAAAAATTGAATAAAAACTAATTTTTTACTGCTCAAAGTCTGTTTTTAAGTTCATGGAATGTACTTGTTTTCACATGATGACAGGTCGACGTGTACCACGGGTGGCCCATGGTTTAATTAGCGTAATTATTATCTTATCTTGTTACTTAAACAGTACAAATAGTATACAGTTGATAAATAATCAATTATATCTAATTATTCCTATAAACACATTTTCCTTGTTTTGACAGTCTATGGTAATTTGTACACAAATTCACTTTTGACTGAAATTTCATTCGTGCGCCACCGGTGGCCACGCCGGAGCAAACAAGTTTACACACGGTTGTACGGTTATGTTTTACACTAAAGAAACTTTAATTGTGTTGTTTAAACTACGTTGAGCTCAAAAGATAACTTGAGCTACATTTAGCTCATATTTGGATAATTATCTGTAGTTCAAAAACATACTCTTGCAACAGTGGCATTCGTTTGTAAATGTATTCCAGTGTGTAAATTCTTAGGAAGATTTTTTTTCTTCATACGTAGGATTTTGCGGCCTTTGTCATAAGAATTCACTGTGGTTTTCGGGTGTCATCAATTTCAGATTGCTTCCAGGTGTTTCGTCCTTACAGTAGTATGCCTCTTCACACTAAGTGTGAAATATCTGGCAAAAATCCATCGATGTATAATACTCTACTGGATAGCACGATGTGTGGCTTATTCTTATTCAAACGGTTCGTGCCCACCATTCGAATTGGTGGGATACTGAGGCGGACGGGCCGAATGAACCTCTCTGTTTTAGACAAACATACATTCACTCAACCTGCTCTGCTACACTTAATTGTTAACATAAAAATTTCAAACTGATATTTCATTTTTCTGGAAAAACCAGTGCTTATTACTATGTAGCTATTTTTAACCTTAACATATTTTTTATAATTTATTTAGGCAAATTAAAACTGATGATCGTTTTTTAACACCTCTAAAAACATGAAAAATGTAGTAAGCGAGGAACTTTGTTATTTTTTGTTCAGAAAAAAAATTCCTGCGGCAAAGTTTTAGATCAAAGTATGAGTTTTATTTTTTATTTGAAGTTTTTTTTATACGGAGTTTGCTTGTATAATTTTTAAGCGATTGAAAATAGGCCAAAATTGCTTGGCGCAACATTGGCGCTAGGAGCTCGACCGGCTTTAGGATTAGATACTGAGCTTCTGGAATTTAATTATCATTATATTACATCAATCAAATATGTCATCACATTACAAAGAGAGGGTAACTAAATTTACAAGCGTATGTTTCTTCATTTTATTGCTTACCGTATCTATCGTTTAAAAAAAAATTCGTTGAATCAAAGAATAAATTTTGGATTCACAGTAGTATTTAATATTAACCTGAGAAAATATTTTGTAATTATTTCACTTCACTGAGAATAATCAATGAATTGGAGATATTGGCATAAAATATTATACAATCATTTTATTTAACAAGATATAATATATTTTCAAACATGTTAATAATAGTATGACAAAGAAACATACTGTAATATAAACAAAATGTATATACATGTAATACATGGCAAGAGCGGGCACGACGCTCGGCACTAGAGTCATGCGGCATGCCTTTATCTCCACTCCTGGCGGACAGAGCGAGGTAGCGACGGACCGTTTTCAGAGCCCTACTTCAACCTGAGCAGGGAGTTACATCAATACAAAAATCTGAGACACCGAAAACCACAATGGATTCTTAAGACAATTTTAATTTGACTATTTATGAAAATGGTGTCTTAAAAGATGCAATCTTTAGATTATTATTAGGACCTTAAACACAAACACAATCACTCACAAAACACAACCATATATCATCAAACTCAAACCATGTAGATAATCTCTTAATTCCAACTATTTAAATTTTTTTGTTAGTGTTTTTAGATTGTACAGAGTAAGTAAGTATTTTGTCAATGCAATTGGTTTTTATGAAGTGTTCAACCATATTTTACATACATTTTTATTTATTCTGTTATACGTTTTATAGTTGTAACAATTCTTACTCATTTTTTTCTTGAAAATTATTTACTCTTTTAACCTTTACACTCTTACTAATATTTAAATTTTATAATTTAAAAAATCCGGTCATAACGTCAATCATTGAAGCATGATTCAGTAAAGTAAATAACTAGTAACTAGTATTTTCTGTGTACGCAAGTAATTAACTCACATTGCAATTCAAGCGATGTTCATTCAATTCTGTAAGCCTACAGAATTGGCATTGCATGAACTGCCTTAAAGCTTATAACCATCAGTAATGTGATAAATGCTTATTTGATCTGAAAGAGCCTCTAAAAATATTGATCTGAGGCAGGTTTACTAATAGTTTTAGTTGTTCTTCAGCATGTTCTTAATTTTTTCTATTAACCGTAAAATCTTTTTAATTAACTCCAATGAAAAATAATCATTAAGTTTTTCATTCTAAACAAACATGTATTTGTTACACCATAAATAGTCTACATTACATTTGTTTTATTTTTTTAACTCAAATTTGAGTTTGCATGATATTTTTACAGTATTTTTATCTCTATTCTTTCTTTGAACTGTTTGTCAATAGATGTTTTACACAAGAAATTTATTTTTAAAATAATTTTTACAAACATGTAAGCTAACTAAAAATAAAATGTAAGTATGTTAATGTACATTGCTTAACTGTTGCCAAATTATATTTATCTCTGTGAATCATTAAAGAAGAATTTCATAACAGTAAACACTTTTCAAAATTAGATGTACCGTTTTTTTTATATATATATATTTTAATATTAGTTAATTACATTAAAGCAATTAACAAAAAAGCGTTAAAAAGCTTTCTTTTGAACACTCTATTAATGAGGTTATTCAATGAGGGAAGCTAATTATAAATCAAGAACTATCAACGACCAAACAGTTATTCACCATACTTAAAAATTAACGGTAAAATCATGTAATATTTTTCAACTTGTCGCTACTACAGCACAAGCTATAAATTAATCTTTGCTTACTACCGTACATATCAAATTTAAATTTGCTCAGATATCTTCCATTCTTATTTAACACTATTTATAAGTATACTTTTTATAAAAAACTATAAAATAGATACTGTGCAAGTGTAAAATAAATAATATAATGTTCAATAGTCTGACAATAATAAGAGCATTTTATGTAAAATAAGGTTATGTGTGCACAGAGGATGATCATGTGCTAAGAACATTTCTCAGGATCATATTATGTACAAACTAAGAAGGTGGGAATTTTCCACCATTGGTAAATAATTATCAGATCAATCATCATCAATGTAAATGTTAGTTTAAATTATTACAATTTTCAACTCCATGCAGCAAAGGTAAATAAATAAATAGTTGCTCAGTTTTTTTTTTTTTTTTTTTTTTTTTTTTTTTTTTTTAAGTCTACATTCTTTGGATGTTTAGGTGTTTTTTTTAAACAAATTTAGTGAGCTTGAAATATTTAAAATAGGATAGGTCCTAAAAACATATAAATGTTATAAGATACGATAATTCAACATAGGAAGTCTAACATACACATTTAAGTCTCATCAATGTTCTGATTAGGTTTATAATCAAATTTAACTTTTGGTTTAGTGTTTTTTATTTGCTTTTCATCGTATAGTTATATTTCTTAATGTTTTATTTAGGCCTGATGGTGTAGGAACTGTGACTCATGAAGAAAAAGACAAGTTTCAAGAAATCAAGGAGAGGTTAAGGATACTGTTAGAAAATCAAATAACAAATTTTAGGTTAGTAATTTCTTATTATTATGCTTGATTTGTAGTTTAGCTGTGTTGAACTCTGCTGATTCAATTTTTGCATTGTTGGTTATCTTTAGTGATGTATCGATACCCAAATTTATCAATTCTCAATACCGATACCGATACAATTCTTTTTATTGTTTTACCAAATTTTCTGAATGGATTGGTTATACCAAATCATTCAACAAACCCCTGTCTTTATGTCCTCCCTTTAAGTATTTTTTAGGGAATGGGGTGTTTTTCAAGTCAAGAAAAAAATTATGCAGCAATGATACATTCCAACTAGCTAATTTAAGTTTAAACCCTTCTAAACACATTAAAAACTACCATATTTAAGATAAATGAAGATCTAACAACAAACATAAAAAATAAAATGATATTAGAGGTGTGCTAGCCTGACATTTTCAGTCAAGCCAAACTCAAGGTAATATTGTGATCATCGCCAGCGGACGTGGAGATATCATCTTCGTCTTCTGGGATCATTGCAAAATCCGAAATATCTTCCTCAGTTAATTATGGAAACATCATCACTATCTTTCGCAGTCGCGGAAAAATTATGAACATCTCCCGCGCCCTTGTAGATATAATCATCAACTCCCGCGGTCACGGAAAAATCTCAAAAATCTTCTACAGCCGTGTAGACATCATCATTGACTCCCGCGGTCACAGAAACTCCATCGTCGTCGTCCGCCATCACAGCAAACTCATGAATATCTCCCAGGGGCTTGTAGACATCATCATCATCATCGTCTCCCACGGTCACGGAGACGTCATCATCATCTCCCGCGGTCACAGAAACGTCTTCGTCGCCTTGTCTGTTCGCAGCAATAGCGGTAATTTTCCGATCGCCCAAGCGTGACAGGTATCAGTATCGGAATCGACTTTTGACGATCGATTCTCGATACCGACACAAACGGCCAAGTATCGGTGGTTTGGAGAATCAACACTTTCCTACTTTCTATACAGAAAAAGTACGTCACTGGAAAATCCTTTTAGAAGAATATGTAGGCAATTTTTTCATGAAGAAGTGTGTTTTTGATGACTCGACTGCCACCTATTTTAATTTGTAGCCTTTTATACCAAAAAATAAGAAATTGCCTCCCAATAAAGCAACAGCAGAAGCTCGATAGTCCGGCTCAAACAGGCTGGATTAAGGAAGAGGCAAGACTATGAGAGAACATTTAAATCAGTGAATTAGGGTTAAAATTAGAGAATTTGAGGCAGCCAAAGGTCATGTTAAACGTTAACAGCAACAGCAATGCTTTAATGCAGTCCTGTTTCATTTTTAAATAATATCAATACAGTAAATAATTGAAGTCCATGAGCGGGTGACATGAGTATGTGTGAATTCTGAGCTATGTCCCCCAATCTGTTGCCACTTGCCCATATGTAGTAGTGCAGTTAGGCATTGCATATCAATAATTACTGTACATACTTACAATATTCGGATATAACATGCTATTAAATGTACAGTAATTAATGTAATCCATGTAGTTTAAATTTAAGTGCAGGACAATTTATAAGTGTTCTATATTGTACTGTTATTTAATGTGAAGTTATACACTATTGTTATGACTTTTTTAGACTGGAATCGAGCCAGGTTACTGGAGGGTACGGTTATCAAGGGCCAAATCAACAAGGTTCTACTGTAATTGATGACGTGCCAATGTATTTGTGAAAAATATTTTACCGTTGAATAATGAGTTCTGAGTTCTATATTATGTTAAACTAAATCAGTTGACTCCAATTTAAATATATCATTGCTGAATAAAAAATATATACGTTTCTGTTTAGTTTCAAACAGACGAATGGCAATACAGTACTCAAATATCTATTGATTTTATAATTTTAGAATCTGAATCAAAAAATAATACTTTATAGAGTATATGTTATTTAAGGGACAGTTACAGACATTTTTCACCACGTTTTGTAAATACGAACACGTTTACACAAAGTTTTGCAATCTGGAATCTGATTCCATCCTCAGTTAGGAGACAAACTCAAACATAACAAAATTAATACACAAACTCAGCCAAAGCTGAAAAATCGTGACCAAAAACTCTCACAGAGAACTCTTCAGTATAAAAATATTCAATTCTTACCGTCTTCGCAATCTAGAGGTAAAACTGCACTATGGCTGTTTCAGAGATAACTCTATTGTCAGGTATGTTGTGGTGTTTTATTTATAGATTGCGAAGACGGTGAGAATTAAATATATGTATATATTTACATGCAATCTACCAAACCCATAAATCATAAACTGTAAAGTACTAAAAAGAAAACAAAAAATACTGAAAGAAAAAGAAATAGTACAAACGGAAGGTGGCAAACACAATGGGAAATCATGGAGTTGTTCCATGTCCGCAATAATTCATTAAATAGCATGAACGACCATCACAAAATATTTTTAAACAAAGAAATAAAGTCTAGTTTAAGGTCAACTTTACTCCAGTAATCTTTTAGTTGATTTACAATTTGGTTTTACTTACAGGTATTGTTTCCCGTTTGGTAGACCTGAGGGGGCTCTAAAAGCAACGTTGTCTCTTTTAGAAAGGGTAAGTACCCACATAGCACAGAATATTTATTTGATATCAAATAAACGTTCAATATATCAAACTATGTCAAATCAAAAATTTGATATTTATTTGATATTCATTTAATGTTCAAAATGTCAAAATCAAACAATGTCAAACTTTGAATATTTATTGTATCTTCAAAATATCAAAGTCAAATAACATCAAATTTAGAATATTATCTAAATATTCTTAATGTTAAAAATTTGATTTTCTCTTTGAAAATTTCCAAATATAGACTAGTTTAAAAAATTTTTAGATTTAACTTTTTAAATTTTTTAGAGTAAAGAATTAGTCCCCAGCCTATGGAGGTCGGAGGCCAATTATCTCAAAATAATTAATAATAGGAAGGAACACTAAACACTGTAATTTTTAATTAATTGATGATGGATTTTGACTTTTCGCGGGGAGGGGGGGGGGAGTTGTTGGAACATCTGATATTTTTCTGAATCTAGGCTTACTACACATTTCAAGAAGAGTGAATAGGAAACACAGCTTTTTTAAAAGTTTTGTTTATTAATAAAAAAGTCAAACTCTTAACGATTGGCCTTATCATTTTATTTTTACTAGTAAATTAAACAAAACGTAAATTTAAATTTTTTTTAAGTGTAATATAACTCTAAAAATATGTTAAGTATCTAGTTTGAGCTTGACTTGGCCCATTCGTATGAAAGGAAGAGAGGAAGACTGAAGACAAAACACCAACTTAATTCTAACCTAACTCAGCAAACAAAACAAAACATTACAATACAAAACAAAATTACAAAATCCGTCGAGCGACCAGTGGTGGCCAGTTTACTCATGGTGTGGATTTATTTATTTATTAACCAACAAATTGCCCATTTTGAGGGAAAGTACACGATTTATGTAAAATGTACCTATGACAACTAAGGTAACTTGTTGAGTAGGCTACCCAAGTAGTGAAAATAAACTATGGAAGCAACAAGAGTATCAAGATTCAAGAACAAGACATAACCTCAAATCAGTTAACTTAAGTGTGCTGATATTTTGTTTAGTGTGTGTCACTGTTAGTTTAGAGTTGTTATTTTTGTGACTGGGTATTGGCATAACCTACACCGAACATCTTTTCACGTTTTGATCCTTGGAGTATGTAAGTATAAGTCACTATACCTAGTAACATAGACGTATTTTAGGCCTTGGCCTTACCTAGACCTAAGTTAAGCTACTGTACAAATTAAATTGGCCAACTTATCATTCCTAATGCCTTAACTTAAGTATAAATAGATAAATCTGAAACCTCAAAATAGGCAATCTGTTTTAGAGGAAGTATTTTTCTGCATACTAATAAGGCCTAGGCGTAAGCTACTAAGTTAGGCGGCTTGCTTAGTTCTTACTGAACCAGTAGTTTATTTAGCTTCAAAGGGCAACTTCCGGATGAAAATAGTGTTCAATATATAGGCTAGTAAGTAGGACTAACTTACTGGTTTACAAGGCAAATGGAATTCCATACTGTGTTGTAATACCTTGTTAGGCTAATTTTGAAATATTACTAAGTTATGTGGGTTATATTTTACGTCAGTCACTAACTTAAGTTTATGTAAATTCACCATCAAGAATAAGTTAACTTAATTTAGGCTAGCCTAGGCCTAACATATTCTACCTCAACCAGGTTACAATTTACCGGTATTATAAAAGAAATAGCCTAGCCTATTTGAAATCCATTTTCCTTTTAAACTGAATTGGGGTACACTTCCGTATCTGTTGTCAAAAACAACTGAATGAACATAGGCTATAACGATCGATATTTTCATTCGGTTGTTTTTGACAACAGATACGAAAGTCTACCCCTGTATTGTCTCTTAGTCTTTTGTATTTTAGTTGTTGTCTGCTTCCTTTACCAACCAATGATTAGGCCTAACTAATCTTGATACATATTTAGGCCTGAGAAAGGTATGCATGAATTTAACTAAAAGTAGTTTTCTCTCCATTGTTTCAGTTGATAACTCTGCAGCTTGGTGGAAGTTATTATTTGGTAGCAGTGAATAATTTGCCTACGGTACCAATTCTCCCGAGTGACAAAGTGGCTGTCTAGCAGCCTGTAGGCTGGGAAGGAGGAATAAATTTTTCTTTTGCAATCTGCATCTGAAGCCAGCTATCTTGGGTAAGTTTTTTTTATTATTTACAATCAGACATTAATAATAGGTAGACATATATATTTCAATTAGGTTTTCTCAAAGTTAAAATAAGAGGTGTTTTTATTTCAATTTTTCTGTTTGATTCGCCATGACTGTGTAGGCCTATGTCTTTTTTGCCATAACGGGTACAGTTCCGCAGAGAACCTGCGTTATATTATCGGATGAATAACATTATATATCAATAATTATCCGATTCAATACATCGTTCCCTATGTTTTTTCACTATGTAAACATCAAATTGAGTTATGATTTGCAGATTTGGTGAATTGGTTTTGCAATATTAATATCAAATCAGATATATATACCGTCCGATAATATATCGCAGGTTCTCTTAGGAACTGTAGATAAGTTAGGCTCTACCACCAAAACACAACCTAATTCATGATAGGTACCTATTGGCACAGAAAACGTACTACTATAACCCAGAATGCCAACCGCATGGTAAAAAGCATTAAGCGTTTTGAGAGAGCTTTGCCTGTCAATCCGTCAAAGCTCTCTCAAAACGCTTAATGCTTTTTACCATGCGGTTGGCATTCTGGGTTATAGTAGTACGTTTTCTGTGCTATTGGGTAATAACGTAGCCTAAGGTTCATCACACAGTTAAGAGAGTTTCTCTTTTTTGTGACCCACTTATATAGGAAGTCTTTGATTTACACTATATAAATATTCCGGCAGTGCTAACTTGTGTAAAAGAAAACTGTATTAGTTGAATTTTTTTAAACGCACACATAGGCCTATACACACACCAAACTACATCCGACCGTTGCACTCATTTCAGTCAGTGCTCACCCCAATATTTGTCCGTTCAAGTGACTGAGGATTACTTTTACCACTACCTAGGTCAAAATTTTCAATTTTCAGATTTAGATTTAGCTTTAAAAAGGCTACTCAAAAGAAGCAAATGCCATCAAAATATAAAATAGATTTCACTAACAATTTAATATGTGTACCTAGTTGTAGGCTATCCTGGGTGTTGATCAGGAAAATTAAAATATATACAAATTCTAGTGCTAATACTAATCTCTTTTATACAGAGGCAGAACCGGTACGCAAGAACACTAGGATCGTGGTGTAATGGAAATATATGTTGTTGCTACTATAATCAAGAATTGGCTTCGCCCAGCAAAGTTTAGGATTGATGCAAGGTAAATTTATTGTGTTATTTATAATTTAGGTTAAAGAAAAGATTGCTTATCTAATTACCTAATATAGAACTTAAATTTTATTATAATTAACAGATTAGGCCGACATCTAACTACTGTGATGTTTTCTTTTCAAATTGTGAATTTTCAGTGACAGGCTATGCAAATGAGCAAAACTTAATCTGCGGTTTTATCCATCTCTTTTTTCTTTATTGTCAAGAACTCAATGCCTTATCGACAAATTTAATTATAAAGTACAGGTATAGTAAAAAATAGGTCTTAAAAATGCCTAACGAAGGGGTCTCCAACCTACAGCCTGTGGGCTACATCCGGCCCTCGTGCAGTTTTATTCCAGCCAGCAGAAAGCCAGCATACGTTTTTGAAAATTATTATTTTTTATAGCAAACACCAATTATATTCTCCCACGATTGCGTAAACACGTGTGGTCAGGTGGTCTCAGCTATATCGTGATCATCTCCCGTGATCTCGCCAAGACTCACGAGCATATTATACTGCAGTCTCGACGGTGCCGTGATTGTCTTTTGCAATCCCAGCAACACCCTTCATTGTTGACCGTGATTTCCTTGAGGTGTAAAAAGAGAACTTTGTCAATGAATGCAGGCTCAGCCATGGGATATTTATTTACCTCGCGGCTCATACCATAATCAAGAGCAATTAACTGTCTCTTCCCCATTCAACAAAATTTGCGTACAATACCCTGTCTCCAAGTTGGCAGGTTAACGTATTAAATAGGAACATAGTAAATGTCTCTCACTTGCTAATTTTTTCTCAATAGGCCTAGGGGAATATTAGTAGTAGTCAAGTAGCGGCAGATTAATTTAAATATATATATTTTTAATTGATCCTAATCGGCAGAACTACAAATTGAAATCCTAAACTAGCTGACATTTTAAGTGTCAAATTTTATAGCCTATTCTCACTAAAAAATCATTGAACTTTTTGTCAAAGATTTAGCTTAGAATGTGATTACTTCTTAATTGCACATCTTTCGTTAGAATTAGAGGCATTTATAATTTTATTTTATGAACAGAACTATATTTTATATTATTAAAAAAGGAAACTATGTAGTTTATTTGTTTATGGATAGATTTTTATAAAATTTGGCAAACTTATTTACTTTATCCTATACTATTGACGTATGCTCAAAAAAACTTTTTACCTTCTCCATGGCTGCAAACCTAACCTTGTTAAATCTAATCTTCATTCAATTTTTATCTTGTATATTTTTTTATATTATCAGCAAGTTAGGTTAGCTTATGACAGTTTAATTTTATAATAGAATGCTCTCATTTTGTCCGTAGTAAACCTTAATTCAATTTTTTCACAATCAGCAAGTTTGGTTAATTTGGTTAGGTTACGACATTTTAATTTTATAATAGAATGCTCTCATTTCGTCCGTATCACAAAAAGCCTTTACCTTGTGACAAACGACAACTACAATCTCATCGATAGTAGATGATGTTGTGATTCGATAGAGTAGCGAACAATTAACGTTAGTCGCTAAATCGGTGGCGTTTTTAGACAAAAAAGTGCTCACCGAGGAAAAAGGGTTGGAGACCCCTTGTCTAACATATTATATTTTATCTATAGCTGTCTTAGAAAATAACTCTGTTGAACCTCTTTTACAGGAACAATAGAAAACTCAAGAAGGCCATTTGGGAGATGAAGAAGACCAGAATTATTTTTTTTGTAAATTGTACATACCTATCTTTTTTATATTTGTGTTTAAATAATTTTTAATTAAACTTATTTTATCATACAAACAAAGTTTTTTCTTTAAAATGTTTTCCTTGAATGCAATTTTGTTTTAAACAAATATGTTTTGTGATACTTTTGTTAATGTTTTGTCAAATAAGAAATATATATATATATTTACATTTTTGGGTCACCCAAGAACTTTAACAAACTACCTATAACTTCAGAATAATAAGTCAAATCAAGGTAAGAACAGTAAAGAAGTCTGAACTGATATTATTTTAATCGCCATGAAATTTTAAATGTGAAAAAATGCAACCTAATTCTTCTAAACATATTTTACCAATAAATGTATGAGACATTTATTTGATATTCAATTTAATATTTATTTAATGTCAAATTAAGTGAGGTTGAACCTAAATTGACCATTTATTTTATATCAAATGAATGTTCGCGAATATTAATTTAATATTCGAATGTCAAAAATGTTATATCAATATTTATCACCATCATATTTAAAATGTGAATGTAAATTCAATCATATTCTCTTTATTATATTTTACCAATAAATTTATGAATGTCAAATTTGATATTTATTTTATATTCAATTTTAATATTTATTTGATGTAAAATTGAGTGACGTTTGAACCTAAATTGAACGTTTATTTGATATCAAACGAATGTTCGTGAATATCAATTTGATATTCAAATGTCAAAAATTTGATAGCTATTTGATATCAAATAAATATTCGGTGCTATGTGGGTAATTTAATTAGAATGTAATGTTCGCAAATGTGAGGTATTCTTCTACACACGACTTTTAGATTGTACTATTAACTATTCTGTATGCAATGAGCTGTCTATAATTCCTTCTTATCTATTCAAAGAACTTTTTCATTCAACTATGGCTTGGTTTTCTGCAAGCCCAAAGAGGTATGGGACTTCTTCTCTAGAACGAAGTAGTGTGGATCCTAACCTGAATTACTGGGGCTTATTTTTAGCGAATTTCCCAGATACGGAATAAGCTATTACCTTAGGTCTCATAGCAAGACATGGAGCTAGGACAGTTTACTTTTTCTTTTTGTGGTCCCCAGAGGCCAAAAACATCATTCATTCAAATTCATATAAAAGTTATCTGATTTTGTGGTACAATGTGTAATAAATAATAATGTTATGAATAAATTTAGGTTTACAAACATGTAAACCTATGTTTATTCGAAAACAAGTTCACAAACCAGCATAATCGGACTATGGGAATGGGGGTTTATGGAGTGTTTTATGGGGTAAAAATTGGTTTTTCCCAGTTTTGCATCACAAAAAACGTAATATTTGGTATTTTCTTTCCAAACCATGTTGTAGAGCTTAAAAAAACAAGTAATACACAAGACCCACGATAAATTATAAATTGAAGGTTATTATTATATTATTATCAAGCGTTATTATGCGCCTAATGGTTACGGATAAAATTCAAAAATAAACTGTACAATTTCAAATTCTCATGGAGAATAAGAAAACTGTTGTAGTTTGCTTGTTTATGAACATACTTTGATCAAATTTGGAAAATGCATTTATTTATTTCTAAGCTATTAACATAATAAACACTTTTTTACCCTCCCTGATCCAGAAAACCTACGTATTTGTTAAACTAATTCTAGGCCTATTTAAATAGGGAATAAATGTGATATTTTTAAGGAGACATTTTAATTTTAGTGCAAATTCAATCAGGCAAATGGAAATTTGTTTAGTCTGCAGGTTTGCTGCGGCAGGGGTATTTAACTTACCTGTAGCAGCAAACCTAAGTAATCATTAAAATGAGAATTATTTTAATAGGAAATAAGTGTTAAATATATAATATAAATATAAACTATGAATAAGTGTTGTTAAATATAAAATAAAGTGAGAATTTTAAGGAAATATTTTATTGAAAATCCAGTCAGATAAATGGAAATTCGCTTAGGTTTGCTACGGTGGGGATATTTTTTAATGACCTTAGAATCCTGATAGCACATAGCTAGCAAAGTCACTAGTTATTAAAATACAACATAAACTTGCCCTTTAACTCCTTCAGAACTAAAGTATTTTGAATGCTTACAACAACTATGGGAAACCAACTGAAAAAAATGATAATGATATACTGTAATTAAAAAACAGTCCAAAAATCCAATTTACTTTCTACTAGATTGTGTAAGAGATAACATTTAATTTGAGCACTTAATAACCAAAATAACAGAGCTTCATAAGAGGTGGGGTGACATATACAAATTGTAATCCACAATCATCAGTCAGTCATGACAAAATTTGCTCTAGTGTGTTCATCATATCACAATCACGACACATCTCATACACTCATAATTTCTAAATTGAGTAAGAATGTGATGATCAGATTCATTTGTGAAAACTAAAATGAATCAACAGTAAATGAGGAATTACCATAGGTAAATTAAAACAGCTTTGGTCAAGTTGCCAGGGTAAATTCTTTATTATCTAGAAAAAAGATGTAAAACCGACGGTCCTAATGATATGAAACCAGATTTAGCTCTGTAATTCAAGTTAACACTGATTCATCTAGATTTGGAGCTATCCCACTTTGTAATCCATGTGTTAAGAGCAATTGTTCACCATTTGTCTGAGTTTCAGCCATTGTAAGGTCTAGAAACCTATTTTCACTTAGATCTTTAAAACTTGGCATAAATTGGTAACAGAGTGAATCTGGATGTACAGAAAGAGCCTCTCTGAAAATTACTATTATTCGTTTAACAAAAATAATTAAGACAGCAATCAGGCATACTTTGGGTAATAATGACCTAACTTTTCAGCAATGAAAGCAGCTAGAATGTAAACCCTCTTGACCTCTAAGCTCAATCACACTTGCATGTAATCAGATAGTAACTAGGTGATGACTTTATTCTACAGGTCCTGATGAAAGACATCGCTACTCCTGTGCCTCCTGAGGATGTCAGAGGTTTGATCAAGAAATGTCTAGAAACAGCAGCTTATGTCAACTATACTCGGCTGTCAGCTGAAGCAAAGATCGAAGGTGATTTTCAAATATTTGTTTTGTTATTGTTGCTTAAAGTTAGAGTCAATGTTTAATTTGGGTTTGATGTTCTAAGTGGTGTCTTTTATGCATCCAAAAAGGTGAAATTTTACAATTTTACATGCTCTGCCATGACTCAAGCCTTAATTTACAGACAACAATCATAATAAAATAAGTGTATTTTTAGTTTAGAATTTTTCGGGATATAACTTGTTAACCTGTTGTATTTTTAATCCATTTATAAAATGTATCTTTATCGCTCGCACACAAAGGTTACTTCCTGGTGTTTCTAGCTAGACCATAAAGATAATCTTTATACGTTGTAAAAACTTCATATTTATTGTTTACACCATTTGGAATATTTCGGTTACCATTGGCAACATTTTTGAGTAAATATTTATGTTTAAAACCTTACAATATTCACATTGATTTAAAAAAAAAACATCACTTGCGTCTGGAAGTAACTTTCATGTTTAAAAAATGTTATCTCAAACTGCATTCACTTATAATACAATTTTGAGTTTCTATTTAACAAAAACTAAAAAAAACTATAAAGTTTTTAATAAGCTATCACAATATTCCCCATAGGAATTATGAGATATGAAATTATGCAATATCTAGTAATATTACAGTGCTGTTACTACTGCATACAGAGCTTCAGTAAAAACTTAGCTCAGTCTGAAAATACACCACAAAAGGGTAGAAATGCATTAGCTTTTGAGTTTCAGAAATTAGTGATTCATATTAAATATTAAATATATTCATATTAAATTTATTCATAGTTGGCAGTGAGTCGCTACTAACCACAGCATCACAAAATACAATATGCAATAAGTTTACGTACCTTACGTTGGCAATCATAGTTTAGTCTCGGGTGACTAGTTTCAAGACAACTGTTTCATTTTTAAGTCTCTGGACATCTTACATAAAATTATTTGAACTCATTGTCGCCATCAACAGACAAAAAAACAACATTTAATACACACGAAAGTGGATACATTGAGTTAACGAAAAAGAATGTGCTGCCTGCATATTAAAAGTTGTATTTTTGTGTATTGAAGACAACTAGGTGGTCAAATAATTTTATGTAAGATGACAAGAGACTTCAAAATAAAACAGTTCTTTCGAAACTAGTCGCCCGAGACTAAACTATGATTGTCAATGACAACGTAAGGTACATAAACCTATTTTATAATTTTATAAATCAATCATGCAGGCAATGCTGAGTAAAAAAAAGTTTTTGTAAATTGTTTTGTTTTGTGATTTACTCAGCATTGTAAATCACAAAACAAAACAATTTACAAAAACTGCTTGCCCGGGAAGTAACGTCTGTGAAGCGAGTGTTGGAGGTTTATAAAACAAACGTAATCACAAAACTAGTACTATCTGTTCAATTTACTTTCACAGGTTGTTATATTATTGTTGGTGCTTGTTCATCGACCTTGAAGGATAGGGTATAATAGGATGTAATGAACTGATCATGTATTGTTTTAAGGAGGTGATGGTGCAGTCCAAGGTAAAAATTATTGCCATGCATGATTCAGTAGGTTGTTTGTATGCCTCTGTTCATAGCCGTCTCTAATATAAGGCCGCGGCCTTCCATGTGGCAACGCCGTGACTCATCCCCACCCTGGTCCAACTCCTGGTATTGCCACCAGCAATAAAACGTGCAATATTTCGCCAAAACTGCGCTTATTCACATTGAAAGCTATGAAAATGGGACCAGTTCAATAGATTCATTTTTATCATGAAATGCCGCTTACAATGTTTTAGATTGTATTACAAAATACTAATTAATACATGTTTATATAAACTTATATTCACCACTTAATTCCAACCCTGAATATTATGCACAAGCGATATACATTTGTAATGAAAAAAGAACCATAAATAAATACAGTACTATTAAAAATAGGCCTAGGCTTCCCCTGACATTCTTTTAAATTTTATTATTAACTGGTCATCCAGTGTTCGAAAACTCGACAAAAAGTATGTAATGTACAGACTTCTCTGTCCACCGACCGGGAAAACCGGGAATTATGTGGGATTTATGTATTTAACTGGGAATTTTTTGCCGGGATCGCGCATGACGACGATGACGTATCCGTGACCGTGGAAGACGACGATGACGTATCCGTGACCGCAGGAGTCGGTGACAACGTTTCCGTGACCGCGGGAGACGACGATGACATTTCCGTGACCGCGGGAAACGACAATGGCGTTTCCGTGACACGGGAGTCAACGATGATATTTCCGTGACCGTGGAAGACGACGATGACGTATCCGTGACCGCAGGAGTCGGTGACAACGTTTCCGTGACCGCGGGAGACGACGATGACATTTCCGTGACCGCGGGAAACGACAATGGCGTTTCCGTGACACGGGAGTCAACGATGATATTTCCGTAACCGCGGGAGACGACGATGACGTTTCCGAGACTGCGGGAGACGATGATGGCGTTTCCGTGACCGCGGGAGACAACGATGACATTTTCGTTACCGCGGGAGACGACGATGACGTTTTCGTGACTTCAGGAGACGACGATGACTTTTCCATGATCGCGCATGCGGACAAAAAAAAAATACATGCATATTAAAATGTACGAAACACAACTGCACAAGACTTTGATAACATCTTGCCTCTTTAAAATATTTTAAATTGAGTGTAGGAGTTTTGCCAACGGGTATCAGGTAGAAAGGGTCCCCATCCATGAATTTCACATACTGCGGAGTTTTGCCAACGGTTGCGGGTTGCGCGAGAGGGGGAGGAGGAGAGAGAGAGATTACACGTGACCGTGAGGGTGGCTTCCGCTAGGGGTGGACAAACCAGGCAGGATGCTGACTGTGTTCAAAGTAATGGAGTTATGCACTTCTGACTGTGAAAGGATATGTATTGAATTTTTAACCTAACCTAACCTAATCTAACCTAACCTAACCTAACCTAACCTAACCCACTGCGACAAGCGCATAACTGCCAAGCGTAGACAACCCTGACAATCGCTCTCCTTCCCTCCGTCACACTCTTTCTCCCACCACCACCGTTGGCAAATCTCCGCACCAAGAGGTGGCCGAAGGCATCCCCCCCATCTACCTGACACCCGTTGGCAAAACTCCGGTTCCCTTTTAAATTATCAGTATCTTTAGTGTATTTATTTTTCATTTTGATGATATGTAAGAGGTACAAAAACTGTTTGTTTAAACTATATTACTATTGCTATTTTAGTTTTATATTTTTTATCCAATATGTTTTACATTTAGTTTTAATAAGGTAGGAAACGTGTGTTTTCTTAATCAGAACGTGTTACTTGATTAAGTGTATATGTATTGCTCTAACCCACTCATCTCAATGCGGACCTTCTAGAGAGAAGTGAAATAATTGTATATAGTATATACCCCTCAGTTATTAATGCTTTTGGGTAGTTACTTTACTATTGCACCCCGGAATGACAAACTTGTGTGGCATAACACACTGTCACTACAAATACCATATTGTCTATAATTGTATAAAACAAATGAGTTAACACCGGTGATGCGTCGTCTAGCAGTGCAAACTAATAGCGGGAGCCGGCTGGACTATGCCTCAGATGCGACGTTGCCAGATTTCGCTCGCCACAGCCTTATACTAGAGACAGCTATGCTCTGTTGCATTTCTTACAAACTAATTCACAAGCACCGTGATTTACAACGTAGTTTAATTAATTAGTAAAGGTTTATAAAGTTAACTGTGACTAGTTCACTAATTACTGCAAATTTGGCACCTTTAGCACCCTTTTAGTGAAGAACCAATGATAACAGTATTTATTGTTAAGTATACACTGATATTGCAAATTTTGAAATTAATTGCTTGTAGATTGACGATAAACAAGGTATGAGTTTTGGAATAAGATAATTTCTTTTGTCACATAACCATAACTAAATTTTATATGTCTTGAACAATAGATTTTTAATAACATTGAACATTTATAATTATTTAAAAAAATGTGATTATGTGGAACATTATTTAAACTTGTGCAAAACTTAAGATTAAACTCAGCAAGAAAGCTTAGAACAGTGGCAACTAAAGCTAAATTGATTAAAATAATTTACCTTTCCTGAGAAAACTCGAACAAAAATATAAAATGAAGTTCAACCAAGAAAGCCCTGTTGAACAAACATAAGATTGATACCATAAATACTACAGAAAAGTAAAATTTTACAAGATTACTGATTAAAAAAAATTAAATTACTAAAGTGTTATGTTAGATTTTCACCTACATATGTTGAGCTATAGTTTACAGTTAAGAATGTAAACAAAAACACTTGTTTTATAATTGATTAATTTGAGTAAAGCAATGGTCATACTCATAATCATTATAAGTTTGATTGATCAAGACAGTAATCAGTACTAATTAAATTATGTACAATTATGTGAGTACTTTTACTTCTCTTTAGAAGAACGACAAAACGAGCGTAATATGGTTCACTTTGGGTACAGTATACTAACAAATTATTTCTGGGATCATATGCTTTTTTCTACGGTTCAAAATGGTACCTGCTACAGAAAGTTGGTGGAACCTAACTGGAATCTGTAATAATAAATAAGTTCATCCGTTTCCTTAACCTTTTCCTCATGGTTAGTAATACTAAGAACCAAATTGGTTTTTGGAGTTTAAAGTAACAAAATAGTTTGAAATATTGTAGTTGCATGTTATTTTGTGCTAGTTGCATGATGGCTACATTGAGTTAATGAAAAAGTAGAGCATAAAATATTTAACATGTTTGCATTAGAGTTGATAGTTTTTTTGCGACCTTTATTTGAACATCAAGTTTAAGTTTTATTTTCTACCCATAATACCACGACAAAACTGATTCTAAGCAGTGATAAGGGATGGAAGAGATTGTAGGTAAGGTTAGACACAAAGAAATACGATCAAATTTGTCTTTAAAATAAAATAATACTTACATGAAAATGTCTGCAGTATCCAAACCCTGAAATCACAGTTTTATTCTTTTTGACAAATGACAATCTCTTTTGATTATAAGCACTAAAAAATAGCTTTACCAATATTTGTGTTGATTGATATATTAAAAGAAACATAAATTAATAAAAACACTTTTATTGTAAGGTTTACAATGGTCAAGATATCAATTTCATTTTGTTTATTTTATGACCCTACACATCCATGCATCAATATTTTGTCATAAATTATTCATTTAAAGTATTCAAAATTGTCTTTTATATATACCAACACAGTTGAATCCCAAAAGTTCAGAGCATCAGCAGCTGGCAATAGGGCCATTACCAGCAGTAGGCATGTATGTAGAATGGGCGAATGTTATAGTCTGTATTTCTTAAGCCTAGTCCAGACTTGAAGACTAAATCGGCCGATCGTCTGCTGACAGTCTGTCAACACAGTTTCGGATACAAGTCTCCGATTTGTTTACGTTCACACTTGCCAGCCAGTTTTTATCGTTATGGCAACTAATGAGTACGTTATTTCATCCTGTGCGTGCTTCTTACTTCTTAACCATGTGGCTGATGTACCGAGGAAGAAAGAATGGTGAACCCGCAACGTTCTCTAGGAAGGTTCGTGCTACGGTATTGTATTGTGAAAACCTACTATCTGTCCTTCGATTAGAAGATGACACAGGATTTGGAAACTTTACAAGATTGACCCCTACAGATTTGGAGGTTCTGTTTGAGCAAAGATAACAAACTAATGTACACGTTACAGGGCTGGAATTTCAGCCCTGAACGCCACACTGAACACCAGCGGGTTTGGGTTGTATCCCATATTCTGTCTACAGACACGTTCACACATGTAGACTTGAGATAAAAGACTTGTATCTTGTCTCCGTGTTTCCTATTCGTATGGGAAACAGGAAACACTCTATTTTGTCTCCAGAAACAGGGAGATTTGTCTGCCGACAGTCGGCCAATCATCTGATGATATCGCTAGAAACAAAAGGCAACATTACGGAGACAGTCAACCGAAAATGTTTCCGGAGACAAATCAGTAAATCACCACATGTTAAAGCCTAATGGCTTTAGATTTACATTCAGGAGAGTGTGCATTACAAATATCCCCTTGAATTACATAGTTAATTAATATCAATGTAACAATATATTTTTGCACTTTACTCTTTCTTATCCTCTAACCATGGAATTCTTTACTTTGGTATTATTCACTAAAAGGGTTATAAGAAATTTCAGCCTATTTTGCTTTTGCCTTGACATTTTTTATAAATAAATGGCTAGTAAAAAGAATTGGTGTCGTAGTTCAATGCAACAGAATATTGCTGGTTTTTATTCCAATGACCATGTCCAATATAAAATGTTCATAAGTAATCTATCATGTTTGAGGACTGTGGAATGTGTAGTTGAAATATTGCTCTTGACATCCTCTAAGACATAGTTATTTATTATTGGGTTGCTATTTTGTATATTTGACTGTAGATGCTCAACTTGACTGGAAAACACTGATAGGCATGACAGTTTATACTTATTCATCAGAATAGAATCTAGTTACCCAATGTAAAATTGGTTTTTAAGGTAGACAATGAGTTTAACATCTATAACTTAATATAAAATACCTAAGAGAAACTTGACCGGATCATCTTAAAATTAATTTAAGATACAAAATCTCCAATATGATATATGTCAGTGTTCACTAAAAAGGTACCTAAGTTAAACTGTTATTTTGTCTATTTTATTATATTATTTTGTTTTGATTTGAAGATCAGACAAATTTAGTACAATATTTCTTAATTTCTTTTCTCCTTATTTGAAAAGATGTCATCACACACTATCAATTTTAAATCAGTTGTAACTATAAATACATTTTAAAAATTCAACCATAGTTATTAGAGTTTAGTTTTTTATTTTAAATTGGAAGGATATTAACGTTGGAATTCATGTGAAACCAAAATGTTTTATTTTTGTTTTAAACAACTGTGTGTTTATTTTTGTTTTTGTCTTGACTGAAATCTCAAGAAAACCCCCTGATTTTTAACATTGTTTTAAATAGTTTTAACTCATTGTATAAACAAGTGTTATTCTTCTCAGATGCTTCCTTTAAACTCAATATTTATTCTAAACGTCATCAGATTTTCATGAACCTTGCACAATCTAATTTATGAATACATTGAGTTATATTTGAAAACATTTAAGTTATTTTTTTACTTTCGTACAGTAACTTTGAAGAATGATAACTAGTTGCCATTCTTTTTTTTCAGATGATTTGAGTGGTGAAATGATAGTGCCTCCTGGCAAGAAGCTAGAAGACCTCATCCACCTTGCTGAACTCTGTGTGGATTTGCTGCAGCAGAATGAAGAACATTATGCGGAGGTAAGTCAATCGTGGTTGTGCTGGTTTAAGATAAAACAATTGTTATTTTGTTTTGCCCAAAACCTTTCAGTAAATATTTAAGTTTCCTCACGATTTGAAATGTTTATTGTGATATATGTAGTCAATGACGTTTTCCTAGCAATTTTTATCCAAAGCAAGATTACAGGTTGAATGAATCTCAATGTTTGTACAATTGTTAATTAAATTGGTATGTCAAACAGAATGGGAAATATTACAGATCTGTGCCACTTGAATTTCCATATAATAATGTATTTATTACACTTACTTACTTTTATTTATTTGAACTTACTTTTGACTCATTTAATACTTTTTTGGATACATAAACAAACTTTACAGGTTAAAACTTGTATTTTTTGTTGTTATGAAGGAAGTTTCTAACCAGTTTGTTAAAACCTTAAACTGATAATGTAATGTGACAAGTACAGCTGTTAAAATGTCACTAACGGTAGAGTAAATAAGTATAGTTTTATTTCTTAAGAAAACAGACTCTAAATTTGAAGCTTTCTTGACTTATTCATTCACTGGAATAAAATATTTTAACAAAATTCAGTTTAGATGGAGACATTTAAGATAACATCAATAGTTTTTTGGTTAGGCCAGGTTAGGGAAATCAGTCTGGTAACTCAATTTTGTTCGGTATTTTTGATTCTTTAGCACGCTCATTCATACTTTAAATTTGTCATAATGACACCTTCAAGATTTCATCCATAAGCAAATGATAGTTTTTAGTATTTTGATGATTTTAGCTGCTAAAACTTATCTCTCAATCTACCTGTTTGACCTTTTTGGACTCTTTAATTACTAGGGATTACTCACTCTAAGACGATGTAATATTCAATTGCAAGCTAATTTTTAATACTATCATTGTAGCCATTTCAGAACATCTTTATAGATATTTGTATCAAACTCCATTTAGGATTTGAGATTTCCAATCTTTATACACAGCTAAGATAAAATTGTTTCAATGAAAAACTTTCCTTATAGCTCGTGTGAAAAACATGTATGTTCCTCAAATTCTAATGCATTTTGCTAATTTTTCATTTGCTTTAAGTTTATATTTTACTAGCACAACAAATGATAACACATATTTTATTTTTATCATAAAAAATAGTGATAAGTTGTTTATGAAATCTTAGACATACCACAATGATCATTATCTTAAAATGTATTGGTAACTATTAAAATAAACGACACTATTTACATCTGTACCTTGGCTGAAAAATTTTATTTTATCAATAAATTTCATCTTAAGATGATGTTTTTTTAACATATCAATCATGTTTCATTAATACCTCGTAAGTTTAATATATCCATACTATATAATTGTATGGCCTCTGGATAAGAATATTGATCTTGACAAACGATCGATAATATAAATTTGAATGACAAATGAAGAGATTTAATAGAGTATCGTAAATGTTATAGATTTTAATATACTATAGTTGTATTGTTTATTTTCAAATCTCATGTTTTTTGTGAATCCATGGCTACAGCGATTGATTTTTTTATGGGATTTAGGATACCGCTTAGTGAGCATGCTGATACCATACAGTTTACTAAAGGAACAATTTACCCAAAACTGTGCCACTTATACATCCATTTACAAACATAGCCAATTAGTTGAATTTAAAGGATACACATGAAATTAAAACATATTTCTAAGGATATATTTTCCTCAGGAATGTTTTGCCTCCCTGAAGGAGTGAGATATATTTTTTCTATCCGTTAATTTCATTCCAACTGAACTCTTGTAATTATATTCACTTAACAGTATTTTTAGGTCCATCAGCAGATGAGAATATATTTTACACACATTGAATGACACATACATGTTCCTCTTGTTTCCTATGCACGACTGCTTTTATGTGGGTGTGTGGGTATTGTACATGTATATAAAAATATGTTGTGTACACGTATAAATTAAATGTTTATATTAGTTCATCTAGAAACACTTTTAAGTTGAATTTGTATATTTACATTACGGGTTTTAATATGTTATGTTAGTAGTCGGGGATGCATTGCACGGCATCCAAGTGCCACGATGTCCAATGATATTATTCAGTGTCACGATGTCCAAAATTTAATTTTTGAGCTGTTGCACGACATCCAATATAAAATATTTGACTGTTGCACGACGTCCAAATCTCACCATGTCCAAAAGTACAGTAACTGCAAAAAATATAGTCTTTCTACAAGCTTTGGACGTCATGAGATTAGTCGTCGTGAAACAGCGCACTATATACTCTTAAAAAAGTATTATTTGCACCACGTCCAAAGCTGCTCCAGTTGCACGACGTCCAATGATATAACCCAGTGTCACGACGTCCAAAATATAATTTTAGAGCTGTTTCATGACATCCAATATAAAATATTCTATTGTTGCACCACGTCCAAAGCCGCTGGTGCCAGTTGCACGATGTCCAATGATATAAGTCAGTGTCATGACGTCCAAAATATAATTATTGAGCTGTTTCACGATGTCCAATATAAAATATTTGACTGTTGCACTACGTCCAAAACCGCTGTTGCCAGTTGCACAACGTTCAATATAGCTCATTGACTTATATCATTGGACGTCATGCAACTCGCAGCGGCTTTGAATGTGGTGCAAATGATAAATTTTAAGAGTATATAGTGCACTGTTTCATGACGACCAATCTCATGACGTCCAAAGCTTATAGAAAGACTATATTTTTTGCAGTTACTGTACTTTTGGACATGGTGAGATTTGGACATCGTGCAACAGTCAAATATTTTATATTGGACGTCATGCAACAGCTAAAATTATATTTTGGTTGTTGTGACACTGAATAATATCATTGGATGTCGTGGGACTTGAACGTCGTGCAACACTCCCCTAAATTATGGTACCATCTTTATCTATCTCTAAGTGCCTTTTAACTTTTTATCCATAAATACCAGTTTTAGAAAGAGAAATTCGTCATCGATCAGATTCTAAGTTGAATGATGAATGATTTTTCAATCTTATATCAATAAAAAAATGGGGAAAATGTGTATCTTATAAAAATAAACTTGGAACACAATCATAAGTGATTCTAATTAAATTCATTTTACCAGTTTTTCCCCCTTTTTAAGATTTCTAATATCATCCCTAACTTAATAAATTATTTATGGTATAGACCACTTCGAAATAACTCCCTTGGTTATTTTCTGAGGGAAAAGTTAAGAGTAGGTGATAATAAAGTCTAAGATTAACGGAATGACATTTTTTGAGGTATTTGCCAATAGGTATGAAATCCATCAAAGGTTCAAACTTACATTTTCAATCACTTTGTGTGATTTATGTTATAAAAGGCATTTGGAAATGGGTATTGTATATTTTATGACATTAAAATATGTTTTAGATAATAAATAAATAATAATACTTTGTACATTTGTACTATCATAGAAGGATAATTAATTTGTGCATGTAATAAGCGAAGCATCAAACTAAGAATATCAATATTCAAAGAGAATGTCAAACACTGATGCACTCTTAATATTACAAAGCAACGTTGGCTCAAGAGCCAACAAGTTGTGTAAGTAGTTTGAAAATTGAACATCAAATGAAAATTTAAGATTCAGATCCGTGCAAGGTTCTTTTTCCTCATTAAGAGCCACAGAAAAGTGAACTGGACAACTCAACCTACAAGTTTGAGAGAATGTTTGATTCTCGTTTATTTTATAAATTTATACAGGAATATAAAGCGAATAACAGAATAATGGTTGTTGAATGCCATGCTCCCTGACACTTTTACAACATAAAAATACTGGAATCAACCATTCATTGGTAAGTTTATACCATTTTTCTTTTGGAATCGAAAAAAGAAAGTGCATAATTTTCTGGAAATTAGTTAAGAAAAATGTTTTTTTTTTACATAACGCTCTGTCAGCTTAGCAACACAAAATCAAGAAGCTGTCATGATTATGGTAATACACAAAGTCGAGAAACAGTAAACTTACCAAGTACACAATGAGTCCCAGAAGTGGTAACCATATCTATGATCTGGAAACAAACAAGTAAACCTTCACGCTGCCCCACCATGAAAGGTGAAATGGTGGCATTATTCATAAATATTTTCCAGAGAGCATGATTGAAGACTGGCCTTTTCTAATCATTCATGCCGTTCAACTTCAAACTCCAAGGATAAAGTCAATGATACACCGAAGAATGCCAACAGTCAATGAAAATTTGAGAAGAATAGCAGTAACAAACTCTTCTCTTCTTTGGAGACAAATTACTAATTGGTTGATTATCAATTGGTTGACAGATAGTTGGTTCTTGCTCCATTTGAAGTTTTCACCTCTGCACAAGTTAAATGTTGGAAATCAGCTTGAATGTATGCAGATTAATACAGGCCAGAATTTGTATATCTTAATGTAGTTTTACTCTCATAGGTTCTGCAAGAGGGAGGAGCCATTTATTTAGGTCTGACCATTCAATGCCTCTATTTTTATTTATTTTTTATTTATTTTTTTTCATTAACAATATAAAACACATGTTTTGCACTACACATAAGATTAATCACTTTTTTATTCTTTGTTTATACTGTATTATGATTCTTAAAAATAATAAACATATCAAATCTTCCTTTCAATTTATTTCAGTTTGTACAGTTTTCAAAAGATTTTAGTATACAATATTTATTATTAGATATAATAATATTGAAAATTAGGATTTCCAAAAGCCCCAGATCATGTTAACAGTTAAATAACCATGGCTAAAAATAAAATACATATTATTCAATCAACTAATAGTGATTTTAAATAGTGTATTCCAGTCCAAAATATGTTATTTAATATTTCATACCAACTAACAATCTTATCACATTTGTTGATATATTTGGTCAAAACACTTAATCTGCTGTTTGTGTGCATGTGGACATATACAGGGTGACAAAAAAGTCTGAAAACGGCTTAATATCTTTTTAACTAAATCCGTTAGAAAATTCAAACCATTCACATCAACTTACATGTATGAAAACTTCTTTTTCCAAGCATTAGCCTATCATTTTTTTACCTCTACCAGGGGACGACCCATGACGCACATAATCTTTAATGTAAGCATAGGTTGATATGCACATCATTTTAAAGGGTTAGTCAAATGGAGTTCATTGCCAGAAACCGTGTCTCAAAACGTTCATCCATTACAAAATGGCGGCTGTCAAAGTTCTCAGGCCTTAGTATTGGTAAATACTCGTATTCAACATTAGCTTGAGACCTGAAATTGTATTTTAAAGTCAACTAGCTTGTATACTAATATTATTCAATCTTCAAAACAAATTCAACCGGGTTTCAGATTTCCCAGCTAATGTTGACTATGAGTAGGATTTACCAATACTAAGAACTGTGCAGGTATGTTCCGCAAGAACTTTGGACTGCCGCCATTTTGTAATGGATGAATCTTTTATGACGCGGTTTCCGACAATGAACTCCACTTGACTAGACCTTTAAAATTATGTGCATATCAACCTATGCTTACATTAAAGATTATGTACCAACTCCTCATGGGCCGTCCCCTGGTGAAGGTAAAAAAATGATAATGCTTGTAAAAAGTAGTTTTCATACATATATGTTGATGTGAAAGGTTTGAACTTTCTAACAAATTTAGTTAAAAAGATATCAAGCCGTTTCCAGACTTTATTGCCACCCTGTATTTGTTTCTATAATTCTTAGATGAGTTGTCACTTCATAAGTGTATACAGATCAACATTATACTAATATAATGTTCTACCTTAATGTTCTGATGAAGGTAGTATTCAGTTTAAATAAAATCTGTATTAAAATAAAAAAATTATAGCCCTTTATATTTAATTGTAGACTAAGTTATCAATGCAGGGGAAAATAAAATTGTAATATTTCTCTTGATTTTAATTTTTTCTGCCAAATATTATACAGCATAACTATTATCTACTTTTATGTTGAAGTTAAACTTGTCTGGGACTTTTGGAACTGTGTTAAATTTTTGTTTTATTAGTAAAACCTATAAGTGCGTGTATTGTTCAGACACATAAAACGGTTTCTCAAATATTTGTCATACTGAGGGAAATACAAAAGGGCTGCATCAGTTTATAAACTGTAAAAAAAGTGTGATTTCATTCCTTAATGAAAATTCACTATCTGGGCATTACTGTTCCCTGAAAAAAATAAGGAGAAAGGAACGCATAGCATACCTAAGAACATACTGACTTACTTAAGAAAAGAGTTCCAGGCAGTTTATTCTAAGATGGCAGTAGGTCCAAGCGGCTCCTTCAGAAAGAGTAGGTACTACGAGAGTTTCAAAACTGGCATCATTGACTGTGAGTCATTTTTATCTTCTATTCCTCTTAAAAGGGCAAAAGGTTATGTAGATTTTGTTGTAAACTTGTTGTCTGCTATCAACTGCCTGGAACTCTTCTTAGGTAAGTTAGTTGTGTGTCTGTTTCTTCTTCCTCGATGTATTCCATAGCTAAGTGTTTTATCCTCCATACAAATATTATGTGGTGCTTAGGTGATTTTACGATTTGATTGTTCTCTCAAATGTTTTTTAAAGTGTAATTTACGTGTCTGGGTATAGACATACAAGTGTGTGTGTGTGTATACTGTATACTTGTATACTGTATACTGAATGTGGTGGAGCATGCCTCACACGTATGTGTCAGTGTAACTGTGTCAATGTTACTCATGTGGTCCATGTTGTATCTATCTATTGATGGCCTTCTATCACCCCCTTACCTGTCATTCTATCTATCTTTAATTTATATTTTTATTCTTTTCTTTCCTCTCACGCGATGGCTGTGATGATCAGGCTTACAGATCGGTGAGTTATGTGTACTGTTGCTACTCTTGTTAGTTACCTAGCAAATCAGAACAAGCTGGTAAGGCCTATGTTTTACATTCACTTTTCAGTACGTGTAGTAGATAGGAATACCTTTGTTGTTTTTCCTGTAGACCTTGCATAGGTAAGAAGTTTGTGTCACCCTATGCATTCAGCAACCTTATGTGGCATCATCAAGGGTCTTCTACAAGCTGGTCAAATGCATAAGAGTGGCACAAACATCTCACCCACTCAAGAACTACAGACTACAAACACAAATGTAATCCAATATAATTCAAGTTCATGAAACTGGGATGGTAAATAATCGAATATATTAATTATAAATAGTTAAACCCTATTTACTCTCACCATTGGCTAAAGCTCTCACCTACAAAACTCTGTAACTTGATGAATGTAATGCTTGTTTCTCATGGAACCTATACTGAAAAATGAAGTTGAAACAGAATACAGAATAAGGACTTATGGTTTGAGATCTCTTCAAATAACTTTTCTAATTTATATTTCAATTTTTGTTCTATTAGAGATGTTAAGATATAAAGAAGTGGGCTGTTATAAAATGTGTGCATAATATTAAGATGTTTAATTTTTCATTGTATGGGTTGCATAAAAATGTTTGAAATTTCCGTTATACTAGTAAGGTAATTGAATTGAAATATTTTGTATTTTACTTCTATATTTTAAAAAGAGTGTTGATACAAAAGTTAAATATTTTTTGTATTTAAACTTCTCTTGGAGACTCAGTTATTTTTATTAATGTTTAACATTAATTCTGTACTGTGGTCAATCATATTCTTAAAACACTATTTGGGAAAATTAAGATATTAACCAACTTTTTTGCAAAAAAAAGTATATACTTTGTTGGTTCTGATTTGATTGGGGGACTTATTAGCCTTTGAATAAAATATAATTATTAATTTACTCTTGGGAGCAAGCATGCGTTTTTATCTTGATCTCTATTGAAGTGTTCACATTTCATGTTTTGGCGTTGAAATTAACTTCCTGTACACTTTTCTTGCTGATTATTTACATTTTGTTTTACATAAAAATGAGAGTATAAGTTACTTTGTTTAGGCAGAGTAAAAATATTCACTTCCAATATATTAGATAACGTTGGCTAAGATTTAAAAAATATATTAAAACTATCATAGGTTGTAGGATTATGCTTGTTAATTGCATGCTATGTTAGGAATAAAATATTTGAGAAAATATCTGAGTATATTTTGGTTGTCAAAGATTTGATCAGTCACTATGTGGAATTTGTTTAAGAAGTAGGTTTTCTTGCACGGATTCTTCTATGCATGTAAAATACTATTATTATCTCAATGACAACAGAGTCACAAATTTTGTAATTCGTGGTAGTCCAAAGAAGAAATATTATGAAAAATTGTTAACCACTTGAAAGGTTCTATCAAACTGTATGCATTTTTTTTATTTATAAATGATTAAATTTTACTTAATTCGTAAACAGCTTGATTGTATCTCTAATATTTCTAAGGATTACTATAAAAAATTACTATATAAAATTGTTACCTATATAATTTTCAATCACAGAATAAATATTAAGAAGTAAAATGATAAATTATCATAAAAATTTAAGTGAGTATTCAAATCATTGCTCCATGTAAAATTAATGTTAATCATTAATGTATATATTTTTTAATGCTTAAATTAAAGTTTACTGTACTAAATTTGTTACTAAATACTGTAGATTCAATACTAAATACCTTCCAATTGTTCATTTTCTATTTGATATCAATTATAGGTTTGATTTAAATGTACAATAGGGACAATTGCCATGGTTTACTTAATACTAATAAAATAATAAGGTATTCAATACCGTAGGTAGTATAAACATCAACTAAAGTGGACCGCATGAAAATGGTTTGATAAAATTTCAAGCTTTATTGCCAAGTTTCTACAAAAGAATCAGTCACAAAAAGCTGTAAAAATTTTTACGCCATACTACACTTTTTTAACAAATTTCCCACGCAAGGATTTAGTCCAGAAAACAACTGTTTACCATCAGCTTAATCAAATGGGCTTTCATTACGTACTACTGTACTGTAATGAGTTTTTTCTGGACACCAGTTGATTATATTTGGCAATGAGTGGTTATAAACAAAAACATAACCTCTCATAACTTCTAAAAGTTATGAGTGATTGAGAGATATAAGTGATTGTTAGTCCTTTAGTCGGTGGGAATATATAAGCATTTGTACAGGTTTGTTATTGTTAAGTTAGCTTAGAGTAGTATGGCGTAAAATATCGTACGTCACTCGTCCAATATGTGTTTATTGGACTCGTATGGTAATCCCGCACTTGCCTTCGTCTCGCACGGGAACAACCACACTTGTTTAGTTAACACATATTTTCAGGACTAGTAACATAATATGCTATTATTGAACCATTTTCGTCCGGTCTACTCTATGTATTAAGTTAACATGCTTATGTATGTCTCTGTATCACCCTGAATGTATGGATTTCTTTCAAATGTTTTCGTTTTAAACAGGATAAAGTAAGTACAAGTTATATAAGTGCATGGCTGCTTTTCTTGTATGTTATGTGCATCCACCCCAACACTTGGCTTTACAGTTTTTGCACTTTTCCTTCTCTTGCATTCTTTACAATTCCAGACAGTTTACAAACCCCAACAGTTAGCATCAATTTATATTAAATTGTTTTCATACAGGCACAGTTGGATATTTGAGTACCAAACACACATTCCAATCATCTTCTGCTGCAGATTCCAGATTGTATTATAAAACAGTTCTCACATCTTAACCAATTACATTTTTGTATAAATGGTTTTGTAGTATTTTCAATACTCTTAATTTTATTTCAGCACGGACATGTGACATTTATTGCATTGTTGATATAATGTAGAACTTTTGATGACGTAACTATTACCTCACCCAATATTTGTTCAATAGCAAATCAATTTACACTTATTAGTTTAGCAGTAATTACACGTACATCTTTCATGCTTAACTATCAATTTATAAAAAAAGTATGCAGGTGGTTGAAACGTAAACACTCAATGAAAGGGAAATTTGAGCATTAAAGATCAAGTAAGAGCAACTAAATACAAATATATCACTATCTTAGTCTAAACATGTGTTTGAATGTTAGTATTAAAGCAATTGTCTTTGGGCGATTTTTTTAAGATTTTTGAATTTTAACAGACATCCAAACATCGTATAACATCAGGACATATTCAGACCCACATTCATTCAAGGCATAGTTTAACTAACTAATATATATAAACTCTAATTATTGAACTCTAATTTTATGAGCAGACATAATTTAAAATAAACAGTTAATCGTAATTATATTCTGACTCGAAAACCCAAAATCACCAGTATAAGATACCGTACATTTTAGTCATTATTTTGTTTTGGATTAATAGTTTTAAGCTCAACACATTTTTAGTTGTTATGCATTCAAACGAGCAGTTACATAAAATAAGAACTAATTTTGCTGTTAAGTACTTTAAAGTAACTTTTTAAAGTTTGCACATTATTTTATAGTTTACCTACTCATAACATGACTTCTAGAGATAAGAATCAAATAACATGGTTAAAATAATTACCCACTTTTGAAAACTAAAGGTAAAAGTGCATTGCCAACAAATATATAAAAACATATTGTTTTGCATTATCTTTTGCATAAAACCAAATGTGGATTTAGAATGTATTATAATTTTTTGGATGAAGTCAGTATTAATCATTGGATAAAACCTTTGTTGAATAAAAACTTTTGATTTAAATCGAAGGGTTTAAAGTGAGATCTTAGGCACAGATTGTAATTGCAAAAAAAACATAAATAATTTGAAATGAATTTTAAATTAATATATTTTTAATTGGGATTTTGAGTCGTATAGATACAGAGCACTAGGAAATATGAAATAAATAATTAAATTTTTAGGTGAATAATAATTTTATACCCTTCGAAAAATAAACTTTTTTTAGATTTCAATTATACTATGTAAAACTTTATACATACTCATACCAGATATTGCCATCTAACAGACCATGTCAAAAACATGGACTTTATTCTAGATGCAACATTGTCTTCTATCATGAGATAGTACACATTCTGTATAATTTGTTCAGGATTTCTACGGTCTTATTATACATAGGGATTCATCATTGAAATACATCTAAGCTCTTTGTAAAACTATATTGGTCGGGCTTTGGTCACTCATAAGTTAAGTTCCTTTAAACATTAGAACACCTTCGTAAATTGAAGAGATTGTCAAAGCTCTTTAAAATTTCTTGCAAAAAGCTCAGTGTTGAATATTCTGCTGATCATTTATGAACATATTAAGGAATATTGCCTTGATACTGTGTTGATATCCTCAATTTAAAAAAAACAACTGATTATTCAATTTTTATATGCAACAAAGAATATTAAATACAACTGCTTACATTACCAGCCAAATATTTAAGTGGCAATGGCATGATTACTTGTAATTTGTGAAATTATATCCCAGCCTAATGCTGAAATATTTTGCAATTGACGGATAGTCCTTTGCAACCATAAACATTGTTTCCATTGTGCATTGTGACAAAACTTCTTTCCAAAAGTGGTTGTACATAATCACTCGCATATACTGTAGAGTCTTTGTTCTCGGTAGATGTCCACATCATTGAACTGGTTACTGGTTGAAATTCTGGCCAACATTCGGGAGTTGTTGCAATTGTTCATCCTTGGATACAATTAAACTGATAGATTACTAACACAGTAGTTCAAATCAGTTAAGCTGTTGATTGCTCCAAAGATCGATTGCTCCAATGCATTTAAAAATTCTGCCAATTCAACAATGTAGTCATCTCCCAAAGAAGAAAATTCAGTGGTCTACTTTGCCTGTGGAAGTCTACCTTCCACTCATATATAGTTTAACATAGTTTTTATTGTAGTGAGACAGTTGTTGTTTATTACTTCGTTGAATATTTTTAAGTTCACTCTTAATCAGTGCTACTATTCTGGTGATACACAAGTACAGTATATAATGTATTCAATTCGGTAAAATGCGCATACTGCTCTTATTAAATTGTATCTGCCTGCCTAGCCAGTCAACAGTATACAAATGATTGTGTTATACGCTTATATGTATTTAATTTAATTTATTTTAAATTAATATTATAACATTTTTCAGAACTAAATTAATGCATTTTTACTGCTTTAGCTTAGCTAGGCATAGTATCAATATATTGTAGCTATTTAGAGTTTTTCAATTTCTCATCTTCTTATTTCAGTATTATGATTTTTGCATTCAATTAATATTTTGGGGTTAGTGTTTTGTGCAATATAAAGTAGATTTTTCTCTGCATGTGTTTTCAATAATCATGTGGAGTTTTTAATCAGTTTATTTTTACCCTTTTCATACATTATTTGATTTAATTAATTAATTAAATTAAGAATGGATTATTGGTAGAATGTTTGAAGTAATGAGTAGATATTTACCAAACAGCCTCTTTTGGGCATATTATTTATTACCTGCTCTCCAGGCAAGGTCTCATGGTTCCTATGCATTAGATATTTTTACCTAATTAGGTAGTTATCATATATGAATTTTTATGATCACAAAGAAAAATAACATTTTGCAACCTTATAACTTATAGATTTTCTAATGCTTGTTGCCACGACGTAGACCATTTAAATTTTGCTACAACCTTTTTTTTCAGATAGTTTTAGCAAATCCTTAAAGTCAAAAATAAATTAATTCATATTTAGTATATTTACATATAATTTTGGTTTATCTTAGCAAGTTAATAGTGGTTATGAGGAATCTAAACATTTTCATAACAATTTAAGTCACTACTTAAAACTCAAATAAGAAATAGTATTTCATTTTATTTATGTTTATGAAACATGACCACATCGTATATTGTACATTTAGGGGTGATGATTCCCCTGCATTTTAAATTTTTAACCTGCATTTCTAACTCATAATGGAAGAAAATAAGAATTAAAATAATAAAAATCCCCTCCAAATAAGTTATTTTACTTAATATTTGCCAAAAACTTTTGTCAAACAATTTTAAAGTTACATATGACAAAATGAAAACTGGCAAAAATATTTTAATAAACATATAATGATTGAAAATATAAATTAAAAGGTTTTCCAAAATACAAAAACGGCACGGTACAAGAAGGACACTGTAAGAGCTATATAAGAAGTGTGACGCATGGAGTTTCACACTGCATGAGTTTTGGTCACGAGTTAGGCATGTAGTTAACTGATATTCACTAGCACAAACTAATACATTTACAGACTGAAGTCTCCTGCTTTAAGATACTCACTATACTAATTCCAAGTACAAAAAATATGTTTGAAATATAGCTAGTTAAGGGTTTTTATACTACTTTATATATATTTTTTACACTGAGGTAAAGGAATTCAAGCTATTTCAAAAAGGTAAGTTTCATGCTGAAGGGTTGACAAGAGGGGGATATTTTACAACAAACTGATTATTTTTATCTTCTTCTGACGGGTGTTAAATTATCATAAATATTGTTTTGATAAATAATTGATACCTTGTGTATTGAAAGCCAAAAAGTTGTATGCGTGGCAGGAGGCTACTAATAAATAAATGTTTTAAATAACCTTATTGCTTTGTTTCAAGTAAATTCTTTTACACTGTTCTAGGCATTCTAATTTGTGAGTTATCGCTACTCCCCCCAACAAAACTTACATTTCTTAACTCAACATCAATTTAGATATTGTATTTACATCTAGAAATGTATTCAAATATTTTTACTTTTTCCAATTAAATAAAAAAAATACAATTTTCTCAATAGAATCGTCCAGCTTTATAATGTTTTTCTTAGTTTGTTGCCTTTAAACTGACATGATACGATGTCTAACCTTTTTGGATGTGTAGGCGTTTGCCTGGTTTAGCGACTTGCTTGTGGAACATGCAGAAATATTCTGGTCCCTGTTTGCCGTTGATATGAACCAAGTGTTGAGTGAACAACCAGCAGACACTTGGGACTCCTTCCCTCTCTTCCAGATCCTCAATGACTACCTCCGCACAGATGGTCAGTATGATCATTCTTTGCCTTATAGTATATGATACAGTAGTAGGAAGTTTGTCTGTTGATGGCCAAAATGCTGTCAATCAAATATCAACATAATAAACACTTAAGTCACACAAATTACAAAAATGTATTTTTATATAAAAGCCTATATTTTAATCTACTATTTGACATTGCCACCAAATTTATAACCCTTGCAGTGGCGGCGATAGCGGTGCGGGGATCCAGCGAGCTAGAGGGGCCCGTGAGCCTTGACCGGGATTTTTCGGGAAGTTTTACCAGGGCACGGGGGCGCTATTGTGCGACAGGCTGAGCCACACGGGGCCCCAATATATATATATGAGAATTACCATATGTTTTTTATGACAAAAATTTGTTAAAACCCGTAAGAGCACTAGGACAAGTAGTTTACAACAGCTAAACTGACACTATTACTTGTCCGATCAATATAAATTCTCTACCAACCGAAGTAAAAGAATTGTCATCAGTCATGCAGGTTGCATCAACCGTTCTCGTGGACTGTGTGAAGGCACTATAATAGGGCCGTATTTAGAACCAATGTGGCTCCCAATCTAGAGGATAAAACAACAGTAATGTTAGTCCTCCTAGGTCCCACCAGAGAGGACCCTCTATGCTGGTTCAACTAAAAGAAATTGGCATTTATTTTACGTCTAAATCGGCGAATTAACCTAGGTGGCTGGTGGGGCACTAGCTAATAAATAATTCAATTCTTTCATTGATGTTAAAGAAGGATTTTCATTTAATTTAATTTCTTACTATTATAAGGCTGCACTTTAAATTTGTTTACTTTGAGTCAGGTAAAAAATGTTACTTACCTATGGCCCTCAGGCCAATTCAGTTCGGTTCAAATTCGGGTTGCTTTGGTAACTGTTGATTTTTATATAATGTTGATTTTCGAGCCGAGCAGAGCCTGGCCTACAAGGTTGAGGGATCAAGTAAGAAAATCAAGCTCGAGCCGATTTTCTCAGTACTCAATACAATAGTAATGCCAAATTAAAAGTAAAAGCTTTTATGTCCAGCTTTTATGTGCATTGTAGTTCATGCTCACGAAATCGAAAGATTAGGCATACGCTTTTGCCGCAATAACGGATATCGACGAGTACATATCTTGGCGAGTGACGATGACGATGTCTCAGCGGCCGCAGGAGATGTTCAATATTTTGCCATGATTGCGGACAGACGATAATTACGTTTCTTTTTCCGTGAGAGATATATTTAGGATTTTTACGCGATTGCGGAAAAAATTTTTTCCCCGTCACCACAGGTCGCGGGAGATATTAGGCATTGGGCCGTGACCGCGGGAGAAGATGATGTGGTTATCTGATGACGTCAAAGGTTTTGTTGCAATCACAGTAGACTACGATAGGCTAATGTTTCTTCCATGACTACGGGAAGTATTCACAATTTTGCCGCGATCATGGAAGACGACGATGACGCCTCGGTGCCTCGGGAGATGCCGTGCCAAGCTAAAGTGCATGTTTAGGAGGTAATACATGTGATTTTTTTTAAGATTTGGGGAGAGGGGGGCCCGGCGAACAAACTTGCGCGGGGGGCCTTTGGGCTCTTATCGCCGCCACTGAACACTTGGTTTATTGCTCTAAGAATTGTTGATTTCCCTTCTAAAGATCATCATGGCACTAGTTACCCAGCTGTTACTTTTTAACGAATATATTATGTGATAGTCACTCTGGGCCACTAACCTTTTAGTAGCATGTATTATGCCATGTTCCTTGTTAATTGTTTTGGACTTGAGGTTGTCCCATATATTTTTTTATGTGACAATAAAAATCCACAACAAAAATCATCTTCCTGTTTGAAATCCAATTTACGTCACTTTTAGAAACACATTAAAAATTATTAAAATTCATTGTATTAGCCCCGTAACTGATATATTAACTAATGGGTTTTACATTACCTGTCATCAACTCAAAATTGTAACATTCAACTGCCACATATTTCAGTGAGCTGCCATTTTCAAACACTTCAGTCCAGGAAACGCATTACATCTGCTTGAATATCTTTTTTGATAGTTTAAATACACGACACATAATTTTTTTTAACACTCAATATAAATCAATAATTTTGGTTAATAGACCTATCAAGATTGTCGGTAGACGAGTAGGAACAAAATTAAATTTTTTCAGAGGGTTAGTCAAGCTATCTGGCTGAATTGTCTTCGTTATCAGTGGTGGTCATCTGATCCAGATACGTCCCCTCATAGCACAGAAAACGTACTACTATCACCCAGAATGCCAACCGCATGGTAAAAAGCATTAAGTGTTTTGAGAGAGCTTTGCCTGTCAATCGGTAGGCAGCGCCACCAGCGTTGCTATGCTATTGCATAAACTTGCAATAGCATAATCTAGTATATTCTGGTCCCTGTTTGCCGTGGATATGAACCAAGTGTTGAGTGAACAACCAGCAGACACTTGGGACTCCTTCCCTCTCTTCCAGATCCTCAATGACTACCTCCGCACAGATGGTATTATAATTATTATATTATAATATAATACCAGATTATATTATAATGGCTGGTGGCGCTGCCTACGGATTGACAGGCAAAGCTCTCTCAAACCGCTTAATGCTTTTTACCATGCGGTTGGCATTCTGGGTTATAGTAGTACGTTTTCTGTGCCTCATAGTAGGGTGATGAAAATAATATTCAACTTGAACAGCAGTTTGTGTTGTAGCACTTGAATGTTACAATTTGGAACTGATGACAGGTAATATATAAAACATTAATTAAACATTACATAACATTTACATCATTACCAAATGTTCGGTTTTGAAAAGTACCCAAGTTGTTTCTTGTCATAACCATTACCCTCTTTCCATCACTCATATTGTCCAACCATGAGAAATAAAATGCCAGTGGAACTGTCAACTGGCAGTACTGTTTCGATGCATTACAAACAAACATAAATACACTCCATTGTCGTAACTCTTTCTCAGGATGGGTAAAAGATTGAGGTACACAGCCACAATTTTAACTATCACACTTAGGAGTGCAATCTGAATTTTCAACATTTCTTAATTTAAAATCACAAAGGTGCGTCACCTAAACAATACTTTCTATTGTATGTTAAACTTCACTTCCATAATGTTGTGATGGTTTAATTTGCGCTCTTCACTTATGGTTTTTTTTTTATTTTTCTAAAGATAACTTGAAGAACGGTCGCTTTCATCAGCAGCTGAGGGATACGTTTGCTCCATTGGTTGTCAGATATGTGGACTTGATGGAGTCATCCATCGCCCAGTCTATACATAAGGGTTTTGAAAAGGAACGGTGGGAAATCAAAGGGTAAGCATCACTTGATTAATTTATATCATAACATTAACTACAGGTACAAATCTATGATGTTTAAAATGTACTCAGTTATCCAAGCAGATTTTCTAACAGTTAGAAAATTGTGTTATTAAATTTAGATGGATGTGGATGTGGTTTGTGATTTCATAAACCATTTTATTCTAATATTAGTGTCCCAACAAAGGAAATTAATTAAATTAATTGTTAACCACAGGTTTTCATTTCATTTTCATTTCATTCTATAAACTTAAAAATCAAATGTTCCAGTTGAAATGGATTTGTTAACATGAATTCACTCTTATCTTATAGGAATACACTTATGATGGCCCAAAAATATATAAATAATTACAAAACTTAAGAACTATCCACATTTCAGGTCATAAAAATCCTCCAAATTTGTTTGTCGTTGATGTATAATTAGTATTTGAATTAAATTGTAGGAATTAAAGTCATTATATTTTTAACTGACCAAAATGCTTTGTGTTAAATCTCATTTTGGAATCCAGTCAAGGTTTTTATCTATTTAAATTGAGGAATATTTATTTTTATCATTTGAAGAAGTTTAGTTTTCCCCCGATAATTAGTTCACCGCCCTTTTAATTTAGTTGTCACTCACATGTATTGGGTTGTTTGGTTGGACCGACTTGTCTGTAACTGTAACTTGTAGTTATAAACAGTTTTACTGTTGACGACAATAAACTGATTTTGATTGACTCAATCAGACTTCTGGAGGAGGTCGTTGGAACTGGAGGCGGCGACGAAGACTCAGAAAATGCATCGTGAGCACAAAAAAACTGTTTTTTATGCAAGGAATGTTTGTTTATAAATTTATTTCGGAGTAAAGTTTTTTTCCTAGAATTATAAATTTATAAACGAATAATGATTTGCAAAAAAACTGACACTAAACGATTAAATAACAGCCTTTTATGTTTTATTTTTCTTTATGTGCAACCAAGTAGTTGACTAATTAATATTTGAAGCGCTCGTTGATATTTCTAGAATTTTGTAGATGTATATGCTTACTACAAAGTTATAAATTTAATTTTCCGTGATAAATATTTAATTTTAGATGAGGCCTGATGAGTCAGCTTAGTAAACATAACACCAAGCTTCCTAAGTAATGTCTTCATTTTATTTGTAATTACACTTGTGAATCTTAAAGAATCACAAAATATTAATAAAAGGTTCTAGATATTACCATTACATGGGTCGATGCAGTGGAATTTAACTTAAATTACAACTTCAATTTAAATCTTGCCTTTTGCTGGTTTGGTACATTGAGTTAATTACTGTACCTTGTAGTTACAATATTTATAGTTTATTTATTGCATAACCACTGGCATTGGTTGCTGATATCAGCTAGTATATTTTAAATTAAAATGTTCTTTAAAAATATTACTACAAAAACTAATCAAATAGTTAATTCCTCAAATCACGATTATACAATATTTTTGCTATAATTATATTTCTTAAACCTGTTTTCTTGTATTTAAACTGTCTGTAAGCTATAATATGCTATTAAAATCTTTAGAAGGCAAACAAATATTTGAAACAAATTCAGTTTTGAAACAAAGACTTGGTTATATTGTAATTTCCCTAAAATCAAAAAGTCTGTACATTTTAAATTAGATGTTTAAATTAGTGTAACTAAAGCCGTTTTATTTTTATTTTTTCTTCAGCAAGGCAATGTTATTATGTACTGCACTCAGTATTGCTTTGGTAATGAACTCCTGATTTGCCTAGCAGTACAGTTATTTTATTTTTATGACAATAGGCCCTAGTTATTATGTTCTTTATTTTTTTTTATTATAATTGGAAATACAGTTTTTTTTTGTAAAATATTTTGAGTTATCTGATTTGTGTACATAATGCTTTGCAACAAACTAGATTAAGCAAGCTTGACAATTAGACCAAACAAAAATATCCTACTAGCTTTTGAACCTATTTATTGAACTTAAAGTGAAAGCTATGTCCTAAAATGAATTTCCGAGCCCCACGTTTCCATTGTAAAGGGAAATAGCATGAGAATGAGTCATCAGAAAATGTTGATAATTTATAAGTTACTGTAGCTTTAGGTTGATCTCCATTATCTACCTTTAAATACAATCAGTTATAAAGGTATAGTTATATCTTTCGTAATAGTAGTTTACGCAACGATTGCGTTAACACTATTTACACGAGTTGCGTACACTACTTTACCTATGACAGTGTTTTAATTACTAAAAATCACTACTCATAACTCCTAAGAGAGATTATGTTTTTGTTTATAACCTCTCATTGCCACTGACAGTGATGCAACAAAACATTGTACGAAACACTAATTGCACCACTCAACAATTAAATTGGCGTGAACAACTGATTAGTTGAAGTTCGAATCATTACAATTTTACTTCTTCTCTCTCAATCCTTGAACCTCATTTGTCTGTTACCCGTGTTGTTATCAGTAAAACTATGCTGTTATGGGGAACTTTTCAATTCTAAGAACTGAACTGAAACGGCTACTTCAAAAAACGGTCGTAGGTAAACATTGTTTTTGTTTTACCTTTTTAAGTTTTTATGGAATCATTTTATAGCAGTCTCAATCATAACTCCTTTCAATATTTTATTTTACTTACCAACCTAATTGTGAAGGCAATTATATATAGCTATAATAAATCCAAACTACCACCAACTCAGGATTCAATTGTCCGGCAGTCTGGATTTCTCAGTGAACCCATAAAATATTTTTTATAAGCTCCCTATAAAGTGACTCTGATGGTAAACCATGTACCTGGGTAGCTTCAGTAGTTATGCATTACATTGTTTTTGCCATTCGAACCTAGCTTTATTTGAGGACATTATGGTGAGTCATACATACCTGATGAATAAAGCACCCAAGAAATATGGGTTTTCCCCAGAAAAATATGAGGTGATGTATTTTCTTTAACATGTTAGTACTTACATTTTATAGTGTTGTAAATTTAGTATCTTTTTATTGAAAATTAGCTCTCTGTCTCCATAACATGGCATTTCTCAAACTTGACACCCTTTCAGTCTATATTAAGCTAAGTTTTTGAGAGCTGTGTCAAAGAATAAAGAATAAAAAATAAACCCCTTTTGCTATGGTTAGTAAAAAAAAAACTAACAGAAAGGCTTTGACGAGTCCAGATATAATCAATATTCAAAAATATTTATGGATATTGTAAATGCTTATTTGTTTGAATAAACTAGACAATAATGGTAGGTGGTTGAATTCCTCGTGTTTAAGAATGAAATAGTTACTAAAACTGTTTGTTTGTCAACAATGTAAGTTACAAAAACATTGTGGACAGTGGAATCGTATGGTGAAACCATTTAAAGGTATCACGATGCATACTTAGAATAGCAATGGAAGATTTAGTAGTGTATTCTTTAAAATGTTAATTGACTCGTCTAAGTTTTTGGTAGCAAGTAAGATGGTTTCTCCCCTCACAATGTGTTCACTTTACACTGTACAAATCATTTTAGTATGATTTTTGTAATAATATTATCTGTAGTACAATTGTGTAGTTAGGTAAGATCAAGACTAGCATTTAGATTATAATATATAAATTAAGGGTTACCATGTGGCTCATTCTCATGCTCATACAATATAAAGCTGATGTGAGGATTGATTTGTTTGCATGCCAGTCTTACACTGGAAAGCGATTAGTAAATAGTTCTTAGACAAATGCAATGACTGTACTTATTGTAAGTTGTATTTTGGTTGTGTATAGATATATTTAAATAATTCATTCAGCATTGGTTTCAGTCTGGAGTATGTTATCAATTGATATTAATAATTGTGAATTAATCCGTTTATTTCAGAAATGGTTGTGCCACATCCGAAGACTTATTTTGGAAACTAGATGCCTTACAATCTTTCATCAGGGATTTACATTGGCCTGATGTGGAATTTCGTCAACATTTAGAACAGAGACTTAAGCTAATGGCCTGTGATATGATTGAGTCATGTATTCAGAGGTAATATTAATAGTGTGGTTGTATTGTTATATAAAGTGACAGAATATTTCAGGTCTGGCGGGGAACATGCAGCTTGAGATGGTTATAGTATACAAGTCCTTGAACTTAAAACCGCCCAGACCCCAAATTTTAAGGACCTCGGTCGTCCGTAATGACGTCATCAAAATGGCGGCTGTACAAGGATGCTGGGTCCCCATGAATTGGTTATAACACCCAAATCCCCGAACCGATTTTAATGAAATTTTGCATACACGTACTTGAATACATTATCTCGGCCCAAGTCGTCAATGAATGGTCAAGTTTGATCGTTTCAAAATGGTGGTCGTTAATAACTAAAATAATAAGAATGTTTCAGTGTTTTGTGTTCTCAACTCCCTCCAGAGATCTGCAGCTACCTATTCATTTTCCTTGCAACCACAGGTTGTGATGGTATCTCTGCATTTCATGGAATAGGCAAAATACCCCCACCACAGCAAACCTGCAGACTAAGAGAGTTTCTAATTGCCTGATTTGATTTTCAATTAAATCTATTTCAATAATATTAAGCTTCATGAGTACCTAGGTTTGCTGCTACAGGGAGAGTAGTAAAGGGAGTTTTATTGATATATTTGGAATCAATAAATTTGCCAAGTTTCGTAAAAATATATACTACAACATTTTATGTGCTCTCCGTAAAAATAACATGGATATTTTAAATTACAATTTTTTTGCATTTTCTCCCCATAGCCCGTAACCGTACAAAACACTTCAATATACTAAATTACTTGTTGGTTTAAGCTCTTCAAAATTGTTTAGAGATAAATTGGGGAATTTCATGTTTTAGGGTCAACCATGAGAAAACCCAATTTTTACCCCTTAAACTCCCCCAAAACCCATGGGGTCTGATCACGCTGGTTCGCGAACTTGTTTGAAAAACAAAATGTAGGTTTACATGTTTGTACCAAATTTCATCAAAATCAGATCATTTTTGCTAACGGACACACGCACATATACAGCGTGTTCAAAAAGGGTTGGGACAAAATTTACGAATTGATTCACTGGGGCAAAATAAGAGGAAAATAAGGAATAAAATTTTTTTACAAAATCACTTTGTTAACTAGATATCCACATTTTGTATTCTTTTCATAAATATTTTTATCCTTGGATTATTTTGAAATAAAACACTGTATTATATAGACATAAAAAATTCACTTTTCCTACACACCCTGGTAATAAATAGGCTATTTTAGCATATGACGGGTTAACCGAAAAATTGGTTATCCGAAACTACTCTCCCCCCTTTATTTTGGTTAACCGAGGTTCTACTGTAAAGGTAGAAGGTACCAATTTTTTTGGGTAAAAATTACCTTGGTCTAATTAGAACACTTAAAATGACGGCCTTTTTAATTTTTAAAATGAAAGGTATTGAAAATGGCAAATTTAATGAAAAGGTGTCAAAAACACTTCTATTTAGCATTTAAATTTTCCTATCAAACTACACGAAGCTTGAAAAGATTATAAGATAAATGTTTGAAATTTCACAATTTAGTTGTAAAATTAGTCAGAATAGACAATATATTTCAGTTATTTTTAATTCAATCTTTTTGAACTGGAAGTTGTTTGATAGAAAATTTAAATGCTAAATAAAAGTGTTCTTGACACTTTTTTATAAAATCTGCCATTTTTCGCTAATTTTTATTTTTAACATTAAAATTGCTGCCATTTTGAAATTTTGGTTTGCACTAAGGTAATTATTCCCCCTAAAATTGGTCTGTAGGTGCTTTTGAACACCCTGCATAGTGTGTTCGTCCGTTAGGACAATAAATCAAGCAAAAATGATCTGATTTTGATTAAATTTCGTACGAACGTGTAAATCTATGTTTCTGCGGACAAGTTCTCGAACCACCGTGATCGGACCATGGGAACGGGGTGTTTGGGGGATTTATGGGATAAAAATTGGTTTTTCTCATGTTTGACCATTAGAACATATAATTCCCCTATTTATCTCTAAACAATTTGAAGAGCTTAAACAAATAAATAATTTAGTGTATTGATGTGTTTTTGTACGGTTATTGGTTACGGAGACAATAAAAAAAAAATTAAATAAAAAATATCCATGTAATTTTCACGGAGAATACATTATTTATAAAAAAATTACAAAACCATGGTTAACAAAAGGCATAATAATATCATCACAAAAGCTTAAAGAATTAGATTTCAAAAGAAAAATTAACAGATCTGCTGAATTTAAAAACTATTACATTAAATACAAAACTATTTATAGAAGAGTTATAAAAGCTTCGAAATCAGCCCACATAACTAGACAACTAGCTAGAACCAATAAAGTATCAAAAGAGGCCTGGAATATAATAAACTCTGAAAAAAAAAGTAAACAGCCACCTTTACCTGCTGATATGCCAAGTCCTGAATCACTCAACCAGTATTTCACCAATATTGGCAAAAGGAAACATCAATTAATATCTGAACCCACCTTAAAATATCAAATCGATACCACCTGCCCCAATTCTCTTGCCCTATACCCAACAGATGCACGAGAAGTTTATAAAATTATAATGAATTTGAAAAACTCAAATTCTTGTGGATATGACGGGGTTAGTCACAAAATTGTACGTCACTGTGCAAATTACATATGTCAACCTCTTGCTGATATAATAAATGCCTCTTTACTGCAGGGCATATTTCCCAGTGTTCTAAAGCAAACAATAATTCGTCCAGTTTTTAAAACCGGTAAATCTGACCTTCCTGAAAATTGGCGTCCAATCGCGAACATATCTACATTTTCAAAAATATACGAGCATGTTTTTGCGCAAAGGCTTCTTGATTTTTTATTCAAAAACAACCTTGTATGTAAAGAACAATTTGGATTTGTAAAGGGGAAAGGTACGATTGATGCTACCGTTGACTTAATTACCAAAATAATCAGTGCTGTAAATAATAAAAACAAAGCTATCGGGGTATTTCTGGATTTTCAGAAGGCATTCGATTGCTTGGACCACGGTGTAATTTTTGAGAGGCTTTATAATCTGGGAATCCGTGGCCTGCCCCTTGACTGGATTAAGTCGTATCTTCTACAGAGAACTCAAAGTGTAAAGGTTAACGATTGTGTACATTCAAATAAGCTACAAGTGAATTTCGGAATTCCCCAGGGCTCAGTTTTGGGGCCTATTTTGTACATTTTATATACAAATAGTATAACTAAGACCTTCCCTAACTTAAACATAACTATGTACGCTGACGATGTAGCCCTCTTGTTTGAAAATAAATCATTAGATAACCTAGAAATTGATAGCTTTGTAAAACTATCAAACCTTTATCAATACTTTAATAGCAATAATTTACACGTTAATCCAAGCAAATCAAGCTGTATACATTTTTCAAAAGCCAACCATTCTGAGGCCAGCCCAGTAATATTTATGAACGAATTTGAGTTACCCTTAGAAACAGAAGTTAAATATCTAGGATTGATTTTTGATAACACTTTTTCTTGGACACCTCACATTGATGCACTGTGTTCCAAGCTCTCGTCTCAATTATTTTTAATGAATAGATTTGCAAAATATCAAAATTTATTACTTATGCGATTAGTTTATTTTTCACTCATAGAGTCAAGATTAAGGTATGGAATTATTCTCTGGGGGTCTGCGATACAATCAAATTTTTTACGCGTTTTTAGGTTGCAAAAAAGAGCCATTCGTATTATGGCAGGTGTGTACAGAAGAACACCTTGCCGAAATTGTTTTAAATCCCTTGAAATTCTAACGTTACCTTCGATATATATTATTGAAATTCTATTATATTATAGGTTTAAATCAACAACAAAAGTAACCGGTGCAGATATTCATAATTATAATACCAGGCAAAGACACCATCATAGACAAACCTCTCATAGATTGGAATTAGCTGCATCATTACCTCAAAATCTCGGGCCAAAACTGCTTAACAAACTTCCAGCCAATCTACAATCCTTAACGTCAGAAGCAAAATTCAAAATTAAATAAAAAGAATACCTTTTAGAACGTGCATGTTACTCTGTTGCTGAATTTTTTGAACAGTCCAATTTATAAAAAAAAAAAAAAAAAAAAGTCTGAAGCTAAGTCCACCTGCTCTGTAATTATTACTTTCATATGTGTTATCAGTGTTATAGTAGGCTACCAGTTTTGTTATTTTATTATTTGCATTATATTATTGTTTATATTTAGAAGTAATTTAAGTTGACGTTTGTAATACAATGTATATTTGTCTGACTACAATAAATGATTTGATTTGATTAACTAGTTGTAGTTTGCTTGTTTATGGATATATTTTAATGAAACTTGGAAAATTTATTTATTTTAAACTAAGCTATTGGTATGTTAATTAAAACTCCCTTTATTACTCTCCCTGTAGCAGAAAACCTAGGTACTCATGAAGCTTAATATTATTGAAATAGATTTAATTGAAAATCAAATCAGGCAAATGAAAACTCTCTTAGTCTGCAGGTTTGCTGTGGTGTGGGTATTTTCCATGAAATGCAGAGATAGCATCACAACCTGTGGTTGCAAGGAAAATGAATAGGTTGCTGCAGATCTCTGGAGGGAGTTGAGAACACAAAACACTGACATTGTTATTATTTTAGTTATTAACGGCCGCCATTTTGAAACAACTTCATCAAACTCGACCATTGACAACCTGGGCTGAGATAATGTATTCAAGTACTTGTATGCCAAATTTCATTAAAATCAGTTCACGGATTTGGGTGTTATAACCATTTCATGGTGACCCAGCATCCTTGTACAGCCGCCATTTTGATGACGTCATTACGGACGACCGAGGTCCTTAAAAATTGGGGTCTGGGCGGTTTTACGTTCAAAGACTTGTATACTATAACAACCTCAAGCTGCATGTTCCCCGCCGTAACTGAAATATTTTTCTGCTACCGATTCCCTCTATAAGGTTACTTAGAAACTTTTTATTTGACTTGTATTACGTAAAAATAATAATTATTTCTTCGTTGGATTTTGATATGATTTGGTCATGTTTCCAGAGGTAATATTACTGGTTCACTACCTACCTTTAATTTGAAAATTTAAAATTATACTGACCCTATATATTTTTAAATACTTTTGTTGTGCTACAAATGTTTAAAAAAATAATTTTTTCCACCCTGCATTTCTTTTCTTTTTTCAACCTGATACAGTATAACAACTTCTATTTTATACTGGTTCAAATCATGGTGGAAGGAAAAAACATAGATGTGCTATTCCCATATATTCTGATGTCACTCGGATTGCAAACAAAAGATCACCTGATTGTAACTGTCAAATTAGTATATGTATTTCTTTTGATTTGGTTGTTATTTTTTTTATTATTATAAAAACAATAACAATCAAATTAAAACAAATACATACTAATTGTTGTACTAATTGTTTTTATTATTATAAAAACAATAACAATCAAATTAAAACAAATACTTACTAATTTGACAGTTACAATCAGGTAATCTTTTGTTTGCAATCCGAGTGACGTCAGAATATGTGGGAATAGCACACCTATGTTTTTTCCTTCCACCATGGGTTCAAATTTTCTTTTACATTTCCTAAAAACTTTTAAATTTTTTCTCAGGACCGAAAATGCCTTTCAACAATGGTTGAAGAAGGGAACTTTCATATCAACTGACTACATAATTCCCTCAGAGATGTGTGCGATGGTGAATGTGATCTTGGATGCCAAGAACCAATCATTCAAGTTGTGTGCTGTGGATGGGGTTGATGTGGTAAGTCTTTAATGTACGAGTGCTATCCAGAAAGTAGATTACGTTTTTGTCTGTATCCGCTAGGGGCAGGGCTAGCGCGACAATCTTGGTGTTAGTTCGTTATGCAGCTCAGTCGGCATCTAGCCGTGCTAGTAAGAGGTTTCTGCTGTACTATGTTGAGTTACTGTGACAGTTTAAAATGTCTTGTGTTAATTAAAAATGCCGCGAACTGTGAAGTGTGTGCAAAAAAAATAATGAATGGCCTCTACGGTTACAGTCTGGTAACCAAGCTTTTCGGTTATGATCTCGTGCAACAAACTTCGTGAAATTTGTGGAAAACCCATAGAGAATTTTGTTATTGTGAACATTCGAGTTTTAACTGACATCGGCATCGACTTTTTCAACAAGTTTGGCAGTCTAAATGCTGGGCCTTCCACTTCGCTCTTCGTCGTAAACGTTAGTTCGGCAATTTTTAAATTTGATGACCCACTGACGAACTCCACCTTCAGTAACAATGTTTTCCCCATAAACTTCACATAGTTGCTGATAGATTTCTATCGGTTTACAGTTTTTGCAGTAAAAACCTTATAACTGCACGCACTTCACAGTTTGCGGCACTTTCAATTCACACAGCCATTTTAAACTGTCACAGTAACTCAACGGAGTACAGCAGAAACCTCTTACTAGCACGGCTAGATGCCGACTGAGCTACATAACGAACTAACACCAAGATGGTCGCGCTAGCCCCACCCCTAGCAGATACAGACAACAACGTAATCTACTTTCTGGATAGCCCTCGTATTTTGAAACTTTAAAGTAAAGTTGTAAACAAATTTGCCATGTGCCCATGTATTAGCTAAAAACATGACTAATAGTTTTGACCCTGAAAGCTTTGTAATATGTTATGAATGTAAACAGTCATTGAATACTGTATACCCTAATTCATCCAGTTATAATAATAACACATCATCATAACTAATAGGAAAAACTTAATTTACTCATAATTTAAAAATTATTAACTTAATTTCTAACAATATGTCATTTTCCTTGCATATTGACACAAAGTTGTCATTAATTTAGTATTCCTGGAAAAGCACATTGTGTCAGAAATTTGTGATCTACAATAAACTGTAGGTATTTATAAATTAACGTCAACTTTTTTCTATTCCTATTCTCATAAATACCATGGATATATATTGTAATCGTATGTCATAAGCTCCATGTACATAATTTTCTTGTTCTTGTGACTACTCTTATACTTGTCCTACACATAAACAAAAAAAAGAGATTCAAGTTTGACTTACAACCATACCAAACTTTTTTTATAATTTCTATAAAGTGTGTCAAAGACAGTTAATTATTTAAATTACAGCACCAATATCACACAAAGATTGATGACTTGATTGAGAAAACCTCAGCAAGTATGAGTCAAGGGATGATCAGCAAACTAGTCGCAGTTCTCGAGACTACTCTCTCTAAGCTGAGCCGTTACGATGAAGGCAGTCTCATTGGATCCATCCTCAGTTTCACTGTAAGTCCACTGGAGTGATCCGTATAGGTTAGTTAAATTTTGAATCACTGTTCATCATCAACATTTTTACTAAGCTACTTTATTTTAGTTTTTGCTGGGTGTTATTCTGTATATATTAAAGTTTATTGGCTGAAGAACTTGGTCAAGAGAAGTACGGAGATCCTAAACACAACCAGTCAATCTTTATGGGGTTTTAAGTTGTGTCATAGCAATAGTAAAATAATAGTTTGTGATTGCAACTAAAGTAAAATGATTTACAACCAACCATTGTTTAAGAAAATGCCTCCGTACTGAATCCTGAACAACACACATCATAATATTTGAGTTATTGGTATTGATTTAATCAAATTTCCTCTTATTCAACTGATAAGGTTGAATTAATGAATTATGTTTTCAAAAATGACTATTGATCCCGAGGAGTTTTAGAACATGATGAATCTTTAAAATGTACACAGTAAAATGTTTTATGGCTCCTTGCCTACTGTGAGCACTGAGCGCCGTCAGTAAATGTGGGACCAAGATGATTTTAGCAGAGCAGCAACAGCTACAAATATGTTGACACTGGGGTTGTTAGGAATTCGGTAGTGCTTAGCATGTAACATATTCTCTGATGTTTCAGGTTGACCTAACGAGAGTGAGTAATTTATTTAATTAACTTGAAACAACTTTTCTGTGTCAGCACTTTTCAAAAACTAAATATCACAATCTTGCATATTTTAAAAATGTTATGTTGGTTTTGTCTTTTTGGGTCTTATTTGTTCTTCACTAATAGCAATACGGTAAGGCTATAAGTAATCTGTCTTAGTAAAAAATACATGTCCTAAAAAAATAAAAAGAAGGCAAAGACAACTTAAAACTGTATACATTTTCGACCATACATTTTTATCTTCTTACTCTTTTACTCTATTCCTTTTGATACAAGATATTTACAAATTAAAAAGAATAATAGATTTATAATTAAGCAATGTAATTTGTTTCCATTTAATGTTTGTCTCTTTTTTTCAGTCATCATACTCTCTACTTACTGATTTCCTTGTCATTCTAATTTAACTACTTTAAATATCAACTGTTTTATTCTTACTCATTTTCTTTACTATTCATTTTTCAGTGTTTTGCACTTTTTTGCCACAGATGACTTTGATTTTGTTCACTTTTCTATAATGCTTGTCTATTGACTTTCTCTCAACATTATCAAAACCGATTAAAAAGATTTTATCACTAGATAAGTAAACAATGATTGGAAGTTAATATCTGGAAAAAACATGAAGAGAATAAAAGAAAACCAAGAGTCTTAGACCATCCAACTTGGTCAGAAAAAGTTTGCTTGGATTCGAAACAGTAAATATTCTTTGCAAAATTTGCTATGGAGCAGGAAATGGATTTTGCTAATATTTAACATGGCTTGTACAAAGATGTACAAATAGATATTGTATACAGGGGTGACTCATTCATTGAGCTGGTTACTACCAGGTAGGTCACCATACGTCCAAACACCAGTATTCAAAACCGTCCGTCACCGTTGGTCGACTGGTCGTGTAGTATTCAAAACACGAGTCTGGTTTGGTGTTCAGATATGGAAAATCTCGCCATTCCGTTAATATGAAAAGGAAAAAATTCCGAATTATGAATTTTAACTGGCAATAAAGCATAATCAAATGTTAATAAATAAAATAATTGAAAATTTTTGAATAAAATATCATTATCTTTCTGTACGTTAAAGCTTCTATAAATATTTTGCCGTGTTAGAGTACCGTACAGTAAAAGAATAAGTTTTGATAAAATTTTATAGGGAATTAATGCTTCATAGGGAGGAAGATTGGCTTTGCATTATTAGGGTTTTGTGCTTTCAGGTTGTGAGAAAAACAAGTTCCTTTTTCACTGTACAGTTTAAGGTTCAGAAATGGCCAAATCTTGATCATGTCATTTATAGATATCCCATTACCAACTCGTTTTATACATAAACAAAACAGCTTTAAAATATTTGTTTTCAGTTAAGTTAAAATTGGATTTAATGTGGAAAATTAATCAATATTTTTGAATTTCAGAATGTATCAGGATCAGGAAAAGACATGGGCCATGCATATGTCAACTTTACTCGTAACTGTTTGGAGCAAATCAGAAGCAAAGTCAACGATGATCTTTGGATTCTTAACTTTTTTGAGGTAATTGTTCAGTAGCTAAAAATAAAATACAATCGATTAAATTTTGTTTATCTTTGCAAAAAATAAAATAAAATCAAGAACCACTTTTAAACCAAATAAATATTTATGATTATTTTTTTCATGACAATTGTGAAAAAAAAGAACTGTTTATCTTACCTACCAATAGCTTAACTGGCTTAAGGAAGGGATTAAACTGGCAATTCAATGACAGACTTAGCTTTATTTCATCTAATCTATCAGCATGGTTGGCTGATGATCTATAGGTTGGTTGGCTCGTGGTTCGTAAGCAATATTTAGGGGTTTGCAACTTCTTGTACATATCACCTGATTTTTATCACTGCAAAAATATTGTTTTTATGTACAAATATATGGAGCTCAGTTGATCAGATTCCTTTTAATGAATAATTGTTACTAAAGAATAAACTTATTAGCCAACAAAGTTTACCAGATGTCATGCTAGATATAAAAATATATATGAAAAAATTAAATACTGTTTTTTTTACACAGCAATGGTATACTGCACAAATCCAACTCCTGTGCAACTGGCTGTCTGAGAGACTAGATCATTCTCTACATGTGTACCAGTGCACTTGCCTCGCTCATATTGTTAAGGTACATTCATACCTCATAGTCAGTACAATAATTTTTTTATTTTTTAATCTAAAATTAAAAATTACTAATTTTACTGTAGAACTCCCACTTGTCTTGCCTTAGATTTATTAAATCCCAGTAATATCTACCTAGTTAGACGTCCTGCTTCACATAATCTCCTGTGTGAGTATTTTCCTGTTTTAATTGAAATAAATTCAGTTCATATGTTCATATATTCATAGACAGGAACTTAAGTTTTGGGGAAAGTATATTATCGATAAGGATCGGATTACATTATTGATTCGGGATTTGCACCAATCGTCAGCAATTTTTCTATGTCAGTATGGCGGCTGACATTATGTCCCCACAATTACGAGAGATGTTAAGGATGGCTCCACAAATCCAGGAAACGATTGTGATGTCTCCTTGATTGCAATGGTGCCATGATCGCAGATCATAATCATGGTGGCATTGTTCATGTCACAAAATTTATGATTACTTAGGCTAATACTGCTTTCATACTCTTAATAGTTTTGTAAAAATACAGTGATAGTCGGTTTGGATACCGATATGTGGTTAGTTAGTTGTATTTTATAATTAAACTGCTGTTTCTTAGTTAAATTGCTCGAAAAATATTTTTTTTGCAGTTAACAGTTTTTACCATTATTGGCTTTTAATAAACAGTACCACAGATAGAGACTGCAAATTGGTTTTGTTTGTCATTATTGCTATCTGCAAGAATGTTCACACAAGATTTACAAAACAAGCCCTTTATTGCAAGGGGAAAAAGTGTCCAGAACTCAAAGTACAATCCCTTCCATTCCTAATTCAATTGATCTTTTGACTAGCTTACAACATGATCCCAACATTATTATTCAGTATAATTTACCTTTTACAGTTACCTAAGGTGTCAACAGTTGAATTCTGTAGCAGTACATGTTTCGTATCAATTATTGCTACACATGCGTACTGCTACAGAATTCAACTGTTGACACCTTAGGCTACTGTAAAAGGTAAATTATACTGAATAATTGATAGGCGTCTAGGCCTTAATAAACAACATTATTAGCTCATTTAATATTTGTTTTAGCGAATTCCCCTATAGGGTAGCTATACGTAGGTGGCACGGTAAAACCTAGACCCGGGACCGATATACGTTTTCATTTTGATGTCCCTAGAGGCCAAAAACACTATTCTTTCAAATTTGTATAAATGTGTATATATATATACGTCCATGAACTTGAGTAATTTTTTTCCGATTATGATGAAATTTGGCCTAAAGGTGTAGGGTGAGATAAACTTGAATGAGTTCGCAAACCAGTATGATCGGACTATGGGGGTTTTATGGGGTAAGAATTGGTTTTTCTTATTTTATGTTATTCTTATGGAGAATATGTAAACTGTTATAGTTTGCTTGTTTATGGATATATTTTGACCAAACTTGACAAATTGATTTATTTTACACTAAGCTATTAATATTTTAATAAAAACACACTTTATTACCCTCCCTGAAGCAGCAAACCGAGGCACTTGTTAAATCTAATGTTATTTAAATAGATTTAATTGAAAATCAAATCAGGCAAATGAAAATTCGCTTAGTCTGCAGGTTTGCTGCGGCAGGGGTATTATACTTATTTGATGTTACGATCATTTCCAACTACCTGAACTGTCTGGTCTGGTGCCTGATATGGAGGGGTTCTACGGTATTCAGTCTAAATGGATAGGTAGAGTTTTACAGAGATCTCAACATAACAAAATACTAATTCCAATTTATGAAACTAAAAAAAATCATAAAACTTGTACTGTTAAATGACAAACTTCATAATGAAGGAAGTTGAACAAACTTGGTTTTGTCTGTTGGTTATTATTTACCAACAGTGCAGCAGCAGGTTTATATACCTGCTGGTTGTTATTTTTCACACAAATTTACATTTATTCTTATGGAAGAAGTATTTGAATAAGATATTTATTATATCTTGTAGATGGTTGAACTGAAATAGTTAAATCATATACTTTTCTTGCAGGAAATTTAGTATTGTATACAAATGTTGATAGTTTTCAAGTTATTTACGAAAAACCTAAAAAAGGGACCTTTAGAGCCCCCTTAGCTCCACTCCCACTGGTCGGTACTTTTAGTATGTTGTTTGTAGGGACACTTCCCCTACAACTGTACCAAATTTGGCTTATACAAGAATTTTTTCCTTTATTTGGTATTTTCTGTCTTCGTTGCCATAACTAAATGTGTGTTGTTAAAAATACAATTTAAATATTATCAGCTGGTTTATAAAAAAATAGTGAAAAATTATCCATATGGCCATAATGTAAACAAATCTGGGGAGGGAACTTTAAAGGTCACTGGGACAGAGCCCCGAGGGAATTTACTTTGTTTTACTTATGATGGCTCATCTAAAGACCAAGACCTTTCTTTAGACACCTCTACCAAGCTTCTACGCCCATCCGTTCTCTCACATTAGTGGAGAAAAGGTTTCCAATTAAATATATAGATTCCCCCATGTTAACCTTATGGGAGGAAACCCAACTTTGATGCTATATCCTGTCCAAACTAATAAAGATTTAAAAAGATGAAAACCCCTCTCCAAAACTACAGATCAGGGCCATTTTTTTACACTTTAATCATCGATCAAAATCAGTCTAAAATGAGGGAGGAGTTCTGTTTACAAAAATCAGCTTAGCGTATTATATATAAAAATAAATAGATGAACACGGTGGTGAGGTTCATGGCAGACATGACTGTTCAAGGTTATTGTCGTTCCTAGACTTAATGGACAAGTGTAGATTGGAGTGCAGCCGCCCGCGCCATTCTACCCCTGATCCCCTCTCCGCTCCTCGTTGACACCTATATTTTTCTATAACATATATTTTTCTTAAATTGCTTTTATTTCTATCTGAAATTGTTGTGGTTTCTTAACGATCATTAGCAGAGGTAGATCCAAGAATTTGTTGAGGAAGGGGCGCGTCCGTCGCTCTTACATTTTTCTTGATTCCATTTATTAACAAAATACTGTAATAATGAACATTATAAGGGTTCCGGAATTAGCCCTATTTTTTAGGTTGGGTGTCGGTTTACTGTTTTTTTCCAACCCAAGATTAAGGATTGGAAAAAAATGTCGGTTTTTGTCTATTGGTTAACATACAATAATTTTGCCATCGTCACGGATGACGACAACGGGTTTTGGTGTTCCCGGCGATATCAGCGGACATACCACTAGGCCATGATCTGGGGCTGTAGAGTCTTGTATAAAAATGCATTTTTTAAACAACAAATTGTTTTATAAATGAATGATAACGATGTCGCCGTGATACTGGGAGAAGTTAACAATATCCCTGTGATGGCGAAAGTCTTTGACGATTTTTCCGCGATTGGGGCTGACGATAATCATGTCCCTGTGATAGCAGGAGATGTTCACGATTTTTCCGCGATTCCGGGTGATGATAACGATGTCCCTGTGATAGCGAAAGGCGTTGACGATTTTTCCGCAATGCGGGTGACGTAAATAATGTCCCCGTGATAGCGGAGATGTTCACAAATCACAATTTAGCCGCAACCGCGAGTGGCAATAACGATGTCCCCGTAATAGTGGGAGGTGTTCACAATTTTGCAACGATCGCAGGCAATTCTTTTGCGTTTCTTTTCACCCTGCTACTCCTGGCTGGATCCGTCACTGATTATTAGACAAGACAATCAAAAACTAAGTAATTATCAGCAAGATATTCTCAATTAAACATGTAATAACGACAAAAATTTCATTTTCTGGCATAATCAAGTCGTTTGCTGCTAAAAATCAAGAAAAAATCAAATTTAATGAATTTTCCAAACTTATCGAGAGCCTTATGTTCACGGTAATTTAACAACAAAATATTAAAAAATTTGTTTAATTTGTTCTTATATAAATTGTACTTACAGGTTCAAGAATTACATTAAAATATACCAATTTAAAATACTATTACATTTTTAATAACATAATATGAAAGTATCATTAAACCTTTGGGCCATTTTCTTAAAAAAAGTCTGCGTGCCTCGTGTTAAGACCGACAGTCCAAATGTCATTGGCTCTTACAAAAAGCAACAGTTGCATGGTGAAAGGGTTGGAAATTTAGGACCAACTCCCTTTGAAAAATGTTTACCTGCGGCCTTGGTCTCATTCTTGTGTCATCTTCATATCTCCACATACTTCCTTGGTAATGAGAATGAACTACTACTGTAGTTAAACTTTTCCAACGTAAATTTAATCTCTTTATTGTATTCGCCACCAATAGAAACACAATGCAATTTGTATAGTGATGAGATTTTATTTTTTTTTTCCAGAAACTGTATTCAGACTTTGAACTCCACGGTGTGACAGAAGATAAGCTTTTGTCTAAAACCTACCAAACAGTTTCCCAGAGAATGCAGACTGAGGAGGCTACCTGTGCTTTGACAGAGAGTTCTACACGAGATATGGATTCTGAGTGAGCCTTTTACATATTACTAGCCAAATTTATGAAGCATAAGTAGCTTAGAGCATTGTCATATATGCATAAAGCTATGAGCATGTTTTAACATCACAAGGAATTCGAAATCAGTGCATTTGATTTTACTAGGTTAAAGAAATACACGTTTTATTAAAGTAGGTAGTGTTGTTAAATTAGCTTTAATTCTTAAGAGAAAAACTGTTTTGATATCATTATTTTTTACCACTACAAAGAATATATTTTATTTCCTTTCCGTAAAGAATATAAATATGGAATATTATGCCTTAATTTACTTTATCTACAAATTAAATTTTTCTATTAAATTCTTTTTACCTTAACCAATGACATAAAAGTCAACAGAAGTTTTTGTTTCAGTTACCTTTATTATTTTAATTTAATTATTTCCCATTGATGGTGGTTTGGCCATTTATTTTTGTTACAAACATAACAACATAACACATACTAAAAAAATGTAATTGAAATAGGTCAAAAATGATATCACTCCTAATAATAAAGACATTTTAAGTTAGCCAATTTAAATTGATACACTGACAACTATAGTAGAATTTATTACAAAAAAGGACTGGAATTTTCTCTTGGGAGAGGTACGATTGCTTTGTCATGCAGTGTAGTTTGTAAAATAAACCTGTTCACTTCACTTGAGTATCATCCCTATCTCCATAGAACATAGGCTACCTAGTACTCCTTTCATAATGAAATGTTATATTTACATCACTTGGCGTTTGAGTAAAGGTGCATAATTTGGTGCAGATTTTTAAAATAAGATTTTCTGGAAAACATAAATAGCTTTTCTAGAAATGATGTTGTATCAGGAAGTTTAAATGCTTTCCTTCACTTCATCATGGACTAGGTTTGTCTGTAAACTAGGGTCCCCAGCGAGCTCCTGTAGTGATGGTGTAAACGAGTTTGAATTAGTAAAAAAACGTTCAACCCGTTTTGAAATCCTTCGACAGTTGTTGATTTATTGACATAAAATGGTGTATAAGTGTTACAGAGAGTTTTCATAAATTTGCACAAATGTGAATGACGAGACCACTGACCAGCCACTATCAGCTATCAGTCTCTGATGGAACAGTGACCAAAGCTGAGAAACTTTTCTTGCAGATTGACATGTGTTTGAGTTTGAAAGATTTAGAACTGCGAAGGGGCATCTCTAATAATAATCTGAATATCAATATCCCCTGGTTGTCTATTCATTGGTTCAAAGAATCGTGTAGATTCGTTCTGCAGGATTTTTTAAGAGACTGTTTGACATTATCCATTTTTCTTATAGGAAAAGCAAAAGACTCTTTTATGGCTGCATTTGCTCATTTAGGGACAGGCAACCTGTTGATTAAATTAAGGTCCATTGTTTATTAAAAATATACCATACCAGTGCAATAAATACTTTTGACTTTGATTCATAAAGGTACCCTTTTGTGTAAGATCATTCTTTTGAACAAGGTTAGTATAAAATCAAATCCTCAGTTCCCAAGTAGACATGAATCTCAGAATGTCACAAATATACAAGTGTTGTGATGTGTCCGGAACACATTCCAAGGAAAGGTGTAAGTTAAAAGCAACCAGATTTTTTTTGGAATGACAAAAACGTTGTCCTGTTTACTAACCTTAATGACCTTGCTCTCTCCACCAGACAAAACTACCTCCAGTCCTGTTTTGTAAATAATTCAACTTTAGTGGTATACATTTATTATAAATGGATTTTGTTACTTGTTTATTGAATGTCACAGACATGCGATACCTTACAGATAATTACAAACATTTTTTACATTTTCATCACAATAGACTACTCAAAAACCTTTTCATATTAAATAATACAGTTTAGGATACATGAAAGATAAAATCACATTTGGAGTGAGTCTGTAATTATCCAAATTTTCAGACTTTACCTTCACACTTTTGGGGGTTTATTTATAAAACTGTAGTAATATACTCTGATAATAATAATGGAATATTTTTTGAAATTTCTATGAAAATCTAAACCTAAAATATAATAAATTAGTCAATTTGAGATCAAACATATCACAGAAGAAATATTATATAATCTGTGCATATTTTTATGATGTCCCATGCAGAGGTTGCTACAATATTTTTATTTTATATACCAGACACACGGTACAAACTTGAAACTCCACAATTGCAACAAACACAAATCGGAATAAAACACCCTTAAGTTACCACTTGATTCCGACCATGAAAACAAAATGGCTCAAAATCAAAATAATGCTGTGTATAAGTACAATAGGGTGGAGCGTAAAAATGAAATTAAAGTTGCTTTAGAAAGGAAAAGTCGCAATTGGTACATAGAAGAACAACAAACAAAAATTGTTGAAATCCAAGTTCATCTTTCAATTGCTCTATAAGCCAAAAATTTTCAAAAATTCAAAAAGAATGATTTTTTTTACTTTTTAAATTCCTAAAGCTATTTGATGTTATTTTAAGCTATTGAAAACTGTAAAATAAACTATTTATCTTATTGGAGTATTTTTTTCGATCGCGCAATTCCTTTAAAATTAACACGTTTGCGGCGGAACGTCAAATGGCGGGCGTATCCCCAGTGCGGCACAGCCCGCAGCGTCAAACAAACCCGATTGCCGCGTGTGACTGGCTTTCCAATTTCGGTCTGACGAATAGCAAATAACGTGCGAGGATGTCCTGCTTTAAGACGAGAGTCGACGTAGTTCGCTAAACACTCACAGATAGCAGCACTGCTTGGAACATAGTCGGTCCCATTGGAATTGTATTGCCAAATGGAGGGAAAAAAGCGGGACAAAAAGTAGATTTTTGAGATTGCCAGAGGGGGATTTTCGGGGAAATTTACTACCAACCTACACCACAACAAAGTACAGTATACTATTGAGCAGTGCTGTGCGAGGTTTCAAGTTTCTAGCTCTAATCCTGGCTTAAAAATAAATCATTTCGTACTGCATTGCAACTTGGGAGCGAACGCACCCACCAGGATGGCATTAGGGTTCCGTATGGGAGCGATCGCTCCCATGCCGCCGCGAACGTGTTAAGCAAATATCTTGATTTTTGGACACATTTACTTTGTTTGGTAAAATCATGTGATTCGTAACATTTGTTTATTTTGAGTTGCAAGCCAATTGTGCAGCTCCTCGACTGATTAGATATTAATATCAAAACCACCCAGAACTCACCACGTAAAGGTGGCTGCACTTGTGAGTTCCACCCACTCACACTGACACCCTTCCCATCCATCCAATCAATAAGAACATGTTTGATGTTTACATGTTGCATGTTTGATACAAACTGCATTTTTACGGACCACCCCAACATACAAGTAATTTTATTTGCAAAACCATTTCAAATTTAATCACGATTTGTACAGTCTTAATTTAGTGAGTAAGATTGAAGTAAACAAAGAGATGGGACAGTGGTATTCATAAATGATATTAATTTAATTCATAACCTCCTGTAAATAAATGTATATAAATCCCTGTGCATTTTTTTTTATCACGCTAGCATATTGTTTTTCCTAATTTTGTAATTATTTTGTTACTCTTTGATTTTCTTAAAACAAATATCAAATTAAACTTGGGGGTATATTTTACATACTCATTTATAACTGTGTATTTTCAAGTTTGTTACATGGTCAATATGTCTGGAATATTAATAAAAGTAACAACCTCTGCTGCTTTCACAGTGTGAGACACCCTGTACACTTATGATAACCAATAATAATATAATAGTCTAAAATGTGGATTTTCTAGTAAAGAATATTTTATTTTTCAAAAAGGACATAGTCAACTGTACACTTAAAGTTCAAATATCTTTTTTTTGGAATTTAGCAAATTACAAAAAGAATATTTTTTATGTGTGATAACTACTCTATCACTATTGTGTGTTGGCACAATTTCTTGTACCAAATGTACACTCATAAAATGAAGACTTTTTATTTTATCTGATTTAAACATAATCAATAATATGTATGCTTTTGCAATTCGCTATGCAAACAGTTTATTAAATGGGCAAACAAATTATAACTTGGTTACAAAAATATATTTTCCTAAACAAATTGAAGGTGAAATGGTGTCACATGATTTAATGCTTTCCAGACTGATGAGTATTTATTACGAGTTTAACAGATCTTTTAAACCAGTAAAAATAGAATAAAAATTGTGTTCTTCACAAAGTGTAGGCCTACCATAGTTTTCAAACAAATACAGTACATATAATATTAGTAGCCTTAATAGTGCTACTTTTCTAAATTTTGCTTTCATATTTTGACTAAACTCTTTTAACTTGTATCTCAACTTAAATCCTAATTAGATGTTAGTTCTAGATAAAGTGAGCATTTATCAGATGAAGTGTTTTGATGTCAATAGGATGAGTGGTCCTACATCTAGTATCCTCTTATACGTTGATCTCTACCCTATCTTTGGTTAAGGCCCGCCACACATTTATCTAAGTTGAGGCCAGGAAGATGAGGTTTATGATACACATTTCATTATGTATTACGTACAATTTGGGGTTTGACAGTAGCTCATTCTATACAGATATTTTGAATAAGCTTTTGAAATATCAACTCAATTACAAAAATGCAATTTTTGGACTTTGGGACGTTAACATTCGTTGTACAGAATCATCTTGTAAAAGTGTGCCATATACCCTCTTAGGATAACTGACAAAGATAACATATGATGAGTGATTCAATACTAAGTTCTCCATTAAGCTTCTGTTGCAACTAAACGAGGTAGTTCAAATCTTATACCAGCGTCGTGTTCTTTACTTCTTCCACTACTGTACAATTTTGTGTAGTTCTCACTATTCTATTTTCGTAGCAACCAGAAACAATTTGAGGGAAAATTGAAGCACTCACCAAGTATGGGTTGCGTTCTGCAATTAGTTGATCGTGATCGGTCAGTTGACATACATGTATACAGAAAAGTGTTTAGTCATAACAAATCTGCCGTACACATTTGCACAACTACAGTGTGTGATGATCAGTTTCCATGAGTGATTAAAGTTGAGGAAACTTTGTTTGCAGATCAACTATTTTAAGACTACCAGGGTTTACTCAGTTTACTGTTATCCCAAGGAATCTTTTAGAGATGTCTGGTCTCAGTTTGGAAATCTCTCGTTGAGTTATATAGTGATCTGCATGCTGAATTTTCTCAACTTTGGTCACTGCCTGAAACAAGATTGATGAGCGACTGCAGCTGACGTACACCGTACAAAACTTCCTCAATCTCTTACCCAAATTGTATACATCCAAACACTTTACCCTCCATTCACATCCATCAACTGGCGATGAACTATTGCAGTTGATGCCTTAGACCAGAGAAATATTATCACATGACACAACTGATACTTGGCAGGAGTGTTTAATTTTGGCTACTATGATAAGACTTATCATCACATAAGGATGGGAACCAGCTAGAATAACAGTAGATGAAATAAAAATTACAACGCTGGTATCAAATTTGAACCAGCTCGTTTGGCCGCGATGGGAGTTTGTTGGAGACCTTAATTTTGGAATTTTGCATCTCTTTGTTGTCATGTAAGTGAGCCTTGTGTGGCTGGCCTTGTCAGTTTTGGGTGTTGTTAGTAGCCTACGTAACGTAACGTGTTGCAGTGAGTGGGAGGCACGCATGTTAGGCCTCAAGGCCTCTCATCATCGCGCAGCCAGCTTCATGCGTCTAGTCACTCCCACAAACCCAACTCTCACTAAACCTCACTAAACTGTCGATCACCATCTGTGCTCGTCTCCGTTACAAACTACATTTCTTTGTTAAACTCTGGAACTTATTAGTTTTTGAATGTGATTCTCCACTCGCTTGCATGTTGTATGCCGTCATTGTGTATATAGCTTTGTGATATGTATCGATTTGAAATTAGGGTATAACATTTTAAATAGGTCGCTATATTCATTTATTAGTAGATTAGAAATTTGTATTTTGCTCGAATAGACTCTTTTTCTCGATTCTATTTAATTTGTTTTGCCAGAAGTATTTATAAGTGCTCTGTATGCTGGTTTGTAATCAATGCTAGTTTTATTTTGATGCTTTGCCAAACGTGACAAACTGTTTAATAAATATGATAGTAAAATGGGGTGAAACTTAATATATTTCTTATCTGATGTATAGCAATAAAGTTGATAATTAGAATTGACATAAAGTGGAGCTTTAATATATATTGTAAGTTGTACAATTACTGTACGTGTGATACAAATAGTGACCTTTGTTATTTGTTTTGGTACCCAATAAGGTATGAAACACCACCTTATCTCGTGTTCTCCTTCTCTCTCATGGTCTCTCAGTCTATTACTCTCTCTATACACTATAAACTACCTCTCTCTTTCCTATTTTTATTTATTTATTTATTTATTTTTGTTTACTCTAAACTCTCTTTATACCAATCACTTATTGCTGATATTGATTGTTTATTATATATAATTTGAAAAACTGAACATAACATCATCATGAGCCATATATCTCAAACATATTGAAGATGTCTTTATTGACTTTCTTGTGAAACTATTTTTATCTAAAAAGGTGATTTGTAGCAAGGGCTATTTTTCAAACATCATTTTAACAATAAATAATGATTATTATTGTTCGTATTTGTAAAAATTTTAGCACATAATTTTGCTTACAGAAATAATCTTTGGTGGTCAAAAGTATTATTATTATTATTATTACGAGTAATTTTCTTTCATGCAATTAAATTATTTTAGACTTTAATCCTCCTCTCTTAAATGCTAGCTTAGTTGTTAAAATTATAGTATTAATATAATATCAATTAAGTTTTTTTTTTTCGATTCCAGCAAAAGTGGGCCAATATTATCTTTCAAACTTTTAATTTCATACAACAATTTTTAGATGCTAGTGTCTAGTGCATCTTTATGTTTTGTTTAAAGATCATTAAGTTTATTCCTTCATTACTTCTCTAGTATAATATATTATTTTTACAACAAAATTATTAAAATATTTGATTTTATATAATATCAAAATAAATTCAATTCTATAACCTTCTTTAGTTTCTACTTTAGCTAAAACCATTTTATAGCTTTCTTCAATTTACGTTCCTGTGACATTAGTTAGTGCTTCTTTCTACCTTAAGGTTTATTAGATTTTCCAATCAAATTTTATTGTTATAAGTGTTTTAGTGTCATATAAAATGACAATACTGTATTTTATATATTGTATGAATGTCAGTATGAAATCTTTCAAACGAAGAGTCTGGTTTTATCTTACAAAGATAGGTATGGTAGTGGAACATAGTCTACCAAATCTAAATTCTTTTTGATACATCAACAAACCAATGTTATCTGACTCAGAATGTCCGTCTTTGGGCGATTAAGTTATAATCATGATTGAACGGCCAATAGAAAATACATGAAAAATGTTGCTGGGACATGTAATCCCATGTAGCCTTGGTTTTTCCTATTTCCGTAGCTACTTTCCTAAACGTCTCAATTGTTTCCTTGGCTCATCAAGTTTTATTTTCTCATCTCTAGACCTTTCCTATCCAAGACTTCTTCCTGTTCTCTCTATTTGCCTCTTGAAGTGGACAATTCATCAATATGTGACTCGTTGACTCTATTTTTTTACGCAGCTGCATTCTTCTTCTTCCACCAAGTTTAATCTCCACAAATTCGCCTTAAAATTGTCCATGTCCTGTGACAAACAGCGTTCTAAAATGGCCCTTCTCCCAATTTTGTTCCAGTATCCTTTTAATGTTTGACATATATCCGAACGTTTCCCTTTCATTCAAATCTGCTCCCAGCGCTTTTGCCACTCATCTAATGTGTCCTCTCTTCTGGCACTCTTGCTTTCCGACGTAGTCCTACCCGCGGCCTTGTCTTCCAAAATCGTAATCCTTTCTTCAATGAGCGAGTTGAGTGGTATGGCTCCGGTCAAAGCCCTAATCATCATGCGATACTGTGTTGTATGATTTCCCTACTTTCAACAAAACTCTGCTTTGCATACTCAAAAGTTTCCTTTTCAATCTTATCTTCCTAGCATCCTTACTGCAGAACTCGCATCCGTAAAGCATTGCTGGCTCAACACTCTTTGTGCAGCGTCATCCAATGATTCCCAGTCCTGCCTCTATTGGCTCTGTCCTGTCCTGCTAATTTCGTGAAGATTCCTCTCATTCTTTTCACATTTCCTCCACATGTTTTTCAAAAGTCATTCCTTTACCTACAGTCACTCCTTAATCAAGCCTGACGACATATCAAGGTTCCTGTTTAACACACCAATGGCGTTTTCCAGAATTTTTGGGACCCGCCCATCCTACCTTCCGAATCGAATTTTCTTTTTTTGGGTTTAAGAACATGTTTAAAACTAATATCAATAACTTCTGATCATTATTCTTGTGCACCTATCATAAGTAATCATACAGAAAAAAGCAGGTACCATCCCTTACAAAAAGAGAAAAAGCTTCATTTTGTATATTTATATCATTATTATAGATATTATTTTTAGTTTAATATAAATGAAATTCATGCTTAGAAGGTATTAAACTCTTAAATTATATATTACCCTCATACATAAATTCAAAACGCTTAATTTGAGACATAAATAAGGCCTTTCTGACAATTACTTTAAAAGATACAGCAATAAATCTAAATTGCCAAGATGGCGGCAGTTTTTTCAAGATGGCGACCGTTCCTCAACTGGGATTTCTTGGGACTTTTATGTGGGCCACTCTGGACATTTTTCTGAACGTTTCCACCAATTTTCAGCATGTTATCAATTTTGTCCGGGTCAAGGACATGTTTTGTCTAATTGCACTGGACTAGTAAGGTTTTACTAATGTTAGACACTGGACAGCCTATTGTTGTCAATTGTTTGACATATCGATGGTATAACATACTGTTATACAATCGTAATAGACGAAATGATTGAATCACTAACTAAACAGCTGCTTATTTGCATTAGCAGGATTGAAAACAAGCTGGAAGTTGTTTTGAGAGGTTATCTGGTACTTACGTATTAAACGGAGGCCACATTTTGTCAGCGCGCTGCGGCGGTTATGTTAGGTTGGGTTATCATAATAGAAAGTATAACTCGTCTGGTATCGATTCATAACGAAGCGAGGAAAGTCCTACACACATAATATTTACGATAACCCAACCTAACATAACCGCCGCAGCGCGCTGACAAAATGTGGCCTCCGTATAATACGTAAGTACCGGTTATCTTTACATACAAATTATTTCATGTTCTAACTTTGTTAATTAATGATGCATTATGACGAAAAATATAGTTCGCTACAGGAGCAAAAAGAGTCTCTTTAGGCCTTAGTGATGAAATATACTATTTTAATCATACACAACAAAGTATTAAGTAACAAGGCTAGGTTAGATTGAAAATGTTATGACTTTTATCTCGTGACATTATATTTCAACATTACCTTTACGGACTAAAAATAATTATAACAGGTTACGTTTCTTGACGTCCACAATTCCTCTGTCGAACTTCTGTTGACTAGTTTCGACTACTGAGTAGTCATTTTCGAAACAGAACGTTAAAATATTTCGTTCATTGAATGAAATATTTTAACGTTCTGTTTCGTAAATGACTACTCAGTAGTCGAAACTAGTCAACAGAAGTTTGACAGAGGAATTGTGGACGTCAAGGTACGTAACCTGTTATAATTGATTACCAATTCCGGAAGGCTTTAACATGAATAAACTAAAAATAAATCTGTTAACTCATACCGATCTAGTGATTTTTGTTTTTTTACTGATGTAGGCCTATATTTTCAATAAAAATAAAACCATTCTCTTTGTTGTCAGTGATATTGCGATGTCTATAAGAAGTATTATTTGAGTTATTGTGCTTGGATTAGGCTTAGCTTGAAAACTCATAAAACTGGAAGCTTTTATGTGATGCAAACAGGTTACTGTGTTCAGTGGTTCTTGTTAATCAAAAGTGGATAATTTAATATCTTTTTAATAATATTACGGGTATTGAATGCAGTATTAATGCAATTAATGTACTGTTAAAGCAAATATAATCAAAATTATATATGAATGTTTTATGTCCAGAATGTTAAATGTAAAGACATTTCATGTGTTTATTCTCTAGTACAAAAATAAATATTAGAGTTTTAAAAATTTATATAATTTATATATTTTTTTGTTTTCAGTTTCTTATTTCTAGATGATTCTTATAGATCATTGATGTTTTTTATTATTCACTTGTATTTGAGTTGTATAACTGGTAAATATGTGTTTTAACTGTTCAATTGTGTATGTATGTGATTATTATTGCATACAAACTGTTATACTATTAGGTTCAAAAGAATTTTGGTATAACTTAAAAATTTGTTAAACATTATATATAGAGTGCTCAAAAACTAACTTGCGACTCATTTCTTCATCCCATGTTAGATTTTAGCGAATTTCCCATACAGGGAATAAGCTATTACCCTAGGTCTCATGGTAAGACCTGGACCCGGGACGATTTACTTTTTTCGTTTTGTGGTCCCCAGAGGCCAAAAACACCATCCGTTCAAATTCACAAATATATAAATAAAATAAAATTTAAAAAATAAAAAATAATTTCAGGGTACTGAATTACTATGCTTTCTATAATATTTATAATAGTAGCCCTTTATCCAAACAATTGTATATATATATATATATATATGTGTGTGTGTCCGTTAGCACGATAACTCGAACAAAAATTATCTGATTTTGATGAATTTTGGTATAAACATGTAAACCTACATTTATTCTAACGAGTTCGTGAACCATCATGATCGGACCATGGGAACAGGGGTTTATGGGGGGTATTATGGGGTAAAAATGGGTTTTTCCCATTTTTGACCCTAAAAACACAAAGTTTTGGAATTTCTTTCCCAAACCATTTTGCAGAGCTTAAAATAAGAAATAATTTCGTATATTGAAGCATTGTTGTATGCCTAATGGTTACGGAGAAAATTAAAAAAAAGTGCAAATTTAAAATTCCCATGTTATTCTTATGGAGAAAATGAAAACTGTTGTAGTTTACTTGTTTATGGATATATGTTGATCAAATTTAGCAAATTTATTTATTTCATCCTATACTATTGACGTTTGGTCAAAAAACACTGTTTACCTTCCCAGTAGCAGCAAACCTAAGCACTCGTTAAATCTAATGTTATTTAAATTGGGAATAAATATGTCTTATTTATGGAAATATTTGAGTAAAATTTGTAATCAGACAAGTTGAAATTGGCTTAGTCTGCAGGTTTGCTGCGGCGGGGGTATTTTATTTTATAGAAACATTTTCGCTAGGCCCTACAGGCCTGCAGAGAGAAATCTCGGGCCCCTAGGCAATCGTTGCCGCGGGCCCACTCCACTCCCCCCTCCCCCATAACGCAACGTCGGGGGTCCATAGTTATAGTAAAAACTCTCAGAAAGGAAAAGTTTTTCAATTAATAAAATAGACACCAAACAATAGTCATTTCATAACAAAACAAAAGCTACATACCAACGCCGGCAACGCCACTACTCACACGATAAACAGCAGAACAAAACAATAACCTCACTGCACAATCCACTTAGCTTCGACAGTTTCTCCCTCGCCAAAGTCCGAAATTTTCCTGTTTTCCCTCAGGTTGAAATGGCCCATGACGGCTACACAATCCTACGACTGGTAGCGTCACCCGTCGTGCGCCGCGGTCGGTAATAATATCACATCAGTGCCAGTGTCCCACAGCTTACGCAATTAGCCTTAAAACTTTTGTAACAATTATCATCAATAAATTGAAGGCGTTAAAAATATTTTATTTAAAATACAGCATGGATTGTGAAATTATTGAAAAAGTACGTACAGCAATATTCTCTATTATATTATAACGTTATAACTACAAACTACATTTTAGACCAGGCCTGGCCCGGGCCCCTTGTAGGCCCGAGCCCTGGGAAATGCCCCCCCCCCCCCACCTCTCGGCGGGCCTGAGGCCCTATCAGACTTGTCTTCTTGTGCATTAGGGAGATTAAAGCTTGATTCCTATGAATTTTCCAAAAAACATAGCACCATGGTCTTTACACGTCCGTCGTTGTTGTTATTAGCTGAATTGCTACTTTAGTCAGTAATAGCTTCAGCATATAAATAGCCTACATATATATTTTCAAAGCACTATTTGGTATTTTTTTTATCAATTTTTGTTTTTAATTATAGCATAGGCCTGTTAAAAATTTATAAAAACCTACTTTTACATGATATTTTTAAAATTTGATTTTCCATATTTATCACTGATTATTTTTTTGACAAATGTATCTAAATAAATATGGGGGACGTAAGAAGAGTTAACAAATCTGGAGAATCGATGAATAAATTAACTCAAGTGAAACAAACTTTCAAAACAATTTCTCTGAAGTTTTTTCTTGGAAAATAATTCCTTCTATGATATTTATAACAGGTGTGATTATAAGTGTAAATTTCTCAATTGTGCACATGTTTGAATAACAATTTAACAAAGCTACTGCAAATACTTTTAGGTTACTGGTTTGCTACAACAGGAGTATCTAAACAATGCTTGGGCGAAATAATTTACATTTAATTCACGTATCTGTTGTTCTGAATTTCATAGTGTTTTCAATAGTTAAAAATTTCAAAAGTTCTGGACACTAATTTGAGATTTTTTATGATTTTGGAAACTTTACATTAATCCAATTGGAGACCTGTCAAAGTCAATTCTCATCACCATAATGGCAAATGAAGGTTTCATTTTATTTATTTACTTTAAAAATATATTTATAGCGTAACGTATTGAATAAGACAATTTATAAACTAGGAGTTATATTATTGTGGGCAATGGCGTCACGATTGTTAGTTTTCTTCTATATTCTGCACAGTTTGCAAACTTAGGGAGCTACATTTTGATCTGACCTGGTAATATCAGATAAAAAATATTGCTTTTTGGCTGTTTCCTCCAAAAATATACATATATAATTATATTTTTAAAGATGTGGCCTCTTTTACGCAATAATTTGTCTGTCCACGTGAGCTCCCAAGGCTTACAGTATTATTGTGTGTATGTATGTATCATAAAACAAATAAGTCACAGTTTCTTATATCTGAAAGAACCTATATTTTTACCTCAGTTCTTATTTTTATTTGAATACTTTATGACTTAGCAACCACAACACCAAGAATTCTCTTACAAAATTTAAATCCTCCCCACAGTCCCAAAAGTCAGGAATTCAAATTCAAGAAAAAATATTCCATAACTCAAAACAATTCAAACATTCTCTTTCGATTGAAAACAAGACAGAATGACAGAAGGAAAGGAGAACAATAAGAAGCCAGAGAGAATATATTGTTTTGACACTAGAGTGCCAACTTTCAGTGATGGCGAGAGGCTGTGATAGAAGGTAGGGGCTAGATTGGTGTTTCAACATTTTTGTATGTTACTCTTTAACTTCCAACTTTAAAGCAATGGTTAAGTTGGCCGTTCCATTCATTGCATGCAATGTTTAACGGGAAATATTGTAAGGGGAAATAGGTTCCTTTGATTGTAACCCTTCCAAAATTAGACTTGTTCTTAGTAATGATTACGGTACTAATCACAGGGTCATATTTTATCTGTAGAGTAAATTGTTAGTGGATGGGTAAAATTTTATGGATAATTTTACTAAACATCCAGCACCAGCATACAACACATTACATTATTTGAGAATTTCTCAAAATATTTTGTTTATCTGCACTTATTGTAATCCAAATCTTACCAAACAGGTGTCATCTTATCTGGGCTTGAAGTAATTTGGACAATTTTTTAACAATCTTCACAATTGCTCTCTTACTTTTTCTATGCTTTGCATGTCTTCAAAGTATCTTTTAATACTGTTTGTTTTGTTCAATGTTTATGTCAATTGGTTTTCTAGTTCATGTTTTCTGAATAATTGAAGTGTTTGTAAAGCTGTTCATCATACAAGGACTGTCCAGAAAGTAACAGTTGTTTGTTGAAGCAACTGTGAATAGGATAAGTGTGATCATTTTGGTGCTTAAGTGTTTCTAGACTGAGCAGCCTTTGCATTGTGTGTCTTTTACTTTGCCTGCAGCAAGATGTAGTAAAAAATACTGCAATTAAAACTTTGTCAGGTCTGAAATGGGTTTGCCATAAACTGTCATTTACTCTTACAGTACCCAAAGAGTAAACACCGATTAAGCTCAAGTAAACTAATGTTCAAATTGTTTGTCAGAGAAAACACTGCATCTGGTAGGCTTACATTTGTTAGTGATGAAACAGGTAGTAGACATGAAAGAACATAAACATTAATATTTGACAAATACAGAACTCTATTTTCTCAATTTTTTTTTTTTATAGAATTTAGTTTTTTAACTCTAGTCAAAAGCTTCTTTATCACAGCAGTTGTTGAAACCATGCATCCTGACAGTATAAACCAACATTCACAATTAGAGGTAGCCGATTTCGATGCAGAGGATATTATACTGTGTGAGTAGGCAAACTATTCATCTTTAACATGTCTCTAGCCAAGCCAAATGAATGTGTGTTACCCTGTTTATTTCTTACTTTAAAATGCCTTTTGCATTCTGGACAGCCCTTGTATTTTTAACTTTTGTGTGAAATGTTTGGTCATAACAGATTGAGTTCCAAATATTTATCAGAAATCACAGTTGTGTGATGCTCTAGCTCCAATTGATTTATGTACCTGAAATTTCTCTGGTTACCGTGATATTCTAAACGTTACAATTCAGGGTTGTAAATAATGATGATTTAAATATTTGCCCAGATGAGTATCTCACATAAATTTGACATAGGGCGAGTTGTTTTTAGCGTCGCACCCCCCACCACCACAACTGACGCTACCCTCCTTCCAGCAGTGCTCTCATCAGTAATTTGCCTTGTGACGGCTGCCTTGGTTGGGTCGTAGTGTGTTTCTTTATGTCCTTGCTAGTCGGTTTCTTGGAACGCATACGTCAAACTTACGTGTCAATACCCTTTGTGTATAGTAAAATGGCCGGCATTTCGTAAAATGTACGTATTGATACCCTTAGCGTCACAATGTATGACGATACCTTACTGTATGCAACTCCTATGTACGTATTGATACCCATAGCATCATACTGTATGACGATACCTTTCAAAGAACTTTTTCAATCAAATGTCACATCATTGATTATTATTAGATATTACATCTTGTAAGCAAAAACTCATCCCCCTGTCCTAATTTACCTCAATGTAAGTAGTCTTTTATGTTCAGGTTTGTTTAGTCAGAGAAAATATATATTATTTGATATTTTACTATAATTTGTATATTCTCTGAAGAGAGAGTTTCTAGTTGTTGTGTAAGTGTAAATTCAGTATTGTAGTCTTATAAAAAGGTTCCCTACAAAGAAACTAGTTATTTGTTAAACTATAACAAGAGGTTGAATACCTGGCTGCCAAAGTGATCCTAGTCATTGAGAGGTTTCGACTCACTAAGGTGCCAGTATTGAGCCTAACACAGTAAAATTATCGCTCCTAGGTCTTCTAAACATCTATACACATTATCACCAAAAAACCTGCATGGCCATACAACTGATAACGCACCACTGAGGGCTAAGGGTGTAGGTCTAGACAGTTGTAGTCAAATCAAAATGTATTCTGATCATTAAAGGAATGCATGGACAGTAAATAACTTATTCCTCTTGAAGTAATTCACAGAATATGTGATTGAAACAGCTGTCAAGATACCCATTTAAAAAGGTAAACATGGGAACTTGAGCTCATATGTTAATGGGGAATATGAGCTGTTATCATGCCAAATTTCAGCCCGATCTGACCAGTAGTTAATGCATAGTTGATCCCCAAATAAACACACAAACTTTCAGCTTTATAATATTATATACAGGGTGAGGCAGATCACATGTACACAATGTATAGCAGCCAAACCAATCGAGGTAGACCATTCGTAACAATTTAAACCCTTCCATTTTACCCTGTTGAATTTGGGAAAATGATTTAAAAATATTCCTAACACACCAAAATGGTAGTTTTTGGGGTGTTTAGCGTAGTTTTTTTTTAAATTTTCAAATGTAAAAGTAGGTTAAGTGATACCTCATTTAAAGGTATTTGTTCACTGATCATTTGATGAAAATCTTTTAAAGTATAACATATAATGTGGTTACTAACCTGTCGTCAATCAGTCCTATGTTCTTGTGGATGACTTTAATTTCGGGGGTTAAAACCCCATTTTCAAATCTTTCTTTTCAGTCACCATATGTCAAACCTATCTTCTAGCAATAGCAGTTGTCAAAAATACTTCACATATAAAGACATACAGAAACATTTATATTTACGAAATCATGTACAAGCACGCGAGGCAGCCCAAGGACAAAACCAGACCAGTCTGGTTTTGTCCTTGGGCTGCCTCGCACGCTCAACATCTTGTACTGTACCGGCTTACCCCTTACTTTCCTTCACACGGGTGAGGTCCATGTGGGTGGACAATGCATGGTAAAAATGGCTGCAAAAAAAATATATTGAATAATAAAATTAGGTATCACTTAACCTACCTTTACGTTTGAACATTTCCCCCAAAAACTACCCTTTTGGTGAGTTAGGGAGGTTTCAAAATAATTTCCCCAAATTCAACGGGGTAAAATCAGAGGGGTTTGAGTTGTTACGAACATTCTATAACGATTGGTTTGGCCGCTATACATTGTGTAGGGGGGGTTTGCCTAATCCTGGTATAGTATGATTCTTGTTATCTATATAAATTCTAAACATGTTTAAAGTCTTATTTATTCATTATTAACAAATTTAATCTTCAAAATATTTTGCATCCTCTTCAGGACCTCAAACCAGAGAAACACTTATCTTTAGTTAGGATATTAGCTGTGTGATAAGTTAAAGAGGAAAGAGAAATGAAAATCATTCTATTACTCTGGCTGGCTATAATGTATACAGGAACTGTATTGAAATTGTAATTTGACTGTACAAATGTCTTGATTCAGTAACTTTGGATAAACTTTATGAAAAAAGGCTTCATAAACAAAGATGAAACTGAATACCTATGTTACATTTTTTGGGATACATGAAACTGCCATAGGGAGACTAATGTTTTTAGGACAGGATGTCAGCAGCCCCTGAGAGTTTTAATATATTTATTTATGCCCGTGCCCCGTTATCTGGTGGTGTGTTCCTAGCCTATTGGTTAGCATTTTGTACTTCAGTGAGAGAGGGACTTGATCCCAGGCATATTCGTAAAATATTTTGGGGTTGGACTGCTTTCCCTTAAAAGCGTTATGAGTAACTGCCATAGCAAAATGCCTCTGGTGTGGATAAAAACATGGTTAGTTGTTTAATCATATTTTATGTAGTGTTGTTTAACAGTATGTGTCGGGTTGCAGAGAGTACGGAGAGGCAGGAGGAGATGATGATGGAGATAGAGGAAAGCCGAAGGTGACCATTAGAGAGACTCTAGGAGAGGACGGAATACAAGCCAAACTGACCAACATCACGGGCAACGTCGCAGGCAGGCTGGGCAATGTCATGGGCAAGGGCATCGGTGGCTTGTCTAAGTTTGGGGGAGGCAGCTGGTTTTAAGCATCTGCATCCGTGCTATGTGTGTTTGTTATTGTATTAAGGATACTTATTTTATCGGTGTTTTTGTACAAAACAAGTCAAACTTAGTTCATAAATGAATACCAAAATTTTTATTTTTTTTTAATATGACCATTTATGGAGTCGGGTGAAGGTATGATCAACCTACTCGATGGTACAAATTTCGATAACTCGTACGATTTTCTGAGAGCTAGTTGTTACATATATGTTACTGTACAAAAGTCATTACTTAGGGCCCTGTGTTCATTGACTGAGCTAGCCTGTGATTCACCTCTATATCGGAGTGTTTGTTGTTATACGATTCAAACATAATCGGATGTTTTATAGTGAAAGCCGATATAAGTATATATTATGAATTTCGAACCGGTTATCGATACTGTATAAACCGAACCTATCGATGTACATATATATAAATATGAAAATAAACAGTATGTATATCTCCGTGTATATATACATATATACATATATAAATATGTATATATACTGATTGAATAGTTATTGTAGCTACTTTAGTAAGGAGTGATAGTAACTGTATTGATAAGTGATAAATTGTCCTATTAAAAGGACCATTTGCATATGTATAAATGCATATTGAACTGTATGTATTTATATACATTAAAGAGTATAAACATACATAACGTGTGAGCCATAGAGAGTTCATAGTGTGTAAGTAATCAGAACTCTGGTTACAAAAGTCGATGAGTCCACAAGAAAGATAGCACCCACTGATGAATCAACCATAATGTTGCAGCCAAGCAATTTTGTTGTTTCCCCTTCCATATATTTGCACTGTCAAATAAACTAAACTAAATTTACCATTAATCCTGTACAAAGATCAGTTTCCAACTCTTTAAATCCACTGTGCAGAAAAATTTAATGATTTAGAACATTAAAACTAAAGGCCTAAATATTTAAGAGGGATCACAAAAGAGAAAGCACTGACGCAGAACAGGCCATTGCATACAAATGTATGTATGTGAAGTGAAACTGTGGTGTTTGTCATGTTGATGCAACAGTTCATTGAAGTAGTGGGTGTTATCCATGTAAATATTGTTCTCTTCTTATAGCAACGTTACTAGTGTGCATTGTTATTTTATATTAAAATTTGATGACAAAGATAATAATATGATAGTCCTTATAATAATAAGATCAGTTTTGTTTAAGTAGTATTATTTATATTGTTATTGAAAGTTTAAAATTGCAATTTTGAATTTTTGTATGTTCTGTTTGTTAGATTAAATGCTATCAAAATAAAATAAATGGACAAGCCATCGTTTAATAAAAACTGTATTTATGAAGTGCCTGAAGTGAGTTTATATAATTTGTTACATAAGGTACAAATTTTGTCATGCGATCAAATCTACAAGAATCAAGTATTTGAGATTTGTATGCGATGATAGTCAAATAATGAAAATTTTGTCATAAATTTTTGTATAAGTGGAAAGTAAAAAACACATCGTCAAACTATTTTCAATGGTTGTCACGGGGTCACCAAAAGCCGTTTAAAAAGCTTAATTAATATGTAGCGACTTTTTACTTTTTTATATCTATTTGTACTTCGACAGATATTAGGAAAATGTATCAAAAACTATCTGATCCTCATCATCTATACCATACTGTATCAAAGATTGTAAAAAGGGGATTCTAAAAGTTTATTTTTGTTCGGATCTAATAAAAGTATAATGCAACAAAAAATCTCTTTAAAATATCAATAACATCTTGCATTAGTTAAACTTATGCATTTCTGCAATTGGAAAAGAAAAGCCAGAATCCCTATGACGAATGTAGTGATCAGCAAATATTGATACTGAGGTTGAAGTGGGACCAGTGCTCTCTCTCTTTCTCTCTCTATTCATCGATCCATCTACAAGTGTATCTAACTTTCCCTTTTACACTCTCTCTCTCTCTCTACCTTTCTCTCTATGCCTCTCTCTATCTATATCTGCATCTAGCTATCAACTTAAATCTTCTTAACCAACTATACATCTTTTCTTTTACTCACTCTCTCTCTATCTCTCTTCTCATTTTGTCTGTTTTGACTTTAGCTAGTTTTCCCCCTATAAATTCAGTAAATACAAAAATAAATCGTTAAAAATACCCAAAGGGAATACTGCGTGCTTCACATTTTGGATCACTAAGCATTATGTCGTTGTCTTGTAATTATTTAAAATTAAATTTTTTTTGAGAGCTACTGGAAGAGTACTTGAACCACATAAATAGATTAAAGATCCGTTAACCTCATCACTATGAATATTACGAGGAGTGTCACGTAAATCTAAAAAGATATTTTGAAACTTTTCAATCAGATGTACATCAATCATTTTGTATATCTGTCTTATAATCTTATGACCATTGAAATTACATTTTCTATCGCATGTTATTGAAAGTCAAAGTTACAATTTTCTTTCAAATGTATAAACTATAAAGTTATGATTTGTATATTTCTATCCATGTTATCAACAAATAATGAAAAGTTAATTGTGTTTTTAATTTTCTAATTATTATGAAAATATGTTTTCGTTTCGAGGAACCTCATGATAAATTTACATCATGATGAGGTAATGTTTTTGTTACCTCATGATAAGTTTATTTAATCAAAGACCATAAAGTTTTTTTTTAAAAACTCTATGTTGATGGTATATTATGTGTGCATACGATACAGATAAAATATAACAACATGTTTAATTTATATAAGTTTTTCATCAAATGTTATAAATTTAACAGATTTTTAATATTAGATGTACAACGTTCGTAAATGAATAGTTGTTAAAGTAGTAGTCAAAATAAAAACTACATATATAACGTTAAAACTAAGCCAGGATTTTAGACATAAAGGATAAAATTTAATTATACTTGTACTTTGTAAATAGAAATTGGTAATTTGTGTTAATTAAAGTGATTAGAGGTTCTTCAAAGTATTTCATCAATTTAGTAATTCACTAAAACAAACGCTAATATAATGTACCATAACAAAGCATGACCTTTTTCAAGTTGTAGATTGTATTGATATTTGAAGGTCAAAGATTTTAGAGTTTCATGTTCCCGAGGAAACAAAATTTATTTTTCAATGATAGGATTGAGGTAGCATATTTTTTATCTAAAAAATTGTTAAATTTTAATACAAGATCTGTTAGTATATACCCCAGGTGCATTTGGATGTGACTATTTAATTGTGTTTTCATATATGTCTCGATTGGTATCGAAACAGATCCTTTTTTCATGAAGCCAAGTTTCTTTTGGAAAAAAAGTAGTCTTGTCAGCTTTTGTCTTTCGATTTGTAACCACTAACTACTCTTTTTGTTGACTTAAAATGAAAATGTCTAGGATAAACATTTGAACTACAGCTTACCGTAAAAGTATTCAGCAGGCTATTTTCCTTATGTCATTTGTTTTAAAATTTGAGAATTTTGATCAACTTGAGAAACTAAAATGACACTACAAACTATTTCCAGTGGTGTAAACAGCGGCTATGGCTCAGCATGATTTTTTATAGTTGAAACATCTGTTTAGTGTGGTTGTATGGGTTAGAAATCACAGTTAAATATCAAAATAATCAAAATGCACTTGGATCCACACAACTATTGTCCACAAAATTTTCCTCCTTATATTTTACTTAGCAACTTTTCCTCTAAAACTACTTAAATTTAGTCAGTAGTTTATACATTGTTGGAAGTAATTTGTTACGTTATATATAGTAACCCAATTGTTATGAGTAAGAGAGGAAGACATTTAAAGTACAGCATGCATCTGTGTAGTCCCTGTATTCATGTATACAAAGCTGAACACCTAACCTGCGCGATATGCTTCTCTTTAGGAATTAATGCAGTATTTGGCGTGAATGCAGTGCTATCCTAAGCCTTTTTTATTTTCACAGTTAATAATAATTTTATAAATAAGGGTCTGCTATTATAATGTTTTAAGTTATGTTTACAAAATTGATCTCTTTGTAGCTATATCTATTCCCAGGACATCAAAAATGTTTGCTTTCCTATGTTGTGGTAATCATTAAAAACTACTTACTTATTGAGAGATCTATTTTATCATTAAAAGTTTCACAACATTAATTTTAATCTGTTGAAGGCAAAGACATTCAGTTAGGATAAAATCACCAATTATTTATTGTGTTTTTGTTGAAGTACCATAAATTAATTGGCAAATCTAAATTTGTCTCTGTGTTGTTTATGTTATTAAAAGGATAGCCTAGTTACTTGATGGATTTTGGTGATTTTGAAACTGGTCTAATGAATAAAGTGAATTTATGACAGACTAGCAATTTTTACGAGGTGAGATGGAAGGTCAAGTTATGCCTGGGAAGTTACCTAAACAGTAAACTCTGACAAAAAAATTTGAATCATATTTATGTCTCTCTTAAGAGGTAGTTGAACAACCACTAAGCCAGCATTAAGCTTACTGTTAAAATAATATATTTTAACACTGAAATATTCAAAACACCAAACTGAGAACCTCTCAACCAAGTCCTATAAGTCACTCAAAATGTTAAATGTTAATGTAATTAGTTGTTCAGAAATTGACATAGATATACTATGTATATATATGTTCAATGGCCATAAACTCCCTTGAATTGACTGGAGCATTTGTCCCTTGCGCTAGCTTATAGAACGCCTCCTCTAGTAAAATTATTCTTAATTTGACAGTAACAAACCATGCGTATTTTAGAATCAGAAGAATCAGTATCTAAAAAAAATAACTTTACTAAAAAGCTTTATTTATGTATAGAACTTAAACCAGTAAAATGTCCTGGGAATAGCTATTTACTGAATTATTCGATATTTAAAATTTAAACTACATAGGTTCTGTTATTTGAAGTTTCCAAAATGTTCCTAGAGCCTAATTAAGTTTGTAAACACCGTCGCCAGAATGAATATAAAACCTTAAGTAATGAACAGTCAAGCGAATATTTCACCTTTCACTTATCAGCATTACCTTGACAGTTATTACAAGTCTTTAACTCGCCTTAACATTTATTTCAGACCTGAACGTAATGGCGCTGAATGTATTTTTTGGTCCAGACGTGTTAACTAACATTTGTCAATGATGTAGATCTTTTTTCTTTATTCAATCTTCTAACCTTAATTGATACAAACAACTGCAATTTATAGATGTTTCTGATAGTTTAAGATGCCATCAGATTGAAATCAGTTGTTGAATTTCACAATACTATCTGGGAGTTTATTTGCCATAATATAATGTTTAGTCCTTTTTAACCACTTAAATTATAATTTGTCTTAAAATGCCGTTTTTGACAAGATTCACTTTTTTTGTTCCACCCCTCCGTAAAATATGTACATTCAGACCTATCCCTGAAGAAATTGCCCATTTCCAGCTTGACTTGAGGTTGAATTTATTTTACTTCAGTCAACCAGGTGCTCTATTCATCAGGGCATAGTATCCCTTGAATTTGAGAAAGATGAAGTAAAATGTCGGATTAGTTACTTGACTAAGGAATTATATTTCTTGTTTTAATAAAACATATGTCATCCTGTAAAATCTACTTACTTTTTCAGGAAAAAATTTAAAAATATGGAACCAACTATCAGTGTTATTATGAATGAAGGATTGCAAACTTGTCATGTTTAGTAGAATGATTCAATACGTTTGTGTATATATCTGCAGGTTGAACAGTTCAGTGCATTAGTGAACCTCTTTGTTTTTGTATCACCAAAGTGTGAATGGTTGTTTTGTCAGTCCCATACAGTGAGTGCCTTGTAGATCTGTCTCAGTTGTTATTGGTGTCAAAGTTGTCAAAAATACTTTTTTTGTATACAGCCCTGCCTAGTTAACACTTCATCAGGTCATAATGCCATCTCAACTCAGCTGTCGATAATGTTATAAACATACTACACACTTCCTGTATTAAATTTAACTGACATTTTCAGGTTCATGCCATTCTAATATTCCCTAATTCAAATATTCGACTTTTTTAATAATTCTACTATCAATAAATACAAATTGTTATAGAGGAACACATAAACAATAATTTTGAAGCAAGCTGAGTTGAATGGAGCTATACCAATTTTTAAAGTATATTGAATGGCCTGTTCACATTTACCCTCCTATGTGAGAATAAAGTAGTTAAGTTTCAAAATTGTTATGAGCTACTTTTTGAAGTTTTATTGATTACAAAACTTGCGAAAATACATATATTTTTTTGAGTGGGTATGGGTGTAACTTTTGGAAAAAGTAAAAACCGAGGTTCCTAGGTTAAGGTGTAGCTATTAAAATTTCACCTCTCATTAAATTCTGTAGTTCTGAAGTTTTTGGTGGATAAATATGCACGTAACTAATGTTTAATACAAGAAAATACTCTATTCGAGGAGTAAATACCATGTGACACATTTATATATCTTATGTAATAAATTAATTTGAGTACATAAATTTAACATTAAGTATTGATTAATTAATTAAAATGTCAAAAATTTTACAAATGAAATTATATAGAACAAGAAACATGCTGACATTGAAAAAGTAAGTAGGCTTCATACTTAGGCTATTGTTACCAATACCACCATTACTAAATGATATTACAGAATTATTTGTCCAATGAATCTCTTACATCTTTTCTAAGTGGAATTTAAGACTAACAACACTTTTTCCCCTTTGCAGAGGTTTAACATCTTTAATAATTGGGCTACCTTTTATTGACTATCCTTGTATCATAATAAAGGGTGTCCCAATAAGAACGCCGGATTTGGAATGTTAACAAACCATATATTTTCTTACTAAATTTACAATATTGAACATGAATCTTAAAGCATAGTATCTCCGATTAATAATTGAGTATTATGTCTTGTAAGTGCCCACCTGCTGAATACTGACAAGCTCGACATCTCTTGACAAAGTTTTCCATCACTTTTTCTCACACTTCCTGTTGAATTCCATTAATGGCACGAATCATTTCCTCCTTCAAGTCTTGGATTGTTTGAGGGTTATTGGAGAAAACAAGCGACTTTAAATATCCCCAAAATAGAACTGAGTCAATTTATTCGAACTTATAAATCAATCTTCGGACATATGGATCATTTGGTGCATTGTCCCGGCCGTAAATAGTGCGCAGCTTCCGTGATTGTAGTGCACTTTAACTATGACCACGCGTTGTTCCGTCGTGTAGCGATTCATGACTACAAATGGGACCTAATACTGATAACGTCGCTGATAATTTGGGAATTCCTATTGAAATACAGATAAGGATAAGACGCTCCTCAAATCCGGCGTTCTTACTGGGACACCCTTTACTTACTTTTTATTTTGAGTCAGCTGTATTATTACTTTATATTTTAAGCAAAATTTACAAATGGTTATTTTAATTTAGTTGATATAATAAAACTTTTTACTATGTCCGCTTCAATAATATATATGTATTTTTGTCAATAGGTTAACAAAATTAAAGACAAAATGTTTACTTTTAGATGGCATTATATTATTGAGGTAGTACCATCACTTTGTTTATTTAGTTGTAACACAACAGGAAACAACGATATTACAGTAGCAATCTCATGTAAAATATTAGTGATGTTGTCATGTTTAATATGGGTTCACATTTAGGTTGTTGAATTAGCTGTTATGGTAGGACATTAACACTGGCAGCAAATTTAGTATCACAAGGCAATAACACAAACTATTCAATTAGCCTTAAGTAGTTTGATGATTTAGGTAAATTCCCTGTTTATTAAGTTTTTAAATATTCAGATTCATCTTCGTACTTTTCACTGGAATATTTATACCTAATAACTCTCTTTTTGCCTTCTCTAATCGTCTCATAGCCTTCCGTATAAGCTTAACTAATACTATATACTAACGTTTGACATATGTTATATATTGTGTATGCTGGATATCTGCAATCACATTTTGTAATGCAATATCATTCCAATTCTACGCTACCTAGTACATTTTTATGACTGCTATACACATATTTAGAATAATAATGAGAAATCGGCATGAATTGTACTCTTTTTAATTGTAATATTTGATTTGCAGGCATTGTTTAAACAAAATTTATCACAATAAATTTAAACCGTTATACAAGTGTTTCTTATTATTTCACATATATTTTACCTTGACAAATTGAAGGTATTTTAAAGCTTTGGGCTTGTCTTTAGTTATTTAAACAGATAAAACTTCCTGATCGAGCTTAATAACCAGAAATGAAAAAAATCCCTTTAGTAATGCCTACCTATAAAAGCCCAAGAAATAGGAATTTCAGTCATTCAGAACTGTGGTTTCAGGCTGAGGTCAGGATTATGTTTATTTACTATTCAAGATTAAATATGAATACATTAGAGGCCCCTAGAAAGGGTATAAGTGACAAAAAGTAAGTTTTAAGTAAATTGAGCTCAAAGTTGAGCCTTCACTGTAATTGCAATGATTTTTTCACAATTATTATCATTGGCAGATTAGTAGTTGTAGTCTTTGTTTACTCGTTGCAGGAAAAAATATAAAAAATTATTGAAAATATTTATATTGTTAATCTATATCAATGTTAATTTGACACACTTGTATCCCTTTACTTGTTTACTTCGAAAAAGTATGACAGAAAGGGAAAATAATGACACAGTAGAATATGGGTACAAGTGCGTTTGAATCTATTCCCCACCAAACATTTGTCATACCGTATTTCGCTTGGGGGTTACGTGAATGCCGCTAGAAAGCACCACTGGATGGAGTTATCACTCACTACTAAATAGAATGATACTTAGATAGAATGGTGAACAACTTCCCTTCTGTAAGATCCTAAACAAGCTAAGAACAGTAGAATGTGATTCACACTCCCATTGAAATATTATACAGTACAGTAGTAATGTCACATCAAACAATCTTTATTCTATGATCAACCAAACATTATAGTGACATAACATCATTGTAAATTAATGTTAAAGAGCTTCCAACTAGAGGAATAAATAAATAATTTAACCTGAGCGCTCAATATCAATGATTTATTACAATTGGTATATCTTCCAAAAGTAAAAAACAATAGGACACCTATATATGAGTTCCCCCCCCCCTACTTTTTTCTACAATTATTAAGATATCAACTCCGACCATGTCAGATCATTAAAGAGTAGTGTGTACTTCATTTTGACTGGCTATAAATTTTTGGCCACCACCTTGGATCCGCCATCTTGGATACAAAACTTGTTTTTCAAATTTAAAGGTAGGGTTGTGACCCATCGTTTCAAACTGAACTTTTACGCTGAATACAATGCTGTAATCCGTTTAAAAAATCTTGATCCATTCTAAAGTTATGAGACCTTTTTATAACTTTATTTTAATCCTATTTTAAATCATAAATCATAAATCTTTATTGGTCATTAAATAACAGAGTTACAATAGACCTCTTCAACAAAAAAGGTGCCAAAAAGGGCCATAGATTCTAGATAGTATAACATGGTCTATAACATGGAATCTTCACTAAATATAACAAAGACAACAAGAAAATAAATAGTTAAAAATCATTTGAAAAACACAGAGGTATATACAGAAACAAAAAGTGAGGTACTTAAACAAAGTGTTTGAAAGGTTAGGTAAGAACTAGATAACAATTTTATCATTACAATTGTGTTCTGCAAAAAATTCATCCAAACTGTAAAAAGGGTGGTCAGCAAGCCAAACTATCAACTTTTGTTTTAGCCGAGTAGAAGGAATGTCAAGTATTTTACTTGCAAAACAATTTACTATTTTTACCGATATGGCGATATACTAGCAAAACTTTGCTGTACTGTTTGTTGTTAGTCTGGTGTAGGGCCTATCCAAAGCAGATCTTCCCCTTGTGCAATATGAGTGAAAATTATTACTAGAGCAAAAAAAAATTTTTTTTTAATAACACACTCTAATATATACAAATTTACAGTTGTCAGGATACCTGTTGCTTTAAAAAGAGGTTTACAATGGTCCCTCAACCCTGAATTGGTCAACAGTCTTAAAGCCTTTTTTTTTAAGCTTTAAAATTATTAGAATGTGGGTGGAGTTGCCCCACAGTAACAGACCATACTTTAACAGACTTTGAAAAAAAGCAAAATACATAGATCTAACATACAAAGGAGGAACAAAATCTCTTAGACGTCTAATTAAAAATAAAACTCCTGACAATTTCTTACTTAAGTTATATAAATGGGTTGACCAGCTTAAGTCACTATCCAAATCTATGCCTAATAAATTTACACTTGACAAATAGTTATTTGTGCAACTAGTGAGAAAAGTGAGCAATTGACTCACTCGAGAGAAATCCTTACTCACGAGCCGTAGGCGAGTGAGGAATGGTTTCTCGAGTGAGGCAATTGTACTTTGAACTCGAGTTGCACATTATACTTTTCCTACAGTTACCATAAAACAAATAAATTTGTGAAGAAACATAACCTATTTTTACACAGAAGTGAACTTTTAATATAAGATTTAATGTGAAGTGACAATTACAACAGTACAACAGCTGACCAGCTGATTTACAGCCAGTGCTGCCAACGTATTTCGCGCGCATACGACGTTGCCTGCATGTTACGCGCTCACTATTTCGTGCCTTCACGTTGCAAATCTGGAGTGAGACAAAGTAATTAGAGTGAGACAATGTTAACATTGTCTCACTGATGAGCGAATTGGCCACTTTGCTTTCTCAAATCAGTGAGAGAACATGTACATTGTTAGGTAACTGTAGGAAAAAATTATTTTCTTCCTCAGGTTTGCGACCTAACCTAAAAACAATAGTTTGAGTCTTTTAAGGATTCATAAAAAACCCATTGACACTGAACCAGTTCCTAGCTTCATTGAGGGAAAGTTTGGACAGCACCATGAGTTCACTAAAGGTACCTTGACTATTTAAGAAAGTGGAGTCATCCGCATAAATCACAGAGGTACAGGACATACATTTATCCAAATCATTAATCATTATAAGGAAAAGAACAGGGCCTAACACCGAGCCTTGGGGCACTCTGCAAAAAACCTCACTCTCATTTGACAACATACCCGCAACATCAACCTGCTGCTTGCGGTCAGATAAGACTTAAAAAGATTTTAACATTGTGCATTTACAAACGAAGACCATAATCTCAAAATAGTGTTAGATAAAGATAATTATACACCACCATTCATTGTCGACCTATTTTCACTTAGTTATGACAGATCTATTTTTCCCGGCCGCCATTTTGATATGTGATCAATTATTTTAAATATGAAGTTGGTGTTGTGACCCATCATTTTGAGCTACTTTTTTATGCTGAACTCAATGCCGCAATACGTTTTTTGTTATTAAGCTTTCTTGATGAAATATTACAATAATTTAATTTAAAATGTCAAAATTTCAAAAACCAAATATGAAAATGAAGAACGGATTGCGACATTGAGTTCAGCACAAAAAAGTAGTTCAAAATGATGGGTCCACCTTCATATTTAAAATAATTGATCACATATCAAAATGGCGGATCCAAGATGGCGGCTGAAAAAAATAGAACCGTCATACCCAAGTGAAAATAGGTCGACAATGAATGGTGGTCTTTATCTAGCACTATTTTGAGATTATGGTCTTCGTTTGTAAATGCACAGTGTTAAAATGGGCTAAAAATAAAGTTATAAAAAGGTCTCATAACTTTAGAATGGATCAAGATTTTTTTTAACGGATTGCAGCACCATATTTAGCGTAAAAATCTAGTTTGAAACAATGGGTCACAACCCTACCTTTACGTTTGAAAAAAAAATGTTGTATCCAATATGACGGATCCGAGATGGCGGCCAAAAATTTATACCAAGTCAAAATGAAGTACTTACTACTCTACAATGATCTGATGTGGTCCGGAGTTGATATCTTAATAAATGTAGAAAAAAGTTGGGGGGAACTCAATTAAAACTCACCCTGTATATATATATATATATATGTATATATATACGGTACTTCAAAAATTTGAACGGATTTATGTATTGAATGATATGATAATATGATTCGTGTATAATATGAAATGAGTTATTGCGTCTCTCATATTGAAGGTGTTTAAACCGCTGTCATCAGCCTCGTGCCTTCTTATTTGTTTTCTTATGTGATGTTTTCAATTAATTATTACTTTCTCCCCCTATATGTGTATTTGAACGCCTTTAATCTGAGAGACGCAACAGTTCATACTTTTGGATCTTCCGATCTGACATATTGCTTTTTGGATCTTGATTGATTGATTCTGTAGGGGCGGACCTAGTCCTCTTGCACGTCAGCCACTGATGGGCTTTTTGCGCTCCCCACATGGTACTTCAGAGTTTGTCAAACCTGAGTTTCTTAATGAACTTCAGCATCCTGTCTATGAGCTCCTCCTGAGGAAGGTGTCTGCCCCTTGTCATTGCTCCAAGAGGACCATCCCTTACCTCGTTCAGAGCTGTGCAGTCGTAGAGTAGGTGATCAGCAGTCTCCTCTGACTGCCCACATTTCCTACACCCAGTGTCTCCGTTGTACCACCATAGATCCGCTGCCTTTAGTGATAACAGTGGCACCCCTTGTAGGCTGTGACTGAATGACACAGTACAGATTAACTGACTCGCAGCGGTCTTGAGGGAAGGGTAGCCACAAGGGCCCAAATCGCCCCTGAGGGGCTTCGCTTACCTCTCACCACCCTTTTTGGATCTTCCGACCCAACTACGATCGTAAGATCCAAAGTGAAACGTACAGTCTTATTTCATAAGTTTACTTCACAATGTAAAATTGTACTTCTGGTTATGACTTTACTTTTGGATCCATGATCTTTGGATCTTCCGATCTGCAATATAAACGCTGGATCTCCCGATTTAGGATCTTCCGATCGGCATATAAACTTTGGATCTTCCGATTTTGGATCTTGTGAAGATGATCCAACAGCACTAGTCCTGCCTACCGTTAGACAAAATCTGTTACTGGGCAGCCTTAATGTAGTCACAATAGTCACATTATTATTAATCATTTTTGGCAGCACAATATTATTCATAACTTATCTGTCCATAAGACGTAAATGGTTAGAGTAATTTTTTCATTGATTGTATTAATGGGTTTATTTTACGTGTTACGGCTCACTGTCATTAAAAGCAGATAACCAAGAAAAGTTTTCAGTAAATAAACAATTTTATTAATTTGTTTATTTAATTTAAAAATATGTAGCACATTTAGGTACCCTTAGAAATAAGAATGCTGGTACTCTTGGCTGTATAGTAGACAGCTACGTCTACATATTTTTCCAACAATCACAATATCACTATGTTTGGCTGCCATTTAACCGTAGGACTGCCCTGATGGATGTTTTTGTTTAATTTGCAGTGTCTAAATTACTTAGGATAACCTAGTCGTGTACATACTCGTTTTGTAGACAAAAAGAAGGAAAACAAATAAAAATCCCTAGGGGTAAATTTTTTTCTATAGCTAAAAAACTAAAATTTGGGTTACATTTTTTACACAAATTTCAAAAGTAGAGTCCTGGTATTTTCCTAAACAAATACGAACTAAAAATCTAAGATCCACAATATGTAGACATTTTATTTCCCTACGTGGAAATATATTTGATTTTTAGAAAAAAATGTTACCGCATCTACAGAAATAAATATGTAAAATTGGAAAATATCAATAAATAAACAATACTTATTTGAAACGCAGAAAGAACATCAAATATAACCTGTAATAAGCCAAGACTGTTATATTAGTAAATGTAATAATATAGTTATATACACTTTAGTGCACAGTAATAACTGTTTTATAAGTTTTATATGAGTTGAAAAAGAAAACATTATTTCGTTGTAAGTGGAAATAAGTTAGTCAAAGCTATCGCTATCTGTATTTTTGTTTGTTTGTTATATTACGATAAATGGTACAAATATTCATAGTATATATATTTCTAAACACAAATATATGAATGAATGAATGAAAAAGTGCTTTTATTTAAAAATAAATGTACAACAATAACTTTTTAGTACTAATACAACAATGGACAAAAAGCCCGTCTGTTGCGGTTGGCGTACCTGGTTAGCACTTGTACAACAATTGACTAACGTAAACTGTTCTCATAAATCAGATTAAAATAAAATAATAAAACAATTCATTTTTTGGCAATAGACATATTTCTAAAACGGATTTATATACATATATATTTGCATAAATTAAAAAAGAATAATAATGAAATTATAAGTAAACTTTTCTTTTTTTAGAAACAGAACAATAGCCTACATTCTAGCAATATTTGATCAAATTATTATATATAGATTTCAACAATTCTTGGTACAGTATATAAATAATACTTTTCTAACTTAGAACTAATGCAATTTTGATGCCTTAATGGAACTAATAAATAATTATAAAAAAACATTTTAAAAGTAATGAAATTTTGAAAAATGATTTTCACAGATTAAATTCTTGGATTAACCCCCATCTTTTAAACCAAGCATCTTTTGCCAATCCCACCCATTCAAAATCTCTATATATTGCTCCTGTGTCAAAATTGGACTGCCAAAATAAAATTTCCTTATTGAATTTAAAATGGGACAAACAGATATGAAGTGAAAAACATCTTCTTTCTTTTGTAAATTACAAAGAGTGCACAAATGACAATTGTCTACAAGCCACGGTTTGAAGTTGAGGTTGATTAGCTCAGCTCTTGCCTGGTTTGAAGTTGAGGTTGATTAGCTCAGCTCTTGCCTTGATCGCCCAGGACATTACAGTTATGTCATATCTGTCAACCAGTTATGTCTTATCTTGTAGGTCGAAGTTAATAGATAAGAGTTGTTGGTGATACAGAGATGTGCGCGCTCGACCCTCACAATCACTTTTAACAGGGATGCCAACCTCGTCTACGTCGAAATTTATTTCCCTGCCATGCTTGTTTCCCAGACGCTTCCAATGTTTACACCAGTAAATATTCAACAAGAATATATATCTATGGATATAAAAATAATAAAAATAAAGCTTCCATAAGCATTTTAGTTGAGAGACGCACTCATCGGCAAGTCGCCGTTCAAGGTCAATTAAAATGTCGCTTTCTCCGACAATTGAAACATTTCGTCGTCACTGAAAAAGCATGTGACATTTCATAATCACACATTTCAAGACAAATACTAATCATTTACCCATAATTTATTAGTGAATCTTTGTGTTTTATTGTTACAAAAATGTATTGTTTTGTTTAGTGAGGAATTTGATAGTACCGGTAATTATTATCCAAGTTATTATGGGTCATGTTATCACTACCCATAAATAACATGGATAATAATTACCATCACATCACTCAACAAAACAACACATTTGTAACAATGAGTCACAAATTATTATATGTGTATTTACAGCTTGCACGCAAGAATCACTAGACGTGAATGCCGCACAACAGTAATGGTGACTGTCAGCAACAATGAAATAGCTATTTTACGCAGTGTTAACAACACCCGTGCATTTCAAATTGTACGTTTTTATTTCTGGCTACAGATCAATATAAATTACATCACGCTACCACAATCCTTTATTGATTTATTAATTATTGCCTAAATGACGATTTTCGTCATTTCAAATGTCAGCCGATTTCTAAATATTATTTCCCAAAATTTCTGACATTATAATCACATGGTTCTTGATACGAAAATAAACTCAAAAACAAAATCGTACTATTGGTACCAACCACAACCGGTTTCATGCAAGATTATCGGTGCTACGATTTATTGACGTGGTTAATGTATTGACACGCCAAACTCAAAATCGCCTAAATTTACATTCATATTTTCATGACAATGAAATTGATCTGTTAATGCTATAAGGTTTGTTTATGAAAATAAAAGTCTGGAATCTCATATTTCGAATGCTATCAAAATTATCATTTAAAATGAGTTATAAGCTGTTAAAAAAGTGACACTATATGACGATTTTCGTCATATGGGCTTTTTGGAAGCCCAAACATATGACGAAAATCATCATATTACCAGCCCTAGGGTTAATTCACTGACAAAAGGACATAAGCTTTTTGACTTTTAAAAATTCAAATTTGTTGCAAGTTATTTATTGTGTTTACAACTAAACAAACACAATCTACATGAGTTTTTGCGACAGAAAGTGCCATATTCTAAACTTGTACCACAGTTGTAAGGTACCAAATTTTAAGGGGGGTAAAACGTGTCACAATTAAATAAACATCAAAACTTACTCGTTTTTCATCCACAATACCCTACTCTTAGGCCTATGTGTTGGCCATAGCTTGGGCTATGGGCCAAAGAATTTAGGCCTAGTTCAAATCACAGTGAAGTATATGTACACACTCACACGACATATTTATCAGTAATAGCATGCCAATTTATCAAATTAAGTTAAACCAATCGATTTCACCAATATTTAACGCTTAAGACGACAAAACATAACCCCAAACTGGTGTTTGTTGACAGACGACAGACGAAAACTAGACCGGATCAACAAGTGAATTTGCGATCAGCTGTTGTCTAGTATTACTCAAGTTTGTCGCTAGAGCGCATAAGCCTCCACCGGACTGTGGTGAGAGGATTTGACTTCAAGACAGAATATTTGTTCATAGACTGTCTTCGAAGTCACATCGTCGTTACACGCTACTTACGCTTTACGCAGATTGTCGATTTATCACGAAGGTTAGCTAAAGACTAGTTATGCTCTTTTTACGTTATTTTCGTTTTATCATACACATTCTATACCTATTATACATTTTTGTTTTCTTAAAATCCCGATTCGAATTATCTAAATTTTATAACTTAACTTGAGTCTTGATCCGCCAGTTCCTGCCTACTAGTCACTAGCGCTGGTTTTATATTTACTAGTTACGAAATTACGATTAACTGGTTCGCTGAACAAATAATTATTGTGTTAAATTATTTTAGTTAATTCAACGTTTTAGACCCCCCGAGACTCGTCGTCTGAGTTCTAAACCCCGTCTTTGGCGGGTGAAAGAATCAAGTCTTGGGAGTGGTCAGAGTTGGACAATTAATTACAAAGGGTATTAGTATTAAATTTATTCCACGCCATATCACGCCAAATTCTTTGTTTAAATATATTAATTACGCCCCGACGACTCTGTAGGGTTAACACTATATTTTGTTAATTCAATCGCCACACGTTCATTTTTTTACCAGAGCCTTTAGTAACCAGTTTAAAGTTTAATAGGAGTAGTTTATTAAATTGGCTAGGATAGAATACTCGTCGGTCCTACAGAGTCGATCTAAAAGTTAGGCAAAATTCTTCAAAACACTTTAACGAAGGTGGGGATGAAATAGCTCCTACTGAGCGTCTGCAGAATTTCCTGAGCGCTTCTAGAGCTCTGAGCCATCGATTAAATTAATTTAATAAATTGATCAGTCAAAGCCGTGACAACTTTGTATCGACCTTTGGATTTTTCTCGGTTCCTTCTGAGCACTCCGGGGAAGAAATTTGAGTGCGGCTGGTTCTAGGGGTTTGGCCTAGCCTGAATTTGGTGAATACTAGTTTATTCCCCCCTAGAATTTTACGTCACATCTCTGGCGCCCGAATAGGGACAAGAAAACACGGTTTTGTCTTGGACATTTAAGCGACATGACAGGAGAAACAAAATCCACGACTTCAAGTACCCCGACGACCATTGCCAGACCTGATACACTACCGATTAGACACGATATCCACAAAGGGAATTCAAACTTCGACGACCACCACTATTACGACGACGTTCCCCTGTCCTATTCGGTATATTCTCTCTAAAGTTTGACCTCAGAAGACACAAGACTTGCGGAATTCCTGGAACGTGAACTTCCGCTATTTGATGACGTTTTGGAGAAGATGGCGTTGGCTGAGCCCATGATACGGCTCAAAGAAAACGCAACGTCAAGCAGCGGTATTACCCCAGAAATCCCGCGATGCAAGCCATAATCAACGAAGAGGTGACGACGATGCTCCGCAATGGTGTCATCGAACTATCGGATAGCCCATGGAGTTCGCCAGTCGTGCTGACGAGGAAGAGCAACAGCAAATTTCACTTTTGTATCGATATGCGAAAAGTCAACAAATGTTGTCCCCGACGCGTATCCGCTACACAGAGAGAAACTACAGCCGGCGAGATATATTAGCACAGTGGACTTGAAGCAAGGCTATTGGCAGGTGCCGTTAGCGAAAGAAAGCTGACCGTTCACCATTCCTGGGTTAGGCCTATTCCAGTTTACGGTAATGCCCTTCGGACTCCATTCCGCCGGAGAGACCTTTCAACGCCTCCTGGACAAGGTCATCAATCTGGAGCTCGAGCCGAAGGTGTTCGTCTCGTTGTGGTGTCCACCACGTTTACTGAGACAAAATTTACAGGAACCGTCGGCCGCGAACGCAATTCGCCGAGACCGGAAAGACGACGCATCAAGGCTAACCACGACGAACGAGGGCCAATCGGGCCTGGTGCGGTGAGTCACCTCACATCGGAGGTGGCCGATTTATTAGGACTAAACGCCAGACCTCACACAGTACAAACTAAAAAGTATATATTCTTGGTTGAGACAATATTTTATTGAAAATGAAAGTAATAAAATAAATAATTTTTTAACCATTCAATTCAATTCAAATACCATCAATACTCTGTAATAATTGGACGTAGTTATGCAAAAGGGAACCATCCCACAGGGGGTTAAAACTGAGATTTATGGACCCAAAGTTAACGCTTATTTCTAATTCTATTATTTATAATATCAGTTATACTTTATATTTAGGTAAAAGTACAATGCTGTCAAATTAATTTGGCATAGTTTTTTTGTTTAAGTAACCGTTCGTTTTAAATTTTCAACGCAAAATGTGGGATGGTTCCTTTTTGTTTTAAAGTAAATTTGGGTAAAAAGGTGATCAAGTAGCTTGGTTCTTTTTTGTAATAAATTTATTACGTATTTAAAACAGACACTTCAACACTTTCTATAGCTTCTACGGCTTTTGAATGCTAAAAAACTCTTTACTTAATACTATAATAGTTTTAAAAGTGTGTGTGTTTGAAATATTCATATGTGTTTGAAAACATATGGTGTTAGAATATTATTTGTTTTAGTTTTTGTTGGTAAACATGCTGGATCTTGATTTATTGTAAAAGCTACCTAATAAAGTATTTGTCTTATTAAAACTATATTTTAATTTATTTTTAATTGACGATGACACTACATGGTGGCAGCGGGTTTTTTTTATTGTTTTAGCTATACAGTACATAAAGATGAAAGGTTTTAGTGTTCCTTCCCCAGAACATTTTGATTTTAAGGGAGAAAACTGGTCTAAATGGAAAACCCGTTTCTTGCGCTTTCAAGCGGTATCTGGGCTCACCAAATGAAGACGAACCGTATCAGGTAAACACCTTACTATATATGATGGGCGAAAAGGCCGAAAGCATATTTGAATAATTTAATTTGACAGCTGAGGAAAGAAAAAGTATCAAAACAGTTTAAAAAAAATGTGATACATATTTCGCTTCTTCTAAAAATGTAATCTATGAAAGATGAAACTCTAAAACATGTGTCACAGTATTGTGTGAAAGGTTGGCCAGAAAAATCTAAGATTCCAGAGGATGTATTGCCCTACTTGTATCATAGAGAAGATATAAGTGAGCAAAATGGTATACTTCTCTTTGGAAGTCGTATTATAATACCAAATTCTCTAAGAGCTAATGTACTAAGCTAATGTACTATGTCATGATGGACATCAAGGCATAAAAAAATGTAGATCTTTTGCAAAATTGACTGCGTGGTGGCCTCGTCTTTCTAACTTCTTTATACTTTCATTCTTTATACTACTTCAAAGAACTAGTATAAAATTTCAAGATATGTGCAGAAAATCGCGCTACAAGAGCAGAGCCGCTGATATTAACCCCATATCCGGACAGACCTTGGCAAATAGTGGGTGCCGATTTGCTAAAGTGCAAAGGTCACTGGTATCTCTTAATGTCAGACTATTATTCCAGGTTTATGGAGATTGCTAGACTAAATGACTTAAAAATGGGCACTATTGTGACATATACAAAGTCCATCTTCGCACGTCATGGTGTACCTGAGACAGTGAGAGCAGACTGTGGTTCTCAATTTGACTGCTGTCAATTCAAACAACTTGGTCATGATTATGGATTTAAATTGATTACATCAAGCCCAAAATTTCCAAAAAGCAACGGCTTCATCGAAGCGCAAGTAAAAAACTTAAAGTACCACTTAGACAAACGTGATGATCCCCACAAAATGCTACTTATGTTAAGAGCAACCCCTCCAGAAAATGGGAAAAGTCCAGCGGAATTACTTTTCGGGAGAAGGATCCGTACTTATGTTCCAATAATGTCTGATCAACTAAGACCCTATCTGGTAGATCCTGAAAAGTTGAGGGAAAAGGAAGAAGCAAGAATTGATCGTCAAAAGATTTATTTTGACAAAAGACATAGAGCCACAGAATTGCCTACTCTACCTGATGGAGCTCAAGTCCACATAAAGGACAGGAATCAAGAAGCAACTATATTAAACAAACACCATGCACCTCGATCCTATATAATTCAAACGCAAGATGGTTGTTTGCGGAGGAACAGAAGATCACTGCAAAGATTTAGCATTACTATGCCTTCTGAGCACTCTCAACCAGCACTGCAGACCAGTCCGTCAGAACACCTGAGAAGATCAGAACCTTTCGATCATCCTGCAATGGCATCGCAGGCAAATCCTTTAGCGAATCTAAGAAGATCAACGAGACAATTCAAACCTACCCGGAGGTTAGATCTTTAAAGGGGAGATGTGTTGTTATTCATATGTGTTTGGAAACATATGGTGTTAGAATATTATTTGTTTTAGTTTTTGTTGGTAAACATGCTGGATCTTGATTTATTGTAAAAGCTACTTAATAAAGTATTTGTCTTATTAAAACTATATTTTAATTTAATTTACGATAACACTACAGTATAAAATTACTGTAGTATATTAATATTACAGGTACAATTGTTACTATAATCAATAGTTCATCATCTCTCATCTTCTGCAAATTCAAAATCTAGTTCACCGCCAAAACCATCGATGTCATCCTCAATATTGGGATCGTAAAACAACTTTTTATAAAATTCATGGTGCATTTATGGTAGCCTATAAGATGATTTCAAATCTTTTAATTTTAGAAAAAAAATGACAAAAGGAACCAAGCACTTTTGGTTGTCATGAAGCTGATAATTCCTTATTTTTGCAAAAGGGAACCAAAAGCCTTTGGTTGCCATATAGCTAATAATTCCTTTAATTGCAAAAGAGAATCATGCTACATGATACCATCACTTTTGCTCCTATTTTAACTGTAATAGGAACCAAAAGGCTTGATTCTTTTTTGTAGAAAGCAAAAACCTATAAAGCTAAACAGCTGTAATTTTAAATAATTATAAAAAAAAGTTGTATCTATCTGTGGGTTGGTTCTTTTTTGTAGAAAATAAAGCCTGTTGAGCTCTACAACCTGGTTGTCATATCAACAGATCCGAAAAATTGTGGGTTGGTTCCTTTTTGCATAACTACGTCCAATTATACCATGTAGTTGTCTACTCCAAGTGATATTATTGTTTAACCAAGGAATAACCATTTAACTATGCTATGTGAAAAATAATCTAGGACATGGTAATGTAATAAACATAGTATGTCATTTCTGAGGAGTTTATTTTAAACAACAAAGTCTAATTTATTTACAGCCCATGACAATTAAAATAAACAATCGATGTACAAATCTTCTTGGACAACAATATTATTTTCTGGGGTTACTACTAGAACATGGATCCACATTCATCTGAACAACAAAAAGATGCATTAGAGCACATGGAACTGCAAACAAATAAATGGAAACTAGCAAATTGAGGTATGATAAAACACTTGAAAAAAATCACAGCAAAGATTTGTGAGTTGAGAAAATATAAAATAATTTTATCATCTCATTTACAAACAATTTAATTTCAAAATCCAAGCTTCAGTGAGATTTTGAGATTAGTATTTAAGGAATACCATGAATTTTAACATTCTTAGTACTATTTACTAAGTAGTTCTGTAGTAACCCCGTAATTATAGCATACAAAGGCAAAAAATATTACAATACTTGAAAAATCAGTCTCTATAACAGTGATGAAAGATCGTAACAATGACAGTCTCGCCATTGACAATGCAAGGCTTCCAATGCCTACCTACTTTATCAAAGAAATAAAACTTTAAATCTTATCTTACAGGCAGGCGTATGTCACAATTGATCACATAAATAGCCATAACCAATTAATTACTTACACTTACTCTACAAAAAAGGACACACAAGTATGGTGTCCTTCAAGGATCAATATTGTGGCCACTATTATTCTTAATTTACTTGACTGACATTCCCTCATTGATAGAATCTCCTAATCGTGTTTGTTTATTTGCTGATGACATCAATATAAAAATATCCGGTAATTCAAATTTTGATGTGGAAGTCTCTTCTTTTGTTGAGCTTACAAAATGTATCCAATATTTAAATGAAATCAATTTATTACCGAATCCAATAAAAACTAATTATTTAGCTTTTTATTTGACAAGCAAAAATGCACCTAAGTTTAATATTATAATGTATACAATTTTACTAAATAAAGTTAAACCAAAACAATAAAATTTCTGGGATTGCATATATATGATAAATTCAAGTGGGACAGTCATGTTGAAAACTTTTCTAAAAAAGTCAATTCAGGCATATATGCATTAAGACAGATGTTAAAATTTAGTAGTTTAGAAAACCTTAAAAATAGTATATTATTCCTTAATTGAATCACACATTTCTTTTGGGTTGTGTCTTTATGGGGTCACATCAAATTTGAACTTAAATAGCATTCTGGAACTTCAGAAAAAAGCATTTCGCATCATGTTAAAACTAAAATTAAAATAAACCACAAAAGAGCACTTTAAAGAAATAGGAATTACAGTAGACTCCCTCTTATCCGGACACCTTTTAACCGGACATCAGTTTAACCGGACTACACTCGGAGGAAATGACATCTCTTTAACCAGAAAATTTTTATCAGCACATTGGTTTAACCGGACTAGATTGGCAGGAAGTGGGCGGTACTGAAACAGCTGCTCTTGTGGGAAAGATTTGAGACCAATGATCACGTGTCTAAATACAATGCTCTCATAAATTTAAGTCGAATACCACAGAAAACGGTCCGTTTTAACAAGTTTTTGGGGACGTCGGTTAAACCGGAAAAACCGTTAACCGGACTGGCCTCGGTCCCGAGGAGTCCGGATAAGAGTGAGTCTACTGTATGACTGTTTTTAGCTTATACATTTTTCAAATAGACCTTTATATTAGATCAAACCATGAAAGATTGCCAAAATTGAACTCTTATCATAAGTATTCGACCAGAAATGGTCGTGAATTGGGGTTCAACAGACATAATTTATCGGTTTACCATCTTATAGTGGTATTAATATTTTAGTAGCTTACCTGACAATATAAAAAATATAACTAATTTTAAATAATTTAAAAAACTTTTAAAATTATTTCTCACTAAGGCCTTTTTATAAATTAGAAGATTTTTCCCAACTTCCTGAAATTTGATTTTTTTATAATAACAATATTCTCTGTAAAGTAGTCTTAGGTTTAATATAGTTTTTTTATATAACTGACTCCATTCTGTACACAATTTGCAATACGAAAAAAGTTATTTTGATTTATTGATTGATTGATTGAAAGAAAGAAGCAACACTAATCCAATAAACAATTGTGCATTAAAATTTTAAGTTTCACTAAGAAATTGATAATATTATTAATTATTGGCATACAGTTAGCTTACTTAAAAATACAAACACGAATGAATGTGGGAGAGTATTAACTTTAAAACAAAATATCAATGGAATGAGATAGATTGCTGAATTGATAATAGATGTTAAAATGTTAAAATCTTAATCCCATTGACTCTTCTTGATTTTCGTAACTTGGAAGGTACATTTGGAGGTATCCAAACATGATTAAGCAACTATTTATTTTAGTTAGTAAACATAAATTTTAATTTGTGTTTTTGTTATTGGATCACTTGCGGCCATAATCAAAATAATATGTATCAGAACTCGATCCTACTTTTGTTTTACATGTTAACGTCACTTCACTTGGTATTAAATTTCACAAATTTATGTGGCAAGAATAATACGTATGGCAGTGTGAAGCATTAGGTCAAAGTTTAGATTTACCTTAATGGACGAAACAACTAAGTTCACTTATGAGAACATTCCTAAGAGTGTGAAAAAATGTTTAAAGTTAAAAACAGAGGGCTAGAATACAGGCACTTACATGACACAACAACGGAGCTGTTGGCATGTGTATGAATGCAGTTTGATTAACCCTTTTTTACATAGTTACCCTTCAAATCAAACTCATGTTCTTAGTAAATTGCAAGACTGTTTTCTTTGTTTGTTTTAAATACTCGAGAGCAAAGAAAATAAAACCACAAACAATAATAACAAAAATAAGCTCAGGAACTGAAATTGTTATGATTATTTACAAGTAACTAGGTAGATGAAGTGAAAGTAAATTTAACAATATTTTAAAGGGTTGCTTATCTACTTCCCATGGGAGGGAACGATTCCAATCCGAGCCTAAGTATGGTATATACATATCTACAACACTGAACGGAAACAAAAGAAGTTGAATACTGATTACTTGCAGTCAAATCTTCTTTACCTCAAAAAGGATCAATCGTTCTTGGTTAAACATGCACCATATCATTAAAATAATAAATAATATACCAATAAAAAATAATCCTCAATTAGGGTTAGTATTTAGTAAAAACTAAATACAAAAAAAATTAATCTCTACAGCTCTGCTAAAGTTGCAAATACAAATATTTATTACAATCAAATTTGATTTGTAGTCATCTATTGACAAAAGAGAAGTAGAATGTAACGAATAAAATGAAAAAAACCTTATAGGCCTATGCATTAAAACCACACCAAAATAAAATAAACAAATAGATTCATAGAAGAAATTTTTTTAATATAGCATTGGCTACTTAATCCATACCCTTAATGAAGACTTATGTGTTTCAAACAAAAAATATTTTATGTATTTATTTGAAGTCAATAATACAGCTCAGTCTGGGATTCGATTTTTGACTGGCAAAACCCTTTAAAATCTAGTGATGTTGCTAAACAGTAAAAAATGATAATGATAGTAGAGTTGAGTTGGTTAAACATTAATCATCTCATTTTTACAATCAGATATATAACAGTACAACCCCGCGAATCCGTCACCTACGAGACCGGGACCATGGTTGGAATGGTCAAAAGGTCCAATTATACCAGGAGCATATATTTTAAATTATCGAATTAATTGCTCAACAGGGGCTGATACGTATTGATTGTCGGAAGACAATGATAATATTCCGGTGACTGTTGGAGACGTTCAAAGTTACGCCACAATCGCGGAGGATGGTGATGAATGTTTCCGTAATCGTGGGGGTGAACAAGATGTTGGCGGAGATTGTGATGATCTCCACACGACCATAGCAAATAGTCACGATATTACCATGATAACATTGTCACTGATAGGTGATGACACAGTCGGATTAAGTGAGGAATCGTTCTAGCAGGGTTCAGATTAGCTAGACTCTACTGTACATTAATCAAAATACCTTAAAAAATGAATTCACCGGAAAGCACTTATTCATCTCATCCCTTTTCATCAAAATTTCTAAAACCATGTTATCTATACATTATCCTCGATTTTTATAGAAGATCTATTAATTTAGTCAGAGAAATAGACGTTACAAAGCAAGTAGCTATCATGTGAAAGATTAAAGTAATTTGTCTACATATCTGAAAGCTTTTCAACAGGTAGGTTGAATTATCTAAGAGCTTGGTGAATCTGTATCAGTTTGTGCATCAGCGCTGGACTCTGAGTGGCTCCCCGTCTCAGAAGATACACTGCTTTGTTCTAACTGATCCTGTGAGTTGTTTACTTTGGGTTTGTACTCTGTGATCAACACTGTAATGTTGTTCACAGTAACCTCTCTAGTCTGGGCTGTACTTCGGTCAACATTCTTCAGTCTGGGTCTGAAATCATTAGTACAACTGGTTATGAAGTAAATCAAAGCTTCATGTTCTAGTTGTTTTTCTAGGCCACTTCATGCAAATCAAAATAAGAAGGTTACAATACCTGCAGACTGCCTTTAGTGGTCCTTAAATATCCAACAGGATTACGCGTTTCGGTATTTGTTATACCATCATCAGATCCATATACAAACTTGAAGTTTTTGACTCATGATGTCACGTCACAGTTTTTAAAACACAGTTACAAAACATTTAAACACGAAAAACTATTTACAGTAGGCCTACTAATTAAAAACGAGAGACAAAAGTGAAGCAATGCATGCATTTCAAATGTCGAGTCTCAACTGGAGGTTATCTTGTCCTAGTAGTTGTACTTTACAAACAACTACTTACTTACTTTACTTTGTTTAGTAGTAGTAAAGTACAACTACTAGGACAAGATAACCTCCAGTTGAGACTCGACATTTGAAATGCATGCATTGCTTCACTTTTGTCTCTCGTTTTTAATTAGTAGGCCTACTGTAAATAGTTTTTCGTGTTTAAATGTTTTGTAACTGTGTTTTAAAAACTGTGACGTGACATCATGAGTCAAAAACTTCAAGTTTGTATATGGATCTGATGATGGTATAACAAATACCGAAACGCGTAATCCTGTTGGATATTTAAGGACCACTAAAGGCAGTCTGCAGGTATTGTAACCTTCTTATTTTGAAATCAAAGCTATATATATAATATATTTCTAAGCCTATATTTCACTGTAAAAAGACCTTCCTTACAAGCTACAAGTTTAAGGTAATTCGTTAGACTTAATAAGGTTTGATCATGGTTTTTACAGTCATATCTGCATATTTTTTGTAGGTCAGGTGTCTTAGGCTAAGTAAAGGCAGTATCCCAGTATTATGACATCGCATTAGAGAAGACTAAAGGACCAACGAAGTATGTATTACAAAAACAAAACACAAATAATAAGCAAAGATATTGTCATAGGCAAGGTGTGGCAGCGACACCACAGCAATGTGCAGTCGACAGCCACCAACACAATCGTTTGTGATTTCGACCCCGGACCAAGTTAAGGTCAATACATAGGCTAATACAGTATTATTCTAAGCCCAGTCATCCGAAACGTTGGTTAACTGAAGAGAAACCACCAGAGTTGCCGAGATAGCAAAATATGTTCACAGATGTTGCAGCGATCACGAGAGACAAAACCGGTGTTGCCGAGAGAGCAATAAGTAATCAAAGGTGTTGATCTCGCTAGACACAATTATAAAAACAATAAAGTGAAAAACAAGAAAAAAGAAACAATTACAATTACTGTATTAAAATTCACCATGAGATTAGCAACAAACCACCATTAGATAGATGGATATTAACTAATAGGTAGCGATGTGATTGGAATCCACAATCCAAAGGGGGCTCAAGCGCATGACATCACACGCTGACCTTTACGGTGCTGGTTATAAGTTATAACGCACACTGCTCTGCCACTCTATCTAACAAATATTTTTTATCACTTACGCAAGCAAATGTTTTATTAAAACCTCCTCAGACCCAGCGTAACCCTAGGGTTACAATCTTATTTTATTTTTTTAAACAATACAGTGCATTATTTTCTAGTCATAATAGTTGCCAGGGGATTCGAATGAGTGCAGCACTTGCCAGAAATGTAGCTTGGTAGTCTGTTTCTCTTGTTTATAGTTTTCATAACTTCGCATAGATGACGGACCGTGGCTTGCACGATCTTTCTATGTTTCCACATACTAAGTAATATATAAAAATATACATATTTATATTACTGTATTTATAAAAAATACATGACATTTAGAAACACTAGAGATTGTCCTGGTATAGTTTTGATTACTCTGAGTTATTTGGCTTGATTACAACATTTACTTGAAATTAATTGTAACCTGAGGCGGGTTACACAGAGGTATCTCCGACATGATGTCGCAGATATTTTTCGTGCCTGCGACATGCCCCTCGAAAACCAATCTATGTTAACTTATGGAGCTTTACACACCAGTGTCGCAGACACGTTGCCTGCGACTCGTGTCGCAGGCGCGTGTCTCGAGCGAACCAACCATGCGCAGAACACGTTTCTAGTAGTTTTGGGGCTTTTTTACTTACTTAATTGCCTTATGGTGTGAAATTTAAGATTGTGATATTATAATACTTCAATTGACACCATAAGGAAATTACGTAAGTACTGTAATACAATTAATCACAATGTATTTTGGAAAAATTACCATGAAGTTATCTTTAATGTTTTTGTAGAAAGAACAACAGCAACAACACGTCATCTTCTTCTGACGATGACATTATTTAAACTTATGAATGTTGTGATTCCTTCACTTTCATGTCGCCAGCACGTGCCTCTTCCCATGGTTGTATTTTATTATATGTCGCAGACATCATGCCCGCGACATCAGTAATATCGGCGACATTATATCTGCGATAACGAAGTGTAACCCGCCTGAGGGTTACATTGGATGTCTCTTTCTTCATTTTTTATGCTTCGTGACATTGAACCTTACCATAGAAATCTGTTTTGGTACTAAAAAATGCAGTTTTACATTTTATTCAACTTTTACTGCCTTTTTACTACTGGTGTGTAACAACATTTTACAGGTTATTTTTGTTTCAGTTTTATTTTTAGATACTTTGGTGGAGTTTTTTTGTCTAATTATTATGATATTAAAGGCCTCCATCTATTTCGTTGACAACCTATTTTTGTTTTATTTTAGACCCAACGTGACCTATAGGTTACATCTAGGGTTTTCATAAAAATATTCCAAATTAAAAAAAAATAGTTGTATTGTAGGCCTACATCTTTTTTATGGTTCCTTTAAACCTAAAAATTAAAATTTGTTAAAAAAAATTCAGGATAACCCTTGGGTTTAGAGGAGGTTAAGATTTAAACAACAAAAAAACAATATCAACTTATTTTACAGCTAGGGGTGGTAGCTGTGGGAACAACGAGCATCGCCGTTTCTAAGCAACCTTTGCATTTGTAGCCTTGGGCAACAATAACTGTAAAGAAGAAACGACCTTGATGAGCAGTGGTGAAATATGTAGTAGAGGGGAGTGAGAGGCTCGAATGAAAATAAAAACTGTTGGCAAGAGAAGGGCCTGGCACAACTGTGCCAGGCGATGCTCGTTGTGCCCACAGCTACCACCCCTAGCTGTAAAATAAGTTGATATTGTTTTTTTGTTGTTAAAATCTTAACAACTGAACTGCTTTTACTTAAGTTATAATAAGGTTAGCAGAGTGTTCTATTTCTTATTTAGATAAACGTAAAAGATCCAAAAGTTTTTAATAAAAACAAAAATACAAGACATCATCAGTAAAGAAAATAAATAAAAAACATATGGTTAAATAATAATTAAATAACCATAGAGGTTGAACATCATTCCCTTTGAGTTTTTTTTTCAAAGTTTATTCATGAAAACGTTTGGTAGGTCTTATAATTCTGCCTAGGGTTCTCAATCCCGGCCCTTCAATCCAATCCCGGGATTTCGGATTCGTCTCAGCCGACCAATTCCGGGATTATATAGTATTATCATTTTTAACTTTTAGCCATTTTAAATGAGCGAGAAGTCCCCTCGTTGAGTACTTTAATGTTTTAAACTGGCCTACCAGTACTTAGAAGTGGGGGGAGAAGAGCAAACGCGAATGTGAATTGTGACTGGGCAACGTGATCTGCACACGGGACAGCAGTGCTGCGTCGTCGAGCTCACCACACATCAACCGCCTCAGATACAACATCATTGACACTTTACGTCTTGTACTCAACTGATCGATTTCAAACAGTGTAAGAAGTTCTGAGTATGGGACCAGCGTCGTATAGTGACCAAATGTCTTGTAATGAAGAAATCTCCAAGACCCTTCTTTGGACATCCTCTATGAGATCGGATAAATAGTTCACACTAGGATACCATATCACAGAAGCATATTCTAATCTTGACCTGACCAGTGAACAATATAATAGTTTTTACTTCTCCGATTAGTAAAAATGTTGCCTAACCTGGGGATTAGACCAACAATTGAGAAGGCAGTCTTACAAATGAAAATCACATGATCATTATATGTATAAATCTGGAATCAAATGTCACACCCAAGTCTTTAATTATTGAAGTTTTATGCCAGGATTATCTCAGTTCAGAACTATATTTGATTCGCAACTCAGTCAGGAATTAATTCAAGAACCACAGACAAGATTTTGGTTTTCCATGATGGTACCATAATGTAGTGGTAATTTATACACAGTTTCTATCAGCAATAATCTTGTAATGGTAAAACTTACGTTGACCATGCTCTTCTTCGGTGCGGGGAATTTTTCTTTTCAGACTTTTCTTTTTGGCCATTTTCGGATTTGTTACTTTTCTGTGGAATCACAGGAGCATACTGTTGAGCGGCTAGCTGAGGATTGATTCGAGGTTTCCTGAAAAAAAGAAATTGTAAGCCAAGCTCTAAAATATTTACATTAATTAACTTATATTACTATCCTAACAATAGGCCCATGGAAATACCCACTCATACCAAATCTGGCGACTAACCAAATTTCTAGTAGCCTTCAAAAAGCATTTCTGCCATATCAATGGAGATTAATATAGACTGGGCACAGCTCACGTTTTTTAACTTCTTAATTCCATGTGACTTATTCATGTTTATCTTATATCCAAAACATTTTCATGATATTTGATGTAAAAAAACAGGTATAATTAATGGATCAGGGTAGGAACCAATTATGCCTTTTCTTAAGGAAATGGTAGCTTGTAACAAGTTTTAAATCTAGATAACAGATTCAACATCAATGCTCCGCGCTACTGTGATGAAAATGTCAGTCTGTACAATTGTAATTTAAGACTTTATAAAATAGGCCTACTGCCTTGTGTGATAAATAAACTGTTCAATATGTCTAATGACATTCTGTCATACATTGGATAATAATGTATGAACATTTTCCTGTAAAAATGGTGTATCTGTAAATAAATAAATAGGCCTATATTTGTTAAGGTTGTTGTACAACCTGACACTATTCAATGATTTATATATTGTACAAAATAATGAATAAAGAAGTTTGAATTAAATTGAATTGAATTATCAACTTAGAAATAATAATTGTAATAACTGTCACCGTTACATTTACTTGTGCCTCTTGTTTCATTTTAAGCTAATACTCAAGGTCTGGAGGGAAGAGACAATAGTTTGTTACACTTAAGCACTTAACCAATCACTACTAGCTTCTAGTTCAAAAACATTCCATGCAGGTTGCGTTAACTGTCCTCACGACCCTCGTGAAGGCGCTTAAGTACATGAAACATGGGGAGTCAACAGACTGGAAGGAAGCTCTGGCTATATCGATTTACAAAGAAGGAGACAAAAAGGACTGCAACAACTATAGAGGCACATCTCTAAATTGTACTTGCAAAATATTATCTTAAAGTAGTTGAGAGAAGAATATACAGCAAATATTATTGGAGAACATCAAGCAGGATTCAGTAGATTCAGATCAACAACCGATCAAATTTTCATACAAAAGGAATCAGTAGAAAAATATTATGAATACAACAAATCATTCCGCTGTCTATTCATTGATTTTTCTACGGCGTATGACTCCATGAAAATAGAAAAAGTTATGGATAAACTTGGAGCAGTTATGAATACCAAAAAAATTGAGTTTTTTAGACTCTAGCCTAAATGTAATTCTTGGAGATGGAACTGGACTGATAACTTGAATGGACAGGCATTACAATATCTGATTTTTAATCTTTTAAAAGTGATTTTAAATGTATTTAGTTTAAAAAAAAAGAATCAAAGTGATTTTAATGGTACTTTAAAATATTTTAAGTAAATAACTTTTTGAAAATAGTTTTTGATAGTGGAAATAACTGGTTTTAAGGTACTGGATATAAAGTTAACCTATCTTTCGCTTACGAAAAAATTTTAAAAAAGTGTTAAAGAGGCTAACTGAATTGTGCAATTGAAAACTACAAACCTGTTAAAGTACTAATAAACCTAAGAAACGGCACTAATACAGGCAAGTAACACAGGAATATACCTACAAGCAGATCATAGATAGGACTTACTATTGCACTTTACAAAATAATAATATTATCAAAGAAGAGTTTTTTAAACAACAATGTACCACAATATAATCACTGAACAGCATAAATAAGCTACATTACATTGCATCCTAGAGATAACACACTACTGCAAAGGTTGTATCCCACAAACTGATTACTGATTAGCCTCAAACTCTCAGCCTGGGTCAAAGGCCTGGAACTCTTTATCAGTGATAAGAGGTTTCCTTTGAATCCTAGTCCTTAGGGAGTTTATTATGATAATATAGCTCTTTAATTACTCTAAAAGATTATGGGCTACTTATAAAGGGCTGTAATTTTTTCAGTAAAGGATTAAGTAAAATTAAGTGATGGAAAATATTATATATATTATAATATATCTATCTGCATAATAATAAAAATTAGCAACAACATGACATTTAAAGAAAATTATTTGGTTTTTGGCAAATTCAAGGGTCCATCCATATTGGCCAGGTAAAATAATTAATGTGGATAGAGAAACTTACAGAAATGTCATCAAATACAAGGTTAAATTCTTTGCATCTAATGAAACAGCAAATTTAAACAAAGGTGACTTGTGTCACTATTGTGACAATAGAGTGCATTGTGCATTTCACAATAGTCAGTAATAAAAAACACAAGGAAATTTTTAAAAGAGCATTATCTGAAATCAGAGATGCTTGGGAGCTTGTAAAATCAAATAAAACAATGAGTCCCTTTTCCTCAAGCGGGTTAAGATTACCAAGCAATAGGAAAGATGACAAAGATGTAATCTTTCATTCCTCTACACCATTATCCAGCCATGTTGGAGGCGGCCGTTCTATCCCTGAAGAACAACAAGGCTCCTGGACCGGATGGGGTACCTGGTGAGGCCCAGAAGAAAGTCTTTTCAATAAATCCACAAATCCTTTTGAGCACGTACAATGCCTGTCTGGCCGAGGGGAAGTTTCCCTTCTGCTGGAAAACAGCTAGGCTTGTGCTCGTGGGGAAGGGAAAAGGAAACCCAGACCTACCATCCTCTTACAGACCTCTCTGTATGTTGGACACTGCTGGGAAAGTCTTGAAAAAGTTGATCCGTTCCCGACTGAATTCAGCCGTGGTTGCTGCAGGAAATCTGTCCCCTCGTCAGTACGGCTTCAGGAAGGGACGGTCAACGGTTGACGCTATTGAGGAGGTAAAGCAAGCCGTAATGAGAGCTGAGGAGTTTAACAACTATTCTCGTCGGGTTGTGCTGCTTGTAACACTTGATGTGCGACACGCATTTAACTCCGCGAGGTGGTGCGATATGCTGGACGCTCTGGAGAACACTTTCCACGTCCCGGCATACCTCATGCGCATGATAGAGGACTACCTCCGGTACCGCCTCATCATTTGTGACACTACAGAAGGCTCCAGGACGATGGATGTAACTTCTGGTGCTGCTCAAGGATCCATACTAAACCCGGACCTCTGGAACGTCGCCTACGACAGCCTCTTGAGATCCGAGATGCCTGAGGAAACTGTCTTAGTTGGGTATGCAGATGACGTTGCGGCTTTAATAGCTGCACGTAGCATTGAGCTTGCCCAGCTGAAACTAAATCGAGTCATGCGCACCATTAACCCATGGTCTCTCGCTCGCTCTGAGCAAAACTGAGACTGTGATTCTGACTAAAAAGAGGATTGACACCATCAATGGGTTGAGGGTGGGGAACGTTGAAGACCAAACCACTCGTGCCGCAAAGTACCTTGGGGTCATGGTGGACAGCAAGCTCAGTTGGCGAGACCAGATCACCTGTACGGCGGACAAGGCCGCTAAAATGGTTCCTTCCCTTAGTCGTTTAATGGCCAATGTCGGAGGTCCGCGGTCCAGCCGCAGAAGGCTGTTGATGTATGCGGTCCAGTCTGTGCTCCTGTACGGTGCGGAAGTGTGGGCAGACGCTCTCAATAAGGAGATATATAGGATGCGGCTCGCCCGAGTGCAGCGTCAGGCAGCACTAAGGGTAGCATCTGCCTATCGAACAGTGTCCGAACCCGCAGTACTGGTGGTTGCTGGAGTCATCCCCGTCAAACTTTTGGTGGCGGAGAGGAAGGCAATTTATCAGCGCCGTGGGGAGGACCAGGCAAGAATTGAGGAACGCACCCGGACCTTCCATCTGTGGCAGGAGAGCTGGGAACAGGAGACAAGGGGGCTCTGGACCAGGCGACTGATACAGTAAGTCCAACCTTGGGTTAATCGGCGGTGCGGAGTAGGTGAACTTCTACCTCACCCAATTTCTGACGGGTCACGGCTTTTTCCAGTCGTACTTGTTCAGGATGGGCAAAGCCGTGTCACCCGATTGCATTTACTGCCCAGGCATTCCCGATGACGTGGAACACACTTTCTTCCACTGCCAGCGTTGGGAAAGGCCCCACCTGGAGGCTCAACAGTTCGTAGGACTGCTGTCGGTGGACACGGTCATACCGATGATGATGGAGGGTGAGGACAATTGGACCTGTGTGTCACTTTACATCCAGGGTGTTCTCCGCGCCAAGAAGCTCGACCTTGACCGGGATGCGGTGTAGGTCATAAAAAAAAAATAATAATGCCAGAAACGGTGCGAGCCCTGTGGGCTTAGGTCACATGTTGGCCTGACTTGAAGTAATGTGACAAACAATTCCAGGTCTGTGTCCAACAGAGCAGAGGGGGTTTTTTAGTGAGTAGTCTGATAAATTCAGGAGTCTCACACTACAGGCTGGCTACCTGTGTGCGTATAAAAGCATTTTCCCTCCTCACCCTAAAAAAAAAAAAATCCCACCAAGCTTGTGGATCTAGGCCTACATCTGTAAATGAGGAACACTCAAATGACAATTTAAATTTGTTAACGCTGACAAATAAGTGTGTTGAATTGGAAAATCAGTAAATACAACAAAGAGCTCTTAACGATGAACTCAAGAAATCTCGCAAAGAAGACTATTTAACAAAGATTCTTAAACAAGAACTAGACCAAAGTAAGTTAGGAATCAAAAATCTTCAGGCAGCAATTCAAATTGTACAAAACGAAAATAGAAAGTTAGAGGAGGAAATAAAAAAGAATGACAGAAAGTGTCTACACTGTTATCCACCTTCAGGAAATCCATCCATAGATAACTCCTGGCAGGAAAAGTTATAACTAAAGAGAAATCAAAAACTGTGTCTAGTTCTAGTACTATCAATCCAGCTCTTGAGAGCAGAAATAACTATGACATACTGATGCAAGAAAACACAACAGAAGAAACTTCACTCATGGGTACCGGCAGTAACTCACTAACTAAAAAAATAAATTCTACGGGTCCTAAAAATAAGCAACACAATATAAGAAAACATACTGAAACAAACACAAAAACTTAAAACCTAAACTCGTGATCTTAAGTGACAGCCATGGGATAAACCTCGGAACTCTGATTGAGCAGCGGACATCACTGAATGTTTGCTCTTATGTCAGGTCAGGAGCTCAATTTGAACAAGTAGTAGAAGAGGTTAAGAGCCTTGGGAAAGATTTAACAACAAACGACTACCTTCTAGTAATAGGTGAGTCCACCGACCATTGGAGTGAATAGGTCATGAGTATGTCCTGAAACTGTTTAGTCACAGGGTCATTTTTGTTCAGGACGTCTATATTAAAGTCCCCTACAAGTACAAATAATTTTCTGCTTAGACACTAACTTACATAATAGACTATCAAAATTCTCAAAAAATATCTCTGCCTTACTACTAGGGGATCTATAAATACCTATAATATTGACAATTCCTATTTTACTGAGATTTACTTCAATTCCACTCAATTTAAAATTAAGATCAAAAGCAAATTTATTTAGAGAGTTATATATTCATATAGAGAGTAGTTATAATAACGAAGACATAGAAATACAAAATGTAGATTAAACCTAGCGCTAGCACACAAGTTTTTCGGCTTGCCACAGATTATTGAGCTTAAAAGTACTTACATCACCAAACTCAGAATATATAAGACCAGTTTCCCTGTATGGATCAGCAAATTGGATTTTAAGTAAAAAAAAGAATCAAAAGAAAGTTAAATAGTATTTGAAAACAAAACATTCAGAAATGTGTACGCACCTTTTGAGGATGGACAATGGAGATTAAAGCATAATTCGGAACTGAGAGAATTATTTTAAGATCCGAATATTTTTGCTGAGGTGCGGAGTAGAAGGAAGAGATGGGCAGAATATATCTTAAGAAAAGAAGACACTCTTTAAAAAAAAGAAAGTACTGTAGAACGACCCAGAAGGAAGAAGATCCCTTGGTAGACCAAAAATGAGATAGTAGAAAAGGAAATAAGAAATTTGGGAAGAAGAAGGAGGACGCAAGATGCAGAGATGTATGGAGGCAGTGTGTTGGGGAGGCCAAGTACCATTTAGGGTACCAGTGGCTACAGCAGTAAGTGTGTCTCATATTATAACACAAACATAAACTTATCCTCTAGGGACACAAGCTATTTCCCCTTTTTCTAACTGAGATTTGTATATAATAATGTATGATAAATTAAGGAATTAACAATGAAATGAAGTACATTTTGGAACATAAATCGTTATTGCCAAAGTGAACAGAATTTTGTGAACATCGGTGTTTGGAAGGATAAACATACAATGTGTATCTCTGTTCAGATGACTAATGTTCAATAATTTTGATTGTAGACATTCTGTCAAAGTGTAAAACATAAATTAACATGACAATAGGGCTAAAACTAAGCCTAGGCATATATAAATAACTCACCTTTTGGCTAAAAGTGAGCTACACCTAACCACACTAAGAGAAGCCTCTAGAAAGTTTCATTTTCTAACCATTAGATAGTAGAAAAACTAAGTAAAACCTGAGATGAGTATATAGGGCAAATCTTTATGTTTGAGAAAAATTGTTTATTTAGTTTACAATTCGTCAAAGCAATATTCTTTTAATTATAAGTTAGTTTAAGTTGCCAAGCCACCAACTGAAATTTTAACTATGCACTGTATATGTATGCCTACATTGTCTAAGTCAGGTCTGGTGTAGTAAGAGTGGACCTATGGTCCAAACCAGGCCGGGATGAATAAATAAATTGTAATACAGACACTTCATAGTTCCTGCCACAGTTTGCGATGCTGTTTGAATTATTATACTCTTATCAATATAAGATAATGATATTGAATTTGAGACCATTATTATATCCATGCAGTATCAGTACAGCATACCATCAAATATTATTTAGATTAGGCCTAGTCTCAGTTTGATCAATTGCCAATATTGTCTCAATGACAAGTGCAGTTTACAGTCATCGACATGTTGATATAGGCCCTATGTACAATGTAGGCAATATGGGTCTATTGTACAATGAAGTGTGTGACTTACTATGGTTACAAATTCAAACACTACATACCCTGGACTTTGCGGCATGACTTATTGCTCTCTTGGATATTTGCAATTGAAGTCCTTATAGGACCAGAACCAAGAGATAAGTCTAACACTGCGTGATCGTAAAATTGAATGAACAGTTAGTCACACCTTGCCCTCTGCATGACTCACACAAAGCTATAGATAGTCTCAGCCTAACAGGTAAAGTAGGCCTTTTTAATATCAATAGCCTTGGAACACACAGTTGAAGAACTAGAGCCCCGTACATAAACTTACCTCGTAGAAGTTCCTTTGCGTACGTCACACATTAGGCACTTAAATGCTTCCGCCGTGTTTCTATAAGTGCAAACACTGCAATCCCAATAGTTTTCTTCTAAAACCTTTGCTTGCCGTTTTGTCCTCCTGAAATAAAATATGTTTTTAAGCTAGGGTTGGTTTTCATTATTCTGGATGGTAAAGTATGTTTGCAATAGGCCTAAATATAAAATTAAAACTTACTAAACTTCAGATGCCTTTAAACTAGACAATATAGTTGGGGGCATTTTTTGGGCATTCCGTTATTTGGGGTTTGCACAAGTTTTAGGACTTGCATGCACTAGCTTAAGCAACTGATTTTTGGTCTCTAAGCCGTGAACTTCCGCACTGCACCAATACCCTAAAGTCTCTACGTATTTCAATCATATCTCACTGATTGTCATAAAATTAAAAAAATAGCAACTTTTTATATCTGATAAGTTACTAAGATATGCGTTTAAAATCTTGAAGCTAAATATTTTTGGAATAGCCTACTTGATAAGTTACCTCTCCCCTCAGCAATTATGCAATGTTTGTATTTATCATATTTTAATTAATAAAGATAATTATTATATGCACACCTATTTTCAGTCTGAATCCGCAAAACAGAAAGCAAAGGTTACAATTACCATACTTACATTTACACACTCATGGAACCTAAAAATTCGACCTTACACTTTAATTTGTAGGACCCTACACAGTGTTGTCAACACTTTATTTCAATACTTTTTATTTCTAAACTTTGATTTTATTTTGGATATTAACGATGGCATTTTCAGGTTCAGCGTAAGAAACCAAGCTCACCAAATCACCAAAATTGTGATGAATCACTAAAATAACATGTTAACTGGGCGACACCTTGTTTTCTCTTATGCTAAAATATCCGGGGGGGGGAATCCCCAGACCCCCCTTTTTGACGGCGCCCCTGTTGCCCAGTGGAAATCCCTTAAAATATGCTCTCTACACTCTAACCACCTTTTTTTAATATGATAGGGGATTTTGAGATGATGACTTCAAAAAATCCAAATTACAATTAGGCCTAGGTAATTAGTTGTGCAAGTAACCTAATTCAACGACAACAAAATAGCAGAACGCTATGTGATGACAAAATACACTGCAGCCTAAGTAGAGTTTTAAGCCCCTGCTTTTGTTTACCAGAGTTGTTAGTGCAGTAGACTAGACTGTAATGTCTGTTTACTGGCCAATAGGTCTAAGGCATTGTCTCTCCAATCAGAGGAGAGAAGCAGGCCTAAATTGAGGGTTCAAATCCCGTTTGTCATGTCTAGCATACAACTCAGGAATAGTTCACCTAAATATAAAGATCGCCATCATACAATAACATACACAACTGTTCCTGATTTTTTATTTAAGTTAGTCTTCTCCATGACAAAAGCTTGGTGGGAGAGGCCCATCTACAAAAAAAATGCATGACTCTGGTGGAAAATTATGGGATAACTTAGGTGAAGTCTTGGCGAGTTGGGTCTCAAATGAGGCATTCTGCTAAATTTGGCCCAAGCACAGAAAACATACTACTATAACCCAGAATGCCAACCGCATGGTAAAAACCATTAAGTGTTTTGAGAGAGCTTTGCCTGTCAATCCGTAGGCAGCGCCACCAGCGTTACCATGCACTCAGCATAGCAACACTGGTGGCGCTGCCTACGGATTGACAGGCAAAGCTCTTTTAAAACGCTTAATGGTATTTACCATGCGGTTGGCATTCTGGATTATAGTACAGTCTAACCTTGATATAACGAACCTCGATATAACGAATTCCTTGATATAACGAATTTTTTTTAATCCCCTAGAACTCTCCATAAGACACAAAGTATATTTTACCTCTACATAACGAACAAACCATAACAACGACCTTGATTTAACGAATTTTTCGTGATTTCAGCTAAAATAAGACACCTCAATATAACGAATTTATCATTGTCAGAACCTCTACATTGCGAATTTAACCTCTGCATAACGAATTGTCTACGTCTTTCCCTCGATATAACAAATCCCCCACCCAATTATTGTTTTGGGAAAATCTGTTTCTTTATCAAATGAAATGGAAAGGTCACGTCATCGCTTGCGCTAACATTCGTCTGCTCCGTTTTACATCTTTGTCTGCTGTCGCTGCGCGCGCTATGTTGCAACTGAGAACTGAACTGATTTCATTCACTGAGGACTGATGACGACGTAATGTTTAGTAAGATGTGATTGGGCGATATGGGATAACTATGGTGAATTGTACAATTTTCGGATAAAGAGAAAACTAAGAAAGAATATAAAAACAAAACCAAAGAGAAAGAATAGCAACATTGTTATCTTAACATTCCTTTTACGAGTGTTTTTATTATCCTTAAGTTGGCTATGATTATACACTTTTATAATGACTTATCTAATAATTTATTGTTTTCAATACGATTTGTTTCAACTAGCAACACCAATGCTATAGTTAATGATTATTATTGACATTCCTCTGTTGTGATAAATCAGTACTGTACTGTAAGTAGCCTACCGGCCTATCACGAGCATTAGCTTACAAAACTTTCTACTGTTTTGTTTTGTTCTTTACATGGTTTATGACTACGCAATACAGTGTTTGGCTAGGTTTTAGGAGGGTTAGAACAAGCTTTGATTTTAAACTTGCAGTTTTTAACCTGTACCAAGGTCAAAGCCATTGTCAATATTGCGCAATATTCAAGATCCCTCCCCTTTATTTTGCCGGATAATTGGCTCTACTTTACAATGTAAACACTGTACTGTAAAGTATTGTAGCGTAGCCTATGCTACTTTAATTGTATTTTAATGAGGTCAAATCCCGACCTATATTGACCGACGCTGGTTCTGAACCTCGACTTAGCGAAATTCCTGCAAACCTAACCTCTATATAACGAACCTCGTTTTAACAAAATCCTTGATATAACGAATATTCAGTTCGGTCCCTTCAGATTCGTTATACTGAGGTTGGACTGTAGTATGTTTTCTGTGGCCCAAGTTAACTTAGGCTAGCATATCCTTACTGTGTGTATTGTGTCATAACAAATTGAATTTTGTGTTCACGTGAGGGGAAACATGGCAGGCTAGAATTAAGCGAGATTTTTAAACAGTCTATAAAAGCCCTTAGGGATTCAAAGGGTTAGAGGCCTTTATTGGCATTAAACTTAACTTAAACCTTCTTAAGTTGTCACATAAGTAATTATAGGCATATGTCAACTTAACCATACAAATTAATAAATTGTAGTGCTATAAGATAGCAAAAACACTATTAGCCAGTGTTATTATATGTCAAATTACGAATTGGTCAGATAATAGCATAATGATGGAAACTCTTAACCTAAACTGCTGATGAACAGCATGAAACAATATAAATGGTCTTACCCAGACATTATCGCCATTCGTCTTATTTAGAACAGTCAGATTTACATTCAGTACATCTGAAGAGCATTATTTGTAGGTAAAATATTATGGTAATGCCCAAATTAAACTAAATCATCCAGTTATAGCTAGGTCTACAGAACACTAGGGTTTACAATTTTGATTATCAAGAAAAAAGGTAAATTACAAGTTGACTGTAGCCAATATATATATATAACTTTTTTTTAATCAAGACAGTAGCTAAAAAATATATAAGTTACTTTGAGAATGACATATTTCCCATGCAACGAACTGCAAATTCAATAGAATTGCTTTACTCTACTAAGAAGTCCCTTGTCTCTGGGTCCCAATCCCAAACAATAACATAACTTTTTGATTTTCTGTCAATAGTCAATATACGTCACTCACACACTACCAGTACTGCCACTACACTAACAAACAACAAACAACACAGTGCACACACATCATTCTCATTCACCACAAACCAGAAGCCCAGTTTGGCCAATCCCAAAACAAGATGAATAAAAGGCAACTTACAAATGTGGTAGCCTAATATCAAGTCTTGAAATTTAGGTGACACTGTAAAAAATCCTATTTCATCAAAACCCCTAAATTACAAAAAAATCCACTTTTATGAACTACAGCAGTTTTAAAATAGTCGTTAACAATTTTACAAATCTTGTAAAACACCTATATATATTTATGATAAGGTAGTGTATTCTATATACTGTGCTCTTATAAAAAAATGTAATGCAACTTTAAAAAAAAAAATACTACAGCACTTGATTTCAGAAGGTAAGTTTTTAAGATCACGGCTATTTTCACTGATATCTTAAGTTACAAAACACGTTACCAAATACCTGTCGTTAAAGCTTATTAACTAAAAGTATTTTCCTAAAGTCACCCGACAAAGTGGGCTTCCCTGCACAGATTATAGTACAGAAAGCCTTACTTTGGCACACAGTTTTTACTTTGGCGCACACCAGTATTCCAACCAAACAACCGTGTTTTTATTATGCACGTAATCCGTGTACGCTTGAAAATAAGTTGGCAACACTTAAAGATATTTCGACTACCGATCAGCTTCGATTTCGATCAGCTGAGCGTACATACAGCGTTTCCCGTTTCGGATTGGATTGGATTTAACCTAACCTAAAAACGTGTTGTGCAGTGTTTGATCACTGCCAGCCGTTTGAAAGACTAATTTTTTATATGATTTATAGTAACGGTAGGAAGAAAATACGTCAAAATGACGTCACAACCCGTTCCAGTATTGCAAAATATAATGCTAAGGGAACAGTTACTTCTAGAAGCCATTTTGAATTACTTACTCACTCACATTAATTTCGGTGAAGATGGAGGTTCCTTTAAAATTTTGTCATTTTGAAGCTTTAAGAATTTATTAAAAAAAAAAAAAAAAAGACGAGCATATTCAGTTAAGGATTGAACGTTCTAGAACAGTCGATGGAGCACGAAAGCCATGTCTGCTATCAAAAGGAATTAAACATTTTAAAATACCATACCCCAAACCCCCAGTGTTTTCACCCCTAAACGCTAAGCCCCCCCTTGGCCTGTCCTGGATCCGCCACTGTGATTAAAATCCTCATCCTCGCTGTCAGTCATGATTTTCGGATTTTCAGTGATTGCAGATGCTTTCGGCGATTCTGAGGATATAAGTTCGACTCGGAAAGTTAATATTGTACCCCCCTAATTCTAACAGATTATTGGCAAAATTTATTTTCTAGGAGAGAAAAACATTATTTTGAGGCCCCTCCCCAGGCCGTAGCCCTCGGCAACCATCGAAGTATATAACACAACTGGAATGCTAGGTACGTGTTCACGAAAGCGCGCCGTTGTGGCAGCCTTCCCCCACCATCATGTGGGACCCAGCGGATTTTAGCCAATTCATCGAATAGTGCGCGAAGTTGTTAACTCGCTCCTAGCCTTCAATAACAAAGATTAAGTACAACAATGTATATATATTCGTAATCTGCATTAAATGCAGAATGTAATGGTATAGATAAATTTTACTTTTGATTTGAAATAGAATTTCCATAGTTTAAAAGAGTCAACAATTTCTACATTGTGATATGAAAAACTTAGTATGGGAGGAAGTATTTTATTTTTGGGCCAGAAGAAAACTTTAAGCGACAAAGTTGTAGTTGAAGAGATTATTTTTAACATGTGATCAAACAATTTACAATTAAGTGTGTAGTTTGTTTGTAGTATAGTGATTAATAGCGCGACGAGGTTGATTTTATGTCGCACCAACCTCCTCAGTCCAGCAACTCTTTGTTTTTGCTACTCGATCATTGTAAAGCTAAATAAATTTTAACCTTTTTTAATAGTTAATATAAGTTAAAGAATACAACTATTTTATGGATGTGATCATATATTTCATTTATTTGCAGAAGAATAGAAGATAAATATCAATACCGGTACCGGGCTGCCGCCCATGAATGAAACTTTTAGGGACACTGTTTTACAAACTCTTACCGTTTGTTTCACCAATACTAGGAACATTATGAATAAATGTAACAAAAATAAGTTAGGTGTAAGGCAGAGATTGAAGAAATTGGTTTTGTTTCACTACATGTAATGCAACCTTTGTACTATATTTAAGCACAATTGTCGGCAGTAAAACATATTCTTAGAAGTACTGTTTAGTATTATTAACCAAACCCTTTTCTCTAATGTGTGATGATATGAATTTTAAAACATATACAGAATAACAATGGCACTCAAAACACTCTATTTTACTAATCGTGTCATTGCAACATTATACAAATACTCATATTGTCAAAGGAACACGACTAACTATTTCATTTGTAAATTTATTATTCAATTTTTGTTATTGCCTTTAAATTAAATACTTCCTAGGTTTAGTATTTATGACCTAATCAATTACTTGCTCTGAACCTTAATATTTGAAATTTCTCATTAATTACCAAACAAAGAAGATAGTAAACGATCCCTTGTTACAACTAAACAAAGGGGGATTACCAGTCCCTGTCCCTCTATATAGTCTACATTTTATATTTTAATTTACGGTAACATTGTATGTAAATAGTTTATCTAGAAGGTGATAATACAGTATTTATTTATGTGTTACCTGTAATAAAAATGTATTTAATATAACTATTAGTTGTACTCAAAACGTTTCTGGGAGTACCGTAAATGAAAAGATCAGCGGAATCAGGGAGAACAGCCCGCGGCGCGATTTATAAAGAACCTCTTTGCGTTACTAATTACTCCATTACACACGACTAGAAAATTGTATTTGAAATTGCTTGGTTACATGCTGAAGATCATCTCATTAGCTACAATATTGTCGCTTGAAGTTTGCTTCTGACCAAAAAATATAAAAAAATCGCCCCCCTTGGTACGCCACTGCTCAAATGGGAAACAATTATAGCATAGGCAACAAGAAAAGTATGCTTAAATAAATATTCATTAATTTCATAGCTTAAATATTATTAATTTTAGAGGGGACAGTTATAAGAAAATGCAATTAGAAATTGTAGGTAACCGAAATGGTCCAACTGTATTTATGTTAAAAATATATTTTTATTGCAAAAATTGGCCATGAACACTCAAAAATTTCTATATTTGTAAGACCCCACGACAGCTTCCCCATAAGTAGTTGGCTGGATTAACCCAATTTAACACATATATAGGGAGACAAAGCTCTACAAAGTTCAGGGGGTTCCAAAGAGCTCTACACCCCCCTCCACTAGAGTTGAAGAAAATGTTAAAAGCTGTAAGCCTAATCTTTAATGAAATTGCACATCTAAGCGTCAAATTGTAAGCTTTAAAATTGAGGATGGTGAAACTTAAAATGCTAGACAGTGCCTCCCCCTTGCACTAAACCATCTAGCAGCTACCTCTGTCCCATTTCCATAGGCAATGCAACGATTTCCAGCCTAAAATATCCTTTGACTATTTGTTTCCAGTTTTTTTTAGTTTTATGTCTACATAAACTGTGCATTTCTAATTTCTATGATAAAAATTTGTTAATCTAATAGTGAAATGAATGTAACCTAACTCTAATTTAGTTTACCTTAATCACATAATTCGATTTGTTGCTCAATATATCCTCTACTTAGAATAAACGTCCAGTCATACTGAGTATAAACATAATATTATACACTATCATAAATGGCAATCCCCTCAATACACACTTTGATGGTGGCAGTGGATATGTTGCTCATTAATTAGAAATTTTGGTGTTTTTGGGCCAACCGCAAAGTAATACACATAAAATTAAAATGATAATATATAGATATTTTAATTTTTCTCTCTAAGGAGGGATTGGTACTTGTTTAGAATACTAGACCTTAGATCTTCCCAAGTATTCAAAATATTTTGCTATTAAGTTTAATGTAGCACTTGTTTACTCCCAGTGAAAACCCCATGCTTATTTGATTCACCTCGATTGGTGTGTCATTATGAACATCTGAATGACTTTTCATTGAACTTTTGATTATAACAAGAAATATATTAATCAACCACCATAACAATTCATAATGGCAGCATTATATATTTATATTCCCCTCTATATCTTGTTTGGTTTCCAAAATAAAAATAGTAAAGTTGTAACCATTCTTTTAAAACCGTACTGACAACATAAAAACATAAATTTAAAAAAAAGAAACATTAGCATGAATATTAGGTAGCAAGTAATTAAAGGCTAAAAAATGATACAGTTGAATTTTGCTGCAATTTTGTATCACTAAGTTACCATTTTCTACAGTTTTAAACAAACTTAGAATTTGGAACAGCATGTGCTTTAAGTCCACTAGGATTAATCATTCAAATTTTAATGTTATTTCAAAGTTTAATGAGTCAAATAATTCACGGCAACATTGTTGAGCAGTCAGTTACAAAACAAGGCTGACTACAATTCATATATTCTATCTTTAATTAAGTACGGTACTCACTCAGAGGAGCCTGCTAGGAAATCATCAGAAAAACACTTTCTAAACTCAATATAGTTTTTGCTGTTTTAAAATTTACATATGAAAGTATATAAGTTATATTTTAAGAGATCTGATAAAGTTTTAAAAACAAATTCACTTTATCTTCAAGATGATGAGTGGCTCAACTCTACATCCGACCACCTGTTTAGATTGTCCTGATTTTTCAGGTCTTTGCAATATCTATGTGACTCCTTATCGGTGTACTTTGCCTCCTAGGACTAATGTCACTGCTCCACTTATATTTCCACAATAACAGGTGATTTGATTCCTTTCAGAAAATAAACTGTACAACGTACAAGGAAATTATTCAGACAAATTCAGAAACTGTTTGTCCAACTTTAGTTTCATTCATACTTTAGGTCATACTTTAGGTTTCTTTTAATGTAAAAACGTTATTGAATTTTGGCATTGGAAAATTAGGAACCCTTATAAAAACGTTTATTGAATGATGAAAAAATAAAAGCAACGTTACCATTTGTATTAATATAAAATTGTAAAAATAAATTTAATCGCTCTGCTTGGCTGTCCTTATCATTTCTTTTTAAATCTTTCACTATCAATACTACACAAGTAAATGTTTACAATGTTATGCATGTGACATATTTTGAATGAGGTATAAACATTATCCATCCAACCAACACCAAAATTTGAAGAGGAAAAAGAAATAAATTGCAGCAAACCTGCAGACTAAGCGAATTTCCATTTGTCTGAATGGATTTTGACAAAATTATCCATTAAACTTGTCAGATTTATTCCCTTTAAATTAGATTTGACAAGGACTTATGTTTGCTGCTACAGTGAAAGTACAAGTGTTTTATAGAAATTCTTATGTTATTCTTCATAGGAATAACATGGGGTTTTAAATGTACAGTTTTTTTAATTTCCTCAGTAAACCTTTAATTGTGCAACAATTGATTCAATGTACATAATTGTTTTTTTTTTAAGCTCTATGCAATAGTTGTAATAAAAACTGTTTTTAAATTTTAAAAACCCATTTTTTAAACACCCATTTTTTAAATTTTAAAACCCCGGAACATTTTGTTTTTATGACCCATTCTTGCTGCTTTACGAACTCATTCAAGTGTATACAGAACGTGTAGGCCTAACACATTCATGCCAAATTTCATCAAAATCGGATCAAAATTACTTGACTTATTGTGATCATAGGTCATAGACTCAAAATACATATACAAATTTTTACGAATTGTGTTTTTGGTGTCTGGGGACATAAACATGAAAAAATAAATTGATCCTGGGTCTAGGTCTTACTATGCCACCAGCTACGTGATATTTACTGCCCTCCCTATAGAGAAATTCGCTAAAAATAACCTTATTGGAAAACAAATAATTTATTTCTAGATTGCTTATCATTTATATAACTATATGCTAGCATTGTCTATTAACATGTGTCATGTGACAACCTTAAATTATAATTATTACCAAATAGTTTTTAGTATACTATTAATTTAAAAGAAATTTTTACATTTTTATATAATGTGTGTTTTGTATAGTACAATGAAAAATATAGTCACATTTTCTTTACATATATAGCAGTTTTAAAACTTAAAACTTTTTATAAAGAGTTGAAATATCTAGAATCTGTTGGGTCCATGTTTACAATTATTTTCAACAGTCTAAAGTGTACATCAAAATTAAAGGATAGGTACACTAAACTTAAAAGTAAAACACTATTTCAAAACACTGCAATGTAGTTATATTTTCTATCCTTCAAGCACAAAACCTAAAAAAGGTAAAACCATAACATAACAGAAGTTTCAAGAACTTTTATAGCTGTCCTACCTTTCAGAATGAATGTGTTGATAAAAAACACAAAACAACTAAGCACACAATAAAATATCTTGCAGTGGCTATGCAAAATGTGAGTAAGACCAACCTAACGTGGTTTTTCTAGCATATGACACACATAGTACCAGAATAATTTTATAGTCCTGACTCACAAAACTCATAAAAGCAGGTACCGGTATGAATGACTTTTGCAAGAGAGAGAGGAAGTGGTTCTAATGGTTCTGGAACGAACCTCCGCTGGAGTCATTGATGGTCATTTCAAATTTCAGCACTTATAGTATTTATTATCAGTTTTGAGGAATGAATTAGAAATAATATGTATTTTGTTGAAGCACAATAAAAAAGAAAAAAAAAGAAAAGAAGAAACAGAAAAGAAAATACTTAAAAAACTAAATTCTACAGATGGCTTTTGAACAACTCATTCTATTCCCTAAATGAATTTTTTGAAATGTCTGGTATTAATTTTTTAAGTAGAGTTAGCGAATTGACCAAAGTACTGTTGGACTTTGTTGGTTATGCGGTTTATTCACTTCCATTATTTTCAATGCCACAAATTTTTCTTAAGAATAAGATTACCTATTCAATTGTAATATTTAAAATATGTATTGTAAAATGTCTCATTTTAAGTAGTTAGCTATATTGTATCTTACTGTATTTATTAACTGACTATGCTATAAACATTAGCAGTTTTATGACTTTGTCAATAATTTGTGAAAATTCTAAGGACAATAAACACATTTCATTTCATACTATGGAATACTATTACAAAGCATATGGTACTAGTTACTAAAATATATGAAATTAAAAATGTATTTGTTCAAGTGATGTCAGACAGTTTTTAAGAATCCAATATTAAAATTAAAAAAAGCTATTAACAGAAACATTTTTTTACAAAGCCAAATCTATCTCAGTAATCCATCTTAATACGGTTAACCTGGGTTGTGGAGTTGAACTAACCCCCACCTAGTAAGGCAATCATTAACAATATGATTCATCGTCTAGGTTGTAACCTCCACTGTCACAATGATCTCGGAACTGCATTCATTACAATATGACCCATTGTATAGGTTTTAACCCCACTATCACAATGATCTGGGAACTGCAATCATATATGATCCATTGTATAGGTAACCCACTGTCACAATGATCTAGGAACTACAACCATTAACTATATGATCCATTGCATATTTTTTAACCCCACTGACACAATGATCTGGGAACCGCAATCATTCATATATGATCCATTGTATTGGTTTTGACCCCACTGTCACTGATCTGGGAACTGCAATCATTTACTATATGATTCATTGTATAGCTTTTAACACCACTGTCACAATGATCTGGGAACTGCAATCATTTACTATATGATCCATTGTATAGGTTTTGACCCCACTGTCACTGATCTGGGAACTGCAATCATTCACTATATGATTCATTGTATAGCTTTTAACACCACTGTCACAATGATCTGGGAACTGCAATCATTTACTATATGATCCATTGTATAGGTTTTAACCTCATTGTCACAATGATATGGGAACTGCAATATGATCAATTGTGTGTAGGTTTTAACCACACTGTCACAATGATCTGGGAACTCCAACATTAACTATATATGATCCATTGTATAGGTTTTAATCCCACTGTCACAATGATCTGGGAACTGCAATCATTAACTATATGATCCATTGTATAGGTTTTGACCCCACTGTCACTGATCTGGGAACTGCAATCATTCACTATATGATTCATTGTATAGCTTTTAACACCACTGTCACAATGATCTGGGAACTGCAATCATTTACTATATGATCCATTGTATAGGTTTTAACCTCATTGTCACAATGATATGGGAACTGCAATATGATCAATTGTGTGTAGGTTTTAACCACACTGTCACAATGATCTGGGAACTCCAACATTAACTATATATGATCCATTGTATATGTTTTAATCCCACTGTCACAATGATCTGGGAACTGCAATCATTAACTATATGATCCATTGTATAGGTTTTGACCCCACTGTCACTGATCTGGGAACTGCAATCATTCACTATATGATCCATTGTATAGGTTTTAATCCCACTGTCACAATGATCTGGGAACTGCAAATATTTACTATATGATCCATTGTATAGGTTTTAACCTCATTGTCACAATGATCTAGGAACTGCAATATGATCAATTGTGTGTAGGTTTTAACCACACTGTCACAATGCTCTGGTAACTGCAGTCATTAACTATATATGATCCATTGTATATGTTTTAATCCCACTGTCACAATGATCTGGTAACTGCAATCATTAACTATATGATCCATTGTGTGGGTTCATCCAATAAATTAATTTATGCTAATATTTGTATCTTTCCAAAAGAGAGGTAACAGAATGCCGTTCTATTTTGTTGCGTTGCAAATTGAACACCCTGTGTGTGCCTTTGTACACTCTTTTTTGGAAATATTAAATAAATAACAACTGGATTCAATCTGCATTTTATAGACCTACTTAGACTGGCACAGTAAGTTAGTTAATAATCCAAGCTTTAACTCTTTTGAATTGAAATGTGGCTCATATACTTATATTTGAATTTTACATTGTTTTAGTAAGCCAGCAAGAGCTTTGGATTAATCAAATTATTTGTCCAAAGTGTTTTGACTCAAAGCTATCTTTAGATGATATCGATTAATTACATTTAAACTAAATCCAATACAAACACACTAGCCAATTTCTACAAAAAAATTCAAGTAATTTTCAGCATTGACTTTATATGAACCTAATAAAAACTTATTCTTTTGTTACAAACCTTATTGTTCTCGTAATATTTTGACTTGTGTAGGTAAAAAGTAAAATATTAAACATTTCCTTGATATAGAAAAATCCAATAACTATTTAATATGAACAAATAATTGAATTGTCTGTGATTGGACACAAGAGTATGCACATAAAATGGAATGGCTGTTTGTATAGGTATGTTACCTAGGTGTACAACAAACCAAAACTTATAAAATGTTAAACATTCTATTTGTAAATCAGACGCATGCAAAAAAATATGGTCAAGGTCTGGAAAACATAATTATAAATCTATTTCATTGTCAAATCTGACGTACAAGAATAGGGGACCCAGCTGTTGAGTTTTGCAATAAACTATTTCCATCGTGTTGTGTGTTGGTTACCTGGAAACAAATCAAAACACATAAACTAGCATGACTATTTCCGCTATAACAAATAGCCATGTGGTTAAAGTTGTTTGACATTTGTACTGAACGATGCCGTTTATGAGCCCCGCTGTAAGGAGTCAGTTGATGGATTTTTACTTAGAGGACAGATTAATAAACAAATGCTCCACCCTTAATCTACACATTTATACTTCATGCCATCAGAATGGAATCACCTTTACTGACCCTTAATAAATGACAATAAATCATTTAAATTCAAAATAATCTTGATTTCAAATGTATTGCTTAATCAGTATCTCTCTAATCAGTAAATCTTTAAGACTGCTTATGTATTCTAACTTAAGGTGAGATATAAGTTTACCTTCTAGTTGCTTGGTCAAATTTACCTTTAAGATTTACTTCAAAATCTTGAAACAGGATCTTCTGGGAAAATTCCTGTTTTCAAGCTACAAAAAGTTCCATATAAACTTAACAAATGCAAATCAAGTCTTCAAAAAAAGTGAACACTGATCAAACCCTTATTCCAAATATTGAATTTCCTTGGTGCATTCTATTTAGGCAATTCTTCCTTAAAAAATAAATTTATATATATATATGTGTGTATGTTTACATAAACTCCCTTTTTTTTCTTTGTTTATGGAGTATTTTGTGACAAATAAAAAAAAAAATTAAAAATCAAGTTACTAACTATTACCGGTAATTAATGTATTACCAGCCCATTGTCAATTTTTAACTAAACAATTACCGTATTGGCTCGTATTACTTTTTAAAACTAAACTAATAGTTGTTTGAAATAAGTTATCTAAAGTTTTAAAGATTCTGATTTTAGAAATTTCATGCAGAATAGTTAAAAATTGTTTTAAGCTTATATTAATAAAAAAATTTTTATAAATAACTACTTCGAATCTGTTTAAAAACTATTTCAATGAGGTTTAGAACAATTGTTATGTTCATTGGGGACATTTCCAATCTATGGTATTTAAATATATGTAAATATAAATTCTCTAATTTATTGAGTACCTCTGAAAAATAAAAATGAAATAAAAATGTAATGTAATAAAAATTTGACTGAAAGGTTATATCTATTCCATAAATTTAAATATAACATTGTCATGACAAAGATTTATCATCATTATTGTTATTACTTCAATATTTTTAATATTATTATACAATCATCACTCAGTAAATATATGTTTTTAATTTAAAATTCCTTCCCTATTTTTATCATCAAACCCCAAAGTCCAACTTATCTCAGCACAACTTCATAATCCCATATGAAATTAAAACAACTATCGCAGACAAGTAAGGCAAGAAAAACAAATTCATATATGCATAAGGAAACATCTGTCATTGGAAAATCAATAACACGGGATGTGGGTGCTGGATATAGCATTATTTAGTTTATTATTGTTTGCAATAGCAGCGCCAAGTTTTCATTGTCATTAAATATAGTTATATTTGTTAATTATTGTGTTCCTTTAGTGTGCTATAAATAGGTGGCGCTCGGTAGCGAGCGGGGAGCAGGCAAACCACAGGTCACAATCGGCTATTTCAGTCCACCCTATGACTTGTACCTCTCTCAAGCACTGTTCTGTACTTTCTGTTTGTTCTTCAAGTCTTACATTAGTTGGCATAGCATTGTTTGTATAACTTAGCTAGTTGTTGTTTGACAAATAAGTCTGTGCTCAGATGTAAAACTGAAGAACATACTGAAATTTAAAGGATCAAGGTAAGCTGACCATTATGATACTGTGAATTTGCCAATAACTATTTTCATACTCGTGGTTAACCTAGTTTGATAATTAGGTAAAGGTACATAACAGGGTTTGTTTAATAGGTGTATCCTGATACCATTTATATTAACATAAAAAAACTTCATGTTCAAATTTTAGATATTCTTATTTTTATTTTGTTAAGCTTTATAATGACAATGAATAACTATAAGGCATTTAAGCATCAATTTATGTTTTCATCTAATAATCATATCACGACTAAATATTGCTTTCTCCAGCATAATCTGTAAATTTTGAGTTTTCTCAGAGTATATTGGTTTTCAATAAAAGGTTATAATACAGGTTTTTACTTCAGCATTCCCTACATCAACAACTAGTTTTACTCCAATCTTATCTTAAAATATCATTTTAAAAGAATTTAAGGTTTAATTTGTTTTATTACAGGAAATAATTAAAATCTTGAATACGAATATGTTTCTCATTTGGTATGAATGGTTTGTTGAGCTAATCAAGACATATCTGGCAAAGTTGCCTGCCTTGAACATCATATTATTCACTCATAAACATCATAATATAATAAACAAGTCATTCTTCTTATTTTTGGCAATTTAGTTAGAAGATAAAGTTACCAATTTGTACTGATTTGGTTTTATTGATACTGTTTAACTTTCATATCTATAACAAATGTATGATATTACTGTCAGTATTTAACAATAACACTGATATAATACTATGCTATTCTGTTGGAAAGTTTTTAAGAATTATTAAAATAACAAATTTGCTTTGACTTTGATTGACACTCTGTAAGAGTAGGTAGACCACAATCTCTGAACTTATTTAAGTGCCATACTACATAATACCTTTGACTATTGATACAACTAGACGTTCCATTCTCATGTTAAAGTTGTTGCCAGTTTTTAAATCAAAATCGTTATAGTTGATGTGAGCCACCGACAGATTGTGCTCATTGAAATGACTAATTTCGAATTCACAAACCTTACCAAAGTCAAACTAATGGAATGACTTATTGTGAGCTTTAGCAACTGTTATGACCCATCAACTTGGTCAACAATAAAAATAAGGTAGACAATTGAATTTTAGAGACTAGCACATTCTGTGGCTGGCTCACACAACTATGATCTTGTTTGGTAAAATATTGGCAACAGCTAGTCCATAAAGAAGGGATATCTACTTCAGTATCCAATAGTCAATGATAATACTAAACTCTTGTTTTTATGCAAACTTTTGCTAGAAAGTGATTTACAAGTTATGGGGTTTTCTTATTAGAATCATCAACTATTTTATATTATTATCAACACGTTTTTAGTTTCAATATTTTATTGTATTAAAAAACATTATTATTATTGTTATTATTTTAGGATGAAAGAAATATATCATTTACAGTACATAAATTGTTTTCTAAAGTAATTACTTTGTTATAAAAGACTATAACCTAAAATTAACTTTCATAACATTATGCTTGCTAAAATTTCTATGCTCTGATATTGTAATTGATTATATCAAATTTTTTTAACCAAATATTTTACGCATAATTTGAAAAGTAAGGTGTATTTATATATCACAAATAAAATTCAATTTTCAATTTTGCTTCAGCTTAATAGTCGAATCTGGGCCGTGTTTATAAATGGGCCCAGGGGCGCAAGAGGTTTTGGGTTTGATGGGGGGCGCAAGCAAAGGAAAATACTTTGAATAAGTTATATTTCAAATGTTTTAAAGTGTAACTCAATAGAATCCTCCCCACTCTTGGATAGGGACGCACTCGTCACTGCCACTACTTGCATATGTGCTACTTAGAGCTTTATTTGTCATTTATGATGTAATTTTTTATTACTCACTATAATGTCAGATTTTTCTTCAATCCCGTAAGAAATATTTTATCAGTGTTGGTTAGTTAATTAAGTTTCTGTCTTGTTTTTGCTTTCGACAGTATTTTATGTTTGACGTGATCCTTACATTGTCAAATTACATGTTGTTTATAAATTTAAAAAACAAAGATGCAGTGAATTTAGAATGAGAGCAGCAAAAAAACAGTTATAAAGTGTGTTACTAATAGTCCCTAAAACAATTAGTTTTTTTAAAATAACTAAAAACATTTAACGCCCATGTGTACCGAAAGTGATGTAAAGCTATAATAATGAATTTTGATGATGTCATTAACGAGCCAAAAAATGTAGGAAAAACCAATCATGTATGAATATCATTAGAATATACTGTATCATAATATAATATCATACAATATAATTTCATGCAATATAATATCATACAATAATCATAATATCATTAGAAATTAAAATGTGTATCTGAGTAAAAATTAAACTTATTGGATTTAATTTACGGTATTAGTATGTTACGTTACTAATACTAAGTTACACTACTACTAACTACTAAGTTACTAAGTTACATTACTACTGGTAAGTGGTGTAGTGCGGGATTTTCATGCAAGTACGTCAAAGCTTACCGGGTTAGTAACGTACGATACTTTACATTATAATACACAAAACAGCTAGTTAGTACATTTTAAACGCATAATACAGTTTATTTAGGACATAACATAAATTATAATATTTTTGTATTACAGAAAATAAAATAGGCTGTTGCAGTTACTTGTTTATTTCATCAGCTGACTAAATGCACGGTAAAATTACATAACGTTACTTTTCCGTAAAAAACAACTTTGTTTATTCTACATAGATATTGCTCCGGAACTATTCCTTTCATTATAGAGAAACTCAATTATTTAATATACCTACATCAACTGTTTTGAAAATGGGGGTTAAATACATGGTTACTGGTTATTATCAGTAAATATAAAGTTGAGGCTTTTATCTATACTGATAACTGACGACCTGGGTGGACTGAACCATGGTGAAAGTAAATATTTACTTCCACCATGGACTGAACTGTCCAGCCACAATAGGAATTAGGTAACAAACTCTCCCAACCAACTTTTCTCATGTTCCAATATCATTTTTGAATCAACACTTTTCCAATAGCTAATGTTGAATTTTTTTCAAAGTATTCCGTTTCATAAATTAAAAAATACATTCATAATAAACAACGATGTGAGGATGAGTAATACTTTAGAAATATTCATTACCTGATAAATCTATTGCTAAGTTGAACCGTCTTACATCAATAATATATTTTATATATATTGAATACCAACACTGATGATGTTAAAATTAGATCATTATACTTCACCTCTTTTTCACAGGTGTCAAAAAGTACAGTGTGTGTACAAGTGAAGAAAAGCAGTTAAGAGTTGAGAGGACCATGAAACAGTTCTTAAAGTAATATTTTTTTATTTATGGATGTAAAATCTCAGACATACTTTGCAAAATATTTCTGATATGAAAAAGAAGTTATAGCACCAAAGATCACAATTGTAATAATGCCTCTTAACTCTTCAGTTCTCAATAGAAAAAATGAATCTCGGTGATTCACCCCCTCATTTGTTCAATATAATGATTCCTGATAGTCTACATTGGTACAAAATAAAAATTCCCTCTGAAGCGTTTCAAGGATGTGTGCAAGATTATGTTGGCAAGTGGTCGTCGTTATTTAAACGAAAAACCTGCCAATGGAGAGGCGAGGTCGTTCTTCCGAACGCAGACGCAGAACATGGTCATACCGATGCAAGGAATACCTCCGGCAGTTCATTGCGTTTATGTTCAGCAACATCGGCATCATCGGGCTCGTCGTTGGGTATACGATGGCTGGCTCTGCGATGTTCATGGCGCTTGAAAGGGAGGCCTACAAGAATCGTCTGACTGAAGTCATGAAGATCAGGAATGACACTGCCATGGAGCTATGGAAGAAAACCTGCTGTGATGTGTACGATGAACCCATGTGGAAAAATATTGTACAAGCAGAACTAGTGAGGTTTCAAAACAAAATAGTGGAGGAAGTGTTAAATCACAGTTACGAAGGACAATTTGCCACAACCAACCGATGGTCATTCTCTGGGTCATTCCTCTACTCGCTCAGTGTCATCACAACTATAGGTAAGTCTTGAGCAAAAAGCCTACATGCAGAAGTGGCACAATATTCTATTTTAGCTATTGAAGAAACTTCATGGGTTCTGTATGTATAACAGTATATTGTAGGGCTATTCAGTACAGTATTTATACATACTCAGCTTTCTTGCTGTCACATTCATATCATAAATCACTAACCGTAGGGGATGTACTACTACTGTACTTCTAAATTAATTAGGTACTTCTTTAACCCCCAGTGGAGGTCATATGGAGTGAATGTTAATTTCTGTAATAGCTTACAATCTATCTGAGCCAAATTGTTAAACATATTAAACAACAATAAGTAAGCTATTATTAATCTACTGCAGTCAATGATTTGATTATCTTCATTTTGTGTGCTGCCTTCTGGATTACTTCACAAATAATATTTTTATGAATATGATTTGATTATGTCATAATCTAATGTAAAGTAAATATAGCCATTCTTAAATTTAAAAAATATGTTAATGGTATACCGGTACTGGATATTGTTTATTAATTTATGTAAGACAAAAATTAAGTTTTACAAAACATAATTTCCAACAAGCTGCAAAAGCCTTACATACTTTGTCTGCAGCTAACTGTAGATAACAATCATGTCCATTCCAAAGTCCAAAATTATTGCATCTATCAGGAGAATTCCACTTTAATGTTATTTAATAAGAATACTATGCATGCTATTCCAACACATATGGAGCCACAATCTAGTACCAGTTCATTATAAGAGTTATAAATGACTGAGTACCGCCACCGAAATCATAACAACAAGAAATAAAACACCTTAAAGGGCTCAACGAGGTAAAAGTAGTTTGAAATGTGTAACAAAATCCAAATCTATAAATGAGAAACACATTGATGTACCGGTACAGTAAAGTTGAATCCATATTCTACGATTGCAATGACTGGCAACAGAATTTTTAATCATGGTATTATTGTTACTAGCGTGCTGACCATTTCCCAACATTGGGCCAACAATAACAATTTTTGCTACTTGGGTGGACATTCGGCTTGTTAAAAGTTTACTTTTATGAGATAGTCTAAACATTTTGTTTATCTGTTTGGGAAAAAAGGAATTATTTTTTGAGTGATTTTAAGACATCTTTAATATACATGTGATATTTAGTATATGCTACTTGAATTATTTTTAAAAGTCATGGCCCTAAAACTATTCTTTAGGAACAAGAAATTTGTTTTCAAAATATATTTTTAAAATGTGTGGGAAATATAATTTACGCAGATTGGTTGAAACAAATTACCAAAATATTTTTTTAAAACTTTAACAGGCTATTTATAAAATATTTCTATAATATTCTTTAAAAAGGTGATAAAAGTGTTCAAAAAAATATTTTTACAATGACAATTCTTTAAAAATATTCTTAAAAGCTATATTTTTAGGTAAATAAAATATTTAAATAATATATTTTACATAAAACACTAAATTATTTTGTCTTAATATATTAAAAATATTTTGTAAATATATTCAACCAAAAAATAACAAATATTTACAAAATATATTTTTAAGACCATTAAAAAAATCATTTAAAAATATTATTAAGCTATTATGCTAACATATTATTAAAAAATTGAAAAAAATATATTTTAAATAATATTAAAATATATAAAATATTTTTAGGATGGATATATATTTTAAAAATATTTATAAAATATCCTTGTGCTGTCTGGGATTTTGTATAATTTAAACAAGTAATTGATAAGTATAAAGTTGAAGACTTAAGTTGCTGAGTGTTTCCAGGCTACGGCAATGTGGCTCCTCGCACAGAGTGGGGCAAGCTTGCAACCATTGTCTATGCTATTGCTGGCATGCCACTGTTCCTGCTTTATCTGTCCAACATCGGTGACATTTTGGCAAAGAGTTTCAAATGGATCTACGCAAAGTGCCATCGGTTTCAAGGATGTTCTTCATGTCTGACTAAATATCCGCCTGGCCACCCTCAACACCCTAGATCTCAGGTTAGAGAACATGGTTGAGAATATTGCATGGATTTCAATTTGATCATCACACCTTTTGCAATTGATGTAGTTTTCTGACCATTACAGTTGTTTAGCAACTGTTTGTGTTGTGCAACTGTTTTACAAACACAAGCTTAAAATACTGGTTCAGACTCTTGACGGGAAAAAGGCTGAATCATCAGGATTTAAAACTAAAATAAATTTCAAAACATTATATTGTGTGTGCAAAATTAGTACTCCAGTAATGTACTGAACAATAAAGGAGTATGACATTAACATCTCCATGTACATTACACTGCTGGATGAACAGGTTGTGACTATTTTGTTTGGTTGGCTAATGATAAAGCTGTACGAGCGTGTAAGTCATACACAGGTGCCAGACTGAACCACACTACTAGGTCTGAATGAAGAATTATATTTTAAATTTTATATACAGTCCTTTTACAACAACTATCTCAAACAGTATTGATGGAAATCACCAGGTAATATTGTCTAAATTTCAACCTAAAACAAGCCCAACACACCTTTATTCTGATGATTCATCAACCTAGTGACCGAGTTGTTCTGTGATCTGTTGCTCTCTAGATGCAAGGGCGACACACTGAGGAAGGAGAAGGTGCAGATCTGGAGTACAGTGATGAGGATGAATGGAGCTCTGAGGCTGGTACTGACCCTCAAACCATCACTGTCCCCATTACACTGTGTCTTGCCATAATGGTGGGGTAAGTATACCCCTCTAATGCAAGTTATTCATATATTTTATTGTAAAGCTTCTTTGGTTAGCGGTCAGAAATAATTCAAGCTGTCAGAAAACCTTTACTACCTTTAATTTGCAGGATTACATTTCGTGGGGGGTGACCACCAGGGTTCCCCCCCCCAGTAAAATGAGGAATTTAAAGCCTAAAAACGTATTTTTATACGTATTTGAGCTCTAAAATATGCTCAAGCTAATAGTATTTATGTTAGCTAATAAAGTATAAAATATTTCGTGTTGGGGGGGGATATATCCCTCCCATCCCCCCCCCTGGGACCGCAATGTTAATTTGTGTTTAAATAATGTCCAAAATAGAATAAAAAGGATTACTTTTCCTTAACACAGGGTGCGCTCTACCTCAGCTCGGGCATCAGTAGCTATGTTGCGCCATTGAACAGCGCTGCGAGAAGCACTTGCAGACATTTAAGTCCTCTCGAGTTACTAAGTTACATTATAAAATTTGTTTTATCTGAACCTTCTTCAGATGTTCAGGAGTTCCTTACATTCAAATCTATGACTCTCTAGTTTTATTTTAATTTCATCAAAAAATTAATTCTCATGAGTAAAATGCTTTAAAAAAAGCTTTTTTTGAGGTATTTGCCAGTCACTACACACTTAAATGTCTACTATTAGCACAAAATTGCAACCGTACAAGCCTACAAAAATATGAAATGAATAAAGTAACATAAATATATTTTCAATCGGTTAAGAAACAAGCCAATAGTGACAGAGATCCTAAATCCATTAAGCCTAAATCATTAGCGCGCGGCGGACAGGTAGAGCGCACCCTTAATTCATTTTATTCCAGCTTCTCGCATACTACCAAATGCTAAGCAAATGGCTGCACTATCCACCAAGAAGACTTGAAGGGCAAACATTGACCATGCAATTTATGGTATGACATATCCTAATCAAAGTTACATGACAGATCGTCTCTCACTCCTCATTTTTATCTCCGAGAGTTACAACGATTGAGCAGCATCCACCACTTGTGTGGAAGGTCCATTTCCTAACTTCCAATGACAGGCCGTATACCAGGAAGATGTTTTGACTCTTCCTGTTGGAATTAATTTCAGTAGTGAAAATCCTTAAGCTACACATGTCCCTCAGGGGATGCTAAGTGAACGATCACACTTGTAATCTCCCAGCTATATCAACTGAAAGAGTTTTTATGAATAAATCACACCTCTTTTCCTTCCCTCTTAGTTTGACGTTTGAAAAACAATATGTATAACAAAAAATGATATTTGTTTTAGATATGTATGCAGCGGGGCTCTTCTCTTCGCGGAGTGGGAACATTGGGGATTCTTGGATGCCTCATATTTTTGTTTTATCTCCTTAAGCACAATCGGCTTTGGAGATATTGTGCCTAAAGACAAAGAAGGTACATCATTCAAAGGAGTCGAACTGAGTTTTATCTTTTGCTCCATGTATCTTATGCTAGGAATGGCTTTGATCGCCATGTGTTTCAATTTAATGCAAGAGGAAGTGGTTCATAAAGTACGGACTTGTGGAGTTGTGCTGAAAAGAATTATCCTTTGTAAAAGGTGACAGTTTTCCACTTAACTGTAATTCAATGTATTTTTACAAGATATTTTTTGATAAGTTTTGGTGATATTATTTCAATGTTTCTTTTGAGGTAAAGTTCAGTATAAACAATATACATTTTTTAAATTAAGAGGCAGTTCAGTGTTAAAAAAGACATTTATTGTGAATTAATTGTGCACTCAGAATGCAACTTGAATAATATAAAAATAAATCATCTTATAATGCCTCTGGGATTCAAGCAAATTTTCCTAAATAGAAATGTCGGTGGCTATAACCATTGTCTTCATGGTGAAATCTATGGGTCTAACACCATTGCAGATTTCCTCTTATTATCTGCAGATGTCATTTAGCACAATGAATCTCATGAAAATTCCCTGACTTAGATAACATTTGAATAAATCGTGTAAACCGATATCTATTTGAATGAGTTTGTGAACAAGCATGATCCAATCATGGTAACAGAGTTCTAGAACACCCTGAAATTAACTTTTTTTGCTTTTTAAAGTCAATAAAATACTGTAAGTTACTTCAATAAAAACTAACTTCACTTGAAATGCCTCTTACTCAATGTAGTTTGACACTTTGAGTGCCTTAAGATGGAATACAGTATTGTGATTTTCCTAATATCTATATTCTGGAGATAATGTATGATGACTAGAATTTCATTATTTATATATATAACACATTTGTATAAAACAAAAAAGGTAAATAACTAGTGAATTTGTAAATAATTATGACCCATTGAAAAAAGTGATTTTTGATTGTGACTAAGGTTTTGAAAGTCGGAACTCTACCAAGAGTCAGTCCCAAGCACTCAAGGGGTTTTACTATTTTGACTCATAGCTATGTTTAATTAATTTATTTTAAAACACAACATTTCCTTTCCTAATACAGTTTATATGTATCAACACTATCCTCTATTACATACATTCCAGCAATAAGTTGTATCCAAATATTAACATAAATGTTTGATGTATATTACACTTCCTTTAACCTTCAAAACGCTTTAAAATTACCAAAATCGTAAGATATTTATTTTTGGTCAAATCAAATTTTGAGATAAATCTTAGAACATAATTGGTCTGACAAATTTAATTTAGGTCTCAAACAAACTTTAAAAAATATATTTTCCCTGAACTTAAAATTCTGTATTTTAAAGAGAGAAATTTTTCTAGAGCTAAAATACAATTGAATCAAGAGTGCGATTAAAAATTATCTATCGAAATATTTTACTCTCTATTGCTGATATTAATGTCAACAATGATAAAACCTGATCATTCAAAACCTTTGGAGACAATGAAAATTTGTCTGCCAATACCTTATCCTTATCCTATTAAGTTAACTTGTGTTCCCAAAATATATGTCTATCTTGTTTAGAAGTTTAACTCTATAAAAAGCACCAATGATACATTTAAGAGGATTGTTTCAATAAATTTAAATGTTTGATAATCATCTTTTAAAGTGACTTGACCTATTTCTGACTGTTTCAAAATAGTCTGATCCTGATGCAGTGATGCACATGAGCCTAATAATTAACAAATTTATAATAGAAGAGCGAGTTATGGAATGACCCGCTAAGTAATATGCTGGAGATCTATAATGGCCAGAGACCGTCACGGAATTCATTTTAAGACCTGCGATTTTTTTGGGATAAGAAGATGATAGCTTTGTTATGGACTATTACCATAACAAACAGTACAATTTGTACACAACATGCACACATGTTGTGGGGTGTTGTGGGTACATGTTGTGGGTTTAGCCAGGACCATTTATTGAAAAACACACGATCAAGGAGAGTAGAGTCCAGTTGTTTACAACAACAAAAATTACTGCATCATCTCATAATCAAACTGGCAATCCCAAGATTAGTAACCTAGAGAGTCATTGCTGAGTCGCCTTATAAAATGAATGAACACAATCTAAAGCACGCTTCTGTTATCCAGCATTCCAATGATTATCTCACTCTGCTTGCATTCTGGACACATTCAAGACTTAGTCTTAGCCTAGCCAACGAGTATGCCACTTTGATCAGTTGACATAAAATATGTGGGTTTTGACACCGGCTCCAAAAGATTTTAATGAGCTGAAGGATAGTAAAACTAAATTCATAATTTTTAAACTGTGTATTTCAACTGTACAAAAATCACTTACATATTTAATTTGTATTAATATTACATAGTACAATTACTTATTCAATAAACCTTAGATAACATATTTTAAAGTCATCTAGGAATGTTGGAAGAGAGAAATATTGTCAAAATATCAAAATTATGCGTTATATTATAGAGACTTAAGTGAAATTCTTACATGTTTAATTTATTTCTGAAAATACAGTCTGTATTATTTTAGGGATCTCAGCACTGGTGTAACAATTATCAATAAATAACAAGATTGTTTGATAGCATTGGTTGTTGGTTTACTCAGGAATGAAGTGGATATTTAAATATTTTTTTAATGTCGGAATAATACACATATAGTTAACTATCATAATGACATAACAAGACAAACATAATAAATACAACATATAATTATTATATGGCTTTTAGTCAAAGGAGTGTAGATCCTCCTTGGCTAAGAGACATAACTAGTTACGCGGACCTGTTAAAGGTGGGTTCTGAACTACCAGTTCGTGGCGATATCTTATTCAACCCATTGTCACTGTCCTGCAATCAAGTTCAGTAGTAATGGTAACGATGCAATTCCTGTACGCTTCAATCATGATGATCTTATCAACTGTTTGATGACAGTTAATAAACTACTGGGAAGAACGGGTACTCAAAGAGTTAAAAAGATTGGCATTCAAGACTGGGGACAACAGTGCAGGTATTCTTCAGACCAGTGAGTAACAATAGTTGACGTATGAAGTCAGATTAGGAGTACAGACTTCATAAGTGAACTAGTCACCCTGAAGATGGCACTCTACATCATGTGACCGAGAAGCTAACCTATTAAGATTAGAAATCAGTAGGGGTGTGGAGCAAACAATTTTTGATTCAAAACAACGATTCCATTCAACAGATTTTCTATTCGAATCGATACAAATCGAATCGAAGCAATACGGCATTTCTCTATTCATACTTGTCAATGGAGTGAAGTAACAATAGGCTAATTAAAATTTACCACATTTGTGTAATGCAAATTTTCGTTGATGTAGTATTAGGCCTATTCATACATATGACATATATATATTTTAGGTGAAAAAAATATATATTTTCTATCATATATTAGAAGAACCTGTATCGCTGGAAATGTCAGTGAGCTGCTTTACTTGCCTGTTTCATAATTTTTACTTGCAGAATCATATTGTTTAGCATGTTACCTACTTTATAATATTGATTTTACAAATAAAGATATGTTTTGGTGTAAACAAATAAAAACATTTGTAAGATTTATACTAAAACTTTCAATTGGTTCACATTGATAAAATGAGAGGATAGAATCAGACCTACAAACTACAAGGAATACATAGCAGACCTACAAAAATACCAAATTTATCAGTCTAAAACATTACTAGTTAAGTATCAAGTAAAAATTTGTCAGACCTGTGTTATTTTTAGAATGATTTTGGAGTGACTTGTTTAGGATATTACAGTAATAAAACATGTCTCACACTACTTACACTTAACAAAAGTTCTCATCATTTGCAATGTCAAAAACAACAAATTAATAAACAATTAAAGCAAAGAATTAATTAAATAAGAATGCCTTCGCAAAGGAAACGCAACAACAACGCGCTCCTGTATTGTGGGTACTGTATTCCGTTGACTTTCTGCAGGCGTTTTTCGTATATGTATACCGACTCCCTCATGAATCAAATTGTTTTTGATCCCCACTGAATCAAATCGCGATTTGATGCATCTAATCGAATCGAATCAGAATTTTGATGCATCGCACACCCCTAGAAATCAGATTGTCTGAGGATAAATCTAAAACTTGCGTTAAAATTTAATCAAATAAGAGACTGCTGAGAATATTACCTGAAACATAATAAGTTTATCAAGAATCTATTTTATTTAAGTAGGTTATAAGTGGTGTTAAATGTAATGAAAATTTGAGAGACATAAGCAAATTGCTTTGATCTCTTAAACATAAACCTATATTAAGTAGGATTTTCTATTGGATTAGTAACTCATGAGGACACATTCAGCAATAATGGGATGAATATACATCATATTAGCGACTAGTTTCATTAAACAAAACTACTTACAGTTTTTAGAATAAGTTGCTTAAAATTACATAACATGTGAAGACTATGACTATGAGCAATAATTTATATTCACTCATTTAAATGACAACTCAAGCTATACCCTAAGCGTCCAATATGACTTCTTAAACCTAACCATAATATACTAATAACAAATATACAGTTAGTGGAATATTTAAAAGCAATCGTCCCACATTGGGTAATACGCAGCTAACCCATTATAAGCCAATTCTGAAATTAAATATGAAATTTAGAAAAAAAAAACACAATCAAATATAAACTAACGAAATATAAATTTAATTATGTGCTGACCATTGTCATTAGTTAAAATTGTTTATGTTATCGTTATCAAATAACTAACATTTGATTAGAATAAATGAACTTGCATCTGTCTTTTACCAATACTTTGTGCAACAATACTTTCAATCTATACAAACTGGACTATTAGAACAATATTATTGATTACTATGGTTTTGAATGAAATCTAACTATGTGTAAACAAAAGAACATGAAGTTCTAACAAAAGGGTGAGGATACAAAACGCAAGCAATATTTATGCCATTAAAATAGGGAATGATATATAATTTAAATAAAGAAGTTAAAATTAATCTTGAGGAAATTTTTAAGTAGAAAACTCAAACTTGTAAACATTAATTATAATTATTATCAGGAATTCAAACTTGTTTAAGAACAACGTTAAACTTAATGTCTTCTTTTGCACAAATAGAAGCTGCCCTTAACATTATTATAAATATATGATATGCATAACAACTCGTAGAATTACTATTAAAAATGTTATGTACATCAGATTGAAATGTTAAATAAAGCACCATAGGTTTTCATCTTTCGGAGGAGTTGAACTATCTGCCAGATGCAGAATTTTGCTTGTTTGCCCGATGACGGCTTGTCTGTCGGTGGTGCTCGTTTTCAAAGTCTTCATCGGTCAATTTCAGTCGAAACATCTGGAATACAAAGACAGAATCAAATCAAATTTTAGAACCTAATATTATTTAACTATGTTTTCATGCTTAAAATTGGCAGAACAATTTTGAGTTTTTCAATATGTCTTAAACATCTATGCTGCATAAAGGAATAGTTCTTATAAGTTAAGACGACTCATTTGTCCTTTTGAAGCACACTTGATATTTTGGTTGAAATTTTCCTTTGTTCCAGATAACTATACTGTATTAAATAGTTTGTTACTCGACTCAAGTTATATTGAAGAAATTTGTAGGATGGAGAGGATACAGCTAACTCACCTGATGAAAGGTTGCAGACGAGCCAAAGAACACATAAAATATACATATACACACAAAATACTTGATATTTCGCCTCTTTCAGAGGCTTCTTCTGAAGTAGATGGCAGTTATAAAGACAAAAAAATGAGATGTCATAGTTTAAATTCAAAATGTCTGACAGGTTAGCCAACTGAACAACACAAGCACTAGATACAGACACATAGCGATATTGTAGTTACATTTACAGTAGACTCCCGATTATACGAGGTAATTGGGACCGGGACTACCTCGGATACGGGAAAACTCTGATAATACGGAGGATAAGTACAGTTATGGTAAAAATGACGTAAAACCCAGTGAAAGTTTACAAAACTGGTATATTAGAAGAAAGAACATATAATAGACACAATTGAATACCTGTAAGCAAGTATGAAGACAGATTATTTCTTTAAAAAGACTTTGATCGTCTTCTGAGCTAACCTCTTAATCACATTAAATTTGGTTTCAAGAGAAACTACAACTCTTTTCCGTTTCCCACACACAGCAACAATAAAAATCAACAACAAACAATGAATATTCGGTAACAGTAAAAGTCAACAACAACGATAAACAATCAATTAAAATGGCAAAAATAAACACAACCGCGATTAGCACGAGAACAAGTCCAGCGCGAGTTCAGAGCTACTAAACTGAGACTCAGGACTCAGACAGACTAAAAATGTCAGGTCCAGGTGGATAAGGAAATACGCAGGTTTCCAGTGCACCGATAATTCATAGAATGCTCGACCTAGCAACAGCCAGTAAAGATCTCAGGCGCTACTTAAGGCAACACTGAATAAACAGGCCGTAAGGCTCCTCAGACATGACGACGTCATAGGCCACGGCAATAAAATTACGTAATATTTTTTTTAGTTACAGTACATTTTTGTTTTCCAAGAAAAGATTTAAACAACCAGCTGATTGCAAACGGCAAAAATTACGTCATTGCCGTCGCCTACGATGACATCATGCCTAAGGAGCATTACGGCCTGTTTATTTAGTGTTGCCATGCGCTACTGTAGTTCTTAGAATTGATTGATTATCTGTGTATTCGTGCATTACGGATCGACGGCTCAGCCTAGCAACAGCCAGTACAGTACAGTAGAGAAGTCTACTACTCAACCTAACAGCCAGTAGAGACTTCCACTACTCGACCACGCTTGTTAAACACATATACATCGCGCCTCCTGGTAGTTGTCTTAATATTAAGACCTTTATTTGTAGTTATTTTTTTTTATGACCGGCCCGGTTAACCCGGAGGCTCGGTTAACCGAGACTCGGATAACCGGGAGTTTACCATACTTAAATGACAAGATTGAAAAGCAAATTAGTTTATGTACATGAAAATAAATACCGGTAAGAGTTAGCTGTGAGGGCGAGGATAAAAGGATATTATCTAATGTTGATCTACCATCTACTTTTGTAGTAGCTCCTCTAAAAGAGGTGAAATAACAATTATTGTGTATGTATATATATATATTTAGTGTGATCAGTGACTCGTCTGCAACCTTTCATCAAGTGAGTTAGCTGTGTCCTATCCATCCTATAATTGTCTTTCATCCAAGCTAAATGCTTTTTCCTAAAAAAAAAATAACCTCAAGTTATATTAAGTAATTGTTCATATACTAACAAGACAACCACTGTTATAACACAATATGTATCAATAAAAAAATATATCAAAGAACAATTTCTTGTAAATTGTTACAATTATATTATTATTTAATTAATCCTGAATTATATTATTCAGTTGTGTTGTTGTTCATATACTAACAACCACTCCCAAGAGCTCCTGAGTCCTTTATTGTTACAAAACATCTAAGATCCAGGGAAATTTCTCTTGGAAAGCCATTTATAAAGAAAAAAATGGAGTGGATTAGAGAATATTTTAGTTTATACATGCCCAAGAGATCATTCATGGCTCAAAGTGTATATGAACGATGTGCATACACTCTCTTACTCATTACAGGCACAATTTAGTTTTCTACAAACTCTAGGGCTTTTTAAAAATAAGAAAGAAACAGCAGTTTCACATGACTTGAAGCCGACTGTAACAATGACTTGACTACTGAAAGAGAATCTAAACATGCAGTAGTGAAACTAGTTACTCTGGTAAATGATCAGTGTTAGTCTATATCAATGGAATTTATGTTCACATTCCTTTAGCCTCAAGAAAATTCCATTGAATACTCATTCCAGCATTTTTTCAGGAATTACTTAAATTTCCTGGGAAATTCTTAGCTTCAGTTCAAGCAAATCTCTGGAGCAACTTTGAAAAACCTTTAGAATCTTAGGTAGTTTATGGGGAGGACTCTACTTATAGCATACGGAAAGCTTCCAAAAATGAAGACTAGCTTCTTGCACTGATGTAAAACAGTATAATAAATAGTTTAATAAACAATATTATTTTTTTGCCTGTTGATGCTTTTACAAAATGTACTAGTAGAAACGGTACTTTCGTTATTATATGGAGGCCACTTATTTTACAGCGCGCTGCGGCGGTTACGTTAGGTTGGGTTATCATAAATATGTTTGTAGGACTTTCCTAGTTCTGTTATGAATCGAACGATACCAGATGAGTCATGAAAAATTATTATAACCCAACCTAGCCTAACCGTCGCAGCGCACTGTACATGGGTGACCTCCGTTTAGTAAGAAAGTACCGAAAAAACATTGATATATGCCGATTGCCAATTTTAGTATAATTTGGTTTTTCAAAATAATCCTATAAACTTCTTACCTCGCGAACCATGAAGTCTTCCTCCAGGATGTGTAGTGGGGGGTTCCTCAGTGCTTCCAGAGTTTCATACATAGTTGGACACTTCTTCTTTAGAGATTGAAGTGATTTTGCGTTCAGACTCAGTTTTAGAAGCACCAACGCAACTTTGAACAGTATTTTCACTCCTGCAACATAGTTTTTTTCAACATTATTGACATTATGCAGCTGTTGTATCATTTTAAAAAGTAGGAAATTTTTTTTACTACTATTTTTTTTTTTACTAATTAATTGTTGGGGAATAACTTATTTATATAATACTTGCCTTTGAATTAATTTTATTTGTTATATTACTGAAAAAATAATATTTAAAGCAGCGAAAAATTAGAAGAATTGTATGTATACCGTACTTGTTGGAAAGGAAATCAAAGGCAACAGAATTGTAAAAGTTGTTCCTCAGTTCTATATTTAACTCTTAGTATACAGGGTGTAATAAAATCAGCCATTCTTTATTAATTTAAGCTATAAAAATTAAAATGACCATCATTTTGAAACCAACAAATATTTTGTAATAATTATTTTTTTGTAAACACATTATGACTTGATAAAATTGTATACTAAGTTTCTGAAATAGTTCTTAAGATATAAATTTAAAACACAAAAGAAAATGGCAGACTTACATCTCGCTTAAGAGGCATTTTTGGAAAAAAATGTTTTTCTTAATTTTCGATTTATTTTGGCTAAATAAACCTAATCCTTAATTCTTTGTAGGCTACTTACTTACGGAACATCCTGTATAGTGCATATCAGAATTATCACATTAAGTATATTAAATATAGGCAATGTCATGCAAGATTGCTTCTACATGAAATACTTTGTTGTAAGTCATGGGGGTTGTCTGAATCAAGCTCCTGTCACCACAAAGTAAAATTGTTAAAATCCGACAACAGCACCTTGTTCTTTACTCCTTTACCTACTCTTTACCCCACCACTATTCCATGGAAGGGAAACTGAGCGCCCTTGCTAGTTGTAAATTGCGCTCTGTGATTATATTTCTTTGGTTTAAGAGATATAAGGAAGTAATAAGGACGTAAGTGATTTAAGGATTTGGGAAAAATGCTCTTCATAATTGGACAATGAGGCCAGTTACAGTTGTCTATCAGTTTCAGGCGAATGGCGAGGAAGTGAAAAAACTTCAATGTATTTTATCTATTCATACTAATATTAAGAAAGTTTTCAAAAATGTATTTTCAATTGTCAACCTCTTGATCAAGCCTCTATTTTAAGTACTTCTGGGTGGAGTAATGGGAGAATAATGTGGATTCCAAAATAAACAGGGTATCCACAGAAGTGGAATTTAGAAATTTCTGTATACTTATTGTATTTCCCAGCCGATTTTTCACGTTTTCGCGGTGTTTACAACGTAATTATACCGAATTTTGGCGAGTAACCACTTACACCATCAATAATCTAAAAATAAAAGTATGTCAAAGTTAAGTTCTTTAAGTCATATGACGCAGTAAATAGTTTCATAAATTTGTTATCTAAAGGACGAGGAGAAAATATCTACATGAAAATTGAAAGCTAATCTCCTTTATAGGGGGCGACAGCTGTACCACTACGCGACTACCGCGGAGAACGCCTTTAACGGAGAACTACCGCGCTCCTCGAGTAGACCTTTCAGTTACCAAAATAATAAGCAATGTGGAAGCAAAAGTTTAAAAGCAATGAATTAAGTTATAAAAACGAAGACAGTAATTACTAAACCCAATCTTAAAACAAAAAGACATTTTACTCTCTAATTGATAAAACATATTTTAAATTAAGATTTTACCAATTTAATAAATTATACCATCAAAATTTGCATTAATAAGGATTATAATATAATCTTAAGATGTATTATATCATTATATCTTTTACTAACACTATTAAATTTTTTTTTCATTTTTTAAATAGTACGGTAACAGCAAAACCACAATTGTACAAAAAAGTCTTAGTAAAACATGTTATCGAGCACTTAAAAAATACTATTAAACAATCACCAATTCATCGCAAAACTATGAGCGATTTAAAACTACAAAAGGGAAACATATAAATATTTATTTATAACATCTACTTTATTGAGTGGTAGCGTACTCAAGAGTTCTGCGAAAGCAGCGTCAGTGGGTGGACGGAAATTGATAAATCGAACCGCTCACTTTTTAGGTGACCTGTACACTAAACGAAGTGGTTTATGAAAAACTTCTTAATGTAAACCAGTTCATATCCTTGAAAATCGCCTGACAAAAAAATGAAGGGAAAAAAGTTGACCTTGATGTATGACGAGTCATCGCTATCTTTCTGCCTGTCCACTAACAGTGAACTCATTTGTTATACGTTAAACCATCGAAAAATACAATGAAATAGTAAAGTTCACACTCGAGTGACTTGAATGTTTAAATTTAATTGTTACCATCTCTATTCTAATATTAACTGTTAAAACTCACAATAGTTTTTTTAATTATATTTTTTATTCTTTTGGCCAGAACCCACGCCCACAGGTTGGGAACCGCTGGTTTAGATAGTAGCCAAATAGTGCTATATAGGCTATCTTAAGCTAAATAAATACAATAATTGCCATGAGCTGTTTTCAAGTTTTAAGACATTCAATCACTGAATAAGGCATATGGTCAACATTTGGATGGGTCATATCATCCATTCTACAACACTAATGAGCTCGGAAAGTAAATAAACAAATTAGGAAGATACTACTGACCATGCCATTAATGATGGATAAAATTACAATCTTGTTCAGTAATTGTGCCTATACAAGCTGAACAATCCTTTGTAGTTCATCTCTAACAAATGAGTCAGCTTTCACTTTTGAAATAATTTTATCTTACCTTCACATAGAAACATGTCCCAAACACGAAGGATTGTTGACCATGGCAAGGTTCTTGTAAAAACACACAAAAACCATTCAGTCATGTAGAGAATAGGTTCAATCTTTTGTTTTTTCTGAAATGGAAAGAATTATCAATTAGATTATTACAAGAACAATTATAAACGAGCAAGCTAAAAAGTATGCTGGTAAACATTATTTACAGAGAGGAATACTTAGAGACTGAGTTTTTCCCAACCATCATACTATATTTTCTATCTTAAAACTTCTGGTTTAATTAAATGAAAATACTTATTTACAGACGCAAACATTAGGACATGGTTTTACTTACAGTTAACTTTGAAACTACTGAATCCAAGCAAACAAATAAAAATTTGTATAACACAGAAAAGTGGCTTGATACAGGCGTAATATGTAGTGTGAGCACATTCATATAAAGGGTTATGTACATAAATTAATAAATAAATCACATTATTGCATTACTTTTGTTGCTTTTACTTTAACTAAGGATGGTAAGTTAATAATAAAAATAAATAAATATGTTACACTTAATGAGGCAGTAAATGTGAGTCGACAACCTTCTGATGAAGCCATTATGACATCCTTCACGCCTGAAGATGACTTCCTGACAATCAAAACTAGTTGTGGCAATAAGCAATAATTTGACTATGCAGAGAAGCAGGTAAAAAATAATATATTTTAACTTGGAATAATTTGGTTTAACAACCGCAATATAATAATATATATTATATTGCTTAGTTTTGAAAAGTTCAGAGGACCTCAATAAAACCCCATATTGTAACTAGGTAATGCCGAATTAGAGAAAGTGCCAGACTAGAGGATGGCAATGAGGGAAAAGAAATAAGTTTTTAAAATTAGTAAAGCAAAATCATGAATATCAGAGATTTTTGAGTTTACGGTTGTGCTATTTCCACAGACGCTTTCTTCAGTTGCATGTAATATTACGAGGATCAAAGTTTGACTTGTCTCGATTTTCTGACATGGTGCTCGATTACTAAAGTTTTTAGTCAGCTGCAACTGGACAGGACTATAACACTGATATAAATAGACTAGAAAATCAATATCTTAAACTGCCAGATTACTGGACAGCACAGATAGATTAGAGTTTAGACTGAAATTTTAAAGCTTTTGCTCCTAAAACATTGATAAACGTGGGAAGTAAAATCAGCTGTTTTACATACCGCCACTGCCTTCTCTACTAACTTCTGTGCAACTAATTCACAAGCAGATACGTTGACCTAATCGAAAAAAATAGCCTTCTATCAAGATTATGAGCAAGCAGTTAATTTCTTGTTACAATTAAATAATCTGCCTCAGAGTTTCCTTCTAGACTTAACTGAGATTGGTCCAGATAAGTTTCACTCTACAGTGTGTCAACTATAATAATAATCAAGTTATAGTAATAATCTCTTACCAGGTGTTTGTGAATGTTAGGTGCTACTTTCTTCAATAGTCCGAACAGGATATCACCATCAATTTGAAGGGTTTCCTGAAGAAAAAAGAATATTATTTTTATTCCAACATTAACATAACATGATAGGACATAAATAGGCTAGTGTTGTTTTTTGGGTTTTAGCAAATTTCTCTATAGGGAAGTATTTTAGTGAATTTCCCTGTAGGAAAGTAGTTATTACCGTAGGTGTCGGGGAGCGAGCTGGTTTAGTGATAGAGTGGGGCTTTGGTGCCCGAGGTCCCAGGTTCAAATTCATCTAATCATCAATGGATTTTATCTAGCCTATTTTATAATGCCGCAACCCTCTAGGTCTACAGGGTGTCTACTACATTCTGGATAAAAAATTCATGGACAATTCCCGTACATTTAAGGACACTTTGACGTAACCTTTGTCGGTGTCATTAGGCCTACCGAATAATTTTCCTGATTTGTCAAACTGTATTAATCTTGTTATTCACTGTAGTTGTACCAGAGAGAAAAGTAAATAATAATAGATAAGAGTTAAAAATTACAAAATAGTAATTTATTTAAAGTAAACAAACATAGGCCTACCTATACTTTAGGTAAAGCTTTTATAGTGTAACAGAGAAACGCAATAATTGTCTCCTGCGATAGCGACAAATATCTCCATCGGTCACGTAAACTTCATAACATAGCTTATCCGATACAGGCCGATTAATTTGGCATGATTCGCCCTGGCACAACGTTAGGCTCTCGACTACTTTTGAAAAAAAAAATCTTTAATGCATATTGTTACTCAATTCTTAGTACAAAATCAAGGTATGGTAAGCGGCTATTAATAAGCAATAAGCGCAGAGTAAGATTATTGTATTTTCATTTGCAAAGTTAATATCCACACATAGCCTAGCAATCATTAGTTGTTTATCTTAGGCTCAATTACATTTTCTTAATATATTTTACAGCTCTTTCAAGAATCAAAATACCCATCAGGCCTAGACCTTATTATTTAGGAGGACCTATATAAACTGAGTAACAAACAATGAGGTTATAATAGCAGCAAAGTCACTATCATCATTCTAGTTCAAAAGATTTAGATTGCTTAAAGCATACAACTCAATAAATAAATATATGGGAAACAAAAAAACATTGAAACCTGAATAGCCAACAATATAAGACAAAGATACAGAAAATGCAATGACATAATTTGAAACCAAGCAGGCCTACATAGTGATAAAACATTAATGCAAACAACAATGCTTGTGGTTTTGTCAATTGAAAGATAAAATGTCCATAAAAAAGGGGTTAACTTACAAAATAAGACTGTAGATTATTTACATGTTTAATATGAAACCATAAACAGTTTTATGGCACTAGGCACTGGCCGCGGCCGAAAGTACAAGTAAGAAGTGAAATTTAACAGCCATTATAAAGCTATTATTTTCACATAAAATAGGTTTGGGATCTAATAATAGTTACCCTAGTAATAAAAAAAGAAGTTGTAAAGGAATAAAAGTGATACAACTTTTATGAGCTAGCTGCTGAGTCAACAGTTCTTGGAAGTACTTGACTTGACACTTGATTGTCGTGATAAAATATTAATGGGTTTGAGATTGTTAATGGGATTTTTATTGCATAATTACTCTAGTAATAAATTATGAAAATGTAAACAAACATCTGATAAACCTTTTATGTGCTCCTAACCAACTAGCGATCAATAAAATTATGGCCCATTAAAAATTTAAGGACATAGTCTGGCATTTAAGGACAATTCCCGTACACTTCATGGCCAGTAAAAATTTAAGTACAATTCCCGGTTTTCCCGGATTTCCCGGTTGGTAGACACCCTGAGGTCTAGCTTGAAGTAATGTGTAAAACAGTTCCGAGCTAGAACTAGCGTCCTTGGATGTGAACGAAAAAAAAAACAAAAAAAATACCGGGAAAGACTAAAAAGACTCGGGACCAATTTATTTTCTCATTTTTATGTCCCCAGTCAAAAAACACTATTCCTTAACGTATAGGCTATATATATATCAGTGGATGCGATAACTCGAGGAATTTTGGTCCGGTTTTGATAAAATTTGGCTTGAAAGTGCAAGGCGGGATAAACTTGAATGATGAGTATGTGAACCAGCAAGATTGGGTCATATGAACGGAGTATTATGGGTTTTTTTAAATTTTCAAAAGTTGTTTATTTTTTATTTTTACTCTTAAAACATGGAAATGCCCAATTTCCATTGCGACCATCTTGTAGAGCTTAAAAAACAGATTATTTTGTACATTGAAGTGTTGTAGTGAAATTAAAGGTTGAAACAGAGAAAATTCCACAAAAATGTACATTTTAAATTCCCCTGTTATTTAGGGAGAAAATGAATAGTGCTGTAATTTGCTTGTTTATGGAAATTATGTATTTGGCAAATGTATTTATTTCATATTATAATATTAACATTAAAAAAAAAATACTTTCCTAAGCAGTCGTTAAATCTAATGTTTCGTAAATGGGAAACAAAAATATTTTAGTAAAACTCCAATCAGACAAATTAAATTCGCTGAGTGTGCAGGTTTGCTGCGGTGGTATTTTTTTCCCCTCAACTGCCAATCACCGTGGACATGCTGATCTGGGTGGTAATCTAAATATAGTGAGGAGCTGTTATGGTATGAGTAACATGGAGTGATAAGATAGTGCATGTAGTCAAACTTGAACCAGCATTGTCCGGCTTACAAACCCAAGATGCTACCACTGAGCTACCATGTTCAGTAAATCTATCCAATGTCTGCAATAGTGTAGAGGGAGGGTTTATTTATAAATACCAGCCTTGTGGTAAACAATATCATGCAATAGGAACAGTTAATTTGTGAGATTTATGAAATTAATGTGCAAATCGAGATGGAAAATGTCCACAATGATTTTTTAAAAGAATAATGAATAAATGGAATAAATGTTATTTCCATTAACTACCGGTAAACTCAACGTCGCTAAAAATGCACTTAAAACCAAGAAGTTAGGCTGATTTATAGTATGTGATGAGAAACAAAGACAAAATTATAATACATTTTATAGTGGATCGAGATGTTGAGAGGTAATTTTACCATTTTAAAGAATGTACAACAATATAATGATTAACAAATAAACATAAAAACATTGTTACCATTCCCTGACTGTAGTAGCCAGCCAAGTAGTTATCACAGATCGAGACAAGGCACCAGAAGGCTTCTTGTGCAGGCATTCGTGTGAGGAGGAAGGCAGCTAGGGGAGCTTGAGCTTGGCAGTAGCCTACGTTGGCGTTGAGGATTGAATAAGCTTTGAGTACGTTGTAAAGGTCTCTTTGACTGTAAAGAAAGTCAATGATTTAATCTAAATATTAACACTGTGCATTATTGAGTTTTTTTTTTACCAGTTACCAGGTAAAAAAGTAAATTGAGGCTAAATTTTTACTATCAGTAGCCAGCAACATTAAATGTATAGCTTTTTTACAAAACTAAAAAAAAGTGCTAAATATATTTCCTGCTCGAATTGAGCTGTGTAATTCTGTTGTATGTACCTACAGCTTGTGACACATAAGCTGGCACTTGACCAATCACTACTAGCCTAGTTCAAAAACATTATGTGCCGTCATGTGGGTTGCGTTAACTGTTCACTGTTGCGAACGTAAAGGCGCTTAAGTACACAAAACACAGGGCGTACCACCCATGAGTCAGCGGAAATGTTTGCAGTCCACTCATTACCTCCACCCTCCACCAGCCAACACTGCCCGTGCTAGGCCCAAGTGCTAGTTAACGTGTCACGAGCTGTAATGTTCAAAAAAGGTCTACAAAAAACATAGTCTATCCGACAAATTAGGATATTTAACAGATAGGGTTGGATATCAAATTTGGGCTCGGTTCGGATACAGATATCCGAACCGAACTGAATCCGACCAGATTTTTCGGATATCCGCACACCTCTAGCAGTAGGCCTACGCTTACAAAGAAATACAATATACAATGTCGACCAATCTGTACTAGCTTGTGTACTGGCAATGCTGTGTACATGTGATAAGCCTTCAAACCTAAATTATTCATTTTTATGTATGTTTCAAGTATTTTAAATATCAACAAAGTTATTCAAAGCGGATTTAATGTATTTAGTAAATGAAGCATTTGAAAATGGTAGCTTGTTGAAACATGCAGACTAGCACTAGCACTTAAATGTTACAATTTGGGACTGTCGACAAGTAATGTAAAACCAATTAGGAACTGATTATTGTTTCTTCTTCTACATTATTAAAAGAAGGATAGATACTCTACAATCAAAGAAGGAACTTGTAGTGTTTGATTAAATTAATTGTGCTGCGTTTACACTATAATCAAATGAGAAACTTGTAGTTTTATGTTTTTGTAATTGTGCTGTTTGTTACTTTACAATCATAAAAGGAACTTGGAGTTTTTACTTGTTTGTAATTGTGCTGTATGTTTTTTCAATCTATTCACCATTCATCAGGTAAGCATGTTGATGGTTCTCTCTACCATAACATACTTTCTGGTTAAAAGCCCTCTTAACCAAACAAACATATTTTAGAAGTTTGCAATCCGAATGACTGTGTTTAGGTTGTGTGCTTACATCAAGATGTGCCAGTACAAGTGGTTATAGGTTAAAAACTGTTGCACAAAGGTAAATTGTATTATTGAATTATATCAAACGTACCCATGGCCTTCTTGGTCAACAAACATCTCATGGTAGGGAAACTGTCTGTGGAGATCTTTACGGATGTCATCGACCCAGCGAGAGTCACCTTCCTGGTTACAGAGATCCTGATACAACCGTGGGTGTTCATCCATCAACAGCTTAGCTCCACACAGATACATCCAAGCTCTCTGTCTTACTGACGGAGGGATACCCTTTCTGCAGCGCTCTCTTACCTATGATAACAATATACAAGTCATTTTAACTAGATTGTTCAAATAAAGACATATGTTGATTTTAGTTGAAGAAGTTAAATAAAATAACTACATCAAAAGACTCATGGTACAATTTTTACCAGCCTTAAGGCTTTTTTTGTGGGGGGGGGGTTTGGGGTATTCATCTACCCCTTGCTACTTCGGCCTGTTGACCTACCCCTCAACTCAGTCTGACAGTCCTAGGCTTTTGGCATAGCCTACGAGCTCTGACCGGTTTCCTCATCTCTAGAGGTCCCAATTGTGATCTTTCCAGAGACTTCAACCTTTTTTGGGCCAGCGCTGGACAAAGTGTTCAGTGGTCTCAATCTCTTTTTCACAGAACCTGCCTGCATTGGTCTGTCTGTGACCTCCTATGGTTCTAAGATGTTTCATAATAATAATAATAATAATAATAATAAAAATCTTTATTTGTCATAAGGATACATTAGATCATCGACAAAGTCAAAATCATGATTATACATCAATTGTCAAACAAAACAAAATCAAAACACTTTCAATATTTTTAAAAAACAATAGAGGGCTTAATAACTAAAATATGTACAAATGACTAAATAAACAACAATATAAGGACCTGATAAAGCAACAGGTTAGCAGCAGGGTTATACAATCAAAGATTTATTTGGCCAGATTTGAACAAATCGTCCAGGCTATAAGAAGGGTTGTCTAATAGCCAATTATAAAACAAGGACTTAAATTTTTCTTGCGGATAAGCATCAATATTGTGTTTTAAAAGGTTATATACTTTAGTTGATAACACTATGTGGCTCTTGCTAGTCTTACTCAGACGATGTGATTCTAACAAGGCACTATTTTTAAATCTGGTATTGTGATTATGATTATTGAATTTTAGGTAATGGGGTTTTTTTAAGATAGGTCCAGGCCCAGTTAGCATCCCTATTAGTTATCTGATGTCACCCTTATTTAGGCTCAGTAAGCCTTTCCAGTCTTTCATTGAGGGGTCTATAAGTGTTTTTGAAGTTTTTAGTCCTAGTTTATGTTCCGTTATGTTGAGGGTGAGGTTATGTTGACATTGCCAAGTATGAATGTAGTAATTTTGTGCTCTTCAATAAAAGTGGTAAAAACTAATTCATATTAACTATATGGCATTAAAAACAGTATAAATAGTTTTTTTTATTTTGCAGCTGGCTGGAAATATAATAAATACCTGTACAATATTGTGCATACTGTTTTAATTTGATTACAAATTTAGGAGTTACAAGTACAAAGTTAGCCTCATTGCAAGGAGGTTAGAACAGTTTTTTTTTATAAATTAGTTTATTTGACATTGACAAACAAATAAACTTTTATAAGTGTATGCCTGTAAATCATAAGTGGATCTAGCTAATTCAGTTATTATAATTTTATATTTGTAGCCTACACAACCTTCTGCATAGACAATTAAAAGTTTTTTTACAAAAACACTACTTACCATTATATGTATTTTAACAACCAGTGCACAAATAATCCATAAGTATACAAATAATATAAAGAGTTAGGTCAATGTACCTACAGCACTGATCAGACACTATATCTTCAAGAAATCGCTCACAAACAAATCAGTTGTCAACTACTTGAGCCTAGGTCATAAGTTCATCATCATCTGTGATAAGAATCAAGCTAGACAGAATAAGGATTTGTTATCTACATTCATACTGATTTATTAGTCACATAGTTCATAATATTATCACACCTAATTTCCTGTTTGCTTTGGTTAATTTAAATAATATTTTGTCTTGTACCATGTGTGATAAATGCTGAACATCAGGTTTATACACAAATCAAAAACTGATCAAAGATACAGTTACATGAATGGGAGAGTAAAGGTGTTGTTATAAAAATGGGACAACATTTATTGTTTCAAGAAAATGACTTAAACTTTGGCAAGGTTGAAATACCCATCTGAATATGTTGGGTTTGTATCTGTATCTATTTATTTTCAACCTGTATATGTTGAATGGGTATCCAAGGAGATCTTTTCTATTACCAGGACAGAATATTTAAATTTACTACAGAGTCAGTAGCTCAAAAACATAAGGAAATATACAAGAAAGCTTTGGTTGAAATTAAAGCCGCCTGGGAGTTAGCTTAAGTTACTAACAAAACCACGAGCCCATTTACTACAGTTCAGGGTTAAAAAAACCCCAATTAAAGATACCTCTCTTAATTTATCCACACTCATGAATACAGCATGCAGCTCCACTCCTAGTGGGCATGGTAGTCAAGAAAGCTTCAATGAAACATTATGGTATTATAAGTGACAAATGTTCTGAACTAGAAATATAATTGATTCAGCAAAGACGCTAAATGATGAGTTAAAACAATCTAGTAGGGAGGATTATTTTACACAAATACTGAAACAAGAACTGGATAAGACTAAACAGAAAATAGAAACCTTCAAGCAGCAATACAAATTATACAGGAATAAAATTAAAAAAAAAAAAAAAAAAAAAAAAAAAAAAAAAAACTCATGCAAGATATTCATACTAAGAATGAAAGTCTTCACTGTTTCCCTCCAATGGAAAGAACATCTCAGGATAAACCATTGGCATTTGGTCAGGCAAAAATCAAGAACAGGGATTAATCCTAGTAACAATGAGACAAATTTTGAATGCACTAACAGCTATGACATACTTATATTGGATGAAGCGGAGGGGGAGACAGGAGCGAATACAACATTGGCAACTGAAAATGAAAATTCGAACAGCAATAAAAGAAAGCAAAATTTAACAAAAAGAAAGCAAAATTTAACAAGAAAACATACTGGAAAATTAAGTGATTTAACCAAAAAGGACGAGAAATCTAAACTTATTATTCTCAGCGACTGCCACGGAAAAAAATTAGGACATCTAATTGAACAGAGGGCTTCATTTAATGTATGCTCATTCATAAGGCCAGGAGCAAGAATGGAGCATGTTATTGAAGAGGTTGAAAACCAACAAAAAAACTTACAATGAATGATTACCTTCTGGTAATCGGTGGCACAAACAACATAGAGTGCCCTGGTGCTATGCAAATAACAGATAGTGATTCTTCTTGAGGTTCCGAAGGCTCCTATGCCTTTAGCGAGGACGTTCCAGGCAAGTTTCTGAACAAGGAAGACACCAAGGTTTTTTGTTTCCTTCACTGACATCACTCTTTTCCCCCAAATTTCGGGGGGAATCAGTTTTATTCTCCTTCTCTTGAACGAGATTAGCTCCGTTTTGCCCGGGTTGATGGCGAAGCCCTCTTTTGAGCACCATCCCTCAATGAAGCTCACAGCTGTTTGGGTGAGGTGTTCCACAGTGGCTGTGTGTTTCCCTCTAATTTTGAGCACTAAATCGTCTGCAAAGGCTAGTATATATTGAAGTATGTATTTTATTTATTGTGAGAGGGGTGGACTTGTGGTCCAAGCACGTCAACCGAAGCTTACTGTGCATACCACTTGCCGCTAACTGGGTAAGCCTATGCCTGTGTCTTTGACTAGGTGCAGAGGAGATTTGCCCAATGTTAGCATCTGGTTCATCACCTGGCTGCTTCAAACCAAACAGAGCCCTTCTCCTAGCCCCAAGTACATCGCAATCTAGAATAAAGTGTTTTGCAGTCTCATAGGACATGTTGCAAAGTCGACACTCCTGATTGTCATTCACAATTCCTAGAGTGTGGAGGTGTTTCCTGGAATGGCCATGTCCAGTGATAAGAGCAAGTAGTCCAAGTCGTCTGCAAAGGCTTGGAGGTCCATGTCTCTTCATTCAGCCTCTCTCAAAAGGTCATCCACCACCAATGCCTACAACAAGGGCGAGATGACTCCTCCTTGGGGGCAACCTTGGCGGGATGTGATTGCTGCAGAGCAGCCACCAATTTCTGCTGTCACCTCCCTGCTGTTTAAAAGATCCATAATCCAACAGCAGGGAGGTGACAGCAGAAATCGGTGGCTGCTCAGCAGCTTTAAGGCTTAAAATAAATCTATCAACAGATAGGAAATCGGAATGTTACTTAAAATCCTTATATAATCACTGTGCAGTAGGTGTTATTGTACCACATTTCTTGGTTGTTGATAGTTGTTAATTACCTTTTTGTAGTTTTGTGACATGAACTTTTCCCAATTTTCCAGCATCTGAAGCCATTTCCTTTCTCGTTTAAGAATAACTGCAGGCGAACTCAGTCTTTTTCTAGAAACAAAAAAGATCCTTAAACCTAAGTACCTATAGACCTACTATAAAGCCTAAAAATCATTTTATAAGTGATCATCATAATTAGTTTAGCACCTGTGATGCTAATAATCAGTATTTGCTTTTAACTAAGAAAACCAATTAATATTTTGTTGTTTTAGATGACAGAGAGGGTAGGATTTTGTCTCCCAATTAGTATAATTGAACCTTTATCATATACAACCTAGCCTATGTTTTAATTGTGTTTACTTAACATGGAGGCCTATATGAAATGTGGATTCGTTTTTGGGCTAGAAAATATATTCTTTGGAGATCATAGATTGGAAATCAGAAATCATAATTTGTTACTACATGGACTTTGAGAACAGTAATAGTGTCAGTTAATACAAATACATACGTACAATATATACAATATGTATTTTATCCATACATCTGGCTACTACAAACCCCCGTTGGAGACAAAAGGTTATACTGTCGGCCAGAGCATGATTTCTGAAAATATAAGTGCCGAAACTGTAACCTATTTTATGTATACCTATTTAACTGTAACCTGTTACTATTGTGATTCTGACAGTGTTTTAAAGAATATTTTGACATACCACAATGTATTAATACATTGATGATGTGGTTGCATACCCCCTGACCTGACGATGTTCTAAGGAACGAAACTAGTCGTCATACCAGCAACTGTGGTTGGATAAGGTAATTCTTCTATTTTATCAACTATTTAATGTGTTTCGTACCTATTTTATGCCAATGTGTTATTTTTCCGAAAGAGAGGTAGGTACTAGAACACTGTTCCGCCGTGTTCCGTTGCAAATCCAGGGTGGCTACTGCATCAGTAATTTTAAATTCCCTGACTTTTCCCTGACTTTTCCCTGACCAATATATAATTTTCCCTGACCAAAAATACAGGTGATTTGCGTTAAATTAATGTTCTTACTTAGATATAATCACTAAATAAAACATAAAAATTACTGACTTCAAGCTATAGAAGCGTTTTTCAGGTTTTTCATTAATAGATTGCTGAACGTAAAAAGTCGAATAAATAGGCTAGGCCTACTAAAATATAAATATTTTATGGTTAATAACTGATGGAGTAGGCTTACCCAAATATATACTAAGATCAAGATGATAAGAAGAAAAAAGAAAGTGAAAAAATATAGGCTAGCCTATCACTGCTAGTTTTGGGCTATTCAGATAATCAGATATAGGCCTACTCTATAACATAAATAAACTTGCTGCTGGTATTTTGAGTAGAATTTTATTAGTATACTTACAGCTGTAGTAGTGCTGCTAAGTTTTCAACCACTCCTATTAAATCAAAGTTTATGTACAATCTATTTACACTGCACTCCACGAACATTTGTACAACTTATTTACATTTTTTCACATCCACATCATTAGTTTTTCTTTACAATACTTTTGATCTGCTCATTCAGCAGATCAGTTTGTTTTTGAGCTTCTTCCAGAATTTTTATTTTCTTAGTTTCTAATTCCTTTAAAAGTAGCTGCGCTTTCCTCTTATTCTCATTCTTCTCTGCTTCTTCTGTCATAACTCTCTTCTTTTCTTTTGAAGCTTCGACAAACCTGGAATGGGCATTTCTGGCAGAATGTATGAGGAGCTTATCAACATCCAAGTTTTGTATGCCACCCTTGGTTGAAATTGTGTCATAAACGACCCTCCTTGCTACGAGAAGTTCACATTTCATGTTTTCCATTACACATTCTGAATTAACTGAAAACCCTCTTTCAACATTTGCGTTTCCATGAGAAAGGGTTGAGACCAACTTTAAAACTTTAAGTAAATGTGGACTTGAGCCAACGGTTACAAGATTTTTCCAAAACTTGTCAAGACGAACATTTCGATTGTAGGCTTTTAACTGGATCATGGACTCAGGCTGCTGACAAATAGTTTCATACTCCCTCATGACTTTGTCCACAACTGTGCTAGTGATCCAATTATTCTCCAACAAAATTGTCAATAGTAGCTCCATCCTCTTCTTTGCGAGACCAAAATTCACTGTGACTACTTGTGGATCGAAACATGATACTGCTCTAGTCAATTTAAAAAACAAAGGTGACTTTATTAACATCTTGTTGATAAATTTTAACAAAGCATTTTTACAACTTTCTCTAAATTTCAAAATTTGTTGGTCAGAGATATTTTTTTTGTTGACTTTTGAAATAGCATTTTTTGTGGCGATACCAATAGCTACATCTTTACAGGGCAATAGGTTACTTTTCTCCAATTTTACCTCTTTCACAGATTTTGCTCTCTTTAATTCTTCTGGATTTACAATTCTATCCATCTGTATTTTTACCAGTGTAGTCAGATCGTTAAAAAGGAAAGGCGCCATCGGGACATCACTTTGGAATTGTGTCAAAAAAGGCTCCACATCAGAAGCAAGACCTTTGAAAAATTCCAATTTAGCATGAAGCAACGGATCTGATATAGCCTTTGAAATTACATCAAAACTGTAGGTGTTGATGGCTTTGGATTTGTTTACTTCTTCAACAAAAAGTTTCAGGCTTGGAAGAATGTCTATTGCTCGCTGAGCCACATCAGCATTGTGAAGCCACCGAACTGAACAAAACTTCTTGGGAAACAATTCAGACTTTGTAACAAAAATGAAGTGAGCCCTCCTAGCCGGACTGTCCTTAAAGAGGTTATACAGGGCTCTAAGGAATGGCACGATACCCCAACCTGTTTCTATCATTGCTGACTTAAAAGCATTGTGTAAAGTATGAAGTCCACAGCTGCCCAAATCTAAGATTTTTTTGTCATCTGGCTCACTGTTCATGTCATCTTTAAAGTCTTTCAAAAATTTAAAGTTAACATTAGGTCCGTCCATAGAAATCTGAAGAATTTTCTTTACGTCTACAGATTTAAGACCATCTTTAAAGGCATTGACTAGATCAGCAGCTGTTGCACGGCCTAAGAACTCAGAAGTTAAATAACGGGTTACTACTTCATCAGAGGTATCATCCCAAAAGCGGATATTAATATCCATCTGTTGCTTTTGGGCAACTTTGTTCAATGATTCATCGAATCCAACAACTAAAAATTCGCATGTGTTTACTTTCTGTATCAGTTCTTTTTGGAAATGTGGGGCAATGCCATAAGCGAGAAGGTAGCCTACTTTGTCACGCTGCATTTGCATCTTTTGTGCTATTTCACTGTCAGGGAACATATGCTTAAAAATACTTACATCACTGCCTGCAGTTCGCAGAGACTTATGCGTCATAACACTTTGTATAGCCCATATAATTTCAGATTTTGTAACACTGTCATTAAACAAAAATCTTTTTAGCCCACGAAATGTGTTGGCATCTTCTTGAGTAGGCCTAACCATAATAGCCGTATCCGTAGAGCTTGAAGCACTTGAGTCCGTCGTTGTTGCTTGCTGTTCACTTTCTAAGGGTTTGGAACCAGACGGGACCGATTGCGACTCACTAGGTCTAGTTAAAAAACATTTAACAGAAGCAGACTGTTGACGAGCTCGCATGTTTTTCTTGTGTTTTTCGCCTGTCATGTGACTCGTAACAGCGCGGCGGCCCATATTACTCAAATTAAATGTTTTTTGGCAAACTTTGCACTTAGCCACTTTTGTGTTTAGTGGTACACGCACAAGCCACGAACTAAACTCAACCTCGTTTAGCCAATTTTCTTGAAAAACTGTCAGTTTTGACATCGTTAATATAATATTAGGACGAAACGATTAATTAATACGACACTCAAAACCAAATCATACTGAAAAAACAATCGAACAATAACATTTACATTGCGCAATACCGGTAAGTAATGGCCGACCAAGACTCTGACTACTAACCACTTTTCGTGTCGTCAACGTCCGATACGAACTCCCCCACTTTCCATAAAAATGGAATCGCCCAGCCGTTGTCTTGACAACGGTCTCGTTATCGCAATCGCAGTCGCTGATTCGCTATGAGTCACTGAGCACGCGCATCATCATAATCGTCACTACCCACCCCACCACCCACCAAATTCAAGAATCCGACATTCTATTCTTTGTTTTTGAGGTGTTCTACTAAAAAACAAATTTCAATATCAACTAACTATTATTATTAATCAGTTATGTATATATATTTTATTGAAAAACATACTGTAACATCTTACTTTACATCACGAAAAAATGATAAATTGGTTTTTACAAATGTTTGCAGAAACTACGTGAACAAAATAGTCCGTATTTAAAATTCGAAGTATGTTGTAAATGTTAGGCTGTAAATAACTAATGCATTAGTGTGAGACATTTAGTCATCCGGCCTGTAATTTTGATAACAGAAAGAAAGAAATATATTGAGAACAACGTTAGAACAGAGGTAGAGTGTGTACGTGCGTGTGTGCGAGAGAGAGAGAGAAAGAGGGAGAGGGAGAAGGGAGACAACCGTAGAGAAACACAACAAACATAGGCGAATGGCTGGAGGGAGGGAAAGAGAAGATTGAGCAACGAAAGTGACCTTGAGGCATACTTAGCGACGTAGCTGTTGTAATGCGGGTGGTGGTGAAGGGGGGAGGGGTGGCAGGCGGCCTCACGGGGTCTCACAAAAACGATTACACCACTCAAAAATCTTTTTTAAACTCAAATATTTTTACTACTCGGGTACTCGACCAACCCTAGATAGCATAATTATTTGACGTTCATTCAGTTAAGTCATAAATTATCGGTAGGCTAAAAAATAATTCTTGCAATCAATATTAACCCATTATTTATTTTGGTAATGTTTATATTAATCATTAATTATAGTTATTTGTAGAAGAAACAAAATTTATTTAATTATTGAAGTCATTTTTAATAACAATAAAGCCAAGGAGCAGAGTGGGATTGGGCCACTGTCCCCCGCCCGATTTCCTCGCTGCTACTAGCAGACGAAACCTCTTGTCAACACGATAATGCGGACTCACGGCGGAAACGTATCCACGCAACAACATTCATTCAACTTTAAGTAATGTAAATATTCTGTGGTTATACTTTTCTATTGTAATCATCAATATATATCGCCAATCTACTTGTTTAACACAATTATTAAAATGCATATTTTCCCTGACCGTTTGCAAATTTCCCTGACTTTTCCCTGACTTTTCCAGAATCTTTTATATCCCTGACTTTTCCCGGTTTTCCCGGTTTTCCCGGTCGATCGCCACCCTGAAATCGAGCACTGCTGTAGGCCATTTAAATTGAAATCAAAGCTGAAATATTAATTAAGGTGTTCAGCCAACCGGGAAACAGAAAAACTGGATGCTGTACATAGATTTTGATTACCAAGAATTAAGTCCATGAGCTTTAAAAGAATTTTATATGGAACCAGGAAATTTGGAATTATAGCCAATATCCTTTGGCTGAGGGTCCATTTTTTATTAGGGTAATACAGTGTTCTTTTTAGTGATGTGTTGGTTCCATTTTTAAACGGTTCGGTTCTTGGCCAAAAAACGGTTCTCGGTTCCCGGTTCTGATTTTTAAAAATATGGAAAAATTTACATATGCTGATATTTATTTTATAAACATTTTAGTTCATCTTAAAATTAAAAATGCTTCAGGTGGTAGCAGAACTTCCACCTCTTGATATTGAGTTTTACTTTTGTCTAGCCTAAAATATTTGTGAGCTGGAAGAAGAAGCAGTATGATGCAATACAGATATCACGTATAGTCGTTATCGGCTTTTTTGCTTTACGATGCAATTAATCTGGAATGAACAGACATAAAGCAGAGAGGAACTACCGAGGTCAAATGAAACTCAACTCGTGCTTGCCATAATAGTTTACAGCCATTGTATGTATGGAGGCAATAAATTGATCAATTGTTCCGTCTCCGGCCACTTGGATAACTAGAAGTGTTTTGGTTTTCATGTACTGTCTTAAAGTAGAAAAATCGGCTACTGTACCGGTACTGCTACTGCTACGTAAGCAAGAGATTTAATGATAAAAAGTTAGAATAGAAACACCAGAATGGAAAGATAAAACAATAGAAGGGTGCCAGGGGTTGAGCAATTACCTTGAAATGAGCGCTCAGGCCACAATGAGTCAAGTAGAGTGGGGGGAAGGAGTGGGTGTGACCTTGAAGCTATAACCATAACTGAATTTGGAACGTTACAAGGTCCCTTCAAATTCAAGGTTTTTTTCCGGTTCTCCCGGGTTTCCCGGTTGGTATACATCCTGTAATATCTACTTCCCTATAGGGAAATTTGCTAAAAGAACAAATATCTAAGCTGAATGTCATTTCTAGAGAGCAATTCCGATTCAAATACGGGAACAGTTAATATGAACAAAAATTGGAGTTTAGCAGGGACCGAACATGGGCCTTTTGTTGCACTTGTCATGGCTACTTAAATAATCTCTTGGAGTGATTTTTGTAGGGTGTGCTGTATTTTTTCAGCTCTACTTACGGTTCAGGGCTGTACTGGGATCCCCCAAGAAAGCCGTGGCGATCAGGCACAGTAGATACAACAGACCCATTATTGAGCACTGAACTTGCTTCTGAGCAGCAGTCTTCATTTTCTTGATCACTCATAGCGAAGACTGTAAAAGTTCTCTTCTGTCTCTAGAAGTTATCTAACATTGAAAGAGAAAAAACAAATAAAGTAAATTAGGCTATATCAATTTCCTTAATCAAAGAAATTATAAATCTATTAGGTTAAAGCAGAAAACTATTTAACTTAGGCCTATGTTAATATTAGTTTAATTTAGAATAGTTTAGGCAGAGGGTTTTCATACTGTTTTAACGAATTTTGTTACCTGTTGAGCTATGCTAAACAGGTCCATCCATGGCAAGAAACTCTAAGTTAGGCTTTATTTTATAGAAATCCTGCAATCCTTCTAGAAGCAAGTTTTTGTGCTCAGACAGTAAATCTAACATTTTTTGCTACTTCCCAGGGATGAATGTCCCCAAAGAATGTCTAAAAATAATGTAGCCTAGGATCTTAACATTTTTAATAAACAGAGGTTTTAAAAAATAAGCGAAATTCGGTTTTCGCCTATTGGGTCTGATGATGATTGGAGTGTCCAATCAAAATCGATCACCACTTACCATCTTTTTTGTATATTTACCGTCTTGTGACAGTATAAGCGGAAATATGTCTTAAGTGTTATAAGACGTTTCTTTTATTTACTTTCCGTTAAAAAATAACACCTTAAAATATGTGTCCTGTGCAACCTAAAAGAAAAAGATTGTTTTGAACAAATTCAAGAGGCTCATAACGATGTACGCATCAATGTTCATGGTAGACACCATAATACAGGGTTATTAAAAAAGAATGGTGCAAAACTAAACGGTTGTTACGTCCGTTTTTGTGATTTTAAACAGCTGATAGTTACACCAATGGAAAGGGTGTGTTTATAAGTTTGTTTTGACAAGGTTATGTTTTGTCTCAGTTGCTTGGTTGAGTACCACGAAGCATGTCAACAAATGGCTAGATTAATACAAAACAAGAAAAACCATTTTATTTTTTAGAATATGCTCGTACTAATGCTATTGTTTGTGTTTAGCAGAACTTTCAGACTAAATTTAGGAGGGAAGCTCATTATCAGAGCTTTATAGCTTGTTGGATGAGGCAATTCAAGACAACTGGATGTTTGTGTGCCGACTTTTCATAAAGTGCCAGACACTGCAGAGAAAATTGAAGCTAAGTTTGCGCAGAGTCCAAAATCCTCGACAGTCAAAGCTGGTAGGGAACTTTACATAGGTATGTACAGCAATCCACGGTTTTACACAAGCAGAATATGAAAAGTCAAATATGAATTGTCAAATATGAATAGTCAATGAATATGAAAACCGTAGTCATTTCAGTTTCCATCTTTAAACAATACAATAGGTTATGGTGAATAATTTTATCAAAAAACAAATGCAAACTAATTTTGGCTTACCGTACATAATATATTTAAGTTGAACAAGAGAAAACGTGGCATGCTTAGGCCTATAATATTATAAAATGGAGATTAGAGGGATCTCTACCAAAGACAGGGTGTCTACTACATTCTGGATAAAAAATTCATGGACAATTCCCGTACATTTAAGGACACTTTGCCGTAACCTTTGTCGGTGTCATTAGGCCTACCGAATAATTTTCCTGATTTGTCAAACTGTATTAATCTTGTTATTCCCTGTAGTTGTACCAGAGAGAAAAGTAAATAATAATAGGTAAGAGTTAAAAATTTCAAAATAGAAATTTATTGAAAGTAAACAAACATAGGCCTTCCTATACTTTAGGTAAAGCTTTTATAGTGTAACAGAGAAACTCAATCATTGTCTCCTGCGATAGCGACAAATATCTCCATCGGTCACGTAAACTTCATAACATAGCTTATCCGATCCAGGCCGATTAATTTGGCATGATTCGCCCTGGCACAACGTTAGGTTCTCGACTACTTTTGAAAAAAAAATCTTTAATGCATATTGTTACTCAATTCTTAGTACAAAATCAAGGTATGGTAAGCGGCTATTAATAAGCAATAAGCACAGAGTAAGATTATTGTATTTTCATTTGCAAAGTTAATATCGACACATAGCAATCATTAGTTGTTTATCTTAGGCTCAATAACATTTTCTTAATATATTTTACAGCTCTTTCAAGAATCAAAATACCCAGGCCTAGACCTAATTATTTAGGAGGGCCTATATAAACTGAGTAACAAACAATGAGGTTATAATAGCAGCAAAGTCACTATCATCATTCTAGTTAATAAGATTTAGATTGCTTAAAGCATACAACTCAATAAATAAATATATGGGAAACAAAAAACATTGAAACCTGAATAGCCAACAATATAAGACAAAGATACAGAAAATGCAATGGCATAATTTGAAACCAAGCAGGCCTACATAGTGATAAAACATTAATGCAAACAACAATGCTTGTGGTTTTGTCAATTGAAAGATAAAATGTCCATAAAAAAGGGGTTAACTTACAAAATAAGACTGTATATTATTTACATGTTTAATATGAAACCATAAACAGTTTTATGGCACTAGGCACTGGCCGCGGCAAATTGAGAAGTGGAATTTAACAGCCATTATAAAGCTAATATTTTCACAAAATAGGTTTGGGATCTAATAATAATTACCCTAGTAATAAAAAAAAAGAAGTTGTAAAGGAATAAAAGTGATACAACTTTTATGAGCTAAGTTAGCAGCTGAGTCAACAGTTCTTGGAAGTACTTGACTTGACACTTGATTGTCGTGATAAAATATTAATGAGTTTGAGATTGCTAATGGGATTTTTATTGCATAATTACTCTAGTAATAAATTATGAAAATGTAAACAAACATCTGATTAACCTTTTATGTGCTCCTAACCAACTAGCGATCAATAAAATTATGGCCCATTAAAAATTTAAGGACATAGTCTGGCATTTAAGGACAATTTCCTACATTTCATGGCCAGTAAAAATTTAAGTACAATTCCCCCCGGTTGGTAGACACCCTGCAAAGAGTAATCTGTGAGGATTTAAATTCAGTTTTCCAGTCTTCTTAAGCCTTCATGAGACGACGACATGCATTGGCCTCGTCAGCATCAAAAGATAGAGGGGGACAAATGTAGGAAGGGGGGGCCCACCGGGGGGCTTGGGGGTGCTCCCCCAGAAAAAATTGTAATTTTCAAAGCAGTTTCGTGACTTTTTAAAGCCATTTTTAACACCAAAAACCGTGCCCAATTGTCCATAAACTCCCATTTCACCTGTTGTTTGTCATGAGCAAATAGACAATTTAAAAATTAAACTATGACGATTGCATTAATAAATTTATAAACACGCTGTAGACTACGGCCATATCCTCCTAAAAGCCGTTTGGTGACTTTATACAGCCAGTTTTAACGTCTAGAACTGTGTGCAAAACCTCCCAGCATTTCCCCCTTTATTTGTCGTGAATAAGTAGACATTTTTAAAACTAACTATGACGATCGTATTCATTCATAAATCTCAATAAATATTGTAGGCTACGGCCGTATCCTCACAAAAGCTGTTTACTGACTTTCTAAAGCCATTATTAATGTCTATATCTGTGTCCAACCGTCCAAAAACCTCCCGTTTCACCTGTTATTTGTCTTTGTCATGAGCAAGTGAAGTAGACATTTTACAAATCAAACTATGACGAACTTGCATTCATGAATTTCAAAACATGCCTACTGTAGACTACGAAGCCATATCTCCCAAAAGCCATATGGTGACTTTATAAAGCCATTTCTAACGGCTAGAAATGTGCCCAATTGTCCTAAAACCTTCCATTTAACTGATATATTTATATGCCATGCAAGCAAGTAGATATGTTTTTTTAACCTTACGTTTTCTCCATTTCTTAGATCTGTCACAAAATGTATGGTATCAAATTCAATGACGTTTGAACACTAATATTTAAACCCACAATCTTACATTTTTACAAGCAGGTTTTTTATATAAACAATTTGTTTTTGGCCTTCTGCTCGCTTCATTTGACAATAAACAGTTCAAGGTTCAAGTATCAACTCTTCCAAAAAGTAACAACTAACCTAAAAGAACTATAACCTATACTGATACTACCGACAGATACATCACACGAGGAGAAAAAGGTTAACGTAGGCCTACATCTAAATGTAGTTTCAACCACTGCTGAGTGCCGACTGACGGTGACGGAACGGACTGAAAGTCAAGTCTGACTGAAACGCGAGAAGACATTCAAGATCAAAACAAGCGTCTAGGCATCCAGTTCCAGTGCAACTCGAGGATCGTGGATCAGAAGACCCCTCCACCACCGCACCATGTCGTAAGCTTCCGAATCACACAGCGAAGCGAGCACACCTTGCTTGCTGGCAGTGATCGATCGGGTGAACACGCATTCTGTATGATTTTTAAAATTCCTTTTAAAATTTGGTATGGGGACAAACCTGACTTTTCAAATATTGGGGGGGACGCGTCCCCCATGTCACCTATGGCGGCGACGCCCGTGACGACATGAGAGCTAAATCTGAATAACAATATGCATTAATTTGATTTTTTACCCTTTCCACTCTGATTAGTTGATCCCTTGCTGTCCCACACGCTTGCATTTATTGGCATGCAAAAAAAAACATGTTTAGGGTTTTGTGTAAATATACTGACTAAAATTAATTATTTGTCGTACTTGAGGGCTTTTTATTCTTATTCAGCATAAAATTGTACACAAGTAAAACATAAAATTAAAATAGATATAACCATAAAATATTTTGTGTATGGTCATAAGATGAGAAAAGCCAAATTAACCATACAAAATATTTTTGGGGGCTTTTTAAAAAACGTTAACACATTTCAGGATTTGTAAAACACTTGATCGACATTAGTTATCTAGTAGGCCTAGCCAATTCAAAAAAGGGTTGGAAAAAGGGTTCATTACAAAAAGGGTTAGATATGTTTTAACTGAAAAAATCCATTTTCAAACTATGATTTCTTTTGGTGATTTTGGTCGTTATGGTTTTATACTATCGTCACTTCTTTATTTCTTACTCCACAGCTGACTAAATAACTTATAAATATTTTTCGTGCTACCAAAGACATTAATGAGGAAATCATTGAGTATGTAGTCAACACAAGTTCAAAACATGCTAACACTATAGGCCTACCTATAAAAGGGATTTATTAATAAAAAGCCGATGCTGAAAATGACGTGGCGGCCACAACATACGAGTGAAACTGTCAGACGTGAACGTCGCGGAAGCGGCGACATACGAGCAGAAAGGGTTAAAAGCAAAGGGACTTTAATGCTGTTTAGAAAATACAATAAATAAACTACAATACATTAACTATTAATCACATCAACATAAATTGTATAGAAAAAAAATATAATTTATTCTGGTGAAATACCAGTAGGCCTAATAGAAGCTAGGCCACTGCCGACATGATCATCCTCATTCCAACCCTCAACATCTGTTAATAAACGTTCCATAGTGCATAATCCCTTAGTACATAATCCCATTGTGCCTAAAAAGTGAAAACGTGCCACAGTGCATAATTTCATGTAACAGCAACTAATAAATGATATTAGCCTACATTTGTTATAAGGAAACCCCAACAATGAGGGATTCCATGCTTGGTAACAATATTTTCTGCTCTAGCCCTAAGACATACTGCAGTAAAGAAGTTATTGTTGATACCCTTTTATATTGCATTAGGCTAATCTAATCTCTAATCTATAATCTAACCTAACCCAACCCAACCTTAATATTGATATTATTATGTTGCTTACACATTTTTGATATTGTTATTTCATTGTGTTTCACCCTCTATTTAATCGTGCAAAACAGTCTGGAAGTAGCATAAATTAATGAGTCGGTTCATTATAACCTATTCTTTACCTTCCTAATCTAACCTCACTTCAAAACACTTAATACAGTCACGAATCCGCATAAATCCCGACCTACCTTCCTCACATGCCTAAATAAGAACTGTTGATTTCAAAACGAATTGACTACATTCCGCATTAAGTCAAGTATAAACAGCTGTTTGCTCTCCTCCTCACTCCTCAGTTCATATACGGACCCGTCCAGACCACGCCATATTAAGTTACCTTCAACAGCCACTTAGGAATCTCTCCGACAAAAACTGATGCATTTTTGGATTAAGCGTGAAAAAAACTGTAACTTAAAAAGTAGACATATAAAAATTACATCATATCCCAGTGTAGATACAGTAAATATTTGCCACCATTCTTTTTTAATAACTCTGTATATTTATTTTTGGACATGGCCTTGGCGAAAATCACTACCTAGACTTAAAACTAGAATTAACAGCGATAGGCTAATTAGAACTTAGATATTTATATAAACTGTTCATTTTCTCAATCGGATTATCCTTTCAATTATGCGTACATTGCCTGTGTACAGATCCCCATCACAACTTGTACACAAACAACAGTGTAGATCATGCCAAGATTTGTAACTTTGTAAGTTAACTTAGGCCTATTTTTTAAGTGGGTAATAGAATTAACATTCCTACAATAACAAATCCTGCCTATCAAAAGGAATCTTACAAAAAAATACTTACATAGCCTATATTTACTTTACAGTGCCTGAAAAATCTACCCTGTCTTTAAAAAGGGCGAAAAACATGAACCTAACAATTATAGACCAATTTCAAATCTGCCAGTCATATCTAAACTGCTTGAGCGTGCTATTTATAACCAATTATCTACCCACCTTCAAAACTACAATCTTTTATCCCCATGCCAACACGGTTTCAGAAAGGGCCATAGTACCAACACGGCAATAGCTCATCTATGCAAAACCATTTAAATGATCTGTGGGAAAATAAGTGTAGTGCCTCAGCCCTTTTTTTGGACCTACTTACAAAAAGCCTTTGATAATTTAAACTGGGAAATTTTTCTTCAGAAACTTAAACAGTTCAATACCACGGACCTAGCTCTGAATTGGGTTAAAATTACCTTGATGACAGGCAACAATTTGTCGAATTAGGCTATCAGCACCACAACACAATTGGAACCGTCAAATCATCCTTAAGGAAAACAGTGGTAGGAGTCCCACAGGGATCAATATTGGGTCCTTTGTATTTTCTAAATTTGTATTAATAACCTACCAGAGTCACTGAATCATAATCTGAGAACCATACTCTACGCAGACGATACAACAATAGTAATCCCTAAAAAGTACCATGAGAACAATAGCACCATAGTCAATTCAACCCTGGACGAGGCTACCACTATCTGCAAGTCACTTAAACTCAGCATTAACAACATAAAACCGTTCACATAAGTTTTAAGCCAAACAACTGTAATAGAGCCGATGAGGACTGGCAAGGTTCCAAATTCAAATTCCAAATTCACCAAATTCTTGGGAGTTAACTTATTTATTATAGACCAAAACTTGAGTTGGCAAGATCACACCGACCATCTGTGCAAAAAAATTAGCTACGACGGCTTACCACGTAATTAGACGAATTAGAGCTATGACTGATGAAAACACTGCAATTCTGGCTTACCACTCACTTTTTTCTTCCCATCTGCGGTATGGAATCGTCGCCTGGGGATCCACCCAAGAGAAGAACACAGACCGCATCATAGTTCGGCAAAAGAAGACCCTGAGAACAATATTGCGCCTGCAACCCTCGGAGCACTGCAAACCATTTTTTAACCAACATAAAATCCTTACCGTCTATTCCCTCTACATATATGAAACCATTATCCTGGCCAGACGAAAATCCCCAACCCTACGACAGGAGAAACACTCCTATAACACTCGCAACAAACACAACATTGACCTACCACGGCATAGACTCCAAAAATTTAACAAAACCCCAACCTATTCTGGCTCATTTTTCTACAATCTCTTGCCTCAAGACAAAGAATACCCTGCAGTAAAAAATTGACGATTCCCCGATCGGCTGATCGTGGAGAAGACGCCAGATGTAAGATGTATAGAACCAACTTAGGCTAAATAGCCTACCTAACTTGGTTTCTGAAAAAAAGTTGTTAGGGGTAACTTAGGTTAACTTAGGCCTATTTTCCATTTCATTCAAACCAAACCAAATTCAAAACTACATCAATGGGTATGTTCAGTTAAAGATGGTTTGAGTATAAATTGAATTAAGGCCTATTCACTAGAAAACACCGTTGAAAGTTTATCAATCCTAAAAACAAAAACTTCCATTAAATTAACGTATCAAATATGGGACTGAGGGCTGACTAAGTTACTTATGTTATGACAGGTTTGAGTTGATAAAACCCTAAAACCTAATATTAACGATAACAACACAACACTAACCCATGAATTTTTAGAAACATATAATGACGTTCATCTGAACTTGAAAGTTATCACTATAATTAAGTTATATTTGACAAATAATTAATTGTTACACATCCTAATTTAACTGAATACTGAATTGGGCCATAGACATTCTCTAATTCTCTCACTCTGACTCTGTCTGAGTGACTGACTGACTGAGTGTTGCTCTGTCTGAAACTGACTGAGTCTGGTTAGTCTGGTTGCGATTTCGATTCAGACGTCAGACTGAGTCTCTCTCATGTCAATGTTGTTGTAACTAAATCCGAAAAAAACCAATGGCAGGCCAGGTAGGATTGGATTGGCAGGCCCAGGAAGTGGCTGTAGGAAAATAATATCATAGAATAAAAAAACACCTGTCTGGTGTTTGTTTATTCTATGATAATATTCTTGTGACGCTGTAATATGATAGTAAGTAAGGCATTCTATTTGCAATTTTGTGATATACTATAAAACTATATAACATAAAAATGTACAACAAAAATGGGTTATTTGTTATACTTTAGGGGCTTCTGACGAACCTAAAAAAAGTTTTTTTCTTATTTGGCCTATTTTGTAAACTTTTTATATTTGGCACTTTTGGGGCAAACTCCTATTTCACCCTGAAAATCGCGTTTGAAAATCGCAAAAAGTGCTTAAAAATCTACATTTTTTATAATTTCAATGTGTTTTTACTATTATTTAGGACATTTTGAACACTCTTTCCATGAATAATATACATCTAACCTAACATAACCTAAACGAACTTAACCTAACCTAACCTTGGTTTAACAAAAAATCCGGGTTAGGTCGGGTTAGGTTAAGTAAAGTTAGGTTTGCTTAGGTTATATTATATTTAGTTTGGTAACTACACTCCTCTACCAAACTAAATATATCTAACCAAACCTAACCTAACCTAACCCATGCTTAGGTAAGCAATATACCGAAAATGGCAGATTGATTGTTAAACTAAGGTTATGTAAGGTTAAGTTAGGTTAGTTTAGGTTATATTATATTTAGTTTGATAGAGACGTGGGCCGGGTATTTTCGGTATTTTGCAGTTTTTTATAATTTTTAAAAAATCCGATTTTCTGGGTAAAAACGGCAGATGCCGAAAAAGTGCCAGAGGGTGTTTAAAATGTCCTAAATAATAGTAAAAACACATTAAAAGTTGTAAAAATGCACTTTTTGTGATTTTCCAAAGTGCCAAATGTAAAAAGTGTTCAAAATAGGCCAAATAATGAGAAGAAATCGTTTTTCATTCCATAAAACTTATTTAATAGTCGTCCACCTCAACTGAAAGCCGTACTAGATCTAAAAAAAGTTTAGATCAGGTTTAAAGTCCATGTTTGTTAGACAGATCATTTTACAGCGTCCGTGATTACCTACTTTAGTGGTCATTCACAAAGTCATGTGCGCATGTTTAGTTTATTTAGTTTTTTCCAGTAAGGAATTCAGGTTTATTAAGATGTACTCAATTTATTTTTTCTTGTACCGGTATTGACTTGGCTAATGCAAGTATTGTCAGTTTGGCCCAATAAATGACTTATTGATTTAATATTCGCCCAAATACCCAAAAGCGAATCATACATATCAAAATCTTGTAAAGAGAGAGAGAGATCTTTATTTACAAATCGTTATGATTGAAAATTGCGTCAATTATATTACAGAAACTTCTTTCGAGAGTGTCTTTCAGAATAATTTATCTACCCCCAGAGCTTGCCAGTCCAAGAACTCTCTAACGCCGTAGAGGTTTAATTGGGATTTAATTTAATTCCTCCCATTTAAAAGGGAGGAAGGGCTCAGCTTAGTCCTTTCCCCCCTTCATAGAGGTGACGAATTTATCATTCTATTCCATGCTTTGAATCTTTTTTGATGTGTGATTCATGCTGCTTACATTTGAATGCACCAATGTCAACTAAATGCTTTTCTCTTATTTTAGGGTATATTTTAAGATTTGTGCTTCACCCTTTGATTAGAGAATTAGGATACCATAACAAGCTCTATTTCATTAATATACTGCTATATTCAGTTATAATATTTTTCAATCAAATAATAAGGAAGAAATAACGAACAACCAACAACGAAATTTCCCAAAACCAGAGAAGGGAACAGAGAACAGAAATAGTGCAGGGCCTACCCTTTTAGGTCGCTGTTTCAACTCTGAGTAAAATCAAAACTCTTCTTAATTGGTATGGAACTAGACCCAACTGACCCAACTACGATGGCCACGACCCAACCCAGCGGTCTTGAATCATTGGCTGGCTAAAGAGCCAGCTGATCTTATAATCTAAAAGCAAAGCTGTCATAATAATCAAATCCAACCCTAAAATTGCCTGCTACTAATCCGTGAAGATAAACATTTATAATGGAGCTTATTTTATTAGTTTTTTTATCTATGACAAAACCTTATTTTTTCAAATAAAGTCCTATTTTCAAAGACGGGTCAACATAAACTTATGATTAGTAAGGTTAAAGTACAAAAAAAGTCAGTAAATACGTATGTGCGATATACAAGTTAATGCATATAAAACCTGTTGTTTAAATATAATAATCTATTCTTATTTTAAATTTTATAAGAAGCCCTGAGTTATTGTTGAGAAGGGTAAATATATCTTGCCAGTTTTAATCCGTGAATTTATATGAATTGAAATAATGTAACTTATACATAATGAAAATATAAAGCGTTTCATGCGCAAGCGTTGCGTCAGCGGAAGTAGTGAAGCCATCGCCCAAGATAACGGTTACCTTTACGATAGTAATTTGGGCGAATAGGGCAGTTTTTATTTAGTCAATTATAATTAGTAATTTTATATTATATGTAGTAATATTAGAAAATGTGTTTGTGATTGTAAAAATTTTATCTCTATAGTTAATATCCCCTACCAAACGCGGTACACTTTGGCAAGATTATGGCGGAATGAGCTCATAAAACTTGTCTTGTAATTTAGTATAAGCATTATAACTATTGTGGATTACAGCAGAAATCATTCTTGCCCTGTTAAACCACAGGTATGTAGAAACTATTTTAATAGTATAAATAATTTAAAATAGTTTAATATCTATTAATCTGATCCTTGGTAATTATTAACCCCTTTCCTTTCCACTTAGGGTCTAGGCCGAACCTAGAAATTGTGACTCATTCAATTCCCTATAGGCCTACTCTCCTCAAGCGTGATCTCGATTTATTGTAATTAAGTATTTCTATGGTAAATGTAATAGCAAATGTCTTAGTTGCTACCTTATTTGAAAAAATATGCTTTTTATTCAAGTGTTGATAACCTTCCCCAATAGGCTAGGCCAGTAGGCCTACCGGTAGTTATTCTTAATCCATTGTAGCCACTAAGCATACATAGTATTATACTTTAGATTAAGTTAATTCAGAACTTAACAAAATTAGGTTATGATTCTGTCCATGCATTTAAATAGGCCTAAGTCAAGACTGCATTTTAATTAGCCTTAACTTGGCTAAATACGAAGGCTGTTTTAAGTTAGCTCAGAGCCTAGTATGTATCTTTGCTTTAGGACTGTCTGTTAAGAGAAGACAACAAAGTATTGTCTCTTGCTGTCAAATACTCTGACCTAACATAGTGTTATGGAACATAATATCAAATCAAATGCAGGCAATGCTAGACTAAATTTACATAGGTCTACTCCTGGCTGCTTGTTAACCTGTGTTTACTGGTTTCCCTCCTTTTAGCTAGGTCATAGTTGCATACTGTAAACGATGCACAAACACGATCAGTTGCTAACTCAATGAACATTTTAAACTTGTAAGTTTAATGTCCTCCAGACTTAGCCTCACGTAGGTTGTTTTGGAAGGAAACTAGTTTACAGCCAGGCTTAAGTTAGGTTTTTTTCATTTAAGTTTTTGATTAAATATTTTAGGACAGTTCTTTACTTCTAGGAAATCACTTGACATAAGAAGCCTACCATTAACGTTTAAAACAAGTAGGGCTCAATGTCGTTTTACCACTGAGGTACAGGACTAAACCAATTAGGCTTACTTCAGTTACCTCACATCACCTTTAACCAACATTGAATATAGGCTTAGTCCCTCATCGAAACATAGGCCTATGATATGTCAAATCAAATCAAATCATCTTTATTTTGCACAGAAAAAACTGTATAATAGCGTCACAAGAATATATTTAACAAAACTAAATTATAAACTTTAAAAAGCTCAGTGTTCTCCAGCCGGCTCCCGCGACGGTACAGTTAAATAAACACAGGCCTGTATTCCGTCCCCGAGAACCTTTTGTTAGTATGTCCGTATGTGTTCGTGTATGTGTTCATGTGAATTTGACGACGTCCAAGCGACCGACTGTGACAAAAACTATGCTTTGATCTTGACATGTCCTACATGACTATGACGCAAACGGCGTCGAAACCATGGTTGTAGCTTTTATACAACATTTTTGAGCTGTGACGAAAATACAAGGTAGGAATAAACTAAGTTACTATTAATATATAAATTATAAATGTTGTTATAACTAAAACGTAACTGAACAGTATCTTAATTCGATCGGCAACTTAAAAAATCTTTCACAGTGTAGGGAGCTTGTTCTAAGAGTATGCGTTTAACCACTCTCCCAAATTTGTCTTTGTCTTGCTCCACTTTCAGGGGTTCAGGCAACAAATTGAAAAACCTTATAGTATTATAAAATAGGTGTCTTTCAAAGAAACTTGTCCTGTGCTTGGGTAGCTTAATATTGTTTTTTTGTCTGAGAGTGTACTGCATTGAATGGAACTGCGGTTGATACAGATGATAGGTAATTTCTTTTTAAAAACGATATACAACTCAGTAGGCCTATGTAAGTTATATGGATGGAAATGTGAGAATATTGTATTCCTTGAAGAGAGGCTTGCAAGAAGTACGATGGGATATTTTGAAGGCTGCTCTTAGGGCTTTTTTCTGAAGACGGAAGACAAACTTTGTTCGTACGCTCTCACAGCCCCAAACTGCCACCAAATACGACAATAATGGGTAATCAGTCCATAATAGGCACTCAAGGTTACACGAGAATCGGTAAATTTCAAAAGACCTCTAATCACAAAAATTCCTGTGCTAATTCTTCTGGATATGAACTCTATAGCCTGTGGTCATGAAAGTTGAACTGTCTGTCTAAGACCAAACCAAGAAACTTAGCATTGCTGCAAGAATAGATCTCTTCGTCACCTATCAAAACAGTCAGTGGGACTTGCTTTTTTGTTTTGGAACCATTGCAAAGCTCTATTGGAACTCTCAAATGCTATTGTCTCTAGATGAGCCACGTCTATAGCTGAGACGTAAAGTGAGGTGTCGTCGGCATATAAACAAACATCTACATTTGAACTTGGATTATTTGATACAAAAGAAAGCAGGTCATTAATGAAGAGCAAAAACAGGATTGGGCCGATGATAGAACCCTGGGGAACTCCCCGAATAACAATAGACGAAGCAGAGGTAGCATGATTACGAATTTCTTGGCAGTCAATGAAGGGTATCTGGACTGATTGAGTTCTTCTTGAAGAACGGATGACACCCATTTGTAAGCTAAGCCCCGTACTTCAAAAAGGGTTTAAAGCTTTTCCAGAAGAGTAGGGTGATCAATCATATCAAATGCTTTAGACAGGTCAACATTTATTCCCCGTACAGCGTCTCCAGAATCTAGGGCTCCTGACAAGAATGATACAACATGATTGACTGCGTCAAGGGTCGATTTTCCCTTATCAACCCAAACTGGTGGGAAGACAAGATATTATTTTCCTCCAAAAATGACAAGAGTCTGTTCAGAAAAAGACGTTCGAAAACCTTGGAGAAAGTTGAAATTAAGGAAATTGGCCGACAGTTGCTAGAATCATATTTGCTTCCATTCTTATGAATGGGCCTGTATGAAGTTTGCCTATCCTTGTAATCATTGATTCTCTGTAAAATTCTTTTATCTGGAGTGGTTGTACCCCTATCTTTTTGGTAAAACAGGGGTTTACTGTTCATACAAATCCCAATCAAATAAAATTATATAAGTAGGCCTACAGTAGGCCTAGGCCTATAGGTCTATTCTAATTTTTCTTTTAACCACTACGAAACCGTTTCTATGTGTGAACTGTTTCTGGGAGACGTGGCTCTATATTAAAACGTTCACTCTGACGTGTATCACCGGTGTTGCATAGGCTAATTTGAATTTCGGTAAAAAGCAGATAATTTAGCCTATGTGTAGGCTACTAAATAGCATAAAAAAAAAAACGGCTTCAGACAGTGACGGTTGATAAGACCAAAATGATAAGTTAAGTTACGGGTAACTAAAATGCAAAAAATCACACAGAAAACAAAACCAAAAGCAAACCATGCATAAAAGTACTGGCAAAACAAATCAATCCGTTACTTACATTAGAACAACTCTCTCACTGTCTTCTTTGGAATGTCGAAAAATTCGCTGGTCTTATAAAAGGGGAAAGGTCAATAAAAGTGCCCAGAGGTTGTTTTATAAGTTTCTGTTGGTTTGGTTCCAAGCTGTACAAGAAATGTGGATTAAAACAATAGGTTAAAGTCCAGGCAATGGTAGTAATAATACATTTTAAGAATTCGCTAGAAATATTATATGTACATCCTTACCCTTGGTATTTGTCATACTATGGACCACTTTTAAGACATCATCACACCCCATAGCCTCCATTTTTAAGCTTGGTTTGCACCTGGGGAGATTGGCTCATCAGTTGAAAACATTTTTTCAACCCACAAAAATAATGCAAATATTTTTATTTTTCCTACAGTTACCTAACAATGTACATGTTCTCTCACTGATTTGAGAAAGCAAAGTGGCCAATTCGCTCATCAGTGAGACAATGTTAACATTGTCTCACTCTAATTACTTTGTCTCACTCCAGATTTGCAACGTGAAGGCACGAAATAGTGAGTGCGTAACATGCAGGCAACGTCGTATGCGCGCGAAATACGTTGGCAGCACTGGCCGTAAATCAGCTGGTCAGCTGTTGTACTGTTGTATTTGTCACTTCACATTAAATGTTATATTAAAAGTTCACTTCTGTGTTAAAATAGGTTATGTTTCTTCACCAATTTATTTGTTTTATGGTAACTGTAGGAAAAGTATAATGTGCAACTCGAGTTCAAAGTACAATTGCCTCACTCGAGAAACCATTCCTCACGAGCCATCTCGAGTGAGTCAATTGCTCACTTTTCTCACTAGTTGCACAAATAACCATTACCTAATAAAATAGAACCAGCTGTTCCCTTAATTAATAGTGCAGATTCAAAAGTATTCATGTGTTAAAATGTAGAAAAATCTTTTTCCATAAGGGTAACATGAGAACTTTGAAAGCCACTGGGGCAGAGCCCTGATGGAATTTCTTAAAAAACGCTTCTTTTTGCAGACCTAGAGGTTGATTGAAACCTCCATGCAAATTTCCGAGTTCTTATGGCTTGTAGCTTTTGAGTTAAAATGGTCATTGAGTGGTATAAATTGACTTCATGGTTCATGGTTCTCTGCTTCTCTATGGTTCATGTGCCTTCTAAAAACACAAACACATTGTTAAACCATTCCTAGAAAATCTTCAAAGCCGTTTTGTATTGTACAATCACCATAGTAACAGTGTCCACCTGTAGCGTACATCAGAGTTTTAGGGATCACTGAGTGCACCACTGCTGGTACTTGTACCTAGTGGTTTTAAAAAACTTGAAAAAATCGGGAAATAATTTGTCAAAGCGAAATGTATAAACTCAGCTTCCTTAATAATTAGTGACCCCTGCTGTTAATTCAAAGCTGTTCTAACCAGCTTATTTAGGCTATACCTGATAATGTCTAAGGTACCGGCACCTACAAACTGTCCACAGTGAAATTTAAGCCATTCCGATTTTTAAGCCACTAAACGCTTTTTTTGATTCTTATAATTTTTTAGAAATTTATTTTACAAACACCTATGTAAGAGTTGAGGAAAATTCTGTTTGTAATCTAAATGTGTACCATTCTACAAATGACAAATGTGTTTGAGGTTATACAGTAAAGCTGTTGCTACTGTACTGTGATTTAACTTTGACTGACTGTAGGCCTACAGCCTCATTGTATCGTAATCTTGTTGTCTGATCAATGCGTAACATCTTCGTGAATGTAGCCAATTCCGTTCTTCTGTTAAAAACCATTTAGAATGTATTTTACTAATATCAACCTGCTAAGGCGATTAACTTGAAACTAATTTTCAACATGAATTATATTTAATTTGATTTTGTTCATTGTAAATTTCAACGCTAATTTAAATTCAATCAAAAGTGTAGTAAAGTCCTTATTCGCCTATTGGGTCTGATGATGATTGGAGTGTCCAATCGAAATCGATCACCACTTACCATTTTTTTTGTATATTTACTGTCATGTGAGTAACAGTATAAGTGTATATGTTTTAAGTGTTATAAGACATATCTTTTATTTACTTTCCGCTAGTAAAAGTGACCTTCATTTTAATTTGAGCATTAACAATTAATTAAGGACTGTTTTAATTGTCACTTAGGGCATTATAGTAGACCACCAGACAAAATATTACCATCTTTTTTGTATATTTACTGTCTTGTGAGTAACAGTATAAGCGTAAATATATGTTTTAAGTGTTATAAGACGTATCTTTTATTTACGTACTGTTAGTAAAAGTGACCTTCATTTTAATTTTAGCATTGACAATTAATTAAGGACTGTTTTTTAATTGTCACTTAGGGCATTATAGTAGACCACCAGACAAAAGATAAATTATAGAGACTTGCTAAGTTACATATAAGATAACAGAAAAATAAGTGAGCTCATAACATGAGTAAAATAAGCCTAGTATTCTGAATATCTAGCTTATGCCAAGTTGTAAAAATGTACGGTAGGCTATTAATAAATACCCTACACTTAAAAATAATTTTATTTATAGATTGAAACCAATTATGTGTACATTTATAATCAAAATTTATGTGGTTGAATTATAATTCAACCACATTCTTTTATTTGTATTTTGATCTTGCAATAAATTATTAAAGCAAGTTAAAAAAATACCCCTGCCGCAGCAAACCTGCAGACTAAGCGAATTTCCATTTGCCTTTTTTACCAGTAGGCGGGATAAACTTGAATGAGTTTATCCAGCATGATCGGACCATGGAAACAGGGTTTTATAAGGTAAAAATTGGTTATTCTCATTTAACCCCCAAAACACAAAATTTTCCAATTTTTCTTTAGACCTTTTTAAAGTGCTAAAAAACAAATAATTTAGTATATCAAAGTGTTTTTGTACTTTAGCAACTTTAGCAAAATATTAGTAGCTTACGGTACTATAAATAAGCCAATAAATAAATTTGCCAAGCTTAATCAAAATATTTCCATAAACAAGCAAACTACAACAACAACATTTTACAATATTCTCAATAAGAATAACAAAGAAATTTTAAATTTGCATTTATTTTTTCTCCGTAACGAATAACTGTACAAAAACACCTATATATATACAGTAGTAAATTATTTGTTTTTTAAGCTCTTTAAATAGGTCTAGAGAAATGTTGTGTTTTGAGGGTCAAAAATGAGAAAAACCATTTTTTACCCTATAAAACCCACTGTAAAACCCTGTTCCCATGGTCCGATCATGCTGGTTTGCCAACTCGTTTAAGTTTATCCCGCCTCACACCTTCAAACCAAATTTCATCAAAATCGGAGAAAAATTACTCAAGTTGTTGCGCGTCTCAAGTTGTGTTCACAGGCGTATCGGATTGTTGGCGTATCGGTATGTTTAATGTAGACAGGGTGATTGGTACTCAGTGTGACAACAATTTTTTGGTGTAAGTACAAAGTAAATGAAGTCTGATGATGCATATAAAATGTTCCAAGTCTAAAAATTAGCTTCCCAAAAAATTATTTTATGTTTTTCAAAAATAACCATGCTTTTAAACTTAATACAGCGATTTCTCAATTACCTGTAGTAAACCATATGCTACCATATGGTTTACCATATGGCTGTAGTACCACCATATGCTAACCATATGTATGGTGTAGCATATGGTTGGAAAGCTTATAAAATGGCACAGTTTTTAACATATTCCGACACTTTCTTGTATACAGGGTGTGAACAAATGCAATTGACCAATGTTTTTTAAATTTTTATCAAACATCTAAATTTTTATCTTTGAATCTATTTATAATGGAGTTTTTACAACTGATCCTCTGTCATTTTGTATTATTCTTATTCAAAATTTAATGTAGAACACGAAAATGACATTATCTACTCAAATCCATTTACAGGTAATTGAGAAATAGCTGTATTAAGTTTAAAAACATAGTTATTTAAAAAAAAAAAAACATAAAATAATTCTTTGGGAAGCTAATGTTTAGACTGTATTGGAACATTTTATATGCATCATCAGACTTCATTTACTTTGTACTTACACCAAAAATATTTTGTCACACTGAGTACCAATCACCCTGTATATATATATATTTTAAATACATATATACAAATTTCAACGAATAGTGTTTTTGGCCTCTAGGGATATCAAAATGAAAAATGATATCGGTCCTGGCTCCAGGTCTTACCGTCCCATCTACGGTTATAGCTTCTTCCCTATAGGGAAATTCTCTATAAGAAAGTTCCGGTTGCTTTTTATCAAAATATGAAGTAGGCATAGGCCTACTTTAAGATTTTGGTACCTAGATTTTAGTTTGGGTATCTCGATTTGAAAAATCGAGCTCTGCTACTAGTAATGATTATTGACTATAAACTAATATCAGGGTGATAAAATTTGAGTAGGCCTATGAGTTCAAAATGACAATGATGCAAGTTTACAGTAATTAAACACTGCTGTCTGAGACAGGCCTTCTTATCTTCTCCCCAAGAATCTGCAAAAGATAAGCAATATTTGATAGTCATAAGTGATAGCCAGTTCAAATAATTTATTTTAAAGTCGTAATTTAATATTTAAAAAATAAGGTGATTCATTTGGTTTTTAAAATGTCTATCTTTGTTTGTCCTGAAAACTTATTGCATTATACTTAGTTACCTTTATTAAATATCTTAAGACTGACAAATATAAAATGTATGTGCTGTAAAGATGATATGAAATTGGATTGACTCTTGTATAGCTAAAAAGTGTTCTGATAGAAAAAAAATCTCAAATGACTGCTGTGCAAATTTGAATTGAACAGTCAATGATTAATTGGGATATGAGTCAAGTCCACTGACTCAGTTGATGTGAATTCATGAATCACCACTCTTAACTGGAATTGTGACAATTAAGTATGGACTCATGAGAGAGCCATTATTGTCTACGCTGAGCTTGAATAACTGTTGAACAACACTAATAGTGAACAAATTACTCTAAATTATGCTTATATTAAAACATAAATAAAATTTTTTAGGTCCACTTTATGCATTGTGGCTTTGTAGAATGACTGAGCTTTGTAATACAGAAGCAATAATTGTAACTCAGACAATTCAGCAGGTATTCAGTGTTTATTTTGTTATTATATATTGAAAGTGGTGTAGACTTACAGTATGAGTTAATATACTACACCAAGCTGTGAGATTAATGTCATTCTGTAATATTGTAATGAGGATTGACTTATAGATAAATTTTAAAATATTAATATTAATTGAGGTTTCCAAAATTTAAAAGCAAGAGAATAAAAAAATGCTAATTTTGCTCTTTTAACCTCATTTAAATATAAAACTCAAACTTTAAAATTATGATTTTACATTAGGTGCCAAAGCCTTCCAATAGTTATCTACATCTGTAACAAGATCTTGCAATAAAATAAAATAGTTTTGTTCATATATAATTAATCAGTCTTGCAAGTACAAGAGTAATAGTTGTAATCAAAGATTCCTTCTCTTTTCATAATAAAATGTACAGGAGACAATTACAATCAATGGATGCAGAAAGTTAGTGGGATTTTTTCCTGGTAAACGGCCACATAACAAGACAAGTTATAGGCAGGGAGAAGACATTAATAACTTCTCTACCAATTCAAATTTCTTGTTATGGCCATTGACATATCCAATGAACTACCCAAAACACTGCCAGTGTTAATACATTTTTAGATAGGCTTACCTACACTTTTGGATATTTAAGGTGCGTCGTCTAAGACGCGTCTGAAGCGATCATCGCAGAGCGGGTATCGCCGGGCTATGATCGCTGGGCTTAGATCGTTTTAAGGCCATTGTCCAAAAACGCCACTATTCAGTTCAACAGCTGGTTGCAGACTGTGTTAAAATGTAGTTTGCTCTTGTAATGAGTGTTATTAGCAAAGTGTTGAAGATCCAGTTGATCGATGAGATAGAAGACGAGGAAGTTCTGGACCTAGATAGTAAACCTCTATTGTTCTCACAGTGTTTTCAAAAAGAGAAGTGAGAAAGGATATTTTAAAATACTTATCAAGAACCACTTTACGCCTACGGTACAAGATTTATTTTACCAAAGTTCATATAAAGCCGACCCTCAGACAGGCGTGGCCCTTGGAATAGAATCCCAGAGCCGCAATGTGTGTTCAAATTGTCAATGTTCATGTGTCCTGCAGTTCACACGTCAACGTGCGTTCAGCTGCGTTTTTCATCAACCCACGCGCCAAGTGATCCACTGTTCAGGGTAATATTTCTAGGTGATGTGTGCTACGGTTAGTTTGTAACCGAGCGTTATATGTGGCAAATCATTCTTGAAACTGAATGTTTCAGTTAGGCTGGGTCCGCCCTACAAAGCATCCATGCAGCCAATCTGATTGTACGTAACAGAGTTCACAGAGTGAATACCTCGTTATGGACGATTATAATAGTACGATCCACCCAGTTGCGACTGAACAGGCTTTCTGGTGAATCCCTAGAACTAGAGAACTGCATCACGTGAACTGGGAGCCGGTTGAGGACGTCAGAAGTCTGTCAAACGAGATGCAGACAGCTATGACTAGGCGTGTACTGACCAGAGTGAGTAATTTCCCAATTTATGGCACTTCACCACTGTAGGCGCTCCATTAGTCCCTAGGCGTCTGTCTGAGAATCTTTGAAAACGTAACAAACGGATATTGACGCGATGGACCCGAGCACTGGATACCAAGGTCTTCGTTTTCTCCAAGTCAATGTTTTCGGTTTCAATAAAGTTCAACGTTCAAAATAATGCCGCCTTTACCCAGTTGGAGTGGTACGCTGACAGAAAAACAACACATATATGACTATACTGTGCACAATAACTATAGCTAGAGGATGATAATGGTTTTGTGTTTCGGCGTTTTCAATTTCCACGTGATGTCCAGGCACGTGATAGTGACATTTGCCGCTTAAAACTCACAGGTGGTGGAGGGGAAATAAAGAGCTCAGTGTTGATGTTGTTCCCTAGTAGTGATGACAATATTTAATTACTGTCTAGTTTGACTAATTGAAATGTGGACCTTATCTTTTTGTAGCCTACATGTTCCACAAGTTCATGTGTAAAAAACCACGTTAAAAGTCCTTGGTCTGTTCATCCTATGATTAGGTTCAGATTTCAGTGAGGAGTGTTTCATATACATAAAAAGTGTAAGAACTATAATTTTTTAATTAGTTGTGTTTGACACAAACATCTTTCTACGAACTTGCGAGCAACATGAGCACTTTTGAAAAGTAACGAAAATATACTCTTGTGCATTATTTTTTCTAAACACACCCATTTGATTCAACATAACTTATTTAGAGGGCACAAGCAAAAGGTTTTACCAACAGCCGTTTTTAAAGTAGCCTTTTCAGTTTAGTTCTTAGAATTGAAAAGTTTCTCATAACAGCGTTTACTTTCATAACAACATAGTTTTACATAACAACATGGGTAACGGACCAATGAGGTTCAAGGATTGAGAGAGTAGAAGTAAAATTGTAATGATTCAAACTTCAACTAATCAGCTGGTCAGGCCAATTTAATTGTTCAGTGGTGCAATTAGTGTTTGGTACAATGTTTCGTTGCATCACTGTCAGTGGCAACGAGACGTTATAAACGAAAACATAACCTCTCTTAGAAGTTATGAGTAGTGATTTTTAATAATTAACATGTTCACTGCGGCCCATCAAATGGCAGGCTTAGCCCCAGTGCAGCGCAGCCCGCAGCGTCGAACAAACCCCATTGCCGGGTGATGGGCTTTTATAAATTTTGGTGTGATGAATAGCAAATAACGTGCGGTGATGTCCTGCTTTACAACAAGAATCAACATAGTTCGCTATAACACTTAACAGATAGCAACTAACATAGCAACACTGCTTGAAACATAGCCGGTCTCATTGTATTGCCAATTGGAGGGAGAAAGACGGGACAAGAAATTGATTTTTAAGCTTACCAGACGGGGATTTTACGGGGAAGTTTACTACCAACATACACCACAACAAAAAGCAAGCTTCACACTACATGCTAACGTGGTATAGGTCCGCATTTGACCAACGCTAGAGCAAAAACCAAGATATATGAAAGGCGTTCCCGATCGAGTACGGATGCACCCTACGGGCGCCGAGCACCGTACCCGATCGGGAACAGCCACATGCTACATGTTAAAACACTGTCATAGGTAAAGTAGTGTACGCTACTCGCGTAAATGGTGTTACACTCGTAGAGGTTTTTAAGACACTCACCAAGGCTCGTAGTACCTTAAATTTTCTACTCGTGTCGTAATTAATCAACATTTCCTAAATCTACTGCTGGTATTAAAAAAAATGCCATGTTGCTCCAGCAAAACCTTTACTGCTGCCGACCTGTTTTGCATAAATGCTTCCATTTAACTCATTAGAACTAGGGACGCCTGGCAACTGCTGCTCATCGGATTTCGCTGCATATCCAGCCTTTGATGATAAAATAACTTGTACACCAAAGTTTAGGAAAAGTATAACTTAACATTAGTCGTCTCCATGTACTCTATTGCTACAATGAAAAGGATTTGTCATGTATTAGGTTTAAAAAAAAACCATCATTAAATTATTTTATAACCAATGAATGTCAATACACTCGGGTAACTAGAGCTGTAACCTTTTGTGGTAGCATTAAAAGTAAACAAATGTTCTTTTTTTACCTTCACAGGTTTCAATAGTAGGAATAAATATGAGTTTGATGGTCTTTAAACACATATAATTGGGCCTTATTGTTTGATACTTTTGTTTAATTTATAATGAATTGAAGAGAAAGGGCAGACTCTGGGGCACAGAAATATGAACCATCGCTTATTGTGTAAGCACCACTTGCCACTAACTGGTTAAGTCTATGTTCGTATCCTTGACCAGGTCTAGGAGCTTTTGTCCAATGCTAGCGTCTGATTCATCTCCTGGTAGCTTGAAACCAAACACGGTTCTTCTCCTATCCCCAAGCCTCTCTCATCCAGAATGACATGCTCTGCAGTATCATTAGATTCTTATACCTTTTATTTTACAGGCCTGAAGGAGATGCGTGAGTACAAGATCGTCGTCCTCGGAAGTGGAGGTGTAGGGAAATCTGCCCTCACAGTCCAGTTTGTCCAAGGCATCTTCGTTGAGAAGTATGATCCCACGATTGAAGACAGTTACCGCAAGCAAGTAGAAGTTGATGGACAGCAATGTATGCTAGAGATATTGGACACTGCCGGAACGGTAAGTTAAACATCCTTAGGCCTATTTAGTCTTGGGCATATAGGATTGCTAATTTGAGACTCTGATTTTTTAGCCATACATTAGTGCGATTGTTAAATTAAAAATTATTTCTTCATTCCTTGTGATTTTTAAAAGTCTCTAGTATACAATGAAGTGTATGTCCCTAATGTTAATTTGTACCTTGGCAACAAGATCTAACTGATGGATCACAAAATTCATCAAGCATTCATAGAATCAAACTGATTACCGGTACCTCCCGTTTCATATTGCAGGGATTTCAGAAGTATATGTATATACCTACCTGTATTTTTCATTTTTTCAGCGTTTTTTTTGTGCCTTTAAAAAAATATTGGTAATGGGCACCTTATTAATTTTAAATATAATAATCCTTAATAGCTGCCTAACTAAATATAAACAAAATGTTAACATAAAACAGTATTATATAGCTACACAAGGTAAAACAATTTATATAGTCGTCTCAATTTTTGCATACCTTTACAAAACATGCTTTTCGTTTAAAGTTTTTAAAATATTTTCATCAAATATTGTCTGGCTTATAATATTGTCAGTTGTTGTAGCATTGTGAAAGAATCGTCCTCTTTGAGACAAACCTTGGACAAAGGTGGATGATTATTATCTCGTAGTAAGAAGTTGCAATGGTAGGTAATTGTAGAATATACAAAGTATTTTATTCGTGTCAATTGATGAGGTAAGTAGAGTCTGAATAAGGGATACTTTCAGGCACATCAACCATAGCTTCTTGTACATTAACATGGAACTAACCATGTTACGTTTACCATCTCTTCTTCTGTATCCCAGATTTTCAAAGATCTTAAACATCTTAAATCTTGTTTAAGGTTTAATACATTGGTAAGCCTACACTCATTTGGACTGTTAGTAAGCTTTTTAAGGGAAGGCTCTAGGCCAGGATTTTGAATTATAGTATAAGGGTGATAGCAGCTAGCTTACCTTAGAAGAACACCTAGGCCATAGAACATACAATATTTCGTCCCTAGGTGTACTTTGTCAAGTGTAGAGAAAGAGAGTTCACAAAATGGTGAACCATGCTCACCATCCGGATCACAAAGTCCTGCATTGGTGTTTAAATAGCCATTTTGTGAACTCTCTCTACACATAGGGACGAAATAAGTGTTCTATGTTTCTTCTTTCTTCTCTGTGTTCTATGGTCTACCTGTATGTTTTCTAAGGAAAGCTAGCAGCTCTCCTGCTTTATTTTACTACTCAACATAACCTGTTTTAGCTTACCCAATATGTCATCTATTGAATCATTGTAGGATAACTTATACTTATACTGTTTATTTAGTACTGTATACTTGTACTGTAAAATGACAAATGAAAATTGTTTTAATAACTAGGCCTACAGCTATTACAAGAGTAACTCATGAAACAGTGTTTATGAAATACAGTATACAATAGCAAAAATAACACTTCCCTTAAATTTGATATGGTGTTTTTTTAAATTTTTACTTCAGAAAAGACTTGTTACTATCAGTTATCTATGGAAAATTGATAACTAAAAAATGGTTGCCAATATTGTGTTGGCAGCAAATTAAATTTAATTCAACAATAGGCTATGTACTTTTATGAGGATGATAGGTGAAGGTGAATGATGTTGAGAAGTCTAACCATCCTGTGTTGTTTAAGTAAACCACTGTCTAGTGCTCCACTCACAAGCAAATGTAGATAAGATAACATTTTGAACTTCCTCTCATCATTGTGGGTGGTTTCAAACACATTTCTGATTGAATTCAGGGTTCTCCTAAAGTGTCTTTGAAAACCTAAAACTCTGAGAGGGTCTTGGAAAAGGCCTGGAACACTTCCCTCGGTCTTGAGATAATTGTTATCTTTGTACTTAACATTTCTAATTTGCTTTATTATTGTTATCTTTGTACTGTCTTTCAATGTATAACTAATGAAGCCTATTTTAATCTTGTATTATCTTCATGATTCTTGATTCTCAACGTTTGCGACAGCAGCATGCTTACATGTTGGATTTTGTCCAATTAATGGTACTGCTTTTCTAAACAGCCTGAAATTACTTCCGACACCTAAATGGTGATAGATGATATAATTAAAGAAGCAAATTTTTAAAATCCAAATCGCCTGTCACTTCTCAAAACAAATCCTTAGAAAAATTGTTTTCTGAGTACAATTAACTATAGATTATTTAAATATTGCTTCACACATCAGTTTACTTTTAGTCAACAAACTTTTGACTAACCCTTTTAAAGAGTAAACCCCAATGTATCAGACAACATCACTGAGCAATTTTCACTTAGATGCATTGTAAGTGTGCTAGAGATGCACAGCAGCTAGGAGAGAAGTCCTCAACTACTTTGCGAGGACATTGAGTTTATCGGTACTGTTTAATTGTGCAGTTGACAGTTTAGTCAATTGATAACTGAGTGATCTAAGGCTGTCTCTTTAGCTAAGCTACACAATCTTAGATTGTTGAAACCTTGTTTTGGTCTGCAACGTCTGCATCTGTGTATTGAAAGCACTCGGTTTGATAATAATTGTCCTTGTCTGCACCCTTTGTATTTTCTTACTTTGCAAAACAATGTTCACAATGTCTTGATTGGACTCACCCTTCTTTGTTCAGACGATTCAGTTTATCCACCTTCGTCCAAATCATAAATCACATTTGTATGCATTACAATGTTTTAATTTTTTTAAAGACCATTTTGATCAATCTTAGTTTTGATTAAGTGATTGGGTCATGTCAGATTCTACTACATTAGTTTTGCCTTATTTTTGTCAATAGATAAGTAGGTCTACTTTGTACATTTTGTGAGTGTTAGAATTAAGATTGCACAAGATAAAAAATATTTTATTCTACTCGTAGATAGACACCTATTTGTATTAGACTGGATTTAAAGTAGAAGCTCATATGAACTGAACTTATAACTACTAGCCTTAACTTATCATTAAAAATGTTGTATACAAAGTTGTTCGTAAAACAACATCTGATCTACTGTAACAGTTTAATGATGCTACCAGTATCAGCATGTCTTGCACACCAGATGATACCTGTTATATTATTGTATTATTCCTCCTGTGAACTTTACAAGTGTCATTTGACACTGTTTTACGGAAATTCATCAGTAAACCACATACGAGATAAGAACTGCAATTCAGTTAAGTCCGTCAGTGTACAAGCTTTTAAGAAGTTATTGTTCTTCAAGCTCTGCTCTTTGCTTGACTGCCAACTTATGTTCACTAGAGTATTTCTAAACTTGAACACAATTTAGAATTAAGTGGGCTATTAAAATTTTCATAAAACCTGGATATTTCACACAGCATGTAACAGCCGGCTCCAATACTTTCTGTTACACGGGTCCCCGGTAGCTCAGATGAAGGGCGGGGTTGACTGAGAGCAATCTTGCTGATGACACTATTAACTATTTGTATTTTGAAGGCGCCACCTTGTTGAGGGTGATGCAGCAGGAGGGTAACAAGGAACCCCAAATCCTTCCCAGAAGTCAAGTTTTACTCAGTCAGTAAACACGGATTTGATAAACGTAAGATGTTAATTGGCCGTGTCTTGACAAACCTTGAATTGTTAAAAAGAAATCGTCTCACTAAACCCTTACAGTAAGTTAAATTGAAATCTTTCTTTGTACTTCCCAAGTAATAATCTTATGCTACCTGTTTAAAGCCAAAGGTAAACAAAAGTACTCAAAACTGAATGCTGAGACACAAATTTATTATGTTATTTAAAAATTCCAAACACAATTGTCTCAGTGATAACAAAAGAATAGATTCTTAATCAGTTAATAGTGGCTCTCCCTTGATTTATAATTAATATCAAAACAACAATCTAAATAAATTCAATAATCTACTAGGATACCAAGGAACAGATAGTTCTCAATTAAAATAGTTCCCACGAAATATTAGATAGGCAAAGATATCCTTATCGCTAAATAAACAAATTAAAGTATCAGAGAACACTTAATTACTTCACAATTCTTTCAATTATTTACACAATAGACATGTCCTGACGGTGGCCACCGGAACACCTAAACAAAACAAAGTAGACACAAATATCTTAAAAGCTAGACATATTTACAACAAAGGATTCGTTGAAAGAGAATCCAGATTATGAATCCATTGTGCTGTATCGATGACAGTCCCAGTTTCCGATGCCGAAAATAATCACCAGATATTGAAAATCTGAAGTCACTCACCGAGTTATGGGGCCCCAATCACACAGTCACCTCGACAATACACATCCGGTCGCGATACCGTGCGGTTCAGTGCGGCAGTGGCAGCCGCAAGTCGATCACGTGTGACGCAGGTCGCAGGTAGATAGGCAGTGGTAGAGTGAGAGTCCAAGTGTGTCGCTCATCCGACAGCATTCACAGCCTCCAGTACCCAGGAGCAGCGAACAGTAGTAGGGTAGGCAGTAAAACCCAGTGGTAAAACCCTCAGAGTTCTCCAAATTTGGATACAAATAATCCACCAACGATGGTGAGCTGAGAGGCTAGATTCCTTGATCACTTCGTCACTCTCCGTTCAGATCCTAAATGAGGCTGTGGCGTAGGGTCCGAATAGTTGGCAGGTCCAGACAATCCAACTGATAACCGTCCCGGACTGATAAGCGGTTTGACTCCAGGACTCCGGTCGTGAGTAAAATTGGGCAGATGGTAATTTAACGGATCCTTCACTTCATGGTGGCAATCTGTATGCAGCTCTGTTTAACGGGTATTCCAACATTGAAGGCGCGACCTTCAATTAAGTTATATTTAATGGGGTGATCAGTCCCATTTGGAATATAGTAATAAACAAGAGTGTTACAAGCAATTTTAATTTTTTTGCTACGAGAAACAGTTCATCAACATGATAAGCTAAGCCGTGGATAATAAGTGAAAAGACTTAGTGAAAAAAAGTGTTAGTAGGCCTAAATGTGTATGACCACACATTGTATAACTTCTCCTAATTGAATTTCTCTCTGCTTCCCCCATCTCTCAGCTACAGTGCAAACAGAGACCTGGGGTTGAATGGACAGCTATATGCACATATTATAATTTAAAATTTTATAAGTGGTGTTTTTTGTTGGTTACGAGATTGTCCGTAAATTAATTAAGGTCATTGTCTAGCTCCCGTTGCAACCAAGCAAGCTAATTCAAATCTGATACCAATGTTGTGTCCTTTACTTAATCTGCTACTATTCTAGCTGGTTCTCACTCCAATGGGACAGTTCAAGTAGTATTCAAAAGCACATTGAAAGAAAATGGAGGCTCCCGCCAAGTATGAATCACTTTCTGTTACTAGGTTTCAGTAGGAAAGTGGTCAATTTGTGGTGATTACTGTTACCAGTTAACTGATATGTATGCAGTAAAATGGTTTGACATAGAAAATAATGTGTATTAGTGGCTTGCAGAATGTGTAGAGGTCTGTACATAATTGCGCAATGGGTCCAGTAGCAGGTGTTCATCAGTTTCCAATGTGACAGTACCTAATTGAATTTGAGGAAATTTGGCTTGCATATTGGCAAGTTACAAGTTCTAGAGCTACTATAGTTCTTGTTGTTAGTCTTATAGAAACGTCTCCTATCCTATTAGATAATTGCTCTCGTTCAGTCAAACTGCAATTTGTATGCAAAATTACCCTACCCTTCGTCACTGATTTAAATGAGATTGATAAACAACAGCAGTCGGCCTAGACCACAGTAATCATGAATGTTTAAGATCATCTCCTGACTCCCTCCACCCATTTAGAACATTTTCCAAATCCAAATACTACTGACTCCATTCTAGTCCTGTTAACTGGCAATGGGCTAAAAAAGCGTTTGATGACTTGAGACCACCAGAAATCTAATCTCATGACTCAATTTTATACATGGCTCAATTTTCTTTCAGAACGTTTTTGAATATTATGATGAGGCTAATCTTTCCATAAGTAAGAGTATGAACCTACTAGAAAAGTAGTTCCTACGACAGGTGCTCGATGAAGACCTTAATTTACGCACAGCCCTCATACAATATTTATGATGGTATTTTTTAAGACAGAAAAATTATTGATTTCAATAAAAACACAAACTTAGGTCTGAAAATGGAGGAACTATTTTAATCTTATTATTTTTAACATGTTTACTATGTTTTTCAATCTTGCCATGGCTGGTTTAGCTCAGATTACTTGAGACTCTGCTGTGATTTTTATTGTTCTATCAATAAATCACTTATTATTACTGATCACTTGTTTTTTAACATCCTCGATTACCTTTCAGTCAACATAATCTGAACCTGTTTGATGTTTCAGGAACAATTCACAGCAATGAGAGATCTGTATATGAAAAATGGACAAGGATTCGTTCTCGTGTACTCCATCACAGCTCAGTCAACGTTTAATGATCTTCAAGATCTTCGAGAACAAATATTACGAGTAAAGGTAAATACTGAATGGATAATAGCAATAACATTTTGAATAGCTTTAGCCTACTAATGATACAGCTTTTTCTATTTCAACAGGAGTTGAGTTGCTTCAACGCAGAAGTATTCATAGTGTTATGTAATAGAATTGAAAACAAATTCACTCCAATTAGACTTTTGAACTTATCAGTTTATATAAATATGTCTTGGGTTTTGGTAAGATTACTTATATCTTTGAGCGAGAGACTTTTGTTTTGGGGTCCAGATTCTAAATTCGCCAATCCCCATTAACTTTTGGTTCGGTAATAATAGGCTACCATAACCAATGATAGAACCCATCCATCAATTCCTATCCTATTCATAAGATCATCTTGGTATAGAGATAATGTCTTTGCACACTTTGAATCTGAGCACAGCCCTAGAGGGGTCTTATTCCATTACAGTAGCCTTAAATCTTAGCTATGGTTTCCAACACAATCATCCTCCTGTATTTTTTAACACTGGCCAACATCCACTGTAGCGAGGTCAGATTCTATAATGTGACTTGATAAACCTGACAATTCTTGCCTTCAATCAATAAAGTTGTCAAGTTCATCATACTGACAATCCAAAATTCACAGCCATAAGTGACAGCGGCCTTATTAAAGCGTTCAATGTGGCTGCCCGATGGCCAACCGCTGCTGGTGGCGCAAACATCTAATGCACTTCGTGGACGAGTGCCCGAAAACGTTTAAATTTAGTTTCATCCAAATGAGAGGCATATACTGCGTCCTAGTCGTTGTGGACGTAGTTTTACAAGAGCCCAACCGATAGATAGCAGCACTAAACAATACTGGTGTCCGGGCTTAGTATTGTCAAATGGAGGGAAAAAGCAGGGGTGAATTACCCAGATACACAATAAAAAATACTGCAAAAAGTGGTCAAGCACAATTTTGAGGTTAGGTTCCTTCCACAATGCTACAGTACATTCATTAACGTTATTCTATTGCATGTCATTAGATCCAAGCCTAAATCCCACACTACCCCTACCACCAATAAAGTAGCCGGATCAGTAAACAAACTATACAGTGGAACCTCGCTAATCCGTCACCTACGGGACCGGGAGCATGGCCGGAACAGCAAAAAGGTTGGATTATCAGAGGAACAAGTTTATTGACATAAAAACATAGTAAAACTGTATTTTCAACAGACCACGGATAACTGAAAACCACGGTTAATCCAACATGACATAAAACAGTTATTTCTAACTCGTAAACAAAGCCTAATACTAACTGTATTTAAATGTACTTTAATGTGGTAATTTGCATATTACATCATAAAAATACAATTAGTAGGCTATTGCGCAATCATGATAATTATGTTAAGTCTTTAACCTTGGTTCAGTAATAACAACTGTAACGTTTAAAATCACAGCTTTTTCAAACTTTTACTCAAACAAACAAATTGCCAAACATTGTACAGAAAAATAAAGAACAGAACAAAAAAAATCTAGTAAGCAACTGCTAATCAAAGGCTACTGCTATGCTGCTTCAGGACAGATGAATGTCAATAAAAACATTAGATAACGAATAAAACAAGTATAAAATAATAGTAGCCTACTTATAAATTATAACAACAGTTGTAAAATACACCGATAAAGATTTAACAATGACATAAAAATCTTCTATTCTTTCTTGAGTACACATTCTTCATGCACAGGTTATGTTAGCGGAAGCCTATTGTGTTGGTGGGGCGGTCGGACCTAGCGAGGAGTCGGACCATCGTAGGTCGGATTAGCGAGGTTCTACTGTACCAGATTGAAGTATAACACTGGTATAATAAGCGGCAAGAGAAACAACGTCTCACGGCATTGGCTAATCTCGCATTGGAACAATAATTTGTAAACGGCGCTTTGAAGAGCATACTCTTGGCGCGCCACTGGAAAGCGCTAGCTGTGACAAGATTTCTCGTCATGCGCATTGAACGTGTTAACATCTGAGTTTGGAACTTTCTTCTACTGACCAGTGTGATATTCCCAATTTATGATTTGTGCCTATCTTAATTATGTCTCAGTTCTGTCTTGATTCTGTTAAATATATGCATCCATCTGAAGCTATGAATACTCCCAGATACTTGAAAAAGACCCCTTTAAACTTATAGCCTTCAATAACCAAAATATAAACGTCTTCTGTGTACGTCCTCTGCACCACCAACCATTACCAATTACCATTACCATTAGCATTAGCTCTGTGTACCAATTCTCCTTGCATTTTCCTTTGAGTATTGACACATTTTTTAGCTTCCAAACCTATCTGGCAACAGTTATTACATCATCAGTATATATTTAGCCAGTGTTTGACTGATCTTGTAAAATATTGTTCCAGCGGGACCAATTCCTCTTTATGTATGCAATGTAAGACTGAACTAATCAGTGATGCAGGCAAACCATATCCTTGCTGCATACACTCCCCTCCCCCATATTATCAACAGGAACTCATAAGCTAATTTTTTTGCACACTTTAACTTTTGACATTTCCTCCTAGTGTAATTTCCTCTTATCCGGACTCCTCGGGACCTTGGCCAGTCCGGATAACGCTTTTCCGGTTAAACTGACATCCCCAAAATACGGGAATCACTTGAAAACTAACCCAAATATTTGACTTAAATTTAGAAGAGCACTGTATTTAAACACGAGATCACTGATCTCACATCTTTCGCACGAGAACAGTCGTTTCAGTACTGCCCACTTCCTACCGATCTAGTCTAGTTAAACCGATGTGCTGATAAAAATTGTCCGGTTAAAGCGATGTCATTTCCGCCGAGTGTAGTCCAGTTAAACCAATGTCCGGTTAAAGGGTTTCCGGATAAGAGGGAGTCTACTGTAAGTGATTTACTTCTAAGGGATACCCATGGTCTACATACAGTTTTCTCCTCTTTAAGCCATGAAATATGTGTTTATTTATTTATTCATATCAACGGTCAAACCGATACTTATATATGTCAAAACGTAATATAAGTTTTAACCCTCCCAGTGTCAAACACCGATGGTAATGACACACTCTGGGGTGTCATGCATCGATGGTAGTGCAGACGGTTACATATTGTCTTTTAACTCAGTAAACTTCAGTCCGATTTGGACTGGATTGATATCATTGTTAACAGCAGAAAACTGGCTTTCTTCTGGTGTCTGTTTCACAACCTTACTTTTGTTTGTCTGTTTCCAGATGTTTTAAGACAAAGGCAATGTTTTGGTTGCCGTGTTGCGTGTTGTTGTTGTTGCTTACAAGTTGTTTGTTACTTTATTTTCTTTATTGGAAACTGATTTTTATCTGCTTAGACTACATATTAAGATGTACAAAATAATCAGTGATGACTAACTTTTTGGTTCAATGTGTTTGCAGTAATATATTTGAAGGTTATGTGTTATGGCAGTAAGGGTATTGTAATAGGCTTTTGAAGTAAATTTTCAATAAATAGAAGAATAAATATAACAATATAACAGGATATAAGTTATAACAATATAACAATAAAAATAAGAAATAAATATAACAAATTATAATAAATAACAATATAAATAGGAAATGTAACAATAGTAGAATGTATAAATAGACAATAGGAATGAAGAATTGAATAAGAAAAGAGAAAGAATAACAACTCTGGAAAGCATAATATGGACAAGAACAACAAAACAATAACATTGAATCAATGAGGAATAGATTTTCTTTTGTGTCATCTACACTTTTCCGGCGCAGGTCCGTCAGTCACTCTGCCTTACATCAGTCAATTTCAGATTTATTCCGGGGAATTGTTTGGACGCCTGACAGTCGTGTGATGTATGTGTTTGACGTATGTTTTGTTCAGTTTATGGTAGTTTTCATTATAGATCTTAAATTAACTGTCTTGTGTCCTCCAAAATATTGAAAGAACTATCTCTATTAGTATAAATAAGCTTGACTGTAACATCACTGTAAATAAGGTGACGGAAGACTGACTGAAACCAACTGACAGATAGTTGACCGTATTTTGGATGCAGCTGAGACTGAACTGTGACATAACTGTGACTGAACTGATGTGAATCGACCTTTACACAGACAGATCACCGTACTAAGACTTTCCTCGCTTGAGCACTTTGTGGACTAGGCAGCAGGTCAGCTTTGGGTCATCCATTGGGCTGATCTTTGCAGCATCCCAAAAGGGGGGCACGTGGTCAAAGCGATAAAGGATGAAAATGAATCTTACTGCATGATTTTCAAATTCTGTGAATCCTTGTCAAATCCTTCTTCGAGATGCTGTTTCCATATGCAGGAAAACAATATGTACCAAAAGGCTAGGAGGACCAGTGACCGCATGAGCTGCGTTTTAGCATATTCTGGCAGTAGGGTTTTAAACCTGTTCAGACCTTTCAGTCCACCCACTGCACGTTGAATTGCAGATGTGACGTGGTTAGAAAAGATATATTTGTCAATTCAGTGTGTTGACAGTGTTATCACAGACATCCCCTTACCAACAAGGGTGACTTCTATATAGCAGATTTTCTTGATTCATGCATCAGAATGTGTGGTCTAGTATGCATGACAATGACAACACACTTGTCAACATTCAATCCAAGACCATTCATGACAGACCATTGAAAAAGGCTGTGCAAATCAGCATTGATGAGCCCAATTGGCCAGCAGAAACATTGCACCGTGTAACAGGCAATAATTTTAAAGGGGGGTTTTTATGGCTCCCCTAGTGACTTGCAAGCCTAGCCTATAAGAAAAATCAACAGATTCTAGACCTGTCACAGTTTAGCATTGCCATTCTTCATTAGCTCAAACTATATGTATTCAGTGTTAATTTTGAAACATATTTTAATAATCAATAAATAATAACTAAGCTTATTATTCTTTGGTCAATCTAGTGGAAATCTTTGTGCTTTTAAAATGCTTGTCATAGCCTCCAGTGCCACATAAGGGGAGGGGATTCAGTTTAACTTCAGGTGTTAGGTGTTGTTATCTTGATAATATCAGTTTTATGTTATTTTATATTCGAGTCCAGGTATATTTACTATTTCTCCATACCCCTGTAGTTTATTATCACAATATAATCTTGGGGCATTCAAATGTGTTTTACCTTAAATGTAACAAGATACATTTTCAATATCATTTCTGTGATTTTATCTGTTACCTATACATGTGATTTTAATTCGCACAGAGTAAACATGAAAATTTGCTGATAATGAGTCCAAAAGACCTGGACTAGCCCTAGGTCCTGTCTTGAATAACTCCCGGGTATTCAGGAGAGGGTTATGTCAAAAACTACTACAGCTGTGTAATAAATAAGTGACCGGTTTCAAAATTGTAACTTCTCCTTTGTTTTATGCTGTTATAAATATCCTTAAAGTTAAAACTCTATTGCCATTTTTATCTTGCATTTCAGGATACAGATGATGTGCCAATGGTCTTGGTCGGCAACAAATGTGATTTGGAAGAAGAGCGAGTGGTTGGAAAGGAGCAAGGAATCAATCTTGCACGCACATTCAACTGTGCATTCATGGAGACTTCTGCTAAAGCCAAAATTAATGTTAACGATGTAAGTATTACAGTTTAAAGTTAAATTATTTGTTCATCAATAAAATTTTAGTTCTTATTTTTGCTATCTCCATACAAAAATAGTCTTTCACTACAGTATGCAGCCATCAACTTAAAAAATATTTGTCAAGTTGATTTAGTTTTAATGGCAAGCAAATAGTTCAGACTAGGTTCTTGAACACATATTCTTTAAGCGAATTATTTTTTTTAGAAGGGTCCACCTATAGAAATTCCCTTCTAGGTTATCAAGGAGTCGGGGGGGGGGGCTTAAGCTGGCAAAAGGACTATTGGTAGTTTATAGATAATTTTCAAAATTAGTGACAGTAATTAAAACATCAATACTCAATACTTTGAAAGACATCAATAATAGCAAATTTGACACATTGCATGGATTTCACAGTCAGCCCATCGTAGTTAATTCACAAAACTGGAAAATTAATATGCAGTCTACTATCTCAAATAAAAAACTATTTATGATTTAAAATAAATAACATAATATGTGTTTGTATTTTAAAATAAGATCTATTTTCAAATAACGATGTCCAAGAGAATAAGTCAGCAAAGTTCTGTCTCAAGCTGGCCAGCCAATTCTTCATAAAAAGCAGTAACACATCACTCATTGAATATGTGCTACACTGTCATGCGAGGATTGTTCGTAAATTAAGCTTTCCATCAATCTCTTGTGGCCAAGCAGGCTAGTTCCACTACTATTCTAGCCAGTCCCCACCCCTATCTGGTGATAAGTCTCGTCCTAATAGCTGAGAATGATATGAATGAGAATTGACGCTCCCACCAAGTATGATCGTGTTTTGTGATTGGATGACTTCCAATAATTGCACCTACTTGTTTCCGTGGGGGGGGGGGATCCTACCCCTAGCTAATTCGCCTTTAGATCTTTTGTAGCACGCCCCTAAGCTGTAAAATGCCCTAACATCTTATCTCCTCAAGTTTGAGTTGTGGCCTTTTCAGAGAATTAACTTTCTTTGGGCCAGACAGTCCAGCCACAATTGTATCAAGGTTCCCACCTTGTTTTCGCAGAATTTGAATTGGTCTGTCTTTGACCTCCCAATGGTTCTTAGATGTTTCCTTTTATGGCCGTGTCCAGTTATCACCCCACTTCTGATGTCCTCCTTTTTAGGCTCAGTATGCCTATCCATTCCTTCCTTTAGGAGTCTCTCAGTATTTTTGATATCTTTAGTCCTGGGTTGGTCCTCCAAACCTGTCTTCTGGACCTTTTTCAGTTGTGGACTTTGGTTTCTCCAAAACTAATTGAGGCCCCATAGTAAGGTTCTGACCCTGTTAGCTGTTCTTCCGCACCTTCTGGCGAAGGCATAAGCTTTCTCCCTTCATTCCCCGAGTGATCTTTACTTGGTTTTGTCTTGTTAGGGTTTTTGAGGGTGTTTTTTACTGTTGTGACGCTGTCACACATGATCCCAACGCCCAAAATAGTCGGCTGTCTGAGGCCCAATTCACACAGAACGGAAGTCAGGCGGAGACGTGGCACGGACATGACAGAGACATGGCGTGTACAATGCACACTGAAGGGACTGTACAGTGGCGAGAAAACTTTTATGTAGACTAGACGCTTTGGTTTTTGCTTATTTCTGTTGGTTATTTATGTCAATTGAATTAGTTATTTATATCGACTGAATTAGTTATTTCTGTCACTTAATTAGAACGACTGTGATCATACAAACAAGGGAATTGTTCAACTTCCTCACAAAATCTGATATTGAATTCAATGTCGTCTCGCATTGTGTAAAGGTCAAGAAACAAATCACAATTACTCTAAACACAAAAACAACAAACTAGGTGGTAAGTACAATATTTGCAGTCCAAAAAGACAAGCGTGCTACGAACATGCCACTTCCGATACGCCACGAGGGACGGCGAAGTGACGTAGCGGTGGCGGGAGGGCGGCCGCCCGCACCACGTCACTTGTGTGTGCATTGACCAATTTGTTTACATGGAGAGGCGAGGAAGGGACATATGTCCTTGCCACATCTCCGCCCGACGTCCGTTCTGTGTGAATTGGGCCTGAGAGGATCACTATTTTCTCTTTCCTCAGGTTCTTGTTCAGGATGATTTTTACTCAGCACTCAATCACCAAGACCTCTGAGTAAAAGACTGTTAAGGCCGGTATACATTGTGACAATCTGATTGACCGATTTATTTCTCCGATCCCAGAAAAGAGTTCGTCATAATGCAGTTAGTAAAATCACTTAGTAAACTCTGTTTGATAAATGTGCGACTTGTTTACACGGTTCAACTTGTCATTCCAATTTGGCCGGCATCAAACATCCAAATCCAATACCAATTTGACAAATTGTTCTAATTTGCTTCTGATCTAGATCGAGATATTTAGTCTCCTTGACTGTCTTGACCCTCACTCCCCTAATCTGGGGTTGGGAGATTTTGGTTCTCCTTTTCCTCGTGAAGGTCACTATCTCAGTTTTTGTGGGGTTGATTGTCAAATGTCGATGCAATCTACCGCCCGTTGGGTAAGGTCGTCAATGGTACCTTTGTGTTTCCCTCTCATGGTCAGCACTAGATCATACCAAATCTACCAGATCAGGCAAATGCCTGTAGGTCAATGCCTGTTTGTTCAGCTTCCCTCAGCAAGCCCTCGAGCACGAGTCAATGCCTGTTTGTTCAGCTTCCCTCAGCAAGCCCTCGACCAAGAGTGACCATAAGACTCCTCCTTGCGGACACCGTCTTCTGGCCTTGTTTGTAGCTGACGAGTCTCCGAACGTGGCTGATATTTCTCTGCATTGCAGCAGAACCATTATCCAACACACGACTTCTTGAGGAATTTATCTGTATATCAGTGCTTCCTCTATTGACTGATAGGACACATTATCAAAGGCTCCTTGGATGTCCATGAAGACTCCTGCAAGGATGTCCTTGTGATCTAATGTGTCTTCAATTTTCACTACCAGGCTATGAAGCGCTGTTGTAGTTGATTTGCCCATCATAAAGGCATGTTGGTTCACATTCAGGCTTGAGTTCATGAGAATCTCATCCCTCACATGCCTGTTAATGATCTTCTCCATAGCCTTTACCATGAATGAGGTTAGACATATTTTCTGTAGGATTTAGGCTGAGTTGGTTCTTTTCCTTTTTTTCGTTTGAACACCACTCTAGCTTTTCTCCGTCTACTTTAGATATATCCCAGTGTATAACTGCATAACATTGCAAGGAGGAGATCCACTAGGACCTCCATGCCTTCTTGCAAGAGAGCAGGGAATATCCCGCCTCTCCCAGGAGATTTGAAAGAGCAGAATGAGTTTACTGCCCATTTCACAACCTCTGGTTTGAATATCTTTCCCAACGCCTGTCTGGCTAGCACCACCTTCCTAGGGGACCTCCCTGGGCGGGGCCAATTGGCTCCTTCCCCTATGGGACAGCTCTCCGGGATGTGTACTCTTAGCATCTCCTTTAGGCTGTCGCCCATGTCGGTCGTGAGATAGCCGTCTTTAGCCATTACTGCACCCAAAGGGTTGGATTGTTCGCTCTGTAGTGCTTTCTGGAGTCTGGCCGTTTCTGGTAGACTGGACAGTCTTTTGCAGAATAGCCTCCAAGTCCTTCTTTTGGACTTTTTGATTTCCAGATTGTACTCCGTCAAGGCCCTCGGGTAGGCGTCACGGTCGCCTGTCCTCCGCGTGACAATGAAGAGTTTTCTTGAGTTCTTGAGATTGATGAAGGTTGGTTTGTTATCCAGATTCTCTATTTCTATGCCAACCTTAAAGATATACTCTAAGAGATCCTTACCTATTTCATTGGTGTCGGTGCTCCCCCAGATGATGTGATGGGCGTTGGCATAACAGCCTAAGATGAGTGGCATCCCGTTGCTGCGCGCATGCTGTACCAGGCTTTCCACTGCTTTTGGGGGGCAGGTGTCCCCAGTATTCAGAAAGTATGCCGAAGCCACTGAGGTCTTTTGGCACCCGTTGGCAGTGACCAAGTCTCTATTGGTGAACTCTGGAACAGTAAAACACCTTAAATGTGGATATATACTGATACATACTGATGCAGGCTCTAGGTCTTATATCTGACCCCTCATATATTAGTTTACTCACCTGAGTTGGAGTCCTCGCATCGAATCCCCTTGAAACGCAGGGTTCTTGGATGAGGGCGATGTCCAGCCCTTGTATGGCAAATCTCCGACTCAGGAGTGCTGTGGCTCCTTTATTGTGCTGGAGATTTGCTTTTAGGAATTTAATCCCTATGGTCTCTCCTCCTCCCCCTCTCGGGCGAGTGATGTCCTCCTCTCCCACCTCGAGGACGGTACCCTGAATCCCTTTTTCTGTGTTTTCCCGGGTTTATATCAGACCTGACTGAGGGGCCCCGTTACCTTTCCTCCCTCTTCTATAGTCTGGTTTTCCTAAAGATCAGGAAGTGATGAGAGCTGCCTGCTCTTGCCTTATCACTTTCTCTATCTGTCTCCTTCTCCTTTTCACGTTCTTGGCTTCTTGTGCGGGGTTAGGTGGTGTGGTACATTACTGGTTCCTACACCTCCTCCTCCTTTGATGAGGCCTCCGTTTCCATGCTTTCTTGGTTCAGGTCTGGAGGTGCTACACCTAGGGCAGCTGCAGGTAGATCTTTGGCTGTGGATTTTTTGTCCTCAGTCCCTCCTGTTCTTTTGCCTTTCAGCTTCAGCGTCATCACGCCCTTCTTGAAGTAGGCCATTATCGGTCCTTCCTTCTTGAGTTTTGATCCTGTGAGTGGAACCACAGCCAGAAAAAGTTGAACTGTAGTCCCGTCCACAATTCTGTTGAGGGCATCCCAACTTGTGGCTTTTAGCCCTTTATGCTGTTTTTCCAGCCACAGCAAGATATTCTCAGTTTTGAGCTGGTTGCAGTTCGGAAGAAATGCCGTTACCACTTTAGTCTTCTGTATGTCTCTCTCGGGAATGACACGGAGAGAGTCCCCTAGCTGTTCTTCTTTAGACTTCATCCACCTTGCGGTGTCCTGGTCCTTGCAGACCAGTACTAGGTACCCTTGCCTCCAGTGTTGGCTATTAAAGCCAGGAAAAACCTCATGGTCTTCTCCGCTCCAGATTAGCTGCAGGCTTTTGTCTTGGACAGATTCCATCTATTCGTTTGTCAGCATTAATTCAGGGAAGTTGGTGTGGATTACACCAATTCTAACCCCCTCTCCAGCCTGTTTGAATGAGAGCTTGGAAGGTTGATGTTAAACCCCCTGTTGCAGTGTTCCAGCCTCTGCCGACTCCTCTCCTCCTCTGGCCTTCTTGTTCGGCCTTTTGTTTGCCCCTTGGTTGATGTCGCTTTTTTGTGGTACCATTTCCAGGCTCAGTTCCGTTGCCTTTTCCACAAAGTGGCCCTGCCGCCTGTGCCATTTGAATCTCCTATAGCGGGCTCCTCCCATTTTTGGAATTTTATCAGGCAACTTGAGTTTCTTGGTTTTTTTCAGTGATTTCTTTATCATCACCGCTGGCTTCATCCAGGAGTTGTTCCTCCTCAGAGTTTGTGACATTAGCTCTCCCTGAGTTTCATCAACCTCTCAGTTGAGCTCTGATCCTGACGTGGATTGGAGTGCTTCCTCGCCTGGAGGTGCCACAAGGACCTCTGCTGTTTGAGGAGTTGCTTCCCTTGAGTTTTGAGGCACTGTGTTTTTTTAGTAAATTCTGCCTTTGGATTGATTGTTTTTGTAGCTGCTGCTGCAATTTTATTAGTCTCCATCTTGATCTCACGAGTACCGGGTTGCTGCCGGCCGCCTCTCGAGTGACCCAATTAGAGAGTAAGGGGTACATACTGCTGGGTTCCCCCTGGTGCCCAGCAGGCTCCGTTTAAGACACTCTTGATTTAGGCCCCCAGTGCTGCAAGACTCTCAGCAACAGTCGCATCCCACCTTAGCCCTAGGTCCACAGTGCGCAGACATAGCTCCTGCTATACCTGAATGTCTGGGTGAGCGTCAATGTTCTCAGAAAAGCAAGCTTCGTCCTAGACCAATGAGAAATTTTGTTTTAACCTTAAAGATCCATTTCCCACTGATCTACTTGTTAATCTGTATACTCAGGCTTCACAGGGTTTGAAGATTTAAATCTTTTTGCTGTTTTTTTTACCATCTACACTCACGGATTTTTCAAAGAAGGCATCACAAATATTTTTATAAGAAATTAGTCTAAACCCAATAGGTTAGGCTGAATAGTAGAATAGGAAGAACCTTGCATAAACTGATTGGCTTCATCAGCGGCCACTGGGTATTCCTCAGACATCTACACAAGATGGGAATTCAAGTTGAAAGCTTCTTATGTAGAAAATGTGAAGAGGAGGAGGAGACAGTCTTTCACGTGATATTTATGTGCCTAGCCCTACAAGGTCTGCGTGTGAGATCCCTTGGCCTATCTACTGGAGTTCAAGGAGAAGAACAGGGAACCATAGTCAAAAGGATCTCATGGTTCACTAAGAACCTCGGATTTGACGGAGAATAAGGACCTGTGAATGAGGGTGCACAATAAGCTGTTTCAGCTGTGATGCAATCCCATGGTCTACTTATAAGCCTGACCCTCTAAATAAAAAGTCTAAACCCATCAAAGCACAATACTCCAATTAAATAATTAAATCCATTGAATAGTAATTGCCTTTGGAGGGTGTTAAGCGTTATTATTATTTAGTTCTAACACACACTTTTATTTGTTTCAGATATTTTACGATCTAGTTCGACAAATCAACAAGAAGTCCCCAGAGAAGAAACAAAACAAAAAGAAAAAATCCCTTTGTAAAATCTTATAAACACTACTAGGCCTTGTAAATATAAATACGTGAGTTGGCGGACTCGAACCAGGATTTCACTTGTCACCGATGTTGTTAATTAATTTTTTTTTACTCTGGTAAATCTTCCACCTGTAAGAAGGAAGTGTAGTCTGCCTTCCTCTTCACTGCCAGCCAGTGGTTCGAGGTAGCACATCATATCTATATTTCTATCTTCAACTGTTCTATTTTCTGCGCTAAATCCTTATATTTTTAATAAAAAAGTATATATATTTCTGTACACCCTCGATAATAAGTCGTTCACTATTTTATTAATATATTTAGTTGCTAAGTTAGTAAAACTTGTTTTGGATTGTGCCGCAGCAAAATGTTATTTTACCAATATATATGTTTGTAGTATCTAACGCACAAAAGATCATTTAAAAGTTTATTTTTATTTATTTTATTTTGAAATTCTATCAGTTCTCTGTGATATCTCGAGAAGAACTGTTATCGGTATTGAAATAGTTTCCATTTCTCAGTTTAAAACTGTTGTAAATAGTTCACTTTAGTCTCATTCGGTCATTTTAGACTTTATCAGTAGAACAAATGTTTCTAAATTTTCTGGGAACGTCTTATATTTTATAGTTTTTCTACTCTTGATCTTTTTTACAAACATTTAGCATGTTAGTAACTGAATGTACACAATTTTTATATAGCTTCAATTATTTTACTATGTATTTGAGTATTGCTTATATTTTATCGAGAGAGTTATATTGTATTATTGTATCATTAGTCTACTGTAGGAAAGGAACGTGTCGAGGATAACAAATTGTTAACAAATTTATTGGAATTAGCTTTAAGACACAATTTGTATTATTTTCTATCACATTTTTGTGCTCTTAGAGTCAAACTCTTTATTTGTCACAGTTTCTTTGTACATATATACAGAGTATGAACTGATTTTATAATGAATCTGAGTTGTAGTTGAGTAACAAACATTATCGTTGTTCATCATAGTAAATTCTTGTAAATAACCTTTAATAGTATAATAGACATTCACTTTTGATTATTTATGATTTGTTATTGCAAATACATGTGATGGTTTTTGATAGTTTTTTAACTGCACTCTTTTATGACCTTTTTGATTTGTAAAGTACATACAACAATTTTCATAGGGTTGGATGGGTCGTTTAGCTGCAAACTTCCTTCACTACCTAATTTAGAAACTGAATGCTTTGAGTTGTTGCTTGCAGACTAACACCCTTAGAATCAGACTTTGGATACATTTGTGTCAGTTGGTATTTAACATTTAACTCTAATGTGTGTCGAATCAGTGAATAGATTTTAAACCTACCACCGTTTAATGATAACTAAACATTTACAAGTATAAAATTATCCTGCAAAACATTTTATGTTAAAAATTTTGCTGGATGTTTTATAGCAAGTGATATATTTTTTAATGATTTATTTTGGGTGTCAGACTATGTAAAAAAAAACTAAACAATGAAGGGGTGCAATTTGAATTCACTTCGTGTTAGTTTCAGGCAGATAGTATTTATTCAAATACATCCATATCTGTTCATCAAATTTGTGTGAATGTATATATTGTTATTAGTGTCATTAAAATTATATTATTAAATAAACTATTTGATGTATTTTAATATTTCATCTTGTGTTGACATAGATTTCTATAAAATTTATGCTAAAGTACAAAACCTAACCTTGAAAATATAGTATACATATTTACAAAGTTTCATTCACCTCATAAAAATAAATGTACATAAACAACTATATTCTGAATAAACAAAAATAAAATTATACCTTATCCAATTAGGACAACCATTGTGTTAAAGTGGTTATGGTTAACCATGAACCAAAAACTATTTAAACTTGCCTTTCAGTACCAGATCAAACATCTTGTTTGTAAAACAAAGTTCTCATGTAGTTTTTACCTCAATAAAATCAATTCCCATTTTAATCCATGAGTCTGTCACTTATCAACTTTGTATAAAAAATTTTTTTTAAATACTAGACGCAGGAGAATTAATATATAGATTAATGTCTAGCAGTTAGATTCATGATGATTGTGATGACAATCTTCACCAAGCCAATTAAATAGAAACATTAAACTGTTCAAAACAAGGAATACCTACTTTTTCAACCAAATTAAAGTAGTTACAGTGTAGCATTTCGACCTGGTGTGTCTTAATGAGTTGGCATTTAAATAATTGCAGTTTTAAAGCATTTACGATTGGTTTATCTTTTATTTCTTAATATTTGAGACTTGATGTTAGTTTTTCAAAATTTCAACTGTCACTTTATTGATACAATATAGCATCATTATACACTAATGTAGATAATTTAAAGGGAAAATATTCGAAAACTTCCAAGATTCAAATGAAAGATTATTTACCTGTAACTATTTTCCTACATTTGAAACATTTTAATAGTGTGGTTAAATTTTACCCTAGGAAGAATTTAAAGAAAGTTCTCGAATATTGGAATCCAATTAAGTTCAGATTTGTCAGAAGTTGAGAGTTTTATTTTATTAGATATGCTTTAATGAGTAATTACACAAGTATAATAATTTTGATTAAGATTCTTCTACACAAGCCAATTAATATATGTTCCAAACTGTGGTTGTGTATAGAATACCATGTCAATATATTGTAAGACAACTCAATATCTCTGAAACAGTACTGGGACATTGTTGACATGACGTACTTGAGAAAGCTTTTAAGTTGTTTTTCCAAGACAAAGAAAACACCTCAAATGTATTTTGTATTTTTACTGTCAATCTCTCCATATCCAAAGCCAAGGTTGTTAAGTAAACAGTGTATCTTATCTATCACAATCCAAAACAAGTGAAGGTTTGAGATACGCCCCTCCACCAACTTTGAACATACTGTAGAATACTTAACCTCCAATAGTGGTATGTGGTAGTGAGGTTGTAACCTAATGTTTCCAAAGATTTAACAGTAATAATGCCGAGTGAGAGACCTCAGACTTACAAAGCTTGTCGTTATTGTATGATTTGTACAGTTGTGTTATATCTTTCAATTCACTTCTTATCATAACCCATAACCTTGTACCAATCATTGAAATAAATGTATGCGTAATAACGTTGAATATTGTTAATATAATATACGAGTATTGAATTAGGCTATTTATAAAATAGATTTTCAATCTTTTGTTGTAGCAGCAAACAAATTTATTTATTAGGTTCTCTAAATTAAAGATGGATTGATTTGGATGTGGATTTTTTAAAGATCTTATAAACTGTGTGTGCAATACATAGCTTTTGTTTGCAGACTTATAATTGTAACATAGCTTTTTTACTTTTGAAGTTATCTGTTCTGTTTATTACATGTAAATAACTGATAAAATATGATTTAATAACAGTTTTGGTTTGAATCCATTGCTTTTTATCACTCTCCTAGCAAGTTCCAATTACAATCCACCATAAAACAGCTAGATGGATACCAAGTATTTATCCATAATATATTATATATCAAATTAAAGTTATAATAAATCATATTATATACCGTATTACATTTTTTAATATAATGACACCAGATGCGTGTAAGGTTAGGGTTTTACAACATTTTCTCTTGAAACTGGACCTAGCTGTCCTTTTTAAATGGTCCTGGCCAAATAAATGGCTGCTCTTAGTTATTGACATAGATACAAAAGGCAACTAGATCATAACAGTTACAAATTCATCCCAAACAAACAACGAGGCACCTGTTGTTAGGGTTTATAACATATGGGAGAAATTCATTGTATCCCTTATAACCATACTAGATAGTTATGTCAATAGTAATCTTTAAAATAAAACGTCTGTGCATTAAAAAAGCCATAAGCTAGTAATTTATAAAAATAAAAATGTAACACAAATAAAAAAAAAAACTTTAAAATTACTACAATTCAGGAGTACAGTGTGTACACTACTGCATCCATGGCTGTGCGGGGTGATGATAAAGGTTAATACTTAATTAAATGCAATCATCGTAAGCATTGTAAGAATTAATCATTATGAAAGTGAAGTTGTTGAGAGTTAGAAAAAATACTCATACTTTCTTACAACTCCGAAACATTATATTTCTCAATTCCTTGTTGATAGTCAGAATCAGAATAAGCTCACCAAAAGACTCATTGAAAGTGTAATAGCAATTACAACTTTTTCTGTCAAAGAATTATGGTAACCTCTGAGCTTTCTGAGGTGTGCTCGAGTATTTTGAAATGGTGCACTTTATAAGTGTTGGTAGAAACCAGAAATTTCTAAATGGAAACCAAAACTTCCATTTTGGTTCCATTTCCATTTTTATTCCGAATCTCAATACCTAAATGCAAATTGTTTTACTTGTCTAGTTAACGTTACAAAAATAAAGGTAATAATAAATCGTTTACTACGGATAGCTGGCTCAGTGTTGGCCACACGGTCAAGCTCCCCTCACTCCCGACTGGCAGAAGCCGACAGCCCATACACCCACTATTATAAAATGCATCTTTTTAGATGCTGTTCTGTTTAAATATACATATAGATAGTAAAAATATTGCTAAAGCATGTCAAACCCTTTTCTTTTTACTATTAAAATATTTATGTATGTTTTGTTTCTTGCCGAAAATAACTCATTTGAACTCTTTAAAACTGCACATTCACTCAACTCGAATTTAGATGTTTTTAGAAAACTGATGATATTGCTAGTTCCAAATTATACATGGTAAAATAATCAGTAATGGCAAAGAAAGGATAGAAAATACAATATTTGTAATTTCCAACCCATCGTTAAATGAAAACATATTACACATTAAGCATTTACAAATAGAATAATATTATTCATTTTTTCCGTAGAGTTTGATGTAAACACAATACCTTTTTTCTGTCACTGTTTTGTGGCCTATTTTGTAAGATACATTATCATTACACAGCGGACAATGTATGACAATGCAAGACATGCCAAGGGCAGCGAGTACAATCTCACTCTCGTCATGCCTCAGCAAGAATGTACAGCTAGCTTCAAGTAAGGTCCAGTTGCATTCCTCCCTCTAAGGGAAGGAAGATGGTTCTATCTGATGCAGTGTTAGTAAATGGCTCTTTCACTGACAGGAAAAGTTAGTGGAGAATAGATCAAACATATATAAATATGTTTCACGTTTGGTATAAGTATTTCCAAGCCTTTGTCCATGGGATGTGTAAAGTTGCTATCTTAGAGTGTACCGGCATTGCAAGGTTTTAGTTGCGCTAGAACATAAATAGGTACAAAGTCCTGGGGTTAATTCTTCTTAAACGATAAAATAAATATAACTGTTTGTGAATTCGGGTCTCCATCGAGCTCCCGTCACAGCAGAGCAAGCTGGTAGAAATCTGAAGCCAACTCTGTGTCTTTATTCACTACTAGTACTATCCTAGCTAATCCCCACCCCTGTGGGTCGATTAGACTGGTCATAGCATTTGAAAACATTTTGAATGAAAACTAGATGCTCCTGCCACGTAAATCGTGTTCTGTGGTCTCAATCTGAGTAGTCAACCGCCATTGCCAGTCCATCACCAGTTGACGGACGTGAATGGTGTTTGGTCGTAGCAAATGAACACAAGGGTTGGAGGGAGTTTAGAGGTGGTATAAACATTTTAACAGTGTTTTCAATGGTGCAAGCCAACTGCTGATTATTAGTCTTGTTTGAAGCAGTGACCAAAGCTAGAGGAATATTTCGTAATGTGGCTGAACAAGAGAGGTTACTGGACTAAAAGAAGCCGTATGCACGAGATTATGAAGGACTACATCAGTCATGACAGTCTCAAAAATGATCAGCAATCAATTTATTGTAAAATTCAATCATTCTCCAGGAAACTGTTGAACACCTGCTTCCAGCCCTGTTCAAATATGTACAAACTTGCTAAGTCACAAATGCACAAAATCCTTTTCTGTACACATCTGTCCACTGACAACAGTAATCAACAGAGATTTATTTCCTGTTTATACAGAAACCTAATCACTGTACACAATTTGAATTCATACTTGGCTGATGCGACAATTTTCTTTCGCTTTTCACAATGTTTTTGAATATCACGACAAGACTGATCCTCCAATAGAGGTGCGAATCAGCTGGAATAGTAGTGGATGGAGTAAGAGAAACGAGGTTGGTCTGAGATTTGAACTAGATCGCTTAATCGTGACGGGAGCTCAATTGAGACTTTAATTTATGGACAGCCCTTGTAGAATGGAAGATCTTCTTGCTCAGAGCAAAATATAAGACATTGAGTCATTAAAGTCCTACCTGAATTGTGTTGTACAGACCAGCTGATTCTACAAGGACAGCTGTAAAAAACAATCATCGACTATGTTAAGACTGCCTTACACCCACAAGAGGATCATGTCTCTTCCCAACATACATGATCTTCTTTTATAACTTTCAATAATTACACTTACGGTAGGGTACTTATTTTAATAGGAAAGCGTTTTAGGGTTTATTTCATGTCCGTCAACGCTATTAACATTTTTGATATTTTTGCAATGGATAGGCCCAAAGTCCAGACCCTGTTTTTATTACTATATACCCTTTACCCTTGACTTTTTGTTAGATACCACCATTATGATAGTCCAATGACAAATGGCATTTGAGTCTGGAAACTGGCTGAAAACAAACCAGCAGCCTTCAGATTAAAAGGCGAGCACTCAGCACTGTAAACATTCAGCTACCCAAACAGAAGCAGTAAAGTCCACTTCTTCCAAGGAATGCTTATTCCACCACTTGTGCAGTCGTTTCAGTAAAAGGTTTGTGGAATGTATCTGATGACGAATCATTGGGAAAAGTTTATCTCCATTGGTTGGGAAGCTGTTCATAGTGATTTTTTACGAGATCTCAATCATCTAAACTACTCTTGATAAACTCTTTAGGTACATCCTGTTTAGGTCTTATATCAGGTTTACCACATAAGAATCTTAAACTTATGTGTAATGTTGTCATGGTGGTATTGCCACTAATTGTTCTCGTGTCTCTATTTTGTTGGACATTGATATTTTACAAACATGTACTGTTCATCCACACTGGAGCATAGTACTCAGAGATGGAATTGCAGGCAGGGATAACTCAGTGGTTAGCTAAACTTGAATATTTGCTTCCCATGTTTGGAGATGTTGCGCCCACCAACTTGATGTACAGCTTTGGCCCTAATTAGGTATGAATCAGGGCTTAAGGTGCCATCTTTTGTAAATGGCTGTCAAACATGAGCAATGAACAAGGTAAGTTACCTTTGGATGGACTCCGGTTTAAACCAGGACAGTAAGATAAGGGTGATTTTCAGCAAATATTCTGTAGGCGAATTGAGTGTATTGGAGCACTACTAAACTTAGTGGTGCTTTCCCCTCTCACAAAAAATCTATTTGCTATATATAATCTCATTATTTAGAGCCATCACCTTGACTAGACAAATAAGTTGTCTAAACAAACAACAGTAAACACTTTTAGAAATTTATTAAACAGTATAATGTTCATGGAAACAATAGGGTTTATAGATATCACTGATGGTTTTAATACTAAATGAAGTAAATGAAATGAAATGTGTGTATTGTCCTTTAAATTTTTGCAAATTATTGACGATGTCATAAAACAGCTAACGTTATAGCATAGTCAGTTAATAAATACAATATAGCTTACTAGACAAAATGAGACACGTTACAATACATATTTTAAATATTAAAATTAAATAATCTTATTCTTAAGAAACATTTGTGGCATTTAGAATAATGGAAGTGATTAAACCCCATAACCAACAAAATCCAACAGTACTTTGGTCAATTTTCTAACTTTACGTTAAAAATTAATACCAGGCATTAAAAATAAAATCATTTAGAGGATAGAATGGGTTGTTCAGAAGCCGTCTGTAGAATTTAGTTTTTAAAATATTTTTGAGAATTTTGTTTGATTAAGTTGGGATTTTTTAGAATAGGCCTGTATGATACAGATGTCAAATAAATAAATGTAAATCAATACTTTACAGATATGTGTTCTGGGACACATGATATAAACCAATTATTCATACTTGATAGGCAAGCACACAATACAAGAATTCAGATTTAGTACTGTCACTGAAGAAACTAACACTAAAGTGGAAGATCTGGAACCAATATCACTAGTCCCAGTGATCTCGAAAATCTTAGAAAAAATACAGGGTGGTGCAAAATAAAGGAAACCCAAAATTAAACTATTAATAGTTTATTAAAACAATAAATGTTACAATTACCTACTTAACTCAACAAAATCATGTGTCGTCCTTCGTTAGTAATAAAATATACCATTTGGTCCATGATCTTGCTGGCCATCTCGATTACATTTACATGATCGATCATTGTTGCAATATTCAATATTCATGAAATAACTCTTAGCGTTTGGGTGTCCTTTTTTTGTACCACCCCGACATTACTAATCAGATAACATAATTTATTAATGAAAATCATATACTGCCTAAATTGAAGTCAGGGTCCAGAAAGAACTATACATATGGCACCTGTACTGCATCGAAAAATCTCTTTTGTTTAATGATAGATGCTAAAGATAAATGGTAGTTCCCTCCTTATGATTGACTACTCGACTCTAAGGCATTCGACTTAATGGATCATGACATACATGCTGATTGCTAAAATGCACTATTTTGGAATCTAGTGCCTAGTCAGACAACAGGGTATTCCTGAAGGCAGCTGCTTGGGCCCTGTTCTCTACACATCCAACTTCCCTAGTTGTGTATGAAACTGTACGGCACATTCATACCAGATGATTCTCAGCTGCACTTTTCATTTGAGCCTGATCTCATGAAGAGTCAATTGACAAACTCAATGCTGACCTGCAGAGCATCTGAGTGGTCATTTGTCAATGGTCTCAAACTGAACCCTCATAAGTGCACTGTCTTGCATACAGCGCCTCCTGGACCAAATGCAGTCTGAGTATCTGTCTGTCTCTCTTGATGGCCAGATGCTGGTAGTATGTAAGAAGGTAGGTAACAATATTATAACCAACAATACATTATAACAAATTAATAATTTATAATGTAATGTCCTTGTATTTTTATCAATACAAAGAAACGTATTGATGTAAATACACCAATAGTAGACACCTTACAAGTTATCTAAACAACACCATAGTTATCTTACATGTCCACACTAAAAGAGAACTAAATAATTCCACTTGCCTTAAGTTAACTCTAAATTAGTGAAAAATAGCTCTGCGTGTCATGGCCACCTTTAACTGCAGGCCGCGGCCTGGTAGAATTGGCAACGTTGCAATTGGTGTTGTATAGTGCTAGACGTTCCATAAGATAACATGGCAGACAGGTGACACCAGCTCATTAATTTGTGTATTATTCATTTAAATTTGAATTTTTGAACATACATTTATTAAAAGATTGAAAATGAAACGCATAGAATTGAAAACCAAAACAAAATTTAAATTAAAAATATATTTTTGTATATTTAAAGTAGATTCAATATTTTCATAGCCCAGTAAACAAGCTTTCATATTATAAAAAAATACACATATACCATTAGCTGCTTCCAAACAAAACAGTTGTTACAACACCACATGCGACGTTGCCACTTCGAAGGTCGCGGCCTGTGGCCCATTTCATAATAAAGTACAAGTTACAAGTTACAACTTGTAATTTCCATTCGGCGATCAGCTGATTTACTAATAATATTAGTTTATACTTTATTATGAAAAAGGCCCCTGGAGTTAAAGGCGGCCGTGTGCGTGTGCTCAATAAAATTCCTAATTAAATTAAGAGAATGGAAGACCATGAAAAATTCAAGGAATTTCCATTAAAGAGGCTATACTGCTCACTAGTAGAATCCAAGCATGAAGAGGCAATATCTATGACGACCACGACACATTGACACTAGGCCCTACTAGTGGGAGGTCTACAAGTACTAAGTAAGTAAATAATTATAATAAATCTAGAATTTTTCCTTTGGCTTCATACAAAAGAGTACTTCAGAAATATAAAAAAAAAACACAATAATCAACAATAAAAAAAACCTATTATTGAATTGCTTAATTATTGTTAACAATGCATGCTTTGCAATGCCGTTGGTATATCTTTGGACATTGTGTGCATTTTACATGGAATGTCCTTGTATTAACAAGAGCTTAGAAATCATGTATAACATGACATATGTTTGTATTTCACAACTGTGAGATTTGAACCGGTGAACCTCTGGTATTGGTAAATCCTGTATTAAAAACACATTTTAAATATTAAATTGGTTTATATGATGGTGGGTATGGATTATGGATTGGTTAAGTTGTTATTCTTTTGGATTAATTTAGTGGGAAAAGTATTCTTTTTCTACAGTCACCCGACAAAGTTGGCTTCCTTTCACTGTTTATAGTACATAAAGCTGCTAATTGCTGCATGTACTTACTTTGTTATATGGTTTATACTTTGGCACACATCAGGATTCCAACCAAACAACACAAAACAGCGTGGTTTTATTATGCACGTAATCCGTGTACGCTTGGAAATAGGTTGGCAACACTAAAGATAATAATACTATGATCAGCTGATTGACTATTATAACTACGATTTAACCTGTGATTTCGTGTTTATAGTTTATGTTCTATTTTCGTTCAACGCTTGGTTTGAACACAACCTATAACATGATAAGTTAGAACCTATAACTATTTGAAAGAATAATTATAAGTGGGCCTAACATGTTTGAGAATAATGAACTCAGTGATTGTGAATATATATTGTGTACACCAGAAGAAATATGTATCAGAAACTGCAAAACATGTTTCATTAAACCTGTTTCCTGAAAAATCCAGAAAGAAGTATGAACGAGCATACGAACTGTTTTCTTCTTGGTGCGTAAGTAAAAAAGTTACAAAATTACTTGTTTATTCTGTTTGTACTGATTATAACTGTTAATACGTGTAATCTTGAAAATAAGAACACCTAAAGATACTACGACTACAATCAGCTGGTGCAGTGTTTCCCATTCCGTTCAACGCTTGGGTTTAACCTAACCTAAAAACGTGTTGTATAGTGTTTGAAAGACTAATAATTTATATGCTTTATAGTGACTGAAGGAAAAATGTGTAACACGAGCGCAAATAGACTTTTCTGCACTCGAGAAACATTCCGCACACGCCTGCGGTTCGTGCGTAAACATTTCTCTCGTGTGCAGCAAAGTTCCACTTTGCTCACTAGTTACACAAATAACTATTAAATCTTTGTGGGACAAATTGTTTGTCTGAAATCAGTGGACATCTTACTAGATCCGCCCTGTAGCATTATATGTTTGGACTGTCTTTGCAGATAGTGCTGATTCCAGTAAAGAACTTTGGGCTCCGCTCCCCAAAAATGGCTTACAATGTGTGAGAAATGTTCTGTGTATGGCTCCTTCTGATCTATTACTATAGAAATCACAACTATTACTATCATCACAACTATCATAACTACTATCATGCTACTATCAACTACTATCATAATTTGACATAGTATTAAGTAGCATCATTCATATTGCAATAGAATCGAACTTCGCGTAGTGTATTTTGTCAATGTTGTTACCGTATATAAGTACCTATTTAAAGCATGATTACATCTTACATGATTACCAGTATAATCATGAAAGTGTGGCTGTATAATACTATAGCTGCAGCTAATATTTCAAACTTAGATTGAATTTGCCACCAATCAGAAGGTGCAAAAAGTGCAATGAAGAATATAATTGAACTATGAGTGGAATGATTACAAATCAATTTTACAGTTGAATTTCCACCAGGTCCGTACTTGGTGGTTGATTTCTCAAAACTAACTTTATATTAATGCTGACATACTTGCCTCGGGTGGTTTGTGGTGTTAACCACATCATCATGGTTCAACCATAATAATGTGTGTCCTGTAGACAGTGGTTACTGTTATTTTCTTGCACTTTTCCTTATTAGAACCTTGATTTTTCAATCAATGATTTAATCGATCCCAGGCAGAAAGATATGTTGGCACATTGATTGTAGTCTCATTTTTCGCCTTGGACAATTGAGATGCAGTGAGTTTTTTTTAACTATACTATATCAATTAAAATACTTTAAGCATATTTCTCATATAGGGGGAATATGCTATTACCATGGGTCTCGGATAAGACCTGGCCCCTTTTTCGTTTTGATGTCCCCAGAAAGCGTTGTTTAAAACAACTGTTTCTTTTTATATTAATGTATAAAAACCATGTGCATTAATGTGTATATTAATGTGCAAAAAACGGTTGCAGAAAAAAACTTCCATATACTAATTAAAAATCATTTATGTAGCCTGTTACATTTTTTGTACAGCATTTTAAATCACACTTCCTCGAAATTGTCAAATTGTAATGGTTTGTTCATATATTAATGACATGGTTTATTACAAAACTATTTTAAGCTCGAACATAATTAACTAGAAAATTCAAACAAAAACTTTAGTCGCACGTTTTTATGATCTCAGTTATATTGTGAGCAATATTATAAAATGAGTAGACTAACCAATTTTCATCTAATTTCGTACACTTTCGCTCTCAGGATATATACGTCCTTTCGAAGTCAGGTTTATGGTACTTAATTCAAATGAAATATACCTTTAATTTGATACCAAACTCGACGTAGGCCTACGTTGAAGAATATTGGCCGACTCCTCGGTAGGACGTCACTCGAGCCTTGAAAATCATTTTGAACGATCTGAAACTATAATATATGATGATAAACTGAATTTAACTTTCATTTCCATAGATTTAAAAATGGATGGATGGTTTTTTATCCATAGTTTAGGAGTAACAACAATTTCAATCAAGGACTTCTTCAACCAACTGAAACATTACCTTGACTTATAAGATAACTAGTGGCATATAGGGACATAAGTCCCTAAAAAGGTCAAATGTAAAGAAAATTATTTTTATGTTTAAACAAACTAAGAATCAAAATATTTATTTGTCAAGATGGATATTCCTGTATACCATATCTTTGTCTAAAAAAGATATGGTGTCCTTTTGTTTGTCCTTTATATATTACTAAACGACCATCCGATCGTGATGAAACTTTAGGGAAGTAATTAAGTACTATACAAAATTAACAGTTTTATTAGCCACATTGTGTAATATTTTATGGTTTTAGGGTTCCATTTCCCAGTTGTCGAAGCCAATATTGACAGTTAATTGTCACGAAAATCTTTGATTTGGTTTTTGATTTAAAGTCTCCATTATAGATAACGTTATGTCTAGCTTTAATATGGTATACAGTGCATTGCAGAGTTAACTGGCTAAGAAGTAAACCGACTGCGTGTATTGAATACTGGCTAGGAAATATAGCGCGATCAACTATATTAAAGTAAACAAAAATCAGTCGTGGCTTCCAATGCTATTCTAAGTAAGGTCATTTTTCACTAAACCATATATGAGGAATAAATTAAAAACCTTTTCGTCGTAATCAAAATATAGGATATTCAAATACCCCTTCCACAACAAACCTGCAGACAATTAACATCATTAGGTTTAAAAGTACCTAGGCTTGATGCTACAGGGAGGGTAATAAAGTGTGTTTTAGTAAAATATTAAAAACAGTGGTATAAAAAATTAATTTGCAAATGTCGATCAAATTATATCAATAAAAAAGCAAACTACAACAGTTTACTTTATCCCATAGAAATGTGCAATTATTTCAATTTTCTCCGTGACCAATAACCGTACAAAACACTTCGATTTTGATATACTAAATTATTTGTTTTCTTCAGCTCTTCAAAATGGTTTGGAGAGAAATTAGGAAATTTTATGTTTTGAGGGTCAAAAATGAGAAAAAAAAAACAATTTTCACCCCATGCTTCCAACCATAAACCCAGTTCTTATAATCCGATGACGCTGGTTCGCGAAATCGTTTGAATAAACGTAGGTTTACACGTTTGTACCAAATTTAATTGAAATCTAATGATTTTTTGCTCGAGTTATCGCGCTAACGAACACATAAATATATATACAGAGTGTCTCGGAACTCTCTACCAAATTTTTTGGGTATTGTTCCTGAGTAAGAAGCATATCTAAATATCATATTTAAATTGTCCGGAAGTCCTGAATTACTCACACAGCCACCATTTTTTTTAATTATTAATTTTTAAGTGGTTAAATATGCGAAATTGGATTGACAACTTTGCACTTAAACATTTATGACAACTATACAAAGCTACAAAAACAATTATGATAATTTTTCAAATGTATAATACAAAATGGCGGTTATTTAAAATTTGGTTTCTTAAATACTCCAAAAACAGTTGATTTTACAAAATGTTTTAATTACCACCATTTTTTTTAATGAATTTAAACATTTGCCATAATTTGTTTACAGCTTTGTCTAATTAGCATAAATGTTTGTTTAAAGTTTCAATTTCCTAACTTTAACCACTTTTTAGAAAACAAATAATAAGTGAAAAATCAAAATGGCGGCTGTGTGATTTACTAAGGACTTCCGTGCAATTTAAATATGATGTTTAGATATGTTTATTACTCAGGAACAATCCCTTAAAATATTGCTAGAGAGTTCCGGGACACCCTATAGTATACGAATTTGAACCAATACCTAATGGTTTTGGCTTCTGGGGACATCAAAACGAAAAAGAAAATCGGTCCCGCGTCCAGGTATTACCATGAGACCTAGAATAATAGCTTATTCCCCGTATGGGAAATTTGCAAAAAATTTGGTTCACGGGTTCAAATCCAAACAAGTCCCTATAAAATTATTTTAATGGTTGTACGTGGATGGAAAACAATTTTACGCCACACTACATTATTTTGACGAACTTCCCACGCATGGATTTAGTCCTGAAAACAGCTGTTTGCCGCCAGCTTATTCAAATGGGGTTTCATTGCGTACTACTGTACTGGAATGAGTTTTACCGGACACCAATCAGCTGATTATACTGTATTTAGGTGGCAAATGGCAATGAATGGTTATAAACAAAAACATAACCTCTCTTAGAGGTTATAACTAGTGATTTTTAGTCCTTTAGTTGGTGGAAATATATAAGGATTTGTACAGATTTAGTAGTATGGTGTAAACTATCGTACGTAACTCGTCCAAAATGTGTGTACCGGACTCGTATGGTAATCCCGTACTCGACTTCGTCTCGCACGGGAACGACCACACTCGTCCGGTAAACACTTATTTTCAGGACTAGTAACGTAATATACTATTACCTACGACCTTTTTTAAAGTACCGGTAGCCATTTCAGTTCAGTTCTTAGAACTGAAAAGTTTCATAACAGCATAGTTTTTCTCATAACAACACGGGTAACGGACCAATGATTTTTTGCTGTTTCATATTTTTTCCTACAGTTACCTAACAATGTACATGTTCTCTCACTGATTTGAGAAAGCAAAGTGGTCAATTCACTCACCAGTGAGACAATGTTAACATTGTCTCACTCTAATTACTTTGTCTCACTCCAGATTTGCAACGTGAAGGCACGAAATAGTGAGCGCGTAACATGCAGACAAAGTCGTATGCGCGCGAAATACGTTGCCAGCACTGGCTGTAAATCAGCTGGTCAGCTGTTGTACTGTTGTAAAATTAAATGTCATATGTAAAGTTCACTTCTGTGTAAAAATATGTTACGTTTCTTTACCAATTTATTTGTTTTATGGTAACTGTAGGAAAAATATAATGTGCAACTCGAGTGCAAAGTGCAATTGCCTCACTCGAGAAACCATTCCTCACTCGCCTACGGCTCGTGAGTAAGTATTTCTCTCGAGTGAGTCAATTGCTCACTTTGCTCACTAGTTGCACAAATAACTATTTATCACTGTTATTCATTATTGTTATTGTTTTAATGTATTTATTGTTGGTTGTTTTTTTCACGTTTTTATCATCTCTGTTTTACATTGCCTCTCTATTCTTAATCTCCATTCTTGTTTCACATTGTGATTTCTTGATGTTATATCCTTTTTATATGGTGTTCCATAAGAAATGTTAAAATTAAAATTAATAATATTGGGAAATGGCGGTAATTTATACAAAAAATGAAATTGATTTTGTTCTATTAAAATGAAAAACTAGCTGAACTCCCCAATTTAACAAGTCCACAAAATATGTCCAGACAATTCGGAAACACCCTGTATAGAGCTACAAGGTGAACAACTTAACTGTGGCGCCATTCGTATCTCAGAAACTATTTAATGTATAGAAAAATTAAATTGGGTAGTTCAGCTAGTTTTTCATTTTAATAGAACAAAATCAATTTTTTTTTTATAAATGACCGCCATTTACCAATATTATTAATTTTAATTTTAACATTTCTTATGGAACACCATATATTTTATGATCACGTCATCCACGTAAAAATTAGAGTTGTACCATCCAACAAAAATATAATTTGTATGACAATCACAGAATATAGATACCTAGAGGTTATATTTAGTTTTAGTCTATATTTTTCTATTTAGGTATCTATATTCTGTGATGAAAATCCAGAAAAGCATATTATTGCCCTAGAGGTAGCACAAGCAATCAGCCCAAAGAATCATAAGCTACTACCTTTAAAATTTTAAATATCGTTTAAATCACTAAATCTATTAGTTATATGACATACTACAAAATTATACTTTATCTACTACTACTGTTTGGTAGAAAATATATTCTTCCCTGAAATGATAAAATGATGATTAATGGGAGGCATAATAATGCCACAACCCTATGAGATAGCCTGAAGTTATCTGTAAAACGGTCCAAGGCTTGATCTTAGTCGTAGGATGTGAAAGGTGGAAAAGAAGAAAAATAAACTGCCACCATGGTAAGGTATATACAGTGTAGTTTCATTGACTTTTTAACTAATTTGTTTAATACCCAGAGACCTAAAACATATGTTTAAATAATATACTTTTCTTTAAACATGTAATTTTTTTTACGTTTAGTGGGGGTAAAATAATGGTTCAATATTGTTTACAGGTGTATATTTATGCCATTTCGAGTACCACTTAACTATATGGCATAAACAACAAAAACTATTATTATGGTATATTCCTCGATGCGGCAAACCTAAATACTTGTTAGGTATGTTAACAATAGGTAATTTCAAAAATGATTCCAATAAAAATTCAGCTAAGCAACTGCAAATAAACTTTACTGCAAAATTATTACTGTCTTGAAGCCTGGTCAAGAATATATTTTTGAGTCATCGTTCTACATACCCTCTGAGCGTCTGTTAAAAAGCTGCAAAAATGGTAATGCAATAACATGCTTCCCAATTATTATATGTTAACTCTGTTAACACTGATGATATTGGTTGCACCTGTTTACAGACTTGAGGGATCCATCAAGTTCAGAAGAAACTAAACATCAACTTTGCAGCGCTAAAACAAATAATATATAGAGTCCAACTAAATAGACTCATTAGAGCAACTAGTAACACAATAACGACAATCCTTTAGCTACTAGTTCTTTTCTTCTAGGCCCTACACTAAGATCCATTGCGCAAGCTAATTTACTATAGTTATATGTATAGATGGCATTGTTGATCCTTAGATATATATATATATATATTCACTCTTGTTAATTTCTAGTTATTAGTCTTAGTATCTTGACGTCAACTGTACAAGTGTGCAATATGTTTCTTGTTGAAATAAATCTTTGAATCTTGAATTTATTTGGGAGGTTTGGCAAGGTCCAACATTGAGTTTCCATAAACCCACTCCATGATGAACAGCTTTCCAGCTGACTGTTCTTCCAAAAATAGATTTCTTTGTTGGATTTTTTCAAGGTCGGAATAATTACTTGATATCCAACCTAACCTAAGTAGAGCCGTAGTTATTTGCATCGTTGTGTAGAACGAACATTTCTGGAATCAGTGAACTCAGAGATAGGATTATAATAAATCCTTTTCTGATGTCTACTGCTGCAGACGCAGATCCTTAAACTATTCAGCTACCTTATATTTGGTTGGCTGCCCTGTGTTCTTAAAGTCCAATTTACACAAGGTGACACACCAAAATAATACACTCATGCACATTGTACCACAGGATCTGCCATCTTCAGAGTTACACTTAAATATCTATGGAGATGCCACACTCTGAAGATGGTGAAATGCGCATCAGTGTATTAATTGGACATCATAACACAAGGCAGCCAACCGAATATAAGGCAACTTTCCTGAATAGTTTCAACACCAATATTTGAAATACATTGATAGTAACTAACTGTCACTGTGGTGAAATGCGCATCAGTGTATTAATTGGACATCATAACACAAGGCAGCCAAGCGAATATAAGGCAACTTTCCTGAATAGTTTCAACACCAATATTTGAAATACATAGATAGTAACTATCACTGTGGTGAAATGCGCATCAGTGTATTAATTGGACATCAACAACACAAGGCAGCCAAGCGAATATAAGGCAACTTTCCTGAATAGTTTCAACACCAATATTTGAAATACATAGATAGTAATTAACTATCACTGTGGTGAAATGCGCATCAGTGTATTAATTGGACATCATAACACAAGGCAGCCAACCGAGTATAAGGCAACTTTCCTGAATAGTTTCAACACCAATATTTGAAATACATAGATAGTAACTATCACTGTGGTGAAATGCGCATCAGTATATTAATTGGACATCAACAACACAAGGCAGCCAAGCGAATATAAGGCAACTTTCCTGAATAGTTTCAACACCAATATTTGAAATACATTGATAGTAATTAACTATCACTGTGGTGAAATGCGCATCAGTGTATTAATTGGACATCATAACACAAGGCAGCCAACCGAGTATAAGGCAACTTTCCTGAATAGTTTCAACACCAATATTTGAAATACATAGATAGTAACTATCACTGTGGTGAAATGCGCATCAGTGTATTAATTGGACATCAACAACACAAGGCAGCCAAGCGAATATAAGGCAACTTTCCTGAATAGTTTCAACACCAATATTTGAAATACATAGATAGTAACTATCACTGTGGTGAAATGCGCATCAGTGTATTAATTGGACATCAACAACACAAGGCAGCCAAGCGAATATAAGGCAACTTTCCTGAATAGTTTCAACACCAATATTTGAAATACATTGATAGTAATTAACTATCACTGTGGTGAAATGCGCATCAGTGTATTAATTGGACATCAACAACACAAGGCAGCCAAGCGAACATAAGGCAACTTTCCTGAATAGTTTCAACACCAATATTTGAAATACATTGATAGTAACTAACTATCACTGTTGTGAAATGCGCATCAGTGTATTAATTGGACATCAACAACACAAGGCAGCCAAGCGAATATAAGGCAACTTTCCTGAATAGTTTCAACACCAATATTTGAAATACATTGATAGTAACTAACTATCACTGTGGTGAAATGCGCATCAGTGTATTAATTGGTCATCAACAACACAAGGCAGGCAAGCGAATATAAGGCAACTTTCCTGAATAGTTTCAACACCAATATTTGAAATACATTGATAGTAACTAAATATCACTGTGGTGAAATGCGCATCAGTGTATTAATTGGATATCAACAACACAAGGCAGCCAAGCGAACATAAGGCAACTTTCCTGAATAGTTTCAACACCAATATTTGAAATACATTGATAGTAATTAACTATCACTGTGGTGAAATGCGCATCAGTGTATTAATTGGTCATCAACAACACAAGGCAGCCAAGCGAATATAAGGCAACTTTCCTGAATAGTTTCAACACCAATATTTGAAATACATTGATAGTAATTAACTATCACTGTGGTGAAATGCGCATCAGTGTATTAATTGGTCATCAACAACACAAGGCAGCCAAGCGAATATAAGGCAACTTTCCTGAATAGTTTCAACACCAATATTTGAAATACATAGATAGTAACTATCACCTTTATGGTGTGAGCTATTGACTGGTTATCTAGCTTTAACGCTAAACGTAGGTGGGCTATACGTACTCGTACATCCACTCACTATTGATAGAAATATACGTGTCATTCCCATGTTGGAGTTGTAGCCAGTTTTCAATGATAATGAACATAGATTGAGCCACAGACAGAGTACGTTGATGTACCTACTGATTTCTGACGGATAAACTTTTTAACTAAACCAAACTGAAAAAAAAACACTCGCTTTAAACTATAGTTTCTGTTACGCCACGTAGACTGTAAATTTCCATGGTATCGAAAAATAATAGAGACAATAGAATTTCAGACATTAGCACACTCTGTGAGTGACTCATCAACTGTAATTTGATTCATTAACATTTTTGCTACAGCTGGTCCATGCAATTGAGATGTCACCTTCAGCAATCAAAGTCCATGCTCTTACAGATGACATCTAGTGTGTGTAGCCAAATAGCAAAAAGCGTAAATAAGACACCCGGGCCCAGGTACTATGTTACAACCAAAATATGCATATTACGCCAAGATCACCCGACGAGCGATGTTCGGGTGTACTCACTTGGTGAACAAAATCACCAATTTAAATGAACCGCAGAGAGAAGACAGGTGTAGCCGCGTATCAGCAGCCAAACTTTACATGGAGAGGAAATCGCGTACATCGGCATAGCGTGTTAACAGGCAGAGCAGTTAAGATTCCGTGATAGTGACAGGTGTTGGAGGTACGGTGCGGTGGTGCGGTGGTACGGTCAGCGATGCGGTGCGGTCAGACGGCCAGACCGTGTTTAATGTGTCTATTTCTGGCTGAGCCGCCATCTTGGACGACCAGCGACCTATGATTACCTCCGATCTAACGATACTATCACGAGGCCGTTGTAAGTTATCACTCTAAATAACAGACCTCGGCCCTCCCGCCGCGCCGCGCCCGCTCGCTTCGCCTTCTGATAAATTAAGAAATTTACTCCAGCACGATCACGTCACTGCGTCACTCTGAGCGCAAAATGCGAACAGTGACGCAGAGTGATTGGGCTAATGCGCAGAGTGTGAATTGTGTTGATAGCCACAACACTCGAATAATGCAGAGGGGTCGTGACGGTATAGACATACGGTTCTGTAGACCATGAGATAGGGGAAGGGGGAGTAGTACACCACCTTATATATGTTCTTAGTCTGAAATCATTTTAAAACTGTGAAATCTTGCAAGTACTCTATTTTGAATAACCAATTTAGGTCTTTGTTACATTAACTTTTACTGTTCCTAATTACACTATTCGAAGGGTTGAGGTGTTAGATCCTAAACCTCTTCATATTCTTCTTGCCTATGCTAGTATAAATACTGAATCTAGGCACAATTTACATGACATGTTCAACCCAACACGTTCTTTATCTGGTTTAAAAATTGACTACAATAAGTAGTAGTCAACCCATACAAAGGTTAACACTGCATTTATATATATGGTGGATTGTAAGAAAAGAGGTTTGTTGCACAAATAATGTGCAATACAGTGTTTTTAGATACACTTACAAACAACGACCATTTTTATAGATCAAGTGTAGGTCAGCAAAAACAGCAAATAGATTAAAAAACAATAGCAATTAATTGCACAAATTAATCTTACAAGTAATTTAAAAACAGGCTTAAAACAAAAAACCAAGCAACACAACACGCATGTCAGGTAAAACAAACCAAATCTTGAAAAAATCGAATAACTCGCGTTGGGGTGGTTAGAAAAATAGATGAAGTTTATTTAAAAAAAAACTTCAAAGTTTAATTTACTTTTATGAGTACTGCTGTGTGGAATAAATACTCAAACTATATTGTTCAGACGCTTCGGCTTCGGCTTATACAAATTTTTGTGTTAATTAATAATATATTATATGGTTTATAATTGGAGATGAAGCTCAATACAGTTTTATAAAGTTATAAAAGTTTATAAACACCAATTAATATGCTCAATGAAAAAGTTTACTGTATCAAATCAATACATAAAATCAATAAAATGTATACATAATGGATATGTAAACTACATGGAAAATGGATGTATTTCTCTAGTAGTATAAATATGATTTGTAAAAACAGAGATTCGATTATAAGAATTATAAATAGGAACTCTGGAAATACTAATAGATAATTAAAACCAAATTATAGTTCAACAAAGCATCCTCGCATTAAAACTCATATACGCCGTGCACATGGTTAGCTGTTCATGAATGAGACATTCATACCAGGCCTATTTTTTGTGTATTGCCGATTTTTCGGATTTATTTAAAGAATTTAAGGCTTTACCTTAATTTGATGATTCTAATAAGCGAAACAAACAAATAAAACCTTTGATATACAATATAAAAGTTAACACTTGTGACAAGACAAATTAGTATTCAAATATTGTAATACACTTACAAGAAGACTATCATGCATTCAGGTACATCATAAAATTATCTTGCGTTAAAATCTTTAGTGTGATATTGAGCCAGCTGCGGCGAAGCAGGGATACAGACGACGAGTACATCAAAATAAATTGTCATTTGTGGCTGGTTTCCAGTGCTGGTTTGGTTTGTTGTGCTTTGATCAACCAATCACACTCAGCAATAAATCTTATAAGGATTTATAACTGAATATATATTAAATAAATAGATAAATATATTATATTATAGGATTTCTGAAAGCTTAGACAAACTTCAGTGTTTACCTTATAGGGTGATTGGTACTCAGTGTGACAAAATTTTTGGGTGTAAGTACAAAGTAAATGAAGTGTGATGATGCATATCAAATGTTCCAAGTCTAAAAATTAGCTTCCCAAAAAATTATTTGATGTTTTTTTTCAAAAATAGCCATGCCTTTAAACTTAATACAACGATTTCTCAATTACCTGTATATGGATTTGAGTAGATAATGTCATTTTCGTATTCTACATTAAATTTTGAACAAGAATAATAGAAAGTGACGGAGGATCAGTTGTAAACACTTCATTGTAAATAGATTCAAAGATAAAAATTAAGATGTTTGATAACAATTTGAAAAACAATGGTCTATTGCATTTTCACACCCTGTATACAAGAAGGTGTCGGAATATGTTAAAAACTGCGGCATTTTATAAGCTTTCCAACCATATGATACACCATTGAGCTTTATGTCTGCTTATGCACGCTTTAGTGGTTTGAAGACTGCAAAGCATGGTGTCTTTCACATTTAAAACATAGAAAGTTGGCATGTATTAAGCAAAAGTTGTATTTTTGTTTCAGCTTTAACAGTAAAAACAGTAAACAAAGTTCCCTGTTTTCTGGTATTCAAACCACTAAAACAAACAAAACAATATCTAAACCTCAATAGTGTAGCATATGGTTGGAAAGCTTATAAAATGGCGCAGTTTTTAACATATGTTTTTCAAATTTTTATCAAACATCTTAATTTTTATTTTTGAATCTATTTACAATGAAGTTTTTACAACTGATCCTCTGTAATTTTCTATTATTCTTGTTCAAAATTTAATGTAAAACACGAAAATTACATTATCTATTCAAATCCATATACAGGTAATTGAGAAATCGTTGTATACCCATACAGCCATGGTCTGTGTAGCACATTGTGTTAGAATTTAAAAAGCATGGCTATTTTTGAAAAACATTAAATATTTTTTTGGGAACCTAATTTTTAGACTTGGAACATTTGATATGCATCATCACACTTAATTTACTTTGTACTTACACCAAAAAATCTTTGTCACACTGAGTACCAATCACCCTGTATAAGGGTGTCATGTTTTTTTATTATTGTGCATGCTATACGATTTCCAAGACCTTTCATAGATGCTCATAAATGCCTAAGTGAAACATACATATATACTTAATACAATTAGGGGGTTCTCTGTTACATCACCTTTTCACCCGTCTTACTACACCGATTTCCAGCGGAGCGATGGAATTTAAAAAAAAAAACCTTTAGGCCTTCGCCCCCATAGCCTTTGTTTTATTTCTGGAGAGTGCTTTCAAAGTTCCAGTGTTGATTACTTGATTTATAACGGTTAAAATGTGAGTTAATTGTGGTTTAACAGCTGGTTACATTCAGTTGGTTGTTTAACAGTCAGATTGTAAACAAGAGACAAAACAGTCTATAATAATGATTTGTTAAATAGGGTACTTTTATTGATAATTGAAACATGATTGTGGTACATACATTTGTACTCTTCATGGTATATAAAGTAATTTTAAATATTGTAAATAGTGATAATGTTGTATGCTTAAATGTTGTTAACACTGCAGATGCTTGTTTCCGAGGCAAAACGAATAATTCAATACCCTTTTACCTTTCAAAGATGATATTTGTAGCTGAAAAATTAAAATTCAAGCAAAAATTATGGTATTATGAGAATTGAAATAATAACATTTTTTTAAACGGTTAAGTATAATATTTATTTGACACTACTAATTTATAACATTTAAAATGTCTATTTTATTCATCATTTTATATATGTATATTTTATATACGATTCTTCTTTTAAATAATTTTAGGTGTAAATTTACGCAAGGTTATGAATGGCAATTCAAAATATATTTTGACACAGAACACACAAGGCAATGCTAATGCATACAGTATAATCAAAGAGTTATAAAACTATGTATCAATAATTTTCCAAATTAAAAACAACAATACTGTCTTCCCTACCTATTAGATTGATTGATAAAAATAAACAAATAAAAACTAAGGGAGCATTAATATAACTGTATGGCAAACTAGGGATTGAAACAGTCTTAGAGTTAAGTTATCAATATAGTTTATATGTTATTTTTATCTCCATTTATGAAAATCAATTTTAATATGTTTAGAGAACACTTTATTTCGGCCAGTCTAATATTTGTATGTACGATATAATTATCATATGTATATTTCCAATGTACCGTAAGATTCTTAATTTTTGTCTCAATAAAACCTGATTTTAAAACCTCTTAAGCATCACTATCGCTTTCGTCTATATTTATAGTAATTCCCATAATGTTATTAGGAATCCCATAATGTTTGGTAATTAAATTAATTCATTCATAGCTGACAGAATGTAGAATTTTGTATAAAATTGTGCTTCATGGTTCGGCCATGCCAAAGCTTTGGGTTTATTGTTCAAAATAAGTTACATGTTGGCAACATACAACGTAAAGTTGTATATTTACCTGTATTCTGTATTTTTACTAACAAACATGACTATCGTATAGCAAATTAAAAAAATGTACGGGAAACAAATTTTTATTTTGATGGTGCTTTTCTGCAGAGAGTCTCCTTTTTTAAGACAGAGAAAAAATTGAACAGCCATTCATAATCATAGTGTTGATTACCATGCTGCGAAGTCCCCCAATCTTTTACATCGGTACACAGCATACACCCAATCATAATCCACAGAAACACCTACAATCCATTTCTGTGCTCTTTGTTATGTTCACGACACCAACTAATCGCATACATTACTGAAAAAACGACTAGATCCATTTCCCAAATTGATTTCTAAACGATCTCCAAACCTGAAAGTCACGTCGGACGAGCCGCGGTACAATAGCTCTGACAAGGATATATAGCGACTCGTTGTTGTGGTTGTGGTAGAGTCGCGCTCATGAATGCACCAACACCAACACACAAAGCTGGTGACTTGTAAAGGCGGGTTTTCAAAGCCAACCATTAGTAGGGCACAATATTGTGACTGGCGGCACTTCAGAGGGCGGCTCCTTTTGGTCCCCTACCACCCACACGGAGATCCTCATCTATGTTCCCTGTGGTTCACAATCAATGCAAGTTTCATTTTGTATGAATTAGTTTAATGTTTTTTCAGTAAAGTGGCCCAAGACCCTCAATTGTTTTTGGTTATGCCGGGGATCAAACCCGTGACTCTCTCCCACTAGAGACCCAAAATTTATTTAAGTTTTGTGATTTAAGTGAAGAATTTAGTGATAAATTGTGTGCAGATAATTTGATCTTCGTAAATTCAGTTTGTAGATTATGGAGACAAGTAGAAAGAAGATCTGAAAACCAAGCATTTAAAAAATAAGTAGTCCACAGGTTAACACGACAAAAAAAATATATTTTCAGTATCATTTACAGTGTTGAATAGCTAGATGATGAATAATAATCAAAATGTATTTTTTTAATTAAAACTTACATATAGTATAAAACTAGGACGCCATCAGGTCAATAGAGTCTCTGAATGGGTAATCTGTTTTCATACTCATTAGAATGTGAATAGATATTGGGTCTTTATATTTGTAATATATTAAAATATGTTAAATAACAACATAGACCACCTGTCATTAGTTTTATTCTGTAAAAAAAATAATAAAAAATAAATATCCTGTTGTATAAATCTTAATTTTCTGATACATGCACATTTTAAACCCAGGTCCCGTATTTAGAATTGCATTCATAGCTCTTTGTTTTATCATATTATGTTCATGACATTACTCATGTTCTCGGAGTTTATTTTTTTAAATCGAGGATTGCGTATCTTATCAATTAATGTATTTAAATTATTAATTTATTGATTTTATCTGATGAAGACATATTTGATCCGATACAGTTTATATTTTGAAGGATTACAAAGCTGGAGAAATACCTCCATATACAGTACATACTGGTACTCACACAGAAACTTTATTTAACTAAGTGGAGTGCTCTTGAATAGCCTAAATAAAATTTACCCTCCATATACAACAATTTCTTTTTTTGGTGATTCCCATTAACGTGATGTTGAAAATCACTACTAAATACTTAAAGTTGAAATAGTAATTGTTTTTTTTATTGACTATGCAACCTTTCAAAAATTATAAAACACACCGCGAATGTCCCATAACTTTTTCAACTAAACATTAATAAACAAGTAGTTGAAAAAATACAACCTTGCAATATATATGAACAAATGCACCTTCAATGTATTCGCCAAGACACAACAATAAAACACAACAGCTAATAAAAGTGAGTCTGCGAGTAGAGTACATAACAGGGACGAAATGAAATATTGCTGAACAGCGAGCGGCGCATACGAATGCGATAGAATTTCTTGTGGACGCAATAAGTGGAAAACATGTGGTCGGGTCGTTTAGTGCACTTGTCCAGGAAACCTAATAGAAAAACCGACGTGAAGATCTGCAGATGTTCCCTCATATTGGATCCTGGCTGAGCTCATCTTCACCTTTATGGGGAGGATCTGCGAATTGCCGCGCAATCTGGGGGTTTCGCGCCATTCTGCCACCCCGCCACATCAGGCCGAAACGACCACATTTATTATAACAATACACTTTTACCACTCGGCGGATTATCCCTCCATATTTGTTTTCAGATTTCTCTCTTTTATTCAATTTGCTTCCAAATTACGCTGATATTGTATTTGTTTCATTATTGTTTCATAAAATTGGGGTGTGCGTTTAATGGACTAATACCACTATTGATCGTAAGTTTAATTATTATGGGCACACTCTTGTGTTGAGTATTGAGTTACTTTATCTGGAATTTCGGTTAAGCCGAGATATTTATCTTAGTAAAATAAACTATATTTCTCTTGGCCCTTCATTTTTCAGTGTACATATTTGAAATGTGCCAGAAAATAAATCGATGTCCAGAAATTGTTAATTTGTTATTAATAATCAAGACTGTATATTACGTGAACGAGTAATTAACTTGTTATTAATAGAAAACAATTTATTAGATTTACCTTATTCGTATCTGACCAAATGGAATAAATCAAATTAAATACAGTTCATTCCAAAACAAAAAAATCAAAATCCACTCAATTCTTTAAATGCACTTTAGGACTTTAAATCAGATGATCTAATAATAAAGAAAACAAACAGTTTGTTGATCAACAACAGTAGTGAATGTAGAAAATCAACAAAGCTGCCTCTAAACTATATAAGAACAACTTATAAAATGTTACACATTTTTAATTTGCATTCATAGTATTGTGCTAACGATTTGTTTTTTGTGATTTAATTTACTACTTTGAGACAAAAATGGCTTCCGTCCGAGTTGTATTAAAAACATATGTTCACACAATTAACTGCTCAAAACTTAATAAGACACATTCAAACTTATATTGAGTTTAAAACACAAAAAGCTACAAAAACCCAGATACATTTCAAAGGAAAACGTATCTGTTCACAGTTTTGGGCCAAATTAAGATGTCGAGTTTGCTAACGTTTCCGTATTGATTTCAATCGACCAGTTGAAGACTGAAGACTTAATAGATGACTCACAACACAATAATTAGAGACCACAATTGAAACCTAAAGGAGTAGACAGGCAATGATGAATAATACTCCAACTGAACAGCCAAAACTCTCACTAAAATAATAACTGATTTCTTAGAAACATTAATCTATAAAAATAATTACTTTTTGAGCATATGGGTAAATATGATGTATTGATAAATCTGTGTAGGCATTTCTACAAATAATAGTAGTATGGCATTTATCTGGTTTCTTCTTTGTTTTTCTATCAACAACTCGAAACGTTTTATAACAATAATATTTGCTAATGGTGTTTAATAATTCTTAATAAAAGGACACCTTGTCCTTTTATCGTAATTGGAGTAATCATTTCGAGTACCTAGACAATGCAGCATCCAATGGGATGTTGGAATGTCTTAATAAAATGGCCTGTACCTATTTGAAGTATGTTTATTTACATACTTCAAATAAAAAGAATTTTTGTTGGATTAGTCTTTTGATTGTTATAGACAGTTTAAGATCGTTTACACATATGGATCGTTTTGCATTGTTTTCATTCTCTGTTTTATGGATGGTTTTAATTTATAATATAACGATATTAATAACAAGAAATCCAAATTTGTATTACGAATCCATGCAGCTTATTTCACACGTACGTTCAGTCTATAATGGAGGTCCTAAAATCGAAGCTGGTACTGTTATGGATCCTCTAGCCTTTCTCACTTGAATTTATTTTGTCGAAGAGCTAGAGCAAAAAAATTTACAAAAGCATATGTTCGGTATTCATATTTTTAGAGTATTTAGAAATTAATCATTATGTTAATTAAGTCACTGGTTAATTAATCATGCTAATGTGTATATAAATCACCACATTTATTGTAATATTATTTAGTCTCAGTAACAATTTATTGTAAATAGACTCCCGCTTTCAATATTCAAATGAGATTGCTAAGCCTGCTCGAATTTCCCGCCACAGTAAGGCCTATTTTCCTGTACTACATACCCATGAATCACCTGACGCCGTGTTTGCTTCAATCGCATTTCCTATTGGCCATCGAATTCCTAGACCCCTCTAAACCGCAATTGCATTTTTCAAAGTGTGAAGCCGGCGATCGGCGTCTGTCTGTCCACGGTCGGCGTCCATAACTCACGGTGTATTCCGTTTCTAGTATCTCGGGACATTAATTGCCCATTTTACCTCTTAAACGTATTTTTAGGCTATAGATTAATTATATCTGGCCTCTCTCTCCTCTATAGTACATTTAACTATATATACATTTTAATTTCCCCCTTTTGTTTGTGATTAAATTACTTAAATTGTGATCTAGTGCTTTCAGACTCTTCAAACCTCAAGACAGTGTGTGCGCGTCCGTGTATTACTTCTAGACTTTCCGTACGTTTTCACCGCGACTTCCGCGTATTAGTGAGCTCTTTGTGATTATGAACTTGGGTGCGTTGCGTTCTCCAAAATTCTACAAAACAGAAGCACTCGGTCTAAGGACTCCGCCATCCGCCATCGCTCCACCATAGACGACGCCGCTGCCATACTCTCCACCTTTGGATAATTGGACTCAAGGTACAACCTTAAAGTTTTGTGTGTGTTTTAATTAGACTCTAAAACTAATCTCATTTGCCCCTCACAAGACATTTTATTCCATCTCGGGACCTCAGTGCCCTTCAAATTGCAGATTCGCCATTTTCTCTAATTTAATTATTTTTCTCTTGAACTATTAATTAGTTCTGGTCCTTCGAGTTATTAATTATTTTCATTTTCACCCATTACGCCCCCAACATTTGGTCCTTCGAGCCGGATTCATTGTCTAAAGTCCTGTGGTAATTAATTTCAGCCAATTTTCATCATCAACCATATTTTTAGCGATCTGCAATTTTCAATTTTCGCCATATTGGTAAAATATCGGCTCGCGTTCGTTCCGTTCGTGGGCGTGGTTTAGCAATCTCTCTCCACTCGCGCGTCTGCGCAGGTCACAATCATGTACAATTTGCTGTTCTCTCTAGTAGTAGACAATTTTTCCCTACTTGGCTTTTTTATCCCGAAAACGGGATTTAGTTTTAGTTGCGGGATTTAGTCGCGTGCAGACGGCAGACACTAGTAGCAGACGCATATCTCAACTGTCACTCACTGTTTAGCGTTTGTTGTTGTTTACATTTTCTCATTTAAGGTGTATTGTGTAATAAGGTTGATTTATATTATTAATAACCAACTATTAGGTTACTATTAGGTATTTACTATTATTCTTTGAATCAATATTGCTCTTTTGAATATCGTACTAAATAAACAATAATTTGTCATTGTTATTTAACATTGTTTATGCTTTCTGAATTTTGATTTTAAATGAAGTAAAGTTAAAATTAGTTCATCTCTGTAATTTTGGTTGACAAACGTGCGATATTATATTTAAGGTAATTTTATCTTGTCAATTAACATTTTAATAAATAGTTCAAAATAACCGTTTTTACTGGTTCTTATTACTAGTGTTGTACATATAAACAAAACTGTTAGCTAGCGTATTTGTATTGTGATTCATATTTCATTGATGGTTATAATTTTATGTTCCTTTCTCATTTATTAGGGTAATAACTTACTCTTTATGTTGCAATTCTTGTTTACTAAGGATTATTCTACACTGTTTCATTAATGAGGCCTACTCTCATTAAACTTATTTAGATCCATTTATTATTTTTGTAAATAACGGTGAACTTTCATGTGACTCATTCATTTGTTCTATCATATCTCTTGTTTTATTGTGCATTATTATTACCGTACTTGAATACTTTCAACTAAGCTCAATTGTTGATTTATAGTTTGAAAATCGAATTAAACCTGCCACACTCATTTAAAAATATTTTATTGCTATTTAACGTGTTGATAACTTAGTGTTTTTCACTATTTGCCTCAATTAAGCTACAAAGTAGGTGGATATATGTTTTAGATATTTATAATATTTTATCTCTATATTATTCAGCGGACAATTAATTACTACATTGTTAAGCTAATACCATTCATAGGCCTAGCTACAAGCCTTTTGTGTACCCATAACTTCCATTTTCGTGTGAATACTTTCAAGTGAACACTTCACAATGCCTCCTAAAGCATCTGATTTTAAGTCCGCAATCTACACCCGTTCTACGGCGCTGATTAAATCACGTTTTGAAAAACTTAAGGCTACAGTAGATGAATTATCAACTCAAATCGACCCTCTAACACCATTACAACTTAAGAAATTATCCGCTTACGCGTTGGAAATAAAAAAGAAACGCAGTGAATTTGAAAATAACCTTCAACGTGCCTTCGTTCTGGAAGATGAAGGGATCGATGATAAGACTCTTTCCAATGATCAAGATGCTATTGAAGACATGTTCTCTCACATTCAAGCTACGATTGAAACTCTGGTTCCCTCAGAACCACCAAAAACCCCTTCCGCGTTCAGTGAATCGTTTTCTGTTTCAGAAACTCATCCAAGCTCACAAGTACGATTACCTAAACTGGACTTACAAAAATTCTCTGGCGATCCATTAACGTGGACAAGTTTTATCAATCTTTTTGACACTGCAATCCACCGTAATGCTTCATTATCCTCTGTTATGAAATTCCAGTACTTACTCTCTGTCTTAAATGGAGAGCCTCTCAATTTAATAAGGAGTTTAAATCTCACCGCTCCTAATTATCTAGTCGCCTATGAATTGTTACGTGACAGATATCACAACAATCGAAGATTGCAATCATTGCATCTTAACCAATTGTTGGACCTGCCAAACATTACGGCAACTTCACTCAAAGGTTTGCGCCAATTTGTAAACCTGTTTACGGAACACACACAAGCTCTTAAGGCATTAAATTGTGACGTTAGTGACAACAACCCCCTATTGTCCGCACTCCTTTTGCGTAAAATGGACCAGGAACTACGTAAAAAACTTGAATCGTTCCGTTCCAGTCAAACCGAAGATCCAGTTACTCATTCATTACCAGAAATTGGTGAAATAATAAAATTTCTTAACCAAGAATGTTCGCAGACAGAAGATGCTAACATACATAACATGTCATCGGCCCACAGAAGCGTTCAACCTTCACCTCACAAAACCATACCAAAAAAGGTGCATTTCCGGTCTGACGTAGGCCTAGCCATGGTAGCTACTTCGAGATCTAATGCTCCCCCCTCTCATAGCTCTCAGACTAAAAATAGTCCTGTCTATAACAAATGTTTTGTTTGTAACAAAAATGATCACAAAGTTTACACTTGTGACGTATTTCAAAATAAATCTCCTCGAGAGCGACACGCCATTGTTAAAAAACATAATCGTTGTTTTTCTTGCTTGGGTGAACATAGCTCCAAAGAATGCCACTCTCAGTTCACTTGTCGCACATGTAAACAGCGACACCACTCTCTCTTACACCTTGGTAATAATAATCAAACCTCTCAGATGTCTTTTCGACCTCAAGGTCAAAGCACTTCCCCGACCACTTCAGGTCCATCTCACACTCAGACTGGTGATGTTAATTCACAAGCCTCTATCTCCGCCACTGTCGCGGATGTAAGCAATTATTCTGCCCAAAATAACTCATGTACGACTTCGGGTAATTATACTGTATTACTCGGCACCGCCTTGGTCAAGTTGACTTCCCCTCAGGGTATCTCTCATGTGTTTCGTGCTCTACTAGATACTGGCAGTATGTGTGATCTGCTCTCAGAACGCGCTGCGAATCTCCTGAATATAAAACGCCAGTCTTCTCAACTCAAAATATCTGGTCTTTCTCAAATGGCTTCCTGTACTAAAGGGTCAACTTACTTGAATCTTGAAACTCTCTCAGGTCGAGTAATAGCCACTGACCATCAATTCCATATTCTTGATAAGATTTCCGTCGACTTACCTCGCTCCCCTATATCACCGGAAGTGCTAACAAAAATCAAGCCCTATGTTCTAGCTGATCCTACTTTTCACTTGCCTGGTGGCATTGACGTGCTTATAGGTAGTTCTCTGCTACCCCTCCTCTGGACTCATGAAAGTTACTCCCTCGGCACGCACATGCCTCATGTGATAGGTACTCATCTTGGCTTTATTCTGATGGGTAAAGCTCCCTGTGCAACTAACTCGGAACCCGTGTCAGGTTTTGCAATCTCTCTTCTCTCTGTTAGTGATAATTCACTACACTCTTCCCTTCAACGTTTCTGGCAACAGGAGGAACCCCCTCACTTCCAGGTTAAGTCACAGGAAGAGCTTCTTTGTGATGAATACTATAAAAAATCACACTCTCGTGATCAATCAGGTCGTTATGTTGTGCGACTTCCGTTCAAGACGGACCCCTCCATTCTAGGCCAATCTAGGCCCATTGCTGAAAAGCGCTTGTTGTCTATTGAGCAGAAATTTAAAGCTCAACCCCAGTTTTCACACTTGTATAAGACGTTCATGTCTGAATATCAAACTCTCGGCCATATGACAAAACTAGATTTTGTTGAAGACATACACCCACACTACTTCCTACCTCATCATGGGGTACTGAAGGACTCTAGCACGACCAATTTAAGGACAGTGTTTGACGCCAGTAGCAAAACCAGTTCCGGTCACTCCTTAAACGATATTCTTTTGACAGGACGTAAATTACAAACTGACATTTGTGACGTAATTTTGAACTTCCGCTCTCATAAAATTGTGTTTTCATGTGACATTCGGCAAATGTACCGCCAAATACAAGTGCACCCTGACGATCAAAAGTTTCAACTGATTATGTGGCGTGACGACCCTTCAAAGGAAATCTCTACGTTTCAACTTACTACCGTCACCTACGGCATGAACAGCTCCCCCTACCTTGCTATTAAAACTTTAATGCAGTTAGCGGAAGACGAAGGTGATGCCTTCCCTCAGGCTTCTCACTCTCTACGTCATCACACCTACGTGGACGACATTATCACGGGTGCTGACTCCGTTGAGGCTGCTCTTGAACTACAGGACCAACTTATCCAACTTCTACATCGCGGTGGCTTTGAACTTCGCAAGTGGGCCTCCAACTCCTCTGCTCTTCTAGAAAAATTTCCTTCGGAACATCTAGAGACTCCAAGTTTCCTGCAAGACGCTCAGCTTCCCCAGTACTCCATCCTAGGTCTCCATTGGTCTCCTGAAGAAGACTGTTTTTGTTACGCTTTCAACCCCCCGTCTGAAAAGCTGACTAAGCGCTCCGTGCTCAGCTTTATTGCCAAACTATATGACCCCTGTGGATTTTTGTCCCCATTAATCATGGTAGCAAAATGCTTCATGCAATTACTATGGACTCAAGGTCTTGATTGGGACGACCCTCTCCCTTCTGATCTCGCACATAAGTGGCATGTGTTCACTAGTAACACTAAAGACCACCTCGGTCAAATTAAGATCCCCCGAGCATTTCCGCTCGCTCACTCCTCTGATATCGAGCTTCACGGTTTCTGTGATGCATCGGAATGCGGTTATGCCGCGGTAGTGTATTTCCGGTGTGAATCTAGTGACAAAACAGTCATTGTGAAACAAATATTGTCTAAGACTCGTGTTGCCCCGTTAAAAAAGGTAACTTTACCCCGCTTGGAATTGTGTGCAGCTCACCTCTTATCAAAACTAGTGCATTATTGTGAAAAACAATTTAACTCTCTTACTATGAATACCACTGTATTGTGGAGTGACTCATCTGTAGTTCTTACTTGGCTACAAACCCCTCCATACAGACTAAAGACCTTTGTGGCTAATCGTGTAGCCCAAGTGCAAGAAATCATTCCCAGTTATAAGTGGCGGCACATAAAAGGGACGGAAAACCCCGCTGATTGTGCCTCACGAGGAATTCTAGCCTCATCTCTCATTGACCATCCCTTATGGTGGACTGGCCCACCATGGTTACAGCTCCCTGCGGCCAACTGGCCCCCCTCATGTTTTTCGCCGTCTGAACTCACTCCCACGGACGAAATTAAAGAAACTCCTCTTAGTGTACTTAGTGCAACAGTCGCCCCTTCGGAATGGGACTTATTGTCTAAATATTCATCTTGGTTGAAACTAACCCGTGTGCTAGCTTATGTACTACGATTCATAAACTATTCCAGGTCTAAAAACAAACTCTCTGGACACTTAAAACTCAGTGAATTAAATCTAGCGGAAGTGACAATTTTTAAACTAGTGCAAAAACTCCATTTCAGTGCGGATATTAAATTATTGAACAAAGGCTCAGTATGTTCTGCACAATTACAGAAACTCACCCCCTTCCTCGACCCTAATGGTCTCATACGCGTCGGTGGCCGATTGTCACATTGTTCGCTTGCTCATGACATACGTCACCCTATTGTTCTACCCAAGTCTCATACTGTTGTGAATTTGCTTATAGACTTTTACCACCAGGTACACTTGCACTCAGGTCCGCAACTAACTCAATCACTACTCGCCCGAAAAGTGTGGATTCTATCGGCCAGGAGCGTTATCCGCTCGCGCATATTTAAGTGTCTTGTGTGCTTTAAAAATAAACCACGAAACAAAATCCCTCTAATGGGTGATTTACCTGCTCATCGGGTCAATCCTACTCGTCCATTCTCATCTACAGGCGTAGATTACGCCGGACCATTTAGTGTTCGCGTTTGCAGTCTCAAAGCTCTTAGACAGATTAAGGTCTATTTGTGTATTTTTATCTGCATGGCTACCAAAGCTATTCATATAGAGGTAGTCACCGATCTTACCACCTCAGGCTTCATTGCCGCTCTCACACGTTTTGTGTCGAGACGCGGACTCTGTTCCGATCTGTATTCTGACTGCGGAACCAACTTTGTTGGTGCAAACTCGGAATTACGCAAGGTAATCTGTGAAACCATCCTTGCACCTGATTCGCAGGACAAAATTGTTCATTTCACCACCCCCAAAGGAATTAACTTCCATTTCAACCCCCCCTCTGCACCTCATCAAGGTGGCTTATGGGAAAGTGCCGTTAAAAGTGCAAAATACCATCTGAAACGGGTAATTGGTGAAACCATTTTAACTTTAACCCAATTTCAAACTTTGTCCATTCAAGTAGAGGCAATGCTAAACTCGCGCCCTCTTACAGCTCTTAGTTCAGACCCTTCCGAAATTTCTGTGCTGACCCCTGGACATTTCCTCATCGGAGCTCCATTAGTTGCCCTGCCGGAACCTCACCTGTCTGAAGTGCCCTTCAATCGTCTTCGTCAGTGGCAGCTTGTCCAGGCTTTTCACCAGCGTATCTGGAGGCGTTGGCAGCTTGAATATCTCCACTCCCTCCAGCAGCGATCCAAGTGGACCACCCCTCATGAGAATTTGAAGACCGGAGACTTGGTGCTCATTCACTCCAATTCACCTCCACTCACCTGGCCTCTTGGACGCATCGTCTCCACTCACCCTGGCGCTGATGGAACAGTTCGAGTCGTCACAGTGAAGACAGCTTCTGGGACTTTCACACGGCCTGTTCACAAGGTCTTCCCTCTGCCATGCAATGAAGACTAAGTCCAAGAAACCTACTCTATGTACATATTAGATTTAAGTGTGGTTTACGTTTGCTCTTGTGTTTTTTAATTAATTGTCTGTTGAAGCTGTAATGCTTCAAGGGGGCCGGAATGTTCGGTATTCATATTTTTAGAGTATTTAGAAATTAATCATTATGTTAATTAAGTCACTGGTTAATTAATCATGCTAATGTGTATATAAATCACCACATTTATTGTAATATTATTTAGTCTCAGTAACAATTTATTGTAAATAGACTCCCGCTTTCAATATTCAAATGAGATTGCTAAGCCTGCTCGAATTTCCCGCCACAGTAAGGCCTATTTTCCTGTACTACATACCCATGAATCACCTGACGCCGTGTTTGCTTCAATCGCATTTCCTATTGGCCATCGAATTCCTAGACCCCTCTAAACCGCAATTGCATTTTTCAAAGTGTGAAGCCGGCGATCGGCGTCTGTCTGTCCACGGTCGGCGTCCATAACTCACGGTGTATTCCGTTTCTAGTATCTCGGGACATTAATTGCCCATTTTACCTCTTAAACGTATTTTTAGGCTATAGATTAATTATATCTGGCCTCTCTCTCCTCTATAGTACATTTAACTATATATACATTTTAATTTCCCCCTTTTGTTTGTGATTAAATTACTTAAATTGTGATCTAGTGCTTTCAGACTCTTCAAACCTCAAGACAGTGTGTGCGCGTCCGTGTATTACTTCTAGACTTTCCGTACGTTTTCACCGCGACTTCCGCGTATTAGTGAGCTCTTTGTGATTATGAACTTGGGTGCGTTGCGTTCTCCAAAATTCTACAAAACAGAAGCACTCGGTCTAAGGACTCCGCCATCCGCCATCGCTCCACCATAGACGACGCCGCTGCCATACTCTCCACCTTTGGATAATTGGACTCAAGGTACAACCTTAAAGTTTTGTGTGTGTTTTAATTAGACTCTAAAACTAATCTCATTTGCCCCTCACAAGACATTTTATTCCATCTCGGGACCTCAGTGCCCTTCAAATTGCAGATTCGCCATTTTCTCTAATTTAATTATTTTTCTCTTGAACTATTAATTAGTTCTGGTCCTTCGAGTTATTAATTATTTTCATTTTCACCCATTACGCCCCCAACAGCATACTTTATTTTACCAAACTTTTAATAAACCTAATTTGCTCGTTGATTTAAACACATTGTAAAGTAAAGGACGTCCCAAATTTGGGTTGTAGTTAAGCTGGTATATAGTTCCTCTCTTCGCTTTTCTCACTAGAGTATACAAATTAACAAAAATATATTTCAGTTTACCAAACTTTAAATCTGCTCGTTTGCTTAGTTTGCTGATTGACTCAAACACACGCGTACTCATACAAAAACACATTCGTTCATTAATACTTATGGGTACTGATTAAAAACAATCGGTACGTTCCTTTAAGTGAGGACTCCATGACTGCAAGACCATACAATATTTATACAACTGTACAACTATAAATTTGCATGAGAAAAAAAACAAAAGAGTTAAGCAAAAACTGCCAACGTATCCCTGTTGTTATATTGATGAGCTCACCAATGCACGGAATTTATACAATTTTTCTAACTGTCTGTTATTTCTATTTCGTTGTTATAATCTTAAAATCTTAAATTCGTTATAATAAATTTTTACTTTTCACATATGATTATTGTACGGAATATCAGCTAAATTCTTCACTTCTACATTGGCACAGTAACGATAAAGTTTTGTAAAGATTCTCTATCTACTTATATTAAATACTACCAAACGTATGAGAAAACATAAAATAGTTATTTGTGCAACTAGTGAGAAAAGTGAGCAATTGACTCACTCGAGTGAAGTCCTTACTCACGAGCCGTAGGCGAGTGAGGAATGGTTTCTCGAGTGAGGCAATTGTACTTTGAACTCGAGTTGCACATTATACTTTTCCTACTGTTACCATAGAACAAATAAATTTGTGAAGAAACATAACCTATTTTACACAGAAGTGAACTTTTAATAAAACATTTAATGTGAAGAGACAAATACAACAGTACAACAGCTGACCAGCTGATTTACAGCCAGTGCTGCCAACGCATTTAGCGCGCATATGACGTTGCCTGCGTGTTACGCGCTCACTATTTCGTGCCTTCACGTTGCAAATCTGGAGTGAGACAAAGTAATTAGAGTGAGACAATGTTAACATTGTCTCACTGATGAGCGAATTGGCCACTTTGCTTTCTCAAATCAGTGAGAGAACATGTACATTGTTAGGTAACTGTAGGAAAACGTACATTTTCAATCATTCTTTTATTTAATGAATGTGTTGGCATCAGTAAGACAAAAATCTGCAATATTTGTAGGCCCACTTAGAAAAAAAATTTAACACATGTTAGGAAAGTTAAAGTTTCAATATTTTATCGTTTCACCCGGCTTTGGCTATTCGGAGAGCTCAGGCACACCATTTTATTGTGCATACCTTTTTTACCGTGCCATTAGGAATACAATTCTGGACTATCCTCAGTAATAGGGCCTTTAATTAAAGTATCGTGATCTTAAGACTTTTGCTTTCAATATCTCTCTCTGCACATTTGTATCTGTACCTCTGTTCTACATAATCGTCCTTAGACTGTTTAGTATATTCCTGTCTGTATAGTGATGGAGGGATTTTCTATAGTACAGTAGGCTATCTCTGTTCTTTCAACGTCCTAGTGTGTTTTGTATTTTCCTGTCTGTAGGAACATAGAAAAGTGTCCTGTTTCGTTTTGCCATGATACCTGATGGCTGTATGGCTGTCGTAGGTTCCTACTTAGTCTAATTTTAATTTTCTAGGGCATTTTTTCTTCGTCAGTTTGGTATATCTATGTCTCTGGGGACATAGAAATGTGTCCTGCCTGTTTCCGTAATGATACCTTACCGTTTAACTGTCACTATGTCTGCATGGTTGTCAGTTGTCATGGCTCCTACCCCAATCTCTGACAGATCCCCTGTCACGTCTGTCTCTTTTGTGACATTTTAATAAGGAACCTTCTCTTTGTGTACACTTTGACGTCAACGCTTACAAACGTACAACAAAAACAACAGCTCCCGAGGATACATTTGGTTACAGTAGGTATGTCAATTGTTGTGAAATATTTTTTGTTAGTTTTGAAATAAAATCGTCATTGGTTTGAATATTTATATTATTTTTGTAAAGAAAACATGTGATTGAATAAGATAAACAAATACATAGGGTGAAAAAGGAAACAGAAAGTTAAGGTCCTTTCTTAAATCAGCAAAAATAACTGCAACTATTATTTTACTTGTCTGTTGATTTAACGCTTTTAATTTTACAAGAACAAATTGTTTTAAATAGTTGAAGTGTTGCGATACGGTAACGCTCAAATAATGGAAATCTCTATTTTGTTGTTTTATGAGATATGTTGACCCATACAGGCATTTCAATTGTAACACAGGCATAGCAAACGTAACATTGTGTACCTACATTACGTCCCTATAAAAGTGTCGTCTCATGAGTTTAGGTCGTTTTTCTTTAATTAAAATCCATGAAATCTTCCCATTATTTTCTATTTTTGCTTTGTTCTGTTTAGCTCCGTGGTTTCATCTTTCTACAAGGATTTTAAAAATAGTTTATTTCAGTGTGTATACGTACATAGGTTTAAAAGAGTTTGGGAATAACGGTATAATATTTTTCATCATGATTGTTTTATATTTTAAAACTTTGTGGTATCTCAGTATTGGTTATATTGTTTGCTATCGTAATATAAATCAATAGTAGAATTGACAGCTTCAATACGAAATAATTCATTTTGTAAACTTCAACTATGGGTTGATATATTCAATGTATAGATAGAATCATGAAACAGTTACCCTTAACATTATAGAAATTATATGTAATGTGCAGCCCTGGTTGGTAATGGAGCTAAGTGATGTATATTTTTATATTTGCCTTTTCAACAATGATAATAATGGGTTTAGTCGTAACAAAACATTTTATATTCCTACATTTATTCTCCCTTTCACTTAATATCTATCGGGTATATTATTAAATTTCTTTAAGTCTTAATCAATATTTTAAAATTACAAATGAAATGAAAATATTTATTTCAAAAACAAAGTTAGAGCCAGAAGGCCCTAACTTTGCTCTCATACTTTAGATAATCATACTTCACTTGTTTTTAATCATGGATTAAAGAGTAGATTTCCACCCCTTTAATCTATGAATGAGCTAAACATCGTTACAAAAAGCCGTTTTATAAAATAATAACTTAACGAAGAGTCTGACTCACTCGGTAAGCAATTAGGCTTGCGCAATATCGAAAATGATTAACTACGCTCCAGCCAAAGCCAATACGCCTCAAGTACAATTTGTTGAGACAAACTATAGACAACTGTCAACGAAGACTACTAAAAGCAAACGTTATTTTACATATCGACTCTATATACTTTCATATATATAAAATATTTTAAATACTTTTTTCATAATTTTTACAAACACGAATAAAACTGACATAATACAATCTATCTTGTTGCTGAGGTACATTACACACCCTTGGTATCAAATATCCACCGGAATCATCCAGCCGATAATAAACTTATCGTTGTGGCCACTTGCACTTCGTCAGGCCTAATAACATTTTTCTTGGACACAATAATATAATGAAATCATAAAATAAGCGGAGTGATGGGGTGTGTGGTGGGTACCTGGTTAGGGCTCGGCCAGCCAATGGCGTGCGGGCTGGCGCCCCTCCGGGAACATATTGTAAACACGCCGACACACCCCTCTCTCCTCACTAGGGGCAGATGCCGCGCTAGGGACGTGTGAGTCGCACCTGACCTTCCTTTGTTGAGGGTAACATCATAAATAATTACATCGCCCTCAATGGCTAGATGGATGTACCACGAGAAATGTGATTGCCGATCTATTCATCCCCAGGCCGGGCCCGCCCCTACCGAGCTATTTGTAAAAACTGTTCAAAGCCTGTCTCGTACACATTCGGATTCACACAACCACAACGCGTTTCATCAATAAGCCGACAGCTTGTTCGCATCGCACTGAAAAGAAGGCGGTCCGACTCCTATAAATTTAGGGATTCCTTTTCACTGCAAATCCTCCGCATTGAACACTCGCATTAAGACTCACAGTAACATTGTGAGGGATGTCTGTTGAATAAACATCGCTGTCCTACATAACGACTTCCCGTTGACTCCTCTATATCGTGTTTCTGACTGAGATGGTTTATTAGATTACAGCAGAGGTTATAGGAGCAAGCCGTGACTATTATTCTACATCACAATAACATACAATTACACAAGTATCGTGTTACTATTTAACGTTAAAAAATGAACAAACCATCTTTAGTTATTTACTGACACACTTGAAAGAGAAAATGCATTTTGATTAGAAAATACATAGGTGATGTAGAGTTTCGAAACTAAAAGCCTGAATGATGATCCTTCAACTTTCAAGTAATGTACAGTAGACCCAAGCAAGGGACAAGATAGAAACAATGTACTCTGCGTTGAATCCCAGGGAGGCCTTTGATTGAATCAAAGTGATACTCGGATTGAATAAAATCCTGTTTTAAACATGAATGTATTCATGTTAGTGAATTCCCCTATAGGGAAGTAGATATTGCCGTAGGTGGTAGGGTAAGACCTACTTTACTTTTATAATTTTTCATTTTCATGTCCCCAGGAACTAAAAACACTATTAGTTTCAATTGTTGTATTTAGTATGTATGTACGTATACAGGGTGAATTTTAAATGAGTTCCCCCCCTACTTTTTTCTGCATTTCTTAAGATATCATCTCCGGACCACGTCAGATCATTGTTGAGTAGTAAGTACTTCATTTTGACTGGGTATACATTTTTGGCCGCCATCTTGGATCCGCCATATTGGATACAAAGTTTTTTTTTCAAATGTAAAGGTAGTGTTGTGACCCATTATTTCAAACCAGAATTTTACGCTGATTACAATGCCACAATTATCTTTTAAAAATCTTGATCCGTTCTAAAGTTATGAGGACTTTTTATAACTTTATTTTTAGCGCATTTTAACATTGTGCATTTACAAACTAAGACCATAATCTCAAAATAGTGCTAGATAAAGATAAGTATACACCACCATTCATTGCCGACATATTTTCACTTGGTTATGATGGATGTAGTTTTTTCAGCCGCCATCTTGGATCCGTCATTTTGAAATGAGATCAATTAATTTAAATATGAAGTTGGTGTTGTGACCCATCATTTTGAACTACTTTTTTATACTGGACTCAATGCTGCAATCCGTTTTTGGTTATCAAGCTGTCTTGATGAAACATTAAAATAGTCTTATTTAAAATTTCAATATTTCAAAAACCAAAGATGCAAATGAAAAACGGATTGCGGCATTGAGTTCAGCATAAAATGGTAGCTCAAAATGATGGGTCACAACACCACCTTCATATTTAAATTAATTGATCACATTTCAAAATGGCGGATCCAAGATGGCGGCTGAAAAAACTACATCCGTCATAACCAAGTGAAAATATGTCGGCAATGAATGGTGGTGTATACTTATCTTTATCTAGCACTATTTTGAGATTATGGTCTTAGTTTGTAAATGCACTATGTTAAAATGCGCTAAAAATAAAGTTATAAAAAGTCCTCATAACTTTAGAACGGATCAAGATTTTTAAAAACTAATTGCGGCATTGTATTCAGCGTAAAATTCCTGTTTTAAATAATGGGTCACAACCCTACCTTTACATTTGAAAAAAAAACTTTGTATCCAATATGGCGGATCCAAGATGGCGGCCAAAAATGTATACCCAGTCAAAATGAAGTACTTACTACTCAAAAATGATCTGACGTGGTCCGGAGATGATATCTTAAGAAATGTAGAAAAAAGTAGGGGGGGAACTCATTTAAAATTCACCCTGTATATATATGTCCGTGATCGTGATAACTCGAGTAATTTTGGTCCAATTTTCCATATATTTGGGTTGATGGTGTAAGCCGGCATAAACTTGAATGAACTTTAATAACTAGCATAATCGGATCATGGGAAAAGGACCATGGATGGGGAGGGGGTTCCATTTTGACCCTCAAAACATAAAAAGTCCCATCGTCTTTTTAAACCATTTTGAAGATGTTAAACAATCTAATAAAGTACATTGAAGTGTTTTTGTACGGTTATTTCTTATGGGAAAAAATTGTAAATTACACTATCTCTATTTGCATATTTATTTAACAGCAATCAATGTTATTATAATTCCAATTATTGTAAAATGGAGTTTCAGTTATTTAAACTAAATCTTCTGATTAAATCCAAGCTACGTATAAGAGGGCTTGAACAATGTATTCTACTGAAACAATCTAAATAGAAAGGTTATATTTTTATTTATTTTGACTTTAAAAATTCAGAATTGTGAGTAAGGTTACTTGAAGTCCATGCAAAAACTAAAACTTTAAATACGGGTACAGGTCTCTTTGCATCCCTTGTTCATGAGGTTGCTGTTTTTATGCTACCAATAATCAAACTAGTTTTTTATACAAAGCCATCCTAATTGATTTTGATTATAGAATATTTATCTTGATACGCGTATTTAAAATTCAATAATATACTTCATTTGTGCACCTCAAACCCATCAACATCTTAATTGGACTTGGGACCAGATAACAGAATACATCATCGGTACAGGAAACCACCTTCATGTCAAGCTATCGTGTGAATAAATAAGAGCTTTAAACAGTTGCGAAGCGCGGAAATTGAAGCAGTAAATCTGTTTTAGGAGAGACGTGGGGCTGGCGTGCGGATGACCATTATTAATACCATTAGATTAGCCCTAGGCTACGATCGCACCCCGGGTCTAATAAACCCACAGATAAGCAAATTACTAAATTACTTATCGCAGGCCGCACCTCCCCCGTTACTTCTCATCGCCCTAGACGAGCTTTCTAAAAAATTACCCTCGCCACAAGGCGTGTACTCTCTTTATGAATATGGAGATGGATGTGTATGTGTATTGCCGGCAGGTCGCTCCGCCCGCACCTCCGCGCCGCTCCGCTCCGTACATAGAAGTTGTTGAATCCTGTGCTAATGCAAAGATCAACTTTGTATTTATTGGGTTGCATATGAATTGAACTATTGGTTCTGGGGAATGAAATTCATTTTGTAGTATAGTTTTGGATTTATTTATTTTAATAATATATTTCACAGCTGTCCTTATAGCCCCGAATATTTTTTTTAGACATACTATAGGGAAAAATGGACAGGCGATCAACTCAATAAGTGGTTATTTGTTCAGTTGTCAATATATTTTGCGACAACGTCCGCAGATTCCCTGGGGTCCTGAGATGCGGTTCCTCCCCTTTAATCATTCCTGATCCCCGTTGTGTGGGATGCAGTATATCCTGGCCGACACAGACCTGGAGGTTGCGGTGTCCTAGGACCGCTGCCGAGCCCCGGGTGGTGACTCCCCGAGGAGGACCGAAGAGGGCGTCTGTTTTGAAAGACAGAACAAATCGGGCTGCGCTAAAAGACGTCATTTTTCAATCTAGACGCGACGTGTTACAGGTAAACAAAAGATCTTATATTCCGCAAAGGTAAACTCCTAGCCGCCAGGTAGACAAAAAAACCGGGCCTCCAGTAGTTCTTTGACAGTGACAGTGGGGGAGAAGAGTGTTGTGACAGTTTGGCCGCAAAGTCGCCGAATTGTAAACGGACCACACACCTCAGGGGCGTATATCGGATCATGTAGTGAGCCTAATAGCCTGGTCCTGACACAAAGACAGATCTCGACTGATCCGCCGCTAGTCAGCTACCCTCCTGACACGACGTGCGCGCGCTTCTCAAAACAAGATTAAAACTTGAATTAAAGAGGGCCTTAAAAACGACGTTACATAATAAAGCCACCGCAATTTGTATCCTTTTGAATTAAACCCCTTTGATTAATTTTGGTCAATGGGAAAGGGAATGTTTACATCAGCCAGTTGGTTTTATATACCATTATCAATATCACGGTGTTGAAATGGTTACACAATTTGTTAACTAAACATACAATGGACAAAGTACGCTTGGAGTATGCATTTGATTGCATTCCCACTGGAGTAGTCCTTAAACAATATTAACGTTTCAATCACAGCTCAACATTTAATAATTAAATTACACCTACCCTACTATAGGAAATAGCCGAAGACCGATCAACTCGAAGAGGTTGTTTATTTTGTTGTGGGGTCTTTGTCACTCTTTAGGGTCCTGGAAATACGGCTCCTCCCCTTTAATCATTCCTTGATCACCCATCAGTGTAAAGGCAACATTCCAACACAAACTTCATAAAAATATTTGCTTTGATTATTTCAATACTATTTAATCGTTCTTCTAATTTGATATTCACCAATATGTGTGATGATTGAAATTCTTACAGTACTGTCAACCCAGATTTGTCCGGTTCTAAGTAAAAGCCTTCCTGGTTAGATTCTCAATTTTACTGTTTGTTTTCTCGAGGATTTTATCCATCCTCAACTTCTTTATCTCAGCCACTAAAAGGTGCCATCAGTAAACCCGAAGACAAACTCCGAATTACATCGACCCCCAAGATTAATAGATCCATATAGGATTACAAGGAGCGGGTGTGTGGGAAGGTGGAAGGAGAAGGCTGCATTCCGGCAGCACAGGGAGCATTATAGAGGGCCAACAGATTATCTGGCTTTATCGGAATGTGAAAAGTAGAAACAAAGAGTTCCGTCCTTATGGCGTCGTTTATCCTTGCGTTAGGTCAGCGATTCTATCAGCGCGCGCATTTAGTCTGACACTCTCCCAGATAGCTATAAACTAACGTCCTGTCCAGGACTCTTGATGTCGATGTCGCCCCGTGCGATTAGGCTTTTAGTTCTCGGACCGTAATCATTCATGCGGCCCTAAACACCCTGGTAGGACCTCGCCGCTCGACGAGCTCTGGCCCATATAACACCCGCTATCTGATTCAGCTTCTCTTCGACGATCAAACAGATTGAATCTATGAGTTGTTGGGGAAACGTTGTCTCTTTAAATTTCTTAAAGTGTTTGTAGAGGTGTTTTTGACATCCTAATTCCTGAAAAAGTCTTCTGGTAGACAATCAAGTGTTCTTGTAATAGAGTCCCATGCGGTCTAATGAGTAATTTCTCCTCCTTAAAATTTGTCCTCTCCTATAATGTCGATAATTTAATGCAAATGAAATCGAGCATACTATCTTCTGCAGATTGTTTTGGAACTGTGTAGTCTGCTTAATCAGAATTATGGCCAGTTCTATCAATATTATGTACACTATTTATGTTAAAATGTTAAAGATGACAAGATTATGTAAAACTATCAACATACTGTTTTATACACACTGTGGTCTCCTGTACTCTCTAACTGATCCCTCAGCTGATTCCCTAACTCCTCGTCTTTTGAACTTGATGTTATTCTTTCCTCCACTTTACCACATGCTTTACCATCTTTGGGAGTAAACCTTTCAATGCTTTTGGTTGACCAGGTTCCCAGATGAGCTTATAAATTCGATTAATAGGGGAAAATGCTGCGTAGTGCTACAAACTGTGTACTGAACATTTGAGTGGAATTCTGTAAAAATCCCATTCAGTGCTTCACGATATTTTATAATTTTGGTGCCAATCGATGGAGCTTTACGAGGTATTCCGCCTCAAATAAATAAGGATAAACCATAATAGATTGGTTTAAGTAAACCTTGTGTTTTCAATCCATTTGATTAGTATTGGATATTTAAGTTCTGTCAGAATAGCTGACAACATTCAGTTAGTAATAACATATTGTTTACATACATAGCCTTTACACCAAGCACTGGAAGAAATAATTAACAACTCCACTTAACACTGGTCATGCTCGAAATCGATCATCACACACTATAGTTAGAGTAATCATTCACAGGAACTTTCCTCATTAGCGATTCAAGTCTCTGTCTAATAACCAACATGATATTCCAGATCAGCTAGAACCTAGCCAATTTGCTGACCAATTTTCATGTAGTTACGCTATCTGGACAATCGGCGTTAGCTAACAACACCTCGGAGTCGTTGAAGAGTATAGCAACCCCATTAATCCGACGTAGCTGGTGTTCGTGCGCCTAGCAGTGCAGCGGCGTGCCACGGCTTCGTGCAGGACTCTGAGTTATTGTTGATGGTCATAGCAGGGGCATTAATACGGCCCTCTCACACGACCATGCCGGCCAGCGGCCATGCCACCAAATACGAATGAGTCAACACTGTTCCCGCAATTAGCCAAAAATCAATCTAATAGCTCTGCGTGCGCTCCAGCCCCGCCTACTTCTAGCACAATGTTATGTAGATTCCCGCCGTACACTTGCTACACGACCTTGTATTAGCTCTTTAATATATTTTATGGTTTTTAGTAAGGAAACCTTAAAGATTAACATTTATGTGATCAGGTAAAATATTGTTATAGTTATGTGTATTAAAGTGTTACTGACTAGGTAAATAGAATCTGTAATGGAATGGGGGTGAGATAGCAATATGGGTGGGGGTATTTTCGCCATCCATAGGTTCATGTTGGGGTCAATTAGGTGAAAGCGAGAGGAAATTAAGGTAATATGCAAGAAAAGAGGTGGTGGATTCTTTTAACCTTGCATCTACCGGTTATTCAACAGAAGGTTCTTCTGTACTTTGGGCGTGTCCGTGAAACGTATCAAGCAAAGCAAGGTGTGAACCGATACAGTGCGAAAATGAGCTGTGCTGATAAACACATCAACTCATCAACAACTGTGAATGTTGTTTACATTTCACACAAAGCTAAACTAAACCTTAAACAATTGCTTGCATCTGTTGATACCCATCGCATATCCATGTTATATTACTCGGTATTATTTCAATAACCTTAGTAACTCTTTCCCATGACAAAGAATACATTTAAAACAAAATCAATCCGAAAATATAATTTAATGTAGTTTTGTAAATGTTTGTAAAAAGGATTAGGCTAATAATGTTTATTACTTCGATAGTAAAAAACATCTCACACTGACGAGACCCCTGTTGACGAGCAGCTTGCATGCCTTTACTAAATCTACTTCGAAGGACCACTTAACTTGAAATACCCACTGCTAGTAATGTGATTCAATACGACTCTCATAAGAACCACTACAGTTGTCGATCATATTTGGCTAGGCTTATACTTTATGTTGTCTGAAAACAAAACCTACAAAAGTATTTTTTGTGAACAAAACGTAAAATCTAGGTAGCTTTTCTTTTTACACGAATTTCGGATTAACCCGTGCAAATTTTCCTGTGGCTTAATCTAGCTGGTACAACTCTTAAAAATAATGCCCGCGTCTATACTTACTTTAAAAACGTCTTATTACTCAATAAGTCCTTTCAGAAGTAAAAAGTTCTTAAAATTTGTTTGAAATTTAATTGGCAGATTCGTATTAAATAATTTTATTGAATTTAAAATATACCATCTCATGAGTCGGCCTATACTTTTCAGCACCCATGTATCTTAGAGAAAAAAAGACATCCTAAACAATTTATTCAACAAGATATCAAATTAGATAAACATTAGTGTCCTTAATTAATCAATTCAAGTGATTACGAAAACCAACCTGAAGGGTAACTCTTTGTTCAGGAGAAAACATCCACCCAATTGTTTTCCAGTCGGTTTAAAAACTCTTAGTTTTTGAGGAAAATTTTTCAAATAATTTATCCATCCTTAGATTTTCCGGTTTTGAAGTTGAGAAACACTAGTGATAATTAACAAAAACTGAATATACTGGATGTAAGATTTTGGTCAACTCTTTCGCCATCTATTTTTTGTAGTTGTAACATTCTGTGTTTCGAAGCTATTATTGGCTCTTCAATTTATAGATTCTATAAACATGCTATACTAAACACGGTCAACTCTTGGTGGCAAATAATAACTTGTAATGGTTATATTACCACCCACGTCGTTTATATCCACGAGTTCTTTGATAAACATATAATTACAGTACCGCTATTTACAGGTTTTATCTCATTCAACGCAAAGTTCTGAATCCCTTATTGCACACATAGATCTTAGAAGAAAATGGCAAGATCATAAGTTCTGTGATTTTTTATTATAGTGATCAGTCAGTCAGGGGAGGAAAAGAATAAGTAATGTATTAGGCTTGCATAGGTGATTGATTAATAACTCCATTCATTACTAACCAATAATAATACAGTACATCTTAAACACAATACACAAGCATAACATAAATATTTTTGATTATATAAAGTCGGAAGTTTTCTTAACCTTTGTGAGATCTTTTTTAACGGCAAAACGTAAATAATAATTGATAGTTTTTGAAATTCAAGAAAATAATGGAGAGCTAATTGGAACCTTTACTCTTAAAGCAAAGTAAAGTTACTGCATTATATTTCCTAAACAAACGTTTCAAAAGTTTTGGCTTATATTAAAGGTTCACTAGTATGTTCTATACTAAACAGTGTACCTTTTATCCATTAATTTAGTATGAAAATAATAAAACGTTTAAACTTATCCTTTTATATGAAATTATTTTTGTAATTACCCTAATTTTTGTGAGTATTAATTTTTGTGAGTATTTTCAAAAGTGTTGTATCCAGCATTTTCTTGATTTATTTGAGAAAAACAGACATCCAATTTTTCCTAAAATTAATTAATAATACGAATTTCACAATTTGACGAAGTAAATTAATTGTAAAAATAATGTAAGCAATGCTTGAAGTCTGAGATTATTTTCAAACGTTACGGAAACTTTGAATAATCGTATTATATTATCTGAATATTATCTCTTCACATCGTCCTAACCTCCTAGTCATCTTACTTCTTGGTAGTTCAGCGTGTTGGTGAACCCCTAATTGTAGTGTTCATGGCCAACGTGATCCCACGATGTGTCCATTGATGCTATAAACCAGCATGAGCCATATTCTATAAACCTGTGAAAACCTTTAAGATAAACCCACAGAGAAAGATAAATATAGCATTGATCTGTTGGCCTCCTGATGTTATAATATTAATTGTGAGTCTAATTTGAGGTTAAGTATACTAAAAAGTCGGGAAATTAATAATCACATGATATCGCAACACCTTTCGCTATATATTTATTGAAGAATGATAGCGGGCAGTGTAACAGAGGATACCCATTGTGGAAATAGTTCTAAATTAGACTCAATAAACACTCTGGTTTCAATGTCAATTTGAAATCTAACAGTGTTTTAAGAACGTGACAATATGTGTTATGCAATTGAAAAGTTTGAGACATTTTCATATTTTTCTAAACAACGGAAAATATTTCTAAATTACACAAAACACAATCTTATTATTTATTTTACGTGTTGCAGGCTTTAAAAATGATGTACAAGCAATGAAACTATATATTTTTATGTTTAATTCGTTATAGTGAGCAACATTTTGCTGATGAAAATTTGGACTTCGAATGGAGGTTAGAAAGCCTGTTTTTTCATAAAATAGTCCTTCCTGGTGCTGTGAAATGTATTGACTTTCTATGCTGATCATAGTAGCTAAGCTGTTTTAATTAATTAAATATCACATTGTTGTTATTGCTTAGGACGTATCTTGCTTTCTTAAATGCTTCACTATGAAGATAACATCGATTTAGAAATGAGTGGATAACATATCGAAGACAAGGAATGAAATATAAAATAGGCCTACACCAATAATGTTTACGAAAGAGGCTCTTCCACGTTCTCTTGCTGCCAAACAACAGTACTCTCAGATTGCTGAGGTCGATGTCAGTAAACAAAGGAATTTAAGAATGCCGATACGAACCAAACCAGCCAGGATGAAAATGGCGTCCGGACTGGATGTATGCCCACTATTTGGGGCTGGGGAGGAGCGATTAATTTAGACCCGCAGCTGCCGACAGCCGATCCCATCTTGACTAATAATTTCGTCAGGTGATGGGGGACAGAACCGTTATCTGATGCGAGGATCGTGATGCCAGCTGTGTTCGTGTTCGGCTGCGCACTGCATCAAAACAAAACATACCTCGATATCTGAACTGCTCATACAGGGGCATGGTCATAGAGAGAGATGAAGAAAGAAATACGTCATGTGGAGAAATTTCTTATTGTGATTCGGATTTTTCTGTTGTTCATGATTGTTGTCCTTGCAAAAGTAATTTTTTCCACCCAGCAATCTGGCGTGACGGTTTCTTGTCATTAAAATAATCTCTTTTGGAAATACTATTTCTCTAAATCGCTCTTGCCAGGGCAATGTTCATAGAGAGAGAAAGATGAAGAAAAATTTCATTCCGTTGGGACGTGTCTTATATTATGATGCGGAGCTTAGGGCCTACATGATTATTGAATGTTGCCCTTGTGAATTTAACATGTTCCACTTAGTAATCGATTCTTAGTAGGACGGTACATGTCTTGCAATCTTTCTGAAAACGAATCCCTTCTAAAAGTGTTGTCAAAACAACACATGGCTTCATCATGGAGAGAGAAATATAAATTGTTTTGTGACGTTTCATTAGTGAGATACGAAGCTTTCTATAATTTGCGATCATTGTTGCCCTTGAGAATTACACATGAGAATTAACCAAGAAATAGACACTTGGTGTGACTGTTTAGGGTTGTAATCGGCTCAGAATAAACCCGTTCCAAAAAAAAAGAAATAAAATTACATTAATTTCTTTTAAGGCTAGTACAGAACCAGAGATTTGTTCTTGGCTTGTAAAATCTACCTTTAATTACTAATTGTTCAAAACGTGTATTTAGATATTTTTACTGAAATCTGCAAACATTCCCAAAAGTAAGATGATGCATCAAGTTTCCAAAATAAAATAAAAACGACTCTTTATAAATACTATTGAAAATTTATACAGGATTCGTACTACTATATTATTATCCTTTTGAATTAATTAAAGCATACGAGGCATGCTACCTGGAAACAACAACATTTCCTCTTTCTTCTTTTCAGGATCGTTGAAGATTATTTAACATTAACCTATCTTTAGAGAATGATTACCTTCTATGTAACTGTCCATTTTGTAACAAGTGTTGTAAGACATTTGATCTTTCCGGTTTGTTGTTCCTCCAAGCAGATATGTGGTTGAAACGGTTGACGAAGTTCACAGTCTGTCCAATGTAGAAGTTATCACAATCATTACAATTGATTTAGATACCCGAATATCTAATAGATGCCCGAAGCGTCGAATTTGTAACGGGAAAATGTAATCCTGAATACAAAATGTATATTGGAAAGTATTTTTAGCATTTGGTTTCGTAAAAAAAAACTTAATTTAAGAATAAGAACGAATTATAAAGTGCTATATTTGGATACCTTTGGGTGTAAGCCCGTTACAACAGTCAGAATTTTAAACTTTGGTTATGTATTTCTAACTGTACATATCACACTGCAGGCTTTCTTTAAACAAACTTTATCGCATAAACAAGGATACAGTATGGTATAATTACACAAGAATACTTACAATAAAACGTTATTTTTTTATATTACTATTACTATATTAATGCAGTTATTAATATTACTGGCACTTCCAATTCTGTTCGGCTATTACTATCATAGAAACAAACAACAAGACTACACAAAACACAAAATCAAATAGTAGGCCCCTAATCATGATGTTCGTTTTCTTTGAAAATGTAGTTTTCATTGCTTATACAGACGTACTGTATGAATTCAGGCTAATTGGATAATTACCAGTACATACGAATACGTTTAACAATTCCATACAGCGTTTATGCATGTTTAAATGATTTGTTTGCCTTTAAAATGTTGATATTTTAACTCTCAGTTTTCTCCGTATTAGAACTTGAGATTATTTTACTGATCTTCATTGCGTCTTTACAACTTCATTTTGACTACAGCTGCATATCATTTTCTGTTTCTTCTCAGATTGTTGGTGGAGAAAATAGGAAACTCGTAATTAGGAAAATATTTGAGTCGGAGGGACCAAGAATTTCGATTTCCAGGGAAGGGGGGGGGGGGCGGATGAAATAATCAACCTCTGGGCACTGAAAATAAATTAGGGTCTCTGTTAGGATCGTCTATTAGTCCAGTCGGGTCTTCGGATACCATAATTTCATAATCTGCCTGCCAAGAGAGCCTGTCAAGTTTTCCTCGAGGGCATTCGAATATTCTCTACTTATTTCTTTAATATTCTTCGTTTGCTAACATGTTGATGTTTTCTTTACTGTCAAAAAGATGGTTAATTGTAGCTTAAAAATTCTGATGCCATATTTATATCTATTTTACCTGCCAAGAGGCAAATTTCTCCTTCAAGATAGTCGAATATTTATTATATTGGCTTACAGCAGCACCTTGTCGAAATTTTCTAGCATTTAAAAAGAATTATTACTAATTACTGGAAATAAGTATTGCATCTTGAATTTCAAATTGTATCGGTTGTGTAAAGCTTTATTTGCCTGATATAGGCCTAAGTCTATTTTTCTATCATAGCCGTCAGTAGACAGTTTGGGAAAGAACTGTTGGTGACGTAATTCATGCAACAGAGTTTCCATTTCATCTACATTATTTACTTTACTATTAAGACAAATGAATGCATCATCATAATCAAATCCAGCTCAATACTGTGTTTTTGTCAACGCGAGTTCTAATGAAAGTTAAAACAATTGTAGGCAAATAAAAGCATTTTGTTTGGGATACAACTATTTATTCATTTATTGCGAAGAAGAAAGATCACAAACGTGTTCACTTTTCCAATACCATATAATATAATTACCGGTGATAATAATGTTTCTACTCTACGTCAGGGGAGTGAAATCACGCTGCTTAAGTGTAAAACGTATTTTTTCTCTCTAGGGAATTACAATCAAACCACTGCACCATGTTTGGGTCTTATATTAAAGAGGTTTAGTAAAAAAAAACTAATTCAACTAGTTTTTCTGAGCGTAAAATGTTCAATCAAATAACAACTTTTAATGAATATAAAATTTCAAAACATAACTAACTGAACGTAGATCGGTCAAAATGTCTACCATAAACAGGTTTAGGGAAGTTATATTAGCTTCAGGAATGAAAAAGAACTGTATAAAGAATGTCTAAACATTCATTTGAATCTCATAGAATTTACGTAAAACAATATTGTTTTTGCCTCCATTTACCTCGTCCCAAAACATGCAGTTTCACAGCAAAAACATTCTTCCTGCGCGTTGAACGGAGGACCGTTTGCAAACAGACGTTTTATTAAGATCCTTTCTTTTAGTCGAATCCTCAAATGTCGTCGGTAATGTAGAAGCGTTTGCCATTGGCGCGATCACAAAAACTTCTCAGATCGTCCAAGATTCTTCTCGCCGCGCCGAAGGAGAACAGGTCAATTTTTACCCGACGCTTCCGTCGAGTTGGCCGTTCGCCGCCAGTCACCATTTAATTATTCTACAACCTAATTACCTATAACGTTCTAATTATCAGACCTGCGCCTTAGTTATTTGCCTCATTTATGCGTGGTCCTGTGGAATTAATAGAATCATCAGCTGTTATAAGGGTGTAATAACGTGCCGAACCAGTAATATAAGTAATAACTGACCGAAATATCAAAAATTAAGTAATTTCTCTAAACTTCTGGCATTACTGCAATTAAACTGGTTAAAACGGGCGCCAGCGATGGCGGTAGTTATGATAATGGTGTGACGTTAAATGTTCTCAGTGATCTTCCATCGCAGTTCAACCGTTTGCTCGAATTTACATTTTGAAGAGATTACCAAAATTTGATTATTCACACGTAGTAGATTATTCCACATTTTACGTTACTGAGTCGTTATAAACTACTTCATAAATAATGTTATGTATATTGTTAATTAGTCGATTTTCTAAAATATTTATAACTATGCCAACAATAAGATGGTGTAACTCCATCATCTTTATAGCATACATAAATACAGAGTGACTGCCATAAGTTTTAGAACAATATTTTGGTGTAGCCTAAGTACAAAGTAAATGAAGTGTGATGATGCATTAAGAGGTTCCAAGTCTAAAAATTGGCTTCGCAAAAAAAATATTCAAATATTCTAAAATAAAATTTGTTTTAACACACTACAGCAATTACCTGCGAACGGATTTGAGTAGTGATGTCATTTTCGTGTTCTAAATTAAATTTTGAATTAAAATAATAGAAAATGTTGGAGGATCAATTATACAAACTCCATTGTTAATAGTTCCAAAGAATAATATTAAAGTATTTGATAAAAATAAAAATAAAAACATTGTGATATCGTATTTTTTAGGCCCTGTATACAAGGAGGTAGCTTATTTTGAAAACTGCGCCATTTTATAAGCTTTCCAACCATATGCTACACTATTAATTATTGAGGTTTAGATCTGCTTACGTTCACTTTAGTGGTTTGAAAACTCCAAAACACGAGGTTTTTACCATTTTAAACATAGATGGTTTCTAATTTTAACCATGTATTCAGCAAAACTTGTATTTTAGTTCCAGTTTGAAAAGTAAAACGTAAAAACAGCAAAAAAGTTCCCTGTGTTTTCTAGTATTCAAATCACTAAAACAAACAAAAGAAGATCTAACCCTCAATAGTGTAGCGTATGGTTGAACAGTTTTCAGCATATTTTGCTACCTTCTTGTATACAGGGTGTAGAAAAATGCAATAAACCAATGTTTTTTTTTTTTTTAAGTTTTATCAAAGATCTAATTTTAATCTTTGGAACTATTTACAATGGAGTTTGTATTATTGATCCTCAATCAATTTTAATTATTCTTATTTAATATTTAATGTAGAAAGCAAAAATGACACCATCTGCTCAAAACCGTTTGCAGGTAATTGAGAAATTGCTGCATTGTGTTTGAAAACATAGTCATTTTAGAAAAAATTAAAATAATTCTTTGGGAAGTCAATTTTTAGACTTAGGACTTAGGCACCTCTTATGTGAATCATCACACTTAATTTACCTCGTACTTAAAAAAAAAAAAAAAAAAAAAAATATATTTGTAATACTGATGACCAGCCACCCTGAATATAGATTTACACTAGACCTACAACTCTATACTTGCGACCTTTTGTTATTGTTGCTTTATTAAATGTTTGACATTCTTTAATAAATTGGCTCATCGGTACCCTATTTTGTTTGTCTTTTTTCTTTATGTCTTTTTTTATTGCACATGCGTCTTAATTAAATTATATTGCGAATTATTATTGTTTTTATTTATTGTAGTTTATGACTTGTTATGTATTCCGATATTGTAAAGGCACTGACTTTTGATGAATGGATAATTGAACACAATGCTGTTCAAATTTTCCGTATTATTTTGTAGATGGCAAATTTATCTCTGAAATACAAGCGACGTTCCATAACAGCTTTAATATTATATGCTATCGATTTTGCGATGTAACCAGCAAACGCGCTGTGAAGTAGCACTACATGGTAGTATAGATGAGCTAGCTTTTATGTTTAGCATCTCAATACCTAAGTAAATCCAGGAATTGTAGTTGTTATGAGACAATACAAATAAAGTAGGCCTCTAATTTATATCACACTTTTAGGATAAGCTTCACGTGACTGCAATTCAAACAAAATGTTAAATAAAACAGCTGATTACAATTAAAAAATCTATTTTGCTACGTTGCTCTTAATGTTAAAGATTTTTACATTGAAACGTCCCTTAAAGTTTCATTTGAAACCAGGGATATCTCAATGTGAAATAAGTGTGTGAGTAAGTGTTTAAAAATATAGTTTACTGTAGAACACCCTATGTGAAACATAAAATGCTACAACCCATGAAATTTGATAGTTATTCAACATCAGCTGTATAGTAGCGCACCTGATCGTCAAGATAAAATGAAACACATAGAAATTAAGTTTACAAACAAGTTAAGTTATATCCACCTGGATTTGTTTACATATATTTGCTCCTGGTATGGAATAAACTGTATACTACCCGACCGTACAGATGGTTTCCTTTCTATCCCTGGGTAAGATGGTGGCCTAACATTTCAACGTTTACGTTCAGGCGTATACTCACAACCTTAATAAAATTTTGAGAATTTTGTGTAAGTTGTTTCAGTCATAATATTTATAATCTACAGCAATAATTTTTGATACAGCAAGTATATTTCTCATCTTATGGCAAACTGTTTGTTTCGTGTCCGGTTTTGATTAAGTGCACTGATGTCGACTAGGGTTAGGTTTGCTGCTACTAGAAACGTCATCCAGTTTGTTTTTCTTTTAGTCATAATAGCTTAGTATAAAAAGAATAAATTTACCAAATTTGATCATAATTCGTCCAGAATATTTTCTCTTACGTAAGGGCACATTTACAGTTTGTCACTGTTAGGTTGTAGTAATACACGAAGGCAAGTAATATTTTACGAATGGATTATTTTCATTTGGTCAAGATGGTTTGTGAGAGTACGGGAAGTGTGGGCTGTTGAGTGCTGTGGGGAGGTACGAACCCAAGGGGGTCTAGCAGTCAACTTACAGGAAATTCGGATTTATTCTGCCTCATAAACAAGTCGTCCGCCATAAGCTTCATACTAATTTGGGCATTGGTTTCCCCGCAGGGAGTCCGAATCAAATGTTATCGATGGACTTGATCACTCGGCATATATATCGCCACATTGTCAACATTAGTTGTAAATCATCGGCTGCACCAACTCCACCTCCCAACTCCATGACTCCGCGACCACACGTTGGAGTTCCTACGGAGTTGAGGAGTGCAGACCAATTAATCGGTAAATAATGATCCACGGACTCAACCATGCTGATCCTACCTAGTCCAAGAGCATCGCTATGCAGTATGCAGATTGCAGCTCGATCATATACACTTACCGACTAACAAGGATGAAGTCTAGACTCTGATTTGTGACGGTAGACTCTTTGATGTTAAATATTCATCCAGCGCAGCAGTAATCATGTTACCTTATATTAGCTAATTACCCACTCGTCAGCGTCCCACTATTATTTTCAATTACCGCACACGCTTGCTAATATGGCTGAAGACTCCAAGCCAGAGTTTTCGCGGAAAGACGAAGAGAGTAAATCCTGTGTCGTCAAATGTGGCAAAAAGAATGTCGAGCCGCTCATGGAGGTTTTTTCTCTTGGTAAGCTTTTGCTGTGTTTACGTTTACTGCGTACCTCCTGTAGCGTCACAGTACATACATGTGTCCTCCTGTAGGCCTACTACCGTCATCTCCGCCCCAGACACTCGTTACAGAGTGAGCTGTGCGGCTGTGAGGCTGACGGCGCGACCGCGACAATCGTTGTGTTTTGCGCGGACGGCGGCCGTTTTTTGTAATTGGGACGATATGTTAAAGCGAATTTAGCGAGAGAGCTATCCCTCTCTATTAGAGAAGCGGACGGTATGAGGAGGAAGAGGAGGAAGAGGAGAGGAGGAGGAGCGGCGAAGGACGTGTAATTGGCTGTAGCGCGGCAGTACCTCGGGGAGGGGAAGACCACCCAAGAACTCGAATACTGGAAGGCGTTGTACCTTGACAACGCTACAAGACCTTCCTGCGCGGTGCCGATTTATGAACCGGTACCTACCGACTCGGCGGGCTTTTTGTCTCTCCCGATATCACCGAAACACGCGGCTACAAAAACCAATAAATTATGTCGCGTTCTTCCGAAGCTGCAGCTCCACTCCCCCGAAGGTCAGAAACCGAGAGAGCCGTGGACGGCATTAATGATCTAGATCGCCTAGATGTCAGCTCGCTGTGTCCCGTTCAATTATGTTATTAGCGAGTGCACATAAAGACGTCCGCCGCGCCGTCCGCGTCCGCTGTCCGTCTCTGAATTACGCCAGTTATTAGCTGTCATTTGCTTGTGCTCACCTACTCACCGGTCATCCTATTGCATTATTTATTTGTATCCACTATACCTTGTTCTGGGTTATGTTTTATTTATTCGTGGTACCGTGAGAATAAGGAAGAACACGATAGCATCCCACATAATCTCGCTGCTGTTGCTGTTGGGCATCTGGCATCGAGACACAACATGATGGTCCGTCCTAAAGTCAAGAAAAGACGTCCACCGATTCGATCAATCCGGAGTCATAATACCAGTGTTGCTTTTACAACGAAATTAGTTGTTCACCCTCGGGATCGGATTGGAGTTCATATATAATTTGGTTCACTATGATATCTAAGATACGTAATGGTATAGTTTACAAATAATACAGGATAGATATTGAAAATTTAAAATACCCACTTTTTTTGCAACGAAATTCTTCTACATCCCCGGCAGCTACAAACATTTGAGGGTTTCAAAAGTTTGTGGAGGTTCCATAAAAAATTCCTTACTTTCATTTGTGAGTGAATTTGGTTGCAACAGGGACGGGTTCGATCTCTGGCATATCCACAATCATTTGAGGGGTTAAAACACTCTCATTTGATTGATCGTTATCATTCCATACATAATGACACTGGCATACATACTGTAAAATATCTAATGGTGTTTTAAAATTATCATATACCAATCTATATGAAGCGGTATAGAGGAGATGCCGGTAAGAACGCCCAATCATTACATCGGGTCGTAGTCTCTTAGCCACGACGGCGGGGCACGGCTTGGCTACGGTTTAACGATAATATTATCACCACCATGGATAATACAAGGTAATAACAGAGTACTGGGATGGAGAGAATTAAAGGTGGGCGGGGCTAACGCTCGATAAGCGCCCGTAAATATACGGTTTGCTCGTACGGTTCAATCAGAGGCTCACCGCGTGGAGACGCTAATCGCATGATTTATTGGCAAATTTGTACTTGTCAGCGAATGAGTGACACGCACTCATGCAATCACACTCCAGTTGCTCGTTTGTTTGTTTAGAGTAATGGATGGTATCATTCGAGGTTACGTGACTGTGAAAAATTAGGGATGTTTCATATCACGTGATTGCATTGATCAAAAATAAATATTTAGTTTATCTAGAGTGTTATTAAATCTTAAATAGACCTCTTAGATTGTCAACTGATTTGAATATGTTAAATATTGTGATTGTTGTATGTGATTTTTGCATAATATGTGCTGCGAGACTAAAAGAGTAATTTTTATTCCGTGTGTTAAAAAAATCAGCTGGATTCGAGGAAATCAGCTGTACATTTTCTCACTAATTTTCCTGAAGGAAATAATTACAATAAAGAATTACATTATTTGTAGCTATAAATATATTTTCTTGTTTAGTATCGTGTTACTACTTCGGTTACCTCATTATTGATATCTAGATTTATTAAACCTAAAACATTTAAATTATTTGATCAAATAACTTTGTGCATCGTTAAAGTAATATCGGGTGCATCTAGCTTTCTTCAACCAAAACAGGTAGATTAGGTGTCTTTCCATCAATTCATAGGTATCGATATATTTGCATAATAGATGTTTATTTAGCAAAGAATGACTAAAGTAATTTTTATAGGGGACATTTTTGAGAGATTAATTATAAATATAAACAGTTATACTTTTTGCTTTTTAAGTAATAATTAATTTAAAGAATGGCGCAGTATAATAAAACCATAGCAAATCAAAGAGACAAAATTATTTTTCCAACCTTCTCTCATATTCTGAGTTCCAACGAGATCCTTTGTCGAAAGGAACCACTTTGGGCCCTAGTGAAGTGATATTCTATTAAATTGCTCAGTTTTTAAACATAATAGCATCGGAGTCTTATCAGAACTTAAGCTCTCAAATGGCTTATATTTCAAGTCGTGTTAGATTTTAAATAATCTGAATTTACCCCAAATTATTCTTTTATAGATCAATGGTAGCAGCCAAGCCCTCTTCGTCAATGCTTGTAGATATGGTTAACCTATGCATACACACCAAACTTAACTTTAGATCATCCTCATATCGAATGATGATGTAATTATTCTAAGATAATTTGCAACGCGAAAATATCTCCTTGGCAATATGGGAATGCATCTGAACATATATGTATTTTACCTGGCGTTCAGCGGCACTCCCATATTGCTGAGGGAGTTTTTTTTTTTAATATGACACAACCAAATAACCAAACTATGTACACCTTTAGAACGATTTGGTAATCTAAACTTTCTGCTGTATCCGCAATTTTACTTTGTATTTCTAGAGTTTCTAGATTTATTATATCTAACATGTTATATTTTTATTTTTACATTCTTGAAACATTAGCCTAATTGGGTTTTTAAGAGTTTATTATGACGAAATGCTTAAACAATAGAACTAAAATAATGCAGTAAATATATGTTAAAATAAATAACTAACATTTTGAATAAACATAACTATGCTTTAACTAAAGCAAAAAGTTTTAACTAAAGCTCGAATAGTTGCTTTTTAACAGTTTTCATACATCCGTCATAAAAAAATCCCCCTGTTTAAAGTAGACCTTGTATTGACTTAATTTAAATGTTAAATTACTTAACAAATCTCATTTTAAAGCTTTACAACACCTTCGAAAAGATTAAGTCCCTTTAAAAAAAGTTCAAAAGATTTTGAATAATTTACATAAATAATACAGTAATTCTTATATTTATATTTTGAGTGAAAGTGTTATATGATTGCCACCATAGAAGACTGGCATTTTTCCCTTGTATTTATTTCTATATTGTAACACTCTTGTTAACATTCTTTTTTAATGATTAATGCTACAAATTAATTTGCTTGTGCTGTTTTGTAGCATTAAAAAATAAAATAAAATAAATAAATTTTTTTTTTGAAATTTAGGTAGGCCGATACGCATCGTTCTCAATGTCTTAGTGTTATTATAAACACCATAAAATAAAAAAAATAACATTTTAAATTTGGATTTGAGAAGGTCGATGTGAATGTTTATTTTGTATAGACCACTACCTATAATTTGTACATGCCATTTTACAAACCGTTCTACAAAAAAAGAAAATCGCACCATACTGTTAAACCTATTATTGATTTGATATGATAACACTGATATAAATAAAAGTCCTAATTAATTATTGCTGTCTTGATTTTTTACACAGATAGCTTAAAATACAGTTTGTAAATAAGTATGGAAACAAATCTGTATTTTTTAAACCGAAAAATATAGAAATATTATGTTTGTGACATCGATTGTTTACAATAGTTCCGAAATTTTTCACATCAAAAACATTTTTAAGCCCCCCTAACAGTGTAGGGGGTAGGGGGTGAAATATTTTTTAAAATAACAACCCCTATCGAGTGACCCCTCATTTTGAAGGGCTTGGAAAAAAACACAATGACGCAAACCCGAGGTAGATATCTCACCCCTAACCAAAATGGGAGGAATAAAAAATTATTTATGTAAAAAAAGCACCAATTTCACAAATATGGAAACAAATCTGTATTTTTTTAAATGAAATATATAGAAATATTCAGTTTGTGGCATTGACTGTTGACAAAGTTCCGCGATCTTTTACGTCAAAAATATTTTTTACCCACTTAACAGGTTAGAAGGTACACTTGTAGGGGGTGACTTATCTATTTCAAATGACAACACCCTATTGAGTGACCACTCATTTTGAAGGTTTGTCTAAAGAAAAACAATGACGCAACCCCGAGGTAGATACTTCACCCCTAGCCAAAATGGCAGGTATTCAAACATTTGATTTATGTGAAAAAGCCCCCAAACCACCAATTAAATATTTTGAAATGAAAGGAGACCGAATCGAGTGACCCTTCATTTTATAGACCTTTTGACCCTAAAAATAATGATTTAAGATATATTTAAACCAGTGGATCCAAAACGAAATGGCGGTCACAAAACGTCTATATTTAGATCATTACAATCTACATTTTAATCTAAATTGTGCATCTGCATTCTGAAGGAGCTGAGATGACCAAAGCTTCATAAATGTTTTATAAAATTCCAATTTCTTATTTCAGCTATTTCATATTTTAATTAAAATTCCTACAATTCCCATAAAATGACTTTTTTTTAATTTTTATACAATAATTTAATCATAATTAACATTTTGGGCCAATATTTCTTTTTCAGATAGCCTAAATGGATCTCAATTTAAATAATTATTTTTAGTGTCACAAGGGCTGCATTATGCAGGGTACTCAACTCGGTCTCCTATTATGTTCAAAATTTTGAATTTGTGGAATGGTGCTTTTTCACATAAATCAAATTTTGGAATGCCCGCCATTTTGGCTAGGGGCGTGTTATCTACTTCTCGGTTGCGTCATTATATTTCTTTACATACCCTTCAAAATGAGTTGCCACTCAATATGAGTTGCTATTTGAAAAGATAAGTTACCCCTACCTCCTACTATGTTAGGGAGGTTAGACAATATCTTTTAGATCGCGGAACCTTTGTTAATAATCAATCCCATAAACTATATATTTCTAACAATTTCGGTAAAAAAAAAATTGTTTCTATACTTGATTTACACCCTGTGTAATGCTAGTTTATTATTCAAATGAAGATTAATAATTTATTATCACTCAAATGATTATTCATCGTTTTAGCCTTGCTACATATACAATCAATGAAAACTATATTTTGTCACTCTAACACATCAATATTCTATCAATATCATAATTGGTATCAATAGACCATTATTATCAGAGTAAACATATTAAAAAAAATCAAAAATAATGAACATGTTTGTAGCCTAATGTAAATATTTCATCACTAGGACAGCAATCTTTGATGGTGAACCCAAATGGTATTGATTCGACCTTCCTGATTTTACGTTTAAACTTAGTAATATAATTTATAAACTTTATCAAATCACATAAAATTCTAGTTTCCACCATTTTAAATCATATTCTGTAAAATATTGTTGAACCTAGAAATATATTATTTAAACAGATGTCAAACAGATAGTTCATGATACCTATGATGTAAGGATTTTTCAATGACTTATATAAATGGCAATTTTTATAAACATGAAGTTAAACTATTTTGTAGTACCTTGTAGAAAAGCGTTTATACTTTTATTTATACATTTATTTCATTATTTATTTTAATAGTTGTGTTTGTATGTGTATTTATTTATTATTTATACTGTCATGTGTACCTTGGATTTTCTCATAATACATAAACCTCAGAGACATACATTCTTAACATTAGAAAATGTATATTGTATTTTGGTTTAATATTTATGTCAAAACATTTTTACCTGACCTTTTTTACGTGTGGCTTGATATGTTCATTGTGTGTTTATTAGACCATGTATCTACAAAAACTTCACATCAATACATTTTCAGTCACAGAAAAAGATAATTACTATTGTGTACATTAAGTAGACTAATACAGTAAAGCTTAAAAGCAAAGTGCCATAACATTTATATTTTAACAAATTATTAACCTCATAACCATTAAAGTCACGAAACCCAGCTAATGGAATCTATACATAGGTTTTAGCTTTTATAGCTTTTATTCATGCAATTCTTTTAATTCATGGCTATTAAGAGCTATTTACGAACTTCCGTAGCTATCACCAAATCAAGTACCTAGCCCAAATAACTTTGGATACTGCAAATGGAATTATCATCTTATTGTAAAATCTGAAGCTACTTTTTACGGGTGTTACATCTTGCTTACATTTCAATGATATGAAGTATACCCAACTATTTATATCCTTGCATATAGTCAAACGCCTTTTACAGAAAAAAATCTTACAGTAACAGTGTAATCTGAATATAAAATACCCCATCACAGCAAACCTGCAGACTATACAAAATTCCATTTGCCTGAATGGCTTTTCACCAAGATATTTCTGTAGTCTTGTCAGATTCATTCCCTATTTAAAATATATTGGGTTTAACGAGTACTTACGTTTGATGTTACAGGGAATGTAGTAAAGTATTAAATAAAGGAGAGGTAGTTAGTGAAACATTACAAGCTTATTTTTTTTATCTCGAAATTGTTTGGAGAAAAATTGTAAACATTTTATTTTTAGGGTCCAAAATGGGAAAACCAAATTTTAATCCTATAAAACCCCTCCTATAAACCTCCGGTCCCGTAGTCCTATCATACTCGGTGTGAACTCTTGAAAATAAACGTAGATATACACACGTTTGTGGTAAATTTAATTAAAAAATGACGATCGTTTGCTCCAGTTATAGTGCCTACCAAAAACACACATTCTACAGTATGTATAGTATGTATACAGTAGTATGTAGTATGTAGTATGTATGTACAGTATGTATACACATATACATGTATAAATATTTATATGAATTTGAACGTATGGCGTTTTTGGCCTCCAGAGACCTCAAAACGAAAAAGTAAATCGGTCCTAGAACAAGATTTTACAATGACACGTATGGTAATATCTGGTTCCCTGCATTGGAGATCCGCTAAAAAGGTAAAATAAAATAAAAATAAAAACAGTAAACTAGTGAAGTATTTAAACAAAACTGCGTAATTTACAGTGGATCATTACTTACCCAGCTCTGTGACGAAAATTCATATTAACAGGCCTCTTATTAATGACGGTATACTTAGAATGTTAATAAAATATGGAACAACTGGACAAAAAGATCAACCATATACTAAATCCAGACAGAATTCAATCTTAAAATTGGCCTCAGTTAATCCATAAGGTTGGTAAATTTTAACGGAGTATGTTTAGTGTAATCTGAGTTTAAAACAAAATTATAAGTTAACTACATAACATTGTCCGCTATGTAAAAAAACTGAGCAATTTACTGTTGGTCATAACTAACTTAGCTCTGCAACATTTTTACCAAGTTTTGAAAAAAAATGGAGGCCCGGATTAAGCAAAGCCCGTATTGTTGAATGATGGTTACTTTTGTACCCTTTCTGTCCCAAGCATAGAAATAATTGCCAAACAAATTTTTTATGGTTTTCTGGGTTCTTTTAGGTTCAAATATTGCAAAAATAACAATAGTTACAAAAAATAGTTTTTAATAAAAAAGTTAGAAACATGAGTCCAAATGGACTCATTGGGACTCTACGGTATCGAGATAGGGAAATCACGAAAAAAATGTATTTATTACAACAAATTTTATCTTTCACAACATTACTGTTATTGGTACAATAAAATATTATTTCTAAAGTAAAATTTCTTCTGATGAATTTGTCTTCTTCTACAAATTCCCTCCTCATCCACAAGCTCTTCGATGTCTGATAGGTCACCTCGTAGTAGGCGATCTATTTCAGATCTGCTAATTCTTTGGTCGTCCATGGCCTACAAATAAAAAAATTAAAAAAATTGTTAATTGGACCTATAAAAAAACAATGAAAAAGTACTGGGTACATAAAATAATAATTGACAATAATCAAATAGTAAAAGCGGAGAAAAATTTTCTGACCCCAGGATTTATATTATTATAATATGTATAGTGTATGTTTAAAAGAATAAAACAAACATAGGACTAAAATAAGTTTTTCAACAATTTTGTTTATCAGTCTTTATCATTTAATCATTATCATTTTATCACTAATTGATTTGATAAATAAATGTGAATTCTCACTCCATGTCACAGAGTCCCACTGATGTCATATGAACTCATGATTTATTTTGCCCCTAGGTTAGGATTAGAAATAAAGACATGGAAACAGGCTAAAAAGCATTTTAAAAGTATGACTTATAGTAAAATATTTTTTTTATTGTTGGAAATATGGTATAACTTACCTAAAATAATCATAAAAATGTGGGAAATTGCCGATGCGCCAAAAACTCTGAACAGCTGAAAATTTCCTCTTGGCAAAAAGTTCTGGTGAACACAGCTGAGATTCCAGTTCTGCCACCCTTCAGGCCCTTAATACACCTCTCATATTATGATACCATTTGGCATCATTGGGACTTTACAGAATCAGGAAACTTGAAAACAAATCATGATGCCAAATGTCATCATTGGGACTTAAAGGGTTAACGGATATGAAACAAAAAACGAAACTCTACATAGATTGGACACAAACTGTTTAACCTTCAAATTGTATTACCCCAAAACTTGTCCTTTAATATAAACATTGTTATCTGTTGACCCATGAAGATGATAAATCTACTAAAGAGTAGTAACTATGTAGACTGTAGATAATCAATGGATCAACTACATAGCATGTACAAAGTACCGAGTACAGTCGCATGCTGCGTCATATTGTCGCATTGTGTCTCATTGCACTAATAAGCGTCGGCTGGTATTTGCAGGGACGGCCTTATCGGAGTGCCACACACAGCACCCCGCTCGTTACAATTCCCTTTACAAATACTAGGCTAATCTCGCCCAACCAACCATTCGACCCTACCATTTATCATTCATCATGCTACATTTCACATTTCACCCATCGACGTTATTACTCTCGTTATGTTTTGTGTTAATTTGCAGGAGAAAATTGATATTTGTAAAAAGGTTGAACATTGTTTGTGCCATTATTTTTGACATAAAGTTTGATAATGTTTTATAATCAATATGTAAATTGACATTCGTTCCTTTTATCTTTGTATTCAATATAATACACTACATGTTTCAAATAAAATTGTCAAGTGTATTGTTTTTACCTAGTTTAATTATTGCATATAATACGAAAAAACTGATTTTAATATTATTTGATTGTGTACTTAGTTTATCGAAACTATATTTAACCTAGCTATACCCATAAGGGTGGCAAATCTATAAGATTATGTGCTACGTCAAAATTTCCCTGCACATTTGCTTACAGTCTAAGAGCGGTTTACGTTTCAAAAAAAAAAAAATTATCTATATCCTTTGAATTAATTCATTTTTGCATTGCATTCTTTGGAAGTAAACGTTTGGCTTGACTATTAGTTTTTGTTTAATATTAAGCCAACGATTACATAAATAGCTAGTTATAAAGTTAACGAATTTGATTAATATCAACCGCCAGCGAAATATAGGCCTACCATCTTAATTTTAAAATACGAGTTCAGAATTCATTGATCGACGTGGATATACAGAGGGCAGATGATAGGTGTGTTTTGTAGTAAAATAATGGCTTGTAAAATATTCATCCATTTTTGTAATCCTTAAAACTGAATAAATCGGAAAATATATTCCCCGCATGAAGGGGCAAACATGAGATGATAAAAACACATTTTATCGGTTCAAACAAATTAAAATAAGGAGAACGCAGGTCTTGTCGCCACACGTTTATTTCACACAAAAATACACATTGAAAATAAAAAAAATACAAAAATAAAGTAACAGAGTAGAGAACTTAAGTCTGTTATTTTATTTTTGTATTTTAGCGAATTTCCTATACAGGGAATAAGCTATTACCGTAGGTCTCATGGTAAGACCTAGAGCCGGGACAAATTTACTCCGTTCAGACAACCGTGGCACCTGACGGATTAGGACACCCCATGGAAACCCTTGGGGCCTCTTAATCCTTCAGGTGCCACGGCTGTTTGAACGGAGTTATAGTACAAACGTCTAAACCTACGTTTATTCAAACGAGTTCGCGAACCAGTATAATCAGACTATGGGAACGGGGGTTTATGGGGGGTTTTGTGGGGTGAAAATTAATCTTTCACATCTTTGACCCTAAAAACTAAAAATTTTAAAATATCTCTCTAGACCATTTCGAAGAGCTTAAAAAACCAATAATTTAGTATATTTAAGTGTGTTTGTATGTTCCTTTATTACGGAGAAAATTCCAAAATATATAAATTACAATTCCCATGTTATTGTTATAGAGAATAAATAAACTATTGTAGGTTGCTTGTTTATGGATATATTTTAATCCAAATTAGCAATTTTGTTTATTTCATACTAAACCATAAACATTTCAAAAAAAAAAAACACACTTTCATACCTTCCCCGTAGCAGCAAACTTTACTACTCACTAAAATTAATGTCATTTAAATAGGAAATAAATCTGACAATTTTGAGGAAATATTTTAGAAGACATACAATCAGGGTAAATGGAAATTCTTTTAGTCTGCAGGTTTTCTGCGACGGGGGTATTTCTTTTTAATGTGTGTTAGAGTGTTCCCGTGTGTTCCCCTTATTTCAACAAGATGAGATGTGCCCAAAAATATTATCTAACTACATCTGTGCCATTTAAAATATATACTGTATTTTATAAATGGATATGTGTTCAAAACAATTTTCTATATAGATTCGTCAACACTCAATGTGGACAACCTTGAAACTTCAACCCCGGAGCCATTCTCTTTGTTTAGTAGATAATCATTATTAGGGGTATTTTGGTGTAAATATTCATAATTATTGAAAGTTGTTTCATACCCAAGGTATAACTACGTTCGCCACCTAAGGCGATATTTTAATCAACGTTATAACTACATAAGCAAATACTAGACTATATAAGATCTGTAATTGATAAATACTACCGCATTGGGTTATATGATTTTTTTATTTGAATATAGTCAAACTTTAAAAGAATATCCGTTACATAGCGTGCAATATAAATGCATAAATGCAGTATTTGGTGATATGTACAGTTATATCATTGTATAAAAGAGGTAATAATTGTAGTATAAACGATGTAATGTAGACTTGAAAGAGAAACAACCCATTTAACTTAGTAAGGGTAGTTAGTTATACAGTATGTAACATTAGTCTAATTACACTTATATTATTAATTAACTATCTAATGGTTCATATCACATGGCATAGACTAATACCTATCGTATAGTGGAGAGTGTTCTTAATTGCGGAAAAAAAGTTCTCTTTCATGAGAGACCTCTCTATAAGCGAATTCAATCTATAGGTGGTATGATCTAGATCCGGGACCGATTCACTTTTTCATTTTGAAGTCCATAAACACTATTCGTTAGAATTTTTATAATATGTATGTATACTCTATGTGTGTCGGTGAAATCGGTGACTTGAGTAATTTTGTACAATTTTGATTAAATTTGGCTTAAATGTGTAAGGTAGGATAAACTTGAATGAGTTTGCGATCGGCTCATGAGAACAGGGTATTATAGAGTTTTGACATTTCCAAAAATTGCGTTTTTCCAAGTTTAACCTTTAAACATGGAAATGCTCTCGCGCGCAGGTAAAAAAACAAATAATTTTGTATTTTGAAGCGTTGTTGTACAGTTAAAGGTTTCGGAGAAAATCCCACAAAACTGTACAGTTAAAATTTTCATGTTATTCTTATTGGGTAAAAGAAAACTGTTGTGGCTTGCTTGTTTATGGGAAATATTTTGATAAAATTTGGCTTACTTATTATTTCACTGTAGGGCCTATACCATTGACATTTTATCAGATAACACCTTTACCTTTTACCGTAGCAGTAAACCTAAGTACTTATTAAATCTAATGTTATATAAATGGGAAATACAAATATTTCTTGTTAAAGGAAATATTTTAGTAAAAATCCAATCAGACGGTTTGAAATTCGCTTACTAGGCTAGTAGTCTGCAGGTTTGCTATGGCGGGAGTATTTTTGTATTTTCGAACCTGCAAATACAGGTGGACTCTGCAGCAAATCATTATCGGGTCAAATCATTATCACATTTAAGTCATGGGATAATTAACGGGATTTCATTGCTCTAGTCATTAGACCGCCCGTGCCTCTTTATATATTCTCTGTCTCTTGATAGAATATGTACACCGCAAATAGCTTTTTAAACACTAAAGTTATTGGGTATTATTATTTTATAATACCTTATAGAGTTTTAAGAGCAGTGTAGCATTTTAAATACTCTTTGGGGGACAAAAACGAACTCGATAAACCTTACAAAATACTAAAAAATATTATTTATAGCTTAGTATTTGGTAAAGAAGTAATAAAAATAAAATAAAAATATGTATGCGCTAAAATGTCCCTTCTTGCATTGTTGAACCCACAAATACTGCCACGTTATATACAACTACCAACACGTATGCTACTGAATGTTTTTGTAATGTATCTATAGAGCAGAGAAACCTACAGTTTTCCGTGGAAAATTCTTTGGATTATCTTCTGTAATCTACTGTAGGATAGTCTTTGCTAAATAAATCTTTGCGTTAATTAGCCCCATAATATAATATCATCGTACACCCGTAATACAAGATAAAGAGAGCACATGGACCATGCTTGTTTTGTAAACGTAGAAATTGTCATTCAAACCTCATGGGATACCAATTTTACCTTATCTTGTTTTGCAGTTCATTTCGCACAACGACTGTATGCCAAAGTATGCGTTATCGTAAATTTATTTAGAATAATCTTCCCTAAAAGTAGTCTTACTCAGTAAAATTGATTCATAAAACCCCGTTGAAGCTAAACCCTAATTTTATGTAAAATAAAAATAGGTATACAAAGTTTGATTTTGCTGAAAAGGGCAAACTAAAACCAATAAAATGGAAATTCCATTCCATTAGGAATGGAAATTACGAATGGAAATTCCATTCGTAGGGACTTTGCTAACGTAACTACGGTTATATCTTAAAAATATGCAACCACATAAATATACACAGAATGGACTGTTGAGTAGATTTATGCATGTGTGCCTTAGATTTCGAAACGGGGAATTCTCTCATTCTAAACTCCCTTCCTCTCCTCTTCTCTTTAAAACCAGTTGCAAGCATATGCATCCATCACCTCGAGAGTAACGTTTTCGCAAAGCAATTTCAGTCGGAAAATCGAATGGGCTTTTAGTATGGAAATAAAACAGTCGCCAGTGCCAAGACAGGCGAGTCGGGTTTCAGTAGCAGCCTTTCTCTAAACACCGGCTCTTCATTCTTCAGCTTCTTCGTACTTGAGGTCCCGTTTGTTTGTCAGCATTACTTTTCGGTGGCTATAACGGTCGACGAACGGAAAATTTATGTTCCTTCGGTATGACCATATTGTTTCAACTTGTCTTTACACTGTCTCTTCATAACTTTTTTTCCGCTGGTTAACAAACTTATCACTTCACAGAATGTTTAGGTATTCTCTATGGATGAACATGATTTTTCACTGAAGTTAATAATAGTCAAATACAATGTACATCCTTATTGAATAAATGCCACAACGTTGGCCGGAATTGGTAGTCCCCGAAAATTAAAAAAAAACATCTGGCAAATCGACACACCAATAATTATAATAATAATAATAATCATAATAATCATAATTATTATAGTTCAATAATTTGAAACCATAGCTCATGGTTTTATCTGAAACAGCCCAAATTAGATGTGGGTACTCTTAATGTATTGCTTCAGAGATTCACTGTTTAGTTAGACTAAGGTGTATATTTTAAATATAAAAAGAAGAACCCAAGTATCACTCCTCAGTGCTATGCCACGACATTTGGACTTCCTTATTGAGGAATTAGACCAGCCTTATCTCCGAACTCTAAGGGAGCGGTGAGGCTAGATTGTAGTGGAGAACGTAACTGAGAGTTTTTTTACCCCCGATGGTAGCGGAGCTGCACATGCAGATAGTGGAGCGGAGTCGGTAGCGAGTCAAGAGGCTAAAGTACGGTATTCTTGAAAATACGTTAAACCTAATTTATCTATCATTAGGGAAAATGTACTGATGTAAATAAGTGAATGAATGGTGAAAGCAGTAAAACGCAGCAAAGTAGCCATTCATGTTTTAAAACTGCCTACATATTTAAATTTGGTAATAAAAATTGTAAAATATATTTATAGACGCTTCTTATCATTGTTAAAAAAAGTTTTAAAAACTGTTTACAGGATAAATAGTATATTAAGTAGGCTATGTAACTTAATGGGAAACTGTACATTTGACAAAAAATTACACCATATCATTTTGTGCATTGTAATAAAATTATTCCTTGTCCCAAACAGGACGGTGTTCACTATAACTGGCGAAATAAAACTACATTTTATAGTTCGTTTGACCACGGAGACTCTACCATCGACCAACCCTCGAGGTAAAGAAATCGGGGTGAAATATCGGAGCGGAGAGTCTAGCGGGTCGACGCGGGTACCAGCTACGCTCCTCGCTCCACTATGTTTTGGCGCACCTACACATGTATTTCATTTTACCCACGCTCTAGCCTCCCCGCTTGTTGCTAAAGCAATACATCTATAAGAGCAGCTGAGTTTTATTTTCTTAATGTTTTGACTTTAGTTACTATGGTAATAATTTTGATTTGTAAACTTATAGAAAAGAAAGAAAGTTGATACAAGTTTAACTCTTTATTTATTATACATTTATTAACTTGAAACTTAATTTAAAGCAGGTAAACCAAACATAGCTTAACTTATCCATGGATAAATCGCAATACCGCTTAACTATGTTTTCACCCTTTACATACATGTATGATCTAAAACCCGCTGAGCTACGCGCTCTCCACTACACTCTAGCCTCCCCGCTTAACTATGTTTTCACGCTTTAACCAATTATTTATTTTATTAGTTTTATTACAAAACTATTAATTTTATTACAAGAATTTATTAGTTAAGAAGGAAACAAACACAAGGAAAAGCTTATTTTAAATATTATAGTATGACGAAACGGCTTTCTTCCTGATATAATTAATATTTTTTGATACTGGAATATATAACCAAATTAATACCCCTTGCTATCAATTATATTTAATATTAGGTTCACTACCTACACTAATTATACTAGGTATAACAGTTTGTTATAGCTGGATTTTATATTTATATCTGAGAGAAGAAACCCCCTGTTTAGCCTTTGCGATAAGATGGAAACATTTTCAATTAGCAATGGAATGAAAAAGCTCGCCAACATTGAGTACATACAACCTTCACCAGTGTTCATATTAAGACTCATTTCACTTTCAAAGCAAGCAAGAGCACCCAGGTCTCACGCCTTGGCTAGTGTAACAAGTTGTTCCGTTTGATTATCTTTAGGCGAAGTGTTATTTATAAACCACGGCTCGCTGGCTGGTGTTAATTAAGAGGTGTAATTAAATCACTGTCGAGGCAATTACCTTTGCACGTCACTTTTGTTATCTCGGCTTGTGACCAAGCGTATGAATATATTTAACTGTGCGTGCATACACGAGGAAAGATATAGTCCCGGCGCGGCATGGGGTGGCGAATATATCGTGCTCTCCAGAGTTGAATGTCCAATTTGTGTTGGGTAGCGGAATATATTTTATATGAGATTGCAATTGTAAATGAAAGTTAACTGATTGATGGCTCCATGTTGACTGTGTTCGAATAATTAATTCCAATTTACAAAAATGTGATCATTACCGGTTCAACATATTCGTTGAAAATGGTGTATGGATGGACGGATGTTTAAGTTATATTTCCGAATTGAATAAGGTCCCTTGACTCTATAAAGGATCAACTCTTCAAACAAGGAATTTTCTCTGTAATATCTCATAGGTAACTGCTATCAGTGAAGGTAGGCACCCCAAACCAAAAATTTAGAATACGTAATCTCACCTAGCATAGAGAAATTTTAATCCAAAGGCACGTTTAGGTATGAAATCACCAGTATTTTATTTTATTTGGTGCTTTTGTTTAGTAACAATTCACAAATCATTACAATTCTTGCCTTACTAATGTTTGGCATTTACGATATTTTATTGAATAATGTCAAAATGATTTTCAATGTAGCATGTGGCATGCCATGTTTTCGTCTTTAGATGACACTTCTAAAAATTCTTGCACAGTGTAAAAATAAATAAAAAAACAATTTCACTACCGAGATGTATTATCTGGACCAGAATTGAGAATGAAAAGGGATTGGTCTAAGTTACCTGTGTTACTGCAGTAGCCATAGCTTTTTATGAAAACACAGCAATTCTAAAAGCATCTTTAATTTTGCGTCTGACAAAGACACTGAAACGATACGGACCACGGAATAAACTAAATGAAACGCAGTGGATCGTGATGTAATTTCAATTTATACGAGCACATTTACGGAAACAGCCATAACACACATTTTTATTGAGTAATTGAGTGAATAGACGTTTTCAAGAAATTGGAAAATAATGTTTCTAACTTTACATTACTCCCGTGGATCCGTCTGAATTTCCAAATAATATGAACGCAAAACAGGAACACAAATAAACAGGATAGGATGAAACAGCTGAACAGTATTTAGGTCTACAATTATTAAACTATAACGGATCATTATGTTAATAACACAAATGCCTTACAAGATTAATTGTTGGTACACTTCTTAACCTAAGAACCGAATTTATCAAAACCTGATGGTCATTTTGATTTGGATTGGAAATTAATTCTTGATTTAACTGCTGATTCAAGGTCCAGTTTTTAAAGAGTCTGAGTTGCACGAGACTTTTAATCATTGTTGGGACAACATTCTGTATTGCAATAACATTGACGCGTAGCGTGTTACTTCACAAAACGTAACGCGTATCACAAAATTACTGAAATACAAGGAATATTAGTGAAGCCTCCTCCACTCGCTGCCTAAGAGTGCCCAGGGTTATAATAAGCTCGGCTCGCTCGTCGTCGGTGCCGCGGTCATGCATATATTCATGGATTTTTTAAGAGCCACTGAATCCTGCATACATTGTTACCTCATGCATTTCAATGTAAATCGGACTCGATTCTTTAAGGTATCACTATCATCTACACAATTCCCGTGCACGTTATGAATATTGTTCCTCGGCCGTTCTCGGCCGTTTAGATCCTTTGTTATGCAGTTTGTTCAATAGAGTCGAAACGGGCTGTAATGAGGCGATAATCTTGTATGATTTTGACTACGGGTTTTTATTAGACTTTTACTCTGATTTTGTCTCTTACATGGTTTGAACATTGGAAAGATCATTTTCTTTATTCCTTTTACATTTTGATGAGGATTGGTTACTTGGTTTGGTGTATAAATAAATCAATAGGAGTCAACTCGTCATACAATCACAATTGGGACTAACTTAACTGATACAAACTATAAATACTAAGTTTTTTTAATGTATATTGCCACGTGTCATTTAAAAAATTGTCAGCCTGTGGCTTCGTTTTCAATCCTACAATTTAATTGAAACCTCATCTAATACTTAGCAGATTCGTAAATACAGCACATCTTATTTAGCAATAAAATTCCATATAGACGATATGGACATTTCGTCATGTAAATGTTTATTCAAATTTATCTCACATTAAATACTTTTATGAGTAATAAGTATTCTTCCCTCATCAATAGGATTCCGAAAGTATTCCTGTTCAGACATTGTATAGTGTATATCTATTACCTAACCTTTCTTTACCTTAAAACTAATCTGCTTTGTGGATTATTTCACTTTATTTTGTAAAGACACATTTACCAGTGATATCATTATTATAGAAATACTTAGCTAAGGTTGTAAGGTCCGTTAAGTTAGCGTACCCATCTTAGCGTATTCAATTTTTTTCAGACCAATCGTTGGTTCTTCGTTACGATAGTTCTCCAATATTTTCGTTAGTTTCCGGTTTTTAGCGAGCACCGTTTTCTGAAAAAAAAAAATGCTTACATCTATTTACCAAACGTTAGTTCTTCGTTAGTTCTCAATAACTCTCCAATATTGTTGCTGAATATAGAAAAATAAAAAAAACTACGAGGCATAAAAAGTGGGCACGCTAACTTCACACCTATAGAATTTCCAGCGGGCACCGTTTTCTGACGAAAAATGCTTATTTCTATATACCAATCGTTAGTCCTTCGTTAGTTCTTGTTAGTATTCCTGGTTCTTTTTATTTATATAAAGACGTGTTTAACCCCACCAATAAAAACAAACTTAATAAAGGACCGTAATAACATTGACACTTAGACACTTGAGTTAAAAACTATTTCAACCAATTTTTAAATGTTTTTAGTTCAGAATATTTATACCTGCCATATTTTTTTTTAACTAAGTGTTGTTTTCACATACTTAAAGACAATAATATTAAGACTTTCAGGAAATTAAAAAGCAGTTCACAAAACTATTTGTTTCTAAGGCTTTTACCTCTTTGTCGAAATCTAAAACTCCAGGAAAGGGGTAAAATAATAGGCCCCCACCCCCATGCACGCAACAATCGGTCGGCTGGCCCGTCCTAAACAGGTCATAAAGGTTAAAATGTATTTGGAACTCAATAAGTTGTATTATTAACAAATTTTTTTCACTTCATAAATAGTTTATCTCAGCCAAACCGTTTTCTAAGTATCTGAGTGTAACTGGGTTGCTAATGATTTTACAAAACAAATTTCTATGGTATGTGTGATGTTTACAAAAAAAAGGTATTTTAAATAAACTATAAAACATTTTTGCTAATCATACAGTTTTACGCTGTCAATTAAAATTATTGAACTGTATTTTGATACAGAATGGTTAGGAGTATTAATTAACAAAGAGTTGATTAGCTTAAAAGAAAAAAAGGGAGCCTTGCATTGTAATTGATTATGATTGCTTTGCGTTAGATTTATTGACAAGAGAAATACGAGCTGTAACTACGCCTAAGAGAAGAAGCTTGAATCGTTTTCTATAAACAACGATTGGGATTGACTCAATTGAAAATTCCTTAGGCGTTCGTCTACAAAAAATATAATCAGCAATTAGGATCGCCTAACCACTAATTACTAAGTAATCCGGATGGAAAGTTAATTGTCCGGCGAACACCAATTAGGATTGCGGGGAAAATCATTCTGATAAAGCAGGGGGATTAACTCGTTCGAGATTGAAAAGGAAATACTATTATCCATGTTTGAACTCAAGGACACTTGATTACTTTTGAAACTGACCCAGAGATACCTGAATGTGTGTCGGCACAAATGGGAAAGTTAAAATAACGAAACAAGTCTCTGACCTGTGTTTTATTAAAAACTGTTCTTCGTTAATATGCTTCTTGTCTGTTAAATCATTCACTTTTTTGCATTTAACTATAGGTTTGTTGTTACTCTCTAGTCAAATTGAATTTATATTAGTCTATTATTTATTTTTATCAGTCGTTATTGGTCGTTAGCTTGTGGGTTTGTAGTTGTTGTTGTTTCAAATTTATTACTTTTGTTAGTATACCCTTTGTTATTTTGTCGGTTGTTGTTAGCTGGTAGGTTTGTTATTGTGATTGTTGTTGTTATTACATCGTGATTACATTGTTGAATTTATTCTAGTCTATAAGCAAAAAATTTGTTATTATTGTCAGGATTATCAACTATATATTCTAGTCTTTCACTTTCAGTATTATTTAAGATCACTCTGATTTTGTTTCTATTTGCATTAATGACTGTTAGTAAGCTACGTTTCTTTTTTTACACATGAACTATCTCATCCTTTCAAACTGTTATATGTTACCGTATAAGCCATCCTGAGTTGTAATGATTTGATTTGTATTGTTGTAAAATGGCGATGTCCGTTGAAATAAATAAATGAATAAACATGTATTTGTACTCAGTGTTCAGTTTTGAAGGGGGAAATACTATAAATGGTCCAACGATGTTAATTTTTTTTATAATTACACGTATCGACGAAGGTTAAGACTTTTTCCTACCATATGAATATCAAATGAAAGTAACGTACAATATTATATGCTGCTGCATTGCAGTATAACCATGCCACAAGCACGAAAAGCACCTAACGTAAAAGTTGGAGACATCCTATAACAAAAGTGCTACCTGTTACATTTATGTAACAATTAAGGACCTTTTTCACGTTTGCAAATACGACAATTATTTCAATTGTAAGGAGAATGGAAAAAAAGTTGTGCAGGTTTTTGATACATGGAATGTAAAGCTATGTATTTGTAGTTTATTTGTTATTGAACTTACAAATCACCTAGATGCACACTGTTAATATGTAGTTAAATTTGTAAAGTAGAAAATTAGCAAAATTATTCGGTGGTGTTTCATGGTTCTATAATTTCATGATTATTAGATCGATCCTGCCAACAGTTTGTAGGTTGGTGGGGTGTTTGAGTCGCTGTGTCTGGGTTGTTCTTTGGATGGTTGGATGAGTGAAAAGTAGACTGGTTGAGTGGTTGCATAGCTGATTCGATGAATGCAGGTTAGTTGGGTCACGTGGTTGAAAAAAATGGTTGGGGATTTGATGGTTGTTGTTGGTCTATTGTGCGAGTGGATGGTTGAGCCTTTGGTAAAATGTTTGGATGGCCTGGTGGTTTTGTAGTTAATCCATTCGGTGGTCAGATAGTTGAAGGGTGAACATTTGGGTGTCTGGGTAGCTGCTGATTCTTTGGTTCAATGATTGGTCGGTGGTTGTATAGCTGATTTGTTGGGCACGGTCGTATGGTTAAATGGTTGGTTGGTTAGACGGTTGGATGGCTGGATGGCTGGTTGGCTGGATGGCTGGATGGCTGGATGGCTGGATGGCTGGATGGCTGGATGGTTGGATGGTTGGATGGTTGGATGGTTGGATGGTTGGATGGTTGGATGGCTGGATGGCTGGATGGCTGGTTGGCTGGATGGCTGGATGGCTGGATGGCTGGATGGCTGGATGGTTGGATGGTTGGATGGTTGGATGGTTGGATGGTTAGATGGTGGGTGGCCGAGCGGCCATGTCGGTGCCCGGGGCTCCAGTGACGAGCGACGCTCAGATGGATCCGCGGGAAACCAAATAAAAGGCGTGATGAGTCGATGTTAATGGGGGATATTAGAGCCAAGATTGATAGTGTTGGGAGCGAGCGGGAAAATAAAATGGCCGCCGGTCGTTGGGAATACCTCGTGGAGAGGTCGGTCGTATAAACAGTGGTTTATAGTCACCATATACTGTATATGAGAAGCGGGGACCCCCGCGGGTCCGGCTCTCGGGCTTACAAATATATTAATCAGTGGAAATATAAACAATTAGAGAGGAGACTCGGCCGGTCCAGAGATAGCATCCAACGACCTCCTGACAGTTATATTAGAGGAGATTATCGGCCAGCCTGCACCCATACACGGGCTCTGACACGTGAATTTATACCTACACGGTGTGTTGTAAATCATCGACCCGATCCCACCGCTCCTCGCTCTTTGGCTCTCTCCAGAGTCAGCGAGTAGCGGATGGCGGATAGAACGTATAATCATCGAACTGATGCATATGGCCGATGAAGGGAGTTCTTCAATACAGAGAAAGTTCTTTCACCTCAAAAGAACGACCTACTATATAATATTTTAGGTATTATAGTTATGCATACCTTATGCTTGAGGTGAGCTCAAAACCTGCGGGTCAAAGCATCATACCATGCCGATGTAGTATGATGTGTATGATATACGCTAGACAGAGAGGAGTTAATGCCTTTCAAATACTTTCTCTTTGACAATGTTTCTTTTGCTATACGAAACATAAAGATTTGAGTACACCGTGTAAAGTGAGTGGAAGTGGTCACCACGGCTTTGATTTTAAAAGAATCTTAGCGGATGCAATTCTGCGGACTTTCCACGAAAAAAATGTATGAGCCGATATTTGAACTACATTCCTGTTTTATATTCTAATGGAAGATTCACGAGATAGAGTTGCATAATGTTTCGTTATTATAATAATAATCGATAAATATTTAAAACTTGTGGTGACATATCATTCGTTACTGAAACTTTTGTTATTGTTTTCAATAACTTACGTGTTACGTAAGTCCTCCAAGGTCTTGAGAGTAATGTTACTTATTTACTTTTCAAATTATTGATCATAAACATTATTTCTCAATCAAACATTGTATAAACTATTTTTTCGAGCGTTGAGTACTGCAAACGAATATTCGATTGCCTGAGCTACATAATTATATCCCGAATTTAAAATCCGTGACATTTAACCCGACCATTTTCTCAAGGATATTCTCCTATTATATTCCCCAGGGTGCTAGGACTCGTTTTGACACGCTAACAAATATTATAATTTTTAAATTGCAGGACGCGCCGGACCGCCTAATCTCTAACCACAGAGTAAAATTCGGGAAGGATGTTCCCTAATGTAGTTTGAACTGTTAAATAATGGTGTGTTCTGGCAGCCGAGGGCAGAGTAGAGCTGCGGCCTCAATTTGGAGAGCCATATTGTGGCGAGGGGGGCTAGAGGTACAGGGTACGGGGGACGGGGGGTCACTTTACGAGCACACCGATGATTACCTTCTGCTACCTCCATTGTCCCCCACCCCTCCCTCCCCAGCGATTGTAACGCCACAGGTGTTGTTGACCGACTCATAGTTTAATGAGTAAATTATCCAAGTAGAGTCTTTGAAAAATCGTCGTCCCAGGATCGGTTTCGCAGCACATTGCCTCGATAAATTGAGCCCGTCCCGGTCCGGTCGCGGTCGTTCCTCCTATTCATTGTCTACGTTTGGAGGTTCGCTGCTTCCTCTGACAAAGAATCCGCCGTTAAAGTAATTATTTCGTCCAATATTGCAGGGAATGATAAACCTTCGCCGAACACTCCACGGTTCGCGGTCCGCGACGATTATGTCGTAAACTGCGTCGCTGCCGCTGATCGGTGCAGGAATGCTTTGGAGGTTCTTTCTGCAATTCCGTTTTACTGTGATTGGCTTTGTTTGCAACACCTGAAGTAAGATGGAAGTCTCCACAGTAGAGTTCAAATTAGAAATACAATTTTACTTGTTTTGTGTAATAAAAGCTTGACGAACACAGACTTCATTTTGGGTTTTTGTTAGGTTATCTGAAAATTAGTTAGCGTCTCGTACTCTGTTGAGAGAGTTGATAGCCCAATACGACCCCCGGAATCCACACGGTCCACCGAGATTGCGCCACTAGGGCCAGGTAGACACCTGTAAAGCGCCACTGCCAATTCTACCCCCCCAAAACGCACCGTCATTGCACCAATGCGGCATTTCTTCAAGTTCAGAAAATACTTAAAGTTCATCTTTAGTTTCCCCCTTCATTATCGGGTTGGGTTAGATTAGGTTAGGTAAGGTTATGTTATGTTAGGTTTATTCACTTTTTAAAAAAACCTTCCCGCTTAGGATAGGTTAGGTTACATTCCATCTTCGGCCCGATTACCCGGCTACCTGGGGGTAACTGGGGTAGCGTTGGCGCAATCCCGGTGCGTGCCAGGTTGATCCTTTTTAACCCTCACATAACTGGTGCAGTCCTGGTCTACCCAATCCACAAACCGGGCCGGGGTTCCGGGATGTTCCGGATCGGTTTATACGATCGCCGGTAGTTCCATTAAAATTTGTGGGGTTTGAACCATTTCCAAAAATTTTGAGTTTCATACTTAATAAATCTAGCGCTGACACTGATAAAAGACTCAATTTGAATTTACTATGCAATATTAGATAACATTTCTTTTATAAACTTTATGAACTTTATGACCGTTTTTTAAAGTAGCTGTTTCAGTTTAGTCCTTAGAATTGAAAAGTTTCACATAACAGCATTGTTTACTTTGATAGTTTTACTCATAACAACACGGGTAACATTTCGATGCATCACTGTCACTATCAATGAGAGGCAACTCGCGTAAATAGTGTTAACGACCCTCGTGGCAATTTTTAGTCACTCGCCAAGGCTCTTGCCTTAAATTTTCTACTCGTCTCGTTTACACTATCTTAAGGCAATCGTTGCTTGAAAACATGCTTGAAACTATTACCACATATTTTTATTAATACAGTATTAAATGTCATTTGCTTTACTAAGACACAATTATTAAAAAAAAACAATAATAAAGCAAGCAAATATTTTACACTATTTACATTAGCTTGGGTTTGATGATACAGGGGAACTTAAATTCCTCCTAGGGTACAAATTAAAGGGCAATATTTTCGTAGTCCTTGAGACGGTTTCCTAGCGAGCTCGACTCCCGTTTTGTCTGATGACCACTAATAACAGTCCCGGGTCTGAGGTGAGCAACCGCTAGCAGAGCCACAGATGGTTCCACGTTTTTCATGCTATCAATTGCTTATAAGAAGCTGTCATTTCTGTTGGAGAACCTATGTAAAATGCGCAGTTCCTCGAGCAAGTTCAGTGAAATATCAGTTACAATGGTATAAATGTATTTATTTATTGATGGAGTAGCATTTTTTACATGCAAGTATATTATTTAAATAGCATAAAATTCAAATGATAACTATAAAGAATATACAATTTCATTAACAATAAAAAAACTAACAATAAATACGTTGAAATATGGTTGGCATTCTATAATATAATACCTTATAATAACTGTACTTATAATGTTTGTTATCTAATTGACCAGGATGTTTGTGCAAAATATGAATAAAAACTCTTGAACGGTTTACAAATGGCGGCTTTTAAAAATATTTGATGCCAACTTTCATGAATACCGTGAATTCTACAAAATAATTGCAAGACATGTAAAATCTAGTAAATTTTATGCAGATTACAACGATATCTTGCAGGCTTAGTTTGGACCAAATAACTGAAAAATTAATTTTATTCTTGTCTTACCTACAGTTTTCTCCATTTATACAATGTTAAATAAAACTACTTTTTCACATTGTTTAAATAGAGAAAATGAAGGTATGGCAAGAAAACAATTAATTTCTTAGTTGCAGGAAATGTAAAATCTAGTAAATTTTATGCATAGATTGCAACGATATCTGGTACTTTCTTGTTAAAGGAAAAATTCATTATCATCGATGATTTTTTTCTCGATATATCGATATTAACAAATTGAAACATATCAGCTGACAACTACGATAAATATTGTTCAGTATCAACAAACAATATTGAAATGAAACTTTTATAAAAAAATAACCTAACATAACTAGCCAAACTTGCTGTGTAACATTTAAAAATTCCGAGTTTAACTTGCCTTTTCTGTTATCGAAACGGCATTTTTAAATGGTACAGCAAGTTTGGTTGGTTATGTTAGGTTAGCTTAGAACAGTTTCATTTCTTAATCCATATAATAGACTATTTTAGCCTAAACAAGATCAGTTGTCAATTTGTAATGGTTAATTTACAATGTTAATTTTTGTAAACAAAAATATCGATATATCGAGAAAAAAATCATCGATAATAATGAATGTTCCCTTTTACAGGAAAGTACCCGATATCTCATAGGCTTAGTTTGGACAAAGATTAACTGAGAAATTAATGTTTTTCTTGCCTTACCTACAGTTTTCTCTATTTATTCAATGGTAAATTGATAAAACTGCTTTTTTACATTGTTTAAATAAAGAAACTGAAGGTATGGCAAGGAAACAATTAACTTCTTAGTCGACATCTTTGTCCGAACCAAGATTATGAGATATCGTTGTAATCTACATTAAATTAACTACATTTTTCATATGTTGCAAGTATTTTGTAAAATTAACTGTTTTCATGGGATTCGACATAAAATATTGTTTAAAGCCGCCATTTTTAAACGGTTCAAGAGTTTGTATTCATATTTTACACATAAATAGTGGTTAATAAGATAAACAATTTTACAGAATTTCAACGCTGTAGCTTTTTTTTTGGGCAGTTAAGGAGTTATGAATGTTTTTGTAAAACTCATGTACAGACAGATAAACCGAAAACTGAATGAGATAGGACTCATGTTATATACATTTTTTGTTTCTTTTGAGATGCTGAATAACGTGACAAAGTTTGTTTAATGGTTACAACAACAATATAAACAACATCAACAACAATATAAATATAAACACACAACAACAACAACAAATAACAACACAATATAACAACATAATGATGAACAAGATAAATTAGGTTGACAAGATGTATAACCCGAAAGAGAAAAGGAAAATAAATAAGGTTTATTACACTGCATATGTGGTCGGTATCTTTGATTATAGATTTAGCTCATATGGTCTATGAGGTAACCAAAAAGAACTTCCATAGAAGTCCATGGAGTCCTTATTAATGAGATATTGTGAGAGGTTGCGTTTAAATGAGGCAAGGGTTAAGGAAAAATGTCGATATCCCGGGGAAGAAATTTATTCGCTTTGTGCTGGATATGAACCATTGGTATGTTTGTCCAATGCAGATGTCTAGCAAACAATGTCTAAGTTGATCTAGAGAAGTTAATAAGATTTGGAAATGAACCAGCTCCAGAAGGACAGGACAGTCGATTAAGCCATTTATAATCTTGAACAGAAACAAGACGTCTTGAATGTCTCTCAGTAGCTTTAAAGAAAGAAGGAAGATGAAGCTACGCAGCAGACATGTCAAGTCAGAGATAATTTAAGCGTAATCCCACCGTACTGATAAATCTTGTCTTTATTTTTTTAATCTTCTCAATGAGTTAGATCTGGTAAGGATTCCATACTAGAGAAGGAAATTTAAGGTGAGGGCAAGCATAGGAGATGTACATAACCCTTAAAGCATTGGGGTTATGAATATTCTAAAAGCACGAAAAAAGAGTCTAAGGCTTCAGTTAGTCCTCGCACAAGCACTTGCAGCTCGATACTCTGAACTGAGTAATTTCCAGATCGTTGAATTATTTTTCCATATTTAGAGTTGCAATGTGAAGGTGAGAAGTGTAAATGTTTATCATCTTGGTTTTGTGAAAGGTGATACATACAACAGTGCACTTGTCCAAGTGCCTCATATAGTACCTCATTATAGTACACCATTCCTCCACCAACCTGAGATCGTTCTGGAGAGACGTGAAGTCATCTATGGATTATACGGATCATTTAAGCTTGTCATCGTCGACAAAGAAGATATGTGACTCATTAAGGATCAGAGAGAGATAGTTTACAAAGACGTTAACCAACAAGGTACCAAGATGGGATCCTTGTGGTAGACCGAGTGTAGCAGTAAACACTCTAGATATTTCTGAGCCATATTTTGACATGTATCGAACGGCTTTCTAGATAGCTTCCAAACTAAAGTAGTAAATTTCCATGGATACCCAACCACTCCAACTTCCTTGTCAGTAAAAAGTGGGGACTCTAAAATAACAAAAAAATAAAATAAAATTATAATAAATAAAAAGAATAAATAGATCTCTAAAATAATAAACAATGTCGGTTACTTTAAAATATAAGAATGTCTTGATGTGTAGTAGTGGGATATTTAAATTAGTGATTTGTTAAATACTAGCACGAAATAGAGCGTTTGTTGGTTTTTTGCAAGATATGAATAAATAAACATAACATTACATTTTTTTATAACAGAAGTAATACTAAACCCAATAGTTCGGGTGTGTTTGGTTAGTATTTCAGACTTCAATATGAGAGGAAGGGGCAGCCCTCGGCATTCACAAAAATTAAATGGGGATTGACTGCTTTTCCTGTAAATCATTTTAAATGTCGCTGGCGTAGAAACTAACAAAGCTGGTTGCAATGCTGCATGATCGATTACTGTTCGTAAACAAATTAGTTACCAGTGATTTGATTAAAATGTAAAATATGTGTGATTAAATTGCTAAACTTGAAGCTGACACTTCCATGAAAAAAAAGATATAGGATAGTGAGGTGGATCAAAGATATAAGTCACCAAATTTCTTAGTGTCTTGATCATCGGATTTTAACGAATAAATACATTTAATTGTGATAAATAAATAAATCACAAATCTGTCTTGTTTGTAAGATGAACAAAGATGATTATGCAAATTGTTTAACGTCCATTAATGTACAGTACGTCTTACACGGATATAACACGTTATACACGAATATATTCTCAGTTTGTGGTCAGAATTTATTTAACAGATTACCAGTACTTATGTTTACGTTCTATGCAGAAAAGGATCATATTATACAGTTGAAAGGCCGATTGAAACAAATCGAAACCATCCGAATTAAAAACTCAACAGAAATTGTGGTAATACCATCTGTATCAGTAAATCCACTTAAAAATCATGAAAAGGATCATAAAAATAAATCCAAAGCACGCCGCAATTCACTGTACAAACTATTGTCGATCTCTTATTAGAGAAGTAAAAATACTAAAAGTCTTCTCTCCAGTCTTGAGCCCAACGTTTGGTCGTTGCAGGATTGGTCCTGCAGCGAAACCGGCTACTCGACCATAAACGGCAAAAAGCTCATCGGAGGACGCCAAGGTAGAAATTAAATATGCTGCTCATTGCTATAGTACCTTCCCTCCCGTTTAGTGCTTCGGCGAAATGAACTGATTAGCATAGAAATGCTGCACATGCGATGGCTGCCGTGATGATCCGCTGTTTTACCGACCTGTCCGGCACTCGTCTTCTCCGCGCCCAACATAAATATCTTTTTAGATCAGAAATCGCAGGTGGCTCCATTCTGCAGCAGCTTTCATTTTGTTCGTATAAGTTTATGCGAGACCAGATCTCTGAGTTTGATGGTGGTCTTGGCACAAGACTTGGGTTACTTAGGTCTCTGATCAAGAGGAATAAGAAGTTCTATTTCACCTATGGTTGTTTTACTATGAAAACACTAGATTATTTCAATGTCCACGCAAAATTGTTTTTGTCTAAAAAATTGGATGTAAGATACAGTCTTAATAGTAAACTGAAAATATAATACAGTAAAATACAGAACCACGTCTCAAATAGTAACAAAAGCATGTCAAATATGTTTAAAGTCATTAAGAATGCAGTCTTTCCGTTTTCAAATCAATTCAAGTTTAGCCCATTTCCATTGGATATTTTTCGGTTTTCAAACCACCATTACGGACAGCTAGAAACTGACAAAGTCACACCATGACGGTGTCTGTAACAAATAAAATGAATTTATATCTAATATCTAACTAATATTTTGCAGCCGTTGATCTGTACAAAATAAGTGAAAATACATCAGTTTTCTTCTTTGCTTGTTCAAAAGAATGTTATAGAGTATTAACTTTTGTACTCCGACGAATATTGAAAAGTCCACTTAACACTTTGGGCGGGAATTTCATAGCATAGTGGTTTTGAAGCACTTACATGTCAAATTGGCCTCAAACCCATGATGGTCCTTCGAGCCGGATGTGTCAGTGTGTTTTTCCGCCACGTTTCTTGCACAGGTTTACCGATTAACTCTTTATTAGAACGGGATGTAAATTGAGTCCCAACGCGCAATTACCGTCTCGACCAAAGTCCAGGTTCCACGGTTACCAACTTGTGAAAAAATACGTCCAGTCTATAATTACCTATAATTAGTTTATGAGCGTGTCCTGTACTCGCTGTGGGGTGACAGATGTCGGACCACCTCTCAGCATTATTAGTCGCAATTGTTGTTTGTGGCGCATGTGTGATGGGTCCCGTCGTCGCTGTCGTCGGCTATTGTCTACGACGACGACGCAGGCGCGGTGTCCGGTGAGTGGGGACCCCACACGCACTGCGCACTCGCACTCTCCTTCCGTATCCTGTCTAACTTTATGTTACAAAAGGAGGAGAAAAAGATACCGTTCGTAAATATATAGTACCTGTAGTAAATATATAGTGTAACCGTTGTTTGAGGAATACACATTTTTTTCTCCTGATGTAATATAAAAGAAATCTCAAAAAGAAGTGCACAATGAACGATTTATTATACTTATTGGTAATTCTATTATTTGATTACTACGGTTTTTAAGTACCTCTTTGCCTAGGTTACTAAATGACATTATTTTGATATAGTAATAGAACTTAACAATATGTTAAGTACAGATTTATAATTCTAAAATACAAATATTCGAATACCAATTTGAGTATGTTATGTATACTCGTATTCCGTATCCCGTCTAACTTGTGTTCTATTTTTGTTACAGAAGGAAAAAAACAAAATAAATCTATTTGTAAATATATAGAACAGTTGCGTTTAATCGTTAATTAAGGAAATAATAATTACATACCGTTTTAGTATGCAATAAAAATGTATCAACATCAGTTACACCGGTAAAGGATTACACAGTTACAAGTTAAAGGGATTTGTTCTGTTTATAGGTAATTTTGTGTATTGTTTGTCTCAGGCTAAAATTACTTCTTTTCAACGATCTTTAATATTCAGCAAGATGCAAAGCTATATAGGCCTACATTATTGTTAAGTAAACTATAATAGTCTATATAGACATTTTTTTGTTACACGATCAATTTACTGTAATTGCTGTGATGGCAGTGAATATTCTGTCCTTATGAGGTAAATCTCATTGAAAGCATCATATTCAAAGTTTTTTACTTTTGTGCTGAAATCAATAAAAATATCTTTAATTTATTACAAATTTACAAGATTTTTCTAAACCGCAAAACTCAAACCAAACAATGTTTATATTTCACGAGATTATGGAATCTCTTCGCTCTTGGGGATCTAATAAGCGTAGGTTTCCGATCAGTAGCTTTGAGCTATGACCGAGAATCAAGATTTAAGTCATTATTATTTCAATTAAAAATAAAGGTAAAGGTCAACATACTTTATTAGGAGACCCTTTAAAAGTAATAGTAACTGAAAAAAATAAACTATAGCAGAAATTTACCATTCAAAGAAAACAAACAAACGTAGGGCACTTTCGCAAAATCAAACAAATATCTACGATGATCTTGAAGTGCAATTGGTTATAATAACAGACATCGTTGCAAGTATTTTACCAAATAATGTTTTCAACTGATTTCCTACATTTTAGGCAAGACTGGCTCCTGTATTATCAAGTGTCAAATGAGATTCAGCTGCAAAAGAATCCTAGCATTGATCGGCTGGGAACCTTAAGCTACTGTTCTTTTTTTGAATAGGTATGAACCTTCTCGACCCCAGTAACAACATCCCATAGTCTAAATCTAAATCCTTTAAGCACAATGCTATGGAAAACAATTATGGCATACTTAATCAGCAACCTAACTTAAATATAAATTGTTTTTTTTTTAATCCAAACCAGTCAAGGCAAAAGTATAGCATTATATAACTTAAAATCATTATTTGGTTTCATGTTAAAGTAATGAGAACTGAAGCATTTTTTTTTAGATATAATTGCAAAACATTCAAATTTGTTTAATGAGAACTGCATGCTGTTTAGCTTTCTACAAAAACAAGTAAGATCTAAAATAAAACTAAACTAATCACTTCATATGAACAAGTTATATAAGACTCCCATTTATTACTGTACTACTGTATTACCAAACATCAAAAGTAATAAAACATTTTATCTTCATTAGATAAAATGAATGAAATGTTATCATTTGCTGAGTCGTTTCAAAACGATGAAAACAGTCCTCAGTCATTAACCCATTGCGTGTTAAATGTAAACGTTCAAGTATAAATATGAAAAAAGTCACTAAAAAGCAAATCATAGATGGATTATATAGGTATTATGGATGGTATATAGGTATAAAGGTTGTGGAGGGATAAGTAAAGTAAAGGGTTGTTGGCCATAACTTTTACAATAGAACAAGTTACTGTCCAGCTGATTTACCAGTATGTGAATGGATAATTAAAACATATATTTAAGTTATGAAGCCCTATTAATGTACAACGAGGAGCACAACACCAGACCAGCTTGCTGCCAAAGAACATTGGGTATTTAAAAGATGTATACCGAAGTATTGCATTTATATATTATGGTTATGGCTAAACCTATAAATACGATGCTTACAAATTAATTAGCTAATCAATACTTTCCGTGTAGAACCTCTATCAACTACTATTTTTCTTTTCGCTAGCAAAAGCTAAATCTTGATTAGTGTTACAGGTAACAAAGCTGGGTGAAGCTATAATGCTTTGTCCAAACCATATTAAGTTGTCGTCACTTAACACCACCAAAGGGTGATATAAATGTTAAATGAGTATCTCCTTTGAAGCAAAGAAGAGCCACATAATTATGTCAGTGGCTACTTTATAATATATAAAGTATGTATACGCGTAACCATAGATTGAAGAGTAGCACAAGATAGATTACTACAATGTAGATGTTTACTCAACAAGCTGCTGGAAATGGTCATGTACATTACAATCCTATTAAATGTCATTAATCGATCCCAAACTGATTGATTTCGACCTGGTGGCAAATCTTTCTCCAGATATTTTTCATTTACATCTTTTTTGACCAAGGTAAAATTTAATTATAAAGTTTGTCAAGCTAAGGTTGTTGCAGAAGGTATTCTCACGTAGCTCCTTGTCAGTAGAATTTGAAATTCAAATAATGGATAGTTTAGACAAAGGGAGTTTAGTTTTAGAGAACAGTAATCCACCTTTTCAATATTTAAACTGGTGACTTACCAGCCATTTTCTCTATGAAGCTTATTTAACCCCTCAATCAAGTACATTTATCATATTAAAATATCCCATGCATTTAAGTGCAATTAAGTATGATGTATCAGATCATAAAATCTTAAATAGATAACGATCGAGTCGGGAAAGTAAATCAAAAACGAGTGAACACGTAGGTTCATGCTTCAACTTGAAAATTATGACATTAATATAATAATGAACTAAAGTACTCTACATGAGACCAGCTGTATGAAAAAAAAACTATCAGCATTATCCTAATTTTCATTATGGGTTGCCAAATCATACGTTACCTATCATCCTTTTCTCTACCTGATATAGCCTGTTGCTGAATAATTCATTCCTAGGCATATTTTTATGGTGTATATGTTTATGAAATCGAAACACACTAAATAGAGGGATAGGAATGAGTAACAAACAGCCCGGCAGTGGCAAACGTCCTTTCTTGGCCCTTGGTCTCTAGAATATGCGGGAGGCAGCTTCGAATGATACAGCTGAAGTTAATTATGTCGTTGAACCGTGCTGCATCTCAACCACAACCGGCCTCAGATTGTTGATGTGGTTTTCAACTTTGTTGCAACAATCGTTCCCATCTGGTTCTATAATTGCACACAATTGCAGCCCAACCACAAACGGCTCTAGACTGTGGATGCACAACTCAGATGATGGAGAATGGTGCATTATCCAACACCTACATCAAGCCGCCGACCACAACAGACTGATGGAAGCATCAACTTTGTCGCTACAATTGTACCCAGCTGAATGTATAAATTTGCTGTAATGTTCCATGTCACAACAGGTTGTAGATTATTGATATGATGTTTGCCTTTGTCGTTGCAGTTTTGATCATTCGAATTATTGTGGAAAATTTCCCCAACGCCCAACCACAATCGGCTGTGACTGCAGACAGTGAAAATTGATGTTGCTATACAGTTATACCCAGACGATGGATAATTGTGCACCAGGCCTCACACTGATGGCAGGATCTAGGATCATTATCTTTATTTTTACGACTTAACCCACCTCATTGTTTTTTCACATTGTATGATAGTAGTTCATCCATCGCATGATTGCATGTAGGTTGTTGATGGGATTTTCAACTTTGTTACTTTGTTGCTACAGTTGTTTCAATCTCATAGTATAGTTTCAAGGATTGTGGCCCAAACACACAACGGGCAGACTGTTGTTGAGACTAATACTGCTATAGGCGATCCCAAATTATGTATAATTGTGCATACCCAACACCCACATAAAGCCGCAGACGGATGGAAGGATCATCTTTGTTGCTACAGCTGTACCCATCTGATTGTACGATTGTACCCAACCATTGCGTGTAGATTCTACGTTGAATGTATAGTATGTTGGGGCATCGTCTCCTTTGTTTCGTCACTCAAGTTCTGAGAAATCAATAAACCAGCCTACGTGAGGGGCCTACGTGATCCACACAGGCCACGCACATTCTCCTACTCTAATTGTACCTAGTTATATTAACCTGTAACTAGCGCGGACCGAGGTCGCGATATTAAATCATTATCGGCCGAACCGGTTCCTTCCCTCTCCCCTCCCCTCCCCGAGTGATTGCTTCATTTCAACAGCAGCCGGGAAGCGAACCAAGATGGCGGCCCCCCCACCACCACCCCATGGCGGTCGCTTTAATCCCGAGCCTAATCGCTTCTACCTGTTTTACAAATCAATATCCGAGCGATCCGTATAATTAAACTATCTTTTATTTATTTTTACGGTGTTTTTCAAAAGGAAAATTACTTTAACAGGTGCCTACTTCGACAAAATATGCGACAGCAGCCGGCCGAATATTTAAGCCGGCCGGTTACTCGACGGCTTAACAGTCTAATTGCACTGCTTTGGCCAATAGCCGCTCTCGCCGTAGCCGACACATATAGCCGTCGCGGCGGCTGAGTTGCTGTACTTGTTTAACTAATATTACTCTGGTTTCTCAGAGCTCTTAAACACTTCATCTAAGCCTGGCCACCACAAAACAAAAACTAGGAAATTAAATTACAAAACTAAAAAAAATCCACAATCTCATTTGTTGGAATGGATAAGCTTTTACTCGAGTTCAAAAACAGGTGAAATATTCCTCACCTGGAACTTTCCCCAACAAAGAAAGTTATCCTTTTGTAGTTAATATGAACTATAATACATCGTAATTGATTTGTATAGTTTAAGGTAATACACGATCAAATCACATCAGCTTTAATTTTAAACCACCAAGACTGATATTCGAACAATTCCATAATGGCATTAGGAAATCTTTCTATAAGTTTTGTATACATATACCCACGTAGTTTAAACATTTGCCAACCAATTGGTATGTTGTAAAATTCCTTGATTTAGTTTAGCAAGTGTTCATGAAAACTAATCAACCACGAATGTGCTCATCTGTTTGGCCCTTAAATTTCAATGAATTATATTGTTTACTACAGTAGCATTTCGAGTCCCAAATAAAGCATTTTATAGACATACATATAACTGCTTATGAATATGTCACAGAATTTCTTTTACGCAACTCAACATTTTAAAGCATTTTGACTAACTTAATTCAAGTTTTAGCTTTTTGAAAATTAATCCTCTTCTATGAGTAAATGTAGGTATATTTCAACCTTACTAGTTCACCATTAATTCTTTGTAATAACATATAAAAAGTGAGAATTAAAACATTACCGCAGCTTCTTCTGTATTGAGCGATTGAACATCATTTAAATAGATTTAAATGAGTTTTTTCTGGTTCCTCCTATTTTTAATCCTACGATATTATTGTATTAAAGTTTTAATTTACAGCCCATGAGATTCCTACGTAACTAAATATCTATAGCCATTGCAAAATAAATATATGAGTTTTGAAATACTTCCTTGATTATTATACAGTAGTAACTGAGTAAAGTAGTGCGGAGTTTAATTAATTTATCTAATAATAGAAGAAAATGGATATCTTTGTTTGTTTGAAAATATAATAATTCAATTTCTCATTTACCAACTGGAATGGTAGTTAACGAATTATCATGTATTGAAAATGGTTATGATTACAGAAAATAGCGTTTGCAGTTTTACTATTTTGTAATATCACTATTTATTGTAGACTGATAGCATGGGTGTAAAATCTTAGCTTGTACTTGAACTGTCAAAAATATGTAAAATCCCGTAAAAAGGAATAGTAAATTATATTAAATTATTAAATTATGAATAAATTAGCATGCGCTACTACTAACCTCCAGCCTACTAATACAGTTGCCTTAAAAAAGTTGTTTTTGTAAATTTTTTTAAGATCAACGGGTTTTGAGTTATATTTAAGAAACAAAATTTTAAATGGCCGCAATTTTGTTTTATGAATTTGAAATTCGTCATAATTTTTTGGTAGCTTTGTCTGATTGTAATAAATGTTTGTGCACAGTTTCAATTTTATATGTTTAATTATTCTTTAGAAAAAATGTATAACTGAAAAAACTAAATGGTGGCTGTGTACCGGAACTAAGGACTTCCGGACAATTGAAATATCAAACTTTGTAATGATTTGGTCTACATTTTGATGTTTTACATAAGTATTCTTCAAAACCTACAAATCCCTTTTACGGTATCATAACCAGTAACAAAACCTGGTGAAACTGCAAATTGTAAAGTTGTAATGACTAGATTTTTACAGGACGTAAACAATAAACACATGCTAACAATAATTAACAGTTTATACCTATTGCACTGCCCAATAAACAATGTATCATAGAATGCTTTCTTGTTACATTTAGGCAATTCGAACATTTTGACCCAACTAAGCCAACTAAGTTGTTATTAACCGATCAAGTAATTATTTTATTTTCATACAGATTAAAAGATTACAAAACTCTTGAATTTATCAGTATTCGACGCAACATGTGTTCGACGGTACATATTGACCAATTACGCAAATTTATTAACATCAAATTTTAAAATCTATTTTCCAAAGACAATATAATCTATAATTCTAAGTCCATTAATGGGGGTTGGATCGTTACTTAAATAGTGTAAGATTGCCCGGCTTTCAATTTTAGAGTAAGACACTCTAATTAATTACATAAAAAATATTTTTTCACTTTATTAGATAATCTATATCTGCTCATTAGCATCTATACAGCTTTCGGTATAAAGAAGACGGCAATAATTAAATCTAGGGCGTTTTCAATTTAAATGAAGAGTTTAATGACGGGTTTTTTAGATTTATTTATTTTAAGTGATTTATTTATTGGCTTTTGTGAAAGTTATATATTTTAAAACCGTGATTTAGTTAATTCTATTTAAATATTGTATGAAATACATCGAAATGTTGTTGTGTACCTATAAAAGGTAATTCATATTTTAACGACATTCAACAACAAAATTGAGTGTTTAAAAGAGCTTTTACACTTTAGAATGACTTCTAAAACTAAAACAAACTGATTTCGCTGTGACATGACTGAAACCTACCGTCCAAACGCGGTTGTGCAAAAAAATTTTTGGCCTTGAATTGTTTAACCTAGAGACCTAGATCCATTGTTCTACAATTTGGTTCAGCTTAAAAAACATACATCATTTTTTAGTGTAGTAAGTTGTTTCTTTAAGTGATAATCGGTGTTTTTACTCTAAATATTTAGTAACATATAAACAAACACAAATGAACGAAACCTTACTCACATGAATAATTCCAGATAACTTTTGTTTGCACATTATTATAGGTTAGTTTGTTAGCAAATTGACGTTTTTATACATGACCTTATAAAACATACTTATCCAACTCTTTAAACTAAAAAGTCGTTGTACGAAAAAATGTTGGCCTTGAAGAATCTATCCTAGAGTATTAATAAGTTATAAATGTAGAAAATAATAATTTTCCGCTCTTTTTTTCGAGCAAAACTTTTGTGCAGTACCCATACTGCCTAGTGTTATTTATATGGAGACAAGATTTAGTCTAATGTAACTCTGATTAATTTTTCAAATAAAATGTAATTGCAATTAATTTGAAATGCTACTGTTTAGTACGAATTTTTGACATGATGGTTAACCAATTCATAGAGTTTATTTGTCACAAAAACAGATTTTATGGAGGACAAAGCAAATAACCGAGGATACAAATAACCCTCATTAAAGTAATATGGTGAACATACAGTAAACATGTACAGTATTACTGACTTAAGTTTTTGCATGACAATGCTGGGAATACTGATGGAGAATATAAATGCTTTTTTTTAAACTAACAGATGGCTGTAACTGAGAGGGATACTGCGAATTTATTCGCCCGTGACTAACAGTTCGGTGACTAAATACATTAATCTAATTCAGTAAATCAATTTAACAACAATTCAATTGCTAGACTGCCAATACATTCGCCCGTGACTAACAGTTAGGTGACTAAATACATTAATATAATTCAGTAAATCAATTTAACAACAATTCAATTACTAGGCTGTCCATATATTCGCCCGTGACTAACAGTTAGGTGACTAAATACATTAATGTAATTCAAGAAATCAATTTAACAACAAATCAATTGCTAGACTGCCAATATATTCGCCCGTGACGAACAGTTAGGTTACTAAATACATTAATGTAATTCAGTAAATCAATTTAACAACAAATCAATTGCTAGACTGCCAATATATTCGCCCGTGACTAACAGTTAGGTTACTAAATACATTAATGTAATTCAGTAAATCGATTTAACAACAATTCAATTGCTAGACTGCCAATATATTCGCCCGTGACTAACAGTTAGGCTACTAAATACATTAATGTAATTCAAGAAAGCAATTTAACAACAATTCAATTGCTAGACTGCCAATATATTCGCCCGTGACTAACAGTTAGGTGACTAAATACATTAATGCAATTCAGTAAATCAATTTAATAACAATTCAATTGCTAGACTGCCAATATATTCGCCCGTGACTAACAGTTAGGTTACTAAATACATTAATGTAATTCAGTAAATCGATTTAACAACAATTCAATTGCTAGACTGCCAATATATTCGCCCGTGACTAACAGTTAGGTTACTAAATATATTAATGCAATTCAAGAAAGCAATTTAACAACAATTCAATTGCTAGACTGCCAATATATTCGCCCGTGACTAACAGTTAGGCTACTAAATACATTAATGTAATTCAAGAAAGCAATTTAACAACAATTCAATTGCTAGACTGCCAATATATTCGCCCGTGACTAACAGTTAGGTGACTAAATACATTAATGCAATTCAGTAAATCAATTTAATAACAATTCAATTGCTAGACTGCCAATATATTCGCCCGTGACTAACAGTTAGGTTACTAAATATATTAATGTAATTCAAGAAAGCAATTTAACAACAATTCAATTGCTAGACTGCCAATATATTCGCCCGTGACTAACAGTTAGGTTACTAAATATATTAATGTAATTCAAGAAAGCAATTTAACAACAATTCAATTGCTAGACTGCCAATATATTCGCCCGTGACTAACAGTTAGGTGACTAAATACATTAATGCAATTCAGTAAATCAATTTAACAACAATTCAATTGCTAGACTGCCAATATATTCGCCTGTGACTAACAGTTAGGTGACTAAATACATTAATGTAATTCAGTAAATCAATTTAACATCAATTCAATTGCTAGACTGCCAATATATTCGCACGTGACTAACAGTTAGGTGACTAAATACATTAATGGAATTCAAGAAATCAATTTAACAACAATTCAATTGCTAGACTGCCAATATATTCGCCCGTGACTAACAGTTAGGTGACTAAATACATTAATGTAATTCAGTAAATCAATTTAACAACAATTCAATTGCTAGACTGCCAATATATTCGCCCGTGACTAACAGTTAGGTGACTAAATACATTAATGTAATTCAGTAAATCAATTTAACAACAATTCAATTGCTAGTCTGTCAATATATTGGCCCTTGACTAACAGTTAGGTGACTAAATACATTAATGGAATTCAAGAAATCAATTTAACAACAATTCAATTGCTATACTGCCAATATATTCGCCCGTAACTAACAGTTAGGTGACTAAATACATTAATGTAATTCAGTAAATCAATTTAACAACAATTCAATTGCTAGACTGCCAATATATTCGTTCGTGACTAACAGTTAGGCGACTAAATACAATAATGTTATTCAGTAAATCAATTGAACAAGAATTCAATTGCTAGACTGCCAATATATTCGCCCATGACTAAAAGTTCGGCGACTAAATACATTAATGTAATTCAGTAAATCAATTTAACATTAATTCAATTGCTAGACTGCCAATATATTTAACCGTGACTAACAGTTAGGTGACTAAATACATTAATGTAATTCAGTAAATCAATTTAACAACAATTCAATTGCTAGTCTGTCAATATATTGGCCCTTGACTAACAGTTAGGCGACTAAATACAATAATGTTATTCAGTAAATCAATTTAACAACAATTCAATTGCTAGACTGCCAATATATTCGCCTGTGACTAACAGTTAAGTGACTAAATACATTAATGTAATACAGTAAATCAATTTAACATCAAATCAATTGCTAGACTGCCAATATATTCGCCCGTGACTAACAGTTAGGTTACTAAATACATTAATGTAATTTAGTAAATCGATTTAACAACAATTCAATTGCTAGACTGCCAATATATTCGCCCGTGACTAACAGTTAGGTGACTAAATACATTAATGCAATTCAGTAAATCAATTTAATAACAATTCAATTGCTAGACTGCCAATATATTCGCCCGTGACTAACAGTTAGGTTACTAAATACATTAATGTAATTCAGTAAATCGATTTAACAACAATTCAATTGCTAGACTGCCAATATATTCGCCCGTGACTAACAGTTAGGTTACTAAATATATTAATGTAATTCAGTAAATCAATTTAACATCAAATCAATTGCTAGACTGCCAATATATTCGCCCGTGACTAACAGTTAGGTTACTAAATACATTAATGTAATTCAGTAAATCGATTTAACAACAATTCAATTGCTAGACTGCCAATATATTCGCCCGTGACTAACAGTTAGGCTACTAAATACATTAATGTAATTCAAGAAAGCAATTTAACAACAATTCAATTGCTAGACTGCCAATATATTCGCCCGTGACTAACAGTTAGGTGACTAAATACATTAATGCAATTCAGTAAATCAATTTAACAACAATTCAATTGCTAGACTGCCAATATATTCGCCCGTGACTAACAGTTAGGTGACTAAATACATTAATGCAATTCAGTAAATCAATTTAATAACAATTCAATTGCTAGACTGCCAATATATTCGCCCGTGACTAACAGTTAGGTTACTAAATATATTAATGTAATTCAAGAAAGCAATTTAACAACAATTCAATTGCTAGACTGCCAATATATTCGCCCGTGACTAACAGTTAGGCTACTAAATACATTAATGTAATTCAAGAAAGCAATTTAACAACAATTCAATTGCTAGACTGCCAATATATTCGCCCGTGACTAACAGTTAGGTGACTAAATACATTAATGCAATTCAGTAAATCAATTTAATAACAATTCAATTGCTAGACTGCCAATATATTCGCCCGTGACTAACAGTTAGGTTACTAAATACATTAATGTAATTCAGTAAATCGATTTAACAACAATCGAATTGCTAGACTGCCAATATATTTGCCCGTGACTAACAGTTAGGTTACTAAATATATTAATGTAATTCAAGAAAGCAATTTAACAACAATTCAATTGCTAGACTGCCAATATATTCGCCTGTGACTAACAGTTAGGTGACTAAATACATTAATGTAATTCAGTAAATCAATTTAACATCAATTTAATTGCTAGACTGCCAATATATTCGCACGTGACTAACAGTTAGGTGACTAAATACATTAATGGAATTCAAGAAATCAATTTAACAACAATTCAATTGCTAGACTGCCAATATATTCGCCCGTGACTAACAGTTAGGTGACTAAATACATTAATGTAATTCAGTAAATCAATTTAACAACAATTCAATTGCTAGACTGCCAATATATTCGCCCGTGACTAACAGTTAGGTGACTAAATACATTAATGTAATTCAGTAAATCAATTCAACAACAATTCAATTGCTAGACTGTCAATATATTGGCCCTTGACTAACATTTAGGTGACTAAATACATTAATGGAATTCAAGAAATCAATTTAACAACAATTCAATTGCTAGACTGCCAATATATTCGCCCGTAACTAACAGTTAGGTGACTAAATACATTAATGTAATTCAGTAAATCAATTTAACAACAATTAAATTGCTAGACTGCCAATATATTCGTTCGTGACTAACAGTTAGGCGACTAAATACAATAATGTTATTCAGTAAATCAATTGAACAAGAATTCAATTGCTAGACTGCCAATATATTTGCCCATGACTAACAGTTCGGCGACTAAATACATTAATGTAATTCAGTAAATCAATTTAACATTAATTCAATTGCTAGACTGCCAATATATTTGCCCGTGACTAACAGTTAGGCGACTAAATACAATAATGTTATTCAGTAAATCAATTTAACAACAATTCAATTGCTAGACTGCCAATATATTCGCCTGTGACTAACAGTTAAGTGACTAAATACATTAATGTAATTCAGTAAATCAATTTAACATCAAATCAATTGCTAGACTGCCAATATATTCGCCCGTGACTAACAGTTAGGTTACTAAATACATTAATGTAATTCAGTAAATCGATTTAACAACAATTCAATTGCTAGACTGCCAATATATTCGTTCGTGACTAACAGTTAGGTTACTAAATATATTAATGTAATTCAAGAAAGCAATTTAACATTAATTCAATTGCTAGACTGCCAATATATTCGCCCGTGACTAACAGTTAGGTGACTAAATACATTAATGCAATTCAGTAAATCAATTTAACAACAATTCAATTGCTAGACTGCCAATATATTCGCACGTGACTAACAGTTAGGTGACTAAATACATTAATGGAATTCAAGAAATCAATTTAACAACGATTTAATTGCTAGACTGCCAATATATTCGCCCGTGACTAACAGTTAGGTGACTAAATACATTAATGTAATTCAGTAAATCAATTTAACAACAATTCAATTGCTAGACTGCCAATATATTCGCCCGTGACTAACAGTTAGGTGACTAAATACATTAATGTAATTCAGTAAATCAATTTAACAACAATTCAATTGCTAGACTGTCAATATATTGGCCCTTGACTAACAGTTAGGTGACTAAATACATTAATGGAATTCAAGAAATCAATTTAACAACAATTCAATTGCTAGACTGCCAATATATTCGCCCGTAACTAACAGTTAGGTGACTAAATACATTAATGTAATTCAGTAAATCAATTTAACAACAATTCAATTGCTAGACTGCCAATATATTCGCCCATGACTAACAGTTCGGCGACTAAATACATTAATGTAATTCAGTAAATCAATTTAACATTAATTCAATTGCTAGACTGCCAATATATTTGCCCGTGACTAACAGTTAGGCGACTAAATACAATAATGTTATTCAGTAAATCAATTTAACAACAATTCAATTGCTAGACTGCAAATATATTTGCCCGTGACTAACAGTTAGGCGACTAAATACATTAATGTAATTCAGTAAATCAATTTAACAACAATTCAATTTCTCAACAAAAAAAACAAACAAAAAAACAATAAAATCTTTTCGACATTAACCTCAATACAAATGTCAATACATTAATATTTAATATGAGATATACCATATTGAACCATTCTTAGCAATGTTAGATGCAATGTTGAATTATTTTTTGTAAATAATTTAAAAGTAATTAATCGTTACATATTTTATTTTATTTTCAATAAACATTCACAGCTTTCATCATAAACCCGAAATATTTTAACCCGTTCGTGTTAAAAACTATAAATTTTGAACGTCTTGTTTTCAAAAGTTGTGTTTCAGTCGAACATGAGAGTTATAAAAACGACAAAGCAGTATCTTACCCATATCGTAGTCATTAACCAACCTGCATCGGCCTTAAACAATGCCCGGTCTGCAGGGTGCTTCAAAACGTCTTGGAAAGCAATCAGCAGCCACAGCGGGGTCTGCCGGTCTGAGACTGAGGTCTGAATAAAACACGAATCATGTCCCGAACCCCGTGGATCGCACCCGGCCGAAAATATATTTCAAGGAACATTGGAATGTAAAAAAAAAACAGTGTTAAATAATGTAAAATAACGATTCTCCTATAAATTTCCTCAAAAAAGCTAGGTTGTATACCTTTTTGTTAGAAAGTTCAACAAAATCTTAGTAGACACTGATCATTTCAAGCCTAAAGGATTTAGGTATATATAAACAATACATAGCTACTGATTCGTATCTGTAGGTTTATCCTAAAAAAATTGCTCACTGGAATATTTTTTTTTTTTATACAATGATATTTAGTTTATATTTCGTTTTCTTTTGAATTCCTAAAATAGTTTCATCATATATTAGTCCAATACTTATGAAATCTATAAGTACTTCCTTTGTTTGAAATTTTGTATATTTTATGCAAGATTCAAATCAGTAATATTTGTTATATTAATGCAGAATATCCTTTAAAATTTTAATTTATTTTGTTTTAATCTATGGTAATAATCTATGTATAACAGAGTACTGTATGGGTTTTCAAGCTGGGCTGGGCGTAGAAATAGCAACATCCATGTTTTCCCCCTGTTCACACAACTGCAGACCGTTTAAATTGGACAGTTAAATTATTATTGAACAAAAGCTATGTAACTGATCGGTTAAGACTTGCGTAAAATATATAGTTTATTCGTTTATCCATTCATATACAATATAAAACTTCGTAAACCCTATTCGTATTCGTATTTACCTACGGACTGATAAGTGAAAATAATACACGGTTTCAGCTTGATTTTCCAAGTTATCTACTTGTTTTTGTTTTTAACATGCAATGATTGATCAAATATACTTGAATCATTGCGGATAGGTGTTACTCGTTTGATTATAGGCATACTGCAAAAAGCTTTACATCACCAAATTATAACTATTTTAATAAATCCTTCATGTACTTTAGTACGTTTTACCAAATTAAACTGATAATTTGTCTGATAATAAACTGATAATTAACGGCAAATAATTTTTCTATACTATAAGATAGCTTATCATCCCCCCTCATTTTACTTTCATTAGTGTAAAGTAATAAAAAAATAAATAAATAAATAAAAAAAAAACAGACTAGATTCGTACCCATTCTAAACGAGCGGGTTTTGTGCTACCAGTTTTATAAATTAGAAAGGGTAATTCTTTATTTACTTCCCAAATAGATATTTCGCTTTCTAAAAATTTCTTAACTGTGACATTATTATGTCTATAATAATATTTACAATAAATACTTACTTAAAAATTAAATTAACCATTAACTTTTAAACTTATTGTCTTATAATGTAATGGAAAAAACAAATAATAATCCAATATGTTAATTGCAATTATAAATTATGTATATTTACTGATAAATTAATCTTAGATTATATCACTATTATAGCAATATAAATATGTCATTAAGTTGTATTTGAGAGACTATTCCAAATATTTGAAGTTATGATTATAATTAACCCGTCCGACCCGTATGTTTATCGGAATAGAGATTGCAGAAAGAACCCGATCGAACATGTAACAGCTCGCAGTTTTTGCTTTCAATTAACTCCAAGTTTTTCCCTTACAAATGTCAGATCGGTTTTCGAAACAGGATGAAAACATTATTCGATAGCCCCGCCCCCCAGTACAGTTTTAATGGTAGTAAGCGGACGGAGCGGCGGCAACCTCTTATTTAGTGTAACACGTTCGCGGACACTTCTACCAGTCTAAAACTTTATTATAAAGTTATATTTGCATAATTATAGGGTAGCCAAGATGGCGTGAGAGGAGAAAACCGGGTCAGGCTAACGGGTGGTACAAACTATCTACCTTGTACTGGGCTGACTCGGTGGTCACCGGTCGCGTACGGCAAACAAACAAAGGCCAACACACAAACACGGCAAACAGCTGATTGTTTCATAAAAATATTTATCGCAAGGTAAACTCACTTTATGATTGTGATGACTTGTTTGGCCATGATTTGAACGATTAATAAGAAAATAATACAGTTTATGTAGGTATATGATTTTATAGTTATATTGATAGTAGCTTAATTAGGTATACGATATTATGTTTAATTTTGATAAAAGATCCGTCTTCATAACAAACATTTGATTTAATCTTTTATAAACACTATACAAAAATAAAATACACCCTCTTTGTTTGAACCTTATTTTTTATTATGGTACGTTTATATTATCATTCGATGGGTTTATTAATTATTATATCATTTATTATATTTATTATATTATTATCATATATTTTTATATTTATTTATTATTGGGATTAAACGAACACTTTTAATAAAATTAGTAATAACAACAATTTTAACAACGTTTTGGGCATCGTTGCAATCTGATCTTTTCTCAAGTGAGGAAGTAATTATACCTATAAAATAATAAACCATAACAAGATTAATCAAAAATGATAGCAAAAGCTGGGAAATAACATATGGGAAACTATTTTGAAGTCTTCACTTCAATGCAGTTTTCCGTAGGTTTCTTGTTTTTTTTTCTTCAAGAAATACTAGTTAGTACAAATAGATGGTTAGGAGTTAGCTGGAGGACTGTGTAATTTGTTGTTGTTGTGGATTTTCCACCGGTAAGTGCGTTTGTGTGCTGATCTTGTTTTAGGTACTCTCCCATTTGAGGATAAAATACAATTCTAGATCCCGAAACCTTCATGGACTTATTTTATAATAATTATGATGGGAAATGTTCCAAATATACCCAACAATTAGTATAGACTTACTATCATCAACACTACCGTAATCATTTACCGAGAAGTTTAATTAATTTTTTTACATTTTTTATAAAACATGAAATCAAATGATTGTCATTGTCATTAATTGAACTATGGGAGGTTTTACAAAATAAAAAATCATATAATCAAAATAAGCTATCATCAACAGAGATTCTTCTCCTGAGAGGTTTGTAATTCAGTTGGGTTAATTACTTTCACATTTAAATTCCTGATTAATTCAAATTAATGTCTATTAAAAGTCAACTTGATATTTTTTCTTAATTACGTTAGCTTAACATTTTTTATATTATTTTGAATTGTTTATATTGAATATCAATGACAGACAATAGATAATAAAATTATAATATAGTATTGGGTACCGTACATATAGTACAATATGGGTTTGATTTGTTTTGTATTAATTATTTACGTTGCATAGATAATTACTCTAAAATTAAATAATATACTTTTATTTAGGTGAATTTATAACTTATGACGCTATCTATGACCCTTTGCCATTGCTGTTGACCTTTGATTAGTATAAAATCATTTACAAAAATAATTACATAGATATTTTATACTTTTCCCCGTTTAAAGAAACAATCAAAAAGTACAAAAAAAATTCTTTGTTATATTCAATTTTAAATCCTTAAAATATTCACCTGAAGAAATTAATATCAGTGACAAACAAAACCCATGCATTAAAATTATAACAGACATAGAAAGCTATATTTTCATTCATAATTTATTTATGTGGATTTTTACAAAAATGCTATAAAATATATTTAATTGTGTATTTAGAATATATAAAGATTAAATTAGCTTATCACAAAGCTTTCTCACATGTAACTGTACATTAATACACAAGCAAGATTTTCACGTTCTTTTTCTTCTAGACGAAGAATTATCCGCGAAATTTGTAATTTATAATTTAGGCTAGTTGAATTCACAGGAATAATCCTCATAAAGTTACACAAATAAATTTTCATTGTTGGTACGAGGTAGACACAACATTTTTACATTTTGAACAAATTGCAATACAAACTAAACGAGTTATATCTTGGTAAATAAACTGCGGTGTGAAACCCAATATATTTTAATGGCAGTTACCAAATAATACTTATATGCTGTGGTTTGTTACCATATTAAATCAATGTAATTATTAATTTTTAAAGTCACCATAGTTGCATAAAAATTCTAGTTAAAAAAATGTACCATTATTGTTAAATGTTTTCCCATTAGATGTTAGCCAGTGAAGTTATAAATACATTTTTTTTGTTTCTGTTATTTGACAATTTGAATAAAAAAAAAAAAATAAGATTTTGAAATATTTGTCTATAAAATCTTGGGTTATCAGAAATATAAACAAAGCTATGTACCAGCTATGTATTTATAGGCATTATTTCTTAATATTTGATATTTATGTATGCTATTCACGAAATGTCAATAGGATAATCTTACATTATTAAAAATATTTACTTTTCCATTTTCTCTGCTAGGCAACACACAGGATTTTCCAAAACACATTTTGACTTTTTTGGCCTGAAATATTACAGTATTTACAGCTATTTTGTGTGCACAAATAGTAAATATGTTTATTTAAGTCACTGGCTGTAACTATCTAAAAGTAGGTGAAGCTATTAATTTAATTTAATAAACACTGATTTGCTTCACTATTAAATTTAATGAAGGTTTAGAGTCAAAATCAGTGATGTATATAAACTTATAGAATCCTAAAACTGACTAATACTTATTTATTTAAAATGGAAAACATACCATAAACTTAAATTATACCCAACTCTAGTTATGCATACGAGAAGTCATTGCCAAAATACGTACAAACAATACTATACGGGAAGCAGTTAATGTTACAAATTTCATTTTATGCATAAAAAATTTACGGCAAAATCACACAACAAACTTATGGTAAAAGATGATTTCATACAATTTTACAATACAAGGGATTCTAAAATGAGCTATGTAGTAGGCGTGTGAGCAAAGATCAAAAGTTGATAGTTATATTTATGTTTTACATCTGTGTTGTATAATTGGTTGTCGTGGGCTATAAATCATCGGTTGCCTATCAAAGTAAACAAATCACCATCGGCCAACGAGATATGTAAATAACGATGTGTCTGCTCGCCCGATGAAAACAAATAATAGCCATGCTATGGCCAACAAAACGAGATGTGCAGTTAAAATATGTGTTGTTGTATTGTGATGTTGTATTCATCATAAATGATCAATTTAGTATATGCTTGTTCAGTCAATAACAAATTTAAAGTACATAAAAACAAACAAAAGCAGTAGTTAAGTTTTAAAAATTGGATTAATATTTTGCTACCAAACTATAATTACGTATAAATGTGTTGTGGTTGATGACAGGTTTCCGTTGCAAAACTGATTTTGTTCGATTTTGTAATGCACGATTGGGAAATAATCTGTAAAAAAATCCGAAAAAACTAAAAAATTAATTTTTACATTTTTTGTACAAACACAAAGTCTATGATAATGCTTTCTTACTAATATTATAAAGTGCATTTTTGTTTAGCATGAAGCTCATTAAGTTTTGGACAAGCTAATAAAATAGCAAAGTCGGGCCGAATACAACTATAATTTACCAAACTGAATTAATAAATAGGCATAATATAAATTTACGCGATAACGTGCTTAAAACCTTCAGATGAGATTATCTAGAAAGCTACTAATTAGGGGCCTAGTTATCCTATATTTTATTCACAACAACTATTATGTTTACCTTAGACGATTGGTATCGTCTGACGAAAAATAACATGCCTACTGAAATAAAATTGCCAGCTTGATGTATTTATTTATTCTTCCAACGGATACATAATTTACAATTATAAATAGATGGTGTTTTATTGAGTTTTATAACCACACCTTCGCAGATTTGTGTTTCTATTCCAGACACACGGCCAAGCTGTCTGGTGGCTACATTTAACTGTATTGCAGCTCGTTGCAGCTGATATTGCATGTAGAACATCACTGGGGCTAATGTGCCCGTGGAAACGTAACGCTAATGAATAACGTACAAGAGACAGTCGGCAATGAAGATCTGTTCAATGTATTCACTGTCATGCCCGGTGTGTCTGGGTCGGCTGGGTCGGGCGATTACAATATCAGTGTGTGCGTGGTGCGTGTGTATATGTCAACAAGGTGTCGCGTCGGGCCCGGAGCCGCAGCTCTATAGCCTGCCCGGGCATTGTGTAGCGCGCCGGGCATATGTCGCTTTATACAAAGCCCCTATCCAGCGTTCCGAATAATAAACGATGTAGCACTGCAGCCCGACTCCTCCCTCCGCGCGGGAACATGGCCGACAAAAGGTACAACAAAAACACGGGATTATTATAGAGAATCGAGATGGTAGGTAATTTACAGGCGGTCCCGGGCCGCCCGGGCACATAATAAGAGAGACGGAGAAGACGCCTGCCATATATGGGGCAACCCCCCCCCACCCCCTTTGCTGAGAAAAAAGAAGGAAGCGATAAATAATGAGAGCGCTCCACCAAAAAACGAGTCGCACGAAGGGCCCAGCGGTCGAAAAAGAAATTAGTTTCGGTACGAGGGACTCGGCTCGATTATCGATTAGAATGTGAACGCGCAGTGCCGGCCGGGAACCGTGTAATGAAAACATCTCTGGCTACGGAATTATAGCTAGTGAACTCGCCCTGGGATCGTCACAGGCAACGACTTTATTACGAGGATATAGAATAAATCGCAATCTCCAGCTCACCTTGAGCATCATCATCTGTGGGGAATACAGAAGTGCGAGATCGCTGAGCATTGTTGTCATGGAGACGGGTATTACATACTGTGTGTTGTGTGTCCATAAACGTGTCCTGAATATCATCAGCGATAAAGGAAACAGAAGTACAATATCACTGGGTGTATCCTGAGTATCGTCATAGACGTAGTATAGGATATAGAACCACAGCGCAGTGTGCAAGATACCTGTGTATCATTATCCCTGTGTTTCGTCGTAGACAAAAGATAGAATACAGTATTGTGATATCCCTGAACTCACCCTGGTACCTCAAAAAACATAGATGGAGGATGGGATACCAATCCAAGATATCCCTACCCATCATCATAGACGGTGGATCGGATACAGGACGGCATCTCTGAACGAACGAACGCTGGGCGTCATGTTTGAACTCAAGGAAGAGAATTACATGAGATATACATACAGAATACATGAGAATTACGATCTGTACAATTGCGAAGAATGAAGAAGCGTGCGATAGACAGACCATCGATACGCATGATATATTTTAAAACTTAAGATATTTTAATAAAGCATGTTTATGAATTTAGTGCCAATATTATGTGTATGTTTAGAATTGAGTACAGTGTTTTGCTAATTTTGAAGTGTTCTAGAGTTATAGTTCATTATTTTGTAAGCTACACTTTCCTTAAATATTTTGCTGTTAGGGTGAGTGTTATGGTGAAATAATATTAATACAGAATATGTTTTTAACTTCGAGTCGATCCCTCATTTTGTAGATTTTCAATGAAAATCTAAATCTAAACCCCTCACTGTGAATATTCCGTTTGACTAATGGAGTTAATTTTGAGTTAAATGGAATTTATCTTTACGCTCCAGTAGAGAAGTATTATTAATATTTTTGTGGCATCATAAATAAAAAAAATGATCCATATATTTTCTGAGGCATTTCATGAATACCTATATTTTCCACATTTCATACGATTTCCAAAGATGTTGAAAAAACGTCATTTTAAAATTATTGTATCACAGTCAATGTACAAAAATTAAATGCAAATTAAACCGAGTGAAATTATTTTCAACCTTTCTTAATTTTAATGAATCTTGGACATCAAATATATCATTGATATTATACATACCATATTTCCCGTCTCAGTTCTGACTTCTTTTATCACAGTGAATGGTCCGGGTATTGGTTTTAATAAGATCTAGCCATCTATTGATGTCGTCAAACGGTTAAAACACGTAGAACACGAACGAACACAATACGAAAACACGGGAAAAGAACACGATGTCGTGTTTCGTATTCCATTTGACTACATTAGTAGATCGGTAAATCGTAATCCCTGATGGATTATTATGATTGTGGCTTAGCAAAAGCCGAAACAAGGGCCATTCACTACAAAGGACGATTCAGAGCTGAGACGGAAAATCTGGTATGTATAATATATTAAACAGCTTTGTTGGCCAATTATTATTAGTAACAAAATAAATGTAAATTTAATCGTGTAAAACAAGTTTGATTTAATATGTTTAATAAAACACTAACCGAGTCACCAAAAGGTTTTCTTTTTATCTTCATTTTTTTAGCCTCCGGATTGCCAAATAATATTTTAAAAGTTTACATACCTTCTGTTAGGCTATCATAGATTGCAGACGCAACCAGTGACAGCTCCTACATGGAGCTGATGATGGCGGTACAACGGACGTTTTCTAATATCGTCACTTTTAAAACATTTAAAAATGTACAACAACAATAGAATAAATAGAACACAAAAAACACGCAAACGTAAACGTCACATTTACGGCAACCGGACAGTTGGGATATCAGACGACGCAACCCCTGCGAGGTTTGAGTCCAGACTACAACTGTTGGTATTGCTGTGAGATTTTAATACACTAAAGTTTCATAGAAAACTTAAAAGATTAATTGAATCCTCTGTTATATTTGACTGGATATTTTTTATCAACTTTAAATTTTTCACAACTTGAAAAGATTTTTACTTTGAAATTTAATAAATACTAATCGTATAAAACAACTCCAAAATATTTTTTACGCAAGTAAAATGGAAAACGAACCTTGTTATTTTTTTTTGAAGTTGTCGATGTTTGAAGTTGTAATAACAGCTGATAAGCTTTACAAAATATTCCTCGACTAAGTGGATACAAAGCTCACATTTGCATTATCAACAATTAGAAAAGTCAGTGGCATTTTGATGGTTCGAAACTAGATTCAGCTGGCCTTGATTACTGGGATTTTAAGTAATCTTGACTAAAGAACCAGATAATTTTACTGAGTAACAAAGCTTTAATCTCTTCATTCATCACTCATACTTCACTTGTCTTAATACGCATCATGGTGTAAAAAACATGAACATACACATCTAATAAAAAAAGACCTTTACATCCCATATAGATACTTCAATAAATAAAATTCACTGTCGTTTAAGATGAATTGTTTAAAGTATTCAGTACACTACTATAGGTTGTAAATCCAAGCTGGATGTAGAATTGTACAATGCACAGATTAACCTTGCGAGGGAACATTTTATGCTTCTAATGGCAGACACTACGGGAATTACTTATTAGCCATTCAACTTGATATACAATTGTGACATAGTACACCACCAGCGGCTCTATAAAACACGTTACATTCATGGACCTTGAGTCCAATTAGGTAATAAAAAACTTCTCGCTTTGAAGTAGATTTTACCCAACTATACAGGGTGAATCATCTAAGGTCCACCATTGATTTCGGGCAGACCGTTGGTCCCACAATGATGAAATGAAAATTTAACTTCTAAACAAACGCCAATGAATAACTTAAAAATATTTAAAATGTAAAATGTTGCAAACTGTTTGATTAAAAGGAGCTTTAGAATTATGTATATGCCGTTTGTTTGTATTAACAATTGTGAGATTTGAACTAGTGAACCTCTGGTTTTGGTAAATTCTGTAAAACATTCGAAATTTTTTTTAATTATTCTTTTAGGTGGTTTTGGTATAAAACTTCCATTTCGTGACTGCAGGTCCAGCAGTTTACCTCAAATCAATAGTGGACACCTTACGAAATTCACCCTGTATATGTTTGTCATTACAGAAATATAGGGCCTATGTGTTTTTGTGTGTTGGTTCTACAAAATGATCTTTACCACCAAATATTTGGGATTAAAATATGTTCCATAAGAAATATAAAACTACATTTCTTAATGCCAGATTTTTGAACGGTTATGAGATATGCTGTTTCTTTGCTATTTCATTTATCTTTGCTAGTTTCTTCTCAAAAAAATTAGTGTCTATTGAATACTACAGAAATAATATTAAAAAGGTTTAAATACCTGTTATTAAGCAATCCATTTAATTGCAGTTGCAACTAATTTCGACTCCTATGTGGAGTCATCATCAGGCGGTACAAGGACTTCTTCTTTCTTCATATGAAGAGCGTCATATTTAACGAGTAAAAATAAATAAACATTTACACACTACACAAAACACGTTACGGACACGAAACATTTACTGATCAGTTACGACAACAGACGACGCTAACCCGACGGAGTTTAAGTCCAACTGATCAGTAAATGTTTCGTGTCCGTAACGTGTTTTGTGTAGTGTGTAAATGTTTATTTATTTTTACTCGTTAAATATGACGCTCTTCATATGAAGAAAGAAGAAGTCCTTGTACCGCCTGATGATGACTCCACATAGGAGTCGAAACTAGTTGCAACTGCAATTAAATGGATTGCTTAATAGCAGGTATTTAAACCTTTTTAATATTATTTGGCAATCCGGAGGCTACATCCACAATACAGAAATAATAGTATATACAAATAAGGAATTTTTACTGTTGTAAAATGTAGCCATTAACACATTTTGTACATTATTACAAATTTTTTTTCGAAACACAGCTTACAACTTCCTATCGTTATGTTAAACTCGGTACACACTCCCGGTATGGGAATAAATAATAGTTTGAATAGCCATAAGCCAATTTTGAACGACGATAACAAACGCAGTAGTTTATCGAATCAACCATATTTTCTGTCATGATTTTTTCAGTAATTTGTTTCAATGGATTGGCGATCTCAGAGCCATATTGACAGGTAGAAAATGAAACCTCCCAAGTAAGCCTACATAGGTAACATGATATTTAAAATGATGCACGGTGTTTTTATGTAGTGACATAGCATACGATTTAACATACAGTTTAAGTTGTACAGGCTATTAAATTATAAAGCCCGATGTGTAACTCACTAACTGACTCATTCACAGATCATGTATACCTGATGAAATGTTCACCCACTTCTGAAAGAGCGACGGGTTTAAAACTCAGCACGATTTTAGGTCTTGGTCCCAAACCACTAGGAAAATTCCCGAAAGTAACAGTACAATTATTAACCCCACAAATTCTAAATGGAGGATTTTCGGATATAAAAAAAACTTGATTTTTGTAAACGCTCATTGCGGCTACACCATTTGTCTAATAAAAAACTGACAACTCTTTGGTGTATTTAGATTCAAACGGGCTAAACAGTTGTAATTTTAAGTCTTACCTATCTCCACCCCTTCACCCTGATTTAACAAACTATTTATAAAATTACGGGATTTTTTTACAAAGATTTATAGTAGTGGTGGATTTAGTAGTGGTTTTAGCCAACATAAAACATTTTTTTACAAAAATGCAATACCATAACCATAGTCACATAAATCACAAATAACAATTTTAAAATGTCTCTTCAATGTTAAGGCACATAAACGTAAGATTATATAAAAACAAACAAATGTTTTGTATACAACTCTTACTATTGTACGTTTTGTTCCGTTACGTCTTAAACCTATCTTTACTTCAACCCCCTGAGCAAACCCCCTTTTGGTTGTTGTGTCTTTGGACTTTGGGGATATGCCTACTTATCCACTTCTAAGAGCTTAAGTCCTGAAATATGGTAGTGGTGTGGGTATTTGGCCCAAACTACCGTAACATATTTAAAATTCCAAATTTACTATTTTAACCCCCTCCACAGATTAAAAATGCTCCCTATGTTATTCTTATGGAGAATAAGCATAAATAATAGCATAGTCTGCGCTTTCAAGCAGACTAGAGACTTGATAATAAGGTAAGTTGGTCATGGGCATAAATAATTAGGACAAGTTAAATAGTGACAAATCCAATCTTAAGGCCTTGTCCAAACTTTCGGACAACATCCCGTCCCCCGTGGAACTTTCCCATCACGGCTGAAATAAAGGGGAGCCTGGGGGCGGAGTCCCCAGCGAGCCTAAGGTGAGTTATTTTACTAACTCAATACTCTCTTAATTGGAATCTTGGTTTAAAAGTTAAATTTTAAAAAGGAACTACGTCAGTTTCTAAAATATTAATATTTTATCGTATGTATTTACATTGTACGAACTAAACGAAAAATATCTAATGGAAGTCAGGGTTTTATCTATACAGGGTGATTGATATAAGTGTGCCAACTGTTTTATTCGAAAACTACAAGATATATCAAAATAAGTTAAATGGTAAGTGCCTTGGATTTTTTATTAAAAAAATTGAAGTCAAGTCGAAAAATAATATTTTAGCCGCCATTTTTCCAATATGGCCGCCAACTTTGATTTTTCTCATGGAACACGCTGTATTATATGAAGTCTTCCGGTAGAAAAGAACTTTTACTCTTGTGTTTTTTCATAAACCTAACCGTTTCAAAGATAATAATGGTTAAAGTTTTGAAATTTCGGCATGAGAAAGAGTTTCGATAAAGGCCTAAGCAAGCGTGCCAGCTGTTTTATTCGAAAACTATTCAAAATGTCACTACTTTAACCATCATTATATTTGAAACGGTTAAGTTTATGAAAAAAAAAACACAAGAGTAAAATTGTCTGAAAATTACATTTTCCACCGGAATATTTAATAAAATACACGGTGTTTCATAAGAAAAATCAACGTTGGTGACCATATTGGAAAAATGGCGGCTAAAATATTTTTTCTTTGACTTGACTACAATTTTAAAATACAATATCCAAGGCACTTACCTTTTGACTTTTTTTAATATCTCTTATAGTTTTTGAATAAAACAGCAGGCACACTTATATCAATCACCCTGTATAATAACATAATACTAAATTAATAAATAATATAGTATTTCTTACTAGGTACTGTATATTCAAATTGTAAACGATCCCGACTGACCTGTTCTATATTTACGCTACACCAAATACAGTAAACGGTGGGCTTAAATTGCATGCAGTTACTGGAATTTGTATTGCAATTCAACTGTTTGAATTATAAATAAAAGCGTAGTACGGCAGATATATTTATCTAATACGATCGGAAAAGTTAGTGTTTACTTCTTTAGTGATAACGTTAATCATAATATCGCCCTAAGTGGTGAACGTACAGGGCAACTTATAATAATTACTTATGTTTGTACCGATACGTTCTTAAATATCATTCACTGGCCAAAGTGTTTAGCTTCGGGAATGTTTTCAAGGTAATCCACACTGGGCATGTTGTGTGTTGATAAAGCTGTTATAAAGCTTATAGTTTAGAGATTGTCCTGCCTTGCAGTACTACGGAGATATAATCTCAACACACATTTGTCTTCAGCTTGGGTTCGAATCCTGCCAACCACCAATGGTTTTTACAATATGATTTATGCCGTGAGTTTGCTATTCAGAGGCCTAAACTTTAGGTCAATTGGCCTACCTATCCAGGAAATAAAAATTGATAGTTGTCTGAGGCCTCAATAAAGAATTCTCTCCATTCGAAGCCATATTAGACATAAACTTATTACAGAAGTTAATTATAAAATCAAAGATTACCTGGTAGGAATTAAAAGTAGTGGCATCACTAATGTATAATAACACAATGTAACACTAATGTATATTAACATATGTAAAACTAATGTATAGCTGATAAACACTTAGTTTTTGTTATATAGACTGTTTAATAAGCCAAGACCTTCATTGCTTGTTCCTAGAACCTATGATACCCAAGTCTCCGATTTTACTAATTATAAAGCCTCTTTATCAGCATCTTACAATGGCCAATGTACATTGGTACATTGGTTAGCTTTTTGCGCTTTCAAGGTAATTATAAAAGAAACAAACTGCATATAAAAAGCCAAATACCACTAAATCATAATTCTTCTGTACACAAGGTTAAACTTCCTTAACTTAAACCAGACGTCAGAAACACACCTTTATATTGTAAATGAGATATAAAATCACACATGTAAATTGTTCTGTGTGAAAAACGACGCTGGAACAGCGAAGTAAAAAACTGGATCAAATTAATCGTTATGTTGATCTAGTGAATGTAAAAACATGAACTAAAGATAACCACTCAATAACAGGGGCTAGCAATACGGGAGAAAACGCAAAGTCGATCCAATTAAAGTGTAACAAGTGTTTAATGCAACTGGTAATCGCCGACAGGAAGCAGGGGACAATTATAGTTATTACTAGAGAACAAAGTAGGCAGAACTCAACAACTCTAATAACCCATCTGATCTGGAGAATGCGTCTAACTCGACAACAAAAGATAAAACTTTTATCGATCTTATCTCCATATTTGTTAAAAAGAGCGAAACGTGTTAATAGAAGCATTCTAGTGGACGAACTACTGTCGGGGAAAAGTTTAGACACTCGAGTTTGGAGCTCTACAGAAAAGTAACCAACTAACTTAGAAAAACACGTAGTATATATAAATTTTCGTTGTTTAATTCTACGTATCCCTGTGAAAACAAAAATAGCTTGTTTAGGAATTTTTTTACGACAGTCGTAAGGTAAAAACTGCCTGTTTTTAGAGTACCAAAAACCATCTTATGACTTTGAAAATTCGCACAATGTAAACTGAACGGCAGAACTTTATCAAACTTTAATACAATATGGACACATATGTAATGAATTAATTTGTGTAGTTTCAGAATTTTTACTGGTTCTTACTGGCAACACTGTACGGGGTATGCGACCAGTCAGAGCCGGTGGCGGTCTGGAAGTGCCGTATTCAATTATATGCGTAACAATTTGGTTGAGCAGTAACAATATTTCAAATACAAAAGCAATCACCTCAAAAACAAGCTTTTAAATTTTTTTCTAGCGTTTGCCATTTTTGAGAAAAAGTTAATTTACAAAAGTTACAAAAAAATTTTTGGGTAGAGTAAAAATTCTGAAACTACAAAAATTAATTCATTATATATGTATCTATATTGTATTAAAGTTTGATAAAGTTCTGAAGTTTAGTTTACATTGTGCGAATTTTCAAAGTCATAAGATGGTTTTTGATCCTCTAAAAACAGGGACTTTTTACCTTCCGACTGCCATAAAAAAATTCCTAAACAAGCTAAAAAAATTTTGTTTTCACAGGGATACGTAGAATTAAACAACGAAAATGTATATATACTACGTGTTTTTCTAAGTTAGTTGGTTACTTTTCTGTAGAGCTCCAAACTCGAGTGTCTAAACTTTTTTCCCCGACAGTAGAGGTTGTATTGTTATGATGGTTGTAATTTGGTATTTTTTTAGTTGTGTAATGTTTTGCTGACGCGGCTAAATTCACTGCCACTGTGCAATTTGTTTTAGACATCATAACGTAGGAAAACATTATTTGAAAGTGCATTAGAAATTAAAACCTTTGTGTAATAATGTCGTTGAGGTAGTCTTTGTTTCAATTGTATTTACTATAACTTTAAAAATAAATTCTGACATATTACTTTTCCAACGAGTTGTCGGTAATAGGTATTAAAATGTTATTTAAGTTAAATTGTTGCTTATTAAGTCCTATGACACCAATTTAATTAAGTAATCAATTCACTAAGACAACTGCGTAGTTTATGTATTAGAAGCTGAACATGTATGCAAGAAGAGTGTAGAACGAAGGGGGTGATCCGCGAAGCTTAGTTGCTGACTATAAGATCAGCTGTTCCTTTGGTCAGGATTTGGCCCACATTAAAAGTCCAACGATTAAGAACAGCTGGGTCCAGTCTATAATCGTTAACATTTTCTGACTTCTCTCAGGATTGAAACAACAACCTTCTAATAGTTGAGCGAGCACTTTAACCAAAAGAGGAAAAAGTAGCCGTTTGTTTACAGCCTTTGTGATGATTTGGTGGTTTCCATGTTTTGAGCACAGGCCTACGTGGTTTCATTGACACACTTTAGGAAAGGAACCCCAAAATTACGTTCATTTATGCAATCATAACAGTAGAGATTGAATCCGTGAAATGTAAGTGGTGATGTTTGAGTTGGAAATATGAGCAGAGTTTCCTTGTTTGTGGTGTCGTACTAATATAGCAGTAGTTCCGTACGATTATAGCAGATGGTAGGCCCACAATACCTTGTAATGCAATTCTGCCAGGTCATCACTGTAGGATTTAAGGTTCTACTGACTTCCCAACAACAGGAAATAAATCGATATGAGTTATAAGAGAATTTGATGTTAGCCCAAGATATTTAAACAGTCTAGGATGAACATATTTTTTTATCATAGGCCTAACCATACATGCATATTTGAAGTGGAATGCTATTTGATTTATAATAATAAGGACTAGTGTGGTCGTTTATGCGGTAAAGATAATGAATTCCAAATTGTCAAAAATAACCGACAAACAACAACAAGGGAACAAGGGGTATAATTGTAAATGCATAAGAATATTCTAAACTTTATCGTATTTTAAAGTAAATTGTGATGATTTATATAATTTACAAATTATATAAATCAAATCAAATCAAATCAAAATCTGCTTTATTTCCAAAAAATTTTTACAATATATACATGTACAAAATACGAACAATAGTCCCGCATAGGCCGTAAAAGACCTGTGCGCGGGACGAGCTCTATTACAAATTAGAAATATTATTAAAAAATTAAAACTAAATTAATCAAAATACTATTTACAACTAAGCTATGAGACAGCTACAGGAACAGTTAATGCTATATAAAATAAAATATATAATGCAAGGTGACCTATTGAGCTGTGTATCAGTATAAAAATAGACTAAATTTGGATTTCGTGTTCTTTCTACGTTTATTAAATCATAGTAGCCTATGTAATATGATAATGATTTCACAGCAACATAAGAGCAACACGCTGCATTGCATACACAATGGTGCACAATACTGTACCTATGAAGTGAACTCACCTGCATATGTTATTAGGTTATGTTGGTAGCTGCATTGTATCCAGCGTCAAAATATTGTTTTAATCATACTGCAGCAAAAACAGTCGTTTTTAATGCATGCGTTGCGGGTCTAAAGTAGTATTTTTACTTTCTAGGGAGCAAACATCTTTTTTAGTCTCTAGGGAGTAAAAATCAGCTGTTGTAAACGGTTGTAAATTTCGATTGTGGCAATCGTATCAATAGAAATTATTTATCGATTGATTTATTAGGTAAGGTTTTAGACTATTGTTGTAGATAGCTCAACATATAGATGGTATAATGTACTGTAACACAACCGTAATAGACGAAACGATTCACTAAACAGCTGCTTGTTTCCATTAACAAATTAAATTGAAAACAAGTTAGAAGAAGTTTGAGAGGTTACTCTAAATGAAGTTTTGTAACATACTTTGTTGAAATAATGGTGCAATATGACGAAAAATACAGTTCAGCACACAGGCAAGAAGTGACAATCTAACCCTTGCTCATCGTAAAACTTGACCTTGGGTCAAAAAGAGTCACATTAGGCCCTAGTGATGAAATATACTATTAAATCACAGCAATCCTTAAAGGAAGATGAAGTAATTAACAATACACCAATACACTTCCAACAAATTTAATATGCGTACAAACAAGTGTTTTGAGTATTAAAGCCAGATTGTAATGAACAACTCGCTGGGCATAAGCAACATTAACATTCATAATAGGCCTAGGTATATTACAAATAAATAGCATGCTAAATTAAAATACTTGGATGAACTCATAAATAGAAAGCTTGTAAATTTATACAGGTTCAGTTAATACAATAGAATTTCAAGTAAAAAAGGATGCTAATGCAGGCTATCCAATTGAGAAAGATTTAATACTCATCAGACCTAACACAAAGAAAATATAGAAAATCCCATGAGCCAGACCTACTCATCATGGAATACCGTACATTGATCATCATACAGTATTCTCGCAGTAACTAGTTATTTGTAGACGTCAACAATCCTCAGCAAAGTATAATAAGCTCGAACGCGTTGTAAATAAACATCAAAATAAAAAAGACAAAGTTCAAACAAGAAAACATGATTGCAGTCTCTGACAGTGCGAGCCGTGAGAAAGAGATTGAAGAAGAAAATATAAAGACGTATGTGGCAAAACGAGTTGACGAGGATACAACACAATAACAAACCAACACTGTGATGAATGTTTGGACATGTAGAATCCGAGTTGATACAAATACAGGGTTGCGGGATATGGTAGAAGAAGGTAGGAGAGGGAGAGAGAGAGAGAGAGATGGCAGATGAGAGAGGAGAAGAGGGGAGTTCTACTTGTGTGGTCTTGGTCTGCGGCGATCACAAACGATGGAGATCACAACAGATGGTTAGTCAGATCCAGTGATTACAGATACACTGTGCCATTACCATTCCCATTTTATGTTTGTGTTTGGTGATGGGATCCTCGGCAGGACGCCGCTTCGCCGTTTCCTGATAAATGGCTTGCTAATTGCCAGTCAGTTACACGGTTACACCACCGCCGCCTCCTTCCACTTTCCAACTTCCAACTTGCCACTTGCACTTCTACCTGACCCGTACCAGCCGCACCAGAGGCGTTGCTGAGTTAAACGAGGTCAGCATTGTTGGGATGCTGAGCGTAGCCCAGTAGTTGGGCTAACCACCGCCTCCTTCCACTTTCCAACTTCCAACTTGCGACTTGCACTTCTACCTGACCCGTACCAGCCGCACCAGAGGCGTTGCTGAGTTACACGAGGTCAGCATTTTTGGGATGCTGAGCGTAGCCCAGTAGTTGGGCTAACCACCGCCTCCTTCCACTTTCCAACTTCCAACTTGCCACTTGCACTTCTACCTGACCCGTACCAGCCGCACCAGAGGCGTTGCTGAGTTAAACGAGGTCAGCATTTTTGGGATGCTGAGCGTAGCCCAGTAGTTGGGCTAACCACCCTCTCCTTCCACTTTCCAACTTCCAACTTGCCACTTGCACTTCTACCTGACCCGTACCAGCCGCACCAGAGGCGTTGCTGAGTTAAACGAGGTCAGCATTTTTGGGATGCTGAGCGTAGCCCAGTAGTTGGGCTAACCACCGCCTCCTTCCACTTTCCAACTTCCAACTTGCGACTTGCACTTCTACCTGACCCGTACCAGCCGCACCAGAGGCGTTGCTGAGTTACACGAGGTCAGCATTTTTGGGATGCTGAGCGTAGCCCAGTAGTTGGGCTAACCACCGCATCCTTCCACTTTCCAACTTCCAACTTGCCACTTGCACTTCTACCTGACCCGTACCAGCCGCACCAGAGGCGTTGCTGAGTTAAACGAGGTCAGCATTTTTGGGATGCTGAGCGTAGCCCAGTAGTTGGGCTAACCACCGCATCCTTCCACTTTCCAACTTCCAACTTGCCACTTGCACTTCTACCTGACCCGTACCAGCCGCACCAGAGGCGTTGCTGAGTTAAACGAGGTCAGCATTTTTGGGATGCTGAGCGTAGCCCAGTAGTTGGGCTAACCACCCTCTCCTTCCACTTTCCAACTTCCAACTTGCCACTTGCACTTCTACCTGACCCGTACCAGCCGCACCAGAGGCGTTGCTGAGTTAAACGAGGTCAGCATTTTTGGGATGCTGAGCGTAGCCCAGTAGTTGGGCTAACCACCCTCTCCTTCCACTTTCCAACTTCCAACTTGCCACTTGCACTTCTACCTGACCCGTACCAGCCGCACCAGAGGCGTTGCTGAGTTAAACGAGGTCAGCATTTTTGGGATGCTGAGCGTAGCCCAGTAGTTGGGCTAACCACCGCCTCCTTCCACTTTCCAACTTCCAACTTGCGACTTGCACTTCTACCTGACCCGTACCAGCCGCACCAGAGGCGTTGCTGAGTTACACGAGGTCAGCATTGTTGGGATGCTGAGCGTAGCCCAGATGTTGGGCCAACCATCTGCAGAAGAGCGAACTTTGTACCAATGCTTACTGTAGACATCTTCAGAATCCCTTAACTTATTTTTCTTCTTTTAAAACTAACTACCCATTACTATAAACTTCTGATCTGCCTAAAGACAGCTATGAACCTTAACAGTAAAAAGCCACACGGCCAAGACACTCGTGCCTGCAGTTATAAGATAATGTAGTCCAATCAGCAATGTCCGACTTGTCAGTCCATCTTACCACTGCTACCCTGTTCGGTAATTAACAAGGCGTCCTTTAAAAGTAGCCTACTGTACTGTATACATAAAATGCCCTCTCCGCCAAAGAATAGCATGGGAATTTTAAATTTATAGGTTTTCGGAATTCTCTTTATAACCAGTTTGATAACGACAACGCTGACCTGTAAGTAAATAGCTAAACCCTGGGAAATGGTGTTATGGATACTAAGAAAGAGAAAATCAAGTATGATATTTATTTCTAAAACGCATCGTTTACCAAGCTGCCATTTTATTTAACACAAACATTTATATCTTTAAACGTTTTCAACCGATCATTATGACGATAGGCATTAAGTTTTTTACACCTATCTTAGAAAAATTTACCTTAATAAAATCCAAATTTGGAAATGGCAGCTTTTAAAGTAAAAATCCATAAAAAACGGGTGAAGCAATAACAATATTTCAAATCATAGCATTAAAGAACTTGCAAATTTAAATCCCTTGGCACTTTCATTTAACAATCGATTAATAAATAACTTGGATTGGCAAACTTCGAATTTATAATGGCGACAACTTTGAACGTTTACCATTGTAAATAATTGCATTTTTAGCTATGGAATAAGTTTGCATATTTTATCATTTAATAATGCGTCTTGAATTTGACTTTTACTTCTACTTATTTGAGTTTATTGCGTCAGGATAATAGGACACCCTTACCGAGACGTTCACAAATTATCATTAATATACTACAAGGTCGTGGTCTGAAAAGATTATGATACTTTTAACAATCTTGCTCTTCTTTACACTCTTACCTCCATGCCATTCCTAATCTCAAAACCAACTCCACATGCGTTTAATTTGTCTGTAGACAAAAAAGGTAGGGGTAGGGAGATGACTCAAAGCTTTAAAATATTTTCTTGTACAAGCTTCCTTTTACTGGTCGGTGGAACCATAAAAAGAACGTATGCTCCAATCCCTTGAGCACCTATTAGAAATGTAAACGAAACTTAAGTACTTTCCAACAAAAATGGAGAAAAAGAAGTTACTGTTGTTAGGCGTAATTCTGCCCAATTACCCTTAGAGACTATACAACCACCGCCGCTAGACTTAGAGGCCTTTGTCTGGCATTCATTTGTGCGGAGAACAATTTGGAATAGTGCCGAATCACCCATCAACCGGGAGCTCATGACAGGAATCGTGGGAATTACTGTGAGCTTGGACGATTAAAGCTAATTATCTTTACACGAACGAGGCATAGTTTTATAATCATGCAGGAGTTCTTAATATAGGCACTCATTATTAGAACTATGCTATGTCTACTCATTGATCAAACATACTCCCTTATAGATGTAGAATGTTTATGGATCAATTGAGCACCAGTTTTTTTAAGCAAAGTTTCTGTTTGGTTTTTGTAGAGGGTGATTTATCGTTTGCTATTTGTTCCTTATATTTCACCAATTGCAAAACTGCTATAACTGGATGATTGGGTAGCTGAGTGGATATAACGCTCCCCTATAAATCAGAGGGTTGGTGGTTCAATTCTGAGAATAATAAGTATATTTAGTTTGAAACATGACTCAGTTGATAGGCTTTCAGCTATAGTCCTGACTAAAGCATTTGCTGATCTTAGTCAGTAACAAAACAATCATCACATTGATTAAACTCTTCGCCTAATATACCCAGCCTAGTGAGTCGCACAAATCCAATCAGATAACTATCAACATTTTATAAATACAAATATTCATGTACTTGAACAAACCCTTTGAAAAACATGAAAGGATTGAACACTTCAATTTTAAACTCTTTCTGTATAGTATCAGTGTTTATGGTTGATGAAGGTCAGTGGATTAACACAGAGTAAAATATAAAGACGAATACACAGAATTAAAAAAAATATGTTTGTTCTTACACTATTCGTCATGGTGAAATGTATTATGTAATACTAGTAAGATAATGTATACTTCGCAATTGAAACTATTGTTGCTCATTTACAGTCACGTATCGTTTTTAAAATAGCAAATTTGTATCAAGCATTTTATATGAAAGGTCTTGCATTTTATAAAATACTATGTTTAAAATCCAGTAATTCTCCCTTTGAGAAGTAAGATTACTTAGCCTTTGAAGAATATGTAATTGCAAAGACATCCTTCTAATATTTATTTATATCACACAACAATACATTTGTGTTGAATAAATATTAGAATTGAATTAACCAAAATATGTTGTTGATAAAATCAAGTTAAACAATACGTTCCACAAACTAAAATAAGTTAGCCATCGAGGTACGATTCAAAAATATTCTTTACTTGTCGGGCAATCGATCCATCTTTATACACCTAACACCAGATTTTTAAGAAAACATTCAGTTATATTTTGATATACTTAAACCGTCCGTTTATAGAAATCTGGAAATCGGGAGGCCCAGCGATCTGAGTTTGAGTCTCATTCCATCAGTAAACATCCCTACTCAGGATGTAGCCAGTAAATACAACCCGGCTTTGAGGTATTGTTATAAGAATACAAAAAGACGATTACGAAAGGATTAAGAATTAATAAAATGCATAATATAAAAAATAACTATATTATCAATAATGACCACAAATATTTAAATCGTTGAAAAAACCCTCTACAGCCGGTAAAAATGCTACTGTTGATAAATTATCATTATATTTGGTATCAAAATAGTGAAAAACAAGACAAATACATACTACAATCAAAACGTATAAGTTTTTATTTTAGTATGAATTATAGTAGTAACAGTATAGTATACGTATAGGTTTTGATTATAGTATGTACTGTTATTGTATGTATTGTTTTTTAGTATTTTTATTTTGCAAGCATTGTTTAATATATTTTATTATTAATTAAATAATGGTACTGGTGTACTCATCACCAAATGCAAATTATCATAAAAGGAATTATTTTAAGGGACTGAATCAAATAAATTCAGTATCCACCATTAAACGTGTTACTAATACATTATTCTTTAAAGTGAAGAACACGGTATTCATTTTTACGTGTATAGCTTTGGTGCCGTCCAAAAATATCCCATAGAGTTATTGATGTTTATGCTTAACAATTGGTGTTTAATTCATGTTCTTATGTCTTGTGCTTTGTTTATTGTTACAGGCGATACCGATCATTCTCATTCAAAATTACGTCTGAAGCTCAAACATAAACATAGCTCAAGCAAACGTCAGTATTACTGTGTATTCTGTAATCCCACACAAATATGGTGTTTGAGGAAAAGTTTTGAAATTATAGCTTTACCATCAGCAAAGACCCTATGACAATAAAGTTAATAAATATTCGACTCGCTGACGTAATTTGTTTAATGACTCTGATTTTTACCGCTCTCTCCAGGCGCTCATGAAATGTAAATTTCCCAAGTTTGAATTTCACGTGTGATTTGAAAAGGCGGCGAGAGCCGAGAGCGGGAACCATAAACATGTTTTTGAAACTGTTGAACAATGTGTCCATTGAGGAGATCGTTAGAGCCGCAGGAAGGCCCGCGCTGGTTCGGAATGCTATAACGATTTCCATATTTCGACATTTCAGCAGATCGTGTTGGACTAAGATAATCAATTTGCCGAATCAGATAGTTCGATGGGCATCTACTTTCACGACCCGAGGAACGCCACCAGGCTGGATATGATCGGTTATTGTTATCGATGTTTCAGGTACTCAAGGGTGTTATTAGTTTCTCTCTGATTGGCTAACAAAGAAAAGGTTTGCTAAATTGGGGTCTAAGTGTTACAGTAGAGTTTGGATTATCCTACCAAAACCGTCCGCAGCGAGTGAAAAAGTCGGATGGAATGAAAAATAATTAAAATCAATGTACAAATGTTTAACAGTATACATTAAAACAACTTTGAAAACACACCTTCATTAGTTACGAAATAATCAAATCGAAACTTAAAACCGATTTTTCATTTTGAAACCATCGTCACAGTCTTAAGAATAAACTACTTAAGTAAAAACGCATTTTCTGAAACCATTGGAGATTTTAGAATCTTATCAAGGAGAAAGCTAATGGGGATCTTCCACAACAGGAGGGGGGTCCAAAGTCCCCCACTCGGAAAATTTGTAATTTTTAAAACTGTTTGGTGACTTTTGAAGACGTTTTTAACATTTAGAGCTGTGTTCAGAGACCTTCTTCACATTTATATGACAAAATGTATGTTTAAATTTATATTTCCAGGGCCCAATGGTGGGGGGGGGCTTTAGCTCCTATAAACCCCTCTTTGGAACGGGTCACCGGAATTTTATCCCCCTGGAATTTTACCCCCTGGGCAAAGCTGACGTCACTATGACGTAGTAACCTGAGTGGCCAAAAGTTTGTTCGCGGCCGGAATTTTACCCCCGCGGATTTGGAAGTCTAATGAAAATAGACAGAGCGTGATTAATTAGATTAGCAATAAAAACCGGAATTTTACCCCCTGTCCATATAACTAGCGTTTAGACAACTGAAGATGTACGGGCCGGATTTTTACCCCCGGAATTTTACCCCCGGATGTTTACCCCCGGATTTTTACCCCCCGGAATTTTACCCCCTGGCCGAATTTAGAAATTGAATGTTTGATTTTCTTTTTTCTGTTTTTAATTAATTTTAAACATTTCATTATTTAGTAGCCTATCTTTATTTATTTATTTTGTAAAGAAATGTTCGAAACAATTATCATTCAGTTGATTGTTTATACGTCATATTAACCAACTATTAGCTTCAAAGATCGAATCCTAATTACCAGAATCTCAAAATTAAAATTAAAAACCTGTTCGGTTAGTTAATGTTACAAATAAATTAATATAGGCTACTTAATGATAAAATGTTTACTATTAAATTAAAACATAATGAAGATAATTAATCATTCTCACTAATTTATATATCTGACCAGGGGGTAAAATTCCGGGAGTAAAAATCCGGGGGTAAAAATCCGGGGGTAAAATTCCGGGGGTAAAAATCCGGGCCGTACACTTTAGGTTTTTATAATTTGATGTGTTCTGATTAAATTCACAACCGTGAAAATATATGTTTAATTCCGCGTTTAATCCATCGAGCTGATGTCGCGAAACTCAAAAGTTCGCGGCCGGAATTTTACCCCCTGGTTTGTGACGTCACGTTTGCCCCGGGGGTAAAATTCCAGGGGGATAAAAATCCGCTACCCCTTTGGATTGCCACTGACTGAAACAGTTGGAAATATACACCCACTTAAGCTATATAGCTCTCTGTGACAAACGATACATAACCTGGGGGTTCACATAGGTTCAAATAGGTTAAGTTTTTAATAAATAATACTGTATATCTTTTTAATGGTAATACAAAAGTTGCGCATAGTAGTCAGACATTTTGACGATAGTTTCGACTTGCAAATTTTGTTGATTGTTTAAGTAATTGAGCCATAGACATTGCGTCTATGGCTTTTAATACATTGCGTTTACGTCACCTCGTTCAATATGTATTTGTTGTGGCAATATGACTTTTGTTTAGAATTATGAACCTCAAATAACATATAAAATTATAAGCAGGCAAAGAAAATTGGCCTTGTTGACACCTCTGAGCAGTGAGCAGATAGCTTATTTATAATATTTATAAACAAATTACCAGTGAATCTATTGGACATTCACCATATATTTAACTATATCAAGCATTTATTTATTTTTAGTTCCCGTAAAATGTATCGGAAAGAGTTATATTTTTAAATACTACATGTGTTTATCACAATGCATTTGAATCAATTCAAATTCAATAATCTAAATCAAAATAGTGAGTTAAAATATAAGTTAATTAGATTATTTATTTGTGTAATGTCCAAATGTACAATCTTCTATCTAACGATAACATCGACATCCAAAATATCAAATACATAGAAGTACAGTTTACCTCTAACGACGGTCACCGCAAGCGAACCACTGTCATGTATAATCCCTTAAAGTCGATTCTTGGCCTTCCATTCAAACCCAGTTTTCTAATGTTAAGTTACTTGATACAGCGTGTTTCCAAATTGTCGGAACATACTTTGTGGACTTATTCCTTGGGCTAAGACAAACGTAAAATGCCATATAAGTATGGCTCTAAAATGCCTGGATTTCTGTTTGTCGGTGTGTTTGTAATTTTTAAGAATTTTTTATATCTTGGGCATTTTTCAAGATACTCGTAGATTGTTCAAAATATGTAAAAATGTGTAGATTAGAAGGTAGAAAGAGCTTTAAAAATTTCGTTCCAATATCTCAAGCTGTTTCAATGGTGGTTATTTAAACTCTTTAATGCCAAATTTCATGAAAACCGTAAATATTTGAATATAGAACCTACAGAACAGAAAATTGTTTTTAATATCCAAAAGATAATGAACATAATTCCAAATCAAATGAGACCTTGTTTGTTAAAATCGGATGACAAAGAACCGAATTATCAATTTTTTCTACTTTAGGTATGCAATTTAATGGGACTACCATACTGCTCTGTAAAATAGCGAAACCTAACTTTAAAACAGTATGGTAGTCCTATTAAATTGCATAATCGAATGTAAAAAAAAAACTCGGCTGGTTTGTCATCCGATTTTAACAAACAAGGCCTCATATGATTTGGATTTAAATTTTCTATCTTTTTGGCCCCGAAAACAATTTTCTTAGCATTTACAGTTTTCATGAAGTTTGGCATTACAGATTGTATATGGCCGCCATATTGAAACGGCTTAAAATATCTGAACGATTTTTTTACCTTTTAAACTACACATTTATACCAATTTAGAACATTCTACCATGAAAAATGCCCAAGATATAAAATACACACGAACAGACCGACAAACAGAAATCTAGGCATTTTAGACCCATACTTATATGGCATTTTATGTTTGTATAGCCCAAGGATCAAGTCCACAAAATATGTCCAGACAATTTGGAAACACCCTGTATTTCAAGCATAATGTTTTCTACCACTGCTAACTGCATCTTAACTATAGAAAAAAGCAACTTAATAAACAATCTGCATTTGAAACTATCTCTAATTTCCCTATAGTATACCGTGGTATTTAAGGGAACACGTGAGATTTATACAATATATTCTACCATTGAATTTTGAATTCTGAAGTATTCACCCTGCCTATAAGGAACAAACTTAATTATTTTTAAGAACATCACTAAATGAGTCACTCACAGAGGGCCCCTACTGTCAACATTTTATTTCATCTCTTTATTCTTGTTACTGAGATGGTTATTGTTACATGAAATATGTTACAGCCTACAATATGTCATCCTATCAGGTTTGACTTGGTTAAAAAGTAAGTGTACTGGCTCAACTCAACTACATCCATTTTGATTCTAAAACTTTAGCACGGGGATGAAATTTCTTTTTCTAGTAGAGTGTGTCACTTTACCAGTTCCATACTTCAATGCATTTACACTTTTACCATTGTTTTATGAAATGAGTGCAACTTAGTTTTAGCGAATTTCCCTATAGGGAAGTAGCTATTACCGTAGGTGGCATGGTAAGACCTAGGCCCGGGACCGATTTACTTTTTCATTTTGATGTCCCCAGAGGCCAAAACACCATTCATTCAAATTTTTATATATGTATATATATATATATATATATATATATATATATATATATATGTGTGTGTGTCCGTGAACGCGATAACTTGAGTAATTTTTGTCCGATTTTGATGAAATTTGGTTTAAAGGTGTAAAGCGGGATAAACTTGAATGAGTTCGCGAACCAGAATGATCGGACTATGGGAACGGGGGTTTATGGGGGGTTTTATGGGGTAAAAATTGGTTTTTCTCACTTTTGACCCTCAAAACACAAAATTTCTCTTTAGACCTTTTTAAAGAGCTTAAAAAAACAAATAATTTAGTATATCAAAGTATTTTTGTTCGGTTATTGGTAACGGAGAAAATTAAAAAAATTGTAAATTTAAAATTCTCATGTTATTCTTATGGAGAATATTGTAAAATGTTGTAGTTTGCTTGTTTATGGATATATTTTGATCAAACTTGGCAAATTAATTTATTTTACACTAAGCTATTAATATTTGACTAAAAAACTCACTTTATTAGTTTCCTTGTAGCAGCAAACCTAGGTACTCGTTAAACCTTATGTTATTTAAATATATTTAATGAAAATCAATTCAGACAAATGGAAATTCGCTTAGTCGGCAGGTTTGCTGCGGCGGGGGTATTATAATTATATCTTCGGTTTAAATTAAGCATCTGTGAAGCCAAAGTGTAGGATTAAGCAAAGATTAGATAAAAGTAAATGCTTTTCCAATATCATCTGGTTACTCAAGTGTAGTTATGCATGAAACACATGCAAACAATCTTTAGATTTTACAATAGAATGCAGGGTGTAAAGTTATTTCTATTAGTTGCAGTATCCAAAGTCAATTATAGAAGAAAAATAAGTAGCCCTGTCTAACAACCATCAAGATTTGTTGTAGAAGTCTCTTGTATGATTACAAAATTGTATAACAAAGCTAATGGTGTAAACATTAGTATCTTAAAATTGTTAAAACGTGCAATAAGTTTTTACGTTAGAAGAAAAAACTTGGGGACAGAGCCTTAGTTGATACAGGACAATGGTTATAGAACCATTCTTGCTTATTTTCTACAATCAATGTTCATAATGTAATAATTAATAAACCTGCCACATGGTTGTAGAAAATATTTCATTCTATTTGTTTAAGTTACTTTTGTGATATTGGAAAATGAAATGCATTGCTATTTTTGCTTATTGACATTGAGATGTCAAAGCAAATGTAAACATAGTGAGTTTTCTCATTGAAGCCATGGAGACCAATCAATACTGACTTTTAAAATCCTCACTTTAGAACTTGAGGATTGGCTAATTGGGAGTATCCTAAATGATTCCTTGGTATAGAATCAATATTTTGTAAACGGTAAGCAGAGTCAGATCAATAGTTTGCTTATGAACACACACATACACACACAAACAGACACCATCAGACTTGTATATGTTATGGATAAATGTAAATTATAATTTAAGCAATCTAAACACACATTTAAAATCGCCTGTTTTAACTAACCAGCTATAAAAACTATGTTCATGCAAAGATAGGCTTTTATAAATAAGGGTTACTACCATCTATTTATCTAATTCCGTAAGCCCAAAAGTTTACAACGAAATTGTGACCGAACGGGAGGTCGTAGAAAAATGGAAGAGGTCTCATTTTAAAGGTTTAGGCATGAAATGTTGGGGGAAATTATTCATTTTTCTTAATTATGTACTAAAAGTTTGTTACGGAATAAAATAATTCACATTTAAATAGCATGGGAATCTAATTTTATGTATTTTTATTTAGTGTAAACACAGCTGTGATTATATAAATTGAAAAAGTTATAACCACACCTGAATGTGCTTTATTTTATTATTGTAAAATTTTTAGTGAAGTAGTAAACAAGATAAAATCTTTTGAACAAACAATTTGACACTTTAAAACTTAATACTTTACAATGGATTGTTCTTTTGCACAGTAATAATATACAATGTCGGAAGACCACCACACAGAGGTAGAAGTAACTACTGAAGTAGGCTATGGGAACATATTTTTATGCCAAAAATAATACTAATATCTACAGATCCTAATATGCCATTTAAGTTTACAAGGATTCAATTCCCATTGCAATTAGCTTTCGACATAACTATAAATAAAGCACAACGCCGAAGCTTCACAAAAGTTGGCATTTATTTGAAAAACCCAGTGTTTACCCATGGTCAACTTTATGTTGCGTTCAGCCGCGTAAAGCGGCCAGATGATGTTAAATTAGTACTAGAACCAAATAAAGACCAAGGAATCGACCAAAATGGATACTATACATACAACAAATGTTGTTTTCAGAGAGATTTTGTTATGGCATTAGCATTTTACAATTAGGAGGATGACATTATCTCTATGTGTTTTCTAAATGAATAAATTGTCTATATTCAAAGAAATCTATATATAGATTTAATTGATCGTCATTATTATTGAAAAATGTTCCTTTAGTGTTGTTTATAAACTTTCTAATCAATCATAATACAGATTAATTGGAAAGTTTATAAACACACCGCATGTCCTTTTGAATTTTTATTTTAAACAAAGCAGACATAAAAATGCATTATGCAGGTATGTAATAACTATTAGGCCTATACATATTATAATATACTCAAATGTTAAACGATAATTCAAGGTAGGGTAACCCATGAGGCTAGTAAATTATACAAAATAATTACTACAATAGGGGCTATTGCCCCTACAAACCACTAGTTTACTGTAAATACCGTAGTGCAAATAGACATTTGATATTGTAAAATCCGAAGCATGTTATGTTTTGATGCTGTCTCGAGTTGTATGACGTTTGTCTGCACTGGCGTTGACTTAACGTTTCTCTTTTATTTAAGAGTAGATTTTACAATGTTTGATGAAATATCTTTTGTGGTACCAAAGGACAAGTAAATGTTTTCAGCTGTAGTCAGTTGAATTAATTTTAAAGTTAATTAAATAACAAGAATCTAATAGTAAAAAATTGGCTTTTTACTTAAATTGGCCAGAACTAAACTATCATGACATTTTAAATTTTACTTAAAACTAGGTAGTTTAGTACACAGAAAACAAATCACAGTCCTTAGTTGTATAAAGAATAAAATTTTACACGATTTCTTCTGAAGAAATAGTGTTATAATTTGTCTAAAAAAGGTCAAAGTATTGATGGTTTTGATTAAATTAGTCATATGGTTTGAGTAAACACTACTTTTAGACTACACTAATGACTACTCCCTGAAGAGATCTTAATTCCCAGATATGTATCCTATTTCATATTCGATCTCATATTTTGATAAATCAATGTTTGTTTGTGGATTATACAACAACATTTATTAAACACATTTGTAGAAGTATTTAGCTGTAAGTTTAGGAATGGAGAGTTTTGAAGACAACAAACACCAGTATCATAGGGACCTTCGTTTTTTAAAGTCGTACTTCATCAGCAGAAGATATTTTCGGACTTAAATATAACTTTTCGGTAGAGACAAAGGTCAAGCTGGGTAGCTGGTTAAATCGCCTCCCTAATTATAAGAAAGTCGCCGGTTCGATCTTGAGAAAAAGTCAGTAGCTTTTTGATTGTTCGTAACTGGGTCCTGCTGTCCTTGATCATTGGGCTTTTAATAAATAGTCCTGGATACAGAAACAAATTATCTTAGACAGTAACAAGGCTACGAAGATCATCTAACTTTATTCCACAGTCATCTCGCACTCATGTCCAGCTTACAATATGCACCCAGAGTGTGACACTGTATCAAAAAATGAATTGAAACGTATATAAGTAAGATAGCAGTTTACAGTACATACTATCTACGCTTATGATATGCTGAGAGTGTTGAATCTATACTTGTTCTATTTTACACATGTAATAGGAGGGTCGAATATTGTAAAGAGGAAGTGTGCGTAGGCTGGAAGTGTTGTTAAACAATAACTTGTTGTGCTGACTTACGGAAAGCTATTGCTTTAAGTAGGTAGGCCAGTGCACTTAATCTGGTAGTCAGTTTTGTGTGTAGTGGTGGGTGTGGTGCACCGGAGGACAGGGTCCTGCTGGGGGTCCAGGTAAGACAATATTAAGGGTTTTCAAAATTGGGAGAGTAGGAAAGATGCGGATAAGGAAAGTTAGGGACAAATAGGGGTGACCGGGGGAAGGTAGAGATGAGCTGAACTAGGCTCTGAAACGACTCTTTAAAAACGAATCGTTTTCCTGTTTTCGTTCACAGAGTGCTACAATAACGGCATTGACTTAAAAATCATAATATGACTATTTCCAAACAGTAAACTCAAAAATGTTAGTAGGTCAAGTACTGATTGATTCAGGCCAAATCCCCTAGGGTTGTTAGCTTCATTTTTACGTATTTTGGATAAGTCAAATAAATATTAAGTACTGAATGTTTACGGGTTTGCTTAGATTATGCAATAGGTGGAATACATTGTACCAGGTACCTACGACTATATTTTACAACAGGTATTTCGTGAACCTTTCCCAGTAATAGCTAGGCATGGTTTGTTCCTGAATTAAGAATAAGGCATATTGTGTTATTGTTCTAATACAAACAAACAAGAGAAATTCGCCTATACTCACGGTTGTATAAAACAAATCGGAGGCTATAAATCTAAATAAGTGTATGCTTGAATAATTATTTACAATTATTATTTGAGTTCACTACGTGAACACTACAAAAAACTTCAATGCAGGCCTACCTAATCTGTTGTTTTTTATAAGCTCTATAAAAGTAACCATTTAAACAAGGTCACCAATTAAAGAGGAGATACAACTTGTAAATACAACTAGTAGATGATAAAACTAGACGTAGGTACAACTAAAATACGAGAACGAGTCGATTTAAAGAGACGTTCTCAGAGCTTAAAGTCAGCCTCCGTTTGCCTCCCCCTCGGCTCATAACCCTATCTGTCCCCAAGTTTCCGTGTCCCTAAAATCCTTGTCCCCATCTTTCCGGACACCCAAAATTGGGGCTTAGAGTCTTTTCCAAATTGGGGTTTCAATTTCTAACTAAACGATTTAGGCTACATCTCCAGTCTACTTTGTCTTTTGTTTTCATCTTTGTGTTCTTTGTATTGTTTTTGGGTTTTAATAAAGTTGGGTTTTACAAGTGACTGCTGAGTTTCATTCTTGAGCTACGTCACCCGAAGTAACAGTGGGTACCTCCAGCTAGAGGTACCTACCGTAAAACACCGATCACCAATCGAGACGATTACAATAGTTAACACCCCTGTTACGTTTTTTGAGTAAGTAATAATAACGTGTTTCAAGTGTAATTTCATAGTTATTTGTCTACACACGATGTTCAGGACTAGCAGGACTGGTATAATGAGCCAACGAGTCACAATAAGATAATTGTCACGGCGCGGTAACGAACGTCGATAAATCGCGGCCTCTAGGAAAGCCGCTTAATTTCAGCCGATTCGCTTTTACCGGATTGAGTTATTTATTGAGCGGCCCGATGATGGAAAACGTGCTCGTGGTTCACACGGGGTGCGCGGTGACGGTGACCGCTGGATTGTAGCATGGCCGCCACGGCGCGGCGCGCGGCGGATCCTATCCGAAACGTTAAGTACGGGTTTAAATATCGAACGACGGGCCGGTTTATGATCGCGTGTTGAGCTCGCGGCAATTATCGGCTCGGAATAACTCATTTAGCCGCTTCAAGATGGCGTCGGACCACACACGTACTCTACACCGGGTCCACCGTCGGATGGTCCTTATCCCAGGCTTTCACTACTTAATAAAACCTTTAACACAGTTGTCATGGAGGTTTTACTGTAGACAATGGAGGACCTCCGGTATCGGCTCGGTTGTTATGGAAATAATGTCCCAATGTTGTCGCTCCGGTGACTCTGATGACTGATAAATCACTGCAGACATGACAACAATAAGTGACCTAGCGACGATAGTGACTCCGACAGCGGCGGTGATACAGTCTGTGATCAGGTCATGCTAGATCTTCAGGTGTTCTCCTGCACAGTAAGCGCAGTACAAAACAAAACATCCAAGGCGTGTGCTTGGGCGTTATATACAACACCAGTATGAATACACAGTAGTTAAGAGTCTTCCGTAGTGGAAGCCATGTTGGATTTCATCCCCATAAGAACAATGTTAACTTTGGGTCCAAATATCTCATCAGCAAATTGTCATATAATTATGGATAAGGAGTTAAATTTAAGGAATTGCGGTCCTCTAGAGATTGACGTTTTTTATTTCACAATTTTTAATTTGTATAATGAATAATTGATTATTAATTAGCTTAAAATTAAGCTAATTATTGAAAGGAAATGAAAATGGATTTTCGAAATGCAAAAACCTCTGTCACGAGTCTATTATGTTAAAAATACAAATTATAAATTTCAAAGCTATATCTTAACAAATAACGCCGTTACGTGTCCACAAATGATGTAATGTTTAACATTGTTCTTATGGGGAAGAAATCCAACATGGCTTCCACTAAGGAAGACTCTTAAGTTTGAAATCTCTTCCATATACATATTGTTTTCTTAAGCAACCCAAATTAAAAGTACTGTGAGAAACATTTAAATAACTAAACAATCATATGTTGGTATCCCGGTTGTTTTTAACTTACTTCATTGCCGATCATCTTATAAGTCTGGAACTCCCCAGTTAACTTTTTAACGCATATATTTACAACATACGAAATTGCACTTTTTCATCATAGTTTCAACTTTGCCCCAGCCTCCAAAATGGGGTACTTTGGGGGCAGCCCCAAATTTTCAAATGTAAACAACTATCATGTGACCCTCATTTTAAAAGGTTTATCGAAGAGAAATTGAATGGCGCAAACCAGAGGTCAATATCGCACCCCTAATTAAAATAGCAGCCATTTTAATATAAGATGAGCAAGCAAGATAAACTCTTGAAACCCCCAGTTTATAATTTGGTAATTATGCTTGGAAACCAATGTGTAGTACAATACTTTTTTCTGTTTTTTTTTTCTTCTTGTTAAGTGAACACGCTCAAGCAGCACCTTAATCCACCTTCAGGTAAAATAGCTAAAACCATTAGTTATTGCGGACATTAAAAGCTGATGTACTCAATTTGGTAAATTACTCTGACAAAAAGGAAAAAAAATTCTTGCCCAACACGCGTTTTTACGATACATAATTTAATTTGTTAGGAAGGTTTGAGGATATTATTTAAATTCAGTTTATCAAAAGTCCATATAAACGTAGGCCTACGTTCATTATGCCTATCTCCCACTTTCTAGGTTCGTTCCAGGGAAAAATTGAAGCATTTGTATCTAGATGGATAAAACTACGAAATTGTTAGGTTCTACAAGTGATTTATTAGTGATTAAGGTGATGATAAGTGTAGGATACGTGAGTGCTTATATAATTAGACGATCCAATAAGATAATCTGGATTTCCTTATTTAGAATTACCTATGTATTAAATTCCAATGGTTGAGGGCAGCTGTGTATAGCTATGCAGAAGACATCTAGACAGCGATCCATAGTCCTGAACCATCGAAAGGCTTCTCACTTTGCTCAGGATTGTACTGACAATCTGTTTTACAATACTAGGTGATCCCTGAACCTACATAGCTATAAGATGCATAGTCATATAATGTAAAATAATGCATGAGTGCTTAAAAAGAGACCTCCTTCACCAAAAGTGGAAGATAAGTTTAAACGAAAGCGACTACAGCTTAATTTTCCTTTGAGAGTTCCCCTCCAAACTAGACTAACTTAAAACATCTATATTTACTATCTCTTTAATAGGTAGTCTGGTTTTAATGTAGGTTATATTTGTTTGAATGGTAATACAGCTTATTATGGTTAAATACAACGGTCTCTAGAAAAATAACAGTTATAAAAGCCATGTACCACATTACGCAATAATATAAATGGTACCGATTAAACTCATAACTTTAGAAACACACACATAACATAAGGAACACACTTTAACCACAAATGCAAATTGTGAACAACAAGAGGCAAGCAACGAAAAATTTATGAAATAACAATTACAACAATACGATATCAGCTGTTAAATTATCAACACACATTTGATATGATTAGATTATGCATACCGGCAAACCCATTACAGCTATAAATCTAAAAAAAAATCAAACTGTCATAATTATTTGCAAATCTACACGAATGAAGCTTTCCATTTACCTATTATTTAATAACATCCAGTAAATCGAAATGTAGATTTAATTCTACAAAGTTTAACAAAAAAATCTCTAATTTAGTATTTTAACAACTATAAATTCGGAGGCTGCTTAGCCTTTTTGCAAATAACTTTTTAATTGTAAGGAAATCGACCAAAGTGGAAAGTGACATTCAAAGAGAGAATAAAATTTACTACAAATTATTACTATGTATTTCTTAAATATACTCAATAAAAGCAGCCTAAAGTTGACTACAAATAGAAACTTGCATAAAGCCGATTTTAATGTATTCTTGTTTTTTTCCACTGCAAATGTGAAAAAGATTTTATAATCAAATCAAATCATTATAAAATCAAATTTTCATAATTATTACCTATATTATTATTCTACCTATATACTACCTAATTATTACCAACATTGTGGGTTTTCGTAAATCTTCACGAATTAGGGGTTTTAACAACCCATTAATTAACAAAATTGATCCAGTGGAACTGTAGATTTAGTTGCACAAAGCTTAACAACAATATCTCTAATTCAGTATTTTCTCGCCACTATAAATTTGGAGGTTGCTAAGCTTTTTTGCAAATAACTTTTAAATGGTGAGGAAATCGACCAATGTGGAAGGTAATTTCTGAAAAAGAATAACATTCCCTACAAATTACTATCATGAATTTCTTGGAAATATTTAATAAATGCAGCCTTAATTTGGCTACAAATAGAAACTTGGAAATAGCAACTTGAATAAAGCCGTTTTTAATGTATTCTTGTTTTTTTTTTATTTCACTGCAAATGGAATAAAATTAGACTATCAAATCAAATTATTATAAAATAAAATTTCATAATTATTCACACGTCTTCACGAATTAGGGTTTTATCAACCCTTAAGTTGACAAAATCGATCCAGTAGAATGTAGATTTAACTGTACAAAGTTTAACAAAAATATCCCTCAGTTTTCTCCCCGCTGAAAATTTGGGAATTGCTTGGGTTTTTTTGCAAATAACTTTTAAATGGTGAGGAAATCGACCAAGGTGGATGGTGATATTCTAAAAGAGTATAAAATTTCCTACAAATTACTATCATGCATTTCTTGAAAACCTATTAGTTGCCTCCAAATAAAAAAATGTGAAAAGAACAGTTTGTAATGTATTTTTTTATGGAAAACCTGTTTTATTTTTAATTTTCACCATAAATAATAAAAAAAACTTTTATAATTATTTTTAAATTGACATGAAATAACTTCTCAACCACTCATTAATTAATAAAATAGGTTCAGTGGTCCAGTAGACCTGTATATTTAGTTGCACAAAAGTAAACACAATATCTCTATTTTAGTATTATCTTACCACTATAAATTTGGAGGATGCTTAGCTTTTTTTGCAAATAACTTTTAAATGGTGAGGAAATTGACCAAAGTGGAAGGTGATATTCTGAAAGATAATACAATTTCCTACAAATTACAATAATGAATTTCTTGAAAACATTCAATAAAGGCAGCCTTAAGTTGGATAGAAATAGAAACTTGGAAATAGCAACTTGTATAAAGCCGTTTTTAATGTATTCTTGGTTTTTTGTATGTTTTTCTCTTAAATATTAATTAAAATCAAAGTTTCATAAACATTTTCAAATCTACACAAATTAGGCTTTCCAACGACTCATTGATCAGCTAATTCGGTTCAGTAGAAGTCTAGATTTAGTTTTGCAAAGTTTAACAAAAATATCTCTAATTTAGTATTGCCTTACCACTATAAATATGGAGGCTGCTTAGCTTTATTTGCAAATAACTTTTAAATGGTGAGGAAATCGACCAAAGTGGAAGGTGACATTCTAAAAGATAATAAAATTTCTAACAAATTACAATCATGAATTTCTTGAAAATATTCAATAAAGGTTAAGTTGGATACAAATAGAAACTTGGAAATAGCAGCTTGAATAAAGCCATTTTTAATGTATTATTGTTTTTTAGCGAATTCCCCATATAGGGAATAAGCTATTACCGTAGTACTCATGGCAAGACCTGGACCCGGGACCGTTTTATTTTCGTTTTGAGGTCCCTAGAGGCCAAAAACACCATCCGTTCAAATTCATATATATATATATATGTGTCCGTTAGCGCGATAACTCGAGCAAAAATGATCCGATTTTGATGAAATTTGGTACAAACGTGTAAACCTACGTTTATTCGAACGAGTTCGCGAACCAGCATGATCGGACGATGGGAACGGGGGTTTATGGGGGCTTTTATGGGGTAAAAATGGGTTTTCCCATTTTTGACCCAAAAAACATAAAATTTTGCAATTTCTTTCTAAACTATTTTGTAGAGCTTAAAAAAACAAATAATTTAGTATATTGAAGCGTTATAATGCGCCTAATAGTTACGGAGAAAATTCCAAAAAATTGTAATTTTAAAATTTCCATGTTATTCTTATGGAGAATAAGTAAACTGTTGTAGTTTGCTTGTTTATTAACATATTTTGCCCAAATTTGGAAAATGTTTTTATTTCTTACCAACTATTAACATTTTACATAAAAAGACACTTTTACCCTCCCTGTTGCAGCAAACCTAAGTATGTTTTAAACTAATTCTTTTTAAATAGGGAATAAATGTGATATTTTTAAGGAGACATTTTAGTGTAAATCCATTCAGGGAAATGGAAATTCGCTTAGTCTGCAGGTTTGCTGCGGCGGGGGTATTTCTCTCTTAAATATTAAATAAAATCATAGTTTCATAACAATTTGCAAATCTACACAAATTAGGCTTTCCAACGACTCATTGATCAGCTAAATCGGTTCAGTAGAAGTCTAGATTTAGTTGTGCAAAGTTTAACAAAAATATATCTGATTCAGTATTTTCTAACAGCTATAAATTTATAATTGCTTGGCTTATTTGCCCATAGTTTTTAAATTTTTAGAATATCGACCAAAGTGGATGTAATACTTTGAAAGAGAATAAATTGTCCTACAAATTTTCTAACTCTTAATAAAGGCAGACAAAAGTTGGCTATAAATTGATACTTAAATACAGAAACTTGACAGAGCAGTTTTCAATGGTATATTTTGAATTTTTCACCACATTTATTTAACAAAAAAAAAAAAACTTTCATAAATATTTGCAAATCGACATGAAATAGACTTCCCAACCACCCAATAATTAATAAAATAGGTCCAGTAGAGCTGGAGCCAGTTGAGCAAATTTAGTCGCATAAAGTTTAACAACAATATCTTTAATTCAGTATTTTCTCACCACTATAAATTTGGAGGTTGCTTAGCTTTTTTGCAAATAACTTTTAAACGGTGAAGAAATCGACCAATGTGAAAGAGTTATTCTGAAAGAGAATAAAATGTTCTATAAATTGATACCGTAGTACATATGAAAATACTGGAAATACTGTTCTCAACAAGGCTGCTAAAAGTTGTATCCAAATAAAACATTTGGAAAACCCCCGTTTTTAATGTATTTCTTATAGAAAACATGTTTTTTTTCACCATAAATAAGAATAAAAACAAACTTACACGAATTAAGATTTCTAACGACCCATTAATAAATAAAATCGGTCCAGTAGAACTCTAGATTTAGCTTTACAAAGATTTTTAAAACTCTAATTATATATAAATTGATATGTTAGTTAATTGTGAAATAAAAGTATTTGTATTTACACACAATCTGGAGAGCTAAACCTCCTACCGTAGAGGGGTGCTTACAAACCGGCCAAAGGTGAAGGGGAATCATTGACACTTCTCTTCTTTGTAACACTCCAATGTTACTGTTACCATAACCAACTTTGTACACTACGTTGTAGAAGTAGGTACTTTATTTAGCTGCTAAATATTATTTGTGTATTCAACAGGTTAAATAGGTTCAACCTGAAAGTACGCTAGAATTACTTCTACAACGTTAACTCAATCAAACCAATTGAAATCAAATCAATTAAATCAAACCTTAACTCGATGGTACAGCATTGATAGCAAAATAGTGTTTTAAAAGAATTAGTATTACTATTTTTGTGAGACTAAATTACTTACGTTATTCCGACCAGACAGTTCAGACAGTTAAATAACAATATGTTCGTCCAAGATATATCAATTTTCATACGCAAATTACGAAAGTAAGTGGTAGAGCGCGGGACTTTGGTCCCTGAGGTCCTGGGTTCAAATCCAAACAAATCCCCAATGTATATTATCCAATTGATAATTTTGTAACCCCTATGACGTCTAGCCTAAAGTAATGTGTAAAACGATTTTGGACTTAGTGCCCAACGTCCAAAACCGCAAGGTCTAAAATTGTGATTTTAAAATCATATTTTGGCATTAATTGTATCTAGATTTATCCCCTTTAACCGCCTAAGTATACAAAACATAGTAAACTGGTAGGAAAGGAACAACTCAACCAACCTACTTAAAAAACAATCTCCCAATATACTTTTCCTCCATTTTTAACCACACGTTGCCTGAAGTGAGACCAAATCGGCAGCCGTGTCGTGCAAGAAAGCTAACAGGGGACTGTAATTTTTCAATGAAATTAAAGAGGTTTGTTTACCAGTGAAAAGTTGTTGCGTGTCCTACCTCTGCACCACAAACACAATTACCTTAATTATAAATGGAAATTTACTTAGTAGTCGGAACAACGCTGCCGGCTGCCGCTTACGTGCCATGGACTGCGTGATGGACTCATTTAACCCGTAAAATGGCATTTTGTTACTTGACCGAAAGTCGAGAGATTTAGTTGTAATTGGCTTGAGTGCTTGATCTCCCGTGGGAAATGCTACAGCGTTGCAAATGATGTGCTAGGTTAGGTGTCCAGCAAGATAGGGATAGATGTTTCTCATTAATTATAATTATTTTGGTTTAGCCATAGATTGCTTGTACAGTATGTATAACAATAGTATTTTTCTTGCTATCGTTATTTAAGATAGATAGCATCCTTCGTATAGAGGTATTGTTTTCGAAGTCCCAGCTTAATTGCTAGCAAATTAATCTACAACCACACAGCTACAGGACAGGGTGAGTACAGGAACATTTAAAACAAAGTTTTCTGAATGGGATTGTATCTTAACCCTTAATTAAGACATAATGTGTCTACAATAGTATTAAATAAATAAATTAAAAATCGAGTGAAAGTTGATTACAAATTTTATCTATAGTCTACTAAATATTAATTATTATACTTGGAACACGGAAAATCAGTATACCTACTAAAATAATGCTACTACTGAAATCGAAATAGCATTAATAACCAGTGCTATATCTATAGTTTGATTAAACGTATTTATTTATTGATTTAACCATTTCATGACTAATTGAATTACATCTTTGTGGACCAATTAATAAAGAAAATCAAAACAAAGTAGTTTAATCAGCGTGTGAATAGCCTAATAATTAAATGTATACGTCATTTGTCTCTTGTAAATTGGCTAACTTTAAGTGTTAAAACTATTTAAACTAGCCTGTTGTATGTTCCAACAATGTTTATTGAGCTGAATAAGATTGTAAGATCTACTTTTACAATTTGTTTCCGTTTCAGTAAGAAATATTAATGCATTCTGTACATAAATAATATATAAATCACCTCTTGTTATAAATAATATATATACATATACTTTTGTTGATTTTTCTTAAGTTTCTAATCAATAACATGATTTAAATGTAATTATTTTTTGAGAAACTCACGTGGCGTAGGTTGAGAAAAGTTTGAACAACTTGGCTGCAAAGATAAATAAGGTTTATTATGAGGTGCCCTGTAAATATCAAGCCAAGAAACGTAAACATTGTCCTTACCTCTCGTTTGGAGACAAATAAAACAATTATTAAAAGTAATTACCCATCATTTCTTCGTATTTATGTTTTAAAGATTGTCCAATGTTTAAAAAAAATAGCTAATTAGCAGATTAACGCTTTGTATTATATTAAAGCTGCTCCTACGAAAGGGAATATTCTGGAACTAACGTGGGGCTCTCATGGAGGGACAGGGTCAAGGGAAGAGCTTGACTTTTGATTTTAGTAATTAGGACCTTAGCGAGCTAGAAACCCCATGTCGCCGCCCTCTGTCCAAACCTCTGTTGGTCGACAACTCTGTGGGGTTCCATTTTTTGTGAGTTAAATATGTCTAACGTAAGACGCTTACAAAAACCTTTGCCGTCAATACAATAATGATTTTTGTTTTTTCTTTATTTTTGGAAGAGGGATTACTTCAAACTTTGTATGTATTTTATTGCCATTTTCTTGTATATATGCTAACTAACTGAACCTAAGGGTACTTTCCTGTTAAAGGGAACATTCATTATTATCGATGATTTCTTTTCGATATATCGATATTTTATTGTTTATTCGATGTATTGATATAAAAAAATTGAAACTTATCAGCTGACAACTACGATGAATAAATTGTTCAGTAATCAGTATCAACAAACAATACAAAATTATATTGAAATGAAACTGTTCTAAACTAACCTAACTAACCAAACTTGCTGTAACATTTCAAAATGCCGTTTGGTAGCCTATTTCCCATATGCCTTTTCTGTTATTAAACGGGATTTTGAAACGGCAACTTAGCCTACAGCAAGTTTGGTTAGTTATGTTAGGTTAGTTTAGAATAGTTTCATTTCTTAATCCAACATTACAAAACATCGATCGTAAACGAAAACAAAAAGATCGATATATCGAAAAGAAATCATCGATAATAATGAATGTTCCCCTTAACAGGAAAGTACCAAACTAAGATAAATAAGGTATTTTTTGTCAATAATGGTGCGTACATAAAGTATTATTATCTATAAAACATACAACTTGTATGCAAATATTACTAATCGAGGTTCTTAAATATTTGTAAAATTATTATTATATTTTTTAGTAGTGCTGTACTGTATATAGTAGTAAAAGAGTTTCTAACAAATCAAAAATGTTTTAATTACGTTTTATGAGGTATGATTCAACAGCCTATGTCCGAACGTGGCCCATATTCGATCATTTAAACTAAAACTATTACTGTAGCTCCAAAATTCAATGTTCCGACCAAAGGTTAAACATTTTTTTACATACTTTCTAACTCCAAATGGTACTTAGATTTGGTACTCAAATCTTCCCCTTCGAGGTCTAGTATGAGATAGTTATATGATAAAAAAATGTATAAATTATCTACCTCTTTTAAATTACACTTCATAACGTAACTTTACGTTGTCTAGTTAAACATTTAACTGAGTGTTTAAAACACCTTTCGAAACAGTTAATGTAACCTTTCATCACCTACTTTAAATGACTATTATTAGTTATAACTAGCTTCGTAACAATAGCAGGGTTTCCTAATCTTGGATCAAACATTAATACCATATATACATGGTGTCCCACGAAGAGGTTTAAATGTTTGATTTTAAATTTCTTACCCACATATAAACCGAAAACCTTGAAACTTTACACAATTCATAATGTGGGTTTGAACATGTGGGAAGATTTCAGCTCCCTAACCTTTCTAGAAACAAAATGGTGGCATATTAAAAATGTATTATTAACTAATTATATTGAATTAATTAATAAAATAATTTATTATTATTTACTAACTAGTGGTGGATCACAGTTTGAATCATTTTGGACTTTATTTTTAGGGTTTCATCATTGGGCTATGCTCTAGTTTCCTGATTAAACACCCTTATTTCCCTTTTACTAAATATATTTTACAAAACCAAAAACACAATTTCTTTTGTTTTTAAAATACTATTTTTCAATATGTTACAACATTGTTTCTACAAGTTTCAAAATGTTCGGTGCATAAATATGCAAGTAATTTGAAATCAAACGTTTCGTGGGATCAAACTCTTCGTGGGACATCCTGTATATATGTATATATATTACGTATTTTTTTGTGTACATATTTTTATTAATACTATTCTAATATCGTCTTATCGCCCATTTTATCTCCACATCGACTTAAATTATCAAGTTGGTGATTACTTATTGAAAAATAGTTTGATACATCACCGATTTACACAATACGCTATTTTCACCAAAACATTGTAGAAACTTTTAGATTTTTTTCCCTATGTATTGCATGCATCATCAAGTTATACGGTATATTAATTAACAAACAGGTTATTCTAGAAATCTTTCAGGTAGGGTTCAATTCAATTCAATTTAAATTATATTTACTCATTCAAAGTACAATTAAATATATAAAGAATGGTGTCAAACAAATATAAAGATGTATTATGCCTTCCTCCTAAACAAGTATTATCTTTACAAAGCCAATGTTCGGTAAAATATAAGTAAAACAATATGAAATATTTTTTTATAAAATTTTATTTTATTTTATAAATTCCAAATGTGATTCAATGTACAAAAAGACAATGAAAGTAGATATTCGAAGTGGTAAATATATGAAAACTACTTGACTCTAATATATATTTTGCTAAACTAAAAGAACTGGCTGCCATTGAAACTACGTCTTCTCCCAGTAAACTTTAATTTATAGTGTTCAGTGTTTGTATGATTATTTTGGAGGTTTAATCTTATTACGTGTGGTTTCTATATAATTATATATAGTTCAGTTTTTAAAATCTTTGGAAAACTAAATCTAGAGTTCTACTGGACCGATTTTAATAATTAATGGGTCGTTGAAAAGCTTAATTCGTACAGACTTGCTAATATTTATGAATGTTGGTTTTTGTTATAATTTATGGTGAACAATAAAAAAACGTGTTTTCCTAAAGAAATACATTGAAAACGGAGGTTTCACATGTTTATTTGGATGCAACCTTTGGCTGCATTTTGCAGTATTTTCAAGAGATGCATGGTATCAATTTGTAGAAAATTTTATTCTCTTTCAGAATATCACCCTCCTCTTTGGTCGATTTCCTCACCATTAAAAAGTTATTTGCGAAGAAGCTAAGCAACCTCCGAATTTATAGTAGTGAGAAAATAATGAGTTAGTGATATTTTTGTTAAACTTTGTACAACTAAATCTAGACTGCTACTGAACCGAATTAGTTGATTAATGGGTCATTGGAAAGCCTTACTAATATAGATTTGAAAAGAAAAATTATAAAAGAGTGATTTTGTTAAATATTTGTGGTGAAAAAGTAAAATTACATAAATACAATAAGCACTTCTTTTTTAAGTTTCTGTTTTCAAGTTTCAATTTGTTGACAATTTTTTAATGTCTTTACTAAGTATTTTTCAAGAAATACATAGCAATTATATTATCTTTCAAAATATCACATCCACTTTGGTCAATTTTGGACAAATTAAAAGTTATTGGCAAATAAGCTATGCGATTCCTAATTTATAGTTGTTACAAAATACTGAATAACAGATATTTTTGTTCAACTTTGTACAGCTAAATCTATACTTCCACAGGACCGATTTTGTTGATGGGTCGTTGGAAAAACCGATTCGTGTAGATTTGCAAATAGTTATGACAGTTTGATTTCATTAATTATTTGAGGTGAAAAAATACAACAAAAATCAAGAATGCATTAATAACAGTTTTTGTCCAAGTTTCTATTTGTAGCCAACTTTAGGCTGCCTTATTTGAGTATTTTTATAAAATACATAGTAGTAATTAGTACGAAATCGTATTCTTTTTCAGAATATTACCTTTCACTTTAGTCGATGTCCTCGCCATTTAAAAGTAATTTGCAAAAAAGCTAAGCAACCTCCAAATTTATAGTGGTGAATTAGAGAGATTGTTTTTTAACTTTGTACAACTAAATCTACAGTTCTACTGGACCGATTTTATTTAACTAATAGGTCAATGGAAAGCTTTACTCATAGTTTGAAAATAATTATGAAAGTTTAATTTTTTAAAGAGTTATGGCAGTTCTGTGATTGGTTTGCCAGTATGAATCATCTAATCGTATGAAACATCTACTTAAATCTTTGTACAACTAAATATACAGTTCTACTGGACTAATTTTTTTAATAATGGGTCGTTGGAAGTTTATATGTGTTGATTTGAAAATATGTTATAGACATTTTTTTTCATGATTTATGGTGAACATAAAAAAAAACACGTATTTTATTAGAAACACATTGAAAAGAGTGTTTTTTACATTTTTGTTGCAACTTATGACTGCCTTTTTTTGGCTATTTTCAAGAAAGGCTTAGTACTTGTTTGTAGGAAATTATGTCCTTATTTCAGAATATCACCTTCCACTTTGCCCGATTTTCCAACTATTTAAAAGTCATTTGTAACAAAATAGCTAAGCCACCTCCGAATTTATAGTGGGAGAAAATATTGAGTTAGAGTATTATGCCTTGCACAATGCACAATACATATATCATTACGTTTAAAATACACTTCACTCGTACAAATATCGATAAGGGGGTCAGTTAATCTCTGATCGCATACTGTTACAAATGAACGTACGGCTACATTCACTACTGAACGTACTGCGTTAGCTCAAACTGAATGTAAATGTGAATGTATTAAGTCATATTCATATGATAACAGTACAGAATATAAATGCCAGTATAACAGTGTCATCCCACTTACTGCCATAAAGGTCGTGATCCTTTGTGAATGTCGCTGGGTGACAGGCGACAGACAGTTAGGGTGATGTAAGAATGCGAAACATTTCAATACAACAGAGCGGACTGGAAGTTGTGATTAAAGGGTGACTTGGAACGGATGGGGACATTCGTTGTTGCCGTCGCGCTGCAGAACGATGACGTGCTGGCATCAAAATGTTCGGCAGAACATTGACAAGCAGAAATGAACAGAGATCCATGAACAGTGGCTGGACAAACTGGGTATGGATGGACAGTTATGTGATCAATTGAAGAGTGTGGATGTTGATGAACAAATATATGAGATCCATGGAAAAGAGGTTGACCAGAATAAATGTGCATTAATACCTCTATGACCTATGGGACAGATGTTGAACAAAATAGACGTGGATGAACCTCTCTATGACCCATGGGACAGAGGTTGACCAGAATAAATGTGAATGAACGCCTCTATGACCTGGGACAGAGCTTAAACAGAGTGAATGTGGATGAACGTCTCTATGACATATGGGACAGAGATTGAACAGAGTGAATGAGAATGAACACCTCTATTACCCATGTGACAGAGGTTGACCATAATAAATGTTGATGAACGCCTCTATGACCTATGGGACAGAGGTTGAACAGAATGAATGTGGACGAACCTCTCTATGGCCCATTGGACAGAGGTTGAACAAAATGAATGTGGATGAACCTCTCTATGACCCATGGCACAGAGGTTAACAATAATAAATGTGAATAAACGCCTCTATGACCTATGGGACAGAGCTTAAACAGAGTGAATGTGGATGAACGTCTCTATGACATATGGGACAGAGGTTGACCAGAATAAATGTGGATGAACGCCTCTATGACCTAATACACTGACAGACAGAGCTTAATCACAGACAGACAGAGCTTAAACAGAGTGAATGTGGATCACCGTCTCTATGACCAATGGGACAGAGGTTGAACAAAATGAATGTGGATGAACCTCTCTATGACCCATGGCACAGAGGTTGACAATACTAAATGTGAATGAACGCCTCTATGACCTATGGGACAGAGCTTAAACGGAGTGAATGTGGATGAACCTCTCTATGACCCATGGGACAGAGGTTGACCAAAATAAACGAGGATGGGACGTCTCTGAAAACTGCCTCTATGACCACGTGACAGAGTTTGAACAAAATAAGATGTGGATGAACGCCTCTGTGACTCATGGGACAGAGGTTGGCCAGAATAAATGTGGATGAACATCATTATTGTACAAAATTATTGTAATAGAAACTTTTAAAACTAACTTGTGTTATTTAAGATTGTTTCAGAAAGACCTAGGTCGTATTCACAGTAATCTATGACTATGATTACAACGTAAACTTATAATTTAGACTAATGCTCTAAAACTCCAAATAATTACTAACTTACTCTAAAGATATTGCAAATATTTATTTCAGTGATTTCGAATTTTTTAGTAACAATAGTGTATGTTCTGCCTTCATGTTGTCTATAAGATATGATTATGCTTCTTGTCACCGCTTAAAAAGAATTACTAGATAATTTGATTGTGCTTTGTAAACAGTATATATTTTAATTTTATTTATAAATAACAGTAATTGTAATTTTGCAACCCTAACTACGCGTTTGCATGGTATGACGTTCAATTTAACTTTTGTAATTAAATAATAATTGTTCTCTAGCTTAACCTTAACGTCAGACGTAGATTTACGTCAGATGTTTTGTTAAGAGGAGAGATTGGTGAAAGTGAAAAGGAAGGAATAGCTTCTTCACTCGATCTCCTGTCCAGCCCAAGACAAAGAGATTTCGACCCTTTTCTCACCCTTGTGGTATCGCGATCAGTTCATTCGCAGCCCCAATCAAGAGTGTATGTTTGTTCATGAAAATTCAGCAAGGAGGGGATTGCCTCCGCTGCGGTACATGATGGGGCGGTTTTCACCCTCGATCATGAATATTAGATACAATCCATTAGCACAAACATGAACCCCAGTCATCCCGACAATCCCTTATTCGGATTCTGCGGCATATGTTACGCTTATTGTCCCCTCCTTTTCAATTGACACAACACCCATTTGGTGGTTGCATCACTGATAGCAACTTTGGATTTCTCACCCCTCAGTGTGATCTGTGATTCATCATAAGCTGGCTGTGTTTTGTCACTATTTGAAATTTGAATAAAGAATATGAATTGGCAAAATACTCCCGTTGTATAAAATCCCGTTATGTAGTCACAGTGAAATGTAGTTTACATGTGGATTTAAATGTCCACACCAATGTTCCGAATCTCTATAGCAACTGTATATAGCAAATTAAATAATATTAAAAAGTTGTCAAAACTATTTTTTCTACCTATTAACTAAGGTCTTGTATAATACAGGGTGTTTCCAAATTGTCTGGACGTACTTTGTGGAGTTGTTCCTTGAGCTAAGAGAAACATAAAATGCCATATAATTATGGGCTAAATGCCTAGATTTCTGTTTGTCGGTCTGTTTGTGATTTTTAAGAATTATTTTATATCTTGGGTATTTCTTAAGATAATAATTTCAAAATTGGTACTAATGTGTATATATTTGTAGCCGTTTCAATATGGCGGCCATTTAAACCTTTATGCAAAATTTAATGAAAACCGTAAATATTAAGAAAAATTTTCTTAAGATAAAAAAAATATAGAATTTAAATCCAAATCAAATGAGACCTTGTTTGTAAAAATCGGATTTCAAACGACCGAGTTATCAGTTTTTTTCCACATTCGGTTACGAAATTTAATACGACTTCCATACTTTTTATTACATGTTATTTTACAGATCAGCATGATAGTCCTATTAAATTACGTAATCGAATTTAGAAAAAAAAAACTCCTAACTCGGTTGTGTGTCATCCGATTTTCACAAATAAGGTCTCATTTGATTTAGGTTTATATTATCTATCTTTTAAATCTATAAAACCTTTCTTAATATTTACGGTTTTCATGAAATTTTGTATTAAAGATTTTAAATGACCGCCATATTGAAACGGTTTGAGATATTGAAAAGAAACTTTGTGATCTATTTTTACCTTCTTAAATAAACATTTGTATCAATTTTTAAATTTCTATCTCGAAAATACCCAAGATATAAAATAATTCTTAAAAATCACCAACAGACTGACAAAGAGAAATCTAGGAATTTTAGACCCATACTTATCTGTATCCATTTTATGTTTCTCTTAGCCCAAGGAACAAGTCCACAAAACATGTCCAGACAATTTGGAAACACCCTGTATATGTAGCACTATATCATCAAATTGTTCGACCGAATAGAGGGGGGATTTGTTTCAGTTCAATTTTAAAATCAAAATAAGCCAGAAAATCGTAAGTTTTAAGGTGTAATTTTAGTTTATTTTTAATTTATTGTAGTCTCGAGAGCTGTGACATTGATTAAAATAGAAATTCATACGGATAATAGGCTGACAATGTTCATTCGGTGCGATATTGTTTGGACTATTATTTCTATAGTTACTATTTAATCATTGATGGATTAACATTTTTATTAAATGGACTATTTAAAAATAGAAGAGGTCATAATATGATTTAGTTTTTTCCTACAGTTACCTAACAATATACATGTTCTCTCACTGATTTGAGAAAGCAAAGTGGCCAATTCGCTCATCAGTGAGACAATGTTAACATTGTCTCACTCTAATTACTTTGTCTCACTCCAGATTTGCAACGTGAAGGTACGAAATAGTGAGCACGTAACATGCAGGCAACGTCGTATGCGCGCGAAATACGTTGGCAGCACTGGCTGTAAATCAGCTGGTCAGCTGTTGTACTGTTGTATTTGTCACTTCACATTAAATGTTATATTAAAAGTTCACAGTGCAAAAATAGGTTATGTTTCTTCATAAATTATGGTAACAAATTATGGTTTTATGGTAACTGTAGGAAAAGTATAATGTGCAACTCGAGTTCAAAGTACAATTGCCTCACTCGAGAAACCATTCCTCACTCGCCTACGGCTCGTGAGTAAGGATTTCTCTCGAGTGAGTCAATTGCTCACTTTTCTCACTAGTTGCACAAATAACTATTCCCTTCACATTATGAGTACATTTGCTGTTTTTCTTACCAGTCTAAGTCTTAGTGGTATTTTTGACACATTTATTCCGCACTTAACCCTTAGTATCCTGCGGTAAAACTGACAAGATCTTCAGTGACCTGTCTCAAAGCCATAACACCCGATCTATTGCACAACACGTCATCCACAAATCTGTCGGAGGTAATCTCCAGGAGAAGAATGGGTAATAAGCACTAAAAGAGAGTTTAGGGTAAACACCACGACACCACTTTACAAATGAGAGGGTTTGTGTGTTGTGGGGTTAGTGACGACATTCCCACACCTAGCTTTGTTTCTAGTAGATTTACAACGTGGCCAGGGGTGGTCAGACAAAGAGAGTTTAATTGTTTTGGCGACACGACCTTCTTTGACGCCTGACCGCAACAAAGCTAAAGACTTTGGTCACGGACGACCCCGTAGAGTCTCTCACCCTCCTCCTGCGTAGCTTGTTTACGTCTTCTTCGTCACACCTAGACAACAAAACCACCTCGCCCTCTACATGTTTTGACTTTCTTCGTCCACCTGGGTGTGGGAATCACCTGAACGACCTGGAGCGCCTCGGGATGATAGGCGTGTGGCATTAGGCGCTGTCCTGCCGCGAGCTTCGACGAAAAATCAAAGCGTTTCTACTTTTTATACGTGACCAAAGGATGTCCTCGTTCTTGACCAGATTTAGGCCGAAGAAAATACTAGGATGTTTTGATACGTTAATGTCTAGAGACAGTTTCTTATGGGTTGAGTAAATTAGGAAAGCGGTTAACTTTGCTTTTAAAAATAAATCACCTTAGTTTGATTTTCCCTCTAACAATTTAAGTGACCGTGACAGTTTTCTACAGTTTCAGAAACTGTTAAAGAAACTAAAACTCTCAACAAACATTGTAAAAATGTCGCAAATAACATACAAAGCTGCATACTTTGAGCAAACACGTGTTTTCATTGATCTATAGAAAATCTGCGTACACAAAATATGCAATATTTACGCATATCCCACTTTTTCATGCCGTTGATGTTAAATTTATATTTCGGACATGATTTACCACTAATTTAAGAATAAGTATCCAAAAAATCTAATGCATTTTAAGAATTTTACAAAAATCCCGAAGATTTAAGACCCGATAGCAAGTGATTATGCTACTTATTATTAAAGCTCTCTACGGGTATTCTACTATTCCTTGGCGACAACTATAACACCATGACCATAGGGATCATAAATGGACAGTAATAGTGACAACGAATCTGGTGGGAATCTTAAGTTAGTAGTGATAATCTGTTGACAACGGTTTTACAAAACACTCTGATTGGTACATATTAAAATTTGCATACGAAGAATTTGTAATAGTTATAATACCAATGATCACACAAGACCAACACACGTCACATAGTGTGGCTTTATCAGTTTAATCGTCGTGACTTCATATAAAAGGTGGCTATGATACCACAAGGTAAACTCGGAGTGAACTTACTGGTTAGAAACGGAAGTACAATTAATAAATATCCAATTAAAACTTAGCAAAAGACTTAAAGAACGAATTAATTAAATCTATTGAAGAAAATGTGTAAAGTATAATAATGTTTACAGTATGTATAACCTCGCTTTAACATTGCTTTTGAACCTGTAAATCCTAGGGATTTCTACCGTATTCTATGCAAATAGACTAAACACGTCAACATTATTCGAAAAGATTTGTTAATGTTCAATTCCAATCATTTTAATAATGTGCTATAAAAGTTAACTATGTTAAAGGCTAATACGACTTTAAAAATTATTTTAGTAGCCTACTTATGGTGTTCATGGCTTACAAACTTGTAGAATAGCTACTCGAAATTAAGTTCTCGTCAACTGAAAGTTAGGAGTAAATAAGAGGAAAATTGCAACCGCTATCGTTTAAAACCAGATAACTCAGTTCATATTATATAGGGTGACCCACAAAGAGGTCGCTATCTTTAAACTAATATACAAAACGCATTGAACACTTTAACAACTTGAAATTTCACAGCTGTAACAAAAGCATGTCCAAAATAACTCCGAGTCCGACCAAACAGAACAAAGTGCGGAACTTCAAAATTAGTGCGTTTTTGTTAAAGTAATTTTATTTGGAAAAACCAATTCAAATTAATTCTTGTTTTTTTACAATGTTACTCAAGTTAATAAATTTAAAGTTACTATCGAAATCGATTTGTGGTAAATCGTAAATTAAATGTCTTTAAATCATAACCCTTCATTCGAACTCCCCTATGCACGTTTTTTATCACGCTAGCAAACTATTTTTGACAAATTTGTCGATACTTTGTTGCTGAATCATTTTAACTTTAGTTATAGTAACACGCAATTTTATCGTCGGACTCTGGATGGGTAAAATTGTTGGATGGGTAACTGGGGGAGCGAGCTGGCGTAGTGGTTAGAGCGCGGGACTTCAGTCCCTGAGGTCCCGGGTTCGATCCCCGCCAAGTCACCAATGGATTTTATCAAAAAGATAATGCCGCAACCCCTAGGTCTAGCCTAAAGTAATGTGAAAAACAATCCCAGGCTCGTGCCTAGCGTCCTTAGGACAAAGAAAAACTAGGTAACTACAGTATATTTTTTCATCATGTTCCTACCACCTTTAACATACAATTCTTTGGGCTTAGAAAAAGCTTCGACATGTTGCTCCTGAATAATAAACATTTTAAGCTTAAAACATAAGCTGATAATTTTTAACAAATTTCATTACATATTCCATTTCTATGACTTTACAGTCAAAGTAGATTTTCCTTCCGTATATCTGAAGCATTGTGTGGGTTTCTGTCTGTCAATTTTGAGGGCTAGTGTTGACTAAATAATTTCCCTCTCATTTTAAGGACCTTTTTATGATTTTTGCTCTTTAATTATAAACACCATAAGATAAGCAATGGCATATTAAATTGATAGTTTCATTTGGTAATAAGGTTTACATATTAAATAAATAACAAGAAACGCGTAGAAGAAATATATTTCTTCCCTGTAAACGAAGAAAATTGTAAACAACAAACACCCTCTACACAAAATGGACGGAACACACCTTAAAACTGTCTTCAGCTGATCAATAAGGAATATGTTTAATCTGTTGTAATATCCAACATACGACAGAAATTTCTTACCACAGAATAGAGCAGAACACATTGTAACGCTATTAGCTTGTAATTTTGACTCAGACTTCTAATCAACATTATAATTACTTACATTTGATTTTTTACCCAAAATTAAAGTTGCACTTGGTTACCTGCAACTTTGAAATTATATTATAAATAAAACATAAGCTGCATCCATTAAAATTATTTTAAATTGAACTAGCACTGATAAGAATAATTAAATGCAGATTAACTATACGTTGAACAACATTGTATGCAAATACAAATATATAATGAAAACCGAGGACGATACCCGCTTATATGGCGAGACTATCTTCGAAGCATGAAACTCATTTCAGATTTTTTTCCAAATTATCCAAGTTCCATAAACATTAACTGGAGATGAACCCAAAGCAGGTAGAGTGCACGCACATTTCTACAACACTTTATGTCTTTTCTCCTCCCTTGTTATGGTTGGTGAACCAAGTGTTACCAATGGCCAAATAAATTTTCCCAAAGAGTTATTCGTTTCCCCTCCTTTTTCATGTTTTCAGTGATAAGAAGAACGCCGTCTCACGAACAGTCTAAGCATTCTCCTCTCTCGCCACGATGCGAACTGTTTTAAAGTTCACAGTTGAATATTTACATATTTCCAGCCATGAGGAAGCGTTTTGTATCTTAAACTCTTACAATTATGTAAATTGTGGAACTGCTTCGATTGCGGCACATTAGGTCAATCAGAGTGACGTAGTGATTTGAAATTTAACACCTTTCAGCGAGCACGAGAGCGTTATAAGTCACGTAGGAATATAATCGTATTTCTAGAGGGTATTGCATACTAGCGAGACACAAACCTGGAAATTACTCTGATAATGGTATATCATAGTAAAGTTAACTATAACCTCAATTAAATAATATTTCAACTTATTTTTAAATGTAATTCAACTAATTTGTGATTTTATTCGTCATTTTCCTTTATAAAACCCAGCTACCATTCATTTAAAAACTGATATCGTCAACAACAATAAATAGTAAAACAAATTTCCTAAAGTTGAACAAATGTGATGTTAAATTTCCTAAAATGTGCCATCCATACAACATCTAAACAACTAACAAAGACAAATCCAAGCAGTATTATAGTTGTCATAAATGTAGACATAAACAAATACAAATTAATATCGATACATTTCGAAAAGAGAAGGTATTAAGGTAAGAGAGAATAACACATTGTAAATGATCATTTTATTTTTTAGAAATCTATTTGACTTAATTACTTAGATACCATCACAACGTGTAACAGTGTCTTGAGGACCAACCCTGATCATATCGTCAAAATTAGCACTTTTCTGATGTCCTAACAATATATACGATTTAAAATAAAAATTTATATCACTAACCGTAATGCGAATTGAAGGGTATGCTCAAACTTTCTACTAAAAAACCAACAAACCAAGAATTGAAATAGTTTATATACTGTCACTCAGACACCCAAACTTATCAGTCTTAACAAGACGTCGCATTAGTTGTATTAGGCCTATTAGTAATTTTTAAATACCCAAATAAATACGTATTGCGCAGTTTTAGTGATATTATTAAACAATGTATATAAACAAATTAAAATAAAAATTATTATAAAATAAAGATTCCCAATTCATTAGATCTAACAATCCTTTCTATTCCCTCTCCTGTCTAAACGTAAGTTCGTCAGAGCTAAGAGATTGTAAAGTGGTAAACTGGATAACAGGTTTTTCAAACTTTAGCATGGTTTAGATTTGGTTTGATTAACCACTGACATAATCATCGTAATTGTAGTTAGATTCCAGGTAGCTATGAGGTAGTACAGGTATTAAAAGTTTGAACCTTTTAAAATATATTTGGTATTTTAAATGTATTCCTTTAGGTTTCAAAAGAAAGTTTCTTTGAGTTAACAATCAGGATAATGTAAAAAAATACAACTGGAACAGAAATAGGATATTGCATAATAATCATAGAGAACACAATAGAAGAAAATAGAAAAGTCTTTCTGTCATGAACCAATCCACAAAGATGATTTAGTATTCTAAAGTAAGATCTTCAATTTGACATTTTAGGTGTCATATTTTGATTAATTCTAAAAGTATGTAATAACCTTTTATTGACATTTTTATTATGTGACCAAAACTAAAGCATTAACCTAACGATAAATACTAACCATGCCAAGCCGCTTAGTATTCGTACCCTAAAACGTTCTTCCCTTGTCCTCAATAACAAGATAAGTACTTCTGACTGTAGACCACATTGTTCCATACTAATTTCACTTGCATTTTCTATTCAGGTGTTAAACCTTAGTTTCTCGAGGTTGCCTAATTGTCTTTGATCTAGATTGTTTTTGTCTAGCCCAAGGTAACCGGTATTATGGCTCTATTGCCCTTGTAACAATCCTAACTAACAACAGTGTCAAGTTATGGTTCTTCCTAGACCTTTAAAAACTTTTTGTTATTTTTTTACGTTTTTTTAAGTATTTATACTTAAGTTTTTACAAAACATTTTTTAATAGAATTGCCTTGAAACACCCTTTTACACTAACAGGATGTAATTCTACACACACTGTAGTTGCTCTCTTCCTAATTTTTCATGTAACCTGGTTATAGAACCATACACCTGTCCTTATCCACAAATTAGTGAAAGATAAAGAACGCAAGGCATGTATTAATTTGAAAACTGGAGATGATTTCTCAGCATCAGTTAGTACCCATAATTGCCGTCTCCTCACAGTTTAGGTGGGGCCGAGATGGGATATTAGTGTTTCCGAAGCTCATCGAACCAAGAGAACGAGCCCAGAGGAAATGCTAACTACTTCAACACTTGAGACTGTCCAGGAAGCTTTTAATTCTATTACTAAATAAAGTAGTCTAGTTTCCTTTTATAAATCCTTTCTAAAACAGTAAGCAAGCGCGATAGCTTTTGTATGAAAAAGTCAATTGGGTCAGAAACTTGATGTTTCAAAATGTATTTCTTATGTATGCTTTACTTACAAATTAAGACGACATATGTTAGTACGTTAATACATATTTTTAGTATCTGTTTACATTTAATACGTATTTGTACGTACGTATGTTGCAAAATAAGGTAAGTGTTATAGTTGAACAGATTCCCTCGTTCACTTGAAGAAAACTAACGAAATAGTGTACAAATTCAGGCTCAAGAACAATGAATGTCGTTAAATGAAATCATATCTTATTGATTTTATCCACTATACATTAGAATATAAATGCTAAAATAAATAAAGACTATAAATAGTCATACCACGAAGAAATTGATACTGCATTAATACATACAGTATTGTTTTTTTGGAGGACAGAGTTGATATTATATTTTTAGGAACAGCTGTAAACAGTTTAAAACGGAAACTTGTCCAAACATTTTGAACAGAAACATTTGCCTCCTTGACCAGTGTGAATACTTTAAATGGTAAGTAAATGTTATAGTTTAAAGAAGAAAACATTGTTTACAGCTTCAATAAAAATCACTAAGCCATTTTTAGGGCAAGATAACCTAACCAGTAAGGAAGGTTGTTTTAATAACTATTCAAGCATTTAGGTTGTAAACAAATTTCTCGCTCGAGGTAGTCACATTTTGGCAACAGTTCTCAAATCGTCAAGTCGCACTGACCAAATTAAGAGATACACGCGAAGAAAGTGCTTCATCCTTATAGGATGAGGAAAAGAATCCAGTCCAAGCCTAAACATGAGTGACACCACCATTTATTGAGATCAAGTTAGTTTCTGTATATGGATATAAATGCAAGTGCTAAGAATATGATTTAAGTTGCAAAACTGTTGTGGAAAATTTGTATGATATCATTCTTTGGTGATCAATTATGGGCAATTGCATACCTGTAACTATACTTAACACGTTTTAAAACAAAATTGTAACAAATACTTTGGTCCAAACCAGCGTTTCAAAATTCTGAAAATCAAACTGAGCCACATCACTGACCATATTGTATTATCTATCATCCTAATTCTTTAAGTTATGAAACACTGATTTTTCGTGTTTGCTGCCAAACTGTATTAAATAATAATAATATTCTAGAGGCCTAGTTCGTTTACACTTATTCGTTAGACACTGTTATCTATTAAAGGTAGTGGAATTAAAGAGGGGGGTGAATTTCGCCCGCGAACACTTCATCTGCTCATCATGAGTTGGATAAGTTAATTTACGTATATTTTCCGGGCTGTGAAGTTAATTAGAACAAATCAAATCTATAACCCAAAAGTGTAGCATACAGGCCAGAATTTTACCCCACGAAATGTTACTTACCTCATGAGTACAGCTCAGAATGTACGACCCGAAATTTCACCAACTGGAAATTTACCACCTAACTAGCAAACAAAAATATGAGGAATTACATCAATACCAACAGCGGTACAAAGTACTGAACTGTTTTGAGGTATTTCTCTAAAAGAAGCCTATTATGTACAACATTAATGATTCCAACGAAATTTGATAGCTAGTGAGGGGGTAAATTTCCAGGAGGGTACGATTCCGGGGGTAAAATTCAGAGGCGTACATCTACGGTTTTCTTGGACGTTAGTTATATGGGCAAGGGTAAAATTACGACTTTTATTGCTAATCAAGGTAAAATTCCGCCTGTGATCAAAATTAAGTTGATAAGTTTACTTCGTCATAGAAACGTTAGTTTTTCCAGGGGATTTTAATTTCAACGGCCCGTATATTCACACCGATTCCATTAAATTTTGCTCTATACAATTATGATACTATAGAACAAATTTGGAAAGAAGTTGAAACAAATATTCTCGTCACACAAAATATAAACAACAAACTGAGCAAATCACTGACCATATAACGCTGTGTATCGTCCAATTTTGTTAAAAATGTTAAGCACTTTTGAGTATTTGAGGTTATATAAATTTTTCCATACTAGAATTCATAAACTCTTAATGTATATCTTTCTTTGGAATGTAACCTGAATAAAGGTGACTTTATTTTACTGATACAGTTTATTTTACTGTAAACTTGATGAAGAATAATATTGTTTAAATTTAATCATTATAAGTCGTGACAAAGAACCCCAAATTATTCATAGAACCTAAAGCAATGAAGAGATGGACGTTTACCTGAGTTGTTTACCTGAGATGTTTTCCTGAGGTGGCTTATCTGTTTTGCTGTGGCTTGGTCTTGGTGGTCAGTTCAAAGGCTAATGAGGGGCCCGCGTGATGTTTAGCGTTTGTTCTGGATTGGTTGTACAGCTCTTAAAAAGCTGGTAAGGTTTTCCATCATGGAAGATACTTAGAGCGTTTAATATTTTTTTTATGTTTAACAGTTAAGTTAGGTTTGGGCCCTAACTGTAAATAGCAGAAAATATTTCCATAGAAGTGTTGTGTTTTTAAAAAGTTTATGTTTGTACAACAGCATTATGGAGCAGTTTGGTTCAGTATCTTACATTTACCTGCTTTGCTAGTATTGGTGTCAACCATTCCCAGGAGCAATACGAATTAGTGAGGTTGTCCAACCAGCAAAATATTTTACTTACACTTGACCAGTAGTTATTTTGTTAAAAGAAATTTAAATATGACATATGTTCATTTACAATATTTGTAAACATCTTCAGTTCTTTGTTTATCATTTCAAATAAAGGTTCATCAACTATTTATTTCTGTTGAATATCTTTACCTATTTATATTTGGTCCGATTTCGAGCCGGATTATAACTAGTTACCAATAGTTTTTTTTTATTCATCAATTTACCACACAGAAAATTATCATCAAACCTTTTATTTTACATCTTTATCCTGGAAAATCGTCATGTCATCTCTGGAATCAAAACTGAAATTACAAGAATCACGAATCATCTTGATGCGAAATCATCTCAAACCTTTTCAAAATGAAAATCCAGATTCCACATCGTTAATCAAATCAAAAGTTAAGACAAGACTGGATGTTTTAGAATCAACATGGAGGAAATTTGAACGTGATCATGATAGGATATGTGAGTCAAAACTAGAAGTTATGAAGGACAGCATTATCAATGAAGACCATTATAGTGTTGGGCAAGAAGCTTACATGATGAGTAAATCGGCAATGTGGTCCTATCTAGACAGCCTACAAGAAGAAAGCAAAGCTGCAGATCCAATAGGAACAAATCCAAAACCAATCCTTCCGAAAATACGTTTGATTAAATTATCTGGGAACTATTAATCGTGGAAACCTTTAGTGTCATTTTTATTTCCTTGGTAAGTTCAAATTCTGATAAATCAGATGTCGCTAAAATGCATTACGTGGAAAGTTGTTTGACAGCAGAAGCTGCGAAACTAATTTCAAATCTAACCATATCATCAGAAAATGTTGAACTTGCTTGGAACAAACGGTTTGGGCGTTACGAAAACAAACGCGTTCCAGTCACTAAACACTTGGATGCGATCTTCAAGTTTGGTAACAAAATCTGCGAAAAGTTTGAACAGCCTACTATCGGGTCGCCGGAAGACTGCCCCCCGGAAAACTACCCCCCGAGCAGGTTCCTACGTCATATTGACGTCAGAGACCGGGGGGGTAGTTTTCCAGTCACGGACACTCAAATTTAGTTGTCAAACAGTTCTAATCTAACCTAACCTAACCAACCAAACTTGCTGTAACATTTCGAAAATCTGTTTTATATTCACCACATGCATTTTCTATTATCCAACGGAATTACTTGAATTAAAATTTAAATTACATAACATGATTTGTCTAGGGGGGGTAGTATTCCAGTCGCGGACACGGCTTCCATATTGGTTAGTTAGCAGATTTTGTGACGTCACGTTTCACCTGGGGGGGTAGTTTTCCGGGGGATAGTATTCCGCATCCCCCTACTATCTACAGTAAACGAGTCTCTGAGCTTACTCAAAGCCCTTGGATGTCCAACGGATCATTGGAACCACATAATTGTCTACCTCATAGTAAATCGACTGGATCAAGACACTCATGAATCTTGGGAAGTGAAACAAGGAGCCTCGGTAAGTCCATCATTACTCAAAGAACTACTAGACTTCGTCGAAGGAAGAGCTCAAGATTAGGAAAACATAGAAAGACATAATATCCATAAATCAGCAAGTAGTCTCAGTCCAACATAGCAGTTTGGTAATGTACCCTCTAAGATAAAATCTAGTTTCAATCATGAGAACGAAATTAAGCATAAAACTAGTGCATTTTTCTTTCTAATCAAGATCACTATCTGTCTAAGAGTTCATCATTTTATCATAAAACCCCACTTTGCAGAAGAGAGTTTTTACAATCAAGTCGTTGTGCTTTAATCGTCTTGGACCACATCTCTTGAAGAATTGTAAGACCGAAAACTGTTCTCTAAACTGCAAAAAAGTCATCATAAAAATGATTCATTTTGTACCTGCAACAAAATCTCTTTCATCAAATCAGTCATCTTAAAATCTAAATCAAATTGAATCTGAAAGTAAAAGTTCTAGCAAATCCAACAAATCCATCATGCTTCATCATACCTAGACCGTGATCAATCTGTCTTTTATTTATTTATTTATTGCAAACGGTGATACACCAATACAAAAATATTACAAATATGATAGCGTTGAATACAATGTCCAACTTCACAGTTTTATTTATCTATACCGTATTAATTTATCAACTTAAAAATTACTACATCCAACAAACAATCAAATTTTCAAATTGAGTTCAATGAAGGCAAGGCCGTAAAAATTCATTTTTCAAAAAGCAATCGTGTGTCGTCGTGTTTTTAGAAACAGCTCAGGTCAATGTAATTGGTCCCATGGGGAACACTGTCACAGCTAGAGCCTTAATTGAACAAGCCTCTGAATTATCATTTATCGGTGAACGGATCGTTCAAGTCATAGAACTCAAACGATCACCAGCATCTGTTATTCATTTAGTCGGAATAGGTGGGACTCACAGTTCCACCACTCGAGGAAGAGTTAACATCACCCTTAGCTCAGCCTTTAATCCACATGCCAGTTGTTCTACTAAACCATACATCCTGTCAAAGTCAAAGCTTACATCTATCTTACTATCAGTAAAAGCTCCTTTACGGAATTGGCCTCATCTTCATGGTCTACAGCTCACTGATCCCCAATACATGAATCCAGCAACAATTTATGTTATTACATTTTACATCTTACATATGACGTCTTCTCCGCAATCAGCTGATCGGGGAATCGTCAATTTTCATCTGTAGCAGGGCCTTCTTTCTTCACGAGGCGAGCCGTGAGAAAATGTGGTCAGACACAAAGTATTATAGGAGCACACACTTTCGGTGCAATTATTCTCCCTGGCCTTGTAAAAGGCGTCCATCCACTCCAATTGCACAATCTACCATATTTGGTTGGATTATTGCTGGGCCTAGTGGATACAAACAGTGGTATTAACAAATGTTAATACCTATCACTATTAGCGGGATGAAAACATTGAAGATCGAATTAAATATAAATCTAACGATGCTCACATTCACCAACTTCACCGTGAAGCTACCAACCCTGAATACACAATGAGACGATTTTTTAAAGTTATTGAAAGGCGTCAAACTGCAAAGAAAGAATTATCACGGTATGTTAGCTGGTCTGTATTTATATGTGGACAATCTAAACCACTAATGGGACAGAAATCTTTTTTTTTTTAAGAATCGCCCCTTCCATCTCTACACTCAGAAGTTGTCAACGCCACTCATCACATCCGAATTGTGTTCAATATCATCTGCAAGCAGATATCCTTATTTGGGTGCGGGAGAGTGTTAAAATAAAACTAAATATAACATATGTTTATTTACAATATTTGTAAACCTCTTCAGTTCTTTGTTTATCATTTCAAATAAAGGTTCATCAACTATTTATTTCTGTTTAATATCTTCATCTTTTTACACCCTGGGACTGGCTGTCCCACAACCAAAGCTGTGATTGCTCAAAGATGAACTACTGTATGATCAAATCAACAACCACGTCAATACATAAATGCTACCCAGTTGCTAGCAGTATCCACATCTAGTTGGGCTAATTGGCTAACAGCTAGTAGAGCACCAAGCCCAAGCAGTAGTTAGTGTAGTTGCTAGTTGGATGCCAGTTTTCACATCTAGTTAGTGTTTTCTACAACCTGATGGTCGATGCACAGTGCACATGGATCAGTGCTGTTGGTAGTTCATTACCAGAACAAAAGACCACTAGTTCTTGACTCTTACCCACGGATCCATTACTAACTCAATTACCGTTTACATAGTTTTTATCTCCCGGTTTACTCTAATTATATGAGATTACGCCGCTTCACACCTACGTTCTTGTATATTCTCACCAACGAATCTATTCACACTTACTTTATCCTTTGAAGAAACACTTACCTATCAATATAAATCATATTTCTTAAATGCCCACATTTTTTAAATTTTGTGTATGTGTAGAAGTTTTTATTATTTATTTATTTCCCAACGGTTTACACCAGTTTACAAAACAGGTACAATATAAACAAGATGGCTACACATGCAACAGTAGTGGTGATAGCAAAAACATATACAAATAATAACAACAAGTAACTTAAGTAACAATAATAATTATTTATAAAACTTCAACAGTTAAAACCAAGTGATAACAACTTTAATTTTTAAATTGCATTATTTTTTTGTGATTAAAATACATATTCACTGTAAATTATATGTAGTAAGCCTACAAAAACTGCTAAAATAAATTAAACAGATTTTTGTGAAATGTTGCCTTCATTTTTTCAGGTCCAGAAAAAAAATCTTTAGATTTAGAGCACTCAATTTAACTAAAAATATAAACCAGCGTATGGGGCCAACTACAATTAACTTACGTGTCACATTTTCAACTAAAGAATGATAGTATTTTACCTTTGATAACGGACAAAACAAGATATTTTATTCCCATTTGTTAATAAACGTGATTGAACTGCGCATCGTACAGGGAGGGTGTGCTACTGCCAATTACTGTTTCTGTCGTAATCATTACAACTTTACATAACATAACGTACAGTATAAATAAACTGTCGTGACATCTAAAATTAATACGGAAAAAACAATGTTGCAAAAACCTACTCTGTAAGAAATGATTATACACTTTGAAAGTTAATTTATGGAATACTTATATGTATTTAATAGATTAAGATATTAAAGGATCCTCATATATTGTAATGTTAAGGAGCCACATCAAAACGAAATTTATATAACCAAGTCAGATCAAAAGCGTTGAATAAAACAAGGCTATCTTTTTGTGTACAGGGAGAAAACGACCTTTGCCTATTTGACAAATCAGATATAATGACTCAGTCCGTTGTATATATAAAAGTCCGTTGTATGTGATTTTAAAAGTAAATTGGAAAAACCTTCTCGAATCTTAATATTTATCATGCATATTAAGGAAGTGTTTTATTCTAACATTATTTTAGCCCAAGAAAAAAAATTTAAACTACCTATTGAAAACTCGAGTCGCACGTTTATATGACCTTAGTTAGTTAAAATATTGTGAACGGCATTAGAAATAAGTATTTAAACCAGCAGATTTTCATATAATTTTGTACACTTTAACCTCCTATTTCTCAGGATCTGGACAACATTTTGAAGTTTGGTTTACGGCATTTCATTCAAACGAAATAGACCTTTAATTTGACAACAAACACAACATAGGTTTACGTTGAAGAATATTGGCCGACTCCTCGGTAGGACATCACCCGAGCCTTAAAATCCATGCTAACGTCCTGAAACTAAACACTATAAACTAAATGTACATTCTTGTTTGTTTAAATTTTAGTTCAGGAATAATAATGATTTCAACCCAGGACTTCTGCAACAAATTAATTCAAACTTGATCTTGAATATTTCAGGAAAATAGCCTTAACGATCACCTAGGGTGCCGCTGCGGTAGACTCAAAGTTAAAAAAAATTAAATGCAAAAATGGAGAACAAATAGTCGCCACCGAGGTATAGGTACAGGTACTGGTGTTTGTATACGAGATATATAGGTGTATATTGTATATTGTGCTTTAAAAGCTTGATACCTGGTGGCATCGGTCCTCCTTTTAGGCTCATCTAACCGGGGTGTATATATTCTTAGAGCATTTCACAACTTTCCTGCGAGAACTAAAAATTAGTTTTGGTTATAATTGGAGAACGGTTTGAGCTAATGTCTTGAAGTATGGATATTTTTCACTAAACCATATATTAGGAATCTATTAATAAAATTTTAGTCAAAATAAAGGGTGTTCCGAAAAATTTACGTTCGCTGCTTAAAATCCGATCAAATCACTATATTATTTCAACTAGGTAGATTGTATATCTTAAAGTTATTTTAAAAACACAATGTCAAGATATTTTTTGTAGGTTATTTGATTTGTTCAAAACATAACCGTTTTGAAAATATGAAACTTTGAAGTTAACTTCCCTTAAAAATATGCATGGATCGAATTCTTAATGACTCGTTTAGGAGCTATAACAAACTACATGTTAAACACTGAAAAAGGGCGTTCATTGTAGGTAAGCTTGAGCAGCCCGTGTCATCACTACATTCTTGGTCATTCTCATTACCACTAATCGGTATTTACAATATTTAATTTTTTATTCGTATCTAATGTAAGTGTAAAAACAAATGCCGATTTGATGCGGCTCTCACCCAACCATGACTGTACTACTGTACTACAGTAGTTTCAAGGATGTACTAGAAAAGTTGGCACACCCATTATAAATATATTTTATGTAACCGCCGTCCATTATAGGCTATCAACTATTTTTAGGCCCGGTTTCCCCAACTCATTTAAACTTAGTTTTAAGATAAACGGCTATTTAAACTTAGTTAAATTTAGATTTGTGTTTCCCCAAATTTAAACTAGGTATTAATCTAAGTTTAAACTAAACCACCTCTCGACTTGGTTTAACTACTAGGGATCAAATAAAGTGAGTTCAAGTTAGTTATTACAACAGTAACATAACCTCAAATAATTCCAAAACAAAAATTGGATGTTAAAACACTAATAGTTGAAGCAACTAGAATTAATAGACATTTTTGAAGAAGTAGAAGATGAAGCTTTCCACATTATAGTACTTAGAACAAGAAGACGTACTAAAATAATTCTTGTATTAAAATAAAAATTAACTTTATAACATAACCTTAACAGTGATATTGATGTTAGTCTAGCTGCATTCGCACTTTGCTGTCTGCTCCATTGTGTTGTAGCGTTGTAGGAAACACTAGTCCACAGTCCACCGACGATTCCTCACAAATAACACATTCAGGATTGCCAACTGCTCGAATTGCCGTTTATCTTAAACGAAGCCAGTTGGATAAACCGAACACACATTTTAAACAGAGTTTAACAAATAAACTAGTTTACTCTAAACGAGGTTTACACCATTTTGGGGAAACCGGGCCTTAAACAGATAAATATAAATGAAAAGTACGAGGGTCAAAAACTTTATCTGGTTATGCACCTCTTTATTTAGTTGTTCTCAAGAGTTTTTTTAATATCAAACATTCGTTTCTATTTACTACCTTATTCTTTTTAGCCATCTTTAGTATATATCTATAACCAAATATAGCTTAAATATACTAAATTGTTATTATATCTTTTAGTAAATATAGACTTAATAGTTTATAGAATTATAATGTAAAATAAAGTAATCTCAAACATGTACCCAGCTGAGGTTTAGTACTCGCTATAATTATGGATCAGATGGTAACCGGTTCAATCCTACGAAAAGTCAGTAAAGTTCAAAACTAAACCAGAATCTTAAAATTTAGAATTTTGTCAGTAACAAAGCCCCAAAAGACATCACACGTAATTATGAATTCATCTTTCACTCATGTTCACGTTGACACTGCGCTGTCCCTCTCCTCTTGCAATAATGCAATAATTATATTTATGAAAATGTTTGCAGGCCTTAATATATTTACATCATCATCTTTAACACTGCACTAGTAAATGTTTACATATAGTTTTGACAGTCTCAACCAGGTATGAGAATGATTTGATCTTCATTGCATCTTCCGATTTAAACAATACGTGAAACACAAATACACCGACCACAAAATTACCGATTAATTGACAAATCTGATGTTTGTGTTTCTGTTTGTAGCGTTCAAATCACCATTAAGTGTACAGACCTCCCACTCTGCTGAACGATGACCCCAAGTTCACATCTAAATCTCCACACCTCATTATATCAGCCGCAGCTCCACAATAAAGAACGTGTTGCCAATTCGCGTCGTTTTCTTGCTAATATCACCGCCTGGATGAATTATCACAAACAGCTGTTTCAGAGTTATTTTCTGCGTGCTAAAAAGGTGATCCATCACTGTAATATGACAAATTTTTGAACTGTGGGAGATACAGTTAAATTGTGTCAAATCCCTCTCAGATCTAATCCTAGTTTGTTTCCAAAAGCTTGTGGAGCAATAGAAAAGCTTGTACCTTGTGGTCAAAGTCAAATTTGCACCAATGTGGTTAAATAATGTCAAAATGCATCTATTTACTTTTACATGCACTTAGAGAATGAGTGATAATATATAATATTTATGTTAAAGGAACATTAAATCTTCCTCAAGTTAATAGGGTGAAGTATAGTTTGAGTAAAAATAGCCTTCACAGTGGTAAAATAAAAGAAAAGTACAGTATTTGCTTTAAAAATCTGTAACATGCTCCATCTTGGAACAGTTTGAGCGAAAGTAACTGTAAAGAAATTGGTGCATGACTAATGAAAATATTTATTTGTTAATCTGTGCGAATACATGAGCAATTTTGGTTATCTATTTTTATTTAACTTCAGTTCCCTTGTGACATTAGAATTGCCTCTATATAGTATTCAGTGTACAGGTTAGACGATGGTACTGTAGTTCACTAGCGACCATTTGATTTGCACTAAATTCCTGGTCTTTTGGGGTTGGCCTTAATCTAGTGTTCCTAAGCGAAAAATCGGTTAAATCGATAGATCTCTCAACATTTCAAAGAACTGTTGCGTACCAAAATAATATTTTTAACCATTGGTCCTCTAAGTGAGTTTAAATTTGAAGTATTTAAACATTTATTTAAACATTATTTAAACTGTAAACATTTTCATAAATATAATTAAATTATTGCAAGAGGAGAGGGACAGCGCAGTGTCAACTTGAACATGAGTGAAAGATGAATTCAGAATTACGTGTGAATCTTATGGGGCCTGGTTACTAACAAAAAATCTAAACTTTAAGATCCTGTTTTAATTTTGAACTTTACTGACTTTTCGCAGGATTGAACCGGTTACCATCTGATCCATAATTATAGCGAGTACTAAACCTCAGCTGGGTACATGTTTGAGATTACTTTATTTTACATTATAATTCTATAAACTATTAAGTCTATATAAGAAACATACAGTATATTTAAGCTTGTGTCAGGGGTATAGTCATATCTCTCGTTCCAATAAATTGTTGTTAAGGGCCATTTTGATTCTCCTATCCACCACAGGATGTAAATAATAACTACATATATTAACTGTTATGTATAACACATATCTCTTACTATAGTCATTGCATGTTTTATCTTATTTACTGAAAAATTGACGAACAAGGTTCTTAGTCATAAACACCAAAACCCCATAACCGCGATCCCTACAGACAATAAATTTAAAGTTAAAGATTTGAGTCCAAAAATAAATATTTAAGTTTTATATACATTTTGTAAATCGATGTTCATGACACAATGCTAGAATTGCGGAAATCAAACATAAGAATGTGTTTTTTTCAAATCATTTTGATGTGTTTTGCTTATTTGCGTAGAGTACGGTAGAAATCTCTATACTTGTTATACATTCAAAAGCAACAGCCAGGGATATTAAACACTAGTTTTATGTATTGTATTGGTTGTTATTCATTGTATTGTTATTCCTTTAAACTATTCTTTAGCAAAAATCGAACTTCTAACTATATCAATCAACTTTGATTGAGTTTCTAACCAGTAAGTTCATTGTAAGTTTAGCTTGTGGTACCATAGCCACCTTTTATAGTTTTATATAAAGTCATGACGACCAATCTGATAAAGCCTCTCTACACCAGCTGTTGAATGTAGAATAAAACTTCTACACAAATTAAGAGCAAAATACATTGGTCAACAGATTGTGAAACTATCTATTGAAGGGACCTGTCAGGTTTTTGTCGCTAGTGAACTAGCTTATATGGCCCTAGGGTAATCATTGCTAAGAACAACCCGTTACAATTGTATAGGTAACATGCCAATATACTGTATCACATATCTCTTTGTGGTATCAAGCGGGCCTAAACCAGTTTTCAATAATACTTTAAGCCATCTATTGATTATTGCTAGTGATGACAATTTAAAAGTAAGTAGTTGGAAACCCAATCTAGGCGGGCCTACATCATCAGTCACCTACGGTTCATGAAAATATTTTTAAATATTATCTTCCAAAAAATAATGTTAAACTAATACTTTTGCAACTGCCTAACTTAAAAGTCATTAATCCGTTGTTCAAATGGACAGACTTAAGATATATATCTTCTTAGGTACTTTAATTGCATATGTCAAAATAGTAATGATATGGTGTAAAATGTTCTAGTTTTATTTTATGCCGAGATCATTTTAAGCATATATAACAACGTCAATAATTGCAATTAAGTTTTAAATTTCTTTTGGTACCGCAATATGTATAAGTGTAACGGGCTCAATTACTTCTTGTAAAAGACAAATATAAGCATCTCCTACAAACGAATACTATGTCACCCAGACAGTATAAATATTATCTTCCTTCTATCTTCTACTGAATATATCTTCTTATCTAATACTTAAGTTCTTATCTAATATAGTAAAAATAAGAAAAAATCTAAGTAATGCTTGATTTGTTTGTAAAAGTTTCTATCCTCTTATTTATATTATTATATATTTTTTATATATTTATTAATTTTGGGGGTTTTCAGTTAAGATTGCGTGAAGTTTACGTTTTATTGATAGTTTAATTAGTGTTTTAATGAACCTTAAAAAATCCTAGTCTCAAGATTATAATATGCGTTTGCAAACATACTACCCACATGCAGGTACTAAGAAATCACAACCTCTGGCAGTTGGAGAAAATCTATTTCGAGATTAGAGTTGTAATGTATTAGTTTTTTTTTTTAATTATTCCTTTAAATGAATACTATATGTGTTTGGATCAATCCTACCTAACACTCGCGTTCATCACAGGGTCCAGAAGAGGAGAAAGGAGGAGGGAAAGAAAGAGAGACAGATAGAAAGAATAGGTGTCCGTGTGTGTGTGTGAGAGAGAGTGTGAGTGAGAGGGAGGGATAGAGGTATAGAGAGAGATAGAGAGCGTAATCTCACTGTACGTTATGCCATTGGCTGGACCACACACGTAGAAAGCCTAATTATCTTCTATTTCTTTCCCAGCATCTTTGTCGCCCGCTCATATCGCGTTATCTCTCTATTACAATTCGGCCCCTTTCAATTTGTGTCCGAGGTCCTGCCCCATGAATATCAACTTATTCAGGTCTCTCCTCGCTGCGTGTCATCTTTCTTCTACTAATCTTTGTTTATGCGCATGTTTTGTAAACTCGTTTTTAAACACGCCGAAAATCTCGATCCGACGACATCTGGGTTCGGTAGATTCCAGAATACTTCGGTTCGATCAAAAGAATTTTTCTTCCAATAACTCCTGCGCCATTTGTTCTCTTTATTCGAGTCTCGATTTCATCTCAAATAAAGTTAAGCTTTTATCAATTTTGTTCTGTGCATTTTGAGTACTTTATCTATTAGCCCTACTAATATTGATCATACAAATTATTTGTAACACCAATAAACGAGTCAAGATCCATGTAGTTTTCTTGCGTTGGCCTAAGAAATAGAATTTAAAACAATCTGAAACATTTTTATTTTATATTTACATCATCGTTATTTTCCCTAAACCTTCGATCGATAGTTTTATCCCAACCAAAATAAACAAGGCTGTTAATGTTAGCAATGATTTTACTAAATATTTTCTTGCTTACTTCTGGAGGCACTTATTAATCTGTATAGTTAGTGACTCCTAGAATTTTCAATTACAGTTATTGCAAAAAATATATTTTCACTTGTACTTGAAAGGGCAAGGAGACTGTAAACCACAATTTTGAAACTGTCATAAAGGAAGAATGAATATTGATCATTCCTGTTAATCATTGCATATACCCCCAGCAGCAGCAAACCTGCAGACTTAAGGGAATTTCCATCTGCCTGATTTGATTTTCACTTGAATCTATTTACATAAACACCATTAGGTTGAATGAGTACTGTACCTAAGTTTGCTGCTACAGGGAGGGTAACAAGGTGTGTTTTTGTAAAATATTAATACCACAGTATAATATATAAATAAATGTTCCAAGTTTTCTCAAAATATACCCATAAAGAAGTAAACTACAACAGTTTACTTATTCTCCATGAGAATAACAGAATAATAATCATACTACATCTGAGAATTTTTAATTTACAATTTTTTTCCCATAACCATTATGCGCAGAAATACATTTAAATATACTAAATTAGTTTATTTAAGCTCTACGAAATGGTTTGGAAATAAATTGCAAGATTTTATATTTTTGGGGGAGGGGAACCTATTTTTACCCCCCAAAACCCCGTTCCCATTAACCGATCAAACTAGATCGTGAACTCAAGTTTATCCTGCCGTACTCTAAGCCAAATTTCATCAAAATCGGGCAAAAATTAAGTTATCGCGTTCACGTACACGAGTGTTTTTGGCCTCTGGAGGCATCACAATGGACAAGTAAACTGGTCTCGGGCTTAGGTCTTACCGTGCCACCTACGGTTATAACTACTTCCTTAAAGGGAAATTCGCTAAAAGTAAAATAAATAAAGCGATGAAATCTTAGCGTTAACAAAATTTTAGTAACAATTTGGTTGTATTTGTTAGTTACTCCACAACCTGTTATGCAATAGTGATCTTCTATTTGTATAAACGCCCAAATTTCTATTCAAAAGCAGAGCTCGGCTATTGATTGTCCAATCAAGTCATGGCTAGGTCTATTTGGTCGTATCGCTTTACGGAGGTAAACAGCTGTCAACTTCGATGTATTATTAGTAAATCAATCGAGAGATCGATCGTGTTGAGGCTCTGATGATTGGGTCTATTGTCAAATTGTCTGCACCATTTCGCTGCTACTAATATTATGTCCAATCATTGGCCGCGCAACCCATTATAAACAACGGTAAATATCTTAAAATATCTGTTTCGATTATTTACAAACATGTTGAATTATTAATCAGTTTATATATGTGGTCTTAAGATAAGACACCCTATATTTTTTATTTAATAACGACAAACAAAGTTCATATGTAATATTGAATAGAACGAATAATTATAATTAATTAATAATAGTGTATAATATTTTATCAATAAAAATAATTTTACAAGTATATTTATAACGATTAATTACTTGTATGACTATAGTTGATCCTCTATATTACTGAATATGCTACTGTATCCTCAAATTAATATTATTATTTTTATTAGGCTGGGTATAAGTAAAAAATCCTTTTATTTTTGAAAAAAAAATGAAGTATGCAGGTTATATGTAATACATCTTAAGATGACAGATGTTATGTTGTTGAAGTAAGTATGAGTAGACAACAAAGTATTGCGATGGTAAATTCGTACTAAGTTGTAGAATCACCTGTTTAGTTCAGCAGGATTTGAACCTGTTCCAAGTATTTATATAGTTTATTATAACAATTGGTAAAATTCCATTGAGAAGCCTCATACTCCTAATCTATACTACCCATTCCTTAAAAATAACTAACAAAACCTGTTTGATGCCGTTCACTAGTATTTCATAAAACATATAATGTCAATTTAAAATTTATCACAAATTGAAACTAAGTAAAACTAGCTAACTCGTATGCAAATCGCTTATATTATATAAAAAAAAAACAATGTTATGTAATGATAACCACACTGAAAATGTGATATGTTGGGCTTGGACAAACATCCTGTCAGTCTCCAACATGCTGTTAAGTCTATTATCTAATTGTTATTTAAATTGACAACATAATAAACACAGACTAATCTGCAGCATGCCACCAACATAAAGGTGCAGAAGGAAAACACGACATCTTCATGGAGGCTAACTTATATCTTTACACTTAACTGTTAAAATATTGACCACTTTTCACACAACAACGTATCTACTCTTATAATGATTCGGTTTTAAAAATCTTTGTACAAATAAATCTACAGTTCTACTGGACTGAATTGATCAATTAATGGGTCGTTGGAAAGCTCACTCCCTGTACATTTGCAAAATTATAATATTGTTTAGATTTACGGTGGAAATTAAAGAAAAACATGTTTTCCATAAGAAATACTGTACATATATTGGAAATGGGGTATACCAAATTCTTTATTTTGAGGCAAGTTTTGGCAGCCTTTATTGAGTATTTTCAATTTTTTTTTTATGATGTATTTTTGAAATAGTAATTTGTAGGAAATTCTATTTATTCTCTTTCAGAATATCAAAGAGTCAGTCTCAAAGAGTTTCAGAATATCACTTTGGTCGGTTTCCTCGCCATTTAAAAGTTATTTTCAAAAGGCTAAGCAACCTCCAAATTTATAGTGGTGAGAAAATACTTAATCAGAGATATTTTTTCAACGTGTTATACTACTATATCTACAGTTCTACTGGATCGATTTTATTAACCACAGTAATAGGTCAATTTTGAAGCTTAATCCGTGTAGATTTGCAAATAATTATGAAAGTTCGATTTTCTGTTAGATGTATGGTAGTAAGGGGTTTGCTGGTATGCATCATTTGATCATATGGAACACGTGTCAATAATATAACAGCTGATTGGTGTATTGTTATTTCCTTGAGATTTTGTTGTTTACACTCTGTCGTTTACCATTTGCATTTGTGGTTAAAGTGTGTTCCTTGTGTTATGTGAGTGTTTCTAAAGTTATGTGCTTAATATGTACTGTACTGTACTGTAATTAATAATTACCTTAATATACTACGTACAGCTTTAATACACTAGGTAAAATCTGTGTTTTGTTGTCCTTCATTACACGTTAACGTAGGCATGTACACACATGCATCGGTAGCACAAATATTTTCGTTGCATTTTATTAGGTTTAACTTTTTTAAATGTGTTATCGAATAGAGTGATTTTTTTCTCTTGAAAAATAACGATTCCCCAATTAAAAACCTACTGCATCATAATCATATTAGTTAATCGAATTGTATACTTTAATGTCATTTCATCAGTAGTTCTAAATGTGAAAAACGAATTATTTCAACATTTTTCTTATCAAGTTAAAGCACAAGCACTAAATGTACCTTTCCAATTGTACATATCAAGTGAGCGGTGGCAGGCCAGCTGGTAGGTTCTCTGCGGTTATGGGTAGACCCACAGGCTAGTGTAGGCATTTATTTACTCTAGCTTTACTGTGAACTATTTTTGAATATCTACAGCTCAAAAACTGACTTTCCTCATTCCTCATTAGTTTGAATGGAAAGCTATACCAATATTGATTTTCCTCACTTCCGTTTTGTTCTAACAGTGGTTATAACAAGTTTTGTATGATTATTTCATAAATTTTTAGTTAGAATTTTTCGTGTTGGATTATAGGAATATGATCGATAAAATGTGTCTTTAAACAATATCCTATATATTTACACTTATAATGAAACATTTACAATTTGGTTAAATGTGGAGGCGTTATATTCGCCGTTGGGCTAATGACGAAGGCTAATGATTACAGTTTAGGTGTATATTTATTGGATAGTGTTGAAATAAGTATCTTATATATTATGCCAATCTCATTATACAATAATGTATACAATCTGCTAGAATATACTGTATACAAAACCAGAGTTGACACTGATTTTAATATACACATAATCTTAAAGATGGTTTAAGGGCTATTTATGCCAGTACCTAAATTTTATTTGTTTCTAGAGTAACACACAAATAATTATTTCATCACCCACATTTTCAATATTAGGTGTTTTTACAGTATTTTATTGCAGGCTAATAATAATTATTTACTGTTTCTTAAGCGTTTGATTTCAAAAGATGTATCACTATATCAATACTTACTAGTATTAGACTCCCTCTTTAACTCTTTTTTTTTATTTGAGTGATTTTCATGCTTCTTCTAAATCAATATAATATTTGTGGGCGAGTTTCAGATAATAAAAGGTAATCTATTTCCAATGGCTTTTTAAAGAATTTAAATTTACTACAATATATATTTTGTATCTTTACATTCATCTTGATGTCTGCATATGGGTCCATTATAAATATTTCACAGCTTAAAAATTAAGACGCTTTGGACCAAACATTTGGACGCATTCGTTGCTACAATTAGAAATAAGTGAAACAATAACACAACAGTACATTATTTAAATTCACAATCAACTGTAGGTATGACTTCTACCGTACCCTTTCAAAACAAATCACCTGTTCTGCTATATCTCAAGCAATGTTTCCATTGTGTTTTAAATAGATGTATAAAGTAATTAAGCCAATCTCGCCTACAACAGTACAGTTTAATCAGTTTTTCAGATAGATTCTGAAAGTCTAATTACTCAGAAGCTAATTTGTAAGTTAAAAATAGCTAATCTTCATTAATTAACCTGACGAGCGAAGTGAGTATATTGGTTCAAAGGAAACAGTCAGGAAAATAAATTAGCCATTCACATGCAAAGGGCGATATTTATTTTCAGATGTTACTACACCGTGCCCCACACAATCTAATCAGAGAAAATAGTAAACTATTGTTGCTCAAATAAGTTTTGAAATTAATAATGGAATATTTTCATGCATTATTCATGAGGTACATATTGGAAATCTGTTTGAATCGTTTAATTTTAGTGTAGTTATGATTTTAAAAAGTGGTTTACAATTTTCAAATGATATGATGTAATTAAAGTTATTTTTGCATCGTGAAATCAAATGCTAGACATAATACTATTTTTCTAACTAATAAAATAAATACACCCCTATCTAACCTCATGCCAGCTCTAGATTATTGTTTTACCTTAAAAGATTTATCCCCATGGTGTGTACCCCTGTAACCTATACTAGCTTATTATTATTAACATTCTAGCATTAATTGCCAATGTAGCATTTTAGTCACAAACCACATACGCTTCTTCCAACTCAACGTTCGTGTGTAATAATAAGGTAAAATAATTGTTCAATCTAACACTGCATTAACATCGGTAGACCTTTTAAAAGGTACACTTTATATAATATATATTACATGTTTTTGTTCGTTAATTTCAAAGATTGCAGCACTTATGTTTAAAGATACACAAGTAGTTACTAGTATTTGGAACCAGTGATTACATGAGTTGACAAACACGGCACTTGATTGATTACTTGCTTCTTCAATTTTGTTACATTTATTATTTTGTGAATATTTACACACAGAGAGTACAGCATTGACTAACAAATCACATAACAGTACAACTGGGATAACCAGAGATAGACTATAAATAAATAAAACTGATTTTTAAACTATTAAAACTAATAAATAACGACAGTGTTTCTTCGGCAAATAGGATAGAAATAAAATCTATTCAACCAAAAGAAATATTAATGTAATAATCCGGAAATATTTACCGTTTCATAACATATCATGAAATGCAAGACAATGGACAATGAAATAAAAAATATAATTAACTCCTAACAATAATAAAACATAACACGGGAAAGGGTTTTAATATGGATAAACGAAACATAATGGTAAGAGAAAAATAAATGCAGAGATATGAGATTAGCATGAAATTATCCAAGCGAATGATATTTTTTTACATTATTATAAAATTCAACAGTAGGCCTATATGATATTTTTCTGAATAAAAAATAGCTCATGTTAATAGGTGATATAAATATTAGGCTATATAGTCTGAATAAGTAATATGAAGAACTATACACATCGGATGAACAATGAAGCAATGAAGTCTTTCTTCGTCAAAACATGCAGTACAGTATATACTTGCCTGACAGATGGGTTCATTAACTAACAGTCTGTAGCCGTAGCACTGCGGTCCAACGCCTTGCAGCTACCGGGGCGACGGATATTACTTGTAACAGGAAGTTAATATAAAGATGCCAGGAACGACTATATAATCGATCTCATCCTCATCTATCTATCGCTCTTCAAATATTTCTTTTTTGCTTACGATATATTTCTAAAGGGAAATTAATGAGCCGGACAACTTTATAGAAGGCCACGCCTCAAACGTAAATAATAATGTCAAAATCGAGCGGAATTATATTTCAGTCGGAGCGAAGAGTCGATTACCGCTCTAGCGTGGAGGGGGTAGGGGTAAATGGAGGGGGAAGGGCGTTGCTGGGAGAGGCGGGCCCCGGGCGGAGCTTATCCCGACCCCGCTAATATAGACGCAAGCATCCAGTCCGGGCGGTGGTGGGGGTGTCGAGGAAGAGGGCGGGGACCAAAAAGGACACCACAGATTTTTGAAGTGAAGTCTTAGTTTAAGCTGTCACTTTGAAAACGCGGCTGTGGAAGTGACACGGCTGTCTCGGTGCGGATACCCGTATAACTTCATCGCGGTGTGCGAGGCGTCGAGCGTCGAGGCAGTGTGCGAAGTAGAGAGTAAAGACTCGGAGAGCGACAGCGCCGCACTGCGACTGTAGCGCGTACTAGCGTCGTGTGTGGTCCAGACAGTGAGACAGTAGTACAAGCTGAGCAGCGAGACACAATGATACTGTGATATGGCGTTAGAAACGGAACGGTGCAACCCTAGTGACGCGGCCAGCCCGGGCCCGACTAGTGAGGCTCATCGGAGACCGGAGGGCAGCCGCGCAGTGACCGACACTTGTAAACTCAAGTCAGCCTTCCATCAGATCGCGGCCCTCTCCAGGAGTGAGAGTCCTCCGGGCAGCGACCGCTCGTCCTTCTTCAGCCGGAGCCCCACGGACACTCGACCCTTCGACAGACCATCTTTCTGTACTAGGAGGCCAGACGACACCGTCAGCTCACCCCCGTCTGACGAGAGCTGCTCTAACCACTCTACGACTCGCCCCAGTCCTAGCAGCAAGCCGGGGTACCCTGACTCAACACCTCCCTCTAGCCCACCAGAGGAACGTCGCAACAGTCTCCTGTACCACCCCGACATGGCGAGTCTGTCTCTGGTGTACGGCCTGGGGGTGATCCCTAACAGGTTCCCGATGGGTCTACACGTGCCTGCTGTGTATCCCGAGGTAGGACTCACGCGGACACCAGCCCTGCTACCCACCGATTCTCTGGGAGTGTTCGTCGGAAGACCCACGGTGCCAGAGGTCATGGACATCAGACTACTCAGCTCCGCCAAGCCGGCCGTCGCCCCCGGGGTGTCCGGCACTTCCTGTTCCCTCAACTGCTGCAGGTCTCCGTCTCCCAGGATGCTCAGTAGGACGCCGTCTCCTCAGAGGTCTCCGGGGCCGTCGTCACTCACCTTCTCCGTAGACAATATCCTACGGCCGGACTTCGGGAGGTGTCCCAAGGCGCAGGCCCAGCAGCTGCGGCGAGCCAAGGTACCGGAGCCGAAGTTGTCTGAGGACGTCGTACCTGTCTCCTCCAAGAGGCCGATCCCCATCGCTGACAAGCCTGAGGTGCCGAGTGTAGGGGAGGACAAGGACGCTAACGGACAAGTGTGGCCGGCTTGGGTCTACTGCACCCGCTACTCGGACAGACCTTCCTCAGGTAGGCACTGCATACTGTAATCATAATGATAGATACGGTACAGAGAGCCACCCTCAGTGGACGGCGGTAGAGGCCGCTGGTGCAGGCCAGATAACAGCTGATAACATGTTATGTCCAGAATCGCGAGGTCAACAAACAGGTGATTTATTAGTTAAAGCTTCGCTTCAAAATAGGAATACAACAATGAGCCCTATTTTAAGTAATTGAAGCTGATGCTAACTACCTGAAACGCGATGAGATATAAAACAACTGAAGTTTTTTTTAAATACTGTAATCGTTTAACTCGGAAAATACATGTAGCTATGTTCCCACCACCAATGAAAGTCGACACAGCATGGGTCAGTAATGATATACCCATTTGTGTCCACGAGAACCTTTAGGATAGAAATAAAATAAAAACATATCGTATAAATACGTACATTATATCTTCCAGCGAATCTCAACACACATCGAATAACAATTACTGTTGTTTATATTATGACGTCAAGATATTAAAATAATGCAATAAAAGACCGTCATAACAGTCCATACTAATAAAAGACCTTACTTCAAAAAAGTCTAATATCTTAATTAATTTAAAGGTAAGGCCTTAAACAGTAAATGTACTGTATTCTTTTTACAGTACATCATTCTTCTTTATGATTTATTTTGAAATTATTTTCATCATTGAGTTTATTTCAGTAGTTATTTAGTATAAAAAAGGTATTAGGAATGAGGTTTGATTAGACCACTTTGCAAAAATTAATTTGGATCCAATATTGGTTTACCACGGATTAGAAAAATAAAGTATGGCCATGAAAATGTATTGTTGAATTTTATTTACATCATGGGCGTATACTAATAGTCTATCTTTTAAATAACATATGACATGTATTTAATCATTAAATTAACCATCATCACTCAAACTATCATAACCAATCTCATTTTTTAGAAGTTGCATTTGAGTTGAGTAATTAAATATTAACAATTAACTGTCATTTTGACAATCAAGATAAGTAAATTAATTGATCTGTTAGTACGAAACGCTGAGTGCTGATTATAACCTATACCTGACCTTGATAAAATAAAGCTTCGTTGTTCAATAGATCGTTATTCTACTAATTAATGTTACAATCCAAATCAATTAGACCACTTAGACGGTTGATTCTAATTAAACAACAATCGGTTCTACAGTAGTTTTATATCAATTATGATAGACTAAGTTCCATTGTTTTTACACATGAATAAAAATATTCAATTAATAGTGCAACATGATATGAACTGTATGAATTACAGTAAACGTATTGTATTTTTTTCATTATACTTATCATAAGGCCGCTGGTTTTTTTTTCTATTTCGTTCTATTAAGTTTAATATTAACAAACTTATGCATCAACGCCATTGTTATATTGATCACAGTTTATCAATAGGTAATTGAAGTGATTTTGTGAATGCTATTTAAGTTTTTATATAATTTTATCTCAAATATTTCTATCAAAATATTTTTTTGTATTTGTTTATATTGTAAAGAATTATAGAATGTATTTCATAGTATACGTTTTTCTCTTTATTTCATACAAATCTGGGTGATACTTTTAACACGATATCCATCCATAGATAGTACAGTATAAATGAATTTTAACAACGAGTAAAAAATATTTTTTTTTTAGTTGACAACACACTATGTAATTCTTTAGTAGGTTAAGGAACTCTAGCGCATACAAATAAGTACCGTATCTTAACTTAAAAATTATCTGCTGTATTCTGTACAAGGGAGATTGAAAAAAATACTGTTTTTCTAAATTAGTACATTTTAATTTGCCTTATTTAAGCTTCTAGCAACACTTTTGAGTTTAGCAACTAAAATATACTTTTTCGAATCGCGCAGAATATTCAATAAAAAAAAAAAATTGTTTTCAAAGTTACTTGCTTGCATTTAGTTTTTAGATATCTTAAAAGTCGCATCGTAAAATACATACACACTTTAAAAACTCACGTGATTTAGGGAATTTACCTGAGGAATAGTTTCCATCATATAATCATAAAAAGAAAGCCATTAGTAGCAAAATGAGAGTTCTTGAAATTGTGATTAAAACGTTGAAATAATAGTTGTTGGTGTTTATATTAGAGTCAGTAATTTCACGGTAGTCATATTTTGTAAATTTACATAACATAAAAATACATCCAATAGTGAATTTCGGCTTTTTTGCAGCCAACAAAATACATATTATTACAAACGTCAGATAGCGTAATATTTGTGAAAAAACAAACAGCTTTATAAGTGATATACCGGTATATAAAATGACAAACCCAAGACGATTTTAGACTACAAAATTAATCCAGAATGACCATACTTCATCGTATAGCCAACTATATATAAAAAAAAAACACAAACAACTGTGCCAATAGATGTAGGCCCTATCTAATACTATACTGAAAATAAACACAAACTAGTGTTAAGAATCCAAAGAAAATTTAAATGAAAAAAATTTAATCATTCCTAGTAAAAGGCCTTATCTAATTTGGTTATACGTATACATATTTATTGGGTTGATTAAGGAGCTTTGTTTATAACATTTTTAATTCATTCACGGTATAGTTTATTTTTCTTTCTTGCAAAAATAATACAAAATACCCGGTTCTAATTGTTAATATTGTTGAACTGGGTACTTACATGTTAGTTTTGTCTAAATGGATCTATGTATAAATCATATTTCTCTTCATAATAATTGCTTATGTCAAAATAGCACGGCAGGAAAAATCAGTAAAACTAATTTATACTGTAGGTTTAATTACTACTGATATTAATATAAGTAAACAGTTTTGCTTTCTTTAAAAGTCAACATTTGTATACAATCTACTTGTAGCATTAAAGAAAACATAAACCGCATAAATAATACACAGAAACCCTTGCAAAATACACAAAACTAATAAACATACTGTTCATAATTCTTTAAAATGTTTACAGATTACATGCACTTTTAAAATAGCATGTATGGCTACTCAAAATGGTTTGTGATGACATCATAAATAACAACCTGCTATAATAAGAATATTAAACTTATATGTATAAAAGTTCATACATTTTATTAATTTGTATTTATTGTTTAAAAGTGCCAAATACTGTTGATTATATAGTAATAGTAACACATCTAAATTGGTAAAATTGCATACACGTTTTTATCCGTAGCACTTAATAGATAGTTTATTTCAAAATAAAACAATTGTCTTGACAGACTATAAAAATTATTGAGCTACAAATAATTTGTTTAATCTCTACGGTGACAGATGTTTACCGTTCATAAACCGGTGACTGAAGCCAAGGAACACATGTTTAAATAAACGTCTTTAAACTCTTTTAAGATCTCATCCAAACGTAGTATTTCAATAATCAAAAAATACGCCCAAAGCTCTAAGGGATGGAGATGCGCAAATTTTTCTTTCTCCAACAAAATGAAGAAATGCGCGCTTCTACGGAGAGTCGCGATCTATGTTAACTCACCACGCCAAAGACGTTTTTTGGATAAGATTTTTATTTCAAATAATTTTACTAGTGGTCTGTATCATTAACGATATTTAACCAAAATTCAGACAGTCAAATCACATATTTAAAGTAAAATATAATAACATTACAATATGAATTTAATATTCATTTGATGAAAGAGGTTTTATGTATTGAAAACTATTAAACATTTAAATAATCACTTTTAATAAACTTAAGATCTATTTACACATAAATCCTAAATTCGATTGGCACTTTAAATATTCTTTCCGAAATTCCATTGCATATTCATGATTTATGTAGGAAATTGACCTACTGTATATGTTTATTGAAAGATGTTAAGTATGATTGTGCGTGTTTACAATAATCTGTTTAGTACAGTTAGTAGAACCCCTCATATCCGGCCTTGGTTTTACCGGTCCTCTGTTTATCCGGCCCCTTCCAGGAAGCCAAAATCAAAATTTTTTTCTCACAGCTTATAGACACTTAGATGCAAGCACTAGTCTTTGTGACTGCTCAAGTCATAAAATAAATTGTTCTCACTATTTATCTGTTTGTTTATACATTTATTTGCTGAGTAACTATACTCAGTTGAGCTAGTAGGCTTAACCTCTGATCAGTTGGTTGATTATTTCCAAAGTGGGTTTAGTACAGTACAGTACGAGTACATTAATTTTTGTATTTCACAAAATCGTTAAGAATGTTGAGTAGAAATGCATGTACCATTTAAGTCCTAATGATCTTTAAGTACAATTTATTGTCATTTTTACTTCCATTTAATATGTTTTGTTACCTGGAATCATCATATTTGTACATTCATTACTTAATGACTTTAACCTACAAATATTTTTTTCCCTTTTTACAAACATGTTTATTTTTCTAAAAATGATCCCAGAACAGAATTAAATGATACTTTTGATTGCATATATATGATTACCTATTATTATTAGGTATGAATTGTCATTTTCATAGTAGGTTGGTTTATCCGGCCAAATTGTTATCCGGTCAGGGGCTTGGTCCCGTGGTGGCCGGATATGAGGGGTTCTACTGTAATTGCTAGATCCTTTAATCAACACATTTTCCTTATCCAGGTCTTTAGTATAAGCGCAAGTAGTCATTTATTTTATATTATATCACACCAGTAGTGCGAATACAAAAAAACATCCTTATTATGATTTAAATAAATGGGTGCACAATGAATAAAATTTTGTTACAAATACCAATACTTTGGTTAACTTTATTGACAACTTGGACCAAATTATAAGAAAATAGCTGACAAGAAATGGATTATTATTAATTCAACACCTTCCATGAAATTAGGTGAAAATTATGTCAATTTTACTCCCACTGATGAAAATGTCTATTTAATTTTGTAGCACGCCATAATTATAGAAATAGTTTACAGTGATTGTTTTTTTGGAAACCCTTCCAAATTATTATGTAACGCTGACCTAAAAACGTTCAAAGCCAAAATCGGATTTGATAAACAAACCATCTAAATTCCTTCGTTTTTTTATTGATCAAAAACATAAACCGTTATTAATTGTAGACCATCCACTCTAACGGAATACTACAAAATAGCAGTTTGTTTTAGTTAATGTATTACCAAAGGGTAACTAACCTAAGACTTTACTTAACCAAGACTTTACCCTAAACATACTGTAACATACGTTAACCTATGCCAGCATTTCTTTGTCAAATACAGTACCACACAATACCCATAGTTACTGTTAAATCTATGTGTAAAGAATCTAAACTTATAAATTGTATTTTAATGTTCTATCCAAACTGTTATTTTTCAAATTCCAGTAAAACTACTCTCCTATAATCTGGAAATCTAATTACTGTATTCACAGATAAATATCTAGCTCCCGTAAAGCCTGAAACTTCTGTATATCACAATAATCGTAGCAGCGAACACTATGAATAATGCTCATTGGTTTATCTTATGTTAGTCACCAAATTAACTTTCAAAGATCAGTTGTCAAAATATTTTTTGGAAGTATGACGAGCGCCTGACATGTCCTCGGCCAATGGTCGTGTCCTGCGGAGCGGCGGGTGGCATCTTGTCCTTGAAGGAGTCCTCCGGTAGGTCCTTATCATCCTTTTCAATGTTTGAGTGTGTTAATTAAGTCTTCAATCAATACTCACTCTATAGTTTGACGGATGAAATATAGATAAAGAAACATCAAATGTGATATTATATTATTAGTAAAAGTCCTGACTCATTATCACATTAAAATCTTAGTTATTATCTTAGTATTTAGTAAGAAACATAAAGAATCTGTAAATACTTCTTTATTGTGTATACTTTTCTTTCATGAACTGATGCTCAGAAATCTTTTTCTTTTAAAACGAATAGATAAGTGACAGATTTTGCTAGTACTTTTGATTATACTGTGTTGTGTTGATAGGTATGGTTTAAAATAAATCCAGTTACATGTAAAGAACAATATGTACCATAGGCTTAGGATCGTTTGATTTTTACCATTTTAAAGTAAACAATATTTTATTTTCATCTCGATGTTAAGAGGAATAGTTCGACTAGCTGTATACAAACACAAATATACACCTTGAGCATTAAATCGTTTCAAAATTTGTTAGTACAAACTTAATAAAAATACAACCCTAAAATATATTTTACTGAACCCCTACGAAAAATAATTGATAGCTCTTGCGTTAACCAATGTGCAAGAGAAAAGTTGAAGCTCTTGGAGAGTTTGAAGTGAAATTCGTTTTCCCCTCGCAAAGAAGATTCACTCAGAACAAATCTTCTCGGCGAACAAACAATTATCAAGTGAGGGGAGTGTTGGGTGATGGGTGATGGGTGATGGGGTGACACCTTGGATTGAGTATATCCAGGGGTGAGTGATGGAGGGTTGTGCATCTTGTAGGGGACTAATCCGGACACAGGATTCCCTGCCTACATAAACGATCTTACACGGAGTTAACTGTGTACATCGGATGTTTTACTGGAATATAACTAACTGTGAATCACGCTCAAAACAAGGCCTCTCGACATACTGACAGTTGTTTTTAATGAGCTATGAATAACCTTAACTATACTGTGTTCATCACTACTTTGGCAGGAGGTTTACTGACTATATCAGAAGCATATAGGGATTTCACTGAGTTCATCACTACTCTTGCTGAGTATTTACTGTTATGTCAGCGTTATATGGATTTTACCGTCCTAATGTATAGTCTTTTAGGTGCTCTGCTGTGCATACAAACAGCCTAACAGGAATTTACTTTGTTTACTTTGGAACAGAATAAAGAGTGCTTTAGGCTATCAGGGGTTTTACTGGATTTTACTGTGTTTACCACTAGGCTTGCAGGGAGATTACTCTGTACATGACTAGGGTTGCAGGGAATTTACTATATAAATTGAAAAACTTATGGGGACTTTACTGTGTTCATCTCAGTCTTGTAAGGATTTGACAGAGTTCATCACTAGTCTTGCTGGGGCTTTATTGTATATAACTTCCGATTCATGTATACCAACATATTCACTGGGGTTTCTATAGAATAGGTTCTCAATGTCTTAAATTTGCATCACACAACTATATAAGATGTACATACGTACAGTACTCAGTACTGACATTGCAGTTTTGTACTGTATACACAAACAGTACAAAGGATATTCACTGTGCCTAAATGTTAATTACCATAAGTATCGACAGAAGTTCACCACTGGGACATAGACAGTGCTCTGAGAAGAAATCATATTGAATAGGCTACATTTAATTTACTCACATTCTGCACAATGCAACCTATAAATAGTGCATGAATAAAAAAAAACACCACTAATTAAAAACTGACCAAAGAGGACTACTACCCAAACAAAGTTTTCTCCAATGACATATACGAGACAAGCTTATAAGAATACCTTACAATGCACACCAGCATCTTAACTGAGACAAGAGCTGTAACAATCATCTGTAATTACATTTTTTAACGTCGTCAGCACCGTGTATGGACACATCGGTAATGTGGTTACTCAATTTTGAAACCAAACCTTATCTGTAAGGCTCGCCTGGGAGCTTTCTTTGCCAAGTAAAACTTGCCTAACCAGTTAGGCTCATCATGATCAGGAAGCATCAATAATTAGAAACTGTTGAGGCAGAGTGATTAATGAAACACGTAACGAAATGCTAATTACAGATCTTATAATAAAATGACCTACGATAAATGAAGTAAATGTAAACCTGTTGTTCAGTTTCAAAAATTGATTTCATTTAACTTTAGAATTGAAGGCGTGATCGTAAAGACAACTTTAGATGAATAATTCCTCATTCACGACGAAATTTGAAATTCAGGGGCATAAGGAGTTTTTAGACAGAATTTCTCGATGAATATTTGAACTGATTACTTAATAATCAATATAAGTAAAAAATAAAACCTTCAAAAAACAGAACATACAGTAAGTCAGTTACTGTGTTGTATCCCCATAAAATCCAGGTTCAATGTAAGCTGATTTTATATCCAGTGTGGTTATGTGATTTATGCTAAATAATGTATTTATGTGGAGACAAACCTAAATACCTTTTGCTGCATTTTGGACGGAAATTTAAATGTGTTTCTTAAATAGCCGATTCATTTGCAAATATTTTTGTAAACGAAAGACATATTTCTCCGAAAAAAATTTGGAAAGTCGTGAATGGAACCAGAGTTTTAGCTTTTTTATTTTTTATACTAATTGAAGACTAAAATATAAAATGCCAATGCAACTGGATGCAATAAATTCCGAAAAATCGCAATAGAAAAATCAACGCAGTATTGTCTTTTAGCAATATATAGTACAGTATTGCATTTTTTATAAATAGCAAATACAAATCATCCCAGGAATCCTTACTAAGGTTGCTGTAAACATAAACCCGTTATCCAGTGTAAACTATTTACTGTATTTAATTTTGATTTAGAACTTAATATCTAGGAAGGTGTTATGTGAAGGTGTGTTCCCAAAAACATTTATGTTTAAAATTATCTTATCAAGTTGATATTTTTAATTCAATGAATTTTAGGATTATCGGAATTGAGCCTGTTCCGATTATATATTTGAATCAGTCATTTAACAAACGATGTAAGCAAATATTTTTATAAAACCTCTAACATAATCTATTTCTTTTATAAAATGATTAAAACAGCATATTCAGTGACGCGTGATTCAAGTAGGAAACAATATCTCATAAGACTTCAGCTTTTCGATTTTATTTATATTAATCAAAAGTATGAAACTATAAATCTACCAATTCGTTTGGTCTCAACAATTCTTGTTAATACTAATAAAGAAAATCAAATTGTCTTGTGACACGAAATATATAAAAATGAAATAAAACCTGGATTCCTTCTATTATGCCTGTCGTCAAAGATTACCCTGTTTGAAGTTTTCACTTAATTTTACTCTAGAACCTAAATATCTACAAAGCTTTTTTATGGTTATAAAGAAATTTTTTGTTAACGTTTTCTCAATCAAGATGACACTTTTAATTCAATAAATATCAGTATTTTTTGAAAGAAGTTTTAGTAGGATATTATTTTTAAACGAAAAATATTTGTCGAACGAAAATGTTCATGTAGAAATATGCAAATCATCACAATTTCAGCTTTAATTTTCCTACTTAATTGTGGAATGAAAACTACCAATGCAACCGGTTACGAAAATGCCGATACAAATTAACTAAGATCATCAACGTAATAATGTCGTTAATAAAATACCCAGCAAATAAAAAATGAAACCCGAAATCCGTCTAGTAGGACTGCTAGATCGGCAGCCGGTAGTTCGGTCAGGCTCTCGTTAGACCACTGTAAACGAGAAACAACTGTCATCATTACAAGAGATGAGAGCCAGTGATTAGGAGAGTCGATGCGTTGACAAAGCTAAGTGTGAGGAACGAGTTTAGACCACCCAGCTCGCGGATGCCATACAGGAACGATGCCGGTGCAACGTCAACCGCCAACCGCCAACCGCCAACCGCTGACTCGCGTCCGTGCCGGCGCGACTCGCGGTACTCGGCACACAAGAGGAGAGGATGGTCATCATACTCTAGGGAAGGACGATAGTATATCTAGGTAGTGTTACACGACTTCACTGCATTGCTTGAGACAGCAAAGCCACAGGTGCATATTGCTGAATATGAGTGCAACTGGAGTGAGATGACCCGTATAGCATTGTTGCTGACTAGCTGCTTCTTAAGTCAGGACCATTTTATTAAAATGATCAAGGACAGCTGGGTCCAGTTTGAACCATCATAAAGCTACTGGCTTTTCTCGGTATCGATTCGGTATCCTTTTGATTGCCATGCACTTAAAGACGTTTAGGAAAAAAGGAATGTAAACCTCTTTCCCAACAGTATTTATACTGCGTCAGATGGAGTCTGTTTGTCTATACTCCACACACTCCCTAATAATTATATGCCAGCTTCTGTTCTAGGGATCTGTAAGTCAGCATCTGTTACTTTTGGCAAAGTCAGGCAAAGAGTCTGTCTGGCAAAGAGTTTATCCCCGTTAAAATGTGCACAAATCCTTTGGACTTGCTCGTACGTGAATAGATTGTTTAAACGAAAATGAATACGAATCAATATCAGATTTAGTATATTTGATTGTATATTTCATAGCTATTTTATTCCAAGTTACTTTACTTATATGACAGTCCCTCCTTTTGTTCAAATATTTTGAAATTTGACCCTTTTCAATTTTCACTGGATCTCCTCGAGAAATGAAAATTTCGCTATCCTTACCTACTGTAAGACAGCGATGCATACTTACAGGTACCGTGTGCGTATTATTAACTGTATATGAATGCAAGGTGTGTAGAATGGAGAAGGAAGGTCTGTGTAGCCTTGTTACCAAATATGGTAAATTATTTCTTCAAAAGTCTAATTATCAATAAAATAATAACTAGTATCATGTGATTGAAATGGAATCATAAAAGACGTAGATTTTATTTTTTAAATAGATTAAGCAACTCTGTAACCGTATCCACAATTACCTCCCATATTGTACCTTTATCTGTGTTGGCCCCATCACCGGGCGTCCTATCTGACTAATTATATCTTAGCTACTGCTTACGCGGACTGGGAATTTAGATCGAATCCGGAATTAGGAGAAACACCTGCCCAGCCCAGCCTTGTTTAAGATAGCACTTCCGCAGTGACCTGGCATTTCGAATATCATTGGCGTTTAAACTTTAAGAGTAAATAATGTAGTATCTTGATTGTGGTAATTTATATTTCTAAACCCACAACGGGACGTATAATATATGTGAAACTACACAAAGGAATATTCTGGTAGGTAATTTAATATGAGTTCGAAAAAAACTGAATGTAGGCCTATGACGTCTTCCGAAACTCTGAAAAAATTAAGGTTGCTGGACATTTTTTCAGTATTAATTTAACTCCTTTTTACCCGGAGGAAATACCCTACAATACCTGCTCAGCAATATTATAAAATTATAATGTTACAACAAAACCTGATTAGAAGCTGTTTTAGTTGTATTTGATGTCATACGGGATTGTTATGTAAATGATAAGTAAAATAACAAGCAATGATCAATTAAAATAAACCGTATTCATGAACAAACTTTCTTCTATACGGTTCTACAACACCGAGTACTATTTCCTATTATTCTTCTTTATTCGTTTTCGCTACCACAACATTAAAAACCCCCAAACAAATCCGGTCCAAGCACACAGTGGCCGATATTCGCGCTAAGCGGCAGATTTCCATCGAAAATTGTTCCCAAACGCGGTGTAATTTCAATTGTAACCCTCCTTTATTAAATTCTCCCCCGGTTGAAACCACGAATTTCCAGTAAAATTAAAACGACAATGTACTTTTTCCAGCGATTAGTCAGTTTAAGCCGAGTGGGGGAGGGGAGGGTGGATCCAATAAGCGACGTGGACAGTGAATTAATTCCCGACAATGGGGGAGTGGATAGGCCTTACAAGTGTATATAATGAAAACAATCGGGCTGTATAATTGTACATACCCTTGTACAAAGTGATTAATCGGAGGGGAGCCTTTGTTAAAACAACACCGAGCACCCCCTACCCTGGGCCGATAATCGGGCAATAACATTGGACACTTGAGTATAGTTGACACCTAGAAAAACTGATCAATTTTGTTCTTTTGGGGTTGTAACTCTTTGATCTTTCTAGACGAGATTTTAGTTTTCTAGTTAACAATCGAAGATCCAGTGAACACTGCTGAGTTTGCTTTGGTTTTGCTAAGGCGTTTGCGTTGGGTCATTTGGGTAGCTGAGTGCTGGTTTGATCCTAAAAGTAGCTGTTAACTATTCTTCATGACCTAGCTATATTTGATCATTGTTTCCGGGTCTCGGAATATTCACGGTTTTGACTAACAAATCTAATTTTGTTCAAAGTAAATACTTCATTTATATACCAGCTTGAACATCGGTTTATATTCATTTGTTTCATCACTGATGAATTTAACCATAGAACCATAGAATCGTTGATTTCCCCCAACACCACCAGTGAATCTCCTGTGGCTTGCTGCAGCTGCAGTTGCAACAATGATGGTTTGTAGTGCCATTATGGTAGGTGGGAGTTGAGATGATGTCGGGAAGCCATGGATGAAGACAGTTGCGGTTGTAGAGGTTGATACCCTCAGACCCAACCGCAAGTCCCAGACTAGATGGAACATTATGCTTCCCACCAGCAGGAAAATCGTTAACTAACTCGGCTGTCCCTTTGATCGAATTATACGTAGAGTATCAAAATAATGAGCGGGGATAAATTATATTTTATGCAGTTATTTTCATTAATCGGGTTGCGTTATAGTATAAACGGAGATTGACCTAAAAAGTATTAAAATCACATTCATTAAGGTGTTTTTTATACATATATTTCATTCAGTGTGATCTCAGGACGGAAATTTGATTGTGGATGATGATATCGAATGATGATGGATCTATAGTGGCAAGATGAATCTATAGTGGCAAATGATTAGCCGATGTATAATTGGACAGCAGAGAGAAAAATATTACTGCATTTATAAGAAAACATACTATTCATAGTAAGAAGGTTCGGAAGTAGGAAAATGGTTATAATCACAGCTGTTCGTGCATGCAGGTTTGCAGAAAATGCGTACTTGAAAAAAGAGAAAGATTCAGCTGGTTTTGTAAGGTGTGTAGGGATTTGAGCAAAAGAAGAAATTTATACTTATAAGGCTTTATATAGCATCCAGGAAACTGGAGCAGTTGAAATGATTAAACATTTAAGAAAATCCTAGGTAAGCTCCAGGGACGCGGGAAAAGAAGAGGTCATTACTTTCGAATTAAATTTATATGTTCCAAAAATTACAATTTTTGACAGAAGCAAAGTGTGTAGAAGTCAGGGGGGAGTTGAATACCTGTGAAAAAATCCTTAAGACATACAGGGGACTAGGCTAAGGGGACAACTTTTAAACTCTTCTAGGCAGCATTGGCGATAAAGATAAATAGACATTTTGCACCCAAGAGCCTTTATAACTTTTAGGGAACGTGGTAAAATAATTCTGCAATGTTACTCTTCACAGAAGCAAACTGTTAACAGAAACCAGTAGTAACAGAAGGAGTTGAACATTTGTAAACAGAAGCTTGAGCTGTTGAGCGGTTGAGTGGTTGAGCGGTGGCCGGTGATCATCGGGCCATTATCGTCGCGTCCCGACCGAGAGGTACTAATCGTATGTGAGATCAGATAGTACCTAACGAGGCAGTGCATTGTTTAACATCACCTATATAAATTGCTCTCCCGCGACAAATATAATATATTGCGTTATTATCGAGGTACTGCCACCTACCGGCGTGGCGTTATCGCAGTTGATATAAAGGACTTGTGCTGCCTTCTGTAAACGTGTTACCAACGGCATTAACATCCCTCGCGGTTCGAAATGGAGTGAAAGAATAGGAAGTTGTGAGGAATGGAGTATGTTCTATCTGGAAGAATGGGAAGGTTTGAGAAACTTAGAATGGTCTGCCTGAAATTATATAGAAATTAGGGGTATTATTCACCATAAAGAATAGGAAGTTGAAAAAATGTAGCATCCTTTTCCTGAAAGAATAGAAGGAACTGAGAAGTATAGCATGATCTATCACACAAACTAATATTCAGTATCTTCTTTCTATAACGTTAACAACTGTTTTAGGCCAATAAGGTTTTGGGAAATATCCAAGAAAAATTATATTTGTTAAATTGCAACATTTCAATGTATAAGTTTCTCCACATTTGACAAAAAATATTTGTCTTGACCTCTACCCCAACACGTAGGTTAAAATCTCTTATTACCTATTTTCTGTAGATTTACTTTAGAATAATTAGTGATTATAAATATCAAAATTGTTGTTAAAAGATACAAAGATGTGGTGAATTAATGCTTTGAATGTTGAAGGTTTTAAAAGAATGGCATAACTGTATGTATGAGGCATTTAAATGTATTGTCGCCGTAATGTTTATTTTTTGCGAAAGTATCTGAACCTTTTTGACCTCTGTAGCTCTTGTTTTCCTCGGTAAGTGAACTTGTTTAATCTCTTTAACACATGTTTAACCTGTGCATCGTGTTTACCTGCCGAATTTGATTTTCGTGAGAAACTGTTGAAGCTGAAATAATTTACAACACACGAAAAGTCAATCCGAAGTAACCAGTAAAGTATACATGTCAGACACCAATAAATGCAATTCATGCATTTTGAAATTGAATATTGGGTTAAGTGAGGTAATTTAATGTCGTTAACACGCAAAACTGAAAAAAATACGTTTAAATAATAATTGGCTGTAAATTTGACTATTAGCTTGTAGTTTTGTTTTTAATAAACAGTCTTTGTTTTCGGCAATAAAGAATGTCTTTCCAGCTGTATTCAATCGATTGGTCGTGTTTATATGAAAAGTGTTCAACATAGGCTAGTGAAGTGTTTTAATACGTGAGGATACAAATCTTTAATATCTTCATCAACTCATATATAAATTACAGTCTACCGAACATGTTATGGTTACCAAAGGTTCGCAGTATTTAGCACTGTATGATTAGGTCCGATCATTAGAATCTATTAGAGCCAGTCTCGTTAACTATGGTACAAGTCGAGGGAAAGGGTGGTGAAATCATTGACTCACTTAGTGTTATCTGGATAACCTCCGTTAAGTGACGGTCGTGGGGAATAAAGCACTTGCAGATAAAACTGTATTTACAATCACGGTAAATACCTATCATACAGTATGTAATATGGGGGCAGTTATGGCTTAATCTCTGTAATTTAATATGTAACTGGTATCACACTTTCATTTGTTAAAGGTTAGATTAATTTACATTTCTCATATGGTGATCCATATCGCATTGAGGAGGTTCTAATTTCCAAGAAAGTGTAGAACATTACAATGTACTAAACGAAATGCATTGGAAATGTAAACGCAAGAAATATATCTAATGATATCCACATTCACTTGTTTACATTTAAAACTATCAAAAAATGCTTTTGAACTTTTATTTTTTGCGACCAAGCTAGCCTCCACTTGCGGCAAGCATTGTCACTACTAAACTTCAACAAGTTCTAAACATATTGTACAAACAATCTATCATCTGGTTAGCTATTTGGAGGCCACCCTATACTTTATCTTTACTGCCGATGATAATTAAATCCATAACTTAAGTCAATATAGCTTTGATTTCGTAACTTGGTAAACTCATCTTTAGTAATCTTTAGTTTTTAACCAAGAAAGGGTAGACAACCATTTAATTTCGGTTTTATGCTGGTAATTTTGAATTTCATTTTAATGACTCCTCGTAACAATAGAATATGTATCAATACAGTGATAACTTTCAAAATATCCTAGCTTCGCCGAAGAATATGAATAATCTTGATTAGAAAAGATTTTGTTTGGAACATAAGTAAAACGTGTCTTGTGTTAATTCAGTCTAATTAACAGCTTTAGAAAATGTTAAGAACAAACCTAAACGCAAGGGTATATTACAACTCCAAGATAATCTTGGAACTGTAATTGCAGAACAATAAATGTGTGTGCGCAGAGTAAGGGGAGGGGGGGGGAGAAGACGATGCAAAGTAATCCAGTTAATTTTGTACCCGGCAAGCAATTAACAAGCAAAGTGGAGCTTATTTGAACCACGATGGTGTGTAATGTTCTCTTCACACCCTGTATAACTGTAGCTACAGACTTTCTTGCTATCCGGTCTTGAGCAAGTTTAGATATAACTCTTGGGTTAGTTTACACCATACCAGATTGTCGCGTTATAAAAATCCATCAACACTATGGTAAATTATTTTTCACGCCAAAGTTCAATATGGTCAGTACTGTTATACCTCAGTAATCATAATACACTCATAGATGAAAGGTTTTTAAGTGAAGAGTCTATACAAAATTCCATTTTTCCAAATTAATGTGATACCTGTTCACTTATATGTTTTGATCAATAGTTGGTCAAGTTTAGTCAACATTCACTTGAATAGTTAAGGAAAGTAAATATAAAAGAACATTTAAATTCCTATTTCAATCGGATTTTTCAAACGTAATCATTTAAGATGATCAAACAATGTTAACGATCACAAAGGTTTACAACCTTTGTAAATATCGTCGACTATATATCTTCCAGATCGACCTGGGAGGTCTTAATGGGTGACAATATCGTGTAAACACGAGTTCTCATTTCCAAAACTGCTGATAAAAACGCTATCGACGACCGACGACAGACAACGAGAGCACTTGTGACAACAACCACCAATCATTACTGTTCACACCTTCTCACCTCCCAGATGTGCTCCATATGTGCCTCTTTGTAATTGAGCACGCTTTTACAAGAAACAACTTGCATGTAATTGCATACAATAACTGAAACTTTATCTTACATTAGTTACATTATCATCAAAAAACTATCTTTTTATAAATTTAGCTGCAACCTCTTTAGGCACCTCTTATATGGTGCTGTAGTTTTGTTAAATACAGTATTTTGAGTGCCCGCGTAATATATGTCGGATTCTATTGCTCGTTGTGTAATTTTATATACGTAAAGAACCTATTGACTTGATTTAACTACCTAATTATAAGGAAACGCAGAGATCTTAAAGAAGAATTGACATTGATAGTAATGTCCAATTAGCCGATTAAACTTTAAATGCAACTTAAACCAAATTTTTAATTCAACTTATTAATATTCTTAACTGAACCACGTAATAAACTATTGCCAACTTAATCTTAACAAAAGTCAGCTAATTAGTCCAAGCAAGGTGTGAAAGGCATTGCCCTGTGATGGGGTTCTCACAGCTTTGCCATTTATAATTCTCCTCGTTTCAACCCTGTTCTCTCGTTGTCTCGTAAATTTATGTACAGGGTGATTTAACCCCTTGAGCGCCATCACCAAATTTGTAAGGGAACTTCTTTACCTACATAACTCTTTCGTAAAGTAGTATTTCATTTCAATCCTAGTGCAAAATAAGGACATTTAACATTGTAAAAACATGAAGTTGCCATATTTTTGTTTGGCTCAATAAGTTGGAGTAAGGCAAAATTAATGAACAGTACGTAATAAAGCATTAACGAGATGAATTTGTGGGGGAGTGTAAAGCATGGGGTTGTTCCATAAACCATACGTAAGAAAATAGTGTTTTGATTTGAATATAGAAGCTATAATGCAAAATTGTGATCTTTGATAGTGTTAAAACGTTAAGCTGTCAACTTAATTGGGTTTTGATATACAAAAAAATTATTTTTCACATCAATTCACTGAATCATGTTAATTATGATGATTATGATTATGATTGCAGCATAAGCCCCAGTGTGAGGTGATAACCGTTGCAATTAAAGTATAGAAGTCATAGTGCAAAACTATAATCTTTGATAATTTTGAAACGTCACGTTTTCATCTAAGTTGTGGTACGAAATGGAAAAATTGAATTTAAACTAAATAATATCATTGATGTAGTAGTTTTGTAAACGTGCACACTGTTTGCGACATAACCCTTTAGGTGAGGCAAAACCCGTTATAATTAGAGTATAGAAGTTTGCCTTGCGTATTGTGACCACGCCATTATCCTCCAAAGTGATTGGAAAGTGTCTGGGTGGCGGAGACATATTGTCAGTGTATACTGTATAGTGTATAGTGTTTAATGTCGCAACAGTACCTTTGTCGGGCGTACATGCGTGTTATGCGCGCACGGCCTCACAGTATATAGATCATGCTATGGTAATGTAATGGTCCTCAGCACCTCAACCCTAAAGGTGAACTCGCTTTCGACATTCTAAAGTTCAAGGGAATCCCACAGAACTCCGTCGCAAGTGGATGGAAAATACACGATCTTTTCATCGTAATTTGATATTTATATTACATTGTGGTATTGAGGTTATGTAACAAATGTGGATTCTTCGGGACGTACTTTCATTGTGAGTTTTAATATTTCTGAGATACTAATCTCTTGTTGCAGTTGACTATTTGGTGGTTTGCTTCAACAGTTTCAACACCTAAATATTTTGGTCCACCTTATTTGATACAGAGCTATTTATCAAGCACCAAGTAATATAATTTTAAAATTTTAAAGTATTCGTACCGTCTTTGATTAGTAATCCATGCATAATTCTTATTTAATAAATAACTTGGCATAGTTATTTTGCTTCATCAATATCCTTTTTTGTAACAAAATGTTCAACATATTCGTTATACTCAAATCAGCACGCTCAACACGAAACAAACATACAAACTTACTCTATATTTACAATTGGATGAAAATCATACTTGTCCTATCTAGAGTCATTGTTATAGGGCCATATTAGGTTTCCATGGCTTGTGAGGCACATAGAATAGGTTATTTTGCCACCTAACCTAGGATTCTACTCTTGTGCCTATTGAACAATACATAATGAAAAGAAAACGCGGGAAATATAATATATTTGGTGGTATTCATAAACAGTTAAAATTCAATAAAACATTTTTACATAGTCAACTCTTGAGCCTTAACGAACTCAGTTTCGAAAGTGAATTAAGCTATGTCGGAAAACGACAGGAAAGCTTTAAGAAGATAATTTGACACTCAACCGATCAACTTTATCGTCAATCGTAAAAGAGGGTTTAGAATTTTGGTTTTGGCTAAAATCAAGAAGTGAGCGGCAACGACAGCGATGAAATCGGTCGTAAAAGCCAAGTTTGGAGGCTAAGCTCAATCTCTGATGGCTTTGAGTAATCTTCGCACCTGGATCGCCGCGCAGGGCCGGGCGGATAATGCAAAGAAAGCTTTTTACCTGCGAATTGTGCACTGAGAGATGGGATTCCCTTTTTAGTCCTTTTTTCAGGCTAGAGGTGACTTTAAATCTTTATCTTTTTAAATCCTGTTAGTTTACACTCTGAAGAGTAGGGTTTGTGTACACGGTTACAGCACAAAATTGCCTTTCCTAGCTCGTTTCGATAGAAACATTTGTTTTAAACCAACTCAGGCCGAGTTTTAGCATATTTAAAAATATTATTGATTTTCTTCAGAATACAAATTTTGTTAAGTATACAAATTTGCATACACGCCCGCTCTATATTCTGGCAAAGAGTTGAATAACTATCAGGTGATATAATATTACAGTTTATATTCTATTTTAGTTTGTGTTCGTTTAATGGCGTTGGGTCTTTTTTGCGGTCCATCCAAACACTAGCCAACTTACGATCAAACGTCAAACTTTTGTTATGTAGCATCATTATAATGATAGCAAAATGGAAAATTGCATCTGTGCGCAAAATTGACCCCACTCGGGGTCAAAAATTAAACTTTGCTAAACTTAAAGATTTTAGGTGAGAACTAAAAGTATTCGGCTTTCAAGACAATTTGTGTTCACAGTTGATATAATCAATTTAAAAATAACAGTAATAATATTTCCATCCATGCTTCCACTTTTTACAACTATCATACTTATTTCTAATGCTCTTAAAAAACATTGATCACTAAACCAAAAGTATGTTTTCCATATAATTAAACATACTATGCAAAGTATAGTGCAAACCAATAAGAATATGTAATTTAATCGCATAGTAGACGAAGTCCACATCATTATCAAAATCAATTATTATAAAAACTTATATTTTACCTTGGATATTGACTCTACTGTACCATATATGGTCGATTTGACCTCGTCCAACCAAAGTTACAATGATGATGTGTTGTGTGTTTAGCCTCACACATGTGCTGTTGTGTTGCTACGGTGTTGCCGTGCTAAGTGCTGTTGTTACTGACGAACTGTCAACATGTTTACTGCTCTGTCAGTGAGCTCTTAGCTTCTTCCTGAATCCCCATACAAACATGTATAATTACCTACCTTCTCTCTGCCTTCCAGCCGAGTCGTTTTTGTAGAGAACGTTTTCTACCAACTATATCACCGATTGTGTTAGGACATAAAGTAATTTTTGAGAGGTTGTGATGGTGTCATTGGTGGTTGGAGGTAAAAATATTGATCCATCACTTTTTCTTTTATTTTAATGTATGTTAAAACTGATCGACGTTTTTGCAACCCTCAGCTGTTGGTTTAAGGTTTCGTTTGTTCGGTGTAAATCTCTTTGCTGTAATGTCTTCTTTTAATTTATGTTGGTTGACGTTAGTTTAGCTAAGGATAGTTATCGCATTAATTTCCTATTTTTATGTTTTGTATAGGAAATACAATATTATTTGTAATTACATAGATGAAACAACTATTCTAACCTGACCAAGTTTACATTTGCAAGAACAGAGTGATAACGAATGTTGGCTGTTTCATACTCCAAAACGGTTGGTGATGATTTCACACAGTAAAATACTAAGATGGACTTAGGCCTACTCGTTACCCTCAGATCATAAATGACGTGAACATTACCTACGACATAAAGTCATGAAGGGAACGTTACTGAATAACGCCGGTTGTATCACATTGACACCTTGGTGAAACTATTTTCCCCCTTCGGTTGGTTCGTAATTTTTTTTAGTTCAGAGTAGGCTGATCTTACGATTGTCCACCACCAGTCAAGATCACTTTTGCAATCAATACCTTAAGGTTCTTCATTTTAAACATCTCCATGCTGTTCAGAATTTCAGAGATTATAAGACATACAAATTAACTCATAGCCTTATTTATGTCAACGAATATCAAACATAACATTTACTAGATGGTTAGGAACATTTCTTATCATACTAAGCTACTTTTTTATCTATTGTTTTTTCAAAGATAATAATAATGTATGATAATAATAATAATGTAACTTACAATAATAATAATAATGTATATAATAATAATAATGTAAATGGAGCTTAAGTCAATAAATTCTAGTCAACAGGACCCAGTTATGCCGTAAAATAGCATTTTGTCTGAAGCTTTAATATCAATTTATCTTATACTACTGGTGAATTGTATGTTGTAAAAATATACCATATGTGGGTTGAATTAACCATAGTTCTGTGCATAAAATGTAGGTGGTTTAAAAGGAATTTCTTCCATCACTTTTTTCTTTTTGCTTAATGTATGTTAAAACTGATCGACGTTTTGGCAACCCTCAGCTGTAGGTTTGAAGGTGAGATCAAGTGGAGGGGGATACATTTCTTACCCTAAAACTGCCTAAATTTTGTGAATTGAGTATAGATAAAAATATTAACTCTTCCAAAAGTAAATCTATAATTGCCACACCGACCACGAACCTATGGCCAACAAGAAATACGAACAGTGAATTATATAGTGATTACATAATCTAGGTTTAATAATTACGTAATATATCTACGTTTTTATCCAAACCAATAATACCAGAAGATATTTTCGGCCCAATATCGATGGGACGACCGTGGAAGAGCATCACAGATGCCTCATCAACACAACCCCAGGCTCCAAGCCCCAGGGATCGGTTATTAAACAACTAATCACAACGCTTGTTGGTACAATACACTGGCGCCCCCATAAACTCCCCACATAAACAGCAACAATGCTCCCACAAGGCTTCTAATTGGCCGTTATAGCCACCCGGAGTCGACCTCCTCTGCTGTGTTCTGTGTCGGTGAACAATGCTGCAACACGCATCAGGGATAGGGAATAGGGAATAGGGAAACCCGTGGGACATGGCGGCTAGATACATTATACGGCAGATGAATTATACGTAATGGTCGGTTCCTATCTCCTTTCGGCGTGGTAATGTTTTTGTTTATAAGACATTGTAATACGTGTTGGGTAATTTTAATGTCTCAATTGCATTACTCTCATGCCTTTAAGACAGGCGAAATGGAAAGATGGTTAGGTGTTAAAGGTCGGATACCGACAAGGAATACTGTAGCTTTCGTTAATGGTCTTTGATATTTATATCAAAGAAATGTTGACGAGGAGAATAACGCTGTATATCAAAGTGCGATTAAAATGTTGCCATCCAATGATTTTCCGAAAGAAAAGAATTGGTCCTTTACAGCTAATGAACGGCAGGAAGTTAAAGATTTTGAACAGTGTTCATTACTGTGTTCATTTTTGTACACATTTTAAAATCCATATTTGTGTGCATACATGTTAGCTTAGCATTTTGATCAAATAGAATTTCTTAAGCTAAAATTTCTTCTGATGCATATAACCTATAACTAACCTGGTATTGTGTTTGCAGGTCCGAGGTCCCGGAGAGTGAAGAGGAAAGACAAGCGACCGGAGGAGAAGAGGCCTCGGACAGCGTTCAGCGGAGAGCAACTTTCTCGACTCAAGAGTGAGTTCTCAGAGAACAGATATCTGACGGAAAAGCGGCGACAAGAACTGGCGAACGAGCTGGGACTGAATGAGGCGCAGATCAAGATCTGGTTCCAGAACAAGAGAGCCAAGATCAAGAAGGCCAACGGCACCAAGAATCCGCTGGCGTTGCAACTGATGGCCCAGGGACTGTACAACCACAGCACCGTCCCTCTTAGTGACGAAGAAGAAGAGTCAGAGAGTGGTAGTAGCAGTAGACCATCGTAGACTAGGTCCTGGAAACTTGAATGATCCTGAGAAAGACAATGTTCCATAGTTCAAACACCTACCTACAACAAAATATCCCTGGATATGCCACAGACACATACTAGGAGTTCCCTTTTACATACTGTAGCAAGTTTCTCAAGGAACTATACAAAAACACTATGAAGATTTTAAGTCTTGATAAATCGATGTAATTATTAAGTGCACTTGTTATCAAAAGGCTCTTACTCTTAGGTTGTGAGAAATAACTATCCTAATAATGGCATCCGTAACAATGAACATCACGTAAAACCATAAAAGGTAACATAATTTTCCCCATAATTTGTAACGTGTATTTATGTCATATAATAAGAAATACAGTTTAGTTTTGTGTTAACTATTCATAAATAAATCAATATCAACCACCTTTTTCAATTCAAATTAAACGAAACAAACTTGTAATGCTACTTATCAAAGCTTGTAAATACTAAACCGCTAGCGTATGTTTATGTTTGCTTATACATGAGTAATTTGACACTTGTATACAATGACTTTGATGTGACTTGTCAATAGTACATACTTAATCAGGAGAAACACAACTAAGCCGTGCAAATTACATGAAATTTGATTAACCTTATATATATCAACCATAGAGACAAATTTCTACCACACAATCTTTTTTATGTGCTAAAATAAACTAACATGTGTAGTTCATTTTAAAGTTGAAGTGAGTTAATTTTAAAACGAAAATGTTTAGAAATGTTAGAAATATGTATTATTGTTGATATGTTTGTATAGAATGTGATGTAAACGAGTGCTGATATGTAATTTATTGTAAGGGTTAAAGGTCAATTGGTTTTCGTAATCCTAACATGTACGGACGATTGTTTTGTGTTATAGTGCCAATTCTTGTGTGTAAGAAATAACTACCTAGTGCAATAATAATAGTTTAAGATTTAATAGAAGTTGGGTTTCTTGTACATAAGGAGATATTACAGTGTGTTATTGAAATTAACAAGGTTTGTCTGTATATAATCGTCAGTTCCATTTTAATTTACATACTGTAGGCAAGAGATTTATATCAAGTCCAATTTTAACAAAATAATATTTCTTATGTGAATTCCTTAAAACAATCTACTTTGTTAAATAAGAGTTTTCTTCATAGATATGCCAGGACAACCTTTAAGAATCTGGTTGGTAATTGCAATATTCACAATATTACTGATGTATGTAGATATGTATATAACAAATTGTGTACAGGTTTTATATTGATTCATGTATTCAAACCATATATAACTTATTGTTTTGATTTGTGTGGTGTCTTTCACAAAAGTATTACAGAAGAAAAATTTAGTTTTAGCTAGTAAATGTAGAATTTCAACTGTTTTATAAATATTTTGCCTCTATTTATTCTATTTTACAATGGTTGTTTACTTTGAAATTAGGTAGCCCTAACAGTTTTTATCTTACATAGTTTGATCATGTTGTTTTAAGGAGAATTTATAGGAATATAAGCAATAAAGCAATAACTTAGATTGAAAGAACTGTTTTAAAGATGAACATGTTAATTAAAGTTTGCATCATTATAATTCAAACCAAATTGCAAATGAAACTTTACTAGGCGAGAAAGTTAAGTTTTGCATAACTTTAACTCATTTTATATTCACCTAACCAGCTTGTTATTACTTTAAAAATCAAACGTAAGTAACTTGGTGAGAATAAGTGTAAATATATGTAATCGACAGTGTAAAACGTTTTCTGTAATTAGATTTTAGATGTAAGTTGTTCATCAATAATGTAGATTTAGTAAGTCTCCTGCTTTACCCTAACAAAAGACGGTACCTACGGAACTATGAATGGAATTGCTCACGAGAGAACTGCGAATTGTTTTTCGCAGTAAAATTATCAAATTTCTATATTTAGAGAGATCAATCGTTTGAATGCTACAATCACAGTTTTGATATTACAATATTTATCCATGAAATATTTTAAAAATGAAATCAAATTGGGTATATTGCAAGTTTTTATTTTATTTAACCCTTTAGCATACAACTTCAATTACTTTGAAAAAGTCCTGGAAAAAATAGTTTCATTATATACATAAAACACGATAGTATTCCCTTTTTTATATCACTGTTTGAGGCCTTCTCAGTTAAGTGAGCAACTCCAAATCACAGAGTTCGTACTACATCGTCGCTAGTCAGCTTATGTATTTGTATATAGTTTATTGTTGAAATCCTTTATAATTTGTAAATATTGTAAAGCATGGTATATGCTTTATTTAATATATTTAACTTCTTTTTCTTTAAGATAAGACTGAATACTGAACCATAGCAGCCATACTAGACGTAGGCGCAGTGAATCATGTTGTATCATACATTCAATAAAGCATTTTTTGGAAAAAAAAATTCTTGTGACATTAGTTTCTTACCTCATTATTTTCATTCATACAAAAAATAAACTGTATCAATTTGACACATTATTCATCCCATTAGCTTGTCAATGCCCCTTATCATGGGTGTGCGGTGGGAGTACAAAAAAAATAAAAGGGTGAGAAAGTAAAAATCAAATATAAATCATTGACAATTTAAATAAACATATTATGTAAAACACAGAATCATGGAAGGAATTTTATTCAAAAAAATTTATGAGTTAAGATTTTAATCATACGTATTATAAACTATAGCCGGTACAAGTTAAGATCGAAAAATTTCAGGAGAGGAATTGAAATTTGTGTTGCAACTCTATTCAGTTTTTTATAAGTATTTCAATTCGAACTACTACAGTTATTGCATTCCATAAATGACTATACTGTATTAGAGTAGCATTGTTATTGGGGCATTTATATGAATATGAGCTTGAATAAAAAATCCAATACTTCCTTTCGGGGAGCGAGCTGTTCTAGTGATTAGAGCGTGGGACTTCGAGGGGGGTCCCGGGTTCAAATCCCGGCAAATCACCAATGGATTTGATATAAGTGATGATGACGTAACGCCTAGGTCTAGCCTGAGGTAATGTGAAAAACAATTCCCGGCTCGTGCCTAGCGTTCTAGAACAAAAATGAAAAAAACACTTTAACTTTTCACCCCAGGATCGGAAGAAACTATGCTAGCTAAGGTTATATCACCTTGTACCCAGGAGTAAGAAGATGACGTCTTTCTGTTTATCATTGGACAGTCTAATGACTGGATAGTATCAGTGGATAGTTCTAATGATCCGATTTTAACTGTTCATGCAACAAAAAGGGGTTTACAACAAGGAACATTTTGTTACACTGGCAAAATCCAAAGTACTGTCCATCAGGCACGATCCTTCAACGTTGGACTCAAAGTTCTAAAAAAAACCTCCAACATTAGTTTTATACACGCATTTATACATACACACCAGTCACATAGTGAAGACCATCTATACAGGGTGAATAAAAAGTCAAGACCCCCCCCCCCGCTCTAATATTTCTCCAAGTAAATTTACAGAGATATCCTTTTGGTGATCGTGCAATCTCAGCAGGAACTTTCATTCTATGATTTTGAAATTTTTGAGTATCCCCCAAAAAAGGGGGGATTTGAGGGGCAACTAAAAATGTTTCAAAGTAAACCCCCATCAAGTGACACTCATTTTGGATCCAAAATAGTAGCCAATATTACCATTACGAACCAATTTTACCATTGATTTTCCACAACATTTGACGGGCTACCATTTTGGATAGAGAAGAGATAGCGACCTCTAGTTTTCACCATTCTTTATGTTTTTGTAAACAATTCAAAATGAGGTGTCACTTAAAGGGGGTTTACATTTAAAATATTTGAGTTGCTCCCCAAATCCCCCCTTTCTGGGGGACACTCTAAAATTTCAAAATCATAAAATAAAACTTCCTGCTAAGATTGCACAACCACCAAAAGGATATCTCTGTACATTTACTTGGAAAAATATTAGAAGGGGGGTCTTGACTTTTTATTCACCCTGTATTGTTCCCAACATGTTATACAGGCTATTTCCCACCATATATTTTTATAAATTCCATAACAATAGGTAAAATTTGCTGTTCTCTATACTATATATTGGGTACCTTAAAAATTGTGTTCAGTGAGAATTATCTCGTTTCCATCTGCTGTACTGTAATACACGTATATTAACACACATAAATTAACCACATACATATAGTAAACTGCGTCTACAGCTCTATAATTAGCAGTGTATACCTACCAGGGCTTATCTCTGAACACAATTTTGGATATTAAAACGCAGTAAATATTTAATTAAATGCACGTAGATTATTGAAGATTTATACTACAGTATAATTAGTAATAGTAAAATAAGGTAAAACGTTCTGCCCCGATTTGCATTTATTGCTACCAAAGTTCAGTAGGAATCCCCTCCCATTGTGAAGCCATGCTGGACAACTGTGAAATGATCAAGCTATTATATATCTTGCAAAGGGTGCCTATTTACGAAAACAGACTTAGAAATCAAATTCTTCTCAATCAAAACAAAAGTAGTTATTAAAATAAAACGGGAGTTTCTGTTTACAGGTAACACCATGTACATATAGTTGTGTAAATGAGTAAGAAAATATCCCTTTTATATCTCGGGGTATAACAATCCTAAACAAGGCATATATGACTATATTAGGAATAGTAGATAGAGGGGATAGCAGACTTTGATTGAGAACTACCTTAACAAATAACCTAACGAAAAATTGTTGTGGAATGAAGTACTCCAGAGGCTATCGAAATGAATATTATGAACACAACAATTTGTTTGAATACAATTAATGACTAATGTTAAAGGTTTGGAATACAGTTATATAAGTACTCCAGGGGCTATCGAAATTTATATTATGAACACAACAATTTGTTTTAATACAATTAATGACTAATGTTAAAGGTTTGGAATACAGTTATACAAGTACTCCAGAGGCTATCGAAATGAATATTATGAACACAACAATTTGTTTGAATACAATTAATGACAAATGTTAAAGGTTTGGAATACAGTTATATAATTACGCCAGGGTCTATCAAAATGCATATTATGAACACAACAATTTTTTTTAATACAATTAATGACTAATGTTAAAGGTTTTGAATACAGTTATATAAGTACTTCAGGGGCTATCGAAATGCATATTATGAATGCATTTCAATGATAAATAAATTATTATTGATTAATCAATTTTTAAACAAAGAGTTTGGTATATGTATATATTTTTTTAACCTATCAGAGCCAAACTTGTGTGATTGGTAGCAAAGAGGTATTATTCTTTTGTTACAGCTGCTTAGAAATCATATAATCGGACAATTTGAGCAGACATTTGAAAAATATGTTCATAATAAAACAAAATCTCTACTCCTATATATAAGTTCCTAACCATGTCATTAATATCTTTATTGCTATACAGTATACATAATATGCTATACACTAAAAAAAAAATCTAATTTTCCTACATAATTTTAGAGTAATTTTAAGTTGCTACTTGTTTTACAATAATTGAAGATCACTTTAATGTGTATCATTTTATACAATGATGAAAAATGTACAATGAAATACAAAGCAATAGTAAACCCCATCAGGGCTGGTATTATTTGAGAATATTTACAAGATTATAATTTCAACATAAATGAGAACTATACAGATTATATTTATTCAAAACTTCTAAAACTTTTCGAACTGTTTACACAAGCATATGACCCGTCCTTCATGGATTTAAAAGGAAAGTCATAAGCCATCAAAACTAACTAGCTACTTATAAATTAAGTGAATAGCGGTTTTATTGATTTATCACTTTCTTTATTTTGAAATGAAATGGACGACAAATGTATGTACTAAATTACCATAACAAAAAAAAGGTATTATGTTTGTATTGTAATAATTTTTTTATGTAATATAACAAAATTGGGTGAGAAAAATAAGCATGGGAGGATAGAGGGTACCAAAGTCATTCTCAGAAGAGTTTTTTCAGAAGAAAATGTCACGTACATTTTCATCCATTTATGTCTTTACTAAACTTCTTGCTTTGAAATTGAATTTGTAAGAACGTTCCAAATTTTTCCATACCTATATCTATTAATAAGAGCAGAAATCTCGATAAATTCGTCTTAAAATAAGCTAAGTATCACTTTTATTTGCTCCTGTAATAACACATCCACAAGCTATTATAACGTTCTACACAACATTTTGTAGAAATAAGTTTCTGTAGTTATTTATGCAGTGTACTGTTAATCATTTTTATAACTATTCTCGTTGTTCTTGTAAATGTTTACAATTAGCCAGCCTACATTTTTGTACTTTGATTTGTTACAAATAAAAATGTTGGAATAAATAAATAACATTTTCATTCTAGGTCCTAGTGCAAGGAACCTTTCTTGCATATATGCTTCACTTGTTTAATTCAAAACTGGCGTCTTCATAAATCTGAAGACAAAAAATGAAAATCAATGTCACTACTGTATTGATATAAATATAAATTTATATGAATTCGGTGAAATCAGATCCAATTTACATAATAAGATAACATTTTATTAATTAGTAGTGACTTCAATAGAATTCAATAAAGAATAACAGTAAACATACATTATTTGATGGTCAATTCAAACACAAGTACTTAATGGTACATTCATCGTGTGTTATGTTGTAAATTTGGGATATTTGCCCAAAAAGAGAAAAATAGATCGTTACTCATAGCATATGCCAACTCTGATAGCCTGATTTGTCAATGAGTCAGTAAAATATGTAAGCAAAAATACAATACAATAACACAAAAAGGCGTAGCCATCCACCCTAGTATAATACTTAACATTATAGGAACAAATGACGGACTAACGTATATTTCTGGTCGAATGTTCAGGAGAAGAAACTCAACACCGCCAGTGGGGTCAGCCTACAGCCGTTCTTATAACTACAATAGACCATTGTATGGGACACTTAAAATCTGCAATTGTACAGTTATTTCTGTCAGCGGAAATAACGCTGCAATAAGTCGTTTGGTTTGCTCTAAAGGTAGATACACACCCGCACAACTGAAAATAGTTTATTGCTACTGTAACAACTGCACCTCATAAAAACGTTGGATTTTGTGTTCCCTAGCATTAACGATGCATGTAATGGTAATTGAAGAGTCTAAAACAGTCTGCATGACTGCTGCAACAAACGCATTTTCATAGCGTGTATAATGACCGCTATTGAATCAGTAACACTGGTGGCGCAACTTCAAATATAACTGCGAGTGAATAGGCTGTCTAAAATAAACTTAGCTCTCTTTTGTTAATCATGACACAGATTGCTGTTTAATATGTGAATGCACTGCATCTGTTGAACGGCAATTTAATGCTCTGACTGCAAGCCGGCCGAAGCACCGGGTTCAGCTACAATGAGGCAGATGGCAAACATCGAGTCCAGTCCAACAAGAGACCGTTCCTCTGGTATTATGCCAGCTTGTAGCCATGATTAGTCTATACAAAACCATATCAATTATTATCATCACATATGTGTCTCGTAGTAGTATTTTTGAGTTGTGTATTGTCATAAGATTTGTTATGCAAGCTCTGAAGTGAGCGTTTAGTCGTCAATTTCAGGGATTGTTTTAGGATTATTTAACATTGGACATTTACACTTAACCTACTTCCCTTTTGAACACACTTTTATCAAGCAATAGGCCAACTAGGACTTTAATACATCATTCTGTTTCTAGAATTAAAATTTTTCATAGAATTTTACCTGCTTCTATATATCTTAATATCTGTAAACGAGCTAGGATAACTGCAGCTGAACCAAACGCACTATGGTCTATAAATCCTTAGCACTCGTACTCTCAAATAAAAGCTAATAGTTGTAAATAATTTTCACGCCAATCAAGAATATGTTCAGGTAGCGGCCGTGAACAATAGCCTTGTCTAATACGTGTTAGGCTAAGACATAAACTGTGTTCAGCTGCCGGATATGGCAAGACGGGTTGAAAATTGTAAAAAGAGTTAGAATATTAGTGGGAAGAGTGCGCAGCGGCTGGGTGGTCTCAGAGGTGTTTCATTTACATTCCTTGCCATGAAGTTCTAATGATGCCGCCGACCAAGCATTCCACAAATCCTGGCCAATTATTTATGCCTTTTCCAATTGCGTTCGGACAAGGGGGTTGGTTTTAGCACCTCTTTGACTCAAACAGACCAACAACGATGACAGTCTCGCCTCGACCTCTTTTGGAGACTGCGGTCTAAATTAAATGAATTGGAGAGTGGAAATGTGAACAAGACTGATTTGCTAGATTGATTGTTGTTGGCTCAAAAGGTGGTTAGACGTTTTAAGTGTAATTTATTTTATTTAGCTATAAACTGTTTTGTAATGATTAATTTCAGGATAAGTGGTCTAGTGAGAAATTGCGTGATTATTTGTATCAATTTTTCAATTCAGATGTTCTTCGATTAATAAAGAATAAATCACCAACCAATCCGATGATTCCACAACAATACGTGCTTTTGCTCGGTTTTCATGGCACATTACGAACAAGAATATTTCCGACAATTTCAGGTTATAATTTTCTTTATACCAACGGCGTAGTTTTTCAAAACTACATCAGTTACGTTACCATTATAATTTGATATTAAATAGTAATTAAGGCTTCAAAATCATTAATGTTATAACGTATTATCAAACTAGATTCCAAATATGTTTGAATAAGAAAATGTCTTTGCAGTTAGACATAAATACGGCATAATTAAGATTGATTTTATAATCACATAAGCCAGATATTATTGTTCTATTTGTTAGTGGCAAAAGTAGCTAAAACGATAAGCATGGCCAATAAATATAAATACAAATATAAAATACAAAGATGCAGTCTTTTTGGGCAAAATAGATATCATAAAATGAAACGTTAAGTTTGCACGACTACCAAAAGGATGTCTCTGTATATATTATCCTTTTTGTAGTCGTGCAATCTTAACAGAAAGTTTCATTTCATGATTTTGAACTTTTTGAGTGTCTCCCAAAAATGGGGGATTTTGGGGGCAACTCAGCATTTTTTTATGTAAACCCCCTTCAAGTGACACCTGATTTTATATTTTCTTTTACTGGAAATCACTTTTTTACACAAGAAAATTGATGTAAGAGTAGACGTCATTTAACTTTTGTCAGGCAACCATTTTGAATAAATTAGATTAGATGGCAAACACTTTGATTTTCGCAATTTTTTTAGAGTTTGTTAATACTTCTAAATGAGTAAATACTTGCAAAACTATTAGATGGGGGGTCTTGACTTTTTATTCGCCCTGTATATGGATGTAAAATTGACAGTAGTTTGTTCGGTTTTTAATAAAACAGGTATACTTTTCCAAGTTTAGCAATTATGATTTAATTCATCCTGTGGTTTTATAAATTGAACTTAAAACACTTTGTGTCCTTCTAGCAGCTAGTCAAAGTGCTCATCAAATTGACCAGCTATTTACGAGCATATGGCTCATAGACCCAAACAACGTTCAACATTCAGATAAGTTAAGTTGTTTAAACTTAATTCATATAAGGGGGCATAAAATTTGCTCAATCTGCATTTTTGTATATTTTATAATACTCACGGAGAAAGAATAAAGAGAAGCACATTCCAAACAACCATAACGATGAGACAGAAAATTACATTACATTGAAACCACATCTTATTGCAATAGTTTGGGTCTAGAACACTCTGGTTGACCACAACAATTAGCACTGCAGTTCTCAAGTTTTGTAGCCTAAGGTTAAGTCGTTTATGGCATTGTTATTTCATAAATTGTACAAATTATATTGAATTGATACCTGTTTGAATCTTAATGTACTCACAAAAAGATTATTTTATGTTAATTAAAAAATTAATTTAGGAATTTATGCATAATTCTGTAGAATCTGAAAGAGGTCTGATTTCGTTGATAACTGGTAAAACTTCAAAGATTTATAGATACATATTCATCTCTCTTTAGCTCTGAAGCACATACCGCATTGCAGTGAGCTCAAAATTGTGTGGTATTGCTAAGGGATCGAGGTAGACTTTGGGATATTAACGTTTACTGAACTGAATGGGACCAAGTAGTTAGAGTAGACCATTAGTTACTAACAGTGACTAACTGTACACAAACGATACACATTAACTTTATGTTCAAAGTTGTCCCTTCAAAGATATCATTCACTCATTAGGCTATTCATTAGGTTAATGTATGTCTATTGCTATTCAAAAACACATTATACAAAATCTCATGCTGGCTCAGTTCCAATAGGCAAATGTTTATGGTTTTAAATTTATAACCTTATGTGTATTCTTTATAGGCCTATACTACATATCAGGCTGGAAATGATTTTACTTGTCACTTAAGGGTGCTAGCAATCCTTTATGTAGGAATAATTTAAAATAACAATATAGTTTTGAATACACCTTTTACGAGCTAGAATCCATTCCTGTATCGCATTAGTCATTAACATAGAAGAATTTGTAATTTCGATTTATGACAGATGTCAGTGTAAAAACTTCTTAGGGGGCTAAAGATTGATTTAACAAAGAATTATGTAGCATCAAGTATATCTGTTATTAAACACGTCAAAGCACAGAAAGTACTGTATTCAACAATCCTTTAGAACCAAGGCTCACCTAACACGAGAGCCTTCAGCACTTTCAATCATAAAAAATGAAATAAAATATTCTACCGGTTGAATGGATATGAATAGTGACTTTTTTAATTATTTACTTCGGTACTCTTATTATTTTTATTTATAATTATATTTTCCTGAGGATAGAACTAACATCCTACTGCAGAAAATTCATCAAATAAAAGAATTCAGTTTCTTGCAAGTCAAACGTATGTATATACCATCTCGTATTCCCAAGATACCTTACTCTTCTCAAGGCAAGAAGAACATCATATAATATGATATACGAGTACTTTATAAATTGACTTTGACTTTGGAGACACCAATGTTAGCTTTATACATCGCACCCCATTTTAAAAATGTAGTCAGTTAGACAGGGTGTTTTTTTTTACGCAACCTGAATTCAAATTAGTGTCAGACACGTTTAAATGACAAAACAAGCATTATTTTGTTATTCCTGTTATCTTTACTTCATTGCTGTTCAGCTGGTGTACATTGTTGCATAGATATCCACGCGTTTTCGTGTATTTGGGATATCATTGTAACTGAGACACAACATGGCTTTTATGCAAGTTGGAAGGGTTTGAAGAATAATTTAAAAGTAAATGATTGGTTTTATGCCAAGAAAGGTTTGAAATTAATCTTGCAGGTGTGATTTTTCAGTACCTAATAAATAAACTTTTATTGAGATGTACAAATTTAAAGATACTGAGTCCGTAGTAAACAAAAATACCCCCGCCGCAGCAAACCTGCAGACTAAGCGAATTTCCATTTGACTGATTTTATTTACACTGAAATGTCTACTTAAAAATATAACATTTATTCTCGATTTAAATAGAATTAATCAATATCAATATCAATTATTTAAGATGGGGACGCCACTATGTGCGTATTTAAACCCAAATATGGAGTGAAGTGTAGGATGAGTGGCGCGATCTTGTAGTCTTGTTAGTGACTAAGGCCGACATGTTCCTTAGACACAGCTGTTAATTAATAGCCCATACAGCTAATGGCAACTAAGGGACCTACAGTTTATAGTGGAATCCGAATTAGCTTAACAAGTACTTAGGTTTGCTGCATCAGAGAGGGTAAAACTGTTTGTTTTTTTTTTTTTTTTTTTTTTTTGTAAAATGTGAATAGTTAGTAAAAAATAAAAACATTTTCCAAATATAATCAAAATATGTTCATAAACAAGCAAACTACAACAGTTTACTTATTCTCCTTAAGAATAACATGGGAATTTTAAATTTAGAATTTTTTGGAATTTTCTCCGTAACCATTAGGCACATAATAACGCTTCAATATACTAAATTATTTGTTTTTTTAAGCTCTACAAAATGGTTTGGAAAGAAATTGCTAAATTTTATGTTTTTGGGTCGAAAATGGGAAAAACCTATTTTTACCCCATAAAACCCCCCGTAAACCCCCATTCACAAGGTCCGATCATGCTGGATCGCGAACTCGTTCGAATAAACGTACGTTTACACGTCTGTACCTAATTTCATCAAAATCGGATCATTTTTGCTCGAGTTATCGTGCTGACGGACACACATATATATATTGTATATATATATGAATTTGAACGGATGGTGTTTTTGGCCTCTAGGGACTTCAAAACGAAAAAAAAATCGGCCCCGCGTCCAGGTCTTACCATGAGTACTACGGTAATAGCTTATTCCCTATATGGGAAATTCGCTAAAACGTAGACCTACAATATATAATCTATTTGAGCTTGTGAAAAATCCATATTAAGTCTTATTTACAGTTAATTCCCAATAACACTATAACTTATAGATAAATATGCACCCTCATATAAGCTTGTTTGTCATTAATATATGTCATGTAATATATGAGTACTTTTAGCTTAGGTTGAGTTAAAAAGAACACCCTGTAATTGTAGGTCTATGTTTTTGTTTACTACGTACTTGTTAGTTAAGATTTTTATATGTAAATAATAGTTTATTTATTAAGTACTGGAATCACATCTGGGAACTTAATTTTAAACCTTTCCTGGCATCAAACCAATAATTTACTTTTAAATTATATGACTCTTTGAGTTTTGGGAAACACCATGTTTTGTTTTATTTACAGTAAATTACCAATAACACTTTAACTCATAGATAACTATGCAACAATGCATATCAACTGATCGGCATTGAAGTAAAGAAAACAGGTATACCAACACATGAACTTGTATTGCCATTAAAATGGGTCTCACAAAAAAAAAAGTAAAAACTCTCTAATACGTTAAAAACACTCTGTAGAATGAAAGATCGTGATTGTTATTGAAAAATTCTGACTGAGTGAGTTGTTGTCTTTACTAACATATTAATAATGTGACCATAAAGATTTTCACAGCAGAATTAAAACATATAGAGACGGTCCTTATACATTTAATATCTACATTAATATCCATTGTATGTCAACGGTAGTGTATTTACTTTGAGTAGAGAAGAGTTTAAGTCGAGCCTTCTTAGTATAAATGAATAACTGTACATTTTTAACTGTGAAGTACATTACGGAACTTTGCTACAATGTCAATATTATTTAGTGGCATTATTCTAGTATTACTATTTTACAAAGCTACAATCACATTTGCGAAATGCTTTTTGGTGCCATTAACGATGTTATAAGTATTTGATATACTCTGCATTGAAGTATTAGATAAATATAATATAAATAACACAAGTTGTTCAGATTTGGGAGCTTATTTTATAATTATCTCTTTGGGCAGATGTAAAATTAAAAAATAACAACAATATGTTCACAGTGTAAAGATGTTGTCTCATGTAAGGACATCTGCCCATTTATTTCACCCCCTCTATAGGGATGTAATCAACTGAATCATTTTTGTATCTCTCTGGTTGAATTATGATTGTCTTTAGGATGAAAAATCTATAAGAGTTAATCTTAACAGACCAGTTTAGTTTATTATATTTTACAATGAAGAATCACTACTTGTTATCTTGCTTTAGATTTTAGCACTAGCAATGAATAGTTTATAGTCAATTGTTTTCTACTTGTGTCACATTGTTAATTGGATTTCTTATTGCTCCATTAAGTCTTATGTTAAAACATGTTTCAAAAACTCAAATTTCGTTCAATAATTCTGAAATAGTCTTGTTCGTTGCAGAATATTGTAGTTACATGAATGTTGTAATAATTGTAAACTGACTTGTTTACTTTTATTGGTTAATAATGTCTCTTTATTGAAATGTAGGCAAACTGCCATCTTGCTCTCTTAACCGTGTAATATATATTTTATATAGTGGTAAATTTAACTAACCAAAAAATAATGATCAAAATTTCATAATACATATTAAACATAACTAGCATTTATATAATAAAAAATGTAGGTAAAAACCTAATTGAAGGAAAACGAGAAATATCCAACATATTATTTGCCTAGTATCTCAGAAACCATAATATGCGTTAACAGTTAATTGAATCTGTAAATAATTTTAAATTTACTGATAATTGTTGTTATTTTAATTACACTTTATGTATCTACGATGTATTTGTACATCGTCAGCTATTTTAATTGAAAATGTATAATCTGGGACTGATTTTCTTGGAAGTAGAATGAAATCAGATAGGTACATTAATTAGGGTGAATATTTAATTAATCCCCTATTGTTCGTAAACTAAAAGGATGCTTTTATTAAGTCTTTGGTTGACATCTTGGAAGTAGCATACTGGAATTAACGTCCTTTTTAAAAGACAGGATTGTGGCATTTTATTTAAATATATGCTTTAACAAAACCCTGATGTCAACAAATGTTTTGATGATATCAGCTTTAGAATTAAAAATGTTTCTATGAAAATAACATGGAGAAAAACTTGAGCAGCTTTATAAGAGAAATATAGCATATGTATACAGCGTCCTCAAAAAGTCCATAAATGGCATTTTATTTTTTACCTGAATGCACTTATAAAAATAATAATATTTATTTATCAAATTTAAATTCGGAGACTCTTTGAGGATCCAGCTTATTCAAAAAAGAATTGGATATTGCCAATGAACAATCGGTTGCATTAACTTTAGTTTATAACCAATGATCATAAATGAGCTCTCATACGAAAGTGAAACATAATTGATTTCTAAATAAGCGTGTTGAAGAATCATGTTAAGGTTCATAAAATCGCTATGGGCTTCGGGGGGGGGGGGGGGGGGATTCGGCCATCAAGGTAAATCGTTTTTATCTCAGCAGCCAATCAGAATAGGAACACATAACCAGGTTTTTGTATATTACATCCAAAATACGACGCTATTTCTTATTTTACATTTTTTGTAATAAGTGTAAAATATTAACGCACTTGATATTATTGTGAACTTATAGTATTTTTAAGCGCTTAATGCAAAGTCATTTTTATTAGAAATCAATGAATAAAAACCTGAAAGGACGTATTTTTTTGGACAATAACCTTCATTTGATTATTTAAGTTTCAATTGATGGACATTTTTATAATCTCAAACTCAACTTTCTTTTCATTTATCTGAAAAGGCAATCTTTTATTTGAAATTTTTTACATCTTTAAATATGTGGGTTTTATACAAAGGTTTGAGGCAAACTCTATTCTTATAATGTGGATTCCAAAATATAACCTCTTTTTACTGTCGATACCAAACCCGTGTATAAGTTGATTGGAAGTTTAATTTTACAGTAGTAGATACGTATATTCAATATTCTGCATACAAAGAGCATGCTGTAACAGTTTTGTAGTTTTGTATGTACTGAATACCTAATAAGTCATATTTATAAAACCTTCTGAATATTGTTTTAAAATCAAATCAATGCAAAATTGTATTTACTACGTATTGTTAGAAAAATAAGCCTTTAATACAAACTTAAGAATTTTCAAGTTGTTTCAAGAGAAAATGCCATACGTTTTGAGCCTAGCATAAACATGTGTTTATATGGTGTGTCTCCCCTGTGTACTATTGATAAAAGGGCCCAACAAAAATTCCAAACAAAATGGTGTTTTGATTCAAATCAAAATCATTATAGAGTGACAGAGCTTTTTAGTATAAACAAAATAAGAATTAAAATTAATTTCCTCAATTAATTCTACTCCTGGATATAATAGAATCTCCCTAACATAGGTTTATGATAAACATAAACATTTAAAAACGGAAATAATTAAGATCCAAAATGTTTATTTGATAAAAATAAACAAAATTTATTTTTTCTCCAAATCTAGTGAATTTCCTACAGGTTGTACTCAATACATTTTAGCATAACAATGTTTCCAGCCCCCATTCCTACCCCGCAACCAAACCACCTTCTAGGGGTGTAAACAGCGCAGTTGTACCATCCACATAATGCAGTAGGAGTAGAGCGCCTCACTTTATAATCCTACTCGCATCCAATAGCTCCATTCGCCCTTCTCACCTTTTAAAGTGTTAGTTTTATGAGATTCTTTTCACCCCCACCGAGTTAAATTGAATTCCTCAGTTCCGCCGAGTGGAGCTGGTGATAGAGGGTGACAAAGTGAATTAAATAAAACGCCCCCTCCCCCTTGACCCCCTCACCCCTCGTGTTCCGTTCTTGATAAGGGTCGTTACAAGCCGAGTTGATATTAGCCTTTCGAACAATTTGACGATTTTACAAATAATTTTCTTCATTGCGTTTGTTTAAGGGCGAAGGGAGCGCGAATGTTTGATGCTGGATGAATGCAGCGAGACGGAGTCACTCCCTTCTCTTCTTAATTTAACTGTCTCAGACTCCCTTTGAATCTTGGGTTTTTTGTTTTTCAAAGTTAAATTGTTAAGTTAAAGTTCTATTTTCTGTTTTTAATTGTTTGAAGGGGAAAAATCTATTAACTTCGCTCGCCTAGCATAGAGGAAGTAAATATGTACTATGTATGTATGTATGTAATAGGTACTGATGAAATATGGACGTTTTGTTTTCAAAAACGTGTGTTTTGTAGAATTACTCTGTTAAAGTTATTTATTTACGTCAAATTCATTACAAAAGTGTACAAAAATATAGTATGACTCTTAATCCGACCACGTAGCCCCTTTTATCTTTTTGAATAACCAGCCTGTATATTTGAGTGAACCGTATATTTATACAAATACTGTTCTTCTTTCCAACCTTCCAGTGGGGATTGATTAAAAGTTTGTGAATAGAGTAAGTAATTAAGTAAGTAATTGACAGAAGCACTGCTCAATTTTAATTTTACACTGGCAACAACTTAGCATTGCATTTCTGGTTCTATATTTCCAACAAATCACTTCAATTAAACATTTTAAATGCATAAGAATTACATATTAAGTTGGAATGAATCAATTAACAAAAATATATCATAAATACAAGCAAACAGTAAACAATTCATAACGACAACAATGTAACAATAGATTAACGAAATGCTTAACAATAATGAATCAAATAAAAATGCTATTGAGGAAAACAGTGATCAACAAAGGAAAATAACAATGTTAACGAATATAAGAAATCAATAGTAATTATCAAGTTTAATTTCTTAACTCAGAACATGACATAGCTTAAAAACAAAACATATTTTTTCCTGAACAAGGGTTCAATCTCAACGAAGAAGTCTAGTGGGTTCCGGTAGCTGCTTAACTGTCATTTCTTAGAAGTCTAGAGAGTCCACTTTCAGACGTGTTTTTACAAACTAAATTACTGAATATATTTTTATTAAACTTGCTCTATGGCTGCTTATATATCATTGGTTGCTCAAATTCACCAATGACAGGAACTGAATAAATCATCAAGATTCCTCCCATTCCAATAAACCAGCTAGAAACAGTACCATACGAACAGTTGACAATAGAAAAGACAGAACCGTAAATCGTTCCAAAAGTCGTTGTTCACTTCGCTGAGGGGGACAAAGTAAATCTTGAGCTTCAAGTCAATCAGTGCAAAGGATTAATTAAGGGAGATATTCCCATGTTAGGGAGTGTTGTGTGGAGGAATTCCGTAGTCAGGGACATGTGGCAGTAGAATGTTGGTAGGCCTGATTAGCGCTAGTTTACTGGCTGAATACTACAATAAAAACTGTATTGGGAAACAAGAATAAGATAAATCACCCTTGCTTAGTGTGCACAAGGCTTTAATTACAATTAAAAAGTCGCATTAGTTGGACGAAGATATCATACATTGCGTAGATTTAAAATTTTGAATATCATTAGAAGTTGATGGTGTAGAAAGATGATTTATGAATTAAATATGGTGCTAAGCCCTTGCAGGTGTGTTTGGTAAAAAATACATTTTTAAAGCAAGCCTTTAGCAAGCTAAATTTAAAAAACAAATTACGTCAGTATATATTTGCATTAAAAAATATAAGGTTGAATTACAAATAAGTGTACAAGTTATTCAAAATTCAACCACTATGGATTTACAAGATGTTTTGGGGAAATGTGCAGGTTCTCTAAGTATGTATTTCCATACAGAATTTCCAAAAAAGAGATTTACCCTTTTGATAACCTACTTTGATGAGCATCAACTCAATATACATGGACATTTCAATATTGCATACTTTTAAACCACCAAACTTCTAGATGAGCACAACGAGATTGCTATCAACAATTCTTTATCGAAACGTTGTCATAGAATAGAGACAAGAAAAATTGAATAGTTTTAATTCTTTTCAGGATTCCATTTACAAAGAATTATTAGGTTAAAATGTACACAACTTTTTTTGAATGCTTTCTGGTAACTCAGATTTAAAATCTATTCCCTTTAAAATGTAGTGGTAAGCTTCAAGTTTTAAATAGTCAACGACAGGGATATGAAAGAATTTTTTAAGAGTTTGGAGTTTAACACCCGTGTCGTTCGGTTCATAATTTGAATAGTAACCATATCTAAAACAATGTTAATAATGTTTGGTTATATTAATTTGTCCTGACACTGCATTGATTAGGTTTGGTATTTGTTTGATATTTGCTTTCATTCTCCAAGCAAGGCATTTTGAAAAGAAAGCAGCAGTCAATTATTACACGGATCTATTCTCACGTTAACTTTCATGAATGCATCGTAAATATTATCATTCAATTACCCCTCACATATAATTGACTTTTCAATTACACCTGTAAACCCGCAGTTTACGTGATGCTCGTTACACCCGTGTCACCGCTACCAAACACCAACCGACCAACCGGTCAGCGAATTGCCAAATTAAGTACTCGTTGTTGCTGTGTCAACAATATCGAGCCCGCACAATAATTACAGACCGAATGTAATAACCGAACACGGAACGGAGCAATCAAATTATTATCCCGGATCCGGTAGCATATAACCCCGTCCGCAGCAAACCTGGATGCTCCGGTCATTCGGTATATTGACGGCAATTCTCACATGCATACATGTTAGCGGCTGCAATTAAAAATAAAAGAGCGAAAGGATGGATATAAAAGAAATAATTGACGAACATCGTGTGTGGTCCGTACTGCTTCGTTCTCTGTACTCACCTGTACCTCTCTCTCTCTCTCTCTCACTCTTTCTCTCTCACTCTCTGTCCCTCCTACATTCCACTCCCCCTCGCATTGCACGTTCACTCGTACTTTTGCAATTCTGATATCTTTGTATAAATAAAATAGAGAAAAGGCCCCACCCTCCTTACTTTTAATTGCGGTGACATACGGCCAGCGTGTAGGTTTCGATAGTGGTTTGTAAGTAGGTCTAGGGTCTACGAATGCTGTATACTGCTGACTTACTGTATTCCATATGTAAAAGTAGGGGGCCGTTGTATAACTGTGGGCTGGTGGAACGAAAGTATAATATAGGTCTTACGTTATAGTGTAACCTTTGGCCCAAATGGTATTTGAAATCAGCCAATCCAAAAAGTTCTAAAAACGTCCTTTGATTATACTGCAAGCTATTGCAAGATGCAAGTTTAGGGATACTTAATTATTATGAAATTCCATTGAATTTCCATTGAACCCCAAAAGGCCATTGGCGCCCACAACATTTAAAATTTTCATTTTTGTAGCATTACAAACTGTCTCAGCAGGCATCAAAACTGCTGAGATACGTATTTTTAAACCAACAAAACTCAAACAAACTTACCAGGAGTCAATTTTGTATAACTTATATAAAAAAGGCCACCTATCTAAAAGAGATTTAAACAATTTTGAAAAAGTAAGTATTACAAGTAATACAAGTATTACAAGTAAGTGTGTAAGTATTACAGAAAACATGCCGTACTTATCAACAAATTGCTTGGTATGTCACCCAACATATAGGGAAAAAACCAAATGTAGGATTATTTAACCAAACCTAGTTCTATTTCTCTGATTATAAATAAAAGATTTTTTTACATACTAGTTTCTTGCTATCGAATAAAAAAAATTTATTTCCCAACTTTCCCAAATAAAAATAAAATAAAACAGATTCTGGTATCTGATTTGTTGGGATATTTGTAGAATCATTTCAAAATTTTGTTTTAAGCTCTCTACTACCTAAACAAATATTTCCCTTTTTTTCAAATATAAAAGTATTTGTCATACATATCATACATACTTTGTATATTATCATCGGTACTTAAGTATTATACGGAGGCCACCCTTATACAACGCGCTGCGGCGGTTAGGTTTGGTCATCATGAAGCTTTTATGACTTGTCTGGTTCGATTCATAACGAAAGTAGGAAAGTCCTACAAACATATTTATAATAGACCAACCTAACCTAACCACCGCAGCGCGCTGTAAAATAAGTGGCCTCCGTATAATACGTAAGTACCTTATCATCTAACATTTCAGCAAATCCCTCCCCTTTAAAGATCACCGTATCCACCACCAACACAATCTACCATCACCTTCGTATTAATTAATCAGTTAATATTATATGGGTTTTAAACAATTAAAAAACAAATTAGTTTTATATTATACGATACAAGTCATACATAACTCAAATATTAATAATTTTTAAGAACAAACCATCAAGACAAATCTAGTAAGCTAATCTAATCGGATTTTCTCCATTGAGATGCGTCATCACATATACCATAGCCTATAAGAAATAAGCCTACTCTCCTTTTTATTACCATCAAATACACCTCTTATAAAAAAATCACAATAATTATAAATGTCTTTAGTTTAAACATTTTATTTGACAGTAACATACACAGCCTGGTCTTTTGATTGTATTACTTGTTTACAAATATTAAATACTCGCAAACATATATTAATCGTACTTTTTAATTTCACTACCTGTTCACAAACTTCGCATGATCAAATGTTAAAACTTATATAAATACAGTAACGTTTGTCCATGTCAAAGGTACCAATTCACCCATATGTTGAAATCTAAGAGTATGTCCACAGTTAATCATCAATATCACTGCACATATAAGCCTATTTGTAACTCATTAATCCCAAGGGAGCAAAAGACAAAAAAGCCGAACTCAGCACAGTAATTGTGAAATTAACATTACATTAGCTTTTTTTTGGTCATGTAATCACTTCCAATAAGGTTCATTTAACACACTATTTGTCATTTGATAGTAATTGAAAATAAATAAAAACGTATTTCATTACAAGTGTCATGTTATCTTGTCCAGATGTAACCTTTGTTATAATCCACAATAGCCTTGTAGTCTCATTAGTTTAGTGATTTGTTTGCAAATGTAATGCATAGTTATTTTTTCTATGTGCTGCTTAGTTTTGGAATATGGTATGTTACTGGTTGATAGAGTTTTTATATCGTTTTACACTCTCGTTAGCCTATATGGATGTCATTTTCTTTAGTTTTCATTGCGTTCAACTAAGGTTGTATATATTCATAATTTTTGTATACTGGAAAGAGGAATTTATGGAGAAAACGTGGCCTCTTTAATCTATCTACTTATCTACTTATATATATAATTCAGTTATTTTTAATCTTTGTACAACTAAATCTAGAGTCCTACTAAACCGATTTTATTAATTAATGGGTCGTTGGAAAGCTCAATTCGTTTAGATTTGCAAATAAATGTGAAAGTTTGTTTTCTGTTATGATTTATAATGAAAAATCTAAAAAAAACATGTTTTTCATACGAAATATATTGAAAACGGAGCTTTTCACATTTTTTTTAGTTAGGTGTAACTTTTGGCTATCTTTCTGAGTGTTTTCAAGAAATGCACTTTGGTATCAATTGGTAGGACATTTTTATTTTCATTCAGAATATCACCTTCTACTTTGATCAATTCCCTCACCATTTAAAAGTTATTTGCAAAAAAGCTAAGCTGCCTCCGAATTTATAATAGACCTAATGTGAAAATACCGAGTTAGAGATATTTTTGTTAAACTTTGTACGGCTAAATCTAGACTTTCTACTGGGCCGATTGTGTTAACTAATGAGTCATTGGAAAGCCTAAATCATGTAGATTTGCAAATAATTATAAAAATGTGATTTTATGAAATATTTGAAGTAAAAAAGTAAAAATAACAAAACCTCAATAAAAACTACTTTTTAATATTTCTGTTTTCTATTTGTAGCTTTTGGCTGCCTTTATTAAGTTTTTTCTAAAAATGCATAGTAGTTATCTGTAGAAAATGTTATTCTTTTTCAGAATATCACATCCACTTTGGTCGATTTACTCACCATTTAAAAGTTATTGTCAAAAAAAATACGCGACCTCCGAATTTATAGTAGTGTGAAAATACTGAATTAGAGATATTTTTGTTAAACTTTGTACAACTAAATCTAGACTTCTACTGGACTGATGTTGTTAATTAATGGATCCTTGGAAAGCCTATTTCGTGTAGATTTGCAAATAATTATGAAAGTTTGATTTTATTTAATATGTGTGCTGAAAAAATTAAAAATAAACAAGAATACATTAAAAACTGGGGTTTTCATTTTTTTTATATTTGTATCCAACTTTAGGCACAACGGGCTCTGTTGCTAGTGTCTAGTGTCACAATAATATTTATTACCGTATTGGACTGTTCATAACCAATCATTACATACATGGAAAACAAAATTCTCACAAATTAAATTTTGTACTTACTCGTTTCAAACCATCTTTTGTATGCTTGTTTTGCCCAGTTGTTATAGTACAATGAATTCGCAAGTTTGGAATCGCACTAAGTCTTCATCATTTAAGTGTAACCAAGAAGTACTTTAACTTTAAGAGATAATTGTAAAATCCTCAAACCCATATTATTCCATATTTATATGATATAAATATAATATTCTTTTATTTATATGATATAAAACTAATAACCAACCTTCAGTTAATTCCAAGACCTAATTGTTTTAAATATTTAAATATTTTGAATCACCATTTTATTAAAAAAATAATATTTTATTGAATTAATAATATACAATCAATATCTTTAAGATTACAATACATTATCAATATATAATACATTAGTACAATATCATTAAGACGAGTGATTTCATAATACCATATGTTAAATGCATGATGAGGAATATAATAGTAATATAGTTAAAATAAAAAAGTACCTAGTTTACCAATCCATAAAAGAACTCGTTCAAGTACTCTAGCAAACAACGGTTTTTGTTAGTTTTGTATAGTTATTGAAACTAAGAAATAGGCTACATTCAATGGATATGTTGTGAGTTGCAAAGCAGATCTTGGCTATTGATTTGTATTCAATGAAATTTCGTTTACGCCTGTTGTTTCAACCAAGAGATGCACAAATACCATAACTAATTAGATTTTCCAGAAATTCACAAACACAAACACATCCACTGTAATTTTAAAGACTTCACTCACTGTTACCAGGGGAAGAAAAGTAAATTTTCTTCATCACTTCTTTTACAACAGGGGTTACGTTGAACGGTTGAACGTCAAGTTTCAAATACCCCCTGGGGGAGAGCCCCTATCAGATGATATGGCTGTTAAGTTTTAATAGAGCACACAACATTGCCGGGGGGCTGAAATGAATGTTTCAAATTCCTGAGACTCCGAATTTCTTTGTTTGTTTAATGTATCTTTCAGCTAATAAAAATACCGGGGTTTTCGTTGTCGATGATAGTTTTTCAAAATGTTTTCACAATGTGCACGTGGTATCGTTTTGCATGTGTTTGTCCAATTTTTTGATAAGTATTTACGTGTTGGCACTATTCTAACCAGCAAGTATATGTAAAAAATGTTTACACGGTGAGCGATTTCTACCTCTCACTTAAAGTCAACATCATACCAAATTGAAGACTTAACCGATCCTTTTGTAAGAATGTTGTCCACACTACAATAATTTAAAGTTGTAAAGTTCACAGCATGTTTTATTTTGAGTAAAATATACACAACATTACGTTGCATACGTATATTATTTAATATACATTTGCAAAGGAATCCGTACATCCGCACTATTAGGAAGTACTCGTTCACTGGCGAGTTTTGAAAATATTATTGAGATTAAAACATGTTTTTAGATTGTAAATTGCTGAGCCGACAGCTAAATCCAAATCGTTGCAATCATGTTATAACGCAACTGTGCAACTGTGTTATAACGCTGAAGCTCCTGGGCTTACTCAATTTTCTTTAATAACCAATTATGAAAGAACGCAATTTTATTGACATAGACATAATTATATTTGTGTTGACTCAAGTTGCTAGTTTCTATGGATCAGCTGTAGTCATTGTAAGCATCTGACAGCGTGTGCTAATATTCAAGTTCTATTTTCTCTTTTAATCATTCAGCATATTGTGTTTGTTGATAATTGTACAAAACATGTTTGAGTTTACAATAAGTTATCTTTTCAGTTTAGACATGTTTGGATTTTAGTGTATAAGAAACTGTGTTTTACATCAACAAACCCTGCCAGTGGGTTATTGAACTTACATTTCATTTTAAAACTGGTAAAACATTTAACGTATATTTTGTGGTAGTGTATCCATAGTTAAAAATTATACTCTATTAAATGGTCGTGTTTTATGAGGATTCTGCTGTTTAAATAAGTGAGTTTGTATTTATTGCACAATATTTTTCTGCAATAAATTATATGTCTGATATTTACATCATAGGACGTTAGGTTCTAGTCCAGGAAAGGTTTTAGAAATTACTTCAGGCTAGTCCTAGAGGGTTGCGGCATTATCACATAGAAAAATTCCATTGGTGATTGGTGGGATTTGAACTCGACGCTCTACCACAGATCAGCTCGCTCCCGATTATTGCTTAATATTATGTTATTAGAATTACTTTTATCCTGAAGTAGCGTTAGGTATTACCCACTAGATTTTCCTAAAAGTACTGGATTGATTATTTATTTTAGACTATTTTTTACTAACTTATGCAGTTATAAACTAACCAACCTGAAGGCCAGTACTTAAACATTTTAAATTTTTCCGAGTACACGTCATATTTAACGTAGTGGTGTATTATAACGTTGAAATATAGTATTATAGTAGTATTGTATATTTTTAAATACAAGTTTGTGGTTTCACAAAACGGTAGTTTGCTCATTTCAACGAATCGCTTTTCAACTCCATTAATATTGTACTCTAGGACATGTTTGAAATATTTTTTTTTACAAGGAGGCCTTCATCTTGTTTCGGAAAAAGTTATGTTTGAGTATGCACTCAATCATGATCCAAGTTTGGGGACACTTTTACAATTCAAACTACTGGAGAAAAGTAGTAAATACACGTCAGGCTTGTAGTTATTTGTTTTGTTTAGAACATTTCAGTTCATTCACTCTGCCAGATTTATTTGGTTCTAGATTATTCTAAGTGTAGAATATGGTTTTGCCAAATTCAGATATATTTCGTTCCTTAAAAAAGGTACCAACATTTTCTGAGTTATAAATATACCTACAGACTAATAGCTCTTAGCTTGTTACACGTTTACTCATACTATTCTGTTATAGCAAATTATTAATGAGTTTGGAAATGGTAACAACATTTCTGAATGCATTTGTTATACAATAGTTTTTGATAATTTTATAAAATAATGAATAATGTTAGTTTTTGGGTCCAAAGACAATGTAAAGATGCTAAAACTTCGTTTGAAAATATTTGTCTATCACGTTAAGTGGGTTACACTTCTTCACTTACTTTAAAACAATAGTATTTGTGTAACAGAATGAATGGTTCATTTCAGATGAGGAATTACTACAAAGTGAATACATTTGAAACTACGTTTAATTACATTGAATTTAAGAGATCCTTGGCGCTACTGTAACCTTTACCAGTATCTTCATAAAGCTGCATTCTTATATTCTGCGTTTTAAAGTTATAAAGTTTGTAGTACAAGTTATTTTTAAAAATGGGGTTGCAAAAGAACGGAACGTTCTAAAATCAAGAAAAAGTAAAGGAAATCACGAACTAGATTTTTTTTTTTCAAATATTCTCATGTGAAAAAAATAAAAATTTTAATCTTATCCTCGTAGATGAGTTTTTAAAGTGTATTGCATTGTTTAAAATAGCTATAGCAATTTAAATAGTCACATATTAATGTGTATAAGAAGTTGTCAGTAAGATAACCATTTCTGAAACTAAGCTACTTCAACATTTTAATTGACTTAGATATTTTTACCAGTTTTCATTTTTATTTCAAACCTTCAAAAAAATATTTAAAGTTCATGTTGCACTTACAAGATTACAATACATTCTACTTGTGGCAAATGTCAAGTAGATACTTGAATAATCGTTGTCTTTCATACCCTAGCGAAATGTTTTGGATGCTAAATGTCTTCTCATGTGACCAAAAAGAAATCATTCTATTTTACCTCAACTACGGCACACCATTCTCATGATAAGACTCCTCATTCTTCTGTATTATTTAACTCTATATTAAAATCATTTGAAACACATATCAACTTATCATTCTTACTTAAGTCGTTTACGTAAAACACAAACCATGGTCAAATTAATACTATTTACACTATTTTTTGTCAAGACGTAGGTTAAAGGAATTCACCGATCAATGAAGATCAAGAAATAACAGCTCCTAAAGGTTACATATAGTACTAATTAATTAGGCAAATGTAGATATTCGCGGCCGGATTGATTTTTCTGGTTATGTCTGTTGAACTGCAAATAAAGCGCTTGTCGACCCTGTTATTACCTAGTATACAGAGCTTAAGTACGAATGACAGGCCAATGTTTGATCAGAATCACAGCCACCCCGCCGCCTACAGCCCCGCCCAGCTCCGAGCCCGCCCACCCTTATTGATCAAAACAACCCCAGATGATAATATCCTCCCCTTACACTTTTCCGATTCTTCTTTCATTTTGTCCGAGTGTTTGTTTTCATTTTCGCTTCCGACCAATTAAAATATCCTCGCGATTTTATTTTGACAACGGATCCGCGTTTTGTCCTATCATTATAAAATGATTGCGGATGTAACCGTGCGAAGCTTTGTTTGCAATCGGATTCGGTTGTCGAGCACATAATCTTATTTGTTCGGCAAATAACACTCGTGTTGTTTTGGACCTCTTCTTCCGCCGCGTCCTCAAATAGTTGGAATCGCTGTATCGATTGGCCGCTTTAGCCTGCGCCCTCCGACCCAAGCCGTGACACCAGCTCGTTGGTTTACAAACCACTATTGATTTGGCGACTGTATTATTTGGCTCGTTTAGGAACCAAAATATTTGCTCACGACAAATACGAAAGCTGCTTTCTTATGTTTGTTTCATGATTGTATGATTGTAAAATAGTCCCCTTCTTAAAAAAGAAAATATCGACTTTTAGAGGGTGCTTTGGAATCATTGCATCGAGGGTAGTTGTTTTTTTTTAGGTGCATTTACTTTATACATGGTGATTGGTACTCAGTGTAACAAAAATCTTTTGGTGTAAGTACAAAGTAAATAAAGTGTGATGATGCATATAAGAGGTTCCAAGTCTAAAAATTAGCTTCCCAAAGAATTATTTTATGTTTTAGAAAAATAACTATGTTTTTAAACTTAATACAGCAATTTCTCAATTGCTTGTGTATGGATTTGAGTAGGTAATGTCATTTTCGTATTCTACATTAAATTTTGAACACGAAAATAACATTATCTACTCAAATCCATTTGCAGGTCAATGAGAAATTGCTGTACTAAGTTTAAAAACATGGTTATTTTTGAAAAACTTAAATAATTCTTTGGAAAGCTAATTTTTAGACTTGGAACCTCTTATATGCATCATCACACTAAATTTACTTTGTACTCACACCAAAAAATCTTTGTCATACTGATATTTTTGCTACATGATATATAATTTATAATCACCCTGTATAGCATGTGTATGTCATTTAATGGATTATTGTGGCCATTTTCAACTAAAAATAGTGAAACATTTATTCATTTAAGAACATGACTTTTTCACCTGAGAACTGAATCCGGTTCCATATCTCGAAGAGTAGTGTAAACTTGTTTTTAGTGAACATCGTGGAAAATGTCGTCATTAATCCCTCAAGTAACAAAGCACCGAGATTTGAGCTCGAATTCATGCTCTGTTCCTCCACTTACCATCTATAATCACTATGGTACATAGTTAAATTTGAGCCTTACATTAGTACACGTTTGGCAGAGTTGAAGTAACGATAACGTCAATAATGTTCATTAAATCTATGAATCTGAGCATTAATATCGTATTTGTTTCTATACCCAACAAACAGATTTACTTGTTAACCCGTAACACATGATTTGTATTTTTGCGACTCAAATCGGCAACCATTGATCCGATTATTACTTTTTGTAATTGAATTGGAACCAGATTAAAAACACACATAGTCTTAAAAACGCATTTTTTACAAAGGGATTAAATAAAAACAAATATTTCCTTCATTACGTCTGTTCTAAGCCGTTGAATAAAAAAAAATCTTCTCATATTGACGTATAGCAAAAAAACCAGCCACAGCAAACCTGCAGATTAAGCGAATTTCAATTCGTCTGATTGGATATTTTACAAATTTTTTTCCAAAAACATGATATATTAATTCCCCATTTAAATAACTTAATAAGATTTATCGAGATCTTAGGTTCCCTGCTACGGGGAAGGTAAAAAGTGTTAATTGACCAAACGGGAATAGTATAGGATGAAGTTAATGAATTAGCAAAATTTGATCAACATAAATCCATAATCAAGTAAATTTCAACAGTTTCTTTACCTCCTTAAGAACATGGGAATTAAAATGTACAGTTTTTTAAATCTTATTTTCCCGTACAACAACACTCGTCTAATTCGGACAAAAAAAAGTTATTAAACAAGTTATCGCATTTGCGGACGAACAATAATATAAGATATATACATGCCTATATAAATGATTGAACGAATAGTATTTGGCCTCTAGGGACATTAAAATGAAAAATATATCGGTCCCGGGTCTAGGACTTACGGCGCAACCTACGGTAATGGCTTCCTCCCATAGGGAAATTTGATAAAAACAAACCGTCACAATTAGAAATTATGTCTTAAGTACGGGGAAATAATTCACATGTTTTTTCTTTAAATAACATTCAAATAACTTTCTCAAATCGGAATATTTTTCAAGCATATTAAGGAAATGTTTAATTGTTTGATTTTCTACTTAAAAGTAACAATTACAAGTTTTGAAAACTTGAGTTGCGCGATTACAAGATCTCAGTTAGTAGAATATTGTGAGCAATTTATGAAATAAGTAGTTAAAACTATAAATCTTTCATCTAATTTCGTAAACTAACCACCCATTTCTCAGGACTTGGACAACCTTTAGAATTCATGTCTACGGCACTTAATAATGAAATGGACCTTTAAACTCGATGTAGGCCTACGTTGAAGAATATTGACCGACTCCTCGGTGAGACGTCATCCGAGCCTTGAAAACCCATGCTAACGATCTGAAACTATAATAAATGATAACTATAAACTGAATGTACAGTCTTGTTTCCATAGATTTTAGTTTTATGAATAACAACGATTTCAATACAGAATCTCTTCAACAAATTAAAACTTTAAGTTGAATATTTCAGGAAAATAGTCTTAACAATCACCCAACCCATGTATGTTGAACCGATACATGCAACCTGTTTGTTGTTATCATTTTAATGTTTCTTTTTTTGTTAGCTTATGGATTATACTCTATTGTTTTGGAGTACCGCTGCGGTAGACTCCAAATCTAAAGTAATAAAAAACAAAAATGGAGAACAAATAGCCGCCACCGAGGTATAGGGGTCACAGACTGTTTGTATACGAATATATAGGTGTATATTGTATATTGTGCTTTAGAAGCTTGATACCTGGTGGCATCGGTCCTCCTTGTAGGTGGATCCAGCCGGGGTGTATATATTCTAAGAGCGGTACACAACTTTCATGCGAGAACTAAAAACTAGCTTTGCTTATAACAAGACAAGGAACGGTTTGAGCTTAAATCTTATCTTGAAGTAAGGTTATTTTTCACTATGTGGAATCCATTAATTTAACATTTTTTTCAAAACACAGGATGTTCCAAAAACTGGTGATCACTGGACCAACTCCAATCAAATTACTATAAAATTACCGCAGGTTGATATTAGTTAAAAACATAATTTAAGTCGTTTTTATTATTTCGATTGTTCTTATCTTATGGATCTTACCTTTATGGATCTAATCACTCGTTTAGGAGCTATAACAAACAACACGTTAAACACTGTCAGCATAATGTTAATAATGCTTTAATTCGTAGGCTCGAGCGGCCCTACAAGTATCATCACTATATTTTTGGTCTTCTTGTGAGCGCCTCTTTAAATTGGTATAAACGATGATTAAATTACGATTCGTAAATAATGTAAGATAAAATGCCGATTTAAAGGGTGTTCAAGTCCAATCAAATCACTATAATGACGTCAACAATGTTGGTTGTTGTTAAAAACATAATTTTAAGACATTTTTATTCCATGGCGTTTTTAACATAAGGGCATTTTAAATGGGGGACTTCGAATTCTCTTATGAATTTTCCTATAGGAAAGAAGCTATTACCGTATAGGGCAAGGTAAGACTTACCTCGGCAAGGTAAGACCCGAGATCGATTTACTTTTTTCATGTTAATGTCCCCAGAGACCAAAAATACTATTAGTTAAAATCGTTATATATGTACGCATTGTGTATATGAACGTGTATGCTTCTTATATACACTTGAATGAGTTCGCGAACGAGTAAGATCAGGTTATGGTAGGATTTTTAATGTTAAAACCAATGTTTCTTTTTTACTCATTACCATTGACAACAGAGTAATTATTAAATTACCAACTATAATTACTGTCTCAGTGTATAGCTTAAACATAGTACAATAAACAACTTACTATACTGAAGCGTTGTTGTACACTTAAAGGCTATGGAGAAGATTCCAAAACACTGATTATTTAAAATTCAAATGTTATTCTTATGGAATTAGTTAACCTTTGTAGTTTGCTAGTTTATGTGTGTATTTTGATTAAATTTGGCAAACTTAATTTCATTATAAGCTATTATCGTTTCACAATAAAACTTCCTTTCTTCCCTTAAGCAGCAAACCTATGTACTCGTTAATCCTAATGTTAATTAAATAGGAAATAAATCCGACATGTGCAGGGAAATGATTTTTTTAAATCCAATATGGCAAATGAAAATTCGTTTAGTCTGCAGCTTTTCTGCGGCGAAAGTCATTTCATGTTATTGAAAACTGGTTTCCTTTACCTTTGGCCTATATTTTCCAATATCGCTGCAAGCTTTAAAATTTCCTCTGTTGTACCCTGCAACTTGATGTTTTTATAATTTAAATGCAATGTTAAGACAATACACTTTGTATATATATATATATATATATATATATATATATATATATATGGCTGTAAAAGCTTTATAATTTTACCTAGATAAATACAATTTAAATTAACTATAGAGATTTTCAGAAATAATACAAACATAATTTTTTTATCATTCAATTCCAAACATATACCAGAGTGTAAGAAGCTTGATCCAACAGATATTGCAATAGCAATTTTATAAACTAATTATGAGTTCCAATTATTGGAATAGTTTGTTAAATAGATTCGATTCAATATCAGACGGGAAAGAGATCGTAATATATAATCTATGATTCTATTGCACAATTTACTTGTTACTTGTAGCCTTGCCCAAATTTTCTTGTTTTGTACCCTCATATTTAAGGGTTTTATGGGGAAATCAAAATTTAAGTAATGAATGATCGCCTAGAGATACTATGAATTAGTACCCAAATACCGATTTTGGTCAAACAGGTGTAATATGTAGTCTGTCCACACACTCACACACACACAGACAAGTGTAAATATTAGACGTAAATTAAATATTGTTTCCTTCCCTTTTAAACTATTTTACTATTGACCTGTTTTGGCTAATATTTAAAGTAATGGAGTAAAGTTTTGTTTGGTTTTGCAGGTTTGCTGTGACAGTGCACTTTGAATGCAACAAACAACCAATTCTGGTGGTGGTTGTTGAGTTAATTGTTCCTGACCGAATTGCACTCTTGACTTCTGCCTCTTCAGTCGGCCAGAAATGGAGGCTCTTCTTCCATGAGCGTCTTCAGTACCTGTTAAGATGTAATATATATTTTATGTGTTTTGTTTATTTGCTCATGCTTCCTATCGATGCCATATGCACTATGCAGGTTGTTAACGTGTTGCATGACCCAAAGAATACTCCTCGTCTGAGAGCCCGATTACCTTAACGTGCTACGACTTATCCGAGGTGAGATTGCCTAGCATAGGACACGCTGTTGCGCGAGGTTTCAGTTCCCGAGAATTGTTTAGAGGCTGCGAGAACATTACCGACGATGTACAATGTATGTGCCCGAGATCTAAAAATCTGTTGCATCGAGCATTACAATTAAGTATATATTGGAAAAGATTGTTTAGTATAGTATTATTGTGAATAGTGTCTCTCAGAATCTGACGAAGATCTGAGAAACGATACCAAATAAATAAATTCGTATTTATTTATCCTTATATTTAAAACTTGTGCATTTCAGTTCAATGTCCGACACCCCATTGGATTCCGTTATTTTCTGGGGTTAGAATGTATACTATCCCGATTGTTAGTACTGTAATTTAATTAATTTTCTTCGGCCTCTTTGGCCGGTTTTCTATATACTTCGTATATTTATATATTCACTTTAATTTAGAATAAACTTGTGACATATCAATCAGCCTATTAAACCTCCATTTACTTATTATAAGAAAAAGAGAAAAGTACCCCCACACAGCAAACTTGCAGCCTAAGCGAATTTATATTCGCCTGATTAGATTTTAACTAAAATATCTCCTTAAAATATCATATTTATTCCCTATTTAAATAACATTAGTTAACAAGTACATAAGTTTGCTGCTACAGGAAAAGTAAAAGTGTTTGTGTATGTGATATGATATATGAATTTGAACTAATGGTGTTTTTGGTCTCTGAGGACCAGGTTTTGCCATGAGACCTACGGTAAATAGCTTCCTTATTTCCTATATGGGAAATTCTCTTATAAACACATTAATATACGATCTAATTCTAAAATTTATTAAGTTTAGTGTGATATACATATACTATATATTAGATATATTAGAACAGATAGCGGCATGTATCATAAACATAAACAGCTGACGTCACTGACCAGAATGTAATGTTTGTATTTATATAATATAAATGGAACTGTCATTAAACGCGCAAACCATATGTTAGTATTATTAGTTTACATTCAGTCCAGTGATATCGTTTGCTTAGGTACCGATTTCTTTCGAATATCCGTGGTATGGTACATACAAACCATATACGTATCGTTACTTAAAATTGAGTAAGATTTCAAAATATCACGTACTATTTTAAATATATAGTACCATACGTATATTTTACAAGATTCGTTTTTAAATTGATGTTGATAATGTGGTAACCGATCTTACAATTTGTCACAGTTGTGTGATACCCTTAGATATCTTAGCTAGTTTACTAGTGATTTCATATTCAAATTGAATATCAAAAATTTAACAATTAGAAAAAGTGTTTTTTTATTTACCTCGATTTTTCAAAATAACATTGTCACAGTTGAATAATTTCACAATAACATCACTAGTCGGGTTTACCGTCAGAAAACGATCGAAGCTCTTTGACTACACCATCCTTCCTTTTGGAAAATCAGTCCTGGGTCGGTTTGTGCGAACGACTACACAATACCATGGTGGTTTGTGGAGCCAGGATAAACCTACCATCCAGAGGACCTTCAAACAGTGCAGGATACCTCGTGGTGTGTCTGCGTGCGTGGAAGTTGCATAGTCCAGGCGCTGTAGTGATCCTGCGTACAGTCTGCGCAGATCTACCTAGTACTACGGTTGCGCACTGCAGACAGACGCACATACACACAACACACACGCGGTCCAGGTAATCTGCATGATTAACAGATTGTTTCACGACTGAACGACCGAGGGCTCTTTGAATACTAAATGGCGTCATTAAACGTCTATTGAGGTCATGTTGGAAATATTGCTGCTTCGCTCACCCATACTGACAGGTGACAGGTTAGCGTTCTGTTTGACAGTTGGACATATTTATAAGATTTGCGATGGTGCGGTGAAATACTGCAACAAATGTTCTGAACAAATGTTTATACTATTTTTCAGAATTGGGAAATTAACACATTTCACTAATAATTTTATTTTTGACAAGATGAAACACTTAAAAATAATATTGTATTAATTTTAATGGTTAAAAATTTTAATGGTTAAAGATAAAACACTTAAAATAAAATTGTATTCACTTTAATGGTTATTATGAGTCACAAAATGATTTCTCTTGTTCTTCATCGCCGCTTGGCACATTTAAGATAAAATACTTTCACAGTAAAGCAACGAGTGTATAATATGTATCATGAACATAAAGTTCTTCCATTAAAATCCTCCATTTAAACTTCTCCGTATCAAGAAAAATGTCAAAGCTCACAAATCATTTGGCTTACTATTGACACAACCTCCATCTCTGTATTGCCATTGAACTCTAGGGGGAGGGGTGGTTGAAAAGAAATCAGAATTAAAGCTTAAATATGTTGAGTTAATTTTTTTTACTTAACACATCGGCTTAACCGGATTTAAAAACTTGTTTGTATTTGTATTTATTGTTTTGTAGTGATTATTAAAAATTAAAATGTATACTCAATTTTTTGTAAGTTAAACTAAACGTATAAATGTTTTTAGAAAATCTACTTTCGGGTACATTTTTTATAAAGACAATTAAAATTCTGCATATCTAACAACAGTGCACAATTATAAAATTGAAAGTAAATACCCCCGTCGCAGCAAACCTGACAACTAATCGAATTTCCATTTGTCTGAATTGATTTTCAATTAAATATATTTAAATAACATTATAGGTCGAGTACCTAGGTTTGCTGCTACAAGGAAACTAATAAAGTGTGTTTTTTAGTAAAATATTAGGCTAATAGCTTAGTACAAAATAAATAAGTTTGCCAAGTTTGATCAAAATATATCCATAAACAACCAAACTACAACATTTTACAATATTCTCCATAAGAATAACATGGGAATTTTAAATTTATAATTTTTTTAATTTTCTCCGTTACCAATAACCGTACAAAAATACTTTTATATACTAAATTATTTGTTTTTTAAGCTCTTTAAAAAGGTCTAAAGATAAATTGGGAAACTTTGTGTTTTGAGGGTCAAAAGTGAGAAAAACCAGTTTTTATCCCATAAAACCCCCCGTAAAGCCCTGTTCCCATGGTCCGATCATGCTGGTTCGCGAACTCATTCAAGTTTATCCCGCTTTACACCTTTAAACCAAATTTAATCAAAAATTACTCAAGTTATCGCGTTCACGGACACACACATATATATATATATGAAAAAGTAAACCGCTCCCGGGCTTAGGTCTTACTATGCCACCTACAGTAATAGCTACTTCCCTATAGGGAAATTCGCTAAAAATGCAGCAATAAGTACCAATTGAATCAATATGTTTTAGTTCTATTTTTTATTTCCTAAGTAAAATAACGTATTTTAAAATTGAATGAAGTTTGGCCCTTTTAGTCTGTTTTGGGATACTGTTAGAAAGAGGAGGTCCGCATTTATATGCCAACTTGTATGATAATAGGCTTTTTTTACTCATGGTAAGGTTGTAATTTGAATGACGAATGAAGCTTTATGGAAAGCCCAAAAACGGATCAACGGTTTATTATGTGCTAAATGTAAATATAAAGTCACTACAGCCCTTACAAATATCGAATGTAACCAAAAATTTCCTTCACTTGGTTCTGTAAATAGCATTAGATAAACACAAAGTTAGTTTAAATCTAAGCATATGTTACTTCAATTTGCCCTTTCCAACTATGCAGCAAGTCCTTAAGTCTTAAAATATAGATATCTTATTTAAAACAAACTGTTTATGTGTTTTGAAAGTGGTCGCTCAGAAACAACGGTAAGCGACTCTCCTTTTTGTCTTTTGGCTTTGAATAAACATCAACATATATGTCAATAAATACAACAATAATAATTTGAACATAATGATAAATGATAACTATAACAATGAAATATAACAATCTAATTAAACTAACAGAAGTTATTTGTTACTCTACAGTAAAAATATTTCTTAACTATGATTAATTTATAACAATATTTTGTGCTAACTTCAGAACAAATTCCAAGTGTTTCTGTATTGTAAGGACATGACCCTACAACATAAAATCTTACGATAGAAACTCTATAACAAGACCCTTGATAGTCAAAGCTTCGTGATATCTGTTTCCCCTTGGATTTGCTGTTACAACATAACATAATATGACCATGATGGCTCAATCCTTAATAAATGGCCACCTTGTTCACAAGTCTAATGAGTTTCTAGAGCATTGCAATTGGCTTTACACTGAATGTGTACACAAAAACTAGTTAAAAAAGGTTCACACGACTTATACTGTACTTCTAAACAACTGCAATAATAGATTTAGATTTAACACGTAGAGGTATGAAATAATACAACACGTACATTAAAAATATTACAAAGAAAAATAACAATTGTTTCAAAAAATATATAATAACATACAAAACTCGACTAAGATGCTACTGCATAAAATGTTAGAGGCTAATACAATGTAAAAGTGTCACGAGTTCAAAAATATTGAAATAGGAATAAACTAGAACAAATAACAATTTAACATTATATCAAGGAACATTTTGCTACTTCGTCAAATTAAAAAATTAGTAACATAGTCTAGATTAATTAAATGTAGTTCCTTCGTTACCCATAGTTTTCATACCATATCAGGGACTTAATTCGTACATGGAGTGTTGAAATAATTTTGCTATAATAACAACAGGGGAATGTGTTTTGTTATAGTCAGTTGCGATCGTTAAGTGGAAAGTATAATAAATAAATAAAATAAAAATGCCTTTTATTAGCAAGCGCTCCTCAGTACAAACTGTTTTACAGGATGACTCTTGTCAATTAACTAATCCTAACTTAAAACTAAAGACAAAACAAAATATTGATCCCCCTATTTACAAGATTTTAGCTATTTACAAAAATAAATTTTCTTTAGCCTAGATCTAAAAGCTGGCACACCCAGCATCTTCAGGTCACAGGGGAGGTCATTGTACATTTTAGGCCCAAAGTACGAAAAACCTCTCTTTCCAACTTCCAACCTCACCTTCGGGAAATGAAGCTTTTTGTCTTGTCGGGTATTGCGCTGAGACACCCGATCGCGGGTGACCAGTCTTTCAATGAGGTACGCTGGTTCCTCTTCGGCCAGTACCCTGTGTACCAGAGTGCAGGTTTGCCTCCTGCACACAGCAAGACAAGAGCACAAGTTTGAGGACAAGAGGCCAGCAGTTCTTTCAAATTGAGAAATATGGTCTCGTTTCCGAAGACCATATACAAATCTCACTGCGGTGTTCTGCAGTCTTTGGAGCCTGTTCGTGTCCTCCTTTGTGATACTATTGCCGTATGCAGGAAAACAATAGTACAGCACTGACAATACAATGGATTGAATCAACTGAATCTTAGCTGACTCAGTTAGGATGGTTCGGCATTTGTACAGACCCCGCAGTCTACCCAACGCCAGCTGGGAAACATGAGTGATGTGATCAGAAAAAGTAAGACCACTGTCCAGTATCACGGGTTTAAAAGCGAGATTCATCTGAAACAATAAGCTTTTAGATCACCAGCCACGTATACTATCAAAACGTTTTAAATTGCTTGTGTCGTAATAAATAATACAACAAAAACTACGGATTCTGTATGTAGACTTCTCATCCTATTTTAAAACCTGAAGCGTCTTTTTGTGTGTTTTATGTCCGTCACAGGCTTTAAGCTACCGATTTACGTAAAATGTTACATTTTGTTTCGTATCAATAGGAGCTACAATCAACTATTTAGAAAAATAAAAACACTTATCATGTCAAAGAAAAGCTGTTACCATAGGTCTCATGGCAAGCTAGGCCCCGAGCCGATTTCCCCCGTGATTGTGCCCCCAAAGGATAAAAACGCAAACTCTTATTATCCATTAAATCATGTAAAAATGTGTGTAGGTATCAGCTATACTTATAAAAGACAAATACCACTCACAAACTCACTCACTGATCAGTATAAAAAAAAAAATAAAATACAAACCATAAGAACTCAGGATTTCCAATGGAGGTTCCAATTAAACTATAGATGTGCAATAAGAAGCGATTTCAATAAATCCCACGGTGTTCTGTCTCAGAGGCCTTTAAAGTTCCCATGTTTTCCTTTCCTTAAGGGGAGAAAGTTGGAATACATTTGAACAGATGAATAATTTTGAATTTACACTATTAATTGGGAACAGCTGGATATATTTAAACTGTTATTTATAAAACTGTGTTTGTGTAAAAAGGATGTAATTAATTGATTGAAATCATTATTTAAATGAAAATATTTGCATTATTTTTTTATCTGCATAAAACTTTGTGTAGTTGTTAAATGAATTCAAAAATACAAATAAACAATTTTATATTGATATAAAAAATATCAATATAAAATGAACAATTATTTGCTATCAAGTTTCATCTATTATTCTAAGGGATGGCACCTGCCTTTTAATATCTCTTTTTTAATGGGTGCTTAAGAGAGGAGATAATAAGTTCCTGATAGGTACAATCTAATATTTTTATAAGTTAATATACAGAGATATCATTTTGGTGGTCGTGAAATCTTAGCAAGAAGTTTCTTCATTTTATGATTTTTTTTTTTTTTTTTGTAACCCCCAAAAATCGGGGATTTTGGGGGAAACTTAAATCTAAGGAAATGTAAACCCCCTTCTTTTAAAAAAAAACTTAAAAAATTGTGAAAATCAGAGTTCTCTATCTCTTCTCTGTCCAAAATGGTCGCCCGTCAAAAGTTATATGACGTTTCCTCTATGATTAATGTTCTTGTGTAAACAAGTTATTTTGTCCCCCCTCTAATTTTTCCTAAGTAAGTATTACAGATATGTCTTTCGGTGGTCATGCAGCCTTGGCAGGAAGTTTCATAATGATGTTGAAGATTTTGTCTGTGGGGTAAAAGTAGGGATTTTTGTAGCAACTTAAAGATTTTAAAAGTACTGTAAACCCCCTCCAAGTGACACTTAATTTTGAAATGTTTACAACAAATTAAAGAACGGTTAAAACGAGAGCTCGCTATCTATTCTCTATCCAAAATGGTAGCCAATATTACCATTACATTGATTTTTTTATGTGTAAACTTCAATACATTTGACGTGCTACCATTTTGGATAGAGAATAGATAGCGAACTCCTATTCCTTACTTCCTATTCTTGAAGTTTTTGTAAACACTTAAAAAAGAGGTTGTCGCCTCTTTTAACCTTGCATTTGCCCGTCCACTAGTCCCCATAGACTAAATGCCCGTGCGTGGATCTCATAGCAAAGCAAGGTGTGAGCTGAACTGATATAGTATATTACGTTACTAACCCGGAGTGGTGTTAAACCGTGCTAACGGGATTTTCTTGCGAGTGCGTTAAAGCTTACCGGGCGAGTAAATTACGATATTTTACATCATACTACGCAGAAAAAATAGTACATTTTAAACTCATAACACAATTTATTTAAAACATAACATAAATTACATATAATATTTTTATATTTCAGAAAATAAAATAGGCCGTTGCAATTAGCTGTTCATTTCATCAGCTGACTAAGTAAACGGTAAAAGTAAATTATGTTAGTTTTCTGTGTGTAGGCACGGCAAAGGGAAACTTTCCAGCCTATCAAAGTTACTATGAAATAGTATCTGTTTCTGTATAGTATGATGTCAACGTCCAAATGCAGTGACCAGGATCCGAACCCACAACATCGCTGTGTTGGGCCTGAAGTCCATGACGCTACCGACTTGAGCAAGTATTCACCGAAATGAAGTGTTACTTGAAGGGGGTTATCATTTAAACATTTTGAGTTGCCCCCAAAATCCCCCGTTTCTGGGGACACTCAAAATTTTCAAAATTTTAAAATGAAACTTCCTGCTAAGATTGTACGACCACCAAAAGGATATCTCTGTATATTTACTTAGAAAAATATGAGATATGAGGGTTTTGACTTTTTATTCACCCTGTATATACTGTCTGATCATAAATGTTAAATAAAATTACGTTTCAAACTAAATTATAAATGAAATTGAATAAATTATACTAGGTATTAATGCAAGTATTATCTTTTTAAGTGCTAAAGTGCATTATGTACTAAAGAAACGCTAAATTGGGATATCAAATACGAATAATTTGATCGATGGGTTGAAACAAGTATTGGGTTTCTTTCAACTCTAATTTACCCTGACTGATGCCTGCGTGTTTATTGTTTACAAGTTTAACATCTTTATTTTTCAGATGCTATTGGATGGTCTGGAAAGTTAAGTTAGCTAACGTTAATACATTTTTACCACAGCCTTGGATTTTATTACAAAGACGGCAAAAGGTATATGTAAAAATAAAACAAAACAACATTACGAACAAAGATAATAAAGGCAAACTACAATCTACAACAAGTTTATTAAGTTGTGTAGCTTATATTAACTACTTGACCAGATAAGCTTTTTTAATGACTAATTTAGGAAATGTAACCTTATTTTTTAAACATTTATAAGTTACCCCTAAGAGTTACACTTCTTTGAAATAATAAAAACCAACTGCCTTCAGCTATCTGGATGGTTTATGCCTAAGTGTTCACTACTTGTGTATTCCCTACATGGGAAATTCGCTAAAAGACCTGGACTGGTGCTACAAAAAATCAATAAATAAAACTGGGAATTATATAAAATTCTACATTCAAATATTTTTAGTTTTTCAGTTTTAAAACAATTTAAGTAAAAGTTTCAATAATGAAACCGCCATATTTGCTAACTAAAGAATCAGCATAGAGAAATAAACCAAAATATATAATCTTTATTAACTTGTTTTCATTTATAATAAAATATTTAGATTAATTATGTAGAAAACAAATGTTAAATACGGATAAGCCTAACGGTATCTTATAACTCTGATACATCTTTAGTAATAAAGCATAATTATTATGCACCATGCCAACAGTTTTTGGTTTATTGACAATCTTTACGATACTGATATTATTGCTTTTGGGGCGTTGAATGCTAGTTTAAGTTAATATTTCAATACATTATACATCTTTCTAGGCAAAATGTGTATTGAAGAAATTAAATAAGGCACAAATGCAATCCTCAACCAGTTCTCTATTTTTTCTACCGACAACTTTACGTTTGACAAGAATAAAAAAAAAGATTTTCTCTTTATTTGGACCCGTAGATCCGTTTCCCGAAGTTGAGCTGTTTACCTACGGGACACCCTGTATATATGAGTATGAAGGAATGGCGTTTTTCGCCTCTGAGAACGTCTAGGTCTTACTGTGCCAACTACGGTAACAGCTACTTCCCTATAGCGAAATTTGCTAAATATAGCCGAATCGGCATGCAATTCAGCCCCTATTTTAAGTCCCCGGATATAAAGTTATTATGTTACTATCTTCAAAGCGTAATTGTAATTTAAAATGCGATTGCTCCCAACACACTCCGAAGTAATTAACAACTTATGGCTTGGGCAAAGAAGTCCAAATACGCATGAACAAATATCATTATTCCATATAATATGGGCGATATTACGTTACCTTAGTGTTTTTAATCATGTTCATGAAATAATGCGAACACTACTAATTGTTTAGTGTTTGAAAATGTTATGTGACATTTGTATCAACCCTCTCGATCTATTAAGCTTTGACAGGACAATGACATTTATTACAAATTTAAATCTCACTATATTATCTTATTAAAATTATAAATGTGAAAGTTTGTTTGAAGTTCAATCACGCATCAACTACTGGTCAGATTGTGCTGAAATTTGACATTATGATAGCTCATATTCCCGATTAACATATAAGCCTATTCTTATCTCAAAAATCCTTTCGGGCTTCGCCGCAGTGACTAGGCAGTTTCCCATGTTAACCTTATGCGTATTCATATTTTAAAGGAATTAAAGAATTTTGTCAACTGTTTCAACTAAAAACTTGGTTTTATGATATTCAATAGCATTAAAAAGTTACAAGGTTTGCCAACAGGTTGCAGCACTATTGTTCTTTTGTCCATTTATGATAACAGCTAATTTGAAAGCAGCAACAAAAAGCTGTGATACGCAACGAGAACTGTCAAAGTGGGATCGTGTACAGTTATGTTTATGTTTTTTATTTAATAAATAATATTATATTGTGCGAATGTTTGATAATATACTTTTTCCTATTGTTTAGATGCAGTGGTAGAACATTATGGCTATGGTAGATGTGCTATACTATAGTATACCGTAAATTTAAGGAACACAGTCTTCTCAAACCATGTCCTCTCCCATTGCAAACGCAAAGCACGAGTATAACTGCAATAAGCATTCTATACTTATATACCAAACCCGTATATAAGAAACATTGGCTATTTAGCAGTCACTACTAACTAGCCACTGGTAAATATCGCCAGCAGCCAGCGGATTTGTAGGGTTTACATTATAACCACTAGCCACCAGTAAATAGCTGCTAATTTGTAGGCGTCATCTGCTCCAGCACCACTCTTCTTTGACTTCTTTACGTTGTAAACTTCATTCTATATTAATCACGTAGACTTTTTTGCTCTTTCATAAGACCAAGGCCGATTTTAGTCTTCGTTCTTCAAGTTTTTGACTTTGACATTACCCATTATAAGCTGCGTCTTTGGTATTCCTGTCAATGTAGTTGGCAGACGAAGCATCCCTCAAGCAAGGATAATTTTGCAGTACAACGAAACTAACATTGCATAAATAAACAAAAAATCTAGAGTCACATTAATTCACCAGCCGCTTGTGAGCTTCTAGGGGTTCACATTAGCTGACTGCCACCAGCAAGGAGGTCACGTGACTGCCAGCGGACGGTAGGCAGTTCTAAAAAGTTAACTCTTAGGAAATCATCTTTCGATTTTACGGATGTTAGTTTTTTTTTTATAAAAAGAAGAACTTCCGATTTATCGGAAGTTTAAATAAACGGTAATCTAAAAAATAAATAAATAAATAAAACTATTTTTTTTATAAATCAAGAATAGCATGCAAGAAATGTTAAAGAGGGCTGATATTCAAAAGTTATAGCATTTTTCTATAACATTGTAGAAACTGTTCAAAGTACTCCGGTTCTACGCAGCGCGTCATATTGTTAGGGTCGGTCTCTAAAGTGATAAAACAGGTTCGATTTCGGCTAGTAAACACCAGCCCGCTGGCACTTGCCAGCCACTAGTGCTGGGTCAGACTAGGCTGCTTGCTGGCAATATTACCAGCGGCTGGTTAGTAGCCGCTACTAAACAGCCTAGTGTGACCGAGGCTTCAGGGTTTGTCTTTTTAGGTTTATTTTTCGAAATGAGCAAAGTATTGGGCAAAGCAAAATGTTGAGAAATCAGTTGTTTTGCAAACTAACTCAACTAAAAAATACCACTTTTTATTACAACTGAAGACAAAAACTATTTACACCAACACTTTACTTATATACGGTACATTGAATATTCACTGTTTACCATTTGATGTTCAATGTAAGACGTTTCTCCACGGCTGGATTTTCAAAAGAGGTTGTGTTAACCTTTAGGTCTGCATATGGAGGATATAAAATCATAGATTATATTTGTGTATAAATAAGCTTGAATTTCAATTCTTGAATTATTTATGATATACTGCAGACACTTAATAGATTTACAATAATATTAATAGGCCGCGCCATGAACTGTTCTACCTACATTATGTAATGTTTACTTAGATACCCTTGATAACATTCTTATTACTAAATGTTTAATTAACAAGGAATTAAAATTTAGGTTTTAATAAATAATTAAAATTTTGACGACGATTTTCAAATGTCATTTTTTTATTTGACTGAAATCTTATTTGTTTCACTGTTAATATGATTAACAACACTGTTAATTGATATGGTAAATATTATTGTAGTTTTTAAGAACATAGTATTATGTGTTTGGCTCTACTGCTGAAGCTAGAATTAATTACTAACAAACACACAAAACACACAATAAAACTAAATTATTGTAAGATTTAGTTTTCCGTGTTTATTACAACATTAACTAAAATACATAGTACAAGGTACATAGTATAGAAATCAGATATATTCATGCAGTATGCAGGGCAAGAATAATTAGTTATACAACTGGTCCTGATTTAGATGCAAGTAGCAAATATCAAATATCATTACCACAGTAAAAACAACTCGGTAACTAAAATGTATTTACAAGAGTAATACACGAATTTGGTTGGTTAATAGTATTTCGGATTCTTCCAATATTTAATATAATTATTTTAAAACCGCCGGAAGTGCAATTTAATTCCAAAAGTGGCTTGTCTCGTCTTCTACCACTCCCCAATATTACGGTATTGAATTTTGCACTTTCTATTTTTCAATTGTTATTGTTAACAGTTCAATCTTTTTGTATTTTGTTCTAAGTCTTTCATTTTAACTTGGAATATTAAATTGAAATCCATCAATGAGTTGCTCTGACAAAGTAATGTGATATTAAAACTGTCCCTGGTTAAACGCATTAGAGTTGTACCAATTTTTTTGAGTAGCAGGAAATGTTTAAACTTTGGCAACGATATGAGCAGTAAGCGCTATAGTAACGCGTGTGACTACGGGCATCTAGGTTCCATAGAGTGATAACATTTCGTTTTCTCAAATGAATTTGATACATTTTATTTTTATTTTATTGTTAGACTAAGACTCCTATACATTTCATATGCAGCCTATATACGTAATATTTATTTATTGCCAACGGATTTAACACCAATTTTACAGATTATGATTACAAGTTGAGAAATGCTCATTATGACTAAATATCCTATGGTATCAATCAATAATAATACTGAGTGCAAAATCTAAAGTAACGGTGCAAGTAATTAGAATACAGTGCATGTAAAGACTTGGAGGATGAAAGAACTAAGGGTAACGGGAAATAACACATAATTGAATAATAATAAGAGTATGTATATGACGAAATGGCACATGGAATAACTTACAAAATAGATAATATAGATAACAATTAGAGCACAATAAATATTTGAGTGAATAACCATGGTGACAAGACAACACAATAAGAAAACGATACATGCAGTGGACGGAAAATACAAGAGCTAAGAGCGATGAGAAACAAAAAATCAATGAAAGAGGATACCTGAAACACCTAACGTTTTTGTTTAATACTGGAATAAAGGGTATTTAACTATAAGTTTGTGCTTGGAGGATGCAATTGGCTCATTAAAAAAGTCAATGTGGGATGCAGCTTCGCTTCCAATCCTCAGGAGACGTGGTAGGCAGTATGGTGGCCAGTATGGTAGGCCAGTATGGTAGGTCAGTATGGTAGGCCAGTATGGTAGGCTAGTATGGTAGGCCAGTATGGTAGGCTTGGTAGGTGGGGTGATATTTACTCCTAATATGGGACGTAAAAATAACTATTTGGAGTAATCGTCTTATGAATTGATAATAAACAGTTTGTACACAGTCAAAGGAACATGAGAATTTTACTAACGTTAATCTATTACAAAAAAAGCCATTTTTTTCATGTTAATATACCAAACGTATTATATTTTTCCAAATATAACTGCCCTCACCACTTCTAAAGTACATGGTGTTAAGAAATTAGTTCAGGTGTTAAGTATCGTGTGTACAAACATTGAACATTTTGAAGAACGTCCAAATCACTATTGATAATTAAAGATATAACACATATTTACGAATCGTACATCTCAAAATGATGGGTCTTCTGTCGAATAGATCGATTGTTACACGAGGTGGTGTACTTTAAATAACTGAGCGTTCTATGTTACTCGCCCATAATAACCTCATAAAAGATTACTTCGGTTATGGAACTAAGCAAAGCTATAAAAGAATATTTAAAAAATAAACTTGCAACCCTTATTTATTTGGAAAGTATAAATAAATCAAATACAAATATCTTTGACTGTTAGTAGAATTAGACACTAATTCTTTCCCTTTGAAAATCTGTATACCGTTTAAAACAAGACTGGACATAGGACATACTGTAGTTGAATTGAGCAACTAACAGAATTCACTTATATTGATGATATCAGTCGAATATATGTCAAGAATACACCAATCGATTTACCAATTTAAATTAAAAGAGCTAATCGTAAACTATAGCATATTTGATGTCCCATCTAATGTCATCATAACAAAAACTAAAGGATTTAAACTAAATTTAACAGTAATACACTATGTGACTGGCTCTTTTAACTATGTTTTACATGACAAATTGGCTATACTTTAGTATCCAAGAGTCGAAAGTACTATATGAAGTTATAGAGAACATTTAAGGCGCTCTATAGTTAGTCATCGTATTCTAGACCGTTGCTGTCTAGTGCATTATTTAGTTTGATATGCTTTTTTATTATGATTTCAATTTATGCCTACAGTTTTATAAATAACTACTGTACCCTATGTAGGTGACCAAAGAGACCACGTGTATTTTAATTCTGTGGCCATAGGACACATTTGTATTTTACATACTTTGTGTTAGGTAACCAATAATCTTTTTTCTAGAATATTTGTAAACAAATATGTTAAGGTTGACTTAGCACATAAGCTAGTCACCACATGTAGCCATTTCAGCCAGGGATATCTATAAGTGATCAGTTATGACGATATAAAGTAATCATAATTAAAATCTGTTTTTATCCCATATCGGGATTATGGTAAATCGTATGATGGCTACTCTTGTTGCAGAGTTGTGACACCTGGACGGACGCCCGTGTCTACTGGAGCATGTCTGGAGCTGGAGTGGCGGAGTCACTAGGTCAAGGGCACTGGAGAGGCTTCGCTTTTGGGAATCATTGACCCATCCACCCATCCACCCATACTCCTCTATCCGGGCTGTAATTGTCCATGAGGACATCATTTGTGCGATATTTTTCTATTTAGTTTCTCGTCACTCTCTTAACCTCTCCATAATGCAGTGTACATTTTAATTTTTAAATAATATTGCAATAAATGTTCGATTCAATACCATGCATTTTTTATCTAAATATACCAAGTAAACCACCTTATGGTTCTGCAAACCTTGCTTTTTCTTCCCATTGTAAAACATGTTACTGGAGGAATTAATTAGATAAATATGGACATGGAGACACTACACACGTGAGCAGTCACATTAAACACTGTTCACATCACTTCATAGCCTCCAGCACGCATGCGTTCGAGCATACATTTTTTGCGGTGGAGAGACATACAGGTAGATGGAATATGCGAGGAGCGATGTTTTTGCACCGGCTAGTAGAGGACCACCCAAGTCGCGATTCGCGAGTTCATCTTAATCAATGAATGAGTCACTGGCGTTTATAGTGGGCGTGTGTGATGTTTACTGAACGGTTATTACAGCGGGGAGAATGTTTTCAGAGATACTAGTAGTTGACGATAGGCCACCCAAGTAGCAGAAGGCTAGTGATTCGTCACTGCGACACTGCTCCTTGCGCTCTCTCTCTATCTATCTATCTCTCTCTCTCTCTCTCCCTCTCTCTCTCGCACTCGCACATACTCCTGCTATCTCTCTCTTCGTCTCATTAGTCCGGAGGCCAGCGACGTTTTACTAATTAAGAAACTTTAATTAATTATTGTCATTCCACAAATACTTGAAATTTTCCGTCAAACACGTTTTGTAATTTAAATAAGTAGATTAAAATTAAGTAGATCCCCTGGTAGCTCGCCGACTTCTCAATCCTGTCCCCCCTTGATCCTCTGCCGCAGAAATCTGTCCGGCTTTACCGTCTACTGTCCCCTGGCCAGCATTCCTCCGTCCCCTGCCCGGAGTGCAGCCCAAGGTACCTCCAGAGAATGCATCTCAAAGTGCAGAAGTGCATTAAACTCATAGTACTTCTGTCCATTCTGCGAGAGGTCTTCGGCGACGTGGCTTCAATAACAACTGACATGAACTTGAACTTGGTATTTGGTTTACCTGGGGAAATTAGGTTGCAGCCTCGGATGTACTGCCTCTGATTATTATGACCGATGTATACAATAATATCGAGTAAAACATGCCTTATCACAAAAAAAAATTAAATTAATTCATTCTAGGCAAATTACAAACAACAAACTCAACAAATTAATGCCTATTGTTGGTTGTCAATATTTTTAAGTCTTTTAATTTCATAAGCTCTAGTGTGTTGTATATATGCATCCTAGTGCAGTCCTATAGGCTATTGATAATGAATGTATTTTATTTAACAATAACGCTCAAATACTACTGCACTCTAAAAATAAAACGTGCCTAGGCTCCTTAGGCAGGCCTTTAGTTGGAGCCTTTAACAATACTTGTTGCTGCATTTTTAAACTTACACAAAATACCAAACTATCTCCATAACTACAAATTCTTAGAACTGGTCCGCACTCTTGGAAATCTTTCCTCACTAAGTACCATTATATGTTTTTTTTTTGTTTTTTTTTTGCAAAGTGATCATCATTTGACTGATTTATGTTGTTACAACTCTTTTGTGAAAATCTGTTTTTTTTTCATATACAGGGTGTCCCGGAACTCTCTACCAATATTTTAGGGCATTGCTCTTGGGTAAGAAACATAACTAAATATCATATTTAAACTGTCCAGAAGTGCTTAGTTACTCACACAGCCACCATTTTGTTTTTTCAGTTATTAATTTTTTTCTAGAGAATGGTTAAACATACGAAATGGAAACTTTGCACAAACATTTATGACAACTAGACAAAGCTAAAAAAAAATTATCACGATTTTTCAAATTCATAAAACAAATGGCGGCTATTTAAATGGTTTTTGAGTTATTTAAGAAAGAAAATTTTATATGGCCGCCATTTTGTGTTATGAATTTGAAAAATCTTCATAATTTTTTTGTAGCGTTGTCTAGTTGTCATAAATGTTTGTGCAAAGTTTCCATTTCGTATGTTTAACCATTCTTTAGAAAAAAATTAATAACTGAAAAAAACAAAATGGCGGCTGTGTGAGTAACTAAGGACTTCCGGACAATTTAAATATTATATTTAGGTACTTTTCTTACCCAGGATCAATGCCCTAAAATATTGGTAGAGAGTTCCGGGACACCCTGTATTTAAAGTTACAACTGCATAAAAAGCTTAACACAATAATTGTTGGATTCGATATAGAGACAACTAGTGTTCAGTAATTTGGATTCCAAACACGTTTAAATGTATTTTATGATGGAATAGATTACTGATACGTATTCAAATTAAAATGTTATATAAAGTATAAGGTAGCATTTTTAATTTAGTAAATTTACTAATTGGATATTATTACATCAATTTTGAAACTCCCAGAAGTACTAGTTCTGAAAATAAAAAAAATAAACTTTATATGGATTTGACAAAACCTTTCGTCAAATTAGTAAATTGTTTAAGGCCTGGGTTTTGATTTTTTTATATTTCCAGATCCTAGTGAAATTACCCCGGTTGTCCTGTCCATACATAACCAATATCATTATGGTACTCTTCACCGTAGTAACTAACCTGTTCCGGCATGTCAAATTCCCGTCGCAACCAGCCTTACTACCTTAACCAAAAACATAAAGTTTTTGATAGATTTGACTTTAATTGCATTCAATGGGCAAAAACTTGCAAATTTACAAAAAGCTAGTAGCCACTAGACTAGGCCCTATTGTTCTCCAAGGATCAAATATACTAAATGCAATCAAGTTATTAGATTTTTGTTTAGCATTTAATATGAAGAAACTAAAATACCGATTTGTAGCAGTTATGTTGAATTATGTTTGTGTTTCCGACGTATGAAGTGAAAGCTGTGTTAAGGTTTTCATTTAAATTGGGTTTCGTAATAAGTTAGTCTTTACTAGTCGTAAAACTATATTACAGATTTTGTCGTCGATTAGACTTTGATATTAATTTTCATGGCGCTGTTTTTTAATGCTACGTTAATGCACAAAATTAGTTTAACTTTACCACGCAAGTATAATATACGTATATAACATAAGCAAGTGTTATTTACCTGTTGCACGAAACTAAGTATAATTGTCATAGCCCATGAACTATTACAAAAATGTTTGTTTCATGACCTTGTAAAAGGATGAATAAAAAATAATAGTTAAGTAACAATTTCATAGTTAAGAAGTGGTTGATCAGCTGTTTATTTTTAATGCCACTTTACTAACAACCATCAACTTTATGTTCAGTTTTGTCTCTTTTCCCTTACTCCATTGAATAGCTTTAACTGCATGTTTAACTCTGTCCAGCACCAATATTATCAAATAAGGTGAAAAGTGTGTTAATCTGATCCCTGACCACATACTGAGGGGGCCTAGCAACTTTGACTTCAATAGAACGCTTACGCCTACATCAAACAATTTGGGCTGTTAAGCCAGTTCTTGTGTTCTTCATAATGTCAAGCGATACCATCTTATGACTAATGTAGGTCCATTCCCTTCACAATGCCTTCTAAATGTCGGCGAGAGTGCATTAGGTATAGGATCAGCTGATTTCATATGAGATCAGAGGTGAAAATTATACAATACATTTCAGGTGGCTTTGGTAGAATTTACATTTAGTGGTAGGTAATACTTATATTGGTGTTTTGTGATAAATGTTTTAATTTTGTACGTTACTTGTTTTATTTTAAATTTTAATTTGTGATTTAAGTGAAAAATAGAATTTTGAACGCAATTAACTACCAGGAAATATTCAATATGATAATATGAATTTGTTGGTATTTTTTATTTTAATAGTAGATTTTTAAGTTAAAATTATTTTTTATAATAACTGAGGCTTCATGTGACCAGTTTTAAAACGAATTTCAACCACTTAAGTAGTCCGCATAGAAATGATCCGATGATGCTCCATGCAATCTTGCAATATGTCAATTGAATACAATTAATTCATGTTATAACAGCGGTTGACATTTCTAGCGTAATTTGTTAATGTTTCCATATTACACAGAAGAATATTATGAGTCAGCTAATACTTAGTAATGCAAGTACAGTACAGTATTCATTTACAAAATAAAATATGTAACAGAACTTATGAGGAAATCTTTTTATGAGAATTATGAAGATGAATATAAATTAAATAACTACATGAATAGTTAAAAATATTTTATAAAACAAATGCAAATTATTTTGTTAACTCTTTAAACTTGTTCATTATAAACTTTGCTTTCATTTAAACAAAAGTATGAACAAGTTTTAAACAGTTTTAGCTAATGTTTTAAAGCGAAACATTGTTTTATAAATTCCCTTTATGTAATTATTGACACTATTTTCAATCAAATGTTAATCGTTATTATTCAAGCGATTTTAATTGTGTTTGTAAAACCTGTAAAGTCTTTAAAGTGAACAAGCCACTTGATAGTAGAAAAAGGTAGAATGAAGCCCATTGTGTTAATGTACGTGTATTATCTATCTATTGTTTCCACGCGTCAGTGCTAACAATATGTTACTGCACTCTTTTCTGTGTTATACGGGTAGGATTCCTTTGAACACTTATTTCTTTATACAGTTACCCTCCCAAATGAATACATTCAAATCCGATTTAATTTGATGAATGATGCTGGTTAGTCACTTTTTATGCAAAAAAGGAGAAGTTTTGGCTCTTCTGTTGTAGAAAATAAAACCTATGCAACTCAAACCAAAAACCGTAGTTTTCATAATCCCTCATGAATGTTTAATTGAAAAATGTTTAGGGTATGTCTATGTCCTGGTAAATGTGAAGTTCGTTTCGATGTTTACTTAATATTTCTTGCTTTGATACGAAGTCTTAAACCATTCAACGAACTAAAACAGTCTGTTTAGACATATTAAGGTGGTATCATATACAAATAGTCAACCACCCACCGTAAAAATACTCTAAAATTATTGTTTTAAATATATTGTTGGCGTCAGGTCACTCGAATGAAGTTGGAACTTAAACATCAGCTATAAGCAATGCTATACTTTTAAGAAATTAAAATAGGTGCGAAGTTTACGTTTAATACCTTCAGTCAATTATTTAGGCTACTAAAAGAATATCGAGAAAACTTAAATAAGATTCAAGATCTATACAATTCACACGAATTCAGGTTAAAAATATTTGTTCTGTATCTGTTTTAATTTGGTACTTTTTGGTATTTTAAATCTGTCTTTTCTAAAATACTCGTAGTTTAATATACATAATTGGTTGATAGTTATAAACATTTTCAAATTCTTATAATCCGAGCGATCTTGGGAAATGTTTATGACATTGTGGTTGTATAGTGGTAAGGCAACTATTAAAACTTCACGATAATTAACATTCATTGATTCTAATACACGACTTATCCCCGTTAATACATGAGAGTAGGAAGGTATTGTTCCAACAGTCAATATTAATTGTTAAGTTACAAGTTGTGCTCGAAGGCTTGTAGAGAGTTACTGAAGACATTAATGTGGCTACTCCATCAACAACAGACCAAGGTTTGACCCTGTATTCCAGACATAATCAGCATTGTCCGAGAGGTCAAAACACCACTTGGCCTGATTATTAATTTTCATAAACATTTAAAATGTCAAACAAAGTTATTGTATAAAGTTTTGTCTTTCTGATTCATAGCGGCCCGGTAGCGAGCGTTGGGTGTAGTGGTTTATGGGAGGGCTACCTAAATTTCAAACGGGTTTGTTTGTAGACTCTAGCACAATGGACACGTCCAAATTGACACCTACAGTCGAATGAGGTGTGACTACATTATTTACATAGACTATGAATATGCTGTTATGTAGTATTAACTTAGTTTATTTCGTGTATAATAATTGACTCTCCTTACTATCCGATCGCTGTAAGGCTAAAAATAAAAGACCCACAGTATAGCAGTGATAGTACATTGTAACAGTTAGTAATAGAAAATTAAAATAAAAACTCTTTGAAAACAGCAACAAGTAGGGCGTGTTAAATGTAATTGCTTAATACTTTACGTCCAATGGAAGGGAATATGTTCGATTCCAACGGGTTTGGGTGATTTGAACGGTTTCTATTCGATGGTGCATTACCATGGTAAAACAATGGTGAAAACAACGTATATTGCTAAGGTATGTTTCCTGAAATACTAATAAAAGAGTGAGTATTGGCAAAATACCCATGCAAGTACTGTATTCAACATTTTATCGAGGTGGTTATACAATTTTATACAATGTGGATCTAGATTTATTTATAAACGTAAAGGACTTTTACATTATTTGGATAAAAATCTTGTACTGGGCTAAAATATGTTGACAAGAATATTTTGGAAAAATATTTTATTTAGAAATCACTTAAATTTCTAACAGCTTAATGATTCGTCACAATGATTTGGAAAAGACCATTTTTAAACCATCTACAAAATGTAACAAACATGAAATTTAAAAAAAATCTCATTACTGGGAGAGTGCAATAAAAGATCAAACATTGGCCCTTTTCTTTATCATGACAAAATTTCAATTCATTATTTAACTTATGTTGCTCTTCTACTCGTATATTCAATATTCGTTCAGAATATTAGCAATTCCAACATTTGTCATCATGCATTATAGGTTCGGAGGCAAAGTAATCGTTTAACAGGTTTAATTTAAAATGTATTAAATATTTTTACTATTGAATTAATGTAAAATGACAAGTTTGGATCATTTGAATGTGTATTCATATATTTTGTAGTTTCTTTCTCTCTGGTTCAGCTGCTTATTAAACAATGATTATGTACTATATCAAGCGTTAATGTGAAAATAGTTTAAGATTCGGGGGAGGGATCTTAATAAGCATAATGGGTTTATTGCTTAATCGAGAGTGCTGAAATTAAACTAGCGATTTAACATAGAAGATGGTTTAGAAGTATTTTATCATTTTTTATATACACTTATCCTCAGAATATGTTAGGTTGTTATTTAATTTGATTTAAAGTAGCCTACAGCTATTATTTATGTAGTAAACACTTTATCAAATGATTATTTATATTAACAATTTATTACAATTCAATCTCGTTGCATCATTTATATCATCTCTTGCTGTCTAAGTACTTTATCGACTAGATTAAAATACATTTTTTGTTCACTTTTTAATTTGTCTCAGCCCATCTTTAGTAAATTCTTATTGTAATTAAAAACCACCGTAGTACGAATCCTACATGTTTTCTCACTGTGCGAGGGAAATTGCACGAGGATGGATTTTCATTTAACATCGTGCAAGAGGCAAATTGTAAATTGGTATGATGTACAAAACAAAGATATGGCGATGATGATACGTTCCAGCAAGGGGACTGAGGAGAGCAAGATTATCCGGCGGCGCTTGGTTGATAACAGCAATTTGAGACTGTGTAAATTGTGTGGCGGGTCTCCAAAGTGCCACCTGACTTGAGTGTCGGCTACTGGATGTCAACTAGCCGTGATGGTTCTACGCTCCAATAGTCACCTGGAGGCTAGAGGGGCACCGGTGGTGAGCAGAGATCCATCTTCTGACAAGATATTCCGATGTCAAGGTGTTCCGTTGTCGAAAGGTTCCAAATTTGTGACGTCACCGCTGGCCACTCCAAGTTCTCAGTGGAGGCCAGAGTGGTCGCTTTGGGCCAGATTGTCCGAGGTAAATAAATTTTGTTAGTTGTGTACATCGGAAGATCTTGACGTGTTCCCACTCCAACTTGTATTTTAAATTGAATAAATGAAGTCTTAAATTTAACTATCGATATGAGTAGACAATCCGTTCCCGAGTTGAAGTTGTAGCCTTTGGTTAAACATGAACGCAGTTGATTTGAGCTACCGATGGAGTAGGCTGACTGGTCTCTGTCGATTACGCTAACCTTTTAACCAACCCAAACGGAAAGGAAAACTTATGTCATATCGGATACATCAGTAAAAAGTATTGGGCAAAATAGTATGTTGACAATAGCTTACTCTATGAGTGGATATGAATTATTGTTGGTGGTGATGATTCAACTATCTTTACCTAAATTAAAAATAGTTGTGTCTGATCTAAATTGATGGGTTGTATATTTCTGAATCCGTGGTTTTTAGTTGTGTTACTAGCTCTTCGGTGCGAGAGGGGTAAGTTCAATTCCCGGAATATCCACAAAAATAAGGGATTTGGTTTGATTTCCTACATATGATCACATAACATATATAGAATCTTAGACTTGTGCTGAGAATATTACAAATCAAGAGCCGAGTATTCCAACTGAACAACCTACCATTGTACTATGTGGTGTGTAAGGTTTTGGGGTTGTATTTGTTACCTATGAGATTACAGACTATGGCGGCTACTGGGCTCAAGCGGTGCGGTTCTTTCATCCGCGTCCGCCAACCGCCATCTCCAGTGGCTAATAACAATAATTTGGAGACAGTGTTAATTGGGCGCTACTGGGCAGATGCTTACACCGGAACAGGCTTCTTGCGGACACTTCTCACAGAGGAATACCGATGATCTGTGGACTGTAGAGGCGATCTCTGCCAAGTACTCTTGTTGTAGTAGTAGTTAATCAGGAAGTTGTTTGGAAAATTAAATTCTCTATAGCGTTATTTCATTTGAATTTATAGATAGAATGGGAACGTGCCTTATTAAATACAAGTATTTATGTATAGAATACAATAACGTCCATGGATTATTTGTCCTAAATAGCTATCTATTCGCAGATAACTAAAAACAATAAAAAAAGAATAAACTTTTATTAGCTGACAGCATTTTTTTACTATTTAATTTGTTTCTTAATATTAGATTTTTTATTTTTTATAACTCACTAATTGCCATAACAAGTAGACCTAGTAAAAAGGTTAAGTAATACACATTTACCTTACAAGAATACAAAAATTGACTTTTGGATTTATTTCAAGAATTTAACCTGACAGGTCTCTTAACAAAACGATAGTTTTAAAAGCATATTTTATGAAAAGGAAATTCCTTTTGCACATTGATTTTTCTGTTGGAAATAGTGTCTACAATTGTGTTGATCTATTGAAATTTGTTTGAGTGCCCTAAGTCTTACACTAATCAATATAAGGGAATGGTCAAGGTTCATAAAAACTGATGAACTTTGAAATATCAATTGGGAAAAGATTAAATAACTCATATCATAATGTCAGTATCAATATAAAAACCATGGTGATGATTCTTTGATAGATTCACTAAAACCATTGACTTTTGGAGACTAGGGTGGACACCTACTAGTATGTCTATGTATTGTCTAAGTCAAATAGTTCAAGCGATTCGTTTATTCATATAGATAACCTAATTATGAATAAACCAGCTGTTATAGATCGACTATATACTACGAACTTGGCCTTAAAACTTCACGATAATTAACATTCATTGATTCTAATACACGACTTATCCCCGTTAATACATGAGAGCAATTTGATTAGCTCCAAAAATAGTCACAATATGGACTACAGCCATAGCGTACTCTATGAGTGGACATGTTGATGGTGTTGATTCAACTATTTATAACTAAATTAAAAATTGTTGTGTCTGATCTATATTGATGGGTTGTATATTTCTGAATCCGTGGATACATCAGTAAAAACCCATACCATTGCAAACGTTAGATATAAGGAGACTGTGTAAAACTCAGTCCACACCCACGTTACCGTGATCAATAAAAGAGAGACATTAACATGTTAGAATTAATTTGTGGTTACAGACTAACCTATACAAAAATCTCAAAAGAGAGCACCCATAATTATTATTAGCACCCATGATTATTAGTAACACACCTGTGGGTCAAAACTCTTTGGTTGTATGCTTGTTAATTTGATCTAAATTTATCAATTCCACTCATTGTGATTGCTGGAAATCACAATGGGTAAAGAATGTTTAGTTTGTATAAGTGAGCTTTGGGTAAGCTGAATGAGCCATTCTCAGAGTGTTCTACTGCCCAATTTCTATTTCCTCTCTTGTAAAACAATGAGACCCAAACGATACTTTAGTTACAGTAATCTTTCCTTCCAGTTTGACTTGGTTAAAATGTTAGAGTATATGACAGAAATCAAATATCGACAACAGAACACTGGTACAATTCAACTGATCCATTTTCGTTTAAAAAGAAGGTGCAACTGTTAAGGCACCTTACACGATCAATATTATTGTCAATATTCCAAAATATTGACAATATTATTGAGAGTACCACCCAAAGATTTATAGTTTGACGACCGATATTGATGAAAATTTAGAAATCTTGAAACCCAACATCATTACCGAAAGTTCACGGATGGTATTGACAATAATATTGATCGTGTAAGGTCTGCAACGTGAGAGGCGTGTCTACTTCTCTCTAAAGTGAAATCTTAAACAAATTAAATTTTGAATATAAGATAAAGACAAAATTAACAAACTGCTCCAGGTGTTGCGACTAGAGAAGCCCCAGTATACAATGTACCAGCGCCCAGCGGCCAGTGCCCAGCCCCGGGTTTAGCACGAGCCCAGGGTTTTATGGGTGCAGACATTCGATCTGGCTTGACCCGTCCCGTTTACGAATTATTACGCTATGTGCAAATATTTAGTTACACGACTATTTGGCATTATTCGCCCACCAACGACGTTGGTCGGCGACATTTGTCTCTTGATATCAATTGCAACATAAGTAATCACTTAGGCTTGCCAACATGGCACATTAAGGCTGTTTGGGTTTACGCATTTTGTTTGTAGTCCAGTGTGAATTTATGAAATTACATAACTTATGAATACAAAATGTGAGAAAAGAAGGTTTCATGTGTAATCGTGTCAAAAATATAATTAATGTATTTACACTTACATTGAAATTCATACAAAATGATGAGAGCAAAGATTTACTAAGGCCCACTTTACCCGAATCTAGTTTGACTCTGGTCGTAATAATTTCTCTGATTAAATTTGATTCTTAACCCTTCAGGTAAGTCAATTTAACTGGTGATATATGGGTTAAGGAGAGAGGAACAGTAACGTGATTTTTAATTGGCTGACTTTTGTCGACAGGAAAAATTTTTAGAACCGAATTGGGAAGAGTTATTAATGAGGATCATAAATATTTCACATTTATAGATATTTGTCTATAGAATGCTTTTTATTTTTTTAAGTTGTCTATTTATAGGCCTATAGTTTTAGTATGCAATGTCGTAGTGGTATACACACAATATCTAGTCCACAGTAAATGTAAGACAATCTGGTCATCATTATAGGCGACTTTATTTTATTTCAACATACAGATTTCAGATTTTAAAGTACCGGTACGAAATGAAAAAAACATTCTTTATGATAGTAAGTATAAAAGTAGATATATACATGAGTAAATGTTCAAGCCACTAACTACTAACCTTTTTTGTGATTCCTAAATTTGTAATATTTTTAATTGTAATATAATTTATTTTAGAAACATTGATCGGACGAGTGTCTAATTATAAGCAAGATTAAACTGCTTGTTCTTTATGAAAATAGGATAGGCCCTAAAACATATTTTGGTTCAACAAATGTACATTGAAAATAGTTTAAGATTATGAAATGTCGCGTGACAACAAAGAGTTGAGCAGTATTTCTTTCCCTCAGAATGCTTAAGCGTTTGTAAATTTATGGCGTGGAAATTTCCTGATTAAAATATGAGGACTGAGTGTAATTCATTTCTTGACAACTACCAATATAGAGGAACGACCATCGTCGACCCGGCCTAACATTACATAGGTTAGGTTCTGCGATATTTCCTAAGATTTTTTATCACATGATTGTAATTATTGCAGATATTTCATGCATAGTAAAATTTAAAAATTTAAAAAAACAAGCCAAAATTAATTATTCGTCATCAATATCGATCATGAGATCTGATGTCTCGTATGAATGTAAAAATTAAAAAGGAAGGTTTTCGTCGGTCTAATTCATAAATATATTTTTGAGTATTTTTTTAACGTAATATAATTAGATGATACTTTTATGCGTTAGTGTTTATTTCAATCCACACAAGACTTGTTTTATGTTGAATAAACTTCAAATAATATAAATGGAAATCGACACTAAGGAAACAGGAGAGGAAACAAATCCCAATCATCCGAGTTTGTTGAATGCTTTTGCGTTTTGTTTGATAACCATAAACCAATTTAGACCAGTAAGTAGACTTTAAAACCTTACTGATTAGAGCTAATCAATTATCAGTTTTGTGATATCAAATCAAATCAACTAATTTACAGTCAATAAACATATATACAATGCATAGACAAAAGTCAATTTCAAATAAAATAAAATAAAATAAAAATACAATTTTAGTGTATAGAACTACAATAAGTATCTTAGTGCACATACCTGGGATCAACTTAGATCACTCGAAAAGTAAGTTCTTCTAAATGTTATACCGAATCGGGTTTTAATTATGAATTTGTTATGAATAAGGTTATTTTTTATTAGCCAATTCTTTAAAGCCGTTTTGAATTTTGGGCCTTTTAATTCCTTGATATAGTTTGGTAGGTGGTTGAAATAAATTGACCCCATCGCAAAAGGACTTCGACCAGTTCTATTGAAGTTCCTCTGGTGAAAGTCATCCGTACTTCTAGTGTTGTACCTGTGGATGTGACTGTTTTACTCGCATGCTTTACATCATTTTTCACAAGCATAAAAGTTAGTAAATGTATAGTCCATACAAAGTGGGGATATTTAAAAGCTAACAAAAATATCTTTACATGACTTTTCGTACCATACCTTGGCTATCAGTCTGATTGCTCTTTTCTGGAGAACAAAACACATCTTATCGTAAGCTGTGAACCACCAAGCCAATGCATAGTTAAAGGTTTAGGAATTGGCAGTACTTGAACTCAACTACAGTGAATCTAAGCTAACTGGAGTAATATTGACCCAATGGAAGTTTGTTAGTTTATCTGTTAAAATACTAGTATGTAACTGGGCTGTTACAATTATAAGAAAGTACAATAATTGTTGTGTACAATAGCGGAGGGTTCAAAAACATAATCAAGCAATCTTAATCGCCGAGAAAACAAAAATGATTGTCAGGTTTTGTGGAAAGCAATGCCTCTCATTTGTGTTTTGGGTCGATTTATCAAATCAGTTTCAACTATTTTCAATCATCCACTCGTTTAAAACTCAACTGACATTTTTTTCAATTCCATATAATAACACCGTATTAAATTTAAATAATATTTCATACATTTTACATCCTTTGAATTTATAACCTACAATAACTAAAATTTCAAATTCTCTTCGAGGCAAAGTCATTCAATCATTTCGTTTAATATTTCATTTGCTTTAAAATTTACTATCAACTCCATATTTAGTTTATCCTATTTTGAAATAGACGATCAAAATGCGTAACAACTGTGTAAGTTACCTTATCAATTGACGATATGCAGCTAAGTAATTAATGATTAAGTATTCTTAGTCGCTAATAATTGCTTCTCCGTTGGTCCTTTATAAAGAATATCATTTTTTACAGAGTATGTGTGTACAATGTAAATACATACCAGTATTATTACAAATTTTCTAACTTTTGTTCCATTGGAACCTACAACCATGTTAAAAAGTACTTTTAAGGATGTTTTACAAAGTATTATACATTAAGAATAAAAATAATACATTTTGTATATTTTAAACCAAGAAGGTGAGGTGTTCTCATATTTTCAAAACTACCATATTGTATTCTAAGCTAAGTATCTTGGGTCAAAATTGTTGATGTATTTTTAACTTTATATGTTCATTTGTTAACTTTATCTTTGTTTGCGTAGTATATAATGGAATTTCCGTACCGAATTCATAGCATTTAAATAACGTAAAATTGTGAATTCCTTTTGTCAATGAAAAATTAGACTAAGGGATCAGTCTAGAAGAATAAAGAATAAATTATGTTTTGTTGCAATATCCATCTTCTCTAAGCTTTTCTCTTTGAGTTAACCTACAAGTATGATGTTATGATGTACATAGGCCTGAAGATTTCTTCTTCACTTTTCTAAGTCTTCTAGACGGATCCCTAAGACAAATTTTTCATTGCAAGAGGAAGTCACAATTTTACGTGGTTTTACATGCTGTGAATTTGGTACCGAAATTCCATTGTTTACTACTTAAAAATTAAGTAAAAATTATTTATTTATTTGTAATATTGTTAAAACTATTCAAATACCACGGTATCTTATTAATTTGGAGTTAGCATTGAAATTCCTTTCTAAATATGCATATGCTTGAAATGAATATAAACCATTGTATACACTTAATCACAACTGGACATTCAATGAATTGGCTGTGGTGATTAAAACTGTAAAAATTTACATCGGGAGTCTAGTTTTTTATTGTATAGTATATCAATAAATCAATAACTATGCAGCGATGAACAGTCCTCAAGTACAGACCAACGAATTATTTTCAATTTTTATTCTTACAAATCATAAAAGCTCCTATGAAACGTATAACTAAGGCGTTGAAATGAGTTCAAACTGGTATATAAATCCTTCAATGCATGCTGCAAACCCCGTTTAAGCAGATTTTAAAGACCCTGGGACCTCCGTTCTCATTAATTCAGATTGTGCTTCCGTAAGACAAAGTCCACAAAGTTTTAATAAGCCACACAAAGTGGCCAGGTTATAATCGAAATTAGGGTAATACTATGATACTCATACTAAACAGAATTTTGATTGGTGATCACATGTTCACTTTTAATACTCTACGAAAAAAGCGTTGTCTGATGTACTTAGTTCATTTATATTTGAAAAGCTTATTCGATGAGATTAAATAAAACTGTTAGGATGGATGAAATACTCTTGCTAACCATATTTCTTGAATAATGAAATTGTTGTTTTTTACATTGCTTTGACACTAGTATACATTTTTCTATAATGGATAGAGGACAATCCAAACTATCTAGTCCCAGAATTATGATATATCTAAAATCCATTGGTGATTTGCAGGATTTGAGTCAGGGGTTGCAGGGCTGAGCTCTCGCGCTTTAACCACTTGACCTGACGTTCCCAAACTATATTTTAATTAATCAATGTATTGTACTGTATGAAACACTACTGGTTCTTGATATATTGAGGAACTATGTTATGTTCTGTTCAGTTCCAAAGGACCATTAAGGATTTCCTACAATAACTATCCATGGTCAGTCCATCGGATTAACGCAATATGTTATTGCAAATGAAAGTCTGCAATGGTTTCTGGGCCCTGTAAACGTATATCCTCCGACCTTCATTAAAACGAAAGTTTGTGAATTATTCGTGTGTGTAATACGTGTAAATAGTGAAAAATAAACGATATATTATGTTTGACCTTTTCTCGGTAGAAATATTTGACTTTTGGAGCTGCAGTGTTCGTTTTAGAGTAGTTAAATACTGGTGACTCAGATATTGTGTCTATGTTCACTATATTTAGGCCACCTTATTGGCATACTGGTTAACCTTTTCCCTTTGTATATTCTTTTATGACATGATTTTATGTCTGTTGAAACTAATAGTTATTGTAAGCAAAATAATATTTTGTACCATGTAGCACACTTTTTCTGGAATAAATAATCTTTCATTATTATTTTTTATTTTGTATTAGGCACTGCACTGTAAGATGTATTGGGCGGGTTCCCACTCAATAAATTAACTGGATATTTTTTTTATATCCATCAAAATAATGATATATCTTCTCAACCTTCTTCGATCCCCATGTATAAGTATAATTTGACTCATTTTTTTCGACCTTTTTACAAACTCATTATAACTAAGGTGTTAATGTAAAAGAATCTTAGAAAATACCCTAATATTTTCATAAATAGAAAGTATATTATATTTGAAGTTAGCTAGAGGTTTAGTGCGGTATACGTAAAACGTTCGTTACAAATATCAATTTAATGTAATGTATCATGGTAGAATGAAATTGCAGGGAGGTTGATCTTAAATTGGTTTGCTATGTACAAATCGATTAGGTTTGTAGCATCAAAAAAGTCTAAACTTGTTTTAACCACCTGAATAAACTGACGAATTTGGGGTTAGGATTGATATGTTTGGTGGGAGCTATCTATGCAAGACAACATTTCAAAATGTTATGTTTCGAAGGAGGCTTTGTGTGCATGGTTCACATTGTGTGATAACAAAAATCGTTTTTAAATTTTTATCTTATTGATTTTTTCTATCCAATGTAAAAAATTGAGATAAAATAAAATTATGAAACCACCACATATATTATCGTAGACTATGATGCACAAAATACAAGACCACGATGTTCTTTTGAAAATCATCACAAAATAGTAGTATACAGTTTTAGAAAAAAAGTAGAGTATACACACTATTTTACAGATTGCAAAATATTTAACTCAACTTACTCTTTTTACTTACACCAAATGTTCCACAAAAACACTGCTTCATGAATTTTTATTTTCTATTGACGTTTTTACGAGTACTTAATTTAAAGAATCGTAATTACTTTAAATGTGTATACATTATTAGTATGTTGTTCTGAAACACTGTATTAACTAATATGGGCCTACAGCTATTATTTAAAAACCTCATTTGCATATTTTCTTCTATATAAACATAATTTGCAAATGATTTTCCATATGTACCTCATAAGTGACTATTGTTTTTGTATAAAGATTATTTGGCCAATTATCAAGTGCCATCAATGAATAAATTCCGTATTCAATTATTATTCGTCTAGGATATACAGTGATTGCAATAATGAAATGTGTCATAAATTATATGATACTTTATATGACAAATATAGGCCCACTGGCCGATCATCATATAGTCATTCAAATATGGCCACAATATAACGTGGCAGCTGTATAAATGACAGGTAACGCATTTCAAGTTTGGGTACCATATTCATTAAGCCTTTAAAAATTGGCTGTGTAAAGTAGCATATAAAAGGATATCGGTGTTAAAGCAATTTCATGACAATCGGTAGTAAAGAAAATCCGGATATATATAATGTTTTCAATTTTTTTTTAAGAATCACCATAAGTAGAAAAACGTTCCAAAAAGGCGTACAAAAAAGTCTGTTCTAGAACTAGAACCAGGATTTAAAACTTCTTGATGTAACAAAAATGAAGATTCAAATATTAGTTTATCGTAGAAAAGGGAAAAAGTGAGGTTATGTTTTCAAAATTGTCTGAAATGGTAACAGTACGGGTAGGTTGCGTAAAAACAAGATCCGCGACTGGTTGTTACCAGATGACTGTTATTTATAATCATTAAGCTTGCAATGTTTATCCTACTCCACAGTGACTAATACAAACACCCAATCAAACACCTACTTCATTACTACGCCCCCGTGTCGTCAACAATATAAGTAGCTAGGATAAATCAAGCATCAGCTGGTAACAACAATGATGAACAATAGAATTTCAATTACAACTGACATGACTATCGGTATTATTTATTTTTTAATCTGCATACCGTATTGGTATCATGGTAGTACGTATGAAGTATGTAAACATACTTACTATATAAATATCTGCTAGTATATTAAATTAGAAAATTAGGGATGAACACTAAGTACTTTTAAGTTCATGTTTTGTTATGGTGGGTTTATGGTATTTGAGGGACTGTTGTAGACATTTCCCATTACAATTGTCTTACAAAAGTTTTCACAACTTGAAAACTTGTTGGAAAGAAAACTTGTTTTTTACTAATATCGTTGGAAATTGTCAGTAACAACTCTTAAAATACTAAATAATTTGTTTAATATGATTAGTTATTCTTTACAGACAACTCAATTGAATATTCCTTAGCCATGTCTATTTTATAAGGATCATTTAGATTCGCTCCTATATTATAGTTAACCTCAACATAATTAGTTGAATTCAGCTGATTTTAATAGTTTCTTTTATATCAAAACATTACTAAACGTATCTTTTCACTGGTAAAATTTGACTTTAAAATAGTCTGACAGCTCTTGATATCTACCAGGAAAGAAAAGTGATCTATGTGAATAAATCCCTTAAATTTATATATCATCCTTAAAGATGAGCTGAAGACAATAATAGAATAGGGTGTGTTTATCTCTGTTGCCGATTAGGCAGGTCGATATATAATATTAATTTATAGGCTACTTTACGAAATTTGGAATTTTTATTAATAAATATAACTATGTTTTTAGGCCTCTTGTAATTTTTAACTAATCCTCGTATTAGGCCTATATCCTAAGAGTGAAGTGAAGTAACATCACAGTTGTCTTCTGTTTACTGGCATTATATGTGGTACAATTTACTCTAACATAAGGTAGTTATATTAATTCTACCTCAACACACACCGTGCATGAAACAATCACCAAAATACTCGTAAGCTTAAATTTTTATAATAGGATGAGTAATCTACTTGAAGTGTCCAAAGTCAATGATTGGAGGTCTAAAGATGTGTAGGTCTATTCAGATAAATGCGAAGACTTTCTCTTGGTTGTTGGTTATTAGGTATTTTGGTTCTGCTTTGCCTAAATTTCATTGACTATGAAGTACCATATAATTTGTCAACACTACTCTAACAGTGTTGGAAAGATGATATTCATCTCTTTAAACATGTTTACTACGATAGGCTTTCTTTTTTTACCTCCAGAAAGCTGGGGACTACTTAAACCTTGTGCAGACCCAGAAATATTTCGTAATTTCGTTACATCTACAGTAATTGTCATTTGTTGGAAAGAGGATGACTAATTTTCATGACTGAAGTAAAACTTCATAACAAAGAGGAAATTGTTTCTGTAGGAGATTGAGCTATTTGTACAGTATTAAATGTATGTTCATTAAATACTTACGCCCTCATCATTATTGTACAAGGCGTGGAGCTCTCGTCCTTTAATGACAGCTTTGTATACAAGACACATTATGTCTTTGTCCATGATCCATTATTAATGATTACTCGCAGCATTTTCAAGGACAATAAGAACCTTCATTTTATGTAGTAAAAGTTGATGCAGGAAAAAAATGGTCATCTCACATTTATACATATTTTATTTATATAATAATTAAATATTTTATTACATACAAAACAACACTCATCAAGCTTAGTATGTAAAAAGAAGAAATAGAAAATGTTATACACGTTTTGATAATAGACGATTTTTCAACAGAGTTCGAAGAATCGAAGTTATCTATCATCTATCCAAAATAGCTATACAAATCGCATTCTTTTTTACACCCACAGATTCTCTTAAAGCATATATTACAACAAACGCTATATAAATACTATACAAGCTTTTGGATTCCAAGTGTTTCAATATCATATCGATCTAAGTGAAGCATGTAGTTTTCCATACTTCGATATTTTATTTTTCATTTGTTCAGCTGTTAATTCCAAGAATTGCGCAAATAACCAGTCTTACTATCGTAAAATACAACTATAATATTAATATTTACACATCCCTTTTGTTATTTACATTGTGTACAATATATAATAAATATCTTGTTAAAATTTAACGAAAAAAACAACACAAATCGAAGGGCGATATTTATTTTTATTATTGTGCAAAGTTAGTTCATCTGCAACAAAGTTAAGTATATGTTTATTAGTTATAAGCTTGTACACATTCGTAATAGTTGGTAGAGCTTTAATTTTCTGATAATTCTTATGCTTGTTTTTAGTTGTTCAAACTATCAAGGTTAATGCGTCTGTTCAATGCCTAATAATACTGATGTTTCAATTTGTATAATATATATGACCAGTTGATCAAATTGAAATTCATACAAAAAATAACATTGTGTCTCTTATTACTACATTTTTTCAAGCAAGCTTTATAAATTTAAATTCTGATTTAAAATCATGATACTGTGTAAGTTCTTCACAAATTTCCCAAATCAAACATAATATCGATAATACATAAAAACATGGTTGGAATAAACATATTCCTACAACCATGTTTTCGGACTAAGTAAAAAATGTGTATACTATTTTTATTACAATTATTGAACAGTAATTAATTTTTTTTATCTATACGCACTAATTTTAAACCGTGGTATAACATTGATCATTATTAAAAGAGTTGAATTTGTTTTCCGTGTAATATTTTGAGTTAAACATGTTTTCCAAGCTTAACGTCATAACATTACTTCTCTATAAAGTTTCAATTGATATACAATACAGTACTAAGTTGTTCCCGTGTAATTATTTTCAAACTAGGTAAATTAGGTATAGCTTTTTTACTTTGGTAGCTAAGTGAAATCATATTAAATTAACAATGACAAGATATCAGAATAAACAATCATACTAAAAATGAATTTAATATGACAGTACATTTATTTGATTCGTTTTATTTGTAATCATATTTATTTCAAACACTAAAAAATTTCACAACACAAAAATTTTGAAATTGAAATATAAATATGAAACCAGAGAGGTTTTGAATTTTATGGGCTGTCCAAAAATTAGTTCTTTATAAAGTCTTTTAGTTTAAGAATCATATCAATAGGTGTGTTTGTACAAACAGACGGAAATCTTCAAGCTTGAAATCACTATACACTCCTGCAGTCCCTGAAACAAAATAAAACACATTGTCATTATAATATTCACCATTTCACGCTGTTATATAGAGATTTAATCTTTATAACTAAATGTCATCCAGTTTAATAATATTTTTAGCCAATATGAATATTAAGAACACAAATTAGACTGTCAACAAAATTACCTCAAGAATTTATGGATATCAATCAAATACATGTTTTATCTAAATCTCAGAACATTACAGTGTGTTTTCCTGCGATCGGAATAAAGTTACAGATATGAACTTTTGTAACAGCAAAATAATATAATTCATTTTTTTGAACTCGTTTATTAGGTTAATTTGTATACATACAAATATAAAACTAATTAAAAGTCAATTTACTATTTAGAACCTTCAGTATACGTATACACCATTATTTTTGTTTGCGTGAATGTCTTATAGTCGTATGTTACAATAAATAATAAAAACCATTTTTTTATAGCTTTTTTATTGTTGAGTGTGTATATTTGATTGACATGTAATGAATAAATGAACTTTGAAATCGCGCTCATAATATTCAACACCTTTTAAGCAATGCTTCTGAAATTACAACCCCTTCTGATAAGAAGAAGATGAACTTTTCAGTTGTATCCTAATTTTGTAAAACTTTAAGGATTTTTGAGGAGGTATGTGTCGTATGTGAGAACAGATCTTATCACAAAAGATACTTTTTTTTCTACGTTATTATAGGGACCTTCAGCAAAAAGGAGGCTTTTTTAAAGTATCCTTAATTTTACAAATCTACAAAAGCCCAACTAAGTATTCATCGACGCAATAAAAAGCTATATTTCTAAACAAAATAAATAAAAGCAATCTCCTGCGCGTGATTCTTGGAAACAAACAGAAAAAGAAAACTAAAAATCGGAACCGGCTTCAGAAAATAAAACAAGTCTGAGAGCAATATACCGCCAACCGATTTTCTCAAGCGATCTACGAGTTAAGAGACCGTTTGGAAGCAACTGAGGTTCTACACATCGCTCGACTCACAAAGGTTATTTTTTCACAAAAGATTCGCCGCTCGTAACGTTAACGTGACGGTGTGACGCACTAAAGCAGTAACGCAGTAACGCTCCGGGAGGCGCATGTGAACTCAAAGTGGTCGTTCGAGTATGGCGACTGCTCGGACTGCTAACTGCAAACTGCAAACTGTCCGCTGCACATGTCTTCACCACTTGCAACTGCCTCAATTAGCTCTTGCAACGTCCCCACTCTAACGGTCCCTAGTCTGCGACTCAGTATAAATACTTCCCTCTAATGCTTTCGCGAAGACTTAAGACTCGATAGTTCCGGATAGTTCTCACTAAACCTCTACTCTCTGTGTGGTACTTAACAGTGCAATTGTAGCTGTTTCAAAATCAAGCAGAGCTTTTGAACAGTTAGATTTGTCCGGTTAGTGACCGAGAAAAGTTTTGGTGTAATTTTTCATCCGATCGAGATATGTCATCCACAATGGCGTGCGGCCAAAAGTGTAATCTTTCACTCCTCTATTTTTCTTCGGCAGCCAAACAGGCCAAATGTTATGTTTGTGTGTATATATTTAACAAATATCAAAGACAATACTCCTTTAAACTCTGAGATATTAAATCTAAGATGCCACTAAAACATAAGCTCTCATAATAATTACAACATTCATAAGAATTCACTAGCTTATGGTTATGTTGAGGTATCTTAAAATTAGAATCGCCTAATAAAACGGACACATGCAAGATTTTAAGTATATGTATTCTAAAACTGTGTGAAGTAATAGCTGTGAATAGTTTAAAATCACCTTTCTCCCAGTAGCACCTCACTCACTTTGCGTTTTAGAAAGTTCGCGAGAATATTTTGATAACATCCTATGGGATGGAACCAAATAAAACCTACACATTCTATGAAGGGGAAGGTGCAGATGTCGTGGTTCTGAGGTCATACTGCATATCATAGAGGTAAAGAAATTACCTGCAAATTTCACGTAAGTAAATGTAAGATCAACTACACAGAGTTTAGGAACACCATATTCACTCGTGATTGGATGAGGTATATGTTGGATAAAAATACATCCTTTAACACCATTGAAAAAAAAATGCCCAAACATTGCCTGGTGGTGTATGCAAAAACTGAAAATGTAGTAGAACCAACAGAAAGAATATTAGGAACACCTTTGCGCAGGTAGAGAAAGTAAGTCCACGCACGTGTTAAGACAAACGACATTGAGTATAAAAACACCATATCCACTCCTAACCTGGAAAAGGTAAGGAACACCTAACGAATGTGTTAAGACCAATTGTATGCAGTTTAGTAACATATCTACAGACCTAGGTGGAGAAGGTAAGTCCAGGAACACCTTAAGATCAACAATATTGAGTATACGAACACCATATAACTCCCCGAGATAGAAAAGGTGAGTCCAGGATCGTGTTACAGCCAACGGCGTAGAGTCTAGGAACACCCTATTCACTCCACCTCCTGCATAGTGTCGTGCTATGTCCTACAACGACATATCGCCGTATTCCCTAAAAGGATACACGGGCCTCACATCGGATGCCGGCCATGCTGTATTAATTGTTTCTAGTTAGGACTTTCTCTGGACGTTCGCACCACTAATCACCGCTCCACGCCTTTCACTCCAACAGCGCTAATTTGCTCACAACCCAACGTGGACGCACAGAGAAGTACTTCGGCGACTCGTCTCCCAAGGTTACTGACGTTAACTTCCTGGTACATTTTGTATTTGGGTTGTACTTCGTACTTACTGGTTCTTTGAAATAAGTGTTTGAAAAGGCTTACGTAAGAAACTAATATTTTACTTTTACAACGTGGTTGGCATTCTAAAGAGTATTGATTTATGCTCAAACACAGCACTTATGATATATAATCTCTTCTTTGCTTGCCAAACAACCCAGCCTAGTTCAATTCTGTATTTATAGCCAAACTTTATCTCATAAACAAACGTTTAACGTAAATAAATACATGTATATCATGTAACAGTTGTATTTAAAACACCTTCAGTGCTGGAAGAATTTCAATGAAAAGAATTTATGCGGCTTAAGCAATACTTTCATAGAGGAATATCAAGTTAAGGTCTAAGAGAAAATTTAAATTAAGTACTGCATCCGTGGTTAAATTTTGTAGAATTTATTTTATGTCAATATACGTAGAGTTTCGAGCTCTGTAATCATTAGGTAAAATATTATTCTCTAGCTTGAGTTAACATTGCAAACATCTGGCTGTAGGTTTTCGAACAGGGGACCAAATATATCAACAGCCATAACCTTTTGTTTGCAGTAGATAAAAGATACCTCACTGATGCGCCATGATACTTCACCATTTATGTAAATAATTAGACCAACCGTACTCGATTTTAAAGATACGACAGCGCACAGTATGGAACAATGCTGATATGGAATCAGATACTGCTGCTCATTGTTGTTGAAAGGGGAAAAAGGATAGAGAAGCTAGAGAAAGAGAAATAGAGAAGAAGAAACAGGGACAGAGAACATTGTCCATTGTCGATCCGTTGCGCATGTGTGAACAAGCACGATTGTAAGTCGAGGTAGCACCAAACTATCTCATTGACAGGTAAGGCAACACTGAACAACTGATCATTAACGTGTTTGAAGGCTGAATGCACATCCTCATGAACCTCTCTGGAAGTCTGGTCTGTGCAAGAACTTCCTATCTTGGCAAATAATTTGTATAAAATATATATACTTAGGCATACTTTCCCATAAAGGTAAAATTGAATTTGCTATGAGGGTGTAAGTGTAAAAAAAGTAAGTGTAAGTGGTGTAAAATATGAAGTACCCAAGTAATTCAAGTTATGCGGTAAAACCACCAGATACTTCTCGTTCATGATCACATTAATTACTTATTTTGACCACACTTCATGAATACATCTTTGAAGTAATTTAAACGCCCTAATGGATGATATTTGCCAAAAATATCGTTGAAGTATAATATTGAAAATATGATTATTATTTAACATAGGTTGTCTAGCAAAACTGTTGCGCAGTGGAACATCAAAGTACAGAACATAGTTTACCATTTATTCATCCGCCTCCTGGGCAGCTAATTGTTCTTCCTCTTCCTTGCTGAGGGGTATCGTGCTGTGGTTGTACAGTCCCTGGGCCATCAGTTGCAACGCCAGCGGATTCTTGGTGCCGTTGGCCTTCTTGATCTTGGCTCTCTTGTTCTGGAACCAGATCTTGATCTGCGCCTCATTCAGTCCCAGCTCGTTCGCCAGTTCTTGTCGCCGCTTTTCCGTCAGATATCTGTTCTCTGAGAACTCACTCTTGAGTCGAGAAAGTTGCTCTCCGCTGAACGCTGTCCGAGGCCTCTTCTCCTCCGGTCGCTTGTCTTTCCTCTTTATCCTTCTCGTCCTTGGACCTGCAAAGATCATAGCTTTGAGTAACTAGAATAAACTGATGCAAATAACCATAGCAATATTTGTGCTATAGATAAATCACACCTAAAGGTTCGAGGATTATTAGTAGGAATAGTTAGGATTTAGTTAATTTTTTTAAATAGCCGTTGCTTTTAAAAACCTAGTTTACTAACTTGTGTTTTGATTGTACAAGTACATTTTAATAATCTGTTTAGCGTCAACTTTAAAATCATAAATAAAGTCATAGCTAAACAAAAGCGAACAAAATGTTTTGGCGATTTTAGTCATATAAATCATGTTCTAAATTGCTAAACTGTTGGCACATTGTCACTTAAAAGATACTCTTTAAATTGAAAGCTCAAAGCATGGTATAACGGACATCGATTTAAAATTTGTCTGGCTGCTATGGCAGTAAATAATGTGTAATAAGTACCAAATTTCCTAAGTGAGAGGACAATAAACTTTCGTAACACATTCTTTCACTTCTATAATTGATTAAAGTCGTTAGTTAACTGATTCCCATTTAACAATATCTCTTATTTACGACACGTTAAATTTAGTTAGTGTTAAGTGAAGTCATTTACTAAATAGTTCATAACCTGCTCGTGTAAATTACGTTTTTACCTCCTTTGTCGGAATTCCTAATTAGAGCAGGTCTGAGATAAAAATTGTAGGCATTTAGATAAAGATGAAACAAACGCTCGTCGTTAGTTCGTCAACGACTATCGTTACCCTCGGCTTTCACCGAAAGGCAATAATCGTTAAGGCATGGATTCGGTCAATTCAAACGTTTGCCTACTCTCTGCTAATTGGGTGGCCACAGCGGCAATTAGAAAATATAATTAGTGAAAGAAATGTTTCGAAGACTAGATGTCGATGATGCAACGGCTACGGTGTTCGGCTACTCATCCTGTCACGAGAGGCGGTCCCTTCTGAGTCATCCTTGGACCATCCTGGTCTATTGGTCTACAGTCATCTTGCCTTTGAACCGCCCATCCTGAGTCATATTTGGTCCATCCTGGTGTGTCTATGGTCTACTCATACCCTGACTTATGTGTTATCCTTGGACCATCCTGGTCTATTGGTCTACAGTCATCTTGCCTTTGAACCGCCCATCCTGAGTCATATTTGCTCTATCCTGGTCTGTCTATGGTCTACTCATACCCTGACTTATGTGTTATACTCGGACTATCTTGGTCTATTGGTGTTCTGAGTTCAACCAAATCAACTGATGGTTAGACACATTATATCTTGCTCCGCCGACTTTTCTCCTCGGATTAATCTGCGAAGCTTTCTCCCAGTCACTGCTCAACTAATCATGTCACTCTTTCAACATATCCTTGACATTCCGCCAGTAATTCTTGTTACACACAAGGCGCATCACCAAACTTCTAACATCTTAACAACAATTACTCCTTTACGTGTTGTAAATACTAACTTTTCATCGCGATGTTGTAGAGATTATAATGAGCATAACAAAATAGAAGTTATAATTTAATCATTTCTCATTGGTTTATTTTGGACATTTGGCAAAATATTAAACTATTCATTATCTTTAACTTTATGTAAATAGTGTTGTAAATATGCTCTCGTTTGTATAAATGACGGGAAAATAATCCGCGGTAGTTAGTACACTCGGAACGAGCTTAATTGAAACAAACTCCTGGTAAACGCTCTTGTTTATCACCGCCTTCCTGCTGATTTGCATTTATATGGGGTAAAAATGTGTCAAATTGCCGGCAACTTTTGACGATCCAAAAAGTTCTCGATAGTTTAATTACACATAATACTCGCCATCAATACTCGCCTGTTTGGCACCGGACTTGCGCGGCGGGCGGCACTTAGCATAAACATCGCGTAACTAGCAGCGGCAACGGCAACGAGTAGTTAATAATTAGAAAACGTTTATATCAAAAGTAGAGTCGCCTATGTTTAGTATAAACGGATCCTAAAGAGGATCGTTTTGTTATTTTCTTTAAGTCGGTTCTAAAAGGGTCATATATTCACTTTAATTAGGTCTCTAAATTCCAGTAGCCGGCAAAAAACAGAAAACGGCAGCGACGGGTGATGAAGTACTGAGCAGTGAGCATCGAGCATCGAGAAGCGAGCTGTGAGCATTGAGCGAGCAGTGACGTGAGCAACCCCGCTGCATGCTGATTGCTGATAAAGTCCTGATTACCAGATCCGCGGCTTTAATTCCCATCCCTAATTGCTGTATTATTTGAGTACCGGTGCAGGCAGGCTCGTAGAATTAGTCATGCGAATGTTAACAACTTGTTTCTTTAGGTCGACTTAGCGGTTGCTCAGATGTTTAAATTATGTAGATTAATTATACAGCTTGGACACACAAGAGGAAAACTAGGCGACGATGTTTTCATGTGCACTTAAGTTGAAATACGAGGAGCTGCGTATAAATAATACATCCTAATTTTGCTTTTAAATCTGGCGGAATTGCATTATTTCGAGTGGCCATTCCTGAAGACCTTGGGAGCGTAATATTAGCTCTAAATAAATCCCATCGGGCAGTTTTTTGTGAAGCTGTTCGAGAAGCAAATCCCAGGGTTTTCTAATCTGAATAAATATTTTATGGCAATTTTAAACCGCAATGCAAGATTTTGTTACCTATTAAAATTGTAATAGTATTCTACAATGATGATATTTATTATTTGGCTGTTTTAATACTTGAATTGTATCATTTATTGCAACCATTTTTCTTGATCTACTTATAAGTGATCCTCGCAATATGCATTTTTTTCTATGAAGCTATTATAAGGAAAATGTTACAATAAACTAAACTGCAATTTTATTATGCATGTAGGCCTAAGGGAGGTTACAAATTAAAAGAAATACTACGTTTAATTTGGTAATTTATGTTTAAATTGTTCCTTTGGCTCAGAGATTTTTTAAAGAGGTTATAAAACAAAATTTAGATAAAAAATAAATGCCGGGGAATAATAAACCCTTGCGTGTAATTATTGCACTATTTTATTTGTGTTCAGCCGATTTCGACAGATTTTTTGACGGTTTTTCTTTCTAAATATTATTCATTGTGCATACATTTTCATCCAGCTTGTTTCAGAGTAAAAAGTGCTAATCCGTTTCACACTTTAAAAAAACTATGACACCTGAAGTCACAAACTGTTACAAAATATTTCCTTCAACGCAACTTTTCAAAAGGCGAGTTTGATGTAAATTATTGAAAACAAAAAAGTTCTATTCCTCAAAATTTATCCAAATACAATACTTGATTTATGTCAATTTTAAAACCGGTAGTCAAAATGAAAAACAGGAAATATGAAAAGCTAAAATCATAAAGGAATTCCAACAATCGTCTTTGACTTCAAAAATATGTCCATGTAACCGGACCATCAAAGTAATTACCTTTGACTGGCCTTGTTTACTTACAGCTAATTACCGATGATCCAGTTAATTATGTAATTAACGGCACATGGGAGGTGTAAGGCAGACGGATGGCCCATGGCAGCGGCGAGAGAGAATGCCACGTCGTGGGTGGTCGCATGCAAAACGCTTTTAATAACCAAAACGCGCATTACTATAATTCAGCCCGCTATAGGTGGCCCAGTGCGAACACTGCACAGTGCACTAGACCTGGACAACGTGCACTCTCGTGGCATAGCTCTAGTCTCATCCTTAGAATAGTCAATAGTATAACATTTGATGGGTGAAAAAATAAAATAAGTCCAAAACCCGGTTATAACTTTATATAGCATTACTATAAGCAGATGCAAGCACAGTTTAGGGTTAAACTTTGTGCGTAATAATCAAATAATGAATAAAACAGATGATTGAAATGTACGATCGGTTTTGCTTTCTTACTCTTGATATCCAAAGAAAAATTATTGTAAAACAACCTGTATCTTGGTGATCTAGCTTTATTTGACCTTTAGTTGGGATTACAGTTTTAATAAACGGCCAAAATCGTGAGTATTTTGTATAAATTAAGGTGATCAAATAAAACATAGCAGATAGGAATAGGAATTGACAGAAAAGCAAACTTTATGTTGTGTTGAACTTTTTTAAATAGTATGAATACGAGTAAAATCTTAAAAAAAACTAGGGAGTTGACGATTAAATTTTATTTTAAGCCGGCTTTTAAACGAAAATTAACTCAACCAATTAGTTAATTTATAGTTTTATTTCATGATTTTCCGATTTCCTTAAATTAGAAGTCACACATTGACAATCTGGCCATGATTGAACGGAACATTGAATCACATTTTTACATAATCTAATACTGAATCTTTACTTCATGGACTTTCTAACGTAACAATCTATATACACAAACATGTTCTTGGCCCTCACACCATAGTACTACAAGAATTTATATTTTTTACTATGTAGCCTAAATAAGACGGTACATTTAGGATTACACTATTTAAGCTTAAATTAAGTTGTAATTAACAGTTTTTATTTCATAATATATTTTTAACTATTCCATTTATTCTATTATTCTGCGTTGCAAATAAAATAATTGTAATTTGCCATTTAAACTTTTATTTTGTAGTGAGTTCAGATTGGGTTATTTCTTTTATTACTAAATAAAAGTGAAAGCCATGAAATGAGTATTTAATGGAAACATATAGCTTACTTAAAATACCCTGAAGAGACAATTCGAGTTCCAAAATGAATCTATACCTCTTTATATGATAAATAGATATAAAAAGGGTGATAATGTTGTTTACAGATACGTTAAGCTGTTCGGAATAAAGTTAAGGAGAGCAGGACAATTTTAATAACGCGTTATTAATCCACTGCTGACTTGCTCGATGATTTATAACAATATTCACTTTCCATCCGTTGCATGACAACTTTAAATCTTCATTTGTAAACGATGTGGTTTAACAAGGGTACAACGCAATGAGCTGATTATCTTCAAAGTGATTGAAGTTACTATTTTTAAATCTACTCCTCACAATAAAACACAACTATTCAACTTCGCATTTCCCTATGCAATATTCCCAACCCAGCTGTTGTAACAATATTGAAGATGGAATCACAATTTCAAAGTGGATGGAACGATAAGCCAAGACAGTTGAGTGGACATTACATTGGCGTCAATGACAAATGACACTTTTTGGGGACCCGAGAAAACTGATCCCTCATTTGTTAGGCGGGCGCGGCCGCGAGCTCCGACACCGACATTCAAATTTGGAATTTATGTGACTCATTGGTCTCGTCTCGTATGACAAGGTTATACTGATTGCAGGAAACTACCTCGCCTATGACTCATGATTAAACGTGTTCACATATACTAACCATCTTCTATGTAGTAATCGTTTGGTATTTACGATTGTAATACAATTCAATTAGTTCATGTGCTTTGTTAGCAGTAAAGTTTTGGTGAAGGTAAGTTTATAATTGAGTGATTATCGTGAAATGTGAACAACTTCTTGATCGGCATTGTACGTGTTATTACATTTACGGAAAGTAAATAAAAGATACTTCTACTAACACATAAAATAAATATTTACGCTTATACGGTTAACTCAAAAGACGGTAAATATACATAAAAGATGATAAGTGGGGATTGATTTCGATTGGACACTCTAATCATCATCAGACCTAATAGGCGAGTGTTCTGCCGTGTCGAATGTCTTGTGAGTTAACAGTATAAGCGTATATATATGTTTTAAGTGTTATTATACGTATCTTTTATTTACTTTCTGTGAAATGTGTTAACATAAACGTAACTTTGGTCGTGTATTGTGTAGTGATTTGGGTCATTTGTGTTAATTTACATTTTTCTTTACGACTATAAACAAGTTTTCGTAACTTTTGATTCTTTTCTTGACTCTCATCATCAGCTTTTGCATACAGATGTAGACATCCCATCTATATGTCAGCTGTAACCAATTTTGTATTAATGAAGAACACTGTTAAATCATTCATTTATCAGAGTGTTCTACAATGAAAAAGTCAATTTTCTCCTCTTTTTTTATTGGTGTGACATAAAATATGCTATAATTTGTATTCAACAGAAATCAGTAATTTACATCAGTTAAACCTGTCTTGGTCGAAGCCACTATTTACTATTGCATCTTTATGAAGCCTTGAAAGCTTTGTATTACCCAAGGTTCTGAGTCGGAAATATGTTTAAGTAGTTCCCCAGCTAAGGTAAGATCATATGAATCTTATTACACTATAACAACGACCAATTTAACTTTTGCTCTCATAAAAAAATATATGATGTTAAATTGTGGCTGTAGAACTTTATCAAAATTCAATTCAATTCAATTCAATTTCATTTCAATTGCATTAATGATATATTTCAACTACTAATTGTTGAAGTACAATTTGTTACGTCAATTTTTAGACACAAAACATAAAATCGGTAAAGATATACATATTTATTAGGACAATTCTTCAATATACATGTTTTGTATTCCACTAATCTAAAACATGTATTTTCCTGTTATAGTTCACCACGCGCCAACAACATCTGGTGAAGTGATTCCACGTCAGAAGAAAATATGACGCATCAGAGTTACGCATATGCGTTGGCAACATTGATATTCGGGAAAAGATTTCTGATACACCTGAAAAAGCGACCGATGGTGTGCCTAATTTTACCAGTGCAACGAATCGAGGAACTACTTACATAATAAGAATTATATAACTTTTAATATTTAATACACTAGTTTCTAGAACAGTATGATCAAAAACATCTTCTATATGGATGTGTTTTTTTTTGTTTTTTTTTTATAGTTGATCATAACGGACTATTCATGACAAATAAGTTCTCTTTTGATTCATGTTTACAAAATTAATTAGTGTTTTTATTGACTATATTTTACAGATGCATGACTGCTTATATAGTTTTTTACTTTTTTTATTTATCATTGTTATATTTTTTAATCAATCCTTCAAGAGCAATATAACGTATCTTATGAGTAATTCAGCAATGTATATAACCAGACATTACAATTGACATGCAACACTTATATTTCAAATGGGCAAAACAATTCTTTGTCTTTAACATTAACCCTTCTTGTACATCAAGTAAATTCTAGTGAAATAATTTAAAAAACTAATTCTTCTACAATTAATTTATGATCAACGGTATAACTTAAATCACCATTAAAATTCAAAATGAATATTTAATTTAATACGACACATTAAGTAATATTTTGCAACAACCAGTTCGGGATTGTGTAATGAAGGCGCGAGCCGCTAATAATAGAATGGATTACTTATTGAAATTATTATCATCAAGGAAGAAATCGATGTAATCGGTCCCATAAATCGGCTGGGAAGCCTAATGTCAAGCATAATTTGCCATTAAGATCGACAGTAATACGCAGTGGATTTAGGTTCAAAACTCGGCCCCACAAGCAGTCCTAATAAACCCGCTCTGACATATTTACCAGTGATTTAAGAGACAGAATGAGACGGCGAGGTCTAGTTGCGCGGGCCACCGACTGTATTCGTTTAATCTAATAACGTGTGTTTAGAGACCAGTCATTTGGAAGCCAACTAATCTTCGCGGGGACCTCCCGCGGTGCGGATGCGACTGTACCGCCGATGTCAACTGCTCGCACTGCTCACTACTCATTTCTTATTCCTCATTGCTCACTTATCACTGATCAATGCTCAATTTTAACTTATCATTTGATCAAAGTTTGATTTGTATTGACCTCTGCTCAGTTCTCACTTTTCATTTCCGATTTTTCCATGATCTCTGATTAATGTTCAATTTTTACTGACACTGCTTACTTCTCATTTTTGATTTCCCAATGCTCACTTCTCTATGTTCAATGCGTAATGCTCAGTGTAAACTTGTAAATGAATACTATTGTCTGTTAACTGTTCAATTCTCGATGTTCATTGGCTATTTTCAATGCTCAATGTTCACTGATCACTGATTAATGTTCAATGTTTATTAACATTAAACACTGGCTCACTGTTCGATGTTCGTTGATATTTTTTCACGTTCAATGTACTAATAACTGATTAATCTGCAAAGTTTACTCAACACTGCACATTGCTCATGTTCATTCATATTTGTCAATGCTCACTGTGAGGTCACTTCACCGCTCACCTTCTGTCTCATGTCATTATTGCAGGGTTCCTTTGACATCTGTCGCTAAAAAAAGCTGGACAACAAGCAACAAGCTGTCATCACACAATTACTACTAGCGGTCTAGTGGGACGAAAAAAACTGGAATCTAAGTTAGAAGTTGAATCCATCTTTCTTTGATAATAATTATGTCTTCTTTATGTGTTTACAGATCAAGTGTGAAATGACGACAGTGTCGAAGTGATCAAATGAAAGTCAATTTGTCCTTCTGATATGTTAGAAATTTAATATCCGTCGGACTAGTATTTAGGTCAATTAAAATACAACATAACGTACTGATATTCTGACGAATAATATACATGTTATCATATTAATCATCTGATTAGTTTGTAGAAATGGTCAGCATAAATGACTGTAATTTAAAAACTTTTCAGTACAGTAGGGCCCACTTCATTTAAATTGACCAGTCATCAAGTTGGGGTTATTCCTCAATTTCTAAACAATGAGTTAACTCATTGGGCTGGTCAACTATTTATTAATATTGATTGTTAATATTGATTAGGCTTTAAACAAACTTTGGTCATGAGTTGACACATATATTATTCCATAGACTTAAAAATCTTATACTGCATGAATGCTAGTGGTAGAAATTACTAGCAATATTGTTAATATAGATTGTTAAGACCAATATCTGTATTTCGAAGCTAAATATTTTTGGAATTCGTTTGTTTCCAAACTGAATATTTTAGGATTTCTCTAATGCACAAGTGCACGTTTTATTAGACCTTTGAACACAATTTTAATTCATCAACTGTGTTAATTATTGATACCACCGCCTGATTGTATTTAATTTTATTTATTTATTTTATTTAGCGTGACATTTCTAAAGTGCTTATTATAAAGTATAAAACTGTACTACACACCACTTGCTTTTATTTAATTTTTACATAGATAGGTACTCGACTACACAAGAGGATATAGCAGAAATAGAACAACCTTTAGGTTGGACCAGTTAAACTAAACTTTTTCTAATAAAATCTCAAATAAAACACCTTATAAAACTATGTAATTTTAATCATGATAATATGATCTAATTCAAGTTTTTACTTAAATATACATACAAAAAGAAAACATTATCTTTATAATTTTATTTGTAACCTCATACGTAATATTTTAATTTCTAAAATTATTAATGACCAAAAACTGCGGATAGGTAGGTATCTTAAATGCGACTGTTAATATTGGAACTTGCATACATTTTTTCACGGATATATCTTTCATTTACACTTTTCGATTTTGTTCACTATTTTGATTGATATTTTAGTTATTAATCGGTAAAAAAATTTACCTATGACTTTTGATGTAAGGGGTTCTCTAATAAATACTGTTTTCTTACACTTATGCGTATGTTTTATGTTTTCTTATGTAGATGGATAACAGGTAATGTTAAGCTTTAAAAGATCAGGTACCGATATTATCACATACCCGTGCCTCACACACTGTATGCATTCTACAAATTTAATCATTTCCATCTCAGTCTAGTTCAATTGTTGATGTGTTCATTTTTATCATAACACAATAAACAAAACTTTTTCGGAATCTATACTCAAGAGTATGTTTATTAATTGGTCTACCCTACTTTTCCAAAATTTACTTTTCAATACAGCTGTTTATCTAGGGAAAGACCCGCTTTTTACACCTGAGCTCGTGGACGAGGAATGCAGAAGTTGTAGTAGTGAGTAGCTCCCTGGACAAGATACAAACGATGGGGCGTGGCAATGGGCGCAGAATCACTCCCAGACAAACTCACCGGTCCCTACTCTTGATGCTCTGAATTGTGACACTCAAGTTTCTCAACACTAACCGATTTATTTAAATTTTGAAGCATTCCTAGCTTTCTCGATCTGAATAGTCCATGTTAGTTTGGGAAAATTGTGACCAAAATGATCCGCTAGATAAGTTTATTTTTTAATTAGCTATGCATGCATTGCTATTTTTTGTTCACATCTGTTTATAAACAAATTATGTCAAAAATCAAACAATTTAAATGTTAACTATGACCTTTAATCAAAGTGTATGGATAAAAAAAGTTTCTTTACACATCGGTCTTGAATATTGCCTGATAACAAACTTGTTTAACGTCTTTGTTCTAAAAATGTATCTGTGATAAAATGCTAGTTCTTATGCAACACATTGAGTATACAACTAACAATTGGTTGCAAGAAAAATTTAATCTCCAATATAATTTGTTAAGGATAAAAGGTAGCACAAGTTCGGAATCTTTAGGTTACGTTGTTTGGCCCAAACTCATTTGACATAAGTGACGACTGGAACGTTATATGAGAACCAACAATTTGCGTTATGGAAAATCTAAGCGGTGACACTATTAGGCCAACAGAAAGTTAAACACTATAGTTCTCACCATACGGAAATGGTAAGATGAAATTGTATTCCATAAAGCTAGTAACATTTCATAAACTCTCATAGTATTATTTTAAGCGATCTAGTCTAATGAAAGTGTCATGCAAGTATGGCAATAAAATCTTCTAATTCTTCTAACAACTGAAAGGAACACCACGTTTGAATTGTGATGGTAAAATGGTTCCAGATCAGATTCAATTACTGTATTTGGAATGAGCTATTTGGTTTTGGCTCCAAGATCTGCAAGTATGTAAGCTATTTGGGGTTCGAAGAAACCTTGTCTCGGCTTCGTTCAGGCATGTAGAGTTCTGTACTTGTCTTCTCCGTAGCGTCCTATGCTTAGTTTCATACCCTGACAACGTATGGCAATGTACCCGCAACGTTACAAATAAGGCCAGGTTGAATACATTGTATCTAACGAGAGTTTTTACTTAAATTTTCAGATTTAATTAAGGAATTGTGAGTTTTTTACAAATAAATGGTCTTTAATTGGAAATATGATTAAGTGTGTTAACATTTTAAAAAAAATCTCATGACATTAGAAATACTTTATAAAACATAAAATAATTAGAAGTTGTTTATACTAAACAATTTATTTCTTATTGGTTATTCACGAATTGTGTTTGGGTTTTATAAATAATCTTAAGAGAATAGTGACAATTTTATATTTAAATTTTTTTCAATAATTAATTAAATAACTTCTTAATCTAACTGCTTACTTTATTACAATCTTTGTTTACTTTCCGTAATAATTTATTAAAACTCAATTACAATTTACTGTACACATGTACTTTGCTAATACGAAAACAACGTACAGAAAGTAAAGTAATATTGCCATAACAGATCCCGCAAAGGCTAATTTATTGTGTATTTGTTTATCGTATGTAAATATTAAAATGGATTATCATAGAAGAACTAAAATGAACTGATTTCTGTACCACAAAATATGCAACCAAATTGACAAAAAATCAATGGTTTCTTGTCTAAATTATCATTTTCGAAATTCTATCAAAATTTTAAACAAAAATCTCTCAAAACTAAATAAAATTAACGCAAAAACCTTTAAAAACTCCATGTTAACAACCTTCGTAATTTAAAGTTTAATACTTTTGTATATCGTTTTGCATCTACTCTCGTACTCTGTTTAGTATACTAAAATTGCATTTTTGTCGAGTTAATACAGGGTGTCCCGTAACTCTCTGGACACATGTATATAGCATTATTGCTTAGGTCAAGACAAACACATTTCACCATAGGAACATGGGTCTGTGGTGCCTAGTTCACCGACTGTCGGTATTTATGTGATTTTTACAAAAACATTAATAGCTCCTAAACGGTTGGGATTTTGCAAGACTGTTTATCTTATTAAGACTTATCTTTGTTTAAACTTATACTAAAAAAGCATTAACCGTTTCAAAATGGCTGCACTTTAAAATACTTTATGCCAACTTTCACGAAAACCGTTAACTTAACAAAACAATTGCAAGATACAAAAAATTTAGTAAATTTTATGTAGTTTTCAATAATAGCTTATTTGTTAAGAATGGATAAATAATAACAGAGAAATGCCTTCTTTTTCCAAATGCATGGCCAATTTTCTCCTTCTAAACAATGCTAAACAACGTAAAAGGAGTATTATTTATTAACAACGGTTAATGATTTTTTTTGTATAATTTTAAACAAAGATAAGTCTTAATAAGATAAACAGTCTTGCAAAATCTCAACGCTGTATTCCCAACCGTTTGGGATTTATTAATGTTTTTGTAAAAATCACATAAATACCAACAGTCGGTGAACTAGGCACCACAGACCCATGTTCCTATGGTGAAATGTGTTTGTCTTGACCAAAGCAATAACGCTATGGTCCAGAGAGTTACGGGACACCCTGTATAAACATACAATATATAATCATGGCATTTATTATGTTGAGATGTAGACTAATTCTTGAAATTCACTAAGTATTTTGAGTTCATTGAATTAGTAGAAAAAAATAAAAATAAAAATTGAGTCGTTATAATGTTGAAAACATATTTAAATTACACACATATAATGTATGAATACATAACTAATTAACATGCAAAATCTAAAGTATCAATTGCAATAAGGTATTTAAAAAATGTTTATTTAAATGTATTTTTTATATCGGTTACCGACAATCTTTCTTATCATATCTTTAGGTAAGATACAAATAATAAAGCAGTGTACATCTGCTTGAAATCATCTACAGGGCAAAAAGCTCCTGTCATCTTACAAATATTGTAATGTAATTGTAATTTAGTATAGCATGTAAAGCTCACTTTGTGCAGTGATCCAAAGCGGCCACCGTCACCATCGTACTTACTTCTTCCTGAGAAAAAACAAAAACAAAAATTAGCTCTCTGCGAAAACAAACGAAGAAAACTGAAAAATTAAAACACAAAATAGTAAAAGTATATCATTTCTTAAAAATATACAACCGCTTCATTTTATATACAAGCTCTTTGATGATCTGCATTGTTTGGAGGAATATAAAAAGTAATAAACTTTTCAACAATAAATCAAAATAATAATAGTAATAACCAATAATTATGTAATGAATATTTATGGAATAAACAAATACATGAGAATTCAATACATGGTGTGCTATATTACTTTACTTGTAGGTTTAATTATATGGTTTGCTCATTTAGAATAGATACAAATTGGTAAATATTTCAAAATGATTAAAATATTTTCTATATATTCTAGTTCAATTATAATTATATAAATTAAAAGAAATTGAAATAACACACTCCATTTCATCTGTACACCTGTGTTGGCCTATGTTAGTTGGTAATAAACGTGCTAATGTAATTTGTGTACTAATACCTAAATGGTATATTACTATACCGAGTGTTTTAATTTAGTCATTAGTCATTTGGACAATATCTTCAAAATTGGTTCAAACCATAAAAATGTTTTTTTCTTAGCAAAGAAAAAGACAATATAAGTAAAACTAACGATGTAACGATGTGTCCGGTTTAAAGAGGTTAAAACGATAAACACGCTCGTGTAGGAAACTAGTTAAGTGAAATCCATTTTGTACCAAAGTCATAACAAATTGGTGGTGTGAAAGTAAAATATACGGTGTTTTAATGAGGAAGCATGCGAGAGTGGTGAGAGGGGCGGGTAACTGCGTTGCGGAACATTTTGTGGTTGGAAGGGAAGCTTATCACGTTGTAGCACTCTGCCCAGCTAAATGGTCTTAAAATATGATAATAGAGAATTGCGGGGTAGGGTAGTGAGTTATGGGGTGTCATGGGGTAAATGGTCGCTCTTGTTAATGGTGTTTGGCGAGTGTTCCCCATAGAATCAATTGTGTAGTTTCCCGATAAGCGATCTACTCGTTCAGAAGTAAGCGATACCTTCTATACAAATACAGCAACAGTTGGTGTAGAAATAGCGGACACTTAAGATTCTTTAAACTTTGGTGATAAGAGGTGTGCGACCGGTAAGTGGTTAGAACGCGGAACTTCTGTCCTCGAGAATGGAGATCAAATCCGGCAAATCACCAATCATATTTTAGTGTCATACAGTACTGAGATCCACTGGTTCAGTCCGCCTATTAAATGAAATCCAAATATCTTACACGAGGAGAAGGGTAGGATATATCATTTATAAATTAGCCTAATTAGTAAGGAGAATGATAGACTTTCCTTTTTCAATTAACCATATATACGTACTAGTATACACGTATATTATATATATATTATATACGCACTTCGTCATTCAGTTTGAATAAAATAACAATCTGAATTTAGCGGAGCTGTAAATATTACCAGTATCGCATCATTATAACCATAGTTATCCACATTATGTATTTTTTTGTCAACATATCATTAACAAATTTGTAAAATAATGATAGTTAGTAATTTAGTCTCGTAGATTCAAATTGAAATATTCGAATATTCTCGTTCTCGTATAAATATTTGATTGTTTCGTTTAGCCAGTCACGAGCCTAACTTAGATTTTAGGTGAAAGTCTGAGTCTTTACAGTGCTTTCACGAAAAATACAGTTTCAAATTCTCAGATAATGAGATACCGGTAGTGGTCCCTTAGCGTGAGGATAGTGGAATCGCGAAAGTAGCCGCAGCAAAGATTGGCTGTACCAGGGTAGGGAACGCCTTGATTACTAACATCACCAATTCTACAGATACTTTACCACACACAGTCCTGTGTTCTATATCATTTTAGTCAATTGTCTACCAAAAACAAACTCAACAGATTCTAGCAAGTACAGATTAAGCATTTAAACAACGTTATGGTTGTAATTGAATTAGGTATTGTCGACAAATTATAACAAGAACATTTTAATATTTGTTCATCAAATTAAATATATACTGATGACTGGAATTTTAACTAAAAATATTTCCAACACCAAAAATTCAGGATATAACTAACGAAAAGTAAACAAACTTGTGGTATGACATCCGCTCCATAAAAACAATAATGTAGTAAGGTACAAACACATATGCAGCAGATAAGTAATGTGTAAAACCGCCAATCAAATCATTGCAGTTCACGCCCTTATGACGTCATCAAAACACTCTTTAATTCTCTTACTTAAATTTATGCAGTGGCAGTAGAAATGCCAGACCAGACAAGTGAAGTCTACTTTTACCCGAGCGGACTGTACGGCAGAGTCGCAAAATGACAACATATTCACGTCGAACGACAAGACAGACATTTATGCCTATGTAAATCATGTGACAGTTAGGCTAAGAGATTTACAGCCAATCTAAGCACAGTTGCCTAGAGTGTTTTACACTCATCCAAAGTCAAAAGGCGATATCCGATTTTATGGTCCACCATGCACATCCTGATGTCAACCCCAAAGTCGAAAATCGGAAGAATAGCTTCACGCCTTTTTGAGTTTATCAAGCGCAATATTACCCGGGCCCGGCTCAAGCCGCATTCCCAAAACCACTTTTTCACCGGAGCTCTCAGAAGGGATGGTTTGTTTGACTTAGGTCTTGAGCCTCGAACTCAAGGGAGATGGATTTGTGCTTTGTTAACAGACCAGTTGATGGTACAAAGGAATCACTGTCTTTCCGGGCACCTTTAGAGATGATGGTGTACAATAAGCCACCGCGTCCTTGAACATTTTGAAAATTACATTCAATCAAACTGTTATTGCAGCATCAGTACAAGTACAGTAACAAACGTAAGAATAAATAATCAAATGTAAAATCTCCATCATCTTTAACATAAGGTCACATCTGATAAATCTAAGTAACAAACTGGCGGAACTGGTCGTCGATACTTTACGAAATGATTCTTCAGGTGACCAGCTGAAGGGTTCGGTAATTCTGCCTGCAGCTGCATTAATGAATTATGTATTGTTATATGCGCAAACTTTACACATTACTGGATGCAAATACTGGGAGTGGTCCTCGGCAATATGGGCGGATGGGGTGTAGTCACGTTTCAAACATTTTGCATCTTAAAGTAACTCAAAGCTATTTTATGTAGGTTACAAAATTAGTTTTATTTCGATAAACAATAAATATCCAATAAATATCCATGTAGTAAATCGATCTTTACGAAGACGGCAATGGTGAACGACAAGAAATACAGATAAAACCACTACGATTCGATCGATCTATTTAAATCCTCCCAATTTGAATTCCCACCGCAACAGTAGACGGTAGATAAATGCGATTGGTTGCTTAGATTTCAAGGCCCGCCAAAAGACGGCTGAGAATCGTATAATGAGACAGAAAAGGCAATAAATCGTGGAAGGTGGCGAGAGGGCTAGGGCGCCCCGAGAAATGTGTTGAGGATCGGAGCCCGAACCCAACAGTCGATCGATAGGGCTATAAATCGAAACAACTGACACAAAAACACAAATGGTCTGGTCTAGAGTGGCTACTGGAAACTACTAGCTGTCTTCTCCCAGGTGGCGGACTGGGTGCTCATTAGTATAAAGCCGCCGCAGCCCCACAGCATCCCAACATCACAACACCGGGAACCTCCAAACTCGAGGTGATTGTGAGACAGGAGTTAAAACATAGTCGGAAATGATACTAATATTGATTAAACTATATCAATGACTTATAGAGATAAAACTCATCATACAATATACTATTAACAGATGTAAAAAATATTGAAATAAAGAAATTCTGAGATTAGACACTCAGTGTTGACTCAATTATATTAGTGTCTTAGTCTTATAGAGATACAGCACGTAATATACTCTCCCTCCGCATTCAACCTAATGTGTTGTAGCTTAGCTGATTAATTTTGTGTCCATAGCTGGCAAATATAGTTCAATTTGTGTCCTGATTTTAAAATTGTTTTCCATTTAAATACTAATAGTTAACAACCAATACTTAAATTAGTAACACTTTAGAAAGCTCTATCATTTAAAGAACCTTTTAATTTAATAAACGATGTAATATCCCGTTAAAAAATATGGACTATCATAAGCAAAACAGTAATATTAGCAATTCAGAAGTGAAGATCTAAGTATAGGATGGTAAAATAAATGTAAGGAATTGTAAAGAAGTGGGTCAAACACATGTATTATAAGATAGTTTTTATTTATTACAGTTTTCAATACGAACAAGTTTTAAAATGTATTCAGTAAATCATGCCAAAGTGAACATTAAAATTTGATGCATCGTGCTTGAGTGAAAACTGATGATGACGTAATACTACTGGAACCGTAAAGAAACTTATAAGGCAACTCGCATAGAAAGGCCAATAAATTACACCATTAGTCAAATTTCAACATAGAGCTAAAGTAAGTCGTAAAGTTATAAAACAAAAGGTGGGTCAAAAGCCAATTTCGGCACGAGCTAAACATCTGGCAACACCCGCTGTCGTGTCGTAAAATAAATCGGTCCAACTCTCCGATAGTGTCATAGTATACCCACGGAACACTTGGGCCCATGTCTTGAGCGTCGAAACACCGATGTCTTATCTCTACAGAATACCCTTTCTGGTCTGTTTGATTCATGCGTTTACGGTTGTGAAACCCATTCGATTTAGAGTAAGAGTATACAAATGATTTACAATATTAACTGGCAATGAAGTTCGATTTTGATCTATATGAATGGAGCAATATTCAATGTGAACTGTATGGCGAAGATCAAGTGGTATTCAGCCTCAATTTGAAAATGTTGAACAAAGTTGACAAAAATGAACATGTCACAGAAAAAAATTAAAAAAAGTGAGTGGGGATCTTAAGAACTAGAGATTATCTGCAGGCATCTTCGAAAAAATTTTGTGACAACATTTCAAGCACCTCCGATTATTTGTCTTAATGTTCGTTGGTCGTCTTATTCAATCGCACAGCGATAAAGTGATAACATTTGCCATTATAAACATATTTATCACCACAAACGCACATGTACACAACACTCGCAAGTCGCACGCCGACACCGCATGTATTCCCTGAAGGCACGCCTATTAGCGAACGAGCGATTATGCTCGATTAAGACGTATTACAAAGTAGCCCCAACAAATTAAAGAAGACATTGTTTGTCCAGTAACAAAATTAAAAGAGCGCGGGGCGGCGCCACCGTGGCATCGTCAACCTGGGTGGTCGCACTTGGACCTTCGATTCCTCATCGTCCGTGCCTCTAATGTGTTCTTTATCCGGTCTCGAGAATTTCCTGCCGGCCGCCACTCAATTTCCGACGCCTGAATTAAAACTAGCATAATTAATCTACTAACGAGCCAGCGGACATGCAGACGCCTTAGGCAGCTACTGGTGCTCTAGTAAGTAGCAATTGCGGTACTGACGATGTAAAAGACGATCGAATGCTCAAAGATTTGGTGGAACTGAAGGTACTCCGGAACATAGTAGCTGTTGCGATACCTACGATGTGAAAGACGATTGGATGCCCAGATGTTCAGCGGAACTACTGGTTCTCAAGAATATAGTAGCTGTTGCAGTACCTACGATCTAAAAGACAATTGAATGTACGTTCAGTGGGACTACTGGTGCTCTTGAATATAGTAGCCGTTGCGATACCTACGATGTGAAAAACGTTTGGATGTCCAAATGTTCAGTGGAACTACTGGTGCTCTAGAATATAGTAGCTGTTGCGATACCCACGATGTGAAAGACGATTGGATGCCCAGATGTTCAGTGGAACTACTGGTGCTCTAGAATATAGTAGCAATTGCGATACCGGCGATGTAAAATACGAATGAATGCTCAAAGATTTGGTGGAACTACAGGTACTCCGGAATATAGTACTGTAGCTGTTGCGTTACCTACGATGTGAAAAAACGATTGGATGTCCAAATGTTCAGTGAAACTACTGGTGCTCTAGAATATAGTATCTGTTGCGATACCTACGATGTAAAAGATTATTGAATGCTCAAATGTTTGGTAGAACTGCAAATATCATTGAATGCTCAAATGGTGGTACTAAAGGTGCTCTAGAATATAGTAGCTGTTGCGATACCTACGGTGTAAATAACAGGTAAATTGTAAAAGGTTTCGTGGAGCTACTGGTGCCCTAGAACTAAGCACCAAAGACACTACCAACTATGTACCGACTTAAATTTGACAAATATCAAAATATTTACAAGTTAAAATTCCATCAGAATTTTGGATTTAGAGCAGAGCTGCAAACTATGCAGAATGTGTCTAAGCTTTGGATTTAGCTCTCTAGAGGCAGATCTATCTAGAAGAGAGCATACAGTTTCTGTATCTACGAAATAAAAGACGTAAAATGCACGTTCTGGCTAAATACCTTCATGATTTAGAGGAGAAATAAATAATTTCGTATTATACAGGAAAATATAAAATTTAACAATTGTACAGCAATTTCACAACAATTATTGTAGACACAGTTTTTAGCCGTGATAAGATTATACCAACCGTAGACGGTTTATGGTTCCCTTAGTTTTATTCAACAGTGTGTGCTATATTTATTATTTATTTCTTAACACCTAATGATAGTGCTGATATGCCATAGAAAGAGAGTTAATTCAATAGTTACTGTACGCAGTTGGCAGTTTAGGTACACAGGAGTTTATATGATATGGTGTTGTTATATAGAGAATCTTCTTTCCTGGAGATCCGTCTACAAATTCCACCAATTATCAATGGTTTCAGCCACGATTACTAGAAAAATACCGGTATGGATCATAAACATAAACAAATGACGTTGTTGGCCCGAATTCTATACTAATAGCATTGAACATATGTTTTGACAGTTCCATTTAAGCAATGTTAAGTAATGTTTATTTTCGGGCCAAAAACGTCATTTGTTTATGTTTATGATCCATACCGGTATTTTTCTAGTAATCGTGGTTTCAGCTAAGTGATAGTGACAAAACCTGGTTCACCTATCTAGTTGTGCAGACTGCTAATAAATCACGGATCCTGGCCCTAGGTATAACACCTAAATACCAATAGTCTTTAGTAGTTTACAATAATTGCTTCATACTACACTATATATACTAAATACATAATTACTCGTTTGGTTTTTCCTCTACTTCTTGTCTGTAATAAAGAATTATAATTTATTTAACCTGAGTTGAGTCAAATTAAACACAATGAAGTCTCGAGTGGGACCCATATAGTTAAATAGATTGGAAAAATTATTGCACCGATTTGGTCAAAATAAACATAAGACCGTCTCTATAGTAATGGTAACTAAGCTACTGTTGATCCGAGGAGTTCCTTATAAGCAAATAAAACAGTAGTTAAAGCTAAACGCACGTTTCCTGCATAAAACCTCCCACTTGGAAAAGAACTCCTAGTTAAGGCTACAATTACTAGTCAAAACAGTGTATTTAGGATCAATCGCAATAATCGATTCGTCAGTGGAGCACTGGCGCTCGCCGCTCGCTGCTCGCCACTTGTTACCTTAACGATGGTTCCATTCAAAGCAGACCCGCATCTAATTGTTCAATATGTTCCAAATTGGAAGATTAATGATGGATGGAGGAGTTGAGGTGCCCAAGGCCAAGGCTCGAGGAAGGAACTCCCTGGAGATTTTGGAACTCGGGATTTGGTGGAAAGTTGTGTAAAAATCGCTATCTTGTAAGCAGTGAACAATCGGGAGTTTTGGGTAGGAAATGTCACCATGAGTTTATTTAATGGCGTTAAGTATGACCGTTGGTTAAAATTGGCATTCAAAGAAATAAATCTTGTGTATGGTGTTAATTATGTCAATACAAATATTTTGAGATCGGCACTCACATTTCAACAAAAGAACCATCTTTTGCATGCAATTTGTTTTTACTTCCTGTGAAATGCAGAGGTATTTGTTCTAGGTCGCTAGGCACGAGCCCGGGATTGTTTTTCACATTACTTCAGGCTAGACCTAGGGGTTGCGGCATTGTCACTTAGATAAAATCATTGGTGATTTGACGGGATTTGCACCCGGGACCTCGGGGACAGAAGACTCACGCTCTAACCACTAGACCAGATCCCCCCCCCCAAAAAAACAAAAAAAAAGGAAGTATAGACTGCTTAGAGATGTTTAAGACAGTTAATACTCAATGCTCGGTTCTATGGCTTTGATAAACAGTAATTATATGATTATGTTTGAAATTAAAAGTTTATGTTAATTGTTTTGTACTTTTAGCACTACGACATCATTCAATAAATTCCATTGTGTTCTTTAAGTTACTCTATGTATTTTACATCAAGTTTACTTTTCTTGAAAATTCTAAAATTGACCCTGAGAATATTTACATGTTACTTTCTTTTATTTGGTTATTGATAATCAAGGTGGTTCTTAAATGATAAAATATTAGGTTTAGTACATTTGGGCGATGCAATACAAAATTGTTGACGAATTAAAAATATCACTGTTCGTCCAAAGTAATATTTACAAAAATCAGCAAAACCTTAGAGGAATACGCACAAGGTAGGTTTATCGAACTCATTTCATCACACTGCACAATTCAATCTACATACTATTAATTTTCAAACAGATACAAGACAATATTCACCATAAAAGTGAGGAACAAAGAAAATGACTCATTCTCAAGGAGCCCAGGGTCTGACAAAAATTGATTAAGTTGTTTTACTTAAATGCTACTCACCACCCACCATTTAAATCAACATTTGAGCACCTCACCTAATACCCACACTGGAGAAGCCGTGTTTCGAGGGGGCTGGCGTTGTTTTACTCCCAGATTATAATTAATTATCATTAGATGCTGGAGGCCCGGCTCCACTATGGGTTCAGTTCACGGGGCTATTAAGGAAGCTATGGATTTTTCATTAGGGATGATTTTAGTCGGAAAGAATTTCATTAACGGACTTGATATTATATTCATCATACGGAATTCAACTTGGTTGGTGGTCGACATAATAAAGAAATTAAATAAAAATACTTACTAAGATAAATCTTTTACTGTTTGCCCATCTATGATATGTGTAAAAACATGCATTGACACTAATCCTTGTAAAAAGCAAAAATAATTATCAAGTAAAAAAGTCAAAGTTTCCAAAATTTAGATCATAAAATTCTACGCCGTCTGCTTGTACTCATATCTTCCTCTAATTAATTTAGTTCACATTTTCTGTTGCACAGTGATCATAGAATATATTTGAGCTTGATATACACTGTATAACACTGTAAAGGTCTCGTGCGCCAAATCTTTATAAATGTGATACGTTTATTTTTAATTGTGTATTTCTATTTTTTACTTCCAAACCAAAAATAAAAGTTAAGGAATTAGTATATTTAAATCATTCGATAAACGCTAACCCATAAAATATATTGGGACGATATTATTGATTCGCCCAAAAAATTAGTCAATTGAGCAACTATACTAGCAGAGAAAAAGAGTTCTGCAATAGTAACATAAGATTTTGATGGGTGGATGTTGCTCTACGACCTCCAATTGTTTCAGGCATCCTTATACCTTGCGCCACCTCTACACACACCAATTTAAATAATTTAGTTTATTAGGGTGATAGGCCTATTACTAATATTACCCAAGTAATCATTTTATATGTATCAAAACTAGGCCCTACTTGTACCATACTATTTACATTGATAGCTTATACCCTGGGAAATTCGCTAAAACAGTGCTCAATGACTTTTGGCTCTACCAAAGTCATCGAGTTGTTTCAGATATTGTTCGATTGAGTCACCTTTTGGGACACACCGTAGACTACCGTCTGTAGCCGTAGGTATGGGTTGGGGTCGTTTTGGCAGGTGTTCGACTTGCGATCTTTTATCCGTCGGTGACTCTGCGCGGCCCGTGACGGTCCCATCACAACACTGTGCCAGATAAGTAATGGTGTGCGAGAGTGTGGAAGTGGAGGGTCGTCGTAGTCACAAAGAGATCTTTGTCACGTTATATTGTGTCCTCGCCACAACTCCACAACGGCGCAGACGCCAACGACTAAACACCAACAATATAATATTGTCAGCCAATCATGGTGAAACTAAATCAAACTAACAGAAACCAAAGGCGTCTTTCATTCACATCGTTAAATACATCAATTGACCAACAAGAAAGTAATTTGCACTGTGAATTGTACGTGATAATTCTATATGGCCCGGCGTAGGGTATTCAAATTTTCAGAGTTTCATACTAAGTTTGAATTACATAGGCCTACTATGAATTGATAGTGATTCATATTAAACAGATGCCCTGTTAGGATGATGCCTACACAAAATCTAATGGTGTTCCATACAGTTGACCATGTGTCTAAAAGTGATCCTATGGCACGTTTTGGAATTAAGATGGTGATTAACAGATCCAGTGGCAACCGTTGCAACTGAGAATATGTCTATATAAAATCCAGTGGCCCCCCATACAAGTAATATAATGTCAACACAGATATAGTGGCGCACAGTATAGCTTACACAATGTTCAAGTCAAATCCAGCGGTGCCCCGTACAAATGAGATAATGTTCATCTCAGATTCAGTGGCACCCAGTACAGCTGATAGTGTTCAGATCAGATCCAGTGGCACCCTTTGCAGATCAGATCCAGTGGCGCCCGTACAGCTGAGACAACGTTCAGATTAGATCCAGTGGCACCCATCGAATTATATATAATATAATTCGATGGTGGCACCCTTTGCAGATTAGAGTCAGTGGCACCCTTTGCAGGTCAGATCCAGTGGCGCCCCGTACAGCTGAGATAATGTTCAGACCAGATCCAGTGGCGCCCAGTACAGCTGAGATAATGTTCAGACCAGATCCAGTGGCGCCCAGTACAGCTGAGATAATGTTCAGATCAGATCCAATGGCGCTTTAACTCAGCAGCCACAGCGATGCGGTAGGTTAAGGCTGTTGAAAGCTCATAAGCTCCTGCTGCTCATTACGGCCAAATATCTCCCGTTTATCTGCTCTTCTGCGTCTTGTGTTTTATCGATTTACGACGGCATTATGAAGTTTTTCCTCGGTTTTATAACGCCCTTTGATTGAGCGCTTCGCCGCCAGCTCTTCAGGATTCACACAACTATTCACTCGTTTACTGCCAATTTCTCTTAGTTTAACTCTCTGATCTTTCAGCAGGATAGTGTCATCGTTGAGAATGTTACTCATTAAAAGTGTCTGGGAAACTAAACGAAATAATTAATTTGTAATTTGTATACTGTACGATTAAAAGCATGAAATACTTCAATACAAGGTTGCAAGAGAAATATTACAATTACACCACATTGCAAAGAAAGGACATATTTTATCATTTATTTTTTATCTGTACCGGTAATTAATTTGTAAAGTTTTAAATATAATCCAGGTTGGGATACTCCCAAGCTTTAGTTTAGTAAAACGATAATATCACATAATTCTGTTTGTGAATATACAGTATAAAAATAGAGTGTTCGTTTCTCTGGGCCATTGAATTGTAGTATAAATTGTGTACTTGATTCTGTCAAAGAACTCAATTAACAATTCTCTTATGCATATTTGCATTTTTTGATTCGGAAACAAAATGAATTGTTTGGCAGATTTGAAATATTTGGGCTATAACTCAATATGGCTAAAATTTAAAAAAATGTTTCAAAACGTGATTTGCTTGGTAAAATTTAAGGTTTTTACATCGTGCTTGTGACACAAAAGTCACAAGTGACGCAAGGTGAGTGACAAGGACAGAGGTCGTCTGAAGAGCTAAGAAGAGGAGGAGAGAAGAGAGAGAGAAAGAGTGAGTGAGTGAGAGGGAAGAGAGCAGAGCGTGGTGGGTCTGTGATGTCTCTATTACACTAGGCCGGCACACCCTGTGGCCACCCAAGTGGTATAGTCGGGGCTCGGACCAACTGGCCCACACTCGATAATAAAATATCACGACTCGACACACCGCATACTCGCACACTGTCGCACCGCCAAACTGTCACAACGTCAAATTGTCACCACCGTCCAACTGTCACAACGTTATATTGCCACAATGTAAATCAGCAATTCTCTCTCATTGACACCTTCTAACAACAACTGTAACACTGTCAAACTGTCACAACAACACTCTGTCACACCGCCTTCGTCCAACAGTCACAACATTATACAGTCACAATGTAAAACAGTAACATTATCAAAATCCAACTTCAAGACTATCAAAACGTCTCAACGTCGAAATGTCACATCCATCCAACTGTCAAATTGTCACATTGTCAAAACGTGACATTATAACACTGACACACTTATACATCATAACCAAGAAACTGTCACAACAAACGTCATATTGTCACAAAATAGAAAGCTAAATACTGTCATACTAACACGTTCTTACACCACAATCCTTGCACTATAAAATTGTTACAACCAACAAAGTGTTGTATTGACATAACGGTTAAACTGTCATCGTCGTCTAACTATCAATATGTAAACATGTCACACCACAACTTTCGCTGTGTTAAACTATCACTGCCAAAAAACGGTTGCACCTCCAAACCCAAACTGACAAGAGCCTGTAATACTGACACACTGACACTGACAATCTCTTACACCACAGCTCTCACACCGTTAAACTGTCATGTCCAGCAAACTGTCGTGCTGTCACGATGTCTAACTGTCATAACACCACACTTTCTAACCCAAGATACTCTTATACTGACATAGCATTATAATGTAACAGTGTTATACTGTCAATATGTTAAAATGCCACAGTTTAAAGCGATCACCATTATACCACAACGTATCATTGTTATGAGCATCAAAGAGTCTCAACGTCACACTCAACACTGTTATAGTCGTAACTGTCTGGCCCCTTGCCACAATATCTGGATGTCGATATTATCTCAAATCTGTCACATATGTTTCAAAGCTAAACGAAAAATATTCAAAGTATAAGGCAATACCTTTCTAATATAATCCTTGATAATTTAACTCTCGTGTTAATTTGTATAAACAGAATGCGAATAAATTAATAGAAAATTATATTGTAATTTAAAAATATATTTTGCAAGTTAGATCAAAAGTTTGTTATAAATGTAAAACTTACTTGTTATTAAGTACTGTATATCTTTTATTGTTTGTTAATAAAAGCAAACTTCATCTTTATTATTAGAGAAGAAACTCAACACTTACGAATGTATCCTAGTTTTGCTTCGATATCTATGACACATGAGGACTAAATGATCACTGAAAGCCCAGAGGAAACTTGATAACAATCTACAATCGCCCCTCCAGAATATAATGATAATGAATTTATTGAGGTGACAAATATATTCCACAAATATTTAGTGACAGGCGCTGTGTTTCTCTTCGTAACTTCGTACGTTTGTTGGACGGCCACGACAGCTCCAGTCGGAGCTAACTGCGACTCACAAAACGTCTTTTATTGCTATGCAGTAGCCATTGTAAACGAGTCTGTAACAGTTGGTCAAGTAGCCAAGACAAAACACGACCGTATCAAAACACCCTTACAATCATTTCCTTTCCATTGTTAGCATTTGCTATTATAATCAAGGCAAACATAAAAGCCGCCTTTTTTAGTTTTGTACCATTAATTTTTAAACACCCTGTATAAAAAAACTACAAAAAATAATGCGATTTTTTTAACAATAGTATTTTGATCATACAATACAAATGACTTGTCTTGACAGTAAAATTATTTAATGCAACACATATATATATATAACAATACGACTAATTTACTGATTATCGAGAAGTTCAACAAATCTAACAGTTTCATATTCTTTTAACAATCTTGCTCAAACTTAGTAATGAGTTGAGGAACAGATTAGACAGGTCAGGGTAAACGGGTGGTTGGCAAATCGATAATTGATCTACAACAGATCAACTTTAGTTCGGAGGAAGCGAGAATAGTAGTGAAGCTTGGTGAACAGTGAATGGGAGTCCCGGGTATTAGTGAATGGGCATAATGGGCAGTGGTCCAGTGTTACAGTGGTCAGATGAGCCACGAACCTACAACCTATAAGCCTGTAATTATCGGTTCTACAGCAGTAGGTCGCGAGACCCCGGGGCTGCCCATGCACATGCAGCACGGGAACGCTTCACTACTTCACCACTTCATCAAGTTGTTTTTCTACAGTTGAAATCGGTATAAGTGTAAGTACTCATTATTTGAGTGTTTTGTGTTATCTATTTAAAATCTACTGGGTTTATCAACACCGATTTTAAGCCGCGTTCTTTTATAGCGTAATGTTCAACATGAGAAGATATTTACAAGTTAGCTTTTTCGTTTTGTGCTACAACAAAATTATTTTTAGTTTGAGTATTTTAGGGGTTAAATGTTGACTATAAGTGCCGAAAGTACTCCCCATCATATTGCAAATCTGAGGCAGGCAGAAGTATATTTGACGACCATAACGACAACAATTCGTTGGTTAGGTGTAAATTGGTGTCACCTTTAAGCACAGAAAACGTAAGTCGGGTGAATTTTACTAGTTTGTCATAATACTGGGTGGGTTTTTAACGCAATCCAAATAATTTAAAATACCGTGAGACACATTTTAACAATAAAACCAGCTCTTATCACCCTGCCTCTATTCTTATTACCCACCTGGTTTCTTTTCTTCATTGTCAATCTGCTAATATGCATTGTTTCAGTTAGTATATGAGCTTTAGTGTTATTGAGGACGTATGTAATATGAATTTACTCACATGCTCAAATAGAGCTTGAAAAACCGCCAAATTGAGATTTATTCACAACAATTTCCCAATAACTTTAAAACTCATAGATAACTATGCAACAATGAATATCAGCTAATTGGCATACAATAATGAATACAGGTATACCAAAATATGTGCTTGTTTTCCCGTTAAATAGTGTATTATGTTACTTGTTATTTGGTTTGAGTTAGTAAAAACACCGCTAGAGGGCATGTTTTTCATATAATTGATCATTTATCTAGTTGTACGTGAGTTTTAAAAGTAAATGTAAAAACAACAAATACATGCTAACGTTGCAGAATATAAACATACATTTGGAAATTGAAAAGATTACAAGACCATAAGACGTCAATTCGGAGAGACTGTAAGGCGGTATGATAATGAAACGGTGAGGCTTCAACGTCTAAAGCCTCACCGTTCAATACTGAAACACAGCAATACTGTAAATGAAATACGGTAAGACTGTTATTAGCGACAAGACAACAGTACGCCAAGACAAAGACTGTTGGAAAGACGGTAAGACTTGTAACAGGCGGCAAGACAACAATACGCTAAGACGGTAAGGCTGTAAAGGAAATAAGGTAAGACCGTTATCAGCGGAAAGACAACAATACGCCAAGACAAAGACTGTTAAGGAAAGACGGTAAGACTGTAACAGGCGGCAAGACAACAATACGCCAAGACGAAGACTGTAAACGAAAGACGGTAAGACTGTTACAGGCGGCAAGACAACAATACGCCAAGACGGTAAGACGTAAGACGCAGTTGCAAGGGTGGATGTCTTGGAAGGACTAATTGCTTACGTGATGCCCCTGTCGGAAGTTTCATTAGACAAGGCTGTCAGCGTTCCTTGGGTTATTGCTCTTAGTTATTCTCATCATTGCTAATTTCCTAAGTACAACTCGGCCTACGGCTGGTTCACCGTTCTCCCCTCGGCCTAAATATTCGCCTACGGGTAAATTGAACTTGTTATTTTTATTAAATTGTGATCAAAATATATTTCGTTTTAATCAATGCTACTTTGGTATACATGTGCAAGTTACGATGAGTTAAATTTTGAATAACCAAATCCAACTAGTTTTCAATATATAGTAAATAGATTTCCTGCCTACATATTAGATTGACCTGAACAAAATAAAAGAAATATAATACAGTAATTATTATTACATTTTTAACTCCTAACGTCGTATTCAAGTAAAATACAATGCTTTTACATTTGGGAAAGGTTCATATCATAAACATGACACATAAGCGTGTAGTGTCAAAGATATGCGTATATGAGACTCGGATCCAAGTCTGTTAAAATCTCGAAGGCCGTTAGGTGACAGAGAAGAATAAGCTGGGCATCGGATAATCCTGTGTAAGTGTGTGGTCTCAGCTGTCCTCAAAACATTCCTAGCTTATAATACACTGGGACGATATCAATCTGGCAGAGGCACCCTGTGACTTGGCCGTGTGATTCCTAGATCACCTGATCACCAATCACCTGATCACCAATCACCTGAACCGAACGGATAATCACCTCCTGATCCATCACCTCCCTTCATCCGTAAACTGTGAGGTTGTGTCAATGAAACAGTAATACAAGGAAATATACCGTTGATACAAGTGGCACTGATGTTGAAAGGAATATTTAGGGATTAATGTAAATAGTCTATACAATGTAATGTAATTATAATTTTGATGTCTCGTAATATTTATAAGTATCATCTTTATTATTTTAGTTATTCGTTGTGTCGTGGTAAGATTTGGATTACTTTGTGAATGTACATTCATGAATTATATATACAATTGATAGATTTTAAACTTTGAAACAAAATAAGAAACATATCTTAAATCGTGGGTAAAGCTAAATGATTCGCTAGCCACTGCTCAATTTTGCTTGTACATTTAATATTGTTTGTATGCAGTTAAAAGAAAGCAGGGGACACTTCTTACTTGTAAGATCAGTTACCAAGATTATAAATGTTATTCGTGCTTTAAAATCCGACTTGGAAATTAGAGTCAAGGATGGTTTGGAGACGATTCTGATTTTAAATGATGACATTAGTACTGTATTTCACCCGGTACATTATAAAATAATGTGTTAACCGATTAACACTTGAATAATTGCAATTTAATATGAGCTCGCATTACGAAAATATGACTTGATTTTGAGAAGGATCACCTCCATCAGAGATTCTACTAATAAGATATTTTATAAAACTAACTTACGATGCAGGTTATTTTATACGTCATAACAACACAAAAATGTCCTTACTTTCTATTTTAATAGAGGTTAACCTATCAAACATCAGACGACCGCTCACTATCGTCCGATCAAAAAAATTTTGAAAAATTGACAATTTACAAATCCTAATTGAAAGGTTTGAAGAAATATACGTTCTTATTTGTTCTACACGTTTAAAAAGACAGTTTGGTTACTAATTTTAATTTCAGTTCCGGCTAACCGATCGGACCAACGCTCACTATCGACCGATCAAAACTTAGTTGATAAATTGACAATTTTCAGATCCTGGTCGTGCGTGGCAGTCTGGTCGAAGGGTTCGGAGAAATCTACACTCGTCACAAGATCTGCTCTCATTTAATTAGGCCGAGGCAGCTCGACGCTGCATCATTTTCGAATCGTTTCCGCCCCGGGCTCATCGCCCATCTGACCCTGCCCATAAAAAAGGTCGTTTGGACATGTTACATCTTCATTACCCGACCCAAGTGGGCTGACTAAGCCCCACGTGACATCTCGGAAATCCAATACGGCCAAATCCAAACCCTGGGATGTTTTTATATGCTCTGGTTGTTAAAAGCTTTGTCGAAGTTTTATACATTTTTAAGGGCCCAAATGTTGAACGTGTGGCATAATGGGCATTTAAATCCAACCAGGAATGCGGGATGTCGATGGTTCCTCCATCCAATCTGTTTCAATAATTGAATTCAAATTTAAGAGTGATGAAATATTACTCATAAATCCAAGAAAGAACATTTAATCACTCTCAACACAATCTCACATTTTAGTCATATTTTAACAGTCGTCTTCTTAAAAAATTGCCATTATCGAATGTTCATATTTTGTAGTTTTCCCTACACCAAGAGCCCAGCTTTTAATAATTTGTAATTACCAACATTAATTGAGGAGCTTTTAAAAATATGAAATTCCCAACATCGAACATACACCTCGAATGCACATATTTTACAAATGTCGTATACCCAACATGGTCTAGCATTTGTCGTTCAACATACAACTCGTTCATGGAATGCCCGCGTTGCATCTTGCACTGTTGCAACAACAGATCACTGCTTTGGCATACCGATTTCCTAACGATTCTATTTAATCCATTTTATATACCACACACGTTTTACGGAGGAGTGGGGGCCAAGATATTCATGCCGTGGAGTCGACGCGTGCGCTTGTGTGTGGTCCCTTTTTTGTGCGCAAGCAACTTCCGCAACATTTAAGCCGGTCCTGTCAAAATCATTGATGTACTTTCTATACTTACTTGTTAGGCTCGAGACATTGTAAGGAACAGGTTCATTACTCTATCTCTGCCGATTTCGACATCACACAACACTCTAATGATGATATATTTGAGTCACTTCGTCTTTTATTCGTGAAATTAATAAAAATCAATTAATTAATACAATGATTAGGTGATTAGTTCAGGTGTAAAGGAATTTTATTAGACATTCAATATCTCTTTTGGGAGTAATTTTAAATTAGATTCACATCACATGACATATTCTAAGGATTTGTGATTTTACTAACACTACGCAAGTGCATATTTGCATTACAATATGAATATAAAATATATATTTAGGGTATTGAGTTATATAATTTATAATCAAATTTTACTTTTAATACCAATATAGTGAACTTAAATGAATGCTTAGATTAAAGAAGGATTTTAAAAATCTTCTACCTCTTTCAAATCGTTGGACTGGCTTACGGTTCCATATCATTTCGTGAACATTTATTGATATTTACAAAATTCAAATGCATATTTTATACATATAGAGAAGTATATTTTTTAATTCCAAAGAACAAATTATACTTTTCCTAGTTAATAATGTTCTACATAATGATTGGTACAGGTCTACCGGTACTGTAATCTTATTTTACAATGATACAAAACATTATTACACATGTTATAAATACTTATCCGCAAAGAAAATGTTTGCACAAATAAATTTAGGAAATGAAAACTATTTCATTTGGAGTACCTACTATATGCTTGTAGCTATGCTCCACGCTAGAGTTATATTACAACATGCAATGATGTCCAAAACAATCCATCGAATCATTTTCCTACTTACTGACAAGTAAAAAATAATCTATTAATAGGGAAAGATTACACTATTACCAAATCTTTATTCCAAGATATTTCAAAAATTTATTTTTAAAGAAACTGGCTGAATCAAACTGGGAGAACCTCAAATTCTGTCAAAATTGATTCAATTATAGAAATATACTCTGAACTTCCTCATGTAGAATTTCTGAGGTTTAATCAAATGATCGTATCACTTCAATATATCAGGTGTTTAATTAACGTATTGTTTTTCAAGTAAATAACCAGAACGTTAAGCTATCAGTTGAGATAAGAAGTGTGCGACACATTGCAGTATTGTTCAGTTATCTGGCAAACCACGCCGCGAACCGATCAAGTATGAAGTAACGCAGTTATTGTCAAGGGCAATGCAATTAGAACGCCGTAGTAAACTTCAACTATTGCAACCTAGAGCACACTGGCATGAGTTGTCTAGATGTAATGTTGTCAACCTAGACTGGGGGTTTTATTACAGTGGAAATATAATTTTTATTTAATTTTAGAAACTCTTTTGAGGCCTCATTAAATACCCTACACCACTCTACATCAGTATTAATTCCCTAAATGGATCATATACCCAAAACCACTACTCAGCTGTAGTAAATCTCTAAAAATATCAAGTACCCATAAACCACCCCAGTTTTTTAATAAATCCTCAAATGTTTCAATTGCCTCAAATATGTGATTCCAAAAACGAGCCAAGTACCCCGCACCACACCACTTTTGTATTAAATCCCTAAATGTGCAACATACCCAACACAACTCCACGCCTGTAGTAAATCTCTAAATATATCAAGTACCCCAAACCACCCCAGCACCGATAGTCGATCCTCAAATGTATAATATACTCCAGACAAACCCACATATGTAATAAATGAGAATTTATTTAATCGTTAGATGTACAATATGCCCCACACTACCCCAAACCTGAAGTATATGCCTCAATAGATCAAGTACCCATAAACCAGCCCACATTTCTAGTAAATCCCTAGACGTTTAAATCACCTCAGCACTTGTAGTGATTCCCAAAATGTACTTAGTCAGTACCCCACACCGCTCCACGTTTCTAGTACGTTAGTGGTAAATCCCTAAACGTATGATGTACCCCGGACCACCCCACGTCGTACAGTCACTATTCTCTAACTATTCTCTTCACGGCACGCTATTGTTTATGTCACGTTCGCAATTCATCTTGTGTAGTTTATTATTCGATGTTCGTTCGCCTTATCTACAGACATCATCGAATATAATGGCGAATGCAAACTACTTCTTCCACGCAACTTTGGTTTTAATTAACCCTTGAGGTGGCTATTGCCGTCGACTTCCTGTAAAACATTCGTTACTGCATATGCATTTTTGGTGTTCATCACTGTAATATTTGTTATTTCAATGCGTCATAAAAAGCGAATACATTGATTTACTAGAGTAATTAAGTTGAACATTAGTAGAGAATAAGATATGTAAGAAGACGTGCAGCGTCAGTAGTTTTATTTGAATTTATTTGTTGTTCGAGGTTGGTATTATGTGGCTTGGAGCAGTCTGTGGTAGGAACAGCTGTGGAATATACAAGGATGAATATTTGGCGCGAAATACATCATCATACATTGGGCGCTATTAATTTATACGTATCACACGACTAGCGCTGAATAATCAGAACAAGACCTTAAGGCAGGCTAGCATGCGTCTGGATTGAGCAAGTGTGTATCTTAATATTAAAACTGAGCTTTGCAAAAAAAAAAACATTTCTTTAGCAGATTGTGTATTTTTTATCCTCTTTAATTTATCCTCTGAATTTTACCTTAAACATATTTTTTGTTACCCATCAAAAGACATAACCACTCACAGCTGGGAAGTTGTTTTTTAATGTAGGGGATTATACAATTAATTGTGGATGGTTTTAAGGCTGCACCCTAAATCGGCGTCTAAATCGTTAAACCTTCTTATATAGTTTGTGGTGTTACAGTATATTTTAAGGGAAGGAGGAAAAATTGTTTTGTTGTATTTAATAAATTCCTTTTTTAGATGATCAATAACAAATATTAGCATACATTGCGTATATCTCTATATACGTATCTTTACAGCCTAAGTTTCGTGGTTCAAAACACATTTTAAAATTACATATTAAATCAACACTTTTTGAATTTTTTTTTTTAATATAGTTTTTTTAGTTATAGAGTTTATACCCAATGATATCTAGAGAATGCACGTTATTCTTCATTAGAGAATGAAAAATGGGCTCAACCATAAAAGATAATCATAAACAATATTGTAAAGAATCAATTACCAAGATTACATTGCAAACCAAAAAATTAGGCCTATAAGTACGCCATATTCTTGTCCTATCTATCAAAGTGTAGGCTTATATTTAACTTAAAATCTATAAAACAAGCATGGATATTCTTTATAGATAGGCTTCCATGATCACCAACTAAATTCGTGGTATGTCGGTCGCTCTTGTAAAAATTTTGACACGATGATAAGATCGTCGCCCGAATATCACACATCTAAGGGTATCTATATATATATATAAGGCAAAGCCCTCACTGACTCACTCACTCACTCACTCACTCATCACTAATTCTCCCACTTCCCATTTACCTAGGAGGCTTAAATTTGGTACACTGATTCTTAAGGCATTAAATAGGAAAACTAAGTGGTTTTTATTCTGATCAGACTCTCGGGATCCGCCCCAGTGGCTCTGGAGTTTTCCATGTTAACCTAATGAGTACTCATATTTAAATGGATAATAATTAATGAATCTTAACAGATGTTTCAATTAAACAAGTTGGTTATATTCTATGATGTTCAATAGCATTAAAGCTACAAGGATTACCAACAGAGTGCAGCACTATATTTTTTTTTTATTTTTGACAACAGCTAATTTGCAACCAAAAGGTGAGTGAGCGTAGCGAACGAACTTCAACCAGGAAGTGATTGAGCCATGCGAACGAGCTCACTTATGGAGTTAAACGGGACAAAGCCCGCGGTTACAGCTAGTGTTTGTGTATTTTAATGGTATTGTAAACATTAAGTTTAAGTACTAAGGCTTTTGTGACACAAAAAACAACAGACTCCCTGGCAGGTACAGTACAAACGTTAAACAACTGGAGCGTTGGAATTCAATCATAAACAAACACTTGTTCAGAGTGCAGACGTGATCCTTGCAGTATTGGACTCTGACGAACGTGCTTCAGAAAGAGTTATAAATCAATGACATTACTTCACAGTACAACACACACATCAGCAGATCAACAAAGGCCCTTATAATTGACTGTGAGTTAAGTCCTCAACGGCCTTCACGATGCGAGGAAGAGAAGACTATGCCAGTTGACCTCGAATGATCACTTAATTGGGTTACAATTCATTCAGATAACATTTACGCATTGAACTGTAGGTATAAGTACAATAATTAACGTCAGTGTTACTGTGTTAAGTTAATGTACGTGATGAACAAGTAACTTATGCAGCTGGTGAAGTTTTTTAGTAAATACGCAGATTTACGAAATGTTAATAAGTTTCAAGATGTCCATGATAGGTTATTCTATTTTATCTCGGAAATGATCTATTTCTAATATTGTAGACCTATCTGCACATTTATAATGCTCCTATAGCTCTTTCAAAAGATTTGTATGAAAATCTTAGATTTCTATGGTTGTTTGTTCATTCCTAACAAGAAAAGTTATACATAATGGGTTTTAATTTTGTTATACACATTTGTGTATAGTAATATCACACAAAAGTAGTATTAATCGGTTGAAAGTCTTTAGTTTAGAGTAATTTAAAAATATTCATGATCATCATCTTTAAATATCTTACAATCGAACACTACTCTCTGGTTGGAAGATCCCAAAATTTTAAGCATGTGAATTTAACAGGCCAATTAGTTTTTTTGGTTTGTAATCAGCGACCCGAAGGAATTTAAAAATCCATTTCACTATCGATGTGCAATATAAAGATGGGCGGCTACATGCTTTAAACGGTTCTGGTCAGTTTTAAAGTTAACTTCAGTGTAAAATCTAGTTGATATGTTATAGTTATACGGTATGTTGGAATCTTAATTTTTCATCGTATTAGGTAATCTTTTAGAAAAGATAGAACGACGTGTTTGCTTTAGTATTATGTTTGCTATTATGTCGAGTAGACGCTACTTAATATTACCAGGAGGATTATATCTTTATCATAATTCTGATTGCAAATTTATCCACAAAAATCAAATAAATCCTGTCAATTGAAATATTTACCTTCTAAGCCAGTTTTATATAGTTGGCGGCAAAGTTCTGTCTTATCCCAGCATATTGTAATGGCCACAAGCGCCAAGATCTAATTCCCATCTAAGGAAAAGCTAGTCTGCGCAGGTACTGGTTTACGAGATCGGTGATTGGCTGAGGTCTATGTCCTTGGTATAGACAATAGACAATTACTATGTCCCTACCCCGCCAAGACTCTTTCTATGTTAACTAAATTACCATTTACAAATATATTTTCTAAGAAAACAAACAAATTTCATTATAAACAACTAAATATTAAATAGTATAAAATCAACATCATTACTTGCTCAAAGCAATTTTGGCAATTTGTTTTTTAGAAAAATATAGCCTAGTTCAAACCGAGCAAGTGAAGGAGTTTTTCAATACATATTAAGTTTTTTTATCACCAGATGGATTTATTTTTTCTAGGAAGTAGAGTGTAAAACTTAAGGTTGGTTTCTAGCTAATGGAGATCACTGATATCAAAGAAATCCGAGTATTATTTAGATAAAAGTTACAGTTCAGACGATTGGCCAGATTCGAACTCACGACACCTGTATAGAGGTTTCGCGCTCTAATCACTAGACCAACTACCCTCCAGATATGTCCTTGTGGGAAAGATTAAGTCAACAGCAAAGAAGGTAATCCCTTATTCCGAACGTTTACAAGGCAAAAGAACTGGAAATCGTCAAGAAACGAATTTTTCGTAATTCTAGATCTGTTATGTCGCTGATACATTCTCAATCCACCTCAAATACCCCGCAGCTCCAAAGAGTTTCTGAACACCCTGTGATGCTGAGGGAATGCAAACGTTTTGGGACACCACAAGATACATCACAGGCAGAAGATTGAATATCAAAATGATGGTTGAAAGAATTGATTGTCCGCTTCGTTAAACATGAAGCAAAACTGATTTTATCTCACCCTTCCTATCAGATAGGTTGGCTAAGGGCTGTGGACCGTGAGTAATGTTAATTTAATTTATTTGTTGTTCGAGGTTAAATCACGGGACTGAGCCTATAGGAACAGCTGTGGAAGATACACAGATGAATATTTGGCGCGAAATTTATAACACACATTATATTGTAGCGTAGAATAAACCACTACCGTTGTCCAGGCATTTTGAGAGTGTGCACCCCAAAAAATATAGGCAATGAGCATTAAAACTATGGCTCTAAACCATCTATCTGATCATATTGGCGTCGTGAATTTCCCCAAAGGCAAAGGTAAGTGTCTGTTACTACTAATGTTTAGTAAGAATGACGCCCAAAAATACTATATCTTTAATTCTTAGGGCCTCCAGAAACTTAATACATTGTTCGTTAGGTACTCGTATTTGATCTACAAATGTCTTCATTAACGATAAGTCTCATAGAACCTCCGACTTTTTTGACATTCGCAACAAAATACCTACATCTACTTGTTTGCAAATTAACCCATTCAAGCCCCCTGTTGTTTTTTTCTTTATTTGACGGTGGTTTGAAGTTCAGAAACTTTTCTTTTTTTATGAATACAATGTTTTATTAATTTTAACACCTATTGCTTACCGAGATATTGAAAGTGCTAACCGCTGTAGAAAACTAATTTCAATGCTAAACTCCAAGTATCTTGGGCTATGTGAAGTGCTTACAGATCTAACGGTTAGAATATTGTGAGTGAGCATAGTCAGTAGCATGTCCATTTGTATCAGCTGGTTTGGTTTTTTTACTCATTCAGAAGAGGAAGCCATGGTTAAAGATAATCTGTATCTGATGCTATAATATATCTAAATAACTTCTTGATCAGCATTGTACGTGTTATTAAATTTACGGAAAGTAAATAAAAGAAATGTCTTATAACACTTAAAACATATATTTACGCTTATACTGTTACTCACAAGACGGTAAATATAAGAAAAAATGGTAATCGGTATATTTTTTGTATATTTACCGTCTTATGAGTAACAGTATAAGCGTAAATATATGTTTTAAGTGTTATAAGACTTTTCTTCTATTTACTTTCCATAATATATCTTCCCAAATATATTTGGTCCCCAAAAAAGGCGTTTTAAGTCTATGATTAGCTACACAAACAGTTCCACAGAAGATTTCTTAAATATTGGTTAACTCAGAAACTAACAATCCTTTCAGCCAAATGTTATTACCTTCCTCTTTTCATGAGATGTTGACTGTAAGAAAGTACCGTGAGATCCTATAAGTTCACCTCAATAAAGAAGGATTTTTATTTCATTTGAAATAATTTCGTTGATGCTTTGTAAATATCTGCATACAGGGGAAATTAATCCAAGTTGAAAATTGTTCAATATGCTGGCTTGACTGCGATACCACGGTATAATAACGACATTTGTCCAACTGTTAAAACTCCTGAAATTTAGCCGGCTGATTAAAAATCTTTAACTAAAAAAAGCTGATTGAAGATTAAATTTACAATGATTTTCAATCAATAATTTCCTTAAGTAAAATTAGATTGTTATATTACAAAAATATATCCGACCTAACATAGATCTGATGAGAACTAATTGATGTATAAAGACAAACTAATAAAACAATAACTATTTTCTATGCAATACCTATTAAATTAATCTTTACGTTGATAGTATTTTGTAAATTGTTCATAACTAGAAGAAAATAACAAGTTTTTAAACAAAATCAGTTGAGAAGGCTGGAGATTAAAAGAAAATTTCGTTTAAAAAATGTAACAGATATCGGGGATCGTATGAATTTCAAATTATATAGTTTCCTTTGTGCAGCTTATATACTGAGGTTCTAGAGATTTAGAGAAAAGGGGGAACGCGAAAATGTTTGATCAATGCATCAGAAATCTAAACTAAGAAAATGGCTGATACGGGCCTTAACCCCTCTTTTTCGGATCTGATTAAATATATTAAATATACACAAAAACCACTTAGGCCTCTCATGATGTAATATTACAACGTGCATGGTTCATGTTAACCTAAGCAATGAATTCTTAACCAATTCGTGTTATCTACAATCCACTTTTTTGTACACTTGATATATATTGCAAACATACGCACTTGCTTAGTTAGTTGTGTTTCATTACCTGGTATATACAATTTATACAGTATAAAATATATGTATTGGAAGTTTTGAAGCACATGGCATTTAGTTAACAAATCTGACTAACGAAATTTCGTTATAACTATTGTTATAACCTTTGATTATACAAATGCTAGTTTTTCTATCAACAGACTATAGATTTTATGAATAAAAAAAATAAATTTAACAAAGGGGCCAGTACGCATATTTAATATTTAACGAGGAGATTTCCTTGTCATAATTATACTGCACTAGCTGGAACAATCATCCACCATTTGCACTACAGTAGAAGGTTGTCATTTCAATTGTAACGTAATAATTAAGGGTAGGATACGATTAGGCTCGATTGACTGATAATTATAGTTGAATGAACTGCTTGGATACCTAGGTAAAAATTACTAGATGCACGCAACTATTATTGTGAAAATTGTGGCTACAAAACTACTAAATCGCAATGACAGGAATTATGTTGCTCGTTTAAAATACGAACCATCCTGATTCTTTGAAAGACTCTTAGTCGTTTAAAACACTGAGAAACGTTAGGAAATTGAAGTTGTCCAAGCAAAACTAATTAAAGGTAATATAAAAAACATTAAACAACGCCATCGCCAACGCGCGTTGGTATTGTAGTATGGTAATTTACTGGAGTCGTTTGAAAAGGTTATCAATTTGGTCAAATTATATTACTAGCCATTTTAAAACCAGCCAAATGTGATATCTATCACAAAATGAAGTCAATTGATTGATTGTGACTAAATTGATTAGTTATCAATATAGGTATTGTAGTATAGAAAATTACTCTAACGTTTGTACTAAGCTATGTTTTTCAAATTTATTGTATCATCAATCTTTTCTTTAAACTAATGTAAGGCCAATCATAACACGAAGTCATGTATTGATTGTAACATTATTATTATTCTACATATTACCTAAATCACTCTTATTTTGCGAAACCCTGTTCAGTTGTTCACAGCTTAATGCTTTTAACATACATATAAAATGAATCTCGTAGAAAACCATTGCAGAGTGCACAACACAATACAATTGAGTTCGAACAGCAGATACATTGGAACGTGTAGAAATAAAATCGATTAAATAAATAATTCGTGACAACTTGTCCAGGCCAGGAAGATATTTTCAGTGGCATCGAGGGTAACTGTAAGGTAATACTCTGTGGACGTCGAATTAGACGGCGCGGTGCGGCGTATTGTTGGATAAATTGATGGGGTTCAATTCGCGTGAGCATTAATGGACCCCACCGTCGAAGGGGGGTCGAAGGGGGGTCAGGGAACGAGTTGGGGTAGAATCAATACCTGCCTTACCTGCGGTAGCATAAGAACCAAACTAGCTAACTCTCCCCATTGGCTGTCGGCGACGTTATAAGAATATTCAGTGTTTTGCTGAGAGTTTTTGTTACATTGGATTCTAGTTTTGGATGATATATTTTTACTCCATTAAAAGTTAAATTCTAGAATCTAAGTTTATTTTGTGTAGTCAACAACATATACCTATCTGAGTAGAATCAAACATCATTTTCCTACTATTACTCCCTAGATTTATACGTTATTAGTACAAGTATTCCTCACCTCCCAATATCCTTTGTAATTGTCATATAGTAAATATTTCTTGGCTATTTCAGGTGTATGTTTCCTCTTGTACAATTAGTAATGTATACAATCTAAGGTTGAACATAGAACATACACCGGAAGATAAATACGTGTATAAGTCTACATGTGTTGTGTGTTAAACACATTGTGTGTGACGAACGTAAAAGAGGATACATACACCTGTTTAAACTAAATATTTGTTTAGAACTTTGTCTACTACAGTTATTGTTTCTTATATTATTTTTTAATGTTTGTTATCTTTTCAAAAAGAGTTTCCGTCTTGAAGAGCTACTTTCTGTTAGGAGTGGTGAAAGCATTTTATTCAGTTCATTTAAATTAACTTTACATTATATATCATGATATGCCGGCGTCGTAAGAATATAGGTACACCTATACTAATACCTGAAGATAATACTGCAGAATATACCTCTACAGTAAACTTTAAATATTTACTTGTTACGGCAAAAATCAATACATGTTTCCAAAAAGGCTATTTTTGTTTTGTACTGCGTTTTCACTTTAAAACTCCAAAGAGTAGATTTTAAATAAACCTCAATAAATCAATGAGTGCTATTATTGTAGGACAAAGAGGTTGGGCCTTTAAAACATTCTACATTTTGACTTTACCAATGCTAGACTTTAACTCCTCCCAAAATATATGATTAGAAATGTTTCTAACACAGTTAGTTGTTCCTTATATTATTATGGAATGTTTGTTGTATTTTTTAATATAGTGTCATTCTTTTGGCTGTTTAATAAAGGTTTGGTTGTTTGTATTATGAGCATTTTTGATTAAAGCAATCAATATTTTCAAACATTAAAGTTCCTCATCTACCTACCAATCCATAAACCTCTCATCAGATTAGTTTACCATTTTACATTCTAACCAATCAAAAGCCAAAGTTTTTGGAACTACACGGAGATCAAATAACAACATTGGAGCACGTCCGTCCTAATTTGTTAATAACTCTTCTGGTGTACGTTCGGATTGTGCAACTTAGAAAGGAATCTTGATCGGCAAATCTAATCGTGATCCACGACCAAAAGCAACTCGGGAGCGCAATGTTGAACTATGGAAATGGAAATGAAAACTTTCAGATGGCCAAAGGTGCGAACAGCTGGGTGGGGTTTTATCTTTATGCGCAGACACTTACGGGCATTCACCATATCTGCCCTTTTATCTGATTAGAGTAGCTTTCGTGGTGTATGGGCGACAAGTTTATCGTTTGGCCCAAAAATTTGCATTTTGTAACTCTTTGGACCTAAATCGTTGTATAATGCGAATGAAGTTTCACATTTTACACGCTCTCTAATTAATTCGCTGATAGATCAACTCACGCCTGTAGATATGACTCGGATCAGCTTTTACAGACTTATCATTGTTTAATAACGAATCACTGTATAGTATACTAAGTATGTGATGGTTGTCTTTTTTATTTCCTTTAGTGGGTGTAGAACACATAACAACAATTACAATAAAATCTAAGTATATTTGCGCAATTTCAATTAAGTACATTAGGACAGTTGCACTAGAACAATAATATCGAAAATTTTAATTCTCTTATTTAAAGATCGCTCCTACTTACTCATCTTTAAGATTTCAATTTGATTAGAACATCTCACTGATTAAATCATATTGTATAACACAACACAAGGGTAGGGTAAAAACAACACAACTATAATTACTCTGATTACAAAAAATAGAAAAGGGACATTGTATTGTGGACCTCCTACAATTTAGGGGTTCTCTTTAGCAATAGCCATTTTATGTTTGTACAACAAAGCGGTATTGGATTGTAAAACCATATCGCCAAGCTGTTGCAATTTCTTCTCATCAACTGAGCTAACCATATCACCAATTTATGGTAATCACAAATTTGAAGTCAATACAATAAAGGGACCATATCACCAAGCCGTTGAGATTTCTCCTCAGCTACAACCTTGACTACACCAACAAGTTGTGGCAATCAAATTTTTTGCACGCGAAGAAATCAACTAAAAATACAGCGATTCCTTTGACGCATATGATAAGTAGCCGGTACTCGCCGCTGCCGGACCCGAAATAGTGGTGTTCTGAGTTATGTGGTGTTTTGGCAACGACTGTTGGCACTCACCGCTATTGTACGGTAATTGGTCCCCACTTTGATGCCACATGCATCACTTCTAGTTAGCTCCACCGCCTTTATCGTCGTTTCTAATTGATCCCAGTTCTTACCTCATCTCCACCTTCTAAATATCTTTTCATTAGCCGATATTAGTATCCAATTAGGAGTTGCCCCTGTTTGGAAACGGTGGTTACGCAAACGCTTCCGAACCACTAGGGCTTATCGCTTCTTAGAGCTTAATTTAGCTACCTAACGAGAAGATACGTTGTTGAAACTTGTCGGGCGCTTTGAAGTGGAATGCTTAACACCGAGATTGGATTATTTTGGATTTCTAGATTTTGTTTTAGCTGTATGGTGGAACCCTCCTGTCTTAAGATGTGTTATGTGATATGTTAAAGATGCGTTAACATGTATAATAACAGACAATAGAGCAGTTGATTTACTAATTATTCTGCAAAGTTGGCTAAACTCCATAGTATTGTTTACTCAACACAATACAACAGTTGGATTTGATACTTATGACTTTGTTAAAGTTATAGCCAAAACAAGAGTATTAGGGTAAGCAATATTTATATTTTAACACAGGTAGAATAAAAGGTAGGCTAAATTGGTAATAAGTGTTTGCTTTAGTCCATAATGGAAAATAACGCTTACGTACGCCAATACTTGTTAATACTTGCAATTACAATGCACCAAATGATTCCGTCTGTGTATGGGTTTGTAAATATTCTAAAATCATCGTTTATTTTTTTAGTTTAATTTCAGGGATTTATATGATTTGTTATTAACTGCTGAATGTGAGCTGCCATAGTTTGAAACATGTACAGCATAAAGGAAAAATAACCTTTATTTGACACTGCTGGAGACGTAAGTAGGTTTTCATATTTAAATTGAACAATAGGGAAGATTAAAGTAGGTATAATCACTGAGTAGAGCCATTTGTTCAATTAATCTCTTGTTATTAAGTTAAATAGTTTGATTTATTAATATAACATTTAATTTGTTAAGTTAAGATTAATTCAGTTTTAACTTTTGGTTTGAATCGTCGATGTTACCCTAAAGCAACCCTAAATACAAGTCATTATTATTTTAGGCATTTGTAAATTTAATGAGTAAAATGGTACCACAATTTCCCGATATTAGTAACCTCACTCGATATTAATAAGTTCACCAGTTATTCACTTGCATTTTAAACATTTTACATTTTGGTGAGTCGGTGGCTCAGTTGGTAGCGTCACGGACTTTGGGCCCAAGGCAGAAGTGTCGTGGGTTCGGATCCTGGTCACTGCCACAAACTTTTATCAGTACAGTTCACCTTTGTACTGTACCGGCTCACCCCTTGCTTTGCTGGATACGTTCCACGCACAGATCTGTAGTCTATGTGGACGGGCAAATGCAAGGTTAAAAGAGGCCGCCAACCTCTTTTGTTAGAAGAAAAAAAAAAAAAAAAAACATTGTTATTTTAATTAATTTACTATGGATACTTAAGTAAACATACCTTTATATTTACCAGCTGTTGCCATTATTTGCTTAACCGTGTCATACTTTAGTTTAATGGACCTCTCAAAGAATGAACCACGATTAATTGTAGTTCCATATTTTTTTCCATAGTTGTTTGCTGATGAAAAAACCTTCAGCTTACTATTAAGTTTGTTAACGTTCTTATTGTTTGGCATGCATGATTTTTATAAGAGAGTAAACGGTATTCTACAGTATAACTGATTGTGGCTTTATTGAAACACGTTGTTTTTATTCTTAACTTACTAACGCGAAAAAAATGTAAGTTTATACTTCGAGGTTGGGTACCTATGAAGAAAGGTTGTATGCGATTTAGTCACTATGGAAGGACTACAGTAGTTCCAGTTCCAGTATATATGATGTATATATCAGCCCAACGTAATGTACAAGTAATCTTCAATATCACTAACGTAATTACTAACAAAAAATACATCTTACGATATTTTTTATTTCTCATAAGTGAGTCGTGTGTAGTTTACAATGCGTTGAAGGGTGTTAATTCTCAACGCTAGCAGAATATGGACTGTACCGCCGACGTGATTATCACAATATTATTTACTCGCTAGCTCCTGGTTTAACGCCATCCCTGTAATATTTGTCTACCACACTATTGTAGTATATCACTAGTACGCCAACAGAACGCAGAACACACAGTAGAATAGCGGTTTGTGGCTGCTAAAGCCCTTTTGTAGTCCCTGTCACTACTCTATTGTATAGCGAAGGTGTTTTGACTGCAGTGGGGATAGCTTTGCTGTAGCATTATAAGGACAAAAGCCGTACTGTCCCACCCATGCGACTTCTAGCGCCCACATCACTGTAGGATCAGCTAGGGTGTCAGTTATAGGTGGGGGGGGGGGGGGCAAACGTAGGTCTAACACACTAGTAATGAATTGTGCTAACTGATTGGTTTATAAAAAACATTTCTATATATGAGTTAGCCCACAATTTCAATTACCTACTTTAAATTTTGAAAATAGTAGATGCAACATCTGTTTAGCTCAAAAACAACAAATTATGTTAACTTGTGTACATACAGATGGTTTAATTTCGACTACAATCGAGTTGAATCATGACATCCCATACACAAACAAACCTGAACAACATGAACAGCTGATTATAAGCACAATATGGAACCCCAAAGTATGATCCCAGAGTTCAGTGTGGAGATCGACAGTCGGTATATACGTGTTGAAAATTGAGTATTTATCTGAGAATAATTAAATGCTCTTTTGATAATTTTGAATAATTTATTTGTCTATACATGATCTTCGTTTTAAGTTAGCGTTGGATATTTAACATTGGTCATTCTGTAAAACAGTGTCTGTACTGAGGATATCTCACAAACTAAAACTTAATCAACGCTAAAAGGTAGTTACTTTAATAGACTCGTTTTTTTTTTTTTAAAGTTCAACATTTTATTAGCTTAAGTACTGTACTTTATACAGTATTTAAAATAGACGTTCATAGTATTTATATGCATTTGTTTTCTGGGATATTTAGTTAAACAAAAATTCGTAGACTCGATTTCTATATCAAAATGTTAAAAATGTCACTATCTTAAAAGTTCTTCATACAGTATTGAATAATTTAAGGGCTGGCATATTTAGTAAATAGATGCTTTATCTTTGTGTTTGGCGAAAAAATCTACAGCAGAAAATATCCAAGCCAGCGAAAAGTCGATTTATGTTCTGTAGGTACAAAATTTATTTTAATAAACCACTCTTTCAAATTGCTTTGAACAATTATATGTTATGTCAAAATGGCGTACATTATATGGTATAGTTCAATTTAGAAAATGCGATATTTTACGTTTTATACCTTACCTTATTCTTTCACATGTGTTCTATTATTTTAAAGTTCAAATTATGGTAATTTACAACATTTATTATGGTAATCTCTTAAAACAGTCCAGTCCATAAACCGTCAGTAATTCCAAAGTTAATCAACGTTAAAGGTTAACGTTAAAATCAAGCAACCTACTACAAATGGTGAATGCGCCATGTTGTCTCGCGTAGTTTCTTTCAATATTTGTATTCGTTACTAATGCTGACATAATTGTTTGTTCTTTACTAGTAAATTACAAGAATTGAAATTTGCTTAGATGCTGTAGGACAATTAGTAGTAAGTAGGTTGATACTAATGCTGAACAATCAAATAACAGTATCACCTACATGTCGTGGTAACCAAAGATAAAATAATTACCCTTGAATCCATTAATAGTGCAATTATTAATTAACGGACGAAAACACTATTTTTCATTTACTCCTTATATTTTAACGCCATCTTTCTCATATTTTCTATCTTATCTTACTTACAAACAATTCTTAACACCAATTAAGTCTGTTTATTACAATTCTGACATAAATATGCGAGCTTAGAATGACAATCGTCTTAATTGTTTCTACCATTAGTCTTGAAATTAATTATAGAAACAATTAAGTTATAATTTTATTGCCACCACAACATAAATTGTCTACGCTCCCTCGCTTCGCTCTATAACCAGACAGTGTGGTGTGTAAATCGTCACTTCCTCTTTGACTGGCAGTTTTAATGTTTAATGACCTTTATTAACTTGATTGTTATTAAATAAGGATAGTTGATAGCATTAAAAGATTTTAATTAATAATTACATTAGATGTGCAATTTCCTACTTCATTGCAATGGAAAAATTCATAGCTGTTGTACAGTAATATTGCATAGTTATATGCCTACCTACTTTGTATTAAAACAAATGTATTAATGAATTGTAAGAAAATTTGTAAGAATTTTAATCATTGTTTATTAGGATTGTTTTTTTATTTTATTTAAAGGTAAGGATACCTGCGTTATTAATTTACCTTGGCCGGTAAAAAATTGTATATTTAAGATCATTTTGTGAATGCATTTTTGTAATTCAAGACCTTTGTTCAAAACTAAAGGAAAATGTTTTTATTACAAATACGAAATGGGGTATTAATTAATATATTTCCGTGCAGCTCACAGGTTAAAAAGTACAAAAAAGTACTGATAATGTTTTTAAAAGTTATGTTCATATTTAATCCGTAACCGCTATTGACTTAAGTAAATTGAACAAAACAAATGATCAATTAATTATTTGTAAATGTTAACAATTACAAAATTAATAATTATAAGGACAATCGGAGAAATGTTACACGTCCTGTTAAATGGTATAAATAGATACATTTCTTACATTTTCTTATTGGGTTTAATTTATTGAGAATATGCATTTCTAAACGCTTGTCTTCTTACCATGTACTTGATATAAATATAGAAACATAATTTAATTTAACTTTTATAACAATTCCAATTGTATATATTTATTAATCGTATGCACTATTTCATTATTATTATTTATTTATAATATTAAGTCTGCAATTAAGGTATTTTCGTAACCATTCGTTTAATTTTCGCATTTTATCATTTGCCAGTAATTAAAAATGTAAAATATTTGAATTTTGTTCGTGTTTTAATCGTCTAATATTATCTAAGAAATCTAAAAACATTTTCAAACGTAAGTTTTTTAACAATACACAGTCAAGTACACGGGCATCAGTAGTTAACATTAAAGTAGAAATTAACCAATGTTAATTTACTAAATATATAAAAATATTTTATTCTAAAACCCGTTCGAGAGAATACCAAACAAGCCGTTTACAATGCTATATTTCAAAACCCGAATAAATTTGACATCAAAAACACCACGTTAAATTTGCATACATGTTTGGATATTCGTTCAAATATTAAAAACATAATTCAATAAGGATTTTAATGCTAAACAAAGCTTATGGATACACACTTTGCAGTTTTATTATTGTCTAGTTTAGGATTATACTGCTCATTTATGTTTGAAAAGATTGCGAAGAACAAGCAATCTAAAATTCTGCCTAACATATAAAATTCAATTGCAGGATAAGACAACAATCGCGATTTAGAAGACAACCTAAAAGTTTATTTATTCTATAATCATTCATTCTTTTTACTGTCTCAAGATTTTAGCCTTCCAGGAAACATATTTGCATTATATGTTACATAAAAATGTGAATAAATAGTTCGCATAGATGGCTTGGTTTATTGGTGTACGACCAACGGTTAATGTATTTTAATGGTTCAGTAGTTAGTTGGTAATAGTAAATTAGTTCATAGTCATAATAAAATAATACTCAATTTTTCATTTTCATTAGATAAAGTTGTAGAACGAATTACGCTATACGTGTTTATTCATTGAATATATTACATTTTACACAATATTGTAACATTAGTATTTAATATTATTATTCTTAGCTGATAGTTTTGTTTCGTTATGTTTTGTTAGTTATGCCTTGTCATCTGATTGTTTCTATTTTTATGTAATTATTGTTTTGCCGTGATGTAACAAATAAATTAAATATATAATTTATCGTGTTTTGAGTTATAAATTTAAATATCTCCGTATTATTCCCAGTGTTGTAAATACAATCTGTATACTGATAAAACTATATGTTTATTTTAGCCTTCAATGTATTGCCTAATATTTCACAGCTTCACTCACACATGGTAACATAATTTATCCCATCATTAAACGCCCCCACAAGAGTACCCTTATAACAAGGACTACTTCCCTAACACATGCTAGAAGTGTCCCGCCTCGGCATTTAAAATGTCATTTGTCCCGACCAGCTGTTTCTTCTAAGATCAAATTGGTCCTTCTCTTGGTATAAAAAACAAAGTAATCTGGGATCCAGTAGCAGTAATGAATTCTTTCGGTTGGTTAGTCCAATCAAAGTAAATATAGTCAAAATTTCAAACAAAACATCCAATTAAATTGGAAAGATATTACACTTTATTTCAAGCTGCATACAAGACTTTTGTGTAACGGAAACAAATCAGAAAACAACAAAAAACTAGAAAAAATGTTGTGATTAAATTACAAAAAAACTACTTTATTCTATTTAATATATTGTTAGCTTTTTTTGTAAGATAGCTAAAGCAAGATTGGATAACCGTGTTTATATATTATAAGAGAACATTTCTATAATTTGCCGATATTTCCAAGGATTATGGATAACAACAAATCAATTTCCTCCATGCCGTAAGTCCTTTACTAAGTCAAAAAAACATTGCATTGGCTACGTCAATAACTGTTCTAACAAATGAACTAAAAAATCTCGTATTTACAATAAATACTAGACACTATGCTAGTGTATTTACATTGACAGTTTTAGGGAACGTTTCAACATTGGAACACCCTAAACTTTATTCCACGTATATTTCATTTGATTATTGTATTTCCAAATATAGTGTTTTTTTATTAATTCGATGCATGAACACAATTAAAAAAGATATTTTTTATAGCTTAGTTTTGGGATTAAAAAAAAAAAAGTCCGATTAACTTATGAATAAAATAAGAATCAGAAAGATGAAATTGATTTGCTACATTCTTCGATTTGTGAAATATGAACACCCTTCAATTTGGTTGGTTCTCTGGATTCATAATTTAGTAAATATTCGAATTTGCGAATTAGCGTTTACAATATAACCTTGCCTATAAATCAATATCATAGCTTGTTGCTAATGAATATAGATACTGTAATGTAGAAATTTTAATAAAAAGAAAAATTATGGTTGCAAAATAAATCTCCAACAAAGTAGGTAACATTATTTTTACGTTTAGAAATGGAGAATCGATCACTTAACATAATATCACAAGCTATATTTAAATTTTAACATAAAATCATAAAATTGTAATGAGAGTGAAAATTGATTTCCAAAATATATAGTAAATAGCTGAATATTTGCTTCGTACACGGTTATTATTTAATTATAGTCTTCTCTAAACGTGTTTACAGATGTTTTGCAACGCGGCCGGCGGCGGCGAGGCGACCGTCGTCCGTGATTATAGATTATAGATTGTAGATTATAATTTACAGATTACGGATTATATAATACAAACTTATTACATACTACTGCTTAATTAATTAATATTATTACTAAACGGTAGTACGAATATTCTTAATACACGGGTCTAGTATAATATGTTTGGTTTTTTATCAAAAGAAAAACAGTTTATGTTATACACTATTTCCAATCACAGTTAAATGGTTGACTATAGATGTATGGATTTTATTAGATCATTTTAATATGAATAGCATATTTAGGACATAGTAGGACAATACTAGCATTCTAGCATACTAGGACAAATCTTGACGTAACGTATAATAAATTTTGTATGTTCTTCCAATACTAAATATACATAAATGTATTTATTAAATTTATTTAGAAATTGAGCTATTCGTCTTAAATATTAAGATACATGTTATCGATTATAAATAAATGTTTGCTTTAATTAATCAATAAACGTGACCAGCTTTACTTAATTTTCTAAAATTAAATGAAAACTACTGGAACTATAAAATCAGTATTTTCATTACGCTTTCTAAACTTTGGTATAACTCATAAAAATGTAGACAAATTATATCGGGTCCTCTGATAAAAAAAAATGTTTGGCACCTGTTCACCTAGGTAATTTAGTAAAATCGCGTGCAATAACGTAAAAACTGCGTTTCTTATCATGCTACACCAACAAAGTGGTATATAATGTATTTTCTGATCATTTATAATAGGTAACTTATAATAGGTATTTAGACATACTCCTCCTACTACTATTTTCACTAATTTACCCGTAGTCATTTAGGAAAATATACATATGAATATATTGTTGTAACACATTTGATCCTAACTGTGTTTTACAAGAGACACTCTTCTACTACCCCAGATCCCCAGTATCCCCAGATAGATTGGTAACTGCTACGCTGTTCGGCCTCAGATATGTCTCCGAACAGCTCAATATGGTTGTATCGCTACATGTACGGTAGATAGGTATTTCTCAACACTCACCAGAGGAAGGTCTGTCCGAGTAGCGGGTGCAGTAGACCCATGCCGGCCACAGGAGAGGTTGTTGAGAGTCTGCAGCCGCCGGGTTGGGGTTTTGAGCTTCCGTTCGCCCTTCTTTGGACAAGTCTATGGGTGAACACTTTGAGTCTTTGCCGCCACCGAACTCCGGCCTGAGGATGTTGTCTATGCTAAACTTGAGGGTAGGAACCCTCGGCTCCGTGACCCGCGGGGGCGGACTCTCACAGCCGACGCTGAGCACCTCATCGTCGTCCTCGGCTGAGGCGGAACACGAGGTCGACGCCGTGTCCGAGTCGCACCGATAGACCATCACCTCTGACCGTCCGATCATCCCTGAACAACCGACACCTCTCGTCTCCCACACCGTCAAATCATCTCCGAGTGGTACTCTACCGAGGTCTCAAACTATCGTTACAGTTCCTGGGAGCCCGGGCGCTCCGGCGCGATCACATCTGTCTCGCGGTCATACCCGATAGTTCCGATATTGAAATGATATTTCGCTTAACCACGATGACACTCTTTTAACGATCGACAGATTCGTACGAATATTCGTGAATCACGGCGGTGAAATGGGCGGGGCTTAAAATCTAAACTGAAAATGTGGAAAGCCGACTTTCTAATCCATCGACGGCGTACGCTTCGACGTTCGGACGGTTACTAGTGCGCCAGCCGTGCTCGTGGGAGCGCCCAGAGGTGGGGGGAGAGGCGGGGCTTGTGTCATGACCAATCCCATGACTTGTAGGGGGCGGGGCCCAAGCTCCACCAATCCTCTCCTTCCTTCGACGTGTTTCGGACGTCCTGTGTGGTCTTTCCTGTCGGAATGTTCCTATATTATTTTGGAAGAGCAATAAATCGTGTAATAGAAAACAGTCTTGTTTTGCTGTGACAGCTCTCTCTCTTTCTATCCCTACCCTCACTGACGCTGGTTCTCTCTTTATCCCTCTCTCACCTTCCTACCCCTTACCCCCTCCCTTTTCTTTTGTCACACCACTCATCACGTAATACGCTTTCAACACGTCTGTCATGTAAACGAGGTCGGTGTAACGTTTAATAAAAGTTACAATCGAACTGACTGTTGAGCGATATATAAAGAAATCCAACAAGAGTGTGATTAGACGATCAAGCGAGTGGCGAACCCGCCATGTAGGCACGAACATCTCTGTGTGTGTGCTGTTTGTTGTCTAACCTATCGATTGTCTATGTCGCCTGTGGGCACTGGCACTGGCTAACTGCCTCAACCCGCTAACCTGCTAACGTGTAGTTCACATTGATGCACAACCTTCGCTCGTGAATAAAAATTGAAATCAACATTGTTATTTATACCTGGCGAAAATCAAAGGCAATTTCAACTCATGGGGGAAAAGCCTTCTGCTTTGTTTGTAATACATTATAATGTGTGAAGTAGCTGACACTTTCATCAACAAGAGCCTAAGCTCAAAGCCTGTTTTGGGTCAGAGGACGTTATATTGATTGATCTTTGATCTGTTAGTATATGAACAACTCTCTTTGTTGTCATTCGTTCTTTGGGACTCTTCAGCAATTGATGTCCAACTGTCCAAACTGAAATTCTAAGTTACTATAGTCTTTTATCAGCTAAATATTCCGTATCGAAGTTCCCGTTTTTACTCTGTTTCAGCATTGTATGAGTAGTCTATAATCACCACCTTTAGGTCCTTAGGACGTTTTAATACTAAGGGGAGTTAAAATGAAGGTAAAAGGTTTTCATTAGACTTAACCAATGCACTCACAACATCCTCTTCCTTGGGCGAAATCCTGATTGAATTGAAGGCATAGTGATGATAGAAACACTAGATTGTGTTAGCCGCAACCGCAAGGTTCATATTTGGTACATATTCTTTTTAGCCTATTCGTTTACGATATTAGCAAGATTGTTCACTGCAGTTTCCTTTTTTGTCTGCTGACGACCTGAAGATTTTTGTGGAGGTTCGATCTGAGTTGGATCAAGATTGTCTTCAGAGATGAGAGATCTCTAAATAGCATTGGTGACTGGTGCATGAATAGCGGCATGCATTTGAATACTGCACAATGTCATGTTATTTCGTTCAAAGTGGGACCAGGATCCTCAACTTTGACTACAGTTTAAATAGTATCAAACTATCTAAAGTAGACAGAGTGAAAGATTTGGGCATTATTATGACTCCTAATCTTATCCCATCCCAGCACTGGATCATATAACGGCTAGGGCTCAATTGCTCTCAGGATTCATATAGTACACGAGAAACGTCAAGTCACCAATTACACATGTGATCCTGTACAAGTCGTTGGTTCGCCCCATCTTGGAATTTGGTTCTGTCATATGGTCTCCATTTCAGATTTGTCACATCCGAATGCTTGCAAGAACACAAGATCCCTTCATTAGAATGCTTGGACCTAGGCTTGGCTTCAGGTATTTGGGCACACCTATCAGTGAGCTTGAGGTGCAGCTACAAATCCAACCATTACATATAAGACTGATACATATAAGTATGATCTTTGGCGCGGTTTTCCTATTCAAACTGATCAATTCCCTTATCGACTGCCCTGAACTTCTGCGGAATATTGATCTTGATTGACCTAGAGGAACACGCCCCAGAACCCCTTTCCAGCGACGCTCGCAGGCAATACTTTTTGCCTACTACAGTGGCCTGTCCAGATTGCACCGAATGCGGAGTCAAATTGCTGCCCAAATCGACTTTTTCTCCGGTTCAACTGCTTCTTTCAGAAGGAGGGTTGGCGTTGTGCTAAGTGAAGCTATGTGAAAGTTTTCATTCTGGTGGTACCATTAATGGACCGCAAAAGGTTAAAAGTGTAGTTAGTAAGGAAAACAAAAAGGGAACATTTGCTAAGTAGTTCTTGTTTTTGCTCAGCATATGATATTTTTCATTCTGTTATCATAGCACTATTGTTGTTATTTCGCATTTCTTGTTGGTTATTAATTTTCATACTTATATTATGTTATTCACTGTCCGTAATTAATGTTGTTATTCTCATTTCTTGTTGGTTATTAATTTATATATTAATATTTTCTATTATTCACTGTCTGTAGTAAGTTCCTATTGTCTAATGTTACATTCTTAGTTTTGGTTATTGGCGTTATTGCTAGGATGACGTAAGTGTTTTTACCCTTGTTATCGTTAATGTCAACTATATCTTTATTCGCTGCCTATGTTAATTTTTAATTTTAATTAGTTTATTTATGTTATCAATTGCTTGTTGAGTCTTTTTTCTCGTAGAACTGTAGTTTACTGTCCATTTGAAGTATTGCTCTGCTTTTCTCCCAATTTGCATTACATATTGACTGTTTGCATTGACTGTTTGCTTTACACATTCTTTAGAATGTCAAATAATGTTTTAAAGCAAATAATTCCAAGTATTGTTACCCTTTTTGTAGTTTGCATCAATAGTATTACTAGAAGGACACTTTCCAGATGAATTAAAGTTTCTAGGGTTTGTCCTGTTTATAAGAAGGTGTCTAAAGATAGCCAGCACTCTTCCTGAGTCTCTTGTCCCTGTGCTGTCAAAAATTATAGAACCAATAGTTTACAATCAGATCATCTTGTTTTTAGAGGAAAATTACATTTTGTACAGTTCTCAGTTTGGCTTTAGAAGGGGCAGGACTACCCAGGATGCCATGGACGATCTCATTTCCCAAATCTTGCAGGTTTTTGAGGCGAGGTCCTATGCTCAAGTTACCTTCTGTGCCTTGAGTGAGGCCTTCGATTGTTTTGATCACTCAGACCTTCTTTCAAAATTGCACTTCTATGGCATCCGGAGTGCTGCATTGCAACGTTTTGAACCTTACCTAAAGGATAGGAGACAAGTTGTGTATATTGATGGTGTTCAGTCTCACGAGGTTTACTTGAGATATGGGGTTCTCCAAGGATCTGTTTTGGGTCCTTTGTTATTTTAAATTGGTATTAATGATTTACCTCATAATGTGCAATGTAGAACCCTTCTTTACGCTGATGACACGACATTTGTTAACACTTCCAGTAACTTGCTGCATTTAAATAATTTGGTAAATAACTCTGTATAAGAAGCTTCATCTTGGTTTAGAGCTAATGGCTACCTCTTAAATAAAAATAAAACTGAAAATATAGTATTCTCTTTGAGGCCTGACGACCATGAATCTTTAGCTATAGAAACAGCTGTTAGTACTAAGTTTTTAGGTGTATCTGTTGACCAACAGCTTACTTGGAATACTCATATTGATCGTGTGACTACTAGACTTTCTAGAGTTGTTTTCTTGTCGGGGCGTTTGAAACTCTTTGTAACTCCAGAATATCCTATTAGCTTATTTTTTTTTTTTTCAATCAATAATTAAGTACTGATTGCTTGTCTGGGGCTATTGTTCAAGAGTTGAAGAAGTGTTAGTTAATATTACATAAAACAGTTAGAATTATTGATGGTTCAGCTGACCTTGAACATTGTAAGACTATTTTTATTAAATTAAAGATTTTTACTGTTATTAACATTTATATTTTAGAACTTATTTATTCTTGTTATTTATTCTTAAAAAAACTACCCGTCATGGTCATTAATGAAGATGTACATCCCTACAATACTCGTAGACATTAAATAAGTTACCAGCATCTCCGTTTGAGCAAATCTTTAAATAGTAATGTTGTTATGCGTAAGAAAGTTTATAATAAGGTAGTTAATAATGTAAATAACTCATAACTCATTTATTGAACCAAATTAATAAATACAAATTTTGCATTGGTCATGTCAATTAATAGCTTAGAACTATAAAAATAAACAATAGACAATGGTGCTTCAATAAAACTATACCAATTATACTCCTTTCAACAAAAAAACTAACTAACTAAACCCATCAGCGACACAATCTCTAACTCTTGGCCAAGAGGATTTTTTTTATTTGCTTTTTGAAGCTGTTCAAGAGTAATAATAATTAAATAATTATTAATAATAATAATAATAATAATTAAATAAGTATCAACAAAGCATATTTATAAAATCATTCAGTGACTGGCTGTTAAGAAATCCTTTTTAAAGTATTGAAGAGTTCCTGAAACAACCCGTGATAAGTCTGTAACTTTACATCCAAATATGTTAATTACTTCTATATATAGTCTATTTTCGTTCTCTTCAATTTTGTTAGTTATTAATACATTTTTTTAGTTGTTTATAGTGTATTGAGATTGTTAACCCTGTAGTAGAAAGGACTTGAACAACAGGCTCATACTCAATTTACCTCTGATTATTTACAAATTCGTCTTTGCTTTTTTATTTTTGATATCAAAATGTGAACCCTCCTTTGACTTGTCTCTTTACCATTCGCAAAATAATATCATTTGTTTAAACAATTATGGTTTAAATTCTCACTTAAATTGTAATTTGACAATAGTTAATAGCTGGCCCTTATTTTCTGTTTCACGAAAGTTGCATCAACACAATTTGCCGTACAGCTTATTTCCATTGGCACTTGGAAGTATTAGTAATTATTGAAAATTAGATATTATTCAAATTCAATTAATTGTCGTTAAGATATGAAGAACAAATGTTTGCACAGTTGTAACGATGGAAAGAGTCATATATATTTTTCATCGGTTCAAATCATATGAGTTATTATAGTAAAAAATTATAGTTTAATGTAATTTTCCTACAGTTACCCAACAATGTACATGTTCTCTCACTGATTTGAGAAAGCAAAGTGGCCAATTCGCTCATCCCAGATTTGCAACGTGAAGGCACGTTTCTTTATAAATTTATTTGTTTTATGGTAACTGTAGGAAAATATAATGTGCAACTCGAGTGCAAAGTACTAGTTGCACAAATAACTTTTAATCTCTGACATCATTAAATGCGTACTATACATTTGCTGGAGTTTCCTTTACCTAAATGAGTAGATTTAAGGATTTCGTAAAAAAGTAAGTAAAGCAGTTTTAATTCCATACTTTTGGCAACCTAAGATAGCTATTGAACTTTTAGAAAATTATAATCACTGACCTACCCAGCTTGTTGAATCATTATAAATAGTTCATTTAAATCCCTTGTGTTTGTGTATAGTTACACGGGATAAAAGTAGCAATGGCAACGAAGATGAATGTATCATCAACTAGACAAGACTAAAATGTAAGCAATATTAACGAATTTTCAGACCAGCTGTACGCGATTATGTAAAGCAATCTGTTAACATTTAAAATAGATTAAGGGGTGAGGGTTGAAATATTTTACTGGCCTATTGTCAATATAACCCCTTTAGCCATCCTGCTCTCCATTATGGACCTGTTAAAATTATAGACTTTGCTCCTATAAAGGTAAACTACGCTCGGTATATAAATTTATTGAAAACTTGTTGGGGTATTTGGTTATATGATAGCTATCATTGGATCATTGGATCTACCATTTGGTCAAATATAGAACATTAAACAAAATATCAAATTGGATTTCAACGTTCTTCATTTGATTTATTTGTCCACGGTAATAAGACCATTACAAATATGGACCAGATTGCTAGATTTTATCAAACTATAAAAATATAACAAATAACAATACGGCGACCTTTAAGTTTAAATAACACGTTTCTGAACAGTTAAGGCTGATTCACAATGATTTCACAATGACGTATATTTACTATGAGGTTTAAGCTAGGAGAGAACTTGAAATAGCCTAAAATAGTCACAAATTCAAAAACCTATACAGTTATTGGGGATTCACTTTTGGAACGTTAGGGCCCAGTTTAGGGCCAGTAAGTTACAGTAGGCCTAATTAATTAATAAGAACTCAGTAATTAATAAGAAGTAATTAATTATTTAGTCGCGATATTTTCACCACTTAACAGAATTGTTTAAGAGGTTGGCAGCCTTTTCATAAACATCAAGAATACAGTAGTACGGAAAGTCAATTTAACTTTTCCTAAAATATCCAACATTTTATGTGATCCAATTGTGCTCTTTTAAGTTTTGCAGTAAATAAAATACATAAAATAAAATAAAAATAACAAAAATAAATAGTAAAAATAATAAATAAAATAGAATAAAAACAACAACAAAATTAAAAAATAATAAATAAATAAAATAAAATCAAGTAAAATAAATAAAATAAAAATAAAATGCAGTAAATAAAACCCTAAATCTCACGAGTCGTATTTACCATGTAGTGCTGCCAGTTTGTTAAGCTACACGATACAATCAACAACTTATAATCAATAAACAACTTGTTTATAATCATAGTTGGATACCAGCACTGTAAACATAAACAAGATGAGCTTAGGGGCTCCGACCGGGACCAGCTCACATTGGCAATCGTGCCAAATCCTCTGTCATATCACGATCACGACTCGCCAAGACAATACTTCCATTGTTGTACTGAAACAGTACACAATTGTGAAACATTACAGTGATTGAATGAGATATAACAGGATCATCGAAACATGCTACACAATTAATAAATGTCAAAATAAATGAATAATTAATTTTAATTCTAGATAAACGTAACAGTTTACAAACAAAATGAGGATGTAACTTTTTACTATGGGTCAAAATAAAGAGAAACTTATGGATAAATATTTTTCCAAAATCGTTTTGTTGACTAAATATTTGCCTTTTTTTGTATATTTTACATAAACATTTGTTTATTTCAGTCGTTCCAACGGATCGTTATGAAACTTGATATCTATATTTAGGTAGAAGAAACTTACCTATGTCAGAAACAAACTAACTTGGTCCAATTCAAAATTTTTAAATGGTGGAATTTTTTCCTTAATTTTCTTTTTATTTTGGCCCATAGAACTATTTCCTGAACGGCTTGTAGAGATCAGTTCTATGAACATTAGCGTACATTCGTATTATACCGACCTCACCGATAAATCAACTTACAAATAAGAGTTTAATTAGTTTAAATAACCAAACCTTTCTAACCTAACCTAACCTAAGGGTTTTTACCAATTTAGGTGTGTGTTCGGAATCATATGAAAGTACCAAAATAAGTCAGAGGATTACTAGTTTAAAACCATTCATTATTAATTCGAGCACCAAATTGAAGACGGATTATCGAGTACATGTAACTAAAACATTTGTTATCATACACGCATCAACAGATAACACGGCGTGTATATACTTTATATACCTATACAAGCTTTATATACTTAGATTTCTCAGTCTAGGCGTCATAAATGTGTAAAAAACATTATTTCTACATTCAGGTTTGAAGAAGAAGTGTGGGACAACGGAATAGTTGACAGTAGTTTTCTGTTAATTTGGCCATCTACGAGATTTGAATAATGTCTAAATTTGATTACGTATGCTTGTATATCCGGGGACATAGAAAAAATCCCTAAATAAATCAAAAAGGCTATCAAGTGACCCGTTTTCACCTGTTACCTCTTGTTTTTTACTAGGTTTATTATTGTAAGTTGGTCTATTTAAACCTTTCACTTTGGATTATTTTCTGTGATTGGCAGATTTGTTTAGACTGTCCAGGTAATGCAGTTTTTCAGTTCAGTACGAAACATCTTCTTGGTCTGTCAAACCATAACAATAGTTTTAGCCAATGCTATAAAAAACTATAACTTGATTGAAACTACTATATCCTCTTTTACTATGCCTCTATAAATAAAAACAGGCATTATGTTCATTTCACTGTAAAACATCCTAAAAAAGAGGCCCCTTCCAATTTCCCTAAAACATTTTATTTATAACTTGAATGAGTACTGTGAAATACGTCCTATTCTATTAACTCTATCTCATGATGTTTTTTTAATTCATTAAAATTTTACAATATATTTTACTTGCGGACAATGTATACTTATTTTGCAAAACCCCAAAAAGTTCATGTATGACGCCGTCGACACCGATTCTATTGACTATGGGAGTCCGTTTTAGCATGTCCCATATAGAGAATAAGCTATTGCCATAGGTCTCATGGTAATACCTCGACCCGGGCCCGATTTACTTTTTCGTTTTGAGGTCCTCAGAGGCCAAAAACACCATCCGTTCAAATCCATATATATTTATTTATATATATGTGTCCGTTAGCGCGATAACTCGAGCAAAAATGATCCGATTTTGATGAAATTTGGTAAAAACGTGTAAACCTACGTTTATTCAAACGAGTTCGCGAACCAGCATAATCGGACTATGGGAACGGGGGTTTATGGGGGATTTTATGGATTAAAAATAGATTTTTCCCCTTTTTGACCCTAAAAACACAAAATTTCATAGTTTCTCTTCAAACCATTTTGTAGAGCTTAAAAAAATAAAAATTTGTATATTGAAGCGTTGTTGTATGGTAACGGTTACGGAGATGGTTAAAAAAGTTGTAAATTTAAAATCCCCATGTTATTCTTATGGATAATAAATAAACTGTTGTAGTTTGCTTGTTTATGGGTATATTTTAATCAAATTTGGCAATTTTTGTTTATTTCATACAAAGCTGTCAACATTTCAATAAAAAAACACACCTCAATATCTTCGCTGTAGCAGCAAACCTAAGTACTCACTAAAGTTAATGTTATTTAAGTAGGAAATAAATCTGACAATTTTTAGGGAATATTTTAGTAGAAATCCAGCCTAAATGGAAATTCCAGGGTAAATGGAAATTTGCTTAGTCTGTAGGTTTGCTAGGGCGGGGGTATTTTTGTATTCACCAGGTTTTATATAGGTATAGAATATTTAGACTTAATGGTATTTCCTGACAACAATTAATGGACTTAAATTGTTCGTTGAAGGCTTTACATTTTTTTAAAAATAAGGAGGTCTATAATCTACTTTTTGCTTATCTGACTTTTTGTTAATAACCTTAATCCTTAATCTAAAATAATCCCTGTTACTCAATTCTTGTTTTAATTTAAAGACTCCGATCTTTAACCTTTCTTTAAGTTATTTTTATTGTACTCTTTTAAATGTCCTACACTTGATGTATATAACATTATTGTGTACTCGGAACAGGCTTTATTCAGTGCCCGAAATTTGTAAAACGCAATTCCCGCTCTACACTCCTGTATTTCAAGGCGTTCCTGTTCATCGTTTGATTGTTTACAAATCGTTAAAACCAAACAATCAATTAATCCCTTTTGTAATTTTAATTATGTTCATTAATTTAAATTAATTAGGGTTGACTATAACTGCAAGAACTAAAATAAAATGCAAAAGTTCAATAGCAGTATGAAAATTATTTTATAACATTACACATAGAAATAAATCGAAGAAAACAACCAAATTTGTCTACTGTTATTAAACTGAATTTGGTTTTACTGTGAAAAATAAACGGAAGACAAGGTACTGGGTTTAAATCTTAATTAAAAAAGGGATGCATCAATTTGCCACCACCTTGTGCCACAATCTATTATAAATTAAATTTAAATTGTTTTTTAAGTGAACTGTTTTCCTGTCTTTTTATGTAATTTCGAAGTTTCAGCTTAGATAAGCTTGGATATATATTGTTCCTAATATTGAAATTGTTATTGCTTACTCGTAGATTTATTGTAAATGTTATCATCTAATTTTTAACTTGGATTTGTAAGTTTTTATTCTGATGTTAATTTTTAACATTTGCTCAGATTAAGACGCTACAAACTTAGTCCAATCAATATATCAGCGTGTTTGCGGGGAATAACAACGATACGATGGATTTATAATCCAATTCGAGATGATTTTATAACCAATGTATAGTTAACTAAAATTTCTCCCGTGACTGACAGCAGGCTGCCTGGTCTTTGTACGATAACTCCCTGCCAGTTTTTACAGTTTTGATAATTACCTGATATGGCTGATCTTCTACTATTTATTCTAGATAATGTACAACGTAACACTGTTTTTGTAAGCTCACCCTCCTCTCTAGAATTGCGGCTAGGTAAAGAAATATATGTCAGGGTTTTGTTATAGGATTTATTTACCTATTTCTGCCTGAAGGTCTTAAGTGATGTTGAAATTACTCTATGGGCATTACGCCGTTTAGTGCGGTATCTTCATGGAGATTTTCTTCTTACACCAATTTCTTATTCTTACACTGTCAAATTCAGTTTAATGTGTTTATTTGCCCTCCCCTTTTATACGACCCATATTGAATGTAAGATAAGAATGATGTTCATGAGCATTTCAATAATTTTACCTCATAACCTTATAGATTTATGTTTTACACATTAAAACTGGGCTATTTTACTGTATTTTCGTGTATCATAGCATAGCCTACTGTATTAGAATACTCTTTAATTAAATACCCTGATTACAGACCCATACAAGCCAAATGTGAGAATCTGATGAAAAAAACAATGTACTGTACAAGTGTACATAGGTAGTGATATTCGCGTGCCTTCCTTGATAGTGGCGTATGTTAAACATTTCTCCCTGTTAGGAATCATTTTTTTTTATATAGGCCATTATTATAGATTTAACCTCCTAAAACCTCCTTTGTCACTTTTTACGGTCCAGCTGAAGTCATGATAGGAATGTTTATGGTAAATATTTGCAGAGTGCTTCTCTTTCCTCTTTATTTATTGTCATTTATTTTTATAAACTTGAATAAGATACCATTATAAGAGAATATCTGTTTATAAACTATAGCTATTGTAAGTATGTCCTCTTCTATTATAACCAGAAAGGTAAGCATGCGTTTTATAGGTACCATTAAATAAAAGATAAAGATGAAGTTGACATCACGCCAACTACGCTTATCGGACAAGGGACATTAAGATTAAATGCACACACCAATGGTGAATAAAATTGTACAAGTACAATATGATTAGACTCCTGACTCATGCTTGCAATACACAAGGCTAATGAAACATTTCACTGACTACAAAATCATTACGAGTATAACACGACTAATTCATATTTGTAAACCAACTAGCCTCTGGTATTATGACCAATGAGTAAAGTCTTAAGTGTATCCTCTAACACTAAAACTAAAATCTACCCTAAAATATTTGCAGGTTCTATATTAATATTTGTTATTGGCTTATGACGTATTATATTACTGAAATGTTTGTACCATAGCATAAATACAAGATTCTTTCTTTTAACAATATGAAAATACAAATTGATCACAAATTTAAAAATATATTTTTTTATATTGGTACATGTACAATGTATTAGCTTTTGTATAGTGTTGAACAAAGTTATTTTCATTATTCCTTTTATACTACGTAGATCATCACCTGACGACGGCTTGTGTTTTTCCTTCAGTTTCAGCTGTCAACTTTTCTTCTGCTCTTCTGCTACAGTTGTACAATTTGAGGTTAGATATGATAAAGCAAGAGGTCAACTTTGTTTTGGGTTTTGTTGATAAAAGTTTAATGATGTCAGAAGATAATGAGAATACTTGTTTGTCATGTTTACGCTATCATAACTTGGCTCAATACCCAAATGGATGAAACCGATCAGTGGGATTTTCAATAAAGTGGTACATTTATTTAATTTCAACTACTTTAATAACAATGTTTCGACCATCATTGAAACGTATTACTTTTAAAGCCTTTAAAAGTAAAAACAGGAATATTTTTGGAAGACAGTTTGGTGTTCAGATTGGCAGTGAACCTGACAAGAGCTCAACTCTCTACAAGGTAGGATTAGTAGAGTGAATAAATAACTATAGGAGTTAAAGGATGGGATGTGACAAATCTAAGATATGTTTACCAAGATAGGTTAAGCTCTCATAATACAAAAAATATCTTACATAGGATATTCAAAATGTTAAGTCTTGAAAGGCCACCGTTTGTGACAAATTAAGCTAAGTTATGTTGCTTAAAATTATCTGGCGGGAAGACAGCAGGTGGTCTCCGTTGAGGGTGCAACATCTAAGTCCAAAAGTGTCAGGTACGGTGTTCCTCAGGGATCGATTGTAGGCCCGTTACTATTCCTTGTAATGATCAACGACCTTGATAGAGATGGAGGGGTGGTGCTCTTTGCCGACGATACAACCCTGATATCACGGGGACCCCAAGTTGAGCTGTCCACAGCAGATGCAAACCGGCATCTCACTGAAGCATCCTGCTGGTTTGAAGGAAATGGTTTCCGGCTCAACCAGGATAAAACCCAGACACTGGTCTGCAGTCTGGCGAGAAATGCCCCACGGGACGAGCCAGTGAAGCTCCTTGGATTTCATCTGGATAGGAAGTTGGCGTGGAACGATCACATCAGCAAAGTTAGTAGCAAACTTTTTAGGGTATGTTGCCTGCTGCTCAAGCTACGAAATTTCATCACTCAGCCATACCTGCTGAACATCTACCATGCTATGTTCCACTGCCATGTGAGCTATGGCCTACTGCTATGGGGCCATGCTGCGGATGTTGAGGACATCTTAGTGCTGCAAAAACGTGCTGTAAGACTCATTACTTTTAGTGACCGCATTGCCCACTGTAAACCCATCTTCGCAAGATTGGGAATCCTCACAGTCTACAGCCATTATATCCTGGCTTGCTCACTACTGGTATATGACAATTACGACAATCTCCAACTCCGTTCAGCATTTTCATAACCACCAAACAAGGCAGCCTACTGGACAACAAGGAGCTACTGGATGTGCCTAGGGTTAGGCTTGCAAGATCGCAAAGGAGCTATAATACAGTGGCAATTCAAATTTTTAATAAGCTGCCTCACTCGATCAAGCGTCTTGGGCGTAAACTTTTCATGAAGAAGCTCGTCCCTCTCCTTAAGTCAAGAGCGTACTACTCACTAAAGGATTTTTTTGAGGATAGTTTTCCTGAATTGTCTGGCTAAACCGCATATCCACATGCCAAAGTTATTGTAAATATATGTTTGTATCTACTCAAATTCAGTTTGTTATTATGTATTTTTGTATATATTGAAATTCTGACGCCATCAATCCCTTATTGGGTAAAAGATGAAGACATGGTAATAAGGTAATAAAAAATTTGTTAAGTAGCCTATTTTAAGGCATAATAAACAATTTTGTTGTGTAAAATGTAGGCTACAAGGTAAGCCTATACTCAGAATTAAACTGACCTGTTCTGTATGATTTCAGGAAAACTATGCTGATATGCAAAACTTAGTTAATCAATTAAAAAATCATATCTCGAATGCTGAAAAAGGTGGTGGCCAAGCTGCCAGTGAACGGCATACTTCCAAAGGAAAACTGACTGCAAGACAGAGAATTAATACATTATTAGACCCTGGATCTCCTTTCCTAGAACTATCTCAGCTGGCAGCGTTTGAAATGTACCAGCCTGACAATGTAGCGTCCGGTGGAATCATTTGTGGCATTGGAAAGATTTGTAGGTAAAATATCACCATGTGTAGAATTTTAGAAGCAAAACTTAGAGAAATTTTAAGACCCAAAGGATCTGTGAAAACTGTTTATTTTTAACTTAGGTGTTTTCTAGCTCTACCTACTTTACAAAATGTTTTCATATGAATGTTATTATTTTTTTTTAATGTTTTACAACTGGCCTCACTACCCTTGGCTTTTGAAAAGTTGTTCTTTTTAGATTTAGATTTTGTGGGATCCAGTGATTTTTAAACATTAAAGATTCTGCTCTGTTATCAATATATAATAGGCTACCGTTTTAAGAATAAGCAAAGTATATTTAGGCCTACAAGGCCTAAATTATGCTGCAATTTTGTGTTTGTTCTCCAGTCACAACAAAGCCTGCTTGTTTGAATATGACCCAAGTGGCGGGTTATTTAACTTACTGTAATGGAAGTAATGGAAGAAGTCATTACTATTCTAGCCCGCCTCCATCCTTGTGCCACCGTCAGTTTCGAGGCATTTGTTGTAGGCAATAACGAAAGTTTAGCAAATTTAGCATGTGGCTCGCAATGTGACTGATTGATAGATTGCTGAACTGATAGGAGACTCTATAAGACTAATGCGATAAGTCCTGATGGTCGCACACCGTTCTGCAAGCGAAGTTTCCTAAACTGTTATCATCAAACCTATGTACCTCCACTCTAGCCTTATAAAAAAAACATATGGCCTTCTATGAACTTCCTAAGCAACTTACACTCATTGGTTACATGAAACAAATTTCTCTAAACACTTCCATCCATCATCTGTCAAGGATTTCAGTAGGCCTACAGGTTTATAGCCTTCTCTCAGAAACCCAATTTTAGAACTCAATCCCCAGGATAGCAGATGAGAACCCAATTTATGCTCGGCAGGGACGACCATTTTCTCTTACAGCATTATCAACTAACATGACAAGGCTAATCGTCGCATAAGAATTATATGGAGCTAGAGTAGTAGTGGGTGAAGTAAACAATATGATGCTGCAGTCAGATGTGAACTAGTTCACTTTTCTGTGACTGGAACTTGTTAAATACCTTAATTTATTGACAACCCCTTATACAGGCTTAAATTATACGGCTCTCATAGTCAACCACCATACTATTCGTAACTAAATACTAAGGGGTAGTTTCCCAGTGTAAAAGTTATAAACGCTATGTTTAGACTAAGCTGTAACTGTAAAATAAGTCTCTAGAGCTTAACTCTAGGCTAAGCCTAACTTTGTTCTATTACAGTGTATTTTCATAATGGACGTTTAAACCTCTCACATATTTTGTATATCCAGGGGATGGATCCCTTCCATTTTGCATCGATGGGTTTCTAAAAGGACTAGGCTAACAACACATCCTTTTAAATCTTCTAAGACATGTCTTCACTTAATGTATGGTTTGAAAAGATTATTATTAATATTTGAACAAGTCCGTATTTTCTTAATCTCATTAGATTATACTTTTATCCTATCTAAATGGTAAACTTATTTTTATTACGTTTGATTTTTGTTTCATATTTTGCTCTGTTAATGTAAATAATCTTTTCATAGTGCACTTGTAGTTTAATTTATTACAACAAATTGTTTTTTTTTGTTTTTTTTTTTGTGGAGAGGAGGTTAAAATGTGTTTACACACGCTGAGATGCTCAATGTCCTCTCAATAATACCAGACTCCCGCGGCTCAATGTCCTCGGACTACCAGCTGAAAAACAAGAATATGGTGATTTTTTCTGATTGTCAAGCTGCTCTTCAAGCTCTTGACTCCAATGAAGTCAACTCAAAGCTAGTTTACGAGTGTTTCAACACCCTCTGCAAGCTTTCCCCACGCAACTCTGTAACTCTCGGCCGGGTCCTGGGCCATGTTGGCGGCAACTAGAGTGCAGGTAAGCTGGCAGAAAAAAGTGCAAGCATGCCATTCTTGGACCGGAGCCTTCTGTGGCATCAGCAAAGCTACTGCTAAATAGCCAATCAACATCAATCCACATCAACATTAATGTTGGTTGGTCCAGGGGACAACATCTAGAGCGTTGGCGTAATTATCCTGGACAATCACTTGGCAAGAAACTGCTCTCAGAACCTATCACCCTCTTCACTCGCTGGCTGACAAAGCTGGGGAGAGGGCAGGTCAAGCAGGTTCTTGCTCTTATCACTGGACACGACCATTTCAGGAAACACCTCCACACTCTAGGAATTATCAATGATAATCAGGAGTGTCGACTTTGCAACCAGTCAAATGAGACTGCAAAACACATTATTCTGGATTGCAATAGACTTGGGGCGAGGAGAAGAGCTCTGTTTAGTCTAAAGCAGCCAGGTGATGAACCAGACGCTAACATTGGGCAAAAGCTCCTCTGCACCTAGTCAAAGACACAGGCATAGGCTTACCCAGTTAGCGGCAAGTGGTATTATTATTATTATTATTATTATTATTATTCTTTGTCATGAGAGCCGAAGCCCCCTGACTACATACCCGGTACCTATCGTGAGACATACCCGGGCCCCATGATGTAGGCCGAAGCTTACGCATCAACCTTAAGCACATTATGGGGGGATGACTTAAGGTCATCAGGCTCGCCGGCTGCCGAAGCAGACCCTTCGGAAAGAGGGTTGCCCCTCAATCCTAACCAGGGATTCCGGCTACTTGTTTAAGCGTCACTCCACCTGGGTTCCACCAGGTACAAAGCCCTAGAGGACCATAATGGAGCGCCCTGACGCATTTAGTGCAAGCAACACTCGGGACCTATCTAATCCCTGACAGGCAGAACCCGCCATCATAGCCAGAAGGAAGGGGACCCAACCTCCCATTTACACCACTACCCGATCGAGGCCTTACCCAGTTGCTGGGAAACCAGAGATAACCAGAGCGATAGATCCCCAGATACCCCTGGCGGGCTCGAACCCAGCACCCGATCTACTTCGTTTGCCCAAATAATACAGTCAATGATTATATGACGATACAACCCTAAACACAACTACAACCCCTACTACGGCAAGTGGTATGCACAATAAGCTTCGGTTGACATGCTTGGACCACATTCCACCCCTCTCACAATCAGTGCCGGATTTAAGGTAATTGCGGCCCTAGGCCAAATTATTTGAGCGGCCCTCAACCGTGTGGTGGAATCCCCTCATCTAATAGGGGTGAAATCATAAAAATCCCCCACAGTCATCATCATCACCAGCGATTGTGGATGAAATCATGGACATCTCCCGTGGGCCACAATCACAGGTAAATCATCATTTTCATCCACGATCGCTTGAACACTTACCCTAAAACAAAGGAGATGATATCATCACTGACGCCCACGAATGCGGCAAAATCGTGAACATTTGCCGCTAGCCGCAATCACCGGTACATCATCATTGACACTCGCGACCGTGGCGAAATCTTAAACATCCCTTTGGGCCACAATCACAGGGACATAATCATTGACACTCGCAACTACGGCATAATTGGGGTTATCTTCTACAGGCCACTAATGCGGGACATTATCATCGTCACTCACGATCGTGTAGAAATCCCAAACACTTACCCTAAATCAAGGGAATATTGTCACCAACACCCGCGACTGCGGCAAAATCATGAACATCTCCCATGGGCCGCAATCACGGGGATACCAATATCGACAACCACGGCCGTGGCAAAATCATGAACATCTCTCGCAGGCCACAATCATGGGGACATCACTATCAACAATCGCAGCCGCGGCAAAATCTTTAACATATTCCGCGGACCGCAATCACGGGGACATGATTATTGACACCTGCGCTTGCGGCAAAATCGTGAATATCTTCCGCAGGCAGCAATAACGGGGGCATTATTATCGAAACCCGCGGCCACGGAAAAATCATAAACATATCCCTCCGGGGTCGCAGCAAAATGATGTTCAAAAAATTAAAATTTGTTTGTACTGAAAACATATTTTTGTCAATCCTCAGCCGCTTCCTTTTGTTTACGGCACTAGGCCGCGGCCTAATCGGCTTAGTGGTAAATCCGGCGCTGCTCACAATACAATACAATACCGGTGACCAGACAAAAACTGGATCACGAAATACCCGGCCTTACCATGCTCCTGTTCCACCCATGGTCCGATGCTAGGAATGAGCCTAGCGGTCCAATGTTCCCATGACTAGGCATCCCACTCGCGCTACCAGCGGTTGAAACTGGGGTCACGTTCTTCTCTGGCAGCAGTCCCTCTGCCTACTTCAGGAAACCTGCGGTAGATTGCCTGTCGTTCCCTCTCGAGATGGAAGATGGGGACGTCGCCAGCAGTCATGATGACTACAGGCTCGGAGACTAGGCAGAAGCAACTCGCAAGGCTCTTCGATGCTGAACGCAGGATAGCTGTTCACGGAAGATGCACCTACAGAACGATTACATCACAACATGTAGTTACAATGATTTCTTTTTTGGTTATAACTTTTCAGTGTTCTAAATCTTTATAAAATCGTATAACTACTACCTACAGCTCTGGTTTTAATTTTTCAGCATTGAATGTATGGTAATAGCAAATGATGCTACAGTCAAAGGTGGAACTTACTATCCAATTACAGTGAAAAAACACCTTAGAGCTCAAGAGATTGCAGCAGAAAACAGACTGCCTTGCATTTACCTGGTAGATTCTGGTGGTGCAAATCTTCCACATCAGGCAGAAAGCTATCCTGATAAGCTACATTTTGGGCGAATCTTCTTCAATCAAGCTAATATGTCGGCTGAAGGTATAAATCAGGTACTTAAATATGCAAATTGTGTTTCATTAAATTAAGAACACCTAATGGCTTTGTAGAGGAAAGCATTGAAAGGATCATGGTTGTCTAGATACTTGTAATTTACTCGTTATTAATGTTCTCATAACTCGCTGTGCGGCTCTGGCATTAGAATAGACCGCATTTTTACCTCCTCCCCACAAACAAATTTTTCTTTAACAGATATATATATTAATTTGTAGTTTTTAGCAAATTTCCCTATAGGGAAGTAGCTATTACCGTAGGTGGCACGGTAAGACCTAGGCCCGGGACTGATTTACTGATTTACACTTTATTAGTTTCCTTGTAGCAGTAAACCTAGGTATTCGTTATTTAAACCTAATGTTATTTAAATAGGTTTAATTGAAAATCAATTCAGACAAATGGAAATTCGCTTAGTCGGCAGGTTTGCTGACGGGGGTATTATTTTTGTTTCATTTAATTGGCAGTGTAAGCAAAACAGGATTTTATATTTTTATTTTATGTGTCAACAAACTTACAATTAGATCTACTAATCCACACTCAAAGAACGTTTTAAGATGTTTTATGGTTGCAACATGTCTCATTTGGCCTATGCAACAGCTGCATTTCAAACAGACTATGTTGTAACAATCCCCTCCCATCAAAATGTAGTTTCATGTCACGGTTGATTCAGTGGGCGTCAAGGCATCACTTACTTTTTCAGGATTAATAATAGTATTTGATGTAGATTAGATCCTTGGCTTGACTCCAGACACGCACTGATGGTTATGTTTGGTACCAGATAGCAGTGGTGCTGGGTAGTTGCACTGCAGGAGGAGCCTACGTACCTTCCATGGCAGATGAGAGTATCATCGTCCGCAAACAAGGCACCATCTTCCTGGCAGGACCGCCCCTGGTAAAAGCATCCACGGGAGAGGTAGTGTCAGCAGAAGATTTGGGTGGTGCTGATCTCCATTGTGGGTGAGAATTCTATTGTCATTCGACAGTGATTACTTATTCCTGCCCCACATTAAAGCATCTCCAATGTTTTAAGTTCATTTATAAATAAGAGTCTGTGTGTCCTCAACATTTTCGGGTCATGCTGCTGGGCCAACAATCCTGAGAGAGATTGGTTCAGGCCAAGATTAATTTCCGGGCCAAGCTCAGGTGAATTATTTATTTATATTAGAGGTGTGAAATGGCTCTATTTACGAGCCCGGCCGAGCCTAATCTAAGCCTGTTCTGATCTTGGCCAGAAACCTGAAGGTAAACATTTATTATTTGGCCCAACTCGAATTTGAAAGTCTGCTCTGTAGACCCCATTTTAATTATTGTATTGTACTATAGCCAAGAATAAATCAAGTAGAAACTCTCCCCATGATTTTATTAGAAAAGCTTAAGATGCCTCAAAATGTTAAATGACTTTTCTGATGTATTAATCTGTTCAATTCATTATTAGTGTTTCCATCAGAGTTGTCAACATCATGAACTAAAATATCAAAATGTATTTTATTTAGGTTATAAAGGACTTGTCTTGAGGGTATTAACCAGCTTTGAGTCTACTTTGCCTATAATGTGTTCCAATATGACACATACAATACTCACTGCAAAACTGCTCACTGCACACTGCTGTTGTGTTCCAATATGTACTGCCAGTTACACCTTTACCCTTCATCAAAAATTCCATATTAGACCTCGGGTGCGATACGAGCGGTGAGCGGCGCTGCTTTGACATCGGGTTTAATTTAGTTGCGTATACATTTGTCGAGGGTGGCCACGATACGTCTGTGTGGCGAGCGATGCCGCTCAAAGTTCCAAGTCAAAACCAATTTTTTGGAAAATGCCACTCGCCGTTCAGGTGATTCATGCTTCAGTTCAGCCAAATGTAAGAGCAACAGCAGCAAACATGCCAGCAATACTCAAGAAGAGAGAGGTGAAGTTGAGTGATTCTCAAAGAAGTGTTGCTCGCCGCTCGTATCGTACCCGAGGCCTTACTCTTTTCTTAGCATTTTTTCATTTACAACTTTCTTATCCGTACATTGACAAATGATCCTGTTATGTTTTTCTCTGAAGGGTATCAGGAGTGACTGATCACTATGCAGTAGACGAGCATCATGCCTTGACATTGACACGTAACATCATATCTCAGCTCAACTTGTCTAAGGACCCATCAGTGACTGTTTCCAGAGATACACCAGAACCCCCTATCTTTCCTGCTGACCAACTCTATGGGATTGTGGGTGCAAACCTTAAAAAAAGCTTCAACATCAAAGAGGTATATTTTCGTATTCATATAAATGAAATAAGCTTGTGTCAAAAAGTAACTTTTGGCCTGTTTAAAAATCTATTTTATGTAATAAGATGATAAAGATATAACCAAACTTTTTATAATGTTTAACCTTGTAAGTTAGCTCCAAAAATAGCTTCCATATGTTTTTACTGTTAAAAATAAACTTACTTGGATGTGTTGGACCAAACATAGGCTCAATGCCATGTTGGTTAAAAAAATGTAAAAATGTGTAAATGGTATATTTAGTTTTTGACAAAGTCTATCCAGGCATTCTGGTCATCGACGTCGCAGGAGGTATTAAGGGGAGCGGGAACGGCCTATCTCGCCAATGTTAAATTTGCCATCTTTAGGTCCACTTTTCTTCTAAAGGTGGAAAGCTATAGCTTAAAAATTGTAGGCTATAATTATCAACCCTTATGTGTAAACAGACGCAATTTCAGAATTTTCAATTAAGTATTACCTCAATTTTTTTTTCCTAAGACATAAAAAGTTTACAAATTTTACAAGACATAATTTTTTTCTTCTTCAAAACTAGCAATGTGACAGTAATAAAAATGGGTCTAAATGTTACTTAAAACACAACAATTAGGTATAAAAAATTTAAAGTCTCTAGGTCAATTAGTTCCAGGTGAACTTTCGGAAAACGCGGTGAAAACGGGGTACCCTGTTGACCTAACGCAAGCAATATTTATCATAAAATAGACCTGTACATACTGTGGATCATAATGCTGCCTCTCATCCATCCTTTTTCTGCATGAGCCTTCTTTTCTTCTAGCTACTCTAGACTTCATGATACTTTCAGCTGCTTTGTCACTTTTCTACAACATTTTCTTTTTTAAATGTCATGGGTATACTACCTCCATTTTTGAAAAATGAATAATAAATGAATAAAAAGATCTTTAACGAGCAAGCGGTTTTCAGATACAATTATGCTTTTCAAAACAACTCTTGTCATTAATTTACTTATTCTATGCATGTATTAAAAACAGACGTTTTGTTAAAGTATGACACAGGTAACATTTTGTATCATGAGGTATTAATTATTTTATATTCGGTTTTTGGTATCAACCGGAGTTTTTACAGTGTTACATGTTTTGTAAAGATGGGAAATACCCTTTGCAATAACAGTCAGAAATGTTCCTTAGTTTTTCAGTAATAGGGGAAATAATACTATTATTTTTTTCAACTATTACTTCCTTATCAAGGAAGTTTCAGCTGGTTGCTGTGAATAGAATAATATATCACTCTTTTTCACTTGCTCCCAATTCAGAAGGTCACGAAAATAATATGGTATTCTCAGTAATCTATTACCAAGGTACTGTACTGTATTATTTAATACAGATCAGTAGGATGGTTAATTATTTCATTCACTCTTTTGGCCAGTTCAGATGCTGTTCCTAAATAATGTAATATGGTGTTCTCAGTAATCTCTTACCAGAGTAATAGGTGTCACTTCAGCATTAGTATTATTTATCCTATTACATTAAATAACATCCACATCAAGTGTTTTGTGATCAAGCACACTTATAAGTGAAGTTTTCAGTGGATTAGTTTTAAGTTTCTTACTATGTGCCAAGTGTTGCAGTTTTTTAGTCAATAGCTTTGTTTTTTTCAGGTGATCGCAAGGTTGGTTGATGGCTCTCGATTTTCTGAATTCAAGGAAAAATATGGTGATACACTTGTGACTGGGTTTGCTAAACTATTTGGCTATCCCATCGGAATAGTGGCTAACAACGGTGTTTTGTTCTCAGAGTCAGCTATTAAGGTAACTTTTTTACAAAAAATCACAGAAATCATCTCAGGATTTCATTGCAATATTATAAAACCATAACTTGATCTGTTTACCGTTTCTTTGCATTAGTTTTTCTCTTTTATTTTGATTAACACAATTTCACCATCACTTAAAATTAGAGAAATTTGTATACTAATGTTAAAGATATTTTTAATCATTGTTGGAACACTTTGTCAATCAATGATAGTAAACTTGCTGTCATTTTATTTATAATTCAAATTCTCTTACAAACAGGTTCATATATTTTTCATAACCCTGTAACGTTTAATGATATAAAGATACCAACATTTCCTTCATTTTTGATTTTTTATAATATGTGACATTTTACAGGGAACACATTTTATTGAACTGTGTTGCCAAAGGAAAATTCCACTTCTCTTCTTACAGAACATCACTGGTAATAGTTTTTCTTTTCCTAGACTATAAATGTGCTAATGTGTTAGAACTAATTAAAGAACGTAACATTATGTGCTATTTTTGTGTGGTCTGTACAACATAGAGAGTTTATTGAGATAACCCCTTTTGCCGCCCCTTTCTATACTTGTAAGTAACAGACAGACAGACAGACAGAAAATGTTTAATCAAAATCTTAAGAGATTAGAAAGGCGTCAATACAATATTAACACAAAAATGAGATAAATTGTCAAATACAATCAAAGTTCTGCCAGTCCATAAATTCTCTTATGCTGTAGAATGGCATCTTGCAGAACCAACGGGTGAGTTGAGCTTTTAAGGTTTTAGGGTTGTCATCTTTCAGCTCTCCTGGCAACATGTTGAAGAATTTTGATCCAGCATAGGTAGGCTTACGTTCGAAGAGTCCAAGGCGATGAGCAGGGAGGTTGTAGTTGGTTTTATTTCTCGTTTCATAGCTGTGTACTTCTTCATGTCGCTTGAGATTCCTGGTTGAGGCCAAAATAATGGTTTCTATTATGTAGAGACTGATTACAGTAAGTAGTTCATTGTCTTTAAAGAAATCTCTAGAACTTTCCAGCCAGTCGACATCATACATGATTTTCAGAGCTTTTTTCTGCAGTATCAATACTCGTTCCAAGTGAGTAAGAACAGCAGACCCCCAAACTGCTATTCCATAATGTAGATGGCTTTCAAATAGGGCGTGATATGCCACAAGCATAGCCTCTTGCGTACAGACGCTTTTAATTCTTCTCAGAGCATATATAGCGCTACTAAGCTGTAGTAAGACACATAACAAGCTTTATATAGCTGCAATTGACTGTACGCTCTGATTTTTTAGCGTGCTGCATAGCTAGTATCCATATATAAACCTGCTATGGTATGTTTTAGGCAGGTTATGGGTGGTGTGACTCTCATTTTATTACGACTCGCAACATGCCTGTTACACACTAATGCAAGTCGCAAAATCATGCTAGATGCAAACACAGCAATATCGTTAAAACTAAAATTTGTAGTTGAGGACAAGATGTCAAGTAGTGATGATGAGTCTTTGTTTAGGATTTTAAGACAGATTATAAATCAATGATAAAAGTGGTTAAGTCCATTTTTGCACATTTAATTTGAAAGTGGAACCTAATATGTTAAATTTCAACCAAACTTGTGTTCTAGAAGATATTCACATAATGAAATTTACGAGTTTAGCTCGGAAAATGTGGTATGCCTTGTACAGTGTCATGTTCTTCTGCAGAATGTGGGAAAGGAGCGCCATAATAACACAAACCTGCTGGTTACTGTAGAAACACCTACCAGCCTTTCTAGTTTCTATGGAATTGGGAAATATCCGCTTCCTGTCTGCTACATCTAGCATTATGCGGATATTTCCGTCACCCATCTTAAACACTAAAAGATTAAGCGGATGTATCCATCACACTTCCTTATGACGCTGTACTGTTCTCAATAAACATGTAAATAAAGTATATTGTCTATTGTCTTATGTTAATGCATTATATTAGATTGCTAACAGAGAAACTTTGTTCATTTATTGATTTGAACATGTTTACAATGGTGGGTTTCTTATTTTTTTCATATTATCTTACCATTCCACAGCTGGTTTTGGTTGGATAATAGAGGGTCTACAGTAATTGAAACTAAGGAGGTGCCAATGAAATGTTGCTGATTCTGGTAATGTAAGGTCTCTACTCTCTATACCCTATATTCAGATTGTTAACTAATCAGTGACCATAGTACATACCAGTTCTATTGTTTCAGGTTTCATGGTAGGGAAGGATGCAGAAGCAGGAGGCATAGCTAAGAACGGTGCCAAGATGGTGACTGCCGTGTCTTGTGCCAAAGTTCCTAAACTCACTCTCATCGTCGGAGGATCCTATGGGGCCGGAAACTACGGGATGTGTGGCCGAGCTTACGGGTGAGCTCAGTTACATGTTTGTTAATCAATTAATTTAATTTTAGTTTGTGTAGACTGAGTAGACAAATGTTCACATTTAATTACCTTGACCATCCCTATGGACGGTCGAGTACCAAGAATTCACGTATATATTTCAGTGTGAATGAGTACTCTGTAGTCTGTACTCTAGAGGATGTGTCTAAACAACCGCTTTAGCCATTCCTATCTGTACTCAAAAGATCTTTATTGAAAATGGCATTAAACAGTTGTATTTGACTGTAATTTCTTATGGTTTTAGCACTGCATACCACATTTGGTTGTGGATAGAGCAGACATTAATACTCTTATTTAAGAAAGTTTAAATATCAATACTTTCTTTGTTTTACTAGATAATTAAATTTTTAAATAATTGCCAATACCAAAGGTGCTTCTTAGTTCTTAGTCTATAACTATCGGTTTATAGTTAATGTTTTTAAGGGCCAAACCTATTTTTCCTTGTAAACAAATGGTCCTTGAAAACCAAAGTCTAACATCTGCATGTATAGTTTTTATAACAAAATCATTATTATATTGGAATTGGAGTAAGAGTGTTGTGGTTTTCTAGACCCAGATTCCTATACATGTGGCCTAACGCTCGCATATCTGTGATGGGAGGAGAACAAGCAGCCGGAGTTTTGGCCCAAATCACCAGAGATCAAAAGTTGCGGAAAAAAGAACAGGTATGAACTTTGTTTGATAATAATCCCTAACTTTAAAAATCAGCCTTAGATATACAGTAGGCTACACTTAACCGACCTCGCATTAACCTGTAATCAGATTATCCGCCCTCACTCGTGAATTATTACAGTTTGTTTTAACCAACCCTGTTTCTAGAGCAGTTCGGCTTAACCGCAGCTTTCTAGGAATCTCTCCGCTCCCTTGCTCGTTGATGGGATCAATGTGCTAAACTCTACAGTATGTTACAAGCTATAAATAAACATCCTGTATCATAACAAGATGGTTGCTTGTATCTTTAATTTTGAAAATAAGTTCTGTACTGTATTACAATGGATTTGAAAAACATCAATTTAACTAAGATAAAAAGGAAAACAATTTAACTAAGATAAAAAGGAAAAAAGAGTTGTTTATTTTGTAAATAATACACATACGACTTCAGAAAAATGATTATATAATTCCAAATGAATAACACTTAATTTTTAGTTTTTTGGGGATTGCCCATTTTAACCGACCTTTAATGTTATCCTACCTAGGTCCCGTCCCGTTAGGGTCGGTTAAGAGAGGGTCTACTGTACGGTACCAAACAGCACTGGCAGAAACTTCAAATATAAATAAGAATTATACAGGGTGTCTCGTAAGTAAACAGTCAAACTCTGGGAAATGGTTCTATGGGTCAAAATAAAAAGAAAATTAAAAATAACATTTTTCCAAAATCGCTTTGTTTACCAGATACCCGCCATTTTTTTTTCACATAAAAATTTGTATATTTGTATCTTTGAATTTTTTTAACCGATTGTTATGCAACTTCGTATGTATGTTAAGGTAAAACAGACCCACGTTAAGAAAAATACATTTAAAAAATCCAATTCAAAATTTCAAAATGGCGGCCATATTAATTTTTTAAATTTAAATTGCTAAAAAATGGCTAAGGATAAGAACAAATTTGAAAAACACTTTTATTTAGCATTTTTAGTTCCCTATCAAACAATACCAAAGTCAAAAAGATTGAATAAGAAATAGCTGAAATATAACTATTTTTAGTTGTAAAATGAGGCAAACCTGATTAGCTTAGCCTTTACCCCGTTTTACAACTATAAATTGTGATATTTCAGCTATCTTTTCTTTGATCTTATTAAACTTAGTATCGTTTCATAGGAAATTAAAAAGGCTAAATATGTTCTTTAATTTTTTTCATAATTTTAGCCATTTTTTAGCAATTTTAATTTAAAAAATTAAAATGGCTACCATTAAAAAAAATTATTGGATTAAGATTTTTTTTTTCTTAACGTGGATCTGTTTTACCTTAACATACATACCAAGTTTCATAACGATAGGTTTAAAAAATTCAAATATAGGCTACAAATTCTTATGTGAAAAACAAAATGGCGGATGTCTGGTTAAGGAAGTGATTTTGGAAAAAATGTTATTCTTGATTTTCTCTTTATTTTGACTCATAGAACCATTTCCCGGAGTTTGGCTGTTTACTTACGGGACACCCTGTATACAGTAGGACACCCTATAAAAAAATGTGATTTCTCAATATGAAAATTTATGGTTTTAAATTACATTATTTCATACTTGGTGTACCTACTGTTGGCGAGCATTTTCACAATTAACTCAACTATGGCTCTTATCTTGCTGTTGTCTTTTTTCAAGTTGGTTTAAGTTAGCTGTCTACATCTGTCATTACACATTATCATTACAAATTATAAAAGCACTATATAGTGGTTTAAATTACCTTGTTACTGTCAAAACGATCCTTTGTAGTTAGTAGACTACAGCTGTTTCATGCTACGAATGGAGCACATCATCAGGTCAGAAGAATGTCAAGTAGTCTTCATATTCCTCGCAGTGGAGTTCGTCAAAAGTTTAATAATAAATAGAGAACAAAACACATAACACTCGGAAACACGAAACATTTAATATTGGTCGACCAGACGACGGTAACAACACACGTGATACGGCGCCGGTTGAGGGTGAGTCGCGACTGTCACGTGCCGTCGGCGTTGACCCCTACTCCTACTCCACTATTATCCTTATCTCGTTCCTTTGTTTTCTGTTTATTGTGTATATGAATAGCGGTGTTGTAGATGATGTTTGATTCGAATGATAATTGTTCATTTAATATATTCTGTGGTTGTTCTTTTGACACCTTGTAGATTTCAAACTCCTCAACTGTATCCATGTATCGTCCTTTATTGCAGAGTTGTACTATTTCTAAATTATTGTCAATATTTGTGTAATTATGGTTGGATGAAATTAAGTGGTTTGCATACGCTGATTTGGAATTTTTCTTTGGCATATGTTCCTTAAACCTGGTGGAAAAAGATCTTGATGTTTGGCCTATGTAAAAATTGGGACAATCGTCACATTTTAGTTTGTAAATTCCTGTTTTGTCCATTGTATTAGTTCTAGACGGTTGTCGTTCTTTGACGATGGTAGACAGTTTATTGTTAGTTTTGAAAGATACGACCACATCATTCATCAGTCGCGACTCACCCTCAACCGGCGCCGTATCACGTGTGTTGTTACCGTCGTCTGGTCGACCAATATTAAATGTTTCGTGTTTCTGTGTGTTATGTGTTTTGTTCTCTATTTATTATTAAACTTTCGACGAACTCCACTGCGAGGAATATGAAGACTACTTGACATTCTTCTGACCTGATGATGTGCTCCATTCGTAGCATGAAACAGCTGTAGTCTACTAACTACAAAGGATCGTTTTGACAGTAACAAGGTAATTTAAACCACTATATAGTTAATTCAGACGATCCAGAGGCCATTCCACCATGAAATATAAAAGCAACAATTGTGGTGTCCATTAATATCACATTTTTGCTTTTCAATTTACACGAAAACTTGAAATTTTAGTGGACTGAGGAACAGGAAGCAGCTCTTAAAGAACCTATAATCAAACAGTTTGAAAAAGAAGGAAGCCCGTATTACTCTACCGCAAGGTACGTACCTGATGTTACTACTAACAGTACCTAGGCTTTATTGTTATTGTTTTCTTTCCCTAACTAATGTGTACAGGTCTAGGTCGGCTCTAAATGCTTCACTTTTTAAAATTACTTTTCTTTCTGCCATGAAGCCTTCCTAAGACTTGTTGTCAGCAATATTTGGATTGTCTTAGGCTTATTATTTGTTCTATCTAATACTAAATTTTGCAGCTTCCATTTAATGAGTTTTTTGTAAAAAAATAATAATAAACCTTAACTTTTAAAATAGTAATTAGGTTTTGAATTTGTTTGTGGAAAATAGGAGTTTTGTTGTCTTACACAAAACAAATTGTGTACGGTAATGGTATAATTGGTTCAAATATCTGGAATTAGTCAGTTATTTGATGCAATTCATGTATAAAAAGGTACTAAATCATATCAATCTATGTACGGAATTATGTATTTATGGCAGAATCACTATTTTTACACAGAGGCCCCTACATAAAACATGTAGATGCAAAACAGTTTCATATACAGTATTACGCTATGAAATTTTGTGAAATACATGAATTTTGTAATATCTTTTATTAAGAAAAATACCTCCGCCGCAGCAAACCTGCAGACTACGCAAATTTCCATTTGCCTGAATTGATATACAATTAAATCTATTTAAATTACATTAGGTTAAACGAGTTCCTATGTTTGCTGTTACAGGGAGACTAATAAAGTGGGTTTTTTTTTGTTAAATGTTAATAGCTTAGTATAAAATAAATAAATTTGCCAAGTTTGATAAAAATACATCCATAAACAAGCAAACTACAACATTTTACAATATTCTCCATAAGAATAACATGGGAATTTTAAATTTACAACTTTTTGAATTTTCTCCGTAACCAATAACTACACAAAAACACTTCAATATACTAAATTATTTGTCTTTTTAAGCTCTTTAAAATGGTCTAGAGAGAAATTGGGAAATTTTGTGTTTTGAAAACCAATTTTTACCCCATAAAACTTCCCTTAAAACCCTGTTCCCATCAGCCAACCATGCTGGTTCACGAACTCATCTCATTCAAGTTTATCCCGCATTACACCTTCACACCAAATTTCATTAAAACCGAACAAAAATTACGAGTTTTTGGCCTCTGAGGACATCAAAATGAAAAAGTAAATCGGTCCCGGGCTCAAGTCTTACCATGAGACCTACGGTAATAGCTACTTCCCTATAAGGAAATTCGCCAAAAACAACCACACTTACAATTTATTTTTAATGGTTTAAAATCATAATTTTAACCTGTTCCAGAATATTTTATTTTAGTTGTCAGATTTCATACCTAACTAACTCTGTCAACAAGTACTTTAATGGGTTTCCTTAGTAAATAGCATGTTGTTATTTGAACTAACTCAGTAAATTAGATTTTATAACTATTTTGTATTATGTTTTCAGGTTGTGGGATGATGGAATTATAGATCCTATGGACACTAGACAAGTTTTGGGTCTTAGTCTTGCTGCTACTCTCAATGCGAAAATTCCTGACACTAAATTTGGTGTGTTTAGGATGTAATGTTTTTGTTTTGTTCAAATTTTATAATAAAATATTTTGCTGTATACTGTTGAAATTTTTTCAATCAAATTTTCCTAAATTTAACCAGATTATGATTGCTTTGAAGAATAAATGTCATTTGAAACTGACATCCGTTCCATCTAGAACACCCAAATCAGTTTTGTGACTGTAATGCTTAAACTCAGGAATGATTGCCCTCTACTGGCTAGTCTGACTCCCCACAGCAGATGACCTTGGATAAGAGAACTTGATTTGGCTTTGTATTGAAAAGACAGGGATTTCTTCAAATTTCTTTGAATTAAGATTAATAGGAATTGGCACTACCACATTGCCTAAGATGTTTAATTACTTTACAATTAATAACTGTTGCCAACAAGTCTTAATATAACACACCTAACTTGTAAAAATCATTAAGGGGAGGGATATCTAAGCCAATTGCCTTAAAACATTAATCATTCAAAAACAAATTCCCTATGTTATTTATAAAGGTTGAGGACTATTAATTAATCCTTTCAATTTGGGTTGGTTAAAAAGTTTGTTTATTCAACAGGAATCATTAGCTGATATCAGCCAACTCTATCGGCGGATCATTTAACAATGTTCATTTTCACTTTGAAACTGGCTACAGCTTTTACATGAGAATGCAATGTCTATTTATATCAATAAAGAATATTGCAAATATTAGAAATCCCAGTGTGGGATAGCTGGGTTCCATTAACAATTAAACCCAACAAATCTGAGAGTGGGACAGCTAGTTTAAAATAAATCAAAATAAAATAAATATTTTTTTACATGAGTACCAATTAATAATACCAGATTCTTGGGTGGATCTATCCCAAGTTCATCTGCCTCAACATCAGTCGATTCCGTTTTGACAAGCTTCATCTCTCCCTTCCTCAGCTTGTGGCAACCTGTTTGTCCTAAACAATAGCTGAGAAATGACAATCAATCAGCTGATGCTCCAACAAGAGATAAGTGTTGTATCAGTGGAAATTACAGAAACTGTGACTCTAGATAGAGCATCAACTGCATGATTATCCTTTCCCAGCTGATACACTATGTAATATGAGTAGCATGATGGATATTGCTTCCACCTCGCAATCTTCTCACCTTTGATCTTACTTACATGTTTTAAATTGAACATGAATGTAAAGATCGTTGGTCAGTGATGAACCGCAAGTGTCTGTCTAACATGAAGTAGGTATTTCCAATGTCTGTCAACCTCAACAATGGTGTAAGCCTTCTTTCGAGAGAAAAATTTCATTTCTCTAAGTTTGACAGAGGTCAGGAGAATAATGTATTTGGTCGATTTTGTTGACTTAGAGTGGCAGGTTTTGTAGTATTTGGAGCATTTGTCTCCACGCAAAATTGAACTTACAGGTTATGTTTACTTATCAATACAGTCCAAAGACGCTTTCTCAATATCTTGTTTGAGTTTTTGGAACGATGAAATTGCTTCTTCAGATAGTGGAAAACTTTAAAAGTGACTGAAATATGGATCTAGTCTAATAACACCATCACGTGTGGAGTGACCTAGCAGGGTGATGTTGCACAAATAAAATGAGATTTTCTCATGGTGATGGTTAAAATTGTATTAAGAAGCTGTTTGCATGACTTTTTCAGATTTTCATCATGTTCAGTTTAAGTGTGACCATAAATTGTTATGTCATCGAGGTAAGCGAATGTATCTTTGAAATTTTCTTTTCTTATCAGGTGATCCAAGGCTCATTGGAAAGCAAACGCATCTTTTGTCATGCCAAAATGGATTCTGGTCAACTGGTAAAGTTCTCCAGCAGCATTAAAAGCATTGTATAGTCGGTCTTTTTAAGGGATAGAAATTTGATGGTAGGCGCTTCTCAATCTATTTTACAAAGACTTTAATAAGCTAATTTAGAGATTATTTCATTAATGGAAGGGATTATTGGGTAGGCATTCAATCCCGTGAAGTGGTTTATTGTTGGAGAATATGACCATCCTTCTTTTGTGATTTTGAGATGTAACAAGCACTTGGGCACACCATGGTGAATTTGCTCTTCTCAGTATTTCCATTATTTAACAACTTTTTTTTTAATTTGGCCTTTATGAACTGAGAATCGTTGAGTGAATACTGAATAGCAAATAGATTTAACAGCTATAGGATTACAATTAGAAGTCAGCTTAGTAAATATGTTACAGTAGCAGGATACTAATTTGCAGCTGTCAGAGCATATATGGATCCTTATCTCTCCAAACAAAAAGTGAACTGATGAGTGAAGTTGTTATAAAACTTGTCCTACAATTATCTCTGAACAGAGGTTATATATGTGACAGAAAGTTTGGTATGAGGGTATGTATGACCAAGCATCTCAAGAGTTACATTGCAATTGGCAGTGATTTTTACACTAATTATGCATGATGCTAATCCTAAATCCTAATTCATCTTGTAGATTTTCAAATTTAGCTGACTGGCAACTTTCAATCAAGCTAAAGTCACTTCCAGAATTAAGCATACCATTAATCTTGAAACTGTTAATGTTAATAGTGACAATTGTTTTAACTTTAGATGGTGTGAGATATCTATCATAGTTGTTCAGACAAAATTGATTTAACTAATTTATCCTTTTGTAAGTTAATTTATGTAGATGTTATTGATTGAAATTATACTATGTGTATGTGGGCAGGTTAAAAGGGACAGGGAGAGTCTATCCCTACTGAAAAGTTTCTAGACCTTTATAAATCTGCCTAAAGGAGTTCGCAGAAAGTTGTACGCATTTGATTTGAGCTATATGATGCTGGCAGCGTGTGTTTATTAGTTTCCTAATTTTTTACTAAGTTTATTAGTTATATTTGAATAGTAATTTAGTTAGAGGAACATAGTTTGATGATTGGCTTGTTTAAAAGAATGCCCAAGATTACTGTTGTCTTTGGTAGCCTTAGATGTCCCCACTCCTCTATCAGTTAAGCTATCTCTCACTCTATCACACCGTGAGTCACTGCCTCAAACTTAAGACATATGAAGGACTGCACCATGGATGTACAACTCCATACACCAAACTCCCTCTACTGATCCTATGAGATATTTTCTATATCAGAACACTATACTATGTCTACTTTTATCAACTGGTGTTTGACTTAAATAGCAAATTGACACCTTGGATGACAGAAATTTAATCACAGAACGTGATTCATACTTACCAGCAGTGTCGGGTTTCCTACACATATTTCAGGCTACTACAACAAGACTAACTTAATCACAGGGTTGAAAACTGGTAGAAAAGTTTGAAAAGCTTGATTTGAACTAGCTTGCTAAGTTTAGCTGCTGTTAGAGTTCCCTGGGGACTCTTTTATAGTTTAAACCACATTATATTCTTTAATATTTGTTTCAACATGTATATGGACCAGAGAGCAAAGAATGGAAATCGAGAGGGAATCGGAGGAGAGAGGTGAAGCCACTTTAAAATCGGCGTTGCCCATAAGTTAAGTGGTGGGGAGAGGGATGAGTGATCCTAATTCAGTGCGTCTCAGCCATTGCTACTATGCAAAATACATAGACTGATGCATGTAACTGGAGTCAGGAACGGTACAAATCAAAATTTTTAGAATAGAAAAGAGTGTTGGAAACCAAGCATGTATTTTATTTTCCAAATTTGTCTGTGAACGTGTTTAGGATGTAAAAATACTTGTGAAATATCCAATTTACTGTGGTTAGATTTTCTTAATGTGTAATTGTTTCATTGTTTATTGGTTTTTAATTGATATAGATTGAGTACTGTACAGAAAAAAAACATTCAAAAGTATACAGTTCATTTATATTCTCATACATGGGTTAATTATATTCTAAATATAACAAAATAAAGTTAAAAATCCGTAGGTGCTTATTTTATGAACTAATACTGTATGGGACCGAGCTTTACCGTACTCGGAGAAATGGTTATATCATAGAAAGTTCATGAATGATTCAAACATATATAACTAAGCTCATATTAATTGCTACACACCAATGATGATTTAGTTAACTTTGTGGTTTGGATTTTGTGGTTGATAGTCATTAAATACGTGAAACAATAACAGCACAGAAAAAATAGCTATTGTATGAAATAAAAATATTATGTATATAAAAAAACTTATAAATTAGAGTAAATATATAGAACGTATACAAACAAATATATGGTCATTAAAGCATCTAGATTATCAATAAATTATTGTGTGTGTAGGCATACAGTGAGGAACATAAGGCACAGCCCCAGCGTCGGCCATACGCAAATGTTGCTTCCTCTTCCACCTGAGTTATTTCCAAAACCACTCATCAGAACTTTTTCAAAAAAATATATGTTATGATTCAACTCAAGCTCTCACTTGCCGTCACTTGCCCGTATGAGTGGTGGGGGATTAGCTTCATTGCCCGCAACGCTTGCTGGATATACATACATAGCCCCTCTATTTATATTCTGTGCTCTCTGATATGGACCTTGTTTTAAGGCATAGAGATATTTTTGTGTAACCAATCAATTTATCCCACACAACACAAGAAGATCCTTGGGATGTCTTTGGGATATCCAAGTGGGATATGGGGGATATCCTCTGTAAGTCCCTCAAAGTCCTCAGAGTTTCCTCGGGAAACTCCCTGGGATATCTCTATGTCCGCCCAAATCCTAATCCCTGGGTTATCATACATAAAAACACAAAATAATAAAGTTTTTGTCTGAAAAGCACATTTATCATTTGAGTATTTTGATTAAATAGTTCATAAAAACAAATATTTAAAAAGTATGAAAAAAAAATTCCCCAGACGGGTCTTGAACCTGATACCTTCAACTTACGAACCTCTTACCTTACCTCCGAGCAATCTGTGATTGTTGATATTACAAGTTTTTAAGCGGTTAAAGATGAGCCGACAGCTTCAATGGTCGCAATACTTAAATATTTTTGATACTATGATTCTGTTTAGGCATAAATTTGTTTTTCTGGGAGTTGGAGGGGATACTATTTGACTATAGATTAATTAATTACCATTAGTAATGCTTTTATAATTGTTATATGGTTAATTAATATTTCCCCTTATATTTTTCAACAAATAAAATGTTCTCAAATAAGTTAAAGAATTTTAATAAAAAAAAATATTTGCATTATTATTATTATAAGCAGGTGTAGGCCTATTATTATTATAAAAAGGTGAATTATTTGAGTTGGATAATTATTCTGCGGAGCTCTGCCACACGGGGAATTCCTACAGATCTCCAGGATGTCCTATGAATGTGATCGGAAAACTTGATCATTTTTTTATAAATCATTGGTAATGTTTATAGTTAATTTGAAATAAGATTGAAATCATTTTTAACTATGTTTCTCAAGCACGTGTCACTTGAAAAAATACATTCAATACTATAAAATATGTTTTAATGTAGCCTATGAAGAATATCCATAAGAAGTTCCAAGGAAACCCCCAAAATGCATTTGTTTGTGTGGGATATGTGCTATATCATAGAGTGGTCCTAGGCATTCTTAAATCCTGGGATCTCTGTGTGGGATATGTGGGAACTGTTCAGGATATCCTGGGAATATCCTGCGTGGTATGTGGGATGAGATTGAAATGAGCTTATATTATGTTAATTGCAGATAGCTTAATCGAAGACTGGTGTAAGGCCAATAAATAGTTTTTAAATATAGAAAAAACTCAAGATTTATGTATTAGTTTTAATAATATAGGCATAATAAAAATTGTGTACAATTTTTAGGTGTTTTTATAGAATCTAACTTAAAGTGGAAAGTCCATATTGACTTAACAAAGGAATATTTATAATAAACATGCTTAAGAACAGTGTAGATTTTAATACCTTGAAATGCATTTACTATACCCCAGACAGCACACTTTCTCCTCAGGACATCCCACGGATATTGCGACAGGATATGGAAGAAATCCCATAGTGGTCCTATGGGCAACTTGGGATATCACAGGATATCCACAGAATTGCCTAATGTCCCCGCCCGGGGATGTCCTACGGATAAGCTCACACGCATATCCATGGGACATCCGAGGTCATCCCAGGGTAGCCCTCAGGACATTCTCAGGACATATGGGACTACTATGGGATGTCCCTGGGATAAAGTGTGGTCTGGGCCTGAACATAAAAAACACAAAATAATATAGATTTAGTATGAAAAGCTTAATTATAAGTTTAGTAAATTGATTAAATAGTTAATAAACACAAATTTTGAAGAAAAAAACGAGAAAAAAGTTTTTGGCCCAGACGGGTTTTGAACCTGGTACCTTCGCCTTGTGAGCCTCTTACCTTACCTTCTGAGCTATCTGCGCTTGTTGATTATGGGTGTTTTCAAGTGGTTAAAGAGTAGCCGACAGTTGCAATGGTCGCAATACTTAAAATATTTTTGATACTACAGTATAGGCTATATATGATTCTGTTAATCTGTTTAGGCCTCAAGTAGTTGAATTGTTTTTCTGGTAGTTGGAGAGGATACTGGTATTTGAATATAGATTATTTAATCACCATTAGATTAGCACTGTAATAATTGATTGTTATATGATTAAAATTAGTTTTTTGTTGTTTTATTAATTTAAAGTTAGAATTAAATTCACATTCCACACAACTATGATAGAACTCTAGTTTTCCTGATCTCAGTGGTAGTAATATGTCAGTAAAGTAAAGTCAACCCTTGCTAGCCATAGTATTAACAAGACATATTTTCAATCTGGGAAACCTTAAACTTTTAAAATAAATTATAAAACCTCAACATCTTAATGCGTGGGAATCTTATTTTTAGAAAAAAAAACAGACCAAAATTATTTGTTAAATAATGAAGACGGCCCAATTATAAATTCGGAATTACTGAAAATAATTACATCAAGAACAACACTGTAACATATCCAAAATTCAAAAGATTAATTTTTCTAATATTATTTTTTATTTTTCCAATATCCTTTAAATCATCTGTTTTAACTTTGTTTAAAATTAATTTATTAAGTAAATATTTACTTTTTGTACTAGTGTAAACACAGCCTGAAGATGGAAACCAAGTTTCTGAAAGCACTAGTGAAAAAAACAAATTATTATATATTGGCCTTGTTGAACATTTAAATTTAGATATACTGTACATTTCATCAGTGGTAGTATTTTTTTTTTCTTCAGTTTGTTACCGGGACATTACGGGACATTACAGGATATCCAGTGGATTTTGTACACGTCCCGGGATGTCATGGGACATTCTGGGATATCCTATGGCATTCGTACATATCCAGGGACTTTACAGGATATCCTGAGGTTAACTTACAAATCCCGGGACATTACGGTATATTGTAGGATATCCTGTGGATTTCGTACTCGTCCCGGGATTTTGCGGGATATCCTGAGGATAGCGTACATATCCCGAGACATTCTCAGGACATATATGGGACTACTATGGGATGTCCCTGGGATAAAGTGTGCTGTCTGGGACATTCCCATCTAAGTTATGGAACAATTGTATGTGGAGGTAGTAATTATAAAAAAAAACTTTTGTCATTGCAAAAACGGGCAATAAAAATCATGTACAATGTTGATTTTAGTACACACTGTAAACCATTATTTAGGGAGGCTAATATTTTAACTGTACAAGCAATGTATATTTTAGGCTGCCTTGTGTTTGCAAAAAATAGTTTTAGTAAAACAGACACACATGAAAATGTACACAGTTACAACACACAAAACCGCTGCAATTTTATATCTAGACAGTGTCGATACAGCACCACAGCTACTAGTTTTATTGAAAAATCCAAACAGTATTATAATATGTTACCTAATAGAATAAGATGTTTTAATTGTTTTAAATTTAAAATAGTACTTAAAAACTACCTGTTAAACCTGTGTCCATATAGAGAAATAGACTTCATAAATGATGTTAAATTAAACCTAAGTTAAAACCTTTTAGTTCTAAGACATTTCCTTGACTGTGCCATGCATGTAAACCAGTGTAACGGCAATAAAGCATTCTTATTCTTATAGTTTTCGATATACTGTAGTTATTACTTACATGAGGATTAAAAAATGTACAAATCATTAAAAAAGTGAGAGAGAATTTTTATTGAAGAATTTACAAAAACAAATCTTTAAAATCTGCATGTTTTGTATCTTTATTATAAATGAATTATTATTGTGAATTGTAAGAAGTGTGATATTTTATAAGTTAGACAATAATGTTTTACTCTGTATCTAAGTATAACTCTACACAAAAATTAAATTACGGTATTTGTGGCAATGTACAAATCATTAAAAAAGTGAGAGAGAATTTTTATTGAAGAATTTACAAAAACAAATCTTTAAAATCTGCATGTTTTGTATCTTTATTATAAATGAATTATTATTGTGAATTGTAAGAAGTGTGATATTTTATACGTTAGACAATAATGTTTTACTCTGTATCTAAGTATAACTCTACACAAAAATTAAATTACGGTATTTGTGGCGATTAGTATTGTTTTACTAAACTTCATGACGATGGAGGAAAACAAACTATAATAAAAAAAAAACTCTGAAATAGTAGGTACCGTGATTGGTGATAGATAGATAGCTAAAAGTAAATCATCACGATCAAAAATCATTATATTTTTTTCATTCTTAGAATAAAACAAACTAAGCTAAATCTTTTACAGCATTATTTCTAGCATGTGGCTTCATAAATAGTTTTAAAGTTTCAACTAAAAAAACGTTGCATAGTTGGCAGGCTTAAAGAAGATAAAAGGTTGTAGAATATAAAAATTACGTGGATGAAGATTCATTCAAGAAAGATAATACAATCTGTTCTAGTGATAAGATTAATTAGGGAATTAATTGAGGTATAATAATCCACAGATAGATAAGTTAAAGTTGCCTTCATATATAATCTCCGACTTAATATTGTTGTATAGTTAGAGATCGAGGTTAGGGTTAAAATTGCTTGCCGGTGTTGCAATAGTATCGACTTTGTTGTTCAGGCGCAGAGTTCTGTCGTCTGCTTAGGTATGCATCAAGCAAGGTTATGTTTGCCTACGTAGCTTAGTTTGTTTCTCAAAATATTTTGGGTTAGATAGCTTAATAATCTGTATTGTAGTTTAGGAAATTTTCATTCACTTAATTAAGTCTTATGCCAATAACCTATATTTTGTTTCTGCTTGTATGTTAATCTATAGTTTGTCAACATTATATAAATTAAGTTACCGTTAGCTATAATGAAACGATTATTTCCGTAAGTAATGTTCCATGCTAGGCCTAGATAATTTGATGAAGTAAAATGATAAAGTGCACCTAATTAATTGTGTAGGTTTTGATAAATGTTTATTAACTTATCAACAAATTCTAAGTGTCCTATATAGCTATTCATATTATTTACCTTGATCAAGAAATTTTCAGTTTTAACTAGGCCTATTGTTTATTGTAATGTAAGGGCAGGACTACACGAAGCCGACAATCAGCAGCGTATTGAACGCAAGAGCAATGACTACACGAGCGCATAGAACGCTGCCGACTGTTCTCGCCGAATGTGACTGACATTTGGACCGTACCAATATGGAATAAACACGATACAGGTCGGATGTGTAGCTGGTATGGTATTGTTGCTGGCTGTTAGGAGAAATGTCGTGCAAAGAGGCGTTGGTAGTCACACCGAACATTATCAAGTCGTTTAGTAACAGGGCAGTTTCAAGCATAATGTTTAATACTCATAGAATGTAAGTTACCTAGACAAATTTTTTTCAGCAAAACAAATACACATATTTAGACACAAAAAAACAATCAGACGACTCCAATCACAACAAGTAATTTAGAATCGGACTCGCCCATGTGAGGGGAGGGATGTATCAAAGCGCGGGAGAAATGCTGGTTGCCGCTACGTGTAGTCCGGCCCGCCGACGATCTGCCTGCGTATTTCACGCATCCAGAGGCGTTAGATCTGCCGAACGCCAGAATTTCGCGTCCTCACCAGGCAGAAAAAACGCTCATGTAGTCCACATCATGTAAAGCTATAGTCTCAGCAAAAAAAGCAGACGGTCGGCGGCGTTTCATACGCTCGTGTAGTCCTAATGTAATGTTGATTGTAATGAGCTTAACTAAATATTTATTTTACAGCAATGAGGTACTGGTAGCAAAGTGGTAGAACATAAATTATCAATATTAGGCCAAGGATTTATCTTGGGGTTAAGTATGAACTATTAAATTATAGTAGTTTTTGTAGCCTAAACAAAGATTTTTAATGTGACATTAAGGCCACGTTTACACGAACCCAGTTGACGGACAGGTTTACTTGCCTCAGTTGCCGATAAACTTGAAATAAGTCACTAAAGTTAATCTATTAGTATTAGTGTTACCCAGTTTCAAGAATTTTTTAAATAAGTTACCATTTTGTTTTACAGTTTCCTTTAGTTTTTTAGGAGTTTGTTTCCTGATGTGCATTTTGCCAAAGGTTATGGCATCTTCAGGGGTCACTATGTTATGCTTACATCCTAAATATATACAAAGTTTATGTACATAAGAGTCATCACTGCACTGTTTGTTTAATCACACTGTTAACACTCGCGGCGCGGCAGGCGTGTGATGCTAGAAGTAAGCCTCCCGAGCTCTCAACACGCGCCCCTCTAGGTAAAGCTTTGATATGGATGAAAATTTGATTAATATTGTTAAACATCTGCGCTTGTATAAAAAACATAGCCTATATGACATGATACTACAATTTAAAACTAGAATTTATCAGCAGTTTGAATGTATGCAACATGTTTTCAGAATGTTGAAGCTTGCCACTAAGGAGCTGGTAGGGGTGGGAATGTGTGGAAGTTCAGCGCAGGGTCCACTAGTTCCTACCCAGAGTCATGTACGTGACACTGCATTCCGATACTGCCGGGAGTTCCTGCCTGGAGCCTGGCGGAACATCCAGTACACGGATCTCCTTGTTGATAGAGTCAGGTGATGAACAGGATAGGATGAAGTGTGTATTACATTCACCAGTTCTACTTAGTACTACGGTATGCTCCACTACTCCAGTGAAGCATAGACATTTTTTGAAAGAAAAGGCAAAATGCACTTTAGGGTACCGTGTACTGGTAGTTCATATTTTCATAATTTTGCACACTATCACTAGGCCTATATCATGTTTCATGTCACACTAAATATTAATACCAGATACCAAAATGGATATGCATAGGGTATCAAAAATTGAAGAAAATCAAATTTTGACAGCAGCACACACTATGATTGGATCATTTAACTTAATTAATCAATTAATAAGAAATTAGCTAGAGCTGATCCATATAGATGGGTTGTCTATTTTACTTAACATCAATAGCTACCTACTATTCAAGAGCTACTATTCAACTGATATGAGAAAGCCTGAACATTATTTTGGATTTCTAACATGTAATTGTTGTTTCCAGTGGAGGACTGAGTAACCTATTATATTGCTGTCAACTGGCCGATCATGTCAAGTCATTTGAACAGGAGCCCAGGAAATGTTTAATACGATTTTATGGACAGGTTAGGAGATGTGCATTAAAATAATTAATAATGATACTTATTTTTGTCTCTGAGTAATTTATTATCTCTGAGTTAAATTTATTCTATTCAAAATCTCACATACAAATCAAAGGAAGGGTTAAATCGAGGAATTATCAGTTTGATAATTTATCATGCAACCTAGCTAGCCAAACAAAATTACTGTTACCATCAGTCTTTAATATGCTATATTACAATCGATAATGCTATAGTATCAGAATTCAGCCATGCTGGATGTATCGAATTGCTTCACTGCCTTCGACGAGCTGAAACTTAAACTTTCTCTCTCAAAACACCAAGTTGAAATGAATAAAGGAATTTTCTTCACTACATCTCTGATTTGGCATTAGATTTTGTTGAATGATAATTGTTGTAGTTTTCAGAATGAGAATAGAATACAGTGTTTTTGGGATGTGCGGTTTACAGCATTTCAGCAATGTTGAAAACTCCATAGCCTACCTCAACTGTGTGGATTAAAATATAGCACGACATGGTCAATAAGTGAAAGATTATTTTAAAAAAAATTTCACTGTGATGAAATTTAAAGCTGGAACTATATTTTATAATAAGCTAGCTAATAAGAGGCACTATTTTATCAGTGTAGAATCCAATATAACAAAACAATCTGTTTATACATTATGTATCGTGAACACTACATACAGCATTACATTATGTATTCATTTCACTTATTTTCCAGGTTAACAGAGAGAGGGCTTTGGAAACTCTGATCACCGAGTGTATGATTCTAACATTACTCTCGGAGCGTCAGCAAGGCCCAAGACTTTATGGTGTTTTCCCAGGAGGACGCTTGGAGGAGTACATTGCTGTGAGTTTACGTGACATTTTCAACAACATTTACCTTAGAATAATCATGTAAATTACTCTACAGTTTTGAGCAAATTATGATATGAACAAAATCTTTGAAATGGTAACTATTCAACCCTACTAACTATATTATGAAGGTTATAGTAGAAAATTGAAATGCATCTACAACTCTGGAATTTAGGTGATTCTATAGTGCAACAGACTTTGGAACCATAGGAGGAATGTTGTGGATCCCTTTCCAGTGACACCAACCAAATGTTTCACTGTTCTTCATTTTTGTATTGAAATGAAATGAAATTAAAAATTCTTTATTTTACCAGGCAAAGTTAGGGCCACATGGCCCTCTCTTACACTTAACCTGACAAACTTAAATATAAATATAATAAATTTAATACAATGAAATTTCTTAATCTAATATAAATATAACTTATATATTTAACACATCAAGAACACGTTAAACAAAAATTCAATTAAAAAAATAGTAATTATTATAAATAGAATATACAAAAGAAAACACGTTCACACTCTCACACGCATACGCACCAGCAATCACGCAAAGACGCAGAAGCCCTAGGACACGCCCGCCGAGACCATTTGCTCAAAGAAGGAGATTTTTTAGTGCCGCCACAAACTGGGAGCGTTTATCAAGGGAATGTGTAGGGGTAGGCTGTTCCAAAGATGGCAAGCGGTAACAACAAAAGCCCTGTCATAAGCGGTGGTCACATGATGAGGTATACGCAATGTGATCGAAAAAGAACGAGAAATTCGTGAACTACCTTGAGACACAAATTTAAAATCTGATGTAAAATATTTCGGGGAGCCTGATTTCAAAATTAAAAAGACCAATGACAAAATTTTGATGGATCTTTGATAATTTAATTTCAAGATGTTTGCCTCAAGGTAGTATGGCGTGATATGCTCCACACGCCACAGACCATAGACAATTCTCAAAGCGTAATTCTGAGACCGCTGGAACATACCCGCCTGAATCACAGTCATGTCATTGATCAATGAGTTGCAGTAACTGAAGTGGGGTAGTACAAGTGATTTGATCAAATGAAGTTTTGTGTGTTGTGGCAAAAAGTTCTGCAATCTTTTCAGTGCATGTATGGAGGCAAAAACCTTTTTTAGTGTGTCCGTAACTGCTGTGTCCCAAGTAAGTGAAGAGTTGAAAGATATGCCAAGATTCTTTACTTTGTCGTAGTAGGGAAGTGCTTTGCCACTTACTGTGATTGGGTTTATTGAGTCTAAGTCAATTGAAAGGCGAAGTCGAGGGTGGCAGATTACAATCGGTTTTGTCTTTTCGTGATTTAGTCTCAGTCCATGATTCTCAGTCCAAGTAACAATTCGGTTGACATCTTCATTGATCCTTCTGACACAGTCATTTTCGTTGTTTGCAGTAAAATAGTCATATATTTGTAAGTCGTCAGCGTACATGTGGTGTTTACAGTTGGTCAAGGTCGAGTTTATGTCGTTGACGTACAGTACAAAGAGCAGTGGTCGAAGGATTGATCCAAGGGTTGTATTGTGCCAGGTTACCCCTTAACTTATATGATATGTTCCCAACACCAGTGGGGCAGTGGTGTAGTCATAGATTTTCCAGTATAGGAACACTCCCCAAGGTCATGGAAACATATAGGTTTTTTACTCCTACTGTAGAGGTTTTTTACTCCTACTGTATAGGTTATTAGAAAAAATCTGAGTGTGTTTCCTTTTGTTCCCGCCCCACTACACTACTGAGTGGTGGTGATAAAGCTTTTTCAGACCCTGTGTTTAAAGTGAAAATTTGTTGCAACTTCTCATTCCGTCACTGGCTAGCAAAAAAAAAGTCATATTCAATTTAGTAGAGATGTTGTTTATGTTACATTCCAATAATGTCTGTAGAAATTTCACACGCTCACTTTGAATGTTGATTGTTACATAATACAACAAAAAAGGAATGAGTTTCAAATACTCGTTGACATCAGATGGATGATGTAATTTCGTTAACCACTTGTAACCTGGATTTTCTTAACACTGAGGAATTTTCGTTGATGGCTTTAATTCGCACATGTCATGTTATCTTTACGGTCTAATTAAACTAATCAGTACATAGATGATAATGCAGCTTTGTTGTATTTAATCCCTTTCCTGCGCACTACGATTTAAGTAAGCTATAATAGGTGATGTTTATATAATTTTTTAATTTGTTTAATCAAGGCCCCTTGATTAGATTGTGCAATGTTGATTTGAAAGGCCTTATATTTTCACAATACAACTAAGTTTTTAAAATTCTCCTTGTTGTTGGCTAATGTATCCTCAAACACTAAAAACTTTCACAATTATAATAAGTACAGAGTCCTCCTATTGTGTCAGCTATTTTATTTTTAATCCTCCAATTCCAAACTAAAGATTGAAAATTTTTTAAGGTTGGTTTACAAAGCTAACTGTGTCACTGCAATTGTTGTGCAGGGGATGTTGTCAGAAATATCAGAAAAGCTTGCTATGTCACAATGAGCATCATCGAAACTGGCAATATTGCCAAAGTTAGTGATATTTTAAAAACTGTGACAAAATCATCAATACCGCAAATGTCAGCCAAATTTGAAATGTCGCCTCAAAAAGTGGAGTAATTGGCGATAATACCACAAATGTCGGTGAAGGTAATTATATAACAGCGAATGCAAAGCTCCGTGAACAATAGAGAAGCTGAAGATTCTCTATAACATTGCAGCAACATTTTCATTGGCTCCTGTGATTGTGGTGATGTTCTTATCACCTCATACATTTTTGTGTTAAGAGTGTGCAGTTACTTATGTTGAAGTTAAGTCATTTTATAAAACAACAAATTGTTGCTTGCAGGCAAGATCATTGCTGACAAAGGAGTTAGCTGTTCCAGCCATTTCTGAGGGAATCGCACAGAACCTAGCAACAATGCACCTCATGGATGTTCCAATGAACAAAAGTCCAAGTCGTATGTGGAATTTAATGGAGAGGTGAGATTTTAGTTGAAAATTTATCGTCTACCATGCAAGATATTTCTTACGCTCAATGACTACTGCTTCCATTAACATAGCCAAGATTTTAATAAGCTCAAAAAAAAGCTTGTCTAAAAAAAATAATAATAATTTTATTGTGTTCCTTTTTGTTCAGTGTACCTAATGTCCATGCAATATATTTTTACACATACGCTGTGTCGTTTTGATACTTTCTCAGTTGTGTTTGTTTTAACTCCTGATTGTTTAAAGTGTTGAAAATGGCATGGAATTAATGTGTCTGAACCAGAAGGATTCCACGGCAATTGAAGTTTTATTTTTGTCCTTCCTTGTTGATGAAATTGACCAACCTGGCTTAAAGAATGTATGCATTCAGGTAATGTTGTTTGTAGGGATGGACGAGATTGGATTTTTAGTTCGAGACGAGACGAGACAAGATTTTTTATTTCTCATAAAATTTCGAGACGAGATCGAGACGGGATTTCCCTTCTCATACACAACGGGAAATGCACGTTCAAAATCTTTACCTGATTTTGTAACATTGTTAGATGACTGTTTAAATACTAAAATAATGATAATAGGCAAGAATATTTACAATCTTTTATTAAAAAACATCAGCATAACATTTTTTTATTAATCACGCCTAACTTATTAAAAATGCCTACGATTAGGAAACATAGTGATATCAGTTAGGATAGAGTTCAACTTATCCCAAAATAAAATAAATCATAAAATAAAAGCAATATTAATTTTTATAAAATAGTTACTTGTTTTGACTTTTTATAGTAATAAAACATTCCTTACACTGCTTACACAACAAAACTTCTCAAATGTTATTAAAGTAATATTATTCAAATAAAAAGTAATATTTACATTTAAAGAATTAGTTAAATAAGAACGCCTTCGCAAAGGAAACGCAACTACAACACGCTCCTGTATTGCGGGTATTGCATTGACTTTCTGCAGGCGTTTTTAATTTTTTTTTTTTTTTTTTTTTTTTTATTCTCGTCTCGATAAAAATCTCGGCCAAAAAGAAATCTCGTCTCGTGTAACGAGATTTAAAATTTCCCGAAAATTTCCCGAAATTTCGAGACTTGACCATCCCTAGTTGTTTGTTTGATTGACATCTCGTCATGTTCACAGGTGGCTTGAGACAGCTGAGTATCTCGTAGAGCAAGGGTTCAGTGACAATGCTGATTGGGAGAACATGATCTTGAAACTGCAAGAGCTTGATGTCAGAGCAGAGTATAACTGGCTGAGGTAGAATACTTACAACAATTAATACAAACTAGTAAACAGAAGACAGGTAGGGTGATAAGAGGCCAAAGTCTAACATCCAGCAACGGCCCAATGACAAATGTCACTTGAACTGTCAGTGCTCTGTCACCAACCTTTGCGGGAAGTTCCCGTTGACCAGTAATTTCGGTATTAAATCTAGTAGACCTAATTTTCGTCTTGTGGTGTACTGTGTGTTAATACAATGAATCAGGTCATGGAAACAAGTAGACTATAATAGATTTTTTAAATAAAAAAAAATGTATTTTTTTAAATTTTTCTCTTAGATATGGAAATATCAAATTTTTAAACAGCCATTGTGTAGAGCTTAAAAAAAAATTGTTCATTAAGTATTGTACAATTAAAGGTGACAGGGTAAATTTCAAAAACTTTACATTTTTACATGTTATTCTTATGGAGAAATAGAAAACTGTTGAAGTTTACTTCTTATATAAGTTACTTGATATATGTTTATCAAATTTGGCAAATTTATTTACTTGTTTCATCCTATACTATTAACGTTTGGTCAGAAAACACGTTTTACTTTCCCCTAGCAGTAAACCTAAGATCTTGATAAATCTCATTTAAGTTATTTAAATGGGGAGTAAATATGTCTTGTTTATGGAAATAATATTTAGTAAAAAATAAAAATCCAATCAGACTAATTGAAATTTGCTCAGGCTGTAGGTTTGCTGCGGCAGGAGTATTTTAATACTTCAAAATATAAATAGATATTTGAAAACAGTAGCTCAGTGGTACAGTAGACCCCCTCTTAACCGACCCTAATCGGACCGAACCTAGGTCGGATAACTCAAATGGTCGGTTAAAAAAGGTTGTCCCTAAAAACTTGTAAAAATGAAGTGCTATTCATTTGGAATGATATATATAATCATTACTGAAGTCGTGTGTGCATTATTTACAAAATAAACTACACTTATTTCCGTTTTTTCTTAAGCATTAGCAATAGAAAAGTAAAAAATGACTTAACCCTTCCCGGACGGGCAAAATCATGACATAGGACGGGAAAAAATTAGAGGAAAAAATAAAAATTAATTTTTCATATTTGCGATTTTTGGTTAATGCGATTAAGAGGGGGTCTACTGTAAGGCCTTTAATTAATGCTGCCAGACTTTGCTATTTCGAGACTGGCCAATGTATGGTACCATTTCATCATCACCTGGTCACCTACAGCGTGCCTATTTGAATTAAATGATAATGTTACTTCACTGTTTTTTATCAAACAAGTTTTGTTTGGAGACACATTTATTAAGGACTGGGTAAAAACTAAAAAGTTACCAAATAACTGAACAAGGGTTCAACTTTTAATGGAATTCTCAATGTTAATAATAATTATCATAGGTTTAATATGTGGACATCACATAATAGATTTATTAAAAACAAGTTGTTTCACCCTTTCTGTACAAAACATGTTCTCTGACACCCTAGTGAAAATTTAGAGTAGTTTATATTTTGGTTAAAGAAATACACAACTTTATATTTAATTTATTCGCAGGAATATCCTGAAAGAAGTATCCTCTCCAGTGGTGTTTTGCCACAACGACTTGCAAGAAGGAAATATTCTACTACGACAGTCTGAAGATGGTTCCGATCCACCCTTAGACCATGTCACTGCCGATGATCTAGTATTCATAGACTACGAGTATTGCAGTTACAATTGGCGGGGGTTTGACATGGCCAATCATTTTCTTGAGTGGATGTACGACTATAAAAATGATTCTCATCCATATTTCTGGGCAAGACCAGTTGAAAGACATGCAACCAAGGATCAAAAGGTAAAATTTTTTATGAGAACTTTAAACTAATGAAAAATTAATTATAACCAACTGAGCTTTATTGTTGCTGTAAATATGTAGTAAATGAAACGTTCTCGTAAAAAAATTATGTGCAAATCAGGCCTGTGATTTGCAATTGATACACTATGGGCTCCAAAAGATAATTGCTCCCATTTCCACCTACTTTGTGGGGAATTTTCTTTTACCTTATGCCCCTAACAAACCCTGGACTTGGGACCATTTATTAAAGCGTGCATATAAAGGTGCATATAAATATAAATTGAAAGGGATTATCCTAAAGTGTCTGAGGAAATTAACAACTTTTGAAATAATAGTGAATTTTATATTTTAAGCTGTATTTGTAGTATTCCATCACTCTCTTTTAAGATAGTTCAAAGAATTTCTTTTTAACTTTTAAACATGCATTCTAAATATTGTTTTTACAATTCATGCAGATGACATGATTGATCAAAGCGAAAGTTTAGACTTCAATTTGGGAAAATGATTTCTTTCTTGTTGAATGTTTTTTATCCAAGTGATTCTTTCCACAGGAAAGATTTGTCAATGCTTACCTAGAAACCCTGAAGAATTCCCCTGGTTATAAAGAGAAGCCTGAAGACACTGTGGAAAACATCATGAAAGAGATCGAATTCTACACTCTGGCATCACACCTGTTCTGGGCTTTTTGGAGTGTAGTTTCCAACTCAAAAATGTTCTCCAGGGAAGTGGAATTTGACTACTGGGTAAGATATTCATTTATATTCATATTCAGATAAGCATTTTATTCGAGTCACCATTTTAGAATACCACGAGTCACCATTTTAGAATACCACGTACACATTATACCATCAATGTAATAGAAAACATACAGCTGTAAGAGCAATAACTTTACCAAAAGAAAGAAAACTAGAATTAACTTACAATAGGCTACCTATTTATTCCTAACTTATCTACGACAACCTTTATGAACCTTAAGATGAAAGAGATTGTATAAATACTTAGTGAGAAAGTCAATCCCACTTGTAAATGATCTGTTACACTAAAAGTAACAGTCTTTTTAATACAAAGAGTGGTAAATTGAAAATTTTTCTCTGCATAGCTTTAATTATTGACCAATGAAATGTGTATCATAAGCCTATCTGCCTATAGGTATGTATTTAAATTTAAATACATATATATTATATAGTTTTACTCACGAATACTAGAAAAATACCCGGTATGGATCATAAACATAAACAAATGACGTTGCTGGCCCGAATCCTATACTAATAGCATTGAACATATGTTTTGGCAGTTCCATTTAAGCAATGTTAAATAATGTTTATTTTTGGGCCAAAAATATCATTTGTTGATGTTTCTGATCCATACCAATATTTTTCTAGTAATCGTGGTTTTACTTAAATTTAAGTGAATTTTCCCTGTAGGGAAGGAGCTTTTACCGTAGGTTTCATGGTAAGACCCAAACTCTACACCTATCTACTTTTTCATAAAAAAAAAAACACACTATTTGCTAAAATTTATATAAAGGTGTCCTTAAGCATGATGACTCAAGTAAAAATTATCCGATTTTGATCCAAATTTGGTACGAACGTGTAAACCTAGAAATATCCAAATGATTAAATAACTTACGTCATCAATCCATAAATTTCTGTGGAGAACGCGTTTCAACCATCAGGTCATCCTCAGCTCCACTGTCACTAGGTTGAATCTGTTTCTATGTTGCATTGATTTTGTAGCAACAACGTCGATATATTAAACAAATAGGACAAACACATTTTACGTTCATTACACATATACGACACGTACGAAACATTTAAATGACGATAAAACTACGATTATAACACCGTGCGCACGGTGTTATAATCGTAGTTTTATCGTCATTTAAATGTTTCGTACGTGTCGTATATGTGTAATGAACGTAAAATGTGTTTGTCCTATTTGTTTAATATATCGACGTTGTTGCTACAAAATCAATGCAACATAGAAACAGATTCAACCTAGTGACAGTGGAGCTGAGGATGACCTGATGGTTGAAACGCGTTCTCCACAGAAATTTATGGATTGATGACGTAAGTTATTTAATTATTTGATAACTCAATCCGTTGTGCTACAGTATCAACATTATATATCCAAATGAGTTTGCGAACCCGTATGATTGGACTAGCCTATTCCAAAGAAACATAAGGAATAAAACTAAGTGCACAGAAGATTAAGAAACGTGCAAGCAAGTGGGACCATGTAAGTCAGTGAGTTAAAGCTCCGAGGGATTTTGTTGTAGTTCAAAGCAGGCGTCTCCAACCTACGGCTCGTGGGCCGCATCACAGAAAACATAGGTACTACTATAACCCAGAATGCCAACTGCATGGTAAAAACCATTAAGTGTTTTGAGAGAGCTTTGCCTGTCAATCCGTAGGCAGCGCCACCAGCGTTGCCATGCACTCAGCATAGCAACGCTGGTGGCGCTGCCTACGAATTGACAGGCAAAGCTCTCTCACACTTAATGCTTTTTACCATGCGGTTGGCATTCTGGGTTATAGTAGTATGTTTTCTGTGGCCGCATCCACAAAGAGCAAGGCAAAGTCCTACTGAGAAGTAATTGAGAAATAATCCTTACTCAAGGTCCGGCAACACCTACGAGCATATTGTGCGGTTTCGGCATTATTGTGATCGTCTCCTCCTATTGCAACTGTACTGTAAACATCTCTAGCGGTTTCATTAATAGTGTGATGAACTCTAGGGATCACGATTTACTTATGATGTTAAAACAGAACCAATGGAACGTCGTAATGAGTTTGGGCGCATTGGCTATTGGTGATCCATTTAATCCCTGGTCCATTCCAAATTCAAGGACTATTCTCCTTGCCCAAGTTGGTTGGACACCCTGTTTAAATATGTGTATTGTGTATAGTACACTTCTTTCACTTTCCATGTTTATTCCGATAAAAAAAATTCTTTAAGCATGTGCAAATTACCATGTGCCATGTACCAATCGAGCTATCTAAATACAGATTGTCCAAGGACAACAAATTGTAACCCTGATTGGGCTGACCTTGAAGGGGCAAATACAAAATACTGTTCATTTTAGCTTCACACTCCTTGTAAACTAATTGTTCCATTACAATTAAATTTTTGATAAGTTTTGGAGTTGTGTCATTGTGTCATCCTGTGTTTTCATCAGCACTACCTAAGAACTCCCATTACAGAACAAATATAATATCATAGTAAATATACTGTACAATTAATTTATATTTTAGGTACTTTATTGAATTTGAAAAATCAACACGTTTGACGAATTATAAATATGACAAACACAATTTAAATACCCATACAAAATTATGTGAGGTAAGTCAGTTATTGTTTTTTTTTTTGTCACAGCATCGATCGCACAAATTACGTAAAAAAACCTTAGTAAGTCAACAAGTTATATAAATAAGCAATTAAAAAATCAGAAAGAAAATGTCAAAACCTACCGCTGAGCTCTTAATTAGAAAACTACCTCATTGTAAGTTATTTGGAGAGACCTACCTTTCTGCACTGAAATGTTAACAGTTTGGGCCCGCCTTTCCTCCAAACATTGATGATGCAGCCCTCGAGTAAAAAAGGTTGGAGACTTCTGGTATTAAGTAATAAAGTCTCTTACACAATTCAATTTTAAAAAGGTTCAAATACCTGCTATTAGGCAATCCAATCTTGTTGCAAACACAACTATATTTTTGTTAGTCTGGACTCAAACTACACCGGGTTAGCATCCTCTGTTTCTTAACTGATCGGTTACCATAAATGTTTTGTATTCGTGTTTGTGTCATGTTTAAGGCCTGTTTTGCCAGAAGCGGCTGGTGCGTCTGACGCTTAGCGATTATCTCTCTAGCGATCATTATTCAGCGTCCATCGCTCGGGGCTATTTCGCCAGAAGCGTCTGTTCTTTGCGATTATTTGATCAGTGAGTGGTTTTCTTTGGTGGCAAAATGAGTGCTGCTTTGTGAAATGATCTGTAAAAAGCAAATAGTGAAGTATTTGTTACCCAAGGAATTGGATGATGAAGAGATTTTAGAAATTTTGTGCGAACCCAGGGAAGAAGTGTGTTCTATGTTTTTGAAGAGGCCTGAAGAGGGATATTATATAAATTATTAATAGGAAATCACCTACGCTCTAGGAAAACGGGGTGTACTTAAATGGTTTCAATCAATTTATTATCTTCTTCGGTTTTAAATCCCCACTTTGAATGTGTCATGTCATTTAACTTACAAACTGAGTTAAAAACACAACTAAAAATTTAAGAACGGTCGAACAGCAAAATTTGTGTTTCTTCTTCTAATAGACGCTAGCGACTGATCTCCGCAGTGATCAACGATAGACACTGGCGGCTTTAGCGATAAACGCTTCTGGCAAAATAGACTAACCTGAAACAATGCAAAGCAGTGGTCAGCGATTGACGCGGAGCGATCATCACTGAGCGATAGACACACCAGCCACTTCTGGCAAAACAGGCCTTTAAATGTTTATTTATTTTTGTGTTAAATAATATGAAGATTATACAGCCTGATGATGACTCCGCATAGGAGCCGAAAGATTGGATTCCTAATAGTAGGTATTTGAAACTTGATAACACTATTTGGCAATCCGGAGGCTAACATCTACAATGAAACAAATCGATAGATTGTTTCACTAAAGATTATTTCTGATGTGTTTCAGTGCTATGGAGAAAGAAGGTTTGATGGATATTTCAACCAGAAGCAGAAGCTCATAAAAGATTACAATTTGTGTTGAATGTGATGTGAAGTGAACAGCGAGTGGCTTCCCAAAGACTGAACCAACAAAGTGCTGACAATAAGATTTTTCCAATCCTTTGCTGTGATTTGGTGTTATTCCTACAAGTAACACACTCGTATTGTTATTACCTTAGTTGCTGTGTATATATTTTTGTTAGTTAACTAAGTTTTTGTCACAATGTGTTGAAATAAGTTATACTTAAAGTAGTTAGATACTTATAAGTGATAGAAGTCTATTGACATTAAAACTGTTTCCTATTTTCAAGCAAAACCTGCTTATTGAATAAAAATATATTTATTTTCTTTGCTATTACTGAATGTTTTCTTCCAGCCTTAATTGACTTGACCTTTAGGTTGGGGGAGTATTGTTAGTTGTTATTTGAACTATTGTTATTTGAGTATTGTTATATTGCCATTTAAACTTTCAAATCACTTTAGTTGATTTGTTGTTAGGTAATGGGAAACATGTAGTACCTTAAATAATAGCTGAATACTTGTGGTATAACCCCTGTCAAAATATTTTTATGTATATTTAATACACTTCAATAAAGTAACCATCGCTTCAGACATCCAGTTATTAGGTCTATTATAGCTCACACATTGCACATCCCTTATAACAGTGAAGGAATAGCATATTCTTCCTCTCAAATGAAATGTACGGAAAGTAACCTCTCTTTGGTCTCTGTGTGGGAAGTAGAAGGGGAAGTTTGTTTAATACGTGGCTTAAGAATTTCACTTAATGAATTGCTTGATATTTTTCAATAGACCATACATAATATAACTTTTGTTAGAAACAACTTCTGTCTTATCAATTTTACTCGATTTAATGATCAATCTTTTTGGTAACACATGAATGGCACTTGTACGCAGACCAAATATTCCTTTTTAAAGTGCCTGTATAAACTGTGATATATTGTTAGGTATTGAAACCACAGTTAAAAAAGAAATATCTTTTTTAGATATCTGTCTACTTAGTGTACACAGTTTGATCCAGGGACAAAACGTCTTAATTGGCCTCTATTCGATATCTCATTACATTAATTATTTATGACTTTTATTTATTAGTAAAGATTACGGCTAAGTTTTAAATAAATTCAATTTCAATTGTGGGTTTCGATGTAGTTTGTGTATTTTTTTATCAAAGAGTCAATGGCCATGGCCACAGGGTATTTTATGATACTGTGCTTAGGAAAATAATGTAAATTTTTGTTTTTCATGCTTTATGTTTGATTTTTATGGTCCTCCATTAATCTGGCGATCTTAATAATACTTAGCCTACTATCTGGTCTGATATAATAGTAGACCAGTGAGACCCTACTGTAACGTTTGTCAGAATATTGAAGCGTTTCGTTGGAATCTCAAAGTAAGCACTTTTATATGGTCTAGATGAAAACTTGAAGCCAATATGAATAATTAATTAATTATTGTCCAAGACAATCCACAAAATCAGTAAAACCACCGACATCATATTTTTAGCACATTTAGCATTCTTGATAATGATTTGTAAATGCATTACTGCTAACTGCCTTATCAAAATTATTCGTTTATGTTTGATGAATTTGTCAATATGGCTAAACAAGGTCAAATTCATTAACCTTAAAATTAAACACCTCTTCTTGGGATGGTAACCTTTATTACCAAGGAGAAATCTTGGACCAAATGAAGAAATTTGATTAAGGAAGAAAAAATTGATGTAGATGTTTGATTACACTATTGAGTTGATTTTAAAGGATTATTAGATTTAAATAATCATCAATTTGCATCATTGCAATCAACAATCACCAACCATGCATATGGCAAAATGGTCTTGCAATCAGCCCTTATTATGACATATGATTATTCAGCAAAAGAAAAATTATTATACTTAACACAAAGTATTATGAATAAGGAAAGCGTTTGAGATTCAAACCATGCATGTCAAAGAGAAAATAATATGTCATTTGTCTTACACATTTTGCCAATCTTCTGAAAATATTCTGTAATAAAATAATTTATTATTTACAATGAAGCTTAGAATTAACTGATATAGGTAAAGGAACACACTTTTCATGGATTAATAAGGTTATATTTTCGTACATAATTTTGTACAGTGTAACATATTTCTAGTCCTGCTTGAAATCTAAAACGTATAAAAAATACAATGAATCCCACCACTATGAAGCGATTTTTTTTCTACCAAAATATGTCTACAGCATTCAAATACTGCCATAGAATTCAACAGTACAAAAATCACGGAAGTCGATAGAGTGTTCCTATGATAAATACAACACTCGAGTCTTTTTTTGTATTTTGCAAAGATTTTCCATTCATAAAATGACATAACTATAGAGCAGGCTTGCTGCTTCGTGTTGTTTATGACACATTTAATAGTGGCCAGCACTGAATGGAATATTGCTTTAAAATGATTTATGTGTGAGTATGACCTACATTATCTACAGGAAATCACTACAACGGAAACTTAAACTGTCAGCTTTGGAAGACCAAATCTCTAAGTATGAAATTTGAATTAATAATTTTGACTGTAATTATAACTTGTAGTAAAACTCCATGAAACTTTTCATTGATATTTTAAAAAGAAACATTTTGGTTGTTTGACTTTTGAAAGGTAAACAATTGTAATGATAGAGAATGAGAGCACATGGGTAGGGTATGAAAGTTCCTGTGTTCTAAGGAGGGCACCATAACCAATCTAATACTCTCCACTATGTAGCTTGTTCATTGCTTTTGGCACAATATTTTTTGTAGCTTTAGAGCTCTGCTATTTGATAGCTTAGAATGAAAAAAAAAATAAAGTTGTAACATTTTAAATGCCTCCACAGAGAAGTAAGATACAGAGGAAATATTCAATGGTACACTTAAGTGGTGTATAGCGCTAGTGCTGGTGTCCATGGCAATGACACCAGCATTTATCATCAATGACACCCTACTATAAAACTAATCTCCATGTAATATGTAATGTGTTGTATCCATGTATTACAACGCTCTCGGTAGAGGAAGACCTGTACCTGCCGATAGGAATTTCCACATAGTGCTCGCCGTTGGACTCTCTTTCTTCCTTGCTCGTCAAGTCTTTTTCCACTCCAACATACCAGAGCTGAAAGCGCTCGGTTGTCCCATAAGCTTGCAATCCTCTGTGCCTTACTTCTCTGTGATGTCTCTTACAGAAAACTTGGTGATTCTGGTCATGGTTATCACTTCTCTATAACTAACGCTTTTGCTTTCTTGTTAGTAACTAATAATACACTCTTTATAAATTAAATTTTAGTACAGTACATTATAGTTGTAAATTGAGATAAAAATTAGTTACAAAATCAGGTTTGGTATTTTGGAAAAAATATATGCTAGTTCATACATTTGATTTGATACATAAAAAAATAAATAAATTGAAATTGCATTTATGAAAGTATATATGGATGGCTTGGTTTGGGTTTTGATAATTTCAGCTTATGATGAAGTGACCAACCAGTGGTGATTATGGAAATCTGGTTGTTTGATCGGAGTCATTCCTACTATACTGAAATAAACTGGGGCGTATAGTAACAAACCAGTCAAAAATAGTTCATGTTGTTAATGGCTATATTCTTACGATCCTTTAGTCTATAACGAGTTCCAGTTAGTCCATATCAAAGTCCTAAGTATGTTTTTAAAGCTTAAGTTTTGTTTTATGAAATTTAATTATGGTAGGTTCCGTTAATTAGCAAGGCATTTAAATATTTTAAACTAAAGAACAGAGTCTACTTCCAACTTAGTGAAATTGTAGAGGAAAATACCACAGCAAACTGTAGTAAAGATAAGAAAAACAAAACAGACAGTTAACTAAAAACTCATCAAATGTTAACTACTGTTTCATCCAGTAGCAACTAGCAAGATGTTACTACAGTGTAGTATATATGCCTAGTCTGAACTTCCCATTAATTATAGGACTACAAGTAGAAAACATTTTCATGGGGGAACATGTTAGTTAATGATCCAAGTCTATTATAATTATTATATCAGGAAAATATGAAGGAGTATCAACAACCTGTGATAAATTCAAGGGTTCTGCCTGCTAAGAAATTGTTTTTTAAACTAACGATTTTGTGGAAATGATAAGCATTGGGTGAGTTAAAATGGAGAGATAATTGCTTTATTTTCTGTGATAAACCATTTTTTCTGTCTATATGTTGTCACAGACTGCTCAAAACTGGCAATATAACTATTGTGAGTGAACATCTTCTTCACTAGAGCAACGTATTGCAAATACTACAGCTGAAGGAGGGTTTTCATAGCTGCTGAATACGGCTGCGGGATTGTGAATGTCATGCGAGTTTTCTAGTGACTGTGTTTTTCATTAATTTTTCATCCTCAGACGAAGAGAAAATAACATGATGACAAGAACATTAGTTTAAGATGGTCTAAGTTTGAGATTTAACTTACTGAATGTTATACTTCAGAACATAAATTAACTGAACTGATATTATTAAACTGATTGAAATATTAAACACAAAGTCACTGTTACAACTGACTGAACTGGGAACCGGAACAATTCACTTTTGCATTACAAACTGTCAAAAATAGTCGAGGAACGCGTCTTGTCTGAGGGTTTTGAAGCAGTCACCTGTTGCGGGATTCTTGTGTATTGAGTTTGTAATGAAAAAAAACAGCCATATTCAGCGACCGAATTCGTAACATTGGAAAACGAGCCTTGAATCTCAAAAGGACATCTACAGAGTGTAACCATCATTGCATTGATTATGACAGACCCTAGATGTTTCCCCTATAATAATAACTAGAATAATTACTGTCTTAATAGCATTGAACTAGCTCTTTTGCTCACAAAATTCTGACTGAAGGATTGCCACCAATTTTATTTGTAATAAACCATAATACATTTATTCCAAGTGAATTTAGCTGATCAATGTAAAAGATATTGTTTATATGTATTCCATTTAGTTTAAGTGACTAACATAACAAAACCAATTACATTTCATTTTCAAGATGTGTTATTAGTGTAGTAAATTAATCATTGAATCAGCAAAATGCTGTGTTGCAGAAATTCATGTGTATTGACAGTTCAATGACCAAAAATTGACCGTCCACTTGACTGTGGGAAGCCTACCTTCCAAAATTTTATTATGGATTTAAGAAAAAAAAACACTATACAATGAAAGTTTGTATTATTTTTACTATCCTAACAGCATGTTAAAAGTTAATTTGTAAACACTGTAGGTCAATTTAATACATACAAAATTGGTAAATATAAATTTTTTAATCAGGATATTGTCAGCAGCTCATTTGCAATGCTGCAAAACCTCTACCTAACCAGCTGACGGAATCACATTGATAATGACCATGTATGGCTTCTCTGGCTGAATTAAGGTGGCCAACTGGTTTTGACAATAGCGATGGCTTAAACCCTGATAATCAAGGTATACACGATGGCTTATTTAATTATCTACAAGGTAGATGATAACCAAGATAATATAATCATTTCTAATGGGGGCAATATTATGAAAGACTTACTGAACTTATATAACAAATTACAAACTATTATATATATTTTATTAATGGCCTTAAATTTATTTTTTCCTTAGTTAAAATAGTCACAAAAAAGCATAACAATTTTCATTTGTTTTTAATGATTTCATCAAGGTAAAAACAGAAAAACTAAATTATAGTGAGGGTTCTGTGATGAGCCTTTATAGCCCTAGGGAACAAAATCTAGATGAACCTCGTAAGTGCATGTATAATAGGTGTATTTCTAGGGATAAAACAATAACAAACTGCATAGTTCAAAGAAGATATAAAACTGATCAAATAAACTGATAACCTTTTAAAGGCGATATATTAAAATAGTCTCACTAAAAATTAACTTCTTTCTAATAACACTGCAAAAATAATATGTTTTGTTATAAAATAAAAGTACATCTCACTCATTAGAGGATTAAAATAAAATAAAGTTGAGTTTTTTAAAAACTGTGACATCATTTTACACTTTAGATTTGCCTTCCAAAAGGAGCCATAGCGTTAACTACTGGTCAAACGCCGACATAACGAGAACCAATATTATAAACTTTACATTCCTAATCATATTTACATTATTACATGTTTGTTCACACAAATAAAAAATACATTAGTTACTTATTCCGACACCAGAACGGTTAAATGAAAACCACTACATCGTAGCGTAACGTATTTACGTGTTTACAATAAATTTATCTTATTTCTATAATCACAGCTTGTTTTATCAGTGACTAGTGCAGTTAGTTGGTCTCGTATGTGGTGAGAAGGGCAGCGTCGACGGGCTCCATGCACGACGGGCAAGTGAAACTCCGCATGAGCCAATCATCGATGCACTTGACGTGGTATGTGTGCATGCATGGTAGATAACGCACACAATCTCCTACTACCAGCTCCACCATGCAGATCACGCATCTGTGCAAATAAAATCCAATGTTACCCAGTTACAATTGTACAACTAGACCAGAGTATGTTTATATAAAAGACTCATTTCTGTTGAATACACTACTTTTTAACCAGGCCAATCTGGAAAATATATTTATTGTAAAATACATCTTTTGTATAATATAAACTATCGTACAAATTTCACAATAACTCACTGTATGAGTGGCTCATTTGAATATGTTCTATTTGTATGAGAAACTATGTAAAACTCGTCCAAACAGATGGGATGTCTACCCTCAATCTAAAAGTCAAAGATTTTACTTACACTGCTACCATATCAGAGCAGAGGAGGTCTGAGCTATGTAAACAGCAATAAATGGGCAAATGCACATGCCTGACAAGTGACAATGGGCTATTTTGTTGCTTCAACCCACGTTTTTTAATTAGCTCAATAGGTTTTTCTAACAGATTTTAAAAATATTTTGTGTCAATGGAGTAGTGTTTGTGTGAAACAGTTTTTGGTATATTAAATAGTATTAGTCTACTTTATAAACTTGCTTTAGTCTGTTTAAAGTAACTAATTAAATGTTTTAGTAGTAAAAAGAATTGAATATTTCATTCAAGAAGTCAGTTTCAGTAAAATTAAAGATTCGTTTATTTTACTAATCAAGAAATAATAACCAACCTCAACCAAGGTTGTATCATGGTGTTTGAAATACCCATTGTTAATAATGGATAACATAATTTAAGACTCATGCCAAATTTAAAGAAGTTTTTAGATAAAATTTCTGAAGTGGAAAACAGACTGGCATCTCTGTGAATAACTTACGATTTTCTGACAATTTAACTTAGTGCTAGTATTAATCTACTATTGTTTATAAACACAATGCATACAACTTGATTGAGATTACTTAAAAACTTGATAAATACAATTTTACAAAGAAAAGCTAAAATGGATTTTAAACTATCCATCTCTTAAATTGATTATTAATAGAACAGCCAATTGCTGCACACATATTATTTTTTTAGGTGCAGAGAATAGCAATGAAATATTACTTAATACTAATTAAGTAACAACTAACTGATAAGTGTGACTATCTTATGGGTCTCATGATATTTCTTATCATTCAGCTGAAGAAAGTAATAATCTGCAGTTCTTGACAAAGTGCTGTTAAGCACTGGATATTGTGCAATTATTTGTTTAATTTTCTATGTCAAGTAAATTACAACCAGGCATTTTGCCACCAAAATTTCAAATGAACACAATATTGAAGCCCATGCATCTTTAATCAGCTTATATACTTATTTATTTACTTAGCCTACTGCATTTTCTGTAAACTAATAGCAGGTTTTCTTAGAGAAAACTTTTACATCAGTAGGTTGTATTTAGTTAAAAGAGAGAATACTCAAAAGAACATACATTATGTTTACATTTTATAGCAACAAATAAATTCTTCATTAGTTGTCAAAATTATGAAGTTTGTTTAACCTGTATAAATAGTGACAAATGTTTAGATTGTTCTTGAAAAGGGTATATATAATAGACCTAAAGGAATAGAGATAATAGAGAGATAGGTATAGAAAAGGTATAGGTAATAGATAAGTTTAAAAAATAGTATGCCGGCATGAAATCCTACAAATGCTCGGATTAAGAAGAAACCTTATATACCACGTGTAGGCTAAAATTACATTTGCTGGGGTTATACATAGTACGTACATTATTTTCATAGGATCTCTTTTACTCCGAGTAATATTTATCGAAAAGAAAAAGTTTTTTCTTAAAGCTGATAGAGTTCAGATGTTTGTAAAGTTCCGAAGCAGTTATATACCGTATTATTTTAACAATATTAATAAAATATAGAGCCTGATATTTTTTTAATAGATTCCTAAATAATAGAATGGAGCATTTAGAGCAAAATGACACTTTTAATTAGTTTTTGAAGTGGGAAATTATTTATATGTAGCCCAAAACTTAAAACCCGATCACCCAATGCATGGACTTGATTGCAATTAGGGAACAGAACAAAGAAACTAAAGATCTCTGCATAAGCAATACATAATGATAGCAACAAAAATCAGTTTTTAAATTGTGACAAATTGATCTGGTTATTTGCATCTAACCCCCATTTAAACACGGTCTAACATAGCCTTAAAAATAAAAACCAAATAAACATTAAAACTCCCTATTTCCATGTAAACAATACCCTTAGCCTAATTCATACACACACCGGGTTTTTATAAAATAATAGTGGGCTTAAGATCCCAACTGGTGGCTTAGCAGAGATGTCCCTACAACATGGTCTCTATGAAACCAAGACTTGACCTAGTGTGATTTTGTTTATTCAAGAGAAAAACATCTGAATTCAGCTCTTCTGGGAGAAAAGTTAGATATGCAATCTCCAATGTTGTAAGATAAATGTTGTGCAAGGTGGGGTGAAATAGTCCATCGTATGGATACCTGCAGAGCAACAATAATTTGTGTAGTTATTTTCAATAACTAATCCCGACCATTATTTTATAAAAAAACTCTGTATAAATAAAGTGTATAACTAAGTTGGTAAACTTACTCTCTGATTTTTTTACAGCCATCATAAGTTCCAGTAGGCAAGTGTTGAATGAGTCCGAGTCTTTTGGCAATCTTTACTTGTTCCTCTTCAGTCAACTGAGTCACTGGACGACTTATGTTCGGGGAAGGGTAATACACTGGGAGTGTTTCCTGCAAAAGTAAAGCTAATTGTAGCTTCTACATCAAAAGATCACACAACTTTTTTTATGGTCAAACGTACAAATACAATTAATTTTTTGTAACTCCCACTGCCAACTAGGCTTATTACAAACGTTTTACCTTTGGAAAGTAAATTATCTCAGTACCAGAACTTAAATCAATAATTAACACTTGCATTTTGATACTTTTTGTATGAATGTTGTCAGAAAATAAAGGAAATGATTTTGAAATTTGAGATATGTTTTGGGTTTTAGTTTTACGCTCAGTAATTGGTTAAATGTACACTTTGAATGAATTGTACGGACACAACGTAAAACGGTTCACTGCAAAAATGTAAACAAATTACAGTATTCTATTAAGTAATTCATCTAACGGATGTACCTGGCCGCCATTTTAAAACAAAAAGAATGAATTAATATTTTTACCTAAAATAACAGGTCTTTGCTTTAACATGTGTACCAAATATCAATTTACTACAAAAAGCTGTTAACAAAAAAAAAAGTTTGTGAAAAAGACCGAATGGAGGCTGTATGAGTAACTTTTGGCAGACTTCCAAATGTTACTGACAACGTTGAGTTTTTTAACATGATATTTAAGTTTGTCTTTGGCCCAGGAATGATATCTTAATAAATCAATAAACAGTTCGGGGAAACCCTGTATATGTTTGAGACTAGACTTTTTGAGAGCCAATAAGTGTATGATGAGGAAAAGATCAACTTTAAAGCATACAATGTTTAGTTTGTCACATCTAGATCTCTGTAAAATAGAATCCTTACAAAAATCATTAATGTGATAAAATAAGTTTTCCAAGATTATTTGTTATATTATAATTACTCTTACCTATACTTTGAAAGTTTACATTCTAATTGTAAATATACTGAATAGTGTTGCGAGATATATTTTATTAAATCTGTTATCACCCGCTATCAGAAATATACTTTATCGCAAATTATTTTAAAAAGCTAAAATATATCATCATGTATTTCCCGAACCTTTACTTTAAAATATATTTGAGGAATGAATTTATCTTGATGTTTTATCATGTCTCAAAAAGAAAGCAGTGATTATATGAATAAACTGAACGGTGAAAACAAAAATGCATAACACATTGAAATGATGCAGCAATCCAAGCTCCCATTAATGTGTAAATTAGGAAATTTGTAAATTAGTTATACCGTACCCATTTGTATATCTTAGCCTACAAATTAGGTTAAGTTTAATTACTGGTCAGAGGGAAATATGTTCAGGACAGAAAACATACAATTTGACTGACAGTGCCACATTATTCAACTGTCCTCGATGATGAAATTAGATAGACAAAGTTACTTCTTCGAGAACCATTTTATCACAGCACAAGTTTAATTTATTATTTACTTGTTTGCCAGAACCATTTTTCAAAGCATTGGGGTTTACAATATTTACTTTAAAAATATAATGTAATTTGTAGAGGTATTCTTTCAGCTTTTTTGAAGTGCAATCAATAACATTCAAGTGGATGAAGAGGACAAAGCGAGATAAGCATTTAACCTATCAATTCTTGTGACAATGCATGTATCAGTTCTTTATTGATCACATGGTTTTGCTGTGAGATCAATTGTTTCCATATTACAGGAAAAGGAATGGCTATTGGAAGAAACTGCCCAAATGTAATCCAATCAAGATAACTGAAGTAATCAATTTTAACAAACAAAACACTCATGAGTATGAGTAATGAAAGACTGAAATGGGGTGGGTTTTCCTGTGCTGAGACACTAATGTGACATACAGATTTGCTTATAATTAATAATAATCTTTAAACACTAGCCTGAGCCAATTTTATTTGAAATGCCTTGATTTTAAACCTTTTTAAGCCTACTAGGCACCACTCCAACCAATAAGGAGAGGTTGAAAGAGCTAGAGAAGAAATATGATATAAAGACTTTCAGAAGACATTTTAGAGTTTTCAATTAATTTACTAAGGCAACTAGTTTCCAGTTATGGATTGGATCCTTATTGCAGCCTTATTTTAATTTTAATTTTCTCCCCAGGTATCAAACAGTGGGTATGGATTTGCTGTGAAATTTTAATATCAATGTTCAACTATTTCAGTCAAGTTTCAAGAGAAGGATATGGACTTCAATCGAATTTCAGGTTTCTTCAACTCACTGAGCAACCTGTTGTATTAAAATGTTTGGAGCCTTTTAAAAAATGCATTGAAAATAACCAAATTGTAACTGCACTATATTTTCAGACTTGTTACTATATGCATTGTATTTTTATTTTTATAATCACTTCTTAAGGAGAAATTAGGATAAACAACTAACTCACATGAAGAAAGAGTCGCAGAAACTTAAATGTGTTACTTTTTTCTGTTCTTTTAACTTCCTGGGACTCTTTCTTCAGGTGAGTTAGTTGTGTATCCTTCCTTTCTCCTTAACATCCTTCCTTTCTCCTTAACAAGTTCTTAAAGCCAAGTTGCTTTTTTCCCTGAACAATTATTTCAATTATCAGTGCTATTTAGCAAAGAAGCATGCACACACTAATTTCACAGTCTGTTGCCAGCTGTTTCTTGCTAAATCGCTGAAATGCAGGCCTGGACTGACCAGGTCCGCGATCGCGCAAGGGGGCCTTGAAGGAGCCTCTACTCAGCTTACAAAAAATGTTCTTGTATTGTTAGTAATAATGTTTTATATAAGTTGCCTAAAGTAAAACAACTGTGTCAAACAACATACCCAGATCTTGCCGTTTATATGAAAGCTTTATACAAACGACTCTATTGGGTTACATTATTGTGGTGTAATGAACCATCTGGACGGTAACGTTTGTTTAGTAGAGAACTACAAAGCGATGCTCTTTCATAAATCAGCTGATTACTCAGTAGGGTGTGCAAAAGTGATGGGAGAAGAAGAAAAATAAACAAGAGGCGCTGATTACTCAGTAGGGTGTGCAAAAGAGATGGGAGAAGAAGAAAAATAAACAAGAGGCCTTCTTGTAGGGATGTGTCTGACGATTCTCGATACCACCAATTTCATATTTCCTACAAAACTTAGTCGTATACAACAAAATACAGTAAAAGGAATACCATCAGCGACGTATTTGCTTGCGTTAACGCACGAAACACGGCTAGCCCATGAAAAATCTGACTGTTGAAACATAATTTCCACAATAAGAAAATTCAGAGATATTGCACTTTTAATAGACAATTTAATGACAGACAATCACATTTTATACAGCCAACATGAAAATATTGTGCTCATTTCTCAATTGTAATTTCTTCTGAGGAGACTTGTAGGGAAGAGATAGTAGTAAGTTATCAGGTTCGTTTGGAAAAGATGCTCTCAAATGAAACTATTTTAAAACAAATTTTTGATAGACACACTCGCAGTTGTGGTAACCAAGTAGGTAGAAAAATACCTGATATGAGGTGGAATACACAAAGAATTCGCCCAACCGCTAACAGTTTTATTTCCATCCTATTTATCAGCTGTTGGAGCTCAAATGGTTAATGGATATTTAGTAGGTTGGCCTACTAAAAAACGTTCATTAAACCGATAAGTGAGCAGTTTAATATGATCCAAGATGAGATATTCATCAAAACATATTAGGCTAATAATATTTCATTGTGATACAATAAGTTAAGATACGATTTGAGGATTGCAAAACAGAGGACATTTAATTATATGGAAAGTCCTATATCCTTTAACACAATGACGTCTCAACTGAACTATCAGTAAATAAGCGTCTCCAACAAAAATTTGCCAGAAGACAGAAACCACTCAAATAAACTCTTAGAATGCAGGCTTTTCTCTATTATATTTTAAATATGAGCTGGCTTTGGTGAGTTACTTCTTGCATGTACGGCTAATCTACCTAAACCAACAATTAAAACAACAATTTAATATTTGATAATCAGCAGAGTGGGTATGCCTATTATATTTAGCCTAAGTAGCCTACAGGATACAAACAAATAAATGTTTTCAACATTCTTGCCACCAAGGCAAGGAGCACCTACCTTGCCTTGTCGGTGTTGAATTAGGCCTACTTATGTAAAAAAGTGGTGTAGCTTGTCCTTTTTCAGCCTTAGATAGTCTTAAGACTGATAAAGAACAAGGTACCTACCCTAACCTTTTTCATATAAATACATCAACAGCTGATATTTTTAACTCTTCTTCTTTCTTCAACCATTTGAACTAAAAAAGAAGGAATCAAATGCTATAAAATTCTGACTGTCCGCAACTTGCCCAGGATGTGCAATTAGCAGTCTGGCGTCAGGGCCGTTGTGTGTGTAGGGCGACCAGATGTACGTTGTATGTATTTATTGATTAAAACTATATATTAATAGACAAGCTTGTTTCTTTAAAACCTTTTTTCTCAGCTAGTGTGCATCGCAGGGCAAATCTATGCATACTTTTAGAATAGTAGGATTACGTTACTAGTCCTGAAAATAAGTATTTACTTAACGAGTGTGGTCCGTTCGGACAGAGCTCAGGTGTTTCACAGAGAGCACCAGAACCCACCTATTCGGAGACACTGTCTGTGGAGAAGATCGCTATCACCAAATCTGAACACCCGGACAGGAAACTGACGGAGGGTAAAGCCAATAAAGTCAAGGGGGAGCTGTCCAGATGGGTCATTCGTGGCAAAGACATCAGGATAAGCAGCTGCCATCTTAAAGGCGGAGTCTTGGTAGTTGGCTGTGCTAATGCAGCCACAAAGGATTGGCTGGTCAAGCAAGTTCAGGAGCTGAGTCTCTTCAGGGAAATTTCGCTACAGCTTGCAACAGCCAGAGACCTATTGAAAGCTGTGAAGGTATATTTATGTGCCCAGCCCTACATGGTCTGCGTATGAGATCCCTTGGCCTATTGACAGGAGATCAAAGGGAAGAACAGGTTACCATAGTCAAAAGGTTCTCACGGTTCACTAAGGACCTGGGATTTGACGGAGAATGAGGACCTGTGAATGAGGGTGCACAATAAGCTGTTCTAGCTGTGATGCAATCCCATGGTCGCTTGTAAGCCTGGCCCTCTATTAAAAAAACCCCTCCACCAATCCCTAGCCCAATCACTCCTTTCTCCTACGGCGTCGGCAGACTCAGCTCAGCTCAGCTGTCAGCTTAGTTTGATGATAAGAGTTATTTACATGAATATTGTGTCAGTGTACATTCAATTTGCATTGTATTAATTAATAATATATATAGTACTTTTTATAGGTTTTAATAATTTCTTACATTAATTGTATGGATTTGATTATCATCAACTAGAAAATATTTTTATCAAAAATTTAAGTACCTAATATAATCCCTGATTCCTGAATTTAGGCTAGTATTTTTGTAAGGTATCCTTTAGGTGTCTGTTTGTTATGAATTAAAACGCTGATAGTGATGCAACCCACTACACACACAGCTTTGTATAACGAGCATCATACTCATTACGTGTTTGGGGGGGGGGGGGGCCTGACAACATCCCGCCCCGGGCGCCAATGAACCACGCGATAGCCCTGTCTGGCATTGGTGAATTAACAACAATCAAAATGAAAATTTGTCTATATCTGCTAGTATAATAGATCATAAACTGTTACAAAAAACTTAATTTGTTAGCACAAGGACTTACTGGACATGGCAGCAGCCTGTGGTATAAATTATCCACCGCCACCACCAGGTAATAATTTTCTAAAAAAGACCTTTTAAAATATCGTAGCTTTTAAGTTATTACTATGATTATTGCTATATTTAGATAGGTAGAAACTAACTATGAAGAAGTTTAGGTACCGTACGGAGAGTTATTTCCAACAAAAACATGTTTCCTTATTTAACTTAACTTTAATGAAGGGGGATTCTTACAAACTGTAAAAATCAGTTATTCAGCCGTTTATGTTTATTCCAACGGACATCTCCAATTTATTAAATGACAGATCAGGAAAGTAAAGTTGCTCAGGATGGCTGAATATAAAACACCCGAGACATAACATGAAGTATAATTAAATGCTTAGTAAAATGTGCGTTTTTTTAACAAATTTTAATCTAATAGGTCCCCTAGGTCCTTAAAATATTTCTAGACACTTCGATGACTATGCCAAGTTGAGAAAAATATAGAAAAAAGGAATTGTACCTATCTCTAATTCATTTCAGGTAAGAGATTCGCTAGGGCTTGAAAAAATTTAGTTAATGAATTAACATCCAAGCAGGCCTAGAACGAGGTTAAGAACAAACTTCTAAGTAAACTAAACTAAGCTTTCACCGGCCTACTAAAGTTATCTTAGGCAAGTCTTAACGATAACTATATGAATTCATTTATTTTCAAACAGAAGAAGGTTCAAGGTAAAACAGAAAAACATTACACTGAATATATTGGTTAGCCTTGGAAGGCTTGTGCTGCATGATAGCCTATTGACATTTAGCATGTTCTTTGTTTCATAGGCCTATTCTAAGTCCTTATTTCCAAGATAAGCAGCTAGGTTAACCAATTAAATTGTTGCTCAGTAATGTAAATGGTTGATTTACAAACCCTGTATGGTGGAGGAGGTCCAAGCTGGTCTGTGGAGGTTGAATCAACAGGATTATCTCCCCTCAAGAGCGATATGTCGTCTGCTGAGGAGCCTTTTAGACAGTTACCCATTTTCTTGACTTATTTCAACATAAGCTCACAAATGTGCATCAAGTCATCCTATTAGTTTCTCAGTTTAAAACCAAAATATGTCATTGCATGTATTCCAAAAAATGGCAAAAGAGTAGATGGATCAAAGAAAACAATTAACAAAAGACATCTGACGTTTATTAGCTTACGTCAACTTTTCCTGTTCCCAATTGTTGAAAAAATCGGAGCACAAACTAAAATTACTCAATTAAGATTAGAATAATGGCTAAGATTTATAATATTTCATATAACCCTAGATACGTCTTTGTCCTCAATCACTAAGCTCAACAAGCCTAAATTGTGCGAAAAACGAAAACATATGAAACATGAGATTAACAATGACACAAGAGAACTCGGTTCGGTGCTGTAGGTTTACTGCTAGACTGGACAAGCTGACACTTTTTTTGAGGTTTCGTTTACAGCTGTTCAGAGTGGTAAGCCTAGAAGATTAAATTCCAACCCTTTTTAGACTAAAGCGTACTATGTTAAGTTCGTTATACATTAATCTTCTAACTTTAGCTGATTATCTTACCAATATACACCCATCCTAAATTTGATTATCTATGAATGCTATTTCGATTTATAAGCATAATAAAAATGTTGCAGAGAAACTCTATTTAATTTTAATTCGGAAAAATATGAAAATTCACAAGACCGAGTGTAAGTATACTGTAAAAATACAGTAACAAAGGAATAATCCATTCCATGAGCTCATATTTCCTAACATGAAAACTAAATTTTTTCCAAGCGATCAATATCACAATATCTCAATTAATTGCTGAGATAATATAAATATAAATATCCCAGTAGTACAGTAAAAGCTGTAGGTATTCATTTAATCTGTTCTAGTCTAGAACCAGCAGACGTCTCCGATTTCATTCGAAGTGGTGACGTGTGGTTATAGACAGTACCGGATTTACCACAAGGCGGCCTAGAGCCGCAAACATAAGGGAGCCGCAGAGGACTGGAAAAAATATTTTTTCAGTACAAACAAATATTAAATTTTTGAGCATCAGTTTGCTGCGACCCCGTGATTTCGGCCAGAGGGATATGTTTATGATTTTTCCGCGGCCATGGGTGTCGATAATGATGCCCCCTTGATTGTGGCCCACGGGAGAGGTTCATGATTTTGCCACGGCCGCGGGTGTCGGTGACGATATTCCCTTGATTTAGAGTAAGTGCTCGGGATTCCTCCGTGATCGTGAGCGACGATGATAATGTCCCGCAATTGTGGCCTGTGGAAGATATCCCCAATTTCGCCATAGTCGCGAGTGCCAATGATTATTATGAAGGATTGCGGATTGCGGCCTTCGATTTCACCGCGGTCACTCTGGTGTTGATGTTCCTGTGATTGCGGCTCGCGGGAGTAGTTCACGATTCCGCCGCGGCCGCGGTTGTCGATAGTGATATCCCTGTGATTGCGGCCCACCGTGGGCCGCCCACGGGAGATGTTCATGATTTTGCCGGAGTCGCTGGTGCCGGAGACGATATTCTCTTCATATAGGGTAGGTAAGTGTTCGGGATTTCTCCGCAATCATGAGTAACGATGATAATGTCCCGCAATTGTGGCCTGTGGAAGATATCCCCAATTTCGCCATAGTCGCGAGTGTCAATGATTATTATGAAGGATTGCGGATTGCGGCCCTCGATTTCACCGCGGTCACTCTGGTGTTGATGTTCCTGTGATTGCGGCTCGCGGGAGTAGTTCACGATTCCGCCGCGACCGCGGTTGTCGATAGTGATATCCCCGTGATTGCGGCCCACCGTGGGCCACCCACGGGAGATGTTCATGATTTTGCCGGAGTCGCTGGTGCCGGAGACGATATTCTCTTCATATAGGGTAAATGTTCGGGATTTCTCCGCAATCATGAGTAACGATGATAATGTCCCGCAATTGTAGACTGTGAGAGATATTCCCCATTATGCCGTAGTCGAGAGTGTCAAAGATGATGTCCCCGTGATTGCGGCTCGCGGGAGAAGTTTACGATTTCGACGTGGTCGCAAGTGTCGATGATTATGTTCCTGTGATTTTGGCTCGCGGCAGACGTTTACGATTATGCCGCAGTAATGGGTGTCAGTGACTATAATATCGTCTTCTTTGTTTTAGGGTAAGTGTTCACGATTATTCCGCGATCGTGGGTGACAATGATGATTTACCCGTGATTGTGGCCCACTGGAGATGTTCACAATATTATCCGTGATCTCTGGTGACGATGATGATGATGACTGTTAGAGATTTTATGATTTTAACGCTAAGAGGGAATTCCACCACAGGGTTGGGGGCCCTCAATTAATTTGGCCTAGGGCCGCAAGTACCTTAAATCCGGCACTGGTTATGTACTTCAACATAACAACATATCAACATTTTTGGTTATGTACCCAACACCACCAGGGACCCATTTCATAATAAACTACAAGTTACAAGTTACAACTTATAACTTGTAATTTTCATTAGATTTGCATTGGGCGATCAGATGATTTACCATTAATAATAGTTTGTAGTTTATTATGAAATGGGCCCCTGGTGGTGTTGGGTGTACAGTGTAGAGCCCCTCATATCCGGCCACCACGGGACCAAGCCCCTGGCCTTATTACGATTTGGCCGGGTACTGGGATTATCTTTAGAAGAATAAACATGTTTCAAAAAGAAAAAAAATTAGTTTTTAAGTAATGGACGTAGGTACTCTACAAATTTTAAAACTATTTTAATAATAATGGAGGTAAAAATGACAATAAATATGCCCTGAAGATCATTAGAACTTAAATGGTACATAACATTTCTACTAAACTTTCTTATCCATTTTGTTAAATACAAAAATTAATGTACTGTACTAACCCCGCTTTGTAAATAGTCAACCAACTGTTCAGAGGTTAGACCTACTAGCTCAACTGAGTATAGTAACACAGTAAATGTACAAACAAACAGAAGAACACTCAAGTCCTAAAGACCAGTGCCTTTATCTGTAAACGTCTGTAAGCTGTGAGAAAAACATTTTGATGTTGGCTTCCTGTAAGGATCGGATAAACAGAGGACCGGTAAAACCAAGGCCAGATATCAGGGATTTCTACTAGCTGTTTGAAAATGTGACGAGTTGGTAAAGTTCGGCTATGAATACTGAGCACCTGGAAATAATAGTTTCTAGGTATTTGAGTTCTGGGGCCCATTTCATAATAAACTACAAGTTACAAGTTACTAATTTCCATTAGATTTGCATTGGGCGATCAGCTGGTTTACTAATAATATTAATTTGTACTTTATTATGAAATGGGCCCTGATCACCTGTAGTAATAATTATTAATATAATCTACCGGAATAAAAAGTGCCTGACGCAAAGGTTTGAAATTATGGTATTATCTCTATTCATAATCTTTTTTGTATTTCTAATATTATTGTAACTCGCATTATAACTGAATATTTTGTCATCATAGTATAACATTATACTATGATTATAATACGAACATCATATTACATTACATAATGTAATATGATTGTTACACTTACATTGAGTTTTGCGAACTAAACTATAAACTTTATTTTGTTTCTGTATATTCTCTGACTGTATTTCAATCACAATTTGATTCACTTCACTAAGTCATATAATATCCAGTGCTGCGCTAAATTTGCTTAGTTTTCCATAAATATGTATGTTTATTAATACAAATATTTGTTGTACTCTATAATCTACGCTTTTAACCATATCTGCAACTAAGCTAGATAGTTCGCTTTAACAACTACCTTTTTTGATAGAAAAAAGTGAAATCACCATCAATGGAAAGGAATGCTTGCTTTGCATCGATGTTATAATGTTGAATTTTGATGGTGGGTGTTGGAAGTGGAGTGGGGCCGAGCTTTCAACTTCAACAAGAGAGCTGTCGTATGCCTGTTCTGTGTTCTGTTGTTTGTTTGTTGCTTTTCGTCCCTAGCTTATAGCTTAACAGTACGTGTCCGCGCTCGCGTCCTCAATAATTGTTTGTTTATTATGAAGATCGGATATTTTTACGCTGTAATCAATTGTGCTTAACATTTGTGATCCTCAAGTGTAATTATTTGTTCACAGAGATGTGTCAAGTGAATTATGGATGGAGCAACTTTAGGTGCAGGTTAATCCTGAAAGCCTCTTATTTTAGGTTATAAGTGCATAGTGAAGTGTTTTTTGTAGAATATGTAATATTTATTTTTAGCTATTATAATGAATTCGAGGCAAATTCAGTCATTCTTTAACAACTCAGCGGCTATACGCCAGGAGATTCAAAGATTTGAAAGTGTTCACCCCTCTATTTATGCAATATATGATTTAATAGAACTCATACCAGACACTTTGATTGCTCAGCAAATCCGGGATCATGTCGTCTGCATTGAAGGTATGTTGGACCTATAATACAATATGTAAGTTACAGGCTAATTAAGTTAACTTAATCTATAGCCATCAGGTGGTTATTTAAGGTTAGCCTAAAAACAGAACACACATCAGAAGACATACCAAAATCTGCTGGCTATTATTTTTCTCACCTTTCACAATTTTATTTTTGAGGGATTTTCGTAGAGGAAGAGGTTTCAGAGGATATTTTTTAGTTACTGTAGTATCCTTTTCATGTAGTATTCCTTTTCGGGGGTGGGATGGTCCTGTCTCTGAGCACGGACGGTATGGTTATCTTGAGTGTGGGGGGTTCTTCCCGGAACCTCAATTGAGTCAAGGGTGTCGCCACCTCTGGTGGATAGGTTCATCCGGGTGGGTCCCACTTCTATACCTGCCTCCTTTTGGGAAACCCTGATGGCCTGGCAGTGATGTTGGGTCTGACGGGCAAACGAAGTAGATCGGGTGCTGGGTCCGAGCCCGCCAGGGGTATCTGGGGATCTATCGCTCTGGTTATCTCTGGTTTCCCAGCAATGGGTAAGGCCTCGATCGGGCAGCGGTGTAAATGGGAGGTTGGGGTTCCCCCCGTCAGCGTGCTGATGGTCCCCTTCCTCCTGGCTATTGATGGCGGGTTCTGCCTGTCAGGGATTAGATAGGTCCCGAGTGTTGTTTGCACTAAATGCGTCGGGGCGCTCTACCATGGACCTCTAGGTCCCGACCTAGTGGAACCCAGGTGGAGTGACGCTTAAACAAGCAGCCGGAATCCCTGGTTAGGATTGAGGGGCAACCCTCCTTCCGAAGGGTCTGCTTCGGCAGCCGGCGAGCCTGATGACCTTAAGTCATCCGCCCATGATGTGCTAAAGGTTGATGCGTAAGCTTCGGCCTACATCATGGGGCCCGGGTATGTCCTAAAGGATAGGTACCGGGTATGCAGTCAGGGGGCTTCGGCTCTCATGACAACAATAAATGTAAATGTAATGTAATGTAAATGTAGTATCCTTTTCAGTCGTGGTCTATGTACATCGTGGCCATTAGTAGGAAAATAACCAAATGTACGCAGTCAATAGACCATTGACTTTTGCACTTATGACAAGAAGAAGGTAAGGATGGCGTTAGATTGGTTGTTGAGGAGAGTAAGGAAAGGGAGTGTGATCTCGAGCATTTGGTGATCCCAAGCATTTCAACTGTTGACAAATTCATAAACATTAAACACCCAAATCGAGTAAGCTTGATATATGCCATCTTCTACAACTTGCTTTCTCTTTAAGTAATTGTTGTATCTTTTTACAACCTTATCCCTAAAAAATCCGAGGTTACCCACAACTTGACAGTGGTATACCTGTCAAGTTGTATCCCTAAAAAAATGAAGTTATTTACAACTTGACAGTGGCGTTCCCATCAATCTGTATCCATAACAAAACTGAGGTTTCAACTTGTCAGTGGTGTTCCCGTCAAGCTGTATCCATCAAAAATCTGTGTTTTTAACTTGACAGCTGGCGTACCTGTCAAATTTATATCCTCAGATTACAACTTGACGTGTAGCCTACACCACTTTTAAGTTTTATCCTTTCTTTTCTGTGTCAAGTTGTATATCCACGTCAATTTCACACCTTCCAAAATGGTTAAGTTTACTGTAATGATTGAGTGTTGGCAGATTAATAAATGTGGCAGTTATTTAACTGTATCCCATTAAAAAAAAAATAATCTGGAGTTGAATTTACAAAAAATATTTTTGATGAATTAGGCTGATTAGGTTGGTTAAATTGAAATAGCCTGGATTAATTGTAAAAAAATAGGTAAATTATATAAATTAAAATTGGTTCCCATGAATTTTATCGGCTACTTTACTTTAAATGCTACTGTTAATTCGTGAGTAGACAAGCATTAACCAGCAAAGACGGCTATTAACCAGCAGTGTAGTGGGGTGGGATCGGGGTTCCCACTCATTTTTAACTAGGGGGTGGTATAGCCTTTATTAGAAAGCAGTCCATATTAAAGTTACTGGGATAAATAATCATTAAGCCTATGTTAAAAACATTCCTAAACACGTCTGTACGTAGGAACAAGCAAGATGCAATCAGTACAGTTCCAAATCTTATTTGACAATTTTAATAGAAGTAGGTAAGGATAAAGAACTCCATTAAAATAATAGTTATTTGTGCAACTAGTGAGAAAAGTGAGCAATTGACTCACTCGAGAGAAATCCTTATACTCACGAGCCGTAGGTGAGTGAGGAATGGTTTCTCGAGTGAGGCAATTGTACTTTAAACTCGAGTTGCACATTATACTTTTCCTACAGTTACCATAAAACAAATAAATTGGTGAAGAAACATAACCTATTTTTACACAGAAGTGAACTTTTAATATAACATTAAATGTGAAGTGACAAATACAACAGTACAACAGCTGACCAGCTGATTTACAGCCAGTGCTGTCAACGTATTTCGCGTGCATACGACGTTGCCTGCATGTTACGCGCTCACTATTTTGTGCCTTCACGTTGCAAATCTGGAGTGAGACTAAGTAATTAGAGTGAGACAATGTTAACATTGTCTCACTAATGAGCGAATTGGCCACTTTGCTTTCTCAAATCAGTGAGAGAACATGTACATTGTTAAATAACTGTAGGAAAAAAAAAATATTTTTTTCATACTTCCGTAGGCCCCGAAAGTAGCCTAACTATTTTTGATAACAGCTTATATCAAAGAAAGTAGGTAGGTACTGTACCAGATGTTTCACAAGCTCTAGAGCGAGGGAAAAACGATCAGCTGATATTCCCTCGCTCTAAATCACATTCCCTCCAATTTGTTTTAGCAAATTTCCCTATAGGGAAGTAGCTATTACCGTAGGTGGCACGGTAAGACCTAGGCCCGGGACCGATTTACTTTTTCATTTTGGTATCCACCGAGTCCAAAAACTTGATTCGTTCAAATTTTTATTTCAAAATATATTTCAAAAATATATATATACGTCCGTGAACGCGATAACTTGAGTAATTTTTGTCCGATTTTGATGAAATTTGGTTTAAAGGTGTAAGGCGGGATAAACTTGAATGATTTCGCGAACCATAATGATTGGGACCATGGAAACAGGTTTTACGAGGGTTTTTATGGGGTAAAAAATGGTTTTTCTAATTTTTGACCCTCAAAATACAAAATTTCCCAATTTCTCTCTAGGCCCTACACCTTTTTAAAGAGCTTAAAAAACGAATAATTTAGTACATCAAAGTGTTTTTGTACGGTTATTGGTAACGGAACAAATTTTAAAAATTGTAAAAATTTAAAATTCCCATGTTATTCTTATGGTGAATATATTGTAAAATGTTGTAGTTTGCTTGTCTATGGATATATTTTGATCAAACTTGGCAAATTTATTTATTTTATACTAAGCTATTTTTATTTTACTAAAAAACACACTTTATTAGTTTCCTTGTAGCAGCAAACCTAGGTACTCATTAAACCTAATGTTATTTAAACAGCTTAGATTTAATTGAAAATCAATTCAGACGAATGGAAATTCGCTTAGTCGGCAGGTTTGCTGCGGCGGGGGTATTATTACTTTCCCTTGCCCTCGATTAGTTCTCAATTCATCCACTACGCAAGCTAGTGTTTTGTTACGGTTTATTTTAATGATTAAAATCAGCCGTTTTCATTGTTGCACAATCTAAATGTAGCCTATACAGAAACAGGCATTAGTTTGTTTCGCTGTGTTTTAGCATAGTGCGTGTTTGAAATTGTTCAAATTATGTCTGTCATTCCTGACAATTTGATGGAAACAGCTTCAGAGGTAACCAATCACCTTCCACCCAGAGAAATCACAGAAAGATATGAAAAGGAATACAAAAAATTTACAAACTGGGTGCAAATTACAAACTTTTAAGTCAATTTTTAATCTATAAAAATCTATAGTCATGAAACCATGTATATTGTGAAGTAGATTTTCAAAGATAAAGAGTGGTCTAAAACTATTTTAATACTATCGGTGAGGAATGTATATGATGCAATGTATATGAGTGTTTATGTGTCGTGATGAAAAGTATCGTTCATATCTTGCACCGAAAGTTATTTTCCGACATTTGCTCCATTATTTCCGTCTTTGGTCTTATTGTACCGTACGTTAAAATAACTCTCACATGCTCGGCTTCGCCTTGCATGTAAAATTTGGTTTTTCTGATTTTGGCTTTGCCTCACACATGAAAGTTGAGTGTGTGCCAGAAAATGCCACTTTCGGTCTTAGTAATGAAATATACTATTTCATGTGAGAGATTGAAGAAATTAGTTCTTAGTTAAGTCAAAAAGTAAGTACCTACTGAACCTCAACTTTTGTTAATTCATGACAATAGCTCTGTGGTTATACAATCCACCATGTTGTTGACTGAACCACAAGCCCACCAAGCTTTCCTGTATTAGTATAACTACGACCAATACATAAGTAGGTTATAGATAATTTTAAGCTTAATGTATTGTGTTCATTTATAAAAATATGTTTGAAAATGAAAGTGTAAAAACCTTTTTTTGTGGGTTTTTAATGACCACTTGTTTATTTGTATTGAGGCCCAGAATTTATCTTCCTCTGTAGGCACCAGATTTTGATCAGCAATTCCCTAAATTGTAACATGTTTTCAATTATTATTATTTTTTTGTGGCCGAGAGAAAAGAATCATTCTTCCTAATTGAACGTTTTAAATTTTTGTTTAAATTGTTTTTAAAGTGACCCACAAGATTAACAAAGGTAATCCAGTGAGTACAATAGCCTACAAAAAGTTTCTAATTTATCTTCAATACAAGGAATCTTTTTTAAACCTATCATAACCTTTTTTTAGCCTTAGTCCATAAATAATATTCTTACAGTTACTACAGAAATAATTCATATTTTATTTAAAGCTTGCACTCAATTCTTTACCAGAGTTGCAGATTCAAGCGTAGTCAGTGTTTCTATGATTATATTCTGCTGAGCTTGCAATTGCATGATGGCGATGCTAGATAGGTACCCTACTATTCTCCAAGGTCTACAATACCTTAGTTATGACTCACGTCAACTTTACAAACTGTGGTTAGGGATAGTGAACTAAAATAAAGTGATTGTAAAAATTATTAATGATGAATTATGTGTTATGCTTGTTATCCAACATAGTAATATTTTTTTCCTCATGTAGGCTACAATCATAGAATTACAGTATTAATGAAAATCCTAAAATCTTTGTCAAATAAACATTTTGTAAACAAATTATCATACTGGTATAGATAAACTATAAGATGTGTTTAAACGCTAAAATAGTATTATATACGGTACTATGTTTACGAGACAATAAATAAGTAAATAAGATATAATAGATTGGCTGACTTTTTTGATTAATTAATTACTTAAGTCACCTTTAGGTCCAACCCATGACTGTTATATTTAAATCACTTAATAACAGTGTATTTAAAAAACCGCTTATTTCAAGTAGTGTTGGAAATAATTTATAAGCTTTAATTGGTAAATATACAATGGAGCATGTAATATCATTGACTATGGATATACTGGTAACTAGACATTCCATTCATAAGTTGTAGGGATGCATTGCACGACGTCCAAGTGCCACGACGTCCAATAACATTTATTCAGTGCCACGACGTCCAAAACATAATTTTTGAGTTGTTGCACGACGTCCAAGTGCCACGACGTCCAAAAGTACAGTAACTGCCAAAAATATAGTCTTTCTACAAGCTTTGGACGTCATGGCACTTGGACGTCGTGAAACAGCGCACTATAGAATTGTAAAAAAGTAACATTTGCACGACATCCAAAGTCACTGCCAGTTGCACGACGTCCAAGTGCCACGACGTCCAATAAATATTTGACTGTTGCACGACGTCCAATATAGCTCAGCGCTGTTGCACGACGTCCAAGTGCCACGACGTCCAATATAGCTCAGCGCTGTTGCACGACGTCCAAGTGCCACGACGTCCAATATAGCTCAGCGCTGTTGCACGACGTCCAAGCTCCTTCATGATGACCGGTTACGATGACCGGCTACTTGCCGAACAGTGTTATCTCGTGTAAAATGCTTATGGAACCTTTATTAGTTATATATACATGGGTATATGTTCTTGTTCAGAAATATACTATACTATGAATATTTGTACCATTAATTGAAACATCATAAAGTAAAAAAAAAACATAAAAAGAAAAAAATAAACAAGGCAACAGTTGGAAAACTATAAGGTTTACATGGTTTGAAAAATGATGACATTTTGTTAACAACCGATAAACTTCATTATATTTGGAGTAAGCTTTTAGATACTTATTTTTTCAAGACTAGATGAATGTACATTGATCAACATGATCTTTGAAAACTATTTGTTATACCCTCATTTTAATTTTTACTAGTATAAAGAATAGAATGCCTTTTTCGAACAGTTTTTAGGCTTTAATTAAATGTTCTTATGTCGCAAATATGTTTATTAATAGTATTCACTTAACATTGACTTAATTTTATTTCAATAAATTTTGAGTTTATGTTTTGCTACACCACTGCAACAAAAAAAACCCAAAATTTAAATTTATTTAATTTAAATTGCAACCAATGAGAATATCATATAAATAAGTGGTACACAGGGTTCTTTTGTTTCCCCAACTCTAAAATACAACGCACATGAATTGAAAATGTTATAGGTTTTAATAGCACTGTAGCAAATCGAATATCAATAAAGTTAACTTATAATAATAAATTTACATATTCCTAGATTATAATTGAATGTGTTTACGAAGGAACACCACAGCCTCAAAATTCAACATTACAGTATATATACTCAAGATTATTGTTTTCATATAGCACAGTTGACGTTGCCAACTAGCGTGGGAGCGGAAGTCCTGATAAAGGCTGGTTCTCGGAAAAGTAATAAAATAATACAATTGTAGTTTGAATGAAACATTTTTTTTTATTTTGTACAGGATTCATGGGATCCTCAGCATCAAGTACAAACTGCAAAATGTGTGTCGAAGGTCTGATTAGACCTTCCGAGATTTAGACCTTCAGCAACTGATCCGTTTTTTACCTTCCTTTAATTTATTCTTTTTCATGTTGTGCTTCATGTAACATACATAGACTAGAGGGCCGCTCATGCCCTTGACAAATAAATGAACATTTTCGCACAAATACAAATCAATATCGTCATTAGACAAGAATTAAGAAATACAATTTTTAAACAAAACCTACCACGGCATATTCTTGAACAAGTATGCGTACAAACCTGTGATAAGCATGTTTGTTATTATTATACTTAACCTACGAATGCTATGACTTAGGGCATACCTGCTTTCCTAGATAAAATATCCGAACTAATTGCGAGTGAAAGGTGGACTTAGAAAAAGAGTAGTAAGAATTTACAACTATGAATTTCTCACAATTTATTGACAGTTCAGACGAACCTATGGCCACAGACTACGGAAACCTACAGTATTATTGTATTAGTATACTGTATTTGTATTATTGTGTTACTAGCAGAGTACCTGTCCTTCGTACGGGGTTGGCATATAAGTATAAATGCTTATTGCAGTTATGGGAGAGGACACGATTTAAAAAAAAAATTGTCTTTTAATTTATACGGTATCATATAGTGTAGCACACATCTACCATAGTCCTGATATTCTACCACTGCACCTAAAACATGGAAAAAGTAAAGTTCTCATTGTGTACCACAACTTTTTTTTTGCTAGTTGGTTCAAATTAGCTGTGGTCATTAATGCAAACAAACAACATAATAGTGCTGCACCCTGTTTGGCAAGCCTTATAACTTTTTAATGCTGTTTAATATCATAGAACCAACTTGTACAGTTAAAACGGCTGACAAAATTCTTTAATTTCCCTTTTAATATGAATACTCATAAGGTTAACATGAGAAAGTCCAGAGCCAAAGCCACCGGGGCGGAGACTGAAAGAATTGTTGAGGTAAGAATATGTCAATCGGGGATGTCATCTATCATCATACCAAATTTCAACCTTGTCGGTTTAGTATTTTTCGCGTTTGCTTGTCACAAACATCCATGTATCCATCCATACATCCATGGTTTGCACTGTAAACATAAAGCTATCACAATATTTCCAAACCGACAAGTAGAAAAATAGGAAAATATAAATAAATATGGAAAACAGGGTAATTTTTTAACATATTTTAGTGAAATTATATAATCAGGCAAATGGAAATTCAGTCTACAGGTTTGCTGTGGCAGGGGGATTATATTACGGTTTACACAAAAATAAATCAAAACATAAACCTCATAACACTCAGGAAAAGGGCCTAGGTTGATAGGGCAACGATTATAGAATCTTAATTATTTCCTATATCCATGATGAATGATTTCTTTTAAAACGAATTATTCCCAGTAAAATATTATTACAGCATTTCACAAAAATAGAACAGACTCAGTATAATAGATCATATACATAAACAAATGAAGTATCTCAAAGAATCATATACTAATTAAATTACATTAACATAATTGTTTGACAGCTACATTTAAGTCATGTAAAATAATGTTTACATTCGGGCTAGTAACATCATTATTTAAAATTTATAATCCTTACCGTCTCTGTTCTAATATTCGTGCATTATTTTATATGTTTGAACCAGCTGTGTGGAATTGTGAAATCAAAAAACATTTGACAGTTAGTTCTGGTTGTTTACATTTTAAAATTTAAATTAGGTGAACCGACATATTGGCCCTCTTATCGTCAAAAAATACCAGACCTTCTTGATTTTTTCGTTACGAAAGGTGTATCCCGAGATTGTGTGACAATCGAGCAATCTCTGGTCCTTTCCTCAGACCACTCACCTGTAATTTTAGCTATCGCTTCAACTGTTATATTCAAACCTATTCCACCACATTTATGTAAAAGAAATACAGATTGGAATTATTTTCGTGAATTAATGGATCAAAATTTAAAGATTTCTGTGTGTTTGAAGAGCGAAGAAGATTTGAATCTTGCTGTTGAACATTTCAACAAAACAGTTCAAGACTCCGCTTGGAAAGCAACTCCGGAATAAGCTATCCAATTGAAATTAATAGGAAAATTGCCGAAAAACGCCGACTCCGTAGAATAAGTCAAAACTCTAGAGATCAGACGGATAAAAGAAATCTAAACAGGGCCACTCAACAACTAAAAAGGTTACTGTTTAAATTAAACAATGACAGATTTCAAGATTTTTAATCAAACATTTCTCCATCTGAAGCTAGTGACTACTGTACTCCCTTTGGAAAGTTACAAAAAACTTAAAACGTCTACAAATTTGCATTCCACCTATTCTAAAAGAAGACGGTTCTTGGGCCAAAATCAACATCGAGAAAGCATATGTCTTTGCTTCATACTTCAAAGAAGTGTTAAAACCATATAATATAAATTCAAACGTTGAACAAGAAATTTTGGAATTCCTCGATTCTCCAAATCAACTTGATTTACCGGTAAAATTGTTTACACCATCCGAAGTTGCTAAAGTAATAAAAGACGATTTAAACGGCAAAAAAGCCCCCGGTTATGATCTGATAACAGGTAAAGTGTTGAAAGAGCTGCCTAGAAAAGGAATAGTATTCCTTACAGTACTTTTCAATGCAGTTTTACGCCTCGAATACTTCCCAATACAGTGGAAGGTTTCACAAATTTTGTTATTCCGAAACATGGTAAACCTTTAAATCAAGCATCCTCGTATCGGCCTACATCTCTTCTCCTCAGTTTCTCAAAAGTTTTTGAAAAACTTCCAAATAATAATTGACTAAAAAGAATTGTTGCCTTCCCATCAGTTTGGATTCCGCCGAAAGCAAATTCACCATTGAGCAAGTGCATAGAATAGTGAATGTAATCAAGGAAGATCTTGAAAATAAACGTTTTTGTTCATCTGCTTTTTGGACGTAGCCCAGGCGTTTGATAAAGTCTGGCACACAGGACTATTGTTCAAAATTAAAACTTCGCTGCCCCATACACACTATGGAGTGTTGAAATCATATTTGTCCAAACGCTTTTTTCAAATTAAATATCAAGATGTAGTTACAGATGTGCATGAAATTGAATCAGGTGTACCACAAGGCAGTGTTCTTGGACCTATTTTGTATATTTTGTTCACGTATGACCTTCCAAGTACTCAGGGTATTACAGTTGCAACATTTGCAGACGACACTACTTTTTTGTCATCAAATCAGGATCCTATTCTAGCATCAAAACCTTCAGGCTGCGTTAGACGATTTGTCTCAGTGGCTACAGAATTGGAAAATTAAAGTAAATGAAACAAATCCGTTCAAGTTACATTTACTATGTCTACAAGAACTTGCCCCCCAGTAACATTGAATAATGTGGTGCTTCCACAATCCAACAAAGTTAAGTACCTTGGTATGCATCTCGACAGACGGCTTACATGGCATTCACACATTTGGAACAAGCGACTTCATTTAAATAAAAAAAAAAAAAAAAACTAAATTGGCTTATTGGTCGAAATTCTAAATTATCTGTTGAAAATAAATTACTTCTATAAAAAATTATATTGAAACCTATTTGGACCTTCGGTATCCAACTCTGGGGAACCACTTCAAACTCGAACATAGAAATAGTTCAACGATTTCAATCTAAAACACTAAGAAAGATTTTACAAGCATTTTGGTTTGTCACAAATAAAGTTATCCATCAAGATACAAAATTACCCTATGTTAGAGAAGAAATAAAAAAACGAAGTGAAAAATATCAAAGAAGATTAGAAATCCATCAAAATTTCCTGGCAGTTAACCTCCTCGATAATAGTGAAGCTACATATAAGCTCAAAAGAGTTAATCCAATAGACCTTCCAAATCGTTTTTAGTTAGATTTTTTAAAATTTTTTGTATGTTAGTGCACTTGATGGAGTGTATCTAACCCATGTTAAAATGGTCATGAAATTTACTTATTGTTCTAGTATAGAATAGACTGTAAATAAATACTTGTTAAAAAAATATTAAATTTTGTAGGTTTGCTCTTGTTACCATGGATACCATCAATCAATATTTTACAATCTCTCACCTCAAATTTTTAAAGCCCACGGGGCAGAGCCCTAGGACAATAACGAAGAGGGAATAGTTGCATAATATTATCCTCGGAGCTGTAGCTTCATTTGCGTGCAATTTGAGACCAGTCGGTTCAGTACTTTTTGAGATTATCTCATACAAACACACAGACACACAGACACCACCTCTTCTTTATAATAGTATAGATGGATAGATAGATTACTATTATAATATTATATATTGTCTGTGCTATGGCTAAAATACGTTTTTATTACTGCATCAGCTGGAGACACTCTCTGAATATCTGCTTCAACCTTTTGTTGTCAAACATTGATCTCGTAAAATAGTGAAATTATTTTTCGTATACACTAATAGGGCAAGGTTTGTACTAAAAGAAAACCTTCTTTTAGTTCAAAAAATACATGTTTCATAGGAAACAAATAACCATCATAGTAACACCATTATAGCTTAACAAGTTGATAAGTGATAGTTCACATAATATTTGGCACATTTGACGGATAAACCTTTTTTGAATTCGTCATATTATAAGTGTATGAAAATTCATATATCTGTGTATCAATATCTACTTATCTCATTTCTGTTCAATGGAAGCGATGCAATTTCAATGATACTGGTACTAGGAATAGGAAGTCTTACAGCTGTTATAAAACTGTGCATACATTTTGTCTTACGAGTAAATTCGCTACCAAATTGATGTAGGCTAGTACCACAATTCTATTCTACTGCAGTACTTAGAATTCTACCACTACTCACATTAAACCTACCATATTTACTTTTGGGCTAGTTATTAATTTATTGTATTAATCATACAATATAGTGAATAGTGTAGTCATTTATTTATCTCGTTTCTATGACATAGCTCGATTTTGTAGAAATCAATTATGCAATCATAACAACAGAAATACTGCATCATTACATTTTACGGTGACATGAATAATTTAAACATTAATCGAAGACGAAGCGGTTGACAACTTTCAAACAGTTGACTAGGCCTAGTTGCCTTCAATAATTGCAATGCGAACTGTATGCACTGAGGTCGGCAAACAGTGTTCACAGTGAGCAGGCACTTTGGACGTCGTGGCACTTGGACGTCGTGCAACAGTCAAATATTGATTGGACGTCGTGGCACTTGGACGTCGTGCAACTGGCAGAGGCTTTGGACGTGGTGCAAATGATACTGTTTTACAATTCTACAGTGCGCTGTTTCACGACGTCCAAGTGCCACCACGTCCAAAGCTTGTAGAAAGACTATATTTTTGGCAGTTACTGTACTTTTGGACGTCGTGGCACTTGGACGTCGTGCAACAACTAAAAAATTATGTTTTGGACGTCGTGGCACTGAAAAAATATTATTGGACGTCGTGGCACTTGGACGTCGTGCAACACTCCCAGTTGTAGCCAGTTTTAGACTGAAAATGATAAGAAATTGAATTGAGTGTGTTGCTGTAAATTACTGTCTGTCTAATGTGCCAACTTATAAACCAAGGCAGGCTGAATAGACAAATTATCGTAAACCATTTTCTTATGTGACATCAACTTTTTGTGAAAGGCTCATTAAACGATGTTCTTTTTTAGTAAAAAGTTGGCTATAGCTGGTCCATATAGAACTTCAGTATCTAAGAGTCTGATGGTTTTAAATACTGTAACACAATCAAACATTGTTCTAAACCTGCCCATTTGTGTTACAGGTAAGAATGGCATTCCTGTGTTCTTCTGCTTATTGTGAGTATTTCATTAAGTTTATAAAACATTGAACACCTACAGTCTCTAGTCGCTGTGTGTTACCTTGTGTGGAGTAGACGGCCTTGAATGTCCTTATAGACTTTCGTCTCATTCATCTGTGCAGACAGTAAAGTTTGCCTTCTGTTATTACATCTTCATTGTAATCTTACTAAAAGGTCATCATGACAAGCATTTAAAAAATATTTGAGGTAAATTTCACCTTATGAAAAGTATTGTGTTCTTAACTATCAGTAAATTATAACTAATTGTTTAAATTATGTTGATCTAACATAGTAGGTACTACTGAGTATTTAACACTGCATTTAAAATTAGGTACTAAGTGGTTCTCCCATCATACATGAAAATACCATAACCAAATCAGTTTAATACAAATCAATTATTACTGTAAACAACAATATTAGTTTGGTATTTCATCAACAAAATGTGCATGTTTAATCAAACCAATGTAGTATGGCCTATGCTCATTACTTGTAGCTCTATTACATTTTTACTCACAATACAAAAAAAAATACACATAAGAGATAAGATAAGATCTTTATTTCCATTAAATATTCTTTTGAATACATTGGATATGTCAGGTTACAATATATAATCTATAAATGATAAATTGAACAAAGCAAAGGGCTTAAAACCCATCTTACACAAAATCATTGCAAGTAAATTTTTTTGTCAAATATTCATCAATTGAGTAAAATGCATTTGCAAGTAAGAACCTGATTACAACAGATTTAAATTTAATAATGTTCATGTCCCTAATTGCAAGGGGTAGCTTATATATTAAATAACCTTATGGCTAGTACAGATGGCTTTTTAATTGATTTACTTAGTCTAACATAAGGCAATAAGGTAAGTAATGTCTTATTCTAGTGTTGTAAGAGTGCACGTCATTATTATGCACCAAAACTGGTTGATCTTTAATGAAAATCAAGTTTTGCAGAATAAAAACAGAATAAAGAGTTAACATTTTTAAATGAACAAACCATGGTTTACAGTGAGTTTTATAATGAACTCATGCTATGATTCGAACGGCACGTTTTTGTAGGATAAAAACATCTTTCGATGCTGAGGCACTGCCCCAGACAATCAAACCATAGGTAATCTTAGCATGAAATAATCCAAAGTAAGCTGTTCTAACTACATTTTGCGAGACGACACCACAGAGTCGTCTTAGAGTAAAATTTGCAATAGTTAAATTTGCAACTAAGTTAAATTTGCAATAAAAACACAATCATCAGTTTCTCAGGCACCGGTTAATGTACTCGGAGAAACAATGTGTCATTTATATAAATGTAATGTTTGTCTGTAGAACTGCAACAAACTGAAAACCAACTTAATGTATTTCAGTTATTTCTATAACTCTTCAAGACTTTTTTATAAAAATTACTTTATAGCCTACTTAAGTTAGGCTATTTCATCTATTACTTTTTAATCAACACCTCGGATGTGTGTTATTCAAATCTAGCATTGGTTATAATTCATTGGTACATATTGTATTTTTCCGATATTAATTCAAACGCTCAAAAGTCCCTTACTTAATCAAAATAGTTACTACTGTACAGAATATCATTGCTGACCAACAGACAGTTTAAGTTTAATGCTTGTTATCTAAACCGCAATCAGGAAAAGAAAATATCACTGCTTGAACTGCAAGTTATAAAAAATGTAAATTGTCTGGAGATGTTAAATGTTTTACTAACTAGAAAATAAGCTAGGAAAAACTTATTGCAAGTTCACTAACCAAGCAAGACATCAAAACGAAGTAAAACAGCACAGAACAGTTTTCGAGATGTGGCAATTGGGTAGGGAACCATACAATGCCTGTTCTGAATCAATGTATAGAGAAAAACAAGCCATTGACAGCGACTGAGCTTACGAATGAATGTCTTAATGGAAACAGAAATGGCAACAGTATGGACTATCAACATAAACAAATTATATCCATGGCCCCAATATTATATTATTAACAGTAACAGCTGATTTGGACGTTTTTTTACAGTTTCGTTTAAACATGAATACGAACATGTTTACTTCCGGCCCAGTCACGAATTTTTTTTGTTTACGATTCATACAGTTTCTGTTGTGAATCGCGGCTCAAGCGTACGGCAAAGCGTAAAGTCTTACAAGATAACTTTAATAATAGGTTCGGCGTCACAGCCTTTGAGTAAGAAAGCCAATGACTACAAAACTAAATTAGAATACAGTAGTCATTGGTGTAGTATTACAGAATGTAGAGCGATATGTTCTGAGGTAGTACTGTAACTTGCCTGCTGGTCGAATTCCAACATATGGTTTGTAATTACGCCATTATAATTACTTTTATGATCACGGATATAAGTTATATTTCGGTCTCAGTGTTTTTTAAACATGATCGAAATATAACATAAAATCGCCGTACAAAATAAAATAATGGAATTGCAGTAAAAGAATACTGTGGTTTAACACAATGTGCAAAAATGCCACTTTGTATAAACATTTTGAAAGTTTTCTAAGCTGTTGGGCTTTTTGAAGGAGATAACTGCATCTTCAACACTGTCCAATGACTCCAAAATATTTACAAGACCATTTAATATGAATTTAAGTATAGTTTTGTCTGTTTCTTGCGTATTATAATGATTTTTTTGTTAAGTCATATAGCCCCTATGAAAACCGAAATTAAAGTTATCTGAATGTCTGTCCACCTGTTTGTGTTTTAAACTTCATAATTTATTGAGAATCTTAACAGTTTAATTTTAGTTTCTGGACTTTTCCTACACTAAGTGTTTTTTACTACACGTTTCGGGAGCTAAGGAAACTCCTCCAGTTTTCAAGTCACTAACGATTACTCAGCTACCTAACCATTCCATCCAACCTAACCTAACGTGTTTTGCACACATTGACGGCATATTATGTCATGACCTAAAAATGAAATACTGTACAAAAACACAATGAAACTAAAACTAAACACAACTATACACATCAGTCCGAAGCCTTTAAAGCTGGTCTGGAAAATAATATAACACACTCGCGGACACAACCACTCCAACACTATACACGAACGTGTACTATCAACGTGTATAATTAATGTGTGGTAAAACATCTCTAGGATAGGTTAGATTGGGCGTTCTGGTAAATGCAGTTGAAAACGAGAGAGGTTTCTTTACATCCCGAAATGTAGTGTTGTCAAAACACTTAAGGGTATAAAAAGTATTAAAATGTTTATGTGTCTGCCGGTGAAGCCTTGGATTGCATTGTATGCTGCAAATTCCGGGAAAACTAGGTCTCCTATTGAATTAGTAGCATTTCTTGATTCATTACATTTTGTGAATATCTTTTTTGTGTATATCTGGCCCTAAGCATTCGTAAAAAATACGATCGTTCAAAAACCCATGTTTTGAGCAATATTGGTCACATGTTCTCACCAATTTTACTACATTACGTCATCTACCAAACAGAAATCAGCTGCTTTTGGAGAAAGATTGTTTCTGCAGACTGACACTAAATGTTAACAATTAGTAGAAACAAATTATGAAACTAACTGGCTCCTATAGGCTAATCATTGTGGCGTAGTGAGACTGTTTTCGTAGTTTTTAAGAAACGGATTCTTCTTCCTTCGGTTCTAATCTTAATAACCCGTTGCAAGCAAGGGCAAAGCTACCAGTGTGAAATAAGTATTTTCATCGATGTTTTGATTCTGCTAACGTTGGGGATAGCTTATTGATAGACCTAATCATCCCATCTACATGTTAGCCTGGCTAGTTGCTGAGAGTTTCATAATAAAAACGTTGAATGTGAGAAATCGTCATGTAAATTACTGATCGTTGTTGAATACTTCAACTTAACTAAGTCACACTGATAAGACGACTTAATATTCAGCATCTTTTATGCCACATCAATCTCTGTAAAAAACCACGTCAGATGATAAAATATTAGACTGTATCGCACTCTATGTCCGCCTCATTTGGCAATGTTATTTAAAAAAGGCTACAGCTGGTCCATATAAATGGGATGTTTACTTCCGCATCCTAAAGTCAATAGTGTTTGTTTCAGTACAGAATGTGGGCCAGAATAACGAGCTCGACAGTGTCTACCCCATTCTTCTGTGGTTTTAGTCGCTAAGATTCGGAGTGTAATGGCAATGGCAGTCCCGGTGTAGGAAGTACGAGTTGGGATGAGTGGTCGAGTGGGGTAGAGATAGAGGAAGAAACTGGTTCGACATGTGGGTCAGGGTGTCGCGGCTGGCCTTGCTCCTGCCATATCCTGCCGCTACTGGTCCTCACTCCTCAATAGTTCCTGAGCGGCTCTTTAGCTAATCGATGTCGATGTATGTAATGGATATTCTATCACGAGAGTCTTGCATGGTCGGTAAAGCGACGGGCCGTGATGTCGTGGGTTCGCTCCCCGGTGCCGCCACTACAATACATTCTTGTACTGTATCGGCTCAACACTTGTTTTGCTAGATATCTTCCACGTGGTTCCACGCAAAGGCCGTGGACGAAGAAACGCACAAGGTTAAAAGAGAGAGAATAATTATGAAATTCGCGTAAATACCTGCTTCGTAGTTCAACTTTAATAACCAAATCACATTGATAGGACAATTGACTTATTGTAATATCAAGCATCTTTAAGCCACATAAACTACCTCAGTAAAATAACTACTAAGATAATCCTGAACTATTAGGGCAATCCTAAGAGTAATTTTGATTGCACCAATTTCATATATTCAAAGTAATCCGGAGGCTAACATCAAAAATGAAAAAGAGAAAATTAGACCACAGAATAAACATATTCTGTTATTCTACTATCTAGCTTGGTAAAATCTCAAATGTAGTTATTTTTCAAATTAGTATTCAAGTGGCATTCATCGGTACCGTACTAACGAATTTCATTGGATTGCGACCTTGTTTGTTTTCTTTCTTGTTTTATCTAAGCTCCTATACATTTAAACGCTGATCATATTCATATGTAAATGATTCAGTTCCATGCCCCTATAATTGGTTTATATATGTATAGAGATTTGAAAAAAGATAATAATACGGGAATCTACTTGTGCACCTGTTATATTTTTGAACTCCATAGATAAAAAAAAATGTAGGCATGTTTTAATGGTATCAACAAATTGGTTACACGTTGATAAACAAGTCTTTTGTGTTCCAAATACGGCGCCACACACAACGCTCAATTGAATCTTTGAAGTGTATTACAGTATAAAAACTAGCAATGTAGTCCGTATTTCATTTTTCTTTTATTTACAATATGCCTATTACTGAATCGATTTTAATATAAAAATCGTCTACACAAATTGAAAATGCTAAATTTATATTAAATTACATGTGTAAATACTATTACTAGTAGTAAATTAAAGTTATCATAGTAAAATTCAAAAGTTTACCGAATAAACATCGAAATACTCTGGGAGTTAACATACAAAAATGCTTTTTATATTCAACCTATATTTTGTACATCTTTGAATGTAAAATACTTCCGGGAAAACAACATATGCGGCATGTCGAAGCAATGATTCATCAGCAATGTAAAATTCCCCTAGACAATAGCATGATAAATTTAACGATCGATACGCGACAACAATAAAATGGACAATGGAAAGTAAAGTAACAATTTATTCAAGGCCAATTCGCGTTATGCGATATTTTAAGTGGAGTTGTAAAGGACAAACTATGAGGCAAGAGGTGTAAACAAGTAATTCACAAACTAGTAAACAAATTACTAAACTAACTATGATTAACGTTAAGCGGCTTTTGATGGCATTTGAACAGATACCATGGTGGGATTTCCTGGCTCTTCTAGGTTGCATTCATTTGCTTAAACTTAACTTGGGCTGTAATTTATGCTTCAATTTGGATTTGTAATAATAGTTATTTAAATGTATCAATCTTATTTAGTTTCAACATGGTAAAGCTGTATAATGCTTGTTCTATAAAACTAATGTTGAGTTTTTTTTTTCAGAAACTGATTTTGAATTGAATCATCTCAAATATAAGTATTCTTTGATGCTTCTCTGTACGAACTGTGTTAAATATGATTGCTCAATTCATATACAATTTACTAAACAAGTACAGATAGAAATAAAATAGTTTGAAAAATATTAGAAAACCCAAAGAGAGACTAAAATAAAAACATAAAAAACTGTATGGTTGGACTAAGCATGACATTAAAAAGGTGCTTAATAAAACGACGTATTTATTTTTCAAAGCCGAAACCGAAATTTTTATAACTAAAAGAGAAGGTTGCTGTACATTTTTGTGGTGAAATAAGAGAAGCCCCTTCTTCTTATCTCTTAAATCCTAATTAAAATGACAATTCGTTTGAATTGCAAGACAGCGAGCTTGTTTGTTTTATTATGTTTATAGCTGACATAGGCATTTTAATTTATGCTAACGTATGTTTGTTTTAAAATTCATGTCCATAAAAAGTTACAAGTGTGAAGGTATACGAGATCTTCAATGTATCAGCTCCGAACATTAATTGGCACAGAAGTATATCCAGATTTTGTATATTGTGTGTGTGAACTCTGTACGTTATGTGCCAATAAATATAATTCATTCATTACATCCAGGCAAGTGCTTGCAAGTAATTTGCAATCGATTTCTACCCGAAGACCATTCTTTTGGAGTCTTATTACAATAGTTTTTATTATTTAAAAATATTTTTGCAAGAATTGAAAATAGCTTATTTGTTCATAAACCGTGCAATCAAAATGATATTTCCTTTACAATCGTTGTGAGTCTACCAACGTTTACTAGAGGTTTTTTGGAGTTTCAAATTTATCGTGGTCCACAAGAAATGTTGAAATTCAATTAAAACATGACTTTATGCGGGCGAACTTTAGATCACATAGACTTTTCTTATTTAACCTCTTAAAAGAATTTGGGGCTTACAAACAATACCGCCCGAGTATGACAGTAACAACTTTGAACTTAGAATGAGAGTGCAGATGAAGATTTGTGCAACGGTTTCGAAATTGTTGCTGCGGTCTTCTTCATTGCCTCAGACTAGGACGGCTTGCTCCCGCAATGCGACCACAGCTGTCCAAACGCTCGGAGTCCATTGCAAGAACTTAGCCGATAATGAAGCGGATTTATTTTTAAATACTGTACTTAACCTAAAACTGTTAAAATATTAAATAAATAGTGAATGATATTTTTAAAGCCTTGGAAAACATGGATATCATAAACAATATATCGAGTACATCTGATGTATAAAAAAGTACCTAACATTAATGACAGTAAAATGCGTGTTTATAAACACTGGTGGGCTATACGATTATAAGAATATAAGAAAACTTCCTGCGTGCTACATAAAATACATATAAATTGGTCTATTTTCGTTATATGAGGGAGGGTCTTATGTTTTAATTAACTTCTTAAATAGATGTGTAATGCAGTTCGTTAATGCAGTGTACATTTGGAGGAAGTTAATTATCGAGATGGTTCAAAAACCTGGATTTTGTTTTCTCTCGGCTAGTGATTGAGTCTGAATTAGTATACTTCTCTAGAGTCACAATAGAAATAAGCCATTTGCTCTGATAAAACACACACAATAGACAATATCAAGAGGTTTTCACTTTATTTTAGACTATTTCCCTAACATAGTACGTGCCTCATTTAAATCCTTATCTTTTGAATTCGTAAAACCATGTTTTTAACTCACTGGGGAAAAATAGTCGAATAAGATTGTTATATAACGTAACATCCCCATGATAAACAAGGCACTTCAATCCTACTGTGTGAGTAAATTGTTTTGTCAATTTTCAATAGTTTAATGTTGTTGCTGTTTTGTAAACTGGTGCTTGTTAATGTTGCTCCTGTTATGCACGGTCAAAAAGGAGGAGAATTACAACATGTTATTAGTAGAAAATTATAAAGAACTAGTGCACATGTTGCTCGGATTCGAGCAATTGCAAAGTATTACAGACGTTCAAAGCTAATAACAGTCGCAATTTCCGATGACTTAAAATAGTCAACTCAAAGATTATGTAATCAATCACTCCACTCCAGTTATCGAAACTGAAAACGAACGCTCTTGTGTGTATCATGTGTTTACTATGAACAGCTGTAATTAACACAAATAATTCGTCTGTTTAATTAAACAAAATCTTTTCTTCATTAGAAAATACATTGGGATTTTGATGGCCTGTGGGGCAAAGCCCAAGGACTTTTATTACAGGAATTGGTGAAAGGGGGCGTCTACACAAAAAATACTTAATTTTGACACATTGTTTATAAAAATCCGTCCATTATTAACGGAGGAGTAGTGTTTCGTAGAAATCGCCTTCACGTATTATATATAAGGATAACTTATAACATTTTTATCAATCGACCTATGGTGCAGTCAATGCTATTTATTGTATTTTATGTTAAATATGCAGAACTATAGAGATGAAATACAACATAATGTTAATTGAAAACTGTTAAATAAACTGATAAACACCATAATCAAATGATCCAAAGTACATTTACAGTACGGCAAAATTATACTTCTGTTTATACCATGCAAAAGCGCAAAAGTAGAACTACTTACAACGTAATTTCATGAATGTCTTCTTAATTGTCTATAGATACTGCAGCATGTTAAAACCATTTAAAATGTTTGGTAAAAATCCTAGTGTTCAAAAATCCTAGTGTTCGTGAAATCTAGAACTACCAAATTTATATTGCATATTTTCAACTATCCGAATAACGGTACAGTCCCAGCCCTCACATTATTAATCTAAATGTAGTGTGTGTATTAAACGTTATTGCCAATTGGCGACATTTATATTCTTTTCTTCTTTCTTAGAATTCTTTTTTAAACGAGATTTGATCATATTGTGCAATTTGTATTTTTCATGTAACATTTTGTGACCGATGAAATACAACAATATGCAGCATCGATGCTACTGGGGAGACTTAGGGAAAAAATTAAAATTACAGTCGAAAGGTTTCTAACAATTAGTGCCCATAAGTGTAGAGAACTTGGCAGTTTGGCAGTGGACAAACGATTGTTACTTTCCCTGTAGCGCCCATAGCTGTTCCGTGACGGGAAGTAGGGAAAACCTCTCACTTTCTACATAACATTATTAGTGAAACTTGTTTCATTTACTATAATATTTTAAACAATTAGGGAGTCTTGCAGCAATATTTCCTTGGAGAAACGCCCTACGTCAATTCTGAATGAAGTTAGAGAAGCTGTAAACGTGGTCAAAACAATGTACTGTGAAATTTTGAATCAGAAGCTGACTGATAAAATATTAAATTTAGTATGTATAACATCGATAGCGAGACTCTCATGGGGATTAAAAAAGGACTTTGTTATCAAGGTGACTTCTTATTGAGGGTTGAAATAACACGTTATTAGAGGTAACATTAATTCTAAGGGATTTGATAATGACAATTGTTATCAAGGGTGACTTTTATCGCGAGTCTTGTTATCGAGGTTCCACTAATGCAATATAATATTGGAGTTGGATATTTAAATCGTTTAGATTTAATAAACCCAGGTTAAAATAGAACTATAACTATCTGAATGTTATCGTATCACTTTCGTGTGGAGTGGAAAATGTTGGACTATTGCACTGAAGAACTTAACCTACGTGAATCCATCTACAGTATTTTTGACATGTATGTAGCTATTTTATTTTATCAATATAAAACGATTAGAACACAACAACACAACAAAGATTTAAATGTGTACTAAAATTAACCCAAATCATAAGAAGGTAGATTAAAGGATTGGCCACCTTGTTGAGAATTAATCAAGTACACTAAGTGCAGTACTACTCAAGTTGGACAGGTGGCATTGAATATGTACTATTATTGTGTTAAGTTTGCCAAAAATAATGTTGGTGGTTATAAAAACAGTAGGGCTATTTCTTTTTGACATACAGACATAAGTCACAAGGGTTTTCCATTATAATGAAAAATTACATTTTTCATTCTATGTTCTATGATAATCATGTTCTTAAATAAAAAAAATACTTTTGCTGAAACAATATTTTAAATTTTTCACGCATATATTGGCTTTTTAATTTTACCCAATCGTCATGCATTGCATGGTTATCGGGGGATATGCTTTAAGATTTGTGTCTAATATCTGGTCAAATTAAAGTGTCGTCCCTTACAGTAAAATCTAAGTATCTATCTGCTGTTGTCAGCTTTATTATTTTATTCGTACTATTTTTATTACCTGAATTATGGGACTAACTATGTAAACTTTTTCTACTGGTAAATTTCGATATTCAAAACGTCTGATTCTTCTACTGTATATTTGTTCATATTGAGACCAATCCTTTACAGTCGTAGTAACTTGATTGTAATCCAAGTAGAAGAGCTCATCATAGACTCCCCATTGGGCACAGGAGTGATTTCGTCACCCCAAAGAACCGTCTTGCTTCCACAGAAAACAGAATGAAGAGCGACTTATGCCAGACTTCTATTTTATACTAAATTTCCAGAAATTAACAGTGACTAACTTTATAGGTCAAAAAATATTGTAGTAAAGATTTTTTTTATTGGAAACGTGTTTAACCATTGTCAAAAATGTCCACCGCGTTTCTGAGGGAGTTTCCGACTTGCGCGTACCTGCCACGGCATTTTTTCGTTTCGTGAAACTGAAATCTAATGGGTTAAGCATATCGAGCAACCCTCCCTAAAACAAAGTTTTCACAACACAACAAAATGTTTTATTTTTTAGGCATTTTCTCACCTGCGAATGGAATGAAATTCCAGATGTCGAAACTTAATCTTTTTTTCGAATCGCAGTGGAACATGACCGCCAAAATCTTACAACAAACAGTTCCAAATATGTTTGGTAGTTCATCAATTTTTAGTATTGAGATTACAATATGTGTTCTATTCGCAAATTAATGAGTTTTGAATCGAATTTTTCCGCTTCATAAGTTTTCCATTTTCAGTTTCATTCCCCGTTTCTTTGTCCACACGCCCCAAGCAGGCACGCGGGAACGTGAACGCGGACCGTCATCTCCTCACAATTGACTCTCATCCACACTCACACTTTCTCCTCTCATCATCCTCTGTACTCCACACGTGTCCTGGTTCCTCTTAGTTTTATATCCGTCCTCTTGGTTCTTATTCTCGCTTTTGAAATATCTAAAACCATATAAAATGATCCTAAAGATAGACGGATGTTGTGTACAAACGACGGAAAACGAGTAGTGATAAGTGTAAATAGTTAGTGATGTATTCAACAGATAGTGATTCAATTTAACTTTCAGTGTGCTACTTAGTTGTTTGTTAATTCCAAGTCCTCATTTGAATTTTCTCGATTCAGAAAATCTTTTGGAGTTTCCAGTTTCGTGTTAATTTTCTGATTCAACCCTAAGTTGGATGAAAAGTTAGAACGTAGCCTATTATAATTTATTTGTAAGGCCGTGATAGACACCAAAGAATGTGTATTTTAAGGCGGAGATAAGTGAAGGATGAGGATACCAAATGATCGACAGCAGAAACAAGATACGGACCATTTAAACATTTGAGAATATATATACACGAATATATACGGTACATAGTAAACCATAGTATTTATCGAATACGATTAGATTACTCGTGCGACGCCCACACACCAGGACCAGGGGGTGTATTTTAGGCAACTATTAGTAAAGTATGGGTGTTGAATTAATGATATGTCAGTTTTGCTAACTAAGATCAGCTGGTGGTTCCATAGCCGGGCCATCTATTTAAGAGACACATTTATTATTTCACTTACAGGTTAAAAAGGGAAAGGTTTTAAAAATTGTAACCTGTTGCATACTGAAATATTTGTGCTGTAAAGAACATCTTGGATGAGAGAAATAAAACCGTAGATGGGCGTTAAGGTCTCTAGAATTAATTTCTCAGCACACTCGATGTATCCTGCATTTTCCTAACCAAACACTTAAAAACCCTTTGAGAAATTAATCTTGTATAAAAGAAGGTAAATTATACAAGAACAAACCAACGATATTTTGGGTAACCTTTTCAGCCAGCATCATTACTAATTAAGTCAGGATATTAATAAGTACAGAGTATTAGTGTGAATTGAGCGAAAACTTTAAACTAATAAATATTTTTCATTATGAAGATCTCGGTTGTACATTAATCTAAGACATAAAGTGATTAAGTCACTTGTTTTGTAGGGACCAGCCCATCATCCAGAGAAAGCTTGAAGACGTCAATCACCGACAATGTGTCGGGACATTCATAGGTCGGGAATGCTACACACCTACAAGATCGAACAACTGTCATTCTCCATTGCCGTTGCGCAATGCTAATATTTCCTTCATGTAGTTGAAGGGTCGGTTTTTCAACTGGATTTCGATTGGTAACATGTTCAACTCATTCAGAAAAAAAAAAACAAAAACAGAAAACAACTGTAAGATGGAAATGAACAACCATGTTTTCTATATTCATTTCGCAATGCTGACATTTTCTTCACGTAGTTAAAAGGAGGATTTTCAGTTGGATTTTGATTGATTACATGTTTAACTCATGCAAAGCAAACTGTAGATGGCAATAGATAACCATGTTTTCTATTTTCATTACGCAATATTGATATTTCCTTCATGTACTTGAAAGGAAGGATTTTCAACTAAATTTTGATTGATACATGTCCAGAGAAAACTGCAAGATGGTAATAGTCAACCGCGTTCCCATATGCCACTGCAAAACACGTTTTGCAACGATATTTTCCCCAGGAAGGGGGGGATTTTTAACGGGATTTTGATCATGTTGAACTCCTTTCTTTTTAAAACGATGGCAATAGACAATCATGTTTTTAAAATGAAATTTCGAAATTCTGTAATTTTCCACAGGTACAGTAGATGGAAAGGGGAAATCATAACTGGATGATGAAATCTTCTGGTCACCCAGAGCACAGAAAACGTACTACTAGTACGTTTTCTGTGCCCAGAGTCCAGAGAAAATCGTAGACAGTAATCGTCCACTATGTGTTTTCATAGCTTCAAACTTTTCCACGCCTACTGATCCTGTCATCTTTGATTTCACAATGCTAATATTGTTTGTTTACCTTCAGAGTGTTGACAGGAGGAGACTTTTAACAGGTTTTGATTCATAAAATGTTCAGCCTATCCAGTCTATCAACTCAGTCTCTCATATCAGTCTGCAAGGATGTATAAGCCTCTATATTGTTCATCTCGGGATGCGTATGGATGTTGTATGCGCTATGCGGTGCACTGACGTGGTGGAGGTGGATGTTGTATGCGGTGGGAGAGCGGAAGTGCGGGGCGTGAGGCAGTGTTGCGGTGTCCGGTGGTCTGTGTGACGTCATGGTCCACCTGTCAACACCGAACAAGGGATCAGATACCGATACTGCACTCCTTGCACTCTCAGTCGATGTAGATCAAGCTATCTGCACTTTGCATAAGTACTTCAATATTCCATAGCATTAAGCCTCGTCCACACATGGCGATTTGTCTGCGGAAACATTGTCTGCCGACTGTCTCCAGTATGTTGCTATTTTGTCTCCAGTATGTCGGCCGACTGTCGGCAGACAAATTTCGGTGTTTCTGGAGACACAATACAGTGTTTTCTGTTTCCCGTTCAGCCTAGTCCACACATGGAGACTGAGTCGGCAGACAGTCTGTCAACACAGTTTCAGATACAAGTTTCCGATGTGTTTTGCGTCCACACTAGCCAGCCAGTGTTTCCATGTTTGTTGGTATGGTAATTGAGGAGGACGTAATTATATCCTGTGCGGGCTTCATTTTTATGGGCCTAATGAATCTAGGAAGAGACTATGATGGACTCAACATTTTCTCGAGCAAGGTTCGTACGATGGTCGCAATCTTCTATCAGCCTTCAGATTAGGTGGATGATTTAGGAACTTCACCAGGTTCACTTCTAAAGATTTTGAAATTTTGCTGGGCTTTGTTGGTCTTAAGATTTTAAACTTGAAGAGATGAACAATTCAATAAAATGTCATATAATGATATAAATCATTGAAAACTAATTCCAAAACTTTCAAGAAACTCAATCCAGCTCTTTTATTACCGCCCAAAAATCGTAATATTACCGCTTTGCAGTCTAACTAAATGTGCTGAATGTTGAACACCTTCGGCTTGTATCCAGTCTCCTGTCTCCAGACACGTCCACACATGCAGACTTGAGACAAAAGTTTTGTCTCTTGTCTCCGTGTTTCCCATTCGAACGGGAAACAGGAAACACTGTATTTTGTCTCCAGAAACACCGAAATTTGTCGGCCGACATACTGGAGACAAAATAGCAACATACTGGAGACAGTCGGCAGACAATGTTTCCGCAGACAAATCGCCATGTGTGGACGAGGCTTTCGAATGGGAAACACGGAGACAAGAGACAAAACTTTTGTCTGAAGTCTGCATGTGTGGACGTGTCTGGAGACAGGAGACTGGATACAAGCCGAAGGTGTTCAACATTCAGCCCATTTAGTAGACTGCAAAGCGGTAATATTACGATTTTTGGGCGGTAATAAAAGAGTTGGATTGAGTTTCTTGAAAGTTTTGGAATTAGTTTTCAATGATTTATATATCATTATATGACATTTTATTGAATTGTTCATCTCATCAAGTTTAAAATCTTAAGACCAAAAAAGCCCAGCAAAATTTCAAAATCTTGAGAAGTCAACCTCGTGAAGTTCCTAAATTCTCCACCTAATCTGAAGGTCTGATAGATGATTGCGACCATCGTACGAACCTTGCTCGAGAAAATTTTGAGTCCACCATAGTCTCTTCCTAGATTCATTAGGCCCATGGCTCAGAAAAATGAAGCCCGCACAGGATATTATTACGTCCTCCTCGGTCACCTTACCAACAAACATGGAAACACTGGCTGGCTAGTGTGGACGCAAAACACATCGGAAACTTGTATCTGAAACTGTGTTGACAGACTGTCTGCCGACTGTCCGCGCACAGTCGGCAGACAGTCGGCCGACTCAGTCTCCATGTGTGGACTAGGCTTACAATCAGCTACAGATAAATATCTGGATAGCTGAGTGGTTACACTGCCTGTACGACAACCAAAAGGTCGCCTGTTCTTACCATATCGGCTGTTAGTAGCTTTTTTTATAAAAACTGTACACAGTAATTAAATTATTGTCGCTAATGAACCATCTGATTTTACCAACAAAACTCTGATCTCATTCATTCCACACTCATCCTTCACTCTTTTTCGCTTTAAAACACACACCTTGATGTTTTGGCGACGCATACATCTAATGAAATCTAATCCTATTCGATTAAAGCATTGGTTTACTGTATACAGTGTGGTAGAAAAGTCCCGGAACGGCTTAATATATTTTATGGCTATTATTTATATACCAAGTCTCATTATTTTATCTATAATAGTAAAACATATATTAAACCGTTCAGAGACGTTTCTACCATACTGTACATTGATTCGATCGTTTGTAAAAAGTTCGTCTCTTGTTTCTGCTGTCGATCATAGTGTACTTGCTATTATTGTGTATTATAGTATTATTGTGTAAATTGCTTTCGTTTGATTTAGTCTCATTGATTTACGATTATATATCTCCTGAAAAACAAATCCTAATAGTGTGTGATACAAATGGCTTACGACGTAATGAGGCAAAATACTATTTGATTTGAATTAAGGAATACAGTGTGTTAAACTTTAACAAAACCCCTCAATAGATGAGTCAGATATCTGTTCCATCTACACAATATGACATTTTATACAGCACTGAACCAGGGATAAGATACCAATACTGAGCTCAATATAGATGAAGCAATAACTTGCATACACGCTGTATTCTGTGCTTGCATAAATACTATAATTATAATCCTAGTCTGTATTGCATTAATCCACTGTTTACATAGATTTGTTTAGTTTTAAACGGGTCGTCCCTTATCTAGTGTCGATCATAGGCTACTAATTATGCAGATTTATTGACGTGTAATATTTTTATTTATTTACAATAGTTCTCCCAAACGAAAAAATCTCGTTCGTCTCTCGTGTCTTTGCACTAGTTGTAAAGAGTATCTGTAAATATTCAGTTGTTTTATTTTGTGCAATCACATATTGCGGCAGCAATCGAAGCTCCATTATCATAATTTGAGTACGAAAAAACGATTGGCGCACGTCGAGGTTTACCAGAAGAAAACTAAAATAAAAGATACTCTGTCATACTCTGGATTGATAAAATGTACACGGACCAAAGTACAGTGTACTTGAGATGGATGACAGTGACTTCTTGCATGTCCGTGGCGTTACGTTTATTCCGTTACGAGACCCAGATATGATGTAGGTAGCAAGTAGTTAAAACGTCACCACGTCACTACAGCTCAAGATAACAAGTTACATCCGTGAGACGTTGTCACAGTTACCTCACTTTGCTAGCGAATAGACTCTGACAGTCGTCTGTAGGCGGACAGAGATAACGTAATATGTATTTGTAAGACAACTCGTCTAATTTACTCGGTACCCGAATGGGCTTAGTGTGCTCGCCTCCAAATCTTAGGTTATAGGTTCGAAAAGAATCGATTACAAATCATGTTTTAAATTTATCATCGGAGTGTAATGATATTGTCTATTGACAGTTCAAAATATAGCACGAGACATGCATTTTGACCGTCCCATTGGAAACAGTTTCAAGCACAGAGTGCTTCCTATTCATCAAAAGAAAAATCGGACTTATTATATTCCAAAGATTTGTTGGTTTTAATTCAAACAGAAACAGTGATTGGTTCATGGAAAAAGAGGTCAAAATCTATTTTTGGTAACACGTGCTATATATATAAAAACTGGTAATGTATTATAAAAGTAAAAGTACTACGAATATAAATCCAACATAATTTTAAACGTGGAAATGACAATGTCCAACAGAATACCTTGTTGAACCGTATGTTATAACTAACAATGCCTTATTACCTGCAGAATTTTATTTAACACCAGTTAGTAAAGAGTACACATTTTACAGGTGCTAAATACACGTTGAAACACATGGTACATGGTAATTATTAATGAGCAGGCGTCCATACCTATGGAAACTGTTTCGTATGTTACTATCTTCCACTTCTATGTGATATACCGTAACGTTGTTATCAATGTGATACATACAGATATTTAATTAATTCATTCACTACATTGCAAAATTTCTCAGGAAGTGTTGATGCTTAGTCTCATATGACCCTTTGGCATTTTCTACAAATAGTTAAACCATTGTTGACGTAATCTTGATGACATTTATAAAGATTTTTGAGCCATAAGTAAGAGTTGCCTACAGCAAGACGCACGTGTGTTTGTAATAGGAAGCTGTCATCTTGTCCTTGACAGAATAAGATAACTAGTGACATCCGTGGAGGTAGGCACATCTAAACTGTACTTGTGTTACAGTGGCATTGTGAATCAGTATATTGCAAGGCAACACATCATTGTCAACCAAATAATATAACGATAGTTCAACGATTGTCACTATGCTGTGCTATTTGAATAAAAGGTTACTAACTGTAGGAAAGTACAGTGTCAATAAATTTATAATCTCTATTCGTAGTTTTAAAACATTTTCTGCGCTAGCGATAGCGTGATAAGAATAACAAAGTTTACTCACTACATGATAGGACGTCTGGCAAGTATAGTTATGCCATCACGTAGTTGTAAAATCATAACAAGTTAGATCCATAGATGTCAACTCTTGTTTTCCTTTTCTATGGATAGTGTGATAAGAATACCCAGATCTGCCATTGCAAAACATGGCATAAGTGCAATATGCGATATAATTGATAATGCAATCAGCAATGAGATTCGTAGATACACAATCTTTCTGATTTTAGCCACTAGATATTGTGATAAGAATAAAACGATTTCCTATTGCAAGACGAGTCCGATGATTGCAGTATGCCATCTTGTACTTATCGTTACAAGATAAGAAGTGTAACGCGTAAAACGGTCTTCTCGGTTTGTTCATAATGACGGTGAGTCAGTTGAACATTAAGAGCGAGTCAGATACTAGTAGCAATGACTGTTGATCTTATGTTTAGTACAGCAGTCGTTGGAAATAGTGCACTGAAAAAGACAATGCATATATGGTCAAAGCTGTTATCAAGTACCGTTGTCAAGTACCAACTAATGCTCCAGTGGCATAACCAAGCTTAAAGGGGGTTTACCAGTCTTTTAGGGTTGGATGGTTAAATCCACATATTTTAAAATGACTTGCCTGTCTGTCCCTCACGCAAAACCCACTGGACCAAATCGCCTGAAACGTTGAAGAAAGATAATCTACTTATCCACGATTACTATGGACGTATTTCCGTTTCAGTGTCGATCCAAGGCTCTGCCTCAAGCTGTGAAGGTTTTACTATTGATTGAAGCTATAACTATTTTAAAGATTTACTATTTGTAGAATATTAATTAGTTTAACGTAGGTTGTACTTAGCTGCGTACAGATCGCGCTAATGTAAATTACTGTTTCAGTCGATTACGCCACCTTTTAATAAGCCATAATGAAATGACAACTTATTGTAAACTACAATATATTTTATTTCACACCAACTATCACAGTAACAAGTCCAATTTAGACGAAAATTTTGGTTGTAGCATGTACATTGTGAAAGTCTTATTGAATTATGGTTCTTAATTTAATAAAACATTGGGTATTTCAGGTCCATATATGGATATTCGAATATTGGATACTCAAATTGTGTTAATTCTGTATGTTTGGTTATCTATAGATAGGATTTTACTTTAGAAAATTTAATGACAGTTATATTGGACCGGCCATTCAACGAACTTTCTAGTGTTGTAAAAATATCGGGTTATCGGAATTTTATCCCCCTGGAATTTTACCCCCTGAGGGGGTAACATTCCGGCCGCGAAATTTGAGTTGCACAACATCAGTTCAATAGATGAAAGGTGGAATTAAACGTATATTTTCACGGTTGTGAATTTAATCAGAACACGTAAAATTATGAAACCTAGAATGTACGGGCCGGAATTTTACCCCCGGACGTTTACCCCCTTCATGAGGTCAGCTCAAAATGTACGGCCTAGATTTTTAACCCCGGATTTTATCCCCTGGCCAGATATAGGAATTAGAGAGAATGATTATTTTCTTCTTTCAGTTTTAATTGAATAGTAAATATTTTACATATATATTTGGTCCCAAACTTGAATCCCGAATATCAGATTTAACTAATGAAAAGCTACTTAATAATAAAATGTTTACTGTTTAATTAAAACTGAATGAAGAAAATTAATCATTCTCAATAATTTCTATATCTAGCCTGGGGGTAAAAATCCGCTGGTAAAATTCCGGGGAGTAGAGATCCGGGAGTAAAATTCCGGGGGTAAAAATTCGGGCCGTACATCTACAGTTTCCTAAACGCTAGTTATATGGACAGGGGGTAAAATTCCGGGGTTTTTGCTAATCTAATTTATCACGCTCTGTCTATTTTCATTAGATTTCCAAACCCGCGGGGGTAAAATTCCGACTGTGAACAAACTTTAGAACGCTCAGGTTACTACGTCATAGTGACGTCAGCTTTGCCCAGGGGGTAAGATTCCAGGGGGATAAAATTCCGGCGACCCAAAAATATCTACAAAAAAATGTACAAAAATATCTAGACTCTACCATCTAAGGACCAGTAGGCTTAAGAAAGTCACGTCATTTGATTGTCCAATGCTATGCATTTCAGACACGGTCAATCGCTTAGCAAGCTATAATCGCGTGGAACAAGATAAAGCACAAATCTAACGACAACCGGCAACCTGCTGCTGCAGTCTGTTGACGAGATTGCAATTTGTAGACCGGCGACCGACTCGCCACAACCCCGAGATATATTTGGACTGGTTGTTATCGTCAGTGTTGTTAACGGAACAAGATTACAGGAGCTTCCGTAGACTCTGATAAGGGAACTCAGCGTGATAACAACTTCAGAACAGTATTTTGTCACTGTTTGGCAAAATCGCGCTGTTTTCGTGCCATTCATAATTGTTTATTAGATGATTTAGACGCTTGTTTAGGTGTTATTTTCGCGCCAAGTCACGATTCCCTTGCACAACTGTTAACTGGCTTAGTGGCCTTCGTTAACAGTAATGTTTACTTTCTGACTTACTGTTATAGTTTAGGTTGACTAACGTGCTATTTATGGGTTCAATTCGAATTGCGAAAACATTGTTGATACAATTAAGCACTGGAGGACATTCGATATTTGCAATGTAGTTGCAGCACAACAAATCTATAAACTCCATTTCGTACCAGTTATATATTGTTCTATTGTTGTACGTCGCTATCAATCGAAAAAAGTTCAGAAGGTTTTAATTGTAGTTTTTATTTTCTGGTTATCACCCTTTTTTGTCAATTGCAATAACAGTTTTGAAAAGTAATAACTATTTAATAATCTGCATAATTATTGGTTTTCTATGTATTGGATGTGTAACTATCACAACTGGCAGTATTTCCAATTATATACTCTCTTAATGTTAATAGATGCGATAATTTACGTTTGTTTTTCATTTGTTAAAATCAAGTTAAATGCAGGTGTACAAGTTTTAAATGTTATAATAAATGCTAGTTTACTTTAAGCACACCTGCATTTTATTTGATTTTAAGTTTTAAGTTACATAAGTTACTTTTTAAAGTAGTGACCAAGGTAGCTAATACTATTTTTGTATGTTGCAGGTATGTTGGTGTTAAAATCAATGATTTAGGTAAGTTGTATGACACTGTGAAGCACATATAAGAACAAACCGGTAGTAATCACGTATATTGATATAATCTATTGCTATGTATAAAAACAACACGGTTTTCTTTTGTTAGCTCTTTCATTTTTATAATTATTTTAACATTTCGGTTAGTTTGAACTTCACAATGGACGATATTTAATTCTATCTAGGGACTTAGAACGTGCTTTAGCAAGTTTGGGACTTGATGAATGCAGATACAGTAACTAACCTGAGCCTGCATTCAGTGTTTCTTTTCTAAATATTGAATTCTTTATTTTGAGATTCGTTTTAAAGTAAAAACTTTTTGTTGTAGATAGTCCCATACTTTGCTAATTATTATTTTTATATTTTTAAGTCCATTTTACCAAATAAATAATTAATGACATTTACAGCCAAGTTTAAATTTACCAGTAAATTTGTAGATAAATTTAGATTATTCTTAAACTAAGAGATGAAATATACTCTCTCCAACAGTTATGAAATGTCAGTTTCAGTTTGCTCTATTCCAAACTGCCATCATGCAGTATTTATGTTTACTGGCCCTGTAATTTTCGAATGACAGGCTGTTTATAGTTCATTATCAAATCACTGATTTCTCTGATTTCAACTGTATTGTTTGTGTGAAACAAAATAGTATAAATTGAAACGTGGCTAAGTTGTGGTGATTGGAAAGTTCGCATATGCGAGTAAATCTGACCATGTCTCTCTCTGATCTTCATAGTCATATTGCTAAATAATATTTCATGACTACTGTACAATACTGTAGAAACATCTGAGAAATATAATATGTACGAAGAGAGTTTAAATGTAATAATATTCACAGTGGAGATCGTGTGAACACTCGTTATTGCTGGTATTAATTTAGTAAATTACCTACATACCAACATTGACTCGCTGAGCAAAAGAAAGGAGCTCAAAATTATGTATCTTCGTGGTAAGACAACACCTAATCGACTCTCTCAGCTGAAATACGTGAGGACATCACTAAAACTATGTCGCAAACAAATTAACTGATGCAACGCCGGTAAACATTTCCCTCTGTTTATCTTGAGCTGCTTGCTTACAAAATACAATATCTGAAGCCAATGATTCGGTAGCTGGGAATGAATTGGGTAGTAGTCATAATTTGTAGAATAAATAGAGCTACTGATCCCCGACCACAAACTTGACCTGGACACCTTTTTTGATCCAGGTATAGGGAGTTCGGCATGAATAAAGGATTACAAACTTGGGGTAAGAGCTATATAATGAACTATCAAACCGAAGCCTAAATTAACTACTGTGGTTAAAAAAATCTTAAAATTAGTCAGTTCGTGCTCTGTTTTGTTTTAAACTGTCTAGATGATGCACAAATTAGTTTCATATTAATTATTCTAGTTCGTGCTTAAATTGGTTTGAAAAATGTCTAGTTCGTGCACAAATTGGTTTGAAAAACTGTCTACTTGGTGGAAATTTTTTTTTGAAAAACTGTCCGCTTAGTGTTAAAATTAGTTTGAAAACTGCTAGTTCGTGACCAAAATGTTGTCCATTTCGTGCTCTGTCCTTTAGTCCAGCTTCAAAGTGATGTCCAGATCATGCTCAATCCTATATAGGCTACTTGCTTCGAACGAAAATAAATTAATTGAGTACCTATCTGTGTTTGGCGGGTGCTAGCGAAGGTATGCCCTCCAGAGGTTTCACATCAAATGACATAATATTGAGTGACACACGTCACTTCAGGTTATAAATGACCTCACACCTGTCGGTGACAAGGCCAGTGACAGGCTCTCATTGACAGGGCTGGAATTGCTGGACAAATGTGATCTTCACGGGTAATTCCACTTCAAACAGCCTGTGAACGTACTCTCCCTGCCGCCGTCGGTTCAATGATTGCTCGGTACAACTACATCACCACCGCGGTGACACATGGCCGTAACGATGTCGATTATTGGTAAAGGAGGGGGTATGTGAAATGCATATGATTTTATTGCAAAATCGTGCTATTCAACATTATCATATTGATCTAAATTGCAAAGGCATTTAGGTATCATTTCCTAACCCAATATCATAGTGAAGGTATTACAGTTGGCTACAAAGAGGATGATCATGTGGGGGGTACGTCAACTGTGACAAGAGGGATTGTTAGTGTAATGAACCATTGACTTTTTATGCTGCAACAATCCTCGTCTTGATGTTTTATCTGAAGCCTGTTTTGATGCGACTAAATGATTATTTCTGTTTTAGGGTATCGGTAAACTTGTGCGTTTTACTTTTTGGCAATATACCAGATGACAAGAATAAACATTTGAAGTTTACTGACAAATTATTTTATTTTTGTACGTAGTCATTTGAAGTTGGTAAAATAACATCATATGAAGATTAAACGAATTCTACATATCGGACCAAAACATCCCTAACAATTAATTGTTTTCACATGACCCATAACGATAATCTCATGTTCAAACATCTCATATCTTTCCTGCGAAACAAAGGATACTAAGTATCGCATATTATGTTCTGAAACTGTGAAATTCACTATAAATTTCGAGTAGTTATTGTATATTCTAAAAAACAAATCAATTAACCAACAAATACCCTGAATAAACCAAATTGTAATCATTTGGCTTGTATATCAAATGGTCATTTTCCCTAAGCATAGTTAGTTACTGCACACGTAATTACGCATTTATCATTATTTCAGTTCAACCCTCGCTATCACAGATAAAATTATATATTGTACATACTTTAGCCGTATAAGGAAACTAATAACAAATATCAATATGGAAAGCCTGTTTGATCGTTGTTGTTCTAGGCCATGTTCGGAGAAATGCAACATGGAGCGCACTGCTAATATCTGGCGCGTGACTTATCAAAATGCGCTGTCACACAAATTATCGGCTGGTTTGTTTGGTGGATATACAGCTCGCTTTTTACTACGGATGTCACTGGTCCAATGCTAGGAAAAGTCGAAACTAGGCCAAGCTGTCCTCCATTATCGGGCTTGATAGTGATGGTCAAGCATTAATGGTCATATTCAGTAGCATAACTATCACGTCTCTTATTATGCACTCAGATTAAATCTTGGGAATCCAGAGCCTAAATGGGTGATGACGGCGTTCGTTCGAAACGTCGATGTGTATTTCGCTATTTCAACGACGTGTTCATTCCTCGAAGAACAAACCACGAACCATGTGGAGTCGGCGTCACAGTTCAATAGTTCAGTATTTACATCGAAAGCAGATCAGTGATTGGTGTGGTTAGGACCCGGATTCGCAGACCGAAATTTGTTCTCTAACCACATCATCTGACCCGCCTTGCAATCTTATCTGAGAAGATAATCAACCAAGCCTTGAAAATCCATGCACATGAATTGTTGCTATATTTGTTGTTTATATTTTAAAACTAAAAACCATTGCGAAATATGTATCAAATCAAACAAGCATTGTTTCTGCACAGAAATATCTGCATAATGCGTCAAAAGTATACTTATACGAAAAGGTTATTGTTTTTAGTTTAAAATTACTAATAACAGATAAATAAATAAAAATGGGTACGGTAAATATTAGGTATCAATATGGTTCAATTTTGGGAAGATGTCTTTTTGCTTTTAGAAACATGGTGGCCTTTTATAATTTTGCATTTTGAGCCAAAGTGCAAAATTTAATTTCACAGTATCTCATTTGATTCGTTATGATTTATTTTTAATATTTTACCTATTCATTACGATGATAGTAGTATTATTATGTGAGTCGGTAGCGTCGCGGACTTCGGGCCCAAGGCAGCGATGTCGTGGGTTCGGATCCTGGTCAGTGCCAATAAAATTTAACATTACAGTTCACCTTTGTACTGTACCGGCTCACTCCTTGCTTTGCTGTAAACGATCCACGCACGGGTGCTTAGTCATGTGGACGGGAAAATGCAAGGTTAAAAGAGGCCGCCAACCTCTTAAAAAAAAGAAAAATATTACATGATCTTTCTGTCTATTATTCACCAGGTAGTATTTCTTGATAACCAATGTGATATACTCGCCCCTTTCTGTTATGTATAATTCATAATAACAGGATTGTGTATGAGCAGTCTAGAAAAATGTTAATCGTAAAAGGGTAATTAATTGTTAATTTTACCTCACTTGACAACAGTTGTGGATAAAAAAACGAAAGTTATTGTTAAAGGCTATACAATCGCGTAATGTTTTTGGTTTAAAATTTACGCGATTAGATTGGTCGGTATCGTTGGAAAAACTATAACAAATTGTAAGCATAAGACATCTAATATGGTTTAAACATGGAAATGCTGTACTGAATAGTATATTTCCGTAATTTTTAAAGGGGGTGGGGGGTTGTAGCAACAGAGCATAAAAGACCCTTGCTATTTAAAATCGGATGCGAGGAGCTTTTGAGATTTGATGGAAAATATCATTGAACTGTTCAAGGGGTAGGGGGTGGTGCCATTAAACTTGACTTCACTTTAGTTGCTTCTTTGAGAGGTAAAATGCCAAACAAGTTCAACAAAGAAAAGCCGAGAAGTTTACTTTGTCACAATTGTTTTTTATTTACTTCTACCTGTTAACAATCTTTGTAAAATAAGTATTTTGTGAGGGTTCTGTCGTTAATTATATCAAGCGTGTTTTTTTAAATGCAAAAATGTATAAATGAGGGTTTTTTTGTTTTATTTTAGTTAAATAGGTTGAATTAATTTCTTATAACAAATTGCATTTGTTTTTAGTAGTGGGTTATAAAAAATTTAATGTAAATATATTCCACACCGTATACACATATCTAATAATATTTCTGTATAGTTTAATTTCTTAATATTTTCATAAACTCGATTGTATTTTTATTCTATTTACTATAACTGTACGTTTAATTATATTAGTAGCATATCTAAGTTATGTAAACATGGTGTATTTAGTCACATTTAAATTCTTAATTATTCTAATTATTATATATTAATTCAATTCTTAATTAACAACAACACGTGAAATTTAATATATGTTTACGAGGCAGATTCCAGTTGTGATTATACCAAGCATATTCCAAACAACCTATAGGTAATTCATTATGTAAATAACAATATGAAAACCGAATACCTTGCTTACTACGTCATCATGTTGTCAACACGACATTTCCGTTGAATTGTTGACATATTATTTGCATTCTTAAGATATTACTTTTCTTTTATGCAACTTCGACGAACTAAATGTTATGTATGTAGCCTACTTGGCATAAGAATCTGCGATTCAGATAACAACATTCCATGTACTTACCAGTAGTTTATATGGCATATAATATAATTTAAAGTAAAGTCTTTTAAAAACGTTTTTCGTTTTATATTGACAACATTGAGTCGGGATTTTGCCAGTACAAAGGAATTTCCATCGTATTTTCGAGTGAACCGATTCAAAGTAATATAAAATTTGTATCAATTGTTATATTTTATTTATATGAATTGCAATACGTTTTAAGTGCCTAGTGCAGACCATATCTCAACATAAGCCTCTAAACAAATAAAATAGCGAAGAAGAGGCTATTGTATTTTAATACGGTCTTTTTTATAATATTCAGTACATCTGTGAACATGAAGTATATTTAGTCTTTTGTATTTGGAATGTGTTTTTTTACCATCATTGACCGTCGTTGTATAAGATAAATTGTTTAGAATATTTTAACTTTTTAAAACTAATCTAAATCATTATTCTTTTAAAAAATCCTCTAACTTAACGCAATGCCTAGTGCTAGTGAGTATAGCGTTTTACTCTGCTGAGGATTTCCTCCAATTTAGTGATTTACAATTTCTATGATCATATTTCTGGAGCATTAAATGTTTAGTACTTATTAATCAAATATTAATTAAAATTAAAATTATGTATGTACTAAATTTTTGTATTCTGTACTTTTATAAACAATCTATGAATATTTCCCCCCACATATATGTGTATTTAGTGTTGAAAACGTTGTAAAAATCGTCAATCTACAATGGGCATTTTAAATTTGATTTAATTGAGATTTTTTACTCTCTTAAATTAATTTTTAAAATATGAATCCCCACATTTTACAGTTTCAAGTCATTCCAATCATGAATCAAAATTTTCGACGAGTTAAACATTATAAGTTCCAGTTACAGGTCTTGGGTCCCAGGATAGGAACTAATTAGAAAAGTAAAGTATACAATTTAAATCAATTTTAAGCATTGGAGCCTTCAATGTGAGTGGTTTGTGTTTTGTAGGTTTTGATCACTAGAAAAGGTCACAATGTCGTGGACACTCCCTTAGACCCCGCCCCTACCTCCCTTACTGAAACCCCTTTCATTTCCTTTAGGCGGGGTATTTTCAGAGTTGAATGATTACAGAGTTAGAAGTAATTGAACGTTTACCTCATTATAGACATATCCGTGATAAGTTGACAATCACCGTAGCGTATATGCTAGTTGTATGTGTTATATTTCATGTGGGATGGAAATTTAATTAAATTGTTATTAGTTTTACTATAGTAAGACAGTCCCAGTAACGACTACAGACATCTCCCCTTATATTCTAAAATATATACAGTAACAGCTTTGCCGTTTATCAAGATATTAATTTATTTAAAAAAATTATTTTAGAAAAATTTTTCTTAAGTTAAGCATGTTATCAAACTATAAAGGTAACACAGTTTGTCATTAAATTAAAATCATTATCATCAAACTAATAATTTGTATGACGCATAATTTTATAATTAAACTAAAGTAAAATTTGGAAGTAACTACTACATTGCTACACCAGAAAATTGAAAATCCCTTGTGATTCGCTTGCGTTGGATGCACTCAAAATGTTTTATAAAACCTATGATCTTTGTATGAAGATCTTTCGCAGTGGCGTAATGTATACCTCATTAGCAACAAATCTGCAAATACACTTTCTGATTTAATAATTAAAAAAGCTAATAGTTTATCAATGTTTTTTAATCAACTATTTTACCAAATAAATTGTCACAATATTTTTATAGCCGATGTGGACCTAATTTGATTCATTGTAAATTGTAATAAGACATTATTCCAACCTACAAACCTAAACTATGTGCCTATTACCTTCCCCTGCCACACTAAGTAATCCATTTATATAACGTTCGAACCTGAGTTCAACGTTTAAATCAATACGCAGTCGAACATGGCATTTGTCTATAATTTGGAAACTCATTAATGTTTTTTTATATATTGGAATCAAAATTCGGTTCTGTTGTCTTGGATTCTGTGTTTAGGTTCTATATTAATTAATTTACCCTTTAGTTTGCAATATAATAAATTTTCCAAAGTTGTCCGAATACCCCGTACTGGTTGCTTAATGAAGGTTTCGTGGTAGGTCGTAGCATAGATTATGCTAAAACATACTCCCTTAGTAGATTTGTCATCCTTATGGAACAGCTGAAGCCAATTTTATTGTTAGTTCTTTACGTCCAACTGTAGAGGTCGTGTTTTGTTTACAATTTGTTTCTTGTTATTTCAGTCATTTAAAACCTCATAAAATAAAACGATATAATCATAAACAATAACTGGTCTCTTAGTTATATAACCAAATAGCAAAGCACTAATCATGAACATAACCCTAAAAAAATGTAAACAAAATTTCGTCTACCCCAGCGATCAGTGTGGACGTGCATGAACTAGACACGAAAACAAGCCTCAAAATTTACAATGGGATGAGAAGTTTACTTGTGTTGCTTAGTATATGGTCGTAGGTACAATAATTCCACTATTGCGTGTTTGTTTTACGTGCATCCGTAAGCAGACTTGTAGACTCAGCAGAACCCTTGCAAGTGCGACTATCGACCCTAATACTAGGGGGCTGCGACCATCCGTGAGTACAGTACCTAGGTTTGCTGCTGCTGGAGGTTCACTGCGTCACAGTTACCTCATATCTCGTTCATGAAAGCAGTTTGAACTCGTGTTACATATTATATTTTTTCTACAGTTACTATGAATCATATAAATAAAAAATAATTAGTCTTTCAAACACTGTACAACACGTTTTAGGTTCGGATAAATCCAAACATTGATCGGAATGGGAAACGGGAAACGCTACACCAGCTGATCGTAGTCGTAATATCTTTTAGTTTTGCCAACTCATTTTCAAGCGTACACGGATTACGTGCATAATAAAAGCACGCTGTTTTTTGTTGTTTGGTTGGAATACTGGCGTGTGCCAAAGTAAAAACTCAGCGCCGAAGGAAAAACTGTGCGCCAAAGTAAGACTTTCTGTACTATAATCTGTGCAAGGCAGCCCACTTTGTCGGGTGACTCAGAAAAATACACTTTTTGGGCAGTTTTAATGCCCTATCCATGTCTATTTGTCTTCACAATGCATTTTTGTTTTCTAAGTTCTTGTCGGTAATTGAAAAGTTGGCTGTCGAAATATTTGATCAGCTGTTTAGTATCGCTTCTTCGCTCTCATATTATTCCAACATACCCATGTGTAGCTCGGCATTGGCTTCTTGATACTGAAGTATACATCCCATCTATCTGGACCAGCTGTAACCAATTTTGTACAGTATTTAATTAGAACTAACTGGGATGAGCCACTCACAATGTGTTACTGTCCAAATTATATTTTCTCTTTTATTTATTGATACTCTACTTTAATAAAAGTAACGTTTAAAGTAGTATATTTCACAGTAAGTTGTTCTTTCAGTTGCACTCAGTTAAAAAGTTTGCTAATTCGACAGAAATCCGTAATTGACATCAAACACTCACTTCAAGTTAATTTGCATTCTAAAATTATCTACCTCTTAAACCCCATGAACCATGACCCATGAACGACATGTCTATCCACTTATATTAGTAGTAAAAAATATTGCTCAACACTTATATTACGCTATATACTGTAGAAGGAAGTGTATAAAACAAAATGAAAGCGAGCAACACTCAACCGCTCATTACCTGATTATTTTCACTCTTTTGCGAAGTTAAACAACACGCGTGTTACGTGTTTAAACTCCAACAAAACTCAAAGTTTGGCTTAAACGCCCCGATTCAACAGTGTGGGGTACCCTATGTCACTTTTTATAAACTGTTATAGATGTAGTGGATTGAATTGCTCATAAAAGATGACGCATAAATGAAGGTGAAAGACTTTGGTGTAATTTAAGAAGTCGCTGGATTTCTGAATCGTAACCATTTGGCATATACTTCAACTTTGGGTATTGTTACAATTAACTTGTCTTTTAATATCTTTTAGAGATATTTTTGTTGTATTCAAGGAAGTCGTATAGTCGTTAGAATATATTTGTTTCGGACGATTCGAAAGTTATTGTGAAATTATTGATAATTTATGAAGATTAGTTTACAGAATTTATGTTGAAAATTTGCGTAGCCCTATTCATATTCATACCAAAATCATAGAATATTTAATCAAACCTACTCTTAAATATCCTGAACATCGATTGGTTATCCAATGAAATGGGAGGGTTACATACCTATTCAGTACATTTACAATTTACGGTTGTATATTATAAGTTTGAATATTTTATCCATAACAACCATTGAATAGTTGAATGTTTGTGGTTTAATAGGTAAGTTTAAAGTTTTTACCGGTTGTTTTTAAAGATTTTGGTGTTAAAATACTATTATTATATTGTATTGTTCTGTACTTGCCCCTTGTCAACATTGAATGTGAAAAAAACGGGATTCCCGCATTTCGGTCGACAATTAATGTTCTGTACAAGTACGACAATGCCTTGCATAGAAATATTAAAAGTTTTGGCTCTAGAGCTTTTAAACAGCATGCACAGAAATCGTATTGTACTTGTAAATAAGTCAGTAATATTGTTATATATTTCTTTGTAAACAAATTTGCCTTTCGCGGTTGCAAAGAAAGTATGTTGTACTGAAAACAGCATTAGTTTAAAGTTAATTTAGTACCAAGATTTAAAATTATTTTTTTAGAGTCAAGGGTACCCTGAGGTACCGCAAACCCTGGAGGATTCACCTCGCTTAGCTCGTCCATGTATACACAAACGTTGCCGTCGACCTGCTTTGTTCCGAATTCGTGAACTGGCCATCTTCGTAACGTGGTTTGGTACGGACTACGGACTGTGATTGCAATGCACGACTGACGGATGACCGTTACTTACCGTTACGTTACACTCTAGCTCCGCCCTGAGATCTGCGTGACTATGAACATCTCATCTGGATCCCCACTATTGGGGTAATCTACAACATTGTCGAGTCCCTATGGAGCAGTCGCTTGTAGCATACAGAATCGGAGTGCTTCCAAGTCCCATTGACATGGGAAATGTTGCATATTTGTTATTTTCTATGATTTCAAGATTTTATTTTTTGTTGGGACCAGTTTCAAATAAAAAAATAACAGTGTTAAACTAATTCTTTTACAAAAAGTAGACCAATAATTTTCTCGTTCTTTAGGTTTCAAGTAAAGTTAAAATCATTTTAATTGTTTTGCCTTGAGTTACCAATATAAGGTAATCCGTAAGGGGTAATCGTAAAGTGTAAGGTATTCGTAAGCAAAATCAAAATTGGCGGCCATATTAAAAAAATGGGGGCTAAAATTATTTTTTTAACTCTACCAAAGTTTTTAAATAAAAAATCCATGGCAGTTACAATTAAAATTTTTTTATATCTCTTATAACTTTCTAATAAAACAGCTGGTACACTTATCAATCACTCTGTATAGTTTTTATTCTTAAGTGCTCTGTCATTTTCATCTAGGAAATGTGTAATCTGGAAATTGAACGATACCCTGCCTTTGTAAACCACTTTTAATTTGAAGATTCATAAAATCATTTAAAATTATTGACTTGGGTGCATTACGACATTAAGTTTAATGGTCACTGCCTCAATACAATCAAATATACAAATCGTAAATAACTAAATAAAATATAATTTTCAGATTTAACAAATACTAAATCCTTGGCTTAAAAGGACTAATTGTAAATTCTTCAATAGTTTTAAATTTAATAATTGGTTTTGTTTTACTATTTTGATTTTATTTTCAAAAATTGGATAAAATTGTTGGTGCACAATATCAAGGATATATTATTTCTTTATTTTTGTTTTTGTAGAAGTATGCATATTTAATTCTACTTCAAATTCATTATTTCCCCTTTATGTTCACATTTCGAAGCTGTGCTGTGCAATTTTCCCTTATTTGTGTATTTGTTTAAAATTTGTTCAACAAACAAAGGTTTTTAATTCGTTTCATCATATCGCCTGAATATTATCTCCGCAGCGACAAGAAATAGATATCTAAATCCAATATACAATTTATAATGAACTTTAAAATTAATTTAGTGGTCTTCTGATTTCTCATATGTGATTTTTTTTTAAGAAGCCAAAAGATTTATTTCTTGTTCTTAAGCTAATTTTGAAATTCAAATTTTGGAATGTCTTTCATTATTTGAAGTGCTGTATGGGAGAAATATGCAATATGCATGTTTTTTGTTTATCATGAATGGAACCAATACAATGTGTGTATTAGTGCGTGTCATATTAGTCTTTTATATTTCATGTTGTCGCAGTGGAATCTAATGTAAGACAGTGTTTTGCCCCAAGATCAGATCTCAACTCCCCCCCTTGCTCTTCACCACACGTGCAAGACGAGGGGTCCATTCCCCCTCTCCTCCCTCCCCACAGCATCCCTTGTCTCGTCTTCTCGTCCTGTCACTTTATCTTTCCGGGGTTTCAACCATTATCCACCTTAACCTCTACGACAACCCCATCCTCAGGAAGTACTTACTTTGGATCCCTTTACTTCCCTTTGGATTTTTAGGGAACTTCCACAAAGTTGTATGTTTTCTTATAAACATTTTTATGATTTTATAAAATAGAATGTATTTGTAGGGTGTTTTTTTTTACACGTAGTCCAAATTAAAAGTACTGTGAGACACATTTTAATCACATAAGAAGATTTTTCGTTTCTTCACTTCATTGCCGATCGTCTGATATGCATCGTTTGCATAGTTATCCATGAGGTTTAGTATAATTGTGAATTTATTGTAGATTAGACACACCATGGTGTTGGACAAAGCTCAAAGAGCTACATGAATACAAGCAATATGAGTAAATTATTGGTTTTATGCCAAGAAAGGTTTGTGATTACGTTCCCAGGTGTGATTCAAGTACCTAATAAATCAACTTAAGTATTGACAAATTTAAGGAAACCGGATCCATAGTAAGCATAAAAACGTAGGTTGCGTCGAAAACTCCCTGTATATAGGCTATACTGTATATAGAAATATTTTATGTTTTTAGGGAAATTTTAATTAGTGTTAATTTGTGTATGTAAGAATATTTGTAATTGTAAGATGATAGCAAGTTGAAATTTCTGCGTCAGTTATGTATTGTGTGGTTGTTCACAAGAACTAAAATCCTCAGGTTTCAATTAAATTAAGCAGTGTTGATCTTGATGCCAAACCAATAAATTAAACAATTCAAAACATTAAAGCCAAATTCATAACTAAGTCCATTGAAGTTAGGTAATATAAGCTGTGCTTATGGTGATAATTTATGTAATCTAGATTTTCACCCTGTACTGCCTATTCTATTTTATTAAGACAAATTGTTTCTTATATTGAAGAACTTGATTTATTTTAATGAATAGTAGTATTTCCTTCGTTCGACATAGACTACTTAAATGTATTACTTCCACATTAACTCTAAAATGAACCAATTATTAAATAAAACTTAATTTAATATTTATATTTTCGTACTAGAAACATTAAAAACTCATAAACGTATCCTAACACCTGCTTATCCTTATTACTATTAATTATACACATCGTGAACATGTAGCTTTACTTGTGCAATGTGTTTTAAAAGGAACTTTGCCATTGCCACTTTTAATTTAATTCTACCTGTCTATGTAAATTACCATTCCTTTAAAGTAACTTAATTATTCACTTTTTTTAACGATTTTTATCAGGTCTTTAAACGTTGAACACATGTTTATCCTTATGATGTATTCTTACTATTGTTGCTTGTGCTAAAAGAATTTTACATTTATCAGTCTTAATTCCAAACTGTCTACTATACTGTATATATGAAAAGTAACATACTAAACAAATCTCAATCGAATAATGTATACTAGAGGTAGTCCAGTTGTCGAAAACTCGTCCAAAAATATGCAATGTTCAGACTTCTATACTTTTTACCCAACGCTGTGAATAAACCATGTGATTGGAATTTCCTCCATTTATTTTGATTTTATGTTTATATTTCGTTGCTATTCCGTCACCAACATGGAAACGCGTAAGACCCATGTTAATAAAAAAAAACATTTTTTGTGCTTATTCTTGAGCCTATTTTAATTTATAAAGGGATTCTGCATATCTACAGGAAATTATCTTTCTAACAGTATGCGTAGATTTTAACTCCGATGCACACGAGCTGAGAAAAAAGGTTTTAAAGAAAGATGCTAGATAGAAAACTATTGCTGAATATATGCTATGCGATTTGAAATTACATAAAAACGGCTAACACATGTTCACCCTTATTGTGTATCCCTTTACTAGTGTTCTAAATAGAAACCATGTGGAATAAAAACCAAATATACTACTACATTAGGCAGAACATACAACGCCTGATAGTAGCAAAATGAAAACTGATTTAAAATAATAGCACAGACAGGGTGCACGCGACGCGACGAGCCGTCATTTGGCGGGCGCCTGCATTTCTGATGAAGCAGCTGTAGTACCGCAATGCTTGCGTGAGTACAGCTGCTTTGACAACAACGAAGGCGCTATGTTTACTTGTGTTGCGGCTGTAGCTGCAATGGCACGCTAATTATTACGTACATTATCTGTTGGAACTGTTAACATCATAATTATATTTTATCAAATCACTCGTCCTATAGTTTATTGTATGCGTAGCTTACGAATAATGTTTCAGAATAAATACCGTACTCATTTTAAAAATAGTATTTTTTATTTAATTGAATTACTCCCTTGTCGAGAACATAGGAACTTAATGTACTCATTTACCACTAATACCCAAGCAATAAAATGTTAATATCCGGAACCAAATATGATACCCCGTGGCCGCAAACCTGCAGATTAAGTGAATTTCCATTCGCCCTATCATTACATATGTAAATATCATTAGGTCAAGCGAGTATTTTTATTTGCTGCTACATTGAGGTTAGTGTATTTCTTTTGTAAAATGCAAATAGCTTAATAAGTTTAATCAAAATTAAACATAACCAAGCAAACTACAACAGTTTCCTTATTCTCCATAAGAATAACAACAGGTGAATTTTAAATTAAAAGTTGTTTGAATTTTCTCCGCAATCAATTATTGATCCCACTACATCTCTCTACAAAATGGTTTAAAGAGAAATTGCGAAACCCTATTTTAAGGGATCAAAAATGAGAAATCCCAATAAATCCCCTTCCCCCCAGTCCGATCATGCTGGTTAGCACTTTTGGAATCTGGAATAAGCCTAAACGTAGGTTTACACGTTGGTGCCAAATTTAATCGACATTGGATTAATTCTACTCTAGTTATTGTGAAAAATTTAAATTAGAATAGCATTTAATTTAGAATTGCTATAGCTGGATATACTTGGATTTCAACGTTTGTTGTTTTTTGCCTCTGTGGAAATCAAAACGAAAAAGCAAACTGTAATAGCTTATTCCTTATACTGTATGGGAAATTCGCTAAAATGATATACGATTAGATAATGGAATGGCACGGAATTTTTAATTAGTATAACCAAAGAATACATAGTCGGAGGTAAAAATGTTGAACACTAGTATATTTTTATTGATTTATTACTGCAGAAAAATACTACACTATTTAGCATTTATACTGAGAAATCAATTGAAATCCTTTTAAAATCGATATGGGAAGGTATACATTGCTAGTGTGTGTGGTTGGAAGTTAAAATGTAAGACCTAGCAATATACATTGACCTAGTACATTATTTTGGTAAATTAATGAAACAAATGTGGTTTTAGTCTTAAAATAAAGTATAATAACATTTGTTTGATTTATTTTTAAAAAGTTACAACAATAAGCTGATGTTATTAATGTGTGGATGAAGAGTTCAACAAGTGCGAAATATTTCACTAAAATTGTCTTGCCACTGCCTACGCTTATGGAATCTTGTACAAAAGAAATAGATACGCTTTTAAGAAAACACTGTCTGAATCCATGTATAAACCAGCAAGGATCGTCACGATCGTAGGTGCTGCAAAACAAACAAAAGTATACAACATAACTTCATTGATGTATGTTTCTTGATACAGCCTTCTACACAGCTTTTACTACTTTGTGTTAGTCCCGTAGTTGTAGGAATGCAACATTCTCTCCTTGTATTGTATTCAAATCAGTTACCGCCCTCGAGTCTTCTCTGACTAATGCCTAACTATAAACTTGGATAACAACCCATATAGTCCAGTAGAGCTAGTCAAAATGCATAATAGAGTCATTTACAGGATGTCATGTGGGAAATCGATGTGTTTTGGGCGAATTTGGTTACTGAAGTATGTAGTCATCCCAATTATATGGACCAGCTGTTGCCAATTTCTTTTACTTAAAGAGTTATGTAAGCGTAAAGTGTGCTACAGTAAAGTCGTATTTTCCCTAGTAGTGTTTGTTACTGAGGGAGATGTTGAGTGAAAAAGCTGCTATAGTTACAGTCGGAAAAAGTCGAGTGTTTGTTACTGAGGGAGATATTGAGTGAAAAAAGCTGCTATAGTTACAGTAGGGAAAAGTCGAGTGTTTGTTACTGAGGGAGATATTGAGTGAAAAAAGCTGCTATAGTTACAGTAGGGAAAAGTCGAGTGTTTGTTACTGAGGGAGATATTGAGTGAAAAAAGCTGCTATAGTTACAGTAGGGAAAAGTCGAGTGTTTGTTACTGAGGGAGATATTGAGTGAAAAAAGCTGCTATAGTTACAGTAGGGAAAAGTCGAGTGTTTGTTACTGAGGGAGATATTGAGTGAAAAAAGCTGCTATAGTTACAGTAGGGAAAAGTCGAGTGTTTGTTACTGAGGGAGATATTGAGTGAAAAAAGCTGCTATAGTTACAGTAGGGAAAAGTCGAGTGTTTGTTACTGAGGGAGATATTGAGTGAAAAAAGCTGCTATAGTTTCAGTAGGGAAAAGTATTTTCCCTAGTAGTGTTTGTTACTGAGGGAGATATTGAGTGAAAAAGCTGCTATAGTTACAGTCGGAAAAAGTCGTATTTTCCCTAGTAGTGTTTGTTAATGAGGGAGATATTGAGTGAAAAAGCTGCTATAGTTACAGTAGGGAAAAGTCGTATTTTCCCTAGTAGTGTTTGTTACTGAGGGAGATATTGAGTGAAAAAGCTGCTATAGTTACAGTAGGGAAAAGTCGTATTTTCTCTAGTAGTGTTTGTTAATGAGGGAGATGTTGAGTGAAAAAGCTGCTATAGTTAAAGTAGGGAAAAGTCGTATTTTCCCTAGTAGTGTTTGTTACTGAGGGAGATGTTGAGTGAAATAAAGCTGCTATAGTTTCAGTAGGGAAAAGTATTTTCCCTAGTAGTGTTTGTTACTGAGGGAGATATTGAGTCAAAAGCTGCTATAGTTACAGTAGGGAAAAGTCGTATTTTCCTTAGTTGTGTTTGTTACTGAGGGAGATGTTGAGTGAAATAGAGCTGCTATAGTTACAGTAGGGAAAAGTCGTATTTTCCCTAGTAGTGTTTGTTACTGAGGGAGATGTTGAGTGAAGAAGCTGCTATAGTTAAAGTAGGGAAAAGTCGTATTTTCCCTAGTAGTGTTTGTTATGAGTGAAAAAGCTGCTATAGTTACAGTAGTACAAATGCTTTCGGTTTTGTTACAAAGTTGAAATTAGGCAGAAATTAGCCATTTGCATTAGCCAACTCTGTAGTTTAATTCAACATGCTTATTTTTATTCCTAAACTAACAAGAACATGGGAAAAATATTTAGTCCTACCCACAAAATCAATGCCAATTTTACTATGATGTAGTCTATTGTTAGATAGCTTAATAATTTTTATTGTTATTACCAACTAGCGGTTTAAACAAATGGTTATATACTCTTCGTTCTTGTTTATGATTACAAATGTTAAATGCAGTTTACTGTGAAATACAATTAATTCATATGATTAATCTGTTGACGATGCCACCTACTTTGAATTGGATTTAGCAAGGTTTGGTGAATTAATTTTCTTTCAAAGAGATTGCTTATCACGGATGCCCAAGCTCCTGAATCAAACTCCATATTTTCTGCTACATTAATTCACTTCAAATGAAGATCTCCTTTAAAAACTTTACCTGTTTGCCTTTGGGCGGTTAATTTTGAATCGTTAATCGTTATGTAAATCCCTCTCAAAGTTTTTATCTTAGATCTTCATGTAAATTATTTTCCTTTTTGTGACGTATTTTCCATTTTCCCAATTGAAACACGTTTGTTGATATGCCAACTTCAAGTATTGTTCAATATTGTTTTGGATCTAAACACGTCGAGTGTCAGCTGTAGAACAGCTGTAAGCAGTATAAGTATAATATGTTTTTATATTGTATAAAAATAAAAATAACTAAGAGATATAAACTATTATGTAGTTGAAGTTACTGCGATGGGAATTTGAATACTTTTTTACTTTTTGATGCAAAGTTTTTAATTAGGGTGATATTAGGCTATACCTGTTATTTAGAGCAACAGATGATATTTTATTTACCAATAATCAACGTAGTCGCAACATTCTCGTACTGGAAATGTATGACTAAGCGCTGTAGAAATATCTAAGTTTAGGAAAGTATCATGAATCAAATGTCTCCGAATTTAGTAGGTAGAACCCGAGTGGAGGGACAAGCAAAATGAAAGAGCAGATAAGAAACATCCAATACCTAGGAATCTTGTGGTGAGGATCAGCACTTTTATCAACCTAAACCGTTCATATTGAACTTTCCCCTTCCAACAACTTGATATTTGGCTTTTGAATACATCTGTCTATATGTACTGTATTCGTGTCTTTTTGGGGAACATTTTCTGTCCACAAGTAAGATATTGGATACTATAGTGTTAGATAGCAATAATATTGTTTATAGGAGTTTCTTTAATATTTTCTAGCAATGATAAGTTAAATACAAACCCCACATCTGTACTTCGATTTCGAAGCGTTGTGAAACTTATTTTCTTACTTATCAATGTTGGAAAATGTTTTCAATAACGCTAGCGCTAATTTAGGCTACAATGACCAACAACGGACATTAGCTGAAGAAAGTACTGTAATTAATGCTAGATGGAAGTGCGGATTACTAATCAAATGTTTGGGTTTCCACGTGGAGGATTTGAGGATTATCAAAGCCATCAGTGTAATGCATGTGTGGATTGGCTATGATTACCACGTGGATCTCGTAGTGGCTTTTGTTTTTAAACATCAGGCAAACAGGAAATTTTCATTTAGTTTAAATGCTTTGTAGTTTATCAATATGCTGTCTCAGTTTTGAATTGAATGCGGAGGGGAAATGTAATAACATTGAATACAATTTACATATTTAAAAATAATTTAAATTCCTTTCTTTGATGGGTACTTAAAAGTAGGTATGAAATGAAATAAATGTTGGAGGGTTGTATTATGCATATAAAATTAAGTTTTCAGTTGTGCATATGTTTAAATATCAATTTGTATAGTAGGGTCACTCTTATTTTGCGACTTTAAAACTCAAATAAACTTACAAAACATATAAACCCATTCTACTGCGAGTGTTTTAATACAAACAACTTTATCCCGGTGTCCTTTACATGTAGTGAGTGATGATGAATAAAGTGCAGCAAAACGACTAGGCCTACAGTATTTACAATAAATGCGTTGAAGGACTAGGTCGTACCTTTTATTCCTGTGAAATATTCAGCTGTTTTTTTTATTCAGAAGGAGTCAAATTTGAAAATATCTGCTCTGAACTTTGCAGAAAACAATATTGTACCGAATAAGTATGATTGTATCGTTATTCATTTTGTTAAGTTTCTCATCGTATCACCTTGTGCTTTTCGCCGCGATAAATACTTCTTTGTTGTCATTTGGCAGATCAATATACTTTAAAACTTGTTAATATTTGAATTATTACAATTGTATTTATAGAGTAATGTTTAATTAGGTACCTAAATAACTGTTATGGATGTTTTTATTCAATGGCAAAACTTGATAAAAACTATTTTGGCGGTCACTTTTATAAGTCATGCAATAATATATTTTTATGAAAATCTGCAAATGATAAATTCATATGTAATATAATATATAACACTTAAGTTTAAAAATAGGATTAACTATGCAGTTATTTTTATATCGCACATTTTAACAATCTCTATACCAACCACAGAACTTGGGGTGGAATGGGTTCTTATGTAATAACTCTTAGCCACAATTCTACCCTGGCAATCGCTGCCCAATTCGTTTCTTTCACCCTCCCCCAAATCGTTCGACCCACATTATCGACTTAGCTAAGTACTTTATTTTCTCAGGGGTTGTCTCTTGGTCCACGATTGTAAAGTTAGCAAGACTGAACTGAACAAACCTGAACACAACAAACTGTCATGATCGAACTATTATAAATCAACATAGAACACAGATTTGAGTGATTTTTCCGTATAGGAAATAATATAGCATTGTATATAGTCAAGGCTATTACCGTACTACTCATGGCAGACCTGGACACGAGACCGATTTACTTTTTTGTTTTGAGGTTCCTAGAGGCTAAAAACACTATCCGTTTAAATTCATATAATATATGTGGCTATTATGTGTGTGTGTGTCCGTTAGCACGATAAGTCGAGCAAAAATGATCCGATTTTGAAGTCATTTCGTACAAACCTGTAAACAAACGTTTATTCAAACGAGTTCGCGAACCAGCATGACCGGACTAAGGGAACGGGGGTTTTGGGGGGTTATTACGGAGTAAAAATTGTTTTTTCCCCATGTTGACTCTAAAAACATAAAAAAACTCTAAAAACATTTCCAAACCATTGTGTAGAGCTCAAAAACCCAAATATTTTTTGTACATTGATCCATTGTTATGCGCCTTATGGTTACAGAAAAAAAAATTAAAAAGTAAATTTACATTCCCTACGTTAATATTATAGAGAATAAGTAAACTGATGTAGTTTGATCAAATATGGAAAATGAATTGATTTCATACTAAACTACATATAAAAACTTTACAAAAAAAAAACAATTTTTCACTCCCCCTGTTGCAGCAAACCTAAGTAATCGCTAAACTAATGCTATTTAAATAGGGAATAAAAATGTAATATTTTAAGGAGATGTTTTAGTGTAAATCCAATCAGGCAAAGGAAATTTGCTTAGTGTGCACTGTGCAGGTTTGCTGCGGCGGGGGTATTTTAGTTTAGAAGGTCATGTATAGTGTATTGGTTGTTCCTATAAGAAAAAGTTATACATAGGCCTACATTTCTTGCTATGGTTTACGTTTCGAATTAATTTATGTATTACATTATTACGGTTCTATTAAAATGCATGCCGGTTATTTCTTAATTTTGAATCATTGGCGAATAAGGTTATACCTCCCCGGGTCATTTTTAGCGAAAAAAAAATCTGGTTCTCGTGTTACCAATTCCATCATCATAATAATTGTTCTCGCTCATTTTCACTTCACACCAATATCTTTCAATATCCCTATATATAGTGTCATCAATATATCGTATCAATATATCATATCAATATATAGCATCAACTTGTTATTTTGTCTACATTTTTTATGCGATACATTCTACTCACAATCCCTGTAAATGTAGACATTCCATTGGTATTTTCCCATCAAATTAGTTATATGTTATATTTGTCATAGAGGAATGTATACTCAACATTAGTTCAGATTAAAAAGGACCGCTTTGATATTTACATTAAACTTTATATACATTACTTTACATAATTATCCAGGCAAATTGGGCATTAGTTTAATTTAATGTAATTTGTAAAAAAAAAACTTTTGTTAATATTGCATTTGTGTTGCTTCATGCGTTACATTAGTAATAAGTTCTTACAACAATGTTGTAGCCTGATCCATTTCTAAACAGCAATAGCGGTAAACTCCATTAATAATGAGTAATGGACTAGCGACAATCAATACTGAACGACATGAGTTTATCGATACATAGTTTGATAACTCGCCGATTTTCTGTTACTAACCAGTTATGTGCAGCAGTCTAAACTTCCTTCGAATTCAATTATATATAGACAAGTAGCTCGAATATACAAATCTTTTAGGACATTGTAAACTGCTATCTTGTTTTTGTGGAAGTAGTGTAAAGGTTGCTGTATGTTCTTTTTTAACATATTTGTTCTAGTTTCTCTATGTTGGCTTCGAGTTGGAATTTCTTTGTTTTGGTAATGTTATATGTATTTTTACAGATTATGCCTACTGTAATCATACGATTATTCCTTTACTATACAGTACATAATTTATTTATAGAAAATCCGCGGATGATTGGAAAAATAACTAATCCAATATACATATCTTCGTAAAATTATCAGGTTTAAGTTTACATTTGTTGTGATGAAGCCTATAATTGATCATCTTCTGTAAAACATATCATAATTTTGTCTCATGCTGTACATTGAAATGTATTGTTTATTAACATGAAACGATGAAACCCACCGTGGAATAAAGTAAAATGTTATGAATGTTTGGGGAAACCCCGAACAAACAGAGCATTTTAAGGAAAACACATACGTTTGCAAATCTACATTACCGACAGACGGTGATAGTTCAGGTTTTTGCCGCTAGAACGCGAGCGCTGTACTATTGCCGTTAGCCTGAATGATATTTTACATCGGAGAGTTTTCTGTCCATTGTATCTATATAATTATCGCAATAATTATGTTTAACTTATGCCTCACACATGCTTATCTAAAAAGTGATTTATGTACCTTAAACCAAGTATTGTGATGGAAACAGAACGCAAGAAGGGGAGGGACACCTTAACATCGTCTTTAATCTTTGTTTGATTTTTTTTTGTTATGTTTCGAGATAAAATATTTTCTTTTATTAATTTTAGTGCGGTAAACAACTGAGATAGATTTTCTAAAAAGCCTTGTTTAAAAAATTCATATATGCCTATAACACGTACAACCATTGAAACGTTTAAGTCTGATTTTATGTTCGTCATTGTTTTTATAGTCAAACAACGCTTTCATATAATATTTTATTTTGTTGAACTCTCATAGATTGTCCTCCAAAATAAAAATTTATTTAATGTCAAAGATCAAAGAATTGTTTGTCATAATTATTTAAGTTAGTTAAAAAAAATAAATCCCATCTATTTTTTTACAAATTGTGTGAATGTGTTTAGGGCCCGGCAGGAAATCCTCTTTAGAATTTTAGTTGTAAGTGTTTCCGAAACATATCTTTGTGCCTCGGGCTTTATTAATTCATTATTATGGCAATATTACCAATAAATGTTATTGTTGAAAACACTGATTACTGTATTGTTTTATAGTGACAAATCCAACACATCATTTTGTACTGCGATTGACTTAAGACAATGTTAAAACTATTTATATATTTTTGAGTAGGTATAATACTTATTGGTTAATTGGTTACCGGTTACCTTGCGATAGTGAAAGCCTTATCGTTAGAAAATAACGAAACAAATTTAGCTGTGTTTGTTGATTAAGAATAATAAAACATGTAATCAAAGCAAAGGCACTAAGTTAAGTGTTCAATATAAAACTCATTTGGGCGGAATATGTTGTAAAGAATCTCTTAGTCAAAGGTGTCCCGGGAGTAGTGGGAGTAAATCTGAGTTCCAACATGATAAAGTCTACTAAAGCTACTAAAGCACACGCTAAAGACACCCCATCCATATTGATCAGCTTTAGCTAATTTTTATGAAAATAAGAATAACACAGTCGAATGAGCAACTCACAAAGTGTGATACAGTCAATACCAATTCCCTACGGAAACGTTGATTATAAAACAGGCTGGGAATGGAATGGCTAATTCTGTCAATAGTTTCCCCGTAAAATGTTATCCTACATGTTTAAACATTCGTAATTCGTCCACTTATATGAATTTTAAATAGCTATAAAGTGATTCGACTCGGCTGAATTTTAATTAGTCTTTTGGTAGGTTTCTAAAAAAGTATTGTATTAAACTAAAATGATGACTCATTAATTCATCGCTATATTCTGTAAGGAAGAAGAATATATTCAATAATTAACTCATCTTAAAAAAAATCTTTTGCTTAGTTTTTATGACCGCAGAACACCAAAATATTTGGAGGAAATATTAGGACTTTCGGTAGCTAAATTTTTTATCTTGACATGTGAAAAATCTTTATCTTAAATAAAAAAAAACATCATTTTTACCCTCTAAACCCCCTATAAACCACTTGAAAAGAGTGGACTGGACACTACACCAGGCGTGATATCACGTCTGTACAACAAGATGCATCTAGGGAAAGAACTTGAGCTAAACTACGTACTATAACACAATTTAATAACTCTCTAGACTCTACGAACGACGTAGAGTCTCCTGGAGTGTACAGATTGATTTTATCGGGAGCGATTCACTTGTAAAGATGCTGCTGCTGTATGCCTAGTCAAAGATTGGGTACCTGTCAACTCAACAACCGTCCTGATGGTGACGAGAATTGGGACAATTTTGAAGCCACAGGATCCAGCTTCAAAGTTGTCCCAATTTTCGTCGCCCTCAGGAAAGGTTGGTGAGTTGGCAGGCACCAAACCCGTGTCTGGACACACTGCAACCACATCTTCACTAGTGAATCGCTCCCTGAACACGGGGTTGTAAGGTCAAGCCATTGTATCTATTCTCTCCGAATCCTGCGAGAACCAACAACCATACCGTGGCTCCGCGCTGGCGCCAGCCGATGGCAGCTAGTGCGAAGTGTGAAGTAGGAATCGTTGTTGCTCCATAGCACCATATAGCACCTTTGATATTTTATTTATTTGCCTTGTTTGAATTTTAATAACGTATAGAGTTTTACAGATTATATAAGTATGTCTAGATCATGAGACTAGACCATGTCTTTGTGCCAAACAATCCCAACTCGAAGACTCACACTTTACGAAATAGACATGGTTGTCGCGACAACCACATCATTTTATTCTTGGTTATCTAGCAATGCTATAAATCGTTATTGTGGGAAAACAATAATAACAACTAGTAAATAAAAGATAATTGCCTTCATTCGTCACAGAAACAACGTCCTAAAGGAGGACCCGCCATTTTGTGAAGGAGCTGACGACTCAGTAGGTGCTGCTATCTGTGCGGTGTCAAGGGAACTCACTCAAGATGTTTCAAGATTTTCCACTTCAGCGCTAGTGTTGTAGATGAAATATGAAATGTCACTTACATGTCACATGACATGAGGTTCGAAGAGGATGTTACCATAGTTAATTTAAATTAAATGAATAATTGAAGTTTATTTACCACAAAAATCTACAAAGTGAGCCGACCCCTCGCACCGCCCCCAGACGAACAACTAATTGGAAGCATGCCCCCCATAGTGACAGTGCGAGTGGCCGCCCCACATCCCTAACAAGTGAAAGGCCGTGGGTGAATGTCAGAAACAAAACAAACAGTGAACAAAGCCTATATATTTTTATCAAAAATTCAACAAAAAAAACAATCAACAATTAACAACAAAGCAGCCATCCAAAGAATTATTTTATCAAAATATTCCAAAATATATTTAAGAAATTTAAATAAAATCTAATTTTGTCTACCCTCCTGAACTTACATAATACTTTCTGGTAACTGGGAAAAAGTTAGGCCTAACAATTAAAGGACGGTAGCTGATCAGTATTAAACTTTAAATAGAATAACAATAAATAAATAATAAATACTATAAAGATAAATAACGGTGTAATAAATATTTTGGATAAATAGCTAGCCTATAGTGATAAATCATTTTGGGGCCCCATTAAATAGCAGTCTTGTTTTAAATGTTCATTAGCCAGATTCAAATTAACTTGCGGCACAACGATTGTCCTTCCTGGTGGCAATTGTCCTTAGGCGGTGGTGGCAGAAAGCGGATGGTGGCTTAATGGTCTCCGGAGAAACTGGGCCATTGGCAGCCCGAGGAGGACGAAGATGGTGTGTTCCCCCGGGCGACCCTCTCCGAAGACAGCAGCCGAAACAAGCCTCCCATCCGGGACCTCATCTGACGACTGGCAAAACACTTAAACCATGTTCAAAATTCGCTGGCGTAGAAAATAAAGCAATTGTCTGAAGTAAAATATATTGCCTTCAGAAAACGACAAAGTTTGACAGGTTAAATTGACAGTCGCTCGCCTTCTGCCGAAAATGTGCTCGGCAGCGGAAAAATAGCCCCGGGGTCTGCAGGACTGCTGCCAGACCCAAACTGAACGAGTTCCGGCGCAAGGCCAGCACTCGCACTATACAAAAACACTGAGGCGTGACACTGGTGGGACGCTTGGTGGGCATGTCACGGCTCAAAAGAAACAGTGCAGTAATTATTACATGCTAATTGGCATACCATTGCAAAAATATCAATACATCATTTAAAGCATTAAAGTATAAATTATTAGGGGTTTTCTATTTTATCAACAATCAACATGCTTTTAGCGAATTTCCCATATAGGGAATGAGTTATTACCGTAGTACTCGTGGTAAGATCTGGACGCGGGACCGATTTATATTTCGTTTAGAGGTCTCTAGAGGCCAAAAACACCATCCGTCCAAATTCATATACAGGGTGGGGCAATGAAAGCGCCCCAATTTATAAGCAGTACAAACTCAATAATATTCACCCTATGGATATAAATAGTACATCAAAACACAGCTTATCTTTTGCCATTTTAACTTAACAAAGTCATTTTTTCATTTCTTGAGAGCGAAATCCTGCAAGTGACGTCCTTGTCCTACTTGACATTAGGCACTTGAAAACTCCATCAAATACTCCTCCAGCATTTCTTCAGGAATCATTTTAGTTTTTGGACAATTCTTAGCTTCGGGTCAAGCAAATCTGTGGGGTGACTTTGAAAAATTTCGAACTTCAAGTAGCTTATTAGAAACCCCCCCCCCTTCCAAAAAAAGGAGCCAACGTAACAACAACAAGCTTTCAACAACAACAGCTTCCTGGCAAATCTCTTTGGACTTTGAGTTACTGCGACTCGCACTCTTTCAACATTTCCTGGTGTACAAAGAGTTTTGCGGCACCCACCGATTATTTTTAAGGTTTAAGCGTTTATCCTAAATAATTTTACCCAGTTCACCATTGTTTTCCAATCTGGAACAGTGCCATGTTGACCAAGGATGGAATGTGGTCCAAACAATCTCTGGGTTTTTGCACAAGAACCACTATTTTAAAAATAGGTTTGCACATCAAAATCTCAGTGTTTATAGCCTCGGGCATAATATTTACTAAAATGGCATAGTTTAATTGATGTTTTAAGCACAGCTGATCATTCGTTGTTGCAACAATTAACATGTGACAGCTAAAACAAATTGTGGCGTTCTCATTGCCCCACCCTGTATTATACATATATTTATATATACAGTATGTGTCCGTTAGCGCGATAACTCGAGCAAAAATGATCCTATTTTTATGAAATTTGGCGCAAACGTGTAAACCTACGTTTATTCGAACGAGTTCGCGAACCAGCATAATCGGACCATGGGAATGGGGGTGTATGGGGGGTTTTATGGGGTAAAAATGGTTTTCTAATTTTTGACCCTGGAATAAAAAAATTGCAATTTCTTTTTAAATTGTTTTGTAGAGCTTAAAAAAATAATTTAGTATCCTGAAGCGCTCTTGTATGCCTAACGGTCACGGAGAAAATTCAAAAATAGAGTAATTAAAAATTCCAATGTTATTCTTATTGAAAAAATGAAAACTGTTTACTTGTTGTACTCGTTGTGTTGTAGTTTAGTTGTTTATGGATATATATTGATAAAATTTAGCAAATTTATTTATTTTATCCTATACTATTGTTAATGGTCAAAAAACATTTTTTACCTTCCCCGTAGCAGCAAACCTAGCACTCACTAAATCTAATGTTATTTAAATTGGGAATAAATATGTCTTATTAATGGAAATATTTTAGTAAAAATGTAATCAGACAAGTTGAAATTCGCTTAATCTACTGGTTTGCTGTGGTGGGGGTATTTAATGAATTTCCCTATAGGGAAGTAGCTTACCTTAGGTCTCATTGTAAGACCTAGGCCCAGGACCGATTTACTTTTTCATTTTGATGTTCCCGGAGGCCAAAAACATCATCCGTTCAAAATGTTATATATGTACGAGGAACATAAATATAAATACAGTAGCCTATATTTATTTGGCTTGAAGTTGTAGGGCGGGATAAACATGAATGAGTTCGAGAACGAGCATGGAAACGGATTTTTATGGTGTAAATATTGTTTTTTTTTTATCATTAGGGCTTAAAAAAATGATTTAGTTTGTAAAAGTTATTTGTACGCTTATTGGTTACGGAGAAAAAAATAAATTTAAAATTCCCATGTTACTAGTGTACCTGTTGCTCGAATTCGAGCAATTGCGAAGCATTACAGGCGACTCAAAGATTATGGAAATACTCACGATCTACACAACAGTTAGATATAATCGAAATCTTTTGTAAATATCTTATCTTTTTTCAAAAAGTTGATCTTGTTTTTTTAGTGTAAAAAAAACATTATTTCTATTTCTTTTACTTAGTTGTGTTCTATGACTTTTTCTATGTTTCCATTGTTTGCAAATCGGTTATGATTGCTCAAGAAATGTAGCCACAGTGTTAATTCAGTTTTATTTTTAGCCTATATCAAATTGTCCAAGATTTCTCGTTCTTTTCCATTGTATTAATTACACCAACCCAAGTTTCGTCTACAGATGCAATATGCCAAAGAAGATCACCTACGTACAATCTCCAAGAAGTGTTAAAAAAGGCAGAAAACCAACCCATACAATAGATATAAGTTAACTCCATAAGAAATAATTTTAAAAGTTACTGTGATATTAGGATTTTTCACTGATTTGGTAATAGAACATTATATTGCAAAACATGGCACGATGCAGAAGAAAATCAATTTTAAAATCAGAAAAATCCATTGCAAATACTGATGTACTTCATTTTGACAAATTCAATAAATCACAATTTAAATATTAACAGCTGTTGCATTAAAAAGTAGTGTAGAATTATGCATATGGTCGTAATGTAAACAAATCTGAAAGGGCAACTTTAAAGGCTTCTGGGGCAGAGCCCCAAGGGAATTCACCATGTTTCTCTTTTGATGGCTCATCTACAGACCAAGACCTTTCTTTAGACACCTCTACCGAGTTTCTACGCCCAGCCGTTCTCTCAAAATAGCTGTGACAAAGAAAAACAGTTTCAAATTAATATATAGATTCTTATAGAGAATAAGTTAATGTTTGTACAGTAGTTTGCTTGTTTATGGATATATTTTGATCAAACTTGGTAAATTTATTTATTTTATACTGAACTAATAATATTCTACTGAAAATACATTTTATTAGCCTCCCTGTGGCAGCAAACCTAGGTACTCGTTAAACCTAATGTTATTTAAATATAATTAATTGAAAATCGAATCAAGCAATTGTAAATTCGCTTAGTCTGCAGGTTTTCTGCGGCGGGGGTATTATGAGTCCCTTAAGTAAACAGTGAAAATCCGGGAAACTGGTTCTACGGGTTGAAATAATATAAAATCAATAATCAAATTTGTATTAAAAAATCGCTTTGTTATCCAGCTATCTTGCCATTTCGTATATTATACAATTTTTCTCTTTGGATCGTCTTAACCAGTCAGTAGAGGCAATATGATGGTTTAACGCCACTTTAGGCACGTTTTCCCCATAAGAATAACATGGTGAGCTTTTTTTGACCACTTTTTTAAAAATCCAGCTCTCGGCCTATACAAGCCTATATAAATGTTCAATACCATTGTACAACTCCATTACTATTTCAAATCCACATCCATTCACAAAATCGTGCGAGGTTTGTATGCGAACTTGGGCGCGCTCCCAGCTCATGTCGCGCTCCCTTGGACATCCTTAGTGGAAATCCATGAATTCTGGCTACTTGGGAACCCAAGCCATTTGACATATAATAAATCACCTTTTCTCCTAATAACCTTTTCTATCAAATACATGTCTTTATATTTGGTCTTTAACAATTCCTCTGTATAGAAGCCTCCCCTGATTATATTACCATTTTCATCTTTCAAGATATAAGTCACAGGCTTTGTATTCTTTACTTCTGCTATTGTAAATAGCTCCCCTGTCCAATTCGGGGTATATCCTTTACTAAAAACATGTTTATACTTGGAAATTCTCACACTATCACCTACCTTATATCTTGGCTTTTTAACTTGCACTACTTTAGAAGTCAACCTCTCATGCACATATTTACTATTCTTAATACTCACTTGGTTAGGCTTCATTCCTATAGATCTATGCACCTTATTATTATATTTTCGAATTAACTTTGGAAGTAAATCCAACCATTTATAACTTCCCTGAGCACTAAATTCCCTATATAACCAATTCTTTAAAGTTCTCTGAAACCTCTCCACAATTGCAGCCTTAGTTGTAGAAAATGTGTGATAGTGATTAATATTTAATTGTTTCATTAGTTTGCTAAAATATTGATTAAAAAATTCTTTTCCATTGTCAGATTGAATGTTTTTAACCCCCTTTGGTAGAATGGTTTTAATGGCTTCTGTAACCACCAAACCCGTCTTATTCTTTAGCGGAGCAGCATAAGCTTTTTTAGAAAATGTATCTATTAAAGTTAAAATATATTTATTGCCAGAATTCTCTCTAGCATAGTTTTGCATATCAATTAAATCTATTTGTACAGTTTCGTTTATACCTAAAACTTTAAAAGACCTTCTAATGAAATTCTTTCTCGCAGGCTTATGAAGTTCGTATGCAATTTCATTCATTTTTTATAACATCACTCTTTCCTTGTACTGTAAATATATTACCATTAGCCCCAATCAATAGATTATCTTCCATTCTTTTAAATACATAGTTTTCTGGTATATATGGTCTATTATCTATATACTTAAATCCACTCAAAGATGTGGGGTCGGCAACTAATAAATCAGGATTGTATTCCATCAAATTAAATTTTCTTCCTCCATATACAAATTTTGATCCATCATAATACATAGCTTGTGACATTAAACAAATATCATCTAAATATTCCCCCATTGGCAGATTTCTTATATATTGTTTTTTGGCATCCCAACATTTTTCTTCTTTATCAAAAGTTATAGTCTGTTCTTTTGTAACACAGTCAGTGTCATCAACGGCAGGTTTAACACGTACTAACCTTTTATTATTAAAATCCCAATAGCCTGCTTCCATTTTTGGAACTTGTGAAACATTCACAGCATCCTTACTATCTGTACCTTCTATCAAATTGCTAAGTTTCTGTTTCTTAGCATTCCAAACACCATTCTCTGATTCTAAAAATTCATAATTATTATCGTCTTGTACAAATTTACCATCTTCTTTTCGTATTAAAGTCTGTTGTAAAGTGGGCACATCATTTAAACTTTCACCCTTTTCTACATTAGTAATTTTCTGTTTCTTAGCATTCCAAACACCATTCTCTGATTCTAAAAATTCATAATTTTTATTGTCTTGTACAAATGTACCACCATCTGTTCGTATTAAAGTCTGTTGTAAAGTGGGCACATCATCTAAACTTTCACCCTTTTCCACATTAGTAATTTTCTGTTTTTTAGCATTCCAATTTTTATTCTTAGATTCTAAAAACTCATATTTAGTTTTACCTTGTAAAAATACATCACCTTTTCTAGTTAATGTCTGACCCAAAGTTGATACATCGTCTACAAACTCCCCATCTTTAACATTACCAATTTTACGGTTTAAACAATTCCAACTATCGTCTTGTAAATTTAAAGTAGGTTCATTACTAGCCCTGGGTTCTGTAGGCTTATTATATGGATTATATAAACGATAAAATTTATCTATAAACATATTTTTATTTAATAAATAATTCCACTTTCTCTTAATTCCTCAATAATGGAATCTATTTCATTATCCACTCCTGAGTTACCGGCTTGGCGACTTAGCCAAAGAAGTCTTAACCTATCTACAAGCTCATTAGGATCATCCCAATAAATATAGTCTATTTTATTACCAGTCACTTGTCTCAAACCTTCACCAACAGATTTAAAAAGAGGTTTAATTATATTAAGATATTTAGTATGTCTATTACTTGAAATTGGTGCACCATCTTTGTAACTCTTTAAATGTCCATTTGTGGCTTCCAAAATCTCTTTATAATTTTGCAAATCAACCTGAGTATAATCCTCAGGTTCTTTTAAAGTTAACAACTGCCACAAGCCTTTTGTCCCCTTGTAGGTTTTATTTGCAACTGTGACATCATCATTGGCAATATCAACTTCCTTATTTCCAATAAAAAATTTATTTGCTTCTCGTCTAATACCATATGTAGTGTCTGTCATACTACTTTTACTGAGGTAATTTCCTAAATAGTCTGATGCTAAAAGACCAAAATCTAATTTCTGTGGAGTGGATTGCTGTAATGGTTGTAATGGTTGTAATCTTGGTATCATTGATATTCTAGATGGAGTCATTGGGAGTATCTCCATTTGAGGCCTCTCTGTTTTGCCAATAGCTGTGATTTTTTTTAATTCTTGTAATGGCTCTATTAAAGGTTGGAATGTTTGGAACCTCTCTTCAGCCTCTAGAAACTTGCCACGTTTTAAAGCTCTATATTTCTCTCGTATTTGATTTGCAGAGTCAACCAATTCTTGTTGAATGTTTTTCATCTTTTATTTACATTTTATTTATCTCATTTGACAAAGGATTGTACTCAAACACTTTATCATGTATTATCAAACAATATGCAGATGTATTTGCTGGCACATTGTCTGCAGTTTCAATCTCTAATTTAATATCAACAATTCCTTCCTTCACTGTTTCATTCTGTCTAGAACAGTCTATTATAATTAGTGGATATTTCTTCATAAACTCAGCCCTACTAATCATAGGATCTGGGATAGTATTATAGTAAGTCTCTCTAAACCTCATAAACATCTCATAAGCTTTAGAGACATCTCCATTTTCAAAGTCAAGATTTAAATCACTATAAGGATAATATTCAGAGTTTAGAAATACTTTGAGATTTTTTAATTTACAGTGATCAAATTCGTCAGTTCTTTTTCGTGCACTATTATCCCTAGCTGTTTGGAAACCAAATATAATATACCTAGGCTTCTCTAAACTTGAAGATGTCTTTACTGACCATGTATGTCTTGTGGTATTGGGATATGATGGAAGTTCATGCAACTCTAAACTTCTAAATGCAATTTGCAAATTTTTATTTTGCAATAACATCTTTTGTAATTGTAACTTCTCCCCATCTGATGGTATCACATGTGGCATGACCCATTGAATAGAGTTAAGTGTAATTTTGGGAATCGTATCAGCAGTGCCACTGGCTGGAGCACTAGTGGTTGTTAATATACAATTCAAATCATTTTTGGATCTTTTCAACACCAATTCTTGTTTGACATTTACTAAAACCTTATTAAAATCCTCGAATACTCCCATTAACAACTCTAATGGCAAACAAGTACTGAACTTGCCACCTTTATGGAACTCTTTTAAATTCGTGTCAGAATCAAATGCTACATTTGACAATTTAGTAGTTTTATTGTAAGAGCTCAATATTTTCATAAGACTAGAAATTCCTGGGTTTCTTACAATGTCTATTTCTTTACCTGCAACTTCGTATCTAATTTCATCAAATAAGAATGCAAATGCATTATTTATAAAATGACCTTTATCATGATTTTCAATTTCTCCCTTAATATACAGATAACTCCTACATGGGAGAGTTAGCAAATCTTGATTATTAATACATATTCGAATTTCATCAGAATTATTTATTGCCAAAGTGTTGTGGGGAACATAGGAGTGATTTGTAATTTTAACCACACTATCGTCGAATTGGGATTTCCCTGTAACGTCTAGAAAATCTTCCATTTTTATTAATAGAAAATTTTAACTTTAGTCCTATTGACTTTAGGAACCTAGCATTTTGTACACTTATAGATAAATTCTTATAAATTCTCATATCTTTTTTATATGACAAGTAATTGTAGTTTCTTCTCCGTTAAAGTCAATTGCCTTGTCGTGTTGATCGGCAAATGTAATACTGACAACATCTAAACTTCTCTTATTTACAGGAAAATATATAATATTTCTTGGAACTTCAATAATTTTGTAGCCAGGAGGAGCTTCTGGATAAAAGCTATGTATGGTGTGTGATTTGTTGCCATTTAAATAGGACCCGTTTGCAATATTACATTTTACTCTAATCACATTTACATTATTAATGTTTATTTTATTTGTAGATTCAAACTGAACACCAGGAGTAGAAACACCTTTAAATCCCAATAAGACAGACCCTAAACATGGTTTTGTAAAATCAAACACATGGCTAGAAAGTAATGTCGCTTTCATAGTTTTATTATTAGCTGTAAGGAAAAAGTCTGGGATTTGCTTTTGAATTTCCTTTGCAAGCTCAACCACCTCATATGTTCCTTCAGAAATTTCTATTGTAACTGGAGCATTGTGATCATAATAGAAAACATCATCACCTTCTCCAATGGTTAATTTGTTGCCTTTAAGTTGATTTAATTTTGGAATAAGCCCTTTGAATAAAAGTTTGGATTTAGTATTAATTAATGCGTCTCCATTTTTATCTATTATAACTTTAAGTTTACCATCTAATAACTGGTTTAAATCATCAACTGAGATATCTCCTTTTGGTAATGTTTTTTTCTCTACTTTATAATATGTTAAAGTATTTAGAGGTTTTTTAACATTAAATATAGAATTATAACTTTGAAAATCTACTAATCCAATTACATAATCATCATTTAATTCTATGGGAGGAAAGAACACTGACTTAAGCTCTGGCTCTGTACCCGAAAATGTTATGGTAAATGAATCCATTTTTATAAACAAAAATTTTTTATGAATGATAAACATAAAATTCCACAAATAGAACTATTTAAATCTTGTATTTGATCGGTTGTATAGAAGATTTTATATCCCTCAAAATATTTAATTACTTCTTTTGGAGGTTGGATTCCAAATGGGTCAAAATAAATTACAATATCTTTATTTTTACGATATGCTGTCCAATGTGTGCCAGATGAGCTATCCAAATTAACTATTCCGCACTCTTTTACTCTTGGTTTTAGATTTTTTAGCTCGTTTTTTAGGTACACCCCCCTGAAGTGAGGCACGTCTTTTGCGGCCTCTAACAGCTGGTAGTTGTCCATCTTTTTTATTAAATTTTAATCCCATTCCCATTTTTGCTTTTGCCTTCATCAAATTTGTCACGGCATAAGCAGCAGCTTTTTCAGCAAGACTTGCGTCCTTGGCCGTAACTCTAGTCCAAGCTAAGTCTGCTAATCTCATGTCTGCTTTGTTCCGAGCAGCGGTATCGGGATTATTCATGTAGAATATGTCATGCTCTTTACAATAAGAGTCTAGTTTATTTTTTGGAGGTACATTTTTGGCTAGATTCCCACGTATATTCGTTCCAGGTCCACAGTACTGATATGATGGTATGTGAAGTGGGAATGGAAGGTTATTTATAAGAGTATTCAATAACCCTCGACCCCTGTAAGGCTTTAGGAATAAACCTTTGCCCTTTTTACATGTTTTCTTATTATCATTTTTTACCATTTTTATTATATAAAAAATGTCTTTTATTCAACAAAAACATAAATTTAAAATAGTACATACTAAGGAAAATATACCAAAGAAGTTGGGTCTATTTCCTACCAATATTCGATGTGTTATTTGTGGTCTAAGTGGAAGTGGGAAGACGGTTGTAATTTACAATTTAATTGTAAGAAAGGAAGGATTAAAATTTACAAACTTATATTTAATATCTAAATCTTTAGAACAAGAAAAATATAAAAAAATAATTGAAATATTTAGTTTGTGTGACGAAGTGAAATTACACACGTTTACTGACTGTGAAATCACACCAAATGATGTAAAATCACAGTCAGTTGTTGTATTTGATGACATAAATAGTCCAAATATTACACAATTTTTCTCAATGGGTCGACACAAAAATATTAACTGTTTTTACTTGTGTCAATCTTACAGCAAAGTACACAAACATTTACGTGATAATGTAAATTTCCTAATATTATTCAAACAAGATGATTTAAATTTAAAACATGTATATCACAATCATGTTGGTAATGACTTTTCATTTGACCAATTTAAAAATCTCTGTCATCAATGTTGGGATAAAACTAAATATGGCTTTTTCGTAATAGACAAAGAAAGGTCAAAGAATAATGGCAAATATAGATTTATGTTTGACCAATTCTATCAAGAGGATGGTAAGGGTAAATAAATAAAAGACTGGAGTTTTTTTAACATTTGCATTTATTTTATATCTACACATACAATTCATGTTTGATCAATTTTATAATGACCAAGCGCAAGAGTATTAATGCCATCTTCAAGAATAAACCTCTTGTCATCGTCAAAGGATAGTACTTTCTTGTTCATGGTCAAGGTTTGAAGATGATGATTTGTAGATTTAATTCTTGTCACATTCTCATAGTAATCTTGCCCAGTTGCAAGACAGTTCAAATAATGTTGATGTCTAAGGAGATGTTTAACTGTAGCACCATCAGCTCCTTTAGCTTTCTTCACCTCTAAAGCTTGCTTGTCTTCTTCATATAACCATTTTAGAGGAATATAAGAATATAACTTTGGTCTTAAACCACAATATTCATACATAATATGACCATCTAATTCGTCTTTAAACTTGCCAGTGACTTTTTTATTTTTATCAGAGTATAAGAAATGGTCTTTACTATATCCAGAGGTATCAAAATAGTGCAAGTCACAATCTATTTCCTTGTAAAAGTCCTGTGTAACTATAGAATACATTAAAGAATCTGTATCTGTCATAAGAAATCTTTTGTTCTTAAATTTTGACATATAATTATAGTGGAAATCATACATTATTACTTTACTGATATCCAAAATTGTCATTCCTAAATATATAGGTTTATTAAACTTTACAACTAATTTATTTAAATGTATAGCATGTAAATTGTTATCAAACTTTTTGCTACAGTCAAACCTTGGATTAGTGACATATTTTGTTAATAGTGACTCATCCTTGAGATAAATGTCACGAAACTTTCGTTGATTCATAATTGTTCGACCAAAGAGACTATTATTTAACAATTTGTAAAAGTCTTTTTCGAAATCATTTTTAGCCCATTTTCGTTTTTCAATATTAAAATTAATATAGGGCGCAAGCCATTTAGACTGTCTAAATTTTAAAATTCTGTGGTATTTTGTAACAATCAAACCCAATTCCTCATATTTTTGTAATGCTTTGTAATGTAAAATATATTTAGTTTTGTCATTTAAATTAGGTATTAATTTGCCATTCATTTTCTCTGGTGCTAATGGATAGTCATTATGTAAATCATGTAAGCTTTTATCATATTTTAAATCAACTTCTAAAATGTATCCAAACTCATCATTTTGATTATATTTGTAGTCTATCTCATTTGTCCAACGAAATCCATCCACGGGCAGTGGCTCACACATTGCTGTAGAGTATAGCGAGTTACAGTCTAAATATATTAAATACACACTCTCTTGATTGGGGTCATAGTGTTCACCCATATATCTATTATTGGCTTTAGCGTAACGTGTGGAAATCATACTGACTCCTCCTCTAATCGCACTTTCTATGAACAAATGCATGTCAATATCTTGAAATAGTTGTAATTTTATACCAGTCATTCTAAGACAGGCCTCCCATGTAAGTCCAGGAAGTGAATACATATGTACGGGGTCAAGTTTGTAATCTTTTAAGCACAGGTCTCTAAAAGTCTCAAAGACATCAGCCAGTAGTAATACATCTGTTTTAAGATATAAATCATGATATTCTTGTAAATTATTTATATTAAAATGTGTCCATACATTTTTAGCATGTTCATATTCATTGGGAGAGATATGTTCTTTAGTTAGAGTACTATAAAATGTCTCAATTGGGGGTAGAGACTCTGCAAACTTATCTGGTCCCGTCATATATTCATAGGGAAATACACCTTTACGTTGTAGTAGTGGATTTTGTATGAATCTAAATGTGTTTAAATTGGAAGCCAATTTATATAATGGAAGGGACAGAAAGTTGTATGAATCTAAAAATACTAAATCATCTACAGAGAATGATATATATTTTTCCATATCTTTAGCTATGCAATTTAATTTACGATTAAACTTTCCCAAGTGTTGCATTATTAAATGCCCATCGTAATTTTTCAAGTTATGGAAGAATACTGGTATTTTCTTTGTTACTTTATAGTTTAAATTACAATCATTGTGGGCAGCTCCACGGTATTGCCCAGAGGAATGGCAATGATCTCTCACCCTATCAAAATATAGGGGCTTTTCACAAATATGACAATGTGTTGAGTTTTGGAAAGATGCCTCTTGCTCTGGAGTCATTACAAGAGGAATGTATATTGACATTTGACGTTTAATGAAGTCATAAGTCTCAAATAACCTTTTGAAAAACATGTCCATAACATTTTCACCACTATATAACTCTTCAGAAATAATCTTAGAATCTTTTACTACAACAAATGCAAATCCAGATGGAGTATGCTTGTTTGAGTTTATAAAACATTCAAAATCTGCATAAATCACAAATGGGGCTTTAAGTTGATATTTATAGTTTTTAAATTGTAATGTATCTTGTTTAGACATTTCCACTCGTTGGGCATCAAAGTTTTTACAATACGTTATGTGACGTTCTAATTTATCATTAGTGTAAAAATGTTGTAAACACAACTTGCAAAAATGCTTCTTATTCATATGTTTTGTAGAGTGGAACATTAACCTATCAAAATCACGAATTAAACAGTAATGTGATTTACGACCTTCTTGTAATAATAATAAATCTACGTGAGTATTACTATTCAGTTTAGTTGTTCTTAATGGATATATACATTTCTGGTCTTCAAGTCCAAATACATTAACACTTATATTATTCTGTCTTTCAAATTTATCTATATCAGATATTTTTACAGGGTATTTTATATTTGTCATATTTAACTGATTTTCGTAGGGTACATAATTAGAGACTCTATTAGCATGTTCATTAGAGTTCTGTGGATATCAAGCTGCTAAAATTGACCAAAGGAAGCATTTATTATCAACATTTTTTATATTTAAAACTGCATGTTTCGATTTAATACTCTCTGGTGTGGGAATGTATGACTTTGGAGTTAATGGCTTATACTTATAAACATGCAACTGCCAATATTTCGTATGGTCATATATCCATCCACTGCCCTGGGATTGGTATTTGTGCATGGAAGCGTCAATCTTTAAAAGAGCATTTTCAATTTGGGGTATTAAATCTCTTTTCTCAATAGTTAAGGTGGTAAGGCTTCTAAAATCTGCAATACATTCTTTTTCATTAACTAATTGTCCATTTTGATCCATTGAATATTTTATAAATTTAATTCTCCTTACTAAAGTCCATTTTATCGGCAGAGGACAAGACTGAAGATTATTTTTAAGTTCATTTCTAATCGATTCACCAACAAATTCAATCATTGTATATGGACAATTATTACAAGAATTGACATGTCTTTTAAAATGACCAACCACATTTTTCTTACAAAAATTACAATTCTTATGACTTTGTAATATATGCGATTTTAGAACCACATTATCATCACAGATTAAATCACATACCTTGCACAGTTTCACCTTCATTTGATGTACTAGCTTGTAGTGGCGGACCAAATTGCTCTTCTTGGAGAGCGAGGCAGCGCAGTGTTGACAGGTCGGCATCACGCACGAGAATGAAATATCACCCGGATGCCACTTCTATATATAGGCTCGTCCCCAGTGACGTCACCACCTGGGGATTCCCCAGTCGCATGACCGCTTCACTTGACCCTTGTGGCAGTGCCCGTAAAACTATCTAAAAACGCTTATATCTCGAAAACGGCTTGAGATACGGCAAAACGGTTGAAATTCTGGCAAACGTAGTGGGTGTCAACTTTTGATTATAAACAACATTACAACATAAAAAATCAAAAAGTAAGAAAAAAATTTAACATTATTTTATATGGGTAGAAATAAAATTTACCATGAAAAATCGTCTAAGTCCGTAAAACTATCTAAAAACGCTTATATCTCGAAAACGGCTTGAGATACGGCAAAACGGTTGAAATTCTGGCAAACGTAGTGGGTGTCAACTTTTGATTATAAACAATATTACAACATAAAAAAATCAAAAAGTAAGAAAAAAATTTAACATTATTTTATATGGGTAGCATGCATTTTATATGGGGGAGCGCGCCCAAGTTCGCATACAAACCTCGCACGATTTTGTGAATGGATGTGGATTTGAAATAGTAATGGAGTTGTACAATGGTATTGAACATTTATATAGGCTTGTATAGGCCGAGAGCTGGATTTTTAAAAAAGTGGTCAAAAAAAGCTCACCATGTTATTCTTATGGGGAAAACGTGCCTAAAGTGGCGTTAAACCATCATATTGCCTCTACTCCAGTCTTTATGAAATTTATTATGTATAGTAAGGTATTTTTTTGGGAGATGAGGGAAAATGCTTTTACGCAGACAAGTAGTCAGCCTGTTAGTAGTGTGAGACTCCTGAATTTATCACAGACTACTCAAACTACTAAAAACTCTGTTTTTTTTCTGTGTCTGGGGGCTCTACTCTGTTGCACACCAAGATGACCATTCGCCTATTAGGTCTGATGATGATTGGAGTGTCCAACCGAAATCGATCACCACTTACCATCTTTTTGTATATTTACCGTATTGTGAGTAACAGCATAAGCGTAAATATATATTTTAAGTGTTATAAGACGTTTCTTTTATTTACTTTCCGTACATTTAAACTACAAAAAATGGCTGATTCTATGAAAAACTATGAAAAACACACTTTTATTTCCATCTTAATTTTAAACAATTCACACTATACCCTAGCTTTATAGTTTTGTAACTTTTTTTGTCACAATTTTTTTAAACTATCTCAACTAACCAATCTTAAAAACAACTAACCGCCACAGTGCAGTATCGAATCGTCGAGTTCGTGCCATCGTATTTTACGATCAACCCTTTTTCAGGAGATTCCGGAACTCTTGTACTCTTCAACCCACCAACACCATACACTAAGCACTAAGGCGAGGGGAGTGTATGAGTGTATGCGTTAATTAATATATGCACCAACGAGATGGGGGAGTTAACAGCTGCTCTTTTGTTCTCCCTCGAATTCGAGCAAAAGTACAATACATCTCTTGAATACAGCTCTGTCAATGTGCGACACATTTTCCACCCCCATCCCTAACCCGTCCCATTTAGTTAATAAGTAAGTCAGAATTTTGTCGGACACTATAACATTTGTGGTTTTATAGCTAATTTTGTATCTTTTGTCTGTTGTTTGGTTCTAAAAAAAAAACAGGTTTCCCAGGGACCTGGAAAGTCAGGGAAAGTCAGGAAAACAGGTATAGGGTCAGGGAAGGTTTTTAAAAGAGGCCGAAAGTCAGGGGGAAATTTAAAAAATAAAGTAAGGTCAGGGGAATTTACTAAAAACCTTTTAAATATCACCTTAATTTCGTGGATGATTATGTTTAAATAAGATATTGCTGAAAAGATTACTAAAGTTCTGAAAAATCTATGGTGTATGTAATTTTTATTACCAATTTTGGGTTTTATTTTGAACTGTGGGTATTTAGAATTTGATTTCTCATTTAGTACTTTATTAATATACACTATATACCCGCCGCAGCAATCCTGCAGTCTAAGCGAATATCCATTTACCTGGCTGGATTTGTACAAAAATATTCCGTTAAAATCTATCAGATTTATTTCCTATTCGAATAACATTAATTTTAATAAGTAGGCTACAAACGTTGCCGTTGGTTTGCGGGCTACAGGGAATGTAATAAGGAGTTATTATTATTGAAATCTTGATAGCTCAGTGTGAAATAAAGAAATTCGCCAAAACAAAAAAAGTATATCGTTCCCAGCTCTAGGTCTTACCATGAGACCTGCAGTAATAGCTTATTCCCTAGGAGGGAAATCTGCTAAAAGAAGGTGTACGGCAAAGTGGAGGCTGTATTTAATAAAAAAAACTATGTTTTTAAGCGATAAATACTTCACTTGTATCTAAATATCTATATCTAAAAAAACTTACAATACCTAAAATATACCGTGGTCAGGGAAATTAACAGAAAACGCCCAGGCAAAGTCAGGGAATTCACTTACGATATTTTTGTGGGATCCCTGAATAGGTAAAACCCTTTTAGACCAACACTGGTAATGATATTTTTAAAACCTGGATCACATTGGTAACTAATTCCTGAATTCAACCCCTGTCTCTAAGCGTAATGGATATTAAGATTGCTCAAAAATGTTGCAGTATTTTTCTCTAGTATTAATTTTTAGTCATGTATACTTTGCAATAATTGTACAGTTCTACATGACAACTGCAGTTTGTGTAGACTCCAAACCATATACCTCTTGTAAGTTTTTATTAAATGGCAATAATATTACACCTTAATATTATCAGTAAGTTTCGTTTTCTTAAATGTAAATTGTAACACACATCAATTAACACAAATTTATAACTAAAATACGAAAATGTACCCCTACATAATATCACTTTTAAGCTGATGTTAATACGTCGTAGATACAAGGAAAAAGGGATGCAACTCTTCCCTTCTACACTCTTCTCATAAATCTTAAAAAATTCACATATTTCATGTGTTAGCAATCAGCAACTAAATCAGCTCTCTTTTTTGCTGTAACTAAAACTTGTTTGTGAAATATATAATCTTTCTACCACAGATAAGCCCATTGTATATTTAGATTAAATCATCATTCAACGTAATAGAACCCCTTTGATTTTAAAGTGACAAATATAAACAAAATCTTTTAAAGTTGTGAGTATTAAATATTAATTTCATATGCTTATTCATTTCTAGTCAATCACAACATAACGTCAACACAACGTCAGTCTTAAATTTAGTCACAATCGTTCACCAGCAAACTTGTTTACAAATATCGTACATTAATTTGATGGTTTCTTGTAGATTGTGTTGTTATACTTTTACATTATCCCTAATGAAACACGAATGCAAAAACAGTATTTGCATCTTAATTCTGTAAAACTGCATTCATTGAACTGGATCAATGTTTTTATCATAACCATTTTACAGTTTTAGGAAGACAATATCCTCAACTTAGGAACGAAGTTGACCTGAAAAAGGCAACATATCTTTTAGTTCTAGTATTGTAGTTTTAGTAAAAACATGAAACGGTAAATAAAGTTTTAATCTCCTAAAACGCCACCATTAAAATAATTTGTAATCTATACTATTATAAAGAAGAGGTGGTGTCTGTCTGTGTGTGTGTGTTTGTATGAGATTAACTAAAAAACTACTGAACCGACTGGGCTCAAATTGGACAAAAATAAAGCTACAGCTCCGAGGATACATACAAAACTATTCCCGCTTCGATATTGACCTAGGACTCTGCCTCGCGGGCTTTCAAAGTTCTGAAGTGAGAGTTTTAAAAGTAAATATTGATTGGTCTTCATGGTAACAAAGAACAAACCTACAAAGTTTAAAAACAAGCAGAACTGTCAAATGAATTTTGATTTCACATTTCCACAGCTGGTTCAAACATATTAAATACTGCACGAATATTAGAACAGAAAGGGTATGGATCATAAATAATATAAAATATAATGATGTCACTCGCCCGAATGTAAAAATTATCTAACATTACTTAAATGGAGCTGTCAAACCACGTGTTAATGTAATGTCATTAGTATAGGATTCTTTCAGTTAGGCCTACTTTTCTTGTTAATGTTTATCCGTTCTAATATTTGTGAAATGCTGAAATAATATTTTACAGGGAATAATCCATTGTAAAATAAATTATTCATGGATATATGAAATAATTAAGATTCTATAATCATTGTCGTACCAACCTAAAGCCGTATCGTATCCTGAGTTTTTTGAGAATGATTTTTAATTAGTATTTTTGTGTAAACAGTATGGGAGTGTTGCACGACGTCCAAGTGCCACGACGTCCAAAGCTTGTAGAAAGACTATATTTTTGGCAGTTACTGTACTTTTGGACGTCGTGGCACTTGGACATCGTGCAACAACTCAAAAATTATGTTTTGGACGTCGTGGCACTGAATAAATATTATTGGACGTCGTGCGCATCCTTTGTGAATTCTTGAGTTTTACAAATTATTGGCTTTAGTTTTTTACTACCCCTTTAATCTCTATATAATCGCCAAACCAAGAAGCGTGGGGGCTCTTATCAATTTGTTAAAAAAATTAAACTATTAAGTTATAATTTATCAAGAACTGAGTGAGCCAAATCAGTAGAAGTTCCTTCACAATGGGGAAGTAAATATTTAAATAATTTAACAAAAAGTCATTGAAGAAATTGCTTGTAGTTAGGCTATCACTATCATTGCTGTTCACAACAATTCGTCTCACAGCTAGATGTCGTTTAAATCACATCAACATCATTTTTGTTGTAGATATTTTACAATGCACTAACAACCGTCTTAAAACATAGCTATAATATTAATACAGGAAATCTTGAATCTAATAACAGTAATAACACATTGATGCAATATAATACCGCATACGAATGTAATATAAGATTCAAACTAGCATTGACTTTCGCAACAGTTCATACAATCACGTCTAGGAGCGCTAGGAGTCACCAGCATTGACGGTCGCAACAGTACGTCATATTGCCGCTAGGTGCCTCTAGCGATGGAATTCCCACCATGGTTTATTTATCTATCTTATTTATCTATATTATTAATTCTATTAAGTGCAATAATAAACTGAACGTTTTCCTGACAATTAAACCCGGCATAGGTTCTAAAAATAACACGATTTTTAAATGTAAACCTATGTTAGTATACTGAATAGGCGTTTTTAGTTGCAGAATCTCGTCGGGAATTTGTGGAAGCTGATAGATGACTTCCCAAATTTGCTCTAACCAATTCGCTTCGCAGTGACTACAACAACATTGCTACACCGTCTTCTGTATTTCTCTCAATTTTTAAAAAGCCGAGAGTCGTAATGATCTTACGATGATTGGCTTATAACTCTCAGAATTAGAATTAAGTTAATCTAGTTGTCAAGTTTCTTCAAAACATCGATGTATCGACCAAAAGAAATCGATGGCATAGAAACATCGATGTTTTTCAATTCAATTAATTTATTCAGAATAAATAAACATTACATATCACTTTTACATCAAATAATCTGAAATTAGGTTCGTGAAAGCAAAGCTAGAGTGCAGGGATCGAGTCGCAAACATCAAGTGAAATAACTATATAATAACAAATACATAGAATATCAATTACATTAAATTGTGACGAAAATATATTACTATTACCTGTATTATTTTTTGCGTAATCCCTATTATAATTCTACTGTAATAGATAATTACTACATCTATGTAATAGAATGGTGAGGTAATGTAAATCCGAGATTCAATTATCATGATGAACTATATACAACTTTTAATCTAAATAGTAATAATAGGAAACAATATTCAAACTTTTATCAAAAGGACAATAGTGCAGTAAAAGAAAAAAAATCGAGCCTTGGGAAGGTATGTAGATTAAATATGCTATTGAAATAATCAGCACAGAAAACTGGTGTTCACGCACACACACACATACTCGCACGTACACATACGTTCCATCAAGTAATTTTGGAAATATTAGTTAGCAATATAAAAAGCAAAAGTACAGTTTATAGTTTTATTCGCTCTGGGAACGGCAATACAGTACCAGTATTAAGAGCATACCGGATGAAAAGGTTATAGTCGGTGTTAGGAAAAAATGTCAGTTTTATTTTTGAATAGGTATAAGATGAGGTATCTAACAAATAATTGTGAGATTTTAAAAACTTTAAATTCGTCAAAAATAAGGCCTGAGATATATGTACGGGATTTCCAAAAAGCTGCCTTCATGATTGATTTTTTGAATTGAATTAAGAGGTTAAATAACTTCATGATTAGTATTGTACGTGTTACTGTATTAAATTTACGGAAAGTAAATCAAAGAAACGTCTTATAACACTTAAAATATATATTGACGCTTATACTGTTACTCACAAGACGGTAAATACAGGGTGGTAAAAAAGTCCCTGGACAGTTAAATATTTTAAAAAATAATGCAGATAGAGCTACAATACTTGGTACAAAGTTACAGGGCATAAAACTCTATTTTAACACATATTCAGTGATCCAATAACTCTTCAGGGGGACGGCCCACAAGGAGTCGGAAGAAAATCTTAAATGGAAGCATAGGTCAATATGCACATCAAATTAAAGGTCTTTTTTAGTAGAATACAATGCCGCAAACCGCATTTTAAAAGGTTGATCCTGCGCAAAATGACCGTTGTTCAAAGATTCATTTAATTTACATTGCTATTATACGCTTTCTCCTCAGGGGGCACAGCCCTAGGAATCGGAAGAAAATTGTTAACGTAAGAATAGGTCGATATGCACATCAAATTAAAGCTCTTCACTTGTAGATTACGATGCCGTAAATTCAAGCTCAAAAGAATGCCTGAGTAAAAAGTGGCAGTCATTCAAAGATTCAAAATGGCGGATTCAAGAAATCTTTGAACATCTGCCATTGTGCGCAGGATCAACCTTTTGAAGTGCGGTTTGCGGCATTGTATTCTACTAAAAAAGACCTTTAATTTGATATTGACCTATGCTGAAGTACCGCCAAAAGCACCATCAGTTCAAATTCATATATATAAATATAATATATAAATTCATATTTATATATATATGTGTGTGTCCGTTAGCCCGATAACTCGAGCAAAAATGATCCAATTTCTATGAAATTTGGTACAAACGTGTAAACCTACGTTTATTCGAACGAGTTCGCGAACCAGCATGATCGGACGGGAACGGGGTATTATGGGGGGATTTATGGGGTAAAAATTGGTTTTTCTCATTTTTGACTCTCGAAACATAAAATGTTCCAAATTTCCTCTAGACAATTTTGAAGAGCTTAAAAAAACAAATAACTCAGTATACTGAAGTGTTTTTGTATGGCTATTGGTTAAGGAGAAAATTGTACCCTAAATTAAAAATTCCCACGTTATTCTTATAGAGAATAAGCCAACTGTCGGTAGTTTACTTTTTTATGCATATATTTGGATCAAACTTGGCCAATCTATTTATTTTATACCAAGCAATTAATATTTTACAAAAAAAACACACTTTATTACCCTGTAGGCAGCAAACCTTGGTACTCGTTAAACCTAATGTTATTTGAATAGATTTAATTAAAAAACCAAATCAGGCAAATGGAAATTCGCTTAGTCTGCAGGTTTGCTGTGGTGGGGGTATTTGTATACAGGGTGGTAAAAAAGTCCCTGGACAGTTAAATATTTTAAAAAATAATGCAGATAGAGCTACAATACTTGGTACAAAGTTACAGGGCATAAAACTCTATTTTAACACATATTCAGTGATCCAATAACTCTTCAGGGGGACGGCCCACAAGGAGTCGGAAGAAAATCTTAAATGGAAGCATAGGTCAATATGCACATCAAATTAAAGGTCTTTTTTAGTAGAATACAATGCCGCAAACCGCACTTCAAAAGGTTGATCCTGCGCACAATGGCAGATGTTCAAAGATTTCTTGAATCCGCCATTTTGAATCTTTGAATGACTGCCACTTTTTACTCAGGCATTCTTTTGAGCTTGAATTTACGGCATCGTAATCTACAAGTGAAGAGCTTTAATTTGATGTGCATATCGACCTATTCTTACGTTAACAATTTTCTTCCGATTCCTAGGGCTGTGCCCCCTGAGGAGAAAGCGTATAATAGCAATGTAAATTAAATGAATCTTTGAACAACGGTCATTTTGCGCAGGATCAACCTTTTAAAATGCGGTTTGCGGCATTGTATTCTACTAAAAAAGACCTTTAATTTGATGTGCATATTGACCTATGCTTCCATTTAAGATTTTCTTCCGACTCCTTGTGGGCCGTCCCCCTGAAGAGTTATTGGATCACTGAATATGTGTTAAAATAGAGTTTTATGCCCTGTAACTTTGTACCAAGTATTGTAGCTCTATCTGCATTATTTTTTAAAATATTTAACTGTCCAGGGACTTTTTTACCACCCTGTATACAAATACCCCCACCACAGCAAACCTGCAGACTAAGCGAATTTCCATTTGCCTGATTTGGTTTTTTAATTAAATCTATTCAAATAACATTAGGTTTAACGAGTACCAAGGTTTGCTGCCTACAGGGTAATAAAGTGTGTTTTTTTTGTAAAATATTAATTGCTTGGTATAAAATAAATAGATTGGCCAAGTTTGATCCAAATATATGCATAAAAAAGTAAACTACGACAGTTGGCTTATTCTCTACAGTATAAGAATAACGTGGGAATTTTTAATTTAGGGTACAATTTTCTCCTTAACCAATAGCCATACAAAAACACTTCAGTATACTGAGTTATTTGTTTTTTTAAGCTCTTCAAAATTGTCTAGAGGAAATTTGGAACATTTTATGTTTCGAGAGTCAAAAATGAGAAAAACCAATTTTTACCCCATAAATCCCCCCATAATACCCCGTTCCCGTCCGATCATGCTGGTTCGCGAACTCGTTCGAATAAACGTAGGTTTACACGTTTGTACCAAATTTCATAGAAATTGGATCATTTTTGCTCGAGTTATCGGGCTAACGGACACACACATATATATATATAAATATGAATTTATATATTATATTTATATATATGAATTTGAACTGATGGTGCTTTTGGCGGTACTTCAGTATTAAACGGAGGCCACATTTTGTCAGCGCGCTGCGGCGGTTATGTTAGGTTGGGTTATCATAATAGAAAGTATCGTTCGATTCATAACGAAGCGAGGAAAGTCCTACACACATAATATTTACGATAACCCAACCTAACATAACCGCCGCAGCGCGCTGACAAAATGTGGCCTCCGTTTAATACTGAAGTACCCTTTTGGCTTCTAGGGACATCAAAATGAAAAAGTGAATCGGTCCCGGGACTAAGTCTTACCATGAGACCTACGGTAATAGCTTATTCCCTATAGGTAAATTCGCTAAAAAGATGGTAAGTGGTGATCGATTTCGATTGGACACTCCAATCATCATCAGACCCAATAAGCGAATGACATACGTCAACCCCTGGGCCTTGACAGCTCGAAGGTGATATCTAGGGCTCCCGCAAGTACTGTTCCTCTTCGTGTGTAACCGGAACACCTGGGTTTCTATATTATTAGCCCGTGAATATTGTTGCATATCCAGCATTTCCCATTCGAGTTTTGAGATGTATCATTTTTCTTAATTAAATCGTAGCATTTTAAAACTTTTTTATTATTATTTCTTGTCCGGTACAAATTTTGCAATCCAATTTTTTCTAACTTCCCGATGAGCTAGAGACTTGTAACTTTAAACATAGCTCACAAATGGAAGACAATGCAATATTATATCATTTATTTTTCATATTTCCCTTAGGCTACGGCTCATGGGCTTGTTTTTATTAACTCGCTTTCTCGCAAATGTTGATACTTCCCGATGAGCTAGAGACTTGAAACTGGAAAAAGCTCACAAATTGATGACAATGCAATATTATGTCATTTATTTTTCATATTTCCCCTGGGCTACGCCCCATGGGCTTGTTTTTGTTAGCTCACTTTCCTACAAATTTTGATATCAATTCTAAACGAAGGTCCCGCTGAGCCAGAGACTTGAAATTTGAAACATAGCTCACAAATGGATGACAATGCAATATTATATCATTTAATTTTCATATTTCCCTTGGGCTACGCCACATGGGCTTCCAAATTTTCCATGTTTACATTTTAAAAGAATGTAAATATATCAATTAATTTAAGTCAGCTGTAAATACTTAATTTGACAGTTCGAAGAGCAGAGGTTAAGAGTTACAGGTTATGCTCCCAAGAGATTCTTTATACAAACAAACATTCCAAGTAAAGATAAACAATCTGATTCCCGATAAGGTGTTTGTTAATAATGTAAATTTTTATTTTATTTAGTATTCTATAAAATAAACAATATATTAAATAGATTGGCATGTTTATAGTTAGTAGGTAGGCCATACATTCAATCTAATACATAATTATATGAAAAGAAACTTAAATAAACCTTTGATTTCCCACATGCCTCTGTCTTAATCTGATATAGATGCTTGAAATAGACTTAACATCCAAACACATTAAAAACAAAAAACTAGAAAATAATTTATAAATAAAAAAGTTTTTAATTTAAAATTATCAATTGCATGCACCCCACGTTTTTAGTTTTAAATTTTACAAGTATTTATACTCTCCACATATTTATAAATTATTTTCTACTTTTTAGTGTGTTTGATAAAGTTTAGTTTTAAAAAAGTTTTTTATTTATATTTTTTTGTTTTAAATCGTGTCTAGTTTGTTGTTAATTTTCACGAGAAATTCATCACTGGTCTTTCTTGACATAGCCACTTCATTTTTCACTGTTTCAAACATCTTGACGATATCATCACTGTCCGGTTGATATAGGCCTATCACTATAGTTTTTTTTTATATTTTGTGTAAAATGTGTGTTTTATTTATTCTGACGATACATCCAGTGGATCCTTTTGTTTGCATGACGATGGCGGAGTTGCTTAAATAGCCGCCGAAACACATGTAGCAATTTCGACACTACATGTTAAGGATTGTCTGACGAGGTATGTTTAACTATTACAATATTTTTGTAATATTAACGCAATCCTGGGGCTATGAAAATGAATTTTAATTAAATCGATTGCTATGATTTTCATAATAATTGATCTTGTCGTTATCAATACTGTTTGTGAATTATCTGTTTTAGATTGTATTGTGTTCGATTACATAACACGTTATAATAAAATATGAAATATTATTCATTACTTCTTGCTATTTAATTATGTGATTGAGTTGAATTACACTAGGATTATTTTACCGATTGTGTCTAAAAATTACCGTATGTATAGATTAATGCTTTAATAGTTCCGTACTGTATCAAGAAGTGATTGTTGTAAGAAAAGTAGTTATGGGTTGATACAATTATAAATACAATAATTCTTGGTTCGATATTTTTCTTATAGCCTACATAGAACTATGAACATTTTGTACTTTTTCCGTGTTGTTTTTGAGAATCGAGTATATTTTTACGTAGGCTATATTGATTGATATTGAAACCTTATTAAGTATAATTAACAACCTAATTGAATATTTATACCATGTTAACAATGTTATATAGCATTTAACACCAAAATGTACATTTAGGATAGCTCAAAGTAGATTTATTTAGAGTAATTTTAGCCCGCCTCTAGGGTAAAATCGCCACTACGTGGTGGTAACTCTGCTAGTTGATTGAGAATTATAAGCCAATCATCTGTCTCTACACGGGTAAGAGACACGACTGTCGGCTTTTTAAATAATAGGGTTTTTGTATTAATTCCAAATGACGAGTAACTTGGTCAATGCAAATTGAGCACGTCATGTACCAGCTACTATAAAATCACTGCGAGTTTCTGCAAGTTTAAACGTGCTTTCAGCATACTAACACTGGTTTAAATGGAAAAAAAACGTGATTTGTTTTGAATCTATATTAGGTTTGGGAAAGGTTCAGTTTTTTATTGCACCTTATAGAATTAATAATAATAATATAGATATATAAATTAAACGACGGAGGGTTTAAACTGGAAATTCAACTTGAGAGACACCTAGCGGCAGTTAGACGAACTGTTGCGAACGTCAACGCGAAAGCGCACAAAACCAACCACCAGCGCACCTAGTGGCGAAACTGGCGATGCCGATAGCGACTGGGGCGACTGGCGAGTGGCGAGTCGAGTGGCGACTCGTCAATTCCAATTACTAAATTACCGTAGTTAGTGAGTTTATCAGTATTTGAAGGTAAATAATATATTATTAGATAGATTTCTTATTAAAGTGTTAGCATTTTTATCAAATAGTACAAACTTTTAAATTATTGTAGGCTATTAAGGATTATCTATATGAAAGCTAAACAAATCTAGATGGGCTTTTGCTTCTGCCAATGCCGCCAATGGCAGTTTTGGAGGTTAGAGTTTATCCTTAGCACGTGAATACTGATGGTTATTTTTTCAATACCAAGCAATTAATTTAAATTACAATGTTTTAACATGATTAAGCTGACCATAACATAGTTAGTATAGATGTGAGCTGATGAAGTATGAATGCTGTAATGTGAATTTTCTGTGCTCAAGTCTACTTAACCTTAAAAGTGAAGTAGCTATCCTTACAATTAGGCCTATCGAGCCTCCATCTTCATACTCCGTTACAAGCTGAAGCTCTTACATTGCTTAAGTTATGTTGAATAAACGGGTACAGTTCCTGAGAAAACTTAAGATATAATATAGGTTGAATCGTCTCTACACGTTTTGATATGATAGGCCTACATTACCTTAATTAAGTTACCTCCTTCGTCACCAAAACCAGCGATGCCATATAGGTTGTGTCTTCTAATACTAGATACCGGTACTAATAAAAACAAAAACTTCTCATGGCATGGCGGTGGAAGCACCCTCTTAAAAAAAATCTTTCAGGCTCTAATATGGCCTATCTTTTAGCCATGTCTTCAGGACAGTGCTAAATTTAGGAACATCCAGGTTCTTCAGTGTTTGGGGTGGGCTAGGGTATACAGTTTCTTAACTGGGCTATGCTATTATCGATTGAAACTATCAAATTGAAGATATTGATTAATAATTGGTATTTTTAAATATATCAATTATAAAAATAAACTATCTTAACCTAACCTAACCAACCAAACTTGCTGATGGTGAAAAAATCGCATGAAGGTTTATTAATCGAATCGATAGTTTCAATCGATATTAACATAGCCCAGTTAAGAAACAGTACCCACAAGCTCTTACATTGCTTAAGTTATGTTGAATAAACGGGTAGGCCTACAGTTCCTGAGAAAACTTAAGATATAATATAGGATGAATCGTCTATTTACACGTTTTGATACGATACATTACCTTAATTACCTCCTTCGTCACCAAAACCAGCGATGCTATATAGATTGTGTCTTCTCTATATAAAAACTTCTCATGGTGGTGGAAGCACCCACTTTTTCAAAAAAAAACCTTTCAGGCTCTAATATGGCCTATCATTTGGCCATGTCTTCAGGGCAGTGCTAAATTTAGGAACTTCCAGGTTCTTCAGTGTTTGGGGTGGGCTATTGTAGATCTTGAGTGCCATGGTCGGGTTTGATTTGTTTTTGTTTTTTGAGAGTCTGGAGAAAGGGATGTCTATTTCATTGTTATACCTGGTTTCATGTGTGCATGTAGCCTATAGTACTTCTGGTAGGGAAATTCAATAGGTTGGTTTCAACATTGACGGAACACAGACGGATGTAGGCCTATTGGCTATAGACTGTTTAGACTTGTTTGTTTTCATAAAGGAGGAGACACAGGAACGGTACGGGCCATCTTTAATATGTATACTGGCTAGGGGTTCTGCAATTTCATTTACGACTATTGTTGTGTTGCCTTCAGGACTATTGTGGTCATATCATATATATCTTCCCTTTAAATGACTTAAGCCTAGACACAATCCTTATTATTTCTCTTTGGTCGATAGGTTGCCATTGTGTTAGGCCAATGGTTGGGGGTTTACCCGTTTTACATTAAGTGAGGGATCCTGATTTATTTCAGGGTTGGTATTTAATTTAAGACACGCTCTACAGTTCCCAGCAAAAAGCTATTAAAGTCATCCGGACTGGCATTACACCTTAGAGTTTTGGATGTTGGTATGCCTCTGGATTCGATTACCAATTACCTTGCCGGAGTTCATGACAGATTCAATTTTTTTTACATTTTCCTGTTTTTTAGCTAAATTAACCTTAAGTTTATAAGAATTCTCAGCCTTAGAATAGAGGATGCGTAAGCGTTTCTTAGATTGTTGACATGTAGCAGATAAATATCTGTCTCTTATAGCTAAGACCAAGTCCTTATATCTAGCAAGATCTAGGGTATACCATGCCTTAGTTTCTAGGTTTGAATCTTTGACTTTATTGGTTGATTTATTTTTATTATTGTTCAAGATCTTGGCTGGGAAATATTCATTGAAAATGTAATTTATTTGGTTGAAAAACAATTCAAAAGCTAGATCAGGTTCCTTACACTGCAATGCAAAACTTCAGTAAGCCTGTGACAAACTAGCCTATTTCTAAAAGAAGGCAGGAGATCCTCTATTATATTCCTAACACTCTCAGTGTAGTCTGAATGTCACAAAGGAAAAATTGGAGCATTACTCACCGAATTACAGTTTGTCACAGCTCCATGGTCCGCCACCAGAGGCTCCGTCACCTCCACCTCATAGGCCCAGGAGTCCAGGCTAGTTGCAATGCTGTCAAGGCAAAGATATCCTATTGTGGGGGCGAATTTGTGGGGCGCGGTGATGAAGAGGCTATGAGCTCGAAGTAGGTTTGAGAACGTCCTGGTGTTGGGTTCCTCACAATTTAATGCAATGTTGAAATCACCGCCTAGTATGATGTTTTTATTGAGGATCGATAATCCAGAGAGGCAAGCATCCAGTCCTTTAAAAAAGCTATGAATCTGGCCGTTAGGGGAGTGGTCAACACTTAAAATAGTGACCTTCGCACCTAGTAGTTCCAAGCCAGTAATTTCAAAATCCAATCAGTGCAGTATCTATCTAAGTCCAGCCATTTTGTCTCCAGTGTGGTATTGGTGAAAATAGCCACACCACCACCAAGATGAAATTTTCTGCTTAATGACGACCTGAGCTTGAGATTTGCAATCATTGAGTCACTATGCAGTAGGCTCATATTCCTGCTTAGAAGACTAAGTACTGACTTGTCTGGGGAATTCATTCGAGCCTCTTATTTTGCTTTTTTCCACTCCATCATGATTTACGGAAAGAGGCTCTGGGGCCATTCTTCTGGTGTAAGTAAAATTCTAGTGTTGCAATAAGGAGGCTGTCAGGGTGCTGAGTGGAGTCCAGTTCCTGGAACACTGCCTTCCGCTGTTCTAACAAAACTGCATCATGACTACGTATAAAACATATATGGGCCTATCTTCCAATGTCTTAGAACTTAAGACAAATGAAGTGCACCTTTTGAGAAACAACCATGTACATAACTATGCTACAAGAAATTGTTTAAATGTTTTGCACATAGACACAGGCCGAGCTAAACAATGAAATACTTCCCTGCAGATTTTCCAATCATTTGCATGGCTATTTTCTTGCCTCTTTGCATGGTTTTTGCTTCAGTTTTGTTTTTCATGATCTGTTTGTTTCCTTATTATTATATTTCCAACACGCATTTATTTGTGATCAAGATGGACTATTTATTTTGTATTGTAAGTGACTTAGCCTATTGCTTTGCGTAATGTCCTAATAAATCATTGAATAGTTCGGTACCTATATAAGTTAGGCCTAGCCTACTCTATTAACGTATTGGACATTGCTTTATGTGATATAAGTTAGGTCTAACCTAATTCCAATTGTATGTCACTGAAGTTTACTGATTATGAATTTTTTAAGCCATTAGAGTCTTTTGAAGAAGAATTTTTCACTGTTCTCAACGGGAAGGTTAGGTTATCTTTTACCAGTTTGTTTTAGTTTACTTTTGTATTAACAAACAAGGAAACATAATTAAAACCAAAATGTTAATGGCCTAGGTCATGATTTCTGTAATTTGTCAAAAGAGATCAATTTATTAAGCTACAAGGACCTCATTTGTATTAGGCTAGTGTCCCCCTTTTCACAAGTTTATAACAAGGTCAAATTTTGTATGTGAGAATGAGAGAGAATGAGAATAAGAATGATTTATTTCCTGAAAGCATCAATATGTACAAGGAAACGTCAATACATCAAAATCTTAGCCTAAGCCTGCAACACTAACACACCATGCAGAGTAGTGAAAAACAAAAACAAAACTTAATAATCATCCCACTTGGCACCCATTGACTAAAAAAAACTTACTTAGGCCTACTAGGTGAAATTTCAAAAACTCTTTGAATGATTGAATTGGATTTGCCAACAGAAGAGTTTCTATCCTCTTTTTGAATTTTGCTTCCGGCAGGTTCCGAGCTGTACAAGGGAGTTTGTAACAAAACTTATATCTCTGTATACAATAGCTAGATTGGACCTTTCTTAATCTATGTTAGGTAAGTTAAGTTACGGTAATGATATTTTGTTTGCCATTAAGTTATCATTTAAACTCAACTTAAAAACTGAGCTAAGTTAACAACGGAATTAAACTTTTCAAAAGTCTACCCATCGATCTTAAGTTAGAAAAAGACCGCCTTAGATTCAAGAGAAAACTTTAGTCTGTGTTGCTTTTGAGGTGTTGCTCAAACTCAAACCTGCAGACTATGCGAATTTCCATTTGCCTGATTTTATTTCACTAAAATAAGTTAGAAAATTGCACTACTGTATAGACAGGTACGGAACTATTGTGATAGCTTTTCGTTTACGAAACAAACCATTCAACATGTTATTTGATTATACCTTAAAATCTATCATTAATTGTGTATCCTATGTAGCCTAAATAGGTGTTCACAGAGTAAGTTATCAAAAACATAGTGTTATCAGGTTAATTCTGTTCAATTTTGTTTCCATATTAAATGGTAGGAGTGAAACATTTTTTTATGAATTTTCAAAGAACCAAGGTTGTCTCTTTTGCATACTGACCCCGTTGCAAGGCACGGGTATAGCTGCTAGTCGTTAGTAAAAAAGATTATATTGTAAATTAAATAGCAGCACTTTTATGGTATACTTCTACTTATCACATACTTAAAGCCGGGTTTTCCTAGGCGCGGAATCGGCGAGCGGAGAGAGGAACGCGGAGAGCGGACTCCACTTGTCTTAGGCAATTTAATGTTACTGTTTTCCTAGAAGCGGAGCGGAATGCCATGTTAATTTCAATTCCGCTCTCCGCGTTCCTCTCTCCACTCTCCGCTTCCGCGCCTAGGAAAACCCAGCTTTAGGCTAAATAATTAATCATGATTTTGGATGGGGGTCGAAATCGGTCGATAATACTTTTTAGGGAATCTTAAAATAGATATATCTTTGATTGTATGATAACTAATTGAATTAATGCAATACTCGTACGACCCATATAGGTAAAGAGGCTGCATACAATATATTGTTAGTCTATGAGTACGCAGGTGACTGAGAGGAGGGGAGGATTCATATGCCCCTATTCCCCTGAACTCCCCCCCCTTACACCCTTGTTGGAAATGTCAGAGGAAAATGTCACGTCATTATAACACAGCCTTTGGTTCGAGGATAAACATAAAATCTATACCTTTTGTCCCAATTTGTGCAAAAACAACTTGTTATTTTACAAATACAGCACATATGATTGAAGATTATTTTGAAGATACAGAAGATTGTATTTACTATGCTATAAAGTAAAACGAAACCAATTTACGTTCAAAGGTACAAGATTACGTAAATAGTAGATTCTTTTAAAATTTTCTTTTGCGCATCACACGTTATGGATGGTTCAAAATCCAATCAAAGTTCGTTCCAATGTCACCGAGCAAGAAAGACATCATCAATCAGAAATGTGTAGGCTATATTTAATCTATGATTTGTTTATTTATCAAAAGGTAATCGGGTAATTGCAATGTTCTCTCAAGAGACTGTACTTCACTAAAAGCCAACTATAATAAAAAAAACTTAAATCTTTGACAAAATAATTAACAATAAATAAATTAATGCGATTGTGATCCTTAATCGTGGAACACAATTCCTGAGATTTCTTTTGGACATTTTGATTGTAGACTCAGATTGTACATAACTAACGTCTACTAACACTGTAATATATCTTTACTTAAGTATTTATTAACAGTGATTGTTTTGTAATTTTACTATGTTTTAAAAATATATTGATATACATGATCGATTGGACATTCCGATTCTCAGAAACAACAGGTAAATTATTTACGTTAATAAATACAACGGAACGAATATTCATGGTATTTATACAAGGCAGCTGTTTAATGTATAATATTTCAACATGTCGCGTAGTAAGGTCACCAAAATGTCGCCAGTAGGTGAGTTGAGGTAGAACGCCCAGTGGTGCGGCACGTATCACTCGGTCTGTTGGCTTTAAATACCCCCCCACCCCCGCCCCCACCCTTCATCAACTTTATTTACATTTCAAAAATGTTCATTCGTAGTTTCCTGGGTTTCTCGCACGTTCTCGAAATATCACTTAAGTGATGAGATGTTGCTGTGATTCTGTTATCAATTGTTTCTCTGATAACGCTTGTCAGGTAGCCTACTCACAGAAAGGTTGGCGAATACCATTATTGAGAAAATCTTTTGGATCTTTAAAAGGAGTTTCCTTATACATTGACTGTTCTTTTTTAAGATACTGATTGCACACATTTTAGACAATATTACAGACTCTGAACCACCGGGTCCCGGAATTAACAGATTACTAAAATTCATTGGAAATATTAGAACTTCGGTCTTCTGGATAAAGATCCTGCGCTCTAACAACTCGGGTTTAAACTCGATCACTAATTCAAATATTTTTAACATATCGTATGTAATGATTGTTCGAATGTAAATAACACATTTTTGTAGATACATAACAGATTACGAACATATCATAAGGAACACACTTTAACCACAAATGCAAATTGTAAAAAATAACATGCAAAAAAAGAAAAATTAATGAAATAATAATACGTCAATCAGCTGTTAAATTATCAATACGTGTTTCATATGTTTAGATGATGTAGATTATGCATACTGGCAAACCTATTACTGCCATAAATCTTAAAAAATCAAACATTCATAATTATTTGCAAATCTACATGAATTCTTCCAATGACCTATTATTTAATAAAATCTGTCAAGTAGAACTGTAGATCCAATTCTCCAAAGTTTAACAAAACTATTTCTAATTCAGTATTTTCTAAGAACTATAAATTCGGAGGCTGCTTAGCCTTTTTTCAAATAACTTTTAAATGGTGAGGAAATTGACCAAAGTAAAAGTGATATTCAGAAAGAGAATAACATTTCCAACAAATTAATACTAAGTATTTCTTGATAATACTCAATAAAGGCAGCCCAAAGTTGGCTACAAAAAGAAACTTGGAAATAGAAACATGAATAAAGCTGTTTTGAAAGAGTTCTTGTTATTTTATTTTACTTTTTCCCTACAAATATTAAATAAAATCAAAATTTTATGATTTTTTACAAATCTACACGAATGAGGCTTTCCAACCACCCATTGATCAACAAAATCGGTCCAGTAGAAGTCTAGATTTAGTTGTACAAAGTTTAACAAAAATATCTCTAATTCAGTATTTTCTACTAGCTATAAATTTGGAATCTTGGCTTATTTGCCAATAACTTTTAAATTGTTGGAAAATTGACCAAAGTGGATGTCATATTTTGAAAGAGAATACAAATTACTACATTGTATTTCTTGAAAATGCTCAATAAAGACAGTAAAAAGTTGGCTACAAATAGAAACTTACAAAAAACTCGAAAAAGCTAATTTTAATGTATCAGATTTATTATACCATCTTAAAAATATTGTTTTATTCTGACAACCGTATGAAATTGACCCACAATCGCATAAGGTCAATGTTTCTGAAAACAGATCTTTTACAAAAGGTGCTGAATGTTTTGCTATTCCATTTCTTCATACGTGTATGTCTTGAGATATTCCTTTGATTGGGCTTCGTACAAAAGCGTAACTCTCTATGCATCTCAACCTCTGTAACTCGACTTATCCTCCTCGCCCACAGAGAAGATGAACCGAGCATTGCTTTGGTTACCTTTGAAAAGGTTGTTTGTGCGTTATTTTCTTACAAAGAAACTCCTAAGCTGTAAGTAGCTTAAGAATGTTGAAGAATACGCCGTGAATAGACGCTGACGCTACTTATACAACGTTTCAATAGTTTTTAATTGTTAATACTTAAAAATTCTATTACCACCATGGAACCCGAAGCTATCTGTTCTACGAAGCTTACAAGGCTGTGCTTTCTAACAATTTACCCATTTTTGTTTTAATTGGAAACCTTTACCTTTAAAGCATTACTTAACTATTTATAGGATTTCAAATATTTGGTTATTAATATAATCATTAATGTTAAGGTTTTTAGGCGCCATCTACAACCTCTGAATGCAGGGGTCTATGCATTTAAAAAATGAAATAAATAGATTTATGAGGGTACAAAACTACTTTAAGATTGTGTAAGATTTACATTTATTTATAAATTTATACAGAACGCTCAAAATATGCTTTTCTTTATCTACTGACGGACATAGGAAACACAAAGTAACGGGCAAAATGTGTATGAATAAAGGTTCGATCATTAGATATTTTTTTGTTAGATTTGACTTTCAATTATATTACAGGTTGTAAGAGGTAAATATCTCTTACCGTGTCTGATGATTACAGGGAATCGATTATACAGGGTGGTAAAAAAGTCCCTGGACAGTTAAATATTTTAAAAAATAATGCAGATAGAGCTACAATACTTGGTACAAAGTTACAGGGCATAAAACTCTATTTTAACACATATTCAGTGATCCAATAACTCTTCAGGGGGACGGCCCACAAGGAGTCGGAAGAAAATCTTAAATAGAAGCATAGGTCAATATGCACATCAAATTAAAGGTCTTTTTTAGTAGAATACAATGCCGCAAACCGCACTTCAAAAGGTTGATCCTGCGCAAAATGGCAGATGTTTAAAGATTTTTTGAATCCGCCATTTTGAATCTTTGAACGACTGCCATTTTTTACTCAGGCATTCTTTTTAGCTTGAATTTACGGCATCATAATCTACAAGTGAAGACCTTTAATTTGATGTGCATATCGACCTATTATTACGTTAACAATTTTCTTCCGATTCCTAGGGCTGTGCCCCCTGAGGAGAAAGCGTATAACGGGCAAAATGTGTATGAATAAAGGTTCGATCATTAGATATTTTTTTGTTAGATTTGACTTTCAATTATATTACAGGTTGTAAGAGGTAAATATCTCTGTAAACAATGTAAATTAAATGAATCTTTGAACAACTGTCATTTTGCGCAGGATCAACCTTTTGAAGTGCGGTTTGCGGCATTGTATTTTACTAAAAAAGACCTTTAATTTGATGTGCATATTGACCTATGCTTCTATTTAAGATTTTCTTCCGACTCCTTGTGGGCCAACCCCCTGAAGAGTTATTGGATCACTGAATATGTGTTAAAATAGAGTTTTATGGCCTGTAACTTTGTACCAAGTATTGTAGCTCTATCTGCATTATTTTTTAAAATATTTAACTGTCCAGGGACTTTTTTACCACCCTGTTTACAATTAAAGAACTATTTTATAATGTTAATGAAAAGTTTAAGTCACCATACAATGTTTTGGCCTACCTCGTATTATAGTCGTGCCTATGTTAATTCATGGATTTTATCCAACATTTTATCATTCTTCAGCACCCTGCGACACGTGAAGGGTCAGACTTCCAGAACACTCATCAATCTTTATATTTACTGCTGTAAATCTCTTTTTTTATTTCATGGCTGGTGACGAAACGTGTACTATATATCTTTGAAACTTTTCTCTGTCCCCGCTTCCGGAGTTTGGACAGTTTTAAACTGTAGGCCTACTGTACTGTAACTGTATCAATTTCTCTACCCAAAGGGATCTTAGATCTTACTAAACGCAACTATTGTATCGACGTCAAACGATACATCCGACTAAAACAAGATAACAATAATGTTAGGTAGTTTTGGATCACCAGCGTCAAGCGACAGCGCCATTAGCATTAAAAAGTCGTTTCCAAAACCGTGAGAACTAAGGGGCAATGGCAGGGGCAGGGTGGGCTATTGTTGCGTATTGTAGACCCTAACACACATTTGTATGGTAATAAGCACCTTGCTTCGTGTTTTACCGACGTTGTTTTCTCATCTTTTACCCTGCTTTTATCCCAAATTTATGAAACTAAAAAGATTATTAACTAAAAATGTGTCTATTGTGAATAGTTTTTGTGTCTGAACTTATTTGTGCGTAGTATGTGATCCATAGGGTGATCCTAAAAAAATCCTTCGGTATATGATTCTATAGCTAAAAATAAGAAAAATGTCGTATACACATAGTTTTGGAAATGCTTCTTAAGCGAGTTATATCCAACGATGTAGGTTATGGCTCCCCAGCACTTTCGCTGAGAACATGGCACTTTGGTTAATTGAGGGCTTTTTAAAATTGGGGGCCATAAGTTGAGAGCTTAGCTTTACTTTTTATTATGATAATTCACCTTAAAATTCAAAGAAAACAAGTCTCAGAACTCTTAAGTGGAATACTTTTTTAGAAAATAGTTGAAAAACTAGAATGTGTCGAAAATAATTTATTTACACATGTTTAGCCTCTGTATCAAGGTTTTTACAAATAATATTAAGGTTAAATACCTTTTGTACTGTTGGTGATCCGTATTTAGTCAGCGACAAAGGTTTCGAACGTTAAAGGTCCATTTTCATGCTTACAACCAAGTAAAACATCCTCTCCATCCATAGGGTTGCGAAGAGTCTTCAAATAACACTTATACGAACACCAAAACATTAACATAAATTTGTGTTCGTATAAGTGTTATTTGAAGACTCTTCGCAACCCTATGGATGAAGAGGATGTTGTACTTGGTTTTAAACATGAAAATGAACCTAAACGTCCAAAACCTTTGTCGCTGACTAAATACGGATCACCGACAGTACAACAGGTGATCTACAACAGTGATCCACAACAGTAGATAAAAAGGTGTTTAACCTTTTTATTAATTTCTTTACGTTTGGCCGGCAATAACTTGTTTCTTCCAACAGTAAACACATAATATTTTTTTTATAAAATTGGTAGGAATCTTAATTCTGATTACACGAGTAAAAATGAAGTGTACAAACAGAATCGTTATTGCAATAAATAGCGTTTTAAACACGACAGAAAACCACTTGAACGTCGATAACTGGAAAGAATACGTTTTACCAAAATCACGTAGTAAAATTATATTAAACAGTTTAAAGAAAAAATTAAACGAAACAAACTTTATTCATTTTTGAATAAATAATTGCATGTACATACTTTTTGTTATATTATAATTTGGCAACCGTACTAATAAAACAGTGTTTAACAATAATGCTATTAGAACTTTAAAAAAGGTTTAGAACTGTTGAATATCGATAGATGTCAGACAAACATGCGGCTTGTCCATGCGCATACTGTTTGTTCTGTTTGCAACAATTCCTTTTTTGCCAGAATAACTCGCTATATGTTCTTAATTTATGGTGTTTATTTAAAATAACGCTGCCCTCGCCGATAAAGCATACAGACAACGTTAACCTTTTCGCAAGGTTCCAAATTCTACAAGATTTATTACCAATACAGAACCTATTTCACGTTACGGGACGCATGATCACTTCCCAGTATTAAGTTCCAGTGTGACCACTTACTACAATGTGAAATTAATGCAGAATAAAGCATCATTGATGTTGAACGTAGTCCAGGTAGTGCATTGCAAAAAGGTATTGAAACCCCTTTTAACAACAACCTTTACCCCATACTACAACTAGGAAACGTCGCTTGGAGTGCTGTCATCTTCTAAACACTATTGTCAACTCTTCGAGTACCTTTTTGTTTTGTTTACTGAGTCATAGTTCATTCGTGATGGTATCAATAATACACGAAACCATCATTCATGGACAGAAGTGTACCTTCGATTAGGCCAATCCATCAACACCAATTCGCCATTGTTGAATACTTAAGCGTTATTTGTTTATTTCCCAAGACCTCTTGACAGGTCGGATTTACTAACAGTTTCTGCTAGATGCAGAACCAGCATCGCTTGAATATATACCTCTTGCATCTTGACGCCAGATTTAATTCCAACATGATGGAACTCCGCCTCATTTTTCAAATGATTTTACCACCAGTTACTAAATTAATGGATCGGTCGTGGGGATCCCACTATCAACCAATGGTCATCAGATAAGCCGTTGGATATCTGCATCCGATGATGGATGAAATAACATGACCACAGACTGCGGAAACATTTAAGTATTATATTGTCTGTGACATGACAGTCAAAGTAAATACATGGGATGCATGACCTGCCCGCATGAGTAAAGCTTCAGGCAGTAAAGGAAGGCTTTTTACATTTTACAAACTAAAGGGCGCAATTCTAAAACAACCAAAAATGCAACGGAGTGGGTGGAGGTATACATTTGGAATTTTTCTTTAAAGTTTATTGAATAGATTTATTTATTAATATGCAAAAACGAAGTTATTGTACAAATGTAAAAAAAAATTGTGGACTTAAATCCTTTTGCGTTTACACTGTTTTTTAAAACTATTTTACTCAAATTATAATTCTGGGACTTGTTTTATTGAATTTCTTAGTAAAATACCATAACTATAACTAAGCTCCCAATATCCGTACCTAGATTAAAAAGGAACAAGAGTGCCTGCGGTTTTTGAAGAGCCGTTTTCGAACCTCTGTTAACTTGTTTTTTTAACTTTCAACCAAACAATCATACCGCGAGGAGAAATGTTCGTGCAATTTAGGGTCACCCTATATTAATTGCCTATACTATCAAGGTGTTTCAGGTTGCCTAGGTATAAAAGTGAGTCAAATTTTAAAATATCACAACTGCATTTTTTCAACTTACAAGCGTAATTTGTGTAAGATACATCATGCTTAAGTCGTCGCAATAGTGATATGTGCACTCGAAGTCGTCTCTTTAAGTTAAGGGAGCTTTCATTAGGTAGTAAAATAAAACATATTACGTAAAGTAGTCGCCTCTCTTGATTTGTGTTAAAACTTGGTTCAGTTCCATTGTTCTTATTTTTACATTAAACTAAGCAATACTCGTATTCATGTAACTCCTGGATTATAAATTAAACATTTTACTCAAATAAAAATAATAAAGAGTTATACAAAATCTGTTACAAATTTAAAATTTGTAATCGTCCAACTGTTGGCAGTTTTGCCTAACTAGGTTTCATATTAATTAAAACTAGTTTTAAATTAATATTGTCCTCAGTAATTATGTGTTGCAAGTAGGCCCACAGTATTTATCTCAACAAAGTAGTCTAGACAACTGATTAATGTTGCAATGTGTTTGACTAATACTAATACAGAGGATATCTAGCAAATCGAAGTTAAAAGAGTGTTTATTTGACTTTGACCGAATTCCCAATTATGTTTAATGTATTAATGGCTTATTTCTTTTGCAGGTAACACTTGGTGCTGACTATTCCTACAAGTTTATTGTAAGTTTAGTGGTTTAAAACATCTAGAAATATATTTATAGCAGGACGAACGAAATATCCTTAGCTGTTTGATTTATGATTTTTATCCTAAGTACATCATTTAATATATTTTACGAGTACTATATAAGTTTTAGACGAGATACTTGGTTCGTTATTTACAAAAAATAAACAAGAATACAGACAGAATTGAGATATGACAATATATTTCATCGTTATTCCATTAGGGAATATTTAACGCGTATTCTGTACGCATGTTTTTTTATGAGTTAACTTCGCTAGGATTAATTAGAAATACGTAAATTCGTAATGCAGCTGCAAGTACTTTTTTGTTTTGGTAGATAGACTGAAGTATGTATTGTTGTTAAACATTTGCTCACTTTAACTTATCAGCTGTTTAGCTATAATTTTAGTTGGTAGACTTCTCCACTCGCAGCATCCTGCAGCAATGGATGCACAGATGTGTGCATATTTAGTTTTTGCACGTCTGGGATAAGCCTGTAGCTAACTCCACCCATATATTGAGTCTCTTTACAGTTGCATGTTTCATTCTGGGCTTGCCTTTGTGTTATATTCAAATCCCAAAGCTGTGTTTCGCAATGTTGAAATCTAGCAATTTAAACTAATTCATGGCAAAGTTAACGTCAATGACGAGTATGTCTTTTAAAACAAAGTAGCCATAATTTATTAGAGAACAATTTTAGTTGAACTTGGGTGATTAAAAAACTTACTCTAAATTAATGTGTCTCAATAAAATAGTTCGCTCTATAAAGCTACTTAAGTAAGGATAAAGATAAGTTTTGAGAGATTAAAATACACACACAATGATACAATGTTTTGCATTCTCTTCTTTAAAGGTTTAAATAATATGCATTTGTCATCTTACAAGAAGTGAATTATTTTATTATACCTCCAGCAGATTCAATCAAACAGTAAACCGTCATATAACATGTATATATTGACTGTCCATAAACATAGAAAATATAATGCTAGACATGTATTTTGCATTGTTTTGTACAATGTTTCTAATCATATACCGTAGAGAATTTTAAAACATTTTCCAATTAATTAACGTCAAACATTGGTTTTGTGACGTCGGTTATTGTTAAATGAAATGTACCGTGGAAGGTGTATCTAATCGGTGTAATAATTCTTTGACTAGTGACATTTAGCAAGGAAACGTTAAACTAAATATGGATATTTTAAATGATTGTCTCTCTCCTTTTATTATAATACTCGAGTGAGTTCCTCTACCTCAAGGCTGATCAGTCACTTTTAATGTAAGACTATGTTGAGTATGAAACTGACATTTGTAATTTGTGTTAGATAAATCCTGCAAATTGGACCTCAGAAAGTCACCTCAGTCCAAGTTTTCAGCTTGTTCACAAAATGAGAGAGCAGGACTTGTTTTAGTGAATTTCGCATATAGGGAATAAGCTATTACCGTATGCATCATGGTAAGACCTACACTTGGGACCGATTTACTTTTTCGTTTTGAGGTCTCCACCCACAGGCCAAAAAAACATCCGTTCAAATTTATATATATTCTATATATATCTAATCTTGTAGAAATTTTTTACAAGTGTTAACCTGCCATTATTCAAGATTGCGTACAATTTAGTATATTTGTTTTCGTACGTTGTTGGTTATGGAGAACATTTAAAAAATACCAATTTAAAATTCTTATTATAGAGAATTAGTAGACTGCTGTAGTTGTTTATGCATATTTCTTTATGAAACGTGGAAAATGTATCCATTTTATACCAAGCTATGAACATTTTACCAATAAATGCACCCTGTAACTGCAAACCGAAGTACTCGTTCAACCTATTGTTATTTAAATAGGAAATAAGTTTGACATTTTTAAGTATGTGTAAATTAGGTCCCTATCATGGATATTGAGTCTCTCAGCCTGCAGGTTTGCTATCGCGGGGGTTTTTTTATAATTTATAATTCTATATTATTAAGTATATGATTTGTCAATACCCATCCATACTTTTAGATTTTTGAATGAAAACCTGCTCACGTATCTTTGTTTACTGCGTCCAAAAATGTATTACAATTGAAATACAGTAAAACACAAGACAGTGAAAAAACCAATTGCATGCTTAAATAATCTATCTGGGACATATACAGTAAAATCTATAAAGTTTGTTTATAAATTCAAGCCCCATTGAGCCAGTTTCTTCAAAATACACGTCGCATCGCATCGATATGCCTATATATATATATATATATATATTTATTGCCTATATATGCCTATATATATTTAGACCGGACCTAACTAAATATACACTATTGAAGATTTTTAACCATAACCTAGACAGACCGATTGAGTATTGAGTTTTGTCGCCCATAGTTCAATACTGTATATTGGAAATAATCTAATTGTTTGGTGAATCTTTTCAATTGTTTCACTACTATACAGGAATTAATATTTATATTTCGTTTCTCTATGTAGTACTGCTAAAGGACATATCTACATTACTTAAATATGCTTTAACTTCAGTGACAGTTGAGTTCTTCTTGTCGATGGGTCACATAGCGTGTGAGATCATTGTATGACTTGATGTTTGGCCTGAGGTGATCATATGATCATGTGGATGATCACATAGGTCTTCGGGCTCTACATGTATTACGTAATGCACCTGAACTATACAATATATCGTGTTGATCATTGGGAGTGGAAATAATGCCCCACATCAATACGAAAAGATATACTTTCTACCATGGATCCCATTACAATTGATTTAAATAAATAATTTGTGCAAGTACTTCGTATGAATATAATTACAAGTCAGTGTTTGAAAACTTTTGTACTTTGATAGAAAGATTTATGTAAAATAATATTGATACTTAGCATGAAGTCTTAGAAAGTTTTCAATGAGCCCCATTACATTCTTAATGTTTTTTTCAGCAATACTATAATTGTTTTAATATTTTGCCTAGCTGCTTGAAAGTGCAATAAAAGAGTGTTTCTTTCTGAAACTGAGCACTGTTTCGACAGTGTAGACTCTCCTCTCGAGGTAGAGTAATTTAGGTGTGTCTGATAGCTTAATCCTTGCAGACAAAGCGGGTATTGCTGTAATACTTCCGGCAATGATAAAAGGGTCTATAGAGAAAGAAGTTTTAATTGTCTCAATAGCAAATAGTTGTATTTAGAAGATATAAGATGAGGGACCTAAAATTTCATAAAACTATGGCTGGTGTACTTAACTTTCTGAAAAGGCATTGATGTATTAACCTGTGTAAAACATTAATATCAATCTATAATTATTTCGTTATTCAAAAGATGGTGCTAAAGTTAGAAATATATTCTTTAGTGTTGACGATTCAACCATTACTATGCAAAGTGTTTGAGTTCTGTTCTTTGATCATTTGGAATACATTGCTTTTGATAACGAGCGCACGTGTGCATATGTATTTATTTCTATTTATTTTGAATGCTTTTAGATAAATTGAACAATCTCTATGAAGTTAGAGACAGCAGTGTAATGTTTGCTTGCATTACATTTCATCATTATTTCACTAAACGTGTTTTCTGTACGCGTTTTTTGTTATGCGGCAACTTGGTTTAACAAACATAAACGTGGTTACAAAACACATTTCAAAGGGGAAAATAATTGCTAAATACAAATGTATAACTGACATGTAAAACCCATTGAGTACATAGATTTTTTATTGGGGTGTAGAGAAATTTGAAGATTTTAAACATTTAATGTTCTGCTGAAGTCTTCTTTGATACGAGAGGCTCTGCAATATCGCATTCTTACAGATATATTTTATTTGATCGGTTATATCTATATCTGGCTTGACAATATAATGATATTGACACACTAAATGTAGTGTCAATTTGGAATACATGTTATATCGAGTTACGTTAGCAAATTACTTAATTTAAATACATCATATAGAAACTTATCAAGTGAATTGATCATCTCCAATTATCAATACTAACAGATATAGAAAAACAATTTTAAACATAGTGAAGCAAGAGAAGTTCTTAAAAGTATTTAGTCAATTATAAATAAGGTGCTTCAACTGATTTATTCAACTATAAATTAAGTTAGTTATAAACCTGCATTGATGAGTAAAAATATCTTTAAAAGCGAGAGAAGACTCGTTATTACGTGTTTGAAACTTTTAATTGACTATTGTAAAATATAAATTAGTAATAGTTCGTTATATAGTTCGTTAAAGTTAGTAATAGTTAGTTAGTAACAGTTAGTTCAGGTTGATTTGTTAAAACCCAGTACAAACTCCTGTAATCGGTTTATTTATGTAACTCTGAAATTTCCATCGAGAGCAATTTTATATTGTAACTTATGACACGAGTTTGTTTAATATAGTATATTCGGCACTTTGTAAATTGTGTTTTATAGTCACTACAAACTTAGTGTAGTTTGTCTATATGGAAGTAGTTGCACTCCATAGTTAAAATATTTCACTTTGGCGTTCTAATTTCATGTTATTGGCCAAGTACAAATCATTTTTTGCTTCGCCGATACCATTTTTCAAATCTCTTGGAATGCAGAATTATTTGCAATTAATTAAAGCTTATGAAAGGTCGTCTTCATTTTGACTTCGATGAGAAATAATTGAATAAAGGAAAAAGTAAATGACTCTATTGATACTTGATCTCATATATGAAAACATATCTTGGCTATTCACAATAATGTATGTCATCAGCAGTAAACTACTGTATGCACATTCGGACTGCGCCTCAGCACGGGCCTAATGGAAGTGCGAGAAGTTGATTTATTCCATTACGTACACCAATCTGGCGAAGGTTGAGTCTAGTTGCGTAAGTACGCTGTTTAATGAGAAGAGGGTCGCCTGGTGACTCGAAGGGCTTTTGTGAGCTCCCCCGGCCCCTGCTCGGCCCCTAGGGAAGCTTTTGAATCAACTTCTGCCTTCTGGGCCACTCGACGGCAACTTCGTGCCTGCCTTCAGATACCATCTACGTAGAAAATCTTCAAACACTTCGCCATTTGAAAACACTTTGCTATCGTGAAAGCAAGAAATGTTAACTGCTAACATATATCGTCTCGTACAATATACAAGTACTTTGAATACTATCCCACTTTTCAATTAATTATTAAATTATTCTATACTCATGATTCGTAAACAAAATTACAATGTTGACGTAATGATATAATCACAAGGGCTTCTGTCTGTGTGTGATTAGAGAGTAAGTGGATGTGACGCAGATCAGAGGCCTGGATGTTCTTACCAAGTAATTTTCTTCCTATCTTAATGTAAATATCCAAGACATGAAAAATTGTGATTTAAGATGTTAACTAGACACTACCATGGTTCTCTAAGTACTAAATAACATATTTTCCGTATAATGCAATAGGAAAATATAAATTTGTACCTACGTGTTTAAGGAAAGACTATTGTTCATTTGTCTAAAATAACCTACAAAGAGTATATATAACACTTGTGTTAGTGTACCATCTAAGCTCCATAGGAGTTGTATATACTTCAGTCAGAGGAATTATCTATTGTCAACCATTGTTTTGTGTTTAAGATGTGTGGAAATGTTGATAGATTTTTGGGTTTTGAACACATTCTTGTATTGTCCAATAATATTTCAGCACGAACAAAATGATTCTTTCACTTCTTACAAACATTGCAGAGAAGGCAAATTGCGATTATACGTTAACAAGACATCTGTGTCATTCTCGAAGGAAAATAATTTACGATTCTTGCAGTTATAGTGTTTTTGTCTGTGTTTTAGTGCTATATTTAGCATGTTTGTAAGTATATTTTCAGAGTTTTATTTCAATTCGTAAATTTCAAATTTTAGTTAGTTGCGCTCAAGGATGTAATCAATTTTGATTTTATTAATTAAATATTGTATGAATGATCCATAGCAATATCCACGACACTTGAGGTAGGTGATGAAGTGTTAGGTGCCCCAGGTCAAGGGGAGGGGGTCCACCATTGATAACAGCCCCCCGGTGGTGAGGAGGGGGGAGTATCGGAACTTCAACTTGTAGTCTGCGTCTCGCAGTCGCGCCGTACACCGTATAGTCCGCGGAGTGTACAGTCGTACAGTGCAGTGGTGATAAGTGGTTTAGTGTGCTGTGAATCAAGGTTCTTTAAATTTAACTTTCGTAACTTGCAAATTTTTTAAGCTTAATCTTTTTTGTGCGTCATTCTTTCTTAACGAAATAAATAGGATACGCTCAAAGTAATTAACAAAAAGATTTTTTTAGGGGATGGGGGTATTTTTTGAAGGAATTTAAATATACCTTATGTGACCGTTTCTATGAAAATGAAGTGGTAAAATTAACAGGTGCATATAAAACAGTTTTAAAGTTCTTATTACATTTCAAATTTTGTTCTTGTTAATTTATTAAAAAAATTTCTGTGAATTATTTCACATGAGAAGTAAACTTTAACTGTCTATGAATAGTCAAAAAACAATATTTAGATTAAAAAAAACAATGAAGATACTCATATTAATGTTTAAGGACACTTTTGAAATTCCCACAAACATTTTTCATTCAGTTTCAAAGATAAATATAAAAATATCTTTAAACTAATGCATACAATTAGTTACAAACGTAGAGACATTTTCCCAGTCTTAGCTTTAAACATTAAACTGTATACATTTCATACGAAAAGTAAACTGTCAGTGTAGGCCCTATTGCCCAAATAAACATTTAGATTTCAAAAATAAAATGTAAGAAGTTTGCGTACTGATTTTTAAGCTTTCAAGAACGGATTAACTTGTTTTTAACTCACACAAGACATTGAAAGTCTATAAACCAATTGAAAGTTCCCTTCAAACCGCCCTTTAAAACTAATCCTGAATTAACAGATAACTCCTTTTAGAAATCACAAAGGTTTCGTAGAGTTACAAGTGTCATCAGGTATATTTAAAGATTATTCTGTAAAAATTTCGCCCAAAAATCAACTAAAAGTAGGCTATCAGTTAACCGTCCAATGGAACTATTGCGCACTCAAATTCAAAGTGTTTATAACTACGCTATCTTAACGCTACCTAAATTTTTAAATTTAAATACTCGTAAAAACTATTGGTGTAGATATTTTTCATCTAGTTTTACTGAATTCCCTCTCAATTGTCCCATACAACTTTTTCAATAGTAACTTAATCGTCCATTTGTTTCTCTTATGGCAAATACATGTAGCGAAAATCCCCCAGCTTCTTGAGAGTAGTTTATTTCTTTTCCATCTCATTTTCTCGCGGAGTTGCTCACCTAAGGCGCGTCTCGCGTCTGCTGTATGTTGCCTATTTGTTATTCATTGATGCGCCTTCCCCCTACGTGTTTCCTCAATATATACATGCTGTGGTAGTGAGTCACATTCACTGCTCAATGTACATTGTACACACCTTATACCGACTAAGATCACTTTTAAACTGACATTTTTTGCTAATCATAGATGCTTGTTGCATTGAAACAGCTTCATTTTCTCTGAAGGAAATTCAAAAGGTTAGCCTCCAAAAGAGAATCAGAGAAGGGTGGATTTTTATGGTCTCACAAGATGTATACTGCCGTCTTCTGTTTTGGACCGTGTCGTCGAGCCATTTTTGATATCAACGATTCGTACACTTCAGTACTCCATCGTCCAGTAAATTCAGTAAATAATTCACTACACAGACTACTGCTCTACTGGATGTAATGGAGGTATTACTTTGACTGACCTCGAATTCAAACACAGCTCGGCACGGTCCGACGTTGAAGATAACAAGTATATGACGAATTAGGTTAATGCAACTGCTGCTTACCTTTCAACGCTTTGTAGATTGAGGGCAATATTATGAAGTTTGGGTGTTAAAACCATATAGTGTAATTTTGGTTATTTACTACTTTGATCGGGTGTCAATTATTGTTAATTTGTTCATTATAAACGATGTTTTGGATTCTTAAGGAACCCAAGACTTCCTTAATCTCCTCAGCTGGTATAAGTACCTATTTCTTAATGTGCAGTAAAATACTATTCTTCAAACCGAACAATCCTTCATAGAGGTTTCCTACTTGTACTTCAAGATACACTATTGATAAAAATGGAAATGGGGGAATCTAAACAAACAAAAATTGGGTTTTAATTTCAGTAAATATGTTATGAGATAAACTGGGTAGAGTAATTGTTAGAAACATCTAAAATCCACACCTTAGACTATTAGCAGTCGCACGAAATATTGAAACTCAATAAGTAGCAGTCTATATCTATTTATATAATTTTAACAAGAACGATGATTGTAACCAGACCTCTTAAATAGATAAGAATAGATAGGCAAATAGCGACCGACTATATTTGTATACTTTTGCGTGAAAATGTTAACTTCCCATCCTCAAACAGTTGGTTTACCAAATCAGGAAATGTCGTACAATTAAATTGTTTGATATGTAATCAAAAATGGTCATACAAGATTTTCTCGTAATGTCTAACGAACCAATGTTCTCTAACTATACATCGTGTTTTACATAACTAGTAAATATATTTTGTAACTAGAAATCAGTTTTACAATAGTTATTTTTTACTATGAATGTATACTAAAGCACTGTGCGCAATTTGGAAAGCTACTATCTAATCCCATTTTGGCCTGTGCTTTTAATTTTTTAAGCATATATTTTACGTAATATACAGTTTGATTTAACAAAACTCTCGGTATTTTTTAACTCTCCAACTGTCTCGGGATTCCATTGGCGAGGTATTTTGTACCTTGTTTTGTTGGCGAGGGCGTGATTTAATATTAAAATACCCGCAGAACGCAGACCCTTGTACATAGGCCTACTCTGACTCGCCAACTTTGCTTTTTAAATATTTACACACTTTTCATCATATTTATGCTTCATTTCATCGTGCAGTTTTGAAAAGCTACATTTGATATAGTACCTTCCTTCATTCATTTAAGATTAATTTAAATTAGAGTATATTGTTTTGTTTTGTCATTGGCTATTACTGAGGTCGATACTTTGATTGTTTGACATATTTAAACTATTTTGAAGTATTTTAACCACTGTGAATTATGATTGTTATGCTTAAACTAATCGTTGTGAAATCACTGCAAAGTTTCGAAGGATCTCGTGTATGTAAAAAGTTAAAGCATTTCACCATGAAACGGTTATTACAAAATGAACGTACATCGTTGGGTAATTAGTTACGACAGTTTTTATATTTTTGTCAGCAGGCAGTGACGGCAACCTTTTATCCTGGAGATAAGTTATCTCTGAGATTATGCTGATAAGAGATAAGAGAGATCCCTCCTTCAGGATCAATAAACAAACAGTCGCGTTCGCTTTTCGTCGACACAACACGCGGGCATTTGATCAGGAATAGAAGCGCAGGGAAGCAAAATATGACTGGGGAAGTACCTTAACTAAAAGGCTAACCTAAATCTTGTTCTTGCTTGTTGCATATTTTATTATTGTACGACTTGAAAACTCATTCAGAAATCTGGTTTACGGCCTATGATATTTCATTATGTTTTATACCTATCAAAGCTTAATCCTAAATGGATTCGTTAAGTTAAGGGAATTTACTATAAATATTCGCAGCATCTAAACCAACATAAATACAAAACTACCTTTTGTGAAAAATATTCAATTCCTTCTTGGGTAAATGAAAAAAGTATCCATTCATTGATCGTATGAAAAATAAACACCTAAAAAATTGAAACTGAAAGGTTACTTTTATCATTTTTACTAACTTACATGTTTAATTAGATTGTTATCGATTACATCGTACGGTTTCTTCGATTTTGCATACCCGAACTTTATAAATTTACAACACTTCATTAAACAACTGTATCCTGTAACCTAATAGAGACTTATGAACTGAATTATCGATAGCTTTGGTGTCTAAAAGACAAAGAACGTATTGTGATGTTAGCTACCAAATGGTTGGTGCCAGCGACTCCCCCTGCCAGGAAGCCCTCAGACAAGCCCAAGGAACCCCAGGAGTCCTTCCTGAGGTCCTTGAGGCGACGGTCGCTGCGGGTGAAGAGGTCCAAGTCCTTGGTGGTCCAGGAGAAGAGAAAATCTGGTAAGGATATAAATACTCTGGTAAAATAAGTAATCATAAGTCTCGCCACTACCATGTTAATCATCGAGCCTAATGTGAAATGTTAATTAATTATGGTCCTTCGAGCCGTTTTCTTCTTCTATGCATAAATACTTTTAGTGACTATTTTTATAGTTGGACTATAACACGTAGACAATATTTCTCTCCAATCACATATTCAATATACTGGATTCATTTTATAGTTATTGTAGACATTTGATTACAACTTTATTATTACTACAAATGTTCAAATTGTTTTTTCATACAACAAACCACTAATAGAACACGTAATAGTTTAAACTTTTATCAGTGAAGATTGAAATTGTATTTTATGCTTTGAAAGAGACCTGAGTTGTTTTTAGATCTTGGATGTATCCCTAAATATATACCATAATTATGGTAAATAGTATTTTTTTAATATTCTAGATGGAAAAATGACTTAAGTACATATCAAAAAGTGAACGTTGCGTGGTATCTTGACTGGTATGCATGTTGTTATAGTATTTACCTGCAGTGTATATAATTTAGATTAGCTAATCCAACTGCATTTTTATAGTAGATATAGTCACACCTAAATTAATTTGATAATAACGTTATATATGATTTAGCTATTGCAATACGAATAGCAGAAAGAATATCAACATCACTACAAAGAAAATAACTTGTATCAGCAATCTGACACATACTCTCTCCCTTTAGCTTGTCAACAACCTTTAACGTGGTTAAGCGGTGGAAGTACAGTAACTATGTTACAGTTACAATAACTTTTGAACCACAATTTTTACGGGAATAGGATTTGTACCATTTTGTTTAGAATTTAAAGCACTATAACATACTAAAGTTTTATCAAAATCGTTAGGGCCATTTTCTAGAATATCCAATCATTGCGTTATTTTACGGGGTTTTATGGGAATATTACCATTAAAAAACAAATTCAAAGAAATTAAAGAAACTCCTTGAGTTACCATGGATAACGTTAATATTGGTAATATATAATTGTTAATATTGGTAACTACATACCAAATTTCGTCAAAATCAGCCAACAGGTGTGGTCTGTAGCTCTTTACACATCCACACATACAGTCACTCACACCTACACATCAAGACATCACTTCGAAAACCACTTTTTGGGCTCAGGATTATCCACTCAAAACTGAAACTCGAAAATGTTGACGAAAATAATGCGTTCTACATACTATGTTTAGGGGGGGGGGGAGTAACATCTGAATTAAAGCATTACTTCAACAAACTAAAATGTTATGTCGCAATCATGTACCTATTTACGGTTTCTACGATTTAACAACTCAATGCCATTTGTATCGGTGTAGATTTATTGTTATCAACACTTCAAAATGTAATTTGTCACGCCTTCAGTATACGTTACTAATATACTGCAATGAAAACACCAGAAGTATTAGTTATTCCTTTGTTTCATTATTAACCAAATTCAAATTGTTGAATTTTTAATATATTTGCTGTCATGTGACTATGAAATAGCAATAATACTGGAAGATACTTCCAATTTGTAACATTATGTTTCAAATTACTAAGATATTTGTGATTTAATTACAATCTTTACAAGATAATTACTTAGAGTAGCGTCACTGTTCTCTGTACTCCGCCCACAGTAACTTGACGATCATCATCAGCATGTGAACTGATGATCGATCATGATATGTCACTCCACGGACGTCATCAGTGTTATGTTTCTGCTGAGCCGTCTTGACCGCTTCACTTTCTGCTGACTATCTGTAGTCAAGCAACCATATTGTGCTATTGGTATTTTATATTAATTTCTGTTTGTTGTAAGAATTAAACATTATTGAAAAGCCTCGGAAATTTGTCTCAAGAGTAATTTGGGAGGTTATAGCTGTTTTAGTCGTATTTATTTTGAGTATTCAAACCAGTGATGGAGGCAGCCTGATAAGAATGTTGTTTTGGTAAGATATAAAGTGTTGAAATTGTATAAATAATTATTACTGAGTTTTATGTTTGTATTTGAGTAAATTAAGGATGCATGTATTTACTCTTTGAACGAATTGTAGTTTTGGCGTCTGGGGATCCTTAAATGAAAACATGAAAATTGTCTCAGTCAGACCCTCGTCACCATAAAGACTGAAGATTACTAGCGTAGGTAAATTATAAGAAAAAAATAATGAAATCCCCCAATCAAGTATTGTTTTCCAACTCATATAGGCGCTATTTCGGCATCTAAAGAGACGAGAAGGACTAGGAAAGTCAACTCCGGTATCGCTATAGACGCAGGTATGGGCCCAACGAATTTCTTTACTATAAACATCAATAGAGGCATTCTATTGTTCTCAAGTCGAATCTATCAATATTTTCAAATTGGGTCCTGGCAGCTTTACTTTTAGTTCCGTTTCGCAACAAGAAAGCAGATGTTCGGCAGATGTTTTTCTGAATCTTTCTCAATCTATTGTGTTTCCGGGCCTTAGCACCCTCTAAGATTGAGTCATCGTACAAATTCAGATCACTAGATTTTGCCGATTATATTGGAAAGCACTGATTTTACCGAATGCTTTAAATCATACATTAAACCATTACCTACCATTAATTACCCATTACCTATGCATTTATTTAATTACTAACTTTTATATTACTGTCAACTCGTTTAAATTTTACACCCACAATTCGTTTACGAGTTTAAACTTTTTGTTTGCCTTGATATAATAATTTACTTGTGATATTAGTTTTCGCGATTCGTAACTATCAATCACATTATTTTTAACTAATATGTATATAAACTTGAGAGACGGGCAGCCGAGAATATTAGATTCGGTCATCGCTATGATTTCGACATTTTAAAACTCAAAATAATTTTCCCTTAAAGTCACCATACTGACGCATATATTCGACTGTTTGAGCAATGCACCTTTGTGTATACTCAGTCTCTAAACTTATTAAAACGATAGTTTTTTCTATCGCAAAACTAATGTATAACATTGCTACGAAACGATTAAATGGACAGGTTTGATATTTAGCACAAAGATAGTCGATGGAATCATCTGATCATTCAACCACGTCAGAGTTATCTCCAGCCTAAGTAACATGGGGTTTATTTACTGGACATTCATCGGATGTAGTTATATGACTATATAACAATTAAGCTCAAACAACGAATTCGACACATCAGTTTTGAACCAGCATGAAATTAGACGAACGATATTGAACTTAAATAACAAGTCTAGCAAATATTAACCAAATATTATCACGGAAATTTATATAACTTCCCAGAAAACATTTTGCGGTCTTAAGATGGTGTCACGAATTTATATATGCATATTGCAACAACTTAAGCCACCTAAAAGCCCCAATGATTAGGGAATCTGCCTGTATAAATCAAAAGTCTTATTTTACTGTGAGTTGAGATACATTTGTATTCCTTTACCTGGGTCAATTAGCTATTGGTTTTTGTTGAAATACCGTAAATTCCATGGAGTACTATTTATATTATTTCTTAATTTATCATATCTTAGTAAAATTGGAATCATTGGTTGTGCGTATAAAGGAAATAAAATACTAAAAATATTACCAAAATAACATAGAAGCATGTATACTGACCAATGAAGAAGAGTATGCATAGACTTAAGTCCAAACAGAAGTTTCTTTCCCTGTGGTTTCGTATCATACAATCCACTCACTCGACTATTCATTGTAGATAGCAATACCTAACAAAGGACTTTGCTACAATCAATCTAAAGATTGCAGATTTTCTATTGGAATCGATAGAGTGTGATGTAAACAAAAACTGCAATTCGCCCAAACCTCAGTTTGGCTTACCCCATGGCCGATGACCTTTTACTGGATTCGCTTTCTCATCGATTCGTCACCCCGCAACTGTTCGCCGATGTAACACAAGTCTCATGGAATGGTAATGGTGGCGAAATTATACACCTCTTGCAGCAAATCTGCGCACTCGGCTAGAACAGTGCTTTAGATCGTAAGGATGTTTTCATGAAGATTCAAATGTCGACACAACACTGGAAATGTATGCAAGTTTGCGGCTTCGATGTCCGAAAATTTAGAGACATTTTAGCTTACGATAAACAGTAAGCCTACTCCGTTCCTCACAAGTTTTATTTTTCAAGTATAATATAAAACCAATTCCTATGGGTGCACATTTTTGAGTGAGTTGCTTGTCTAGTGGGTAGCTTCTCGGACTGCATTTAAGTTCAGTAATTTTTTATACAGATTTAATCCCTTGCACACCAAAATCTGCTTACGGAAAAATAAAAAAAACATGTATTCTCAACCGCGAGTTTTCGAATCTCATAGCTTGCTGACACTATCAATCAGTAATAAAATCATATTTTTAAACCCATACTGTACTGAACTTCGATAAATGTACGTGTGATATTTAGGATTGGGAATGCGATAAACTCACGTTGGTTGGAATACGTACATTAAAAGGCACACATATTTTAAATAGAAATATTAATAGCACATTTTTATCTTAGTTACAAAAAAATGGAAACGTTACATTGACGAAGACTTTCCTTCCAAATAATGAGCCTTTGACGTTAGGAAATTCCAGGAGTTTTACCAGCTTTTGTGGGCGTAATAAGAACAACCAGGAATTTCATAATTAAATACAGTAGGGTATACGTACACATAATTTGATATTTTGTAACAGGGTTGGTCGTAATTTTCTGTCAGTCTTCCATGAAAGCTTTAGAAAAGTATGTTTGAAAATGAACTGTATTTTTTAAATGAGAAAGCAAAATTTTATATTTCTCTTTTAAATTACTAATATCCTTAAAATAACTGTAATTGCCGATTTAAGTGCATATACCATAAAGTTGTGTAATATAAATCAGCTGCAATTAAAAACACGTGTTAACTAGATTAGCCGTTAATTTAGCCCAAAGCAAATCATTTAACAAACAAACAATGCAAACCAATTACTATTCAATGTACCATTCAATATTGGGACGGTACAATGTATACAGGGTTAGGCAGGCCGTACACATACTTTTACGGGAGTTCGTGTTCACTTAGAAACGCGAAATAACATTATTTCCCTCTAAACCACATACGAAGAATCCATTTAAAATTCTTAAAACATGATCCAAGCACAGGGTGTTCCAGAAATGAAGTTCACGGGTTCGAATTTCGAAATTTCCGTAAGGCAACCAATATCTCATTGTAATTTTTTAAAGGTCCTACTTAGAGCAACATTTTGGTGAAAACAGAACTTAATTATCTCAATTAGTTTCAAATAGCGGCCATTTTTGTGAGTTTTTCGCGAATTGATGTAATACCCTGTATTTTCGAAATCGCTTAACATTTTTACGTTCTGATTGAGGATTCGTAATCCTGGTAAAAACCACTTTACAGTGACGTGTCACATGCAACAATTTTCATAGTGATAATTTTTGTAATGTTGGTAGCCCTGTAAATAAAAAGAAAATCAAATTGCAACATATGTTAAATAGAATATCATTTAAGCGTCTTTTAAGATTAACAACTTTCCAATTTACACCTACTGTCTATTTATTTTATTATTTGAGTAATCACTCAAAAACTAAGTTTTCCCATATAAAATGCATGTTATTTTCAAAAGCCTGAAACTAAAACTAAAACAAAACTGTTATTATTTCACCTTTTAGGTGAAAACGTACTCCCGTAAAAGTATGTGTACGGGTGGTCTAACTCACCCTGTCACTGTATCTTGAATTTTTTTTTGTATAGACTATGTATGTATTTTACTATACACGATTTATAATATATAATAAGTGTTCTTGGTCACTGACTCTTGGTCTATATGACTCCTACGGCATGTTTTGAAGCTGTACATTTTTGTATTAAAATTTTATTTATATGTATTTCTTATCTTGTTTTGCTAGGCACGTGTCTCAACAGTGATTTTCCATTCTAGTTTTGTCAGATTTTGGCATAATATTATGTTGCACATTAGCTACAGGTCTATATTATAACTGTATAGGATGTGCTTTGCATTGGGATCGTAGCTCGCGTATTCTTTACAATTTATTTAAAATCAAAGAAATAAATGGCTAGAATTATGATTCTAATAGTGAAATAAATGGTATGATTTACTTGTCATTCATAAACTGGCAAAGCTTTTTTTATTCACGTAAAATTTTTAAGACTCTAATTCGCTGCAAATTTTAAACCAATTAAAAAATATTATAATTATTATTTAAAAGTAATATTTCGCACTTAAAGGTTTTTACGTCGAAGATCTGTGATAAGAGTATTTCTAAATAAAAAATAAAAAACTAGTCATATGGATAATTAACGAATACAGTAATACCTAGACTTAAATTCTTATTAACTTGGTTTAGACTTTTTGGTTACCATCAATAGCATATTTTTACAGACAAATTTAAAGTTTCTGCGATTACAGATTTGCGAAGGTGGTTAGCCTGAACGCCGCTAGGTATCAGCGCTGTGTCAGTTTATTGCAAAACCTGATATTGACAAATTATTTGAAACCTTATCCAGGTGATTATAATCAGTGTGCTTCATTAAATTACCCATCATGCAGTTCATTTTGTACGTATAATAAAGTTATATTCGTCGCTGTGATATTATGACAAATAGTACTTACTGTATGTAAAATCATTATGAATTTGAAAAATTACAAGAATTAACACTTTTAAAGATGTTATGTTCGATGTATATCCGAAATCATCGATGTCTAAACAAACAAAATACAACTTAACCTCAAGCTATGTGAATCAATTTCAACAGAATCACTTTGCACTTAAACTTGACAACCTTAAGTAACAGTCTACGAACTGTTCGGACAACTATTTGACCAATTTTTTGCACTCAAACGTCAAATCGTTACTCACGTGTTCTATGGGATGCAATTTTATTATTGTTTATCGTAGTGGTAACACGATTACAACCTTTCTAGATGGAGAAACATATGAGACAGAAATAGTTATACCGTATTTAGTATCATAGCTTTGACTGTGGATAACACTAAAAATTCCACTTCCATTTTCAAGCTGTTCACAGTTATTCTAAAATAAAAATGAACGTAAATCAAATAAGCCCTTGTAAAGTTCTGGTTTACGACGAGCATATCAACTGTTTTAACCAAGATAACTTTATAGAACAATTTATTGTAAGCTATACTATATTTGTATGTCACATCAACCCGGTGTCACTGTAACGAACATAAATCAGGAGATATAATTTTAGATACCGGTAGTAGCACAGTCTATAAGTGGCTCGTTCAACTGTGTTATTGTTTAGGGGGAAAATAGTCACAGCTGGTCTGTCCCCGTACATATGTATTCACTTCCTGGACTAACATAGATGTCTACTTCAGTATCCTAAAGTAAATGATTATAGCCATAATATAATAGTTTGTCCAAACAGTTATGGAGCTATTGTAAATATAGATATAATACACAATCAATTGTCCGTTACGCCTACTTAATAAAATAAAACAATACTTGCTTTTATTAGTAACTTACTTACATCAACGCTGAACAAAAATGTTTGCGTTCTTTAATTAACACCCTCTATATTCTTTTTCAGGTAAACACCCATATACCTTTATTTAATATATAGATCGTTGTAATATATATATTGAGCTTTACGAAAACCGAACAGTTGGCGAAGAAAGTAAAACCAGTACAGCAGCTTCAATCCACCGCACCTGCTCCGTAGACTTGCGGGTGCCCTTATAAACGTTCTTTTTCGTTACTGTAATATCCAAATTCGTAACGGTTAAGGATATTATTTTTAAATTTATACTCAGTCTTAACGAATATATTTTGACTTTCACGAACAAAGTTTTGACAAAGATAAGGGACAAAGTTCATGGCGTAAAAATCCTCCCTCGTTAGCGACGAATTAAAACAAAAAAGTACAGTCACCCACCCTTGAGGAACCCCGTAAAGCTAAGGGGTGAGTAGTGAGTGCTAGGTTATTGATTTCTTCTCGACAAGTCTACAAGTGTAGTACACAGCAGGCGAAGCAACTTGTGAAGTGAGTTGAACAACTCGTTAAAGAAGTACGGGTTCCGAACGCCCGTCCTAACTTTGAAAGCCACAGTGGATTACCCGTTAAATAAACTCTCGCTTTCTTATTGTTTTCGCTTTATTGAGCAATACTCGCTTTGGTGAGTCTGTAGTTTAGTCGGCAGCGCGACGAACTGTGTAATCAAGTCAGTGACGTGGGTTCATATATCGACAACACTTACAATTTATCAACAAAATTAAATTGTGTAATCATAATTGTGTAGTAATTGTAGTGTGTTTGCACTATAACGGCTCACTTATTGCGTTGCTTGATAAGTTCAAGAAAAAGGCCTTTGAGAATCTGGGGGCGGGAAAATGCAGGGTTAAGACGCAAAAATATAATTAAGAGTCCTTGGAGCCTAGACGTTCGAACTCGTAAAACAAATAAAGAACTACAAACAAAATTTATAATCCCACAGTATACTAGATATTTAAATTACAATCACTCTGGTGTTTCAAAAAATATTTTTGGACCCAAGGACTCTTAAGTAGATTTAAATTAATCAAGAGGTGTCTAACACAAGTTTTGTTTGTGCCACTTGAAATTTAGTTTAATAAAAAGTTTGGAACTTGAAAGGCTAGTTGTGGTAGTGCGGTTTTTATAGTGAACCTATAAAAGGATAGCAGAGTGACAAGTGGATTTAGCCTATATTCTACAACATTTTATTCTGTTGCGCTGAAACACTGAAGTTTTTCTTTTTAAGTTTGATCATGTCACTTGGCTTGTTTGGATTTATCACCTGAGGACGGAGTAAAATTCAAATTCATGAAACGGTGTAAAAAATTCTCTCCGCCGCAATAGGATATTATCAGCTGTTTTGAACGCAATTAATTTAAGTATCGTTATCAGGAAGGGTTCGAATCCACTTCTTTGGACCCTAGTGCAAAATTGCTACTTCTGGTTTTGTTAATCAACGGTTAAATTAATTTAAGAAAATGACTTAGTCTCGAGCTTAAACACATTTTCCTGTTTGAAAACCTATTTTCAACCCGTGGGATAAACTATAGTTTCGTTACTAATCATATCGTAAATATATTAAATAATTTTAACACTGAATGTGGTACATTATATGAGCACAATGTAGACGTGAGAAGATCTTGTTATGGATCAGCTGATTACAGAGAGAAGATTGCAAATTAATAACCCAATGATAAATGACATCTGGGTCCCCGAATCTGTTATTAAATATTCAATAGGTATTATCATAATTCAAATACTAAGTGAAAATATTAGAATATAGACTTTAAAAATGTTATGGATGTTAAGTATGTCATTCATTTGGAAGGCTGAAATTGAAGGAACAGATATTTTAGTGGTTCTGTATTAAGATCTTATAGAGCTCCTCACGTCCCTCAAAGTTTCTGCATATCCCTCTCTTATGTCAAATTGTACAGTTTTAATAAATTGCTAAAGTTCGTCGATACTTTTAGTAGATATGTTGTATGTTATGTGTGTTATTCCGTGCACCTAATACCAATTGAAATTTACTTATATTTTAGTTTTGGGAGCTATCGAACAATTTACTTCGTTTATTTTACTTAACTTCTAACTACACAACGTATTAGTTTGGAATGTTTAAGGAAGTGTTGCAAACCTATACAGTAAACAAACTTGTGGAGGGTTTCCTTTGCTCGAAGTCATGGTCAATACCATTACTCACAACTCCAAAACTCGTTAATCTTTAAATGTATAATACATATATAATACGGGTTTATTGCCTGTAAACAATTGAATCCCCATTTTCAACAAAATCGCCGAAAATCTAACTTGACGATTGTGTAAGCTTGACTATGTTGGGATTGTAACATTGTTCCTGTAGAATGAACACTCGAGTCAGTATTTTATCACAATACAGTTGGAATTTATACACAAACAGTTTGGAATACATACAACAAATAATTGTACCAATAAAATACTTTTACCGTCCTTCTGCTTATACCAGTTGCGTGTTATAGTGGTGTAGATATTGTGAAGTACCGTGTTTTACATACGTCGGTGCCACAATACCTGTAGGTCGATGAAGCATAACGCCACTACAATACACCAAACATTACAGCATTGTTTAGAATGTTACTACGGTGTTCAGGTGAGAATAGCGCGTAGTAGCTTTGTCAGTGGCCTCTTTTTAATCCAACAGAAATGCGTTATCGTAAGTAATTTATCTAAATATCCACACTCATAAGAGTAAGCTTCTCTTGGAAAATGTCTTAAGGTTGTAAAAAATAAAATGTTATCCAAAGAAGTAATGTTTGACTAATTTTCATGTTTTTAATCCTTAGAGAGACAAGTCTGTGGTATTATACCAACCTTACCGATAAATCTACTTCCAAATAAGATTTTAATTAATGGTCGGACTATGGGAACAGGGGTTTATAAAACAGGGAGGTTTTATGGGGTAAAAATTGGTTTTCTTATTTTTCCAAACCATTTTGTAGAACAAAAAATCTAATTATAAAATCTAATCTAGATTAAAAATCCAATAATTTAGAATACTGAAGCGTTATTATAGACCAAATGGTTTGGTACGGAGAAAATTATTTTTTTTTTTTATTCCTATGTTATTCTTATGGAGCGGTTGTTCTTATGGGAAACTGTTGTAGTTTGCTTGTTTATGAACATATTTCGATCAAATTTGGAAGTTGACTTTATTTCTTACTAAACTACCGGTATTAACATTTGACAAATAAAATCACCTTTTACCCTCCCTTTTACAGCAAATCTTGGTACTCGTTAAACTGATTCTATTTATATAGTGAATAATTGTGATATTTGTAAGGAGACATTTTAGTGTGAATCTAATCAGTCAAATGGAAATTGGCTTAGTCTGCAGGTTTGCTGCGGTGGGGGTATTATATTGTCTCACGATTAACCCAAAACCCCTCCAGATTTCCTGGGGGCTTTGAGTGAAGGAGCGGCCATACGGTTCTATTGCTAGTTGAAAGGTCCCAATTGATGTCAATTGATGTTCGTTAAGCGGCGATCACCAAGTGTGATGTCACATCCCAGATTCACCTGCTTAAACAGATCACAATAGTATCACGCTATGTGTCCTTTATACTCACGTGGGTAGAGTAGGGTCCTTGAACATTGAAATAGCTGGTAGAGGGGTCTTGACTAGTATTGACAGCGTGATCAGTGGTTCCCAAACGTGTTTCGTAACTTGTATTTTAATATTCGTGTATCAATTGTTAATAAAGATTCCTAGGAAATGCTCAAAGTTAATTTTTTGTATATTAGTAATCATGATTAATTTTTTCAATAATTGTAAAATGGTTGTAATTCCAAAATTCCAACTTGGATTGCGGCAATTATTTTCTTTTGAATACAGAGACACTTACCAGTAGGGATTCCAAGGGGTAGGGGCTACATGAGCTAAAGCCCCTCCCAATGGGACCTTGGAAAATCAATTTAACAATATATATTTCGTCCTAAAACCGTAATGGAGGTTTTTTAATGCAGTTCATACCAAACGTTTTGGTGTGAACTGCTACTATGAGGTTCGATATTAAATTCAAGACATACGTTTATGAAACTATTCAAACAGTACCATTAAATCATTAAACGTTTCTTGGGCATCCAGGAAACTTGTTTATTTTCGGGGAACCCCGAAATACATTATATAATATCTATCGCAACTATTTAGATAAACAATGGGCTGCTTGCTATGTAATTGTGAACATTTCAAAAGTGTTGCCAGTGTTAGAACCACAGTTCATAGGTCTTCGTTTTCCCCTCATTGGGAATTTTGCTACTACTAGACGTCTGGGAATTATCTAGGTGTCGATAATTGTATAGCCCAAGGTTAACGAACTTATTTGTTAAGTCAGGGTTTTAAGCATATTTGTCGATAGTTAATACTTTAACAATTTAGCTTTACTCAAGTGATGAAAGATCAAAACCATCCGAGGTTTCGCATTGCATATATAGTCTTAATTTGGCATTAATTTTTCGTATCTCCTATTAAAGTGTTCCTCACTTTTTCGTTGCCTTGGTGATGATATTAACCTTTTTATGTTTTTATTCTTTTATTATTTTTTTAAACTCATATAAAAATATTTATTTATGTTCATCCTCAAGACTTAAAGTGTAAGAAGAGAACTGTGTCTCTAGCCAAATTGTTTTAAATAAATGATATTTAATTTATTTTCATTTAAATTAAATATGCAATTTTTAATTGTGCACGCCATAAAAAAATGACATGAGAAGAACGAGTTGATGAATTAATTGTATGAAATACTACAGATAATAGACAGTCAAATAGATCAAACTACACATTGTAATTGGGTCCTCAACAGAATATTGTAATAAAAAAACTGTATTACCTGTTTAGAATGTTAGAGTGAGTTAAATTCGAAATGATGAAACTGTGGATGACAAGAGCGGTTGCTATGTCAACAAAAATCAAATAATAACAATCGTGAAACCTCGTGGGGTTTGTTAACCTTCGTTTATCCGTCGTTTTTGATTTCGTTAACTTAACGTTTTAGTTTGTGGAACTGCAAACTCAAGTTAATGATGGAACGTACCGTAGTAATTTTTCTTATTCTCAACTAAATCGGTGTCTTTGTTTTCATCAGGAGAAATTCGCTTTATAACTTTCGTGAATTTAAGCCCTTATTAAGGTCGCTTGAGCCTTTGACTTTTGATACTGAAAGGCGATTTCATCTTTATGAAACCGGTGTTTTCTTGTCTTATTTATTTATTTATTTTACCTTCCAGTGGTCAAGAACCAGTTTGCAACAAATATTTATAGATGACGTACTTTAACTTAATTTGTAAATATAAATGTATATTATTCTTAAAAAAGAAATGCAATATTCCCTTCAAATTATTCCCGAGAACATAGTTGAATGAATGCATAGTTTATCAGAGCATGCAACTATTAAAGCACATTATTTATGTCTCCATAAACTATTACAGTATAAAATAAATATAAAGAAGAAAAAACCTGAAAACCCCGTAAAGAAGCTTGAGTTTATAATAAGTCACGTATCCTTGTAAAATGTATAATTTCTTTCCTACCTCCATCAAAAACCTGTGTGTTTTAAAATTCAAACTTGTCTTAAAAACTACTCTAACCCAGGCTTGCCTGTACAAACATGAAGAGTACTTTGGTTTAGAGTTTAAGTCATTTTAGTTTTAATGCAAGAGCCATCTTAATTGTTTTGTTTTTCTTTTGACGATTGTCATTAACTTTGTAGTTTTAACGACAATAAATCATTCATTTAATTTCATCATTCATTTTAGTTTTGCAGGATGAACAAGTAGGAGTATAGATAACTCATTTTACTGCAGAAAACTACGGCGGTGGCTACTTAACCTAATTTATTTTAGTGAATTTCCCATATAGGGAATAAGCTATTACCCTATGTCTCATGGTAAGGCCTAGACCCGGGACCGATTTTTTCGTCTTGACGTCGCCAGAGACCAAAAACACCATCTGTTCGTTAGCACGATAAATGGAGTAAAAATTGTCGGATTTTGATTTAATTCGGTACAAACGTGTAGACCTACGTTTATTCGAACGTGTTCGCGAACCAGCGTAATTGGGCAATGGGAATGAGGTTGTATGGGGGAATATTGGTTTGTTCCACTTTTGGCCCTAAAACAAAATTGCAATTTCTTTCCAATCGATTTGGTAGAGCTTAAAAATTAATAATTTTGTATGTTGGAGTGTTTTTGTGGGCTTAATGGTTATCGAAATAAAAAAACAACTGAAAATATGAAATACCTATGTTATTTTATGGAGAAAAATAAACTAATGTGGTCGCAGTCTGCCTGTATATGTATATATTTTAATTTATAATGATCAAATATGGCAAAGCTATTAACGTTTCCCTAAATTACGTTTTATTACCTTCCCTTTGGCAGCAAACCTAATTACCAATAAAATATAGTTTTATTTAAATAGGGAATAAATATAAAATTTTTACTAAGGAAATATTTTAGTTAAATTTCACTCGGGTATGTGGAAATTAGTTTTGTCTGCAGGTTTGCTGCGGCGGAGGTATTTTTATTCTATAACTGGTCACAACTATGGGGATGCAAGGTTTACTTGATGGTGGTGTGTCTATAGTCTACACTTGTACCGACGACCGCTGAATAGCAACCGTCGTATCAGGCTATGCGACATTAGTAATCGTGCTGTAATAGCTCATTACTTGTGTATAAGTGGTCACTTTATCTGCTGATGAAGGTCGTTTGATTTCGTTGCAAATAAGTGAGGTTAATTTCTCAAGTCACGTAATAGCAAATTAAAATACGCTGTATCATGGGTTGAACCTCGCTAGGTGCAAAACATGATGTATACTGTTATTCTAAATAACTAGTTTATTCGGAATATCTATCTTAATTGTCATTGAAAATTGCTTTATACATTTTGGGCAGTATGTAAAACTTATTTTGTTTCGTATTTTGTCAAGATCTTACCGAAATTGGGGTTGATAAAAAAAAATAAAATTAATACAATATGCTGTGCACATTTTTATTTTTCAACATTGCCTAACCTGTATCTAAGTAACCGTGTGATATTAAAACTGTCCTAGGGAACTGTACCGTGTTAAAAAGCGTTAGACTTATCCCCTTGTCTGTGGTTGAACTCAAAATATTAAATTATTGGAATACTAGAAAAGACATATTAAATCTCTTTTAAAGGGCAAATAAAAGTAAATACATTTCTGACAGAATACATACATTTTTGAAGTTAAATGCATTGGTGAATGTACTGATTTCAAATATATCAAACAGTTTTTCGAAATTTAATTTTGCTGTCAATAACCAATGTATATATACAATTTAAACCACAAACAGGGGTTATGTTTCTTAATTAAAGCACTTCCACGATATAATTAAAATGTATTCCTAGAATTTCCGAGTATATTCGTGTCCTTTCAATAGCTTTGACCAAAGTGTAGTGTTACTGGGACAGATCGAACACTAAGCCAATTGATTGCTCTCGAAATAGTTTACTGAACTTCGTACCACGTGCCGAAAACAAGGGTTTGCATACTTTTAATTGCGTTTTAAGTTGGGGATTTGCAAAACATTGACACCACATGTGCGAATGCAATTTGTCACCACTCTGTGAATTATAAACTAAAGCTTTTAAACTAAAAATATAAAATCTTGCCAATGAAATTACTGAAATCCGCTTAAAGTTAACGAGATAAGAAAACATGGATGGTCTAATCCTAATGTTTTAAGTACATTATAAGTTGAATATAACGGCAACATGCGGATAATGCCTTGAGTTTGCAATATTTTTGCTGCCTGGTCTAGTTACCATCAAACTGTGGTTAAAATCTATCGGATGGTGTTATTTTTAGGAATATGCCTTAACTGAATACAAAGTTGATATTTACGTTATCAAATTATGTACCGCATCCTTTAATGTTTTGCAAATAAAATACGGAGCAAAAAATGCCCCAAAGTGGTAATTTTAGTATGTCTGGTGAATATTTGTGAGATGAATTAATTGGGAGGATCAATTTGTTGGAGGTTATACTAGTGTCACATCGGACGGTCCGACCCCCGGTTAATCCGGTTAGCCCCGGTGCCAGATCCCCGGATGTGCCCCCACGTACATGACCACATCCGGTGTTGCCTTCTCTCAACAGGCAACACATCGTACCTTGTAGCGGACTGTAGGAGTTGTAAAAACTATTGTGTATAACAGAATACTCCGCCCCAACAAACCTCCAGACTAAGCGAATTGCCATTTGCCTAAATGGATTTTCACTAAAATATCTCACTACACATTTCATATTATTCTATGTTTAAATAACATAAGTTTAATTTATCAATGAGTACCGTATTTAGGTTTGCTGCTACAGGGGAGGTAATAATGTGTTTTTTGTGAAATGTTGATAGAAAATTTGTTCATAAAGAAACAAACACAATTTACTTATTCTCATAAAAATAACATAATAATTATAAATCTAAAGTTTTTTTTTTATTTTCACCTAATGGCGCATGGCAACGCTTTAGCTTTACAAAATGGTTTTAAAATAAATTGAAATTGTTTAGCGTCAAAATTGGGAATACCCTATCTTAAACCCATAAACCCCTGTTCCCATAGTCTGATCATACTGGTTCATGAACTCGTTTGAATAAATAAATACAGTATAAGTTTACACGGTTTTTACAAATTCTCTAAAAACTCGGATCATTTCACTCGTAAATATTTAAATCGTACATTTAAATATACACAAATTCACGGATGGTGGCCTTGGCCTCAAAGGGCCTCAAGACGAAAAAGTAAATCGTCAGGTCTCACCATGGGATCTACGGTAAGAGCTTATTCCCTATATGAAATTTGCTTATAAAATGTCAATTATGTCCGTTTAAGTCATCAAACCTACTCATACTTTACACTACATTATATAGTTACCATGTTTTCTAACATGATCTGCTCAATTTATCGGGTAACACTATATTTTGAATTGTTGAGTATACTTACGTTCTTTCGTTTATTATGTAAATGCTTAAGAACAGAATGTCAAACCAACGATGGATTAACATTTTCTTTATAAGAGGCAATGTCGGGTGTTAAGTGAGTTGTTAGCAAGTGAATGTCAAGTAATGTTAAGTCAATTAGAAGTTTAAGCAGATTTGGACGGATCGTGGATACATAGCTTTTTAAATGGAAAACTGGCGTTGTATACTTTTATTGGAAGCTGGTAGTTTTAGAAATGCTTTAAAACTGTATGAGATCTCTTAAGGAAAGATTATGGTTCATGAAAGTTATCGGTATATCACCGTATCGTACACCTTAGAAACTTAATTGTTCTTATACACTTTTTGTTTTTTAATGTTTTCTGTTTTTGTTCTTGAATTTAATGTGTGACAAAATAATACTATTAAATTTATCCAGCTTTAAACATTGCAATTGTATTCATTGTGGTCTTCCTAGACGTTGCTATAGAGACCAAGAGTGTAGGACTTTCGGCCTGGGGTGATTATGAGAAACTTACCCTCCGCAACAAACAATAGGGAACGTGGGTAGCTCTAAGTCTGCTGTCCCCAAAAGATTCCCTATAGGTAAATTTGAAAAGATTTTGTGGGTAAGAGGGAAGTAGGGAAGGGGTGATATGGGGTGTTTGACACAGCAAGCTGGCCAAAAACTATGAATAGGATTAGGTACGGTACTTCCAAGAAGGACCTGAGCCCCAGAGCACTCCAGAGCAAGAGCAGGTATTAGATGGATTTAAATCTAAGTTTGGGCTAGTTTAGTTACAAACACCGTGCTAAAAGTTGTATATTTAAACAGTTTTTAACCAATTTTAACGACGATTTGGCGACATATGTGTCACCTCAGTTCAAGATACAAAAACAGTGGATATGTATAAATTGACCATCATAATATTAGTTATAGATATTATAGTTTTGTATATACATTATAGCTTTTATAGATAGGCTACTGCAGAAGGTGGGGCCACCATCCGCCTATTGTCACTATAGCTTTCATAAATCACAAACGTTGACGAATTAGTCTCACTTAATATGATTTCAAGGCTTGTTTACATAAGAATCCATCCACTCAATAGTACAAAAATATTATCCATACAACAGTATATTATATTATTACAGTGATACAATCAAATTTTATGTAAACGGTTAAGGCCATTTACCAAATAAAAATATAGGCATATGGCATATCAAAATGAAGCTTAGAGTGTGTAGATTTTGCCGAAGAGTATTGATATGGACGAACTCCCTAAGGGCTCTGCCCCACAGGCTGATTTTCAAAAGGCTACGCCTTGCATGTTTTGAAAGTTATTATTTGATTAATTTAGTGAACAACAGCTGGCCAATGCAATCGACAATATAGTTTGTTTGTTTACATATTTTATTATTTACTTTTACGTTCTTAAAAGAGTCGTGGTGAATGGACAGTGAAGCTATTTATAGCTGTTTGTTACAAGTGAGTAACTAAAGGTGTTCGAACCATGATGACTATGAGATTACCAAACCATGTATGTTGTTCGTTCCAAGAGGTTGTCACCGATCTTTAACAGATCGCAATTTCATTGAAAAGTATTAAAGATGTCGTGAAAGAGAGCTGCGTGTTCAGGTACAACCTCGGCCAACCTTAGGACGTAAGGTATGAAGGTTCCACTGCCTTTAACATCCTTTCACATGAAAATTTCTCTAACTCCTTTAAATGAAATATAAAGTCAAAGTTGATTAAATTAATTTAATGGTGGTTTCTGTTCACCCTTGAATTCACGGGTAGAACCTCTTGTTTCAGTTTAAAGTGTGAATTGTAGTTTAACAGCTGAATGTACATTCGTAGTACATTCATTCAGATAATTTAAACAAGAGACGTAGTATAAAAATAATGATAGGCCTACTTTAGTTAAATTACAGTCTGGTGTAAGGTAAACAAAAAACTGCAGTGTTTAAAATAATGTTTACCTAAAAAAACTTCTGGTAGTGTCCTATTTACAAGCAAATACAAAGTGAAAGTAAATAACAATTTGTTATGTAAAAACCAGATAAACACTAAGTATAAAATACGAAATTAAAAACTAAACCAATGTAACAAGAAACAAGTATGTTATAAGAATGTGTTTAAAATATAATCCTATATATTAATTAACAGTCTGGTGTATTGGTACAGCAAAATATCAAAATTAAACTTGTAACTGCAGTGTTTAAATGATCAATTACTACAAAAAGGCTTCTAGTGATGTAGATATTTACAATCAATAAAAGAAATTTACAGTTTGTTATATACAAAATCAGAAAATTCAGTTGGATGGAATTAAATGCCCCTATGCATTTCATTCAACAATTAATTAATGTAATTTGCAATTTAATAATTGGAACACACAATTCAACATTGTGCATTTCCAACAAAAATTATGTTGGATGGAATTAAATGTACTGTTGTTATTAGGTGAAATAACACAGAACAAGTAAGTATCAAAATTAAACTTTTACGGCCAAAATTTAGCGTACGCAGCCAACGAAATAAAGAATTCAAGTTAAAATTACTACAAGTATTTTGCATTTAAAGGTTTCGTAATACAGTAAAGTTAAATAGACACCTTCTAGTGATGAAATGCACTATTTTGTATTGTTTTACTACCTTACACAAACATCTGTTACTTTTATATTTTTAGTGTTCGCGGCCAACGAAATAAAGAATTCAAGTTCAAATTACTACAAGTATTTTACATATAAATGTTTCGTAATACAGTACTGTTAAATAGGTACCCTCTAGTGATGAAATGCACTATTTTTTATTGTTTAACTACTGTACACGAACATCTGTTACATATTTAGCGTTCGCGGCCTAAGAATTAATGAATTCAAGTTCAAATAACTGCAAGTATTTTACATTTAAATTTGTCATAATACAGTACTAAAAACCACTATCATATACAGTATTAAAAGAAGCATAAAAGATTTATTATATGTAGTAAGAATTTGCGTATTTTTGAATCTAAAATTTTGAAACAAAAATAGGTTTATTTGGGGCGGATATCCACCACCCGTAGACACCATCACTTCCTGAGTCGTTAATGCCAAAGATTACAGCAGTATTTTAATACAATCGTAATGTATTTCCTAGAAGGTTGGCTCCAATGCTATTTGCCCTGTTTCCTGTGTCGACGACCCTGTCCACCACCCCACAGGTATTTCCGGGAGATTCCTGGGATTTAGTGGGTAAAGTGCAAGCTCAGGTCAGGTACCTACTCCCGAGAAACCTACCCTTTACACCACATAATAGGGGTAGCCCAGGCCGAGTCAGGGGCAGCGCAGGCCGAAAGTCCGTTTCCCAGAGACCAATCAGCATTTAATCCCGGTTCCATTAGAACTTAGAAGCAGCAATAATGTATTCCTTTTTTCCTGGACACATCTCCTTGTTATGTTTGTTGAATTTCAACGAAGCTGGTTCAGTAGGCTTTGCTTTACGAAAAGACATACAGACAAAAACTCGTTTTTATAGTACAAAAGTGCTTAAACGATCTCTTTTATTGGTGTTAATAGGGACAGGCTGAACTCGTTTGATATACCTAAGTATTTTGGATGCTTAGTTTTAAAATTATTATGAGAAACAACGGTATATCGCAACAAATCAATAACCAAATACGAATGATAAGACGTGTATCTGAAACGAATTCTCTTTGACGAAAAATCTGTGCTGTACGCCATCACAGAGAAAAGCTACTTTACTCGAGTTTAACTGAGTTTTTATATAAACCTTCGGCATCCGATATTCCTTCATTCGTCAAGATTTTCCAAGTTCAAAATAATGTTACTAACACCAAACAATATTTTTGATTCAAAACCTTGTTTTTGTTTCAGATTCCTTCGTCAACTCCCAGGAATGGACGGTGTCGCGGTCAGTGCCGGACTTGCGACTGGGCATCGTCGGATCGTTGTGTTCAGGCAAGTCCGCCCTCGTCCACCGCTACCTCACTGGCTCCTACATGCAGGAGGAGTCCCCTGAGGGAGGCAGGTTCAAGAAGGAGATTCTCCTGGACGGGCAGAGTCATCTGCTGCTCATCCGCGACGAAGGAGGTCCTCCGGAGTTGCAGGTTAGTTCGGTTGTTGATGTTTAATTGGTGTTCCCAATCTGTTGACTGTAATGAGTAAATAAATACATCAAGTTGGATCAAATCGTCTCACCATTTAGCTTGACGTCACATTACTACATTAGAGAATTGATACAAACAGTGGTTTTCGGCGTCAACCACATTGTAAGTCTCAAAGTACGACAAGAGTGAAACGGCTGATAGCAATCTTCTTCTGACGAGGCTGTTTAAGTCTATAACACTATAGATTCTAGTTACAACTACCGCAAAAGCCTACAAATGAAGATATGAGGATATCATTCTAAAGTTGTAAAAAATGCTTTTTTAACTAACTAATGTCTCTTTGAAACATATCCAAATAACTGTTGAAATTGTGTTAATCGAAACTTTAAGTAGAGTGTAACCAAAAATAAATGACGCAGTTCTGAAAAAATATCGAACATTGCAATAATAAGTGAGCTGCGTTGGCAGCGTCACATCATTATAGCAATTCGAACGCGAACTCATCAAGTACCCTATCATCCAGTCTCCATTTCTACTCTAGCTATGTTGCATTCAGCGAACGTATTCTGTCTCTTCAATCGATTTATGCGAATGTACTTAAGAGACAATTTGAACCTCTATCTAGTATTGTGTGGAATAAGATTGTAATTAAAACAGCTTATATGTAATTGCGTGAAAATAAAATGATAAAGCAATGATTGGAAATAAATTAATTTATCATTAATCATAATTATTTACCTAAATGTAACTAAACTAATATATAACAATGGTAAATGAAACAACGTGAAGAATTCCACGAAATGAGTAAATGTCAGTGTTCGGAACACCAATTACGATTTTCGAAAGGTTGTTATTGCGACGTGTTTGCTCTATAAACCATAATAACTGTCTTATTTCCCGCCTTTCAATTGTAGAAGTTTTTTCAATCTTTTTTATCCAAGAAAAGATTTTACAATATTACGTCTATACACGTTGAAGGCTCAATCTCTAAGTAAATTGTTCTGGCTTTGCGTATACTTGTAATTTTTCGTATTACGATCCGTTTTACTTATCTTCAACACAATATAGTAATTAATGAAATCCTCTCAACCTGCTGGTTTGCTGAGTTACGATTGTTTAGTCAAGATTATATTTCTGATTTGTTACTGTGTATTGAAACGCCAATAAGAATCTTTCGTCTTTAGTACTCAATTATGTAAAGCTTATTCTTCGCGTTATGCACATGACATCGCGTTTTAACTGAGACATCACAACCCTTAGGTGTTGGGATCGATCCTGCTCCAGTCAAGGTAATAACAGTCGTGGAATTGTGTCATCCTTCTCTCTCTCTTTTTTACTTTCATTTGTATCTTGCATAATTTTTTTGTACTTCCTTTTAGACTTTATAGTGCTTTGAAACTTTAAAATTAAGTCTTAAACAAACTTACCCGCTGAAGCTTATGATCTGAAGCAATCATGATAGGTTGGTAGGTTAGTTTAATAAATGATTTGTAATTTAAGTTAATTTGTCGAAATTTAGGTTATATCGGTTACAAATACTCGAACATTTAGTTACTTAATATTTGTATTCCTCCTGATTATTATTGTAGTGTTTAATCAACATTGCTTTAGTTTTCAATTACTTTACCTGTCTTATATTTAGTAGGCAACACGAAAATCCTATGATATAAAAGGTCACAATATATACAGGAAGTATATTCTTCTACATAGCAAATTGAATTGTCAATTGCTTGTCACATAAATTCTCATCCATTTTATTGATGTGATAGAACCCATGTACGCTACGCTACAACACTATTCTCTAGTCAAGAGATCGAGAAGGGAGCAAAAAGTCACTTGACGTGTTTCCGTTCAAATTCCAGTAATGAAGTGATGTTTTCAATTTAGTTCCAGTTGTACAGATAGTACTAGTGAAAATATCTGTATTTTATGTCTTGGTGCAATATTATTTTGTTAAAAAGGCCAATAATATAGTGAATTTATCGTCGTATTCGATTTTAAAACTTCACTTAAATAATTCGCAAACTTAATAATTGAATTTATTGATCCTATGAGACACAATTACTCAATTAGGATAACACAATTAATTGAAAATACTCGTCATGTGATCATGCCAAAGAGGCAAAGAATGAATAAAATCGATATTTGGCAAGGATCCACTTTTCGGACGACTATTATTAAGTATTAAAAAAGTACAAAGTATTAAATTTGTGGGAATACATAGTTAGTATTAGGGAACTTTATTATTGTAACTCAAAATAAGCATCAGCTTCAATTTTACATACTTTCGGAAGTTATATAATCGATGGAATGAGCTAAACGGTTGGATTAAAAGCCAGCTTATCGAGAATCCGATTAATATTTCATTCTTATAAATAATTCAACCTGTCCATTCCTGTCAGGAGTTCCAAACGCCACGTGACTGAACCCCCTAGCCCCCCCCCCAGTTCTCCATACTCATTCTATACAACCATTCTCTACATATTTAATTATTTGACCTCATATATGTTTTTGAGTATTTGAAACCGCACTTACGGAAAGAGAGCATAATGCTAGTTCAAGAACAATATTCGTCTCAAGCTCGCAAACAAATGACTTGAAATATGTATCTTAGTACTATTTTGCAATCTGGCGAAAATAGCACGTGTAATAAAACAATTTGAAACCCTATTATAAATAAATAATGTTGATTCTAACTAACGACGTAATCTACATCACGAGTTTTTACAATCATTTATTTTTTTCTATTTGGAAACATTTCTACAACCTATTTGGTGTAACGATTTTTTAGTTCGATCAATCACTTTTTGCTCGTTAAAAAAGTTAAAAAGCAAAAACAAAAATAAGCAAAAAAGTAATAACTAACTATTAATTTTAAAATTTGGATTCTTATCCAGCCAGAAAAATATACTTTTGTGTTGTTTATTCCAAATCACGTTGACATAAACTGTGAAAAGATTACAATACCTATTACTACATACATTGTACTGTACTTCTTGTTCTCCAGGATAGGACTACGTACATTTCGATGTTCATCCCAGTGCACAATTTAAATCAGCACATCGCTAGAATAAGTTGCAGTTTATAAAATAAAAAAAAATAAAAAATATAAAAAAAATAAAATAAAAAAAGTGTCGACTAGGCACCCGTCATGTGCTTACCTTTCTTTTTCCTTAAAGTAGGTCTACAGTTTATTCGACCGTGTTTGTATGTGCAAATACTGTATTGTGTATATATTTTTTTAACTGTGATGTGACCCCCAAACGATGTGCTTATTTAAAAGTGTTTGCGTGACCCGATGGTGGTGTTTTAAATAGGAATCACAAGGCATTATATAGAGGTATTAAAAAAATTCCTTAAAACAACCTCACTTTTTTATGTAATACCTTATTAATTATATGTAATACGTTGAAATTGATACTTGAATTACTTGGAAAATTGTTTGACAACAATAAGGCTTTAAGAAGCAACTATTTTAGGAATTGCAATTAGTTACATCTAAATTTATTCAATATCAGTAATTGATCTGAACTAAATTTATTGTTATTTCCTTGTCTTAATCAATTACAAGACCATAAAGTTATTTAATATAATGAAATTGACATCACGCTTGGCCACGAGTCAGCTAGGGATTGGTTCGTGGAATTCATCAATATCTGTAGGGCATCGATGTGCAAGGCTACCAAATATATCAATGCAGTTCTTTGTTACTTGGAATGTTGGAAATTTGACCTCCAAAGTCATAAAAAATATGAATAATGATGTATAAGTAAGTACAGTTGTGTCAGTCTTTGTCACAAGGCGTGTTTAAAGTTAACTCAATTGAAAATGATTTTAAAATACAGTTCCTTTAACTCTTCTTTCTTGGGAGGTTGAAAATGTGACCTCGATATAATATTTGTCTCTTTAAAATTACACAATTCAACTTAATATGTACACTCATGATTCCAATGTACAATTCTTTGTCATTTTAAATAGTTGAAGTTTGTCCTTCATACCCATTGGAGATGAAAAAATACCTGGCTATTTATAACTATTCAGCTGCACGCTACACACAAGTTTTAATTTAATATTTTCCCATTAAACGACATTGGAATGTGTTTGTTGTGTACATTTTTATTTTATTTGTTTAAATATTATTACGTATATAACACATATTGCACACTTACACATTTCCAGTTAAATTTTGAGTACCCAAATTACTAAAATGTAAATGCAATAAACTAAGAAAACTGTATCCGTATGTAGATTTAAAAGTTATTAGGTTTATTGAATAAGATTATTTTTAACTAGACATGTTTTAATGGTTATATCGGAACATTCATATTTGAAACTAAAAACGAATGTATCAATATGAATATTGAGCACAAAACTTTTGACAGTAATACCGTTCATACAAGGTCCAAGCATAAAAAAGTATTTCTGGATTAGACGTCCAGTACTTAGTGTTGCCCAATTATATTCCTGTAGTTGACTATTTGTGATCAACCTTAAAGTAAATTCAATTACAAAAAAAATTATCAAGTGTCGTAAAGTTAATAAAAATATGTTATTAGTATTTTGTATTTAGGGGAGTATAGATAGCCAATGTACCTTTTTTATAAGCTTTTTTAAAATCTGTATAATGTTTATAGCTTTTTCGCTACGAATTATTATATTTTTTAGGACCTGTAGAAAATATATGAAACTGATAGTTACAATCATAAATACCTAAAATCATAAAAATTTTAAGTATTCACTTTTATAGCATCTGGGTATTTTTCACGGGTTTCTCGAGATTTTAATTCGCCCCATATAACTAAAAATACGTTTTAACAAACAAATGGTCATCCCTTAATACTAATTTTGACATGAACAATCCAATAAACTATGCAAAACATTGCTGATGTTTATACTTTTTTATAAATACCCACACTCTTGGTATTTGCCCACCACTGGGGTCAATACCCATTTATAAATACCCCAAGACTGGGTAGTGATTTATCCGGCCCTCATCACTAATATCTTTATAAATATAATAAATGATTCTAAACTGCAGTTTCTTCTTTGTCACAAACTCTCAGTAATTCGTTATATTCAAGACGATGTCAAAATAAATTATTCATCATTATTTTATTGCTTATTGATTCTTGACCTAAACACGTATTTAGTCTCTTATTTGTCCTCTAGAGGCTCGAGCTTGGTAATGTAGTTATGAAATTGCCTAATTTATTGACAATGTCTTTGGTAACCTGAAATATAGGGTAAAGGATGTATCTAGCATTTATAATTATTTTTTATCGTCTCGGGTATTCAAGTATGACTAGTATGCTAGTATTTACTTAATCATTTTGATTAAATAAACGTTGTTTTCTATTTTCTATAATTCTGAAAGTATAGAATAATTTACAGGGATTCCTGCAAATGACTGGGAACAGAAGGTTAACTGAAATCGCCTTTTCTTGCCGTGTTAATAATTTTAAACTCCTTCACTTAAAATATTTTTTTTTACGTTATCTTTCAGGCAAATAACACTCCGATGTAAGAAGAAAGAAATCTACAGAGTATTTTAAAACTTCCCTTTTCCCACATTTGTTCATCTGCGTATAAAAAGTATGATAAGTGGAAAAAGTCTAGATGAAGTAATGGCGGCAGCTCACACTTTTGTTACAACTTTGCTTGGTTTGCCGAGTTTTATTCTCTTCCACACACCCCATTGTTTTAGTAAATTACAAACACTCACTTTTCGGCGTACATTATCATCCATTATCTTTACACAAGTGGTTCAAAAGATAAACACATATTTTTTTTCTCTTATGAGTAATTTAATCTCATTAATTCTCAAGCACGGTGTCGCTTTCCCCCATTCTAATATAATTAAATATCTCGAGTTTAAAGTTGGGGATTGCTAAGAGAAAAGTCGAGATTCCTAATATGATGTAGAATGTATGAAAAAATTCAAAGTTTGTTACTCAGATGCATGCACAAAAATACATTTTGTACTTCATTCTAGTCAGCTAAATGGTATCACCTACACTTTAAACAATGTTATCGTGTATAATTTTTTCTATCATTGAGTGTATTTTTTTAAAAGCTTATAAATCGTAGTGTGTAGACCAAACTTAACATTTTTCGACTACAATGTTCCCCTTCGTTCGATGTATAGCTGTTGATGCAGCAATATTAAGACATTATTGCACTTTCGCTTATGTATTATGTGTTGATATTGTACATTTTTATCCACCATTATCTGCTCACCAACACCATGATAAAGTTAAGCCAAACACTAGCGTCTCTTTTAATGCCAATTTTAGTCGAGCCTTAGTACACCTTTTTATCAACAAATATGAGACCAGCTATGTATTAATATTAGTTTAGACACATCTTTGATGACTAATATGGCTTTACAAATCACAAATGCGTCGTTAACAGTTCCAAATGTAACGAGCAGGGACAGTGTGTTACATGTTTCTGCTGAAGATTTTCAAACACTGCCATCAATTCCTTGGTCTGAGGTGAAAATAGCATGTCGGCGAAACATGCAACATCCTGCTACAACTTTTGGGACTGTTAACTAAGCATTTGTATATCCGTGTTTGAATTGCGGCTAAACTAAGCTGAGACAAAAAAGTGATACAGAAAATTGGTTAATATTTTTACATGTAGAATCAGTCTATGAAATTACCCGCTAAGCCTTTTTTGTAACACCCTGCCTAGTTTTTTTTATCCCTTTTAAATGATTCAAACTCACTTTAGAAGGAAATTTTAAAAATTAACAAAACAATTGTGCGTTTAAGTATGGCCATAACAGTACTTAGGCTACAATTTTTTATTGGTTTTTTAAATGTTCAGTCTCATTAGAGAAAACACTCTTTTATCTGAATAATTTAAATATAGATTTATATTCGGAAGTAACACTATGTATTAAAACATGTTCAACTTTCTCTCTTATAACTTTTATCATAATGAAAATTATTTTAAGACGTGTTTCTGCTCGGTTTATGAAGTGTGCAGTTTGTTCTTTTCTATTCGTTTCTTGCCAAACCAATAATAACTCTATTTAAAACAAAAGTAACAATTTACTTGGTAAAACATTGCTTGTTGTCATAGTTGCCAAAGAATAAAACAAAAATTGCCTAATTCGCCCTAAAAAGATTAACAATTTACGACATCATCGGACTAAAACTCAATCTACATGAAATACAGAAACATTTCCTTCATTAAAAATTACAATACCGTGAGAATTCTACTTACACTATTCAAGCAAGGTCATAATTAAAACCTTGCTTTTATTATATGTAAGATAAAATATTGTTAAACGAAAGCCCCCCCCCCTTTGGACCATGGTAAAAGCTTTTGATTAATAAATTCACAAAGGAGCTCTCACTATCGAAGTTTTGTTTATGAACAAATTTTTATTTCTAAAGAATAAAATATTTTACTGTTCAATGAATGTAATACATTTTAAAAAGTGTTCCAAAAAAGTAAACCCTGCAGTTTAAGTAAAAAAGTAAGCAGTAAGTGCTGAGTAAGTTGTAAAAGTAACCTTAAAAATATCGTTTGGGATATTTATATATATAGTCACGCAGGAGCTCTCACTATTAAGGTTCGTGTTACCGAGGTTATGTTTATCACCGGGTAACGTAATGATATCCCAGTAGCTCAGGTCGTGGTTAAATCGATGCCACCTTGACCTGAAGATAGAATGTTTGCTGCTGACTTCACTGCTATTTTGTCCTCACAATTCGTAATAGTTATATAAACTTCTATATCTCGGAGCTAAGATGCTTTCTCTCACTATATATTCTCTGAATTCGTTTAGTAATTTTAAGGTATTCTTTTAAACATAATTCCATAACGGGTATGATCTAAATAAAAAAATAAAAAATTCTTAAAATGTTAAAACGTTGTTCTTTTTTGGCAATACCAGCGTGACCAACCTCTGAAATACTGGGCCCCTCCTTTTGCCCAAGATTGTTTAAAATTAAGTTTCAAGCACCAGTGATTATTATCATAGTCGTGTTACTTAATCAATTATCCATATACAGGTACTGCATTCCTTTAACTACTGTCTAATACTAAGGCGTCATAGGGATGACTTAAGGGCTTAATTAAGATTGAAGGGTAATTAAGTCTTGATTTTGTCAAGAGTACCCCTCCCATTAAAACCTATGTATACTTGAAACATTCCTCTCTTACTCGTTTTAATTAGTGTACAAATGTTCCCGCCTCAAACATGTTTCCCCAGAAATGAATGGGAGATTGTATAAATAACACACATAACTAATTTCACTGTCCCATGTTTCATAAAGATAGTGCCCCATATAAGAGTATATTTTTACGGATGAAAACCATTTGGCAGCTTTTGAAATGTAAGGACAAAATTAGGCAAGTAGTAAAGTATAAAATGTTTTAAAGACGTAAAAACTTTGTGATACTTTTAATCATTTCTGCAAAGTTTTGTTGTTTTCGTTTCTTCTGATATTCCAAGAAATAATTTAAGTTAATCGGTCTACATATGAGAAGCTTTTGGTGACACTTCTGCCTAATAAATAATCGAGAACACAAGAATTTTGCTTTGTCTGCAGGTTTGATGTGGTGGGGGTATTTTATTCCAAGATAAGTGTTATATGTAACGTTGTATCTTAAATATCAGGAAGTATATTTTGAGTGTGCCTCTCAAAATTAGAATAAAAATCATGGTAACGTTTAAAACAACCTTTTACCTCCTTCCTGTAAGTTTTAAAGTAAGGCTTGTTAAATGCAATGGCATTAAAGAACTAAAATATTATTTTCTGGACAAGTGTCCATTCACAGTTTATAGCTAAATTGGTTAAAGAAACTTAAGTATTTTTATTGGCCTTTTTTGTCTTAAAGCAACCTCAATACACCAGCAACTTTGAGAGAAAACTAACTTAAAATGGTAATTTTAATGGTTGCGAACTAGCCTCTGTGCTACAGCCAATTAGATATATCCTGACCGGAGACGGACGCTCGACGCTCGAGTAGTGAGTAATTAATCGATTGGGGATGTCGCATTGTGGGGGTGAGTGGGAGGGTGGGTGGTGGGTATAGACATAGATACAGACGCGAGTTGTAGTCAGGAGTCAGTACACAACGACCCGCCTGTGCTGCAGTCACCGTGAGTAGTCATATCGTTAATTAAATTATGTATTAGTATTTAAAATTATAGCTGTTGGCGTAGCTGGTTTATTTGTTAAGAGCCCGGTCTTTAACATTGTATGCTTGGATTCTATTCAGTCTAAATTAGCATTATTGTAACTCGGTGGTTCGGAATCCATTTTGAGCACAATCTCTTAATTAAAAGATATATGTCCAATTCTTAGAATTAAGAATTATTATTAAGAAAAATAATAATAATTATTAAGAAAAATATGGTTGTTTGCAATTAAATACATTGTAGCCTAAGTACAGTACTATTATAAACGGGTTTGTTTTCCTTCCAAAGCTGATTAACTCAGTTTTTAGTTAGGCGTACAAGAAATATATTCAATATATTCAGGCGTATATTCAAGGTTAGTACACAATTCTCTATGAAATAAGTGTGTTTTATTATGTTTTATTAGTGATTTTTAATTGGCTGCAAATATTTTCGCCAATATAGTGGAAGAACTAAACCATTTAACTTTTACATTTAAATATCAAAATTGAATTTATATAATTGGTTGTTTAATAGGAAATTGTCGTTCAATGGATAAAAAACTACACCATATTGAAATATTTATCAACAACAGAATTCAGATGTGAATTTTTTTTTTTTTTTAGATACACTACTTTTCAATAACACTCGCAATAACATTTGCTGTAACAAAACCCAAAGTTGTAATAACGTTACCGCTCTCCACGTCCTATACATCTCCATGTAACCATAAATAATTTGGTTGTTAACTGGTCTCGTGATTCGTTTGAATGTTTGTTGTACTTGATGAAGCCGAATTTGTCTACGACTTTAAAAATTCCAAACAAATTGTTAAGTAGAATTAATTTACAAAAATATCTTTATCCAAAAGATTTGTTTATTTACTTACATTTTTGTAATCCCTAACGGTGATTATATTTACCACTGGTCTATCTATCGATTGACTTGTCTGTGACATAAACAATCTAACAACGAATGTCTGTACATATGCTACCAAGAAATGTCATACAAATTTGTTATTGATTGAATGTAATAACTTATTTTGTAGCTTAAAACCCAAACCTCCCAATAGGAATTGTACATATAAATCTATAAAACGCTGAAATTCATGAAGTCAGGATTAGTGAAACACAGGGAATTAAGAAATGAAAGACAATCTACAAATATTCGTGTTCTCAGCTCCAACACAAACTTGCTAGGTTCTTTTCTCGATTCCAACACAAACTTGCTGGGTTCTTTTCTCGATTCCAACACAAACTTGCTGGGTTCTTTTCTCGATTCCAACACAAACTTGCTGGGTTCTTTTCTCAACTCCAACGCAAACTTGACGCGTTCAGCCATCTCCCATTCTTCAGATGCAACCAGAGATCAGTGGTTGAGAATATGTGGTCAAAGGAAGACGATATACCTGTGGTTGATTCTAATATGTTTTGTGGTTAATATCCTGCTTGTAGGTTCTTAGTTTCCTCTAGTTTTGGGGTTTTTGCATATTAGAGACTTTTGTATATAATCTTGTATTTCATATACTGTTTCTATCAATGTCTATCAATGACAAGTCATCAAGTGTCATTTTCAACTAATCTTTATTTTATATTACCCATAATCACACGTTATCGGGAACCTCGATAGAAAGTCTGCCTCTGAAACAAGTCTGATTTGATAAATATTATGAGAGACCTGCTATCGGGGTTAAATTATCGCATTTGTTCTTAACGTAGTTTTGCATATACTTGTTGTTTGCTGTAGGTTTTAAGGTATTTGGTATTTCTTTACTCTTAGTATCGAATAACCCTGGAAGTAGTTTTCAAATCTGACATTCATTCCAAACTTTTTCACAGTAAAATATTCAGTAGTTTGATTTGTTAATTGCTCAACAATCTATATCAGTTTTTATTAACTTCCTTATCAAGGGGTATTTTGGCATTATTTTGCTTGAAAAGGCCCACATGTATGTGGATCCCATTTCCAGTCTTTAAAATAACAAACATAATATGGCTTGCTGTTGGTTAGGTATCCAGCACAGATGCACCTCAAAAATGTACCATCGCTTTTGGTTTGTATGTATATCTTTAATGAATTCAATTTTTTCCCGTGTTAATAATACGCTTTTATAATCACAATATTATGTGCTGTGAACAACGTTCATATTATCACAAAATAAACTATCTTTTGCCTACAATGATGACGATTAATAAGTGAAATACCGCAAATCCGTTTTGAACCTCTAAACTACTAATAAACTTATATTGTTTTATGTCGTAGTTTGATCTGTTCCAAAATATATAGAAACATAAAATTACCAGGAATACAGTTAACATTGCTGTGTTCTTTGTACATTAAATCAAATGATTGACGGCAATATTTATTGCCAACAGAAAAGGTAAATATTTATTTTATTCAGACCCCAATAAGTCTATCAAAGGTGACCCATTAGACGGCTTTGAAATGACGATTAATTGAAAAATCTTTGGAGTAACAGGAGCCTTTAAGCAAAAACTACAACATCATTGATTGCATTTTGGAAATTGAAAATAATCATGAATCCTTTAACTAGTGTTTACCGAATTATTTTCACGAAATTAATTCTGTGCTTTAGACACGTGAACTGCGTTATACGTACAAAAATAGTGTAACAAAATTAAAAACTTTTACCATAGGTTATAGGGAGTACGTGAGTCCAATTTGAGGTCGGGAGTAGTTTGGAGACCTGTTGGGACTTAAGTTAACTTTGGGAACCACTTCCGACCACCATATACAACTTTGGTCCCCATTTACCCCCCCCCCCCAGCGCAGGACTTTGATACGATTTGCCCAACACATTGTATTCCTCTTTATTTGTTTGGTCTAAAAATGCTTTATATCTTTATTATTTTGACACATGCAACACTCCTGGAAACAAATTAAATTAGACGACATGTGTACCAACGTTTTGCTTTTAATTTATCGATATCACTGCATCAAAACACATATTTTATTTATGTGGATGCTGAAAGCATCCCCTAGTGTTAACTTTATCACGGTGACCCATTTTCAAGTAGGGCGCTTTGTACATTGTGCTGACCTACTCAGCTTTGCAATTCCATTTCAACTAACATGAAAACTTAAGGCTGTCCTCATTTACTCCTATTTGCATTAAATGTACAACATTTAACTGTTAATTTCTAACTATATTTCCTGTTCACTTTTGTTTGCAATGCTATTTAAAGTTTTGACTTATTATTTATGTTTGTTTTGCGTAGTTTCGGTTATATTACTTTAAAGTAGCACTTTTACTGTTGTTTTTTAAAGGGTGAAATTCTATTCATAACGTCAAAATGCACAATTATTTTTAAATAGACACAATATTTCAACTTATCTTCATTATTTAAATATTGACTTCAACATGCAATTGAGAATGTCATATGTTTTTTCGAGATGTCCACCATTCATGTTTTCTACAGATAGCGGTCATTTTGTGGTTGCCAAGTAATTTGATACCTGTTCCACTTCAGAACACACCCTTCACACCCCTAGTCTACGTAAGAGGAAATTTAGAAAACGTAACAAATGCCTTGATGTCAAGCATAATACATTCATCACAGTTGCTATTGTATATTTCAAATACATATTACCATATCCAACCTAGTCATATATTTAACCTAAATCCGTATTCTCTAGTTTAATTTTAATGTATCATATTAACCCTTTCGACTATCATTTTAGGGCTCCGCTCCCATGCCCTAGGTTTAACTTATTATGCAGATCATTAAGCATACTAGTATTTTAACTTCAAATTATAGCCTACTAATAATAAAAATATAAAAACAATTCCCAAAAATGTTTTATTTATTTATTTTGAAGCCGTAATATGAAACGGTTGCGAAACAGAAGAGGTGAAAGGGTTAATGCGCACTTTTAATTTTATAATATAACATGTCGAACCGAGGGTGGGAAAAAGTGTGTTTAAAGTTCTGCCTGTAAGAACTTAAACGGTGTTCGCCTGTAAAGCGTTTTTGTCAGAGGTTCAGATGTTATTTTTCAAATCGCTATGAAGTATTCACCACAGGAGAAATATAAAAATATTCATGGTTTGAAACTCCCTTAGTTTGACAGAAGACTTATGAGCAATAAACAAAAATATGTAATATAATGTTTCACTTTTGTGGTTATTATGGTTAATTTATGAATAGTAAAAAACTCTGTAAATGAATACACCTACAAATATGTGATCTAAACCTAATAAATATGGGTTGTTGTAGAGAGTTTTTTTCACCAGCTATTTTTTTTCAGGCTATTTTTTCACCCCGGCCTGCAAAACGCAACTTTTTTCGTAAAATTTCCTTTGAAAACAGGTGAAACATAGTAGTGATGAATTTCATTATTGAATGAGGCGTAGTTGTCTATGAAGCGTGGTTTATTTGTTAACGTTATACATATTAACCTCAATATGCTAAGCCTGTTAACAGTGTATGGCTTTATTCTACGCATCGGCAAACATAACAGAAACCTTATGATTCCGTTGTGCCACGTAGAACCCACAGTTGCTCAAAATGCGTTGTCAATAACTCCATTTCAAACCCCTTAAAGAAAATTAAATTACATTTTCATTTCCATCTGTCGTAACCGCGTAAAGTTGAATAACCACAATTCTGCTTTTGATTCTCGTGGGACTGAGTGCTTGTTTTCAAAGGATAATCGTTCTTTTGACTTTCACTTTTAATTTATTTAATAATCTGCCTGTGTAATGAATTGTACTTTAAAAAGCAGCCATACAGATTTTGAAATTTGTATGTGTGTGTGTGTGTGTGTGTGTGTGGGGGGGGGGGTTATACACTTATCTGTATAATTTCATTTTTATTTCATCAGTATGGTTTACTCCTAGGACGAGTTGTTTTAACGGCACATGAGAATCTATACACGTCATGGATCGCATCAGCATTACTGTGCAATACTCCATAACTATTTTTTTCTTCGAATTATATGCATTATAACAAACTCTGATTGGGGTAGCTGTATGATATAACGAGACCGAGCCTTGGAGGATTTCAATTTCCAACCTCATTAGGATCATTTACAATCTTGTTTACAATACCGATAAGAGCATAGAATAAACGTTTATAATGACGCTCGTTGTTCAGTGTCAAACGCATACCAACCTCAAATAACCCAAATATTCTAAGAGTTTCACTCGTAAACATTCGCTTTTGGGATTTATTTTCTATGATGAGTTTTGTGGGAACATTAAACTCCTGTATAGTGTTTGTCATAATAGATAAAACAACCCTTTTAACTAAAATAATACAAAAAAAAACATCCTTATATTTTAAAATATGAATAAGAACCCACTCTTAATGATAGCCACTGTATAAATTAAACCATTATCTTAAAAAGCTATACCAAAAGCACTGGGCATCGAATTAAATTGAATTTTCATATCTTTCAATTTTCCATCGACAAAAACTAAGTAAATAAACCCCTATGATAAACTATACACCGTGGTGAAGTACGATATTTATATTAACTAACTTTAACCCTATTTGCTGTCCACTAATATATCTTAAAAACACAGCAATGGGTTATTTAAATAATTTTAAACGAGAATTTTACTTAGACAAATCTAACTGTCGGCTATTGACCTATATTGCCTATATAAAGGAAATCAGAGTCTTCTGTCAGTATTTTACATTGAGTCTGTGAGTTTTAATCAATACAACATGTCAATGAATGCCTCTTGTATTCCGTATCCACCGCGTTTCTGTCCTCAGTGCTCGTAGATCTGAATAAATAACATTTATGACCAAGTTTTGAGACCTCCAAACCAAGCATGACGTTACTTAGATAGTTGTTTATAGTGGGTTTATTCTACTACAGTAATACGTGTGTGTACTAGTCTCCACAATTCTCTTGCAAATACTTTACAATTCGCTTACTAATATTATAAAATTCACGTAGTTATACTTCCAAATTATCTCACTACTACTTTAATATGCGCTTAGTAATATCGCACAATTCTCTTAGTATTTCCTCATCATCTTGTATATCAATAATTTATCACTAACACCTCACACTTCTTGATCTATAACCCGTTCCCCCACAGTTTTTGTACAAATTATCTCACTATTATCGGATTATTACCTGCAAATTCTCAAATAACACATATTATTGCATTTGATAAATTAATTATACTCGTAATTTAGTGTTACTTCATTACTTCCAACTTCGAGAGGCAGCTTATTCATCCATCTAACTTGTAACTTTGTATTACAACAATTGTATTCTAACAATAGTTGGAACTTCGTTTAAGCTGTCAAACAAACTCAACTGTTAGAGCTTTAATTGTGTTTTGTGACTCACTTTGAAAAGAAAATTAAAGTAAATAATGCAAATGTAGACTCGGTTAACGGAAACGTGTACGACTTGTGTAGGAAATTACACCTACGTTAGTACTTGTACAAAGAGGAGTTTTTCTTCTACTTGTGTTGAAAACATTGTTTTCACTTTATACAGCAAACCTATTTTCAGCCCGTCTCCCAAATAGCTTAAAATGAATTCGTCGTCCACTTAAAGTCCGCACAACAAATGACAACTAGAGTAACGTTTTTTTTGTCAGTTTAATGAACGCAAAAAGTTTGCGTTGTTAATTAAATGTGATGGGCAACATTTTTTCTGATGTTTATTTTTTGTATTGCGTTGTCTTTTTGTAAAAGATTGTTTTCGACTCGATATACAGTTTGTTTAACCATTCCATCGTTACTGCGTATCTATCACAAAGTGCATCCATTACTCTACCCTATTAATTCATATTTGCCAATATTCAAATATTTCACAACATATAGTCAATTGTGAAAGCACAGTAGTCCGGTGTTCAAACAGTTGGTAAATCACAGCTCTGCCCCTTCCCCCATAGCTTGATATATACTCCCTTTGTTGATTTTGTCCACTTTCAACTTTTATCATAAATAATTTACCTCTGTTGGTCCACTCTTTGCATCAAAGAGATTTTTACCTTAATTAATTTAATCGGGCACCATCCCTCCTGGTAACATAGTTATAACCTGGCAATAGTTGAGTTTACAATCCCTGTGTTTTAAGTGGATTTTTGGTTTTTACGTGTTAAGAAACCAAAACCATTGTTTGGTTATTTAACTGTAGTTTTTTAATAAGCCTAATATTAAAACTAGAATATAAAAATTGAAGATGTTCGGAAATTGATTTTTTTATTTTACATTATTTAAATATAGACCTTTACGCTTTATACAGATGAAACAACATCAATTAGACGTTCCTCCCAATTCTACCAATCAATAGACAATGAAAACCTGACTCACAAGTCTCAACGATTTTTAGGGTTTACTGCAAAGAGTAAACTCATTTCCTTTACATTTATCTTATGATCTGCTATGGGCTATTTGTCTGATCAGGAAAACATCAATAGTGCGTATCGGTCACTCAGTATAAAGTCGTTACCGTAACAAACTGTTGATTGGGTAATTTGGACAACGTAACCATAAACTCAAATAATGCTTCAACAATTACCTTAAAATTAAATATTTTACCGTGCAATTACTTATGATAAGACAATGTCAACGTTGTTGCACATACAGCGGAATTTGTGTCACAAATAAAACATAACGTTATACATACAGGGTGACAATTAAGTCTTAGGACGACTTTATAGCATTGTTATATCACAACGAAATTTGGTATATCTTTACTGGTAATACTAAGCTACTTTTTTTTACATAGTGTTCGGATGTCACCTCTTGGGGACGGCCCATGGGGAGTAAGTTGAAAATCTTAAAAGTAAGCATAGATTGACATGTACATCAAATTAAAGGTTATTTGAACTAAAAACAAAGCCACAGGACGTCAAATGGACAACCTAGTCAAAAATGACAGCCGTTCAAAGTTTCTTGAATCTGCCTTTTTGAATCTTTAAATTACTGCCATTTTTGACACAGTTGTTCAAAACTTCGACTTAACGCTAATGATTTTCTTTCGTCTTCTAGCTGAAGAGCGCCCCGGCTGAAGAGTAGTATAATAACATTGCAAATTCAATGAATCTTTGAACAGCTGTCATTTTTGAATCGATTGTCCATTTGAGGTCCGGTTTGCGGCATTGTTTTTAGTTCAGCAGGACCTTTAATTTTATGTAAATGTCAACCTATGCTTTACCTTTAAGATTTTCAACTTACTCCCAATGGGCCGTCCCTCATAATACCTTTTTGGTATTATATGACATATTATGTGACATCCGATCACCATGTACACAAAAAGGTAGCTTACTATTATCAGTAATGATATGCCAAATTTGGTTGAGATATCTCCTTCTTTTTAAAGTTATAAATTCGTCTTAAGACTTAATTGTCACCCTGTATGTATACAGGGTGAAACATAGGTTACATAGTGTGAAACATAGGTTTCACAGCTATGTAAAATCAAACTTAGATTATTTCAATAGATCGTAATACACCATTGTTTCTCAATCAATGCCCTGCACTCCTCAATTGAGTTCCGACTCCCCATTTAAGCACATAATGTCTCACAGTTCCAGTTTAGTGCTTCTCATCTCCATACAAATGTCTACAACACGCACCAATGCATCACACTTTTCGTTCCAATACCACTCTATATTCTTTTAATAATCCAACACATGTCTCGTTCCAATAACTCATAATTCCCGCATTATTATCACACAGTTCAAATGCACCAAAAGTCTCGTACTAATGACAAATAGTATCGTACAATTCTCGTAACGTTTACCCTAAATTCTCGGTCAACTAAACAACGATTATGGTGCCATTACTCTATTATTGTTGTAACATCACACCAAAATTCTTGTAACAATATCCCACAATTCTCGTATATTTACCCCACGATTATCGCACGAATTGCTCACAATTCTCGTACCACGCACCAATGCATTACACTTTTCGCTCCAATGTCCTAGCCTAGAACTCTTATACTAACTCACAAAGGGCTCGGTCACTAATTACTCATTTATATTATAATATCTAGATATTCCCGTATTATAACACGAATCTAGTTCTAAAACACCATAAGCATCGTACTGATACTTCTCAATTCTTGTACGATTACCCCTCAGTTCTCGTACTAATTCTCCAAAATTCTCGTGCTAAAGCTTCCCAATCTCCACTCTAATTGGTCGCACTCTTCGTATTAACGACCCACAATTGTAGACCACTAATGCCGTCACTTATCGTACTAATGCCTCTCAGTCCAAATATTTCACCTCTCGCGTTTGGCAATTAAGATGTGCGAGCCGTGGAAAATCCATTACTCGATGTTACATCTCAAATATCCAATCACCTCTCTCCCCCTCTCCACCCTCTCATATACGCTAGTATCTCCTGAAGGGGTTGTTTTCCATCATGTTTTCACAATATAACTGAGATTAACTGAGGGGTTTCCATAAAATACACACGTTATTCTGCAACACAAGTACTGGGGAAAATATCCAGGGTTTTATGTAATTACAATGATATATAGCCTAGCTCCTGCTGTGTTTATTATTTACAAAAGAATTACGAGTATTATAATTTTTATACACGTTTAAGTACGTTTGAGCATTTTAATGATCCCAATTTCACTATTTTGCTAATCTGGAATCTTAATTAGTATCTTAGCCTTTATAATTATTTATTGGTCTACTGGGCAAAAGCTGTAGTGGGGAGCTAGCTGGCGTAGTGGTTAGAGCGCGAGACTTCAGTCCCTGAGGTCCCGGGTTCATTATCGGAAGTGATAATGCCGCAACCCCTAGATCTAGTCTGAAGTAATGTGAAAAACAATCCCAGGCTCGTGCCTAGCGTCCTAGGAAGAAAAGAAACCTGGGCAAAAGCTCTGGGTGTTCGTTCCTGTTCGGTTCTTAGGACTTCTGCACACATTTAGGGGTCTGAATAGTTTTCCCTTAGTACGTTTTTTATCCATTCATATGAGATGCCCCTGGCGTACACTTTGACGAAAAAACAGTGTTGTGACAAAAGTTTTACCTTCCTTTATATTAAACCACTGATTGACTGGGTTTAGTTGTTCTTTCATCAGGTACCTAAATATACATAAAAACAACTCTCCTATAGAATATAAAATTGGATTATATAATGGATTGGGCAGTAGCACAATTTCTCCATGTTTTGTAGTTACCGTGGGGGGTTTTACATTCCCAATTGACTTTCTGTTGAGGGTCCGAGTTTTCCACAAAACGTGACGGTAGGTTCTTGGTGTTCGTGAAGAGGCGACGAGAGCTCTAGAGGTAGGAAGGAGCGTGCCAAGAGAATGGCTTGTGAACAAAGGGAGGACCTCAACGTCTTCAGGCTACAACTTCTGTAAATTACTGACACACCGCCAACAATCTCACTCCTTACAACTGCTCTACTTGCTCCGAGGAGTTCAATGCACTTTCCTCTACAACTTTGAAGAGCTTCTTATCTGATTGGAAGTGATCGCCACCTACATGAAGTTGAATCTTATTGTCTTCGATTTTCTCTGTTTTCCTCAAGGTTATAATGTATATGAAGTAGGGTTGTAGATCAAATATACATACAGCGTTGTCATCAAAATTCGTTGTTATCAACGACCCTTAACAATCAGCGTGAAACACGTATCGAAACAGGCTTCCTATTTGTAATAGGATGAAAAGTCTACTTTCATTATCCAAAGTTAAATGTACAGTAGATAAAGTATTGTATTTATACTACTTGTTCAAAGAAAATTGTATGGTTGAACATACGAACACTGAAATAAACAAGGTTCCTACGTATGTATGTTTGAAAATAATAAAAAATAGGTAAAACCCTTTTGTTTCTCGTCACGTAATTTTTAAAGGTGATCAAAACTTATTCCTTGTTTTCAACCAAATAGTTTTTAGAAGCGTTTTTAGAATGTTTTTAGCGTTTAAATACTTTAATAATTCAGTAAGTGCGTGCCGTAGGGTGCGTATTCTATAGTTGTGTCCTTTGCTGAAACTCTAAAATTAACTTGACCAATTACAACAAATATATGATGTTTTATCCATAACAATTCTCCATGCAAATTCTTCCATGTAAATAACGCTGTCAGAATAGTTAAGTTATTCGTCTCAATGTGGTTGTTTGCGGTAAAAATCTTGCTGGATAATAAAAACTGCAATGAAAAGGGAAGTAATCTGTAAAGCTAAAGGACATGCGACCCCAACACGTACACGGGCTCTTTATATCTACAACCCCTTATTTGATAGCGGCGCGGCGAGGCGACGTTTGGGGAGGGTGGTCGGCGCCCACACGCCTGCACGATAGGTCCTGTCTGGCGCCTTTAGTTTGCATCGTGCGATTACACATATCAAATATCCAATTTCCCCACGGTTTTAATTTATAAGCACCTAATACAGAGTCCAGCTTAATGTTTTACTGCATGTGACTTTTTATACGACGTTTTAGAAAGAGTTGGATTGCAAAACGTGATCAGGAACTTCCTCTATTTTATCAGGTGTAACTTTAAATTACTTTGATTTAATTTACCCTCCATTTTTATTCCAACTTAAAAAAATAGTAATCCTAAATCTTGCGACATAACAGTTTTACCACACATTATGACAAGTTTTATTTTATTTTGAATCGTGTATGTGCTCATTTGATCTCACATAACAACCGAAATCTCCCAACAGTTTAATTTTAAACCCCCAAACACTATAGTCGAAGCAAATAGAAGTGGCTGGTCAAGGTAATGTTTATAAATAGGCCAGTTGGTATTAACCAACTGCCAGTTCTGTTTGAATTGACTATAGTGGTTTAGACTAGTATTCAACCAATGTGATGAGTAAAACCTTTTTTTGCACCATTTTTCAATTAATTCAGATTTTGAAAATTGCCTCTGTTTCTCCAATACCGTGGCATATTTGAAAAATGGAGATGGAAATATTAAGCTTGTATAATGTATTTGACAACATGTTATCGTAGATGAAACAATTTTTTATCTATGATATTTTAACATGACACTTTTTAACGTTTTAATTTTAATCGTAATCTTTTCCTAAACCTAATAATTTTGGAGATTTTAGTTGTTGCAGTACAATTTTTGTTGATTAAATTTAGGCTACATGTAGACGGTTTTGAGTGGCTCTGTTACGAGGAAAGGTTTTTTTTCCAAATATATCATGTACAATGGAGATGATATTCAACGATAAGTATTTAAAATAATGCCAAAAATGAAAAGCCAAAACTATTCAAAAATACTTTTATAAAAAAAAACTGATAATTATTTTTATTTAACAGTAGAAAATCATTTTGGACCATAAAAATTATGTGTAGTTTACCGGTACTTTTTAATAGAAACTAAAATTCATTAAAATCTTCAAGGAGTTTGGTTATTTCAACTTTATTTTTACATGATTTCATTTATTATTTACTATTCTTGTTCCATAATATCGCATTATGACGATCATTATATTCATTTTAATGGCGTTGGTTTGATAAACTAATATTACAACCTAAACACTAAAGGTTGTAAAAATGTATATTGCATTCAATGAAATGAAATGTAATTTAATTTTTCATTTTTATGTAATGCATATATTTACCGTTTTTCATTCAAGGTATGTCAAAGAAAATTTCAAAATGATCGAGAATCAAAATTTGAAATATCAACGTTATTAGTGTATTACCCAACCAGGCTCATTGAACTGAACTGGCTCAGCATTAGATATGAATGCATGAATTGTTCTTGACTATTGATCCCTCCCTCCATAGTCATGATCATAATACACTTCTCTGTCATTAATATCCCAATGGATTTTTAGCCCTTTCAATCCCTACCCCCTCACTCAACCCTTTGTTTATATTTCAAAAGTCTTGGAAGTTTGGTGGAAGCGAGTGCACATGTTTTTATTTCGTTTTAAAATACAGTTGCTATTGTAGCTATTCAATCGGTAATTCTACATAATAAATCTCTGGTTTGGAACCGTAAACTAGTAAATTTGTTCAAGTTAAACCCAAATCAATTTATCTTTACATGGCAAATATTAGATTTCTATGCAGTATATAATAAATTTGAACCACATCTGAACCTCAATCTGCATCTAGGCATCAATATAACAATTTGTAAAGAATCATGGATATGTGTAGTCAATATTGGATTAACCTACAACATGTCACAGTAAAAACACGTTTTTAATTATTATGGGCTAAGAATCAAAAATCTAGTTGTTTAGCCTATTGGTGGAATTTTTAGGTGGTTAAATAAAATTTATTTACAATACTGGTGTGATTATCAAGAAACATTAGAAGGCTTATGTAATGTGACATTTATATAGTGAAATCACAGATCATACAATGTCAATTTAAAATTATCTAATCTAAAAATTTCCTTAATTTTGCTACATATTCTTCTCAGAGTCATTATACACAGGTTTGGCTGAAATAGTTTTGTAGGACCAGTAAACAATTAATTAACTCATAAGATATAAGATATTACTTTGTTAAATATACAAATGTATATGAGATACATCTATTAGTGAATTGACTAAGTCTGTAGCTGTTACATGACCTATTTGATTAGATTTTGATTTAACCAACAATTGGGTGATAATTTTAAGACAATACTAGTAGAGGATGAGTTTTTAAAAAATAAGATGTTAGCCTTGTCACTTATTACATACAGCTGATGCTCAAGCTAATAGTTAATCAATCATTTTGGCATATTTAAAGAAATAGATAAAACACAATTAGGTTAATTTTTGAACCGTGAAAAAGTTACTGACTGTTTATTTGTTCCTAGAACTAGGTAATTAACCTGTTATACATTTAACATAAAGAATTTGATCAATTCAAAAGAATAAAAAACCATGAATGGATACTAAATATTAAGGAAACTATTTCCCTATGAGAGAGACGGCTATGGATGATGCCAAGCTAAATAAAGGCATCACAACTTCTGTATGATTTGGGTAAAAATCTAAATTATATTGGTAAGATTCTACAATAGGAACCCTAATCAATGTATAATTTCAGCAAGCCCAAATTAAATTATTCATGAAATTTTTCATTTCTGTTACAGTTCACAACGTGGGTGGATGCGGTGATATTTGTGTTCAGTCTTGAGAACGAAGCTAGTTTCAACGCCATCTACAGCTACTTTACCAAGATGGCGCACTTTCGCAACTCTGCAGAAATCCCTCTCATTCTCGTTGGCACACAAGGTGACTTTTAAGTGTGATATTTAAGTAAAGTAACTAAAATACTGTGTGACTTATACCATAAAGATAATTCACTATGTCTAGATCACAGCACAGACTATAGTTCGGCCGCTTAGAAAGCGACCTCCTCTAGCATTGGTTAGCATTAGCGCGCAGGTGGCTTTCTAAGCGGCCGAACTATAGTAGGTCTACGGCTACAGGTAGTACAAATTTTAAGAAAATTTTATTTATCAACAAAAAATTGCCTAAAACATTTTGTGTAATAAATATACAATAGTTTCTTTATAAACTGCATAAAAATATTAACATATACATTAGTTTGACTACAAACAATATATTTTAGAAGCTTAAATACAATTTAAAATTAATGCTTGATATTCATATTCTTTTAAGCAACAATATACTAGTTACATATTGCTGCCTCAGGTCTCTCAAAAGTATTGTTGTGCCAGAGGTAATTCTGTTGAAGCATTCTCTCTTGTGACATATTTAAAGTCACAGAATAAATCTATACAATTTTGACATTATTAAGTTCAATCAGCTTACTACTACCCATGTAGTTGAATGATATCAATAATCTTAGGATAAAGCTCTTATGCTAAACTAAATTCAATTTGTTAGTTTTGAAAAAAGTTCTGGAATTCATCTTAGGTGTGTATCATATCCTAAAAACTTCTCAACTCCAATTTAAAAAGAAAGGGTTTTAAAAGTAGCTTTTTCCATTCCCAGGCATTTAAAATATGTGCTTATTCCCTCGAGGATTGACTGCTTTGGTACCATCTATGTATTGGCAATATATCCCGTATAGAACCTAGCCGATCAATTCCGCAAAGGTATTATGGCTGAAGTGAGTGCTCTGGGAGACTCTGCAGCCAAGGGATGGAGGCTTAGATATGGCAGATCCCACAATTGTTTCTCTGCAATGCTATCACTATCAACATCAGAACCTCTTAAAAACATTATCAGGAAGAAAATTGACATGGCCATGTTTGCGTAGACGCCATCAGTGAGAGCAACCCTCGCGTCATAGACGACGCAAGAGCTCGAAAGCTGGCTGCAGACCTCAAGCGCTGCTCGTATTACGAGACCTGCGCCACCTACGGGCTCAACGTAGAGAGAGTGTTTCAGGATGGTAAGTTCAAGCTGCTGGAAATTGCATGGAAATGTGCCAAGTGTTAGTTATCATAGAATTCTCTTCAAGTTTTAAGTGGTGACACTGGGGCGTGACCCGATGATATTGCTGTCTTTTTTACAATAGGGAATGCACTATCAGGGGCTACGGTGTATTTTACCTTGGTGTGATGGAATTTCACCCAATAAAAACCTATCAGTCCAAGCAAAGGAAGACCTCTCAAAAATGCAATTTCAATGTTTGAAGAAGGTGCCTTCTTACTCTATATATGGCCTTCCAGTCACCAGGTTTGGTTGCTCTCAGATTGAGAGATCATTTAACTTATTACTTTAATTTACTGTATAGTTTTATAACATAAAACATGAAGTAAGTTGAATTATTAAGGTTCATTTTACAAAGCAGATGAATTTGTTATCAGGGATTTGTATTAACGATTGAAATGTCTACTCTAATATTAGATCAATATACAATACACTAAAATGACCTTTAAAACATATTGATATGTTTTGTGCATAAGTCATCACAATGCATGTTTGTCAAGTTACAAGGTCAATACTAAATGTTGAGAGCATGTTAGTGATAGGTGGGAAAACTTAACAGCCATTAGTACATTTCATGTCATATTTTATTCACAATATATCTGTAATTTACATTTCCATGTAATTTACATACTGTTATTTTACAATCCAGTGTACATACATTTCAAACTTAAATCAAAAAATTTACTTGAATACAGTTTCAATGGGTGATAATCCATATAATTTTTTTTTCTTGAACTCTTTGGTGACTGAAATTGTACTATGATCGGATATATAATTTCTAAGTTACCTTCTAAATAATTAATCTTTTTTAACTACCAATTGCATTTATTAACTTCCTACCAAAGTGGAAAATCTTTGTCAATCTTTTCATATATTATAATAACAGACTATCTCGTATAGAAAACACATATTATAAGCAGATCCTATGGGTTTTGTGGATAGTAGTAATTTATGAAAATTGTGATTAACTATTCCTTTTCATAAAGATCTCAATCACCTTCTTCTAGGCTAGAAATACAAGGTTTAAGATTGTTTATCTTACTTAATTTTTCTTCAACTTGGAGTAAGAAAAAATCAACAATAATTGAAATTTTATAGCAACTATAGGTGTTGATAAGTGGATTAAGATTCAATACGCAAATTTTGTTCAGTCATGTTTAGACATCAAATAAATCTTAACTCCATTCAATTATAATTTGTGTATGATATTTATCAACAAAACTGCATTTAACCCATCTCATTTTCTCACTTACAAATTTACTAATAAACCATTTGCTAAACCCCTCAAACCATTAACTTTAGTAGAAATGTATGCTGTGTCATGATATATGTAGGAGTCTTGATACAAGTGTTTGATAATTTGTTCAAGTACCATAATTGACATATGATCATACAGAGCTGAATGTTTGATCAAACTAGTGTGTTAAGCTTCGGAAAATGTTAAGTTGCTTGAAAAAACAGTGTAAGTTTATTTTATTTCAACAACATTTATAAATTTTAGTGTGATAATAATTTCTCATACCTCATTGTTCATTAGTCTAAAAATCAAAGGACTTATTGATTTTTAAATCATAGTTTTTATGTTTAGATTGACATTTGTCATACTCAACTAATATATTAAAATGGCCTCTTACATTTTTAACTACAGCTAACAATAATAAAGGGGGCCAGGACATTTGAGATAAGCTATTTTTCTAATTAGTCAATATTTGGAATTTCACAGTCCTACTCCTATTTGACATTATTTTAATTAGGTACTATTATCTTGAAATCTACAACTGTATTCACAAATTCTATTTCTTAAAATAATAATCTTACACACGTTATCTTCTAGCCAAGTCAGGTCTGCTTATGCCAGACAATTCCTGTTGCCTAGCTGATATTCCAATTAAAATGGAATTTTTTATTCATAGTTTTGGTCAATGAATATTTAATATTTCCAATGTACGTTTTAATAAGAAAGTTTACAAGTTTTACTGGACGTGGACACCTCTTCTTATATATCTATAAATTGTAGTATTTCACCATATCATATTTGTTGTAACAGCAAAAAAAAAAAAAAAAAAAAAAAAATTAAATGACATAAAAAATCAAACTTTTGAACTTTATCTACAAATCCCAAAAGACCAATTCAAATTAAAAAATAAATAGTTTGAATCAAATATACCAATTAAACCCGAAAGAGCATATAACAAGAATTGTATTTGAAAGATAGTCTTTACCCGTTTAGGATATTGAACCAACAGATTGTAAGTATCTGTTTAACCTGATTAATTGTTTGTTAGTTGAATCCAATACTGCATTATATCGGTAAGGCAGTTTGGAATTCATAGTATTTTCTTGAATTTTGAATGCATATTTTTCTGGGAGTTGAAGACTACATGAGGCTTTAGTGTGTCGTCTTATTACTATTTCCCCAAGATGCCCTAATCATCTTAAAGTGTTTTTTTTTTGTTTTTTTTACATTTAGTGCACTATTTACACCATACGCGTAGTTTTATAATTCTTTAATCTAAAATTTGCCTGTCTTTAGTAGTTGTACTGTTGGGTTTCAATTACAAGCAGTGGCATGTCAAAGGAACCTCAACATCAATAAGCTGTTTGAAGTCACCACCTTTGCATTATGCATGCTAGTCAATTCAAGCAGAGTGAAATTGCTTCTGTTTTAACTTGTTTAAAAATCCTCAATATACTGGATTATTAACAAATAGTATACAAAATTAGTACTGGTAATCTAATGTTTATTGTGTGGCCTCAGAAAGCCTCACTCCATATACCGTTATCATTACTAATCAGTAATCTTCTCCAAGCTCTTTTCCTCTTTGTCATGTCAATATTCTTGTATGAAGTTGCAAATGACCGATCATTATTTTCAGTCATCTGAATCAGCTGTTACGAGGGTGGTTTTTTAAGTAAGAGCCGTTTTTGTGTATAAATCCGTAGTTCGCTTGTATGTTACAACAAGGCTCCTCGCCACTTACTGACATTCTTTGTGAACAGAATGACACAATTTTCACCTTTTTAGGTGACATGTGTTTAAAACAATTTTAATCCATCACATCCCGGGGCATGCGAGATAAGGTCAGTGATAAGGTTTTTCCCACGAGAAACATATCCGATGCTGACATTCATCGCCAGATGACTGAAGTTTGTGACCCTGATGCAATGAAGCAAGGAATGTGCAGAAATATGCTAGAAAGTTTACAAATTGCCGTAAAAATGTTCATCTTAGGGAGTTATGTGTTTTTGGTGAGTAGCCAGACTTCTCACAAAAGACAAAGGAAAAAGGTTTTCACAACCATTTTTACACTCCATAACCCATTTCCGCACTTTAACCTCACTCATTGCATTAGAGCCATAGCCCTCAGTCATCTGGCAATGAATCCGGCATCGGATGTTTCTTGTTATCAAAAAACTTTATACTGACCTTATCTCCACCTGGCGGGAGATTCGATGGTTTACAAAATGTTTAAAACATCCAGCAAAGTGTACATGTTAGCATAGCTGGAAATTCTGTCAATCTGTTCACAAATGATGCCAGTAAGCGGCGAGGAACCTTGTTGTGGCGTACAAGCGAACTACGGAGCTATACGCAAAAACTGCCCTTACTTAAAAAAACCGCCCTTGTAGTGCCAACCACAGTTACTTCATTATCTGCATTGTTGTTGTTGCTTGGTAACCTTGCACTCAACATCGAATACATCATACTATTAGTGAGTTGTGGTAGTTTTGGGGTAATAATGTATTAGTCATTTTATAGTTTGAAGGGAAATAGTGCTTGCGCCTCATGCTAAGGTGTTTTGAAACTCTCCAATCTCTTTAATTTCTTGACTGTGTAAAGTTGAAAATTATCGATCAACATTTCCAGTCATCTGAATTAGCTGTTACGAGGTCAATTTTTTAAGTAAGAGCCGGTTTTGTGTATAAATCCGTAGTTTGCTTGTATGTTACAACAAGGCTTATCGTCACTTACTGATATTCTTTGTGAACAGAATTACACAATTTTCACCTTTTTAGCTGACATGTGTTTAGACAAATTTTAATCCACCGAATCCCCTCCCCCTCTTTTTTTTTGGACAGAAGAATCCATTTCTTAAGGTGTCACTACAAACTAGGTCTTCTGGCTGTGATTGTGTCCCAGACAGGTACTCATTACCAAGTCCTGATGTTCCTATAGTGGTACCCGACACTTATTTGAGGTGAACTGCACTGAGGATGACTGCATCAAACATTTCTGTCTGGGACAAGGTTTTATCCAAAAGACATAGTTTGTAGTGTTAGTGTTGGTGACTGAACAATTCTTTCTTTGGTGTCGTCAGAATAAGTTAAAGTACTAAAAAAAAGATTGATAATTTTTTAATCTGAAAATGTATTTGTTCATAGCATGCCAGAAGATAGTACAGCAGAGGTTATCCCAGTCGACTACGTGTCTGGCAACTCCCAGCAACTCCCGTCCATCTACTCCTCTAGGAGCTCCTCCACCTCCTCCTCTCACACTTCCTACCTCCTCCCCAGCTCCTCACTCCCCAGGCCACGCTCACACCATCTCCCACAAGGTTGGTTTTTAACATTTATTTGTATCAAATAAGTCAAAAATGTTTATCAGATATTACATACTCTACCCTCAAGTTATTGAGATGTTGGCAACCATTCTATAGCATTATAATACCCCTGCCACAGCAAATCTGTAGTCTGAGGGAATTTTCATTTCCCTAATTGATATACCTACTTAGATTTGTTCTTGTTTTATCTAACGGTTTAAGACTGTTGTTGTGTAGATTACAGAACGGTAAAAACCAGAATTTTGATATGTCTATGTGCCATTCGTATTCATCTAACAGTTATGAAGTTTTTTGTCAGTATAGCAGGTTTTCTTAAATGTCAAAGAGCCCATTGTGGCATGAGAAGTACAAAACACTTTGTAGGGTTCATTCTTGAATGAAAATGCTTTAGTGACAGTCACATATTTCAATTTTGTGTATAGTCATAGTGTAATGTGTTGGTGTTGCTTGTACCATAGTTGGCCCTTCCCTAATCAAGTAAGCTTTCTAATTGCTATCCTAATAAAAACCCTTCTATGTTGCATCCTTTATCTAACAGTTTGTTTACCTTGTGTACACAGGAGGGATCTGGTCTTGGTAGACAGATGTGTCAAGCTCTGTCCTCTTCTAGTCATCAACTACACAAGGCAGATCTGCTACTAGACAACAACAATGTTACCAAGGATACCTTGACTATCAGCACCAAGGATTTACCCACACCTTCCTCCACCCCCACCACAACCAGGTAAACTATACTATGTCCACACACACTGGAACGCAGTACATGCTCTACTGTGCCTCGTCTAAAGGATGAAACAGAATTTAACATTTTCGCACACTCTCCCACAAAGCGTATTGGATGTTCCCACTTCCAGTCGCAATATTTACTCAACAGAATCAAATGTGTTAACCCATGAGGAAGTGCATGGCTGTCTAAAATATCAGATCCCTTATTTTATGTTAATGTTCCTTATTTTTCATTTAATCCTAATAACCTATATTTCACAGTAATTGATTTAGTACAATATTTCTATGAAATTTTACTCACGCATGCCTAGAAATACCATGACATGCTCTTTACTTTTTGGACCACCTTATATTGTCTTTAAAATAAAAGTATTGATTATTAGTGAATATACTGTGTGCACCTTACTCATTGAAAATACCTGTCCATTAAATCAAAACTACATTTCGTACATTATCATCAATTGGTATATTAAAATAATTTAAAAACTGTTATGTAATATACAAATAACAAGTTTATGAAATTTTATAATCTCACTATACCTGGTCTAATAGACCATTTGTGACTCCTCTCATCTTCAACTATGTCGATGTTTTAACATTTTTAAGACTCACATTGCTGAGTTAGATATGCGAGTAAACAGCGAAAAAGAGACATTATAAATTCAGGATGCGAATTTGTGAATGCTCCATAACCCAATAATCAAAAGGTCAATAAACATTTTTCCCAACTTTACATTTTTGTAATTATGGTCAGTAATTACGAGGGTATGGGTATTAGGTTGACTTTATTGTCAATCTGTTTTGAAGGTGTGTGGGAGCCTTGCTAAACAACAAACAAATAGCGATACTATTCATCATTTTACTTTCTTTGTTTTATTTATCGTTGATAGTTTCATTTATAATATCCCAAAAAGTTATTGTTTTTAGCGTGTTTTGTAAAATGTTATTGAACTCTAGGATGTAAAAAAGGTCGCTCTGCGCCCAACACAAAATGTCAGGTATCTTTTGTAATCTGTATGTACAGGATATGGTTGAACATAATTTATTTGGTTCACTTTTGCCGTTAAATCAAAGTAAATTTTATTTCAGAAAAACCCGTAGGAGATCCAACTTGTTCAACCCCTCAAAAAAGGGTGATGAAAAGCTGAGGAATGGAGGAGAGTTAGGGAGTGGAAGGGCCATCCCTCTCAAACAGGGTTACTTGTACAAGCGGAGCAGCAAAGCTTTAAACAAGGAATGGAAGAAGAAGTATGTTACGTTGTGTGACGATGGAAGACTCACTTACCACCCTAGTTTGCATGTAAGTAGCGGTTTCCATTTTTCAATATTTGTAGTTTTTAGAATTATTTCAGTTAAAAATAATCCCCAACTATTGTTAAATGTATAATAGGTATTGATGAAACATCACCATATAATGTAAATAATATTTTAACAGTTCATAATAATCCTATATAACTTAACATCACCAAAAAACTTTGAGCGACTAGTGTATATAATATGTTTTTTGGCCAAAATGTAGTTTAAATAGTGTATATTTTTATATACCATCTATTGGTGATTGTCAGTTCGGCTTTTTTAAGTACAAATATTGTATTAACTAAAATATTTTGCCTCTAACCATTCTCTCCCTAGGTATGGAATTTTTATTCTGGTTTCTCTTGTGTGTGAAAATGATTCAACACAGCTCATTGAAGACTTAATTAATTACAACATCATTATAATGTTGATGTACTTTTTAGTTTGAAACACAATTTTGATTAGGTGTTTTACAATTCCAATGTGGGAGTGTTTTGAACCCTAAGCTTTTTGGAAATGTTAAGAGTAACAACTTGTATTTAAAGCTTTCAAAGATAGAACTGAAACACTTAAATTATCTATAAGAACATTTCATATTGTTAATTTTGCCTTTTTTGTATTGAGTATTGACATGATATTGTGAAATGTTGACTAGCTGACCTTGAACTTATGTATGTACTCATTTTCTAATGTATTGAGGGTGTAACACAATACGTGACTTATGACAGTATTTTAAGAGTTTTGTTTGATGTTGAAGGATTACATGGACGATGTACATGGCAAGGAGATCTCGTTGCAGTATGTTACTGTGAAGGTTCCAGGACAGAAGCCTCGTGGCTCCAAGACCATTCCTCAGCCATCCAACACCAACGGACTGCATGATTCTCTCACCTCTCTCTCCATCACAACCAACTGTAAGGGTCATGTCGGAGATCAGTAAACATGTTTCATGTAGACTCCATTCTTTATTCTCTGTGCAGTACTGAGCATCCATAAGCCATGTATTTCATATCACAGTTTCCTCAACACTAGCTGATAAAAACCCATGAAATGCTCCTTATTTTTTTTAGTTTATATCAAACATTTTTACCGCTGCACTCATTTTAAATATACCAAAGTCAAAACTCATCCGAAATACCAATATATAAAAAGTAGGAAGCTACAAAAATAATTAAAATGTACTTTGGCTTCTTCCCGAGAGTCAAGAGGACTGTTGACATAACCTGAATGTCCGTTTTCATACTCCAGACTATTAATAGCAAGCATTAATAGTACAAAGTTCTCCAATAAGAGCCGCACTGCACGTTAAATGTAGAATAGAGTATAGAAGAAATATTTAGTAACATAGATTAACTTTGCATTATTTAAAATTTCACTCCAGTTTAGCAATAATATGAAAGGCTATTTACCAATAAGTTATCCGTGATCTATTGAAATGCAAAATGTATTCTTTAAGATATGTCACAATAATGCATAGTTTTAATTTTATTATAAGTTTCCGTGTAAAAATTTGAGATTTTTAAACAATTTTTTGGGAATTTTCTTGGACATTTTTTAATTAGGATTTAATTAGTTTTGGGACTATTTGCTATTTTCCCTACCAATTTACCATTCTAAGTTACATTTATAAGTAACAAGTAGTTTCAGTGACTAATGCTAACAAAAAAACAGTGTCTGTGTTCCCAGGTTACCAGTCCAAGGAGAAAAGGGTTGCAGACAAGGTCCTTCTAACAGCTTTCGAACTGCTCAAGGAGCCAGGAAAACTCACTAAGTAAGTCATCTTATATAGGATTTCATATTAAAATTTAAGATGGATCATTATTAAAAAAAATTATGATTTGGTCTAGTGGTAGAGCATGGGTCTTCGGTCCCCAAGGTCCCAAGTTCAAATCCAGCCAATCGCCAATGGATTTTAGATTTTATTTAAGTGATTATGTCGCAATCCTCTGAGATTAGCCTGAAGTAATTTTTAAAACCATGGGCTAGAAAAGAAAATTATTATTTTAAGGGAAAATGCTATTTCTTAGTATTTGACAATCCTGTTGCTCAATCTTTTGTTGATTATTGTAATCATTTAATTACTTATGCTCATGCATCTTTTACATCAAGGTATCCATTTCCTTTTATGGTCTGTATGATTGAACTGAGTTTAGTTATAAAGTGCAGTTTAAAAATTTACATTACACTAATCGATTTACAAACTAAATGAGTTGTTGTCATTAAAAAAAAAACTGTGTGACAACTTTTCAAATAATATTGGGACAGAAAAATTTTGCGTGGTAATAATGAATGCTGGACATGGTTTCATAGATATTATAAACACAGTTTAACCCTTAATTTTCCTTTACAGTAATGATGAGTCTTCAATAAATAATTCCATGTTCAATGGAACAAGCGACTGCAAAGCAGAAACACCAAACGTCAAAAAAAGACATCGCAGGATTAAAAGTAGTGGTGTCAAAAACCAAGAATGTGAAGGTATGTCAATAAATCGCCAATCAATAAGTTTCCTCTTAAATTCTAAGTAGCTATACTATTATTGTACAGACTAATATTATTGTAACTCATTTTGCATTAATATTTAGATACCAATTTAAGGTTGTATCAACTGAAGTGATGCGCCCGAAGTCAGCTGGAATTTTAAAAAGTCAAGAGATGTTGTTTATTTTTTATTTTTACATAATTAAAAACGTATCTATCAAGCAATTTGATTAACTCTATATGAAAATTTAAAAGTAATAATACCCGAAAATCTAAGAAACATTAGACAAAAGGCTTTTTACTTATCTAATAAATTGATCTAGCAAATTTTTTTTGTAAAACTGCATGGTGATCTATGAGTGATAAATTTATTTTCTAAATTTACCCTAGCTTATGCTTTAATTGATCAATTCTTGTAGCACAGCTTATTAGAGCTTTCTAATAACACTGGACCTGTATTTACAGACTCAGATGGTTACGAGTTCCTTATAGTTTCCCTGGACAACAAGCAGTGGCATTTCGAGGCTAGCAACTCTGAGGAGAGGGATGAATGGGTTGCAGCCATCGAGCAGCAAATACTCAACTCTCTTCAGGTAACTCCAACAGTCACTACTACTATGATAACATACCTTTGGATTGTAGGTTAGACTAGTCATACCTTCTATACAGAACTGCCATAGTAGGGTATTGTACGAAATGCAACCAGTAGAACCCCTCATATCCGACGTCGGAATAACTGACTCCCTGGGATATCCGACCTAGTATCCAACCGACAACCATCTACTTGTTTTCTGTCTGGGACGATAATGCCGAGCGAGATTGGTTAACTGATAGGCCGATCGCGGATGTTGCTGTCGCGGTAGACGATCACCCAATCTACGTTCACGGGTGGTGACACGGTTGCAGGAGACGATTGCCGAAGTCGTGGAGACTGCAAGTTACCCTCACAGCTGTTGCCGCGGTCGTGGGAGACGATTACCGAAGTCGCGGATACTTCAAGTTATGCTCACGGCTGTTTGCCATGATTGCGGGAGACGATTACCGAAGTCGCAGAGACTGCAAGCTACGCTCACGGGTGTTGTCGGGGGAGACGATAACCAATGTGGCAGAGACTGCAGGTTATGCTCCTCCCAATATCCGACCTTTTGGCCGTTACGACCATGGCCTGGTCCCGTCATGGTTGGATATGTGGGGTTCTACTGAAGTTGAATAAGTCAAACACAGAATATGCTATCGTCAAAATTTTTTCTTAGTTTTTGATACTGGAATAATTGATGTCATGATAATTGATGTGACATAAGATATTCCATGGCTAGGTTAAAAAGTCGTATATCAGAAAGCAGTAACTGACAGCAGTACACTTAAAAAACTTGCCACAATATCAACCTATGCTTACATTTAAGATTTCTTCTGACTCCTAGCGGGCCATCCCCCTGAGAAGGTTCTAAGGTTCCTTCTGAGGAAATTCTAATGAAAAAGCAATCATATACTCGTATTATGGTTAGTTAATTAGTTAATTAGTTTTTTATCTTTGGTGCTATCATTTAAGTGGTAAAGATTTAAAAATTGATCAATTTTTTATAATCAAATTTTAATTTTATAATTAGAATGAAACAAAACTTTGCATCTTAAAAAATATAACAAAATAGTGGTGATTTAGTATAACTCTTATGGCTGAAGAACTGGAAAAAACAATGCTTTTGTTGAGATTGGTTGCTTATAGTTTCAGTAATGTAATAAGCTGTATGACATCTACTTTAATTTGTTTTGACAAATCACAAAAATGTTATGGTAATTTTTTTTCATAATCCAGACTGTACTTTCATTTCTAGATATGGTAAGCCTTAAGAAACTGAGTCTACTATATTACTGATCACTAATCCAGTTTCCCTCTCCCCCTGCCTCCTGCCTATCCTTGTATGTATTCAAGTTTATTTATAGTAGATTAAGATGTATTAATTCATTTTAGACATGACATAATGAACTTGTTTACAATTATGAAGCCAGTAAGGATCTTATTTATATTCCTTAATCCTTATTATATCGCTCTTTTAGTAATTGTAACAATAACAATTCTTTTGATTTGGTCGTATATATAAACTAAAATATGTTAGTTACTTGGAATTTAATTCTTTTCAAAAAACGTAACTACACTTTCTATTTTTTGCACAACTCAAACCTTTTGGTTCTAAAATGAATAATTATTGCAGGGAAATGAGAGCAGCAAGGTGAAGTCTCGGCTGCAGAATTCTGTCGAGGTGGCTTCCCTGCAGTCAATACGTACCAGAGTTCCCGGGAACAGTCACTGCGCAGACTGTGATGCACCTAGTGAGTACCCACCAATCTGCTATCAGATAAATAGTTGTCTACCGGTATTCTACTACTTCTTAGAGTAAGACTGAAATATCTTTGATAACTTTCATTTAAACACCTAAAATGACTTTGGTACTTGCGTGGCAATTAAAAGGCCACTGGTTTGATTCTGAGAAAAGTTTGAAACTTTTTGATCGTTCGAATCTAGGCTCAGCTGTCTTCAATCACAGGGCTTTAATGATGCTAAAGAAACAGCTGTAGGTCAGTAAAAAAGCTACACAGATCATCTCACGTCAATCTACATTCATCTTACGTCCGTATTTAGCTTAAATACACACCTAGATGGTGTTGCTGTCTCCCACCGACATTTCACACCTCCCACCATTCCCCGCATCATTCATTCCATGCTACTGACATTTCAAAAATTTGTTAGGATATACTTTCATGAGTCCTTCAAATATAAAAGTGCTTCAAATATAAATAATTCAAATTCACATTCTATTTCATTTACTCATTTGAACAAAATACACATGAGTTGTGAAAGCCTAAACAAACGGAAGCTGCAACAAAATTTGAGATTCAAGATTTAATACTAAAAATTATATTTGGTGGATTTGGGTTTGGAGTTTCAATACTCTGTACTAACTTTGAATTCCAGAAAATATTCATGCAATCAAAGTTATAACGTTATAACTAGAGTTTAGTTTAGTGAAATTGTTTTCATTCTACTAAATATCAAAGTTGTTATACAAAACATTTTGCAGATCTTTGTAACCGTTAGTCACATGAAGTATTTTCACTGTTTGCTTGTTTGCCAACAGATCCAGAATGGGCTAGCCTCAACCTAGGAGTCTTGGTGTGTATCGAATGCTGTGGAATACATCGGAACCTTGGATCACATATATCCAGGGTTCGTTCTCTACACCTGGATGAATGGCCGTGAGTATACCAAATACCCTTCTTCTTAATTTCTTATTTCTTATTCATTCCCTTATTTGTCAATGCATATTTAATTTAAAAAAAGTTGTCATTGCAATCTAGTATCTTATTTTTGTTTTACAACTGGGTATGTGGGCTACTTAGAATTCAAAATATAAGTAATAGGGCAACTATTTAAGGGATCTCAAATAGGGAAAATGCATAAACCTAGCCATGTATATTATGTAGAACAATTTCCCAAGTTCAAGGGAAAACGTTTAATGTCAAACAAAAAGTAAAGAATTGTGTGTGTGATATTTTGTCAATTGAATGTTATGTTAAAACTTTTTTTAATCTGCCTATACGATTGTGTTTTTTATTAATGTCAATGTAAATTTGTACAATTTTATTCAATGCCATTATTTATTACTATTTTATTGGATCAACAGCAATGACCAAATTCCACTACAGTATTTATATTGAACACTTCCCAGCTATGATGTGTAATGTGCGTAAGGTTGACTATATTCTTGTCTTGGTCCCAGGCCTGGTCACCTGGCAGTGATGTTGAGCATTGGCAATGCCATGGGTAACTCTGTCTGGGAGGCTATAGTGAAGGACCGAGCCAAGCCTACACCCTCCAGTAGCCGAGAGGAGAAGGAACGATGGATCCGCACCAAGTACGAGACCAAGGAATTCCTGCCCACCTTGAATGCAGGCAACCACTCACAGCAGTTCTTTGAAGCCATCTGCAGGTTAGAATCCATCAAGTTGGTTGGTTTCTTTATAACGGGTGTCCGAAAAATAACTCCCTAGTTTTGATAAACGATTGTTTATTGTAGAGAATACATATTCTTATATCTAATACATGAAATTAAAGAGGGTTTACTCAAGTTTATTTTGACATTAGTACACCTCGATATGTGACCCATTTGTAGCTCTATAGATATCTAACCGGTATTCGATCTCTCTCCAAGTGTTAGTTAACATATCAGGTGTCACTGATTCTACTGCAGCTACGATTCTTTGACGAAGATGGTCAATGTCACGTATCTTTTCTGAATAAACCAAGTTCTTAACGTAACCCCACAGGAAAAAATCCAGTGGTGTTATGTCTGGGCTTCTTGGAGGCCACGCGATCGGGCCAGCTCTCCCCATCCATCTTGCCGGGAAACGAGCGTTTAAGGCCGAGCGCACACTTTTTTGTAATGGGGCGGCGCACCGTCTTGCTGGAATATTACTAGTCCTTTTTCCGCCTCGATGTCATCCACCTGTGGAAACACGTACAGTTCAAGCATTTCACAGTAGATATCGCCATTTATAGTGTTTTCACAAAAAATAAAAGGTCCAACAATTCGATCGTTCATTAAACCGCACCACACATTAACCTTAGGCGAGTCTCGTTGGTGTTGAACAATTTCTCGTGGCTTCTCAGACTCCCAAATTCGGCAGTTGTGGCGATTTACAACCCCGTTAACATGGAACGTTGACTCATCAGTGAACAAAACATTGTTCAGGTAGTTTGGATTCTCATCAATTCTGTTGAGAATGTCCACAGCAAAATCTAACCTTAAGCGTTTATCATTTGGTTTTATTTCGTGGACCAGTTGGATTTTGTACGCATGTAATTTCAGTCTTTTACGTACCACGTCGTAGACAGTAGATCTTGGTAATCCCAATTGTAGACTACGACGCATTAGTGACGTCTTAGGGCTGCGTTGGCATGAGGCTCTGATTCTCTCTACATTCTCCGCTGAAACAGATGGCCTACCCGGTCGTTTTCCTTTTAAAACACTTCCCGTCTCCTTCAATTGTTTTAACCAACTGCGAATTGATTTCGGATCAATTTCGGCCACCATACTCACGTCTGAAGTTACGTTGCACAGTAGTAACAGATTTTGTTTCCACTAACCAAATTACGCACTGTGCTTTCTGCTGTGGAGTAGCCATTGCACTGACTGACAGTCAGACAGTCGAGTCTAGCGCTCAGCGCGGCGGCGCGGCGCGTGGTGGAACTACACGCTCAAGGTCAAACAGGTGTGCCAACCTTAATACCAACGTTCGAAACTAAAACTTAAGAGCATACTCAACAGGCCCAAAGAATTATTTTTGTCCATTCTAACGAATACTGTCCTCAGAAATTTAATAAAACTAGGGAGTTATTTTTCGGACACCCGGTATATACAGAAATACAGTATCAGTAGTTTAGCTTATGCGATCTTGGTTATTCGACCCTCCCTGCGGACGACCTACGTTGAAATAACGCCTTTTGTCAGCACTGTTCTCAGAAGATGCATGCTAGTCTTTAGGACATTAGCACTTTACTGTAATATTTTTTGTGCTCTACATACTACACAGTCAAATAATAATACTGCATACCTATCCGCGATCACTCACGCTCTTGTAGCGGTTCGGACATAAACCTGTAGCTGATTGGGAAGGTTCTTATTTTTCTATCTTAATCATACTGTTTTAGTGTTTTTTTAAAGTAGTGGTGTGTTTTCTTTGTTTCTTCTTCTTATGTTATTAGTGAAGATGACTTAAAAACCGAAAATGTTAATGGTTTCAATGGAATACTAGCATATACCCCTGATGAGGATTGGCAATAGGGAAATATTTTGTTAACTTAGTGATTTATTACAGATTTATATTTTTTTCCTATATTGTCAATCTTTTTCGCTTATCCGACCTTGGCGTGGCGAATTTAAGGAAGATAATTGAGATTGTACTGTTATAAATTTGGTATTGTACCTTAACAATTAGAATATCGAAAACTGTGATTCAACTAGAGAAGGAAAATAAGTTGTTCTTTACAACAGTAACCCCTTATGGACAATAGTCACTGGTGGGGGGCTGTGTCCGTGTGCACCATACTGGCCCAGGGTTGCCACCTTTGGTTAGGGAAAAATCAGGACAGGCCCCATCTCCCCAAGATTAACATAGACATAAACACGGGCAAAAGGGACCTAAGTTGGAACTGTCCCGACAGAATCGAGACAGGTGGCAACCTTGTATGGGCCCTTCACCAAAGACTGGTAGAGCAATACATACTTTCAGCGGTTTGTTTGGCCTTGCCACTCATGTGAGCTGGATGTGACTTACTCGCATTTTGAGGTTAAACATTGAACTAGCATGCTTAGTTTGTGATTTTGCAGTTTTCTTTGTTGGTCTATTCGGTTGTTTAGTCCCAAGTTTTTCCCCTACATTTAGCAGTACTGAGGATCTGTTAGCAATTGTTCAGTGCAGCCATCTGTAGGTTTCTTGTACAATGTGTCTACAAACACTTGAACACAGTTTATACTATATTGTGGCTGTTCTATTTGGTGATGAATAAACATTTTTGCGCACTCATGCATACAACACAATTGGCTGTTCCTTCTCCCTGACATGGACTGTCATTACGCAAAAGTAGCAAATGTGAGGTAAAATCTCCTCCACAACCACGTGCATCAAACAAATATTGTTCATTTGTGCATGTGAAGGCTTATTAGTTTCATTGTGCTTGCAGATCTGATATCAAAACACTGCTGCTTCTGCTGGCTCACAGAGGTGCTGAACTAGTCAACAGTGTGTCCAGCCCACGGGACCTGAGAACTCCCCTACACATCGCCTGTGCCATGGGGAACCTTCCTATAGCTCAGCTACTTATCTGGGTAAGCAGCCTAGAGTACTGCTGTGTAACATTGAGCTAAAGGGTCTAGGTTCAAAGGTGTTTTGTTAGGATAGAAGGTTTACCTAAATGGGAAATATCCTTCTCCAGCACAAGAAACACAAGCAGTTGTACACAACAGTCAAAAGTTGGAAATATTTCACTGTCACTGACATCATTTTTAACCAAGGAATGCTCAAATAACCATCTCCTTCTTTGGTAGAAAGTTTTGTCAGTGACAGTGAAGTATTTGAATTTTTGTGCATAGGGTGAAATTTTTAGCCAATTTTCCATCTAGGGAATAAGCTATTACCGTGGGTCTCATAATAAGATATCTGGACCTGGGACCCATTTACTTTTTCGTTTTGAGATCCACAGAGGCCAAAAAAACCGTTAGTTAAAATTTGTATAATACATATACGTGTGTGTGTACACGTTAGCACAATAACTTCATACAAACAGCAAAAATCATACAATTTTGATGAAATTTGGTTCAAACGTGTAAACCTACGTTTATTCAAACAAATTCGCAAACCAGCATGATCGGACCATGGAAACGGGGTTTTATGGGGCAAAAATTGTTTTTCTCATTTTTGACCCTTAAAAAATAAAATTTTCCAATTTCTCTCTAAACTATAATTTAGTATATAGAAGTGTTTTTGTATAAAATTATTGGTTACAGAGAAAATTAAAAAAAAATTTAAATTCCTATGTTGTTAAGTAAACTGTTGTAGTTTGATTGTTTATGAACATATTTTGATCAAATTTGGTAAATTTATTTCATACTTAACTATTAACATTTCACAAAAAAAAAACACTTACCAATCTATTACCTTCTCTGTAGCAGCAAACCTAAGTACTTGTTTAACTAATGTTATTTAAATAGGGAATAGATATGACATTTTTAAAGAGATATTTAAGTGAAAATCTTATCAGGCAAATGGAAATTCACATAGTCTACAGGTTTGCGGCGGCATGTATTTGTGTTTCTTGTGCTGGAGTGGACTATCTCCCATTCAGGTAACTCAGCTACCTCAAAAAACTCATTAAAAATAATTGATGTAATTATTGAGGTTTTTGGTAAATTCAGATTTTTGTTTAAGTCTTGTAAGGCCCTTCGACAGTTCAGGTGAGGACTGTTTAAGATTAGGATGAAATAGAATCTGAAGTATTTAATAGATTACATTTTAAACTTACTACTAACCTTATTAAATGTTGCAGCACAATGCCAATGTAAAGGCAGTCGATGGAGACGGAAGAACATGTCTGACACTGGCCCGCGCGGCGCAGAGATCCACCGCCACCACTGAGCTAGCTAGCGCGCAAGCCTGTGCTCTCGTAGATCTGCTGGTGGCCAACGGATGTCCAGAGCAAGGACAAGGATCGAACCCTCAACCTCAACCTCCACGACACAATAACATTCCTCCCTTAGATAAGTTACCGGCTAGTGTAATTTAAGTTTCTTCTGTCTTACTATCCCCGTCTAATATTCAGTGTTGTTCAGTTTACCTAATTCATGTCGAAGTAGTCTGGTTGGATTACTTATATCTAAAAGCTTACTTATATCTTGTCATTGTAGTTATGAATGGGTTAAGAATTTATGACAACTTTTGAGATAATGTATTCTGTACATTTACTAGCAATCATTGATTAAAAAATAAGTTTTTTGAAAGGTTTTATTTGGAACTAGTATATCTATAATTTTGTCAATCTCTGTATCACTGTATTTGTATTTTTCACTCCACAAATCTATTACTAAGGGTGAGTTTCTCAATGACATTTTCATACATCACACAAAGACACTTTGGGTCTTCTTAAATTAGGTAAACTGAACTTGCAAACCAAGTTACTTTATTTAATGTTAAGTTTTGTAATGCAGAATCTCTGTTTTTGTGTTTTAAATGTAGTAATCATTTAAAATCATACCAATAGATAGGACACATAAAAATGGATATAATTTTGATGTCATATTAATGAAAACGAAAACCCAGTCTATGACACGAACCTGACAATCTTTCAAACACTGACTGAGAAAAGTTAAAGTTATATAATTACAATATATACAGGGTGTGTACCAGCGGTTTTTGTAAGAAGACCGCTGGCACAGAGTTGTGGTAAATGAAGACGTGTTTTATTTTTATTTTGCTGGATTAACTTTATTTAAATCAGAAAACTTTGTTTCTTGAGATTTATCTGTTTTGTGGAATGTCTACAGTAAGAAATATTGGATCTTGTATCATATGCTGTTACAAGTGTGAAAAGTATTTAAACGGCCAGTATTATAATATTTTATATAATTTAAATTTTAAAGCTTATTTTTCTTTTTTTATAAGTACGAAGAATATTTTAATCAATTTTATATAAATAATCAATATTATACATTATTATACTTTTTTTACTTGTCAGCAACAAGTTTACCCATGAATCATCATTTTATATGTCTGTATTTTATCTGATGAAGTACTGATTGATAATATTAAGTTTTTCCTCTGTGATCGATCTGCTGTATATATTAACTTCATATAAAACCTCTGTAAACTGTTGTATCATACACTATACCACTTATTTATTTATTTTATGGATTACTTCTTTACACATTAGTTATAAAGACCATAATCGATGTATATAAAGTTGGATGCTATTTAAAAATTTCTTAATTGTTTTGTAGAAGTTGTAATGCTCAAAAGAAGTGTACTTACGAGTCTACTTGCCTTGGAAAAGTTAAGAAACCTATCTCTGAACTTTCTGTTGTTTATTTAACAAAAGGTCTCCTCAATTACCAACAATTGAAGTAGTTGAGAGATGTTTTAGCAAAGAGGTAGCTACCAAAAATAATTTGGCTTAAAGAATCATTTTACGCCTACACGTACCAATATTTATATTATATTTATTATTTTTTAGTTCAAACTTATGTCTTGGTAGCTGAGGGTTTAAGTGCTCGCCTAACAAACAAAAGGTCGCTGGTTCGATCCTGTGAAGAGTCAGTAGCTTTTTGATCATTCGAAACTAGACCCAGCTGTTCCTGGTCATTGGGCTTTAAATAAATGGTCCTGGCTAATGAAACAGCTGATCTTAGTCAGCAATAAAGCTACACAGATCACACTATTCTACACTCATCCTTCACTCATATTTGGGTTAAAATACTCTCCTAGGAGGCATCCCCATCTCAATGATTGATAATTGATCTTATTTAGATGTTATTTGCCAAGGCCAATTAATGATGCTTTCTAACAACAATCAACTACATCATTCCCCTGTGTTTTTTAGGGTTTAACAATTTCCTTTCAAAAGACAAACATCTTTCTTTGATGCAGGATTTCTTTTTAGGGACTAAAATTATCAGTTTTGAGTTTTACAAATCAAATAAAATATTTTAACTTCCTGCCAGACAGTTTTAAGGTGAAAGAATGACTGCTTATTATACTTTTTAATAGGAAGAAGCATACATCATTGAGCTATCCCAGAATGTCATTATTCTTAAAAGTAATTCTTCTAAATTGCCTCATTCAATAGAATTAGCTTATTGCTGCATTTATTATTTCTCTTAAACTTATACAAGCGCCCTTATTATTCATGTAATTTTCATTCTCTCTGATGTGCAGAGATGATTGGTTATTGTAGTGTTAGTGGCTAGAGTTTGTGGTAAAATGTATGTCTGTGTGGGTGTCATAAATCAAAGCATTCTTTTTTATGTCCCACCTTCACATCATAGTAGCACTCTAGCCCCTAACCGTTTACACATTACTCTACGCAAGACCTAGAGAGTCGCGGCATTATGGCCGATAAAATCCAAAGGTGATTGACAGGATTTGAACAAGGGACCTAAGGGGCCAAAATCCCACGCTCTACCACTAGACCGCCCGCTTTCAATCAGAGCAAACATTAAGCAGTATAAACTATAAGGGAACTATTCCCAAGTAAACCATTTGTGGATATGTAGATTAAACCATTGACATTAGATGCTGCAAGTAGGCTTGTCATCCTATTGTCACATCAGAAGCCTGCTTTACGTGCATTTCATGCCTTATTATGTTTGAGTGTTATATTCTCTGTTTCAGGGTAGATTTTACAGTGGAGACTTTTATTCTTTTGCAATAATATATAGCTAGTCAGTGCTCGATTTGTAAAAAATGAGGTGCCGGAACTGTAAACTATTTAATATGATTAGTACCTATTTATGTTAATTTTTTATCTTTCTGAAAGAGAGGTACCGGAACACCGTTCCGCTGCGTTCCACTGCAAATCGAGTACTGTAACTAGTTATATTAGAATAAAAGTTTTAAAGTTTGTAAAATAAAATGAAAAGTGTATTATATATCTAAATAAAAACACACTCTACCTAGAGCAGACATAAAAATACATCAAAACTGTGTTGATTTGAACATAAGGATGATAAATCCATTAAGTCTTGTATAATCTATGGTGCGAGTCAGTTTAAAAAGTAAGCAGGCAAACAGAACTAATAGTTTTGCAGTAATAAATAGTTCAATCACACTTAAATACAATGAATATATTTCTTTTTAGGTCTAGATTAAAAATTTTAAAAAATCATTTGTCCTTGGCAAGCCATCCAAAACAATTAATTATGACAGGTTTTTTCTTACGATCATTTTAATTACTTTTATATTTGTGTGTCTCAATACTTTTTCAAGATGGATGAATACATTGTTATTAATACCCACAGCAAAATTTCAATTATCGAACATGTAAACATGAGTTTTAAATTTTTGTAATGAGATTTATGAACTTGACCTTAAGTTGTTCCTTCAAAAGCATCTCATTCTGATCATACTGCTATTTCTGTCAATAATTGAATAAGTTGTATTAATAATTAAACGACAATTGATGTAGTACGTTAATGTAAGGTTAAGTTACTCTAGTTTATTAAAGTATGTAGTTTATTTGTAAATAATTGTCAATATGTGAAAGTATTTTAACCTCACCATGTCTGAACTATTTTGGAATCTACACTTGTGATAATATTAACTATGCTTTTCCTATGTTAGTATTTTTTTTATTTTTGTTCTTCGGCTGAAGAGCATTGTTACTTGCATCTACCAGTAGTTCTGAAGTGAAAAAAATGTTTAAATAAATCCATGTTTATACATCAACTTGGTAACATTTAAAAACTGCAAAAAACACCTCTTTTCCAGAAGTATGATAAATATTATTAATGCTGAGAAATATAATGGATGAATATAATTGACTTTGGATACATGAGTAGACATTACATCAATGTGGACTTGCCGTAGCAAGTTTTATACCCAAAGACAAAATAATTTGAATGAATTTCTCGTAGAGTTTGATGCTATTGAGGTTCTATTTTTTGTTTTAGTTTTCAATACTGTGATAGCTGTCAACAATGTAACATATGCTATTGTTTACCTTACAGTCTGGCATGATTGATGTTCATGAAAGGAAATGGTATTTTGTAGGAGCAAACTGCGTCGTTTGCTCATTTCAACTGGGTTACTTTTTATTCTTAAACCGGCTACATTTCTAACATGGGGGATGTAATGTCAACTTCACTAGTGTATCTATTGTCAAAGGTAGGATCTAAATGCTTTAATTGTCACAAAACACATTTAGAAAAAAAGGATTGATTTTGATTTGAATCATAACTTCATCACAATTATTAAACAGCACCAAATAACTCATGCAATTGAGGTTTCATATTACAATTATTTCAAATGTTAATTATTTTACTTAATTATTTTTTTCAAAATAATGTTTTGTTAGTTATATTTAAATCCGTTGAAGCTCACTAAGTTACCAATGTGTGTGTGGAATGTGTTTTTCTATCGCTGATGTACCATTGCAGTTTATCAGACAGACAATATACTGATATTGTGATGTTTAACTCAGTATTTCCTAAGAATAATAAGAGATCGGGGTACCTACTAAGATAATCACCTACTTAATCTTGTACTGCAGTTATAACATGAGCGAGTCTCAAATGAAATAAATAATTTGAAAACAGGAATCTGCCAGATTTTCACCGAAATAGTTAATAAGATTATTGTTATAAAATATTCTGTGTTATTCAATAAGTGAAATGTTTGAGTTATCTCAACTTACGACTACTCTCATTTAAAAGTATTCCTTCATTGTTCTATCACTCAATAAGTGTAGTATGTACTAACAATTTAAATTGTGTTACATGTACTTCTCTATGTTAACCTTAATTTGTGCGTATTCGATGTTCAATTTAAACCTTGGATGTATAATTTCTCACAGCTTGACCAATCTCTATTGAATTGGTTACATTTGTATATTTGTAATGTTTATGTTTATCACTTAACTCAATGCACCAGTACAATTCTAAATAAGAGGTTTCAGGACAGAGTAAAAGAATTGTAGATAGTTGTTCTACATGAGCCAAAGAGATATATTATGTAAATAAAAAATAGAGTCAAATATAACAAGTTTGTTTTTATTAAAACGTGTTTTATTTGAAATGATTTTGCAACACCATGTATCTAACATCTTTCAGCATTTTTTTAAATATTGAACCTACAAAGGCTATAATTATAATAAGCCACTATTGAACCTACAAATTCAATAATAAGCTATAGTTTTTGTTGATACGTTTGTAAAAAAAATTCTAACTAGGCCTACCTCTATCCACAAGGCAAATTTATGTAATTTAATATAAATTTTCAACAGATAAAAACTTCTGGAAAATTTACAAAGTACAATTTATAAATAAAAATTTCAATTTAAAACTGAAAATTAGTGTCCAAGTTGTGAATAGCAAATGAAATTAGGTAAATTTCCCAAGACTATGTCATATTTTGGGCATTTTGGCATTTCATATCAATTTCATAAAAAAAATTCTAGTGACACAGATCATTAGGAAAAATTATATATGTTTAAACATTTTTCAAACTGGAAACCTAATAGGCTTTGCCGGGTACAGTTCAGCTATGCTCTGTACGATTCGGAAGCATTTGGCAAGGCGAAGGTCTCGTATACTTGCTAGTTATAAAGTAGTCTGTTTAAATGCTTTGTGCTAACAAAAACAAATCAATGTAAAATGATGTCTATCTTTTGGGGGTTTCCCAAAATACTTCAAATTGTATCATCTATAATGAAATTTTGCTTTAATATTCTAATGCATTAGTAATGATTTTTTTACTATGAAAACAACTATCATTGCAAAATTTTATCAATGCAGCAAAGTTGTCTCCATCGAGTTAGATATTATTAGTCTTTGTAGTTATTTGCGCAGTTAGTGAGCAAAGTGGCACTTTTTAGAATGAGAGGGAAAAGTGGCTTGCCCAGTGTGTCAATTTATCAAGTTTGAAAAAGTCTACAGTTTTTAGGTGACAAAAATAAATCTCACTTCAGCAGTAACAAAAAACAATAAGTCATAAGTAATTTATTTAGCTAAATTAAACAAATACAATCAGTGTTAGCCATGTCAAAATAAATAAACTAAAATACAAAACTTCTTATGTAGGTAGTACATTTGTAAAACTATTTACAAGCTGTTATGACTACCAGCTAAAAAATCCCGGACGCTGTATTAAATCCCATTCTAGAGCAGTCCCTTCACTGCTCTTTTAAAAGTCTGGTGATCCTGCTCGGTCAACAACCCCAGAGGAAGGCTATTGTACAGCTTTGTAGCGCTGTACTGAAAATGATGTTGGAAGAATGAAATGGAGTGTTTGGGGATGGGAATGTTGTTACTGTGCCAAAGAGAATACTTGTGACAACAAAAACATCAAACATGTCATGATTCTTTTTTAACAACTGACAGCGTCTCCAAAATGTACAAAGAAGGAAATGTTAAAATTTTAAACTACCTAAAGATTTCCCTGCAAGATTGCTTTTTTGAGAGGGAGAAGATTACTCTTAGAGCCTTCTTTTGGAGACGAAACATTAGCAGAGTCCTTTGGTTTTCACTTCCCCAGACAGATACAACATATAATAGATATGGAAATACTATGCCATAGTACGCAGACAGAAGTACTTCACTACCAGCCTTTTGCTTCAGAGTTCGAAGAACAAAAACCCCATTGGAGACTTTACTGGTTGCACTTTCAATGTGATGGCGAAATTTCAGATTTTCGTCCAATATCAAACCAAGAAACTCAACATTTTGGGACGAGGTCAAAACTTTGTCTTCTAGAAGAACGTTAAGGCCACAGTTGTTTGCTGACGATGACCTATTAGACATGTGAAAGTTCAACATTTGAGTTTTCTCTGTTTAAAATCAGCTGATTTTCACAACACCATTGCACACAATGACTGTTCGAATCTAAAAATGCCTTTTGTTCCAAGTATTCCACACTGCAAAGAAGAGTGAGGGATGTATCATTGGCAAATAGGCAAATCTTATACTTAAGCTGACACTTTTAAGTAGGCTGTTAATGAAGATAAGGAACAACATGGGACCTAAGATTTGGGACACTCCTCTCTTGATCAAGCTGTAGGCAAAGCATTATGTCTCAGATAACCAGCCCCATCAACGTTGGGTATGGTCTTTCCGTCAAATAGGAAGCAAACTAATCTAGTACCACTCCTCTGATTCCCAAATTGCACATCCTTGTCAGAAGTAAATCATGGTTTACCACATCAAATGCCTTGCTTAGGTAAAAAAATATGCCTCTTAAATACTGCCTGTTGTCCAAGTCTTTCACTATTCTGTTTCTTAAGCTAAGGATAGCACTTGTAGTTGATTTTTTTTTATCCATGTTGGTTGGGACAAGTAGTTTAAGGTTTCAAGGAAGTCATACAGCCTACTCAAAACAGCTTTTTTAAAAATTTTTGTTATTGTAGAAAGCAGACTGATGGGCCGATAGTTATCACATAATGATTCATCTCCTTTCTTATAAACTGGTATAACCACTGCTACTTTCATGGCTGATGGAAATGTCCCCTCGACAAAGGAATGGTTTAGTAGGTGGCATAACGGTCTAACTACGTATTTACCAATCGTCTTTAGCATTTTAGGAGAAGTTTCATCAACTCCTGCCGATGTTTTACATTTCATTGACTTTATTATGCTTTTTATTTCACTTTCTGTGACAGGGGCAAGAAAAAATTAATGACCTTTGTGTCTGTCGTTTGATATTGAATTATTTTTTACTACCCTAGGCAAAGTATCCCCCCCCCTATACTAGTAAAATGCTTGTTGAGTTCCTCACATATTTTTTCTGGCTCACTCACTTCCTCCCCTTCTCTATTAACAAGATGAATAGCTTTACACTCTTTTCCATGTTTTCGTCTATTATCATTGATTATCTTCCAGATGGCCTTACTTTTGTTTTTGGAATTTTCTATGTGTTCTAGTTCTAAACTTATATTGTGTTTATACTTTTGAATCATGTCCCGGTATTTGTATTTTAATCTGAGGTAATACTGTTTTAGGAAATGGTCAGAGCTAAGATGTTTGGTTTTCTCGTATAGTGTGAAGCATTCATTTTTTAGTTTCTTCTGGAAATACAATCTTATCCTTATCTTTACTTTAGATTTTTTTACACTTCCTGTGCACAATGATGCAAGTTTTATAAATTAGTAGCTAAGCAGTAAGCTATGTCATTTCCAACTTCAAAACTAAAAAAAAAAAACAACTCTTTTTACTAAGTTCTTATTAAATATATTGTTGTTGTTGTTGTTCATATAGAAAATTTCACATGTAAAAGTTAATACAATGTACATATGGACCATCTACTGTGTATTATAATTCAATAAAAATAAATGTAACCAAAATTGTAGCTAAATTCCTACCTTTCTTAGTTTAACATGCTGTCAGTGACAGTGAAAATCTTTTAATACAGATCTTTTTTATACAGAAGCTGGTCAAAAATTTCCAAGATTCCAGAAAAATTTTTACGGGTTTGCTACACTAAAAACACGGGCTGCACTTTAATGAGAGGGGTAAACTTTGTCTTGCCAACTTGTTGTGTCAATCAATTCATAGCGATGGTACTCGTAAAACTAACCATACCACTGTAAACCCCTCTCATTCAGTGTCACGTGTATTTTCCAAATCCAGGTTTTTGAAGAAAAATACGTCACCTGTAGAAACTCATTCTTGTTTTAAAAAGAAAGGACAGGAAAAGACAGGTCTTTTACAATAAATCTTTTTTTAGGGACAGGACAAAAACAGCACCTAATTCCGTGGACGGCTCCAGAGCCTGCCTGCCTGCTCTCTCGAGTCGTCTAAAACTGATACACCTAAACATACCTGGGCTAGCTTCAAAAATCAAGGCATTTGAAATTTTCTTGGCAGACGAAAGTCCTGATATTGTCTGTGTGACCGAACATAATCTGAGGGATTATGAGTTGGAAAGCTGTAAATTGAAAGGTTATACGAATGTAAGTGCTATTTGTCGCCAACGTATGTATAATGGTGGTGTATACATACTTGCAAGGGACGACATTGAAATCAAAAAGCATCGATGCAATGGAATTTTGCAAAGAAGGGAAGTGTGAGAATACAGCTGCAAAAATAACAGCAGATAACGAAAAACATTCTTTTAATAACTGTATATCGATCGACCCCCTGGTAATAGTTAGGACCTCTTCCTTGATGTCCAGATGTCTTGAAAAAAATCTTAAGCCTCGAGATAAAGTAATTGTGGTGGGTGATTTAAATGTCGACATATCAGTAGAATCAACAACCTCTAACCAACTCAAATTTACAATGAGCTCATTTGGTCTAAAAAACGTTGTGAAATCATATACACGTAAATTTAAAAACTCCAAAACTCTATTGACCATCTTTATACCAACTTTACTGACGACTCAATTGATTTCAATGTTGTAGTGTCAGGCCTCTCTGACCACCATGAGATTGCTACAATCACAGAATATAGCTATATTCCGTGCTACAATCCATGGCCCCAGGGTTCAAAAATTCTCTACGAAATATAAATTTTAGAAAATTTGATCTATCAAGCAGAGAGATATTTAGACATTTGCTTGCCTCTGAAGACTGGGAGCAACTATAATTCAATTCAATTCAAATTCTCTTTATTCATTCACAGTACAAGTTTTATACAATGAATAGCGTCAAATAAATATAAAGATAAATTAGTTATGCCCTACTTATCGCTAAAACAATCATTATCTTTACAAAACAAGTATTAAGCTTAAGAAGACTAAACAAAACAAAATTAAATGAAATCAGCTTTTTAAACTATAATTTATGATTTCTCTTGAATTCCAAAATTCATCCAAAGAATACAAAGATAATGAAAGGAGATAATTTTTCAATCTTTTTTTTAAAACATCAAAACTTTTTTCCTCTAGCCTATTATAATTTTAGGTAAATTAAATAAGAATGTTATGCCAATGAAACTACATTTCTTCTCAAAAAAACTTTAATTTATGTTGTTCAACCTGCCTAGTATGCCTTAATTTATAGTGTCAAATATTTGTACTATTAGTTTGGAGGTTTAATTTTTTTACATGTAATATAGTTTCATAAATATACAAGTCATAGACTGTCATAACACCTAATTTAGAAAAGAATGGTTTCATTGATTGGTGTTTATTTTTAATTTTGAAAATAATTCGGAGCACTTTTTTTATGATGAAGAATTTTATCCAAATTTTTCTGGGTAGTTCCTCCATAAATTGCTATACCATAGGATATGTGAGAATTATTAATTATTAATGCAAAGTATATGGTTTTTTAAGTATCAATATCACACACCCTTGACATTTGTCGCAGGGCGTATCTACCTTTTGACATTTTATCAATTACATGCTTAACATGCTTATCCCAATTCAGGTTTTGATCCAATATCATACCAAGAAATTATGTGTACTCTACTTGACTCAAGTTTGAATTATCAAGGTAAATATTCGGGTTCAATTTAGATCTTGATTGTTTTGTCTAGAATGATATAAAATTTGATTTGATACTGTAAAATTCATAATAAATACACCTTAGGGTTAAATCATATTCATATTTACAAAAATAAAACTATCTTCTTGTGTAAAATAACATTTCCTTCAAAATAAAATAAAATCGTCTTTCGAATTAAAATAAAAATCCTTTTAAAAATAAAACCCTTACACTCTCCTCTTATAGTCCAGGCAAATTAGATCAAATATAGGGTGTGCTCCCCAAAAATCGTCTAAAGCTGGAAAGTGTTTTAATACCTTTTGGGGGTCCTAAATAAGACTCCTGTTAGTTTGCGACGGATTCTGACGTCTGCTTAAGTTTAGGGAGTCAAAAAACTAGAAAATTTTGCACTTTTTTCAGTTTTTCGCTTATAACGAATCCTAAGGAAAATGTTGTTCAAAGGTGTCTTTTAGTGCATTTAATTTCGCGTCGATTGGTGTTAAATACGTCAAAATCGGCCGAGCCGTTTAGCCGCTGCAGCTTTTCAAAGTTGGGATATTTTCATCAACATGGCCAAAAGGTTGATTATTTGACCAGTTTTCGGCTTACAACTCCTAAACGACGCATACTATACAAAAATGCACCTGTAGTTAGTTTGGAAAACACAAAATTCTGTGTATAATGGTTTTTTATCAATCAATAACGGTAATTGATTGTTACCTACTTTATATGGTCGCCATTTTATTGAAAAAAGTATTAAAGTTAAAGTTGGGAAATTTTACTAAAATTGGTTACAATGTAGATCCTGTCCTTAAATGGATTATGAATTATTAGATAGTGGTTTATTCCATGATGGTCATCCAGAGGTTTATCTAATAAGGTGTGAAGAGATTAAGACCCCCTATGTAATTTTAAGTCTAATATTGTTGTCTGAGGTTCCGAAAATTCTAGGATTCATCCCAACCTCCCATTATATATGATCTATCCCTGTATTCATCTTTCAGTTTTTGGCTTACATCTTCTAACGCATGCTATAGAAAAAATGTACCTGTAGTTAGTTTGAAGAGCATAAACGTCTGCGTAGAAAACGAAAACTCCCAATCGGTTTTTTTATAGGCTAAATACATAATAAGACTATGTAAATCTGTCCCATTATCATCTTTCGTTTATTAAGCTAAAAAATAACATTTTTGCTACATTTAATAAAATCTTTCTCGTTGTAATATCTTTTTATATATTAGAATCGCTTAACATCATTTTGGAGTTTCCAGAGATGGGATCGAATAAATGGGAGCTTAGGACGAATCCTAGAATTTTTGTAACCTCAGATAACAATATTAGATTTAAAATTACATAGGGGGTCTTGCTACCATTCCCTTCACACATTCATGGATAAACCTCTGGATTATGATAACCAAGAAATAAACTATCTAGTAATTCATAATAATAATTCTAAGCCGAATGTTGTGTTTTCCTAACTAACTACAGGTGCATTTTTGTATAGCATGCGTCATTTAGGAGTTGTAAGCCGAAAACTGGTCAAATAATCAACCTTTTGGCCATGTTGATGAAAATATCCCAACTTTGAAAAGCTACAGCATAGTTTTTCGACTCCCAAAACTTAAGCAGACGTCAGAATCCGTCGCAAACTCACAGGAGTCTTATTTAGGACCCCCAAAAGGTATTAAAACACTTTCCAGCTTTAGGCGATTTTTGGGGAGCATATGTCTAATTTGCCTGGGCTATTAGTTAAATATATATAAAAAAAGAAACGGGAAAAAAACTCTATTTTTAATTTATTTTCAGTGGCGTCAATCCCAATTTCCTGATGTTCACTCTCTTAAAAATCGACGTACCGGGGACCAAAACTTTCATGGTGCGCCTCCTGCCTCTTCGGGTTCTCTTTCTATTACGGGGCGCAAAATGGAAAATTAGTTAATGAAAAAGAATGTATTGCAGATTTTAGAAGCCTTACTATCCTAACCATTGAGAAGAGAGTATCAAGATTATTAATAGTGTTAAGAGTATCAAGAGTGTCAAGAGTATCAAGATCATCAAGAGTATCAAGGGTATCAAGTATCAAGAGTGTAACAAGTTATTTTTCCTAGGGGGTAAATATTTGCTATTTGGCCGCGCACCTATTGTTGGCATCAACAAGCGGCAGCGGCGAAGCGAGCTAGCGCTCTTTGACCCGGCTTATCAGTACCGATAAGCCTGGGATATCCTGGAACTTCAGGACGGACATTCGAGTGGTGGATCCCGGACAGCGAGGAAGTGAGTGTTCCTGTGGAGACGGCTGGAGTGTACGTTGGTGGTACAGTGAGACTGGTGGACAGTGAGTGTCGGTGTTAAGTTGGGTGTTGAGACCCACTATTGGTGAGTGGACGACGTTCTTTTAATTTTGGTTAAGGAGTTGATATTATTAGTTTGATAATATTAATCTCTGATTTTATTGCGAGAGTTAGGGTTGTAACCGTGCTGGTCAAAGCCTGACGGTAGTTAGGATTTATTTATTAGTCAGGAATAATATTAAAGTATATTCCTGACGGTTCTGGGCAGGTGCTAAATCGCAAATAATATATTTTATTGACTGTAGTAGATATTATTTTGCGTTTTATTATCAAGAGTTTTAAGAGTATGCAAATCTGTATTTGTTACTTTGGTTGAATAAATGAGTAATTTAATGTTCTGTAGGCCTATCGCGATAAGCTGTGTGCTTTGAGCCAATTTGGACTCTTTTCCATTTAGGTAAGCCTGTTATTCTAACAACAAATCCTATTCTCTGTATACACTAACTTGGCGTCTGAACCCTTGACTACCTGCGGAGGGGCCGGGACCGTCCCTCGCTCGCTCACTTCTTGAACAGCTGTTTCCATAATTAGTCACCTAGTAGCACCTCCACTGCAATTATCAACTTTTTTGTGCGGGACGGAATTTTAATTTTTTTTCCGCACAAGCAAAAAGTTCATGAAATTTTAAGAAAAATGATACCAAACTCGACCATATTCCGTTAATATTGTGAAGCTTAAATTATATAAATTTGGTTAATATAAATGTATTCTTATTTAATTTAACGCGATACCTAATCAAGCAAGGTAAGTCGTAAGGTGTTATTTATATTAAAAATATGTCAAGTGGGGGGGGGGGGGGGTTAATAATCCATATTATATATACCGTTGATTTTGTCTATGCTTAAACCAACCCTTATGTCTTGCTGTAGGCCTACATATGACTCACAGTGTTCACAGTCATATTCCGGGAATTGAGTGATTCACGTCCTAAAACCTGTCCTGCTAGTAAGGGGTGGTAACTTCAGTTCGTAGCGGGTGTTAGCCAAAGTATCGTCGTGCGTAAATTATCCACAGTGGTTGCAAGCTCTCAGTTATTTTATGTTTGTATTCACGGTACTATCGTATTTATGTTTTGCTTTGAAGTGTGTGCAACAGTTAGTGTTAAACGTATATTTTGTGTTTACTTGGCTCATGTGATGTGATCTGTTCGGAAAATGCCACCATCAACAGAAAAACGAACTACGCCGTACAACTCGCAGGCAAGAACTATTATAGCCTCAGTTTTGGATTATTTTGAGAAGGAACGTGACAACAAAGGACCTTTACTGGATGTGAAAAAGGTTTCCGAGAGAGTAGCTGCAGCATGCAACATTTCACCACGAACTCTGTGTAGGATTAAGGTTCAGTTGAAACACGCAATTGTAGATGACGGAAGTGCTAGCAATGACGACCTCAACATCGAGAATCTACACCCCAACCAGGGAGCCGCAACAGGGAACAACGAACCACCAGGAAGGGACATAAATCCAGTGCCACAACTTCACACACCGAGACGTAAGAAACCTTTTAAATCCGTTGTATCAGAACTTGACGATTTTGATAAGACTGCTATCCGTAATCATGTAGTAGGCTATTACAGGCGCAAAGAAGTACCGACTCTTCGGAGACTAAAAAATACATTATTTCAAGCTAATTTGTTTACCGGTTGCATTCGGACATTAGCAAAGGTTTTGAAAAGCATGGGATTTAAGTGGAAGAAGTTGGATAATAGAAAAATCCTAATGGAGAAGCCATCAGTGGCCCTTTTAAGGTGTCGTTTCCTACGAAAGATTCGTGACGTAGACATAAAGAAAGTGGTTTTCTTAGATGAAACATGGGTCAATGCGAACATTTGCAAAGACATTGGATGGACTGATAATAGCATAAAATGTACATTGAATTCGCCGTTAGGCAAAGGCAAACGTCTGATTATATGCCATGCAGGAGGGTACAATGGTTGGATTGATGCGCCACCTCTTATCTTCCAATCAAAAAAAACTGTTGAGTATCACGAAGAAATGAACGCTGAAATCTTTGAGGGTTGGTTTTTTGAAGTGCTTCTGAAGTCGATTCCAGCTGGATCCATTATTGTAATGGACAACGCCCCATACCACTCGCGGGTAGCCAATAAAGCGCCCACGTCAGGTTCAAGAAAGGCTGAAATGGTAGAATGGCTAAGATCCCGCAATATCATGTTTACTCCAGATATGAGAAAACCGGAGCTATACAACCTCATTAAGCTACACAAATCACAGGTGACAGTGTATGAAATTGACAAAAGAGCTGTTCAACTTGGATTTAAAATTATAAGACTACCGCCCTACCACTGTAACTATAATCCGATCGAATTGGTATGGGCAAATTTGAAGAAGTATGTTTCTTCAAGAAATTCTACCTTTAAGTTGTCTGATGTTCAAAATTTATTCATGGAAGCAGTGAACTCTTTCTCTCAAGACGATTGGCGGAGGTGTGTCAACCATGTTAAAGCGGACATCGACTCGGACTGGATAAACGAAGGGCTCGATGATACCAGTGTCCAGGAAATGATCGTACATTTGGCACCTGGTGACTCGGATGACAGCGAATGGGAGATCGACGACGACTCTGACGCGGTGTGGCCATTAGATTAATCAGGTATGTAAATGATATTGATAAAATATGTATAATCTATAAAAAAAACTACGGTAGACCCGTCGTAGGCCTACACTTTTTACATAAATTTAATTGAAAACATAAACTCAACACGTGCATATGATTCTGTATTTTTTAATCGACAAATGCCATATCCTTAGAAACTTGATGATTGTATGATTAATTTTAAGTTTCATTTGACCCGTAGAAAATAGTAATTTTGACACTCTAAACCAAATGCTTGTCTTGCTCGCTTTTACGATTAGTTTGTTTAAACAATTTGACATATACCATTACGAATACTTAATGAAACGGGGGGCCACCAGTTGACCGACAAGATACTTGGTCGTCTTGCCACTAGACCGTCTTTTTTAATTAAATAGATAAATACTGAAAACCAGTACGTCGACAAGTTATTTCATCGTCAGTCCAGTTGACCGGCCTGTAAATCTAAATTATTATATACGAGAAACCAACTTGTCGTCAATCCTCCCGACCGACTTACCACTTGCTCGTCTTTTAGGTGGGGATGTGTTGAGCGGCAGTTCCAGCGGCGCGCGCAGCTGTGGAGGGCACTGCAGGCGTACCAACTTCTGTATCTTGTAGCGGCGGTTTTCATTCCGACGATTTTCAGCTATCACAATGCAGCGGACTAGCGAGGTTCTTATTACGTGTAATTGTTTGTTTCTCAATCGATATTTTGTTATACACAGTACAGTGAATATAAATAGGCCTATATTAGTTTACTTCAATGAAATAAATGTTTTATTTAGCTAAATAAATAAAAATACGCCGATTGAACAAATAAAATTGTTACAGACAACAGGAAGTCCTTAATATGATCAAAAAAGTGTTTATCTTTATTAAAAAATTACTGAAATTTGTAAACTTACTGCTGGCGACAAGGGTGGTGCCATACATAGGTTTATCAATAAATAAGATAAACATGGACAACCTTATGCAGCTATAAGTCAGGAAACATTTGTAGAAACATTAAAAAGCAATACCAATTTATGAAATATGATAAAATATTTACAGGAAATGTTGATTACTGTATATACATCGTGAGTATCTCCAGCAGTTACACACTGGTGATCTTTGAGTTGACTCTTTTAAACTCATTGATTATTACTTTTTTTCGTTTTGAAATAAATTCTGTATTACTTTGAAATTGCTCGAATTCGAGCAACATGTACACGAGTTTGAATATTAAATTAACTAACATATTTATGTAATAGGAGGGTCAAATATTGTTAACAGTGGTGAGGTAACTACCGTTACATTTATTCAATTGAGAGATAAATACAAATTGATAATACCGGTTATTTAAAGCTTTGTTGTCTATTTTTCCCTCTCTTAAAAAATAAAATAAAGAATGAATTTAGACTTTTGGTGACATTAGTTTGTACTATTTCTCCTTAAATGACACTGCTGTCTTGGTAAGCAATAGTTATCTCGGTAAACTACTAATTTGCTGAAGTGCACAGTGTGCTACTTAGCCTGAGAAACATCTTTTGTTTTATGATTTTATTGTAGGCCTATTGAAAACCTTGTCTAGAAGGAATTCCCATTGCCTGTGTTACCGGGGAGAAGTTTTTCTTAGTAAAGTCTGTAGACGTCTTCGGTTTTACACAGAAACATGTAATTATAATTGAAGAAGTACATGTTTTATCCTCTCACGTTGTTGCGTGGACAATACTATGGTGATTCAATTCTGTGTACTTCAATTGTCTAACTGGCCCTAACTGACGCATCCTTGTTTTTTTTTTTACTAAATAATGTAGTCTTTACTTCCGTGGATCTTTGCGTTTTATTGTTTAACTGTCCTCAAGTAAGTCTGTGTTCTGAGTAAGTACTTCAAATGCACGGCACTACTGTATATTCAGATTTTCTAATGAACTAGCCTATCATAGATAAAAGGAGTATAGACATGTATGTATGATAGAGTATGTCTACTCCTTTTATCTATGGTACTATTTCCAAGTTCATCTGGACGACCCTGCAAATCGTTTCTATTAAAAAAAATTGTATTTGGTTTATGTTTATGAACTTGTATGAGTGCTGTTAACTAAAGCTAAATTCACATCAAATTAATTAATTTAATTTATTTTAATAGTATTTCTAATTAATTTCAGTTTTAAGAACATATAGTAAATAAATCCTTGTTGAAACGGCTGTACTATCCATGCAATTATTGTCAAACTATATGTTCAAAGATTCCTGGACGGCAATGTTATAATACTAGTTGGAGCAGAGGTACTGGATCTAGGGTTAATACAGTTTTGTGACGTGTAAGGTATATCACTGCAGAAGTAGTTAGCTCAAGAATTATGACGCGGATGACAAAGATTGGTAGCTTTTGCTATAATTATAAAAAAAACCATAAAATCATTCACAGATTTTTTTTTCACAGTCTATTGAATAGCCTGCAGTTAAGTTCACTCTAATGAAGAATATAGACGTGGCCAGAGTTCCAAACGATTTAAGCAACAACTGTTTACATGAACTATCCCATATGCAAGTTTTTTTTTTTTAGTGTGCAATGTACTTATTGAATTTTCATTAGTAATATATCATGGCTATATCGTTTATGTAAAAGTATCAAAAGATAGTAAAACAAAAACGAAACAATCAACCAAGACCAGTGACCGAAACAAGTGTCGAGCTGGCGGCGCCGCGCCTACCTCGGGATTCCCCGAGAGTCAAAGAGGGCAATAATTCATCTTTGAAGTAACACCGGTAACACTGACTCACTGGCCGACACGGATACCCGCCTACCACCCCCTTTGTGTCGTCACCCTATGACCACCGGTCGGTCGGCCACCCATCCAAGGAAACTCTAGACATCGGCGGCTCTTAGTCGTTCGTTGACCAGCGTATTTTCTAGAGTTGAATGTATACCCTCACTCACACCAGGGAATAAGTAAACTGTAGTAGTTTTCTTGTTTATGAAAATATTTGCATTAAATTAGAAAAAATCATTTATTTATTTATAAAATGTTATTATTTTACAAAAAAAAACACACTTTTACCCTCCCTGTTGCAGCAAACCTAAGTACTTGTTAAACTTATTCTATTTAAATATGGAATAACTGTGATATTTTCAAAAAGTCATTTTAGTGTAAATCCAATCAGGCAAATAGAAATTTGCTTAGTCTGCAGGTTTGTTGCGGTGGGGGTATATTTCGTCATAAACTCTTTTGCCACTTAAGAATCTTCAATAGTAAAGTGGCAACTAAAACGCGACTCCAGCGACCCAATTCTGGCGGCGCTCTAGAACTACCCGAAGGCCTTTTCCGGTATTACGCGTGCCGCATCACACAAGTAGTTTTCCCGCGCCCCTATTCAAACGCTTGTAGGCGAAGAAAAAGAAAGCGAGTTGACGACCGAGGCTAGGTCGACCCGATCGACTTCGACAGCTGTTTTACTGTCTCTCTCCCTCTCTCTCTCTGTCTTTGGATGTGTAGGGTTGGCGAGGGTTGTAAAATTGCTGAAAGTGAAAGGGACGTGGCTGGCGCTACGTTCCTAGTTTTTGGCCTCTTGATGCTAACACTGGGTCGGCTACTCGAGATCAAACAACAGCGTGTGTTTAGTACAAAATTGGGTCCACAGTCACATCTATACTTATTTAATACGCAAGCAGGATTTTTGTGACAATTATTCCTCCGAAACTACTGAACCGATTGACATGTTTTTGGTGTCATTGGAAAGAGCGTAACGTGAAGTTGTGCAGGAAACTTTCTTTTTAGGTAAATAATTAGAGAGTGAGGCCCTGGGACCCTTTAAAGTTTCGTATTTCTCCATAAGATTAACACGGGAAACAAACATTGTTTTGAAACTCCAGCTGTTGTCAGGAATTAAATATTAATAATTAGTTGCTCCCCATGGAAGCATGAGAGTTCTGTAGAGTTTGTAGCCTACACCTTATTGTCTACAAATTGGCTAAACAACTTAGGTACAGTACATTATAAAAGCTGACAGACTTTTTATTTTGACTTAAATTGTAAGCTTACCATTTCCCGTCCATGGGCAGTTTGATAGTTAAAAAATAACCCTTTAAACTGGAATAGGACTGTTATGTAAATTGTGAGTATTTCCATTAGTTAATAATCTTTTAGTTGACTCTTTTAAAATCATCGGAAATTATGACTGTTATTAGTTTTTTAACAAGTCATTTGTTTATATGTAACTCCTGTACTTCTTTGCAATTGCTCGATTTCGAGCAACATGTACACTAGTTAAGCTATAATTTTATACAATAGCTAAGATATTCCACATTCCAACCAAATATCTGGCCGAAAGTAGTTTTTGATTGCATTTTAATTGAATAATTTGTAACGAATCGAATTAAACCACGAATCGGACATACCATGATCCGTATGTCGAAATGTATGTTTTAATAGGTGAGGAATCCGATTATGGTATTTTTAAACTTTCGAAAATGTATGGTTTAGGCTGTAGAGATAAAATTACGGTGAAAATCAAATATATAATTTAAACAATTTTTTGTGTTGAAATTCTAAAATAAAATTCTTAACTCCTACCCCAAAATATACCGATTCATAATGTTTATTACAACTATGATCGATATTGTAGCCATAAGGTCAATACAAATTCTTATATTTCGCGCGACGATTATGAAAATATATAGGTTTTTATTAAGGAACGGATTGTACAAATATATTGATCCGTATGTCGAAATGTATGTTTTAGTAGGTGAGGAATACGATTTTGGTATTTTCAAAGTTTCGAAAATGTATGGTTTAAGCTGTAGAGAGAAAATTACGGAGAAAATCAAATATTGATTTTAAAAGATTTTTTGCGTTGAAATTCAAATATAAAATTCTTAACTCCTACCCCAAAATATGCCGATTCATAATGTTTATTACAACTAACTATGATCGAAATTTAAACTGTGTCTATTTAAACTGTGCGTGACACAATGATGATAATATCTTACTTTTGTCATTTTTGGCTAAGCCACTACGGATGATTATTGTCATGATTGTAATACTCTGTTTATTTCTTATGTACTGTACTGTAAAATATTTATGGCTGCTTCACCGCAGGTGAAGCCTTGGGTTGTATTTACTATGCCATTAGATAAGCTAATACGATAAAAATCAATGGCAGCGTTATTAAGAAATGTAAGCATTTCAAGTTGATCGAATAGTGGAACTAATTATGTGGAATGTTTGCTGAATAGCATTAGACACTGTGACGTTTGACTTATTTCCAAAGTCAACGAACACTGATAACCAGTGCAAATTTTAATCCAATATACCATGTGGTCCTATTGTGGTTTAATGTCAAATGCTCTTTCATTTTCAAGATGAGCTCGCTCGCATCAATCAAACACGTCCTGGTTGATGTTCGTTTACTACGCTCAATCCGGATATTGTGGCTACACAAATACCAATAAAAATAATCAATTATAATCAGCTATTCGCTTAGTTAATTTTGAAATATTTAAATTGTTCAGATCAGACAAATTGACAACAAAAATTGCGTTGTAAAAAGTCACTATGAGATATTGCTGATGAAGGTATGCGAAGGGGTGGCAAGGTCATCCAACGCGGCTTCTCTTTCATCTACGCAGTTCTAGGCTTCTCTGGACTTCCCCAATACTGTACTTTCGTTCTCACGCCGATGAAGGACAGGTCAGGTTGATTGGAAATGGAAAGAAGTTGTAAAAGGTGCTTGTCATATTTATGATAGTCTCTATTCATTTAGGGCTTATAAGGGTGTTGTTAAGTTAGGGAAAGCAGACGCGGTGGCGTTCTTTTGAATATATTGACCGCCCTAGTGGCGAGTCCTGCACCCGTGGACTTTCCCCAAGACTACGGTTCTCACAGTGATGTACGTCCAGAGAATTGTAAATTAAAACTGATTTATATAAGTTCCTCGTTATTTTTACGATAGTACCTTACCTATTCGGTGAAGGTTTTTAGGGGTGTTCTTAAGTAAGAGAATAGGGATGACAGACACGGTGGCGTTCTTTAGAAGTGGTAGGTCCCGCTCCCGTCAACTTAAATATTTGAAGGGTTTGGTATTTTTTTTGTTTGGAGCAAATATAAGCATTTGTCAATTATATAAGGACTATACAGATCTTAGCATACACAGCATATACAGCATATACAGACATTATTTTCTTCCGCGTTCTCTTCCCATTGCGATTACTTATATAGTTAAGTCTTTTTTGTTTTACTTGCGATATCAGTAATGCTCCATATTTATTATGTTGCCAATTTATTGTTAATTTGTATTTTTCAAGTTTCTATGTTAGTTTTACCTGATATTCTCACAGCAATGGCCTTTTCGAACAGAAACAAGTAATATTGGCACGGGCTTGGAAATATGTTTCAAATCAGGCGAAAGTACTTGGAATCACACGATTAGCCGACATTTATGTTATAGAAAGGATGTCATGTGTTCTAAATAACAATCTCTCTAGACATCGCCAGAAGTTATTTTACCATCCATGCGATTCGGGCAACTTTGTCTAGCGATCCTTTAAGCTCGTGATACCCAACATCTGTTGACCGTTATTAAGTCACTGGTATCGCGGTTGGTTAGTAAGTATTCCTTTGGTTAGTAATACATCATAAAACCCAAATACATTAAATAATCAATGCTCAATAGCATTCATAGGAATGCCCTTTTCCTTTGTATTGTATTTTGTAATTTGTTACTCTAGTATAGACTAGTTGTTTCCAGTTAATATTAACTATACAGTACCTATTTAAAAATCATTAAAAAAATTTAATTACCTTTTAACTTCTCAAAACAAAAAAAGGAAGAATTTTAAGCGCTTAACTTTTAACTAACCGTAAATAAAAATCTTAAGCTCAATACTGTTTTAATAAAGGTTTTAACAGAGTAGGCTTAGAATACTGACTGACAGACCAGTTAAAATGTTTATCTTACTTTTAAAATGTTAAATAAGAAACTCTTCACATACCATGTCTTTTTGTAAACACTCTAACGTCTTCAGCCAAATGACCTTGGTTTCGTTGTTCTTTAACCATTATTTTTAGATCATCAAAAGCGCGGCATCTTGAAATTGTTACGTACAATTCCCCATGCTGTAAGCAGGGGATGCAGCTCTAGCAGATAAAGACCAACTTTTCGAGGACGAATTTTAGAGGAACACTCGTTTTCCAGCTGAACTTCAAGTGATAATTTCAAGACTTCATCATTCATAACTTTCGCCATTAATCTGGTTCTATTAACCAGTCCTTTTTTTGGATTTAATTTTCTTAGTAAAATTACAATTAGACCTTTTTTGACATAACTTGCGAGGAGGTAAACCCTTATCGAGGAGGAAAATATGTCATTCTGAACAGTGTACAGACAAAACTCTAATTTTATTTGCAGATATTTTATATACAGCACCATTTGATTAACTGTATTTTTTCACTTCTATAACAGATTTCGTTTCTCATGACGCTTGATGAACGACTTCTACACCTAATAACAACTTACTTAAATAGGCAATCCTAACGAACTACTGTTGAAGTAAACTTAACTGTTACACATGTTTGAAATTTACAACATCTTGCATAATTACAATACTTTGTGCCTGTTGGCTACTATGAATCGTTTGGATTAATTTAAGATATTAAACTTTTTTGATATAGGCCTACACAAGGTAAATTGACCTCCATGTTACCCAAAATTATACACAGGTCCTATATATATACTAGTGTACATGTTGCTCAAATTCAAGCAATTGCAAAGTATTACAGGGGTTATTTCAAAACCAATAACAGTCATATTTAAAAAAGTTTAACTCAAAGTTTAAAAAGAGTTTAAAAAGAGTCAACTCAAATATTACCATTGTGTAACTCAGACCCTGATTACCTAAATCCCTGATCTTCGTTATTGATAAACCTTAAGCATTCCGGCTGGTTTTCTCATTCTCAAAATGCCTCGCTGTACAGGCAACACATGTCATTGATAGAGGGTCAAATTGAGAACGAAAAGTCTTTTAGGGGTAGTGTTAGCTCGCATTCGTAACCTAATAGTTGAGATTGTCCAGGGTCAGGTGCTGACGTGTACGCCTCCTTTCTATGTTTCGTTGTTGTCGCGTCGGAGGCATTTAAAAGAAAAAAACAACAAATAAACAAATTATAGCTACACAAAACAACGATAAATGCACAAATTTAAGTTACAATCATGCTAACACGATCTGTCATAGCGACACAAAGCAACGATAAATATATAAATTCAAGATACAACCATACTAACACGGTCCGTTTTCGTTTTTGGGGTTATGTTTACACAAACTCAAATAGTAAATAAATTTACTCAATGCGTTTCATTGAATCGAAAAATAAATAACAGTAATTAAATTATACAGCTGATCAAAATGTAAACAATTATGTTCTTCATAAGGATAACATGGGAACTTTCAAAGCCACTGGGGCAGAACCCAAGGGACTTTGTAAAAAATGTAAGGCCAGTTGGCAAATCTACGCGACACGCTCTTTCCAATGAGATGTCAATGGATAAAATCGGTTAAGAAATGGCGGAGGAGTTCAACCGACAAAGTTTCATGTAGCGTATTAATTATATATATATACACCATATTACCACACTATAAATGTAATTCTACAATATACGGTACGTAGTTTTATCCAAACAAACGATCAAAACCCCCTAATGATATTGTTATTTGATTCAATAGTCAATGCACATAAGCGAGTCTTATCTTTCAAAGCAGATTAAATAATACAAAGGCAGAGGAATGCGCGAGAACGAGGTCACGTCACGGTTGCTATAGAAACGACGAAACTATCCATTAGAATTGCGCGCCAACGTCAACTAAACTCCAGACTGTATAAACACGCCGAGTGTGTAGTGTTCGACGGAGCTAGGCTACTTTCAGTTGGCAAGACTGGCTTCTAGCCTCGAGCGACGTGGTTCAACCACGAGAAGCGCCTCAAACTCCTGGGTAATCCCCGGTTAGCTCCTCCCACTCTGCCCCCTATCCCCACCTAAAAGACGAGCAAGTGGTAAGTCGGTCGGGTCGATTGACGACAAGTAGGTTTCTTGTATATAATAATTTAGTTTTACAGGCCGGTCAACTGGAATGACGATGAAATAACTTGTCGACGTACTGGTTTTCAGTATTTATCTATTTAATTATAAAAGACGGTCTAGTGGCCAGACGACCAAGTATCTTGTCGGTCTACTGGTAGGCTCCCTAATGAAACGTACGGTTTAAAAGTTTTAAAAGTCACGTTCACGTTCACAATACGATTAAATGTGATTGGTTGGATCTCAATGAAACATATTAATTAGGTTGTGACAAACTTAATCACCTCAACACGTTCTACAGGTTTTTACTTCTTAAACTTTATTCCCTTACCAATATTATGACATTGAAATATACATTTCACTATTCATTTTTTGTGTTTGCAGATCCGCAGTGCACGACTGACGCCAACATTGAACTCTTCTCGAATATTGTACATAATTCTACTCTATTTAAAAAATGTAATTTATCTATATATATTTCATTAAAATAATTCATACATAACGATATTACAGTTTTTCTTATGTCCCTAATTAAGTTGAGTTATAAAACATTATTAAATATAATGTAGCTACTGAACATATAGATGCCTGCAGATTCAACAAACTTAATAAGAATATGGTCAAATTTGGTATCATTTTACTTATTTCTTTATGGACTTTTTGCTGGTACTAATAAAAAAATTAAAATTCCGTCCCGCAAAAAAATTTAAAAATGCAGTGGGGTTGCTACTAGGTGACTAATTATAAAACAGCTGCTCAAGGAAGTGGGCGAGCAAGGGACGGCCCCGACCCGGTCGCAGGTAGTCTAGGGTCCAGACGCCAAGTTAGTGTATACAGAGAATAAAAGTTATGAATGGCCTTGTGCTAGTGTTACAACCTTAGCCTAAATTTTGTTTTGATCAGTTGTCCTGAGTAACAAAGTAGTGTGCAAAGTAAAATGTTAAATAATCTGTTGATTTACTAACTAATTCAAGAGAACAAAATGTCTCCTTGTGTGAGATTGACAACTGCAGACAAAATAATTTGTTCAAAATCAGGCACAATGAGAATGAGGACAGGGTAATGATGCACCTGGCCTGTACAACTTAAAACCGTGATTTTTCTGCTATTTATTATTCAATCCTCCTTAGCTTGGTGTTGTTTGATAGGACATTTTAAATGCTAAATGTAGGGTTCCTAGCATCTCTTTATAAAATCAGCCATATTTTTGTAACTCTCACTTGATGTTAGTATCCATTTTACTTTTTGATTTACCAGGTGTCTGACTAAGAAAACCATACAATGATAACAACTCAAGATCATTGTTAACATACTAGTTGCTACTGCCTAGAGCATACGTTACAACTTATTGTAATTGACAGCAGGGTTGTATAATGATTTCACGTCAGAAATAGTAACGACACTTTATTTTAGTTACAATCATTCATTTGATAAAGCACACAAGTTATCACCATAAAATATAATCTCTGTCTGGTATATTTGCCCCACACCTTACAGGTCCTTAATCCTTAAAATAATATTTAGAGATTCCGAATATAAATTACAATTTTAAAGGTAACAGACTAGATAAAGCAATAAACATACAATGTATCAACTACTGCCTCCAGACACTTAGAATATGATTTAGATAAATATGATTGAAGAGTCAATAAATAAAATAAATGGTAAAATAGCATACTTAATCTTTTTTCCTATACTCAATTACGAATTTGTGGCTAAGTGAGATTATGATACATATTACCTTAACATTACGTAATCTAAGTATTGTCTGAAACGAGAGCTCCATCTTATATGTACAATTTCATCGAGGGAGCACAATAATGTACATCGTCATGTCCCTCAAACTCTCTTGCTTTATAACGACATCCCAGTAACATGAAGTAAAAATTACTACACAGACATTTTATTCGGGTGTATTGCTATTGCTATTGAATTCAGTTACATTATTTTGGGGGGGGGGGGGGATCTACGCTAGGTGGAATGTCATCCTACAATACGGCCCTGGGCAGTTATAAAACAAGAACTCATATCAAGCTACAGTTCCGATTTACGTACTAAAATAAATTATAAAAGTATGTGACAGGCTCCCTTCCTATCTATTACTAAATAGTTACATTGACCTTTGTAACATTTATAAACTAAAACTAATGCGGACGTAATAGTAGTCCACAGTTAAAATGTGGTACTTTACCACAGGCCAGAGCTTAGATTACATCACACAGACCTGCCTAGGGTGTGAGGACTAACACTAAAAGTACTTACATCCCTTTTTACAACACCAGATATCTGATCTTTAGGTGGCATTTGCAAAATTATCTTTGGTGGAAAAAGCCTACGTATAAATATATGTAGTATAAATTAAACTACTAAACCCTGACGATCACAGCGTGTGATTATCGGCTGACCGAACTAGAGTTTGTGCTAGCGATAACTAAAATGCTTTCACTACGATAAAACAACCGAACAAACTTAAAGTGTCGTTATTAGTGTCGTTCTGTTCTACCGGCAGAAACAAAACGGTATTGAAATGTAAAGTAATAAAAAGGAACTTACTTAAGTAGCATTTTCCTGAAGGCTGACAAAAGTCAAATTTGTACTAAATCGGCATTTTTGAAAAAATTGATAAAAGAAGAATTATAGAATCGGGACTATTTTTTGGAATCTACCGCCTCGGAAATGCACGACTCGAATGCATTTTACTTTATAAATTAAATAATTTACAAAGCTAATTTAACAATAACAACAACAAATAGATTCCATTTATCGATTCTAAGCCAACAAAGGGAGGGTAGGGATTCAGACGGGCTGATATTCTCCTCTCGGGTCGTAGAATATTTTTCCCTTCAATACACGCCTAACCAGTTCCTTCAACAGCAATCTCTTCTCCTTCTGAATCTTCTTGAGCACGCCCTTGTTTTCTTGAGCACGTCGGGACAGGTAGGGCAAGACTTCATTGACAGGGCCATAAGGGATGTATTTGTAAGCGGAATAGCCAGCCTGACCTGCATACAAAACACATCCCGTTAAACCAGCAACATACTATCCTTAAGCATTCCGAGAAAATATTTGTATTAAAGTGCATTATAATTTACAATAAAGATGGATATAAAGAAAAGGCATACTATCGAAGTTCAATAGTTTATAAACTTCTCTTTTTTATTATTATTATTATCAGTTCTCACCTCACTGGTAGGCCTACATTATTAGCCTACACTTATTGGTCATAGGATTTTTTCTCCGACTGTTCACCGGCACCGAGAGTACCAAATTATTAATGAGTATTTACAATTGACAAATACCAGTACCTCAATAAAACCCAATGCAATTGGTTTATTGGTTTAGTTCTGGGTATGTATTTTGAAATGCTTTTTCAACCTACCCAATGGGAAAGTGATGTAGTCGCACATTCCAAGAAGCTGGCCAAAGCAAATCACTTTATCTTCTGGGGAGATTCCAATCTCCTTCATTCTGAAACATCAAAATTATTGTACAAGAAATCAAAATGACATACTGTAAAACCAGGTTTATTAAGCTATATCACCAATAGCTTGTACTTGCACCATTTTCCTTATTTATCGCCTATCGGTAATCCATAAGCTATTAACAGGGCCCCACAAAACTTGAAATTGAAATTCATGGTTTATTTGTAGGTTTTTACCTTCATATTATTATATTTTCTCAGTTGTTGCTTTTTAACTATACTTGCATAGATAGTTTATAAGTGGAAGTTTCGTTATATTACTCTTGTGTCCGATATATAGGTTTTTAGAGAGAATAAGGACAACAAAACACAAATAAATAGCTCAAGTTTGTAGTAGTTACAAAGCTAAAATTTGTGATTTTCAATCCTGTCTAAGATTGTTGTCAAAAGACTTGTTACCGAGTCGACATAAAAAAAAAAACTTTTCAGTGCCCATTACTGACTTGCACTTTATGAAGACAGGTAGGCTAAGTATTTTTGAATAAACTAATAAAGCCAAATGGCTGATTACTACGTTTTGGAAATGGTTAGAGTTTAGCTAGCTTACCTGAGAAAATTTAAAGTAAAGACATTTAATATAATAAGGAATAAAAGGTGACAATCCTTAACTCTGATATTTCTTCTTCATATAAGGATTGAAAATAAATTTTAGTTTGATTAAAAAGTGGAGTAATCTGACTCCCAGTTTTACCAACTGTGGCTAACAAATGAAAAAGGTCTAAACACTAATATGATAACACACACAGATAAAAGGATGTTTTCTAACAAAGTTTATTTGCACTAATACTTTTAGGAGGATCTTTTTAAAAGCTAGCGAGGATTAGTATCTTCAATTGAGGTTAGGGGGATTTATGGAGTCAGTAGTGTGCTGGTAGGCTGATTCCCGCCTTCTCAATAGAAAACTAGATCATTGGTTTGTGGGTTGGACTTTATTGCTTTGGTGGTGAAGCTTCGCATGGATGGCTATGAGTTTCTCTTGAACGCGAGGTGCTAGGTGCAGTTGAGTATGCATGAAAATAGTCAGAGATTTTGATTTTTGATTTTAGTAATGGGGGCCCAGGTGAGTGTAAAAACCCATGTCGTCGCCTCCAGGGGTGGTCGACAACTTTGGGGTGGGGGCGCAAAGTTGCGAAAAACGTTAATCGGCAAACCGCTTTTAACTCCCTTTTTATTGAACGTAAGTAAAAGATTCATTTAAATTGACTTTTGATTTTAGTAATGGGGGCCCAGGTGAGTGTAAAAACCCATGTCGTCGCCTCCAGGGGTAGTTGACAACTCAGGGGTGGGGGCGCAAATTTGCAAAAAACGTTAATTGGCAAACCACTTTAAACTCCCTTGTTATTGAATGTAAGCTTCAGTATCCAATAGTCAATGATGTAAGTAAAATATTCTTTAAATTGACTTTTCATTTTAGTAAAGGGGGCCTAGGTGGCCTAGGACAGTTTAAAAAACCATTTTGTAGTTTTCAGTGGTTAAAGTTTCAAGTCTCTATCACGTTTCTAAATGGTTAAGAAACTAACACCGAGTAAGTCACTTTCAAGCTTATTCCCCATAAGAATAACATGGGAAACTGTTATAGCCTCGTAACAGTGTTAGAATCTTTAAAATTTTTACATTAATCTTACATTTTAGGGGTGAAGGAAATAAGCTATGAAAAAACATGTAATGAGTAAAATTTACTGTAAAATAAGGAGAGTACAAAGCATTAATAATATAAAAAAAATATTAGTAAGGAAAAGTAGCGAAAACCATAAAAAAGTTAAACAAAATTTACCAATTTTTGAAAGTCGGGCGTTTTTTTGGGGGTGAAGGGGTGTGATTTTTGGAAAATGCCAAGTAGGATTTTGTAGAAAATTTAATTCCTGCCCATGATAATTCTTTAAAATCTGTTCTAGCTCTTACAGTTTTTTAGTTATAGCCGTTTAAAAAAACATGTTTTTTCGTTTTTAGATGGCCGCCATTTTGGATTTTTGGGTGTGTTACAATTTTAACTTTTGGGAATTTCACCGTTACTTAAGGATTCCATACTACAATACTACCAAATTTCAAGTCTCTAGCACTTTTCTAAACTAATCAAATGAGCATACTAAAGTCTTTAAATTTCATAGTTATTCTCTTTAAGAAAAACATGGGGCACGTAAAAGTGGTAAAAACCTCTCAAATTTAAAATATTAAAATGTCACTTCAGAATTTCACTGGGGTTTTGGGCTCAAGATCAAGAAGCGGGCCACATTTCAACTACATAGCACCTCTAGAAGTGCTCAAACATTTGTATACCTGAGTCAGTTACATATGCACATGCATTTTGAGCCCCCACCTTAAATTTGTCGACCACCCCTGGAGGCGACGACATGGGTTTTTACACTCACCTAGGCCCCCATTGCCAAAATCAAAAGTCAAAATCTCTGACTCTTTTCATGCATACTCAACTGCACCTAGCGCCTGTACTATTGGCGAGTATTGACATCTTGCCAGTGTTCATTCATCCTATTTCTGAATAATTGTATTATCAGCCTATATTAGCCTATATATTGGACTTGGCTGCTGGAGTTAGTTAGACAAATTATATCCCTTGAAGATTTTTAGATAGTAATTAAGCTAACCATTAGAGATGATACAACATACTTTTCTATAGCGAAGCGTACAGTGTCCTCGTTGTGGGACGCCACCATGATGCCGATCTTGTTGGGAGGAAGTCCCTTCTCCTTGAGCTGCTTGATGCGCCTCAGACACTCAGTGAGAGTGCGATGGTACATATCCGTGGTCGCTTCATATGTTGGATTGGTCGGGTCCGGGTAACCCAGAGCAGCAGCCCGCGCTCTTTCCTGCAAATATCTCAGTTTGTTATTTGTAGGACAAACGCTATTTGTTTGGATTTACAAACTAGTGACTCCAGTATGATTCCAAATTAGTAAATTAGTGTAAGTGTAAAGTAATCTCTATAACTTACTCCATTCTGAGTTCACTGTAAATTACAACTCCTATGGGATAGTCATGCTACTAACATTACAAACACGATTGTGCTTATCGCCACATACGGGTTGTGTCGACTGTCCTCGTCACTTTCGCTAAATGTGCCTTATTTTTGCAACTTTACATGTTTTATAGATTGGTATTTTGGTTTTACGATTTTGATTTCGGTATGGTCAAAACCAAAATAGTAGTAGGAGTAGCATAAAAAAATAAACATGGGTTATTAGAGGGGCGTTGCACTACTCAGTTAACATGGAATGGGGTATAGATAGCTGGAATTATCTTAATAACAATAAACCTTAATATAGCAAATGAAAACAAAAAGATTTATTGTATGAATTGATAAAATACAAATAACTGACTTAAAAAGGCTGTTCCTTAAAATGAGAATCAAATGTTGACAAGTGTATAACACAGTGTGTATCTATGTTTCAACTCTGATTACTGTAAGAAGTAAATATCCTGTTCCTACGTAGATGTTGTGTACAGTGTATTAACAATGGAAATAAATGTGTCAGAATTGAGCCCCCGACAGTGGGTGTTTAAGTCAATTACTGTTTTCTGTGAATACACCGACATTTTAACTAACCAAAACTGAAAAAACATCGTACTCAGTACTATAAACTATAGCATCTTTGATGTCCCATAAACTATCAAAGTATCAAAAAATAAAAGAGGAAATATAATGTTGATGGTGACGGTAGTACACTGACACTCAATGAGTGGCTCATTCAATCAGTTCAGTATATTTTTAATTACTAGCTCTTCTTATTAATACTCGGTGCAGTTTTCAATTGATTATAATAAGTTTTGATTACCTGATCAATGTAAGCCCCTCGCACAAGTTTTGCACCAAAGTAAAAGTTCTGCCTCTTAGCCTGTTCCAAATCCGTAGTGACTTCATTGAGGGCCTCCCTCAAGTAGCACTGATATGTGTTGAAAACTATTGCCTGGAAAAAACATTTGATTCAACATGATGACAGGAATAGTTGTTTTACTAAAACTACTTAATTACAGAAACGACTCGGTAAGTTTCTGGAAATAACTACGATAAAAATACTAGATTACTTAGAATAACTATCGGCTGTGATCATTCCGAGATAATTCATTATTACAGGGTGGTTATAATGTCCCTTTTCCCTAAGTTTCCCTAAATATTGAAATAAAGTCAATACTTTTAAAAGAGTTTTGAAATATGACATGAAATAGTTTGTCGGCTACTACTTTTTTTATTTTTTGGTCAGGTAAAAAACGGTGGATTTTGTAGCTAAAGAGTTATATTTTCTGGATCATATTTTTTTTATTTTTAGCTGCTATAGTTTGGTTGTAGTTTTGGTTATACCATAGTCGATACCCGCCGCGGCAAGTCTAGTCGGGTCCGGCAGGCCTACTAGAATCACAATTTTTGATAATACTGTGGTTGTAACATTTAGCATTGTGCATACAATGATAAAACATTAATAGGTGTTAGTGGAAATTATATCGTAACTGTTTGCACTGAACACACTTGTGTAAAAGTATTCATACTTATGAATTATATTTCATAGAAAACAGATTACTTCAAACCAAAACACTAGCATTATGCCCTGGAATTCAAAATTTGCCTTATACGCTAGATTTGATTTTATATGATATACAAATTCATTTAAGTAGCTACTTCTATTTCAAAGAGTATTCTTTGACATTAACGATCCAAATACTTTTTATTAGTACCTAACAATTTTGTTACCATTGAATTACTAAACGAACTTGCAAAGGTGTGCACTCAGTAAGGTGATTATTGTCAAACTAAAAAGGACAAATTTATTTTGAAGAAAAACACAGAGTACATTTAAATGTTCATCGTTTTATTCCTTGTATTTGTCTAAAAATGAATATTTTTTAGCTCTTTTATCAAAATTAATCATTTGCCTATTGGGTCTGATGATGATTGGAGTGTCCAATCGAAATCGATCACCACTTACCATCTTTTTTGTATATTTACCGTCTTTTGAGTAACAGTATAAGTGTAAATATATGTTTTAAGTGTTATAAGAAGTTTCCTTTGATTTACTTTCCAAAATTAATATGACACTTAGAATATAAAAGAGCGCTGTTTTAAGAGTTTCAAAAAATATCCTGTGACTTTGAAAATGTGTACATTGTAAACCAAACATCAAAACTTTATCAAACAATATATATAAATATATTATAAATTAATTTGTAGGTTTTCAGAATTTTTGTTATGCCAAAAAGTTTTTGTTGTTAATTATGTAAACTAACTTTTTCTAAGAAACGGTTAACGCTAGAAAAAAAAATTAAAAGCGTATTTTGAAGGTTAGTAATAGAAATATTTATAATACAAAGGCGTATTGTCACGGATATAATTGATATCAACTAACATTTAATTAGTTGCGCTCGCTACTAGGGCTCATCACAGCCGACAGCCGCCATCTTGTTGTAGATTAGTGAAAAATCCTGGCTTCACGTCGCGGCCAACGTGCTCCATCTATTAGTCTTATGTCATCGTTGGTCGAGACCAGGTGGCCATTTACTTACAAGGGTTACTTTGGCAACCAGATATTTAACCTCTTGTAAATTAAAATTTGGGAGGTTGCCTGGTGTCTAAGATGTAGGATTAAACTTCCAAATTCCTTATGAGAAAGATAGTCATATAACATCCCTAATAACACCACCTTACCCTGTTATTTGACAAAATGAACTCGCTCTCCCCTAGTAAACTAAACACCGATCAGTAAATGTGTATTTGTTTGTGTTTGTGTCTGGTGAACTGTATATAGTTTTTACTAAACGACGTCCAATGGACTGAACATTTATGACTGGAAGCCTTATGATAGGACAACGTCATGCTGAAACCTAGGTTGCAATAATCGACTTATTTTGAACTGGAGACTGAAGGTAATTAAAACATTATAATAGTTATATCAGTTCAGGGGAAATTCCACATCTTATGATGTCAAAACTATTATATTTTAACTAAGACTAGTACAAAATGAAGTTTTTCTAGATTTTTGGCAATAATTGCAGACGATGCGCGACCGGAAGATATTAACATACGATACTATTATTTAAATATCAATTTCTTAGTGTTTTGTAGATGACATTTTCAATTATTGCATTTTAAAAATCAAAAATTTAAAAATTGTGAAAATTTCCGATAAAATATGAGTTTTTCGTTTTTTCTTCAAACTTTAGAGCCCATATGTGACCAGAAGATAAAAACCAATATTTTTAATATTTTTATCCTGTTTTAGTCTTACAATTTAGCAACGTTTTCAAGGTATTACAACTCGAAAAAAAATTATTGATTTTTTCGACCCACCCTTTAAACATGTTTACAACAGATTTGTTTGTACAGGGCATAGCAGATGACATGCAGATATATAAGTAAGAGTAGTTTCAATAGGTTATTAAAGGAATAAAAAACATATACTAAATACTGTTTTAACTCAGTCCACGCAGGCTCTGCCCATGTAGACTTTTTCCTTGATATTTTCAAATTATTGTTTTTTCTTATTTTATCGTTTCACATTTAATTATATTAGTTATATCTAAAAGTTAAGTTTGAGTTTTTAAAGTTTATTTTTGATGTAGCGAAGATATATTCTATACATGCTGTACATATTTATGGAAAATAAAAACTTATTTAATTTTTCAAATACATTCATATTCTATTATTATGTACGTTGTTTCATCATTATTCCCTCTTTTTGGTATTTTATTTTGTATGTGAATTAAAGCATCATCAAACGTAAAAATAAGAGACAGGGACACAATAAATTTGCATGTTAGTAAACACAGTAGCCTTGCAGCCGACAAAGGCAACTACGAGCTTACGACTACACTGTGCTTCACTTTACATTAGTCAGGAAGGGTTCGGTCCTCATTCGTCATAATGACATTCGTTATAATTTTCATTACGCAGAATATCGAAGAATTAATTGCAGATGTAACTTTTATTTTGTTACAATACTTTTTATAACATGCTATATGTTTACTTGTACAAAATTTGAAATTATTATTGTTGAAGACGAAATAAGTTTTGAGGTTTTTCCTCATTGTCTTTACTTTGCTATTGCCTCCAGTCCTTCATTTTGTTTAAGTCATTGGTCATCTGTTGAATGTGATCAGCTGATAACTACGACTGTCTTCTTACTAAAAAAATACATTGCATCATTGTTACGCTTTCAAAAGTTTAATCAAAACATCCAGTAATTGTGTTAGTTTGGAATAAAGTTACCAGTTGTGTTAAATTATTTTGTCAAATAGTTGCTTCTTATGTACAAAATGTTTGGTCCCTAAAAATTCTTAACTTAATTTTAGAACAGTTTTATGATAGCTATGACTTATATTAAAATGAAATAGGTAAAGCCTTTATCTTATCTTAACCTTTTTTCTTCTTGACACAATCCTGTTATGAGTAAAAGGTTTAATAATGTGTGGTGATGGTGATGGAAAACCATGAATGTTGGCTACTTATCCATCTTCATAGTAATGTCATTGTATCAATAAAGATAATGGTTGAAATAAAATCTTGAGAAGAATTGGTAAAACTATGTACTGTACCGAGAACCGAGGTACGAAACAATGTACCGTACCAAACTGTACCGACCTTAAATTTTCTTTACACCGCAGAACCCTACTTTTAAGAGTAAAAGGTCTTTCAAGTGACAATTTATCTTTTTACATTAAAGTTGATTGGTACAGATAGATATGTAAATATACAACCTCTTTGCATACTTTCATTGTTACATGAGTACAGTAGGTTTCATACTATCAATAACCCACATACAGGGTGTTTTTAAGAGAGTGCCGGGATTTTAAATGATAATTGCTTGGGTCATATTCAAGTTAACTAAACTTTTTATACGTCAAATTGAAGCTAAAATAACTAAGCTTTGTTATTTTAGCTTCAATTTGACGTATAAAACGTTGTTTCCCGTGTAGTAAGGAAGGAAATTTAGACCTTGGCATGCGCAAAACAGGTGCACGGTGGTAGCACTATTGTGACTAACACGCCTGACGCCAGTTGCCAGTACGACGTTTATGCGCAACAGAAGGCACAGATTGTAATCTGTGGTTCGCAGAGTTTATATCCATTGCTAAATTAAACTATATTTAAATCTACTTGATGATAAAGAAACTTGAAGCTCAAAACAGGTAAACTCAAAATTCACCTGGCCGGCTAAAACAAGCAATGACATAGTCGAAGAAATCCGACAATTCTGCATCAGAAGTCCGAAAAAATCGATTGCCCGACGAAGTCTTTAGTTAAACAAACCTAAATTGGTCATTTCATAATGTTTTCTGTAAAAGATAGAGTGTTTGTGCCTAATATATTCAGCTAAGATATCAGATAAACCCGCCGATCGCCCTAAGCGAGCAGACTTTGCCAGCTTAAAGCTCATATAAGATTGATGAAACTCTGAATTTTATTAAATCATTCCGAATTGTATCAAAGAATGAGAAAAAAAAACTTCATTCTTTTCCCTTCAATTTGACGTTCAAATCGTTTAATTATCTTGAATAGTCCACGAGCAACGACCATTTAAATTCCCGGCATTCTTTTAAAAACACCCTGTATTTCTAGCTTATTTGCATATTTATATAATCGTCTGTTCTAAACAACATTTTAGGTAATCTAACCTAGGCCCGGCCCCATAGGGGTTGGTCAAGAGAGGGTTTACTGTACCTTTTCTTTGTTGTACTTGTTCATCATCTCTAGAGTGATGCGAGAGATGGCTGGCTGGAAGTAGGTCTGTTCTGCGTCAATCATTATACGCACATCCAGGTCCTGAGCAGTCTGAAATGGTAATGAGATATGTTAAATATCATATAAGAACGACTTACAAACAAATTCATATGAGCAACAATAATTTTTTTTTTTGGGTATTCAAGATATTTGAGTGAATATTTGAGGTTCACTGTATTGGACTATTTTTTTTTTTTTTTTTTTTTGATGTCCAAGAGTTGCATTATGTGTTGCATTGCTGTATAATGTTCTACAACAGCAATGTTTAGGCTATTGAAACAACACACAGTTGATCCTCGCCAACTCAAATGTTTTAAATCATAAAATATTTTGAATCCCTTTCAAACTCTATCATAAAAATTATTTTGCATTTTTATTATACAGTAGAACCTCTTTAATCTGAACTAATTGGGACCGGGGGTAATTCCGACTATTGAATAGTTCGGATTACAGAACATATTGTTGTTTTTACATAACAATAGCTAGGGAAAAGTGGAAAATGCTTTATAAAGTAAAATACAGTGTTTATTTAATACAGTACATTGGGAATAAACAGTACTGTACATTACAGTTGAAATAATTACAGTGCGTATATCAATAAATACAGTATACAATAAAGAACTACTGTACTGTGTATAGAGTACAGCAATGAGGCGTTCGGATTAGTGGACGTTCGGATTACAGGGGTTCGGATTAAAGAGGTTCTACTGTACCTCTATTGATCAAAAAGATTCAACAACTATAGCTATAACCTGTAGGCCAGTCAAATTCAATCCGCACTAAACCTCAAAACTCAAAGATAACCTCTATACCACAGAAGTTTTGAACGGTCCACTAAATTGAAAGGCTTACAGGTCGCAATGTAGTGAAATATTAGTAAATCAAATCATATTCGGTCTGTATCCATTAGATTTCATCCTGTACACATTGTATGGTGCTTGTGCGTATTTGATACAATAATATTGATAATAATACAATAATCACATGTTTATTGTATTGTATTATTAGTCAGTATTTGAGTGACAATGAGCGTTACTTAAAAAAGGGTAGGGTTGTATTCAAGTGCACTATACTAAACTTCCAGCAGTTGGTTTGGTCTAGCCACTCATGTTAGAAGGGTTTGCTTGCATTTTGAGGGTGCTTTGTTTGTGGCATCGTGTTATTTTCTATTGGTGTATTTTCTATTGGTGTCTTTTGCCCTAGCTTTTTCCCTGCTTTTGGCAGTACTGAAGGAATGTTCCTGTTAGCAATTGTAAATTGCTGCTGTATGTAGGTTTTTTTGTATAACTACAACCACAAACACTGGATCACAGTGCATCCTGTTCTGTGGCTTTCTATAGGATGAAATAAAATTTAAACATATTTTTTGCACTCATACACTTACTGCTTTACCTATTGCCTGTTCTCGCTCCGACCAATGCCGACCATTAAGCAACAGTAGTGTACCGTTTTTTTTTAATGGATAGCAGTTTTTTTCTTATTTTTTTCCGGTAGTGTGACATTTTTCTAGTAGGCCTATTCTGCATTGGTTTTATACAATTTGGTATGGTTTTATGGTCAACCTATCAATATGCACTGAAATTACAAAAATGTTATTGTTGTACTTGTGTTTTTGTTATTGTTATGTACACACAATCAGTTCAGTTGTCTACTTTTGAGGTTGAGTTCAGTTTGAAATAACTCAGAGGTTTACATTAGATTCTGTTAAATTGATATTAAGTTAATCAAAAAAGTTTGTAAATTTAGAAAAAGTAGGTTAATGGATTCGTCTACAGAATTTTAGAAAAAATCAATAATTAATTTCAAATATATAAGCCTACTAAAATACCTTGACTAAAGTGTTGACTCGGCGAACCATATTACGGAACATTTCTTCTTCCTTCTTGGAGAGCTGGGAAATAAGACGAACCATTCGGCCTTCCTTTATGCTTGGCACTCGGAAGGTATCACTCAGCTCAAAGTTCTCATTGATGATTCCACTCCATGGAAATAAGTGGAGGACTCTGAAACAATAAATTTAATGTTAATTTAAAAGTACATCATAAATTATTGTTTGATGAGTTTGATAAAATCTTTAATATTCTGTTCATACAGTAATAGCTTAGTGCTATTATAAATATCATCGACAAAACAACCTCAACTAAGGAAATGGAAATTAGGAAGGTAGACTTCAGCCTAACCTAATGAGGGGGCCGATAAATATTTTCAACACTGGAGTCATAAGTCTTGCGAGGATGATAGGGCCTAGAGAAGAAGATTCAAGAGTGTGGGAAGAAACACAGCAAGGGGTGGACGTGTGTGGGCAGAGAAGTGACAATGCCTAATCATTAGAATGGGCCAACAATATTTGACATTCTGAGAAGTATTTCTACACACTTGGTTAATTTTTGAGAAGTTAGGTTAGCACGGTCACCACTCAAACTTGCATGGGAAGTCTACAGTTTATTCACAAACACCTTTTTGTTTAAGATTGATAAGGGTCAGATGGCTATGTATGGGTACACAAGAGCGACAGATGCAGTGGCAGAATCACAGTGTATCTTGGTAGACTTCAGAGACAATTGGAGGTAGTATACATCGTCAACACAAATGTGTCTTACAGAATATAGGCTTTGCTTACCCTGCACACCAAGAGCCTACTCAACAGTGTAGAATTCAATGAGGCTGTATTTTTAGTCTCTTCCATAGAGAGCTGAGGAGAGCAATAGGAATGTGTTTGTACGTTGAAGTAGTTCTAAGGGACTGTTTGGACATTTGACTGTTATGGTTTTATTAAATTGTTTGTAAGAAAATGTTGAACAGTTAAATGTATTATTTATTCTCGATTATCTTTTTACTTGTTAAGGAGAAAGGAAGGATACACAACTAACTCACCTGAAGAAAGAAAAAGAGTCCCAGGAAGTGAAAAGAACACAAAATACCCCCGCCACAGCAAACCTGACGCCTAAGCGAATTTCCATTTGGCTGAATTGATTTTCAATTGATCTATTTAAATAACATTAGGTTTAACGAGTACCTAGGTTTGCTGCTACAAGGAAACTAATAAAGTGTGTGTTTTAAGTAAAATAATTATTGCTTAGTATAAAATGAATATATTTGCCAAGTTTGATCAAAAGATATCCATAAACAAGCAAACTACAACATTTTACAATATTCTCCATAAGAATAACATGGGAATTTTAAATTTACCATTTTTTTAGTTTTCTCCGTAACCAATAACCGTACAAAAACACTTTGATATACTGAATTGTTTGTTTTTTTAAGCTCTTTAAGAAGGTTTAGAGAAAAATTGGGAAATTTTGTGTTTTCAGGGTCAAAAGTGAGAAAAACCAATTTTTACCCCATAAAACCCTGTTCCCATGGTCCGATCATGCTGGATCGCGAACTCATTCAAGTTTATCCCGCCTTACACCTTCGAACCAAATTTAATCAAAATCGGATAAAAATTACTCAAGTTATCGTGTTCACGGACACACACATATATATATATGTATATATATATATACATATATAAAAATTTGAACGAGTGGTGTTTTTAGCCTCTGTGGACATCAAAATGAAAAAGTAAATCGGTCCCGGGCCTAAGTCTTACCATGAGACCTACGGTAATAGCTACTTCCCTATAGGGAAATTCGCTAAAAGTACTTAACACATCTAAACTGATGTTTCGCCCGGGCGCTGATATTTTGGGCTTCTTCTGAGGCTGAAAGGGGCAAAGTATCAGTTTAAATAAATGTGTTACTTTTTTGTATTCTTTTCACTCTATGAGGATCTTTCAACCCCATCTTTTTGGTGAGTTAGTTGTCTATCCTTCCTTTACCTTTAACAAGTTCTTAAAGCCAAGTTGCTTTTTTCTCTTGATTGACTATTTAGTCAAAGTACTCAAAGTTGAACAGAATTTTTAAAATTATAGATCGTAAAAACACAAAAGTTAGGCAAAGTAGTCTAGAGACTACTTGTCAAGTTGCAATACATTCATGAGACTATTAACATATTATTAGTAGGAAAAAGACTAGCAAACAATTTCAACACTTAATTTCTCAAAATGAATAGTGATGAAGTAGTTTTAAAGAAGTGTTAACGTTAACAATGCTTCAACTAAATTCTGAATTTTACAAAACCTTATGAACTGGGTTAGTGTTAGTGATATCATACATTGGAGTAGTGTGGTATTTAAGCATCATGTAAAAAGTTGTATAATAAAAGTAGCAAGGATTTGAGTGACATTCAGTAACTGAGCCATTTTAAGAGCAAACCACCTAGATGGTTCATAGTTATCATCCATTAGACTGATAACTTGTCAACCTTAATTTTTTAACCTAGAAAAAATCAAGAGTATCCAAGAACTTGGCTTGGGCTCAAAATAATATCTAATGAATGGAGACCAAGTGTATTTTCCCCAATCATATAGACTGAAATCGTTTATCACAAAAACTCTTATAAAAAATGGTAATAACCTTTTGCCCTGGTGTCAATTGTTGATAAACAGATTACAAACCAATTAAGTAACCATTAAACTGATTTGTAATTAGCTAACCTTTGACTTTTGACAAAAAGACAGTTTGGCTATTTTACATATACTTACTTTGATTTGAGTTTTAAAAGAAGACATTAGAACAATTGGTAAAATACTCATTCTTCTAATTAATAGTTGGAACATCAATTAAAATAAAACAATAAATCGTTTAAATTTAGAAAAATATGTTCTATTGGTTGGAGTTGTACTATAAAGAACATTAAACGTTGAACTAAAATTCTATACATTTGTCTCCGAAACTTTCCAGATACCTTTTATTCCAATCATGTATTGAAGAGAATTTGAAATTTTTTAGTACCGTATAACATATTTTCGACCATAAATTAAGTTTAAACAATAGAATAGGTCTAGTCATTTGAATAGATTAAGTGCCTTTTGTAACCTAGAAACCCCATAATAGTGTGCCTAAGCAACCTAGCCCTAACGTGTATTGGTTGATACTTCAATATGAGCACAACACAATTTAGAAGTATTCAAAAGCAACCAATTTAGAAATTGAGTACAATTAGAATATTTACTTAAACAGACAACATATAACATGAACACAAGATATATAATGAAAAAACAAATATGCTTGCTACTTATTTCACTACTTATCTGGAGAACAAAAATGTAGCGGACGTTTAACCCGAAGAATCCATAGTCCTTCAGCTGAAAATTAAGTTCTACTTTTTTTGTATTGGTATTTAGCATCGGTCAACTAACTGTACAAGCTCTAGTCTTGTAACTATCTAATGTTGGTTGGATAGCATAAATTATTGATAGCCTAATCATTGAATCTGGGTCCAAAATTGATCTTGGTTAGAACCAGCTAACTTCAGATTTGAAGGTGAGCACTATAAAAACTCTGCTTGCAAGACTATTCTAGTATAGTTGCTCACAATTGTTTGTAACTACTCCCATACCGAAGTAGTTTATTCACACATCTAATCAGGTTTCATTGCCTTACTGCATTGTAAGAACTAACTTAACTAAGAACTCACCCTTCACTATCAGTGACGACTTTCTCTAGGAACTTGGATGTATCTTTGATGCCAGCATCGTACAGCTTCTTCTCCAAGATCTCGGCGGTCATGTGATGTCCAAGAACGTTGCCTTGACTTCCCATTAGCTCAGAAACAAAGTTTCGAGCTCTCAAGATCACCTCTGATAGTTGGAGCTGGAAAAAAAAAAATTTAATAATCGTAAGAACTTTTTCAAATAGAACAGCCTTTACACTCTTAATATTCAACTATAGATGAAAATCGACTTACCTAGGTATGTCAGAAGGCATCAAACATAGTTATCTTTCATGCTGTATATGTTTGGAGCCTATTACAGCTCATCTTCAGCAGCATTCATACAGTATTTACAATGTCAACTGGTTTGATAGCTCCACGCATGCGTAAGAAAAAATGTGTAAATAACGTCAAAATGATAGGCGTAATGTTTATTTCTGTGTGTAATATTCCACAAATATCGCTCGATGGGATTTATTGTAAATACTGCATAGGCTAAATGCTGCTGAAGATGAGCTGTAATAGGCTCAGTGCCGGATTTACCACTAGGCCGCAAGCAAAAGGGGGCCGCAGAGGATTGGGAAACACATTTTTTAGATACAATTTTTAAAAAATAATTTATTTTAAACCACCAGTTTGCCGCGATCACAGCTGACCATAATGATGTCTCCGCGGACCGAGGGAGATGTTCACGATTTTGCCGCGGCCTCGGGTGCCTGTGATGATGTCCCGTGATTGCGGCCCGCGGGAGACGTTCATGATTTAGCCGCGGCCGCGGGTGACGGGGATGTGCTCGCAGGAGACGTTTACGAAGTAGAGTTTGTATCGAGTTGTCAATGATGATGTCCCCGTGATTGCGGCCTGTGTGCGGGAGATGTTCACGATTTCGCCGCGGTCACAAGTGTCAATGATGATGTCCCCGTGATTGCGGTCCGCGGGAGATGTTAACGATTTCGCCGCGGCTGGGGGTGTCAATGTGGATGTCCCCATGGTGGCTTACCGAGGAGGATGTTTACGATTTCGGCACGGCCGCGGGTGACAATGATGAAGTCCTCATGATCGCAGTCCACGGGAGATGTTTTAACACGAATTTGCCGCGATCGCAAGTGTCGATGATGATGTTCACGTGATTGCGGCCCGCGGCAGATGTTCATGATTTCACCGCGGCTGTGAGTGTTGATGATGATGTCCCCGTGATCGTGGTTCACGGGAGTTGTTAACGATTTTGCCGCGGCTGGGGGTGTCAATGAGGACGTTCCCGTGATGGCTTCCCGAGTGGAATGTTTACGATTTCGGCACGGCCGCGGGTGACAATGATGAAGTCGTCATGATCGCAGTCCACGGGAGAGGTTTTTAACACGACTTTGCCGCGATCGCAAGTTTCGATGATGATGTCCCCGTGATTGCGGCCCGCGGCTGTGAGTGTTGATGATGATGTCCCCGTGATCGAGGTTCAAGGGAGATGTTAACGATTTTGCCACGGCTGGGGGTGTTAATGAGGACGTTCCCGTGATGGCTTCCCGAGTGGAATGTTTACGATTTCGGCACGGCCGCGGGTGACAATGATGAAGTCGTCATGATCGCAGTCCACGGGAGAGGTTTTTAACACGACTTTGCCGCGATCGCAAGTTTCGATGATGATGTCCCCGTGATTGCGGCCCGCGGGAGATGTTCACGATTTTACTGCGGTCCCGGATAACTATGATGGCTTTGACTTGGTTTAGGAGAGATGTCCACGATTTCATCCAGGATCACAGGTGTCGATGATGATGTCCCCTTGATGTATAGGAGATAGTCACTATTACTTCCGCCTTCCGCGATCGCAAGGAATTTTCACCACAGGGGGAGGGCCGCTCAAGTAATTTGGCCTAGGGCCGCAAGTACCCTAAATCCGGCACTGAATAGGCTTGAAACATGTACAGGCTGTAATGATTCACAGTCTACAAACAAAGAAAACCTCAAAGACAACAAAACAAAACACAGTGTAAACAGTAATCTATGTGATTTGGCATAAGGCAATTTCTCTTAACAACACTATACTACTTAATAAGACACAAATGTTGCTGCCATACACTATTTTTTAGATGAGTGACTGTAACAAACAGCCTTAGAACTAATAAGTTAATGTATACAAATTTGTGCTTACTTGTCCGCATATCACTTGGACCTCGATAAAAGGTTTTGTCAACTTGGCGAGACCAAGCTACTGTTATACTACGAATAAAATTATAAATATATATTTGAATTAAAATACACTTGGTACCATTATGTAAGGCAAAAGAGGTTATAGAACTACAGAGGGTTCCAGGATGATTAATTATTTTAAATTTATAGATAGACCAACACAATTTAGAACACATTTTAAAGTAGTAAATATATACAATTTTAGACGTAACTGTCGTACTGGCAAAAAAACTTTTTTCTTCTTTGTAGTCCGAATTGGATTTAGTATAAATTCAGTGGTATGAATTACAGGGAAATTAACAGAGTGCTTTATCAATGCAAAAGATCAAAACAAGGTTAAGGGTGTAATAAAGTGCACCAGGGCCAAGGTTTTAAAGGTTTTTGTTAGGATATCAGTCTTTCTTGATAGACACTCACACTTACACCCACACTTATAAAACCACTTGGTGAAAAGGAGAGAAAAATCTATGTTTTCTACATCTACCAGTGTGGAATTAATAACTATTAATATTTTTCCAAGCAGAAAATTTTCAGTCAAGAAATAAAATACTTAATCCATGAACAAGAAAACTTCAAATTACTCAATAACTAATACATGGTTTATAATTATGGTATATGCTTATAGGTTTCATTGTGATAACATTAATCAAAGTGACAAAAATTTCATATTAAAAAATAAAACTTTCAAAGGTAACTATTTAACAAAGGACATAAATGTTTTCTGGCTGTTTCAGAAAGTCAATTTTTTTTTAATAAGCCCATTGAAATTATTTCGGTATACATTTCATGAATTATATTCTAAGGTTAAAACATCCAAACGTTAAATTATGAAACAGAATGTTATCTGAATTATTAATAGTTACATCATGTTGAAATATGATTTCATCACTTAGCAATTATTAGAGCTAAAAGACCACAATTGTTGATGATTATGAATATTGCTCTTATATTCATTCCCAAACAAACTAGAGATAAGACAATTAGGGGTTTGAACCTCTTGTCTTGAAGAGATTAAAAAGTAATTTTAGAAAATACATTGGTTGTATATATACCAAGAAAAAAAATTCATAATAAAAAAGTGTCTTCTATGTACTGTTATTATTAAATACTATTGTTATTTAGGATATTTAACATATTCTACCATTAAAAATAAGACCCTTAGTACTTACAAGAAGCTGTGGCCTGCCCAATGCCGTCAGTTTAACAGCCGTAATACCCGTTCCATAGGTGGCACCTGTAACACACGCAGAGTTGTTAAATTCTCAACCAACATTCAGGTTTTAAAGAGTAAATTATTAAATCAAATATTTCCTCATTGTGTGTTTTGGCATTACATCTGTTGGGAAGTTTGTTTCATTGGACACCATGGTAATAGTCTGAGTTTTGATATAAATCTTTAGGTTAAATTTTAAATTGACTATTGACGATTAAACTGGTAAATCACTTTATGATCTCACAATTTGTTGCATTATCCTTCATCCTCTGTTGATGTTGTTTCACACCGGTGTAGCATTGCTTGAGAAACGTCTTCGGGTGACGTAGCACGTGTCCTGAGTATTACTACAAAAGCTAGTAACAGTTCACACTGAAAGCTATGTTTTAATTTGCTCACAGTTTGAGCTGTGGTCGAGTGCATAGCTGGTTGTTTGTTTCAAGTTTATTGTTTAATAAATTTAAGAAGTTGGATGCTAGACTGGGCTGACATTGTGTTTGCTGTTTTGTCAGTTCCATTGTGTGAGCCAGGTTTCAGTTCCAGTTTGCCAAATTTTATTGCACGTACTACTGCAAATTGCAGCAAGCAAACTGTTAGCAAATGCTTTCCAAGCTTTGTCAAGAAGCTTAGGTTCCCTGTATTGGAGGGTGACCAAGCTTCCCGTAAAAAGGGAATGTCCCGTTATTTTACGATCGAACACGGTGTCCCGAAAAAGTTTCCTGGGACGCCTGATTATCCGTATTTGACGGAGGAAAGGAACAAGATGGGAGAGGATACTCTTTCTGCTATCTTGCAGGTACTCTACAGTTTTTATTTATCTATTAATATTTATTTGTAAATTGAAAAAGATTTATAGGTCTCAAATGAGCAAAAAGAGCCTGTTTCAATGATCTATGGATGTTTTGAGTGTTTGAATCTCCATGGAGGCTCTTCAGACCCCCCTTAAGCTGGAGGATATCCATATAAATTAAACACCCTTTTCATTGCTTTCAAATATTGAGACATTTAGATTTTATAGTTTAGGAGGGAGTAGCAGGTGTAATATTTAAAATGTGAATTGTTTAAAACTTGTATTGATAACTGATTGAAGATGTATTGAAATAATCAACCAACAAATTTCTTACGAAGCATAAAAATAAATTTGAAAAAGGTAAATTAGAAAAGCATAAATTTTGTTAAATGGTGGTTGAAAATAATTTTAAAAAAGGTTAAATTACCTGGTGTCTGCCAATTGATCAAAGCAATTATCCTTTACAGGATATGCATTTCGGTGACTAGATCACCATCGTCAGTCTTCCCCATTACAGGTCTTGCAGTTTGAATTACGTATGTACGAATCACAAATAAAAATGAATTGAACGAAAGGCCTACTTTTACTTTTCTGCGGTACATGTATACGCACTGTACGACACACCTGTAATGGGCAAGATTAAGATCTTATGTTAGATATAGTGTTCAAACATTTGATTTCAATAATCTATGGTTTATATTTTTTTGTCTTTTTCCAGCTGGTATAAAAATATGAACTTTAATAATTTTGACACATATGATTTTGGGATGAATTGTTATGTTATGATTACAGAAATAATTGTTTGGTAGCATTTTACTATGATTGAGTAACTTTTCTTTTGTGAATAATTAAACTATTTTCTGCCCAGTATCGAGTCTATTTTCCCTTTCCATTTTTGACTTTTAACATCTTATGTAAGGACTGATGATGGTAATTTAGTCACCGAAATGCATCTCCTGTAAAGGTTAATTGCTTTGATCAATTGGTGGACACCAGGTAATTTAACCTTTATTAATTGTCTATATTGATCAGGAACAACAACAAACAAAAATGAAAATAATTTTAACACAATTTAGAAGGCAAGACAATAATCTATGATTTTAGCAACTTTTTTGCCAGGACATGTTTGCATTTATGTGTCCAGGGAATTACAAAAATACAAGGAAGTCGTATTATAACAAATTTGCCTTAAGGATAGATATTATGTCTAAAATAAGAAAGTTTAGATTTACGTTTTTGGACTAGAGTCATTATAGAGATGTAGTAACAACAATTTAAAATTAAATTATGCTGGTAGATTTACATCCTGGAACAGTTCCATTTGAAGCATAACAACTCGAAAACATCAACTACACTACAGTGATCTGTCAGAGAAAGATCGATCGACAGATCTAAAGAGGATCATCAAGTGTTCAAGTGCACTTCACAAGGTACTTGGTTTTAATCTTAGGTTTCACAGTAATTACTAGAGATAATTTTACGAAGTTTCAAATATTTATGTCAACAGACAATGTATAATTCAACAAGCTTGTTAATGCTAATGATAACTGTACAATAATAATTATTAAATGTGGGTTCAAACAAACATTGCAGGATTTTACTTATAAAAAAGCTTTACTGATTGGCTTCAAGAATAATTTTTTTAATAAACCGGTGATCAAAATTTAGCTACAGTTTACTCTTGATTTGTGTTGTGACATGAAGTTCACACCTTTCCAATCTTGTTACAGTCCAATTCAGCGATTCTTACAGCGGAATAGCAGTGATTTTTGGATAGGACAAGTACCTTACTGTGCTTTGTTTGATAATTTGTGTCAATCAAACTCAAGTACAAACCTGACTTTTTCAGCATTTAAACTTATATGACACAGGTAGACCAAATTTAATTCAGAGTATATTGTATATTTAACACTTAACAATATTCAGGTCTACATGATACAACAGTATGGCAGAGTTAATAAGCGAAACTTAAAAGTTTTTTGTGGTATATTTAGATAAATTGTTTTTTTTTTTAATAATGCTTAAACTGATTAATTTGAATGCACAATGGTAGAGTATTTTAAAAGCGTTCATCAAATTTTAGTTGCTTATAGGTTAAGTTTAGTATTATTTTCCATAATTCAACATCATTTTGCTCCCGGGAAACCAGGAGGTATGATAATCTTTCACCTGACTGCATACTCGTACAATGTTTTAATGGTGTTATGATTGGTGGACTACAAAGTTGAAACTTTTCTCTGCGCAGTTACACAACTTAGTGTGAACGTCCGCAGTCACACTGGCCTTTGTGGAGCCTCTCGGTAACACATTGGTGATAATTACCGAACATAGCCAAGGTTGTATTGCCTCATTAGCTTCTAGCCTAATACACTTGACTCTTTCATTGCAATGCTTAACAACTCTTTTCTCCATAGGTCCTGAGACAGTTATTGCTGTTGAAAATGTTACAAAGTCGTTTTTGTTTCTTATGAAAAGAAAGAAATTTGGTCAAAATTTATTTTGATGATTTAAGATTGTGATTGTTGAACTAGTATGATGACAATGTTGGAAAAACATTGCTGATGTTGATTATAAAAACGGATTTTTGATTAGTAAAATGACTTATTGATTAGTGAAATGACAATATCAATAATGAGTCAGTTAAATATTCATAGTTTTAAATGTAGTGTTTAAATGCATGGGATGGTTGATAATGTTTGGGCTGTAACAGTATTTTTATTATCAATGACTCAGTTGATATTATTCATAAATATTGGTCACTACTAGGATTACTTTTTTAGACCATCGTTTATTAGTAATACATATGTCATAACAGGACGCTGATATTAAACAGCTTTATGTTGTTAGTCACAAGATATGAGCAAAACATTTAAATTTAAAATAGTGATATTTACTTGATTATGGAAACATACGCAGAATTTAATTCGGTTACATTTATTAAAATAAAAGCCATAAAAGCCATTCTCATTACAGAACAACTAATTTAAATAGTATTTTTACCAACAAATATGTTGAAATTAGTTACATATAGCTGTGAAGCTTTAAGTCTTCATTTTATTCCTGTGAACTCCTTAAACTTGAAACCCCGATTAAAAAACCAACTCCTTGAATGTTCAATCAAGCAATCAATTTCTTTAAGAAATTCAATAGTGTCATATATAGATTTTGAAAATCAATGTTTAATTTTATCAAGTTCTATGACACTTCGATGTAATGTATGTATACAATATATTTCTAAAGGCCAGACTGATTTCTTTGCACATCATTTCCTTTCAATCATTGAAAAGAAAAACCAAAGCTATAAATTTCCAATTATTAAGTGATATCTGGTTTTTAAAACTAATGAATATTATTGAAAAAGGCAAATGTGCAAAGTCAAGACTATTGTTGTCAGATAAATGGTCAGTTTGCATGGAACATACAAAATGCATTATTTTAAACTGTAAACAACAGGTTTTTGTAAAAACAAAAATATTTTTTTGTTCAAATAGTTATAACCTACGTAAGCTAATACCATCTAATAATTCTCAAATATCGCTCAACCATTAAATGGTGTGATACATCAACATATAGGCCTAGGCCAGTCTTACATATGGCATTACAACAACCATGGCCTAACATGGATAAGGGTGCCAAAATACACTGCCAGTTGGCTTTAGTTAAGGATGTCTAAATGGGTATAGTCCATTGACTCATCTTAAAATGTAGGAGGGCATATGGTTATTTATGGGGTAATTTAATGTCAATGAATAAAAAAAAATTAAAATTAAAAATTAAAAATATTTTTTGGTCCTATTTTTATTGCAATATTTCGTTTTCAGCATTGACCATAAATATATTTTTCAATTTATTATCTAAGTCAGCATTATGATATTTGTGAAAAATACTAGTAAGTTTAAATAAAAAATAATGATATCATTTATACATAGGTAATGAATCCAATTTTGATGTTTGTTGGAACAAATTATATCCTCTTAGATTTTTTAATTTTCCTACAAAAAAAGCAACTTATCATGACAAAGAAATCACAGCTTGAGTATTTTATAATTACCAGCTTTTTTAAGATTTAAGAGTATGACATATAATACAACTGCTGTAAAAATATCCCTGCTCTATATATAGGGATGTTATCACACAAATACCCTCTTATAAAAATTAAGTGTGTCACTTCCACTGACAAAATATACCATCATTTACTGAGGCCGTACATAATGATTTCTTCATCTGAAAAAGAAGCTTATTTTGCCACAGCAAATCTGCATTTGAAACGAATATTTAGCTATTTCTATGATAAGCCCCCCCCCCCCATGAAAAATCTATGTCCAATGGTTACATCATACTGGTTTACGTTGGCAACCAAATAGGCCCTAAATGTTGATTTGCATGTTAAAACCATTCAAGGTATTTAAACTGTTTTTCCAACAGCCCCCTCAAAGGAAGAAGTACAACAGTGCTGGGCCTAGGGTTTAACATGAACTCCCCAAAATGGAAACTAAATAAAAAAGATTTGAATGAATAAAGTTCTAGTTTACAGATTCATTCAACATATGTTTATAAATAAGACTTACCAGCCACAGCATGTAAACAATCTTGAAAGATTTCAACGTTTCGTTCGCAATTAGCTTCGTTTAGGTAGAAGTATGTTCTTGCGCTGGATACTTTGTATCGTCTATCAGCAAATGTCTTATTGACATTGAACTGGGGCATTTCACCACCGATTTGTGCCGCTAGAAACACACAAATAATTGAAATAAGGTACCATGTTGAAATACATTAGTAACATTTCACACTTTATAACAAATCATATGAAAATTACAGTATTCTAGAATGTTGTGACAGCCAATAAACAGTTTTTAAGTGTTCTTAAAATTATTTATTTCTACCGATCATCCACCAGTCAGTTTGGCAAAGAGCTATCAGTATATGATATAGGTGTAACATAACTTAAATAATCATCCTTTGAATATAACACACTATTGCTATACTTTTAGTATATTTACGATAAATTTGTTCATTGACCGATACATTTACAAAACATAAATATAGGTCACATTTTAAACAACATTAGCTAAGGTCATAGCCATCTCTATACTATAGACGGCTATACTAAGGTTGAATGTATACTATGGTTTCAAATTGTTATAGTCTTAAGTAATAAACAAATGACAAAATTACCAAAATCAGTTCCATAATGTTATATTGGTTTTCAAAGTGGTTCTATTTATAAAAACCATGACACAATCAAACCAAGACAAGAGCCACTTTAAGGCTTGAGATCTCTTCAGCCTTTTCAACCAAGCCGCTTACACTCGCCAATCATAAACGTGATTGACTGAGGTTCATATCTGGTAGTTTTTTGGAGTAAATTTGATTAAAGATCACAATAATTTGGTTTGTAATATTAATTTTGACAGTTTTTTATTTAAAAAAAAATTAAAAAATATAAAAAGAAACAATAAAGTTTGGAATTAAACCGGATATCTAGAAATTCTTCCATATAAAGGTTCTGTAAAACACTTTTGATTGTTGTTCTTAATCTAACTCAAAAATAAACTCTTTCAATTCGTGCTCTAACCATGATATATTTGACCATGAGCATTATATTTGGGTCATGTATACGAACAACATTTTTCTATCAGCATTGATGTTTTTGACAACATTATCTTTTAAAAACTCTTTAGATGGTATATTATTAGGAATATTTGTTTGTACTATACAAATTTTGAAATCTAAAAGGTAGTTATTTGAAAAGTTTACTCACTGTTGGCATAATTATTCACAGGTTTACAAACAAAACAAGAAATCTTTGTAAATGGTTACTAGAAACCAACGTAATAGAGGAAACTAAATGGACCTTTAGTATTGTATGGAAGGAATTAAATCAAACTGTAAATCTATATACAACTAATAACAAATGTATTCAAATATTTTATTCTCCCACAATAAGTTGGAGACGCAATAACATATTTTAACTTAGTATGACTACATGAACAACATATATAAATATACCTCTAGTTCAAAGGCATAATTTATACTTAAATGATTTCAATCTTTGCAAAATATATTTGCACTAACTAAATAATAAATAATCTCAAACAAAAAAAAAATAACTCAAAAATGTATTACTCCTCTCCTTTGTCAGCATCCTGATTGATTTCCTCCAACCATAACAAAAGGTATGGATAATGTACTTAAAAATTTCTAAGGATAAAATGCTATGAACCACACACACAATGAATGAAAAAATGCAATTGATTATTTTCTAAAAATAATGTTAGCAATAAATAAAAATGATAAAATAGGGTATAATACGCCATGCACTGATCAGTAAATAAATTAAACAAACACATTTCAATAGATGAACACTTTACAACCAGGGTTTAACTAATATACTAAAACCTTTAAACGTGGGACTTCAAAGGCACTCAAAAGATACCATCTATAGAAACCGCTACGACTTGACTATTGACTGCTAGATTTCTTTGAGTTCAGTAACATAAAACTGGAAGCAATTTTGTTTTGCTCCCTCATGAATTTTTTGAGTAGTCTATTTTAAAGATAAATGAACATTGCTTGTTTACCTGATATTTTTTTTATTAAAAATGTCAATATATAATTTATAACTGTATAAAAGAGGGAAAAAGAAAAGGGAAAATTACACATGCATAATTAAGTACCAACAACGTAAACAAACTTTTGTGAACTCATGAAAATTTAAATCACGAAAATAACCATGACACTAGGCTGATTTCATGCAGTTGGAATAGTACAAGGAAAGCTGATTTTGTAGTGCAGTTTTAATTATTTTGCCTTTATATTTATGTAAAGCTTCACTGGATTTTTTAAAGAGCAAACATTACAAAGAAACAGTATAATATGTTTTGATTTGTCTGTAATCATGAAGACTCTACAATGAAACGTGACTACAAATTAAGAGGAGTTAAGATTCAACCCTTTTTAGAAACTTGCTATAATAGGCTGTAAATAAACTGTTTTAGGGTATTACTGTGCAAAAGTATTATACAATTATTAATCAACTAAACTGAAATGTGAAGAGAAATTTAAGTATACAGGGTGTTAAAAAAGGTGGGGACATAACTTACGTAGTGATTCCTAGGGTCAAAATTAAGTGAAAATCAAGAAAATTTTCCAAAATCGCTTTGTTAAGCAGATATCCGCCATTTTGGATTTTTTACATAAACATTTTTTATTTTTGAAATTTTTCAACCGATATTTATGAAACTTGGTATGTATGTTAAGGTAGAGGAGACCCATGTTGGAAAAAAAAATTTATCTTGATTCAATTTTAAATTTCAAAATGGCCGCCATTTTGAAACTTTAAGTTGAATCAAGATGAGCTTTTTTCTAAAATGGCTCTCCTCTGCCTTAATATACAGGGCTGTTACAAATGATGTTCATGATTTCATACATACATAAAATATAGTTTTATTTGTTATACAAAAAAATAAAATGGTTACAACGTTTGAAAAACTCAAAAAGTTTCGACACAGATACACAGAACTGTAAATGCTCGATACAGGAACCCCTTGTGGTACGACAGATGTCAATAATGTAGTCAAGCTCTTGGATGTGTGTCTAGGTCTATTGTTTCGATAGCATTGGTAATCCGTTGCTGGATCTCAAGTATGCTATCTGATAATGGTGGTGTGTACGCCTTATCTTTGATGTATCCCCACAAAAAAACACAGGGGGTGATGTCCGGAGATATTGTAGGCCAGTTCAGGGGTGTGTCATTATTCGGACCACCGAGCTCGTTTCATATCTCAGGCAGCACATAGTTAAGTTCAGCCCTACTACAAGTAACATTCAAATGCAGCCATTTCTCTTAAATTTCAAGTGTCACTTGCCAATATAGGGGTTAGTAGGAGGATAATCGTTAAGCCCGGTTCTAAAGTGTCGTTGCACACTAATAACATATTGGTTAATGTAATATTCCAACTGGCAAAAAGCTTTCCTGCCTTCAAATTCAGCCATTACACAACACTTGCAACAGTTGACTTGACAAACAGCTGATATGCACCCAAAGCAATGTAAATGAAACTTTATGAGTTTTTCTTTCCAATGGTACCAACTAAAATAGTCTTGAAACAATTTAACCCAGTGATATTTATAATCAAAATCAGGAACATCATTTGTAATAACCCTGTATATACCAAGTTCCATAAAGATTGGTTGGAAAAATGCAAAGATAAAAATATTCATCTAGTTAAAAAAGTGATTTTGGAAAAAATTTATTCTTCATTTTCTCTTTATTTTGACCAAAGGAATCACTACGTAAATTATGTTCCCACCTTTTTTGAACACCATGTATAAGTAAACCTTTACTAAGAGTAAAATAATTTTGGTTATGCTCATGATACTCTGAGTGAAAGAAAAGTGTTACGCACTAATGTTACGGTTTAGAATGCTATGTCAAGTAATTAGCAAATTTTTATTTCCAAATTAAGCTGTACTGAAAATTCAGACTAGTTAAGCTGTCATACATAAATTATGTGGCCTGTGCCACAAAGTCAAATCAAACAAAATTGAGACACAATAAAATTTAGTATTTTATTTAGTATCTAGTTATTTATTGTAAACTGGCTACTGTATTTTCTTTCACTTTTCACTGCACAATTTATACTTACATTTTTCCTAACCTTATATAAATGAAAATTAACAATTGTTGTCAAGGAAGAATTTACAATTTAGAAATGTATTATACACGAAACCAATAAATAACAGAGAAATGTTTAAACTTTTGAATTTGAATGATTCTTGTGTTTTACTATCTACATAATTTAATGTTTAGAGAAGGAACTGGGGTAAGCCAGGACTCTACTTCATGCACATTTTCACAACGGATTGTGCTCCAGTCTAGACGAAATTATAATTACCTTCGTCATTTGTCCCTTTATTTGCTGCTCAGTAACAAAAATACAACAATAATTATAGACTCAAACAACTCAACCTGAAAATTATTACAGATTTAAATTGTCCTCACAGATCACAGAAACGTAGGTTTTACACATGCAAGACGTCATCATAAGCACACTCAAATGAAATGCATTGTGTTTTGTGACCTTTTTTTGTATTTGATTGGATATTACTTATAACAAGAAAATATTTAAATCAGTTTTCGGTTTATTTGTTACATTAGTATTTGTATACAAATTATGATTCTAAAAATAGTATTTTCCTCAAAACATTCGATATTTTTTCTTCGAATTTAGTTGCATAAACTTGTGGTGCCACTACACTGCCACAATTATTTTAATCACCGCATATGTTTTGTGTATATGATTCGTTTTAGTGCGTCCATCCGCTAGAAACTGAGTCTTTCTTAACAACAAAAAGGTTCATATTTCATTCACCAAATCCCTGTAGGGCCTAAATAAAGTTGAGCATAATTATGATTATTCTTCAAATTATTTATTTGAATGCACTACATATTTTGTCTTGACTTTTGGTGACAAGCTGCAAGAATTAATTTTAAGATTTAAATGTTAAATATTAACAGATCAAACTACACCCAACATGATATAAACAAAGCAATTGAAACTAATAGCTACTTCAAAAACAGAAAATTTAACTACTTTATCAAAAACTTTAATTTTTAATTGTTGAACAAGTCAATATTAGTTTCCATATAATATTAATTTAAGTCAATAACATGAAAAGGTTCAAGCTAGTCACACTCTAAAAAATATTATACACCCATATTAAAACTTTTTAGAAATTTCTTAGACTGTTCATGGCAAGCACTTTTTCTAGTGATTATAGTGTACTTTGGTCACAAAACACAAGGCAATTACAAGACTATGTGAGTTAGAGAATGATCTCTGATTTTAGGAAGTGAGATGGTGGTTTTAAGCTAGTTAGCAATGGTGTAATATACAGCATGATGAAATGGATTTAGTTTGGGCTTCTAGTTTTAACACTGGGCCAAATGTTGACCCAAACAATTACTGTATGAGTTCACCTTGAGAAGTGTACAGCTTTTAGAATCAGAATTCTTTAAATTTATACCTCTTTTGCACTTTGCTAATGTCAAATTACTTAATTGAATTTGCATGAGCTAATAATTATTATACGCTTTTCTGTATACAAAACTTATTGAAAATTATTGAAATAAATATTGTATTACTATTTAACGGGAAGTGAAAGTAAGTGATTGGTATAGAACTAGACAACTTTAGGATAAACTGAAAACGGTAGAGTCAAATACTAAATTAAATAATTAACAACACAATATTATTTTATCACCAGTTTCTTAAATTTATCATTTATTATGCAGCAAAAAATATAGAAAAGGCATTTAGAAAATATCTTTATAAAAATATATAAATAAATATAGCTAAGAAACTATTTAGTAATGACTATCGTAGTTTATATGTATACAACTTATTTTTAAGTTCTAATGACACATCAAAAGTTGATTCAAGTACAGAATCAACTTTATAGATAATAAGAAAGAAAATTAGAAATGTAAATAGGCTAGTATTATTCCGCTAAACAGTCACTTTTACTTAATTCACGATCAGTACACAGCTATGATTACAATAAAACAGTTTACCCTATTTTAAGTTTTAAAACTAGTTCTTGGGTTCAAAGTGTGCATAATTCATGCTTTGATTCACTTTGATTTTTGTTTATTTGGGCTGAGAATTTTTACTCATAAGTTAATATTGTGATAAAATACATAAACAATCAGAAAAGTAACTATTTCAAGAATTAATGTTATTTGTTCACCTGATCACACTAATAAATAATACTACAAGTGTCACACATTTTAAAACTAATGAAAGCCAAATTGTGCAACTTGGCATTTCAAAAGTTACTAGAGTAATAACATTAAACTAGTTAATGAATTTAAAAATAAAGAGAAACTAAACTAAAACTATAATAATTGTTAACAGATGTCTTATATAATATACAGTCTCCTTAGTCTGAATAGTAGCTTATCATCATCACCATCATCATCATCATATTTCATAAAATGTAAATTTTGTTTTTAGTACATGAAATAGTGTCTAGTTTTCTTATCTAAATTGGTTAACTTGTGATTAATACATTACAGAAGTCCAAAACAAAAAATAGGCTATATGAAAATGAATTACCATCAAATTGATTTTCTCTAAACAATAAGGCACAGGTAATTAATTAAACATGTCAATACAAATTAAAGTACAGTACAAGAAAACAGAGAACAATCAATGGAGGTAATGTTTTCGTCAAAGTGATTTTCACATACAACAAATTCTTGAATGGAGTGAAATGCTGATTCAATTCCCCCTCTTCCCCCCCCCCACCCACCACCATTAAACCCTTCCCTATTTATTGACCTTTTCATAATTTTAAAAACTAATTGGATTTTTTTGTATTTTAAAATTTCTGGAAGGTGGTGTAAACATTTATTTCCTAAAGAACTAGTTTTTGTTTTATAAAATTCAAAATATTGCTGTTGTACGAATCGGTGTGATCTTGTGTTATATTTATGAACATTTAGTTGAAATATAACAATCATTGATCTAATTTAAAGAAAGCCAAACCTTTTTTTACTATGCTGCTTCACACTAGTGACAGGACCTCTAAAAGAGTTCTAAAGTCTCTTGAATCAGTAAAGCCGGGTTTTCCTTGGCGCGGAAGCAGAATGCGGAGAGCAGACTGCGGGGAAGGGATTTTGGCGACGGTCCACTCTACTTCTAGGAAGACAGTACAGTAGACTCCCTCTTATCCGGACTCCTTGGGACCGAGGCCAGTCCGGATAACGGGTTTTACGGTTAAACCGAGGTCCTAAAAAACTTGTTATGTAACCAAAATATTTGACTTAAATTTAGGAGAGCATTGTATTTAGACACGTGATCACTGGTCTAAAATCTTTCCCATGAGAACAGTCGTTTCAGTACCGCCCACTTCCTGCCGATCTAGTCCGGTTAAACCTATATGCTGATAAAAATTGACCGGTTAAACAGATGTCATTTCGACCGAGTGTAGTCTGGTTAAACCGATGTCCAGTTAAAAGGTGTCCGGATAAGAGGGAGTCTACTGTACCATTAAATTACCTTAGACAAGAGGAGAACAGATTCTGCACTCTGTGTTCCGTGCTCAGCTTCCGCCCCTAGGAAAACCCGGCTTAATAGCCTTCAAGTTCGGTAAATTAAATATTAGCTATAACCTATGGTAATAATTAATGCTAATTAATGGTATTATGGTTGAACTTGAATACAGTTATGCCAATTTGTTGTTTTTTACAGATCTCTAAGCTCAACTATTTGGAGTTAGTGAAAATTCCAATCGAAGATACATAAAAATACTGTCAATACTATTACTCTAAATCATATCATACATGGCTTATCATTGATAATTATTTCAAAATCATCCTTACTTTGTGTCTTTACTATTACAACTAACATTGGGTTCATTGTGGGTATTATGTCAAATAGAAAAGTAAAGTATTTAAACTAAACTACTACAGTACTAACATCCTAGGTTCCCTCTAAAAATGTCTTTCCCAAGTTAAATCTTTTTTGACAAGAACCGTTTCAAAAATTTATTTGTACTAATAAAATAAATAATTTACTCAAGGTGCATTTTGTTAATATTATGTGCCCCTTTAACACATTCGCTACTGCAATAGTACAAAATTTTTCATTCACATGGACCAGCGACGCACATATGCGACGGCCGGTTTCCACCCATAGACTGCCGTCGCATATACACATTAAAGGTTCTAATGTTATTAAAATGCTTATATCTTTGTAACGGTCTATTTGAAGGCACTGAATTCCCTGCAGTGGTCTACAGAGATGTCTGACGCACAACTGCGTCGCTTGGTCTGTGGATATGATGATTGGTGACGTCATATAGTTGGAAAAACTGGTCTTTAATTTTCTGCATCAATGTATGTATGTATGCAGTATTTATGCTGCATTATCCTATATAGCTTTTATATTTGTTCAGTTATAAACTGTTCTTGAATAATCTGTTTTTTTTTTACTTACTTTTACCTCAAACACAAACGAAAATGAACTGTCGCATATATGCAACGTTTGGTCTATTTCAAGAAAACTATGATAATTTTCACTATTGTCTGCTGTAGACCGGGCGTCGCAAATATGCGACATTACAAAAGGTTATAAAAAATACAAAAAAAAATAAGAATATATTATTTACAAACACGATTGTAGCACATTACAATGTAAATGATCACTGTTTTACAGGTTTTCACCCGGTCTATGTGTAAGATTCAAATGTATACCTCGGTCTGTGGCAGTAGCGAACGTGTTAAGAAAGGTTAAAATTTTATCCAAATTTATAAGGACAAACAATCGTAAGCAATTCATAAAAAAAAAGTGGTGGTAAAGCAAGTAATTTTACAAGTCAGATATCATTTATTTATTCATAATTCATATTTTTTTTACTATGAATTGTAATCAAGTATAGTAAAATACTAAATAATTTTTCCTTCTTTGTAATAATTGTGTTTTTTCATAAGTATTAGTTTAAGCAGCAAAAACCATTTAATTTAACCAAAAGAGCATATAAGACTAGGTCCTTTTTAAGAGAGTAACAAATTTAACTCTAACACTACTTTACGATCATGTAAAAATTATATACAAATTCTTCTGTTGATACAAAATGATCAGCAAGAGCATGATATATAAGCTACTTATAAATTTAGAGATATAAGATTGTAAAATGTGTGCTATCTTTAGATATGCTATAAACAAGATAAAGTACAATTCTAGAACAAGATAAGAACTGCCTGCAGTTACATGTATATAATGCAGTTATTAATATGTTATATTATTTTACACTGATGTTTGTTTTATTTCAATTAAGGCATTTGATATTATTTCATATAACAATAATAAATATAATAAAAATTATAATAATGATATAATAAACTGATTTAGATATACAGAGTATACTGACTGTGGTAAATGTTTCTATAGGTAAAAATAAAGAATAAGTCAAGAATTAATTTTGTTCCAAATTTGTTTCGTTAATCAGATATCCGCCATCTTGTATTTTTGCATTAACATTTTTATCTTTGAATTGAAACCTGATACTTATGTATTTTAATATTCTAATGTTTCCTGTCAAACAACACCAAGTTCAAAAAGATTGAATAACAATTGGCTGAAATATCAGGAATTTTAGTTATGAAATGAGGTAGAATAAGGCTTAGATAGTCATGTTGTACCTCACATTTCCTCATTTTACAACTACAAACATTGTGACATTTCAACAAATTTCTATTGCATATTTTTGAACTATGTGACATTTAATAGGAAATGTAAAATGCTAAATAAAAGTGTTCTTTAAATTTTTTTCATAAAAAATATCAGGATTGGACAGAATTAATTCTTTTCTAACAAGGATCTCTTCTACCTTAACATAGGCTACATATCAAGTTTCATAAAGATCAGTTGGACAATTTTAAGATAAAAACTGTACGTAAAAATAGAAAATGGTGATAACTGGTTAACAAAGCCATTTCAGAAATTTAAAATTTAATCCTGTTTTTCTCTTTATTTTTTTTACCTATAGACCCATTTTCTGGAGTTAAGATGTTTACATTAAGCTGTACATATCTATCACTTATTTTTTAAATGTTAACTTTCTTCCTGCAAAGAAAAATAATACCCCCGCCGCAGCAAACCTGCAGACTAAGCGAATTTCCATTTGACTGATTGGATTTACACTGAAATGTCTACTAAAAAATATAACATTAATTACCTATTTAAATAGAATTAGTTTAACAAGTACTTAGGTTTGCTGCATCAGGGAGGGTAAAACTGTTTTTTTTTTTGTAAAATGTTAATAGTTAGTAAGAAATAAAAACATTTTCCAAATTTGATCAAAATAGGTTCATAAACAAGCAAACTACAACAGTTTACTTATCCTCCATAAGAATAACATAGGAATTTTAAATTTACAATTTTTTCGAATTTGCTCCGTAACCATTAGGCGCATAATAACGCTTCAATATACTAAATTATTTGTTTTTTTAAGCTCTACAAAATGGTTAGGAAAGAAATTGCTAAATTTTATGTTTTTTGGGTCAAAAATGGGAAAAACCTATTTTTACCCCATAAAACGCCCCGTAAACCCCCGTTCCCATGGTCCGATCAAGCTGGATCGCGAACTCGTTCGAATAAACATAGGTTTACACGTTTGTACCAAATTTCATCAAAATCGGATCATTTTTGCTCGAGTTATCGTGCTAACGGACACATATATATATATATATATATATATATATAAATATATAAATATATAAACATATAAATATATAAACATATATATATATATGAATTTTAACGGATGGTGTTTTTGGCCTCTAGGGACCTCAAAACGAAAAAAAAAATCGGTCCCGCGTCCAGGTCTTACCATGAGTACTACGGTAATAGCTTATTCCCTATATGGGAAATTCGCTAAAATACCCCCGCCGCAGCAAACCTGCAGACTAAGCGAATTTCCATTTGACTGATTGGATTTACACTGAAATGTCTACTAAAAAATATAACATTAATTACCTATTTAAATAGAATTAGTTTAACAAGTACTTAGGTTTGCTGCATCAGGGAGGGTAAAACTGTTTTTTTTTGTAAAATGTTAATAGTTAGTAAGAAATAAAAACATTTTCCAAATTTGATCAAAATAGGTTCATAAACAAGCAAACTACAACAGTTTACTTATCCTCCATAAGAATAACATAGGAATTTTAAATTTACAATTTTTTGGAATTTTCTCCGTAACCATTAGGCGCATAATAACGCTTCAATATACTAAATTATTTGTTTTTTTAAGCTCTACAAAATGGTTAGGAAAGAAATTGCTAAATTTTATGTTTTTTGGGTCAAAAATGGGAAAAACCTATTTTTACCCCATAAAACGCCCCGTAAACCCCCGTTCCCATGGTCCGATCAAGCTGGATCGCGAACTCGTTCGAATAAACGTAGGTTTACACGTTTGTACCAAATTTCATCAAAATCGGATCATTTTTGCTCGAGTTATCGTGCTAACGGACACATATATATATATATATATATAAATATATAAATATATAAACATATAAATATATAAATATATATATATATATATGAATTTTAACGGATGGTGTTTTTGGCCTCTAGGGACCTCAAAACGAAAAAAAAAATCGGTCCCGTGTCCAGGTCTTACGGTACTAGCTTATTCCCTATATGGGAAATTCGCTAAAATGACAGAAATCTACTCCATAACATTGCAGAATAATTTAAGGTACTGGTAGTCCTAATTTGTATTTGAAAATGGTATTATAGTATTGCTAATTGAAAATCACATTTTCTGACTTTACTCTTTGCAAATTTTAAAATAGTCAATTGTCACTTTAAAAATACACTGAAAACCATAAGTTTGCCTCAGAAAAGGCTCATTGATATTATTAAAATGTTCTAGTACAAAATTGGTTCTTCAACCACAAAGATGTGGATAAGAAGTCGATCTTGGTAAAAATTACAAATATATTACCATCTTCAGAGTCACCCATCAAAGTTTGAATGGAAAGATGTTATGTCTTATTATTATAAAAGAAAAATATTTGTTTGAGTATCGAAATTTAAGTTTTTGAGGAAAACAAAATTACATTCAACACAATTAGAAATTTTTTTTTTAAATGAGTATTTAACTTGCATCAAACAAATTTAACAATAATAAAGTCAAAGCCTATTCTCATTTGTTAGACATTTCAGTCTTAAATATTTATAAACTTAATATCAAGTCAATATTGTAACTGGATAACAACCTGGCTGTACAATTTTCACACAGTTTTCTAGGAATTTACAGAAACAAATCTTTGAGTTTTTATGACCAAATATCATACATTTTATTAATTGATGTTTACAATATTAATTTGTTGTTGTACAACTATGTTTCTAATTTTCAAACAGTAACAAATATAGAACTGTAATTACTTATTGCAGATTTTCTTTTTGTGCTTATTACATTATTCCAAATTTAATACCCGAGTTTTTTTTTATTAACAATATCATTTTATCTTAAGTTCTATACAACTTATTAAGAAAATTCATTACAATATATTTTGTCCAAAAGTTTTTTTAAATTCAAATTTCACTCTGCAATATTGAACTTGTAAAATTTTTGTTTTTCTTTGATTTTGTAGCAAGCACAAACTATTAGAATGTTTTTTTATTGTTGAGATTTGTAGATGTAATCATTTAGATAAACTAGTATAATTAATTTTAATAATTTTATTACAGTACAAGATATCATGATAAGAATTTAAAAATTACTTTTCAAAATAATAATGCAAATTATTATTATTTTTAAAACTATTTCTTTAATTTGATATGGCTCATCCTACAATAAATTATTATATTTACTTCATCGACAAAATTATTTTAATATCCTCCCGGTGCAGCATAATTTATTATTTTATTTAACTAATCACATGGGGATTTAATATGATTCGGAATTTTAAGTGTTATGAGTATTTACATTCAGACAAATGGTGATTTTTAAATAGTCTTGCATAGCTGTAATTCTTGAAACCAAGGATTGTGTATAAATAGATACTATTTACATACTAAACTAATGAGCAGAAATTACAATAATGTATCAGATGTTTTCATTTGTACTTTCCATCAGTACTTGCAAAGCAAATATATCAAGAAAACATAAATATTGCTTTTTAAGATCTTGTCATTTCATCACTGACTTTATAATTTTGTACTTGTATTTTTGATTTAACATTTTATTCAACCCAAATATTTAATATTTAATGTTTCGTTAAAACGTAATACAATAATTTTATATGCATTTTTATTTTAGACCTGCATATTACTGTACGAGTAAAACTCTCGATAGCAAAAATATTATAAAAAGTAATATTTGAAACATTTACCTTTGACAAGGTACAGTTTTACCTCATATATCTAAAATAAGTCAGACTTAGTAACAAGTCTAATATTAATTAATAGTATTTTCTTTCACGATCTTACTGTTGTATTATGTATTGTTTTTTTTTTATAATCAAAACAATCACAAGTTGATTTGATTTTAAAATTACTAGCATCTAGATTATGGTTTAATATTGGCTTTCAGATATGGTTCATACACAATTAATATCCAAAAGACCATTAAATAAAACAATGTAATATAAGATATTTTTGTGAAATACATACACATAATGACTGAAAACAATTTTTACTTAGTAATAATTTGATTATTACTTACTTTTTAGATCACTTAAAAATTCCTTCTTAGTTCTTAGCACGAATACTAGAAAAATACCGGTATGGATCATAAACATAAACAAATGACGTTTTTGGCCCGAAAATAAACATTATTTAACATTGATTAAATGGAACTGCCAAAACATATGTTCAATGCTATTACTATAGGATTCGGGCCAACAAAGTCATTTGTTTATGATTATGATCCATACCGGTATTTTTCTAGTAATCGTGGTTCTTAGTAGCCTACCATGGATAGTTTCAGTATATCGATTTTCAAGGTAATGTAGTTATGTACTACTACATTATGTTTAAACATTATGTATAATTTATACATTATGTACATACTACATTATGTTTAAAAAGTTTAGGCCTAATTAGATATCATTAAAATTATTTATATTAATTTAATTTTTAAAACTGTTTTTTCCAATTACAGATTTTAATGAGAGTTTTTATTTCAGTTAAATTTTGATTATTTAACATTACATTATCAGTTAGCATACATAAGAGATTAAATTATTTTGTTTCATTCCAAATTTTAGTTTAAATTTTGTTTAATAGTCGATTGCAATTTATCATGGGTCAGTTCCTCAGATACTGGTAATATATTACTGTACTCAGATTGAAATCCCTAAAGAGCTGAAAAAATTGCAGCAAATAACTACGCAAATTACAATTGTCCATGTCAACTGATGTTTTAAACTACCCTACCCTTCTTATTGTATCCATAAAAAGGCAATCTTAGTCAAAATTCATCTAGTATACTTTTGACTTAAAATTTGAAATAACATTTTTAAATGTCTGATTATTTATTTGTCTATTGATTTATTTATAAATCATATATTAATAAACTAGATATTTTTATGAACTACATTATTCCAATTACAACAGATGGATATGACCATGCTAATATTACAAACACTAAACACATATTCCATAGGACATGGGTGTTATCTATCTGAAGAGTTATCTAGCTATTACAACTCAACAAGCTTTTAAACCAACATTCTGATAAAAAGGCGATTAAGTCACAATCCAGGTGTGAGGATTAGTGGATTGACTTGTGATTTAACTAATCTCTAGTGAATATGGTGGGACTGACATCAACCAAGGTAATCGTAGATAAACCCTAGTACAAATATCATAAGATTTATTATTAAGACTGTTATTGCAGTAGATTCTCAAAAATCCAGACCCTAGAAAGTTCAAACTGATTAAATGGAATACTAAAATTGTTAACTGACTGATGAAACAAAACATATATTAGGAAATACTGTTGTTTATTTCAATTTTTTTGTGATTTTCCTCATTGCAAATTTGCATGCCAATTGTATTTTGTAGATGTGAGTTGCAATCAAAACTTTTAAAGCCGATTTAATGATTTCAATTTTTCTTCCGATTTGAAAATTAGTGGATGTCTAGACAGATGTGAATAAGCAATGTTTACATTTTGGTAAGACAGTATATCATAAGTTGATGAATCAGAGTTTTTAATGTTTTTTTTTTTTTGTTATTTTCAGCCAATTTATGACAGATTCAGGCAAATTCAGATTTTTGAAAATCAATATTTTCTAGTGTGTACTGTTTTTAAGTAATTTAATGCAAATATAGGAAGAATATTTTCTAACAACTAAACATTTTCCATTGTTATAATGGCAGTAAAAGAACAAAGTATCATTTAGGTTTGAAAGACAATACATATTGTAGCTATTAAATTTAAATACCCCACAGATACAAAAATTTTACCAAAATTCAATTCAGTTCATAAGAAATATTTTTTGACCTGGCCAAAATTTTAATTAGACAATTTAAAACTGACTATAAAGCATTATTAAACTACTGTATGCAGCATATCAACTAACAGAGGATTTTATTTAATATGCTTCACAACCATGGGCAATTAGGTAGAGTTTATAATAACAAAACTGATGTTTTGAGAATAGATTTGGAAATGTTTGACTAATAATTATACACTAGTTTGGTAAATATTACCTTTAGTACACAACCACATCTGTACAGATTGCATTTTAAAGGATATTTTGACATTCCTGATGAGATATAGTTTGATGTCTCTCATCACTATAAATTCCTCATCAATAAAATATACTAACCTTACCAAAGTCTCGCACAATATCTATTCAGTATGATGAAATAATAGTAAAGGCTAACGTTTAAACAATCAATATTTACAAAAAGCCCATCCAACTAATATTGAATAACTACAAGTTTTGATTCTTTGTTTAAAAATAGACATTCCAATAATAAATAGTAAATTAATTTCATAGTCATTTCACATGTTATTTTATTCCCCGTAACATGAGTTAACATTTGGTTGTAAGGTGTATAAAAGTAAGTTAATTATGAAATTTAAATAAAATATATATATCATAAATACCTCTGCTGCATCAAATTATAAATACTTCTGCTGCATCAAGCCTTAAGACTAAGTGAATTTCAATTTGTCTGAACTAACCTATTTCTATAAACACGTCATATTTATTATCCATTTAAATAGCATTAAATTTAACAAGCACTTAAGTTTGCTGCTACAAAAAAGAGAAATATTTTTTGATAAAATGATAATAGTACGGGATGAGATAAATAAATTTCCAAAGTTTAATCAAATATTATATCCATCGTCAAGCAAACTACTCTTCCAAGAAGAAAATGGAAATTTTTAATGTACATTTTTTATTATCTTTGTAACCTTTAATTGTACAAAATTGCTTTCACATTCAAAATAGTTTTTTTTTAACTCTACATGATGGATATAATAAAGGCATTTACATTTTTAAGCGTAAAAATTTGAAAAAAAGTTGAAAAAACTTCAAAAGCCCATAATACTTCATTTCCATGGCCTGATTCAGCTAGTTTGTCAACTCATTTTAGTTTAACCAACTCTACAAATTCATGCCAAAATTCATTAAATTGGACCAAAATTAATCACAAGATATCGTGTTTACTGATGGACACATAATATGTCACATATATAAACATATATAACAATTTGAACGAATAGTGTTTTTGACCTCTGGGGACATCCAAATGAAAAAGTAGACAAGTCCTGGATCTAGGTCTTTCAGTGACGACTACAGTAATAACTTTGCCCCTCTAGGAAAATTTGCTAAAACTGAACATCAAAGCATTCTAGTGTTCAAAAATTTTGGAAAATGAACATTAATTTACGTCTAAATAAAACTTATTACTGTAATAATTTATAATTTTTAATTTCAAATTGCTGAATTACTTATACCTTTGGTAAATTATAAAATCCAAAAATAAAGGCATACCTAACAAAGAAATTAGTAAAATTGTGAGATAGGTAGGGACTTTTATTTTTTAAGATTATCTGTAAAGTAGTGTAAGTAAACTTTATACACAAGCTTTGAATGTGACCAATATAAGGGGGAAAGTTTTAAAATATGAACTTCAGTTATCTCAAAGATAAACATTCAATGTTAACTTGGTAAAAAACTATTTAACATTCACACACAGCAGTTATTTCACATTTAACTTTAAAACATTGTTAATGATTAGAAGTAGGAATTTGAATGAATTACTTAATATAAGTTAACACATATAATGATTAAAAATGCAAACCACATTTAGAAAGAGTAAAAACAATTAAACGCTATAAACCTTAAAACTATTTCAATAACCATCCAAACAAGATTAAGAATGAAAAACTTAAATTGATTAACAAAGATAATGTGTAAAAAGAAAAAAATGCATATCACATTTAAAAACACTCAAAAATATGTGTAATATAAGCACTTGAACTATTTCTATGAACCATCCAAACCATGATAAATATTTTTATAAAACTAAAAGGTTAGCACACCGTAAGACTTAAGGCAAGAGTTAAAATGCCTACAACGTTTTAATCCAAAAATACTACAGAAATTGCCCAGCATATTAAGTAGTTTGACTACATAATTTAATCTTGTGTTGCTTTATTATAGTTTGGTTGATAACTAAAACATATTTAGACACTAAAAAGACTGATGTACATAACTAAAACAAGTCTAGAGTTAGTTAACCAGTCAACTAGAGAGTTACATCGAGTTGTTTGATTACTACAGTATATACATCAGTCAGCTATCTCTACTAATATTATGCAGAACAAAAATAGAATCTCATACCTTCGGAAGGCTGGTCTTCAGAGGTTTTAATTTCAGACTGACTTGCACTGAAACACAATAGCGTGTTTTAAATTAATTTTGGAGCCAAGAGAAGTTTAAAAGTCGCTTGAGGGTCGTTCAACACCTGCTAATAAAGTTTCAAGGTAAATGTGTTAGTGAATAAAAACAAAATCATCCAAAAAAACGGAAATAAACATAAAATAATATACATCTTATATAAACCTATATAAAAATAACACATTGATTCTAAAGTTTATCCAGACAAGTTTGTTTCTTACATATGACGTGACTAAATTGACAAACAATTTGTCCTCAACTATTTTATATACCTTTTTTAACAAGAATGAACGTTGAACATTTTTCTACACTAAAGTTTCACTTTATACTCTGATAGTAAATTTTAAGCGTGCACATTCAGGACTAAGTCTGTTAGTAACAAAATACCATTTCATAAAATGCCATGCATATTCATATAACACCTAATCAAAGAAACAAAGATTATGCCCCTATTCATTAATTAAATGGTGTGATTTTGAGAATTGATTATTATACCTTTGTTACCACAACTAAATTATTTATATGGGTATACAATATATATCAACCTGAAATCTGCAACTACAAAGACTTTTTAAAGTCTATAAACAAAACCAATAACAATAAAAACTCATCTTCATCACCATATTTTAAAATTCCTTTTCAATAGCTTATCTCATGAAAACTTAGTTTAGTATTGGTAAAAGATAAATGTTTTCCCAACAATGTATATACTATGGACACTATAGTTTCAAATTTGTATTGATTAGAATTACAGTGTATAATGTGTCATATGGGGAATCAGAATAAGGGATTTTTAAACAATAATTAAAACTAAAAATTCATTATCTAGATAGAAAATTGAAGATTTTTATTCCAAAATTGTATCTAAATCTCACGTGAAAAAGTTTGATTACATTTTAACTAAAACACCATAAAATAATCAGGAGGACATGTTTACCATCTAGCTAACTATTTAAGACCCAACAAATAAAACACAATTTAATAAATATTTTTATGACATAACTTGAGCTATTTGTAATTCATACTTATTTTGATCCAGTGAAAATAAACGCCAAATAACCAGGTAACTTAAAATTAAATGTTGCATCCTCAAATTGATAGTAACTCATCACAATCATCAAGAAGAGGATGTTCTATGAAGTTAATTAAAAAAAAGTTATGAGCACAAATTTTGTTCAAAATTCACGCCAATTGGTCAGCTTTTATTTTATTATTTTATTTGTTTCAAACTTCATCATTTCACTTGGTTTTCCCTAGTTCTAAAAAATGTTCTGTCATCTCAAATACTCATGTTCATAACACTCTATGATAAAGAATGTATACAATTTGAATCAGAAATTCAAAACTATATATACTGGACATACAATTTCTCATAATAAACCAATGAATGGTTACAATCATAATGTAAGAAAAACAAACCCATTGAATACAAGCTTGTAAGTCTTGCACGTTTAAATTTTTCACAACACACCATTTTCAATGTTTACCAAGCAACAAGGCAGCCTATATTAATAGACAACACAGTAGTATTTTTGATTAAGCCCATAAATAAGTCTATTGAAAATTTAGCACAGTTTCATATTGATTTGTTCACTATTCGTTATTCATTACTGTCATGTCCTAGGGCAGCATTCAAGTTAATGATCGCATGACTTGTCAAATACGTCTTTCTACACTTGATATTCTATGATATAAATTTTGTAAATATCAGTATTTACTTACGCCAATTCACGTTTTTCAGCCTCCTCTTGACTGATATCCTCTTCTACTGAGTAGTCGAGGATGGGTTTCACACCGAACGAATGTAGTCTTTTGAGAGTTGGAACTATTTTGTACTGGTCTTCTCCTGCGACAAAGTGTCCATAGAAGGTAGCTTTCATCATCATCGTGAACAGCTTTTCACCCAGGATCGCTTTTGTGAACTTCATAAGCTGAAAAGAAACAACCAAAATTATTACAATGGAAATTTCTACGATTCTTTTAAAAGTAAGTAATTGAACAGATTGTAGAAACACAAAATAAACTACACTAGATATCAAGCCACACAAAATCAACATTCATTTCTCCTCCATGTTTTATATTGTCAGTACAAAAATAAGAAAAGTTGGAATATTAAGGTTTTTTGGGGTTAAAAAGTTTTGTTGGTAGATTAAAAAAATAATCATTTATTTTATTTCATCACAGTCAAATTACCCTTTATTTTTGTACAACATATGTGACTGCATCTTCTCAACTTATATAGACAAAAATCACATTATTAGGAAGATATATGCATAGGCCTAGATTATATTTACATAACTGAATATTACTACAACTACAAAAATTCAAACTCTTAATCAAACCTCAGACAAAAAGAGGAAAACATTTTACAATAATTAATTAAATTCCTAACAGGATCTGCAAAAGCAAACTAATACAAAAAATGTAATGTATTTTGTAGCTGTTTATAGTAAAACATTGAAATGTGATCTTAATGATGATTTATGTATTTTCAATGACACAGCAAATAAGGAAATTTTGGGTGGGGATGAACATTTTGGGTCGATGAACTCCTCCCACTATCATCCCATGTTGACATTGATTCCTTTACAAGGAATTGTAAACCCAATAGTTTTTTTTATTTATTTATGTTTGTATAGTAAGAATAAGAAGTGCATAACCACTTTGAGAGTTCAAAAAAATCCTTTTAAATAATCTTAATGAATATACCTATGGTGATTGGTACTCAGTGTGTTAAACATCTATTGGTGTAAGTACAAAGTAAATTAAGTGTGATGATGCATATAAGAGGTTCCAAGTCTAAAAATTGGCTTCCCAAAGAATTATTTTAAGTTTTCCAAAAATTATCATGTTTTTAAACTTAATACCGCAATTTCTCATTTACCTGTAAAAGTATTTGAGTAGATATTGTCATTTTTGTGTTCAACATTAAATTTTGTATAAGAATAATAGAAAACCATAGAGGATCAATAGTAAAAACTCCATTGTAAATAGATCCAAACACAAAAATTAATGTGTTTGATAAAAATAAAAATAAAACATTGTTCTATTGCATTTTTCTACACCCTGTATACAAGAAGGTGGCTAAATATGTTCAAAACTGTGCCATTATATAAGCTTTCCAACCACATGCTACACTATCAGAGAGTAAAATAGTACCAAGAGTGGGTTCTGGGGTGTTGTCAGATAGTAACAAGAGTACCAAGAGTGGGGTCCTGGGGTGTTGTCAGAGAGTGGAGTTCTTGGGTATTATTAGAGAGTAACATAGTACCAAGAGTGGTGTTCTGGGGGTGTTGTAAGAGTGTAAAATAGTACCAAGAGTGGGTCCTGGGGTGTTGTCAGAAAGTAACAGAATACCAAGAGTGGGTTCTGGGGTGTTGTCAGAAAGTGGAGTTCTTGGGTATTATTAGAGAGTAACATAGTACCAAGAGTGGTGTTCTGGGGGTGTTGTAAGAGTGTAAAATAGTACCAAAGGTGGGGTCCTGGGGTGTTGTCAGAGAATAACAGAGTACTGTACCAAGAGTAGGATCCTGGGGGTGTTGTCAGAGAATAACAGAGTACCAAGAGTAGGATCCTGGGGTTGTTGTCAGAGAATAACAGAGTACCAAGAGTAGGATCCTGGGGGTGTTGTCAGAGAATAACAGAGTACCAAGAGTAGGATCCTGGGGGTGTTGTCAGAGAATAACAGAGTACCAAGAGTAGGATCCTGGGGGTGTTGTCAGAGAATAACAGAGTACCAAGAGTAGGATCCTGGGGGTGTTGTCGGAGAATAACAGAGTACCAAGAGTGGTGTTCTGGGGGTGTTGTCAGAGAATAACAGAGTACCAAGAGTAGGATCCTGGGGGTGTTGTCAGAGAATAACAGAGTACCAAGAGTAGGATCCTGGGGTTGTTGTCGGAGAATAACAGAGTACCAAGAGTGGTGTTCTGGGGTTGTTGTCAGAGAATAACAGAGTACCAAGAGTAGGATCCTGGGGTTGTTGTCAGAGAATAACAGAGTACCAAGAGTAGGATCCTGGGGGTGTTGTCGGAGAATAACAGAGTACCAAGAGTAGGATCCTGGGGGTGTTGTCAGAGAATAACAGAGTACCAAGAGTAGGATCTTGGGGGTGTTGTCGGAGAATAACAGAATACCAAAGGTGGGGTCCTGAGGTATTGTCAGAGAATAACAAGAGTACCAAGAGTAGGATCCTGGGGGTGTTGTCAGAGAGTAACGGATTACCAAAGGTGGGGTCCTGGGGTGTTGTCAGAGAATAACAAGAGTACCAAGAGTAGGATCCTGGGGGTGTTGTCGGAGAATAACAGAATACCAAAGGTGGGGTCCTGAGGTATTGTCAGGCGTAGCTTGCATGTCACAAGGTCAGTCTGCCCCTATATGCCCCTACCTGTCACGCTATATCCACTTATCGTTCTATCACTGAACATATTATATATGATTCTTTGACCAAGTTACATTACAAATGACAAATCTGTTACGTTTGGTGTTATCACAGACAAAAAATAAAATATATATTTTATATGGTGTTGGTTGTTAGAATACCATCATATATGATAAATGTTAATATTGTCTTGGGTAATTATATTTTAACATTTTATAACTGTTTATTATTCACGAATTTTAATTTATGGTAAATTTATTATTTGTCATTTATTGTTTGTAATGGTGATCACGTTCGATTTTAAAGTAGAATCTTATTTATCTGACACTGAATCGCACGGGTTACACGTTTAATTAATGAATGGACTATGAAGTAAGTTGTAAACACACGAGAGATATTAAGATCGTATGTCTGCACTTTTTAAAATTTTGTTACCAACTGTACATTTAATTAATTGTTCGGTTAGGTGTTAAAGATAAAAGGTAATTTGGACGGTTTAAAATGATTTACAGACATATCTTGCAAGATAAAACTGGTTTAATTAAATACTAGGACCAATTACTAATAGCCTTCGCGAAGTCAACGTTGATAAGGTCTGCAAAAACTTGGTGATTTTTCTACAGATAACGAATCAGTTCTTTACCGGGTGGGGAGCTCGGACACCCCGAAACAATTATGTACAAGTAGTTTGGCGTAACATTGCGAATCGCTTAGTGAGGCGTTTGCCAATTGTAGACAGGCCATGACCTAGTAGGCCTACTAGCGGCCTTCTCACGTCTAAAGCATAAAAACGTAGGCCTACCACATCTCACTCCATCATTGACTTGTTAATGACTCAGTCAACCCGGCAAAGAGGTGTCTCGTATTAAATATCGAATGTATTGTGTCTCAACTGTAGAAGATAAAGCACGTGAAAATTGTAATAAATGCTACAAAGACTCAATTGCTATTTTATGGTGGGTAAGTGTCCCGAAGATAACTTAAGTTATGTGGACCATAGGAAGGAACGAATGCACGATAGAAAGACAACGCTATGATAGGCTAACCAGAAAAACATGTTCGAACTGAACATCTGTGTTAAACGCATGAGGAATGTTTCTATAATGACTACTGCTAAGCGCTATTGACGTAAAGCTCTAGTTTAGATTTTAACTGTAACAAAAAATTGGTTGTGTTGCTAGCCTAGTGGTTAGCGATTGGAACGGTTGTGATTATCAAGATATTCCAAACATCAGGATTTAGACCATGATCACTTACAAGATTGTTTTGTTCCATCTAACAAATCTCATACTAAAACAGATTTCCGGAAGCTCAATCATCGTAGCTTGATTGATGGACTTAACTATCAACGAGAATTCCATTAGTCACTAGGCTTGAGGTTTCAGTTTTAGCAAGCACACTCATGCATGTATTTTAATACCTAAGCTAATTTTATGTTCGAATGAGTAAAGATTTCAAAGAAATTTTTTTTATCCCCTCAAATTCGTGCAGATATCCCGTTCCAGGAATCGAAAATACATTCCTGCATAAGAACGAGTCAATAACCTCGTTCAGAAGAACATCCATCTGGATTTCGCAAGATACATTTTAATATTAAGCTCCGAACTCACAAGCTCACAGTATTTCAAGTAGGAAATTTCCATTGGTGATTGGCGGGATTTGAGCAAGCTAATCAAGGACACAAGTTCTGCGCTATATCATTAAATCATACGTTCAAATTTTTATATCATAAATACAAAAAAACTTTTTTTACAGCTATTGATAAAAATACGGTGTAAGACAAACGTCCAACACCCAATAAAAATCGCCAAGCCGTGACGTCCAATGAACACTGACGTACTGCAAGTTGTGAGAGCGTCTGCAATTATCTCAATTGCAGCAATTTTCCCGCAGCTGAAGAATATTCCGTCCGCTTCGGGACCGATTGTGCAAGACAATTGGTATGTGTCATCTAGCATCAGGTGATACTAACCAATCTATTACAATAAGTCGCGCACACGTACTGAGGGATGGGCAAACATCGTGGGTGTCACATGATTGTTTATTTTTAGTGCAAAGGGGGGCGCGAGTTAAAATTACCAGCCGCCTTACATAATAATTGAGATGTAACTCAATTCAATATTTACGTAATCAACGTCAAATTAACAATGAGCTCAAAACTGAGCGAATATTATTTGATTGAATTGAGTATGTTTGCAGACATTTGAAATCACGCTTAGTAAAAATGTGTTCGTGGTGTTTCAGAATCTACATTCTATTTTTTCACATGAGGATGGGATAAGATCCCAGATCCAGAATCGTCATGAAAAATATATTTCATTGTATTAGAATATAACAACAGTCCCTTAAATAACAGTTTTTAAATTATTTTAAAACAAAACCTCGAGCAAACACGTACCGTAACTTTGGAAACCAATTAAGCGGTTTGTTAAATATTTCGGTTCTTTTCCGTTAATTCACTACCACTACTTGTTTTTATTGTAATTACGATATTTTTAACAGTTAGCCTAGTCTATGAATATATCGATTATGAAATGAAACTATTCTAAACCAAATAACCAACCTTGCTGATTATGAAAAATTCTGGTAGTGATTAAACAGAATTGAAATAAAAAGTAGAGGTAGTGAATTAAAGGAAAAGGATCCCGATATACCTTCAATGTATATAACCTTTGAAAAATATACATTATGTACAAACAGACCGGATTATGAATTGAAAGTGATTCAATTACACAGGCTGACACCGCAGTAAGACGAAATCAATACTTATACAACCTATTCATTACATTAAATATGCTGAATAATTTATTAGCACTACATCCAACTACATCGGAAGTTGAGTTATGAAACAACCTACTCCGATAACGAACTAGTAATACTATCGTGCACTATGATAATTATTATTATTACACATCCATAATGGTGAAAGAAATTAATGTAAGCCTAAGTTCAAAAGCTACTCGTTTAGTCAAACTGGTCTTTAAGTCAACAGGTTCATCAAGCCAATCTCTTCTCTAATAAAAGTGTACTAAAGTTTATTTTGTAACAGTTCAAAACATTTACGAAACAATTCGACTCTGATTGGCTGAAAGAACAACAATTGTGTATAAGCGACAATAAATGTAACTATCAGTATAATTTCGTTATGAATTCATTTATAAATTATAATCATTTAAATACAGGGTGATTCTAAATTATTGTTACGATTTTGAAACTCTATAAATGAAAAACTATACAACCTATCATCACGGGGTGAGAATCAATTGAAATAGAAGATTCTAAAGTTTTATTTGACACCACTTTGGTAAACGTAGTTGTAAAATTAGCCTCTACAGACATTTTTAGATTTTATCTAGAATTTTAAATTAATTACACACTTTTACCTCTATAACTCACATAACTTTAGACTTTACGTTGAATTGTCAAAAGTTTCAAGTAATACCGTTAGGGGTCCATTAGTTCCATAATTTACTGTTCAGTTATTGCTGTCCGCCATTATTGTAAACTGTAAGGAACCTTAAAAAAAAAGAAATTCTGTGTTTTAGAGTTTTGGACGACTTAAATAATCGAATGGATGTGTGCTGTGCAGCCAGAGTACATAGAGCATTAATAGTTTTCACCCATAATCTTGTTATTTTTTATTCTTCACTAAATCATCTACTAAAATGTGTACATACTTTTTATACGCCGCGAATTTCTTAGATTTTAACTTGTGTAATTAACTTAAAACCGTAGTTAAAATATAAAAAAAAAGCCTGTAGAGAATAAATTTGCAACTATGTTAACCAATGTGGTGTCAAACAAAACTTTAGAATCTCCTCTTTCCAATATATTCTCCCCGTGATGATAGGTTGTATAGTTTTTCATTAATATAGTTTCAATCAAAAGTTTAACAATAATTTAGAATTCCCCTGTTTTATGAAGAGAAATGTACTTATTTTTACCTGAGGACGGGATCAGATTCCAGGATCAGATTCCAGATTCCGAATCGTCGTGAAAACTTTGTTTTTCACTAATTACGATAGAAAATGTGCAATAATCTCTTAGCTAACATTTATTCGTGTATTACTATTTCATGTTTAAAAGGTGCAAAACTGTATTCGAGGGTTAGCAAGTATGAGACCTTTTAACATCAAAGTTCCGTTTCTAGCAGCCTTGGTAGGACGTTGAGAGTGAGAGTTACAGTTTCTAATTAGTCTAATAGAACCTCGCTCTCAACAATGCCGTGCTAATGTACTCAGACTTGGTTGTACAAATTGTTTGACATCAGACTGAAACAAACAACTCGTTTGTCATTTACAATCTCGTCAATAAATACCTTAATGAAACTAACAAATAATTTACAAAATAAGTAACACGATTGGTATGCATTAACAAAAGGCTGTATACTAATTTATTTATTTATTTATTTATTTATTTATTGCCAACGGATTTCACCAATTTACAATAAGAATTACAATAATAGTGAGATACTCATCATGACTAAATGCTAAAACTAAGTAACAATGCGAAACTGATGAACAATACAATAGGGGAACATGCAAAATCTAAGACAGAAAAAAACTACTTATACCTAGGAGTAACAAGACATAAATAATACAAGACATACGGTAATTGAATAAATAGTAAAAAAGTTTAAGTCTAAGAAACATGTACTTAACAGAGACAAGTGAGACTAACCTAGGAAATATAACAATAAATATAAATGATATATTTAACTATTAGTATTGAAGGCTATGTTATTTATAAATAATTATAAATGAAGAATTTTATTTATTAAAATCATTTGTTAATGTATTTTGCATAATACAAGAATGTTAGCAAAATAAGCGGATTCTATATTTTATATTCTAAAAATGCATGTCCATCGCATGCTTGTATTTAGACCTATTACTGAGATGAATTTGTTATTAGAAAGCATTATTTCTTTTTAAATTTTGGCAATTTTTACTTATTTAATACATTATGTATATGAGGTTCAAACAAAATCTTATAGCTTTTATCACGAAATTCCTTGAAATTCAAAAATGAAAATACCCCCCCCCCCCCCCCAGTATAAACCTGTAGACTAAGCGAATTTCCATTTACCTGATTTTATTTTCAATTAAATATAATTCAATAACATTAGGTTAACGAGTACCTAGGTTTGCTGCAACAGGGAGGGTAAGGAAGTGTGTTTTTTGAAAAACATTAATAGCTTAGTAAAAAATGAATTCATTTACTAAGATTGATCAAAATATGTCCATAAACAAGCAAATTACAAATGTATGCTAATTCTCCAAAAGAATAATATGGGAATTTAAATTTTTAATTTTTAACTTCCTCCGTAACCAACAACTGTACCAAAACATTTAAATGTACTGAATTATTTTTTTTTAGCTCTTTAAAATGGTTGACAGAGAAGTTGGGAAATTTTATGTTTTGAGGGTCAAAAATTAGATAAACCAATTTTTACCCCATAAATCCCCCCCCCCATAAAACCCCGTTCCTATGGTCCAAACTCGCTGGTTCGCGAACTCGTTCGAATATATGTAGGTTTACTCGTTTGTACAAAATTTCATCAACTTCGGATCATTTTTGCTTGAGTTATCGAGCTAACGGGAATTTTTTGCCTCTGGGGGCATGAAAACGAAAAAGTAAATCGGTCCTGGTTCCAGGTCTTACCATGTGACCTACGATAATAGGTTTTTCCCTATATGGGAAATTTGATAATATGTACATTATAACTTAATACATTAACTCTAATCTTTCCGAACGATTTTATGAAAAAAATATACTTAAGCAAAGCTCAATTTTCTTTTTTGTTAGTCGTAAATGTAGCATCGGGTGACATGCGATAACCCAATCCAATTAGTGTTCAACTGATTTATAACAGTGATAATTAACTAACTTATACAGTTACTTACATAGCGACAATCAAGATTTATTATTTCAGCTGTATTACCATCCATATAAACGGAATTATCCTTTATAAAAATGTTTTGTCAAATTTAGAAGCATAAAAATTTAGATTTAACAATTTAAATAAGAAGTTTTAATTTAAGAACGTGGAATGTAAAATTGTAATCAAAGATAAAAATAATAAAAATCACGTAAAAAGTTTGAAAGGCAATCTACTCACAAATGGTAAGGATGTCAATTAAAATATTCACATAGAATGTTTCCATCTACAATTACTATACCCAACAGATCCTTTTTATCAAATAAAATCAACATTTTTTTCCATATATAATTTACAAAACAGTGTATGCATCATCTCGTGCTGATATGCCTATAAAGCTGGAACTGACCCACCGAGAGTGTTTTAATTGTAATTAATTGGTTATCGTGAGGATTTGCATCAATTAATTTAAGTACAATGAACCATTATTCTGCGCCTAATTATGTCGTGTGGATGCTAGACCATGCAGTGATTAATTTAGATGGCTTAAGGTTTTCCTTCCAGCAGCACTATACCTTGCAGCTCGCCCCTTTTTTCTTAATGAGTGTCCTCACTTTTTCACTATTTTGAAGACAATATTTGGCGATACTGTAGTATGTTAACATTATAGGGGTTATTGTGAACACTTGTCATCATGATTGGTACAAACAAGTTTACTGAAAACTTCGTGATGAAACATGTAACACCTCAACATAGTTTAGTAACGTTAAATGGAAACAGATTATCTATTACTATAACTAAAATCAAGTTTTACATAAGTTCCGGAATCTCGCATCTTATCCTCAGCTATTTATCGCCTGAGGACGGTATAAGATTACATCCCATGAAACTTCGTGGAAAACCTGTTCGTCGTGATGTAAAATGCCCGCAACAATTCCTCAAATGACACGTTTCAGTAACCTAAACAGGTGGCAAGGGCAAGGCAACAGAAAGACGATGAGTTTTGCAATGCACTGTCTGGTCACCTGATTGGCAGATGTACTCAACTGTAACTGGCAGCGTTCGAAATGTTCTTGACTGCGAGCTACATTTGAAGTTGTGGCTTGAGGAACCTCTTGCCCATCGATACTTATAATAGATAGGTGGTCAAACAGTCAATGGGGTAGAGATTTGGATCTAAATCGTCGGTGAATTATTGGCACTAAGATTTGCACTCCCGCCCGTTCTGTTAATACAAATTATTCGACAGTAACCTTTAACGCTTTATTCCTTCCGAGACTATAATAATTTCACCTAAAATCTCCAAAATAGACCTTAAAAAATGTGCTAGGAGTAAAACTCTCGTATACGAGGATTTTAACTAATTGAACTGACATTAAACATACGATGGTACAGTGGTCAGGAATTGCACAGTTTTCTCCGAATAACCGATCGCGGGTGTAATTTTCCTGCGACCACGTTCGGGTTGCACGGGTTTGCTGCCAAGTGGGGAGGTACTTGCCAAACGAGCGACCTCAAGCCTCGATTTAACCATCTGCAGCGATCATTGGTGACGGATGACGGTTGGTGGGGTGACGACCTCTTATACAACGAGATGCGTTCCCCAAGCCACACCACACCAGGTGTAAGTCTTGTGATGTGGTGTGGTCTCCGCCCCCGAGTCTATTTCTGAAACAATAGTCAAGACATTGCTCATACCGCCTGGTCGGTCAAGACGTTAGCGGACGGATACAAGATACGGTAGCAATTCGGTTCTTAAATTTCACCGAGAAAAAAATCACTTTGATTTATAAACCTTATTTCACTCTAGGATTCCCAACCATTTACACATTTTATAATGAGGTGACGGTAAAACAAAGCAAGAGGTTGAAATTTTGATAACATACTTAACTACACTTAGTCGGTGCAAGATATAAAAGTATAGGTCCATTTATATAAAGTAATGTGACCAGGTCTTATATAATCTCAACTATGGCAGACTTAAGCTAATAAATATTTAACTAACGTGATCACCTAAGCTGCTTTCCTGGGGTTTGAAGTGATTTTCATGTTAATTTTTTATCATTACCACGCAGAAAAGGGTTGGCCGTGGTAAATATGGATAGTTAAATATACAGTAACAAATTGTTTCGAGTTGGCCAATATCAGCTGATCCTTCGGGGCTAATGAGCGAATAAATGGACAATGACTATAATCAACCACTCTGTCAATAGAATTTGAGAGGATTTAATAGAACATTGTAGAAGATTGTGCTTTACACTAAAATACAGCACAAATGTTCCAATTTATTTCTGGCGAAACTTTCAGTTTTGTATTGAAAACTTTAAACCTACGTTTACTAAATTAATTGAGACAAAATGCCGATTTAGTTTCACCCGTTTGTGTAAAAGATTCCTAATTTTCTTTTGTCGTTGGTGAAATAAAAATACTTATGGAATAAACAAGTACAGTACGAAATTGCAGTTGTTGAAAATGGACTGTTGAAATTCTGTGGCAATTTTAAAATGTTTACCAATATTACTTAAAAACTACTGTAGTATGTCAACTATAAGTAATTTCCAATGTTGACACATAAATGATTTTATAGTACCTCATATGTAAATAATCGTAAAGTCGTAATGAACAAGTATATTCGCACAAAAATTTAAATGCCGAATCGGAGCTTATGTTTAAATAATCAACTTTTTGAGAATCTAAATTTAGAGGGCAATTTATTCTGGTCATAAATGCATATACATATTCTTGAAAACCTAGGCCTAGATCGAATTAAAAAATAAACTAGTGTACACTCAATGGATGAATATCATGCGGTGTTGGTAGGTTACAATTAACATTCACCTACTTTTACACCCGATTGCGCCTTATTACAGTTTTTATCCTACGATTATTCGTCTAGGCACGAAGAACATATAATCAGATAGGTTACCACATATAATTTTACCTTCAAAATCAAATGGAAAAATTCCACTTTAACGACAAGCCATTGGAAATCCCACTTGAACTAAGCTTAGAGCAGCTCTCAACAATCACTGGTACTTGATATAAGAGAATTATCTGGTGGGATTACACTATGAAGGAGCGGCAAACTTCACTCAGTTTGAACTACAACTACTTGTGATAACATTGAGCCTGGCTTAGAGGGGATATGTGGCGCATTACTTTTTGTAACATCAAACGAAATTCAAACCATGTTTGGCAGTGTAAAAGGATGATTCACGGAAACGATTTGATCTTTCCGCGAAACCAGGAAAGAACATAATAACTTGGAGATTTCATAGCTCAAAATATTCTCCATGCACAAACTATATTAAACGTACTTACTTTAATGTGCTACAGCTGCTAAAACATTACTTATAATAGTTTACCAACTTTAAATTAACTGTAGCAAGGTTTTGAAATAAATATATTATGTTAACGGTGAAGTGTTCAGTTAAAACTCTTTTCAGGTTCAGCTTCAACTATGAAGTCATGTTTGAATATATTTTTACATAAAACCAACCCGATCTGGGTTTCATTAAATGAATAAAAATACATTTTAATAATTTCCTACTTATATTTTATTGTATGTCGTTGCACCATACTCGTCATGGTTTAAGCTGGGTATACACGCTACGATAAATTGTAACGATCTGATTGACCAATTTATCGTTCCGATGAATCGATAGATTGCGATTTTGTTTCCACTTAAAATCTTTGATGACTCGTATAGTGCATACAATAGTTCGTGCAATCTTCGGTGGAAACTTTTAAACGCAAGTAATATCTCAGATCACGATAATTAATATTATAACTAATGTGTACAGTATTAATATTGGATACTACTATACTATAATGGAAGATTTTCGATTTTATGATCGGTCTTTGAGAGCATGTGACAGATTTTATGATAGTTTGACGTTGTCTTATAAGCAAGTCTTCGGGTTTTTATGTTATTTTAGTGTATGTAGTTTTACTGTCCTGGAGTTATAATAACTGTCCATAAAAACGTAGAATGAAAATATTTAAAAAATTACAAATCGTGAAGCACTCACATGTATTTTTTAGAATAATGAACAATGTTTTTCATCTTAACCAAACTTATCTTTACAAATTTCAAAAGACCTAAAAATGTTAACACCTTATTGACTTTCTCATAAATATTTAGAAGCCATTCAAAATGTGTAAAATTAAACAGATTTAAAAGGTCAAAAATACAAATAATTATAATTATGCTTCTTGAAAATGGCACTAAACTAAATATTAAAAAGGTTCAATATTTTATGGACAAAACGTTTCTATTTCCCTTGGAATCGTCCTAGGGGAGAACTACTCGTATTTACTCGAGCAAACTAAGCTGAACTCAAAAAATGATTTGTTTTAGTTAACTGATTATAAACTATCTAAATTATAATCAAAATAATAATTATAAGCTATAGCAACCTTATAACCTTATTATTCTACAGTAACCTTTAATGTTTTATTCCTTCGGAGACAATCACCTCTTATATCCTATAAACAAGCAAAGTGAAAAAAATACATTACAAAAACATTACGGTTTTTGACCGTAAATAAAAAAAAAGTTACTATAAAGTTATAAAGTAGTATGTAGTTATAAAGTTACTGTTTCACTTTAGTGTGAAGTAGCAAACAGTAACGTACAAAAATGTTACTGAAGTAGAACATGTTGCATATAATGATAACATGCCGTATGGCATGTTAAGAACTTTTGTGTACCGGTACCTAAAATGTTAGGATTGACATTGGGTGTCCATAAATTTCACATGTAAGGTGATGTGATTAAATATTTGGATGAAAATCACCATAAATATACAATATGAGTCAGCATGAATTAGTTCAGATAGCCCATTTTCTCATTAAAACTTGGATTACCAAAGTTGACCAAGTTTATTTACAAACGACCTTCAAGTTTTAAGGAGGTTAAATTGAACGTCACTGTTACAAACATAGGGATACGGGGTGGAATTGAATGGCATAGAGCTTCCGATAACAAGATTATCCGGGTTGAAAAATGAGGTGATTCGTATTACGGGAAATCCTGTGCAACGGGAAACTGCATATCGAGTATCAACGCTAGAAGTCGGAGAAGGGTAATCAATTTACGGTTTGACAAGTCTATTATTCTCATCAATATTCTGAAACTAAAACTGTGACGTAGGTAGGCCCTAACACAATTTAAAGAGTCCAAACTTTTTTATTGTGATAATTGTACTATCAGAAATAAAGAGGGCCTGTTTCCAAAGTCGATTAACGCGATGTATTTAGGCTGAGATTTGAAGGCCTCGAAGCCTCGGGGTTGCAAAAACCTTGCCAATCTGTAGGAGGAGGGGAGGAGGCCCAATAAAGGTAGGCTTTGTAATCTAACCAAGACAGCGAGGCGAGGTGGCGAGGCCAATGTCAGTGCACCGTCTCTACTCTACTCTTATATAACTGACCACGCCATTACTGCATACAATGCCGCCTGTAATTAGGGTCTCTCTCCCCATGTCCTTGCAGCCTCTAGCTCTCGGCTCATCTGTCCAACATGTGCTCTGTTCACTGCTCACAGCTTATCTCTGTCCAACATGTTCTCTGCTCACAGCTTATCTCTGTCAAACAGGTTGTCTGCTCACAGCTTATCTCTGTCCAACATGTGCTCTGCTCACTGCTCATCTATGTCCAACATGTTCTCTGCTCACAGCTTATCTCTGTCAAACAGGTTGTCTGCTCACTGCTTATCTCTGTCCAACATGTTCTCTGATCACAGCTTATCTCTGTCCAACATGTGCTCTGCTCACAGCTTATCTCTGTCCAAAAGGTTGTCTGCTCACTGCTTATCTCTGTCCAACATGTTCTCTGCTCACAGCTTATCTCTGTCCAACATGTTCTCTGTTCACTGCTAATCTCTTTCCAGCATGTTCTCTGTTCAGTGCTCATTCATACAACATGTTACTAAACCTTTAGGGAGAAACCATTGAAACAATTATCTAAAACCAAAGGATATACCCGACTTGAAAACAACTTTGGGCGCTCATCTGCTCGGCAGTGGGATGTGTTGGCGAATGAGTGGAGATAAAACGTTTGCGAGAAATGTGGTAGTCACTAAGGTCAAAAGTGCGTTGTTTCACATAACCTGCAAAACTCATAAAGGAAACTGCAAAATCATATCTAGCCATCCAATTTTTAAGGGAAGCTGCTAAACCCTATTGCTGCCAAGTATCCTAGTTTCAAGGTGGTGTTACTCGATACCGGTAGTTAGATCAATTTCCACTACGTAATTATAACGATATCTTTACTCTCCTCCCACATAGGACCAGTGAAACTTGAGTGCCATTCGAAAGATGGTGATGTTTCTGTTAATTACAGAAAAATACTGCGATTTCGAATATGTGCCTTAAACGGAACATCGTACCATTCAGCAAATATTACCTTCACCATTGCTAGGTTCGGTCCTGTCTCATGGTTACATTCGGCATCAATTTGTCAACACTAGTTTAAGGATTTTCCAAATATTTAATTCCTCAGTAGGATGGCAGTCCCGCAGCAGGTGTAGGTTTTACCACATGTGAAAGTAGGATTGTTCTTATACAGACAACTAGGTGAAACCTATGCGAAAAACTTGCTGACGAGACCTCAGCACAGCTGCAACCTTAGACATCAGTAGGCGGGTATGTAGACCACTGTCACTGCCTGTGACCCACAAGCACAAGTGACGAGTGTGCACACAATGTGTACAATGTGAAATGCACTTTTCTTTGTCCCAAAAAGAGGCAGAGGGCAAAAATACCCCAGCAAAATTCAATCTAGATCAGGAATCTAGTAGACAATTGTACACTAAACTACTTCATCGTCTTGAACTCAAGCAGAGGCTAAATGGATATTGCAGACCGATAACAAAATGAGCATGAGAAGCATTAGAATTTAGCATGGGATACGTTGCAGTTTATAGTCGACGAATCAACGAGCCAAGAACATTGCAATAATTGTTACCTAATATTTATTAGGTATGTATATCACTTAATCCTAGTTTCAAGGTGGTGTTACTCGATACCGGTAGTTAGATCAATTTCCACTACGTAATTATAACGATATCTTTACTCTCCTCCCACATAGGACCAGTGAAACTTGAGTGCCATTCGAAGTGTGTTCGAGTGTTACACCGAAGCATTTTTACATGATAATTGATGTTAGATAAATCATGTGTGATTGTAAAAATAGGGGTTTCCGTAAAAATAAATAAATAAAATAAATGAGTGTTGTAATAATTAATACTGTATTATAGAATACACATCTGCGGCACGCTTAAGTGAAGAGAGTCTATTTATCGTGTATTAACACAAACATCTTCACAGCACAAACTAAAATAAACTGTATCAGCAATCTGACACATACTTTCTCCCGTTAGCTTGTCAACAACCTTTTATCATGGGTAAGCGCATGTTTCATAGGTAAAATCACAATAGTTGCAATAATTTTTGAACCGTAATTTTTACAGGAATGGGGGTTGAACAATTTTGATTAGAATTATAAGGACCTTAAACAGACTGTTTCAATCAGAATCGGGGTTTTTTTAGTCCATAACCGTGAAGCCTATTTTTCTGTTTTTATAGGTTTTGGTTTTTTTAATAACATGAGTTACAAACACTTTTGAACCGTATTTTTCACAGCAAATTATTCAATGGTTACAATTTCTTAATAAGAATTATAAGGACCATCACATACTAATTTCAATCACCGACCTTTTTTCGAAAATCGGGTTTTCTCTTATTTATGGGGTTTCATGGGAAAATAACATAAGTTAAAATAACCTTTGAAACGTAATTTTTACAGGAATGGGAGTTCTACCATTTTGTTCAGAATATAAAGAGCTACAACATGCTAAATATTTATCAAAATCGTTCTGGCTGTTTTCAAGAAAATTCGATTTTTCTATTAATTTATGGGTTTTATGGGAAAATCACCACTGAAAATGAAAATTAGAAAAAAATAAAAAACTCGATACTATAGATTAGTACCTACATACCAAATTTCATTAAAATCAGACAACAGGTGTGGTCTGTAGTTCTGTAGTCGAACTTCAAAAAACACTTTTTTCGGGTTCAAGGTGACCCAAAACAGATATATCCAATCAAAACTCTAACTCGAAAATGTTTACGAAAACAATACTTTTTCCATCTACAATGTACTATGTGTATTAACTCTAAAACCTGCTCATAGCTGCGAAAGTAAAAAGAAACAACAACATCAGTAAACAAGACATAAATCATTCCCTCTAGTGGCTTGACAAGTTTATCTCTATCAATTTGTCGACCCCATTGAGGTCGGGTAGGTCAGGACTAAGTGAAAGTTGAATATCAATGAATAGGTCACCAGGCTAGTGATAAAGTCTACTAGGCTACCGTATACAGACAGACAGACAGACGCAGACCTAGTCTAGCCGTGTTGTAGGTCGTTGCCGCCGCAGCGCTGTAGCTGTTATCACACTCCGATATCACTACAGATCAGTTTTCTGCCATAGTAATCCATAGTAGCAAGCTTTAGTTATACAACTCCATATTGCCAATGTAACAATCTCGCAATGGAGCTCAAAATATAGATAAACGAAAGTTGAATGGAAAAGCTAATTGTTTCAACAAGTAAAAATGAGAGTAACGTGGGTTTGTAATCGGGTTTTTAAATATATTTTTTTTAAATAATTTGTTAAAATTTGGAAAAATAGTTATTAGTAAAAAGCGATTTTCCAAGAAAGCTTGGCTGCGATGGAAGGCAGTTTAATAGACAATTGTTGTTTTTACTAAATCAAATTGAAGAGGTATATAGTAATCCATTTTAAGTCAACTAATTACGAGAAAAATTATGCTTTGCTTTTTTATGATATGTTGACTATAAAATGCATGTTAATGCATCAAGTTAAGTTAAGTAATGAGGCACGAACTCTTTTGAGAACCCATCCAAGTTTTTTTTTTCATGTTAGAGGTTCATTCGTGGTTATGTTTTTTATTTATATTTCGAGCTCACAAAAATGTTCTATTCTAATTAAATATACTTGTACTGTACTTAAATTCAGAAGTCATTTGCAAATTGAACTGAATATAGTATATTTTAACGAAATACATAATTTTGTTTGGGTTTATAAAATCCTCACTTAAAAAATATATTAAAAAAATACATATATTGAACTAATTTTGATGGAAATATATTTTGACGATTTTTAATCTACTATTGCACTTGATATTGTTTTTAGGACGTTTCATGTGACATAAAACACTAGAGTTGGCTACATTAGTAAATTCGCTTGAAACTATAAACGAAAAACAAAGCGATATGTAACGTTCTTTTATGGGAATTGTTTGACACCATAGGACTAAAGCGAGATTTATATAGAATACAAGGTATTTTTATTATCAAACGTTAACTTTTACGGTAGCATTTACTCGACAATCAACGACCGTTTGATCGATTTATGCTCGCTAAACTCGTACAACGCAGGTTGTCTAACGAGTGTTTAGTGTTTAGTGTTTGTTGTTTACCGCCGTTAGTTTAGCTACAACCACACACTTCCATCGACGTATCTTGAGATCAATTTCTTTTCCAGGGTTAAGTTGTGATTTGGATTATAATTCGGTGTGCTGCACATTTAAATGTAGTTCATGCAATTTATTACAAGCTTGTAAAACAACACCAGAACTCACTGCCTCAAATAAGACTGACACTAGACAATTTTAATGATTTGTTATAACCACATCAATAGGACAAACGATTTTTCTAGTTGCCAAATTCATCCCCAATTTTCCAATAATTCTCTGGTAAAAATTAATTAATGACAAAAAATAGTACCCTACAAACCGTATATGCTTGAATGATCACTGAACCGCCTTATCGTTGATTACGGTCGAACACCCTTATTCACCTATATACTAATTATGTGCATTGTGTGTATACTGGTACGTCATAAAAATAATTTATAATAGTTTATTTATTAATCCTATTTTTATTAGTTTTCATCAAAACTCATCAGTAAGTATATAATACATTTATAATAAAATCTATTGGCTAAGATTGTTATAAAATAAACGGGTTGGCTCAATACGAATTACGACTAAGAGCAGCTTCAAAGGGCTCCCCATCCACAAAATTGTAAAATTACGTAACGTTAATTTTTATAGCCAATTATTCGCCAAAGTACCAAATTACACATCAAGGACACAATCCGCGGAAATATTATGACGAAAACAAAAAAAATATAAGCACTACTTAAATGAATTAAGTAGGGGGTCAGTTAACCTAAAATTAGTACAAAGTAGAAGAGTATATCAGTGTAACGATTTGAGAGATAAGGTTAGCAATGTGGTTCGCACACAAACATGGCACTAGTATTGTATAACAACTGAGTCAACTGTATCACACACACACACACACACACATACATACACATACGACCTTAGCAAGGCTGTCAATAATTGATGTGTTAGCCCTGAGTGACTGGCAGTTTGGATGTGGCAGTAAAATTGCATTGAGTTACAACGATAATTTTATTAACAAAGCGATTTAAAAAAAAATGTACTGTATTCACAAATCTTTGATTTTTTTAAAGAGCTTATTTGTAAATCTTTACGGCTTGTAAAGGATCGTAACTTATTCCTGAATACATATTTGCGGGGTTTTTAACGTATTCGTAAACCGTTGTGATAGAACGAACATTAAATGTGATATAAGAGGAAAAGAGGTGGCAATAACTACGCACGTGTCTGGTCCGATTCTCGAAATTACAATGACGCACTAGTACTCAATTTGCATTTGTTAACTAAAACACACGATATGGTTTCAAACACAGTTCAATGTAAGTTAGATTTTTCACCGATTATGAAAATATACTTTATATATTCATACGTAATTTTATATGTTAGAAGACATTTCTTCCATACCATTGTATAAATGTAGATAAAAAGGTATAAGGTGACAACTATAAACCACGGTTTTCACGTTTTTATTTTAATTTGATTGTTAATTTTTGGTAGTTAGAATATACATCAACTACAATACTACATAATATGTGTTAGGATTTATATTAGTTTTTAGAACCTCCAATGATTTGAGTTTGATGGTAAAATTACACCAATTGAGCTGCCATTCAAAGGGGCTGAGGCTCTCAAAAGTCGTGTAGTTTTGATGAACGTATACTTAAGTTTTTTTATTTAATTTCCTTAAGAGATCGCTACTCAGACATTTTCTAAGGCTACGATTACCTCTTGTATTTAACACTCCCATTTTTTACTTCGGTGACTATAAAAAAAATATATCTGTGTAAGGATACTCGATAAAGTTTGGCTGGTCAATGATGGTTGGTTAATAATCAACTGTAAAAACAAAGCCCGCAAATTACCTTATTCCAAAAACGTATAACACAAAATTCCTAAAAATATCACTTAACATTATCATTCATGTTTGACATTGATGTATAAACAGTTTTGGCATAATGCTGCGCTGGTTTATAGCTGAGCGAATATTCCGAGCACATTCCAGTACATATTAATGTGCGACAATGTTATTAATTTTCTTATCCGATGATTATTACGACGAAACTAAGAAGGGTATTGGTGTATCGTTTGAGTCTAAATAATCGTGTTTATCTACATATTTTAACCCCGATAGATCCAAAAGGTACATTTGTACCGTGTACGTCATGTGAGTGTTCAGAGTTCAGAATTATTATTGAAATGAATTGACGATATGGCAAGCTCTGGAAAAGCTGAACAAAACTACATAATAATTTTGCTACCGTGTAACAATAGTATTAATACAAGTACAAAAGACAGTTGCGTTCAAAATGACTTGTACTGTTTAACAAGTTTTATTTTCCAACGGAAAAATACAGCATGCTTTTAATAACAAGTGTGATAGAAATCGACAAAAAGTGGGTGTGGGAGTGTAGCCAGGAGTCAGGAACTTTAGAATCGATCGTACCAAATCCTTCCAGTAATGACGTCACAGACCAGCCCCTGCCACCTACCACCCTTCTAAACCTCCCACTCCCATCAGAACACCGACACAACCATCCTGGTCGTGTCGGGTCGATAGAACCATTTAGTCTAGCAACCCACCGAAAATAGATTCAAGGCTGGAATATAAAATAGGTCTTCCTTATGGGAAATCACTCAAACCTATGTCAACGAACTTGACAACAATGTATTATTGTAAGACAGATTGTCTATTGGTGACCTATACAGGAAACTTTTACTGAATTGCTAGAATTTGTCTCTTGACTTCCTTGAGTATTAAACATTACAAAATTCGTTGTTCAAAATTCATTATTGTTGATGGTAAGTTAGTGTTAGGCCTATTTAAGGTATTATAGCGGGCATTTTCCATCAAGTTTTTTTTTCACACGATTGGGTTTGTGAACTAATTCTGTTATGTTTTAGGTTGCTCACCTAGGGAAACCGTTTTTAACTGATCGAGATGGAAATATTTCGCAATAATACCATGAATAACACACATTAAAAACTTGTAAACTCGTATAAGAAATTTAGAAAGGCATTACAAGTGCTTTGGAGACAGAGACTTTAAGGTGCGTATTTTAAAAATAACATATTCAACATGAGTGAAGAATTGAGATGAGATGTGTAGCTTCGTTAATGACTAAATCATTTGTTTCTTTAGCCAGGACCATTCATCCAGAAACCCAATGATCAAGGATAACTGCGCCAGATTGCCAATCATTAAAAACTACTGGCTTTTCTTAAAATCTAGCCAGCGATTTCCTCAACTTTCGTGTTAGCAAAATGAATCTAGGATGGTTCCTTAACCTACACGAGTTTACTTTGATGAACTAAATTTTGTGTAGGTACTCGCTATTTATAAACAAAGTGTCCATGCAATCAATCAAGCTAAAGTGAAGACTTGTATACATTGTAGCACGAAAGGGTAGTTAGACATTACGCCGTCATTATAAAGAGTGGATCTCGGTGGTAAATAAGGAAGCGATTATAGAGGCAGTGGTACAGTAGTTAGAGAAGCCCAGTGTAGGCCCGCTAACCCGTGGTCATGTATCATAGCCTGGTCCACTGACCATTGCTTGGCCCTGGTAATGCAGAGCAAGGAATGTGTGATATATGAACTATTTCTCGTGATTTGAAGTGCTTTTTGTGACTATCGAAAAATATTCAACAAAAATTACGTTTTTCCTAATACAAGTCTAATCACTCGGTTACGCTTAACTACAATAACGTGGCCTTCAATGGTAAACGTGTCATATTAAGGGTAAAATATACAACTTGTAATCGACACGGGTTTACCCCCAGAGACCACGACATAGCAAATTCTAATCGTATTGTCAATGAAGATTCCCTAATTTTATATAGGCTATCTCACGTATTCCAACAATAAAAAATGTCATCAATGAATTGGTAAACACCTACGTTCATCTTCCAATGAGGCAATAAACAAAGTTCGTCCAAAAATAAGTTTAACTAAAGAAATATTCAACAATCTTACGCCAAGTTTTCATGAATCCTATCTGAGAATAAGTGGACCAAACAATTCTTAAACTGAAATCTTGGCATAAGACGAAAACTTTGTCGTCTGACGACGATGCCATTTATAACCACGAAAATCCGTTATTGAATCATATTTTCCACATTAAGTGCATACCTAACAAAACGTATAAATACACGACTGCCGGCAAAAAGAGAAAATACTGATATTACACAGCCTATTAAATCCAATGGAAGTATGTCACTTATTTTATATAAATAGATTCAGATGCATGCGAACATCGTCCAAATGATACAAAGAAGAATACAACTGTCAATATTTCCTAAACATGTGATGGTTCCAGACTTGGTTTGCACAGACGGGTCGTTGTAGGGCCGCCAATTTACGTCATGTAGGGACATCCGGGCATCGCCAGAGCAGATTCCGAAATTATTTCTATTACATAACTCTTCAAGTTCGCAAGGAACTGATGTAAATATCAGACAGTCAATGTGATAATTATATACGACTAATTTACATTTTATTTCATGGTTGAAATATAATCGTTGAAATATAACATAGGCTTCTTTCTATTTTATTTGGATTGGTGTAGCCATTTTCCATGATGATTAGAAAAAATCAAAGAACCCAGGATAAGTAAAAGCCTGAAGACGGGATCAGATTCTTGATCCCGAAACACCGTGACACTTTTGTTCGAGAAAGAAAATGTCCGCAATAATCCATTAAATAACAAAAAATTGTTGCAAAAATAATTGCGATAATCTAGGGGAACGTAAAATAAATCAGTGTATGTTGAAGACCAACTGTAAGTTATTAGGTACGGAGGCCTAACAAGTATTTTAGACGTTTTGTAATGGTTTAAATATCCATGATAAGAGATTTAAATATACATTAATCACTATATAAAACCGTAATAAAATGTAGTTGTGAAGTAAGTGATTGGGAAGAAGGTCTGCCAATTTAATTTAAAAAATGTACTCTACGTCCAACTGATTCGGTACTTTTAAATTATAAACCCTTTCAAAATATTTAAGGATAATTTTGGTCAGGTTAAGTAAGTTTAAAATATTTTCAAAAACAAATTACAGTATTCGAATCTTTTCGATTATCTTAACCCGATTATTTAGTACAATATGGAACTATCTTAACATTAAACCTGACCAAACTATAATATCCAATTAGTTGAGCTGTGAAAATAAGTACCACTGTTTCTTCCTAAATTGTACTGACGGACAAAATATTACTTGAATTTTATGATGCAAATAGAATTAAATTGTATTGTTTTCAAATATAGGCTAACTAAATTAATATGGAGTTCGTACATCGTGGACTAGATACATTACAGTTTTAAATTTAGATACATAACATTATACATTAACCATTAACTAGATAAAATATCGCCAAGGTGATCAATTAACGCGCACATAATCACCTTGGGGCGGTAAAAACTGTCAGATAACGCGTCACCACCGTCACCACACTCGTGGTTACCAAACGAAGGCAACGGCAAGCCTACATATTGTCTTGAGGTGTGTATTTGAGCTACACAAAACCGACTGTAAACCAATGTTTAACATAATGTTCTGACAGTTAACGTTAACAATTTAATTGGATCGCTTTCCCTACCTTGCTTATGTGTCCATGCATTTTTACCGTCTTGGTTGCGAGTAAGGATAGTACAAATAAAAAAAAATGTATTTCGAAGATTCATAGGGACTGTACCGTCTCAGTTAAAACAACACATGAAAGACGTGAGTGTATTGGAAACGGTTGAAATTAAAAATCGAAGAAAGAAGGTATTGCTTTTATGTAGGTACAGTATAGCCTTTTCGGAATTATTGGAAGCCATGAAAATAAATGTACAACGGCCAAACCATTAATCTGATTTCAATCAAATTTTTATTCCAAACACTAACATAGGTGTTATAATGCTACATTAGGAAAAATCTAAAAGTTTCGTTTATGCAAATTTTTATATTTGACTTAAAAAATCGATTTTGTTAACGAAATTAACAATATTCACACAACACTGAATCGTTGAAAAGAAATCGTTAGGCCCAATACTAAAGATGTTTACGCAATAAATAAAACTTCTTCCTATATGAAGGTTAAAGTGATCACCACTGAAAAGAACGATCAGCTTCTGACCTTGAAAGTCAAAACAATCGTAGATTATGCAACAGATTGACAATGCAGAGCCTCAGACTCAACAAGATCAACCCAACACGGTGACAACATCAGCCGAAACAATCTGCACCGACTGCACCTTCTTAATACATCAATCATCTCTTCATTATTATGAGCTAAGGCTCGTGAGAAAATCGAAAATAAACGTTCACCTCCCAAAATTAAAGTTAACTTGTAATTTTGTTGTTAGGCCCTAATTAAAAATTAGCATGAAATCTTGAAAAGTTTTTCTTTCCCATTGAAGCAATTATCTTATGAAGAGGGTGTTTAATTCACAGCATGTATTTGTGCTTGTGTACATGGCAATTAGTATTATCAGTGGCTTATTCTGTTGTATATTTTTGTATCATAAATATTTTCATGATTAGTAATAAAACAGAGGTAATTTTTGCACAATTACAAATCCTCTGCTATTATATTGGGCGAATTTTACTTAAAGGAGTACTTCTTTTTGTAAAAAATATTCAAAACCCGCCAATACGAGTACAGTTGGTATGAGTAAAATTATGATTAAATCTCGGTTTTAAAAACGTTGATGATAAAAAATTGAGGGGGGGGGGTAAATTGGAATGACTGTGATTTAGTGGAAAATATTTATACTGTTTAACACATAACATGTTATGGAAAATAAAATGAGGGTGGAATAGTAAGTTTAAATTAAAGCAATACCGGGAGTATTCTGCTAATTAGTATGAATGGTTAGTGTACACTGGTATTTTTAGCAATGTAAATCATTGTAAATTACTCATGGGTGCCCAAAGTGTGTGAATGTAGTTATACAGTACTGTAACACGTTCACTATAAAGTGCTCCACTAAGGTACATTTAAAATTATGTCCCTGTGTTCTGGCAATATTTTTTCACATTTTTCCAAATGTTATCAAAGTATGACTTATTGCAATTTTTTTAAGCTAATTGCTGAAAACGGTGGTGTTGTTGTGGATTATTAGTGTGTTATTGATTTGTATAGGTATTGATTTAGAAACAATGGTTTGACACATTATTGACAGGGATATTCTCAATATCTTTGAGCAATAATGAGGTTTTGATGCTTGCTGAGTGAGCAGTAAGCAGTGAGCAGTATTTTGAGAGTGGTTGGTAGCTGGTCACTGGCAGTGGTCCACTGTGTTAATATTAATAGATCTCTGGCCAGAGAGCCGCATTGTTCAAGTGGTACCACCACAAAACACCATAGTAATATGAGTGAAAGTATGCAATAGGGCAATAGCTCTTGTGATCACAAACAACGCAAAACGCAATATGAATGAAAGTATGCATTTGGACGTTACTATGATCAAAAATACACCCACCGCAGCAAACCTGCAGACTAAGCGAATTTCAATCCGTTTGATTGGATTTTTACTCAAATATTTCAGTACAAAAATGTTATTCCCCATTTAAATAACATAATTGATTTAACGAGTAAGTTACCTAGATTTGCTGTTACGCGGAAGGTCAAAAGTGGTTTTATGACCAAATGTTAATAGGCCCTAGCATAGGATGAAATAAATAAATTTGTCAAATTATACTGTAAAACCTAACTAACTTGACTATATGTGGGCTCGGAGGTTGTTGAGTTATCCAGAATATTGACATTTTTAATGGATTTTAATAAATAAATTAAGATCCTAACAGACTAATTTTTACACTTAAATTTATTACTCCCATGAGTATTTTCACATATTGAGTAAACAATCTTCAAAGAAATGTCGATTGTTAATAGTTGAATTTAAATTAAAACTAAATTTTCTAAGAAAATTGCTTATTTTTGCGTGTGCCCTGTCAGCTGGCGACAGTTGAGGTACACACACTGTCGAGTTACACAGACTGTCGAGTTACTGAGGTTCTACTGTATCAACATACATGGTCAATAAGCAAGCAAACAGTTTTCTTTCTCTCCATAAGAATAATATAGGAATCTTAAATGTAGGCCTACTGTTTTTTTTCTCCCTAACTTTCAATTTAACAAAAATGCTTTAATATGCAAAATATTTTTTTAAAGCTCTACACGATCGATGGTTGTATTTAAAATTGGGCTTTTCCATTTAAGGGTAAAAATTTGAAAAAAAAACAGTTTATGAACATTTCATAACCCCATATTGCCCCTTTCCCATGACCCGATCTTGCTGGTTCGTAAACTCATTCAAGTTTGCCCTACACCTCCAGGCCAAATTTCATAAAAAATCTTATAAAAATTACTCAAGTTATCGCGTTCACGGACGTATATATACTATATATATATATATATATATATATAAAAATTTGAGTGAATAGTGTTATAGCTTCTGGGAACATCAAAAAGAAAAAGTAAATCTGTCCTGGGCCCAGCTTTTACTCTGCCACAAAAACTTTTTTTCTAAAATGGGACCATTAGTGTTAATCCCAAATAACATGTATTTGCTATAGGAAAATTAGGTTTTTTGTTATTTACACAAAAAACTAAAAGAGATACGAAGTAAGTGTAAATTACAAAGTTGTTCAGAATTTAAAAACTTATAAAATGATGTGCCTTTTGACATAAGTTTCTATTTGAAAATTTTGAACAATAAGCAATTGCAAATATAAAAAAAAATTGTTTGGACATTTTTGTCATTTCCAAAAACCTTTACTTGTAGTATATCAGAGTAAAGCTAATTTCATAACAAGTAAGAAAATTCAACCGGAGAAGGGCTAAGTGCATAGGAAACATAGATTATTAAAAAAATATTTATTTAAAAAAAAAATTGCCGCCATTTTGAAACAGAAAAATTTAAGATTTCGCCAAAATTATTGTCTAATAAATACCTTTAAAATTATACAAAACATGACATACATTTGAATTCTGAGATTCAAACTAGTGACCCTCAGTTTTTGGCACACCCTGTATTGGAAAAAAGTTGAAAATATTTTTACGTTACTCCTTGGGGTCGATTTAGCGGGAAATTATTTCATTTCATCTTTGTACGTTAAACCGTTCTTCCGTAATCAATTTGAGACACCTTCCGTGGGACACCCTGTATGTATGTTTTATAGGTAGCCTAGGCCTATGTGTAGGCCTAAAACATACGTAGGCCTATTTCATGTCAAAAAAAAAAAAATGAAGTTTAAAAAAATACTTTTTTATGAATGGTTTTACATTTTTTTGTATATTTAAAATCCATTGATTTTATTACACAACATGAATTTATTTACTTTGCTTAACGGGAATAGAATAGAGAAGAAAAGAGTGTTTCACTATGTATTAAACACTAGTAGGACTGATAAAAGAAATATGTGTTGAGAAAGCTAGGTGTTGCATGCAGAAAATAGATTTGCTTATTAGTGAATCTAGTTAACCTAGCCTAGTTAAAGTATTAGTTTTGGGAGTTTTCCAAGGAGGATTTTAGGATGCTTTTAGAAGTACGATACACAACACAATAACAGATTAGAAAACTTCAATAGGCTATCCTTAAGCCTAACTTAATTTGTATTTTCATCCATTTTCAATTAATATGGGTTGAAATACTACTTTAATGGGATTGATGCCATTAGCTGTTGTTCCACAAACAAATTCCGTAATCAACTTATAGACTTAAAGTTATATATAAGTTTATTGTATAATACCATTAAACCTTTATATAAAACATATTATACTTATTCGATTTACTAGAAAAAGTTTGTTTTGGCAACCCTACTCTAGGCCAATTTGAAAGACCTCAAATTTAAGTTGGTTAATTATTTATTTATTTTTGTTAAGCGGTTGGAGGTCTCTTTTATAATGTCTAGGCAATGCGTGGTGAATGAAAAATATTGAGCTAAAACCAACCGTATTTTAATTTTTAACCGACCTTGTTTTGGGAACAGTTCGGTTTAACCGCCGTTCCCAAGTTCAGTGATCGGAACAATGGGCTAAGCTCTACAGGATGTTACTTCCACTGAAAGTATTTTACTTTTAACCATGTTTTGGGTTCATTTGTGACTCTTCATCAATAGGTAGGCCATAAGAAAAAAAGAAGACAAGTGTAGTTTACTTTGTATATAATGCATGCACGACTTCAGAATAATGATTATAGAGTATAATTCCAAACGTATAGAACTTCATTTTTTTAGTTTTTAGGGACTACCCGTTTAACCGATTTTTGAACTATCCGACCTAGGTCCAGTCCTGTTATGGTCGGTTAAAAGAGTGGGTCCAAACTTAAGTTACTATACTAAATAATGAATAATTTTTTATGTAAAATAAACTTTGATGTCAGGCAAACTTGTGTGCTTGGTATCCTATAACCAGAGTTTAATCCAGATAAAATCCAATCACGGGTACTTAAAAAATTATGGGAATTCATTAATCAACCCTATATGTCTCAAAGGCTCATATAGGTATCATAAGTTAGTCAAGTTTATAAGCTTGGGCTTTTGGTTTGAGCTGATGGTGCTGTAGGCCGATTAGGTCTTACTAATGGACGTTTAAGGGTTGTCCCTCCGGCCAGAAGAAAGAACCATAAACTATGGGTTTGAATTCTGTCTGGGTCAGGTCAGACATGCAACTCATGAGGAGTTCATCTGTCTGTGGAAGAACTTGGTGAGACAGGCCCATCTCAAATAAACGGTGGACTGCTCAGGGGAAGTTCAGGAGATAGGTGGAATCTAATGACTACCGTAACTAAATAAACATTGCATGGTGATTGTTAAATTACCATAATGGTTCTTTTGTTACCTATGATCTAGGCTATTGTAGGTAAACTACAAATTCAAGGCCTAGTATTAAAAAAAGATTTTGTGAGAACTGATGAAAATATTGCACAGCATTTTTTTGGTATTCTAGGTACCGGGCATTATTATAAGCTACGGTAAATTAAGTTATAGGCCTACCAATTGACAGTAAGGAAAAATTTCATTCTCGCTGATAAAGTGATTACAATTTTCAGTACCGTAGTTATAAGAACATAAAGTTTTACGCCTTAAGATCAATTAAAATATGTAGTTAAAAATATTTATTTGTTGATAGGAAGACTTTTTTTAAACAGTTGCCACCGGCAGACAGAGGTTGCAGAGGTCACCAACATTTTCAAGGGTGGAAAAACTAACACCAACTTAACTTAGTTCTGAGAAAAAAATGTACAACCAAAGAACAAGGAGTAATTTCAGCTCTTATAATCATCATTCGACAGATCCTACATTTAAAGATTCTGAAAGGTGGTTGGTAAAATTGTACCATGGAGATGTCAGACCAAGGGCATGTTCCAATAGCAATAGTCTTTTACGTACATGTCCTTTAGGCTTATTTGAAAAAACTATGGAGCTACATTGTGTAAAGCAAATTATTGAGAAAAAGAATAATACCATATAGGTGTTTTATTCGTAGTGTCCTTCATCCCTACCGGTCTTGTAAACCATAAGGTTATGTTATGTTCGATGAGTTACCAATTCAATTTTACAGATAATATAGGCTATAATTAAATTATAGTTTGAATCTTACCTGCGCATTGTGTTCTACGAGGTAATTGACCGAACATAACTGATAAACTATGTAAGCCCGCAAGACTTCCCAAGTAGTTTTGCTCTTGAACGCGGCCTTTGGGTCGGAAAATCCAGTGTCCAAAGGATCACGTCTCGAGCCAAAAGATGTATTTTTCTCGGCGACATTGTTTATTGCTCCAGCTGCTGATGATCTTAATGCAATCTGATTGCAATTTTGAAGAGGCAAAAACAATCGGATTTTGGACGTTTTCCCACCATGAAGCGTTAAATTATAAATACTGACACCGGTGCCGTACTTCTTTGACACACTACACCTAATAACAGCCCTCAAAAACGCCATCACTGTAACGCTTGTTGCTTAAAATTTTTTAAAGTAGCTTGAAGTCACTAAAATTCTATTTACAAGTATTGATCGTCGGTGTGCATTTTACAAACTCGTCCTGTGGTGAAACGACACTTGACCAGACAACTCGACTACGACTACAAGAGTGAATGAGTGAGAACGAGCGAGCCGCGAGCCACAGCCACAGAGTTTTTTTTCAGTAAAGTACCTAGTATTGGCAGACGAAATTTGTGCAGGTCTAAAAACGTTGCAACGCTGAAATACTCTCCAACAAAATGCACATGAAATTGACCTTAACATTTGAACAAGTAATGTATTTAAGTATGTAACTTATGTAGCTTAGAGTATTTCTTGTTGGCGATAGTAACTCTTCAATCACAAATTGGATGCATAGAAAAATTGTATGCGTATAAGAGCTTGTAAGGGAGAAAAAGTTGTTGATTGTGATGCACTATTTTTATGTACAAATTTAGCTGTTGCGGCCACTGAGCTATAATAATAACTGAAGTCGCTACTATTTGTTTTAAAAGTACCACAGTTTGCTGTTTTTTTTTCTTCAGAGTTTCGTGTTGTTAGGTTGGCCGTGTGATCGGTTGGTGGGACTTGGACTTGTCAAATTAGAGGTTTGGCTTCATCCTGTTGTTTTGTTGATGGTAAACAAAAATATGTCAACATTATGATTGCAATATAAGTTTATTTATTTACTTTACGAGCATCCCATTTTAACAAGATCATAAATACAACAGCGATGGTTCAATTTAAGTTAAGTAGTTATGCCTGTAGGGCATTGACAAAAATAATTACGCTAGGCGTAATAAACAAAAACCAGGAAAATTGACCATTTTTACCATTAATCATAGCTTGAAAATAAGTTAGTATTTAGTATAAAAAAAAATTGATAATGTTTCCAAATAACTTTAAATACACAGGCTTTAACGTTCAATAACGTAAATAAGTTGAAGTCCATCAAATAACGAGTAACCCCAAATAAATAGCATGGTTTAGCGTTAGAATCAATCATTTAATTTTAAAGCGTCCCACCAACCGATCACACGGCCAACCCAACAACACGGAAACACCGAAAACAAACCAGCAAAAACAGTGGCGCGTTTTTCTCTAATGTTCAACCAGAGAGAAGTGATATAGATTGAACATACGGAGTATGTAGTGACTGGTAGTAACTCATAACTCATTTATTGAACCAAAATAACAAATACAAAATTTGCATTGGTCATGTCAGTTAATAGCTTAGAACTAAAATTAAAAATAAACAATAAACAATGGTGCTTCATTCATAAAACTACAGTATACCAATTATATAATTCTTAAAAAAAAACTAACTAACTAAACCCATTAGCAACACAATCTCGAACACTGTAGTAACCCTTGGCCAAGAGTATTTTTTTTATTTGCTTTTTAAAGCTGTTCAAGTCCGTCTCCAGCTGAAGGGAGGTATAGGGAGGAGATTAAAAAGTTTAATGTCATTGTAATGGAAGTGTCTCTTGAAAAATGTAGTTGAATGGGATGGCAATTTAAAACAATTCTACAATTTAATACAATAAGAACCGGAGTAGTGACTCCAGTTCTTATAATCTATTTACAGTATCTCAATGGTTGCAGCCTAATGCACGACAGGGAAACGGGAATAAAATCACCCTTTTGCATATTTTTTAGAACCGTTCCCGAGTGATACTTTCATTAAAGTAACGGCAGTAACGTTTTCGTTAAAATACTAGGAAATCGTATATATTAAATTTCATCGTCACGTTATACTGAAGAAAGTATAATAATAATGTAATATTCATATTATGAAACCCCTTACAAGAACTACTCAATGCTATGGCTCTAAGTATATTCCCTGTGGTGTAGGAATGAAATTACGACTTGGCTAAAGCAAAGTTTGCTCGCAGCCCAGGAGCTGGTAGCTGAAGAGGCACATCCACCTTTAACTCCAGGCCCCGGCCTCCGAAGTGGCAACATCGCAAGTAGTATAACAGCTGTTTTGTTTGGAGGCAGCTATAATGGTATTTGTGTATTTTTAATAACACGAAAGCTTGGATACTGGGCTATGAAATTATTGACTCCACTTTAAATGTACAAAAATAGATTTTCAATTTAAATATTGTTTTACTTTTAAATTCTATGTTTCATTTTCAATCTTTTATTAAATTTATGTTCATAAATTTAAATTTCAACGAATAATACGAGAATTAATGAGCTGGTGTGGCCTGTCTGCCATGTTATCTCATTGGACGTCTGGCACTAAGAAACACTACTTGCAACGTCGCCAATTCTACCAGGTAGCGGCCTGGAGTTGATTGTGGCCTTGGAAGAGTACAGCAGTAGTCCTAAAACAAAACGGCCACAGAAGGTTTTCAGTCCACTGGAATGGAATTCACGACAACGTCAACATCACTGGCAGCCCCCCCCCCCCAAATTACATAGGTTGTCAGACGAGATCTGAAGGAATGTTTAGTGTAAAAGTATCATTTTGATTTTACTTTCAAGATAATTTTAGCTTAGATGTAGTAGTTAAGCAGTTATTATATTTTAGAGAATGTATGGGGGCTGAAAAGTATTTTGGGTGTAGGAAACCCACGTCTCTCAAGCAAGGCCACCAGAACACATATCCAGGCCTCGGCCTTGTAGAATTGGCCACGCCACAAGTAGTGCTGTTTGCTGTTTAGCGCCAGACAACCCATATAAGCTAACAGGGTAGGTAATTTATTCTTATTTAGTTTTTAACATCATATCATATTTTTTTAAATACAATTTAAGGCTATAATAGTTGCACATACATAGTTAATTGACGGAATAATTTCAGCTGTGTAGTTGGCAATAATTTTCCCTTTCTTAGCGCGCGGACGCCGCTGAATTCTGTGTACTCAAAAGTGCGGTATTCAGTAAAATGTCAAAATAGTGATTATGATTAAAAGGTTTGAACAAAAAACTCGTTTAAGATGATATCTTAAGAAATCTATACTCAAAGCAACATAATCCGAGCTCCAGCAGTTGGCCGTCTAAGAGGTAATTAGAGTTATAAAGATAGAACATGGATAGGCCTAGTTGGCTTGGTAATGTTGCAAACATTAATTTCCTTTTAACATTTAACTTTATGCTGTACCCTTGAAACTATTTGAAACGGATTTGATGAAACCCCAAGCTTGGTTAAAATATCTTATAGCAGCCGCTTGAAGTACTTTGGTTACTTATTTTTACAGATCTGCACTTTATTTCCATCTGACCCTAACAGCCTAATTTCTACAAGGCCTACCTAACATAAAAACAAAAGGACAAGGGAATTGCAAAAAATACATTATCTGTATTGGAACAGATTTACTCCTCTCACTAATATAGGCCTTACTTAGGCCTACTAGTCTAATTTATTAGTTAGTTAAGAGTTGATTGTTTGTATTAATTTTATCAGGTAGGCTAGACTATTATTTTATATGTGGGCCTAATTCAATTTTAGTTAATATAGCTCATTGTTAGTCATGGTATATTAGCCTATGAATAAGATAATAGGTGTTATATGGTAGGTAAGACCTAGACCTGGGTCTGATTTACTTTTTACTCTTTTTATGTCCCTAATGAAAAACACCATAGTTCTATGGTTTATGTATATGTTGTATAAGTATCCATTAGCTCGAAAAAGGGAGTGAAAATCATCTGATTCGGATAAAATTTGGCACAACGTGTAAAACTACATTCATATGTTTTATATATGTTTTCCCCATTCTTAACCTCCAGAACCTAAACTTTTGCAATTAATTTCTGAACCATTTTGTAGACCTTAAAAAACAAATAATTTTGTATATTGAAGCGTTGATTTACGCTAAATGGTTACTTAGAAAAGGTAAAAAAAACTTTAATTTCAATGTTATTCTTTCTTATTACTTGTTTGGTTAGACCGCAACAACAGAGACTATATGTGTAAATATTTTGTTACTATTATCAGACGTTAGTGGTAGTGATGATACAAGGAGACCCCTTAATGATGCCGCACATGCTGGTGAAATGTACATAGAGTGAAAGACTACTACATCAGGATCACAAGGAAAATGGCAGACTTAAAGTTGACAAGTAGGCCTACTAAGATAGATTATTCACGAAGATTATTGTGGGCTTCACTCACCTTTATTTTTGTCTGTGATGTCCAGGACTCGTCAAAACACACATAAACACACACATATACATATATATATACAACACAAAATCGTCCACAGCATCAAAAGATGTTTTGCAGAACTAAAAAAAAATGCTTCCTCAGGGTGGAAAAATACTATTTTTATCCCGCACGCGGGTCGAACGCCTAACCATGACTTAAGATAGATTAAAAATACTATCTTAGAGAATTGTTTATTCTTATGTATCAGCTAACGACAATTTTAAGCCCAGTTTCTGAATGGTATATTCAAATTGTGTTTTGATGTTTACTATTTTATTTCCCTTTATTCCATAGGAACTAAAACTATTTAACCAAATATAAAACAATTAACAAATTGTTACTTGACTTCTTTTATTATAGTCAAATAGTAAAGTGTGCAATGCAAGATTTACCTTGAAATAGGAGAAAAAACATTCTGTTGATATTAACACATTCAAAGGTAATTGGACATGACACTCTAAACAAAACAAGCTTCAGATTTTAAAGTAACGTGGGAAGTTTATTCGCTGTATCTAGTCATTTTTTTGTATCGCCTTAGATGGAAGTATCCAAGTATCCTAGATAGAAAGCCAGTTGAGTTGATGCACATCCACTGTCCAATGAGCTTGCTGTCCCCAGTAGTGTGTTGGGCTGGCACTATACTGGCTACACAGGCTGTAACGATACTTCACTGCCTCTAGATCAAGTAAACAGACCGATAGCCTGTGCTATGTTTTGTGAAGGGCAGTTGAGGCTTAAAAAATGAAAGTTCAAATGTCTAGCAAAGTTAAAGGGGCTAGTGGCATTAAAATTTATGTAAAAGAAAAGAGTTCTTTAACCGTTCTTCCTTAAGCAGACATTTTCTACTTTTTAGAAATCTCTCTGTTTTTACCAAAATCAACAGCTTCTGTCAATTGATGGACGGGAACAGAACATTAAACCGAAACTGTCAGCTTATGTGTTGGATGAAAAAAAAATATTTCATGCTTTTTCAATCCAAGATCCATAATAATAGTTTTAAATTGAACAGAAAGATTTAAAGAAACCCCTTTAGTATGAATCGTATCAATTAAGATATTCGTGATTTTTCCGTAGTTGTGGAAAAAATATGACATTGTTTCTGTGAATGTGGTCGACGATGACGATGTCTTCAAGACTGCAACTGATGTAGAAGATTTTGCCACAATCACAGAAAACGGTGACAAAGTTTCCATGACCGAGGGAGACGATGAAAAAACGTCCGCGAGAGTTTTTGGATTTTTCCGTGATCAAGGTTTTTCCTGAGATAAACGATATAAAACATGTATGTTTTGCGCCAATATATTCTTGGTTATCACCCTTTTTGTAGGTTACAATGTCCAGTCTGAGTCCAAGTTGAATTTTTTATTTAAATCCCATCACATACTTCAAATTGGTACAGCTGTTAACTGTAAACATAGCTTAGTTCAGGGAATGAATAATAGTTACAGCTGAAAGCGGGATGATTAACAGTTACTTTAGAAAGTGCTCCAAGAGCTTTCTGCGCATGCGCAAGCTGAGATGCCCGTGGGTACAGAACGTCGAGTTAGCGTTTATATTTTTAATGGCATACATAGTCTACTGATTTTATTTTTTTGAAAATGTTTATGTAGCCTATTGTGTTAGTATATTTGTTTTCACCCAAAATAATGTCTGGGAAACAGAGTGGTGTGTTGATATTTTAAGCACATTACTGATCAAGTCAAATACTTTTTTTGATGACTAATATTATAGATGTGAAAGTTTGTCACATGGCCAATCACATTCAAACTACCGGTACTTATAAATTGCAAAATTGATATAAACGAGGTGTCTGAAAGAAAATGATTTTGTTGGTTCATTATCAAATTTATGGACATTTTGAGTCAACATATTGTTTTTAAAGCATGGCTAGTTAATTGTAAAGGTAGTCTACTACAATAGTTTCTATAGTTTTTTGTAGACCTTGAGGTGAACAATAGTATGAGTTTTTGGACAAGATAGCACTAGTTGCCAGTAGGGGATTACCTCCCCACACTACGTTCGGAGAATATGGACGAGATAGCACTTGGACGAGATAGCACTAAGACGAGACGGTACGACTTGCTCTCAACAACACTGGATGAGAGTAAGATACTAGTGGTATTAATATTAAATCAATCTAACGACAATGAATTGTTGAGAAGGCTGTACAAAATAGCAAGAACAAAAGTGGTGGGGAATGGTTCTTGTGCAGATGTGCATCCCGCTCTCCAATGTAATTGACACTTTCCTACTCAGGACCTGTTAATGGTTAGAAAATTTTAAACAGAATAATCAAGCAAATGTTTTCAAGCAACTGTCTATTGTACTGTCCCAAAATATTTTAACTTTTTCCATTTCCAAGTATTGAGGAATTCCCCTGAGTAGGAGGATGCAAAGGCTATATACGTAAACTTGTGCTGTTTTGGTTTCTAGCAAGACAGGAAAAATCTTAAATTGAAGTTTCTGAGATTAGCAACAGTAATTGAAAACTCCCTGATATTTCCTTTAAAATGGCATGATCTCATGCTTTCGTAGCCTTAAAACTGTCTAGAACCCTTCATTCCATTTCATGTCGTGTATGTGTGTGTTACCCAAAGAGCTGTTTTAAAAAATGAAGCTGTTATATAAAAATCCTTCCCAATGAGCCTCATATCGCTAGCGCTTACCCCTGTTATGCACAGCACAGACAGCAATTCTTACATTTCAGCATGCTTCCTGTGTTTTTTAACTCCCGATACCAACCATCGCAAATTGCTCTTGTGAGTTGGAGCAGATCTTCGAACTGTATGAAAATCTCATGCTGGACAGTTATTAAAGGTTTTTCTTTAACTGTAGGCCTGTTTAAAACTGCTTAAACTTGTCTGGATGAGGTTGGTAATGAGATGAGGTACATGGAACTAAGGAGAAAAAAAGAGGGAAGATTGCGACCAGGAAGAAGGTGTGTGTGAAGGAAGGAGGAAGGAGTGTGTGTGTCTGTGTAAGTGTGCGAGTACTTCAAAGGACTATTGTGTAAAAAATAAATAACTACATTTTATAGATTAGTTATACAATTTATAACAACACGATAAAATATTACACAACAAGATGTAAATAATAAAGTCTATATTTTTGTTAATTTAACTCAATTTTTTGTTTTCTATTTATTGTTACTCCTTTAAATTGTTGTGGATATTGTTGTTCACTTTCAAAGTTATTATTTTGTGCTGTCATCCTTTGTATTAACTTTTTCTTTTTCTCAATTTATCTTTTAATAGTATTACGAGTTTAGTATCATCTTAGCAGTCTTAGGCCCCGGGCATGATACAAGCGGTGAGCGTCCAGTGTCGGAGCAGTGCCACTCCTTCTCCGCTCTGCAATCGAGCCCCTATGATTTTCTGTGCCAGTTAGAAGAGGGGTGTCACAATAGACTTGAGCGATGAGCGATAATCAGCGGTTCTGCTAAGCGTCGAAAGCACCGCCAAGTCCAGTCCGATTCCTTTTTGTACGACGCTTGATGCTCAGATGAGTCATGCTTCTTCCCACGGTTTTAGTCTAGATTAAGATGTCAGAGGAGCAAGATAAGATAAGATAAGATAAGATAAGATCTTTATTTCCATTAGATATTCTTTTGAATACATTGGATATGTCAGGTTACAATATATAATCTATACAATAATAAATTGAAGAAAGGGCTCACCCATCTTACACAAAATCATTGCAAGTCAATTTTTTTGTCAAATATTCATCAATTGAATAAAATGCATTTGCAAGTAAGAACCTGATTACAACAGTTTTAAATTTAATAATGTTCATGTCCCTAATAGCAAGGGGTAGCTTATTAAATAACCTTATGGCTAGTACAGATGGCTTTTTCATTGATTTACTTAATCTAACATAAGGCAATTGTAAGTCATTTCTTATTCTAGTGTTGTAAGAGTGCACGTCATTATTATGCACCAAATCTGGTTGATCTTTAATGAATAGCAAGTTTTGAAGAATAAAGGCAGAATAAAGAGTTAAAATTTTTAAATGAACAAACCATGGTTTACAGTGAGTTTTATAATGAACTCCTGCAATGATTCGAACGGCACGTTTTTGTAGGATAAAAACATCTTTTGATGCTGAGGCACTGCCCCAGACAATCAAACCATAAGTAATCTTAGCATGAAATAAACCAAAGTAAGCTGTTCTAACTACATTTTGCGAGACGACACCACAGAGTCTTCTTAGAGCAAAAATGTCACAAGCCAATCTCATGCATAATTCCGATGAGTGATCCAACCAAGAAAGAGTAGGATCCAGCCGGACACCAAGGAACTTGACTGAAATGCCCCCCTCCTCCTTGGTAAGATCCCTCAGGCCAAAAAACATAGTGGTGGTTTTTTCTCTATTCAAAATTAAATTGTTGGCATCCAGCCAGCCACTAACCTTGTTTAAATTTTCCTGGATGTTAACTTCAGCCAATTCTTTGATTTTGTTTCTAGCGATCAATGTAGTGTCGTCTGCGTACATGAAAATTTCAGATGACACATTAACTTCTAAATCATTAATTAATACTAAAAAGAGCAGGGGCCCCAATACGGAGCCCTGCGGCACGCCCTGTGTAACATTTAACATCTTTGAACATTTACCATTGGCAAAAACATATTGACTTCTATTCTCTAAATAACTTTAAAAAAATGACAACTCCCTACCTCTAACATTATAAAAACTTAGCTTATCCAACAAGTAATTGTGGTTGACTCTGTCGAAAGCCTTGCTGAGGTCGCAAAATGCGGCCCCAGCAAGCTCTCTCGACTCAAAAGAGTCCAAAATTTCCTCAACCAGATCTGTCAAGGCTGTAATTGTCGAAACACCCTTCCTGTAGCCATACTGCCTTGTGCTTAGAATGTTGTGCATGTTAAAATGATCAATAAGCTGTTTACTTACAACAAGTTCAATTATTTTTGAAAATACAGGTACTATAGCAATGGGACGGTAGCTATTTACTTCTTGCTTGGCACCTTTGTTTTTATAAATAGGATGTACCTTACTGATTTTCAACACACTTGGGAAAGTCCCTTCATACAAGCACTGATTAACCATGGTGACAAGAATATCCATAAAATAGGTTGCAGTTTCTTTGACAAGGTTATTAGAGAAACCAAAATGATCTTTACTAGTTTTACAAGACAAGGAAGACACAATTTTAGACAAATCAGCAACATTAATACATTTAAACTTAAAACTATTAGAAACATCTGCCACAAAACTATGATTCTTTAATAATGACATTGAGTTAGGTACTGAAGCTTCAGCAGTAAAAGATTCAACATGAGCATCCGAGCCTGTCTCATGTTTATGGCCCTTTTCACTTAAATTACTCAAAAAAAATTCATTAAAATGATCAGGTGATATAACTACTTCATCTTTACTTACACTAGGCTTAGTCGTTTCCTTTACGACTTGCCAGATACACTTGACAGTATTTTTTGAATTAATTATTAAATTATCATTTGATTTTTTCTTTGCCGATTTAATCTTGGATCTATATTCCTTTTTCAACTCTCTATAGGCATTTTTAATTCTATCATTTGAGCCTACAGTGTTACACAGTGAATACAGAAAATCTAACCTATTTTTAATTAAAGCTAACTCGTTTGTGTACCAACCTTTTGTTTCATTAACATTCAAATCAAGTCTAGGCTTAAATTTCTTAAGAGGGAAACATATCTTAAAGTAATGGACTAGAGTATCTAGAAAGGTCTTGAAGTTCTCATCAATATCACTGTGAGGAAGTTCAAGCTCCCAACCCTCCCTTGCAGTTTTAACGTAATTTAACGTGCTTTCAACTACAGTTTTAACTCAAGAATCACGTGGGCCTCAAGTAAAATTTAAGAAAAAGGACGTTGTTGCTTTGAAAAAGCTTATAATGACACTCAAATTGAAAGTTTGATATGATGTGAAGTTCAGTTTTGTTCAATTTAATGGAATGATAAAGACAACAACTTTAAGAACACTACGTTGACAAGGAAGCTATGGGATGATGTAGGAGCAGTATTTGACACGTCAGCTTAATTAATAAAATTATTTCTATCAAAATATGGTATTTTTAGTGACAGTTTTCAAGCAATAAGTACATGCTGCTCAAAAAGGCGCTCTAATGCCTCTTGTATTGTGACTACCCTCGACGCTCTGGTGACGCTTGACACTTAACGCTCAACACTCACGGCTTGTAATGTGCCCAGGGCCTTTCACCCTTTACCTCTTTAAAAAAGCCAAGCGAGCATAGCTTTATTTAACAACTAAGCCACCTGAGCTACTTTTGCACATGTTTTACATCCAAACACTTTTCTGCATACACATAATTCAACTAGCAACAGCTACTTTAATAGGGTTGACCATCTTCCCAGTGACCCCTAATCACAGAACACAATTCATACTTGCAAGGGAGGGTTGATCATTTCCTTCACATTGTTCTTGGCTACAATGAGGTGATCAATCGTCACATAGTTGTGGGAACTGCTAGAATAGTAGTGGATGAACTAAAGAACTAGGTTAACCTCATATTTGAACTACCAGGATCAGCCAAAATAGAGACCTTCAATACTTTACATTCAGCTCTCGTACACACAACAAATTTGAAAATAACTGAGATTTTTGGTTTCTGACGACCTGAAGTCAAGAAATTGCTCCATGATCTAGTTCTTATTATACAGTGTGTAAATTAGGTCTTAAAACAAATCTGTATTTTTTAAACCAAAATAAATAGAAATATTCTGTTTGTGGCTTTGATTGTTAACAGGTTAACAGGTTCCGTAATTGTTTACATCAAAAATATTATTTAACCCCCCTAACAGGGTAGTGGGTAGGGGGTGACTTATTTTTTTCAAATAACAACCCCTATTGAGTAACCCCTCATTTTGATGGGTTTGTCAAAAGAAAAGCAATGACGCAAACCCGAGTTAGATATTTTACCCCTAACCTTAATGGCGAGTTTTCCAACATTTGATTTATGTGAAAAAGCACCCATTTTGGAATACCCGCCATTTTGGCTAGGGGTGAGATATTCACCACTCAATAGGGGTTGTTATTTTTAAAAAAAGTCACCCCCCACCATCTACCCTGTTAGGTGGGTTAAAAAATATTTTGGAAGTAAAAAATTGCAGAACCTTTGTTAACAATTATTGCCACAAACAGAATTTGTCTATCTATTTGGGTTTTAAAAATACAGTACACAGATTCGTTTCAAGACTTAATTTACACACTGTAGAGCTGGAGTGGTAAGTACAAAACAAATGTTGAAATTGTCAAAAATATCAGTAGGATCAGAATTTGTTTAGAAAATTTAAAGAAGTTCAAAAAATAGTTGAGAGATTTAAGAAGAAAGTGAAATGGCTTCCCTTCAAATTGAGTCCTGCTGAGAAGAAATAAAATCTCATCTCTTAAAAAATTTCGGCAGTCTGAAAACTAAGTAAAATTATATACCTTTGTGAATAATACCAATTAAGTTTTGTTTTGATACTTTTAGACAAATTAAACATATTTCACAAGTAAAGAAAAATTACGCCAGTGACATCTTACACTTTCCTTCTAAAACCTAGGGTTCGCTCAAATATTTCAAATGTATTGTTTATTACTGTGTGTTATACATAAAATGTCTTTAAGAATAAGAAGATGAGAGCATGGAGGTATGTCTTCCTAAAAAAATATATCAATCACAATGACATCATATCACATATCAATGACTGAGCGTAATCTATAATCTCAATTAGAACAAACAATAGTTGAAAATGTATCTAAACAACTTTATTAACTATAAACATACATAAAAATAGATAGAAAAGCTAGAATTGTATAAGTAAATAATACATAATATGTTGTAAAAACATTTCAAATACATTAATCATTTCTTATCAACATACATTGGAACATTAAAATACTAAATTAAAAAAAATAGGTTACCACTATCAATTTTTACAATTACTGATTATTAATATACACTATGAAGTACAGTACAATATTATATGACATTTTCTGATTACAAAATTGTGAAAAGTCTGTAAAAACATTCCAAATACATCAATCACTTCTTATAAACATACATTGGAACATTAAAATACAAAATTAAAAAAATTAGGTTACCACTATCAATTTTCACAATTACTGATTACAGTATTCATATACACTATGAAATACAACAATATTATATGATATTTTCTGATTACAAGATTGTGAGAAGGTTGTAAAAACATTCCAAATACATTAATCACTTCTAGAATGTATTGTTAATTAAAAAACAAAATATAAAAATGATGTTACCACCATCTGAGCAATCATTCATTATTTTTTAATATAGGTACACTATAAAAACAAATGTGTCATACTTCATAATCACAGGATTGTAAGATTTAAGGACTTCAACAGCAAGGCGATCCAATAACATTATATACAACATTACAAAAAATAAATGGGGGTAAGTGTTCATTGGATAGAATTAACAAAAACAAATATTATTATATAATATAATAATACAATATTATTTTGTAATATATATTTTATAAAAATTTTCTGATCCCTAGATTGGGGAAAATATAATGGAAATATGCCATATTGGAAATATGGCGGCTAAAATAATTTTTTCGACTTGACTACAATTTTTAAAATAAAAAATCCAAGGCACTTACCATTTAACTTTTTTTGATATCTCTTATAGTTTTCGAATAAAACGGCTGGTACACTTATATCAATCACCCTGTATACCTTTATTCTAGAAAATAACCATGAGTCAGTTTCAAAGTCGGTCGTCGGTTTAACTAGTATTTAATATATTTTTTTTTACCGAGAACTATTGATAAAAAAGTTGGACTTAGTTTTTGTGGTTGATAAGCAACAGATTGAATTAAGATTATGATTAAATTTGGTGCACAATACACCTGCATTAATCCCTGCATCATCATAAAAACTACTATCACCAAGAATTGACCTTAACAAAGAAAAGGATAATTAGTATGGCTTAGGCTGAAATATAAGTGGTAGGTATTTTTATCCACATAAAAAATACGAGGGTTGTCCGTTACAGCTAAGCATCATGCTAGCTAAAATCTGAGATCAGCGCCTAGTTTTGTTGTATTATACAAACAGTTTGTCAAAGTAGGACATTGACGCTCACAGCAAGTAAGAACCACGGTCTGTGATTAGTCTCTGTGATGCCTCTAAAGGAAGTCAATCCCTGTCGATTGCTGTTAGGCCACAGAAATCTAATCACTGAATGTAATTCTAACTTTGCAGGAGCGTAACATTTCATGTTTTAGAAAGCTACGAAGAGACTTATTGTCAGACGTGGGGAAAATGGTAGTGCAGGAAAAAGGAACATGACGATGGTCTCAGATTTGACCTAGCTTGCTTGACTGCCAAAGGAGATTAATTAGAAAACCAATAGATACCTTAAATTACAGAAAACCAAAAACTGACAACCTAGACATCACAACTAAAAGAAACAGTACTTGTAGCCTACATTAAAATTGAAAATTTCTTACACAGAACTTTCACATGTGTCCATTATAGTTGTAGTACTATAATTGTATGGTAACAGTATTGTCACTGGTGTACAGTATTATGGATGGGCTCAATGCTGCTTCTTGAACATGCATTTGAGGGCTCGGATCGGTTTGGTGATGTGCTCACGGCAAGTGCGGAAGATGTGAGATGTTCCAACTTCTTCAGCATTACAGATCTGCAATATAAATCAGTTGGTTTTGACACAATATCTAAGTACAATATAAAATTAAAATATTGAATTTATACGTTCAAAAATATTACACCCAATTTATCAATAACATCCTGGCACCCAATTAATAGTAAGGCCCGTATCTAAATTTTCTACTTGTGTCGTTAACACTATTTACGTGAGTTGCCAACACTACTTTACCCACAACTAGTGTTTTAATTATTAAAAATCACTACTCGTAACTTTTAAGAGAGGTTATGATTTCCTTTATAACCTCTCATTACCACTTACAGTGATGCAACAAAACATTGTACCAGAAACTAATTGCACCACTCAACAATTAAATTTTCTTGAACAGCTGATTAGTTGAAGATCGAATCATTACAATTTTACTTCTTCTCTTTCAATCCTTGAACCTCATTGGTCCGTTACCAGTGTTGTTATGAGTAAAACTATGCTGTTGTGAAGTGTGAAACTTTTCAATTCTAAGAACTGAACTGAACGGCTGGTTTACAAAATGGTCGTAGGTAAAAACAATTAACAGTCAGATGCTCTCCTGAGGTGTATGATAAAAAGCGACCTCAGGATTATGAATGTAAAAAAACTGATATTTTTTAATGGAAAATGAACATTTCTGTATATAAAGTAATAACAACACATAAGATTGGTCAAAAATTTAAAATCTGTTATTACATATTGTAAACTGGGATTTTGTCAACCAATTAGTTGACCAACAATATTTCTTTTTTCAAAATTTTTAAATTTGTTCAAGCTTCCATTTTTATCATAGGAAATATTAAAAATTAAATGGTGTGAGAAATGTGGCACATACTCTCTCCCATCATCTTTTCAACCCCTATCATAGGCAAGCATTGGGTGTAGCTATGGGTAAAATCACTAAGTTGCAATAACTTTTGAACCCTAATTTTGACAGCAATAGGGATTGTACTATTTTTTTTTTGAGTTAAAAGTTCTACAACATACTAAATGTTAATTTAAATAGTTCAATTGTGTTTTAGCAAATTTCTCATATAGAGAATAAGTTATTACCGTAGTTCTCATGGTAAGACCTAGACCCAGGAGCGATTTACTTTTTTTCATATTGTAAAGTTTTTTTAAATTGAAGCGTTGTTGGATGCCTATCGGTTACAGAGATAATTAAATAAAAAATTCCCATGTTATTCTTATGGAGAATAAAATAACTGTTGTAGTTTGCTTGTATGTGGATATAGTTTATCAAACTTGGCAATTTTGTTTGTTTAATTCTAAGCTATCAACCTTTCAAATTTCAATATAAAAAACACCTGAATACCTTCCCTGTAGCAGCAAACCTAAGTACTAATTAATGTGATTTAAATAGGAAATAAATCTGTCAATTTTAAAAGAATATACGTAAGTAGAAATCCTGCCAGGTAAATGGAAATTCGTTTAGTCTGCAGGTTTGCTGCGGCGGGGGTATTTAGAAAATCCTATATGTTTGTTAGTTTATGGGTTTTTATGGGAAAATCACCATTAAAAATATAAATAACAATAAAAATAATAAAAATCCCTAGAGATACTATGGATTATTAAATTTTGTCAAAATTTGGCGGCGGATGTAGTCTGAAGCTCGCTGGACACATACACGCACATTACTTTGAAAAACACTTTTTTTAGCTCAGGGGGGCCCAAAACAAAAATGTTTACACAAACAATACGTTCTACAGTTATCAAAACTTTCCATGTAATATCTAAATGTAGTCACCTTCTCTGAAAGCCGAGAATTTCTCTTTTCATGATGTCCTTTGGATGTGGTCAGATCTTGAAGTCGATCATCTTCAAACCCTGTATGGAAGCAACAATTTTAATTATAATTGAATGAATGTGCTAACCATTTTTTACAGTATAGGAAGGAATTTCAAAGCATGAGAACGATGGCCACAGTACCTAATAAAAAGAAAAGTAAAAAAGTGGTTGATTTTTAAATATGGTTTTAAATTGTTAACGTAAAATGAAACAATTTTACCTGATGTTTATAGACTCTTTCTTCGATGTACTATTTAATAGTTGTACCTTTTTACTGATATCCACACCACTTGCAAAAGTGGTTATACAGGGTGAAACAGGTGTTTAAAAAATAATTCCTACAAATTCTATGGGGTAAATACAAAGTGGGTTTAAGTTGTTATGAAAGACCTATTTCATTTAGTTTGGCCGCTATACATTTTGTACGGGAGGTCTACCTCACCTTGTACAATGGATTCGAAAAATCTGTTCATTGTAAAAAAAAAAAAAACATTGAAAACAACAATCGATGGGGTTATCGGGGAAATGTCAGTTGCATGAGTCTACATGGTTATATACTGAATCCAACCATTGACTATATAAACACTAGTGTGTCAATGGTAAATATTCATCCCTTGTCCATGATTCCAAAGATAAAAGCACTGCATACGGTGAAATGGTAAGGAGAGTATTCTTCTGACTTTGCTCTATCGGTTGGTCACACACTTCCGTTGTGTGAGATTATTTCCATGCTCATGATTGGATTTTTAATGTGCTACAGTAGGTATTTACATCAATTTTCAAATTTTATGGTGCAAAAGTGGTATTACATGTATCTGAGCCTTCTTATGTTCTAGATGTTCCTAAATGATCTGCCAAATATTTGGGAGGAAGGAAGGCAGTGCAGTTTTTGTAGGTTCAGAATAAAGCTAAGCGCGCACTACGGCGGCACGGCACGGACAGGCGTTACAGCATTTTTAAGAGGGGGTGCGCGCACTAGGGCGGCACGGCGTGGAAGGACGGGACGGGACATCTGCACATCCACAATTTAGGACAGTTGACTGTCTGCGAGCTAAAACTTGTGACTAAAGATGGAATTAGATCAAGTGGTGATAGTAGGTTTAATTTTAGCAGAGGAAGAGGAGACAAGAAGGCGGAAGCAAAGATTTTGGATATACCACGTAAACAGGAAAAGACTAAGTTTTGGAGAGCTCCACACCTTGTTTCCTGATATTGTAGAGGATGATGTGTAAAACTTACCTGATTGTTTCATAATAAATCCTATTTCTGTCCATATATTTTCACGCCGGACGTTATTAAAATATTCCGGATGTCGCATGTTGTACAGTTTTGGATATTTCATAACAAGAACAATCAACTTACTAACATCTATGTTTACAACACACGAAAACACTGCAACTTTGACAGAGCCCAGTTCAGAATGGCGGAAGTCCCGTGCCGCCCGCCCGGTCGGTACGGCAGCTTGGAAATGTCCTAGAGTTCTGTCTCCCAGACTTTTTAAGAAATGGCAGAAGCTGCCGAACGTCCGTTGCCGGCTGTCCTGCCATAGTGGGCGCACTCATATTACATTCAATGTTATTAACTTTTAAAAATTGCCGTGCCGGTCTCCCGTCCATGCCGTGCCGCTGTAATGTGTGCATAGCTTAAGTATGCTTTGTTTGCAGATAACATTTTATTAGGGTGCACATTTTAAGGCAATTATGAGTGAACAATGAGTGTTGAGATGACAGCTTTGTTACTATGACCTGGATCAGTAACATTCATGGCAAACCTATGATATCAGCGTATTATGCTGGAATATACAGCTAGAGTGGATAATAGAAAACCCTGGATGACGGGAAACGTCTTTGTAAGTCCACTTTGCAATTTAAATAAAATATAATCAGTTTTCCATTTCATGTATGTATGTCCGACTACAGATTATGTAAGACAAATATGCTTTGATGCCTCCAGTTTGAATAAAGTTCAGTTTAATAAATATTTGGACGGTAGAGGTTTGGCAGGTTCATTAAGGGGAGCCTGTCTTGTAAACTATGATGCTAACCCGGCAGACAGCCCATCCGGCCAACACTGTGAAGTGTCCGTATTCACAGGTACTCTGTGTGGTACCTGAGTGTGTATGTTATCTTTCCAGAATCAAACATTTCTTCTTCTCCTCTACCTCTCAATGCTGGGTCATATTTCTTCTTCCTGAGACCTGCTGTAAAGAGGCATTAGTAAACAAATACAGGACAACCTTTTCTGTCTTTGACTTATGAAAAATACCTGAAAATGGAAATTACAATGAAAATCACCATTCAGCAGCACTTCAAAGTTTCAAATGTAAAAAGATGAATGTTAAATGGATGTTAATCTTCTGAGGCATGCGTGTCACAAAATTGTAACTGGCTTGCGTGCTGGTTCACATTCGCGATGGCGGTGAAAATCCATATTTTTGCACTTGGTGGGGTCAGCTTACATAAAACATGATTAAAAACCGTCATTTTATATTTCCTTTTATTAGATGACAAAAGTACACTGGATTCATGTTTTTCTCCAAAATCATTTAACAAATTATTTTTAATTGAATTTATTGAGTGTACCCAATAGGGTACACAACACACATACTAAAGAGTGATCAAGCCTGGGCAGGGTGCGCCCGTTTGTGTACACCCTCCTCCAGCCATTACAGCGAAAGTGGGATTTTTGGGATATAACAAAAATATAACAAATCAAAAAATAAGTGGACATTTTAGACCAGATGCCTGCTTATTACAACCTCTCCAAAAAACCATTAAATGGTACAAATTGGGTGCGTTGGAAAATCTTATTGGGACATGACGTGTCATAAAATAATTTATTATTTCCAATGCTGGCCGTGAATGTAGAAGTAAGCAGAAGAAGTTTCATTTCAGAGAAGAACTTATCAAGAAGCTTATTTCAGCTAATGATGATACAGTAAATAATAATGAAACACTTCTACAACCAGTGCCTGAAGTCCTAAGGTGACGGAGCTCGGTGAAGCACACCCTAGAGAAGAAGGAGGGACCTGTTGTTATGAAGCTCTTGTGGATAAGATGAGAAAAAAGGACACCAGGAAAAGAGTGAATACCTTTTGTGGAACCTGCTCGGATCATCCTGCAATAAGCTTCTATTGCTTCAACAACAATCATCAGCAATCAGTGCTGGACTGTTTCAAAGTTAAAATTACATTATTTTAAATTTAATAAAACGGGTTTTAAAATGCAATAGCAATGGCCTTGCAATTAAAAAAAATATTTTCTTTGTTTCATTTTATTACATACCTGTATGATGTCCAAATTTTCTTTTCTTTTCTACCTGGAATGGATGCAATTGTCTACCCCATCGTGAACACATTTACCGTAGGCCTTCTGCTTAGCACGGAAACACATTTTAACTGTATTAAATGCAACCGTGTTGGTCAACAAAGCTTTACTAATGTACTGCATGTACCCTGTCGAGTACACACCTGCCATTTAAAACAGTACTCGTGTACCCAATCAGGCACACAACATTGCGAACGTGTTAATAAAAGAAATTCTAATTAGGTTAATAGTCAGCATTCAGCTGGGAAAAAAGGTTAATGCAGTTTCTAGACAGGAAACAAGAATCCAATATCACACTGCTATCAAATAATTGTAAAAGGTAGTTTAGATGGTTAATAGGTATGTTAATAAGAAAATAAATTCAGAACATGTAGAACACACACAAGGTACTTAGTTAAGTTAAGTTTAAGCTGAGTTTTGATTAAATTAATAAATCTAATTCAATAAACAATACCTGCAATGGGAATTTCCGAAACTTTATCAGCAATCATCAGCTTGTCATTTTCAAATGCCGTAATCCATTGGAAAACTTTGCTTTGAGCATCTTCTTTCTCAAGAGAAGAGATTTTGACAACTTCTTCATGTAAATTGTGCATTTTCTTAACTGATTTATTTATATTCTCCCTACCATGGCCATCATCAAATTGGTGAGTGGAAAGTAAGCAATTATTTTCAAGGTCAGTCAAATCTTTTTCATTCAGTTCCCCTTTATAAGAAGATGATATACTCTGATATTCGTGGCTTGAAGGTGTTTCTGGTCTATCATTCCATAGGGAATCTGTTAGTAAGCGAGGACGATCATAAACTGCATCTTCATTTTGGAGGTTTGCTTTCGAATTCATGCATTCATATCCATATTCATTGGTTTCAATGTGCAAAAGGTTATTGTACAATTTCTCCTTGCGGCCCACCAAGGGTTTACAGGACATATCACAATAAAATGGTTCTTGATTAACTCTAGTAGGTTTTGGAGAAAATCTAGAGTAGATTTCATCTCCATTTTTCTGTCTCTCAAAGAAGTGTAAGTTAAACGATTTTAGGATGTTGATGGAAAGCTCAACGTTGTGTTCAATCTCCATATCGGATAGAGTTGGATTACCTGTACCAATCATTATTTTACAATTTTTCTTTATTTCTTGAAGCATGCAAATACATTTTTCCAGCTGAACTAATTCTATAAAATAGTTTCCGAAGACGAATGCATCCTGATTAGTAATTTGATTAGCCTTGTTCTCAGCCATTTGAACGCTTATGTTTTTATAATAGCCTGTGTCAATTTCTGTACACATGGCGCCAGATGTCTCCATTTGAATCATTGGTGCCTTCATGCCATTGTCATGTATGTTTTCACAAGGGTTAGCGCAAATCTTTGCAGCATCTGCTGCTGTTTTAATCTGATCTTCCATTAACTCATTGGAGACATCTGTACCAGCTGCCTCCATCTGACTCATTGGTGCTGTTAGGTTCATGTCATGAATGTCTACACAAGAGTTTGTGTACATAATATTTGTGTAGTGTGGTTCCGCTTTAATATCTTTTTTTAACAACTCATTTGAGACGTGTGTGCCAGATTGACTCACTGGTATTGCAACATTATCTACGTCATCTACGTCTTCATAATGGGGTGTGTCGATTGTATCATCGTAACCTGCATTCTGAGTCTGCTCCTTGAGTGTTTCCAACTGACTCATTGAAGCAATCATCTTATCATCATTTATGTCTTCATAAGCGTTGGAGTAAATTGTTTCTTTATTTTTATTATGATCGTCTATTGAACCAAGAGAGAAACCTATGCCTGATGCCTGCGTCTGACTCATTGCTACAATCGTGTTATCGTAATTTATGTCTTCATAATAATGCATTGGGTCCATTTTTTCATTAGTCTGAATGTGATCTTTGTGCAGTCCTTTGTTTGATGGCTCTGCCTGACTCATTGTTGCACTTCCCTCATTAAAAATGCAATTTATTGTCTTATGCTATGTCCTACACTAATGTGTAAATTATTTTCTCCCTTGATAAGATGAATTGTGATTCGTCATTTTCCATTGCACCTAGAACAAAACAGAAATAGTCAAAATTAAAAATACAGTAAATATCACGAGAAAATTACTTGCTTATACAAACATTTATGATTACTTGATAAAAGCAATGTTTTTCGTGTTATCATTCAAGTTTGTATTAAAATTGGTAAATTATAATGAAAGGGAATTTTTGTTATCCATTTATTTCTATGGATCTAAATTTGTTTCCATGAAGCAAGGATATTCACAGATTACAATTTTTTTATCTAATTACTTTAAAAAATGTGTTAGGGAGTTAAGGTATCCACAATTCACATAATGTTATTGATAACACCTTGGCTTACAACCATTGTATTTTTTATTTTATATCCCTAGAAACAAAAAAACACTGTTTGAATGTAGCCATATGTATCTTTAAGATCAATAGCCAAGAATCTTGATAAAATTCTCCACTTTAAATGAAATTCAAATCAACCATGTTTAAATTTACCTCGAATGGAATGAGTTAGCAAACCTGCTTGATCAAAGTACATGAAGTTTAATGTAATTAGGTTTAAGTTCCTGTTAATTGCTATTAATTGAGCACTTCGGCCGTTTCATAGATCAAGCCATCGGGTGCGTAATCATCACACTGAACTATTTACATATTTACATTCTTTACGTAGTTTCTTCATTTTCATTGCGTCAAAATTTAATAAATAAAACATGCAACACAAGACACGGACACGACACGAAAACATTAAGGCACGTGCACGGCTAAAAACTAACGACCATCTATAATAACTGTTTGGTCGTCAGTTTTTAGCCGTGCACGTGCCTTTAATGTTTTTGTGTCGTGTCCGTTTTTTTGTGTTGCATGTATTATTTATTAAATTTTGATGGAATGAAAATGAAGAAACCATGTAAAAATTTAAATAGTTCAGTTTAGTGTATGATGACTGCACCTGATGATGGAGTTATCCCCGAAACGGCAGGTGAAAATTTACATACACCAAAAACTTCCTTTTTTGATCACATAAAGATTCCCTGAATATTATAACTTTATCTCTTTTAATAAAAAAATAACAGGGGGTGGGACTTTTGAGACACACGGTATATATATACATATTATAAAATATTTGAACGGATAGTGTTTTGGGCCTCTGGGAACATCAAAATTTAAAAAAGTACATTGTCCCGGTCTTACTATGAGACCTACAGTAATAAAATTTTCCCTATATGGGAAATTTGCTAAAATGAATTAGGAAACTTAACAAGCAGATGAAAATATGCTTAGTATTAATTTAGGTGGATGGTACAGGCAATTTGTGCTATCCATAAAAAAGCTATTGTATGAATAATGTGCAAAAGTAAAAAAAAAAACTTATAAATTCAACATGGACCTGTGTGTAGACCTGTGCTACAGATACATTTATTTAAATGGAAACTTGTTAAAATCATTGGTGAATGGTGGGATTTGAACTCGAGGCTCCAGAACAAAAGTCCTGATCTCATTCGTCTTGACAATCCGTATCCCAATGTTTTCTGATTGTACTTTTTTACACAGTGCCTTCAAAAGTTGCACGACTGCAGAAACATAGTTAAGTTCTGTTAAGGTGTTTTGAAAATTGCAGGCGCCACATTAAAAGGACTGTACTGTAACCATTGACTATGTCTATGTAATTATTTATAGTCAATGTCTCAATGAGGATTTATAATCTATGCTGTAACGTAACAATTTATAAAGGAATATCAAAATAAATTTTTATGTTTATATACTCATTGAAATGTTATAATTGAAATCAAAATTCCAATTTTAAAACCATTTAAAAATGTACTGTACCAAATGTAACAATTATTCTTTATCTTGATTAGAAGTTATTTAAAAATTAATAAACAGGTACCTACCCCGTCCCCTAACTAAGAAAAAATATTATTTTATTTATGATAGTTTTTATTATACTATATTTAATCCTTAAATCCTTAAGCTGTGATTGTCTTGTGTTATGTTGGCTTATAAACAAAGGCGTAGGGTACAAAAACGACCCGAGTCAAAAAAATGAGTTTTGAGTAAAATTTAAACGAAATATTAAGTTAATTACCCTTAAAAAAACAATTCTTACGATAGCAAAGTTAAAACGCAGTCATGGAGCAAATATCTTTAAGATTTTAATTTGATTTATTAAATAATTATACATTTTTTTGTAAATGTATTAATAGAAATGTGTTATTGACATCTGAGGTCGTTTTTGCATAAAACCTTCTGAAAATAAAATAAACTGGATTATTTGGTATAGTTTAAAACAAAAACACTTTTTTAAATTGACTTTTTACTACACTATGCTAGAAAATACCAAAATTATTATGATAAATAGAAGACTGATCAGGATTGTTGTGTCCTTTTAGGCCCTTAATTATACTATGTGACTCCCGTAAGACTAAGTAACGAAATTTGAAAATACATTTCTAAAACAATTTACGATTTCTTTACAGTAAAATTTCACATATTCAGCCCGCAATCCAAAATAAAAAATATCTCACAACAAATGTTGCGATAGAAAAGGTAGGCTACATGTTTGAAATATTTTTATGAAAGCCTGTGTAAGGAACTAGATAAAAATGTGTTTTAAAGGAAAAATAAACAAAGCTAAGGTATTGGACCTATTGTGGTCTATTGTGGTTTTCTATATCCTGCGCCGATATTCTGCAACATTGTGTAAGATAGTTAGTAAAGGCCCCATTCCATACACAAGGATAATCTCCGTATTGTTTTGCAATCAAAGGCATTTTATAGTTATTTAATTTGTTCTACAATAGTTATTTGTGTAACTAGTGAGCAAAGTGGCATTTTGCTGCACACGAGAGCAATGTTTACGCAAGAGTCTTAGGTGAGTGCGGAATAATCTCGCGAGTCCCGCAAAGACATTTTGCACTCGTGTTACAAATTTATTTTTCTACAGTCACTATAAAACATATGAATAATTAGTCTTTCAACATAAACATAAACATATAAACACGAAATGACAGGTTAAATAGTAGATTTAAAATAGTCAATCAGCTGATCATAGTATTATTATTTTTAAGTGTTGCCAACCTATTTCCAAGCGTACACGGATTACGTTCATAATAAAACCACTCTGTTTTGTGTTATTTGGTTGAAATCCTGATGTGCGCCAAAGTATAAACCATGCGACAAAATATAAACCGTACGACAAAGTATAAAAATATGCAACAATTAACAGCTTTTTGTACTATAAATAGTAAAATGAAACTAACTTTGTCGGTTGACTGTAGGACAAATCATTTTAGCCTTTGTATGTAAATGCTAAGTTTTATTTTTCCAAACCTGTCCAAATGTGAAATACAAAACATAGTACAGTAATACACTTTTCCTACAGTTACCTAACAATGTACATGTTCTCTCACTGATTTGAGAAAGCAAAGTGGCCATTTCGCTCATCAATTACTTTGTCTCACTCCAGATTTGCAACGTGAAGGCACGAAATAGTGAGCGCGTAACATGCAGACAAGGTCGTATGCGCACGAAATACGTTGGCAGCACTGGCTGTATATCAGCTGGTCAGCTGTTGTACTGTTGTATTTGTTACTTCACATTAAATGTCATATTAAAAGTTCACTTCTGTGTAAAAGTATGCTACGTTTCTTTACCAATTTATTTGTTTTATGGTAACTGTAGAAAAAATATAATGTGCAACTCGAGTGCAAAGTGCAATTGCCTCACTCGAGTGAGTCAATTGCTCCCTTTGCTCACTAGTTGCACAAATAACTATTTCATTGTCTTTAACTTGTAGTGGAGGGAGATACACAAAAATACGTCAAATATAGAGATATGCATGCAAGGAACGTTCTCCCTGGATGGGAGGAATATAATGTTAATGTTGTTCTAGTTTGTACAAGTTTTTTAGAAACACTTGTATATAAATGCAATGTAAAAATATGTTACATATTATTGAACTGACCTTTTGTAAATCAATTGTACGCGTCAGAAGTCTGAAGCTAATTAAACTTGATTAAACATAAGTATTTTATTGTTTATCTCAGTATTTTAAAATACTAATTTATTTTAATAATCACTAACTTGCTTTAGAAAATGAAATTATATTACCACCACAGATGTCCCAGAAGAATGTCTAGCTAATATTTGATCATTTAGTTTTATTTATTACAGGTCATATTTTCACTTATTACGTATCGTATCTTTATGATCATTGTTCTTTTAATTTGTATCATTCTGGTAGTATTCATTACATTTTATAAACTCTGCACAAACTGTAGCCTTTATTCAAATAATATGGAAGATAGTTAAACGGCTAGCGTTTTCGCCATAAGTCGGTAACTTACACCTGTGCACTCTGTCGGTGGCATAATTCTACTACAGTAAGTACATTTCGATCCTATAACTAGTGAAAACTTGGGGACGGAATGTCTAGTAGTATGTTCAGATGTTTTACATGTATGTAGGTAGACATTTTTAGTAGGCTACAGTAAAAATATTTAACTTTCCATGATACACTTTCAAAACTTATTTTTTAGACCTAAATAGCTTGTATTAGATCTACCGTATAAAAGAGGATAAATTGAATAATAGGTCTAATAAGAGGTGTTTACAAAATAAATAAAGATCAATTGTCTCATTCCCCATCCATACAAGATCTGTATTATTTATATGTTAATTTAAAGTTGTAAACGTCATCAGCACAGTCAAACGTTTCCAATAATACACAAGTAAAATAAGACTTCATATTTTATTATAGGACGAAAGATATACAAACAATATTTGATGGTAATAGCACACGTTTCTACTAGTGTATTTTGATAATCATTGATTTGACTTTTGGTTTGATTTTGATCCTTTTTAAAATCGCAAAAATAAATATCACAAATAAAATCTGTAAACACTAACAATTCCTTAAGGGAAGTAATATGATCTTCCATTGCGTGGGAGTGCAGAGGCTAGTACTGTAATAGAATATATTGCATTCCCTGTCAACTATCGTCAAACTCAATAATAATCCTGGCAGCAGGGGCGGCCAACCTGTCCCACCCCGACCCCTCATGAGTGCTGGGAAAAGTTGAACATCCCTGCAGAACAGGCCAGAAATTCTCAGGTAAATTTTAACCCTGGAAAAGGTTTTCCGTTTCCCATAAAGGATCACAGTTACTCCCACCGCTTGCCCATGATAAGGGTTGTTGACTAGCTAAAGGGAGAAAATATGTATCAGATTTGCTGATACAGTTTATTTATATGTGCATCTGGATAAATATTGATAAATAAATATTGCTCCGTCTGTAACCTTCCGTCATTCCAATTCTTAAAAAGCAGTATACCTTTAGAAAGTAATTTTCTGTCGGAATTAAAAAATCCTTGCGAAATAGTATCTGGTTTAAATTTATATGGTAGCATATAAAATTTAATTTAATTAATTAATATTTTGTGCATGTCTAATTAAAGTAAGTTTGGTTTTATCTATTGTCATCCCATTTTTTACAACAAAACAGTGGTACTTATGTTAATTTATAAATTACTCAGTAGCCCTTACAGGCAGACCAAATAAATTAGCCAAATAAATACTTAAACAATATTGAATATAACATATTAATCACTAGTTTTTAAATTGCAGAAAAATATAAGCTATTTAAAAATGAACATTTATATTACCATGATAACATTTTATTCCTTGAACCTTTAATTGAAAAATAAAGTTTTAATATAAGCATAAAATAAAACAGATACTAGACAAATTTGGTCTAAAGCCCAAAGGCACTTATTAAACACAATGCGCAAGTTCTTTCTTAAAGTAGTAAAACATCTCCATTTTAAATATTGCCACATATACATTTAATCTGTTTCTTAATTCAGGTAATTTAGCTATAACGTAGCTCACACACGATTCGTCATTGGGTAGAAATCTCACAGACGTCAGAATCAAAACAGGTGATTGTGACGGTAGTGGCGATAACGGCTGTTTCACAGTATCCGTTGAAATTGTATCCAAACAATTTTGTATTTTAAACTGTAAATGCGATTGCAATATTAATGGATGAGTCAAGTGTTTAGCATTTAGGTGAGATTGGCTCTTGCAGTTATAATAGATCTTAGTTTGTTTTAGCGAATTTCCCATGTATGAAATAAGCTATTACCGTAGGTCTCATGGTAATACCTAGACCCGGGACCGATTTACTTTTTCATTTTGATGTCCCCAGAGACCAAAAACACCATCCGCTGAAATTCATATGAAAATATTGATTTTGATGAAATTTGGTTCATCAAACGTGCAACGTTTATTAGAACAAGTTTGCAAACCAGCATAAATATCACTTATTGGACATGGGACGTTGGTGGGGCACGTTGGACATGGGAACGGGGGTTTATGGGGGTAAAAATTGTTTTTCCCATCATCGATCGTAAAAGCATAACATTTTTAAATTTCTTTCTAAACCATTTTGTAGAGCTTAAAAAAATAATTTAGAATATACCGTATACATGTTTTCGCACAGTTTTTGGTTACGGAGAAAATTCAAAAAAAATTTAAATTTAAAATCCCTATGTTATATTCTCATGGAGAATAAGTAAACTCTAATAGTTTGCTTGTTTATGGATATATTTTGATTAAACATGACAAATTTATTTATTTTACACCAAAGTTTTAATATTTTACTAGAAAACCCAACTAACCTCCCTTTAGCAGCTTTAGTAATTAGCAACCCTTTAGCAACCCTTTAGTAACTAGGTACTTGTTAAACCTAATGTTATATAAATAGATTTAAGTAAAAATCAATTCGGGCAATTGGAAAGTCACTTAGTCTGCAGGTTTGCTGCGGTGGGGTATTATTTTAATTTAGGTATGTGGTGAAAAACGACTACATTTTACTAATGTTAGGCTATCTTGTAGGATATACAAGTGACGTTGATGCACGTAAAATCACTGTAACTATGGGATCTACCTTAGAATATAAGTTTTACTAAGAGGGTAGCGAAGCAATAATAGGATTTTAAATAAGATTATTAGGCCTACCGCACACGAGAGACTTTTTGTCGGCCGACTATTTAGTCGTAGTCGGGAGTCAAAGTCGGCCCCATAGTGGTAAATCTGAGCGCGCACACGGGCCGACCGCAGCAAGACAGTCGGCAGACTGTCTGCATACAGTCGGGGCAGTTTGGTGCTGACCGATTTTCCCGCCGACTGCTCCCCGACTCAACTGTCGTGTCTTATTGATAAAGGCACGGGGATAAGTTTGAACGCGCACACTGACGACTAAAAAGTCTGTCTGTCTGACAGTCGAGTGCGTTGTTATCATGTGTATTATTATTATTTGTGTGTTATTGTTACTAATATGGCTTCGACAACCACCAGTGCATGTGTTTTGAGGGACGAGAAAGTTGATAAACTTATCGATTAAGTTGAGGCACGGTCCCCTCTTTATAAAAAGACTTTGAAAGAGTATTTGGTCATAATAAAAAATACCCCCGCTGCAGCAAACCTGCAGACTAAGTGAATTCCCATTTGCCTGATTTAATTTTGTATTTAATCTATTTAAATAAAATTAGGATAAACGAGTACCTAGGTTTGCTGCTACAGGGAGGGTATTCAGGGTGTGTTTTAGTAAAACATTAATAGCTGAGAATAAAATAAATAGATTTGCCAAGTTTTATCAAAATACATCCATAAACAAGCAAACTACAACAGTTTACTTGTTCTACATATAAATTACATGACCATTTTAACTTTAAATATTTTGGAATTTCCCTGTAACCATTATGATAACAATTAGCATGCTAAATTATTTGTTTTTCAAGCTCTGCAAAATGTTTTCTAAAGAAATTGCGGAATCTTTTGTTTTGATCGTAAAAAAATGGGAAACCCCCATTTTTACCCGATAAAACCCCCCATAAACCCCCCTTTATACAGTCATGCTGGTTTGGGAACTCATTCGAATAAAATACATGTAGATTTACACGTTTGTACCAAATTTCATCAAGATTGGATAATTTTGTTCGATTTATTTTGCTAACGGACAAATATATATATATATATATATATATATATATATATATATATACACGGCCGCGCCCGGGAAGCCAGTCACATAAAATATACACTGGAAGTCAGTCAGTTGCACCCCCCAATATATTTCAAGACTATGATATATATATAATATATGTTGGTAAATATCTTAAGCCTAGACATATCTGAACGTATATATCTCTTTTTTTCTTAAAAATACTAAAATATAATTACGTAAAAAATGCTATGCTAATGCAGTCACCACCGCATTTGCATGGGAAAGCCAGTCACGTAAAATTTGTGCTGCTAAGCCAGTCACTATATATTTTACCGCATACCACTGGAATCCAGTCACTGAAAATCCACCCGGGTATCCCGTCACTTCAGTCACTTTCACCCCTGCCCTTCTACTTTGTGATATTTATTTGTTCTACAAGCTTGAAAATCCGCACCTCAAACAAATGGATTATGCTTCAGGCATTGAGCACTCTCATAACCCATCTTTCGCACTTCATTTTAATTAGTTGTCTTCCAGATTACTTAACAATTACTATTCTACAGATTAAATACCTAAATGTCAATGTAATCTTTGGTCGTCTTAATAGTCGTCCTGGCAACTGTGGATACAAATATGTACCGTACTAATTCGCAAGCGTAAGGTGGGAAGTTATTGCTTTATAGTCGCACAATTAGGCCTATTGTTGAGTCCTTGGAGGCAAGCGGCCATCTTGGATGATTTCAAAAAGCTGCAAAATTTATCGTCCAAAAATATTTTTCAAACACCAAAGTGTTTATAATTTAAATAGCTAGTATACTGTGGGATTAGAAATGTTCTTTGTAGTTTTGAATTATTCTCCAAGGGAGTCCATAAAATAAGTTAACGGTCACGGTCATCTTGGAAAAAGGCCAACTAATACGAAAACAATATCCTGTGTTGTGCGGGCCGTAGCACACAAATAGTTTTCCCGCCTCAAACAATCAAAGGCGTGTGGAACAAGGCAAAATTCTTGTCTCTTTTGTGGCGAGAGGTAGGGGCGAGCCTAACAGGTTCCATTGATGGGCTACCCGGCTACCGACCGACCTGGGGTAGCGACTAGCGAGCCAGTGGATGGTTAAAGGTTCTGCCGGTTATTTCCATCTTATTGCTGGTTCTCGAGCTTTTTGAGCTCGTTGTACAGTGAAATATTACTTCCCTATTTTATATAGCCACAATCAAAGCGATTTTTACAAGAAAGAATGAAGATATAGACTCAGTGATGTGTGGTTACTTAATTAAATCATGTTCCTTGATTGTTTACCCTTTTGTAAGAGCCAATAATCAATCAACTTATATTTCTTTATTTTTCGATTTATTATCTATATCAATTCAAGAGGTAGCCCTGTACCTGGTTAACAAATATACCGATTACATTTAACGTGTTTTCTTTGAGTTACGCCCCATGGGATTCCAAAGTTTCACAATGTTTACATTTTTGAAGAATGTAGATAACAGAATGTTTAACGAAGTCAGCTTTAAATGCTGTCAATAAAGTTCTTTGATTTTGCGGTCCAAAAGGTAGAAACGATTCGATTTGTGAAACTTTTAACTTTTGCTACGGGCCTGTTAATTGGAGATTGTGACATTCTTAATTTAAGGAAGTAAACGTATTAACATGACGTGTTTGGAGTGGGATTTGAAATATGTGACGTGTATCAAACTTTTTCTCTTCAAAATCCTCTCCGATGTAAAACACAGGTACGGCAGCTAGGTTTATTAGAATTCAAAAGTTTTTTAATTGTCCTCCAATGTTTAGAAATTATTTTTCGATCAAGTTGTTTAATGAATAAATAATTGTTTTGCCAAATTATGTTTCGAAAACAGGAACTAAAAATAGACCAGGAAATATATATTTTAGTTCAGAAAACAAAGCCAATCAAATAGGCCTACGTACTTTTTAAATAAAAACACTGGTCAGATGGTTTTTAACTTTGCTGTTTATTTACTTCAATAAATTTCTAATAAACATCACCACAGGTACTAATCTATATAAATAAAATTAGAGTTTTGTCTGTACATTGCTCAGAATCATCAACTTTTAGATTATTTTTACGTTTTAAACATTCAAGAATCCGAAAAACGTTTCATCTCAATTCCGTTATTATCTGAATCATCAATTATTATCTCAATTCCGTTGTTGTCTATCTTCCGTCTGTCACGGTCCAAAGGCCATTTTACGCGGCCTTCTCCTGAAAACGAGAGTACCTATCAAGATCCTCGAATCATTTTAATGTATTCACTGGATTGGCGAAAGTGTCTTTAGCTATTAAAATATGGCCTCGCTACTTTGTAAAAAAAACTTACGGACGTTTAAAACCCAATTTTGTGCGATTTTTGTCAAGTTTTCTCACAATGTTTATCACATAATCATCATATGAAATAGCGAACAGCTGTTCGGATCAAGATTATTTTTCTCTAGCTGTCACTGATATGTTTAAATTGAATATTGTTTACAAATACCGCAATCATTTCAGATCAAGTTTCAAAAGCAAATCCAAACCAAGTTGGATTAAAACCGTTTTTCCTTACATAACGGATTTAATTAATCGCAAGTGCAATAATGTGTAGGAACCGTAAATGAAAATAGAGCTTCTTTGTGTATAGAATTTCTATCGAGTTTTGGGTTTATAACCGGGGAAAAGACTTTGACTCAGTGTTCTATATGCCTGGGAAACTTACATTTTTTACATAAGCGTTACCAATAGCTTACATATAAGGTTTCAACTCGTTGACGGCACTTCAATGGTGGTTGTGTAAAGTGTTTAGAGACAACTGCAGTGGGTGATTGTAACAGAGGTTTACGGATTATGCTCAAATCGTATTTCTAATGTGTCTTCTCAACGCTATGTGCTGCTCGCTGGACCATACGTCCAACAGACCAATTATCCATCTCTTGGGTTCGTAGGCTTAAACAATTATTCATAAGTTGGTAGCGCATATAACTCAGTGTTCCGTACGGACAGGCCAAGAGCACCTTTGATAGTGAAATTTCCAACCTGAATGTTAAATGGCGAGGTTGAGGTATAGTATTTTAACTATATATCGTTTGGTTAGTTAGGTAAGGTTAACCTAACCTAACTAACCAAACGATATATGGAATTAGACAATCGAATAATCAATATTACTAATTTAGTTGTTTGTGCCAACAGATATGGAAGTGTACCCCTCATAGATCTATTACGCATTTTTTTTTTTTTACTTGAAACTGTCAGATACTGTATTTGTTTGTATATAATACACTCGTCGTGTCGTTCCTTTAACTTACGGTATAATATAGTATAAAACATAGTATATATAGTAATATAGTTTGGCTAGCATATCTGAAAATATGCAAACCAATAGTTTTTCTTTATTTAGGAAGGTTTCAACTGACCACTAGAGGATCCCCGTGCGTAGAACGGGCAAACAGCTAGTAATTAATCTTTAATTAATACATCTTATCTTACTAATATTATAAATGTGAAAGTTTGTGTGTTTGTTTGTTTGTTTGAAGTTCAATCACGCATTAACTACTGGCACAGAAGATATACTGTTTTTAATTTATAAATAATTTGTCATATTGTGCGAATCTTGGTGATTTGAATTTGGTGATTTGCTTTTTTCTGCTGTTTAGGTGCAGTGGTAGAACATTGTTATGGATATGGTAGATGTTTTATACTATATTATACCGTAAATTAAAGGAACGACACGACGAGTGTCGTTGTCAATAATGTCGTCTGATTCTGACTGATGTCAGATGTTACACTGAATCGGTCACAGGGATAATAATTAGTTGTAACCTACCACTAGCTTACCTAACTAAGTTTGAGTGTTGCTATTTGCAGTGTGGGATGATTGCACTGGACAGTTCTATTTCAGAAAAATAAAGTTTAAAATAAATCAAATTCTAGGATCTGTTCTTAAGTAGTGGCCGTTTTGAGATGGATGCTTTCAGAGTTCAGTTTAGCCTAGCCTGAACAACTGGATTAGTAGCTTGACTTAGTGGTTCATCCATGTTTAGTTTATAAACACTACTCAATGCCTAATCTAGATTATAGGTGCCTTATTCTACTCTGTTTTAAAACTAATATACATAGGCATAAGCTTTAATTTTTGTATTAAATACTGGGTGCATCATTAAGGTAACTCCGTTAGGTTGCTTTTTATAAATAAATAATTTCATAAATCACTGATACCCTATATCATCTAAGTGTGCTCAGTACATAATGACACTCTCTCAAAAAAGTACTAATCCTAACCCAAAAAAATATAGATAGGTAGCTTTAGGCCTACAGAGGATGAGTGTTTATATTTATATCACTTATATTTATATGTCTGTGGTTAGGTTTTGGTTATGTTTGCCTTAAGATGGCTATAAGCTTAGGACTAGATATAAAATAAACTCCCAATTAACTTATAGTGCAGCCTAGCCCTAATTTGTCAGTGTCAATGAAATAGTGCAATATCAAGGACAACCAAACTTGGATATACAACCATGTTTATACCTAAGGTTCCTTTTTGGTACTCACCAACAAGGATCAACCGTAATTATTTTCAGTCAGAAAGTGTCCTGAGTTTCCGTAAAATTGTAACTTATTACATTTTAAAAATTGAGGGTAAATTAAACGTTTCGGTTCTGGTTTTGGAGCGAGTCCAAGTTCTTGCAGTGACTAATACTTCAAAGGAAGGAAGGTGGGAAGATTTTCATACTACTAATAGCCTTCTTTGAATTCAGCGTGAAAAATACTGGGTAATTTCTATAGTTTCGGCCATTTAGGGGAACCAAACAAATTTTTAAAAACTCTTCTATCTCATCATTTCAATAAACTATGATATTATTATTTGAATAGAAGTTAAATGTCAAGAAAAAAAATACCGCAAATTATTATTTTTGGGATAGCATTACATTGACCAAGGAATACTCTCAAAGTGTAAAGTTTCCCGAACAAAGCTCGGTCCCCAGCTACTTGTCAAACAACGCAATAATGTACGTTATTTCATAAAATTTGTACCTGAGAAATGTAAAAATGGAAAATGCATTTCTCGTAAGTGTAAGCAAATCTTAAAATGATAGGATTTGTAATGATACGATCTTAAAACGAGCAATTCAGTATTCTTATTCAAAACACCAAACACCCGCCACTGGATCAAAATATGCCCGCACGGCGCAATCCGGCACGGTGGGAAGCCCCTCTCGTACAATTTAAATTACGTACATAAGCCAAAAATAAAAAAATATGATTTAGAACATTTCACTTTTTGTATACAGAATCCACTGTTTTTAAACTAACCTGACCAAAAAATAAAATAAAGTAGTAGCCGACAAAAAAAGTTCCGTGGAAATTTGCTATGTCACGTTTCATAAAACATTAAAAATAATCGACTTTATTTGAATATTTAAAATGAAAAGTACCGGGGGACCGAGCCGTGGCTCAGTATGTATATTTCGATTGTAAAAACAATATAAAGGAAACTCGTGTTTTCTTTATAACTAATTTCGGCTTTTATTGTTTAAGTTTCAGTGGAATTTCAATTTACTATGATGTAACTTTAATTGGACAATGCAACACATTACTTTATTTTAATCTTACACATTTCTGTTATTGTAAATAAATCATAGAAATTAAAAAAAAATAAAAGTAGTATTTTTTTAAATACGTTCTTAATGAATGAATTAATATGCGATCACAGGTTAATACAGTAGCAATCAACTACACAGCATTAAAACAGCACAGTGTATGTAAGGGGTGTGATTTATTTCTTGGTACTAAATTAAGTCATTCTTCAAGTATAAGTAAAACTTCAGCATGGGCATACTCTCTAACGTATTATCATATGATGGATTAGCTGAAGGCAGATAAGTCCGATTCAAGCTTATATTGCTTACTATAAAGATTGTTGTAATACAATTAACTTTAACTAGTGGTCGTCCAGTGGTCGAAAACTCGACCAAAAATATGTAGTGTACAGGTTTCAAATGATTTAGGCCTAAAACTTTTTTCCCCGTGTGAGTAACTAAGGACTTCTGGATAATTTAAATATGATATTTATATGTTTCTTACTCAGGAACAATGCCGTTCCGGGACACTATATAAATGGACGTTAACGTGATTATAAATTTGCATTTTACATAGTCAAAATACAATAGGTATTGCGCAACCGTGATATGTGAAGTCATTAACCTTGGTTTACTAATAAAAACTACACCGTATGCTTACTCAAACAAAACAAAACTTGCTTACTGTACAGCAATAAATCACGTAAAGAACAACACAAAATGAAAATTTAGACTAGAAGACTACTGATACCGTAGTCATCCTAGGCTACTACTACATGATGTTTCAGAACAGAAGTATGGGGATAAAAATATTAAATAACTCATAAAACACCATAAAATCATAGTACTGTACTCAAGTCTTTCTGGTAATAATAACAACGATAAAAATAAGATATAGATAAAAATGACACCTCTTATTATTTCTCTTTGTTCTATTCTTTCTTTGGTTTCTCTACATTCACAAGTTGTCATGGTTACTAATCACCCAACGACCCAACCACAAAATATTGTAGTGTTGTGACAGCAGACAGAAGCAGACGATTGTCAGTATGTCAGTGTCAGTGCAAGATTGTCAGTGTGTAGGTGCGAGCGTATAGGTTGACCTTGACGATACTGATCGATATTTCTCCGTTTTGCTTCCATCTTATTTTTGTTAAATGATCTGTAATATTTCAATAATTGGGAACCTACTGCACATAAAAATTACCGTAAATAGTTAAATATATCGTTCATATCGAAATATTAGACTGAAAAACACAGTTAATAAAACATTTTCTTGGGATTTGTGAGGTTATATAATATATAGGCATCATGATGATGCGACTCCAGTTAAGCGAGGTTCTACTGTATTTGCAAGTTAAAGTTACAAATAGAAAACCCATTATGGTTTGTATTCAATGACCGATGTATTATACAAAATAAATTATAACTTATTTTGATATTAATCAGCAGCATTTATTACAGCTTGCAGCACTTATTGGCATATATAAATATCCCAGTTACTATTAGTAAAAAAAAAATAAAACACAAAATTGTGTGGCCATTCAATTTTTATAAACACAGTGTTAAACATTTGACTCTGCAGAATACGGGATGGTAAAGAGTGTTTGGTTTCAAGAAAATAAAATAAAAAATAGTTTAACCTGCTTTACTATCTACTAGAGAACCCGTGCGGCTCAATGAGCCGCATAGTATGAAACATAACGCCGAGGAGAGCGTTATGCTTAAATTCGAGTATTTTTAGTTACATCTTAGAGTTATTGTTTGAAAACTTGTTAGAAAATTATTTTGAATAACTCTATTTGCGTCGTCAAGGTTCACCTACATTATTTCTGCTCTCAGTTTTAACTGATAACTTTTAATGGAAGCTAAACGTTCTGCTTCAATTCGAGTTAACATGTTACAACAAAGTTTTCCAGCATTAAAAATTGAAGGAAACTGTTGCCTTACTGATAACCCGTGTTAAGTAATTTAGTTGGGTTTTTTTTTAGTTTGGTAATTTCATTTCTTTTATTTGAGACATCCTCCTAAACCAACGATTTTTTTTCGTATAGAATCCCGAAAAGTCTCCGGATTACCAACTGGACAGCCATAATCTGCTTTGAAAGCAGCAACACCATTGAAAGTTGGTTAACTTAACGTGTCTCTCAGTCTCAGTATAAATGCCTCGCATCAGAACGTTCTTACGTTGTTCAGTGGAGTTTCTGGGGTTCTCTTAATACCTGTCCCAAAGTTTTGAAAGTATGGATTCGTTTGTCGAAATAGGTTAATTAGTTAACTCTTGTAGCTATAAGATTTGGATAGCAATTGCAGCTTTCTCTTTTTGAACAACGTATATTATTTGCCTTAGAATCGTAAAAATAAACTTGATTGTCCCTACTCGATCGTTGAATACATAAACACTAATTCCTTCACTTATGTTTGGTCTAATATTGCCACTAAAGCTTTCAATAGCAACTTCTTATTTTTGACTTGAAATGTCTGGATTGGGTTGGTGAATTTACTACCTCTCTTTTTCTACTCTCCTTATACGCATAAGATATCTTATTATTAATTGTCTCATCCTCCCGTTTTCAATATTTCTTATTTGAACTTGAGGCATTTTCCGTTCTTCCAACAAAACTGATTAACTGTTTAACTTGGTCTTAACCTACTGAATTGAAAACATTAATATTTACTCCCAAAAAGCTAATGAGTTTCTTTTTATAAACAGCTGTTTTTTTTTTAATTTGTTCTATGTATTTCTTATGGGGAAAACCCGACCTTTGAGAGGGTCTCACGCCCTTAAGAGTTGGCATTTTAAAATTCTAAAACCTTATTGCAAAACTACATATTGAGACGAATCTTTTGACACCTTAAACGTTGAAATTGGTCCGCAAATAAGGGAGGAGTTGCGTTAACAAAAAACGGCTTCACGTATTATATATATAGATTTTGAAAAATAATAGATAGGAAACCATAAGGATAGGTATGGGATTGAACTGAAATAATTGCAGGAAAACTTAAATCGTAAAGTCCACAATCTGTACATTGTTAGAGAGCGAGAAAGAGAGAGAGAGAGAGAGAGAGAGAGAGAGAGAGAGAGAGAGAGATTTGATAAGGAATCTGAAAAGTAAACAAATAATCGTTTCTGGCGTTTGTTATATTGTACCCCCCTCCCCCCCCGTATTTGCACTCGTGACCACTTTTTGTTGCTTCCTTATCATTCATCCGTCCCAAAATATAATTCCTGTAATAGTTTGTTTGTAAAATTGAAATTATTATAAAAATATTTTATCTTTCGAGTGTAGTTTCATGGTTATTCTTATCAGATAGAATAATATCGTTGTCATATGTAATAGTTCCTCCTTCGCGTTACGCAATTGCGTAAAAAACAGTTCCAGTATCTCGGACAAGATTCACGTATATTTCTCGAGATAAAGAAAATCCGTATAGTTCCCGGTCCGTGGAAACACTGTAAATACTAGGATAAAAAATATTGTATAAAGGAGAAGTTGACTAAAATTTCAACTGAAGGTAAAAAAAATCAAAATAACTTAAAATATGAGATGATGAACGGGTAGGATCAAGATTCAACCAATTATAATTAATTAATATTCGACGATCCTTATTAGAAGTGCATCATATTTATTTGGAGTATGAACATGTTTAAACATTAACACGTAGTTAATCACTATCCCAACACAAATAGTAACAAGGAGTAAACGAAGGTTACAGACCGCTGGGTTTTACCGCTACAAAGTAGGGTAGGGTGCCGTACTGGCTACACTACTCCACGATAGAACACACGATGAGACAGTCTCCGCATTGGTATTGCAGTTACGCTTATCGACACAGGCAGCAGCACCGGTTTGCTGTTTTCATACGTATAAAGTGCACGGGAAGCCATACCTGACTGGCTTATGGGAGAGCTGACTGGCTTTCGGGCGGGTGACTGCCACACCGAGTAAATTACCAGCGCACTGACTGCCAAACCGGGTGGGCACAAAAGTATATATATATATATATATATATGTGTGAATTTGAACGGATAGTGTTTTCGAAACACTATGTGTGTATTTGAAGCCGGGGTATTAACAATTGGTAAAAAAAATCAACACTCATTCATGACCACATGAAAAATTTGTCCGGATATTTCCTCAAATCCGAGTATAGAGGTAAATCTGGCCATTCAAGGTACTCGGACTATAAATTAGATGCACCCAGTATTTTCTCTTAAGTTTTCTTGCACGAAATCTTGTCAGTAACGCACATATGACAGCGGTTTCTGTCATATACATCCTTTTGACAGTCGAAAGACGACTAAACAGTCGTGTCGTGTGCGCACCCATAGTCAACGACCAAACAGTCTTGACGACTTTTCGATTGTCCCCCCGACTCCAGCCAGACAGATGGCCAACAGTCGGCCGACAAAAAGTCTCTCGTGTGCGGTAGGCCTTAGAGATAATAGATGAGATAAGATAGATAGAAGAAGATGGATGAGAATAGATAAGATGATTGGATAATTTTTTATCTATTAATTATTGATTATAATCTATTAATTGATATTGATGTCACATAAAATATGTTTATTTTATCCAAATTCATCGATTTTATTCCGCCTCAAAATCTAAATGAATAGATACTTAATTCATCTTATCGGTTCAAAAGCGTTGTTTAAAACGACATTTTCTTCTTATATTATTATAAACCATATATAGCGTAAAAAAAGTTGCAAAAAATAACTTTTATATAAAAATTAAAAATCGTTTATTGAGCCTGTTATTATCTGTTTCAACACTTTAAATCACACTTTCTCAAAATTGTCAAATTGTAATGGGGTTTTCAAATATTAATGATATGGTTCATTCCTAAACTATTTTAAGCTCGAATGTAATAACTGAAAGTTGAAAAACTCGAGTCGCACGTTTATAATCATCTCAGTTAGTAAAATTTTGTAAGCAATATTAGAAATAAATAGTTGAAACTAGCCAATTTTCATCTAATTACGTACACTTTAAACACTAATTCCTCAGGACAGGGACGTCCTTTCGAAGTCGGGTTTATGGTAATCAATTGAAATAAAATATACCTTTAATTTGATACCAAACTCGATGTACGTCTACGTTGAAGACCATTGGCTGACTCCTCGGTAGGACGTCACCTGAGCCTTACGTTTTATTATTTTTTATATACGTTTTAACGACCTGAAACTATAATAAATGATAACTTTAAACTGAATATACAGTTTTGTTTCTCTAGATTTTATAGTTTAGGAGTAACAACAATTTCAATCCAGGACTTCTTAAAAAAACTTAAACATTAGCTTGAATATTATATGACAATAGTCCTAACCACGAATACTAGAATAGGCCCGGTATGGATCATAAACATAAACAAATGGCGTTTTTGGCCTGAAAGTAAACAAAACCACATGTTAATTATTGCTAATAGTATAGGGGTTTTGTTTACTTTCGGGCCAAAAACTTCATTTGTTTGTGTTTATGATCCATAACGGTATTCTTTTAGTATTCGTGGTTAGGACTATCACGTAGGATTACCGCTGCGGTAGACTCAACATTAAAGAAATAAAATACCCCCGCCGCAGCAAACCTGCCTACTAAGCGAATTTCCATTTGTCTGAATTGATTTTCAGTTAAATATATTTTAATAACATTAGGTTTAACGAGTACCTAGGTTTGCTGCTACAAGGAAACTAATAAAGTGTGTTTTTGAGTAAAATATTGATAGCTTAGTACAAAATAAATAAATTTGCCAAGTTTGATCAAAATATATCCATAAACAAGCAAACTACAACATTTGACAATATTCTCCATAAGAATAACATGGGAATTTTAAATTTACAATTTTTTAAATTTTCTCCGTTACTAATAATTGAACAAAAATACTTTTATATACTAAATTATTTGTTTTTTTAAGCTCTTTAAAAAGGTCTAAAGAGAAATCGGGAAATTTTGTGTTTTGAGCGTCAAAAGTGAGAAAAACCAATTTTTACCCCATAAAACCCCCCGTAAAGCCCCGTTCCCATGGTCCGATCGTGCTGGTTCGCGAACTCATTCAAGTTTATCCCGCTTTACACCTTTAAACCAAATTTCATCAAAATCGGACAAAAATTACTCAAGTTATCGCGTTCACGGACGTATATATATATATGTCTATATATATATATATATACATATACAAAAATTTGAACGAATGGTGTTTTTGGCCTCTGGGGACATCAAAATGAAAAAGTAAATCGGTCCCGGGTCTAGGTCTTACCGTGCCACCTACGGTAATAGCTACTTCCCTATAGGGAAATTCGCTAAAACAAAAATGGAGAACTAATAGTCGCCACCGAGGTATAGGGGTCACAGACTGTTTGTATACGAGTATATAGGTGTATATTGTATATTGTGCTTTAGAAGCTTGATACCTGGTGGCATCGGTCCTCCTTGTAGGTAGATCCAGCCGAGGTGTATATATTCTAAGAGCGGTCCACAACTTTCATGCGAGAACTAAAAACTAGCTTTGCTTATAACAAGACAACGGTTTGAGTTTAAGTCTTGAAGTAAGGTTATTTTCACAAAACCATATAAGAGAAATCCATTAAAACCCGTTTCGTCGTAATGAAAATATAAGATTTTCAAAATCCCCCGTCGCAGCAAGCCTACAGACTAAGTGAATTTCCATCTGCCTAATTGGATTTTCAATTAAAGCTATATAAATATCATTGGGTTTAACAAGTACCTTGGTTTGCAGCTACATGTAGAGTAATATTAAATGTGTTTAGTTAAATATTAAGGGCTTAGTATACAAAAATAAATTTGCCAATTTTGATCAAATTATACCAATAAACAAGCAAACTACAACAGCTTACTTATTTTCGATAAGATTAACATGGAAATTATAAATTTCCAATGATTTCAATTTGCCCCGTAACCAAACACCGTACAGAAACACTTTCATATACTAAATAATTTGTTTTTTCAACCTCTCCAAAATGGTTTATAGAGAAATCGAAAATTTTATGTTTTGAGGAACAACACGAGAAACCCCCAATTTTACCCTATACAGGGTGTTCATTTGAAAACTTTCCATATCTGTTGTGTGCAAAGATAAGGCTTTTAACACTTTTTTGTTCTCATTTCCCCCTAATTTGGACATGCCAAATCCAATAAAATTATTTTCAATTTTAAAAAATGCCCCAAAAGGGCCCAATTTGGGGGGTAGGGGTGCTTTTTGAGAAATCTTCAAATGTAAACATGGGTTGTGTGATACATCAGTTTAAAGGTCTAATCACCCCGATCATTATGGTGCAAAAAAAGTGTAATTATCTTTAACCGTATTTACAGGGTGGGTCAAAACGTTTTAAAAAAGGACTTTGAAGTTAAGTACCGTATTACCCTAACTTCTGAACGGAACAGCGCCAAATTTCTTTCTAAGCTCATTCTTGAGCTACTCTTTAAGATAACTTGTAGTAAGGGCATTTTCCATGTTATTTTCTAATTTAAAAAAAATCTCAAATTTTAAGAATAAAAGAAAGCTGAAAACTAAAAATTCTTGAATAGCAAGGTATAACAAATTTCATACACGTGAAAGGTCCTTTTTCAACAAATATTTTACGTATTTAAGTTTTCTTTCTATCTCTTACCGTTTAAAAATTGCAGTAGAAAAACATAATTTTCCATTGTAAAATTGTAACTATTTTTCTAATAAAACAGCCAAAATTCGTCTCTAGACACATTTAATGGTGCAATAACTGAAGGAAACAATTCATAATTATTTATAGGCAGATAGGCAAACAAGTTATTACGTTAAAAAAAAAAATAGACTTTATTTTTACTTATTGGTCAGAACAAAAGTGTTCCAGGATAACTGCAAAGTGTTTAACAATAGATATCCAGGTAAGACCTTGAGTCATATGGCTGTAAATGATTTAGTTAGGAAGTTTTCTGAAACTGGCTCAGTCACCAATGAGAAAAGAACAGGATGAAGAGTCCAAGATGAATTCTGACACAAGTAAAAGTAGTTGATCAATTTGTAATGAATCCTACTACATTGTTGAGCAAAGTGCAATGTGTTTTATTAGAAAACTAGTTATAATTTTACCATGGAAAATTATGTTTTTCTACTGCAATTTTTAAACGGTGAGAGATAGAAAGAAAACTTAAATACGTAAAATTTTAAAATTTGTTAAAATTTTAAAATTTTTTAAAAAAGGACCTTTCACGTGGTATGAAATTTGTTTTACCTTGCTATTTAAGAATTTTGAGTTTTCAGCTTTCTTTTATTCTTAAAATTTGAGATTTTTTTTAAATTAGAAAATAACATGGAAAATGCCCTTACTACAAGTTATCTTAAAGAGTAGCTCAAGAATAAGCTTAGAAAGAAATTTGGCGCTGTTCCGTTCAGTAGTTGGGGTAATACGGTACTTAACTTCAAAGTCCTTTTTTAAAACGTTTTGACCCACCCTGTAAATACGGTTAAATATAATTAAACCTTTTTGCACCAAAATGATCGGGGTGATTAGACCTTTAAATTGATGTATCACACAACCCATGTTTGCATTTGAAAATTTCTCAAAAAGCACCCCTACCCCCTAAATTGGGCCCTTTTGGGGCATTTTTCAAAATTGAAAATAATTGTATTGGATTTGACATGTACAAATTAAGGGGAAATGAGAACAAACAAGTGTTAAAAGCCTTACCTTTGCACACAACAGAAATGGAAAGTTTTCAAATGAACACCCTGTACAACGCCGTTCCCATGATCCGATCACGCTGGTTTGTGAACTAGTTCGAATAAACATAGGTTTACACGGTTGTACCAAATTTCATCGAAGTCGGATCATTTTTGCTCGAGGTATCCAGCTAACGGACACATATATTATATGAATTTGAACAGATGGCTTTTTTGCCTCTGGGGACATCAAAACGAAAAAGTAAATCGGTACCGGGTCCAGGTCTTACCATGAGACCTATGGTAAGACTAACTAAGACTAACTAACTATGGTAAGACTTTACTAAAATCTGTGCAAGGAAGCCCACTTTGTCGGGCGACTGTGGGAAAAAGAAAATGTTACGTAATTTCAGCCGTGGTAAATCTTGTACTATGTAATAAAAATTATTCTAAGGAGTTATCGAATCCAAATTAAGTTCTCAACTCAAAGACCTGTCCTTTTTCCTAAGGTGGGATTTCAGCTTAAGATGGATTCCTTACCACTAGGCCACGAATAAAGTTTCAAAATATTTAGATTCCTTGTATTTTGACTGAGTTGATCCTGAGAAAATTTAAACTAAATTAAACAGCTGAGTAGTTATGTTACTAATAAATAGCCCCTACTGCAGCAATACTGCAGAAGTGCAAGTGCATTGCAGCACGTATGCAGCTGAACCGTGCAACGATTGCTGAGCCAGTTGAACGTTCATCGTCTGCTGCTGACCACTGAGCGGTCGTTCTTGGAACAAAACACGTAACAGCGGCGTCTATTTTGGACTCGACGCATCTTTTAAAAGGAATCAGTTTTTCAACTTGGTACATACTTGTAAAGTAAAAATATTTAAATGTGTGAAACCCTTTACTCATATTATTGGAATTTCAGATTATTTGTCATATTTTCTAACTACACGAAATGCTAAAAATACCCTCACCACAGCAAACCTGTTGGTTAAGCGCATGTCCAGTTGTCTGATCAGGTTTCCACTGAAATATTCCCTTAAACATGTTAAATTTATTCCCCATTAAATAACTTTAGGTTTAGTGAGTACATAGATTCGCTGTTACAAAGGAATGGCATAAAGTGCGTTTATTATTTAAATGTTAATAAATTGGTATGTAATAAATACATTTACTAAATTTGATTTAAAATATATCCACAAACAAGTCAACTATGACAGTATATACTTAGTCTCAATGAGCATGGGAATTTTAAATTTATGGTTTTTTTATATTTTTTCCTAACTATTAAACGTACAATAGCGCTTCAACAAATTTAGTGTATTAATTATTTGTGTTTTGATCTTTACAAAATGGGTTGAAAAGAACCTAAGACTCTTTATGTTGATGGTTTAAACAATGGGAAGGCCAATATAAAAGTCCGTTTCCCATAGTCCGATCATGCTGGTTCTTAAACTCGTTTGAATGATCGTAGGTTTACACGTTTGTCCTGAATTTAATCACATTATAATTTTTAATCCAGTTATATTATAATAAATGTTTTAATTTACCTTTCAGTTCATTATAGTGGAAAAGAAGTGAAGGGAATATGACTATTCTAAGAAAACCCTTTCTTTTCATATCCGGCCGAACGTGGCCGGTTAAAAAAAGTCTTAACCAACACTACTAGTATATACCAACATGTATATACCAACAACTGTGTCCCTGTTTAAGAGTATCCAGATAAATTGAGCCTGGTGTGTACATATTTATTATTGCTGTGTAAAGAATAACGAACATAAACCTACAACGCATTGATTTTTACTTTTTTATAGTATATTCTAGACATGTTCTCTCAGTTCATTGGAATGACTCATGATCCATCCTGGGGGCGCAGGTTTAAGTCCCACCAATCACCAATTCCTTTTTGATATGCAAAAATGTCATAAACCCGGTGGCTCGGAGCCCATCTATCTTAACCCCAAATAAAGATCTCCCAAGCTAGGAGAACTACTTCCGTAAGACAATTTTATAAAGAGTTAGTCGTAAAACGTCGATAGTCAAACCAATTTGGGGTAAGACAGATTGTACAGGAGTTTATCATAACCGTTTATCATACTTTCATTACTAGTACAAATATTTAGTGCATATATTGAACTTAATTTCACCACCGAATTATTATTCACTATTATTCACCGCCGAACATACATAACAGTTAACTTCACAAAAAACCGGACAAGAGGAGTGTAAACTCAAGATTAGGGTTGCACGTTAAAAGATCGAGGGCTTTACAAGTTTACAACTCGTGCATTCGAGGTGCGGACACTGTGTAATCACAAAATAAAATAAAAGTCTATTTAAAACACGACAAATGAAAAGTGCAATGTCCTTAATGCCGAAATAAAAATGGCCCGGCATCAACATACCTATACACAAAACATTGAAATACAGTGTGTTAGTTTTTGAGGTACGTTAAGCAAAGTCAACAACGCAATTAGGTAAATTGATATCCCTTTTATTTGGTTAGGAACTTGTTATTAGGTTATTCAGAACAACGTGGTAGACCAAATAAATATAAAAACCTTATTAATTTACAAAATCTTACTTTTTTGCCCATAAAATTTAAGTTTTGAAAAAATCGGATAACGCCCTAAACAAGTGAAACGTTATTTGTCAACTTTCGAATTAACACTCTCTCCAAATAAGTGGCAATCACTCATTTCCCTGTAAAGGTTTTTGCCAGAATATTAACGTAAAATGTCTAAACATTTGATTAAATAAATGACTGAACTAAACATTTATTTTAACAACAGTGTATTTAGAAAAGTAATAGTGACATTACCTAATCTGTAAATCTTGAGACAGGTGGCATTAACAGCACGAGACACAAGAAACAATACTACTGTAGCAATGATAACACCTGAGTGCAGGTAACGCGACGTGTGGACAACTGACGATAACTTCAACGTCCGCGAAAAGTGCAAAACCTTCCAGGGTTCCTGGAATAGGTCCGCAGACAAGTACTGATAACGTCTGTCTGACACTTCGTAGACAGTGTGTCGTCAATATTGAAATTATGTGAAACTATGCAACTGGTCTTATATAATTTCGAGGAGACAAGTTTGAGAAAATATAGCATGAAATAGGAAAAGATATGTTTTTGTTGAACGGGTTTGGTTGTTAACATTATTGACAGAAATGGTTGGTATATTGAAAAACTCATAATCGAACCTTGTTATTAGCTATCATGTCTTCAAATTAACAATCATTTATGTATAATAATACTTAAGTATATAAATCAAATACTTTTTTCGAAAATTATTTTGTTTGTGATGGTAGGTTTAAGTTATTTAAGGGATGAAATTTTTCATGACAAGTAAACAAAATGAGGAAAGGAAGGTAATCTCTTGACAGTTATACATTTCTGTGGGGAGCGAGCTGGTCTAGTGGTAGAGCGCGGGTCTTCGGTGCCCATTGTCTCGGGTTCAAATCCTGCCAATCACAAATGGATTATATCCATGTGATAATGCCGCAACCCTTTAGGACTAGCCTGAAGTGCTGTGTAAAACAGTTCCTGGCTAGAACTAGCGTCCTAGGATGTGAATGTGAACGATACAATAAGCAATATTCTTGGTGTGGTTGTGACCCCATTTGGGTGGGTTTGTTAAAAATATCTCGAAATCATTACCTAGTCAAACGCTAACCCCCATCTTCAATGTGATAATACCCATAAACTTCATGCAACCTGTAAACCTCGCTATGATTGGGATGTTTTTATTTTTGGCTTGTCTACAATCTCGTAATGTTTTAGGCACATTCCCACCCTAGGATGGAATCAGATTCCAGATTCCAAAACGTCTTTTACTCTTTGTGTTTTACTAATCGTGATGGAGAACGTCCGCAACAATACCTCGGATAACAATGAAACGTGACATTAAATCTAACATATAAACTTAACGAAGCGCTCATGCAGTAACACAGGTAACTTACACTTCGGACAATCTAGATATCAATACGCCATGTTACTTAAGGATCCAAGTCCAGAGTAACATCGCTAATAAGGTTAAGTCAAACGTATAAACTACATACCATATTATAAGTTATTATTTTAAGTTAATTATTATTTTTCTATTTCTATGTTTTCCTTAAAAAATTTTAGAAATTTGTGAATACTTACCAAAACTTGGGTAGAAAACTAACGGAATAAGCACAATTAAATATAAGTCTAAACAAGTCTGTCACTACACAAAAACTTCACACAAGTACAGTATTACGAATCAAAACGTTAAGATAATAAAATAAACACTTGGAATTATCGATTTAAAAATGCTAAGTAAACGCACAGTTGCTTGAATTAAACTACCTCAATAGTACGTAAAACAAAGGAAACCAAGAAATAGGGGAAATTAGGGGGAAAGAATGACACATAATGTGATAAACTCCTTCCATACATTCTTGGCTTTTGATTGGATTAGCTTATCAGACCTCAACCAATAGCAAAATTAGAGAGAGTCTTACGCAAATGACTTGCTCGTGACAGTTTGTACCAGGCGATTGTGCCAATATTTATAAACATAATACCTTTGTTTTGTTACACCGGAAATATTTGTAAATGTTTGTAAGAGTTCGAGCTGTAAATGCAAATTTGATTTGAACTCTTATAATGTAGTTTGTGGGGCTAAGATTAGGTATTAAGGGGAGATTTTATAGTATACGTACTTTGCAAAGCTCAATCATAAAAATTAGTCTTATTGTAATTGCAAAAACTACATATCACCGTAATAGTAATAGTTGTCATTCAAGGTACTTTAAGTTACATAATTGTTCTTCATGAATACAGCCCCTTAACATTTATAAATCATCAAACAACCTCCTATGTTAAAAACTTTGGATTTTAGGTGCTTCATGTTCTTTTATGATCTGGAACTTACACGAGACATGGTTAAACACGTACAGTTCTGCGAAAATACTCACGAATCGCTTACAATCAAATATTCTATGTTTCAAATAAAAATCCATGTCCCATAATAAAGATTGACTAATTAGTGTGCATTAAGGTAAACACACACTAAATTACAAGTTTTTCTATTAAATCAAAGATTTAGTCCACTTCTATTTGTATTTCCAGATAAGGTCGTGAATATAATTAAGGTACCTGTTGGCTGAATTAAACAAATTTTGGACACCAAACAGTAGTAGGCCTAGATATAGAAAACGATTCAATGAATAATACTAACAAGAAACTCTTTTATGCATGCGTTCAAAAGGAAAACTCATATTTCAAGTTATTTTGTAAAAGGGAAAGTTCGTTATACGTTTAGTATTACTATCAATAACAATTTATATTTTTATCCTGTTGGTACGGTTGAGTAGTAACGTTATCATTAAGGATTTGAATTAGAGTTCCCTAAAAATTAATGCACGGTCAAACTTGTTTATTAGTATATTTCTTAGTTAGTAGTCTTAAATTATATAGCCTATGACAAATCGTTGAAGCATAAAATATATATTTTTTTTAGAATACAGTACAATTTTATTTTTAAAATACTGAATATTGTATTTACTCCTTTAACTACTATCCATTGCGAAACTCATTTGATAATATAATATACACAGCATACAGTACAATTAATTTGATGGCATTTAATTTAAAGCTACTATAGTTTTCCACTAGTTTTTGAATATGTACCAATGTTGTGTTATTTTGAAAATATCATAATACACAGGCAGTACTTCTTATAAATTAAAACAATCTCCTCTTAACACTCCTAACTACATTATGGTGTGGGTAGCCTCCGGATTCCGAATAATAACTATGATAGTGGTTTAAATACCTTATTCATGCAATCCAATTGTTGACTCCTAACTAGATTTTTAATTTCTTTTTTTTTAAGAGAGTATAAAAAGTATAAAAATAATCTCTTACTTTCTTTGATCTTCTACATCATAAAATATTCTACATCTAACAATCGACAAATACCCTAAATTATAAAACTACAATAGAATGAGTAGTCTAACTGAATGCATGACTTCGAATCCTCAAAAATATACACTCTCTTACAATCTAGATGTATAGCAAGCAAGGAATCCTATATTTACTAGTTACTAGTAAACATATTACAAGTCTCAAACTACGTGTTTATACCATAAGGAAGTAAGTAGTAACAGTTTTGTCTCTCCACTTTTGAAAATCGGTTCTTTGGGGTAACCGATGCGAGCACACCGGAACTGGTGAATACTTCCTGAAAACTTCCTTCCTCAGTTGAAGCTCGGGTACGCTACAAAGTTGGGGGTGGCCACCTGAAAACAGACTAAACATGTTTAAATATTATAATCACGACGAAAATCTAGCTTAGGTTATATATCTTACGCAGACACTTATGTAGTTTATGGAAACAGTTTTGTGCTTGGGTTTATTTAAGCTATTTTAATACAACTGTCCTGAATGGAGTATACATACTCAGACCATCTTGATGGTAAAAACTATCCATTAAACATAAAAAATGTAATTTGCTTGAAAATTAAATAAATGCTATCTTACTAACGTAGTTATGTAAGTTTATTTTTTTAATTAATATCAAATCCCACTATTATAAGTCATACTTTATCAGAAATATACATTTTTAACCTAATCTAGCCTACCTAACCTACATTTTTATGCCCACTATAATATTGCATTAACATCACCAGTAAGGAGGGTGATACAAAGTTTACAAGTTTAATACATACATGTGTCTTCTATCTGATACAGGTTGGATCTATCATTAGCTTGGAAACGCATTTATGTAAAATCAGATTGCAGAAACATCCAAGTCCCACAAAACTACAATATTTCATTATTTAATGTTTTTTTCCTACTGTAAAAGTTAGTTTATCGTTCACATTGTCATGAAATCATACTGTTATACGTAGTCTTTTTGAAGTAATTTTACTCTTTGTCAAATGCAATCACTATTTTATTATACTTATCATACTATTATCAAATATTTATCGCAATATTTTTATGTTTATTTAATCATCTTATGATTTTATTCAGTGTTTAGCAAGTTGTGTTAATCCATTCGATTTTAAAATTTATATTTTTCAGCCTACATATAACTCTGATCTTCTTATTTTTATATTTATTTTGTATTATGCCTGTCTTTGTAATTTGTAGTTATGTTGTAACTCTTTGCTTTGTTAGTTATATACATTGGCTTCGGTCGTTAGAAAAAAGTTATATTTTTTTTTATATAAAAACCAAGTTTGTAGTTTTCTATTTACACTCTGGACACTTTGCGAGGACACTGAATTAGACATTACCAGCTGGTATAAGGACAGCTGTAGCAGTTATTTAATTCAAATAGAATATAATTGAAAAAGCCACACATGAAGTCCGCTACTGACAGAAACTATTCTCTCAGTTAGTTTTTGGTACTATGATAATTGATGCTACTTAAAGATGCTATAATTAAGTTGCATTTTCGGTTCGGCTTTGTTAAAGTTTGCGTTTCGACAGACACGAATAATTTACTGTTCACTTTGACGATTATTCAAATATACCGGGTGTCCCAAAAAGAATGGATCAAAAGTAAACTGACATGAACACTTTATTCTTAAAGATAAACAGTTAACTTTATATACATTTTATTTCTTAACATTCTAAGTTTTTCCTAACATGATTTCACCGCCTAACCTCTACATGTTCTCCGTTGTTCGCTCGGAGAAAGTCAAGGCAGTGTTCAAGCTCAGACCAAACATTGTGTCGCATTTCATTGGATATCTTTACAAAGGCTTCCCTTATCTTTGCTTTAAGTTCATCTAAGTTTGAGATCGGTAAGTTATATGATACACTTGATTCACAAATCCCCATACAAAAAATTACGAGGCGTAATGTCTGGAGATCAAGGAGGCCTCCGTATGGGACCGCCGCGACCAATCCAACTGGGAAGGTTTCATCCGTCTGGCCGATGTTTCCAGAATCCTTAAACTGCCTGTACCATCGCTGTATACTGTTTCTGGATGGTGGATTTACATTGTATACAGTCCGAAATCTTCTTTTTACTTTAACCACTGATTTAGTCTCAATGAAGCACTCAAGGCGCTGTGCTTTTAAGTGCACATTCATAATGCAACTGTGTGGTTTGTTTATGTTTTGAAAATTCAAGCGTGCTCGCAACAAACAGCTGATTTTTGTTGAATCATACTAAAAAAACTTAAAGATGTCAGCTTTAAAATAAGCCATACTTGACTTTCCTACGACCCTCAATAACACGTATATTAAGCTGTAGATTTGATCCATTCTTTTTGGGACACGGTGTATAATAAATACATATTTTTTGTTTTGTTTATTTAACGTTTTATATTGAAGTTAATTACATATTTTCGCATATCCTTACACAATTGACAACTTTGGTGAAACAAATGCAAGGTCTTCTTCACAGTTTAAAGAATCCACATGTAATGCCAGAAAGTACCTGTGAGTATCACTCCAGCTATAGTACTTGTTCGCCAGTTCGCCTCTTGTAATGTTTTAAGTGCCTCAAGGATCGCCACATCCCGTGCAGCCCAACGCACGCCATTTTATTAGCTCCGCTAGTGATACTATGACCCAGCAAGGGGTCAACTTGATTGAGCTTTTATCCAATGGAGCTGCCAGTACATATTCCATTTCTAAACAGATTTCATGTTTGATTTCCACAATATATCTTTGGATTTGATTTTAATCTTTCATAGGTTACTCTAACGTTGTTTAATTGGTTCTAGCATGTGAGTTGTGCTAAGTTAGGTTAACATCTACGGATATACAGGGTGCTGAAAAGTAACTTACACCCTCTCTTAACTTTTCAATTATTTGAGATATTTGAAATTGGTTTGCGGCAACTTGTTTCGATATGAAAGGCTACAATAATGATGGTTAATTTTGAAATTTTTTATCTAGGGGTAGTGGTGGTGAGAGGTAGCTAAAAATTTTCAAATAGGAAGTATGGTAGATTTTGGTATCATTTTACAGGCCTTGACAAAACTAAACAATTAAATTCTTTCATTTTTGATGTTAGCCTCCGGATTACGTTGAATATATAAGTTGGTTTAAATACCTCCTTCTTTGTAATCCAATAGTCACAATTAATGTCACGCAACTAGTTTCGACTTGGCGTCCAGTGGGTGTCAAAATAATCACTTCATCAGAAGGTCGTCGATACACACATGTTATTCACACACAAACACGCACACGAACACGGACATAGTTTTTCCCCCTTTTTTCACCACGAGAGTTACATAAAAAGGTACATTTACAACGAGAATAAGACGAACAGGACTCAAGGAAGGAGGAAGGAGGGTAACTCAGGATGATGCGTCACGAACGTGCGAATGTGGCGTCTAGTCTATATAGACAGTCTATACGCCACATTTACCCGGTAAATTTCAAATATCTCAAAAGGTTCAAAATTTAAGTTTGGGGGGGGGGTGCAAGTTACTTTTCAGCCACTCTGTATAAAGCAATACAAAGATACAAAAGAGGTGATATAAAACAGTATATTCGTAGGTCAATGTGTTCCCTCTGAGTAGAGTTATTTATAAATTATTGATGATTGTTGATTGTTTATTATTTATATATTATTTAATGATATTTATAAATTTATCCCTCGATGTATAATAATACCTTTGATGTGTAATAATAACTTTGATTTTACGTGGAACAGGAACCAACTTCAAGTCATAATTATTTTTTAAAGTTTATTTTTCTCGTCATGGAAATGTTTACAAGTCATTCTAATTATTAGAAACACTATCACCACAAAGAACGTTGTTTTTTTATCAATATCAATCAATCATTTTCTACAGTTTTTCAAATATTTCCTATCTAGCTGATATCACAAACTTAATCGAGTGAAAAACCCGAAAAAACCAATGAAGTAGAACAATAAATTGTAAACACTAAAGCAGCTAAGCGGCGTTTCTTTTGTTAGTTTGAATGTAATTAAGTACAATTTATAGGAGTAAGTTTGTATTCTACTTAAGAGTGCTTTTAATCTTATGGTGTGTAGGTGTATGTCCACCCATAAAACAGGTCTCTAATAATGAAGAGAACTTTTTTTATAACTCTTCAACTAAAAAACTAATTGTATTTATAGTATACTTTATTGTATTTATAAATAGTTTATGAGTAGTTAAATAGATGTGTCAGCCCAAAATGTAACTTTAACTTGTAACATAACTTGTAAGGGTGTTGGTTACGATAAAGAATTGAACCATTAGATTCCTTCCAAAGCCATTTATACTTTCTGTTATTGCACCAGACATAAGAAACTATACGAGACATTATATTTCAAGTTTTATCTGTTAAACGAAATGCATTGATCTCTACACTAATTTTAAGAGAGGCTTAAATTCAAAATGTTCTCTTAGAAACCTCTAATGACAAGCTGAGTAGAACTGTTTGTTTTGAATACAATTTAAGCTGTGTCATGTACAAAATATTATTCGTTTAAATGTTTATGGAGGTTTATTTACCTAATCTGAATGTCAATAAGAGCAAACACTCTTTTCAAGATGAAATTGTTGAGACCAAATGCAAACAAAATTTAACAAACCATATTCCAAGGAATCTTTGTTTACAAAAAAACGTTAGAAAACGTGTATTACTGAATGACAGTTGTAAAGATACAATAAAAGGTTCGATCAACTTAAATCTTGGTAGAGAAATCGTCGAAGTGAATGTCAACGCGTTGAATCGTTCAGCTTATCGATAATGTTTGGAATTTGTTGAGCGATATAGTCTAGCTTTAGACTAAACACCTAGATGATTCAAAGATTGTTTACAAACGATAGCAAAGCTATGTGAGGATGACGAAATCTTTCTTTCTTTAATTAATTTGACACAGGCAAAAATTCAACAATTATTAATTGGAGTGAAATCAATTCAGATATTTAACATTTAATTTGTGTGTTCCCAAACGCAAAATAACATTTGACGGTTTTCGTATTTCCGATAAAAAGAAATTAGAATTCTTTAAATTCAACCTAATACCTACCTAAATTGAGTGAAAACGAATTTAAAAATACCACTTCATTATCTGATACTAGGATCTACTCAAAATGGTTCAATTACGTATTTTTCTATATCGTTAACACAGTAAAAACTGTTCTTCCTAAGTTATGGAAGCCCTGCAATCAACGCATTTTTGTAGAACACTTACGACACATACTAACGGATTTATTTACCATTCATGGTGTGTAGGGTAAACTCCCTGGGCACATTCTGTTTATTTTGTTCCTTATATAAAACACCTTATACACATGAATGTAAATGGAATATTTTTCTTAGTTTATGATCCCCGTAATTATTGTTCTCTTCCCTAGGTTCAACTTGACATGACAACATTACGTTTATCTATTGTGTATGTTACGCCAACCAGTCTATAAAATCTGATTGAAGGAACTTCGCTTCTCTAAAAGGTCTATTTGTATCTTACAAAAACAAAATATAAGTTGACAGTTTGGGTCCCATTAATAAAAAAACGAGATTCAAACAATAAAAAGTATCCATAAAATAAATACATACAGTACGTTATAAATACATAAAATAAAGATAATACGTTCAGCAGATAGAACCAAGCTTGAAATGTAGTAAATATTCTCATACATTAGAGAAAATAACATAATTGTAACAAAAGGCTCAGTTTATGAGAGTTAACGTAGTAGTACGTAGCTTTAACGAAAATGTCCATTTAAAATGTTTCATAGACTAATTCATTATGACAATTATAGTTTATTAAAATGTGTGCCCGATGGTGAACGAGTAGTCTTTATGGGCAATTTTAAACCTTGATTTTTAAGATCCGTAACATTACTAAACGATAATGTTTATAAATATAAAAACTATTAATTTTAGAGATTATTCATTTTCCTATTTATTTTGATATGAAAGCATGCTACATGAATGCAGAATTACAACCGGAATTTTGTTGTTAGAACTATAGTCCTAATACACAAAATGTTTTTGAAGTTGACTTATACAAAATTACTGCTCAACTAATTTTGATTCAAGAATCGTGGTTTTCTAAGTTCGATCGATTCTAGAATAAGAATTCGACCGTGAAAGCCTATCCAGGAAGATGACTATTTATCCATTCTAAACAGGAATCATTTCGCTCGTAATACAATTTTCGTCGAATTTAACACCCAACTCTCTAATGGCCGGAACTTTGGAAGAGCTGAAGTTATATAGATTTAACTGTATACGCTGAACAATTAATTTGATGGAAACGACCTATGTCAGTCATATGGACAGTTATAGATTCAATACTGCATGCAAAAGACGGAGGAACTGGAATGTACCTACAAATTGTCAGTAATCGAAGCAGAGGCATTTACTAGGATGTAATCCATGAGAAGCTGAGCTAGATGAACTGCGTATGTAAATAAATGTAGACAACAACGTGAACGTAATATTTAACAACGAATAAAATGAATTGTGGACGAAATTTTAAAGCTTTAGAGTCTGTTGCAATATAAAATTTGAGTATGTTTTATGGTAACCAAAATCTGCGCAAGGACCTAGTAAATACTCTGTAGTTTACCTTAACAGTAACATATTTTTTATTAATTGTTTAGTTAATTGTATTGGGTGTTGTTGCTGTTTTATCTTGAGCAGACAAAATTGGTCGAGAGTCTTTTAACATTAAAATGAGACTAGGAAATGTTTTATGGGGAGCTTTATTTTGCGTGTCAGCAGGGTTGCATATTAGATATGCGCAAAAAATAAATATTGCACGGGATACATACCACAACTCTAATATACTGAGAAAAGAAGTTTGGACAAGAATATCTGAACAACATTCCTCAATAACTTATATTGGAGATATTGTCATTAATAATGAAATTAATAATTAAATTTACAAGGTCAACAAGGCCAATATATAATAATTTTATTTTATTCACTCGCGCTTTCAGAAACTAGGTTTCCATCTTCAGGCATAGTACACTCGTACAAAAACAATCAAGAACAACACTTTTTTCTAATATTATTTTTTATATATTTTTTTCAATATCCTTTAGGGTACAACATCTGTTTTAACTTAGTTTAAAATTGATATATTATTAAGTAAATATTTACTTTTTGTACAAGTTTGCCTGAAGATGGAAACCTAGTTTCTGAAAGCGCTAGTGAATAAAATAAAATAATTATACAGGATTACTAAAAAGTGTGGAGACCCCCTGTTATTTTTTTAACGGCCCATACTAGAAAAACTAAACTAGGCACACCATTATGGCATGTTATGAAGTACCTTTTGGGCATAACCGCCACTTGGTGTTCATCCCCAAAATGGGGGATTTTGGGGGAAACTCAAAAATTTCAAATACAAAGACCCATCGAGTGACCTCTCATTTTAAAGGTCCTGGTAAAAGAAAACCAACAACGCAAATTAGAGGTATCTATCTCAGTTGATTAAAAAATGGCAGCCAATTGAAATTCTCATAAGTTCCCAAACCCAAAATGGGGAATTTTGGGGAAAACTCAAAAATTTTAAATGATAAGCCCCATTGAGTGACCCCTCATTTTGAAGGTCATAATAAAAGAAAACTAACAACGCAAACTATAGGTCTCTATCTTAACACAGTAAAATATGGTGGCCAATTAAATATAAAATTGCAAGTTATTACCGATTTCTTAAGATTTCAATCAGCTTCCATTTTTTACTGGATTGAGATAGAAATCTCTAGTTTGCGTTGTTAGTTTTCTTTTACCGGGACCTTCAAAATGATGGGGCTTATCATTTAAAACTTTTGAGTTTCCCCCCAAATCCCCCATTTTGGGTTTGGTAAGCAAGTGGCTATTAGGCTTAAAAAGTACTTCATAACATGCCAAAAAGGTGTGTAGAGTTTAGTTTTCCTAGTGTGAGCCGCTACAAAATTTACAGGGGGTCTCCAGACTTGGAAAGCTGTAAGTTAAATATAACTTCTGAGAATTTCAATTGGCTGCCATTTTTTACTGAATTGAGATAAAGACCTCTAGTTTGCGTTGTTGGTCTTCTTTTACCAGGACCTTCAAAATGAGGGTCTTTGTATTTGCAATTTTTAAGTTTCCCCCAAAATCCCCCATTTTAGGGATGTACACCAAGTGACGGTTATGCCCAAAAAGTACTTCATAAAATGTCATAAAGGTGTGCCAAGTTTAGTTTTTCTAGTATGGGCCGTTAAAAAAATAACAGAGGGTCTCCACACTTTTTACTAACCCTGTATATTGGCCTTGTTGAACTTGTAAATTTAATTATACATTTCATTATCCTTCCTCAATATTCTTAGGGCAGCACCTAGAGAATCGTTGTCAAGCTCTGGATATACCACAAGCAAGACAAGGCAAAACGTAGCTCAGTGGTGTACAGGTAATGCCAGCTTAACTAAATAGGAGGATAGGTTCTTGTTTCTTCTTATTTATGGGTGTCCTTCTGATTGAAATATTTTAAAAATGGGGACACTGAAGAAACAAGTTTCTTGTCAAGACAAGATGGTTCTGGAAAGAGTTAAAGCCTCGTCCACCGACAGATTTATTTTCAGACTGTATGTAGACTGTTTGCAAACTCTATATAGTATAAATGTTTCCCGATTGTTTTCAAAAAGTCTGCAAAAGATCTCACAAACAAATGAGAAACATTTGACAAACAGTCTGCAAACAATGTTTCTAGAAACAAATCTGCCGTTGCGGACGAGGCTTTAACATACCAGCATGGATAGGGATGGCTTAGTGGGTAGGACTTTGACCGCTTGGCATGTTCCACATGTTGTCCGATATGAATGTGTTTTTATTTTGAATAGTTAATTAACATTTGATTACGTACATAAGGTTTGTCATTTTTGTAAATTTAACATACGCATAAACCGTTAATGCCCAGAAAAACAACGAATACTACTCAAATAGTAATCAAATTGAGTGAATGAGATATTTAAATTCATATCCAAAAGTTACACATAAAATAAGAATGTATACATAAGAATATAACCCCCAAAGAGCTATAAGCTAATAAATTGTTAATGCCTCAACATTAATGGTGTAGTACAACGAAGCTTTGCACATAAGTCCATGCCTTATGATAAAAGGCGTGGATTACGACCACCAAATCAATGTCATCGTCGGTGTTATTATGGATTTGAGTCATTAATCAAATGTAATTTTTTCCATCGTACTGGGGACAGTCTACCAGGAGTTGAATAAAACCTTAACATTTGAGTTGTACATTCAATATTCTCTATTAGGATTACATATAGCCGCACAATAAATCTCAAAATATTAATCCTAGCAAAATTGCGGCAGTTTAATATTGCAAGGGATAGCAACTTAGCTTTGTGCTACAAGTTCAAGTTCGTATTTTTAAACCACCATCAGTGTATCCTTGCAAATATTTATCCTAGCAAGGATAAATCTTTCGAGGTAGGGTCTGCGGTATGAGTTCCTAATAGACATTTAATTTACTGTAGACCCACTTCTCGAACGCTCTCATGTAAGATTTCCTTGTGTCTCCTTGTGAAATGTCTTAAGCCAGTGTAGTAAAAAGTAATTATTTGCCTTAAAAAGTAAATTTTTAAAATAATACTTATTTGCAAAGCCTTGGTGCGTTATCTGCAATGGTAAAACAAATAACGTATAAATAAAAAACTTTTTTAAAACAAAACGTTTTTAAACGCACTAAAAAGTAGAAAATGATTTATAAATATGTGGAGAGTATAAATACTTGTAAGATTTAAAACAAAAAAACGTGGGGTGCATGCAACTATAAATTGTTTTCTACTTTTTAGTGCGTTTAAAAACGTTTTTTTTAAAGTTTTTTATTTATAAATTATTTTATACTTTTTAGTTTTTAATCTTTAATGTGTGGGGATCTTAAATCTATTTCAAGCACCTATATCAGATTAAGACAGGGACATGTGAGAAATCTAAGGTTTATTTGAGTTTCTTTTCATATAATTATGTATTAGATTGAATGTATGGCCTACCTACAAACTATAAATATATTAATCTATTTAATTTATTGTTTACTTTATAGAATACTAAATAAATAACAATTGATATTATTAACAAACACCTTTATATATGCAATCAGATTGTTTATCTTTATTTTGAAATGTTTGTATAAAGAATCTCTCTCCTGTACCTCTTAACCTCTGCTCTTTGAACTGTCAAATTTAAGTATTTACAGCTGACTTAAATTAATTGATGTATTTACATTCTTTCAAAATGTAAACATGTGAAATTTGGAATCCCATGGGGCGTAGCCCAAGGGAAATATGAAAATTGAATGATATAATATTGCATTGTCATCCATTTGTGAGCTATGTTTCAAATTTCAAGTCTCTAGCTCATCGGGAACTTCGTTTAAAATTGATATCAAAATTTGTAGGAAAGCTAGCTAATAAAAACAAGCCCGTGGGGCGTAGCCCAAGGGAAATATGAAAATTAAATGATATAATATTGCATTGTCATCCATTTTTCACTATGTTTCAAGTTTCAAGTCTCTAGCTCATCGGGAAGTATCAAAATTTGCAAGAAAGCGAGTTAACAAAAACAAGCCCATGGGGCGTAGCCCAAGGGAAATATGAAAATTAAATTTTATAATATTGCATTGTCTTCCATTTGTGAGCTATGTTTCAAGTTTCAAGTCTCTAGCTCATCGGGAACTTCGTTTAAAATTGATATCAAAATTTGTAGGAAAGCTAGCTAATAAAAACAAGCCCGTGGGGCGTAGCCCAAGGGAAATATGAAAATTAAATGATATAATATTGCATTGTCATCCATTTTTCACTATGTTTCAAGTTTCAAGTCTCTAGCTCATCGGGAAGTATCAAAATTTGCAAGAAAGCGAGTTAACAAAAACAAGCCCATGGGGCGTAGCCCAAGGGAAATATGAAAATTAAATTTTATAATATTGCATTGTCTTCCATTTGTGAGCTATGTTTCAAGTTTCAAGTCTCTAGCTCATCGGGAAGTTAGTATAAAATGGATTGCAAAATTTGTGCCGGACAAGAAAGTGAGCTAATAAAAACGTTTTAAAAAAGCCATTCCCGGACTAGTTGAAAAAATATATGCATAACTAAAACTAAGTTAACTAAGTCGACCTTACAAACGTAAAAGGGCCCTAGAATCGTTTACTATGCAATTCAATCATCCCGAAGGGCGGGAAACTGTAAGGCAAATCGCGTCGGATTTAGAACCATAAAAGTGTAAACACGCGAAAGAAAGAAATAGCGTGTATCCTGTATGTTGCTGTTGTAGGGCAATTGATAGCAATTGGCAGGGGTTCCCGCGCCACTTCATGCCTACTTCCTCCCCTCCTCCCAATCTGCTTTATTATGATACATCGGTACAGGATGTGACAATAGAACGGATACATACACCTTACACATAACGAATATCGCGAATCATCATCGCAACACACACGACGGGCCACACATACAAGGCTGGCGTTTTGAGTAATAGCGAGAAACACACATTAGCATTTGAATACTTAAGCAGACATATAGCCCAGTTGTAACACGTATAAAAAAACTTTGTTAATTAGCCAATCACAAAGAGTGCTACAGTCTAAAATTTTATTTTATCCTAAAAAAAAAACACTTTTAAAAAATGTTGCCGTGGTAGTAGTCTTGACATAAGGATACCATAGTTGTCCTTCTAGATTGGTTGTGTTAAATGTTTGTAAATTGGAATATTATTAAACCATTTACATTAGCGCACTCTGTCGGTGAATCAATGTAACTTACCTACTTTGAATTTTGTTCAAACCTGGTTACAACCAGAACATGGGAATGATATTGTGTGGTTCCATCATTATTCAATTGGTTTGGGCTATAGGAAAGCGTGTAATGTTTCCAGATTCTTGAATGATTTAGCTGTAATTGAGAAGAGCGAAGCGAAGCTCTTTGTGATCGAATTCATTGCAAACTTTCTTACATAATCACGCAATAACGGGTGAACATATTTCAGCCAAACTTACCAATGTTGTTCCAAAAAACAGTGAAACAGTTTTGTGAAGAAACAGATTGAAATTTTCTAATACAGTTTAAAACTGCCTAAAAGTTTTGAATATTTAACATTATGGATTTGAATATTTCAAATCCAGCACATAAAAATGAAATAACAATAAAGTAATGAAGGGACTTAGGGGTGGGGTTCCCATGATGGTTACGAAACAACAACGTAAATGTAAACAAAGAATCATATTGGCCTGTTTATAAACAAGCCAGCATTCAACCTAAATACAGTAGGTACAAAGGGAAAAACACATTTGGGCAAAGGCCATTGATCAAAAAGACATTTTGAAACTACCACTGATCGAATAGGTGCTGCATTTTACTTTCAGTTGGTTCACGTAATATGAGCCAGTTGGTCTTTTCGTAATAAAAATTAGAGCTAAAACAAATAACCTAAATTAGCTGTTTTTAACTTACTAGCAAACTATCAAGTCAATGTTCATCCGAAGCTATGAATAGGCTTTTAGAAACACGCTTTTTTACCATTGACTGAAATAGCTACTGGTTTTAAAGTATGGTTTATGTTGGAATAGTTTGAGTGCGCCTATGTCGACTAAATTAAATTACCATACTATTAGGTCAAATTCCGTTACGTGCCCACAACTCCAAAACTTGTTAATATGAACATTAAAGTGTACAAAAAGCTAGTTTTTCAATGACAGATAATCGAATTTTAAGGTGCTCGAGAAGTTTGGTTGGTTAGGTTATGTTACTACTATTTTGTATGTTTTTCTCCGAATTTATATAGCGTTTGATCAAAAACCTTTTCTTAATATTGTATTTTTCATTATTTATTACATATAAAAGGTTGGTTAAAGAAGTGTACCTAATTGTAAAAAGTAGAGTTGTGGGCACGTAACGGATTTTGACCTGCCATGTAAATGGGAATTAACACAAACTGTTTTAATCAGCTGCTTTAACTAAATAGCAATTGTTGAATTATGTTTATCTTGTATTAAAACACGTGGTTTTAACAATGACTTTAAACGGTGTTAGTAAGATTCTCATTATATTGGACAATTAGAAAGCTATTTTTGATTAGTGTAGGACCTGTTTTCAACATTTGAGTGTGCTGATGTCAAGTAAATGTTTTTACTTGATATTTTTGTATATTTTAAGATTTGTGTTCTGCTTTTTGAGCATATTACCAGAAGACATACAATAGTTCAGCTTGTCCATAATTATTACGTCCATAATTATCTACTCTCTACAGTATAAGTAAGGCGTATGTTTCAGGTGTATGTTTAATTTAGTTGGTAAACGATTTATTTAACCAGGAAAGAGTAGGTCTTGTTTGTAGTAGGTATTGTTTTGAGCAATCAAACAGACTATAAACAACCGAGCTTGGTCCTCTGTTACTGTTTACTATTAAAAGTAAGTAAATGTCACTTACCTCAATCAGCTTAGTATAATCTGTTTTAATTTGTTTGATTTATTTACGTTTATGATTTAAACAAATTTTTGCTCCAATATCAGTTAAAAATTCCGTAGCATTTTAGCAGTTTTTAAGTTTTTGTTTCACAGTAAAATACCAAACTCACATTAAGATGCAAGGTAAATGTTATAGTGATAGATATTATAACATAATCGATTTCCTGATACTGGTAGAAGATACAGAGACGAGCAATAAACACCCGAACAACTTCTGACGATGTTTTGAGGAAATTTTATAGTACACACGAAAAGTTTTTCATACATTTATTTATTTATTTATTCATAACAACGGTCAAACCAATACATAAATATGACAAAAACTTTATAAGACTTAAGTTAAAAATAGACAATTTTTGAAGTAATTTAAGCCAACTTGAAGTAATATTCAATAAATAGATTACAATATGACAACAAAAAGATATAGACATAACAAGATATAAGACATAAAAAGATATAAGATATGACAAGATATAGACACAACAAGATATAAGATATAAAATATAACGAGATATAGAAGAGCGCTATGTACTTATAACGATATAACAAGCAACAACAGTATAAATAGGAAGTAATATAACAAAATATAATAAATAACAATATAAATATAAAATTCAACAATAAAGCATACATGTAAGATATACAAAATTGAAGGCAACAGAACTTATTCAATATGGATAAAACTTTTTCCCCATTCTCGCAAAGCTGGTAAGTCTAAAATGCTCATCTGCAAATCATATTTATCGGAGATCCAGGCGTTCTTCTGGGTAAGTTTCTAAATCTTTCCAAGATTGAGAAAATGCTACTTGCTCGGGTTCAACCAATGCTGAGAGTTTACCAGCCAAATTTAGCAGGAAAACTTCAAAATTACCCAATTGCTCTGAAAGCAATCCTAGTTTTTAATCCAGGACTCGTAAAATGGAACACAAAGACGATTTTAAGCTCAGGTTTTATTTTGTATGTTTTTTTCACCTTTTCGGCTTAGCCTGAATTGTGTTCTCTAGTAATTATAGAAACCTCAGATTGGACATTATCTAAATTCAGATTCAGATTATCTTGATGTTTTCAGTCTGTTTCTGGTTTTGCCTTTATACTTGACTGCAAACACTTGTTTTTTATCTATTGTGTTCCCCAGCTAGTCTTGTTCTGATCAATGTTCATTTTCCTGATAGACGAGAATAGACAGAGGGTCCCTAATTGACAATTGGCATGAAATGCTACGCAAATCAGATACGGGGAATTCCAAAAATATATGTGTTTTTAAACTGAGGACAAACTTATTATCTGGTGCCTTACTACAACACTTAAATAAAGTATAATTCAAATCCAACTTATTTAGATATATAGGACTCTAAAGCCAAAGGCACATCGTTCTCTATACTATATAATTTTCTTCAATTTTAAATGAAATAACTTCATATTAGAATGAAAGAAATATTACGTAGCTTACTATTTAACATTGAAAATTAATATGCAGTTTTATATCCTATGATATAATATGAGCTAAGGCTGTCTGTAATATATATCTTGAAATCCAGCTGAAGGACTTTTACTTAATCTTGGAATTAGGGACTTACAGCCCTGAAAACGTAATTGGTAATTGGCCACTACCTCAGGAAAATTCGTATTTAGCTACACAGGTCATTTGAAAATAATAAGATTTAACATTGGCCTTATGGGTTGCTAAGTAACTATGTTGGTTGAACAAAATAACAAGGAAAAATTAAACAAAATACTTGTAACATGTGTTTGCAACAAGCCATCTATACAGTATACTAACAAATTAAAAAATACAGTACAGAGGGAAAAACATCAGTTGTAACTATTTAACAAAGATTACACTGAAGATTACTCGACATAGGGGAAAATAGAGTGAGTTTTTCGTATTGTTGACGTTTGAGTGCACTGGCGTAACTCAATGTTTCACTCTTATTTAAGGGTAGATTTTACAATTTTATTCACTCTTTTATTGTTTACATAATTTGGACAGCTGTATTCAGTTGAATTATTATTACAGTTAATTGTATTACAATAATCTTTATAGTAATCAATATACGCTTGAATAGGACTTGTATGTCTTCAGCTAATACATCATATGATAGTACTCTATAGAGAGTGTGCTCATGCTGAAGTTTTACTTATTCTTAAAGAAAGCTTTAATTTAGTACCAAGAAATAAATCACACACCTTACATACGCTGTACTATGTGTACTATGTGTATTGGTGCTATTTTAGCTGATTGCCACTGTATTAACCTGTGATTGTGTATAAAATCCTACTATAGGAACTTATACCAGAAATACTTTTTTTTATTTTTTAGCATTTGTTTTATTTATTTACAAAGTAATTAATGTGTAAGATTAAAATAAATTAATGTATTGGATTGCCAAGTAAAAACTCATATAATTATAAATTGAAATTCCAGTGAAACTTAAATAATAAAAGCCGCGAGTTTCCATACCATGGCTCGGTCCTCCGCCACTATTTTTTTATTAGCCATTTTTGTATTTCCTTATTCCTGCAGAAATACATACATTGTTCCTAAATAAGTACAGATAAAAGTGTATTATGGAACTAAACAGTGGGAAATGACTAATTTACGAAAGTTGTAATAAGTCCTGAACAATGAATATTGGTAAACCAGTAAAGTAAGTTTCGACAGTTTCAAAAGTATGAAATTCCTTTTGTTTGATAACATTTCTTTGCTCCATCACAAGGTTACATGTGCCATATCAAATCGTGAGTCAGCTTCATTGCTACCACAAAGTCAAGTGTTGTGAAAGAAAACATTTCCCAATTCATTATCTCCCTGACTATTTTGTACATATAAGTAGTAGAATAAACAAGTAGTGTATGGTGGATATTACTTGTAGATCTCATCTGAACTATTCTTTAATTCCTCTTCTATTCTCCAATATCTCCTAAGTGCTGATATTTAATTTTTTTACATAGATTAAGTATTGATCTATACAACTATAGAATAAGCATAGTTGTATTGAGGTCATGATCAAATTATCATGGAAAAGCTATAAGTAAAAAGAATATAAAAGGTTTAATTTACCTGTTGCGTCAATTGATCCTTAAGTTATGAAATAACTACGGCCGTTTCGTACTGCTAAACGAGTACATCTTCAGGTCATGAACGTTAAAATACGGCCTTCTCATCCATGGGTGGAGTCGTCAGCACATTTAGGACACATAACACGAACACATACGAAACAATAAAATATTTACAATTAAAAAACTTGGCCAAGTAGTCCGAACACGAGAGTTGTGTAACCGGTAGCGTCAGTCATGACTCATCATCTAACGCTACCGGTTACACAACTCTCGTGTTCGGACTACTTGGCCAAGTTTTTTAATTGTAAATATTTTATTGTTTCGTATGTGTTCGTGTTATGTGTGCTGACGACTCCACCCATGGATGAGAAGGCCGTATTTTAACGTTCATGACCTGAAGATGTACTCGTTTAGCAGTACGAAACGGCCGTAGTTATTTCATAACTTAAGGATCAATTGACGCAACAGGTAAATTAAACCTTTTATATTTGCATTACCTTGATCCAGAGGCTAACCCATCATGAAAAAAGTAAAAAGAGTTATTTAATATGTAGAAAGTGTCCCTCGTTTGAGAGATTCACAACTTGGACAGTGATAATTTGTACATACGTTTACAGTTTTGTAAGTGTGCACAGTTATGAAATTGAAATTGAAAAGAAAAATGTATTGCTCAACATACATGTCGTTGATGTAACAGTAACCAAATATCACTAGTTGTAATATTTGAGTAAACATGTATGTGATATTTATAATAATTTAATTTAATCTTAATTGGACCGAAAATTATAGATAGGCCTACAGTATTTGTTAAAATTAGTGCCTACATATCTAAACAGAATAATTTTTTTCACTATACTGTACAGGGTGAACAACTTAACTGTGCCACCATTGGTATCTCAGAAACTATTAGATTTGAGAGAACATTAAATGGAGTACTTCAACTAGTTTTTAAAGGAATAAAAAAATATTAATTCCAATGTTTCAAAAATGGCCGTCATTTTCCAATATAGTGGCTAAATTTAAAATGTCTTATGTAACATTCTGTATTTTATGATTGTTTTAGATTCTAGATGCAATTTTAATACTTTTTTACTCTTGGCATTTTCTCTAGTTTAAGAGCTAACGCGTGTTAAACTTTGAAAAAATAGCTTGCCTTTGTCTAGTTGTCATAAATGTTTGTGAAAAGTTTCAACTTCGTATGTTAAACCATTCTTTAGAAGAAAAAAAAATAATTGAAAAAACAAAATGGTGGCTGTGTGAGTAACTAAGGACTTCCGGACAAAACAAATATGATATTTAGATATGTTTCTTACTCAGGAACAATGCCCTAAAGTTTTAGTAGAGAGTTCCGGGACACCCTGTATAGTAATCCAGGGACCATGAACATTGAATTTAATTTTACACACCCAGTGATCACGTTTGGACAAAATGTTATGTTACTTAAATCAATTATTTTACTGTTGCTTTTTGGTTAGCCATTTTTAAGTGTTTACTATTGAAAAAACTGGTTTTTCATTAAATTGGGCTTACAGCTAGTACTGTAACTGTATATTGATGTAAATAATGTGGTTTATGTAACTGTATTTATATTTATAAATATTTAAATTTATTATATATATTTATTATTTATAGATATATATTTTATAATTTATTTATTTTATTCATATTATTAGGGCAGTATGAATACGGCGATAGAACTCTTGTGGATATTATAATGTACCCACCAGTCTTCTTGTTCCTCTGTTCATGACTATACACAATTTTGTTTTTATTTTTCAAGTTCAGTTTTCAGTGACCCATTCTTAATATTGTATTACAGGTAATGTGTTTGAAAAAAAAACCAAAGTAATTCATATACAGAGAAACCGCTTACACAAAACCATTCATATTGAATAAGGATCTGACTATGCACCCCCCCCCCCTCCATTGACCAATCTATTATTGTTCGATTAAGATCGATTGAACGATAGATTAATGCACTTGCTATGCTTCCAGGTGGTATTTTCGGCTTACATCGGTAAAACAAAGTTGTATGAATGATGGCTGAAAGTGGATCGAATGAGGTAATAGAGATTTTTACTAACAAAGTTCTAACGTTTTCTACTTAAGAAATCAGAAATGTAGAGTGTTTTTAACGCAACCCGAATTAAAATTACTTCTAGACACTGTTCAACGAGAGAACAAGCGTAATTGTTTGTATCCCTGTTTTCTTTACCTTATTGCCAAGTACATTGTTGCATAGCATCTATAGGGTGTTCATTTGAAAACTTTCCATATCTGTTGTGTGCAAAGGTAAGGCTTTTAACACTTGTTTGTTCTCATTTCCCCCTAATTTCGACATGCCAAATCGAATAAAATTATTTTCAATTTTGAAAAATGCCCCAAAAGGGCCCAATTCGGGGGGTAGGGGTGCTTTTTGAGAAATTTTCAAATGTAAACATGGGTTATGTGATACATCATTTTAAAGCTCTAATCACCCCGATCATTTTGGTGCAAAAAAAGTTTAATTATCTTTAACCGTATTTACAGGGTGGGTCAAAACGTTTTAAAAAAGGACTTTGAAGTCAAGTACCGTATTACCCTAACTACCGAACGGAACAGCGCCAAATTTCTTTCCTAGCTTATTCTTGAGCTACTCTTTAAGATAACTTGTTGTAATGGCATTTTCCATGTTATTTTCTAATTTTAAAAAAATCTCAAATTTTAAGAATAAAAGAAAGCTGAAAACTCAAAATTCTTAAATAGCAAGGTATGACAAATTTCATACCACGTGAAAGGTCCTTTTTTAACAAACATTTTACGTATTTAATATTTCTTTCTATCTCTTACCGTTTAAAAATTGCAGTAGAAAAACATAATTTTCTATGGTAAAATTGTAACTAGTTTTCTAATAAAACAGCCAAAATTCGTCTCTAGACACATTAAATGGTGCAATAACTGAAGGAAACAATTCATAATTATTTTTAGGCAGATAGGCAAACAAGTCATTACGTTTTACTTTGTGAAAAACAAGTTTTATAGCTGATGAGAAAAACCCAAGCGTGGGCCGCTTTCTGTAGTACCATTGACTAGTCAATGGTAGTACTAATTTCAAAAGTACCATTTCCTGTAGTACCTAATCAAATATGGTGTAAACTTAAAAAAATAGACTTTATTTTTACTTATTGGTCATAACAAAAGTGTTCCAGGATAACTGCAAAGTGTTTAACAATAGATATCCAGGTATAACATTGAGTCATATGGCTGTAAATGATTTAGTTAGGAAGTTTTCTGAAACTGGCTCAGTTACCAATGAGAAAAGAACAGGATGAAGGGTCCAAGATGAATTCTGACACACGTAAAAGTAGTCGATCAATTTGTTATGAATCCTACTACATCGTTGAGCAAAGTGCAATGTGTTTTATTAGAAAACTAGTTATAATTTTACCATGGAAAATTATGTTTTTCTACTGCAATTTTTAAACGGTGAGAGATAGAAAGAAAACTTAAATACGTAAAATTTTAAAATTTGTTAAAATTTTAAAATTTGTTAAAAAAGGACCTTTCACGTGGTATGAAATTTGTCATACCTTGCTATTTAAGAATTTTGAGTTTTCAGCTTTCTTTTATTCTTAAAATTTGAGATTTTTTTAAAATTAGAAAATAACATGGAAAATGCCATTACAACAAGTTATCTTAAAGAGTAGCTCAAGAATAAGCTAGGAAAGAAATTTGGCGCTGTTCCGTTCAGTAGTTAGGGTAATACGGTACTTGACTTCAAAGTCCTTTTTTAAAACGTTTTGACCCACCCTGTAAATACGGTTAAAGATAATTAAACTTTTTTTGCACCAAAATGATCGGGGTGATTAGAGCTTTAAGTTGATGTATCACACAACCCATGTTTACATTTGAAAATTTCTCAAAAAGCACCCCTACCCCCCAAATTGGGCCCTTTTGGGGCATTTTTCAAAATTGAAAATAATTTTATTGGATTTGGCATGTCCAAATTAGGGGGAAATGAGAACAAACAAGTGTTAAAAGCCTTACCTTTGCACACAACAGATATGGAAAGTTTTCAAATGAACACCCTGTATATAAGGTTTAGTGTTATTGGGAATTTATTGTTACTAAGTCTCAACATGGGATTTTCGCATATAAAGTATAACTGTGTATTGTAGGTCTACGTTTTTTCTTCAGATTCGGTTTCCTTAAATTGTTGACAAATCGGTTAATAATCCTAATAAGGTACCTAAATCACACCTGGAAACTTAATTTGAAAACCTTCTTGGCCTAAAACCAATTATTTACTTTTCATGTCTTCTTCTACAATATCCCACATAATGCTTAAGCTTGGGAAAACATCACGTTGAGTCTTATTTACAATAAATTTCCAATAACACCAACTCATAGATAACTATGCAACAATGCATATCAGCTGATTGGCAACGAAGTAAAGAAAACAGGGATTACAACACATCAGTTTGTTTTGTCGTTAAAAAGTACTTGTAACTTAGGTTGTGTTAAAAACACAGTGTGTAGTATCATCACCCATAGCATTGACAAACATCCAGACAGTGTGTCCTGTGTTAATGACTGAAAGATTTTTTTTTAATTAGCAGTCGTGATATTTCCTGACTTAAACTTCCGATTACCCGGAAGCTGAAATCTGACGATAATCGAATTTTCGTACGAAATTGTGTACGTTTGCGATCATCGTCCAAAGCCTAACACTCAATGTGGTGTAAATGTGTTGAAAATACTCTGTATCGTTGATATACCGGAAAGTAAACCATTTTCATGAAGGAGGACGTATAAAAACAGAAGTGGCCAAATGTAGTAACTTACCCGACATTTCTTCAGTTACCTTTCACAATTTCAGACAGGTTTCTGGGGGAAGTGCGAGTCTAGTGTATTTTTCAGATGGTATTTTTATGTTTAACAAATATTTTTGTTTTTGACCTCACGTTGAAAATATAACGATCGTTTAGTATTATTTTTACAGACCGTCAATAGAGCTTATTTACCTCAATAGTTGGATTAAAGTCAAAACAATACTGGTGATTTCAATATAAATAACGAAGCCCGAATTTGTTATTGATATATATTACAATTTAAAAAATGCAGTTTCCCTTATATTTGTTTGCATAGAATCATTAAATGTTTGGTTATTTCCACGTTTTGTATCCTAAGATCATCTATAAAATACCAATTAGCTGTATAATGAAAGATTTTTACTGAAAACTATCACTGAAATGTCTATGCTACAAGTTGTTTGCAACATACTCATCGTTAAGATAATATTTTTCAACCACGCTAAATTAAATGTAAGCCTATGTAGTCAAATGCATGTTGTGTAATCTAATGTGTGTATGTAAATCAAATGTATGCATATACTTCATGCAGTACAGTACCTTCATAATCTATTTGATTGTCCTTGGAACTTTGAGAAATATTTTTTAGAAAGGTTTTTATTTTCCCTATTGATATTATACCTGTATGACTCTGCGAGATTTTTGTAAACAACTGTTAAAATAAGACATGAAAAAATATTAAATCCTTTATCAAATCATATCATTTTATAATTTTATACAATATACAAGGAGAAATTTAACTATTTTATTTATGGTTATACCATCAGAAAACACATTTGGAGTATGTTTTAATACGAATATAGCCATTCTTAGTCATATGGATTTATTGTTTGAGTAACAGACAAGTTTACACTATTTTCTTATTTAATTATACATTGAATGATAGTTGAATCAACTTTGTGTACTATTTATAGTTATACTATCAGAAACCCAATTTAGAGTCATATTGAACTCTTTGCGATGTTAAGACAATAAGTAGGAATTCTATGTATGGTATATAGAAAAACAAAAAAGAAAATCTATGTCCTAACAGTAGATCAATTATTTACAGATCCATCCGCCAATTGACAAGACAGTCAGTAGGTTATAGCATTGACTATAATATATAGTCATTGGTTCTAGTTTGTGTAAATCATCAATAACAAGACAACGGAATAAATCCAACTCATACTAAAATGCACATCTACAGCTAGCCAATGTACAAGTACAGGCCTAGTTCTGTTAGTGGTCAATTTAAATGTACTTAATGCATATATTACGACTGTACAGTTGAACTAACGTTTTATTGTACAGCATATACATAACCAGACATAATCATATACAAACTCAAAAAACTAAAACTAAAAACTGTTGAACATTATAGTTATCATTTTTATGACAAGTGCAGTGTTGATAAATCTTTACTTATTTATATATTTTGTATTGCAAAATTGTATTTTGTACTTAATTGGATTAAAAAATATAAATATAATATAAAGCCAGCCAATAGCATGATTACACAATTAGTTGGTTTAATTGTGTTTCTTGCAACCACTATTAGGTCTTTTGAAGGATCTTAAGGTATTATAAATAGCAGAGAATGGGGAGTCTATTGATTATAGTCATGAATCTAAATTTATCGTGATTATATTAATACACAAATCAGCATGGGATTAGTATAATCTAAACTTGTTTTAGTAATTAGCTGTTATAGGTAATTTATTCCAATTTCTAACTAGGAAAATACGTAAATAAAAAACTTAAAATTAAAACATTTAAATTTTGTTCAGTCTGTTATGAAAGTGCTTTGCCAATTCAGGTTTCTTTAAGAAATAAACTCCCAAGTGACCTGAAATCTTAATTTTACACCTCGCTGTTACAGGTAGAGTGGAGAATGTCAAGCCTAAGATAGCTCTTTCATTATTATTAACTCCACGTCTTATGTCTACCACATCACTGTGCCACGCTTGATGCACCATGGAAACAGGTCACAGTTGGAGCATAGATAAAATTAGTATAGAGTATGTATACTCCTTTAATCTATGGTTGGAGTTTTTCAGGTGTCTCCACAAGCCTTCCGCAAGCGAGTCATGTCCTGGGTTGCAGACCTTGAGTCAATCACTCCCCTTCCACCTGAGTCAACTAACTGTCCTATTTGTTAAGTATTATTAGGTAAATATCAGCCTTCTTCTTGTATTTATCATTTTTGTATTTTATGAAATTTTTTCTTATACCAAAAAAAGGAAAAAAATCTTTATTTACTGTTAGTGTTCAAGTCAGTCTGTTTTTCGCGCTTACCTATATTTGTTAAAAAACTTTGTTTTTGCTTACTAACTATTTCTGTATACCTATATGTAAAATAAATAAATCACTTAGTTAATTAGATCAAGGAACTTGATCAACCTATATCTGCTTTTAGTATATCAAATCTACAAATCTATCTAGGGTGGCACAACTCATAAAATGGATTTTTAAGATTCTTTGGGTGTCGAAATTATTATCACTGTGTACAATCCATAGGTTTATAGTAATTTGAAAGATTTTACATAATACATTGATAGACTACGTTAGACAATTAATTTTATAACATTTTACAAACACTAGGTATGGAATTACTTATACAATGTGTGTGTATAATTTTAGTTTGTTTGTAAATCTATCGGAATAATCGTAAATAGTAATATTTCCGTCCCTAAATTTGTATAAATGACCTGACTAATGTTTGTTATAATAATAACAATTTCCTTTATATATTAATGTTGGGATTTGATATTGGTAAACCAATACAACTCCTATTTATTATTATTATTTTTTTCATTATTAATTTAGGTTTGTAAGTTAGTAATGGTATATTGATATAATGGTATATTGTAATATTGGTAATTTAATAACTTGCCAGCTCATTTTGAGTTTTAACAAGAATGTGTTAACATGTTTTGTGTATATAAAATATATATATTACGTTAAATAAGTGATCAAGGCACAAATAGGCGGCCGCACAGGAGACGCAGCACCTAAAGTGATATTGCAGACATTTTTTTTTAATACAGTATTATTAAATTATGTTTAGCAGTTTTTTTAAATGCATAACTGATTAGTAATAATAGATAGGAAAACATGTTGCCCAGGTTTACAGTTATGCCAATCTCTCTGCCAATGTTGTAGGCCTACTAGTATTGACAAATGTAATTCTACCTTGTATGTACCTGAAATCTCATGTGAACCCGTTCTGACTATAGGATCTTTTTTTGCGTAATAATCGAGCTGTTCACGAGTTAATGAACTACATTAAAAGACTCCGGGAACTGATTCTACATAAATGAATCAATATGAAAAAAGTTTTTTATCTTCAAGAAACAGGTTTTTTGTAAATATGGGCATGTACACGTAAACTTTTCAATTCTGGACTTTTTCTTTATTTATTACAAGAGACTATTCCATGTAATTAGAATACTCCCAGGATTTAGGTAGGTATTTTAAATGTTGCACAAATGTCGGTAGGGTTTGGGACATCTATTCCTGTCAAAGTTTCGATTTTGCAAATACTATCCATGTATTGTGAAATTGTAATAACTAGTCATAAACTGATGGTCTTATAGAATATGAAATATTTAGCATTTTCAATTAGGCCTACTATATTATAAACCCTAATTTTGAGATGTATTCCACATTTTAATTTTTTGTGTAGGGGCTTACAAAATGTATGCCAAAACCGTAGCATTCTCATTCTTCCTTATTCTGCCATAGTTTTGTAGTCATGCCGTTAAACTTTAAACTCGGAGAAAAGATTATATCCCACCAAACATGGCTCTAATACCCTTCTCCCTATTATTCCTCCATCCTTTCCATCCTTGACTAAAAGACAAGCTCTGCATGCTGATGCACAATTTTATAATATAGTTAAGCGTCATGAAAAATAATGTGATAACGTTAAACATATTGACACCAAATTTAAGTTTTTTTCATGTAATCACAGATTGTAATTCTATATTCGGCTCAAGACTATCCATATGGGTAAATTCAATTGCTCACTTCCCCTTAGTATACCTAAGGGGAATACTAAAACACAATACGTCAGAGAAATATGATGAATTTTCAGTGATAAGGTTGTTTTTTAACTGGACAAATAAAACCTTTGAAATGGAAATATCTTGCACTAACAGGTTTATCCTTGAAACAGACATCGAATTATCGATTGAATCAATCAGTGACTGTCTCATTTTAATCTGTAAATGTTTAAGTACATTGCCACAACAAGTACTCCGTTCCGTTGCTTTGGGTCTATTATTGTAATAACTTAACTGTAGCACTAGATGTAAAATAAAAACATTCATCCAAATAAACTTATTGCTTAATACCAAGATTCACATAAATTTATGTTTTAATTTTGACAGTCAGTAACTCAGTACATGTTACATAAGTAAATAGCCCCTTTATCAAGCCAGCGTAAATCAGATACAATAGTTCTGTTTTACATGAAAACTGATGCAATACAAACAAATGAAAAATACCTTTTAATAAAAGAAAGAGATATTTATATAAAAATATCTTTCCCTACAGTCACCCAACAAAGTGGGCTTTCTTACACAGATTATAGTACAGAAAGCCTTACTTTGGCGCACACCAGTATTCCAACCAAACAACACAAAACAGTGTGCTTTTATTATGCACGTAATCCGTGTACGTTTGAAAATAAGTTGGCAACACTTAAAGATATTACGACTAAGATCAGCTGGTGCAGCGTTTCCCATTTCGTCCAATGTTTGGATTTAACCTAACCTAAAAACGTGTTGTACAGTATTTGAGAGATCAATTATTTATATAATTTATAGTAACTGTTGGAAAAATATAGTGTGTAACAAGAGTGCAAACTGCCCCCCACTAGTTACACAAATAAATAACTATAAAAATTCGTCTTGAACGCCCAACGACTGTTTAAAACTCTGTGGAAAAATATTTGTTACCCAGGTGTCCAAAGTAGGAGGCCTTTTCCCCATCTCAGTTCTGACGCACGGTAACTGCCACAGGTCTTTTTGGCGATCTCAGATACTAGAATCAGATTAGGTGGCCTGGTTTGTTGTTATATATATTTATGGTGAGTAAATATATTTACGGTCGGTAGCGTCGCGGACTTCGGGCCTAAGGCAACGATGTCGTGGGTTCGGATCCTGGTCACTGCCACAAACTTTTATCAGTACAGTTCACCTTTGTAGTGTACCGGCTCACCCCTTGCTTTGCTTGATACGTTCCACGCACAGATCTATAGTCTATGTGGACGGGCTAATGCAAGGTTAAAAGAGGCCGCCAACCTAAAAAAAAATATATAGTAATAATAGCACGCACAGAGGAATAAACTAAATATTCTGCTTTCAAGTGAATGTTTATAACATATTGTAATTTTACTCGTGGCACCAATTGCTTTGTATTTTTAAGAACAGTATTATATATGATAAACTATTACTATGATATGGATATAGGATCGATTCAATTGGTATTGAATCGTCTCTAGAGTCTTATAATATGATTCATGTAATACAAAGCCGTTGGTTGACACGATTATTTTATTTCTGAAGTCAGTATTATAGTTCTGATTTGTGAATTTTAACTGTGGTTATATCAGTTAATCTTCTTTGTAAAACCAAACAAGTGCTTTCAATTAGGGTATTTTTTAACTATACGTCATATCCTACCTATTTAAAATTAAAATATTACTGTAGGAAGAAATGCATATTTTAAATTGATGTTATGTTTATTTATTTTCTGAGTTAATGTTTATTTTTTTAATAATAATTTTTACATCTGATTGGTGTTCTTGATGTGTTCCTATTATCTTATTAGATTGTCCTTTGTCGTGTAGATCAACGTGTAGATTTTATTTTATGTTAATTTGTTTGTCTTTGTTAACAATTTCAAGTATGGGAACGTTTTCATAACACATTTTTTATTCAATATGTGTAATATTGTACGATGGAAAAATAAATTTAAACTTACACAGGTTATACTAAATTGCATACTCCTATTATTATTTTTTAGCCAATAATACTTTTCCCCCTGTTATATAAGAGTGGGATATTTATGGAAATAGTTCATAAGCCTATAGCCATATATCATATTGTGAAGGGTGGTGGGGATGAGGAGAGGGAGTAGATGATGAGGCCGAGATAGGCCGGAGTAGAAGACTCGCGCTGTCAGTGTTCGTGTGTCCTCTGGCTAGAGTGTAGGATACCACCATAGACCACCATAGCATCCTCTACCATGGACCACCACACCACTTGACATGGATATCTAGTTAACTGTGAGTACCTGCAGCGATAGTCAAACTCATAAACAATGTGTGAAGCTGATTTAAAAAAAGTGAAAACATATTTTCTATTTTGACTAAATAAACTTTAGACGTGTTCTGAGACTAAGGTTTAGAATACAGTTTCGACTACATTACTGGTAAAAAAAAGACTCAATATCAAAATACTTTGGTATACATTTGAATACATCTATCAAAGTTTTCCGTATTCAGACATCCTATTCTACTGTCATTAAAACTCTAAAGTACCTGAGTGATCTAAGTTACAAGAAAATTACCATTCTAAAAAGTAATATGGGAGCTGATGGGAAACATAGGAGTGGTAACATGGGATAGTAAATAAATAAATAAATAAATCTTTATTAAGCGTTTCTTTGGTACGCCAGCTTTTCAGAACAACTTTCGCCACTATGCTAAATATCTTATTCAACAATCAATTATACATAGCAATTTGAAATTTTTTTACATAACAATTCAACATATCAATTTAGCCGTTATACACTTAGACAATAGTACTATGGGAACAATTTATAGTGTTCTAATCCAAAAACAAAAAATTCTTTACGGTGAAATAAACCAACCATTCTCTCAATGTAATAGTCAATTAATGTCCAAAACAAGACTTCCGTCATGATTAAATCTCCCCAATTGCCACTGGTGATTGTTGACATGTAAAAATACTGTAACTGTTGGATCGAACTGACTTCCAAGAAAAATATTATGTGATTTTCAATCAATAAAACTGTCTCTATTAAAGAGCTCGTTTCTTTAAAACCATCCAATGAATAATACAATAAGTAATTTATAATAATTTTTAAAAGTTTTATTTTACGAATTATAGCTATATCAAATTATAATAGCTATTTATAACAAAAATAACTATACGTATAACTACGTAGTACCCTCACTTTATTGAAAAACCATTAAAACCTCAAAATAAAAAAGTTTTACCTCATTGAAATAGTTCAGGAAAAGGAAGAACGCTTATGTTCATTGAACTAATAACGTATTCTAGTTGCAAATATAAATGTATATATTATGCTTCGTTCTTCTTAAAAATATTAATTTTGAAAGTTACATTCAACCATCAATGCAGTCTAACTCAATATTTAAAACTAAAGTATAATACAATATGAAAAGCAAGTAAATGTGTCACTTTTATGTTTGGTGTTCTCTATCTGTACTCCTTGAGCCGGTTAGACAGGTTGGTTTGAATTTTTAGGTCTGAAAGTATTAAAAATTATATTTATATTTATAATATTTAAGGCACTAAAATATTGTAAAGATAATTAATTATCATATTACTAGGGAGTTTTGGGGGGACTCGGCTTAATCAGAGGTATAGAAAACTTACAAATTTTACCCGTGGCAAACATTGTTAAGGTGTCATTGTTTTCATTGGGTCTTTATATATAAGTTATAATAACAACTTACTATTATAAATTTATATATTAAATATATACTCAATAAATATATAATATATAGTAAAATTATAAACTAATCAATGTTTGTCATTGACTTCCTAATTGATTGTACAAATTGTAAAATATATGTAAAAAAAAAAACAAATTCATTATTTCATATATTATATCAAAATATATTTGACTGGTAGCTTCGTTGTAAATAAGAAATAAGTCAACTGACAGAAAGTAGTTAGTAGGAAAATATATTGCCAAGGGAGCTTTTAAGTTAAAAGAAGACAACATTTTAATTTAAGAAAAATTCATGTATACAATTCCACATTCTTAAATAGCGTCGACCTTAAATCGTATTTTTTTCACAACCCTAAACTAATAAATAAGAAAATAACTGAAGATTAAATTACAGTTTAAGATATCTGTCAGTCAGAGATTAATTAGTGAAATAAAGCGTGAGTGAGGCCAATTTAAAATCAATATAAGGAGATCATTTTTCTTAGAATTCATTTAACTTTTAAACTAACTTTAAAACATTCGTTATGATTCTCAGAAACAAAACTTCTTCACAGGATATTCCATCAATTTAGTTATCACATTCTGCGATTCAATTATCTGCATGGATCTACCACAGTAATCTTAAACATATATTATATTTTTAGCATACGACTTTTAAATATATTTACCAATTAATTGGTTAGAATAATGTTAAATATAATTGTTACCATAGCAAAGATAGCTTAAAAAGGATAAAACAGATGGATAGCTAACATGCAAGTTGTGCATAGTTTAATAATTCAATTTCATCATCGTTTAATTTTACCATCAGTTAGCGTAATACGAGTGATGTGCTTTAATTGAAAAAATATATATATTTGAAGTATCGTCAACTTCTTATGGGGAGTTTTTGTACATTTTTCCTTTGTGACTTGAATAGTCCAAGATAAATAATGCGATTAAAATACAAAAATTAAATCCTCTGTTGTACTATTGGACTTTGACATGTTGAGCTAACTTTAATTCATAGTATTTTTTTCAAAATCATCTATGAACTTTTACTAAATGATTTAACTTTAAACTTTAACTTTACTTCGAAAGGCTTAACGTTAGGCAAGGAGTGTTAGAAATATGCTAAATTGAATGGATAAAAGGTTCCAAGTTGTATCCATAGCATAACGGATTTTAAAGATAACAAATTAAAGAAGAATATTAAATATATTGTGGTATTACATCACACAAATATTAATTAAAACCAAATAATGTTGATTCTTCATTGCTTTTAAGTGTTGGTTTGGTAGGGTTACAAAATCATTTCAGTGGTTAATATTAATAAAAATCTTCGCTTTTAAAGTTTTGTTGTGTGCTTAGTTTCCACATAAAGGGCTTAGTGAATGACCTGTTATAGTACAAGATTAGTTACACAGCCTTAATTCGTTAGTCCGAATATCGTATTAAATTGCTTCAATTCTATTTGCGTTACCTATTCTTTTGTATTATTTTAGTAACACACGTTTACACTTCTTACACCTTCCTTTATGAAACAAGTTTAGAATTTAGATGTGTTATTCTAATAAAACAAATTTTAAGTTGTGATGAATGAAATGTATGATCATATATTAAATAACAATCGTGTATAGTAGAACAACATTTTTACAAACCGCTTAACTGCTTACAGTTGTTGCATCTTTGTCAAGTCAAAGATCAGGCAATCTACGTGAATAAAGTACATAAAATACTTAATTCAGTGCTGTATTACTTAAAGAAATATGTTTAAGAATGCTCGAGTAAGTCTTATATCAACACTATGTAAATATTTACATTACGGTTTGTGATATTTAAATTCACTTTCATCAATAGAATAACTGGCTTAATTGACAGAATTTAACACATGGAGTAGCATTATTGAAACGTCCGTGAAAAGAATGTTGATTGCGTAACATCCCGTAGGCAATGTCAGCTAGACGTAATTTACGCACCACTTATTAGCCTAAATTCATGTAATTCAATTAAATAAAAATATAGAGCAGGAAGTCAAAATGCACGAATGTCGTTAAGTATTGAAGTCACATAATATTAGGCTGTAGTTTTACGTATATATGGCATTTTTAATTGATTCATAAAATAAGAAATACTACATAAATGAATCAATTTGTGAATGATCACTACAACTGGCAACGGTCCTGCATAAAACCAGTGACTGCGTAAGGCAATAATGACGATTAGTGTGTGTTACGTTTATTGTTATCATTTTTTGTGTGTACATAATCATATATTACAAGGACTTCGATCTTATTCATAATATTTTATTGATAATAACCTTAAAGAGTTTGTAACATCTACGATATTATAGAAAAATAAGTAACTACTAATTGAAATCACACACAATTTATCCAACTTAAGTAAAAGATATCAAAAAGCTACACTTTCTACTTAACTTATCAAAAATAGGCCTAAACTTAGAGGCCAATCAGTAGTTAACTCTTAAACAAATCACGATGGAAATATTTTAATCAATCAGAAATTGTAAACTTCTACTTCAACCAAGCAAAAATTTAATTCTTTAAACATTCCCCAAAACATTCAAGGCTAAAGTATAAAACAAACTGGCATTTAAATCTAAAACAAAATATGTTCACATACATTTGAGTAGGCATTATGTTAAACAATAAATTAACTTTACTTTCTGAGCGAAACCAAAAGAATTTTCCCAAAACCAAACTCTTTCCAACACTCGAATGTATACCTTTTAAACTATACACAGAAAATTAACATTATACAGCAGAATAGTATACTGTATTAGTTGAAGCTAAAAACCAGAGTTTAATGGGTAAGACTCATCAAATGGTACAATCACACATTTTAAATGAAAAAAGAAAAATAGACAAGATGTTATTTAATTCTCTAATGCCACCCTTTATTTAATGCGATCACTTATGTTTTACACAATTGAAATCGGTTTACTTATATAATTAAGCTTCATCAAAGTAATCCCGTTGCGTAATCCTAATTTTTAATAATTCCTGTTACGGCTAGAATCTGGATAATATTTCCAAGAGTTATTATTAGATTTTTACTGTCTATATATCAGTATACAAGAGGTTTCTCAGGTTTTTCAAAGAATATTTAACACTAATAAAAATGCTAATTTGAAAAAAAAATTTGTATGGAAAATATTGGTGATTTTACTAGTAGTAAGTAAATAAACTTAGGTTTATTCGAGGAACAATATTTATAAACATGATTTAAACATTTCCCTCTGCAGGTATGTTGATGATTTGAGAGCATCAATAAACAAATATTACACATTGTTAGAAAAATTAATTTGTACTGGTTATCATAATTTAGTTAATTGTTAGACATTTATCCAGCCTGTACTTTGAGATTATCTAAATAGTTCCTTTAATGGATTGTCTCAGTCTAAACATAACATATCTATAACCTGGTTAGTGTCATGCATTTCATTTATAACTCAAACTACCGAGTAGATGCCATCGGCAAATATGTTGATATGTTTTGTTTAACGTTAAACTGGTTATAGACTGATATTTTCCCATAGTCTTGATAAAAAAATGTGTGCTTTTATGTGTGTGTGGTAGAAAATGTAATTTTAAGACGATTTTATTCTTGTAACTTTTTTCATAAACCTAACAGTTTCAAAGATAATAATGGTTTAAGTTGTGAAATTTCATATAGTTTTCGAATAAAACAGCTGGCACACTTATATCAATCACCCTGTATATACATATCACATGACCTAGCTTTAATAAAATTATAACGCCAAATACAATCCCTGTATGTGAATTCCCACTATTATTTCATACACAAATAACCTAATGCTGATAGTAGATTTTGCTAATCTTTAATTAAACTTTATAAATTGACGATAAAAACTGTAGGGATAATTTACTTTCTTCAGTCTAGTCTTATGCAGGGATGAAGTCTGCAAACTAATTTCTAACTGGTAGTTGTCAACGTACCACATTAAAATTGTAACCATAAAACACGGATCCACATTGTTACTGAAAAGAAATTAAAGCTGGCATATACCCTAAAATATCATACCAATAGACATATATCGCCTTTTAACCAAAATGATAACCCCAAGTTTAATCCCAGCATGTGAATTCCCACTATCTAGTCTTAAACATCTATTTTATATTCTATTCCTGTTGTCCCAGAACTAACTAAGCTTTTAAATGTTCAGCACTACTGGCCTATCAATTGTATCAATCGATTGTGATAGATTGTCATTGTATGTATACATGATGTTCCATTGCAAAATATACACATTTTAACAGTAGCTTTTCCTGGCTATACATTCTGACGCTGTTCTGTAGGCCCTGTTGAAAATTCCGACTGTAATATAGTTACTCTTTTTTCACACCTGCAAATTCCAACCACGTGGTTCGCTAGGTTTAACCACAGGTTCCCTGGTCCCCTCGGCGAGTTAGTCACTGTAGTTGTCCGAGTTAGCGCGTCACGCCCACGCTTGTAGCCGGAGATCTCTATCATAGCAATTGGCCTACAAAAGCTCCCGTCATCCCCACTTGCTCAAAGGAAGCATTTAATGTTTGCAACATGAACTGTTCTACAGTTTAACATTATTCAGTGAAAGGATTAGTAAGTGGATAAAATAACTCGGTAACATATTTATTTTGCAAAGGTATCAATCAAAGAGAGGGGCGGAGGTTTAAAGGCGTAAAGAATTGTTACCTGGGTATTTGATACCTGAATACCTCGGTAGCCTATTTGGCATACAAGACATTGGAATGGTACATTCGGATAAGATTTTGGGGTGTTTCAAAATTAATCTAAGACATAGTGACGAACATAAACTCAACTTATGAGTGACAAATAAAACATATAAACACGTTTGAAATACGAAGTTATTATAGCGTGAAAACACCATACATTTTAGTTTGGTTTAGCATTTTTTCCATTATTTGATATTAAATGACATAATTAAGATAGGTAAGTGAAAGTGACGAGTGTTAAGGATGCACATAGTAATAAAGTGTTGCAATGTTAAAAAAAGAATATTTAACTGTGGTATTCCACAGTTTTCTTTTATTTAAACCTCCAATAATGTTCCCTAATAATATTAGGCTGTAGTTTTACGTATAGGTATATGGCACAACATGGGTTTGTGATCAAAATATTAAAACCATGAATTCAAACGTTAAAACGTTGTTTTAAAGCCTAATAAATACATGTTAGGTCCTGAAAGTGATGCTAAAATAGTACAGTAACGTGCAATACTCATAAATTGTAACATGTCTATAACAGTGGGGGTTGTTATGGTGAGAAGTCAAACATATTTACCAGATTAAAGTTAAAATATTAATTTTAAATTCGTTAAAACTGAATTTCACTTGTACAGTATTTTATTTACGTTTGCAAAAATATGCTAGCAAATTATCCAAGTAGAATGGATTAGGAAATTTCAATTTTTTTTAGCGTCTTCACTTTTAACAGAAAGGAATACAAACTTGTGGTGATTAACATATGTAATAATACATATGTGACGATTACTGCATCAGAAACATGAACCTTTTAAAACCGTGGAATTACAACAATCAATGTGATAGTGCACACCATTTGGATGCTGGTTTAACCGTTAAAATCAATGTTAATCATGTTTTGCGTGGTTGGTTTATGTGCAAATCTGTGCACAATACCATTACCCTACTACTATTTGAAACTGTTCTAAAATTAAAAAATCCTCGTATGCACTGCATTAGTTTATATTTATTTATACAGTATTTGTTTACTACAAAAATTGATATTTTATTATAAATAAATAATGAATAGCACTTTCCATGATCCATTCAAATAGGTTGCCTTCAATTTTATTCTACATTTTAATTACCTACTAATGTAGTCAGATAAATAAAATGTTATACTTATTTTGAATATTATACTTCTTAACATATAATACATTGAAACTGAAGTTAACAATTTAAAAAGGAGCTGAGTCATAACTAATATACACACAAAGAAGTAAGCACATTAAGTCAGGTAATATGTTGAAGCCGTATCCTTACTAGGCCGGCCAGCTTGCCATATTAAGCATCATGTCACTGAGGCTATAGTCGTGAGTATCAGGGTTGGATGTTGAGTTTATAAATAGTTTTAAAATACCTCAACTTAATTTGAAAGACAAAATTTAGATAAACTATACCACTCCATGAAACACTTTACCATTCCTTACAAATTTACACGTTTAATATAAAGATTAACAGCCTCGTACGTGTAATTAAATTACCATAAATTACAAAAATAAGTAAAATATCGCTTGTAATAATATATTCACACCCACACTGTTTACTCACAAGACAGTAAACGCATGTATAAAACGTGATCGTGATACAAGTGGTGATTGGACACTCCAATCATCATTAGACCCAATAGGCGAATGATGGAGCTATATGCATTTACCGTCTTGTGAGCAAACAGTATAGATTTAAATATATTTACACAAGTCTTATTTGAGGTATTTTTGTAATTTCACGTTTAAGATATCTAAACAGATCATAAGAAGAACCGTAATAAGCTATAAGTATGATATGAAGTAGAAGCGAAGTGTGTGGTAGTGTCGGAGACTTGAGCCCACTACAACGTGCCGCACTAACCTTTGATCCGGACCGACTATTCGTCGGTTAGGAATCGGCAGCGGTATTGCTGATAGGCAAAAAGAGTTAAACACACGTCCGCTATGTGTCGACGTTTGCTGCTCAGCAACGCCGATATGAGTGGGGGTGTGGCTTAAGAAGGCATATCAATGTACTTCACATACACCATCTAAGTGTCTGCATTGTCCATTTTAATTGAACCTGATTTTCATTAGTTACAAAAGTTAAATAAGATTACTATGGTTTACAGGGAACTGATAATAATATTACCATTTTAAGTTTTGTAAAGCCCTACACAAATTGCAATTACAAAAATTGATACGACCATGAATTAGCTGCATGTTTAATTTATCTGATGAAAGGTTTCTTATTTATATGTTTGTTTCAGGCTCTGTTGACGACTTCAGTGTGGAAATGGAAACTAGGGAGAACCCGTTAGCAAACGACCACCTTCTGGGGTTGGAGTTGAACCAGTGTGGGATGGGGAAGCCATCCAACACGGCGGCGAAGAAGGAAGACAGCCTTCCTGAGCGAGGAAGCTGGACGAACAAGCTGGACTTTATCCTGTCTGTGGTCGGGTTGGCCATTGGGTTGGGAAATGTGTGGCGATTCCCTTACCTCTGTTACAAAAATGGCGGTGGAGCCTTTCTCATACCTTACTTCCTCACCCTGCTACTGGCGGGCATCCCCATGTTCTTCCTAGAACTCGCCCTTGGACAGATGCTGACGATAGGAGGGTTGGGAGTGTTCCGCATCGCACCCATATTCAAAGGTAAGAAAACTGATACAAACCTTTTGTAATTTCTGGTTCCTAGAATAACGAAAATTGGGAGAACTAGAGTGACCATGTAAAATTTCGAATCTTTATGTAAAAAAACATTTTATTTGTTAACAATTTTCCTCATCTATCAAGATACAATTATTTAACGCTGATGATCATAATCCTCACATAAATTAAATAATCCTTAAAATTTATCAGTGTGGGGATTGCTTGTTATCGAGTGGCATAGAGTTTACCACGAGGTTTACCAATTTGTATGTTGGCATACTTGTTATTTTTTATGAAAAGATTTTGTGCATAGTATTTTTAAGAGAGATTTGCACTCTTTACGTCGATTGAACTACGAACAACCAACGATAGTGACTATTCACACCACATACACACAAAAACCTTTTTAAACGAGTAACCTCTAAAACCGACTGGTATTTGAAAATTGAGACTTCCATACCCGATTTGAAATCAAATAAAACTTGAATGAATCCATACCAATTCTAAGTCCTCGCAATAAATTGTCCCTGTAAATATTTAGCCAATTTAAATGTTGAGACCATGCTTAAGCTTTTAACATTTATTTAACAGGTCAACAGCGTAAACCAAACTTTAGTACGCTGTTTTCCAAGTTTATTTCAATGGTCTAACACAATTTCAACATAGGTAGTCCGAAATCCATTCATTTTTCATATTGATATTTTCAATATTTTTTACCAAGTGATTGACAAACGATTAAATTTATTATACCCTCTTTAAAATATCTATAACTGCAGTATTATGTATATTAATACAACAAATAAGTGACATTTTTTGTAAATAAAACTTACTACATTTCTTGGCACAGTAATAATTTACTGTATAAAACTATACTTAACGCAAAAGAAATGTAAATCGACCTGTAGTCAGCAATCCCTCAAAACATTATGTGCTTCGAATACCAGTTAACCCGTATTGAATGATATGAAAACAAAATTTATCACCTCACATGAAATGTAAAACAAATCAAACATTTTATTCGTATGAAGAAATTTCTGTAAATGTACTTCCTTTTTTATTGTGAGAAATTTCTAACAGCCGATAATTGAATATAAATCATTATAACTATATTATCAAACTAAAATGTTTCGTTTTTAAGTTTAAGGAAAATTACATAATTGATGATCAAATCCTAAAAATACTGCTATCTCACCATGGTAAAACAATCAAACACACCCGCATCTTCAATCCGACAATACTTACAAAATGATAAAGGAGGTTTATTATTATATTAGATACCCAATTTACTGTGGGTGATTAATTAAATAAGTTGGAAACTAAAATTAAAGCCCAATACATGAAACAACTCTATTAAAATTCATAAGCCTTGGAATTATAAAATTAAAGGATTCAAGATAGGTCAAATTAGATTAACGTATAACAGTCATACATTGCACGGTAACTGCACGTTTAATTATACTGTATAAAACACTTCAATTGCAATTGCATTTTCATTTGCAATCAATAAATAAAACATTCCAAGATTCATACAAATCTTCTGTTTGCACAAACCCTGTTCGTACAAGTGGAAAATTAGTAGACCAGGCAACAGTATATAAGAAAAACTATGGCCTAGGCAGAACATGTAGCTTATTAAAATCCCTCTGTACTAATATGGTGATGCAGTATAATGTTTATGTATTGTGCATTAGTATGTTTTTACATATTGTGCAATATGTAAATATGCAATATGTATTGTCCAACCAAAACAATCCGTTCCGTATTTTATTTAGTTGCGTTCATTGAACAAAATACTAAAATGTATTGATAAAGTTCTAGGGGCAGAGTGCCAATTAACTTAAATATCATAAATTAAAACCTTTCCACCACTCATTTAGTAGAGAGTATTGGTAACACCATTACTATTATTTGTTACCATCGTCACCAAAGCAAACTAAATGTCTAATAAGCTAAACATTTAACAAGCAGAAGCCATGGTTAGATGAAGAAATAGAGTTCGTGTTTGGAGATAGAAACCAATGTTGTTCCAAAAGCTTAGTGATACATCGAAATTAAAGGCCATATAAAAATAAATACAATAAGGAGGCATATTTTTAATCCATGGTAGTATAGTTAGTTTACTTTTGTAGTATGAGAATATACATCAGTTTATTTACGTTCGTGCACAAAATAATTAATTAATCCAACTTATCTCCAACATAATCTTATTTGATCAAAACTCGGGATTACCAAAATACTCTGCTTCTATAGAGGGAGTGGTTTCTAAACTGTTGAGTACCCCTAATGTAAGAATGGTTGTTATTCCTTGTTTCAAAAGTATTTTATGTTATATTCTCTGTTGTTTCGAATTACCTTTACCCTAATATTGAGTTTCTTTTCCAGGAATTGGTTATGCTGCTGCCGTCATGTCTTGCTGGATGAACATTTATTACATTGTTATCCTAGCGTGGGCTATTTTCTATTTCTTCATGTCCCTCAGATACGGTAACTATTGTTAGTTGTAGTAATTTTAGAAATAAATATTTAAAGGTCGTAAATGTTGAGTATTATCATACGGTTGCATTTTCAAAGTATAATCTGTATCTAGTAAAATAAATGCTCTAACGAACGAGTGCCTCTAATGCTCTAATACGAGTCTTTTGCAATATACTCGTAATACAGTACTGAGTTTACCTTTTATAATCTTGAACCAAGACTCAACGAAACCTTCCTGCGCACATACAATGAATTTATTCATACTTATTGAAGATTTATGGACTCCTTGTCATGATAACAATTCAACAAAAATTAAGTTGTTAACAAATAAGAAATAACTTAAGTAAAAAATGTAGGGAAATCGGTATGAAGTTAAAATGTGAGTAGGAATTTCAAGTAGCTTGTAGTATTACAATACTCCGCCACAGCAAACCTGCAGACTAAGCGAATTCCCGTTTGCCTGATTCGATTTTCAATTTAATCTATTTCAATAACATTAGGCTTAACGAGTACCTAGGTTTGCTGCTACAGGGAGGGCACTAAGGGTGTTTTAGTGAAACATTAATCGCTGAGTGTAAAATAAATAGATTTGCCAAGTTTGATTAAAATATATCCATAAACAAGAAAACTACAACAGTTAACTTTTTCACCATAAGAATAACATGGAAAATTTAATTTAAAATTGTTTTGAATTTTCTCTGTAACCAATAACCATTCAAAAAAAACTTCAATATACTAAATGATTTGTTTTATTAAGCTCTTTAAAATGGTCTAGAGAGAAATTGGGAAATTTATGTTTTGAGGGTCAAAATGATAAAAACCTATTTTTACACCATAAACCGTAAAACCTTTTTCCCATGGGTCTTTCATGCTGGTTTCGAATAAACGTAGGTTTACACGTTTGTACCAAATTGCATCGAAATTGGATCATTTTTGCTCCAGTTATCGTGCTAACGGACACACACATATTATATAGATATATATGAATTTGAACTGAAAGTGTTTTTGGCCTCTGGGGACATCAAAACGAAAAAGTAAATCGGTCCAGGTCTTACCATGAGACCTACGGTAATAGCTTATTCCCTGTATGGGAAAAATAATAATAACATACATTAGAGGCATATATTGTAATTAACAAAATCAACAAAAAACTGAATTAAAATTGAACAAAACTTTTTACTGCATACACAACTTTAAAGCTAATGATAGAACCAACTAAAATTAACCGTGACATGAGTTAAAGCAAAAATCCAACAAAAGGTTAGGTAAGCTATTAGGAGAGTAAAACAAATTATACAAGTAGTAATTTGAAATTGCGCAAGCCATCTTATTGGTTGTTGAATGAGGCGTTTCCTTAGCTTACAAAATATGGTACATCAAATAAATGTATTTTCAATGTGTCAATTCCCTTAATTAAATCATTAATTATTAATCTACGTACTTTACGAGAAAATGTTAATTTCAATCAATTTATCAAATCTTTTAGTTGGCTCTGAAGTGCTATTCTAACCATTTGAACACTACGTAGTTTCTTTAGCTCTCTTTTGTGCTATACAAAATAAACTTATGTTTTATTTTAATCAACTTTACTTTTATCACTTTTGTAAATGTAGGAATGTACCGTTTTCTCTTTGCCTTTATAAAGCTTAACTAACAGGTGCTTAGATATGTTTTTAAAATATTTAAACAAGTTGTTTCAAGGTAATAAAAGTTATAAATAATGTTTATTTTTTCACAAATTTATTGACCTATATGAATTTAGTAGAAACCAAATTATATGAACCTAGTATGCGCTAGGATAAACTAGCAACTGTGTGAGTATCAATTGCATTAGTTACGTTGAATGCTTATATAATATAGACATGAAAAAGTTAAGCTAATTGTATCAACGGAGGAAACGTTAATCATGTAAACGAGTAGTCAGGAAATTATGTAATAGTTAATTGATCCAATGTACATGTATCAAAGTGGAAAGCTTCATAGATTATTTGAAAGTACCATGAATATAATTTTATCTTTCACTTTTTACTGCAGATTTTGACTGCACGGATACAAGAAATACAAAATTATCAATATTTATTAGATGATAGCCATAGAGAGACCATAGCACTTCATACATTTCAGCTTAACAAAACTGCATATATATGCAAAATACCTCATAGCCTTAGTAAATACAATAAAAGACTATTGAGTAGACAAACATTCTCAACGTATATGTAGCCTGGTTTCCAATAGCTTTGACATATTTTATCGGAAATAAAGAGTTTCTGGTTTTACAAAAAACACAAAAAGAGGCCTTTTAGCTTTAAAAAATACGGAAAACAGTAATTGCTTCACTAATTGTTTACACCCCTTTTACCCAACAGACAACCTGATTTCAAATATAAGCTTTTCTTTGCTGGAACTGAAAATGCAAAATATTTTCACAGTTGCCACTAATCTAACACAATATCGATGAAAATTCTGTAAAAATTAGAGTGAGGCAAATAGTCTTCTTTATTGAGATAACTTATTATGTAAGTATACATCACATATACTTATCGTTTTGGATTCGATGAAAAACTGAAACAGATATAGAAACATGGCCGAAACAGTTCTTTTTGGTTCCAATTAAAAAGCTGGCTATGATTATATCGGGGACTGGCTAAATCGGAGGAAGGACAAACTCAACAAAACAGTGAATAATGTTTATTGCCGCGATGACTAATCATTTCAATTATGAAAGATCGCTCCAACCCATTTGTCTTTCTCTGAATGTTTTGGACACATGATGTATTAAGTTATATTTGCGAGTGTGTTTTATTGATTTCTTTGATTTATACTACTAAAATGTCCTATTCAAAGAAACATTTATGTTTTAAGATTTCTGCTAGCCTAGAAACTAGCGCTTTTTGTGCGAGGGAGATCCACCCCATCTCCACCAAAACTTGAAGAGTATGAACCATAAATGTTTTACCAATAAATTCCTCATATCGCTTGGTGTGAATGTGAATAAAAATGTAAAAACCGTCTCAAAATATATTTGTATATAATATTTATATATAAATATATGTGGAAATAGGTCCCTCGGTGTGATAATATTATGTTTGGAGTGACAAATCGAAGCAGATCACCTTTTATCGTCTTTTATTTATATTTACAGCCATATATGATAACGGTGTGAGTACATTCTTTTACATTGTTAACACATTTTTGTATAACCTCATATTTCAATAACACAAATGATTACGCTTACAGAGCAATTAATTACTCTTTTACCAGCTACAAATTCTAATGCATATAGTCATAATTGTTTCTTATTATCATTATTAGTAAATGAATTCAATACTCTCCGAGAAAAAAATTTGGCAACATCTTAGAAAAAACATATGTTAAAGATTCTATATTTTCTACAATATTGTTAAGTAGGTAACTATGGTATTCTGCTTGTGTGATTTCTAAATTAGAATAAAAGATCTATAATTTTGTTTCTTAACAATCGATTTACTTGTGATTATAATTAAATGTACTAATTTCTAGCATGCATTTCGCTCGCGTACTTTCATGTAGTATATATAAGATAAAAAAGCACACTACATTACAGTGTTATTAGGCAAGAGATTATGCATTATAGCATTTATATGTAGCATTTTGAGGATAGATCCTACAGTGCATTAGATAACTTGATATTCTTATAAATTATGTATAAACACCTTAAGTTGTTTTTCTTTAAGACTGTTTCATAATAACACAAAATTTGTTTTATTTTTGTAGCTGAAAACTCCCAATTTTACTGTATAAATATAATTTTCCTATGTGTTCTATGTTTACGGTAGCAAAGTGTAGATGTGAAATAACTTTGTTTAGACGTACCCTGGAGAACTTGCAACAACTATTGGAACACGAAATACTGCGTGAACGCATACGAGAGGGACGCTTTGACGTGTTGGAAAGTGAACTACAACAACACTGCTTACCAAACCCTCTGCGCTATCGGCAACCAGAACGTCACTACCAAGGAGCTTACAGACCCCGTCAAGGAGTTCTGGGAGTGAGTAGGCATATAACAGATACAATAACCATCCATAGGGATACTGGGTTTTGGAATACACCAATCTATGGCTAATCCAAAACTCTACTCAATTAGTTAAAACTGTTTTCAGTGTTCCCTAGGGAAAAAAGTGTATATAGCTTATAGGGCGAGTACACCAGGGAATGACCGTTTCGTATTTAAAAAAATCATATTAAGCATTTTGTTTTGACTAGTCTACAACAGTCTACAGCCAGCAAACGCTGTTAAAAGTAACTTGCGAGCCTGATTGGAATCTACCTTTGTAAATAGAAAGTATCCATCATGTTTTTGTAAAGCAAACAAAATTTAGTGTTCCAAGCGGGTTATGTTCCAGCTTTCTACTATAACGTTAGGTTTTGCAAACTATGTTTTCTGATGGATTAACTGCTTTGCTAGGAAGCACAAAAATTAATCAGAAATTATGTGGATACACTATAACCAGAATTAACAGATCACGGTTTAAAGTTTGCGGTAATTTACTTGATGAAAAATCTTTATTAACTATAATTTCTATCATCTATAATTTAACGATCCTGAAATTGCAATTTTTACTATATACACAGTGTCCAACTTCGATGTGAGTATCTTGAACGGGTTATGATGTAGAAAGTAGGGGTTTAATACAATTAAAAATGTTATAAAATGAAATTCACTGGCACTTTGATTTGTGTATCATAAATTGTATTTTTCAATTGTTTGAACATACTCGTAATTCATTAAGTTTTTAGGAAATGCGAGCGATACGTTTAAACTATTTCCTCACTGGTGCTCTCACCCTATTATTACTTTCTACACTGATGTCGACATCACATCTGTTTGGAATAGTTTTTGTATGTATTTCATTTAATTATAACATATTTGAATCAGCCACTCATGGTGCGTGTTAATCTTAAAATTAATTTTTCACCCTTAGTTTGAATTAGTTTACAGTAAGTTGGTCTACAAGCTCAGATTGATTAAAAGTCGCTGCATACGATAGAAATCAGTAATTGGCAACAACACATTCTGTCAGAGGCTCGGTTCAGCTACGTTAATTTTCATTCAAAATTTTGCTCCAACTTGGAACGATGTCAATACTTAACCTACAATAGCTTACATTACTTACTGAACATTTATATAGTACAAAATTTAAATGGATTATTTACTTATCTCCTCAGTCAAAACTTACAATTAGTTGGACCACAAAATTTCACCTGTTGAACTCTGTTCTATAACGTGGCAATATTATTTGGCAAAAATGAGGAAGCACTAAAATAAAATGTAGATTTTAAAATTAAACCAAATAAACAGTTAGGGTTGTGCAGAAAAAATTAAAAACACACAACACATTTCTACTATTCAATATCGTGATGTGGCAGATACGATACTAAATCTTCCTCGACGTTTTTTTGTCTAATGCAAGTGGAATACAGAAAAGTATACTGCAAAAAATATGAACTGACCTCAGTTTGATAAAACGGACTACAGTTTAATGTACTCGATTTTGGAATTACAGCTACAACTATGTTATTCTTACAAAAAGGGAATGGGACACAACATGACTAATATAAACATACCAGCGTTTTATTTTAACATTATCAATTTATTGCAAATATGTTTGCTTTGCACGTTCGTGAGTGTGTGCAAACACCTGTCTTTTAACAGTTTGAGAGTTTTAAAAAGGGTATTATTGTTACTTTGTTTCCCAATACATTTTAATGCCACAACCTAAGAGTAATGCAATGCAATATAGTATAGCGATGATTGTTTGTTGCAGACGTCGAGTGTTGCAAATATCCGAGGGTGTGCAACATGTTGGCAACATCAGGTGGGAGTTGGCGGGAACATTGTTGCTGGTCTGGGTAATGTGCTATTTCTGTATCTGGAAGGGAGTCAAATGGACCGGCAAGGTATGATCATATTGTTGACTTACTAACTAATCATATTTGTCAGTTGTAGTTATTTCCAAAAAGGTTAGCGGCATCTTTTAAATTTGAATTTACCCCTCCCCATGAGCTTAAATAGCCTACCAAACGAAGCGTGGGGTGATTTGGTGTACCAAGCACAGATGTACCAAGTAACTGGTGATTCAAGTACTGTAGTACAAGCATGAATCGTACTTGTAAATTGAAAGTGGTGGCACCGGGATTGAAACCCTCGACATCGCTGCCTTGGTTTTTTTTCGCGCTACCTATTGAACCATCCCAACTCACCTACTCCTGGAGTTAGTATCCTACAATTATTATTGTAGGATCATGGAAAAATTGTATAAATTTCTGGCCTACTTCTTTATTCTTATAGATCATCCAAATGGTACAAAAATAATTATATCAAAGCAGTAAGATGAAAACATTTACTTTTAAAAGTAGCGTGCGTGCTATCTAAATAGAGGAAGCACTGATAAACAATTATAAAACGAGTTACAAAATGTAACACAAAATGAAAAAAATATAAAAAAAGTTTAAAAAAAACATTCGAATAAAACATAAATATATAGAAGACTTTGTGTTAGCAGTTCAAAGACGTAATCACGTATGTGGATTTTAACTACCAGATCTCAATAAATTAGTAGGTCTTTCTCAAAAGAGTATTATTTTAGTGCATGGCTGATATAGCCTGCGGATGATAAAATAAACTGTAAATTTTAATCCATTTTCATTCTTCGATGATGGTAAAATCCATACGCCGATTTGTTTAAAATTATAAAACTGTAATTTTTAGGGGGACATAAACTTTTTTCTCTCTGTATGGATCTGCATGAAGATATTTTCTTTACAACCGAAGAGGTATTATTTTAAGCCACAGCTAAGTGTTTCATATTGCTGTTTGTGTACGTTGTTTCTTGTATTGCTTAGTTAAATTGTCCTGCATACAAACAAAATAAACCCTTTTCAAAAGAATGTTATAAGAATACTTTTGCATAAACTAACTTTTATCAACTTTCCTTCAAAAGCATCAGCACAACAAGCGAACACCATAAATCGCGTATAAATGATTTAACTTCACATGAAGTATGGTGTATGTTTATTTTTTAAAGACCATATGAATTGTCGTTTTCAGGTTGTATACTTCACCGCTCTCTTCCCATACTTTCTGTTGACGGTTCTGCTGGTTAGAGGAATCACTTTGCCAGGAGCTTGGGACGGGATCTACTTCTACATAAACCCCAATCTGTCCAAGCTTGGCGAGTCTGAGGTGAATTAATTAATTATTATTAAATAGGTTAGATAATGGAATGACGTATTAAATTGTATACCTAATAGAGAGTTTTAGCACCTTACGTTAACTAAATAAGCTAAACGTTAAATGTAAATGTTTAGTGATTAGCGTTTACCAGGCTCAACAGCGTATAGCGGGCCAGATATTTCACGGTATTTATCGTAGTGTTTTATCGTAGCCTACCGTTAAAGCCAGCTGTTAAGTGTAAACAATTAAACATAACCTATGTTGGAAGTGCATATTTAGTTTTTTAAAAGCGTGATTAGATTTTTACTTGAACTTTTCTTCAACATGGATAAAAACGTTTGAGATTCACCCTAATTTATGAAATACTGTGGTGTTATTAAAAGAAGTTCTATGAGAAAACCCTTTTGAATATAACTGAACAATGGATAGTATTGATCAGTTAAAGCTCCTAAAGCTGATAAAGTAAAAACTGTCCTCCATAGCAAAAATATCAATCGCAACCAAGTAAATAATCCTAACCTCTAAGCATTGATAAATACAACACCTCAGCTCCATTTTACGTTTAGAGTTGGCATTGAACGTAAATTATTCGCCGGTAAAAATCCGACCCGAACATCTTCAGTTGTCTAAACGCTAGTTATATGGAAAGGGGGTAAAATTCCGGTTTTTATCGCTAATCTAATTAATCACGCTCTGACTATTTTCATTAGACTTCCAAATCCGCGGGGGTAAAATTCCGGCCGCGAACAAACTTTTAGCCACTCAGGTTAATACGTCATAGTGACGTCGAGCTTTGCCCAGGGGGTAAAATTCCAGGGGGATAAAATTCCGGCGACCCTGCACTTTCAACGATTAGTAATTATGATTTTTTCCGGATCTGCTCTTAGTTCTGCAATGAATGGTTTCAAGTTCCTTTTTTGGTTGATGGGATGCACCCACGATTCTCTGTTAGGGAGATCATCCATTACATTCATTAGGTACCATCATTGACTATATAAACACAACAGTCTATGGTACCATATAGCAGCGATTGCAGCAGCCTCTTCTTCGCCTTCTGCATCCATTCTCTCAAAATGTGTGGTACAAAGTGTCACAAAATGTACAAACAACCTCATAACACACAGTATCTCACTTTACTGAAACCATGGGATCAACCATGTGGGTGCTCAAGTCGCCTTGCCGTGCCGTGCCGTATGCATCTCAAATCTCCATCGGGCACGGCAAGGCGAGGCAAAGACATCTCGCCTCGCCTTGCCGTGCCGTGCTGTATCAGGTGTGCGGCCGGCCTACGGAGATGCAAAAACTCTAAATTAGTCGCTCTCACGTTAACGCCAAACCCTATTTTTTACGTTTAGCGTTTGCGTTAACGGGATTTTCACGAAGATACAAAAACTCCCTAATATTTACTTACGCTAAACAGTAGTTTTTACCCTAATTAGTTGGTTAGTATACATACCAACATTCTACGAACTATGAATAATCGTAAAGTAGCTTTATTTTCTTTTTTAGAATTTAAAATACAAATGTGTTTAAACTTACAGGTCTGGATTGATGCTGTCACACAAATTTTCTTCTCCTACGGACTCGGTCTGGGAACATTAGTAGCTCTTGGAAGCTACAATAAGTTCACCAACAATGTTTACAAGTAGGCCTATAACGTTAATCTATTATTAGGCCTAATAGATAAGTATAGTACTGTAAAATGTAGTTAGGTAAAATTTAGTTAAGGAATATAGTATATAGTTAAGGAATTTATAGGTACAGTATGAATGTCTGTAACGAAATCCACTTGAAACCAATTTAAAACGCGAAATACTGAAGTAGAAAATACAAAACTGCTTGCCAACGAACCTTTTATTTGAGAAACATATTTTTGATATATTATATATCAAAATATATTATATTATATCACAATACATCGTATATACCTATGATATTCCTTGGTTCAATTTACGACCAACACTTTTATTTATTATTAAATCCTATGTTTCTATGGATATAGTGTGATATAATACTTTGTTTCGAAGTGATTTTCAACTAATTGAATTGTAATACTGGCGTTTGAATTAGCCTAAGCGTAAAGCGAGAGTATTTTCATTTTTTACTCAAAAAGTTGAAATCTTAATTGTGTCTTTTTACAACTACAGTAATAATACTTGTGTGCGGGTTCTCGTCAAACATCTATATTAATATAATGCAGTGTGCCTAGTTTTCCGATATTAATATACACATTGTTCTATAAGTCTATAAATCTGCACTATGCACTATTTTATATTGACGCAAACAATGCCTTGCTTCTAATTGTCTAGATCAAAGAAGTAGCGATTTGACGTGAGTGATTTGAAATATACCATAACTCAAGTTAGTTAGTTACGGGTGTTGCTACAGTTATGTCATTTTTTACAGAGATGCTCTAATCGTCTGCTGCATCAACTCAGGCACAAGCATGTTCGCAGGGTTCGTAATCTTCTCTGTGGTGGGATTCATGGCTCACGAACAACAGAAGCCCGTAGGCGAAGTCGCTGCTTCAGGTAGGCATACTGAAGAAACGAAATCCCTGGTAAACATTCTCTTCAAGACGCATAATTCTTTGGATGCGAATAATTTAAAGTATTTCATTTATAATTTTGCATTCTTTAATAATAGATGGATTCTGAAATGTTATCCTTTGCAGGTCCTGGATTAGCGTTCCTCGCCTATCCTTCGGCTGTACTGCAGCTCCCTGGTGCGCCTATTTGGTCCTGCCTGTTCTTTATAATGATCCTATTCATAGGATTGGACAGTCAGGTAAATGAATAAATTATAAATAACTATGCCAAAATAGAAATAAATAAACAAGATCTTTAATCATGAGCAAATTTCAGTAACAATACTGCTTTACAAGTTGACTCAAGTCAGGACTTAAACTAAACAAAACTAAACAAAAAACACTACGAAACAAAATAAAATCTAATTACAAATTCTTTAGGCGAGTTTTACATTTTTTGTAGGACAATGCTTGTGTACAAGGACGCATTGTACTGAACCGGCCCGAAGTAAGAAAACCCCTTATACCAGCCTCAAGAACAACCCATGGTATGTCAAGCAACAAGTCCTGTCTAGTTCTGCGCTCTCTCACGGCCGACCTCGCTTTCAGTTTTTCCCTTAAATACTGCGGTGCCTCAGTGAGATATAAATATCAAATTGTAAATATACTGATCACTTCAAAAATAACCACAACCTATGAGACGTAACGGGATCGTTAAGATATAATGGGTAAAAGCACACTGGATTTGTTTTCTGACTTTTCCTCTTCAGCCTTGGGTAAGTTTGGAGCAATGACTTGCGTTGCGTGTGTTAAAATTTTTGTGTTAAAGTTAGCAACTGGTCGCAGCTGTTGGTAAGGGTAAGGTTGTTTGGTAATGTTTGGCTATGGTCGGAGGTGTGATAAGGGCAACCCTAACACAACCTTGCCAACAGTGCTACCCTTTTGCTGGTCAGATGAACGGTTTATGGTTACCTAAAATGAGGATTCTATATCTAATTAATCCTAAGACAAGTACGTAATGGCCAATTTATCATTAAATACAAAATTTTGAAACTTTTAAATCATGCAAAGGTTATTAAAATGTGTTTTTTATTGTTCAAAACACGGTTTATTTTAGTTATGGTGGCAGTCAACAGTTTTAACATTTTTTTACTTCCGTACGGTTATGTTCTAGTTCTGCACAATGGAAGGATTCATCACAGCAATGGTTGACGAATGGCCACAGCTTCTCAGAAGGAGGAAGGAGATCTTCATTGGTATTGTCTGTCTGTTGTCCTATCTAGTCGGCTTTTCTTGTATATCCCAGGTAAGAACTTCAAAACAGGTAAAACTTCAACACTATTTTTAATGAATTTGTTATGAATGAATGGTCTATGCTACCAACTTACGAGTTTTCAAATTCAGGAAGAATATATCAGATAGCATCGGGAAAATTTAAGAGTAAGAGTTATTAAATCTTTTGAATGTACACTTTACATAAAATACGTTAAATAAAAACCCTTCATGACGAAAGTCTAGCGCATTTGAACACGCTTTACATGAATTTATTGATCACTTACTAAAGCTATTACTGCAGAATTATTTACTACAACAACAATGTCATTTCAGGGCGGAATGTACGTTTTCCAAATCCTCGACTCGTATGCAGTCAGTGGGTTCTCCTTGCTCTTCCTCATCTTCTTTGAGTGCATTGCCGTCTCCTGGGCGTTTGGCGTCAACCGTTTCTACGATGGCATCAAGGAAATGATTGGCTACTACCCCGTTGGAGTCTGGAAATTCTGCTGGACTTTTACAACCCCGGTCATTTGCATTGTAAGTTTAATTTTGAGCTTCTCCAGCGACCAAATTGACGGCAAAATATTGGGCATATTTACTTCTAATTAAATTGATATTATTTTCAACAACAACGGTAACAAAGAACGGTATGAATCTCATAAACTGAATCTTAGTATATAAAATGTTGTTTAACTTCAACTACAGATTTTAAGTTAAAAAATCATAGGTTTAAATCAAGGAAATACATTTCATTATTATAACTGATTATACCATTGAGATGGTGTTCTACCAAGTTGAAGAGGGATGTTTATAATGTGGCTAACGTGTGTGGTTTCAGGGCGTGTTTATTTTCAACCTGATACAGTGGACCCCTATAAAGTACCTGGACTACGAGTACCCATGGTGGAGTCATGTCCTGGGATGGTGTACAGCTTTGTCCTCCATGTTGTGCATTCCGGGGTACATGATCTACATTTGGACAAAGACCCCCGGCGACTTCAACACGGTAACATCTTAATCTGATACACCTAAAACACAAAAAAAATCAAAGATGTTATTTGTTAGTGATTTCGTATTATTATTCTTGATGGAACACATTCTTCCATAAAGGAATAAAAAACCTTTAATAGGGTTTCGTGTCATAACATTTAATCGGAAATTTGAAGTTCATTGTTGGTGATTGGTGAGTTAATGTTGTTCAAAGGTTTATTGCGGACATTTTCCATCACGAATGTAAAAAATCGTATTGAACTTTTAGTTCATGTATATTGTTCATTTTTTTATATTCGTGATGGAAAATGTCTGCAATAAACTTACGTAATATTATCAGGGGTAGTAAGTAGGGTAGTAAGTATTACAGTAGCATATCAAAACATTGTGATCGTTGTATTTTGCAGAAAATGCGGCTGCTAGTACGGATAGAGGACGATGTGCCGGCGCTGCGACGCAGAATGACCAACTCTGCGGATCTGACCTCTCTGTAATCACATTAGAGACAACCGGGAGATGCTACGAGCAACACCAGAGCCCCCAGTACAAGTCTACAGTGTCTGTGTAATGTGTTGTGTGCCGTTGGACGATATGAGCCGATCTTAGTATATTAGAGCGCAAAATGAACTGATTTCATCACCCACCCTGTATTATACACCGACTTGACTAGCAGTAAGGACACGTACAACATGTATCAGATAGGAGACTCATCTCACCGTCAAGACAGGATCAACCCGGTTTTCGTTACGTTCATCTCAGAGCTTACTTAAACTTTTATAGACGAATTCCGATCCGAATATGTTGTATATTGAGCTGTACACAATAAAGAGAATTTATGATGTGGTAATATTTGTCGTTCCTTGTTGTTTGGTCCTTTTTAGTTTACCAGTGGGTGTTTTAAAACTTGAAAACGTGTGCCTTTTTAAATGCAACATATGCTTATATCAAAGAATTAGTATAAAATAGAGAATTTAAATTAGAATCATGGGTACAATTCAGTAAAAAAAACAGCTGATGAATTGCAAGTCAATCACCTTCAGATTTATTTGTTTTTTATATTTCTATGTAGGTTACAAAGTGATAAAAAAAAATTATCCACACTGTTCCAAATCTCGGTAGGCAATATTGTTAATCTATTGTAAAATCAAACCTCTTAATTATTCACAACATGCATATAAACAAGCCTAATAGACTCATCTTTAGTTATCAAACACAGCTAAGTATTCAATTAAAACCCCTAACACTGATGTTTATCGATTAATTATACGTTTTGTTACAAAAAGAAACTAGAATACAAATCGCACATTATATATAAACTCTCTAACGGGGTGTGCACATGGAAATTGAAATTGAACAGTTATTGCTTAAACTTTCATTATTGTTTATATTATGGTTAGCTTTCTTAGGTTTTACGCACCCATACACTTAACGATCGCCGGACAGCAAGAATAGATTAACGATCTTAGGGCTCATCGTTAGGTGTCAATGAGTGCAGGTTGCCAAACGATAAAGTAGAGTTGCGTTGTTTCCAATTGTACTTAATTTTTTATTTGGTCAAAATTTATAACTGATCTTCAACATAAACACAACAATAAGTTTGTTCACTAATACATTCTCATCTATTCCAGAGACAAAATTTACTTTTAATACGCATACAAAATTAAGGAAAGCTGGGTAAAAGCCAACACTTATTGATTCAACCTTTAGGGACTATTCTTTTACAGTAAAAACGAAAAAGCAAATAAACACAAAGTGTATTACAGTAATCTTTACTACTTCTAATCACTTATTTTCCATTAAAGTAAGTGTTAAAGTAGTTACGTTTGAACTTAGAAATGGGCATACACTTAATAAATCATTACCACACACGAACATGTGTATGTAAATCAATATTTCGTGAGAGTGTATTTCATTTTTGTTTAGGACTGATAATGCAAAATAGTTTTGGGTTTCAATATTAGTTACAACGAAAACGTGGACTCGTGGACAGTAGAGTTCAATTAAAAAATCTACTTTTAACCTTTATCTGTTATATAAGGCAGTATGCTTGATTTAAAATACTACGAATCAACCATTTGCTGATGATTTTAGTAATTTATTTATCTGAAAATCATACTTAGGGGTGGTTCTTGTAGTACTGTAGCATAGTAGAGTTCAGATTGGTTTTGAATCCACTTTAATAAGTAGTACGAAATACTAAGTGATTTTGTAAACACAACCTAAATTAGCAGTACTGTAAGACACTGTTTAATGACAAAAAAGGTTATATGTTGGTATCCCTGTTTTATTTACTTTTCATTGCCCATCAGCTGATATGCACCGTTGCATTGTCACGAGCCTTGGCGAGTGTCTTTAAAACTTCTATGAGTGTCGTAAAGTCTAATTACGAGAGTTGCGTACACTACTTTACCTACGAGTGTTTCTTTATTAATAAAAATCACCACTCATAACTTCCGGGAGAGGTTAAGTTTTCGTTTATAAACTCTCATTGCCACTGATTGTGATGCAACGACTTATTATCGCAACCACTCGCTCATTGTTTAATCAATTAAATTGGGCTCAACAGCTGATAAAGTTGGCGTTCGAAGTAGACCTATTACAATTTTACTTCTTCTCTATCGATTCTTGATCCTCATTAGTCAAAACTTGTACTGTAACAAAACAATACTGTAAAGTGGTGAATCTTTTCAATTCTAAGAACTGAATTGAAAAGGCTGGTTTAAAAACGGTCGTAGGTAAAATACATACATGTATTGCTGGTCTAAAATATTTTCGTTTTATACAGATCTTCCTAAATTGTTGACAAGTCAATAAATAGTTTACTTATTGAGTACTGAGATCACACATGGAAAATTAATTACAAAGCTTTCTTGAAATAAAATCAATTATTTACTTTTAAAGTATTCTTTTACAACACCTACTCTTCGGGATTGCAAAAGCACCATGTTTGGTTTAATTCACAATAAGTTCCCAGTAATACTAAATCTCATGGATAACTATGCAACAATGTATATCAGCTGATTGACAATTCAGTAAGGAAAACAGGGATACCAACATATGTTATTGTTTTGACCTTGAAAAGTGCCTCACGGTACTTGTAATTTGGGTTGCATAAAAAAACACCCTGTATAAATAATACCAAACGGATCAACCAATAACACGTTTTTAAACAAGAATTAATATTTTCTAAAATGTAGTTATGTTATTGGTGTATTATAAAGACTGGGTTCTACAGTAGAACCCCATTAACTCGACACCCGGTAACTCGACAGTCAACAGCTGACAGGGCGCTCGCAAAAATAAGCAATTTTGCCCAACATTCAATTTTAATTTTAATTCGGCAATTAATATTCAACATTTATTGAAGATTGTTTGCTCAATATATAAAAATATTCATCTAAGTAATAAATGCATATGTTCAATTTAGTCTGTTATGAATTCGTGGAGCACTGGAGCACACAGTTCCTGGAGAATTGGTTTGCCTGTCTTAACACAAAAAAGGCAGAATTGAATGGCTTACTGCTTACTGCCTAGGATCAGCTCTCTTATAGGAGATTATGCTATCTCTTCAATATACTATTTTGCAAACCCTAACACAGATAAAAAGGTAAATAGTGAGACTCTTTTTGTTTTTATAAGAGCAGAGTCATAGCATGTGCCTCAAAAGTAAGCTTTCTATTTAATTTAAAGAATATATAGTTGTAAATCCTGGCCACCATCCCCTTGTGGCTAACTGATGTTCAAATACCAGGAGGGAAGGGGAATCATATCTTCACCCATCCATGCAGTGTGGTACTAAAATACTTTTCTGGTTATGAACTAACTAGTTATATCTAACATTTTTCAAAGATTATTTTGTGAGTGTTTATTTTTTTTTTAGATAACCTTGAAACATAATGCATGACGAAACAAAACAAAGAGAGCAAGCAACATTTGATAAACCAACTAATAGCAATAAGTTACTTATTTCCAGTAAACACTATCTAATCATCTGCTGACATCAAATAGCTGAATCAGTGCTACCTGGAAATAACTACTATTGCACTAGGAAAACTATACCTTTTAATTAGAAGCAGAAATGCCTGTGAACAAGAACATTCTTTATTACATAGTGTTGCTGTTATACAATGAATAATAAAATAAATAATTTCAAATAATGAGGGATGGCGTGTAAGGTATTTAGTCCCCTGTCAAATGTGCATATACAGGCTCCCGTGTGCTCCTCAATGAGGCAGGTGTGGGAGTAGTCTTAATCTCTTCGTGTGACCTTGGAGAAATACAATTTCGATGGTGGCACTCTTGAAAATGGTGCGTTTGAACGCTGTGGGTAAAAAACAAAATGGCCGCCATCACAAACTTGTTTTCTTACTTATATCAGTAACTGTTAGAGTTATGAAAAAAATGTTGATACCAAAATGTAGCTATTTTAAATCTGCACAAAAAAGGTTATTACAGTTTTTATGTAGGATCAACCATTCTTTCATAAAACATAATTTTATATTTTTCATCAATAAAATTAATCAGGGTGGATGTAATGTCCCAGGACAGTTAAATATTTCAAAAAGTAATAAAGGGTGTTTCAGTAAAGCGTGATGGGCTATGCAGATTCAGATTCTATGTGCAACAATAATTCGAAAATGTAGTATAACATTGTTTCGATTTCGGCTTAGTTAAGCCGAATTCCGCCATTTTGTATTTTTTGAAAATAATTCATAACTCAAAAGCCCTTAGAGATATTTTTATGAAACTTGGTATAAACTTTAAGTCTACAACTATAAACATGCTCCGAAAAAATCTTTGATCAGGCTCATCGAATTTCAAAATGGCGGCCATTAAAATTCTTTATAGTCAAATTCCATGAAAACCAGAATTAAAAATAAAACTTTGAAACACAATATGTAAAGTCCTTTTTATTACAAATCGAACGACACTTTATTTGTGAAAATCGTATAATAAATAAAAAAGTTATGTAACTTTTATTATGTTTTTGTCACTAGTTTCTATGGAATTTAACTTTGTCATTTCAAAATGACTGCCATTTTGATAATTACTATTAATAATAAAAGTTACATAACTTTTTCATTTATTATCCGATTTTCGCAAATAAAGCTCATTCGATTTGTAATAAAAAGGACTTTAAATAATGTGTTGCAAAATTTTGTTTTATTAGCTGGTTTTCATGGAATTTGACTTTAAACATTTTAAATGGCGGCCATTTTGTTTTTACCCACAGCGTTCAAACGCATCATTTTCAAGAGTGCCACCATCGAAATTGTATTTCTCAAAGGTCAAACAAAGAGATTAAGACTACTCCCACACCTGCCTCATCAAGGAGCACACGGGTGTACATTTGACAGAGGACTAATTTAATAGGGTGTATGATTTTAAATAATTGTTTATATTTTAAATTTGAAAATATTTAAATTAAAATAAAGGTTTGTCAATTAAGTACTGTACTTCATTAGGTACTTTTGAAAATTACATTTATTCTTAGTACAATCTGGGATTCTACTCAAAAGCTTAATTCCTGAATGTTAAGTGTTTTCTTGTAATAACGCAAATATAATAAGGATAAATGTTTAACTCCAAACCGATTTCTTCTTTCGTGTAAAAGTCACCTTAAGATATTGTGAAGTTAAATATTTTCCTAACATGAATCAAAACTTCTCAAAAGACTAAAATCTGTTCATATTTTCACCTCAGAAAAGGAAAATTTAGTTTTAGAAGATGATTTTGAATTTTATTTTATTTTTACAGATTTTTCTTGCAGTAAGAATATTGAAACGAAAGGCTAGTTTTTTGTGTATCCATGAATTGAAATTTCAAAGTTTATAGTAAAATCAAATGAATATCAGAGAAAAAACCCTTTTTCAATTGATAGTTTCCATTCCCCTTATTTTACTGATTGAATGATATATTTTTTTAATCCTTACCCCATGAATATCCTGATGAAATATATTTGACAAAATCTTCAAACTATACATACCCCTAACTTATTAAATGTCTCATTTTCCCATGAATAAAATATAAGATTTTGTCTATAAAATAGAAAATAGAGTGTGTGTGTGTGAAGAAGAGAGATTTTATTCTTGAGTATGTTTCTCTCTTTCCCAGAAGTCATTTTTTGTGGGTCGCCATCAAGGTGCCACCATATAAACCAATCAACTGCCTACCTTGGTATGATGGTCAGCGGTGACAAAGTGCAACACAGACAACCTGCTATCTAAAAAATACTTGAGGAAGCTGGAAATTTAGATTAATCAGGTGATTATTCATGCAAATATTTATTGAATCAAAATTAACTTGACTACTACCAAAGCAATAACTTCAGCTTTGCACATACTCAACATAGATTTTTAATACAGGGTATCAAACAAGTCCCAGGATGGTTAAAATAGGACTTCCATATTGTTTATTATTTGTTATTTTACAGAGCAGTATGGTAGTCCTGTTAAATTGTGTAACCGAATGTAGAAAAAAACTGATAACTCGGTTGTTTGTCATCCGATTTTAACAAACAAGGTCTCATTTGATTTGGATTTAAATTTTCTATCTTTTTAATCCAAAGAACAATTTCCTTAATATTTACGGTTTTTATGAAATTTGGCAATAAAGATTTTAAATGGCCGCCATATTGAAACGGCTTGAGATATCGGAACGAAACTTTGTAAGCTCTACCTACTAAAATACACATTTACACTAATTTTTAAATTTATATCTTGAAAAATGCTCAAGATATAAAATAATTCTTAAAAATCACAAACAGACCAACAATCAGAAATCTAAGCATTTTAGACCCGTCTAAGCCCAAGGAACAAGTCCACAAAATGTGTCCAGACAATTTGGAAACACCATGTATATAAATATATCTATACAGGGTGATGAACTTTGAAGCCTAATACAATTATTTTTTTTGTACATAGATCATTTTTTAAATTACCATATGACAGAGGAACTCATAAAGATTTTTTCAACGATTTGCTTTCATCAGCTGTCCAATTGTTGTCGCTCAAAGCTTTAAACTTCAAAACATAGCTTACAGTAAGGCAGGTGTCATGAGCGTGCAAGAGAAAGATCAGTGTGTTGAATGGTACATTGAAACAAAATGAAACACCATGAGATTTTTTCGTCTGGGGTTTTGTCAATGACCAAGTTTACAAGTCAAAAGTCTCCAATGTTCTAGAATTGAGATTGAGAATCAATGCAGCCTTCAGCAACACCACAGATGAAATGTGACATGGAGTGTGGTCAGAGTTTTTTGGTACACCCTGTACAATGCCGTAATTGTGACCTAAAAAGAACAACTGAGTCAAAAATGGCAGCGTTCAAAGATTCTGTGAATTTGCAATTTTGAATGGATCCCATTTTTGACTCAGTTTGAGTTTGGGTGTGGGGAATGCATTCTGATATTTAAGACCTTTCATTTAATATGCATACTGAGTACTGACCTATCTTTGCAATTATGATTTCCTTCCAACTTCTAGCAGAGGGTTTAGGGGAGGGGGTGGCGCCCCCCTGAGGAGGTAGTGTATCACTGGATAGTGTTCTAAAATGGTTTTTATGTCCAGTAACTTTCTTCAAAGTTTTGTAGCTCTATCTTGATAATTTTTTAAGATATTTAACTGTCCCGGGTTCTTTTTACATACCCGTTAAAGCCAACGCCTTATACTTGGTGAGTCAGTGGCTAAGTTGGTAGTGCCACGGACTTCTTGCCCATGGCAGATATGTCATCCTGATCACTGTTGCCACTTTTTATCAGCACAGTTCACCCTTGTAGTGTACCGGCTCACCCCTTACTTTGCTGGATAAGTTCCAAGCACAGTTCCATAGCCTATGTCGACAGGCAAATGCAAGGTTAAAAGAGGCATCCAACCTCTTTAATAAAAAAAAGGCAAAAATATTTATATATGTATATTAAGGGTAGCTGATTACTTTTTAAAAGTTGAATAATGTTTATTTGTCTTTGTGGATAATAGATTGGATTTTGGTGAATAAAGGTTTCCTCTACACTTTTGAAGGGGCTACATATTTATGGAGTAAAAATTGTGCATGGTAATGTGCTGTGATGACACTAAATGAGCTAATAGGAAAGTTTGAAGTTACAAGTTTGCTAAATGGCAACAAATGAGACATTTATAAAATAAAGTATACATTGTTAAAGTTAATAAAAACTCCAAACATTTAGATTGATGCAAGTTCAGTTTTTCCCTTTATTATAAAAAAAAACACAATATTTTCTAGTACTATGACAAACGATAACATTATCTGTGGGGTAAATATTGTCTAAATACCAACAGTAGTTTATTTTTTATTTCTATTTAGTTCAAATGGTCCAAGAACAGTCCTTTGCTATGTCGGCGAATGTGGTTGGCGCATATGTTATCTGTAGCTGAGCTAGCATTATTCTTCCATCTCCTACGTCCGTCCGTTTGATCTTGTGACTCACTCTGCTAAACCTCACCTCTTCTCTCTACTGATCATTCAAAGTGTAGCTTTGGTCAAGGTAGGCCTACTGTTTGTGCAACTGTGTTAGTAGATTATCAACGTTTTTGTTAGAGGAATACTATTCCCAGAAATTGGAATTGAGGGTAAGTAACTGAATGACAATTATTTTTGTGTATGTGCTTTGTCCTGATGTACAGGGTGGAAAAAAGTCCTGGGAAAGTTAAATATTTTAATAAGTAATAAAAGTATAACTTTAAAACTTGGTACATAGCTAATAGACGTTGAAATCATTTAAACACATTATTCAGTGATACACTACCTCCTTCCTCATGGTGACGGCCCGCTAGGAGTCAGAAGAAAATCTTAAATGTAAGCATTGATTGATATCCACATAAAATTAAAGGTCGTTACTAGTGGAATACAGTTACGCAAATTTGATCTCAAACGGACAACTGAGTCAAAAATGGCAGCCATTCAAAAATTTGTTGAATCTGCCATTTTGAATTTTTTAATGGCTGCCATTTTTTACTCAGTTGTTCTTTTGAGCTCAAATTTGTGGCAATGTATTCTACTAATTAAGACCTGTCATTTTATGTGCGTATCGACCTATGCATACGTTTATGGTTTTCTACCGACTTCTAGCAAGCGCCTCCCTGAGGAGGTAGCACATAGTAGCAATGCAAAATCAATGCATCTTTGAATAGCTCTCATTTTTGACCTGGTATTGTATTTTACCATAGACAATAGAGTAAATATAGACTGTCAAAGAAAGGTTTTGCGATCTGCCGCTAGAGCGTTATCGCCGTTCGATATAGGTTATCGGTATTCTATTCGATTTCATCATCGACTACTTGCCAGCTGTTACCAACACTACCACTCTTGCAAACTAAATGATTACTATATCGCTAGTATCGTCTTCTGCAATCGTGTCAAAATCATGAACATCCTCCGCGGCTGTGTAGACATCGTCGTTGAATGCCGTGGTCCCGAAACGTCATCGTCGTCCACGATTGCGGCAAAATTGAGAACATCTTCAGCAGCCGTGTAGACATTCTCATCTTGCGTGATCGTAGAAAAGACGTGATCATTTTTTACTGCGGTCACAAGAACGTCGTCTAGCACGGTCGCGGTTAAAGAACATCTCCCGCGGTCGTGTAGACATCATCATCGTCTTGCGCCGTCACGGAAACGTGATCGTTGTCTAGCGCGATCGCGGTAAAATCATTAAATTTCCCGACTTTGATATCAAAATAAAGACTAAATCCCAACTTTTCAAGACCATTTAGAAATTCAAAACTAATACCTGACCTTCCCGTTTTCCCCGACTACTAGAAATCTAGAAATTAGATTTTGACCTTGCAAATATAAAACAAAACCTTTCTAATAAACCACTTCCTAATATTATGGATTAATAAAGAAAAACTTTGAATCATTGTAATGAAACTACAAAAGTATAACAAATATATGTTAAAAAAATACAATAAATGATGGCATTTAAATTAATTTATTGCTTAATATTAAATAAGTCAGTAAACTCCAATTCCGGGGAATTCCTCCAAAGTTGGCAACACTACTCCCAACTACCAAGTTGTTATGGAAATGGTCGCTAGCGCTTGATGATGCAGCAGTGTGCGCCGTAACTACACATTACCCCTAGCGGTCGGCGCCGGAATATACGCTAACCGCAGCACAGCTGACAGTCTATATTTATTTCTTTTTGTCTATGATTTTACTAACAAGACCTTTAATTTTATGTTCATATCAACCTATGGTTATATTTAAGATTTCATTCTGACTCATAGCGGGCCATCCCCCTGAGGAGGTAGCGCATCACTGCATAATGTGTTAAAATGATTTTAATGTTCAGTAACTGTGTACTAAGTTTAAATCATTATCTTTATTAATTTTTGAAATATTTAACAGTTCCGGTACTTTTTCCACCCTGTATTTAATGACAATAATTTTTAAGCTTGTTCATTTTAGCTTAAGATAACGATTCTAATTATTAAGGAAAGACAAGGTGAATTTCTCCAGCTGTTCCATCAGCTGTTGGGGCTGTCATTGAGTTAAAATGATTTATATGCTTAGTAACTTTGTGCCAAATTTTGTAGCAGTATCTGTATTGGTTATATATATATAAATATATATATTTATGTATGTATATTAAACTGTCTCATGACTTGCGCAGTATCCAAGATTTTAGATGGGCCTACATGGTATAACTTTCTTCAGACAATACTGGTCAGATATGAGTTAGGGAGAATGTTTTGCTATTAAAGGGAACTCTGCTAATGTTTACTGATAAATTGATGGTAACATTTTTAAATTCATAAAACATTATAATTTTTCAGGTTTCAAATAAAAGAGGGGAAAATGAATACTATGTTCATCTACATCATCATCGAGGCTGCAATTGTGACGTCTTCTGTTACTGCTGCAGATATCCTTAGGGAGAATGTGATGAAAGATTACACACCACAAGACATGACCAAAAGTAAATTACGTGACATCGCAAAGTGGGCCACTTCTGGAAGTAAGAATGCATACCTTAATACTTACACATTTTTAAGTTAGTATTTCAATGTCTACAGTAGAACTCCAATTATTCGAACTCCAACTATAAGAATTACCGATTATTAAAATCACAGAAAAACATTTCAAAGAGTTAAAACCACAATAATGAGAATTGTAATATAAGAAGGCTGAAGCAGTGATCGCTGCAAAATCCAAAACCTCTCTCGCAGTCGTGCAGACATTGTCTCCTGCAGTCATGGAAACATCGTTATTGTTTCCCGCAATAGCAGACAATCTTAAACATCCTCCATTATCATTTTAAAATTCCACTGAGAAATACACACCTAAATTAAAATTGTTAAGGTGGCGTTTTTGAATTCATGATGGCTTTATGTAGTCAAAACACAATTTATATTTAAGCAATTTTCAATCCTTAAGACTTCTGGAGCTGAAGTTTACTGTGTAAGACTGAATTAAATATTGACAACATGAGTATTTTTCCACCCAAAATCAGGTGGAGGACCTTTTCTCACTCTAATAAATGTTAATATCTAATAAGATTTTCAAAAGTTATGAATTTATTTAAGTGTTTTGGTCAAGTATTGCATTTATCATAAAAGCCACCCAGACTGTTAGCCCTGATCATCTCTAATGATCACGGCGAAGCGACGTTGTGATCAACTCACCCTTTTGTGGCAACACCAAGACCATATTTTGTGATCGCAGTGACATTATGATCAGTGTAACAATTAGTTGAAGTTTAAGTTGCTACAATCACAACATTATTGAGAATTTTCGACCGCAAAACTTTGCAGACATTATTCACAAACGTAATCTTGGAACGAGTTTCCCAACCCTACAATAATCTAAATACTACTCAAACCCCACCTTAAATTTAATAACGAGGAATAATAACCTTGCAAATATTTTATTTTTTAAACGTTCCTTGTTTGGAGCAAGAAACTATATTTACATTTTAGTATACCATCCCATGCTACTCGCTAGATATTCTATTGCTTACCCGACCGTTCGGATAGTGAAAAAATATCCCATTTTCGGGACTGAGTAAAAATAAATGTTCATGATTGATTTCTTCTCCCGACCCACCAAAATTGTCCCCTCGACCCTATAGGACGTAGTAGGGGAACTGCTGTTCTAGATCATCAGTGGGTGGTGTGTTGAGGTTGAATAGTTTTAAGTCAAATCAAACACAAGAATCTACAAATAGGTCATAGAGGAAGTAGGCCTAATCTTAGATCTGCGACTGCGGAATAATAAGGCAGCTAACTTTAAATCCCAAGGGTGAAGAGTAATACGATTACGACCCTAAAGAGTGGTCTATAAATGGATCCGTCATCTGGGCTATTGTTGGCTATGATATATTACTTAGCGTCGTGAATATCCTTCACTTAAGTTTGATTGAAACTATTTCAACCATATTTGCATTAAGTACAGTAAAACCCACCTCCTGACCTCAGATTAACAAAACTCTTGCAATATCCGACTGTGTCCATTCCTCTTCTTAAGGCCAAGCCAGACCGAGTTTTGTGTTTTAAATATAATTTTTTTCAATCTACATTAAGTGTGTCACCTCTCCCCCTATTTTAGTTACGCTGATGAATATCCATTCTTGTTTTTCTTTCACACTATGCAGATAAGGAGTTCTTCTTTACATCAGGAGAAATACACTTTTCCACGCCAAAAAAAAAAAAAAAAAAAAAAAAAAAAAACTAACTATGAAACCAAAATAGAGTAGAGAGTATTGGCAATAGAAAGATTTTTGCCATACACTTTAAAACACCAGCCCCTCGAAAAATATTTCAATTTCAATTATTATAAATTTAATAGAAGACACCCTCAGAGTAAATGAAAAATGTATTTTGGTGTTGTAATTTTTACATAAAATATACAATAGTAATGTACTCAGGGCTTGCAGGGGTTCAAAGGCAGAACCAAGATTTAACATGAACAATAAAATTTATGACACTGTTTTTAAATAAGGTTGGATGAAAATTGCATAGAGATGCAGAACACCTCTAAGTACCTAGGTTATGCTTACATTATAATTTGGCATTAAAAGACGGTGCAAAAAATCGCCACAATACACAATAGAATCTGAAACTATTTGTGTCAAAATTCAGTCAGGATTTATTGCATCTCTAGATTCATAATGTGTGTTTTCAGGTGGATTTATTCTCATCTTGCTTGTGGCATTCCTATCCATCTATTTGTCAATTGAATCGTTCATGGTGGCTTATCGTAAGTGCAGAGGGCTGATTCGTGATTACAACGCTATGAGATATGTAAGGATTGAAGAACCAAGACACAATGCAGCCAGTACAAACCCCCCTCAATGTGAAACTTGCTTCTCACTTCCTAATGCGCCTTCCTCTCCCCAACCCATCCCTCAGGCTCCGGGAGATGACGAATACCTGGAGACTTTCAGACAGCAACACAGCTACTCAACCAGACATGTGTGTCAGAGTCCTTTTCCTCTACAAATTAACGAAGACATCATTGATATCTTTGACGAAGAAGCCAATGACATTTTTCATTTAGATAGTCCTGAACGCTAAACAATTCTCCTTCAAATGCAAATTAATCTAACAGTCACAGGCTAAAATTGGAGGTAGGTTCCTTAAAAAATTTATTTTTGATGATCGTTTAAAGTGCCATATACTTAACAGTAAATACTAGTGAAAATCCCATTTTAATTTAAAAAAAAAAGTTTTAATAAAAATAAGAGCGATAACTTTCTCCCAAAAAATTTGGTTGGATTTACGTTTTCTAAATTCTTTCTAAGTTTTAAAGTGTAAAGATTATTTCTATAGTCATTGAATTTTCTGTACTCCCCTATGAAAGTAGTATTGCTAATAGTTATGAATTGGATTATATAGTATTCCTGTGACTTGTTAGTCGTCAATGTTGTCTTGAAGTTGGAAATGTTTCATGTCCAAGTCCAACCTCCAATTTTAGCCTGTGACTGTCTAATTACTACTTTGTAAGAAAGTAGGGTGTTATTTGTGCAAGTTCATATACAATTAAATTTATATTTTTATTTACCTATGTGTTGAAATGTAAATAAATAAAAAGTAAAAAAAAATGTTCTACTTACAAAACCTGTAAACCTGTAAATCACTTAATCACTTTTTTAATTGGTTGTATAACTACACATACTTACTTTGGAAACTTAACTTGGTTGAATGGTTAAAAGTTGGTACTCAAAAATATATTTTTAAAAACTAGGTTTCTTTTAAGTTTTTCAGAAATTAACTGAAAAATTTTGGGGAAGAAGGGCGCACAATGAATCATTTGGATATTCTTGAAAAAAAAAAACAAACAAGAATGTATACGACCAAATTGTAGTGTAGAAGAACTATGTAGATGTGTATCATTTTAATATGACAGGACAATATAGCTAAGAAAATATTGGATAGCTAGAAGGAAGAAAGTCTCTTGAGAGGACACAGCAGATATAGAGCCTCATGAAGACTCAGCGAGGTGATGTAAGGTATTAATGCTGCTTGATAGCTTAACTGTCTTACATAAGTGGATATTAAACACGAGAGAGAGATCTACGATGAACCTAAGTTACTGTTGGTGATTGATCTCTTTACTATCTCTACTATCGGTGGTATTGATCTCAAAATTGGCAAGGTTGGTTTTCAAATAGATACTGGAAAAATCCAAATTTTTAAGAGTTTGGATTTGGCTTTCAGGAACTAAAATATTTTTGATGGTTGTAAGGTCATTTGGTAGTGCCTCCTCGGCCTGTGGGGTTTCCTCTTGCCTCTATGTAAGGCAATATCATCAGAATACATAAATTTACTAGTAAGGGTAATGTTAAGGGTAAGTTAGCTACAGTATATGCACAGTGAAAATCAATGGAGCGAGCATTGGCTTCTGTACATCTTTGAGTTGGGTGAAAGAACTTTAACTCTCTGCTTGAAATTGTGGAGGTTGGGAGACACAGAATAAAAAGGTGCAAAATCAGTTTGGAAATCTTATCACAAATACTTATAGTAGGCCTATGAGGCAGTAGCTCTCAGTCTAAAGAGGTTCAATTCAATTCAATTTGATTGGTTCATTGACAGCATAAACCAGATTACAATACAGTATACACTTAAATTAGTAAAATCATTTTACAATTGACAAGATAACAGTTATGCATTTAGCAGCAAGCAGGTACATTATATAAACAAACAACTTTGACAATTATTGCAGTATTTACAATCTAGAAATACAAATCTGAGCAACATAGGAAGAGTGATATGAAGGGTCGATATCGAGCAATTCTCCAGTTTCAAATATGGTGTTGAGAACTGTAGCCACACATAAACTTGTAATTAATTAAGTCAATCAATTAAGAAATTAAATGCTATTCAAACATATGTCGTTGGTCATATTCAGCGGGAATCCAGCTCTAGTTTTTCCTAACATAAAAAGATATTATCTATCATCATCATCATTTTATTTCTATCAACATCATGTATTTATAAAGATTTGCTTTGATTGATACATTTGTCTGTTTGCTGTCTTGATTTTCCATTACTGACGACTGTCAGAGCTTACAAAACAATATCGGCTACACTTTATAGTCTATATCCATATTCCTATTTTATATTTATTTAGCATGTTATGTATTTTTGAGTTACATTATTCATTTTACATTCATACAAACTAACACAATTGGATTTGCCAAGTTAGTCTGACATCATCGCCTTCATTTACACGGTCTGACATGTCAGCAGACATGTTTGCCGACTCATCCGACACTGACCGCGTCGGACCGTGTGTGGGTAAAACAGACTGAGTCCGCAGACAGTCGGACAAGTCCACGGTTGAAAATTCTAGACGGACTTGGCCGACAAGGCCAAAACAAACGATCCCGTCGGACCGTGTATGGGCTCAACAGACTTGGTCTGCGTACTGGCAGTTAACTCTACTTGTTTTTAAGGACATTTTAGAGTAAAATCGATTTAAAATGTGCAGTGACAACAAAAGGTTTTGGGAGAGTTTATTGCATTGTACAGGAGTATGCTGTGTTTGTGGGACATACGAAGCAAACAGTACATAGCAACAAACACTTGAGGCAAGATTGATGCACTTGAATTTGGGACACATGTCTTTTTTGAGTAACTTTGAACCGTCCAAAATATTATTCAAACCAACCAGGATTATTTAGTATTGATTGTACTCGTATATAAGACAAGGAGAAATATTCAAATTAAAGAAGATTTCAAAAAATGAAGCCCTGATGCTTGCCGAATAAAACCAAAGCTGCACAAAGATTTCACAGTCAGAACGGCAGTTCGGAACATTGGTCGGATTGTGTGTGGTAACAGCCAGACTTGACAGACGGACTACAGACCGCACATGTCTGCCGACATGAAGGACCATGTTTGCGGGGCTACGTGTAGGTGGGGTTACGTTTTGCGAAATTTTTCAATATGTATAGCCTCCGGATTATCAATATACAATATAAGTTGTTTAAATACCTGTATTTTATGTAATCCAAGTGGTTGAGGTAGTTTACGTCTAGACTTAAACGGGGACGTGAGTCTAAACGTAAACTCCCGCCAGCCGCGTTGTTTCTAGTCATCCGTGTCGTGTTTTTAATGTTTTGTAAATTTGTTGTGTGATTTGTGACGACCTTCTCAAGAAGCGACAATGTCCTTGTGAAGCCAGGACATAATGATGGTTCCAGTGTTGAACCGAAACTAGTTGCTACCGCAACCACCTGGATTACATAAAATACATGTATTTAAACCACTTATATTGTTTTGTGAAACTTAGAACTATTCACCACTACTCAGGGATGGCTAGAGGGTGGGGATGGGGGGGGGCCAGAGCCCCAGGGCTCCAAAGGGGTTCCAACCCCGTCAAATTAAAATTTGTCTGTACATGCAATCATATAATCTGCTAAAGTTAAAAAGTTTAGTATGGCTTTCCAGGTCACTAACAATTACTTTAATTTTTTACTTAAAGTTGCAACCTGTGAGCATGTGAATTAATCAAACTATCGGGCATTTTAGAAATGTATTGTTATTTGTGTAAGAAAACTGCAATGGGGAGGAAACCTTAAAGGAGAAAAAATGGGTGTGGAAACTTATAGTGATGCATTCACTTTACTTGTAAAATTTAGACGAAAGTGAAAGACCTGTTTAGGGATATCCAGAATTTATAGTAAATCCTGAGGAAATATCACCTAAACCTGATGCTTTCCCAGCAAAGCAGTGATAGCCCCTTCTAAATCACCGTCAGTAAAGCAAAAAGGGCCTTACAATATGTAATGGTACTTGACGACATCTCTCGATTTAATTAACCTTAAAGTTGATTTACCTATCAAGTGTTCTATGTTGGGGTCTAGGTAAGTATTACGTTAATTCTCAAATGAACAAGGGGTAAGCGACAGAACCTCATATTGGCTTTTAGATTTACCTGTAAGGTTTTATAGAAACACACTAAGCTTTTCTATTGCTGTGTGATAAGTATAAGTTTTTTATTTCTCACACCAAGTGTTTCAAACATTTTACTCTTATTTCAGTAGTGTTTAGCAGTTGATCAGCACATATCTTTACATTTCAAGCAAACTCTTCATATTTATCTCTTAACTGCATTTGATTAATAGTCCTCTCTATAACCCCTTGGAATGCATGCTTTGGCAGTAGACAGAATTAATCTTATGAAACGCTCATTTTTGTTCACTGAAGGAGGAATGAATCTAGTGCCACTGTCCAGCCTAATAAAGAAGGTTTTTAAATGAGCTTCGTAAACTTTTTACCAAGCGAAAGAAACTTACAAGAGGAATTTTTACTCTTTCATATATGAATAACATGCTAAGTGTTGAGCGTAAGAAAATTAAACTAGTACTTTTCTGCACACTTAAACAATTCTATCCAACCGACTCCAAGAGACAAAATACAGGTTTTGGAAGGACCAATGATCCTAACTATGAGAGAAGTTTTTTATGTAAGGGCTGTTTTTGTGTATGGTTCTGTAGTTATCATTCACACCGCAACAAGGCACCTTGCCGCTAACTGGCATCTTTTGTGAAAAGAATTTCACCATTTGCAGCTCCATAGCTGACATGTCCTATGCTTTACTGTGGGTTTAGAAAAAATTTAAACTTATCGAATCTCCCGCTGCATGTGAGATAAGATCAAGGAGCCTCGTTGCGGCATACTTGTGAACCATGGAGCCATACGCACAAACGACCTTTACTTAAAAAAACAACCCTCGTAGCTAAGAAGAAGGTATATGTGGGATCTTTGGAATATGGAATAAGACAAAGATTGTTTTTAAGTCTAGCTTTTGAGACCTAGACTTTGATCCTAGACTTTGATGAATAGGATCACAAACAATAATCTCAGATAGACTTAAACGGCATCAATGAATAAGACACCATATCAGGAAATTTTTGGGTTCTGAAACATTGCTGGTTGGTGTCCTTTTTAAGTATGTCAAAAACACCATACACTGTGAAGCTCTGTTACTCCCCTCTTGCACTACCCTCAAATTATGGGGAGCAAGCTGGCCTAGTGACAAAGCATGGTCTTTGGTTCCCGAGGTACTGGGTTCAAATCCCACCAATCACCAGGGGCTTGTAGCTATGCCACAACCCTCTCTATAGGCCATGCTTGTATTAGTAATTTGTAAAGCTGTTCTGTGTTAGAATATAGCATCCTAGGATGTGAAGGTAGGAGATAAAAAACCGCTCAGTCAGACGGACATAAAAAAACTTTAAGTTTCAATTTCAATTTCTTTCAGTGCAATAACGTCAACTTCGTTCTCGAACTATACAACTTCACAAAATGTACTATTGCTCATAAAGGATTGAACTACAAAACAAACTTTTGGCGTATTTACGCTTAACTTTCAAAATATTTTTAAGGATTATAAAATGATATTATCACCTAACCTAGGAATTAGTATGCTTTATGGCAGACAAATTTAACCAGGAAATTTGTTAATGAAAATTGTGACCATTTTTATAAAAATTGATTTTTCTACTCTTTTAAAATTCGGTAGTCTATACATATAATTTATTTTTAAATAAAAATCTCTTACTCTCTTGATAGGTTTTTGTGAATTACAACCGAATCCTATCTTGGGATTTTCCTCTTTGGCTTATAGGGACAGGTATACTGTAGTACAGTACAGTTGTAACAGGGAAAGTATTGCACCCTTCAATAAAATAGAGGTATAATGGGTTCTAGAATGGTTCTAGCTAACGGTGACATTGGGTTTTGTATAGGCCTACTATTTACCATACAGGGTGTCCCACAAAGAGAAGCTATTTTTTTAATTAATATGCTAACACTCATCAAACCCCCTGCAAACTTGAGACTACCCAGTTGCAGCTAACATGTAAAAAAGACGAGATTCACTAGATTCAGAATCTGACCAATCAGACAAAATGGCAGTAGATTCAAATAATGGTGTGTATTCTTTAAGACAAGTTTAATTGCAAAACCATTTAAAATTTACTCCTGCCTGATCTTGAACAATTTTACGTAAGTAAATAATATTAAGAAACTAAAGAGATGGTATAGGGGTCAATTATAAATTACACTTCACTGAAGCTGATGTCTATATTTGCTATGCACTTTTCATTCTCGGTAGGCCTAACAAACCTTATTCCTTCTCTATTTTAAATAGACTTTAGAATATGCATTTCAACTTGAATTTGAAAATGGGGAGGTAATTTTGTGTATTTTTTTAGGATCTTAAATCAATGTTTGAAAAGTTTATGAATGCCAATGGTGTAATTTGTGGGGTAGTTGCTACAAGAGTGGTAGTTGCATCCCTAATAATTTAGTAAAAGGTGTATAAATTTATTTTAATTTATCGCTAAAAAGGAAGAAATTTTGGAATTTTAGAACTATGCTCCAATAAAAATTTAGAAATTTAACTAATGGTGCATATTTGTCAGAATAATTATCAGAATCGTTTGAACAACATTAGTTTATTCATTTCTAAAACTCATAAGTTTGTAAGTAACCATACTTGACAGGGAATAAGCAAAACATTTGCGCCATGTAGCAAAGTGCTTGATTCATGTTGATGATATTTGAAGCCACGCCCAATGAGTCACTGAGGTATGACGTCTGCAACCTGATGAGTTTATCACAATGTTTTGGAATTCACCACCATACCTGTATATACAACAAACAATTCACCTTACTGTGTCCTTTGCTCCTTTCCAGCATTTTAAAAACGTATATAAGAATTATTTTACTATTTACATGATTATTCTTTATAAGTCACGCAAATGAAAATTATTTAATGACTATTGAATGGCTGTTGGTTGGAAATTATCTCAAGTGGTTTCGTTAAAAATGGCTCAAGAAAATCTGCTGTACTTTTGTTTTTCAACAAGTTATTGCTTTTATATCTTTCACTAATTGGATAATGTATATATTTTATCCAAAACCAATCTTTCTGGCTCTACTGTTGGTGTATATTGTTTAGCCAACAACAATAATTATGTAAGCTTTTTGAAATTTGGGAAAATATGTTTATTAAAAAGCTTTGATACTTTCTAAGTAATTTAAAAATGAACGTTCTGTCGTTAATTGTACAATGTTTCTCTGGATCCAACAACCCAAGAGATCTACATTTTTTTACGTAGTATTTTATAGTTTCTTAGATAAGTATTAAAACATTTTTTTATGTCTACCTTGAGCCTTGAGTGAGGTAAAGAACAAGTGGCTTGAGAGAAAACCATGGAGCAGAAACCGATACAGCATTAGTGGTGAAGACAGAATTTGGTCCTAGACAAGCTCCTATACCCTTATAGAAAGCCGTTAGTGGCCATCCTATATATACTTTATTTCTCAACAGTATTATAGTCTGTTGATATTATCAGTATATTTTGAGACCTATTAAAATCCCAGGCTCGTGCCTAGCGTCCTTAGGACAAAAAAAAAAAAAAATGTCAGTAGTGTCAGTTGATAACAACTGACAGTTTAAAAACATTTGTTTAGTATTAACACAGTTGATAAAACAACAATAGACATTGTATTGTTGATATACAGATAAGTAATTTATTAACAAATTACTATCTGGGAATTGATCTTTATTTCCTAATTAATAGAAAAACTATCAAAAAGACTTAAGCTTTGCACCCATTTGTTCTTATACACTTTATTATACTACAAATCTGGAAACTCAAAATTCCAGTGTATCATGCACATTATTTTGATCATGAATTATTAGTATTTCACAAGAATGTTTAAGTCATAGTAATTGTACCTAGAAATTATTGTTATGGTTTTAAGGCAAATAATACAGTACCAAAGTCCCATAATTTTCATCCAGTTATAAACTTCCACTCAGTTCACTCACTTCACTGAGTTATGTAGTAACTCAATGATATAATCCACATCAATACAAAAAGTGTCTAGGAGATCAAAATAATAAAATAGTTTTTGTAAGGAGGAAAATCGCTCAAAAATGAAGAAACTAAACAAACAAAAGTTGCATATAACAAAAAATGTAATACTGTATCTTATTTTTTTATCACCACTGATTTTCTGATGCCCAGATTTTCTTAGATCTGGATTTAAGGTAACTGTGTTGTAATCGATTGCAGGCTTTTCCAGAAATGGATCTAGTTGCCAAAACTGATGTCATTGTTAATGATCACAACTAAGTTTTTTGCTTTAAATTTTGCATCTATGTGAAATTTTCTAAATAAATTTTATACAGATCTGAAGAATTTGCAAATAGTAGTTTTTAGCTGAGATATTTATTTACTTGAGGATGTTGTACCGGTACCATGTCTCTCTACTTTGTTGATATATTCACTAACAAAATTCTATACTAAGGATTAAATGGGTAATATATCATTTCACTCGTGGTTTTTAAGCAAAGAGAATTTTATATACAGTAATAAAAATAACAATCATACACTAAGCCATTTATTGCAGTTTAACTGCACGTTTTAAACACAATAGCATATATTATAATACAGTCTTCAGACTTATCTTACACACACAAACTGTACGTAATAACTTAAAAAACAAATTAATTTGTTTTTACATTAATTAAAACCTAGTGTGATGAATAACATTAATATTCTACATTTTAAAAACATTTTCCATTTTAAAATAAAGTAGTTTTCAGTTTTATATTTTATGAATACAAATAAGGTAACATTTTTTTAAATAACAGTCTTATGTTAAAAACATTAGATTTGAATATATTCTATTTAAGTACATTTTGATATGAAAGTATCAATTCGCGTCCGTAAACGTGATAAATCGAATTATTATAGTTTGATTTTGATGAAATTTGGCGTGAAGGTGAAGGGCAAGATAATCTTGATGAGTTTGCAAACCAGCCAGATTGGGTCATGGGAAAGGAGTATTATCTAGACATGGTGTAAGTAGGGTTTTGAAATTTTCAAAAATTGGTTTTTCATTTTAACCCTTTAAAAACATGAAAATGTCCCATTTTTGTTAGTCATGAAGAGCTTAAGAATCAATAATTTTGTACTGAACCGTTGTTGTACAGCTAAACAACACTGTTGTTGTTTTTAAATTAACATTTTGACAAAAACATTTTTTACCGTCCCCGTAGCAGCAAACCTAGGTACTCATTAAATCTAATGTTATTTAATGAGGAACAAATAATGTCTTGTTTATGGAAATAGTTTAGTAAAAATCCAACATGACAAATTGAAATTTGCTTAGTCTGTAGGTTTGCTGCGGCGAGGGTATTTTAAATACTGCTATGTTAACTTTGTTATTGCAATGTATAAAAACTATCTAAAAACAATCAATAAAAAAAAGATTAAGATTTTTTAGGATAATTCAGCGTAGAAAATACTATCATTTTACATTTTGATAGTTTATCAGAGTAAACTTTGTACAACTCTTGACCCCTTTAGACTTCCGTAAATTATGTTGCATAACATTGTAAAAAATTCAATTTATATTAAAATGTATTGAATCCAAAAAGTTGTTATTATCCACTATGTTGTATGTTACTACTCAAATACTAATCTAAAGTTTTGCTAAAATGGCTGGAAGACGAACAAATTGAAGCTGGTACAATTATTGCACAAGTCTTACGTTTTAGGAACAGTGGGGCATCTCTGAGACATGGCAGTTGAGTATTTGAGAGATAATGAAATTAAAATCAGTGTAATTTATAAAAATATCAGCTATTTTAAATTGATAGCAGGTAATAAGTTGTTTAATGGCAAATGGTTTGTGTTCCACAATGCATTTCATACATTGTGGAGGAATCAATGGCAATTCACTAATTAATTGTTAAATGGTTTCACCAAGCCTTAGCAAGCCTTTGCGTGGGTTCGTGGCCTGGGCGACCACGCGGACCCTAGCTCTCCCAGAGGGGAGGTAATTGCCCGGTGTTGGAACCGGCACTTCAGGTAGACCACAAGCTATGGACGACTGGACAAGCCAGCCTCTTTGGGTTTACCCAAAGTGAGAGTACCCAGTGACATTCCCTCCATTCAGGGTGGTGGGGGTGTTCAGCTCTGCTAGTGTTGATTAAGTTCATAGATCTTTCACCTGCCTGTAGCTTGTGGTTGTGACTGAGTCCTACCTGTCGTGTACGACTGGCATTTTGTGAGGCATATCCTCGACTTTGGAAGTAGCCTCGTCCTGGGAGGTGAAATACCTAGCCCCCAGAGGGGAGGTAAATGCTCCGTGTTGGTATCAGCATTTTCAAGTTGTCCACAGACATGGACGACTGGGCATCGGGTCCCAGTGACATTCCTTTATCCAGGATGGAGGGGTGTTTAGCTCTAGGAGAGATGGAAGTACATCATAATCTCTAACCTACCTGTGTCTGTGGTTCTTTGGGCTTCGGCCTGCTTGTTGTGTGCGACCAGCATTCAGTGGGCAAATCCTCGACTTTGGAAGTAACCTTTCCTGGAGGTGAAAACGGGCAAGTACCCGCAGCTCACGGGGACACTCAAGGGCAACGTAACTTTCCGCAGTGTGAGGGCAACGGTTTGTAGGTACTTATGCAAACCAATCCCTGTCTCTGAGCACGGACAGTATGGTTATCTTGAGTGTGGGGGGTTCTTCCCGGAACCTCAATTGAGTCAAGGGTGTCGCCACCTCTGGTGGATAGGTTCATCCGGGTGGGTCCCACTTCTATACCTGCCTCCTTTTGGGAAACCCTGATGGCCTGGCAGTGATGTTGGGTCTGACGGGCAAACGAAGTAGATCGGGTGCTGGGTCCGAGCCCGCCAGGGGTATCTGGGGATCTATCGCTCTGGTTATCTCTGGTTTCCCAGCAATGGGTAAGGCCTCGATCGGGCAGCGGTGTAAATGGGAGGTTGGGGTTCCCCCCGTCAGCGTGCTGATGGTCCCCTTCCTCCTGGCTATCGATGGCGGGTTCTGCCTGTCAGGGATTAGATAGGTCCCGAGTGTTGCTTGCACTAAATGCGTCGGGGCGCTCTACCATGGACCTCTAGGTCCCGACCTAGTGGAACCCAGGTGGAGTGACGCTTAAACAAGCAGCCGGAATCCCTGGTTAGGATTGAGGGGCAACCCTCTTTCCGAAGGGTCTGCTTCGGCAGCCGGCGAGCCTGATGACCTTAAGTCATCCGCCCATGATGTGCTAAAGGTTGATGCGTAAGCTTCGGCCTACATCATGGGGCCCGGGTATGTCCTAAAGGATAGGTACCGGGTATGCAGTCAGGGGGCTTCGGCTCTCATGACAACAATAAATAAATAATAAAAAAATAAAGCCTTAGCAAAAATTTGTTTGAAAAAAGTGTAGGGAAACTAAAGAAATGAATGAAAATCTAAGTTAGAAAGGACAATGGCAAAACTGTATGTTGATTCCAAAGCTAGTTATTGAAAGTAAAAGGTGACTAAAAAGTATCAGTCATGACAGACATGTGCCGAATCCACTATATTACTCATGTCTAAATCGTAATGCCTACACATTATTTCTTTTAGTGAATTTCCCATATAGGGAATTGGATGTTACCGTAGGTCTCACGGTAATACCTGGGACCAATTTACTTTTTTTTTCAATTTACGTCACCAGAGGCCAAAATACCATCCGCTTAGATTCATATATATGTTTATATATATATATATATATATATATATATATATATATATATATATAATCATCTATATTATTAAAAGAATTGGTTGGATTTTTGTATGCAGCAAATCGACCCCTAAATATTTATTTTTATATAAATTGGGTGACAATTGGGTGTCGATTTAAAGCTCTTATCCTCTAGATGTGCCTTTTGCGGGTTTGGATGATATCCCGTAAAAGCCCTTCGTCGTAGAGGCTTTTAAAATTTCATAGTTTGTTCTGAATTCTGTTGTCAATCATCTAAACTTTTTCAAGTTTACATTTGTTTACATCAAAACGGATGGCCGTGATACAATTTTGTTTACATCCATACGAAAATGGGGTTATCTGTAGTAGGTGATGTTACAGTGAATTCAAGTAAAATTTTGTAATGTTCGTAGCATAAAATGTAAACAAGAAAATGACTTACGTTAGATATTGTGTTGTGAGATTGTGTGTCCTCATATAATGTTGTATTGAGGTTTTAGGGAATTCAAGTAAAGTATTGTAATGTTAGTTGTGCAAAATGTATAGAAGAAAATGACTTACGTTAGTTTTGAGTCTTCATAGTCTGTTTCGTTAGTATTTGTAATTTTTCTTAGATACCTCGAAAAGATCGCGCACGCAATGAAAATAATAGGGCTTTCGTAATGCATATAATAGCGATGTGATGAGACATAATCGTTTTCATCCTTATCAACTAATATCAAATATATCATGGACTTATTAAGTCACAAAGTGACCCAGGTTGCTAGTATATGAATGATATTCATATACAGATCTCAAAAATCTGTTAGTATATGTGAGTCTGTTAGCACTATAACTCGAGCAAAGATCATCTGATTTTGATTAAATTTGGTACAAACGTGTAAACCAGCATGATCGGACCATGGGAACAGCGTTTTATGGGGGGTTTATGGGGTAAAAATTGTTATATTTTCATTTTTGACCTCAATACATAAAATGTATTAATTTTCTCGGAACCATTTTGAAGAGCTTAAAAAAATTAAGTGTTATTAGTTACGGAGGAAATTCAAAAACTTTTAAATTTAAAATTCTGCTGTGTTTTTATGGAGAAGTAATCTGTTATGGTTTGCTTGTTTATTGATATATTTTGATCAAACTTGGCAAGTTATTAATTTTATACTAAGCTATAATTAGTTTACTAATAACACACTTTTTTACCTTCCCTGTAGCAGCAAACCTTAGTAATTGTTAACCCTAATGTTAATTAAATAGGGAATAAATCTGACATGTTTAAGGAAATATTTAAGTGAAAATCCAATCAGAGAAATGGAACTTCGCTTAGTCTGCAAGGTTGCTGCGGCGGGCGTATTTTCTTATAGAGTAGGAAGTTATTTGATCTGTCATGTCACTTGTCTTAAATTGTGTTCGAAACACTTAATAAGTATTTAAGAAGAATCTTCCTTAACTAACCTGTCTTATAACAATAAGGCTCCTACTGACATAGTAAGTATATTTACAACTGTAAATCGATACAGTATCAAAAATCATCCTTGTTGTAGAAATTATTCAATATTTTTAATCATTTGAAATAACTGTAAATATAATTGTTATAATACATATTATTTGTGTCCTTGAGAAAAACTTACAAACTAAGTAATAAATTAAACTTTAAGGAAAACAATTAAACTTTGAGCAAAGATTCTTTTGCTGAGTCCATAACGCTCTTGGTGGGTTTGGTTTTTGGACTGTAACTGTAAAGGAATACTGAAGCTATTACCATAGCAGCTCCTAAAACGAATTGAAATGTTATCATAAAGTCAAAGAGATACACAGACACTATGCAAGATATCACAATAGCGAGGGAAGTGGCAAACCCTTTCAATATGTTGTCAGCGTATTTAACTACCATCGCCACCATTAGTCCTCCACCCGCCTGTAGTACGACCAAGTAAGCGATGAACCAATCGTATCCGTGGAAGAAACCGTTGTTCCGGATGGCACTCATGTCTTTGGCGAAGCAAGTTAACAAGCCAAATGGCAGGGAGAGAAAACTGAGCTGAACGTTTCTCATCCAAACTGATATGTCAGATCCCTTTAAGATCATTTCAAAATAAATGCCTGCAAAACCTGACAAGACACAGGCACCGATTGCAGCAGCGAAGCCGATAAGTCTGTTCTGTTCAGCGTTGTTGACAGCCGTGTCAGAGGCACCGGTCAGTTGAACCATTGCCACTCCCAGCGCCAGAAGCACCAGAGCAGCCCATTGCTGTGCCAGCAACGTTCGCTTGAGCATCGTCACAGCAAACATGGCCGTTGTCAAGATCTTTAGCTGGTATGTTACCTATAACAGCATCAATGCAATCAAACTGGGTACTTAGGCACGTTTTTCCTATCTCAGAACATTTTCTCACAGGTATATTGAAATACTTCAATAAATTAATTTTTATAATTTAATTTAGTAGGCCTATACAATAAACGATAATAAAAGACACTAGGCTTCTCTCAAATATTCTGTGGAGTTCTCTTTGATAGTATTAAAAATGTGATTTATCCAGGTTAAACCTAATCATAGAGAAATAAGGTACAGAGGAAACAAGCTTATGGGACAACTGTGCTTTTTCAGCTCTGGTATGTTGGGGCAGAAATGTACTTGTGACGAACAAGGAAGGAACGGTTAACAATGTGCGCATATTCCTATCGCAGTGGCTCAGGGTCTTCCACCACTGTCATAATTACTGTCTTACAACATTCTATTACGGTCACCAACACGGTGCGGTCTAAAACTTAGGCTGTAACAGTCTATAAACTTAGGTTCAACATCAATATGACGGCGTACTTATGGACGAAAAACAAAATATAATCACATATTCTTGTGCATCTTAATTTGTTCTAAAAGATTTACTCAGGTAAGTTTTCCCCGATGAGTAAAAGAGGTCTTTTATCAATTTTTACTGCAAGACCAGTATTACTCTGCAATTACTTTTGGTAAATTTTTCATTAAAATGTTAAATTTCCATACACAACTATATGTAATAACCTTTAAATATTTGAATTACAACCCGACAAATAATGTGGAGCAAACAAACCGCACGGGTTTTAAGGGGGGAAATCCATGATGGCGGCCATTTTTCCAAGATGGCGGCATGTTCCTAAGTGGGATTTTTTGGGAATTTTAGTATGATGTTCCCAGCTTTGCGTACGACATCTCCACCAATTTTCAGCTTGAAAAATTAAAAATACGATATTAAGCTAATTTTTACATTTTTTTCCTGCACTAAATCAGAAGAGCTTTAAAAATATTCTTACTAAAATTGTATGTGAATATATGTTCTTCCTCGAGTAGTTTGAACACGAAAATATCACACTTCGTCCGACATTAGTCACATAATGTTACCTTTTGTAGCTTTGCCACTTGACCACCTATTAAAAAAAGAAAGTAAAACGTAGTAGTGTGACATAATAAGTTAAATGAGTAAAATTTAACTTATTACACCTTCAACAACCTTAATACATTTAGTACCTTATTTTCTAAATTTATTAAATTGAAATAAATAGTGATTTTAGTACCTGATACGTAGCTGCGTCTAGATGGGAAGCAGACAAATACAAGAGATTGTTCTGGATGATGTACAGTAGCGAAGGCACACACACTTTGAGAGTATCCATCGGTTGGTTGACAATGTTGTTGTGTAGTGTTGCTATCCATCGCTTGCTACTGCCTTCTTCTTTATACACGAGAGCTAGACTGGTTACCAGCTTCACCAGCTCAGCCATGAATACGGCTACAACAAAGAAATCATTTTGAATTACAATAAGTTTAAGATGATGAAAGTGCATCCTAGATTTAATATCCGTTGGTCTCTAGGCTCATTTTGAGGAGTAGGTATTGTGACAAGGGGCCCTAATTCCCTTGTCTAGAATACATCATCGTTGAAGATCCCAAGCGACAGACTGTTGCCCTCAATGCTGTGGAGGGGGGCAGTGAACACTTGTAATGAGAGTGCAGTGGAGAGTGTATGTTGGAGAGTTGCGGAGGGTGGTGCCTACCGAGGACGGTCTTCACGAGGTGTGTGGTGCAGGGAGTCGACACAGAGGGTGTACCTGGAGAGTCGTTGAGACTAGCCTGCAGGAAGGAAGGAATAGCTGCTCTACAACGAGTCCTCATCGTAGAGGAGACGTCTTCCACAAAGAGAGGCAGAGGACCAGGATGGACAAACAGGCCTAGGATGTATGCATACCTAGAGTTCAGCAATTGTATACAGGGTCAGAGAAGGAGCGTGGCTTTGTAAGGGACAATCAAAAATTAAACGGAGTATTTAAGGTAAGAAGTCACTTGTATTTTTATTGAAGACCCACCCCCCTCTCCCCAGAGAAAGAGGGTGTAACAGTATTACTCAAACCTGTGGCAGGAAACTCAGGGTCATCCTTTCTTTCTTTGGAAGTCCATTCTTTGATGATGGTAAAATTATGTTATTAGATGTTTTAGATATATTATAATTATATTGAAGATTTTTTATAATTTCCTGTGGTACAAACCAATGTTTCACAACGTTTTGGTATCTGGAATCTAATCCTGTCCACAGGAGAGAAAGTGCCTAAATAATAACACATTTGGTGGTACTGGAACTGGAAATTTGTGTATAAGAGAATTTAATGTTGCACGTAATTTTGAAAAGTGCACAACTAAGTTTCAGATAGAATTGCGGTTCATGGACATTGATTATGCAGCCAATTGATTTGCTTTAGAAGAAGATACTGATTTATAAACAACCCCAACCAAATCAGGGAAATCACAAGAAAAAAACCACATTTTGAAAAGTATAGTAGTAAAAAAAACAACAAAATCACAAATAGATCACATCAAGGAAAGCTGAACAAAGTAGGCCTAGACACTTCTGGTCGTGATGCAAAACTATAGTAAACCCACACTTACAAGTCAAACCAATCACATGAAAGTGTAGTCAAAGAGAAAAACAAAAAACAATATTCAATGGATCTACCTGAGAGCATGTTTACTCCTTGAGTCAGTGTTGTTTCATTTAATGTCTAAGTAAAGAAAAATACTTGACTTGGGAAATTATGAACTCCTAGAACCCTCCTTTTATCTAAGCTCATAGTTATGCCATACTTATGTGCAACATCAACATCATTTACAGTGTGCAGCAAAAATGAGTAGCAGGCTATGCAGAACCATATTTTATACACCCAAAATAAGTCAAAAATATCCAGTAACATATTTTTTATTCCTGCTTAGTTTGATTTTAATTTGCCATTAACATTTTTCATAAATAATTAATAACTCAAGAGCCCCTTGGTGATATTTTTATGAAACTTGGAACAAACTTTAAAGTTTGGTTGTTAAAACTTTCCAAAAACATTCTTTATAACTTCAAAATTACGTCCATTTATAATAGTACCTAACTCTTATGAAATTGAGCGACCAAATCAAAATTATATGATAAGTTTTTAAATTTAAAACACTTTTAACTCCTAATACAATGACACTTTGGTTGTAAAAGTCTGTTAATACAAATTTGTCCAGTTTTTAATGGTCAAAATTTCAAAATGGTGGTCATTATAAGATTTCAAAGTTAAAGTTCGCGAAAAAAACCAAAAACCAAATTAAAATGATGGTGAGGTTCTTCTTCGATATCTTATCTCAAACATCCTGTATATTTGTAATGTGGGTATCCAACTTACGTTTGTTACACAAACTGGACAGAAGGTCATTGACATGGACATTCCTGTCATTTCAGAACACATCCATAGAATCATAGACATCCGGCACGTTAGTCAGCAAGGCCTTGTTATCTCATGATAGGTATATCTGCTTCAGTATGCTAAGTGACACTGCCACTCCCTCCTTTTGAAATCCCAGGAGAACCGACTGGTACAACTCTGACCAGCAGTTCCAAAGAGATCTGTGTGTGAGAAGGTCAGCTGCTTTGCAGTCATTGACCGCATCACGACCGACTTACAGAACGCTATGGTCACTTGCTTCCATGACAATAGTTCCCCAGTACAGATAAAACACAGTTCTAACACTAGATGGTGTACTCCAGATTTGAATTGCATGAGGGCAAGCGTTAGGAAGCTATTCAATAAATGAATGATTTATTGTCGTTAAAATTACAAAGTTCATGACGATCGTCAAAAGAAAAACAAAACAATCAAGATGGCTCTGGCATTAAAACTATAATAACTAAAACGTTATACCAAAGTACCGTACTCTTCTTGTTTGTACAGGCAGTCCTGGGTTAGAGTAGTTTTTAAGACATGTTTGAATTTTAAAACACACAAGTTTTTGATGGAGACAGGCAAGAAATCATATATTTTAACACCTTGGTACTCAAAACTGTTTTGAGTAGTTTTATACACATGCCTTAGTGTGGAAAGATCATTAAATCTAGTACAATAGTTGTGCACATCAGATATATTTTCAGAAGATAAGAAAAACAAAATGTTTATAATACAATAAATGAGCCGTAACCGGGAGCCACACAGAAGGTCACTGAAAGAATACAACCTCACAATCAAAATAGCGTCCAAACCTTTTGGCCTCTAGGGATCTCTTAAGCTACTAGGAGTACAATACACCAGAGGGGTAGGTGGAACTTCTCCATGAAACTCCATGAACTTTTCTGCTGCATTTTTTAGAGAGATAGCAAAGGGGTGGGCCAACTGATCATCAAAGCTTAACCGTAGCCAGAAGGGTTGTCACTCTATCCAAAGTCAAATGGTCAATCAACCAGTTAGGCCCATTCGAGTCTCATAGGGGAGACGGCAATACCCAGATATTCTTCAGTAAGGATCGAATGCCCTCAAGCTCCTCTTATGTGAACTCTTTAGAGCAAAGCCTGGCATACAGGTATATTACTCAGGCAGACCCAAAAGAGGAAAAGCAGACTACTCTGAGGCCAAATCGTTCTGCCCCTTCAGTTTTCCTCCTTTTTCCTCAAGACCCTGGAGAGACTGGTGGAGAGGTACATAAAAAGGGTGTGCTTCTAAACACACCCCTTTATCACAACCAACACTCTTACCAGTCAGGGAAGTCCTTTGAAACTACTCTGAATAAACTGGTCAGCAGGACAACCAACCTGGCTGTTAAATAAATAGCCCTATGCACCTTCACTGACATTTAAGGAGCCTTTGACAATATAACCTACCTATATACTCTTTAGAAGAATACATGTCAAATTAGTTTTTATTTCTATTAAACTTGTTTTCTTTAGGTTAAGTTTTAGAAATAGTTTTTGACGCCATTCCATGTACTGATTTGTGTACACTATGAAATAAAGACAATTTCAGACCAGAATACTCTTAGCTTCATGCGGCAATAGGATTATTTTTGGAAAAAAATTAATATCTACAAATTACCTTTATAATTTTGGTCGATCTACTTGGCGCATGTTTGTAATATTAGGTTATGCAACACATGAAGGATAATTTTAAGTTATTAACGAGTAAAACAACAAGGCATGATTATAAAGAAAAACCCTTTATAGCATTAATTTGCTGATTACGTGGTAATTTAATTCATGAATATCATACTGCCTATGATATGAACTGATTATACAAAACCACATGTGATTCTAAAAAAATATTAACAATACAATCAAAATATTAATACCATTTTTTGGGTGGATATGAATTGAATTGTTTTAATTGAACTTAATACTTCAAAAGTGATTTATCATTGATGATAATTTATCATCCTGCTTAGCTCAAGACATACTAGACTAGATTAGTGAACACTTGGGACAATGTTTGGGAATCTCTTGTCTCTTGGTTTATGGACCTCACTAATTACACAACAGAACATGTTTACTAACATACTTGGTTAAACAGTAACATATGGAGCATTCTTGTGTGTTTTGGCAACTACATTCTGTTTTGTTCATCTTTCAATAGGTTTAGTCTACAGCTTTCTGTAATTGGTGCCCACAAACACTGTTTTTTGCAAATTGGATTTGATATTTTTAACTGTCAGATCAATTTTGTTTTATACAAGTAATTTTTTTTTAGAAATGCATTTTTTATTAACTAAACAATATGCTTTAGTTAGCACTACTATAGCTACTACTACGAGTTAGCAGGATATTGCTGGTGAAAATTTAAACTACAGACAGAGGTAAGGAAGCCTATTTTTCCAATGGAAAAGGTTTAAAATTGGTGGACAGCTAACGGAATTTGTCTTGATTTGCTGTTCATTCAAAAGAATATTAGAAATATATGAGAAGAATTTAGGTAAGCTTACCTGTAGAGGAGAGGAACTTGTCACCGGTTCTGGTACAGGCGTATCGCATGCTGAGTCCCAAGACAGCATTCTGTAGCGTCAGGGTGACCAGGCTGACCACCTTCAGCATACGCACTTTCCCTGTAACATCACAACAAAGATAAAGTCTCCAAAAAAACAAACATTTCACATTGAGGTTATCATAATGAACAAGGGTCTAGGTTTGTAGGCTGCCTTACTTGAATCGGAAAGAGCCAATATAAATGGCATAGAAAAATGGTTATAGTGCTCATCTAAAGGTTTACTAGTTCAATACTGAGGGAAGTCAGAAGCTTTTTGGTGCTTCGAAAATGGAACCAGCTCTTGATCAATGGGTTTTGAAACAAATAACTTTTTATTTGACATGTCATCATACAATTTAGCCATTTACAATTTGTCCTAATTTGACATTCCTTTTTAGTGAAAATCCTTTTTTTTTTATTCCATCGAATACTTGTTCCAATATTTCTTCAGGAATCGCTTAATTTCATGACAATTCTTAGTTTCAGTTCAAGCAAATCCCTTGGGCGACTTTGAAAAACCTTGAACATAAAGTAGCTTATAGGGAGAACCCCAAAGAAAGGGAAAAACCAACGTAAAGCTTCCCACGATGAAAGCTTCCTGGCAAACATCTTTGGTCTTTTAATTAAGTTAATGTGACTTATACACATGCATGCAAGTTCATTGGCATGCTGGTGTACAAAGAATTTGCAGCTTCCACCGTTTCTATAAGCGAATTTCCCACATAGGGAATAAGCTATTACCATAGGTCGCATAGTAAGACCTGAAGCCAGGACCAATTTACTTTTTCGTTTTGAGGTCCCCATAGGTCAAAAACACCATCCATTCTAATTTATATATATATTTATATATGTGTCCGTTAATACAATAACTCGCGCAAAAATGATCAGATTTTGATAAAATCTGGTACATAAACATACATTTATCCCAACGAGTTCGCTTAGCAGCATGACTGGGGAACGAGGGTTTATGGGTGGTTTTATGGGGTAAAAATTGGGTTTCCTCATTTTTGATCCTGAAAAAATGAAATTTTGCAATTTCTTTCTCAACTATTTTGTAGCGCTTAAATAAATAAATAACTTATATATTGATTGAAGCATTGTTGTATGCCTAACAGTTAGGTATACAGAACATATTTAAAAAAATTTTAAATTTAAAATTCCCATGTTATTGTTATGGAGAAAAAATCAACTGTTGTAATTTGCTTGTTTATGGATATATTTTGAACAAATTTGGTAATTTTTTTTTATTTCATATTAAGCTATCAACATTTCAATAAAAAGACATCAGATTACCTTCCCTATAGCAGCACACCTAAGTAGGTACAATTAATTTTATTTGAGTAGGACAAAAATCTGACACTTTTAAGGGGATATTTGATTGGAGGTCTAGCCAGGTTGATGGAAATTCGCCCCAGTTTCACTGCTCACTAGACTATTGGAGATTTATAATAACATGTTTAACAATTGCAAGGTAGTGGAAAGTTTAAAAAATCAATTATATTCCCGCTGCACAAAAAGGGCGATGCAAATTCTGTTGAGAATTATAGAGGACTTTCCTTTATTGCCTGGTCGGTAAAAGATTTACGAGTTTGACAGCAGCCTTCGACACTATAGACAGAAAAGCCTTAATTTATATATTATTTTGTATAGGAGTCTCAATCAAATTTGCCAAGCTTCTTGAAAATCTTTACTATAAAACCAATATTTCTGTGAGGTGTAAAAATGGCGTTACAAGTAGTTTTGAATCGAAGATGGGTTTAAAACAGGGTTGTAATCTCAGCCCTACCCTATTCTTAATATTAATAAATGATTTGCCAGAATTTTTAGAGGGCGGCTGTTTATTTGGAGGTCAGAAAATAAATATCCTAATGTATGCGGATGACAGTTTTAATAGCTCCCACAGCTGTGGTATTGCAACAAATGATTGTAAAACTTGAACTTTATTGCAATTTATGAAATCTTCAAGTTAATACTAATAAATCGAAAATTATGGTTTTTTGTAAAGGAGGTAGATTGACAAAAAGTAATAAATGGTTCTATAAAGGCAAAGTGGTTGAGATTGTTAACTCTTAAAAATTTCTGGGGGTCTTATTCATGTCAATGTTAAGTTGAGAATAACATTTTTAGGTAAAGTCCTTAGCTGCAAAATTAGCCATGAACACCACCTGGAACAAATTAATAAACAATGACAGGGTGCCTCTGTCCTCAAAATTTGTATGTTTTAACGCTGTTGTGAAATGAATATTATGTTATGGAGGCCAGGTATGGGGATATTTATGTAGAATCTGTACAAATGTTATTTATTAGGAAGCTGTTTCAGTTGCACTTACTCACTTTTGCACTGTTCAGTTGCACTTATCACTAAATGGATAAATTACTCACTGTACTTGGAAACAGGTCTAGATAAATTACACATTTATGCTCTCTCAATGAATCTTAATTATATAATAAATATATTGGGGCTACCACCTGAGCGTTTGCCAAGAATATTAGTCGCTGAAGTCTTAAGACAAAATGTAGATTGGTTATAGCGTGGAGAGCATTAGGAATCAAATATGGCGTGCAAATGGACCTGACTATAGATACGATTGAGGAGGCGGGGAGTGGTAGGTTAAAGTCTCAATTAGTTAGTGTCGTAAATGCAGCAAGAGATAGCTGGAGAGCTGAGTGTCTAGGCAGAGCGCGTGCTTCAGCTTATCATTCTCAATACCTCGTCATTGACTTTGACCCTGGCAACAATATCTTCTTGGAAACTTGTTTTAGTCAACTGAACCATTTCTTGGATAATGAAATGTAGGGGAGAGCTTAACGATCTCAACTATAAACCGTAGATTGTCAACGAAAATTACACACGTTTTTTGTGTAATCTAAACGAAAATGAATCTGTTTTACACTTTGTGGCTGGTTGCCCTGTGTTCAATTACTTGCGACTCTTGTATTTTGGGAAACCAAAAATACAATATGAGGAGTTTGTGGATTATTTGAATGGGAAGGATTGGCGGGGCCTTGGAAGTTTTTTAAAAATTGCATGGAAACGTAGATGGAAGTTAGTTAGGGAATTTAATTTTTAAATTTTTGAATCTTAAAAACTACCTGTAGGTATTTGTTGAAAACCATTTTGAATGATTTATATATGTAATATAATAAAAAATAGGTTTATGTGTGTTAAAATTATACATATATGTGGATGTATGCATACATGTGTATGTGTATATACGTATGTATATGAGTTGCCTAAAGAAGTGTGATTTTATATTGTTTTAGTACTACGTGTGCTGATTATATGGGACAATTAATATTGAATGGACATTATGCCAAACCAGCAGACGGTCGTATGACCATTGTTGTATGCGCTATGTAACAAAACTACCGTATCCATTTCATGAAATGTACATAATATGTAATCAATAAAGCACTTTTTCTATTCTATTCTATTCTAATACCATAGCACAATGTTTACTATAATGACATAGTTTAATTGGTGTTAAAATCAGAAATGTTCATTGTTGCATTAGGCTACTTATCAAGTGACAGCAAAATAAAATTGGGGTGCTTTCATTGCCCCACCATGTATATCATGAATAAAAAAAATTAACCCCAACAAAATTACTAAAGATTAACCAAATACTAGGCAATCAAATACCAATTTAAATTTAATCTTACTGTAGTTTTAAAAAGATACGACAAACAAATTACCAAAATGCATTCAACCAGCAAAATCAAAGACCAGAAAAGAAACTCACTGATTGATTGAAAGCAATGGTCATCATCGGTAGACATTTCAAACTGAATAGTTAACTATCAAAGTTTCTGAAGCGATGTATGAACTAGTTTACACCTTTCACCTTCGCTAAAAGTTGGTTAGATCTACAGTTGTAGGCCTACATCTGTTGTTTAAGATGTATGCCTGATATGTTTGCTGTTTACTCTACGAGACAATTGTCATAATTATCCCATCATCACTCTAACTACTTCTAACATGTTAGAATACAATATACTGTGCCAGTTAGAAGTGTGTGATTTGTAGTTGAGTCTTACCAAGAGTAACATATTTGGACACTTCTACCCCTTGTAACAATTTATGGATGAATCTAAACTCAATTCTGGCTACGGTAATTTATATAATTTACAATTAAGTTGTCAGATAACACTATAAATACAGCTAGACCTTGCCATGTGGTACAGTAGTTGCATTCTTGGGAAGTAGCCTATCATAAAGCAAAACTACATGAGATGGGGATTATTTACTTGTAGTCACTAGGAAATTTATTGTTTCAATAATTATAAAAAAGATGTAGAATCCTGGCTTATGCAAGTCTTGTGTGGCTTACATACAAAATCATGGATCTACTACACAGCTGGTCAACTAAGCAGAACCATGTAGGCTATAGCAAGGACTACCTGTACCTCGTCACAGAAAAACTACAGAATAAACCAAATCCAAATACCCTATTTAGATTCGATTGCATGGATATTAAATCAAAGCCCAAGCTATTTAGTTTTGATTGCATAGATAAATATGAAAGAATTTGCTATTCATTCTCATATAATAATAGCCTGAATGAATATTTAGGTTAGCAGTGACAAGGATGTCTGAGAAAATTACTGTATTTTGAAGTAAAATAGCAATAGCACATTGTGTCAGATAAAGCAACTTACCAAAACTAATATTAGACCAAAAATACCTACTAGAGCAGATAAAGAATATTACACACAACATTGCTTCTTATTAAACCAAACTTTAAGAACGCCTATCAAGCTTATTATGCTTCCAACTGTTTTTTGAAATTATTTCACCATGAAGGGCCAAGGGCTTTATTTTTCATCCCTCCTTTCATCCCAAAAATTCCACCTTATAATGATTGAATCAGTCTGGTTTTTGGACAGGAATTGTGTTGCCTTTTTAATTAAATTACAGTGTAGGCATGAATCTGATTACAATAGAACTACCGTAACCTCGATAACAAGACTGTCATGGGGATTATTAAATAAGACTTGTTATCAAGATAGACTTCTTGAGGTTTGTAATAACGGTACTTTGGTTATACGGAGGCCACCCTTATACAGCGTGCTGCAGCGGTTATGTTAGGTTGGGCTATCATAATTAGAAAGTATGACTTACCTGGTATCGTTTGGTTTATTACGAAACGAGGAAAGTCCTACAAACATATTTATGATAATCCAACCTATAAGCTCCGCAGCGTGCAGTAAAATATGTGGCCTCCATATAAAACCAAAGTACTGTAATAACATGTGATTAGGGGAAAATTAATTCAAAGGGATTCGAAAATGACACTTGTTATTAAGGACTTGCTATCAAAATTCCACTGTAGCCTATTTTGAAAAGATTAAATATCTTTAGCTTGAAACAATAAAAATCACAACTGTACCTTTGCTAACACATGATATAATAATCTTTGTGTTAACTTCTTATAGAATATGTGCTTGATAATAACTCTCAGTGAATAAGAATTTGTGTTACATCACTAATGATTAGTAGGTTAGGGTTAGTATCATTCAAGATCAAGCAAAGACTTATGAGCTCCAGACTTGGTCAGTAGCAAGCGAACATGCTTAAAACTTGAAGAAGCTTACGCTGATTTGTTCTAAGCAACTTGGATGACATACTGAAAAGGAGTCAGATACCACTCTCAAAATGCCAGCACCTCTTTTCCTGATTAATCTGTAAAACTGTTATTAGATAAGAATAAAGTTTAGGAAATGTGGTTAAAAATAACTGGAAATGATTAGAGAAAAATAAAAGTGTTTTTGTGTGATTAGCTAAGTGTAAAGAGACAGCATTTTTGGTCAGATGCACATAAGCAAGCGTAGGCCTAAGACAATGGACTTAAAAATGTAAAGTTTTCATTAAGAAAAGATTGTTTAAAATTGCTACCGTTTTAGTACTATGCATCAAATAACTAAATCAGTATATAGGCCTAACTGATTTTCTAGCACACACATAATTTTGGTAAAATTAATTAAACTCTATATTCTAACAGAAAGTCAAAATTCTAATTAAATATAATATAAATGATTACTCAGAATAAACCCTAATGATCATATTATGAGATGCGTTGGTTTAATGTAACTTTAAAATAAATGATCCAAATGATTTTATTGGCCATTCAGTTACAGTTACCACTGAACTGAAGTTACTTAACAATCAGGCCTACTTACAACTTACTTACTTAAGTTACTTACAACTGAAGTTACTTAACTTGTTTTCTCAAGCTATATGGAATAATATTCAAAATATAGCTTGAGAAAACAAGTTAACTAACTTCAGTTTAGGAAGTGCTGTTTTACTATATAACCTTTGTATCTCATCACAGTAGGCTATTAACTTCACATATAGTGTTCATTGATGCAAATATGTTGTTCATTCTTGCAACACAATATATCTCTTAGGCCTTGATCCTTATAGAAAGAACTGTGGTCTTAAGTCTAGAACCAACATCTGAGGAGGTTTACCATGATTCCGCTGTCTAAAAAATAGGTGTGTCACATTGAATTTTAAATCCAAATTGTTGATTGTACGAAAAAAAGTCATTGTAGAAAAGTGTGGTTTGTTTTTAAGTGTTACCAAGGTTCAAATTTGTAACAAAGTCGTGGCTATGTTATTGGGTAGGCTATCTGAGGGAGTTTCACTTTCATGTAAACACTCACTCCACACATCCTCAGGCCAGTACTGGTACTAAGATTTATTCTTGCTTCATTTGAAGGGGATAAACATTAATCATAAATAAGACGCACACATGCAAACGGACATAAAAAATGATTCAATATTTATTTCAAATATCAAGAGTAATATAAAAATCCTACATTTTATCAAACAACCTATTCAATAGAGACAAATTGGAAGATTTCAAAATTTACAGGGTCGTTCAATTTGATGGGCAAAATATCATCAACGAGGATATTTCATTTTGATCTAATTATTTTTACGACACTGAAATTAAGATATTGGAGGGAGGAGAAGTTGTGAATTAAACAATAAGTGGATCGGGAAACCCAGACCCGATGTCATCACCAACCCCGTTGACCAGCAGTTTATAAGTTACACGATTTCCTCCTGATCATGTCATTCCCCGCACTATACAGTACTGTATTCTCGTTTATATTTATATATTTATAAATATATAAAAACTCGTTTAGCTTCTTCGTCTGAGTTTGTGGTTTAACAAGTTGCAAGTTGAGTAAGACCTAACTCTGATAAAGTAATTCAACTGTCTCTCTTTAGTCGAATTGAGTGTAGGTTTTGTGAGTCAGGCTTGCTTTTAGTAAATAACGTAACTTACATAAATTTCATAAATTGGACTCGCCACAGACAAAAACGTTTCAACTTTTCTAGTGGTATCAACTGGTTCTTGGGTTCCTATTGAGTTCAACATTGTCCACATGAGTGACTAGTGACCTTTGGCCTCCTTTGATTTTACTTAAGTGTGAGTTTCGTTTTAACCCGTAAAAGATTGTTTACTTCTTTGTTTAAAGTTCATTGTTGGTGATGGTGAGTTAATGTTGTTCAAAGGTCTTGACTTGACTGCTATACAGTGCATATTTTTGACTGCTACCCTCTGTAGTGTATTCCAACTTAGGTTGGTATTTGTGTATGCCTATTGTTAGTTGTAATGTGTTAGTTAAGTTTTTCACCTGAGGACGGGGTCAGATTCTAGATCCTGAAACGTTGTGTATTGTTTTTTACTATCGAGATGGAAAATGCCCGCAATAAACCTTTGAACAACATGGTTTACTTGGGCTGAAAACAAGAAACTGAATCAAGTCAACACAAATCTGTATTTAACTGAAGTTGACTCAACTAGTCACATCACAAAAATCCAACTGGGAGGTTAAAAGAAAATAAATTCAAATTAATAGGTTTTGGTTTAAGCGTATTTTGACCCTCTTATTTAATACTCTTAGCAAGAGCTTGGACTAAAAACCAATGAAATTTCTTAAATATGACCACACTGCTTTGTTTGGACTGACAATCATTTAAGGTAGGCAAAATAGGTTGCTCTTATACATAGGTGCTGAAATCAGTGACCTGGATGAATAGCCTACAGTACAGAAGTTGTCAAAATAGCATCCTTCAAAATGCATGGGCTAAACAAGCAAATGGTAGGCTACCTACGAAATAGGGATATGCCTATCTAGCTTTGATAATGCAAACATTACCTAGGCTCTGCCAATGCATGTTATCATGTCATAGGTATACTTTGACTTAAAATACATCAAATTAGCGACAGCAAGTGAAGTGAGTAGGCCTAAATATAAATAAAAACTAGTCCATGACAAAATGCATAAATAAGCCGGGAAATTACCTCGACTCTCCATAGTTCCACTTGATAAGTTGGCACGTACTTAAATTTGTTGAACTTGTAATAGAAAACAATTGAAATATAACTCAATAGTTCATCAACCAAACCAATGAGTTCTTCCACATGAAATAAAAACACCAGAAGCACAGGTAAAAACAAAAACACAAATAACGTAAACTGTTTACATTTTACAAGTTGACAATTAGAAATCGCAGCGCAGGCGAGCCTGGCGAGCTGGCGAATCAGTCGAATCACAGCTGGTAGTTGGAACTGTCGAACTGATCAACTGATGGCACCATTTTTTATTTTGTACAGACACAGGTAGACATCAACGGTAGGCAAATAAGCTATGGGTTTAAGCACGGCCGCCTTTAACTCCAGGCCGCGGCCTTCGAACTGGCAACGTAGTTAAAGGCGGCCATGGTTTAAGGCTAGGAGCTATAATTAAATCTGTGTTGATATAACTATAATAGGTACTTACGTATTATACGGAGGCCATTTATTTTACAGCGCGCTGCGGTGGTTAGGTTTGGTTGGTCTATTATAAATATGTTTGTAGGACTTTCCTACTTTCCTTATGAATCGAACCAGACAAGTCATAAAAGCTTCATGATGACCAAACCTAACCGCCGCAGCGCGTTGTATAAGGGTGGCCTCCGTATAATACGTAAGTACCCTATAATAATTTAATTTTTACAATTTATTTATTCATTTATTCATACGGTAAACACCACTTTAACAATCAATACATGAGTGGCAAGTTCCATGATAATTATTTGAATTTGTTATTTACTAATTAGATCATAATGGATTTACTCAAAATTTAGTGAAATTTATTTTAAATTGAATGAATTTATGTAAACCAGAAAATTACTCCATAAATACCTCGAGATATAAATAATTAACGCACAGTTATCCTAATTTCCCAATGTATAAGGTCAAGTGGTGAATGTTTTATTGTGGTGTCTTCCATTACAATGTGAAACATGCCCATCTGGTGAAAAAACAATAAATACAACATTTTTGGATCACTAAACCACCTGAGCATTAGTACACAATTTTGGACTATTTGACAAAGAGATAGTTTCTTCTACCTCAAATGATTGAAACGGGTCGCCGGAATTTTACCCCCCTGGAATTTTACCCCCTGGGCAAAGCTAACGTCACTATGACGTAGTAACCTGAGTGGCCAAAAGTTTGTTCGCGGTCGGAATTTTACCCCCGCAGATTTGGAAGTCTAATGAAAATAGTCAGAGCGTGATTAATTAGATTAGCGATAAAAACCGGAATTTTACCCCCTGTCCATATAACTAGCTTAGACAACTGAAGATGTACGGGCCGGATTTTTACCCCCGGAATTTTACCCCGGATCTTTACCCCCCGGAATTTTACCCCCTGGCTGATTTTAGAAATTGAATGATTGATTTTCTTATTTCTGTTTTTAATTAATTGTAAACATTTCAATATATAGTAGCCTATCTTTATTTATTTATTTTGTAATCTCAACTAAGTAAACAGAATTCGCTGTTTATTTTGATCATATTAACCAACAGTTGGCTTCAAAGAACGAATCCTGACACTCGAATCTCAAAATTGAAATTAAAACCCTATTCGATTAGTTAATGTTACATATAAATTAAGATAGGCTACTAAATAATAAAATATTTACCATTAAATTAAAACTGAATGACGAGAATTAATCATTCTCACTAATTTATATATCTGGCCAGGGGGTAAAATTCCGGGGGGTAAAATTCCGAGGGTAAAATTCCGGGGGTAAAATTCCGGGGGTAAAAATCCGGGGGTAAAAATCCAAGCCGTACATCCTAGGTTTTTATAATTTGATGTGTTCTGATTAAACTCACAACCGTGAAAATATATGTTTAATTCCGCGTTTAATCCATCGAGCTGATGTCGCGAAACTCAAAAGTTCGCGGCCGGAATTTTACCCCCTGGTTTGTGACGTCACGTTTGCCCAGGGGGTAAGATGCCAGGGTGATAAAAATCCGCTACCCCATTGAAACATATAACCATAGATAAAACGGAGGCCGTGATAAAACATAACTATGTTTTATCTATGCTATAACTAACTCATAAGTTAAATACTTTTATTTCAAGACGATAAAAGTCAGAGCTGCTAAAATTCAAAGTAAATTGATCAATTATTGATCTATCTCAAACACAACATGCTAGGACTCGTAGCATCTTTCAATATTCAATGAATCTATAATTATTACTGAATATCGTTTGAAACAAAAAACCGCAATCTCACCATTAATAATTATTGAATAAATCAAGAAAAATAACCAAAAGCTTTAGAAAAATCAATTTTTTTATTCAGACTGGCAAATTATTACGATAAATTACTATTACTTGTTGAATTTATCTAACTTGAGCTTGAGAATCCCTAGAACACAGAATTCAGGTGATGTTGGCAACCCTGTCAAGTGGAAACACTGCAGCAGTGCTGCTAGTGTCAGTGTAGTGGGGGGTCAGGTAAGCAGGATTTTGCTAGAGATATTGAAAGTGATAACTCTATTGGATCAAGCTTTTTCCTCTTATGAGTGATTAATTATTGCATTGGTATTTTGTGTTAAACCCGTCAAGTTGGGTCGAAGACCCTTTTTACCAGGATGTCTTCTCCAAGTGCTGGTAAAAGAAGAATGGACACAGATGTTATAAAACTGTATCCTTTGTTGCATCTGATCTCAGCTGAACAAGGCCATAATGGGGAGCTGATCAGCTGTTCTTTGTTTTGACATGGCTAACATATCTATCTATTATTGTAAATTAGAGTAGAAACAATACTGCGTAGAATATCGTAGACGTATCTAAAATCACACATTCTAACTATCTATTCAAGTATAATGTCACTATTCCTACCTGTCACAAAAATGCATTTTTTCCCATTTAATGTATTATAGACCTACGTCTTCCACTACTTCAGTTGTACTTAACATATTTGTTCCCAAAAATTGTTCACAATTAGGACCAAACTTTATTTTTGCAAAGCACATGCTGTGGGCTAATTTGTCATAGGCCTATTTAGTTCAGATTTAGTCTTTGATAATTTGGAAGATTGTCTAATAAACATCTATATTAGGCCCTTAAAGTTATCTCAATGAAATTTGGACCTTTGGATTACTGTTTGCAATACATTCAAGGTTGAACCTTAAATAAAGCTGTACCAAATGGTCCTTTGAATCAAGCATCTATGTCCAGTTAGAATTTTAGTGTATTAATTACAAATATATACCACCAGTATCAATTGACATAGGCCTGAGCCTAGATTGGACAGTTAGGAAAATTCATTTAATGGATTTAGCATATTTTATCATAGTCTAGCTAATTCTTATGATACTAAATAATTATTTAATTTTTGAGCACAGTGATCCTATGCTGCTTGTAGACTACCGGTACCTAGGCTAGGGTACATGTTGTAATATCCTGTATCTTGATTAACTACTTATCAAGAGTAATTATTTGCTGTTGATCAGTGTACAACACATGCGGGTGCTGTAGAGGCATTTATCATCAGAGACGGCCAGAATACCAATGGGGTACATTAGGCTTGTACCGGAAATACTGAGCACAGTCCTTAGGGAGGCTTCATTGTTAAACATACCCCACAACTTTTATCAAGTTAAATACAGTTAAATACTGTTCATCGGTTAGTGGCTAATCATTTAATAACACCTTCAATGCGGCAAATCCACATGTGGTCATTTGTGGCAGAATGTTGATTTGATACAGGTAGTTTTTGCTATTGGTGAACCTTGTTTGTACAATTTTTCTTCCTCATAATTCTAAAAAATACATTTTATTTTGCAGTTCTATATTTATTAAAGAAATAAAATTACTTTGCTTGGTGTAAGAATGGGTTGCGAAATCAAATTATCACCCACGACTGGTCTATTAATAGCCTAGTCGTCTTATCTTTAAGCGGTACCTAAGTTATAGTGGGTTTAGCAAGGTCTACCTCTATACTAGAGATCTCCTAATCCAAATATCCAGCTAATCTGAACCACTTGTTTCAGGAAAAATGTTAGAAACTGTAGCCTACGGTACTTAACTTATATGAATAACAAAAGAGCAATGTGTTCTAAAATACTAATCAGGGTGTCTACCTGGCCGGGAACACTAGAAAACCAGGGATTGTACGTGAATTTTTATCAATGGTAAACAGTCCATGAATTGTGCGTGAATTTCGATTACTGGGAAACAGTTTGTGAATTGTACGTGAAATTTGAACAAACTGAGAAATTTAATATATAAATAGGCCTATAAAATAGCGTCAACTCATTAACGTTCCGTTAGTTCTCTTTTATGGTCATCATATAGTAAGATTGTCAGTTAAGGATCATGGGTTTTGCTGTGACCACGGAAAGTTATGAGAATGTTTCCACGATCGAAGAAGAAGATAATAATTGCGTGAGCAATTTTGACTATTTACAGTCATAAAAATACATTATTTTATTTTAATGAAACTTATTTTTGCTGCATTTCCAGCTAATGATTTTGTCTGTGAGGGAGAGAGAGAGCTTTATTTATAAATCTTAAATATTGAAGTGAGTCGTCAAATTAGAAATAAGGAGATGCAATGTGAATATTAGTTAGTGTCCTTGGATTTCTACAGAGCATACCAGTTCAGGTACTCTTCCACACCGTAGATTATTGGGTGTTGTCGAAGTCATTGGGTGCTGACATCAATAAAGGTTCCCAGATGTGTAATGGAATCAGCAGTTTGACGGTTCGGGAGCACGGATACATTTCCTTTGGATCAACGTAGGCTAATCCTAACAGGGTTCGGTGCAGATTAGTTGGAATTAGCAGGATCCTAGTTTACTCTATTTTTCTGCAAGTTTGTGTGTTTGAACACATTTTACCCCACATCGTTTTGGTTGTGGTTAGCCTGTTGGTTACTTAGCTGTGTGTTTAGGTAGGCCTACCCAATGAAATTTGTATAACTTCTTCCCAAAATACTGACATTTGGTACATACATAGTGATATAGCAGATCTGCAATTGGCTAGAGCAGGATTTAAATTATTTCACAGGCTCAGGACATTGGATCCTACGGCCCAGACTGCTCAGAATATAGCTTGTCTAACTGTAACATTTTTAGGATTTAGTCTATTATTCATTGAGCGCCTGAACCTCATTATGTACTCTTCCTGGAGTTTTTTTTTCAAAGATTCATAAAGGCCTACAGTAGAACATCAATAATCTGGATTAATTGGAATGGGGCACATCCGGATGATCAAAATTACCTTAACAGAGGGTACTATCCAAGAAAAAACCTCTTAAAATTGTATATTTTTACCTTAGGTACAGTAAGAGTCTAAAAGAGATATGAATTCAAAACACTTTTAATGTTTAGGTACTGTAGTAGAATCTCTATTAACCGAGGGCGGATCAAACGTGAACTATAGATAACCTAGGCCTATATCTAAAATAGCTTTGCATAACCTCACTATAAAAAAAATGCATTAACACGTTAAGTGCGGGCATCATCAATAGATGATGTCCAACACTAGGACTGGTGGCGGACATCAGCTAAAGCTGACGTCATGCGTCATGCCACTCTCTCCACATTAGTTTAGTGTGATGTGAGCTCAGCCATTGCCGGGGAACGTTATAATCGTTGCCAGCCTGTAGCTTAGATTATTTAAGCTTTAGTCTGGTGTAGGTTGGTACTAAAATTTCCCGTAAAATCCCGTCTAGCAATACTTTTGTCCCGGTTCCGGCAATTTTCTCTTTTCAAGCCACTTTACAAAGACACTGGCTACGAATCCAGGCAGTGCTGCTACCTTTGGGTGTTTCAGTGAACTACGTCCACTCTCGGGCTAACACAGCACAATCACCGCTGCTCTTTTTTTATTCGTCAGACTGAAATATTTGAATGCCAATTGCGTTCACCGATTCAGTTGCGCTGCGGGGCTTCGCCCGGGCCTCGCCGCCATTATCGAGCGCCTGTTTGAAGGTATGCCGCACTGAACGTGTTAAAATGTATTTCATTATTCTAGTCTACAAAATGCATAGTATATTAAACTATTTTGGGCTATTATTGATATTTAGTAGGCTCCTACGTTATTTGCTTTTGTGATATCACATTTCATTTGACAAAAATAAAACAAACAAGAAGCAGAACAAGAAATATTTATCGCGAGCTCAACCGTGATTTCACACTTGCACTGACAATCATCTGCTCCTTACATATCTGTCTGCTATGTAGGCCTACACCAAGGGTGTCACAACAGCTAAAGACAACATGACACTTCATAGCCCTATAGTTTGGGAATACTGTATCTGAATTAGAAAATTTCTATTTAGATAAATAAATATAAACAATCCATTCTGTACTTGTGTTTTGCAAGTCATCAGATTTGTAAAAGAAATTGTAAAAACTTGATAAAAATATGGCAAATTCAATAGGCTATATTAGTCTAATTGTACATTACCGGTACTTGTAATAAAAAAAAAACATATTTTAAATTTTTCTGCTAGAGAGCTCATTTAAGGTATCAAGTTTCTTTTATTTTGATGTAGATGATTTTACTTCAAAAGTGCTCAAGGCCTACAACCTTGATACATCATGAACCATTATCCAAAGATATATTAATGGGTACATAAATGCTAAACAAATTCTAAAATACAGAGAAACATACGACTAGAAGTATGATTTATTTTTTTATACTCAAATTTATTTCAGTTGGGTCAGAAAAGTAAATGCAACAAAGAGGAAAATTGAGTAGGACAACGGTGAGGTAAAACATTATCAACTTATCATATGCATGAGACTCTGGTCACAATATACTGATAACATGAGAAAACCACAAGTAGTTTTATAAGAGTTCTATCAAACGTTATTGGGTTGATTGTTTAACCCAATATCCATCAAAGTTCTTCTTTTCCGCTTTTGGATGATATTTTTTGTATATTCCAAGGGCTGTTTTTGTTTTATTGAAAGAAGATGAGTTAGTTTTGAGGTTGATGGACTGGTACAGTCTCTTGATAAGATTAGTCGAGGATGATTTTAATTTTGTTGTAGAAATAATTATAATTTCAGTAAATATCAATGATTAGTCGTGATGTAGGCAAGGAAATACCCAGTGGAAAGGGTATTTATAAAAAGTATATATATTAGCAGAGTTTAGCATAGTTCATCGTGTTTGTCAAAATGAGTTAAAAATGATAGCATTTTGTTGATTAGAAGGTATAATTACTGAAATATGGTAAATTAAAAATTCATTTTTGATGTTAGCCTCCGGATTACGTTGAATATATAAATTGGTTTAAATACCTGCTTCTAGTAATCCAATTGTTGCAATTTCTGTCACGCAACTACCTATATGAAGTCGAAACTAGTTGCGTGACAGAAATTGCAACAATTGGATTACTAGAAGCAGGTATTTAAACCAATTTATGTAAATTAAAATCTCGAGAACTCAAGAAAAATACTCTCGCGCTAAAAAAGTAGGTACCTATATAAGATTTTAAAGCGGTTATTTATTTCAACCGTCAGTTTTATTAAGTTTCTAGAGGACCAATATAAAAAATAATAATATTTAAGCCTACATATTTTACATCTCCAATGATTAGCTCCATTTTAAACAGCTCCATTTATTAGCTCCAATGGTCGTGTCTCCTTTTCAAACAAATGAAATTAAATGTCACTGATTCCCAATAACAATGTTAACTGCCAGGGGCTGTACATTTGTTTTAGTAGGCCTACTTCAACCTGTCATTTTATATTATTTGATTTTCTTTAATAGTTTTCTCAGAATAGAGAGCAAACATGAAGTCACAATATTGGGTGGGCTCAACGAGTTTTGTGTCAAGTTTTATGGACCAAGTGGAAGTAAGTAAATTATTTATTAAAATAAATATGTAATTTTATACTAGGCCTATATTTAATATTATGTGTTTCTGTCAATGAAAAAAAATTATATGTAGCTACTATTTAAATCATAATCTATCTAATCTTTAAAATTCTCTTTAAATAGCTATAATTAGCCTTATGTTAAGCTATTGCAAGTTAATTTGAGATCCTCAGAGTTCTCATTTACAGGTAATTTAATAATCTCTCATTTTCTAATAAACTGTGTAAGTTACCACAAGTTTCCAAAATAAAAGATACAAACATTGGTGGTGTCGTATTGAAATAGTTACAAGGGTGGCTTTTTAACCTTCCATCGGGCGCATTGATTTTCAAACACCAAAGGGCGCTCACGGAAGTTACCTCTGGGAGTACAAAAACTATGCAATGATGAGTAAAAAACATTTTAATAGCAATAAAACTGTAAGAAAAACATTTTTATGAGTTATTACACTATTACTTAAGTAGTAGGCCTATATCAAGTGGAAAATTTTATAAAAACAAATAAAAATACGTAAGTGTTGTGGATAAAAAAGATTTACTTTTTGTACTTATACAGTACTATCGTATATTAGAAAACAAATTTGAATATTGTATGACATAAAAACACGTACATGGTCTAATAAAAATAATAATTTTGTACAAGGACAACTCATTCAATCAAAGCTCTTAGACAAAAATTGCATTAGTGTATGACATAAAAACACCTATGGTATTATGAAAAAAGATAATTATTTCACAAGGACAACTTACTTTGTTAAAGCTCTGTAGAAAAAATTGCAATGGTGATTTAAATAAAACACCTATTGTCTAATGCAAAAAATCATTTGTTAGAAAGACCACAGACCACACATTTTGTCAAAGTTCTTTTTCTTGAAAAAAAAGCTTACCGAACTCACGGACCATTAGTTCTTTCTTCTAAATGTTGTTCCTTGTCCTCCCTTTCAACACTAGCCAACAATATCGCAATTAGTTCTGCGTCATACATTTTATAATATCGCTAAATAAGGTCAAACACAAGGGTGCACAAGATTATACAATACAATTCTGCAAAAGTGGTTCGTAAGGTAAATGTTGCGCCCGATGGAAGGTTAAGTAAGGTTGGGCCGTATGTACAGAACACATCATCAACAGTCTCAGTGCTGCGGCCCGCCTTCAGCGGATTCTAGCGTACAAACCTATTGGCCTCTTGGGATCTCTTACGGTACCAGGAGGGCAATACACCACTGGGGTTGGTGGAAGTCTCAAACTTCTCCTTGAAACTCACTTCCCTGGCTGTATTTTTGAGAGTGACAACACACGAGTGTCCGGCTGCACGTATAGAAGTTCTTGGCTGAGAACTGATCGTGAAAGCTGGAACATACCGAAAAGAGTTGTCATTCTCTCTAAGGTTAAATAGGCAATCAATAAGTTTGGTTCATTTAAGTCTCCCGGGAGAGACGGCATCCATCCAGCCATGCTTTAGCAAGGACCTGATGCTCTCAATCTTCTCCTATGTTTGAACTCATTCGAGCAAGCTTGGTCTACGGGTACATCCCTCAGGCCCGGTGTCTCATCAGTGTGATCTTCATTCCCAAAAGAGGAAAAGCAGACTACCCTGATGCCAAATCATTCCGCCACATCAGTCTCTTCTCCTAAAGACCCTGGAGAGGCTGGTGGAGAGGCACATAAGAAAGATGCTTCTAAACACATCCCTTCATCGCAACCAACACGCCTACCAGCCTGTAAAACTGCTCTGCTCGAGCTGGTTAGCAGAATCGGGGACAGCCTGAAAGTTAAGAAAATAGCCCTATGCACCTTAATGGACATTGAAGCAGCCTTCGAAAATGTAACAAATGGAGCTATAGTGCGAGCGTGGGAGTTTGTGAGCGTAGACTCGAGCAATCTTGTGCAGATGGACAGAGTCTATGCTTAACTCAAGACACACCATGGCTGACTTTTTTTTGGGAAAAATTGTGATCGTACCCATAAAAGGATGTCCACAGGGCGGTGTAATTTCACTCTCGTGTGGAACCTTGTGGTGGACAGTCTTTTATGGGAACTCACCAGCAAGGGCAACTTTGTCCAGGACTACGTAGATAATGTAGTCCTCATGGTTCAAAGAAAATTCACAAATATTGTAGCTGATATCATGCATGTCAACCTACAGTATGTTAAAGCATGGTGTCTCAGAGAGGGACACAACACTAATCCCTCCAAGACAGTCGTAGTGTTTCACCAGGAAAAAGAACTTTGATTCTCATTCCAGGCTGAATATTGGCACTACTCAGCTGGGAGTGTCGAGTACAGTCAATTATTTAGGACTGACACATGACTCCAAGCTGACGTGGAACAACCACTTGAACAAGGCACTGCGTAAGCCCAATTGGGCGCTCATGACGTCCAGGAGATTTGCCATCAGGTAATTAAACTCCACATATCACTGGTATGAGGCTGTGGTTAGGCCTCAAATTACCTATGGCTTGCTAGTCTGGTGGACAAAGATGAATCAAGTAATAGTTAGGTCATATTCAAACAAGAAAGCCTGCAAAGGCTTGTTACGCTACAAGCCACTGGTGCCTTCAGGAGCAGTCCATCAGCTAAGAAACTGTGGCTGCGAGTCCTGTGCTTCACATGACCATGGCCGTCCTAAGCACAGAGGCAGTTTTCACCAAACCCTTCACTGTTGAATTTCGCTCCAAAGATTAGTGGAAAAACCACAAAGGGCATCTCCAGAAACGAAGACCTTTGTCTGGTACACAGACGGCTCCCTAATCGATGGAAATTTGGCTTTAGAGTATACAGTCGATCGCCCAGAACAGAACTTTCTGCCAGTCTGGGGCGATACTGTAGTACCATCTTTCAGGCAGAAATCTGTGGTATCTTGGCTTGTGCCAACCTAGGACTAGCCAGATGCTACCAAGACTTCCACATACAACTGTGTAACTCTTGGCTGGGTTCCAGGACATGTAGGCACAGGCGGCAAGGAGAGTGTAGATAAGCTGGCCAAAAAAGGTGAGAGCCTTCTTTGGACTGGAGCCATTCTGTGGCATCAGAAAAGCTACCACTAAACACCCAATCAAAAAATGGTCCAGGAGACAACACCTAGAGCGTTGGCGTATGGCAAGAAACTGCTCTCAGAACCTATCACCCTCTTCACTCGCTGGCTTATAAAGCTGGGGAGAGAGCAGATCAAGCAGGTACTTACTCTTATCACTGGACACAACCATTTCAGGAAACACCTCCACACTCTAGGAATTGTCAATGACAATAAGGACTGTCGACTTTGCAACCAGTCCGATGAGACTGAAAAACACATTATTCTCGATTGCGATACACTTGGGGCTAGAAGAAGGGCTCTGTTTGGACTAAGGCAGCCACCTGATTAACCAGATACTAACATTGGGCAAAAGCTCTAGCACCTAGTCAAAAACACGGGCATAGGCTTACCCAGTTAGCGGCAAGTGGGGATGCACAATAAGCTTCTGTTGACGTGCTTGGACCACGAGTCCACCCCTCTCACATTACAATACAATACAAGGGCCATTTGTGTGTATAAATCCGTAGTTGGCTTGTACGCCGCAACAAAGCTTCCCGCTACTTACTTGCATCATTTGTGAACAGGATGACACAATTTGCAGCTCTCTGTAGCTGACATGTACTTTTCTCTGTGTTTTTTCAAAATTTGTTATACTATCGAAGCTCCTGCCCCGTGTGAGATAACAGTTATACCTTTTTTGATTGCAAGAAACATATCCGATGCCAACATTAATCGCCAGATGACTGTAGGCTATGGCCCTAATGCAATGAGTAAGGGTAAAGTGCGGAAATTGGCCATCGAGTGTAAAAATTACCGTGAAATCCCTTTTCCTTTGTGGTCTTATGTGAGAAGTCTGGGTACCCACCAAAACACAATTCCTTCCAAATGAACATTTCCACGGCCATTTTTAGCTGCCTAGCCTATTTCTGCACTGTTCCCGCTATCATTGCATCAGGGCCATAAACTTCAATCATCTAGCGATTAATGTCATAAACTTCTTTTGGTAAAAAATGTATCAAAACACACAGCGATGTGTACATGTATGCTACAGAGCTACAAAATTTGTCATTCTGTTCACAAATGATGCCAATAAGTGGCAAGGAGCCTCGTGGAGTACAATGGAGTTACGGATCCATATGCAAAAACGTCCCTCACTTAAAAAACAACCCTCGTATCTTATGAAAACAGGATGATGATTAATAGTATCTATTATCAGTTCAGTTTGAAGTATGATTCATACTTCTCTCAAAAACATGGACATTCCTAGTTTTGTATTATGTTTGGGAGTCGGACGTTCAGTCCCAGGTTTTCCTGAGGCTGGACAGTCAATCCCAGCACTAATGAGGGGACTGGGTGGGACTGGCTGTCCAGCACTTTGCCAGACTGTTTGTCCAACTCTTGAAAAACAGGTAAAACTACATAGACTGTTATTCATAGTTCAGTTTGGTACCAGTATCAAACAGTCCCAGAACTATTGCGGATTGGTCCACGGACTGGTAGTCCAGCAATACCAAATTGTTTGACGACCCCCCCCCCCTCATTGTCTAGTAGACTCTGGGGCTGACTGGCCTACAACATTTATGCTTATCTCCAACCAATAATACACAAGTAATACAGTTATTATATGGATTTGATGATTAATGATTGAGAAAGAAAATTGAATGGGAGACATAAACACTGAATGGAAATGTCCTCAATCCAATTAGTAGTTTATATACAGTCATCCCACAATAATCTGACATTTTGTAAGTGACGTACTCAGTAGTCCAACACATTGTCAGCAACAGCAGTCTTATTAGCAGAACAAAACAAGCCTACAAAACAGTGGCACGAATCTCTATCGCTCAGCACTATTCTCTCATGCATTTATTCTACTTAAATTTCCTTTATTATTTTTCAAATAGGTGCCTATATCAAATTGTGAGGCCTAGTTTTAATAAATTTCATTTACTATTTTGTACTTTTTATTTACTTAATCATGTTTTTAGTTTTTATACTGTCCCAAATACTTAATACTGCATTATAAAAATGTAGGCATATTTATCTTGGTGAAATGGATATCAAGGGACAACTGAATATAAAATAGGCTGCCACCCATTGTACAAGAATGGTTAAAGAAATATAATTTTATAAGAAATCAAACCTGGTATTATAGTTTTAACAGTTTTAAAACGTATAACTTTTTCTGTCCACCATTGTTATATTAAAAGTAATAATTTAAATTTCAGCTCCCTATGAAGGAGGCATATGGAAGGTTCGAGTACATCTGCCGGAGCACTACCCCTTCAAGTCACCTTCAATAGGCTTCATGAATAAAGTCTACCACCCCAACATAGATGAAGTCTCTGGGACAGTCTGTTTGGATGTCATCAATCAAGCTTGGACAGCTCTATATGGTAAACTTATCCTCAAATTTACTTTTGACTTTGACTAAACCCAGCCTCCTAAACAGGATGTGTTTGTAATGAAATACAGCACCCCGCAGTGGCCTAGACCGTTGTGGTCTTCTATACAATATTACCAATTGAGGTGGGGATGCAACTAGGTGTGTTTTAATTCAAATATGAGTGTAGAGTGGAGTTAGATGCTTTGTGTAGCTTTGTTTCTGACCAAAACGTACTATTTTCTTAGCCAGGACCATTTTAAAAGCCTAATGATAAAGAACTGCTGGTTCCAGTTTCAAACCTAGCCTATAAATAAACACTATCATGGTCTTCAGAGTAAATGTGTGTCACTAAACATGGTATGCAAATGTGTTTGCCCCGTAGCAGATACAGAATACCACCATGACTTGTGGATACTGAAACTAGACATCCCATCTATCTGTAGCCTATTTTTTATTAAACAAATAATTTAGCTTGAAATAGCCACTCACACAATTTGCTACAGCCCAAAATTCTATCTTCTACCATAGTCATTCAAAAACTGGCAACAACTTTTAACATGGGAATGGAATGTCTAGGTCTATCAATAGTCAAAGGTACTACCTACACTGGTATCACTAGTAGCTCAGATTAAAATGGCCATCAGCAATGAAACCAAAGCGTTAGCATACTGTAATTTATTACCATAATTTTTTCAAATATAACCCTTGTGCTTTTTTACCTCGCAACCTAGTATTTTATGTTTATTTTCAGGAGGTTGATGTGTGTCCAAAAAATTAAATCCCCTATTTCATGTTTCAGACTTGTCCAACATTTTTGAGTCGTTTCTACCCCAGCTGCTGACATATCCCAATCCCATTGATCCCCTCAATGGAGATGCAGCTGCAATGTACTTACACAAACCTGACGAGTACAAAAAGAAGGTTCATGGTAGGTTTTCTCATTACCTGATGTTCCTCCATGGTTTTTTTGCAGGTTTAATGCTTTATTCTTAGCAGCATATACATGCTTAAGATTTCTTGGGCGGTATTAATCCATATTTACTGTGTTATTCGTGTTATTATTATTTTTTTTACTTCTGCTAGACTGGGATTTAGTATGAACACTAATAATACAACTAGTAAAATTCAATCAAAATTTAATTGTTTAGGCCTAATTCATAGAATTTTGTATAATGGCAGAGAGAATGTTTATGCTCTAAGATTTTATAATATAAACACTTAGGTACACTTTATACTATGGCTATTCAGAAAGTAAGGAAAATTTTGTTCTTTTGCTTTGTTTCCCACAAGTTTCACTGACTTTGTTGTTTGATATTGTCACACAAAGGTTAGGCTACCGGTACAACAAATTTTGTGCAAGATGGGTGCCGAAAATGCTCACGAACCACCATAAAGGTCAGCGAGTGGGGGCAGTTTTGACATTTCTGGATGCCTACGACAGAAATGGTGATTCACTAATGGATCCCATCGTAACTGGGGACGAGACATGGGTAAAACACATTAATTGCTAACGAAATTACAGTCCATAAGTTGGGGGCACACAAGCTACCCAGAAAAACAAGAAAATGTTTACAAACATTGTCAGCAAGGAAGATTATGGCAACGGTTTTTTTTGGGACAGGCAAGGTGTGCTTCTTACTGACTTTCTTGAGCGTGGTACAACAATAAACACTGAACGGTACTTTGAAACTTTGCGCAACCTTAGGAGAGCAGTTTAAACAAGCGCCAAGGGAAATTGACATCGACAACTTTGTTTGTGCATAACAATGCCTGACCTCACACAGCAAACCCACCAAAGAACTCCTTGACTCATTCAAATGGGAGGTTTTTCCTCATCCACCCTAGTCCTGACCTTGCACCAAACGATTTTCACATGTTTCCAAGAATGTAGACCTGGCTAGCAACACAGCGCTTCGACGACGACGCTGAGCTTAAGGTGTGCTGAGATCGTAGGCGGCAGACTGCTATGATGAAGGAATTTCAAAGCTTGTGCATAAGTGTCATAATTTGTTTGGAGACTACTTAAAGAAGTAGTATTTTAGTTGCTCTTTTAGATGTATTAGCCTAATACATTTTTTTAAATATACTTACTTATTTTTTATTTTAATTAAAAACGATCGTTACTTTCTGAATACCCCGTGTATAAACATACTAAACTTAAAATAACGCTGAAAACCAGATAAGGATTGTGTGTTGTCGGTTTTTATTTCAGTACACTATAAAACAGGTTGAGAAAAGGAAGCATACATGAAAAATTCTTTTCATAGGTTAAAGGGCTATTCCTGAGAATTGTGACTTGCACAGTGTTGGTGTTTTGCAGAGTATGTCCGCAAGTATGCCACAGAAGAAGCTCTCCGAGAGCAAGAACAGCAGGGCGTCTCATCAGACAGTGAATCTTCTATGTCAGACTTCAGTGAAGATGAAACCAAAGACATGGAATTATAACACTGGACTTCACATCTTGTACATATGCACCATTTTCTCCTACATTTTCTGGTTCGGTGTGGTATTTAGAGTTGTGCTGCTTAAAGGAGTCGTTTACAGAACAATGTAAAAAGCCTGGTAATTTGTACACATTCATCTTTGAGTATGATTTTTTTAGTAGTTATTTTATTTGTATAAAATTAGGAAACTCGTGGATCAAATGGATATTGGATTTTGCAATCCGAAATCCAAGTGAGATTCATTGGCCATTATTCTACAAATATTGACAGTTTGAAGGAGAGATTTGTGTTAAGTGGAGTAATATCTGAAAAGATTTTTTTTAGCCAAAGAAATACGTAATGGTTTTGTTTCTGTGTGTTTACATCACAGATTAATGACATTTTATTTCAAATATGACTTTAACGGCAAAAGTTGTTGCTTTACTGATTCAAAGAACTAAACCTTAATAATAGCAATGTTCCTTTACAGTTGGCTCACAAGTGTTGATTTAGAGTTTACAAGAATACATCAGGTTCCATGAAAAAATTGTTTTGTTATAAAATTGTATCCGAGACCCGAAAATTCTTTTTAGATTACAAAATTGTATGACTTTTAGTTGTTAAGTAATGTACTTGGTTTTTTTCATTATTATCAGTTTTGCTCCTCTGGAAATGTAAAGAAATGTGTGCGGTACAAATAATTAAAATTAATTTCATAACTCAGTTTAAGACTAATTTTAAATTGAAATCGAAGTTATCCTATTTTAAATTTTTTAAGTTTGTTTTGTGTTGTAATAAACCAAAAAAGGACCATCAGACAAAAATAAAAGTGTGAATTTAGTTATTTGATCTAATTCTGACTTTCTGGACATCTTTAAGGTTTGAATTGTTATGTATACAATTCAATAGGTACAACTCTTTTGCTGATACCTATTACTCAAAGATATATTAATTTTGTTTCCAAGCTGTTCCATGATCCAGTTGAATAACAATATGATGGACTAGATGTAAAGATCCAGTCAGTGTTTAGTGTAGATTTAGTTCTCATGATCTACTGTGATAAGGCAAAACTCAACAGTAGTGGTCATGTTTATTTAAGTTTTAGGTTTGTTTTCTTTAAAAGTTATAAGACAAGAGTAGGTCTATTAATTTCCATTTGAGTATTTGACGATTTATATAATGATTAATATTCTATTGCCATAGTTTTAGTTCAGATTTATTTTGTTGATTATTTATTAGTACTCAGTAAAAGTAATTATGTTGTAAGTGAATTTATTTTATATTCAATCCTTAATGATTTATTAGTAACGGTAATTTTGATCAAATCAATTGTTCAGTTGATAAATAACCAACCTCGGTATTCTGCACATTGTGTGTGCTGTGCTGTAAACAGCTAACACATAGATGCCAGACACTGAGAGTTATAAATAAGTAAAATATCATATTTAGGTCAACATCTCAGGTGAAGCTGAAGGGAGGCTACTGTAATCAGGCAACCAAGCAAACCGTTCAAAGGGTGGATAATTCTGCCATTCTTGTTTCAAAATTGATTTGAAAGGTAAATCCCATACATAACTTAAGAATACCTTGCTCCATTTACTAGTTTTAGTTCACAAGAACTATGACTCCCCCATAAGTATAATCGATGAGTAAAGAACGGGAGATTCACAACTCCATGGTTTTTCTGGTCAGTTCTTATCTTGTGGATGCAGTGTCATATCTGTACTCAAAATCACTTGATAAAAGAGTTCATCAATCCATTGTTCTAAGCCTGGTTTACTCCCGTGATTGCCTTGACATTACAGAGTTCCATAAATAACCTCATCGTGCTTTTATTAATTAAATCATTGAACAGTTGCCAGGGCCGTACTTAGACCGGTTTTTCCAGACATTTTTACCTGGGCCCGGCCCCAAACATGTAATTTAAGCAGAGGGGGGGGGGGGCAGCCTAATATCTTAAACCAGGGCCTGCCAAAGCTAGATACGACCCCGACAGTTGCTCTGTATTCCTATGCTCAACAATTTCCGCTCTAATAATCTCAAATTTCTTTGTTGCTTATTCACAACCTAGAACCAAGATGCCATTCTAAAACACCAGATTTCAACTCATCCGTATCACTATTGTTTTAAAAATCCGTGTAAAAGTTACTTGATACCTAATCAAATACAATGTTAACGTTTCAGAAGAAATCGTTTTTACATTTTGCAATGACTGGCTGTGGCTGTTAAGATTTACAAACAAAGATATATAATTTATTCATAATGTGCCTGCATGATTAATTAAATAACATAAATGAGGTTACTGACCTGTCATCAATCAACAAAAAAATAGGAACAATAGAAACGATAGGATTTATTGACTACAGGTCAGTAAGGTATAGTTAGTTGTCAAAGATATAAATTTAAATTTTGTAACCAGCAACTTAAAATCCTGACTCCTGCAGCAGCAATCATCCTAAGTACTCATAAATCTAATATGATATAAATAGGGAGTAAATCTTGCCTGTTTAAGGAAATATTATAGTGAAAATCTAATAAGGCAAATTGCTTAGTCTGCAGGTTTACCTCTACTATGACAAGGGAATTTAAATTTTATAGGGTCTCATTGTTTATGCTCTAAAATCTCCCACCATTTATAAAAAGAGAACCGCATTAAAACATTTCAGTTAAAAACTCCTTCAGCCACCTTGAATCATTGTTTCTCCTGACAATGTTGACCAATAATGGCCAATGCTATTGTTAATATATTTTTTCATACTCGTCAAACTTTACTTTAGATTGTAAAGTCATAGTGACTAAACAATTTTTCTTATCAATTTCGGTGTTCTCTGTTATCAAAATATAATTTATTGCTAAGTCGGAAAGTTTATTGTAAGTCGTAGCACTGATATCTCGTGCCAATATGTCGTAGCAATAGTTGTTGAGAGCAGATCACAGTCGTGTTGTAGTTGGCCTGAACCTGACCAAGTGCCTGCCTGTTTAAATCCCCAGGCAAGAGTCACTGTAACTTCCCTTAACTGTAAACTTATTGTCACCTTTAATCCACAGAAGAAATTTTAATTTTCATTACAATAGTTCTACTCAAAGTCTCACCAATAATTACCTCTGTAGCATATCACATATTTTCGTAAGGTTGTCAAATTGTGAACGTGATAACTCTGTCCTAACTCGGGAGAGCAATTAAATACAATGAGAGGTTATGGGCAGTAGCTAAATAATTGAATATAACTATGCTAATATTTTATTTCTACACAAATGAATAACTTGAATCACTGAGAAGTATCAAAACATAGAGGGCGTGTTATGGTAGAAGCACATAGATCATGAGTTGTGCTATAGTTGAGAGTAAGAGAAGCGATCTAATGAAGCCTTGTGCTACAAGACATCCATGTTCTCATTACACACTAAATTCCTCGAGTATGAGTCTTCCTTTTATTCTGTTACTTCTCGGTGCTTTTGAGTAATTTGAGTTAGTATATCAATTATCAATGCCTGTAACCACTAATCAAAACTTAATGTTCAACACTTTCAAACTGAGTACACTAAACAGCACTTAAAAATGTTATCACACACTCACAAAAATCATAATTTCTGATAAAATATTGCTTTTTTCTTCATATCACAGAAGAGCTTTGAGTTTCTCTGTTTAATTAGGCCAATGTTCGAATTTGACTGCTTCATTCTATGTTATAGCTTTTCATTCATCTAAGGAAACATTTTGTAGATATTTGTTATGTTATTGTATTTTTTATTAAGAGTTTGTTATAACATACTTAATTGTTTGTATCTCAATAAAGCACCTCTAACTAGTTGATAAGTATGATTACTTAAGTTTTTTTATAATCAAACCATTTAACATTTTGGTTATTTGACAGTTTTAAATGCATATGTATTATCATTTTCACAGTAATAATAATTCGTAAAGAAACACAAATTTCAAAGAAAAAGTGTGAACTAACAATGTTAATAATAATTCGTAAAGAAACACATATTTCAAAGAAAAAGTGTGAACTAACAATGTTTATTGCTTAAGTATTGAGATTCTATTACACCAGTTTAAAATCATGGTCAACGATTTCTCTGGTAAAAATAAATAACTCATTCTTGTAATGGCATGTGTAGCATTTGGTTAAATCTGTATATCATAGGCCTACTAAATGCCCAGCAAAGCAATAATATTGTTTGTGTTAATTCTAGATCTAATATTGTTTGCAGTGTTTAATTAAAGAAGATTACTTTTCAGTAAGTTGCCATCTGGTTTCAGTTTCTGTCCAATCACTAATAATCCCATAACGGGAACAAAGTATTGTAATTCTGATTGATTGATAACACTTTATCGCAAATAATTTTGTTTCTCTTAAGTGATTCTTTGTTCAAGTCGATAACAAAAATTAATTCAAAATGTATGCTTTAATCCATAAAATAGATAAGGGACATATTTGTTCAATAAATATTGTTTAACTTTAATGTCTGACAGCTCAGCAATTAAAAAGGTTAAAGTTCTTGATACATTTTTTGTGTGTGTATTGACTTTATTGTAATATTAGTCACATCATTGATATTATTTATACTGTATTAAAGGTACAGTATGCCAAACGTCTGTTTATTCAAACCAAAATCATAATTTATTTCTGCTTTACTTGTAAAAGGTTGATCAGCTTAAAAACAGAATTTGAAATTACATCAAAAATTTGTGGCTCTCTATGATAGCTTAATTTTTCTACATACAGTTATGTTCAAGAACTCACATTTTGAATGTAATCTTTCTGGTTGCCAAATTAACCATGCGTAAGCAATAAAAATATCGTAGGCTATTATTTATGGTTGACGGCTAACTGTCATAAGGAGGTTATTACGTGACTGTATCGTACATTATTACAGCTCGACACCAAGTAAAAGTTTACCCTGTGAGTTAACAGGAATCTATAGCAATGCTATAGATAGCCCATGTAAATGCATTGTTTTAAAATTGTCAAGCATTATGTAAACTATGAAATTTTTAATAAAATATTCCATAGCCCTACAATAAACGTCTGAATTAATTTCTCTATTGTACCACTTTTACACAGAATTTTCTACTAATATTTTAGATACTGGATTCCTGATTATTCTTATCTGTAGACTAATGCTTTTATAAACCAACTTCCAGATATTTAAATATGGATGGCATGGATCAGTCATCCAACAATTTTGGTGTTGTAATTTTTTAATGGAGTGCATTTATATGGCTTGATATGATAAAGAGTACTTTAACAAACAGTATTACTTTTAAATAAATCGAGGTTTGTACTCTTTCGACTACATTTAATTCCATAGACATAAATTAGACTTCAACATTGAACCAAATTTTCTGTAATCCAAGTAAATAGACTATATTTGGGCACACAAACTGAGCTGAAGGCATTAAAATTTACTTTATATGTTCCTTAGCCTATCAAGTGAGTAAAAAAAAAAAACTATAACTTGATCTTAGGGTGGCAATGTATGTAAAAGACATGAAATAAACTTGCTTAGTTAATAATAACATGAATGACAAATTTGCTCAAAAACACTCAATATTTTAACTAAAAAAGGACATCACAGATTGAGAACTATCAAATAGTGGCTACCTCACAAAGAAGAAATTATTACCACTGATGTGTAGTAAATCTTTGCAATATTTTTGGGCTTATGTAGGATTAATAATGCTACACTATAAAATTTATGGCTTGCTATTTTTAGACAACAGTTGCATTTGGATAAAAATGCATCATTTTCTTTTAAGGCTGACTACTAGAAATATATAACTATTATGCTGCTCCCAACCATCCACAAAGTTTTTAATCTGTCCACAGCATAAATAACAGTGGACATTTCAAAGTGCTTTCTATTTTCTGATGATAGTAATCATTTCATTTCCTCATCGTGCCCAAATCATTGCATTGATTTTACACACATAAGCAATAAAAAAAATGCTTTTCTGGTTCATATTTATTTTGCTGAATACAGTGCCAGCTATATTATTTATTTATGCTCTCTGCAACAAGGCTGAAACATAAAGTTATTTAATAGTAAAATAATGCACTATTAGACACTGACAATAATATGCACTTTAATGAAACAACAATGACACCACTAACTAGGTTGACCACACACTAGACAGTTGAGGCGAGACGGGGTGGAAAGTCACCCTTTGTCAAAGAGTGGAAACAGTCATATATTTTGTTTTGTAGACTCTGTGCATGTGTGAATTCACAGGACATCTACTATTCTGTACTTAGTCCAAATAATTTCAAAATTAAACTTGGATTACGGTTTTGTATAAAACACAAAGTTAACACTTTTTTAATTAAATGTGTCAAGTGTCTTAACATCTAGTTTAAAAACAATATATTATCATGTACACCATGTTTACATGAGGAGACCCCGCTCCAACACCATACTTATGTAAAGTCTCTCCTCCAAGCTATGTTTATCTATTCAATCTTATTTTGTAATTGCTCAAGTTCAAATTCAAATGTTGAAGCTGACTGACCCAAAGTAATTGATAATCTAACCGGACCTGACCATAGCTAAGTAAATGTCAGTCAATCTCCTGTTCACACATTGCAAAACCACACTCGCAACCATTGACGTAAAACAGTGTTTTTGTTTTTATCAATACAAACCACGCCCCAACTTTGGTGCATTGACTTGCCTTCTACACTATATATGTGTCCGATCTGCGACAAGGCAAGTCGAGCAGCCAGCCTCACTTTGCCTTGACTGTTACAGTGTGTGGCTGGCCTAAACTATGCAAAGAAATACAAAAATACTCTTAGTATTGTGAACTAATTAATATTTCTGTTGCTAGATTGCTTAGGCAATGATATATTTGCACCCCCTTCAGTTTCCTGTTGTATGTTCTACAGCATACTTTGTAAAATTTAAAGTTTGTTTTCAATCTTTTCCACAGTCCAGAGGAAACGTTTCCTCCCTCTAAAGATTAGAGGTTGGGCTACAACACAAGGCAGCAAAGTAAAACTTTTGGATATGACTTGAACATAGCCATCGTACATGTGCTAATTTGCAGATGAAAATCTTAAGATTTCCCAGCACTTGAAAAAACATCCAATTTTCCTTGAATGTGTTTTCTAGACGCGATATGATAAGCCACAAGATAACACGGAGATGACAAATTAATAGCCATCGTGAATGATTCATCAGAAAGTGTCGTAGATGATACAAAATAAGCCGCTTCACTGGGAGTATTTGATTACAGAGTTCATCCTGTCCATCTCCTTTCTGCCAAGTGAAGCCTTGATAAGATATAGTAACAACAAGTTTAACTTCAACCACCTTAGGAAAATTGAATATTTGTCAAAATAATATAGAAATGTTAACGAATTAAGTACCTATTTTATCAAAATAGAGTGAACAAGGAATACAAGAGGAACAAATTAATTTGCAAACTAAGCTCAAAACTGTAGAGCATAACTAATATAAATCAATGAGGTTTGGCTCAGTAATTTTACCTATGACAGTTTTTTAAACTAGCCATTTCAGTTCATTTCTTAGAATTAAAAAGATTTGCTAAACAGCATTGTTCACTTACTTAACAGCATTGTTTTACTTAACATCACAAGTAACAAACCAATGAGGTTCAAGAATTAAGAAAAAAAAGTAAAATTGTAATGCTTCGAACTTCAACTAGTCAGCTGTTAAGACCAATTTAATTTTTAAGGAGTGGTGCAAGTAGTGTTTGGTATAATGATTCATTGCATCATTGTCAGTGGCAATTAACCTCTCTTAGAAGTTATGAGTACCTAGTGATTGTTAGTAATTGAAAAACTGTTGTAGGTAAAGAAGTGTACACAACTCGCATAAATATCTTAATAACACTCTTAGCAGTTTTTAAGGCACTCGCCAAGGTTCGTACCTTAAATTTATACTTGTTTCATTAACACTATCTTTCCGCGATCACATATAAACTGTATAAAATGTTCGAGGTTCTTTGAAAATACCACAGTTTTTGTTCTCATCCTGTCTTATAAACATGTGTAGTACTTGACAGAACCAAAAAAACACAAAAGTAAAACAATCTGCTCTTGATTTGTTCATACAAAATTGATGTGATACAAATATGTATAATATTAAATAACTGTTGTGAATGTTATATTTATTCTTTGATATTTTAGTTGAGGGAATTAGAGAGGATTTTTCATGATAGATTCCTGTCAGCATAATCTTTTTGAAACTATTATACAGTTTATGTTTGTGCACAAAGCAATTTTTCTAGAGGTGTAAAAAAATAATTTAGCAGATTTGTGTATTTCATTTAGTTTTATACTTATATCAGTTTCAAGTTGATAAGTCTTTTTTAGTAGGTAGTTGAAAAATATTTTCTCAAGTGTAAAGAGTATTTAACATTAACACTACTGTAGTGATATTCAGAATAATTTAATGATAACAATAAAATTAATGTGAAATAAATATTTCAGTTTAACTGATTCTTTTGTATTTATTTACGAACCAACTTGTATTGTGACATTTTCCAAACCTACACACAATACAGTACAGGGTCGCGTTAAGGGCAGTGGAGCCCTGGGCAAACCCAAAAGCAGCGCCCCCTTTTTTACTAGTGCGGGCAGGCGGTGGTTGAAGGAGCACCCGGTGGGCGCCCCCAAACCTCCGGCGCCCCTGGGCATATGCCCTATCTGCCATTTATAAAAGTGGGCCTGATACAGTATTCCTAAACTTGATAGATTCTTGAGATTGCGTTTTAAATATTGGCAAACACAGTTTACTAATAAGACCAAATTATTAGCCTATGGCCTCGGACGTAAAGTTAATGGAGGTGCAAATTCAAGCTCTTGAAAAGTGATAAATACACCATTTTGGGGGTGTTTAGTAAATCACATGTTAAATTAAAATTAATTCAAAAATGTGAAATGGGGTTTCAATTTGAAATGTGAATGACTCTTTAAGTCTTAATTATGGATTGGAGAGGTTGGTGCTATTATCAACAAATTAGGATCTCACATCAGTAAACCTTGATGTTTATGTTACCATTAAAAAAAAAGATTCGGTACAGTCGGGTCTATGATAAACTTGTCCACCTCAAATCATACTTACCAAAAACAAAACAGGTAAATAAAGACCAGTTAACGTGGCTTCAGGAATAGTATTGTGGTTTTCATAAAAAGGAATTAGGTTGTTTTTGGTCTGCATAGGCAAAACTCGACTTTGAAAATCAATAAAATCAACAAAATACCCTTTAAATCATTGCATTGGGGACTTGACTGTACATGTTTACACAACCTTGTGAGTACAATTTTTACTTTTGATAGAAGACAACCCCATTCCCTAGCTTAGTTTTTGCTACTGAGATAGTGGATGTGACATAAAACATACTAAAGCTTACAATAAGTCGTCCTACCTCTTTCACTTGGTTAAAAAGTTGGCATACTTGACAAATCAGCACATTAGTCATTGGCACAATCCAACTGTACATCCCTTTTAATTAAAATACTGCCAACAACTTTAACACCCCATATGGAATGTCCAGGTCTATTAATAGTCAAAGGTGCAACTTATATCAAACCATAACATCGTTTTAGGTCACACCTACTACATCATATGAAAAACTATGTGTGAAAATTGAATTGTTACACTAGTTAATGGGAAGTTCATTCAACTATTTTATATTTGAATATATAATTGGCTACAGCTGGTCCCCAAATACGTAGGATAACTACTTCAGAGTCAAAAAGTCAATGGTAGCACCTATCAAATACAACAAACAGCAAGTGACTAGAATATTGATTTAAACGCACAACAGGACCAGGATTTTAACTCTGATCGGATTACTTGCTTGTTTTAGAAGTAAGAAGCTTTTGCTGATTTTCTTATAGCTCATTATATCATAACTTATAAAGTAATTACTCAAAACAACTGTATGTGGTGTAATAGTATATTACGTTACTAGTCCTGAAAATAAGTGTTTACCGGACGAGTGTGGTCGTTCCCGTGCGAGACGAAGTCGAGTACGGGATTACCATACGAGTCCGGTACACACATTTTGGACGAGTTACGTACGATAGTTTACGCCATACTACTAAATCCGTACAAATCCTTATATATTTCCATCAACTACGTACTAAAAATCACGAGTCATAACCTCTGAGAGAGGTTATGTTTTAGTTTATAACCACTAATTGCCACGCAAATACAGTATAATCAGCTGATTGGTGTCCGGCAAAACTCATTGCAGAACAGTAGTACGCAATGAAATCCCATTTGAATAAGCTGGCGGCAAACAGCTGTTTTCTGGACTAAATCCTTGCGTGGGAAGTTCGTCAAAGTGATGTAGTGTGGCGTAAATATATTTTATTTTTATTTTGTGTGTTTCTATGCCAGTGCAATTTTTTAAGTTTTGAAAGGGAACTGTCCAAACCCTGGTCTCATGACTACCTAACGTCGACAATTTGTTAGATAGCATCATTAATTCATAGCCCAATGACAAATATGGCATCTGGCTCTATAAACGATCTTGCTTGGAATCGAACCAGTGCCCATCAGATTTGAAGGCGAGCACTATAACCACTCGGTTACCCGGACAATTGATTTAGTATAACCTTTGTTACTTAGGAAGAGTTGTAATGGGCAAAATAAATAGATTCTTGGAAGTCCTGGTGGATCACATTTTTACTACGAGAATGTATTGTTTTTTATAAAGAATTTATTGACAATGTGATGTTATTTACTAGATTGTGAACACAAAAAGTATCATTGTATAAAAGAACATTTATTTGAGATTTATACAAAAAATATTAGTCAATGTCTGCGTTGGTCTTGTTACTTCATAGACCACATACATTGTTACACTTTAAGTTACTCTATATCACTAAATAACTTACGTAAACCTAACATTGCACAAACGCATTGGGAGTAACTTAAGTATTAACGGACTTAATTAAATGTATGAATACATAGTGCGATGGCAGGGTGGAAATGTAATTTTAACTATATTCATTACTTGAATAAAAAACAGGACAAAACACCGGTATCACAACATACATCAACAAATCAATACAATGACAGTGAAAATCAACATATGCCGCCACATTTGAAGCACACATACCTTAGAACCACATTCTGTTCCCACTGTAACAAATATCTTAAATAGTTTTAAATATGAGATTTTTAAATTATACTCACATTTCAAGATTACATATAATAAAGACTAACTGTACAAAACATGAAAAAACAACTTTTGAATGTTTTTATACAATACAGACTTTTCTCATGTGCAAGAAATTACATGACAACAACAAATGCATTGACATGTTGTTCTAATAGAGAAGATAATAAGCTACACAGGTACATGGTTCATTTCATTAGATTAAGTTACAGCTAATTCCCACTCATCTGAGGTTACCAGATACTTAAACTTGGCATTATAATATTAAGTGTGGAAGAGTGGTTCTCAAATTAACAACAGTTGATGTTGACACAAATTACTCCTGAGGGCAAAAGGCAATTGGTTTGTATAAGTCATCAAATATCATAACATATTGATAATAATGAGATATTATGTTAGTAAGGCAATGGATACATATGGTACAGGGCGATCAACAAAAAGGTGTTTGGCAAATGCCTTTTATTTTCTATCACTAGTTCATTGCTACAGATCACGTCACAACCATTTCTTCATTCACATTTTGTGCGAAATAAAACAAATGTGAATATTTAATTTGTATCATTGTACCTGCTATACAAAAGACATTTCATTGAGGTGTGCATTATTTACCTGACATTTTTTTGGAGAAAATATTCTTCTTTGCATTAGTACATGCTATTGTTGCTAAAGTGTAAATATTTTGAAACGCCGAAAATCAATTGTTTTTGATGTTTTAGTGTTTATTAGGACAAAATTAAGGGAATTATTCATAAATTGCCAAATTGGAAGCTCTCACAAATGGCATATGCGTCCTTGAAGGTTGGGAAATTTTAACTTCTGCCTGCATAAGTAAGAAGATACAGTCCAAAATGTATGAAAACTTTGTAAAACATTTAAGTGGCTCTTACAACTAGTTTTAGCCGGTGTTTCAAACCTCAGATAAATGGGTGATATCTGCCACTGGAAGGAATACATACAAAGAAACCGACAGAATAAAGAAGGAACATAAAATGAAACTTATATGACAAAACTATACAAGTATACATATTTTAACACATAAATTTATGTCCAAACCTTAAAACAGTTTTGATCATTAAATTTACAACTACTAGTTAGGCTTTTACAGAAAATTGAGCATAAAGAAGGAAAAGTTAAATTTAATTTATGTAGTACTCGGAGTCAGAACATGAAACTTGAAATTTGTGCTTGTAGTACACTATGAAGATCTGGAATAAAAATATTTTTTTACCAACATTCGACAATTAATAAAAATAATAGCAGCATAAATATGTAACCATTGGTAATGTATTTTCAGAAAAAAAAAACATTCACGATAAATTTAACATGCCTATATTCAAATTAAGAAAGACAAACTATTTCACAAAGAAAATCATGTGCAAAAAAAATTGTATAACCTTATTTTATAAAGCTTTTAAATTTAACACGTTCGCTGCGGGTGGATCGGTACTGACCCACGACGATCACAGCCCTCACGCGGCCTTGTTAGTACTGACCCACACTGCAGTGCATGAATCTTAAAATCTGTTGCTCAGTGCGGGCCTATTGTCGGTTGAAGGCGGTCCTATACCACATTAGCGTGTAGTGTGTGACTTGAATTTTGTTGTGGTTTAGGTTGGTAGTAAATTTTCCTGTAAAATCCCCGTCTGGCAAGCTTAGAATTCAACTTGTTGTCCAGTCTTTCTCCCTCTAATAGGCAATACAATGGGACCGGCTACGTTTCAAGCAGTGCTGCAAACTGTGGGTGTTTTAGCAAACTACGTAGACTCTCGTCGTAATGTAGTACATTATTTGCTATTCATCAGACCGAAATTTGAAAGACAATCGCCTGGCAATCGGGTTCATTCGACGCCATTGATGGGCCGCAGCGAACGTGTTAAGTGTTAAAAATTATTATTTTCCATAAATGATTATGAATTATTAAGTTAATCATGATTCGTCCTAATTGATTATAAAAATAAAACGGTCCAAGCCTTTTTAGCGAATTTCCCATATAGGGAATAAGCTATTACCATGGATAGTACTCATGGTAAGACCTGGACCCGAGACAGATTTAGTTATTCGTTTTGAGGTCCCTAGATACCAAAAACACCAACCGTTCAAATTCATATACATATATACGTGTGTGTGTCCGTTAGCACGATAACTCAAGCAAAAATGATCCGATTTTGATGAAATTTGGTATAAACATGTAAACCTACATTTATTCTAACAAGTTCGCGAACCAGCATAATCGGACCATGAGAATGGGGGTTTATGGGGGGTCCAAACCATTTTGTAGAGCTTAAAAATAAAAATAATTTAGTATATAGAAGCGTTATTATGCGCCTAATGTTTATGGAGAAAATAAAAAAAAATATAAATTTGAAATTCCCATGTTATTCTTATGGAGAATAAGTAAAACTGTTGTTGTTTGCTTATTTATGAGTATATTTTTATCATATTTGGAAAATGCATTTATTTCATACTAAACTATTAACATAGAAAAAACTTGTTTACCCTCCCTGTTGCAGCAAACCTAGAGTACTTGTTAAACTAATGCTATTTAAATAGGGAATAAATGTGATATTTTTAAGGAGACATTTTAGTGTAAATATAATTAGGCAAATGGAAATTCACTTAGTCTGCAGGTTTGCTGCGGCGGGGGTATTTCTCCTTCAAGTATTTTTTAAGTTTCTTATTAAATAATATAAAAAAACAACAGCTTTTCTCTGTTTTGCCAATAGCTTTCCTGTTTTACAATACCACCATATAACATTACTAGGTCTTGGAAAAACTAATTGATGATACTATAAATAACTTATTTTTTAAGATATGGTAAGTTGCAAGGACCTGAAACGTTCCTTTGACACACAAAACATTATTAAGATCAAATATATTAAATTTGCACTACCTTTTTAAGAAAACTTAATCAAATTAATACAACTGAATCATAATCACATGTAAAACCATGTTTTCTGAAGGAGTAACAGATTTTTGTCATCTACCATTATGGCTACCTTAGATGTATACAAGGAGAACTCTATCCCATTTGAAAATTACTCCTAGCATAGCACTTTGGCTTTCTTTTTAGTGAATGTCACCATCGGGAATAAGCTATTACCGTAGGTCTCATTGTAAGACCTGGACCAAGGAGCGATTTGCTTTTTCATTCTGAGGTCTCCAAAGGCCAAAAACACCATCTGTTTGGATTCATAAATATTTATATATGAAAATGATAGTGATTAGGGTTACTATTTTGATATATACATTATTACAAACTAAGTACCCTTTTAAAATAAATGTTATTTATTAAATGTTATTATTAGTCATGTTGTTTCTATCTTAAAAAATACAATATGAAAATACATTTTTTCAAAACAAATTACAAAAATCATCTGACTACATTAATGTTATAGGTTTTGATTAATGTAATTTTCTTCTCTTTTAAATGGTTTGTATACTATATATAATAATTTTCTTTCTTCATCTAGTTGCAGGACCTTTTCATAAAATTCAAAAATATACACGAAAAGACGAAAATTTAAAAAATACTTGAATATGAAAAAGACAAATCTAAATTACATAGTAAAGAAGATTTATATATACAATATACAAATACTATAAACAACAGCCAGAAAATTTACTAAACACAATGAACATTAACAAATCCAAACCAATATTTGAAAAAATCGTCCAACTAAATTAAGAAAGAAAATTATTATATATAATAGGGCAATACGAACCATTTAAAAGAGATGAAATTTAAATTTATCAAAACCTATAACCTATGAAGTCAGATGATTTTTATTTATTTTGCAAATACTTTTATTGTATTTTGTTAAGATAGAAACAACATGACTATGGCATTACTGATGAAACTAATCGTTGTCTAATAAACTGTACTAGAGGTCGTCCAGTGGTCGAAAACTTGACCAAAGATATGTAGGCCTACAGTTGGATTTATAGCTAGAAGCGGTTGAGGTATACGTTGGAATATATTTGAAGCTGAACCTTTTTGGCTGTAGCGAGTGTGATCATGTGTCCAATGTTCACATGTCAATTTTTGAGGTTAAATCAAAACAAACAAACTGGCATGTTGTCAATTAGGGACAATGTTGTATTACTTACAAAACAATGTTAATTTAAGATCAAATAAGTTAATTTAGTATGTGTCATTGTCTGATTTATTAGAAAACCTTCAGTATTTAGGCTACTGCATTTTATAAACCAAACTCAAATCATGCTTCCTTGGCCTATCGTATAACGTTTTCCTGTTTGGTACCTGGTAAACTTATCAGATTGCATAAGTGAATTATTAGCAATACAATTTAGCAGTTAATTATAACTTAAATGGGTCAAAACTCAAAACGTTAGTCTATAAAGGTTTATCTTGTCATCTTGAGAGTATATAATTCTGACCCCTAACTTGAAACCCTTAAAAGGTGGGTCTGGGTCTTAAGATATTTCCAAACGAAACGTAAATCATCATTATGTCCCAACAGTTTATCTATCATGTGTATCCCAGTCACAGCAACTACATTATTATATTAATAAAATGATCAAAATTAATTTAATTTTGCAAGAAGATTCAATATTCTAATATTTGCTCATGTTAAATTAATTATTTTCAAAGCAACCGTCACTTAATTTGAAGACAATAATTAAATAGCAAATTATTCATTAGTTGATTTGGAATTAGGAATCACATCTCTATTTAACAGTAAATGTTATCTAATGACCAAGTGATTTTATTAAAGTAGAGTAAGTATATAACTATTGTGCATTAAAATAATATAATGCCAGTTTGTTTGTTTTGATTTAACCTCAAAATTTGACACGTATGAACACATGCTCGCACTAAAAAGGGTCATCTTCAAAGATATTCCACCACAGCTTAACTGCTTCTAGCTAAAAAATTCAATTGCACTGTACAGACTTCTCTATTGTTCACCCCACACTGTAAATAAAACATGTTATTGGAATTTCTTACATTTGTTTTGATCTTCTGTTTATATTTCGTTGTTATTTTGTCACCAGCATGGCAACTCATAAAGCCCGTTAATTTTTTTCAAGTTTCAAATTCATTTTTTGTGCTTATTTTTTAGCCTATTTGAATTTTTATAGGGATTCTGCACATCTACAGGAAAAAATCTTTCAAACTGTATGCGTAGATTTTCTCTGCGATGCACACAAGCTGAGAAAAAGATTTAAAGAAACATGCTTGCCTATTAATATATAGATTTTAAAAGGGTACTTAGTTTTTCATAATGTATTTATATATATATGCCAGTTAGCATGATAGATAAAGATAACCCAAGCAAAAGTGGTCCGATTTTGGTTAAATTTTGTGTAAACCTACATTTATTCTAACAAGTTTGCGAACCAGCGTGATCGGACTATGGGAATGGCACTTTTATGGGGTTTTCCCATTTATGACCCTAAAAACATAAAATTTTGCAATTTATTTCCATACTATTTTGTAGAGCTTAAAAAACAATTAATTTAACATACTTTTAAGCATTGTCTTGTGCTTAACAGTTAAGAATAAAATTCAAATAAAACCTAAATTTATGTTTTAGAGGCTAAGTGGTAGAGAGGACTTACAAGTCCTTACTTCACCTCTTAAATAATAGTTATTTGTGCAACTAGTGAGCAAAGGGAGCAATCGACTCACTCGAGAGAAATACTTACTCACGAGCCGTAGGCGAGTGAGGAATGGTTTCTCGAGTGAGGCAAATGCACTTTGCACTCGAGTTGCACATTATATTTTTCCTACAGTTACCATAAAACAAATAAATTGGTAAAGAAACGTGAAATATTTTTACACAGAAGTGAACTTTTAAAATGACATTTAATGATACAACAGTACAACAGCTGACCAGCTGATTTACAGCCAGTGCTGACAACGTATTTCGCGCGCATACGACCTTGTCTGCATGTTACGCGCTCACTATTTTGTGGCTTCACGTTGCAAATCTGGAGCGAGTGAGACAAAATTATTAGAGTGAACAAGTGTTAACATTGACAACAAGTTAGAGTGTTAACATTGTCTCACTGATGGGCAAATTGGCCACTTTGCTTTCTCAAATCAGTGAGAGAACATGTACATTGTTAGGTAACTGTAGGGAAAGACATTTTTCATTTCATTTCAAATTTTAAATTTCCTGCTATTCTTATAGAGAAAATTTTTAAACTGTTATATAACATTTTTAAGGAGATATTTGAGTGAAAATCCAAACAGGCAAATGGAAATTCGCTTAGTCTGCAGGTTTGCTGCGGTGGGGGTATTTTAAATACCAGATGTATACAAAATGACTAACTACTGGATTCAGCAGGTAACCTTCGAAATGCTCCAATAGTCATCGTGGAAGTGGTATGAAAGAATGGAACAAACAATGTGACTAACCTGATATGCAAAACCTTTAGTGCAAAAAAAAAAAACCATACTAACAATCAAGTTTTAAGGGACTTTCAGGCTTATTGTACCAAAAAACGTGTAACATATAACAGCCACTCTCAGTGGAGAAAGTTTATCACACATCTAGGAAATGTATATACCTAAACATTCTGTACAAAAATTGCTTAACTTTATTTAATGGTACACTTTGTGGAGTTTTAATATTTTTCCCAGTCTTTGTTTGGCTGTCGCCATACCCTTCTTTGGTTTGCGATCTGCAAAAAAAACAAAAATAAAACAGTTGAAACAAACACATAATACTTAGTATATATTAGGTAAATAATTAGTGGCAAACTGTATAGATAAGGCTACGTAAGCAAAGAAGCCACGGAAAGTTAGCTTACTAGCTCACTATGAAAACCTAACCTTAATTAGGAGGGCACAAATTGATGTTTTGAGCTTAGAAGCACAAGCTTTAGGAGTCAGTGGTGCACCTGGCTTAGTTACCGTCATCGGTTCAGTACACCATTTTACGCGGTACAAATTCGGTTCCGGTACAGCCGATTATAATAATAAATTACCTTCAGTAGTCAACGGGGTAGTTGTACGTTGAGTGTTATCACTTTTATTACTTTACGACTTTCCTCAATTCTATTTTATCATAAAAATATAGTAATAGTTTTATGATGAAAGTCAAATTTTACCTCTAACTTAGTCAGTATTTTTGTGAATATTCAATTTGCCGCTGGCCATTGCCTACTGCCATAAAACTGTTTATGGCTTCATATTAAAACTTGTAACTAATCTACATTCTACAATCTTATTTTAAGTTTAAAATATTTGTTATGGATATTTGATCTTTCTATTGATGAAACCACAAGCGTTGTTTACATAATGTTTTTTTTTTTTCGTTATGCAAGCCTACTCAGTCTCAATGTCACTGCATGTTCTGTATCTTGCCTTATATTGTTGGATGTGGCTGTTAAGGTTTAAATGTTTTTGTTTCGTATATTTTTTTATTGTGATTATGCAATCTAAATCTTATGAGCTAGAATGATGATAGTGATTTTGCTGGCTCATTGTTTGATACTCAATTAAATAGGCCCTCCTGAATAATTAGGTCTAGGCCTGGGTCTTTTGATTTTGGAAGATCTTTAAAATATACTAAGAAAATTGGATTGAGCCTGGGATAAACTATTGGTTGATATGTGTGGAAGTTAACTATGCAAATGAAAAGACAATAATCTTTGTGCTAAACACTGTGCTGATCAAAATTTTAGTTTCAGAAAAAGCTTTGCAAGAGTTTTATCCATATTATAATTCGTTTTGAGGCTGATAAAAAAATGCTCTTTGCCATTACTTCATCATAACCTCCAGTTTTTCATTGTCATCTGTTGAATGTGGACAGCTGGCAACTACACTGTCTTTGTACTGAATGCTTTGATAGGTTTTTAAAAGTTTAAAAAACAACTAGACATTGTGTTGGTTAGAAATAATTTACCAGTTGTGTGAAATTATCTTGTCAAATTAATGCTTCAAACATGTTTATTCCTAAAAATTATTATTCTTATTTTAAAATCAATTTATCAGAGGATATTTAGAGTACCTCAGAGTAAAATAGGTAAACATTTTATCTTTAACTGTGTTTTTTCTTAACACAATCCTCTTAGTAGTAAAAGGTTTTAATAATGTGTGGTACAGTAATTGTTGTTAGAAAACCATGAATGTAGGATAACATCCATTGTCATACATTGTATTAAATGTATAAAAACACATGTATTACAATGTATTAAAATTTAAAATAAAGTTTAAATACAATTCTGAGAGGAAACCACAAAAATACCTGTAGCCGTGTACCGTACCGATTTTGTATTGAGAACCGATTTTAAATTTTCTGTACCGCAGACCCCTAACAAGCTTGCATACTTAATATGTGCTTATCTGCATTTAACTATCTATTACCTACCGTACCAGAGCCACACATTGTTTAGCTCTGACACAAACAGGTAAACTCCTACTGAGGGCGATGGGATTCAAGTGCTGCTAACATTATTGGTCAACCAAAAGTTGACTGACATAAAATTGACTCCTAGGTTGCAACTAGAGGTGTGAGGATATCCGAAAAATTTGATCGGATTTCTGTATTCTAGTTGCAGCACATATCAAGTATAGCTTTCAGCCACCAGAGAGAGCAAAACTCGCATAGATACTTGTAATTGGAAGTTAGATTAGTTTAGTCTTGTGCACAATATACTGGAGGATGTTATAGCTTAAGGAGTAACAAATAAATTTTTGGAAAGTACTGAAAATAAAACAGAAACTTACTTTTTAAATCTATTGTCGACGTTGTAACTGCAACGGTTGGTCTGCAAGAACTAGAAGGCAGCACGTTAGATTGAGATGATGAAGGTTGTTCCACACTTGGTATAGGCACAAATTTCGGTCTTTTTCTGTGATATGGCCTTTTTGGAGACTGCAGTAAACAAACAAATACTCTTTTATTAACAAATGTAATAATACAGAATATGAAATTAAGTCAAAGTAACCATATGATACAAAAACTAATTAACACACTGATTTATGGCAACACAAAAGAGAGGAGAAGTCTCCTAGGTTCCTCACCTCAAAATGAAAATTATTTGATTTGTACTTGTGATTTGTAAAAGCATGTTTCATAATACACTACTTTCACATTAGAATTCTTTTCTAATTTGAAAATTGTAACAAATGGTCTCCTTCTGCACTCTCTTTAATATTTTAAGTGGCATACATTTTTTTCAGTGGATTTTTACTCTAGAGCCATTCAATAGAGAACTGATACTTTTATTGCGATATAGAATACATCGTCTATTTGTTTCTTATACGTAGCTACATCTAAAACATAGTACATTACTCTTTATTGAATCTTGTTATAACTGAGGCAATGCATATTGCACTTCTGTCTCTAATGGCAGTAAAGAAAATGGTTTAATTAATTTATTCTTATAAAATTTTATAAAATGAAAACCTAAGTAGGCTATTATGAAACAAGTAAAAACACAATACTTTAAAGCATGTTTGTTGTAATATTGTGGTAAAATTCCTAAACAACTACTTACAGGAAGACGGGCTCTTTTGGCAGCAGCAGCCTCAAGGCCTTTTTCCACAGACTGTTTCTTCGCTCCTTCCCTACATGGCCGATCAGTCTTAGGTGCCACATGGCCGACTCTCGCTTTGGGGTTCCACGCTTCATCTACCTTCCTCTTTCCACCTCTTGATGTTCTCTCCTCCTCTTCATCAGAAAGGTCCAGCGAAGGATAGACTAGATATGCCAAATTGGTTGTTATTAATACATTAACGACCTAAGAAAACAAGTGACAACTGTAACACAGCTGAGTCTAAGTTAAGGGGATACGCCACTATCTCCAACTTTTTTTTTATTTTTTTATTTTTGTCAACCTAGTTAGTATATTTTGTTTATACTAGACTTAGTTAGAAGATTTAGGTACAAAAATATTGAATTTATAACTTATTTACTAAATTTATATGCGTTTTTAGTTTTTTTCACCAAAATTTTTAAGAATTCGTTATTGAGAATAACTTTTCAACTACTGATCGGAATGACATATTCTATTTATTTCCTGATTCAGGATGAAATAATGAGTAATTCTGTGTATAATCGTTATGGTAACTAAAAAAACAAAATTTTTAGGACACCTTTTATTCAAAATATAAAAAAGCTGAAAAAAATATTTAAAATTTTTGATGACAAATCATTCAGCACCATGTTGGCTGGTAGTGGCGAGTAGAAGAGTTTTTCTTTGTTTTAAGTTTGAGACCTGTGGTGTAGGGTTCACCATTGGGTTAGGGGTTGGAGTATTTTGTTTTGGCCGGAGTTTAAAGATTTTTTTTCTTTTTGGCCGTTTTCTTTTTTTTTCATCCCGATGTAAGTGGGGGATGTAACGAGTTATTTTCCCTAGGGGGGTATATTTTCGCTATTTGGCCGCGCACCGATTGTAGAGGTAAGCAAGCGGCGGCGGCGAACCTGGCTAGCGCCCTTTGACCCGGCTTATCAGTTCGGATAAGCTTGGGTATCCTGGGACTACCGGATAGTCGAGAAAGGACATTCTAATGGTGGATCTCGGACAGTCAAGAAGTGAGTGTTGGTGTCCTGTGCCTGTGGAGACGTCCAGTGGTGTACGTGACAGTGGTGTCGGGGTATGCTGGTGGTGTGATCGCGCCGAGTGTTGGTGTAAGTTGGGTACTGACCCACTTGTGGTGAGTGGACGACTTGATATTATTCGTTTGATAATATTAATATCTGGTTTTATTGCGAGAGTTAGAGTTGTAACCGTGCTGGTCAAAGCCTGACGGTAGTTAGGATTTATATTAGTCAGGAATAATATTAAAGTGTATTCCTGACGGTTCTGGGCAGGTGCTAGTGCGCAAATAATATAATTTATTGACTGTAGTAGTTATTATTTTGCGTTGTACCAAGAGTTAGCTATATTACTAATAACTCTGAGGCCCGACAAACCTAGGCTGCACGATTTAGCGTGCGTAGTTGGAAGCACGAGGCCAGTAGGCTAGTAGCATTGACTTTATATCTCTAGCTAATATTATTAGCCTATTAACAGAAGCCCAGCTAAGCAATATAACGTTGATATAGTAGCCGTAGTTGTAGTAACAGTAGGGTTGGTATTGATTAATCATTTAATTATTTTAATTTAACCTGAACAGCTTGCTTAGTAATCCAACACGTTAGCTTGGTAGCTTGGATAGCGGAGTACCGGCTATCAGATAAGATATTTATCTAGTGTTTGGAACGTAGTTAATATTTATTTATCTGCTACTAAGTAGCTCAATATTTTAATAGTGCAATTGCCATTTAGTTTTGCTTGTTTGGCTTGGTATTTATTGAGACCAGCTACTAGTGGTGTAGTCACTCTACCTATAGTGTACTTGTATATTATTACGTGGTACGATTATTGAGTGAACTGTTTGATTCTTAGCTTGGGCATTAGAGTTGTGTATTGCAGTTTAGTGGCCTAGTAGACCCCGCCTGGTGATAACACGCGTTGTGGTTTTTATTGGCAAGTCGTCATGTAACTCACCGTGTTTTAGGCACTCTGGGCTTAACTATTGGATAGTTAGGACGAAGCCCGAGTTGCGTAGTCAGCAACGACCCCCTAGGAGTGTGGAGAATCGGCGTAGGTCTGGTAGTGATTATTGCACGTTTGTTGTGGTGACTTGTTTTTGACTTGTTCACAGTGCCCGTGTATGAGCCAGTCCTATACCGGTTAGACCCGGCTTTTGGCCTAGTGGTTTCCCTGACCTTATCGCAGACCCTGGAACTTTACCCAGCCATTGTAGGCTGAGCTATCCCCGGCAAACGGTTGCGACTGCACTGCACTTTTAATATTTTTTTCCCAGTGCAGAAAATCTCGTCGCAAGATGGCGCCTGCGAACAGGGACTGAGGTTGGCAGTGGTGCTGAGTTGCTGACGTATTAACGGCGCCCGAACAAAATAATTTTATTTGTGCAGATTTGCTGCGGACTTGTGCAGATTGGCTGCGGACCTGAGCTGTTGAGCAGAGTTTTAGGCAGACCTGCTGTGATTTTATAGTCGGTTGGGTAGGCCTAACCTGTTTTCTGTTACAGCGTGGTGTGTTGTGAACCCTAATTTATTTAGTGGTTGTATACATAGATATTAGTTAGTAATTTTAATTTTGCTAATTAATTGAGCTTTAGTGTTGAATATTATTTGAGTGAGAACCCTTATTGTGTATTTGTGGTTTGACTTTCACACCTATAATTGGTTTGATTTATTATAACGGTGTTAAATACATTTTAATTAATTTCGCTCTTATTTTTGCGGATTAGTCGTGGTATTTGAGTTTTAAATATGGTTGTGACTACGAGTACGACGTCTGTGCTGGGCGGTACGCCTATTACGTCTGCTGTTGTTACAACTAGTTCTGGGGTTAGCTCCGAACTGTCGGTGATGACGACGTCGTCATTGTGGCCTGCGTCTTCACCTGTTTGGCCGACTATTTCATCGGTCGTGGGTACGACGGTGACAACATCTCTGACCTATTCCGCGCCAGCGACTATGTCCTTGGGGTCGCAGCCCCGGGACGGTCGCGTGGGTTGGATCTATGACCTCTCGAAAGGGGAGCTCATGAGAACGATGGACCAGTATGGTTTGGTGACCACTGGTACTTCTGCGGAATTACGGCAGCGATTCTCGTCGTTTTGGAAGCAGCGGAATGCCCGTCGGTATAGCGATGATAGGCTGTGTACAGCTGGGGCTGCTGCACCGACATATTTACCGCCGGCTACTACAACTGTGGAGCTTCCTGACCCCCTGAGAACCGTACCTCAGGTACTGGGTAATACGGGATCGGGCCAAATAGAGATAGGGGAACTTAGCAGGGAGTTAGAGGCGGTCAAAGAGATTCTTGGGTTGTCTTTGGAGACTGATACCCGGACTCTTCGAGAACAACTTGCATTGGTGGTGCGACAGGCGAGGGGCTCGCCGAGAAATGAGGTCGGCTATGGGTTCGGGAGACCCGCCAACCCTACGTCCCCTGTTGTGGCTGCTCCAATGCCTACCTTTGGGTTACCTAGTAGACCCGAGGGATGGCAGCGGCCCAATGATAGTTCTGAGAGACCAGCCCGGCCTTCTAGCTTGGAGCTGCCTCGAGGCTCGGATATGCTCTCAAATGAGGCCAGCAGGGTGGAGCCAAAGGATTGCTCCAGAGTATGCAACATGGTACGGAAGTGGGGTTTAAGGTTTGATGGCCGACGAGACCCTGTGTCGTTCCTGGAGCGCCTTGAAGAGCTGATGGTCTCGTACTCTATAAAATCAGAGGACCTGCTCAGAGCGCTGCCGGAGCTGTTGCAAGGCTCAGCGCTTCTATGGTACAGGAATTGCAAGGAGCTCCTGTATTCATTCGAAGCTTTTCGGCATCAATTTGAGATCCAGTTCCTTCCACCTGGTTATCAGAGGAATTTGGATGAGGAGATCCGGAAAAGGACGCAGGGTGAGACCGAACACTTCCGGGACTACGTTGTTGCCATAAATACCTTGCTTAGGCGTAGCGGTACGTTGTCGGAGCATGGTAGATTAGACTTAATCTACAGCAACATGCGTCCGGAATACAAACTCATGGTACGCCGGCGTGACTTCCGCAATCTGGCCGAGATGATTGAGTTGGCTGAAGATTATGAGGCCTATTTGCGAGAGAAGGCCGCCTTCCGACCTCCTCCTTCACCAAACGTAGCGCTGGTTTTGGAAACCGCCTATGTTCCCAAGAAGAAGGCTGAGAAATATTATGAAACGGCCGCGGTTGAAAGACATTATTTTCAGAGACCATCTCTTGAGGATAAGTCGATTGGACAGCGAGTAGATTTTGACTCTAACCGGGTCCGTGAACAAAGGCCCGTAATGACTAGGGAAGTTGCAGATGGTGCAAAGGATGTACGTTGTTTTAGGTGCCAGGAGATTGGTCACTTTGCCAGAGGCTGTGGCAAACTGAGGACCGTCTCCTGTTTTGGGTGTGGAAAACCCGGTCTTACTGTGAACCAGTGTGGATGTCGTGAGGGAAACGGCAGGCCAGCTCAGACATCAGGAGGTCAACTGGGCAAGGCCACCGAAAACGAACGACCTCAGAAGAGTGGTCCGAGTGGCTCGGAAAACTAAACAGCCTGGTTGGTGGAGTAGACGAGAAACGGCTGGTTTCGGAGACAAGGCCCTTTGTTGAAGTTGTGCTGATGGGCAGCGTTTTTAAGGCGTTATTGGACACTGGGTCCGTAGTTAACCTGGTTGGGCGAGGAGTCGCCGAACATCTTCGACGCCAGGGGATTGAGCCTTGTAAGATTACCGCTCCTCTAAGGATGGCAGATGGGACACAGTCAACGGCCGAGTATTCGTTTCGGCTAGCAGGAGAAGCTGCGGGAAGACGGTGGATAGGAGATGCCTTGTATGTCCCCACTCTCACCACGGACATGATTCTGAGTATGGATGTCATCCGAGACCTCGGATTGGTGACATGTGGGACAGAGGTAGTAAGAATGGGCGTGGGTGATGACTGTTCTGGCCAAGGTGGCCGCATGGACAGTGTCAAAATTGGTGACGAAGACCCCGAAGGCCCTTGCAATGGAAATCCCCGTCTGGTTCCTGATGACAAATCATTCAGCACCATGTTGGCTGGTAGTGGCGAGTAGAAGAGTTTTTCTTTGTTTTAAGTTTGAGACCTGTGGTGTAGGGTTCACCATTGGGTTAGGGGTTGGAGTATTTTGTTTTGGCCGGAGTTTAAAGATTTTTTTTCTTTTTGGCCGTTTTCTTTTTTTTTCATCCCGATGTAAGTGGGGGATGTAACGAGTTATTTTCCCTAGGGGGGTATATTTTCGCTATTTGGCCGCGCACCGATTGTAGAGGTAAGCAAGCGGCGGCGGCGAACCTGGCTAGCGCCCTTTGACCCGGCTTATCAGTTCGGATAAGCTTGGGTATCCTGGGACTACCGGATAGTCGAGAAAGGACATTCTAGTGGTGGATCTCGGACAGTCAAGAAGTGAGTGTTGGTGTCCTGTGCCTGTGGAGACGTCCAGTGGTGTACGTGACAGTGGTGTCGGGGTATGCTGGTGGTGTGATCGCGCCGAGTGTTGGTGTAAGTTGGGTACTGACCCACTTGTGGTGAGTGGACGACTTGATATTATTCGTTTGATAATATTAATATCTGGTTTTATTGCGAGAGTTAGAGTTGTAACCGTGCTGGTCAAAGCCTGACGGTAGTTAGGATTTATATTAGTCAGGAATAATATTAAAGTGTATTCCTGACGGTTCTGGGCAGGTGCTAGTGCGCAAATAATATAATTTATTGACTGTAGTAGTTATTATTTTGCGTTGTACCAAGAGTTAGCTATATTACTAATAACTCTGAGGCCCGACAAACCTAGGCTGCACGATTTAGCGTGCGTAGTTGGAAGCACGAGGCCAGTAGGCTAGTAGCATTGACTTTATATCTCTAGCTAATATTATTAGCCTATTAACAGAAGCCCAGCTAAGCAATATAACGTTGATATAGTAGCCGTAGTTGTAGTAACAGTAGGGTTGGTATTGATTAATCATTTAATTATTTTAATTTAACCTGAACAGCTTGCTTAGTAATCCAACACGTTAGCTTGGTAGCTTGGATAGCGGAGTACCGGCTATCAGATAAGATATTTATCTAGTGTTTGGAACGTAGTTAATATTTATTTATCTGCTACTAAGTAGCTCAATATTTTAATAGTGCAATTGCCATTTAGTTTTGCTTGTTTGGCTTGGTATTTATTGAGACCAGCTACTAGTGGTGTAGTCACTCTACCTATAGTGTACTTGTATATTATTACGTGGTACGATTATTGAGTGAACTGTTTGATTCTTAGCTTGGGCATTAGAGTTGTGTATTGCAGTTTAGTGGCCTAGTAGACCCCGCCTGGTGATAACACGCGTTGTGGTTTTTATTGGCAAGTCGTCGTGTAACTCACCGTGTTTTAGGCACTCTGGGCTTAACTATTGGATAGTTAGGACGAAGCCCGAGTTGCGTAGTCAGCAACGACCCCCTAGGAGTGTGGAGAATCGGCGTAGGTCTGGTAGTGATTATTGCACGTTTGTTGTGGTGACTTGTTTTTGACTTGTTCACAGTGCCCGTGTATGAGCCAGTCCTATACCGGTTAGACCCGGCTTTTGGCCTAGTGGTTTCCCTGACCTTATCGCAGACCCTGGAACTTTACCCAGCCATTGTAGGCTGAGCTATCCCCGGCAAACGGTTGCGACTGCACTGCACTTTTAATATTTTTTTCCCAGTGCAGAAAATCTCGTCGCAAGATGGCGCCTGCGAACAGGGACTGAGGTTGGCAGTGGTGCTGAGTTGCTGACGTATTAACGGCGCCCGAACAAAATAATTTTATTTGTGCAGATTTGCTGCGGACTTGTGCAGATTGGCTGCGGACCTGAGCTGTTGAGCAGAGTTTTAGGCAGACCTGCTGTGATTTTATAGTCGGTTGGGTAGGCCTAACCTGTTTTCTGTTACAGCGTGGTGTGTTGTGAACCCTAATTTATTTAGTGGTTGTATACATAGATATTAGTTAGTAATTTTAATTTTGCTAATTAATTGAGCTTTAGTGTTGAATATTATTTGAGTGAGAACCCTTATTGTGTATTTGTGGTTTGACTTTCACACCTATAATTGGTTTGATTTATTATAACGGTGTTAAATACATTTTAATTAATTTCGCTCTTATTTTTGCGGATTAGTCGTGGTATTTGAGTTTTAAATATGGTTGTGACTACGAGTACGACGTCTGTGCTGGGCGGTACGCCTATTACGTCTGCTGTTGTTACAACTAGTTCTGGGGTTAGCTCCGAACTGTCGGTGATGACGACGTCGTCATTGTGGCCTGCGTCTTCACCTGTTTGGCCGACTATTTCATCGGTCGTGGGTACGACGGTGACAACATCTCTGACCTATTCCGCGCCAGCGACTATGTCCTTGGGGTCGCAGCCCCGGGACGGTCGCGTGGGTTGGATCTATGACCTCTCGAAAGGGGAGCTCATGAGAACGATGGACCAGTATGGTTTGGTGACCACTGGTACTTCTGCGGAATTACGGCAGCGATTCTCGTCGTTTTGGAAGCAGCGGAATGCCCGTCGGTATAGCGATGATAGGCTGTGTACAGCTGGGGCTGCTGCACCGACATATTTACCGCCGGCTACTACAACTGTGGAGCTTCCTGACCCCCTGAGAACCGTACCTCAGGTACTGGGTAATACGGGATCGGGCCAAATAGAGATAGGGGAACTTAGCAGGGAGTTAGAGGCGGTCAAAGAGATTCTTGGGTTGTCTTTGGAGACTGATACCCGGACTCTTCGAGAACAACTTGCATTGGTGGTGCGACAGGCGAGGGGCTCGCCGAGAAATGAGGTCGGCTATGGGTTCGGGAGACCCGCCAACCCTACGTCCCCTGTTGTGGCTGCTCCAATGCCTACCTTTGGGTTACCTAGTAGACCCGAGGGATGGCAGCGGCCCAATGATAGTTCTGAGAGACCAGCCCGGCCTTCTAGCTTGGAGCTGCCTCGAGGCTCGGATATGCTCTCAAATGAGGCCAGCAGGGTGGAGCCAAAGGATTGCTCCAGAGTATGCAACATGGTACGGAAGTGGGGTTTAAGGTTTGATGGCCGACGAGACCCTGTGTCGTTCCTGGAGCGCCTTGAAGAGCTGATGGTCTCGTACTCTATAAAATCAGAGGACCTGCTCAGAGCGCTGCCGGAGCTGTTGCAAGGCTCAGCGCTTCTATGGTACAGGAATTGCAAGGAGCTCCTGTATTCATTCGAAGCTTTTCGGCATCAATTTGAGATCCAGTTCCTTCCACCTGGTTATCAGAGGAATTTGGATGAGGAGATCCGGAAAAGGACGCAGGGTGAGACCGAACACTTCCGGGACTACGTTGTTGCCATAAATACCTTGCTTAGGCGTAGCGGTACGTTGTCGGAGCATGGTAGATTAGACTTAATCTACAGCAACATGCGTCCGGAATACAAACTCATGGTACGCCGGCGTGACTTCCGCAATCTGGCCGAGATGATTGAGTTGGCTGAAGATTATGAGGCCTATTTGCGAGAGAAGGCCGCCTTCCGACCTCCTCCTTCACCAAACGTAGCGCTGGTTTTGGAAACCGCCTATGTTCCCAAGAAGAAGGCTGAGAAATATTATGAAACGGCCGCGGTTGAAAGACATTATTTTCAGAGACCATCTCTTGAGGATAAGTCGATTGGACAGCGAGTAGATTTTGACTCTAACCGGGTCCGTGAACAAAGGCCCGTAATGACTAGGGAAGTTGCAGATGGTGCAAAGGATGTACGTTGTTTTAGGTGCCAGGAGATTGGTCACTTTGCCAGAGGCTGTGGCAAACTGAGGACCGTCTCCTGTTTTGGGTGTGGAAAACCCGGTCTTACTGTGAACCAGTGTGGATGTCGTGAGGGAAACGGCAGGCCAGCTCAGACATCAGGAGGTCAACTGGGCAAGGCCACCGAAAACGAACGACCTCAGAAGAGTGGTCCGAGTGGCTCGGAAAACTAAACAGCCTGGTTGGTGGAGTAGACGAGAAACGGCTGGTTTCGGAGACAAGGCCCTTTGTTGAAGTTGTGCTGATGGGCAGCGTTTTTAAGGCGTTATTGGACACTGGGTCCGTAGTTAACCTGGTTGGGCGAGGAGTCGCCGAACATCTTCGACGCCAGGGGATTGAGCCTTGTAAGATTACCGCTCCTCTAAGGATGGCAGATGGGACACAGTCAACGGCCGAGTATTCGTTTCGGCTAGCAGGAGAAGCTGCGGGAAGACGGTGGATAGGAGATGCCTTGTATGTCCCCACTCTCACCACGGACATGATTCTGAGTATGGATGTCATCCGAGACCTCGGATTGGTGACATGTGGGACAGAGGTAGTAAGAATGGGCGTGGGTGATGACTGTTCTGGCCAAGGTGGCCGCATGGACAGTGTCAAAATTGGTGACGAAGACCCCGAAGGCCCTTGCAATGGAAATCCCCGTCTGGTTCCTGATGACAAATCATTCAGCACCATGTTGGCTGGTAGTGGCGAGTAGAAGAGTTTTTCTTTGTTTTAAGTTTGAGACCTGTGGTGTAGGGTTCACCATTGGGTTAGGGGTTGGAGTATTTTGTTTTGGCCGGAGTTTAAAGATTTTTTTTCTTTTTGGCCGTTTTCTTTTTTTTTCATCCCGATGTAAGTGGGGGATGTAACGAGTTATTTTCCCTAGGGGGGTATATTTTCGCTATTTGGCCGCGCACCGATTGTAGAGGTAAGCAAGCGGCGGCGGCGAACCTGGCTAGCGCCCTTTGACCCGGCTTATCAGTTCGGATAAGCTTGGGTATCCTGGGACTACCGGATAGTCGAGAAAGGACATTCTAGTGGTGGATCTCGGACAGTCAAGAAGTGAGTGTTGGTGTCCTGTGCCTGTGGAGACGTCCAGTGGTGTACGTGACAGTGGTGTCGGGGTATGCTGGTGGTGTGATCGCGCCGAGTGTTGGTGTAAGTTGGGTACTGACCCACTTGTGGTGAGTGGACGACTTGATATTATTCGTTTGATAATATTAATATCTGGTTTTATTGCGAGAGTTAGAGTTGTAACCGTGCTGGTCAAAGCCTGACGGTAGTTAGGATTTATATTAGTCAGGAATAATATTAAAGTGTATTCCTGACGGTTCTGGGCAGGTGCTAGTGCGCAAATAATATAATTTATTGACTGTAGTAGTTATTATTTTGCGTTGTACCAAGAGTTAGCTATATTACTAATAACTCTGAGGCCCGACAAACCTAGGCTGCACGATTTAGCGTGCGTAGTTGGAAGCACGAGGCCAGTAGGCTAGTAGCATTGACTTTATATCTCTAGCTAATATTATTAGCCTATTAACAGAAGCCCAGCTAAGCAATATAACGTTGATATAGTAGCCGTAGTTGTAGTAACAGTAGGGTTGGTATTGATTAATCATTTAATTATTTTAATTTAACCTGAACAGCTTGCTTAGTAATCCAACACGTTAGCTTGGTAGCTTGGATAGCGGAGTACCGGCTATCAGATAAGATATTTATCTAGTGTTTGGAACGTAGTTAATATTTATTTATCTGCTACTAAGTAGCTCAATATTTTAATAGTGCAATTGCCATTTAGTTTTGCTTGTTTGGCTTGGTATTTATTGAGACCAGCTACTAGTGGTGTAGTCACTCTACCTATAGTGTACTTGTATATTATTACGTGGTACGATTATTGAGTGAACTGTTTGATTCTTAGCTTGGGCATTAGAGTTGTGTATTGCAGTTTAGTGGCCTAGTAGACCCCGCCTGGTGATAACACGCGTTGTGGTTTTTATTGGCAAGTCGTCGTGTAACTCACCGTGTTTTAGGCACTCTGGGCTTAACTATTGGATAGTTAGGACGAAGCCCGAGTTGCGTAGTCAGCAACGACCCCCTAGGAGTGTGGAGAATCGGCGTAGGTCTGGTAGTGATTATTGCACGTTTGTTGTGGTGACTTGTTTTTGACTTGTTCACAGTGCCCGTGTATGAGCCAGTCCTATACCGGTTAGACCCGGCTTTTGGCCTAGTGGTTTCCCTGACCTTATCGCAGACCCTGGAACTTTACCCAGCCATTGTAGGCTGAGCTATCCCCGGCAAACGGTTGCGACTGCACTGCACTTTTAATATTTTTTTTTCAGTGCAGAAAGTAGCGTCGCAATGTAATGCTATAGGGCTTACTATACACACAATCCTTTATTACTATATAAAGAAGGTCTGGTGAAAATTTGAATACTATAAGTATAGTACTAACGGAGTTATTCAAACTTTTGTACAATAATAACCTAAAAAACACGGTATTGAGATAATCGCAGGTGATGTAACAGGTGGTTGGCAGGAGAAAAATTTTCATAACTACACTAATTTATTATTTTATATTATATATAAAAATAGCAAAGTACTTATTTTGTTTTACATAAATGTACCCTACTTTATACCTTCATAATACATAATTATGATACACAATTAAAAGTGTACATATCAGGAACAAAAAAAATAGTTCAAAATTTTGTTAAATTGCTGGTTGCGGCGTTTTATATTTTATTTTTTTTATACTAGAAGGAGTTGTCAGATTGGCAAACAATTTTAGCTAAATGTTCACATTTAAATGACCTATCTAAAAATGCAACTTTTGGAAAATGTAAAAAAATTTTAAATATGGCCTATAGATAGTGGCGTATCCCCTTAAAAGAACCCACAGTAAAGTAAATTTCAACCAGAGGAAGTTAGGTTTATTAGGAAATTGAAATAGCTGGTGGCCTAGGCCTACAATTAATCTGTTAGACTTTCAATCAACAAGCATGTAAATTTAGTGTTTTTGTTCAGTTTTCAATTCAACCATTTTACATAGTATCCTAAATTGAAACCTATTGCCCACATAAGTGTCTGATTCCAATTATGGTATTCAGTAACAATTATAATGATCAACAATATGGCTAAGGTTGAAACTCACTGAAGTCATCGTCCTGGTGTACTTTGTCCATGTCCTCTACCTCGTCATTGTGAGGCGTGTGATGTTTCCTCTTCTTGGATCGCGAACTGCCGTGATGGTGACTCGAACTAGCTTCTCCTTCTGGCTGATACATCCGACTGATGGATAACATTCCTGCGATCGCTTCTCTGGTTGAAGGCGAGGTTCTACCACTCCTATGCAATAGAAAGCCATGTGACTTTACAAATACAGAAGAATCTTTATTGGCTGATCTTCACTTATCCTAGCCTCCCTGGTTGTAGCCTACTGCTGCACCCTTATAATATTTTTGCCCTCCATGGTCTACTCATTATACCTGCAAATCTCTTTGTTACCACTGTCAGAGTGGGAACATAAACCTAATACTGAGTAGAGGAATATTGCTTCATCTTATTTTCTACAGTTACAGTTGTGGTGCTTTTACATTGTCTGTTATTTTTTTATTTTATTTATGACGATGGCTTCAGAACGGAAGAAAACAGGTTGCCATGAAGATAAATCCTTTACCACCACACTTTGAGTCACTGGCCTTGAATTAGATTTCTTTTTTCTTTTTTTACCTTAGATACAGTTTTATATTTCTTAGTATGAAATGTTAGTGTACAAAACCATCTGTTGCTATGAATAAATTAATATGGTAGTTTGGCTTTCATTCATTAAACCACCATAAATAAGTTTACACCAATAATAATAATATTTAAAAATTACAATGAAAATTGTTTGTAAAAGTCAGTCAAACTTACTCAATATCTTCTATTCGTGGACTTCCTTCTCTAGTATATGCAGACGCTTTTAAAAGTTCATCTATACCATTTTTTGGCAAATTAGAAGTGACATCGACCGAGTTTAGATTGTCTGTTTTGATGCCTTTTAGATTCATCAGAAGATTATCTGAAAGTCAGGATCAATAATAATTAATTATTTAAAAAAATAATTAATGATAATTATTAATCAAAGAGAAAGAGTAATAGCCTAAAATTAAATCTTACATTTATAAAGGGTGTTTTTTTTTTAATTGCAGCCAAAATAATTAAAACTACCATGAGACACTTTTTGATGACAAAACCCGTTTTGATGTTGGTATTAGTGATGTGTCAAAACCGAATCTCAAATCTCAAAACCATCAAAACTTGGTTTCGAGATTCGATCACCAAGTTTCAAGATTCAAAAGTTTTGAAGTTGAAGATTTTGGCAGTTTTATTTTTGAAACTGCTGAATTTTTTTGTGCCATTGTTATTGTTTTCAACGCTGTTTCCAAACAAGCTGGTAGCAACAGAGCAAACATCACCATTAACAGTAATGAAACAAGTAAATTTTATTCTGGACTTCAAAAGGTATCTTAAATACTATAACTGGTACAATTCAGTTTCACATCAATATTTACTAAACACAAAGAAATATTGACCACTAAATGTTCTAATTAATCTAATAGGTATTCATGTTTATGTTGGTGTTACAAGTTTAATTTATTTGTTTTTGTTGGTTGTTTATGAAAAATTATGTTGTATTGGGTTTTAAGATTATCAGTCACATTCACATATTTATGTAATGTCACAGTCAGGAGTCGATCTCTTTCAGTTTTGATTGTATACTTAACATTTTATGATTATGTGTATTCTTTTGTAACCTTGACCTTTGTAACCAGCTAAGTAAAAAAGTTTCGCGTTTAGGTTTTGAGATTCGAGATTCGGGATTCGATTTTTTAAAGTTTCGGTTTCGGTTTTGAGATTCGAAATTTCTGGTTTTGACCATCACTAGTTGGTATCCCTGTTTTCTTTACTTCATTACCAATCAGCTGATATACATTGTTCCATAGATATCTATGACGTTTAGTGTCATTGAGAATTGTTGGAAATAAGACTCAACATGGTGTTTTCACAAGCTCCAATAGAGAATGTATTGTAGGTCTATTTTTTTTCCAACAGATTTCATTTCCTTAAATATTTGACAATTCTATTAATAGTTGATTTTTCAAGAGCTTGAATCACACCTGGAATTTAATTTCAAACCTATTTTAGTATAAAACCAATGATTTACCTTTAATGTACAATACATACTTTGAGCTTGCAAAAACCCCACGTTGAGTCTTCACAATATACTCCCAATAACACTAAAATTCATAGATAACCTAGACGTAATTGATGCATCGGTTTTTCCAAAGCATCGGGACCAAATCGATGCATCGGGATCTCAATGCATGCTGAATCAAATCAAAATTTCAATGCAAGTTTTTTGTGGTCAATTGGATATCCTAATATGGAATTAGAAGGCTATTACCGATTGTAATTTAGTAAATCTTAACCAACTTTTTAAATATCAACACAAAAAATACAGAACATAGGACCAAACATATATCTCTACAAAAAATTGTGTTTGCACAGCAAAAAGTAATTTTCCTTCCAACGCAGATCCACAAATTAAGTTGAACAGCAGATTTGTGAGGATGATTATTTGATTAAACTACTTCTGAACTATTTTAACTGCTTCGAGTGGTAAAGATAGGATGTTCCTAAATACTTAGGCCTAACTGTAACAAGCATTATTTTACAATCTCTTACTTAGATGAATTTGTTGAGACTGATTTGCCTGTGCCCACTTGGCCTTCAGGGAGGATGATGAAGTCTGTTCAACTGTGGCCGAACCTTTGCTCCATCTTTTCTTCTTGGGAGTCTCATCTATTGTTAAGCAATTGTCATCATCATCATCTGGATAATCTTCATCATCGTGGAAATCATAGACTGAATCTATCTGGTCTTTTGGGTCCCTGAAAATAAAGATAGTGATTGAAACACTTATTTTGTCTCTATTCTGTTTTAATAATGGCTTCTTTATAGGTCCATCACCACCCCCGCCTAAATTTGCCCCAACATTTTTCACAGAGAGCCATTCTTAAGCTAATTCATTGATTACTGCAATTTGGAACTGCAGGCGGTCCATTGGTCTGTTAGTATTCAATTTATATAGGACGTATGCATTTATCATCATTTGGCCGAAAATGTTGAAATTACTTTTTTCCAGTGCTTTATACACTTTCTTTCATTAAGGTAAGTAAAAAGCATCTGGTCCGTCCCATCAATGCCCCCCATGCCATGATTGTATTCGTGTACAATTTGGGGTTTGTTTTTTATTACAATTCTCCCACTTCTAAAGATGGTATAACATACATTTCTTTCAACTAGAGGTGTGCGAATATTCAAAATTTCGAATTGAATCGAATAGTAAAACTACTATTCGATTCGATTCGTTCTATCTTCAAGTATTCGATTTTTGAATAGTTCGACGGTGGTCGAATAGTTCGGACCTTTTCGAATACTTCGCATCTGGTCACATAATTAGTTGGAGCTTTGGAAAACATAAAACAAATCAAGTTGGCCAAAAAAGTGTTTCAAGTAATTAATAGTAAATTACCATTGGGCTAAAATACGAATAGTAATCAGTTTCTATCGACTATCGAGTGACAACGTTTCATTTTCAAACTATTGTGTAATCGTGACGTGAGTTTCCGATGAAATAATGTCCTCCGCCATTAGCCAAATAAACAAGGTCGGTAAAATAGTTCCGTTCTAACTTGGTTTAAAAATAAATAAAAACTGTTAAGCTGCTTCAGATTAAATAAAAATGCAATACAATATTTAATTAAAACTCACTTAGATATTTTATTATTTTTCAACATTATTAAACTCATTATGTGCTGCAAAACACTACGTTAGCATTCATCCGCCTTCATTGTTCTTGGCGATGGCGATCGGGTTCAAGTTACGTTTTGTTCTGGGATCACGGTAGACCTACATAAATCTAGCATATGACATTGATGTGTCTATTTCGAGTGAAGTAAAACTGAAAAATTGATGGCGAATAAGATACCGGAACAAATTATACTGAGTTCTCTTATACATGGTACCAAAACGCGCACCGTCACCTTTATAAACTTGAAATATGATACAAATGTTGTCTGCTAGATAGATTTGCCGTGATCCGAGAGTAAAACATAATTCGCCCTTGCTATGGTAGTCTGCTTCTATTCTTCAGCTTCTCTAGTTAGTTCTTTCTTTTTTTCTATTGCATTAGCGCAAGCTGTGTTACAAGTTACAAGACAAGAAGTTTTGAGGTTGGACTCTCTGAATAGTGTCCTTATATTTTTTAACATGAATATCCAGTTATCTACTTATTAACTGAAAACAAATTCATTACCTAGGTTTTCAGGGGATATATAATGAGGATATGACCCAAACAACTAAACCTACTGTAACAAAATTGTATGACAATACTTACAAATAATCATCCTGAAAAGAATGGTGCACAGGCGGGTTTGGGGGTAAGTTAATAAAAGGCATTTCTGCTTGTTTTGCAAGTTTCACTTTAAGTCCATTGGATTCCGCTTTAATTTTTATATGCCGTGACCGATCCATTGTTATAAACCAAGGCTTATTTTCAGCTCCAGGTTGATCAATATTTTCTTCTTTTTTTAGCTTGTTTTCACTCAGAGGGGTTGTATATGGATACATCACAGGTTTAGGTAGAGTTAATTTCAAAGGAGGTCTCACAATAGGCTCTTCTTTTATTTGCAGTTTTTTGTTCAGCACTTTCATATTTAGCTTAATAGGCTCTTTTGGTTCCATTTTCATCTGAAAGAAATTGGTAACATTAATACATACGTGCGTAGATGTTAATTAAATAACACTTAAGTAATGCTGCTACTATACATGATTATAAAACAAATAACTTTTTCATGATTTAGTAAGAAATTGATGCCATGCATATATTAAATGCATATGAAAAGATCAACAAAAGAAGAATTCCTCACATAACAATTAACGAGTATTTTATTTATATTAATGTCATCAGCAAAGATGCATTAACCAATAAGAAGTTGTAGTAATGAGAGAAAGCGTGTCAAGTCTATTTTTCGTAGAGGATCTTTTATGATAAGTGTATTGTTTAGTAATGAGCTAAGCTATGCAAAATCAATAAGTTAATTAATGCATACATTTCATATCAGTTAGTAGAGTAAAATTTTAGCCTACAATAACCCCTGAAACAGAAGTCAAATCATCAACCAACAGTAAATCTTACCATTAGTGTGGCTCATGCTAACATTTAAGTGAGTACAGTAGACTCCCTCTTATCCGGACACCTTTTAACCGGACATCGGTTTAACCGAACTACACTCAAGGGAAATGACATCTCTTTAACCGGACAATTTTTATCAGCACATTGGTTTAACCGGCCTAGATCAGCAAGAAGTGGGTGGTACTGTAACGACTATTCTCGTGGGAAAGATTTGAGACCAGTGATCACATGTCTAAATACAATGCTCTCCTAAATTTAAGTCAAATATAAATGATCAATTTTAATGAGTTTTTGGGGACGTCGGCTTAACTGGAAAACCCTTTATCTGGACTGGCCTCGGTCCCGAGGAGTCCGGATAAGAGGGAGTCTACTGTAGTAATGTATCTACAGTAGACTCCCTCTTATCTGGACTCCACGGGACCAAGGCCAATCCGGATAATGGGTTTTACGGTTAAACCGACATCCCCATAAACTTGTTATGTAACCCAAATATTTCACTTAAATTTAGGAGAGCACTGTATTTAGACACATGATCACTAATCTCAAATCTTTCCAACGAGAACAGTTGTTTCAGTACAGCCCACTTCCTGCCAATCTAGTCCGGTTAAAATGAAATCCTGATAAAAATTGTCCGGTTAAAGAGATGTCATTTCCGCCAAGTGTAATCCGGTTATACCGATGTCCAGTTAAAAGGTGTCTGGATAAGAGGGAGTGTACTGTATTTAAAACCAAAAAACAGTAAAAGTGTTCAAATGATAAAACAAAAACCGAACCATTAAAATTGCAAACGACACATTAATAATTACCAGAGATACTTGCAACATTCCTAAAGTTCAACTATTTATATCTAACATTATTTTTTAAATGCATAATTTAAGAAAGAAAAAATGAAAAAAACTATAACTGTCTTACCTGTGCTAACAGAATACTGTTTTGCGGTTGGGAATAGTCAACAAAATCTTTGTTCACTGGTTTCTTTTTCTTCCGTTTTGATTCTCTTTCAGGTTTAGGAGGATGTAGGGAGTTCAAGTATTTTTCAGCATGGCGTATTTCTTTACTCAGATCTTTTAATAGCTTGGGACCATCAATGATTGATGGAATTTCTTCTTTACGACTTTTATTTGTCTGTAAAACAAGTTTTTCCATTAAGCATGAAATTATACAGGGTGTATACTATTTTTTAAAGTGAAATTCCAGGTTTTTTCCAGGTTTTTCCTGGTTTTACAAAGTTTTTCCAGGTTCCTGCGTGAATGTGTCCCACGAGAACATTATATTAATTCCCGTGTACATGTTTAGTTCCACTTAAACTATAACCAATATGAGACTCACAGCTTAGTAGTATACATCAATATACATCCCATTAGTATATTTCTAATAGTTCTAAAGTTCAGTGTAAAAAAAATCCTTATTAAAGTAATCATCTTCATTATCATTATTCCTTAGGGCCACGAAAACATCATCTCTCTCGATAGCAGCGAAATCCTAAATATTATCTTTATTGTTCATGAAAACGTTACGTAAAAATACTTAATATCTGTCGCGGTCGTGTGTTCTCCTTTCATGGTGACGACAAACGTCATCACTGACTTACATCTCCGTAGACATTTTCGTCCTCATGTAGACATGGAAACGTCATCATTGTCATTCGCGATTGCAGCAAATCACGAAAATCTTCACAGTGATGTAGACATCATTGACACCCGCGGTCACGGCAACGTCATCTTCTTCGACCGCAATCGCGGCTAAGTTTTGAATATTTCCCGCGGAAGTGTAGACATCATCATCGAGGTCGTCTGCGATCGCGGCAAAATCACGAAAATCTTCCACGGCAGTGTAGACGTCATTTTCGTCTCCCGCGGTTACAGAAATGTCATCGTCTTCGTCCACAATGGTGGAATGATCACTAAAATCTTCCGTGGCAGTGTGGACATAATCGTCGTGTCCAGCGGACACGGAAACATAATCGTCGTCGTCCGCGATCTCGGCAAAATCACGAAAATCTTCCGCGGCAGTGTAGACCTCATCGTCATCTCCCGCGATCACGGAAACAACATCGTCGTCGTCCGCAATCGCAGCAAAGTTATGAATACTCCCCACGGCGGTGTAGACATAATCATCGTCGTCGCCCGCGACAGCGGCAAAATCAAATAAAATCTTCCACGGCAGTGTAGACCAGTAGACGTAGACGTCATTGTTGTCTCCCGCAGTCACGGAAACGTCATGGTCTTCGTCCACAATCGCAGCAAAATTACTAAAATCTTCCGTGGCAGTGTGGACGTCATCGTCGGCTCCCGCGATCACGGAAACAACATCGTCGTCGTCCGCAATCGCAGCAAAGTTATGAATCCTCGCCACGGTGGTGTAGACATAATCATCGTCATCGTCCGCGACTGCGGCAAAATCACGAAAATGTTCTGCAGCAGTGTAGACATCATCGTCGTCTCCCGCGGTCACGGAAACACCATCGTCGTCGTCCGCGATTTCGGCAAAATCATCAATATTTCCCGCGGTAGTGTAGACGTCATCATCGTTTCCCGCGGTCACGGAAACAAAATTGTCGGTCGTCCGCAATGGCGGGAAAGTTGTGAATATTCGCCGCGGCGGTGTAGACATCATCCACATCATAGTCCACGGTTGCGGCAAAATGACGAAAATCTTCCGCGGCAGTGTAGACATCATCGTCATCTCCAGCGGTCACGGAAACATCATCGTCGTTGCCCGCGATAGCGGCAACATCATCAATATTTTCCGTGTTAGTGTAGACGTCATCGTTGTCTCCCGCGGTCACGGAAACGTCAATATAGTCTTCCGCGAACAGGGCAAATGCGTGTTTTACCGGCGCTAAAATAAAAATCCCGGCCTTTTCCCGGTCCCTTCAAATTCAAGGTTTTTTCCCGGTTGGTATACACCCTGTTATCCCAACATACACTATTTATTTCATGTTGATAGTAAGGGTTTTGTATAGAAGTGTAGCAATGTCCAAAAGTATACATGATTCTTGGTTAGTGTCCTACAACATTATGTTCCAATTACAGTGCATGCAATACCGTCTCTATACATTACACCTAATTTTAATCCTAACTCTTAGCATATAACTAGTCCATATGATAAATAATTAGGAAGCGCTTAAGTTAATACTAAGTTCAAACTGATGTTGTGCACATTGAATCTGCAAAACATAGTAAACTATATAGATACTGCAAATGGAAATTGTTTTTAACAGATGATTACTAACATCAGGGTCTGGTTTTATTAGAAAGGGCTTATTGCCTGAGAATTAAGGATACAGAGAATTAAGGATACAAAGTATAGGTGGTATTTAATTAATATAAATTAGTGATGGTCGGATCCGGATATCGGACTACCGGATCCGCCGGATCCGAGCTAGAACCGGCACCGGATCGGATCCAAAAAATTCCGGATCTTGGGCTGGATCCGGTTTTGATGGATCCGATTTTATCCGATTTTCCCCGATTTTTTTTACTAACACAAAGCTGTCTGTATCCATGTAAAAGACCGGCCTTTTCCCGGTCCCTTCAAATTCAAGGTTTTTTCCCGGTTGGTATACACCCTGTTATCCCAACATACACTATTTATTTCATGTTGATAGTAAGGGTTTTGTATAGAAGTGTTGCAATGTCCAAAAGTATACATGACTCTTGGTTAGTGTCCTACAACATTATGTTCCGATGATTACTAACATCAGGGTCTGGTTTTATTAGAAAGGGCTTATTGCCTGAGAATTAAGGATACAAAGTATAGGTGGTATTTAATTAATATAAATATAAATGTGACTATCAATGTTGAGAAAGGGGCCAGTGGCCTCAAAATATTCAGTGTTCCTTTTGTGTTTTCTTCTCTGTTACTTTAGTGAAGTGGGATGCCTACAATTTCTTAAGGCAACCTCCTTACCCTGTCCTTTGTCTCCTTAACATCCGGGTCTATTGTGAAGGGAACACAGTTTAGGCTGTTATAGGACGGGAAAGTTGTTTATGATTTAACACTATTTTCAAGACAAATGTCCAGACAAATACTGGTGTTGAAGCACAATTATTAATGGGGGGGGGGGGAGGGAGTGAGAGGGATAGTTAAGAACGAAGGGAAGGGTTTGTAACTCCTGGCTAGGTTTAGTTCTGATACCTCAAATTTTTTAAACCAAGCACTGCTTAAAGTTTATGACATTGTTTGAGTTTATTTAAAAAATTGTTAACTATTTTGAATGTAAAAAAATGTATGTCAATTTGTGTAACAAAAAATAGAGTATTGCATAGTCAACTATGCAATTTGAATCTCAATATAAATTTTAGAAGTCAAAATTCTATACCTCATGATAAGGTGTTAAAAAGTACAAATACAAACATAGAAGTGTTGTCATAGTAAGATAATAGATAACTCTGAAAGAGCCAACTAGTAACCTAATTATGACAAAGCCATGTAACCTATATTATAGTTACAACATCTTACATCTCTATCCTGACTCCACTGCTTGAGGGTCACCAGCAAAGCCTTCACACCCTGTAGTAGATAAGCTGGAACTTTGGATGATTCGTCATTCAGCATTCTTAACTCTTCACACAGCTGCTTGGCAGCATACCAATTTATTGTCTCAAATGCAGGAAACCGAAATTTACCTGGAGTCCTCATTTTTTTTTCGATCTCGTAAATCCTAAAACATAAGTAAATTTACTATTTCTAAGAACAATAAAAATATGTTTGTATTTTATTCAGGGTATACCCAGAAATACACTATTTTTTTGTTTATGTAATTTTTATCCCAAAACATTATTAAATTTAATGTTTCTAAAATCAATAAAAAGGGTTTCACTTTTTTCAAGTAGGCTAATGTACCTTACAATAAATAGTTATTTGTGTAACTACTAACTAGTGTGCAAACCTGTTTACACATTATATTTTTCCTACAGTTAGGCTACTATAAAACAAAGAAATAATTTAAGAATAACAAACAGTAAACAACACGTTTTAGGTTAGGTCAAATCCAAGCGTTGAATGAAATGTTAAACAACTACACCAGCTGATCATAGTCGTTGTATCTTTAAGTGTTGCCAACCTATTTCCAAGTGTACACGGATTACGTGCATAATAAAAGCACCCTGTTTTGTGTTGTTTGGTTGGAATACTGGTGTGCGACAAAAAAAGTGTATGGCAAAAGTAGGTAAATGCAGCAATTAACAAATTTCTGTACTATAATCAGTGCAAAGAAACCCACCCTGTCAGGTGACTGTAGAAAAATATTATTGTCTTTTATTTAAGTAGGATATTTTTAGGGTGTTACTGAGTGCTATAATTATTTAGCAACTAATTAATAAACACATTGCTTTGCCTTCTCAGTAAGAAATACGGAGGGCTGAAGCAAAATGTGTCAATTCATATCCTGATATTAATGTACAGTCTCTCTCTATGGTTTGTGTTTGCATACTTGTAATGTGTAAATACAGGTTATGTAGGGCTTATGCAATATATAACAAAATAATGATACAAAACATTTTGTAAATAATTTTATCTGATTAACAATGTGATTATTAATAATCTTAATCAGCAAAACCGCTACATTTACCTGATAACAACATTCATACTTCCCAAAACATACCAGAGTAGGCTACTATCAAAATTCAAATTTGTGTACAACTACAAATACAAAATGTTTAATAGGATATGGACGAGAGGAGGACCTTGAGGATAAATGTGGGAATCTTGGAGGATCAGGCAGTTGTAGAAGCAGATCAATAGTGGCCACCCTGTAAACATTCCTAGGTTGTATATACTTTTTTTAACTAAAAACTACTAATGCTGTACATTTCTAGTTTACATTATACATAAATAGAATATAGTATACTACGTTACTAGCCCGGTAAGTGGTGTTTTACCGTGCGAGCACGACATTTTCTACGATTATAGTAAAGCTTACCGGGCGGGTAACGTACGATACTTTCCATCATACTACACAGAAAAACTAGTAGGCTTACATTTTAAACTCATAACAATTTATTTAGGACATCAATTATAATATTTTTATATTTCAGAAAATTAAATAGTCTGTTGCAATTAGCTGTTTATTTCATCAGCTGACTAAGTGCACGGTGGGTTATTTTTCCGCGTGTAGGCACGGCAAAGGGCAACTTTCCAGCCTATCAATACAGATGGAAAAGTACCTGATTCTGTGAAGTACTGTATGATGTAAAAATGTTTTCAAGTTTCTGTCAAAGTATAAATAAGTATCTGTCAAAGTATAAATAACTATCTATATATGATGTATAAGATTGTATCGAACAGGAATAAAATGTTATAAAAAATGTTAACTAAATAAAATCAAGTTGTTACAAAAATTGTAAAATTAACAAAAATACCAACACACTTTAGTTTTGAAACAAAGATAAACGCAGCAATTAATTAAAGAAGTTGATCTCAAAAAAGTGTTTAATGAGAAAAGAGAGGTACAGTAATATTAGTGAAGGTGGGTAATTCAATTTAAAACCCAATCAACTTACTGGAGCTGCATAGGGATGTTAAGACTGTGCAAAAAGTTGCCTCCAAAGACAAGTGTGTCCACTGGGGTGAGTACAGCATGTATCCATCCTGTTGGTATCATCATAGTGTGGCCAGCCGGGACAATGCATCGGTAGCAGCAATCCACCTGGGAAAACATATCAAATAGTACTCAACCTTTTAAAGGGAGTTGCTAATCTTGACATTTTCAGTATCACACATTTACTTTGCAAAAAAATGTTGGTTACATACAAATAATCCCCTAATTTATTGTTTCTATTTAAGACTTGGGAGCAGGTAAGTTTATCCTGCTTTACACCTTTAAACCAAATTTCATTAAAATCGGACAAAAATTACTCAAGTTATCTCGTTCACGGACATATAAATATATATATAAATGTAAAGGATGGTGTTTTTGGCCTCTGGGGACATCAAAAATGAAAAAATTGAATCGGTCCCGGGCCTACGTCTTACCGTGCCACCTATAGTAATAGCTACTTCCCTATAGGGAAATTTGCTAAAAGTAAAATTACCTGATCTCCAAAAAATGTTTCGTGTTGTGTAGAAGACGTCATCCACCTCTGATACAGAGACAGATTGGCCATTGTTGGTTTGATCAAATAAAAGATTTTCTCACCCTTGAAAAAAATATAATAATTAGATCTACAGTTTAACTTTACTTATAAACAAGTTTTAACTCCTGGTGTATTTTCTAAATCTTTATTTGCATAAGCAAAGATAATTGTTAGGTATACTAGAAAATACTTAACATTTTGATTAATTACTGTTCAATTTAACAACCTTCATTCAATCAGGGGAAGTCACAGATAAAATAAAATTTTAAATTTAGATGCTTGGATATACACCTAGGTAAAACAGGACAGTAAAAATTTGGTTTGGTACAACCATAGATAAAACATACTCCCTTAGTAGATTTGTCATCCTTATCTAACAGCTGAAGCCAATTTTATTGTTAGTTCTGTACGTCCAACTGTAGAGGCTGTATTTTGTTTAAAATTTGTTTCTTGTTATTTCAGTAGGCCTAATTTAAAACCTCATTTAACCAAATAAAACGACTTAATTATAAACAATAACTGGTCTCCTACTTATATAATCAAATAGTAAAGCACAAATCATGAAAATAACCCTAAAATAATAGAAACAAAATTTTGTCTACCCCAGCAATCAGTGTGGACGTACATGAACTAGACACGAAAAACAAGCTTCAAAATTTACAATGGGATGAGGAGTCTACTTGTGTTGCTTAGTCTATGGTACAACCTACAACAATTAATTACTTTTAATTCACTATCATAGTCAAAGAGTAGTTAGTTTTTCTCAAGCCTAACAGTAAAACTAATTAGACGAGCGGGATTGCACAATGGATTTACGTGGTTGCTACGCATTACGTAATGTGAGCACTGAGCAGATGGCACAAGGTCACGATGTAGGCAAGAGTAGTTTAAGTGGATTTTCAAAGGAATAAAAATACAAATACATTTGTAGTATTATTATGTATGTTGTTTCATTATATTCCCTTTTTTGTTTTTTATTGTTTTATCAAACATAAATACAATAAGGGACAGGGTCTAATCAAATTGTAGATAATAACACAAAACACAGTAGCCAAGCAGCTGACGAAGTTCGCTAGCTTACAAATGCACTACAGTTAACTTTACAGTATTCAGGAAGAAACGTCTCATTCGTAATATGCCATTTGTTATAATTGTCCTTACATGGAATTACCGAGTATTAGTTCACATTAAACTTTTTTTTTGCTGCAATACTTTTAATAAAACCCGATAAGTAACCGGAACAGTAATATTATAAAATCGTACATTTGAAATTAATATTATTATAGACTATATAATGTTTTGGGTTTTGGTATTCTTTCTCTTTTTCTTGATTCATTTTGTTAAAGCCATTGGACATCTAGCTGACAACTATGATGATTGCCTTTGTACTGCAAGAGACATTGCGCCTTTCAAAAGGCAAAAAAAAATGTACTTCTTTTTATTTAATTAATTATTTGTTTATTTTGTTATCTTGTCCGTGAAGTGGTGAGCGACAAAGAAGCTCTCCCCACACGCAGATGTACAGTCTTTGTGGGGATTTTTTTCCTTTTTGTACATTGTGTTTAAGCTACGATTGTAATTTTTGTAATTTGTAATTTTGGAAATAAATATATTCTTATTTTTATTCTTATATGTTATTTTTTTAGTTTAACTAAAACACCCAGTTATTGTGTTAGTTGGAATATAGTTACTAGTTGTAAATTATCTTGTCAAATTAATTGTTGCTTCTAAAATAAACATATTTAGTTCCTACAAATGCTTAACCTAATTTTAAAGCCGGCTATGACTTATCTTTTAACTTTTTTGACACAATCCTGTTAGTAACAACGTGTTGTAATTGTTGATGGAAAAATATAAATATTGGCTGAGTAATGTACTTTATATCGAAATTAAAAATTATGGTTTGTATGCAATCCAAAGAAAAAATTTCAAAAATACCAGTAATCACCCCGTATCTAGAACCGAGGAGCAAAACAATGTAGGCCTACCATACTGACCTTAAATGATTTGAGCCTTGGACTCCTAGTATCGATAATCAAAACATCCCTAGTTATAACTATTTAAGTGAATGAAGCATAAAATAAACCTTCTAATAGCTAGTGTCAGTAAAAACAACTAGGAATCAATTCAATTGTGTGTTAAAACTTAGTAAAAAAGTGGAATCATACCCTGAGGACATGGTACCACACAGAAGTACCACCAAAGTCTATGTGGAAGTCTGTATAGGAGTCTTTGACACCAATGAGGCAATATTTTTGAACCTCGGGACGTTTGTACACTGTAGGAAGGGTTCCGATGGAGAGTGGCCAAACTGTGTTCACCCAATCCAACTTACGAGCAACATAAGGTGCTTCCACCAACTCACTCAGTCTGCAAATTCAAATCACCACTTAAAGATTTTGTTAAATTATAGAAAATATACTTGGTATAGTTTAGTTTTAGTAAAATGTGAATATATTGAAGGTTGGTATTGAGGTTTTGAGGTACTCTTATATCACTTAAATAAAATATGTCTTCCAACACATTTCTACACATCTGAACTTATACTATAAACATTTTAAATGTACAACATTATGCAACGGTATATTTGTTAACATTAGAAAACACGTGAAGTTACAAATCGTGGTAATAATGAATCATCAATAAATAAAAAAGCATAAAATAAATAGTAGAATAGAAAGCCTTAATTAGAACAGCCCTCAGTGGGTATAGACCATATGTTACACTGACGGCACTGAAACATCTCCATAACCTAAAGTCACGGCCGGCCTTTATTAAATATCACTGCAATATCCTGAATATCTTTCTTTCTCAGTCACGGAAACATTATCACTGTCTTACACGGTCGTGGCAAAATCCTGAATATCGCTCAGCAATAGCAGAAACACAATCATCATCTCCTGCGATCAAGAAAAGGTTATCATCGTCCCGTGATTGCAGCAAAATCACCTACGCTCATGTAGACATTATCATCATCTTCCACAAGAGCAGAAAAATCCTGATCATCTCCAGCGGTCGTGTGCATCATTGTCATCTCCCGTGGTCCTGTAGAATAAATCATCGTCTCTCGTGATCGCGGCAAAATCAATAACACCTCTCACAGTTATGTGGACATTATCATTGTCTCCCACAAACGCAGAAAAATTCTAATCATCTCCCGCGATCGTGTACAACGGCAGTCGCGGCAAAATCCTGATCATTTCCCATGGTTATGTAGAAATCATTACCGTCTCTCACAGTTGTGTGGACATCATCGTCGTCTTTCGCTATTGCGGCATATGTATTACCATTTTTCGGCCGTGTAGTCATCATCTCCCGTGACCGTGTTAACATCATCATCGACTCCCGCTGACACCAAAATGTCATCGTTGTCTTGTCCAACTTTGGCAAAATCATGAACATCATTTGCGGTCGTGTAGACATCATTGTTGACTCCCGCAATCATAGTAACGTCATCGTTGTCTTACGTGGTCACGGAAACGTCATTGTCATCTTCGCAGCAAATTATGAACATCTTTAAGCGACTATAATAGCCATGGGTATATCTATCTGAATCTCCACTGGTAACAAGATTGATTAGTGAAATAAAAGTTACTAACTTGGTGTCAGAAAACTCCAAACTGATGAGATTCAACACCCTCTGTCTCATTGGGTTGTTGAAATAACTGACGAAATCTCCTACTGTCATCTTTATGTCTGTCTGACGGGCCACATCAATGACATCCACCTCTCTATCAGAACCTGGAAAACAATAAATAGATCAATATCTTGAAACATGAACTGGTTTGGTAGTTTTTATTTATTTATTCCAACAGACATTCCATTTTGATTTAGAGCAAACTAGTAGGGATTGAAGAAATTCAACAAAAATAAAATTGTTATCAGCCACAACAAGGAAAGGGAATTAAAACTGGTATATTTCATCACTAAAGCCACTTTGAGTGACTACCTGGCGTATTATGAACTGTATTTTTCTTCATACTGCAACATTCTTTAAGCTAATTTACATTGAACATTATTTACCCTTTCTTAGACACTACTAAGATATGCTTTATGTTGTCATCGGAGGTGACATAACAGACAGAAGACTAAGGAGTAGAGGATTGTCAGCGCAAGCGTGAAGTCACCTTGAAGCTATCAATCAATATTTCTTTGTTATGCTTCCGTCAAATGAACTGTGATTGTACACTCACAAAAATAATGTGGGAGTCAACTACATAGGCCTATCAATAATGTGCAGGAATAGTTGAATACACAATGAATTTCAACATATTAGACTAAATAAGTACAAATTTTTAAATTTTCTTGGTATTTTACTTGGGTAATGAGATTATATGTAACATATTTTAGAAGTATATTCTGCTGTATGTGACAAACAATCGATTTTTACTTTGCTTGGATAGTGCAATCGACTTATGATAGTGCTTATGTTAGAAATGAAATTCCTGAATTAAAATGAATAAAATTCCCAAAGTAACTTTTAACATTTTACAAGAACGATTGCTTTTTAGTGGAATGATTCTTAATGCTAAAGAATTCTTGCATCATAGATCATATTGAGATAAAACTCATGATTGAATCATACCCAGATTACTGTTACCGGTAGTTAAATACAGAGCAAGTTACATTTTATAGCTTTGAGCTAAAACCATTATTTGAAACAGGCTTGGTGTGAAGGTTGAAGATTGATTATCACTTTATGATTCAGAAACAGAAATTATTTTGTTGTAGTCCATGATAAACATTCTAATTATTTTCAAAATTTATGGTACCGGTAGCTTTTTATTTTTAATCATAATTTGTTATTATTTTAACGGAAAGTAAATAAAAAAAGTCTTGTAACACAACATATATTTACGCTTATACTGTTACTCACAAGATGGTAAATATACAAAAAAAGATGGTAAGTGGTGATCGATTTCGATTGGACACTCCAATCATCATCAGACCCAATAGGCGGAGGAGTTTCACTATATTTATATTGCTGATTTGTCATAACATTCTGTTATGCTGGCAATTTTCCTGGATACATAAACTACTCCCATACAGTACTGATGGGTTACTGAGAATCTACTTTGATATAGTGATACAGTTTTTAAGAGTTAATTGTCCAAAACGCGTGATTGGAAGTGTTCAGTTAACTGATTTATCAGATGACTGGCCATTTACGGGGAAATTAATATTTTACTTTCATTGATAACATTAAAAGAATTTTGAACATATTTACATGTATATTTTACGGTTTTTTACCATTCCAATGGTTTTACCATGATAACTCCAATCTATCAAGCAGATTAGTAAACTTTGTGATGGTTTTAATGTCAGATATTGTCACGTTTCCAACTCCATGAACCCAAACTAAACTCAGACGACATAGTCATTGAGAATCAAACAACACAAAAGAAAAGCGTACAAACTACACACTGACAAACTGACACAGCCAACTGAGTTGAAGTGGCTTTACTAGGTGAAAATCATTAGTATATTCTGAAAGTATTCTTTGGCCATTGCGAACAAAAGTTTGTTCATATAGGCAATACCTCTCTTCCATACAGTCAAATGACACAGGGGAGAGTTGGACAAAACGGGATACCATTCTTAATTTATGTTTTTTCATGAACATTTGTTAAAGAAATCGCACAGATGTCGTATTATAACCTTAAAAATTTATTAATGAACAAAACAAAAGAACTGTTTTTATACTTAACTCAACTTTAACATGTTCAAAACCACCATGGTTGGATAAAACGGGATAGGAATTTCTAGATTATATTTTTATTATCAAATCTAAAAAAAAATATTCTTAAAAATAAGCGGTTATCGTTAAAAACTAAACAAATTTGATTTTTATTGATCTTCTTCATCTTCTGATGAGGAGGACTTTTCCTGTGCAATAGACTTTTTTATTAGTTGAACAGGGATGGTTTGGTTAGATTTTTGGTTCTTTCCTTTTCTATCCGTTTGTTTTTTACATTTTATTTTTTATATCAAACAAACAGCCCCTTTTTCCTAGCCTTTTCCCTCATTCAAACTATTCTGGCATTTTCATTTCCCTCTTTCTTCCAGCTCCAACTCTAAAAATGCCTATCCCGTTTTGTCCAACTCAAAACCATCCCATTTTGTCCAACTCCGACACATTTGGAATAAAATATGGCTGATGCCAAACTAAGCAGCAAAACTACAAGGTGATCACATACAAATATTCGGAAATAAACAGCAAACAAAACATAATACTACCAAAATTGTATTCCTTCACACGCAGACACTATATCAAGAAGATTGTCAATAAAAACCCAACGATTTTGTCTGAAAACTCAGTACAAAACTTTGTAACATCATAACTCTAGCAAACTGAATGCTGGCCTTCCGTATTCAACTAAGAATGCCATGATGGCGGCCAAGAACCTATGCTTTCCCGCTAGATTGTGGCACTAGTATCGCTAGAACGTAGGGTATTCCGTTTTGTTTGACCGCCCCATTTTGTCCAACTCTCCTATAGGATGATGGGGCTTAAGATAATCTATACTTTACTATACAAGCATAACACTAAAGCGAAAATAGTGCTCTTGGCTTCTAGAGAGCTTTAATATAAAAAGGTTCTGAGGAGCCAAGACCATAGTAATAAATTATTCCCTGAAGGAGAATTTGGTCAAATGTGAAATTATGAGAAGCGTAACTGGTGTGACATGATTAGTACAGAGTGTTATTAAAAACCTAATTGCAGCAAGTACAACTTGTTCAACACACTAATATTGTTTACACTATTTGCAGTTTACACTATCCTTTGGGTTAATGTTTATGCTTTTATACATCAATCTTTTGTCAGCGAAACTTACCCACTAAAGCTTCAACATCTTGCACAGTGAAATATTCAGAGGGTACTCTTAAATCCAGACCTTCTTTTTCATCAACAATGATGGGCTGATCAAAACCATTTTGATAAAGGTGGTTTAAAGTCAATTGGTTACCTGTCAGCCTTGTTACCACAGGATCTGCACTGCAACCGTAAACAGAAAATTAGTAGATCAAATAGATATTAAACATAAAGTAGTTTTAAAATTAATTTCAGCTCTACTTTGATTCATTAGTAAAGAGAAAAATATGATCTTACTTCATAATTTGAAATTTGGAATTTAATTAAAAGAGGTTAAAAGAGACCGCCTAACTCTTAACAAAAAAAAAAAAAAACCAATGAGAAATTACACAAAAATAAATTATTAAGATTGCTTTTTATAACAATTGCTCTCAGACACATTTAATTTTTACTTTCAAGTCTAAAAATCCGAAGAAAACTTGACATTGGGCTGTTTGCCTGTTTATAAATGTAAAATTATTAGAAGAGGGTAGTATGTATATTTCAAAAATTTAAAAAAATATTACGTAAGGTATTTAAGGCCTCTTAGGTATTTCCGTCAATGAACGAGGTTAGCTAACACTATTGTTTTTAATTTCCTATTCAAATAAATTGTTGGTTGTGTAATAATAAAATGTTACATAGCTACATAATGGCCATATATACTGTAGGAACGTTTATCGGGTTATTTGTATATTATATGATTTATATAAAAATTATTTTGGATACAGGGAAACTCTATGGTAAAATCTTGATTCTCAGCTTACACCATAGGGTTAAGAGAATGTGGATGGATTCGAAAAAAGTAACTGTATTGTTGTATTCGTGAACTAGGTGTACAAAAGCAGGATGTTAGCATAAATAGTCGATAGCAGGGTCTGATAACATAAATGATAAGAACTGTATTCACATGTCATAGTAAAATGTTGCTGTTGTGGGAGTTTTCTTGACCACCAACTGTGGAAGAATTTGATTCCCAAAAACCCAAGGTGATTAGGTCATGATAGATAAAATACCTATCGAGAGTTGACAATAAAATTATGTTCAAAGTAAAATGTTATTGCAAGAAGTTTTGCTACTTCAAATTACCTCCCGTACCCCATTACTGCTTTAACTCTATCCAGTTAAACCGGAACCTGGGTTAACCTAAACCATAATAAGAGATTAAAATTCAAACCAATTTAAAAATTACCCGGGCAACAGGAATCCTTGCTGTAGTCAGCGGTAGTTGGCCTGACTTGGAAGTAATGAAGCAGAAACTAACAAGGATCCTCATACTGTGACTAAATTTAGAAAGCAATAATTGTTGATTATCTTAAGAAATAGGTGTTGTGTATACAGTTGAAGATTTTATGATGATAGCAAATGAAGTAGCCTAGAGTGAAAGTACTTTAAGTACTTTGTGGATCACTTTCATTAAATTATAACCATTTATTTATTGAAAAAGTAGGTTATCCGAATCTGCCTGGCATCCTTTATTTCTATAAAACCTCTTTTAGTCAAATAAAATAATCTAATCATAAACGGTGTCATCCAGCTATGTAACCAAACAGTAAAGCACAAATCATAAAACTAGCCTCAAAATAATAGAAACAAAATTTTGTCGACACTACCGATCAGTGTCATTAGACATGAACTAGACACGAAAAACGAGCTTCACATCACACAGAGGAATGATGAGTATAATGTTAATATATTGCCCATGATTTTAGCCAGTTCTAAATTCCATCGCAGATAACTAATACAATGGCAGAGAAATGCGTTAGGCCGTGGACAAGGTTAGGGTTGCTATAGCAACAATGAATGAACGAAACTATCCGTTGCATTCACGCGCGAAACATCCAATACACAGGTCTCCGCACCGCGGACTGAATAAACCCACCACGTATCTGGAGTTTAAGGGAGCTAGTAATTTCAGTTGGCAATACTGGCTTCTATCCTCGAGCAAAGTGGTTCAACAACTATATTCGCTTCCCAATCTTGGGTTATCTCAGTTAGCGGCGCCCACTCGGCACTCCAATCCCCACCTAAAAGACGACAAAGTGAGCTGACGGTCTAGTTAATTGTCAACGAAGGGGATTCTCGTATTTAATAATTTAATTTTACAGACTGATCAATGGCGCTGAAGACGAAATAACTTGTCAGCGAAAAGGTTTTACGTATTTATATATTTAATTTTAAAAGACGGTCTAGTGGCCTGACGATGAATTAAATTGTCGATCTACCGGTAGGCTCCCTTTGCACTTAGCTATTAACATTTTACTAAATGTTATTTAAATAGGGAATGAATATGATATTTTTAAAGAGATATTTTATTGAAAATCTAATCAGGCATATGGAAATTTATTTAGTCTGCAGGTTTGTTACAACCAGTGTATTTATATTTGGCTAGTAAATTTATCGTGATTATGAAAGCATTTGCAATTATTGCATAGTCAAAGACTCACAATATCACTGCTATTGAGGGAAGGGGATCATGATGCCTGCCACCTTCGTGATCACAGAAGTGTTCATGATATCGCGATCACATTAGATGATGACTTATATTAATAAAACTATCCCTCAAGCCTATCACCCTCCTATTTTTTTAAAGGTTTTTGTTAGTTGTTAAGTTGTTATAATTCTTTCAATTAACTTTTATGCTAAAATCTGTTGTGCAATTTTACTTAGTTTAATCCAATTCATAAATTTAATTTTAATATGTTAGGTCATTCATTTAATATATCATTGGAGTGTGTATTTGTATTTTTTGTCTATGACCCATAAAAAAGTTAAATATAAGATGAAATTATTTTAAACTCAATATCTTGTTTCATAATATTCACATGTATACTTTAAATACATCGTGACAATAGGCCTATAATTAATTATACAGGGTGAGTTTTAAATGAGTTCCCCCCTACTTTTTTCTTCATTTCTTAAGATATCAACTCCGGACCACGTCAGATCATTGTAGAGTAGTAAGTACTTCATTTTGACTGGGTATAAAGTTTTGGCCGCCATCTTGGATCCGCCATATTGGATACAAAGTTTGTTTTTCAAATGTAAAGGTAGGGTTGTGACCCATCGTTTTAAACTAGATTTTTATGCTGAATACGATGCTGCAACCCGTTTTTAAAAATCTTGATCCATTCTAAAGTTATGAGAACTTTTTGTAACATTATTTTTAGCCCATTTTAACATTGTGCATTTAGAAACTAAGAACATAATCGCAAAATAGTGCTAGATAAATATAAGTATACACCACATAATATACATAAATCTTTATCTAGCACTATTTTGCGATTATGTTCTTAGTTTCTAAATGCACAATGTTAAAAAAGGCTAAAAATAATGTTATAAAAAGTTCTCAATAGCTTTAGAATGGATCGAGATTTTTAAAAACGGGTTGCAGCATCGTATTCAGCATAAAAATCTAGTTTAAAACAATGGGTCACAACCCTACCTTTACATTTGAAAAAAAAACTTTGTATCCAATATGGCGGATCCAAGATGGCGGCCAAAAATTTATACCCAGTCAAAAAACTCACCCTGTATGTCATTTCAAGTCAACTTGAAGGTTGAGCTTCTCTCAAAAGTTTGGTTTGATCTAAAATCTGAGGTTCACAAACCTCTCAAATAGTGATGTAAAATACCCGGGTATTTAAAACTCGGGGTAAATACCCAAAATCCATAAATACCCGGGTATTTTGGGTATTTATGAAATCGATTGAAATTCATTTATATTTACCCCTAAATATGTTATTGTTATTATTACATGATAAATTAGGATAGTCTATAACACCTTTTACAGTAACTTTAAGCTTTGCTAGTGCCTTTTATTTAATGATTCATCACTTTTTTTAAAATATTACATTTAAAGTTTCTAAATAAGCATTTAGTTTTGTGTCTTAAATCGAGTAACATCAGTTAAATTTTTTTTAACTTGCTAAAAGATAGTATATTAAAAAAGGCTGTGACTATTTCAATTGTTATCATTTTATAAATTTATAACCAATTAAATAACATTTAAACAAAATTATTTTAATTTATACATATCCAGGAATTGTTAGGTACCTATTTATGATGCAATAAAAACAGTTGAACTTGCCATGAATAGTTTTATTAACAATACATTATTGCGTAGGCCTATAACATTTTAGAATACTCCAAATTCCTAAGGCCTGATTGACATAGGCAGAATACTAAAAGTAATTATAATTAAACTTTTCTGTGTTACCGCTTGGTTGGAAACAATAATATATTTGGATAAACCTACTAAAAAAATGTATCTCCTGTTTTTTGGCCTAACTTAATATAATTTTGAAAGATTTATTGTGCTACAGATTTAAATGTTTTGTATCACAAGTTTATGAAATTAGTTTTTTTTATTTTGATACCATTGATACTAACAAAAGATCTGGAACAAAAATATGATTAAATCCTGCCATACTACTGATTGATTTTTAATTATTTTCTTCTTAAAAGTTGTTAACACATAGGCCACTACTAGGTTAAATTTTCCTGTCTTTCTAAATAATAATTATTACTTTACAAATTATTTTTCTTCGCTTTCAATAAAATAAATTCATCTCTCTATCATAGAAATTAAAAAATCATAAGTAGTCAGGGCCAGTGCAACCATGCGACCAGGGTATTTATGCCGATTATGCTTTATGCTGAGACCTGGATATTTATGGCGATAATACCCATAAGTAAAATGCTAGTAGTGTCCATATGAAATGTTGTTTAACACATTTTATTATCATTTTACTATCCTTACAGGGTAATAATTGCAAAAAAACATCTCAATCTTTTCTAACTTTAATACAAATTATAAATACCCAGTTTTTGGGTATTTACCCGGGCCTGGGGTAAATACCCAATTTATATTTACCTACCCACTGGGTATTTACCCGGCCCACATCACTACTCTCAAATATGATACGAACACATCTACAATAGCATTACTTCAAGGAAAATGCAATCATAGTAAAAGCATAATTCAGATTAATTCTAAATCTTTCACTTTATTACTTTTGGTTGGCAAATAATGAAGCTTAAAGGTAATCTTTGTTGTATGTAAGGCAAAATGAACTAAATAGCAATCTATAATTACGCTGATGCTCAATTGTGATACTTGCGGTCACAGTTGCGAGCACTGTTGAGTACGGCTGCGTGTTCCAATACTAACTTACACACAAGGGCCGGGTACAGATGATTTTCTAGCAGTTTGGCAAAAAAAATCATTTGGCAAAACAGACTCGCAATGACATTATCAATCTCGCAGCCGTATTGGGCAGCTAAGAAAACACGCCTTAAGAGCTTTTAGCATTTGTTTTTCAAAGGAATTTTTGTCCTACTTAAACCCAGAGGAAAATTTATTGGCACTAAGAGGTCCGAGTTATGCAGTCCCCCGCACATAAAATGCGAAGCTATAAAAACTCTATTTTAAAATTAGTTTTAATTTACTAACATACCTGGGGAAATGTCTGGTTTTCAACTCTTCTACAAAGACTGGAGTTCCTGTCTGGACAGGTTTATTTTCAGCTTCCATGTCCGAATAATTATGTCTGTGGAAATTGTACTGCTTTTTGACTGTAAAGTATACATGTGTTTCAATGCACAACAATAAAATAATAGTTTGTAAGGTAAATAAAAATCAGAACACAAAATATATGATTTACTACTATTCAAAAGTAAACCGTGAGGAAGGAAAACAGATCCTTCATTGACCAGCACAGTACAATTGACTCTTGTTTACTGAGGTTGACATCCCATCTATATGGAACAGGTGTAGCCTGCCACTCACAGAACGTGCTACTGTCAGAATAATATTTCTTTTTTGTTTCAGTTACTGTGATATTTTATGTGGCATAAAAGATTCTCTACTCTACAATAATTTCTTGTCCTTCGAATTTGGCTTCATTAAAATGTTGGCATTTTTGACAGATATCAACACTTACATCAGCAGTCACTTTGTAGACGGCTTATGAGTTTTTTTAATCGGTCTTGTAGACGTCATCTTCACTTCGTCTCCCACGGTCACAGAAACGACATAATATTTTTCAAAATTCATGTTTATGGCCCCTGGACTTTATAGAATAATAGGTTTTTTACATACCTCCGTCAAATAGTGCAACGATTAATATTGCTCTTCAGCTTATATGTTTCGTTGCGAAGACAAGATTTTCAAAGCTTGCAACTCGTCAAAAACACATTTAAAACACGGATGACACGAACATAAAAAACATTAAAATGGTACGAATACACAATCAACATTTAGTTAGTGCTATCATGATACTAATTTGGCCCGGCGCGGTGCGGGGTTGGTAGCAGACTCGAGGTCTACGTCACGTCGTCTCCTCTACTATTATCACTGATGTTATCAGATCTTCGATCAGCTGTTCCAGAGTTTATGATTGTATTGAAAATCGAGTGAGACCGGAACTATAATTTTTTGATAAGAATGTGGTCCTTACACTGTAACTTACTACAAAATGCAAGACTTGTGAGGTTTGAATTAATTACGGTCAAAACTGATACTGCATGACAGAAAACATGTAGCCACTTATGAGTTTGGATTTTTAAAACTCACCAAAAAAATTGAGTATTGAAACAAAAATATTTCCATATTTTTAGTGGCTTTATTTCAGTGTCCTTTTGACTCATCACTACATGCAATCGAATCATAATTTTCATGATCAAAAGTCAATAAAGAAAAAAGAACTAAAGCGCAAAAGTTGAATTATTTTCTATTTGAGTAACAAATGATTCACTTACAAACAGAAGGGCCACACGCAACTTCACACTGTGGGCAGTGATATTTGTCCAGGTCGATAGATACATATTCACGAACATTGACACAGCTGAAAAAATATAATCATTTTAAGAAGTTGTTATTATTTCATGTATACATGGCAGAAGCTACACTTTCCTAAAATTGAATAATATTAGTATTGACAACAAATAAGTAATATTTACGCTCACCTGAAAGAAAAGCATCTATTAACCATTCAGGTTGTAGGGTACCAAATTTTAAGTGGGGTAAAAACGTGTCATGATTTAATAAATGCCAGAACTTACCCGTTTTTCATCCACAATTAGCCTACTCATAGGCCTATGTGTTGGCCATACCTTGGGATATGGGCCAAAGAACGTAGGCCTAGTTTCACACTCGCACGACATATTTATCAGTAGTAGCACTCCACTTCATCAAATAAAGCTAAACCGACAGATTTTACAAATATTTAATGCAGACAACGACATATAATAGCCCCAAACTGGTGTTTGTTGACAGACAACAGACGAAAACTAGACCGGCTCAACAGGTGAATATTCCATCAGCTGTTGTCTAGCAGTACCTAAGTTCGCAATACCACGATTTACGTTTAATTTTCGTTTAACATTCGCATTCTCGTTTTCAAATTCTATTTTAAATATCTAAATTTATAACGCAGATTTCACCGACTTACGTTATACCCGCCAGTTCCTGCCTGCCAGGATCTAGCAGTGGCCGTAAGTTGGCTTGGTTTAGCCTAATTGAATAAATTAAAAATTATAACAGTCATGTTTGACTACTGTATAATTTTAACCTCTAAATTATTTCTCGTTTATTCACTGTTTAGTACCCCGAGACTTGTTGCCTGAGTTCTAAACGCTGTCGTTGGCTGGTGATAGAATCAAGTCTTCGGAGTGTTCAGATTTGTACAATTAATTGTGAATAATATTACTATTAAATTTATGCTAACCGTATTTTTCTAAATTCTTCATTCATATATATTAATTAGGCTCCGTAGACTCTGTGGGCTACGACAGCCTCTGCAGTAGTCTATGATATCCGAATTCAACAGTCTCCATCCACGCACCAGAAGACGGACAGCGTACGAGATATACTCAGACTCCTGCCAAACGCTGATTCTGAGTCCACTCAGTGAACCCTCACAGTTTTGCTGAAGCTGCCAGCCAACATCCCGTCGCCCAGGCAAGATATTCTGTCACGCATCACGCTCTTCAGTCCAAGGACGGGACACGATTATCGCGTTACGTTCGATAGCCTCAACACCGATCAACCTACAATTTACCCGATGCTTACGACCTTCGAGGAGTGGAGCAGCTGGCTCGGATTCTTAAAAGAATTCACGGGAACCGTCTGCCACGGAGCACACCCCCCTTAGATGACCGGCCCTTCGTCGACACGGTCATCCCAGGTGAGACTTCAGCGCCCCGACGATACCGGCTCGTCGGTCAGTCTGATTGGAGATCGCGCCGTACATCACCTTCGGACATGCGGCATCAAACCCAACCGTGAAGGGCAACTCAACATCAACGGTCCTAAGCATCCTAGTTGCCAAGATTGAAGACACCCCAGAACGGTCAGGAAATCCTTGCAGTGGTTTTTGTTAATACAGGGTGCATTTAATAGTTAATGTGATCTATAACTCCATAGATGCAGCAGTCAGAAGCAGAAGCAGGACCCCCCCCCCCCCCAGAACATAGCGTCTTGGATTATCGCTTGAACAGCAGGGAGGTAAGAGAAGTGATTGGCGGCTACTCTGCAGCAATCACATCCCGCGCTGCCCCAAGTAGGAGTTATCTTGCCTTTGTTGTGGGCATTGGTGGTGGATCACCTTTTGGGAGAGGCAGAATGGAGAGACATGGACCTCCAAGCTTTTGCTGACGATTTAGTGTTCACAGTAAGAGGAAAACACACAGCCACTGTGGGAACCTTACCCAGACAGCTGTGAGCTTCATCGAGGGATGGTGCTGAAAAGAGTGCTTCACTATTAACCCGGACAAAATGGATCTAATCTCCTTCACCTGGAACAGGCACCTTGACTATGTCCTAGCAAAAGGCATAGGAACCTTCGGAGCCTGTAGATGAACCTTTGGTAAGAAATAGGGACTTAGCCCTAATCTAATATATTGGACTTATGAGACCATAGTCAAGCCAATGGTTACACAGCAGCCTTAGTGTGGTGGCCAAAAGCAGAGCAGATTTTAAAGCCATTTTTAATGTAAACATTAAGGATAGAATAAACAAATGATTTCATTATTATTAGGACTACTTTGTTACCCTACCTATTGATTTTATTAAAAAAAATATCGTGTGGTACAATTCAGAATTCTGATTGTCTTCCTGTCTCTGCTCCTTGTATGCATCGGAAAAGGAAAGGACCCATTTCTACCGACTAATTTCCCATTCTTGCTAATGGGTAATTACCCTTAAATTACCCTTTCACCTATCTAATTACTGTTTTCTCCCCATGATTAACCACGTTTTATCTACCCCACACAAAACCCTGAATTCCCACCAGCCCCCTAGTGAGTTGGGGTTATTGTAAATTAAATAAGTAAATAAATAAGTAAATAAGTAATAAAAGGAGGCCTCGGCGCCAACAAATTCTTTAAGAAAGTTGTATTATTGATGTCCTAGAATAGTTTTTTTAAAGTGATTTTTAAACGTTTAAGCTGAGGTCTGGGTCCTAAATAAGTACCCCTAGTGGTAACAAAAAAAAAAACTCTACAAGAATATAGCTTTTGCTCCAGTTTCCTGAGTGCTTGTGGCATTTTTGCTCCAAAAATTTGTTGCCTAGCTTAAACTCTAGGTGTTTAATAAAATGTAAACGTGTGTACCCCTAAGTGTTAAATTACACAATAGCTTTTACAAGTAGGGTACGGTAGCCTTAGTAGCCTACGGTAGGGGCCTACTTACGTTAAGAACATAATTATTTTTTAAGAATTTGGTCAATTTGACATAGGTACCTCACACCTAATGCATTAAAGAAAACTAGGAGTAACTTAGTATAACCATAGATGAAGTACAGTAATATAATTATAAAAAATCTAACTTAAGTTATAAGCCCCCAATAAGTTTATAAATGCACCCATTACAGTATTATATTATGATCATTAAGGTCCAACATTAATCTGATGTATCATAAGCTAACAGTCCACGTATAATTTTACTCATATAGGATAATATATTTTCCTACTACTACATGGAGATGATAACATTGCTACACCTGTAAACATAAAAACATACGCAAAACAGCTTAATAATTCCCTCTAGAGTGGGAATGGCCGCTTGCTAAATCAGCTGATTTTTGGACGTCTATATAAAACACTAACAATCGGTAAGCAAATAACATACAGTAGCCTAACCTAAAAAAGTAACAACCTAAATGACAAATTATATTGGCCTAGGCCTAAAACAAAAAAGTTAATCTTTGTCTTAGATAAGTAAATAATGGTGGTAAGAAATATCTTATGAGTATTACGAGCACAAACAGCAACTGCCGCTCTAGAAATGTGTGGCCACACTAACCTTTCTTGAGCGGCATCTTAGTACTTTGTGCTCTTAACTTAACTTAATACAAAAAATAGCTATCCTATGGAATACAACCAATTATAAATAAGTTAAACAAGTTAGACTAATTTGGAGGTAAGTCTTGAGCATAAAGTAATAATGCATCACTTTGAAAATACCTACATAAGTTAGCTTTTGTAAACCATTCCACAAACCGATTCAACTTAGAAGGCAAGGAAGCATAGCAAGTACTAGGGTACCTTAAAGAATGCTTAATATTATCCTTGAATCACCTTTGGTTATTGTTTCACTCCCCCAACTCACATAAAACATTTTAAGGTCACATAACTTTGAGGCTACCTCAAGTAACAATCTTGTCTAGGTCCAGGCCTACATAACTTTTAAACATACTTAAGTTACGGGCCTACTATAACAAACATTGAGTAAGGGTAGGTAATAATTGTATAAGTTAAGTGAAATCTGGTGGGTCAAGCTAGGCCTAGGCCTCTATCAACTATCAAAAGGGTGCAATAGAAGAGTGTTTGAGTAGGCCTATGTGTTTATTTATGTGTCTATTTATCGTTATAAACATCAATACAGATAACTCTCAATAAAAATCCTTTACAGTAAACATTTGTTTACAAACGTGTACTAAGCTAAGGCCACGAACATTAGGCTGCGATCAACAAAACAAGCACTTCAGTTTAGCCTACTCAAAGAATTTAAATGATCTTTGTAGCCTACTTACTTGCCGTGATACCACTCTCGGCAGTTGTCACACTGAATCATAAACTGTTTTTCGTCATAGGGTTTTCCACATATACAGTAAATTTCTTTTGACACCTCCATTTCGGTATAAATGTAATTATCAACATTCAGCATAGACCATCGCCATCCAAACAACACAATCACAACAACCAACAACAAGTAACAACAGCCATAGCAGTAGCCACGGGCACGGCCTCGATCTTCTCCTTCTCTCCAGTCTTCACTCTTTCAGCCAAAACCCAAAACAAAAAAAAACACCAACTCACTCAGTTCAGTAAAGTAATTCTAATTCAGTGGTGCCACTACACTTTGTCAACCGTCGTGAAGTTAGCGGCTCTTTTCATCGGCGCTTCTTCGGATTGTAATAGATATGGGTTGGTACGCCTGCGGACGCCACAAACGTGTTGTGCAGGGATGTCGGAAACGCAATTCAATGACAATACGGTGCGAAATGATGTTTTTACATTTATATAATGTCAATTATACCTTGATAAAACGTGTATACATGTTAAAATTAATAATTGACGTATTTTAAAAGGCATATTTGAGACCGTACTGTACATTATACGTAGCTATGGCTTAACATAACGCGATCAATTAAAACTCCGAACATAAAAAAGTGCATAATCTTTTTCCTAAGCCCATCACATCAACATTGAGATATTCTAATAAAAATATACAATGTGTAGAATAATCAGTATGAGTATGATTGGAAAAAAGTGCACAATCTTGATTGTGATGGACTTAGGAAAAAGATTGTGCACTTTTTCCTGATGCGAGTTCCTATCAACCATATACATTTTGCCATATAACTTGGTAATTTAGGGGACTGCCTCAATCATATTTATACTGAGTATTCTACACATTGTATATTACCATTAGAATACATCAAAGTTGATCTGATGGACTTAGGAAAAAGATTGTGCACTTTTCCTAATTCGAGTTCCTATCAACCATATACATTTTGCCATATAACTTGGTAATTTAGGGGACTGCCTCAATCATATTTATACTGAGTATTCTACACATTGTATATTACCATTAGAATACATCAAAGTTGATGTGATGGACTTAGGAGAAAGATTTGCGCACTTTTCCTGACGCAAATTCCTATCAACCATATAGATTTTGCCTTAGCTTCGTAATTTACTGGACGGCCTTAATCATATTTATACTGAGTATTCATCTACACATTGTATAATACCATTAGAATACATCAAAGTTGATGTGATGGACTTAGGAAAAAGATTGTGCATTTTTTCCTGATGCGAGTTTCTATCAACCATATACATTTTGTCATATAACTTAGTAATTTAGGGGACTGCCTCAATCATATTTATACTGATTATTCTACACATTGTATATTACCATTAGAATACCTCAAAGTTGATGTGATGGTCTTAGGAAAAAGATTGTGCACTTTTTCCTGGCACAAATTCCTATCAACCATATAGATTTTGCCTTATAGCTTCGTAATTTACTGGACTGCCTCAATCATATTTATACTGAGTATTCTACACATTGTATATATTACCATTAGAATAGCTCAAAGTTGGTGTGATGGGCTTAGGAAAAAGATTATGCACTTTTTTATGTTTGGAGTTTTAATTGATCGCGTTATGTTAAGCCATAGCTACGTATAATGTACAGTACGGTCTCAAATATGCCTTTTAAAATACGCCAATTAATTAGTTTTAACGTGTATATGTTACACTCAATCTCCGAATTCGGACAATGTCCGAAATTTCTACCCACTCCGCGATGTGGATGGTGTGAAATACCCACGTCGCGAAGTGAGCATTTTGTTCGGACATTGGCCGAAGTGAAATGCCCAGACCGCGTTGTGGGTAAATTGATTCACTCAAATGCCGAAGTCATAACGTTCTTCGGCGATTGAGCAAATCTAAAATACCCACAACGCGATGTGAGCAAGAGGGATTGCCCACGTCGGGTTGTGGGTATTTCTAGTTTGTGCAAACGCCGAATTTATGTTTAGACATGTTACTCCCACCATTTGCACTATCTGCTTAGGATGGACGGACCTGCACGTGCTTTGTGTTTCCTTTAGTGTTAGGTTAGGTTAGGTTAGGCTGTTTTAAGGCTACCAAAACGCCTATTTTTGCAAAGCGGAATAAACATAATTTCAATGTATGTGTAATGGACCTTTTTATATTTTGGTTCATATTCAGTAATTTGCTGTTTTCTTGTATTTTCTAAAATGCTATTTATACATTAAATAGTTATAATCACATACATAAATTTTATTTATTTTACCTAGTGATTGTGGATTTCATGTAGATTTATGGGTAGGCCTATACGGCAGTTTATATACTACTAGTCGGCGTTTGTGCAAACTAGAAATACCCACTACCCGACTTGGGCAATCATTTTGCTCACATCGCGTTGTGGGTATTTTGAATTTACTCAATCGCCGAAGAAGGTGTTGACATCGGTGTTTGAGTAAATCATTTTACCCACAACGCGGTCTGGGCATTTCGTTTCGGCCAATGTCCGAAATAAAATGCTCACTCCGCGACGTGGGTATTTCACACTATCCACATCGCGGAGTGGGTAGAAATTTCGGACATTGGCCGAATTCGGAGATTGAGTGTAACATATACACGTTTTATCAAGGTGTAATTGACATTATATAAATGTAAAAACATCATTTCGCACCGTATTGTCATTGAATTGCGTTTCCGACATCCCTGCAAAACACGTTTGTGGCGCCCGCAGGCGTACCAACCCATATCTATTACAATCCGAAGAAGCGCCGATGAAAAGAGCCGCTAACTAACTTCACGACGGTCAAAAACCCACAGTCACAGTTACTAACTACTGTTGCAGTTTGCAGTGTTGCAGTCTTGCAGTTTGCAGTTGCAGAGAAGAGAAGCTTGAAGCAGTGAAGTGAGTGAAGTCGTGAAGTGAAGCAGAAGCAGTGAAGCAGAGAGACTTTGTTATGTACTTTAGTGATTGGCATTTTTGTTTGTAAACTTGAGCGTGTTTAGTTTTGTAAACTGGACAATTGCAATTATAATTCCGAATAATGAATTTTGGCATACACAATAAACTTTTCCGTAACCTTACCATAGAAGTTTGACGCTTTTGTCATCGACACAGTCTTAATACACTAAATAACCTACAACTCGGAGACGGGGACTAAAAATGCCGGGCGCGATCGTAGAGAATCTTAGCGGGAAAAAATTGTTTGTCCTCGTTGCTGTTCTGCTTATTCTTCAAGTAATATGTTTCTTAATTGGCGGTTTGATTGGTAAGTATACTTAGAAATTAAAAATAGCAATTAAGTAGCCTAATTTTTCTTTAGGCCTAGGCCTAGGCCCTACTGTCTGTCCTCCATAGTTTAACCCCTGAGATCTGAAAACTGTGCCTTAAGCTTACATCGTATTATAAGCTGATATTCACTAAGAACACTGATTCATGAAACAACTTAAAATCTTATTTTCCCATACCATTGAAACATATTTGAGTTGCCACATTAACTGGGTAACTTACTAAATCACAGTTGGTTTTTGCAGGGTTGTAAAAAGGTAGGCCTAGTGTCGGATAGGATTAAGAATGGGTTGGTGATGAAGCTATTCAGTAATAACATAACTTATTGAATAAAAGATAGTGATGTGACGAGTCGAGTATTGAATAAAAGATAAAGATGTGATGAGTCCAGTATTTCCTTGACACAAGTCCAACTCAACTCACGACTATGTCAACTCGAGTTAGACTCAACTCGGTATCACTGTGAAACTTTGGCCTTCATGGGGCGAGTTCAGTTTGACTCGCAGCGCAGCCAATAGGGTACCGGTAATAGTTTTGAGGGTCGGCTCAACTCCTATCATATGACGTCCCTATTCAAAATATCCTTTATTCATATACATAAGTACAATTAATTGTGCAGGAATAGAGTCCCTAATCATCATATCCACAGACCAACTGACTAGGGTTGCCATAGGCCTAATTGTTAATTTGTAAAAAAAAGATTTTGGCTGGTGGCCCCCATACTATAGTGGATAAAAATTGATGGGTTAGCAAAATTGTATGTACTGTACCTACATAGCAAAAATATGTTAACAGAAACGGTATGGGTCATGAACATAAACTAAATGATGTCACTGGCATGAAAGTAAACACTTAAGTTAAAAAAAAAATCCAAGCCAAGTTCTTACAGCTATTAGTACGGTATAGACATTGGGCCAGGTGGCGTAATCTGTTTATGTTTATTAATCGCTAACCGTACGGCCTATGCGGGATTATTCTTTCGTATTTCATATAGGCCTATATTACTACTATATTGTAAACAATTTATTTTGATTTACCTAAGCTTATCTGTTCAATATTTGTGTTCTGCATTGCCAATATTCAAATATTGTACGCGAAAGCATATAATGTTGCATCTTGCTGGTCACATCTCACCAAAAATAACGAATCAAATAACGTAAACAAAACGCTCCCTGCCTGCTAGGCTTTGGTAGTAAACTTGGATACCTTTGGACTGGCTGGCAAACGCGAATTGAAGGACTGAGAGCAATGAAACAGACGATAAGGATAAACTAAGGATGTTGCTGCCCAAAGAAATAAAAAAAATGTTAGTAGAGAGTACGAGAGTTGCGTTTTTCAGTCATTGCATAACTTAATATTTGCGAATGCAAACATTTATTTTATTCCAAAAGTGCCGTTATATAATGTATTTTAATAAAGAGTACATGTAAATAAGAGGTTATTTCTAACTTTTGTGCAGAAATCCCCCGGAGCTAAATTTTGAACATCAAAATTTGGTAATCTCCGGGGGAAACTTAGGGATATGGCAACCCTACAAGTGACAACATACGAACTTAACAGGCCAGCGGGGCTGCAGGCTGCATCCTTGTAGACCACTGTAGAGAATTCAGGGCCTTCCAATAGACTGTTACGAAGATATGTACGCTTTTTAATAAACACTTATATGCGACGTCAGTCTATGGGTTGAAACCAGCCGTCGCATATAAATGGTCCATATAAATGAAAAATTTAGTACTATTGCGGTAATGAACGTGTTAAGCATAAAACATTATATTGTAGTCTATATTTTCTTTTAAATGATCATACCAAAATACAAATATTTTTATCAGTCAATAGATTTGTGGAATGATTTATGGTGGAGTACGCTTTTTAAATGGCAATAGCCTATTGTATAGTATGTCAAATTGATTAATTTGTGTAGGCTATATTTAAAATGGTTTAATAATATCATGGATAAAATATACTCTTTTAGTCGATTTCTCATCCTTACAACAATAACTCGTCCCCTAGTTACCAAACAGTAAAGCACAAAACATGAAATTAACCCTAAAATAATAGAAACAAAATGTTGTCGACATTAGCGATCAGTGTCAGCGGACATGAACTGGACAGGAAAACGAGCTTCAACATTTACAATGGGATGAGAAGTCTACTTGTGCTGGTTAGACTATGATAATATTATAGGCTAGTTGATTAATTAATTAATTGCAGGCTTTTAATTAAAAGTATGTCCACTGAACCTTTAAAAAAATTGTGATCAAATAAACTTATGAACTAAAAACTGCTATCCATACAACCCCTCAATGACTAAAACTTTGTTTTACTACCCCATTATTTAATTAAAAGTACTTGAAAATATAGTGAATACTACTGGCTACTTAATGTGTTGCAAAAGGATTGCATGAAAAGTGGAAAAAAGATTCTTTGCCTTAAGCTGCGTTCACACAAAGCCAGTTGACTGGCAGGCTACTTGCCTCAGGTTACTTGAAATACATTAGAAGTAAGTAACCTGCCTGCTCTACTCAATGGTCAGAAATTTCTTTTCTTTTCATTAAATAGAATATCATAGTTGATTCAGGTAGCGAATGCCCATAACTCAACATTAAATTAACCCAATAATTTCCTCGTTAATTTATATTTGAAAGCGTAACATATGTAGTGACTGTAAAACATGTTGTTACAGCACCTACTCCATCCAATGCTGACAGCGTTTTGGCCACAAAATGCTTAGACTCAGGCAATAATACGGACGCTTGGTTCTATGTCAGAGGAAAAGGGCGTTGTAAATCCATCAGTCTTGACCATTACGGCTCAGACACACAGCACAGGCTTGCCAATCAGATAGTGTTTGCTTTCCAGGTAACTATAAATAGTAGATCTGAAGTTTTACACATGGCCTATTCAATAATCTTATTGGTAACTTTTTAAGGACCACTTTGTCCAGATCTTTTCCTAAAAAAAAAAATAAATAAATAAGTACGAACAATCATTAAAACCGCCATCTCAGACCAGCTGTTAAGCATACTTTCAGACAGCTTAACCGTCTTAAAAGTTTCCTTACTATTCATTGTTGAATCTGTTTGCTACATCAAAATCAAATCAATATTCACAAACTATGACTATAACAGCCAAAAAAGGCACACATAAATTTTTGAAGCAAACCCAACCAGGCCTACATTGGAAAGAAGTTTTTTAGGTCTGTCCAGAACAATTATACAGATAATTCTAAATCTTTCAAAAGTTCAAATAGATAAGGTTGTTAAGTTTGTGTTTGAAAGTATTTCTAGATTAATCCTGAATCCTGATCCATTCAATCCCTTGTATCAAAAGACCGGGAAAGCATATGTCATGTATGTATGAGTGTTTTAAAGAGAATACACTAGAACTCCAACCACCCGAATTAATTGAGGCTGTTCCACATTAGGATAGTCTGACATTTTAATGATTGGATTTTTATCAACAATTTTGGGTATTATTTTTTTACCTGTCTTTGCTGCAATTGCGGAAGACTATGATGACATTTTCGTGGCTGCGGGAGATGATGATGATGTTTTCTTACTGTAAAGACCAAACCACACCAACATCCGCCGCGGGACTACCGTGCGCGGACGTTTTACCTCGAGCCATCCCACACCAAAAGTACCGTGTTCGCAGCAGGAGTTTTGAGATGATTTTCATCACAATTTGTTTTACATAGTAAACACATCTTACCTATTTAGTATGACATGTAAATTTTCTGGGTTTTTTAAAAGTAGTTAAGTGTTTTGGAAGTAATTGAATGTTTATTAATTTGTTAGTGTACGTTAAAAAGTTAACTGTAATTACTTTTTTATTTGAGACCATAGCCTATGTTTGAAGTGCAAGCATTTTAAATATGGTTAAGAATAAATTATCCATTTTCACTTGTGTTTTGAAAGTTATTTTTTGCTACCCTACAAAAGACTAATTACTTTTATAATAAAAACATACATTGGAATATTTCTTTAATCCAATTACGAACATTTCAAAACTAATGGCAGTTTTTTGCTAGGCCCTCTATTAAAAGTTCAAATTTACATTGATTTTATAATTCTGGTTGTTGCAAATTACAGTTGATGGACAAAAAGAAATGTTTGTTTGTTTACGTCGACAATGTAATAAATTTTATAGGAAACGTTTAATTTGTACTGTAAACATGTCTTTTTGCATGGTAAACAATCATGAATTTTTGCTGGTGATAAACATGTTAGGAAAACAATTGATTACATAGTTTTATGAACCTAAAATACAAAACAAAAAACATCAACAAACAAAAGAAACATGTTAAGTTTAATTTTAAACTGTATTAAACTAAACTAAATTACTTTTAAACTTTAAAATGGCTTAGCCATTTGAGATGCACTTTTGAGCGTGTGCTAGACAAAACTACCTCTAGTAGTCTCAAAATATCGCTCAGCAAGCGGTCGTGGCGGACACTAGTGCTGTGTGACTTGGCCCAACATGGTGAGCGATTTTTCAAAGATCGCTCCCGCCTCGTTAGCGAGCTTGGTGTGGCATTGCCTTAAGCGATTTGAAAAATCAGTGATTCGGAGGGTTGGTTTTCTACTGTACCTTACCTAGGTATTTCAGGATACAATAGAAAAATCCATAAAAAAGAGTGATGTGTTTCTGCAGAAGTGTTGATTGAATTGAAAAAAAAAACATCAATTAATCTTTTTAAAATATTCAATCAAAGTTAGAAAAAGTTATGGGTTCCAGTAAATTCTAACAAAAGGAAGATTTACCATGAGGTGTGTTCCACTGTCAGATAAAATTCCCAAGAGTAACATTCTTACTTAGTCTGTAAAACACACAGCTTGTCAATTCTCTCATTTCCTTAATTTTTACTTCTAACTTTAAAATAATTTTGTAAATTTTAAAAAAGTTCATAAAATATTTCCCACTGTTTTAATGTATAATACTTAAGTATGCTACAAATAAAAAAAAAAAAAAAAAAAAAAACTCTTTAACCTCTTACTATATGATTATCAAAGAATAAAGGTTGAAACACACATACAGTGACTGGGAGCGGAGTGGCGCGATTTAGAGCGACAAAATCAAACATATACAATCAAGTAGTAACGTGCGGTTAACTTTGGAACAATCTTGGTTGCTTTTCTAGCGTTTGGGAGCGGAGCAGGCAACGATCTTGTGGACATTTATAGTTTCACTTTCGCCAGTAGGCCGCTCTGTACACCCATTCTACCTGAGACGGAACCTACCCAGAGCGTTTTGGAACCTTCTCGAAACTTCGAACCTTCTCTTTTTGAATGAATGTATTCAAAGGTTGGGTAGACATGTATTGCATGAATCAGGAACTGATCTATGTGAGAAGCTATTTTAAAACACGCAAACTGTATACAAGGACTTATATTTTCTTCTCAATCTTAATGCTTAATTGATCTTTGAAAAACAATTAGGTTTTTTAGTAGAACAACAAAAACTTAATAATCTTCATAAAATTTAATATAAGATTATTTTTTTATGTCCACTTTGGTTGCATTTTGAATCACCTGGAGCTAAATTGTGTGATCATTACCTTAACAAACAATTAATGTAATCAGCAACTTCAATAACATCATCAGGACATAATTAGGTTTAACTCCGTCCAGCTTCCAACCTTAGGGTCATAAGTTTCATTGCAACATCTTTCAAGTTGAGACGTAAGGCTTCACCGAGTAATGTATTTCCGTATTGATTAACCAAGTTGATAAAAATACTTAACTCAGCAGAGGCAATTTTGAATTTTAGAATACCAATCACTTTTTCATGCTTTCTTTTTAATTTCGAGAAGAGCACTGAAATACTCTTGAGAAAATCAACAACTTATTTATGACCTTCTTTTTGTGCCAAGTCAAATGGAGTGAATCCCTTCGGCCCTCGATATTCCAGGCAAGCACCATGACTTAACAGTAGTTTGCATATTTCCAAATGGCCAGCTTTGGCAGCTACATGTAAGGCACTGTAGCCTGCTCTATTCACAGTGGATATAGTTGCTCCTTTATCCAGAAGAATCTCAAATAATTCTTTGTTACCTACAGCTGAGCATATGTGAAGAGGGTAATCACTTGAATCTTCAAACTGACAATTGACTTCTGCACCTCGCATTAAAGCACTTTTGACAGACACAATCTTATTGTCTGTAATACTTTGTTTGAACAGAAATTGGGCCTTCAACAGTTTTAGGACTTTTAAAGAACTTTTGAGTGATCCGAATTGAGGAAGGTCGTGAAAAGGATAACTGTATTTCCAAAATAATCTTAGGATTTCAGGACAATCACTTAAATAATCTTAGGATTTCAGGACAATCACTTTTTATTACATCATTATACACTGGATTTCCTTCAAACTTTTGAAAGCAGTTAGCACCATGAGCTAAGCATAGCTCCACTAAATCATGTACTTTATGACATATTACAAGCCGCAAAATAGAACCATCTCTTGGGCTTAACGGCTGATTTAAATCTCCCCCAAATAGTATGTATTCCTCAAGTGCAATCCAATTTTTGGAATAAAATATAAGATGAACAGGCAACTTTCCTTCAAAATCTCTGGCATTGATATCTGCAATGTTTTCTAAAAGGCATTTGATTATTTTTCTATGATTTGACTTATGGTTTTCCTTTAATATTACAGAATTCATTGAAAATGCAACATGGAGAGGTGATACATTATGTATTAGATCTATGGCATTTACATTAACCCCGCTAGTCAACAACAGCTTTGTTGCTTGAAGGTTAGAAGTGTATATAGCAATCTGAAGTGCTGTGGCAAAGCGTAGATTGAATTGAAAAAAAAAAACATCAATTAATCTTTTTAAAATATTCAAAGTTTAAAAAAGTTATGGGTTCCAGTAAATTCTAACAAAAGGAAGATTTACCATGAGGTGTGTTCCACTGTCAGATAAAATTCCCAAGAGTAACATTCTTACTTAGTCTGTAAAACACACAGCTTGTCAATTCTCTCATTTCCTTAATTTTTACTTCTAACTTTAAAATAATTTTGTAAATTTTAAAAAGTTCATAAAATATTTCCCACTGTTTTACTGTATAATACTTAAGTAAGCTATAAAAAACAAACAAAAAAACTCTTTAACCTCTAACTATATGATTATCAAAGAATAAGGGTTGAAACACACATACAGTGACTGGGAGCGGAGTGGCGCGATTTAGAGCGACAAAATCAAACCTATACAATCAAGTAGTAACGTGCGGTTAACTTTGGAACAATCTTGGTTGCTTTTCTAGCGTTTGGGAGCGGAGCAGGCAACGATCTTGTGGACATTTATAGTTTCACTTTCGCCAGTAGGCCGCTCTGTACGCCCATTCTACCTGAAACGGAACCTACCCAGAGCGTTTTGGAACCTTCTCGAACCTTCTCTTTTTGAATGAATGTATTCAAAGGTTGGGTAGACATGTATTGCATGAATCAGGAACTGGGAACAAATGGTGAAATTCACCATGTACCTCCCTTCCTCTATTCACTCCATGCAACCACTCCATCCATGCATCGGTTTGAAGCACTCAAAATTAATGTTTTAGCCTAGTGTTTTGCTGTGCTGCAAATTGCGTGCTTACTATGCAAACTTACTATGTCAGGGTGTCTACCAACCGGGAAAACCGGGAATTGTACTTAATTTTTTACTGGCCATGAAATGTACGGGAATTGTCCTTAAATACCAGACTATGTCCTTAAATTTTTAATGGGCCATAATTTTATCAATCGCTAGTTGGTTAGGAGCACATAAAAGGTTTATCAGATGTTTGTTTACATTTTCATAATTTATTACTAGAGTAATCTATATACTTATTTAATACGCAAGCAGATCTTTTGTGACAATTACTCCTCCGAAACTACTGAACCGATTGACATGATTTTGGTGTCATTGGAAAGAGCGTAACGTGAAGTTGTGCAGGAGACTTTTTTTATAGGGAAATAATTAGAGAGTGAGGCCCTGGGGCCCTTTAAAGTTTTGTATTTCTCCATAAGATTAACATGGGAAACATTGTATGAAACTCCAGCTGTTGTCATAAATGCTGTTCTGCTATTTAATTTAATTTGTTTACAAGGAGAATTGTTTCTTGGTGCCATGTGGTCAATGAGTTATACTTTTGCATATATTTTAAATGATATACACTATATAAAATGATGGTACTGTAATACATTAAGAGATATTCATTTAAATAATCAATAGGTACGATTGAGCCTTTGCCTATATGTTTCCTGGTAAGTGTGTTGTAACTGTTCCTTATAGTATATTATAGTATCTTAAAGTAAAACCAAATTATTCTTTTCTGCATTCTCACCCCGTAGCGAAGCACGGGCAGAGCAACTAGGTATGCAATAAAAACCCCATTAGCAGTCTCAAACCCATTAATATTTTATTACGGCAATCAAGTACTTCCAAGAACTGTTGACTCAGTAGTAGCTTAGCTCAAAAGTTTTTTCACTTTTATTTCTTTACAACTTCTTTATTTATTACTAGAGTAATCATTATTAGATCCCAAACATATTTTATCATGGAAATAATGGTTTTATAATGGCTGTTAAATTTCACTTCTTACTTGTAACATTCAAATTGCCGCTGGCCATTGCCTAGTGCCATAAAACTGTTTATGGTTTCATATAAAACATGTAACTAATCTACAGTCTTATTTTGTAAGTTAAACCCCTTTGTTATGGATATTTTATCTTTCAATTGACAAAACCACAAGAATTGTTGTTTGCATTAATTTTTTATCACTACGTATGCCTACTTGGTTTCAAATTATGTCATTGCATTTTCTGTATCTTTGTACATTGTTGGCGTTCAGGTTTAAATTTTTTTTATTTCCCATATTTATTTATTGCGTTGTATGCTTTAAGCAATCTAAATCTTATGAACTAGGATGATGATATTGTAGTGACTTTGCTGATATTATAACCTCATTGTTTGTTACTCAGTTATAGGCCCTCCTAAATAATTAGGCCTAGGCCTGGGTATTTTGATTCTTTGAAACAGCTGTAAAATATACTAAGAAAATGTAATTGAGCCTAAGATTAACTAATGATTGCTATGTGTCGATATTAACTTTGCAGATGAAAAGACAATAATCTTACTCTGTGCTTACTGGTAGCCGCTTACCATACCGATTTTGTACCTAGAACCGAGTTACAATATATTCATGATGCATTACAGATTTTTTTTCAAAAGTAGTCGAGAACCTAACGCTGTGCCAGGGCGAATAATGCCAAATTAATCCGCCTGGATCGGATAAGCTATGTTATGATGGAGATATTTATGATTTTGTCGCTATTGCAGGAGACAATGATTGCGTTTTTCTGTTACACTATAAAAGCTGTACCTAAAGTATATGTTTGTTTACTTTCAATAAGTTTCTATTTTGAAATTTAATTCTTGTCTATTATTATTTACTTTTCTCTCTGGAACAACTACAATGAAGAACAAGATTAATACAGTTTGACAAATCAGGAATATTATTCTGTTATCACATCGACAAAAGTCCTTAAATGTACGGGAATTGTCCATGAATTTTTTATCCAGAATGTAGTAGACACCCTGTATGTGATATCTTGGAAATGATTGAGCTCCCATTCGTGTCGCTCTCGCTAGTCGCTGCATGTGTGCGACGTCATTCGCACCACTACAGCTCGCTCTGGATCGCTCCGCTCCCAATCGCCGTATGTTTGTTTCTACCAGAAAGGTTTTAGAAGTGTCAGATGTTTAAAAAACAATACTGATGCAAGATTGGGTAAAAAAATGACCGTTGAAAATAAAAATAATCTTTTCTAACTTTAATTAATTTAAAATTAATTAATTTAATTAATTTTTTTAATTAATTTTTTCTATCTTTGTTCAAAATCAGCTACCATCTCCAAGGGACAACACGGTATTGGACTATTCTCGTTGGCAGCAACATTTGATTGGAGTATTGCAGTTTGACATTGCCTACCATGCTGATACAGAGATGGGTATTGTTTTATAATTTTTATACCTTTTGAGCCATTTTAATAAAGCCATTCAACTAACTGTACTTTATTATTTACTGTGTGACCAAGTAAGTCAACAATTAATCTTTGTAGAGAAAGCACTTAAGTAAGATATTGCATAAATCTTGTACGGTATCTGCTCACCCTTTGCTTTTCTTGATATGTTACATGCACAGGCCTGAGTGATAGGGTTACTGCAAGGTTAATTGCTGCCAACCTCTTTTTTATAATAAAAAAAAATATTGTTAACTTATTTATTTTAACTTTATGTATGACCTAGAGTCACCTTTGTTAACAAGATTTTACTGTATTTAAATAAACCATAGGTTTAAAGATTGTTTAAAGAGGTTTAAAGTCGAATTGTTCCAGATCCACGCACTATCTTAACTTTGGATGGAAGACTGGGTTACCGCAACCGTGGGGATCCTGATGGAGATTGGAAATATTACGCTTCCTCAGTTGAGCAGAGAATACTCGATTGTTCAATAGAAAATGTGAGTCAGAATATGTTCAAAACAAAACAAATAGAATGTGTTCTCAGTCATATCTCTCGCATCAATCCTTAAGAATGTTCAGAAAAATACCAATACAACTTCACCATTTTATTTAATCACTGAGATGAGCATGATTATACTTTATAGATTACAGTTAAACATTGATTATCAAAGGTCGACCGGGCGACCGATCAACCGTGGTCAATAGATACCTCTAAAATTTTACATCACAGTTTATTTGACAAAAATAAAATGAAAGCAGAACAAAGAAATATAGATTGAGATCTCCAAGAAGACGTTACACTAGCGCTGACAATTGTCTGCTGTGTGTTATGTCAGAACAGATTTCATTATCTCCAGGACTAGAGGTGTGTGCGGATATCCGGATCCAAATTGAATCCAAATTTGATATCGACATTATCTGTTAAATATCCAACTTTTTTGGATAGACCGTGTACGGTATTATGACTGATAAAAAGTTTTTGACTGATAAAAAAAATCCTCACAAATTAATAACAATCATTAGTTGCAACTTTCCAAGGACGAAATTTCAACATAAAGTTTCCATCCTTATTACAGCGATCGACGAGTATTTGTCTATGACACTATCAAAACAATCATATGAGCGTCGGCGCTGTGAAAAATAATGGAACCAACAAACAAATACTGTAACAGCAATCGATATACTACCTAGCATATAGTATTGCATTACGATCAGAAACAAGTTTCTTATTCTAATGACACTATCGACACATTAGACATAAAATGAAAGAGTGCAGTTAAGCTAAATGAAGGGTGATTTTTTTTAGTGGTGCGATTTTTAAAACGGAATAAAACAATGAAAAATAAATTGTATTGACATAAAAATGGATTTATTTTAACCACAGTGTTATGACGTTCGTGTTTAAAAATTATTTCCAGATCCTTTATAGTATCTATTATGGAGTGGTTTTTTGATAAAATACATAAAAGGGAATCAACTTCAAAAGAATTGCACTTAAACAAATTACTATATGAAGAAATATAATAGGGATGGTCAAGTCTCGAAATTTCGGGAAATTTTCGGGAAATTTTAAATCTCGTTACACGAGACGAGATTTCTTTTTGGCCGAGATTTTTATCGAGACGAGAATAAAAAAAAAAAAAAAAAAAAAAAAAAAAAAAAAAATTAAAAACGCTTGCAGAAAGTCAATGCAATACCCGCAATACAGGAGCGTGTTGTAGTTGCGTTTCCTTTGCGAAGGCGTTCTTATTTAATTAATTCTATAAATGTAAATATTACTTTAATTATTTTAATAATATTACTTTAATAACATTTGAGAAGTTTAGTTAAGTGTATGCAGTGTGAGGAATGTTTTATTACTATAAAAAGTCAAAACAAGTAACTATTTTATAAAAATTAATACAGTATTGCTTTTATTTTATGATTTATTTTATTTTAGGATAAGTTGAACTCTATCCTAACTGATATCACTATGTTTCCTAATCGTAGGCATTTTTAATAAGTTAGGCGTGATTAATAAAAAAATGTTATGCTGATGTTTTTTAATAAAAGATTGTAAATATTCTTGCCTATTATCATTATTTTTGTATTTAAACAGTCATCTAACAATGTTACAAAATCAGGTAAAAACTTTGAACGTGCATTTCCCGTTGTGTATGAGAAGGGAAATCCCGTCTCGATCTCGTCTCGAAATTTTATGAGAAATAAAAAATCTCGTCTCGTCTCGTCTCGAACTAAAAATTCAATCTCGTCCATCCCTATAATATAATGTATCAAACAAAACAACAAAGTTTAGTGAGAGTGATGTATAACGGCTTTCAAAAGTGTAAAAACAGTGGTTTTTAACGCATTTAAATTATAATTCAGTATACTTGAACTTATATTTCAGAGGAGGGTATTAGCATGAATATCTAATAAGCTAAGTAAGAACTGTTAGTACTAGGCTCTGGTGGATGGCAACTATTTTGTAAATACATACCACACTTTCTAGTGGGGAAAAACATTAACAACATTCACGATTATGACAAGAGGAGAAATTGTGTAACCATGGTAATTATTTTAATACCCAGTTTTATTAGGAACTTTATTAGTTATTTACTCTTATTTGTTCTATTTTTATACTTTTCAGAAACGGGATGGTTATCATTACAACTGCTCTTTTATCCCCCTGTTTGAGCTTGGATCCTTGCATCATGATTTTTACTTGCTGAACATTCGTCTTCCTGTTGATCATGATAAAGGCATGAACTTGGGATTGGGGCACATCGAAGACATTTGGCTTGTGGTATGTATTTCTTGATATTCTACTATCTAAAATCTTAACTAAAACCTTGAACTAAACTCTAAATACCTTGAAGTAAGTACCTGCACGGTTTATCTTGTTATTTAATTGCCTAAGATAGGTCAGCAGTGCTGGGTCAAAAATGTCTAGAGGTTGAATGTTGAAAGTTCTGATTCTCGTTCCATTGAAATTCCCCTTAGTTCTAAAATTTGTTTCCAATTTCAATTATTTTGTTCATAATAACTTTTGTTAAAAAGTGATAGGATAAGTAAGTGAAACGTCGCCGAAAACAGTTACTCTTGGCGTATTGAGTGTTTGATTGCTTTTAGGTGTGATTTTTGTTGTGGAGCAACCATGATTAATATTATTATTAGTTCTTTGAAAGCATCCTCGCACACTGTTTTTTGGAGAATCATTGGTCGGAGTTTCTGTACAGTTGGAAAGGGCGGAATAAGTGTTATGGCAAATTGTAGGGTTTATAAAATCAGCACATAACCTTGCAGGCATATTGCTTACACTCTTAGCCTGAGTTATTTGATGAGTCTTCTGTCTAGACCGTTGTAAAACGTATCAAAATTATTGTAAACCTCAAAAGAATCTTGTTGCTTTGTCAACTTCATCCCGCTAAGACAGGGTTGTCAGCAACCTGGAATTCCGGGAAAATCGGGAATTATGCGTGAATTTTAACCGCCGTGAAAAAACCGGGAAATATGCATGAAAATAGTACTATTCAGGGATTTTCCGTGAATTTAAACTATTATCATTATGTTTGTTTATTTACCAGGAATTTTATAGTTCTAACAATTTTGAGCCAAATTTATCCGAAAAATTGTTATAGTGAATGTATATTTACGGAAGATTCAGATTAGAAATGAACTAGATTCGAGAATCGAATCACGGGTCCGCCGACAGAATACGCCGACTCGCCGTCAGCTCTATAATAATAGCATGAAGCGTGTAACAGGGTAGCAGCAGTGTCGATGTACGCATAGCTGGAACAAAGCCAAACTTGGTCTCAAAATTCTAGGTCATGGCTTGAATTACGTCCTAGTAGAATATTAATTTATTTTAATAGGGATAGGTCGATAACAGAATTTCTCGATTCTATACCAGTTCTCAAATATTACTCTCGATTCTTCATAACACAAGATTACATTTTTAGTTCTATATAAAATGTAATTTTGGTCATGTTTGCTATTTTTAGGTTATGTGATTTGCCCACTGGAGATTAAAGTTTCGTAGAAACGTCAATTGTAAAATCAGCTGATTTAGTCATTATGGCTCGAAAACACGAGCGAGAATTAATAAAGCGGGAATGAGCTAATTTCTGTATTGCTTACAGGTGTGGCAATATGATCAATTATAATATACAGTGTTAGGGTAGATTGCTTTCCTGGCTTTCTGACCCGTAAAGCTTATCTTTTTTATTCTGACACTTTTTAATCGTCCTATGATCATAATGTGGTTCACATCAAAAGGATATGAGGGCTATTATTAAATTGGAAATCAAATTGTACCTTCTTGCAACTAAGAGAAGTTTTTATAAATGTTAATTTTTTTTTCAGGCAATCAACCAAACTGGGGGATTCACTAAAGTTTGGGTGTCATTGAAGCTGATATTTTTTCCCTTTATCATCGGGATCATGGTATGGTTTTGGAACCGAGTACATCAGCTGTCCAGGGCTCCAGTTCTATTGGAATACATGCTTTTGTTCCTCGGCAGTGCACTCACCTTCCTTAACAGTCAGTACATCTCCTGGTTACTCATAATAAAATTGATAGTTTTAACTATTTCTATAGACAACAAGAAACTAATGTTCTAATCAGTATGAAATATACTCAAACTCAAAGTAATTATTAGTCAAATCACAAGAAGAAAGTTATGTATAGCATAGTGCCATGTGAGGGCTGAATTTAAACCAAAATAAAAAAATCGGTGACATAAAGAATAGAATGGGGCTCATGTGTTTGTGAAACATGTCTGTTAGCATTATGAAATCGCTGTGGATTAGACAATCAGCTAATTTCCAGTCAAATTTGATAGACATTGACATAAATAATTTGCAAGTTAGCGCCAGTCAAAACCACCATGGGAAGAGAAATTGTTGGTGGTTCTGGTACCCCAAAAATCCCCCAATTCACAACAAATACAGGGTTAATAAAAAGTCTGGAGACCCCCTGTCAATTTTTTAACGGCCCATATTTGAAAAACTAAACTCTGCACACCTTTATGGCATGTTATGAAGTACTTTTTGGGCATAACTGCTACTTTGTGTTTATCCCCAAAACGGGGATTTTGGGGGAAACGCAAAAATTTCAAAAGCTAAGACCCATTGAGAGAAGTTATAAACAAAATAAAACTAACAACGCAAACTAGGGGTCTCTATCTCAACCCAGTAAAAAATGGCACTCCATTGAAATTCTCAGAAGTGAAATTTTAACTTACAGCTTTTCAAGTTTCAACTTTCCAAGGCCAGTTATTATTATTATTTGTTGGAATATTATATTCCTGAACTCACTCTAATATACAATTGCAAGTTTTTACATTGCTCTTCATAATTATTTTGATGTTAAAATCATTGTTTAATATGCTGAAATTTCAGTGCCCCTGGAACTACTGACCCTGTTCTTCGACCTACCATTCATGCTGCTCCTCAGTGATATTCGTGAAGGAATATTTTATGCTGCTCTCCTTAGTTTTTGGCTTGTGTTTGCTGGGGAACATCTAATGGTATGGTTCTTATTACTGCTGTAGCCCTACAATATTTTAATTTTTAATCAAACTTAATTTTTTTTGTGTCATTTAGTTTTGCTAATGTGTTTGAATCAGTCAGTCGGAAGCGCCATGGATTTCGGGCCCAAGGCAGCGATGTCGTGGGTTCAGATCTATCTGGGGGGTTTGTTGTGTCTGCCACAACTTTTAATCTTTTACTTTACCAGCTCACCCGCAGCTTTGCTGGATATGTTCCACGCACAGGTCTCTGTGACCAATGGAGACGGGAGGACGCAAGGTTAAAAGATGCGTTATTTCACGATCCCATTGCTGCGCCGTTCCGTGATCCCAGTTACTAACACGTCTCAACAATGCTGGTCAACAGATGTTAAATATTAACAGTTTGTTGTTGAGTATGGGAATTCAATACAGATAGTTCATCTGTATGTTTGTTAGGTAATTTTAGAGTGGAGAGGGGTTGTTCACAAACAATAGTTGCCTTTATAACTTTATTTAAGTAATTTACAGGTAAAACCAATCAATTATATTTTTGTTATAGGTTAACTTGGGCTGCAATACAGTGATTTTTTAAACTTTTTTGTTTTATTTATAATTATTCTAAATACGGTTCAGTATGAAGACTAATGTCTTGCCACTCGTGTAAATCATAACATGATACACATACAAATAGCCTTTATAGCATAAAATGAAGGTTATAACAGTTTTTGTCTCGCAAACTCTAAAATTAGGCCTTAGAAACTATATTATCTTGCCTAAAACCACATCGTAAAATATTCAGAGTGTTTATGTGCAGTTTTTAATAACTTACATTTACAGTACATTTTAGCGAATTTCCCATATAGGGAATAAGCTATTACAGTAGTTTGCCTACTCATGGTAAGACCTGGACCTGGGACCGATTTACTTTTTCGTTTTGAGGTCTCTAGAAGCCAAAAACACAATCTGTTCAAATTCATATGTATACATGTGTCGATTAGCACGATAACTCGAGCAAAAATGATCCGATTTTGATGAAATTTGGTATGTATATGTGGAAACCTACAATAATTCGAACGAGTTCGCGAACCAGCATGATCGAACTATGGGAACGAGGGTTTATGGGGTAAAAAAAGGTGTTTCCTATTTGTGACCCAAAAAACATAAAAATTAGCAATTACTATGTTATGCATTTATTTCTTACTAAACTATTAACATTTTACAAAAAAAAAACTTTTTTACCCTCCCTGTAGAAGCAAACCTATTATTTTTTAAACAAATTCTATTTAAATAGGAAATAAATGTAATATTTTTAACGTTTTATTGTAAATCCAATCAGGCAAATGGAAATTCGCTTAGTCTGCCTGCAGGTTTGCTGCGGCGGAGTGTTAATATATTTTATAGAATAGATTTATCTGTGGAATTCATTGGCTTTAAAATAAAAATAAAATTCTCTGTAGGCCTAGCACAAAACTTTTTGATGCACCTGTCGGCTTGGCCATGTAACCTGATGTCAAATATGAGCCAATAAACTGTAAAAATATATAACTGATATTAACTATGATAACAGTAAGCCTTGAAAATGGTCTGGCTTATATAGGATTCTATTGGTAATGTAATGTATATCGTTTTCAAATTTAGATTTTTAATTTTGGTATTTTCTATGACGTGTCAGTATGTGTGTTTATTTGCAATGGTTTTGAATTACTTGAGATGACAAGATTGTGAACAAAATGTTGTATATAAACAGCAGCAATACTTGGGCATGATAAACTGTCGTTATAGTATTCGTTTTATTACATATATTATACTGTATTTTATAATTATGGAAATCGTAGATATGTAGGTCTATGTATTTAACCTCTCATACAAATCAAACACGACAAGCAATGCTCGGTCACCTGGTACTTATTAATTAATCTGCAACACTGTTATGTTTCATGTCTTTGGTGGATCCTGTTCTTCGTTGTAGATCCAGGTAAGCTGTACGGTTTTTAACAATCAAACATGTATTATTTTACGTTGTATGTCTCCTTTGTAATAAATCCTACACAATATTACAAAAATTAACCGGCAGTTGCATAAGAAAACTTTGCAATTATTTCAAAATTCGGATTATAGAAGATCTTTAAGAACATCTAAACATATTTTTATAATTATAAAAGTAGAAATTTGTACCCAAAAAGTGTTTTATATTAGGAAATTGGTAACCTTTATGGCAACCACATTCTCAGCCTAGCCGGTATCTACCGTTTGGCACTAATGAAAATTTCTGTCAACTAATATTAATATTAGATATTAATATTTAAACTTTGTTCACATGGTTATTTTTATATAAAGTAAATTTTGAATTTATTACTTTATTTTCATTATTCAATTCAAATTACTGCTTAAAATGAATTTTTGGGATTTTTTAAATTAACATCGGTAATTCTTCAACCATTATTTAAATTTAATAATATGCCCTTTAAATTACTAATGTTTGATATCAATGAACTTACTTTATTATTTGCTTCTTTTGTAAAATGTGAAGTTATTTTCAGTTGTCTATTTGATTTTAGGAATCACAAAAGAACCACCTGCGAGCATACTGGAAGCACCTGAGCGGAGTAGGCATCGGATGCACTTCGTTGTTCATCTTTGACATGTGTGAGAGAGGAACACAGCTGAGAAATCCGTTCTATTCTATATGGGTCACAGATCTAGGCACCAATCTGGCCGTATCCTTATATGTAGGCCTAGTTAGTTAAAGTAACTTGACTGCTCTGATAACCACCAGCGTTGTAGCTGTAGTCATAGTAGGGAGAACTTTAAATCAATCTAGAGTACATTGGAACTATAATCAATAAAACTCAAATCAGTATATTTCTGCAACATTAATTTTTGTAGGCCTATTAATGCAGGGAAAATATTTTGTATGTTACCTGAGGTTAATTTTAGCAATGAGGGGCTACTAGATTTATACTGTAAATAAATTATTTAAATATTGCGTAGAATTAAGATGTACTGTATTTTGTTAATGCTTCCTTAGTCCAAATTGGCAAATTGTATAATTTTTGTTTAGATTTTGTGCAGTTTAGTGTTATTTTGTATCATCAATGTCTGTAACATTCAAGACAGCATCTGTATTCACTGGCTTATAAAAACCTTAACGTGAAAACAGCTGACATTCATCATTCTGGCGGGAATATCTGCAGGCCTCTACTTCCTGTTTCTATCGTACATGATCTGGCGAGTATTCTGCAACATCAGCGCCAAGCGAGCCTCTCTACCCTCCATGTCTTCCCTACGTCGCCTCCACTACGAGGGAGTGATCTACCGGTTCAAGTTCCTCATGATCGCTACTCTCCTCTGCGCTGCTATGACCGTCATCGGATTTATCTTAAATCAGGTAACAAGTTTTGATTTTTTAAATGGACATTATCAAATTTAAAAGTTACAAGGATTTTTTTTCAGTCACATCTGTGATTACCAAGGAGAATCTCAATTAATGAAATTTAAATTAGTTTATATGGCCATGGGAGTAAGAGTAAGAGTAAAACAAGTATACGCCAACTTTAGTATCAATATTTCTAGGTCTTTTTTTTCCTAATCGATGCCTATAGAATTGCATTTATTTTGATATTATGGTTACCAGTACCTTAAATTATTTAGACATTTGTTATCTAGATTGGTGTTCCATCAAATTTGTCGAAATAAAGTACACTACACTTGCTCGTTTTCATAAGTGCAACCATGTTTAGGTATTACCTGACTTAAAGATCAGTGGCTGTGAGAATGTATAAACTAATATCGTCTTCATCTATTTAGGACTAGTATAATTCTCACTGACTTTGGTAGATTGAGTTTGCATTCTGATGGAGTTTATTATTAATGCCTTTTGCTATCATTAACCTTCTATCTCTAATTAGATGACTAGTTTTGCAGAATCATTGTTTAAATTTCAAATTACATAAGATTATCAAAACTGTAAAAAACACATCTTTGAAAGAAACTTTTAAGCGCATTAATAAATGGACATATATTTAAAAAAGAAAAAATTTGGTATCATGATCGCTTACATTTCCTGTCAAATAAAAGAATAAGTCTCAACACCAAATGGAAAGCATAACAGATTTTGTTACAATTTGGCTGACTATTTTATGAGATTTTAAAATGGAGCATTAATGCTTTGAAACTAGTAATCTAAAAATAGATTAATGATTGACAATGACAGAAAGGTGCTTAACATATATTATAGTTATTGATTCAATCCTGAGAGCAAAAAGAAAAGAAAAAAAATGCTAGAGCTACTGAACTCTTTCAGGTTGATAAAAAATCCACAACTAAAAATTCACAACTTAAAATTAGTTTGAAAAAAAAATATCTGTGTAAATTACAGCAGTTTTTAAGTGTTATAATTGATATAATTTTAAATCATAAATCAGACAAGGTTTTTTCAATGGACCTAACATAATATGTGTAATCTATTTTAATATTTGCTGAATGAAAATATCTGATTGGCAGGTATCAGAGGGTAGGTGGAAGTGGGATGAAGATTTGGACTTGGAATACACCTCAGCTTTCTTCACTGGAGTTTACGGAATGTGGAACATTTACATCTTTGCTCTTATCGTCCTTTACGCTCCATCCCATAAGCAGTGGCCATCCGAGCACGGTTTGTATTTTATGCAATAATAGATAAGGGATAAAAGGGAAAAATTACAAATGTCCAGCCTTGTGTTTTAGCTTAGAAATACATTAGGGTATTTGAAGTAGAAAACCTTCAAAACAAACTTTGCTCGTAAGTACAAACAGTCACAAAACAACTTATATAAATACTACTAAGTATGTACAAAAATATTATTTAGTTATTGATTTAAAAGTCAGGATGCTTTTTAAATAATAGCTGTAAAGCTACTGAGATGTTGTAGGTTTCGACTCAAAACCAGTAAGATTCAAAAGTTTTCTCATAACAAATCAAATTCCAATAGGTACATAAAAAAACATAACTCATTTAGTGCAGTTTCGGAATACCAAGCATATTAGACTAACAAATACTAAATTATTCAGTGTCCACTGTGTTTGAAAATATTATGGCTCCTGTGTTAATGTCTAAAAATCTTGCAGGAAAATAATTTTAAATATCTCTCAAGTCCAAATGAAACACAATATATTGCAGTAGAATGTTTTAATTTATTGTGGGTGTTTTTGTGATATTCCAGATATATCAAACACAAATGATGAAATAGAGTTCTCCCGGTTGCCGACTGAAGCAAGTGAAATATCTGCTCTCACGTCTTTTGTCAACAAGGCATCCATAGACTAAAACTGGTCGGTCCAAGGATTGGAAGCACTTCATCTTGCTGTAAGGTTGTACCCAGATTTGTTAATTACGTTTTACATATTTCCAATTTAGATGTATTTTTTTACTACCTAGTTGTATTGTTTTATGATCCAAACCATCTACCTACAAGCTTACTTTTACCTTTACTGTCTTAAAAGAAAATAATATTTTTATTAATAATTTTTTTAACCAATAAAATAAATATCTCATTGATGTATCTATGTTTAGATTAATTTAAGATTATTATTGTACCTGAACTAATCTCAATCTGTGAGGTAGATTTATAAATCTCAAATGAAATGTTTAATCTCTAGCAATTTCAATGTCAATGTTGTCTGGTTTAGTTTCAGCTTTGATGTTTGTAAAGAAGAATTGAGACTTCATGGTTAATAATAATAATAGTTAGTTTTGTCACTTATCAGTATTAAATTTAAAAATCTGACTGTTGTAATGAATGTGCTAGTAACTATTAGTCTAAATGTCTTGTATATTATGTGTATGTTCCCCATACTTGGTATGTCCATTTACATGTATTAATGAAATTTCCGTGTTAACTTATATTAAGGTTGCACAAATATTATGGACTTGCTAGTTGGAAAAAAACTGTACGTAGCTAAAGATGTGTTTTACATCATTTTTTTATATTGGTATTTCCCAGGAAAACGTGTCGGGTTCAGGTAGCTACTGATTACACTATTCAAAACAAGAGTTAAGTTTCATGAGGTATTTTATTTTTAAATGTTAAGTTTCTAGGTTGCTCTGTGCTGTATCATTTTATAGTTATGATTACGGTACGATTTTATTTGTTATTAATTAATTGATTTTTAACACCATCACTACCAACATACAAAGATGGAATATAAGGAGCTTCTCAGATATTTGGAAAGATTGAACTTTTTCTCAGTCTATTCTGCATCAACGAGATTGAAAAATTTAGAGTCCAACAAACTATCGGACCCGTTCAACCTCTAACTCGGACCAGACAAGTGATAGACACATAACTAGGTCTTTGTAGATCCATTAATTCAGGCCTAGATAGTATACAGTTGTAATTGGAATGAAGATATAAGATTCTTTCACCTAGACCTAGGGCATACTAACTTTGCGCACAGGTTTAGTCCTGCTAATTGAGATGGATAATACATATATTCCAATCTGTGGTCTGAATAGGTAAATACACACATATCCTCTTCCATTTGGGCTTTACTTGGCTTCAGGTGTCGACTAAGCATCACAATTTCCACCTATCCTTTCACACTTCCTTTCATTCCACATCTCACTCTTCTCTTTTCCACACCCCCTTCATGGTGGATAAGTAATACATACTTATAAGTGATAAACGGATAAGTACCCATTCACCTTCTTCTAGGTCTTCCTTTGTTAAGAATTCTTCTCACATAGCCAAACCATCTTTGGCTTGGTCTGTAGTAGTATTGTTTACATGTTTCTCCACTTATACAATCAGTATTTCCTTGATCATTATTTTTCCCCCTCACAATTATTGCATGGATGCTATTTTTTGTGCCGTCTTGTAGTGATTTTGTTAAAACTGTTAAACTAAGATGAACAACTTACAGGGAAGATGATATTGAATAGATTTATTCTTAGTCTTTAGATAATTTGTGCCATAGTTAAGTAAAACATTATAGTAAAAAGTGAAGAACTGATCACTTTTGAATTCCAGTATTATTTTATTATATAATTTTAATTGTTTAAGGAAGTTTTTTGACTTAATAAAAAAAAAACATACCTAGATAAATACTCTAATGAGAACACATAAAACTATAATTTTATTATCTTTTTCTGATTTTCCCCGAACATAAAAATAAAAAAAATAGGTAAATCATATTTAAAAACTACACAGATGTTCAGCAAGTCAACGGGGTTAATGATATCAATACAAGTTAAATTAAATTATGGTGTTTAAACCTATAAATGTAGGCTTTATATATTTTTAAGGTTATCATGTGGGTTGTATAACTGAGGTTTTCTCCATCGAAGATTCTGTATTTAAAGTGATATATGAATTTAGATACAGTTTTGAACCAACTAATCTTCATTGCAAGACAGCTAACTAAATAATCCCCCATATATTCTTCTATTCTATTCATATTGATTATGATCCATTCTTTCTTAAATGTAGTTTTTTATCTACAGAAGTAAACCAATTCAGTTTCGGTATTTAGCTGTTAAGAAATATATAGTTACTATTGTAGGTACTTATCAGTAGTCAGTTAGCTTGATAAATGTTTTATTTAACTACTTACAGTATTTTATATTTTTGTAATATTTTTCAGCTTGACTAATGTTGTGAATGTTTATTTTCTCTAATATGTGTACAGTTTCTTTTTTAATAAAGTTCAAATATTTGTAAAAAGTCCTTTATTTTCCTGCTAGATTTTTTCTTCTAATCCATAACGGTTGACAAAAAATCCCTTACATTCATGATAAGGTACAGTAATGTTTTATAACACATTGTATCACAATTTCATGTAAAGCACCCATCAGGATTTTTAACACAGTGGACTTGGTAAAAACATTATTTTGGACACAATGGCCACCTATTATTGCATGAGGTCCATGTTTGGCATAATTACAGACACTATGTTTATCACAGTGGTTTAAAATATACACAGCTAAAGTATTTTGCGAGGAAATATGGTGGATCTTGAGAAAAAATCTTGATTTGCTTCAGTAAAACTCCCATATCAAACTTTAGAACCAATAACTTACCATTCCCTGTTTTCCCCATCACTTAATTCATTCATACCAGGAAATGTTTTATTTACCTTAATTTTAATATTATAAATTTCATACACCTTCTGTTTAACTCTCCTGACAGGTTTGTTTCTCAGGCACTTATTTTTAGCACCTCTGACAGTTAATTCTCGCTGCTATATGAATCTGATCAAATTTCTAGCTTTTTAAGCTCCTCTTAAAGTTGTTTTTTTTTCTTCCCTGGAAATCCATTTTCATGACATTCAAGCTCAATCATACCCTTTAAATTATCCCTGATGAATTATATATCATAAATGATGAAAAGGACCAATTCACCATTGCTCATGTTTGATCTAATTCAGTTTGCAGCCAATTGCCGTAAAAAACTGCTTATGGGCCATACAAATATTTTGATCCATACTTAATAGTAGACTCGTTTTTATTTTAAGTAAGGGCCGTTTTTGCGTATAGCTCCTTAGTGTACGTTTATGCCACAACAAGGCTTCTCGCCCCTTATCGGCATCATTGCTGTGAGCCATTTGCAGCTACACCCCAACAAAGCGTGTGTGTGTGTGTGTGTGTCAAGTTTTAGTGTTTGATTTGTAGCTTACGCGTCACTGTGTATCCATAGAATTTTGTAAGTTATTAAATCTCCCGCCGCATGCAATATAAGGTCAGTGATGCGTTTTGATTACAAGAAACGCATCCGATGTAGACATCGCTGAAGTTTGTGGCTCTGAAAATGACCATTTTGGAAGGACTTGTTTTTTTGGTTGTTATTCAAACTTATCACAGAAGTACAGTTTTTTGTAATTTTTTTGAATATTTTTTACAAAGGAAAAAAGTTTTTCAGGCCATTTGTACACTTCCTAACCCATTTCCACACTTTCCCCTCACTTATTGCATTAGGGCCATAACCTTTAGTCATCTGGTGATGAATCTCGGAATAGAGTATGTTTCTTGTGGTAAAAAAATTGATCACTGACCTTTCTCGCATGCGGTCGTAGATTCAATAATTTCACAAATTTTCTAGTGACACAAGGAAGCGTAAGCGGTGAAGAGCCTTGTTACGGCTTACACGCGAACCAAGAAGCTATAAACACAAACGGCCCTTGCATAAAAAATCACCCTTGTGGTTCAACCAATAAAGTGTATAAAATCTATTCTTCAAAAATAATTATAATTATAAAACATTTTATTTGTAGGGGTCAGAAAACAGAATTGCAGCAGAGTGTAAAAATTTAATTCAATATTTTCTCATTTATACAGATTATAGTTTTTCTGTAGGACTATTGTGTTAAATATACACCAAACAACATTTTTCTGATTAAGTATTGTATGTTTGTATTGTAAAAGTTAATGAACTAAAACAAAGAGACCCTCTTCAACATTTTGAAAAAGTTATTGATTAGTATTAGAACACCTGTCTTCAACTTCAAGTTTTCAAACTTTTATCTGAATAAATTAAAGTTTTTCTTACTGTTGAAAAAGTTTTATCTAAAAAAAGATAAATAAATAATTTAATTGTATATGAAATTAGTGATGAATTTGATATACATTAATTTACTGCCTTTTAGGCTTTACCTTTGGCATTATTAGTCTATGTGGTGTCAGTTTCAAATGGTTATTTTGAACAATTTATTTACCGTGGCATTGCTATTGGCTTTTTGCTAGTATAGATAATATATGTTTTACTTGAACTATTTTCAATTTATTCTACATACATTTTTATGAAAGCAAACAGTTTGGTTTCAGTTCTAAACTTTAAGACACACTTTACTATACAAATTAAATTTTGAAGATGTATTGTTCATTTTTAATTTGTTGGTTTAGTGTAATTTCCATTTTAAACAACAATAATAGTTTGTTACTGAAATTACAGCCTAATTAAGACTCAAAATAGCAAACAAAGATAAAGTTTACTTTGATATATGTGTTTGCTAAATCCATTGAAAGCTTTTTGTAATTTTTTTACTGTCTCTTTGGGTCTCAGGGTGTACGTTGTATAAAGTATTTATTCGCATCAAACCTCAAAATACTAATAACTTGACTTGATTGGCACCAAAAACTAAGACTAACTGTCACTAAGTTAGTCCCATCTAATTTAAATTCTAAAATATATATAAAATATATAATAACACACAAAAGATGTATACAACATCGAATAACAGGCATAGGGACTAACTCAGGGTAAAGAACACATGAACTGTGTGGCTTGACATTCTGTATCATAGCGTATCCATTCAAACACAATCTTAACAAGCAATGAAACTATTCACACAGAGAGTATTGTGATGTTTCTACAGATTCCTGAATATGAGGCATTGCAATACTAGGATGTAGATGTTCACTAATAGTAAACAATTTTGAGAGATAAAGCTAAACATTCACTTATACTTTGAAAACACCATGTTCCAAACTGTCCTAAGTTGCCGCTAAACTTATCTGGATGTCTTTGTGCTATGACAATCACCGTTCCATGATACACCCTGCCACACTGTCTGTATTTATTTACCCTAAGTCATAGAAAAATGTCTTTGTCACTGGTAAAATCTAAACCTTAAAAAAAGTTAAATCTTCAAATATAAAAGTTGTCTTTTTTGGTACCACACTGACTCTAACAGCAAGTGTCTATTTATTTGGTGCTGAAGTCGAGAATGGAAAGTGAATGTCTTTTTGGGTGAAGATAGGATGTCCGGCAGTAGAGAAGTCAGCCAAGTTGAATTTTTCTCCGATGACTGAATGTGAGATGAACTTGGGGTCAGTGCAGTTCAGACTCTTGAATGTTCGGATTGCCTTCTTAAATACCTAGGACGAACACAAACTCGTATACATTTTTTTAAGCTAACCTTATTTACTGCTAAATAAACATTGATATTTTCATCATCTTTAAGTTTCACACTTAAAGAGTTTCCACACTCAGAGAGTTCACTGAGAGTTCACACTCTTATTATCCTAGCAAGATCATTTTATATCATAATAATTAAATGTCAAATACACCTTGTTTGCTTAATTTACCTTACTATGTTATGATTGCATTTGGTTGAGTTTCAATTAATTTTATTTTAAAAAATCAATGGAAAAAACATGTGGATTATTAGCATAATTTTACATTCTAGATTGTTCCACTGATTCATAATTCAACAGACAATTGATGAGAATTACTTGGTTTTGTACATCTAGAAACAATATATTTTAATTAGGCAAAATTGTTTTAGCCACCAAGATTAGGCTACTACTCGGTGTTATTGCAATAAATCAATTAGTATGAGTGTTCTTAAGATGGTGCTGATACGAAATCATATTTCAATTTACATTATATAACCCCTCAAACAAATTTCTTACAATACAGTCAGGTAACTGAAAAGCTCAAACAGGTATCTGATCATTATCTATACAAACCTTTGAACTTTTCGCTATCCATCTCATAATGAAACTCGGGACCAGATCTGATCCTCGTATATGACCCATGACTAGAAAGTTTTCCTTATTGTACCTCTTCACCTTATCTTCACAACACGAACTTGATGGGTCTAAAGTTAACATCGGCCTTCGCAGTTTTTTACTTAATATGCCAGGTTTTACTTTTTTGAGAATCTTAACCTTCTTGCAGCTAAGTTTTGATCGGTGCACTCTTTTGAATCTGGTTCGAATAACTGAAATCAACAAACATTTGAGAATCAACACTAGTTATTAAGAGTTGACCAGAATTTGAAGAGCTGTGTGAATACGTGTATGATTGTTGCTTGAACCAGTTTTTGTACCAGGGATTTAATTTTGAAAACAATTTCCAAATGACAAAAGCAAAAACAATAGTGTATGACGAGGTTTAAGATTGAGGCATTACTGGCTTCCTCTAAAGTGGTTCAACCTATCACAATAATCAAAGCTACAAATCAAAGATCTTTGCAATGAGTTGTTGATACATAACTATAAATACACAATTCCTTGACTCAGCAACACTATTTAAGACAATCTCACACTAAAGTGAATTATATTGAACAACACTTCCGTTATCCAACAAACTATTAATTAAACTTACCAAAATCAGACGTACAAAAGTTATCCAGAATATTTTCATATGTTTCAACAGGATCACATATTTTGCAGAGACTACCTGTAAAATGTCCTTTTGATTACTAGAAATCATATTTCCCAACTATATTACCCAGATTTCCCAACTATATTAATCAGATTTCCCAAATATATTACTCAGACTTCCCAAGTAATGTAAATTAATTGTTAACAGTAACAAGTATATTTTAGTTTTAAAACCTCTTGGTACATACACAAATAACAAGAAATAAAGGTCAAAAGAAATCTCACACGTTAGGTTTACTGTCACTATGCTTTACTGATTTATAAGATAGCAGCCTCTTAAATAATTTTTTTTAGTCAAGAAAAAATTGTCAAGAGTTTTAAAACATATCAAACCAGTTGGTTGCCCTTGTACTGACAACAAAATTGATGATTTGAATACACAATTTAAAATCATCAATTTTTTGATGATTTGATGTCCAGTAACAATTTAAAGCAAAGTAAAAAAAAACACTTGTGTATACGACTGAGCAAGCCCAGCTAAGAAATTATATTTCCCTTGGGCGACGCCCCTGCTGCTATGGATCAGCAGAAGGGACTAGTAAGGTATGCTGACATGTATATGTAGATTACCTTCTGATATTTACTGTTTATTTCTGTTATTTCCCGACTGTCAAGCTATTTTAGCCTAATAAAACTGTCTACCACTTAATACTTATAACCTAGTGTTTATACTCTATAATGAATGCCACCAGAGTTTCACAAGCTATACAATTTTCCTTTAAATAGCGGAGATATATTTCACCATAAATTTGTTGCCGGAAATTCAACATACGTCAACAATAACTTTCTTCATATTTGATAATAGGATAAAGTGTCTACTTATAAGTAGTAGAATTTTATGAGAACTACGCACCGCGCCCTCTACAAGTCAACAAAACCCGCTCAACAGAAGTGTTATGCATTTAACCAAACGTATCTTGTAGGCGTACTCAACTCCGTCTGCTTCCGCCCGATGGTCTGTGCGCGCAACCGTTAAAAATTTATTTGTTTACGTACATCTATCTACGGATACTGTAATCAAATACTAGGCAAGTTTACTAAAGTTTTGATTTAATTTGTTATTGTAGCCAGTGTTTTGTTAACATTTTAATATTTTTAAGGTTTTGACTTGTTTGTAAATCGTAAATGTATACAAAGTAATAATAGTTTTTCTTTTATAACATCGGACCGCAACAAACTACGATTAAGTGTGGATTTATTTTAAAGTAAAACCACCAGTGACCTAGTAATTTGGTATTAATATACTATGAATATATAACTTTAGTTTTATAATAATTTCAACGTGTAAAAGATGGGAAATCTTCAAATCTAGTATTTGTGCAATAAAAACAACTATTCTCAACATAATAGAGCTAGTTGTTTTCAATAAACAATCTTTTGACTGACCACCTTTTTAGAGCTAAGATTAATGTAGTTAGTTAGCAATTTCACTTGAAAGCGGGATGAATTGATCCGTTTTAAGTTATCTACAGAGTGTTTCATTGTCATGAACTTTGTACTTAGTTTTAACGACAATAAAACATTTAATTTCATTTCACAAAGAGGTTGCTGTTTTGAATTAATATTCCACACGTATCGCAAACTTGAAACTCTACAGTTAAAATAAAAATGTATGTTAAAAATATCCCCGAATATAATTTTATTCCGACTTTTGGAACTAAATAGCAGAGCAACAAGATAACAACAAAATTATAAAACACAAATTGCTAGCGTGGTTTAAAAATTGCAAAGCGATTTCTATCAGTTTCTATAAAGGATTTCTAGATTCAATTTAGTTTTTTCTATGATTTACCACTATCCTATCTCTTTGATGTGTTAATTTCATTCACTTAAGTAATATTGTAAATAATAATGAATTGATAGAAATGGTTTGTAAATAAAATTACTTTAACAAAAACGCAAGATTAGTCATCCTCTTGTTGGCCATTTTGTTCTGATTAGACAGAATACCTGGCCTCGGGAGTAGGTTTTTCACATATTTATTTGTTATAAATGTAGAGTTTTAAGTGTTTAGTGTGGTCAGTGGGTATATACTGCTTTGGTACATACATATATACTTATGGTATATCGATTTAAAATAGCAGCCTCTTCGCGAGACACCATAAAGTACATAATTTTAAGCAACTCGTCACAATTATCTATCTTAATTCAAATTAATGTACAGGCGATTTGATAGCTGAACCAATGTAATATTTGATTGTTGAATTTGAGTTGAGATGTATGGAAAAACAACAACAAACCAGGAAAATCCAGAACGTTTTTGTGATAATCAGCATCTTGCGTAGAACAGAATTGATTCATTCAGCACAAATTGACACAGCATAGTTGTATCCGTGCATTCAGTTTTTGACTATGTTATGACGTATTGCTAAACCTTATCCCCATGTGCACTATACGGTACAACCACTGACTAGTCAATGGTACAACATACACGGTACACATGAACAACAGGATCCATTGAACAGTTAAAGGGGTCCAAGAAATCTCAAGAACTAAAGTATCGTCCTTAATGGTTGAAACATGATATTACTTCGGAGACTTGGCAGTTTTACATTGTGAGCGTTCAGGCACATACTCAGTAGTACTGCAGACCCGACTCTAGCAAGTGTTGATGTTGAGGAGGCTTTATGTCACGTCACTTGCCCGTACGTGTCCCAGGCTCCAGGCTTACTGTTACACGTATTGTATCCTATTTCTAGACTAAACATGCAAACCTAGAGAAACCTAAGAGAGTGTGACACGATCACTTCGCCAACAATGCGTGGGTGTGGCGCAGCTGGCAAGCCGCTAGACACATCCATTTGAGTACAAGAAGTATGATGACAAAAAAATATTTGAATTGACACCCTTCAATTAAATAGAGTTCGCATACGGTAGTATAAAATCATATCAGAATTATTCTGGTTCTGGAAGAGTTAAGTTCGCAAACGCAGTGATTTGAAATTTATACGGGGAAAGGATTGGCGATTCAGATGTACATGCGGGGTCAATAATGTTACATTATGTCATATACAGTATATACGAAAAATAGACTACAAAAGTGAAGAACTCGCAGTGCTTGGATCACGAATTAAGGCAGAGTTCAATAAAACAATCTGGTTTGTGCCATGTACATGTGAATGATGTTTTGTATTCTGTGGCAATATTTAGGAATTGTACATTCACTTGGTGATGCTCCGGTTGTTCGAGCTACGCAATTGAATTCCTCATTTTCTATTTTAAGATTTTTAAGTTAGGCGTAAGGCAAAGAGTCTCGCCTATTTTCCGTATTTTGCGAACTTCTCGCGGCGATACGAACAATACCGTGTTATATAATGACCAATTAAACGGACAGGAGTTAATCGACAAAGTAGCTTGGAACCGGGTGAAAACCGGATCACAATGACATGCGATTGTCAGACTCGTAAGATAACATTCAAACCCGGTCTCCGTTGCAATGTGTTTTTGTCAGATAACACGGTCCAGAATGCAGATGAGGTGCTTCGAATCAAAACAACTATAGAGTAAGAGTTTTTAGAAGGGATAGTAGCATGTCGTCTCGGGCGAATTAAATATTTCAATCTCGTGTAAAATGAGAGTAAAATGAGCAAAAGGAGTAGCAAACAATGCACGAGTGACCAAAACGAGGTTTCGAACAAAAGATCGGACAGGCTACTTGTCTGTTATCTGGCGGGGATCGGAGTATTGCAGTCCAGCATTGTTTGCGTTGAATATATTATTGCCATATTACCATACAGAGCTCTGCTCTGAGGGTGCGTTCACAAAGAAAGCTGGTTACAAGTAACTTACTTTCAGCGCTTGTTCCAAGCGCTTGAGAATGCTGTTGTGTGTTCACAACAAACGCTTGCATTTCAAGCTCAGGAGTGTAGTCTCAGCTCTGGTTGAGACAATATCTTCCTCAAGTGATGAAGAGCTATTTTTGATTCAAAATGTAGAATAAAAAATTTGGAGAAGGAAAGTAGGTGTTCATGCAATTAACCGCGGAAGAGGTAGGTTCGGGGAATACCACCATCTACAAAGTGAGGTTTTTTTTCTAATATGAGAATGGAGTTAACCACGTTTAATACAGTACATCCTCAAGAAAATTGAAAGTGTTTTAGTGAAGTTTTGGGGGAATTGGCATAAGCAACCTATCCGGCGATGCACCAAAAAGAATTTTGGACCAATAATAAAATCTAAAAAATACTCGAAGGGAGTTTTAAACACCCTATGTAGCTGATTAATTATGATCCAAATAATATTGTGAGATGATTAAAATGTTTTAATTTTCTAGGTAAATAAAGTAAAAGTATACAAGTTTCATCAAAAACATATCACCCAACACTTAATTAATATTGAATTAAACGTGTTTGTGTATCATCTTAATACATGTTATATTTGTCCTATTGGTTACGTTATTGAACCTCCTAGGGAAAACCACAATACGTGGGTAGCCTAATATATTTGTTTGGAAATTGGAAGCTCTAAATACTAGAGCTATCAACTCATCGACATCCATACTGCACTAGTGCACTGTGGAGTAGTTTGTAACTGACTGGTTCGGCCAACAAGCGCCGGAAAACAAGTACGAAACGTTCTTGCGTTCTTGTCAGAGCTTGTAACAAGCGCTTGCTAGCCGGCACAAGCTTTGTCTGTGAACACACACGCTTGATACTATGTTAACTTTTCTCACGCCGGTTCGAGAATGCAAGCGCTTGCCAACAAGCGCTTGTAACCAGCTTTCTTTGTGAACGCACCCTGAGACTAGAACCAGTGGCCCTGCGGCCCTGCACCTACTGACTGTCCCAATGTGACTGTCCCACACATGTTCTTTGTAATCACTATATATCGGAGTAGATACTGTATTCCAACATTAAATTTGGACCCACATTCCATTTCTCATTGTACTTCAATTAATAATATTAATATTGATCAATATTAATTGATATTGATTAATAATTTAATAATGCTGTCTAAGAAGACGAATATTAATACCGTATTCTACGAGTACGTTCCAAAAGTACTTGTTAGTTGTTATAACTACAGAGCAATAGCGCATGCTCTAAGGCCCCGGCCACACGAGGCGAATTTAAGCCGCGCGGCTTATCTTCGCGCGAAGTTAAGCCGCGCGAAGTGCCTGGCCACACGGGGCGGATGAACCGCTTCCTGTTGGGTTTTCACAGTATCAGTACTCTATTAAAACATAGTTCAGTTCACTCTTTTTAGTCATGGGCGAAACACTATGTTAGTTTGTGCATTAAAAGCGTGTGGTGATCTGGAACGTTAACATAAATCATTGAGTCCATCCCTTCATAACGGAAAACAATGTTTTGTGTTCCAAACCTTTTACGAGCACATGCGAAACCATAGTTCGGAGTTCATATGTATCAAACATTGTTTGAACACCACACAACCGGTAAAAAATACACAAAACAAACTCAAAAACCACTGGAAATGTCCGAAGAATATCTCCAATAAGCGCGGCTGCCGCGCGGTCGAACCGTATCGTGTGGCTTCTCTCCTACGTGTGTCATCCCCTCCAACGCGGCTTAACTTCGCGCGGTCGGGGGACGACATGTTGCGGCTCAACCGCACATGCGGCTAAACTTCGCCTCGTGTGGCCACTCTCATTTGATTCAATGTGTTGTCGAAGCCCTTAACTTCGCGCGGCTTATCTTCGCGCGGTTAAACCGCCTCGTGTGGCCGGGGCCTAAAACGTGGTTTTATAAGGTCAAACTACACAAAATGGATCAGCTGGATAAAAGATGCCATGTTTATACCCGGTGGTTGAAGGATGCGTTTTGGTGTTAACCGTTTATTTTCTATTATTTCAACAACCTCCCAACTATTTTAGTAAAATAAAGTTGTCTAATTCTTTTATACTATTACCGTCATATCAAAACTTCCTAGCATGCTCTAAACTACAGATTTTACGTTAAAACCACACGTTTCCAAATTCTTCTTTAAAATTAAAGGTGATACCATGGATTAATCACCCCCCCCCCTTTATATATTTTAACATTATTACACTTATACTAGACTTATTCGCTAAAATAGATTTTAAAACTCAAAACGCATCTTTAAATACAGTGCTTAAATCAAAGCATTTTAAACACTAGTAACACTTTGCTTTGAATTCTATGGTAATGGGATGAAGTTATCAAGGTTTACGTTGCAGTATAAAGGTGACTGAAGTATGTTTTATCACACATCTGTGAAATAATTCTTGGAAAACAAAAGCTGGCAAAATAGATTAAACATACACCCTTTTCGATTTAACGATACTTACAAGTACGAGAAGAATTCGCTAAAATAGATTTTACAACTCAAAAATGCATTTCTTGAACCAGGTGGAGGCTTTTGAAGTTACTTCCTGAAACTACTAAAAGTCAGTTGCTGATAAATAGGTGTGCTCTGATTTACTGCTTAGTGCGCTTAGTGCTGACGTACCGTTAGAACTGAGGTAGAGCTTAGGTTTAGGTTTGGAGAAACATGTCTATTCATGTCGATGTCGGAGCGATAATATTAACTATTATGAATATCAAGATTGTCTATTGTAGTTGTGAAATAGTGCCATAGGTAGGCTACATATTTCGAAATTGTAGTGTATTGCGAAAATGGTTAATGGAATATTGTATGGTCTATAGGCTACTGGCTGTAAGATTAAACCCCGAAATAATTTATAGATTGACTTATGTTTTAATTCAGCAATAGATTAACGCGATTCTAATGATTTAGTGTATTATCCGTGAGTGTGTGTTACAATTGAGTGTGCATTGTACCAAAGAAATTACATTTTCGCACGGATTTTAATGGAAGGGGGTTTTATAGTACAACCATACTTCCATACTACTTTATAAATGGAAACGGCCTCTTGAAACAAACGTTGACGTATCTTTGAGACTACATACTACTATTGTGAATAGTTAGGAGCATTAAATATTATTCTTGATAAAAATTAAAGATGGATTAAACATTGAAAATTGGACATGCAATATCGTCTAATATTACGTAGGGAAAATTACTGCAAATTATAAAATAATCTGCCTAAAGGTTTGGAGTAAAGAAAATATAATCTAATGAGCGAATGGTACAGTAATGTTTTTGCTGAAAACTGGATGAACTGAAATCTTGATTGCAGACAAACCTATAAGTTGGTCAACATCCATATTATTTTAAATACAGTAAACAGGAAATACCGGAAATACCGAGTGTTTCAAAAATCAGTTTACCGAGTAAGTGTATTTGTTTGAAGCAAATAATAAATCAATTTTATTTATATTAAAACTTATTGAAACTGAATTTACACTACACATAGGTTGGAAACTTAAAGTAATTGTTCAAAATGCTTTCCACTAACTTCAACGCATTTTTCACAGAGTTTTTTTTACACTTTTAACCATCTGTTTGCGTATATTTTTTAGTTGGTTAAGGCTTCAAATTATCTTGCTTATTGATTGGTCCCCAAGGTCCTGCGATCTTACTTACACTGTTGTTCAAAGGTTTATTGCGGACATTTTCCATCACGAATGTAAAAAAAACAATACACTCTATGTATGTATGTGGGTGTATTGTTTTTTTACATTCGTGATGGAAAATGTCCGCAATAAACCTTTGAACAACATTAACTCACCATCACCAACAATGAACTTCAAACAAAGAATTACTTACACTGATAGATTTTTGTATTTGGGGAATCGTTTAAAATAAAATTTTAGCCCGAACAGCCACTAGATGTTCTGCAATTGAGAGCAGCCATCGCAAGACAATTTGAAGTCTAATACAACAATACAAATCTAAGTAAAAAGATTGTTGCAATTGTAAAAAACAGTGAAAAATGCATTGAAGTTAATGGAAAGCATTTTGACCAGTTCTTTAGTTTAGAACCTAAGTGCGGTGTAAATTTAGTTTCAATAAAATTATGTAATATAAATAAAATTGATTCATCATATATTTACTTCAAACAAATACACTTACTCAGTAAACTGATTTTTGAAACACCCGGTATAATGAAATGAAAATTTTATAAGCGTCTATGTTGCTTACACACACACCGCGTTGCTAACACTTATGTTTTCCGCGTATTCTTGCTTCTATTTATAATCTCCTCCAATGTCATGTTTTTCTTATGGAGCTTCGATCTTTGGCCTAACCATGTTTTAAGATTCACAGAAGATGTGCAATTAATGCTAGTTGTGCTTGGACAATTCAATTGGTTGGGATCGTTTCCCTACCAAGGGTTTAAACATCAAAGCAAGCGGAGAAATTATTAGAATAACGTAATTATCGTGCAATATAGATCCAGCTAAAACGACGAAAGCCATAAAAATCAAATGGAAATTTCTTATAGAAGATCCGTCTCATTACGTACGTTATTTCCCTGAACTGTAGGCATATTATTATTGAAGGTCATTGAACGTTTTAGAACACAGTTAAAATTGATGGATTTTAATGTAAGATTTTAGAACGCGTAGGCTACTTAGGAAATCGCTAGTAAAACAAAGTAGGTACCTACACAAGTAAATCAATAGACCAATAGTTAATAAGTTTCTACATTAACGTAAGTAATGACTATGTAATCATTTTTAGGACAAGATCAACATTTTGACTACACTCTGGCCTGGTGAAACTCCTACTCAAGTGATTGAGGTTTTTACTGGAAGTGAAGTCTTATAAAATTGGTCTGTAAAACATTAAAGATCGACTTAATATCAAGAAAACCGGTCTCTTCTGAATCCTTCGATAAACACAACCCTCATAATTTAATCCTCCCTATCATAAAAATTGATTTACTTATAAAAACCTCCCTTTTAGAAAAAGAAAGCTATTGTAAGAGAAACCAATAAAGTAAAAACGCGTGAAGCGAGGTGGGTATGGTTGGATGGGTCAATTAAGTTCTATTTGCCGTTATTGACTGATGCTATCAACTGAGTTACGACTACACCGTATCATTATAGGAATCTTTACCCGACCCACGGCCCCTCCTTCTCCTTCTACTCGAGCCTTCTTCGCGCTAATCAAATAAACCTTTGTCTTCGCTACGTGTTCGAAGGGAAAGACAATTTTAAAGGACACTTGTAATGGTATTTACAGTGAATAATTTGCATCAAAATTTATCGTTCTCAATTAGCGGGTGAGAAAACATCTAAATCTGTTCTTCGTTTAGTCCGATTCGCGCTAATTTGTAAGGCGTAATCTGATCTTATGTCCCATCAACAACCTCATCAAACCCGTATCTGGGCGTCGGCGTCGGCGTCACCCATGCATATTAAGTGCTGCAATTTAAATAAACGACCTGCAACACTCCGTTGTATAATTATTCTTACAGTGTAGTTACTACGAGACGGTAAAGATATTTAGCAAGCAATCAAAATATTTACGCTGTCATAAAACTCGTTCCTTCTTTTTTTACCTGTCGTAAATTCTGTTATGCTAATTTAGCCGGTTCATGCCACTGTGTTGATTTGCAGGAATATTTTAGGTGGACAAATCGATTCTTTTGCAATAAGTACTTTGTTAGTAGTCACACATCGTGGAGTACTTTGCACATCAACCTCAGGAAGCATTACCAAGGTTAACGTAAATGTAATGAATATTAGGTTATGCGTAAATACATGTCTTACGCATCTTGCGAAGTGGGGTTCTGGGCTTCCCCCCTTAAAAATAGGCACATTAAATTGATTTAATACTACGGGATAAAACTTTTACTGATTGTGAAACCATATTTAACCAAGGTATGAAAACACTTATGTTTTCCGCGTATTCTTGCTTCTATTTATAATCTCCTCCAATGTCATGTTTTTCTTATGGAGCTTCGATCTTTGGGCTAACCGTGTTTTAAGATTCACCGAAGTGATGCTACAATTTCAGAAACATAGACGAAATGGGAGTCAAAATATGAGTTTACCCGAGCTTTTTAAACCACACTTTTTAGGACGAAGGTCTCTAGTTTCTACGTCAAGACAATTTGTTGAAATTGCCTTAGAAGGAGAAATGTTAACGGCACCCTGAGTAAGTTACCGTAAATCTGATCACAACCATAATTGTGTTTCTGAGATAATGACTTTGAAATTTTTTTTTATTATAAAAATTTCACCATTGTAATCGCAATATTGTTTAGTTTTTATGAGGCCTCAACGCATACAGATTAACTATAAACGTACCAGGGGGTTGAGTAGTGACAGTTGGCTTGGGAGGATAAACTCTTCTGTCAAACACTTGGAGCTGCTGCCGGCCATCTGCCCAGACACTCAGAGCTCCTGAAACAAACCACAATCAAAACAACAACAAACAAAAACATATAAACAACAGCAAACTCAACGACCAACACAACACCATTGACAGTTGCAGTGTGAGACAAGACTCTTCTGTCAAATACTTGCCATCTGGCCGGACAATCAGAATCAGAGGTCCTGAAACAATAAACAACAAACACAACAATAGAAACAACAGCAAACAACAACAAACAACCAACGAACTCAGCGTCAGTACAGTTTGGCTTGAGAGAAAATACTCTTCAGTCGAATTAATACTTGACATATTTCCAGACACTAAGCGTCGCTACAGTTATCTTCAACAATTAAAACAACTGCAAAAACAAAATCAAAGTCACTGATAGTTGGGTAAGCTTATCGGTACCAAATTCAGTACCACATATAAGGTTACATACATGGAGTTTCTGAGTCACTTTTATGATACTATCGATTTGTTTACCTGTTAAGAACATAGTGATAATTTCTCATCTCATTTACAACTTAAAGTGTGCTTTGTTTATGCATTTTGAAAACTTGTTTAATTCCCATAAATCTCCAGTGTTTAAATTATTTATTATTTTATTATTTTTGTCACACCAGGGTAACTTGTATTGCTAATACTGTACGTTCCGCAGGATGAATACACACTGATTTACTTTATTATGGGATTCATACGTAATGAAAAATATTCTTAGATTTTATTTTTCTTGCAGTAAATGAGATCATGTAGGCATTTCGAAACCTATAAGTGTGGGAATCAGGACTTTGAGGCCCTTAAATCATATTAACAAAACTTCATCACAACTTATGAAGCGCTGACATAGCCATTCCATTTGATTATTGCAGTTTTATACAATGTTGAGTTGCAACTGTAGAAGATATCGGACCCACCCTTAGCACCTAGTGCTGCATGCTGGTGGACAGTGATTTAGGTTACATCGTTGTAAAAGTGTCTAGTAGTTGCAACTGTAGGAGATATCGGTCCCACCCTTAGCACCTAGTGCTGCATGCTGGTGGACAGTGATTTACGTTACATCGTTGTAAAAGAGTGTCTAGTAGTTGCAACTGTAGAAGATATTGGACCCACCCTTAGCACCTAGTGCTGCATGCTGGTGGACAGTGATTTACGTTACATCGTTGTAAAAGAGTGTCTAGTAGTTGCAACTGTAGAAGATATTGGACCCACCCTTAGCACCTAGTGCTGCATGCTGGTGGACAGTGATTTACGTTACATCGTTGTAAAAGAGTGTCTAGTAGTTGCAACTGTAGAAGATATTGGACCCACCCTTAGCACCTAGTGCTGCATGCTGGTGGACAGTGATTTACGTTATATCGTTGTGAGAGAGTGTCTAGTAGTTGTAACTGTAGGAGATATCGGACCCACCCTTAGCACCTAGTGCTGCATGCTGGTGGACAGTGATTTACGTTATATCGTTGTTAAAGAGTGTCTAGTAGTTGTAACTGTAGGAGATATCGGACCCACCCTCAGCACCTAGTGCTACATGCTGGTGGACAGTGATTTACGTTATATCGTTGTTAAAGAGTGTCTAGTAGTTGTAACTGTAGGAGATATCGGACCCACCCTTAGCACCTAGTGCTGCATGCTGGTGGACAGTGATTTACGTTATATCGTTGTTAAAGAGTGTCTAGTAGTTGTAACTGTAGGAGATATCGGACCCACCCTTAGCACCTAGTGCTGCATGCTGGTGGACAGTGATTTACGTTATATCGTTGTTAAAGAGTGTCTAGTAGTTGTAACTGTAGGAGATATCGGACCCACCCTTAGCACCTAGTGCTACATGCTGGTGGACAGTGATTTACGTTACATCGTTGTGAGAGAGTGTCTGTCTAGTGTTAGGGCGTGTCAGTGTGGGTAAACAATGAAGTGTCAGCGAGAGGGGTCTGGGCTATTGTATCCCCCTCAGCTCTAATCCCCATCAGGGATAATTCGGCTTAATTTGACGCGAGTGCAGGGGAGGATCATATAGCGCCTGTAGCCCTGCACCTTTACCTCCAGTTTAGGTTGTAGATACTGTACAGAAAAACCTCGGTAGCAGCACTTAAAGTTCACTATCGAGGTACTGAGGGCCACCACTGCCATGGGGGTTGGGATAGGTCAAGAGTTGAGTTAAAGGCTATTAAAGGGAATTGAGATATGTATTGGGACGTTGTCGAACACATTAAAAGCATATGTTTTAAGAGTCCTTAACATTAAGATAACATGGATTTTAATCCCGGAAAATATCCTTAGCCTACTTAAACTTAAATACTAAATTATTTGCTTTTCTTGCCGTCAAAATATGAGTGTTTCATTGGGTAGGTAGTGAGGAAAATTGTTTTATGATACAATTATTTCCCTCAACTTCTTTTCCAATTTTTGAATAGGTGTGAAGGTAAATTTGAGTTAAATTCATATTCCATTATTATTTCAATTTGTTGTCTAATCAGATAAGTGCGGGTTCGCAACAACAAGACTAGGAAGGATTTAGGATTTGTTTACATTCGTGATTCATCTATTGAATCTGTAAATGGAGCTCCAATATTGAATGTATGACGTCAAAGTAAACATCCAAACAAAACATTAGAACTCTCCATTATGCTCACAAAGTGTGGGAATCGAGTAGGTATAATATGGAGAAAGGGTAGTTTACGTTAATGTGTTGGTCATAATATATAAGTAAAATTTAAATTCGGGTGGAAATGGTAAGTGTACGGCATTATTGTACCTACCACCTCACTACTAGACTTGACATTTTCAATTGAAGTAGTTTAATTCTAATTTATCTTTTAACATGACGTTTGAATTTAGATGTACAGTAGCCACATAGCGGTTTGGTAGATCCAATTGCTTTGGAAAATAAGGTATATATAGAGTATACATATACATATACATAGAGTATATAATTAGTTCAATTGTTTGGTTATTAAACTCACAAAATTGAACATTTAGCTTACATTAAAAACACAGTACTACTGGTATCTCCTGACTAGCTATAAGATTTCTACATGCCCTCTATTGGAAGGAGATGTCCAAGTTTCACCAATTTGTCGTCCAGTATTTCGTTAGAATACTGAAAAATCGTCCCATAATGTTCTCTCCTCGTTAATCTTCTAAATTGTTACATGTCCGGTGGTTAATGTTCTACGTGCGTCTCAAGAGAATAAATCACAAGGGGTGATATCGGGAAAATAAACTCACGTCGACAATAATTGCCAACATCGCTGTTGTAAACATTTTGTGCTCAAATAGAATAAAATGTATTTTATGGCTTGAGGATAAAATTAAGTGGCCAAAATTGAGAGGGTGCCAGGATATCAGTATCGCAGCGGACAGGTCGATACGACAGCACGACCGCGATCGCGGTACCTCGCCGTAGCCGTCGTCTGGGTAAGTGGTCATAAATAAATGTGAAATTATTCGTCGAGCAGGATCTCGTTAGTGCATGCAAACATTGAGGCCATTATAGCTCAACTTTGATATTTGCATAAAGCTCACTAACAGGTTGTGACGTAAGCCATTAGCGCATCTATACGTCCGGCGGACGCTGTTGTAGATGTGGTTGGTTTCTTGATCGGTTGGCGATAACGGAATCTACCTCACACCATAGGTGACGAGATGGAAAACAAATGTTCAGTAAAACGTTAAAATAGTATAGGTATAGAGAAAAATAAAGAAGTGTATATGTGCACTAAAAAGAGGATCCTAAATTACGATCCTTTCAGGAAAAATGTTAGGTTTTTTGTCAAAAAAGTAGAAAATTACGATTATAGGTGATTAGGAATAGAATCCGTTTCAAGAGTATGTTTAGCAGATGGCTATTATAGCAGATCAGGAAGAGAAAGCACCCTCAGGAGATGGTTAGCAGGAGGTTAGGAAGAAAAATCCTCAAAGTAAAAGGTTGACTGCTGTTATCAGATAACTACTTTAAGATATTAGGAGAAACCTCTAGGAGGGAGATCTTGACAGGGGTTAGGTAGTGATGATTACAGTACTACACACTGTGTATGTTAAAAGACGACACACTTTCAACCGTATGATTATAGTATGCCAAAACATAGAGAAAAGCTAGGAAATAACCTTATTACGAAGTTTTTAAGATATAACTTATATTAGAAGTGATGATTACAGTAATACTGTATGTTGAAAGACGACACACTTTCAACCGTATGATTATAATTTTTCAAAACATAGAGAAAAGCTAGGAAATAACCTTATTACGAAGTTTTTAAGATATAACTTATATTAGAAGGGGTTAGGATATGTTCGTTACAGTAAAATAAATTAGAGAATAGTTCTTTCGAGGAAAGGCTAAAAAGGAGATTGTGTGCTATTCAAGAGAATGTTTGATGATGATTCATACATAGTATGTGAGATGATAACAGGAGGGGATTAGGGGAAGACCCTTACATGAAAAGTTAAGGAGGAGATGACGTATACAGGGTAGAGTTATTAGGAGGTGTTCGGGTGTTCCTCAACGGAGAAGGTCAGGAAATGACTCTGGTATGGGTAGAAGAGGATCCCGATCCCTATGTACAGAAAAGAAAACTATCATAATTTTGTCATACGTGTGTAATAAATACACTCGCTGGCATTAGTAATGTAAATTAGTTGTAAGAAGTGTGAGGAGGAGTGAATGGCGACGAAAAACAGAAGACCATTTTTAATTCTTGTATGTATAGTTTAACGAGATGCCGTATTCCTTCTTATACCAATATCGTAAAACTAATAGTACTTAGTACTGTCATCTACCTGATTGTGATCGCCACCTACTGATCAAGCAGTTGTGAATACAGGGTGGCTGAAAAGTAACTTACACCCTCGCCCCCTTAACTTTTCAACCATTTGAGATATTTGAAATCTGTTTGCGGCAACCTTCTTAGATATGAGGGGTTACAATAATTATGGTCAATTTTGAAAATTTTGCCCTTAGGGGTAGCGGGGGTAGGGTGTTGCTCAAGATTTTCAATGTAGCAAGTATAGTCGAGTTTGGTATCATTTTGCAGGTCTTGACAAAACATAACAATTAACATAAATAAAATAGAAATTGGACCATTAATAACAAAATGGCAGTTCAAAATTACTTTTAATAACCATTGTCTTAATCATTTTTAGCTGTCATTTTGTTATTATTGGTCCGATTTCTATTTTCTTTATGTTAATTGGTGGTTTACCAAACTCGACTATACTTGCTATTTGAAAATATTGAGCTACCCCCTAAGCCCACAAGGGGGTAAGGGAAAAATTTTCTAAATTGACCATACCTAAGAAGGTTGCCACAAACAGATTTTAAATATCTCAAATGGTCAAAAAGTTAAAGGGGGTGCAAGTTAATTTTCAGCCACCCTCATGGTTATTTGGATTTGAAACGTTTTAGGGCGCCATTTTGTTATTAGTGGGCCGATTTTGGTTTTCTTTATGTCAATTGTTATGTTTCGTCAAGACCTGTAAAATGATACCAAACTCGACTATACTTATCAATTGAAAACTTTGATCTACCCCCTACCCCCACTACCCCTAAGGGAAAAATTGACCATAACTATTGTAGCCTCTCATATCTAAAAAGGTTGCCGCAAACAGATTTAAAATATCTCAAATGGTTGAAAAGTTGAGGGGGGGGGGGTTGTAAGTTACTTTTCAGCCACCCTGTATAATTTGGAAAACATTGTACGTATTTTGCTTCTCAATAGAACTCATTGAAGGTTTGTATCGCTCATCAGCACCATGAAGGCTACACTGTACACTGTACTATAAATACGTAGGGATGTACTTAAATATAAATGGTCAAATCAAGCGCATTTCCAGACCACTAATTAATTCCTATAGCTACTACATCATGGTACAGATTACCATAGTTTAAGTTCAATAGACCATGCATAGGTTTAACACGCGATCTTGAAATGGCCAAGTATCAATTCTCTCGTACTACCGAGATTTTTGATTTGATAAGTATATCCAAATATTCGAGCTGTAGATTTAAAATATAACACGTTGTCAATAAATTAATTTAGAATAGACCTTAGAAAAGAAAAAAACATGGTAAAACAACCAAATTGAGTTAAATGGAAAAGTAGTATACATTTTGACGTAGGCTACAGAAGACAAGAGAATTGAAATAATGCATTGCATAGTTATATTAAACGTGAATTATAGTTATTGTCTTGAATGTAGACAAGGTCGTATGCCATCCCTAATTGGGGTACAGTTTTCATCAGGCAGTGTGATAGTTACCAGAACGTAATTTGTGAGGATACAGGGAGAAACAAGAAACAAGTAGTGGGAGCAGGTGGGAGGGAGAGAGGAGTATATGGGACTGGTAGCTCAACTAGTTGTGTAAAACAAGCTCATAAATAGCGTAGCAATTTACGCTAACAATATATGTTCACCACAAATAACACGAACTGGCAACCAGGCGTATTTACACGTGCGGGTTATTGTTTGTTTGTCTGTTTCTCTGCAATTAGAGTCGACGTCCAACTAGATCTACCTACCGTCTTGCCTACTCTATTCTACTTCTCACTGCATGGTGTGGTCCAACTACACCTACCTACCGTCTTGCCTACTCTATTCTACTTCTCACTGCATGGCATGGTCCAACTATCTACCTACCGTCTTGCCTACTCTATTCTACTTCTCACTGCACGGTGTGGTCCAATTATACCTACCTACCGTCTTGCCTACTCTATTCTACTTCTCACTGCATGGTGTGGTCCAACTGCACCTACCTACCGTCTTGCCTACTCTATTCTACTTCTCACTGCATGGTGTGGTCCAATTACTACTACCTACTGTCTTGCCTACTCTATTCTACTTCTCACTGCATGGTGTAGTCCAACTACACCTACCTACCGTCTTGCCAACTCTATTTTACTTCTCACTACATGATGTGGTTCAACTACACCTACCTACCTTCTTGCCTACTCTATTCTACTTCTCACTGCATGGTGTGGTCCAACTACACCTACCTACAGTCTTACCTACTCTATTCTACTTCTCACTGCATGGTGTGGTCCAACTACACCTTCCTACCGCCTTGCCTACTCTATTCTACTTGTCACTACATGATGTGGTCCAACTACACCTACCTACCTTCTTGCAAACTCTATTCTACTTCTCACTGCATGGTGTGGTCCAACTACACCTACCTACCGTCTTGCCTACTCTATTCTACTTCTCACTGCATGGTGTGGTCCAACTACACCTTCCTACCGTCTTGCCTACTCTATTCTACTTCTCACTGCATGGTGTGGTCCAACTACACCTAAATACCGTCTTGCCTACTCTATTCTACTTCTCACTGCATGGTGTGGTCCAACTACACCTACATACCGTCTTGCCTACTCTATTCTACTTCTCACTGCACGGTGTGGTCCAACTATACCTACCTACCGTCTTGCCAACTCTATTCTACTTCTCACTACATGATGTGGTCCAACTATACCTACCTACCGTCTTGCCTACTCTGTTCTACTTCTCACTACATGATGTGGTCCAACTACTCCTACCTACCGTCTTGCCAACTCTATTCTACTTCTCACTACATTATGTGGTCCAACTATACCTACCTACCGTCTTGCCTACTCTATTCTACTTCTCACTACATGATGTGGTCCAACTACTCCTACCTACCTTCTTGCCTACTCTATTCTACTTCTCACTATATGGTGTGGTCCAACTACACCTACCTACTGTCTTGCCTACTCTATTCTACTTCTCACTACATGGTGTGGTCCAACTACACCTACCTACCGTCTTGCCTACTCTATTCTACTTCTCACTGCATGGTGTGGTCCAACTACACCTTCCTACCGTCTTGCCTACTCTATTCTACTTCTCACTGCATGGTGTGGTCCAACTAAACACACCTAAGTCTTGCCTACTCTATTCTACTTCTCACTGCATGGTGTGGTCCAACTATATCTACCTACCGTCTTGCCTACTCTATTCTACTTCTCACTGCATGGTGTGGTCCAACTACAACCTACCAACTACCTACCGTCTTGCCTACTCTATTCTACTTCACACTGCATGGTATGGTCCAACTATACCTACCTACCGTCTTGCCTACTCTATTCTACTTCTCACTGGATGGTGTGGTCAACTACAACTACCTCCCGTCTTGCCTACTCTATTCTACTTCTCACTGCATGGTGTGGTCAACTACACCTACCTACCGTCTTGCCTACTCTATTCTACTTCTCACTGCATGGTATTGTCCAACTATACCTAACTACCGTCTTGCCTACTCTATTCTACTTCTCACTGCATGGTGTGGGTCCAACTACACCTACCTACCGTCTTGCCTACTCTATTCTACTTCTCACTGCATGGTGTGGTCAACTACACCTACCTCCCGTCTTGCCTACTCTATTCTACTTCTCACTGCATGGTGTGGGTCCAACTACACCTACCTACCGTCTTGCCTACTCTATTCTACTTCTCACTGGATGGTGTGGTCAACTACACCTACCTCCCGTCTTGCCTACTCTATTCTACTTGTCACTGGATGGTGTGGGTCCAACTACACCTACCTACCGTCTTGCCTACTCTATTCTACTTCTCACTGGATGGTGTGGTCAACTACAACTACCTCCCGTCTTGCCTACTCTATTCTACTTCTCACTGCATATTGTGGTCAACTACACCTACCTACCGTCTTGCCTACTCTATTCTACTTCTCACTGGATGGTGTGGTCAACTACACCTACCTCCCGTCTTGCCTACTCTGTTCTACTTCTCACTGCATGGTATGGTCCAACTATACCTAACTACCGTCTTGCCTACTCTATTCTACTTCTCACTGCATGGTGTGGGTCCAACTACACCTACCTACCGTCTTGCCTACTCTATTCTACTTCTCACTGGATGGTGTGGTCAACTACACCTACCTCCCGTCTTGCCTACTCTATTCTACTTCTCACTGCATGGTGTGGGTCCAACTACACCTACCTACCGTCTTGCCTACTCTATTCTACTTCTCACTGGATGGTGTGGTCAAGTACACCTACCTCCCGTCTTGCCTACTCTATTCCACTTCTTACTGCATGGTATAGTCCAACTATATCTACCTACCGTCTTGCCTACTCTATTCCACTTCCCACTGCATGTTATGGTCCAACTATACCTACCTACCGTCTTGCCTAGGCCTACTCTATTCTACTTCTCACTACATGGTATGGTCAAACTATACCTACCAACCTTGCCTTCTATCACAGAAAACGTACCACTATAACCATCGTCTTACCTTTTAAATAGTAAAAGACTTTGACTGCAAATACGGTTTGGTTTTAATAATTATATTTTATAAAAAATAAAATACTGTATAGGATTTTATTTTTTATAAAATATAATAGCACTAGGCTATATTTAGAACAAAACTAGATTTGATTAGACATGTGCTACATTAGGTTTAACGAGTACCTAGGTTTGCTGCTGCAAGGAAACTAATAATGAGTGTTTTAGTAAACTATCAATAGATAAATAATATGATAAATAAGATAGATAATTTGACAAGCTTGATCAAAATATATCCATAAACAAGCAAACTACAACATGTTACAATATTCTCTATAAAAATAACATAGGAATTTTGAATTTACCATTTTGTGAATTTTCTCCGTGTTTAATAACCGTACAAAAACACTTTGATGTACAAAATATATTTTTTTCTCTTTAAAAAGTTCTATAGAGAAATTAGGAAATTTTGTGTTTTGAGGAACAAAAATGAGAAAACCCAATTTTTACCCCATAAAACCCCCCGTAAAACCCTGTTCCATCCCATGGTCCGATCATACTGGTTCGCGAACTCATTCAAGTTTATCCCGCCTTACACCTTCAAACCAAATTACATCAAAATTGGACAAAAATTACTCAAGTTATCGTGTTTACCGACACGCATATAACTTATAACAGGTTACGTACCTTGACGTCCACAAATCAGTCGAACTTCCGTTGACTAGTTTCGACTATTAAGTAGGCTAGTCATTTTCAAAACGGAACGTTAAAATATTTAATTCATTGAATGTCGTAAAATCTTCTTAAATACATTGAACACAAACACAGCACGAACACGGTACATTTAACATAGTTTAAGAAGATTTGATGAAATACACGAATGAAATATTTTAACGTTCCGTTTTGAAAATGACTACGTAGTAGTCTAAACTAGTCAACGGAAGTTCGACTGAGGAATTGTGGACGTCAAGGTACGTAACCTGTTATAATTGATTACCAATTCCGAAAGGCTTCAACATGAATACATATATAACTCTATGTATATTTGAACAAATGGTGTTTTTGGCCTCTGGGGACATCAAAATGAAAAATTAAATCTGTCCCGGACCTAGGTCTTACCGTGCCACCTACGGTAATAGCTACTTCCCTATAGGGAAATTCGCTAAAACTATAGTCTACGTTAATGTTAATTATGGTATTGGTTGCATTTGAGCTATAGATTTAAATCTTAACTCAACGCATATATTTAATAAGCAATTTTAGTTATTTAAATTAAATCTACATAAAAGTCCATGTTAGCGATAATTCAATGGATATGGATACTAGGCAAAAGAATCGCGTGTATTGAAATACTACCTATGATTTGTTACAACAATTTACATCCAATGAAATTTACTCATTTATTGGTGAACTTAAGCAGGAAACTGATTTAGTCAATATTAACAACGTTTAAATTTTAATGAGTTATATCTGAACCTGCATTTAGTCTCATTACGGAGGAAAGGAACCGTGCACCAAATCGTAAAATAGTAGACCTTCTATAAAAAATATAAACTACATTGATTTAAAATAACATCACGACCAAATTAATCCATATAAATACAGGAAGAGTGAATAGTTTTCCTTTTTGTCAATTTCCAATCCAAATAAAAATCTTCCATTCCTTGGACTAATTGTATCGTATCAAGTAATTTTTAAAAGGGACTTAAGGATAAAAAAATGTGTAGAAATCATATACAAGTATAATTTCACATTATAGATAAAAATCAGATTTTGTTAGGAATTGTTATGGTTGTTGTATTTTTTTTATAAAAGGTTGGCGAGCTCTTTAAACCTTGCACTTGCCCGCCCATATAGGCCCAGCAAAGCAAGGGGTGAGTTGGTGTTGAACAAGGGTGAACTGTAGTACTGATAAAAAAGTAGTGGCAGATACCAGGATCCAAAACCACGACTTCGCTGCCTTGGGCCCGAAGTCTGGGGCGCTACCAAAACCAACTGAGCCACCAGCCACCGCCACCGCGATTCACCATGTATCATAATATTGACATAATATCCCATTACCTATCCTTATTTTCATATTGATATGCAGTATAAATTAAAAACAAATTGGCAATATTTACAAACCGAATGTTATTAAAGTGTTGTTGACGAACGTAAGGATTATTGTAACAATCCATTTTGTGATGTAAACATATTAATTGTAAATGGTTATGTATACTTTTGCACTGATAACGCTTAAGTTCTGTGTTTGGTGGATAACATCACCTTATTTTCGTCATAATCATAGTATAGTGTTTGTTATCGCTATACTGTGTGTATGATTGTTCATTATAAATGAATCGTTGTACCACGATAAGTTGAATCTACCAGTGATCAAGGAATTCCCAAATCGCGCAAGGCTATGAGTATGCGATAAGGAACAAACCTTTAAGTATCTCTACCGACAAAACGTACGATATCAAAGTTTTATATTGATACAATACAACTGACACCAATATTTTTTCATTTTTATAACAGCTTATCTTAAATAATCTCATAGAATTATTATAACAAAGTTCTAACTGAAACATATGTGTAACATTGAATTCAGCCCAAATTGAATGAGTTCACGTCTATTTTTCTATTGTAAAATTGCATTCGAGTGTTCTAATACAGATAAAGGTTATTCTTTTTTCACTTTGCTTACTCTGGTTCTCTGAAATAAGGTAAAAGGATATATTAAAACAATGACTTGCAGAGGTTCTTAAGTTAGCCTACATTTAAAGGATAGATAGTAGTGGGTTAAAAAAGGTAGCCTATTGTATCTGGGAAAATTGTTTATATTCACTTATTGTAACGTATTAATTGCTAAAGTATTGATGTAACAATGGGTCTGAGCGATTGATATATTTTCTATTATCAAATCGTTCTTGATTTAACTTTTACGTTTTTTTTTTAGCTAATAGTTAAATGTTTTACCAAATTAATTTTTGTTCAGTTTTCACAAACAAGTAAAACACGATTGGTCGATATAATTTGGATAAGTAGTATAACAACAATCAATTTCAATGCGAGATAAATTTCTTTAATACGTAACCGCCAAACTACTAGGAACTTTTTCACCTACAACCGGTATCAGTTTCGAAATCCCGTTGTTAAAAAAAATGGGTTTTTACTGATCGTGATATAAATGTCTGCGATAATTTCTTAAATAGCATGAAACTACCAATGACAGAAAAACACATTTTCAAATAAGGTACTATTAACTGAGTTTACTGCATGCGTTTAGCGAATTTTACCTGGCTGCGGGTCCGAAGAGGTTCTGGACGCGATGCACATGTCGTTATCCACAGGGAACTTATCACAATGGAACATCTCGGGCCAGGGGAACCCGTAGGTCCGCATGCGACCCTCACATCCCCTACGGACCTTCTCACACAGGGAGCGGCACGGGTAGATGGGGTGGTCCAGACAAACTGGGCTGAACAGAGAACACAGGAACAGCTGGGTGTCGGGGTGGCAGTGGACATTCTGTAGAGGCACCCAGGACACGGACTGCTGGGTCACCTCCGAGACTGAGTCGTGGTCCAGGAGGTTCGGAAGCCTCATCTTGTCGTAGCCAATGCCGTGACAGAGTGACAGGTTGCGGGGGATGTCTACGCAGGTGTACTGGTTGGGAGAGCGGTAGTACGCAGCCGCTACTGCGAGCACTGCGCACACGACCGTTAACACTGCGCGCCACATGATCACTGACTGAGAGTGCAGCAGCAGCGAGCAGCCCGCCCCTACCAATATCCCCCACCCCACAACACTAACATCCCTCCCCACCAGCACCAACCAACCTCACATCACTCTGTCTTGACAAAATATGTTAACATTTTATTCTGATAAGGAATCGGCACGACAAAAAATGTTGGGTTAAGAAATAGGTAAGGTAGGTACAAAATGTATTATTTAATCAACTACTTCACTGCATAGTAACTCGTATTGTCTGCTCTACTTTAGACAAATATTTCAATTTTAATTAAGGTACCTCTTAAGATGTAGTATAATTGAAATAACAGTAAATTAACAGTTATTAGAAAACGGGTTGGTTATAAATAAGTAGGTAATTTTATTACAAAATGTATTCATTAATATACTATATTAATATTTGCTACATCAAATGTATAAATGTAGTACATTTATACTTTACTTTAGATATATTTGAATATACAGGGTGTCCCAGAGACCACCGGCTTCTAGAGCTCCGATATTAAAGCAAATAGAAACCTAATTGCAACTGGAATCCCATATTTTGATCCCAAGGAATTCAGCTAAATTATTTTTAAAGCCCAAAACGCACCCCATGGGGCAGATTTTAGGGGTGGGGGAGGGGGTGATTTTTGGGAAATATTCAAATGTAAAGGGGGGTTGTGTTATAAAATAATTTAAAAGGTCTTTGAGTCCTGAGTATTTTATTGGAAATTTTTTTAAATTATTTTCATCCCTATTTACGTGTTCAAAAACGTACAAAAATAGATCTTTGAACTACTTGTCAAAAGAGGTGGAATTTCATGGAGGTTCAAATTTTGATAACACTTAAATTGCTAAATGAACTTTAAAAAAACTCTGGTTTCAACCCTTTTCCCAACTTTTTACTTATGTTACACATTTTCAAACTTATTTGAAGTTTCAAAAGCTGTTATCTCAAAAATTTAAAATGGCAACATGGGTTTCATTACAAACCACATTGTAGCCCTTAAAGTTGGCTACAATTTTTTTATTTAAAGTTTTTTGGTATCTATTGGTTAAAGAGCTGTAGCGAAATTAGTGTATTTTATTGTTTTATTAAAATGGTATTCAAAGTGTTTGCTGTTGTTAATGTACACGTCTAGGTCTCGAATAAAACTAATTATGTCTAAAAAAATAAAATACTACCCAGATTGTTAATCTTGGAAGATGAATAAAGGAAAGAACATAACTGGAAATATTCTTATTTATTTTACAATTCCATAGCTCTAATAGTGCTATGGGGTGGGGGGTGAATTTCAAAATACCCCCAAAAAGTACTTTACATTACCCTAGTAACGTGTATCGAAGCTCGTTTGAATATATGGAGCCGTTTCAAAAATAACCAGGGGTGGACTATTATGGGACACCCATGAATTCAAACGGAGGGTGTTTTTGGCCTCTGGGGATCTCAAAACGAAAAATAAATTGGTCCCAGGTTTTACCCCAAGACCTACTGTAATAGCTTATTCTCTATATAGGAAATTTGCTAAAAAAAATAAAATAAAAATAAATAAAATAAAACCACCAGAATAATAACAACTGTGTGTATTTCAAGGCTCGGTAGAAATTTGATTAAGTACTAAATGGAAAGTCAAAATCAAGCCATAGCTTCTACAAAAAATATTTGCAAGCATAATCTAATACAGTAGACTCCCTCTTATCCGGACTCCTCGGGACCGAGGCCAGTCCGGATAACGGATTTTCCCGTTAAACCAACGTCCCCAAAAACTTGTTATGTAACCCAAATATTTGACTTAAATTTAGGAGAGCATTGTATTTAGACACAAGATCGCTGGTCTCAAATCTTTCCCACGAGAACAGTCGTTTCAATACCACCCACTCCCTGCCGATCTAGTCCGGTTAAACCGATGGGCTGATAAAAATTGTCTGGTTAAAGAGATGTCATTTCCGCCGAGTGTAGTCCAGTTAAACCGATGTCCGGTTAAAAGGTGTCCGGATAAGAGGGAGTCTACTGTAACTTTAATTTCTATAACTAGCTACACTCAATATTCTTTTATCATCTATGATTTAAAATGGATATAAGAAGACATAAACTTGTGACTCTTGTGAGGATTAAGCTTGATTTTATTTTTAAGGTGAAAGATAAACTGTATAGTAAATACAACTAGTGCTGTGTTGATTTGTAAAAAAAAGGAACTTGAAAAAAAATTACTGTATTCGATTTTGTATGATCTTTAAGGAGGTGATCATGTCGATGTCACACTGTATTATATAAATTCTTCTTTATTAAAATTGTTCGACGTTAGAAAAATATACATTATTAATACAACTCATTTGTCTACCAATCTTAAAATTCCAAATCATCTCACGAACAATTTTAGATTTTTGAAAGAAAATGGTGCAAGAAATATTTTCTCTGGCTCATCATTTCTCCAAATTCCTTGCCCAACACAACTTTTTATTAGATAGTAACAGCATGTTATGCCTGCAGTACACTATCGCCGAAAGTAGGCAAACCAAGACGAGCGCGATAGTGTACTCGGTGTGCTCGTGTACATTCGAGGTATTTCGTATCGCCAACATTCGTGTTCGGGTGCGCTCGCTTTTTTGGCAGTCTCCCATTGCGAATCAAACGAGACAAACTAGGATGAATGCCGAGCGCAGACAGGCACAAACATAGCCAGTACACGCTCGCTGTCATTCGTAGTCACGGACGCTCTCTTTCTACAGTATTTACTGCAGTGGTTGTGTAGTTAGAATTACTTTTAGTTTTTGTTATTTAATTATTTACTACTAGCTCATATAGATAAATTGTACAAAGTATGGAGTGTTCTAATGTGTAAACACTGTTATTTTGGAACTACACCATAGTTCTTTGGCCGTGGGATAATTTAATTGTATATACATATATAAAGTATCGCTTAAGAAAACCAACATTTTAATGGAAAAAGGAAGCATTAATTTTAAATTACTAAGCCACAGAGAAGTAAGAAACATAGGATACATTCAAGTGGTGTCTAACACCAAACGGCAACTATAGAATTCCCTCTAGAATTTTCTAGAATAGTCTTCGACGTTAGCGTCCATGCTGTAAAAAGTTTGGTGCAATGTTTTGCCGCAAATACCCAATATTGGGTTCAGCACAGTTCGGCCGAAGTTAGCCAGCCGATAGTGTACATGGATAGTTCGGGCTGCACATTCGTGGTCGCAATCTGACCTGAACATTCAGGCAAATGTTCGGTGATAGTGTACTGGTAGATTTAGGCTTAGTTGTAGCAAACAAACAACCAAACTACAACAGTTTAATTATTATCCATAAGAATAACATGGGAATTTTAAATTTACAATTTTTAAAATTATCTCTTTATACAACAACACTTCAATATATAAAATTATTTCCTTTTTTAAGCTCAATAAAATGGTTTGGAGAGAAATTGTAAAATTTTGTGTTTTAAGGGTCAGAAATCAGAAACCCCAGTTCCCATAGTCCGATTATGCTGGTTTGCGTACTTGTTTAAATAAACATAGATTTACAGGTTTGTACCAAATTTCAACAAAATTGGATCATTTTTGCTTGAGCTATTTCGGTAACATATATATATGCATTTGGACGGATGGTGTTTTGGCCTCTGGGGACCTCAAAACGAAACAGTAAATCGTTCCCGGGTCTAGGTCTTACCATGAGACCTACGAATAGCTTATTCCCTATATGGGTAATTCGCTAAAAACAATTTTTCACGACATTTTGGGATCTGGAATCGGATCCCATCCTCAGATCAAAAAAGTACCTAAAACATACTGTAATAAGATTAGGCTTCATTTTGGTTTTTGCGTGACATTATAGTTCTGACTACTATAACGTTTTCTTTGTGGTTATTCTATGTGTTTTCCTGCTTTAGGTCGGTTTCCTTGGCAATCTTGTGATGTTTTAGGTACTTTCTCACCCGAGGATGAAATCAGATTCCAGATTCAAAAATAATGTGAAAACTTGTTTATTTTTTTACTTATTGTGATGGAAAATATTTCCTTAAACCAAAACTTCAATAAAAAAAAAAATACAAATAGTGATTATTTATAGAATAATAATTAAAAGAAATCAATTCATTCTGGCATATAAAATAAATCCTCATCTCAACTAAAGAAAAGTCAGAAAGTTTTTTAATATTTCCGTTGCTAAATTTGATAACTTACAGGAAAAATAACGTATTAAAATAAATTATAAGCAAACAACAATTTTCTGCTGTGGCTTAGTTTAATTAGCATTTCGAAAAAACCGATCACATTGCACACTGATTAGGTAACGAAAAAAGACTCAAGTTTAAATTACTTTTGGCCCAGCTACCAATAAAGAATTTGATAGATTTTATTTAAATTGATAAAAGTCTAAACCAAATAATAAAGCACTCAACAGGTCAGAAGGAAGACTTAAGTAATAAATTCATAATATTGGGTGGAATTTGTGTGTAGAAAGAAAAAGAAGCATTTTCATAACCAGCTTTATTAGGACATTTTATTTACATATAAACATTTAGCTTGTATGTCCAATAACAGAGGTATTGACTACATCATACATATGAATCAATAAATTATAACTCAAAACTCAATTATAAAAAAAAATTTTGTGACAAAATATGTAGCACACCTAAGTTGCGGTTATGAATGAAGGCAACAAAAATATAGTGATCAAACTTTTGTGGTATATCTATACCATAGTTGAACAATTGTAATCAAACCTAAATGATAAAGAAATCATTTAGTAACAAATGATTGACTGGTGCCTTAATCACTTTCTTACTTTGGCATTGTATTATGGACAACTAAAGAATGTGCATTGAGCATTTAGTAATAAGCTTGGGTATGTTGCTACAGAGCTGTGTTTACAAACCTTATAAACAACAAAGTTTCCAGGTGACAACCTTTACTAGGTGTACAAAGCAGTTGTCTGCTTGCAATATTGAGCGGAGCAAGAATATCAATTCAATAATTTTGGAAAATGTAACAACGAAATGTTTGTTCCCAATGGGCTCGGGTTCACATGAATGGAATGTTTACAAGCAGTATTCAAAGACAATGCTAAATCTGGTTCACATAAATGGGATGATACTTTGATACTTTGCAATGAAACTTACCGTATCCAAAGTCAATGCTACTATTGTCGAATGTAAACATCGTATTTCTACTTTCATTTTTTAAAGTCAATGGTACATTTGGTTCAGGTAAAAGGGATGTATACTTGCAGTATCCAAAGTCATTGGTACATCAGGTTTACGTAAATGTGATTTCTACTTGCAGTTTCCAAAGTCAATGGTACATGTGTTTCATATAAATGGGATGTCTATTAGCAGTATCTAAAGTCATTGGTGCATAGGCTCTAATAGGTATTTAATTTTGTAGTATATTAAGCTTATGCTCAACGGTATTGATCCGATAGTGTTTCCTTTTTTCTGTATTTGTAATGTGCTTTAATAAATATACATGGTAAAATACAGCAATTTTCGATGCTACAACAGATATCAATTTTTCCTACAGTTACCTGACAAAATGGGTTTCCTTGCACTGATTATAACACACAAAGTAGCTGATTCCTGCATTTACTTACTTTCATACACTCATTTTACTTTCCCACACTCCAGTATTTCAACCAATCAACACATAATAGTGTGCTTGCATTATGAACGTAATACGTGTACGCTTGAAAACAAGTTGGCAACACTATTAAATCAATCAGCTGATGCAATGTTTATTTGTCGTTCAACGATTTGGACTTAACTTAATCCATAAACTGTTGTTGAGTGTAGAATAAACATTACAAAACCAAAAGAGATATTCATATTTTCATTCATTACTCAATCAAGTCTTCAGTTGAATGAATTCATTAAAATTGTAGTCTAATGCGTAGTCACATTGTTTGGATAAAATGTTGTAAGTTAATGAGCTCAAAACTCTTTGGTAAACAGATAGTGAGAAACCACAATTTTTTATTTGGAAAAAAGCTTTGAAACTTACTCTAAACAATATTTATTTTAATTTTTATTTGTGAAGGGAATTTGGAATAAATCTATCTATTTCTAAATGGTCAATCATCAGTTATCAACCACTAAGATGGGGACAACACAATCTGAGTGAAGGATGAGTGTAGAATGGTGTGAGATGATCTCTGTAGTCAGTACGGTACTAGTGTGACCAAGATCAGTTGTTTCATTAGCAAGGATTATTTATCTAAAGCCCAATGATCAGGAATGGTTGTGTCCAGTTTCGAATCATCAAAAACCTACTGACGTTTCTCAGCATCAAACCAGCAGCCTTTTGATTGTTAGTCAATCACTATAACCACTCGATTACCCAGAAAGTCAGAGATATCCATGGGACAAAACTCAGCAGTGATTAAGGTCCACAAAATATATTAATTTAAAAAATCAACTCATAAATAATACAAGTAACTAGTAACTTATAAATAAATCTTTTATTATTTTTCATGTTTATAAAATAACATATCAACTGTTAATATGTTGGGGTTCTCAAAAAAACTGGTTTGTGAATCATAAAAATAAAGAACTGATACTCCCAGCAGTCTAATCACAATAATTATGAATGGAATTACACAGTAGTATGTTCAAAGTTGTATACTAACTAGTACAACTGGAATATTAATATTAATGCACCTTTATGTATTTAAATCTACAAATATCACTATTGGTATACAGAGTAGAATTTTCTAGCATAGTCAGAAAAAAATCAAGATTATGCCAGTGGTTTATTACACTGGCATAAAAGCGAGTCACAATTTATTAAAATGATAAGTTTAAAACGATAACGTTATTATGTGTCTACTAGAAATACTTTAGTAAAGTATAGTAAGATTTAAGTGCTTAGCAGAAATTTAAGTCCATAGGCAAACATGGAAAATTTAGACTGACATTATTTAGACCAGACATGTGTAATATACATATTTACTATATGCCCATCCCTAATTTATGATATACACGTACACATGGACATCTCTTTGGGTACATAATTTGTCAGCAGTTATAAACAAAAGAATCAATCAAGGGAGGAGCTTTCAAATTTATTCAGTTTTAAAATGTTTGTCAATTACTTTTTCTAAATAGATTAAGATGAGAATAATTTAAAGATATTTTTTTAAGAGTCACATTCCTGGCATTATAGTAATTTCTTGTAGTAATGTGCCATACTGGAATAGTATCCAAATTCAAGATGTACATATGACCATTTGCCTATAGATTACAAGACAACTTCATTAATAACTACAAAAATACATTTATTGAAATTTAATGATAAATTAAAGGCCTCACTTATACCAAGAGCATCAGTTCATTCTTGATAGTAAATTTATGAATCATTTCATGAAAACCCTGACATTAAAAAGTGATGAGATATTATCAAACTAAAATATACACTAGGCGCAGCCTCCACCTTCCCAGCTGCGCTGCACACAAATGATTGTGAATATTTAAATACTACATCTAAAAAAATTAAATATTTGTTAAAATTATGGCTTTACCATGATACTTTACATATAAACAAATTATACACGTTTAAGTTTACATAATCATACAATTCATCTCGGCTTGGCCAAGTACTACTGTCACTTTACATGATCGAGTGTTTTTTATTTACGTAATTTGTAAAAGGTAACATTCAAATCACTTAAAAAAATGTATTTGTTACATATTCACCCTTTAGTTTTGTGGCAGTTAAACATTTGCTGCTATGGGGGAACGTCTGTACCTCTACTTGGCTGACCACATGTAACAAACAATCAGATACAAAGATTTAATAACACTGCACACACCGGAACGGTGGCGGTATTGGTGAGTTTTTTCATCTCCCCCATCCACCATCACTGCCGCGGAATAATCGCTGGGGCGTTCACACCGAAGCGATTCCGCACCGCTGCGGTGACAGCAGTCTACAGCAATTTTTTGTCGTCATTTATGAATATGAAATCAACAAGTGCGGTGTGTTGTTAGTTAGAAATATGACAGACGACGAGGAAGAACTGCTGCTAGTGTTCGATGTAGCTGAAGATGACGATTGCAAAGATAACATGGGGCATACATAGTGGGTACATGACATCAACAAAAGGTGATTTAAACATGGCGAATACCATACATTGATGCTTGAACTGAGGACTGAGGACCAACATTATTGCCATGTGTTTGCTTGGAGTAATGGACGCAAAATGACTCGTCGCACTGTCACCGCTGGGTGTGAAATGAACATGCTGCATCTCAGCGGTGCAGTGGTTCGGGCGGTATACCACTACCGCTCCCACCGCTCCGGTGTGGTCTCTCGCATTTACTTCCATTATACTAAATCACCGTGTGAATATCGCACCGCTCCGGTGTGTGCACCGCTTTATGAACACACGAGAAAAAACACTTTCCTTTACCCTTAGTGACAAAACCGAAATAACCAGACAACCTTTTACATAGTAAATGTAATATACTCTTCATTAATAACAAAAAATGTAGTCAAAATATGCTGCCACCTCATACATACTTACCAACATGTTTCTTTCTGTTCTAGCTTCGGTATGTTTATAAATTATCAAACTATTAAGAAGCTCGTAGAACTGGACATTAACAATTTGGCTTAAATATTTAAGGGAAGGCGGTGACTAAGCCTTCTATCACAGGGTAATAACTCTCAAAATATAACTAAACAAAGTGAACGATAACATATGATAAACTGAAAATGAGATGTGTATTGTCTATGGTTTACTTTACACCATGGAGATTGTGACGTTAATACCGAGATTCCCTGTGTCAGCAAACAGCTGGGCAATAGTTGTATCAAACACGAGGCAGTCAGAATTGAGGATTGCGGACGACACTCCCTCGTGGATGCTGCGCGGAGTCGCTTCCCAAGTCAACCTCCGCCTGTGACCGTTGAGCTCCAGTCTGTGGAGCAAAAACACATTGTGTAGACTACAATACAACACACATAACCAGGGATGATTGTTTAACCTAGATCAATTTCAAACAAGGGGAAAATCATTTTAACTGCCCTTTTCTAGGAATTTAGAGGCTTCCATCCATTCCCATCCTTATTGTCGTGATACAAAAGAATTGTTGCCTCGCAGGTCTTGATTTTTTATTAAGCACCCAAGAAAATAACAAGAAAAACAATCACTAACTTTAAGAAATGTTTCAAGTGTGATGCTATTGATTAATTGTATCAATTACTTCATTAAAATATGTGTGTAAATTAATAAACACATTAATCATAATAATCAATGTGGTTAAAATTCAACTTTGTGTGTGTTACCCAGTTTCCTACTTCCAACAGTAATATTGTGCAGTATTTTGTTATAGAAGAGGTAGTGTTTTTCAAACTAAATGTAATCATTAAGTTGGGAGTGAGTGTTGCAGTCACAAGTGTAGGATGGATAAGTGAGGAAATGGAGATACAACTGTAGATTAAAAGTGACAAGGGAGAATGATATATATCCGTGATCCATGAGTGAAACAGATTCAGCCAATTAATTATAGTTGGAAGTGACAGCTAGACTGGTACATCCCACTTAGTGGCACATTGCCTCGTCTGACCAAGCCCCCCCCTCCCCACACCTAACACCTCAGACATCGACCCCCCCCCCTCACAACAATTCAACAACAATTGGGGGACCAAAAAATTTTCAGGGATATTCTATGTGTTAAATATAAGGCAACAATCCAAAATATATGGTAAAGCAGCACATTTGGTGAAATTTACCTATTTCACAATAAAGTAAGCCTACAAATATTTACATATATCATTATTGCTCTCCAAAGATTATTTTTTCACATTTGTTATAACTTTCAGATTTTAGATGTCACCACTGTTTTATTGTTATCATTACTAGTCACATTGCATATGTTTCTCTTAATTGTTATAACTTTCATATTTATGACAACTTCAATATTTTATATGCCACCACTGTTTATTGTCACATTGCTCGTCACATTGTTTCGTCTTATTAATGAAAACTGTTTTCTGTTTTATATCATTGTTATGTCAAATAACAGATTGACTCATTACTTTAGGCAGTTTTGTTCCTATCTTTTTTTGTTTTTCTTGTCACACTTCATATCATTCTTCCTATGTTGCTCAGATTTGTATTTCTAGATTGTAAATACTGCAATAATTAATTGTCACAGTGGTTTGTTTATATTGTACTGCACATTCTTGCTGTCAAATGTATATCATGTTATCTTAATGCTTGTACTAATTTAAGTCTATATTGTAAACTGGTTTATGCCGTCAATAAACAAATTTAATTGAATCATATACACATTTTGTCAGTTGGCAAAAGGCATTGGTTCATTGACTCTGCATATCAAAGTTCACAGTAAAATTAATTAGCTGAATCATATCCCACCTATCCTGTCTCTCAACACAAACACTTTACACCGATCATCATAAAATATTTTAGAAAATTTGTTTTTTTTTAAAGTCAGTTTTATTAAGCTTCTTTCTTGGTAAAAGATGAATTTTCAATATTTTTTAATGTTATAACAATTGGGAATAAATTACATAATCACTCTTATCAACTTTTGAGGGGAAACATGAAGGATGGACGTTTTCATAGAATGCCTGATTTAATATTATCAGGCATTTATTCTGATATAATTTTATTCCAGATTATTGCTATATCCAGTGGGGTTAGACAAAGATTCAATTTAAAACAGCTGATTTTGGTAAACAATAACAATGGAAACTTATCAAACCATATGATAAGCTTATGAGTACTGATTTAGTGACAGAAAACCTTTTTCCATATTGTCAGGAAATGTGAACGGTCATAGTATGAATGGTTCCAAGTCCCATTGACTTTTGTATTTTAATAGTATTATTAAATCCTTTCTTATATATTTTTATTTTTACCTTATTTATCCTTTTTAACTTTTAATTTTTTATCATGAGGTTTTAAGTTAAGTTATCTGCTGTAGCCCCCTGGTGAAAGTGTTTTTCCTTTTTAATTATGTATTGGCATGTAGAGTAGTATAAAGTATTTTAAATTGATTATAAGTTGAATGGACATCAAAGATTCTGTAGTAAATGGACTGATACAACTCGTTCCCCACGCACAGGCTTTGCGTATGTGGGGACCATCCTTTATATGTATATTATAATTTTTGTAAGATATTTTTTGTTTGGAATAAATGATTTTTGATTTTTTTTTATAGTCTAGAACATAGGGTGAATTGGGAGCAAAGAATCCGTACACTCGGTTTGGTGCCTGAAATTGATTTGTTTTTCCACTCAATAATACTACCAATTTTAGTTTTAACGTTAAGTTAATATTTTAAATGTTTCTCGCGATGTTATGCAATATGTAATACAATTTAATGATCTTTGGAGATTTTAAATTGGAGCTCTAATGCAATGAAACTAGTTATCTTATAACATAAACCCAAAATAGGTTGACAACGACGAAAAGCTAAGTAATCTATATATAATGGTTAATTTGGAATCGTTTAAACTCACCTATACGCAAAGTTTTCTGCTTGCTTGCGTGAGCCGATGAGCTGCACGATGGCGAAGAATTGCTGATGGCCATCATACTTCTCTTGCTTTTCAAGAACTAACATAAAGTTGTGACCGAAGCACGACTGCATCATTACCCAGTCTACGGCCCCAGGCAAGTTTATGTCTGTAGCGAGGAAAACTATATCTTCTCCTAAGGATAAGAAAAATATTTGATTATTTATGTCTGGAAGAATTTGCCCAAATTGTATTAAACTAAACTCAGTATATCAGGGGACAACATACTGTGAAATGAACATGCTGATATTGGATATGAACATGCTGGATTTAGCATTGGAGATCAAAAACTCAACCAAGTGTACCTTACCCAAGGATACCCAAGGATGCAATTTCAATAAGGAAAAATCTGACAAACGCTATTCTACTCTTAAGTTGAATTATAGAAGATTTCAATAATCTTACTGAAATAGTAAAATACAAAAGACAACAATCAGTTTTTACAAATTCCTAGGGAGTTAATTGATTCATTGACTGGACTAATAATTAATAGGCATAATTTTGGAACAAAGATATAATTTCACCTAAATATATATAAAACAGTTTGCGGGACGAGTAAGTTATCATTGATAAGTAATCATTTTGGCTACTAATACAATCATAATTTTGGCTACATACATAATAATAATACATAGCATCTTTAAAAAGTAAGGAGCATTTTAAATATCAAGATAATAACGTAAAACAGTGAGAGTACAGTAAAATCCCTTACAACTGCTTTCCATTACCTAGAAATCATAAGAAAAAGTTGAAATCAATTAGAAAATTAGCTAGCTACGCAACAGGAATATTCCGCTGTAATCATGCGGGTAGTTGGTCGGTATTGGCCTAAGTCATTGTTGCAGCAACTGCTGTTAAGATTAAGTTCAGAAAACAATGATCGATTATTACAAGAAAAATATTAGGTATATATAGTTGTAGATTTTAAGATGGCATTAATTAAAATGATGTAAAATCAATTACGGATCAAATCTGTTACAGATTTTTATGAACCGATATAGCTTTTAAATTCCAACCATTGACTACCTACCCAAAAATCCCATTTTTCAAAAGAGCCTTGCCCCCTTTATTTCCTGCAGTATATTGTGATTGTGACTTGCCTTGGAGTGTAGTGATGGACTTGTGAGACATCATCAGGTGAGGCATGACTTGCTCTAAAGCTCCTTGCCACTTACAGCTGGCACCGGGACAGGGACAGGAGTACGGACGGTACTCGCAGATCTCTTCATGCTCTGCTTTCTGAGTATGAAGCAACGACATGGAGCATCCGGAAGTGGAATACTTGCACGGGAACAGCACTGTGCTGGCTACCTTCTCCATGGCCAAGTTCCTTATGTTCCCTAGACAACAAACACTTATATAAATCAGCTCATAACAATTATATTTATATACGTCTGTAAAATATGTGACATGGTGATTGTCGAATGCTGGTGTCTCATAGTTCATCATTAGCAGCAGGGTAGATCCATCAAAATCGTCACATTTGTCTAGGTAGCCAAGTTGTCATAGTGCTCACTCTCAAATACGGCAGTTACTGGTTAGATTACAAACAAAATTGTTTCCAGACCCAGATGCCATTTGTCATTGGGCTATCCATTAATGATGCTGGTCAAGATCAGGGTTTAGACCGTTCCCCTACAAAAGTTTTAAAAATGCCAAGGTGTAAAAATGCACACAAAAAGGGCTAGGTTATTCAGTGTCCAATGACAGTAAAATTCCAGAACAATTCCAGGTCAAAACTTGTTGCTCAAAAAAGAAACTAATTTTTTTGAACTTTCTATTACATTGAAAAAGCATAGAACCTGCATTAACTCCAATACTAGAAGAATACAAACACATTTTAAAATTATAAAAATTAAGATGAATACAAGACACACAAAATATAAAAAATAGTAAAAAAACTAGCAAACTTGTTTTGTTATTTTCTGTAGGATAAGCGGTTACTAAACAAAACTTACAAATTTTTTAAAAACAAATAACATAAAATAAATTAAACAGTGAATCAAGTGCAACAATTGAATTGACCAATAATTATCAGACAAAAAGAAAATAAATGTTTCAAATCGTACATTGTTAGTAGTGTTCAGGAAAGTGCAAAATCGTACATAGACTATTTATTTTGGGTTCAATATTGTTTATTTGTTTTGGTTCATTGCAGTAACCAACCGATGTAGTTACATTTTAATCCAGGGATTTTAAATGCCAAATACAAATCATAAACCTTAATTCTCAAATTTTTAATTGAATCGTTGCTTTGAATCAAAAGCGTTTTGCTACTTCGCCCACCCCTACCTAATAAAGATATTAATAATGGAGGACTAATAAAAATATTAACAATGAAAATTTTGATATTTTAAAAATTGTACAGCCATTGAATAGAACAATTGTCACTAATTAGGATATAATGTGAGAAACATCATTAAAATTAATTAAATAACTTCAAGAACTTGGTTACAATTAATAAAGATAAAGAACAAACTGTACAAAGGTATTTTGTGGTGAAACTAAAATTTGTCAAGTATTTGAATAGTTTCAATAGTGAATCTATTGGAGTTAATAATTACAACTATAGTCTAGTTTATTTTCTTTTCTTACTATGACTGTAAGTTAGACCAAGTATGCCATGATAAGGCCTATGACAAACAATAAGCTATTACAAACTCACATTAAAGCCACAACTAACTGTTCACCACAAGTCCGTCGCAAGCCATTTCAAGAGACTGATCTACATTTAGATTTCAATCCTAGCAGTTGTCAGTTACACCAGACATTTATGTTCTGTATTACCATAAAACTATAAGTGGTTCAGAAAGAGAACAATAGGTAGCAGCATATTGGCAGCAATGCTCCATGGCATTTTACTTAGTAGAAGAGTTAAACTAAGCATGATAAGATCAATCACAACTGTATCAATTCCATAATAAATCTGTCAATTAGTGGCATTAGCAATAAATAACAATGCCAACGTGATTCTTACAGTGTGCATACAATATAAAAACCAGCTGTTATTGCAAACTTTATGTCATGAATTTATCTAAGCTATGAATTATTCACTTGTGTACCTAATGTCAATATTCTTCAGATTTTTCATCTTATATCTTGCAGTTTTAACAAGTGATAGCATCGCAGTTTTAAATTAACAATTAATGTAAGCATAAAATTGAATAAGTTTTTTATAACAGTTGTGTTTATTGTATCATAAGTCATAAACTGAACACGGTACACAAGGAATAGTGAGATCTAGAATTACTTTATTTTAAAACTGTTTAAGCAGGAATCAAAGCAACATAGCAATCATCTTCCGCGATCGATGCGATCTCCTAAAGTAAAACATCTCCCGTGGCAAAGCAACATCCGAGAACATCTCCCACGGTTTCGCTAAAATCCGCGAGTATTCCTTAACGATCGCGGTAACATTGTAACCGTCTTCCATGATCACGGTTACATTGTAGTCATTTACCGCGATATCGGTAACATCTTAATAATGTCCTGCAGTCAAGGTAACTTCGAAATCATTCTCCGCGATCTCGATAAAATCGTTATTATTCCTCCCATCACCAAGATACAATCCAACATTCCAGCCCTCCAGAAAACTTTAAATAATTCAAATCTCCCCAGAAAAAATAAATAAGGTATGCCGAACATTTCCCTCATTTTTGGAACCAAACCTGTTTTCATTACATTTTTACTACCTTGCACTATGCCTTGAATGACAGAACCTGTCTCCTGACCTTCCATCCACCTGGGAAGCGGCCAATGGTTTAAGGCCTGGGCCAGTACCAGATAGACGGAGGTCCAGACAAATTGCTTGGGAGCGAGGTGCAACTGGCACGAGGTAATGTCAGAATATACATAATATGAGATTCTGCTTCAACACATAGCTAGTGCTGACTATTCATAACTGAACTTGTAGGTTTACAATTTTGAAAGGTTTCGATGTAAGTACAGTATATGATTTTAAGAGGAACTAAATTGTATAGATCAACTATATACAACACACTAGTTAATCCGGCGCTATTTTGAAAATTGGTATTGGTTTCTAAACAAAATCGATTGTTAGTGCCGGCCGATACCATCTGTACTGTACCTAGCCAAATAGTACTCATTTCACATAAGTTGACCTTTTTGTATGATATATTAAAAATGTAAAGATATGTTGGTTATGTATAAAGAGCCGTCTCAATTTTGTGATTTTCGAGTGTATTTGTGATTGAAATTCAAGAATCGGAAACCAGGTAATTTCAAAAGTATAGGTTTAAAAGGTTCTGGGGATACTAGTTTTGTTGGCAGGAAAATTTCGTTGCTCCCGTTTTGAAGAGATTTATCTAAAACCAAGTCAAATGAAGATCTCAGAGGCTTTAAATAATATATTATATTGTAGCAAGCATTATAGTTTGAAATGTAAATGAAATTAACTTATTTTCACTCAGGGTCTCCAGCTGACTGGGAAATAATGAATAGTACGTGCATTTTGATGACTGGATAAAGACATGTGAATTGTACGTGAAATGGACAGGGGATTTAAATTTTTGAATAATTGCCAGTAACAGTATATTGCACAGCGCCCATTCATTTACAATGTTCCGTCCGTTCTCTTTCCACGTCATTGCATTATCGCAGGTTACGATGACAATGTTGCTATGATTGTGGAGCGTCACAGATGTTCCAGCCAACGCGGCTATGCCCGACGCAGTGGTGCATAGCTCTTGTCCTTGCTACAAATAGGCCTGTTCTTTGTTGGTACCATAATAGCGGTTATCAGAACCAATAATCTTCCTACTGATGTAAAATTCCCGGGAATTTAAAATTGAGGAAATATTCCCAACCAGCAAGGTAGGTTTAAAAACTGTTACTTAATAGGTAAAACCCTGTAATTATATGGTTGAAATCAACCGCAAAAACTGAAATATATTTTAGTACAAAATTGTAATTGAAATAAATAACTGGGAATTTATAATTTTATAAGCGAAATTGCTCCAATTAATAGGTTCCAATTAAAGGTCACTTTGGAAGTTGTCTGATTAAACAAAACACAAACACTCTTTATGATCAAAAACTATTATAATTGATTTGATACATAAATCAGAAAAATAACCTCGTAAATACCCAGGAAATAAAAAATCTTACCTACTTGGAAAAATTGTTAATTTAACATATCAAATTAAGACTACATATTCAAAACAAAAAGGTTTGATGGGAAATACTTAACGTGGTACACAAACATGCAAAATTTCATTTTGTTGACTATAGCCGTTTCAAAATGGCGGCCATCTAAAATCTTTGACCTCAAATTACATGAAAACCACTAGAGTTACAAAAAAAAACACAAGAATAACAAAATGTGGGAAATTTTATGCCAAATCAAATGACACCTAGATCTAAAAGATCGGACAAGAAACAGTCGAGATATAATTTTTTTAAATAATTAATAATTTTTTTACTGGCTTTTAATTGTTATTGTTTATTCTTTAAAATCATCTGCTACAGAGTACATTACGTAACCTTAAACAGATCTCAATAGTTAAGGTAAAAATAGGACACTTAATATATTTACCATCTAGTAAAAAAACTAAATGTTGATGTTAGGGCAAACCAGCTGTCTTACATTGTTGTAACAATTTAGAAAGGATCAGATGATTTTAAAGAATAGACAATAACAATTAAAATCCAGTAAAGAAATTATTAATTATTAATTATTAAAAAAATTAATAACTCAAAATAATCATGTGATCATCATCTCAAAATCATCCGTCCAACCAGCTGTCTTACATTGTTGTGACAATTTAGAAAGGATCAGATGATTTTAAAGAATAAACAATAACAATTAAAAGCCAGTAAAGAAATTATTAATTATTTAAAAAATTATTAACTCAGCTGTTTCTTGTCCGATCTTTAAGATCTAGGTGTCATTTGATTTGGCATAAAATTTCCCACATTTTGTTATTCTTGTGTTTTTTGTGTAACTCTGGTGGTTTTCATGTAATTTGAGGTCAAAGATTTTAGATGGCCGCCATTTTGAAACGGCTATAGTCAACGAAATGAAATTTTGCATGTTTGTGTACCACGTTAAAATACACAAGTGTGTCAAATTTAAAGTTTGTACCTTGATTCAAACTCGAGTTATAAAGTTATTTATAAAAAACACATACAGACAGACAGACGGAAAACCTGGCTCCGGCGACCCATGTTTATAATGTAAAATATTCATGTATTAACCCAAGGAATAATCCTGTGAATTTTTTCGAGAGAGTTCACAAACACCCTGTATATATGACATCTTCAATAATATATATGATATATCTATGATATATTTTCAATGTTTTAAAATTAAATAATTAAGTTACTATTACATTTAGCTTTAATTCCCCTTTTGTTTGTTGAAACCTAAATGTACCAGTTCTTGTATGGCAATGTTGAAAGTTGTGGGTCTAACAATGCCAAATTGTAAAGCTGGAAAACATCAATGAACAGGAAATTTTTAAATTTACATTGTTATTGAATATGTTAGACCAAAGGATGTTTAAACATGAGTTCTAAGAATAATGCTTTGTACATAAATACCTCAAGTTTTTGATGATAGTATAAGAATTAAAATCCATTTAGCTTCATAAATTCCAATTTGTTTGTACAGGAAATTAATGCATGGAGTGGCAACTCTTAGATTAAAATGTTTGAATTTACTTAGGTAACATTTAACATAGTTTTTAAGGGTCTGTAACTGTCAATATGTGTCAACACTTGAAACGTTCAAAATTTAAAGATTTTCATAAGTTCCCAATATTTGGGAATCTTCCCGGTCCCGGGCCAAAGAAATATTCCCGGCAATATTCCCATTTTATAAGTTCCCTCCCACTGGGAATATTCCCGGCCCACATCACTATATAAAACAGTTGAAGGTTGTACAGAGAATCGCCTTAAGGTACTGACACATCACTATTCAAGACCAATTAACTATGTTAACAATAACTAATCAATTAATTAAACTATGTTTGTGACATTTAAGCATTACTTTACTAAACTCTAGCTTTCTTAGTATTAATTTTGGTGGTATAATTTAGGATTTCTTAAAATTGGTTATGTAGGCCTATATGTAAAGTAGGGATGGACGAGATTGGATTTTTAGTTCGAGACGAGACGAGACGAGATTTTTTATTTCTCATAAAATTTCGAGACGAGATCGAGACGGGATTTCCCTTCTCATACACAACGGGAAATGCACGTTCAAAATTTTTACCTGATTTTGTAACATTGTTAGATGACTGTTTAAATACAAAAATAATGATAATAGGCAAGAATATTTACAATCTTTTATTAAAAAACATCAGCATAACATTTTTTTATTAATCACGCCTAACTTATTAAAAATGCCTATGATTAGGAAACATAGTGATATCAGTTAGGATAGAGTTCAACTTATCCTAAAATAAAATAAATCATAAAATAAGGCAATATTAATTTTTATAAAATAGTTAGGTACTTGTTTTGACTTTTTATAGTAATAAACATTCCTCACACTGCTTACATTTAACAAAACTTCTCAAATGTTATTAAAGTAATATTATTAAAATAATTAAAGTAATATTTACATTTAAATAATTAATTAAATAAGAACGCCTTCGCAAAGGAAACGCAACTACAACACGCTCCTGTATTGCGGGTATTGCATTGACTTTCTGCAGGCGTTTTAATTTTTTTTTTTTTTTTTTTTTTTTTTAATTCTTGTCTCGATAAAAATCTCGGCCAAAAAGAAATCTCGTCTCGTGTAACGAGATTTAAAATTTCCCGAAAATACATGTCAATAGCTCAAATAAAAGTAGGCCTACCGTGTATTTTTATGTTTTATTCGTAATGTACCTAAGTGTAATATCGTTCGTGTACGTGTTTCAAAACTTCAAGACGCACCCAATGGGGAAGAACAAGGACTTATATTAGGACTGATGATGGCAGTTTATTCTGCCGAAATGCATCTCCTGTAATAGGACACAGCACAAGGATCGACTGGCGGACACAGGTAATTTAACCTTTTATTGTAAGAAAAATTCAAGTTGTAGAGGTTGAATATTACTTTTTTTCATGTCCTACCTTCACATCCTAGGATGCTAGGTTCTAGCCCGGAACTGTTTTTTACATCACTTCAGGCTAGACCTATAGGGTCTTGGCATTATCACATTGATGATTGGCAGAATTTGAACCTGTGACCTCGGGCTCCGAAGCCCCGCATTCTACCACTAGACCAAATAATTGCTCAGCCCAAAGGTTAAATATTACTTAACAAAACCGTTGGTTACTTTTAATCCCTTGATCGTTTTGAGCATGTACAATGCCTGTCTGGCCGATGGGGTGTTACCCTCATGCTGGAAAACAGCTAGGCTTGTGCTTGTGGGGAAGAGGAGGGGAGTCCCAGATCTGCCATCCTCTTTCAGACCTTTGTGTCTGTTAGTCACAGCTGGGATAGTACTCTAGCAGTTTATCTGTTCCCCCCCGACTGAATTCAGCCATAGTCGCTGCGCGAGACCTGCCCCTTGTCAGTACGGCTTCAGGAAGGGGCGATCTACGGTCGACGCTATTGAGGAGGTGAAGCGGGCTGTGGCGCTATGGTGGTTTCTTCTCTTAGCTGGTTGATGGCCAATAAAGTCAAATTTGCAGTATTTTTTTTTCCAAATTTTTACAAATTTGATTGAAATATTAAACAATTTTCTAGCATGCATCTGAACTGGCCTTTTGATGATAAGAAACAAACTTAGACACATATCAATTGCACACTAAAACACAATGAAAATTTAAATCTACAACTTAGTCTATATGGAAATAAAATACTAACGTGCTAGGAAACAATTTTCTGCTCGCACGTAGGAGTTACAAGTCTCAATAAAAAGTGATTAAAATATAATATTAGCTAACATGAAATTACAATATAAATTAATGGCCCCATCTTGACAGATTAAAATACTATTCCTGTTTATAGAAAAAAAGGACATAAAGATTAACAAAGGACTTGACATGTAACAAAATTCTTACTAAATGGATATTTATATATATTATTCTAAAATAAGAAGCCCCTGCTACAGACTGAACATAGTTTAAAATATATAACCGCAAAATCTCTTCATAAATTAAGCGATGTTCCAAATTATCCTCGATAAATTCTTCTCGCTATCTCTATAAATATAGGATGTTATTTTTGTTTAATCTTTATACAATAAGTATTATTGCTGTTGATTAAGGTTATATAGATTAGGTTAGCCTATAAGGAAAATAAGATTCTTCAAGAAGACATACATTTTAACATATTTTTAAAATTAAATTAAGACAACAATCACCGGTTTAGGTAGGCCTAAAATATTCACTGAGTTTTTTGTTTGCATAAGAATTCGTACATATAGGCATACAATGAATGTTCCATATTGCTTGAGTTGACTCAAAATCGTTTTCAATATTAATATTGTCATCATCAATATCACTTAAATTACTTAAAGAATTACGTAAAAGTCATGGAGTTCGTCACATCACTGGAACGGAGATCATAACCCATTTTGAACAACTCACTACGCACGCACATCAAACAACAAAACAAAACCAAACCATAGGTTAAACAATTAATTTGCCACTATTTGCAAACTCACGACAGCTGTTTCAGTTCAGACGGAGAGAAACAACATAATTATAACGATAAAAATACATCGCTAAACAGCCGTCTTCAATGGTCACCATGAAATCCTGAATTAGCTGAACAGATAGTATAAGTAAGCTGGGACATTGATTACGCATATACAGGGTGTTTCAGTAAAGCGAGATTCAGATTCTACATGAAAAAATAAGTCGAAAATGCAGACTAATTTTTTTCTAGATTTCGGCTTAGTTTAGCCGTAAACCGCCATTTTGTATTTTTTTGAAAATAATTAATACCTCAAAAGCCCTTGGATATATTTTCATACAACTTGGTCTACAGGTATAAACATTCTCTGAAAATATCTTTGATCAGGCTTATCAAATTTTAAAATGGTGGCCATTTAAAATATTTAGGGCCGGTTTCTCCAAAGTGGTTTAAACTTTAGAAACGGTTTAACTGTTACTTTAACTGGCTCACCGGTTTCTCCATTGTTCTTTGGAAGTTTAACTTAGGAAAAAGTTAAACCATATTACCAGCTGGTTTAAACCACATATTAGGGTTTAACTCACTGTCTGCACTAAAATACAACATAACCCCAAATTCCACTGTTGAGGCATTGACTACATTCAGTATAATGATCTATAAAAGAGGTTTGTTTTAACTAATATTGTCATGTATTACATATTAGACATTGGTTTTATATTTATTATTTCCTGAATTCATTTAATACAAGATATTTATTTATTTATCTTCAATTATCTTATTACATTTTAAGGTAGAACTGGGTAGTAATAAGTATATATAAGTTTAATAAGAAATAATACGTTTGTGTCAGTTTTAGTTCGGGGAAGACTTGTTCCTAACCCATTTAAGTTTTACGCTAGTTAATAAAAATATTGACTCCTGTGTTAATGATATTTTTCTTATCTTTAATCAATGTCTTATGGAATGGTTCAACTACGTCAATTGAAATTATCTTAATATTTGTTGTTCGTTTGTTCTGTTAGGGTAATCTTTTTCATAGTATTTTGTCTTACTCTTGGGTTTGTGCAGGTTTTTTATGTTTATTTATTACTTTTTTCATTTGGAGAAATAGCCTCTGGATCGTTATTAATCATTGTTATAATCTAAGGCTTACCTTACAATCCAATTGATTTATTGTGGAGACCTAGGTTTCTACGCCGGAGCGTTATCGTCAGTCCTAGGCTAAGCTAAACCTTTTGTGTTTCATCTCTTACTTGAGATATTGTCGGTTGAATAGAATTTTTACAAATACAAACACTGAATATACATAAATATTTACAAAAACATAGTAGAGAGCTTTGATGCAGGGCCATGATCTTGTCAATCCTAACCTCCAATGTTGAGACGTGATAAGGAAGATTTTAATTTATTTAATTAATTTATTTTATTTTTTTTATTTTTATTTATTTTTATTTAATTTCCATATTTGATTATACAACTATTACGAATGCGAGATAATAAACTTGGAATTATTTATATTAGCTGACTTCAGAGTAGCCTATTCCAAATAAACTATGATGTGTCACTCTTTAGAACCTTCAACGTCAGTTGAGTTTAGCATCATAATTAACCTCACTTTTCAGTATCGGTTTTGAGTACAATGATGCGAAGTATCGAGTATCGGCGATTCTTCAAAACCACTGGTATCGAAAGTATCGAGGTAACGAGAATCGGAATCGGCCCATCCCTAGTTTGGCTGAAAGGTAGTGCACTGCTAAGAGTATTTGGAAACAATACAAAAAATAACTCTAGTTCTGGGAAGTACACTAATTGTGTTCCAATTTAAATCTTTTAACTGTGTGAATGAACTGCTGATTTGCTCCTAGATTACCTTCCAAGGGGTGGGAGGATCTTTATCTTTTAGGACAGTTAGGCAGTAGCAAAGGCCCTGAGCACCTGTGTGGTGGAATCAAGGTTGGTAGATAAAGGTATAGATAGGGACTAGGTCCTGTGATACAATAAACAAATAACCTCAAATAAAAAAATCCATGGATTATGGATAAAGGACAATAACGGATAAAAATAGGTAGTATAGTAAAACCTCGAATAACCATCATTCTTTTAACCACCATCTTCTATCCACTAATTCAAAAATGTGTATTTTGCTATTTTCATTGTAGGTTTTTCCCATGCCAATGTTTTGAAAACAATTTAAAGTATACAAATTTTCCAAACTATAGTAAATTATTAAGGCATTTTTGTTATCTTGTATTAATTTAGCCGTGATACACGTCCCACCCGTGACGGTCATTAGAGGTTTTACTGTAATGGTTATTCATGGTTAAAAGGAAGGATATTAGGGAAAACTCACCAATATCAAATGATTCCAAAGTGTTAGTCTCAACATCAATAATGGGTTCCAATCTCGCTGAAAAGTTAGTGTAATTTTATAAGTAGAAATAAATGTGTTACTTTGTCCAGTAATTAATATATAACAAAAATCAAAATAAAAATGGTTTATTCTTTAAGTCCGAGGGCTGTGCAGGAAAAAATTAGATCTTTCGGTCTAGCAGCAGTAGATAGGACTTAGGTGATTATCTAAGCTTGATGCAACAATTAGTGATTCTAAAAACAATGCACATCTACAGTGGCGGCAATAAGAGCCCACAGGCCCCCCCACCCCGCAAGTTTTTTCACCGGCCCCCTGCCCTCCCTCAACCCAATAATCTTTAAAAACATTATGACAAGTATTTCCGCCTAACCTTGCACTTTTGCTTGGGATGGCATCTCCCGAGGCGTACTCATGGTCTTGCATGATCACGACAAAATCGTGAATACTTCCCGTAGTTGTGAAAACATTATCGTAGTCTGGCGTAATTGCAACCAAACCTAGGACATCTACAGATAACAACATCATTGTCTCCCGCGTTCGCGGCCCAATCCCTAATATTTCATGCGGTGATGGAAAAAATAATTTTTTCTGCAATCACCTGCAGAAAAAGAAACGTCATCATCATCTTCTGCAATAGCGTCAAATCTAGAATACCGTGCACGGTCAAGGAAACATTATAATCGTCTTCCATTATTGCAGCAAAATCCTGAACCTCTCCTGGTGTGGACATCATTATCCTCTTCCGCATTTGCGGTAAAATATTGAACATCTCCCGGGTCCGCGGAGACATTGTCATCGTCACCAGCGGGGAAATGTCCTTGCGGCAAAAGCATAATCTTTCACACGGGGAAATGTTCTCGTCGCTATCCGCCAACGTGGCAAAAGCTTAATCATTTAATCTCGTGAACGTGATCCTTGCAGACATAAAAGCTTTTACTTTTTTTTATAATTTTTATTTGGGTAATTTGTATTGAGTATTGTGAAAATCGGCTCGAGCTCAATCTTCTATCTTTGTGCTTGATCCCTCAAGCTTGTAGGCCAGGCTCTGTTCGGCTCGAAAATCAATATTATATTCTATATTAAAAATCTACAGTTTCCAAAGCAAACTGATTTTGAAGCGACCAGATTTTCGTCTGAGGCCCATAGGTAAATAACATTTTTTACCTGACTCAAGTAAACAAATCTAGTGTGCAGCCTCCTAATAGTATCAATGTAAGAATGGAATTATTTATTAGCTTGTGTCCTAGCCTCCTAGGTTTATTCGCCGATCTAAACGTAAAAAAAAATACATGGCCAAGTTCATAATTAGTTGAATTAGCATAGAGGGCCCTCTCCGGTGTGACCCGCCGGGGGCCACATCAGTTCTAAACACAGCCCTATTATAGCGTGTTCACACAGTCCACGAGGTCAGTTGATGCAACCAACAAGACTGATGACAATTCTTTTACTTAGGTTAGTATAGAATTTCTATCGATTGGTCAAGTGTAGTGTCAGTTTAGCTGTTTTAAACTAATTGTCCTAGGGCTCTTACTGGTTTTAAATTTTCGTAACAAAAAACTTATGGTAATTCTCATATAAATATTGTTATGATAGTGGGGCCGTGTGGCAGAGACTGTCACACCGTCGCGTGCCCGGTCAAATTTCCCCTAAAACCCCGGTCAAGGCTCGCGGGCCCACTATCGCCACCACTGCACATCTAGTTAGAATAGCTGCTGGTATCTACTGTGCCTCATTAAATTTAATATTCCAAATAAAAACGAATCAAACCTAATCAATAATAAAATAAGGTAAATAAATAAACTGTTCAGACCAAGACAACATTTTAGATTTTGGTTGAAAAAATGTTTAGTTTAACTCCACCTTAAGTTGGGGCAAGCTACCTGACAGGAGGACAATGACCAAAAGGACATGGTTAAACAGGACCTATGATTAAATTCCACAAGTTAAACCTCACTGGATACACCACTTGAAAGTGTAAAATGTAATGTATGGTTATAAAATTTAGTTAATTTTTATCTGAGTACGGGTGAGTTATCATAAAACATACAGTTGTGCATTTGTACCGAGTTAATCGGCCGGCTTAGGTGCAGGAAATATAAAATCTGCAATTAGTATCAACTATTAGGTCAGCTGATTAACGTGGGACAGGGACAAAAATTGTTTGATTTATCATAGCTTAGATGTTAATGCCTTTTTTCAGATAACCAATTAATAAAATCTTCAAATTATTAATTACATTTCCACTTTTAAGTGATGTAGTCAATGAGGCGCAACTGTTTTGATTTAATCACAGGGCCAGGCAAGCCAATGTCATTTTTTACCTGTCTGGTCAGGTAGCTTGCCTCCTCAACTTAGCTTGAGACAGGTTATAGAGAAGAAAAAACAGAAAGCAAATACACAAAAACAAATCTGGCAATTTAAATCAGTAACAGATTTGGTTTGACTTACCAAGGGGTCCGCGGCATGTAGGGCAGCAAGTTAGTTTAGGCCTGCAGCTGCTGCAAACGAGGTGACCACTCTGACATTGTAGGATGGGCGGCAGCACATAGTCAAAACACACAGGGCATTCAAAGAGGGATGCTAAGTCTGCGGAAACTGGAACCGATACTGCACTGTTGCCCCCCACCTGTAAACAGAGTCATTCATTTATGCCTAAACTAAACCTTGATCAACAATTTCGGGTTAGATATGGCCAAAATCTAAGACAATAACTCATAGATAACATGACAATGAGTTTGTAAAAGGTTTTCTTTTAGCTGACCACAAAAATGAAAGTAATTGTTATACAAAATGAGAGAAATTGAGCAGCAGCATCCTTTGTATTTTAGTTAAACAAAACACACATTTTTGTACCTATATTAGAAATGTTTTGAACAGTGATGATAGAGCTTATAGTTTACCAGCTTAACTGAGAAAATTTAAATCCCGGGGCTAATTTTTGAACAAGTAAAAGGCCAAAAAATATAGCAGTAACTTATCTACAGAGCATTTATCTTGAATCTACTCTCTGAAATGCCTAGCATTTGGACAATACAAAATGTCTGTGTATATTTGGAATAAAATGTTATCAGATAAGCTGGCGGAATTATATTAATTAACAATCCTTATCAGCCATCTTTAAAATGTGAGTCTAAATTGGGTTCTTTTGCTCTAGCCTAAACATGTCACACAGACGCCAAACAGCTTGTTAACAGCTATTTATAGCTACACAACACAGTAAAGAACCTAGTTATTTGCTTTTTTCCCCTGACAATCAAAATTAATACTAATACCACCTCCATCAAACTGACACAGTTGTGTAGTTAGCAGCCAAAGCCTTCAGTAGAGTTGCAAAAAACTACTCTGCAATAGGAATCACTGAATGTATGATATGTAAATCAAAGATAACTTGGTAAACTAAACTGAAAGTAAACAGTACAGGTAACACAAGCTGCAGTTTATTCCAACAAAGCTAGAACTGAAGAGAGGAGAGATGTAGAAGAGTGAGTCACAAGTCTGGACTGAGGAGAAGGAGAAAGAATGCTGGCTCAGCAGCAGATAACAAAACGTCAAACACTGTGTTGGCTGCTATAATGTTGACTGTCTTTTTTATTCAAAAGTATTTACTAAATAAGTCTTTGCCGATTTGAATGTTTAACAATTTACAGATCGATCTTAAATAGTTTTTTTTAAACTACAACTACAGTATGATAATATCCTTTAATACCTTTTACTTGTCCAATAGTAAGAAGGCTCAGATAAGATAAGATAAGATAAGATCTTCATTTCCATTAGATATTCTTTTGAATACATTGGATATGTCAAGTTACAATATATAATCTATACAATACAATAATAAATTAAACAAAGGAGCTATCTTTGTTTATAATAATGTTTATTGTATAAGCTATAATACAATAACAAAGGCTATCTGGTATTATAACGTCAAACTTCAAAATAAATCCAAATGTTAACTATAGACAGAAATTAGGCTTGGTATTATTTTTCAAAATTTTTTTGAATTTGTCAACTACTAAAGAAATTTTATCAAGTGTTTGCCATTGATTTGGGTGCCTAACTGTTAAAGGAAACAGTTCAGATTTATTTTTTTCCGTTTTTGTTTTTAGTATGATTAATGCTTGATTCTTCTCAATCTTAAGGACATCAATTAATAGTTTGTGTAGTAAATTTTCCATCAGCCTAAGAAACCCCATATACAAATAGATATCAATATCCCTTATCAACTTTTTAATGGGTTGTGTACCGGGAAAACTAAACCCAGTATTACGGTAACAAGAAACTAAAAAGTACTTTTTGGCCTGTTTGAAACTTTTGCCTGTGACCCCAGAATGGAGTATTTAGGGAGGCAGCTCAAATATTTAAATACAAAGCCCCATCAGGTGATACCTCACTTCAAAGGATATAAGTAGAAAACAATACCAGCGAAAACTAGAAGTCCCTATCTCAACCAAGTACAAAGTTGCGGCATGTTTTAGATTTAATAAACCTGAGCTCTTGAAAATATACATCAAATTAGAAACAAAAAACTACTGCCAATGGATTTCTATTGAATGACTGTAAAACTCGAGAAATTAAATTTACATTGAAACACCGCCGCAGCAAACCTACCAACTAAGCGAATTTCCATTTGTCTGAATTAATTTTTAACTAAATCTATTTAAAAAATACCCCCGCCGCAGCAAACCTGCCGTCTAAGCGAATTTCCATTTGGCTGAATTGATTTTCAATTGATCTATTTAAATAACATCAGGTTTAACGAGTACCTAGGTTTGCTGCTACAAGGAAACTAATAAAGTGTGTTTTTGGTAAAATATTGATAGCTTACTATAAAATAAATAAATTTGCCAAGTTTGATCAAAATATATCCATAAACAAGCAAACTACAACATTTTACAATATTCTCCATAAGAATAACATGGGAATTTTAAATTTACAATTTTTTTAGTTTTCTCCGTAACCAATAACTGTACAAAAACACTTTGATATACTGAATTGTTTGTTTTTTTAAGCTCTTTAAGAAGGTTTAGAGAAAAATTGGGAGATTTTGTGTTTTGAGGGTCAAAAGTGAGAAAAACCAATTTTTACCCCATAAAACCCCCCATAAAACCCTGTTCCCGTGGTCCGATCATGCTGGATCGCGAACTCATTCAAGTTTATCCCGCCTTACACCTTCAAACCAAATTTCATCAAAATCGGATAAAAATTACTCAAGTTATCGTGTTCACGGACACATATATATATATATATAAATATATATATATATAAAAATTTGAACGAATGGTGTTTTTGGCCTCTGGGGACATCAAAATGAAAAAGTAAATCGGTCCCGGGCCTAAGTCTTACCATGAGACCTACGGTAATAGCTACTTCCCTATAGGGAAATTCGCTAAAAAAAACATTAGGCTTAATGAGTAGGCCTACCTAGGTTTGCTGCTACAAGGAAACGAATAAAGTGTGTTTTTTTAGTTAAATATTAATAGCATAGTATAAAATAAATAAATTTGCCAAGTTTAATCAAAATATATCCATAAACAAGTAAACTACAACATTTTACAATATTCCCTATAAGAATTACATGGGAATTTAAAATAAATTTTTTTTTTAATTTTCTCTGTTAGGCCTACCAAGAACCGTACAAAAACTTTGATGTACTAATTTTTTTTGTTTTTTTAAGCTCTTTAAAAAGTTCTAGAGAGTAATTGGGAAATTTTGTTGTTTTGAGGGTCAAAAATGAGAATACCCATTTTTTCCCATAACCCCCCCCCCCCAAAAAAAAACCCCGTTCCCATGGTCCGATATGCTGGTTTGCAAACTCATTTAAGTTTATCCCGTGTTACAAAAATCGGACAAAAATTACTCAAGTTAATGCATTCACAACAAAAGTTGGAACAAATGGTGTTTTTGGCCTCTGGGGACATAAAAATGAAAAAGTAAATCAGTCCCAGGTCTAAGTCTTACCGTGCCACCTACGGTAATAGCTACTTCCCTATAGGGAAATCATAATCATAATCACAATACCAGATTTAAAAATAGTGCCATGTTATAATCACATCATCTGAGTAAGACTAGCAAGAGCCACACAGTGTTATCAACTGAAGTATACACTAACTGGCCAAATGCAGTGGGTCAACCAAAAAACATCTTACCTATTCAAAAACTACATGCTACAACAACCAAGGCAATCAATTAAGTTTATAAATCAAATTCTTGTAACTTGGATAATAAATAGTTATTTGTGTAACAAGAGGACGACACAATTAGTGGCACTTTGCTGCACACAAGAGAAATGCTTACGTGGAAAGGTAATGGAGTACAGTAAAGGCAATTTGCACTCGTTTTACACATAATATTTTTCCTACAGTTATTATAAAGCTTAGAAATAATTAGTCTTTCAAACACTAAACAACACATTTTAGGTTAGGTTAAATCCAAGCATTGAACGAAATGGGAAACACTGCAACAGCTGATCGTAGTCATAGTATCTTTAGGTGTTGCCAACCTATTTCCAAGCGTACACAGATTATGTGCATGATAAAAGCATGCTGTTTTGTGTTGTTTAGTTGGAATACTGGTGTGCAGCAAAAAAAAATGTGCGGCAAAAATAAGTAAATGCAGCAGTTAGCAACTTTCTGTACTAATATCAGTGCAAAGAAGCCTGCTTTGTCAGGTGACTGTAGGGAAATTTTAACTTAAACCTGTAACTGTATTTATCTATTCAAGTTATTTGTCTTGGAAACTGAGCCATAAGTTCAACTTTGTTTAAAAGTTACAAATGGGCCTATTTGCTGAGATAAGCCTTTACCAAGCTTACAGTACCTGAGATGTGGAGGTGCTGCTTGAACTCGTTTGGCTAACCATCGAACTGTTAGTTCCTCTTCTCTTAGTGCTATTTGCATTCATAACAACACTCATTGTAGGTTCTAAAACAAAAAAAAAAGAGTTACCAAAAATAGGGATTCATACCTAAATGAAGCATTCTTAGCTCTAAATATCCCCCTCCCCCCGCAGCAAACCTGAAGAATTAGTGAATATGCATGCACTATGGCGGAGCCATATTTTATTTCGGAATTCATCTCCTCCTCCCACTCATCGAATAAACATCACCCAAAAACTACACTTAATGATAAACTAAGGATCTAGAAGACCATCTGACAGCAGCAATTTTAATTCAGCTTTGTTAAAGTTCCTGAAAAAGACCTTGGAAGAGTCATATGTTTTGACTTTTGGCACAGTGGGTTTTTATTAAAGGATATGAAGTTTTAAAACCCAGTCATAGACTACAGCCAAAAACCAAGCATAGTGCTGAAACCAAAAGACAAAGGCACCACTGGTGCAACCACCCGTCCTACTTTCCCTGTTAATCCAACCAGTTAATTAATCCCCTGCCCAAAAGCTCTTCTGAACTCTTATTGGTCTAATATGCATGGGTTGAATTCAAAAATGCACGGACGGTTATTTCATAAGGTAGGTAATTAGTTATTTGTGTTTTCAGAACACTATATGTCTTATGATGCAATCAAGCTTGAGAAAATAACCAGATGGGACTTTGTTACTGCTTCTTGTAGGAGCAATCACATAAATGATGGCACTGCCCTTTATGTTAAAAAAAAAACTCTTTGATGATGTTAAGCCTATGTTAACACGTTGACTGCCCTTTAATGTGGCGCGCGCTGACAAAAGGCGGCACCAGACCAACAGAAATATATTGAGTCAGTGTGAGCTTAGCCTCAGACGGAGACCTTATAATCGTTGCCAGACTGCCAGCTTGTAATGCGAGCTTTACTTTGGTGTAGGTTGGTACTAAAATTTCCTGTAAAATCCTGTCTGGCAATGCTTTTGTCCCGGTTTCGGGGATTTTTTCTCTTCAACCCACATTACAAAGACACTGGATACGGATCTGTGCAGTGCTGCTACCTTTGAGTGTTTCAGTGAACTACATCCACTCTCGGGGTAACGCAGCACAGTCACCACTGCTCTTTTGTGATTCGTCAGACTGAAATATTTGAATGCCAATTGCGTTCGCTGATTCGGTTGCGTGGCGGGGCTTCGCCCACCACTGGGGAGCGCCTGTACGTTGTTTTCAGCAGTCAACGTGTTAAAACTTCTGCTCAAAAAGTAACAGCAAACTTTCACACCGCTTGCACTAAAGAATAAAAACAAAGAGGTAACTCCGTGGTTTAAGTTTTGGAACAGAGCCAATTACAGTAAACCTCACTTGACAGTCAACAGCTGACAGGGTGTATGTCTAACTGGCTTTGTTCTTCTATTGTGTTCGATTTTTCAACTTTTAATTGTTGAATATTGAACATTTCTTTATAGGTACTCATGTAGGCCTAAAATAATAAATGTATATGTAAAAATTAGTCTGTTACGTATTCATTTATTGTCACTCATTAAAAATTGTAAGGTTATGGATAACTCAGCAAGTTCTGGGTCGACAAATTGTTGAGTTAGTGAGATTTTACTGTAATTGTTGAGTTAGTGAGATTTTACTGTAATACAATAGGCTAGCTTTTCTTTTCCCATGGTGTTCCTTGGTTTCCTTCTTGTTCCTACAAGAAGGAAAGCAGGGACTCTCAAAAGAAATTCAGGGCTATCTATGTGCTTCACATTTATTTTCCAGTTACTATCCTTACATCATGAAATTGTGCTGGTTAGTAAAATGTTAGCAGATTGACTATATAGTTATATCCAAAATTCTGTCAAGTCTACACATAAGGATGTATATTCAATTTCTAGTAATTTAATTAAAAAGTCATCAATTATCTTACTACATTATGACTTTCTGCTTAAATTCTTGTATTGAACATTGTGTCTTCCCACCTAGCCTTAGGCCGGCCACACACAGAACTGGGCAGGGTGGGGCGCCACAAGACGCCCGACTTTCACTGTCGTGCTTTTGTTACGCAAGATAAGTAAAAAGTTTCACAAATTTTCTTCACTGACACACTTACAGCTCATAAAACCATCTCGCTGTTAGCGAGCTCAGTGTGAGTATGGTTGAGTGTAGTGTAAGTGTATAGATACATCTTTTTAAAATGGATGACGATAAGACCGTTTGGTTAATTCAGAACTATCTGCAACACTTGGACCACAATTTTATCAACAGAGAGATGTGGGTACACCCCATTAACCAGAAAAGGAATATAAGTAAGTTTTATTTCTGAGCTTCATGCCAACCCAGCCAAATTTTTTGATTATTATCGCATGTAAATTCCGATATTCAACTTTATACTTCTAGGAGTATTCGGAGCAGAATAGAAAAAAAATACCTACTCGAGATAACAGCCATAATTTCAAAGGAGCAGCTTTTGATAACCTTAAGTAGGCATATATAGTTGAATGTAGGGCGAGCGAGGGGTAATAGATCCAGTGGATAGACCAGCTAGATAAAGCTATAGATCCAGTGGAGGGAATAAATCACGTAACCGCACATGCGCAGAACGTTTTGCCCGGCAGTGACTTGCCTTAAATAGTTGGTAGGCCTATGTGGGTTTTATGTGTTTGAAAAATAATATACAAAACATGTGTGAATAACAAAATATTTTTCTAGAAAAATATTTAAAAAGGCATAAATATTTATTGTAATGATCATTTTCCATGAACAACTCTTACTTTATTTGATCTCCAATGTTATTGCCTTTACAAAAATGTGTATTTTTACTACATTTCTTGAAAACACATTTATTTGGTTTTTGTTTGAAATTTGTGGTGCAAAATCGTGAAACTTGCCATTTTATTGTTTTTGGGTCATAACTTTGTAAAACTAAATGGTAATTTAAATATTTTTACATTTGCATGTAGGGAAAATTCCAAACATTTTGTAGAGGCTATCTTGAATTTTACATGAAAAATGTTTGGTTCATGCAGGAAAGTTTTACTTTAAAGTTTCAAAATTCAAAAAACAATTTTTTATTTTTTCCACCTAATGTCAATAGGCCTACTTACTGTTGTAAATATTTATTCTATTGCAATTTTCAAATTCTCCATTTCACTACGAACAATTCAAGTATGCCTATATGGTTCAATAGGTTTTCTCTGGTTGCTCTGGGTCTTGGTTTAGTTTATATGAATTGCAAAAAAAATCAATCAAATATTTTTAAAAAAAATTAGTTTTGTTGTCAACTGTAGTTGTTTGACTTTGGTCCATCGCTTACTTTGTAGTTAGGTATCGATGTCATTATCCATTAGTAGTACACATGTCAATCTTAATCTATATAAAGCACAAAAAAGGTTATAATAAACACACACCAATCCACATGAAAAGGACTGGGTCAACTAACTCATCGAGACTTGTAGAAATTTGTGTGTAAGAAAATTCAGGCAATTGTACGGGGGAAAAGTCAAAGTGGAAAACAAAGCAACAGAATATTTAGGGGTTTTTCCATTATACCTACAACTAACAACAAAGTCGATAAAATAAACCGTACATTTGTGACAAGCCATAGAGTGTATGCGTCAACAATAGTAGACATGGGTCCAGTAAGTATAGACCGCGTGTAAACTATAGTTGACGCCGTTCCGTGGCAAAATTCATTAGGCCTCTGTCAACCATAGTTAACGCTGGTCTGCGGTGAAGGAATTTATTAACATGTTGGTAGCGAACATGTTAGCCTAAGTGAGCTTGTGTAAAAACAATTCCTCAAAAACAGGCCTACACTACTTTTTTCCAGTGTACTCTTTTGCACAGCCTAGCTCTGGGGTGGTGCAACTAAAGAAGAAGTACTTCTTCTACAAAAGAAGGCAATTCAACTCTTATCTAGTGCATATTGCCTAGCACACTATTAACCCATCTTTATTATTGAAGGTTTGTTGTCAATTTATAGTTTATATATTTTTCTTTTGTTGGTTTCAGCAAAGAAAGAACATTAAAAAGATGAAAAATACAGGGTGCGGCAGAAAGAACTCCCCTATTAGGAAAGCTAATAAAAACAAAACCAAGTAAGATATGACATTTTTATTGCTATTAACCAAAAACACACATTATGCCATTTTAAAAAATATAAAATTATAGTTCTTTAAATCAAATATCGTTTTAATAATTGATAATTTAAAATTATCGTGTTTTAAATAAAATGTCATTTAAATGGCGGCCTCCAGTGTTAACACTATCATCATAACAGCAATTTGGTTCAAACGTTCCCGGTAGTTGTCCATTGCCTTTCGGGTCATGTCGGGTGAGATGGCTGCAACTTCATGCCTTATTCTTTCCTTGAGGGCTTCTAAACTTTTAGGGCGGAACGATTGAACCAATGTGTTCAACACTGGAGGCCACCATTTAAATGACATTTTATTTCAAACACAATAATTTTAAATTATCGATTATTAAAACAACAATTTATTTAAAGCACTATAATTTTATATTAATTAAAATGGCATAATGTGTGTTTTTGGTTAATAGCAATAAAAATGTCATATCTTACTTGGTTTTGTTTTTATTAGCTTTCCTAATAGGGGAGTTCTTTCTGCCGCACCCTGTAGAAACGCTCCTTTATTTTTTACATATGCTTTTTATTAACTTATTCATTTTGTGCATACCTTAAGCTGTGTTTACATCGGACATCGGAGTTACAAACACATGTTTACAACTAATGTTCCTAAAACCAAGAAACACCTTACTTTTTGAACAGAAACATTTTGATGTTGGAAACAGTTTTGAAGAGTTTACAACAGAAATTTTGTTTCCTACCAGAAGTCTTTTAAAATCAAAGGGTGTTCCAAACATAAGGAAAATATGTTGGAACAAATGTTTCTGTACCTACTTCTACGCTGTTTACAACATTTCCCCGTTACACCCTGAGCCTACCTATCACCATGTGATTATCTTGATAGGGACTGACCTCGTGTTCTCGGGAACGTTGATTAAATTGTTTCCAATAAAATCAAAGAAAAGTGTACTATATTTTATAAACATTTGTTTTAGAAACAAGTGTTACCAATAAAAAGTTCCACAAACATTTTGTTCCAAACTACAGATATCCAAGTCATACAGATATAAAGGGCATGTTACTTTAGTGCTTTCACGAGGGTTGAGAGAGCAGTCATCTCAACCCTAGTCCCTAAGTCAAAATCGTAGGGCCTACAGCCTACTTTTATATAATATTATAAAGCTGTAAGTTTGTGTTTCTTTGGAACTCATCACACATTAAGGAATGGTCGATTTGAGCTGAAATTTGTCATGATGATAGCATTGATAGCTCATATTCCCCGTTAACATATAAGCCTATTTTAATCTTTAAAATTATGTTAGGCTTCACCAAAGTGGCTCTGAAATTTCTCTTGTTTACCCTGTGGGTATTCATCTAAGAAAAGAATCATCAAAGAATCTTGACAGATGTTTTAACTAGACTTGGCCTAAATAAATATAAGTTTTTTGATGTTCAATAGCATTGAATTTAAATTAAGAGGTTTGACAGCAGAGTGTACAGCATTTTTGGTTTGAATTTCTTATGACAGAGGAGCTGTATTCTAAACAGTAGCCCTCTAACAAAAAGCTGTGATTTATTACAGTTAGGCTAGATAGATTCGTTTATTGTGCGAATGGAGCGTTTTATTTTTTAAGTGCATAATTTATCAACTTAATGACTTTTTTTATGTTTAAAAAATCTAGGCAGGCCTGTTTAATTTGCATGTTTGTTTTCCCCCAAAATGATGTCTGGGAAACAAAGTGTGTGGTGTGTTTTTATTATTGTAGTAGCCTATTACTTATCAATGGCTTGGATGGAAGAAACTAATATTAAATGTAAGGTTCGGAGTAGGTACCCGGTACTGTCTGTCACATATTCAAATCACGTAAAAACTTACTTGACCAATTGAGCTGATTTTTTCTACGTACAGATCCAATAAGTTATATACCACGTAGACCTTATGGACACATGCATATTTTTACTATAATACACTCCTCGGGCTCTGCTCCGATGTTTCTATTTAATTATCACGAAAACTGGAACGGTACACTTAATATTAGAATTGCCAAATTGATATGAATCAGGTGTTTGAAAATGATTTTAGGGTGCTTTAGGCAGTGGAATTGACATAAGGCTTCCAAGTATTTTAAAAATCGTATCCTCGTTGTTTAACCAATTACAGTAGGGCCTACTCCAATAGCTTAAAAACAATATGGATGTAACACAAGTAACAACCCGGTAGCCTAGCGCAAATCCGCATAAACCTCGACCTGCCCTCCCCTCATGCCTATAAATAAGATTAATGTTCAACATAGTTCTTGCATATTTGTGATCTGGTTTTTATTCCAGTGAAGTTAAGTAATTTGAGTAAATACCCCCATGATGTGTTTTGTTACAACATGTTTTATGGGCCAAAGGTTTTCCGCAGAAAATGATGATCATTTTTGGAATCAGCATTGAATTTTGAGTAGAATGAAACAAAAAAGAGAAATTAAAAAATCGGGTACAGACCCTAAAATGCATATTAACCATAGGCCTAAATAAAAACTATAGCCTAGGCTACTGTAGTCTAAACTATGCCAAATTGATGAGTAAGTTGGCAAGTTTCTATCTCAGCTGCAAATCAGGCTTAATCTGCAGGTCTGAGACTAAGTCCCCTTGAATACTTAAATACTTACTTGAATCCTGCATCTTTGACAGATCTAGTCTGATAGATTGCGTCATAATTCAGAATCAGAATTTTTTATTGCCATAATAATACATAAATGTACAGGGCAAAAGTCACTAAAACTAAACAAATAAAATCAGACCCATTAAAATAAGATACAAACTTCAAAAGGTACAAACTATTTACAATTTAAAAACAAAGAAACACTGTAAAATTCCTTATCAACTAGATATTCCCTCAGACCACGCTTAAATTTTTTTAAATCATGTTCGCCCTTGATTGAGTTAGGAAGAGAATTAAAAAGACGGATACACATGGAGAATGATTGGTTTTTATGGAAAGTGGTACGAGATAGTGGAATATGTAGGTTAAAGTTCCTCCTGAGATTGTAGCTGTGGTGAGATGACCCTCTAATATGAAACATTGTTGAATTTTTTCTTAAGAAGGTCAAAGATTCAAAAATGAAAATTGATGGGAAGGTCAGCATATTATTTGTACGAAAGACAGATCTACAAGACTCTCTATATTTTAGGTTGAAGATTAATCTGATGGCTCTTTTTTGCAGTTTGAATATTTTCTTAGTCTGAAGTTTGTCGTTACCCCAAACGGGCACACAATTCAGATACATAGGCTACATAGATTGCCTAGGATACATTCAATCTAAGGTCTAACACATGCCTAGACCCAAAGCTAGCATTGTCTAGTCCTATCCCACAAACACATTTTAGATTAGGCCTAGAAGAGTCTCCAAAACAAATTCTATGTCTTTTGAAAGCAGGCATATACCTGCTTTCTAGGTAGATTCCACTAAATTACAAGGTAGGCTACAAATATATACTTAAGGACTTACACAAAGCAACACTATCAACGGTTATATTGTACCTAAGAAGTTAAGATGTGTGTTTATCTTGTCTAGATTTATTATGAGCCTAATTCTAAAGGCCTAGGCCTACAATGAACTGGGAAGAAAATGTAAAAAAGCAACACCCACAAAACAAAAGAGAACAATTTGTACGACTAAAATAAGTTTTCTATGTTTGAAGTGTTAATGCGATAAGTCTAATGAAACATAATTTTCATAACCATGCAATTTACCATTGTAGGTCGCATGCATGACTATAAACAATAATAGGCCTAGGTAAAGTTGTCATGTATATCACTTACGTTTATTTTATCGTAAGATCGGGTGGAGTGGCCAAAGAAACAACTATTACGATGGGTCAATCTATAAACATGGGCTTTAAACGAAAATGGTTCGAACATTACAAAATAGTTGACTACGAAGAAAATTAACTTCACCTAAGTTAGAAGTAAAATGTAACCATTACTATCGTTTCTCTTCGTTAGTAAGAGATGGCTGTCTATTGGCTAATAATACCGTCACTCAACAGTCGCCACATTCGACTCCGACATGATACAAATGAAAATCAAAGTGGTTTAAAATGAAAATTTGTGGGCGTATACAAAAAGATTTTTCATAATGTTATTATTCAACATGTTATGTTTAATATGTTATATAAATGAGTTTATTGAGAAATTAAAACTCTGCTTTATTGTGTGCAGCATAATACAATTATTTTATTTATTTTACATTCCAACGGGCAGCTCCATTTGGATACTGATAAACTTATAATCAAGACTTGCTCACGACTAGTGCAATACAATGGTTGATAGTAAATTGAATAAATTAGTTAAAGAACAAAACGACAAAAAATAAGTGACAGCCAACAAGAATAGTAACTGTAATGCAAAATATCAATCCAATCCATTCAATTAAATAGCTCTTTCGTATATTATCATTAAACAGCTTAAAAAATTAATTAAACTATCTTTGGATTAATAACCCAAGCAGTTTCTTTAGGGAGTTAAAGGCGGCCGTTGACCAATCCAATAGTAAATTAGATCGAGGAGTGGGAGAGTGAGCCGGTCTAGTAGTAAGAGCTGGACTTCGGTCTCCAATGTCCTTGGTTCCAAAACCCCGCCTGTTTCCAACTAAAATGTTGTCTAAGCATAGATAACAGGAGTATAGACATCGGCCATATGTTTGGGATAAACATAGAGACCTTACGACCCGTGCCATGGTCCATTCCTACAACACCTGGCAGAGAAACATGCTGGATGTTCCCCGCGTTAGGCTCTCTAAGACAGCTGCTAGCTGCTACATATCAAATTCAGGGGCTTAAGCTCTTTAACAAACTGCTAATGGCCTTTAGGGGCTGGAAAATGGGTTATCTCAAGGACAAGCTAATGTTGCTAATGAAAGAGAGAGCCTACTACAGCATCTTTGAGTTCATGAATGACAAGGAAATAGCAAACATGCGGTAGCCATCTTTTCCATTCTGGAAGTAATTTTTAACTTGTATATATGTATATATATTGATTTTTTATATCTTAAATGGTTTTACACGTTGTGAAGTATTTTTTCTTTTGTGCGTGTAAATGAAATGTTTTTTTTATTTTTGTTGAGACGCAATCCATCCCTATTTTGGGTAAAAGATGAAGAAGGAGTAAGTAAGTAAGTAAGTAAGTAACGCAAACCACGCAACGAGAAGCTAAATGAGCCGTAATGTAACTGAGCCATCTAATATTTTTCCACAGGCTCGTATAGTATACTAGCCCGTTCCTATTATTTATATTAATTCAGGATTTTGGCTCGTATACTATACGAGCCAATTCCTGAATTATAAAATAATTCGTACGCTTGGCTCTTAGGTACTATCTGTAGAGTAAGTGAACCCTCTTCATTTATTTTATATTTTCGATTGGCTCTTATAGTATATGAGACTGTAATGCAAGTGAACCTTTAATATGATATACGAGGCTCGCGTAGTCTATGATCTGTAGAGTAAGTGAGCTGCCCCCGGAAGCAACCAAAATTAAAAAGTTATATGTAAAATATTGAACCACGCGGCTGCCGTGTTTTTACCTAGCAAAGCGGCGGCCGTGGCAAAGCCAGCCATTTTTGGCAAAATAAAAAAAAACAGTACAGTCCCCGGGTTTGACTTAGGGGAGGTACGATTGAGGCATTAGTTCAAAATTCCTCCATGAACAGCGCTGTAGTAGAGAGCATTTTGGCAATGAAGGTTTACTAATCGCAAAAATAGTTCTGTTCATAAAATAAAATTATAAATGCCTCTAATTCAATTTTATAATTTTTTATTATAAAATTACTATCATAACTTAACCGAACTAACCAAACTTGCTGATAATGAAATAATTAAAAAAGTGTATTAATAGATAAAATAATTCTGTTCATTTAATAAAACTAGAAATTGCTCAATAAAAATTTTATAATAATTGAATAATAAAATTAAACTGTCATAACTGAACCAAACCAACCAAACTTGCTGATAATTAAAAAATCTTAGTCAAATAGTTAGTGCCACCAGGGGGATTCGAACCCGGGACTCTCAGCATATCAAGCCGGCACGCTGACTACCAGACCACCGAGGCCGATGGCAGTTTTCCGTATTGTTACGGTAATGGTGTTCCCTCAGATAATGAGAAGCCCACATCTGTCATCGTAAGCTCATCTATACCTCCCTTGAGTAAATACCACAGTCCACTGGTGGAGTCCAGTCTCCCAAGTCTCAGTCGTCTGAGTCGCCCAGTCCCAGTCCCAGTCGTCTGAGTCGCCCAGTCCCAGTCCCAGTCACCCAGTCTGAGTCTCCCAGGAGTCTGTCAGTGACTCACTGTCACTGTCACTGTCAGTCAGTCAGTATCAGTAATCTTTAAACCCTAATGTAAACAAAACAAGATTTACATGAAATGCATTTAATTTTAAGTAGTGGTTGAAATATATACTTATTTAATATCAAAATAGATGTTGAACGTTTGTTTCCCCTATTAAAGTTTCAACTACAAGGATTTAGTTATATTCAAAATTTAGTTAGTTTATTTGTGATACCAACAATGAAGGATCATCCTGCCGAGACAAGGACAGAACTGAATCTTAAGAATTCCAGGACTAGATACAATTGTTTTTTGTCTTAAGGAAGCCTTTAAAAATCTGTGCAGTGAACCAGATCTCAATTAGTTTTTCTCACAATGGGTTCAGTTCAAAGAGCCTTTGCTCAGAAGCTATCAAGGTAAATATGAGTAGCTACATAATCTTAGGACCTGTGATTAAGCAAGTTAGGTTAGGATTTAGAAAATAATAAGATGGACTTGATTGGTTTAGTTAGGGTTGCCATATGGTAATGTGCAAAAAAAGGGGAGATTCTAGCTGGTGGCCCCCACTATTATAGTGTATAAAAATGAAGAGGCAAAATTGTATTAACTTACAGAAACTGTATGAGTCATAAACTGAAACATAAACAAAATGATGTCACTGGCCCGAAAATAAACAAGTTAAGTTATTATTTTGATTTAAGTTTAATGGAACTGTAAAAAACACCCAAACCAGTCGTTACCGCTTTTAGCCTTTACACATTCCGGCCAGTGACGTAATTTGTTTACATTTATTGAGTCCATACTGTTTCTGTTCAATATTTGTGCTACAATGTCAACATTTGAAACGGTATGTTAGAGCGTATGCGAAAATATAAAATGTTGCATCGCTTGCTACATCTCACTAAAAATACAGAATGAAGTCAACAAAATGCTCTCTGTCTGCTAGGCTTTGGTAGTGAACACAGATACCTTCGGACTGGCCGGCAGACACAAATTGAAGGACAGGGGGCAAAGAAACATACAATAAAGATAAACAAAGAACGTTGCTGGCCAAAGTGAAACCAAGGAATGAAAAAAACGTTGGTAGAGAGTACGAGAGTTGCATTTTTCAGTTATTGCATAACAATATTTGGGACTGTAAATATTTATTTTATTCCAAAAGTTCTGTTATATAATGTATTTTAATAGAGTAAAAAAGAGGAGATTTCTCACTTTTTGCAGAAATCCCCCGGAGCTAAATTTTGACCATCAAAATCCGGTAATCTCCGGGGAAATCCGGGGATATGGCAACCCTAGGTTTAGTGAAAATTTACCCGTGGTAACTGTAGCCTACCATTAGTGGTAGCAGAGGCCACTGTGGTGATATGTAGTGAGGAACTAAATTTGAGTAATTGAGCGAAGCGAAGCTCTTTGGGATCAACTTCAATGCAAACTTTCTAACACATAAACTCAATAACGGCTGAACATATTTTAGCCAAACTTACCAAGAGGTTTTATTGTCAAATGTTTGGATGGTTTAGACGAGACCATCTTCAATTTTTGATAGGCAGAGGATACACGTCTGGTAACTGGACGTCGATTAGGCGTCCAGCAATTACTGTCATAACCTACCCTAACTAACCAAAATGCTGATAATAAAAGAATCGAATGAAGGTTAAATTCTGTTCATAAAATAAAATTATATAAGTGCCTAAAATTCTAACAAAAGATGTACCGGTAGGCCTACTGTTAAGAAGAAATGGAATTCTAAGCAAAATCTGTGACAAATAGTTAGTGACAGCGATGGGATTCGATCTAGATACCTACCTCTTGTACATCAGCCAAATTCTCTATCAACTACGACATGAACACCGATGGTTGTACATCGTATCATTGTGGTAATGGTGTTCCGGGCCCCCACAACCCGGTGATGTCATTGCTGGCCAAGCCTAATCCACGTTCAGTTACCGGACGCGTATCCTCTGCGTTTTTGATAATGCCTATATAATTTAAAGTAGCTAACTCAAAGTTTTTAAATTTTAACATTGAGCTTATGGGTTGTCATGATGGTTACAAAATAACTACGTAAATGTAAACAAAACAAAGAATGATAGCATATGTTAAAATCCAGCCACAACCTAAACACAGTAAGAATGAAAAAAATTCCGATGATGACCACTTATGACATAAAACAGAGAAAGTCTTAAGTTTACATTTAAGTCGCAAATGGATACTACCACTGATCAAATAGGTCCTACAGTCACAGATAAAACATACTCCGTTAGGTAGTGTTTTACAGATTTGATTTACGTAGCTAAATAAGGTTATAACAAATAACATTTATCTTAAACAATTCGTCGGTGAATCACATTCATGGATCCATCTCATAAATGGCAAACTTAAACACATCCATGAAGTAAGGAAGTGGTGAAGGAAGTAGTAAAGGCCAGCAGTGTGGAGTGATGGAACGCTTTGGGACATTTAGATTTAACATATATCTAAAATACTGAAATGCTATGGGAAGGGTGGGAAACAGGTCCACGACGTTGGAAGTGGTGAATGTAAAGGCTAGCAGTGCAGAGTATGGGAAAGCTTTTGTGCAGTTAGATTAATGTAGGTATCTAAAATACTAAAATACTATGGGAAGGGAGGGAAACAGGTCCACGATGTAGGAAGTGATGAATGAAGTAGTAAAGGCTAGTAGTGTGGAGTGTGGGGACGCTTTGGGGCATTTATATTAACGTATATAAAATACTAAAATGCTATGGGAAGGGAGGGAAAAAGGTCCACTGGAAGTGATGAAGTAGGTACATCAGTCTCAGTTAGTCTGGGCGCGCGGACCCTAGTGTACTAGCCGTCCTGAGAATTGCGGCTCACTCACCCCCACAGCCCACAACCCTCAGCCGCTGCACTGACGGCTTGCCGTGTTGGCCAGATGTTTTTGGAAATGAGCAATAAACACTCCCCTCTGCACCCCCTGCCATAGTGCGGCCGCGCGCCCAGACTAGCTGCGACTACTAAGTAGTAAAGGCAGGATTATTTCTACATGAACTGCAAAATTTGGCCAATATTGAGAAAATGTAGATTGGTTTAGATTAAAGGTCGGGTTCAACCAGAACTGTGGGTTCACCAGATGACATTAGCAATCAACACACAGGAAGAAAAAAAATACTGATAGTCTACAAAGGATATGTATTTAATGCCCACATCGTTACTAACGAAACTTGTTATAGTTGTGATAGTTCTGAGCAAAACTGATAAGTAAGTTAAATTGATGAAATAGTTGTATTTTGTATTAGGCAATAAATTTTGTATTACTATATCAATAAACATTTTATTATTACTTGATTAAAAACCATGAAACGTGATGGTTCTCCGCTCAATTGGCTTTCACTGCTATGAAAACAATCCTAGTTATCATGTGTCAGGATTGTTTGGGCTTGTGTGTTCAATGGCTCATCGAAAAATGTGTATAGTTAACAAGGTGTTAGAACGTGGTGCGGTATATTTTTTAACATTCAAACAAAATGTGTACGGTATTGAACTGTTTCAAAAGCTCCATATTTGATAGGGCCTTTAGTTTGCTTACACCGAGACCTAAAAAAGCACAATAGCAAAGGCCTGTCATCTAGAATCAAGAATGGGTTAATGGAAAGGAAACTCTGCTCGACTGTCGTTTGTCATAGATTGGATAAATATAAGTAACCTATGAAATAATATGGTATCGGGACCAAATTTACTCAGTATGAACCTGTATTGAGTCAGAAGTTAAGAGTCTTGCACTATCTCCAGATACCAACCCGACCTTCTGTAAGTTCTTAGAAGAGAATTTGAAACTCAAATATAACTAAAAATTGTCAGTTGCTATACAGTTTCTTTAGGCACTTCTCATTTATTATATGATTTATCACATATCGATATATCAATATATGTTGTTTTTAGCATTTTTGCAAATCCAAAATATTTGTCTAGCAGGTCCTGTCCATCTTTGTCTGGTGGTAGTAGAAGACTGATTTGGAAAAGTTTTGATCACATATTTTTATTTTTTACGGTGACAAGTAGATCACATTCTACCAAACTTGGGTAGGCATATATAGGCCTCCTTATAACCTAGTTTAGATGACTACTTAATGTGAAATTTGAAAACTGTGCACATTCTTTGTAAACATTGTACTGAACCGGCAATTTCTGGGTTTCACCAAAAAAAACTAAGGATAATTCGAGTCTATTTTATAACCCCTTACCTGTGTTTTATCGATTCTCTTTTCACGGTAGGCTATCTTGTCAGTAAAAAAAATCATGATTGTGGGAAATTATCACTATGTGCGATGATCGGGGAGATCATCGTGATGGTGCCATGAGTGTGGGAAATGATCACAGATGTTTCCACATTCAATTGATTCTCATGTAAACTGTTTTGAGGGTAAATTTTAACTTTCAAAATTTGTACGGTACCAAATTTCAAGAAGGGTAAAACCGTATCATGATTAAATAAACACCAGAACTTACCTGTTGTGGTCCACAATGTGTTGGCCGTAGCTTAGACTATGTGCCAAAGAACGTAGGCCTAAGTTAGTCCCTGACACCATAAAGTATAAATACACACCGACATGACGTATTTATACACACTGACATGACGTATTTATACACACTGACATGACGTATTTATTTATTCACAACAGCACTCAAAATCATCAAATAAAGTCAAGCCAACTGGTTTTACAAATAATGTTTAACCCCAATGATAACATAACCCACAAAACTGGTGTTTGTAGACAGACAACGACTAGTCTATCAAAACAATTTCCAATCAGCTGTTGACTAGTAGTTTGATTCGCCAAGAGAGCGTATAAGCCTCGATAGAACTAAGCAGTCATTTGACCAAGGAAGAGAAATATTTGTCTCTGACGGTCAACAAGTTCACTATCAGACTTCTTCCACGATCCACTATACAATCGAAAATGTATTCCGAAGGTTTGCCATTAGTTAAATCTATTTTCACAATTTACGTTCTTTTCGCATAGCTCACCTATTCTCGTTTCTAAATTTGAGTTAGACGAGTTAAATCTAAATTTTGTAACGCAAATTTTGCCAACTTTATTCTAGACCCGCCAGTGACTAGCAGTGGTTAAATGATTTTTTTAGTTTGGGTAAATTTATTAGTTTTGAAATTACAATTATGCTACTCCGTTCGCTTAGCAAATAATTACGTTAATTTATTCCATTCTCGTAAATGTGTGTTTTAATTTGAGACTTGTTATCAGAAGTCTCGTCTTTGCAGGCTATAGAATCAAGTCTTGGGTGAATCCAGATTTTAACTAGTACAAAGAATAGCCTAAATTTATTTAAAACTGGATCACAATAAAATCCTTTGTTTAGACTTACCAATTAGGCCCCAAAGACTCTGTAGGATTTTTAATTGTATTTTGATCAGTAAATTAGCGTACCTACATTCTTTTAGAGTCATTTGCTAAATAGTTAAAATTGTAACACGATTAGTTTTGTCTAATTGGCTAGGATAGAATACTCGTCTGTACTACAGAGTCAATCTTAAAGTTAGGCAAAATAATAAAAAAAAAACATTTTAACAAAGATGAGGATTATTTAGGCCTAGCTCCATGTCAGCGTCTGAAGGATTTCCTTAGCGCTTCTAGAGCTCTGAACCAATCAGTCAAAACCGTGGAACAGCTTTGTAACGACACGGCAAATTTTTGCATGCATATCGCTGTAAGACTAAACAAGAGATTACCAAACTAATACAGGACATCTCTATAAGACTATCAAGGACTCTGGTAAGGTTTGAAAGTGTTATACACCCTGATCAGCAAGCAAATTTTCCTTATATTAAACCTCTGCCTCGATGGAAACTGATGAACACCCACTGCTGACCCTATGTGCAAATGTGTACGGCCTTTTGCTATCTCCCCAAGCTATCATAACTATTTTTGCGTACATAACTATCAACTAACTTAACAGTAATCAACATGGATTGAACCCCCTTCCTACCAAAACCTAATCACAGAATGTGATTCATACTTGGCAGCACTGCTGATTATCCTTTGTATTGTTTGTGGCTTCTATGGTGGTGGTATAAGGGTGGGAACGGTTTAGAATAGTATCTATAGAACAAGACGTTAGTCTCAGATTTGAACTAAGTGACTTGGCCACTACCAGGCCCGCATGTGACATGCTATGGGCCCGAGAGACAATTGTGCCCCCTTAACTCCTTGTGAGGGAATTTTTATCTTCCCTGCGACCTCTGGCCGGGACTGGAGCTTGAAGGATACCTTAATTTACAGACAACCCTAGTAAATTGTATTTGAAAAAAATGTACTAAGTTAATTAAAAATTTGTTAGGATTAGGATTCAAGATGAAAAGGGTTTTCCATATCTAAGCCATATCTAAGGTGAATACAGTAGTTATTATGCTATTATTTAAAAATTAGTACCTTTGTTCGTCATTCAATTTGTCATGATGAAACACCGGGTAAGTAAATGCTCAAGATTTAATAACTATTCCATCCTTTTATTTAATTATTTTTTACAGCCAACATGCAGCAGAGGTTAGGAGACAAATTTCAGCACCTTTTGGTAGAGACCTTAACAAGCCAGAAAACCGTATGATGAGTACCTCCTCAGTAAGTTATAACTATATTAGACACCTTTCCTACATCCGGAACTCTCTGTGATGATTAACATCCAAAATAAGGAAATCGGTGAAATTAAGAAAAGAAGTAACTAACTCTGTGTTTAGCAAGCTTTACCCAGGTTGTTCAAAATACTAAGAGTATACTGACAGATTATATTCAAACCCTCCAAAACCCTGTAGGTATCCATAACTTTTTGATTGTTTTACAATTTTACATTAGAATTATCCTGTTGTTTGTTTGGTGACTTTAAAAGCATCCATTCTTATGATTTTTATCTAGCTTCCATCGAGTAAGTTAAATAAATTTCAAATTCATATCTATTGGTAGGCCTAGTTGATTTTTAAATGCTCTCCAATTGTCACAATGTTCAAGGGATTCAACGATCATCAGTTTTATTGTACATTATCACTGGCCTATGAACAGGCTTGAGTTCAGGGGAAATGGGCTGCAAACAGCTTTGTTCTCTCCCTCTCCCACTCAATAAAAGATTATTTAACATGACCCTGATTTGATGTCCTAAATGTGCATGTTTTGCTTCATACAGTGAATAAATTAGTCTTGAAACAAATCTGAATTTTTTAAACCAAAATAGATAGAAATATTCTGTTTGTGGCGTTGATTGTTAACAATGGTTCCGTAATTTTTTACATCAAAAATATTTGTTTACCCCCACAAACAGGGTAGTGGGTAGGGGGTGACTTATTTTTTTCAAATAGCAGCCCCTATTGAATGACCCCTCATTTTGAAGGATTTGTCAAGAGAAACACAATAACGCAAATCCGAGGTCAATACCTCACCCCTAGCCAAAATGGCGGGTATTCCAAAATGGGTGTTTTTTCACATAAATCAAATTTTGGAATACCCGCCATTTTGCCTAGGGATGAGATATCCACCTCAGGTTTGCGTCATTGTTTTTCTTTTAACAAACCCTTAAGAATGAGGGTCACTCAATAGGGGTTGTTATTAAAAAAAGTCACCCCACCCCCAACCCTGTTAAAGGGGTTGAAAAATATTGTTGATGTAAAAAATTGCGGGACCTATGTTACAACCATATCCACAAACAGAATATTTCTGTTCATATCAGTTTTAAAAATACAGATTTGTTTCCATATTTGTGAAATTGGTGCTTTTTCACATACAGTAAATCAAATTGTGTAATACCTGCCATTTTGCCTAGGTATGAGATATCCACCTTGGGTTTGCGTCATTGTGTTTCTTTTGACAAATCCTTCAAAATGAGGGGCACTCAATAGGAGTTACTATTTGAAAAAAATAAGTCACCCCCTACCCCCTACCCTGTTTGGGGGGTAAACAAATTTCTTTTAATGTAAAAAATTACGGAATGATAAACGCCACAAACAGAATATCTATATCTATTTCGGTTTAAAAAATACAGATTTGTTTCAAGACTTAATTTACACACTGTATATTGTTATACATACACTGTATGTATAACAAACAGTGGTGTGGTTGGAGCGCGGGACTCCGGTTCCTGGGGTCCTGGGTTCAAATCCTGCCAAATCACCAATGGACTTTATCTAAGTGATAATGCCGTAACCCCTAGGTCCAGCCTGAAGTAATGTGAAAAACAATTCCAGGCTCGTGCCTAGCGTCCTAGGACAAAAAAAAAACAAAAAAACTGTATATTGTTATTGCTATAACCAATTGTTACTAGTAACACCTAATTTTAATTTTGTTACAGCCCTCAGATGTTGTAGACCCTTTAGATTATGAAGAATTCATGCAACAACACCAACTTCTCATTGACAGAGACCCGTTGCGTAACATTCTTGATTTTCCTCCCAATGACATTGAAGTGTGCATTATTCCACGCAAAATACGGTTACAAGCTCCCCCTGTGCCTAAAGAACCATTGTAAGTAGCCTATTACCATTTATTTTTTCACATTCATTTTATTTATATTTATCTCGTGAATGGATCGAGGTAATAATTGTCTATCAGAGAATAAAAATTCATAAATTATACTTCTAACTATTGCAATCAGCTATGAATTATTCTTAGGGACCAATTTCAATAACATTCAAATAATTTGTCAGAGAAAAAGAGATATACACACAGTGCCAGGTAGCGTTTTGTATATTACAGGAATGTCCTCGTATCAGGGACTAGTAGCTGGCTGCAGGACCGTAACCAAGAGACATATACATGACTATGTGTATGTTACAGGAATGAGCTGAGTCCTCATGTCAGAGACTGTGTAGAGTGTTACACCAGGGACTATGTGGTGGTTGACTATCACTATCGTCACCACAGCAGCAGTAGCTGGCTGCGGGACCGTAACCAAGAGACATATACATGACTATGTGTATGTTACAGGAATGAGCTGAGTCCTCATGTCAGAGACTGTGTAGAGTGTTACACCAGGGACTATGTGGTGGTTGACTATCACTATCGTCACCACAGCAGCAGTAGCTGGCTGCGGGACCGTAACCAAGAGAGAGAAGCATTACTGCAGCTGGTACCTCATCAGGAGTTTGAGATTGACTTGGAACATTCTTCTTGTAATGGCTCTTCAGATGAGACCTCTTATAAGGTTTTTGATCTTACCTTATTTATATTTAATTGTAATCCTGTATGATGCATTTGAAAGCTACATGATGCTTATTTTTTTTATTATTAAAGACAGCAGAACTCAAACAAAACAGACTAAAAAAAAACCTAATATTGCAGGAATAAGTTGTGGTAAATAACAAAGAATTGTTATTTAAGAAGGCAGAAGCCTTGGCATCACCATCACATTCCGCTTTCTTGGAAAATTATCATCACCTTTTCGATGTTTATGATTATGAAGATAGCGTAAACTTGTCGATTGCTAAATCTTTGAAGATGCATTCTGTGAATTGATGGTAAAAGCTTGGCTTGAGCTTGATTATTTCTTTGGTGCATACAGTAAATAAAAGTAATTTAATTAAAATACCAAACATTTCAGTAAAAATCCAACCCTCCCAATTTTTTATTATCTCAATGTGGTATGACCCCAATTAATTTGGATATCAGCTCCACTCTATATAATTATTTACGTTAAGAATAAAAATTACTTTATTTAAATAACTAACTTATAGTTGGGCAGATTGCATTTTAAGCTATGTCCTCATGGAGACATTTTATTCGAGAATTTCTCAAACCTTTTCTTTACTATAATCTGTAGTTCAAAAATATATTCTATCAATCGACACAACTCGGTGAGGAAATCAATCTTTGTAACTATTAAGAATCTGTGCTGTTTTAAGGTTATTTTAAAATCAAAAGGAGTCAGCTAACTTTTCAAATTCTCACTAAGAATGTTAATTTTGAATGTTTTAAACGATAATGTTTAAATGCTTAAAATTCTTGTTCACTATCAATTATCCACATTTGTGCCTCACAATGTACAATGTCTGTATGTAACCTATTCAGATCAAGCTGGGCACAGAACGAGTGGTCACTTCAGACATGCCCCGAGGTAGCTGGGCGAGTTTTGACCTGCTCAACTCTGTGAGTGACCCTCTCATCACCCCTCTACTGGAGCGGATGCCAGCTGACTCTATTGACCAGATTAACCAAGTCAAGCGGCTGGAGAACCGACAGGTAGCTATTTTATTTATTTAAAAATAATTAACAAAATTCACAAAGATTTATCTTTGATTATGGAGAGTAATAGACTTCTTATTCTTGTGTTAAATTTGTTGCCAGTTTAGAAAGAAAATGTTCGTAAATGAATCGAGCCATCGACTGAGTGTGCTGCAGTCAGTATTTCATACATTGATTGATTAACCAAGATAACTGAAAGTACAACAAACTGTAAACTACAGTATCTATGAAACATCAGTTATGAAAGTACAGTACACTCCCGATTAACCAAGGTTGTTGCATAGTTGGGAAAGTTAGTCAAAATTTCTAACTAGTTAGAAGTTAGAAGTTAGTCCCATAAAAAGTAACTGATAGAAGTTACTAGTTAGTTAGTTTAAAAAGTAACTGATAGAAGTTATTAGTTAGTTGAAAAACTAACTGATAGAAAATAAAGTTAGTTTTCGACATTTGTAGAAGATATCTGTTTGTTGGACGGTTGTTTTAAAAGATTTCATATGTAATGAAATAATGACACATCTTGGTTACTAATTATTGTGTTGTAATTAAATATTAATTAAACATTGTCACATTTAGATTACATGTAATGTAAAAACATTCATTTCTACAACAAAATTTACTTTAAATGCCTATTAAACTTTAAAAGAAGTTGTTTTTCAAAATTGGTGTCGTTGATTCTTCCTCTCTGTTAGTGATGACTAGGCTTGCCGCTCTGAACAGGTGTTCGCAGTGAACAAAGGTGTTTTTTAATTTGTAGATTTATATTTGTAGTTATCTTATTATAATGTATTTGTTTCATGACTAGTGAATATTTTGTTAGTAAATTTACGTAAATTTATAACTAAATAATGATTTACACAATAGTTTGCCGTGAGTGAATACTGAAGCAATGTCAGTGTGGTAGTCAGGTACACATCGGCAACGTCGCAGATTCGCACGCGCTCCCGCCCGGCTGGGAAATACCGTACAAACACCAGGCGGCCCGCTACCAGTCACAGGAGAATAGAAATTTTTGTCTACAAATATAAATCTATTTAAAAACCACCTTTGTTCGCATTATAAAATCTGTCATATTTTTGTTATTTCTTGTGTCACGGCAAACACGATGGTATTTTGAACAAAATTTTTAGTGCCTTATTAACGATGTTAGCATACGTTTTAAAAATTAACAGCAGCATAAAAACTATTGTGAATAAAATTTTTAAAATGCATGGAAATGTTAACAATAAACCTACCAATAATCCATAAAAATTGCAGAAAGATTGGCTCAGTGGTTTGTTTACAAATAAATTTTAAACTTCAGTGTTAGTGCAGAGTTTCTTAAAAACCGGTAATTTTTAGGACCTTTCAACTATATACATTTTTCTGATAATTTTTTTAATTGATACCACGTAAAATGTATTTAAACCAGCTTATATTTAATTTTTGTTTCAACAAAATCGGATAATTCATCTCAGAGATATTTAGGCTCAAACTCGAGTGCACATATTTATTTCCCCGACAAAGGTGATACAAAAACTTGGCATCACTCTGTTTTCAATACCGTAGTTCAAAAGACAAAAACAAATAGTGATCATCTCACCTTTCCTGACATAAACATTACTTTCGATACATAAACATAAGTTACAACTGAAGTTCCCGGTTAGGTAAAAACACAGTTTGTTGATGTTCAATTAGCTGAATTTTACACTCAAATTTATTGTACAACAATTAATGGACAGCAATTAATGGTTTACGAAATATCAGATAATTTTTTAAAGTCTGACGAAGTAGTTTTTCCAGTGTGATAAAAGTATAGTTTAGTACTAAACTTAAAAGTGACCTATTTGTGGCGAGATAAAGTTTAAAAGAGCATGGGAAACACATTGAGAAATACACTATGACTGTACTAAAAAATAAAAATTATATTCATTCAAAAAATATATAGGCCTATTCCACTTCAAGTTAAAAACGAGACCTTCATACTTTTTCTCCACTTACCTCGAAGCACTTGTGACAGATGCTTTAATTATTTTTGTTTTGGGTACAAACACAATAAACATTTTAACGCGTTTCCACCCTTTTCATGTTTTCAACTTGTTGAAATATGTCACTTAAATTTTGTCACTTGATATCACACTCACCCGCCATTGCAAACAAATATTATTAATCTACTCCTATTTAATTAAAACTGTTCACCTTGATAACTTATGTATTTAAAATATTTAACTATCACTAAAATATATATAACGACAAGACAACTAAGAAACTAACAAAAAATTAACACCTGTCACGGTCAGATATTGAACATATCGACTGAAGTGAAGACATTGTTTTGACACTAGAGATTACAGTACATATCAATCGCCAAACAAACATTCCCCCTTCCCACCATTCGGTGCTTGGGGTATTGTTATTGGCTGCCCTTTGCTCGCCCCCCGGGTCTGCTGCATACCAAAGCGACTGGACTTTGACTTTCTCTTTCCCCACCCCCTGCGTTGTTTGTCACAAGGGCGCTGACCTCTCACGTACGCTTGCAACAACCCTCACTGAACACGTAAAATAAATAACCCTTACTGGAAATACTTTCGCCTGATCAGTAAAGCTAACGATTTAAAACTAGCGAATATATTATCTATTCGTTGTCTATTAAACTAACAGAGTAGAAGTTATTTCCAGCTCTTTTTAAAAACTAACTAATAAAATAGAAGTTAGCCAAAAAAACGAACGAATAGCGCTATTCGTTAGAATTTCTATTCGTTATTCCCAAGTATGGTTGTTGGGACCAAGACTACCTCGGTTACCAAGAATCTCGTATAACACGGAGGTCGCCTAGATTTTGAGGTTAGGGTTACGGTACATTATTATGAAGTCAAATACTTGTAAAATATATCTTATAACAACACATACTGTGGCAAATGAAAAATTATAATAATGTAATTTTTATGCAACCTTTTTTTCCAAATAACGTAGTATTGTTAAAGAAAAATACCCCTGCAAACAAATAGACAGCAAACCTGCCGACTAAGCAAATTTCCATTTGTCTGAATTGATTTTCAGTTAAATCTATTTAAATAACATTAGGTTTAACAAGTACATTATGTTTGCTGCTACAAAGAAACTAATAAAGTGTTTTTTTGTAAAATATTAATAGCTTAGTATAAAATAAATAAATTTGCCAAGCTTGATCAAAATATATCCAAAAACAAGCAAACTACAACATTTTATAGTATTATCCATAAAAATAACAAGGGAATTTAAAATTTAAATTTTTTTAAATTTCCTCCATTACCAATAACCAATAAACACTTTGATATACCAAATTATTTGTTTTTTAAGCTCTTTAAAAAGGTCTAGAGAGAAATTGGGAAATTTTGTGTTTTGAGGGTCAAAAATGAGAAAACCCATTTTTTACCCTATAAAACCCCGTGTCCATGGTCTGATCATGCTGATAACCGGGGCTCGTATATTTGGGAGTGTACTGCATCAAAAACAAAGAGAAAAAATAAAATGTTTACATAAGCAAACTCTGTGAGCGGCTCATTTAAGTTCTATTTGAATGAGGAACCATATTATCCAAGGCCAATGGTTTTCAAAAGATATTTCCAGAGATAGGCAATTAATATGAACACTTAATGAGATAACATACTGTCTGAAAAATTATTTGCAGATGAAGCAATCTACTGTACCAACTTGGAGAATTTGTTTAGCTCAAAAACTTCTAAATTCTGTTTGTTTATTTATGTGCAGGACTCTTTGTTCCTGTTGTATCCTGTTCAGCAAGTTGAAGAATTGGTAGAGAGAAGACTGATGCCTGAGCTGCCTTCAGAACACCAACCCCACCGAATTCTAGTCAAGTGCCTACATTTAAAGTAAGCATTCTTGACTAGTTTATTATAAGATGTAAGCTTTGAGAATTTTAAGATTCAAGATTTGTTATGACAAGCCATTTAATCAAAGAGAGTAGGCCTACCTGTTGATCCAAAACACTATTTTATGGGAATAACTCTAGTTTAAAAACTGGGAATGAGGCTAAAATGTATAAAGTTAAATGGATTTTTCTTACCATACACTAACGTTTTTGAATACACAATGTTTTGAGAGGAAAAGAACTCCTCCCGTTTTTAAGTGACCTAAATCTAAATTGACCTAATTACACTCTCTTGCCAATGGTATCAAAATAGGCAGGTTAGGTTAGATAGGGGGGTTAGGTAAATGTAGATTGAGGTCACTTGAAAACTGTAGAAGTTCCCTTACCTCCCAAAAAGAGGTGTAGTCAATACAATTAGAGTAGGTAAGTCCATTTCACCGAAAACCAAAATTTGTATCCTACTCATTTGTGTGAAATCGGAATGAATAAACCAAGTAGAGAAAACAAATTTTCTTGGAATAATAATTATTATCGATTAACATCTATCTTGGGAGGGTCGTGTAAATTATGTGGTTAAAAAGGTAACTTCCGGTATCCATGCTTAGCGACAAATGTCCAGAATATGCAGTTTGGACACTCTAAGAGTTGTTTATTTCTCATTAATATGTAAGGTACCAAATTAAAGGGGGGTAAAAAACGTACTACGAATAAATGAACACCAGAACTTACCCGATTTTTATCCACAATAGCCCACTCCTAGGCCTATGTGTTGGCCCTAGCTTCGGCTATGAGCCAAAGAACGTAGGCCTATTTTTAATCACAGTGAAGTACACAAACACACCCACCACTGCATATTTATTCATAATAGCACTCCTTTTCGCCAAATAAAGTCAAACCGACCGATTTTACGAGTATTTAACACCGACGACGACATAGCCCCCAAACTGGTGTTTGTTTGTTGACAGACGACAGACGAGAACTAGACAAGCTCAACAAGTGAATTTGCGATCAGCTGTTGTCTAGTAGTACTTGAGTTCGCCGCTTGAGCGCGTAAGCCTCGAGCGGACAGGAACGAAGGATTTTACTCAAAGACAGGATTATTCGTTCGTATGCCGCCTTCGAAGTAACTTCGTTGTTACATTCGCCCGTTATCAACGCTTGCACGATCTGACGATCATCGATAATTCGTTTACCGAAGGTTAGCTATATTAATCACTTTGATACAATTTACGTTTAACATTCGCATTCCCGTTTCCAAATTCGATTTTCAATAACTAAATTTAATAACTTAAATTTCACCGACTTGATTCTAGACCCGCCAGTTCCTGCCTGCCAGTGACTAGCGGTGATTATCGTTTGGTTTGATTTAAATCAATTAGTTTCAAAATTACGATTTCTACGAATGATTATTACGTATGTTTATTCTAATGAATTCACCGTTTGAATACCCCGAGACTTGTTGTCTGAGTTCTAAACCCTGTCTTTGGCGGGCGAGAGAACCTAGTCTTGGGAGTAGGCTGATTTGAACAATCAGCTACCAATATTAGTATTAAATTTATCTTAAATCATCTCAAGTTAAATTATCCGTTCAATTAGATTAATTAGGCCCGACAACTCTGAAGGAAATGTTTTACCTTATATTCGATATTATATCAATTACCCACGTCCTTAACCATTTATTTCGAAGTTTAATACGAGTGTCACATTGGCTTAAGATTAAATACTCGTCGGCCCTACAGAGTAATTCTAAAAGTCAGGCGAAATTTACCAAAACACTTTTACAAAGGCTGGGATGATATAGCTCCAACTGGGCGTCTGCAGGATTTCCTGAGCGCTTCTAGAGCTCTGAGCCTTCGATTAAATATAAATAAATTGATCAGTCAAAGCCGTGACAACTTCGTATCGACCCCTGGATTTTTCTCGGCTCCTTCTGAGCACTCCGGGGAAGAAATTTGAGTGTGGCCGGTTCTAGGGGTAGGCCTTGCCTGACTTAGGTGAATACTAGTTTATTCCCCTCCCCTAGAATTTTGCGTCACAAATACATTCGCCAGGGTGGCGATTGACCGGGAAAAGCGGGGAAATATAATATAAATACCTCGTCACAGCTCTGTAGTTACTGTAGATCTACAGTAACTACAGAGCTGTGACGAGGTATTTATATTATATTAGTCATCAATTCAGCTCAGGGGCTAAACCATGTGTATTGAAAAGCGGGGAAACCGGGAAAAGTCAGGGATATAAAAAAAAATTCCCATGTTATTCTTATGGAGAATAAGTACTAACAACTGTTAGTTGTTGTTTGCTTGTTTATGAGCATATTTTGATCACATTTGGAAAATGCATTTATTTCATACTAAACTATTAACATTTTACAAAAAAACATTTTTTTACCCTCCCTGTTGCAGCAAACCCAGTGTAGGCCTACTCGTTAAAATAAAAATGTGATAATTTTAAGGAGACATTTTAGTGTAAATCCAATTAGGCAAATGGAATTTCGCTTGTGTCCTCCTCTAACTAATGTAAAAACAAGCAAAACAGCTGTCGTGTGCAATTCCTATTAAACTCAATAATGCTGTAAACTTCCACCCAAGCCGGACACTATTTTTAAGGTGGGCCTCTCCTGCTACACATTGTTGAGCTTAGTAAGGATTGCACATATACGGGATTGGAACTAGTAAGGCCACAAAACTAGTCGTCAGTGTCTTAGCCAACTGAGCTACCATGCCAGCATTGGCCGAACGGGACAAGTGCCGCTATAAGCACACTAGCGCTCGAAGGTGAGATTCAAAAGGCTAACGCCTCCAGCTATACTCAGGCTTAGGTTTTAAAGTGTTAAAAACATAGCGAAAATGCAATTGGACAGTCATAATAGTATACCATTATAACTCCTAAAAGTATTATTAAGTGAATAATTAAATGGGAACAATAAATTTATACAGTGGCGACTTAAACTGTGACTTACTCAAACCTGGACGTTACGACTGCAGACAATTGACAAACATGATTGACCCATGCAACATGACTATACTTCCACTTGACCCGACTCATCACACTGCTGAAGCTGATACCTTACTAGACCTTATTATTTTGAACCATCCCGAGGTTTCAGTCCACCATGGCCAGCTTCCAGTCCCTGCAATTTCCCGACATGACCTTATTCATAGTGATCTTGCTATGAAAGCTCGTAAGTCCAAACCCAAAATAATCTCTTACAGAAATTTTAATAAAGCAAATTTTTTGTCTGATGTAAATTTAATCCGTTGGCACTCCATACACACCCTGGAGTCAGTTGATGATATGGTCGGTTCACTTAATGAAGCCATATTAAAATTCTATGGCTAACGTTTGATGCCACAGGTTCTGACAGAATCCCAATTTCCGAAATTTTAGAGATAACGTATTTATCTCTCCTCCCAATATTAACTTTCATATTCAATACCTCACTGAGATCATGCATTTTCCGAGAAAAATGGAAGTCTGCGCTTGTCCGTCCCTTGAATAAGATCTCATCCCCATCGCTTCCGCAAGACTACAGACCAATTAGCATACTCCCTGCTCTCTCTAAAGTCCTAAAAAGAGTCGTTTCCTCCCAAGTTACTGAATTTTTGTCACATAATAATATTCTTAATAGCTTTCAATCAAGTTTCCGTAAATTTTCAGCACTGAAACAGCAATGCTTCATATTACTGATGATATACGATTCGCTATAGATTGTAATCAATGCACTATTTTGACATTATTTGACTTCAGTAAAGCTTTCGATACAGTAAACCATAGCATTCTTCTAACCAAACTCCAGCTTATAGGATTCTCTAAAATATAACTAAAATGGATAAGATCATATCTTCAGAGCCGAAAGTAGTGTGTCCGTCATGACAAAATGACGTCCAACTGGAGACATGTTCCCTGTGGTGTTCCTCAAGGTTCAGTTCTTGGTCCACTGATTTTCACAATTTACATAAATGACAATACTGCAGTATTACACCATGTTAAGTTTAATTTTTTTCTGACGATTTGCAAATTTCTTCTCATTTTAATGTCAGTGATACAAATAAAACTATTGACTATATGAATGTATGAATGAATGAAACTATTGAATCATGACCATGACATCGACAACATTGTTCAATGGGCAGCAAAGAATGGACTAAGACTCAACCCTGATAAAACAAAGCCAATCATCATAGGTCACTCACGGTTACTTAGCAAACTTGATGTAGACAATTAACCAAAACTCATTGCAATCAGAACCACTTGAACATATCAAGACAAAGTGAAAAGTCTTGGTTTTATTATAAACCGCTCATTAGACTGGACTGAGGCACGTAAATACTTGTAAAAGAGTATTTGCCGCTATTCATACACTGAAAAAGATGCAACAACTCCTACCGTTTCACATTAAACTCTTACTGTTCAAATCACTTGTGTTTCCGCACTTCAACTACTGCAACACTGTGGTCAATGATATGACTGTGGCTTTGGCAACAAAATTACAACGAGCTCAAAATTATTGTACTAGATTTTTGTTCAATAGGCGTGACGACCACGTCACACCATATTACATAAGTGAATCAATTTAGAAATTAGATGACATCAGAAAAACCCTAATAGTTTGCATCACTCATTCAGCCATCAATCTAGGAACTCAAAATTATCTTGCAAAGAATTTTTAATTTTTGCATGAGAGAGGCGTGAGGAATATACGCTCTGCTCGTTTACGATGCACATTCCCCATCACGGGACGACTGTGTATAATAAATCATTTGTATAGAACTCCATATCACCGCTTATTGAAACATATGGAATTTTAACAATGCCTTCACATTACATTTATAAAATTCTGGTACACTTCAAGAGTAATGCACAATAATTTATAAACAATTAATTTATTCATCAATACCCAACACGTTCAAAAAATAATTTGCAGTATCCAAAACATTGGCTATGCCTTTACGAAAGATCGCCGTACTATATGAGTCTGAGGCTTTACAACGGTCTACCTGCTCATTTTAAAAATATCAATAATATTGTAAAGTTTAAGAAAGATTTAAAACATTCCTTATAAAAAAGAAATATTATACAATAGAAGAGTATTTAAATGACTGTTTTTTTAAAAGTGACTAGTTTAATTTTAATTCTTAGTTTTAATTTTTATTTTTGTTAGCTAAGAAATGACAACGTTATTGTTTCACCAGCTTTGCTGGAAATGTGAAATGTTTTATGACAATAAAGTGATATTATTATTATTATTATTATCTTATCCCATAAAATCCATAGAAAACCAAGCCCAACTGAAAGTGGCGCTGAAGGAAAATTACCTTAACCGGATGGCCGTAGCTTGGCGGGATGGCAAGCATTAGGCGTGGGTGCAGCAGAGGATGTGTGTGCATGTGACTGTATGTTAGGGAAGCAAAATAAATTCATGCTATGTTATTTGCGCTACTGTATTTGCTTTATTACAAACTTTGTTCTTATAATTTTGTTAATATTTTGTTATTGTTAGTTTTTAGAGGTTTACTGTAAGAAAGGACCATGATGTCCTAAGTTTGCCTCAATAAAGAAGTATTTTAATTTAATTTAATTTAATTTCATACAATATACATTTAATTTTATTTTATATACATTTTTTTTGTATTTTGTTTCTCAAGAGTGGCAAGTGCTAGGGTTAGACACTGTCAAAAACACTTTACTACGTTCGAATAAAGAATCATTTTAAGACCTGTATGTATGATAATGTAACTTAAGCATTCGGAAGTTGACATCACATACAACTGTCCCACATAACTACAAAAATCATTTCAGGTTGGAACTGGAAGTAGAACCAATTTTCGCCTCAATAGCTTTGTACGATGCCAAAGAGAAGAAGAAGTTGTCAGAGAATTTCTATTTTGATATGAACCCAGAGAGCCTACGTAAGATGATTGAGCCCCATGTAGGTCAAAGTGACCCGAGCACGTTGAGTCGTGCTTGTGTATTCAACATTACTTACCCTTCCCCCGACCTGTTCCTGGTCATCAAACTGGAGAAGGTATGTAGACCCTCATTACGATCTGTTATATCCGAAGACTTAATATAAGCCAGATAATGATCAAAATTGGTGATCTTATGGTGGATTATAAATTAAGAGCTTTTGTTAAGATTAATAACTATGTAAATAACCGTCATGATCTTAAAATAGAAATCACTCTGATTCTTATCATCAGTAGAAAGTGGAAATTTATTATAATTTATATTAAGGGCAGTCTGACCCCCTGGAAAACATAATGATAACCTGTATCTCAGAACTGGTAATAGATAGAGCGCTTAACACAGTCTTTATCGTTGGTAAGCTGTCAGCCTCAGTAGCTCAGTTGGTTTAGTCGCTTCGACCAAAGCGAACACTGAGGGTTCGAAACCCGCCTGAGCCTCCTAGTACTAAGGAAAGTTTGTGTCAGTGCACAGGCATATGATATCGGCATCCTCGGGATAGGCTCCTGGCATAAGCTGCCAGGAAACCCAAGAAAGGCTCCGATGTGGCGGGCCTATGCCTTTATAATGGGGTGGATCTGATATTTATATGTTCTTGTGCACTGACACCAGACACCCGTTTTGCATTTTTAGAACGTCAAAACAAAGTAAAACCTTTAGACGATTTTATATTTTGCACTATTTCAATAAAAACCTTGCATTGCACACCTTTTTTCATATTTTTTATACTATATTAACATAAAAAAGTTATGTTATATATAATTACAAACGGAAAATTCTAAAGATTCAAAATACATAAAAACCTAAAATACTATTTTTACAAGTCAGACTGCTTTAAATTATATTTGTTTTACCCAGTTAAGATCTTCAATACAACATAACCTTTTTTAATGAACACCCAATTGTTTACTCAATTGAGCTACCTTAGAGTAAAGAAAGAGGTCCTTTTGACCACAACTTAAACAACTAAGCTTCAGTCTATAAGAAAAAAATGTGTTTTAGGTTCTTCAGGGAGATATAACTGAATGTGCTGAGCCGTATATGAAGGATGAAAAGGTAAACGTGCCACATTCAGTGGGTTAAAATAGTGTATATTATATTGCCTATGAGAAATAAATAATGCAGTTGAAGCTAGGTAAACCATAATGTCAGTAACTGTTATTGTTTTGCAACATATAAAACAATACTCCCTTGACTATATATTTTTTGACTGATGAATAATAAAATTGGCTTAGTATTCTTAAGTTTGCTACTACAAAGTGCATACAAGAGGGTTGTTTTGGTAAAAGTTTAGTTTATAAGTCTGATAGACATTTAAAACCCTTTAGATACTTTCTTTATTAAGAGTCGTAAAACTGCTTTTCACAGCAGTAAAAGTAAAGGTAGATAGTTTTGGTAAATATCTCATAAGGAACTAAGTTAAATAGAAAATTAACCGATAGTAATAAAGAAAAATTATTTCTAAGCTTAACTTTTAAACAATATATTCTTATCGATAAAATGTATCTGTGCTGTTCTATTGCAGAACTTAGACAAAGTGAGAGCCAACGCAGCACAGTCATGTGAGAGGCTGGGCAAGTACAGGATGCCTTTTGCATGGACGGCCATCTACCTGATGAATGTCGTATCAGGAGGCAACAGCCTGGAGAGAGATACTGGAAGTGACAAGGAGAGCACTGGATCCAATAGTCTTGGTAAGTGACTATGTAAGTTACTCTGCAAGAACTGCAAGTAGACTCTTTATCCGGTTGTAAAACCTAAACCCCTTTTAAATTTTTGTTAGCTTCTAAACCAGTGAAATTTTTCAAAGAATCGCAGACACCTAAGTTAAATAGGCTCAAACCCCTCAAATTTTTGTGGGACTGTCAGAGATCGAAACCGACCCTCCTCAAAGTCCAAAATGCTAACCACTAGACTAGTAACACATTCAGCCCGTTTTGTTGCATGTTCCTACCATGTACCTATTTTCTTACATAAAACTTCAGAAAATACCAACGGTGATAGAAAAGCTCTCAAAATCCAAAATTGTCTTAATCTCAGTCATTGAAACAATATTTGACAACAATTTTAATTTAGTTTTTTTTAAATTTAGTATTTGTTCAAATTTGTTTAAAATGAATGAACTTCAACCTGTAATTTATCAATTATCCTTTGGATAAGCTATGTAATATCTAAGGATTTGTTTACAATTTGAAATAATATTACGTGAACATTCTTCTCACTGATTTAAAATAATCTTTTTCAGACCGCAAGTCAAGTATGAGTAACTTTGAGCAGTTGCGTAAGAGAGCCAGTGATATGGGTTCTTTGACTAGACGAGGGTCTCTAGAAAGACGCACTAGCTCGGACAAACGTTACTCCTGGTCTCCTGAAGATTTGACATCTAGTCTGGATAACTTTCGACCTGTTACGCTCACGGTCACCAGCTTTTTCAAACAGGTACCTTTGTTGTAGTTTAATAGTTATTTTCTTTACACTTAATGCCAATTATTTTAATCTTAAGAAATTTATATATATTTCTCTTTTTTAATGAGAGTGAATCTATGATGACTTTATTCTTGCGAAAAAATAATTTTTTGACCTTTTTACTCATTTTCTTATATTATTTTATCATAATTCACTATACACAGTAAAGTACAATACTAAAGCTGTGACATATTAAGGTCTTTGTTAGTATAATATTTTACTAATCTCTCTAGTTATTGAACTCTACTGCTATATTAAGTACATAAATGGCACTATTACCATTGACTGTAAGGTTTGAACTTAAAATAATGCCTCTGTTCTGGTTAAGCTTATTAAAAAATTAAGAGCAGAAAAATATTAAATAAATTTATTAGAAGCAATATGCAATTTAGCTTGTTATGATTAAGAAGTCTAGGATTGTAAAGAGATTAGGAAAGTGTTGAAATGAATGAAGTTATATAAACACATTTACTCAGCCCATGGCACACTTGCATATTTGTTGCAAATTGTATTTATAAGTAAATCAACATAGATTGCAAATACACCCACAAATTAAATTAGTTTTTTCAATTATTTTATTTTACTTATTGTACCTTTTATCTTCAGGAAAGTGATAAATTGAGGGATGAGGATCTCTACAAGTTTTTGCAAGATCTGAAACGTCCTTGTTCAGTCATTAAAAAACTCAAGTCCATCCCTGGTCTCCTTAAACTTGATATCTCCCCTTGCCCTGAGGATATCAAAGGGTGCCTTACCCCTGAGTTGGAGCCTATCGTACCAATATCTGGTAAGTAACGTTAGGAGTCTTGGGAAATGTTGTTAAAAAGTTCTCAAACTCTTAGACTGGTCACTAGTGTGAAGCTTATATTAGTAAAACTCCTGAGGAATGAATGTGAGTTTAAAGTTTTGCTAAGCTCAATTACCATTCATTACCATCGGAGGAAATATTTGTCGGTCTAAGATGAAATTGTGATTTTTTTGCATACAATAAAAATAAATCACCTTGAGATATTCATAGAATAACTCTCACAAAATACCTCCTTAACCCTTTTAAGGCCGGCGGCCGTAATAGGCACCCGCGGCAAAATCCGCGCCCGCGGCCGGCGGCCGTAATAGGCACCCGTCTGTTATATTTGTCTTTACAGGCCACCTAAACGTCCAAACATGCTGTAATTTGGCATGAAGTCTTTATATAGTATATAATTTAGAGGAAACATACTCAATGGTCTTTATTTTTAATCTTCATTATGTTGGTAACTCTGTTTACTCAGCTGTCTGTCGGGACATTGTTAGTGTTGTCATTCCTTATTGGCAGTGTTTTGTTTATGTTAGTAAACTGTGTTTAGACGATTGTAACTTCTGATAAGTTAATTTTGTGTTTTTTAACGGATTGTAAGTGATTTTAAAATGTCATTATGAGTAAAAGAGTGAAAGAAAAGTCCCCGACTAGTGAAAATACTTTAGTGAACAACATTTTAGGTAGTGGTGTACAGTTTGTTGATGATGATGGAGGATTATGTGATAGTGATTTGGAGGCTATGTATGCCAATGATTCAGAAGATGAGTTAGAAAATGAATATAATGGGCCTAGTGATGATGACAGTGTAGTAGATGATACAGACGAAGACCCTGACTTTGAACCTACACAGTATCCACCAGAGAGTAGTTCAGAGGAGGAGGCTGTTCCATCAACTGCAACTGGTAGGCCTAGGGGTAGACCTCCTAAAAGTGCTAATTCTTCACATAACAGTGAAAATTTAGATAATGAGTCTTCAGATAGGCCTAGACGTAGACGTAACCGTAGGCCTAGGGTTGTCAACCAACCTGATCACAATGTGTATAATGTACAAACGCCAATTGGGGAGGCTGATGCAAATGAGGGTTGGGGATTGTACACAGAAGAAAATGACCCTGGTAATTGTACAAATCATGAATTTTTTGAAATTCCAGGTCCCAAACATTGCCCCCCAAATGATGCCAAACCAATATCCTACTTTTCCTTGTTTTTTACACAAGCCCTGTTTGAGCTGTTTGTCACTCAGACAAATTTGTATGCCTCACAATATTTTGAGAAGTTTGTAAATATGCCTAGTCCTGTGAGCTGGAAACCGGTTTCTGTATTGGAGATGAAGGCCTTTATAGCTGTTATTTTAAATATGGGCTTAAATAAAAGACCTACCATAGATAGCTACTGGAGGGTTAAAAGTAAAAGTCAAAGTTTGCCTTGGTTTAGGCTAATGTTTAGCAGAAACCGCTTTGAAACGATACTTCGATTTTTCCATCTTACAGATAGTACTTTGCTGGCTAAACCCGGTGAACCAAATTATGATCCTTGTGGTAGGTTCTCAGTTCTAGTTGACCACGCAAATCGGGTGTTTAGAAAACATTACACCCCCCATCGTGAGCTTTCTATTGACGAAAGCCTCATTGGTACAAAAAACCATACATCGATGACGCAGTACTTGCCAAATAAGCATCACCATCGGTGGGGGATAAAACTTTGGCTTATTTGTGACTCTGTTTCAAAATATTGCCTTGGTTTCTTTTGTTATAAAGGTAAAAAATACCAAGGTCAAGCCCCAGATGAAGCCCAACAGGAAAGCCTTGCATACAGAGTTGTTGTCAAACTTTTGGAACTTGGTAATTACCTAAACAAAGGTTACCATGTTTTCGTTGATAACTTTTTCATGTCCATTCCTCTGGCTAGGTTTTTGTTTTCAAGGGAAACCTACATAACTGGGACAATCAGGAGGAACAGAAAGGAAATTCCCTATAAGGTTAAAGAAAAACTCGGAGTGGGACATCAGTGTTATATGCGTAACAATGAGCTACTAATGCTTAGCTACAGGGGGAAAAAAAGTCAAAAAAATCCTGTGATCCTTCTGTCAACCAAATATAAGGCAAACACTGTGGAGAAAGTTAAAAGGAGGGACAATGAAGAGGTAACAAAATTTAAACCTGAAATAATTGATAGATATAATATGTACATGGGGGGAATCGATACATCGGACCAAATGCTCTACTGCTATTTGGATGAGCGACGCACATTCAAGTATTGGCGTAAGGTAGCTTTTAATATTATGGCAAGAATGGTCCTTAATAGCTACTTGCTTTATAAAGCAAACAATACTGGCAAGATTCTGACCAGGTTTGATTATACGGCAGAAATAATCGACGAGTTGGCTCAAGAATGGTTGGACCGTGATCGACCTGCTGCAGGTGGTGGAGATGGGCCAGGACAAAATGAATTTGGTATTGAACACCTTCCTGGAAGGTTAGAGAAGAACTGTTCAGTTTGCAGTATATTAAGTACTGCTAATGGGGGTCCTAGAAAGAGATCACGATACTGTTGCAAAAAATGTAAGCGAGGTATCCACCCCTTATGTTTTGGCGACCATAAGTGCTGACCTACCGTGTGTTACGGTATCAAATTGATGTAAATAGACCTTTTGTAAATAATTTTAAGTGTTTTACTACAATATAGTGTATGAATTTTCTTAAGTATTTTGTGGATTCTCTTAAGTATGTGAAAGAAGAAAATATTCTACAAGATAGTAAAGATAGACTTGCTTTTCTCTCAGTTTTGGGAAAAAAACCGCCGTTGGAACTTTCAAATAATTTACTATAACTGGACTTCTACTAAAGGTAATTACTTGAAAATTGGCATGTTAGCTATAAACAATATTTACTATAAGAAAATGCATGTTTTTTGGGTTTAAAACCAACTTTTATATTTTTTATTTGTTGTCAAAAATAAAAAAAATAAAAGGTTTTTGTACATTTTACTTACATATATGAAGATGTAAATTTTATAAAGGTAAAAATTACTAACACCACTATAGTTTTTAAACGCCTGTATTGTTACAAAAAAAAATAAAAAAAAATATGGGTTTCTGATAATAAATATGGTAGTTATGGCTTATTTACCAAAACTATGTGACGCGGAACAAAAATAGCCTGGCCTTTTAGGTGCATTACTCAGTAATAGGGCTGGCCTTGGTGACCCGTACACCACAAAAGTTGATGGCCTTAAAAGGGTTAATATTAATAGAAACTCATGGGTGATGTTTATTTTTATTTTTTGGATTGTCTAGATCTGCAAAGTCTCCTACCCTAGAGACCTAGGGAATGAACCGGAAACCATTGTCTAGTTTCATGATTTATTTGGGGCCTGAGATTCGATGGGAAATAAGATCCTGTGAATGAGGATGCACAATACGCTAAAAAAAAGAAGGGATGCTATAAAATGAAACATACAAAGACTTAACATACATATTTTGCTTTGATGCAGTACTAAATTGATAATCCGAACACTTATTAAACATGGATTTTTCAAATTGATATTTCTCTATATATATTGTACCACTGGAATGTGGTATTTTTAATACTTATTTGTTCCAGAAGAAAACAGCCGTCCAATAAAAGAAATATTAGAATTCCCAGCTAAGGATATACCTCTACCTCACTTCTTATACAGGAATCTTCTATACATTTACCCTAAAGAGCTCAACTTTACTGGTCGAACAGGTAACTTAATTGTTAATTTAAGAGTAATGTTTCATACTGTTGAACTTGTCTCGATCAATTCAATTATTTTCAATACTAGCAACAGAGCCCGTTGTGGTTAAATACAACGGTCTCTAGTAAAATAATGGTTATGAAATAAATACACAACTTTACTTACTAATATTAATGGTACAGATTAAGCACATAGGCTAACATTAGAATCACACACTTAACATAAGGAACACACTTTAAACGCAAATGCAAATTGTTAACAACAACACAACAACAACAACAACAACAACATTTAATCAAAGAAAAATCTAATAAATAACAATATAACTATAAGCTGTTAAATTATTAACACATGTTTCGTATGATTAGATTATGCATACTGGTAAACCAATTATTGCCATCAATAATTATTGGTTTTTCTTTTCCGAGTCAGGTTAGCTCTTCTACACGAACGATTTTCATAATTTTGGCCTTAAACTAAAGGTTTGGACTTTGCCACATTTGCCATAGCATGTTTTGACGTATATTTCAAGTTATGCACAAAATGCGTCCCTGTACATTTCTTATGGCAGTTAAATTTGGGTTTTTTCGAGTTCGCTTGGCTCTTCTACCCGTCCAATTTTCATAATTTTGTTCTTAAAATAAAGCTATGCAAGCACATATTTGTCATCAAGCATCATCATTAATTAATTTAATGTATTACAAAAAAAAAAAAAATAATAAATTATTTTTTACTTCAATTAAAGATGTATTCCAGCAGTTCTAATTACATTACCCTATATGTTTTGGTCTAAAAACCTTTAGTGAAAAACCAGCTTTCATTTGAGCTATCGGTTATTAAGATTCAGATCTGAATAATCCTACCTAAAGCACACTGTTGAATCACAAATCAATCAACAATAATTTTAATCGTTTTAGTACTTATCTGCAATCAATGATACGTAACTCTATTTTTATTTAAGTTATTTTATACGTCTTGGTCTAAAAATACTTCAAAGGCTTTCACTTGAGATATTGATAGTTTTAATCAGTTAAGTTAAAGATACTCTATCGCTCAATCAGAAAACATAAATTTGATTATATCTTGGATATGGAATTTAGTTTTAGATATATTTACTCAATTTTAATTATGTTATTCTATTTGTTTTGACCTAAGAACCTTCAGTGAAATACCAGCTTCCATTTGAATGATTGATTATTAAGATCAGACGTACCTAAAGCGTACTGTTAAATCACGAACAACCCAAATTGTTAAAAAATGGAGTTATTTATCATCGATTTATAGTCGAACAATCTTGCTTGCAACCTCAATAGTAACTGTCCACTTTGACGGGTTTCACCTAGTAAATCTTTTAAAAATTAAACTTACATAATTATTTGCAAATCTACACGAATTAGGCTTTCCAATGACCTATTAATTAATAAAATTGGTTCCGTAGAACTGTAGATTTAATTGTACAAAGTATAATAACATCTTTAATTCAGTATTTTCTCACCACTATAAATTGGAAGGTTGCTTAACGTTTTTGCAAATAACTTTGAAATGGTGAGTAAATCGACCAAAGTGGAAGGTGATATTCTGATAGAGAATAATATAATTTCATACAAATTACTATGTATTTCTTGAAAATACTCAATAAAGGCAGCCTAAAGTTGTCTACAAATATAAACTTTGAAAAAAGGCGTTTTAAATGTATTATTGTTTATTTTTATTTTTTCACCTCAATTATGTAATAAAATCAAACTTTCATAATTGATTGCAAATCTACACAAATTAGGCTTTCCAATGACCCATTAAGTAAGAAAATCGGTCCGGTAGAAGTCTAGATTTAGTTGTACAAAGTTAAACAAAAATATATCTAATTCAGTATTTCCTCATTACTATAACTCATTACTATAAATTTGGAGATCACTTAGCTTATTGCCAATAACGGAGGGGAATTCGACCAAAGTGGATGTGATATTCTGAAAGAGAATAAAATTTACTACAAATAATAAAAGCAGCCAAAAGCTGGTTACAAATAAAAACTTGAAAACAGAAACTTTAAAAAAAATTTTTAATGTATTTTTGTTATTTTTACTTTTTCACCACAAATATTTAATAAAATCACACTTTTATAATTATTTGCAAATCTACATGAATAAGGCTTTCCAATGACCCATTAATTAACCAAATCGGTTCAGTAGAACTCTAGATTTAGTTGTACAAAGATTTTTAAAACTATATATAATAAGTAGATTGCTGCATTAATTGGGATAATTTCAAACTCTCCTCAGAATGGAGCATGAATCAACAGATGATGTTTTATGTTTGAGTTTTTGCAAAATCTGTATAACCTGACTTAAGCATTTTTATACTAGTATCAAAGAACTTTAATCCGCTATTTACAACCCTGCAAGCAACCCTATTAGTGAACAACAGAATTCTTTATGTTCAATAATTACATAGTACATTGTCATCTGAACCTTAATCCGCTATTTACAACCCTGCAAGCAACCCTATTAGTGAACAACATAATTCTTTATCTTCAATAATTACATAGTACATTGTCAACTGAACTTAGTGGTACTTGCAGACATTATGATTAAGACTGGGACATATATATTTATATATGACGACTGGATTGCTAACCATGAGCTTATCCAGTTAGTCTGTTGAACAGAAACATAACCATGAATATCTAGGGAATTAATTAGTTTTTGTGCTATCTTAAACAATTTAAACTTGAATATTTCAGTGTCATGTGATGTAAATGTAGAAGTAAAAAGAAATAATTACTCAGTTTTAGCTTCTGGCCCATTTTTTCAATAACCCAGCATTTCTCAAACTAACCTTTTTGGTCCAAATTACACAGAGTTGGTGGGTCTTTACTGTAGCTTACTTAACATATTAACTTGTCTCGACTAATTAAAAATAATAACCATCCAGATACTTAGAGACTTATGTTCAATGTCAGGTTCTGCAAGGAACATAGCCGTCAAAGTTCAGCTGATGTGTGGTGAAGAAGAACAACATGCACTACCTGTTATATTTGGCAAATCATCATGTCCAGAATTCTGCGCTGAAGCATACTCAACTGTCAGCTATCACAACAGGCAAGTTTGAATTAGATTTTAAGTCATAGTAATTTGATGGCTACCTATGAAAACAGTGCAGCTAAAAAATGTCTTCACTTTTAAGGTTGAGCACAATTGCACAAGTAAAGCAGGTGATTCACTTTTTTAGCTATAACTATTTTGCTGTGATATGTTCAACCGTGCTAGGAAAAATCCTTCACTGTTCATTCCTACAACATGTTTAGGCATTTTTACCCTTCAGTGGTATATGTTCAGTGGTACAGGTTAAGTGTAAGAAAGAGCCATGTGGCCCTAACTTTGCCCGTGTAAATAAATGATTTTTCATTTCTTGTTCAGTCAGAGTTAAGCTTTGGTTGAGTGCAGAGTACCACAGTAGAGCACAGTAGAGTTTCAGTTATCCAACCTCCATTGTTATCCGACTCTCCTTGATCGAGTACTGTGAAATTGCACGTTTTCTGTGTGGAATGACTGAACATCATAGCAAGTGTGAGACAACCCCTTAAATTGCTTTTGTCTTTAAGGACCTTCATTGTGACCCTTGGTTGGAATACATTATTGATAAAATAAAAGGATTACCATATCCAACCACAGTTTTTGGCATGACAACTAGTTTCGTTCTTTAGAACTTTGTCAGGTCTGACTGATTCATGATGTTTCTTCTTCTCTCCAGAGTGCCACCTGTATTTCAGTTCTCTAAAAAAGTGTTTCTAAACAAAACCAAAACGAGTAATGAAAAGTGTATATTTTTATGCTGCACTAGAATGATTTATTTTACCCATTATAAGTACCTATAAGATATTATTTTTGCTCAATTTAGGTGTCCGAATTTCTATGATGAAGTAAAAATGGTTTTGCCAGCAAACTTGAGCGACCAACATCACCTTCTTTTTACCTTCTACCATATCAGCTGTCAGAGAAAGTTAGAGCAGAATACTGTAGAGACTCCGGTTGGATACACGGTAACTATAATTTTTTTTATACTATATTACTCATTATTTTATACTCTATAGTTACACTTAACCTTATTGTTTTATTAAATATTGATGTTGAGATAGCAAGCATACCTGAATAGAAAAGATCTTACCCGTCACAAAAAACATAAAAACCTTATGCCCCAAAATTTGAAATATTTAACTGATACTGCAGCTTTTTCCCTGTTTGATAATGCTTATGTTGAAACACTTGGTTGAAAATGTTTCTTGTGACAGGATTGACTCTTTTCCATTCAATTAAGCTTGATACTCCAAAAACAATCCTTAAAACCCAGGCTCTGTTCTGTATGTAACATTATTAACTTCAACCTGTAGTGATGACAGCTCAGTTTAGCCCTCTCCCCCAATAAGAAGAGGTGTTCCACAAGGTTCTGTTCTTGGCCCTGTGCTGTTCTCTTCTTCACAAATGATTTCCCATCTGTCTTAAACAACCCCTCTTTTTTGTTTCAAAACTGCTAAATTTTCCCCCGAACCACCCCCCCCCCACCCGTTTGCTGGGGGGTATTCAAAAACATAATGACCTCGTTATCAACACATCCAAAAAAGTACATCTTCATTTTAGCTGTGGACACGAGTAATTTCCAGATGCTGGCTGTCAACCCAGCATCAGAAGCCAAGTTGCTTGGAGTCACCATAGATTCTGATTCTGACCTTTCATGGAAGGCCCACATAAATAGGCCTTTGCAAGAGCCTTAGGACTGGTGCTTATGTGGTTCGATTGGTGGGCTGTCAACTGCAAAAACAGCTGATTTTTCACTGATGGAATCTCATATCAGATACGGTCTTGCAAATTGGGGGAGGAACATTTGAAGAAAACCTAACCCGGATTCTTATCCTACATAAAAAGGCCATCCGAATCCTTGCCAACCTGAACTTTGGAGACAGCTGCCGGGAAGCCTTCAAAACCCTGGGGATTATGACAATAGTGGTGCTGCATTTCCAGTCTGTGATACTCTTTGCTGATGGTGAGGAATTTCCAAGAGCTGAAGATCTCCATTCCTACAGAACAAGACAGGCCACTGCTTACTACCTGCCCATCACCAAACAACTCATCTTGAGAAGAAGCCTTTGTACACAGGTCGTAGATCCCAACGCTCTACCTAAAACAATGAAGACTGTAGGAGGTGAAGATCATAAGTGGCTGCTTCAGAGACCATTTTACACCATCAGGGAATTTTATGAAGAAGCAAAGAATAACATATGAAACACACATTCATTACTTATTTGTAGCATTGATTCATTTACTGTTATTGAAGATCAATTGTAAATCAAGACTATGACCTTAATTTACAGTAGGGGTCTGCCTGCGGTGCACTGAAAAAGTCGGTACGGTTCTGGCCTAATTACTGCCATCGGTAAGCGGTACAAATTCCATTCGGTACAGCCTATTGTAATAATAAATTACTTTCAATTTACTATCATAGTCAAGGTAGTTGGTTCAGAGCACATCAAAGGTTTATCAGATGTTTGTTTACACTTTTCATAATTTATTACTAGGGCAATGAAACCCGATTAGCAGTCACAAATCCATTAATATTTTATCACGATAATAATTGTTGTACTCAAGTACACACAAGAAATCGTTGAGCTTTATCACTTTTATTCCTTTGCGTTCCATTTTATTACTATCGTAATAATTGTTATGAGAGCTCACTTAACGCGGAAGTCACGATAAACCGAACAAAATGTCTTAAATATTACACACAAACACTCACATACTGTCTTTTAATTTTGAAGCACTTGGCTGATACACTGGGTCAGATATTAGTTTGTATTCATAAAGGGGAAATATAATAATTAACTATAAATACTGAAAAATTATACAAATACCAATGGAAAAATTACCAGATTTATGAGTCTATAGCCTATAATTGAGATAAAAAAAAGAACAATAGAGGGCGATTAATATCTTGAAAAAAGGGTGATGAATAGAGAAATTGACACAGCGAGTATCTAACGGTTAACTCCTTGAGGTATGGACGCCAACTGGACATGACACGTCAACAGCATTGTTTGGATAACAATTGTGCTTAGACAGGTCCAGCAATTTGTCTGCTAATGAGAATTGGAAGAGTTATACAAGGTGTGTTGTGGGTAGTACACAGAAAAATGTACTTTCCCGACTAGCGGGAGATCTAAGCGGGCTTAGCAAGAATTAAATGAATAAAACCAATCGCATATGGAAAATCCTTTTTATAAAACTAACCCTAGTTAATGAGATATAAAGAGATAGTGACTTAATATACACATTAACATAATTATTAAATCTCTAGAATATAAATATATGAGTACTGAATACATGTTGTAATGTGTATGTCCAGTGGATGCCCCTGTTTCAAGAACACAGACTGCAGGCTGGGGAGTTCACATTGCCTGTGACTATGGAACATCCTCCACCCAACTATTCCTACATCACACCGGACGTGCTGCTACCAGGCATCAAATGGGTGGACAATCACAAGGGCATCTTCAATGTTCATCTGGAAGCCGTCACTTCTGTACACACTCAGGTAATTTCCTCCCACTGTTGTAAAAAGAGAATATATTGTTGAGAAGTGCAGTGTAACCGGAATATCATACAGTGTAATTTGCTTAGTTCCAACTTCCTTGATAAAAACTTCTTTCATTACAATTTTTTTTCTCGGTCCTTAGAACAACTTTATGTTATCAATGTCAAAATAACATAGGTTATTCAATTTGATTATAGATAATTAAAATTTTTTACTTTGTTTTTTGAGTTTGGTCATTAATGTATGACAACAATTTGAGTTTAACAAGGTCAATGCGTAAAAAACTGGCATCCAAACACCTGGTGTTGCAACAAGTCCTAATACTGCACACGACATAACCCAATCAAGGCCAAGGCCTTTTCTTCCCTCACTTCCTACCTTCCACTCTTAATGTCAGTATTGCTGTTTCCTTCACAACCAGTCACTTACCGGCTCTGTTCTCCCATTAACACGTTTGCTGCGGCCCAACAAATGGCAGGCGTAGCCCCGGTGCGGGGCAGCGTCTAGTGAACCCGTTCGGCTTTCAAATATTTCAGTCTGGCGAACGTGTTAAAACCAAAATAACCTACAAATCTTTGACTCTTGTTGAAAAACAACAGAGATAGCCTGTAAATCATTAAGTTAACTGAATATATGTGTTTACAGTACAATTGTGCAATAGAAATCAAGATATTTCAATTTTCAAGCTCTTTACCATACTAAACTGATATGGTAAAATTTTGAGATTCTTCAAATTTTGGATGGTAAAGTTTTTATTTTTACCTTTGATGTTTCAATGATATAAAATTCCACTGTGTTCAAATGAATAGAAGGTTTGTTTTGCTGAACATCAAAGTTTCCTTGGTTGCAATAAGAAGTGGACTATTTAATGTTTTAGTTATAGATATAAATTGAAAAAGTATGAATCTTTTACCACTCTACAAAGTCTTTCCCATACACAGTTTCATGTGCCAGATCGGTCAGTTTGCAACCATTCTTATAAGGTTATTGGGAGATAGCTTCCTTTTGCAAAGTGGATTTCCCAGCACAACAAGATTGCAAACAACAACACAAGACTTGATACTTGACTTGAACATTAACAATATTTGATAATGGATGAAATTGCTGGTGATCAAATTGACCAAATTGTACTATTAAAATAAAATTATGTAGGCATGTATTTCAATCTAAATAAAATAATGTGTAGGCCTATATAAAAAAAATTATTCCATAAAAAATATGTGTTATAAAAATTATAATGCCTATACAATGGATGGTCCCCACAAAGGCAAAGCCTGTGTGTGGTGACCGAGTTGTATCAGTCCATAATCTTAGAGTCTATTTACAACACCTTATACTGCTATACATACTAATATATAATTACAAAGGAAAAACACTTTAACTAGGGAGCCACAGCAGATAACTTAAAACTTATGATGACAAACTAAAAGTTAAAAGAGGATAAAATAAGGTAAAAATAAAAATTTATAAGAAAGGATTTAATAATACTACCAAAATACAAAAGTCACTGGGACTTGGAACCATTCATACAACTTCTTCACACACACCACAACATGTACAAGGACGACATACGCACACGCACTCTATGAATATAATGACACAAGATAAGTATATGCAAAGAATAGTTATATACCTGTATTAAATAAATATATCCAAGCTAAATGCTTTTTCCTAAAAACATAACCTTATGTACCTGTATGTAATTTTCAAATCATATTGTTTCCAAACTGTAGTAGGGCCTTATTATTTTGGCCACTGTAAGCTTAGTAGAGCTTATTACCTTATGAATTAAGAACAAATAGTGCTCATAAACAAATTTACTATGAGTCACTTCCTGATGATTTTTTTTTACCATTTTGATTAATTCACTACATAGGTTTTTTTTTAGGTTGAAATGTTATAATATTATTATAATAAATGTGTCAATATTATTATAATTAATTAAAATCCTATTCATTATTAGGTTTTTTAGGTTGAGTTGGGTTATGTTAGACTAAGTAAGAACCAAAACATAACATAAAACCAAAATTGTGTATTGTTACATACAAATTATATAGTGGTAGTGAATTAACAGAAAAAATCGGTTTCATTAAAATAAAGGTAACTGTTTGCCAATCAAGCATATTTTTCTTTGTTACAGGATGTTTACTTAGATCACTTCCTTAACTTGTGTGCATCATTGGAGCAAGGAAGAATACCTCAAAGAATGCAAGAGTCAAGCGTTGAAGGAGAACTTAAAAACAGGTAAGTTATAATTGGATATAGTAGATCAAACAGATGCTAGTTTTTCCTACTTGGTTCAAATTTGTTTTATAAAATTGCTTTAGGTTTAAAATGTTTAGTTTAAAGGTATTTTTCAAATTAAAGTGTGTAGAAGGGGTAGACAGTCATATTAAACATTTGCAAAATCTTTGGTACGATTATCTGCACTGTGTAGGCCAGCTGAGGTTGTTCGTCAGTCATGTTCAAGTCAACAAATAAAGTTAGGGAAAATCTTCATGCAAACTGCGGTGTGACTGAATGAGAAATTGCTGCTTAAGAGACCTTAATTCATGGGTAGCCCTTGAATATATAATTCTATAGTTGTTTTTTTCGTTTTTTATTGTTGAATGTAAGAAGATTATGTTCATACTCCACAAAGTAGCGTGTTGTTTCAGCATTCTGAACCTGACCCATGCCAAGACAGAGTCTCTGACCAAGTTCCTGCCTCTTATCCTCGACAAGTTGATAGCACTCATGGTTAAGCCCATCTCTCTAGACAACATGACTCTCAACATCAGCCAGACTGTATTTGAAGCTATGACCAACATTGTGAAAAACATCACTGTAAGTACTAGTGGATTATTACTGAAGAGTCAAATAACTTATCTTATAGGCTATAAATTCATATATACAAATATTACAACATGCTTATACATTTTGTTTCCGGGGTAAAATAAATTTGAAACAAAAAGTATTCTTACTTGAACATGGTTATAGAAGACGACAAGCCTTGTAGGAAGGTTTCTTTTTGTACAGAGTTAGCCCACTCAGGTTAGCCTGCTGTCCGAACAAAAATCTTAAAAACCTAGGCTCTTCCGCTCTATGTTAAATTCTTTATCAAAGGTTTGTATGGTAATACAGGCTCTACAAGAAGTCAATCAAGATGTGATGGGTCGTCATCTTCTACTGACCTCTTACATCGCTTACCAGTGTGCCTTGCCTCATCCAGAAATTAAGGTCCAGCCTACACACTCGCCTTACGTCAGGTAGGATGTTTAAGAATGCCATAGTATGTCAAGTGTATGTTTATTTCTATTGCGTCAAACAAGAGCGTTCATAACTTTATATGAGTAGATAGAATAGGAGAAAGAGACGGCACTTGGAGGGTTTTTTCCCATAAGAATAACATAGTGGGTCATGTTTAGCCACATTTGTAAAAATCCTGCCCACAGCTTATACATCCCTATAAAAATTTTCCATATTATTGTCCAACCCTATAAACATTTCAAATCCACATCCATTCCCATATATATTTTCAAAATCATGTGAGATTTGCACCAGAACTCGGGCACGCTCCCGACCCTTAGGCACTGCTGCGGGCATGCTTCTCGTCTCTAGTGGCAACTCATGATTGAGTTCTGTCAACTTGAAATGGGTAGGCAACCCTACAAACTTTATCTCTTGTTGAAGTGATTTTTAGTTAAAAATTTCTAACTAAACTAAAACTAAAACTAAAAACTAGAATTCTTTTTTTTGCTTGATTTAAAAAATATATAGGTAATGGGTGAGGATTGGAAATATTTATAGGGTTGAACATTTGTATAAGGATATGTAGGCAAAGAGCCAAGTTTTTTAAAAAGTGTTCAAACAAAGCTCCCCTTGTTATTGTTATGGGAAAAACGCCCAGTGATGTCCTTCTACCATATTATAACACTTATATGCACAGACAGTTTTTTTACTTATTTTTTATTTTTTAATTTTTATTACGGTACTGATATATGCCCTAGTGATTCGGAAAATAAGATTTCGCGGACTACCCTTAAATTACCTAGCTCTAACCTGTGACTTCATGGCTGGGGAAAAATTTATGAAAATTGAAAAAAATGAAATTGAATTTGCAATTATTGACTTATGAACTTGAAATATGGGTGAAGGAATAATAACTATGAAATAAAATTAAATTGATGACTGCTTTGCTTACATTCTAAGAAGTTTGTTTTGATTTGTTTGACACACATTATCAAGCTTATATTTATTCAACTTATGACCTGAATGGAAGACATGTGTCCGCGCCTTTTGCATCACTGTTTGGTGTAAGTTTACCGTGCACCTTTTTTACCATACGCACTACATTCATTCTCCTTTTTTTTATTGTGGTACCCAAGTCTACTGATTTGCTAAAAAAATTCAATGAGAAGGATAGGAGGGTTGGGTGGGATTATTGTTTACTGATTATTTTTACCATACCATTTTCCCTTGATCGCACAACTATACAATGTTGACCTTCTAAATATGATTTTTTTGTTCTTTTCCCCATTTTTAAATAAAATCTGAGCGTCAAGCTACACTCCAAAAGAATTATACCATATTCCTCAGATTATATGATACGCCCTAACTGTTCGTTATCTTGGTGCGTTTCCTGCTGGTGAGATAAGAATCTTGCTTGATGTTTGGCCTTGACCGATATTCTGTTTACCTTTATGGTCTCTACTCTACTTCCTACTTAATTATATTTCACTTATTGATGATCTTTTATTACTAATTTTAATTACCTGTTTCTCCATAACACTATTTAATTTTTTTACATTTTTTAAATTTTCCTTAACTCATAACTAGCACAGCAAATAGACAGACATGAATAGATGAACGATGTAAAGAACTACTGGATTGCGCTCTCAGTAGCACTGCGGGGGCTGGTTTTGGTCTAGCTCCCCTCACCATCTACTAGCAGTAGCCGACGCATCCCATACACTCATCATTGTAAAACGCACCTTTTCAAGTTGCTGCTCTGTTGAAATTTATAGATATAAAATATTGCCAACGCATGCCAAACTTGTTTTACTATTCTAAACTTTTTGTCTTCTTCTTTTCTTGCAGAAAATAACACATTTGAACTCTTGAAAACCCGACTATATTTGTTTAGTTTTTACCACAGATCTATGCTTGACATTAACATGATAGGCCTACGTTTTTCTTTATTTTTTTGACCTATTTTGTAAGATACATTGTCATTACACATTGAAAGAAAAAAGTATCCCGTTTATGTTGAATATAACGGTACGTCTGCGGCAACAAATTAGCAAAATTACTCTAAATATTTATGTACTATTTGTTTGTTTAATAAAATAGGATTTCAATAACAAATATTGTACTTTCTATTTCTCCTTAGTAATCACTTATTATTTTATACCATGTATAATTTGGAACTAGCAATATCAGTTTTCTAAAAACATCTACTAATCAGGTTTAGTGAATTTGTAGTTTTAAAGAATTCAGATGGGCTATTTTCTGCAAGAAACAAAACAGACATAAGGTCAATATTTTATCCCTATATATTTCAACAGAGCAGCAACTAAAAATGTGTGTTTTATAATTGTTAGTGTATGGGCTGCGTCGGCTTCTGCCACTAGATGGTGGGGGAAGCTAGACCATGCGGCCAAAACTGAGCCAGCGATCCATGAGTTGTTTATATCGTCTATTTTCTTCCCGGCATAAAGAATCTGTTCAACTGGCAAACGTGAGCTGTTTGATTGAACGTATTTTCCCGTTGATGGGCTTATGAGCTTTACCGTTACTGGAGATGTAAAACATTCTATAACACATGGTTTCGACAAAAGTTGCATAAGTTTTTTATTTATATTTTCTACTACCTTACTTTGGGTATGAAGTCTGTACATCACCCAGTCACCCGGTTTGTAAGGATTTGGTTTTTGTTGCCTGTTGTATAATTGTTCACGCTTTTGTCGGGCTTTTGTAAGGTTTTTTATTGCATCCTTCCATCTTTCTTCCGTATTCATTTGTTGATCGTATGGAATTAATTCTTTAAAACTGAGATATGAAAATACATGTTTAGTGAGTAAATTTACTGTTGTTGCGGCTGTTTGGTTCCTAGCTGGTAATAAAATTGTATACTTTGAAAAGGCGTCTACTACTGACAAAAGATATTGATTTTCATTTCGTGACCTTGGTAATTTCCCTACGTAATCTATAAAAATCTTTTCAAATGGTTTAGTGACAATTTCTGATGCTAAACAACCTACTCTTGTGTTTTGCATGGGTTTGGCGCGCCTGCAATCCATACATGATTTAACCATGTCTGTAAATATTTTATTTAAATCTGGAGCCCAAAAATACTTATTTATTTGATGAATGGTTTTCCTAATTCCTAAATGTTATTCACTCAATTAAACCTGTAATATATTAATAAAATACTCCGACTTCTATCATTCCCAACGTACATGCACCTTAATCACAAAACCCTAAATTTATTTACGTTAATTTGGAATTTAGAAAATTATTTAAATTTAACCCTTTTTTCTTTTAATTTATTGCTGTTACTCATTAACTAAATTCCCTTTAAATTAATTAAACTTGTACCTAAATCTGAATTTTAATATAAGTTAAGAACAGTCAAATCTTCCACCTGCACCATAAGGGCCCGAGTGTGCTGAAATGTATGATTTATATATTAAGCAGATACAGTTAATAGTTCCCTAAACCCCTTAATCCCCCCCCCCTCTCCTGAAAGATTAGATTTAGAACATTATTTTAAATATTAATTCTAGTGGTAAACTTATCCATCTGTAGACCGGCGTACAGCATGGATCCGCTCGGGTAGACTCCTGGCATACAACTCCATGTCTTGTGGCCTTTCCTACCCCTTCCCCAAGTTTTCAGATATCAGCTGATTTACCGGTATGACACGGATCAGCTGTGATGCGAGTGTCCAAATCTCAACAATTTCTACATCAATGTATATTTTTTATTCATCATAAATTATTTTAAAAGGTCCAAAGCTTGCCAGTCACGTTATACTCTTGTTTGAATTAGGTAATAAGTGCAATTAGGTAGTGTATGTGTGAACTCTAGTCTTAGTGAATGAAAGTCTGTGTCATGTAATGAGACTATACGGAATTTAAATATATGAACTAAATTCATTATTTTATTTATAGGAGTAACAGCAACCCTAGTTCCCTACATAACCTTGCAGCTGAAGACTCAGAAGTAAATACGTATTCAAGAGGATTGGATCGTACTTGCAGCATGAAAACTGGTTAGTTTGAATATTGCAATATTTCATACATAATGTCTTAACCCTTTCAGTGCTATGCGACAATATATCATTGTTGTGCGTCTATTTCCTAGAAAAGTGGTATGGCATGTTGTTCACGTTTCATGCGAAAAGCGCTAAGCGACGATATTATGTGCCAGCACAACTTTCGATCGTGTGAGTTTAAATGGGCACATCGGTTGACTCGGTTGGAAACAGCGATTGTTTCTTTCGATTCCTCATACGAACAAGGCCCAATTCACTAGCACTTTTGGGATGAAAAATCATGTTTTTACGTTTTACCAATTTCTTTTTTTGTAACTAAACTTTGTCCCTGTGGCAAGCATAGCACTTTTCGGACGAAATAAGTACATAACTCTAGCATTTTCAGAAGATTAATACAAAAACAATTTCAGCATCAAAAGGGTTAAGAAAGGTGTGGTGATTTGTAAAGGTAATTTTTACAAGTATTAATTGTTTTAAAGAATTTATAACCTTATATACATTATTTTGATGATTTTTGACACATTGAGCTTCCAAAAACCTTATAAAGATTATTTAACTTAGCTTATTCTGGTACCCTCCCATGCTAGTAGCACTAGTACTATTAATAGTACTCTAAGAATTATATCTAGATTTTGGCCATTCTGAAATTAAGTGGAATTTTTTGCCCCTCTATGTTTTATATAAAAACAATAATATTTATAAACTTGATATTATTTATAAATGAAGCAAGAGTGTATTTAAGAGATCCCAATGTTAAATTCTTACGTTTAAGAGATAAAATAAGCAAAGTACTCGAAATGTAACCACCATGGAATGTCCCCACCCATGTTTTTGAAAACTCTGACAAGTGATTTATGAAAAAAATCATTGTATTATATAACAAATTCTCAATATCAGTAATAAAAAATATAACCTAGACTTAACATCATCTTAAATTTTTTTACAAAACTATCTAATTAGCTTAATTTAAAGATAAAAAGTTGTCCACGGGGTTGGATGTAACCACCATGGACCATTATAAAAGTTCTAAAAATGCTCACTGGAGATCAGCACTGTTCATTGGTGGAGTTTTGAGGAAGAAGGGGGAGCCATATTGAGGTTTCTGGTGATCGTTTTCTGCTCATGTGTCCTACTTACTATTAATGAACAGGATTTCCTTTCTTGCAAGGAGAGTAACTTTTACCTTGTAACGTAACCTCCATGGTGTACAACAAATAATGCATGTCATATGCTAAAATTTTAACTTTGACTTTTTATTTGAGAGATAGTTGTTATCTTTCAGAAAACATAAGCTCTGGATATATGAATCTATAGGTTAGGACTTACAAGTGACTGAACAGATAAATGTAACCTCCATGGAGGTAACTCCCATGAATTATTACTATATATAATATAGCATATTATATTATATTAATTCTTTACCTCTACAAAGGGTGTATATGTATTTAGTTTGTTATTAGACTTAAAAAAATTATATTAAAAATAAATATTCTCTCATAAAAAATTTTAAAAAAATCTCGGGTGGAAATTCCACTTAATTTCAAATGGCCCATTTTAAAAAATTCTACTATTCTCTTCTGATTTCAGGGGTTTGCCAAGAGAATGTCATGTACAAAATGAACTGTTGTAAGCTCGTACACGAGGAGGTAGCCTTACAATGGGTTGTGGCCAGTGGGATTGCCCGAGAACTCTCAATGGCGAACTCATGGTGAATATTTCATTTCTTCCAAGCTGCTTTTAAACAAATATCTGTACAGGGTGTTACTCAAGTCACTAATTTAAATTTAGACCCATTTTTCTTATTCTCTGTTTTTTTATCAGGGACACAAAAACTACCGTTTTTAATGCATGCCTTGCAGGTATAAAGTAGCTCTTTTACTCCTTAGGGCAGGAAAAAAATTATTTTTTTTACCATTCAAAATGTGCCACTAGAGTTACAATCTAAAATCGGTTTTTTGAATTATTTAAACTACTATTACTAACTAACATTGTTGAGTCAGTCACTGAGATGTCCGCAGTATTTGTGTTCAGTGTAGGTGTTGTTTCACTGCCTAGAAGGCAATGAGTTGCTACTTGTAAATTCCTCATCTTGTTTTTGTCTTCCCACATCAGTTGTCGGTGTATAGTTTTAGAGCTGCAAGGCAATTAGGTGTTTGCTTCAACGCTACATTGGACAAATCTGTTTCTCTTTCAGCTAAAGGAGTGCCAAGCTCGTAATGCTCTTCACCAACTTCTTGCTGGAAGTAGGTTGATTTGCCTTTCTAGATTTTTCCTTAATTTCTTCCTGATGTTCTGGGGATGAAGATGATGATTGCTACCTGGTCAGATTTTGATTTTTCATTTTGTACTTTACTGATATTTTCTTTCAGTTCCTTTAGGAAGCAGTCATGAGATAGACCTCACCTCAGAACTCTTTGAGACTCTTGGTTGTATGACACAATGCAGGCTTTAGCTTTAGCCACTTGCTGGAATTGAACAATGTTCTTAGAAAAATGTTTTAGTTCTATCTGGTCCCTCACACAACCCATTTGGGGACATAGCAACACCTCAAAGTTTGTTCTGAATAAAATTCAATTCAATTCAATTCAAACAATTTTATTCATGCAATTCTTAAATTAATTACATAATCCCATGTGCCATGCAAAGCATGCGCGGGATGAAAATGTCCTGTTAGTTGCTTGAAGGCAATGTCATTCTTTGTTTGACGGTTTTCCATAGTAATTCATTTTTGTAACAAGACTAAATACTTTTGCTCCACCTGAGACTTGTTGGCTGGTCAATTTCCGATCAATATAATTTGAATAGTTGGTTCTCCCAAATTTATGCCTGAAAGAACAGCTACACCTGCAGACATATACCTTGGGTGCTCAAAATCTGCTAAGATAGTGTGGGCAAACCTAATGTGTTGTTTGTAATCATCCATAATATCACTATCGACTACGTTTATTTCATCATTGAATAAGTTGTTTTGTGAGTGTTCCTGTCCCTGTTAATCTTCAGAGTACTTTCTACAATGATGTTTGCTACAGCTATGGATACTTTATTTTTTCCTTTTTTTATTAAGGTGCATCCCATGCTGGGAGAAATATTGTCCCTAGGAAGCAGATGTAATGGGAGAATCACTATGTTGCGATGTTTTGAAGCTGCCTTTTAATTAAGTGCTATGATCTTTAGGTCAAGCTCAGGCTTATCATAACTTATCTCATAGGTAGGGAGGCCATAATAAGATTTGTGTGCTGTGTTGTCTCAATAAGTTTTTGTATATTGGGAATTACTTGTTATTCTTCCGTGGTTTCTATATCGTTGGTCCCTACAAAAAAAAATATAATCATCTTGTTTTAAGTTTTTTGTAATTTGACTTGTTTCTTCAGTGACTTTACAAAATGTTGCTCCTGGTCTCAAAAAAGAGTATACATTTGATGTTATCCTTTGCTGAATCATGTTTCCTAAAAGTTTGCCATGGCTATCTGCAAATATTATTAATTATTTTCCTGCTGTTGTAGATTCTTGGTTACATATAATTTTATTTCCTGCGTTCAGATTAGTTTTAGATTGTCGTTTTGTAAAGTTTCCATTTTGTTTTGTTTTTCTAAGTTGGCATTCAGTTTTACTCAATTTACTTGAGAGTTTCTTTGAAGAACATCAGATTGGTTTTTTAGTTACAAAAATTGGGTGGTCTTGTTGTGTTGGCCTACTGTGCCATTTCTCACTGAACTCCAGGGCACTTCCTGGTTCTCATTTTGAAGTAGCGGGAAATGGTGGAGACACTTTTGGTTGTAATTTTTAAGTCCATTATTTCTTTCTCTGCTTTTGAATAATACTTCTGAAGCATGTCTATGGCTCTTTGAACATTTTGGTTCTCCAGTTTGAATTTTTTAAATTCATCCTTGGGGATTTTGTTGTGAAAAATTTAGTTTTTAAGTGGAGTTTTCCATCTTGGCTTTAACTCACCTAAACTCATGAATAATAGTTTCCTTACAAGCCAACAGTTTTTCTAGATTAAGATATTTTTCTCTGATTTCTTTCAGTTCTATGTTAAGCTTATTAACAGGTGTAATAGCTTAGATAATACCCAATATTTCTTGTGCAGAGGTTGCATTAGGTAAGCCTTGTGTTAGGCTTAGGTCCGATTGATAAAGCAAGTCAAGAAATCGAGCTTAACTAAATTTTTATTCTAGTGATATTGTGATCGCAGATGCGGAAGCGTCTGCGGAAATTGTGCAATTGAAAATTCTCAATTTGTCAGGGAAGTTTTCAGGATTTTTACATGTTTTCCGATTTCTCTCATTGACATCCAGATGTTAGGCACTTTCACTAACCCGTCACTACTTAAACATGGGACTGGTTTAGTGAGAGTTTACTGTACTTTTTTGCCAAGTAACCTTACTAATTTCATACATGTTGTGTGTTAGGTTTTTCTTTGACCTCATGATAAAAAGTATGGTGGAGCACTTGCTTGCTACTCAAAGCCTTGATATACCTCGAAAGTTACGGTTCTCGGAACAGTTTACGGATGATCTCTCAACATTGGTCACAACATTCATTTCAGAAATCATTGCATCCTACAACAAGGATCCGAAGGTAATAATTTTATTTTTTACTTATTAATAATATAGTTACTAGCCTAGATGGTTTGAGTTAGCTGAGCCTGCATAAAAAGTTTGTTTGAATATAAATGAAATTTGAATTAAAGTTTTTTTTTTTTAAAAGGTTGGCGGCCTTTTTTTAACCTTGCATTTGCCCGTCCACAAATTTATTTATTTATTTACTTGTTTACGGTTACACCATTTTTACTATTTGGTAGGGGTCTGCGGTGCACCGAAAAAGTCGGTACGGTACGGTACAAGCGTACAAATTCGGTTCGGTACAGCCTAATTATAATAATAAATTACTTTCGTAGTCAACGACAGTTGGTTCCGAGCACATAAAAGTCTTATCAGATGTTTTTTTACGATCTTCATAGTTTATTACTAGGGTGAAGATGCAATAAAAACCCCATTAGCAGTTCCAAAACCCATTAACATTTTATCACGACAATAATTGTTGTATTCAAGTACTTCCATGAACTGTTGAGTTTTATCACTTTTATTTCTTTACGACTTTCTCCAATTCTATTTTATCATAAAATAATAGTTTTATGATGACTGTTAAATGTTATCTCTAACTTAGTCAGTATTTTCGTAGATATTCAATTTGCTGCTGGCCATTGCCTACTGCCATAAAACTGTTTATGGCTACATATTAAACTTGTAACTAATCTACAATCTTATTTTATAAGTTAAAATATTTGGTCTGATAAAAAAATATCTATAAAGATATTTTATCTTTCTATTGACAACCACAAGCATAGTTGTTGTTGTTTGCATAATTTTTGTTTTCGTTATTCAAGCCTACTCGGTCTCAAATTATGTCATTACATGTTCTGTATCTTGTCTTATATTGTTAGATGTGGCTGTTTAAGGCTTAAAATGTTTTTTTGTTTCCTGTATTTTTGTGTTGTGTTGAAGGTACTTTATGCAATCTAAATCTTATGAACTAGATAGTGATTTTGCTACCCTCATTGTAACCTAATCAATTTATATATAGGCCCTCCTAAATAATTAGGTCTAGGCCTGGGTCTTTTGACTCTTTGGAAGAGCTTTAAAATATACTAATACTAAGAAAATTGGATTGAGCCTAAGATAAACTAATGATTGATTTGATTGATATTGTGGATGTTAACTTTGTAAATGAAAAGACAATAATCTTACTCTGTGATAATCCAAATTTTAGTTTCAGAAAAAAACGTTTCAAGAGTTGTATCCATCTTATAACTAGTTTTTGAAGCTGATACAAAAATATGCTCTTTGCCATTACTTCATCATAATCTCTAGTGAACGGCTCGCAACTACACTGTCATTGTACTGAATGCTTTTAGGCCTCTATGTTTTAAAAAAATTTAAAAAACAACTAAACATTGTGTTGGTTGGAAATAATTGTTGTGTTAAATTATCTTCTTGTCAATAAATGTTTCAAACATGTTTGTTCCTAAAAACTCTTATCATATTTTTAAAACCACTTTTATCATGGCTATTCAAAGTATCTCAGAGTTAAATAGGTAAAGCCTTTATCTTAACTGTGATTTTTCTTGACACAATCCTCGTAGTAGTAAAAGGTTTTGTTTTAATAATGTGTGGTACAGTAATTGTTGTTAGAAAACCATGAATGTAGGATACTATCCATTTTCATAGTTATGTCAATGTATTAAAGTTAAAAATAATGGTTTTTTATACAGTTCTTGGCAGAAAACCACAAAAATACGGGTAGCCGCGTACCGTACCGATTTTGTACCGAGAACCGAGGTACAAAATATTGTACCGTACCGAACCGTACCGACCTTAAATTTTCTGTACCGCAGACCCCTACTATTTGGTGTAAAATTTTGGTTACCACATAGACTATATGCCCGTGTATGGAAAGCATCCAGCAAAGAAATAGGTGAGCCGGTACAGTACTGATAAAAGTTTTCTGTGGTGACCAGGACCCGAACCCGCGACATCACTGCCTTGGGTCCAAAGTCTGTGATGCTACTGGCTGAGCCACTGACTCACCATTATGTCATTATAGTTTACATTATGTCAATTCAATCCTTTATTTTAACAATACATTTGACAATAGTTTCATCATATATCACATTTCTATCATACTCTAACTACTATCACATTTCACTATCATATGTCTCAAAGAAAGAAAGTAAAACCAAAACTTGCCTGGATTTATGATACATGTTTTTTGTCTGTTTTTTATTAAGACGATCTTATTTTGCAGGTGTTGGGAACTTATGTCAATCATTGTTCGAAAGTAAATTTTCTTATCCTGAATAATTATAAATCCAGAACAATTTAGAACAGAACAACAAGGGGTTGCACTGTTCATGCTTATCTTTCTCAAGAAAATAACTCTCTACTGTATTTTAAATTAATGGCATACTTATTTTTCCTAGCTGATCCACAGTATGAACTCTAGCCTAGCATTCTTCCTCTACGACCTCTTGTCTATTTTGGACCGTGGGTTTGTCTTCATCCTAATCAAGGGGTATTGCAAGCAAATTTCTGCAAAAATATCTTCTCTTCCAGATGGAGCATCTCTCTACAGTCTTAAGGTTAGATCTTATTTCTATTCATTATATCAGTCTATACTATTGCATTATAAATATTTTACTGTCTCATATTGTAAATTAATTAACAATATGCCTATCACAAAACTTGCACATCTTATTGAAAAAAAGTTTAGATTTTTAATATCAGTAAATGACATTTTATAAAATTTTTGTATGGTAATACATTTAAAGAATTGATATATTGAACGATTATTGACATATACATATTTACTCTGTTTTTCTACTCTAAATTGGTTACTTTTCAATATCATTACATTTCAACTGGATTTCAAGGATGCAGATGGTTGTTTTGGCATAAAATAAAATGTGTAAAATAAAATGTCACCATTTAAGAATAAAGTAGGTAGTAAGTATAACCTACCAAACTTCTATTAAAATATTTCCACTATTTCATAGTTTTTCCTTCTATTTTTATTCTTAGCTGAGTTTCCAAGTTGCCTTGCTAACTTCATACTTGCATGTTAGGGTATTTTACTTATAAGAATTCTTGAGATACAATAGTATATAGATTGTGTATACATATAAAATAGTTAATAGAGCATCGAGTATCTCCTGTTCAATAAAAACTCAACTTACTGATTTAAGGTTTCAGTTTTATACAACTTCTCAGGTCTAGTATTCCCTTAAAATGAAGCTCTCAGGCACATACTGCTGTTAATGAACTTAAAAATATTCAGAACTATCCTGCATGTTGTATGTGAAAGTTAAGTTAAAGAATCATAAAATATAGGGCACATGTTCTATCGTACAAATTTTTGTTAAGATAGCAGATTTAGCTTAATGGAAAATATTCTATCCTGCCACAATGAAATATCAACACAGTTTTTCACTTTCTTTTGACATCATTATCAATAAACAAAGATTTGAGTTTTAGAAAAAGATGTATGGAAGAAACTTGAATGATTCTAATCTTTTGTGTATTGGGTAAATGTATTGTATTCATTGAGCAAAGATGGGCTTTATCAATTCAGATAAACCTTGCTGGTCCAAAAAAAATAAAGAAAGGCATGGTTAAAAAATCAATTTGCATAATTTATTTTGTTTTTTGTTCTCAGCTGGATTTTGTTAGAATCTTGTGCTCTCATGAGCACTTTGTGGCTCTGAACTTGCCATTTGGAACTCCGTTCATGTGGAGCTCGGCCCCTGCTTCTCCCACTCCTTCTCAAGCTTCGTCCACATCTGTTAACCGAGACAAGGCTTGTTTTGCAGAGCTGTCGTATGAGTACAAGCAGCAACACTTCCTCATGGGCCTCGTTCTCACTGATCTTGCCATCGTTCTAGACATGCAGTTAGTATATTGTGTGCCTTGTTTTATGCATTTGTCGGCTTATCCAAATCAATAATAACTTATATTAACGGGGCTATTTTGAGGATTAATATAAGTATTTTAATTTAAAACAGTGATTATAAAGTTATTTCTGAAATATTTGCTAAGCACACATTCAATTTGCTATTTTACCCATACAGTAGAATCTTTATTATCTGTCCTTCAGTGGTTAACAACCCTCCTTAGAGATAATTGAGTACCAGGAAAAAGTTCTTTGTGATATTCTGTATGATTTGATGGGTACGTCTAACATCCCAGTTTACCACCTAACAGGGTCTGTACATGGAAGAGTGTTCAAGCAAAGAAAACATACATAACCATAAGAAAACATATTACCCAGAATGCTAACCGAGAGAGCTCTGCCTGTCAATTCGTAGGCAGCGCCACCAGCATACAATGCACCACCATAGAAATGCTGGTGGCGCTGCCTACGAATTGACATGCAAAGCTCTCTTGGTTAGCATTCTGGGTTATAGTAGTATGTTTTCTGTGGTTCAAGGCACCTGCACTTAACCATTGACTGCATTATCATACAGTTTGTATTTCTCGCTACTCTTAAAATCTTAGCTGATTTGTGAATGGAGACCTCAAATGAGTGGTAGAGTATTGCTTTATCTCATGTTTTATAGTAACAGTATTCGAAGATATGTTTTTATTTTGTTGGTTATTTGTGGTAGAGGCTTAAAAAACATCAATGACCTTTTACATGCTTACAATGGGTATCATAATTTATCAGATCTTTTCACTTGTCCCACCTTGTCGATGCCAGTTTAGGCCTGGCAATTGAGACTTTACTGTATTGAACCCTGTTAAACACATTTCACACAGTTAACTTTTATGGATACTTTCAGGAATCCGAGCCTGCACATGAAAGCAGTGAACACAGTGAGAAACCTGATGACTTGTCATGACTCAGATTCAAGGTTTGCTGAGCCGGAGTGCAAGGCTCGAGTAGCAACTCTGTACTTGCCTCTGCTGGTTATAGTGATGGACATGCTGCCTCAGCTACACAACTGCAATGCAGACACCAGGGGTGAGTAACCTCAATTCCCTGTCACCATAAAATAGACGTCTGTGCAGTGATCTCAATGTTTTGTAGTACTAGTAACTTTTATGTTGTTTAAAGGATTATTGCTAATATTTTCCACCAATTCTTGTGAAATGAAAAATGTCTGCAATAATAATTGAAATTACATCGAGTCTACATCTCCAAAAATGAAATCAAAACAAGGAATAATACTGATATTTAGTCCTATTATAGAACATTTTCAGAGAGTAGATCGATAAGAAAATATCTTCAATCTATTTTCACAAATCTCATTAATTTTCTCACCAATCTACTCTCTACAGATGACCACTTAGAAAACAAAATAACAGAGCTATGTTATGTGACTTATTTTAATGTATATTTGGACTATAATTTTCTAAAGAAAGTTAGCTGAACTTAAACCTTTTCCAAAAATTTACTTACTGTATATGGCATTATGGAGTTAAGCCATAGTCATAGTCATATATTTATCGTCGTCTTGCTATTGCGGCAAAATCATGAGCATCTTTTGCGGCCATGAAGACGTCATCATCGTCTCCAGGTACAGCAGTAACATCGTCGTCGTCATCTGCGATCGTGGCAAAATCATCTTCCACGGCCGTGTAAACATCATCGTCTCCCGCAGTCACGGAAACATCATCGCGTAGACGTCATCACCATCTCCCGTGATCACAAAAATTAAGTTTCCAAGTTCATTTAATGTATTTTTTAGGAAGACTACAAATGCATGAAGATCTGCTAGAGCCAGCTGCTGGCATCAATCAGTCTGTGGCAATGGCTATCGCAGGCACCTCTATGTTTGGGATCAAAGTAACCCCTCCGGATAGAGTCAAACTGTTTCATCAGGTAACTTTATTTTATAAATCTATAAACTTAGAGATGGGCTTTGCACAGTGGAGATTTAACTCCAGTCATAAGTACTTTCATTTCAGTTTACTAAATCATGCCATTATTGTCATATTTTATCCCAGCTGAAATTATCCCTATATATTTAACAACACTGTGCTCTTACAATGTTGAGATGAACTATTTACAATAGACAATAGACAATAGACAATAGACAATAGACAAAATCTTTATTGAAATATTCCTAGAGAACATTCATGCGTCAGGTACATAAAATGTACAGTATGTACGTCATATATATATATATATATATATATATATATATATACATATATATGTACGTCAATATCAACAACAACAGAGAATCTTGGTCAAATTGTTAGAAAATCAGGGATTTTTCCAAGAATACTCCACATTGTAGGAACTTTGTCCTCAAATTTGTTAAATGTTAAGGAATATAAGAAAATTGTAAACGTTTAAGTAATGAAGATGAGTTGATGGTTAATGGAAACCTAACATCTGAATGGTACTTCCATCAAATAAAATAAAAATATCTTTATTCATATCTGTAAATACATATTTACATGAATAGTGTCAATCAAGTTAAATGTTTAAGATCTACAAAAATATTATACTTAAAGTTAAAAAAGACATCAAATGAATAAAGTGCCCTCTATATATAAAACTCTTTCAATTTCACTTTGAAACCTCTATCATCCTGCATGCTTATTATGTGGTCTGGAATGTGATTTAGATACCAGTCTATGAGGTTTGTTCTAGTTAATGATTTGGTAATACTACTTTATTATTATGCAATTCAATTCAAATTCTCTTTAATTAATTCAACCGGAGAAGGGCTAAGTGCATTGGAATAGGAAACACAGAGTATTAAAAACATATTGATTTTTCCCAATAAACTGCCGCCATTTTGAAACAGAAAAATATAATTCATTTCTGTTTTCGCGAAAATGTTTGTGTATTAAATACCTTTAAAATTATGTATAACATGACATATGTAATAAATAATAAATAAATATTTATGAAATATTGTAATGTGCTAAAATGGATTAAGTGTGAATTTTAGTACGTTACAAACTAATGCAAACTTCTCTGTGCACCATTTTTTCTGAAATTATGTAAATGAGGATTCTACTTTATGTGTGATAAAAGGCATTCAATTGTATGTTTCGACGTTACAGAATCGTAGGACAGGGTTGAGCAATGAAACGACACGTAACCTTCTCATCTGCTTCCTCTGGATTGTCAAGAACATGGACAGAGAAGTGTTGCGGCAATGGTGGCTAGATCTGCCTGTGGCTAGGCTACGTCAGTTACTGGAGGTGCTAAACATCTGTATCTCCTGCTTCGAGTACAAGGTGATATTACAATACTTTGCTACACACACTAAGTCCAACACATTCTATAAACCGACCCCCCCAATGGTGGCAATGGCAATATATATGTTATGATTGCAGAAGAGATAAGACAAACTCATTACTATATTAGGTACATGCTTCCTATTCTTCTCACACACATTTTTGTCGAAACTCCCAGTTCCATTCCTTTTTTTTGTCAATATTTTGTATCACCTTAATTTACCCTTTAAAAGAAATTCACATTCAGGGTTGCACTTATATAATACTAGCGAATGGTCCAATTCAATTCAATTTGTTTATTTACGGCAAAAACCATTGTACAATAAATATCATAATTATACATACAAAAATGCAAAGCTATAGAATTGGTAAAAGTACATGCTCACACTAGAATCAATAAGCACTTGAAACATAATAAATAAGAAGTTGTAATAAATGGCACTTGCATAGCAAATAACAAATCAATACAAAAACAGAACAAAAATTGGCAATTACTGAGACGAGAATGGTAGTTTTAAATAAGAGCAGAAGTAACATTTGGGAGATAAACAAGCAATAATATATACTAATTAAAATAAAATAAGTGAACAAAGGTGAGCAGCTAACATTCAAAAGACATACAATTTACATAAGACCTACAACTAAAATGACACAAGATGCATACAAATAATAATACTACTAAATAGTGCATACAAAAGTAAGTAGCAAGTTGACTCTGAACAAAAAGAAGCTAGCATTACAAGAAGACATGCAATAGAATGTACAGGTTATGTACAAAAGGCATAATACTGTTATGAGACACAAGATGCATAAAAATCATAATAACAAGACATATGAACAATATTAATAAATAGTGCATACAATAGTGAGTAAAAATCAGACTCTGAACAAAAATACCCCCGCCGCAGCAAACCTGCCGACTATAAGAATTTCCATTTTGTCTTAATTGATTTTCAATTAAATATATTTTAATAACATTAGGTTTAACGAGTACCTAGGTTTGCTGCTACAAGGAAACTAATAAATTGTGTTTTTTGTAAAATATTGATAGCTTAGTACAAAATAAATAAATTTGATCAAAATACAAAATATATCCATAAACAAGCAAACTACAACATTTGACGATATTCTTCATAAGAATAACATGGGAATTTTAAATTTACAATTTTTTTAATTTTCTCCGTTACTATTAACCGAACAAAAATACTTTTATATACTAAATTAATTGTTTTTTTAAGCTCTTTAAAAAGGTCTATAGAGAAATTGGAAAATTTTGTGTTTTGAGGGTCAAAAGTGAGAAAAACCAATTTTTACCCCATAAAACCCCCCATAAAGCCCCGTTCCCATGGTCCGATCATGCTGGTTCGCGTACTCATTCAAGTTTATCCTGCTTTACACCTTTAAACCAAATTTCATCAAAATCGGACAAAAATTACTCAAGTTATCGCGTTCACGGACGTTTATATATATATATAAGTCTATATATATATACATATATAAAAATTTGAACGAATGGTGTTTTTGGCCTCTGGGGACATCAAAATGAAAAAGTAAATCAGTCCCGGGTCTAGGTCTTACCGTGCCACCTACGGTAATAGCTACTTCCCTATAGGGAAATTCGCTAAAAAAAAAAAGCTAGCGCATCAAAAAAAAAAAAAAAAAATGTACAGGTGGTTACGAGCAAAGACATACAACTGAAATAAGACGCAAGGTGCATACGATATATAATAAACGAGACATAATAATAATAAATAGTGCATACAATAGTAACAAGTAGACTCAGACTCTTACCAAAGCTAGCATCACAAGAACAGGATCAACATTAACGAGAGATAATGTGTAATTTAACCAAGCTTGATCATAAAAAACACAAGGTGCAACACTATGTTGAGTCACTACATGCAAGGCTCACAACGCTCAAAAATGCATCTCTTCTGAAGACAGCATGACCAACTCCGAAGAACTCCAGGTGGGCGTTGTTTCCGAGACGCATCAGGCGAGGTACAGGACTCTGGTACATGTAGGAGGTAGGGTAGTGCAGCTTGGCACAACGGTCTGTCTGGAACCTGAAAGTTCAAGATTTGAAGAATCTCGGGGCAGTCTACCAGGTAGTTGACAACTTTGTAAAGGAAAATCAGGTCAATGCAATTTGTCTTGATGAAAGTGGCAGCAATTGTAGTTGAGCTGCAACCTGATCAGTATTTACATCTGAATAGCAAATCCCTGCTCGAACACCAACCAACCAGGCAAAGGAAGTGCTTTTGGACCATTTCCAAGGAATTAATATGGACAATTTGGAACGGAGACCATACATTGGAGCAGTATTTGAGAATTGGTCTCACCAAGGATACATACAATATCTTCAAAGTATTGGTAGAGAAAGCACCACTCCTTGAAATAAGGGCAATTAAACCCAGTGCAGAATTGGCCTTCTTGCATATTCTCTGTAACTTATGTGTTCACCTGGGTCCAAAGTAGGGGTTATGAACACTCCAAGATCTCTAGCCCCATTAACTCTTTTTAGCTGAATGCCTAGAATTGTGTAGTCATAGACAAGCAAGTTCTGAGATCTCCCAAATGACATAACTACACACTTTCCAGCATTAAGTTAAGCATTAAGTACATAACAACGGTATTAAGTAAGAGCTTCTTGGAGTTCATGTTAATGTTGTAGAGAAGATACTTTCTTGTAGATCTTGATATTGTCTTCGAATAAGAGATACTCGTAGCTCAACGGGTTACCAATGTCATTTGACAAACATACTGAACGAGATTGGTCCCAAGTGTGAACCCTGTGGCACACCAGAAGTCAAGTTCACAAAGAAATCTGGACTTTGAGGTTATTAGGTACCGAGTTTTGAGGATTTTACTTTTGATTTTAACAGTTTTACTGAAAACACTTAATCTTAATATGTATAACGCAAAATAATAATTATGTACATGTAAATTGTAAACACTTATGTTTTTAAGTTTAGGAACTAAGAAGGAATATTCAATTACTGATTCTGACAAATGCGCTTTTTCACAGGGCAAGAAGGTGATCAAACATTCCGTGCAACAATTCCACAACAAGACCTTGGACATAAAATCTCGTCTGGAGGATGTTATCTTGGGTCAGGGCTCGGCCAGGAATGAGATGATTCTGAGGCGCAAAGGTGAATTGTTAATATGTTTGGTTCGGACATTGGATGGCTTGGAAATCAGATTGTGTATTACTATAGATAAAACATACTCCCTTAGAGATTTTTCATCCTTATATAGAACAGCTGAAGCCAATTTTATTGTTAGTTCTGTACGTCCAACTGTAGAGGTCATGGTTTGTTTACATTTTGTTTCTTGTTATTTCAGCCTTTTAAAACCTCATTTAACCAAATAAAACGATATAATCATTAACAGTAACTGGTCTCCTAGTTATATCACCAAATAGTAAAGCACAAATCATGAAAATAACGCTAAAATAATAGAAACAAAATTTCCTCTACCTCAGCGATGAGTGTGTACGTACATGAACTAGACACGAAAAACAAGCTTCAAAGTTTACAATGGGATGAGAAGTCTACTTGTGTTGCTTAGTCTATGGTATTACTCACGATAATTTCTTTAAAGTGTATACCTTATATCTTAATGCACACAATTTATATGGAAAGGCTATGTCTCCATATTTGTATCTTGATGCAATGAATTTATGTGGCAAGGCCATGTCTCAGTGTTTGTATCTTGATGCAAAGAATTTATACGGCAAGGTCATGTCTCAGTGTTTGTATCTTGATGCAAAGAATGTATATGGCAAGGCCATGTCTAAGTGTTTGTATCTTGATGCAAAGAATTTATATAAAAGAGTAAATATTTTTTGGATTAATAGGAAAATGCCCATTATATATGCATATGAGCCCTGTTAGTGCCCATAGGCTTCATTATATAACATTTAAATATTTAATTTCAATGTCACAGAGAGAGTAGCGCCGTCGCCAGGTGACAGATTCAGATGGCGCAAGGAACAGATGGCGTACAGACCTGCTGAGCCGCCAGATAATCAGAGTCGCTTTCAGGCCGAGTCTGACGCTCACTTGGAGGGCAACCTCGCCTCGGAGGTTGGACTAGTCATACTGGACACCCTGGAGCAGATTGTGCAGGTACTACTGACATGATTGACTTGGGCAAAGTTCTTACTCAAGGTTGATCATTCTTTGACCAGATTGATTTTAAATAATGATTGTGTAAATTAGAGTGGCGAGCTCAATGCACATGCACACCGGAACCCACCCCAACCACTGTCACTTTTATTATTTGAAAGTCATTTCAACAATTGGTTGCTATTGGATTAATTTAATATCACTAGCGACTAGTGGTGTGACGCAAAGTGTTGTAGGAAGCCTTTACCTCATCCCTCCCTTACACCATTCTAATTGACACAATCCAAACAGTACACAGCGGACTCCTTCTTCAGACTCCTCAGGACCAAGGCCAGTCCAAATATTTTCCTGTCAAACCAACATCCCCTAGAACTCATTAAATTAGGAATGTCTAATACATACTATATTAATCACTCAAAAACTAACCCAAATATTTGACTTAATTTGGGACAGCAATGTATTTTAGACATGTGGTCACTGGTCTCAAATCTTTCCCACAAGATAAGTCGTTTCACTTCCTGCTAAACCGATTTGCTAATACAAATTTTCTGGTTAAATGTATGTCTAGTTAAACGTTATCTGGGTAAGACGGAGTTTACGGTAGTCTGGACTATCCAAACGGTCTTCTGTGCTATCCAAACCTCCCTGTTGACGATCAAGTAGACCAAGAAATCACTACTAGTTCCATGTGATATGACCGCACACTGCAGCGAGTACATCAAGAAAACCTCTTTCACCGCTCCTTTCTGTATCTGAAACGCACCAGGCTTTAGGCAACTGCACTAGACTTGCTTTCTTACTGTTCCAAACACTACAATTGCTCACAGTTTACTCACCTTATACCTGCCTACCTATCTGCTACCCTTCATGGCTTAGTTGCAGTGTGAACAGAAACCTGTGTCTGAGTGGATGTGTATCATATCGAGTGGACCTCATTTCTTATTTTAGAGTTGAATTTGAGTAGTTGTTAGAGTAGTTACTTTCCCTTTTACGGCTATTTTCTATGTTATTTGTGATGATAAACTTAAGGCCTAGACTAGGTTTTGTTACATAGAAACTAGAATCTTAATTGATAGTTAATTTAATGATTTTTGTTAATGTATACAGTGTTTTTTCCATTATTTTCCTTGACGTCAAACATTAAAACCTGTAATTAATGTTTCCTCTCTTGTCAGGTTTCGTCTCAGTCAGATCATCTGCAGTGTTTACTGGGGCCAACTCTCAAAGTTCTTCTTCACGCTCTCTCTCGCAACCAGAGTACCCTAGTCCTGCATAACATGTTTGCTACTCAACGGTCACTTGTGTTTAAGGTACTAAAGTGTATTGCTAGAAGGAGGGAAGTGTTACAGTAGTTTTAGTCTAAAATTAGTGATATTATAGGAAAACGGAGTACGCTGTGGGTGTGCGGCAAGTTAGCAACTCAAACTTTAAAAAAAATGTAAGCATGAAGTGTTTGATCCTTGTAATATCACAAAAATTTGAGGTGTTTGGACCGCTTTTGGAAGAGTTATTTGTGTAACTAGTTACTTGCTGCACACGAGAGCAATGTTTACGCACGAGCCGCAGGCGAGTGCAGAATGATCTCGAGTGCAGCAAAGGCCTTTTGCACTCGTGTTACACATTATATTTTTCCTACAGTCACTATAAAGCATATAAATAATTAGTCTTTCAAACACTATACAACACGTTTTTAGGTTCAGCTGGCAACACAAATAGGTGCCCTAGAGAAAGTAGTCCCAGGTCCGTATCACTCCGCTATTTTTTCCTCGGCAAGCAATGTGCTCCGTGACTTGAGAAAACAGTTCCGTATGTTTTTGTAATTTGAAGTGGTTTCCGCGCCTAAAAAAATGCTTTAAAGGTATTTTCTTGTTTATTAAGATCGTAGGAATGTTTAAAAAAAGTTTGAAAGAAAAGTCCAGAAAGTTCAGAAATACCGAAACACCGAAACTATAAACACGAAATGACAGGTTAAATCGTAGTTATAATAGTCAATCAGCTGCTCATAGTATTATCATCTTTAAGTGTTGCTAACCTATTTCCAAGCGTACACGGATTACGTGCATAATAGAACCTTGCTGTTTTGTGTTGTTTCGTTGGAATCCTGATGTGCGCCCAAGTATAAACCGTACGACAAAGTATAAATATTCAGCAATTAGCAGCTTTCTGTACTATAAACAGTACAAGGAAGCCAACTTTGTCAGGTGACTGTAGGAAAAGTATTTCGTGCTACTTCTGGCAAAATGTTACTAGCGTAGTATCTGACAATCAGTTGACTCTAAAGTCTTTTCTATATCTAAGTGATAGTATGAATGGCTAGCTTACCTGAATGGAGATAATCCCAATATGTGATGCATAAGGCTGGACCAACAGATGAATTCCTGATCAGCAGGAGCTTGTAAGCTTCAACCAAACTGTAATCGTAAGTGGACCAAAAGAAAGGTTTATTTGTTTATCGCCTATGAACAGTTTATCTTCACGTTTACGATCTACGTATTTTCTACGGTCTATATCAATAATTTATATCGAAATTGAACTAAATTAGTTTATCCTTTTTCCATGTTTTGTGTTCGTTTTCGTTTATCACACGTATATTCTCGTTCTGTCACTGATTTTTGTGTTTTTAAATTTCGATTAGAAATTTCCAAGTTTTATAATATAAATTTCCCCGACTTAATTCTATACCCGCCAGGTCTTCCCTGATCTAGCGGTGGCTTGTAGTTTGATTTATATTAATTCATTCAAAATGATAACTGCTCTATTTATTTAGTAAATGAACAATTACGTTAAATGATTGTTGTAAATTTGTCGTTTTAATTCCCCGAGACTTGTTAATAGACCACGCTAATTGATGTGATCGCGCATGACGTTTCCTAGACCACAGGAGACAATAATAATGTTCTCACGGGCGCAGGAGATGATCAGAATTTTGCCGCTATCACGGAAGACGAAGATAATGTCCACACGACTGCAGGAGATGTTCATGATTTTGCCGCGATCGCGCAAGACGAAGATAAAGTCAAAGATAATGTCTACACGGCCGCCGGATATGATCAGGATTTGGCCCAATCGCGTAAGAAGACCATGACATCCATGGGAGATGATAGTAATGTCTACATTACCACAGGAGATGTTCATGATTTCTTTGTCTGCAAGATGACATTAACGTTTTTGTGACCGCTGGGGTCAATAATGATGTCTACTGGATTGCGGGTGGTGTGCATGATTTTGCCGCGATCTTGCAAGACGACATTAACATTTCTGTGACAACGGGAGATGATGAAAATGTCTACACGGCCGCTGGAGATGATAAGAATTTTGCCGCGATTGCGCAAGACGACAATGACATTTCCTTGACTGGGGGAGTCCATGATGTTGTCTACTCGGCCGCGATAGATAATCAGAATCTTGCCGCGATCGCGGTAAACCACGCTTGTCAAAATAAATCGGATTACTGTAGTGCCGGAGTAATTCATCAGTCAAAACCATGGAACAGCTTTGTATGGACCCCTGGATTTTATCGGCTTCTGAGCAATTTGGGGAAGAAATTTTAGTGTGGCTGGTTCTAGGGGTAGGCCTTGATTGAGAATACAATTTTATTTATCCCTCAGAATTTACCTCACACATCTCACCAACTGACCACCAGATCAAGTACACTGAACTACTTTAAGTAACAGTTTTCTGTTGGTCAGAAAAATAAATTGATGTTTAACAACACCTCCAGTCAACACGCACAACTTTGCCAAACAATTCCTCTTTGCAATATTAACCCCCAATCACAGGTTCTGTGATTAGTTGTACTCCTAATGCAAAGATACAAACCCGAGATACAAAATACAAACTCTGATTTTGCACAACTCTTCTGTTATCTGTTTGAAAACCAAACTTGAAAATAATTTGTTTCTGTATTTTTAACTTATGTAGAGCCATGTTGATCATAAGTATATTTTCTAATAAAAGAAACACTCCCAACTGTTCTTCAAGTCCCATTTAGTATATTTAGCTGAAATGTGTCTCTGGGTTCTCTAATTAATTATATTTTTATGGAATCAACTTATGTAGTTTTGTTGATGGTTTAATCATTGTTTGCAGTTTCCCAACCTGTTGTTTGATGAGGAGACGGAGCAATGTGCTGATCTATGTCTGCAGCTGCTGAAGCATTGTAGTTCTCTCCTCAGTAGCATTAGGTCTCACGCTGCTGCCTCACTGTACCTGCTCATGCGACAGAACTTTGAGATCGGGAATGTACGTACTTAACCAATATATCAAACTTATGTTGTCATAAATCATATGTAGAACCAACCATTGACTATACACAGAATAGACTTGAGATCTTGCTTTCCAATAGTTAGCTTACAAGTTATTTAAAGACAAGATGTATTTTCCTTAGCAAATTTTTATATTTTACAAGCAACAAAGAAATGTACAGGTTGTAGAAAATTTGTGCTCCAAAGCATTGGATTGAAACCTTGTAAAATGTAGGCTTGTCTTCTAATTAAATTTGTACGGATGTGAATTTCAAACTGAGAAAAATACAAACACTCGTTTTCTGACAGTACAAAAATGTCAACCAAAATTCAATTGTTAATTTTTGTTTTGGAAACTTTTGCATGATAATTCTATAATACTTCTGCTCTAACTTTCTTAACATTTTTCGTTACAGAATTTTGCTCGAGTGAAAATGCAGGTCACAATGTCTTTAAGCTCCCTAGTGGGAACAAGTCAGAATTTCAGTGAGGCTTCCCTTCGAAGGTCATTAAAAACCATTCTGCTATATTCTGAAGAAGATTTGGAACTCCAAGATACTACTTTTCCAGAACAGGTACAAACTTACAACTTATTATCTTATTACAAAAATATTATAAAATAAATCTAGCCTAGATTATATTTCTTTGCAAATACTTTCTTATAAACCAATAAAACACTATGAATGTATTAAATAAATTTTTGATAAAACCTCAATAAATCTAAATGGTACCATTTTATATATATATATATATATATATATATATATATATAAAATGGTACCATTTAGATTATATATTAGATTATATATAATCTAAACAAAGATTATATAGATCAGATATATAATCAGATATATATATAGAGATTATATACGATTATATAGATTATTTAGATTATATATATATATATATATATATATATATATATATACATGGTGTCCGGTCAGTGTCAATCTTAACAATAGATGTCATTTTTAGATAGATATATAAAAATCCAAATAATAAAAAAATATACTTTACTACACAATTTATAAAGTAGGTTTTAAAAATATTCTGTGAAAATTTCAGCTCTCTTAACACCTCATAGAAACAAAATGGTGGCATAATGAATTTCCTTTATTAACTAATTATTTTAAATTTATTTATTTATTATTATTTTTATTAACTGGCGATGGATCACAGCTTGAATCATTTTAGACTCTACTTTTAGGTTTTTATAAGGCTATGTTCTAGTTTCCTGATGCAAAACCTTAATTCCCTAGAATGTGATAATACAAATATTTTACAAAACCAAAAACACCATTTTAAATGTTTTTAAGGTATCATTTTTCAACATGCCACCAATTTCTTTTTCAAGGGGTAGGGAGCTGAAATTTTTCCAGAATATTTTTTAAACCTACTTTATAAATTCTGCACAGTTTCAAAATTTTCGATGCATAAATATGCAAGTAATACAAAATCAAACAGTTATACCTCATTGTGGGACACCGTGTATATGTTTTTACATAACAACTACCATTATTTTTTGAAATCCTAATTTATCTTTCATTCTCCTACTGTTTGAGTTGGGAACATCAAACATCATTCAATCGCCTTATTATGTTGATTGACAGATAATTTTTTTAAACGCCTATAACCGGAGACCCTGTACAGTATATACATTTCTTTGTTTAACCCTCTCTCTGTCGCAAACAAGTTCCTTAAATGTCACACGGATTTTAACAATTTTGCAGGGTTAATTTACTTACAATTTTTAAACTTATTATTAGGAATAAATATGAACTATTGCATATCATTTTGTTCACCAAATTTCGGAGTATACTAATATATAATAATAATGACACTAACCTGGTACTAAAAACAATTTTCAGCATAGAAATCCTAAGTTGTTTATAAATAATTTTATTTATGGAAGTTTTCATTTGTCACCACTTCAACCCACTTCACCAAGAAACAATTTAAATATAACCAAACTTTAGGAAATAAAATATTGTTTTCAAAAAATGTTTATTGTCTAACCCTAAAAATATCTACACTATGTACAAAAACCTTACGTTGATCACAGCCAAAACACACAACTAACCTCACTAACCTACATTGCCAGTCTGACAGCTGAATACATCGCATATTTACTCATACCTAAATAATAATTAATAAAAACATTTGTCGCCAAACATACAAAGTGGTACTATAAGAAAGCTTATGATTTCTACGTTAAAATAGTGAAAAAATGATGCAGAAATTATTAAAATTATGCAAACGGGAGCATTCAAGTGAACGCTTGCTAAATGGATCGGAATTCCGACTTTGACAGTTCACAAATGGCGTAAATGCGTCGGAAAACCGGCGTGTAACAGAGAGAGGGTTAAAGTTCATTCATGGTGATGGTGAGATTATGTTATTTTGTTATTTAATATATTATTTTGGACATTGTCCATCATGATTAGTAAAGACCTTTAGTGAAAGATTTGAATTTGACTTAATGTGATGTAATATGTCTGTATTAATGTCTCAAATACATACTTGTGTGTATTTTTGATTTAGGTTTGTTTGCCAAACCTAACACCCTTCAATACATTTATATGCTAGGTCTGATTTTGAAAGATTCTGTCAAGAATGTAGCACTAATGCCTATATATTATTCAGGTGAAGGACTTGGTGTTCAATCTTCACATGATCCTGTCAGACACAGTGAAGATGAAGGAGTTCCAAGAAGATCCCGAGATGTTGTTGGACCTCATGTATCGTATAGCCAAAGGATACCAGAACTCTCCTGACTTGCGCCTAACCTGGCTGGCAAATATGGCTCAGAAACACATGGAGGTAACAGTGCTCTCAACAAACAGCCTCTATTCATTTTTTACTTTAAAATGTTTTATTCTTTAATAATTCCTTACAACTTATCCCATTACTAGAAGAATATTCACACAACGAACATTGGAGGGAGAGCACTTTGCTTAGAGATACATTAGGAAAGGAATAGATAAACACAACTAACTTATCCAAGAAAAGAGTTCCAGGCAGTTGATTGTATCAACAACACATGAAATAAAACACGATGAATATTTTGCCCCTACAAGTCAACGTAGTAGAATGGGCGCAACAAAACTTATCTGAACCGTCTAAATCAATCTTGCCAACAGACATCTTTCTAATCACTAATTATTTAATTGTTTGTTTTTTTTACCCTTTCAACTCTCCTACCGGCTGTGAGCCGACATTGGCCGTTTTGCAACCGTTTCACATTACGGCAAAAACTTTTTTTGAAAATATAAAAAAATTAAATTTTATTTGTTATTGTTAATAGGCTATAATTTGAAGTTAAAATACAGGTAGGTTTAATGATCTGCATAATAAATTAAACTTAGGACATGGTGGCGGAGCCCTAAAATGATAGGAGGTGAAAGGATTAAGGTTAAGAATAAAAATTGAATTCAGGTATCAAACAGGATTCATGTTTTCTTTATTTTTAATTTTTTTTTAGTTCAAATATTCATTTATCACCATATTTGTTATTATTTCAGCGAATCTAGGCCATCAACCAATAACCAAAGAAACAAAAAATATTATCTTACGAAATCAAACCAAAAAGTGTAACTAATAAATAAACTCAGGTCAAACCACGGTTTAAGCTTAAGCTTTTCCCTAAAGCTTAAGTCAATTATGACTCCCAGAATTGCATACCTCTTATTCTTATAGCTGTAAATTAGTATCTATCACTAAGCAAGCATGTAGTACCAGTTACAAACCATGTGTTTAAACCATCTATGGGAAGGAGGTCTGTGTCAATTTACTTGACAGCAAGTAAAAACAACTAATAAAAAACCACTAACTGAAAAATTCATCACAAAGCCATATATGTATATATACCTGTAACCCAGCTGGTAATGCTGCAAAGGGTTAACTATATAGCTCATTGTCAGAGTTACAGAGTGAGCACTTCTATGTCCTCACCTTAATTTGAACTGCACTTAATGCTTGAACCGCACCTAATTAGTTCACATTGGTCCCAAACCAGGATAACAAATTCTACTCCTTATGATGGAGCTGCATTCCATCCACTGCTGTTTTTGAATGGTGATTAAAGTCTTGTTTAAACTGCAATTGTTAATGTTGCAGCACAACAATCACACAGAAGCAGCAATGTGCTTGGTTCATTCTGCAGCCCTTGTGGCAGAATATCTACACATGCTAGAAGACCAGCCTTATCTACCCAAAGGTGCTGTTAGTCTGGAAGGGGTTACTCCTAATGCCCTAGAGGAATGTGCTGTTTCCGAAGATGTGCTTAGTCCTGAAGAAGAGGGTGTTTGCCTTGGCAAAGACTTCACTGAGAGTGGACTCATTGGATTGTTAGAACATGCTGCTAACTCCTTCTATTCGGTAATTTTACAAAATTCCCAGTTAATTTTCTATAGATATATTTTTATCAAGTCTACTTTTTACAAAAAATTCAAAATAAATATTTTTGTTTTGGAAATTAGTATGTGTACTTGTTTAAAATTCAACTATATTATATATTTTTTTTTGTCACTTTTTTTTATTCCATAACAATTGGTAAAATAATTTCCCCAATAGTAATAATAATGAAGTTTTGGATTAAGTCTCTGACTCCTACTCAGAATATAGGAACACTCACACAGTGGATCTCTGATAAGCCAAATAAACTAAATTTAATAACCAAAGCCTCCAACGTGCGAATCAAACTCCCTCTAAAGTTTCTTCATTCGTAGGCTTATGCGGCCGGTGTCATCTCTGAATTACTCTTCCAGTGAGAGGTGCGTCAAATTGGTTTTGTACATACTTTAATTACCAACTTGATGCGGTTCCTACGGGAAGACCAAGAATTCCCTCGAAAGTTAATTGAGCGAAGAATTACTTTAATCAATTAATTCCCCTAATAATATTATAAGTCAGTAATATGTGTGCTAAATGTAAACATTCTTTAAATTAAATGATTTTGGGTTAAGTAGTTGAAACCATGTGTATTATAATGTGTTTTGCAGGCAGGGATGTATGAAGCTATGAATAACGTATACAAAGTTATGATCCCCATCACTGAAGCTAACAGGGATTACAAGAAGCTCGCCAACATCCATGGGTGCGTACTATTTGTCTCCCGGTTTATTAAGGATTTTACACTTTTCAGACTTGTAAGCTTAAACTAAAGATTACTTAAGTCATATGATTTATTACATCCCACGCTATAGATATAAGTCAAAGTCAAAGTCAAAACATTCTTTATTCATTGTTTTGTAGCGTAAGTACATTGAACATGCGTTAATGTACCCTAACATATGTATAAGGCCTGATGTGTGAGATGTCACAGCTACAATAGATCATTTTCTATATTTTTGCTTTTAAAGTACTATATTTCCAAGAACACTACTTCAATAAATCCTTTGTTTTTTTTCAATAATAAACTCTTCAAGTATTTGCCTCGTGGTTAAAGTATGTTTTAACAGTTACCATTTCTCTATGGGGATATTATTTTTTGATTTCAGCAAGTTGCACGATGCCTTTAACAGAATGGAACAGTTGCAAGGGAAGAGGGTTTTTGGCACATATTTCCGTGTCGGTTTCTATGGTTCAAAATTTGGAGATCTAAATGGAGAGGAATTCATCTACAAAGAACCAACCCTTACCAAGTTGCCAGAAATATTCAGTCGACTAGAGGTGAGTTAGTTGTCCAATTATTTCAAAGTTAAATAAAAATCTAAGAATTTCAATCCTATTTTTAATTACTGTATTTAGTTCACAACTCTTGAAAAACAAATTTTAAATTTAGAAAAAACTGTTTACCAAGCTATACTTTCACTTTTATCTGCACATTGATTAACCCAAGATTATAAGCGCTATCGTAAATATGCTTTTGTATATAAATAGATTGGAATTTACTCAATAGTCAATAGACACTTTATGACACTACCATAGAGTAAGGGTAGTGACAAGGGTCGGGTAGTGTCAACAAGGTGTAGTGTCTGAGGGTCGCTCAGACTGTCGACACAAACCACATGACAATAAACATTTTGTTTTCAACAATGTCAAAGGCATTCCTTTCTCCCATATGACCTGCTTTGCTCAGTAAACGTGGAATCAAATCTAGTCATGTATTTTATAATTGAAAAATAAAGTTCGGAGTGAATAAAAAATGAAAGTGCTGGAAAAATGCCGGAGGTTCTCTGCAAAATACACATAACAATCTGATTCTCAACAGCCATTTCAGTCATACTATGAGTTTTAGTCTAATTGAAGTGTAAGCAAACAAACCAACTAGATCATATAGAAAATTCCTCTGACACCCTGTGTTTTATATTTTGCAGAACTTTTATGCTGAACGCTTTGGACCTGACAACATGGTAATCATCAAAGATTCCAATGTTGTGGACCCTAACAACCTAGATCCAGACAAAGCATATATTCAAATAACCTACGTGGAACCTTACTTTGAGCCATACGAATACAGATACAGGTTAACTCATTTTGATCGGAACTTTAACATCAGTAAGTATCAGTTCATCAAACTTATTCTACTTGAATTTAGTCAATACTTGAATATCACTTCGTTGGAAAAATTGAATTTAAAATTTTTAGGGTTTTTGTTAATTGGGTTATGAGGAACTATGTGAATAATTCAACCATACATTTATATAGACTGATCAAACATTTATCATCAAGGTCCTGATCCAACTGTAGTCGTGGATAAATTAAAATACACCCAGTGGTTAGACCTGTTCCAAACTGGCTATTGTTCAGAGGTTCAGCTACGGCTCCCTTGTCATTGCCCCCCCCCCATTGAACCCCCTTACTTGTTGTGGATAGAAATATGTTAACACTGACTAATTTGTGTGTAATTAGGTATTGGATTGACAACAAATTTGAGAGAAACTACATTATTGTATTGTTTTATTTTTATTTTTAATATGACTAATAGTCGACTTGGATCCAAATTTTGTCCATATATTGGTAAGACAATTAATGCACATGTATGGTTTTAAATCATACCCATCTACTAGACTGCAAGCATCTGAAAAACAGTACTGTGTCACATCTACAGAGATTTGTGTTTCTGCAGAGTGATCATATTTATGATTAGACCAATTAAAGTTTTGCATTGTAAAATCTTTTTATGTCACCTCCTAGAAGTACCAAATCACTGTCAAGTTATAACCTTGACAGGTGCAGCATTCAATGGTCCATGCATTGAATTTTATATATTGTCAAAGCTTGAAATTTTTAGCACTATGATTTATTTTGCCTATCTTTGCAGAACGTTTTGTCTATGCCACACCATTCACTGCCAGTGGTAGAGCACATGGAGAGTTGCATGAACAGTATAAGAAGAAAACAATCTTACAAACAGCAAATCATTTCCCTTACGTGAAGACCAGGATTCAAGTTGTGCACCGGAAACAAGTGAGTATTTGTTTTATATCATATAAAGGAAAACAGTTGTCTTTTTGTCCAGCCACAATTGGTGACACATTTCACGATAGCCTGTTTACAATAATAAGAAAAGTGGAAAACTGTTTATTAAGGTAGGAGAACTTATGCAACATGCAATCACAAATAGAAAAAATGCAACTAGTGGCGTTTTCTGGTTTTTAGTTTGGCCTAGGGCTTTAATTTCATATTTTATTAACCTATGTGCAATGTTTAGATGTAAAAGTTTTGTGTAGTAATTGACAAATCCCTTAGCTAAACTTCACATTGTTTTAGCTGATGATTACACCATTTTGTTAAAACATTTCCCAACCTCCACATACATGTAAATAATCTAGAGCTGATTAACGGTTTGGTGAGAATATATTGAATATTTTAGACACACATTCATGAAGAGCGCAAAACGTCAAATACCAGCAACATTAGTAATTTTATCTTTCATAAGTTTCTGTTTTACTAATCCAGGGTTTCCACACAACGGGAATTCCAGGAATTAAACTTAGTTTTATAGTGGCATGAGTTTGCTGGGAAATTCGTAAAAAAATATGAGGATGCTTTCCTGTAATAAAATATTGCGAAATAATACTGAAATAATAAAATGTAAAAGTAACAATAGGATATTGGGGGGACCAAACGTGTACACGCAACGCGGCGTTAAACGCACAGTCTTTGAGTTAAATGTGTCTATGTCTACATGTGTCAACAACCACATATAAGGTGTAATTTGTTTGTTGTGTAATGTTTGTGTTCAATTTTAAATTTTAAATTGTATGAAAAAATATAGAAGATGATAAACCTGAAGATGTGGCAGTCACCACGAAACATTTTTGTTTGAACAAATACCCTAGGATATTTTTAAGGTAATGAAATTCTATTTATCAACAAAATATTTGATGGAGTGGCAGCTGTGTACATTATAAGCAGCCCCATCCAGGTTGATGACCTGATCATGCGTGAACGAGTTATGCACGTGTCCTAAACAACCGTCTGTAGGATCCTTGAGTGTTGCCAACGCCGGCGCAATGATATCTCTATTGGATTGTGGATACCAATCACATTGTTACCTGTTAGTTAATATCCATCAGAGGTTTGTTGTTAATCCCATGGTGAATATAGTAATTGTAATTAATTGCGTTGTACACAATTACCTGTATATAGAACTTGTAATATTTCCGTACAAAAGTTATAAGACTTATAAGCATTTAATTAATCAGCAGAGAAATATCCGGGAATTCTTAAAGTACCGGTGGGTAAATCTGGGAATCATACAGGCATTTTTAAAAGTCAGTTCTGTAGACAACCTGTAATTACATAACAAATACTTTGCATCAGAAGTCTTTTATTTCAGATGTTGTTTAATACCATAGTTAATAATAACAAAATGTACCCTATTTTTCAGATGGTTTTAACTCCTATTGAAGTAGCCATTGAAGACATTCAGAAGAAGACAGTTGAGCTAGCTCACGCTACCCAGCAAGATCCTCCTGACCCCAAAATTCTTCAGATGGTCCTTCAAGGCTGTATAGGTAAAGTTGATAAAGAATGTAGTTCCTGTAAACATCTTTTACAAATTTACCTAATGTTTTATTTTGCAACTATACAGCTGTCAATAACATAAAAAAAAATTGAACGGAACTGTAATGTATCCATTACAAAACATCAATTACGCAGTGAAATATTAACTGCACTCTATCTGACTGATCATAGGACAGGAAAATAATAGTTATATATAATAGTTATTGAAATTAAAGAATAGTTTTTAAAACTAGGTAATGTATAAGGCTAAAACTAGAAAAATATATTAATCATTAAAACTAGTCACAGGTACATTTAGTTCTGAGCATAAAAATCCTAGTCAATAGTCTCTATTCATATTGTCAAATCTTCATCAATAGGTTAAATTGGCAAAAATTGTGACCAACGTTTTGGATGCGTTCAATTGTAGTTGCTCTTCATATGCAAAAAGAAAACGTCTTTTGTACCGCCTCATGATGGCTCCACATACTGTAGGAGCAGAAACTAGTTGCATTTTTAATTTAAATGGATTGCCTAACAACATTTATTTAAACCTTATTTAATTTGAGTAAAAGTCTGATCAGGCAAATGGTAATTCGCTTAGTGTGGAGGTTTGCTGTGGGGGGGTATTTTTGCATTATTTTGTGTGTTGCAAGATGGATTATTTTAAGGCATATGTCAAATAGATCTGCTGATTAATCACTATGAATAAAAACATTTCTAGGTATACTACTATAGGTGTACTATAATACACATGTATATTAGTTAAAGCAGGTAGTGAGGAGATAATTGATGAGAATCAAATCTAAACTTCTTTTATTTGCTAAAAATATTTTAACAATTGCAGGCACTACAGTCAACCAAGGACCAATGGAGATGGCTGTGGTTTTTCTGTCAGAATTTGCTGATGGTAAAGGAACCCCAACCAAACTGCAGAACAAACTCAGATTGTGCTTCAAAGACTTCTCTAAAAAGTATGTTTGAGTAAAATTGATAATAGTATTATTTAACAAATTCTACAATGTTTCAGTAGGTAAATCTGTTAAGTGTGTAAGATAGTTGTGTGTTTTATTTGTTATAAATAAAATACCATACTTAGTACAGTACTTTAAAGCATTACCTGTCCACAATGGTCACAATACAAGTCATAAACTAATCAATCTGTGACAGCTATAGGCTTCAAATATGTTAAATTAACGTCTATATTGAGGCACAACTCGTTTTCTATCAAGGGACTTATGAGTTATTTATTATCGTAAAACTTTAAATGCTACAGTCATGAGACACTGAGAATACTAGGCTACAAGAGAGGAATTGGGAATCAACTCCCAGGGAGAAACTAAGCTTAATGTTTCTTGTGTTTTACCAGTTCAATTCAGTATTTTCTCTCTTAACCAACTCTCACTGGACTGGGCTTAGGGTATTTTAGATATCTTGTAAATTAAAAACTCAGCGGCATTCATTAAAAGCTTAGTTTGCAATGATTCCTTATAGTATACAGGGTGTCCCGGAACTCTATACCAATATTTTAGGGCATTGCTCCTGGGTAAGAAACATACCTAAATATCAAATTTAAATTGTCCGGAAGTCCTTAGTTACTCACACAGCCGCCATTTTTTTTTTTAAGTTATAAATTTTTTTCTAAAGAATGGTTAAACATACAAAATTGAAACTTTGCACACACATTTATGACAACTAGACAAAGCTACCAAAAAATTAAGAAGATTTTTCAAATTCATAAAACAAAATGGCGGCCATTTTAACTTTTGTTTCCTAAATAAATCGAAAACCGTTGATTTTACAAAAAATTTACAATTATAACTTTTTTAAGGCAATTTTATTACAAATCGATTGACACTTAAAGATTGGACGAGTATTAACTGAGATATGGTAGTTTTAGTGAGGTTAGTTGCAGCGCATGCTGAAAACGGTCACGTATCACTAAAACCACCATATCTCAGTTAATACTCGTCCAATCTTAAAGATTAAGATGTCAATCGATTTGTAATAAAATTGCCTTAACAAAGTTATAATTATAACATTTTTGTAAAATCAACGGTTTTCGAGTTATTTAAGAAACAAAATTTAAAATGTTTTTGTTTTATGAATTTGAAAAATCTTCATAATTTTCTGGTAGCTTCGTCTAGTTGTCATAAATGTTTGTGCAAAGTTTCAATTTCGTATGTTTAACCATTCTTTAGAAAAAAAATTAATAACTTAAATAACAAAATGGCGGCTGTGTGAGTAACTAAGGACATCCGGTCAATTTAAATATGATATTTAGGTATGTTAATTACCCAGGAACAATGCCCTAAAATATTGGTAGAGAGTTCCGGGACACCCTGTTTATAGCTTAGGTCTACTCAAGTAACAATGAAAAAATGCTAAGTAATCATGTTGGTGACATAAATCTTCAAATTTACTCTACTGTAGGAAAACTGTGTCTAATATATACTTTGCATGAAGAAAAACACACAAATTTAAATTGGCATGACTCTATTTCATCACGTTGAGAAGTATGAAAACCAAAGTCAAATTTATAGATTCCTGGACAAATTTTGTTAAGCCAAGTTTCAAAATATAAGTTACATAAAACCTACCTATTTTTGTGTGGGGAGAGGATTTTAATTGAGAGACGATTTATCAAGGGTATCCACAAAACAAAAAAATTCTGACCCGCAGACCCCTAGTTTAATCTGATGTAACTGAATTTTGCAGGCACGAAGTCTCAATCTTTTACGGATAACATAGATTTAGGTATGTTCAACTGAAGACTTTGTTGGGATATCCATGCACCTGTTTTGCGCATGCCAAGGTCAACATTTCCTCCCTTGCTACATGGGAAACAAAATTTAGTCATTTTAACTTATATTTGACGTATAAAACTTTTATTTACCTTGATTAGAACCAAAACAATTACCATTTAAAATCCTGGCAATCGTTTGTGGACACCCTGTATAATCATTTAACAAAGTTTAATACAGAGTTTGTACAGAGTGTCCCACAAAGAGGTTGAGACGTTTGATTTTATATTACCAGCCCAAATATGCTCCAAAAGCTTTGAAACTTCAAACTTGGCACAGTTTATAAAGTCGGGTTTGAAAATATTCTGTAAAAATTTCATCTACTTAATATTTGTAAAAACAAAATAATAGTATATTGACAAATTTACCTATTTGTTTTATGCCAAAATTACTTTCTATTAACTGATTCATTTAATGTTTAATGTGTTGCAGTTTTGACACTTATTGTTGATTAAAGAATATTGCTTGAGCCATAAAAACCTCTAGTGCAGTTCTACTGAAACTCACATTAGAGGAATGACTTTTATTTACCGGTAATGTTTAACAACACAAGAAATGTTGTGTGTGTGATATTGATTTGGCGTTGTTTTAGAAGCAGTTATACAATTTCAGGTGGCCTACCCGAGAGTTAAACCATCTAGAAGTCCAACAATAATCAAGGGGACAATTTTTTTGTTAGAAACTGATTGTGTTAAAACAAATTATAGGCTAAATGAGATATTAATACCAAATCAAACATCTAAACCTCTTCATGGGACACCCTATTTACCTATTGGATCTCTTGCTAGCCCTTTTCTTAACTTTTGTGGAATTGCTCAAGAACAATGCCATGGATTAAGCTGTATGTGCTCACATTGATTTGTGTATTTCAGGTGTTCGGATGCTCTGAGGAAGAACAAAAACCTCATAGGGCCAGATCAACGAGACTACCAGAGAGAGTTAGAACGCAACTATCATCGGTTCAGCGATCGACTAGTTCCACTCATCACATTGCGCAACAAACTTCCTCACACATAAATAGCTAGTGTGTCCTTATCTACTTCTGATTTTCATATTTGAAAGAATAGTTTTTCACCAAAGCAATTAGGAGACTCGCACAATAAATAATACTTATTTTTTAATTATGTATATATAGTTTTTAAGTTTTTCCTAAGTTTTTTATTACTTTAAACATTTGTTGATTCATATTTTAGTAAAATTGTACTTAACTCTATTTTTATAGTCAGTAAGGGTGTATAACACTGGTTTAGTGAAGCTGGCTTTAATAAAGAACAAATTGAGTTTTATTTATTTTTTTATTTGAGTTATAGCGCTCTAGACCCGACATATATATATATTTTCTGTATATTATTTAAATTTACTTAGACCTGTCAAGATATAGCAATGTAGCCTATGTCATACAGTTTTGTTTGTTTTTAGTTTTATACTGGTAAAATTGATTAAATTTGCCAATTAGTACTTTTATAATGCATTACACTATTGGTGTGTGTTGTGGCTGGACGATCAGCGTAATCCACCCTCTGTCCTGAAGACCCTCTGTCCTAAAAACCCTGTGATCTAGAGATTGTCTGTCCTGGAGACTGTCTGTCCTGGAGACCGCCTGCCTTACAGACCTTCTGTCCTCGAGACCCTTTGTCCTATATACCCTCTGTCCTAGAGACTGTCTGTCCTGGAGACCGCCTGCCTTACAGACCTTCTGTCCTCGAGACCCTTTGTCCTATATACCCTCTGTCCTAGAGACTGTCTGTCCTGGAGACCGCCTGCCTTACAGACCTTCTGTCCTCGAGACCCTTTGTCCTATATACCCTCTGTCCTAGAGACTGTCTGTCCTGGAGACCGCCTGCCTTACAGACCTTCTGTCCTCGAGACCCTTTGTCCTATATACCCTCTGTCCTAGAGACTGTCTGTCCTGGAGACCGCCTGCCTTACAGACCTTCTGTCCTCGAGACCCTTTGTCCTATATACCCTCTGTCCTAGAGACCCTCTGTTCTCGAGACCCTCCGTACTAAAGACCCTCTGTCTCCTGGAGAACTGGATAAAAATCCTGCAAACCACAAATGGTAATTTACTGAGTGATAATGTCACCCAATAGATAAGATTAAGCCTTAAGCTTGATAGATCCACTAAACAAATAACCAAAATATAAGTCTCTCAGCTAAAGAGGTTTTTACTACATTGGAGATCTCTCTTCTTTGAAAGGCCAAGTGATTAATTTTCACAAAATTGCTGTTTTGTAAAATAAATTATACATAGGCTAGGCTTGACCAAGCTTTTTCAAACATTTTTCCTATGTTTCAGCATCTTATCCTTGGAAATTTATCAACAGCCATCACCTAAATACCACCATTGTTTCTTAATTCAGGCTATACTTGATAAAAAATGTCAATTTATTTTAGTATCTTGTTTATAATTTACATTTTCAAGCTAATATTTTATATAACATGTGTATGTCTTAAATGTGATCAGTTACTTTACCAGAACTAAAAAACTCTTATTCCTGACTTATAGATTCCTTTTTGTCCAGTCAGTCGTGCAGACTTATATTATTAAAATATATTTTATTAAAGCCAAAAAGAAACACCTTTATCAGCTATATTTTATTAAGTTCTTATTATTTGATTAAAAGTCAAATTTTTACATTTTTGTATTGTGCATTTTTATTGTTTATTTTTTACAAATATATAATTAAAACCCAATGTGGGTGATGTATTGCATGAATTATTTTATGATTGTATGTCTAGTTCACAAATGAGCTTTTTACATGACAAATGTAAGTTTTCTAATTTTACTGTCAAACTTAATCAGGAACATTAATAGTTTTAATAAAATATGAAGATATTTTGTCATGTTTTGTGGTAATGCTTTGCTTAATAAAACCAAATATAATAGTGATTTTATACAGTTTATTCTATTTGCTACCTCCATTAAAATAATTTTTTTTATAATAAAGTGTATACAGGCCTACTAAATAATTAAAAATTTTTGAAACATGTTTTCAAAGGTTAGTTTAGTTAGGACTTGTACTTCAGATATTAGGCATAACAACTTACCTAACAGCTAATGACACACGGTTTATTGAATATAATAACTACAGTAGAACTCCAGTTTTTCAGATATTATTTTTTTAAACTATCTTATTGGAAAAAAAGGAAGAAATAAACAGAAAATTTAAATTTGCAATTTTACAGCAGTTATTTGATTTCACACCTTATGTAAAAACTTAGGGTCGTTTTCCAAGTAAGGACTCTTTGTGTGGCTTCTTAGTCCGCGTGTATACCGCAGTGAGGATCATCCCCGCTTACTGGCTCCTTTTGCAGCTCTGTAGCTGAGGTGTACACTTTGCTGTGTGTCTAGAAATCTTTTTTAAATTATTGAATCACTCGCCACATGCAAGATAAGATCAGTGATATGGTTTTGACTGCAAGAAACATATCGGCTGCAGATATTCATCTCCAGATAACTGAAGTTTATGGCCCTAGTAAGAAAAAGAATAACAATCCATTTATTGTCGTTTGTCAATTTACATTGCTATAGACAACGTCAAAGAACAAAAGAAAATACAGTAATATGCAGTATAAGAGGAAAGAGTACAATGTACTTGTCAGGCTAAGAGGTATAAGAGAATAAAACATCACAAATAGAAATAACAATTAGCAACAAATCAGTATAAACTATAAAAATTAATAGTAAATAAATTACAACTAATTACCAAAGCATCATTGGATCAAAGCTCATAAATATTAAGTTAAAATTTATATGCTAATAGTTCATCAAGATAATAAAACACTTTATTTATAAACCAGCTTGACAGTTTTGATTTAAATGGTTGGATTTCAAGGTTTCTGATCTCTGGTGGCAATTTATTGAAACACTTGATTTGTAGGTATTTGTGGCTGACTATAGTTTTCCACAATCTAGAAGGGTGTGACGATATCTTGTGCTCTTCTAGTGTTATAATTATGAACTTTGTCAAAACATACATAATCACTCTGGTTTTCCTTTACATATACAAGATTTTGAAATATGAAATTTCAAGGGACAGTCATTTTATTGTCATCAATAAAACATTGCTTACAGTCATCTTGATAAGGTAAATTGGCCAAAATCCTTACTGCTTTTCTTTGCCAAGCAAAAACATGGATACCAGCTCTACTATTTCCCCAGAGCATTGTGGCATACAGCAAATGGGAATGAAAATCACTAAAACAAGTATTTAACAATATATTTCTACCAACACATTGTTGTAGCTTACGTAGAAAAAAAAACAGGCCCTTGAAAGTTTTGAAACTACTGAGTTGGTGTGAGATTCCCATGTAAGCTTCTGATCTAAAGTGACCCCTAGTTATTTAACAGGCTTACAGTCTTCCTCTGAGTCTATTTTTTTTTTCAAAGTAAAACAGATTGTTCAGTCTTTGTTGGCAAAAGGAAAAGGATTTTCATCTCACATTTTATACTCCCTAACTCATTATCGCTCTTGACCCTCACTCATTGCTCTAGGGCCATAACCTTCAGTCATCTGGCAATGAATGTCAGCATCTGATATGTTTCTTGTGGTCAAAAAATATCTCTGACACTGACCGTATCTAGCATGCGGCAGATGATTCAATAATTTTAAAAAATGTTCTAAATACACAGCAAAGCGTTTACTCAAGCTACAGAGCTGCAAATGGCGCTGTTCTGTTCACAAATGATGCCAGTAAGTGGTGGCTATGAGCCTCGTTGTGGTGTACATGGGAACTAAGAAACTGCACACACAAACAGCCCAAACTTGAAAAACAAACTTTGAGTATCACACAAAAATAAAAGTATATTTCCTGTTTACAATTCCCTCAGCATTTTCTCCCTTGTGTAGTAGTGACTGCCTTTTTCTTTGTTGCTCAGGTGTCTTTGCGGAAAGTTTAACTTAATTCAAAAATAAATATACTTCTCAAAAATCTTTGAGAAATTAAAATAAAGTAATCATGTGATCAATCTTCAAATTGTTTGAATTTTCATGACCATTCATTTGAATTTAGGTTATGACTTCAACGTTTTTAGATTTGATTTATTAGGTTTGTTTTCAATTTATAGATTTGAACATTCTAGTTTCTGCCATCAATATCACACATTTATTTTCACAATAATTCAACTAATATCACACATTTTATTACAAGTGCAGTTGTTATGTTACTTTGTCTACATTTAACTCACAGGAATTAAAATAATAACAAAATTCCTACTTTTCACGGTAACAAAAAAAAAAACAAAGGTGTATTCCTAGTCAGTCAATATAACATTATATATCAGGGGATTTGGAAATCAAAAACTTTATCTCTTGCCTTAAAAAAAACTTTAAGTCTTTTACAAAGATGTTTTACATTAAGTATTTATAGGGTTGAGCTTAGATTAGACACACTCCTAAATACATCCACACCATAGTAACATGCTTGGAAGAGTGTTAAATATTGTATACTAATCTCTAATCTAATATTAGAATTGCAGAATATGCAACCACAGCAGGTACATCTTTATTTTTCTAAATTGATTACAGATGAGGGCAGTTAAACAATTATTCTTAAATGCCATTAAAATCATTAAAACTAATTTTCATGAGGTTACTGTGCTGTAATATCCAGGTTGTCCTCGAATTTTCCGCCTCCCATAAACCTCTATAAGTTTAAGTTATAATGGTTCCAAAAATGTATTAAGATACTGGAAAGGACACAGTATAGCGTTTATCTAACTAACTGTTTATTAAGCCAATTCCAAAACATTGTGATTATTTAAACTTCATACCTGAGTGACTCATTAGAAATGACTGGAAGCGATTGTGCTGAATAAACATTGTTCTTGTTTATTTATCTTTGGCCATGCAGCAAGCAATTTCTTATCTAGCTCAGCATTAGCTATTGATAGCATTATTATTGATAAGGATGAGGAAAACTAATAATTCTTGCTGTAGATGTTATGATTTTATTTGCTTTATTCTGACAAAGATTAACTCAATTCATCCAAACTAATAGGTGTGGACAAGTTTTGTTATTAGACTACATAAAAAACATAAAATCCATACAAATAAAGTTTGAAGCAGTCAATTTCAGTATTCTACTTTAAATTGATTCTGGAGATTTCCCTCAGCCCACATACTTCCAACAAATTGTTAAATTGTTTAAGCATGTCTGACGCTATCTATCTGGCCCTGGCTGGTCAAAGACAAAGAGGAGGTAATAGGGTAATAAGGTAAGGTCCACCTACTTGGACTTATGAGTTAGTAAATAAACCAGATTCTGATAGGAGTAAATATGAATTCAAATTAAAATATTGCCCTGATGCTTAATGCATATACAGTACTAAATTTTCTATAATAAACTATTGGTTTAACTAATTTTTGACATAGGTACTTAAAGATCTACTTTCATGACTCCATGAGAAAAAAAACAAGGCAAGGATATCAAGATATTCTGGTGGAGCTGGACGAGACTTAGAAAAATAAATTATGGAGAAGATGCCGTAAGGTTCATAACAAATGATTCTTTCTCCATAGTGAAAGGCTTTTTAAGAACCTGTGAGAATTTGACTTTCTTCTTTTTCATCTTCATTATACAATAACCCGAGGGATAGAAACACATGTGTCTAGCGGTTCACATATTATGGTGTGACATCAATAATTAAGGTATTTGTTTTTTATCTTAAGTTGTACAAAATGTTGATTTAAATGTCCTAAGATTGAGAATTAGAATTCCTAACCATTATATATTCCAATCTATTTTGCCAATTAATCGTCTCATCACATAACCATATAAAAATACTTGAGAAAATTTCTCAGTTAACAACATTTCGAAATAAAATAGTTTTATAAAGTATAGTTACCCCAGAGAATTCTTTTGAAGGTTGCATTTCTAATAAGAGATAACTTGCTTATTGCTAAACAAAACAATAATACCCCTGCTGCAGCAAACCTGCATACTAAGTGATTATCCATTTGTCTGATTAAATTGTTACTAAAATATTTCCTCTAACATGTCAAATGTATTCCTTATTATTAAATAAAAGTAGATTTAAGGAGTACTTAGGTTTATACTGCTTCAGGGAAGGGAAGGTAGGTATTTTTTTGGAAAATGTCAATAGTATAGTATAAAATGAATAATTAGCCAAATTAAAAAAAAAATTATCCATAAACAAGCAAACTGCAACAATTTATTTGTTCTCCATAAAAAATCAAAGAAAAAATTTAACTGTAGGCCTACAGTTTTTTTACATTATTTCTATAATTTTTTATTTTAAAACAACGCTTCAATGTACAAAATAATTTTTCTTAAGCTCTACACAGTGGCTAAGGTGAAAACTGACCATTTTCATGTTTTAGAGTGAGAAATGTGTAAAAACATTTTTTTTTTTAGTTTTAAAACTCCTTAACTCTTTGATTACCCAATCTTGTTGGTTGATGAACTCCACTTCATCATGTTTATCCTGTCCTACACAGTCATGACAAAATTTCACTAAAATCAGACAAAAATTACCCTAGTTGTCGTGTTCATGGACACATACACAACTCAAATACATTAAAATTATTATGAATAGTGTTTTTGGCCTCTGGATGAAAAGATGAATCAGTCCCGGGTCTAGGTATTACCAATTAACATGCAACCTACGGTGATAGCTTCCACTATAGGGAAAGCTTGCTAAAAATTAATTAAAGTTCTTTTTTAGCAAATTTCCCATGTAGGGAATATTAGCGAATTTCCCATATGAAATAAGCTATTACCGTAGGTCTCATGGTAAGACCTGGACCAGGGACTGATTTACTTTTTGGTTTTGAGGTCCCCAGAGGCCAAAAACACCATCCGTTCAAATTCACATATATATTTTTATATATTTTTATATATTATATATATATATATATAATAAATAAGTAAAATAATAAAAACCAGAGTATCCTGAAATTCATTTTTATTAAACTAATACATATTTTGGCACTAAGGCCATGATCATAGTATTATAAAAGTATGTAAACAAACAAATAAATAAATACTTAATAACATATGTTGTGAATGCATAGTAAATTTTGATTAAATGGTTAGGTGTATTTTTTTAACATGTAAATGTATAAGATTCTTCCCTTATAAAATATATACTTATCATTTTACTTATTTATTGAAAAAGTAGTCCTAAAAAGTGAACAAAACAATACAAATATATATATATATATACATATATATTTAAATATATTTGTCCGTTAGCACGATAACTCAAGCAAAAATGATCCAATTTTGATGGAATTTGGTATAAACGTGTAGTAAACCTACATTTATTCTAACGAGTTCGCGAACCAGTATGATCGGACTATGAGAATAGGGGTTTATGGGGGTTTTATAGGGAAAAAATGGGTTTTTCTCATTTTTCACCCTGAAAACATAATATTTTGCAATTTCTTTCGAAACCATTTTGTATAGCTCAAAAAACAAATAATTTTGTATATTGAAGCATTGTTTTATGCCTAACGGTTACAGAAAGAATCGCAAAAAAGTATAAATTTAAAATTATGATGTTATTCTTATGGAGAATAAATAAACTTTTGTAGCTTGCTTGGCTATGGAGAAATGTTAATGCAATTTTGTTTACTTCATACTAAGCTATTAATATTTGAATAAAAAACACCCTATTTTCTTCCCTGTATCAGCAAACCTAAGTACTCATTAAAATTAACAATATTTAAATAGGAAATAAATCTGACAATTTTAAGGGAGTAATTTAATGGATTTCCAGCCAGGTAGATGGAAATTCACTTAGTGAAGGTTTGCTGTGGCGGGGTATTGGTACTTAATTATGGTTTTAATAAACTATTTAAGATCAATCTGTAAATTGTTAAACATTCAAATTGGCAAAGACTTATTTAGTAAATACTTTTGAACAAAAAGACAGTCAACATTATAGCAGCCAACACAGTGTTTGACGTTTTGTTATCTGCTGCTGAGCCAGCATTCTCTCTCCTTCTCCTCAGTCCAGACTTGTGACTCACTCTTCTACATCTCTCCTCACCTCAGTTCTAGCTTTGTTGGAATAAACTGCAGCTTGTGTTACCTGTACTGTTTACTGTCAGTTTAGTTTACCAAGTTATCTTTGATTTACATGTCACATCTAGAGATTTCTATTGCAGAGTAGTTTTTTTTTGTAGTTTATTGCACCTTTAAGGTTTTGACACCAACCACATAATTTGCATCAAACAGTGGGTAAGTAACCATCTGTTTTTAAGTTTTCCAGGTAGTATTACTTATATGATAGTACTTTCTTCCAATACCTGTCATATTTATGAGGGTTGTTCGTCAATTAAGGGCACCCTTGAGCTCTCGTCACACCCAAGCAAGCAAGTTCAAATGTGAGACCGACTTCATCCACTATTATTGTAGGTGGTTCCCACCCCAACGGGATAATTACTATCGTCACAGTATTCAAAAACGTTGTGAATTAAAATTGACGCTCCTGACAATTATGAGTTGCATTTAGCAATTAGGTTTTTATAGGAAGGGGCTAAGTCCCTGATGATTATACTGTTGCCAGTTGACAAATGTGTATGCAGAAAAGTGTTTCATTATTCATTATATACATAAATGGAATTAATGATATATTGGTTAATCAGAATGCCAACAAAGTAGTTCTGTATGCTGATGATTCAAATTTGAAAGTTTCAGGACCAACCGATGAACATATTAAAAGATCTGCAGAAGAAGAGTTAAATAACATAGTTTCATTTTTGACAAATCTAAACTTACAGATACATTTTAATAAAACAAACTTTATAAATTTTAATACAAATAAGAACCAAAATGGGTTTTCAACAGAAATAAAATGAAATGACAACATTATTTCAGAAGTAACGGATCCAAAATTGTTGGGTTTAATTGTGGATTGCAATTTAAACTGGAATAAACATATTAACAAAGTTAAAGGCAAAATGAACTCAGGAATTTATGTCCTTAGAAGATTATCTAAATTTTGTGATTTAGCCACTTTAAAGTAATATATTTTAGCTTGGTTCACTCACATTTGGCATATAACATTTGTGTATACGGAGCAACAACTCACAAAAACTTAAAAAAGATATTGAAACTCCAAAAGAAATGTAGGTATAAGAATCATGCTAGGTTTGAAGTACAAGGCTCATGTAAAGGATAGGTTTATGGAACTGGGAATGGGTGTTTGATTTATATATATATGAATGTGTTGTGGGAACAGTTTATTTCATAACACCTGTTAATTTCTATTAATTATTATCATATGTTTATTTGTTATTCTATGTTTGTAAAAAGGTAAATAAAGTTAGTTGAGTTTGAGTTATGACATAAAACAGTGCATTACTTAATTCTTAGTAAAATAGTACATGGTTGCAGCGGTTTAGAGCTATGCCTCAGAAGAGAAATCCAAGAAGGAAACAATCTGACTATGAAGATGATGAAAATGAAAGAAGCAGAGAAAATGAATACAACAATTCAACTAAGAAGTCAATCATTGTATCAAACACTCATTCAGTTATTCAACCTCCAGCTAGTTTCTCCTTTGTACCAGCAGATTGGCCAAGATGGAAAACACGATTTCAAAGATATCGGTCAGCATCTGGGCTATCTGAAGAGTCAGAGAACAAACAAATCAATACTCTTATATACACATTAGGTGAGAAGGCTGATGAGATTTTTGCATCTTTTAATTTAGCAACCAAATCAACGCTAACATTTGAAGAAGTCTTAGATTTATTTGACAAACATTTTATTCCACGGAGGAACTTAATTTTTGAAAGAGCAAAGTTTTTGAAGAGACAACAAAAAATTAATGAAACAGTTGAAGAGTTTATAGTTAGTCTCCATTCCTTGGCTAGAACCTGTGACTGGGGTTCACTTAATGATGAAATGGTGTTGATGGTACTAATACTGGGTTTAAATGATGAGAAACTTAGTGATCGCTTGTTGCTAGATCCCGAGATGAATTTAGACAAGGCCATTACAGTAATAAGACATGCAGATAACGTAAAGAAAGAGAAGGCAGATTTATGTGATGATAAAAGAGTTCAAATTGAAGCAACTACGTCATCGAGTTCAAACCAAAATCAAGGATATAGGTTTCGTCAAAAGAAACAAGAATACCCAGCGCAATGCATCTGGTGTGGTTATAAACCGTCCCATCCAAGAAGCACGTGTCCAGCAAAAAGCGCAACATGTAACTTATGCAAAAAGATTGGTCACTTTTCGAAGGTCTGCAGATCTAAAGAAGCACAGGAAGTAACTGACGAAAATGAAGTAAGTGAACTTGGACCTTCAAATAATAAAGTATTCATAGGTACACTTGGGGATGTGTCAAAATGTAAGCCCTGGAAACTAGAATTAGTATTTGAGGGAAAACCACAAACATTTAAAATCGATTCAGGGGCAGATGTAACAGTAATTCCCCCTGGCATAGTTGATCCAAGTAGGATCCAGCCGACTCTAGTTGAGTTGTTTGGGGCTGGTAGAACAAAATTAGAAACTGTAGGTTGTGTTAGAGCTAATATCCAATACAGAGATGTTAAAATAAATCACATGGTATACGTAGTGAAGGGACTCATAACACCCTTGCTTGGTCGTCCAGCAATACAGGACTTGCAAATTTTAACTTTTGTTAATTCAGTTGCAGAGGTAGACAGTGACTTTTTTACCGAATACCATGAAATGTTTAGTGGTCTGGGCGTCATTCCTGATCCCTACACAATAGCACTTAAGGATGGCGCAAAGCCATATGCAATAACCACTCCTAGGACAGTACCTTTACCCCTAATGTGTCAAGTGAAAAAAGAACTAGAAAGTATGGTACAAAATAATGTAATCACACCAGTTGAGCATGCTACTGAATGGTGCTCAGCAATGGTAGTAGTGCCTAAATCTAATGGAGATGTCCGCATATGTGTTGACTTAACAAAGTTGAATGAATCTATCCAGCGGTCTTATCATCCGATTCCCAAAATTGAAACGTCTCTCAGCTCAATCTCAGGAGCAAAATGGTTTTCAAAACTTGATGCAAACAGTGGTTTTTGGCAAGTCCCCTTAAATGTAAATTCCCAGGATCTTACTACTTTCGTTACCCCTTTTGGACGTTTTAAATTTCTCAAACTTCCATTTGGAATCACATCAGCACCTGAACATTTTCAGAAATGCATGAACAAAATCTTAGACAACCAGTCAAATGTCGCAGTCCATATGGACGATATTCTCATTTGGGGCAAAACGAAAGAAGAACATGATACAGTTGTTCGGCAAGTACTTGAAAAGCTTAAAAATGTAGGAATGACACTTAACAAAGACAAAACTGAGTTTGGGAAGTCAAGTATTAAATTCCTCGGGCATTTCCTCTCATCCGATGGAATTTCTGTTGATAAGGAAAAGGTTTCCGCCATTCTCAAAATGGACTGCCCAAAAAACGTAAAAGAACTTCAAAGGTTCAATGGGATGGTAAACTTTCTTGGTAAGTTTATTCCTGACAAGGCTAAGATTTTGGCCCCAATGAATTCACTACTTCAAGCTAACGTTCCATGGATATGGGGTCCAGAGCAGGCGAAGGCATTTGATGAAATAAAACTCATTTTGACTAACTCTCCTTGCCTAGCCATTTACGATGTAAATCGGAAAACAATTATCTCCTGTGATGCCTCGCTTCAAGGACTAGGATCAACTCTTTCTCAAGTTCAAGATGATGGTTCTATACGACCAGTATCATTTGCATCCCGAAGCCTTCTTCCTTCTGAAAAAAACTATGCAAACATCGAGAGGGAGGCTACAGCTGTTGCTTGGGCATGTGAAAAGTTTCAAGAATTTATTATTGGCAAGAGAATAACAATACAAACAGATCACAAACCACTACTTCAAATTTTGAAATCCAAACATCTTGATGAATTGTCTCCAAGAATTCAAAGAATTCGATTGCGTCTCATGAGATATGATTTTTCAATTACTTATATTCCTGGAAAGCATCTTCTAGTTCCTGATGCTCTTTCAAGAGCACCTCTCCCATTTTCAGGTACTGATGACCGTGAGTTAGAAGAAGAAACTCAAGCGTTTGTTCAAATGGTTTTGTCGTCCATCGATATAAACGACTGCATAGTTGCTAAAGTATTGGAGGAACAAAATAAAGATCCGACTTTACGTGAACTGAAAAAAATAATCATCCAAGGATGGCCTTCTAAGACATCATTACGAGATGACCTAAAACCGTATAATTCAGTTAAGGATGAGCTAAGTATTGATAATGAGATGATACTACGAGGTTCAAGACTTGTAATTCCACCAGCTCTGCAGTCTTGGGCACTTCAAAGAGTACATGAAGGTCATTTTGGAATCACCAAGTGTCGTTTACGTGCAAAAGAGTCAGTCTGGTGGCCAGGAATTTCTTCAGCCATTGAAAGTATGGTGAAATCATGCCCTACTTGTATTACACATTCAAGGAACAGTCATGAACCATTGCTTCCCACACAATTCCCTGACAGTCCATGGAAAACACTTGCGATGGATTTGTTCAAACTTGAAGGTGTTTGGTTTTTGACTGTGACAGATTATTACTCCAGATATTTTGAGATAGCTGAATTAGAGTCATTAATATCACGAGAAGTAATAATGAGATGCAAAGCCTTTTTCTGTCGACACGGCATTCCAGAAGAAATTAGGTCTGACTGTGGGTCTCAATTTCAAGTCCTTGAACATTCAGATTTCAAGACATTTTCCAAAGTTTATGGCTTCAAGCATATAACAAGTAGCCCAAAATTTTCCCAAAGCAATGGAGAGGCTGAAGCGGCAGTGAAAATCGCCAAAATGATTCTAAAGAAAAATGTGGAAGACCCTTATTTAGCGCTTCTAGCCTATCGAACGACACCCCTCTGGAATGGGTTCAGTCCCTCTCAGCTTCTTATGAACAGGCGATTACGGAGCACATTGCCTCAGACAGGACATTTGCTTAGTGGAAAACCAGATCTAAAGGATCTTAAAGGGAGAGAAGAAACATATCGTAAGAAGTACAAACACAACTATGATAGAAGGCACAAAGTGCAAACTCTCAATCCTCTTCATATAGGAGACCCAGTTTGGATTGTGGACCTCAGAAGACATGGCAAAATTGTGAAAATCCTGGATAGCCCTCGTTCATATATTGTTGAAACTGATAAGAGGAATGTGAGAAGAAATCGATTCCACCTCAAACTTGCCCCTTATTTAAGAAAGGAAAACAGTGAACAAAATTTGTCAGCGAATACACATCAAACAGAACCATACAACCGTCCAAAGAGAAATATACACAAACCAAGCTGGTTGAAGAACTTTCAAACTTAAAAGGGAGGATGTTGTGGGAACAGTTTATTTCATAACACCTGTTAATTTCTATTAATTATTATCATATGTTTATTTGTTATTCTATGTTTGTAAAAAGGTAAATAAAGTTAGTTGAGTTTGAGTTATGACATAAAACAGTGCATTACTTAATTCTTAGTAAAATAGTACAGAATGTGTTATGTACGTGAAGCAAAACATGGCTAATACTAGTTTTCTTGGCCATAATCATACTTATAACACTAGACACAAAAATAATTTGAAATTAGAAACACATAGATTAGAATTTAAAAAAAAGACCACATATAAGGGTGCCAAATTCTTTAATAGATTGCTCGAAAGTTTGAAAAGTGAGACTAACATTAAGAAATTCAATAAAAATTTAAAGGCATTCATGATTGAGAATACTTGTTATTCAATTAATGAGTTTTTAAATAAAATAAGTTAAATGGCGTTGTTGGTAAAATTTGTTGGTAAAAAGAGGTGTTCTGTATTATACTTGTAAATAGATTAATTTTAATGTACTTATTTTTATTTCTTAGAAATAAGATCTGACACCATTCATTGTACATAAATTGTACATATTATGAATAAAGTCATATTTGATTTGATTTGATTTCACAATTTTGAAAACTTTGCCCTTAGGGATAGCGGTGGTAGGGGGTAGCTCAAAATTTTCAAATGACAAGTGTAGTCGAGTTTTGTATCATTTTACAGGTCTTGACAAAACAAAACAATTGATATAAAGAAAACGAAAATCGGCCTACTAATAACAAAATGGCGCCCTAAAATGTATCAAATCCAAATAACCATGAGGGTGGCTGAAAATTAACTTGCACCCCCTTTTATCTTTTTAACTATTTGAGATATTTGAAATCGGTTTGCGGCAACCTGTTTGGATATGAATGGCTACAATAATGATGGTTGATTTTTAAAATGTTGCCCTTAGGGGTAGTGGGGGTTGGGGGTAGCTTAAAATTTTCAAACAAGAAGTATGGCCGAGTTTGGTATCATTTTACAGGACTTGACATAACTAAACAATGAATACAAAGAAAATAGAAATTGGACCATTAGTAACAAAATGGCAGCTAAGAATGATTAAGACAATGGTTATTAAAAGTAATTTTTAACTGCTAGTTTGTTTTTAGTGATCCGATTTCAATTTTCTTTGTGTTAGTTGTTTATTTATGTCAAGACCTGTAAAATGATACCAAACTCGACCATACTTCCTGAAACCACAGCATATGATTCACCACATTTATAGTTGACAATATACGATACACCCATACGCCTGTAGACTGCAGCAAGCTAGGGTGACAAATTACAAACTATATAAAAAAATACTGTATTACAATTGAAGACAGATATTTATAGTTCATTATAATATTTGTTTTAAATTATATTTACCTGATCAGAGAATGTACAACTCAAATTTTGAATTTATATATCAGCAACAAAAGTTTTATTTTCCCCAATAAGTCCCCCCCCCCCCCCTCCGCGCCCAAGAACCTTCCGCCCTGGACCGACCGCTCTACGGTCGCTACGTCACTGTCCATTTACCTGTTGTGTCCGTACATTCAGTCATACCGTGATCCATATACAAAACTTTGGTTACTGGCTTAAAGACTGATGAACGGCACCATGAAAAGTATCGTGCAAATGTATTAATAATATCCTAATTCCCTCCACCAAAGTATGTTTTCTACATCCCAACCCTTTTTGGGTGAGATGTACTTACTTCAATGGTAGTTGACAACACAGACCACAGAATTCTAACCACAGAGTGTGATTTATACTTGCTGGGAGCGTCAATTTTATTTTACAACATTTTTTAAAATGAGGAGACTAATCGTATCATTGGAGCGGGAACCATTCTAGAATAGTTGTAGTTAAAGTAAGGAACCCAACATTGGCTTCATATTTGTACTAGTTCACATGGCTGTAACCATAGCTCGATGGAGAGCTTAATTTAATTATTATGTTTCTCATATGTATTTTTTATTATAAGTGTTGATGGCTCCAACACAACAATGCACAAACATATTATCTTTATATTGTTTCAGCTTGGCCAACTGTAAACATAGAAATGTACTGTTTAAAATGGTATTTACTATGTATGAATAAATACAATTACAGACAACCCTTGCATAATGAATTGTTTGTATTTCTGAAATGTGAGAGTAGTGGTATAAATTTTAAACTTTTAAGATGGCGCAAATCAATCAGAGGCTGACGAGATGTCACCCCTGAGCTTCTTCTTAGATTCTTACATGGATTACCAAATACTAAAAATTATAAAACGTAACTGATTGGCTTTGGGTGATGCCAGGATTAAAAATGATTTAAAGAGATCTCTTGTGTTGAAGCTTTTAACAGTTTTGATCAGATAATTAAGAACATTTGGTAATCATATGAGCGTTGTCTTTAAATTTCTGTCTTAAACGAGCTCACACTGCAGGAGCAAGTACATATCTGACACGTTCTTTACTCAATCCATTCACTACTATTCTGGCCAGTTTTTACACCTATTCGACAATAGTTTGGTCATATTAGTCTTGAAAACTATGAGAAGAAAATTCTACTCTCATCCCAAGTATGAGATGCGTTCTATGATAAGACTATTGTGGTCCGAGGTGCCAACTGCATCGCACTTCATAATTTTTCAGGTAGATGGATTTCAGAGGTTGTAGGAACATTTGCACGACGTTTCCCATACTTAAGGCTGGCTGTAGATGTTCATCGGTCTTGTTTGAGGCAGTAGCCAGAGGTAGGGGAATTTGGTATGCAGATTGTGGCGTAACTGAACAGTTAACGAGGTATTAGCAAACTGATAAGGGAAATTTCTATAAGACTACGAATGACAATGCTCATCCCTGATCAAGGCCGGTTCTAGACATTTTTCTAGTGTAAGCGAAAAACATTCCAGTGCCCCTTTCCCTAAAGCTTATATGGTAGTAAGGATTACCTCTGGATACATTTTTTAATATGGGTAAATAAATATAAATAATTCTTAGAACGTTCGAAATGTGCAAAATATGAATAAACGGAGGGACTTTAATTATGAGCAAGAGTTAAACATGCTTGCCCTTGATTATTGAATGTAACATTTCAAAAATGTTAAAACCAATAATTACCTATATAAAAATTCGAAGTTGATTAAGTGTGAACAATTTTATTTTATTTTGAAAACTGAGTTTATTAATAAACTTTGCCTATTAGACACAGTAAAAAAAAACTTAAATTTACGATATAAATAACATGTAACATAGATTAATAACGTTGTCCATATAAATGATTTTGAATGATTTTACATGATTCTTTTAACACTTTTATGACTATTTCATTTTTTAATTTTGATGGAAGAGATTATATATTTTTTTTAATTCGTCAAAAAATTTTGTAATAGTCCCTCTTGCACCAATCATTATGCCAATTACTGATATAGAATTTAGATTGTATTTGTTTCTTAAATAAGTTTCACATTTACTATAAATTTTCCTCTTTTCTTCATCTACTTCTAGGGGTTGATTTGTTGATGTTTCGAACCTTATTGTTGGATAAATTACAATTCCACTTTTAGATTTTGTATCATAAATTAAAATGTCCAATCTTCTGTTCGATCCACCATCTTCAGTGCAATGTATTTCTTCTACTACTTGCCAGCCTTTTTTTTCGTAGTTCTTCTGCGATCATTGCTCTTACAGCATGGTGTCTTGCATTACGCAGTAAGGCGCCAAAGGGACAAGAGCCAAGGACATGCGGAAGGGTTTCAGACTCCTTGCAATGTCTGCAAAGGGTTCCATTCTGGCTTCGCCCTGGTACGCTGCGTACTGGTACAACACCAGATATAATTTTTAATGAAGTGATCCATTCTCCTGTAGTAAGGCCATTTTTTAAATATATCCATGTGTTGCTACTAGGCACTTCTTTGAATAATTCTATTCCTCTACCTTTACATGGTAATTTAGACCAAAGTTCAAATTCTTTCAACTGTAATTTTTATCTCAAATTTAAACCAATTCTTTTTTTCTCTTTAAATTCAAAATCATGTGTAAAAATATCATCAATTTCTATTTGAAGTTTTTGAAGTGACATGGTAATTCTTTGGGGGATGTTTATTAGCTCGTTTACATGGCTATTTTGTACGTTTTTTAGAATTACACACATATTTATATGCTGTATAGAACTTTCCCATTTTGCTCGAATTATTCCCAGACCTTTGAATCTTTTAAGGGAATATAAGAAAGAATTGGGTGTGTCACTTGGTAGAGTGAGAATTTCTTTTACTGCACTTCTAATAATTTTATCGATGTCCTCAAGAAATGTAATACTTATTAATTCATTTGGTGTTACTTGCAAAATATATGTTAGTCTAGGCCAGAGGTACTGATTTATGATATTCAATTTCTGATTTGGTCCTAAAACATTAGTTCCAACTAATCTTTCTAGATCTTTTTGAAAGTTTTGTATAACTTCACACCTATCAAAAACTATTTCATTTTCAAAATGAATACAACGCAAGTCGGTTTTTAAAGAACCAAACAATTTATTTACTTGTAAAATAAAGGCAGTTAAAGACAATAAATACGAAAGACTGATGCAGTAATTATGGCCTCCAAAATTGGAAATTGATCTTCTTTTACATTGGATGTTATAGAAGCATCATCCTTGTCCAACTTCTTTGAGGAATTTGAAGCTTTAATAGACTTTTGTAGTGCTGATTGTATTTTATCTTCTTTTGCAAGCTGCAGTTTTCTTTTGCGGTTGGATGACCCAGGCTTTTTACTACTACTGCCACTAGTACTAGATATAGCTTATGTTTAATAAACAAACAAAAAAACACTAGATTGCAAATGGTTAAGCAGCGTTCCGTTTTCTATGGTTAGGATCGAACGATAGAATGTCACTGTAACGCATGGGATGAGGAAGTATATAATAGAGCGACGGAGATGGAGAGGCGTCTGCCGGGTGAGACCAAGTATATTCGGAGGGGTGGCCAACAGATAAGTCCATTTGTTATTATTTGTGGTGATTGTTATTTGCAAATATAACAATAACTCAAGTAGCGGGAGTATGTGCAAGGGTCTCACCTCACGACATACGATTTGACCTAAATTATTACTCCAACAATATGATGATGCGAATCAAACTTTCAACCTCTAGTATCCCTCATTAATACTGAACATTGGAGAGTACTCTATCCTGACCCTACAACAAAGTTTCATAATTTGTAATCACTGTTTCAATTGAAAACTATTTTCTCCTGCTGCTGGCCTTGTACAAATGTGTGCGGCCTTCTGCAAACGCCCTAAGCCACTTTTGCACATTGTCTATGTCTAGACACTCTTCTGCATACATCTGTCAACTGACAACAAATTTCAATATCTGTTCAGGATTCATAATCACATTGTTATAGGTTACTATGACAAGACTAATCATCACATAGTGGTTGGGGGGGGGGGGAGACCAGGGCTACAGATATACAAGGGCTAGGCCAAGCGAGCTCAGAAAATGATGCCAGGTGGCTCCCCAGTGCACTGCCGTGCTAGGCTACCGTCGCGCCACGCACAGATGTATCTGCACTACATCACTGAGGAGGGGCGGGGGAGGGGAAGTAGGATCAGGCGAGTGAGTAACATCAAAGGAGTGAGCCAGCCCTTGTATATCTGTAGCCCTGGGCGGAGACTGACTTGAATATCAGTGGACAAACTAAAAAACACGGTTTGTCTCACATTAGAACTTGCATGCTTGGCAGTGAATTTTATTTTTTAACTGAGGGCCAGTCTTATAAGTAGACCATGGCATTGCATCGCAGCTGGAACAGTTTATTGTGCACCCTCATTCACAGGTCTTCATACTCCGTCAAATCCCAGGTTCTTAGTGAACCATGAGATCCTTTTGGTTACCTGTTCTTCCCTTTGATCTCCAGTCGATAGGCTAAGGGATCTCATACGCAGACCTTGTAGGACTAGGCACATAAATATCACGTGGAAGGCTGTCCCCTCCTCCTCACCACATTTTCTACATAAGAGGCTTTAAACTTGAATTCCTATCTTGTGTAAATGTCCGTGGAATACCCAGTGGCCGCTGATGAAGCTAACCAGGTCAGGTAATTTGTCAAAGAAATGAAACAAGGCCTAACCAATGTAAAAAATACTTGTCGAAGCGGGTCATAAAGAAGGAAAACGTTCTTGGTATGTTAAACGGTCTGATTGAAGAGAACTGGACTAATTGCATGTCAAACCTTACTTCTAATGGTAGTTTCAATAATTTCTTTGGAATATTCTATGATTCTTTTTTGAATAATTGCCCAATTAAACAGAAATCTCTGTCGAAAAATGGGAGAAATAATAAATGGGTAACAAAAGGTATTAGAATATCCAGTAAAAGAAAATGGGAGCTTTATAAAATTTCTAGAAATAATACAAATCCTGTTTTCTTAGAATACTTTAAAAATTACAAGAAGGTTTTTAAGAAAGTAATTTGGGCAGCCAAAATGAGGTACAACTTAAATTTGTTAGAGAATAGTGATAATGTAGGTAAAACAACATGGAGCATTGTAAAGAGAGAAATCGGTACAAATTGTAAAACAGAACCTTGTCTAGGAATCAAAATTAATGGGGAGGTTATTGACGATCCTATAAAAGTAGCTGATTACATGAACCATCACTTCATTGGTGTAGCAAATAAGTTTCAGTCCCAGGTTTCGGTGGCAGATCCAATAGCCAAAGCAAAAATGGCAACTCTAAATGTCCCACATGCATTTGAATTTAAGATTGTCTCTGAATCCGATGTTATCTCCTGCATCAATCGATTAAAGAATAAGAGTTCAACTGGCTGGGATGAAATCCCTACAAATGTAATAAAATCATTGGCTTCTTCAATTATAAAACCACTCACTCATTCTATCAACATTTCACTGCTGACAGGAGTCTTCCCCGACAAATTGAAGTATGCTCAAATTATACCTATATTTAAAAAGGGGGCCTCTGAAGAAATTTCAAACTACCGACCAGTGGCTCTCTTACCTGTGTTTTCAAAAATATTTGAGGAGGTTGTTCTCTCACAAATCGTTCCATTTCTTGAATCAAACAATTTATTGAACAAGAATCAATTTGGTTTTCGGAGGGAGGGAAGCACGTCTGATGCAATAGTCGATCTAGTTTCTGAGGCAGTGGAGGCCTTGGACGGATCGCAGAGAACCTTTGGTGTTTTCTGTGATTTGTCTAAGGCCTTTGATTGTGTTAGGCATGACATTCTCTTGGAGAAATTGAGATTGTATGGGATATCTGGATCATCTTTTTCATGGTTTTCTAGTTACATCACTAACAGATATCAGCAGGTTGTCATCAAAGATAAATCCGGTGTCAAACATTTTTCTGAATGGAGCTCAGTAACCCATGGTGTTCCGCAGGGATCTAAATTGGGGCCTCTTCTGTTCATCCTCTACATCAATGACTTGTCTTTTTCAATTTCTTCCAAAATTATTCAATTTGCTGATGACACAACAATGCTAGTAAGAGCACCTTCTATTTTTTCTGCAACTAACATTGCATCCCGAGATTTAGATTCCATGATAACTTGGTTTGAATATAACGGACTACATCTAAACTGTTCCAAAACTCATCTTAGTCCGGCAGAATTGACCCGAACCTGGTTTTGTCCTATTAAGTTTTTTTTATTGCTGATATGTGATATCTAGGGTTAGTAGACCCTAAAACCACCGGGTACTTTTTTGGTACCCTTGGGCAACAGCCGCCATCTTGGAAAATGGCGGGAAACGTAAATTACAGTGTAAGCTTTTACTTAAACCAATGTAATTAAAAAACTATTTAAGATGGAACAATGCATGTTATTTTAAAATGTTTATGGTTAAATTCCCTACTCAGAAATACCATATATTTAATATATATAATTTGTTTTAAGGTCAGTATTACTTTTCAAAGTTTAAAATTTATAAAAAATAATGTCATATTTATTTTTATTTCAATTTTGCGCCTTAATTACTCAAAATATGACTATAGTGTATATTATAAAGTTTGTAGAGCTTTAAATTTAGCATCGAATGCATCTATGGGATGTTTTGTTGGATCAAGGGTAACGCCAGAACAAAGCGTTAGAAAATAATCTTTTTATTGATTTTCAATGAAAAATAAGGATATTTTATATGTTCAATAAAATGGTAACATCTTTCCTGAGACTATCCGCCACTTCTCTCTGGCTGTTTTTTCTATTGAAATGTTTGTAAAATTACTAAATTTAATTTGAATTATTTACTGTTAATATTTAAGGACTTTAAGGCCGATCTATTCATATTCACTCCAAAGAAACAATATTTTTTCAAAAAGAAAAGTTTAAATTTTGACCAACCCATTGAGTTATTATTATTATTATTAGATGTTGTATGTATTGCAATAAAAACACTCAGTAAACAATTGGCATCCATTTGACATGTAGATCACTGAAATCGAACGAGTCGGAGGTGAATTACAAGACTTCAACCAACAAAGATTTTAATGGTTGTATAATTTTCTTTGAAAAAAGATTGTTACCTCGAGCACTGATTATGCGATGTTATGTTTTTTTATAATAAAATACTCAGCAAACTACTGGCTTTTATTTGAGGCATTGGTCATTCAAATCTATCGGGTTTGAGGGGATTTATAGAACTTTAACCAAATAACATTTTAGTTTTTCCAAAATTTGTCTTTAATTAAAGATATTGTCTCAGGTTATAAATATGAAATGTTATATACTATGAATACTCAGTGAGTTACTGGCTTTAATCCAAGCCATTGACTATTAAAATCGGCTGAGTTGAACATGAGTTGTGGACCCCAAACAATAAAAATTTGATTTTTTTACAATTTATCTTTAGTTAATAATTGTGTCTCAAGTTATTTTTACGTGATATTGTATGTTGTGGTATGAGAATACTCAGTGAGTTAATGCGGTTCTTTTAAGCTGTTATTTATTGCAATCTGACGGGTTTGGGGCGAGTTATAAGCTTAAACGTAGAATAAAAGTTGTTTTTCCTTAACTTTCTTCTGTATTTAAAGACATATTTCTCAGCTGCTATATGTAGTATGTTATTCGTTCTGGTCTAAAAACACTAGATCAACTTAGAACTTTCATTTGAGACAATTTTCATTTAAATATGTAGAGCTTAAAGTGAGTTGTAGACCTCTAACTAACATTAGGTTTTAAATTTTTAAGGACTGTCTTTATTAAAGATCTATATCTCAAGATCTAAATAAGCTGTGTTATTCATTTTGGTGAAGAAAACCTCAATAAGCTATGGGTAAACTCAAATATGAACCTAACCTCGTTTATTCCTATTAAGTTTTTTTGTTGCGTTTGATATACACCAGTGAACAGAATTGAAAAATATGTAGTTGCGTGAGCCCAGGCTTACCTTGCACAGTATTTTGTCATTGTGGATATAATACCTGTTTAAATAGAAAAATACAAACTCAAGACGTCAGTGAAGACTACGACAATGTAGAAAAATGAGTTAATACCTCCGCTGCAGCAAGCCTGAAGAATAAGCAAATTTCCATTTGCCTGGATTGATTTTCAATTAATCTATTAAAAATTCACATTTATGTTTAACGAGTACCTAGGTTTGCTGCTAAAGGGCAACTAATAAAGTGTATTTTTTTATTAAAATATTGATAGCTTAGTATAAAATAAATAAATCTGCCAAGTTTGATCAAAATATATCCAAAAACAAGCCAACTAAAATATTTTACAATTTTCTCCATAAGAATAACGTTGGATTTTTAAATGAACTATTTTTACAATTTTCTATACAGGGTGATTGATATAAGTGTGCCAGCCGTTTTATTCGAAAACTATAAGAGATATAAAAAAAAGTTAAATTGTAAGTGCCTTGGATTTTTTATTTAAAAAATTGTAGTCAAGTCAAAAAAATTATTTTAGCCGCCATTTTTCCAACATGGCCGCCAGCTTTGATTTTTCTTACGGAACACCCTGTATTTTATGATGTATTCTGGTAGAAAATGTAATTTTAAGACGATTTTGTTCTCGTAATTTTTTTCATAAACCTAACAGTTTCAATGATAATAATGGTTAAAGTTTTGAAATTTCTGCATGGGAAAGAGTTTCGATAAAGGCCTAAGCAAGCATGCCAGCTGTTTTATTCGAAAACCATTCAAAATTTCACAACTTAAACCATTATTATCTTTGAAACGGTTAGGTTTATGAAAAAAATTACAAGAACAAAATCGTCTTAAAATTACATTTTCTACCAGAATACATCATGAAATACAGGGTGTTCCGTAAGAAAAATCAAAGTTGGCGGCCATATTGGAAAAATGGCGGCTAAAATATTTTTTTTGACTTGACTATAATTTTTTAAATAAAAAATCCAAGGCACTTACCATTTAACTTTTTTTGATATCTCTTATGGGTTTTTAATAAAACGGCTGGCACACTTATATCAATCACCCTGTATATGTATATATAAATTTGAGCGAAAGAGTGTTTTTGGCCTCTGGGGCAGCAAAATGATGTAAATTGGTCCCGGGCCTAGGTCTTACCATGAGACCTACAGTAATAGCTACTTCCCTCCCTAGTAGCACAAATATGTATTTTATAAATATTTTATATATTTAAAGTTGTATTTGATAGAACCTCGAATAAAATATAAATATAATATATCTTTAATAATAGTTTGATATATTCAAATATATATTTAAAATATTACCAAAAAGCAATGCAAAATATAAATTAAATATAAGTTTTGAATATATAAAATATATTCATAATATATATTGATAAAACAAGTATAGAATCTATAATATACATATTTTATATGTATATTTTTCCTATTAAATATTTAAAAAAATTATGTGTTGAGAATATTTTAAATATATATATATAATATTTTTGAAACTATATTATATATTTAAATTATTTATAAATATATTTTGAAACACGTCAGATATTTTTTATTAATAAAATAATATTATATTTGTAGAATATATATCCTATAATCTTTTATAATAAACAAATAAATAATTTGCATCTTTTTGTTTTTCATAGTGTCTATCAATTTACACATGCATTTTTTGTATGATAATTGCTATTGTGAAAGCGTTAAAATTAAGTTAATAATAATAAGTACTCTGAATGGTGTCACTCTATCATACACGTAAAGAAAAAAATAGCATATATAGTTAAGAGGCAGTATACATGTTTGACAGCTACATTCGGGTCAAACGAAAAAAGCGTTGATGGGTTTTTTTTTATTGCAATATGTGACAATGAATGTGATCATAGAAATCTCGAATGATTGGCTAGAAAAGGGTGCTAGTGACTGGCGACCTTTTAAGAAACTAATTACGGTTGTAGATGACGTTCTAAAAATAATTATTTGATTTACATATGCCATAAATTACATAATATTTGTCATAGTATTTAAATTAATTTTTGTAGTTTACTGTATTTGTATTCGTGGAGACTACTCACTATTCACTACAGCACTATTCAACTCAACTACTTGATGCCAAAACATATTAACAGAATCATATTATACTGTAGTATCAAAAATATTTCAAGTATTGCAACCATTGCAACTGAGGGCCACTCTTTCACCATTTGAAAACTACAACAGTCACAATTAAAATTTTTAAAATTTTTTTAAAATTTTTCAAATTTTGTAACAACAGTCACAAGTAGCTCAGAGGTAAGGTAGGAGGCTCATTAGTCGGAGGACCCAGGTTCGAGACCCACCAAGGATGAAAAGATTTTATCCAGTAATTTTTTCAAAATTTGTTTTTATGAACTATTTAATCAATTTACTCAACTGATAATTGTGTTTTTCATACTAAATCTTTATTATTTTGTGTTTTTATGTTTAGGCCCCATGGGATGTTTGGAAGAGATATTAAATACATTTTTTATTTAAATATTATTCACTAAAATATATTATTGGAACATATTTTTTTAATATTTAATAGATTCAAAAATATTTTTTATATATTTAATATATTTTAAATATTATATAAAATTGACATTAATACACACTTGAGATATATAAAATAGATTTTAAATACATTTATTCATATGTATTTAATATATATTTGTGCTACTAGGGCTATAGAGAAATCGCTAATAGTCATTAAGGTTACTGAAACGTTATTTACAAGTTAGTTCTACATGCAGGCCTATTATGTAAGTTAAAAATTTACATGAATAAAATATTTATGTTACAATACAAAATAATAAAATTCAACTATGTTGAAATCGATTTTATTAATTTTGTTAACTTATTGTCTTTTTTCAATGTAACGCAAATACTAACAAGCTTTGCCACAAGTGCTACAGGAATTCAAGTTAACTTCAAAATCGAGTATTATTATTACATGCCATAATAATGATGTAAAGAATGTGTCTTGCTAGTAACTTATACAAGCTCAGGTTTAAATTGGCAAAACTTATATTTTGTTTGCTTATAGGTAACACTAAAACAAGGTCGTATAACAAGTTTTTTTTTTAATTGGGCAAAAAATTCAATTCTTAAAGATAAAAACCACGTTTTCCGCTGCCAGTTTGAAACAGCTTTGATATGGATAATATCTGGTAAATTTATGAGTAACATTATAACGAGGTTTCATACTAAATTTCATGATATTCGAACTAAAAACGCTTAGTTTATAGCTTAATTACCATGTTTTAAATTAATCAATGTATTTAATAATATGGACAATTATTATCTCAAATTCAAGAAGTTGCCCAAAGGTACTTTGTAAGTACCCGCTATTTTCTGCATCTATATACTACCAAAATAAAATATCATCAGTAAAAAAACGTAATAGAACAAAACAGGGTTCAAGGAAAATTCCCTGTTTGGTTGCCGGACTATTCCCAATTTACAAATCAACAAATTACAAGAAAAATTATTGATTTATTGATTGATGATCTATACCTAAAATTTTTTGAAACCCAATTATTAATATTTTCCAAGAAAGAAAGTACGTTTCCGACTGTTTTCATATAAATACATAAAACATAACATAATAATCACTAAAGATATAAGGGCTTTGATGACACTTTTTTAAAATAAAAATTACTCTTTTTGGGGGGTCCATAACTAGGTACATCCTATGATTTGAATTATAATTAGCGTAAATGAAAGCCGTTGGTTTATTGAGCATTTTGATGCCAAAAACAGTAGAAAAGAACTACAGAATATTCTTAGGAAGAATTATATAAACTTTTTTCATTTATTAGATACCCATCTTTGTAATAGAAAAAATAAATAAATGTTATTTTTTACACATTGTTGTGACATAATCATTGATTCAACAAAGATCCCTATAGGTGAATTGTATGCACAATTTTAAGATCTACAACTTTTGTAACATGTATCATGGCCTTTTTTCAGAGATTTTAGCACAAAGTTGAAAAAAGTAGGGATAGAACATATTTTTTATCTAAATTATTAACTTCAAAAAGAAATACTGGCTTTAGAACACACAATATATAGTTAAAATATGATATTTTCTTGCATAGAATTTCACTGTGAGTATATTAAAAGTGTTTGCACTGCTGTAGGTAGCATGGTATTTTCATAACATAGTTTAAAGTAAAAGCTTACACTGTAAATTATGTTTTCCGCCATTTTCCAAGATGGCGGCTATTGCCCAAGGGTACCAAAAAAGTACCCGGTGGTTTTATGGTCTCCATACCTTACATAACTCAAAACAACAATAAAAAAAACTTAATAGAACAAAACCAGGTTAGGGACAAAACGCTCATTTGGCTGCCGGACTATTTTCTTCATTTCCATAATCCACAACTGAAGGCAGGTGAGATAACAATCAAACTAAAATCAGGTGATTCCATAAAATCTTCTACAAATACTAAATTCCTGGGTGTAAACATAAATGAAAATCTAAAATGGTCTGATCATCAAATACAAATTAGCTTGTCTCTAGCAAAAGCACTGTTTGGTCTAAGGGTGGTTTATAAGTCTTCGGGTTTGCATGCAGCTCTTGCTGTGTATCATTCTTATTTTATGTCTAGGACTTCCTATGGTATTATCTCATGGGGCAGCTCCCCCATTACCAAGAATATTTTTATCTTACAAAAAATTGCCGTTAGAATTTTAGCTGATACCAGACCACGTTCCTCGATCTTGCCGCCCCCTTTTTATTCAGATGAAACTCTTGACAATTTATGCAGTTTATATTTTTCAACTGTGCATCTTTGTAAAAAGAAATTATAAGGAATTTATGTTGAAAAATTACACTCATCAATATAACACCCGACACAGGAATGATCTTCAATATCCTGTGCATAGAACAGCTCTGTATGAAGGATCGCCATGGTACATGGGTAGGAAAATTTACAGTAACCTCCCAGATCAAATTAAAACTGAAGAAAATATGTCATCCTTTAAAAGAAAACTAAAATCTTATCTCATTCTCTTGTGTCCTTATTCCCTAGATGATTTTATAAAAACTTAGCTTTAGGTTTTATGGATTGATAAAAACAAAGAATTTAGCATAAGAGGTATTATTAGATAGGTAGTAAAGTAGTATTGACATGTCATATGTTTATATGTGAAAATCACAATCTTGTAAACTTATGTGACGAATAAACATTTCATTTCATTTCATTCATTTGATTTCTGCAGAATTATCTTTGACTGTACGTTGCCTTCTGTTCTTTCCTAGCTCCTTTGATGTTCTATGCCCATCCTCTGGCGAACAGCTCTCTGTGCTGTGTTGTAAGCAAAACCACATGTCGGCTCTGGACCCATGAGCGGGCTTTCAGCTCCTTTGTTTGCCAATAATTTGTCAGCTCCCTCATTGCCAGCAATACCTTTGTGCCCAACTAAGGATAACCTTGTTGTTCTCTACCACGGCTGATGACAGTCCCATACTGCCTTAGAAGTAAATACAAAACTGTCAAGTACCATTAGCACTGCTTTGCTGTCTGAGTTCATGTATATGTTTTGTGGCCTGTCAGACCACACTCCAAACACACTCTTGCACACTCGGACAGCACAACAACCTCTGCCTGGAATACAGTGGCCAGTTTCACCAGGCTTACGCAAAACTGCGCCTTGGTCTGACTCCATATATTCCCGCCCCAGTGCCTGTTGGCTTTTTCAGTCATCCGTATACCAAGTGATCCCCCTTTTCATGTATTCAGGTTCACCTTTATCCCAGGCAGCTCTGTCAACAATGTTGACATTATATGGCTTTTCTAGATCTGTGATCTTCACCATCCTGTCTGGTAGCATTTCCAAGGTCTGCACCTTGTCTACAATTCTTGTGTGCTCACTGGAGGCATTATACTTCCAGTTGCAACTGAAAACCATTCTGTGGGCTGCCATCCTTTCCTCCCCTTTTACAATGATGTCGAGAGCTGGGATGGCGGTGACATGAATTCAATGGAAAACCATGCATAAACTTAGAATTTTCTGTGTTGCTTGCCAACTTTGACCTTTCTATTGAACATTTAAATTGTTGTTAGGGGGACACTTATATTGATTCTTTTTCAAATTTGCTCTTAAATTACAATTTTCTTTCAGCTTTGAAGTAATAGAGGAGTTCATGATGTTGAAGTTCATAAAAATCACGCTATTTACTACAATTTTAAGGAGTTTGATAACTGTTGTGAATGAGCCAATCATGGAAGAGGAACCAATTGACTATAATTACTTCAAAGACGTCAGCAAGGATGTCAACATGGAAGGACAGACTCTTGAAGGTAAAATAAATTCCAATATGTATAATTTTTACAGTACAGTTTTTAAACAGAGTATCATTTGAATCACCTACATTGGTGAAGAAGTTTGAAAATGTATGACAATTTTGCCTTTCCCTCTAATTAATATATTTAAAAATATGTATCAAAATTCTTTATTCATTCATACTCTTTATCATTATCTATATTTTTATCATCCTGTTACATCACTATAATATCCCTGCCGCAGCAAATCTGCTGACTGAACAAATTTCCGTTCCTGATCGGATTTCTACTTAAATATTCCCTTCAATATGTTAGATATAATTTAAATAACATTAGGTTTCGTGAGTACTTAGGTTTGCTGCTACAAAGGAATGTCATAAAGTGTGCTTTTTATTTAAATGTTAATTGCGTGGAAAGAAGTAAATAATTTTAGCAAGTTTTACCAAAATATATTCAACAGTTTACTTAATCTCCATAATGTTAATCTTATTAATCATAATGAACATTCTGAATTAATAGGTTTTAGATTTTCTCTGTAACCATTAGACATACAATGTCTCGTAAATGTACTTAATTATCTGGTGTTTGAGCTCTGCAGAATGATTTTAAATGTTACCTACTGCGAAATTTTTCATTATAAGGATCAACAAATTGGAAAAACGATTTTTTTACTCCATAAAGACCTGTTTACATAGTCTGATTATGCTGGTTCGCAAACTACTTCAAATAAATGTAGGTTTGCTTGTTTGTATAGAATTTTTTTTATCTGATAATTTTTACTCGAATTATCTTGCTAACGGACACACACACACATACATATATGTATGAATTTCAACAAATGGTGTTTAGCCTCTGGGGGCATCAAAACAAAAAAGTAAAGTGGTCCTGTCCTGGGTCTAGGTCTTACCATGGGACTTACGGTGATAGCTTATTCCCTGCTATTGGAAATTTTGCTAAAAAGGGTCTAGAATGTATAAAAGCTGTCCTTATATTTAAACTGTTTGTAAAAATGAAGATCTTTTGTTTGTTTCTAATTTATTATATGTGGTTTCAGCTTCCAATTGTCTCCAAATAATATTGATAATTTCTTTATTTTTGGGGGTTTTGGTATTCCACAAAATAACAAAATAATATATTATCTGTGCAAACCATACCAGAATAATCCTAAATATGTTGACAAATTGGATGGAGGCGCAACTTTGGCAACATAATCATGCCTCATCGTGAAATTAAATTAACCCCCCAATTCTGCACTTACCCCACCATCTCAAGGCGAATCCTCGTGACCCGTTGAACAACCAAGTGCAAGAGACAGATTCCTCGCCTATCTAAGAGGGGAAGAAAACTTCCCGGTCAGACATGCTCCAGGTCCTCAACCTCCCCGAAGAAAACTTGAAACTGCTCAAATACCTGAGGGTCATGAACAGTAAAGGTTTTCACTCTAACAAATGTTTCATGTTGTTAGCCTCCGGATCACTGGTACCCTAGTAGCACAAATATGTATTTTATAAATATTTTATATAGGTATTCAAAGTTGTATTTGATAGAACCTCGAATAAAATATATAAATTATATATCTTTAATAATAGTTTGATATATTTAAATATATATTTAAAATATTACCAAAAAGCAATGTAAAATATCAATTAAATATAAGTTTTGAATATATAAAATAGACTCATAATATATATTGATAAAATAAGTATAGAATCTATAATATACATATCTTCTATGTATATTTTCCTAATAAATATTTAAAAAAATTATGTGTTGAGAATAATTTAAATATATATATAAAATATTTGTAAAACTATATTATATATTTAAAGTATTTATAAATATATTTTGAAACACGTCAAATATTTTTATTAATATAATAATAATATATATGTAGAATATGAATCTATTATAGTTGGCAAATAAATAATTTTCATTTTTGTTTTTTATAGTGAAAGCGTTAAAATTAAGTAAATAATAATACATACTCTGAATGGTGTCTCTCTATCATGCACGTAAAGAAAAAATTATGCATATATTTAAGAGGCAGTATACATGTTCGACAGCTACATGTGGGTCAAACGAAAAAAGTGTTGATGGGTTTTATTTTTAAATTGCAATATGTGACAATGAATGTGATCATAGAAATCTCGAACGATTGGCTAGAAAAGGGTGCTAGTGACTGGCGACCTTTTAAGAAACTAATTAGGGTTGTATATGACGTTCTAAATATAATTATTTGATTTACTTATGTCATAAATTACATAATATTTGTCATAGTATTTAAATTAATTTTTGTAGTTTACTGTATTTGTATTCGTGGGGACTACTCACTATTCACTACAGCACTATTCAACTCAACTACTTGATGCCAAAACAGATTAACAGAATCATGTATGCTGTAGTATCAAAACTATTTTAAGTATTGCAACCATTACAACTGTCGGCTACTCTTTCACCATTTGAAAACTAAGACTAGCATCAGTCACAGATAGCTCAGAGGTAAGGTAAGAGGCTCATAAGTCGAAGGACCCAGATTCGAGACCCATCCGGGCCACTAAAATTTTATCTAGTTTTTTTTCAAAATTTTTTTATGAACTATTTAATCAATTTACTCAACTGATAATTGTGCTTTTCATACTAGATCTTTATTATTTTGTGTTTTATGTTTAGGCCCCATGGGATGTTTGGAAGTGATATTAAATACATTTTTTATTTAAATATTATTCACTAAAATATATTATTGGAACATATTTTTTTTATATATTTAATATATTTTAAATATGATATAAAATTGACATTAATACACAACTGAGATATAGAAAAAAGATTTTAAATATATTTATTCATATGTATTTAATATATATTTGTGCTACTAGGGTATAGTAATAAATAATGGTTTAAATACCTTATACTGTCAAAGTGATCCTTTGTAGTCCAAATATAGGCTACTGTAGTTTCGTTCCCGATGATGGGAACTTCATCAGGCTGTCAAGGACATCAAATTTCGTTCCAGAGGAAGTCGTTAAGGTCAAAATGAAAATCCATCGATGTCATACATTTAGCACACAAACGAAAACACGAACAATGATGAAGTTCCCATCATCGGGAACGAAACTGCAGTAGCCTATATTTGGACTACAAAGGATCACTTTGACAGTATAAGGTATTTAAACCATTATTTATTACTAACAAATGTGACTGTCACTGTCACAGGCCAAAACTTGGCGGTGTGTGGTGGTCATCTTATGACTAAATTTTAGTGTTGTAACCACTACTATCCCTTTTGCTTTTGAAAGGGTATTTTAGGCCTATACTTACAAAAAATGTATTGAACCAAACTGATTTTGTCTTTATAAATAATCAAATACCTAACTGAGTTACAGCAGTAAATTTGTCTATAATTTTAATATTGTCTAAACATGTTGATATTTTTACAACTAATGACAAAACATATCATTATCTTAATGTTATAATCTAAATGTTATAATCGTAATGTATAATCTAAATGTTATTATACTCTTGATAGCAAGTTATTGATAATATGAGATGGTTTATTATCTGTGGCCTGTGCTTCAAAAATGAAAACAGTGGCATCCATTTTGTCATTTATCACTGTTATACATATTACATAAGTTACTACATTTGGTACTGTACTACCGGTGTTATTGAACTGTATTATTATTCTGTTACGGTATTGCATATAATATATGGTTTAAACAAAAAAAAGTGTTAACATTTTGCTGTTTTCAAATCCCTGAAATTATATAATTAGGAAAATCAAGTCTTTTTGAAATATCAAAATCGTAACAACTGTTTTAAGAATAATTTTTGTTCCATTAAAATTGTTATAACTTTTTCCTTCAAAATAATTTTGATGGATTTTAGATAATGAACAATAATATGTGGTTCCTTTTCACGTAACAGTCAAATGGACTTAACAAACTAACACCTCAATAGCACGCAAGTAATTTTTCCTAAAGTGTAATACTATGTAGGTCCTAAACGAGCTTTAGAGAAAAAATGTCAAGAATAAAAACATTTAAATTGAATTTACATTCCAAAACAATAAAATAAAATTAAGGGTGTTCCATAATAAATGAATATGTTAATATTAAAGTTGAATAAGAATAATAATAATAAAATATTATAGTAATATTAAATATTAAAGATGGCCATGTTGGAAAATAGTGGTCATGTTTTTTAAATTCGAAAACATCTCAAAAACATTTTTTTTTAAATAAAGAGGAGTGTCCCATAAGAAGTTTAACTTCTCATGATCAAAAGTTAGCTATTGTCACACTTTAGGTGATCTCTGTATCTCATACACTTTTAAAGTTTGGCCACTCTTTTATGCTACCATAACACTTTTTACGAATATAGTCTACTATCAATGCTGGAGGTTCCTCAGATGAAGACATTTACTCATAAAAAGGCCCTAAGAAGTTTTTGAGATTTAACAGGATTAGGGATTGTGATAGTACCTACAATTAATTGTGCATAAGCTAGGTAAAATCCAAAGTTCCAGACTATATGGTGAGAAAACTTGCTGCTAAATCAACCTATTGTAGTTATTGACCAAGTAAAGTATTGTAATTAGTGTAAATATTATTTTTAGTTTATCCTTGACACAGTCTATCCAGAAATTCTGGTCAACGACGTCGCAGCAGGTATTAAAGGTATTGAATAATAAATTTTTGACTATATGATTATACCTTGAACTTGGGCGCAAATCATTGCTGATCATATTTTTAAGCTATTAAGCATAAGTTTAAGAACAATTCATTACATGATGTGGCGAGTGCCTTGACACAGCTGGTAAATGAACCATAGTTGTCAGTTGTCAAAGGTCTGCGTCCCCCAAACAGGAGGAGAAGGAGGTAATTGAAGCAAGAAGTCTTGGGCCGCAGGAGTCACTGAAGCAACATCATGTCCAGATAATTAGGTAACCTTAAGAGGCCTTCTCAATAGGGTCTTAAGCTTTTTAATTAATCAATTGATGCATATTCCCTATCAAAATTAATTTTCTGTTACATGAACAATGCACCCTATTGACTAGATATTCTTAAAATTCAATACTAACTTATTAAATATTAGCTTGTGTTGTGGAATTCAGGCGTTGGGAAATGTCCGCCTTTGAACCTATATAATTAAACAAATTAAGTAATTTCCAATTTTAAGCACTCTATTTCAATAATTAAATAATTAAATTAATTATATTAGCATGCTCTTTGAGCTTTCGAAGATAAAAATATTATTCTTTGTAGTTCCTGGACCTGTGAGGACATGTGTCTATTAGTAAGTGTTTAATCAAATTCAAATAAACATACAGCATGGGATTTGTACAATTTTGTTCAGAATTTAAAGAACTATAACATACTAAATTTTTATCAAAATTGTTCAGGCCATTTTTGGGTAAATCTGATTTTACCGTTATTTAATGGGGTTTTTTTTGGGAAAATAACATCATTTACAATAACTTTTGAACCGTAATTTTTACAGAAATTGGATTTGTACCATTTTGTTCAGAATATAAAGGAATATATAACATACTAAATTTTTATCAAAATCGTTCGGGCCGTTTTTGGGAAAATCCTATTTTTTTGTTATTTTATGGGGTTTTATGGGAAAGTCCCCATTAAAAATCAAAATTTCTAAAAAATAAAAAACTATCAAAATTATAAGGACCATAACATACTATGTTAAATCAAAACCGGATTTTTTTCTAAAATCCTTTTTTTCGTTATTTAATGGGGTTTTTATGGGAAAATAACATAATTTACAATAACTTTTGAACCGTAATGTTTACAGAAATTGGATTTGTACCATTTTGTTCAGAATATAAAGGACTACAACATACTAAATTTTTATCAAAATCGTTCGGGCATATTTTGAGAAAATCTGATTTTTCTGGTTTTTTATGGGGTTTTATGGGAAAATCCCCATAAAAATCGAAATTTCTAATAAATGAAAAAACACCTGGAGATAACATGGATTAGAACCTACATACCAAATTTCATCGAAATCAGACCACAGGTATAGTCCCTAGCTCTGTATACATCCAGACAATTGAATCAAATTACTCTTGGCCAAAAGTTGCTACAGTGTCCGTGAATGTGTCACTAATGGGTTTAATTTTAATTAAGTTCGAAGAAGATTGTCACTCGTAAATCTAGTTTGATTGAAGCACAATTATTGTTTTTTTTTTTTTATTTTTTTTTACGTAAAGATATATTTTGTTTCACATGACTAATGCAAATTTGTATTTGTTACTTTGGTTGAATAAACGAGTTAGAGTTATTGAGTTATTGACACACACACACACACACACACACACAGGGACATCACTTCGAAAACCACTTTTTTGGGTCCAGGGGGTCCCAAAACGAATATATCCACTCAAAAATCAAACTCGAAAATTTTGACGAAAACAATACTTTCTCCATATACTATGGTATAGGGGAAGAAAGTAAAAAATATTAGATATAACAAACGTTCCCCATAAGAATAACATTGGAAGTCATAAACAGCTGAGTATTGTTTACTTCAATTTGCCTGTTGTTGATCGTGCCTTATGTTTAAGCCAGTACTTATTATTAGGTAACATTAAGTTAGATATTTTGCCAGTTAACTCTGCAATGTACAGTAGCACAGCCACCTCTAATACATCAGAGGTGGTTGTGGTATTATTTATATTATTGTGGTATTAGAGGTGGCTGTGACAGTAGGCATATCATAGCCTCTTCAATGCAAGTCCGTGGTGAGACAGAAGTGGCATCACTGCAGTCCCGTCAAACCGAAACAGCTGTTGCGGTTGCGCTAATTTATGATGGGCAGTATAGGAAATTAAGTTAACACTTTTTATTTTTTTATTACTACGGCAATAAGCTCTGACGTTGCGACATTGTCACACACCAACGCCGTTGTGGCGTTGTGGCCTTGTGTTAGAGGATCAGGAGTCTATGACGGATCGCCGGAATTCCCCCCTGGAATTTTACCCCCTGGGCAGAGCTGACGTCACTACGACGTAGTCATCTAAGCGCTCTCAAATTCGTTCAAGGGCGGAATTCAAACCCTGTGGATTTGGGAATCTAATAAAAATAGACAAAGCTGATAAATTAGAAGACATTTCAATCAAAACGAGCAGATCCAGACAGCTAATCCAAACCAATAAAAATTTCACATAGCACAACAATGTGCTAGTTTTAATTGACTTGTTCTCGAATGTGTAATTAATTATGGAGTTAAGTAAGATTTCACAACCTTTGCTGTATCACAACCTTTGCTCCCGAATTATCAAGTGTTAAGGATATGACCATTGTTTGAGTGGTATTTTTCACTGAAACAGTAGGAAAACTTAAATTTTCACATGTTTTGAATGATTTTGATATTTTGTTTACAAATGTAATTTACCTACAAGTTTACAACATTTAATATGTTGTATTTGTACCGCTGTTTAAGCGGTAAAAAATAGTTAATTGATTAAATGTCTTTCTATAAAAACACTTTTACCTATGTACAAAATTAATTATTCTCAACAAATTCTATATCTGGACAGGGGGGAAACCGGGGGTATAAATTCAGCCTGTACACTCTAGGTTTTAAAATTCAATTTGTTCTAATTAAACTCACAACCGTGAAAAGATGGTTTAATACCACCTTTAATTTATTCAACTCATGTTATGCAACTCAAAAGTTTGCGGCCAGAATAATTTTACCCGATAGATTTTTTTTATCTCAGCCTAAAGGCTTGGATAATTGCTCCTCCCGATTTCTAATGTTGACTATTAATCACTGATTTCTTCTGTGGTTGTCTTTTTGATAATTAGACACTTTCTGTAACAAAGGTTAGTTTGGGTTAGTTGCAGCGTTTACATTTATGTGACAGTTTCTGTTGTCTTGATTGTTGGTTATTTGGAGGATCTAAGGTCACCCCCTAGGCTTTGATGTCAGTTTTGCTCAGTTAGTAAAATTCCAGGGGGTAAAATTCCAGATGGATCAAATTCCGTAATGACTGTATACTATATTAAAACCAGGGGATAACTGGAATACATGGAATAACTGCATTGAATAAATAGTAAAAAATTCAAGATCTTATTCAACTGTTGCCTTGTTTTTATTTCAAATATATATTGAAGATTTCTTCTAAATTTGCATTGCATATTTCCTAACGTTTGCCGGTTATTTTGATATTTAATCAACTACTCATATGACGTTTATTCCTCAAATGGATATTTTATTTTTGGAAATAATTCTTATTTGCTTTAAAATTATGATATTATCGTTTTATCATGGCATAGATTAACCAATACAAGTAGACTTCTCATGCTATTGTAAATTTTGAATGTTGCTTATCGCATCTAGTTCATATTAGTGACACTGATCGCTAGTGGGTCTACGGAATTTTGTTTCTTTAAGAGTTTTAGATTTTTGTCTATGTTAGTTAATTTCTCAATTTGTGCTTAACTGTTTGGTTCAATAACTAGGGGACGAGTTATTGTTTATTATTATATATTTTTATTTGGCTAAATGAGGTTTTAAATGGCTAAAATAACAAGAAACGAAATGTAAACAAAACACGAACTCGACAGTGCACCGAACTAACAGCAATTGTCTTCAGCGCTTCGGCTGACCCAAGGATGAGAAATCTACTAGGAAAGTATGTTTCATCTATGTTTATATTTTATACCCCTTTTAAAATTATTAAAACAATTATGGTAAAAAGCACATACACTGTTTTTACAAATAACCATATAAATAACGGAAATGAACTCATGCCTACAATTAACTTCCATTAGCTTATGCTTAGGATTATTCACTTATAAGAAAATATACAGGGGTTAAGATTAAATCAAATACTCTTTACTACCATAAACCTCACTTATTAGTAGTTGGAAGTGTATCTGGACCTAAAAATTAGAATCAAGTCGTCTTTTAGAATATAAGGAAAATGCCAGTTAGAAAAACGCTAGGCCCGACCCCGCGATTGTTTTTCACATTACTTCAGGCTAGCTAGGGGTTGCGGCACTATCACTTAGATAAAGTACATTGATTATTTGGCAAGATTTGAACACAGGACCTCAGGAACCGAAGTCCAACGCTCCAACCACTACACCAGCTTGCTCACCCCACTTTTTAAATATTACACTTACAAATATTGACACTCATTGCTAGATGGCACTCATTAAATATTAGACTAACTAAACTATTTCAAGAAAGTATATATATATATATAGTACCACAATTGCTCAAAAATTAGTAAATTAGTTAAGTTACATGGTGCTCTAATAAAGTTAGCCCTCTCTTGGGTCAAATGTGTTGAAAAAAGTAATGTGCCGTATGAGGGTGATTTTGAAAAAGCCTGGGGAAATTGTACCTGATGAAATAGTGTAGCTACATGGTTACTTATCAAACTAGCTTTACTAAAGCAAACTAGAATAGATGAAGAAGAAGAAGAAGAGCTCGGTCCATGTGTTACTATAAACTAGGTATTTACTCAGGGGAGGTATAGAAGAGGCTACGATGACAGCTGAGGGCTCCTTATTAGCTGAGGAAACGCCATTACCATAACAAAACGTTCGGTAGCCATCGGCCTCGGTGGTCTAATGGTTAGCGTGCCGGGCTGATATACTGTAGGTCCCGGGTTCGAATCCCGCTTGTAACATTAACTTTTTGTCCAAGATTTTTAGCGAATTTCCCTATAGGGAAGTAGCTATTACCGTAGGTGGCACGGTAAGATCTAGACCCGGGACCAATTTAAATGTTCATTTTGATGTCCCCAGAGGCCAAAAACACCATTCGTTCAAATTTTTATATATGTATATATATATAGACTTATATATATATATATATATATACGTCCGTGAACGCGATAACTTGAGTAATTTTAGTCCGATTTTGATGAAATTTGGTTTAAAGGTGTAAAGCGGGATAAACTTGAATGAGTTCGCGAACCAGCACGATCGGACCATGGGAGCGGGGCTTTACGGGGGGTTTTATGGGGTAAAAATTGGGTTTTCTCACTTTTGACCCTCAAAACACAAAATTTCCCGATTTCTCTTTAGACCTTTTTAAAGAGCTTAAAAAAACAAATAATTTAGTATATCTAAGTATTTTTGTTCAATTATTAGTAACGGAGAAAATTTAAAAAAATTGTAAATTTAAAATTCCCATGTTATTCTTATGGAGAATATTGTCAAATGTTGTAATTTGCTTGTTTATGGATATATTTTGATCAAACTTGGCAAATTTATTTATTTTGTACTAAGTTATCAATATTTTACTCAAAAACACACTTTATTAGTTTCCTTGTAGCAGCAAACCTAGGTACTCGTTAAACCTAATGTTATTAAAATATATTTAACTGAAAATCAATTCAGACAAATGGAAATTCGCTTAGTCGGCAGGTTTGCTGCGGCGGGGGTATTTTAATACAATATTGTCATTTTCTATTTTAATTTTTGTAGGATTATTACTTATTTATGTGTTTTAGTTATGTGAAATTTTTTCTAGGACCAGTGTATGAAGTTCTACAGAGATGCAATATTTTCGAAGCACCCAATATTTTGTGCTTCCCTACGATTCACGATGCAGTAATTTATGCTCAGGCTAAGCTACCCAAAGTGATTCATAGCATAAGACTGTAGGAAAATTAGTCAAACTAAGGCGGGTTACACACATAGGTATGCATCTTGCACAGTGCGACTAGCATTTTTTATGCCAGTAGCATTGTGGGAGATGCATGCACGCTGCATGGTCGTGGCACCTGCTAGTAGCAAGATGAGAGAGGTGAGGCTTTTTGGCGCTAAGTTCATTGGAAAATGTCAACGTTGTCATCGGTTGATGAAATGCTGTAAGGTAAATAAAATATTGAGTACCCCCTTATTGGCTGCAAAATGTTGAAAGTAGCCAATACATGATGATCCAGAGAAGTTCCAGAAGTTGTACCCCATGAATCAAGACACATTTATAAAATACGTGACCTTAGAGACCACTGTGACAAAAAAATAGTAGATAGCGTAATTCTGTGTGTGTTAGGAGCGACTCTCACAGTTCGCAGTATGTTGTATGTGAATTAATACATATGAGTTTTGCAATAGCCATGTGACTTGAAATGTGTTCTGCACATGCTCCAACCGAAGATGAACGCTGCACGCTTGCTGCACGATGCTGGTAGCACCGTGCGAGTCACATATGTGTGTGCAGGCTCCAATTGATTTACACAGCTTGGTCTTCAAGCTGCATGCTAGTAGCAAGAAAAATGCTAGTCGCACCGTGCGAGATGCATATGAGTGTAACCGGCCTATATTACTGCAAAAATACCTATTCTGTGTATACACCATTTATTTGAGAAAGGATACCTGTCAAAAGATAGTAAAGGTTTTAGTAAAATATTAAAATGATGATGAACATAAAGAGGTTGTCATTTTATCTCAAACATATTTTTCACACATTTAATATAGTGTGACAATTTATACATACATTTTACATACATTTTACTACATTAATACATACATTAATACATTTTACTATTTTGTCTCCAACCTCACTTGTCCATAAACAGTTGAATGTACATTGTCAGTGTTAGTTTTTACTACTCAGTAGGAGTGGTTTGTTTAAAGTAAACCTGAATGAAATAATTGCTAAACGTACTCTACCATTAGCCATATGTCATATAGGCCTATCATAAAATGTTTCTAAATGTACGTAATATACAATACTTTTGTTGAAATAAATTTAAGTCTTTAGGACTTTCATAGTAATCAGTACAGGCAGAGGGTGCGGTAGAAGAAGAGATAGAGTTTCCTTTTATATTTATGTAAAACAAACATTGTGTATTATGGGGAACTTGCATAGCGAGAAGGCCGTAGTAAAGGTGTACATACAGGTCTAGCACAAGGCTTCATGGAAACAAACTACCATGTTTTTGTTTTACACTATGGCTAGAGTGGTTCACATAGATGGCTTCTGTGTGATTGGGCCATTAAATCCCACAGTACCACTCCTCTCCCACCTTATCCTGACAGTAAATTTAAGAACAACAAATCTTTGTTTGCTTAAACAATTATTATTAATAATATAGAATACATAAGCTAAGGTAGTCTTGCGTTATCAATCTTGTTATTTTAAAGATACCAAGTTTTACTTGCCGAACCAGTTTATTTTATTCAACCCATTCTTGTGTTTCTCATTGGTTACCTAAATCATTGTTGTTTACAAATCACAAATTATATTCTTCTTATTTTGTAAAATTTAAGATAGCTTTGAAATTGATCTGGGTAACCTTTGAGAAGCAAAAAGATGGTAATATTTGTCCAAAATAATATTGTGTACCCTGTTTTATGGGATGATATTAGTATTATCAGATAACACATTACAAATACAAATAATATTTAATAAGGATCAATGTAATTAGTTCCAAGGCAAGGTGTTGGTAATACTTGACTCTACTATGTGATAAAGACGGTTCTACTTCTTCTTCTACCTCTACCTCATCATTGTGTAACTCCTAGTCAACTAATTAATAATTATTTCAACTATTCAAGTCATCATGACTATGCCTAAGTCTAACTGTTCTGTTAGTAGCTTATAAGAAAAACTGTATATCTTTGTATCTACTTTGAGCATTATGAACACTTTTGATTTATAAGCAATTTTTTTATCAGAACAGTTACCTACTTTGTATAGATGTAAAAACTGAAAATTATTATAGTAAGTAAAAGTTTATATGATCAAAATCAACTAAATTACATCTCTTACTACTGTAGAACAATGAAAAATATTACTACGGTACTCGGTAATGTTGTAATATTAATTAAAAATATGATTTGTCTGTTTTTAAAGTAAACATATTTTATAATGTAAATATTAAAATAGCTTTTAAATACTTTTATTTAATCCCATTATCTACATCCAACCCTGCTCTATCTTAGCTCTTTAACTGTAGCCTACTGAAGTAATAGCATTGAGTTCTGAATACTGAAGCAGAAATCCATCCATATGGACCAGCTACAGAAATGTTTTTTATTTACCTAGAACATAGTTGAATGAGCTAAATCATAATATTGTCCAAATCATATTTTCTCTCTTAGTTTTCGATATTATGATAAATTGATGTTACATAAAAGATGGTATATTTTACAAAAAACTCAACTTGGCCAGTTTGGATTGGCTTGGTCAAAAAGTTGGTGTAATTGACATCAGCTCACCCTGGAGGAGGCTCAACTAAGCTAGATTTCCATGGGTCAGAAAACTTGTGACATGGTGTAAACATATGGATGCAATTTTGCATATATAAATTGTGTTTGTATGCAATTTAAAAGTCCAAGCTAATTACAACATTAGCTTCTTGTTTTGATTAAATGAGTGGTCAACATCTTTGTCAAACTTTTAACTGTCAATGTATATTCTACATTAATCTTAATCTAATTTTTTTTTCAAACCCCTACTATATACAAAATAACAATACATTTATCTGACAACACTGAACAGTCAGCCTTTCAAACAATTGTTTTTCAGTTTTTTTTTACTATGGATTTTTCTAAATTGTGATGTTCTTTTTGGATTCCATATTCTCCTATGGGTTCCATGTTTTTGGGTTTTTCTGGCTTTGTGAACCAAGATGATGGGAGATACTTCTTGAACACATTTGGTTGAAAAGGCTGTCCTTGGCCTGAAAGGCCTTGAAGGGGGGGCTTGGGGAAATTTTGTCCCAGGCGTCCAACCTCTGAACCCTTACTCAGTGGTTGGTTTTTCAACTCCAACCCCTTCCCCTTGAATGCATTTGGATTATCCAAAATAAACGTTTTCATTTTCTGTGTTAGTAAATTTTTTTGAGCACTTGATTGCTCGCTGCCAAGACTTTTTGGGGAATTTGTTGATTTCAGTTGTGGTCCAATATTCTGGTTTTCTATTTCCGTTCCTGGAGTGCAACCTGCTATGGCAGGCTGCTCGTTGTATTTGACTGCCAATGGTGTAGGCCTGCATAACTTCTGTAATCTTTTTCTTTCCATCTCTTCAAGGCAATCTGCCATTTCTTGAAACATGTGCGGTATTCCAGGCATGTCGTCTTTGTTGATTTTCACCATTTGTGTTTTTTCATTCTTAGCTGCCATTCTGAAAATGTCATTATAGTTATTACCTATTGTATACAGTATGCTTTTAGAAGAACTATGCATCAAAACCTACCTGAATATTAACCCTTCCCGGACGGGCGAAATCATGACATAGGACGGGAAAAAATTTAAGGAAAAAATCAAAATAAATTTTTCATATTTGTGTTTTGTTATACAAGTATACATAAAAGAAACACAGTGGAACACATCATAATGTCAAAATAATTTGTTTTATCGGTTTAACTATGCGGATGTATCCACTACCCATCCTCAGATGAGAAGAATTGCAGCGGATATATCCGCCACCCGTCTTTGAAGATATGACCGTGACAACGTTAGGCAATAAATGAAGAACAATATGTAAACAATAAATAGAGACAACCTAATGTTGAGCGCGAAACATCGTGGGGGGTAGCGTAGGAGTAGTTGTAGGTGCGCGGGAGGGGGTGAGGCGCAGGAGAGGGGTTAGCGCGGTAGAGAGGGGGGAGTGCGGGGGAGAGTGCAGTCATGGAAGGAGCAGAATAGTGGCGCCTTGGTTCCGCGAAACATCTGGTTACTGCCTTAGCACCTGCCAGTCTATCTGAAAAGAAGGCTGATATAACCACTTCCCGTCCGGAGCATCAAAAACCATATGCGGATATATCCGTCACCCGTCCTTTATCACCAAAGACTTTTGCGGATATATCCGTCACCCGTCCGGGAAGGGTTAAACACCATCTAATAATTAAATGCATACAGCGGGTGTCTCTTGAACATATCGGTATTTTTAGGTTAACCTCTCCCAGGACTCTCTCTCTATGTGTCTGTGCTGTGAAATTGAGAAGTAGTGGGGGAAAGGACTTGCTCTACACAGCACAGACACATGAAGGATATAGTCTATTGGTTTCCTTACGTGAGCCTGATAAGAGATAAGGAACTCTTGCACTATATCTGCCTGCCTGCCTGGTTATGTATTTAGAGAGCCTTATGTATTTTAAGGTTATTTGAGGTTTAGAGTCTGTTTTTTTATGTAATTTGAGTAAATACTAGTTGTCAAATGTGAAAAAAAACTGAAAAAACTTACCAATAATCAATATATCAAGTAAATAGTTATTTTTAATCACATATAAGTGATTAGGATGATTAAGAGTCATTTTAAGTAATTAGCATGATAGTCAACCATTTGTATCAACTGTTTAGACCACAAAACAGTCTCATATGACAGAAAAACCCATATTATTTTCATAAAAATTGCATTTAAAATATGAAACCATTAAACCTTTGTAACTTTAAAACCACAATAGCTACGGATTAGGTAAGAATTGAGTTTTAATTAGCATAAAGAGTAGTACAAGATGTATATGTTTAATCATCTCCAAAACTCTGATTTAAGAAAAAACTGAACCAGTTGTAGGGTATTATTTGAGACAAAATGCCGCGTCAACATTCCTGCCGGGAGGTCGCCTTGATACCAGTGTCAATGGACAGTGTACCCTCTGAAGTGTATTTAAAAGGTGAAAAAGAATAGATAGATAAAATATAGTTATTGATTTGTAATCCTCATGAAATTATGTTGAAGAAAAGTCCAAACAGCATGTAAATCTGACTTTTCCAACCTTAAAAACCAATTTTTCCAGAAAAAAAAACGATAAATTTATCGTAATTTAAAGCTAAAAATAAGTTTAAAAGCATAAAACTATTTCAACAGATAGAACCACTTTGAAATATCAAATGATAAAACCAATAAAGTGTTTTTTACGTAATTTTCATTTTAAATTAAACTGTTTACAACATATAAATACCAAATAATGGCTTAAATACTATGATTCTTTATGAGATTATAGCTTTTATAATAGCATAAAGAGTGTAGTAAAAGAATAAAATTGTACTTTATATCAGAAAAACATATTTAACAGGTCAAAAACATTACGTACAAAATAATTTTGCATAAGAGATTTTCTGATTTCAACCTTGAAATGCTTAAATTTGGCTTAGATATGATTATTTCAAATACAATTATAACTTTTCTAATAGCATAAAGAGTGTATAAAGTAATACAATTGTAACTTATACAAGAAAACTCATTTAATGGGTGAAAAAAATTACATAAACTTTGATTTTTCGTCACAGATTTTCTGATTTCAACTTTAAAATGGGAAAAAACTTAAATATAATAATTTTGAATAGAATTATGGATTTTTAATTACACAAAGAGTATATAAATGGAATACAATTCTAACTTATACAAAAAAATAATATTTAATGGGTGAAAAACATTACGTAAAAAATACTCAAAATCTTTTTTGCTAAAATTATACTCTATTTGTTTATTTTCTTGCAGTTTATATATTTTTAATGCTTGAAAATGCTTTATTACACTAGAGGACTATATACTTAATGGTATAGAACCAATTTAGACTATAAAAAGTCAATAGGTTGCTTATTCAAAAACAAAGTTAGATTTACAAGAATTTAAGCGAGTTTTCTCATGCAAACCTTACATATTTGTTAATATCTTTCAAATTAATCACTTTTAATTAATCACTGTCTAAAACCTCATATATCAACAGAGTACTAGTTGGAGCAAGGTAAGAAACAAAATAAACCATAAAAATCTATAGTTTACACAAAAATTGACAGTTTTAACGCAGGAATTAGCTAAAGACCACCTACAGTGACCGTCCACTGTGACGTTAGGCCTCTGCATGACCATAGGACTCTCTATACATACAACCATTATATGACTCATGATGACATATTGTATTTTTGGTCAGATATTGTAGAGATTTGAATTATACAGGGTGTCCGGTCATAAGTGTTAAATAAAATTTTGCATCAAACTACATTGTAATGGCGACATAATGGCGCACATTTGAGGTTCCCAACCTCAACCGTTAGGGAACAACAAATAAATTAAGGTTTTCCAAAAATTATTGTAGTTGTTATGAAAAAGGTTATATTACTCTGTTAAAAATGCACTAATTGTTAATTTAAATGTCATTTTCAGGATCCTAACAAAATTTTAAACAGATATAACACATAATCGTTGGGGTACGGAAAAATATTCTATTTACATTTCTTCGTTAAACAATTATTTTTAATATCAACAAAAATTTAAATAACATTCAGAAATTTATTTCTCGGTTACCGAGTTCCGCTGAGTTAAACAAATATTACTAAAAACTTCCTTATTTAAAGGGCTTTACAATGATGTATAACTACATTTATCTACTGTCAAATCTATGGTGAATTTGTTCGCACTATTGTGAAAAATCACGGTTAAACCAAAACAGATATTGTAAAAAATAATGAATTTTACTTACTATTTTATGAGCTGGCAACTGATGATGAGGGTTTGTGTAATTTATGATTGACCAGACTACACTTTCATCAAACTAAAGAGTTTTTGTTTAGACTTTGGAAAATTTGTTATAAAAAACCACAATACGTTAGTAAAAACACACAATAAAAATCAAATCAATGACATACTTCGTCCGAAGAACAACTTTTATTAAGGTGGAATCACAGTTTGGGTGTAAAGTGCCCTCCGTTTTCCCGCAAGCAGGCCCTAGCTCGCTTGTGAATTGCGCCAACTGTGACCTCATACGTCAAATTTTCCCTCACTTTCCCAGCAGCCTCGAAGATTCTCTCCCGTAACTCAACTTCAGAGTTTACAACAGTTGAGTAAACTAGACCTTTCATGTAACTCCAAAAAAAATCTAACGGGCTCAAGCCTGGAGATCGAGGAGGCCATGTCACACTTCCTCCACGTCGACCACGTCTAATCCATTTCGGGTAGTTTTGGTATAGCCACAACCGAACTTCCGCAAGTTAATTGAAATCTTATCTGAAATATGAAAGATATACTATAACCGTAACTTTATCACAAACACATTAAACAACTATACGTTTCTTTTCTTAGCTTAATAGTTATGAAAAAAACGTTGCATGTGAGAAAAAAATACAAATTATTCGTTGCCTGCACTTAAATGTATTATTCTTCACAATAGCTTTTCTTTGCCCTGCCATGTTTTTTCACAACAATGATTGAATTACATTAGGAAATTTGAAACTTGGTAAAAACTATATTACACCATTGTAAAGCCCTTTAAATAAGGAAGTTTTTAGTAATATTTGTTAAACTCAGCGGAACTCGGTAACCGAGAAATAAATTGCTGAATGTTATTTAAATTTTCGTCGATATTAAAAATAATTGTTTAACGAAGAAATTTAAGTAGGATATTTTTCCGTACCCCAACGATTATGTGTTATATCTATTTAAAATTTTGTGAGGATTCTGAAAATGACATTTAAATTAACAATTACTGCATTTTTAAACAGAGTAAGCAAATGTGCGTCATTATGTCGCCATTGCCATGTAGTTTGATGCAAAATTTTATTTAACACTTATGACCGGACACCCTGTATACATCCTGCAGTTAATCCCATACTGAGGCGCTCAAAAGTTATGGAACTTTGAAATTTCAAATTTAGACAACTTTTTTCACCCAAAAAATCATATTTCTAGTCTTATTTTCTATAAAATTCTCAAAATTCTTTACAATTTGTACTCTTGATTTAGTTTTTAAAGGTATAGCATACCTACAGATGGTTTAATCTTATTCCTTATCAAGAAATTGTGATAATTCATAAGCATGCAGGCAGCCAGATATAGTGCAATAGTTCCTTATCTCTTATCAAGCTAATGTAAGGAAACCATTAGACTACATCCTTTATGTGTCTGTTCTGTGTAGAACAAGTATGTCCTTCCCCCACTACTTCTCAATTTCACAGCACAGACATCACTAGGAGAGAGGTTTAAGTTTAACATTAGTCTTATGGGACTATTTTCAAGATCACGGCACCACTGAAGACTCCTTAAAAAGTCAACTTACTTACAAAAAATAGACATAGGGCTATAACTAAAAGTTGTTTGCAGCATCATCTTTGGCAAGATATACATACAGTTGCGTACTGTCATGGTTGGGGTCCTGGGGCGGCTTAGATGAGAGGGCCTTTTTTACATACATATATACACAAGTGAAATAATAAATACCATAGTAGGCCTACCCTGTTTAAAATCATTTTATGTTTAAAATTATTTTAAACAGGGTACCATGGTGTTTATTAAATAAAAACTCTAAACAGTGATTAGAACTAAAAAGAAATATACGCTCTTTATGTATTTTGTATCACTGATTAATGAATGAGCTTACTTCAACTATTTTAAATGTAATCTATTTTTGAGAAAAATTGAATGATGCTAAATGCTAAATTAAGTTTTCCTTTGAGTTTTTATGAGTTGGAGATTCGAAATAAGCACAAGCACTCCAAGAAGTAGGATAATACAAATCAGGTTTTTTCTGACACTTCTTTCATTTTTTTTTATTTAGGAGATAGGCCTACTATTTTTGTATAAAATACATTATATAATTATGTTAGCCTATCTTTATATTATACATTATATTTTACTATAATTGGTCCAAACGACTTCTGTGATCGGGGCAAAAAAGAACGATATTATCCTCGGTGAAGACGAAATCGTGAGCGTCCGTGTTTGTGGGGTTGTAATCTCTGTCTCCCACGGTCGCGCGGGTTATCTCCGAGACCACGGAGCAATCATAAACATGACCTATGTTTACAGTGGAATAGTGAACATCTTTCGCAGACGCAGGGATATATTCTACATGCCGAAATCGTTAACATCTCCGGCGAACGCGTGGACAACATTATCGTCCCCCACAATCGCGGCGAAATCGAGAACACGGAACATCTGAGTGAGTCGGTAGCGTCGAGGACTTCGGGCCCAAGGCAGCGATGTCGTGGGTTCGGATCCTGGTCACTGCCGATAACATTTTATCAGTACAGTTCACCTTTGTACTGTACCGGCTCACTCCTTGCTTTGCTGCAAACGATCCACGCACGGGCGCTTAGTCTATTTGGACGGGCAAATGCAAGGTTAAAAGAGGCCGCCAACCTCTTTAAAAAAAAATCTTTTGCGGTTGCAAGACCTTATTATCGTCACCGCGATCGCTGGGAGTCGTGATTTTCGATCGCGCAATTTTTGCAGACGCTTCCGGTGATTGTGAGAACAGATGATTATATTCAACAGAAAAATTTATTTTCCAATTTTTGTAATCTCTGGGTCTTGAGACCCAAGTAAGGCCCCTTCCTAGGCCAAGAGGCCCTCGGCAATGGCCGTGTTTGAAGTTAGGGGAATACGGCCCTGATTTGGGGGCCTATGTTGGTGTAAGGCCTGGGGCGGACCGCCCCCGCGTCGGTACGCCGCTGTAGACATAATAGTACTGTATTTATAGTTTGAAACGGTACAACAGTATTAATAATAATTGTTTAATGGGTTGGCTGTTTTATACCATAGTGCAGTGAAGAGGCCGACCCTGCTTGAGCGTACCTGTAGGTCTATTGTCTATTAAGATCAATGAAATGAAATGAAAATCCTTCTTTATTGAGACGAACTTAACCTCTAAAAAACTAACAATAAAATTAAAACATTAACAAAATAAAATAACTAAGATTACAATAAACAAATATAGGTGTAACAACATTACATAAATTTATTTCCATAACACACAATCACACTTGCAAACACCCTCTGTTGCACCCAGGCCTAATGCACGCCATCCCGCCACGCCATAGCGATCCAGCTAAGGTAATATTCTATCCGCACCACCGTCAGTTGGGATCGGTTTTCTAAGGATTTAATGGGATAAGGTACAGAGTTCCAAAGGCGGCATGCAGTTACTACAAAAGATTTGTTATAAACAGTCGTCCTGGGATGTGTAATACGCAGCGTAGACAAGCCAGAGCGAGTATTCCTTACGCCTCTTTCAACGCAAAAATTTAAACTTGTTGGCTGGATAATTTGGAGTTCCAAGATTGATGGCTGAATGAGTAATTGAAAGTATTCGGATTTTTCTGATGTCATCTAATTTCAAAATTGATTCATTTAAGTAATATGGTGTGACATGATCGTCACGCCTAAGATTGAACAAAAATCTAATGCAATAATTTTGAACACGATGTAATTTTGTTGCCAAGGTCACAGTCATATCACTAACCACAGTGTTACAGTAGTTGAAGTGTGGAAATACGAGTGATTTGACCAGTATAAGAGTTTAATGTGAAACGGTAGGAGTCGTTGCAACTTTTTCAGTGTGTGAATGGCAGCAAATACTCTTTTACAAGTATTTACCACCGCATCAGTCCAGTCTAATGTGCTGTTTAATGTCAAACCAAGACTTTTTACTTTGTCTTGATAAGTCAAAGTGGTTCCGTTCACAGTGAGTTTTGGTAAATAAACATCAAGTGTGCTAAGTAACTGTGAGTGACCTATGATGATTGGCTTTGTTTTGTCAGGATTGAGTCTTAGTACATTCTTTGCTGCCCAGTGCGCAATGTTGTCGATGGCTTGATTCATTAAGTTTATAGTTTCATTTGTATGGCTGACTTTAAAATGATAGTAGATTTGCAAGTCGTTAGGATAAAAATTAAATTTTACGTGGTGGAGTATTGTAGTTAATGTCATTTATGTATATTATGAAAAACAGTGGACCAAGAATTGAACCCTGAGGAACTCCGCAGGGAAAATGTTTCCAGTCCGACGTTAAGTTGTCATGATACACAAACTGAAACTGCTTTCGGCCCTGAAGATATGATCTAATCCATTTTAATGAATTGTCAGAGAATCCTATGAGCTGGAGTTTGGTTAGAAGAATGTTATGGTTTACTGTGTCGAAAGCTTTACTGAAGTCAAATAATGTCAAAATGGTATACATTGGCTACGATCCATAGCAAATCGTATATCATAGTGTTATGAAGCATTGCTGATAAAATATTTACGGAAACCAGACTGAAATATATTAAGAATATTGTTTTGTGACAGAAAGTCAGACACTTGGGAGTGAACAACTCTTTCTAGCGCTTTGGAGAGAGCAGGAACAATGCTTATTGGTCTGTAGTCTTGCGGAAGCGATGGGGATGAGATCTTATTCAAGGAACGGACAAGCGCAGACTTCCCAATTTTCTGGGAAAATGCCTAATCTCAGTGAGGTGTTAAATATGAAAGTTATTGTTGGGAGGAGAGACGTTACGTTGTGTTACAAACAAGATACGTTTAATTAAGGAAATTGGGATTCTGTCAGAACCAGTGGCATCAGACGTTATCCGTCTTATAGCCTTCAAAACATCAACCTGCAATACTGGCTTAAAGTTAAATTGGGGAATAGTATTAGGCAATTGACGTAATTTTAACTCAGTTAAATGGTTCTGAACTATTTGATTGTTTTCATGTGATGAGACTGATAAGAATTAATTGTTCAAATCATTTAAAGGCATTGATAATGGGACAGAGTCAATTTGCTTTCCGAATCCAAGACGTTTTAGATTACGCCAGCGAACCGCAGATGATTGCTTTCCTTTAGAAAACAACCTATGAAAATATTGGAGTCTAGAATTACTTAAACCACCGCAGCAGTGCGCTGTATAAGGGTGGCCTCCATATAATACAAAAGTACCCATTTTCCTTCCATCATTATATATTTGATTTATTTTAAAAAGAAATTCCAATAGCATAAGTTAGATAAAGACACATAAATAATTTAAGATGATAAATGGGTAGGCCTATACTTTAAGTCCTTCTAAAAGTTCAGATTAGGTTGCAGTTGAGTGTACAGTGAGGTGGGTTAGACTTTCAGTATCATACTATTTATTGTGTGCTTAAATAACAAAAATATTTAAATTCAGAGTTGTAGGTCTAGTTTAGATTCAAGATATTTAATTATTTAACTTATAGACAAGGCATATTAGGAATATATGTGGTATTTAGCGGAAAGTTTAGGTAGGTATAGAGCTAATCACCACTTTTCTTTGTGTTTTTTGGGTCGCTGAACACGAATATGAGGTTTGCTGACAGATATTATGCCTGTAACATGGTTTATTTTGGGAAAACCCAATTTTGGCACTTTTTTGGGCAAAATCTCGGTAATTATGGGGTTTTTTAAGCCACTGCGTTGTAAAATTAAAAAAGACAAAATTTACTACACATGTTTCCTTTATAATACTTGTTTCTACGGCAAACCGTTACGCCACTAGAGCACAGTAAAAAAGGCCAGAAGTACCAAAAATGAAAACACACACTAAATGCTACCATTTTACATTAGGTTTCCATGGAAAAAACCCATGTTACGATTATTTTAACTATTCATTTATGATAATAAACTGAAATACAATTGAAAATAGACAAACTAGTGTGTCCACTGACCCCAGGCCTCCACCTGAAAGAAATATATCTGTACGGTATTTTAAGATTAAATCGGGGAAAATGGTGACAATCTTTTTTTTAACACGTTGACTGCGGCCTACTGCTATAGCAGTAGCTCGGCACTGGCACTGCTTGCTGCCTACTGCTATATCACTAGTGTGCTCGCCTGCCAAACATTGTGTCAGTATGAGCCCAGCACACAGCCAGGAACATTATGATTGTTGCCAGGCTGTAGTTAGAATGTGAGCTTTATTTTGATGTAGGTTGATACTAAACATTCCCGTAAAATCCCATCTGGCAATGTTTTTGTCCCGTTTTTGGGGAATTTCTCTATTCAAGCTAAAAAGACTCTGGTTATTGATCCAGGCAGTGCTGCTCCCTTTCGGTGTTTCAGTGAGCTACGTCCACATTCGGGGTGAACAATCATCACTGCTCTTTTGTGATTCGTCTTAACTTACTGAGATATTTCAATGCCAATAGCGATCGCTGATTCAGTAGCGCGCTGGGGCTCCGCCCGCAGTTTAGGGAGTGCCATAGTGAAGGTTTTCAGGAGTCAACGTGTTAACAATGGAAATATACTCATGAATAGCAATAGGTTGGTTGGTAAGATCATGTAACTCATTTTGAAAGGGTGGTAAGTGAACGATATTATAATTCCAAAACTATTAGGCTATAACTTAGCGTAGGTTTTAGCCAGCCTATTTGATTATAGCCTACCAGCAAAACTTTGATATCGTAGCTATCGAATGTTACAATCAATATATAGTTCTTGGTTAAAGTAAATTAAAGTTAGGTTATCAGTCAAGTAGATACTTTTATTTTTGATTGAGTCTGATATCAAAAGTTTCACCCATCATAGTTTTAGCCTATAAGGTAATGTTGCCAAAGCATTACATTATTGCTTGACAGAGAACTAGCTAGCATTGTAGGCCATTTACTTTATGGAAAAAAAGTTAATTTGGCCTATCTGAAATGTCATATAATGTATGGGACTAAACATCTTTAAACGGAATTTAGTTTTATCTTGGCCAAGATAACAATTAGGCCTAATACACCATTATGGCATCAATTGCTTCCAGTGTTGTTGTGGAATCAGCAACTCTAAAATATATTAGAAACCTAAATATAAGTACTCATGCTTATAACTTACCTAATTATTTTATCTGAACAGACTATTCAATCGATTTTCTAAGATGAAACAATAGATGTAAATTAAAATAACACTCCGAATATATGTAATACTTTTCAGCGAAAAATTCTCGATGCAATCACTAAGTTTCAAACGGAGAGAAGAACTCGTCCATGGAGGGATCCATATTCCAAGGGTTTATCTAGCGTAACAGGAAAAGGATTTGGTCAAATTCAAAGACCACCAAAGATCAAAGTCCAATAAACGAAAACTATAACATTACACATGTAAATATTCAACTCCGTTTGGAAACAGCTACAGTAATGGTATTTTTTTTTTTTTTACGAAAGATTTGTTACTGGACTATGACAATATTGACTCCGCTTAAAATCTATAGATATAGATTTTTAATTCATATTGTGTTGGGGAGCGAGCTGGTCTAGTGGTTAGAGCGCAGGACTCTGTTTCCTGGGGTCCCGGCCTCCCGGGTTAAAATCCCACCAAATCACCAATGGATTTTATCTAAGTGATAATGCATGGCCACCTTTAATAACAGGCCGCGACCTGGTAGAATTGGCAACGTCGCAAGTGGTGTTGTTCAGTGACAGACGTCCCATAAGATAACATGGCAGACAGGTGACAGCTCATTAATTCAATATTGACAGTATTGACTCCGCTTAAAAATGTACAGATATAGATTTTAATTATTATTGTTTCGGTTTTCAATTCTGTATGTTACATTTTCAATATTTTAATAAATTTATGTTCATAAATTTAAATTTAAATAAATAAAGAGCGAATTAATGAGCTGATGTCACGTGTCTGCCATGTTATCTTATGGGACGTCTGTCACTGAACAACACCACTTGCGACGTTGCCAATTCTACCAGGCTGCGGCCGTGCCTGTAGTTAGAGGTGGCCGTAGTACTGGACAGTGAGTGAGAAAATTATGCTATGTATTTTTAGCGAATTTCCCTATAGGGGAGTAGTTATTACCGTAGGTGGCACGGTAAGACCTAGGCCCGGGACCGATTTACTTTTTCATTTTGATGTCCTCAGAGGCCAAAAACACCATTCGTTCAAATTTATATATATATATAGGCTATATATATATATATATACGTCCGTGAACGCGATAACTTGAGTAATTTTTGTCAGATTTTGATGAAATTTGGTTTAAAGGTGTAAGGCGGGATAAACTTGAATGAGTTTGCAAACCAGCATGATCGGACCATGGGAACGGGGTTTTACGGGGGGTTTCATGGGGTGAAAAATTGTTTTCCTCATTTTTGACCCTCAAAGCAACAAATTTCCTAATTTCTCTCTAGACCTTTTTAAAGAGCTTAAAAACACAAATAATTTGGTATATCAAAGTGTTTTTGTACGGTTATTGGTAACGGAGAAAATTCAAAAAATTGTAAATGTAAAATTCCCATACCATTCTTATGGAGAATATTGTAAAATGTTGTAGTTTAGTTTGCTTGTTTATGGATATATTTTGATCAAATTTGGAAAATTTATTTATTTTATGCTAAGCTATTAATATAATATAATATTAATATAATATTTTACAAAAAAATACACTTTATTAGTTTCCTTGTTGCAGCAAGCAAACCTAGGTACTCATTAAACCTAATGTTATTTTAAAAGGTTTAGTTTAAAATGAATTCAGACGAATGGAAATTCGCTTAGTCGGCAGGTTTGCTGCGGCGGGGGTATTTTATTATCAGCAAGTTTGGTTGGTTTGGTTTGGTTATTACAGTTTAATTTTATTATTAAGTCATTATAAAATTTTAATTGAGCAATTTCTAGTTTTATTTAATAAACAGAATTATTTTTCCGATTACTTAACTTTTGTTAGGCCTATATTATTTCTTAATCAGCAAGTTTGGTTAGTTCGGTTAGGTTATGATAGTTTTATTTTATGAACAGAACTATTTTTGCGATTAGTAAACCTTTATTGCCAAAGTGCTCTCTACTACAGCGCTGTTCACGGAGGAATTTTGAACTAAATGCCTTATTTGTACCTCCCCTAAGTCAGACCCCTATAAACTACAAGTGTATTGTAGGTTATGTTGTTATTACTTGTTTCGTTCCATTTCCATTTCTAAACTATAATGTAAACATCACCTTATAGTCTAGGGCAATTACTTTTAATTGATTTGAGAAGCATTAAAGTACATCCCTACTTTGACAAAAGAGAATTTGGAATTATTAAATATTTCTGTCCCTTCGAAGAGTTAAAAATGAAAATTAAAAATAAAGGCAGGGTTTTGAGTGATAATATTCGGAAGGTAACCTCAAAAAAACTTAACCCATTTGAAGTTCACATTAACCGGTCCAAACATCAAGTCTTAGGTAGAATGTTGAAAAGTGACCGTGGATTACCTGGTGTTTCAAAAAACAAAGCTTTGATAAAGGTAAGAAATTTCTAGATAAATTGAAATTGTTAAGAAAATTGCTTCCAAGAGCACTAGGCTATTCCCCTTGTGGTTTTATAAAGGAAAGTACTATTAATTTTGAGGGTACAGTTTCTTAACTTGGCTATGCTAATATCGATTCTATTAGCAAATTTTCATTTCGCAAGTTTGGTTGTTTAGGTTAGGTTATAACAGTTTCATTTTATAATTGCTAGGCTATAGTTAAAAAAAATCGAATGAAGGTTTACTAATCGAATCGATATTTTCAATCGAAAGGCCTGTTAGCGTAGCCCAGTTAAGAAACTGTAAGTTACCCAAATTAGATACACACACATCAGTCCATCCACATTTCAGTCACAGTTACGGTACATCCTCAATTCCTAAAGACTGATTCACACATATCGGCTACGGCACGTCACAGGTTAGTCACATCAGTCACGTTACATTTTTCTAAAATATTCTTTAATAGATTTTCTATTGCATTATCCACACTTATACGGTGCAGGTCTGTCAGCTGCTCTGCTGGCGTCAGTCAGTCAATTTCAGATTTCTTCCCACCGATATTTTTAGAATGTTCGGACACCTGAAATTGGCTGACGGACGCCGGCAGAGCGATTGATGGAACTACAACGGATTAGAGTAGATAGCTTTATAGAAAATCCATTAAAGAATATTTTTGTTAGGCCTAACTGTGACTGGACTGTAACGTGCCGTAACTGATATGTGTGAATCGACCTTTAGTCAATTTTCAGTCTATTAGTTTCAGTCAATTTTCCGTCACTTTAATTTTTTTACTAAAACACAATAGGTACCTATTCCATAAATTTCTCGTCAATATTGATGATTGTTACTTTAAACAGTACCTAAAATATTATACAATTATTATTTAAATAACAAAAACAATATTTTTAATGTCAAACATATACATCAAAAGTCTGTCAGGCGTCCGAACCATCCCAAAATAGAAGAAATTGGTGGGAAGAAATTTGAAGTTTTCTGACGGATAACGACATAGTGACTGGAGGTTCTGCCTTGGAACTGCGCTAGATGATTGTTGGTAGCACAAAATAAAATCCATTAAAGAATAAATTTTTTACTGTGATGTGACTGGTGTGACTGAACTGTAGGCTAACATGCTGGAACTGGTGTGTGTGTTAGACCTTTAAACCTATTTAAAATATATCCATTGAATGTGCATACATGTATCTCCGGTATTTTTAGTGCTTAGTATTGCCAGGCCATTAAGAAGTTATTCCAATTTTCAAGTTAGGGGGAAAAATTAAGTTAATGTAAAATAATCCAGGCTACCTCCATGTCCTAGTTGTCTTTGATATCCAAATCTTATGAAAGATTGATGTACAATCATGTTGTAGATAATTTGTTAAATAATGATCAACATAGCTTTCGCTAAGGCAAGTTCGTAACTACTGCTTTAATAGAATTTACAGTTAGCCTGCTATAATTGATGCAGTTGATATAGGAAATAAAGTAGTTGGTATTTTTATGGATCTTACGAAAGCTATTGATAGCATCACACATAATATTCTTATACAAATTGGTTTGGATCATATTTTTCTAATAAAAGCGCCTTCTACGAGACCGTCGTGCATCTACCCACTTTGAACTAAGTTCCACTAATGATAGAGCTATCAAGACCTATGGAACCTCTTTGACACTGGACCTAGGTCTCCACCATAGTTTTGCTTAGCAGTTCACAGTTAATGTCAGTGTTCCTATCATTGGCTCGGACCTCCTCAGTTACTACAGTTTACTTCCTGCCTGTCGTTTCTTGCAACTTGATGCCAAAACTGGACTTATTACAGAAGGACAACTCAAAAGTGACATGAAATCCGTAGTAACCTCTTATCTCCTCTTTAAAATCTTGCTTGATTTCCCTTAAAAATTAATTTCCCTCCAGGATTGCCCAGGAAGTGAAGCACCAGACAGTATCACATAAACACTACTCCAGGATAGTAATGTGGGGTGGACAAATACTCAGTGGGCGGGACGTTTATAAATGGGCGTTCATGAGGGCATTTGCCCGCGGTAGTTATAAATGCCCAAATCTTGGGCATTTATGAAAAAGAAGTGTTTTTTGTGCTTATCATTGTCTCAAAATTCAAAATAGTGTTTAACTTGATATTTAAAATGACATTTGAAGGGGTTTATTGTATACAGTAGACTCCCTCTTATCCGGACACCTTTTAACCGGACATCTGTTTAACCGGACTACACTCGGCGGAAATGACATCTCTTTAACCGGACAACTTTTATCAGCACATTGGTTTAACCGGACTAGATTGGCAGGAAGTGGGCGGTACTGAAACAACTGTTCTCATGGGAAATATTTGAGACCAGTTATCACGTGACTAAATACAATGCTCTCCTAAATTTAAGTTGAATATCACAGTAAAAGGTCCGTTTTAACAAGTTTTTGGGGACGTTGGTTTAACCGGAAAAACCGTTATCCGGACTAGCCTCGATCCAGAGGAGTCCGGATAAGAGGGAGTCTACTGTAATATAACTGTTTAACCTAACTCTTTATTTGCCCGAGGCAAATAAATTATAAATTATAATTATAAATTATAAATGCCCACATCTTGGGCATTTATGAAAACATTTTTTTTCTTTCCGTTCAATAATGTTTAATTTATTATTCTAAATTATATTTGAAGGGGTTTGCTGAAAAAATAACTGTTTACGCTATCTCTTCAGAAATTTTAAACTGCTTAGCTCTGGGAAGTTTTGAAAAAAACTTATTTTTCAGCCTTTAAAATTTTTTTAACAAACAAAACTACCGGTATAGGCTATGTATTTCATCTCATGATTTTTATGAGGACTATTCTCTTTTTTATAAACACATTTTACCTACACCAATAACAAATTTTGTTTTACTTTATTTATTAAACTAAAGTTTTATAGTTTTATTAATTTATTTTAATAGAAGCATTTTTTGCCATAGAAAAAGCTATACCGTAAGTTAAATGAATTACTTTTTCAACACCCACAATTGCCCGGGCGCTTATGAGAAATGGGTATGTGCTCAGGTATTTATCCTCGGCATTTGCCCTAAGTTATTAATGCTCGGGCATTTTAGAGCCTTATTATGCGCGGCCACTTGAGTCGCGTGCGACCACGACTGCCAGTCGCTTCGGGTAGCCACAGGTGTGGCTAGGGGTAGCGACAGGTGTGGCGAGGTCACGCGTCTAACCGAATTTTATGCAGACTAACTTGCATGTAGTTTCTCAGAGTGAATAAGTAAAGAAGCTGAACTATTTATTTTACTATTACTGTTTTACTTAAGCGTTGTAAACGTAGACGAAACAAAAGTATTGGGAGGCAATCAGTTACTAAAAGTAAGACATTCAGGAGTATCTTTAAGTTTTTATATATGATGATCTCAGAGAGGATGACAAGATGTATTTTGGTTGTTTTCGGGAGACGAGACGTTCTTTTGATAACCTTTTAGGAAAAATAGAAGGCAACTTATCCGTATCGCAAAAGAAAATGAATAATTTTATTTCAGCTAAGGATCAGTGTCTAGCACTAACCTTAAATTGAATATTATAATGGTTTTGATTTGATATAATCATAATATTAATACAATATTAGCAGCAAAACTCTGTGTTACCCGGGTTAACATAAAATTCACAATAATGGTAATAATTGAGTAGGCTAATACAAACAGTTACTTGAACTTAACTTATTCAAATGGCCAACATTCCAATGAAAGCCTTATTTGTTTTGAGGGGTAGCTTATTTTAAGACCAAGACATGTAGAATAACTCAATACAAATGGAGTTACGTATCATTGATTTCAGATAAGTGTTAAAATAATAATAATTATTGTAGATTCGTGATTCAGTAGCGTGCTTTACGTACGTCCAATCATAATACAGTAATCAACAGCTCAAAATTAAAGCTGGCATTTCACTGAAGGTTCTTTTCTTAGACCAAAATATATAGGATAATGTAATCAGAACTGGCGCAATACCGCTTTAATTGAAGTAAGAATTAAAAAAAAAATCGGATTTATTATTTGGGTCAAGTAATACAATAGATTCATGAATGATGATGCTTGGTGGCAAATCTGACATAAATGACCTCCCTAAAGCTATTAACACTATTTGTGCTGTCGACATGTTTGAACATAAAAGTTGCATTTATTTCAATGTTAAGCAATTGCGGGAATTCCCGTCATCAGCACCCAACGTGTTAATAGAGATTTGATTCTGTTTGCTGACGATACTACTGCAATCATTAAAGAAAATAGTAGAGAAGAGCTTCTTACATCTCTCACAGAAGTTATGAAAGAAATGGAAAATTGGTTTAAAATAAATGGCCTTAAACTAAATGTGGATAAAACCCAAATTATAAAATTTTCATCCAGAAATGAAAGAGAATTAAATAGTTTTTCCAATTTAGTCCATTCAAATAAATTCCTAGGCATTCATCTAGATGAAAATATTAACTGGAAGGTGCATCTAGATGTTATAAAGAAAAAAATTAGATCTGCATCATCTGTCTTTGTCCACTTGAGAGAATGTGTCACCATTGAAGTACTTAAAATGGTTTATCATGCCTATGTAGAATCCATCTTGAGGTATGGTGTGATTTTGTGGGGACAGGCAACTGATGCAAAAACTATTTTCAGACTTCAGAAAAGAATCATCCGAATTATGACTAATTCCCACCCCAGAAGTCCTTGTAAATTACATTTTCAAAATTTAAAAATCCAAACACTCACAGGACTATACATATTTGAATTACTAAACTACATACACAATATAAAAAATAACCTCCCAGATTCATTCAAATTCACACACAACTATAGTACAAGAAACGAAACAATTTTCAGATTACCGAATCACCGTTTGACCTTATTTGAAAAAAGTCCTTTGTATGTAGGTTTAAAAATGTATAAAAAACTACCGGTATATTATAAAATAATGAGTTCAAACAAGTTTCAAGAAACATTTAAAAATGGACTCCTTGAACGTTCGTTTTATAAAATAGAAGAATTTTATAACCATCCCTTGAGTTAATTTTTTGTTTTTAATTTTCTTAACTACTGTACTGTATTAACATTATTTGGCTAGGTATTTTTTCCTGTTACTTTGTACTTTGTATTTTTCTAGTGTAGGCTCAATTTTGACAATGCACCTGTTCTATATGTTATCACATCTAAAAGAATGTTATGTGCAAATAAATAATGTCTAATGTCTGTTCGTGGAACCCTTTAATTTAAGACCAAAATTATGAAAATCGGTCAGGTAGAAGAGCCGAACCGACTCGGAAAAGAAAACCAATATTTTTTAATATAGATAACACAATTAATATAATAAAATGTTGAAACAAAAATCAGGACTGAGGTGATTTCAGAGAGTTGGGTCCGATGCCCGCGACTGTGGCTGCGCGTAATAAACAGCATATGATAACATGGCCCGCTGGGGGTGCGACAGTCGCGTGGGCTCGCGACTAGTAGCGAGGGTGCGCTACTGGAGTGGCCAGTCGCGGCGACTGTCGCTTGCCCAGCCACCGCAGTCGCACCGCTTAATAAGCTCCATATGATAACATGGCCCGCTAAAAGTGGCCTTTAAGCAGTTGCGGTCGCGCGCCACTCGAGTGGCCGCGCATAATAAGGCTCTTACATCACTACTCCAGGACCTCCTGTATTCTGGTGATAATGATGACTGGCAACTGAAAAGCTCACCATTGCAAAGAGTAAATTTGCTGAAATATTTAAAAGTTGTATATTTCACCCCTACATCTGGTATCAAAAGAAGAAAGTGGGGGGACTGTGTAGAAACTACTGTGCTTTGTTCCGGACCACTACTAACACCTAACATGTATCCTGTTCTACAAATTTACGATTTTTCGAATTATCTTTCAGGCTTATCATATTTTCTGTCATAGATTTAGTAAAAGCATACAAACAAATCCCTGTACATCACGTTACATACGGAAAACTGCTATCACACTCTGTTTGGTCTTTTTGAGTTTCCATTCATGATTTTTGATTACGTAATGCTAGCCACACATTTAATTCCAGCGTTTCATAGACGAAGTAAACCTAAACTTAGATTTTACATTTAGCCACATTAATGACATTCTGGTGTTTTCTTGATCCGCTAAAGAACAACATAAACGAGCATTTTAGAACTTTGTTCAAACGACTACATTCTTATGGTGTCATTGTAAACTGTTCAAATGTGTTTTTGCATTGCCCGAAGTAACATTTATAGGATATAGAGTTTTAGTGTCAGGTGTCTACCCTCTACAAGACCGAATATCTGCTCTTTAGGAATACCAACTACATAAGAAAATGTTTGGTCTTCAGCGGTTCCTAGGCATGATTAATTTCTATCGCAGATTCTTGCCTTAAGAAACAGATCTTTAAGCACATTTACATTCTTTACTCAGTAGTGCAAATAACATGGGCTCACTTCCTGTGCCTTGGACTTGAGATGTAAGTCAACGTTGTTTCTCAACAACGTAGCGGCAATGTTTCTCGCCCGCCAGTAACAGGTTGCCGCATCCTACTTTTTCCAGCAACATTGCCGAGAGTTTGATGCTAAATGTCTGTTGTCAAGAGTCTGTTGTCCCGGTTGTTATGTCCCAGCAATAAATTTTAAATGTTGGACGTTATAAAAGATTTACATATCATTTTGATAATATATGTTGATAATATGCTGCAGAACAGATTAAATTTATTTTTTAATGTAGTTTAAGCATTATTCGAAATGTCTAGCTGCGAAATATCAAACTTATTTCAGTAGGTATTTTAGTTATTACAACATCTAAATTAATAAAATGATTTTCATATCATAAATCTTTATATGATATTTTGTTAGTCCTATACAAATTTATTTACTGATTGAGATTTTCGTTAAAAGGAAAAAAAATAGCAATGGTTTTTAAAAATAAGAGAATGTATAAAACCCATTTTCCACTTCAAATGTATTTTAAAGTATTGCAAACTAAACTGAATATCCAAAGTTTTGAAATTAATGTTATTAACAATACAAAAATATTTTATATTTTGAGATCAAAATCACAGTATTAATACTAGGCCTACTACTAGACCTTTTAACTACCAAACAAATAAATACTTAACCAAACTTAAATACAACTAAGCAATACAATACATAACACTTAAAATCTCACCGATGTAGTCCTACGATCAAGAAGCAGCATAGAATTCTGTGAATATGCATAAAATAATACAAATTTGATTAAAAACATCAAATTTCCCCCTCCCTCCAATCTCTTAAGCCTGGTTTACACGAGCCAGTTGGTGAGACAGTAGTCTTCACCAGTTGTCATCATGTGATTGTGGGATTGTCGGAGGCCAGTTGTCCTGCTCGTTATCTTCGGTCTACTCCCGGAGACAACTGAATTTTCAGGCAGTTGGCAAGGCAATTTGCCTGAGGTGTTTACACTAAGCCAATAATTTTTCACCAGTCAGTGTTGTCTTCTGACAATTCTCTCACATACTGGCATCGTTTAACCCGGCCAGCTTAAAGCACAACTATTTCGTAGTTGCCAATGCTTCCATAATAGGTGGCTTCCATTAAGGAGTTCAGTTATTTCAAGTCCAACATAACAATTAACAACTGTAAACTGATTAAAATATGAGTTTAAATTAAACAGATGTGCCGCAACGCAACAAAAAACTTTATTTTAACATTATAGAGTTCGCCGCAACAGGCTAGCCTGACAACAATTGTCGCACGGCAACCCTGTTATTCATCCTGTTATGTTATATAACTTACATCTACCTTGGACACCAGAGACTGAGGAAGCGTTTTGAGCTTCAAATCAAATCAAAAGTCAACTTCACAAACATGTTTTTTGCTGATATATGCACTGTACAAGAAATAGAGATAAAATATACGTACGCCATCATATATGTTGGGTGCATAGTTTAAGAAGTTACTTGTCAAAAAGAACAAAAAGCGTAAGGAAAAAATGTATTTTTCTAAACTTTTGATGGTAAATAACACAAAACGCATACAAGATATCGAAAAATAGTAAATTACAAACTTGCTGGTAATTTAATAAGCTTTCATTTTGTATATTACCATAATTTCGCTTACACACATGGTTTCCGAGGTATTAGCAAAAAAAAAACCAGGATATATTACCTTCAAGCCCCCCCTACCCCACAGCACAAGGGCTAAACGCAGGGACTTTTGGTATGTTTACCTTCTAACTTTACTAAACAAAGTTACGAAGTCAGAAATTGTGTTCCAAACATTTTCGTCTATACCTTTTCGTTGCCTGGACCTAGGGTTTTTTTAAAAAAAGGAACACAATATTTGTACAAACATGTCTCATAGTTTTAGCCCTCTTATAATCATACTAAAAAGTAAAAGCAAATTATAATTAATTTTAAATACATACTTTTTACATTTTGCCCTTGGTACAGATAAAATATTGTATTAATACATGTATGTAAATAAATGTACTTGTTTGTGTTTTGTGTTTATTTGTGTATTTCTATCTAGACAATAGACAGTTTCCTTTATTTGTAATTTCATTAAGAAATACAATGGCGTCTATTCATGTATATCTGTACAATTTAAATAAATATGATTTTCCTACAGTAACCCGACAAAGTTGGCTTCCTTGTACTGTTTATAGTACAGAAAGCTGCTAATTGCTGCATATTTATACTTTGTCGTACGGTTTATACTTTGGCGCACATCAGGATTCCAACGAAACAACTCAAAACAGCGTGGTTCTATTATGCACGTAATCCGTGTACGCTTGGAAATAGGTTGGCAACACTTAAAGATAATAATACTATGAGCAGCTGATTGACTATTATAACTACGATTTAACCTGTCATTTCGTGTTTATGTTCTCTTTTTGGTATTTCTGAACATTCTGGACTTTTCTTTTAAACGTTTTTAAAACTTTCCTACGATCTTAATAAACAAGAAAATACCTTTAAAGCATTTTTTTAGGCGCGGAAACCACTGCAAATTACAAAAATATACGGAACTATTTTCTCAAGTCGCGGAGCACATTGCTTGCCGAGGAAAAAATAGCGGAGTGATACGGACCGGGGACTACTTTCTCTAGGGCACCTATTTGTGTTGCCAGCTGAACCTAAAAACGTGTTTGAAAGACTAATTATTTATATGCTTTATAGTGACTGTTGGAAAAATATAATGTATAACACGAGTGCAAAAGGCCTTTGCTGCACTCGAGATCATTCCGCACGAGCTACAATCGAGTATAAACGTTGCTCTCGTGTGCAGCAAAGTGCCACTTTGATCACTAGTTACACAAAATTTGTGTTAATATTGTTATTTAATAACTATTTATTTGATTAAAGAAGTGTCTTTATGATAACATTTTTGTGGGCACAGTTTGCTGATGACTTCTTTCATATGTATTTAATTTTAGCCCATAAAATGGTAGCCTAAAAAGGTTAATGTTATAAGGTTTTAGAATATGTTTCAATGGTAAGTCTTAAGGTGCCATAACGAGGTAAGGTCTTAATAACGATTTGAGGTGCCTTTTCTGATACTCATCTTCAATGTGATACTTTTTATGAGAAACTTGGACCCTATCATACCTATCATTAAGGAACGCACTGTTTTGTCCAACATCACAGAGAGCGAGTGTTATTTTTATGTTGAGCTAGGCTTGTTTAACTCATCCTCCACTCATATTTGGAAATACACACCTATTTGGCGTTCCCATCTCAAATAATTGATCATTTATAGTTTCATTTTTTGTTTGTTAAGAGGTTTCTCTGCTGACTACTCAGCTTGTTTAGGTGGTCAGTTAGTATTTTCAATGGTATTCATTTATTTAATCTTAGGGAACACAAGCTCCCATTGAAGAGGTCCATTGATGTGTGTAGGAGGTAGACTACAAAATCATGTACTGTACAAATTAACATCTCAGGAATACCTACACCAACACCAGAGGGCCTAAGCTATGACACGAGCAGTAGCAGAGTGTCCAATGCACATAAGTGAAACAATGTAATCATGTGAATAAGTGTTAATCAATTATGTGAAAGAATAATTAAGTATTATAAAATTAATATCATTCATTGCAGCGTAAGAACACACTATTACAAGAATATAAAATTAGAGGAAAAAGCAATCAGTTTATTGACCAGAGAATTGGAGAGAGAAATAAGAATATGACCGAAGATGATCGAATAATGGCACGTTTTGCAGCTGAGAGAATGCGGTCGTTTAACAAGGTAAAATACATTAATTTCTTTATTGCATCCAGAAGATTGACTTTCTAATGCTGATTGTACTTACTTGTTTTTGAAAACTTTGTTCATTTATATAATACCCTATCAGTTTCTATATTGATTGTGAATCAATGAAACATGCTGATTTTTCTTAATCTGAACATCAAATCAATGTTGGTTGCGTAAACATCCTGGAACAAGCCATACTTTTGAATAAAGCAATTTTAAGCAATATTTTGTCCTTATAAGTATGGATAAGAGCTATCTTACATTTTTTGTAATGCTAAAAAAATGTGTGAACAATTTTTTAAATTGATAAATTGTTACTTCAGTTTGAATAAACTCATTTAGTTGAAATGTTATTACAAATAAATATTACTATTCCACTTATTTTAGTTAAAGATTCATCAAATATATCTTTTCACTAATCCTTCTTCTTTAAAGAAAATAACAAAACCATTGGAAATACTAAATTATTAGGACTAAGTCATAAGTCATTTATTTGGCCAGATTTACATTAATGCATTGGTTAACCCTTTCCACTCGAATTATTTTGCATGGCTGTTCCCTCACACTTGCATTTAATTTAAAGAAAAATGGCATGTTTTTGGTTTTTAGTGTTTTTTTTTATCTAATATTAGTTATTTAATAAGGTTGAGCTATTGATTCTTATTCAGCATAAATTATTATACAATATAAACATAAAATTACAATTTTAGTTTTAAAATTTTATTTTTGGTAGCCTATGGTCATAAATAAACAAAAGCAAAATAAATTTTTACAAAATCCATATATTTAGGCAAAATAAAAATATAAAACTTTTTTTAGAGTATTGAAAAAATATTATTTACATTCCTTATGTAAAAACAAACAAAAAATATCAATTACATAAACATTTACTTGTATTATTATGAATAAAATATGTAAATTTCTAAAATTTGAGTTTTTGGAATTTTTGGTTTCCACGGCGACCAAACTTATTTCAAAGCCAACTAAATTGTTCGTGGTTGTTTTCTTTGATCCAAGGGCAGCTAAAATAAATTGAGAAAACCATTGATCAGTCTTTCTTATCATTTTAAACATTTCTGCACTTTATAAAGTGAGTTTAGAGTCGTTTAAAACAATGTCGCGGCAGCCGCGACATTCGAGTGGAAGCGTCAAAAATGGATGTCGCGGCCACCGCGACATACGAGCGGAAAGGGTTAAGTCAATATACATTAAAAATACATATTGTCTTTAGACTATAAAATAACTAGGAGCTAGGGTAACAGTTTGGATTGACTAGTCTTGGTTTTTTAATTATTAGCTAATTTGTTTATTGTAGTAAATATGTTTTATACTTGGTATGCAAAATACCTTTTTGTTGTAACTCATTTTAACTTTTGGTAAACCTTCAGTTTGTCTGGCACATGCATAGCAATTGCAAGTATATTGAAATGTGTCATAATATACCTATAATCTTCCATGTAATTTCAATTTTATGTCATTATTTACAGAAAGCAATGTTTAACTTGTCTGATAGTGAAGTTTTAACCCACAAAGGGCAAACGCTGAGTGAAATTGAACGTTTTGAAGATACCAGAAGTGACGATGAAGAAGATGATGAAGGGAGGAAGAGCAGTGGCACACTCAAAGGTATGGTAGACTGATACTGATGACGCACTTGTGCGTCATTATCAGTGAACGTGTTAAGGGCTGGAAAGTTGCCCTTTACCGTGCCTACACACGGAAAAGTAACGTGATATACTTTTATCTCTTAGTCAGCTGATGAAATAAACAGCTAATTGCAACGGCCTATTTTATTTTTTGAAACATGAAAATATTATAATTTATTTTACCTCCTAAATAAATTGTGTTATAAGTTTAAAATAAACAAATTTTTCTGTGTTGTATAATGTAAAGTATCGTACGTTACTCGCCCGGTAAGCTTTGCTTTACTCGCACGATAATCCCGGTAAAACACCACTTACCGGGCTAGTAACGTAATATACTATTTTTTTGCTTAAGGGGGACAGCCCACGAGGAGTCAGATAAAATTCTTAAAAGGTTGAATTTCATATCAAATTAAAGGTCTTAGTTAGTAGAATACAATGCTGCAAACCCCAACTCAAACGGTCAACTAAGTCAAAAATAACAGCTGTAAAAGATTTATTGAATTTGCAATGCTATTATACGTTACCTCCTCAGGGGGACCCGCTAAAAGTCAGAAGACATTTTTGACTCAGTTGTTTGTTTGAGTTCGAATATGTGGCATTGTATTTTTACTAAATATGACCTTTAATTTGATACCAAATTCCACCTATGCTGATATTTAAGAATTTTATCTGACTCCTCGTGGGCCCTTAAGGGACAACAAATTTATAATAGAGGTTAAAAGAGTAGACATTTATGGGTGTTATTGATGTACCAAGTCTCATTACTTTATCTATAATGCTATAAAATATATTACACCGTTCCAGGACTTTTCAATCACACTATATGTGTTTTTAGTTACATTGACTTCACCCTTTTGATTCAGTTTTGTTTCCTCAGAAGACACAGATGGGTAGAAACAATCTAAAGATAAAATGCAATAATTAAAAAATCAGTATGTTAAAAAAAAAAAAAAATTGGCGGATATCTGGTTAACAAAGTGATTTTGGAAAAAGTTGTATTCATGATTTTCTCTTTATTTTGACCCAAGGAATCACTTCATAAATTATGTCCCCACCTTTTTTGAACACCCTGTATGGGTTGAAGGCGGTAGGTCGCAAAAAAAAAAAAAATACAAGATGTAGATGGTTTGATAGACTGTAGAGGTTTGGTAACTGCTGCAGTAGAAAGTAGATTATCTTAAATAATTGGGAATAGGCTATGTTTGAATAGCTGTCTTTTTTTTAATAATCGGCCATTGACAGTAAAAATAAGATACATTATTTTAACTTTGATTAAAAACATTAATTACATTTGATCATGTTTAAATGTATTTTTTACTGATTTTGATTGGCTTCTGAGCTTGCTGACACATTTGTGAGGATATCTTGTGGTCTAGGTGATAGTGGTGATCGTCTACCACAATTTAATTTACTGTAATCCTGGCTAATTATAAAGCCATACAAAACATATATGTTTTGTCAAGAGTTATTGAATTATTGTTTACCACAGCAAATACATAATCTAGCTCTATTTATATAAGCAGATAATCAATGCTTAAATCACTTTTTGCTATCTTAAATTAATTATTCTATCAACCTTAGTTTCAATCCTTTAAAACTTACAACCTGATTTAGTTCTATAAAATTGGTCTGTTCCTAAAAAAATGTATTTAATCTCTCCTGATTTTAGGTAAGTTTGTTGAAAACGCACATTTTGGAGGTGGAATGCTGAAAACGAGTAAACAGGACCGAGAATCACTGATTGATCAATTAATTAATGAATCAAAGAAGCGCAAAGCAGAAAGACAACGAAACAAGGAAGAAACTTTGGAAGCTACAGAACAGTTGGATGAGGAATGGAAAAGTCTAGGAGTAATTGTTACATCCACCAAAGATACAGAAGAGGTCAACAATCAGAAAAAAGACCAGTATGATATTGTGATGCGTCAATTAAAGTTTGAGCCCCATGGACAGGTAAGCCTAAAATTAAACACTGTCTTTGATTCCATTGACTATAAATTAAACTCTGTAAAGTATACATTTCAGTAACAAAAAGCTGTAGATACTTTGTGATCCAGGATTTTAGTAGGACAAGGTTTGGTAAAAAAAACTTGCATACTGTGCTGCTTTCAAGTAATGTTTTATGTTTATTGTAAGGCAGAGTCTTGATAACCAAATCTTTTGCCACATGACCTTCCATATTATCCACTATTTATGTTACAGGCAAAGTATATAATCAGGCATTCTATTTTATTACCTAAAATGAACCAAGCAATTTATGAAATAGAGCTCATTAAATACTTTGCCTAGACATTCTATTGCCTAGAATGTCTGTTGGCTCTGCGGGCAAAGTATAAAATACACTGTTGTAGGAATTTTTATTTAGATTCTTGTATCCTTGTTTAGCATTAGTTCATCTAATCTAAAATAAACTAAACTAACCTAACCAAACCAAACCTAACCTAGCCATATACAAAATATATCATTATTCCAAAGAATATTTTTATACTTGTGATTCCTTTTTTTGCATTAGCTTCCACGTTTGAAGAAACGTGGTGGGTCAGGTACCTTTAACCTGAAATTAATCAACCTAACCTAACCATATAAAAAATAAATCACTCCTGTTAAATAAATGGTATCTATCTTTTGAACAAATATCTTTATTTTATACTTTGTCTAGGGTACATATGCAGCCCTACATTACACACAATGCCTAGTCAAAGTGTATGAAATCCTATCATTACTATTATATTTCATACTTTTCCTAAACTCTTCTGGGATTTTATAGAACACTTGCATTATATACTTTGCCTGTAACATGTTTATTTTAGACACACACACACACACACACACACATATATATATATGTGTTTGGCAACAAGGCTCATCACCGCTTCCTGGCATCATTGGTGAGCAGAATGGCACCATTTGCAGGACTGTAGCTGACGTGTACATTTCGCTATGTCTTTACAAAATTGTTTAAATTATTAAATCTTGTGCCACATGCAAGATCTGGTCAGTGATATGTTTTTTGACCGCAAGAAACATAACCTATGCTGACGTTCATCGCCAGATGAGGATAAAGTGTGGAAATGGGTTAGGAAGTGTATTGATCGCTGTGAAAATTCTTTTTCCTTTGCGATCTTCTGTGAGAAATCTGGGTACCAACTAAAAACACAATTCTTTCCAAAATGGACATTTTCCATGGCTAAACTCCCTAACCCATTTCTGCACTTCTACCCACACTTCTTGCATTAGGGCCATAACCTTCACTCTTGTGGTGATGAATATCGGTATCGGATATGATTCTTGTGGTCCATAAACGTATAACTGACCTTTCCTTTTATGTAGCGGGAGATTCAATAATCTAAAAAAATTTTAAGAAAGGAGTTAAATCATTTTTAGATGAAAACACGGTCTCCATTAGCAAATTAGTCCTTTTTACTTTTGTTTCACGTAGTTGTGTGGAATAGAAGAAATCAATAGATCATGTTATGTTGCACTTGCAAACGTGGGTAAAATATATACATATATACAGGGTGATTACCGAGAAATGCATGTTTTTCAAATAACGAGTACTCAGGTATTTTAGAGCAAAAAATATATTAATGAGTGGAAAAACAGTGTACACAATATGCAATTTCATGAATAAAATTACTTAAAATTTAGCAATTAAAAATTACATCTCTAAGAAGGCCGCCTTCTGCTTGGATACAGTGTTGAAGGCGTTGCTTACAACTTGCTACGGATTTTGCTAACATATATCTAGGAATGGCGTTGATTACCTGGCGAATAGCTTCTTTAAGTTCCTGATTGTTTTTGGGTTGTTTATGTAAACTCTAGATTTCAAAAATCCCTATAGAAAGAAATCTGGAATTCTAAGACCCAGTGAGCGAAAAGGCCAAGTGACATCTCCAAAACGTGAGATAACTCTTATAGGGAATGTTTGCTGAAGGAATTCCATTCTAATGCGAGCTGTATGGACTGTTGCCCCATCTTGTTGAAACCATACATTACGTGTCTCTAAACGTTGACAGCACAGTTCCGGCAAGAAATATTCTTCCAACATTTCTAGGTACCGTTGGGCATTTAACGTCACTGCTCTGCCGTTGTTGTCTTAAAAAAAATCCCAATGATCCCCTTTTCACTGACCGCACGCCACACAGTCACACATAAGCTATGAAGAGGCCTCTCAGCTATGTTTTCAGAATTTTCTACACACCAAAATTGTAAATTCTGTTTATTGACTGCTCCGTCCAGGTGGAAATGTACTTCATCACACATAAGGATAACTGCTTCGTCATTTTTGTCTAAAATTTCACTCATTGTGTTACAAAACTTTACACTTGACCTTTTTTCTGCTTGACTCAATTGATGACATACTGCCAGCTTGAAAGGATGAAATTTAAGATCTTTTACCAAAATCTTTCTCACAGTGGATGGTCGAAGTCCTGGAGCAGATGTCCGCTTCCGAATTGAGTGGCAAGGACTCTGAACTGTTGCAAGGTGAACTCTTTTAACTATCTCAGGGGTACTAACTGTCTTGTCGGTCCAGGAGGTTTCTTCTTAATCGAAGATCCAGTTGTGTTAACATTATGTATCCAACCAAATCCAACGCAATATCGTGTTACGATCAGGGATAGCACCATGCTGTGCAATGTTAAAATGTGCACAAATAGTCTCGCTAAGTCTCAATGACTGATTCACCATTTGCGTAATATCGACGCATGACAAACGTACGATGCTCAAGGTTCCACATCTCAGCAAAAATTGAAACTGCACACTTCCCCCTCCACAACAACTTCCGGCCGTCGCCAAACGATATTCCTTGTGTACTACAAAAGTCAAAAACATGCGTTTCCCAGTAATCACCCTGTATATTATAATATATATAGTATACATAATATGTATATATGTATATGTATGTATGAATTCAAGACTATTTATTTAAAATTTAATATTCTTTCAGGCCTCACAAAGACTTAAAACAGAAGAGGAAATTGCTAAAGAAGACAGGGAACAACTTGAAAAGTTGGAAAAAGAACGTCTGAAACAACTACGAGAGATAGAACTAAATAAATATGGTTCTCATAAAAGTGCGGACGATTTGGATGATGGGTTGGTGTATTTAGTTTATGATATAGGCTAAATTAATATTTTTTATATCATGTTTTCTAAGTTAGCCTTTTCCTCATAGCTAGACAATAAAAAAAAAGTTGTTCAGAAAAATCTTTTAAAAATGTCGCTCTTGGACATTTAATGCTATTTGTAGAACTAATGTTAAATTATATTTTGTAATTAAAGTTATCTTTAAGTACTAGAGTAATTCCAGGAAAACATTTTATGCATGAGACTTTTGGACAGCGAAACATTTTGGAAGTAAAATGTAAAATGTGCATGATGGCTTTCTGCCCTCATTATAAAGCAGTTTGATTTTATGCCTAACAAATAATTTGGTGATTTAGGTTTTCTAACTATGCTGCTGACTTAACTGAAAATGATCTTGCTGCAAGTGACAATGATAATGAAAGTTCGAATGATGATGATGAAGGTAGCAAACACGGTGAAGATGAAACTTCTGAGAGTGATGCTGAAGATGATGAGGAAGACAAAAGTGAAAAAGAAGATGGGGAAGAAGAGGAAGATGATGAACCAGAAACAAAATGCAAGCGTGTGAAATCTTCACACAATGATGTTTCTGATGTAAAAACTTTAGTAAAAAAAATGTCCACTATAGAAAATGACAATATTGAACCCTCTGCCAGTGAAAAAGACGAATCGTCTGAAGAGGAGTCTTCAGGTGATGAGTGTGCGATGGACGACTTAACAGACCTGATGCCACCAGTAGATTACGAATCTACTTCCTTAACTGAGAGTGAAAATATTGTAGACAAGTCAAAAACACCTGAAAAAACAAAGGAAGAGGAACTTACTAAAGCTGAAATTGAAGAACTGGATTTACCTTATGTTTTGAACAGTAAGTACTGAAATATACCTATAGTAGAAAGTAGAACCTCGATTATCCGGAGTAATTTGGAGGAGGGAGACCATGGATAACTGAAAACCATGCTTAACCTAATATGGTATGAAAATATGATATACCCATAAAGCACCCTAATACTGTGTAAATATACAATAATGTGTTAATTTGGATTTTTTTTACCTAAACAAAATAAAATATCGTGCAATCACGATTTTTTCACATCATTAACCTCGGCTCAATTATAAAAACTGTTTAGTTCAAAACACAGCTTCCTCAAACTTAATTAAAAAATTGCTTATCACTGTACAGCAACAAATGCGTAAAGGATAGAGGATAAAGGATAAGAGGAGTATCGATAGTAATAGTCAACTAGCATTAATGTTGCCATAGTTGTAAACAAACCATATTAGAGACAATAAAACATTAGGTAACCAATACATTTAACAATGCATTTTAGTACACCATAACTAAGAAATACAATTTTATTTTTTTTCTTGAATAATAAGGTTATGTAGCGTCATTTTAGAGATAGCTTGAACTGGTGACGGATCAACTGTGGATCATCTGCAAAGGAATGCAAGTGTGTGATGAGTTTATGAGCTATTGATTGATATTTCTTTGTTCCATCTTTATACTCTGCTTAAATCAAGTGTATATTTTAGAAAAGAAGGATTTTATATGTTTTAGGATTATTCACTTAACCTATTGCATTGCATAGCTGAGTAGTTGAGTAATAGTGCTTAGCTGACAATCAAACGTCACGGGTTGAATTTTGAGAAGGACTGGTAATTGTAATAAATGGTCTTGGCTATTGAAACAGCTGATATTGTTTAGCAACAATGCTTCACTGAAATAACTCTCTTCACCATTCATTCATGTTTTCAGCCTAAAATACACACCTTGGTTAAATACACACACATTGTCTTAAAAAGACAGAGCAAATGAATGAATAATAATTGTTTAAAATTCATAGTCATTAAAAAAATCCAAAGATCTCAGGGTTAAGTATAAATATAAAATGAACCATCTTCATGTTATTTATCACACTATACAAGCAATATTTCTTACTTGTTATAGCTAGTTTTCCTAGTCTTGTTAAATGTAGGTTTTATGTTATTTTTCATAACATGGAAGATAAATTTCATAGTTTTGATTACACTTAAATAAGTTAAATCTATATAGTTCCAGACAACTACGAATCATTTAGAGATTTACTGAAGAACCGGTCTGTCAAACAACAATATGTGATATTTGAAAGAATGCTCAAAAGCAACCACCCGTCTTTGGATCCAGCAAACAAGAGGAAAATGTTGACTCTAGCTGGGTTCATAGTTGAACTTGTCAGCAATGGAAGTGTGAGTATTTTTTGCTTGGATGAATTCATCACTAAAAAAACAATTTTATGAAGTAGCAATGTGTCAATAGCATGTTTTATCTGTCCAATTCCATTTTATATTTTGTATGAAAAATCTTTTTCTAATCTACTTTGTTCTTTAAACATAGGCCCGTGATTTGCATGTGGCGTCCCGTCCCCCCCTTCCTTGCGGGGAAATTGTTCTCTTCCTTGTGCCCCCAACAAACCTAAAACCTCTTAGTTGGGCTCATTTAATAAAGCAGCCCTGTGCAAACATAAACAGCTTAAGCATGTTAGGTAATTGGCTTGGACAAAGAACCAACAACAAAAATTAATCAAAATACCCCTGCCGCAGCAAACCTGCAGACTAAACGAATTTCCATTTGACTGTTTGGATTTTGAATTAAATCTGTTTAAATAACTTAAGGTTTATCAAGTACCTAGATTTGCTGCTACAGGGAGGCTGTATCAGGGTGTATCAAAGTGTGTTTTTTTTTCTTAAAATATTAAATATTAAAAAGTTTAAAAATATTAAATATTAAAAATATTAAATATTTAAATATTAAAATATTATTAAAATAATTAAATAAATTTACCAAGTTTTATCAAAATATATCCATAAACAAGCAAACTACAACAGTTTACTTAAGAATAATATGAGAATTTTAAATTTACAATTTTGTTTTCTCCGTAACTAATAACTATAGAAAACTCTTCAATATATTAAATTATTTGCTTTTTTAAACTCTTTGAAATGGTTTGAAGAGAAATCAGGAAGTATTATGTTTTGATGGTCAAAAATCAGAAAACCAAATTTTTACCCCATTAAACCCCCATAAAACCCCGTTCCCAAGGTCCAATCCTGCTGGTTCACGGACGTCAAATCTCTCTCTCTCTCTCTCTCTCTCTCTCTCTCTCTCTCTCTCTCTCTCTCTCTATATATATATATATATATATATAAAACAATTTAAAAATAGTGTTTTTGGCCTCTAAGGACATAGGGTCTAGGGCTTACCGTGCTACCTACAGTAATAGTTATTTCCCTATAGGGAAATTCCCTAAAATGTAATGTGAAAGTGAAGGTTGAAAAAATAGGATTAGTTTTTTACAAACCTAGATGAAGTTGAACTTGATTGTTATATCATCCTAATCATGTGGATCAGCTACTTTCTGTTTAATTTTCCTAAATCAAAGAGTTGTCTAATCACGTTACATCTATGGCAAATAAGTGAAGTCTATCTATTATGATTTGTAATAGAATAACTCTTGTTCAAATTACTGTAGTTGTTTCAAAATTTTGCCTGGATTAACATGAAAAAGAGCTAGTATCTTTTTTTTTTTTTTTTTTGAAGTAAACTATAAATTAAAGATTAATGAGATTTTCTAATAAAGCTTGGTACCTGTATGACAAAAGAAAACTATGTATTTAATGATAAAGAAAATTGAATAAACTAACTCTGAACCAATTGTCAGAAAAGTTGTCTCGGAAGTCAATTTCTATTGTGAGGGAAAGATGATTATTGGACGGAAAACAAATTTCACTCACTTTTCTCTTGAGATCTAAGAATTCATAAAATATGTGTAAAAGTTGTCCTTTTATAATTGTTTGATACCTCTTTATGAGTATCTATGGTGGATCTTTAATGCAAAGATGAATTTGAGTTTATTTTACAATGTGCATCTTTTAACAAGACTCAAAGTGTTCTCTTTAGCCATTTTTTGTTTTCAGATCATCTGGGAATTCTTACCAGTTTTGGTATCACAGTTTAATTTACTGAAAGAGTTCAACAAAGAAGAATGCCTTAAAATGATGGTTGATAGCCTTTCAACTAAACTAGAGGACTTGTCAAAGGACACATTACCAGTCCATGGGGTAGGTTTGATCTAACTGTTCATACAAAAAAAAAATACATACAAAACAAAAACATTTATTTTCAAATAGGCCTAGTTTAAAATGATTTTAACTTTGCTATTGTTCCATTTTATATTTTATAATAAAATTGTGTTTTTCTTTTTTTGGGCTATTTTTTTATAGTGGTTTCAATTAGGGAAATCGTATAATTTGTTCAATGTGTGCCATATGTGTCCATCATGCAGCAAATCTATTGTAGTGTTGTATCAATCTGTAGGCTACAAGTCATCTGCCTAGTGACACTGTCTAAAAGGAGGTGTTGCTAGGCTGAGGTGTCCGGTGGTCCCAATAGATCCGGATAAGCAGGTGCTTTGGTCCCCAGACTCTTAGAAAGGCAGCAACTGTGGACATTGGTGTGAACATTTTGAATATTTAAGTTATATACCTATTTTGAACTAATATAAATATTTATATGTATTTGTTATGTTTGGTTGCTCAGGTAATGTACTTGACTTGGTATATTCTTGTGTTTCTGCGACCGCAAGGTATGGATGTCCTGGTGCCTGTCAGCAAGCCAGCTCTAAATTTAGCCTGTAGTCTAGTCACCCGCACACATCATGTCACTCTAGGTCTTCTCTGCTGCTACTTGCTTTTACAGGTTAGTGCCTACTCGCCAAAATCTAAATCTAGGCTTATACTTTTTATGCACGATGTATACAAACTCTCTGAAACACTTTTGTGTGTTTGTTCCTTAGTTTGAAACAATGAAAAAACCATCATACAAACATGGGCCTAAAAATGCTTGGTTTTATGTCCGTCTGTCTATACGTGATTTTCACAAATGTATCCATAACTTTGAAACCTCTTAAGCGATTGACTTCAAACTTAGTACGTAAGTAGTGACCGATAGAAATAATTTTTGCACAAAGTACCAAATTTCATAATTCTACCACTACAAAATGGCATCGATTTAAAATTTTCTATACTAAATATCTTGAAAACGAGTGATTTTACTAAAATGAATCAAGAGTGAGGGTTTTTAGGTAAATGTATGACTAATCCAACAAATTTTTAATTGTTAAGATCTATTTATAAATAATAAAGATATTACAATATGAATGTTACAAAATGGATGGTTCGGCGGCCTAGGCCATACACAGTCTCACAAAAAATTTAATATCCTAGTTGTTTAATGACCCATTTTTACAATAAGGTATCATTGGATTAGTCATAAAACTGCCTGTCAGTTTATTAATAGTTTTAATTAACCTCTTGTTTTTAAGATATTTTGATTGAAAATTTTAAATGGTCGCCATTTTGTATTGGTAGAACTTATAAATCTGGTACTTTGTGGAAAAGTTAGCCTTATCTGTCACTACTTACGTATAAGGTTTGAAGTCAATCGCTTAAGAGGTTTCAAAGTTATAATTACATTTTTTTTAATCTCAGAAAAACGGAAAAACCAAGTATTTTAGACCCATGTTAATATGGTTTTTTTCATTGTTTTGACCTACGGAACAAATATAAAAAAGTGTTCCATAGAGCTTGTATACATCCTGTGTGTTTTAGAAAATATGAATTATTTTCCAAAATCAGGCATTATTGGGTATTATTTCTTTTCTCTTTCTGATTTAAGACCTTGAAATCTGTATATAGAGGGTCATGTATACAGGGTGTTCCCAAACTCTCTACTGACCTTTTAAGGTATCATTTCTGGACCAAAGACAAACTCAAATATCCAGTTAAAATTTCCAAAACAAAATTACCTGTGCAGCCGCCATTTTATTTTTTCACAAAACTATTTTTTATTTGTAGCCTAAGGACTTTTTGTGGTGAATTGAATTGCAGTTCATAGATAAGTGGGTAACACAAAGACCTATTTTAATATTTTTTCCTTTAAATAGGTCCTTGGGTTATTAATCTATTTACTAAATTTCAATTCACAACAAAACACTGATATGAAAAATAAAAAGTTTGATGAAAAAAAATAGTGACTATGCGGGTAACTTTTGAGTATTGCTAATTTTTAACATGATATTTTAGTTTGTCGTTAGTTCAGGAATGATATTTTTAAAGGTCAGTTGAGAGTTCACTTCAGGGACACCCTGTATAGTTTTTAACACTAGGACTGCCCTGACCTGATGCTCGGTACCCTGGCAATTTTTGCCATTTTGCAGAGGTTTTTGTTAACAGTTCGCAGTGTCTAAAGTACTGTTTTATTTATTTATTTATTTTTTAACAGAGGGCCAGGCTTACAAGTGACCATGGGATTGCATCGCAGCTAGAACAGCTTATTGTGCACCCTCTTTCACAGGTTCTCATTATCCGTCAAATCCCAGGTCCTTAGTGAACCTTTTGACTATGGTAACCTGTTCTTCCCTTTGATCTCCCGTCAATAGGCCAGGGGATCTCATACGCAGACCTTGTAGGGCTGGGCACATAAATATCACAAAACGCTGATACCTTCACAGCTTTCACAAGGTCTCTGGCTGGGGCAAGCTGTAGCGAGATTTCCCTGAAGGGACTTAAATCCTAAATTTGCTTGACCAGCCAATCCTCTGTGGCTGCGTTAGCACAGCTAACCACCAAGGCTCCGTCTTAAAGATGGCAGCTGGATATCCTCACGTCTTTGCCACGAATGGCCCACCTGGACAGCTCCCCCTTGATTTTATTGGCTTCAGCCTCCGTCCGTTTCCAGTCCGGGTGTTCAGATATGGCGATAGCCATCTTCTCCACAGACAGTGTCTCCGAATAGGTGGGTGTCGGTGCTCTCTGTTAAACACCCTCTCCCTCTCCCTCTTTTGTCCTCGTCTTCTTTTTTCACCCCCTCTTTCCATCTTTCTTCCTGGAGGCTTCATTAGAGTCAGCTTTGGGGGTGCCGCCCTCGCCCTGCTTTTTTCCCAGCATCTTGGTTCCCGGAGGAACTGGCTTTGCAGGGAGCAGAGTTAGGGTGCTTGGCAATTTTCAAAAGAAGGCCTAGCATTTTTACACACATTTTTTTACAGACAATCTAAGATATATGAAATCTAGGCAATTTATTTCCCTACGTTGAAATATGATTGATTTGTTTCAAATAATTTTTTTTTCCAGAATTAAGGGGGGAAATACGGAAATTGGGGGAAATCAACAAATTTGCGCTGAACATTTGAAACATAAAAATATAATCAGAAGTATAATTTATCATAATATGATAAATATTACATGTATTTGTAGGAAATATATTTCTGAACAAGAAAATATACATATATATATATATATAAGCATATATATATAACTAATTATTCGTGTTTCGAATAATGTGTTTGCTGACATGCTATATATATATATATATATATATATATATATACAGAAATATAAACAAATAAAGGTTCCAGAAGCTTCATTCTGGCGTGAGACACACATACAATTGTAGGCTAGACTAGGATTTAGGCCTAGCCTACTAGGCATAACCTCTAAACAATCATCATTTCAATAACACAAATTTTGACATAAATAATAATACTTACCAAGCGTAATATGGATAAATACTACTACTAAATCATACACCACCTGACAAAACACTTCTTTTACACTAAAACACTAACCTCTGATGAAAATTAACACAGATAATAAGTGTAGCCGCACTGAAACCCTAATTTGGATTCCGGCGAGCAGAATGCAAACAACTTGTTTTTCCAGTTACAACTAATGTGTCACCTGAATCTCAATATTGAAAGACACCAAAACATAGAGATAGACCGTTTTCTTAGCTTCAAATAGGTATGACTCTCATCACTCTATGTCCATTGTCAACATATTTATTCGTAATTTAGAAACCAACGGCCAAAAATGGCCAACTGACAAAACTGATTTCAAACAAATGTTTTTCAGACTTCCTAACGTCGTATGACAAAGTTCTCTATACGAAAATAAAGAACAACTCAAGTTCTTTCCAATGGTACCAACCACTTCCTATTTAGGCCAAAATTACAACTTGTAGATTTTTTTCAAGATAACGTGTTTTACGAGATTTTGTCGATCGCAGCTCAAAAATTTTACGCGCGCAAAATATTTTACAAATTATAATAGCATTTATATTGATCTGTTAGTGCTACGAGGTTCGTTTATATATGAAAACAAAAGTTGTTAATAATCTCTTCTTTACAACGGTATCAAAATTATTACGCTTCTGGATCATTTTCATTGCGTAATAAGCGTTAAAAAAATTTCCGAACCGCCGACTGGAAGGCAGTCCTAGGGTTAAATATAGTTTGTAAGATGCCACTCGTCAGTTTTGTGCTATCAATTTCCGAATGTCTTTCAGCGTTGCATAAATGAAATGTCTGTTGTAATCTAAATCCCTTTATTGTCTAAAATATATATTGTATTTTTGTATCATTTGGTTGCTAAATGCATTTTTATTTTTTTATTTTTAAAAGTAAAGTAAAAACTCACTAACTCAACAGTCAACAGCTAACAGGGATGTCTAGCTGGCTTTGTCCTACTATTTTTTTCCACTTTTCAAGTTTTAATTGTTGAATATCCAAAATCTCTTTGAAGATTGTTCACTCAATATGTAAAAATACTCATGTAAGTAATAATTTTATATGTGAAAATTGTTCCAATATGTATTCATTTATAAAACTTATTAAAAATTAAATGTTTTGGATACAACCTGTGGGTCCACAAATTGTTGAGTTAGTAAGTTAAGGTTTTTCTGAGTATGAAACTGATTTAAGCTATAGTTACTAGTTAGCTTAATGGATTGCAATTTATATTATTCCAGTTTGCATTACATAGTTTTTAACTGTTTTATTCTTTCAGGATGCCAGGAATTCCTCAGTACTTTATCCTGAAGCCATATATTATTTAAGTAATTGTCTAAAAACAACTGTTTCAAAACAAAGAAGTAGTGAAAGTAAGCAGGGGAACACAAAATCCAAGATGAATAACGAGTAAGTGTGAGAGTTCCAGTGGGAATTTCTGTATCTTTAGAGCTTTAATTTGTATTACATGGGAGAGAGAAATAATCTCTACTACATTAGTTTTATCTTTGCATACTCTACCTCATCAGATACGTTGATAAATTGTTGGGACCCAAATGAGCGTCTTAAAATGTGAAGGTGGTACGTAAAAAAATATAAAAAACTGTTTCTAAGCTGCATTGTATGTGAGGTATCAAGTTTTGTCTATAATTTTCAATTTTTACATCTTTCAACAGCCTAGTTTAGATAAATCACTACTTAAAAAGTGTTAAAATGGTTGCCATATTATTTATTTGTGAATAGCATACAGTATTGGTTCAATGTACTGTAATTTGAATACATTTTAGTGAAACACAATTATTAATAATTGTAGCCTATATTTATAATAATATGGCTAGTAAAATTGTATTTCAAACACTTAACTCATAATAACACCTTCAAAAATGCTATTAATGTTTAAAATATGAATACAGATAAACTATTTTGTTTAAGATATTCAATCAAATGTTTTCAGTAAACTAACCAATCCAAGCACAGGCTAAATATAAACACATTAACTTACAGCCCTAAGGCTAAAGATAAGGATAGAACATAGCATTATTTTAGTTCGGTTTTAGATTAGAAGCTTAAAACTAATGGAAGAAAATATTTAGTGTTATTATTGAGTAATTTTTTCAGGAATGAAGCAGATGAAGACCTCAAGTTACCCATAGATTTTGAGAATGGCGTGGAAGATGTTCACAAGGTGTTACATTGTAGTGTTGTGTTGCTGACTGATTTTGTCAAAGCCTACAGGAAATACCCTCAGTCAAAACTTATGTTCAAGCCTGTACATGATTCAGTATGCAATTTAAAGGTTTGTATTTCATATAAAATTATAATTGGTGCTGAACATACTGTATAAGAACTTCCGCTAAACTTTTCATTAATGTTCAACCTTACTGTACTTGTAAACCCGAAGTCAGTATATAGTAATTTCCAACACTGTAAAAATTATCCTAAATTGTGACATATTTAATACCTTGATCAGCTTGGATTGTAAAGTGACATAGTTTTCACAGTCACCATTGATTGTTGTGACATCGTTGTTTATATTTTTTATAACTCATTAGAAATATGGGGTTAAAACTCTACGATCAATATTTATGTCGTATTTTAGCATCATGTGGCATTATGTGATCTCATACAATCATTTTATTTATAAGTCTGCTGCAGAGACCATGTTAAAAGTAGGTGATAACATCCAGAGCCACTTACATTAACAAGAATCTACAGTAGAACAGGACCGAGCCCCTGGATGGATAACGGTTTTGCCAAATAAACCAATCTATTCAAAAAATAATGTATACCTAATAATTATGTGCACTCATTAATTTGTAGTCAAATAGCTGTGTTTATGTCTCTTTTGGTTTACTTTTTACTAAAGGCTGCTGCAGGTGACGCTCAAGGTTTCATCGTGACCAAAAATAATGTTCATGATTTGCTGCGATTTCAATAGTTCAAACCAATTGTAGTATAAAAATATGTATTCAGTACTTTCCAGAACAACTCGATATTACTTGACCTGATTTGGGCACTAGGCCTAAAGGTTAAGGTCACCATTTTTATCCGACCCACAATGAAATAGTCTGGCCCACAGATCCCTAATACTATTCCTAAAAAATAAAATGGAAAGATGTATAGCTAGTCTCTTAGCCTCCTAGATCTAAGCTCCTAGGCTGATGAGATTATAAAAAATAGGGTCTAGTTCATTGAGTTGAAGCAATACCACATGGATTTCAAAATTCCCTAAGCTCCAGCCACCAAGGAATCAGAAAAAAGAGGCCTCTCTGAAGTGAGCTGCTAAGTGCCACACAGATTTAAAATACGCTCTACACCTGTAAGCCGTGGGAAAAACGTTCTGATGTTGACTTCCAATAAGTGGCCGGATATCAGATATTCTACTGTGTTTTCGTTAACAGTACACTGAAAGTCACATTTGTGGCAAAACACTGAAAATCTACTGCGGCCGTTTTACCATCATTGTTGCCTTCCCTTATCTTGGCAAAATCATATAGTGTTGCGTGGTTGTGTAGACATTATCATCATCTCCGAAGTTTTGGCGAAATTATGAACATCTCTCGTAGTTGCAGGAATATCATAGTCTCCTGCAATATCTGAAGACTTGATGATATGGTTGGCGCGGTGGGATTTTGAATTTTTAATCACGTGATCTTTGCAGATGAGCCTGCAATCACGATTACATTGCAATAGTTACATCTCTCAATCTCATAGGCTCAGCTCGGCTTGAAAATCGAGCTGTGCGCAATACTCTATACATATAAGCTTCTAATAGGACCTAAGGTCGGATATGAGGGTTTCTAGTGTATTAGAAAAAGTGAGAGTTTTTTTCTAAGTAACTTGTTTTATATATTTTTAAATTATGTTTTCACTTTTAGTACTGCATGTATTGTTGTGTATAGTATAACACTAATATTCATCCAATATTTTTTTATTAATATTTGCTTTATTTGAGAAATTCAAATCATTTTTATGATAAAACTATGTAAAGTTACTCTTAAACTATTATTCATGCAAGTTTATTATTGGTGGGCTTTTATTGTAGGCTTTAACTTCTTCCCTTTCCTTAATCCATAGTCTGCTAATCTACTGTGTCTAGTCAATGTTGGCTTAGCTGTAATGTATTAATTAATTGCATAAGCCTATAGCCACTAATGTCTAAACTGTAGTAAAATCTATGCTTGTTTATTATTACTAATAATTACATATTCCATTAAGACCTACTTTTAAGGATTACTTAGACTGATTATGTGTTTTTCATTTTGTGTCTCAAGGGTGCAAATCCACAACATAGGCTAATCTGTCTGCCTTTCTTAGTGTGTGTCATATGTAGGGAGGGGGGGGGGGGTTTGTGAATGTGTTACAATCAAACATAAAGTTAGTGTGCATTTTTAGAATAAGATTAAGTTTGGAGAACCTAACTGTGACCAAACAGACTATAAAAACACTTACTGTATAGTTCAATTAGATGCAAATTTAAAGAATGTTTCAGTGTTAAACATTCAAACCTTCATTAATCAGTATGTTTTTGGCTTTTGAAATACAGTATACTTTTTCTGATGTTTTTTTCTCTTTTTTTTCGAGAGGGTAAAAAAATCTGCTTGCATTTGCTTTAATGGTACCGCACACTAAGGGTATGTGGGGTTGCCTCTTTACAACTCTTCCAGGTGACCCACTAAAAACAACCCCTTTATCCTCTGCCCCTGTAAACTAGACATGTGATCACCTTTCAGCATTACTTCATGGCTAGAATGTTTTTTTTTTTTACTGTTTTAGTTCAACAGCCTTTTCTTCCATAACCTTACGTATGAAACTTTCCCTAGTTTTCCAGTTGTCTTCTTACTCTGATTAGATTATCAACTCTGACCCTCTGACTGAGGCTTTCCTCCATAATTTGCCGCTCGTTTGCAAACTTTGTTACACAAGCCAAGTACTAACTGGAGTAGACATCCTGTCTTTAAGGACCAGCCGAAGCCAACATTTTATTTAAGTAGAACATGTTGAATGAGCCACCCATAGATTGTGCTGCTTTCAAAATTAAAATTCTATCCCCTCACTTAGTTTTGGATTTATTTGTGTATTTCTTTTTCATTGGTATTTTTTAAGGTTTTTTGTGGGAACTGTCCAAACTTTGGTCTTGTTACCATCTAACGTCAATCTTTTGTTAGATAGCATCACTAATTGATTGCCCAATGACAAATGGTATTTGGGTAAAGAAATTATCTCACTCGGAAGGACCTTCAGATTTGAAAGCGAGCACTATAACCACTCAGTTACGCAAAGAGTTATAATATTGTAGTATTCTTCATAAATCAGTAATTGACATCAGTCTGCGGTGCAGTTCAGTTATGTTTATTTTATTATTCCAAAACCTGGCTACAGCTTTAACATAAAATGAGTTGTCTATTCCTCTCAATAGTCAAAGGTATTTATTCGTTACAGGCAAATATTATCCCAAACTGTTCCGTCCGTGGGTTCAAAACACAATCTATGTATGCAAACAAAGTTAAACTGTATGTACATGGGATGTGTGATGAAGTTTAGATTTTTTTATTAAACATTAAAAATATGGAAAATAAACAAAAATATTGTCTGTAAACCAATAAATGTTTGTTTTACAACCTCCAAAAATATTTCACCACTCGGGAGTATTGACCGTTACGAGTTTTGACTTGTTAAGGTTTGTAAATCACACCTAGATAAATTAGTTAAGGAGAAAGGAAGGATACACCCTGAGGAGGGCCTTAAGAGGGACTCGCCTAATTTATGACCATGAAAATAATAAAAAATATACAATAATCAGCTCCAGAAAGCGTTTAAAAACCAAGGCTACCCCATAAACCTTATAAATTCCCAAATACAAGCGACACAGCCCAAAACAATCCCTAGAAAGGAGAAGAATACTAACAACCAAGGTTAACACCTAAAGTTGCTACCTACCACCCTCGCCTACAACCTCTGAACCATCTTCTGAAATCAGGTTTCAAAATTCTAGAATCTTTGAGCTTAACCAAGAATCGTCTCCAAAACCCTAGTATAAAGACAACCACTAAATCTAAATAAAACTTACTTCTTCACCCTTCAGTACCGGACACTTCAATATCCTCATCAGAAAAACCTAAACCCCGGTTCTTTAACCTAAACATTAAACGTAACTCCTTCAATGATAAAAGGTGCAAATCCTGCAACATTCACAAACCAGCACAAACTTTCTCCAGCTCTTTCCACAATAAACAGTACAAAATCAAAGGACACTTTACCTGTAGCTCAGAAAACCTGATTTATCTATTGTAATGCACCCAAAGCCCTGGCTCCATACATTGGCCTAACGACAGAAACATTAGTAAAATAATGAACACTGTCACGACGTTAAATAAAACTAACAATGAAAAACTCATAGAACAACATGTCCTAACCCACAACCTCCAATTTGCCAGTTGCTATACAACTAAAGTTTTGAAATCCCTTCCAAAAAACCAATGCAATAGCTCCATGCTTAGATGATTAGAATTGGCTTATCAATTTGTTACCAATTCACAAGCTCCATCCAACTTAAACATAAGATAATCCCAAATTCCTTCAAAAATATTCCTAACCCACACAACAACACACTGTCTACAGCAACAGAAGTACGGTAAAGGCAATGGTGTAAATATGTATATATACTGTTAAAAGTCAAAAATGGAAAGAGAAATAGACTGTATACTGGGCAGAAAATAATTTAATTATTCACAAAAGAAAAGTTACTCAATCATAGTAAAATTCTACCAAACAAACACTCCCCAGTAATCTTCTCGACGAATCCATGACAAAACGGTGGTTGAACCGGTCCAATAAAATGTTTTGACATTTTCAAATCCCAAACTCTTTAAGACATTGTCAGTTAGACGAGCGCCAATGGTAGCCGCCAATAACTCCAGTCGAGGAATAGTCATCTTCTTGACAGGTGCAACTCTACTCTTCGCTTGAACTAATTGAACTGTGGTATGTCCATTAGATTCACCCCTCACCTTTTGGCTTGCATCACAAAAACAGTGAACTGTCCAAGAAATATTCCCTCCGATTTCATTTCCAAAATATCTTGGAATTTTCAAATTTGAAAAAATCTCAAGTTGCTTTGCCCAATCTAAAAACAAAAGTTTTATCTCTTCTGAAACCTTGTCATCCCATCCAATTTTACTTTCCCACGTTTTCTGCAGCAATATCTTAGGCAAGAGAGTAGCAGGACAAGTTATACCTATGGGGTCAAACAACTTGTGTGCAAAAGACAAAATAGATCTCTTCGTTACTATTTCAGGCTCTTTAAACTCAAAGTTTTCAAAATTCAACTCAATCATGTCAGTATTTTTGTTCCAATTTAAACCTAAGATAGGTGTCAAGATAGAATCATTTTTGAAACTCTGAATTTCTGTGTACTCCCAACTCCGAAGACAGAATCTAGCATCTTTCATTACCGAAGTCGCTTCATCTACAAATTGATTCAAATCTTTTTCTAGACAATCGTTCAACGATGGCTGATTCTTTTCTTTAGCAGATGCATCAAATACAGGTCTCAATTTCGTGGTAAGGCTGTTTTCTTTTATCACATGTCGATGCGGTAGGTAGTGACCAATTTCCAAATCAGCATCGTTAACCTTCTCTATGATACCTAACTCCTCCCAGTCAGACAACACCCGTTGATATGAACTAAGATATCCACTAGAATTAAGTTTATTTGTAAGATTACTGAGTCTCTTATGTGCTACTTTTAAATTAGTGGGTAACGGAGGGTGATCTTCAACCCATGGCAATTTGACCTGATATCTGCCATTATTTTCCACTGAAACAGGTTCTACAAAATGTTCCATTGTTCTACTTTTAACTGAAGATTCACTCTTTACCTCCACTGGATCCTTGATTCCTAAAACATCCAAACTCCACAAATCTGAAATGGATTTATTATGAATAGGGGACAGTAAAGAAGTTACTGCCATAGAACTGGACCTGTCATTCCCTTCAACTGTAGTTCTTCCCATTAAAGTCCAGCCCAACAAAGTGTGCATCGCAACTAACCCGTTGGAAAGCAGATATCGTTTCTCAGTATAAAGTTTCCCGGCAACGTCTGCACCTATCAGCACTTCAATAGGCCCGTCTCCATCTGTTACATTAATTCCCAGTGTTCCAAGCTCAATGGACCAAGGACCAGGCTTAACTGTTGTAACATCGTTACAAATTATATCTTGATCAAGAACGTCAAAATTGCAGGCATAACTGTTATTTAAGTCACTTAGTCTAACCTTATAACACCCATGTTCAACTGTTTCAGTACTAGTGCCACCAAATAAAGCATGAGCTAGCTTCTCCTTTTTGACTATGTCGTATCCAAATTCCTTTGCTGTATTTTTCAAAATATAAGACCGTTGTGATCCCGTATCTATTAAAACACGTGCTGTTCGCTCTCGATTTTGGTTTCTAATTTTTACTAGAAAGGTTTGTAAAAACACTTCTGTGTGAACATTGTTTGCTAGAGAACTTTCTTTGACTGGTTGTTCACTCAATGAACTTCCTTCTGCAGCAGATGCCCTACACATAACAGCAGTGTGCCTCCTTCCACAGTTAGGACATTTTACTCTAACTTTACATTGCGCACTCCTATGACCATACTTCAAGCAAGTAAAGCAACAACCATTTTTTCCAACGATTTTCACCTTCTCATCTACTGTCAATTTACTGTCTTTACAGTTTTCAGCTAAGTGGTTAGAACCACAAAACATACATTTAGCGTCTTTAGTATTTAAATTATAAGACTTTGTTGGGTTAACTAAACCAGCAGCTGTTGTCAGCATTACAGTATGTCTGGCGTAACTAGGCTTAGGTTGAAATACAGAAGATTTACTTACTTTAGGCTGTAGGTTAGGTCGCTTACTATTTTCAAAACCAGATGCGGCTAGGGTAATCCTTTCCTCGTTAGCAACCTCCTTTTGCAGAAACTTCATCAAACCATCAAGTCTATCCTTAAGTTCAGCATCAACTTCATAGCCGTAGTGACGCTGCCAAGCTCTCAACAGTTCCTCGGGCAAACAAGACTCTATAAGAGGATATAACATAGCAGAACATTTGTCAGTTGTTACTCCTAATGTCTCCAATGCTCTTAGCTGGGTTTCCAGTTTATCGTAAATGAAAGAAACTTCTACCTTACTGTTTAAATTACTCAGCACTAACTTCAAAAGCTCTCTAATATACACTTCTATGAGAAGGTTATCTCTACCAAAACGACTTTTAAGACTTTGCAAAGCTTTTGAATAGTTCTCAGCGGTAGCAGGATAGCTTTCGACCAGCTGACGAGCCCTAGAATTAGCTAAAGTAGCCTGCACAAGATAATGATATTTATCAATATCGTCAATATTCTCGTCATCATCTATTCTTTTGAATTGTGCCCAAAAAGGTAGCCAATCCTTCAAATCCCCGCTAAACTTTGTGAATTCAATAGTAGGTAGCCTCAGCTTAGTCCTAACAGCAGTAGATTTACTCATTACAGACCCATTGGAATTAGGTGAAGTGGCCCTAGACCTAATCAATCTACTTTGTACAGCTAAAGTAATTCGATTAAACTTCTCTACATATTCATCTGCTAGCCTAACTTCTTCATTTAACTCTTCTTCATCTGCTTCAGAATCAAGCAAGAAATCTAAAATTTCCCTGTCTAAAGTTTTTAGTTCTTCTATCTTACCTTCCAGAGAGCTCAATTTACCCTGTATGTTGTGTATGTCTTGCTCATCTTTGCATAGCTCCTCATTTATTCCATTATAGATTCTGGTAAATGCTGTTCTGAAGGTTTTTCTTAGTTTCCTATTTCTTTCCATTATCTCAATAGTGACTATCTGGTTAAGAACTCATACAATCCTGTCACGGTCGCCAAATGTTAAAAGTCAAAAATGGAAAGAGAAATAGACTAGATAATGAGCAGACAATAATTTAATTATTTACAAAAGAAAAGTTACTCAATCATAATAAAATGCTACCAAACCATATTCTTTGTAATCACAACATAACAATTCATTCAAAAATCATATGTCTCAAAATTATAAAAGTTCATATTTTCATAGCAGCTGGAAAAGACAATACAAAATATAAACCATATAGTCCAGTAAAATAAGACATTTTGGTATGCAAAAGGTCGGGTAGTTCTGATTTTTGGATATGCTGTTAGTATTGGGCCCATAACATAAAATCCAAGTTATCCACCTCGAGATACTGCCGCTCGCCGTGGGGCGCGCCACTTGTTATCGAAATATCATAAATATGGCAATTCCTATTGTTTTTCACTCGTTCTCGCGAACCGTTGATTTTACCGAAAATTTTATATTATTACATTAAAGAAGAATAAATTTGTGACAGTTTAAGCCCAACAGCAAGTATGTAGCGTAAATAATGGTCAAAATACAGACCATCAAAATAAATAAATTTTTCCAAAGACGTATAAAAATTGTGGTTTTTTACAATATTTCCACAATATAGTTGTTTGAAGCAAACACCGTATTGATTTAGAGAGTATGCCAGTTTATTTGCTATTATTAGAAAATAAATGAAAGTATGAATAAAAATACCCCCACCTCAGCAAACCTGCATACTAAGCGAATTTCCATTTGCTTGATTTGATTTTAACAAACCTATTAAATAACATTAGGTTTAACTAGTACCTAGGTTTGCTGCTACAGGTAGGGTAATATAGTACTGTATATATTTTAGTAAAATAATAATAGTATGATAAGAAACAAATAAATTTACCCAATTTTATAAAAATGTGTCTATAAATAAGGAAAACACAATAATTAAAAATCTTCGCTTTGGAATAACTTGAGGTTTTTTAATTTACATTTTTTAATTTTCTCCGTAACCAATAACTGTAAAAACATTTTAATGTTCTAAATTATTTGTTTTTAAGCTCTACAAAATTCTTTAATGATACAATTGTAAAATTGTAAGTTTTGAGGGTTAAAAATGAAAAAAAATATTCTTACTGGCAAAATACCTATAAGGCAACCGTTCCTATGGCCTTATCATGCCGATCATGCTTCGCGATCTCGTTTTAATAAATAAATGTACGTTTACATGATTCAATGATTTATTTGACCATCAAGCAAAACTAATAGGCTAAGTCACTTACAATACAAAGTAAATGATAAATAGTCCATCTCTTGATTCACAAATAAAAGTAATGTTTGTACTAAATCCCACTAAATCGGATGATTTTTGGTAATCATCGTGCTAACGGACGATAATAACTTTTTTAGATACAGTTTAGTAACATCTTTAGTTTTTTTTTTTTTTTATACAGGGTCTCAAAAAAACTCACCTAGTTTGAAAATTTATTTATTTATTGTACTAGATACAAACTACTGTTCAACGACTGATACCATAGAGAAGGCTATGCTGATACATTAAATGAAAGGTAATAAAATAAAAGTTATTTTAACACTATCACACCTCAATATGCGAACCATTTGTAGCCCTGCAGACATGCAAGCTATTTTTACTCATTTTATCATTAATATTTTATTATTTGTATTATAATTTATTAACAAAACTATGTTCAAGGTCAAATAGCTTACGCAACTTATTGCCAACGTACGAAACTAAAACTTTGAAGTATACTCTACACAGCACGAAATTATTATTACTCATCCATTTTAACAATAGTATCGTGAGGTATGTTTAAAACTATGGAGTCTTTTTCGGACACCTGGTATAGGCCTATATACATATATATATGTTATAACAATTTGAACCAACTGTATTTTTGGCCTCTAGGAATACCAAAATGAAAAAGTAAATTAGTCCCGGATCTAGGTCTTACCATGAGACCTACTGTAATAGCGTATTCCCTATAAAGGAAATTTGCTAATAATCAGCATATCATTTATATTGAATGGTGTGTGTTGAGGAAATCTTTTCATCAATTTCGTTGTCTCGAGCAATGCGATAATGGCGCACGTCAACATGTTGCTCACTGTTAATGTTCAACTGACGTCATTTTTTATAATATTTCTCAACTTCCTACAGATTTGATGAGGACGGGTCATCCCAAGCGCCCATCAAGTTACAAAATTTTGTCTGTTATCCCTCGTCCTCGAGTCAATCCATCAGGGCTTTTCATTGTCTTTATGAGGGCCTGTTCGATGGTCTAATCAGACCAAATTCCACACCAGAACATGTCTGTACGTCTTGTAGTGAAATTTCCGATCTTTGTGAATTTTTTGTGTTCTTCAATATCAATCCTGTATTTCAATTCATATTCAGCATGTCCTGTATAGATGGGCGCACTTGGCGTGGAAACATTACCCGCTGCATGGAAGATCTGTAGAGTGATTGTAATTGGAAGATCTTTTTTGCCTGATCTTTCAGCCTCAATAAACTGTTAACTATGTTAAACTGTTTTATTTTGTTTTCATGTGAAAGTATTGTACCCAAAGCTTAGCTTAAATGTTTATGCATAAACATTTGATAGCTTTGGGAAGAGTAGTTTTGCCGTTGAAGGTATATTTTGAAGGTCTGTTTGTCGGCATGTAAACCTACATTTATTAAAACGAGTTCGCGAAGCATGATCAGGCCATGGGAACGGTTGCTTTATAGGGTTTTTTTTAAGATCGGGTTTTTCGTATTTTTGACCCACAAAACATTTACAATGTATCTCTAAACCTTTTTGTAGAGCTTAAAAACAAATAATTTAGAACATTAAAATGTTTTTTTACAGTTATTGGTTACGGAGAAAATTAAGAAATGTAAATTAAAAAACCTCAAGTTATTCCAAAGCGAAGATTTTTAATTATTGTGTTTTCCTTATTTATAGACACATTTTTATAAAATTGGGTAAATTTATTTGTTTCTTATCATACTATTATTATTTTACTAAAATATATACAGTACTATATTACCCTACCTGTAGCAGCAAACCTAGGTACTAGTTAAACCTAATGTTATTTAATAGGTTTGTTAAAATCAAATCAAGCAAATGGAAATTCGCTTAGTATGCAGGTTTGCTGAGGTGGGGGTATTTTTATTCATACTTTCATTTATTTTCTAATAATAGCAAATAAACTGGCATACTCTCTAAATCAATACGGTGTTTGCTTCAAACAACTATATTGTGGAAATATTGTAAAAAATCACAATTTTTATACGTCTTTGGAAAAATTTATTTATTTTGATGGTCTGTATTTTGACCATTATTTACGCTACATACTTGCTGTTGGGCTTAAACTGTCACAAATTTATTCTTCTTTGATGTAATAATATAAAATTTTCGGTAAAATCAACGGTTCGCGAGAACAAGTGAAAAACAATAGGAATTGCCATATTTATGATATTTCGATAACAAGTGGCGCGCCCCACGGCGAGCGGCAGTATCTCGAGGTGGATAACTTGGATTTTATGTTATGGGCCCAATACTAACAACATATCAAAAAATCAGAACTACCCGACCTTTTGCACAGCAACCCCTATATTTTCTGACAGATTTACTGGACTAATAGATTATTTAAATGAAATGTTTGTATACTATATCCAACATATACAGTTTATAACAGTTTGCGACATACGTTTAAAACAGTGCTAGAACTGTAACTGTCATTAAACCTCTAAAGAAGCCCATGAAAGGGGCAAAATATCAGTTTAAATGTGTCTCTTATTTGTGTAATTTTTAATTCCTGGGACTCTTCCTTCAGGTGAGTTAGTTGTGTATCCTTCCTTTATTCTTAACAAGTGAATGAGCTAAGAACTCCATGTTTAGTTGTATACTATGTATACATTCAACATAGTATTACCCACCTTACAGTCTGTGGGTTATCGGTAAAAAATGAATGAATGAAAACACTGCTTTATTCAACGAAAATAATCATCACAAACCTAGGCTCCTCGCAGGAAGCCCCATTTCTGAACAAGTGCAAGTTTGGCCAAGTTGTTTTTTCCCATCAAAAATTATCTAGATGAATGAATATTTTCCATGTAACACCCTCTTTACAGGAGTGACTTTATGAAAAATGTCGCTACTTTCATATATTGTATAAAGAAATAGATGTGTACTAATTAGGTTTCATTCAGTTTAAAATTTGCAGGTAGAAACATACTCGCCAACTCTCAAAGAAGAAATCACTGAGCTACAAACACTCTTGAAGGTACTGAGTTCAGCCCAACTTCCGTCCTTGGCAAAAAATACAAAAAAGCCTAAAGCTCTTCGTCAGTATGAACCATCATTCCATACTGTGTAAGTATTAGAAGTAATTTGTATTTAACTTCACATTGGTCTAATTGTTCTAAATTCACTAAATTAATCTCAAAAATTTTTGAAGTTATTTGTATACCAAACAATACATATAAAAATATCATTGGATATACTTACATGGTTTAGTTCTACAAGTGATTTTGGGCCCTTTAGCACGATGATAATGTATACTTCTTATGTATTCAAACTTGTCCTGGCTACAATATTTGTCAATAAATTGTTCATCCTGCGACACAATTAAATATTATTGTTGGGTTTTTTCATAAGTAATAATTCTAATTTATTTAATGTTAAAATATTTTTGTTGGTACTGATTTAAGCTCAAACATAGAATAACATAATAATTTTCACTAAATGAAATGGAGCCATTCCCAAATAACATGCATTTGATAGAGGAAAATAAGGTTTTTTGTTATTTACACAAAAAATAAAAGAGATATGAAGTAAGTGTAAATTGAAAAGTTGTTAAGAATTAAAAAGCCTATAAAATGATGTGCCACTAGACATATGTTGCTATTTGAACATTTTGAAAAATGGGCAGTTTCAACATTTTTTTAATGAAATTTTTGGGAATTTTTATTATTTCAAAAAAACTTTACTTGTAGCATATCACAGTAAAGCTAATTTCATAATGAGTAAGAAAATTCAACCGGAGAAGGGCTTAGTGCATTGGTATAGGAAGCACAGAATATTAAGAGAATTTTTTGTTTTTTCCAAAAAAAACTGCCACCATTTTGAAACGTCTTTTACTTTTGACTGTGCGGTATGAACATTTAATAGTTAGTTTTATCTTGATTAAGTTTTAGTCCATTAACTTAAAACCAGCTGGACAGTTCATAGTAAGTTTGATTAGTTTTATGCTCCAATTCAAAATGGGACCTAGCTTTGATGATTGTTGTTGTTGTGTTGTTTTTTCTGCTTATAGAATGGTTTTTGTTGAAACATTCCTAGGTAAATCATTTATATATAGTAAAATTAAAAAGAGCAAAGGTCCTAAGATAGACCCTTGTGGAACACCTATTTTAATGTTCTCCCAATGAGACTTTGATACTAAATAATTTTTCAAAATTACAGTGCATTGGAACCGGTTTTCTAGGTATGATTTTATCCATGTAATTGATTTCATTGAACATTTGTACACATCAAGCTTTTTAAAAGTATGCTATGGTTAACACAATCAAAGGCCTTGGAAAGGTCACAGGAGACACCCATGATACTGACCCATCCAGAGCAAGTTCGTTTGTTGCCCCTACTGTACTGTGACCTTTTCTAAATCCAAATTGCTCAGCGTCCAGAATTGAGTGTGCCTCTAGAAATTTGATTAAGTGCTATGCTATTTTTTCAAAATTTTGGAAAAAGAAGGAAGAACTGAAATGGGACGATAATTATCAGGATTTTGTTTTTGTCCTCTCTTGAAAAGAGGATTTACTTCTGAATACTTAAAATTTGTAGGAAAAACAGAAATTTGGAAAGATTGATTTATTAAAACCGATATTGGAACAGAAATAGAGTGCATTACTTTTTTCACAATTTCAAACGGTATTTCATCCCATCCTGCAGATTATTTATTTTTTAATAACCGGAACTTAATTGTTTTAATAACATCATCTGCAGTTACATTTGTGAAACTAAATTTTACTTGATTTAAATCAAAGTCAGTCTGCTGAGTTAAGATTAATGCTTCCTGCTCACAAGGTTGAACACTGTACTAATATCATTGCTCAGTTCAATAATTTTTTTTTGTTGGAAAAACTAGCTATAACATCTCCATTTTTGATAGGCATACTGTTATCTATTACAATATCAGGGAATTTAAGACAAGGTTTATTACAACCAAGCTCAGATTTCACAACTTTACGGCAGCTTTACTCTTATTTTCTGAATTTTTTATAAGACTAGAATTATAAATTTCCTTTCACAATTTACAAACATTACTGAAGAACTTTTAGCGAATTTCCCTATAGGAAGTAGCTATTACCGTAGGTGGCACGGTAAGACCTAGGCCCGGGACCGATTTACTTTTTCATTTTGATGTCGCCAGAGGCCAAAAACACTATTCGTTCAAATTTTTATATATGTATATATATATATATAGATTTATTTATATATATATATACGTCCGTGAACGCGATAACTTGAGTAATTTTAGTCCGATTTTGATGAAATTTGGTTTGAAGGTGTAAGGCGGGATAAACTTGAATGAGTTTGCGAACCAGCATGATCGGACCATGGGAACAGTGTTTTACGGTTGCTTTTATGGGGTAAAAATGGTTTTTCTCATTTTTGACCCTCAAAACACAAAATTTCTCAATTTCTCTCTAGACCTTGTTAAAGAGCTTAAAAAAACAAATAATTTAGTATGTCAAAGTGTTTTTGTACGGTTATTGGTAACGGAGAAAATTCAAAAAATTGTAAATTCAAAATTCCCATGTTATTCTTATGGAGAATATTGTAAAATGATGTAGTTTGCTTGTTTATTGATATATTTGGATTAAACTTGGCCAATTTATTATTTTATACTAAGCTATTAATATTTTACTAAAACACTCGCATAATTAGTTTCCTTGTAGCAGCAAACCTAGGTACTCATTAAACCTAATTTTATTTAAATAGATTTTATCAAAAGTCAGTTCAGACACATGGAAATTTGCTTAGTCGGCAGGTATGCTGCGGTGGGGGTATTTTATACATTTTATATATACAGTATCCTTTGTTGGGAAACTTATTTTATTACTTAACATACCGTGCATTTTAAATCCTAAACAAAGTCAAAACACTTAAATACAAACATGGCATCCATCAGAAGGTCTTGTTGATTAGCAAAATATACAGCAGTTTAAACACCTCTTTTACAATGTTATCATTACCTATATATAATCCTTGCAAACCATACGCTACGCATCGATTTATATAGGCCTACTACCGGGGAGTATTATACATTGATGATCATAATATGCTGAAATTCAACACGCAATCAATTAAAACAATACTATACAACTGACACAAGTCCAAGACAAGAACCAGGCAACTACATATTAGGACAAATCATATGGATCGTCAAACTATAATTATTTTATATCTAAAAGGGATCAGCCTCAGCAGTGTGATGTGTATAGTCAGTCGTCAGCTGTCGGTTTTGTTGTTTGTCTTATATTGACAACTGGTCCGTGTCTCAAGATAATCAGGCTAACACCTGTTTGTGTCAAGTAACATGCACGGGTAGTGACATTAGACAGTGCTTGCCATTTTTCAAAATGGTTCGTTCTTTGCTCTTTTCCTACAATGTGTGATCTTTGTAGCTACCCTTAATTATATAATGAGACACAGGGGAGTTATAGCATTGACTTTATGGTTATAGTTTGATATTTTGATTAAAATAAAATCCATAAAATACGAATGGCTATAAAATAAGATGCCGTTTTGGTTGTTTCGTGTATTTTTTTAATAATTATAAAATATAAATTACATTCATTGTTTGACGAAACTGATTTCATTTTCACAGGTTCCCGGTCTTACAAAACCTACTGCCTCAAACAAATTTGTGTTTTCATTCAGGTGGTTCGAGAGATCCCTGTCGTGGCTATCGGCACACAAAAGCACTTTTATTTTGTCCTGATTTTTTTGTTTGACATTAACTTATTGGTTACAGTTTTATTGGATGGTTTCATGATTGTGGATGGAACTTTTTCTATGACATCTTCTTGACTGTACTCGTGGATTTTAGATAGAGCATCAAAGCGATTGTTGAGATTGATTGTGTACTTGTGGTTATTTTAACTGGAGATTGCCTTTTTTAGCGAATTTCCCATATAGGGAATAAGCTATTACCGTAGTACTCATGGTAAGACCTGGACGCGGGACCGATTTTTTTGTTTGTTTTGAGGTCCCTAGAGGCCAAAAACACCATTTGTTCAAATTCATATATATATATATTTATATATTTATATATTTATATATTTATATATTTATATATTTATATATTTATATATATATATATATATATATATGTGTCCGTTAGCACGATAACTCGAGCAAAAATGATCCGATTTTGATGAAATTTGGTACAAACGTGTAAACCTACGTTTATTTGAACGAGTTCGCGATCCAGCATGATCGGACCATGGGAACGGGGATTTATGGGGGGTTTTATGGGGTAAAAATAGGTTTTTCCCATTTTTGACTCAAAAAACATAAAATTTTGCAATTTCTTTCTAAACCATTTTGTAGAGCTTAAAAAAACAAATAATTTAGTATATTGAAGCGTTATTATGCGCCTAATTGTTACGGAGAAAATTTCAAAAAATTGTAAATTTAAAATTCCCATGTTATTCTTATGGAGAATAAATAAACTGTTGTAGTTTGCTTGTTTATGAACATATTTTGATCAAATTTGGAAAATTTTTTATTTCTTTACTAACTATTAACATTTTACAAAAAAAAACAAACAGTTTTACCCTCCCTGATGCAGCAAACCTAAGTACTTTTTAAACTAATTCTATTTAAATCGGGAATAAATGTTATATTTTTAAGTAGACATTTCAGTGTAAATCCAATCAGTCAAATGGAAATTCGCTTAGTCTGCAGGTTTGCTGCGGCGGGGGTATTTTAGATTTTCACTTCCTGCCAGTCAGATAAGCTTTCAGATTCAGCCCTAATGCTTGATTTAGTAGCTAGAGGGGAAAGCAACATAAACAAGAAGATTTAACATTTTCCATAGAGTGTAGTTTTTTTCTAGATTATTATTTTCAGTTGTTAAGAGTGATTTAATAGTTTCTAATGTTCTTATTGATGACATCATGTTGTTTGTTTCTTCTCTAAGTATTTTACACTCCATGCATTTGTAATTTACTGTTGTTGTATTAGAAGTTACGCTATTCTTCTTTTGCACACGTTTTATCTTTTGCACACGTTTTGCTGTGGCAGGGGTATTTTTGTTTATGTTTTGTTTTATTTTTGTTATTTTTCCACTAATTCTTTCAAATGATTACAGGTAATTGGATTGGCCATGATGGTTTATAGTAACTCAACAGTTGACTCAACAGTTTTGGCATTTTTATTCATCTTTATAACTTCATTGTTTACATTGCATGCAGTTCGAATTCATATGTAATATATAAATTGAACCACCAGTAGAATAGACCTGAACACTGAAGTTCTGGATGAAAAGACTTATTTATTTAATTTAAAACTTGTACATATCCCTTGTTTTGTTACATATCTGGTTACCTTGTTTTGTTACTTATCTGGTTACCTTGTTTTGTTACTTATCTGGTTACCTTGTTTTGTTACATATCTGGTTACCTTGTTTTGTTACTTATCTGGTTACCTTGTTTTGTTACATAAAAAATGTTTTTTTTTTAATAAATTTTATGATAATGTATTGTTTTTGTTTTTTTTCTTTTTTTAATTCTCTAAAATTGTTTCTCAAACAATTCGGTTTGAATATAATTTCAATGAAAAGTTTCTTATTTTGAAACCGATACTTTTTTTTGTCACTGTGTTTTCTAGTATATTTTTACATTCCATATTCCAATCTTATAAGTTAAAATAAAACTACTTATATTTGACTTTATGTCTCTTAATTTTCTGTTGAGATTTTCATTAAATAGATTCTGCTCCAAGTGCACGAGATCTAGGTACAATCAATGGGACCTGGATAGTTGGATGGCTCCAATAGTTCAGGGCATTTATCAGAATGGACAGGGTTGTGGATATATTAAAAATATTGGGGGAAATGCCATATATGATTAATATACTTCTATGCCACCAATACCAATGAATTACATAACAGCACTAAACACTAAAGAAAAGACTTTTAGGAACCTGCATCTATCTCTGCAAACACAATGATTTGTTTTCAACTTGTTGGTGACTGTACTGTACTGTAATATATGCATATTAATTTATAACATATTTTATATTTGTTTTGGCAACAGTGATATAACAGATGATTCAGTTAAATAAATTAATACTGTTGGTTGAGCATTACACCAATCACCGATAGTGTACAATCCGCTACCTGTCCGGTATGATGATCCTTCCGTTCGCTCTGAGTTGCCTGCCACCTACACCGACTTCACCATGTAACGTATCCCTTCAGTGGTGTACCAGATTTTTTCGGGCCCCCTGCAAACTTTTTTTGGCCCCCTCCCTGAGTTATTTTTGGACCACCAGTAAACATAATCAAACACCCTGCCCCCTCACCCCTAAGTTTTTTTTTTTGACCACCGATACAATGATCAAACAGTTGTACATCTTCAGTTGTCTAAACGCTAGTTATATGGACAGGGGGTAAAATTCCGGTTTTTATTGCTAATCTAATTAATCACGCTTTGTCTATTTTCATTAGACTTTCAAATCCGCAGGGATAAAATTCCGCCTTGTACACTCTAGGTTTTTATAATTTGATGTGTTCTGATTAAATTCACAACCGTGAAAATATATGTTTAATCCATCGAACTGATGTCGCGAACTTTGAGTTTCACGACATCAGTTCGATGGATTTGGCCGGAATTTTACCCCCTGGTTTGTGACGTCACGTTTGGCGAGGGGGTAAAATTCCAGAGGGATAAGAATCCGCTACCCCGGAATCATTACTAGCACAGATTTCTAACTAAAGAGTCATTAAAGAGCTCACAGCAAGCGTGGCTCACCCTTTTTGATATATTTTATGAGTTCCCTCATCAAGCTCCCGTATCATGATTTGGACCATGCCGATTGAATATATACAAGTATGATGGTCAGAAGTTTGCCAAAGTAATCTTGTTGGAAGCGTCGGTGAATCTTGCTGTACCTGTTTTTTTTTTCTTTAAAAAAAAGAGGTTGGCGGCCTCTTTTAACCTTGCATTTGCCCGTCCACATAGACTAAGCGCCCGTGCGTGGATCGTTTACAGCAAAGCAAGGAGTGAGTATCCCTGTTATTTTGCTAAAAGCAGTAAAATTTGAACTTGGTCAAGTTTTATGCCACTTAGTTAATTCTTCTTTTATATCAGGACATTTTCCAACCCAATTAAAAATAGCTAAAATTATTCCCATACATAAAAAAATGACGAAAAAATCCATCAAATTATCGGCCGCTATCTCTATTACCAACTTTATCTCAAATTTATGAAAAGGCAGTTTACATACAACTAACACATTTTCTTGAAGAACACCATCTCGTGGATAGCTCCCAACATGGGTTTTGTAGCGGGAAATCAGTGACAACTGCTAGTGTTTCTTTTATTGAATCAGTGATAGACTTAATAGATGCTGGTGAACCATGTGTTGGAATTTTGTATGGACCTGTCGAAGGCTTTTGACACTGTGGATCATGAAATTCTTCTTGCTAAGTTAAAATTACTCGGCTTGGATCCTCATTCCTTGAATTGGTTTAGTTCATACCTAAATAATAGATATCAGTTTGTTCAGATTACTCATTTAGCCAAAAACAATAGAATTATAAATCATAAATCAGAATTGAAACCAGTAAAGTTTGGTGTGCCTGAGGGATCTGTGCTGGGACCACTCTTATTTATATGTTATTTGAAAGATATTTCTAAATCATTATCAAACTCAGATAACACAAACCTCTGCCTATATGCTGATGATTCAAATCTTAAAGTATCTGGTAATAATTTAGAACAGGTAGAAATTTTATCATTCACTGAAATAGGAAATATGATTACTTTTTTTGAAAATCACAACCTCCACTTAAATATTGAGAAAACTAACTACATTTAATTTAAAACAGCCATTGAGCTTGTCACAAGTACAAAATTTCTTGGTCTAACAATAGATAATAACTTGGATTGGAATAAGCATGTAGACAACATTTTAGCTAAAATCAATTCTGGCATGTACGCACTAAGAAGAATGGCAGGGATGTGCAGTGAATCCACTCTTAAAATTATTTGCCATTCATACATTCATTCACACATTTCATTTTGAATTTGTCTGTATGGCTCATCTAAATTAGAAAATCTAGATAAAATACTTAAAGAACAAAAGAAAGCGATTAGAATAATAAAAAACCTACATCCAGGTACATCATGCAGGGAACATTTTAAAATGCTAAACATATTAACAGTTTATGGTCAGTTTATTTTAGACACTATTATGATATTTTTAAACAATAAGAAGGATACAATTTTAGAACAAGAAACATACCATTACAACACGCGAAAAAAGAATGAAATCATACCCACTCACCATAGACTTGAATTTTACACAAAGAAGCCATCTTACAAAGGAGCAAGTTATTTCAGAAAATTGCCAAAAGAATTAAAGTGTCAAATAAACAGTTCCAAATTTAAACTAAAACTAAAAACTTACTTGGTTTGCAAAGTATTATATTCCATAGAAGAGTATATGAATAATTAAGCAAATGTTAATTTAAATAGCTAAGTTGACACTATTCAGATGTACTAACATGTACTTGTCTTGTACGAATAAAGATATTTTGATTTGATTTACTTGTTTATGAACATATTTTGATCGAATTTGGAAAATACATTCATTTCTTACTAAACTACTATAAAAAAACACATTTTTACCCTCCCTGTTGCAGCAAACCTTAGTACTCGTTAAACTAATTCTATTTAAATAGGGAATAAATATAATATTTTTAAGGAGGCATTTTAATGTGAAATCCTATCAGGCTAATGGAAATTCGCTTAGTCTGCAGGTTTGCTGCGGCGGGGGTATTTATAATTTTTGAAATGATTAATAAAATTTATATCATTTTACTGCTTTGCTAGTCTACTTAGCTCTTTCTTAATGCTTGATATCCTATTACCATTTGTTATCCACTTTTTTGTTTGAAGGTTTACCCTTACTACTAAAAAATTTCAAAGGAAAGCATTCATCAAAAATTCTTTGAAAACAACCAAAAAAAAATCAAACAGTTTATCTTAAAAGTTTTACTTGTTGAAACTTGCCAAATGGTAATATTGATTTTGTAAATGAATTAATTATAGTTTTTACTAGAAGAAATTTGTCTAAATATTTCTAGAAATATCTATGAGGATTGCCCTAAGATCTGATATACGTAGTTCTAGGTTCATTGATGGAGATTCTTCACATGATTTCAACTTTAGTGATAATATATTATCAATACAAGAAGCTTTGTTGTTTGTTATCCTTGAGGGGGAAGTAAAGTTTGTAATGAAACCGTAGTTGGTGAGTCGGTAGCGTCACAGACTTCTGGCCCAAGGCAGCTATGTTGTGGGTTCGGATTCTGGTCACTCTGCTACTTTTTTATCACCTTGCTTTGCTGTATACGTTCCACGCACGGGTCCGTATCTTTTATCTAAAGTTTATTACTCCATAACGGATTATTTAAATCACAATGATCCATAAAGATAATTTATACTATATCTGAACCTATTTTTAATATTATTTATTTATTTCAAAGAATATTGACAATGTCACCTGTTTCTCCAGCTGTGCTGGAACACTGGAAATGTACATTTATTGTGACAATAAAGTTATATTCTATTCTATCTATCTCAAGTTCAAAATGCTAAAAATAAACTTTGACAATACCCTACAGTCCTTCGTTATTACCACAATTCCCATAGCTAATTGTTTTCTTTTAATTCACTTATTCAGATTGAAAAATATTTTTGTATAATCAATGTATGTAAGTGTATATAATCTTTTTCTTCTGTAAGTGTGCTTGTATTTTGAATATTGTTACAATATTGCTTTCTGTGAAACCGTTACATGATTTGTTTCTTAAACCATTTACCTTTGGTCTAAACCTTCACAGGTAAAATAAACAAGTTATCAAGCAGATGATTTAATTTTTACAAAATAAATTAGAATTTAATTTGATTTTGTAATACTTACAAGAACTTAAACATTGCAGGACGATCGGTAAGTCACAGAGAGGCCTCCCAGCAGAGATACAAGAGGAACAGAAATTGTTACACAAGTACAAGCATGAGATGAAAGGAGCTATGAGAGAGCTGCGTCGAGATCGCGTGTTCTTAGCCAATGTCAAACTGAGGGAAAAAGCACTCAGGTATATCATTACACCCATACGTTGTTATTTTATCATTTACCTAAAGAACATTTGATTCTAATGTCACAGTATTTCTGGGTGTTTCTTTAATGTAAGAGATGAGTTGCATTGGCAAAAATATTTTTATAGATCATGCTCATATACCATTCTGCACTAGGAGAATGAAAACCTATTTTTTTGTTTTCGAAATTATGGAAATATTCTACTCTATTTCCTTTGTTTCTGGTCATTGATTGATCCTTTATCCAGTTGGAGCAGATGCAAATCAATTGTCATGGTGTGTTTTTTTACTTATTGGTTAATGCCTCAAACTTTGATGTGACATAGACAGGTTCAATCCCTAGCATATCCAGAAAATTGATGCATTTGGATTGCTTTCCCACTTTTTGTGAACTACTTAACTTCAAATGCCACTTGCGTTGCATGAAATATTTTAAATCCTTTATCGATCAAATTAAGTCTTAAATAAAATAATTTGTTGTGATTGAAAGTTGTTAATAACAATGCAAAAATTTGCTTTCATGGAAGTTTATCTGTAAAAAAATCTGGAAATAAGAGATCAAGAACACAATTATTTCAATCAACATACCCTTGTGTTACATCTGGTCTTTATTGTGATACGTAATTGATATATTACATACCTTTCACTTCATATAAGCTGGTAAAATGGTTTCCATAAGGACGCCAAAGGGTGAGTCGGTAGCTGACGGTCTGAGAAACCAAAGCAGCAATGACTTGGGTTCGTATCACAGTGTTGCTGATTAAAAACAATATTTATGCAGTCCATTCTTGTACTGTATCGGATCATCCCTTGTTTTGCTTTGTACTTTCCACAAACAGGCCTTTGAGGCCAATGTGGTCTGCCAACTTCAAGATATTTCTTGTATGGGATAAATGAAGTAGCAACTTGATAATTCTGTTACACTTTACAAATTTTTGTTCATGTTGAGTCATATTATTAGGGAGGACTAATCAGGAAATTTATTTTTCTAGTGATGAACAAAGAATGAAGAAGGTGAAGGAAATATTCAGTTCAGGAGCTGCCCAGCAAGGGGAACTGAGGAGTTTGAAACGGAAAAAGTAATCGTTGATGTGATAAAATAATTGCATGTTTGACATACATGTATTTATCACAAGTCCAAAAAATTTAGGTTTTGTTAGCAAAAGATGTTATGGTTTTAAGTTTAATCTTTTTCAGTTTTATTTCTATTCTCATACAAATTATTCTATACGTGGACAAATTGTGATAATTTCTTGGATTATTTATACTTTAAAAATCATATTTAGTTTTTTAATTAAGTATAAATTTTTATGTATCTATACAATTTTTTAAATTTATACAAATCAAAGTTAATTGTTCAGGGACAACCTCATCATTGTAAAATATTTTACTGTACTTTTTAATATAAACCAAATATTTTATGTTTGCGTTAACTATTTACCTTTTTTATATACAGTTCAAATTCATTGCCAAATAAATCCATTTATGAGTAATTAAAAACTAAATGTTTACTTTATGGTTTGAATTGTAACTTTGCAATTTAAATGTCAATCATACAATAACCTTAAGGGGGTTTTCCACACAGATCACTTGATTTCCCTCTTACCAAACAGACATTAACAGTTGGCTCTCGATAATCTGATATTTACTAAGCCGACACGCTCGGTAGTCCGACGCACCATCTGGTGATGGTGTAGTACAGAACTTTTCTGTACTGTACAAGTGTTTCATGTCGTGCTAGAGGCATCTATTTATTGACCACTGTTGATCCGCCCCCAGTTGACTTGATTTTAACAATCCGACACTACGCTCGTCCCATAGGTGTCGGATTAACAAGAGTCAACTGTATTGCACAATCAACTGTGAGTTAATATTTTCTAAGGGCATATCTTAAAGCCTCAAATCTGGCACAAACGTATAAAACATTCTTTTGGCTGCCATCACAATTTAAGTCTTGCTACTTGCCTCAAAATATTTTAATAGAGTCAAGAATGGCACACTGAATCACAGACAATGTGGCTCATAAAGTACTTCTTACGTTAATAATTTTGGGATTGCCCTAAAAATACCAGTAATATGAATAAGAATATTTATTTTCTCCCACAATTATTACAATAATTGCGTTACAAGTTTGTGCACTCCATTTACCCTGCAGAGTGTTGGGTTCCAGAATCCAGTTACAGTAAATACCTCCATATTTACTTTAAAATAAACACACACATATATATATATATATACACATATATAAGGCATCTGAAATGAATCAAACGTTTTTAATATGTATATTTTATTGGTCCCTTATTAAATAACAACAAAATAAAATCTTCAAAATTTTAACCATAATAACTATATATATATATATATATATATATATATATATATACAGTAAATAATTTTCTGTATCTGATTAGACTTTTCATAGTACAAAAATAATATAACAACATGGAAAAATATATAGCTCTCAGTTAAAACCCATCAGCATATCTCAGATATGTCAGTACTCGCTGATTCCAATTGCTTCACCGACTTGTAACAGGTACTGGCTCTTCAGTGGCATAAAGTACTTCTTGAGACTGTCCACTGACTCACACTGTAAAAGAAACAAAACTCATCAAAAATATTGCCACACAAGTGGTGAAATGTCAATCAAACTCCATACATCCTTCAAGAATCCTGGCAATCATAAGGAAAACTATATATCATCTCGACATGCAACAATAGTTCCAGTGAATTTAGTGATCACTAGAAACTTGGTCTAATTGACATTTGAGGATTAATAATATTAATATTGATTATTCAGTGAAGGTGTTTAACAGGTTAAACTAGATGATATGGAATTTAAAACTGATATAAATAAATTCTTACGGTGATAAAACTATTTACTGTAATAATGAAGTATTTTAATATCATGGTAAGATTGTGCAGTTAATATATCAAATAATACCTTTTGTTAGAAAATTAAGTTAAAAAAATCAGCTAAATATTAAAAAGGACAGAACAAACCTCTAAACAAAATTGCGAAGTAATTGCTCGGAAATACAAGGAGTCCTGTATTCTATAATAGAGTAGGGGTAATTTTTGTGTAATGAGGCTCAGGCATTGAATGTTCATTGTAAGAGTGATTGGTCTTTGGTACCCAGCTTGATCCAACATTCCTCGAAAGGATTATTCTAAAAATCCAATATACAGTTTATACCAATGTACAGTCTCGATGTTAAAGAAACGAGAACCAAAACTCAAGTACGGTAAAAATACTTCTTATCAGCTGGTCTCAAGTATAACAGCGGCCAACAGAAAAATCATGAGCCTATATGGAAAGCCACGAGGGCTTTTAAGGATTTAAATCAGTTTAAAATATGCATGAATGACTAGTGCAAAGGAACTATTCAGGAACTATACATTTTTGTTGGACTTACTTGAAATAGTTATCCAATAATAGTGCTGGACTATTCTATGAGCTTAAAGTCCCTTTAAATAAACAACACTATACAGTGACCTGTATTGTCATTTACCAAAACATCACGATAATTTAAAGATGTAGGTGGTTCTGTATTTAAATAAAAAAATGGTGTGTACACTTACAGTAGGCTCCGTAATGTTATAGTGTGAAAGAGGCACAACTGGTTTGTCTTCATCATACCACAGTTTTTCTCTGAATCTTCTTTCTACAGGGAAGATGTGGCCTTCTGTGCTAAATATGTACTTGTCAAAGTTCTTATTCACATGGTTGTCCTTATCAAACAACTGAAACAAAATTCCCTTCAGAATATTCAATAGAAGATACTCATCCTATAAATATTTCATACCCACTGATAAAAATTTAGGATTGTTGGGGCTACACAAAATGTTTTATAAACCAGACCGAAGTAATATTTTTGACTATTGATTGAAGTAGATATTCCATTCCCGTGTTACAGAACTGAGCCACCGACATAGTGTGTTCAATGCACCAGCCTAAACAACTTACTACAAATTAAAGCATATATGTCATGACATATCAATTTCAAAAAAAAATACATAATAAAAGTAAGAGAGAAAGTAGAATTATGACAGTAGCGCACTGTGAGTGCTCATTTAACTATGTTCTAATTGTATATCAAATCGGCTACAGTTATCTAAAATTATTAATAAATTTATAACAGCTCTGAAATATTTACTAACCTATTATGCATTAAACAATATGGAGATTACAACGCGGAGAGGACTTGGGAGATTGGGATTGGAGATGGAAGAAGATTCTCAACTTGAAGACTGAAACTAATACAAGATTTATACATAATTTGTCTTCAGGATTGATTAATTGACAATAAAATAAGGTTACTCAATTCAATCCTCTGTCGTCAATCAATCCTATGATTGTCGTAGATGACTATAATTTCGGGGTTAAAACCCCATTTTCAAATCTTTCTCTTCAGTCGTCAATTGTCTGGTTTTGTCAGTTCAATAGTCAATAAACTACATGATGGTTTTGTCCTTGGCTGGCCTCGCACGCTTGTATATCATTTTGTAAATCTAAATGTTTCTGTTTCTGTATTGTGTGAAGTATTTTTGATGACGGCATAAGTTTGAAGATATGTTTGACAATTGACGACTGAAGAGAAAGATTTGAAAATGGGGTTTTAACCCTGAAACTATAGCCATCTACGATAAAATATAGGATTGATTAACGACAGGTTATAGTAACCTTATTTCATTGTTAATACAAGATCTTAACGTTTTATATGTATATACTTGTCAAATAAATTGAAATTCTTGTTCATCTCTCTCAAATTATTCAATCTTCACTCACATAATTATAATCATTAATCATATTCATAATTTAAAAATTAGTAATTTGAAACCTGTATAATTTATTGTTAAAAAAGTTTTGTTACTTGCAAACAATACTATAGATAATATAATCCAAGGATATAATTAATCTCACACGCATATTTTTTACAATTAAACCTGTAATCAAATTAAAGTGGTTTAAATACCTGTAATGTCGACAATCCCAAGTGGTTGTGTAACAACTAGTTTCGGCTCATAATGGAGCCATCTTCAGGTTTTTCAAGGACATTATCACTTCTTCCGAAGGTCGTCAAAGTTCACAAATAATTTACATACACAAAACATTTAAAAACACGTAACACGCATGCCTGGGCCTAGCTTCAACGACGTGTTCTCTTTAACGGAAACAGCAGGCAGTTGACCCTATTAAATACATATTTGTGCAGCATCCATAAAAACATCCAATTTACTCTAGAAGAGGAGAAAAACAGCTCTATCAACTTTCTCGACCTCACCATCGTCAAACAAAATGACCACTTTGAATTTAAAATCTATAGAAAACCGACGTGCACTGACGAAACCATTAATTCAGAGTCACATCATCCATACTCTCAAAAGATGGCTGCATTCAACAGTTTTGTACACAGGTTATTGACATTACCACTGAACGCAAAAGATTATGAAGAGGAATTAAATACCATCAAATACATAGCTGTGAAAAATGGATTCAAAAGTAATATAGTAGATAAACTGGTAGCTAAACATCTGAATAAAGATCAAAACAAAACAAAAGAGCCTAAAACGTTTTTATCGGCTGATTTTGGAACTCATCTAAGTTACAAATTTAAAAATATTATGACCAAGAACAACATCACAGTGGCATTTAAATCGGTTAACAAGCTTGGCTCTAAGTTAAAGGAACGTCCGCTCATATCTACATCAAACTACGACAAGTTTACCAAATTAATTGCAGCGATTGTGATAGTTATTACAAAGGCCAGACATCACGCTCTTTTGCAAAACGTTTTAAGGAACACATCCCCAAGAAAACCACGTCCACACAATCATCAACCTTTGCAGAACATTTAATCACAAACAATCATAGCTATTCCAACATCAACAATAACATGACTGTTCTACATTTTAATAAAAACAAATTTCAGATCAACACGCTAGAAGAATTCGAAATTTATAAGGCAGTCAAATCAGATAAACAAAACGTGCTAAACGATAAGCTTTCATTTGCTTCTAACTTTATTTATAACACTACAATAGAAATAATGGAAAGGGAGAGGGAGAAGAATGATACCCACAAACAACCTTTTACTGATAACGACCATAGTGCCCGGTAGTCTAGACGTAAACTCCCGCCGGTTTGTCGTTAAAGCTAGGCCTAGGCATGTGTGTTACGTGTTTTTAAATGTTTTGTGTATGTAAATCATTTGTGTACTTTGACGACCTTCGGAAGAAGTGATAATGTCCTTGAAAAACCCGAAGATGGCTCCATTATGAGCCGAAACTAGTTGTTACACAACCACTTGGGATTGTCGACATTACAGGTATTTAAACCACTTTAATTGTATCTCGATAATCCGGAGGATACCCATTAAAAAAAAACTGTAATCAAACATTCCTAATATTGGATGATAGAAAAGTTATTAAGTATCCGTTTCAGGAGATCAAACCTGACATTTGCCATGATTTGGTATCTACAAAAAGAACCTAATGAAAACCTATATGCATATGCTTAACAACAACATAACAGTTCAGGTGCACTTACAAGGTAAAGATACTTGACTGTTTCACTGAGGAAGAAGCTTTCCATCCGATCCTCAAGACTCATATCAGATACGCTGTGTACAGTCGCATAACCACAATCTGTTCTGGTAAACTGGTTCAGATTCTCCAAGATTTCTTGGCCCACATGAAGGTAAAATGGACTTTTTGTCGCCTAGAAGTAAAATAAATGTTACATCTTGTGAAAAGACCACTTTTATTCATAAGACATTTATTTTGTTTTTGTTACATGGAAATACAGTAATAACAATAAGTATCTTAATAACTTGAGTTGAGAACTTACTATTTTGGATGTTGAAAAATATTTAACTCCTTTTTTGAAAAATTTAACTCATTTGCTTGCAGAATTTTTACTGGCTGTATTTTTTTTCCAAAATAAAATTTAGAATATATTAATTTATGAGAGTTTATTGTTCAATAATAACAGCAGCAAGCTTCAAATAATAACAGTTATTTCAATCAAAATTGGAGTCATACTATATCCTAAAGTTGGTTTCAATGGTATCAAATAAAGTCATTAATACAGGGGGTCCATGATATAATGGCTGGTATGACAAAATAAGAGGGTATTATTAACTGCTTTAGATCAGGATCTAAAGCAGTTCTCAGTACCAGTAACCTCACAACCTACAGTAGAGCGTCGATTGTCCGAAGCCCAGTCATCCGAGACGTTGATTAACTGAAAGGCCGATCACCCGTGTTTACGAGATCGCGAGAGAGGATCGGTGGTGATGAGGAGATCGCGAGATATGGTTACCGATGTTGCTACAATCAAAGGGGGTAATCAAAACCAGAAAAAAAGTGCAAACGAACATACCTAATTATAAACTTTGCTTATTGAAGCCATCTAACTTTGTCAATTATGAGTGTATTTGTGAATGCAATTTGAAAATAAATAAATGAGCAGGTAATTCTTAAAGTATAGTTTGAAAATGTTCTGTAGGGGCTAGTTTTAGTATGAGGACACTTTGACTATTTTTCTTTTATTTACAAATCCAAAGCCAAGGCAAAGAAAAACTTAAATTAAGCTATTATTACCAGAATGGCCATCCAATCAGGACCTTTTAATGTTACCAGCAATCCAAACCCAAGAGTTTGACATCCGAGTAACGTTAATGAACAAGTAACCTAGCAACCAGCTATCAAGTCCGCTTTGAAGCGCTGCCTACTATATTTGTATTACCTTCTTAATAACTGTCTCTGCTACCACCGACGACGCAATGGATAATGTAATGTAATATGCAGTAGAAGCAACAATACAAACAAGCTAATGCCGAAGCCTACGCACATCCATCTTAACTAAATAAAAACTTATACCTATACTAAATTTAGAGTGGACATTATATACACGGTGTTCAAAAAGGGGTGTCACAAAATTCAGGGGCTGATAGTACTAATCAATCTAAACAAAATAGTTAATAATATAAACATAGGCCGAAAAATATTTTGTTTTGCCGCTAGCCGCTATTTTGTGTTTTTTTTTTACAAAACAATTTATATCTCAAGAATTATTCAAGCAACAGAAACCAAACTTTGCACATACATTATTGTGTCAAGAGGCAATTAAATAAAAAAAAGAATGATTTAATTTTCTTTTAAATTATCAAAATTGCAGCCATTTAAAATCTTTAAAATTAAATTAAATTAAATTAAATATGGCTGACATATTACAAACTTTAATGTTATTTATAAAAGCCCAGAATTATTTTGAATGTAGTTTGGTTGTTATTATAAAATGTTATTATAATATCTTTCCTCTCTTTTAAATCATAAAGCATAGCCTCTAGAGCGTAAAATGTATGCTATAGCATTTGTCGTCTCACAAATCCTTTAAATTGGCCTTTTAAACTACATTATCCAGTCTAAAAACATTTCTTAAGAGTATTCAGGGTGTTAATGTTCAATAACTATTTTCCTTTTTAGCGAATTTCCCATATAGGGAATAAGCTATTACCGTAGGTCTCATAGTAAGACCTTGACCTGGGGCCGATTTACTTTTTCGTTTTGAGGTCCTCAGAGGCCAAAAACACCCTCCATTCAAATTCATATATATATATATATATTATATCTGTCCGTTAGCGCAATAACTCAAGCAAAAATGATCCGATTTTGATGAAATTTGGTACAAACGTGTAAACCTACGTTTATTCGAACAAGTTCCCGAACCATCATGATAGGACTATGGGAACAGGGGTTTATGGGGTAAAAATGAGTTTTTCCCATTTTTACTCTAAAAACATAAAATTTCACAATTTCTTTCCAAGACCATTTTGTAGAGCTTAAAAAAAAGAAATATTTTTGTATATTTAAGCGTTGTTATATGCCTAACGGTTACGGAGATAATAAAAAAAAAAATTAATTTTAAAATTCACATAGGTACTATTCTTATTGAGAATAAAAAACCGTTGCAGTTTGCTTGTTTATGGATATAGCCTACTTTGATACAAATTTGGCAATGTTGTTTATTTCATACTAAGCTATCATCATTTCAATAAAAAAACACGCCTCAATACATTCCCTGTAGCAGCAAAAAAAAGGTACTCATTAAAATTAATGTTAGTTATTTAAATAGGAAATAAAACTGACAATTTTTAGGGCATATTTAAGTAGAAATCTAGCCAGGTAAATGGAAATTCGCTTAGTCTGCAGGTTTGCTGCGGCGAGGGTATTTTAGTTGTATTACGTTTGGATACATTATTATAAGAGTAGTTTTATTATTGTAATTAACTGATTTTGAATAAAAATAACTTGTTCTAAAGGCCTAGCAAAAAACTGTAGCCTTGGCTTGGACAACCTCCCAAACAAATCAAACACCAATGAGCAATGCTCGGTCCCCTGGTACTGTAATTTAAACAAATAAATATGGATTTTTTTAAATCTTAAGACATGTTAATGTGCTTGTTCGTACCTGGTATAGAAGATAAGTGGATTCTATCAATTCGGGCCGGAGAGGGTAGAATGACACATCAGCTGCCAAACTTTTCCAATTCCAACGTTCTGGCAAGACCCCAAAGCGTTTCCAAATCAAATAGTAAAGTGCATGAGTGCAAATAGCCTCATCAATATCACCATTCAGTACCTGATAAACATCAGTGAAAGCCTGATAAACCTTTCAGAAAAACAATTGCTTTCAAACATAGAAATTCCAGGAAAAATAGAATGGAAGCTTTTTAAAACCCTTGATGACAAAACAGTAAAACCTCTATTATTTGTCTGTCACCCATGGGACTGGGACTATGATAGTTAACTGAATAGACGGAAAGTGGGATTTCCTTTATAAACTACTACTATTCGGAAATCACTATAATTTTGGAAAGAAATTACACTATGTAATCATTGATTGAAGTACTCGTGAATTACACATTCATTACATCAACAGTAAATTCATGCTGTATATTATTTAAAAACTGCGGCACTGCAAAACTTACGATAAAGATAGCGAGATTGCATTTTTGAGGCGCCAGGTAACAGAGATTGATGGTTATAACTTATAACTTAAAACAGACTAATTGAGGTTCAACCATAGGTTTGAAAATAATATTTAAAGGTGGAGAAGCTATTATATTTGAAGGTAAAATGTATGTAAAGAGGGGTAAGTGTGGGCAGTGGGGATACAGTAACAGAAAATGTAATAGAACAAATCTATTGCATAAAACTGATTTTTTGCTTTATACACGGTGTTTTTAAAAGAATGCCGGGATTTCAAACGGCCGTTGCTCGGGGACTATTCAAGATAATTAAATGATTTAAACGTCAAATTGAAAAGAAAAGAACAAAGTTTTTTCTCGTTCTATGATACAATTCGGAATGATTTTATAAAACTCAGATTTTCATCAATCTTAAGCGTAAAACTGGCAAGGTATGTACGCTTAGGGCGATCGGTGGGTTTATCTGATGCCTTAACTGAATCTTTTTAGACACAAAGACTCTCTTTAACAGATAACATCATAGAGTGACCAATTTAGGTTTTTTCAGCTGAAGACTCTATCAGGCAATCGATGTTTTTGGGCTTCTGTTGCAGAATTGTCGGATTTCTTTGACTATGTCATCGCTTGTTTTTAGCCGGCCAGGTGAATGTCTTTTCAAAACGTAGTGTTACCACGAAACTCATTAAACCAGCTTCAATTTACTTTATCATTAAGTATATTTAAATTTAAGTTTAATTTAACAATGGATATCAACTTTGCGCACCACAGATTACAATCTGTACCTTCTGTTGCGCCGTACTGGCAACTGGCGTCAAGCGTATGAATCATAATGGTGGCCAACCACTGCGCACCTGTTTTGCGCATGCTAAGGTCAAAATGTCCTTCCTTATTACACGGGAAACAAAACTTAGTTATTTTAGCTTCAATTTGACGTATAAAACGTTTAGTTACCTTGAATAGTATCCAAGCAATTATCATTTAAAATCCCGGCATTCTTTTAAAAACGCCCTGCATAAATCAGAAATTTGCAAACAGTAGCTGTTGAAAATACATTGTCAGTAGTTAGCAATAAATGTATTAGTTAGCAAAAGTTTATCAGCTAACATCATGGGGAGTGTTGTTCCAAAACCTCTCTCTTCGTAATTTGTTATATTTTAGAAATTTTGTTTTTCTTTTATCAAAAATTACAACACTGACATCTTGAGAGGTAATATAAAAAAAAACTGAGAGGTATTTATAGTCAATATTATTTATTTAATTCAATACTTAACTATCTGTCAAAGTGTTAAATTTTGTAATAGGCTAACAATATTCATTTGACTTAAGTATTTTTCTATATGTTACTAATGAGTTAAGCCTACTTTTCCTATCAAAAACCTTAAGTCCTTGGTGAAATGTACTTGAGGTTAGATATGGGAAACAAACCTGTACTCCAGCAAACGCAGCTTGCAGAGAATCTATCCACGTTGTGTGGATTGAACCGGTGTGCATGTCTACATTAACGAACAGGGGATGATCGCCAATGCCTTTATTGCATTGAGGGCGGCTGAAAAATAATACTTATAAACAAACTTCAACTTTTACCATCGGTACAGGTTCATCAATTTCCTCCAGTTTCAACATTTCAACAATAAAAATTGATTGTAGGCCTAAATAAAGATGGTTTGTTAGTATGGAAGAAATGAAAACCAGCTAATGAAGGTTCTATTTATTTATTTATTTATTTATTATTTGTCATGAGAGCCGAAGCCCCCTGACTGCATACCCGGTACCTATCCTTTAGGACATACCCGGGCCCCATGATGTAGGCCGAAGCTTACGCATCAACCTTTAGCACATCATGGGCGGATGACTTAAGGTCATCAGGCTCGCCGGCTGCCGAAGCAGACCCTTCGGAAGGAGGGTTGCCCCTCAATCCTAACCAGGGATTCCGGCTGCTTGTTTAAGCGTCACTCCACCTGGGTTCCACTAGGTCGGGACCTAGAGGTCCATGGTAGAGCGCCCCGACGCATTTAGTGCAAGCAACACTCGGGACCTATCTAATCCCTGACAGGCAGAACCCGCCATCAATAGCCAGGAGGAAGGGGACCGTCAGCACGCTGACGGTTCCCTCCCATTTACACCGCTGCCCGATCGAGGCCTTACCCATTGCTGGGAAAACCAGAGATAACCAGAGCGATAGATCCCCAGATACCCCTGGCGGGCTCGGACCCAGCACCCGATCTACTTCGTTTGCCCGTCAGACCCAACATCACTGCCAGGCCATCAGGGTTTCCCAAAAGGAGGCAGGTATAGAAGTGGGACCCACCCGGATGAACCTATCCACCAGAGGTGGCGACACCCTTGACTCAATTGAGGTTCCGGGAAGAACCCCCCACACTCAAGATAACCATACCGTCCGTGCTCAGAGACAGGGATTGGTTTGCATAAGTCCCTACAAACCGTTGCCCTCACACTGCGGAAAGTTACGTTGCCCTTGAGTGTCCCCGTGAGCTACGGGTACTTGCCCGTTTTCACCTCCAGGAAAGGTTACTTCCAAAGTCGAGGATTTGCCCACTGAATGCTGGTCGCACACAACAAGCAGGCCGAAGCCCAAAGAACCACAGACACAGGTAGGTTAGAGATTATGATGCACTTCCATCTCTCCTAGAGCTAAACACCCCTCCATCCTGGATAAAGGAATGTCACTGGGACCCAATGCCCAGTCGTCCATGTCTGTGGCCTACTTGAAAATGCTGATACCAACACGGAGCATTTACCTCCCCTCTGGGGGCTAGGTATGTCACCTCCCAGGACGAGGCTACTTCCAAAGTCGAGGATATGCCTCACAAAATGTCAGTCGTACACAACAGGTAGGACTCAGTCACAACCACAAGCTACAGGCAGGTGAAAGATCTATGAACTTAATCAACACTAGCAGAGCTGAACACCCCACCACCCTGAATGGAGGGAATGTCACTGGGTACTCTCACTTTGGGTACAACCCAAAGAGGCTGGCTTGTCCAGTCGTCCATAGCTTGTGGTCTACCTGAAGTGCCGGTTCCAACACCGGGCAATTACCTCCCCTCTGGGAGAGCTAGGGTCCGCGTGGTCGCCCAGGCCACGAACCCACGCAAGCGTGGGCCCCCTGCGGTCTAATGAAGGTCTAATGAAGGTTCTACTGTATCTTCCTAAAGTCTAAATAATCTAAAGTAAATTAAAATACAATAGTGATCTTGCTACTTCGTTATAGTCTAGGTGCTAGGCCATGTCCCGTGTGCACTTATATGCCCCCTAAGTTTTGTTGCGGGGCTTTGTTTAACACCTATGGGAGCTAGAAAAAAAACTGGCCACGTGTTCCAGATCATGGTCGTTTGGCCGCCAAATTGGAAAAGGGTCGCCGGAATTTTATCCCCCTGGAATTTTGCCCCCTGGGCAAAGCTAACGTCACTATGACGTAGTAACCTGAGCGCTCAAAAGTTTGTTCGCGGGCGGAATTTTAGCCCCGCGGATTTGGAAGTCTAATGAAAATAGACAAAGTGTGATTCATTAAATTACAAAAAAAAAAACCAGAATTTTACACCCTGCCCATAACTAGCGTTTATACAACTGAAGATGTACGGCCGGATTTTTACCCCCAGATTTTTACCCCTGGAATTTTACCCCCGGAATTTTACACCCTGGAATTTGACCCCCGGAATTCAATCCCCAGATTTTTACCCCCCATAATTTAACCCCCTGGCTGGATATAGAAATTATTGAGAATGATTGATTTTTTTATTTCTGTTTTTATTTAATTGTAAACATTTTTTTAAGTAGTCTATTTTTAATTATTTATTTTGTAATGTCAACTAAGTAAACGGAATTCGCTGTTTAATTTTGATGTTCGGGATTTGCGTTTGGGGCCAACTGTTGGTTAATAAGTATGTAAAATAAACTGAATAGGCCTAGCTCATTTAAATGATAATTAGGTGATCATTTCTTTAAGGATTTCATTGTACCACCGTGAAACACAATGTATTTAGTTTCTGTAGTACAATAACACAAAACAAAAACATTGTTTTACCACGGTTGTATAGTAAATTGTTAAAGAAATCTTTGAAATAATTACCATTCAGATGTTTGTTTGTACGTCATATAAACCAACAGTTGGCTTCAAAGATCGAATCCTGATACTCGAATCTCAATATAAAAATTAAAAACCTGTTCGATTAGTTGATGTTACAAATAAATTAAGATAGGCTACTTAATAATAAAATGTTTACTATTAAATTAAAACTGAATGAAGATAATTAACAATTCTCACTAAATTTATGTATCAGGCCAGGGGGTAAAATTCCGGCCCGTACACTCAAGGTTTTTATAATTTGATGTGTTCTGATTAAATTCACAACCTTGAAAATATACTTTTAATTCCGCGTTTAATCCATCAAACTGATGTCGCGAAACTCAAAAGTTCGCAGCCGGAATTTTGCCCCCTGGTTTGTGACGTCACGTTTGCCCAGGGGGTAAAATTCCAGGGGGATAAAAATCCGCTATTCCTTGGAAAATGGCCACCAAATTGCTAGATTATTTGCTAATACTTATCTCCCTACCCAATGGTCCGATTTTAATTTTATAAAGCTCATTTTACTCCTTAACTGGAGGCAAACAATCTTTGTCATCACACATTTTTGTTAAACCCATTATTTATTGAGATATATTAACATTTTGAGTCTCTATATAAAAAAAATATTGGTTTTTATTTTCCGAGTTGATTTAGCTCTTCTACCCGACCGATTTTCATAATTTTGGTCTTAAATTAAAGGAATGGATGAACAAGTTTGTTATCCAGCACCGGCATTCATTTATCTTACGTATATTTTGAGATATGCACAGAAGCAACTTCCTCCCTGTACATTTCTTACGGGAGTTAAAGCATACCTTAAAGTCCTTAGGTATATTTTGAATCAATAGTTTTAAGCTTTGGGAACAAGTAGACAAATTAACCAGGCAGAAGTCCACAACATTCATGGAATTACTAGTTGAAACCCGTGAAAATCGGCGGTTACTGTTGAGATTTCAAGCAAAATCATTTAACCATCAATCGATGATAAATAACTAATTTTGGATCAATGTGGGTTGTTCGTGATTTAGTAGCGTGCTTAAGGTAGGTCCAATCTTAATAATTAATAACTCAAATGAAAGCCGGTATTTCACTGGAGGTTCTTAGATAAACAAATTAGGACTATGTAATTAGAATTGAGTCGAATATCTAAAATTAAATTTGATATCCAGGAAACAGTCAGATTTCATGTTTTTTGATTGAGTAATACAGTATCTTAAGCTTAACTGATTCAAACGATTAATATCTCAAATTTAAAGCCTTTATTTCTAGGAGTATTTTAAGGCCAAGACATATAAAATAACTAAAATAAAAATGGGGTTACGTATCATTGACTGCAGATAAGAAATAATTACAATTATTGTTGATTGGTGATTCAGCAGCGTGCTTCAGGTACGCCCGATCTTAATAATCAATAGCTCAAATGAAAGCTGGTATTTCACTGAAGGTTCTTAGACCAAAACATATCGAATAATGCAATTAGAACTGGTGAAATACATCTTTTAATAAAAGTTAGAATTAGAAAAAATCAAACTTTTTTTTTGGTCTAATAAAACAGTAGACAAATGAATGATGATGCTTGATAGCAAATCTTTTCACGCATAGGCCTACCTTTAATTTAAGACCAAAATTATGAAAATCGGTCAGGTATAAGAGCTAAACCGACTCGGAAAAGAAAAACCAATACTTTTTAACATATAGATTAAAAATTTTAATATATCTCAATAAATAATGGGTTTTACAAGGATGTATAATGACCAAGTTTGTTTGCCTTCAGTTAAGGAGTAAAATTAACTTTACAAAATTAAAATCGGACCACTGGGTATGGAGACACGTATAAGCAAATAATCTAGTTATTTGGCAGCCTTTTTCCAATATGGTGGCCAAACTACTATGAATTGGAACACGCGGCCAGTTTTTTTTTCTAGCTCCCATAGGTGTTAAACAAAGCCCTGCAGCAAAACTTAGGGGACATAAGTGCACAGGGGACATGGCCTACCGCCTAAACTATAACAAAGTAGCAAGATCACTACTGTATTTTAATTTACTTTAGATTATTTAGCCTTAATATTATATACTGCTAACGGTCAATATTGACATTTTTAATTAATTAAGACCAAGGGTATCAACTTAATCCTCGGTACACTAAACTATCTACGCTTAACAATTAGAGATAGTTTAGTTTACTACTACGAGCACCTAACGACTTGCGAGTCATTTCTGAAATGCCTATTGCTAATGAATTAACAATTGCAGTTTACATTATCAGTACTTCACAGCTTGTCTAATTGTTGGAATATGCTGATATTCATTCATTAAACAAAGTTACAATAGGGTCATTTTATCTAAATAAATAATTCACAATCAGATAATTACCCTCTCCGCATATGGTCATGAATGCTTTGGTAGAAATGGGCAAACATATGATAGTCCTCAGTCTCCCCAAACATGATGTACGACTTGAGTAGATATTCATAGAAGGAGTCCAAACCAGCCCCTAGTCCACTAAGTCGCCCGACCCATTGGCCTGACGATGCATCTATCACATTACCTGCAAAAATACAGTAGACCCTCTCTTAAATCACCCTGTATCAACTGTCGCTTGGCATGGGCGCCCACAGGGGGGTGCAATTGCGCCCCCTTGGCTAAAAAATAAGAAATAAATTCAGTACTCATAATGTTCTGTTATCACTTTTATTAATCAAATGTGGGTTTTAGGACATTTACAAAATTACATTCGTCATTACAAAAAAATATTTTAAATTGATGTTTATATCAAATAAGTAGTTGTCTCACAGAAGTACCATTCTTTTATAATAAAAAAAATATTCAGAAACAAAACTTCAACTTGCTTGGCTGTTATCTAGACTTTATTCAACTGTAAATTTATTTTTCTTTATAATTGTTTTATTTGCTACAAGTTGAGTTTTATTTAGTCAGTGACAGTGATAAGACAGTGATGGCCAGCCTTTACAGTTTTAACCAGTTTTATCACTTTCTATTCCATTTTAATCATTTGATCAACATGACTAGTTTTTACTATTGCGATTTTGACAGTGTTTTTAAGAATCTTTTGACATACCACAATGTATTAATACATAGATGATGTGGTTGCATACAGTGACCTGATGAAATTCTAAGGAACAAAACTTGTTGTCATACCAGCAACTGTGGGTGGATAAGGTAATCCTTTTTTTGTCAATTAAACTATCTGTCTGTGGCAAGTCTATTGTACTAACCCTCAAGTTTTCACACCATGAGTCTTACCTAATAATCCTGTATTTTTGGCACGATAGTTCCATAAGGCTTTATTGGCACGGCGAGCATAACCTTCATACACAGGGTCATTGAGAAGTCGGCTCAAAATTCCCATCTCAAGCAAGAGTGAACCTGCACCTGCTGGGCACGTCTCGCTTGTAATCGGCTCTTCTGGCATTCCATGACGAAGGTTCACCTAAAATGCCTGTTATAGGTCATGTGTACAGGTTCACTTAGGTTCAGTGACGCTAGACAGGAAAGGAAATGGATGGGACACACAAAGGATAGGAAACAAAGCAGAAACATTGTGGCGCTACAGCTACACTACACAGGATAAGGATTATGCCAGTGCTGTGACATGGCATGTCATTTCGTCCATGCCGTAGTGTAGCAGCTTCCATTTGTTAACACTGAGAGCATTCACCAGAAACTTTACCGTCCGTTTCCTTTCCATGTCCTTTCCAGTGAAGTGTAACTCAAGATTTAGTTGTAAAGCTACAAAGAGTTCTTGAAAAATGTATAATTGTGCAAAATAATGCTTTAGTTTAATCACATTACCCATTTTTACCAATTACTTTACAACAAGCCAGAAGACTTCAATGGATGGTATTTTTAAACTTATTACTGGTGCATGTATATTACTGAAGTCTGTCTTGATAATAAAAATGTAACTGCATTAATGCTTTTGACTTGATACATCGCGAATCACAACTACTATAGGAAGATAAATAAGAAAATTGGTTCAAAACGTGATCAGGTTAGATTAGAGTAAAATAGTAAATAAAGTTAACTGAATAACTTCTCCACTGCTCCAATTTGAGCTATAGCCGACCAAATACAACCACAAAAGATAAATAATATTACCACTAAACCAAAAAAAATAGTGGTCCCCACCAACCAAAAAAGTTTTTTTGCACTGAGTTTTCCTTACTGAATTCGGACGCTAGGAAAACGCCTGTACCTCCCTTATGTATCGAGTTAGTGCCAAAAAACACAGCCTTATTCATCAGCTAGGTAAAGCGGCCTTAAGGGAACCCATTTGTAGTCATAGAGGCCACATCAATGGTAAAGTGCATTTGTAGTAGTTCTGTATACACAGTAATTACTCAGTGAATTTTGAAAGTAGCCTTAATACAACTGTGTAGTTGTAAATAGAAAGTTGACATTTTTATTTTATTTTCTGTTATAAATTAATGGCCTTTTTTAACACGAGAATAATCAAAAAGTTAGTTAAATTTAAGGTCAATATCGTTTGCCATTAATAAATAATTCAATTATAAACTAAGTTAGGACGAATTGCAACGTATCAATGTGTTATACACTATTAAAACTCCATGAGTTCAAACAAATGTTCACCTGCCCCTGCCCCAACACTTTGGGTCATGTTGGTTTAAACTGGGGGTTTTAACATGCTGACTGTAGCCTATGAACAAAATTTTTTACCCTGGGCTGAGGAAGACCTGTAGAACTGTTTTCAAATGCTGGAATCAGTCTTGTAGCGAGATCATGTGCCAAATGTAACAGCTGATCATCATACCAATCTGGCGCAAGTTTACCAAAAGGTTCCTCCTTGTCTATCATTAAGAGATGAGTCGACAGTAATGAACCAATTATTCTGTAGAACAAACAAGCCCAGTTCTAGTTTTAAATATTCATCAAACTGTCAAATAAATTATGGTTTTTTTTTAGTATCAAAACTTCAAAAGGACATTTTTAATGATCAAGCATCGTGTTAAAGGTACAAAAATGTATGCTGCTTTAAGCTTATAACAGTTTACACGGCAGAATCAGTTGCACCTGGAGGAGTTATGGTGTGTTTTATTTTTGTTAATTTATTTTTACAATTTAATATTACAGTAGACTCTCGCTCATCGGGATCGGCCTTGTCCGGACTCCCGGTAGTCCGGATCGGCAATCGTGACTTTTTTTAGCGGCACAGTACAGTAGAAGTCCGATTATCAGAGGGAAACGGGACCGAGACTACCTTGAATAATGAAAAAAATCGGATAACACGGCGGTAAAAATTATTACCGGTGGAAGTGCATATGCCCGGGCTATCATTACTGTGGACCTGGAACAAAATTCGGCCGAAAAGATTATTACCGGTGGAGTTGCATATGCCCGGGCTATCATTACCGTGTACCTGGAACAAAATTCGGCCGTAAAGATTATTACCGCTGGAAGTGCATATGCCCGGCTATCATTACTGTAGACCTGGAACTAAATTGAAAAAACGGCTAAATACAGTACTGTATATTTGCTCGACTCTCGATAGTCCGGAATTTTCGTAATCAGGACCGGACGTCCGCCACATTAGTCCGGATGAGCGAGAGTCTACTGTGCTAAAATTAGAGAACCCAATAAAATCCTGTAATGCTGGCCTACGATTTCCTTTTGATGCTCTATATTTATTTAGTGGTATTCCTGCTATTCTCACAATAACACCTGTTTTTAGAAGACGTTCAGTTATCCGGCATTTCCAATAATCCTGGACCGTCGAAGTTCCAAATATGATGGATTAGGGAATGTCTTCTTACCTTATTTCACATTGAACAATTAAAAAAATATCAGCTGAAGAGTTTTTTTGCATATGGTTTATGTCATCATAAATGTTAAATAAAATCCATTACAATATAACTGTCTTTTTCCTCGATGGATTCACTTCTGCATGTAGAGGATGATATGTGTATCGTTATAGGTATCACATCTTTACCGTTCATACAGTATCTAATTTAAAATGGAAGTGACAAATGGAATACTTACCTAATATTGACTTCAAAAACTTGGACAACACTATCTTTGTCAAAATCTACATGTTCTAAAACTAGAGACACGGCGTGCTGAAACCTGGTAATATTTCCCATGACTGCTAAAGTGTCTAAGGCATCGACTAAGGTTAGGCAGTAGTCACCGAGAATATCATTGATATTGATATTGGACCTGTGAAACACACAAGTACAGATAAATGTTATTTGTTACATGTCTTGAATAGCTTGAAACTAAGGCAGTTACAGTATTACAAGTTAAAGGATGGAACAAAACATAATTTAAAATAAATATTATAGATGGAGGGATAAACTTTCACAAGCCAGAGGTTGCATAGTTTAAGGCAAAAATAAATAAAATGGGAGCGTTGAATAAATCATGATACTCTTCTTACTGAATAAGATTAGAAGGTTCCTTAGTCAGAATAAAATACTAAATCCGAATAATCAAAAAAAAACGGATCATCACTAATATATATGTGCATATGTTGGTAAATGTACATATATAAAAATTTGAATGAATGGTGTTTTTGGCCTCTGAAGTAAATCAGTTCCGGGCCCTTACCGTGCCACCTCCGGTGTGTGTATGTATATACAGGGTGTTTCAGAATTAGTGTCGGATATTTTAGGGTATTATTCCTGGGTAAGAAACATATCCAAATATCATATTTAAACAGTCCGGTAGTCTTTATTTACTCAAACAGCCGCCATTTTGTTTTTTCCTTTAATATTTTTTTTTAAAGAGAATGGTAAAACATACGGACTTGAAACTTTGCACAAACATTTCTGACTACTAGGCAAAGCTACAAAAAAATTATGAACATTTTCCAAAAACATAAAACAAAATGGCAGCCATGATTTAAAGTTTTGTTTCTTAAATAACTCAAAAACATTGATTTTATGAAAATTTTACAAGAATAACTTTTTTTAGGTAATTTTATTAAAAATCAATTGACACCTTAATTTTTACAATCGAACGTATATTAACTGAGATATGGCAGTTTTAGTGATACGTGACCACTGGAGGTGAGTTGTAGAGCATGCGGAGCCATGCATTGTTGTGGCGCCGCATGCTCTACAAGTAACCTCCAGTGGTCACGTATCACTAAAACTGCCATATCTCAGTTAATATACGTTCAATTGTAAAACTTAAGGTGTCAATCGATTTGTAATAAAATTACCTAAAAAAAGTTATTCTTGTAAAATTTTCGTAAAATCAACGGTTTTCGAGTTATTTAAGAAACAAAACTTTAAATCATGGCCGCCATTTTGTTTTATGTTTTTGGAAAATGTTCATAATTTTTTTTTAGCTTTGCCTAGTAGTCAGAAATGTTTGTGCAAAGTTTCAAGTCCGTATGTTTTACCATTCTCTTTAAAAAAATATTAAAGGAAAAAAACAAAATCGCGGCTGTTTGAGTAAATAAAGACTTCCGGACTGTTTAAATATGATATTTGGATATGTTTCTTACCCAGGAATAATACCCTAAAATATCCGACACTAATTCTGAAACACCCTGTATATATATATATATATATATATATTCGTCCGTGAACGCAATAACTTGATTAGTTTTTGTCCGATTTTGATGAAACTTGGTTTAAAGGTGCAAGGCAGGATAAACTTGAATGAATTCGCAAACCAGCATGATCGGACCATGGGAACGGGGTTATACAAGGGGGGTTTTATGGGGTAAAAATTAGTTTTTCTCATTTTTGACTCTCAAAACACAAAATTTCTTAATTTCTCTCTAGACCTTTTTAAAGAGCTTAAAAAAAAAATAATTTAGTATATCAAAGTGTTTTTGTATGGTTATTGGTAATGAAGAAAATTCAAAAAAATTAAAATTTAAAATTTCCAGGTTATTCTAATGGAGAATATTGTAAAATGTTGTAGTTTTTTTGTTTATGGATATATTTTGACCAAACTTGGCAAAATTATTATTTATTTCATACTATTAATATTTTTACTAAATAATACACTTTATTAGTTTCCTTGTAGCAGCAAACCTAGGTACTCGTTAAGCCTAATGTTATTTAAATAGATTTAATTGAAAATCAATTCAGACAATTGGAAATTTGCCTAGTCGGCAAGTTTTCTGCGGCGGGGATATTTATGTTTGGTAAGAGAGTTTTCATTAACAGGTTCACTGCGCATGACGAGTAATCTCCAGTGGCGTGCAATGAGTATACTTGTCAAAGCGCCGCTTACAAACTATTTTTCAAATGCGATGTTAGCCTGTGAGACCTTGTTTTGCTTGCCGCTTATTGTGCCAATGTTATACTTCAATCTGGTATAGTCCGTTTCCTGATCCGACTATTTTAAGGTTCATTTAGTGGTACTCATGGTAACCCTAGTGGGATTATGGCGTGGTCTGGACGGATCCTTGTGTGGGCTTAGGACTGAGTAAGGAGAGCAAACAGCTGTTTATACTTAGCTTAATGCGGAATTAAATCAATTTGTTTTGAAACTAAATAATTAGCTCTTATTTAGGCGTGTGGGTTTTGAAAATTAAGAGTGAGGTTGGGTTAGGTTAGGTTAGATTAGATTAGCTGAGCTTAATTGAATGTAAAAGGGATTCAATAATAACTTCTTTACTGCAGTATGTCTTAGAGCTAGAGATAATATTGTTACCAAGCATGGAATCTCGCATTGTTGGGGTTTCCTCATTACACAATGTAATATTGTTTATTAGTTGCTGGTACATGAAATTATGTACTGTGGCACGTTTTCACTTTTAGGCACTATGGGATTATGCACTATGGCACGTTAGTTAACAGACGTTAAGGGTTGAAATGAGGACGATCATGTTGTTATTGAAGTGGCAGTGGCATAGCTTCTATTACAGTAGAACCTCTTTAATCCGAACTAATTGGGACCGGGGGTAGTTCGGACTATTGAATAGTTCGGATTACAGAACATATTGTTGTCTTTACATAACAATAGCTAAAACAAGGCTAAAATGTATCGTAATTGCTACGGGAAAAGTTAAAAAATACTTTATAAAGTAAAATACATTTTTTATTTAATACAGTAAACATAGTGAATAAACAGTAATGTACATTAAATACAGTATACAATAGAGAACTACTGTACTGTGTATAAAGTACAGCAATGAGGTGTTCGGATTAGTGGACGTTCGGATCACGGGGGTTCGGATTAAAGAGGTTCTACTGTACTTGTATTGTACGAGAATAAATTTAATTTTTTATAATTAATGTTTATGTACGTGATTAATAGTTTATGTATATCGTAGTTGAGTTACTGTATTTTCTAAACGGCATCAAAGTCCATATATGCTTTTACGAATCTAATTATTGCATATTGTAATACTGATTTTGCTCTCATGTTGTCGTGAGTGATTTTGTTTGTTTAGCATGAAATGTAAACAGCTAACACCTGTTTCCACCCCACAAACCTTCCTCCCCATCAGTGTTAGTCACTGCTAGCATTGGACTGGTCCAAACCACAAATATCTGACTAACTCAACGAAACTGAAGCTTGATATTAATTATTTAATTGTGCGGCCACTTATGAACCTCTCCGACAAAAACTGGTTAACTGCATTTTTGGATTCAGCGTGGAAAAAACTGTAAGTAGACATCTAAAAATTACATCATATCCCCATTGTAGACATATTCAATAATTACCCTTGGAATTAACTATACTGGCCGGAAAGATGAAATGTAAGGTTGGGTAATCAGATTTGTGAAGTAGTATGTACATTTTTAAAAGGCCTAAGTTCTAAATAGTTTTGAATATTTTTTTCTTGAAGAAACTTTTTATCCATTTAACATTCCTTACTTTCTGAATAGCCTTTACGTGTGACAATAAGTAGATAAAATTAACCCTTTGGCCGCCACGGTCCGATATATCGGACGTCGGCTAAATGTTTGTTTACTGGCCGGCTGATTGTCCAAATGGGACATATAACATATGAGACGATTTGTCATGAATCGGGCTACATGTAGAAACAGCTTTTGCTTTACTTTGAGTTTCGTGTTTGGTACGACTTTGTTGGAAAAAGTGACATTGCATCATCTGTGTTTGTATCCAGGCCATAAGAGTGCTGTTGGAGGTTAATTGTCGTGACATGCACCCACTTAAAAATTGTGGCTGCGAAAGGGTTTAATATTAGTCACCCACCACAACTTCAGTGCCAGTTTTACAAAATTGATGTTTGTTTTTTTATGTTTTTTGCTTAAAGATGTTCAATGGATTCCTAGGCTTAACTTAAGTTACCATCATTGAATTAATTGCTTACGGATTGTCATAATCAGGTCCTCTTCCAGTGCATAAAATTGGATTTAATTCATCCTTAGGGAATGCGTGCTCTATATAGTTATTATATCCGAAGTAAAACATTTCTCTTGCTTTTTCCAAAAGTTCTAACCTCAAAGATTCAGGAAATGATCCATATCTTTTCTCCAAGTAATCCAGTGGGCCATTTTTAAAAACATAATAGTTTTCAAGACTATGAGTATATATTTTTAATATCAAAATTAAAAAAGTATGTCGGTAAAAGAAAATTGAAAACATATTCACCGCTCATTAACCAATACATAGTTTTAACCTAACTTTCCATCCAGTCCAGGTTTTGTTTTTTATTTCAAACCAAAATTCTATTCAATTTTTTGTTCAATCTATTGCAGTACTATTCTTGGTGTTTAGTTTACCCCATGGAGATAAAAAGATTAACTGGAGTCGCTACTCTTTGATTAAACCAAACATTAGAGGAAAACGTGCCACTGTTTTTTGGTTTTTTTCGGTCTTTCGTGTTGTTAGGTTGGCCGGGTGATCGGTTGGTGGGATGCTGTCAAATTCAATTCATTTTCCAAAAATGCTAAGTTATTTATTAGAGGTTATCCGTTATTTTAAGGACTTATTTAAAAAACTTATTTAAGTTATTTTATTTTACGTTAAAACTTGTGTATTTAAAGTTATTTTGAAACATTATAAATTGTTTTTGATAGTATATAAAATATACTAACTTATTTACCTCTTTTCAAGCTCTTATTTATGGTGAAAATAGTCAAGTTTCCTGGTTTGGAGATATTGGTTTAAACTTGGGTTTAGCTCTATATGGCATTCGATTATAGAACGACCATCGGTTTATGGTCTTGTTAAAATGGGTTGCTCGTAAAATAAATAAATGAACTTATATTGCAATCATAATGTTGACATATTTTTGTTTACTATCGACAAAACAATAGGATGACGCCATCTTGATCTTGCCACGAATTAATTAGTCTAATTCTAATTTGACAAGTCCCACCTTGGCAAAACTAAAAATTAAAGAACCTATGTCATCCTGGCTAAAAAGTTACTTAACAAACAGAAAACAATATGTTGAGCAAGTTTACAATAACCAAAATAATTTAGTTAAACAAAAATCAGAGATGAAACTAATTTACCATGGGGTGCCCCAAGGCTCAATATTTTGGGCCCACTTTTATTTTTAATTGGATTACCTCAAGTCATTTCTGGTAATAAGGAAAACAAAATTTGCATCTATGCCAATTTGAAAATAAGTGGCAAATCTGCCATAGAACTAGAACAATCTATTAGCTAAGTGATATAAATAACTTCTTTAGTGATCATCGACTATTACTCAATATTTTAAAAACAAATTTAATGCCAATCAGCGCCACCAACAACAAAAATAATAAATTAAATCCCATCTCAATTACTATAAATCAAAATAAAATATCTCCAATAACTAACACCAAATTTTTAGGTTTGATAATGAGTAACAATTTAAGTTGGTGTTTACATATTGAACAGATAGCTAAATAAGTCACACAGGCCGCGGCCTTCGACGTGGCAACGTTGCAAGTAGGGTTGTAACAGCTGTTTTGTTTGGAAGCAGGTAATGGTATTTGTGTATTTACGAAAGCTTGGTTACTGGACTATGAAATAATTGACTCCGCTTTAAACGTCACGGCCGCGGCCTGGTAGAGTTGGCAACGTCGCATGTAGGGTTGTTTAGTGTCAGACGCCTCATAAGACAACATGGCAGACAGGTGGCATCAGCTCATTAATTCGCACTTTATTAATTAAAAATTAAATTTATGAACAAAAATGTATGAAAATAATGAATATAGGTAAAACATACATAATTGAAAAACATGAAATTAAAATCTATATCTGTACATTTTAAGCGAAGTCAATATTTTCATAGTCCAGTAACCAAACTTTTGTAAATACCATGACGTATTAACTGCTTCCAAACAAAACAGTTTTTACACGTGGATACAACCCTACAAGTGACTTTGCCTTTTGCCATTTCAAAGGCCGCGGCCTGGAGTTAAAGGCAGCTGCGGCTGTATCCGTTCAAATTTCACAATATTGTAATCATAGAATGAAAATAGGCGAACCGGCATGATCAGACAATGGGAGTGGTGTTTTACAGGGTAAACATTGTGCCTGAAGTCTGGCCAGTGACATAATTTGTTTATGTTTGAAATCCTGACAATTTCCGTTCTAATATCCGTGACTATTTAAGAAAACTAAGCTACTAAACAAAAATACTTTTCATCTTGAGACGGAATCCCAAAATGACCTACCCTACATCTTGTTTGAAATTTTGATAGTGTGAACAAACAATCTGGCCTGATGCCTGAAGTCACTGGCCTTTGGAGCCTGGAGTCATGAACGATGGCTGGGGCTTTTAATATTGTATTATTTTACATTTTAGTTTTGTCCTAATATTGATTGTATTTTGTTAAATACAATATTATACTCCTACTCTACTGTCTGTGTTTGTTAGCCCATATCTTATTTTACCTCACAATTAACCAATACTAAAGACATTTGTTGTAAGATAAACGCTTACAACATAACAAGACGCTTGAAATCTATACAAAGATAAAATAAAAAATGGAATAGGCTATTTTAGGGGAGCAATAAGGGGGTTAATAGGGGAATTCGAACCACATTTTTGCCTTGTAATTATACGAATAAGTCTAATTATCAGGGTAATAAAAATGGATAACATGTGTGATAAATTAAAGGTAAAATTTGTAACATCCTTGATATAAACATTCTGATAGACGGATGGAAAATAAGGTTTTTTATTTGATTTCAAAAAACTATTTCAAACAATAATATTGATATAATGATGTAGTGATGTAACACTTTCATCAAACCACGACTGAAATACTTAACACACCCTTTTATGAAACATAACCTGTGATTTAATTTATAATTTAATAGTTTTTAATAATTTATTTACCACTCTTTTTTATGATTAATCTCTGTTTGATCATTGTATCGGTGGTCCAAAAATAACTCTGGGGGAGGGGGAGGGCGTTTGATTATGTTGTATCGCGTAGGTCTAAAAATAAAATAACTCATGAAAGGGGGGCCCAAAAAATAAGTTTGCAGGGGGGCCCGTAAAAATTTGTTACGCAACTGTGGCTACGTAAGGAGAGAAAGGGTCCAGGGGAGTTAAAGGCGGCTGTGCCGTGATACAACCCAATAGCTTAGGGCCATGTCATACGAGCGTTATTGCGGTCGCGCAGATGCCGTCGCGTTAAAGTCGCTCCAACCCGGCAATGGGGTTTTTATGGAGCATGTCATACGGACGCTAATGCCGTCGGCGAGTCCGCGTTAGCCGGACGCTGAGCGCAGCCAACGCGGACGGTCGCGTCAGCGACGCGGTGCACGTGACGCGGGACCCTGTCATACGGAGCGCTAGCGCTAGCGGGACGCATTTGCCGCGTGAGCACTGTCAGAACAACTGGAACACCTTTGGAGTGATCATTACGATATTTGATACGGAAAAATTTATTTATTTAGTTGAAAAACTGCCATTCTGTACGATGTAAAAGTCGAGTGATTACAGCAACAGGCAACTGAAGGCACAGTGCTGGAACGAGGTTGGGGAGGCCATGCACGAAAACTGGAATCAGATGACAGGATTATTGGATTATTCCGATAATACTCTTCATATGTATCTAAAATATGCAAAAAGCTTATACAACCTACCTGGATGGTGTTCATCTTGGTACTGTAATAACATAATTGCCGCGACGGCAAATGCGCCCGGAAGACGCTACGTAGGACAGGCACCTGGCGTTGGCGGGACGGCATCAACGCGACGCATTTGCCGTCACGTATGACATGCAATTTTTCCGGCGCTATCTCGACGGCATCTGCGCGACGGCAATAGCGCTCGTATTAGGGTGCCGTGTTTCCCCCGGACGTGCGTGAGGCGGACAGTGCGTGAGCCGGACAAAACTGGTTCGGGTGGGTAATTGAGCGGACGTCTCCCTGCATCTACCCGGCTCGCGGGGAATATCCCCGTTACCGAGTCGTCCGAGGAATTATCGCGTTTTGCCTCCCAGCGCCCAGTTCTTTGAACCACACCTAAACTACCGAAGCAATATAGCTCTGATTTTGTAGGTTAATAGCTAAGAGACTATGTTTTATCTATAACTAGCAGAGTACCCGTCCTTCGTACGGGGTTTGCATATAAGTATAAATGTTTATTGCAGTCATGGGAGAAGACGCGGTTTAAGACAATTTGGTCTTTTAATTTATACGGTATCCTATTATAGTGTAACACACATCTACCATAGCCCTAATGTTCTACCACTGCACCTAAACCATGGAAAAAAGTAAAGTTCTCATTGTGTACCACAACTTTTTGTTGCTAGTTGGTTCAAATTAGCTGTGGTCATTATATGCAAAAAACATAATAGTGCTGTACCCTATTGGCAAGCCTTATAACTTTTTAATGCTATTTAATATCATAGAACCAACTTGTGCAGTTGAAAAGGCTGACAAAATTCTTTAATTTCTCTAAATATGAATACTCATAAGGTTAACATGAGACACTCCATGGCCAGAGCCACTGGGGCGGAGCCTGAAAGGATTTTTGAGGTAAGAATATGTCTATATGTTAATCGGGAATGTCAGCTATCGTCATACCAAATTTCAACCTTGTCGGTTTAGTATTCTTCGCGTTTACTTGTCGCAAACATCCATCCATCCATCCATCCATCCATACATCCATCCATCCATACATCCATATACATCCAAACTTTCTTACTTATATTATTATTTAGTCGGATAAGTAAACTGTTGTAATATTGCTCGTTTATGAATAGATTTTCTTTAAACTTGGCAAATTTATTTACTTCATACTAAGCTAATAATATTTTTCTAAAAATCACACTTCGTTACCCTCCCTGTAGGCAGCAAACCTAGGTACTCGTTAAACCTAACGTTATTGAATTAGATTGAATTGAAAATAAAGCCACACAAATGGAAATTTGCTTTGTAATTTGCTACTATTCGTATTTGCTAGCAGCTATACCCGTGCCTTGCAACGGGATCAGTAATAATATAATAATAATAATAATATGCAAGAGATACACATAGGTTCTTTGAAAATGCCAAATGGTTTCACTCCTACCATTTAATTTAGAAACAAAATTTAACTGTATTACTTAACTTGACAATAGTACGTTTTTGTTAACTCATACTGTTAATACTTATTTAGGCTCGGCCTACCTACGATACAAAACCAATGATGGATTTAAAGGTATAATAAAATAATGTGTTTAATGGTTTGCACTGTAAACGAAAAGCTATCACAATAGTTCCAAACCAAAAAATATAAAAAAAGGAAAATATAAATAAATATGGAAAATTATGGGTAGTTTTCTAACATATTTTTGTGAAATTATAATCAGGCAAATGGAAATTCGCCCAGTCTATAGATTTGCTGCGGCAGGGGGATTATATATTTCTGGTTTACACAAAAATAATTCAAAGAAATAAACCTCATAAAACTCACGATAAGGGCCTAGGTTGATACGGCAATGATTATAGAATATTAATTAGTTCCTATACCGGTATCTATAAATGAATTTTTTACAACAAATTTTTCCCAGTAAAACATTATTACAGCATTTCACAAATATTAGAACAGACTCAGTATAATAGATCATAAACATAAACAAATGAAGTAACTGAAAGAATCATATACTTATGAAATCACATTAACATATTATGGTTTGACAGCTCCATTTAAGTAATGTTAAATAATGTTTACAATAGGGCTAGTGACATCATTATTTTAAATTTATAATCCTTATCCTCTCTGTTTTAACATTCGTGCAGTATTTAATTTGTTTGAACCAGCTGTGTGGCATTGTGAAATCAAAATTCATTTGTCAGTTTGTTAGTTCTGCTTGTTTACATTTTTGAGCTTTGTAGGTTTGTTCTTTGTTACCATGGATACCATCAATCAATATTTACTTTTAAATCTCTTACCTCAAATTTTTGAAAGCCCACGGGGCAGAGTCCTTGGACAATATCGAAGCGGGAATAGTTCTATATCCTCGGAGCTGTAGCTACAGTTGTGTGCAATTTGAGCCCAGTCGGTTCAGTAGTTTTTGAGATTATCTCATACAAACACACAGACACCACCTCTTCTTTATAATAGTATCCTTATATGTATAATACGTGAAGGCAATTTCTACGAAACACTACTCCTCCGTTAATAATGGACGGATTTTTACAAACGACGTGTCAAAATAAAGTATTTTTTGTGTAGACACCCCGTTCACCAATACCTGTAATAAAAGTCCTCCGGCTTTTCCCCACAGGCCATCAATGTTGGAGTTTCTCCCATAAGATTAACATGGGTGAATCTAAATATTTAATTGGAAACTTTGTCCACACTAATTTGAGAGAACGGCTCGGCGTAGAAACTTGGTAGAGGTGTCCAAAGAAAGGTCTTGGTCTGTAGATGAGTTATCAAAAGAAAAACTAAGCAAAATCCCTTAGGACTCTGCCCCAGAAGCCTTTAAAGATCCCTCCACAGAGTTGTTTACATTTTGGCCATGTGAATAATACTTTTTAATGAAACAGCTGTTCATTTTTAAATTGTATTTCAAACAACACACATTTATTGGGAGTTACTGAATTCTACCAAATAAGTATTTGCAATGTTATTTTCTGATTAAACAAAAATTGATTTTCTTCTTTATCATGTCATGTTTTGCAACGTTCCATTACGAAATCAGTGGAAAATCCTTTTATCACAGCAATTCTTAAATTATTTCTTATTGAACTATCTTATATCTATTGTACGGGTAGGTGTCTGCTTTTTCACCATTTTTGCCTACATTACATTTTATCATATTATTCTACACATATCAAATATTTATGTGGAAATATCTGCTCTTATCGTGTCTAATAAAATCCAAACATAGAAACCTTGCCTAAACCCTACCCATCTTGAACAAATATTTGCACCTGCCTTTGTTACGGACTTTGGCACACTGGTTTGGTAACATTATTGAAAATAACACGACGTTTTGGCTGTAAAATATGGCACAAAGAGAAAATACTATTTAAGCAGCTACTCTCATGACAGAAAGGCCATATTCCTTTTAAACTAGATCACATAATCCTTTATAAGATACGTTGATTAACAATATGTAAACGTCAATATACACGTAACAGCCAATTTACAGTATTTTCGCTTTTTGGAAATGTCCCATTGCTATGTCATTTGCATTATTTGTTGTCAATGAAACCGCATGACCATATGAACTAGAAGGCCCCTAACAGTTCAAGAATAAAAGCATCACTTCAAGTATTCCACTACACCTAACATTCCGTAGAGAGATTATATTGACAACTTTATGGATAAGGCTGAGACAACTAACTGACATCCCCCATGTCAAGGAATTCCAGCAGTAAACGACAATCAATTTCTCAAAAATATGCTAGAGGGTTCATTCATTAGCACAGAAGTACGATATGAACTGACGCGACGTGACGAAGGAAAAATGAAACTTACACTGTAACGGCTATAACCCTTTGAAGTTAGAATATGTCTTCCCAAACATTATTTTCTTTTGAAATAAAACCATGTTACAAATCACGGAAGTGTTTAACTACAAAAGATCCACCAATACCATTTTAATACTGTTTAAAATTTCTTCCTAAGAAAGAGATACAATATAACATACTAATAATAACACCGATGACGTACGGTATGGGGAATATGTTATTCATTGAATTATCAACCAAATTTGGCAACTAACGCAATTAATATCATTATTGTTGTTACACTTATTACTCTTAAAACAATGCTAAATGCTCAAAATGTGTATATTTCACCCAATTTATTGCAGTTAGATGAATTAAGGTAAGCCTTGAAGAAAGTAACCGTCGATTTCGACGGGTTTCACCTAGTAGATTTCTAATAACCCAATTACAGTAACATGTAGGCCTATTCACCTCTGGTTACTCCCCGTGGACGTCCAAATTTTAAATGTTAACATTTTAGAAGGGTTAGACAAATCAAGAAACTCTAAAATGCTGTGGAATCCAACCAAAAATAAGGTAGAAAATAGAATTTAAGACAAACATTCGGTGATTGGCTCACACATCTACATGTTTTTTTTTTTTAGTTACAAAATGGCGACAGCTGGTCCATATAGATGGGATGTTTACTTCAGTACCCAATAGTGAATACGGTGTACATTACATGTTTTGGTCGAGTTTTCGACCACTGGACGACCACTAGTATTATTTAATTTATAGATCCCTTGACTTGATTAAAGTAAAGCCATAGATCAAACATACTCCCCTAGTAGATTTCTCATCCCGTATGGAACAGCTGAAGCCGGTGCATAACCAAACAGTAAAGCACAAATCCTTAAATTAACCCTAAAATAATAAAAAAATCCGTCGACACTAACGCACGCAGTGTCGCCGAACATGAACTAGACACGAAAGACGAGCTTCAAAATTTACAATAGGATAATAAGTCTACTAGTGGTTGGTTAGTCAATGGTTTCACCTAGAACAAAATGAGCCTTACGCGCAAAACTGGGGTTTTGAGTGTTCGTATTTTTTATTTCCAATGGACATAGGCACGTTTCAAGTAATTAAAAGCCTTCTCAAGCTTGTAGAGAATACATCAAAATAGTTTCATCGTGATCTGTTTGTTCGTTTTCCCATCGAAGAGAGCGTAAAATAACATCTTGTGCGTCACAGACAGACAGGCAGAAATTGAGTAAGCGTTTCTGCTTTCCTATCGTATGACTCGTTCCATACGATGAAACTAACCGAAACATTTATCATTCTAAGCCATGTACAGACAAAACTCTAATTTTAGCGAATTTCCCATATATTCCATATAGCAATTACAGCAGGTCTCATGGTAAGACTAGATCCAGGACCGATTTACTTTTTCGTTTTGATAAGGTGTTTTACGGGGTGAAAAATGATTTTTCCTATGTTTGACCCTAAAAACACAAAGTTTTATAATTTCCCTCCAAGCCATTTTGTAGAGCTTACAACTTTTTATGAATATTTTAGTAAAAATCGAACCCGGTAAATGGAAATTCTGCAAAGTCTGCAGGTTTGTTCCGGCGGGGGTATTATTTACATAGATTTTTGGTTCTTATGTCACTGAATTGTATTCACAGCATTAGTCATCAACATAAATTTCTGTGTATTCAAAATATACTGAACTAATAAGTAAACGATTGAAACATAATTCAAAGATTTGAATATAGTCGAGTAAATCCGTAAGACAACCCTAAGAAAATTGCTTAATTAAAGATTGGTTATTTTGACTAAGAATTGTGTGCATTTAGCCTACTAGTGAAACGGTGTAAAGAAATCGGAGTCTCTGAAGTCCAAAATTAAAGATGGCGTAAACGATTTTTGTCAAATACTTGTATACTGTTCATTCAAACATTTTTTATTTATGAGTATTTTTTGCTTGAAACAATCATTGTTGGGGAGAGTGTATTTAATTAATCTGTTGGGTATATTTATATTTATGCTGTTAGGAGATAGTTACGTTTCTAAATTTGAAATATTGTCAAACATCTAGAGTTGTTTACGATCGCATAAACCACTCATTCGTTCTGATAGGGCAATTAGTCGGCTTCTTAACAAAGCAGTTGAGACCGTCCTTCTGCGTAAAGAACAAATACGGTCACAAAAACTCCTTTTCTATCTAGGACCGTGGGGTGGTAGTCCTATGTGGTCTGTGGTCTATGTGATCAGTAGCCTACTGATTGTCGTGTCAGCCGAGTAACATTGTTTTCTTTCAGCATCTAGTCAATGATCTCTCGTATTTCATTAGTCTTAAATTATGACTCTTAATCCACATTTAGTAGTTTCGTTATAGAAATTAATTTATTACAGCTTCACTATACAGTCCACTGATATAATTTGCTTATATCATATCTACATCAATAAAATCATAGTTTAGTTGAAAGTGTTAGTTTGTATTATTACCAAAACATTGGCGCATCACGTGTCACAACAATTATTAGTAGGCATGAAAATAAAGAACATAAGCTAAAGATCAACATGTATATTTTATTTACTTAAATATGTCATATTTATGACGGAAACCTTATCTTAACCTACATTAGTTTTGTATTTAAAATAACGGCATTATAGCCCAGTTCCGATTGCTTATACAATTATTAACGTGGAACACATGGATTATGGTTTAAACGCTTGAATCAATGCAAATGTGAATGTCAATATAACTTTTTTAACGATATTTTTCGTATATATTTCGTGGTTTCGCTGATATACTCACCATCATGTCCTCTTATGCAGTAATTAGTGGCCAAAATGGTGGAATCCGAAACTGTTAAGGATTTATTTCTAGGTTATAGGCATAGCTAGCTAGAACTGTACCGCTCTGTTTTAGAAAAAGTTCATGACCAATCCTGAGGGTTTTTAATTAACATGTAAATTCAGGTCTCCGAAAATGTCTAAAATTACATCTCTATCTGTGTTTTTACTCCCCTTCATTACGAACAACGTGTATCTAATTACACCAATACCTATCTTTACACAAACGTTCTCTTCCTTCACTTAAAATGGTTGGTAAAAATAATTATGAAGCTCAATGGTGAAGGTCAATAACAATATACTATATGGAACCCTGATGACTCCACTCAATTTTGTAAATGCCTCTGCAAACGCCACCTAGTTAATATACAGTATATAGATGTGTTATAATTAAAAGAATCCGGAACCGCAGTAAAGCAGTATATAAAATACAGGCTGAGAATCATGAAACAGTCTTGTTCCCATCCCTGGTTCAGGACTAAAAGTGAAGTTTAAATTTTGATTGTAAAATAGACACCTAAGTAATCATTATCAAGTAAATTGTTATGGAACATGCTCAGGTTCATTGTTCATAAGCTTGTGCAATATTTGATGTAATACTAAAATTTAAAGGCTTTACTTTCAATTTTTTAAAAATTTTATTGTTAAATTTAAAAGTGATTACTAGAACCAATATTTATAATTTATAATACTATAGATTCCGTTGCACATTGCAACGTGCTTGCAATTATACAGGTCTTATAATAATAATGTTTCATTTTTGAAATCCGAAAGGAATTAATAATAAATAAACGTTTTTTCTCCCACTGGTAGCTACGGGCCATTTCTGGTTACGATAATTATAAATCTTTGTGTTTTGAGGGAAACGCCACCGAGCGTCCTTACTCGATAATGGGGCGAAAGGTGCCGAATTACCCAACCGGCCTTGGCGTCAAACACGTCCGGGCTAAACACGGAGCCTCGTATTAGAGGGATTAAAAAACTGAAACGGACATTTTGCATGTTGGTCACATTGGTTTGAATTTTAATCGGAAGAAGCAAGAGAGGAAAAGAAGAACGAAGAGTTGTTGAAGCCGTCCGTTCCGTGCCCGACCCGTGGTGGTGGAGTGAATTGTGGATCTGGTTTCGAGAGCGTGATACTTTCTCATTTCGCGAGGAACTACCTATACTATTCAATTTTTGTCGGCTTATTTAGTTTTCAAATACTTATTTTAACTATCTCAGTCGTTATTTTAATATGGATCCTAAGCTGTGCAAGTGGAACGTAAAGTATAATTTTTGGCCACTTAGTGTATTATAAACTGTCATATTTCAAGATGGCACCATGGCCGGAGCCAGAAAACCAACCTAAAGCTCCAGACAAAAACGATAAACGTGAACAAACTGAAGTGAATACTCGGTCAGAATCGGAAGAGGCTGCCGACAATACAATTTGTGCAAGTTCCGATCAGGTATAACTTAATTTTTATTAACTTTGTTTAAACTGCTTGCTAACTGGTGGATTTTAAGGTAGGCCTAGGCCTAGGGTTCGGTAAGTTCAGTTCTTTTACCCGAAGAACTAGTCTGGCCGTTTCTGTTCTAGGTGCTTACATTTTATCATAGCTTGAGTCTTAGCCTACATAGGCCTATTATTCATTTAGTTACACACATTAGTTACTTGATTGTATTTTCGGTTGCTGACTAAGAGTCTTCAAATGACTAAGTGAAATTTTTGTAAATGGTGTAGGCTATCCATTGGAATGAATAAATGAAATGGTCAAGGCTGATGAAGACTTGTCCTGTAGCCTTTCAATGGGTAGGCTAGGCTATCACATGTTTAGGCCTAGAGTTAACATAGAAGACTACATGGGCTTTTGCAATACAGTATGCCCTGCTTTTAGGCCTACATTAAGTATGTTTCCTTGGAAATAATAATTGGGCAAAGTGGCTTCTGGAGACATAAAACATTTTGTTTTTGAAATAACTATGAGTTAAGCCTATTAATCATTATGTAACTTGGGCCTAGTCTAGTTTTCATTAGCCTATGGCCTATTAGTTAGTCCCTACAATGAGTCTTTATTTTGAAAGGTTAAGGCCTAGAAATCTTTCATTCCTTCAGTTCTAGACCCAGACCTAATCAAGGTTACACCTAACTTAAGCTTTGCTTGAGATAATCAGGATTTTCACTAGGCCTACCTAGAGCTTTCAACTCTAGCCTAATAACTTATGTTTTATGCCTAACAAACCAGGAGTTAGATGGCAAGATTATGAAGGCAGCTACAATAGCTTGGCCTAAGCTTAAGGCCTAGACTCAATCATGAAATATGCCCTACCTATTTCTCTTAGGCCTATGTGGCTAAGAATTGTTTGATTTCATAGGCTAGGCCAAGGCATAGGCCTACCTACTCAAGTCAAGTCATCTATCGTCTTTACAGTTCATAGTAGTCTATATTTAAGTTAGTTCAAAATAATTTAACTTAGGCCTAGGCTCACAATAGGCTGTCCCTACTTAGGCCTAAGTTAACACGTTCGCTGCGGGCCATCAAATGGCAAGGCGTAGCCTCAGTGCGGCGCAGCCCGCAGCGTCGAACAAACCCGATTGCCGGGTGTTTGGCTCTAATATTTCGGTATGAAGAATAGCAAATAACGTGCGGTGATGTCCTGTTTTATAACAAGAGTCGACGTAGTTCGCTAAACACTCACATATAGCAGCACTGCTTGGAACGTAGCCGGTCCCATCGTATTGCCAATTGGAGGGAGAAAGACGGGACAACAAGTTGATTTTTAAGTTTGCCAGACGGGGATTTTATGGGGAAATTTTACTACCAACCTACAACACAACAAAGAGAAAGTCATCCACTACACGCTAACGTGGAATAGGTCTGCCTTCGACCGACGCTAGAGCAAAAACGATGATATACGAAAGGCATTGCCGAGCGTATCCGATCGGTTACGGCAGCGTCTGAACAGCGCTCGGCCGGTATCCGATCGGATACGCCCGCAGTGAACGTGTTAAACGATTTTAGGAGAACATTTTCTGTCTTAACTCCAAACCTTCACTGTAGTAAGGGTACTAACTAAAAATGTTTAACCCTTTCGCTCGCTACAATTTTTAAGTTAAGTTTAAATGGTTGCATGCCAAAACCGCCAAGGCCATTTTTTGGTCAAACGCAATGTTTTGATTGACAAGCTCTATCTCTTGCTTCTTTAAGCATAGAACAAAAATTATTTTTTGTTAGATTAGTTACAAATTTGTCTCTAAATTAATATAGGTGACAATTTATTTAGTTGGATTTGGTTTTTCATTTCTGTACACAGGCTATTAAAAACATGTTTCGCAGTACGAAAAAAATACATTAAAATTAAATTCATAGGTAAGCCAGCCACTTCACCAGAAAAAAATATTTCTTATAAGTAACTTAAGTGAGGTAGATATGTTTTCTACATATATTTGTTAGTAAACTGGCAACATTTGAAAGTCTTACCTTAAAAAATCAGCTCACAGTGGTTTTTTTTCCAAAAAGGCTTTAGGCCTAATCACATAACTTAGGCCTACTCTTATCAAACTTATTCCTAATTATTGACTTTCATAATATAAAAAAGAATAGGCCTATACAACAAATATTTTCTTTAGCTAATTTTATAGTAAATATATTTAATCCATAGTTAGCCCATCGATATATAACTACTGGATTGCGCGCTGTCCATAAGTGCTGTGGTTTGAAATCCGGTCGCACACACGAGTGTGATGCGGGAGAGTATCCATAGACGCGCAGGTGCTGGGTGGGCAAGAACTGAGCGACAACCACGCGACTAAATACAAACACTGGCAGTTTTTTTCAAATGTAATTGGATTAATAATTATTATGCATAATGTAATTAGATTTTTTTTAGTTACCTTTCTTGTAAAGGATTACTTTTATTAAAATGCCTTTAAAAGTTTACTTGATTATTCTCAAAACACATCATCCCGCCTTTATTTCCCGCCTTTTAATGTAACATGACCATCGTCAGACGCGCAAATGTGGGATTTTGCATCCTGGCTGTTTGTCTTCAAGTCTGCTACGAGAAAGACTTTTTAAATACATGTGATAACTAGTGCCTAGTTTGTTTTAAGTTTCAAAATGTCAATCAAATACAATGGTTAAGAGTTTCGCTGCATACAATTGTACGTCGAGATGTCTTAAATAGGAAAACCTACAGACGTAAATTACCATTAGATGACTCTGCTCATAACTTTAAGTTAAGAGGGAAACGGTAGAAAGAACAAAATACCACCGCCACAGCAAACCTGCCGACTAAGCGAATTTCCATTTATCTCAATTTATTTTCAATCAAATGTATTTAAATAACATTAGGTTTAACGAATACCTAGGTTTGCTGCTACAAGAAAAAATATTTAAGTGTATTTTTTTCATAAAATATCAATAACATAGAATAAAATAAATAAATTAGCCAAGTTTGATAAAAATATATCCATAAATAAGCAAAGTACAACATTTTACAATATTCTCCATAAGAATAACATGGAAATTTTAAATTTTAAATTTTTTAATTTTCTCTGTTACCAATAATAACCGTACAAAAACACTTTAATATACTAAATTATTCGTTTTTTTAAGCTCTTTAAAAAGGTCTAGAGAGAAATTGGGAAATTTTGTTTTAAGGGTCAAAAATGAGAAAGACCATTTTGTTTACCCCATAAAACCCTCCGTAAAAACCTGTTGCCATGATCCGATCATGCTGGTTCGCGAACTCATCCAAGTTTATCCCGCATTTCATCTTTAAACCAAATTTCATCAAAATCGGTCAAAGATTACTCAAGTTATAGCTTTCACGGACGTATATAAAAATATATAAAAATTTGAACGAATTGTGTTTTAGCCTCAAGGGACATCAAAATGGAAAAGGAAATCGGTCCCGGGCCTAGGTCCTACCGTGCCACCTACGGCAATAGGTACTTCCCTATAGGGAAATTCGCTAACACTTAAACTTAGGTTTAGGGCAAAAATTGACAAAGACCATTTTGTATTGTAACATGTGATCCGTGTAGGTGTTTAGTAAACGTTATAAAGCCAGTTATGTAAAACACTTATTATTTTGTAATCAATAATTTTTTGTTTCATCCTACTACCATACAAAATAATATAGGTTAAGTGATTGCAACCCATGTTTACACAGATTTAAACAAACAGAATCTTGTTGATAAACAATGATAATTACATAAGAAAACTTTAGGAATAAGTGTTAATAGAACTTTAATTATGTTTACTTATTACATTGTTATGATTGAGGATGTCAAGAAGATAAATGATTTGTCAAAAAAAGTCTATTAAACCCTGTTTTTTAGGCATATTACAGCTTAACATATGCCGCGACAATGCAGAAGCAATACGCTGCGTTGCGCTTTTGCCCACTCTCACCCTTCATTTCCTTGAACGCAACCACTGCTGGCGGCTCGGGCAACGGAGCGGTGCTGCCGATCCAGTAGTTATATATCGATGAGTTAGCCTACCAAACAAATTAGAAATAATTATCATTCAGTAACGGTAACTCATTTTCAGAAACAAAATCACTCGTAATACACCGTCTAACAGCTACCTACTCTTATGGATACAAACAAAGTTGTACCAAACACGAAATTTTAAAGTAAAGCAAAAGCTGTTTCTACATGTAGCCCAATTCATGACAAATCATCTCATAGGTTTTATGTCCCATTTGGACAATCAGCTGGCCAGTAAACAAACATTTAGCAGACGTCCGATTGGCCTATATCGGACTGTGGCAGTTTGCAATAGCGCCGCTGTCCGATATATCGGACCGTGGCGGCCAAGGGGTTAAATACTGAAACCTGATATTAGGCAATAAAAAAATGTTGTAGACACAACTAGTTTCGGCACCTGTGTGGCACCATCATCAGGCTGTACAAGGACGGATTTCTTTCTTCATACGAAGAGCGTCACATTGATTAATACAATAATAATAATCGGACTCTGGATTCAAACTCCGACGGGCTAGTGTTGTACCTGTTTTCTTAACTGATCAGTTACCATAAATGTCTCGTATTCGTGTTTAAATGTACAGTATATTTTTTATTTTCGTGTTAACTATTGTGACACTCTCCAATGTTTCGCCTAATGTATGAAGAAAGAAACCCGTCCTTGTACAGCCTGGTAATGGTGCCACACAGGTGCCGAAACTAGTTGTGTCTACAAAAACATTTGGATTGCCTAATAGCAGGTATTTGAACCTTTTTAAATGTTATTTGGCAATCCGGAGGCTAACATCTACAATGAACGAGTACCCTAATTACACTTAGCTGACTCTGGGACTCGCTTACCTCACGTTAAAGCACACCATCTTTAAATTAGGGAAGTTGTTTTGTAGAACACTCTTGTTTTGTCTTGGAATAGGCTAACTCCGGAACTCACCAGCGCATGCTTGAGTTGGGCTAGTGAGCTCTGTCTGAGTACGGAACTGGCTACTCGGCCTCTCTACGGAACTCCCTAACTTACCTACTAACTTAATGAGAAGCTTTTGCAAAGAACGAAGAATATTGATATTCTAATATTAATTTAGGCTATTTATTTATTTAACATTTAATATTATTGCATTTAATATCTTATTATGCCGTGACTTAACTTAGCTTAAGCGTAATGAATTAGCCTATTTAGTAGGCCTAGACTGAACATATCCCAAGTTACCTAATTTGAACTATAGATTTTACTTACATAACTACAATTACATTTGAATGGCCTGAATTATATGTTTAACTTACTTTTATTTTCATATTAATCATTAGCGGAGGTAAGCTAAATGTACTTTATGGTTTTTATTAGGCTATTAACATAGTTTATACGAGTGTTTAAGGAGATAGTTTGTTTTATTGTTCCGGTATTTTGTTGAGTTTCATTATAATTTTTTATTGGCCAATAGTAGGCTTAAGTTGTTAGTTTTGCTCAAATTGATTTTTCACTAGGCTATAACATACACATTCGTAAGTTCCTATTTTATTACTGAACTATACTCATGGTTCTCTGTAGGCTACAAGTATCTTCAAAGACTTATCTTAGACCTATTACAGTAAGTTACTATTGCCCGCACATTACATGTGAAGGTATTTCTGTTTGTGGGATTCTATTTTACAGCTTAGCCCTAGTACAAAAGTAATGTACCTAAGTTTACGCTCTTTCAGTATTTTTATCTGAACATATTTCACAGTAATCTGATTTAAGGAATACTTAAACTAACAACGTGTCACATTATCGCGTCTTAAGTTAAACTCTTAAAGTTATAAAGAATTTAGACAGTACAAGTACTTATGCCTCCACTGAGGACTATGGTCTAATAAGTAAAATAAATAAAATAAATAATTCTTTATTGTCACATCAACGTTTTGAATCATAGCACAGCTAAAAAACAGATGACATTGTCAAGATTATTACTAACTTAACCTAATGTACAACAATATGTCTTATGCATTAAAAAATGTTTTGAACAAGTTGGCAAAATTGGTTGAACAATAACGGAAAAAATAAGTTTCTAGTCATACAAAATAAAAGTCATATTAGATTGGGGCTAAGTCCCCATTTCTTACCAAAGGGTCCTTAACAGGCTCCTATGCCTTTTGTGAGGACATAGTCAAGGTAAGTTCTAGGTAAGTTTCTGGTCAAGGAAGACATCAAGGTATTTTTTATCCTTCACTGACTTGAGTCTTTTTCTCCCTAATTTCGGAGGGAATCAGTAGTACCGTATTCTCGTTCTAGTAAGGAGATTAGCTCCGTTTGGCCGGGTTATTAGGTAAAAGAGGGCCTTCTTTTGAGCATTACCCCTCGACGAAGCTCACAGCTCTCTGGGTGAAGTTAGGTTCTTCACGGTGGCTGTCCGTTTTCCTCTGACTGTGATCTCACTAAGTCGTCTGCAAAGGCGCCTCAAGTTACGATGGTTCTAATGGGACCATACGTGGTAAACGTTCTGGAGTAAGGGGGAGTAAGTTTTATGTATGTTTACTGTGTAGGCTATTTACTTGTATATTCAATAAACTTACCTCATGGTTACTACAAGGTTCTCTTCTGTTGAAATCCAATCCCTAAGAATGTTTTCACAAGGTGCTGGACAGACCTTTTGTTAGATAAAGCAATTAGCATTCTTACTTAATTCAAATCTTACGTTCATATTTCCTCGATTAGAGTAAAAAGTGAAAAAATAACCAAGGAAATTTTACCCGGCACGGTCACCTGGAACCGCTTAACAATTTTATTTTGATGTGATGTTCTAGTTAGCCTAGTTTTTTTACGTATATACAGTATTGATCAAATAAAAAAAAAAAAAAAAAAAAAAAAAACTATTCATGCCACAGTAAAATATTTATTTTACTATAAATTACCTTTTTCCTACCCTGTGGCAGCAAATTTAAGTACTTGTTAAAAGTAATGTTATTTAAATAGGGACTACATCTGACAAGTGCAGGGAAATACAGCGAAAACTACCATCAGACAAAATAGATCATGTTAATTCGCTTTTAGTATGGGGAAGGACGCTTGGATTGCTGCAACGGGGGTATTTTGATGTTGTCTTCGTTCTTTATATCTCATACAAATCCCAAACAAAAACTACTTTTTTGACTTTTATGGCTATACTGGGACGTGCCATTTAATAGTGTTGCTTAAACGTGCGTTCAACACTTTCTTATGTACGCAAAGTCTATTAACTACAGCGCGTTGCAACGCTCCCATGTTTACGTAGCCTGAGTGTAAGAGAACATCCTAGGCCTACATAATTATGGAATTTATCATAGAAACAGTATTTTCTTATATAAAGGTTACTTAAATTTAGGTAGGCCTACCCGTACGTAAGTATTTTCTTTTTTAACATTAGAATTTTCTAGAAATATTATGCAACAATAATATTTTAATTATTTGCTATTGTATAGCCTAATACCAATTTGCTGAATTTAATCTTTTATGCCTTTAATTGGTTTCTTTTCAAAACCAGTACATTTGACCCTCAATAGGATACATTAAGGTTTAAATGAATGTTCAAAATTACTGTTATCCAGCTCTTGTATCCGCTAAACTATGTGCATTGAAGCGCCTCTACCATTGGTGGTTAAAGTACTCTCAGTTACGCTCTCCGCGACTTTATCCTCTCCGCTCCACAATGTTTTCACCCGTAGTCATCATGGGCCTATATTGCCCAACTAGATGTTATTCCAGGGACAGGGCTAATTCAGAGAGTAAGGAACATTTGAAAGAGCAACTCAAATACCACTCTTATACACTCATCATAGCCGTGGCCAAATTCCATTCGGTTGTTGATTTTTGCTGCTTGTGATCTCAGCCACTTAAGTTCCTAGTCATCATCAATGCACTATGCTGCTTACTAACTCATCATTCTGGAAAACAAGTGAAAGTCACTCTGAGCAGGGTTTTAACTTTAGTTTAGTTGAGGTAAAATCTTCCACTTAAATGAATGATCTCGTATTTGATTCTCTACGTGAGGTCAAGCATCGCCATGGGGAAAAAATTAGACTTACAACTTACTTTTGGTTATTTTTAAACTGAATACATAATTTTCTGTACAGACCTTTAAAGTTGTCTAGCTAGATTACGAGTTTTGCCAACTAAAATCTGTGTTACAGACCACACCACGAATACTTGAAAAGAACCGGTATGGGTCATAAACAAAAAGAAATGACGTTTTTGGCCCGAAAATAAACATGATTTAAAGTTTGCTACTGCAATAGTACGAAATTTTTCATTCACATGGACCAGCGACGCACATATGCGACGGCCGGTTTCTACCCATAGACTGCAGTCGCATATTTGCGACAGGGTTCTAATGTTATTAAAATGCTTATATTCTTGCATCAGTCTATTTGAAGGCACTGAATTCCCTGCAGTGGTCTACAGAGATGTCTGACGCACAACTGCATCACTTGGTATGTGGATATGATGATTGGTGACGTCATATGACACTGTATGTATGTATGCAGTATGTATGCTGCGTTATCCTATGTAGCTTTTATATTTTTTCAGTTATAAACTGTTCTTGAATAATCTGTTTTTTTTTACTTTCACCTCAAAACACAAACAAAAAATGAACTGTCGCATATATGCGGCGTTTGGGCTATTTCAAGAAAACTGTGATAATTTTCACTATTGTCTTCGCTGTAGACCGGGCGTCGCCAATATGCAACATTACAAAAGGTTATTAAAAATTAAAATAAGAATAAACTATTTACAAACACGATCGCAGCGTATTATAATGTAAATGATCACTGTTTTACAGGTTTTCGCCCGTTGTCTGTGTGTATTGTTAACCAAGTGACAGCCGGTCTATGTGTAAGATTCAAATGTATATCTCGGTCTGTGGCAATGACCGTAGCGTCGCACATATGCGACGCTCAGTGGCGAACATTATTAATATAACAATTACAACAATAACAATATATGGAATAATAATGTGTTGTTTATTATTATAACAGTTGGTACATATAGTATTTTAGATGGAACTGCTTAGATGAAAATTTTATGCTTAGATGGAACTGCCAAAATATGCTATTAGTTCGGGCCAAAAACGTCATATGTTTATGATCCATACTGGTATTTTTCTAGTATTTGTGGACCACACCTTACAACTATAAAGATTTACAATTGCAGCACACTCCTTCGAAACATGAATATATTCTTATAATTGTCTGCCCAATGACACTTGCCGGCAATCTTGTTGTGACGGCTGGGCAGTCACTGAGTAGAGCAATCAGCGTTTGCCTAGTAGCAGCCGGATATTCCTTACTTAGTATATAGCCTTATCTTGCGCCATCATATCTGTGGTAAAGGTTTATAATATATACAACTATGTGTAATGCTTTTTTTTGTTACAGAAAGTTGAAGACAAAGACGTCTCTGGTTTAAACGACGGTCAGTTGCGAGCTCTTCTTGACGAAGCTTTTTCCTACAAGTGCCCAAAAGACAGAGAGGGCAAAAGTGAACTGTTCAAAGTAAGTTACTTTTAACATTAAGTTCTACAATTAACTAGTATATTGTAAAAAAAAAATGGAGAGTTATTCTGATGTTTAACTTAAGCCAAATAATCATGGTTTAAGATTCTGTATAGCTCTGTAAGTACTCATTTCTTAATCTACTAGTGTGTGATTATTGCAAACATCATAATTAGTTTTGCTTTATAATTATTTTAGTCTCATTATCACTACAAAATGTGTTATAAGACCTTTATTGTTTGAAAAAGAAAGGTAACTTTTTTAGCAAATTACCCTTTATTGGGAATAAGCTATTACCAAGAAACTAAGACCAATAGTAAGACCCGTGACTGATTTTTGATGTCTCCAGGGGCCAATAACACAATCCCGTCAAATTCATATATACCTATATTCAGGGTTTGTGAAAACTCCCGGAATAACTGACTATTTGTATCAATATGTATGCTAGAAGATTCAAACTTTGCAATTTGAATTGGGAACTAAAATATTATTTTTTTAGTTTATTACTGCATGGGGGATAGCCTACAAGGAGTCAGTAGGAAATCTTTCACAGAAGCATAGGTTAACTACTGGTTTGAGGAAATTGCAAAAAAACTATAAATTTAAAATTCAAATGTTAATCTTATGAATAATAAGTAAACTGTTGTAGTTTTACTTGTTTTTGGATATAATTTGATCAAACATGGCAAATTTATTTATTTCATAAAAATTATTTACATTTTAATAAAAAAGACTATTTATGAAATTCCTTGTAGCAGCAAACCTTGTACTCGCTAAAAATATTGTTATTTAAATTGGGAATAATCAAAAGATGTTTTAGGGGTATATTTCAGTGGTAATCCGACAAGGCAAATAGAATTTTGCTCAGTCAGCAGGTTTGCTGTGGCGAGGGTATCTTTTAATATCCATCATAGGTTTCCAATAAAATGAACTTCAGTATTGTAATTATATATTTGTACACCAGTAACAGGTGAACCACTAAAAAACCGTGGATCTTTTAAACCATAAAAATAAATAAAAATGTGATGGACCGATTAAGATCCTCTATTCCATGTAAATTATAATTTCGATGGTATTAAAGAAACATCGATCATCGATAATTTGTGACTTAAGATTTGCAGAGAAATGGTGATTATCTACCGCGATTGTAGCGACTCAGTGTGTAATAATTATCAACTCCTACGATCCCGCTGAAATTGTGAATTTTAATTTGCACCAAATTTAAGTAAGGCTTATGCGACTGCTTTAATATTCCAAAATTCCATTTTAAAAATTGCCAAAAATACATTATGACAGGAAGGAATCCCTACCTTCGAATCATAGAGTTTTTCCCTGGTGAAACTTAGAATGTGTGTTGCAAATCGTCCTGCCCTCTGATCAGACTTAAAAAAACCGATTGTATCAAAATGCATGGTAAAAATAAGGAAAATTTAGGATCTCTACAGACTGAGCTTTTATTTTGGATTATCAAAAGTTTCGCTCTATCGAGTGTTTGAATTACCAAGAGTAGACTGTACAGTAGACCCCTTCTTAACCGTTCCTAATGGGACCGAGCCTAGGTCAGATAACTCAAGGTTGGTTAAAACGGGCAATCTCTAAACAAATAACAAAATGAAGTGCTATTAATTTGGATTTATATAATCATTATTTTGAAGTCGTACATGCATTATTTATAAAATAAAATACACCTACCCATATCCTTTTTTTCGTATTGATAGAAAAGTCACAAATAAATAAAAATACATGGTTAAGTCAAATACTTTTAGTGGAATAAATTATAGTTGTAGACAAGAGTAATGACTTGGGGGGGTGGGAGGGAGGGAAATGGAAGTTACTCGGGAAATATGTGGGAATTAGTCCAAGCCCATTTGCTGGACACCCTGTTACTCTAGCGATAAGATAATTCTATATTCTCCTTCAACACACTTTACGATTTTATAAATCTGCCGCACAGATAACAAATCAGATGGGCTTGTGCTGCAGACGATGACAAACTGGCAATATTCAATATTTTTTTAGATAAATATGTTAGTAACTAATTCTTAGTCACATCCTGTGGAGATAAGCGTATAGTTCTCATCGCGGAGCGTGGGAGCGGAAATGCCGAGATTCCTAGAAAGTGGCGGTTAAACCCAGTGTTGGGAAGTAGCGCGCTACAAGTAGCGACGCTACAGTAGCGCGCTACTTTTTTTGTAGCGTTAGCTGTAGCTACGCTACTTTTAAGATTTTGTAGCTTTAGCTGTAGCTAGCTACATTTTTAAAGTAGTTGTAGCGGAATTTTAGCTACTTTTCTCGCTACATTAACATTGTTTGAGATAGTGATTTTTATCATAACCTCAACCTTACGTGAAACAACCTCTTTCAAACTGAGATTTTCAAAAAAATTAGGCCTTACTTTCTTGGCTTCATACAGCTGGTTGCAGCCGTTTCATTCCCTATAACAACGTTGTGTGGACATGGAGGCCATTAAATGAGTGTTATCCACATTTTTTGGCTCTCTTTTCCATAAGCATCTAGACTGCCAGTGCAACTCCTAGGAACGGCCGATCGGTAGGATCGTGGATCAGATCGAAAAACCCCCCACCACCGCTCAGTGCCGATGACGTGACGTCAACCATTACTGCAACGATACTGAACCGAACTGAGTCATGAGCCTTTTTGGTGTAGTGGATAGCGTGTCGGGCTGATAATCTGATGGTGCCGGGTTCGAATCCCACTGGGAGCACTAACTTTTTGTCAACAATTTTTTTCATATCAGCAAGTTTGGTTGGTTTGGTTAGGTTATGACAGTTTAATTTTATAATTAAAGGATTGTAAAATTGAATTTGAGACATTTTTAATTTTATTTTTAGAACAGAGCTATTTTTCGATTAGTAAACCTTCATTCGAGTTTATCATTATCAGCAAGTTTGGTTAGGTTATGATAGTTTAATTATATTTAATTCAAATTTAATCTACAAATTATACGTTTTGACAGCAACAGTGATACAGATAACAATTTTCCGCGAACAGTTAGATAAGCTATGCTGATGCGCCGGTATGTTCTGATCCACGATCCTCCGTTCCTCGGACTTGCACTGGCAGTCTAGACGCTAGTCTCATTTCCTTAATTTACTACTCTATGATTACTGTCAGATAAAATAAAATCGCTAGATGCAGACGACGTTTAAACGTTACCGGTGACAAGAAGAGAAGCTAAGCTATTGAATGCTTGCAAGTGATTGACAGGGAAATTAGTAATCAATTTAGTTTGTTTATTATACTGATAGTGTTCAACAATAAACCTTAAAATAATGAGAAAGCTGGTCTATCAACCTTTGCTTCAGCTGTTGATTGTGGTTCATCATCACAAGCCCTTCCTTGGTTAGATTACGAAGATTTTTCAAAGGTTTACTAAACTAACAAAGAGGAAATTACCTGATGTGATTTAAGATATGCCTAGACTGAATGATAATTGTAATGAAAAAATCTCCATATAACATGAAACTTTCATTGAAAAAAATAGCATTGTTTGCTCCTGGTAACAACTCTTGTATAGGACTATTAATTCCTAGGCTATGCTATGGTTTAAAACGAATACCAAGTTCCAAGTTCAATTATTAGGAATATATCCGTTTAGTTCTTGCAAGAACAAGCCTACTATAGCCAACTTGTTACATAGCCAAGTAGGCCTACATGTTGTTTTTACTTTACAAATTTCAACATGTCTAAATTAAAAGCCGATTTCTGGATAAGTTAATGGATACTGTTTTCTGTACCAACTAGGTTGAAGCACAATTTGCCCTATGCATAATGACAATAAAGGACGATTTCTTGACATTGAAAAGTGTTATTCATAGAACAAGTAACTTATCACTTTAAAAGTTTATAGCAATGTCGTTTTTAACATTAAAAGTAAAGAAAGGCAATAAACTCCAATTTCAGTAGGCTAGGCTCTGTAACACAAAAATGTATTTTTAAATAATCGTTTTACAGTTTTATTGGTCTTAATTGTTGATATAAGACATCTATAAATGAATCTATACTAAAGAAATAAAATGAGCTTTTAAAATATAGTTTGGTTGTATGTCCTTTGAACTTAATGAAATTTACATTTAAGATGCTTAAAAATAATGCAATAGGCTATTTAAAAATAAGTACTAAATATGATGGGACACCCAACTATTTGGTTCTGTTGTTGTACTTAATGTTAGGTTTATAATGCCAAAAAATTAAATACAATCTAGTAATAATTTGTTTTCCAATTAATGTTACATACAATACTGACATTTTTTAAATGTTTGTTCAGTAAAAATGTAGTTGCAATTAATTTTACATTTACCTAATGTGCATGGAATAAAAAGTAACGTCTTTGGAAAAGTAGCTAAAATTGTAGCTGTAGCTACATTTCATTGTAGCTGTAGTTGTAGCTAGCTACTTTTTCGGAACTGTAGCAGTAGTTGTAGCTAGCTACATTTTAAAAGTAGCTTCCCCAACACTGGTTAAACCTAACTGCTCTGAAAGTAAGGTCGCTTAAAACAAATTATAATCCGATTATCGGTTGATGCAAGATCAGTTAAGAGGGGGTCTACTGTACAAAGAATGTTATATGGTGTTTTTTTTTTTTTTTTTTTTTTTTTATGTTTATAGCTTGGTATGAAATAAAGAAATTTGGTACAAATAAATCTGTAAACAAGCAAACTACATCACTTTATTTATTCTCCTTAAGAATACCACCTAACGTAAGAATTTTCAGTTTACAGTTGTTTTGGAATTTTCTCCATAACCATCCGGACTCTGACAAAAACGCTTCAATGTACTAAATTATTTCTTTTTCAAGCTCTACAAAATGTTTTAGAAAGAAACAGCGAAATTTGATGTTTAGAGGGTCAAGAATGGGGGAAAAAATTTGACCCTGAAAAAACCCTTTCTCATAGTCCGATCATTCAGGGTGGGTGTCTACCAACCAGGAAAACAGGGAATTGTACTTAATTTTGGGCTGGCCATGAAATGTTCAAATTGTCCTTAAATGCCAGATTATGTCCTTAAATTTTTATTGGGCAGTAATTTGACTATTGGTTAGGAGCACATAAAAGGCTTATGTTTGTTTTCATTTTCATAATTTATTACTAGGGTAATTATGCAATAAAAACCCCCATTAGCAGTCTCAAACCCATTAATGTTTTATCACAACAATCAAGTGTCAAGTCAAGTACTTCCAAGAACTCGTGAGTCAGTAGCCAACTCATAAAAGTGTTATCACTTTTATTCCTTTACAACATCCATTATTTATTACTAGGGAAATTATTATGCCATCCAAACCTATTTTATCATTGGAATAATAGTTTTATAATGGCTGTTAAATTTTGTACTTTGATCTTCAACATTAAATTTTCTGCTGGCCATTGCCAACGATATAGCCTAAACAACTCATGGATCGCTGGCTCAGTGTTGGCTTCGCGGTCGAGCTTCCCCCACCATCTACTGGCAGAAGCCGACATTGCTCATACATTCACCATTATAAAACACACTTTTTATTTGCTGCCCTGTTGAAATGTATAGGGATAAAATATTGCTAACGCTTGTCAAACTCTTTTTTCTAGTTAAACCTTTTAAGTCTGTTTTGTTTCTTGCAGAAAATAGCCCATCTGAATTCCTTAAAACTACAAATTCACTAAACCCGTTTTGTAGATGTTTTTAGACAACTGATATTGCTAGTTCCAAATTGTACAAGGTAAAAAAATAAGTGATTACAAAGGAGAAATAGAAAGTACAATATTTGTAATTGAAATTCTATTTTATTAATCGAAAAAATGGTACATAAACATTTAGGATAATTTTGCTAAGTTTTTGCCGCAGTGGTAACGTTATTTTTGACGTAAACGCGATATTTTTTTCTTTCAATGTTTAATGACAATGTATCTTACAAAATAGGTCATAAAAAAAGTATTCCTATCACGTTAATGTCAAGCATAGATTTGCGGTAAAAACTGGACAAATGGTTTTTAAGAGTTCAAATGTGTTATTTTCTGCAAGAAAAGAAGAAGACATAAAGTTTAGAATAGTAAAAAGTGTTTGGCATGCATTAGCAATATTTTATATCCTAGGTGCGTTTTACAATGGTGAGTGTCTGGGCTGCGTCGGCTACTGCCAGTAGATGGTGGGGGGAGCTAGACCGAAAACAGCGCCCGCAGTACTACTGAGAGCGCAATCCAGTAGTTTTTACATCGTTGGCCATTGCCTACTGCAGTAAAACTGTTTATGGTTTCATATTAAACTTGTAACTAATCTACAGTCTTATTTTGTAAGTTAAAACATTTTATAGGTATTACTTTCAATTGACGAAACCACAAGCATTGTTGTTTGAAGAATTAATTTGTTATCATTACACAAGCCTACGTGGTCTCTAATCATGTCATTGCATCTTTGTCTTATAATGTTGATTGTTCAGGTTTCAATATTTTTTTGTTCCCCATATTTATTTATTGTGTTGTATGCTTTAACATGTTGAGTGCGGCATACATTCAAACAGGCGCTTGCCAATGACAGCGAGGCCCGGACAAAGCCTCCGACGTGGCACCGAAAGCGAACACAATAATTGGCATTCAAATATTTCAATTCGAAGATTAACAAAAGAGCAGCGGTCATTGTACTGCGTTACCCTAAGAGTGGACGTATAGTTCACTGAAACAACTTTGTAATGTGGCTTGATGAGAGAAAATCCCCAAAACCGTGACAAAAGCATTGTCAGACGGGATTTTACAGGAAAGTTTAGTACTGACCTACTCCAAAACAAAGCTCACATTCTAAGCTACAGGCTAGCAACATTATAACATTCTACGGCAATGGCTGCTCATACTGAACTAATGTAGTGGGGGTGGTGCGACTACATCAAATGATGTAGTCAGCACTCAACGTGTTAAGCTATCCAAATATTATGAACTAGAATGATGATAGTGACTTTGCTGCTATTATAACCTCATTGTTTGTTTCCCAGTTCAACAAATTAACTATATATAATAACTATATATATATATTAACTATATATAAGTTAACTATATAATTATAATTATTTAGGCCCTCCTAAATAATTATGTCTAGGCCTGGGTATTTTGATTCTTTAAAAGAGCTGTAAAATATACTAAGAAAATGTAATTGAGCCCAAGATAAACTAATGATTGATATGTGTCGATGGTAACTTTACAAATCAAAAGACAATAATGTTACTCTGTGCTTACTGGTAGCCGCTTACCATACCGATTTTGTGCTGAGAATTGAGGTACAATATATGTATTAAAGATATTTTTTTTAAAGTAGTCCTAGAACTTAACGTTGTGCTAAGGCGAATCATACCAAACTAATCCTCCTAGATCAGATATGATTTGATAATGTTTCCATGACCGATGGAGATATTCAGTATTTTGTCACTATCGCGGTTGATGATGATTGGGTTTCTCTTACACTCTAAAGCTTTACCCAAAGTAAATGTTTGTCTCTAATTTCAATAAATTTATATTTTGAAATTTAACACTTGTTTATTTACATTTCTCCTTGGTACATTTACTTACAGTGATGAACAAGATTATAAAGTTTGACAAATCAGGAAAATATATTCGGTAATTGCACCTACAAAGGTTATGATAAAGTGTCCTTAAATGTACAGGAATTGTCCATTTATTTTGTATCCAGAATGTAGTAGACACCCTGATGCTGGTTCCCGAACTTGTTTGAATAAATGTAGGTTTATACTGTTTTACAAGATTTCATCTAAATTAGATGACTTAGTCGAGTTGTCATGCTAATTCCCACGCATATATATATATATATATATATATGAATTTGAACGGATGGTGTTTTTGGCCCCTGGGGACATCAAGACAATTAAGTAAATCGGTCTGGGGTCCAGATCCTACCATAAGAACTACGGTAATAGCACATCCCCTATGTGGGAAATTTGCTACTAAACAAATAATTGAGTATATTTTAGGATTAAAATATTATTGAGAAAATGTAAAATTCCTATGTTATTCTAAAAGAGAAATAAATAAGCTAGGTGTATTTTAGTTTGTACAAAAGTTTATTACCGTTTGAGGGAGAAGAGTTTCTTCTCACTCTTATTTTCTTACTCATCAAGGGTTTTGTCCTGGGTTAAGTGACAGATTAAACTAACTGGTCTATTGAAAACAGTTTATATTTACACTATTTACAATAACTCAGCTTCCAAGGTAATGGTTGTGCCATGTAGTACTGAGAGCCAACTCGCAGGGTATCAGACCACAACAGCGTACTGGTTCCCAGTCTTACTATGGATGTCCCTGTTACTATGGATGTCCCTGTATCAACGTCTCCCAACGTAATACGTCTCGCAGTGCAGCATGTCATTCTTGACCTGTTGACTCCTCTTGTTGGCTGTCTGGATCCAACTGCCCAGCCTTCAAACAGCGATGTAGACTTGCAGGGTAGCAAACCTCAGCAACTCGGTTGTGCCCGGTGCTTCCATGGATGTCCCTGTAGCAACGTCTCCCAATGCAATAGGTCTCGTTGCGCAGTCTCTCAATCTTAACGTGCTGACCTTTCTCCGTCGGCTGCCTGGCTCCTACTGCCAAATTTGGAATTTAATACCGCATGAATAAAAATAACGAAATAATTTATAGGCTTTAATAAAACGTGAATCGGTACTTGGTTAAAAAAACACCAAAGTAAAACGTGTCCTAATAATAATAACTCGGTCAATCGCCAGAGTCGTTCGTAACTAATTTCAATCGGTCAATTAAATGTGGTGTTTATAACACAAATTTATATAATAAAACGTTTATAATGCTTGGTAACCACCAAAGCCTCGTGTAAGACAGAGTCTTCGCTTATTCGTGCACGCAGAATCCTGCCTTGAACATGCGTAATTGACGAAATACGATATATAACTTTAAATAGTTATATTAAACGTGACTGAGCGTTATCGTGTTGCTCCACACTTACCAGTGTTCGTCTCATGTTTTTAATATCGAGTATCGCCAAATATTGTTTCGAGGGGAGTCGTGTAGTGAACATTTCGTGGCTGAAGTATGACTGACTGCCCGGGGCGCTTCTCGATCGGATCTCTCCTACCTTCCCTGGCGTCGGGGTTGAGAACTACGGTCATCCCTTCCAGAATTATATCACTTTGTCCAGCGTTTGTGGAAGCTTTTTCGTGAAACAAATCAACGTAGGCTATTTCGGATGACCGTAAAATATTACCCCACATTTAAATTTGACCCGTTAAAAAATAAATAATAATTTTTTCACATAAAAGTCATATATGACATATTCTGTATGTGTAGGCCTACATATTAGTTAAATACGTCATCTAAAAAAATTGTACATCAGTCAAATCTGGGTCACAGTCATACATGGCATATTATGTATGTAAAGGCCTGCATATTTTAGTCATCTATAACAATTTTACATCACTCAAATATTGGTAATTACCCTCTTTATGATTCGTCTATACACCTCACAGATACATCTGGTAGTTAGAAAGTGTGAATCTTCAATAAGTGTATCTGTGGAACAGTAACAGTGTGGAGTGTCATTCACTCTTAGACACAATGGCTCTGAGAGTTGGTCTACATGTCGTAGACCTGGCATATATCAGCCAGGAGTTGGCTGCTGTTATTACGGGCGTACAGTGCAGAAGCTATTTGAGTATGTGTAGCGATTGCTGCCAATTTGAATCGATTGATGGGTTTTGTGACTGGTTGTTACTGATTGAAACTGGTTGGATGTGTCTGTGGAATAATGGACTATTAGTGGATAGATGAGGGTTGAGACATGAAATATTTAATGAATTAGTTGTTTGATAGAGGAATTAGGAAGGACTGTAACTGTCTATTTCAAAGGAAAGGTTTTACCCTGAGGTTGATCGTGCCCATTGCCGTAAACACCCTAAACCAGCTTTTTATGAGCTGTGATTTATTAATTCATAACATGAAAACATTATATTTTCAGATAAACTAATCAACTAATTGAAAGCTTAGCCTGTAATGCCATTGACACTCTGTTTATAAGTCAGGAGACTTAGGCTACCTGACTAGTTCAGCAACTAACTAGAATGTATGTAGTGTTATTATAAACAAAATTGTTTTCAGGAGCTGCTGCAAGAAGCTGAAGCAGACGAGACTGATAGTAAAGTACTTGGTGGATCTCTCGGTGGAAAGTTGCCCAGGGCTCATTATAACCTACAGCGTAGAAGACAGTCCCGTCATAGTGGTGCGAGCAGGGAATGCGGAGTAGGGGTCTCAACCACCCGAGGAGGGTCGTTGCAAAATCTTCACGCTCTTGGTAAGCAAATTGTGTGATTCAATTGACCCACACTGTGTTTAATTTAACATTAATCTGATGTATGTAGCACAATAAATCAATTTAACAAAATTAGAGGTGGGCCGATACCGATACTCGATACCAAAATACTCTCGATACCAGCGGTATCGAGGTATCGTCGATACTCGATACTTGCCTGTTTTGGGTTTGATACCGATACTGACACTGAACCACTGAATGCTACGAATCTTCAGTCAGAGTGCCGAGCGGGTAAATTGCCGTTGCCGTTACGAATCCTAGCTGTTTGCCTACTTAGTTAAATACACTCGCAACTCAAGTCGAGTAGTAGAGGTTAAGCCGATTTCGTTGATATTTGACAAGTAAATAATAAGAAAGGAAAATGTTTGAGTTTTATTTAATCCCTTAACCCCTTTCAATTTTGACATACTAGGCCCAATAATAATCGGCAACCTAGACATCGCTTGCGTCATCCATTTCACTAACAGCAACAGCTGACATTGGGTGATAGTGATAGGTAGTGATGTGCAGCGAGTGCGATGCATTGAAATTTCAATTCGATTCTAAAAAGGGATGTGTCGATTATCGTCATCGATACCACCATCCATTGGTTACCACTTGGACATTGGTATCGGTACCAAGACTCGATTGTCAAAAGTCGATTCCGATGATACTGACACTCGACAGGGATAAATATTTTATTTTAACATTTATTTACTTTATAGCTACAGTACTAGTTTTGTAATCACGGTTAACAATTTTCATAGCCAACTTAGAAACTATCTAGTTCAAAACAGCGACGGTTCTGGTGACATTGTTTAGCTTCAGTTCATTGCACAACACAATCTACATTTCAAGATGTCAGACTCAACTCACGAGACAACCGGCGCGCGAATGTCCTGCCAACACGAAATTAATTATACTAAACAATGTCTGTATCAATAAGTCAGACATTTAGATATATTATTTTTATTTTTAGTACAAAATAAATAACCTAAACACGTCGAAAGGTTCAGTTTCCTCCCTGCATTATACGCATCATTAGAAAAATTATGTTCAACGATTAAACTTTAACATTGTCATCGTCGTATGGTTGGGCTTGCTTTATATTGCGCCAAAAAGTAGGTCCATATTTATCTGTACTATCTACCTGATTAAAGAGTTTAGTGAAGTTTTAGTGCTACTATGACACAATGCATTTATTGAAAAATATCATAAGCCTTAGTCCATGTAGATTTTGTAATGTTATAACGAATGGTGAATGTTCACAATAAAAGTATGTAACAACAGTTCTCATTGGCCAGGAGGCGACAATGCACTACCATGTCAGCCAATCGACTTTCGTGTTTCAATGGAGCAAATGACGATTGCTTAGACATCGTTCGTTTTATATGCTTACTGCTTATTGTGGGTGGGAAGGGTATCGATAATTTATCGTGATTCGAGATCCGATATGTAGTACGTGTTCGTTTACGCATAATGAGTATTAAAGTATAAAAAAACTAGGTTAGTTATAGACAGGTTCAAAACATCGATTGTTCCAATCCATTTTTGACACCCCTACACGGAGGTTGTAGTGACGTCGTGCATAAGGGCCAGGCAGGCCGGTTCACAATGATTCCACTCTGCTGAACCTATACTCTTGGTATCATCGGGAACATAGCCAAACACTTTTGTTACTAAATATAACTATGGCATGTTTTATAAAAGCACTCTTTTGGAGATTCTAGTCCCAAAACATAATCTTTATTGTAGGCTAAAAGTAAAACTTATCTATTGCCATACTTTTCTCCACATACGTCGACTTATTCTACAATCTCTTTAAAAAATACCAGGTTTCAGTCAAAATACTTTTGTAAAAATTGACAGTGTGCTGTTTGAACACAGTCATTCCTTGACCACGATGGTTTTACTCACTATAGAGAAAAGACTCTCCTAACAAAAAGTATTTATATAGGCCAAGATGTATGTAGTTTTTTTTTAGTATAACTGCAATTGCTTTTAAAAATAAATACAAAAACTGTCAAATGACTTAGATTAATACTTGTAGGCCTAAGCCTATTTATAAATTAGAGGAAACTTTATTAGATCTCATCATAGTCAAATTCAAACATTTACAGTGTTTTAAAATAATTGACACTCAGAAACGTTAGTGTAATGGAAATCTGAAAGCGACTGACGCCGAGGGTAAGGGAGGGCATGTGAACCAGGCTTTAGAGCAAACTTTCCCTTTTTCTACCCCATGTCCCGTTAGACGGTGGGCGGGGCTTCACACTAAATAAACACTCAGTCCATTCATTCACAGTAGAGAATAGTTTTTGTGACAGTGACGTATGTCTCTTGTCTGCTCTTCATAGCTCACACGTAGATTTCTTTCGAGAAATTATAAGTGATAATCTTTATTAAAAATAAGTGAAAAACTGTTGACATTTTCAATGAAGAAAAGTTAAGAAATAAAAGTGTTAAAAATAAAAAGGTTGTTTGATTAGTTATTCTGTATTTCAAAAATATCCTCATTTATGAATGTGTTTTCAGCTAGACTTGGTGACTTTTTCATAGTTAAACAAATTTTGAAGATATATAACTGTTTTTCATACAACTAGTGAGAAACTCTCATTATATAGGAAGTTCGTTTTTACTCTCTTAGGGGAAAAAACTTACAGAGTATTTGTAGGCCAAGATGTACATAATCTTTTTTAAATTTATAGCTTAATTAGTTAACTAAGACAATTGATGCAATTTCAAATAAATAAAAAAAACTGACAAATGACAGATAAATACTTATATAAGCCTATTTATTATAAATTAGAGGAAACTTTATTAAATCTCATGCTTTAGTCAAATTCAAACATTTACAGTAGGCCTATTTTAAAATAAACACTTAGTTCCATATTTTTGCAATTAATAATAAACCTTTAACACCAAAATATAAGTTTGATACACATACATATCGTGTTTTTTATGGTATAACAGTTTATAATATTATTAGTGGAAGAAACTTTGCAAAAAAGATAGGTATCGGAAGCGGAAGTATCGGTATCGATAGGTATAGAGAGTACTTTGGTGGTATCGGTATCGACAATTTTTGGTATCGGCCCATCTCTAAACAAAATATTAACTAGGCTATGGTATGATCCAAGGTTATCACAATCATATGTTTTCTTGTAGTGTTTGTTGTTTCCTGGATGAATGCTATTAGACTCAGTTCTTTGCAACAATAAAATAATATGCGGCTCTGTCTCTACAATGTACATGTTTTTTTCCTATTTTTGTTCATAAACCATAACTTTTGTCAATTCTGAACAAAATAGTTCAACATGCATTAGACCAGTGGTCTCTAACTTATTTCAAGGGCCACATTGACAATTTTTGGAGTATTACCTTCAACATACTTTCAGTGTAGAAAGGTAGCCCCCCTCCAAATAACCCACCAAGAGATAGTTTTCTAATTAAGAGCTCAGTGATTAAGTTTGAACAATTTGGACTGATATTTTGTTTCTATATAATCTTTTGTCCAACCAAAGTTCTGTACTACATTTCTGTGCGAATGATACCGTGACGTAAATAATTAATTTGAAGTTTTGAAATAACTTTACATTAGGTACACTGTAATCTTGGTTGTAGCCGGGTACACAACTCTAATATTCAATAAAACAAATTTGTATAACCTTGGTTTTCTGGTACAAAGCTGCATGAAATTGGCATTTACACTGACATGGTTTACAATGTAAATAATGGTCCATGGGCCAAACATTTGGAAGTAAATAATGTCACTGGAAGTTTCATTATGTCCAACCCTACGGAAATTCTTTAATTTATGTTCAATGTGAATAAAGTTATCGATTCTGAGGAATAGATTTGACCAGTAATTTAATGATAAATTTAAAGTTGGGTCCTTAAAAATGATAAACTTAATTGATAAAATATTCCTAATGTGAAAGAGTTGGTAGATTTTCCTTTTCAATGTGTTTGAACTTACACCTGAAGTTAACTATACTATTGTGGTATTTGTTATTCACCATTATAATATTTCTCATATGTTTACCATAAATGATGTATTTTTGTGTGAAGGTATGGAAGGTGGCAGAAGAAGTAGAAGAAGAGACACGCTTGTATCTGCGAGACAACGTGAGGGTGGTTCTTTGCCTACAAACGTCAACGTTGACGACCATGATTTGGACATTATTTGTCCAAACTACACATCCAGAGCAACTCTAGAAGTAAAAGAACCTAAAAAACCAGAAAGCATGGAAAGACTAGAAACTACAGCGCAGGTTGGTTTTTGCTTGTGAATTATATTCATTCTAAAAATCTTTCAATTTACTAAGTAAAAGATGTATCGAAAATTTTACATAAATCAATTATTGATAGCATTTTTATTTATTTATAAAGCAGATTGATAGGTAGTTAAATACATAGCAAAACCTTAACATGAAAGGAAATGTGCCTTGACAGGGGCATTTTGTTTCACATCGCCAGTAATTCTGACAATTATAAAGCTGTGACGTTTGTAGAAAATGTCTTCAAAGAATACCCAATCGAAAGTTCACAATTTCATGGTGATTGCGAGATACAATAATATGTTAAAATAATTGCAGAAGATGTTTACAATGTCAGTGAACATGGGAGACAATTATGACATGACGTATATTCGATTGTAGGTGATGTTCTTATTTACCCTAGTGATACTATGGTGATGATGGTCCCTTGGTGATGACCTAAGGAAATAAAACTAAAATACTACACAGTCAAAAAGTTCCCAGAATGAATTTCTATAGACATTTAGCGCGATCGTCGGCGGCAAATTCACCTAACAGTAATTGGTACAACTCCTGGGGAAGGCATATCGGTAGTGGGCGTATAGCTCAGGGTATCCACATTCTGGAAAGTCTGGGATAGTCATGGAAAAAAATTCTGGTCATTGAAAGTCATGGAAATAGGCAAAAAGTCTTATAAAGTCATGATGGATGGATTTGAGGGGACCTTTCAATGCTCTAGTCGGCCGTAACCCCGACTATTTAGAATTATTCAGGAATTTTCACAAATGTACGATTCAATTTATTACAGTTGTAGTTTATGAGTTTTGACCTTGTATTAGTTCATTGTTGTACCTATTGTACTCCAGTGTCATCTGTTGTCAATACACATTTCAGTAATTTTTGTGAAATAACTTGTCTAGGCAGTATTATTTGTGTGTATGTTATATTATAATTTTCGAGTAAAGTTCGAGAGTCATGGAAATCAATGGTAAATGGTCATGGATAGTCATGGAAAGTCATGAAAATTAATGACTAATTTTCTGTGGACACCCTGTAGCTGACGAGCTGTAGTGGAGTATTTGGTAAGCGCTTTTCGTGTACCTGCAAGTCTACTTTGTCGGTTATTGTCGGTTGTGTACCACAAACTGTGTGGCACAAACTTGGTAGAGGGCTGTAGAGATAATACCTTGTTTCGTCACCAGTCACAATTTAATTTAAATTGATCCTAATCGGCCATATCAAAAAGTCACCAGCCATTAACATTCGAGGTTCTTTGTGCTCAGAAGTTTTTGTGGCACTTTTGGAACCATTGACAAACAAATTTGATGCATGTTCAAATGATCATTAAGGATGCTGTGAACACTTCCATTAGATAAATGTATCTCAAATGTAATTTCATAGATTATTAATTTCCGGTCTTCACGCACAACTTGTGATACTCGCTTAATGTTTACATCATTGACTCCACATTGTCAGTGACTGGTCATTGTCAATGCATTCACAGCCTTCATGAAACCGTTTGTGTCACTAATAAACTTGCTCATTTACACTAATCATTGCTTATACTCCATAAGATTGAATTAACAACTCAAGCAAGAGTCTTACTAGATGGTTTTTTTAATTAAAACAAGATAACTCTTGTTTTAATTAAAAAAAAACAATGTTTAATGTTTGCACACTGTTCATGAAATCAAGGTGCCCGGCGACCGCGATAACCGGAAATATTATGACGCCGGGAACTATGCGGGAACGATACAGAAATTTTGTGATTATGCCAGTAATGTGTGGGAATTTTTCTAGGATTGATTTTTTTATTTTAAATTTAAATATAAACAATTATTGGGAGTCAAACAGAAAACGTGTAAATCATTTCTCCAATTGGAAACATTAATGAGTATAAAAAGCAAAATCAGCATGTTACGACGACAACAGGCTACGAACGCCATTTTCTCGTAGCCGTCCAGTCCAGGACCAGGATATGGTGGGCTACTCCCACTCTGTCAGAGCTCGGTTTTCAAACAACGACGGGACGCGTGAATACAACAATTAAACTCTATGTCTAATGGCATCTAGGGGTCTAGTTTAATGTCCCGGCTGTCTGCTACGCTCGTCTAGATTGACAACTCATACGAAGCAATTTTGTTTTGCAGTTCTTATTGTTTGTGGATGTCAAATACTTCTGGGATTTAGAAGTAATTTTAAATGTGTAATTTAGATGTTCATAAAACTGACACGATAATGCATGATTTGTATTTTGTCAAGGTATCTAAACTTATTTTTATATAAGTTGGAAGTGACAAAACCTCAAAGTGATGGTTAGAAGGCTAACCTTAGTTATAACTTTGATAGTAATGATAGGCATGATGCACTGGTTGTGTTTGGTAACAAACCAAATGTTTAGAACGAGACTTCTGTATTAGCGTGATATAAAAAGAGTTTTATAGCTTATTGACTCACCTTAACCCGGCTTAGTACTTAGACAAAACTTTCTACACTTGGTAAACCCGCAAATCACGGCCTTAGGCCAATAATCTGTCTCAAAGACGAGAGGAAATGCGGTGTGAGTAATATAAACCGACAACTTGAAGTTAAAACTCATTGTCTTGTGAAAAAAGCACAACATTTAACCTACAGTCAACACAACAACAACAAGCTCGAGTGTATGACGATTTGGCGGCTACAGACGACAGCGGCCAGCTAGCTTTTTTGGTTTAGAAAGCAGCAGACGTCCAGGATCAGCTGAGCCCCCTACTTTGCTAAATAGGGGAGCGAGAGGGATGATCCATGGAACCCTCAGACAGAGGGTAGACAAATTAGTTCCTCACCAGCCACTTCGAGAAGCATTCTCAAGTCCTGAAAACTTGAAGTTCATTGGTGAAGCATAGTTAATCTTGTGTGATAATTTTCTTTTTTTTTTAATAAGAGGTTGGCAGCCTCGTTAACCTTGCATTTGCCCGTCCACATAGACTACAGATCTGTGCGTGGAACGTATCCAGCAAAGCAAGGGGTGAGCCGGTACAGTAGGACAAAGGTGAACTGTACTGATAAAATGTTTGTGGCAGTGGCAAAGATCCGAACCCTCGACTTTACTACCTTGGGCCCGATGTCCGTGACGCTACCAACTGAACCACCGACTCGCCCAAGATCACCTAATGAAACTTAGTCTTATATTTCTTAGATGTAGCTTAATATCGGTGAATTTGATATAGGTGAACTAAGTTAATTACTGCCACGGTGCAAAATACTAGTTTTGAGATCAGTTTTACTAGATTTTATTTTTTTTTAACTCCTGTTAAACCAATGGATTAAGCAAAGCTGACTTGATTATGATGGTGTGTTAAACCCATAAAGAAATACGATATTACGAGGCCAGTTTATTTTCAGTTGATTTTAATAAGCCCAAAACTAGTTTATCCCATCATATACAAACTTATTAGTAGTTGTCAGTGGCTACTATGATCAGTTGTGCCAGATCAGCACGTCCTGACCGGCACGCATGGCATGTTGGAGTAGTGGCCTCAGGCCTAAGTTTTTACGATTATTTTATGGTTCCAAACTAGGGGTTTGCCATGAAGTTTTGGAGATTAATGTAAACCAGAAGTGGATAGTTTGTTTCAGTCTTGGTTACTTGTTTTAATAATAGTGGATTATCTTTTGCTTTGTTGGAATGGCCTCCACTTTAGCTATTTTCATTTTAAGTAACAAGGCATCTTTTATCCTTGTGTCTGGTAATTTAATCTCTGTTTGGTTAAAGATTTTTGGTTAATCATGTGAGATAATCCGTGACTAACCCCTTGAATTGTATTTCATGTTATTATGTATTTATACCAAATAACTTTTTGAGTTTTTGATGATGCCCTTTTAGTTGGATTATTTTAATTCTCGAATAAAATAAAAAACTAAATTCTCAAAGTAATGAAGTAGCTGATCCTAGACAAAAAATGATTGCACTTACCGTACAACTTGTTACTTTTCCAATTTATATTTGTATCAGATTTCACATTCAACATAATCAACCTAACATCATTACATAAAGATTATTGCATTGTTTACCTGGGAGCTGATCCTTAGGTGTCTTAAAAACCGACTTGGTATGTTTTTTTCTGGATGTTGTCATTGTCAACCGTGAAATGCTCTGAACTTAGTATTTTAAACTTGTGTAAACATTTGTATAGAAACTATAGTAAACCATGCTTTACTGTACCCTATATTTCAGCTGATACAGCTTGCAGATAGAATATAACTGGGTTTGGAAGTTTTCTGGATGGTGATTTAATCATTTTCTCTAAATATCTTATCTGCAACTATCTATATTTATTATTGTTTCCCTAATGTTAAAGGATTATTGGTTTGTTCCAGGGCATCCCTAATGGATCAGAAATTATAACCAAAGAAGAAGAGGCAAGGGTTGACAATGCTTTTGCAAGCTCGATCAGTAAGTACTCGATCCAATCTTCCTCTTATGTTTTATGTAAATTGGTGGTGGGATTCTCTGTTTACATGCAAATTTATTGCAGCACAAGTTGTCAAAACTTTGATTCCATCAATGTTTAAATATATTTTTCTATCATACCCATTTAAATGTGTCTACAAAACGTTTGTTCTTTGAGAACGTAAAATATTTTTGCTCTAACTACTGCTGTTTCTTATTATGTAGTCGCTATGAGGCTACAATAGTCTAATTAATCTTTAGATAAAATGGTTTGTGTTTTTAAGAACATTATCAAAGGCTTTTGGATTAAATGTAGGCCTAAGCCAAGTTGAAGATATCCTGAGTCATAATGCTCATGAAACAATTGAGGCTAACATTCTTGTTTAAAGTAATAATGTGGAAATCAAAATTCCTAAAAGAAACAAAAAACTTCTGTATTTGTTGATCCTTGCTGGGTTTTTTATTTTTTTGTTTGCCTGCATATTTATATTTTTCCTGCAAAAATTAGGTGTAATGGTCATTTTTATGTGCTCACTTATTTAAGGACACCTGATGTTATTTATCCGTCATTGGAGGCTTTAAGTATGCGAAGAGCAATCATAGAATGTCTGGAATGTCTACATGACAATAAATATCTTGTGCTGCAGTAGGATTTGTTTGCACGGAGTGTTGAGTTGCAATACTTGCAATCTTCTTCACAGAACCAATTTCTATGAGATAAATTTGTTAGTCTAGAATAATCAAGTGAGATGTTCACGTTGGAGCTCTTGGATATTTGTACAAAACATATTTCATTAGAATGACTGGCAGTGCATTTTGCAGTCAGAATATGCTTTTTGTGTTTTTTGTTTTGGACAGTAATTTTATTTCTATTTTTTATTTTGCTGTTCAGGCTCTCCTCCTGTTCTATATATTTTATTTTGACTTTTTTTATATAGGACACTTCTCTTTTTTTTGTATTTCATGTGGAAATGTTTTCCTATTTCAGTTAAGGGAGGAAGTGGCAGCAAATCTATTATGGAATTAATTAAGCAGTTTAACAAACACTGTTTCAGGAATCGTGTTAGAACTTGGAAGAAAGTGCCGAATTTGTTGATTTTATTATATTTTACAGTATATATTATAAGATTTATTTTTAATCAAATGGGTTTTATAAAATGCATGTTTATATATTTATATATTATATTAGTATTATTTGAACCACATTACCAAGCCAATCTTATCCAGGAGTGTTTCAACTTACTACTGTATACTGAAAAATGTTGCTCGAGAAAAGATAGAAAATGTATAACAGTGATGTACCGAATTAACACTGTCCATTCAAATGGAGGCAATGTACCAAGGAATTGTGTCTCAGGTTTGATTACAAAGCAACAAACACAAGGACTCAAACAGTGTTTGAGAAATCATTTGAAAATGTATCAATATAAGTGGAATCAATAGATAGTTCGTCAATAAATAGGTGGTGTAACAATGAAAGCTGGGTAGCTGAGTGGTAACAGTGCTCGTCTAACAATCAAAAGGTCGTTGGTTCGATCCTGAGAAAAGTTAATAGCTTTTTAATGGTTCAGAACTAGACCCGACTGTCCTTAATCATATGGATCTTAATAAATGATCCTGGCTAAAGACACAGCTGATATTAGTCAGTAATAAAGCTGTGAGATCGTCCACTTTTGTCTTCTCTTTCCATGCATTTTGCATTCATCTAAAAAAACATACGCAAAGTCTGTCGCTGAGTGAATTAATTGTGTTTGGCCATGTTGTTGATTGAGATTCACATCAGTGGCCCTGGTGTGGTTCTAGATCACGTACCTGCTACCAACTCTAAGTACTGTACCATTACTAGCTTCTATTATCTCATCTTTCATTGCTTTTGCTCACATGGACCCAGCACATGTGTGAAGCAAAGCAATGTTCAAAGAATTGTTTAAAACCTCTACTAAGTTTTACTTGTTTGTCTTTAGAACACTGTTACATAGCTCTTTGCTCTTCAAGTAAAGGTTTTTGTAAATCCAATTTTTTTATAAAAAATTATCTGATCAATACGTTGGGGGACCTTAGGTATCGTGGTAAGAGCTAGACCAGGGACCGATTTACTTTTTTGTTTTTTACATCTCCAGAGGCCAGAAACACCACCTGTTCAATAAAATTTATTTAAATATATATATATAATTGTTAAAATAATAATAATAATTTATTACATTAACTAGGTGTATGCCTATTGGTTATGGACAAAATAAAAAAAACAGTAAAATTTCAAATTGCCATGTTATTCTTATGGAAAATTTTTGTTCCCTTATTTAGGGATATAGGTAAATTGATCAAATTTGGCAAATTTGTTTAGTTCATACCAAGCTAAATTAAAATTTCATTTAACAAATTATAAAAATGTTATTACCTTCCCTGCGTAAAAATACAGTTATTTGAATAGAAAATAAATCTGAGAATTTTAAGGGAATATTTTGGTGAAATAAAACCTTGCAAAAGGAAATTGGCTTAGTCTGCAGGTTTGCTGCGGCGGGGGTGTTTCTGGACAACAGCTAAAACCGAGCTCCACCGTGTCCATCCTGCGCCTGAATTGCCTCGTGTAGAATGGTCCGATGGGTTTCAAGTAGACACCACTCGACGGGGATCCCACCAGTTTCGTTTGCATCAAATTTTGGCACGGTCATGCGACGGTCCCGTTGCGAAATTCATGTTCGTGTAGAGTGGGCCTTTAACCAACCCCCCTAGAAACCGCAGTTTTCATGGAGTAAAAGAAAACTCTTTCTGTAAGAAATCAAACTTATTTTGTTAACTCCTTTTAATTGAAAATGAAATGTTAAACTTATTTGTCCGTAACATTCATTACTACCGGCACTTTAAACATGACATCTTAAAAACTTCTTACTAATTTTGGATCAGGCGTTCTTTCGAATTAACGAGATTCTGAGTGCTATTTTACTGAGCGTTGACTTATAATCTGTCATGTTGTCGTCAAAAAAAAAAAAACATCTTGGGATCTCGGACACATTGCTGTTTGGGACTTTTCCGTTTGGAAGTCTACATTCCAAGTGATTTCTCAACTGAAACACCGTTTATAAGTGAGTAAAACTTGTTGTTCATATGCCTGTGGTGTTGTTCAATTGCATAGATTCTTGAAATAATACTTTTATCGTTATATAGGTATACTCAGAAGCATCAAAACATCATCTTGAAATTAATCGTATTTCCAGCGTTTGGCGATTTCATTGATAACTTATTAATTGTTGCTTCTCATAATCCTCCAGAAATCTTAATAGCAATGATTTAAAACATTTTAACTACTCGAGAATGTTTAAATATCCTTATAATGTTTCAAGAATCTTTTGAAAGTAAATGTAAAGGTGCATTAGCTGTTTGCTGTTGCGTGTTGTTTTTGTGTTCTTTTTGTGTGTATTTTTGTAAATTTTCTACATAAAAATTCTTAGGCCCTATAATATATATATTGTTGTTTCTTTTTATTCAACTAAATAAAAAGAAATTGTATAATTAACTCCTCTTTAGGTGTAATACAGGACTCATAGTAAAAATTGTGGGTGTTACAAAATGTGACTTAAAATCTAACAGATTAAAATCAATTAGCCTATCAAAGTGTCTTTAGCAATACCTGGAACGATAGCTAGTACATTTATTTAATTTTTAGTTTCAATAACATGTTCAGAAGTCACAATTTTCTAACATCCAAAATTGTTCAGTGTTTGTTCACTACTTGCTATAACTTTTTTATTTTACCTGGTCTATTTTATTTTTTCCCTTTCTGTCGTTTCTCATTCCATTTTATTTTGCATGGCTTTTTATTGTTTATGCACAAGGGATCAATGTACAGTGGAACGTGGCTAATTCCAACTTCTATTATTCAAAATCTTCTTTAATTTAAATATGTTTCCATGTCCCTAGCATTTTGTACAAACTAAATGCTAAATAATCATGGTTAATTCTAATGATATTTGGGATAATTCAAAGTTTCTATGTGAAAAAAGAATATCAAAACTCGAACTAGGCAAGGATCCCCAAATGACTTTGTATCAATTGCCAGAAGGTCGAAATTCCTTGCCAGCCCTTTGGGGAAGTCTGAATATTGCTTTAAGGTTGTCTTATTCGCTCCTTCTTCCCGACTTATTCACAATAAAGGTACATATATGCGGAAACACATAATTTTATTGTTTTAAATTTTTATTCAAAACCTTTTAATTCTAATTTTTGATAATTCGAACTAGGTTACAGGTCCCTTGTGGTTTGAACTATCCAAGTTCCACTGTATTGGTATTGTCTTTCATTCGTCTTTATTAATGTAGTTCCATGATTGTATATTATGTCATTTTATGTCCAGCTAATTGTATTCTTAGCATTGTAATCTTTCTAGGTAAAAGGCTAGCTAGAGTTTACCCAAATGAAGACTTAGAAAATTACAAGGAGTCGAAAGTTACTCCTTTGCTAGTCTCTCTTCTTGTGTTTCCATTTCTGTGACATGTTAACCAGTTATTATCTTCCGCTCTCCCATTTTCCAAACCCTCATCTTCCTCATTCCTCTTTATTTGCCTCCACATTTGGTAATTGATATGTTGTATTAGAAGTTGTTAGTAAATTTGTAATACCATGGTCATAAATAATATGTAACTGATCACAGGTATATTTTAATGATATAGGCTATTTTACTCTGTCAACACTGAACTCAAATCATGATTGGAATGGTGTAGGGGTTTAGTAAGGCTACACTACACTTTAAACATTAAACTTCTGACAGGGTAATTAAGCAATATTTACATCACAAATGATTGCATTAACATTTTGGTCACATGCAAACTTTTTTAGAGTTTATTTTAGTAAATATTATTTTCTTAAAATACACTTAAGCCTTGTTAGAAATTTGTGTTTTTAATTGTAAATGAGATTTTTTAATGAATTATTGATTGTGATAATACAGAATACATTTTATTTAACTCAGTGAAACAAAAAGTAAGAGTTTTTAAAAAGTTAAACGGAAAAGCTTAAAATTTGTTTAAAGTTTTACTTTTAATCAATTCCGGCTTAATATTCAGGAACGTAATATTAAGCTTATCTTTGTTTAAAAGGAATAACTTTTCACTTGAAAAGAGCCCAAAAACTCAGGCAGACGCTTGAAAAGCGCCCGGACCTCCAAGGTCCCTCCCAGGACGGTGCGAAGAGAGCCCGGGCTCTTCCTAGAACTTTCACAACGGGTCTTCAAAGGAGAAAGAACCAATATTACAGTTTAAATGCATGTATTTATTTACAATATTAAAAGATACACTGTTAAAAGATACATTAATTATTAAAATATAGATGATTAAAAGATATTTACATTACTAAAAGATATAGTCGGTTTACCTAACCTAACCTAACCTAACCTGACCTGACCTAACCTTACCTAACCTAACCCAACCAAACACAACACTATTTCAGAAAACGAGTCAGCGTCCTCCTCCTCAGGTACCTGTGGAGACCCGGGCTCTTTCCATACTTAAGATTAGTGAACCTTTTTGGGGATTAAAATTTCGGGCTCTTTTCATGTGCTCCGCTTTTACTGTAGTTGTAGCATCAAACTATTTGAAGAATTTAATTAATCATGTTAAGTTTTTGTAGAGAGATATTAAAAAATCAAGATGCAAATTAATTGCTTTGCCAAAGTAGCAGTGACATACTGAAAATGTGTATACAATCAATATTATGTAGATTATTATCATTTGCACTTCTTGTCTTTCAAAGTAGAGGTGTGTAAATAACAAATTTCAGTGCTAATAATTATGAGTTCATTATTGCGACCCTAAAATGCAAAAAAATTATAATGTGCTTACTTACTCAAAAATTATGTCAGAGTATCCAAAATGATAAATCTAGATGTCTCAGTGTCAATTTTGGCTGAATTGATGACGTCACTTCTGAGGCAGAAATTCCAGTCCTTAGGTAGGCTACTGATGCCTGTTCGTGTTCAAACCCTAACTATTTTTCAGCCCCACATTCTACCAGTCACACAGTGCATAGTTTTTTTTTTTTATATTCAATTAATCTTTTTAAATCAATAATTGTAAAAAAAAATATATTTAGGCTACAAATTTACGTTATGTACAGTAGACTCCCTCTTTACCGGACTACACTCTGCGTAAATGACATCTCTTTAACCAGACAATTTTTATCAGCACATTGGTTTAACCGGACTACATCAGCAGGAAGTGGGTGGTACTGAAACGACTGTTCTCGTGGGAAAGATTTGAGACCAGTGATCAAGTGTCTAAATACAATGGTCTCCTAAATTTAAGTTGAATAACACAGTAAACAGTCCGTTTTAACGAGTTTTTGGGGACGTCGGACTAACTGGAAAACCCGTTATCCGGACTGGCCTCGGTCCCGAGGAGTCCGGATAAGAGGTAGTCTACTGTACATTACTTTATAATTTACATTATACTCACAGAAAGTTTGCTAATATTCATTTCACAATTTTTTTAGCATGGTTTACGGGCTTTCTATGCAGGTATATCCAAATACTTTGCTAGGATCAAACAAATGTGGATATTTGCATGCTAAATTTTCTTTGCATGTACAAAGCTAATTGTTGTAGTTGTTTGTATTGAAAAAAAAAAACAACATGAAATATTGTTTCTAATGTAGTTTTGTCCCCCCTTCTTTAGGCTCAATACAAGAAATGGGATTAAACAAGAAAGTCAGAGCAGCTCAAGCCAAGGTTCCAGATCAAGAAACTAAAGGTTTATATTATTTTTTTTTTTATTCTCGTTACAGTTGATGATTTCAACCTTGTCACATTGCTGGGTTAGTCACAAATATAATACCTATAAAACATCAATCATAATTTAGAATTTGTGTGATATTTTTTAAACAGTATTCTTTACCCTAGGTTTATGAATTCATTTTTTTACAGTACATTTTTATAACAACCTATAAATCAATTTTCTTGATATTACCTATTTTATGATAACTTACGAGTTCCATAGTTGTGGTCTATCAAGATTAGGTTTCACTGCCATTATTGAATAATTGATTTATAAAAATGTTTCCAACATATATATTAACTTGTTATATATAAACACCTTAACTGCCACTTCGATATATACTTAAAAAGTCTATTTCAGTGTCTACAATGTAGCTATTTTTGACGTGCAGTAAAATACAGATACCAGTGTTGATGAAAATTTGAAATTTTCATGTTTTAAGGGTAAAAATATGAAAACCCAACTTAGGAAATTTCAAATCCCCATATCACCCGTTCCCAAGACCCGATCCTCGCGAACCTATTCGAATTGATGTCACCCTAAACGTTAATGCCAATTTTATTAAAATCAGACCGAAATAACCTAAAATATTCTATGATTTACCATGATTGAGAAAAGCGATGATAATTATTCCACGACCAAGAGAGACGATGATGATGTCCGCACATCTGCGGTGATATTCAAGATTTAGCCATTATCATAGAAAACTGTGGTGTTTCTGTGACCATGAGAGACGGATGTTGATGATGATGTTTACTGTGGGAGGTATTCAGGATTTGGCCGAGATTACAGCTTCTGCCTTCTTTAATAACGATGGTTTTTAAAATTATTTCTATAAACTAGGGGTCTGCGGTACAGAAAATTTAAGGTCGGTACGGTACAATATTTTGTACCTCGGTTCTCGGTACAAAATCGGTACGGTACGCGGCTACCCGTATTTTTGCGGTTTTCTTCTCAGAACTGTATCTAAACCATTATTTTTAACTTTAATACATAGACATTACTATGAAAATGGATAGTATCCTACATTCATGGTTTTCTAACAACAATTACTGTACCACATATTATTAAAACAAAACCTTTAACTACTACGAGGATTGTGTCAAGAAAAATCACAGTTGAGATAAAGGCTTTACCTATTTTACTCTGAGATACTTTGAATAGCCATGATAAAGTAGTTTAAAAATAGGATAAGAGTTATTATGAATAAACATGTTTGAAACATTTATTGACAAGATAATTTCACAAAACTGGTAAATTATTTCCAAACAACACAATGTCTAGTTGTTTTTTTTTTAATTTTAAAAACATATAAAAGCATTCAGTAGAAGACAGTGTAGTTTTGCCAGCTGTTCACAGCAGATGACAATGAAAAACTGGAGGTTATGATGAAGTAATGGCAAAGACCATTTTTTTTTTATCAGCTTCAAAACTAGTTAAGTTATAAGATGGATACAATTCTTGCAAAGTTTTTTTCTGAAACTAAAATTTGGATTATCACAGAGTAAGATTTGATGTTGGGCAATTAGACTTTATAACTGTGTAAAAGGTGTGTATCCCTGAATTTATAAGTTGCATTTTACACTTATTCACTGCCAAACATAATTCAGTAGAACCTTGATGAACCAAGAATTACACTAGCCTACATAACTTCATTACCCCAAGTAAAATACCAAGATAATTTTTATAATTGTATTTGAATCGTATAATCTTAGTTTGTTAAAAATGGATTGTATGTTCAACAATAATTGCAGTCCATTATTGTTAAGCAGTATGGTCCCAAATTATTGTTTGTCATTTTGAAACATAACAGTTCATTTGACAAAATTATAGTTGAAGCAGCTCAATGTCAAGTCACGCACGCTTGTGCAATAGTTTGTTTATGCTTTCTCCAGACCACGGGGGAGGGGAGGGTCTGATAAGCCGTCTATTGTTCACCCCCAAGAAGGTCCGACCCTCATTAGTGCCGCTCGGCTGCACTCAGTGGGGAACCCAATGGCACAAATCAATCTTTTAAATGAATACAAATATTTGGTAATAATTGTTTTATTAATATTCACCTTGAAATTTCAATACATTTGGTGTAAAATTTGACAAAAATCTGCCATTTGGACCGATTATTAATACAATACCAAATACCAATAAAGTAGTACATTCATTGGTAATTAAATAATAGGTAAAGATTTACCGATTTTTGTCAAGTTTTACCCCCTGCTGTGCGCTATGTCACAAAAGCTGATAACGATATGGGTGATTAGTAACCATGGCAACTTGTTGAATGCGTGATGAAGGGAAACCCAAGAAATAGCAGAACAAAGAGAAAGAATGACGTTGTTATCTTTATACCCTTTTTATAATTTCCGTTATTGTTATCTTTATGTAAGATTTTATGATTTTGTTTTATAGGTTTATAAAATAATTCTTTTTAACTACGGGAATATCAATTTATAATTTATCAACGTGCTTCTCTTCTGAAACAGCAATACCGGATGCATAATAAAGGCCAATGGCCTAAAATATCACGATTGTGCAATATTGTATTTTGATGTTGAAATTAAAATCACGACAAAAGTTTGTATATATCCATGGTCGTCAATAGAAAGATAAAATATCCAAAACAAATATTTTAATTGATAAAATAAGATTGTAGATTAGTTACAAGTTTAATATGTAGCCATAAACAGTTTTATGGCAGTAGGCAATGGCCAGCGGCAAATTCAATATTCACGAAAATACTGATTAAGTTAGAGATAACATTTAACAGTCATCATAAAACTATTATTTTTATGATAAAACAGAATTGGGGAAAGTCGTAAAGAAATAAAAGTGATAAAACTCAACAGTTCTTGGAAGTACTTCAATACAACAATTATTGTCAAGATAAAATGTTAATGGATTTGGGACTGCTAATGGGTTTTTTATTGCATCATCACGCTAGTAATAAATTATGAAGATCGTAAACAAACATCTGATAAGACTTTTATGTGCTCGGAACCAACTGCTGTTGACTACGATAGTAAACTGAAAGTAATTTATTATTATAATAGGCTGTACCGAACCGAATTTGTACCGTGTAAAATGCTGTACCGAACCGATGACGGTAATTAAGCTTGTACCGTACCGTACCGACTTTTTCGGTGCACCGCAGACCCCTACTATAAACGAATCAAATAATCAGCTATTAGGATGGTTGGAGTTCTACTGTAATTTCTTTTGTCCACTCTAATTTAAATCTTGTTTTTTGTTAATTTGCTGAAATTTATTGTAGCCATTTTTATAGTGTTGGTAATAGAGTAGGGCATGTACTTTTCATTAACACCCTTCTAGAACAGTATTCTTGCAGTTAATTGGTTTGTTTATTTATTGAGTACAATAGGTGTACATTTAAATTAAAGTAACATTTCCTCTTCTTGTTTTTTACAGTAGCATTAGAATTTTATCTTCACTAAGAATATGCCTGATTAACCCAATACCCTTATAGTTACTTGGTTTTTTTGACATAATCCAAACTATTTTTTTAAGAGTAGTTTGTTTCCGGATATTAAGATAGGTTTTCCTGATTACGTTTCATCCATCCATGTCTACTTTAATTATCATTGTATTTTATGTAGAGATGGTCTTTATTTATATTTGCATAAAACTATTAAGGCAAGTTTGGAATCTTAACTCTTTACAATCAGGCAAGTTGAATTTTAACTTAATTTAGGCCCTTCCAAAAAAGTCCAACAAAAAAGTTAAATTTTAAATTCAACAATTTTCATAAATTAATCAGCCAATCAATTTGAGTCTGTTAAAGTAAATTAATTAACCTTAATACTGTTAAGCAGTAGATAACAAAATTATTTGAATAAAATAGCATTGCAGCCATTAAGAATTTATTTATTTTGGTGTAAACTAGTTTTTTTTTTACTTAATTTAACGTTTTTATGTAGTTTCCCCGAATTTTAACACCAACCCCCAAAGCAGAATGTTTTTTAACTTTTGGGTACTTTGGTATACCGACCACACTTAAACTTGAGTTGATAAAACCCTTAGGTTAGGTTTGGGAGATTTCGTCATGTAAACTAATTTTAATCAAATTTGGAAGTAGATTTATCGGTTTGGTCGGTATAATACCAAAGTATTCTTTCTGCAACAGGCTTGGAAAAATTAAAAAAATCTGCGGGCACTTACCATCTTTTTTGTATATTTACCGTCTTGTGAGTAACAGTACAAGTGTAAATATATGTTTTAAGTGTTAGAAGACGATTCTTTCATTTACTTTCCGTAAATTAAATAACACATACAATGCTGATCAAGAAGTTGTTTAATTTTTTACTCAGCATACACCCAGCCAACTGTTGCATTTATATTCAAGTAAATTGTGTTCACAAAATAAATTGACAAAAAAGCCCTAAACAAGAGACACCAAAATTTAGGGAACTAATGTTGATTATTTAAAAAGTTAAGTTTTTATTTAAATAATTATTACAAGGCACTACCCATCCTGTTCTCATTTGTCAGAACTTTACTAGATAGTTGGTCCTTTTGTAGAAAGGTAGAATTATTGGTTGTTGGTTAAAACCATTAAAATCTGGGGTTCAGTCTTTTATTTTCCTCATGAATTTTCAACTTAATGCATATTCATTAGGTGATTGCTGTAGATTAAACGTGGCTTCACAACTTTGTCTGTCTGTTTTAGTTTTTTTGTTGTGTGTTGTTTCATCAATAATGAATTACACCTTTGGTAAGAGGAGGTTGTAAAATTATTTTTCAAATTTATCTGTTCCTAGACCAATTGGAAATCATGTTATCGGCATTGAGTTTCTCAAGAGAGTTTTAGGATTCCAGATTGAGTTTTTAACTTGCATTGAGCTGATTGATAGTTATTTATTTACATCACTCACCAAAACATGTTAAGTCAGACTTAACTACACTGTGTAGGCCTACACAAAGATATATACACACTAAGAGAAAAAGTTACACATTTCTTTAACTCATTCAATATACCGTATTATGTGTGAGCGTGGTTTTGGTACAACTGCTTTTAATGCTTTGTTTATTTTAATTTTATAGTATATATTTTATTTTGACAAAGTAGCGTACTTGCATGTTAAGGTAGTGAATTTAGACTATGAAGGTCTCTATAAAGAATTTACGTTTGTACTATGCATATATTTATTTTTGTTTTGTTAAAGTTATTTAAAATATGTATGAACTAGCCTAGAGACAATTACAGGTAAGTACTTCAAACCATATGTTAAATATAAGTTCTGCCGTGTTATTGATTCTGCCACCCCCTACCCCCCCAGCCATGGATTTATTTAAAAATAGAGCTTCCAAAGACCCAGTGATGCTGACCGACTTGTTTTATAATCGTTTTAAATGTGAATTGTTAATTAACAGCTGATCCTTCTGTTAGTTAGATTTTTAACATGAGACAAAACACGTTAATTAGGATACATTTATTAAAAATTTGAATCTATTTGATGTAAATATTTTTATAGTGTTGATTTTCAATTAACAAATTTAATTTATTGTCAATTTTATTTTTATTTATCTAATAACTTGAGTTACACAATCATAATATTTCAAAGATAAAAGGCTATTGCATTATATGTTGCCCCAGAAAAGATTTTTGAACCCTATTAAAATTTACAATTTGCGGTCAGGTTTCTTCATAAATAGATTTTGTTACCAATGATCAAAAATGTAAATTTTAAAGCCTCCAGCTTAATATAAATCAATTAAAAGTGCATATAATTTAGAATGGCATGTAGAATGTAATATACTGTTATTTGAACACATAAAATATGTATACTTAACTAGTAAAAATACTAAACCTTAATCTATAAAAAATGTATATAAATTATTTGAAAAAAGTGAAAATTTGAAAATTATCATTTTCTCTATTGTATTAAATATGCAGGAAAAATTTGAAAGCTAAATTAGGAAATGTTAAAAAGTTGGAAGTGCTATGGTAAAAATAATGATCATAGCTATATACAAGAAGGCCTAGCTTTTATTTGTTGTCATCACATTAATCAGTAGGCCTACTTCAATGATTTAGTAAAAACACTATGTCAATAACTTCTTCATTTTGTAAAGAGCTCCGTCATTTTGTAACAAGTTGTTTATAATTTACTATAAAAATAGTCCTATTGTTTTGTGTTGATATTTGTAAACAGATATATGGAAAATAATTGTACGTTCTTTTTTTAACACACCTAGGATGTCACCCAAAAAAATTAATACACTAATTGAAAGTTGCATTTTTATTTATTTAGAATACAGTATATCAATTTAGATTTACGATCTTAGGGAAAATATGACCCAATTATTAATGCTCTGAAATGTGAATCATGAAATATTGTAAGTAAGGTGCTTGTTTATAAGTTGTTTAAACTTGTAATCTTCTATTTTTGAGTTACTTAGTTGTTTAATATAATAAAATTAAGATGAAAATGCTGTAAAATTTAAAAATTCAATTTTAAGATGCTTGTTCAAACTGTAATGATATATTTTCAATAAATAGCACATGAAAAAAAAACAAAAAAAAAACAAAACAAAAATGGATGCGCAAACATAAAATTGGTTTCATTTACATCATTCAGACCTTGAATAATTCCTTATATCCTGAGTCTTGTACATTATTAATATAATTATTTTATTTACTGATACTGTAACTGATACATTGATTCTGTATAGCTGTTACTGTTACTGATGCTGATACATACATACATCATCACGTATAATTTAAGGATAAGATAAGATACGATGAATGATCGTAGAGTAGGCAGTTTTGAAAGTATTGCTATAGATTGAGAAGATTACTTCTGGAATCTAAGAGGATCTATTATTGACTGAGAAAAAAATTGAGGGCAGTTACTGAGCAAATGAGGATTGTTAAAAAAAGTTATTCCCTGGAATCTGAAATTGTTACTGATCTGAGAGAAGATTGACGACAACAATGAAGATATGTGTATTGATAAAAGTTGTTAAAACCTCCTGGAATATGAGAGGATCAATTATTGATCTGAGAGAAAATTGATGACAACAATGAGGATATGTGTATTGATAAAAAGTTGTTAAAACCTCCTGGAATCATAGAGGATCAATTATTGGTCTGAGAGAAAATTGACGACAACAATGAGGATAAGTTTATTGATAAAAGTTGTTAAATCCTTCTGGAATCTGAGAGGATCAATTATTGATCTGGGATATAATTGATAACAGTCAATGAGCACATCAGTATTAATGAAAGTGGATGAAACCTCTTGGACTAAGAAACTCGGTAATGTGGCTAATCATGTTTGTTGATAATGTTTTTTGACACAAGTTTTGACTGTGATAGGTGTTGGACCTGTAGAGAGTGGAGCAATGCTTTATCCCTCCACACCAGTTCAACATGTAAGCGTCTTGTCAATTCCACCAGGACAGTTATCCGTGGGAACAGGTATCGTTTCTGCAACCTTAAGTTTGTTTTCATATTCTAGAGGGCATGAGTGGTAGTTTCGACCCACCAAATCTTAGATTTGTATGATCATTAGCAATGTGTTTTGTAATTGTGTACACTTCTTACTGACATGGCTAGCCCAGTTTTCTGAAAAATTAGCAATTTTATTAGTGTTTTGCGTATTATCTTATCTTTATTTAAATATGTGTTTAAATTCAAAATTTTTTTGACATTTTTGTTTATCCATACAAAATGGATTGACTTCTTTGTAATATCTGACATTTTAATCATATCGCAATGTAATACTGCAAAGCCTGTTCATTATATATTCAGTATTGGAAAGAAAATGCATTTGTTGTACATACCACTGAGAAGCAATTCTATTATAAAAATTTTAACCTAACATAAATTAAATCTTGTAATAGTTTATCCCATTATTATTTGTGACTATTTTGCAACTGTTTTAAAAGTCAACATGGTTTTATATTGTGATTTATATTCCAAATTCATTGAACTAGTTGAAATCCCTGTTTACCAAGCCTTGTTAATATATAATTTATGACAGGTAATTATTTGAACTCTTAACTTTATAATTTATTGTTTTTTTGCAGTTGTAAAAAAAATATTTCACTTCATATAGGCAATAATAATACCCATAAACAATATAAAGTAAAATGAGTTGGAAAGAAACATTATTGTATCATTTTAAAACACATTACGTTAACAGTTTTTTGTTTTAAAGCTTCAATCTGACGTCAAACTTATTGTTACATTTTTAGAATATTTTCAATTTTATAATTTATTCATCAAATAATGTTTTTACCTATTTGTTGTTTGTACAAGCTCAAACTTTTGTTATATTTTGGTTTTTGTTTTCGTGTTGTGGTGTGTTTTTGCATGCAACACAGACGATAACAGATTTTCTGAAAATTTGGAAGTGAAGAAGTTAAATATAAGTCGAAGTCGGCAACAAAAGAAGGGACATCTGATGGAAGAAACCGACAACACCAGCGAAGGATTACTAGGCCTGCCTCTGACCGCCTATTGGAACAGATACAGCAGTTTTACTTTACTTGATTTTCAGGGTTAGTTAATGTCTATGAATCCGATTTGCACATTTGTATATTGGTTAAAAGGTATTATTTTGAAATTGTTGGGTACAACATTGGTAAAATTGCATCTTATTGTAACTTGTTACTCGCCAACAGACTCAACCATATTTGCTATTCAGTGTTTTCATTTATTTTAAGTTATCCTAAGGTAGTAAGATTAATTAGTTTACTACTATACAAAGGTGTTTAATATTGATTGTAAGTTTTCTAGGTAAAGCACCACTGAGACCATACATTGTCTTGTCACTTGGATGATTCTCTCAAGGTATATTTTAACCTAAGTTAGGTGAATATGTTTTTACTAACAGCTTGTAAATGCTTGTGACTAACCATAGTTATAATAATGCATGTATTTTTACTAAGAGGTCCACCAACTCATTATTGAGTGGTGATAATGTTATGAATAATTTTAAAAATATTTGCATGCTCGTGGTCTATTTTACTGAAACAAGTTAAATAACACATTCATTAAATTACTGTCCACTAAAATTACATTTGTTATTAACCTTCCAGATAGGTTCTTTACATTTAATTTTAGGAGGTTGATTTAAGTCATTTATCATTTTGATTGCAGTGGTTTCTCTTCACAAATATGCTGTGTTGTTTTTTTCCTGGACAAACCAGTTTTTTGTGAATAATGATGTATTCGTCTGCCGATTTACAGTGCGTTTTTTGGTTGTAATTGTGTATAATTTTTATGCCTAATTTCAACAATTTTTCAAGTTGCCAGCCTGTATACAATTCTTTCTCCAAACCTTCCTTTCAAATTCTCCCTTATAGTCTTCATTCCTTCTTCCTTTTTTCAATGGATTTTCTTGGTTTTAATCTTTTTATTTTCTCTCATTGTCATGCCTTATTTTAATCATAGATGAACCCGAGAGAAAAAAGAAAAATCGGTTAAATAGATCTACTTCAAGTGGTCAGCATAATGACCATCCTTACGCTATACCGTTCTTAAAAATTCCTTCCTCGTACACTGGTATTGAGGTTCAGGGTGAGTACCTACATATTAACATCAGTCCTTTAATTTTGTGAATATTCTCTCTAAAAAAATCTTTTATGTAGATTTTTCAATTTGAAGAAAACAAAAAATGAAGTTTTTATCAGGGCCTTAGTTTACTATTTATTACTAGTTGATCAATTTTAGACGAAAAATCTACATTAAATATTTCTATAATAAAGTTCAATAACAAACTTGTGATAATATTTAACATTGGCTGTTGGGCAGCATTGTTGCAAGTTGCGGAATTAGGTACTTTCTCTTTGTTTGCGGCCTGTTAGTCGGGAACGTCGCAACAATGGGATCGTTCACGGATACAAGAACAGAAACAGTAGGTATCAGCAACATAAAAGAATGACATCACTGGATGGAATCTAATACTATTTATCTTTAAATATTTGTGTTCCGGGCGTTTTTTTGACAGTTGCATTGAAATAATAATATAAACATGTTAATTTTCCGGGTCATCTGTTTTATTTATGATTCAAATCGTTTCTATTTTATAATCCGTGGGATCGTCAAACAACACACTCATTCCGGCAAATCATCGTTTGAAAAACTACAAAACGTCCCTGGTTTTTCCTCAAGACTTTTAGTTCAACATTAGTGCATAATCTTTTGCGGTAATATACTCTACGGTTTTGGACAGTCATAATCATCCCATTACTTAATTAAACAGTAAAACACCCCAAGCGTATTAACCAATGCTAAATGGTATTCATAGGAGTGGCCTTTCTTTTCTACTGTGTTTAGTAATTTGCTACTGTACTGTAGACAATTTCTTATAAGCATATGTTACTGATTAATTTGTTTTAAGCGTATATTACTATTCGTTTATTTACATCTTCGTAAAACTGTCTTTGGTACCTAGATACTCATAAGACCAATGTTAAAAATATTTAAATTCCATTCTAAGTTTTTAACAAAAACTAATTTTCCCAGAGCAGAGGTTAGCATGGATATTGTTTTTAGCCTGAAAATATGATATTTCTATCAATTTAGAGGAAATCATTTGAGCCATTTTTGAAATCGTTGTTAAAAGTAGTAGGATTATTATTATTATTATTATTTAAGTAAGTAAACCCTTCGATTCAATATCACATGACCTTTTACTTTCAAAGCTTAGCAAATTAGGGATATAGAACAATGCATTAAAATTACTCAAGTCTTACCTTTACCAACAGAAAACAGTTTGTAAAAATAATTCACCAAAACAACAAAAACTATAAAATTCATTACCGATCTTGTATTAGAGATGTGAAATTTGAAGTGCCTCAGGGATCCATCTTAGGCCCTTTTTTACATTTATTACTTTAGAGACTTTCTGACTTTGAGTGAACTTTGCCCATATGCTGATGATAATAATTTGAAAATTACTGCAAAATCAAACGATGAAATTGAACGCAAATTCCGATATAGCAGTGTTAATTTTTTTTTTATTCTAATAATATGCTTCTTAATCTAGATAAGACAAATTATCAACTTTCAAACTCGAAAATCAGGGGATCAAAATAAACCAATCATTAAGCTCGAAAACTCAGAAATCCTTAGTAAGGACAACATTGAATTCTTGGGATTGGAAACTGATAAAACTGTGAAATGGAACTGTCACGTTGAAAAGTTACTTGTTAAAATCACCTCAGGATTATATGCTTTATCTAGATTGAAACCGTAATGTGAAAAACAAACCCTAAAAGTTATTTATTTTCATATTATCCACTCAAATATATCTTTTGGGATTTCACTTTATGGTGCAACTAGTGATTACAATTTGAAATATATTCTAAAAAAGCAAAAGAAAACCATTAGAATTATCTGCAATTTCTGGAACTATATCCATTTGACTCTGGAACTTCTGTTGAAAAAGAACATTTTTTTTCAGTAAAGGACAGGCTTCATGATATGGAACTAGTTTGGGATAGTCATAATTATTTCACCAGAAATCAGGAAAACCTTGCAATTGGACAGCATAGTCTTGAAACTTAAAAAAACCATGTATACTTGATCATAGTTTTATAATAACCTCCCAATTAAAATTAAATCAGAGACTTACAATACAGTATTTAAAAATAAATTTAAAGAAATCTTCATCAGCAAGGCTACTTATTCTTTTGAAGAGTTGAATAGTCTTTGATTGTTAAAAATAAATACAACATATGTATTTTTTGTTTTAGTGTCTTCAGTTTTAGTGTACATTTCTTTTAATTTTGTTTGGCTTTACCTTTGTTTTATTATGAAAAAAGTCTACGAAATTTTTTTGTTATGTAAGAAATGTATTCAATAACTATTACATGCAATTGTTGACTCTATTCAATGTATTTCTTTGTTCAAGAGATGAATAAAGTAGTTTTGAATTGAATTGTGTGCAAACGTTACTTGTATTATAGGATAGATTAACAGGGTGTCTAACGACCTGGAAAACCGGAAAAAACCGGGAATTAAGCGAGAATTTTCTATTACTGCCGGGAGCTTTCAATTTACCGCGATCGCCTATGACGTTTTTTTGTGACTGCAGGATATATGATGATGACCACATGGCCCAGGATATTTAAGTGATTTTGCCGCGATCATGCATGAGGATGATGAAGTTTCTGTGATCGCGGTATATGTTAGTGTTTTTGCCGCGATCATGCATGATGAGAATGACGTTTCCGTGACTGCGGGAGACGATGATGATGTTTGCGTAGACGACGATGAAATTTCCATGACCGCGAAAAGTTCAACTGTCCAACTTTCCATGAGACGATGGTGATGTCCACACGGCCGCGGGATATGTTTGTGTTTTTGCTGTGATCTCACGTGATGTTTCCGTGACCGCGGGAGACGATGCTAATGTCCACATGGCCGCGGGATATGTTAGTGATTTTGCCGCGATCGCGCATGACATTTCCGTGAACGTGGGAGATGATAGTGATGTCCACTTGGCCACGGGATATGTTAGTGATTTTGCGATCGTGCATGACGATGACGTTTCAGTTTGAAACTTAAATTGGCTCTTTGGAATTTCAATTGCCGCATTAAATTTTTCTGTAGGCCATTTGAAAAACAACCCATAACTCCAAATTTACAAACCTTATGAAAGTACATAAAGACAGGGGTTGGTGTACAAATCCTTACAGAACATTTGGTAACATAAAAAAAAATGGTAGTAAGTATTGAGAATCTATTTTTCAGGTCATAAATTGCAGGTTTAAGAATTAGATTTTCTGATTATTTAATCAGCATAAAATTTGAAAATTTCATACATGTCATGCAATATTACTGTAATCACAAATTTTGTTCCTTTAACTGAGAATGTTTTTTTTAATCACTGAAATAGAGCGCAAAAAAAACAGCATTGCGGGAGCTGGCGCAAAAACACGCTGGAAAGTTTGGTATGAAAAGTATGACCTAAACTACATGGAATTACACATGATTTTTTTTCTGGTTTGCCTGGTGGACACCCTGATTAATCTAATAAATCAGAGACATTTTAAGTATTCTATGGGGCAACAGCCTTAACACTTTCTTTCTATGAGTATTAGGGATTATAGTACCTCTGTATCTAAACGATTTTAATGTTACTCAATTAAAAGATCTAAGACAAAATAAAATAATTGATAGCCTAAAATATACTTACTATTCACTGGGAGAACATTTGGAACCTAAAGCGTTGTTAAAATATTCATTAATATCCTACTGCAGTTTATTTGAATTATTTTAACAATATTTTTTTGCTAATACACCACTCTGATGAAAACCTGTTCTTTACCTGTGTACTTTACTTTATAAAGAATGTTTTGTGTAGATGAAATATGTCTATGTATGAGCTTCCCACAGGAGATTTTTATTAATTTTGGTCAATCTAACGAATCAGAAACATTGTAAGTTTTCTATTGTGCAATGTTTGCAGAAGCTATCTGCTATTGTGAATTGTGTGAAGCTCTTGAAGCCCTGGAAATAGAAATTAGTGAGGAATCCTCCACTTCAGTACCAGTGGCAGACCACAGTAAGAAGCCAGGTAAATAATTGTTTTTACATTATCATAAAATAAACTGGATAGTTTCTAAGCACGGGTCCAAGGCCTAGTGGATGGCAAAGTTCGAGGTTAAAAAGAGACTAACAACCTCTTTAAAAAACCATATCTTGTAAACTGTGTCAGTAAGCACAGTAATTTAATGTTTTTATTTATGGCACTTGTGTGTATTTTGTCCATACATTTGGTGTTCATAGTAGTGGCAGGGAAAGGGCCCTCAAAGTACAAACATAGCTTGTATGAAGACCCCATAAGGAACAAATTGATACTGCTGTCACTGTTTATAAGTCCATTGTCGTTAAGGTATAAAGGACTGGATTGGTTCCTTTCCAAATATTGGACATTAAGGGAAACATAATACGTTTGCAAGCCAAAACTGGATCAGTAATGTAGATAGAAAGAGAAATAAAGTAAACTAAAATAAATAAAAAGAAATTCTGTTAATGGTGTATAGAAATTTGCATATTGGGAATAAAAGTTTTTTGGTAGCCATCCTCTGACTTAATTTCTCGCCCATTTAGGAAAATTATTTTGTATTAATATAAAATTAATAAATTAATAGGCAGCATCAGTATTATTAAAAAATCATTTTTAATTAAGTTTTAAAACTTGTAATATTTAGTGTAGTTTAAAATATTTTGAAAAGAAGTCAAAAAATGATTTTATACTTCAGTAGTTTCAAATTTATAGTTACTGTATTACTTACTTTAAATTCACCTCAGATCTGAATAAATAAAAAACTTTATGGTAATGCTTTAACCACTTTGTCCAGATCCATCAAGTAGGCCTCCGGACATTTAAAAACAAGACCAGTTCCTTTCTGCCGCCAAACCGCAGGTTGCATTTGTGGACCCGGTTGCATAACAACAGTGTATTTTCTCTCGCACGTGAACCACAGGTTGGGGTTACTTCGATGTGACGAGGTTGAGAAGGCGGGTTTTTCATGATGTCAGTGGATCCTGGTTGAAATTGACCACTAGTAGGTCTGTTCTCAAACTCGTAACACGACACCTTGGTCTGCGACTGGTGGGGAGACTGTCGAGGTATGGTTATGTTGTACGGCATCGGGTTAGCTGTTGGCAGTTCGTTTGGGTTCTATCGTTGGTCTGAAGGGCGTTGGACGCGACAGAATGTCTTCCCCGGGCATTGGGTTTGTGTACCGGTATCTTTGCCAGCACCACTAGATTTCATCGAATGAACTCTGTATCATTGTTCAACGAAATGCTCAAGAATAACCCGTACGCTAGCCACAACCTCCTCAATTTCTAATTTAATTTCTATACATGGGATAAGGTTCCAGCCACTGTGTCTGCACAGCAATGTAAGTTCTTTAGCCAATAGAGACAGTATCCCTCGTTACCTCTATTGCCGTTGGATTCACCGGGTGACCGATGCTTCTCAACGGGTTCTTCTGATATCAGCAAAAGCGTTTGCGCAGCCCAGCGACGCTACTATGAGTTTAAATTGGTATTCGGCCATCTCAACTGTCAGGCCATGTTTACTAAGCCTATGAATGCAGCGGGTCGTCTAATCTCGATCTCGCTCTCCATCGTCGACAGCATGTTGGGGATCGTCGTCATGGTAGTGGTCGTTGTCAATGTTTACAAGCTACCATTGATATCGTTAGTAGCTTATCGGGTCAAGCGAGGGTCAAGCGATGGTCGTCAGAGTCGTGAATTCTATATTTCTTTGTAATTGTGTCTAATTTTTCAATTTAAAACAGTTTTCAAGTCCTATTGTTCGGATGCCAGAAGTGTGTTGTCAATTCCAAGGAGGAGGGATGAGAGATTAGATTGTATTCACAAAATCCCTAGAACTAGCCACAATCAAATTTCATCCCTGGAGTGCTTTTAAGGGACTGATAAAATCCAGGAGTCTATACAAAGACTGTTCCACGGTTTTAATTGCTTTTATTCAATTGAAGGTTCAAAGCTCTAGAAAGCACTCAGGATATCCTGCAGGACAAAATAATTTTTTTTACTTTTCTTTTTAGCATTTCAAATCGGAATGCTTCCTATTATTACTGCTATCACCCGCAATGAAGTCTAACAACTAGTCTTGGTGTATTATGGTTACATTTAAGAGATATATTCCCCTGTGATGAACTATTCAGTAGGCCTGTGTAATTATGTATGATTATATTGTAATGAAAGTGTTACCACAATAAATCTTCTTTATTATTATTGTTATCATCTGTTGAATATGAGATTATTTTAATCATATTTGTTGATTGAAATGCTGACCCTATACATCTATTAATGAATGGCTTTTCTTTTTCTACTTTCGTTTGCAGTGAATCGGAAGAAACGTCGATCTAGGAAGAAAAAGTCTAAAAGAAAAAATGCTGAGAAGGTGGATGACACTGTGTTAATTTTGGTAAGTTAAGAAGAAAACTTGTGATACATTTACGGGTCTCAATCCCAGGGATTTGATCAAATTTTGGGATTTAGGTATTTTTCACAAGATTACATTATTTAATGAGTTTAACTTTTTAGCAATTTTAAATGAGCGTGTACAGTAGACTCCCTCTTATCCAGACGCCGTAAGAATATCCTACACTCGGCGGAAATGACATCTCTTTAACCGGACAATTTTTATCAGCCCATCGGTTTAACCGGATTAGATCGGCAGGAAGTGGGCAGTACAGAATCTACTGTTCTCGTGGGAGAGATTTGAGACCAGTGATCATGTGTCTAAATACAATGCTCTCCTAAATTAAGTCAAATACTGTATACAGTATACATTAAAACAGTCCGTTTTTAAACAAGTTTTTGGGGACGTCGGTTTAACCTGGAAAAACCGTTATCCGGGGGCCTCGGTCACGAGGAGTCCGGATAAGAGGGAGTCTTGTGCATTCCTCTTGGTGAGTCCTCTATTGTTTTAACTTGGCGATTTTGAAGTCTTTACAAATAAAAAAAATTTGCCACACAGAACTTTTTTCACCCGTTTTTCTTATTTACAGTGTATACATTTTGATAAGTCATTCTAGGATTTACAAAGTCATTCTAGAATTTACAAAATGCATACAAACGAAAACACGAGCAACAATCGCATAAATTAATTCTTGAATTCACTTCAGAACTTGACCTTCAAAACCCATTTAATGTAGTAGTTCTGGCCATTTAATAATCTTACATTTTATAAACAAATAAATTAAACAAAAATTAATTTCAACTAGTTGTATTATTATAAGGGATTGGTCGACACCTATCATATTGTTTATATTGTTTTCAAGACAAATTAAATGGCGCAAATTAGAGGTCAATATCGCACCTAATCAAAATGGCAGTCATTTTGAAATTTCCCCTATTAATATTTAACAGGTTATAGCAGGAAAACTAAACTCAGCACACGTTTATAAAAAAAGAGAATTCACCTTTTGGCTAGTTTTAAAATATTAATTTTTTTAAAGTTAACTGGGGGTGTCCAGACTTTATCTAGCTTGCTCATCTTTAATAATTAAAATGGCCGCCATTTTGATTAGGATTTTGATATTGACCTCTGGTTTGCACCATTCAATTTCTCTTGATAAACCCTTTAAAATGAGGGTCACATAATAGGTGTTTACATATGAAAATTCAGAGATGCCTCCAAAATACCCCATTTTTTGGGGCTGGGGCAAAATTGTTACTTTGATGAAAAAGTGCAATATCTTATGTTGTAAATATGTGCCGAGTTTGGTTTTCCTACTGTAACACGTTAAAAAAGTTAACTGGGGGGTTCCTAACTTTATAATGCTTGCTCATCTTTAATAATTAAAATGGCCGCCATTTTGATTAGGGGTGCAATATTGACCTCTGGTTTTCGCCATTCAATTTCTCTTAATAAACCCTTTAAAATGAGGGGTCACATGATAGGTGTTTACTTTTGAAAATTCAGGGCTGCCCCCAAAATACCTCATTTAGAAGCTGGGGCAAAATTTTAACTTAAATCAAAAAGTGCAATTTCTTATGTCTAATTTTGGTTTTCCTACTGTAACGCATTAAAAAGTTAACTGGGGGGTTCCAGACTTTTGCCTAACCCTGTATATTGCTGTGGAACAATTTTATTTGATACTGATAGGCTATTGAATATATTCAGGGATTCTGCTATATGTCCAGGGTCTGAAATAGTTCTCCCATTGCTTTTGTGACAGGTAGCCGAATGAAACAAAGAGAATTCGCTACGAACAGTAATTTATTAAAATTTTAACAAGAACAAATTGTAGCTTTCGACTTGTTGTATAATTAATTTTTGTTTAGTTTACAAATACAAATAACTTATGATCACAAATACTAACTGGCAAGAAAGAGAGAATACAATTTCGAAATAAGTTGTCTAAATCTACAATGTTAAGGTTAAGATACAGATTTCCATGTTAAAATGCATTTTAGAAAAATGGGGAAACATAGCCTCCCGAGGAGGCTATGGGGAAAGGCGACGCGAAAATTTAGATGACTGACCAAATTGAATTTAGAATTTAGACTAACTCAACTGAGTGTCAGTCCGTCCATCGTCAAGTTGGCCGTGAATGGGCAACACCAATCAATGTCGCGGCTGTCGGTGCAACATTGCATAGTGCTGCTGCCTAACGATCAATCGGGGCGTTAGGCAAACTGCAGTTGCGCGGTTTCTGATTTCATCGAGCGATTCGCTGAGCTGAGCTCAGCAAATTCCAGCAACGCGCGTTACACTTCTAGGAACATTGGCCTGGCCTAGCACTGAGCAAGGTGTCCACTGACTGGGAAAACCGGGAACTATGCGTGAATTTTTTGAACCGGAAAAAAACCGGGAGTTATGCGTGAATTTTGTATTTTACCGGGAATTTTCAATTTGCCACGATCGCGCATGAAGATGACAGTTTCCGTGACCGCGGGAGACGACGATGACGTTTCCGTGACCGTGGGAGACGATGACGTTAACGTGACTGCGGAAGAGGATTATAATGTTTCCGTTACCGCTGAAAAATATCAGAATTTGGTTACTACCACGAAAGACAGTGGTGATGTTTCTGTTGCTGAGTGAGATATTCAGGATTTTTCAGTTATCGCAGAAAAAGATTATGGTGTCTCTACGAGAGTGTTAATGATCACGATATAACCTCGAGTTTGGCTTGACCAAAGATTTCAAAATGGCACACTTCTAGAAAGTTGTATTTTCTATATTTTGTAATATCTTCATTTACCTTTAACGTGGTATGTATTTAATTTGTTTAGAAGGGTTTAAAATTTAAATTGGCTACGTGCAATCTTTGTAATTTCGCATTAATTATTTCTGTAGGTCACTTGAGAATCAATCTATAACTCCAAAATTACATACTATATGAAAGTACACAAAGGTTGGTGTAGTTGTTATTACGGAAAATTTGGTAAAATTGAAATGAGCAGTATTAAGAATCTATTTTTCAGGTGTCTGTACAGAGATTTAAAAATTGTTGGTATCGACATATCACATTTTAAAGAAGTTATTGATCAATTGCAGGTTTAAGAATTAGTTTTTAATTTTTGGATTATTTAATCAGTAATATATAAAAATTGAATACTTGTGTCAGGCAGTATTACAGTAAACATAAATTTTGTTTCTTTAACTGAGAATGCTCTTTTTGATAACTAAAATAGCGAGCTGTGTTAGCGCTAAAAGAGCATTGCGAGAGTTGGCACAAAACACGTTGGAAATTTTAGTATGGAAAGCACAAACTGAACTACCTGGATTTTTTTTACTCATGAATTTTTTCTGGTCGGCCTGGTGGACTGAGCCATGGCTGACGGAATATTCCATGGTGAGGCAACTGGCTGACGCAAAAGTTGGGAGGTTAACACAGTCCAATATTACAGACTCTCCTTTCATAATTGAAATAAAGCAAAGCTTTTGTGACGGTATTGACTGGGTTTCTTGAGGGTGTAGCTAAAGCCTCCCCAGCTGATATATAATGGGTCTTGGAATTTTTGGGGCCGTCGAGTTTTTGTTACCGACCTTCTTAGTGTCTTGTAGATGGCATTTTCAACAATTACACATTAAAAATCAAAAATTAAAAAATTGTAAAAATTTCTGATAAAATAAGAGTTTTAATTTTGTGTTCAAACTTTAAAGCACATGTGCGACCGGAAGATAACAACCAATATTTTTATTCTGTTTTGGTCTTACAATTTAGCAACTTTTTCAAGGTATTACAACTGTACAAAATACAGGGTGTTTTTAAAAGAATGCCGGGATTTCAAACGGTCGTTGCTCGGGGACTATTCAAGATAATTAAACGATTTAAACGTCAAATCGAAGGGAAAAGAATAAAGTTTTTTTCTCATTCTTTCATACAATTCGGAATGATTTAATAACATTCAGACTTTCATCAATCTTATATGAGCGTAAAACTGGCAAAGTCTGTACGCTTAGGGCGATCGGCATGTTTATCTGATGTCTTAACTGAATCTTTTCGGCACAAAGACTCTATCTTTTATAGATAACATCATAAAGTAACCAATTTAGGTTCGTTAAACTGAAGACATCGTCGGGCAATCGATTTCTTCTGGCTTATGATGTAGAAATGTAGGATTTCATCGACTATGTCATCGTTTGTTTTTAACCGGCCGGGTGTCTTTTCAAAACACTTCGGTGAAACGAAACTCATTAAACCAGCTCAAAGTTTCTTTATCATCAAGTAGATTTAAATTAAGTTTAATTTAGCAATGGATATAAACTCTGCGAACCACAGATTGCAATCTGTGCCTTCTGTTGCGCAGTAAACGTCGTACTGGCGACTGGCGTCAGACATATGAGTCACAATAGCGGCCTATCACGCCGAAACTGTTTTACGCATACCAAGGTCAAAGTTTCCGCCCTTGCTGCACGGTAAACAAAACTTAGTTATTTTAGCTTTAATTTGACGTATAAAACGTTTAGCTACCTTGATCCAAGCAGTATCCAAGTATCCAAGCAGTTACCATTTAAAATCCCGGCATTCTTTTAAAAACACCCTGTATTATTGATTTTTTTCGACTCACCCTAATATGTATGTGGCAATAAATTATGAATAAATTATATTCTAATGCTTTAACTTGTTTGTTTTCACACTTAGGCTATCAACAAAATAAAAAAATTGTATGGCTTCTTAACTATTATCAATGAATTGTGTTTGTAGATTATTCAAGATCCATCACCTATAAAAGTTCAAAGGGAAAAGTGGCGCTTGACATGTAAGTATATACTCATTAGCTCTATAATTAGGTAAAAGCATAATAAGGCCTAATTGAGAAAATCATTTATACAGGGTGTCCCGGAACTCTCTACCAATATTTTAGGGCATTGCTCCTGGGTAAGAAACATACCTAAATATCATATTTAAATTGTCCGGAAGTCCTTAGTTACTCACACAGCCGCCATTTTGTTTTTTTCAGTTATTAATTTTTTTCTAAAGATTGGTTAAACTTACGAAATTGTAACTTTGCACAAACATTTATGACAACTAGACAAAGCTACCAAAAAATTATGACAATTTTTCCAATTCATAAAACAAAATGGCGGCAATTTAAAATTTTGTTTCTTTAATAGCTCAAAAATCATTGATTTTACAAAAATTTTAAATGGCCGCCATTTTGTTTTATGAATTGGAAAAATCGTCATAATTTTTTGGTAGCTTTGTCTAGTTGTAATAAATGTTTGTGCAAAGTTTCAATTTCGTAAGTTTAACCAATCTTTAGAAAAAAATTAATAACTGAAAAAAACAAAATGGCGGCTGTGTGATTAACTAAGGACTTCCGGACAATTTAAATATGATATTTAGGTATGTTTCTTACCCAGGAGCAATGCCCTAAAATATTGGTAGAGAGTTCCGGGACATCCTGTATAATATTCAAAGTTAGGGAATCTACTTTTAAAATGTAGCTAGCTACAACTACTGCTACATTTCCAAAAAAGTAGCTTAGCTACAGCTACAATGAAATGTAGCTATAGCTACAATTTTTAGCTACTTTTCCAAATACGTCAATTTTATTCCAAGCACATTAGGTAAATGTAAAATAAATTGCAACTACATTTTTATTGAACAAACACTCAAACAACAAAATGTCGGTATTGTATCTACCATTACTTGGAAAACAATTTATTCCTAGATTGTATTTCATTTGCATCTATTAATTTCTATCAATCTATCTAATCTATTAATTTGCATTTATTTAATTGGCATCATAAACCTAACATTACTACACCACAACCAAAATAGTTAGGTGTTCCATAATATTTAGGACTTATTGTTAAATATTGCATTATTTTTAAACATCTTATATGTAAATTTTATTAAGTTCAAAGGACATACAACCAAACAATATTTAAAAAGCTCATTTTATTTCTTTAATGTACATTCTTTTAGAGATTTCTTATATTAACTAAAAAACAATAAAACTGTAAAACGATTATTTTAAATACTCTTTGTGTTACAGAACCTAGCCTACTGAAATTGGAGTTAATTAATTGCCTTTCTTATTTTTAATGTTAAAAACGACATTGCTATAACGTTTAACCATAGTGATAAGTTAAATTCTATGAATGTGAATAACACTATTTAATGTCAATAAATCACCCTTTGTCATTATGCATAGGACAAATTGTGGTTCAACAAATGCTGGTGCACAAAACAGTATTCAGCAACTTATCCTGCAATCGGCTTTTTAATTTCAACATGTTGAAAATTATAAAGTAAAAATAACATGTAGGCCTACTTTGCTATGTAACAAGTTGGCTAGTAGGCTTGTTCTTACAAGGACTAAACAGATATATTCCTATTAATTGAACTTGGTATTTGTCTTGATCCAATAGCATAGCTTAGGAATAGTCCTTGACAAGAGCTGTTAGAAGGAGCAAACTATGCTATTTTATTTTTTCAATGTAAGTTTCATGTTTTATGGAGATTTTTTTGTTACAATTATTATGCAGTCTGAGTCTAGGCACACTTGAAATTTCATCAGGGTAATTTCCAGTTCGTTAATTTAGCATACCTTTGAAAAATATTTGTAATCCAACCAAGGAAGGGCTTGTGATGATGAACCACAATCAAAACAGCTGAAGCAAAGGTTAATAGACCGGCTTTCTCATTATTTTAAGGTTTAATGTTGGTTTCCATTAAAACCCAAGTTAAAACTATCGATAAAATTAAAAAAAAAAAACTAAATTGGTTACTAATGTCCCATGTCAATTACTTGCAAGCAGTCAATAGCTTCTCTTGTCACCAGTAAAGTTTAAATGCCGTCTGCTTATAGTGTTTTTATTTTATCTGACAGTAATCATAGAGTAGCAAATGAAGGAAATGAGAGCCAAAAATATGGATAAAACTCAGATAATGGCCTCCATGTCCACGCAACGTTGTAATAGGTAATGCAACGGCTGCTACCAGCTGTATGAAGCCAAGAAAGTAGTTGGCCTAATTTTCTTGAAAATTTCAGTTTTAAAAGATTGTTTCACGTAAAGTTGTGATAAAAATCACTATCTCAATCAATGTTAATGTAGCGAGAAAAGTAGACAAATTCCGATACAACTACTTAAAAAATGTAATGTGCTACAGCTTAAGCTACAAAATCTTAAAAGTAGCGTGTACTGTAGCGTCGTTACTTCCCAACACTGATAATATTACACCCTGAGGTTTATACATATAAAACTTTTTTTTATTTCTCAATAAGTGTTATCCATTTATTTACTTACAGTGAATATGTTGAGCCTACAAGTGTGATGCAAAAATTTAATAGTGATATCTTTTTGTAATTATTTTAGATTTCATAGATTTTAAATGTTAAGTAATAAATTTTTTTTTTTAATTGGAAATACAGTACATTTAGGTTTGTTTGAGGCTAATTTATCTAGTTTTATTTGTTACTTATTGGTTATTGTACATTTCTTGTCCTTTTTTTTATTTGTCTGTTTATTATAAATCTTCAGTGAATCTATTGATTGTAAGGAGTAAAGTCCAAGTTTTGAACAAAAATATTTCAACCGGTTTTATTTATGTGGTATGGTTTTTAAAAGAAATCAATTATTTTTTCTAGTACCGCCAATTCCCGAACTAGCTGAACCATCTTCAACAGAATGTTCCTTAGACACCACAGCAAGTTTTCTCCCTGACACAGACATGAGGGATGATGAAGGTATTTTTTTTTTAGTCGTAAAATATTTTGTCACTTCAGTCAGCAAGCACAGCAATTTGAGGGTCTCAACGTATAAGGGCGTAAGCGCAATCAATTTTTACAGGAGAGCAAAAATAAGATTTTGACAATGTTCAACCTTTGATTAAACTGTTAAAGCAGCATATATAACACTTTGAGCTGTGCTAATGTTTTAGTATGTCTTAACACTAACATGTTACAGATGTAAAAGTTTAAAAAAATTAATGACTTATAAATTAAGTTACAACAACATATGTGTCACTTACGGTACGTCCAGAGTGCACGCCGATCCAGATTCAGATTTTCAGCGGCAGGAATGGCAGTTGCATTCAAATGGAAGTGGCTGTAGTGGGTGCTGGTTTCCGAGCCCGTACGCAGGCACCTGCCTACCAGAATGAATTCCGATTAAGATTTTGCTCGTACGCATACTAATTAATTAAATAATTTTTGTTTTTATAGTAAAATATTTAATTTTTTATCCCTAATTTTGGAGTTACTACTAAACGCTCTTCAGGAAAATTGTTTTGTTTGTGTAGGTAACATCAGTTTCTTACAATACTATGTCCAATTTTAATAATACGTTTCTGTGGTTTTGGGCTCTATTCAACGCAATATAGAAAGAAGCTCTATCATTTCTAGCTATGGGAAAAGAGATATATAATATCCTGAACTCCATTTTTCACTGGCTGTAACTTCACAACAGTTTCAGGCGCTATAATTTTACACGTTAATTAACCATATAGATATACATAAAGATTAACCACGCGCCAAAAATCTGAATCTGATTGTGAATCTGAATTGGCGTGCACTCTGGACGTACCGTTACGCCTTTTCTATGACAATCTTAAAATACCTAAAAAGTTAGTAAAAACATTTTTTTGCAAAATATTATTATATGCCATAGTTATACTGTTAACATTGTGGAAAAGTACGTATCTGATATCAATATTTAAAAGTCCTTATTAGTGGAAGAATATTAGGAAAATCGACCTAACAAATTCGGACTAAGTGGAAACTTTGCACAGTTGTTTAGTAAGCCTAAATAAATAAAATTTCAAAAGTCCCCATAAATCCCTGCGGTGCTTCAGCCGCCATCTTGGAAAATGGCGGCCAATTTTCACTTTTTTGACAATATTTCACAAACTATTGGTATTAGAGAATTTTTGTAAATACAAAAGTTAAAGAACGTCTAAAAATACATCTTTTTTATATTACAAGGTTGCTCTATCTCTAATGGTTATTGAGATAAATAATAAAAGTTAGTATTAAATAAAAAAATTCCCATGTTATTCTTATGGAGGAAAATAAAATTGTTGCAGTTTGCTTATTTATGGATATATTTTTATCAAACTTGGCAAATTGATTTATTTTATACTAAGCTATTAATATTTAACATAAATATACACTTTAATACCCTCCCTATAGCAGTAAACCTAGTAGGTACTCGTTAAATTTAAAGTTATTTAAATAGGGAATCTATCTTAAATTTTTAGGATATATTTTTAGTAAGTCAGGCAAAGGGATATTCATTTTTCAATCATATTAACAATCATTTTTCTTGTTAGTATTATGATTTAAAGCCCACTCACTATTTTGTCACTACCATGTAACTACTAAAAACTTAAGTGGTACCTACGTTATTACTCCCGGTGTAATTTTTTGTCAGTAAATATTAGGAAATTGAACCTTAAAATCCGGACTAAATTGAAATTTTGCACAGTTAAGCACAGTGAGACTAGTTGATGAAAATGACAAAAGTTCCCAAAAATACCGGCTGTGCCTCAGCCGCATTAAGTCCGGATTTTAAGGTTGAATTTCCTAATATTTACCGACAAAATTATTATACCGGGAGTAATAAGTAGGCCTACCATGTAAGTAGTTACATAGTAGTGAAAATACAGGGTGTTGAAAATGTCTGGAACCAACATTATATCTCGTGAGTGGTTAAAGAAAAACAACTGATATTTTGTGTACGGATATACTATGGATTTACCTATCTTTTGGTGCCTTATGAAAATTTTTACCACTTATAGGGAACGTCCTGTGGAGGATGCAGTAACAAGTTTTAATGGAAGCCTATGGTAAATGATACATCATTTTAAAGGCCATTTTTTCTGAGTAAGGAGCCACAAGTTTCATCTCAAAAGGACCACCCTAGCAAAAATGGCGACTGTTTGAAATTTTAAAAACCACTTATAGGGAACGGAATTTTTAAATTTCAAACAGTCGCCATTTTCGCTAGGGTGGTCCTTTTGAGATGAAACTTGTGGCTCCTTACTCAGAAAAAAATGACCTTTAAAATGATGTATTATTTACCATAGGCTTCTATTAAAACTTTTTACTGCATCCTCCACAGAACGTTCCCTATAAGTGGTTTTTAAAATTGCAAACAGTCGCCATTTTTGCTAGGGTGGTCCTTTTGAGATGAAACTTGTGGCTCCTTACTCAGAAAGAAATGGCCTTTAAAATGATGTATCATTTACCATAGGCTTCCATTAAAACTTTTTACTGCATCCTCCACAGGACGTTCCCTATAAGTGGTAAAAATTTTCATAAGGCACCAAAAGATAGGTAAAACCATAGTATATCCGTACACAAAATATCAGTTGTTTTTCTTTAACCACTCACGAGATATAATGTTGGTTCCAGACATTTTCAACACCCTGTATAGTGAGTGAGCTTTAAACTTACTAATATTAGTAAGGGAAAACTATTGTTAATATGTCTAAAAAAATAAATTTCCATTTGCCGGACTGGATCATTACTAAAATATATCCTAAAAATGTAAGATAGATTCCCTATTTAAATAACTTTAAATTTAACGAGTACTAGGTTTACTGGTATAGGGAGGGTACTACAGTGTATATTTATGTTAAATATTAATAGCTTAGTATAAAATAAATACATTTGCCAAGTTTGATAAAAATATATCCATAAATAAGCAAACTGCAACAATTTTATTTTCCTCCATAAGAATAACATGGGAATTTTTTATTTAATACTAACTTTTATTATTTATCTCAATAACCATTAGAGATAGATCAAACCTTGTAATATAAAATACCCCCGCCGCAGCAAACCTGCAGACTAAGCGATTTCCATCTACACATCTGGAATTCCACTAAATTATTCCCTTAAAATTGTCAGATTTATTTCCTATTTAAATATATCATTAATATTAATGAGTACCGGTACTTAGGTTTGCTGCTATAGGGAAGAAAATAGGGGGTTTTTATTGAAATATTAATAGCTTAGTATGAAGTAAACAAAATTTCAAAATTTCATTAAGATATGTCCATAGACAAGCAAGCTACAACACTGTATTTATTCTCCATAAGAATAACATGGTAATTTTAAATTTACACTGTTTTGTGATTTTTCCGTAACCGTTAGGCATGCAACAATGCTTCAATATACTAAATTATTTGTTTTTTGGAGCTCTACAAAATGGTTTAGAAAGAAATTGCAAAATTTTATGTTTTCAGGGTGAAAAATTAGAAAAACCCATTTTTACCCCATAAAACCCCCCATAAACCCCTGTTCCCATAGTCCGATCATGCTGGTTCGCGAACTCGTTCGAATAAATGTAGGTTTACACGTTTATACCAAATTTCATCAAAATCGGATCATTTTTGCTCGAGTTATCGCGCTAACGGACACATATATAAATATATATATATATATATATATAAATACTAGCTGACCCGGCGAACTTCGTATCGCCTAAGTTATAGGTTTCCCCTAAGACAGACCGATGGAAAGAAAGTACCGTTACGTTTAATTTTCAAGATGATCTCGTTCGCATCGCTCAATCACGTCCTGGTTGAAGTTCGTTCGCTACGCTCACTCACCTTTGGGTTGGAGCTCGTTCGCTACGCTCACTCACCTTTAGGTTGGAGCTCGTTCGCTGCGCTCACTTGCCTTCAGGTTAGCTCGTTCGCTACGCTAACTCGCCTCCAGGTTGAAGTTCGTTCGCTACGCTCACTCACCTTTGGGTTGGAGCTCGTTCGCTACGATCACTCACCTTTAGGTTGGAGCTCGTTCGCTGCGCTCACTTGCCTTCAGGTTAGCTCGTTCGCTACGCTAACTCGCCTCCAGGTTGACCCATTTTAATATAAATATAAAGAATATAATATAATATAATATAATATAAATATATATATATGAATTTGAACGGATGGTGTTTTTGGCCTCTGGGGACCTCAAAACAAAAAACTAAATCGGTCCCGGGTCCAGGTCTTACCATGAGACCTACGGTAATAGCTTATTCCCTATATGGGAAATTCGCTAAAAGATGTATTTTTAGACGTTCTTTAACTTTTGTATTTACAAAAATTCTCGAATACCAATAGTTTGTGAAATATTGTCAAAAAAGTGAAAATAGGCCGCCATTTTCCAAGATGGCGGCTGAAGCACAGCAGGGATTTATGGGGACTTTTGAAATTTTATTTATTTAGGCTTACCAAACAACTGTGCAAAGTTTCCACTTAGTCCGAATTTGTTAGATCGAATGGCTTTATTATTCCTAAAATTCTTGGACTATATTACTTGTACTTTAACTGAAGTAAAGAGAGGCAAACCTTACGCCCCTTTACCTTGACACTTTAAAATAAGCTAAAAAGTTAACGAATAATTTGTTTTTACAAAATTTTCAGACGTAACATGGTTCTATGGTACCTAAATAATTAAATAAAATGTATCTGGTAGAAATATTAAAAATCATTATCACTTTTTTCTCCTAAAAAGTTATCAGTATTAGGCCAAAATATGTGTTACTTTTTGTCATTGTTTAAATGCTTTCCAAGCAGTAAAAATAATTTAGAGGTTGAAACATCAGTCTAATTGATTTTTTAAAACAACAAATGTACCAAGAACTATAACTGTAAGTGTGAAAATAATAACATAACATAAGCCCAAACTGCATTATTTGACTAGATTAGCGTAGTGGTGTTCATCGTACTCAAGCACCATTTCTTGTTGAAATGTTGAATGTCTGAAATAGGATTGAATGAAATGGTACGGTAACTGTTTTTAGTAAAAACAATACAATTAATAAAATAGTGTTAAGAGTTACAAAAAAACATTATATTCATTTTTGTTTATTTCTTTAAATTTTTTCATAACTTTATTAATAACTATAATTTTCATTAAAACTCATTATTAAAGGAGCGTTGAAACAGTTCTTTAAGTAAAACGTTAAATTACCTGTGTCCGACGGTCGATCCTGTAGAATCCTTTTGCAGGATATGCATTTCGGCGAAGTTAAATCGCCATCATCAGTCCTTAATATAAGATCTTGAACTTCCCCATTAGGTGCGTCTTAAAGTTTTGAAAACACGTACACGAATTTTACAAATGACGAAACACATAATACATGGTAGGCCTACGTTTTGTTTTTACTGCGGACATATAGACGCACGTCGGTCGTGTGTCGAGTCTCGACTTCTTTAAGATAAATTTAGCCTATTATGGATGTTATATGGTAAACTCATCTCAACAACAGTTTTAGAAGTTAGCATAAACAGACAAAATGATTAAAAGTATATCTTTTTTATTTCTCCAGGTGTGCCAACATTAATTTTAAAACAAAATAAAATAACAGTTTATGAAGTGGAATACTATAATAAAGTTATAATTACAAAACTTAAAGAATGTTGATTTGATTCATCCCAAAATTAAAGAGAGTTATCAAACATAAAGGACCCTATACCATGACTCAAACTTAGGCCTCTTTTCCATGAAACTGTCACTTACGCCTCTTAATAACTCAATTTCGCTAAAAATGGCGCTTACGTCCCGAGTTGAGACCCTCAAATTGATTGTATAATGTGTAATCTGTATTTGTTCATAATACATATGTGTATTTTCTCGTCAAATTGTTACTGCCACCATTCTATATTAGTCCATTATCATTTAGGTATATGGACACCCTGTAGATCCACTCTCAAACATAACAAAGTCATCTTGTGTCTTGGTAACTTATGAAGGTTATATTATCTTGGTAAGCTCACGCTCCCTGCAGCAAATTAAAGTACTAGCTAAAAGCTGACTGAAAATTCTTCTGTTAATCTAGCTGTCATGACTGTCATCAGTCAACTAACACCAGTTTAATACATGTATGTACGAGGCATGTTTTTTAAGTAAGTACCGTTTTTAAATTTCTCCGTTCCAGCTCTACGATTGGCATTTACGACATTTGCGCTGTGTATGGGCATCTATTGGTAAGACCTAGCCGGAAATTCGAGAACAATCGGCCGTGTTTACATCCGGTTTCGAGCATTCAAAATGGTGCCGCCAATTGAGACTGCCGCCGACTGTGAAGTGCGCGCTGTAATTAGATTTTTAAGTGCTAAAGGTTTGAAAGCTATTGAATATCATCGTCAGATTAGTGAAATGTATGGCGAAAACATTATGAGTGTTGGAATGATACGCAAGTAGGTAAGGGCATATTAAGACGATCCCATCAATGTTCATGATGAGCAACGCACTGGGTCCGAGGTCAGTAATGACGCTGCCCATTGCGTTACTCATCTACTCATCATGAACGTTGGTGGGGCCGTATTTAAATGCCCTTATCCACATGCGTACCATTATGACACTCATAATGTTCTCGCCATACACTTCACTAATCTGACGATGATATTAAATGGCTTTCACATCTTTAGAACTTAAAAATCTAATTACAGCGTGCACCTCACATTTGGCGGCAGTCTGAATTGGCGGCACCATTTTGAATGCTCGAAACCGGATGTAAACACGGCCGATTGTTCTCGAATTTCCGGCTAGGTCTTACCAATAGACATAGACATAGACTTTATTTGCACAAAACATTCCATACATGTCATAACATTTAGAATAGGTGCATTGTCAAAATTAAATCCATACATAAAATATTTAAAATTAAAACTTTTAACTTAAAACTAAACACTTAAAAAAAAAAAAATTCTAAATTGTAGTTCTGTAAAAATCTTCAATTAAGTAAAAAGCCTTGTCAATAAGAAAATTATCTATTGTATCTTTAAATTTGGTTTTGGTTAGTGACTTATAGCATGGCGGAAGCACATTGTACAATCTCAGCCCAGCGTACAATGGAGATTTTTCATATAGGGTCAAACGGTGTCTGGGGAGTCTAAATATATTTTAATTTCGGGTTTCATACCTGTGATTAAAATGTATTGTTTCTGGTAGCTCATTTTTAACTGAATGTATGTAATTTAATAATTCTAGTATATACAACCCCGTTAATGTATGAATTCTTAAATTTTGAAAATGTTTCTTACAAGAACTGCGTGGATGAGAGTTGGTAATAATACGAATAATACGTTTTTGTAACCTGAATAAAGTTTTAATACCAGTAGCTTGACCCCATAAAATTATGTCATATCTTAACACTGACTCCACATAAGCATGATAAACTACTTTAAGTGTCTCAATAGAAACACAGTCCCTTAAATGTATGAATAAAGATGATATCGACCTAATTTTGTTACGTAAATAATTCAAATGTGAATCCCATTTAACTGCGTCATCTACGTAAACCCCTAAGAATTTATGAGCTTCAACTAAATTAAAGGAACAGTTTTCCATATTTTTGTGTCTAGTGGAAAATTTAATAATATTTGTTTTTTCAACATTAAGTTTTAACCCATTTTCTAAAAACCATTGCTCCATGTCCTTAACCACACTTTGCAGAGAAGAAAACATTTCAGTTGTATTATTATTTTTGATCAAAGCAGTAGTGTCATCGGCAAAAAGAATTAGTTCTTTATTAATAGCTTTTGGAAGATCATTAATGTAAATAAGAAAAAAAAGTGGGCCCAATACTGAGCCTTGGGGAACACCTGTGGATATAATTTCCCATGGTGAATAATGTTTGTTGTTATCTTCTAAAATTAAAGTTCTTTGCTTTCTTTCAGAAAGGTAAGATTGTATTAAAGAAAAGCAACTTCCCCCAATCCCATAATCAATAAGTTTTAGCAACAGGAGTGAGTGATCCACACAATCAAAAGCCTTAGACAGGTCACAGAAAACACCTGCTGTGGCCTGAGACCTGTCCAAGGCCTCTGCAATCTCATTAACAAACTGAGTAAGAGCAGAAACTGTGCTTAAGTTTTTTCGGAAACCAAATTGTTTATTGTAAAATAAATTATTACTTTCAAAATAATTAACTAGTCTATAACTTATTACTTTTTCAAATATTTTAGAAAAATTACTTAATACTGATACTGGACGGTAGTTATTAATATCTGATTTTGAACCTTTCTTAAAAACGGGAGAAATTTGGGAGTACTTGAGTTGATCCGGAAAAATACCATTCTTTAAACACTGATTTATAATAAGAGATAAGGGTTCGGAGATAATGTCAGCAGCAGATTTGATCAATTTAATTGGGATTTCGTCCCAGCCTACCGAAATTTTGTTCTTTAGAGAAAGGATAATCTTTTTTATTTTATCTTTATTAGTGGGGCTAAGATTGCACAATGTAACCCCACCATCACTGCAGTATGATTTTACAGACGAATGAACACCATTGACAGAAGCCTTTTTTACATTCAGATTAATAACTGTATTACAGAAAAAACTGTTAAAAAGCTTAGCTACATCATCAGGATTATCAACAGTGGTTTGGTTTGTATCATCTTTTAAAATAATTTTGTATCTTTGAGTACGGTTTAAACCCAGTTCATTGTTAACAATTTGCCAAGCTGCCTTAGACTTGCTGCAATAGATGCCCATATACAGCGCAAATGTCGAAAATGCCAATCGCATTGCTGGAACGGAGAAATTTAAAAACGGTACTTACTTAAAAAACATACCTCGTAGTTTGGGGGCTATGTCAGTGTCGATATTAAACATCTAGTTCTGTAAAATGGTGATGACTGTTGATCCTGACAAAGTAAAGTGTAATCTGGTCCATATTTCTCGTTCATATTCTTCACTTTTCAGATAAACCTGAGCCGTACGTACCCGAGGAAGGGCCATACCCTAGCCCATCGTACACAAAGTATAAAAAACAGATTACCTGCCAAGGAAATCAAGGTAGATGATTCATTGTTAAAAATCTTATGCTATTAGTTGTAAGGTCCCAAATTTTAAGAAGGGTAAAAACGTACCATGGGTAAACAAACACCAGGACTTAAAATAGCCTACACCAGGGTCTATGTGTTAACCATAGTTTAAACTACAGTAGACTCCCTCTTATCCGGACTCCTCAGGACTGAGGCCAGTCCGGATAACGGCTTTTGCGGTTAAACCAACGTCCCCAAAAACTCGTTATGTATCCCAAATATTTGACATAAATTTAGGAGAGCATTGTATTTAGACACGTTTCAAATTTTTCCCTCGAGAACAGTTGTTTCAGTACCGCCCACTTCCTGCCGATCTAGTGCAGTTGAACCAATGTACAGATAAGAATTGTCCGGTTTAAGAGATGTCATTTCCGCCGAGTGTAGTCCGGTTAAACCGATGTCCGGTTAAAAGGTGTCCGGATAAGAGGGAGTCTACTGAATGTGTAAACGAAGGAACGTAGGCTTAGACTCAAACACAATAAGTATGAACACACACTCACATGAAACATTTATTTATAAATACACCACAAATCATCAAATCGCATCAGACCAACCAGATTAAACACCTTATATTTACAGGATCAACATAAAAAAAACAAATAAAAAACCAGCATGACGGGGTGCTCGCTTCTTTAGCTACATCTGTAATAGGCTGTTTTGCCAGTACAGTATGCTGCTGGGTTGAGGCTGTACAATGTGCTGCCTGAAAGCTATAAACTGCTAAATTAAACTATTTTCATAGATAAAATAGACTTAATTGACGGAGCCTTCTATTCAATTTTATAACACCCTTAGTTGAACAGCTTAATAGCTTTGAATAATTTTATCATCCAATTTTGTTAATTTAGGTTATCATCATCTATATTTTTAATACGCTAGGCATATTTTTGTCATAATTGTTTTAGAGCGTTAGAAAGGTTTAGAGAAACAAAAAAACTTTGGAATTCCATCAGGGCTCTGCCCCAGTGGCCTTCAAAGTTGCCATGTTATTCTTAGGGAGAAAATGTTTGTTTACATTTGAATAGATGAATACTTTGAAATTGACACTAATATTTTTAACAACTGGTTATACTAAAATTGGAGACATATGCTACAAGGATTTATTAGCACAAAATTGTATTTACACAAAATCAAACATAACCAAAAAAACGTTCGACATAATGAAGACTATAAGATGTCGACCAGAACGGCTAATAGGAGGAGGCCGACGAACTTTAACAACTGGTAGACGCGAACAAAATACAAATAATACTATTGTCGTTGATAGCCGAATACAGCAAGCACCCTTCCGTGTTGGGTTTAAGTTAAGTGTGCTCTCCGACAGCCGCCTGAAGATTTCACATTCAATTTAGGACTGTTGGATAATCGCTGCATAAGCTGTTCCTCATATAATTTAGCGGACTTGCCGCAATTGCGCAAGACGACGATCACGTTTCCTTGACCACAGCAATAATGATGTCTACACGGCCGAGGGAGATGTTCATGATTAAGCCGCGATCGCAATAGACGCCATTACGTTTTTAATGGCCACGCAAGACGATGATGATGTCTACACGGCCGCTGGAAATCTTCTTGATTTGCCGCAATGACGGACAGCAACGAAGACATTTCCATGACCGTGATTTTGCCGTGATCGCGGACATTGATGATGAAGTTTCCATTACCGAGGAAGTCAATGATGCCTACACGACCGCTTGAAATGTTCATAATTTTGGCCCGATCGCGGACAACGACTATGACATTTCCGACACTGCAGGAGACGACGATGACGTTTCCATGACCACGGGAGACGACAATGATGTCTACAAGGCCGCAGAAGATGATTTTGCCGCGATCGCGGAGACAATGAGGTTTCCGTGACCGCGGGTGTCAATGATGATGTTTACGGCCTCGGGAAATGTTTATAATTTTGTCATGATCGCAGACTATGTCAATGACGTTTCTGAGACTGCGGGTGCACGATTACGTTCCGTGACTGCGGGAGACAACTTTAACATTCCGTGACCGCGGCTGTTAATGATGATGTTGACATGGCTGCGAAAGATTTTCATGATTTTGCCGCGATTGCGGACGATGACGTTTCCAATGGCGATGACGTTTGTTAATGATGATGTTTACACGGCCTCGGGAAATGTTCATAATTTTGCCATGATCGCAGACTACGTACGTCGATGACATTTCCGAGACCGTAAGAGACGACGATGATGTCTACACGGCCGCAGGATGATAATTTTCCGGAACCGCGGGAGATTACGATGACGTTCCGTGACCACAACTGTCAATGATGATGTCTACACGGCCGCGGAAGATTTTCATGATTTTGCCACAACTCGGAAGACGACAATCTCGTTTCTGTGACCGTGAATGACGACGATCACCTTTCCGTTACTGCGGGAGTCAATGATGCCTACACAGCCGCGGGAAATGGCCATGAAAGATTTTGATGATCCAAAAAACCCCAAACAAGTTGGCTAGTTGTTAGTTCGAATTTTTCATTGGCTGCATTTTTTTCTTTACTTTAAAAACAACCCATTATCTTAATAACAGTTCTTGCACATAAAGATATAGGGGTTGGTTTAGTATAACCAACTATTTAGAAAAAAATTGGTTGAACTATAAATTTGGGGTCGGAATCGAGAATCGATACATTTTCCTATGGCCACATCACTATCTGGATTAGTCTTGAAAACAATGGAATTAGTCTTGAATTTTAAAATGGAAATAAACCTGACACCCTGAAGAAATTGTCTACACAGTATTAAGCATGATTTATCCAGGAATGCTTATGTCTCATAACACCTGTACTGAACTTTGAATTAAATAAAGACGAGGTGAGGTCTCTTTGTATCAGCCACAACTTATCTTTGGACATTGTGACACTTTGCCGAACTAATGGTTTTGGACAAGATAAAATAAATAGTGGTATTCAGTGCTGAAATATGCTTCCATTTATTGCTATCATCTAAACCAGAATGTCTTTATCTGTTTTATTGCAGCCAAAAAAGAAATTGTGGGCCTCCAAGATGCAAGACAGCTAAATTTAGACGCAGTCCAAAAGCCGTCTCCTGATTCCTTGCAGGTGTTAAAAGATGGTAAGTATTTTTTACCTCACCTTGCAAATTACACTCCTGATTTCCATATGACCTGATTGATAAGTGTTTTATTATTATTACTAGAATAGAAATGTGTTGAAGCTCAATTTCAAGTCTGGTTTAATTTATTATGATATGATCAATTTTCTCTATGAAACAACAGTGTTTTAATACAAACCTACCTAACAATGTATAAATTAGAATTGCAAGGTTATATTTAAATGCAGTTTTAATTGTGGATGACATTTATCCGTTTGTTTACGCAGCAAAACTAGCTAATGCCTAATTCATTGTGCCTTTACATTTTTAAACAGTAAAAATAACTTATTAAATTCCATTTTGCCTCTGAACTGCTAGTATAGACTAAATAAATAAATACCTTGATTATCACAAAAACATTTTACAAATCCAGCATTAGCTGGTAAAACAGTTCATATTGTCAGATCTTAAACACTTCAAAATAAAACTAAAATCTACATAGCTTAAACTAAAATACATTAACTTTTTTAAATATTCGAAAATTGAATAATAATTTTTCTGTAAAAGGTATTGTTTGAAATAATTTTTACATTTTGAAACAATGTTAATTTCTTTGAAATTATTGGGTAGGCTGTTGTAAATTCTTAAAATACACATGTAACATGCAACGAATAAAACAATATTTAGGCCTACATCATTTTAACCCGACCATGGCACTGACGGAGACCGATAACAAGTGGTGCAGAGTCCAGTTTGGACATAAATGTTTCTGTATTACCACTTAAAAATGACATTTTTAGCATAAACATTTGTAGTGGATTTTAAAACACTATATTATATTCGAACTGCAAGACGAGGTGTGTAATAGATTAGTTGTGGTTTTAGTTGTGGGATTAGCCCACTGGTTTTAATTGTGAAGTAAATGGTAAAGAATCGCAAGTGTGCATAGTGGACATATGGAGTACTGGTTGATAGCAAGGATTGTTAATTGTTATAAAGGTTTGCAACTTATTTTTACATTTTACAAATATTTCATTATGCACATTCAGGCTCTAAAATTTACTTTAAAAAATAAAAAATAGGCCTGCACACATTGAATATTTTTTTATTTCTGCAATAAGGAAAGAAAGGAACAAAAGGTTCTAGGTAAATTGTTCAATGTGTAAAGTAACATTTTGTCTTATTGATTTACCAGCTCTCCATTCCGCCGTCAGAGATGGATTTGGTATTCCTTTCCTTGAAGAAGTTGACCCAGGCCCCCTTCCTCCTCCAACTCGTCTTTCTTCAGAGAGAAGATCTCTATTATTAAATAAGTCAACTTCGGCTTCTGAATTCAAACCTTATCATAAAAACCAACCCCCCACAAAAAGTGAGTAGACATCAAATTTCATTCCAATTGCTTATTTAGTTATTCCAGGGCCAATCCATCTGAAGTGAACCAATATAAAAATACTTAGTTGCTCGACCATTTTCTATTTTCATAATTTTTTTATATGTTATTACCCTTATAAGTTATAATTATGACCTCAAAACAGTTTTAAAAATATTTTTATATAGTTCCGTTTAGAAGTTGCGGCCATTTTTGTCAGGCCGCGCACGGCGTTTTTGGGCTTTGCAGGCATCAGCGATAAATTAAATATCTTTTTACAGAATAGAGCTAGAACAATGAGACTTGTACCATTATTTTCAGTGAAGTCCCCTCTATATATAAGGTCCTTTAAACATTTTCTCTAAAACAATCACTAATGCCTTAAAATATTCATCTTATTTTGAAAATACTTTTCATTAAAGTGTTCTTTTTAAGGCCTAGTTTTACAAAGAAGGAATAAAGTACCATAGCTAATGATTTTTATCCTGTAAGATATGGTAAAATACTTGCATATGTCAGAATATTAAGTCTGAATTCAGTCTCCTTAACTTTTTATAAGCTACTAAAAATTTAAATTTTCAAATTTTTCAAAAGTTTGAAGTGCAATATTACTGGTGGGGCAAACTATAAAAATCCAATTTTTACATAAGTGATGTGCCTATATAGTAGAAACATACAGCAAAAATTTCAATGTTGGTATTTGATCCTAAGCCGAGTTATACAATTTTGAATTTAAAGGAAATTTCAACTTTTGCGCCAGCTTTATCACCAGATTTAAGTGGTATAGAAAATCTATATACACAATATAGTAACAATGCAATATTAAACTTTTTACATAATTAAAAGCTAGAATATGTCCAGAAAAAAATTATCAAGAACCAAAGTAGTTATAAATGGAAATAAAATATAAAAACAAAGGAGTTCGGTTCTATCTTAAGGATTTACAGTCAACGGTTCTATGTAACTTAAATGGACGGTATTTTGCGTTTAAGAAGACTCATCCAGAGCGTCAGTGTTATACATATGTTACATTATTAAAACTTTCAAAATGTTGTGAGCTGCTGCCTAAGTGGTGCATTTTGGCTGGACCCTCAGGTACACATTCTGTGTGTGTATGTGTGTACCACCAATATGTAAAATAAATGATGATGGTGCCAAACTTAATGTTAACTACAAACAGTAACTGGAGTTAATAGCATTTGACACTTATGGGTAGGTATTGCTGTATGGTGGAAACAGTGTCCAGGAACAGGAATTCTACTTGAAATGTTGATGGATTCATAGAAGGATCAACCGGATAGTATAGAGTTTAAGCAGTGAGTTACAACAGACCGAGGAGAAATGATCACAGTAATAAAAAGCCCATAACCATACAGTCATACTAATTAGTGTCACATACTATTAACTCCAGTCTCCAGTTACTCTTTGTAGTGTCACCATCAATCATAAAATGTACATATTGGTGGTACACAAGCACATGCACAGAATGTGTACCTGAGGGTCCAGCCAAAATGCACCACTTAGGCCGCAGCTCACAAAATTTTGATCTGCTAAAGTTTTTGTAATGTATCATATGTAGGCTATGACACTGACACACTGGATGAGTCTTCTTGAACGCTAAGTAAATCCAGTCCATTTAAGTTACATAGAACCTTTAACTGTAAATCCTTAAGATGGAACCAAACGCTTTTGTTTTTATATTTTATTTCCATTTATAACCAATTTGGTCCTTGATCTTTTTTCCTGGACATATTCTAGCTTTTAATTATGTAACAAGTTTACTATTGCATTGTTACTATATTGTGTATAGATTTTCTATACAACTTAAATCTGTTGATTAAGCTGGCGCAAAAGTTGAAATTTCCTTTAAATTCAAAATTGTATACCTCGGCTTAGGATCAAATACCAACATTGAAATTTTTGCTGTATGTTCCTACTATATAGGCACATCACATATGTAAAAATTGGATTTTTATAGTTTGCCCCACCAGAAATATTGCACTTCAAACTTTTGAAAAATTGGAAAATTTTAATTTTTAGTAGCTTATAAAAAGTTAAGGAGACTGAATTCAGACTTAATATTCTGACATATGCAAGTATTTTACCATATCTTACAGGATAAAAATCATTAGCTATGGTACTTTATTCCTTCTTTGTAAAACTAGGCTTTAAAAAGAGCACTTTGTTGAAAAGTATTTTCAAAATAAGATGAATATTTTAAGGCATTAGTGATTGTTTTAGAGAAAATTTTTAAAGGACCTTATATATAGAGGGGACTTCAATGAAAATAATGGTACAAGTCTCATTGTTCTAGCTCTATTCTGTAAAAAGATATTTAATTTATCGCTGATGCCTGCAAAGCCCAAAAACGCCGTGAGCGGCCTGACAAAAATGGCCGCAACTTCTAAATGGAACTAGATAAAAATATTTTTAAAACGGTTTTGAGGTCATAATTATAAGGGTATAACATATAAAAAAAAATATGAAAATACAAAATGGTCAAGCAACCTTCATTGGATCACTTCAGATGGATTGACCCTCCAGCGATTTTTATAAATTAAAATGTGTCTATAGTTAAGCATCCTGACAGGGTGACTAAATCCTTATCCCATAACTAGATGCTTACATCAGCTCAGATTCTTTAAAGTTGTTGCTGTTATTTAATACAATATGTTTATGGTTTAGGCAGAACATTTTTTTCATACACTTAAGTCACAGAACTGGCACTGTACAAAAACAAGTGGTGCTGAATGAGCGAGATGACCACATTTATAAACATAAAACATATACATTGCAACAGTTTTATCCTCTATCGATTATCACAGTGCCGTTATGTAATAGGCCTATATATATCCCTAAATCTACAATATAAACTATGTCCAAATTTGTGAGATTCAAAACTACTCAACCATAATCATAAACCTAATCATTGTTGCTAGTGGGCAAAAGTAAAAAAAAATTCTTAGCTAATCAGATGAACTATTTGATTGTCAATGAGTAGCACTATTTAAAATTTTATGCTTAAATTTTTGTAAAATGCAACTGTTGATTCATTCCCTATCAAAGCATCATTGGATATATCCAGCACAAAGGTTTACTGCTACAGTGAAAGAAAAAATGTGTGGTGATAAAATATTTTTTATATTATACAGTAAAACCCCTCATACCCGACCTCGGAATAATCAACTCCTTGGGATAACTAAAAATAGGCTTTACCTTAGTCACTGCAGTTACACCACAAGATTTTGAGCTGCAGTGACGAAGGTAAAGCCTATTTTTAGTTATTATACAGCTCAGGGGCTAAAACATGGATTTTAATCCTCGAGATATCCAAACCTAGTATGCATGTTTCCTGTCTGGTAAAGAATCGCAAGTGTGCATAGTGGACATATGGAGTACTGGTTGATAGCAAGGATTGTTAATTGTTATAAAGGTTTGCTACTTATTTTTACATTTTACAAATATTTCATTATGCACATTCAGGCTCCAAAATTTACTTTTAAAAATAGGCCTGCACACACTGAATATTTTTTTATTACTGCAATAAGGAAAGATAGAAACAAAAGGTTCTACAGGGTGTCCACATTCTGGAAAGTCAGGGATAGTCATGGAAAGTCATGGGAAAAAATTATGGTCATGGAAATAGGCGATAAGTCATGGAAAGTCATGGAAATCCCCAATGATGGATGGATTTCAGGAATGCTTTCAATGCTCTAGTCAGCCTTAACCGCGACTATTGTAGCATTTTTCCAAATTTTTCACAAATGTACAATTTCAATCTATACAGTTGTCTTAGTTTATGGGTTTTGATCTTGTATTAGTTCATTGTTTTACTCTATTGTACTCCATTGTTATCTGTTAATATATATTTCAATATTTTCTGTGAAATAACTTGTCTAGGCAGTATTATTTTTGTGTGTACGGTATATTAGAATTTTTGAGTTAAGTTCGTGAGTCATGGAAATCAATGGTTAATGGTCATGGATAGTCATGGAAAGTCAGGGATATTTATGACAAAATTTCTGTGGACACCCTGTTCTAGGTAAATTGTTCAATGTGTAAAGTAACCTTTTGTCTTATTGTTTTACCAGCTCTCCGTTCCACCGCCAGAGATGGATTTGGTATTCCTTTCCTTGAAGAAGTTGACCCAGGCCCCCTTCCTCCTCCAACTCCTCTTTCTTCTGAGAGAAGATCTCTATTATTAAATAAGTCAACTTCGGCTTCTGAATTCAAACCTTATCATAAAAACAAACCCCCTCCAAAAAGTGAGTAGACATCAAATTTCATTCCAATTGCTTATTTAGTTATTCTAGCGATTTTTATAAATTAAAATGTGTCTATAGTTAAGCATCCTGACAGGGTGACTAAATCCTTAACCCATAACTAGATGCTTACATCAGCTCAGATTCTTTAAAGTTGTTGCTGTTATTTAATACAATATGTTTATGGTTTAGGCAGAACATTTTTTCATAAACTTAAGTCACAGAACTGGCATCATTGGATATAACCAGCACTAAGGTTTACTGCTACAGAGAAAGAAAAAATGTGTGGTGATAAAAAATGTTTAATATTATACAGTAAAACCCCTCATACCCGACCTCGGAATAATCAACTCCTCGGGATAACTAAAAATAGACTAAAATAGGTATAGCCTATTTTTAGTTATTATACAGCTCAGGGGCTAAAACATCGATTTTAATCCTCGAGATATCCGAACCTAGTATGCATGTTTCCTGTCTGGTAAAGAATCGCAAGTGTGCATAGTGGACATATGGAGTACTGGTTGATAGCAAGGATTGTTAATTGTTATAAAGGTTTGCTACTTATTTTTACATGACTATAATAATGGTACTATACCTCGTCAAGTAATCCAAATGTTGTTTGAGGTTAACAACCTACATGTTTCGCCGTAAATACGGCATCGTCAGGGTTACAAAAACGAAGACATAGATGTCACACGCACACAATAAATACACGAATACGAACATTTAATCACGGAAAGACAAAGTAAACATTTAATTGACATTGATAGGCCTATCACACGCACACGACACGGACGGTCCCGGCGCAGGTAGTAGATTGCAGTGTCAGATTCCTTCCTCGTTGTTGTCCATGTTATCAGTAGGACAAAGGTCAGGTGGCCGGTTATTTTGGTGAATTAGCACATTGAAAATAGAGTGTGACTGGAACTGTAGTTTTTCGTTGAGGATATGTCCACTGGCAGTGTTGTCGTGGTACAATTTGTAAATTTCAAACTCCTCTAACGTGTTTAGTTTACTACCTTTACTGCATTTATGTAGCACCTCAAGACCGTCAGTAATCTCACTCATGTTATGGTTTAGGTCGATTAAATGCTGGGCAAAAGCTGAATTTTGTTTGATTAAACGTGGTTTGGGCCTGTGTTCGTTGTAGCGAGTAGCGAACCCACGACCTGTTTGCCCAACATATTGGCTCGGACAATCTTGGCATTTAATTTTGTAAACACCTGTCATTTCCATTTTATCTCTTGATCGGTCAATTTGTGACAGGGTGTTACGAGTACGGTTTGTAGTTTTGAATGTTAATTCGATTCAAACAACATTTGGATTACTTGACGAGGTATAGTACCATTATTATAGTCATATAAAGTAATTCAGGGGCCATCAACATGGAATTTAATATTTTAACATTTTACAAATATTTCATTATGCACATTCAGGCTCTAAAATTTACTTTAAAAAATAGGCCTGCACACACTGAATATTTTTTTATTACTGCAATAAGGAGAGATAGGAACAAAAGGTTCTAGGCAAATTTTTCAATGTGTAAAGTAACATTTTGTCTTATTGTTTTACCAGCTCTCCGTTCCACCGCCAGAGATGGATTTGGTATTCCTTTCCTTGAAGAAGTTGACCCAGGCCCCCTTCCTCCTCCAACTCCTCTTTCTTCTGAGAGAAGATCTCTATTATTAAATAAGTCAACTTCGGCTTCTGAATTCAAACCTTATCATAAAAACAAACCCCCTCCAAAAAGTGAGTAGACATCAAATTTCATTCCAATTGCTTATTTAGTTATTCTAGCGATTTTTATAAATTAAAATGTGTCTATAGTTAAGCATCCTGACAGGGTGACTAAATCCTTAACCCATAACTAGATGCTTACATCAGCTCAGATTCTTTAAAGTTGTTGCTGTTATTTAATACAATATGTTTATGGTTTAGGCAGAACATTTTTTCATAAACTTAAGTCACAGAACTGGCATCATTGGATATAACCAGCACTAAGGTTTACTGCTACAGAGAAAGAAAAAATGTGTGGTGATAAAAAATTTTTAATATTATACAGTAAAACCCCTCATACCCGACCTCGGAATAATCAACTCCTCGGGATAACTAAAAATAGGCTAAAATAGGTAAAGCCTATTTTTAGTTATTATACAGCTCAGGGGCTAAAACATAGATTTTAATCCTCGAGATATCCGAACCTAGTATGCATGTTTCCTGTCTGGGGCGATAACGCTGAGCGCGATCGGTTAACTAAAAGGCGGATCGCGGATGTTGCCATAACTGCGGCAGACGATCACCATTGTCGCCGATAACAGGTGTTGGCACTGTCGCTGGAGACAATACCGAACTCACGGAGACTAAGTTACGCTGACAGGTGTTTCCGCGGTCGCGGGAGATGATTACCGATGTCACCGATAACGAGTGTTGCTGCCATCGCGGGAGACAATAACTGAAGTCACGGAGACTGCAAGTTACGCTCACAGGTTTTGCCGCCGTCATGGGAGAAGATTACCGAAGTCGCAGAGAAAGCAATTTACGCTCACGACTCACGGGTGTTTTCGTGGTCGCGGCTGACGATTACCGATGTCGCAGAGACTGTAGGTTATGCTCCTCCCGATATCCGACCTTTCGGCCGTTCCAACCATGGCTCTGTCCCATCATGCTTGGATATGAGGTGTTCTACTGTAGATTGAAATTAATTTGCTGAATTTGATCAAAATATATGTAAAACTTATCCATAAATGAGCAAACTACATTCACTATACTAAATTAGAAGTTTTTCTAAGTTTAAAAAGATGGTTTGTCAAGGAATTGCAAAATTTTGTATTTTTAGGCTCAAAAATGGTTACATACAACCCCTCATGTAACCATTTTCCCATAGTCTGATCTTTGTGGTTTGCAAACTCGTTCGATTAAACATAGTTTTACATGTTAGCGCCCAATTTCGTCAAAATGGGTGATTTTTTCTTAAGTTATCATGCTAACGGACATAGCCCTACACATGTATATGCATCTTCTTAGAACATCAAAAGAAGAAAGTTTAGCGGTCAACATGGTCTCTGAGGCGCTGGATGAGAAGTTACTAGCCTACCAAATACTACTAATAGTTATTAATAGTTATTAAAAATTTAAATTACTAATAATAGTTATTAAAAATTTAAATTTACTACTGGGGAATTGACTCTGCTAACCACAAACTAATTATCTTCAAACTACCTCACAAACAGAAAGCAACCTACAGTAATTTTTTAAAAGTTTTTGTCCGGATGGAATACTAGCAGATACGGTGTTTGTCCAGGTTCCATCCTGGGACCAACACTATTCTTGATATACAGGGTGTCTCACCTAAAGTGAACCAATAGCTAACTTTTTTTTATGAGATAAAGAGTTAAATTCTCATGGGACACTCCCCTTTATTTTTTAGGGTGTGTTTTGGAATGGTTTAAAATTTTTTAAATATATCCGCCTTATTCCAATATGGTCGACAACTTAATTATTTCTTATGGAGCACCCTGTATTTTATAATTGTTTTAGGATGTAAATGCGATTTTAAAACATTTTTATTCTGTTGAATAAGTTAGGCCTGTATTCCGTCCCCGAGAACCATTCGTTAACGTGTCCCATTTTGTTTGTGTTTATGTGAGACAGACGACGTCCAAGCGACCGATAATGGCAATGTGATATACCAACAAAACACATCATACAAGTTGTATAGTAAATTTACGTTACATATTTATTGAATTTATTGAATGAAACCAAAGTTATTGATTGTCTCCGTTTTTAATAGTCATTGCATTAATTATATATGTTTTTATAATTTTTCCTTCAAAAATATTTCTTACCTGTTAAATATTGTTTACCTTCCATAGTTGCAGTGCCCGGGGCGGCCCTGGTATTGGGATGTGTGCCAGATTGTGGTAACAGTGATTACTATTACTCACACACTGTACATTTTTTCTTAGTGTTTTTAATTGTGTGGGAATTTTAAAAGGGTCACTGATTAGTGATTCTGATTACTTATAAAAAATCCCAACTAATATTAAGAAAATGCAACTTTTTTAAAACAGGGTTCCAACGTTTTTGGTGTGGCTTGATGACTCAAGAGCCAAGGCAGCAATTTTGGAAGTATAATTCCAAGACTATCACCAACTTTGATTACATCTGTAAGACCCAACTCCGAGTCTTCTGCACTTATTCTTTCAGGGCTTTCAGAAGCCAAAAACATTTATTGTTGAAATTTATTGTTTGTGTATATACTTGTATCCATAAGCATGATAGCTCTTGTAAAATTTATTAAATTTTGATATTTTGATCAAATTAAGCTGCGCGCGCACTAGGGCGGCACGGCAATTTTTAAAAGTTAATAACATGGAATGTAATACGAGTGCGCCCACTACGGCGGGACGGCCGGCAACAGACGATCGGCAGCTTCCGCCGTTTGTTAAAAAGTCCGGGAGACAGAACTCTAGGACATTTCCGAGCTGCCGTGCTGCCCGTACCGACCGGGAGCACTGCACACCGACCGGGCGGCACGGGACTTCTGCCATTCTCAACTGGTCTCTGTCAAAGTCGCAATGTTTTTGTGTATTGTATTGTATACTATGGTTACTAAACATAGATGTTAGTTAGTTTATTGTTCTCGTTGAGAAATATCCGAAACTGTACAACATGCGACATCCGGAATATTTTAATAACGTTCGGCGTGAAAATATATAGGTAGAAATAGGATCTATTATGAAACAATCAGGTAGGTTTTATACGTCATCCTCTACAAGATCAGGAAACAAGGTGTGGAACTCTCCGAAACTTAGTCTTTTCATGTTTATGTGGTGTATCAAAAATCTTTTCTTCCGCCTTCTTGTCTCCTCTTCCTCTGCTAAAATTAAACCTACTTTCACCACTTTATCTACGTCCATCTTTACTCACAAGTTTTAGCTCGCAGACTGTCGACTGTCCTATATTGCGGATGTCCCGTCCGTCCGTGCCGTGCCGCCCTAGTGTGCGCACCCCCTCTTAAAAATGCTGTCCGTGCCGCCGTAGTGCGCGCGTAGCTTAAGGGTATTTGGATAAGTTTTAAATAAAATAATTTTGATTTTTTTTCTTTGGGCCAGGATTTTAGTTTTTAAGACTGGGGCACAAATTGGTCATATTTTTAGAAATCTTCCAACTTTCAATAAAAATTATATATATATATATATATATATATATGGTATTTATATATATGGTATTTATATGGTTTTTCTGCAGCATTGAGAGTACATAACATGGTTAATTGTATTCCATGTTATCCATATGGAAAGTAAATTGAATTACTTGGCTTTAATGCGTTTCTAGAAAACCAGGGATATTTTTACTTTATTGTATGTTTTAAAAAAATCTATTCAGAAATACAAATTGTTATTGGCCTAATCCTTCTAGCAGAAATTCCAACCATTCACCCTGCTAATAAAACACAACTTAGCACTGGAAATGTGCTTACTTTGTAAATTTACTGCATCTGTACTTTACATTTCTGCTATCATGATGGTTTCATAATCACTAGAACGCCAAATCTTTAATTTTGCAACATTATTCTGTTTTCAACAATGTGAGTTCATACAGTATGTTTCACAAATAAGTGGAATTAAAATTCATCATGGCAATTTTTAATGTATTGAAAAAAAAATATGCTTACTAATGTCTAGCGTGCTTTGGCAGTGGAAAGCAATGAAGGATTATTTGGAGTGGTATGTATTAGGTTTATAGTTAATAGTTGATTCTTGATCTGGTTAAAAAGTGTAAGTATTCTATAAAATAGTCACTTGAGTAGCCTAAGCTTTTAGAATAAGTTTCTTAATAAGTTGGCCTGAAAACACTGAATAGCAAATGTTTTGGGCAAATTTTATTTAATTTTTTTTATGAAAAAGAATGTATATGTTGTACACCATTTATGTTTAGAGTATTGATTTGGGGGTATTAATTTACTTCATTATATAAATGTTCTGGTTACTCTCTTGAGGTACTATAATGACCTTTTGATTGAGAACCATACATATAACAGGTAAGTTTATCCACACTAAATGTAGCCTATTACAATTCATCAAGTCATCAAGCATGATCAAATTTTACATTTAATTTAACCTATCCCATTTGCATCGGTTGATGTTAGAATATGTTACAAACTAACTCTGCAGTATTCCGGTTGTCGTTGTTTGGCATGACATGGCAATAGTTAATTGGGTAGTATACACTTTTGTGTTATTTGTTAGCATATGTATAGGAATTTTTAAAACACTTGTTCATTCTCTCCTTTCACAACGATGAATGATAAAATTGACTTCTCATATCAACCAAGTTCATTCAAATCTCTTTGCAAAATCCAATGAGAAAATGCCCATGGTAAACATACTACAAACAAATTTCAAATTTGTGATGTGTCGATACAAAACTTGATTGATTCACGATATACTGATCCCTCAAGAATCGATCCCCAATTCTTGATACCGAAACAATTTTTTCTATTCTACCAAATTTTCTATATGGATTGGTTATATCATCACACATGGAAACATCATCACTGTCTTCCGCAATCACGGCAAATTCTCAAAAATCTCTCAGCGGTAGCGGAAACATCATTGTCTCCCGCGGCACAGAAAACATACTACTATAACCCAGAATGCCAACCGCATGGTAAAAAGCATTAAGTGGTTTGAGAGAGCATTGCCTGTCACTTCGTAGGCAGCGCCACCAGCGTTGCTATGCTGAGTGCATGGCAACGCTGGTGGTGCTTCCTATGAATTGACAGGCAAAGCTCTCTCAAAACACTTAATGCTTTTTACCATGCGGTTGGCATTCTGGGTTATAGTAGTATGTTTTCTGTGCCCGCGGTGACGAAAACTTTATTGACATCACCCACAATAACAGTAAAAAATGGACGTGTGGACATCATCAACGTCTCCTGCGATCGCAGCAAAATTCTTATTATCTCTCTTGGTCGTGTAGAAATTGTCATTGTCTCCCGCTACCGCGGCAAAAGCAGTAATTTTTCAATTGCGTGATCTTCGCAGATGTGTCAGGTATCGGTATTGACATAGACTTTAGACGATCAATTTTCGATAGCAATACTAATGTCCAAATGGCTAATATCGGTGGTTTTGAGAATCGACACATCACTATTTCATATATATTTTAAAACCTTTATCCTTTAAATTTGTCTATGAAAAGATACATTGTTTAAGCAAGTTAAGCAATGTGAATGGGTTAGGTATAAAATTATTTATTCATTAGTATTCATACGTAAATTGTTCAACTTTTAATAGTTTGTCTTGTTGTATGTATATACATAAATCCCTGTCATATACACACACACACACACAGTATAAACATCCATTCAATTTTTGTTTCTTTATTTTCTACATCAAAGTTGGCATTTATAAAAAATCTATTTTTTATAATAATGCACTGAAATAAAATCTTAACAAAACTTGTAAATGTTTCCAGATTCGAACACAAGACTAGCATTTTCGAATTCTGCTGATTCCAAGGTAATTGAGACGGAGTTTAGTTTAGTAAAATATAATTTATCTAGGTTACATCTATAGAAAAATGTGCATTTTAGGGTCTGCGCCCGATATATTTTTTTTTTCTTAATTCTACTCAAAATTAATTGCAGATTCGTATTCTTTTTCCACTCAAAATAATGAAAATCCTGAAAAGTAAAAATATACCGGTAAAAGACTTTTTATCAAAACATGTCATGTGGGTCCTCAAATTAATCGGAATAGCAAGCAGATCACGAATATGCAAGATTGTTTTGGTACATCGTCAAATAAGCGAGATATTTATTGACATTGTGCGGTGCGATTTTGGAATACCCCTGAAATAACTTCCTCCCCTGTCGATCCCACCACTACCCGGTTTTTAATACCAAATTATTGAGAAGATTAGATTCTTTAGATTTCACCATATATTTCTTACAAACTCTAAAAACCTTAGGAAAAATAGCATTTATTATAAAATGTAACTGTTCTTAACCAACCAAATCTTACCAAACTTGCTGCATGATTCTATAAATCGGTTTTACAAGAGAAAAGGCATGTGGTGAGGGTAGGCAGTGCTTTATGCGGATTCGTGACTGCATTAAGTCCTTTGTAGTTAGGTTTGATGCCTTCCTTGTTTTTCATTTAAAGTTCCCATTCCTCCCAGCTAATTAGCCATCATTACCTGTAAAATTACCTTTTTGATCTAACTACCCTTTTCTCCCGATGATTTACTATGTTGGATGCCTCCCCCACCCAAAACCCCGAATTCTCACCAGTCCCCTTGTGAGTTGAGGTTATTGCAGACTGTCCCAAAAATACTGTACCATTAACTATATACACGTTGTATTATATTTATATATTCAATGCTTTTACCATGTGGCCAATCTGGCAACATTGCCCTCGATCTGACAACATAGCGGCAAGTGATAAGCCTCTATCATTCAACTAGTGTTCTACTAGTCTAGTTGTTAGTTGAACACCGTTGTGAAATGCAAAGGCACGCTATTTTGAATTACAAAACTATTTAATTACGAATGTGAGTTGAGGAACTGAGAATTATTTATATTAGCTGAATTCAGAGTATTTCAAATAAACAATGATGTTGCCACTCTTTACACCCTTTAAAGTCGAGTTTTGCATCATAATTAACCTCACTTTTCAGAATTGGTATCGAGTACAATGAAGCAAAGTATCAAGGATCGGTAATTCTTCGATACCACTGGTATCGAGGATTGGAATCGGCCCATCCCTACATAAAATAGATTTTTTTATCAAGTAACTTTGTGCAAAGTTTTGAAGCTCTATTTTAAATATTTCAAAAATATTAAACCGGTCCGGGACTTTTGGAACAGTCTGTATAATTATTTAGTACAGTAGAACCTCTTTAATCCGAACCCCCGTGATCCGAACATCCACTAATCCGAACAGCTCATTGCTGTACTTTATACACAGTACAGTAGTTCTCTATTGTATACTGTATTTAATGTACATTACTGTTTATTCACTATATTTACTACTGTATTAAATAAAAACTGTATTTTACTTTATAAAGCATTTTTTAACTTTTCCCGTAGCAATTACGATCCATTTTAGCCTTGTTTTAGCTATTGTAATGTAAGGACAACAATATGTTCTGTAATCCGAACTATTGAATAGTCCGAACTACCCCCGGTCCCAATTAGTTCGGACTAAAGAGGTTCTACTGTATCACATTTACAATATCTCGCTTATTTGATGATGGATCAAAAAAATTCTGCATATTCGTGATCTGCTCACTATTTTTGTTAATTTGAGTGATATGACGTGTTTTGATAAAAAAGGTTTTATACCGTTTTTGTTGTATTCCAGGGATTAAGAACGTCATTTTCAAAATCAGTGTTCTAGTAGAATGAAAAAATTTCAAAAATCGGGTGTAGACCCTTCGCATATTAACCAATACATAATTTGCCAGTAAAAATTCATGGTATAGAATGTTCCTGAATATTTACTTTTAAAACAGATAAACAGAAGCTGCCTAAATAGAAAAGATACATATCCAATAACTGCAAAATTCAACAATTATTAAATTCATTTCTGTTAATTTTTACTTTATATATTTTATATTCTTTTTATTTTTAGCCTATATATTTTATACTTTATATATGTATATATATATATATATACCTTTGCTCAATATATATTTACGAAACATTACTATTTTTAGTATTTTTAAAGACCAATTTTGAGAAATTCTAGAAAAAATAATGAACTATGTGTGAAGAATTATAGTTTTAGAAAATTAGAAATATTTTCTTTACCTTTCCACAAAGCAAAGTTTTATGAAAAACATTTATTACAATGGAAGAAAAGTATTTAACAAATTACCAATTAGTATTTAAAAGAAAAAAAAATGCATAAAAAAATTGAAACAAATCCTTATTAAAGATCCAATCTTTTCTATTAAAGACTTCTGTGCAAAATACATCAAAATTTAAGAAATGAAGTTTTAAAGAGTTTAAATTAAAACTAATCCTAAGTTGAGAGTTAATTAATTGTAATTTCGAGACAATAAAGTATTATTATTATATTATTACTTCTATGAAAATCTTACATCCAACTTCTAACAACATTAAATAATCTTGAATGGAGCTAATTTATGTCCAAACTAGTAGAGTTAAAAATAAAAAGAGCTTTTTAAACATGCTAAGTCTTGGTTTAGGTACATAAACGTTACTTTCCTTAGGTAGAATGTCTTGGATTTTTTTGTCAGTACCACATTTATTAAAATATAGTTTCAAAACTTTGTAACTAAATAGATTCCTGATTTGTAAAATTTTAAGAATCTTAAAAAGTGAGAACAAATGTTTAATTTCAGTTTTATTTATCATTCAGGGTTCCCACTCAATCGTGAAAACTTTAAAACCGCGAATTAGGTCAACTGTGAGAAAACCTTGATTTAGCCGTTTTTAAAACTCCAAATATGTCGCCTGGAGATGACACAAGGGGTGAGTCATGTAAAACTGAATGCAGTGATATCGAGAATCGAGATTGTTGTGTGTGTGATTAAGAGAGAGAGAGAGCGCGCACGAAGGAAAGAGAGAGAGAGCGCGAGAGAGAGACAGTTTAGGCATAGTGCCTCAAAGCTCATAGTGGTCTCAAAACTCAAGGCCATGGTTTGAATTACGTCCTAGTTGTATTTTAAATAGGGAATGGCTGATAACATTATTTCTCGATTCGATACCAGTTCTGAAATATTACTCACGATTCTCGATACTGATTCCATACAAAAACTCATATTTTTTAGGAAGTTGCCACGGTCAATGTTTTGTTGATCGTATCATCCGTGTTTAAATTTTGAATCAGACAACAGACATAGTTGCGCCGGCTCAAAATTATCGTGCGCTCTCAGTTAAATATCGTATCCAAGTCTGATAAGTAAATGGAATCAGGGAACCGCTCTTGCTTTTTACAAAACGAAATAGTCGTAGACTGAAAACATCCATTTGAGTTAGCACTGGCACGGCAACTCTGCTAGAAAATCAAGACACTGTAAAATGTTTTGTTGATACCACTAAAAGAATCAACCAGCTCATTGGCTGTTGGCTTAATTGCAATCCCACAATCTCCTAGTTCCAAAGTACTATTTCTCTAGTACAATTGGTATCAAACGTCTCGGAATTCTCGGCATTTTCGCATTCAGTGCTACCTTCGGTTGTAGCTCTAGTTCAGGCTCAGTGCAAGCAGCTATTGCCGGTATTGACTTGAGCGCAATAAGTATTTGTCTGCGTTCGTTTTTCATGTAGCAAGCAATGGCGGAACGGTACTGTAGTCTAGACACTAGACAGACAACGTATGATTTTACACAATACTATTCCCAATCGACGCTCGACTGTGGATTGAATTGATGTTAAATATTTAATATGTTATTAAAAATTTTATTAACAGAGTACTATCAGGGACTATACTATCGATCAACGATTTTAAAATTAACAAGTATACCTACAACAACCATAAATAACCAATAATGAATATTTGCCGTCCAAATATAGTATACGTTCGATTTAGGTTAAAAGATGTAACCGATTAGTCGTCTTTTATTTTACCGTGTGTCAAAAGTAATTACGTAACTTTTCATTGCAAAGTGTAGTTATTTATGATTAGTGTAATATTTATTTTTAAATGCTTCCTATTCCATTCTTACTTTTTAATTTTAAATGACCATATAAAAAAGGCCATTTGTAATTATTTTTTGGACTCGGGATTCAAGGATTCGAGAATACTGTTCTTACAGTACTTACTTTTTGTAAGCATTCTTTTCATATTGAGTAGCTATCTGTTGTAACTAATACTTATATTTATTAAGTCGTTCATTAATGTAAGCTTGATGAAAATGTTTGTGTTAACTTGTTGTTCTAAATATTCTTACTTATGGTTGTTTTCCAGCAGTGAGTGGAATAACGTGTCTCTCTCTCTCTTTCTCTTTCTCCTCCCCCTCACGCTCTCTCCCCCTCCCTTTCTGTCCCCTCAAACCCCAAATTTGTTGTCCTCTCATTCTCCCCTACCCTCCCTCTCAACACCACATCTCTGTCTTTATTTCTCTACCTCTATCTCTTGTATCTTTCTTCGCTCTGCGCCGACTGGCCGATTATTACGTTCTATTCATGGAATGGGCCTTAAGGATTTTACCGTCTTGTGCCTTCCTGTATGTATAGATCTTGAAGCAATGTTAAATTTAATAATAATGTCATATGAATTGGCTACACAACTTTACTTGTGTACTGGTTAGAAAAGGCATTACATCCAAGTTTTGTCATTATAACTATCATTGTGTGGAGACCGTGAAATTTATGAAAGCAGACCGTGAGAACCGTAAAACACCGTGAATTTTGTTGAAGACAAATAGTGGGAACCCTGACCATTATTCTGATGAAAGCCTTTTGTAAAATAATGATTGGTTTTTAGGCTAGTAAAATATAATCTGGCCCATATTTCCATCCCATAATTTAGAGTTAATAAATGTGAAATAGATTGATCTCATTAGTTAGCAAACTGACCTGAGGATTAAAATATACTATGTACTTGATTAATTTTGTTTTTAAGTAATTGAGATGCTTTTTCCAGCTATGTTTACTGTCAAGCAATATTCCTAAGTCTTAAATATTATTCTACTTGATCTAGATTTTGATTTTAATGCAATTTTTTTGGGTTGAGCATGTTACTTTATTATATTTCAGACCTGTAAAAAAAGGATAGTTGTTTAATTTCATTTTCAAGAGTTGTTAGCCTCCGGATTACGTATGAATATTTATAATGGTTTTAGTACATGTATTCAGTAATCCAAATTGCTGCTTATGGCAACTATAGTTTCGGATCTGCTAAGGAACCATCTTCAGGCCGTACAAGTTTTTACCTCCACTGTATATAATTCGAACTACGACTTCCGCCCAGTCGCGTCGCACATGTCTTGTGTCCACGAGTTCTCGGTTGTTTTAATGTTAAATCTTTGTCTATCAATGTGTGTGTTTTATGCACTTTTATCTTCAATGACGACCTTCATATACAGTGGAGGTAAATAACCTGAACGACACCTTGTACGGCCTGATGATGGTTCCTTAGCTGAACCGAGACTGAAGTTGCCACAAGCAGCAATTTGGATTACTGAATGCAGGTACTTGAACCATTATAGATAATTGTTTAGTCATATTAAATATAATATAGGCTAACTTTGTTTTTGGACTCATAACCATATGATTCATATGATTAGGCTATTTGAAAACCAATGTCAAAGCATACTAATCCATCATCCTTGAGCATTTGATCCTTGAGGTCTTTAATCAAATTCGGATAGTGCAGTATCATCAGCAAATGCCACTAATTTGCCTTTTAGATTCATTTCTTCCTCGTATGTTGTGTAAAATAAAATTGACTCCTTGCATACAGAACTTTGAAAGTTGCCCTTTAGTTCATTATGGAACTCATTATGGAAATGATCTTATTAGTCTCAACTTATTCGGCTCCAAACTATTCAGGATTATAATACAGTGCTAGTTTGGGGATATTGCTGGCAATAAATCAGAAAAGCTAAGTCATTAGTCTGTATTATAATTTTGTCATAAATTGTTATATATTCATTGACTCTGCAATTACTGTCATTACGTTAATGCAACAATAATGCATTTACTGTTTCTTAAGGCAAAGCCCGTGGATGAAAATGGAAATGCTCTATCCTGTGTACGAGTTGACTCTAACTGCCTGGATAGGAAGAAGCAAAGAAGAGTGAAAGTAAGTAGTCCATCTCTTTTTTATAAAGGGGAGAAAATACTTATCCTCTTTTTAAACTATTTAATATATATATATTAGGGATGGACGGGTCCCGAAATTTCGGGAAAAAAATATTCCCGATTATCGGGACGGGACTTGGTTCGATCGTCGGTGATTTTACCGCTTCGCGAGTGCCGATGATGCCGCTATTGCGAGCGATAGGTCTGCGAACACAGGAGACGGAGTCATTTTGACGGTTGCGCCGTGACCGTGGAGGCATAACGATTATCGCGCCGTGACCGCGATTATTGGACCGACGATCGCACCGTGAACGCGAGTCATAACGAAGATCGCACTGTGACCGCAGAGTCATAACAACGATCGCGCCGTGACCGCGATTCATGGACTGACGATCGCACCGTGATCACGAGTCATAACAATGATCGCGCCGTGACCACGAGTCATACCGACGATCGCCCCGTGTCCGTGGAGTTCTACCGGCGATTGCGCTGTGACCGCGGAGTCATGCCGACGATCGCGCTGTGACCGTGGTGTCAAGCCGATGATCTTGCCATGATCGCGAGTCATACTGACGATCATGCCGTGACCGCGAGTCATACCGCCGATCACCCCGTGACCGCTGAGTCATACCGACGATCACCCCGTGACTGCAGACTCATTCCGACGATCACCCCGTGACCGCGGAGTCATGCCGACAATCGTGCCGTGATCGCAGAGTCATGTCGACAATCGTGCCGTGATCGCAAGTCATACCAACCATGCCGTCACCGCGGGTCATACCGACGATCACCCCGTGACCGGGTAGTATTACTGACGATGACGCGGTGACCGCGAAGTCATACCGACAATCACACCGTGACCGCGGAGTCATACCGACGATCGCGCCGTGACCCTGTTTTATACCGACGATCACCCCGTGACTGCGGTCATTTTGACGATCACACCGTGATCGCCAGTCATTTCGACTGCTAGTCACAAGGTTCTATAGGTAAATGTAAATTGTTACCCATTTTTTGGTTTTTTTTTATATCAGTGCCACAAACGGTAAAAATTGATTTCGTATGTCTTTTTTGGTAACTGCAATACTCAAGACTTTCTTTTTATGCACAGAAAAAAAATCCCGTCCCGTCCCAAACTAAAAATTCAATCCCGTCCATCCCTAATATAAAGCTATTGATCACACACACACTGAGATTAGCATTAATGTTCCCTGGACAGTGGGCAGACAGTTTCCCGAGAAATCATTTATACTTGCAGGAAAATGCTCTGAATCAAGGTAGATTAATCGCACCTCTTTCTAATCAGGCATTTTTTTAATTCTCACTATTTCAATGCCCAATGGCTGTTTAATAAGAAAGTTTTGTATTCACAGGCTAAACACGTGGCTTAGTAATTTTCTTGTATCAAAACAGCCCCAAATAGTAAATTAGTAATTTATGATTTTTACAAAAAAAAAATACATATTCAGTAAAACAAAATTTATTTTTGTGGTTAATGAGCAAGAGGCACTTTTTTATTAATAGAAAAAGTGTATGACAAGTCATGTTAAGTGTGTCAATTTTATTGAGTTAAAGACACTTTAGACTGCAGATGTTTCTAAAAACGACATATTTATTAAATTGTCAACAGTTTTTGGTATGTGTGAATTTAAAACGTTTTATGTGCTCAACTAACCTAGGTAATTACAACATTGAGGTTAGGATGTTTTGTGGCTGAGTTACATTACTGAGACAACATGATAAACAATGTTATTAGGGCCTACTGTTCATGAATTTCATAAATAACAATTACTTCATTTTTCAACTCTAATTTTGTTTTGTGTTTGTTTAGGAATTATGTTAATCCACGTACAGAAGATTTTCTGTTCATTAGTATTAAAATTATTAAACTACATTTAGCCTAAATTTTGTTATGTTCAGTTATCCAGGATGAGTAAAAGTAGTGGGCAAGTTAAAACTTTTAGAAATCAGCTGTTTTGAAAACTATTTGTAGATAACTAAATTGAACTTAGAATGACAATTGTAGACAAAAATTATAACTTGTGAAACTGTACTGCAACATCCATTGAAAAACTGTACCAAAGTTCAAAGTATGTTCCTCATATCTAATTAAATAGCAAATGAATATAATTTTTGAAACTAAATTGAATGACAACTCTCATATTCCAAAGATAAAAATATTATTTTTAGAAGCTATAAAAAAAATATGTATAAAAAACTAATAATTATTATTCATTTTTCAGACTAAGAATGACCGGAACACTATATCATTAAAGATTGATGAAATTGAGGGTTTTCGAGGAGAGGCAGACATTGATACTCTCATGGAATACATTGAGAGCCCTTCCTTGGATTCCAATAAAAATAAAGCTCGATCCAACCAACCTAATAATCCTCGCACCAGTGTAAAAGTAAGAGCTAAAGAGGAAGAGCCACGGTCTACAAAGAAAAGGAGAGAGAAATTTAAACGATCCAATAGGTTAGTATCCTACAGATAGGGTATGTACAGACTAATCTTATAACAAACCTCGATATAACAAATTCCTTGTTATAACCTAGAACTCTCCATAAGACAAAATGTATATATTACCTCTACATAACGAACAAACCATATCAACAGCCTTGATTTAACAAATTGTTGACGATCCCGGCTAAAATAATAAGACGCCTCGGTATAACAAATTTATCATTGTCAGAACCTATACCGGTACGTAGCAAATTTATCCTCTACTTAACAAATTGTCCGAGTCTTTCCTTCTATACAGGGTGTTTTTTTAACTTGCTTCTTCATTTATGTAAAAACTGCAATAGATAGAAATATGCAGTTTGCGGGAATCACCTATTGACCTTGACCTAGAGGCCACAACTGTTGTGAATTCAACGTTAAGTTCCTTCTCTCCTATTTACATTATGAAACCAAAATAATATAAATATTTTTGTATTTGAAGTCACATGTTGACGAGTCCAAATTGGACAAAATGTTTCTGTAACCACTTGAGAATGCCATATATGGTGAAACATGTGTAGTGGACTTCAAACACTATATTTGAACTGCAAGACGAGGTATGTTAAGTTTAGTCCATATTACTTAATTGCAATTATTAAGTCAATCACTCATTTTTTGTCATATTTTATCCCCATTCTAACGTCTTGTTGACCATACACAGTTACTGGGCCGTATACTAATGCTGAAGCACCATTCCAAACAATTCTGACATAAAACTGAACAAAACTTACGGGACCACTGAAGTTGCCTCAGCCTACCACAGGTTGGGAAATACTGATCTAGATTGTGCCTTCAGTAATAAATCTGATTATCTCATAAATAGTAGATACAAGCTGTTAAATTTTAGCTAGTTGTAGGACTTGACATAGACATAAACATTCCATACATGTCATAACATTTAGAATAGGTGCATTGTCAAAATTAAATCCATACATAAAATATTTAACATTAAAACTTTTAACTTACAATCAAACACTTAAAAAAAAAATTCTAAATGTTAGTTCTGTAGAAATCTTCAATTAAGTAAAAAGCCTTGTCAATAAGAAAATTATCTATTGTATCTTTAAATTTGGTTTTGCTTAATGACTTATTGCATGGCGGAAGCACATTGTACAATTTCAGCCCAGCGTACAATGGAGATTTTTCATATAGGGTCAAACGGTGTCTGGGGAGTCTAAATATATTTTCATTTCGGGTTTCATACCTGTGATTAAAATGTATTGTTTCTGGTAGCTCATTTTTAACTGAATGTATGTAATTTAATAATTCTAGAATATACAACCCCGTTAATGTATGAACTCTTAAATTTTGAAAATGTTTCTTACAAGAACTGCGTGGATGAGAGTTGGTAATAATACGAATCACATTCGTATAATATAGACATTCTTAATAAAGATACTTTGCTTATAGTTTGGAAGAGGTTTCAAAAACCAAACTGGAAGACTTGACCGAACACACAAGTAGTGAAAAAATCAAAAGTTCCCTCCCTATACAAAAAAAACCATTGACAGTTGAAGATACTGATGTGTGGCAAAGATCGTCCTGGAACAAGGATGAAGATCATCTTCTTCAGGAGCCTAAAAAAATGTCATCTGAAAGAATTTCTCCTGAACTCTTACAGGTGACTTATGATTTATTTGTTAGTGTAAGCGGATTCTTGGACATTGTCTGTTATATATTTTTTATATATATTCTGTACGTAAAAACTACCATACTCTTAAGAAAGTAAGTTTTTACAAGTTGTAAATCTTACTTCAAAATAAATAGTAATATGGTAGTTAATGAATTTAAAAAATAGTGGGGTGCAAGCCAGTGAAATAAAATTTTTTCTGAATATTTACTGTTTAACGAGATTGACTTGATTTTTAAATACTAATGTTTTGGGACATTTTGGACGTAAATAAATGTTACGATCAATCTGGCTCTTGAAATAAAAAGCAGAAAGATACAGAACAAAACTGAAAATTAATGAGTAAAATGAAAAATCTGCTTATGATTTCAGGCAGGAAAAAAAAGTCTTTGATGCTTTTACTGTTTTTTGGCATCAAAAGAATGTCTCAACACTTTTTCTTGAAGTCCTTTGAGTGTTACGATTTCAGACGCCAACGCACTATTTTCCTCCGCCCAAGTTATACCAGTGGCGAACTCATGCAACGCCTGATCAGTGCGACTGAATCAGTTCCCCCTCCACCTCATCATTGTCACCTGTCGAGTATCTTTACTACTATCTCGTCGTCAGTCATTATTTGTTATTGTTCTTCTTCCTCCCCGGTAAACCAGTCATTCACATCAATTGTTGTCAGGTCATAAGGATCATCCACATAATTGCCTCTCTCAAGTTGTTTAGCTCAGTGTCATATTGTTGTTGTTAAGAGTCACTTTTCTTATGTTTTTCGTAATCCTGTAGTAACGTCAGAGTAGGCCTCAACTTTTTCCATGAAGTGACAATGGTTTTTGATGAAAGTTTATCCCATGCACCATCCAAGTTAAAAACAACGTCTTTAAGCTTCTTTGTGTTCTTTGTGCTTTAACCACACTCCCATATTTTGATAAAATGCTGTACAACAGGGTTTTCTTATGAGTGGTCTTGATGGTTTGGATCAAGTTTTGATCCATAGGTTGTAGTAATGGGGCCAAAAATCACAGATGTTACCATTTGTCTGCATCAAGATGTCCAGGACAGTTATCAAGAAGCAATGAAACCTTTATGAAAGCTCTAAAGCTTTCATAAAGTTAATGCTCTAAGGGGCAGCTTCAGATTTTTCATAAAGGTTTTGACTGATGGAACAAAGCTGTTATGAAACCATTCAATGAAAAGAGTATTTGTCATCCATCCTTTTGTTTGGTTTGTGTATTCCACGGGTAAATTCATGTTCTTAAAAACCAAGGGTTTTTTTTATTTACCGATCACGAGCATTGGTAATTTATGAGTTCCGCTGGCATTAGGATACAGCATAAATGTAATTCGGTCGTTTGCCAACTTGCGGCCAGGTGCGCTGGCTTCAGCTCTGTGGACAAATGTTTTTTTTTTTTTGGGTAAAAGGTGCCAAAACAAGCCACTTTCATCGGCGTTATATACCTGATCTGGGGTCAAGTTCATTTCTTCGACTGTGCTTTTGAATTTAGCTATAAAGTGCTCAACAGATTCTTCCTGACACGACAGTCTTTCACCAGTTATTTAAACTTAACAGTCTAATCCGAAAACATCTTTTAAACTTGTCTAGCCAACCTACACTTGCACGAAAGTCGTCCTTTTTCATTATTTTTTTTAAAAAAGAACTTGGCTTTTTCCATAAGGATATCACCTGAAATAGGTGTATGCCTGCTTCTTTCTTGCATGAACCATGCAAAAAGTGCATCTTCTACTTGGTGAAACCCACCTGATTTTAAGGTTTTTCTTGCATCAGAGGATTTCTCACTATAGTTCGGCCGCTTAGAAAGCGACCTGCGCGCTAATGCTAACCAATGCTAGAGGAGGTCGCTTTCTAAGCGGTTGAACTATAGGCCTACTCTTGTAGAACAATTCAATCTTCTCCCTTTGTTTTTTTTTCTTTTTCTCCCTTGTTTTTTATGACATGTATCGTCGCACCGATGTTGTATTTGTTCGCCAAATGAGGTAACTTTTCACCTTTGTCAAAGGTTTTTCTAATGTTAAGGTCAGATTTTTACGTTTTGCTGACATCGCACTTAACTTTAAAAAAATTGAATCCCTGGATATCTCCTAATAATACTCACAAATAACTAACACAACTGTGTAGCAAGAAGGTGAGCAACTGACGACTGACAGACAAGTGACGGCACATTTAGAGATATGAAGCCAAAGGGGCCTGCCGTCGCCCGCACAGTGCCTTATTACTAGACGTGCCGTACTAGCGCACGGCCGGATTATAGAGAATGTACTGTATAATTAGGATAGATACACGATAAACTAAATTTACTTATTAACTTGTAAACACATCAAATATATTTTTAATCTTTATATTTTATAGTGTGACGTAATTTTCCTGGCGGGCGACAAGTGGGAAATTACGCCACCGGTAATAAAACGAAGATCCCAGGATTCACCCTAGTCTGGTCGCGGGGAGTTTCCCAGGAGTCGATAGTGATTCGGATAGCCTAACTTTGATAGCCCTGGTTGTCAGAGCTCGAGACGAACATTGCGGGTTACCCAAGCACCCAACTCGAAATCACCACTCTAGTCTAGGGCTCGTGGGGAAATTAATAATTTTAACTTGACTCTGTGGGCAAATATCTAAATGACACACTACTAGCTAACTTAACGAATCAACAAGTCACTCCGCTTACCTACGGAGTTAAGTCGTCAACCTGCAACAAACAAGGTTAGTACAAGATAGGCCTAACCTAGCCTAACTCCCACAGAGTCCGAATTTATTAAACAAGAAAACAAGTTGGCTTAAGTTGTCCAAGTGAGACACGAAACGAGAAAAAACTGAAACTAAAAATAAAACTGCTCCTTGAGCCAAAAACGTAAAACTAAAACTTTAACTTCCTCACGTGTTCAACTTAGACCAACTTCGACAGAACTTGTCCAGCAGAAACCTGTCTGCTGGAACAAACTTTGGGACGTTTGGGGAACTTTACAAAGGGTTTTAAAATTAAAAAAGAAAGTCCCAAGACGGATTAAGAAACGTTAATTAAGAAAACTATGTCACCAACTGCAGTACTTAACTATTCCAATTGTTGGTTACAACGTCGTGGTCTGACTAGGTCTGATATTCAGGCCTAGCCTTCAAGTTCAACCAAGTTCCGTTCACTACAACTGGTCGAGTAATATACAATAATCTGTAAGTTAGTTACGAAACTTACCCGATGACGAAATTATATCAAAATATTCACTACAAAACAATACATACGAACTTAAGCTTTCAGAGCTTGCGATACGAACTTTAACTTGCACGAATTTTCGAGAACGACCCAAAAGCGAAACAAACTTACGAAAAGCCGGGATTACGAATAAGGCAGGCGCATGACAGCTTTAACATGCTTACAGCTGCGTACCACTCAAAAGGTGGCCCCGCTGCTCCTCTTTTCTCCCGTAGCCCGCCCTCGGACGCAGTCGAACAGCCAAACAACCAAACTGAGACCAACGTCATCTGCGATCTTGGAATTTGAGGTTAGGTGCGATGTCAGTTTAGCGTCGCGACTAGGGCACAACAACAGCTTACATTCAGCTGTTTAAGTTTCGTGGTTTAGCCGTTTTTTTACCCCCTACACATTTGACCCGTTACAATAGTTAAAACAACAAGAAAGCTTTGTTAAATAGTTAATAATTAACCTCCTGCTAAACACTTCTGACAGTGTTTGATTTATGAGGGGTTTCTGACATTATATAATTTAAAGATTTGTTTACGAAGGAAGTGTTAGCTATTATTACAAATTCTTTAATTATCATTATCTTTTATAATCAGCATTATTGTCTTGAGCTCTTATATTATACAGCTTGGTTCAATATGATTCTGTAATGTTTTGTAATGGTTATTAACCTTGGGAGTAAATTTTTATTTTGTTTATCCTTAGGAGTCCGAGTTCCTCATAGTGACCAAGAAACAGAGGAAGAAGAAAAGGCGTGTGGTGTGCAGCAGCCGCAGCACATCAAAAACTACCTACTACAGCCGGGAGTCGGGTTCCGGTCGTCTCTTGTACCAGTACCAAAATGATCAGGGGACCTCACAACCTCGGAGGAAGTCAGCATCATCTGTACCTCCATCAGATAAAAGCGACAGTTCGGATTTGGACAGTGTACACTCGCTTCCTGTTTCATCCTCGACAAGACAACGAGTGATGAAAAACTCTGTGTCGGGAGGCTCCACCCCTCAGGCTTCTTATGCTGACATCGCCAGATCAGCTGCCGGGTTACCTTCTGACAGTTGTGTTATAAATGTAGTTACTTATACGGACTCAGATATTAGAACGTCCGTTATACCTATTTTATCGTTACCCTCGCCTGCTGCATCTAAAAAGGATGCAACAACTGAAACATGTGATACTTTTCTAACTACTGAAGACTACCCCCCTCTCGATAATCGAAATGTAGATTTTTGTACAGACATTTCTAAGTTTCCACTAAGTGGAACAAAAGACAAAAGTCGTAAACAACCTGTGATAGTTAGAGACAATGAAAGGCCAGCAGTCATTCTAATGAATGACAGAGCTGAGGCTCAAATCAGTGAGATAAAGTTCGGTTTTGACATTAACTATCAGCTACTTGAAAGTGAGGCTAAGTGCAATAAGTCAAGAAACACAGCTTATACTTTGGTTGATCAAACTGCTCCAGCGCCTACTCAAAACGTAGCTGAGTTCTTTTGTCGCTTCCCCAGTGATGACAATGTTGTTCACTACCTGACTTCATGTAAGTACTCTTTACACACTGAATGTTTTACAGCTATTGAGTGTAAGAAAGGTGATTTTTAATGTGTACCTGTTCAAACGGGTGAGGTTCGCAAAACTCCAAATTTCACCAACTCTAAGAGTAAAATATTTAAATCTACTTTGTTTTACAAACTCCAGTTTTCACAAACTCCAATGGTATTAATTTAACTCCGAAATTCACCAATTCCAAAGTACAGTCCTGGCCAGAAGTGGTTGCAGGGGTTGCCACGGTCAGATTGCATGCACCACACGTTCTATCAAAACTAGAGGTTTGCAAGCCAGAGATTTTCAATCGAGTCAAGCTTTTTCCGAGCCAAGCCTTTTTCTATCATGATTTTTTTTTATTACAAATAATAAGTTAATCAGGCCTAGTCAAAAACTTTTTTATTAATGTATTTAATGGTAAGATGCAGGGCAAAATTAGATTTTTTTAAGATAAAAGGATGAAACTAGGAACTAAGTTTATGATAAATTTCACCTCAATTAAAGCAATCTTTTCGATAAATAAAGGATAATGGAACAATGTCTTTCAAACATATCAAGTAAATTACAAAACTGTGTAGTATTTATAGTCAACAAGTGTTGGAGTGGGTTGCAAGTTTCCCGAAAATGGAATTTGAAAATATTTTACCTACAGGGCCCTAGTCCAACACTTGACGCCGAGCCGAAGGTGATACTAACTTTGCTTAGTTATTCAAGTACATAAGTTGTTTTTTTTTTAATAATTATAGGGATTAATTTTGTGTTCTATAAAATATCAATTTAATAACTTTAATGAGATTGTAATTAACTTGATAGTAAAGCTAATAGTTTTGAATGTGATTATATTACTTAAGGGATAATTGCAGTATAATCACTTTACGTACTTTTCATTTACACTATTAAAAGTTTAGTAAAATGTTAACAGAATGTACAGCCTTACTGTAGGCCTACTGTATATTTAACTACTATTATAAACAAACTATATGTGATGGGAAAAGCATTTGATTTTGATATACAGGGTGTCTCACCTAGAGTGAACCAATAGCTAACTTTTTTATAATGAGATAACGAGTTAACTTTTTATAGGGCACTCCCCTTTATTTTTTAAGATGTATTTTGGAATTGTTTCAAATTTTAAAAATATGTCCGCCATTTTCCAATATGGCCACCAACCTTGTTATTTTTTATAGAACACCCTGTATTTTAAGATTGTTTTGGAATGTAAATGCAATTTAAAAACGTTTTTATTCTTGACATTTTTCCTCTAAAGCTAAAGGGTGTCCCAATAAGAACGCCGGATTTGAAATGTTAACAAACCATATATTTTCATGCTAAATTTACAATATGAAACATGAATCTTAAAGCATAGTATCTCCGATTAGTAATTGAGTATTATGTCTTGTAAGTGCCAACCTGCTGAATACTGACAGGCCCGACATCTCTTGACAAAGTTTTCCATCACTTTTTCACACACTTCCTGTTGAATTCCATTAATGGCACGAATCATTTCCTCCTTCAAGTCTTGGATTGGTTGAGGATTATTGGCGAAAACAAGCGACTTTAAATATCCCCAGAATGGAACTGAGCCAATTTATTCGAACTTAGAAATCAATCTTCGGACAGATGGATCATTTGGTGCACTGTCCCGGCCGTAAATAGCGCGCAGCTTCCGTACTTGTAGTGCACTTTATCTATGACCAAGCGTTGATCCGTCGTGTAGCGATTCATGACTACAAATGGGACCTAATACTGATAACATCGCTGATAATTTGGGAATTTCTATTGAAATACAGATAAGGATAAGACGCTCCTCAAATCCGGCGTTCTTACTGGGACACCCTTTACTTGTTTGGCAGTTATTTCGTGTTACACCTAAAAAAAAAGAAAGAGGCTAGTGGTGTACATTATGCATCCTGTAGCTCCTAAACGAGTAAGTTTAGAGAAAATTGCATTTACATTCCAAAACAATCATAAAATACAGGTGCTCTATAAGAAGTAACAACGTTATCGGCCATATTGGCAAATGGCGGACATATTTTAAAAATTTGAAACCAGTTGTTATACTAGGCCTAGTTGTCTTCAGTAATTGTGATATAAACTGTATGCACTACACTCTGTAAAACAGTATTCACAGTGTGCAAGTGCTCTGGACGTCGTGGGACAGCGCTGAAATAATAGACGTACAACTGGCAGCGGCTTTTGACGAGGTGCAACTGCTACTTTTTTAAGAGAGTAAAGTGCGCTGTTTCATGACGACCAATCTCATGACGTCCAGAGCTTTTAGCACTATGTTTTTTTTTAAATTACTAAACTTTTGGACATGATTGAGATTTGCATGTCGTGACACTTGGACCATGGTTGTCTGAGTTGTGCATGTTGTGCAATGCATCCAAATTCAATATGCCTATCACAGAAATCCACTGCATTGGTGGAATCATCATGGTAATCTACTGCAATCAAGGCTACATCATGAATTTGGATCCTACTTGATGATGACATCCCAGGGTGTCCTCTGACCGGGAAAACCGGGAATGATGCGTGAATTTTGTATTTTACCGGGAATTATCAATTTGCCACGATCGCGCATGAAGATGGCGTTTCCGTGACCACGGGAGACGACGATGATGTCCAAACGGCCGTGGGATTTGTTGGTGATTTTGCCGCGAACGCACATGACAACGATGATGTATCCGTGACCACGGGAGACGATGATGACTTTTTTCCGTAACCACGGAAGCAGACTCAACAAGACATCAAGACTCAACTGAACATAAAAAATTAAAGCCAGGCTCATTTGTCGGTTCAAAAAACAACTTATTCTCGATAGCTGAAATATATCTGCAAGTCTTTATTTACTTTACAAGCGTCATACCTTAAACTTACATGGCTGACGTATTTAGAGATGCAAAAACTTAAAATTTTACTTCACTGATTTCATTAAGTAAGACTGAAGATTAGACTGATCTAAATCGATCAGCGGCTCAAATTGGTAGCAGAAGTAGTGACCTTCAGGGGTGATTTTCTTAACTACTTCCGGATGCAGCGGCCGGCGACGCAAGCTGGTGACTGTTATCAGGGTTGACCTTTATCCCCGCAGCCTCTTATTGCCCGCGTCACTAACACCTGATTCTTTCTAACTGTTGTAAACATCAACTTAGAGACGGTTAATACTCTTAAATTAATCATACAACTGTTACAAACTACTTCAGCCCGACGGACAGTTCCTGTTGCCTATCAGAACAGGACCTGGCGACAGACCAGGAATTCTAAATCCAAAATTATGTGTAAATTTGTTGTACCAGAAAATACGCGTAAATTTTGAAATTTCACTGGGAAAGCTCGTTCTTAGTGTCATTTTGTTTACTAGTGATGTGTCTATACTAAAATTAATTGATTTTCTTCTTGATACCTATACCTAAAATATCCATTTTTAATTCTCAACACCTAAGGTAAGGTACCGATACCATTTTATGGTATTTTACCAAATTTTCTGTATTGATTGGTACTACAACACCCCTTCCATAAAAGTATTTTTGGGGTAATGGGGTGTTTGTTAAGTATAGAAAAAGTTAATGCAGCAATAAAAAGTTCTTAGTAGCCAATTTAAGTTAAAACCCTTTTTAAAAAAATACCATGTAAAGGCAAATGAAGATATAAAATAAAATATATGAAAATTGTATTATAACTAGAGAGAGGTGTGCCAGCCTGAGATTTTGATCACGCCAAACTCAAGGTAATATTACAATTATCTCCTGCGGTTATGGAAACATCATCCTCTACGATCACTACAAAATCTTGCAAATCTTCCCTGGTTACGGAAACATCGTTAATGTCTTCTGCTGTTACGGTAAAAGCCTGATTATCCCCGCGTGTGTTATTATCAAATTGGATAAAAAAATTACAATCTTATTTTCAGATGATTCTTTTTAATGTCTATTGGCATAATAAATCAAATTAATTTTAAATATGGTAGTTAATATGCAGGGTGTTTTGTAATTCCCTACCAACCTTTTAAGGTAGGCTACCTATTATTTCTGGGTTCATAACAAATTCAAATATCACATTTAAATCATGAATGGTTACTCACATAGCTGCCATTTTGTATGTTTCAAAAATTGTTTTTCTCAATGTAAAAATATAAAATGTCTGTCATCTTTATTTTTTGAACAAGAATAAGTATTAACCCGTGAATCTTGTAAAAAAAAAAACAAAAACAGGAGTGCCATTTTATTGTAAATGTTAATACAAACGCAATGACAACTCAATATTGAGAATCCAATTTAAAAAATGACTAGGCTATGACATTAGTGTCCATTAGTCTAGGTCAATGTACCCTGACTCTATCCTCTGCAACAATGTAACAATCACTGACCCAATATGATAGTTTCATAAGCACTAATCAAATCACGGTTATTGAGAATAAAAGCAACTTATTTATAAAATACAAAATGGCAGCTCTAAGTAAGTAACCATTGACTTACAGACAATTTGAAAGTGATATTTGAATTTGTTATGAACCCAGAAGTAATACCTCAAAAGTCAAAAGTTTGGTAGAGATTTATGAAACACACTGTAGGCCTATAACTATATAAATCTCAACTGTGTAGCTTTATTCCTATTCAAAAATGTATTTCAGAATATGGTTGTATTTTGTATGGATTGGAAATGGCCATTTATTTTTACCATTGAAATTGATAACTACAGTAGGTAGCATTTCAATTACAAGCCTCTCATGGCGATCACAAGTTTTACTTCTTATTGATATTTGCAAATAACAAGTAATCAAGGGTATTTGAAAATGACACTCGTTTTTTTATCTCTTTTCATAACGCTCTCAAAAAGAATTAAACATTAACTGAGCTTTGGTTCCTACTGTAAAACTAAACAGTGTTGTAAGATGATCAATCAGGATGGTTGTTGATTTATTATTATTGATATATATCCAAATTTGATCATACCAAAGCGAGTAAGATTTATGAATAGTTATCTGAATGTATATAATTCAAATCAAAACATGCAATGAAAATGTGAAGCTCAAGCTCATTTTACTGTGTTAGATATATTATAATTTCTTGTTTTTTTTTCAGCCTGGGAAGAAGTCCTTGATAAATTACAATCAGGGAAAGCAAGTTATTACGATGGACAATAACTTCTTCATAAACTGTTATTTTATTATAGTTTTGTTATTTGTTGTGTTACTATTCCACAAGTGTTTTTAAGCTGGTAAAATACAGCATTCATGTTAATATATATCTAATTATTACTCAGTGCATTTAATCTTTTGTTAAACATGTTTTTATTGGATACAGCCCCAAAATTAGTTTTATATTTACTGTTGATTTATTATGCGGTAATTCTAATACAGGTAAAATTCAAGTATTTTGTGAAGTAGTTGTTAATGTCTTCAAGTAGGGACCGTAAGTGACTGAAACAGAGAATAGTCATCTTAAAAAGTTAGTCTTACTTTTGCAGGGTTACTAGCTTAGACTAATCCCAAGTACCCGTCTTTAGGTTCAGTAATGCCTATGGATGACTTGTCCCGTATTTAGCCTGAATTTTAATAATTGTTTTAAAAGTCAAAACCATTTTGGATTGCATAAAGGCAGGTACACCAAATTGTTACTTTTAAAAAGTCTGTTAAAACTTGCTCACAATAGTTAGCAATAACAATAGATTTATTTTGTGATTCATTCCAATTTTAGCAATTTGCATTAAGTTCCTATAATTTAAACCAACAACTAACATTTGAATATTTTGACTTATTCCTACAACTAATTTAAGAAAAAATGGATTATTAGATTATTTAATTCAATTTGAATAAAACATATTCAAAATTAATAAAGCATAAAGTGTATTAACACTAACCAAGTTTCCATTTTTTGCAAAATGAAAATTCTCTGTCTTAGTCTAAAAATGTTCATAATCTGTGTAATTTTTCATTTGCTATGTTAGAACATTTATACAAATGGTATAATTACTTATAGTATTTTGACTATTTTTTTGTGGGTGAATATTTCTATACATTGATAACTGTCGGTTTAAAATTTAAAATTATTTGTATAACTCCATTAATTCCACTAATTGTCACTAATTCCATTTTACAGATATTTGAAAAAGTAAGATGTGAGAAATTAAATCAGTATCGACAAAACCTAAAATAATTTGCGTTTTATATAGGTGTAAACAGTTTCAGTCTTATCCATTCACTTATTATTTTCCTGCTCATTACTGTTGCTTTAAAAGCTTGAATTATAGCCCATTGTTTTCATAACGTTTCTATAGATTTTTAAACATTTAGAACTTTACTCGACCAGAACATTAATTTAATTGCTTAGTATTGGTTTCAGCAAACCACAAGTTTTGTGATACCATTCTCTCTTTTTTTAAAGTTCATTTTGACTCTTGATTGTTAAGATCGATACTGAATATTTTCTCCTTCTCACTTTCACGTTTAGTTATTGGTACTTTTACTTTCATAAAATGGCACTTGTATTGGCAATATCATGACCGCCTCAACTTTAGTAATATGAGTTTAGTATTGATGTGTATTCTTATATTTTACTAAAATTAAGTGAGTTAATATTAGTTAAGTACAGTAAACATCCTAGTCAAGAATTATTCACCCTCATATTAAGTTTTGACATGGTTCACTTGTTTTTTGTATCAGTAATTTTCTGAAATTAATTGTTGAAAACATGTTTTAATATAGTTTTGATCTAAGTACACCCCAAAGTATCCTATATTTAAGCAAACTCACTGTCAAATGGTCATCTTGTACTTTTAAGTTCAATTCAGTTTGTCAACAGAATAGGTCAAAAGTAATTTATAAAATTCGCACTGCAAAGAATTTGTATTTATAATAAAATTGTTATTTCTTTATTATATCTAGTAACTTATTTCCCATTTCTTATCTATTTGGCATTTGATATGTTGCGTTGCAAGCAACGATCACATAAGACCAATAGATGGAGCATGTTGGCCGCGACGTGAAGCCAGTATTTCTCACTAATCTACAACAAGATGGCGGCTGCCGGCTGTGATGAGCCCTAGTAGCACGCGCAGCTAATTAAATGTTAGTTGATAGCAATGGTATCCATGACAATACGCCATTGTATTACAAATATTTGTGTTACTAACACAATTACCTTCAAAATACGCTTTTGATTTTTTTTTTAGCGTTTACCGTTTCTTAGAAAAAGTTAGTTTACATAATTAACAACAAAAACTTAATGGGCGAAAGGAAAATTCTGAAAAGCTACAAATCTGTTTATAATATATGTATCTACATCGTATTAAAGTTTGATAAAGTTCTGATGTTTGATTTACAATCTACGAATTTTCAAAGTGACAAGATAATTTCTGAAACTCTTTATACAACTCTCCTTTATATTCTGACTGTCATATTAATTTTTATGAAAGAGCTAAAAAATATTAATTTTTAGATGAATACAAAGAATAAAACGAAGAAAAGTTATATGTAATCCGTGTTTTTCTAATTAGTTTAGTAACTTTTCTGTATAGCTCCAAATTTGAGTATCTAAACTGTATTACAAGTGACGTTGTGGGCAGAATCTGCCCGCATGACGCCACGCGGCGCGGCGGGTAGCCCCTATATTACAATTTAAATTACAACCAAACTACGCCAGCTAAAAATTTTAAAAAATATGATCCAAAAGGTTCAACTCTTTAGCTACAAAATCCACCGTTTTTTAACTTACCTGACCAAAAATTAAAAAAAGTAGCAGCCGACGAACTTTTTCATGTCATATTTTAAAACTCATTTAAAAGTACCGACTTTATTTGAAGATTTAAAATAGAAAATACTAACTTTTAAGCTTTTAATTAAAACCAATAGTGTCGTAGACTTATTGACTTCTTTCATATGAAGTTTCAACCATATAACTTAAGTCTAAGTAGGCTAAATGTCGAGTTATTTTGAAGCGGAACATTGAGTTTTGGTGCCGTTTTCATCGACATCTAGCGCTTCTATCCTACAATAAGATGGCGGACCTGGCTTCACCTGCTTTAATGTTAGTTAGATAGGCGTGCTCCATCTATTGGTCTTATGTGATCGTTGGTTGCAAGATACTAGCAGCTACTATTAGTTATTATACTATTTATATACAAAAAGTTAAAAGTATACAATTGAGGGCTAAACAAAACATAAGTACAAATTTCCAGAGCTAAAGTTTGGTCAAAATGATGTAGAACTAGTTTTGGAATTTTTTTTATTTCTGTTAACGAACAATATTTTACAATTACAATTGTATTATGAAAGGGTATAATTGGAGGAGTGGTAAAGTATAAAAAGGAGGGATTATAGTTTTCCAACAGTTTATTATTGTTCTGGTTTATTAAATATCAAAATTAAATTTCAAGAAATGCTAAAAGAGTTTTCACAAGTTGACAACACATTAGTTTTACATTTTTATGAACATTTGAGGTAGAAATGGTTTATGAAATATCATTTCAAAAAAGTAAACTTTCAAAATCTTCATTTGGTTTGCTAAGAGCTCCATTTGTGTTTTACTAAAATGCACACTACTACACTCTGTGCATAGTTTTTATGCACAGAGTGTAGTGTGCGTATTAGTGGAACAGTGTAATACTCCCAAAAAAGCTATCTTGAATTTTTACTAATCCTTAGTATGAACTAATTTAAAAAATCATTTTTCATCAACATGTTGGTACTTTCGGATCTTGTATATTTTTGCCCCTAATGAAAATATGCAAGTATTCATTTTGGTTTAGTAAATGGATTGATTGAACCTTGGTTTGTAAATTTGGAATAATCCTAATTTTAAACCCTCAAATGTCTGGTTTGCATGATGATTTCCATGGTAAAAAGTCAACATATTTAGAAACCTTATTTGAATCTTGGGAACTTTTTCAATGTACAGAACCAGTTTTACTAGTAACTCTGCCCTTGTCTATCAAACAATTTCCAAACTGTTGTTGTCAGAGGCAGTGATATTCCTGAAACGCCTCACTCCACACCAGTGAATGGGTTCTTTAGTAAATCGAAACATAATTAACAAAACCAGATTTATTAAACTCACAATTCAGACTAAACTAAAAAGTAAACAAAACATAATAATATAAACAGTCATCTGACATATGTTATAAATAAAACATATGGACTTATTTCTTGATACATAACAGCCATCACCCGTCAGGTAGTCCTTGAGATAGGCTAGTGGTCGACGGATCCAAACAGGTTAAGGACTCATGCTCATTGAAGTGTTTTGGGAGTTTGATCTAAAGACACATGTCCCAACTGGTCCTATAAACCTATAAAACACCCTAAAAATTTTAAAAATACATCGGAAAATTCACTTTTCAGATGTTAAACATCCAGCTGGGCTTTACTTAGATCTTAAGATTCATGACAGATGAATGAAAGTACCCCGTTTACTTCAATGTTAAGACTATTTAGCCAATTTCTCCCCAATAAACTATTTCTATTACCTTCAATTATGACTAACGGAAGAAGTCCATTGAACTTACCGTATTTCACATAAACATTAGTGTGACCTAAAATCTTGCAGGTTTACCACTGTAATCCTCCAGTTTCCATTTCCAGGGAGAAGGTTGCAGTTTACAGTTTTTATGAGAAATTTTATTGTAAAATTGGCCTTATTTTTCTGACATACATAATACACTCAAGGGTATACAAACTATAGACGGTTAATATATTTTTTGTTAATAAAATGCTCCCATAAGGATTCATCAAACTCGAGATTTAACATGGCTCTTATAGCTCTGTAATAAATTATACATAAGTCTGTATAGCTCTGCCTTATGGCTCTTAAAGCACATGTATAAAACCTATTACCTACTGATGATTACATAAGGTGCAGAAGTTCGGAATATAACAGAGAGGCAATGGAGTAGGGTCCAGTCAGAGGCAAATGAAGTTTGTAAGAATTACAGGGGAAAACAAACTTGGATATAATTAGGAATGAAGAGTTAAAAAGAGAAATAGTTGAAGAAAGTTTGAAAGAATGAGTTGAGAAATCAAGATTGAGATGGTTTGGCCACTTAGGAAGAATGGAAAATGATTGAATCCACAGAAAATGAGTGAGCTTCACATGAACGGAAAAAGACCAAGAGGAAGACCTAGAAGAAGGTGTATTGACAAGGTAAGAAGGGATGTGGAAGCAAGAGGAGTGCAGTTGTAGTATGTTGTACAGTTGTACCGTATTTTAACTAATTTCAATTTCAAGATCAAATCCCCCATGCCCCGTTGGTCAGCTGACGACAGTCGTCCAACCACAACGTGCAATTCCCAGGCCTATGATTCGTCAATGGGGTCAAAGCAGATGCTAGAAGCCAGGAACCTACTTCATTATATCTGTGTCTTCTGATCAAAGATCAAAAAGAGATAGAATCAGTCAATCACAAACTTTTGACTCCAGCTAGTGCAAGCCATCTTTTGAAATTTACACTGTGTATCACTGCGAATTTGAAGTTTCCCAAATCACAATAGCAGAGGTCTGCCCAAATTGATTGTAATTGTGCTGTAATGCATCGTAAGTAATTTAAAATTGTTTTGTCAGTTTTCCTGCAGGCATTCTTGAAATGATTATTTAATATGTTTAACCCACTATTTCAATAGCACAAAAACGGTCTGGAGGTAGCATAAAACAACAACTCGGTTAGTTATAACCTAAACTTTATTTTCCTAATCTTAGCTAGCTTCAAAACACATGATACAGTCACGAATTTGCATAAAGCCTGACCTACCTTCCTCACATGCGAACATAGGAACCGATTAGTTTACAATAATCAATGCTCAGTGGAATTTATAAAAATGTGTTTACTGCTTTGTTTTTACTGTCCTAGGCTTCTTCTTCTTTTCCTCCATCAATCCTTACTTCTTAGTTTGTACTTTGTTTAAAAATTACAGTAAAAGCGACAGAGACAAGCAGGCAAGAATTACAACAAAATAATAAAATTATAACTATACTAGTTTATTTAGTTTTTGTCACAGCAGAAAACTTTTGCACCATTGTATTCAGGTAAAAATCTAGTTTCTGGTTATATACAGGTTGTCCAAAACCACCCTACACCCCGTAAAAACCAGTGAGAGAAACCTTTTCTTACAAACAACAAATAATACAGAACTAGATAAATTGGGCACAGTCTACCAAATGGTGATAATTTTAAATCCAAATTCACACTGGAAGTGGCTATTTCAGACTGGAAGTTGATTTTTTAAAATGTAAACTACCAATTTTGATCACAGAATCGGATTGTACTTTAAAAATATAACACTATTTTATACATAATTTGCCTCCAGGATTGATCTATTGACATAAAATGAGGTTACTAACCTGTCGTCAATCAGTCCTCTATTGTCTTCGATGACTATAGTTTCCCCATGACTATAACCCCATTTTCAAATCTTCTCTTCAGTCGTCAAATGTCAAACTATAGTCATCGAAGACAATAGAGGACTGATTGACGACAGGTTAGTAACCTCATTTTATGATAACACTATTGTCTAAAACATTTTTTGAAAAATACTTGTTTTCAACCTCTAATCCCCTGTTAATAGTTTTTTGTGCAACTAGGGAGCAATTGACTCACTCGAGAGAAATACATACAAATGGTTTCTCGAGTGAGGCAATTGCACTTTGCACTCGAGTTGCACATTATATTTTTCCTACAGTTACCATAAAACAAATAAATTGGTAAAGAAACGTGACAAAGTTTTACACAGAAGTGAACTTTTAATATTGCATTTTAATGATACAACAGTACAACAGCTGACCAGCTGATTTACAGCCAGTGCTGCCAACGTATTTCGCGTGCATATGACCTTGTCTGCATGTTGCGCTCACTATTTTGAGCCTTCACGTTGCAAATCTGGAGTGAGTGAGGCAATGTTAACTGTCTCACTGATGAGCGAATTGGCCACTTTGCTTTCTCAAATCAGTGAGAAAACATGTACATTCTTAGGTAACTGTAGGAAAAGTCAATTATAGGTCATTCATCTGTCAAAGTTACTTGACACCATAATAAAGAAAAACAAATAACAAAGATTACATAAAGACATCTGATAAATAGAATCAGCTGTTTATTGTAAACACTAGTAATTGAGTAACTGCTGTTGCAATGTAACAGCTGTTCTATATGCATTGTTGAATTTGATTTTTTCAAACATTGGGAACATGGAACATGTACTGGTGCACCGGTGCAGATTAACCGGTGACTTACTCAACGGTACCGCCCCGGGGCAAGATTCTTGGTATCCCAGAACGGTTAGTCACCGGTTTACGGTACACATCGGATTATAATTTACCCATCCACCTACTATTTACTTTATAATGTTTAAATCAAACAAACTTACCCTCACAGAATAAATTATTTGAAAATTATTCACTTATTAAGTAATATAACCCCCTCATGGAATAAATTATTCACTCATTACATAATATAACCTATAAAACTGATATACATTATTCGATGGACCCGCCATCTTGCCGTGTTTGCATACTGTTGTTTAAGAAACTGACCAATCAGAGGCCGCCGGTGTATTATGCACTGTACAATTTCTCCGGTGCATAAATCTTGCACCAGTGGAAGAAAAAGAGGAAATAGCTGCCTGCGGGGTTAACTCACCGGTCTTCCAGAACGACGCATTCCATGCACCGGTGCGGCACCGGTACACCGGTACATGTTCCCAGAACGCGCTCATTGTGTTCTATTCCCTTGTTGTTATTAATTTTTTTAAATCTATATTCTTGTGGTATTTTTTTACAGTTTATTTTTATTGTTTTGTATGACAGTCTTGTTTTAAGAGTATAACAAATTAGTTATACCAATGAGGAGGGTTATGAAATGCAGCAAGTTCTGTTTGGAGCTGGGTCATTTAAAGGTGCTGCTACAATCTGGCATCAACGTTTTCCTGATCGGTTCCCTCATTCTCGGCATGTACTTGCAAGACTCTAAAGACGAATCCAGAGAGAAGGAATTGCTCAACCTCACCACAACAAGGGTAAGAAAATGCATAGACGGGTTAGGGATGAGAATTCTGCAGATATTATCCATACTTATTCAGCCCATGATTCCATAAGAGATGATTGGTGGCGGACAAGAATCTGGAGTAAGTTATGCTACGATCTGTAACAATCAATCAATCAATCATCTTTATTTGTCTTCGTACATAAATACAAGAAATTGTGTCACATGTACATAATATAGCATCAACTACATATATGTATACCTAATATACTGTACCATCAACATAGTTTGTAGGATCACCTACCACAGACAAAGCTACACTTCTCTCAATGCAAACTCACATAAAAGTAAAGAAGTCCTGAAGAGAGTATACATTTTTTTCTATAAAGATTGTCTTCAGTTTTGCCTTAAATTTGTTTGCATTTTTTTTCTAATCTTAGTTCATCTGGTAGTGCTTTAAAAAGAAATTTGTTCCCCATATAGGTGGTTTTTTCTTATAAAATTCTAATCTGTGTTTCTCTAACTTTGTTCCAAATTTCCTCCGTGTGTTATAGTGGTGTGTAGATTGGACTTGTGATTTTGAGTTAGTTTTAAAATATAATACATTCAAAAATATATTAGCCATAAACTATTAAATTTTTGAAGAATTCTTTGGCCGATTTGTCATGTTTTAGATTAAAATAGTTCTTATGGCCTTTTTTTAAGTATTAAAATTGTATCAAGATTCAATTTTGTTGTTACTCCATATTAACAAATCCCATATGATATATATGTGAATGTATAAGAGCAAAATATATTTTTTTAGGATACAGTACCGATATTACATAAAGGGGTCATTCGTGTCATTGCATATATACCAGAACAGATTTTATTAATTATGTGATCGGTATGATAATCCCAGCGATGTTTTCATCCCAGATTAATGTTTTCATCAATGTTCAACCCTAAAAATGTTGTCTTGTTCCATCATCAATGATAATAGTGGGGGAATTTTTACGGTTTTGTTTTGTTGAAAAAAACTATAAAAACATCCTCAAAGACAATAAGTTCCATCCCTACAAAATGATTTTGGTCAAGGAAATAGACAACAATGATATCTTGCAACGTCTTGCGTTCTGCAACTGGTTCCAACGTCAGCCAGATCTGTTCCACAGAAGAGTACTGTGGTCGGAGATATGCACATTTAAGAGTGATGGATCAGTTAACACGTGGAACTGTCGCTTCTGGTCACAGCAAAACCGACACTGGTTGAGACCAGTAGATCACCAACGTGTTTGGATAATAAACCTATGGTGTGGCATTGTCAATGACAAAATCATAGGCCGCGTTATTTTTTAGGGAAATCTTAATCATCATCGGTATGTAGAACTCTTGGAGATAGAATTGCCGATTATGTTAGAAGATATCTCTCTTGATCTGCGCTTCAATATGTGGTTTCCCCACATAGCTGTTACTAGCCGAGAAACATTGCACCGAGTGTTCCCCAACAGTTGGATAGGGATGTATGGGCCTGTCAGCTTTCCATCACGATCGTCGGATTTGACAGTCCTCGATTATTATTTATGGGGAATATTGAAGCATATGGTTCACCAGGAACGCCCGACTACAAGAGAAAACATGGGCCAAAGTATAAGAGATGGTATTTGTTCGCTTGAAGGTGCAGAAATTTGTCGGGCGGTCGACGATTTTGAAAAAAAGAGTGCAAACGTGCATTCGACGAGGTGGTGGCTATGTTGAACACTGAGGATCAGCAGATTCAACCAGTGCATAAGGTAAACAAACCTAGTAGACATAAAACCTGTAAATAAAGTTACGACAACGACTTTGTTGCTGCAACCTGGAGGTGGCCACGCTAGGTGACAATTTCAACCTTTCAGTTGACTTCTTAACCATACCTGTAAATTGAGTTTTGAGATTTTATATTCAATTTTCAAAATCCTGTCATTAGTTTTGGGGAAAAGTAGAAATCTATGATCGTTTTTAGATGTTTCGGATTAGACCTTGACCTAACAACACCATCAGAGACTGAATTAACTTCAATTTTGCAGCTTCTGGAAAATCTGAGGAAATCTGTACAGTCCTTGCAGCCTTCCCAAGCAATTTTAAAAATCCAAGTGATGTGGTTGAGAAGGTAAGACCATTTCAAGAACCACAAACCACACTTTTTTGCACATTGTAACGACCAAAAACCTGTCGAGGGGTAAGAATCCGTTTTTAAGTTTTCATTCAAAGTTATTATAATTTTCTGAGTTCGAGGTGAACCGCGCCCGCATTGACAACAGCATCGAAGGAGCAGGACAAGAGGGGTTCTACGTCATCGTAGAGGGGAGGACGCTAGTTAGCTACCCCGCCGCCAGGGGCAATGGTGAAGAAGGGCCAGAAGAGCGGACCTCATGCAGTCATGCATGATCAATTGTCCACCTGCTACTGAACCGTCAGATATGCTTGCTGTTTGGAGATTAAACCAACAGTATAACGTCTAACTTCCTACCATTTTGGTGAGTTAAAGATTTCTCAAAGAGTTCTCAGGGAAAACTCCACATTCTAGGGACTGGTTTATTATTTTTCACAAAGGTTCTTGAATCAAATCAATCACATATTTTATTACAATAAGGTGATTTCATTCCACCCTGCAGATTTAGTATTTTTCAATGTATAAACAATTTTTCTCAAATCTGATATTTTAATTTTTTTTTAACTTAAGAGGCTCGTTTTTTCATCTCACCCACTTTCTTACCATTCTGTTACTCATAATGTTTTCTCTGTAAACTGCACTTATCTCACGACGAATATCGAACGCTTTTTAGGCCTTTAGACTAGAAATCAAATAAACAGCCTGTCCTTCACAGTCAGTGGGACTTGCGATTATCTTAGGCATCCTAAACACCCATTACACAATGTAAAAAAGGGAGAATCATACTGTAATTGTGTCAGTGCGTAGGCAAATCGTAAGTGTATATTAAGTGTATATGTATATTATCGTAAGGCAAATCATACGCCCCAGTGTGCATGCCAAGAACGCCGACTGCAGCCGCAGTGTAGCAAAATGGCACTTAGGTACTTAAAACTACACCTTGTTATTATGTGAAATTGCTACTAAATGTGTCTCTTTTCTGTAATGAGAAAATTCTTTGGTCTATGTGTGAAAAGAACCTGTTCACAAGGCAAGTCAATAATCCAAAATATGGACAGCAAACATAAATATTCCAACAAATTTCTCTTTTCATTACTATCATTCAATGTGTCTATATTCATATAACCTAGTATACAAATTCTAACACTGTCACTTTTTGGAATTGCATCCACACCAACTTTGAGATTTTGCAAGAAATTTGACAGGGTTCCATTTGGTGACCTAGATATAGCTATCATAAATAAAATAAAATTACCAATACATATCTTGGCCATTACTATTTTAATGTCTTGAGTCGTTAAACAAGTTTTTAAGTCATGTAGGCCTTAATTTTGATACAAATTTACTGAAATGATCCTTAATGTAGATTGCTACACCACCTCCTTTATGAAGAGCTCTAGAGTACGAGTCAACAAGGCTATATCCCTCAAAAATATCGGCTGCACGCGAAAAAAAAAACAAAAAAAAAACAGCTCTACAGTAACAGACTTATTATCAAGTCCTTCCTTGTTTTGATGCAGCAAATGCAAAAAAAAAAACTCGTTTTCCTCACCTAACGATAAAAAATAGGTTTGTTAAACCCTCTTTCACTATGTCTAGGCTTAAAAACACTGCAAGGACCAAAATTCAGGGTGTTTATAAAAGAATGCCACGATTTTAACGGTTAATGCTCGGGTACTATTCAAGATAATTAAATAAATTAAACGTCAAATTGAAGGAAAGAGAACAAAGTTTTTTCTCACACTTTGATACAATTTGGAATAATTTAATAACATTCAGATTTTCATCAATCTTATATTAGGGGAAAACTGGCCAAGTCTGTACGCTTGGGGGATCGGCGGGTTTATCTGATGTCTTAACTGAATCTTTTTAGGCACAAAGACTCTTATCTTTTACAGATAACATCATGAAGTGTTGATCTAGATATGTTCAAGTTGAACTTCAACTGAAGACTTCGTCGGGCAATCAATTTTTTGGGGCTTCTGATGCAGAATTGTCGGATTTCTTTGACTAGGTCATCGCTTTTAGCCAACCAGGTGAATGTCTTTTTCAAAACACTCCCGAAACTCATTAAACCAGCATCAAATTCCTTTATCATAAAGTAGATTTAAATTTAGTTTATGTTAGCAATCGATATAAACTCTGTGATCCACAGATTACACTCTGTGCCTTCTATTGCACCGTAAACATTGCACTGGCGACTTCAGGCGTATGGGTCACAATAGCGGCCTACCACCCTGCACCTGTTTTGTTATGCCAAGGTCAAAGTTTCCTCCCTTGCTACACGGAAACAAAACTTAGTTATTTTTGCTTCAATTTGATGCATAAATCATCGCGAATAGTATCCAAGAAATTACAATTTAAAATCCCGGCATTCTTTTTTAAACACCCTGTATTTCTGGGCCAGAACTTAATATTGACATTTACTCATCCTTGGTTTACAATTGGTTACCAGGTAACCTTTCTCATAGCCTGGGTGATCTTTTTTTTCAAATTGAGTTGGATAAATTTGTAGAATTAATTAGTTAAGCCACAGATCCTTAATTCTGGACCCTACTGTTCACCTGCTACATTATCAGGTCCTTAATTAGTGTACATATGATCTTGATGTGTGATTTCATAAATATCATACTTTGTAAGTTGACTTTGCCTAAAACTTACTGTTATTTTGTATTTGTCCTTGATATTTAACATATCCTTATGGTGAATAAAGATTTATTATTTATTTATTGTAATTTTTCATCCACTTTGAATAAGCTGTGGGCACAGTTGGATCACTCCATCAGTCTTGAAATTTTTTGTAACTTGCATAAAATAACTAAAGTTAAAATACTTTTTAAATTTAATCAACAGAGATTTGTACTACAGGGACCAACTCTTTTTAAGATGCATTTCTGCTCAATTAACATTAAAAGGATAAAGAAAGAAAAATAAATTAACTTCAAAATTTTTTTATTTATAAAATCGTAAAAATATCTTACAAAATTCATAAGTTATTAATTTATGGGTAAGTTATAACTAAATAATAGAACTATCAAAGGTAATCCAGAGAGCGCTTTGACACAACACAATACCATTTGAAAATAATATAAATAAGATATTGCTCTAAATTGTATCATAGACTAACCAACACAAGTAGACTTCTCATCCCATTGTAAATTTTGAAGCACGTTTTTTGTGTCTAGTTCATGTACAATGAATCTGGGCGCTAGTGTCGACGAAATTTTGTTTCTATTATTTTAGGGTTAATTTCTTGATTTGTGCTTTACTGTTTGGTTATATAACTAGGGGACAAGTTATTGTTTAAGATTAGATCGTATTATATGGTCAAACAAGATTTTAAATGACTGTAATAACGGGAAACAAATTGTATACAAAACACGACCTCTACATAACCGTACAGAACTAACAATAAAATTGTCTTCAGCTGTTCCATAAGGATGAGAAATCTACTTGGGGGAGTATGTTTTATCTATGATTGTATCAATAGAAAATTGTATGTAGAACTATTAATGATAAGGCCTACAAACAAGATTATACAGAGGTGAAAATACAAAAAATGAAAAATTATGTTTACTTGCATCTACTTGTTTTCACAAGCCTCATACCAGACATCAGTTGGCATTTAATGCTTAACTTATCATACAATTATACAAATGTGATGGTAGGAATGCTTTGAATACACACTGGAAAAGTGGTGCACAAAAAATTGGAATTTGACAACATAATCCGTAATTTACATATTTTAGTACAGGTAGTGTAAATATTAATGTTGTGTTTAAGTTAGCTTTAAGAATAACAAAAATAATAATAATCTTCTTTGAATTAACTATCTACCCTTTCGTTCTTTTACCCTTCCAAATGTTTTTATTAGTTTAATAACTAAAAAAACACCTTCAGGTATTGGGTGTATTAAAAAAAATTCTCAGGGCTTATTAAAAAGGACTTAAAAGGGACAAATTGTGATTTTTTGTAGAAGACAGGCACTAGGTAATGTTACTTAAATTAGTGCAAGTGTAGTAAACAAAAACTGTAGTGAGTCCATCCCTCTTTGACTACCACTATAAGACATTAAATGCTGCCTTTAATCTCAATCATAGGAAAACTTAAGATGATATAAACATAGTTGTTTTAATCAGACAAAGTTATTACTAAATGACACAAAAATGAAATACATCCTAGCTGTCTAAAGAATGGCCTTAATAAAAAAAAAATTGTTGGAAAATATGGTTGGAGAAATCACATAATAATTGTTTGTTTAATATGAAGTTGGGAATGTGCAGGAGTCGACAGTTTTACACACAACAATAAGATCAAATAAAATCACAGCAATAAACATCTTTAAATATTTGCATAAGCATTTATAACATCCATGAGTCATGCTGAAGCCATTAAACTTGGCAAAATATCTTTTTTGTAAGTGCTTATACTAGGAAGCAAAGGAAGACATTAGCAATAATGTTCCAGAAGTACAACATAATATGACAGAGGATTTTGTTCTCTTAAGAGAGAGCAATCCAAGCCCATTAAATGTTGGGGACATCAAGCCAAATTCCTCTTGCATAGAAGACTACTGTTACCATAATCAATCCTTTTAGTAGTATCTAATCATGGTGGAAGTAAAGACAGATGTGCTACTGCGCATCGTGGCCGGGCGATGGTGGTGCGGGGCGGGGTTGATTGATTGATTGATCGTAATTTTAAATAGTTAGAACCGATAAATTTTTTGAAACTTTGCATAGTCATAGACTATTAACATAAGATGCTTATGATGATTTAAATGTTATTAATTTATTTCAAATAAAAACCACTAAACCACTGAACTTAAACTTTTTCATACTAACACGAAAAAGTTAGTCGGCTACCAAATCACGTATTATTTGGTCAGGTTTGTCAGACCTGACGGAAAGATTTAGGGAAAGGTTCTAATTTAACTGTAGTATCGATTAGATTTCGATAAAGGAATTACTTTTTTAGCTACGAAGAATGATATCAAGCGGCAACGGAGCGTGCTTTCAGCCGAGGCCGCCGTTTATTGGATAAAAAGGCCACGCATTAATTATCCAATACACTGTGGCTATACGTTATAAGGATATACTTTGTATTATACATTTTCAACCAAATATGTAATATCAACATGTGACAGATGTAATATAATAAGTTTTACACTAAAATAGTTTATTACATTTTATATTTTTATATCAAAATTTACGACCTGAAAGTAAACATGTAAAACATTTCATCAGCTCTGGATTTTTCTAAGCTTTTTTAAGTTTCATCAGAAATTTTCTTTTTTTCCACTTGCAAAATTACATTGTCTTAGCTTTCTGTTTATTTGCTTGATTTTGATGATAGGTTCCTACCCTTTGCAAAACTTATATCTACTGCAACTCGCGGTCAACACCGAGACAAAAACAAAACAAACAACACGTGACCATCTCCTGCCCACACCCCTGCATCCAAGCCAAAGTTGCGACATAGATAACAACCCCAGTGAAATAGGATCCTAGCAGTCAAGTTAAACTGAAACATCAGTTTTTTTTTTATTATTGTATTACAAGAGTGAAACAGTTTGATATTTTAATCACTGAATGCTTGCTGATTATAAATACAATGTTTAATCACCAAATTATTTTAAACAGAGTATTTATTTTATATACTATGTTATACATTTCTTTGCGTTAAAGAGAATTCATTATTTAAAATATTATATGCAATACGATTTGCAACACTTTAAATGTTATTTGGCAACGTTAACCCTATTGACAGATAAGACCAAATTATATCTTCTCTGGGAACTATTACAAAATAATCTGTATTCAAACTGAAAAAAAAACATCCTGAAGTCAACAGAACTACAATTTTCACACATAAAAATATAAATATAGGAATAAAAATATCACCACTACTATATTCATAAAACTACATTATTGGTTGGATGGTAATGCGTGATTTATACATGGCAACTGAATCGACTCGCAGCGCCCGCTCTGATCATGTGCTAATATAACTACGCGTATCCCAGGAAATAAGCGTCTAATGGTATTTAGTTAAAAAAAGTTAAATTTGAATCTTTATCTAAAACTTTCCCGCTGGTCAGATGCTTCTAACCAAATAGTACGTGATTTGGTAGCCGACTAACTTTTTCATGTTTAGTTTTAAGAAAGGCCAAGTATAAAGAGTGATTTCACGGTTAAGTTTGTACATATACTAGATATTTTTTCACAACACGCATCGTCCACTTATAATAATTAATGTCCATGTCAAGTTTTATAATTTTTTCCCAATTCTAACTGTTCAAAATGTTGATGTTAATCAAGCGGCGTCACACTGAGTTATATACGCTTGCGAGGCAGTTTGCCCCCAAGGTGACGTCACATCGTGATGAGCAAAACGGTCTCAGACTCGTCCGGCTGAATAGCACACCTTACTTACTTCCACCATGTATCTAACGACTAAATGTATACAACTTTATTTAAGTGAAGATAGCTTATAGTTTGTGCAGTTTAACAATACAATTCATCACTAGCCTAGGCTCTGCCTTGTCTGTTGAGTTTGAGCTTGTTTCGACAAGGTGAGTTTTGGTCTTTTATCTAAAAATGTAGCCCTAGCACACTAAAACTGCATTACTGTCCCAATCACAGAAGATTCTAAAATGTGTAATTTCTAGTTTTAAGGGTTATAACTTTAACCTGCATATGAAGCAATATAAGACAACAAAAATCAAATTTATCTACACAGTTTCTCCTTTCTTTCTTTGTGTTTATTTGTTTAATTTAAACACAGATTAATTAATTTTACTTCACAAAAAGTACAGTATTTCTTATCAAAATTTAAATTTTTGAGTTTCAATTAATATACATTTATCTTAATAAGGCACTCACTCTTGAGCAAAATGTGTGTTAGTACGTATATTTCTTGCAATCTGGTTTTGATTTTAATTAATCTATATTTACAGTTGAGAAAAACTATTATGTACATACTACAGATTGACTTAAGTTATATTATAATTTAAAAATATAAAAACCACGTTCCTAAGTAATTCTTTAGTTGATAAGGATGTAGTTGTAGCTTAGTAAAGGCACAAATAGAAGATTTTTTAAATCTAGCACCACCTATGTATAGCTCAAATATCATGATAGGCCTAGTAATTGTTTTTTTTTATCTGGTTGTAAAAATAAATAAAACTTGAACGATTTGTAGTTAAAGCTTATCTTGTGTTACAAACCTTATTCCTAGGTTTACAAATGTTTACATATATTAGCAAATTTCTAAGTTACTATTACAATACTGCCATAGCAATCCTGCAGACTAAGCCAATTTCCATTTAGCTGGCTAAATTTCCACTAAAATGGTCCCTTGTCAGATTTATTTCCCATAAAAAAAAAACATTAATTTTGAGTACTTGCGTTTTGAATGAAATGTTGGTAGCTTAGTATGAAATAAACAAAATTACCAAAACAAAATTGATCAAAATATATCCATAAACAAGCTTAGCAAACTACAACAGTTATCCTTAATAAAAATAATATGGGAATTCTTATTTTACACCTTTTTAAATTTTCTCCGAGACCATTAGGTATAAAACAAAGTTTCAATATAATAGATTATTTATTTTTTTTAGCGCTACAAAATAGTATCGACAAATATTGCAACATTTTGTGATTTTACTTTAGGGTAAAAATGGGAAAAACTGATTCTACACCATAAAACCCCGTTCCTTAAGTCTGATCATGCTGGTTCGCAAACTCGTTCGAGTAAACTTAGGTTTACTTGTTTGTGCCAAATTTCGTCGAAATTGGATCTTTTTTGCTCGAGTTATCTTGATAACGGACACATAAATATATGAATTTGAATATGAATATAAGGGTGTTTTTGGCCTCTCTGGGGACCTCGTAGCAAAAAAATAAATCGGTCCCTGGTCCAGGTCATACCATAAGACCTATGGTAATAGCTTATTTCCTATATGGAAAAATTTGCTGAAATAAGAAAGTGCTTTGATAAGTAATACAAAACATCAATACAAAGATAACGGCAAATTAATAGTTTTGACTGATTGTGAAAATAGCTCATAAAGTCTTAATAAGGAATGGAGTTCATTGATGAGATCTTAAAAACTAATGGCAATGCAGTTGATGGCAAGCGATCTAGTTTCCTTAAAACAATCCACAATCCTTAAGATTATTCTTTATGATGACGTCTGTGACAGCGTCGAAGACGAATTGTATGTTATTGGTGTCAGTGGCACATGTGAAGTGAGTGTATATCTCTTTTTGATCTTTCCTCTTGTTGAGATTCTCAAACTTCATCTGGATGTAGGCGGCTGCTTCCTCATATGTGTTAGAACCTGAAAAACCATTAGTGTAAGGGTCACTCCGTTTCATATAATCAAAACTAGTGTTGTTAGAAATTGAACATTGTAGCAGTAGATAATTTACACTTGGTAATACAGATATACTAGAATCAGAATCAGAATCAGAATCCCTTGACCGGAGGGAGAACCCATAGTTTGACAAGGGCTTTGATACGACCAGTGTGCTTTACAAAACAACTTCCACTTTGGCTAAAACATGATGACGGATATTTCCAGACGTGCAGCTTTGAAATTTATTTTCATCACTTGGTACACAAAGTAGCTATTTTCAATGACAGCTAATATAAAATAAAATAATTGTTTCCCAACTGTTAATTCTAGCAAGGCAAACACTATCAGGTGGTTTTACCTTGCTCAAAATTTACTTTCCCTGGGTTTCTATCAGTTCTCCATTTGCACAAAGCTAGGGTTTCATTACCAATAATTTGTATGATTTAAATAAGCTGATTTACTGATTAAACAATGTAAATGTAAACATAAATAGGCATGAGCTAATTTTCCTGTTTTTTAAGACAGGAACAGGAGGTTTATTAATTATGTATGTTTAATGCACAATTCTAAAACTTCAAATTTTTATGTTATGTAGGTTTGCTTTATCCCATTTGGTTTTAATTTTAATATTTAAAACATTTTACTGAAAAACATAATAGTTTTACTTAGGGATGGACGGGATTGAATATTTAGTTCGGGACGGGACAGGATTTTTCCTGTGCATAAAAAAGTCTTGAGTTACCAAAAAATACAAACAAAATCAATTTTTTACCATTTGTGGCACTGATCTATCAAAACAAAAAAATGGGTAAAAATTTACAGGTATAAAGACTTGTGACTCGCAGTCAAAATGACTAGTGGTCATAGTGCGATCGTCGAAATGACGCCGCGGTCACGGCTAGATCGTCGGTATGACTCCGCAGTAATGGTGTGATCGTCAGTATGACTCCGCGGTCACGGCGTGATCGTCGGTATGACTCGCAGTCACTGTGCGATCGTCGGTATGACTTGTGGTCATGGCACGGTCGTCGAAATGACTTTGCCTCCTGCGTTTGCGGAACTATCATGAACATCTCTTGCGAAAACGGCGTCATTGTCACTCACGAAGCGGCAAAATCGCCAATGATCTGATCAAATCCTGTCCCGAAAAAATCCCGAATCAAATGTAATCCCGTCCCGAAAATCGGGGATATTTTTTACCTGAAAATTTTCCAAAATTTCGGGACCCATCCATCCCTAGTTTTACTGATGTATGTTATTCTTTTGTGAGTATTTTTAAGTTGCGATGAGAAGTATGGTTTATAACTTGTACCAAAAGTGATTCCTGGGTCATGCTCCAATTATTCCATACCTCAGCTTTTCCTCACACATGAAGCTTGAGCACATAGGGAAGTGCCACTTTCAGTACTAATAATGAAATACTGAATTGCTTTTAAAGAAAATAGCTGTGGAAACTATTGAAATTGTGGCGGTGTAGCCACGTATGGCGATTATTTGTGAATTTTGACTTGGCTAATGCATGTATACAGTATGTTGATCTGGCCTAATAAACTACTTATTGACTTATTAATTGACTGGCAATCACGACATAATCGTTGATGTTATAAGTGTAGACTGAACCCTTAAATTTAATCAGAGGATACAATTAACCGTGAATCACAGGCCCAAAGAGCCAGCTTTGATGATTACTAATGTTAATTGAAGCATTTTTACTACACAAATAGAATAGTCTTTGAATGAATATAATAATTACAGATCAAATGACTGGACACAATGTGAACAATTAATTTAAGTAATAATGGAAATATTAATATTAAAATTGTGACACTGGAATTGACAGCTGATAAGTGCAAAGAATAAGTTTATTGGAATTAAATTAATTAACCTCTAACACCAAGAGGTACAAGGGGCCTTACCCACATGTCCCACAAGTCTAGAACCACTCAACTGCCCAGATATTTGTATATTAATATTGTAATATTAATATACAAATATCTGGGATCTACTAAAATCTAAATCACTAAGGAACTAAATCCAACTATTCGTGGGAAAACCCGTATTTACCTGTGTATTCAGGAAAACATATGGTCAAAGGACTCTTGGTTATCTTCTCTTCAAACAGGTCCTTCTTATTCAGGAAAAGAATGATTGATGTTTCGACAAACCATTTACTGTTACATATTGAATCAAACAGCTTCATTGATTCAATCATTCTGTTCATTTCCTCGTCCTCGGCAAGCACCAGATCATAACCTGCAATTCATAAATCCCAAATAGCATTATAACTTTCAAAATACCATTTTAATTCAGTCCATTATTGATCTAATAGAATATTGCAATATACTGTAATTGCAACAGAATATCCCCTCTTATACAAAAAACATGACATAGTACAATACCCCCCCCCCGCAGCAAACCTGCAGACTAAGCGAACTTCCATTTACCTGGCTGAATTTCTACTTAAATATTCCCTTTAAATTGTCAGATTTATTTCCTATTTAAATAACATAAATTTTAATTCATATTATTTAAATAACATAAAATTATAAATGTTCATATTTGTATATTTATTGTGTGCATATGACATCGATGTCTTCGTTTTTGTAACCCTGACGATGCCATATTTACGGCGAAACATGTAAGTTGTTAACCTCAATCAACATTTGGATTACTTGACGAGGTAGTGTACCATTATTATAGTGATTGTATAAATTTGGATTATTAATTACCAGACCACGACCATTTGGTAAACCTAATTATGTAATTTGGTAAATTACTTAATTAATTACTAATTTACCCTAGCCTACACCCTTCCCCAACCCCTACTAAATAATCTGCTCATCCGACACGTAGAAGTCCTGACGCTGGCACTCACAACACTACTCTGTTCCCCGTTGTGTCTTGGCGCACGTGCCCTCTTCGGTGGACCTGCCCGTGCAACTACCCCAGCCGTGTCATGTGACTTTACGCGTTGCGCTTGAGTAGTTGTAGCGGGACGCTACATCCTCCCCCCTGGTGAGTTGCTCTTTTTTTGGGGGGTTGGTTTGGGAAAGATGAGTAGGTGGCTTTTTTTAGCTTTAAGTTTGGGGCGCCAATTATATTGCTGATCATCTCTTTAATGTTGAATGAAATGCGTTGGATTTTGAAGTTGGTGTCTGGTTGATGATACATTGTCTCAGAGGTGATATTGGAGATTGTTTTGATCGATGTTTATTTATTATGGTCTTTGTTATCACTGATATATTCCCTAAATATTCGGAAAAAATTGATCGCGACTACTTTACTTAAGGTTACTTTTGATACTTATAATTTAAAAGATTTTATTAACAATAAGAAGGTGTCCTACCTAATTAACAATGAGATTTAATTTACTGAGGAGAAAAGGAAAAAAATATCTAATGTTTTTCTACTTAAATGCTATGGATTTGATTTTCTGGGAGGTATATTACTAAATTCATATATTACTGTAATATTACTAAAATTTATAATATTTATTAACTAACTAGTTGTGACACACATTATATACTCTTTTGGTTTGGATGCTTCTCGTGGTTGAATGGAGTTTCGAAAGTACTGTTGGTTGATGTAAAAAGTGATAATGTTATTGCAAGTGTATATTCGTTCGAAGTTCCTCTTGTACCAATTATCAACAATTGTGCACAGAGGTTTTAAATGATACTTATTTATTCCCCGGATGGCGTAGCACAATTTAATTTTTATATAAATATTATTTAATTTTTATATAAATATTATTTTAACACACTCCTTCGATGGGAAGGATTGATCGGTGCTTGGTTTGTTTGTTTATGTAGGACGGAAGTAGATGTTTGAATGCAACAGATGTTTGGGCTGATAACGGCGGTGTTATCTCGTGGCTGGCGCTTGCTATTGTTTGTTACTAGTCCATTTCCTTCTCTGTCGCTCAGCGATATAAATATATTTTAATGTATTTTTTTATTTATTAGTTTATTTGAATGCATGCAAGTATATTACACATAATAAACATTTAAATTACCCTTTCTAAATATAGAATACATGAACTCTTCTGCCAAGCTATGAATACTGTGTTTCATTTAAACCTATGGATTGTAATGTGCGCTTTTATCTACTTCTTGTGATAACGATTGTATTACGCCTTAATACCATGTATCTATCTTAACATACGTGGATGACTTTACTTACTTATACTTTTTTATTCTCTCTCGTTTTTACTTTTGTGACTCAATTACTTATGTTAACACAGAATACTTAATTGTACTTAATTCTACTAAGCCTAATTACCATAGCTTAAGTCTAGCTTGTTCTGTAGTGATTTGTCTGTATCGTAAATGTGCTGCAATCGTTCTGTCATTTCTCAGTCCAGTACTGTTAGTGAGTGTTTGTCGTAAGTAAGCTGTCGGCTGCACTATCCCTATGAAAGTTGCAATCTGTCATAGGAATGTGTTATGGTGAACGATTCCCGTCATAGCCAATTTGAACAAATTAAAATTAAAAATTTTTTAAAAAGTTAGTCGTTTGCTTGAATTGTAGGTTTTAAGGGGAATGAAAAGGTTGTTAATTAATGGGGTCTTGAAATGCATACATTAAATATAAACACTATGACGTGATTCGCTGCCAACTTGCCATGTGTTGTTGTTGTTTTCGGCTTCGGGCCAAGCAGTGTGCCAAGAACTGTGGGCGCATCCTCCGTGAAAATACGCCTTAGACTCAACTCCCAACACCCTATCAGCTAGGGTTGGAGTTGTATTGTGTACCATATTGTTGTATTGTATTGTTATAGTCAGTCAAGTTACCCGAGATTTCTTGCTAGGTGTTTTTCTTATAACTAATTAAACTGGGCTAAGGTTTTATTGTGCACACTGACAACGTTTATTAAATAAATTGGTTGAAAAAATCGTTTTAATTGTGAAATGTGGGCTTTTTTCACTATCTTACCTGTTGAGGGGTTCACTAACTTTACTAACACTGTTGAGGACATCTTGCCTTGATTTACTAATATTTTAATAATAAACAAATTTCAGTACTAAACAAATCTTTTCGTATCAACTATTTCACCAAAATATGTGGGAAGAGTTTCAACTGGGAGGATTGTAATTTAATAAGAGAGAGAAATTATAAAAAAGGTGTGAATTTTGCCTAATGATTGTATTTTAGTGATGGTCGGATCTGGATATCGGACTACCGGATCTGAGCTAGAACCGACGCCCGATCGGATCCAAAAAAAAATTGGATTTTGGGCTGGATCCGGTTTTAAAGCATCCAATTTATTTTTTTAATTCTATTAACACCACACGTTTTTTATCAAGTACAATTCATACATAAGAACAGGTTTTGTCATAATGATGTATTTTAAAATAAAATTAATAGTGACTATCTGTGTCCATATAAAAGACTATCTGTATCCATGAACAAGACTATCTGTATCCATGAACAAGACTATCTGTATTCATGAACAAGACTATCTGTATCCATGTACAAGATTATCAGGGTCCATGTCCAAGACTAACTGTGTCCATATACAAAACTCTATCCATATAAAAGACTATCTATATCCATATACAAAACTATTTGCATCCATATACAAAACTATTTGCATCCATATACAAAACTATCTGTATCCATATACAAGGCCTTCTGTATCCATGTACAAGACTATCTGTGGCCATATACAAGGTCTATGTATAAATCATAAATCTTTATTGGTCATTAAATAACATATGTTACAATAGACCTCGTTAACAAAAAAAGGTGCCAAAAAGGGCCATAGATTTTAGATAGTATAACATGGTCTATAACATGGAATCTTCACTAAACTTAAATATAACAAAGACAACAAGAAAATAAAAGCTAAAATCATTTGAAAAACACAGAACTATATACAGAAACAAAAGTGAGGTACTTAAACAAAGTGTTTGAAAGACTAGGTAACAGTTGACTAGGGACTAAGTAAGAACTAGATAACAATTTTACCATTACAATTGTGTTCTGCAAAAAATTCATCCAAACTGTAAAAAGGGTGGTCAGCAAGCCAAGCCATCAACTTTTGTTTTAGCCGAGTACAAGGAATGTCAAGTATTTCACTTGCAAAACAATTTACTATTTTTACTGATATACTAGCAAAACTTTGCTGTACTGTTGTTAGTCTGGTGTAGGGCCTATCCAAAGCAGATCTTCCCCTTGTGCAATATGAGTGAAAATTATTTCTAGAGCTAAAGAAATGTGGATTTTGTTTTACAAAAATAACACACTCTAATATATACAAATTTACAGTTGTCAGGATACCTGTTGCTTTAAAAAGAGGTTTACAATGGTCCCTCAACCCTGAATTGGTCAACAGTCTTACAGCCTTTTTTTGAAGCTTTAAAATTATTAGAATGTGGGTAAAGTTACCCCACAGTAACAGACCATACTTTAACAGACTTTGAAAAAAAGCAAAATACGCAGATCTAACATACAAAGGAGGAACAAAATCTCTTAGATGTCTAATTAAAAATAAAACTCTATGGATATGGATAGTCACGTATATGGATAAAAATTGTATTATAGAAGGATACAGAGAGTCTTGTGTTCAGGGTGAATAAAAAGTAATAGCCCCCTCCCCCTTGACAGTCTTGTGTATGGAGACAGATAGTCTTTGACATTGCCTAACCATATGAGTTATTTACATCAACATATATTGTCACATTACCTAGCCATATGAATTTTTGACGTCAACAAATACTGTAATATTGTTAGCCATTTGGCTATTTTAATAAAAACCGTCTTTGGGAAAAAAAGAAAAAAAGCGTATCCGGATCCGAACCCGATTTTTTCAAGATCCGAATCCGGTACCGACATTTTCTTGGATCCTCCCATCAGTAGTATTTTACCGCAATTGTTGCGTCAAATTTTTGACTAAGACCTGATTTCCTAGATTGTTCAAGTCTATGTCATCCATGATGTTTGAGTGTCTATATGTGTTTAAACACAGCCACCTCTAACACAAGGCTGCGGCGAGCGAAACGTGGCAACGTCGCATCCGTGTCTTGGCGCGCGGCCGTCTTACCATTACAGTAAATGGAGGAGTCGCGTACCGACGTACTTATTCACGTTTCTACTACCCTTAATTGTTTTGTAATGGCATTGAACTTGCTAGTGAATCATGCCAGATACATGTGTTGTGCCTGGGTGCAAGAGCAATTACGAGAGCTCGATTAAAACTGAAGGATACACGCAGTGTTTTGTGTTTCCAAGTGATCCGGTGCGTAAACAACAGTGGATTCGCGCTATTCCTTGGTCAGATTGGACACCTTCAAAGAGCTCTTGTGTCTTCCTTCTAACCTTCCTTCTAAAATTGACTGCAGTAAGTTATCTGTTTTTAAGAATGATAACTGTTGTATTGTTTATGATATTGATATATTGACCACTCTGGTTAATCAAGGTTCTTAATATACAATAGATAACGTACCTACTGAAAAAAACTGGACCTCACTGCTATTTAGATTATTATGTTTAGTGCTCAAGTGGAACTGTGCAAATGAGGAATATAAAAAAATCAAATGTACTAGAAGGTATACCCCTACCTACATGTTTTTGAAATGGCCCTAAACAAACCTTATTATTTCTTTTCCACAGTTATGGCTGTGGCCCCCCCCCCTGATCAGCTATGTGAAACCCCCCCCCCCCCTTGACATAATCCTGGCTACGCTACTGGTCTGACATCGACTACTGTACTGACTGTTGTGTGACTTGTTAACTGATTGATTTAACTTAAGAAATTACATGAAATTTGATGTGTACAAAAAAATTTGATGTGAACAATGAATTGACCTTGTGGTTTTGGCTCGGTTCCGAAAGAATCAACATGATCAATTAATGGCCTAAATTGACTGAAATGTTGTGAAGTGACGATTTACTCAAGCGAATGTTCTAAACAGGCTCGTGGCTTTCTCTTAATTATGAAGTATATTTTTTTACATTTATTATTCATTATATTTTTTTTTACGTTTTAAGTGTTTTTCTGTTTTTTATATTCATTTGATATATTAATTTGTATTTTTATTCAAGGTGAGCCTGTAATAATTGTGTAATGTATATTCAAATCGTGTATGTTTGCTTGGAAATAACAAATCTAGCTTTAAATCGTCGCTCTATCTTTGAACAATACAAATTATACAATACAAATGATAACAAATTATCAAACACTCGTTTGTCTTGTCGTCGAGGTATATTTTATTTTATTACTGCCTTTCAGACTTGATGTCAAACTCGTGGGTGATTAGACAAATGCATTAAATGTATCCATCAACTTAACTTTGTAAAATATAAAGTAATTTCATCTAAAAATCATCAAAGCTTTCTTTATTCTGGTTTGAAATTAAAATACTCTCTTCAAAATCGAGTTTAAATTTTATTTGACAATAAAGTAAATTGAATGGTATTGATTTATATTTCATAACGTGTCTAGTTATGCACACTCATGCGCCCAGGCCGCCTGAGATTCTTTGCAGTAGAGTTGAACAACGACAGGAAATGTGTGTGATTTTGTAGTGGTAAGACGAAGATATATACAATAATACCCCCGCCGCAGCAAACCTGCCGTCTAAGCGAATTTCCATTAGGCTGAATTGATTTTCAATTGGTCTATTTAAATAACATTAGGTTTAACGAGTACCTAGGTTTGCTGCTACAAGGAAACTAATAAATAGTGTGTTTTAAGTAAAATAATTATTGCTTAGTATAAAATGAATATATTTGCCAAGTTTGATCAAAATATATCCATAAACAAGCAAACTACAACATTTTACAATATTCTCCATAAGAATAACATGGGAATTTTAAATTTAAATTTTTTTTTTTTCTCCGTAACCAATAACCGTACAAAAACACTTTGATATACTGAATTGTTTGTTTTTTTAAGCTCTTTAAGAAGGTTTAGAGAAAAATTGGAAAATTTTGTGTTTTGAGGGTCAAAAGTGAGAAAACCCAATTTTTACCCCATAAAATCCTGTTCCCATGGTCCGATCATGCTGGATCGCGAACTCATTCAAGTTTATCCCGCCTTACACCTTCAAACCAAATTTCATCAAAATCGGATAAAAATTACTCAAGTTATCGTGTTCACGGACACATATATATATAAATCTATAAGTAGATAGTAATGTACCAATCCTAGACCAAAAAAGGAAGACTTTAATAATTTAATGAAATTTGTTGTTTTTCAATACTAATATGTTAAATTTTTGCCTCTTTTAGGCCAATTTCTAACATTTTCATATTTTTCTAGAAAAAGTATATAATTTTGATGAAATTTTCATGAATATGTCTATATTTTCCGTAAAATTGAGTACAAAACAAAATGTTTTTAAAAACAAGTAAAATTTTAAAATTTAATGAGTAGTTTTTATACAAATTTAACTAAAACAGTTTCTTTATCTTTGAATGTTTTAATTTCAGTAATAATTAAGTTTAAATCTTTTTTATTTAATTCTTTAATTGTTTTTTCATCAAATATATTAATAAATCTATGAGGCAAATGAACTTTACATTTTTCTAATTCAACAATAACTGTTGGTCCATATTTATCTTTAACTTTTTCAAATTTTTCTATTTTATATTTTGTATTCAATTCTAAACTTTTTATTGGTTTATATTCTTTGAATTTACATTCTCCAATATTATTAATCTCTTCTAGTAGATCCATTTATTACAAAAATAATTATAGAAATTTTAAACAGTTAATAATTGAAATATATGAAAAGAATTTTAAATAATAAATTCCATAAATTTAATAATTTATTTAATAATCAAACCTTAAATAAACCTTTACAAACTTGTTTTTTTAATCAATTAATCTACTTCAAGATTTTTATGATATAAAAAACTTTAATAATTTTGATAAATTTCATATTTTTTAATAGTTTATTTAATAATTAAACCTTTATAAACTCATTTTTAATCATTTATTAACGCGTCGCGATTTTTGCGACGCGTCAAATATTTAATAAATTCCATAAATTTAATAATTTATTTGATAATTAAACCTTAAATAAACCTTTACAAACTTGTTTTTTTAATCAATTAATCTACTTCAAGATTTTTATGATATAAAAAACTTTAATAATTTTGATAAATTTCATATTTTTTAATAGTTTATTTGCGACGCGTTAATAAATGATAAAAAATGAGTTTATAAAGGTTTAATTATTAAATAAACTATTAAAAAACATGAAATTTATTAGAATTATTAAAGTTGTTTATACCATAAAAATCTTGAAGTAGATTAATTGATTAAAAAAACAAGTTTGTAAAGGTTTATTTAAGGTTTAACTATCAAATAAATTATTAAATTTATGGAATTTATTAAATATTTGACGCGTCGCAAAAATCGCGACGCGTTAATAAATGATTAAAAATGAGTTTATAAAGGTTTAATTATTAAATAAACTATTAAAAAATATGAAATTTATCAAAATTATTAAACTTTTTTATATCATAAAAATCTTGAAGTAGATTAATTGATTAAAAAAACAAGTTTGTAAAGGTTTATTTAAGGTTTAATTATCAAATAAATTATTAAATTTATGGAATTTATTAAATATTTGACGCGTCGCAAAAATCGCGACGCGTTAATAAATGATTAAAAATGAGTTTATAAAGGTTTAATTATTAAATAAACTATTAAAAAATATGAAATTTATCAAAATTATTAAAGTTTTTTATATCATAAAAATCTTGAAGTAGATTAATTGATTAAAAAAACAAGTTTGTAAAGGTTTATTTAAGGTTTAATTATCAAATAAATTATTAAATTTATGGAATTTATTAAATATTTGACGCGTCGCAAAAATCGCGACGTGTTAATAAATGATTAAAAATGAGTTTATAAAGGTTTAATTATTAAATAAACTATTAAAAAATATGAAATTTATCAAAATTATTAAAGTTTTTTATATCATAAAAATCTTGAAGTAGATTAATTGATTAAAAAAAACAAGTTTGTAAAGGTTTATTTAAGGTTTAATTATCAAATAAATTATTAAATTTATGGAATTCATTAAATATTTGACGCGTCGCAAAAACGCGACGCGTTAATAAATGATTAAAAATGAGTTTATAAAGGTTTAATTATTAAATAAACTATTAAAAAATGTGAAATTTATCAAAATTATTAAAGTTTTTTATATCATAAAAATCATGATGTAGTTTAATTGATTAAAAAAACAAGTTTATAAAGGTTTATTTAAGGTTTAATTATCAAAAATATCTTTTTATATATTTCAATTGTGAAATCATAAAAATGTTAACAAAATGATAATCTTAAGATAAAAAGATAAGTATTGATTTAAATTGAAAATAAATATCACCAATGAAAAGCTTGTTAAAAATTAATGCTATTTCATATATTATACATTTCTGTACGATTAAAGATAATGTAAAAATCAACAAAAATAAATTGTGTTGTAAATATAATCTTATTGAAGGAATATTAGTCTATGGCCTAATTTGTTTGGTCGATCTTTTTATGAAAATAAGTGATTGAATAAAATAATAACCAGTTGAATGTTAGTAAATTGCAGTGTGGATTAAAATAATTATTTTGATTTATCTAAACTAATCGAAAAGTATTTTATAATTAATGCTTAAAATGTATAATCAATGGTTAAATAGTTAGCTAATGAAACTAGCCGATTGAACAAAAAAAAAAAAAAAAGTGTCAAGTTAGCAAAAATCTCGTCATTAGCTATCATAATGGGTGTGGCTCTGTCGACTGGCTGATTTTCTATGTATATTCTCATTTTGTTTTATGAAGAAATATTTAAAATAAGAGTTTATTGATGGTAAAAGTTTATTATTTATTGATTGAAGATGAAGTATAAAGAAGATTAACTATGAAAATTGTGAAACTATCGTGTTGTGAAGTGAAATGTGTTTGAAGTGTTCATCACCATATTTGGATTGTTCAAGTGTTTTTAACTAATATTTTAATAAGTAAAAGTGATTTATTGAACTATTTATAGACTATTTTTATTGTTTGTAATCATAACTTGTTTATAAAACAATCAGAATTTTCAAGGTCAAGTGATTGCTGCTTTGTTTGATAGTTTTTTGCCAAACCATATGATATTCAAGGACAGTGTGCTTCTAAAGCACGCTTTGATAAATCTGAATTGTACAGTAAATATTTTGTGTAAAAAAATTTAAGTGACTGTGCTGTTTTATTTGACAGTTTTTTTTTTTTGCCAAACCAAATGATGTTCAACGAAAGCGTGCATTGAATGCACGCTTTGATAAATCTGAAATGTTCAGTAAATATTATTTGTTTATGTTTGTGTGAGTTATTTTGAATTCCTATTCAGTAATTTAACTGTTAATATCGAATGTTTCAACTTATTATTCGATTGTTAGTATCGAATGAAATTATTTGAAATATATTGTATGTTATAACTTGAGTGTTTTTAAACCAATCTTAACCAAATTTGAAACATACACTCATTGAATATTAAAGAATGTTTTTGACTTATGTTAAGGGTAGTTTCATCCCTTATTTTGTATTTTATTTATAAAAATGTAAAAAATTATTGAATAATTCTAAAACTTAAAAATTATGAAAAATTATGTTTAAAATCAATGTTTTTACTAAAATTTTCCAATTTAGGGTGAACTACCCTTAAACTAAAAACCTTAATAACTTCTTTGTTTTTAAAGATATTTTCATGAAATTTAGTATGATATATCTATAAGGTAAGTACAAATTTATTAAATAATAAAATTTAAAATATTTATTTCTTGTGACCTTGAAAATCAAACATTTTTATTTATTAATATTTTTTTATGAAACAAATTTTAAATTAACAATAGTAGTCTCATTATTCATAAAATATAATAATATTTTGAAAAATATGTCAAAAAGTAGTAAATAAATGGTGGTTTTATAATAATTTTATTTGATTTCAGTTATATCATTTTTAATCACATTATACTCTAATAATCTTTCAGACACAACAACCACATAGCAATTAGTTTTACTAGCAACAGTTATATCATAATCAAAATCCATATTTATAATAATATCATTCTTTGAACCAGAAATATTAACAGGAGTTTTTGTTGTATCAATCACATATAATGGTCTATTTTCAATGAATTCTGTTGGATCATAATACATTTCACTATTGTTATAATAAACCTTTTTATAATCTTGATACATTTGATATACAATTCTAAATTTTTCATTATTTATATCTAGATTTATTAATTCATCAGGATAATAGTGACCATTTAATTTTACTCTAATATTTTTAATATACATACTATCAAATTTTGAAGTGTCATATAATTGATCATTAGTTCTACCTTTTTGAAAACCAATTATTATAAATTTTGGATTATAGATGTTTCGATAAATATTTGTTATATCAAAACTAACTGTTTTTCCAGTTATTGTCTTTTGTTCAATACATTGCCAATGATTAAAGTGAAATAGTATTTTTTCTTTTTTAGTTATTTCATTAATATATTGAATTTTACTTGTAGTTTTATACTCAATTATTGGAACTCTAATAAAAAAGTCATCAATAATTATTTTTCCAGCACTTGGTAATGTAGTATCATCAAAAGTTCCATCAACTTTTTTAGTTTTCCATCTAAAAATGGCATCATTATCTTCAGATCTAACAAAACATATATTGAATCCTCCTTTGTATATTGGAACATTAACATTTTCAAAGAAACCTAATCCAAAATGTGATAGATTACCCACAGCTTCAAATGTTTTTTTGAAATCTGATTGAAATCCATTACAAATGTTGGATACTGCTTCTGTTTTTGAATAAGTAACAGTACCTTTTATTGTACTTAATTGTCCAGGATATTCAATTTCCTCAATTAATTTATTATGTTTTCTAATTTCAATTTTTGAAAATAAGAATGGTACAAAATTATTAATCAACTTTACATTATCTGTAGCACCATAGTCTCTATCATCAGATTTTTTTAGTGTTCCTGAAATATAAAATTGAAATTTAGATGTACAAAAACCATCTCCAAAATCAATATTAAATTCAGTTTTTTTGTTTGGTTCATTCAAATGTAGTTTAGATAAAGGATAAAAATTTTTATATTCAGCTCTTTCAATTTCATAAGTATTAGCCATTTATTAAGGAGAAATTTATGAAAAAAATATGGAAAGAAAAAGGTTTTTTAAAACCAGTAAAATTTTTGTAATAAAGAATAGTTTTATAAATCTTTTTGGAATAATTTAATCAATCTCGTCATAATCCATTTTTTCTTTAAACTGTTCAATATTCAGTGCATGATCTATGATGAATTTTGCTGATATATTTTGATATTGTAACACTATTTCCCAATCCAAATCATTTTTATATTTATCAATAAAATCTTCATCTAAATTTTGATACTTACAAACCAAATTAATATAAGCATTAAGTTGATAATTAATAAACTCATCAATAAATTGTATACTTAATGTTTGATATTGTGCAATTTTTTCCCAATTTAGTTTATTTTGAAACAATCTGATCATATCTTCATTCAATTCATATTTTTCTGAAATAATATCCCAATCTTCATTGGTTAATAGAAATTGGTTTCTGATAATGAAATAATCAAATGAATTATATAGAGCCATTTATTAGGAGGAAATTTTTGTAAAACTACTTTTCTTTGAATTACATATACAACATTTTGCTTTAACCATATTTTTATTTTTTAATTTTATTGTTTGAATGTCTTTAGAATTGGTTTTTTGTTTACATTTAAGACAGTAAATAAACTCCATTTATATAGTAAAAATTATTGATCTTCTTGGTTTTCTGTATTAAGTTTATCTTCTAATATTTGTGCTAATCCAGCAGTTACTAATCTTATTTTTTCAGCAAGTTTATCTTCAAGTTGTTTTTCTAAATCTTCAACATACATTTTTAGATTAAATAATGAATTAACCAATTCATTTAAATCCTGTTTAGTTTTTGAATGATCATTACTAACCTTAATAATAGAATTTAAAACTTCATTTAACTCAGATTTTATAACAACATCATAATCATTAATACTTGGTTTTACATTAACAATTCTTCTAGAATTAATACTTAAATAATTTTTAGATAAACTAATAGCATTAACCAAATTATTAGTTTTCTTAATATGGTTTTTTAAATCCTTATTAATATCATTAAAAATGGAATTTAATTTTGAATTAATATAATCATTTTTTACTTCAATTAAATCTTTTTTCTGTCTACCAAATAGATCAAATATATTTAATGAATCCATATTTATTAAGAATTAATTTATTGATTATGTTATCAAATCTTGTATTTTTATTCAACTCATTTAATACAAAAACACACAAATGACCACATATAGGTGGATCATTATAATTTTGAATTTGTGAATCATTAAAAAATATATTGTCTTTTCCTAAATATTTAACAATTTCCTTAAAAGGTTTATTAACAATTTTTCCATAAGAATCAAAGTAATATTTAATTTTATCTTTTTTATAATAACATATCCAATGAGTTCCATTACCAGAAAAAGAATCTAAATTGACTACACCACATTCAAATTTATTAACAGTTTTTGGAAGCATATCTCTCATAAAAACACCTCTAAAATTCTTAATATTTTGACATAATTTTTCTAAATCAGCTAAAGTCAATGGGTTGAAATTTTTTTCTTAACATATTTTAATGTTTTTTCATCTAATCCAGATCCTTTTACATTAGCTAATTCTTGATCTAACCAATTTATAAATTCTCGAAATTTTGGAATAACATTGTCTTTTACTACTTTAGCTCCTCTTCTAACTTTTGGTGTTAAACTATTTATGCCAGGAATATAATCAGCAACATTTAATATTTCATTTAATAAACCACCATCTTTTATTTGTTTAAGTTGATTATAAGAAAATTCAAGTCTTAATCCAGTATTTAATTTTTTATGTTTTTCTAATTTATTCAATTGTCTTTTAGTTAATAATAATACATCATTACCATTTTTAAATTGATCTATTTCAAATTGTATAGTCAAATTTTTATTTTTCTTAAAAGCAGATTTAATTTTAGATTTTTGATAATCAGTTAAATTTACCTTAACTTTCTCCATTTATATAGGTTAAAATTTTAATCCTATTTCTAATCCCATTCCAAATTTTCTTTTTAACCACATAGCACCTGATGTTGGTAAAGCAACTAATCTTTCACCTATATCATGATCACTAGATGTTGCTATATCCCATGCTTTATCTTGTAATATTTTATCAGCAATATCATTTCTAGATTCTGTATCTTTATGATCTCTATAAAATATATCATGTTCTTTAGCAGCTTTATCTAAATCATTTATTCCAGGATCACCTCTTTTTAATCTTTTTTGTAGTTTAGTTCCAGGTCCTAGATATTGAAAACCAGGTACATGCAATTCAAATGGTAAATTATTTATAAAATCATTTAATAATCCTGAACCTATAATTGGTGATGTTATAGTTGGTAATATTCTTTTTAAATATTTTATACCATCAGGTTTTTCAATTAATTCATCTAATTTGTTTGAAATAAAATCTTTAATAGCCCTTTTTTCATTGATAAAGTTATTATTTCCAGCTTTTTCTTGAGCATATATATAATTGATTATACTTTCTAATTTGTTTAAATCATCAATATATCTGTATTCAATTTTATTTTCTGAATATTTTCTTATACCAGATCCTTCAATATTTCCTTTAGAATCCCAAATAAATTTAATCAAATTCATATATTTATTACCTTTACTTGATTTTGGTTTTCTAGTACTTGGATCATTATTTTTATAAATTGAATCTGTTTCCCATAAAATTTTTGAGTAATTATTTAAATCATCTTGACTATATAAATTATCATCTGGTTTGTCTTTATATGTCAATAATCTCCATAAACCTTGAGTGCCAGTATATGTTTTACCATTAACAAGTAAATCATCATTATCAATTACTGTTATTTTATCACCAATCATAAATGATTTTTTATGTTTATCCCAATACAAACCAAATTTATCATCTTTTGCTCTAGGTAAATATTTTTGTGCAATTGGACCAATGATTTTATTTAATATTTGAGGTGAAACAATATTTGGATCTATAAATGTTGATTCTTCTTCAATAATTTGTTCTCTTATTGGTCTAAATGGAGTACTTGAAGGTAACATAAATTCTTCTTCAGATTGTGGTATTGATATGTTTGCAAATTGATTAACAATAGGTACTAAATCCATTAAATTTTTATTTTCATTTAAAACATCACCAATTTTATTTTCTACTTTACCAATTGCAGATGTTATTGGTTCATATGCTTTTTGTTTAATTTGTTCATAATTTTCATCAATTTTAATCTGATTTTTAAATTCTTTTATTAATTTTTTTTCAATTTCATCTAACTTTTTAGCTTTGTCAACAGTTATGTTATCCATTTATTAAAAGAAAAAATATGTTAACATAAACATAAACCATGTTAACATAAACATAAACTATGTCGATTAAGCACAATCAACACTACACTAATGATTAATATAAATAAAACAAAAGTAATAAGTAAATCTAAAATTAAACACAAACACATCATTTTTTATTTTCTGTAAATGTAATAAGAAAAATAAACACTAAAGATAAGGCAAATATTATTATAACAAATATTTTATCAACAATTAAATCAAGCATACACCACATTTATTTAGAAGAAAATTTTATATTAGAAAACTTATTCATATATTTTCCTTCATTTGTTTTTAATATCAAATTCATAGTTAAAAATCCATAATTTTCTTTCCAACAATCATTACAAATATCCTTAAATTCATTAAATGACATATCAGAACCTACAAAATGATCAAAAATTTGTTTTACATAATGATTATTTTGCTTAAAAATACATAACATATTTAAATTATTCCTTATTAATTTAATGTCAACTTTTGAATAACATTGTGAAAGATAAATACATGATATGTTTTTATGTCTACCCATTACAAAATACTCTTTTATTTTATCTTGATTTTCTAAAATACAATCATCAAAAACAATTAATGAATTTGGTTTACAATCATTTAATGAAATTATATCTTCACATGAACCAAAGAAATTTGCAACTTTTTTGTTAATGTTCATTTCAATATTTTTAAATCTATGTTGTAATTTTATGTATGCAGGCTGCTCTAGTGATTTACTAAAAACATATAAATTTGTGTATGGTATCAATCTTTTATAGATGAAATTTAATAGTAATGTTGTTTTACCAGAACCACTTGATCCTATTATTAACAATCTAATTGGTTGATTATTCTTGATTTTTTCATCATATGTATCAAATTTTATCTTATTTTTTTCCTTTAAAAAATTTTCCATTTAAATAAGATGAAATTATTTAAAATTACAGGCAATTCTTCAAAGATTGAACTAAGATTAGAACATCCAATTCATTTGGATGGAAATTATAGTATTGGTCTTTGTGGATTTTATTCGGATAATTTTGTATTAAATGTACCAAATGATTATAAAAATGTATATGGTTTTACTATTAAGAATGGTGAAAAAGAAATAAATCAATATTTTAATTTAAACAAAGGATATCACACATTAGAAACTATAAAAGAAAACTTTAAAAATAGCTTAAAAGAATTTAAAAAGAAAGCAGATAATTTTGATGAAAATGAGTTTTTATTAGAAAATGAGGGTTCTCTTATTGTGATAAAATCACCTGTTAAAATTATAGTAACAGCTATTATAACTGATTTATTAGGTTTAAAGGATGAAATGATTGAACCAGACACTTTAATTAAAGGAATTAAGTTACCTAAATTAAGATCTTTTGATGTTTTAGAAATCCATTGTAATTTGGTTGAACCTAGCTTTGAAAATCATAATGATCACTCGCATTTACATAAAGAATCAGAAATTCTATATACTTTTTATCCAAATGTTAAATATGGTTCAAAAATAAGTGAAAAACCAAATCAAATAGACTATGTTCCTTTAAAAAATATTAATAAAATTCAAAATATTGTAATATCTATTCAAGATAATGAAGGAAATTTGATAAATAATAAAAATGTTAATATTGTGTATTTAAGATTAAAACAAAATTTCTAACTTAAATTTTTTTCTATAAATAATGACAACTATTGATTTATTTAATAATAATTTTATATTTAAAAATAAAAATATATTAATTCATGAATCAGGTTTATATTCACTAATTTTAAAATCTTAAATTAATTACATTTTGATCATTTTCCTTAAAACTTTCTTTAACATATTGTATTACTTTATATAAGAATGGTTTTATATTAAAATTAAAGGCATTGTGATAAACATAATATCCTTTATATTTAAAAAGATAAATTAAATATTTATTTGATAATTTAGTTTTAAACAAAAACAATTTTTGATCATATTCACTGTCTATTAATTCTTTTGGTATGATTATTATTTCCATTTATTTATGTTTAAATTATATTTTTATGTCCCCAAGGTAATGTATCAATTCTATTTTCACATACAAATCTTTTATCATCCTTATTACTCAAAGCTAATTTGTTCATTCTAATAGTATACAATTCATGTTTATAACTTCTAATACATGTCATTGTTCTATATTGTTCTATATCATCAAACAAGCATTTCTTAAAATCACTCATATTAATTGTCTTATTTACAACACTTTTCTTGATACCTTTACATTTTACAGGATTTTTATTGTTAAATTCATAACTATATAATTTTGATCTTAATCCACAATATTCTTCTAGTATTTCACCATTTAGCTCATCTTTAAATTTACCAATTACTTTTTTATTTTTTTCAGTGTAACACTCATGATCTTTTTTATAATCACTTGTATCAAACTCATTTATATTTTCTTTAATAATTTTATAAGGATCTTTCTTTAATTCCACAAAATAACTATCAGTGTCCATATATAATAATTTTGCATTTGGATCATATTTCTTTAGCTTATCATAGTAAAATTCATACATTAATAATTTTGATAATTCTAAAACTGAAAATCCCACATATATTGGTTTATCAAATTTAACTTTTTCTTTAATCAAATGTGAAGCAATACAATTTTTATCAAATATACTAAACGTTTTAAAGTTTGGTTTTTTAGCTTGTTTTAATGAATATTCTTCATCACCTAATTTTATATTACATCTATTCCTTACATTTTCCATTGTTTTACCAAATACAGAATTATTCATTAACTTAAAGAAGTCTTTTTCAAAGTCTGATTTTGATTGAGCTCTTAATTTTGTGTTCAGTTTTATATATTTTTCCATATAGTTATCTTGATCAAATGCTATTACTCGATTTACTCTTTTTAATTCTAGACCTTGTTTTAGGTAATATTTTAAGTTTCTTGAATGAACCACATAGTCTTTTTTATCAAATAATGTAGTACAAAGCTTATTATTATAATGTTCAGGAGCTAATGGTAAATCCTTGTGATTATCATGTAATTCCTTTGGATATTCTAAATCAACATCTAATATATAGCCATAATCAACATTTTCATCTAATTCTAATATAGTTTCTTTCCATTCATTAGTTGTATATACATTTGGATTCATCCATTTAATATCTTTGTATGGTAGTTTTTGACTTAAGGCCCATCCATATAAATTGTTTGCATCTACATATAACATGTAATTTTCAGGTTTATTAGGGTCATAATTTTTGGTATATTTGTTATTTGCTTTACAATACCTTGTAACACATTGAGAAATTCCACCTCTTATACCTTTTTCAATCATCAAATACATATCATAATCGCTTATCAATTCTAATTCTATTTTTGTTAATTTTAACATAGAGTCCCATGCTAATGATGGTGATGTTAAATAATGTGCAGGATCTAATTGATAGTTCTTTAAACAAACTGATCTAAAATTTTCAAATATATCAGCTAATAACATCACATCTTGAATATTGTACAAATCAGAATAATTTCCTAATGTTTTAACTTTTAATTTATTCCAAACTTTTAGATAGTATTTATAATCATCATCACTAATATTTTCATCAGTTAAAGAACTATAAAACTGTGCTTTATCTAATATTTTATCATAATCTAATTTTTCAATATCATCTATAAACTCATAAGGAAATATACCTTTCGAAGATAATATTTCAAATGTTTCATCATCTTTTTTAATTATATCAATGTTTTTTATAAATTTAGTCAAGTGTTTAAATTCTTTCAGATTTTTAGCTAACTTATCAATTGATGAGGCCATAAATCTAAACGTATCTACAAATGAGAATTTTACAAATTTTCTAGGTTTATCATCTTCAAATTCATAACCATATCCTGAATTAACTGAATAATTTATATATTTTTCATCAGTATTTGCTATTAAATCAATTTTACCATATTTTTTAGCTAATTCTTTAATAAACAAATGTGTATCATAGTTTGAACTATTATGACAAAACACAGGTATATTTTGTGGAAATTTTAGATTTAAATTACAACTTGAATGTGCTGCACCTCTAAATTTTCCTGTTAAATGACAGTGATCTCTTACCTTTCGTCTTGTGTCATTATCAAAACCAATAGTTTCACAAATATGACAAACACTTGCTTTATGATATTCAATTTCTTCATTTTTAGTTAAACTCATAGGCTTTTTGTTTTTCGAATTATATTTTTTAGCTATATACTTTGAAATCTCATCTAAGTATTCAAATAATTTATTTGGTACATTTTTCAACTCTTCATCTGTTTTTGCTCTATAACAAATTGGTTTATATATTTTATTAGTCACTCTAGAAACTAAATAAATTGTGAATCCATAAGGTATATGTTTCTGAATTTTATTTGTATATGAGTTATTTGGATTATTTTCACAAGTATTAATCTTTTTCAGAATGCTTTCAAAATCCATATAAATTACAAAAGGATGTTCAAGTTTTTTATAATAATTTTCAAATTTAACAGTTTCACCAGAAAATGGCATAATTGGTCGACAAGGTTCAAGAGATTTACAAATTATTAAATGATTATTCAAATCACTATTTTTATAAAAATGTGTCAAACATCGTCTACAAATATATAGTTTATGACCATCTTTTGAAACTTGGTTAGAAACTAATTTACTTAAATCAGTTATTAATATATAATGTGAGTTGTCACCATCTTTATAATACAACAAATCAATGTCTAATTTTGCATCATAATTTTCAGATATTTGTAATGGAACAATCTTTTCATCTTCATCAATTCTATAAACATTAATTGACATGGATGGATAGTTATATTTAGGATCAAATGATCTTTTTTCAAACAATTTTATGTCTTTTAATGTTATTGGATAATCAAAACCTTTAAAAATTTCATCATTTATATAACTCTGATACTGTTTAACCCTATCTGGATGATCTAATTTTCTATTTTTATATTTATCAATCGCACATCTAATTGCATAAATGAAGCAATATTCATCTTTATTTTTAAAATTTATACAACTCTTCTTGTTTTTGATTTTATTTGGTAGTTCAATATATGAACCAGCATTTAATGAATTAACTTTATACAATTTGAGATTTAATTCTAAACATCTACTTAATGACCAACCACTACCATTTGATGGTTGATTCAAATTTTCTCTTAATATTAATTTTTTAAACTGATCATTTATAAATTCATTAATATTTAAGATATCTGAACTCCTAAGAGCAAAATACATTGTACTGGTTTGATTTTCACCACTAACCAATTTTCTCTGATATTCACATGTTAAAGCTAATTGTCCTTTTATATTTTTAAATTTTTGTTTTTCAATTAATTTTTGAATTTCACTTCTTTGTGATTCTAAATAATCAGATATATCCAAACCATCATTTGAATTTGTTAGAATATATTCTTGAAAATAACCTTTTAATGAAGAAGCTTCTTGAATATTTATTATATTTTCTTTTAGAATTGGTTTATTTTTAAGATGATCAGTCAATAATTCAGTCAATTCCTTTCTAGTTTTATTTACAATTTTAATATTATTTTTAACAGCTAAATCTTGAATAAATTTCAATGATCTATATTTTAAATTATTAGGATTTTGTTTAATTTTATTTAGTCTTTTAATCAGTTCATTTCTTACTAAATTTGTATAGTTTCTAACAGATAGTTTGTTAGCAATTTCCTTTAATTTTTCTTCTTTAAATAAAGAATAGTTTGTTGGATCATATGACTTTTTTATTTCTTTTAATTGATCTAGATTTTTGTTTTTATAATCATTAATATAATTTTGTTTACACCATATTTTTAAATTATTAACTTCATTTTCATATTTTATTTTATTTTCTAAATGTTTCTTTGAGTTGTAATGTCTTGCATAGTTTTTAGAATATATATTTTTAATACAATAAGGACATAATATATTTTCATTTCGTCTTTCCATTTAGATGAGAAAAAATTCCTTTATTTAATAAAAATAATTTTTACTTAGAAAATATGTTTTTATAAAATATAAGTAATATACCCAAATTAATGATTAATTTATTTTTTCTAGAGTATTTTTTTTATAAAATTAGTAATCAACTAGTCAATTTATATTTTCTAGAGTATTTGTTTTCAATAAAACTTTTATAAACTAGTTTATTAATTCATCTTATTTGTTATATTTTCTTTATGAATTTTAGTTTCTAAATGTTTTGAATAGTTATTGACCCATTTAATACTTCTTCCACATTCACACATTTGTGGTTTTAAAAACATATGTCTAATACATTCAATACAAATTGCCAACTTTTTATCTTTACTATAGTAATTTTTATGAAAATTTGATATGTCTTTAATTTCTTTACAATTCAAACACTCTTTTTGATTTATTTCAATTACTTTAATATTATCAAATAATTCCTTTTTATAACTTTTATAACATTCTTTACAATAATAATATAAACCATCTTTTGCTGATTTCATTTTTGAAAATTCAGATACATCTTTATATAAATTACACCTTATACATTTTTTCTCCATTTATATAGTATAAAATTTTACAAATTAGTTTTCTTCAATTCATAATCATAAAAACTACCAATTATATCTTCATCATTCAAGTCTTTAATACTATATGTAACAGGATTTGTATTATTAATTCTAGAAACAGCAAATATTTCTCTTGACCAATTGTTTTTATATTTATTTGAAAAAGTTGATTTTTTGTTTCCTATTCTAACTCTATCATTTATTTTAAATTTAGATTTTGTAATTATTTTTGGTGGGATATATTTAAAAACTGTATCTAATAAATCATTTTCATTTTCTTTATTTACATCAGTTGGTTTCATTTTAATTGTTGAATGATATGAATTATTATATTCTTTAACTATTTTTTGAAGAATATCAATCCATCTAAAATTTTTATTAATTTCAAATAGAACTTTCATTTTTTCATTTTGAGTCCTGTTATATCTTTCAATAATACTTGATTTTTCTTCATTTTCTGTATGATACAATTTAATATTATACTTTTTTAAAACTCCATTAAATTCTTTATTTATAAATTCTAGTCCTTTATCTGTATGTAATAAGTTTGGTGATTTATGACCAATTTTTAATGCATCTTTTATAATTTGTTCAAATGCTATAGATACACATTTTGCATCTTTTTTCTTTAAAGGTTTTGACCAAACATATTTAGAAAATGTATCAATAACATTCAACATATATTTATAACCATCATTTTCTTTTTCATAACTTTTCATAATGATCAAATCAGCTGCCCATAAATCATCAATACCTAATGTAACTATCTTTCTTTTTAGAAATTTTTTTCTTATTGGAGCATGAATTTCTTTAGCTTCAATTATTTGATCTTTTTTATTTAATTCCTTTTTTATTATTGGTTTAATTTCTTTTTTAATTATTTTACTTTTATTTGTTTTACATATTGAACACTTGGTAGCAATTCTAAACAAACCATTCTTCATTTCAACAATTTCTGGATTAATATTTTTAGTTTTCTTCTTACATTTATGACACTGAATAAGTTCTTCCATTTAGATATAAAAATTTTATATATAAATGTATGTATGTTATAGATGTCATAATTTTAATAACTTTACAATTATTGAAAATTGTATAGGATGTAATATATGTAAAAAAATTATTTCTGAAAAAAAGATTAATAGACGAAAGAATAAGAACAAACATCTTATAAATATTTTAAGAGAATTTAATCATTTTCAACCATATCGTACACAACAATTAATCAATGAAATCTATACATTATGTATTTTAGACAATAGTTTTGAAATAACACCTAAAAATATAAAATTATTCTTAAAACAAAGAAATTATACAAACTGGATATTTTACTATCAATTCTTAAACAAAATATTCAATATTGATTTTGAATTAAATTTTGAAGATAAAAGAAATATTACAGTAATTTTTAATGCATATTTCAGTTTTACAAAAAAAAATATATCATTTAAGAAACTATTACCAATGATTTTTAAACTTTTAGATATGGATTTTTATATAAAACCAGATTTTGATGATAATTTTTTAAAATTCTTAAAACATTTATCAACTTTAAATGATCCATGCATAATATATCAACATAATGGTTTTTCTGATAACATAAGTGATACATCAGATATTATTTAAAAATAAAATATTCATCTATCACACAACAGTTCTAACAAACTGTTGTGTGATATTTAAAATTCTTTTCATTTATTTCAATTATTAACTGTTTAAAATTTTTATAATTATTTTTGTAATAAATGGATCTACTAGAAGAGATTAATAATATAGGAGAATGTAAATTCAAAGAATATAAACCAATAAAAAGTTTAGAATTGAATACAAAATATAAAATAGAAAAATTTGATAAAGTTAAAGATAAATATGGACCAACAGTTATTGTTGAATTAGAAAAATGTAAAGTTCATTTGCCTCATAGATTTATTAATATATTTGATGAAAAAACAATTAAAGAATTAAATAAAAAAGATTTAAACTTAATTATTACTGAAATTAAAACATTCAAAGATAAAGAAACTGTTTTAGTTAAATTTGTATAAAAACTACTCATTAAATTTTAAAATTTTACTTGTTTTTAAAAACATTTTGTTTTGTACTCAATTTTACGGAAAATATAGACATATTCATGAAAATTTCATCAAAATTATATACTTTTTCTAGAAAAATATGAAAATGTTAGAAATTGGCCTAAAAGAGGCAAAAATTTAACATATTAGTATTGAAAAACAACAAATTTCATTAAATTATTAAAGTCTTCCTTTTTTGGTCTAGGATTGGTACATTACTATCTACTTCTATATATATATCTATATATATATATATATATATACATATATAAAAATTTGAACGAATGGTGTTTTTGGCCTCTGGGGACATCAAAATGAAAAAGTAAATCGGTCCCGGGCCTAAGTCTTACCATGAGACCTACGGTAATAGCTACTTCCCTATAGGGAAATTCGCTAAAAAGGCCATAATTTAGGGCCATAAAAAGGCCATAAGAGTTTGAACTGACACTGTACCTCGTACTTCTTGTCGTCTTCAGTCACTCCTCAGCATACTTGGGAATAACGAATAGAAATTCTATCGAATAGAAATAGCTATATACTATAGCTATATACTAAGCTTTATTATAGCTATATTCATTAGTTTTTTTGGCTAACTTCTATTTTATTCGTTTCTTTTTAAATTAACTAACTAATAACTTCTATCAGTTACTTTTTACGGGACTAACTAATAACTAACTAATAACTTTAGTTAGAATTTTCAACTAACTTCCCAATTATGCGGAAGCATCTCAAATACTGGTTATTTATTTCACGTGTCAGTTTGGGTTGCGTGCGGCCGTGAGAGGTCAGTGCCCTTGTAGACAAACAACGCGGGGGGTGGGGAAAGAGAAAGTCAAAGTCCAGTTGCTTTGGAATGCAGTGGGCCTGTGGAAGGGTAGTGACGGCCATTATCAACACCCCAAGCACTGATGGGTGGGAAGGGGAAATGTTTGTTTGGTGATTGATATATCATCTCAAGTGTCAAAACATTGTCTTTAGTTGATGTTCATTATCTGACAAGTTTTATGTCATTTGTTTATGTTGTAGTAATGTAAAATGTGAGGTGTTTGATTTGTTCAAGAGATAAAAAATAGAGCTTATAAGCCTACAAATATTTTCAGTCTTACTACGATTAATTAAGTAGTAAAGTCAATTCATTTTTGTTAGACATCCACTTATCCTCAATTTAGTCTACAAAACTTTTTAATTTGGACGATCAATCTATAAAATGTCCACAATAAGCTTCAATCAATATAAAACTCATGATCCATAACATCTGTTATCTGACAACCGTTATTGCATTAAGTCACTGGGTTCGTGGAACGTTGCAACTATAATTACGGGATGGTGTAATAACGCATCAACTCGTGCGGTGCATCGTCGAAAAATACAAATCTCCTTGGCCTTTCCTTTAGATTTTTAGTTCAATGTCAGTGTATATTGTTTTGCACTACAACACTTAATGTTTTTGAACAGTCGTAATTATCCCTTTGGTTAGTAAGAAATCATACAATGCCAATGTATTATACAAGCAATTTTCAATAGCATTGAAATTGGAGGAAATCGTAGGAGCCATTTTTTAAATCATATCTTGCGCAATCTTTACTCATATTATAGTATATATTAGTAACCAAGATGTGACATTAAAAAATACTTTAAAACAACTGCCCAACGAACAACTAATTTCTACTAAAACTAACTTTATTTTCTATCAGTTAGTTTTTCAACTAACTAATAACTTCTAACTAGTTAGAATTTTTGACTAACTTTCCCAACTATGCTCCTCCTCAGTTCCCTATCCATAGAATAGTAATTTTTGAGAAAGCTCCTTTGTATATGGGTAGGAAGCTATTCAACCACCTCCCTAACCAAATCAAATTTACAGAAAAGATGGATATTTAAAAAAAAACTACTTAGGGAACATTTGGAACTACTTTGTCCTTATTCAGTTGATGATTTTTTTTTGTAACTAACGTCACTCTTTTTGTTGTATTTTAAACTTCTGACCTTATTTTTTAATATATTACTAACTACAATGAAATAAAATATATAATATCATGTATTTTGTTGTGAAAAACTGACGTGTCATATGTTTACTGATGATGTATCACAATTATGTAAATTCTATGTGACAAATAAACATTTCATTTCATTTCATTTCATTATAGGGCCCAGGTATCTTCATTAATGACTCATACTACTCCATTTCACCACATATTAGTAGCAGAGCATGGTTACGATCCACGGAACTCTGGGTTATGGGCCTAGCATGCTTCCACTGTAAATCGCCACAGCATTTTTTAAGTAAACAGTTTCGAATAAAAACTATATACAATTCCAGGACAAAACTTACAAAAAATACCTGGCTCGATACCTGTTTGAACACAACGGGTAAAGAAAAAGTGGCAAAATACGATATTGTCCGGTCTAAGCAAGGCACCCATCTCGAAACTTGTTTTTTTTAGCTACTGCTTCCTAGAGAGTGTCTGCATCTTGGAAGTGACGTCTTGTTTTCTACCAGTCTTGGAGGGAGTAGAGGGGGGAGTGAGAGCCAGCTGAGAGGGGGGTGGATCATAACTCCTCCTCCTCCAAGGTCACCTGTAGCAGCTGCCTCAGCACCTACACTGGGCTTGTTGTGGTTGTGTTTCTTCATACGGGGAGCACCAGAACCCACATTTGAGTTGGAGCCGTTTTGCCGTTTGTAGTTGACATTTCTCTTGACTGAGGGATCGATGGGCCTCCAACCCTCCCTCATTCAAGAGAAATGTCATCTACAAACGGCATCTTAGTTGGGTACATTATCGACAGAGTATTGTGAATAAATTTTACCTACAGTATCATATAACATATCTTTACTACTACTCATCAAAGTCGTCATGATATTGCAATGGATTTAAACATGATAGCCCAAACTTGTTTGAATAAACGTAGGTATACAGGTTTGTACCAAATTTCATCAAAATCTGATCATTTTTGCTCGAGTTATCATGCTAACGGACACACACACACATATATATATACATATATAAAATGCATTTGAACGCATGGTGTTTTTGGCCTCTAGGGACCTCAAAACAACTCTATAGGAAATTTGCTAAAACAACGTTGTTTAATTATTGAACTGTTTTGTCATTGCTAATTATTAATACTGATGTTACATAAGAATAAAAAATTACATATATAATAAAATGAGACCCTTGCATACAACAGCAAATGCACATTATTCATTCAAGTACAATTCACAACAGTCTGTACAGTGTACCATGTACTAAATGAACTACAGAATGTTAAACATGTTCTATATAAAGCGGCAAATTCAAATACAAGAACCATAATATACGTAAATTGTTTCCATTGTTGCAGCGCGTAAAAAAGCCAGAGTCCTGTGAAATAAATTTACTGTACTATCTATATTAAGCACTATAGGCAACAAACCGTTACTAGCTATAAATCATTTTAGAGCTTAAATTATGTACTACAACTTATACATGAAACATTTTGTCGTGTGACCTCATATAAAAGATCTACAAGGTTAAAAGATTCATAAAATTAATTCCTAAAAATTCATTTTTTATGTTTACATAATTTTTGTGACGAAACTATCAATTTTAGGCTAACATGGTAAATACAATTTTTGTGGAAAATCTTATCGCAAAAAGGATTAACAAAAGATTGAATTGTTATACTAAACGTTTTTAAGTTTCTAAGAGATTATAAATTTATCTAAAAAAAGGGGATGAGGGGAAAGCATAAGGGAGAGGAGTGGGGACTTTTGGGAAAACACTCATCTCAACATGGTCTAACAGCGTAGAAAAATCCAGCTTTCCCAAAATTACTTCCGACATCTGCCTTATTTATATCTTTATTGACTGGGCTAATAGTAAAAATTAAAACACCCAACACACCAGATATACTCTTTAGTACAATATTATTTATCTACCTCCAAAACTTCCTCCAACCAGTCACCACAACACAAAATTTCTAATAACTAGGCCTATATCCTCTTTCTACAAACTCCTTTATAAATTAGTCTTTTTGTACACTGTGCTTTAATTGAGCAAATTCTTAGATTAGTGAATTTTAAATTGAATCGATTTAAATTCAATTAGTTTACTATATAGATTACGATTGTAACAGTCACATATATTGTTTGAATTAAGACAACAATTTTACAAGAACATTTATAAAATTTATTTCAGTTACCTGAGAGGGCTACACAGAATATGATGGCAGTGACTCCTTCAAAACAATGGATCCATTTTTTTCTCTCTGATCGTTGACCTCCTACATCGAACATTCTGGAAAAAATTGTTTAGTTTTGTGAGTTTAAACTATATCAAATGAAAGCAAAAAATAAGAATTTTACAACTGGATGGCAACAAAAATATAAGTATGCGGTATTCAGAATCTTTTATATGAAGCTGTGAAAGTAAGTTTCAACAATGGGCTGCAAAGTATTTTAATTTTCAATATATTTAGAATATATAAGGGTAAAATTTTAGTGCATTTCCTATTTGTACCCATAGTAGGCCATATGCCGTGAGCTTAAGAAAAAGAAGAACCAAAGTTGGTGAACCTTCTTAGAAAAGATTCAAAAATGTAGGCAAAACAATTTTTTTTTTCAAAACTAAAAAATATATATGTAAATTTAGGCTTCAAGTTATTAAATCAGTTTGAAATTTAAAGTTTAAATGTAAATAGGTGGCCACCTTGAAACAAAGTCTCTTAACAAATAATTTAACTTTCTATTGTCTCGCGTAATTGTCTTTTAAGAAAACTAAAATCCCAGGGGACGTCTGACTATCTTAAACTAGCCTACTTTGGTTTGTTTCATTGCCATTTGAGCTATGGCTTGGTCCTATGGAGCCATGCTCCGAACACTACTAGAGCTCTGATTATGCAGAAGACTGCTGTAAGAATTTTATCTTCGAGTTTCGAGTGGTAGACGATATCATGCCAGACCACTTTTTGAACAGCTCGGCATTCTCACGATACATAGCCAATACATACTGGACTGCCTCCTTCTTTTGAAAGCTGACCCTAGGCTCCCTCATATTACACGAAACCAACTCCACAATTACAACCTGCGCTCTGCAAGGAATGTTGATGTCCCGAGGTGTAGGCTCTCCAAGACCAAAGACTGCTTTCCAGTATTAGCACACAAGCTCTATAATATACTCACTGCCCCTCAATATTAAAGAACTACTTCTTGAACCTTTTAAAGTCAAACTAAAACAATGGCTGAGTAGAAAGTGTTTCTATTCTATCTGGAACGTTTGGGGTGTAATGATTGAAATAAAATCACCATTTGGGGAATTAAATAAAACCCGGCCGACTACATGGTTATGGTTTGCTGGAATCTTGAGGACTGGAGAGTAAGGGAACTTTTGGATCGGCGGTTAAACGTGGAGGGAAAAGTGGCGTGATGGGTTGTAGCCAATCCAGGAGCTTTATTGAAATCGTACGATATGACGTCACAGTCGCCTGATCGTAGTCAGGACACAAATGCAAAACATATTGCCAACTCTTTATAACACAAATCTAAATATCGTAAAAATGGCAACATTATGGTATATTATTGTATACACTACATTTCCTCCCCTTTAAGTTTAGAATTATTTTTTCTTAAAATACGCCATTTTTATCAACACATCAAACCAATTGAATAATCATTAAATAACCTAAAACAAAAACACTTTTTATGAAACAATATTGTATGATTCAATCAAATAATACAAAACAATAAACATTAAAACAAGCAACCTTGATAAAATTGGAAACAAAACGCAGAAATAAATATTTATAAATTCAACCTTTCAGGAGGTTTTATTTCTCTGGCAGATCGCCTCAATTGCAGGCAGATTGTTTGGGTCGATCAGCTGATCGTACAGGTGATGGAAAGGTTACGTCCGGTGGAGTAAGTCTTTACTGTTTTTACAGAATTTTCCGCCTGGCCATTACTAGCGGGAAAATAAGGTGGTGTAAGCGTATGCCTAACCCCATTAGCTTTAAGAAACTTGCTAAATTCACAGGATGTGAAAGGAGGGCCATTGTCTGTGACACACTGTTCCGGAATTCCAAACCTTGCAAACATAGGTCTCAATTTATTTATGACTACTTTGGCAGATGTGGAACTGACCTCCTCTACTTCTATCCATTTACTATAAGCATCAACTACAACCATATACAACTTTGAATTAAAAGGGGCTAAAAAATCTATGTGTAACCGTTGCCACGCTGACTTTGGGTATTCCCATACATGTAAATATGGCCTTGACGGGTTTTGACGTTCCATGAGACATAGCGAGCAACTATTGGCAAGTTCTTCTATGTCTTTATCTATTGAAGGCCAATATAGATAAGAACGGGCTAGAGCCTTCATTTTGACTATCCCTAAATGTCCACAATGCTGTTCTTGTAAAAGTCCCATTTTATACATTTTTGGAATGACAACCCGATAACCCCACATTAATATGCCATGCTCAATAGTTAGTTCGCTCCGCCTTATGAAATAAGGTCGTACTCTTAATTTGCCTCATTAGGCCAGCCGTACAAGACATAGCCAAATACCTTACTTAACTCAGTTTTTTTTGTGTTTACCTCTTAATATCAACAAAATTAATTGGAATAACTCCCTCCACAAAAAATTGCAAATAGGTTCCTACATAAGGATTTTCCTCATACAGTTCGTTAACATGTTTAGCTTGCAAAGGTAAGCGAGATAAACAATCTGCAGAAACATTTCCCTGAGAGGAAACATACTGTATGTTAAAATCATAGCTGGCTAAAAATAAAGCATACCTCTGTAATCTGCTAGCGGCAAAAGCCGGAAGTCCCTTTTTAGGGCCAAAAATTGACAACAATGGTTTGTGGTCTGTTACTAGTGTGAATTTTTTACCAAACAAATACTGACATCTTTTAACAGCAAACACAATAGCTAAAGCTTCTTTGTCTATTACAGAGTAGTTTGATTCGGCTTTAGACAATGTCCTTGACGCAAAACAAATAGGTTTTTCCGATCCATCTGATTGCGTTTGACTTAACACACTTCCAACCCCGTAGGCTGAACTATCAGTAGCTAACCTCAAAGGTAAATTTGGGTCATAATGCGCCAAAATAGGAGCTGAAACTACATTACTCTTAATTAATTGAAACGCTTTGTCACACGATAAATTCCATTCAAATGGAGTGTCCTTTCTGAGTAAATGATACAGTGGGGATACAATGGTAGACATACTTGGCACAAATTTAGAATAATAATTAACCAAACCTAGAAAAGCTTTTAACTGAGTTACATTGGTAGGCACTGGGGCGTTTACAATAGCTTCAATTTTACTAGGAGATATGTCTAGTTCTTGTTTACTTAAAATGTACCCTAAATACTCAACATATTTACAGAAAAACTGACATTTATTTTGACTTACTGTTAAACCATGATTCTTTAAAGTTTCACACACTTGAATCAACCTCTCTAGGTGCTGTTTGTCATCAGTTCCTGTTACCAAAATATCGTCTAGGAAGCAAACGCCGGGAATGTGAGCTAAAATGCGTTCCATTATACTCTGAAATATTCCCGGGGCGGATGCTACACCATATGGAACGCGATTGTAAATATACAATCCTTTAGATGTACTTATTGTACAATACTTCTTTGATTCCTCGTCTAACCTTACCTGAGTGTGCCTGAGATCGATTTTTGAAAACGTCTCCCCTTTTTGTAAATTATTAAAAATGTCCTCAATCCTTGGAATTGGGTGGCGATTGACTACTAAATAGGGGTTGAGCGTTACTTTAAAATCGCCACATATTCTTATACTTCCGTCCTTTTTCAAAATAGGCACAATTGGAGTTCCCCATTCACTGTTGCTAACTTGAGTTAAAATCCCATTATTTACTAACCGATCAATCTCAGACTCCACTTTACTTTTGATCGAAAATGGTATAGGTCTGGGTTTGAAAAACTCAGGCAAACAAACACGGCACAACAGGAACAGTTCCATCTAGGAATGCCAGAGCGCATTTTAGTGGCGGGACGGAAATTTTCTGTCCAAGTATGCCAGTGGGTTGGTAAAAATTGAGATTTGAGTGAACTCTGTATTGTTATTGCATTCGTATTGTTAACCCTTTTAGTGCTACAGCGTCGCTGCCAGCGACGATGTATTTTTACACTAAAGTGCGAGCGTCGCTCACAGCGACTATTCGTATTTCGTATAGTACGCATTGTTGCCATGGATGCATTGGCTGGTTAATGCGTCAGTATGTTCCAAAAGCTTCAAATTATCGATCGCCGGTTCATTTCGCTCTTTTACTGTTGCTAGCGGTCAGCTGTTTACATTTCAATTCTTTGTTTCTTTGTGCGCAGTGACGCTTTGATTGACGACGGATAACATTACGTTTTGCGCTGTTTGTTTTGAAACAAAGTTATTTACTTATTTGTGTATAAAGTTTTGTTTTCTAGTTAGTTTGTGCTCTTTTTTTAGTTTTGTATATTTAGATTTTGTGTAGTTTTGCGAGTTAGGCCTATTTATAAAACGAGTTGTTGTAAAGTGGATCATGAAACAATGGATCGTGATAACTTTGCCGGGGGCGAGGAAAGGCTTCGTGCCTTGATCAGTGATATCTCTTCAAATGACACTGGGACACTAACAATTGACCAGTTTTAGTGACCAACTGACACAGAATATTTCCGATTTTGAAGAGGAGGATGACGACGTACCTACGACAGATGAAGACGAACCTGATTCGCCAAGTGAACCTGACGATACTGACAAAGACATGGATTACATACCATCTTCTGAGGACGACAGTGCAGACGAATCTATCGACAGTGGGCCTACACAAGAATTTGTGTCGTCAGCGCCCAAAAAGCGAAAACCATCCAGGTTAGAGCAAATTATTTCCAAGCGTAGACGAAATCCTCACCATTCTCCTCCTATAAGTCCTATTAGGAATGTTCAATCCACCACTTTTGAGGAGGAGATGGTAGATGAACCTGACGAAATATTGAACCCGACCGCATATCCAGACCCTATTGCCATGGTAGGCCTAGATGAACCTAACCAAATTGTGAACCCGCCCATACAGCCAGACCCTATTGCCATGGTAGGCCTAGATGAACCTAACCAAATAGTGAACCCGCCCATACAGCTAGACCCTATTGCACATGAAAACCCAATTCCAGGTAATGTACCGGATGGAGACATTTGGGAAGAAATTGGACCTGATGTTGATTTCCCACTTCGTCCAGTAACATACCATGAACTTCCAGGACCAAAGCATATGCCACCACCAGATTCCCCCCCAGTTTCATATTTCAATTTGTTTTTCACAACTTTGCTTCTAAACAGCATTGTTAGAGAAACAAATAGATATGCATCACAATGTTTGGAGCGTTCTGAGTTCAGTGATAACTCTAGAACCAAGAAGTGGTTACCGACTTGCGTTCCAGAGATCAAAGGTTTTATTGCTTGCATTTTCAATATGGGCATAATTAGAAAGCCAACAATATACTCCTACTGGTCCACTATCCCCGGAATGGCTACACCGTGGTTTCCACAAATGTTTACAAGAGATAGGTTTCAACTGTTGTTACGGTTTTTCCATCTGGTGAACAACGATGTCATTGCCCGAAGAAGACCTGATCCATGTGCAAAGTTCCAGCCTCTTGTAGACCACGCAAACGTCTTATTTCGCCACTATTATACTCCACATGAGCAGCTTTCGGTTGACGAGTCTCTCATCGGAACTAAGTCACATACAGTATTACAACAGTACTTACCTAAAAAACAACATCACAGATGGGGAGTGAAGGTGTGGATGTTGTGTGACTCCGTAACAAATTATGTGTTGGGTTTTTTTGTATATAAAGGTGCACGTGTCCCATCTGAAGAAAAACAGGAGCAAAAGGAATTCGGCCAAGGATTTGTTGTAGTAAAAAAACTTCTCACCTTAGGTAATTACCTAAATAAAGGGTTTCATGTCTTTACAGATAACTTTTTTGCTTCCATCCCCCTTGCATCTCGATTGTATGAGCTTGGAACATACTACACCGCAACCATTCGATCCAATCGTAAGGGCCTACCTGACGCAGTAAAATCAAAATTTGGTGTTGGTGTTACGAGATTTTTCAAAAAAGGGTTTCTTCTTTTGTGTGGGTTTAGAGATAAAAAAACTAAAAAAAAAAAACAGGTATTGTTGATTTCCACTGCATCTCAGGCAACAACCAGTGAAGTCAGGCGTAGAGTTAGGAGGCAGGTAGGGGAAGAAGTTGTCAACAAGCCAGATGTCATTTTGGAATACAATAAATATATGGGGGGAATAGATATCTCTGACATGATGGTGTATGCATATATGGATGAGCATAGGACTGTTAAAGTTTGGAAGAAAGTAGTTTTTAGTCTATTCTTGCGCATGATTTTGAACGCATATATATTATACAAGGAAAATGTCAAACAGAACAACGTAAATCCTATGACCCGTATCAAATTCATACAGTCATTGGTACACGACCTTGGTAAGGAATGGATCCTTACCAAACAACAAACCCTACCTGCTCAACCACAACCTCAAGGTGGACCTGCTAACCTTTTTGGGGTAAAAAAGTTACCAGGAAGAAAATTGCGGATCTGCAAGGTATGCAGCACTGAGAATAGCAAACACCGATCAGCATTTGTGTGTGTGCGCTGTGACAAAGGACTAGGCCTACATCCAGAGTGCATCCAGCACCATAGGTGTTGATAAACATAAAAGACTAATGAACTAAGTGAAGACTTGTAAATATGTAAATACATTTTTAGTTGCATAGGATAAAACAACTTTTAGACATGGATAATTTGACCGTCCGTTACCATGGAAACTGAAATGACCTGGCCTACTCAAAATGGTAAGATTTTTTCTTCTAATATTTAGTTGTTTTTTTAGTTTATTAGCCTGTCTTTGCTAAGTTGTCAATCACAATACCCCCCTTAGCAATGAATTATATCTGTATTTGTACCAATATGTAATTATGTAAATATGTGCCAATTACCACTTTGTGTTTTTTTTTAGAAAAAAAAAGTTTAGACACATAGGGTGACAATTTTTTCACCAAAATATTCATGAAATAATGCTTTTTGTAATAAAAGCAAAATAAAAATATTGGTACATTATCTAACTAGTTTTATTTCATGTAAAACTTAGAAAATAAAATGTCGGTAAATCAAATTTATCATTTCATCATAGATCTTTTCATGGCAATACACCTATATCACTAACAAAATTACTAAAATCCTTTACCAAATTTAGTTATGTGATAAATAAAGTCACATTATTCAACTATATTGACAAATGGGGTAGTTATAAAACATTTTGATGATGCTTCGGGTTTTCCGTAAAATGTCATGACATTTGTTTTATGTTCTAAAAAACATTGTATGATGTGTAAATGCATAATTTTTTTATCAAAATGATCACAATAGTATTCTTTTTACAGTGGTAAAACATATGACCATTTAAAAAAAAATCCTACAGAACTTATTTCATTTCAAACTATTTTTTTTTTTTTTGTAAAATGAGATTTTATTATTTTGTAAAATACATTTTTTTGGTGAACCTAAAATGTAACAGATGAAGCAATATTGTTTAGTGCATTCATTTTTGTAAAAAAACAAAAAAAAACTGTTAAAAAATATAAATAAATAAGGGAGATAAGAGTTTTTTTCTAAAAGCTTGCTTATTTGGTCAAAATCCTCTAGCACTTTCCATCATGTCACTGTCAGCGACGCTGTAGCACTAAAAGGGTTAACTTGGATGGCTTTCGATTTGTTTTCCACATTAACTATTATCAGCATGTTTACATAAAAATAGTGTTTATTTTTAATGGGACATTTATGTCTGATCAAACTTGTGAAGGGGAAATGGTGATTATACAGAGCTCGTGTTTAAGTTGCTACAGTAGTTATCTCTTATTGGAGTTAGATGTATACATCCAAAAGTGCCTTAACTTCCTACAACAAATTCATCATAATATTTATCAATACACTTACTTGAAATGGAGACCTTTAAAAGTGAAGTGGGTTTCAATAATTCCTGTGGTTTTCACTCTTGTTCGTAACACATCTTGTTGGGTTGGAATGTAGTTGGGCTGTGCGATTCTGTCCAAGGCATTCAGATAGTAGGCAGCAGAGTCATTGAGTTGATATTCTCTGGAGCGAGAGAAGCAAAGTTCCACTCCAGGGTCTTGCCAGAGCTTCTTCATCAGCATGACCAGCTCTGGAGTCAGTTCCCCCTCCTCAGCAGCACTTGCGAGGGTAAAAAACTGGCGTGCAGCATCCTGCACAACATTTACCTTATAAAATTCTTACTGATAAATAAATAAAGACTTAAAGTGCGCGACTAGTGGAAGGAGATGAGGGAAATTAACAAACTTTAAAATTGAGTACTTAAACTAGAGGTGTGCAAGGCGAGCGTGAGACTTTTTTAGGAAAGAAACTAGAGCCTAGAATGCCATTATGACTTTAATCCATGATCGCACTATCATAATCAACTTTGTAACGAAAGCACAGACATTCTGGTTATTTTCTGATGACATCATCAGCCTGTGATATTGGCAACATCTCCATTTCCTCCCTTGATAATAGTGACATTGTAAATATCTCCTGCAGTCGCAGCTAAATCATCAATGTCTCGGGAGACATGGTGAATTTTCATCCGTACAACCTTTGAAGACGCTATCTGCGATCAAGAGAATAAAAATTCGACTAAGCTCCATTTTCTGACTGATGCTCTTCCGAGTTTCTGAGTGATTGCTCTTGGTCACTAAATCTTTTAGAGTTGGCTCAGGTGGAAAATAATGCCGCTTGCACAACCCCTATAAGCGTATTCCCACAGTTTAAAAATAAAATTGTCATGGGAAAATTATTTACATTACACTAAATGCAATGGCGCTAATGAACTGAACAATACAGACAGCCAGTAACATAAAAGTTATTATTACATCAATATCTCAGGCAGCCTTATTACTGAAAGGTTGGAAGCTGATTGCTCTAAAAGTTGTTATCAAAGCAAAAACAAAATACCCCGCCGCAGCAAACCTGCAGACTAAGCGAATTTCCATTTGCCTAATTGGATTTACCTAACTAAAATGTCTCCTTAAAAACATCACATTTATTCCCTATTTAAATAACATTAGTTTAACGAGTACTTAGGTTTGCTGCAACAGGGAGGGTAAAAAGGGGTTTGTTTTTTGTAAAATGTTACAGTTTAGTATGAAATGAATGCATTTTCCAAATTTGATCAAAATATGTTCATAAACAAGCAAACAACAACAGTTAACTTATTCTCAATAAGAATAACATGGGAATTTTAGAATTACAGATTTTTGGAATTTTCTCCGCAACCATTTGGCGCATAATAACGCTTCAATATACTAAATTATTTGCTTTTTTAAGCTCTACAAAATGGTTTGAAAAGTAATTGCTAAATTTGAAGTTTTTAGGGTCAAAAAATGGAAAACCCAATTTTTACCCCATAAAACCCGTCATATAGGTACACCTGTTCTAATAGTCCGATCATGCTGGTTCGCAAACTCGTTCGAATAGACGTATGTTTTACGTTTATACCAAGTTTCATCAAAATCGGATGATTTTTGCTCGAGTTATCGCGCTAACGGACATATATATATATATATGAATTTAAACTGATGGTGTTACCCTGATGGTGTTATCCTTGGGGAGCACAGAAGGAGCCTCCCCGAAGATTGTGACCATTACACGCTATGAACGACATCACAATCGGGCGCACCCCGGGCAACGCTGACATGTCAGCGGCAAATCCTTATACAACCGGACGACTTCGAAAAATGAATCTGCCTTAACGGTCTTTTTCAAGACCATTGGTTACAACGTCGCGGACCTGTTTCCTTCCCTTTCAATAACATTTAAGGATTGCAGACCTCAAGCTAGTGTCGTCATTTGATTATATTTATGATCCATACCGTTTCTGTTCTAATATCTGTGGAATAATGCTATCAGCTGTTTCTTTATCTACTACATTCAAAAGTCAACAGCTGATCATATTTCTTTGTTTATGTGTCAAATACTGCTTCCATAAGGATTACATTGAAACTTTGAGACCTAGTGGGGTGGATTTAACACCATATAGATGTTGGCACTCACCGATATGGTCTTTATCACCATGCAAAATTTGAAAACAATTGATTCAGCCGTCTAGGAGGAGTTTGCGTATTACGAAATGCATAAGAGTCGACGTATAAGAGCCTCGCTCGCTCCGCTCAACAAAGAATAAAATTCATAGAATAATAAAAAATTTAAAAAAAACAAGAGTTATAAGAAGGGTTCAAAAATAGGCCCATATGGTCGTCGAAGAATAACTCTACATTAATCTACTTGACAAAAGCTTTTGACTGCATTTCCCCACCAGATCTTGACCAGCAAGATAGAAAAGTATAGTGTTCAAAGGACTGAGCTTAAATTAATAGCAAAATATCTTCAAAACAGATAATATTATAAAAAACGATATATCAGAGACAAAAGTTAACAGATATCAACACTGGCCATATTAATGTTTTCGTGACCATGTGAGGTATCAAGATTTTAATGCTATCGCAGAAGACGATGCTAACGTTTCTTTTTCTGCGGGATATATTCAGGGTTTTCTGCGATCGCAGGAGACGACAATGTTGTCTACACAACCGCAGGAGATGTCCTGGGTTTGGTTACAATCACGGTAGACGATGATGTTTTTATGACTAAGAAAAGTAGGCTATTCACGATCATGGAAAACGATGATGACACTTCGGTCCTCGTGAGATGACGTGCCAAACCCAAGCTTAGGAGAAATACCTGTGATAATGTTTTTAAGGAAATTGGGAGCGGTGGACAAACTTGAGAGGGCTCGTGGGTTATTATCGCCGCCTCTGAGGCTAGTGATCTAAAATCACAACAACTTTTTCATGCTAACTGCACTACTGGCTAATCCAAATAAGGTCTGGTCCTAATTAGTTTAGATGAGCGGGACTCTAATACGGGCTTCTTAAGTACTTACTTCTTTCTTAAGTATGTCCAATACTCATCAAAGACAAAATAAATAAAAATCAATATAAATTGAAATTTTGCTCTTCAACTAGGCCTATCAGAACTAAACTTGAAAGAATTAAGGAGAAAAAACAACCTAAAAAAAGTGTGAACAAACACGGGTCTAACATCTAAAGTGTGGACAAAAATATGCCTTTAGGCTAGGTTAAACTATAATTATGTCACAGCTACAAAAGTCCTTGAGGGGGAGTGAATGCTGCCTACAGGAGATTGACAAGAGGGCAAATAGAGTGATGTAATTACAATGAATTCAGTAGATGATTATGCTGACTGGGTGTGGATTGAACTACTCAACTTCTATCTGGTTGTGTTGCTCTACCCGGTTGTGTCACTTTATCCCCTGTAGGCTACTTGATTAAAAACTGTTGCAAAAGTTATATTAATTCTCATAGGTGTAAATGTATGTCTACCAGTTGAATAATTTGTAGTCTGTGAGTTTCTTTTTTTTATTTTATGAGGTTGGCTTTTACCTTGCATTTGCCTGTCCACATGGGCCACAGATAACTGTACGTAGAACATATCAGCAAAGCAAGGGATGAGCCAGTATAGTACAAGGGTGAACTGTACTAAAAAATGTTGTGGCAGGTACCAGGATTTAAACCCTTGACATAGCTGCCTTGGGCCCGAAGTCTGTGGCACTACAGACTGAGCCACCGACTCACCAACACAGGGCCGGTTCTGGGAATTTTTCAGAGTTAAGCGAACACCCGAATCAGCGCCACTTAGAATCCCCCCCACCACCCCACCTACAACCCATGAACATTACTTAACTCTATTTGTGAATTTTTTCCCAAAGATTTTGGGAAGAACTTTTTTATAAGTTTAGGTTAGAAGAATACTTGCAATAAAAGACTGTTTATTATTCCCAGGAATTTAACATTTTTACACTTTTACTCATCGTATAAACTTTAGCAAAACCAAGGCTACACTAAAAAAACAGGCCGTAATGCTCGTCAAGCATGACGTCACGATAGAAGACGGCAATGACGTAATGTTTGCCGTTTGTGATCAGCTGCTTGTTTAATCTTTCCTTGGAAAATAAATAAATAAATACCTACGTCATTGCCGTCTTCTATCAAAGACGTCATGCTTGACGAGCATCACGGCCTAAGTTAACAATTTATTTCTAAATGTGAAAACAATTTTTACGCCACACTACACTATTTTGACGAACTTCCCACACAAGGATTTAGTCCAGAAAACAGCTGTTTGCCGCCAGCTTAATCAAATGGGGTTTCATTGCGTACTACTGTATTGTAATGAGTTTTACTGGACACCAATCAGCTGATTACACTGAATTTGGGTGACAATGAGTGGTTATAAACATAAACATAACCTCTCTTAAAGGTTATGACTAGTGATTTTTAGTCCTTTAGTTGGTGGTAATATGTAAGGACTTGTACAGATTTGGTAGTATGGCGTAAACTATCGTACGTAACTTGTCCAAAATGTGTTAACCGGACTCGTATGGTAATCCCGTACTCGACCGTCTTGCACGGGAACGACCACACTCGTCTGGTAAACACTTATTTTCAGGACTAGTAACGTAATATACTATTACAGGATAACTTAGATACGATATAAGTTAAAGCATACTACAATGAAAAACAGGTGTAGATAGATGACAAGAGAGGAATTTTTAATTGAACACATTAAACATGAAGAAAACATGAAAAACCAAATTTATTACCTTGACAAAAAGAATACAAAATTATCAATTTGAACAGTTCAAAAGCTCAAAGCAGTTAAAAATTAATTTTCCTAGCTTTGATCTTGGCAAATTCTTTAATTGCAGAGTTGGTATCAATCTGGTTCAGAACATCAGAATGTGGTTCAGAACATGAGTCATGAAATGAAACCCACAGGCGCCGCGCTGTAGTACGCTGCCGACTGCCGAGCGTCAGTTCACTACAAATCGAAACTACAAATGGCATTAAGTCCTTGAGTTGTAGTGCTGTACAAATATACGCATTTTTCATATGCTGTTGGTACAAACAGAATAAATGCCTTATTGTGGTGCTTTGAATACTTGAACTCTGAGCAAAAATAAAAAAATTACGTTGTTCACTAAAAAAAAAATTGTTCCGTTAATTTTTCGTGGCGCCATATGCGGCCGCTTAGTTCGCGTATGGGTTAAACCGGCCCTGCACCAACATGTGAAGTTTGTATGATGACAAACTTCAAATTAATTGACCAGGACATTCTTAAGCCAAATGAATCCTCACTATGCTTAAGACATATCTAGATAAAGTGTGGGATACAGCAATGCACATAACTTATAAACAACTTTAAAAAATAAAATTTTCTTTATCAGTACTTACAGCTTTACTTGGATCAGCAAAGTCAATCCTCAGTTGTCCCATAGCCCTGATGATGGCCATAAGACTCTGAATGGTATTGCTGTATACAACAGGCCTGTATTGCTCACATTCTTCTTTCGAGTATCCTGTCTCATGTATGATTTTCATCTGTTTTACAATTGTGCTTTTTCCAGACTCTCCAGCCCCTGTGAACAAAATAGGCCTATGCTGGTAGTTTAAATAGTGGTTAAAGATATACCGTACTAAACGTACGTGTATATATCACTTACCATCATGGTACCGTGGGAATGTAGTACCTCTCATCATCATCAAATGGTCACACTACTTCAGTGAAGTGAACAGTTAGGTAGTAAATTTGTAGAATTTTTCATGTCCCCCATTTAAATCCCAGGACGTTGGGCTCTAGCTTGGAACAGTTTTGCATATTATTTCAGACTAGGCTTAAATTGAAACTGGCTCAGTTTTATTTAACTTAGTCAGTGACAGTAATAAGACCGTTCTGGTCAGCCTTTTACAGTTTTAACTAGTTTTATCACTTGTTACCCTATTTTAATTATTTGATAAACAAGATAAGTTTTGATTACCGTATTGTAAATTGTGACTGTATTTTAAAGAATCTTTTGACATACGGTACCACAATGTCAAAATATGGTACAGCAAAGCAACCTAAAAATTATACACTGATAATGTGTATAATTACACTGAGATGTTTACATGGGAGTTTACACTGATGATGTGGTTGCATATACTTAATGACCTGGCGAAGTTCTAAGGATTGGAACTAGTTATCATGCCAATAACTGTGATTGGATAATCCTTTTAAAGATTAATCCTTAGTCTGGTTAAGCTTAATCCTTCTAGGGCCCCTTTCCCCAAATCAAGTTTAACTCTGATCAGAACTGGGGTGGGTTTAAACTCTAGTTTAACCTCAGATTCACTTTCCCCAAAATAATTTCTCCGTTTGAACTAGGTTTAAGTTAACCCTCCGGGTGAGGCTGGTTTAACTGACGATAAATGGGTTAAACCAGGAGAGAAGAATAATAGCTTGATTTTGATTGGCTCTTGGCTGACTTGTTACGTTCGGCAGACGGCAATGGCAAATATCCTTGTTTGACGTTTGTTAAACATAACCTAAAATAAATTGAACAATTGAATTGAATTGGAAATAAATTAAGAAATAGCAAACCAGAACCTATGTAGACAATTAATTCATGACTATTTCAAATTTAAAGATATAAGGCTACAGATATACAGTACCGGTGATGGCTTTAAGGTTTTTAAATGCGTAGAGTCGCAGGCCTAAATTATTATATTTTCGGTAGGTAGTATCGTAGTTGTGTACAATCGATAGGCTACCTTGTCCACAGCAACGCAACAGTTGGAGAGTTTGCTCATAAGAAGCCTTTTGGTTTGATTTTATTTTAACACGAATTTTACATTACACAAAAGTAAATATTAGTTACCATTCGGGCCTAACCACTAGCCTATTATTATGTGTGAATTAAGAACTACTACTGTAGTAGGCCTAAAATTAAAATTTAGTTGAGAAACATCGATCGAACGTGTCTAATGCTGAGTAGCCTAGGCCTGCCATTACAAAGGATAGACTCTAGTTTTTAATCCACAAATATTAGGCTAATTTTGCGTCTTTCCCAACATTTTATTTTCCCATGATTGTAATTAATGCTTTTGTTTGATGCGTACAGTAGGCCTACTGTTTAGTTAAGTTTAAGCTTAAATAAACACAAGAAATGAAAAGCTTATCGGTATGAATTAGCATGAGAACAATTAATCAGCCTGCAAATAAAAATGTTTCTTTTTAATTTCAACAATTGGAGACAATAAGTCATAAGTCTTTATCTTGTTTGAAAACAATGACACAAAACTTAATATAAATAACCAAAACACGAGAAAATTAATGACAGATATGGATATGTCATAGTGGGGCCAACACCTCAAATAGGGCCCATCGAAGCTATCAATCAAATATTGACGATTCCCCAATCACCAGATTGTGGAGAAGACATCGAAGGTAAAGGTAAAGGGGAGTTAAACAGTTAATATTGCAGACAAAATTGCATAACAGTATTACCAACATTGTTGCTTGCAAAGAAAAGCTAGGTTAAACTAAGAAACTTTCATGATAAAATAGTGGGGAAAGCCATCCTAAGTTTAACCCACCGATTAAAGTTAACCGAGATTAAGTTAAACTTAATTTGGGGAAAGCGGCCCTTATTGTATCAATGAAGTAAACATTATAACCTAGCCTAGGCCTAAAACAAATTGTGCTTGGAGGACCAGTCACAATCCGTTGAACCACAATTCAGCCTAGTCTTCCTAAATAGACATGTTGGACCCTATAAGGGTACAGTTTCTTAACTGGGCTACGCTAATATGGATTGAAACTATCGAATTGAAATTATGATTAATAATCGATATTTAAAAATAGGCTATATCTATTATAAAATTAAACCATAAATACCTGACCTAACCAACCAAACTTGCTGATGGTGAAAAAATCGCATGAAGGTTTACTAATCGAATTGATAGTTTCAATCGGTATTAGCGTAGCCCAGTTAAGAAACTGTACCCCTATAATAACATAACATAGGTAGGTAGTTTGTACACTTTAAAACCAATAGCCTAGTCTAGGCCTAATTGCATTTACTAGCTAGGCTAATAGTTCGCTGAACTCATTTCCAGCCTATGTTAGTTTGTTGACCTGTGAAGCTAAACAGTTTATCGAAATATAAGGCTTAAGTTTAATTTATTTCAGCTTGATTAGTGAACTTATCACAGAGCAACTGATCAACAGACTAAGTAGGCCTAGGCTACACTAACCTAATAGCAGGAGCTTCACTTCTCGGGCCGCCCTTTCTCCATCCGCACGTAAATCTTTGTCGATTTTCTTTGATCGCTCAGAAGCTTCTTTTTCGCCAGAGGAACTTATAGCACAACCCATTTTAGTCAACGGTGTAAAGAAATTTTTTCAACCAAATAACATTGTGATTTGTAGAACCTACTACAATACGAACTTAACTAACTCTAGCCCTAGCCTACACTACAGTAGGTAAAACACAACACATCCATCAACTAGCAAAGCAACTCTAACTACTAACAGCCCTGTCCCTGTTTCCCTGTCCTGTCCCTCGTCCCTGTCGTCCTGTCTGTCGCTGTCGTTCTCTCGTTCTTCGAGCCAGGCAAAAGGCAAAGTAGAGAGAGAGAGAGGGCAACTTAGCAGCTATCATTCATCATTTATCATTTATTCATTCAACGGTAACACCATTTTTACATTAGAATATACATTAAATAGGATTAAATCACTTAATAACATAGCATAATTAGGTAATAAATATGAGCAATAATAATGAGAATAAATTAAAAAGCAGACATGACATGCAAAATACATAACCAGTATAAAAGAAAGCAAAAATACATTCATAGGCTGAAACATTTCTAGTATAAGGCATACAAAGACATAGCAAATTTGGTACAGGCTACTAAAATACGTGCAATTAATAAGAATGAAAATGAGATGCAGGCATAAGATGCAAAAGACATAATAATATGGCGCAAAAGATAACAACAATAGGTAAAATATGAAGTGCAAAAACATAACAACAACAATATTTAACAATATGCAACCGAGACATAACAACAACGAGAAAAAAGGAAACAACAAGTGCAATACCGGTAGACTAACAAAAGAAAAAGTAAGATACAACAACAACAACAACAACAACAACAACAACAACAATAAAAATAAATAAATATATATATATACAAAACAACAGCCATAAATTATTTAACAAACGCAAACACAACAAGAAACTTATTTAATAGACAAACAGGAAGCTCCAACTGGACACAAATGTGGCCCTTTAAAGGCACCACCAAAGAAATAACTGAAACTTTACTGAAGCCCTTAGGCAGCCACTAGGTTAAAAAGGCACTGGCACATCTTTTAAAAACAGGAGCTGAAGTGCTGAAGAAGTCCACATGAGCAGCCGCCACAGCGCCCTGACGCAGTAACCGAGACAAGCCGCTGTTGTACGCATATGATGTGGGATGGAATCTGCGCTGGAAAATTGCTCTGGAGCGATTACCTCTCGGAACAATAAGGTCAATGTTGAAGAGCAGGTCGGGGCTGTCCAGAAGACCATTAACCAGCTTGTACAGTACCACAAGATCAGCCAGTCTACGTCGTATGTGAAGAGGTTGGATACCAAAGATCCTCTGAAGTTCTTCAATTGGTACATCGGTATAAGCATAACCAATCCGGATACCCAACATCCGAATGAAGCGAGCTTGGATTCGAGACAGCAAATCAATGTGACCCAGCTGATGAGGCGACCATATCACAGAGCCATACTCCAGTATAGGACGGACCAAGGTCTTGTACAGCAACACAAGTGACCGAGGATCTTGGAAGTTCCTAGTAGACCTGAAGACAAACCCCAGAAGTGCATGCGCCCTTGATGTGATGTGGACAATGTGGTCAAAGGGGCTGAGTGAAGGTGTCAAGAATATTCCAAGGTCCTTTACTTTATCCATAGATGGAAGAGTGCTCCCATTGATGTGGTATTCCGACTTGAGAATGTTCAGTCCTCTCTTGAAAGTCATGACCTGGCACTTAGATACATTTAAGTCCATGGAGTTGTTTTTGCACCACCCAACGACATTACCTATGGATCTCTGAAGGTTTTCTTGATCAGACACGGAGTGGATTTCCGAGAAAATCTTTATGTCGTCAGCAAACATGAGGTAGTTGGTGGTCAAGACCGTTCCAATATCGTTGATGAACAGATCAAAAAGTAGGGGTCCGATGTGAGAACCTTGGGGGACACCAGAGATTACAGGGAATGGTCTAGAAGTAGCTCCTTCACACTTAACGATGAGATATCTCTCCTTCAAATAGCTCTCCACCCACCTGAGCAACGAACCACCAACACCATAGGCAGCGAGTTTTGCTACCAGAAGGCGATGTTGAACTCTGTCAAAAGCCTTAGAAAAGTCCAAGTACACGCAGTCGACCTGACTAGATCTACCGAAGGCTGACATTACAAATTCTTGGAAACACAGGAGATTAGTGATGGTTGATTTTCCATCAAGAAAACCATGCTGCTCAGGTGCAATGTACTTCTTGAGGTTAAAATATAAATGTTCCAGGACAATACTTTCAAAAACCTTAGCAATCGTCGGTTGAATCACAATAGGTCTATAGTTTTTAGCATTACACCTACTGCCAGATTTGAAAATGGGCACAACATAGCTAAGCTTTAAGAATGATGGGAAAATGCCCTCTTTAATTAACGCATTGAAAAGCACAGCCAGGTGAGGAACAAGTACAGGGGCACAGAACTTTAGTACAAGTGGAGGGATATTATCCGGACCTGCACTCTTATTGTGGTCAAGAGCATTCAACTTCTCTTCAACAACAGTAGCCGAGATTGAGCAATGGGAGACGGTGTCGTTTAATCCAAAATCAAATGCAGGAACAGGAAAGTCAGCACTGCAAAATACAGATGAAAAATGTTTCGCAAAAAGTTCACATTTGTCAACACAATCAGTCGCCACCATAGAGTCAAGTTTAAGACTTGGAGGAACAGTAGACGTTTGCCTGAGATTCTCAATATGCGACCAGAATGACTTTATATTGGATGGAAACGTCTCCTCAATGTTGGCTATGTACGCATCGTAGCACACACGAGTCATCTCCTTGCATCTAGTTCTAAGTCTTGTGAAGTTGACGAAATCCACGTGGTCTCCCGACGCCTTAAATGATTTGTGGGCCATCTTCTTCTCTATAATCAGTCGTTTTAAATCACTTGAGAACCATTTAGGAAAGTTGGAATTCCTTATCATCTTAAGGGGAGTATTAGCTTCAATTAAGAGCTTTAGGTTCTCACAGAAGGAGCTGAAAACATCATTAATATTATGCAGGTCACTTGCCTGTGGAATGGTGAGATCTTGTAGTTGGTGAAAAATTGCATCAAGGTTACATCTTCTAAAGTTAAGAACATATTTTGGTTCAGGAAGCAGAGGTTTCTTGTTAATGGGAAGCATAACTGTGAGGGCTGGATGATGCCTGTCTTCAGCCAGCAGGATGTCATCAGCTGCAGTAACAATGGATTCTTGGAAGGATGAGAAAATGAGGTCGAGACAGACGCCACGGGCTACAACTAACTGCTCTGCTCTGCGCTTCACTGTTTGTTTAATTACCTTAATTACCTTTAATTAATTACCAACAGGGTGCAGCACTATTATTTCTTTTACATTTATGATATTGACAACAGCTAATTTGCAACCAAAAGGTGAGTGAGCATAGCGAACGAACTTCAACCTGGAGGCGAGTTAGCGTAGCGAACCACCTAACCTGAAGGCAAGTGAGCGCAGCGAACGAGCTCCAACCTAAAAGTGAGTGTGCGTAGCGAACGAACTTCAACCAGGACGTGATATTGAGCCATGCGAACGAGCTCACTTATAAAGTTAAACGGGGCAAAGCCCGCGGATACAACTAGTTAACTATATTTATACATACTTGATGTCTTCATCTTTGTCCGACATTATCGGATAGATTGCGTCAATTAATTACTATATACAAATTTATACAAAACCAATATTTACAACACTACAAAAACATTGTGAAATGGTGGTTTGGATTAGTTCTTGTTTGAATATTCCTCAGGGTGGAAAGGTCTTCAAGTCCGTTATATAGTTTTAGGAAGTGTGTTAAAAATCCTGATAGCATACCATGGGTAGCATTTCAGAGATCTGCTTAGACGACATCGGGGCATATCTAAGTCTACTGCATTCCGTGTCTCATAAGTATGCTGGTCTCTCCTTCTGTCAAAGTCTGTTTCCTTGTCCTTCAGGAGACCAAGGATGTTGTACACATACTGGCTGAGCACAGTAAGTACTTGCCGTTCTTCTAAAATCGGGCGACAGTGGTCTTAATATCCCGCAAATGTAATCACCCGAAGATCCATATTTTGCAATAGTAAAACCTGATGCGCAGCTGGACAGTGACCCCACAGGACTAAGCCATATGTTATATGACTGTGAAAGAGGGAGTGGTAAACATTCATCAAATAAGGCAGAGTGATTTCTGATCTCAGTTTTATCAGAATATAGATTATGCGGGAAAGTTTCACACATATACCTTTTCTATATAGGAAATCCAGTTACATTTGGAGTCCATCCAAAAGCCGATGAGTATAGTTTTACTGGGTCCTCCTTCTTCAGTTTTTAGGCTACAAATCAGAGATTGGGGTTTATCCTCATTGATTTTAAGCTGATTAGCGTAAAACCAATCCTTGGCCTGGGATAGCAGGTATTCGGCCTCAAGTCATATTATAGAGCGTACTTTATCAATGGTGGTATCCGTGGCTTTTCAGCTCTTTAATAGTTGCGATAGTGGAATTTAACTCAACACGTCCGCCTTTATTTAAAGAGCTTATATTAGGACTGATGATGGCAATTTAACTTTGCCGAAATGTATCTCCTGTAATGGGATACAGCACATTATTAGGATCGATCGGCGGACACAGGCAATTTAACCTTTTATTGAATGTCATACCGATCCGGAACAACAAAAAATGAAGTTTATTTAAAGGTTTAATTAATTTAATTTTAACCGCCAGCCGCGGCCAGCGATATTTGGCAACGTCACACCAAGCATCTACTACCGGACGTTTCACCATTACGGTAGTACGAAACTAGTGGTCGCGGTTTAAATATAGTACTGAATTTTTACACCCGTACATAAAATTTTGAAATTTGGTACAGAGCTAGCGAATAAACCCTTTATACCAGTGTACCCCCCACATGTTTGGTGTATGTTAAACGCCTCTCTACTCTATTGAAGATTTTTTTGAAGAGTGGAACAGGTAAAAAAGCTATAAATCCTTAGAGTTGGAGATTGTGGTAGTTTTCGTATACCAGTAGTGAGCATGCCAGGATGTAATGGCTGTAAACTGTGAGAATTCCCAATCTTGCGAAGATGGGTTTACAGTGGGCAATGTGGTCACTAAAAGTAATATGAGTCTTACAGCACGTTTCTGCAGCACTAAAATGTCCCCAACAATTGGACAAAAAAAAACAATCACAATGATTATTATGATTTGTATGTTGTTTACTGTACAATGTTTCAATATTTCTGTACACCACTTGAAAATGCCAACATGGCGAAACATGTAGTGGATTGAAAAAGACACTATTTATTTGAACTGCAAGACGAGGTATGTTTTAATTTAGTTTACTAAAATGTCCTCAACATTCACAGCATGACCCCATAGCAGTAGGCCGTAGCTCACATGGCAGTGGAACATAGCATGGTAGATGTTCAGCAGGAGTGGCTGAGTGATGAAATTACGTAGCTTGAGCAGCATCAGGCAACATACCCTAAAAAGTTTGCTCCTAACTTTCCTGATGTGATCGTTCCATGCCAATTTCCTATCCAGATGGAATCCAAGGAGCTTCACTGGCTCATCCCGTGGGGCATTTCTCGCCAGACTGCAGACCAGTGCCTGGGTTTTATCCTGGTTGAGCTGGAAACCATTTTCTTCTAACCAGCGGGATGCTTCAGTGAGATGCTACTTTGCATCTGCTGTGGACAGCTCAACTTGGGGTCCCCGTGATACCAGGGTTGTATCGTCGGCAAAAAGCACCACCCCTCCATCTCTATCAAGGTCGTTGATTATTACAAGGAATAGTAACGGGCCTACAATCGATCCCTGAGGAACACCGTACCTGACACTTTTGGGCTTAAGATGTTGCGCCCTCAACGGACACCTGCTGTCTTCCAGCCAGATAGGAGTCGATCATCCTCACCCATGTAGTACAGATGGTTGGGCTAACGTTGGTAAATTGTGGAGCCACACTGTTGGCCAACGGTAGAAATGTCACTTCTTTAAACTGAGTTTTCCAATCAACCATTGTCCAACAATGGCCCAGCCGTCCAAAAATACCGATGGCCAACTAACCATAACACAACTGATATCCAACCAATAGTTTTATTTCACACAAAATAATAAAGATTTAGTATGTAAAGCATAATTATTAGTTTAGTAAATTGATTAAATAGTTCATAAGAACAAATTTTGAAAAAAAGCTAGAACATAATGTTTCTGCCCAGACGGGTCTCGAACCTGACACCTTCGCCTTATGAGCCTCATAACTTACCTCTGAGCTATCTGTGATTGTTGATATGGAGAGTTTTCAGGTGGTGAAAGAGTAGCCGACAGTTGCAATAGTCGCAATACTTATAACATTTTTGATACTACAGTATAAAATATTATGTTTCTGTTAATCTGTTTAGGCATCAAGTAGTTGAATTGTTTTTTGGGTGTTAGAGAGGATAATGGTATTTGAATATAGATGATTTAATTACCGTTAGATTATTTATGTTATTATTTAATTGACTGTTATATGATTAATTAATCTTTCCCCTTAAATTGTTGCAAATAAAGAATATTAATTAACAAATATTTGCATTATTATAATTATGTTGTGAAAGCTAGATCCAGAGAATGAAAGTCGTGTAAACTCAACTATGGACCATCATTACTATGGTACTATGGTACTATGGTACTAAAAGGAACATTGGTTAATCAATGGCTAAACATAGTCCAACGGAGTTAAAAACGGTTGGACAACGGTTGGCTTGATGTATGATACCCAGCAATGCATTTTAACTCCTCAACATCCCATGCAGAAGATTATGATTGACACAGTCAAAAACCTCACTGCAGTTCAAAGAGACCATTGTTTTGGCTTCATTATTCGGTTGAGGCAAACAATATTCAGTTTTTTTATTTTTTTTTTATAACTTAGTTTCGATCTAAGGTTTGCAACCTCTTTTCATGACTCGATCTCATGTCTGTGTTTTTACTGTACAGCTCTTCATTTATTATCACAAGGTTTTTATCGGAATCTAGGGCAACACAGATAGGTAGTATTTAGCAAGTCAGAGATTTTTCCAGCTAAACAGCTACACATCAGTAGTCTACATCAGGGTGGTTAATCGAAAGTGAATTAACAATTGAGGCAATTTCCACTACAGCTATTTGAGTTTTTGTATTCAGATTACGATTATCAAATAACTCTAGATTCATCATTGTGATAAGAATAAAATTAATAAAACCGAAATTAATAGCAACACATCCAGGTTAAAAAAGTGTTAAATTTTAATGCTTATCATTAAACAAATATTTTTCACTGAGCTATCATATAATAACAAAGAGGAAAAAGTGTTTTGACATACCACAATGTATTAATACACTGATAATGTGGTTGCATACAATGAACTGGCGAAGTTCTAAGGATCGAAACTAGAGTTATCAGGGATCAGTTTGGTCTTGTGACTTCACCAATTAATTCTACCAGGCCGCGGCCTGGATTTAAAGGTGGCCGTGGGAGATGTGTAAGTGTAAAATCAATGCTTCAGGTGATCCATAAGAATGCTAACCTAGGTACTAAAAGGAACATTGGTTAATCAATGGCTAAACATAGTTTATTGCCTCTTTAAATGTGGCATTGCGCACTAATGTTTAGATGAAATCTTGTAACGGCATAGGATTGGTTATTAGCTTAAAATTAAAAAAAAATCAATTATAAAGAATGAATGAGATCAAGAGCTGTAAGTTCTCACTTGTATGTAGTATTGCATGTTAGGGAAAATGTATCCATATTATGCTAGCCTAGTTCATGCAGAATTCGCCTTGACTTTGTATGTTAAGACCACTGAGCTAAAATTATAACTGGAGGTATAGTAATACCAGAAACAAAAGAACCCTCGGCCGTTTCGAGCCGCGCAGGTTTCAATGGTACGGCCCACCTACCTGCGCGAACCACGTGATCTTTTCGTTTCTGCGCAGGTTGTTTTGTTCGTGGTATATCTATAGCACTGCCATGGCAGAAGTCTGTCAAAAGCGTGTCGCTGATTTTGTTAGGTTGGTATAGCAGTGAGTTTTTTTTATCCAAACACATGGCTTCTATAACTAGGTTGGTATAGCAGTGAGTTTTATTATCCAATAACATGGCTTCTTATAACTCACACCTCACACAAACATGGCGGCTGGCGACACGCATCTTTGACATTCAGTGCTACCTCCAGTTAGAATTATAGCTCAGTGGTTAAGACCAAAGAGTTTCTACGACGGCGCTGAAGGGCCACCAACTGAATAAAAAAATATTTTTCTTCATCTCTCAGAAAAAACTCTCAAAAAATTCTAAGATTAAAGTCAGAGCCCGGGAAGTAGGCTTCCTCTCTGAGAAAAAAGTCAGAATTCTGAGTTTAAAGTCAGAAATTACAACTAGATCTAGTGGGCGTTCCCCTCTGAGATTTAAGTCAGATTTTAACTCTTTGCTCTCTCTCTACCCGTCCCTTTAGCGCTAGCCGCTAGGCTAGTCTTGAGTTTGAGTTTTGAGTTGAGTATTGACTGAGTGAATGAGTAGAATAAGAGTTATAGTCTCTTCAAACTCAGTCTTTACAACCATGGACAGTGGACACGCCATAATGGCTTTAACTTATCATATGAATCTAAATGCCAAAGATACTTTGGACTTTGGACCTTTGTTCTTGTATTTTCGTCGACGTAAACGTTTGCGGGTCCTGAGGTCAAGTCCTACAGGGTCAAGTGCTTTAAGAATCGAACTAACTGTGTTTTGTTTTACTACAAAGCCATTTTGGTTACATTTCAAATGCATCCATCTGTATCCATGTAGGCCTAACTGGTCTGAGTAGTTAAGCTCATTCCTAATTCACCTCTTCAATTGAAGACTAATTAATCCTCCTACACAAACCTAACCTTTTTAAAATACGTTTCAACTGTCTAATACTCAACACAGTGTTATATTTGATATAATATATAATATAATATATAATTATATATAATACTAGCTGACCCGGCGAAATTCGTATCGCCTAAGTTATAGGTTTCCCCTAAGACAGACCGATGGAAAGAAAGTACCGTTACGTTTAATTTTCAAGATGATCTCGTTCGCATCGCTCAATCACGTCCTGGTTGAAGTTCGTTCGCTACGCTCACTCACCTTTGGGTTGGAGCTCGTTCGCTACGCTCACTCACCTTTAGGTTGGATCTCGTTCGCTGCGCTCACTTGCCTTCAGGTTAGCTCGTTCGCTACGCTCACTCGCCTCCAGGTTGAAGTTCGTTCGCTACGCTCACTCACCTTTTGGTTGAAAATTAGCTGTTGTCATAAATGTAAAAGAAATAATAGTGCTGCACCCTGTTGGTAATCCTTGTAACTTTAATGCTATTGAACATCATAGAACAGAACCAACTTGTTTAATTGAAACAGCTGTTAAGATTCATTAATTCCATTTCTCATAAGGTTAACATGGGAAACTCCAGAGCCACTGGGGCGGAGCCATTTTAAGAATTTCGAAACGGGAAATAGTTTACGTCCGATTCGCATACCTACAGAATTTACACACCAAATTTCATAACGATCGGTGAAGTCGTTCCGGAGGAGTTTGCAGACAAACACTGTGACACGAGAATTTTATATATTAGATATAATAAGCTATATTTCTGCCTGAGCCAAGCCTATCACCAAAATGGCTTCTCTTTCATTAGTGTCCATTTCGGTGCTCAATTCGCCGTTTCGTTAGGCAGTAGAAGAACGTCCAATTCAAGGAACGCCCACAAGTTAAATTCAGACTTTAATCTCAGAATTCTAACCTTTTTCACAGAGAGGAACGCCCACAAGTTAAATTCTGACTTTAATCTCAGAATTCTAACTTTTTCACAGAGAGGAACGCCCACTTGTTAAATTCTGACTTTAATCTCAGAATTCTGACTTTTTTCTCAGAGAGGAAGCCTCCTTCCCGCGCTCTGACTTTAATCTCAGAATTTCTAAGTTTTTTCTCAGAGATGAAGACAAATATTTTTTGGACAAATATTTTTTTCACGTAAACGTGAATCTAAAATAATCACCAATAATGGCTTCTCTTTCATTAGTGTCCATTTCGGTGCTCAATTCGCGTCGTTAGGCAGTAGAAGAACGTTCAATTCAAAGGAACGCCCACAAGTTCAATTCTGACTTTAATCTCAGAATTCTAACTTTTTTAACAGAGAGGATCGCCCACTTGTTAAATTCTGACTTTAATCTCAGAGGGGATTAACGCTAGTGGGGGGAACGCCCACTATAGTTAAATTCTGACTTTAAACTCAGAAATCTGACTTTTTTATCAGAGAGGAAGCCTAATTCCCGCACTCTGACTTTAATCTCAGAATTCTAACTTTTTTCTCAGAAATGAAGACAAATATTTTTTTATAGTTGGTGGCCCTTCAGCGCCGTCGTACCGTCGTAAGTTTCAGATTCAGATTTGACTGTATGATAGAATGAATGAGGAGAAGAAGAACAATCTTACATGATGATCTTGTCGGATCGGGATCGGACGGACGGAACGGAGTTTACTGGCTTCTGGCTACTGGGCTACTGCTACTAGTCGGTGACTAGTTATGGTAGACGGAATTTGTTTGTATTTTATTTTGAAATAATTGTTTTGTTTACTTATCTAAAGTGAATTTGTAATGTTTGATTAGTGTAATACTGTGATGTATACGTCGAACGTAAAACATGGTATAGAAATTTTAGGTTGTAGTTATGGGCGTTTATTTTACTCTGGATTAGGCCTTTTATTAAGGCCTGCATAGTAGGAAAATGGCTACAAACAATACATCAAAGAATCAATGCCAAGGCTCTCAATTAAAATCGTTTCAGAATCAGCAACCTCAGCAACAACAGTCATCATTACCACAGCCTCACAATGTTAACTATGAACCTCTTGAAAAATCAACAAGCAACACTTTAAAGGTGAGTAAGCTTAATGAAGTCTTGTCATATTATCTCTCAGTTTAAACATTTATGTTGAGGTAGGGTAAGTCATTGCTAACCTACATGAGCTACATTCAGGAATGTAAAGGCCTAATTGGCTAGATAAGTTATTTTACTAATTTCTTATGATCTTGAAATTAACTTAGCCTCTTTTAGTTGAGTATAAATAGGGTATGTAACTTAGGCCCACAATAGGCCTAGGCTCTTGATAATTTGAAATTGGCAGGCCAAGCAAATATAAATTTGAATAGCCTAATCAAGAGGTTGAATTTATCAGAAGAAAAATAAACCATCTGAACTCAGTTCTGTTTTAGGTAATATTCCTATGTAACTTAAGGTAGGCCTACAGGTATGAGGTCAACTTACAGAACGTAGTGATTAAACAGCTTAACTTATTTTAGCTACTTAACTTACAACAAACAACAGTTCATTTATTAGCTAGGCCTGGTTAAGCTTTGCTTCTGATCTTGTTAGGCCTACTTGAAATGAAATAAAATGGTTAATTGCCGTTGAACATATAGGCCTAGGCTTCATGAGATAGGCATTGTCATTGTTTTTTTTTCTAAAATATCCACTCTTATTTAATTTTGTAGAATGAACACTTATTTTTTATGTTAGCTTTAGTGTAGCATGTTTTACTACATGGTACTAATGACTGTGTTGTGCATTTCAAGCGTCCATGACAAGATCGATTGCACTAAAAAAAAGAAGGAAAGAAAAAGAAAGAATTTTGCCTAAAGATCAATAAATGTCTATGTCTTAAGACATTTATTAGTCACTTTTACATGTGTAATGCATAGACAAGTCAAGTTGTTGGTAAATACATCTCGTATTCAGTCTTATGTCAATAAACCCACACACTTATATATATATATATATATATATATATATATATATATATATGTATATATAAATAACAAGGAATTCAGTTAGTAGCCTACCTAGGCAATATAAATACAAGAGTTAAAATTGATTGAGCGACAAGCAAATAAACACAAAAGTTACATACCATGGCGAAGGACGTACATCCAAGATATACATCCTATTAGCACAGTAGTTTTGGTTGAGTGTAAAAACTTATACACTTCACTTAGGGCCTACATAAGTTACTTAGATTTCTATTATGGCAGGAAGGAATCCCTCCCTTCGAATTAGCCTATACAGTGTTTTGTCAACATAACTTCAAATTAAGTTAGTGTGTTTTAGACAATATACAATAGATTTTATTCCTTTAAGCATACAGATAATTCAATAGGACAATTCCAGAAGTGGACATTGTAAAAATAGGTCTAAAAATAGGAGACACATAAAACAAAATAAGAACAGCGACAAAGATAAGATATTTTACATCAAATTAACAGGTGGATTGGAGGCAATCGTCCATGTAGTCAACTACAGAGCAGGCCTACAGGTAGGATTGGTCCTTTAGAAAAAAATTACAGTTTTCTTAAATCTATTGAGTGGCAAATTTATAATAGGTAGCTAACTTAATGGGAGTTTATTATAAAGAGCGAGTTGATGGTAAACATGACATTGCCAGGTATTTGCAAGCCTTACATATGGGGTAACAAGGTTATGTCTAAATCTAGTAAGATGATATTAGTGAGCATTTTGAGCAGCAAAAGAGTTGATAGGCCCTACTTTGTTTTACATATACTTTAGCTGGGTTTTCCTAGACGCGGAGTCGGCCAGCGGAGAGCGGACAACGGAGAGCGGAATTGAAATTAATATGGCATTCCGCTCCGCTGCTAGGAAAACAGTAACATTAAATTACCTAAGACAAGCTGAGTCCGCAGTCCGTTGTCCGCTCTCCGCTGGCCGACTCCGCGTCTAGGAAAACCCAGCTTAAGGTGTTCAAAATATGTATACAGATAGCATGGTTAAGATTTTAAACTTATGAAAACTTGTTTTACATGATTGACAATCTCTCAGGTTTTCAAGGAGTCTTTTCCGCCTTCTTTTGCCACCAGAAAACCTTTTTTGCATGGCATGAATGTCCCCTCAGGCAAATACCATAGCTGAAAGTAGCATGAAAGAGTCCATAGTAGACAACTAGCAGTGTATCCGAGCTTACTGATTGCTTAAGCCTTCTTATTAGGTATAACTCTTGATAATTTTCACATAGATTACGGACATGTGGTTTCCAAGTGAGGTGGTTGTCTAAAGTGAAACCCAGAAGTTTAACATCACATTTTGCATTACAGGTTGTCGGAATTTCCCAATTAAATATTTTTTAGAAGATAGAAATAGATTAATTCTGTTTTTTTCTCATTTATGACTAAATTATTGGATGCAAACCAGTTTTTGGAAGAGGCTAGGGCATTTGAGAGTAGTTGATTAGCATGTTCTAAACAACTATCTGAGCATATCAAGGTTGTGCCATCGGCGTAGAGTAAGTTATTGACAAAATAGGAACATTACGGTACACATTTTTAACAAATATCAGGTACAATAAAGGTCCGAGCATGGAGCCTTGGGGTACACTGACCTTAACATAAATAAAATTAGAGCTAACATTATTTACTTTGACCTTTTGTTTACATCCAGACAAGTAAAATTTGACAAGATTTATTTCCTTATCCTTCAATACCATAGAAATATAATTTTTTGCACAAAATATCAAAAGATAGACAGTCAAATGCCTTTAATAGATCCATCAAATTTCAGGTACCGGTAATGATAGGCCTATACTTTTTTTTCAAAACCCTTAATGATAAAGTTGACAATACCGGTAACTTCCATTGCTTGTACTGTATTACATTTTTGATGAAAAACTGATGGTTATAGAGCAAGTTGTTGTTGTTAAAATATTCATACAGTTGAACAGTTAAACAAAATTCTATTACCTTACCAATTATAGGAACAGTCGCTCTGGGCCAATAACAATCAGCCTTATTTAGGTCCCCTCGTTTAAAGATTGGAGTGATATTAGCAAACTTCAAGCAGTCAGGAAAGACACCTTGGGTAAGAACTAAGTTTACTAAGTAGCCTAAGTCATGGGTTTGATGATGATGTTACCAACTGATTTTAGTACATAATTGGACAGACCAAAAACATCCGAACTGCTCTCAAAACAAGGTCGGTTAAAGATACTGTAATATTTACAAGCGTTGGCAGATAATCTGATTATTTGTATAGCGAGGTTGGTTAAGAGCGGGTCTACTGTACCCAGGTATTTACAACTGCAGGAAAAACCCAAGGTATATTACCTGGGTAATTCCCATTTTTCATAATGATCAGGGTATTTTAATTTAGTTTTAAGTTTTAATTTACTGTACTTGTTTCCTTTTAATTAACATTGTAAGTTTTCCAAAAATTTTATATTTTATGGACCCATAGGCCTATTACCCTACTTAAATTCATCTATTAGACGAAAAGAACTGTATTGGTATGTTGATGTATGCCTAGGGAGAAGGTTTTTTTTTAATTAGCCTATTTTTAACCAATCCCAGGCCCTTGTTTAGTGTGAATAGCAACCCTAGGCTTTAAACAGCTTTGCCCCCCCCCCATCTGCGCCATTCCCAACATTAAAAAAATTAACAAACAAGTTTTCATTCTAGTTGGTGATTAAAATATTCATTGCAATTTGTTTGTTAATGTTTTTTTTTTTTAATAATTAAAACAAAATTTCCTGCAGGTCTCATTAGTAGAAACATTCAAGGCTTATCAACTACTCACAAATAATCAAATCACAATTTTAATTGCTTTATTTTGACTAATCAATAAAACAAGTTGGGCTAAGTTTATAGTTGTATCGGTTTATATTGGATGTTCCAATAAAATAATTAAGAACAATCATGTTATTATTCTTTCAGTAAGTCATGATTCAAGCAAAGAATTAAATGATTTAATTTGAACATTTTGTATTATTATTATGTCTTAAGTTATTGTGGAGACTGATGGTTATACAGTTAACAAGTTGTGGAGAAGTGGGAAGTTGAATGGGGTTTTTAAATGACATGCTTTTAGGCAAAGTAACATTTATTTGTGAAAATTTTGTGGGCTTCACTTTCTTTTATTATTGTTGTTAATTAAAGACACACAATCGTAGGCTTGATTTCTAGTATGATTGCGTGTAACGTATGTTTGTGTGTGAGTGTTTTTTTAGTTGTGTATGACAAGTTACCAGACATTAATATAGGTGAGTGAACCCTACAACATTTTCACATAATTGAATGTGTACATTATTCGTTTTTATGTGTGACTTTTAAACCTTACATGTAAATATCATCATAGATTTTCCTCAAACTAACTGATATTTTTATTTCAGAGAAATCCAAAAATGGAATTTAACAAAGCAGATTTGCTGAAACTTCTCAGTTACTTGGAAGGAGAGCTTCAAGCTCGAGACATTGTAATAGCAACTTTAAAGGTGAGAAATTCTTGAATTAATTATTAAAATCCATTGTAAAGGGTTTTTACTAATTTGATTCCTTAGCCTATATGAGTGATTTAAATAAATTAAGAACTGAATTTGATTTTTATTTATTCTTGTTCCTTTCAGTCTGAAAAAGTAAAGCAGCTCTTGTTGCAAGGACGCAACCGACCCTTGGCATTGAACGAACCGTTGGCAGCTTTACACAGGGATAATTTTGCTGCCGTCAACACAAAGGTGGACGAAGCTCAAATCTGTAGCTTAGCGGAGCACCAGCTCAGTTCTTTGGAGAATCTGGTACTGCAGCAACGAAGAGCACAGATAAGAATAGCTCGAGTTCTCAAAGATGCTGAACTAAGGCATCGAAAGGCAAGTAACTTGTTAGACAATTGTTTTATACGAGAAGTTCAGGACTAGACCTTGTGCGGGATTAAATAAAAAAAAAAATAAAAAAAAAATAAAAAAATGGGGCCTCAGCCAATTTCTAATACCCTTCTGAACATGTCCTGAAGGCTTATTCAGTCCAACAAAAGCCCAAAAGACCAATGGCATATTCACGGGTTAGGCCCATAGGCCTATGAAAATAATTTATTATTTGAAGTATGATATAGGAAGAGTTCATTTCAATAATTTCTATAAATGTTAAGCTTCATAAATAACCAATTATATTTTGCATCCCTGCATAAAAAATAATAAATAGAACCAAAGATACCTGGAAAACAATTTATTCAGCATTGCCTCCAGGATTGATTTATGAAAAATTAAATAGGTTTACGTACCTTACATCGTCAATCATATTGTAGTCTTAGGCGTCTAGTTCAAAACAGTTACCGGTATTTAATTTTCAAGCCCTTGTTGTCTCTTATAATTTTTTTGGAATACTATGTCATCAATAATACACACACAAATTTAACATTCAAAACATACAAAACACATATTCATTGGTGTAACATATAATAATGCACGGTCGGCCATAACACGCTCGTCGACGGACACGACTCAGTGTGAAACTACCTAAAAACCATGTAAACTCAATCAAAACTGTTCCTGTAAATTGTAAATTTGTTGTGAAATCTAGTGTTTGGCCATCGATCCTTCGATATTGATATCCCATCAATAGCTATATCAGTCCCTAAACTAGTAAAAATATCGATATTACCGATATTTAATGATTTTGAACTGTAACAGTGTAATCGTTATAATTTAACTGCTGATAAACCGCCAATGAATGTCACAATGATTTTACTGTAAAAAAAATTATTTGGGGTTTATACGATCTGAAATAAGTTTATAGTAAATGCCGATCATCAAAATTAATTTGGACCAAGGTTGATTCGGATAATCGAAAATTTGGATGGTTAGACATAGAATGGTAATAAAGAAAAACAAAATATTATACATCTAATGAACTTTATTAAGTACCTATAACCATAGACTAAGCAACACAAGTAGATTTCTCATCCCATTGTAAATTTTGTAACTTTGTTTTCATGTCTAGTTCATGTACGTGGACACTGATCGCTAGTGTTGACAAAATTTTGTTTCTATTATTTAAGGGTTATTTTTATGATTTGTGCTTTACTGTTTGGTTATATAACTAGGAGGCCAGTTATTGTTTATGATTAGATTGTTTAATTTGGTTAAATGAGGTTTTAAATGACCGAAATAACAAGAAACAAATTGTAAACAAAACACGACCTCTACAGTGCGACGTACAGAACCAACAATAAAATTGACTTCGGCTGTTGTATAAGGATGTCAAATATACTAAGGGAGTATGTTTTATCCATGGTACAACTAAGACAGAATAGAGCTGTTAAATTGAATCTTGAATATAAAACAAGTACTGAGATCATAAAAAATACAAACAATACAAAGTTCTTTTCAAAAAGCTTTCTAACGCTTACTCGAACATCTCGATCTGCGTAAGTTGCTATGATGTTGTAGCTCGTTTCGCACGTTTCGCACCATCGCACTGTTTTTTTTTTTTTTTGCTTGAGTGAGTAAGCGTGTTTAAATGTTATAGTTTTTATTACTGAACCAAGGTTAATGACTTAACATATCACGATTGCACAATCCTAATTGTATTTTGATGATATAAAATGCAAATTAATCATCACATTAACGTCCATTTATATAGTATTAGGTGTTTTTTATAGGTTTGAAATACATTTTATGGCGTTTTGGATTAACCGTGGTTATCCATGGTCTCCCTCCCCCCATTACCCCAGATAATCGATGTTTCATCAGTTTGACTTGTTAATAAAATTAGTGTATTCGACTAAAAACAGTTGGTTGGATCAGTACTATCTCATCAGTGGCTCACATCAACTACAATTTTGATTTAAAAACTGGCAACAATTCAAACACGGGAATGGAATGTCTATTTGTATAGATAGTCAAAGCTAGTGTAGTTAATTAGATTGAGGTGTAAAGTAAACGAAAACTTGAAATAAAAAAAAATCATCGATTATCAATGTTTTTGCGACAATCTTATAAGTAGATGTTACCATCGATGCTCAAGTTCTCACCCCTCCTACTTCATGTCATTGTCAGTCAGACACTGTTTGCCATTTCGGCTGGTTGTTCCGCTTTGAGTAGAACACACTGTACCTACCTGTTAATCATTATTTATACATCCAATCCAACAGAAGTTTATAAACAAAACTTTTATTGTCAAGTAAGGAAAATACATTTTTCTAAAAGGTTTGCATGTGAGATTTGTATTAGAACCCAAAGTCACGGGGAATCGTGTATAGAATCGACAATACCTTTGGGCATTGAAAATTGGAAGGAATGGGAACATCACTAAAAAAATCTATGAAAATTATATAGTAAGATGATTTTATGTAATGCAATATTGAGGTAACAAGACCATTACAGCTGAAAACCAATTGTGTAAAAACCAAAACTGTTTTTAAGAATATAATCGTTCTTATTTAGTTTTTTTTATTCAAGATTATACTGTTAATGGCCACTAATGCGGCATCTTATGGTCCGACTTTTAATAATCAGGGATCGATATGAAGGTAAAAAAATATTTTAAACTTCATTCTTAAGACTTATTAGCATGTTCGGCAGAGTCAAGAGCAATCAGCAAATGTCAAGCGCAAACAACTGATATTGGTGCACAATGGAATTTTAGTTCTATTTATTTTAATTTCTTATAGCATTGATACACTACTGAAATAAGAGAAAGCACATTAAACAACAATTTCCATTTGCTGCTCTGAAATAAGCAGTATTTTTGATAGTCTCGCAACAACAGTTTCTATAGAAGGCATTCAGTAATCAAGCGTATTCAATAATCTGGCACTTTTTAAGTCCCGAATGTGTCGGATTAGCGAGCCTCTACTGTATGTGTCTTTGCTCGTGCCAATCCCATGGGAATATACTAGAACCATTAATATAATGAAGCTATGAGGTATATAGTAAAGTGATAATACTAAGATAAGCTGTTGTTTTAATGGCTAACACACAATACTCGACAATATTTACTTGAGTGTTGCACCACATAGGCCTATCTATTTGTTTTAAGAAAGACTAATGTATTTAAATTAACATTACTCATTTATTTTTAAAAGGTTGTTCAAGAATTAGTTGAAGAAAAAAGGAAACATGAACATGACACAGCACAAGGCGATGACATCACTTATGGTCTAGAAAAGGAACGGACACGGTTAAAACAAGTGCGTACATATCTTCTATGCTGATACTCTTCAGTTCTTTTTGTTGTTTATCACAGTTTTGCATGTATCACTGTGTATATTTTTGTATTCCTGCAATATTTTAAAAATTAAAATTTATGATACAATTTACCCTCTCTTAACCGACTCTTAGATTGACTTCATTAAATGCCTCCGCTTGGGCAAAAATAGTTTATCCGCCCTAAATTTTAAAACTGGTTAGATTAACGGTCCTTTTTGAGAATTTCCCATATAGCAAACAACATACGGCAATGGCATATGAGCTAGTACCGTAGGTCTCATGGTAAGATCTAGACCCAGATTCGATTCCTTCTTTTTTTGTTTTGATGTCCTTTGAAGCCATCATCATAAACATCATAAGTTCAAATTCATTTGTATAAAAGGGTGTATAACTTACTAGTGATGGGCGGATCCAAGAAAATGTCGGTACCAGATCTGGATTCAGATCTTAAAAAATTTGGATCCGGATCTTCACTGTAGATACACTCCAGATACACGTCATAAGGGTGGGTAAAAAAAAACAACTTTATATTAACAGATTGCCAATTTAAATCATACTGTTTAAATTAAATTGGTAATGTTTAAAGGTTAATATATCTTATATATAGAATAATCTCCAGTTGAGCCCAAAATCTCTCATTTTTGGGGGACACTAAAAATTTTCAAAATCATGTAACATGAAACATTAAGCTAAGTTTGCACGACCACCAAAAGGGTATCTGTGTATATTTTACTATCCTTTGATCTTGAGTATGCTATATCGTGGTTTTTGCATGCCGCATCCAATTTTTTTATGCCTGGATCACCTCTTGCTAATCTCTTCCTTAAATTCGTTCCAGGTCCACAGTACTGATAGCCGTGTATGTGAAGTTCATCCCTTAAAAATTAAGTTAATGACAAGAAGAGAATTCAAAAATTCATTGTTCAACAACATTCTTGTCACTTACAGTCATATTCTTGAGTGAAAACTTGGATTCGGAACCATATTTAGCATAACAGACTCTGTGGCCTTTATCTCATGTCTGTCCATAGGGAATTTATTAAAAAGAACAAATAAAAGTTTGTAAAAAGTGTATCGATTTATTCTCTATGGAAAAAGGACGAATGCAGTTTTTGTTTTAAATAAACAATCTACCCTTGGGTAAATTTATTTACTTTCACGGTTTGCAGATTAGCTATTAATAATATATCAAAAGGGTGAAAATCTGTTGTATGATACAGACATATTTTTTTGTTAAGCTGATCCAATAGTTTGTGTACAAAATATCTTTAAAACAAATATAAAAATCCGTTTTTAACCCTTCAAGGCAGGAGTTTTTTTAAGCCAACAGGATCCTGCTACGGTAGTTTTTCCCGTAATCACACCCTTTATTACAGTACTTCACTGCAGTGGCGGCTCTAGGACCTTGTTAAGGGGGGGGGGTTTGGGGGGAGCACCCTCCAAGATGTAAATTTTTAAAGCCGTTTGGTGACTTTCTAAAGCAATTTTTAACGCCTAATGTGTCCAATAATAGTCCAAAAACTCCCATTCCACCTGTTGTTTGTCATGAGCAAGTAGACATAAGTAGGCCTAGAGTAGAGTATATTTTTTAAATAGTTTTTACCAATTTGTTTAATAGATCAGATTTATTATCCTAATAGAACTAGGCCTATATTAAATATGAATAGATATTGCAAAGCATAACAATTAATCCTCTATTAGGTTTGGAGAGAAAGGGCTAATTGCCTGAGAATAGGTGTGAGAAAGGATAGGATAAGCAGGCTTACCTTAAGAAATGTAGGCATCCCACTTCATTCACTACAGAACACGGAAGAAAACACAAACAAAATAAACACTGGATATTTCGAGGCCACTGGTCCCTTTCTCAACATGGAGAGTCACATTAGATATTAAGAGTTTTTCACTGGTAAGGAAGCAGTGTTGCCAACACACTATGGATTTACAAATGAATATTTACAGGTTAATGAGTCATTGATTTTATTTACACTTAGTCTAAGCCTGCTTTTTAGGTGTGGAAGGGGAAAAGGAAAATGTTAGGCCTATCTGAGATTGAGGTTTGGGGGCTCCCTGGATTTTGTGAACCATTGATAAGAGAGTTCCCATCTCCTTAGTTGTGATGGGTTACAGGTGGGAGGGAAAGATCTTATTATTTTTGAATTGAAACAACTGTTTAAATCTTGCATATTGTGGCTGGCAGCATGAATAGGCACTGGTTTTTCTGGATGGTTGTTTTTTATGTCTGTCCTATGATTGTTCATTCTTGTTCTAAAACTGGTGGGGGTAAGTCCAATGTATTGAGATGGGCAATGGTTGCATTGAAGTTGATATACAACATTTTTCGTGGAGCATGTATTGTGTCCTAATTTTGAAGGTTTCTCCTGTTGATGTGCTTGTAAATGTTGTGCTGGGCCTATTAATGTGGCAGGTTTTGCATCTTGCCATGTCACATGGGAATGAGCCTTCTATGGGTTTATCTTGGTCTTTGTTAGGTTTTGATTGTTTAGGGTGAACTAATTAATCCTCTATTGTCGTTTCTATTTCATCATTTAACTTGCAATTTTTAAACCTAGTTTTAATTTTTACTGCTCAATTTCGGAATTTTGGGGGAGGAGTTTGACCCTCTAAACTCCCCCCCAGCCTACGGCCTTGTAAAACGGGTCTACACTGTATTGAAAATATAACTAACAATTAATAATTTAATAGTAAAAAATCCACGGCAATAAGGAGTAGATAACCAAACGGTAAGGCCTGACAATAATTGAATTGTATATTTAAACATCCACGGCAATAACGAATAGAAAACCAAACCATGAGGGTAAGGCTTGACTAATTGTATTTTATATTAAAACATCCACGGCAATAGTGAGTAGAAAACCATACCATGAGGGTAAGGCCTAACTTTAATTGTACTTTTTGAATGTGAAATCCATCCTCCTTTCTTTCTGGCTGGCGAAGTGATCTATTACTTTTTCGTTGAAGTTTGAAGTTGACAATAGCTTTTTTTGGATAGAACACATAGCAAACGCACTTAGTCTGTCTTGTTTCATGGTACTCCTGGTAAACGTTTTAATTTGTTTCAAAGTAGAGAAACAACGTTCACTTTCCGAAGTAGTCATAGGTATTGTGCTTATGATTTTTAAAAGTTTGATTGACTCTGGAAGCACATCTTTGAGGTTGTTGTCATAGAGTAGTCTTAATGACCCTGTGGCCGTTGAAAAATCATCCCTATTGTACATAACATTTAACTCCTGTTTCAATTCAGTTTTATTTAGGCTAAACAGTTCCGCAGCAGTGTGTAACTCTTTTTCGGGAAACTTGGTTTTAAACTCCCCAAACAAACTTGGCTGAAACAGTTTTGCCGCAGACAAATGATTTACACACGTAAAACGGTCATCAATTCCCGACGTAATTATGTCACGCACTTCCTTTGCGACAACGCGTAATTGATCGTCGTGTCTTCTCCGCTTTTTGCTTGATTCGGGTTCACTATCTCTCGGTTGATCTAACATGGTCGAGTTTCTTACGCGATCTACCACAGTTTTGAAATCGCCTACAAACTTAAACGCCTTGACGCAATCAATTGTTGTTTGCTGCAGTTGGTTGTACAGAATGTCACTGTGGGGCAGTATTTGATTGAAAAAGTCCAGCCAGAAAGTAAAGTCTTCGTCTTTTAGAATACTTCTTAGGCCAACAGCTTTATTTGTTGTGGCATAGTCATTAGTATCATCGTCGAGTATGTAACTTACATTCCTCCAACTCTCTTTGATAGGCTAATTAAAAATTGTGCTTAAAATTCTGGATTTAAAATTCCACCGAGTACCTGAGCTTTTTGGAATGCGACGTTTTGCTATCTCATCGAGTACTGCAGTTCTCTTTGTTGACTGGGAAAAGAATGATGAAAACCCCTAGATATTACTGAAGAATATCTTAACCTGCTTATTTTGTGTAACACTGCGTTCAATGATTAAGTTTAATTGATGTGCGTAACAGTGGACAAAATTTGCATTCTTATATTTAGATTTTACACGCGCTTGTACTCCCGTGTGTTGGCCACTCATCACGGAAGCCCCATCGTAGCTCTGGGCAATGACTTTATCAGGCGTTTTGTCGAGATTTAATTGCTCTAATACTTCAAAAACTGTTTCGCTAACTGATTCTGCATCATGGCCTTTTGGTCTAATAAAAGTGATAAATCGCTCGTGAATCGTGCCATTCAGCTCATACCTAATAACAAATACTAGTTGGGACAAAGTGGCACAGTCTGTTGTTTCGTCGGCTTCAATAGCAACATAGTCGGTTTGTGTCAATTCGTCACGAATCATTTGCAGACAAACGTAATATATTGAGTCCAATAACTCGTTCTGTATGGTTTTAGACAGACCCAAGAACACTCGGTTATTTGTTTGATTTATATGCTGTTGTAATGTTAGATCCAGCTCCGCCATAAGGTTAACCAAACCACGAAATATGCCAGGATTTTTTGAATTTTCGCATTCATCATGTCCTTGTAATGCTAATTCAAACGCTCCACAAAATTTAATTGCATCAATTAGCTTACTTGTATCAATTTATCGAAACATCTTCATTTTGTTTTTGTATTTTTAACCTATAGGCATTGTCCAATTGGCATCTAATATCAACTTTACCTAAAACTGCATATTCTATCGATGCATTTATGTGATTTTCACTTGTTTTGTGTTTTTTTACTTTATCCAGTAGATGTTTAAGGTCTGAAATGCCGTCTACAGTCCATGCACGATCTTGAATCCCCATGACCAAACAAGTGAATCAGAAAAATTAATTTTTAATTGAACAACCACATAGCCAATTTGCATGATTGTACATATGTGGCAAAAATTTTCGTGTGAAGCTATTCTTATTCTTTGAACTGTTTTGAACCTGGTTGATGTTCGTGAAAGGTCTAGAAGGTCCTAATTTTTTCAAAGAAATTCTGTGGTCAATATTTTTGATTCCTTCATTGATAATCAGGCTAACTTGGTTAGTGACGTTAGCCGGCGACGACAACAAAATGCCACCGTCCATTATTATTTAGGCCTACAACCCACGGCAAATTTACCCGTAATATTAAGACTAAGAATATAAGTAACTATAACTAAAATTGTCAGAGTCACTTTACATATGGTTAGTTTACTTAGTTTCGGGTTAATTAGGTTAGCCTATACTAAAACTACAGACGTAACTTATTGACTCAAAAATGCCAACTAACTAACTCAATCAATTAAGTATAGGTAACTATTAATAATTTCTACTTAGCTCTTTCAATCTTCAACAAACTACCGCTGCCTTCCTTAGGCCTCCATCACTATCACTATCACTAAACACTATTTATCACAAAACAACAGGTCGTTTGGCACTAAACTTTAACTGAACTGTGGTGATGGACATGGAAAGAAGTGAGGTTAGTTTATGTTTATGGTAGTGTGGATGATGGCTCCAGCGCTGCCAACATAGTTCTTCCTATCCTAATCGTGTGTGATGCAGAATTATCCAGTTTAGGGTGGCTGCCCTGATTTATGAATGCGCGCGCAGCTTTGGACTCTGCCCCAGAGTCCCTATTGTAAAGCATTGGAATGACGTCATGGCACCCTCAGCGCTGTTAGGTGTTTCTACCATAAGACTACATGCTTTGAGTTTGGGACGGAGGTGGCCGCCATCCGCAATGCACATTATGAAAGCGACTATCGCAAAACAGTCATTACTGGATTCAAAATTTAAAACTATTTCATTTCATATTATTATCATATTGATTAAAGTACTCGTAAGTAATTGTAATTTAATTTAATTTACGATAGATTATTTTTTTATTACATAGATACAAAAAATATTGATTTCTGTATTGTTGGGAGGGCGGTGTCCGAGAGTCCTTATGGGCTAGCCGCTACTGCTTCACTGAAACTTAGTTTTCTTTGGTAGTATATATCATATCAATCCATTTTATTCATAAAATTGTTTATAAGTAAATAATCTAAAAAAAAAACGCCAAAAAATATAGTATTGAAATGAAAATTTAATTACCTTCAGGAGTTGAGTTTGAGTGTCGAGTTCGATAGTTCTTAAAACAGTCGACAAGGCACAGCACTGCTTTGCAATCTGGACACCAGAAGGATGTTTCTCTTCGCAAACCAGCTTTGTAGCATACTACACACCTCCTTGTGGGTTTTTCTTTTTTCTCAGTTTGAGGAATGTGCTCAATGAAATGTCTTTCGATGAGTCTAGCGGGCTTCGGTTCTATGCTTGGCCAGCCATACACTGGTCCATCTACCTCTGCCTGATGTGTATGAATCAGCTCGCTTATCAACTGTAGTCTGAATTGTAAATGGTCACATTTTGGGTTTGTAAACTTCCAAATAATGTAAGACTTCAGGACGGAAATATTTATCAACCGCTTGAATAGTTTTATGCACCATTTTCCTCCACACTTTCATTTTAGGAGGACATTATGGAGCATTAATTTGATCCCTTTGATTGTAATCATAAATAAGAACAGGCTTCATTTGTTCTTTGGCTGACTGTTAATTGTATTCATAAACAAGAACAGGATTCATGTGTTTTTTGGCTGACTTCTTTCTTTGATCTATTTCATGATTATGAAATGTAGAAATAAGTGTGACAAGTCGTTTATCATTTAGTAACTACACATTTCAATTTCTAATTTTCCTAACCCAACAAAAATAATATTTTGGAAAACAATTTTTTTACTGAACAACTAAACCATCCAACCCAAATCTTATCTGAATTGAAATTTTATTACCAGCACACCTCTAATTGCGACTATTTAAAATTGATTGACAATCTTAAAAACCTCACCAACAAGACACAGCACAACAATGGGAAAACAAAAAATGAAAACGTCATAACATTCATATACAGGCTAAAAAATTCTAAAGCTTGGTTGTTTATTAACCGATTATTGCAATTGAAGGTGATTGCATCGTTTGATTAGTCAGTCATTCAATTTCTTATAAACTCGTAATCTTGATGTTTCTTTAGTAGAATCACTCATTTTTAAGATATTTAAGATAAGAAATTGTATAAGGACGCCATTTTTAATCGGTAAAATGTATTAATTTGATACTTTGTACAAAGATTATGCCTATCTTTCACTAGGTATGTACTAAGTTTGAATCAATTGCTTAAGGGGTTTTAAAGTTATGAATACATAAGTAGTAGATTAGGAATAAAAAAAAAGAGATTACCCTTTTTAAAACATATAGCTGTACAAATATTTATTTTTTTCTTTAATTACTACTAGTAGTATTTATTGTTATTATTTATATGGTATGTATTTTTTTATTCGTAACAAGTCTATTACATTAGGCCTACTGTGTTCTTATTTCCACGGGTGTCCATCAATATAAGCCCGAGCCCCTATGAGACCTATATTAACCAAATTTGTACAAATTTAAACAAATCAAAATATCTAAACTTTTACATTTATAATAACATAAATCAAATTTAGGTACAGTTAAATAACAAATTTGTAAAATAAACTATTGTTTACATAAATGTTGACAATTGTCCGGGTGAGGACCCGCGAACTTCCCTTTTTACTCTATGTTATTCCTTACCCTCCTCCAGTGAAGATATCTTGAGTTCACGGCTACATTAGTAATTTTCTCCCGCAATCGCGATAACACCCGTGTGGATATCTTTAGGTCATGGAAACATAAGTAATCGTCTCAGCGATCGCGGCAACACGCCTGAAGTTATCTTGCAGTCCCGGCAACATCGGTCATCGTCTTCCGCGACCGCGGCAACATCCGTGAACATATCTTGGTGTTTTACAGACAGCTGTGGTCGTCTGCCGTAAGTATGACAACATCCGTGATTGACCACACTAGGTAGGATATCCCGAGGAGTCGGTTATGCTGAGGTCAGATACTGCAATAAAAATGTACATATTAAAACATTAACTAGATAGGATTTATTAGAAATATACCTTTAGTTTTTATGTGGTATTGTACTTCTGTTGTACTGTACAATTACTATATTTCAGTTGTGATTTTATGAATACAGTATTTAGGCCGGCGCCACACTATCCTGTTTAGCGGTTTGTGGTTGAGCGGGATGCGTTTTTAACACATTGACAACACCCTGTCACACCTTCCTGCTCTATTGCAATATACTTCAAGTGAAGAGCACGAGCATCACATGCTGTGCACTGTTGATTGGGACAGCAGTAGGGATAAGCGCCCGGCACAATGGGATGGTTACAATGAGTTACCCAGCTTTTTAGATCAAAATTACTGATATGAAGTATCTTTTTATATTTTTTTCCTTAAAAACATTTTTACCGTGACTGCTCTTATTTAACTGCATGTGTTTCGCATTTTGTCCCATCGTCCGGTAGTTCCGCTACGCCGCAGCAACATGCGTTGGATCCCGGGCACCGTTTGACCGGACCGGCAAAACGGGATAGTGTGGCGCCGGGCTTACATACTACTCTTAATAATAAAGTTACATTATAGTAAAAAGAATAGGATTTTTTAAAAATTTTCTTTAATATTTACAATATATTAGTCTATGCTATTTAATTCTGTATTAACAAGGTCAAACCTTTTCTAACTTTGGTATGGTTAACATTTGTATCTAAAAATTTTTTAACAAATTTTTGTTTATATAGGAATTAGAAGTAGAAAAGCAAGCAAAAAAGCGCCTAGAAAAGGAGTTGAAGAAACTCACAGACATGGCCGAGGAAGAAAAAAATAGGCAAAAACAAATAGTATTATTACTGCTAGCTGAACGTAAAAAGATTATAATGAAGTACGTTGAAGAAAGGAAAAGATCTGAAGATTTAGCACAGGTAAATAATATTGAAGTCTATTTTACGTAATTATTAGTTTTGAGACATCTTGTAGCCCATTGCTGCATTCAGCCAAGGAATGTGCCTGGATAACTTAGGTTTATTTATAGGTTTCTAGATGGATGTTTTATTGTGTTTTAGGTTGTTTAAGTCTTTAGGATCTTAAATCATGTAATTGGTAATTTTGTTTGCTTATATTTTAACAAAATAAATAATCAATAAATTAGTTGATTTTTGTTTAATTGCAGTAGTGTTTAATCATGTTGCCTGACTTTCACTAATTTATTTTAAGATTTTATTATCATGGTCAAGATAAAAGGTAGTTGGAGGTTTTTAACTTGTTCACATAACCTTTCATTAATTTGTAATTTATTTTAATTTTAATAGTTGTAGGGCTTAAAATGTCTCTTTTCTACACAACCTTAACTGTGTATTAAAACCTTAGAATCTATAGGTTGCAGATTCTTTAAATATATGGATAAAGGAGTAAATTAGGGTAACCTAAAACTAGTGATGGGTCGATACTTAACATCAAATGTCGGTTCCACCGGTTCTTGGGAAAAGTACCTGGACCGAAAATCGATGGTGAAATGTCGGTACCGATACCTTTGGTACCAAGTTAATTGGTTATATTTTTATTTACCCATTTACAAAATTCAAATTGTCAACCATGATGATTATTTATCACTTAGGCTATATGAAAGGGCATATTTATCATGCAATATTATCAATAGTAGGCTATAGGATGGTTATCTCAGCGTTAGTTGGTTGGGCCTAAAATTAACTTAATGCAGGCTATAGGTTCACACTGATTCAACATTACTTCCTTCTAAATATTTAGCTAGAACTTAATAGGCAGTTAACAGTTAACTTAGTTTAACAAATTTCCAGACCCACTTTTCTTTCCAAGATTAGTAGCCTATGTTAAATTTATTGGTTTAGCAGTGAATCATTTTAACAAATATGCCTATATTTAACCCTTCTGGAATGGTATATATTGTTTTAATTTGAATGAGTTTGGTTGTTTAAGTGTTTTTTGTACAAATAGACCTAAGTTTTATTTTCTCAAACCCTTAACGAACCTACACTAACTTAATAAAAAATAATCAGTTTAAAAAATTGAAATAGGGATACTGTCTTTGGTTTCAAAAATAAAACAATTAAGTAGCCTAATTTAAAATGAGGTACCGATGCCAAATTTCAAATCTCCAGCTAATCTACAAGTGGGTAAACGTGATTTAGACTGATGCACGTGTGGCGGCTATAAGATAGATAAAAGGGGGTAAATCGATTTGGAAGGGCAGGGTGATTTTTAACATGACACTTTTATATTCATAGCTTTTTTTTAACAGAGGGCTTACAAGTCACCATGGGATTGCATCGCAGCTAGAACAGCTTATTGTGCACCCTCGTTCACAGGTCCTCATTCTCTGTCAAATCCCAGGTCCTTGGTGAACCGTGAGAGCCTTTTGACTATGGTAACCTGTTCTTCCCTTTGATCTCCCATCAATAGGCCAAGGGATCTCATAAGCAGACCTTGTAGGGATGGGCACATGAATATACCTTCACAGCTTTCACAAGGTCTCTGGCTGGGGCAAGCTGTTGCGAGATTTCCCTGAAAGGGTGCTCCTGAACTTGCTTGACCAGCCAATCCTTTGTGGCTGCGTTAGCACAGCCTCCACCTTTCTTCCTGGAGGCTTCATTAGAGTCAGCTTTGGGGGTACCATCCTTGCCCTGCTTTTTTCCCAGCATCCTGGTTCCCGGAGGAACTGGCTTTGCAGGGAGCAGAGTTGGGGTGCTTGGCAGCCCACTCCAGCCTCCTCTCACTTCTGGATAGCACCTTTTCGCCTTTTGCTAAAGCATCCGCTATCCTCCGTCATTGCAACTCGCCCCTGGAAAGTCGTTTTTTGTTCCTTTCCGGTTTCTGTGAGCTTGTCTTCATCGTCAGATTTCAGTAGACCTTCCTCCTCCATTTGGGTCAGATCGTCTACATTGTTCTCATGAATACCGGGTATATAAGTCCACCACCCCAGTGACCCGATTAGAGAGGTAAGGGGTGCATACGACTGGGTTCCCCCTGGTTCCCAGAAGGCTCCGTTAAGACACTGAATATTAGGCCCCCAGTGCCTCAAAACTCTTGGCACGGATCGCATTACACCTTAGTCTAGGGCCCCCCTGACTTGGTTCTGTAGGTGGACCAACACCCAGTGGCAGGAGGTAGCTCTCCGCAGCTAACAAGTGAGAGTTGGGGTTTAGGTTGTGGCCAATCTGCCGAACCAACCCCGCATGCGAGGTTTGACCGGAACGGCACGGAATCTTCTACCTCTCACTAAACCCCCATACGTTCCTATTCATAGCTTGGTGTAACCTTTACTACTTTAAACTGTGTACAGTTTCAATTCCCCTGCGCCTATAGAATAGGTATAGAAACAGAAACCGTTATAACCTCGTAAAAGTGGTAAAATATTTCAAATTTTGACATTAAACTTATTTTAGGGGTCAAGGAGTGAAGTTACAAAAGAACATGTAATGACTATAAATTGAAGATCAAGCAAAGGAGACTACAAAGCAATAATAATATTTGCAAAAAAATGATTTGACGAAAAAAGTAAAAAAAAGTAGTGCAAACCACTGAAAATTTTAAAATAATTGCCAATTTTTGAAAGTAGGGCATATTTTGGGGATGCGAAGAGGTGCAATTTTTGGAAAACGCCTAAAAGGATTTTGTAGAAAATTTAATTCCTGAACATGAAAATTCTTTCAAATCTTTGCTAATTAAGTATCAAAACCAATAATCAAATCACAACTTTTTTGGCAAATTCTAATTTTAATTTTAACATAAAAATTGGTATCTATGTTGGGGTTCTCGATTGTTAGGGTTCCAACAGTGGAGACCATTTACTGATACTGTGTAGTGATATAGTAATACATTTTTTGTCAACCAATAAGGTCTATGGCACCAAAATTCCATCAGATCATCAGTTGATTTTTGCGGTTGTAGGTTTTTATGGTTACCTTAAACTTGGTCAACGGTTGGTTATTAACTTGGATCATGTAATTATTGAGTTTGCTTGATCCACAGCTTCATTGATTCTTTGGCTGTGGAGATGTATCACTTAGACCACACCAATACAGATTTATTTAAAACTTGAATTGTTAAACGACAGAAACAACAGATTTTTTTTGTCTGATTAGAGTAACAGTTTGTGGTGAGCTAACTTATTTTCTGTGTTATTGAAATGTCATAATGCTAAATTATTATGCATTGCCAAGTACTTTACCTCCAACCAAGAGCATAAACAGCCGCATAGTTTTCAGTATTCTCATTGTAGGATAAAAAAAATACGGAACACTTCACTCTGGGGCCAATTGGTTACAGGCTATTTACCAGGTGATACGAGAATTGTCCGTAAATCAAGGTCTCAAAGGTACACAACCACTGGAGATGATCAGAATTTTGCCAGATGCGGTAACGGAAGACAATGATGATGCTTCCATTCCGAGGGAATTCAGGATTGCCCTGACTGTGGTAGACGTTGATGATATCTACATAACTGATGGAGATAATCAGAATTTTGTCATGATTTCGGAAGACTATGATTATGTTTCCGTGACCGTGGGAGACGATGGTGTCTGCACGTATGCAGGAGATGATCAGAGTTTAGTCGCCATCGCAGGAGACGATGTTGATGTTTCCGTGACTGAGGAGATATTTTCAGTTTTCACAATTTTGCAGTGATTGTGGAAGACGATGAAGTTGTCTCCACAACTGTGGGAGATGATGAGCATGTTACCAAGCGTATTATCGAGGTTGATCAAAAATCTCAAGCTGGTACCCTCTAGTTATAATGAAAATTTCTTTATGATTCTTGTTTGTCAGATCTTCATTTACCTTTATTTAATGTGTTTAGAAGGGTTTAGATTAGAACTGGCTATTAACAATTTTTCATATCTACATAAATTGTCTTCACTTAAAAAAAAAACACCCCATTACCCAAAAATTACTTTAATACAAGGACATTAAGACAGGGGTTGTTATAGTAGCATAACCGATTCATACAGAAAATTTGGTAAAGAAAAAAAATTGTATGGGTATTTATGTAGAATAGATTTTTCAGGTATTGGTATCAGTATCGAGAATTAAATTGTGGTATTGACACATCACTAATAAATACCCAATATATTAACATCATCATGGCCCAGAAATTTGATTTATCAAGTTTTACTGTCATTGAAGTTTGCCTAAAAATAAAATATTTACCAATATAAGTTTAATTTCTCCACAGATATTAACTGAAGAAAAAGGAAGAATGGACTCTATGGCAGAGGGCTTAGAGGAGGAAAGTAAAAAGTCTTTACAAATGGAAGCAGAACTGGAAAAACAATTGGCACAGTTTGATTCTGAAAGTCAACAACTGAAAGCCAATCTAATGAAGGAAGAAAAAAGGTACAAAACACAACATAAATGTACTTTAATTAGTTTTTAAGTTAAAAAATATACTGTTTGTTTAGCTTCCATGCCAAGTTTATCCATGAACTTGAATTAATAAGTGTTAATGAAAAGAATTAATAAAATTATAGAAGTTCTTACAAAGTGAGGTTAATACATCATAAAAGTAGGTAGAGGAAGTTAATGTATTCCTCCCATTGATATATTTAAGAAAGCACTCTCAATCGTAATAACCAATTAAGATTCATCACTGACCAGTTGATTTATCAAAGAAAACTCACACATCCACTGGTTGTTGACTAGATGTTCTGGTTTGTTGACTGATTGGTGTTTTGAAATAGCTAGCTTCTATTGATTCTTTTTCGTTCCATTTATTTTTAGCCTCTAAATACAAGCAATAAGCAAAACAACAAATATTCTGTAATCCTTTTGATTTTTTGCACACACTGCTAATTTTATGTCCATTTAATTATGACCAAAAAATCATTTTGTTCACTGTTTAATATCCTTTTATGATGGTATGCAATGGTAAAGTGTTATCAAAACATAGTCAGTGCTAATGGTACCACAATTGTCCACAAAAAAAAAATGACTCCAGTGCTTACAGACAGTATTGACTTATACCAATACCAAGTCCTAAACACTGATTGGTAATCCCACAAAAATTCTAAAATCTCGTTTAAGCATATATAATAGTTTTTTTCTTTAGTTATGTGTACTTCTGATTTTAATTATGTTGTGGCATAATGGTGTGTGTCAGCCATTAGAGGGTTTTCTGTCCCAAGCCACATTGATTTTTCAGATCTCCTTGATTAGAGCCTGAGGAGCTGTCTGTTCCTTAGTCAAATTACCAAGGTGTCAGCCCTTACTGATTCTAGCTTTTTACAGTCAAAGAGAAATTATTCAGCAGTCTCACTCTGAATACCCATATACTGCATAGTTCTCCCACAAAGTGGACCATTTTGTGCATGTGCTTTGTAAGGTGGCAGTGTCCTGTGATAAAACCTACTACCTTGTTGGTACTGTCTTGATCCAAGGAAAGGAGATCTGTAGCAGTTAGTGCCGAAGGAGACTTTTATTAACTTACAGAATACAGAAGGATAAATTTTCTCTCAATAGGGCAAAAGAACTAGAGGCTGAATTGGAAAAGGCCCGAAGTGAAGTTGCTTCTTTGGAGAAGCAGTTAGCGGAAGCACATCAGGTGGCAATGTTTCAAGCTAACACCAATTTAGTCGGGCCCATGGTACATCCTACGATTGTGCGTGGTCCTCCCCCACCTTCCAAACCATCAATCATTCCTCCACAGACATCACCTAGGCTAACCCCTCCAGGTAATATAAGAATGTTGTCAAATATTGTTGCAAAAGATTAAGGAAAACTGTTGCCTGTTTGAATTTTTTTATTGTACCGATATGATATGACTATATATTTGGATTTGTTTTATTAGCAAATTTCTCTTTGGAGAAGCAGCTTTTATTGTAGGTGGCACGGTAAGACCTAGGCCAGGGACCGATTTCCTTTTTTCATTTTGATGCCATTGAAGGCCAAAAACACTATTTGTTCAAATTGTTATTTGTGTATATATATGTATATATATATATATATATATATATATATATGTGAGTGAACCTCTTGATTAATTTTTGTCCGATTTTGATGAAATTTGACTTGGTGTTGTAGGGCAGGATAAACTTGAATGAGATAGTTTAAACTATGCCAGTTTTGTAACTGCCATTCTATCACTTCCTTGTGTTGTGTTTTTGTAGGCAAGAGCAGTGTGTGGGTAGAGGGTAGTGTGGAAGGTGCTACCCCTATGATGAGTGTAGCCAAAGTTGTACAACCCACCGCTACAGTCTCCAGTGTACCTGTTTGCGGACCCAGTGAGTAGTAATAAAAATACTTCTGTAATATAATGAACAAATATTTCAAGTTATATATGAGTATTTTAAAGCTAACATTAGGAGTTATATGCATATACGGGTGTCTTGCAACCATATGAACAAACTTTGTCACGTTATTCAGCATGTCAAAAGAAGAAAAAAGTACTATAACATGTGTCCTATCTCATTCCGTTTTTGGCCTATCTGTCTGTATGTGATTTTTACAAAAACATTGTTAACTCCTTAACTGTATGAGCTACAGTGTTGAAATTATGTAAACATTTTTATCTTATTGACCACTATAGTTGTGCAACAAATGAATAAAAACTCTTTAACCGTTTAAAAATGGCAGCTTTTAAAAATATTTGTTACCAAATTCCATGAAAACCATTAATTTTACAAAATATTTTCAGGAGATGAAAATCTAGTAAATTTCATGCAATTATAACGATATCAAATAAGCCTAAGTTTGGACAAAGAATAATTGAGATTTTTTTTCTTGCCATACCTACAGTAGTTTTCTCCATTTAAACTATGTTAAATTAATAAAACTCCTTTTTAACATTGTTTAGATGAAGAAAAATATTAATTTCTCTGCTATTCTTTGACCAAACTAAGATTATAAGATATCGTTGTAATTTGCATGAAATTTACTTTGATTTTACATCTCATGCAAATATCAAATATTTGTAAAAGCCGCCATTTCAAAGCAGTTCAAGAGTTTTTATTCAATTTTTGCAAAAAACATAGTGGTAATTAGGATAAACATTTTCACAGAATTTCAACGCTTTAGCTCAAACAGTAAAGGAGTTATGAATGTTTTTGTTAAAATCACATACTGGCAGATAGACCGAAAACTGATTGAGATAGGACACATGTTATATTACAATTTTTTAGCGAATTTCCCTATAGGGAAGTAGCTATTACCGTAGGTGGCAAGGTAAGACCTAGGCCCGGGACCGATTTACTTTTTCATTTTGATGTCCCCAGAGGCCAAAAACACCATTCGTTCAAATTTTTATATATGGATATACCGGGTGTCCAAAACCACCCGTACACCCCTTTCAACACGTTGGAAACATTTTCTTACAAACAAAAAATAATACAGAACTAGCTAAATTGGGTACGGTCTACCAAATGGTGATAATTTAAAATCCAAAATCACACCGGAAGTGGCTTTTTCAGACCGGAAGTTGACTTTTTTAAATGTAAGCTACCAATTTTGATTACAGAATCGGATTCTATGTTGAAAAATACATAACTTTTGTATAAAACATGTTTTGAAGGAACTAGTTTTCTACCTCCAATCCCCTATCAAAGTCAATAATTTTGGGTCATTCATCTGCCAAAGTTGCTTGAAACAATAATAGAGAAAAACAAATAATAAAGATTACATAAAGACATGTGATAAATAGAATCAGCTGTTCATTGTAAACACTATAGTAATTGAGTAACAGCTGGTCTACACATTGCTTAATATCACATTTTATTAAAAAAAATCATTTGTTTTTACATTAGAATGGTCAAATGATTTAAACAAAAATTAAATTAAGCAATGTGTAGACCAGCTGTTACTCAATTACTAAGGTGTTTACAATAAACAGCTGATTCTATTCATCATATGTCTTTATGTTATCTTTGTTATTTGTTTTTCTCTATTATTGTTTCCAGTAACTTTGACAGATGAATGACCCAAAATTATTGACTTTAATAGGGGATTTGAGGTAGAAAACTAGTTTTTTTCAAAAAATGTTTTATACAAAAGTTATGCATTTTTCAACGTAGAATCCGATTCTGTAATCAAAATTGGTAGCTTACATTTAAAAAAGTCAACTTCCGGTCTGAAAAAGCCACTTCCGGTGTGATTTTGGATTTGAAATTATCACCATTTGGTAAACCGTACCCAATTTAGCTAGTTTTGTATTATTTTTTTGTTTGTAAGAAAATGTTTCCAGCGTTTTAAAAGGGGTGTACGGGTGGTTTTGGACACCCGGTATATATATATATATACAGGGTGTCCATAAAAAACGTTTCAGGACTTTGGGAAATGAATCCCCATACTAAAAAGAAGAAAAAAGCTTATGGGAAGGTATGTCCGAAAATCCATATTTACCCAGATATCCGCCATTTAGTTTTTTATACAAAAATATTTTTATCTGTGAAGTTTTTTATTCGATGATTATGAAACTTGGTAAACATGTTACCATACACAAGACCTATAATAAAAAAAATAATAAAGTTGTTCCGATTGTAAATTTCAAAATGGCGGCCGTTTGAATTTTTCTAACTTAAATAACTCGAAAACGGCTAATTCTATGAAAAAATGTCAGGAATACTTTTTTTTAGCATTTTTAATTTCCTATCAAACGATACCAAGATCAAAAAGATCGGTTAAAAGATAACTGAAATATACCGGTTTTTGTGTAAAAATAAGGCAAAGTTAGTCGGGGAACCCTTAATTTTTGCCTTATTTTTACACAAAAACCGGTATTTTTCAGTTATCTTTTGTCCGATCTTTTTGATAGGATCTTTTCTTGGTATCGTTTGATAGGAAATTAAAAATGCAAAAAAAAAGTATCCTTGACATTTTTTCATAGATTAGCCGTTTTCGAGTTATTTAAGTTAGAAAAATTCAAACGGCCGCCATTTTGAAATTTACAATCGGAACAACTTTATTATTTTTTATATTATAGGTCTTGTGTATGGTAACATGTTTACCAAGTTTCATAATCATCGAATAAAAAACTTCACAGATAAAAATATTTTTGTATAAAAAACAAAATGGCGGATATTTGGGTAAATATGGATTTTCGGACATACCTTCCCATAAACTTTTTTCTTCCTTTTAGTATGGGGATTCATTTCCCAAAGTCCTGAAACGTTTTTTATGGACACCCTGTATATATATATATATATATATATACAGGGTGATTGATATAAGTGTGCCAGCCGTTTTATTCGAAAACTATAAGAGATATCCAAAAAAAGTTAAATGGTAAGTGCCTTGGATTTTTTATTTAAAAAATTTTTGTCAAGTCAAAAAAAATATTTTAGCCGCCTTTTTTCCAATTTGGCCGCCAACTTTGATTTTTCTTACGGAACACCCTGTATTTTATGATGTATTCTGGTAGAAAAAGTAATTTTAAGACGATTTTATTCTTGTGATTTTTTTCATAAACCTAACCGTTTCAAAGATAATTAATTATGGTTAAAGTTTTGAAATTTCTGCATGAGAAAGAGTTTCGATAAAAGCCTAAGCAAGCATGCCAGCTGTTTTGTTCGAAAACCATTCAAAATTTAACAACTTAAACCATTATTATCTTTGAAACGGTTAGGTTTATGAAAAAAATGACAAGAATAAAATCGTCTTAAAATTATTTTTTCTACCAGAATACATCATAAAATACAGGGTGTTTCGTAAGAAAAATCAAAGTTGGCGGCCATATTGGAAAAATGGCGGCTAAAAAAATTTTTGGACATGACTATAATTTTTTAAATAAAAAATACAAGGCACTTACCTTTAAACTTTTTTTTATATCTCCTATAGTTTTCGAATAAAACGGCTGGCACACTTATATCAATCACCCTGTATATATATATACTCGCCTTGTGCTCGCTGGGGGCTCCGCCCCCAGGCCCCCTTTTAATAGTAGCCGTGATGAGAAATTGTCACGGGGGACAGGATGTTGTCCGGAAACATTTTTGCGTAAAAGACGTAGTGATAACTTTGCAGTTGCGAAGTATTTCATAGAGGGGTTGTTAAGTGCAAACCAAACCAGTCTTGACATGTTAGAGTCTCGATGTAGGGCCGGTGCTATGATAAATTAAATTTGCATAAATTAAATTGTCACAACCTCTAAAACTTTCTTCACATCAATAAGCATCGATATAAAGTCTTAGGAGTTAGAGTGAGGTAAAATGGCTCAATCAAATCCTGGTTGAAGTTCGTTTGCTACGCTCACTCACTTTTAGGTTGGAGCTCGTTCGCTGCGCTCACTTGCCTTCAGGTTAGCTCGTTCGCTACGCTCACTCACCTTTAGGTTGGAGCTCGTTCGCTGCGCACACTTGCCTTCAGGTTAGCTCGTTCGCTACGCTCACTCACTTTTAGGTTGGAGCTCGTTCGCTACGCTCACTCACCTTTTAATTCACCTACTTACATTTAGATCTCGTTTGTGTGTATAAGCATGTTAATTTTCTATAAGGAATACGTTAAAAAAGAGTCAAAAACTACATTTTTGATTGAAAATCCGCCATTTTAAATTTTTTAGTACGTCGAAATTATAGAAGGTGACTCAAGGGACTTTCTTTCCAACGTTAAGACCATAAAAAGTACAAATATATGTACGAAAATCCGTTTTATAAATTAAAAACATCAAAGAAATCAAGAATTTTAACAATTTTTCGAAGTAGAGCGTTTTTTGAAGGTGAAGGAGTAAGATTTTCGATATGACCCCTTCTTGGAGAAAAGTGTCTTGTAGAAAATTTAATTCTGAACCTACGATTTTCCCTCAAATCGTTTCTAGCTCTTACCGTTTTCGAGCTACAGCAGTTTAAAAAAAACATGTTTTTCCGAAAAAAAACTAGGGTTTTAAGGGATTTCTTTTGGTGGGTTTCAGTTGGAAAAACTAAATTTCGGGACTTTCTGGGTGGTTTGGTACCCAGACATACCTTAACAAAAAATTTCAGCCCCGTAGATACTCTAGAAGTGACGGAAATGCTTTTTCTGTCGCCAAACGCCCATATTTCACCTACTGACGTTTACTTCTAGTTTGCTTGTCGTAGCATGTTAATTCTCCATAAGAAATACGTTAAAAAATAATCTTTTTTATTGAAAATCCGCCATTTTGAATTTTTTTTGTAGGTTAAAATTATAGAAGGTTACTCTAGGGACATTCCTTTCAACGTTGGGAGCATAAAAAGTACAAATATACGAACGAAAAGTCGTTTTAAAAATTAAAAACACGTAAAAAAATCGAGCATTTTCACAAATTTTGGAAGTAGGGCGTTTTTTTAAGGTGAAGGAGTGCGATTTTCGAAAAACGCTTAATAGTGTCTTGTAGAAAATTTCATTCCAAACTCACGATTTTTCCTCAAATCGAATCTAGCTCTTACCGTTTTCGAGCTACAGCTGTTTTAAAAAAACGTGTTTTTTCCAAAAACCGGGATTTTAATGGAATTTTTTTGGGGGGGTTGAATTTTGAAAATGGGGTTTTTACGAATTTCACCGGTAACATAAGATCCCATAGTGCAATACTACGCAAATTCCAAGTCTCTAGCACGTTTCTAAACGGTTCAGATGAGCGTACGAAAGTCGGTATTTTTCAATGTTATTTCCCGTAAGAATAACATGGGGGGGAAATTGTTAATTTAGGGGGGGCTGAAAGGGGAAATTGCTACTTTTCGGGATTTTCCCGGGGGTTTGGGCACTAGACCTACAAAACACCGAAAATTTCAAGTCTCTAGCTCGTCTAGAAGTGCCCAAACATTAGTATACCTGATCAGTCAGTTACACATCGGGCTGTATAGTTAATTAGATATATATATATATATATATATATTATATTTGATCTTGTTCACGTGTAGGGCTACTATAATTACTATTAATAAATAATACACCATAGTGCCCTTTTTTAAAAATTATTTTAATGACTTATATACATATATACGTCCGTGAACGCGATAACTTGAGTAATTTTTGTGCCATTTTGATGATATTTGGTTTAAAGGTGTAAGGCGGGATAAACTTGAATAAGTTCGCGAACCAGCATGATCGGACCATGGGAACGGGGTTTTATGGGGTAAAAAATGGTTTTTCTAATTTTTGACCCTCAAAACACAAAATTTTCTAATTTCTCTCCTTTAACCCTTAAACCTTTTTGAAGAGCTTAAAAAAACAAATAATTAAGTACCGGGTGCGGCAAAAGTCAGTATACCGCTGCAGGCCGGTGAGCGTCATTGTTTATCTCTCGCGCTATTATTATCTCAGTGTTATTCCTTATCTAATCTGACGTCTAGTCGTGGTTGATTTTGTCTTTGTTTATTCTTTATCGATGAATATTTGTTTTGTTAGTATGCCACTAGTGACAGTGAAGTTAAGTTGGTGAGTGTAGTGCTTGTATTATTAACTTCTATTATTGGTGTTTTTAATCATGAATCGTAAACTAACTTTAGAGCTAAAAACTAACTTTATTTTGAAAAATTGGCGGAAATTCGATCGTGATTACACGGATGTTAGATGTGTTCTTAGAGTTGGAAAACAGTCCCACTTTTGAACAGTTGCGTCGTCGTTCGATTATTTGGCAGCAAGACGGAGCACCTCCACACTATGGCCTAAATGTTCGAGCATTTTTAAATGATAACTTCGATGAATGGATAGGACGTAGAGGAACTATTGAGTGGCCTGCTAGGTCCCTAGACCTAACTCCGTGCGATTTCAGTATGTGGGGTTTGTTAAAAGAACACGTGTTTTCAGAGAAACCTCAAAGTTTAGAACATTTAAAAGAATTAATAACAAAACATTTTGATGTTTTATTCACACCACAACTATGCAACAAAATCTGTAAGTCAGTGTTGAAAAGGTGCTACAAGTGTAGACAATGATGGTGGTCACTTTGAGCAGCTTCTCTAACAGGTACATTAAAATTATACTTTTATAGTTATGTTTAATGCTAGCTACAGTTTAACTGCTTTTTCGGTATACTGACTTTTGCCGCACTCTGTATATCAAAGTGTTTTTGTACGGTTATTGGTAACGGAGAAAATTAAAAAAAATGTAAATTTTAAATTCCCATGCTCAGGGTGTCTGGTAGTCGGGAAAATCGGGAAAGTCGGGAATTAGTATTGAATTTCAAAATGGTCTTGAAAAGTCGGGATTTAGTCTTAAATTTGATTTCAAAGTTGGGAATTTTCATGATTTTGCCGCGATCGACGTCTTGCGCTTACGTAACCGCGAAAGCCAATGATGATGATGTCTACACGGCCTCTGGAAATGTTCACGATTTTGCCGCGATAGTGGACGATGACGTTTCCGTGACCGCGGGAGATGACGATGATGTTTCCGTGACCGCGAAAGACAACAATGATGTCTACACGGCCGCGGGAAATGTTCATGATTTTGCCGTGATCGCGGACGATGACGATAACGTTTCCGTGACCGCGGGAGATGACGGTGATGTCTAAACAGCCGCGGGATATATTTCATGATTTTGCTGCGATCGCGGACGACGACGATGACGCGTCCGTGACCGCGGGAGATGACGATGACGTTTCCGTGACCGCGGGAGACGACGATGATATCTGCTCGGCCGCGGGAAATGTTCATGATTTTGTCGCGATCGCGGGAGATGTTTCCGTGACCGCGGGAGACCACAATGATATCTGCTCGGCCGCGGGAAATGTTCATGATTTTGCCGTGATTGCGGACGTCGACGATAACGTTTGCGTGACCGCGGGAGATGACGGTGATGTCTAAACAGCCGCGGGAAGTGTTCATGATTTTGCCGCGATCGCGGATGATGACGATGACGTTTCTGAGACCGCGGGAGACGACGATATTGTCATTGATGTCTACAAGGCTGTGGGAAATGTTCATGATTTTGCCGTGATCGCGGACGACGACGATCACGTTTCTGTAACCGCTGCAGTCAATGATGATGTCTAAACGTACGGTACGAAAGATTTCATGATTAAAAAAAACCAAATTTGCTAGTTAGAATGTTTTATTGCTGCATTATTTCTTTACTTGAAAACACCACATTATCATAATACTACTTTATGACAAAGACAGGGGTTGGTGTAGTATTATTTAGAAAATTTGGTTAAGCTATAAAAATTTGTATCGTTATCAAGAATCTAGAATCGATACATTTTGGTATCAACACCCACTAATTGTTGAAAAAGCTAGTCTTGAAAAATCTGGAATTAGTCTTGAAAAGTCTGGAATTAGTCTTGAATTTTATAATGGAAATAAACTAGACACCCTGCATACTATTCTTATGGAGAATATTGTAAAATGTTGTAGTTTGCTTGTTTATGGATATATTTTCATCAAACTTGGCAAATTTATTTATTTTATACAAAGTTATTAATATAAAAAAAAAAACACTATTAGTTTCCTTTTGGCAGCAAACCTAGGTACTCATTAAACCTAATGTTATTTAAATAGGTTTGGTTAAATATCTATTCAGACAAATGGAAATTCGCTTAGTCGGCAGGTGGGGGTATTGTTACTTTTGACATGCTGAATAACATGACAAAGTTTGTTCATATTTCCTGTATTCTGTTTACAATAATAAGTAGGGGCGTGCATTGCAGCAAAAATCTTTCCATTCAATGCAACAATTTGATCAATGAATTTTCAATTTGAATCAATGAATTTTGATTCAAAGTAAAACGGCAATTTTTTATTCCTACTTGTCAATGGAGTGAAGTAACAACAATTAAAATTTACCAGATTTGTGTTCTGCAAAGTTGATGTGGCATTTGACTTTTATGTTTACATGTATATGACATAGGGTATATGACTTTTAGGTGGACAAATATTTATTTTCAATCATACATTAGAAGAGCTTGTATTGCTGGAAAAGTCAGTGAATTGTTTGCCTATTTTATAAAAATTTGTATGTGCAGCATCTTATTGCCAATTTTATATTATTGATTTTACAACTAAAGATATGTTTTGATGTGAACAAATAAAAACCATAATACATTTATACTGAGACTTTCAATTGGTTCACATCAATGGAATAAGTAGATAGAATCAGGCCTACAAACTACAGTAGAACGTCGATTATCCGAAGCTTGGTCATCCGAAACGTCGGTTAACCGAAAGGAAGAAAGAAGCAAAAATCAATAAAATCGTGCGCCAATCACGACTGGTTGTAACGCTACGCCACCGCACGGCTGCTAGGCGGGAGGCGGGGCGGGCCTACGTGACGAAATTGTCGTGCACTATGGCCGCGCGCGCCACTCCTACTGCCACTGACTCAGTATCCGTCTCAAGTCTCAGTCGCCTGTGAGCATTCGACAGCGACAGTTCGTACGAGTTTCTATTGTACTGTTTCATTCTACACTGACTATGTCGTCCAAACGTAAACGCGTAGTGCTTAGTGTTTCTGATAAACTTAAGATATTGGAGCAGTTAAAAAGAGGTGCTAGTGGATCGAGTTTAGCTCGGGAATATGGAGTTGGAAATGCGACGATATCTGACATTAAAAAGAAAAGTGAATCCATCACAAAATTTGCGTGTGTACTCGACAGTGAAGATGGGAGCCTACATAGAAAAACCATGAAAATGGCGGAAAACCAAGACTTGGACACCGCAGTGTACACTTGGTTTATGCAGGTACGTGGACAAGGTCAACCAATAAGTGGCCCTTTGCTTTGTGAAAAAGCCCTAGAAATGAATGCGAAACTTGGTGGTAACGCTGACTTTAAGGCATCAACCGGCTGGTTGAAACGTTTTAAATCTAGGCATGGTATTAGGGAGTTGGATATTCAAGGGGAAAAGCTGTCTGCTGACACTGAAGCAGGAGAAAAATTCAAACATTCGTTTGCAAGTTTGCTCAGTGAGGAAGGCTACGATGATAACAATGTCTATAATGCAGACGAAACAGGCCTATATTGGAAGAAAATGCCAACAAAGTCCTTAGTTTCTAAGAAAGAGATGTCAGCTCCTGGTTTTAAGGCAAGCAAGTCCCGCATCACTGCAATGGTGTGCGCTAATAAAACTGGAACTCATAGGCTACCTTTGCTTATCATTGGGAAATCTAAGAACCCGAGGTGCTTTAAGGGAATTGTAAAATTACCACTCACCTACAAAAACCAAAAGAACTCATGGATGGACACAAGCATTTTTGTCGAATGGTATGATACCGTATTTATACCGGAAGTTAAAAAGCAACACATCGCAACTGGGAGCTCTGGAAATGTTTTGCTAATTATCGATAATGCTCCAAGTCATCCTTCCTCGATGGACCTCGACAGAGAAAATGGCAAGTTCAAGGTGGATTTTTTGCCTTCAAATGTAACCTCAGTTCTCCAACCGATGGACCAAGAGGTAATTGAAAGCTTTAAACGTTATTACAGAAAAGCATTGTTACGGATGGTTCTGCTTGGGCAAGAAGAAGACAAACCCATTCTTCAGCCCTATAAAGCAATAAACATGAAGGATGCTGTTTATATGGCTGCAGAAGCTTGGGACTGCGTCAAGGAGACCACACTGAAGAAAGCTTGGAATAAGCTTTGCCCAACTGAGGCTGCTCCTACACCTGAAGAGCCCCCGACCCAATTTGTGTCAGAACTGGTTGGCCTTATAAACCAATCTCCAGAATTTGAAGATTGTGATCAAGAGAATATTCAAGAGTGGCTTGAATGTGATGTAGATGACCCTGGATATGAAGTGATGACGGACGATGAAATCATAGCTCACGTCCAAGAGAACGGTGATGAAGACGAAGAAGAGGATTATGACATCGACCTCCCTAATGAAAACGGCCCATCCAACGATGAAGCTTTTCACTGCCTAGAGACTGCAATGCTGTGGTTAGAGCAGCAAGAAGAATGTGATTCTGTTCAATTGCTGTCTTTAAAACGACTGCGAGATTTAGCAGCAAAAAAACGAGTGTCTGGACTAAAGCAAAAATCTATTTTGGACTTTTTTTTAATTTCTTTCTGTACACATTCTGATTCTGTAGTCCAGTTCTAAGTACTGTTGTACATGTTTGTTGCTGTATTGTAAAAATAAATCTGGATGTTAATTAATTAAATGTATATTATTGTACAGTATCCACAGACGCAAAATCGGCAAATCGCCGCCGGCCGCTATCCCTTCCCGTCATTTCCCGTTCCCCGTATTTTCCCGTCAATGACCGATTATCCGAAAAATCAGTTATCCGAACACCCCCAATCCCCAATTAATTCGGATAATCGACGTTCTACTGTACAAGAAAAATCTTTAGCAGATCTTTGACAGCTTTTTAGGATGTAAATCTTGATTTACAAATTTTAGTTAAGTTGACTTATAAAGTTTTAGGCAAGCTTAAAGAGTTGTTTTTAAATTGTTTTGTATAGGAAGTCATGTTGAGACTTAAGTTAAAAACTACAGGTATCAATTTTGTAACTGTGAACTAAGGGGGGGGGGGTATCTAATTAGGTAGAAAATAACAGTTTTCTATAAAAATAATAATTTTTACTTATTATATTATATACTTATAATAATTATACTTTATCCATAACCTATACAAACTATCCAAATTACTTTAAAACAAACAAAAGCCAACAAAATCAATTACTACTTAACTAAGGTAAATGACCAGCACATGTTAAACTAAAACAAACAGTGAATTAAAAAAGTATACCGGTGGGGCACACGCACACGTAAGATTTCTCAGGTGCCGTTTGACGTCACTAACTGCTGCGTCTGAAGAAACAGACAATTTTATACTTTTTCTATTATTAAATTAAAACTGTCATAACCTAACCAAACTAACCAAACGTGCTGATAATGAAAAAAATCTAATGAAGGTTTACTAATTAAAAAATAGTTTTGTTCATAAAATAAAATTATAAATGCCTAAAATTCAATTTTATAATGTTTTAATTATAAAATTAAATTGTCATAACCTAACCAAACCAACCAAACTTGCTGATATGAAAAACATTGTTGACAAAAAGTTAAAGCTACCAGCGGGAATCAAACCCGGTACATTCGGATTATCAGCCCGACACGCTATCCACTACACCACCGAGGCCGATGGCTCCAAACCGTATCGTTGCGGTAATGGTGTTCCCTCAAAGTGACGTCAGCAGTTAGTGACGTCAAACGGCACCTGAGAAATCTTCCGTGTGCGGTTTTGAAAGTATACTAGGTATGGGTCCTCAGGTCCGCCAATTGAGCAGAGTAAGAATCAATACAAACAAATAACCTTCTTTACAAATACAAATTTCTAAACAACAATCCAATTCTATTATCAGCTCATCAAGCTTCATCCAAGACGGAAAGAAATTTATTGGCCTCCTTTGCTAAAATACTCTTGGGCTTGGCTGTCAAAAGGTCAAAACTGTAAACAAGTCCTTTAGGCTTTGTAGCACTTTGGAAACAGTGGTTTCATTATTGCCTTCGGTTCTTTTTAAAGCTCCATCCGCATGTTATATCACAACATTTTGATGATTGTACATTTGGTGTTTCAGCTACAGGTATCGCACGCTCAGTGTCGCCAGGCCAGAGTCTACGCAATGTGGCTGTCGCTTTCCCCTCCAACACCATGCCCGCTCAAGCCTCTGCTGAGGTAACTATCTTAGAACAGTTGGCTCTCAATTATCCAACACCTACAGAACTGGGAGTGTTTTAAACTGTATGTATGAAAATTAATGAATTGTTGATTCCACGTCAAAATGTTACATGAATATTTACAATCTCAACAATAACAAAAAAATGTAACAACACAAGTAGGATAAAGAGAAAGTTATTACCAAAACTGTGACTTCAAGTTGCGCAATGAAAAAAATATACATAAATATGTGCAAAGCAAACAGAAATATACATAAATTGGTCTGTGGAATGAGCAGAGATAGGCAAAACTACCTGTGTGTCTGCTGTGCTCCTATAATAAAATTTTCAGGGACCTTTTTTTATTTGAAAGGAGATGAAATAGAAATTACAAAAATGAGAGAACCATTTTGCGGATGATAATATAAATTTGTTTAGAAGAAAAAATAAGTAATTGATGTGAAAGCAAAAAGTTCGGTGGGAGCAAGTGACAGTTGTGTAGGCCAGGAGCTGAGCTCAAGGTTGAGAGGCAGGGGAGGGGACATTGCAGTACAAGGGTCAGGTCAACCACCCAGGTAATCAGCTGTGATGATAACTTCGGCCTCATCCATCCCTAGACTTGGGAGGAATTCTTTGATCCTGATTTTAAATTTGTTAAGAGGAAGACAATAAAAAATAGTTAAATCATTCAAATTCAAATAAAAGCAGATATTGTGAAACATTATGTGAGGTAGGAGTAAAAGGAGTTAGTTGAAGAAAAGAAATATTTTTTTTTTGTAATGCAGTGAGACCAACTCTTGATGAATATCATGTGTAATTCTATGGAAATTATTATTGGAATCTTTTAAAATATGAATTAAGATATTTTTAGCCCGCGAGAGCACCCTTAGCTGCTGTCTAAATGGCCGGGTTTGTACTTTTTTTACGTAAAAACTATATTTATTGGTTATTGGTATTGTCAGCCTTAGCTTTGCATAACACACCACATTTCAGGAACACTGCATACTTTTTGCCATCATTCACATCCTCATTTCAGTCTAGCGACGCCTATTTTCATGTACTAGTCAATTCCACCCTGTGCGTCTTCTGTTGTTTTGGAAGTAACGGTCGATGTTTCGTAAATTAATGCTTATTTTCTTTTAATTGTTGTTTGGCTACAGTTGTAATTTATTAGTATTGCCATTAAATTATGTGCTGGGCCATAGAGAAGTTGTATGTTCCTCTCAGTGGCTAGATGTGGAATCTAACGAGCAAAGTAGGATTGATAGTCCATGCTAGAGTGTTGAGAGAGATGAGGATGCTGAATGATTAGTGAGGCTTGCAGGATATTCTAAGGCACCTTTTCAATGAACCATTTACTGAGAGAGGTGAAAATTTAAATGATAACAAACAATGAATCCTAAAACTTAGGAAATCTATCTTACAAAACAGTGATAATATATAATAATTTATAATAGAACTACTTTTAGTCAACTATGTATTTTTCATAGGTTACTATACAGTTTGTATTATATGTATATGTCATTTATAATTGCATTAATAAAAAAAAAAAATAAAGGCAACATTGATTGTATGAGAAATGATTTCCGAAAAAAAAAACAATTCAAGGTTTGTGATATTATTACAGCTGTCCATTTTATGTTTTTTTTTTTTTATCTTAAGCATATTCAGAAGGTTATAAATTAAATAACACTATTTCATATAGGGCGGCATTCGGGTATCTTCTGCACCTTCCAAATCCTACTATTATAATTGTGTTTTTAGCAACATTCTGAACCATGCCCTCGTGCCTGCACCCAGACTAACGAAATGGAAGCGTGAACCCAGCGCAGGCCCGAGGAGCGGCTCACAAACTTTACTTAACAAAATGAGAACCATGGATGGAGGTTCAAGAACAACACGCCATTTGAGAGAAACTAGCTGTAATTGACTATTTAAATAAAACACAACAACAATAATTAACAACAATACATGAAACTCTCAATTAAACTTGAAATAAATTTCGCTACCAATCTGGCCTACTAACTTACAGTCATTTCTTTGATTATTCAAAATAGGCTAAAAAGACCCTACTAGCTTTTACTTTCAAAATTCTTTTAAATTAACAAAATATAACAATTAATATAAATATGTCTTCTTAATACTGCATTTTTGAACTTGGTAACTATAGAAAATTTAGGGGCCCCAAAAAATGAATTTAATTGAATAGGCTAATTAAAAGGTTATAAAATTTTTTAAAGATTAACAAGTAATTAGGCTAGCTAAAATAAAATTTTAAAAGAAATAACAAAAATAAACTCTATAGGCCTCAACAATAATAACTTTAGATAGTCTCTTTCTTCTTTTTATAAATCCAACTATAATTTAAATATATGACGAAAACAAAACAACAAGTAACTTGCGGTACGACGGATAACTAGTTCATGGGTCTTCAGGCGCACATCACTGGAGGGCTGCTGAAGTTCGACGGAGAGGGGGGCCGGCCAGAGTCCCAAAAGAGGGCCCCACGAAGAAATGTTTCTCCGCCCATGCTCCAAACGTCGAAGGTTGACGGTAGTCCTCCTGGGCCCCAAAAGGCGCGCATGGCGCTCTTAAACTACTCCATAACCTCGCAGACTAAGCACAAAGTAAAAAACTTTAACAACTATGCATAAAACATTTGCCAAAAAGGCGATGGAAAAGGATGAAAAGTGTCTGCGAGGTTAACTAGTTGATTGTCACGCAACCTCTGAAGTTCTTGGCGGTGGGAGTAATAAGAACAAAAACCCACAGCCTTGGTCGGGGTCGTGGGAAGTAACAAACGAAACACTAAACTAGCCTACTATAAAAAACGCCTTGACCATTGAATATGAGTCGTGACATTCGCCGGTGGAATTAGTCACGGCTCAATTCAAAGGTTCCATAATGTTATTCTGTTGTTGTTCATTGTGACCCTTGGTTGGAATATATTATTGATAAAATAAAAGGGTTACCTTATCCAACCACAGTTGCTGGTATGACAAACTAGATTAGATTCGTTCCTTAGAACTTCGCCAGGTCATTGTATGCAACCACATCATCAATGTATTAATACATTGTGGTATGTCAAAAGATGCTTTAAAATACTGTCAAAATCACAATAGTCAAATCTAGTCATGTTGATCAAATGATTAAAATGGAATAAAAAGTGATAAAACTGGGTAAAAACTGTAAAGGCTGGCCAGCACTGTCTTATCACTGTCACTGACTAAATAAAACTGGTTCCATAATACTTTCATAACAACCGCCACATTCATTCTGTTTTAAACTGTAATTTAACCTGCAGTAGAACCTTTGTCAACTGAAGCGATTTAAACCAGAATAAAGATTTACAGGAATGGCCTAAGAACATAAAAACATCTAAATGCGTATAGAAATTTTGATTCAACTTAACTGTGACTTTGTTTTACAGGTAGAGAAGCGGGTGGTGGGAGCAGTACCGGTGCCAGTGACAGGAGCAGGTGTGGCGACAGCTCCACGAACTGCAGCTCCAGTTGCGGCAAAGATGTTTGCGCCTGGTGGTCCGGCCAAGGTTGGCTTTCTCGGCTCCATTGCGGACGGAAAAAAGCAGCCAGCGATCGGAAGGGGAGCGCCTCCACCAGTGCCGCCAAACAAACCTGTCGTTCCGCCTAAGAAAGATACAATCCTATGTCGAAGAGGGGACGCTCCTGTCCCTTCCGATGAAAATAAATCTAGTCCACAAACGCTTAAGTATGGGATCCTGGCTAAAGAGAACAAAGTGGTTCACAGTGGAGGGGGTGATCAGGTGGGTGAAGCGGGAGGATTGCATGAGTTAACGACTGAAGATGTTGAGTTAAGCTTGCATCAGTTGACCTCCAACACTCCCACCAGTTAGCATAGCCCCCTCAGGTTCAGTCAAATCACTGATCACTGTCAGATGAAATAGTAATACTCTTCAGCTGTATGTATTTTACCTGCGACCGTTATTTAAACTAGCCTTTTCAATTCAGTTCTTAGAACTGTAATTTTTACAGTTTTGTCTACTTACTTTACATCATTGTTTGTTACTTTACAGTACAAGTTTGGACCAATGAGGTTCAAGGGTTGAGAGAATTAAGTAAAATTGTAATGCTTCGAACATCAACTTATCAGTTGTTAATGCCAATTTAATTAATTATACACTAATGAGTGAGTGGTTGCGACAATGAGTCGTTGCATCACAATCAGTGACAATGAGAGGTTATAAACGAAAACATAGACGTTATGAGTAGTGATTGTTAGTAATTAAAAAAAGGCTGTAGGTAAAGTAGTGTATGCAACTCGCGTAATTTGCCTTTAAGACACTTGTAGAAGTTTCAAAGGCACTCGCCAAGGCTTGTACCTACTCGTGCCTTAAAGACTATCGTTACGTGATCATTGCATAAACTACTATTGTTTCATTAACCTCTGACCTCTGAGCGATTTGGCTGGACTATCCTTCGAGTGATATTTTATTCTATGTTTCTGTTTATAATTTAGCTGCATAAATTCCTCACACATAATATATTTATTTTTTTAAAGGTTTCATTTATTTTCATATTAGAGTGAGTTTTATTTCTCTTTATGAAATCAAAAAGTTTTGTTTTAAATTTTTTTATCCGAATATTTTGTATAGAGTTGATTTTATTCTGCGATTATTCTCCATGTATGTATTTTAGTTTTTAATAAAATTTTAAACTTGTGTATGGTTTTGTTATTATTTATTTTCATTCCATTATGTTTTTTTTATATAAGTTTTATTTTTTTAATGTAATATAGTACATTTACTGTAAAACACAGATTGTAAAAACTTTTAATAACATTTCAAAATAAAAGGATTTTTTTATGAAGGGTAGTTTTTGTGTATGGAGGCGTAGTTTGCTTGTAAACCGCAACGAGGCTCCTCGCCACTACTAACATCATTTTTGAACAGGTTGCAGCTCTGTTGCTGACATTTACGCTTCACTGTGTGTTTTTTAAATTATGTTACTATCCATTCTCCCGCCACATGCGAGATGAGGCCAGTGAAACATGTTTTGATTACAAGAAACATATCCGATGCCGACATTCATTGTCAGATGACTGAAGGCTGAGCCCTAATGCAATGAGTGAGGGTTAAGTGCAGAAACTCGTTATGGGGTGAAAAAATGGCCGTGGAATCCTTTTTCCTTTGTGGTCTTCTATGAGAAGTCTGAGTACACTCCAAAATACAATTCCTTCCGAAATGAACATTTTCACGGCCATTTATAAACACCCTAGCCTATTATGCAATTTCCTTGCTATTATTGCATTAGGGTCATAAACTTCAGTCATCTGGCGATGATTGTCAATATCACATATGTTTCTTGTGGTCAAAAACGTATCACTGACCTTAATACTCTAGTTAAAAACAATTTTAAAACACACAGCAAAGTGTACACGTCAGCTACAGATCTGCAATTGTTGTCAACCTGTTCTCAAATGATGCCAGTAAGTGGCGAGGAACCTCGTTGCGGCGTTCAAGCCAACTACGGATGTATAAACAAAAAACTACCCTTATAAATCACCCTTGTATATTAACATTTTACACTTACACCCACTCATCTACAAAATGGTATTTATATATAAATATGTCGCCTGATGAGATTTCCGGGATCAGCCCTAGGTTGAATCGTAGAACATTTTTAATGAATGAAAGTGACTGTTTCCCAACTGGTGTGTTTACCATTTTGTATTGAGCACAGTGTAAATGTAAAAAAGATGCATTTTTGGAGTTTTGTTAAACTTTTTTAGTTTACAAATTTCTTTTATGTGCTCTAACGCTTTGTAGCAATATTTCTTTCAGTGCTTTATTATATTTTAAAATCAAACCAAAAGATCATCCGTTGGATTCATTTATTCATTAAGGCTTTGCTTGGCTTCTAGCTCTGACACCATTTGCTTGATCACAATCAATTTCTTAAATAAAGCCAAAATGAATCTATAAGCTATGGACACATAAACATCAGCAAAGTGTGATGATGAAGCTGTTTTCCTCAATTTTATATTCATAATAACAGGTCACAGTAGGTTATTTCATAAAATATGGTTAAAAAAGGGTTAAATACCTGCTATTAGACAATCCATTCAATCCATCAATCCATTCATTTCAATGGATTGCCCAATAGCAGATATTAAAACTTAAAAAATATTATTTAGAAATCCAGAGGCTAACATCTACAATGAAAATAAAATATGGGCTTCATCCTACTCTTAGGGATTAAAAACAGTGTCTGTCTGATTATGTCGATTTGAGTGATTAAGGTTATAAAATTTTATAAAATTAATTCATTAAAGAACTGTTTTGTAAAAACACCACCATTACACTTTGATAAATCATTGTCAAATAACAGTGATAAAAATCTCTCACCAGTTTCAAGGGTGATAGTTGTAGTTAATGAGCATTGTATGTGTGCTCAAAGCCACTGGCATTTTGTAAACTAAAAATGAAATGCTTCTTAGGAAAAGTGGTCTAAACAGCCAAAATGTATTTTGGGTATGATTATACATATTTTACCCTAGTCCAAACTAGCTCTAACGGCGAGTGGTGAAATCTGTTTACTTCAGTTAAGAGCTAACTGCAGTTAGAGGAAGGCTTAGCGGCGGTTTAAGTGTTTGGTGAAATCGGGCCTAAATCTACTATTTTGGACACTTTTAACACAATCAATTGATGTAGTTGCACAATCCTCACTACAATAGTTCAGTATGAGCTCACGTTAAAACCGTTGCTAGCCTGTAGCTTAGAATGTGAGCTTTATTTTGGTGTAGGTTGGTACTAAAATTTCCCGTACAATCAAAATCCCGTCTGACAATGCTTTTGTCCCGGTTTCGGGGATTTTCTCTCTTCAAGCCATATTACAAGGCCACTGACTACTGATCCAGGCAGTGCTGCTACCTTTGTGTGTTTTAGGGAACTACGTCCAATCTCGGGGTAACTTAGTACAATCACCGCTGCTCTTTTGTTATTTGTCTTTTGTTGTATATTTGATTGAAATATTTGAATGCCAATTGCGTTCACTGTTACGGTGCCGCGCCAGGGCTTCGCCTGGGCCTTGCCGCCATTGGCGAGCGCCTGTTGGAATGCCTGCCGCACTGAGCGTGTTAAGAAGAAGGGTACTAATAAGAAAAGTGAAAATAAGGAAGAATGGGCTCGAAATACTAGAAAACGTCACAGGTTATATGGAAAAGGTTATGTTTCTTCCACAGGGGTTAATGTCCCAGGTAAAATGTTTAGTATAGTAGAAAAATGTTGCAACAAGAACTGTTTTACTAAAATATCAAATAAAGATCAACAACTCTTGTTTGATAAACTTTGGACCTGTGAGGCAAAATCAAATCAAGATGCCTTGCTTGCTAGTTTTATGAGTACTGCTGTCAACACAGGGAGGAAAAGGCCAACAGTCAATCCTAAAGTGGACAGACCTAAAATTTGGAGGTATGAGGTTAAATTAAAATTGAAGGAAACAGTATTGATGTGTGCCTCTGAACTTTAGGGAAGGAAATAGAAAAAATGCAATACCAAATAAATATGGTAGCATTTCAAACGGTTAAGTCTGCCTGCAATACCAATTTATGAAATTTCTTACTTCATGAGTGATATGACAATATTTAATGGTTCTTCCTTAACTGCTAAGTGTGAACAGTTTATAATGGCAACCTGTTAAGTAAGTGTTATTCTAATATAAAAAGAAACCTGTGATATTTTTTAAACTCAGTACTGTACAGAAAATAACTAAAGAACTTGGTTCTTCCTTTTTACTTTCATAGATCTGTGTTTCATTGATTGTGATGATGTTCTATAGTAATATAGTCTGGACCCGCTGAATTATTTTGCTTTGTTTGTGATGATGTTCTATAGTAATATAGTCTGGACCCGCTGAATTATTTTGCTTTGTTAGAATAATGATTTATGTGAATAATGCATTTCTGTGTTTGCTTCTCCAGTAGACCGATCCAATGGAAGTGACCCAAGCCAAGACAAGAAACAAAATTCCATAGTATTGTGAGTAACACTTAGTAGATGTTCAAAAATCAGATATTAAATTTATAATTTAAATTAATTTTGTTTGTTTTTAGTTCTTATACGTCCTAATAAATAACCAGTTGTTGACAAATCTTTACTAAAATATATACTTAGGATTTTGTCATACTCTCTAAGTACCGGTAATAACAAAAAATTAAAAGAATTAGAGGGTACACTATGTTTGAAGCAGTTGATTGAATTCAGATCCTCTGACTTCTATTAAAAAATGTGCAAAAATTATATTCTGTAATAAGTAGGGCGAAATCTATTTCACATCATGTATTTTATTTTACTGCATATACACACTAATTGTGTGTGTCATTTAAATCATAGATGATGTTACCTAACAGTGAAATATGAAGATAAACACCAATGGTAGATTATTGTACTGTAGTGTATTGGTACTGAAGTCACCATTAGTACAAGGGAAGCTGCATCAGAATTGGTTAGTCTTTTGGCTGTCAATAACTTTCCATCTTCTCTCTTTTCAACATCACACAGTCTTGGGCTTTAAGTCCCAATGTGGTGTGGTCTAACTAAAGACCCAAGAGATAATGTTGCCCTTCTTTCTTGACCCCTCAACAAACCTAAAGCCTCTTATGACCATGTGCCTGAGTCATAGATATATAATAACAACACTGTATCGCCGACTCCGTGCTACGAGAACGAGCCGGCACGCACCCGTTACCCCCACCTCATGTAAGTAATGTAAGGGGTCTGCGGTTCACCGATGGCATTGAGAGGCGGGCAAATTCTCGTCTTAAACATTGGTTAAACACTCTGATTTCACTTTAAACCTTTATTACTATCGGTATATCATGATACAGCATGTTTATACAAGTATTATAAATAGTAGGTCCTACATATAATCCATTTATACAAAGCTAATTCCTAAATCATGAGTCCGTAAGCAGAGTTGATAAATTTTTTGTTTATAAATTATTATTTTTACAGTATTGAACAGTGTACTAGAATATTTCATGTGGAGGTAACAAAACCAAGTGCGATTGTGATATTATAACATATTACTATATCGTAATTGTACGATAAATCATTATATATCATGCCGTACTTGATAATGTGCTAAAATGGAAATATTTGCCTTCGTGTGATGTGGCTGAACAAAATAATCTTATTTAGGCCGGGTCTACACTATCCGTTTTCAATGGTCCCGTTGAACAGGCGCGCACACATTGGTCGAAACCGGTTGCAAAAATGCAACGCACCGTCAACGGGATGTTGCTGCTGCGTGGTGGGACTGTGGGACAATGACAACATTCAGTCTTGTTTGAGCGTCCATATTGTCCTGTAGCCTTGTGCAGTTTAAATAATATATTCTGCTGTGTAGAAATTTAGTTGAACAGTTTGATGTGGATAAATTCATTGAAAATATTCACGGCCAGCCGTCATTGTGGGATAAGCAAGCCGAAGAATATTCTGATAGAAGTATACGGGACAAATATTCTGTGATTTGTTATTAGTAAATCACTTGCTTCCATTGCATACTCAAGTTTTATATTATACAGCATGACTGTTAACTTATAAAATAAACCTTACAGCATAACAAAAATTGTTTACAAGAAAATGTTTCTAAACTGCTTAACACGTCTACTCTCTGTTACTTCACGACTGAGAATGACGCGTGGGATCACTGGTAAAGAATTATGTGCACACGCAACTAGTGTTCCTGTTGAAACGCATCCGTTTTTTATGGATGCGGTGAAACGGATAGTGTAGACCCGGTCTTAACATTTGTCTTAGGCCTGTAGAGGTAGTATTTTCAGCAATGGTCCTTTTCTTCGCTAAATCCAAACCTTTAATTCAGAAAAAAAATCCAATTATCCTTATTAGTTTTAATTTGTATGTTTTCTCGCCGTTTTTCTACTATTCCGTGAGTTCACCAAAAACATAATTGGTAAATTTATTGCTATCGTAATTTATACACCGTTTCATGCCAAAACTACTCATACACTTTTAACACATACATTTTTAACAGTTTTTAAAACACAAACAATTCCAAAGAAGTCATCGTTTGGATACTAAAATTTTCCCGTATTTACAAAACCTGCAAAATCTATGCAAGGGGGCAAACGTTGAGATTATGTAGTCTTAAATAGTAGATGGAAACAAGTTTCGCAACTAATCTTGAGAAAAGTTTTGCTAGCAATATAGCATACTATATAATATAAAATGTTTTACTGGTAGTATGAGAGACTATTTAAACTGTTGTTAGGGCCTTTACAGTGTTAATGTGTGTTAAACCACAGCACAAACATTGTCCCCAGATTTAGACTCCCCAAACACCGTTTGACCCTATATGAAAAATCTCCATTGTATGCTGGGCTGAGATTGTACAATGTGCTTCCGCCGTGCTATAAATCACTAAGCAAAACCAAATTTAAAGAGACAATAGATAATTTACTTATTGACAAGGCTTTTTACTTAATTGAAGATTTTTACAGAACTTCAATTTAGAACATTTTTTTATTTTTTCATTTTAAGTTTTTAATTCTAAGTTAAGTTTAAATGTTGAATATTTTTGATGTATGGATATAGTTTTGACAATGCATCTATTCTAAATGTTATGACATGTATGGAATGTTTTGTGCAAATAAATTATGTCTATGTCTATGTCTTGGCTTAAAACATTTACCAATTGGCACTTGGAATGTAAGAACCCCTGCAACACCTGGAGCTAGTGATATATTAGTAGAAGAACTGGAGAAATACAAAATGGACATTGTGGTACTACAGGAGACCCGTTGGCCCTTGGCAGGAAGGATAAACACAAAGAAGTACCTGATTTACTATAGTGGCTGTAAAGAAAATAGGTTCTATGGAGGAGTAGGTTTTGCATTAAACAAAAAATTAGCTGAAGCTGTGATACACTTTGAACCAGTAAGCAATAGAATGTGCAATTTAGAATAAGAGGATAATTTAATAACTTTTTTTAATTAGCATTTACGCCCCAACAGAAGATGCAGATGAGAATGAAAAAGATAATTTCTATGATCTTCATTTTGTTTGAGTTAAGCCTCCGAATCACTGATCAAAACGTGCACTGGTGAAATTACCTGCTGTCAAGTAATCCTTTTGACCTCGAAAGGCAACCGGTTTTCGATCCTCACGGGATCATCTTCAGGCAGACGTAGTCATTCTCTTTTTGTACAAGCCTGCGGCAAACAGTTGTTTTCTGGACTAAATCCTTGCGTGGGAAGTTCGTCTAAATAGTGTAGTGTGGCGTAAAATACATTGTTTATTTAATACAGTAGTAAACAGGGAATAAACAGTACTGTACATAACAATAGAAACAATTATGGTATGTATACAAATAAATACAGTATCCTATAAAGAACTACTTTACTGTATATAGAGTACAGCAATGATGCGTTCAGATTAGTGGACGTTCGGATTAAGGGGGTTCGGATTAAGGAGGTTCCACTGTAAACCATTTATCTAAATCTGTTAATGAATTGTAGATTTCTAATTTTATATCCTGGTCACATTTACACTTCACTAGGGAGGTTGTGTCCTCAGCATACAAAATTAGGTTACTTTATTTAACATTATAAGGCAAATCATTTATAAATATTAAAAATAACAGAGGGCCCAAAATAGACCCTTGGGGTACTCCATTACTTACAGTGCCCCAGTACGATATCGACTTGGTACCATTATTGTTACTGTAACTAGTTTGCTGTTTTATTTTGCTAAGAAAAGACTGAACCCAGGCCTAATAATTACCTAAAATGCAATAAAACTTGAACCTACTTTACACAGTCAAAAGCCGAGGGTAGATCACAGAACACACCAACAGTAATCTATCCAAGTCCCCCAAGACCTGCGCAATTATTCGAGACTCAGCCCCACTAGTACTGTAACTGGTTCAAAAGCCAAACAGATTCTCAAAAAGAAAACCATTACAATCTAGGTAAATGCTTAACTGGTTGTGGGATATATAATGTGCTGTTGCTTTGAGCACTTTAACAAGAATCTCATCCCAAGCAGGGTGTTTCTGAGGCCTATTATGACCCTTTTTTTATGTACAGATATTGAAAAAAAAGTTTTACTAAAGTATTAATTAACGCTAAAAACTTAGTAAAATATATATTGCATCTTATAAAGAAAATACCTACAAGAGTTCGCAGATATGAAAGCTTAACTTACCTTAGTCCTATAGTTCTTTGACAATATTAAATTGCATTTTTGAAGATTACTTGATATTTCCTTAAACAAATTTATAGTTAAAAGCTTTTGAGCGGTAAACCATTGTAACAAAATAGTTGAATGTTACTTTATTATGGGCTAATTTACAATTTGAGTAAATGATATAACAATAAAGATTACACACTTCATTTGAGTAACTGTTATAACAAGAGAGATTACACACTTACAAAGTTATTTTGATTTGGCAGAATTTCAAAGTCCTTCCTGACTAGTACGCCATTTGTTTAGGTTTGATTCAGCCAGCTCTAAATCCTTGGTTGTAAAGGTAGAACTTGTTTGTGGAGCACCAACTGAACATAAAATGTTATCAAATGGGATAAAACAGGAATCTTCTCTTTGTGGTCAGTAAAATGATTTACATGAACACTAGTTCAGCATCTTCATCTTCATCTGAAGTATTCCTCACAAGAGCAAAGTACCAATGGCCATCATACACTGCAGCAACATAGGAGTTTAGTGAGGGCTTTGAAGATGGATGCCACAAATTGTCCTCTATAAATGAAAAAGTCAAATCTGGATCTTTGGTCGCCGTTACCCTTCTAATTTCTAAGGAATCACTAGAAATCGGTTTATAGTGGTGAAAACTTCTAGTTCCTGGCACAGTTCTTGTTAGTGAAAATCACTCTTCCAGTTTGATCCGCAATTCATAATTTTCAGCCTTTGATATAAAGTGAAAGTTGATTTTCTCTATGTTTGATTTACAAAAGTCAAACACAGCAGCTGCAGTAGTTATTTGTTCATGATCAGGTCGTTGAAGGCTTGCTTTTCGAAGTGTGCGTTTTATGGTACCTCCAAGACAATCGCAGGTTGACTTACCATGGCTTGTGGCATAAAAGGAGTGCTCAGCATAAATCCCAAAATCGTTTTCATGCTCACATATATTTTTAAAGTTATTCCTGTTTTTGTATTGACCGGCACGGCACATCCATCCGTAAAATAGTGCACCTTTGTGACTGATGGAAAACTGTCTTTCAGCCATTTCATGATTTCTATTTGGACAACATTAACAAAAGATACATCATGATCCAAGTCATCACTGATAAAAACAGTGATTTAAAACCTTTAGTTCCCCCTCACTCGCCAAATAAACACATACTGAATGAAGTGTACAACTGCCTCTTGACCAGTGATAGCTCTGAATTTCATTTTGGATTACAAAAGAATAGTTCTCACTTAAGTCCATCAGTATTACTGCATCATTAAGAGAAAGGTTTTCTTTAAGATGTTTTAAAGATTTAGCTTGGGATTTTGCAATAAAAGAGTGGGGAATGAGCTTCTGAAGCTTATCAACAAGCAATTTGATGAATTCATCTGCACTTGTAGTTTGCCTGACTAATTCTGGTCGGTCAGTGCTCATCCACTGAGTATACTTAACTTCATCGTCATCATCATAATCTTGTAGTTTATTTTTTTTAAATTCTATTATTGCATCATTTGACAGCCATTCATCACACTGTCTAAGCAGGCAGTCTGAATTTTCAGGATCACAAACCATAAACTTGATTAAATCATGATGTGTTTCTTCAATCTTGATAGCGTCAAGAAGTAGTTTAACATTTTGGTGGATACTACAAACACAAACCGAATGGGTGCCCGAAGCACCTGCAGAAATACACCATTTTGGTCGCAATGTACAAAATTTGGAAAATCCTATTTTGTCCTGAGGGTTGTCCCATTTGTAGTAGGAGAATAGTTCATTTAGATTACATAATAGTAACCTTTTTTGCATGTAAACATTTCGGCTGATGCTAACTTTATCTTTTGCTCCTGGTAACATTCTACTATATTCATCTAACTGATAAAATTCTTTGACACGACTTATCACATCTGCAGGAAGTACTTTACCCTTTTTTGGCTCAGGTAGGGATAAAATACCTTTTTCTTTTTTAATTTTTCTTGATTGACGAACAATGTATTCGCTAACTTCAAATTCGGCCATTACCTTTTCTTTGCTCCAAGATGATGGTGCTAATGTTAAAATTTGGATTTTCTTAGATCGGTTGACTTCTTTTACCTTATTTTTTAGAAGTTCTATCATTGTGTCAAAATCTTTTGCTTTGATTACTATTTCTGGGTCAACAATTTCTTCATCAGAACTTTCAACTGGGTAATCTAAAGCTCTAGAAACCTTTTCTTTTATAGCATCAGTAACACGTTTTAATTTTCTCTTTCCTAATGAACTTTTACTCTGAGGGGCAACTACATGACGTTTTAGGGGAGAAACACCCAACTCATCAAAAGTTTTATTAGCCTCCTCAATTAATTCCTTTTTTGTTTCACTATCCACAATGGGAAATGTTGGATCTTCAGCTTCACTGTTACTGTCAACAGATTGAATTTTCTTGGTACACCAAGTACGACATTGAGCACATAGTTTTTCACCGGGTTTCACTAAGACACCGTTTTCAATTAAAGACTTTGCAAAGGACAAACTTGCAGAACACAAAGATTTTTTTACAGGTCTCTTGTGTCTTTTGTTTGGATCACAACAACTCCTTTCATGAGATTCAAATACTTTAGTGTAATAGTATTTGTGATGAGCACACACTTTGGTAAAGTGGTCTAGTCTTATGCCAGTTCTTAATAAAATAAGTTCTTTATCATCATCAGTTAGCTCTGTTGTATCAAACACTTGTTCAATAGATACATATGTGGTTTCATGACAGTCTATGTTTAAAAAATTACCAATACTACAATTATTAGGATGTTCCATGTTTAAAGAGCCTTGTACATTTAATTGCATTTAATTGGGCATTTAATTGCAGCAGTCTAAATTGATATTGGTAAAAGTGTGTTAATCATTGTAGGCTATAATACTTATTGTTTTTGCTTAACTTGCTGTGTACCCTTAATTTTAGTTCATATAAACTAGTAGTCTAATAAAATAGTTATTTGTGCAACTAGTGAGAAAAGTGAGCAATTGACTCACTCGAGAGATATCCTTACTCACAAGCCGTAGGCGAGTGAGGAATGATTTCTCGAGTTGCACATTATACTTTTCCTACAGTTACCATAAAACAAATAAATTAGTGAAGAAACATTGTCTCACTGATGAGCGAATTGGCCACTTTGCTTTCTCAAATCAGTGAGAGAACATGTACATTGTTAGGTAACTGTAGGAAAACGAAATTAACACTTTTAAAATCTCACAATAAAATTAACACAATCAAACACCACCAACACACAACATTTACTGATCACAGTTAGAGTGAGACTGAAGTTTGTCTGAAGCTACTTGCTTCTGACACATAGCTTTCATGTCTGTGCTTGCTCTGCAGGTCACAACATGTCAGCTTGTACACTTCTCTCTTACTCTTATCCCTGATTGTGGGTTAAAAACTTTTGTTCAAATATTATTAATTCCTACCACTGAATACAATCTGGCTACTAGTGAACTAGTAAACTACTTCAAAATTTAAAAAATGTGCATGATATTTTTATAGTGGGTTACTTAAAATCAATTCAACATTTTTCCTTAAATTTTAAAGGAAACAGTTTACAAAAAATATATTAGTATGAAGAAAAACATTAACATCTTTATGTTTTAAGTAATAGCTTAAGGAAAATATAAAAAAAAACTTGTTCTATCCCTTTGGAGAAAAAAAGATGCTGTTGTTTTCCATTATCCGTTGTCGTTTATTTTATAAATGATGAAAATAAGAAATGTAAAATTAATTATCTAATGTAGGCCTAGTTAATATGATCTATTCCTCTATAATATAGCATAGAAGTTACTAATGAAATTGTAAATAGGCTTAGACTGAAAATTCTAGTATTTTTTTTATTTTTAGATATACGATACATAAAAAAAATTTTACATAGAAAACCACTAATGTCTATTTATTTTCAAACAGGTCATAACTTAAGGAAAATTCTGCAAAAAAAATTATTGTTCTAGCTGGTTGGAGAAAAAAGTTATTGCTGTTTTTCACAATCCTTCGTCAAATTAAAAAAAATTAAATTAAAAATATAAATTTTTTATTATTTTTTTATTTTACTCTAGAGTGACCTATATATAGTTTTTTTAATGTTCAAGATATAGGAAACTTGCCTTAAAATTTTGAAAGAGTTATCTTATGGTTTATGAGTAATTAATTTTTTGGTCGCTGAGACTACATTTGGTTGTCGATTCCGAGGCCTGAAATGGACAAAAAAAAAATAATATAAAAAAAAGTATCGGCCGTATCTCTGAAATGTTTTGTAGTTTTACTTAGGGCATAGGAATGAACATTTTCACAAAGTTTCATCAATTTCTGAGATGGTGGGTTTCATGACCCGGGTGATTTGACGTGAAATGACTCTGAAAAAACACAGGATAGATGCCATCGGTACCAGGACCTTTAAATGGTTGAAATGCCCTAAGAGCCCATTTAATACCGTTAAAGGTAATCACAGCCCTAGCGCAAGCCCAATCTTCCCTTGCCGTCCGCACCCTAGTCTCTCTTTCCATCTCCTCCTAGACTATGCTCTGCGGTTGCAAGGATCCTGGGAAGTGAGCGCTCAAAAGGCTATCCAGCACTTTTTCTGGGCCGTCCGTATATGTGCCATCCTCCTTAAGCATTGTTCCTAAAGGTTTGGCCAGACCTCGAGCTAGTACTATATGAAGCTTTGCACATTCAGAAACACTCTCCATGTTCTGACAGAATTCTCTCCATGACTTTTTCTTAGCTCTTCTCATTGTCCTATTGTAAACAGTGAGCATCTTTGAGTAGTTGTTCCAATTTCCCGTACCCTTTGCTACATTATACAGTCTGCGAACCTTCCTCCTCAGAGCTTCTAACCCACTATTCCACCAGCAGGCTTGCCTGCGCATGTTCTTAACAGTCTCCGGGCACGCTTCTTGGTACGAGCTTAGTATGGCCGCATTTAGAGAATTCGCCATGCTCTCCACCCCATGCCCTTCTGTGTCTTTTAATTGTCTTAGTCTGTCCCCTAGAACCTCTCGATACTGGTTCCAGTCTGTCCTTCTCACGTTCCTATAGGTCTCTTTTGTACAAATCAAGTGTATAGTGAATTCAATGTAACTGTGATCAGACGCTGGGTGGTCATCAGGTATGACCATTTTACAACCTTTGTCGCCGCATAATTACTGGCCAAGGTTATGTCCAAAACCTCTTCCCTTAGTACCACCCCTCTCCTCTGTCTAAAGGTTGGTTTGGATCCCTTGTTGAGTATAACTAAATTAGATTCAGCTATAAAACTTAACAAGCTTTCACCTCTCTCATTGACGTTGCTACTGCCCCAGGCCACATAATGGGCATTGGCGTCGCAGCCCAACAGCAGGTGTCTCCTTTCCCTGGCACCATATTCAACAACCATCCTCATTTCTCTGGTCGGTGGTGGTTCCTGAGAGTCATATGGCAGGTATACTGACGCAAGCAGGATTCTGACGTCACCGTCACCCATCTGCCCGTAACCTCGGTCACGGCACAATCCCTAGAACAGAATTAGTGACTTTCAGTGTCTTAATATCTCTTACCGACAAAAATGCAAGCTCTAGGTTTTTCACTGTCAGTATCATCAACTCACCTTTTGTGGTGCCCATCCCCATGATTCTGCCTCCTGCGGTCCATGGCTAATGGATCAGAGCCACACCTATGCAGTCAGCAAGAATTTTCTGGCAAAGCGTAGCCGTAGCCACCTTGCTGTGTTGGAGATTTATCTGGAGCACCGCAATCACCTCTACTTGTGGGGGATCCTTGCTCCCATGCAACCTCTCGCAGTTCAAGAATGGGCGCATCGCAAGAGACTTCAGCTTCTGCGGGGAGTTTTGTCAATTATCATGACCAGGAAATGTCCGCTAGGGTTTGAGTTTCCCCCAATAACCGCCCAGTGGTCTGTGTCAAGGTCATTCTGCAGCTTTAGGCCCTGCATCACGTCCTTCAAGGTTTTTGCCCCGGTTGTGGTGGGAACAAACGCTGATACCTTCACAGCTTTTCACAAGGTCTTTGGCTGGGGAAAGCTGTAGCAGGTTTCCCTCAAAGGGGCTCAACTCCTGAACTTGCTTGACCAGCCAGTACTTTGTGGCTGCGTTAGTACAGCTGACCACTAGGCATCTGCCTTCAAGATGGCAGCTGCTTATCCTGACATCTTTGCCACAAATGGCCCGTCTGGACAGCTCTCCCTTGATTTTATTGGCTTCAACCTCTGTCAGTTTCCTGTCCGGGTGTTCAGTTCTGGCGATTGCCATCTTCTCCACGGACAGTGTCTCCGAATAGGTGGGTGCCGGTGCCCTCTATAAAACACCCGACCCCTCCCTCCTTCCTCCTCGACTTCTTTTTCTCGCCCCCAGCATCCTCAGGTGTCAGGTGCTCTCGCCCTCCTCTTTCCACCTGTCCTTCTGGAGGCTTCAATAGAGTTGGCTTTGGGAGTGCCGCCCTTGCCCTGCTTTTCCCCGCATCCTGGTTCCCAGGGGAACTGGCTTTGCCGGGGGCAGGGTTTGGGTGCTTGGCAGTCCACGCCAGCTTCCTCTCACTTCTGGATAGCATTTTTTCGCCTTTGGCTAAAGCCTCCGCTATCCTCCGTCTTCGTAGCTCTCCCCTGGAAAGTCGTTTGTTTTTTCTTTCCTTTCCAGTATCCGGGAGCTTGTCTTCATCATCAGATTTTAGTAGGCCTTCCTCCTCCATCTGGATCGGATCTTCTACGTTCACACTAGCAATAGGAGTGCTTTCGACCTGTCGGTGACACTCTTCTTGCTCATCAGTCTTGGTTTGGTTGGTTTGCTCACCAACTATTTTTTGAACATCCATTTTGTTCCCACGAGTACCGGGTATCTAAAGGTCCACCTCCCCATTGACCCGATTAGAGAAGTAATTGGTTCATACGACTGGGTTCCCCCTGGTTCCCAGAAGGCTCCGTTTCAGACACTGAGTAGTAGGCCCTCAGTGCCGCAAGGCTCTCAGCACGGGTCGCATTCCACCTTAGCCCAGGGCTCGCAGTGCTCAGACATAGCTATTGCTATGACTGAACGTCTGGGTAAGCGTCCTGCTCTAAGAGAAGCAAGCCTCATCTCAGACCAGTACGAAACACCCAGTTCTGGTGGTGGTGCTGACCCCCACCAGAGAGTCATTCTGGACTCCAGCCTAGATCTGCCGTGATCAGCTTGACAGGGGCCACGACGTGTATGGTGCAGTCATTAGACAACACAGGCCTGTATTTCATTTTGTACTGGCCTTCTTGGACGGTCTTGAGCACCATTTCTGATGCCCCTGGGGGTGAAGTAGTTCCTCAGTTTCAGATATAAATGCAGCCTTGGCTGTCCGAGGAATTACCGCACCCCCTTAACCCCCGCCCCAGAGCTTGGATCTTGTCCATATTCTCTGTCAAACAGCCTCAAACTTCAGATACCTAAGCATTCTACCACTTTTTCAAAAATATATCTTAATATAGATAACGGAATCCTGCCCTTCAATGCTTAGCCGAATCATATAAAAATTGAGTTAAACCCTGCAATTAGAAAACCCTCCAGAAATTATTGATATCTAATAGCTACTACTGTGCCCGTAAGTTTGTTGCTGACGGGCAGTCATGAGTATAATGAGTGCATTTTCATAGATATAAGTTCTTCAAATGTAAATATTTTAAGTCAAGTAGTATAAGGCACTTTGTATTTATTTGATCCATTACTGTATTTGACGTAACCAATGCATTTATGTGAATCTGGTTAAATAAATGACTTATTAACAGGTTGAAATGTAAAAGTTACCTGCTTAGGTAAAATAAGATTTTCTAGAAGCTGGGTAGCATCAATAATCTGAGGTGTAGAATTAGTTCTTCTTGTAATATTTATAAACCTGTCATTGAAATAATTAGTTAGTTTTAGGGTTGGTACAAATTTTGTACAAATTTGTTCTCTACAATCGGGTTTATAAAATTGTGGAGAACTGACTCTGCCTTAAATGTACATTCCAAACAGCTTTACTTTTGTTTTCAGAATTATTGATGTACTTTTTTTTAGTTTTATTTTTTTAGCAGCAGCACAGACTTTTGAAAACATGTTTTATACTGTTTAACATATTATTTAACTGTAAGCTTTATTTAATTTTGCCGCCTAGTGAAAATTTCTTAGTTTCCACTCGAGCCGATTCCACTTGTTACCCATTTCTTGTCTGGAACTGTATCCATACCAAATTAGTATTTTTACGGTTTTATAAGTAAAATAAAATGATTCTGAACATGTCTTAAAACTACTTATGAAACTATTAAACTATTTTGCAACAAATCTAATAAAGCTAACGGCCATGGCCCATGGCTACTGACAGATTACATAATTAAATTTGTATTTTTGTTTTAAAATACTCGCTTTCTTATGGATGTTTTTTGTCTTGGTCCTGGAGCTTGTTTAAGACAGCAAACATCATGTAATACGAAATGGAATGTCCAAGTTTTCAATTTATATTTCTGATATGTTGGGTGTTTAAAATAATAAACATTTTATTTTTAACCTCTCTTACTTTTAACCCCATTGATGGGTCATTGACTTGCCCACCGAGGTTCCAGGTCATTGTCTAAGGTGGCGTAGAGGATAATTTGGTTATTTTTATTATTGATTTTAGTGCTTAGAAAAGTTTTTATGTTACTAAGTTTTCCTTCAACATATATTTTTATCTCACTGTTACAGATGGAGTTATAAGGAGTCTAGACATTGTCAAATTCTACAGAAGTCAACTGCAGTCCCTCGTGTTCACTGAATTTTGCAATAAAACGTGCTTGGAAGCTTACACTAAGACTGGTTGTTTAGCTTAAAAATTAAAGACTTTAATTTAAAATCAATTGAAACCTAAACCTATTATTGTTAGGTAAAAGCTGGTGGGTATTGCATTTTTAGGAGATGTGTTGTATATGTTTGATAAAATACAGACTTGTTAAAAGTAAAAGTAGGATAAAACATTCAATATAATTGTTGCCCAAACTTTGGTTAAAATAAGTAGTTTTGATTCAGAGCTCATATTATGTGACCAACAATTAACATGTGTGTGATTTTACTAGGCTACTGTTGTTAGTGCTGATGAATGTAAAATGTTTGTAAAATTAGAATAGCCATTTTTGTCCCAAACCAGAGAGAACAGTTTTCAAGCGTTGAAACTAGAAATCTTACCCGAACTTCAAGTGATACGAACAAATAGTAGTTGATTTTTTTGTGTAAATTGAAGGTGTTTACAATGTGCTCAATTAGTGAACATCGAGTTGGAAATTATGAATGGGTCGGATATTTACTTTTGAAATAGACTAACTCTGGTTACGTTAAGATTATGTGACAACGTAGGAAAACATAAGGTTCTACTAATCTTAATGACCTAGATATTTTAACTTAATGTTGATTTGTGTGCTTTGTAAACTGGTTGTTTCAGAATTGGAATTTTGTTCAAATCATGTATTGGTATAAACTCCAAAATGTGCTTATAGTAATAATGCTGTAACACTACAGTAATAAGTCCTTTGACACTTCATTTATGCTTTTCACCTCAAGGAGTTGCTGTGTCTTATAAGCCGTCCAAGTCGATATGAACACTTGCAGTCTACTTATCAGTTTCTCCTGAGCCATAGGTGCTCCCAGGATTGCCACAACCTTAGATTCAAATAGCAGTTGATCTGCATTATAAAACCTGTGATCTTCCAACAATTTGAATCTTTACCGTACAAATCCAAGTACAGTAGAAATCCTCATATCTGAATCAATAATTGTACTCAAAAGAGTGATTTTTCTCTTTTGTGATCACTTTTTAGAAAAATGTGTTTGTAAGCCCAATAGAAAATTTATTTATAGGAAAAAGTGGTTAAATGATTAACATAACATTATTACTGTACAGTTGGAGGTAAAAATTACTTACAAAAACTTAGCTTTGGAGGTTATTAGGCCTTAAAATAATCCGGGACTTTCTGTTAACTTTCTTGTCCATAATTTTTTTTTAAATTTGTTTGATAAAACTAAACAACCAATGTATTTTAGCCTAGTAAACACACTATAAATAATAAACCAACTTTAAGAGGTTATGCCGACTAGCTAAACTGAGTAAAACACGGTAAAATACTAACTCGCAAGAGTACTCAAGTCACGGAAACTTGTGCAAGCAACTGTGTCTAAGCCGTGGGAAATACATTTTGATATTGACTTCTGAGAAGTGGCCGGATGTCAGGTGTAAATTGATTCATCTATGTATTAGTTTCCATCCATCAAGTTCCTTACGCGATTAGTGTGGTTCAAGGAGAATTATCAGTACATCTACTGATTTATGGCATTACGTAGGTACACAAATAACTACAGCACATGAATCTCCACAATCCACAGATTGACTAAAGGCTAATAAACTTTTAGCTCCTGAACAATAAAGTTCTAAATGAAACCTATGGACATGGAGGCAAAACAATAATACCCCCGCCGCAGCAAACCTGCAGTCTAAGCGAATTTCCATTTACCCGGCTTGATTTCTACTAAAACATTCCCTAAAAATTGTCAGATTTATTTTCTATTTAAATAACATTAATTTTAGTAAGTAATTAGGTTTGCTGCTATGGGGAAGATATTGAAGGATGTTTTTTTATCGAAATGTAGATAGCTTAGTATAAAATAAACAAAATAGTCAAATTTGATTAAAATATATCCATAAACAAGCAAACTACAACAGTTTATTTATTCTTCATAAGAATAACATGGAAATTTTAAATTTACAATTTTTAAAATTATCTCCGTAACCGTTGGACATACAACAATGCTTCAATACAGTAGACTCCCTCTTATCCGGACACCTTTTAATCGGAAATCGGTTTAACCGGACCACACTCGGCGGAAATGACATCTATTTAACCGGACAATTTTTATCAGCACATTGGTTTAACTGGACTAGATCGGCAGGAAGTGGGCGGTACTAAAAAGACTGTTCTCGTGGGAAAGGTTTGAGACCAGTGATCACGTGTCTAAATACAATGCTCTCCTAAATTTAAGTTGAATATCACAGTAAACAATCCGTTTTAACGAGTTTTTGGGGACGTCGGTTTAACCAGAAAACCCGTTATCCGGACTGGCCTCGGTCCTGAGGAGTCCGGATAAGAGGGAGTCTACAGTATACAAAATTGTTTCTTTTTTTAAGCTCTAGAAAATGCTTTGAAGAGAAATTATGAAATTTTGTGTTTTAGGGTCAAAAATGAGATAAATCAATTTTACCCCAAAAAAACCTCCCATAAACCTCCCTTCTCATAGTCCGATTCTGCTGGTTCGCGAACTCGTTTGAATAAACGTAGGTTTACACGTTTGTACCAAATTTCATCAAAATCGAATAATTTTTGCTGGAGTTATCGCGCTAATGTACACATATATATACCGGGTGTCCCAAAAAGAATGGATCAAAAGTAAACTGACATGAACACTTTATTCTTAAAGATAAAAAGTTAACTTTATAAACATTTTATTTCTCAACTTTTTAAGTTTTTCCTAACATGATTTCACAGCCTAACCTCTACATGTTCTCCGTTGTTCGCTCGGAGAAAGTCAAGGCGGTGTTCAAGCTCAGACCACACATTGTGTCACATTTCATTGGATATTTTTCCAAAGGCTTCCCTTATCTTTGCTTTTAAGTTCATCTAAGTTTGAGATCGGCAAGTTATACACTTGATCTTTCACAAATCTCCATACAAAAAAATCACAAGGCATAATGTCTGGAGATCTAGGAGGCCACCGTATGGGACCGCCGCGACCAATCCAACTGTCTGGGAAGGTTTCATCCAGTGACTCCCTCACAAATAATGTCCAGTGCGGAGGAGCACCATCTTGCTGGAATATCACGTTTGGATGGAAAGCCTCTAATTGAGGATAGGCATAGTTCTCCAACATGTCGAGGTACACGTTTCCAGTAACTGTTTGCTCATGAAAGAAAAAAGGGTCTATTAACAAGTCATAAGCAATGCAACACCAGACGTTCACTTTGGGACTGTCTCTTACATGTTTACGAACAAAATGCGGTCTTTGTGAACCCCAAATCCTCACATTATATTTGTTTACGTTTCCGGAAGTGGGGAAGGTTGCTTCATAAAAAAAAAAATTCTTTTTAAGAACTGGTCGTCTTCAGCAACTTTATCCAGCACATTAATCGCAAAATCTTTACGAAGATGTTTGTCATTTGGTTTCAACTCTTGCAAAACTTGAAGTTTGTATGCTCTAAAGTGTAATATCTTGTGAAGAACTCTTTGAATACTAGAACTCACGTTCAGCAGTTCGAAGTGACTTTCTTGGGCTTTGAAGATACGCATCTCGAATGCTGTCAACAGCTTCATTCGACAGTCGAGGCCTACCGTAACCTTTTTTATGGCTGATGTTTCCAGAATCCTTAACTGCCTGTACCATCTCTGGATACTGTTTCTGGATGGTGGATTTACATTGTATACAGTCCAAAATCTTCTTTGTAATTTAACCTCTGATTTAGTCTCAATGAACCACTCGAGGCACTGTGCTTTTAACTGCACATTCATAATGCAACTGTGAGGTTTGTTTATGTTTTGAAAATTCAAGCGTGCTCACAACAATGAACAGCTGATTTTTGTTGAATCATAAAAAAAAAACAAAAAAAAAACTTAAAGATGTCAGCTTTAAAATAAGCCATACTTGACTTTCCTACGACCCTCAATAACACGTTTATTAAGCTGTGTAGATTTGATCCATTCTTTTTGGGACACGGTGTATATAAATATAAATAAATAAATAAATAAATATATATATATATATATATATATATGAATTTGAACAAATAGAGTTTTTGGACTCTGGGGACCTCGAAACGAAAAAGTGAATTGGTCCCGGGTCTAGGTATTACCAAGAGACCTACGGTAATAGCTTATTCCCTATATGGGAAATTTGCTAAAAAACAAGCATCGAGTTAAACTCAAATGAATTTAGGACCTTCAATGTTCAAAGGATTTCCAAGAGATAAGATTCTTTGATTCCTTTTATCTAGTCTTGGGGTTTTCACAGACACACACAAAATGAGGACAATGACTTCTGCCTCTAAACTTGACTTTTAATAAACTGGATAGCTAGCTACAATGTCATTTTAACAAGTTTACGAGACTCAGCCATAAGGATTTTCATTCACTACTTAAAGGACTTTTAAAGCACATTGAACGTTTTTAAATTACTATACCATACCTTGTTTTTGTCAACATGAGCTTTAGTTAGGATCTAGAATCGAATTTGTTAAAAAAATTATAAATTTATACCAATCAGAGAGCCATTCATAATAATATTAGAGTAAATTCTTCAGAGGTGTTGTTTGGTTTGTTTGTTCCATTCACTCATACAAAAATAATACAACACATAAACTTTAATATCTTGATAAAAAAGTATGTAAAATCCTAATATACATCAAGGAAAAAATATCCCAAACTAGTATTTTTTATTAATTAATTAACGTTTGCATAAACTTTCATTATGTTTTTCATAACACTTAATTATGTCATCTGTATGCATTTGTTTCTAACAATTGAGTGCAAAATAACCACATTTATATTGATGTTTGTAACAGTTGTTAACCAGGACTGGAGAGTCAACTTAATAAGGACATTAAGTATAACTCCGTCCCATATCATGCCATCAAGTGTTTAGTGGCAAATGTATGACAGCTTTCAATCAGAATATAGAATTGCAAGATATCTTTAGAATAATAAACAAAATATATTAACAATCTTGTGATGATTGTTTTGCCAGTTAAGCTATTTAATAAACTCACCCTTCTTAATGGAGTTAGTAGGAAATATGTATTCAATAAGCAATGGATTTTCACTGAAAAAAATTATTTGTTTTAATTCTATTTCACGTTAAAATTACATTTTAATGGTAAGTAACATCATAGAATTACATGTTAACTAATACATTTTTTCAAATGAATAGTTCCAAAACAATTAACTTGATGAGGGTATTCTTAGCTTGCAATAACTAGTTTTTTTTTTAAATTTCCAAGTGTGTACAAGTATACTTTATAAGCATGGGTGACTCTTTTATGTTTTAAGACAGTTTAAAATTGTCTTAAACAAAATCATGTTAAGCTTAGTAGTGTTTACACAACATTAACAGGGTCTTGGCATTTTACTGGCTGAAAGTTAATTTATATATTCAGTCAATTTGTGTTGTTAAGAATTTATACATGCATTTAATGATTTAATTTAATTTATATAAGAAAACCTAATTTGTTCTATAAATTATTATAATAATCATAAATCATTATTAATATATGTTGTAAATGTATCATTTAGTAAACATTTTAGGGAAGAGTGATTGGTGAAATTTTACATCCCAATTAAATACCAGGGATTAAGATAATGGGAAAGAATGAGTCTTTATATAATAGGTACATACCTTTGTTCATCTTCAGTCTTATATTTATTTATTGATGAAGACGTCTGTCAGATTTCATGGACTACATAACTTGATGTTTTGGATTTGAAAATGGGTCTTTGACCTGAAAATATAGTTATCCCCGATCTACTGTTTTAAGACTGAAGACGGACAAAGGCACGTAACCACGTAAATGGTAAAAATGGAAATGTGTAAACGAGTCTTTAAACAGAATTTTTATGTTTCTTATTGATATTTTTGGAACTCACGTAAACAATTTAATGTATATTTAAATATTCTGATAAAAATGCTTTCTAATTTATTATGATAGAATTTCTGGGAGAATATTTGTGATGTGGAAAGCGAAAAGGGACCTCTTATCGGCGATGCAAATTTTCAGTACGGCCGATATAAGTAATTAAGGTCGAAAATATCGAAATTCGGTTTTTTATCGACTGTTATACCTCATTTATCATAGAACAGGACAGTATCAGTTAAAATATCGAGTTGAAGACATGAAATATCGAAATAAATCATTTTGTTAGCCTCTGCACGGTCCGAAAAAAGGTACCTCTTGTCGCTCAATGTTATTTTGCCATAACGAGAAGAGGGCATATTTCTAATATTCACTTTATAAACAGACTTTAGTCCAAAAAATGAATTGCCCTGTATTCTAGAGGAAATTTAGAGAACTACAACAAAGCTCAGTGTACTGAGAACAAAATATCTCACAAATTTTGCGGTCCCGACAAGAGGTACCTTTTCTTATCTTATGGAGAAATAACATAGGGCCGACAAGAGGTCCCTTTTCTAAAATGCTATTTTTACGACATGCTTCAATAAAATAACTATTTAAAAGAAAACTACCAGGAGTTAAGACAAAAATCGGTTTTGCTTTCAAAGTGGACATTATAAGCTTTCTTTTGATACCAAAATCGTTTCTTAAATATCAAAAAAACTGTTTTTATGCATATTTGAAATTTTCAAAAGGGTTTTACTCAAAATGACCCTTTTCAATAACAAAATTTCAAGGTCCTTTAACTTAAACAAAAAACAAATCTTAGATGCATGGGACATATACCAAGTGATCCGGAATATAATAAGGAATTCAAATATATATTTAAACTCAAAATCGAAAATTCCCGACAAGTGGTCCCTATTCGCTTTCCACATCACATTTATTGTATTAAAGAATAATTAGCCACCTTATAATGTCAATCCTTTACAAATTAATCTTGACCAATCTTTTGTTTGAATCATATTGATTCCTTAAATAAATTAACCATTCTATTTCAAAGATATATATTTTAATTAGTATATATACAATTTAGCTCAACATCCATTCTCTTTATCTTCAGGTGATTGGGAAACATACTTTATACACCCAGGGATGTAAAGTTTTACTATAAGTCTTACCTCAAGCTTTTATACATGTGATCTAACTGCCCTTGTTTCATAGAAAGCTAATCAAAATAAATTTTGTTTATTATAAATTATGTGCAGTACATAATATAACGTAAACAAACCAATAATTCAAGGTTATATCATATGCAAAGTGTCTATGTATAATATCAATCATAAAGTTATAACCGACAATTGTAAAAGTTAGTTAACCGATTTGGAATGTTCATAATGTATCTTATAGATAAGAAGCCTGGCGTATCTGAGATGTAGATTTTAGCATAGAAGTGTATAATTTCTTAGCTGTTATTTAAATATTGTAAATGTGTAAAAAAGGTTAAGTTTGTACATATATGTAATAAATACTATTACTTGTAAATATCAACTTAATTACTTGCCAAACAAAATTCTTAATCATCATCATCTTAAAAGAAAACATTTTTTACAACTTGAATTCAAGATATTTTTTTATTAATGGCGTTTTGCATCTCAAATACCAGAATTTATTAGATTACTCACAAAAGCCTATAAAATAGTTCACTATTTATTTTTTATTTTTGAAAAAATCACAAACAAATGATAGTTAGTTTTATAGTCAATTTTACTAATGCTGTTGCAAAAAAACAAACCACAAATATCTAATTTGATTGGTCAATTTACTTTTTCATTTTGATGTCCTCTAGGAGGCCAAACTTTTCATTCAAATGTATGTTTGTATGTGAGCGTGTGTTTCCCCAAAAAAAAACTCAAGCGATTTTGGTCCTATTTAGATAATATTCTGTACGAATGTGTAGGACTGGATAGTGGATAAACTAAGTTAAGTTTGCAAACCAGCAAGATCACCTGATCTAGTGAACGGTGATATAATGATCATAAAAAATGTTTGTTTTAAAATTTTTACACTTAAAAATTAAAAAGTCCAATTTATTGCAGGTATCGTGTATATAAAACAAATTGTATTATATAAAAAAAAATATTTCAAAATGTTTCGTATTAACATTTTAAAATAGTTTATGAAAAAATCTCTGGAATAAATCATTAGTAAATATCATACTTAAAACATCATAGCCAAGATTACCGGTTTAGGCATTATGATAATTACATTTCCATTTTCTTCTGCAAAATAGTTTTAAGGTATTACAAGTAAAGAAAAAACACCTCGTATTAACAATCTTCAAATTATATTTTTACATCTGTTTTATAGAAAACTATTCTATGGTATATGATAGACAATTAATAACCAATCTGGTTTTCCTATCCGTAATTATAAATTAGGATCCTCAACAATAATTATATTATCTCAAAACATAAAAACAAACATATTTGGTAAAAAAATTGACCCAAGATGTATTTTCACATTTTTTATAACAATCATATATTTTACCCACAGCAGTGACATTTACTGAGCACCGAGCTATTAAAAGCTGGTCTAGGAGCATGTTTACAGAGCTACTTTTAGATCAACAGTCTAATTTATACTCTAGAGACATAGTTTATTTGTCATTGAATTTGTATGAGGTTTATACATACAGGTTTGTGTGTTTGATCACTCATAAGAAGATACTCAGAGAAACGTTAAACATTTAAGAACATATAAATATATCAATCCAAAGACTCTGAAAAAAATGTGAACTTAACTAATCATTAAGTAAGTTTATTTGTCAATTTGGAGACATAAATAATGACCGAAAACTCTACTTTAGGAAGGAGTTAGGTATTCTTGATGAAGAGGTAGACTAGAATATGAAAACAAAATCAAATCAACTTAGACAACCTTTAAATGTTTGCTTTGTTATGAGCAGTAGTTAACAGACTCCCCCAACTATTTTGACCATTTTGTATATTTTATATATTTGAATATAACTATTAGCCAAGTATTTTATAGTTTGTGTGTTACAGAAAATACTTAAAAAGAATCATGTTGAATTTCAGTTAATGAGAAAGAGGTTGGGTGAAAGGTTGTAAAAATGTAATTTTCTTTGGTTTCACTAAGTGAGTAAACATTGAAATGATTGTAGGACTTGATGTTTTCAGAGGTACACTTCTGTTCTCTACAGATGAAATGGTGGAGCCACTACTACTTTGGCCTATGTTATATAGCACAAAACGTATCACGTCACAGTGAGAATCCTTTGCTGTTAAAGAGGTTGCCTTATACTTTATTTTGTCTAAACCGAATATTTAATTTTTGGGAGCTGTAAAAATATAGAGACCATATCTTACAAAAGATGTCTTACAAATGACATAGGCATTGAAAGACACAAAATATTTGAAAAAATAATATAATTTAAATTGAAATCAATTTCCAAGTAGGCAAAAACTAGGTTACACACCATAATGAAGTCAAAATTTGCAGGCTTGAGATCGTTTTTCAAGAAGATCGAGAACTTGCAGAACGCTTTCACCAAAGGTGATGTCACTCTTTGACTACACAGTGTTCTTTGCATCATAAAATAAGCAATACAATCTTCCAAGAAAAAACATAATATTCCTCTAAATTTTATAAGCATATGACAACTGTTTTAATCTACAAAATGTTTACTGGTTTAAATTGTTGTTTTGTTTTTTATTATATAAAAATGTTAAAAAAGCTGATAACTATTGAGTTTTAAAATATAATAGAGGTGTAAATATTTAGCTAAATATTTTATTTAGTTTATTTTCATTCTATAAATGGATTTAACCAATGTACAAATTATTGATGATATAGTGCTTTGGATTTTGAAACTACGGGCAACAGCATTTATCTAATTCATACTATTTATATTCTCAACGTCTTTCTAGAATTTCCAAAGTTTAAACTATGTGTATGGATACCCAGACAAACTTTAATCAGAAACAAAATAAAACAAAACAAAGTTATCAACAAAGTTTATTTTTATAAATTGTCAATTTACAAAAGAAACATAAACCAACAATCACTAATCTGATGACTTGTTTCACAAACACAAACGAATTAGAAATTGTTTGAAAGAAACATATGGTATGTTACAGTGGTGGTAGAGGTAATATTAGCATGGTCCTCTCAAATGAGATAGGAAGGGAGGAATGTGAAAAGGAATGGATCTGATCAAAAACAAACCATTACCTACTACAAAAACAACTAAAAGTACCTACTAAAAATTAAGAACAACAAACACATATAATACTGCATGAAACTTGCAGAACTAGACAAACAAAACTTAGTTGTGTTATACAGACTAATATTTAAATATGTTATTTGTAAAGCAATTTTCATCTTTAAAAGAGTACTTGTTTTGTGTGACAAAGTTGTAAAATGTAGAGATGTCATTGCAGTAAGTCTATCTGGTATTTTTAACTCATTTGTATTTTAAGTTTTGAATATTATATTGAATAATGCTATTGACCTAAACCAGATATATTGAAGAAATAACAGCATATCTGGTTTTTTTGTAAATGCAGCCCCCATCTTATTAAGCAAGCATACAGTTCTGTTAAGGTGCATGTTGAGTTGCTGCAGCTATCTAAAAATTTTAGAAGGTAAAAAATAATTTACAAAGAAACCTTTTATATTTAACTGTAGCAAAAACCGCTGTTTTCAATACATGCAAAGCAGGGCTATACTATTAATTCCTAGGGCAAAAAAATAATCAGTTGGAATAAGGAGATCAGCCTTACAAATTTTACGGCCATGCCAACAAAAGTGAGACAAAAGCAAACTTTGTAGAAATATAAATAAATTTGTGTAATAGTTAAATGTGTAATGCAACATATATTTGTATGAGCTCTTAAAAGTAAAGTAAGTAATCATAATATTGTAAACCAGCCTAATTCAGACATGGGAAGGAGTTGATACCTACAATGTTAACAAATTACAAACATGTACCTACAAATTTGTTTTTTTAATTAAAAAATTGCATAAGTATTTTTTACTTTTCAATTTAGTTAAGTATGCCCACAATTTAAAATACTGCATTATTATTGGTTACTGTAATATTCAAAGTGGCAGGATTAGAAACCCTCTAAGTATTCCACAAGCACAATCTAGTAGTTAGTAGTTTGACAAGGCGGTGTTTGATTTTTTTAATTACAATATTCCAAAAAAATCTGCTGATTGTATTTACTGAGAGGGAAACTTAAGAACAAAATACCACGGTGAAGTAAAAAAATATACATCAAAATCCAAGGAATATTTAATCCAGATTCTTCAAAAGAATAGTGGAAACTAAATTATAAAATTAATTTGAATAGAAAAAAAGGCAAAAACTAGGTATAACAAAGGGTTGAACCTTTAACTTGTTTGTGGTAACAGCTTAATCTACTTACGCAAAAGTCCTTTCTTCTTTAATTACAAGTTAATATGGTAAATTTTTTGTTTTGCCTCTTAATAATTATAAAAAAGAGATATTGTAATACTGTAGCATTTAACACTACTAAGTGTGTACTCAGCTTATGGGAGGGATAAGAAGCATGAGACTTAGATGGACTAGACACATACTAAGAAGAGAATACAAATCAAACCTGAAAAACATTCTCAAGGGAATGGTGGAAGGAAGAAGACACAGGCAGGAGAAGACCAATAACTAAATGGTGGGATCAGGTCCAGCAAGAGATGAGACTTTTGGGAATTGAAGAAGATGCTGAGGACAGAGACAGATGGAGGCGCTGTGTTGCTGAGGCCAAGTACCGTCTGGAGTACAAATGGACATGGTAGTAAGTAAGGTTCCTAAAAAAATATGTTTTTATAAAATATTCCAGAGGAGTTTTGATCTATACACAATTTAGGTTTATGTATACCCTTAGGCCTACAAGATTTGGTAGTCTTCTAAAAAAGAAGTTGTGAGTTCCATAATTATGTCAGTCTCCATGTTATTCCGCCCATGGGAAATGAAAACAACCTAAAACGTAAATATTTACTTGACTTGCATTATGATATAGTCTACCTTAGTATTAATATGTTATATTATTATTTCTCAATGTTAAAAACTGAACAGAGACAAGAATAACCCAAAATGGTGAATTTGTTTACAACTATTAATTGTTTAGAGGAATTTCTTTTAACTTGACAAAGATACAAAAAATAAATTAGGTCTTGGTTAAATCCAAAAAAATTTTAATCAAGAACAAAATCACCTATACAATATTTTCAGATGTTTTCTTTTTATGAAGGTATGAAAAGAAGGTTGAGTTAAAAGCCCTCCCTTTTATATTCATTGTTATATTATTTCTCAAGTCAGTTTTAAAGTTAAATAAAATATCAAATAAGGCTAGGGCATGTATTCATATTTTTGAAGTTATTGCTTGAAGAGTATCCATACAATATTTTAAATACTGCTTCATGTGGCATATTTTCTTCATCTTAGTTTTCTTTGAAAAAAAAAGAATTCAGTGAGTTTTTTCAACTGAACATTTGAGGTTATCATCAGCATTAGGCCTGTGCAGGGACCAGGTAAAGCAAAGCAAAAGATATGACAGTATAGTACAGTGGAACTTGGATAATTCAAGTACCAAGGGACCAGCAGAAAATGTTTAACTATTCAAATAAATGAGTTTAGAAATTAGGTCATAAAATAAAAAAAAGTCACTCTTTCGATCCAAAAATGTACCTACTGGAAACTCAATTATTCAGTAAATTTAGGGTTTATACCACTGTTTTTTTTTTGTTTTTTTTTACTTTAGGTTTGGTTTAGCCTTGTTGACGACATAAATGATTGACTTATAAAAGAGTAACCAATGTTGAAGCATAGAAAAATCTCCAATCTGATATTACCATCAGCACTCATACGATGAATAGAGTTTCACAGTAACTATTAAGTATTAACTGGTGAACAATACGGTACAAAGCAAGAGGAGGTTAGGAAGCAACAACAGCCCACACTACACAAAAGATGGAAGTTTGAATTAAGCATGTTCCACTGTACAATAACAGCCACTGAAATGCTTACTCATAATATTCATGTCTAGGTTTGACTACGGATAGGACTTGACATTCCGTTACTGTGTTAAAGTTGTAGACAGTTTTGGAATGCAAATGAATGTAATTGACCAGTCAACGGTATAGTAAGCTGATGTAAATCTCTAATTTTTGTAGCATTCACTGACTTTTTTAACCAGCAAAACTGTAAGGACAACCTATATGAACTATATAATCTTTTATCAACTATCACAAGAACTATGGGTGAAAATAGGATTTTAGACTTTTGTCAATGTCTCATTTAGATAGACTACTTCAATATCAAAGAGTTAAATAAATACTCAACTGACTGAGCCAGTTGATGACTTGAAAATTGAAATCCACAAGACTAAATAACTAAACACACCACAAAGAGATTGTAAATTCACATGGTACTCTACTCTGTTACTCACAGTAAACTCTCACTTAATGGTTAAGTAATAGCAACATGTCATAGAAAAAATATTTGCAACTATAAATTTAGCTCATATTATTATTTATTTATTTCATTGTGATCTGAATAGCACGGTTTACAAATTCTTTTCACATTATGATAAAACAAACAGCCCTTTTAAATTATAAACTCATTTATACAAAGAACATGTAATATTCTTGAGCTTTAAGTAATCTGATTTAGACATAGCATCAAAACAGCCCAAAACACTAAAAGAGGTAGGTTAAAACTTACACTGAGAATGACTGGCTTACACTTTCAGTCCCTTAAAAACTAGGAGGGATTATTGGAAAAGAAAACATTGCATTTAATAATGTCCAAACTAAATCTGTGATGAATTTTACCCAAAATCTCATGATACATTAATGTAATAGTCATTTTAAAATGTTCTAATCATTTGATGGAATTGATTATAAAAGATTATTATAGTATTTTTATACAAGTGCTGCTGTAAATAACCTTAGATTTTAAGTTACAGCTGTCTCATTTATTTAATTTGTTAAATACAGTACATAAATTCAAATTTGAAGCTATCCATAGGTCAGTTAATTTTGTATAGGTAATTTGTTAGTAAATGTATTTGATTGAAACATGATGTGTAGTTAAATTAGCTCATATTCAGTTGATAGCTGTTGAACAACACCGTGTTCTATGTCCCACACTCAGCAAACCTGAGAACTCAGCCTTAGTTATTCACTATGGGAACAAAAGAAATTGCATTAATCATCTGCTAGATTTATTATGTTAGGTCAATCTTATTATGTGGTAATGTATTTACCTCGCAACAATTCTAGATACTCTTGGAATACAAACAAATAACTGCATGCATACTAATTAACACGCTTTCAAAAAGTCAAAGTTCACAGATTTTATGCAATAGGAGCACTTCACGTTCAAACATTTTACTTACTATATTAATTTTTGAGCAAACCTTATGTAGAGGTACTTTGTTTCTAACGCTCCTTTTAGTGAAAGTGTCAAAGGCAATAGCCATCTTAATACAGTACCCCTTGTAAATTTATTGTATAACATTATGTAAAGAAAATAAAACAGAAAAATAAAGAACAGAAAAAACAACAAAAGAAAAATAAAACATATTTCAATGCAAAGAAATGAAATTTAGGTTTAAATATAAAGATAATATAACATAAAAATTTTTTTATATGTAGCTTAAGGACTAGCATAAAGGTTGAATGTTACACTACACAGCTTTATTATGGTTGATTGCAGATGCATTTATGTTTGACGTTTGACATGAACTTATTTATTACAGTTGAGGGAACCACCTGGCCAGTCATTATTTTACAGAACGGCTAGTAGTGACATTGGTAAACGTCTGTTGACACTACTTAAGAAAAGTAGTTAACTAACTAAAACAATACTAATCATCAGTGTTGGGGAAACTATTTTATTGAGGGCCTCGAGTATCCTGGAGCTTCAGCAGTCCGGGGCCGTCAATCTAGTGGAATTGGTATCCATTAATGATGATGTCTATTAAAAGGTCAACATCAGGTACCAAGATCAGGATTTGGACCATTAACAAAAAACGTGAAGTTAACAATGGCACAGAAAAATAACAAACACAATTTAATACCATATTTTTAAAACGTTAAAACAAACACTGTTACCATTTTACGGCGATAGACATCACAAGTTCCATACATAAACAGCACCACACCACTTCCCAACACTGATAATTAATAATAATTGATATTAAATCCCAGACACTGAACATAGTATTTAATCAACAACAAATTCTAAAAATACATTGCATAAGTATATAACAAATGCAATGATAAAGTATCAAAATTGTTTCTAATTTATATTATAACTAAGTTATAAATAATTTTTGGACCAATTATTAAGGGTAAGTGTTGATTATGTACAGTCCAGCAAATATCTCATCCAGTAGGTAAGAGGATAAAATGTGTACTTCAATTGCGTCTATTTTGGAATAATTGTCTTCTTGCAACTTTTGATTTACTGCTAGAAAACACGAAAGTGTACAAACCCCTTTTTCCAAATACAAGCTGAACTAAATATATAATACAAAAATAAATATGTTTTTATTATGTAAATGTTGTAAATTTTGAGCATGTTTATCTTAGCCTACAGTTACAACAAGACACTAGTCTACAGTTTAGGATCTTAGATACAGTGGAACCTTGATAACAAGGCCATCGATGACAAGTGAAGTCACCCTTGATAACGTTGTGTAATTTTCAAATCGCAAATCAAATGTGATTATCACATGATATTTCAAACCTCGATAAGAAGTCAACCTTGATAACAAGTCCTATATAATAATCCCCATGAGAGTCTTGTTATCGAGGTTCTAGTGTATAAACATAATGAACATTCAAAATAATTAACGAGGGCACAAAAAAGGGTCTCATTATTTTAGATCCACATTTACAGACAGCAAAATGCACAGACTAAATGCTCCATAGTTCTATACAAAAGTTACTGTAACTAACCATTTGACTTGGCAACCTCTAGTCCTAACTACAGCACCACATGGTACAGCTTGTCATCACTAACAAGGTAAAACATCGTGAAGCTTAAAAAAAATTTGTTCAAAACTTAAACTCTGGTGAGTTGAAGGTGGCAAGTACTTATAAATAGCATAACAAAATTGTAAACATAAATCAAAACACTAAAGGAATTAAACCTTTAAAATTAACATTTTCTGCAATATCACACATTACAGTCTACAAACAAATGTTCCCATAATCCTGGCAAGTAATTTTGAGTTTGAACTTAAAACATGATATGAATCTTGAATCATGAGTTGAATATGAACAAAATTATACGAGTAATTGTTCTATATAGACAATAATAATGTTGGTCAAATGTGCGTGAACAATCGTTTAACATACTAAACCTAGAACTGAACCACACATACTAAAGCAATAATAGGTTGTAGCTTTCATTTGGACTAAATAGGTCTACAGTGTAGTGACACTTTAGTCTTTGAAACTGACTACATTGTACATTAAACATTCTTGCCCACTTGAAAACCGTGTAATAATTTGACATTCCGATGTACAAAACTCATAGGAAATCTGTATAAAGCCATTGAACACAGCACAGGCATGTAACCTTAATATTTACTTACTACTATATAAATAGATAAAATAAACTTTCATTTCAACAAGAACAAGCGACTATTTACAAAACCGCAAAACAACGCATAATAAATTATCTATGCAAACAATAAAGTCAATCCTTGGATTCTTTTTGGGTTTTCAGCTTCTTGAGGCGCTTGTGGTAGCTTTGTGCAAATGCATTGATGAGGGAAACGATGAAATACAAGAACATCGAGATAGAAAACCACTCGATTAACTTTGATATCCAGTTACCCTGCAAAAAAACATCCCATAAAACATAACCAATGTAAATGCAAAATGATATAAACATCAGAAGTCGAATATCTTCAGGGCTGTGTGAATAGTTTGAAAAGCTAATCGAATCAGAATCGTTTAGGGATTTGATTTGGATTCGAGGACAAATCTACTGTTTCATTCGAATTCGAGAACAAATCTACTGTTTCTAACTATATTCGGATTCTGAATTGATATTAGAATTTACCGGAAAGAGTTCCAGGTTCGTATTTGATATTCCAATTTACCGGGATTTATTTATTTATTTATCGAGTTACATGTCAGTATATCATAATAACAGGACATATTGTCAATTGTTAAATAAAGACTAAAACTAATAGATAAAACTAATACATCTGTATTTATACAAAAACAACTGAATCTTCCCAAAATACAACATTGTTACATGACAAAAAATTGAGCTAGAAAGAGTGGGAAGGTTTATTTATACCCAATTCCAGCAGTCCTCAAAATAATCTGCTAATGAAAAAAAGATTTAGTCTTGAGCCATTCTTTTAAAGAAAGTCTAAACTTAGAGGGATTTTCTAGAGCAATTAAACTTGTTGGATTTGGATTGGATCATCGATTTGTCCGTCAAGCGAGAATGAAATGGCGGATATGGTTGGGTTTTCTTTCCTGCTCCTTGTTCAGTGCCGATTGAAATGACACTGAATCCCAATTCCAAACCAGTCCGGATTGGAATTGGAACATTGGATTGACTTGAATTTAGAGTTTGAGTCTTTCTTGAGTGACTTGATAGTACGACAACGGGACAGCATCAGTATGACAAGTTTAACTGAGTTTTTTACTACGCCTATGTTTTAGAAGAATTTATAGTTCTAATGATGCACAGTACTTCTGATTAAAAGGAAAATATGACGTACCGGTAAAGATAGCCATATTCAAGTAAGTGTAAACTTATGGGTGGTAAAAGTTCGCCTTTTTTATGTATGTAACTAATTAATTAGTATGATTAATTATAGCATATACTTATTAAAATTTTTTATTGGCATAAAGCTTCCACAGTAATTATCCAGATTATCATTATCACCTTCAATATTTTTTCATATTTAATTAGGCCTATGACGTTCTTTAGGGTCTCCAAAAATAAAAAATTAAATGATTCTGTTTTTAGCTTGTTTGTTTAAAAATTTATAGACAGACATAGGTTATTGCCAAAGTTGCAATGGGTAGAAATTGGACAGCTGATTTTAAAAACTACTTTTGTACTCTGATTTGCTATTGCCTGGTTCATGTTAAGCCGGGTTTTCCTAGGCGCGTAGTCGGCGAGCGGAGAGAGGAACGCGGAGAGCGGACTCCACTTGTCTTAGGCAATTTAATGTTACTGTTTTCCTAGAAGCGGAGCGGAATGCCATGTTAATTTCAATTCCGCTCTCCGCGTTCCTCTCTTCGCTCGCCGACTCTGCGCCTAGGAAAACCCAGCTTTAGGATCCTGACCATAGCATGAAGCCTATCTTGGCTTTCAGTAAACTTAACCTCAAAGTGCAAGTTGTCAACTTTTTATATTCATACGGTCTTAGGCTTATGTAGAGAAATAACACTGAGGTGTTTAGGTATATTTTTTTAGACTACACAAAATGGTAGTCCATCACAAAACGTTGTAGATCCTGATTCGACTTAGAACTGATTTAAAAATTAGGATTCATTAACAGTTTAACATTAGAGATTCAGATTCAACCTGGATTCACCTCAGAATTTATTTTAACATTCTGATTCGATAAAAGCTGTAAATTTGAGGTTTGGATTCGACAAAGATTTAATTTGGGACTAATTAAAAAGTTTGGATTCAACCCGGATTCGATAAAATCATGTACAGCTATGATTTGGATTTGGATTTTACCCAAAACTTCTGGATTCGCACAGCCCTGAATATTTTTAAATAATACAATACTTATGTCAATGTATATTAATTGAAAAAAGCCTAGAGTAGACTCCCAACTATCCATGAGCTGATTAACTACAATCACAAAAAATCGAATTAAAATAATATATTATGCAAGTTAAATGAATTGGTATCGAGAATTGATTTTTCAGGTATTGGTATCAATATCAAGAAAAAAGAATCAATAAATGTTGGTATCGACACATCACTATTTGTAAGCCAACTATTTACTTTGTATAGTTTTTTTTAATATTCCTTTTTCTCTTGTAATAAAAGTTAATAAAACAATTAGTAACTCACCCCAAGATCTGGATTACCAGTTCCTCCCTTATGGTGAAATCTCTCTTTTTGTTTGGCCAAAAACTCCTTCAGAGGTTGTTGAAGAAGCTTCCCCACCACTGGGATTGAGACTAAGGCATCGACAGCTTTGGCTATCAGCGCTTCGTTGAATGCCAAAATCACAAATGTTTGCTGAATCAACATTTTGATAACTGCTTTTCCAATGAGGGTGGCACCAAAAAATGTCCAAAACGGCACGAGGAAATGACCACAAGTAAGACCGGCTAGGTCAAAAAGTGGGTTGGGTATCTGGAAACAATCACAATACACTGTTTATAATTGAAAAAGTACTCAAACAATTCAAGGCTCCAAACACCAAGTCCTGTGTACAATATACGGAAAATACAATAAATAACACAAAAAAAGAAATGGTGTTACCTAACTTTCAAGTTTAAGAAATTCCTACATCATTTAACAATGTCACTGGTTCCAGTAGTTCTAATGATGATCTTTATCCAACTTCAGAGGCAAAAAAAATCTTAGAAAATATTTAGAAACTTTTAAGGTTTTCTGAAATTGGATGCCAATGTTCTGTAAACAGAATTTTTCTGTATATACTAGAGTGACTGGTTTGTGTTGAAGCTAGATATATAATATTAAGATATTATAATCTTTGACATCCATGCAGATATTTGATAGGCTCTATTTATTAGAGGAACTGAGCCATAAGAAGGGGTATGAAAATTGTTTTAGCGTGAAATTTAGAAAATGTTTTGAACAAACTGTACTATTTGACTAAGAATTAAGTGAATGCACTGTTTTAGGTCATAACTCAAACTCAACTCACTTTATTTACCTTTATACCAACATAGAATAACAAATAAACATATCATAATAATTAATAGAAATTAACAGGTGTTATGAAATAAACTGTCTCACAACATCCTCCCTTTTAAGTTTGAAAGTTCTTCAACCAGCTTGGTTTTTGTATGTTTCTCTTTGGACGGTTGTATGGTTCTGTTTGATGTGTATTCGCTGACAAATTTTGTTCACTGTTTTCCTCTCTTAAATAAGGGGCAAGTTTGAGGTGGAATCGATTTCTTCTCACATTCCTCTTATCAGTTTCAACAATATATGAACGAGGGCTGTCCAGGATTTTCACAATCTTGCCATGTCTTCTAAGGTCCACAATCCAAACTGGGTCTCCTATATGAAGAGGATTGAGAGTTTGCACTTTGTGCCTTCTATCATAGTTGTGTTTGTACTTCTCACGATATCTTTCTTCTCTCCCTTTAAGATCCTTTAGATCTGGTTTTTCACAAAGCAAATGTCCTGTCTGAGGCAATGTGCTCTGTAATCGCCTGTTCATAAGAAGCTGAGAGGGACTGAACCCATTCCAGAGGGGTGTCGTTCGATAGGCTAGAAGCGCTAAATAAGGGTCTTCCACATTTTTCTTTAGAATCATTTTGGCGATTTTCACTGCCGCTTCAGCCTCTCCATTGCTTTGGGAAAATTTTGGGCTACTTGTTACATGCTTGAAGCCATAAACTTTGGAAAATGTCTTGAAATCTGAATTTTCAAGGACTTGAAATTGAGACCCACAGTCAGACCTAATTTCTTCTGGAATGCCGTGTCGACAGAAAAAGGCTTTGCATCTCATTATTACTTCTCGTGATGTTAATGACTCTAATTCAGCTATCTCAAAATATCTGGAGTAATAATCTGTCACAGTCAAAAACCAAACGCCTTCAAGTTTGAACAAATCCATCGCAAGTGTTTTCCATGGCCTGTCAGGGAATTGTGTGGGAAGCAATGGTTCATGACTGTTCCTTGAATGTTTAATACAAGTAGGGCATGATTTCACCATACTTTCAATGGATGAAGAAATTCCTGGCCACCAGACTGACTCTTTTGCACGTAAACGACACTTGGTGATTCCAAAGTGACCTTCATGTACTCTTTGAAGTGCCCAAGACTGCAGAGCTGGCGGAATTACAAGTCTTGAACCTCGTAGTATCATCTCATTATCAACACTTAGCTCATCCTTAACTGAATTGTACGGTTTTAGGTCATCTCGCAATGATTTCTTAGAAGGCCAACCTTGGATGATTATTTTTTCAGTTCACGTAAAGTCGGATCTTTATTTTGTTCCTCCAATACTTTAGCAACTATGCAGTCGTTTATATCGATGGATGACAAAACCATTTGAACAAACGCTTGAGTTTCTTCTTCTAACTCACGGTCATCAGTACCTGAAAATGGGAGAGGTGCTCTTGAAAGAGCATCAGGAACTAGAAGCTGCTTTCCAGGAATATAAGTAATTGAAAAATCATATCTCATGAGACGCAATCGAATTCTTTGAATTCTTGGAGACAATTCATCAAGATGTTTGGACTTCAAAATTTGAAGCAGTGGTTTGTGATCTGTTTGTATTGTTATTCTCTTGCCAATAATAAATTCTTGAAACTTTTCACATGCCCAAGCAACAGCTGTAGCCTCCCTCTCGATGTTTGCATAGTTTTTTTCAGAAGGAAGAAGGCTTCGGGATGCAAATGATACTGGTCGTATAGAACCATCATCTTGAACTTGAGAAAGAGTTGATCCTAGTCCTTGAAGCGAGGCATCACATGAGATAATTGTTTCCCGATTTACATCGTAAATAGCTAGGCAAGGAGAGTTGGTCAAAATGAGTTTTATTTCATCAAATGCCTTCGCCTGCTCTGGACCCCATATCCATGGAACGTTAGCTTGAAGTAGTGAATTCATTGGGGCCAAAATCTTAGCTTTGTCAGGAATAAACTTACCAAGAAAGTTTACCATCCCATTGAACCTTTGAAGTTCTTTTACGTTTTTTGAGCAGTCCATTTTGAGAATGGCGGAAACCTTTTCCTTATCAACAGAAATTCCATCGGATGAGAGGAAATGCCCGAGGAATTTAATACTTTACTTCCCAAACTCAGTTTTGTCTTTGTTAAGTGTCATTCCTACATTTTTAAGCTTTTCAAGTACTTGCCGAACAACTGTATCATGTTCTTCTTTCGTTTTGCCCCAAATCAGAATATCGTCCATATGGACTGCGACATTTGACTGGTTGTCTAAGATTTTGTTCATGCATTTCTGAAAATGTTCAGGTGCTGATGTGATTCCAAATGGAAGTTTGAGAAATTTAAAACGTCCAAAAGGGGTAAGGAAAGTAGTTAGATCCTGGGAATCTACATTTAAGGGGACTTGCCAAAAACCACTGTTTGCATCAAGTTTTGAAAACCATTTTGCTCCTGAAATTGAGCTGAGAGACGTTTCAATTTTGGGAATCGGATGATAAGACCGCTGGATGGATTCATTCAACTTTGTTAAGTCAACACATATGCGGACATCTCCATTAGATTTAGGCACTACTACCATTGCTGAGCACCATTCAGTAGCATGCTCAACTGGTGTGATTACATTATTTTGGACCATACTTTCTAGTTCTTTTTTCACTTGACACATTAGGGGTAAAGGTACTGTCCTAGGAGTGGTTATTGCGTATGGCTTTGCGCCATCCTTAAGTGCTATTGTGTAGGGATCAGGAATGACGCCCAGACCACTAAACATTTCATGGTATTCGGTAAAAAAGTCACTGTCTACCTCCGCAACTGAATTAACAAAAGTTAAAATTTTCAAGTCCTGTATTGCTGGACGACCAAGCAAGGGTGTTATGAGTCCCTTCACTACGTATACCATGTGATTTATTTTAACATCTCTGTATTGGATATTAGCTCTAACACAACCTACAGTTTCTAATTTTGTTCTACCAACCCCAAACAACTCAACTAGAGTCGGCTGGATCCTACTTGGATCAACTATGCCAGGGGGAATTACTGTTACATCTGCCCCTGAATCAATTTTAAATGTTTGTGGCTTTCCCTCAAATAGTAATTCTAGTTTCCAGGGCTTACATTTTGACCCATCCCCAAGTGTACCTATGAATACTTTATTATTTGAAGGTCCAAGTTCACTTACTTCATTTTCATCAGTTACTTCCTGTGCTTCTTTAGATCTGCAGACCTTCGAAAAGTGACCAATCTTTTTGCATAAGTTACATGTTGCGCTTTTTGCTGGACACGTGCTTCTTGGATGGGACGGTTTATAACCACACCAGATACATTGCGCTGGGTATTCTTGTTTCTTTTGACGAAACCTATATCCTTGATTTTGGTTTGAACTCGATGATGTAGTTGCTTCAATTTGAACTCTTTTCTCATCACATAAATCTGCCTTCTCTTTCTTTACGTTATCTGCATGTCTTATTACTGTAATGGCCTTGTCTAAATTCATCTCGGGATCTAGCAACAAGCGATCACTAAGTTTCTCATAATTTAAACCCAGTATTAGTACCATCAACACCATTTCATCATTAAGTGAACCCCAGTCACAGGTTCTAGCCAAGGAATGGAGACTAACTATAAACTCTTCAACTGTTTCATTAATTTTTTGTTGTCTCTTCAAAAACTTTGCTCTTTCAAAAATTAAGTTCCTCCGTGGAATAAAATGTTTGTCAAATAAATCTAAGACTTCTTCAAATGTTAGCGTTGATTCGGTTGCTAAATTAAAAGATGCAAAAATCTCATCAGCTTTCTCACCTAATGTGTATATAAGAGTGTTGATTTGTTTGTTCTCAGACTCTTCAGATAGCCCAGATGCTGACCGATATCTTTGAAATCGTGTTTTCCATCTTGGCCAATCTGCTGGTACAAAGGAGAAACTAGCTGGAGGTTGAATAACTGAATGAGTGTTTGATACAATGATTGACTTCTTAGTTGAATTGTTGTATTCATTTTCTCTGCTTCTTTCATTTTCATTATCTTCATAGTCAGATTGTTTCCTTCTTGGATTTCTCTTCTGAGGCATAGCTCTAAACCGCTGCCACCATGTACTATTTGACTAAGAATTAAGTGAATGCACTGTTTTAGGTCATAACTCAAACTCAACTCACTTTATTTACCTTTATACCAACATAGAATAACAAATAAACATATGATAATAATTAATAGAAATTAACAGGTGTTATGAAATAAACTGTCTCACAACACAAACCGCGTTTTTGACTTCAAACACTACAAAAAATTGAGCTAACAGAACTATAACTTACCATGAAGACAACTGTAATTACTAATTGACTATGTGCTTCTAGCTACTCTAAAGTAACAACACTCTAAACAACTCCAAACACTCTAAAGTAATACAGTAAGACATACCGAAGCACAGGCCAGGATACCCAAAAATCCAACTCTTTGGACAAGGTTCTCTATCATCACCTTCAAACGTTCAATGAGGGTCTGAAACAAATTTAAAACATTTCATTTTGCAATTGAAATTATCAACACAAATTGTCAAATACCCTTGCTGCAGCAAACCTATAGACTACGCAAATTTCCTTTTCACTGATTTAATTTTCACTCAAATATCCCTTAAATTGTTAGATTTATTCTTTATTTAAATAAAATTAATTTTAATGGGTACTTAGGTTTGTTGCAGCATGGAAGGTAAAAAAGTGTTTTTTATTGAAATGTTAAAAGCTTAGTATTAAATAAACAAATGTGATTAAATAAAATGTATCCCTAAACAAGCATTGTTGAATATGTTTCAGAAATTGTTGATTTTTAAATTGTTTGCATTTCACTCTAATACTAATACTAATTGGTTGTACCAAGGTTAGCGGTTACTAGTGTTTGCGTGTCTTATATAACTGTGTGGTAGGTGGTGTAGGTTTAGTGCTTACTGCTTACTTATATTTGCATGTTTTTATTTAATTGTATTGTAGGTGTTGGTGGGGTATAATCATACTTTGCAGATCAGCTTCTTCCCTTTCCCCAAGATCGACGCATCCGTCGCTGTGGTTCGCCCGCAGCGCACCTTTCTTCCCATATAGATAACAAATATGGCAATGATGATGTTGACGTGGGTTTGATTGTTAAAGATTTTATATCTTATACCCTCTGTCTGAGCCATCCGTTCTGTTTTCAGAATATTAGTTCGCCCTTTACTGTCGATTCGTTAAACATTTCGACCCTTGGAACCACAAACCAGCGCGACTAGCTATCCGGCAACCGGGTCAAAACCGGGCTTGCGTATTTTCCAACGTCTTTTGGGAAAATACGTCGTACAAAGTATATTTAACCTCTAGATGACAAACAAACCACATCAACATGCTTAGACATTTGGCACCACACAATTTCTAATTCGCCCAATAATCAGTCATCTTCAGTTCCAAATATTTTTCAGTCATCTTGACTGTTTCTGTGATGGACGAATTTTTCATGATCCCGGCTAAAATAAGACACCTCAATATAACAAATTTATCATTGTCAGAACCTCTACATAGCGGATTTAACCTATACTAAACGAATTGTCTACATATTTCCCTCGATATAACAAAACCCCCCCTCCCATTATTGGTTTTGAAAAATCCGTTTCTTCATCAAATGAAATGGAAAGGTGGCGTCAACGCTAGTACTAACATTCGTCTGCTCCGTTTAAACACATCTCTGTCTGCTGTTGCTGCGTGCTATGTTACAACTGAGAACTGATTTCATTCACTGAGGGAGGATGGAGGACTGATGACAAAGTAATGTTTAGTAAACTGTGATTGGGTGATAAGTAACTATGGTGACTTCAACTTGTGAAATTTTTGGATGAAGAGAAACCTAAGAAAGAATAGAAGAACAAAAGCAAAGAGAAAGAATAGCAACATCGTTATCTATACAGTCCTTTTCCGAGTGTTTTTATTATCTTTCAGTTGGCTATGATTATACACTTTTATAATGACTTATCTAATATTTTTATTGTTTTCAATACGATTTGTTTCAACTAAGGAACACCAATGCTATAGTTGATGATTATTATTGACATTCCTCTGTTGTGATAACGCAGTACTGTAGCCTACCGGCCTATCACGAGCAGTAGCTTACAAAACTCTCCATTGTTTTGTTTTATTCTTTACATAGTTTATTGCTATACAATACAGTGTTTGTCTAGGTTTTAAGTGGGTTAGAGTAAGTTGTGATTTTAAACTTGTACCAAGGTCAATGACTAGAAATGTCAACTTTACAATGTAAACACTGTACTGTAAAGTTTTGTAACCTATGCTACTTTAATTGTGTTTTAATGAGATCAAATCCCGGCCTATATTGACCGATGCTGGTTCTGAACCCCGACTTAGTGAAATTCCTGCAAACCTAACCTCAATATAACGAACCTCGTTTTAACGAAATCCTTGATATAACAAATATTCAGTTCGGTCCCTGTTCAATTCGGAAGTTGGAAATTAAAAATTAATTATTAGTTAATTAATACAATAAAAAACTCGAAGGACCGAAAGGGAATTAAATACAAAATACGACTATAACACAAACACGAATTCGAATCAATAAATTAAATTATTGGAAAGGAGGATACAGAGGGTTTATACAAATGGAGGGTTTTTATGAATAATTAATGAAGGAGAGGCTATTAATGTCTAGTGCTCACCCTTGGTTGTAGGTCGAATAGTGAGTTGGCGTCGAATGTCCATGGAACGAAGAACGAAGATCAGCCGGCCGGCATCCCAGAGGAGAAATAATTTAACACTAGAGCACTTCAAAGAGGGGAAGAATAGCCTCGAAGGAAATTAAGAGTAAAGGTAATTAGGAAAAGAATACTACATCATATTGAGACAAAGAGGGCAAAAAATCAGTAAAATTACCGAACCAGGACCGACCGTCGCGTCTAAAACGTTATACCGCGTACGCCATATTTTTTACTCTTCCGCTTAGTAGCTACCGACGCCGGCTACTTCGTCAACAGGTGAAAACAGATTTGCCAACCACGCAAAATGAGAATTTTTTATGCTAACAGCAAACATTGAAAATCGTTGAATTAAAACTAAACAGTCCCTTCAGATTCGTTATATGTACCGAGGTTGGACTGTAATACTGAGCAGTAGAGCATTTGACATGGAGAGAAGAGTATTTTGTATTGAATCTCTGTTACAGTACAATTACTTTAAATTATGGTAACACAAACATCTATATATTAGGTTCAATTTATGTTCTAAAGTCTTTTGATCAAACTTGTACTGAAAAACACATACCAGATCCTCAGGATGTAACTGTCTTTTTTTCTGGAACTCCTCGAACTCTCTGAGGTCGTCCTCATCCTCAGGATCATACCCTGTGATCCTGGCAGCTCTTGCCATGAAGTAAGGTGGTAACTCTCCCGCAGCCGTTCCAGCACCCCACATCATGGCCTCCACATAAACCTTACACATGATGTTCCACATGGTAGCTGCCCACACAGGGTCTGGTTTGTCCGGACACATGATCCTGTCACACACATTAAATGTTTGTTTCAGTGACACGCAAAACCTTTGCTACTGATGACACAATACTTTTCAGTTCTAGGCTACTTGAACATGAGATAGTCGGGCATACAATATTTTGTGCAGTTACTATTTGAGCTGATGGCCTGCTCCCAAAATATGTTTGCTCACATTGATTCAGCATAATGAAATTAATAACTGTTGGCAGCAAGCATAGACCAAAACAAAAGACAGGTTTGGTCTGGTAGTTTTATTTTGGTTGGGCCTGATTTTTTCCATAACTTTTGAGACCTTAAAATGTAAATCCAATACTTCAGTGACTTCCACGACCCCTTAGTAAAATCAGTGACTTTTTTATGACTTCCAAAGATTTGCGTGACCAGTGGACATCTTGATCTTGTACTACATTTTTCTTTTAATCTCTAATCCCTAGACCTACTCTTATATAATCTGTTTTAAAATGACGTGGGTAATTCAAACATAATTTTGGGTGGTTTGAATATTTTAGGAGGAATGATGTATAAAACCTAGCGTTTAACATAATCCATGGGGTGAAAAACTGGAATCGAAGCACCTTGCAGAGTTCAGGTTTAATGCTACACATCACGACTCCAAAGAAAGGTTATTAAAGCCGGGTATATAGCAGATTTGTGTAACATCTAGCAATGTTATATAACATTTGCTAGAAGTAGAAAAAGTTACTTTTCAAAAGTGCTACATAACACTACTATATGTAGCAGATCCTGCTATATATAGTAAAAACTGTGCTAGCCATCGGGAAGTCGGTAAAGATCAAAAGAAATAAAAAAAAAAAAATTAAAAAAAATATCACGTGGGTCACAATGACCTGTGCGTGAAAGAGTCCTTAACTGTCTGCTTAATCAAAATAAAAGTTCTTCAAACTTCACTTAATACACATAAAAAAAAGAACTAACAATAACTTGGTAAAATAATACTATACAATTATAGTTATAATAACCTAAAAAACCATATGCAACGTGCAATCAATAACAAGGGGTGCTCATTGTTTGCAATACATCCGATGAAAGCATAACTTTTTTCTTTCAAACCAAATATTTTTTTACTAAATACGTGCTACATCTAACATTGCTATGTGTAGCAATGTTATAAAAATATTTTTCGTCTAGCATCTGCTATATGTATCATTTAGTGTCATCAGTTCACAGTTCTGGCCTCCTGGGTGCGGACGTTTTTGCTCAGCGATCATTGATTAGATTGGAAGGACTGGAAAGTGACAGTGCGTGGGATTGGCATGAATCAGTCATCATTAGACCTTGCTGAAAACAGACCCGTACCCAGTTGGTACTCAAGCACCCAGTACTGATATTTTAACATTGCTCATTGGTACTGAAACTTTTTCCAAGAAAAAAGAATTGTCTTTAGGGAACACATCACTAATTATTATAATTTTAAATGTAGCTAAGTTAAATGGTTTCATCCTTATAAGTATGAGTACAGGACAGACTAACAAACTGAAACTACAATAGTGTAGTATTTACTCATCAGGGTATGGAGGTTCTGGGAAGTTGAGCGCTCCGCATTCGTAAGCCGCCAGTGTGACGGAGGCAATGTGCGGGCCGAGATATAACAAGAACGTGTGAAGGCCAGTGCCTAGCCCGATGGATGACAGCACCCCTAGGCCAAACCAGTAGGCACACCACAGAAATCTCTTCTGCGCCCATCTGAGTATCTGAAAACAATCATAATATATTTTTGAATGATGGAGAAGAAGAAATCCATCAAATTGGCCCATAAAATCTCCACATTCCTTGTCCCAAACCAACTGATCTAAATAGATCCTTTTAGTAATAAAGCATACCACTCTCGGAATTACCTACCCTACTAAAGATGCCTATATTTCTGTTCCAGACTGATTGCAGTGCTAAAAATGTAATACCGGATGGACGTGGCTTATCAGAATGGTGTAGTGACAGGACTGGGTGTAGTGAAGACTTAAGAGACACAAACTCTACTCACAAGGTTCAGGTTTTCTTAGCTGCTGAATTTGGCAAGTGCTATAAAATGAAAAACGAAGCTCGCACAACATTCACAACGCCATATTCAGCAGCCAAATTCGGAAGCTAGGAAACCCCACCTTTAGGGACTTTTAAGTTCTGTACTATAATTTATAATAGACTACTTCGGTTTTGTTCCAGGAAAGAATGTTTTTTCCCCTTATTTTTAGTTTTTATATTTTTCCAAGGTTAACTGTAAGAAGGATTATATTATCCTAATGTTCGCCTAAATGAAAAAGTATTTTAAATTTTGCTAGAAAAAATGACTGCAGATTATTAAGCATCAACGAAAATATATATATTTGCCTTCTCTTATTAACTACACTTTGAAATGAAATAAAATTAAATGAAAATCCTATGGCCCTTTCTTACACTTAACCTGCATACATAATTATAAATATAAAATAGAATACACAATTTAACACATTATTTACACAAAATCAATACTTTTTTGTTAAACCAAAATCAAAATGTCTAAAAAAAAGTCTCACACACTCAGTCAGCAATTACGCAAGTGCCAAAACAGTCCTAGGACGCACCAGTCAAGGCCATACGCTCAAAGTACATTTTTTTCAGTGCCGCTAAGAACCGAGGACGACTATCAAGCATTTTGATGGATAAAGGTAAGTTGTTCCAAAGACGGCAGGCAGTTACAACAAAGGCCCTGCCATATGCTGTACTCCTATGATGAGGTATGCGCAACATGAAAGATGCAGTGCGTGAACTCCTCAAGCTACCTTCGGCTACAAAGCTCAAGTCACCTTCAAAATATTTTGGCAATCTATTTAAAAAAATTGAAAATGCTTTGATACTATACCCCAGATTAGGAAGGCGTGGTAAGAGGGAGGAAAATGGTAAAGTGTCATTGTCAAACACATTTTCAAGTTCCTTTTCAAGAATCACGAATCAATACATTTATTGTCAATGACCTTTTTAAAAAAAAATAGATATGGCCACAACTAGGTTAAGTGGAGGACTGTATAAGAACTCATAACTTGTCCAACTATATATGTAAAATTTGTATCCTATTCATCTGTGTTTAGAATTGCTAGCAGTTTGAAAAAGGCTTAAGTTGGTGCAGTTGCTCACCAGTCGCTCGACTGACTACACCCTGTCTTGCGCCGTATTTAAAGGGGTCGTACGCTAGCCCAGTACATGGCTGCTCGGAGAATTAATGACCCCGCCACTGTACGGGCCTTTTAATTTGAAATCCTTTTGCTTTCTTTATCACAATATTTTTACTATTACAAAGCATCACTCTTGGCTATAGCTGCTTAAAAATCTCTATCTCAGTTGCCAGCATTCAAGATAATGAACTTGAGATAAATCAAAGTTTTTTTTTTCAATGAATTAGGATAACAGTTAAGTCATATCTGTGCTTTATGATGGTTAGCAACCCATAGGTTAATAATTTAACAATAGTTCCAGATGCACAATTTCATTATGCTAATTTTGAACAATAATGTACCGTACCGTAGTCTAAAACCAAACTTACAGGTTGGTGAGGACCAGAAGATTTGTTGAGTAAGAATATCACAAGCACCAAAACAGTGAATAGTTTCACTAATGTTTTATGTTCCCAAATCCTGAAAAATACATTTTTGGTCAAGACAAAAGTATAATAAGTAACAGAACAAGCATTACATAAAAACGTTAAAAACATTGTACAAAAACTGTATAAACTTGATGACTTTTATGAGAAGCACACGTCCAATGACTCTATAGCGAATCTGGAGGGGATGGGGCATGCATCTCTTACAGACAGACAACAGTTCATTTAGTACACAAGTACAGGATACAATATAACAATAACTAACTACATACCAGCGTTACTTATGCTTGGCAACAGAGCATAAACCCATAGTTTAAGTATCATAAGACACAAAATGCTACTATTAATAATATTGCTTATCTTTCACCATGGAATAATTAATAGCTAATTCCAATGTGCTTTAAAATTATAGGTAGCTTTGAAATCGCAATGGGTAGAGCTTTAAGGGAATTTAGATTAGCATTAAGACCAACCTACTCATATTAAAATAATTTTCCAAAGTTTCAAGGTGATCAAATGGAGGTGTTGGTAAGGCATGAAGGACAAACAATTGATTTTGTGAATACATATTCGAGTTAAAAAGCATATAAATGCAAAAGTTTCAGGTTCAAAATAAACTTACTTGGAAGGTAAACTCTTTAAATGAATGAAAAGCTCTAGTAAAAAATAATGCAGTGTTGATATCGGCCTTCGCCAGAGTACGAGCGACTCCCGATCTTCTCGGTCTGCCGCTCTGAGAGCCGCTCGTCTATCTTGTGACAGCAGACGAAGGTTATCTCCTTCACTGGTTTTGCCATTGGAATGTCCCACACCTCTCAGATAAACGTCCCCCATGTCCTGCAAAGACAACATCAGATAACATAGCCCGACAGCACACATTTTAAAATCAAATAAATTTTAACCCATTGGCATAGGAATTTGTTATTATTTCTTTATCGATGGTCATTTTTTAAAGCTGTAAGTTGATTTCACAGGTCTCTCAACACAATATATTTAACCAAAATAAATGCAAAAAATACTGTGTCCTCTATACTTGGAAAAGAAGCAAAAATCACTGATGCAGTCGACTTCTACCCAAGTTGAACATATTCATTTGAGGGGGACCATTAACATGGATTGCACATGTACAAGAATCAAACTTGTGCATTTAGAACAACCTAACCAAGTACATTTACACTGGTCAATGCAAAGCGTAGCTTCATTCAGTCACTATGTAGGAGTGCTGCTGAAGCCTAAATGTGACACCATTACTCACAGATAAGCGTCAGTAAGTTAGCAGCTCATCTACTGCCCATAGATTGCTGTGACATACTAGGTACTTCAAAATACTTTGAAGGAGAAACAGGTTATGAACAAAGAGCCAAATAAGCAAACAACTCCTAAAGTGTAATTATGGGTCAGTGAATAAAATAATATTTTTGTTAAATCTCCTACTTTCTATAAAATTAAAACCTTAAATAAATTAAAAAGTTTTACGACAGTTAGCTAAGATCAAAGCAATTTTTTTTTCAAAAGTCTAAAAACATTTGTCAATCTTTTTTATTTACTTACAACAAATCCAAAGCAAGTGTTTCATAGAAATCTCTAGAGCATCATGTTGACCTAGTTTGTTGAATTTATCCACAACATAAAACAATTATATTATGTTATTCTTCTTTTACTTGACATGAATCAATAACTTTAGATGATAACTGTTACAAGCTTGATTTATTATTTATAAGCATGCATAACAAATGGAAGTGTGTTTGGCCAACTAGTTATTGTTGAACAAAGTCTCGCTAATTATCATGGGTCATGATTTTAGAAAAAGAAGACGTAAAAAAGTTGACTTATATTATTAAAGCTGATTAAAACGTTTTCATTCACTATCTTCACAGCATATTGGCTTTAATGATTTAAAACACTTATTGATTTAAGAATAATCATCTTGCTAGTTAGCAAGAATACATAACTTTGTTTTGATATGACAACTAACTACTGATATTTATATTTCAGGTAGCTGTTGTAAATATAACATTACCTTCATCAGTATACATTTACTAAAAATTGTCTGTTTAGCTTCAAACATTAATAGTTTTATGCGGTCAAAAATTTTAATAGAATATATTTGTTACTTCTAATATTTTTTCACTTTGAAGTAAGTCATGGTTTATATTGATTATTTATAGAATTTACAGAATTTTTTTGTTGTCCTAAGATGCTAGGCACAAGCCTGGGATTGTTTTTCACATTACTTCAGGCTAGACCTAGGGGTTGCGGCATTATCACTTAGATAAAATCCATTGGTGATTTGGCAGGATTTGAACCCAGGACCCCAGGGACTTAAGTCCCGTGCTCTAACCACTGCACCAGCTTGCTCCCCAATTATGTTAAAATAAATTTACCTTAAAAAAAAAATTACAGACAATAACTGTATACTGGATCAAGAAAGAACAAAAATATTTTAAATAGTCATAATTTTGCCCAACTTTGTATATTGCTGACTTATTGATACAAAATGTCTTTAATAAATCATGATCGCAGGACTAAGCTTGTATGATAATTACAGATACAAGCTATGTCTGATGAAAATGTGTGGCAAAAGATTTGCATACAGAAAATAACTTGTAATATTTCTGAACAAAATTGCATGTGAACCAGCTGAATAAATTGATTATCTATGAACTGGCAAAGATAAGTTATAGTTTGTTTTGACTATGTAAATATGCAACTGTTTAAATAAACTAGCACGTGTGTTAGGTACGAATCTACGTGGCTTTTAATTATAAATAGATATGTGGATCGAGTTTCTATGAGAGGTAAAAGTGTATAGGTCTCCCTAGGCTGTATTACATTAAAAAAGTTTATACTGTACTTGTTTGAAGTATTGTTTTGACTCTAAATCGACTAACTCCTAACTTATGATAAAATGTACTCACTAACCTATTTATATTATTTCAAAAGAAGAATTCTTAAAATAACCGTACATACACAAGGCTCTTCATCAGAACTTTCACTCATGACAATAATAAAATCACTAAAACACTCATTTATTTCCTGCAGACGCATTTTGTGAAAGGCAAGCAAAACAAAACTGGGCCAAAACAATGCCCACGTATCTTATCACGCTGACCTCAAACAATGACCAGTATCAATATTAATCAGCTACATTATCAGTCCCTGAAGCTTTTCTCCATTTTAATTTTATCATGGATAACTTTGATGAAAAATCAGGATGGAAATATGTGTTTACATTATGAGGTAAATTTAACTTAGCCTAAACTAAACGATTTGCATCAGTTTTACCATAATTAAATAGACGAGAGAGCTATGCCAGTGCTACTAGGGTAAACTAAGTTTAACATTCAGAGTGCTACTACATTTGCATACACCATTGTTGACGAGACTTGTCAACTGTAAAAAGGAAACTCTGATTTTCTGAGGTAAACAAGAGAGAATAAAACACATGCAGCCTGTAAAACCATTTACACAATCTATAAATATTATCTTGCTGCAAAGACAAAACCTTAACGATTAGTCGATTAATGTTTGGATTATTTTTGTAATATTTTTAAATATATAAACTTTTTTAGCTTTAATATATGACAAAATCTCACAGTTTTTAATGTGTGAGAAGTTGGACGGATAATAAATATTGAAGGATGGAGGATGAACGGTATAAGAAGGATAGAAGTAATTAGTTTAACACTGCACATTCCTAGTAATTAGATTACATTTTGAAAATTAGATAAAATAGTTTAGTGCAGTGAAATAAATTAATAGAAAATTATCCTACACCCTAAATGCACACAGAAATTACGTCATGAGACAATTAAAAAACAAGGATGAACTATCCTTGCAAAATATAACATAATAACATTCAAACAAATTTTATTCCTCCATTGGAATTTCAAATACCCCAGCCGTAGCAAACCTGCAGACTAAGCAAATTTCCATTTGCCTGAATTGATTTTAAATTAAATCTATTTTAATAACATTAGGTTTAATGAGTTCCTAGGTTTGCTGCTTTAGGGAGGCTAATAAAGTGTGTAGTAAAATATTAGTAGCTTAGTATAAAATAAATAAATTTGCCAATTTTGATCAAAATATTTCGATAAACAAGCAAACTACAACATTTTACAATATTCTCCATAAGAATAACATGGGGATTTCAAATTTAAAAATTTGTTGAATTTTCTTCGTAACCAATAATCGTACAAAAACACTTTGGTATACTAAATTATTTGTTTTTAAGCTTTTTAAAATGGTTTAGAGATAAATTGGGAAATTTTGTGTTTTGTGGGTAAAAAATGAGAAAACCCAATTTTTACCCCATAAAACCCCCAGAAAACCCTGTTTCCATGGTCCGATCATACTGGTTCGCTAACTCATTCAATTTTATTTTGCCTTTCACCTTCAAACCGAATTTCATCAAAATCGGATAAAAATTACTTAAGTTATCGTGTTCACGGACATAAATCTATCAATAAACAGGGTGAGGCAGTAAGAGCACCCCGATTTTCTTTCGTTGTCATATTATAAGTAAAGCAACAATGAATGAAAAGCTGTGATTATAACATCAATCAAACCATGCCATTTTAGTAAACATTGTGCTTAAGGCTTGTAACGCTGAGATTTTGATGTAGGAACCTATTTTTGAAAATATTGATTCTTGTGCAAACACCCAGAGATTGTTCGGGCCACATTCCATACTTGGTAAATATGGCGCTGTTCCAGATTGAAAAACAATAGGTAACTGGGTAGAATTATTTAGGATAAGAGCTTAAACCATAAACATAATCAGTGATTGACGCAAAACTCTTTGTACACCAGCAAATGTTGAAAGAGTGTGAGTCGCAGTAACTCAGAGGTTTACCAGGATGCTTTCATTGTTGGAAGCTTTACATTGGCTCTTTGCTTTCTTTGGGGGTTCTCCCTATAAGCTACTTAAAATTTAAGGTTTTTCAAAGTTGCCCTAGAGATTTTCTTGAATTGTCCAAGATACTAAAGTGATTCCCGAAGAAATGTTGGAAGGAGTAGGCCTATTCAATGGCATTTTCATGTGACTGTCAAGGAATGTCAAGTAGGACAAGGACGTCACTTGCAGGATTTTGTTTTCAAGAAATGGAGAAACGTCTTTGTTAAGTTAAAATGGCAAAAGATAAGCTGTGTTTTGATGTGTTATTTATATTTATAGGATAAATAGTATTGAATTTGTACACTATTTATAAATTGGGGTGATTTCATTGCCTCACCCTGTATATATATGGACATATATAAAAATTTGAACGAATAGTGTTATTGGCCTCTAGGGACATCAAAATGAAAAAGTATATCGGTCTCTAGGTCTTGCCGTGCCACCTACAGTAATAGCTACTTCCCTATTGGGAAATTCTCTTAAAGTGCCATAAAGACGAAACAAGTATAAACAACTTGTCTTGGTATTGAATGATCTGGATAGAATACTGAAAATGAGAGAGAAAAGATGCTTAAGGACATTGTTTGGTACTAATATACACAAGTAAAAACTGGATAATTTTATTCAGCTCATCAAGGCAAAACTTATTAAAGTTCATTCATTAACATTAACTATCTATAATACATTTATCATTACATATAAACCAAATTTTTTGTCATGAGAGTTTCATAAGACTGACAAATTTCATAATTTGTAAATGTCTGCATAATAGAAATTTTATGTAGTACTGTACTTGCAAAGTATACAGTAGGCCTAATGGAGAATATTATTACATTGTTAACAACTTCCAAAACATTACAACTGGATAGCACTATAACAAGGCTTACATTTTTACAAAATAAACATGATTCAAAGTCATATTCATAATGAAAAGTCACCAGGAAAATGTTTAAATAATAATAGTTGCTGTGGCATTTGTTGATTAATTAACCACATTAGCTGTAATTCACGCTGAGTAAAAACTAATATTCGAGTTTACTTTTATTTAATATTGTATTTATTATTTTATTTCAGTAAACTAATATTTTATTATTTGGGGAATACATTGCTGAAACTATTCCAAATAATAGCCTATGCCATAAACACGTAAGCCTACGAGTTAAATAGAAAAAATAAATTGAAATGCACATAAAATCTTCTAAACATAAACTAGTAGGCCAGGCCCTACGAATGTAGAATGTACAGGAAAAAACAATTGGCAACCTTCGTGGCACATTGCCACTTGATTGTGGTAGCCTATTGTGCTGTGATTTTATAGCCCCAAGATTGTATGCATGGCTGGTTAAACATTTGGAGGAAAATTATTGTAGGCTACACTTAACAGAAAATCAATAAGCTACAAATAATCTTAATACTAAAAGACAGATATACATAATAAACACAAAAAACTGGCATTTGGAACATTACAATTAATTCATAGAGGAATAAATTTTAAACCCAACCTTACTAAATAAAGACACAGCTTGTATAACATAATGCCAGATATAACCTAAGTGCACACAAGACCAGGACAAAGTTGATCAATTAACCAGATTTCCATATATCTAGTTGTGTTAGCCCTACTAAAAGAAACAACACATTTAGCAAAACAAATGTTAGCAATCCTCTGAAAAGTTTGTCAATCGACATGAAACAACTCTACGACTGATTGGAAAAGAGGGAGAATCAACTCAATTGTGTTCAATTTAAAAACCCCTTCTGATTCTTTTGTTATAAAATAATTAGTTACCTACTAAGAAACCTAAGTATTAAAATATGGACGCGTTGCAGAAAGTCAACAGTCCCGGAAGGTCAAATAATTTATACCTGTGCCGCTAGGTCAAAAACTACAATGTTTGCAGTGTCTGTAGATAAAAAATCCCAGTAAGTCAAATAGTACAGTCCGGGCTAAAAACGTAGTCTATGTTAAAGCAATTGACTTATTGGGAATTTGGCCTAATGCAACAGCAGTTTTAATATAACGAAATAAGATAAAATATAAGTTCAGTTTCGCTGAGTCAACAGTGCCGGAAGGTCAAAAGTATAATCTGTTAAAAACAACGATAGTCCTCTCGACGCACGACTTCAATAATTTCGTGTTTTGGTGTACTTAAAGTTGTGCTAAAATTTTGAAATTTGGCACAGAGCTTTTTGGTTAGTCCTACTCGATGACTATTTTGTTGGAACTTTAAACTATTTACCGATCTAATTAATAAAAATTGATTTGTATGGTGAAATAGTTTTAAATCGTGATTTCTAACATGAAAAAGTTAGCATGCGAGATTTTTTTTGTTTTTGGGTTAGAGAGGTTTTGTCTGTGGCAAAGTTGTAGCCAAAAGTGTGATGCGTAAAATATATTTTTTTGAATTTTTTACAATCAGTGGTTCAGTAGATAACTTGGGTTGAAGAGGACGGCAAATTTAGCATTTCGCAACGCATGGAGTAGTTCTTCATCGTACGATGCGACTGCTGAGTGGACTTTTAAATTATAGTTCTAAGGACAAGAAAAACATGAATATACAGATCACAAGTACATTCATATTATTTATAAAACATCTTTCTTTATTACCAGCTTACATTTTTCACTTATAAGAATACATCATAAACAGGGTGTTAAAATAAGCGGGGAGATACTTTACCTAGTAATTCCTTGGGTCAAAATAAACAGAAAATCAAGGCTAACATTTTTTCCAAAATCATTTCGTTAACCAGATATCCACCATTTTGTATTTTTTACATACAAATATTTATCTTTGCACTTTTCCAACCGATGTTTATGAAACTTGGTATGTATGTTAAGGTAGGAGAGACGCATGTTATAAACAAAGATTCATCTCGATTCACCCTAAAATTTCAAAATTTAACACTTAACTACATTATAATATACTTTGCTACACCACAATATTTACGTATCAACATACATCTTTAACAAAATAAAACGTTAACATTTTTAAAATCCAAAGTAAATCAATATAATATTTATTTTTTGAAAAATATATTTAAAAAAAGGCGATGGTAAAATAACGACAGGCGAGTTTCGATCTGGGTGTTTCAGGTTTGAATCTAGGAGGATTTAACATTAATTAACATTAATGTTTAATCCTCCTAGGTTTGAACTGATTGAGAGGAATACATGAAACCGAAGGGGGGAGGTAGCAACAAGTTCACTAGTATTTACTAGTGTCCAATTACAATTTGATGGATTTAACCAAAACCTTTTTTATTTCACTTATTTTCAGCGGTTAAATTTCAAACGATACGTTTTAGCGACTTATCATCATCATCGTTTGAGTTTGGGTTTGCGGCAATGTATTTTTATGAATAAAACCTTTAATTTGATACCAAACTTGACCTCTGCTGCTATTAATTGACTGTATGCACTATTAATTAACAGCTGTGTCTAAGGATTATGTCGGCCTTAGTCACAAACAGGACAACAAGATCGCTCCACTCATCCCACACTCATCTCCATTCATACTTGGCTTAAAATGCATACATTTGTATGGTCGCCATTTCAAAGCAACATGGCTACATTATCGATCATAGATATAATAACCATTATGAATTAGCATTATTCGGTGTAGAGTTTGAGACCATTGTCTTTAAATTTCAACACAAAAAAAGTTTTGTTAATAAATAGTTTAGTTTGTTCGTATTTTTCCGCCTACAGCCCACTCATCACACACTCATCTCCATTCATACTTGGCTTAAAATGCATACATTTGTATGGTCGCCATTTCAAAAACAGGTAAAATAGTATTAAAATTATATAAGAATTTTGTCTTAGTCTTTGTGGTCCACCCCCCTTAAAGGATAAAAAAAGTGATAATAGCTTAAGACAGTAGATATTTATGGCTATTATTGATATACCAAGTCTCACTACTTTATCTATATTGTTAAAAAATATAGCCAATCCAGGACTTTTCAACCATACTGTAACGCCAACACGAAATTTTTCCGTTGAACTCTTCCGCATTTCTTAGGCGATTTTGATCATTCATGTCCCATTAGAAAGAGCGTGTCACGTACATTTGCAAACCAACCTTACGTTTTAAAATCCCTTGGGCTCAGCCCCAGTGGCTCTTAAAGAACCCATGTTATGCCTATGAAGAACATATTGATTTATTTATATAAGGATCAGCTCAATTAATTGCTGTTATGCAATTCAAGGAAATAATGTAGGCTACATTATTAACATGTTACTGATTTTTTTGAAATACTATATTTGAGTGAAAATTTAAAAACGTACGTTTTCAGGAAAAACACTTTGCAAATTTGTTTCCCCTTTTTTCAAAACTTTTATTATTTTTTTGATTTCATTGACATTTGAAGTTTCATAAAATGTCCATGGTAACGCAATATCTTTGGTAGTTTTTTTTTTAAAGAGCATCTTTAGTGGAAAAACACAAAATCCTGTCACGACCATAACAGACGTTTTAATGAATATTAAAAATAGTTAATATTATTTTTATAACTATGTTTTGCTATAAACTAATTTACTTTTATGACCATTATACATTAAAAAGGTCACTGAGCTTTTAGTATATTTGGTCTTTCTAGAAAAAAATAAAAAACTCAAAAAAATTGAAAAAAAGCCAATAAAATCTTTTTAAGTTTGTATAACTCCGAAAAAACTTACCTGAGACCCGAAAAATCTTTATGTTTGCATAGAGGCGTGCTTCTTTTGTGTATAAAACATTGAAATATGACGATATTTTAATTTTTGAAATTTGTATGATAGAAATCATAAACGTGATGGTCAGGGACAAGCGGTACGGTCGTGAGTTTTCTAAAAAAATCTAAATCTTTCTAAACAATCCTTTAATTATACTGTTAGTTATAATAAAAATATGTGTTTCAATTGAACTAAACTGTTCAAATTACAATTATATTAAAGTTATTGTCACGACCAAACACACTAAAATCCATAAGGCTGGATAGGTCGTGAAAAAACCCGCGATGGTCGTGAAACTTTGGTCGTGAAATTACGTGTTATTTGGCTCTGTTCTGGCGGTAGCTCTGCACCTCATGTTCGAGGATACAAATTGGACTTCTAGGTTAATCTAGCAACTGAAATATCTTATAAACAAAAATTAACACCATGTCTACTTCATCGAATGACTATGTACGGTCATGGACACACCAAAATTACAAAAAACACAACCTTACCTGTATTAATCTTGTAATTCCTCCTTTCAACTCGAAACGACCGGCACTACAATCCTGACGTACACCCCGAACTAGTCTCTAAAACCAACTGACTCCATCAACGCCAGGCTTGCCACTGTCGTGCTCCAAAGTTGAAAATTTTTCCCAAATGGTCGTGACGCCAAATCGAGGGACAGACTTATTATGTCATGGTAGTCAGTTTGCAATGACAATAAAATTATAATATGCTCCTTTTTTGTAAGTTTAATAACCATTGATGACATAAAAATATGGCTTTATACATTTCGGCATGAATAATTAGTCTAAAAACAGCGTGAAAGTTGGAAAATGTACCCTAGGGACACGTCATGGTCGTGAATTTCGAGACTTTAAAAATACGAAAAAAATACCTAGAACCTATTTAAAACCAAATAAATGTGTGTAACATGTTGCCCCCATCCCAAAAAATATTAAAACACATAATAATAAACTACAAATCCAGTAGCTACAAAGTAAAAGGCCAGGGACATGAAAACGTACGTTTTTAAATTTTCACTCATTTACTATTTCTATTTGGGGTTGCTGGATAATTTAATCCATTTTACCAAACAATAAAAATTAATTAAGTAATATATTTCATGAGCAAAGGACCTATTGAAGTCCTCATCAACCAAAAGAATGCCTACTAAAGCAAATAAAATTGAGACGAACATGTAATGCACGAAATCAGGTGGTTCTTAAGTATATGAAAAAATGTATCGCTATTCAAAAACAGACGGAAAACTTGTAAACATATTCGTGACAACGGGGGTAACATGTCTACATTATCATTGACAAACGTAGACAACCTTATACGAGTGTGAGTAAGTCCGAAACAACTCTAAAAAACAATAAACAATAAATTGCAAGAACCGTTGCTTATATCATTGGGTATACACGTATCTACTGACGTGTATACTCAATGCTTATATCGAACTGTTATATGTACATCGTGTGTATTTCCATTAGTTGTTCCATTTAGTTGTGTGTCCATTAGTATAATATTTTAGTTGACTCTTTTAATGTCAGCGGAAATTGTGACTGTTATTACCCTTGAAATAATGTTTGTGTAGTACTTTGCAATCCTACCAATGCTTATAGAATCATACGATTACAATTTTCTGGTTAGAATATGTCGCATAGAGACTACTGTGTCTTTTTGGTTTGCTTGTAAAACAGGATCAACAGAGATTTTCCATCGACTTAAACAATACGATACTCCCAAATTGTTCTTTGCAATAACAAAATATCACACAGTTTGGTGAATATTTGTGTGTAAACTGTAAACCACATACAGTACACCTGTATTCTATCTATTTTACCTTTTATTTTCCCAAGACTTTATAGAAAATCACGCATTACGTGATCAGTGAAGAAAGGCTGTATCCCACGTGTTTTATAGGTTAAGAAGACAAGGACGGTCCTAAACATATATTTTGGGGGGGGGGGTCACCGGGGGCCTGGGGGTATGGAATACCCCCCAAAAAGGAGGGGTTCCTGGGGTTTCCCCCGGGAAAAATATATAAATAAATAAATATAGGCTATAAGTTAAAGGGTGATCAACTCAAGGAGGCCACCATTGGGATATCGGAAACGTTAAGAATTAGAGAAAACTTAAAATGGGGGACATTCCTTTATTTTTGTGGTAGTTAAAAATATGATTTTAACACCATATATTTTATCATGTTTTCGGATAGAATAGGCAATTTAAACACTTTTTTATCCTTGACATTTTTTTGATAAACCCACTCGTTTAGGAGATACAGCATATGGAAAAATGACTTCCGGTGTACATTTTACATCATGTAGCTCCTAAACAAGTAAGTTTATAGCAAAAATGCGAAGAGTAAAAAAGTCTTACAATTGCATCCACATTCCAAAAAGACCATAAAATTCATTAAAAATATGAATTATATTATTTAAAAAATGGCGGCAAACTTGAAAAGTGGAAAACTTGTTGTTTTCTAGTCTTTAAGGAATGTAGATGCAATTCTAAGACTAATTTACTTTTTGCAATTTTGCTCTAAACTTACTCGTTTAGGAGCTACATGATGTAAAATGTACACCGGAAGTCATTTTTCCATAGGCTGTACTCCTAAACGAGTGGGTTTATCGAAAAAATGTCAAAGCTAAAAAAGTTTTTAAATTGCATATTCTATCCAAAAACATGATAAAAAAAACTAAAATCATATTTTTAACTGCCACAAAAAATAAAGGAATGTCCCCCATTTAAAGTTTTCTCTAATTCTTACCGTTTCCGATTTCCCAATGGTGGCCTCCTTGAGTTGATCACCCTGTATATGAATTTGAACGGATGGTGTTTTTGGCCTCTAGGGACCTCAAAACGAAAAATTTAATCGGTCCCGGGTCCAGGTGTTACCATAAGTACTACGGTAATAGCTTATTCCCTATATGGGAAATTCGCCAAAAACCTAATAGTTATATAGAACAATATTACATTCAACCAGCTGTTAGTTAAAAAAATTATATGGGACTAAAACAAATCAATGAGAACAAAGATTCCTTTAAAAAATCATTTGAACATCCTACTACTTTACTATGCATATTTAATTAATCTGCCATTCTCATACCTAAGAATTGAATGTATCAATGGTCAGCATTACACATAGTATAAATAGGTCAACTCTAAATATGTCTTTAAATTTGTTTCCAAATGCTGAATTTGTGTCACAAATGCTGAATGTTTACAGCTGTTATGTTAAGCAAATTATATTGTACTAAAAGCTAGCTTAAGAAGGTTAGCGTCGGCTGCTAGACTTTTTGAAAATTAAAACTTAATTTCTAAAAAACTGGGACCCTTAATTATAATTATGGCTTTGCCATTCCCTAGTTCTCAAAATTATCTTTCTTTCAACACAAAAATAATGAAAATCCGTCGACTGGTTGATTCAGAATGTGAAAAACCCCCATTTACGTTTTAATAATATATATGATAGTTTGGACAGGTTTCAACCCTTCCGAGGCGTAATACATTTACACAGTTGATGTGTAGACTACATTATATCTCATAAAATAGTTCTAAAATTAAATGGGTCTCCTTTTACAAACGTATATAACAACCATAAATGTTCAGATCGTCCTTGCGTGTATTTCATGCCACAAATTTTGACGAAAGGTTTTTCATTACATAAACTATACCTATTTACAGTGTTGACCAAACAGTTGGCAAGAAGCATTAATAGATAAGCTATGTACCAAATATGATAATTTTAGCTCTATTCTAATTATGACAAAACACGAAGTAACTAAAAGCGAGTTTTGTTGGTGTAGTAAGCGTTGCAGGAGGTCTACTTTACACTGAATCGACGTTCACTTTTATTGCTTTTGATCTTCCGGCACTGTTGACTCAGCGAAACTGAACTTGTATTTTACCGTATTTCGTTATATTAAAACTGCTGTTGCATTAGGTCAAATTCCCAATAAGTCAATTGCTTTAACATAGACCACGTTTTTAGCTCGGACTGTATTATTTGACTTACTGGGACTTTTGATCTACAGACACAGCAAACATTGTAGTTTTTGACCTAGCGGCACAGGTATAAATTATTTGATCTTCCGGGACTGTTGACTTCCAGCAACATTCCCTTAAAATATTATAGCTAAAATATTCTAAAGGGTTTTAAAATAATATATCCAACAAAGGGATTTTACTGAACTTTGTATTAAAATGCATTTTTTTATGTACAAAATTATAAAATTCAGCACACTGTATATTTGTGTTTCTCATGGCGTGAGGGGGCAACAATTTCTTTATTCAGTAAATCAGATGTTGTAAAAAATATTCAAAAATAATTTTTTACTATGACAGCACTTTATAAAACAATATTTTTAATAAAAGGTTTCCACTGAATTCCTATAGAGCAGAATGAAAGTTTTAGAAGAAGGAGATTAATGAAGAGAATTTTACAAGAACACAAAATCATTATCATTAGCATATACACACAAAAAGTAAAAAGATAATTTTAAGGATCGCCCAAGCAAATGGAGTGTCTAGGCAAGTAAGCTGGAATAGAATAATAATACTAAGTGCTACATTTATTCGTAAAATTGTCCATGTGTGTAAACCTTTTACTACAGATTGAATTTCTTCAAATCACAAAAAAAGAGCTACAACTAGTCATTTAAGGGCAACATCTATATTGGGAGTGTTAGGTGTACGAGGAATTGGCTAAATCGAGATCTCGTTAATCCCATGAAATTCCTTATCTCCAAATTTGGTCATTGTGCAGAACCCACTAACTTGTTCGATTTTGAAATTGGCTAACTCTAGAACCCGTTCTCTGGTAGCTATGTTATAAATATATACTCTATTGTAAATAACCTGCCGGTTCTCGAATATTATGACATTAAAAATAAATTTGGATCAATTGTTAAGTAACTAATGTGTATTTTCCTTTATTTAAATTTTACTTTGATGTTCGTATTATAGTTTTAAGAGTTATTTAACCGATATTAATGCACAGCAGCAGTAGTACGTAAATCAAACACAATTTGAAAGTTATTGATCGTCCACATTGAGTGTCGAATAACACGGAAGGTTGGATGACTAAAGATCGGATCATTAAGACTCTACTGTACTTACTTGATGTTTGCCTGTAGATTAAGGTTTCCATTGTCCTATAGGTTAAAGTGCTTTGTCCTATAGGGATCCTGAATCAACCAACTGGGTGGGATATAGGGTATCCCTCAGGGACGAGGTTGAAGAAGAGGTGACCCAACTATTGACCATAGATAGTCTAGATATGAAGGCTGAATCTTTAAACAGATCAATAATAAAACCTATGAAATTAAGAAAACTGTCCTCTCAAAACAAAAAGGACTATAAGAGACAAGCCCTGGTGGAATGAGAGGTTAAGCAAGATGAGATGTAAACTCCGGAAACTCTTCGACGTCACAAAAAGAACGAGGGAATGGGCTAAGTACTCAAGAGCCTAACGGAGTACAAATCGGAAATAAGAAAGAGTAAAAGGAAAACGTGGAGGCTGCTGTTCTGTGAGGGGATAAAGAACATACCAGAAGCAGCAAGATTGAAAAAAACCCTACAAAGAGAGGTGCCAAATCCTCTGGGCTCATTAATACACGAGGATGGGAAACATATCATGTATGGAAGAAACCCTTAAAGTCCTCCTAAACACCCATTTCCCAGGGAACAGTCCGTTAGGTAGGACAACAGGATCATACCCTATACTCTGGAAAAGGAAATTACGTAGGGAAACAGCCATAACAAGGAGATTCTCGAGTAAGCTTTTCAGGCCGGAGGTTGAGAAGTGGGCTTTCGGATCTTTCAGCCCTTTCAAGTCTCCAGGTGGCGACGGAATATTACCAGCTTTCATTCAGGAAGGACTAGAGGTCCTTATACACCATATGACAGCCTTGTTCAGGGGCAGCTTTGCCCTAGGATATATTCCAATTTGTTGGAGAGAAGCATAGGTGGTATTTCTCCTGAAAAAGGGGAGAGAACCGGCCCAGCCTAAGTCTTACAGGCCTATATGCCTTTTGTCTTTTATGTTAAAGACAATAGAAAAAGTAATTAACCATCACATTAGGGATGTTTACCTTGTGAGATGTCCCCTTAGTGCAGGTCAACACGCTTTTGAGAAGGGTAAATCAACATCAACATCCAACATCAAGCATCCAACTGTAGTTGCAAAGATTGAAGACACCATAGAACACCAGGAAATCCTTACAGGGGTTTTTATGGATATACAGGGGGCCTTTGACAACCTGAGCTATAACTCCATAGATGCAGCAGTCAGAAGCAGGGGAATCTCCCCCCCCCCCCACATTGCATCTTGAATTAAGGCTCTTCTGAATAGCAGGGAGGTGACAGTAGAAATTGGTGGCTGCTCAGCAGCAATCACAGCATGCCAAGGTTTGCCTCCAAGGAGGAGTCATCTCGCCCTTGTTGTGGGCTTTAGTGGTGGATGACCTTTTGAGAGAGGCAAAAGGGAGAGATATGGACATCCAAGCCTTTGCAGACAATTTAGTGCTCACAGTTAGAGGAAAACACGCAGCCACTGTAAAGAACCTCACCCAGACAGCTGTGAGCTTCGTCGAGGGATGGTGCTCAAAAGAGGGCCTCACTATCAACCTAGACAAAATGGAGCTAATCTCCTTCACAAAAAGGCGAGCAACACTAAATGCCCCTGAAATTCAGGGGAAAAGAGTGAAGTCAGTGAAGGAAACAAAATACCTTGGAATCTTCCTTGACCAGAAACTTAGAGCAGGCACCTTAACTATGTACTTGCAAAAGGCATAGGAGCCTTCGAAGCCTATTATATAGAGGAAGCTTTGCTAAGAAATAGGGACTTAGCCCCAATCTAATATATTGGACTCATGAGACCATAGTCAAGCCAATGGTTACATACGCACCCCTTAGTGGTGTCCAAAGGCACAGCAGACAATGGCTGGCAGGAAGCTGCAGCTGCAGAGGCTAGCGTGTACGGGGATCTGTGGGACAATGAAATCCTGTCCCACAGCTGCAATGGAAGCAATACTCAACATGCTTCCACTAGGGCTGGGAGTCAAGAAACTTGCAGCCAATGCTGCCCTCAAAATGGGTAGCAGAGGTGAGATAAAGCTTCAGAGGGAGTCTGGTCACCTGTCCATACTAAGGGACTTCCCGAGCTAAAAATGCCAGACCTCATGACTAAAGACATAAGTAATACGACTTAGAGATTCCTTACCAAGTGGCCATAGAAGAAGGGAATAACTGGCAACAGAGCATCCTTATGATGAACAGAGCATGCTTGGTATATTACACGGATGGAATTTGGGAGGATGAGAGTTCAGGGTTGGGGTGTATGGCAACAAAACCAATATCTCCCTAGCCTTGGGCAGCACAGTGACAGTTTTTTCAATCGGAGGTCCTGACAATTGAGTGCTGTGCAAATACCATCTGGACAAGAACCTGAGAAAGGGGAAAATACAGATCCTCTCAGACAGCCAAGCTGTGCAATAAAGGTGCTGGGGTCTTATCTGACAGAGTTACAAACAGTAAGAGGGTGTAAAAACATCCTGAAAATGCTTGCTAAGCGGAAACAAGTCAAAATAGCTTGGGTTCCTGGACACTACACACACTTGGGGCATGAGGGAAATGAGAAAGCCGATGCTTTGGCCAGGAGAGGCACAGAAGAACAGCTGACAGGGCCATAACCTTACTGCGGTACCCCGATTAGCTCAGGAGTAGCCAAAGTCCGAGACTGGGTTAAGGTCCGGAAGGGGGAAGCTTGGAGGACCAACCCAGGACTAAGGACTTCAAAAACACTAATAGATCCCTCAATAAAAGACTGGAAAGGCGTATTGAGCCTAAAAAAGGGGGACATCAGATTACAAGTAGGGATGCTAACTGTGCAAGGGCCTATTAGGAAACACCTTAGAACCAAAGGGAGGTCACAGACAGACCAATGCAGGTTCTGCGAAAACGAGGAGGAAACCTCTGAACACGTATGACTGGATTGTCCGGCGTTGTTTGTAGGTGGTCGTAAACTATTGCACAATGTTTACGATCTTCAGCATGGTATAGGATGACTGATGTTTATTTATTTATTTCCCCAACGGATTGCACCTTTTTACAAAATATGTGTGTACAATATGAGATGGCATTTGCAGTAGTAGGCCTACTAACTAGAAAAGTAATAACAATGGTAATAACAAAGTGATAATAAATAGTAATAGCAAGTAATAACAAATAGTGATAACAATAGTAATAACAAAGTAATAACAAATATTAATAACAGAAGAATAAACTAAAAAGAGTAACAATAACAAAAATATGAACAGCAGGTTTCAACGATGACAAGACAAATATGCAGATGTGCTGGAGTGTAGTTACTCAAGTGATCAGGGAGACCTTCTTTTTGAATGGGAGGGGCTTCTCACCGAAGAAATCCAGTTGAGCAGCCGCCGTGCTACCAGCCTTGAGTAGACGGCAAATTCCGCTGTTGTAAGAATAGTAGGCTGGGAGGAAGCGTCTGCTGAATATAGTCCTGGAGCGGGTGCCTCTGGGCGTGGTAATGTCGATACCACTCAGGATGTCGGGGCAATCGACAAACCCGTTAACCAGCTTGTAGAGCATGAATATGTCGGCATGATGACGTCGGAGTGACAAAGGCAGAAGATCGAAGGACTTCTCCACATCGTCAACCGGGGTAGTGCGGTAGGTAAAACCAAGTCTCGGTCCAAGCATCCGTATGAAGCGGGTTTGTATGCTCTCAGTTGGCTCAATTTCAGTTGGCTGACGTGGTTCTTCTGGAAGGGAGACCAGATGATAGACCCATACTCCAGCAGCGGGCGTACCAGGGACTTGTAGAGCGTGATCAAGGTGAAAGGTGAGTTGAAATTCCTAGTTGATCTGAATATGAAACCAAGCAGGGAGCTAGCTTTGGTTGTAATGTGGGCAATGTGCTCATGAGGGTTGAGCGAAGGGATCATTGTCACTCCGAGATCTCGTACCCTGTCCACTCTCTTCAGTGTAGATCCATTGAGGACATATTCATATTGGACTGGGGCTGCACCACGTTTGTAGGAGATGACGACACATTTCAAGACGTTGAGCTCCATGAAGTTTTCCTTGCACCAGGCGTCGATGTTAGTGAGAGAAAGTTGGAGGTGCTCAAAGTCAGAAGCCAATGACACCGAGCCAAATACCTTAATATCATCGGCGAACATGAGAAATTTGGTGAGGATGACGTTGCCAATGTCATTCATGAACAGATTAAACAGCAAGGGACCGAGGTGGGACCCTTGCGGGACTCCAGATAGGACACTGAACTTGACTACAAGGGTTCTGTTGGTCAAGTAGCTGTTTAACCACTCAAGCAGGGTTTAACTACTCAACAACTGCTAGGCTGGTTTATCAGTTCCATTTCAGGCAATGACCAAAGTTAAGAAAATTTTGCCTGTGGATCGCTATGTGACTGAACAAATGATTGGCAAACTGGACATCTTTAATAACTGGACATCTTTAAACTTGGACACGGCAAACTGAAAGGACACGTTTTTTCAAATTTAATTACCGTTTTCCTGGAAACTGATGATCATATTTTATCCATACAAATACTTCCTTGCATACACATCTATCAACTGACAATAGATTTCATTAGGGGTTGATTTACTTCTCACAGATAATCAATCATAGAATGGAATTCATAATTATTGAAATGAGCTTTGATTTTCCCTCACATTGATTTGGCTATGACGAGACTTATTGTCACATCGGGGTGGTGTGGGAACAGATGTGAGGAATAGTAGTGGATGAGGTAAAGCACACAAAGTTGGCCTCAGATTTAAACTAGCTCACTAAGCTACAAAGGGAGCTCGTTGGAGAACTTAATTCATCGACGGTCCTCATATTTTAAAAGTATTTGTGTTTGACATAGGCCTACTTGTATTTAAACCTGATTTATTATATTCTCAGTGCATATGAGGCCAGAACATCGATAATAAAAGCTTATAGTTTACATTAGGTACTTTTTGAACAGCGTCATGTATTTCAGTAAAAATTTGGTAGGAATTTGTTACATATTATTGTCTGTAATATTTAATTTGGTATATTACATGGTGTATTTGTTTTGGAGTTGAAGTAATTCCCCAGCATACAAACAGGGCCTATGGCTACCTATACAATAAGTTCCTCAGACCTCAAAGTTATTTTGTGGTGTGACAACAATAGGCCTAACTTACTATGACTGATTAGTAGGTACCGGTATGATTCAATTTATTTCAGTATCGATAGGCTATATATTGATATTTAATCCGATAATATAATTGCAGGTTCTCTGCAGAAATATACCCCCATTAAAAACTGTACCTATCTTAATCTACAACAGTTTCAATCAATCAATCAATCAATCAATCAATCAATCAATCAATCAATTTATTTATTGAACTATAATGAATACATGCATATTATACAATAGGTGCAAAAACCATACTTCAAAAGGGAAAACCATTAAGCGCAAGTATTGGTTCAAGTAACCTCATATTATATTACCCTTTTACCGGTGGAAATCTTAAGAACTAGTTTAAAAATTATATTGTAGCCTATATCTTGCTGTCAAATAAGGAATGGAGTATCAAAGAGAAGCCAATATAATTGCATCAAGCAGTTGAATACTGATCTGATACTTGAACAGTGACAAGCCATATGTTTACTTCCTATGAACGGGGTTTTCACTATCCATGGATTATGCCACTAAAATCATGTAAGTTTTAAGTTTAATGAGTTAAAGTTACACAAAATAAATTAGTTTTGGCACCAGACAAGAAAAGCTGGATTCTGAACATGTATCTACTTAGCATTTTAGGTGTCCTACCTAAGTTAATTATATGTGTCTTTGATCAAATATGAACAGGGTTTATAGGTGAGTTGTGGAAACTGAACAATAGCCAGTGTTTATTATGAGAATGACAAAACTACAAACAAAGTAAAATTTACACAAAACTTTGCTGTCCCCTGGATTAATGATATAGGCTACCACTGTCCTGTTTCACATAACCTACTTAGAAACTAAACCTACATTATAGGTTAAATGGTGTTTCTTGATAGGTTTCAACTCTTTCAGTAAGATAAGGGGTTTAGATTTACTCACCTAAACGCACAAGTGAGCTTAAGTCTTGGAAAAATTAAACTAAAACCATACTTTATATAGACATCAAACTTAAAATTTGTCTGCGGGATTTCACTTCACCAATTCACATGACAGAACCTAAAAAGTGTCAGTGTCACACAAAACGAAAACAGAAGGGATGAAGAAGAAGAAGCTGACAACATATTGAAACCCATAGAGTATATTGGGTGGACCACAATTTATATTTTAAAGGCTGTGACTTTTTAAGACCATGGATTTAAAACATTTACTCACTTGTCGAACATAATTATGGGATTGCATACCATAGATTGAACAAATTACCATAGATAAAACATACTCCTCAAAAAATTATTTTCAATCACGGCCGCCTTTAACTCCAAAGGTGGCCGTGCTTTCAATAGTACAAGCATATAGACTAACCAACACAGGGAATATAGGGTTTTTTGTGTTTATCATTGACCATACACAGAATAGACTTCCCATGTAATGTAAAAATTTGAAGAAAAAAACGTGGTGCAATCTGTTGAGATGGTCTAACAATTAATAAAAATATTCTGTGTAAAGTGATAAATCAATCAGCAGTTTGCTATGATATTGCATTGATTTTAGCGAATTTCCCTATAGGGTAGTAGCTATTCACCGTAGATATAAGACCATGGTTCGTACCATCCTGGCGGCTTTCAACCAAAAAGTGGCTCTAAGGTGACTAGGAGTCAGCGTTCTATGATGAAACGCAAAAACTCATGACTGTTTGTAAAAATACAAACACTAAACAGTAGTACAATATTAGGGTACGAAACTTCATGGACGTCCAATGGCCTGTTCGTCAACTGGGATTGTTAAAATGCCTAAATCTTTCCATTGTTAGACATTGCAGCATTAATCCTGCTTTGTTTGCAGTTAGTAAGTGTACTTAGGCTTCTTTTGTCTTAGTATTAACCATTGATTTAAGTAATATTTAACAAGATACATCTTTTACCTAAGACTGTTTTTATAAACTAGCCATTTCAATTCAATTTTAGAATTGAAAAGATTCACTTTACCGCATTGTTTACTTACTTTACAGCGCTGGTGAGGTAAAGTACCAGACAATGGGGTTCAAGAGAGAAAAGAAGTAAAATTGTATGTTTCAAACGCCAACTTATCAGCTGGTAACGACCAATTCAAATTTTGACGTGTTATCAAGGTTTAGACCCATTACATGCCCTATTAGCAAAGACAAATCACCCGAATTATATGCCATCGTCTCTTTCTAAGGCATTCTGGCTAAAAGGAAAGACAAGACCCTGCCGTATAGGCCTACACCACAAATTAATGCCATCAAACAATACGATAAAAAGCCTTGAACGTTTTTTCTCTTTTATTATTTGTTGTTTGATAAGGTGATTTTTATAGAAAAAGCAATTAGGTAGATTACCTTTTTTGATCTTACATTAGCAATGGCTTTGTCAGGGTCGTTTATATAAATACTTGTATTTTAAAATTGTTCTTTATCCTGTTCTTATCTCCACTTCACTCTGTAACGCAGAATCTACAGATCTTCTAAACGCAATAAAATCCTTTTCAAGAAGCGAGATAAATGATGGCTTTTCTGCGTCGGCAATTAATGCTAACAGCACAGACTTTCCTTGTTAAGAAGATACTATTATCCATAAATATACCACGTGTAACGTTAACATTTTTCCAAATAGGCTTGATGATTCGCCGTATGAAGTATAACAAGCCCATACTGTAGTGGATTGATTGAATTGGCTAGACAAGTATCCGAAATGTTTGGATCAAAAATTAATCCTCTGTAAAATATAATTGTTGGTGAGTTATGGATAAAAAATAATCTTATCTTATCCATCGTTATTTAATTATTGGGTGTCTTTATCCAATGTATGTGTTCCGTCATACTTTGTTTCATACGTTCACAATTAATTAATTACAATTAAATATAAAATGTTGTTGTAAACCGTTTCTCAAATTTGTGAAAACACCACAGCATAAGCACTATTGATTATTGACGTAAGGCTGGTAAAATATAAAATATATATAATACAATATAAGTACGTGTCTCTGAAGAGAGGGGTGAAATAAACATTTACCAGACACAAATACTTCGTGTGTCTGTGGACACGTTCACACTATTGTTTTTTTTTCATATCACGGCTGTATGATTTTGGAAAAAACATTTAAGCGCTTAAACATTTTTACTTGTGAACTTTCGTTTAAGTGTGATTTTGGAATGATTACGAAATGGTTGCTTGGACAGTATAAAGGCTTTAGAGAATAATATACTTTTATTTGGGTATTAGAGTTCAATTGGTACAATTTGTTAGTGTCAAATACCACTGAAACGGTTAAGAAAATTCGCACACAAATTACGAATATTGAGGTCGAACTACTGCAAATGGTTTCTGTGTTCGCAAATAATTAGTGCAATAATTAATTATCATTAGTTAAACTAAATCATAATTGAACAAGAAGAAACGACATTTGCATGCTCATGCCAAATAATCGAAATCAAGGCGTTATTAGATTAGGAACTTTCTGGAACATTGATGTCATGTATGAAAGTGTTAACCAATAACGCATCGATCTCTGTGACCTGCGCCCCTCTAAAGCGCAAGGGGTGTAACTGGTTTAACCCCTGTACGAGTTTTATTATTTAAAACAGGAAGAGGGTTTAGGTCCAGGTGGCCGGGCTTGGGGATGCTGTGCCGAAGAGGGTCGGGATGCGATGGGGTTCGAACCACCTGCTTTGTCCCGCTTGCAAACTATTCCGGGTCTGCACTTCCGTTTTCGCTCGACCCATCTCCCCGACATTTAACATTCCTAGAGATATGTATATTAGGGTCATAGTAAGATTTGAGTATGGTTACGGTAACTGATCTTATAGAAACATCACATTCACGTGACACCAGAAACATCTAACAACACATTATTGCACTCGATATATTTGTCTCATGAGGATGTAAAGACGGTGACACACTATCGCTCTTTTCCCCGATCAAGACCCCGAACCGAGCAGGGTGAAGGGAGAAGGGAGAAGGGAGGTCGAAGCACAGAAAACATACTAATAGTATGTTTTCTGTGTTCGAAGGGAGCATGTTTGACACATTATTGCACTCGATATATTTGTCTCATGAGGATGTAAAGACGGTGACACACTATCGCTCTTTTCCCCGATCAAGACCCCGAACCGAGCAGGGTGAAGGGAGAAGGGAGAAGGGAGGTCGAAGCACAGAAAACATACTAATAGTATGTTTTCTGTGTTCGAAGGGAGCATGTTCGATAGATCCAGACGGCGAACCAGACATCAGGCCGAGCAGGGAGACGAGCGCTCTGGAAGCGGTTTTTTGGCGAAAGATCAAAGAAAAGATCGGTCCGATTTACGGAGTGATGTACGATAGTGTGTCACGGTATATTTTTGCCCCATACGCCGTCGCGAGCGCCGCACCGAGCGGCCGCCTGCGCTAGCGTTGATAGGTCTAATTTAATATGGACATTAAACTCTTTAATTGGTAAAATAAATAAATGTTGGTTATTTATGTTGTAATTATTTAGTGTGGCCTGTTTGGTCTAGGTTGAAAATGTATTTTACAAGTTGAAACCGCGAAGGCGTGAAATCAATTATATCAATAATGTTAAACTTGAATTAAGTAATTGATGGTATACTTAAATTCTTTCAAATTTAATATAAACATTAATTTTAATAAAGGCAATTAAAATTATCATTCTGTAACATGTTATTGCAGGTTTTATTACTGTTTTATTATTACTGCCTCCGCGCTCTCACTCACACACACTCCCCATCTCTCTCTAAACTCCCTTTTGCCACGCTCGGCAGAACTCGTCTGGTCTTGGTCATGTTCGGACTGAAATTTTACTGATATTTACCTCCCTTCTCCCTTCTCAGTATAACAGTATCAGCGTAAATATATGTTTTAATTGTTATAAGACGTTTCTTTTATTTACTTTCCGTAATATATATTAAGCACATTCGCTATTGAAACATTTTACCAATACCTATTTCTAGAAGGTACGACTCTTAATGAGCAACGCTTTAGAAAACTATCCCACCCAAAGAGAGAATAAGAACTACCTAATGTTATTGAGAACAGTATTCGTATTTTTAAATGTTTACTTTAATAACTAAACTATTAATGTGCGGTATCACATCCATGTACATAGTGGAGAGGTTTCTTCTTCGGGACGTTCCAATCCATTGAGCTGAAACCCTACTAGACTGAGGCTGTTTTAGGACTTCGTCCTCTTCCAGTGGTGCAATCGGTTAGCGCACGGTACTTATAGTGGAGAGGCTCTTCTTCCGGGAGGAGGTTTCGCAGCATAGAACCCACCTCAGAACCCCCTGCTTCACTTTCCCAGATTGAGGAGGAGACACTCCAGTCGCTCATCTTACGTTGGCATAAAGTTATAAAAATATATCCCTCTTGCCTCAAAATGTATGCTTGTTTATTTTTAAAGAAAGAAATTAGAGAACTTTTGACTCAACTACTAAGGTAATTGTTTGATTGTTAGGATAGCGGCGTTCGTTGTTTGGTTGATTGCTTATGTGCACTATTGTTTTAAGTCCTGGGGTTTCCCCAACCACAGGCATATAGCCCATTGCCCATTTGAGGATTCAATTTCATAATTCGTTTTTTACCATTGTACTGATTCTCTGTACCGAAATAATAAATAATTCATTCATTCATTCTTGTAAATCTAATTTGTTTGTAGCTTGAAAAGATTATTAGTAGTTTAAAATGAGAATATATTAAAAAGCTGTTACTGTACTGTGAACTGCAGTATTAATAGAAACACTTTAATTTATTTTTTTATTCAATGTAAACAAAATTGGAAAACACTTTTGTTTTATCTTATACTCTGTCAATACAACTCTTATTCAGCTGCGTAGTAATAATGCTCAGTTAGTTAATAGGATTAACAGGAACATCCTAATTATGTGTCCAATTTATGTAAGGACACTTTTTTGATCTTGAGAACATTCAACAGCTTTTTGGTGGTTCGAAACAGGACCCAACTGCCATATTTATAATATCAATGTGATTTTGGTTAATGAACCAGCTGTCCTCTTGGGCAGTAACAAGGATATCATTTAATTAATCCAACTCTAATCTTCGCCTTAAAGTAGGCAACCTTTTGTGACTGCATCATATTAATTTTATATAAATTTAATACTGACTTGGACTGAAAGAGCTGGCCCAGTGAAGTCTACAACAAAAAGCCTTGAGCATTTTCTTTCAGATTTGAAATTTAAAGAAATTCTTCATCGAACATTAATTAGACAGAAAATACTACTCAAATATGATGATTGCAAAGGATTTACATGTAGAGCGAAAAAAAGTTTAAAAAATGCAATGATTAATGAAGAAGTAATTAGTTAAGCTAGACAGGTTGAAAAGTACATCTTGAAAGGACACGTTGAAATCCATTTACTGAAATGCTTTACAGGTTTTGGATGTACAATTCAAACAGCAACTTCCTTGGCGTGCGAATATCAATTTTAATGTTTTTTTTTTTTTTTTAATACAGGGTGAGCGTGGAATGGAATTTATGTAGCTTTTTACTGACTAAGGTCGACTGTTTCTTTTATTCAAGACCATTTATTGAACCAAGGCTCAGTTCCGAACTATTAAAATACTACTGAGTTTTCTCCGGATCAAACCAGCCACCTTAATTCATACTGCAGGTTTCGATGTCTACTTTATGAAAGTCATTAATGGCAGTGGTTTGGCAAGTTAAAAACCAGAAGTTCAGAACAAGCTAGCTGAAGAAATGAGTGGGAAGAAATAGGATCAGAATCAACGAAATAATTCCCCCAAACAATTAAATGGCTATCAATAAGTCACTGTGTTTCGTCAGGAAAGACGTTGAGCATTATGACTATCTGACAAGGTCTACCAGACAGAGGATTTGAGAGAATCGCGTAAAAAACTTTCATGTGTGATACACAACGAGCTGCAATACATGAAAAACATCACGTTACGAATTGTCTTGTGTGTCAGATCAACGGCGAAACAATTTATTATTGGTTCTGGAGCACAGCGGCGGCGGGCAGCACGTTCTTCTTCGTATGCGGAACGAAAGTGCTTTGTCCGTCAACCCATCTCTGAGGCTGGGAAAATATATTTCTAGAAAATACGTGTTCGATATTGAAGTCTATATAGATATAGTAGAAACTCCATGAACGTAATATATTAAACGCATAGCTGCCGTAGGCTATACTGGCGTAACCACTAGATGAGCTAGGCTGTTAAAGTGGTTAAGTGCAGTACCTCTATCCGGGGGGGGGGGGGCAGGTTAAAATCTCAATAACAACCTTTCAGGGATTGCATTAGATTTATGATATGCCAACGCACCAGAATCAGTATTTTAGGCGAAGATGTGTGAAGGACGAGAGTGATTATTGAATGCGATGAGAGTTTTCTTAAGGTCAACTGGTTCTTCAAAAAGGACCATTTAGCAAAAGCCCAACGATTAGGGACTGCTGGTACTTAGTTCGGACCATCAAAAAGCTTCTGAATTTTCTTGGGATCGAACCGGCGACCCTCTGCAGGCGTTTAGCTATGAGATATGAGATATCGGTTGAACAGTGATCAAGTGGTTAGAGTTTGTAAGTCTATTAGTGCCAAAAAAGCTTTGCATAGTGTATTGTGGTTTAACCCGATAATTTAATCAACCACCTTATGAATACAGAATACATACGATTACTACCTTGAGAATTTTCATTCGGATTTTGGCTGTAAAGAAATTATGCAACAGGGAACAACTAATTTAACAACAATTCTATCCGCCCACCAAAACATGTGTTCACTTTTTGTCCAAAAATCATTGTTTTGTTACACAATAGCATTGTTAATAATATACCAAAGTTAGCAGAAGTATATGAATTTGAAATGTAAATTGTCCGACAATTATGTTTTAATCAAACACTACAAATAAAGTATACATCCGTCCAATAAAAGTTTTTTAATGCTACATTAATTAATACACAAAGTGAAGAGCAATTTTCATAAGTATTCTGAGTCAGAATCGGATGAAAGTAGATTGGTGTGCTTTCATAAACGTAAATTGTCTTTCATGGAAATCCTTCGTGTGTCCTTCGGTTGGACAATAATGACGATGTTATCCAGTCGTTGACCAAAGCTTCAATTGCAGAGGATGAGTTAGAGATCGGCACGAGAAGTTTGAAACATTTCGGGCCATCCTTGATAATAACCTTCCTGGACACCTTAGAACATTGGTATCCAGTTGTAGCTTTAAGACAAATCTTGATAAGCTAGTTAAGAATTAGAGGCAATTTAATTTCATTATGAATACCTGTGGCCTCGACGTTTTGTTGCTACGTTTATCTGTTACACGTTATCTATAATGAATTCGTAGCCTTCTTCTAACCGTAGTTGTAGCTTTGACTTTAAATACTGAAGTAAACACTGCCTATAGCCAGATATAGCCAATACTTTAGTTCCCAATGGGCATAGTTGTATGAGCCAATTGCAGATCTTCGGTCTGTGGTAGTTAATTTGACACACTCTTGACCCCTCTGCTATAATTTCAAATATACTTTCACTTTGGCTTCACTAAAAAGTAGGCATATTTGAATTTTACTAAAATCAATCATTTATATTGATGGACTTCGTCGGTAGTTCAGTTCAACTACGTTATTTTAAGCGAATTTCCCACATAGGGAATAAGCTATTACCGTAGGTCTCATGGTTAAACCTGGCCCCAGGACGGATTTACTTTTCGTTTTTATGTCCCCAGAGTCCAAATAATCATCCGTTCAAATTCATATACGTGTGAGTGTGTCCGTTAGCACGATAACTCAAGCATAAATCATCAGACAAAAACGTGGCAAAAAACGAAAAACGTGTAAAATAAACACAACCTTGTGTATTTATTCGAACAAGTTCACGAACCAGCATGATCAGACTATGGGAATGGGGTTCTATGGGGGAGATTTTATGGGGTAAAATATATAATATATAATATAATAATTAATATATTAAATAAATATAGATATTGAAGTGTTTTTGAACAGTTATTGGTTATGGAGAAAAATAAAAAAATGCACTAAAATCTAATCAAAATCCTCATCTTATTCGTATGGTGAGTAAGTAAACTCTTATAGTTTCCTTGATTATGTATATATTTTTATCAAACTTGGCAAATTAATATGTTTCATACTACGCTGTTATTTTACTTAAACACACTTTATTTGCTTAGTTTATTGGGCATTCGCTTAGTCTGCAGGTTTGGTGTGGCGAGAGTATTTTCTAATAATGGCCACAAAATTTAACATAGCAAGCCTAATGGAATATGTAGTTATACCGTCACCGAGGGTATAGTCGAAGGCTTTAGTTCCACGTTAATAATTTGATTTGAACTTGAATTATAGACCTCTCCATAGTGCAATTTCCCAAAGTTTTATGGTGATCGGATAATCGGTTTAGTAGGCCTAATTAATTCATACAGGACAGGCAGACAGACACACATGGCACTATATATGTATTTATTTCATATTCTGTATAAAACACTACTTTAATGCTTGCGTTGAATAACCCCTGGTTGTGCAAGACTCGGCCTGATCGTGAAGTGAGGTGTTGGAAGTTTGATCATTCGCTACGCCCGTCTCGGTTCGTCGATCTCCCATCCATCCATCCAATTTTTTACAAGGTCATCGAATGAATCGTTGCAGGACGAACCAAGATCACCCGTGTTACAACGCTCTCTTCAGTTACTCCAGACTTGCAAACAGGACGAAAACATACCCATTTACAAACAATTTACAATATATATAAATGAAGAAAACAGATAACAATACTGTATTTAAGAAATATACAAATTGGATAGAACAACAATAAAAGTTATATAAATTAAAAAAGTCAATATTTAGCCTTGCAATAAAGTTAATAGTTAAATGATAACACTACTAGCAAAACAATCGTGTGACATCAGTAAATTAAATATTTATAAGTAAAACAACAAACCTCTGATAAATAACAACAATATTTGTAACAGCAAAAAAGAATAATAATTATATTTGACCAATGAAGGACTTCCTCAATTTTTAAGGAAAAGCTGTACAAGACCATCGTACTGTTTATATATACCGGGAATTGAACCCGTCCCTCTTCTACAGTCTGAGACGCTAACCTCCCAGACGTAACACGCTCATTCTACGTACTCATGTTGTAAAGTCAATAATGAATGCTTTCATTAGGTGTAATATGACGTCATCGGCGAGTTGACGTCATATGTATAAAACCATCCGTCATACACAATGGGCTCGACCTCGTCACACTCACACAAGGAGAGATTGATGTTTGAGGCGAGGGGAAGTGTCGGGGCGTGTAGGCCTATGGTAAACATTGCGTGCGACTAAAATTCTCACGCCTAGACCAGCTTTGACAATACTGTACAAGTAAAGTATGGCTTTCATAGTCAGTCACCATAGGTACAAAGTAACAGCTGCAACTATAAATCAATACAAATAAATACCAATATTTTTTTGAGGTAAAAGAATATCCCATATACCCTTTACTGGTTTCATCAAGGGCTGAATACCATTAATATTTAGGCCCTTCGTAACTTGTCACTTTTCACGCATACAGGAAGGTACTCCAACCAAATCAGCTATACAACACTTTAATTACATCTACCATGATCAACACCAATCTGAAAACGATTGAGTAAAGACCATTGCTTCCGACTCGAAGAAGGTTCGTTTCACCTGCCTGTCTATAATAGAACAGCTATCTTCCTAGAAATTGGCTGAGATATAAAAAAGCTGGACTTTGAAGGAAAAGATACTTTATTGAAGTAAATCCCATGATAAACTTTGTGGAGAGAAGTCAGATTCCATCATCTGGATGTATGTTCATAGTTTTAACATTTTAACATTGTTTAAATGGAGAAAATTCTAGGTAAAGCAAGAAAGAAATCAATTCCTCTGTTATTCTTTGTCCAAACTAAGCTTAGTAAAATATCTTTGAAATATGCCTAAAATTTACTAAAACGGAATGTATCTTGCAATTTTAGGGTAAAATTACCTGTTTTTGTGGAATTTGATATAACATATTAAAAATAGCCACCATTGCGAAATGGTTTAAGAGTTTTCATTCATGTTTTTTAAGACAACGGCAAAAAAGTTGAAAATTTTTGCAGAATCTCAACGCTGTAGCTCAAACCGTTACGGAGCTGTTTTGTAAAAAAATAAATTCCGACAGACATAAGGTAAACGGAACAACGTAGGACGTGTGTTTATATACATTTTTTTATGGTTTTACCCAAGGAATCACTACGTTAGTTGTGTCCCCACTTTTTTAACACCCTGTATATGTATGTATTTGAATTTGAACGGATGGTTTTATTATTAGCCTCAGGGACCTCAAAACGAAACGGAGATCGGTCCGGGGCTAGAGCCATCGACTATACACCTCTACTAAAGGTGTATAGAGTGTAGAGGTGTATAGTATGTTGTATAGTATGTTGTATAGTCAATGCTAGAGCTCACCATGAGACTTGTGGCAATAGCTAATGTTACTATTTGGGAAATTCGCTAAAACTATGCATAACGAATTTACTATGGTTTTTTTTTTTAATCTAAGTTATTTAAAAACTGATTAATTTAACTGAAACCATCCCTCATAACTTGTTAAAAAGAATCAATTCAATTCTTATTAAAACCCCAACTTATTATGGCGCGCAGATAATCGACCGATTTAATTCCCTATTACAATTTTCTATTTAGCTGGAAGGGGATTTCAGTAATTTTGTTTGAGGTTTTTACCTTTTATGGATATACTTTACGCCAATGTTAAAGAATATAAAATTATTTTTAGAGAATATAGAAAATAGAGCTCAATATTAGCGTTTTATATTCGTAAATATTTGTGGTTGCGCACATTACAGAAATTAACACCGTAACTGCTTTATGCTCTGTAACTTTATGGATGACAATGATTGACAAACTCGGTAAAACCATTTTTAATGGACATTAAATTCTCTATAAGGTATATTGTTTTAAATCGAGATACGTTACTAAAATGATATGGTTAATTATTAATCACTCTACCACCTTTTACTGTGACCTAGAATAGTTCATTACTGCATACTTAATTTGTTCTGCATAGCTTTTTTGACTTGAGTTATGGATTGATAGGTTCTTACGTTGGATCACTTCTGGTATCAATTCGCTCGTTGTATCAAAAGAAGGGTCACACCGGGGTGCTGAGTAATAGCTCTAAACTCAATTTTGATTACAATGGTCTGAAAATATTTATGTCTAGTGTGTATGTGTCTGTTTATTAGTTTTTAATTTGGTGAAATAAACAAATTTAGACCAAATATAATTTTACGGATGTTTCATACACGGGTGTTCAAGGTTAAAGCGTTTTTAACTCCCATAGCCAATAGCATTGTACACATTGGTTGGATTTTAAACAAAATTATTTGAACAAGTCAATGAAAATAAAAATATATAATAATTTATGAAATCAGAATATTCCGTCAAATATTTAGGATGTTTCGTATGTATATCAGCCCGATCTAGCACGATTAGTTTATAGTATTGCCCTACCCTGGGATCTTCTGGGAATTACTGTATACTCATTCTCGCGGCCCGATCGAAGAGCTCATCACCTACAATGACTGAAATCGAATGTAGTAAAAGAACTTCTTAAAATTTGAAATTTAAAATCGTAATTTGTATATTTATAAACTTAAAGGTCCAAACTTACAGCCGCAGAACCCACACACGTATCCCTCAAAGTGATGATTCGCTTAATAGCTTTCGATAGACCATCATATCAATATATAGTACAGTTACGTCAACTTAACCCCACCTAAGCATTTGGGTTAGAATAAAAAAATTAAACGTTTTCTTTAAAAATGAAAATGAATGTGGAACTGCCAAATTGGAAGTTCCCGTAGACATTGTAGACACAACGAGTCACTAACTGCAATGGCGTCACGAGAAAATGCACAGCAAAAACACTTACAATTACTCTAAAATGTTTGCTGTATAAACCGTGTATCCAACCAATGCAAATATATTATGCAATCAACCTTTCTTAGTAGAGATGTGCTTTATTTACCTATCCACTCATAGTTGATTTTTTTAACGGTAACTTAGAATACGTTAACCAAACTGGATATCAAAGGACAAAACATTTGTTGCCTATGTCAAATATCTAGAAGTTAGCAAATCACCTGTGCGTTGAGATACTTAGAAAAATAACGAAAAGGTCTTTCCATAATGCTCCAAACTATTTAAAACCCATCATTATTGGTTTTGGTTATTCATATAAAAAAAAATCTGATGATAAGGTCAAATCGTTTCACATAAAGTGCTGTTTTATTCAACATTTAGTTTGTATTACTTCCAAGGCCCAAACAAGAATTTCTTTTTGCTTCTGCTAAATCCCCACGGATAGCCTGTTTGCTACAACTCTATAATTCTGTTTATATTATAATTCTAACAATTTTAACCACTTCTCTTTTCTTCATTGAGTTTGAATTAATGTTTTCGATCAAGCTGTGCAAATTAATTGTTGGAGAATTTCATATATTCAATTCTATCGTAGAAGAAGATGAAGGATGAGCTGGAGAAAGAAAAGTGTCTATATTAACAAAAGACACCTAAAGAAACAATGGTATTCCTTGCCACTATACAACAATGGTCACACTGACCATCTGTTGCGGCTGGTATAGCGGCTGTTGGCCAACATCCACCAACACCTAACCACATCGGAACATACACAGAATAATAAACACTACATTACTTGATAGGGACATCCATAGTTTTCTTTATTATTTACACATCATTATTTTAACAAACCATATTTTTGATTGGAAAGATTACAACACTATATACACATTACTAGCAAAGTATATACAACAATCAGGAATTCTATAGAATAATAGAATGCCTAGGTAATTTAAGCTGTACATTGCTTAAAATGAGTCAGGTAAAGTATTAAAAAAGCCTATGATATACTTTGCCTCGTCATTCTGAAGAAAGCCTGTTGGTACTCAATTGAAATATGAAATACTTTTTTTATGAAGTTTTTAGACTTTTGATACCTTCATTAGCATCAAATAATGTAATCAAAAATAAACTAACCTTAACATACATAAAATATTTCAATAAAGTAAATAGTTTTTGTAGATAAATATCTTTTTAGTGGATTTCCCACATAGGGAATAAGCTATTACTGTAGGTCTCATGGTAAGGCCTGGACCCGGGACCGATTTACTCTTTCGCTTTGATGTCCTCAGAGGTCAAAAACACCATCCGTTCAAATTCATATTATGTCGTTAGCAAGATAACTCGTGCAAAAATCATCAGATTTCGATGATGACTATGATCAACCAGTATGATCAAACCCAGGGGAACGATTTTTTATAGGAGGGGGGTAAAAGTATGTTTTTCTAAGAATTGTAAATTAAAAATTCCCACGTTATTCTTATGGACAAAAAATAAACTTTTGTACTGTAGTTTGCTTGTTAATCAAACTTGGCAAATTGCTTTATTTTATACTAAACTATTAATGTTTTACTAAAAAACACACTTTACTGCGCTCACTGTAGCAGCAAACCTAGGTACTCGTTAAACCAAATTTCATTTAAATACAGTAGATGCAAGTGAGAATCAAATCAGGCAAATGGAAATTCGCTTTGTCTGCAGGTTTGCTGTGGCGGGTGTATTTAATACTTTGACATGGCTATCAGAATTCTAAAGAGTGCCTAGGCATTATTAACCGTGTTAAAGTGTATATTCTTTTCCCTATTCTTACTACTCCATTTCATACTTTGCCTAAAATCTTTAGGCAATGTTTAGATTGCCTAGAAATTATATAAAATGCCTGGATTATATGTTTTAAGTGTAAAATATAAAATCACACAACAAAATTAATGAAATGAATTAACATAAGCATTTGTTCATAGTTAATTCTCATATTTTGTAATATTATAGATGTAAACTAATAAAAGTAACTATCCCCATATATTTCCCCATGTATTTTTAAATACTTGTCGTATGCACGATAATCCCTACCGTTTAAAATAATTCCTTATATAATATTGTTTCATAAAGAAATGACGCATGAAACTAAATTCGTCTTATTACAGTCAGTATCCAACACAGGGAAACTTCTCCTGTTCCAAAAGTTATGAAAATGTATAGTATTCAGTATATTTTGGACAACGTGTAACCAAAGGGTTGCTTTTCAAGCAGATCAGCTGAAAAACATCAGTGGGCGAAGTGGAAATAGTTATTGGAACTTAATTACGGTTACTGAAAGGAAGAAAATGGGATGCAAATGGAAACATGAAATTCATAAGGTCTTAGATTGAAGTATCCATTATCGTATACATATCACGGACACAAGAAAGGGCGGGGACTTTGGCTTCTTTCGGGAAAAGACAAAATAAAAACAAAATCACTTAGCTCCGTATAGTTTAAGAATGCATCCAAAATGTGTGGTAAGTTAAAAATAAATTATTATATTATATTACTTGTAAAGGACAGTAAATATTTGAATTAAAATCGTATTATTTGTAATGATGAACAATTATTTTTGCACCTAAATTATTAATTTTGTCAAGATGTGTTACTTTTAATTTTTACCCCCATTTCAACTTTGTATGTGGTTTTCATTAGGTAGTTTAAAATCTTCATAAATAGTAAAACAAATACGTTTTTCTAATTTAAAAATATATTTATTGCTTTGAGAAAGCCTGTAAATATATGTTGGGAAGCGTTTTTATTACAAATGTAAGCAAAAGAGGGACTTTTCTTGTAACTCCTGGAACAAGATGCAAACCATTTAAGGATCGCCCTCTCTGAAAAAATCCCGGGAACACCATTGATATACATGTAATAAAACTAAGTGATACTATAAATATAAACTAAGACTTTAACAGATGTTGAAGTTGTTGAATAATAAAATATTGGTTACTTCACAAAAGAGTAAAAGTAGTTAAATTATCTTACAATCAAAAAAGGTACTGCAGAAAATATTCAGTTTTAATGGTACTATATTTTAAATATAAATACTTATTTCTATGATATTTTAAATTTAGAAACGTATTTTATTTTTTATTTATAGGTTGGAATGTATGAAGGGTTTCATTACCAATACATAGTTTAACAACCGTTTTATCGTTAACTTGGGTTAAAAGTATTACGTCTAATTTGAACGGGTTATACTGTCTAAATGAAACACGTTTAAAATGTATCAATTACGCATATTTACGAACTAATTCAAAACAATATAGTTTCGACAATAATATGTGTTTATTGAATTAAAACAGGATGCATTACTATAGAAAAAATATAGTACAAAACATGTAAGTGAGTTCCAAAGGGTTCTCTCAGTATATGAAGTAACATTTTCGGTAGTTTAACTATAGTAACGACAAATTAATATAAAAATAAATTACTTGTTGTTTGTGAGAGGTAGTTGCAGAACTATGACAATACATATACTTGTTTACTACCCGTATACAGGGTGGCTGAAAAGTAACTTACCCCCTTAACTTTTCAACCATTTGAGATATTTGAAATCTGTTTGTGGCAACCTTCTTAGATATGAGGGGTATATGAGGGGTAAATTGTTATGGTCAATTTTGAAAATTTTGCTCTTAGGGGTAGTGGGGGTAGGGGGTAGCTCAACATTTTCAAATGACAAGTATAGTCGAGTTTGGTGTCATTTTACAGGTCTTGACTAAACATAAAAATTGACATAAAGAAAACCAAAATCGGCCCACTAACAACAAAATGGCGCCCTAAGACGTTTCAAATCCAAATAACCATGAGGGTGGCAAAAAAATTAACTTGCACCCCCCTTTAACTTTTTAACTATTTGAGACATTTTGAATCGGTTTGCAGCAACTTGTTTGGATATGAAGGGCTACAATAATTATGGTCAGTTTTAAAAGTTTTGCCCTTAGGGGTAGCTAGGGTAGGGGGTAGCACAAAGTTTTCAAATAGCAAGTATAGTCGAGTTTGGTTTTGCAGGTCTAGACGAAACATAACAATATAACAAAATGGCAGTTCAAAATTGCTTTTAATAACCATTGTCTTAATCATTTTTAGCTGCCATTTTGTTATTAATGGTCCGATTTCTATTTTCTTTATGTTAATTGTTATGTTTCGTCAAGACCTGTAAAATGATACCAAACTCGCTTGTACTTGATATTTGAAAATTTTGAGCTTCCACCTACCCCCCTACCCCTAAGGGTTTAAAAGGACGTTTAAGTCCTCTCAAATTACCCAGTTAACTTTTTTTTCGTCTGAAGGATGCTCCTTACTCTTCAGACTCAAATTTATGACTATCGTTTTAATTAATTTTCTTAGAAAAATCTGTTTTCATTCTATTATTCACCGATATTCTTTCAAACTAATAGCCTTTGAAATTATGTGCTACTTGATAGGGGTTGTTATTTTAAAGTTTTAAGTTACCCTCAGCAACCCCTATTTGGGGGTGGGGGTGAATTTCAAAATACCACCAAAAAGTACTTTACATTGCCCTAGTAACGTGTATTATAGCTCGTTTTAATATATGCAGCCGTTCAAAATTAACCAGGGGGAGAATATCATATGACACCCGGTATATGTGTCCGTTAGTACCATAACTCAAACAAAAATCATCTGATTTTGATGAAATTTAGTGCATACGTGTAAACTTACGTTTATTTAAACAGCATAATCGGGCCATGGGAATGGGGTTTTATGGGGGTGACAACAGGTGTTTTTCCATTTTGGCCCCTATAACAGAAAATTTCCCAATTTCTCTCAAACTCATTTTTAAGACCCTAAAAAACAAATCATTTGGTATATTGAAGTGTTTTTGCACGGTCATTAGTTACGGAGATAATTAAAAATATTACTCTCTATAGGGAAGTTGGCTAAAATATTAAATTCTTGTTGAGAAACACCAACAACAAAAATGACTGAACTGTCGCAGTTTGCTTATTTATGCATATATTTTAGTCAAACTTGGCAAATGTATATATTTTTATACTAAGCTATTAGTTTACTATATAAAACACACTATATTAACCCTCCCCCCCTTGTAGCAGCAGACCTAGGTACTTGTTAAACCTAATGTTATTTAAATAGATTTAAGTGAAAAATCAAATCAGGCAAAAGGATTTCGCTTACTCTGCATGTTTGCTGTGGCGGGGATATTTGTTAATATATACTTGTATACTTGTTTTTAGCGAATTTCCCATATAGGGAATAAGCCATTGCCGTAGTACTCATGGTAAGACCTGGACCCGAGACCGATTTCATTTTTCATTTTGAGGTCCCAAGAGACCAAAAACACCATCCGTTCAAATTTATATATACATAATATATAAATATATATGTGTGTCCGTTAGCGCGATAACTCGAGCAAAAATGATCCGATTTTGATTAAATTTGGTACAAACGTGTAAACCTAGGTTTATTCGAACGAGTTTGCGAACCAGCATGATCGGACTATAGGAACGGGGTTTTATGGGGTAAAAATAGGTTTTCCCATTTTGATCCTAAAAACACAACATTTCACAATTTCTTTCCAAACCATTTTGTAGAGCTTAAAAAACCAAATAATTTAGTATATTGAAGCATTTATTATGCGCCTAATGGTTTCGGAGAAAATTAAAAAAAAAAATTAAATTTAAAATTTCCATGTTTTTCTTATGGAGAATAAGTCAACAGTTGTAGTTTGTTTCTTTATGAACATATTTTGATCAAATTTGGAAAATAAATTAATTTCTTACTAAACTATTAACATTTTACAACAAAAAACACTTTTTTACCCTCCCTGTTGCAGCAAACCTAAGTACTCGTTAAACCAATTCTATTTAAATAGCGAGTAAATGTGATATTTTTAAGGGTGCGCTCTACCTCAGCTCTGAAATCTCAACTCGGGTCTTAGGCCCCTCGCCCACTATACGATTTCGGTCGTACGACACTGTGTCGGAACGACAACATTTCCACAGTGAACCATTGGATCTTATGAGAGCTCGCCCACTGTACGATAATCTCACGACTACGACAAACTGTCGTGAAGCAGTCGTCCACTGCCACTGTGATCCACGACTGTCGTACGACTGTTTTACTCGCAGTGGCGTACACAATCAAATGGGCGCTCGCCCACTATACGATTTTTATCGTATGTCGTGCGTTCTCCCCAGTAGTCTTATATATACTTTTTGCAATTAACTCATATTTAGTCATTATTATAGTTGTTATATCACTTTGCGTATTTCTTATCGTGAATAAATATTTTTTACTATTCATTCATACTTTTTTATTATAATGTTTGATATATCACTTGGTTTTATTTTTCAACCACTATTTTGCGTAATTTTGATCTTCCTATTTATTTTTTACAAATTTATTCATATTTTTCTTCATATTATGTTTAAATACTGCATCACTTATGAGTAAATATACCAAAATAATTATTGAAAAAATGCGAGTTTAGCTATTATTTATTATTGTATAATCTTAATTATTAATTATATTGTGTAAAAAAGTTTCACTAAAACCTATAAATATAATTTTTTGTAGATTATATTGATAAAATTAAATCATTAATATTTAAAAACTAATCCAAAAAATGTTAACATACATACTTTTTACCAGACTATCCCATAACCCTATGATAGTTATGGTAAATTTAAAAACTTGTAAAATGCATGGACTAATATAATTTGAAAATTTCTTTAAATACATTAACTTAAAAAATAATTTGCACATAAAAATAAATGTTTCTTTAATGCTGTAGGCCTACATTGGCCAATATCGCTTAATCTACGCCACAGAAGCCACATTGCAACAACACGTAACGGAATCATTGTTTTACTATTTGATACAAAACCACTGTTTTAAGATATTGCGCAACACACCCACACCTCACTCTTCCAGGGCTACCGAGCAACTGGCCATTTATCCGACAAAGTGTCGTAAAGTGGGCGAGGACCACAAATACGATAAGAATATCGTACGACACAGTGTCGTACGACCGAAATCGTATAGTGGGCGAGAGGCCTTAGTAGTTATGTTGCGCCATTGAACGGCGCCGCGAAACCCACTTGTAGGCATTTTAGTCCTCTTAAATTATTCACTTAATTTTTAAAATATTTCTCATCTGAAGATTGTTCCTTACTCCTTAGAATAAAATTTATGACTCTATTTTTTATTTTCTTCAAAAAAATTATTTGTATGTGTAAAATGCTTTAGAAAAACGCTTATTTAGACGTATTTACCAGTCACTTCCCACTTAAAATTCTACTATTATCAAAAAATGAAAAAAGTACAAGCCTGCAAGATATAAGAAATTAATAAATTAACATAAATATATTTTAAATTGGTTAAGAACTAAGCTGACAATAACGGAGATCTAAAAACCCTTGCATTAGCGCGCGGCGGAGAGGTGGAGCGCACCGCACCCTTAAGGAGACATTTTAGTGTAAATCCAATCAGGTAAATGGAAATTCGCTAAGTCTGCAGGTTTGCTGCGGCGGCGGTATTTTATAAAATGTATAAATTATGTGTTGTTCGCAAGTGCAGTTTTAATTTAACAATGTTCAACGCATGGATTTTTTCATACGTTGAAACAAACTTTGAGAAAGTATAAATTCTTGAGTAGAATATATTGCCCTTGAACCTCCCCTCAGTCCAGTCCAGGTCCCACCATGGCCGCTAGCATGTCCGGTGGCGAGTCATGCGCGACGAGCGACGAGTCGCCGCCATTTTGCGAGTGGGGGTGTAAGGGAGTGGGGCGGGGCTCGGAGGGTGTTTCAAAGACTAGACCAGTTTGTCGTTCGTCAGCGACCACTGGACCGCTCCGGCCTGAGGTGAGTCCTATACTTTACTTGACCGGCAAAGACTGCGGACACTTAGTCAGGACCGCATCTTGTGCTGTAAGGGCGCTCCTCGCACCTCCCCTTGCCTCCTTACCACCCTGTCCCTCATCACCTGGCCTCTGCTTCTACCCCTACACCGTTACACCGTTAGTGATAGACACGTGTTGCTGCACTAAACTTCTAACGTCGAGTGTGTGAATCTGTTAACACTTATCAATGTAATCATTTCCTCTATTGCAGTAAAACTTCTTTACATCTATTTCTAAATAAGAAAGTAATACGTCTTGACAAGTGAATGTTGTGATTATTATCCGCGTTGTATTTGATAATAGTGCCAAGTTACTTATTGTATAAATTCCAATTAGTTGCGTACATGTTATCAGCGTATTACAGTTTTATTAATTTTTTTCTGTTATAGTGCAATACTTTATAAAGTGATGTGTAATGTTTCATTTTAAGTGAATTAAATATATCAGCTTCTTAAAGTGTTATTCGATTTTCTCGTAGAACTCGTTTAAACAAATAAATATGGAATCATACGTTTTGAAAGTTTTACAAGTGAAATTGTGGTTGTGTTTCGTGTAATTTGATAAGTGTAAATTTAGATTAATGTATCGATAAATTTGTGATACTTTATAATACATAAGTTATTGACAAATTACATTTCACGTAAGGGAAGTGGAGTGGATGGATTTGTTTTGCTTTTAATACCTTCTTTTGTGAACAAATTTCTCATATAGGCCTATAAGAGTATTTCTCGAATGATTATCTTTATTTGTTATAAAGCTTTCTGATAAATATGAGCAAACTTGTTTCAAAGTTGAGTTAATAAAAGCCTAATAAAAAGTCGTACAATTTGTGTTTCGTCAATGGTGCGTGCAAATTTGTCTCTGTGTTTACGTTTATCGAATTAATATTTTTTGTTTCGTTAAACAATATTTGCTCTTCAAGTTTTCATTTTTTATTAGATAATCTTTTTCTTGACATATGCAAATAAACAACGGCAGAATTATGTTATAAATATACTTCCGTACTTTAGTTTGCGAGAGGTTAATTTGTTTAGTTAGTAGTTTTAATTTTGTGTGTCTATAATATGGTTTATATTTAATATACAATACAAGAATAAAGTAGCAATTATGCAATACATTTCAAGAAACATACATAACCTCCTATTTTAATCTTCGTAAGGATGTTTGAAGGATATCATATTCATATTGTTTTGTTAATATTTATGTTCATAGTTTTGAAAACTTCGTGTATACACTTGAGATTCAATCTACAACTTATTCGGTTTGTTATACTGTACCACAATATTTTTACAACACGTAAAATAAACGTTCCCATTGGTTTACAGTTTACCTGTGAAATAGACAAGTAGCCATAATTATTGGCTGATAAGACATAACGTTGTTAAATAAATAGTTAACATACTGTATTTACTGTTAAAATTAATTTAGTTTGTTAGGGTTAGGGATTCAGTAGCACAAATAGGATAATTATTTTTCTAAAATAAAGTTTACTTAGTTAAGGCGGTGCATAAACGAGTTTATTTATTTTACATTTCAGCGGACAGTTCCATTTTGATATTGGTACAAACTTTTGATCAAGACTTACTTATAGCTAGTGATACAATGGTTGATAGTTGTAAATAAATTAGTTAGTATAACAAAACAACAATAATAAGGTAACGGCAACAAGATGGCAAACATGACAGGTGCAAGTAACAAAACGAGTGAGAAGCAAAATAATTACAATAAAACAAATCCAATATAGACTACTGTATGCTTGAACAGTGAATAACAATAATAAAATTTAAATTGAGTAACAATATAATTGTTAGCAAAGAATAGCATTTTATACTAATGGTTGGATCGGCTGTTAAGTTTAATTCGTTTCGTCATTTAGCCATCACATAATTTATATAACTAATAATAAATGTATAACTAATAAATAATATAACTATTTAAAAGCATATTTAAACTATTATTGTATTATTTTTTAATCAATTATAAGCTGTTGACAATATTGGTAAACAGTACGGTAACAGCTTATTTGATAAAATGTGTAACTTTATGTGTGTGTTTGTGTGTTTTGTGTGAGCTTTGCTACTCTTCGTTTTACAGGGTCAAATGTTTGTCTATAATGGGATAGCCTATCTTGTTTAAATATGTAAAATTATCGGTTTTGTAGCGTAATTAGGCAGACAGGTGCCTAATTATGCAGGGTTGTTGTCATCAATCGTTATACAACATATTTAATTTTACAAATTGTCTAAAGTAATAATAAAATTAACGCAATACCAATATCAACTCGAGTATATACGAATGTATAAATATTTCATATTTGACTCCCTTTATGAATTATAATAATTCATATGTTAATAATGATTTTAATTCATTTGGAATTATTCACACTAGTGAATGAGCTATCGACTCTCTGTTTTATTTCTTCATTATTTTTTAACATTTTTATTAAGTAATATGAAAAATTAAAACCAAAAAAACACACAAATCAACATAAAATAATAGTTGGCAAACAGAAATGTTTTAAATATAATAGTATAATCGAAAATACCGAATCATTAAAGTTCAGGCAGATGTATATGATGTAGTGCGCAATCTTTTAAATGCTAAGCACGTGAATAATTCAATACACATATAAACTTTTTCCATCCAAAATTTACAATCAATCTTTTAAAACCATTGAACACCAACTTATACTGAATATAGATTTAATATCATATAAGTTTTAGTTCTATAATTGGAAGTTTTGCGCAAGTCATATATGAACTATTCCTTTTCATTTTGTAGTTTATTATTAAGTAATAATAAACTACAGACAACATTATTTTCAGTGGCTTTTATATGAATGCTTTCGTATTATTCTCTTTATATATTTTGGTAAAAACCTCAAACTAAAAACCGTAGTTTCTTGAGCATCCACTGTACGATTTTTGTGGAATTTCACTTTCCTCAACGGAACATTACAGTTCATTCAAATTATTTGAATGCTGCAAAATCAAAGAATGAATAGTTGTTATTTCTCGACGGAACATTGACACCCAAAATTCATTAAATAACCCACCTTTATAGAACATATTTATACGTGAAGATATTTCTCAAACATTTTTAAATATCGTATTCTATAGTTCTATTTAAAACACTATTTAGTAGGTATGACACCACAGGGTTTTGACAACCAGTTCAAAAAGTCAGTGTATATAGTTTTAAAGAACTAATGGTCCCTTTAAACTATTACATAATGTGTGCAGTTTTGCTACTTTTTAATTTACGTAATTTTAAAAAGGCAGTTTAACTTATTTCGTAGTCCAAGTCTTAGAAATGAAATAAGTTTATTACACATAACAACTTTTTCACAAACTATATGATCATGATTTAACGCTTGACTACAAAATCAAACAACGTGTTATACACAATATTAAACAGCCTGGTTTTAACACATTACGGTTGCATAATCTTTTTGCATAGTATTTTGAATACAGTTCTCTTATGAAAACGTTTAGTTAGTTTAGTTTTCTTCCTAATCTTCCATCATGGTTTCTTGTTTGACCTTCTTTTGATTGAAACTTTCCATTTTCGTCGTTTTATAACCAAACAAATTTTACAAATTCCTTATATTGGGGAGCTTGGACCTTCTGGAAATGTTCAATGTGGTAATGAATAACCGTAACATGTTTTTGTTGCAGACAAATAAGGGGTTGTTTGAGTTAACTCTGATTCAATTGCCGTGCGTTTGTACTTTCTTGTTACGATAAATATAAAACCAACAATTGAATTTATAAACCAGAATATTTTCCTTTATTACTAGTTTTAATTTCGTCATTCACGTGGATGTTAGGCCTAACTCCTCTTCTTTCAGTATTTATTGAAAACCATGAATAATTTTCTCAAATTGACAATAATTAAAACCATCAAATTTCTTTGTTGATGTTTAAATGAGTTTTTTACCAACAGTATTTTTCATTTACCAGAACGTGTTTTTTTTTGCTTATACGTTTTATCTCGCATTTTCATTGGTTGAATAATAATTCTGGCGATTCTGGATCCTGATGTTATGTTTTTACTAATTTTAAAAGTATATATTTGAAATATCAAACTCAATAAAATGCATTGCAGAGTACTCAAGTTGTAGAGTAAATGGTGAGGTGGGTGGAAGTTCAGGTACAAGCTAAACAGATTGGAAACTTGTCGAAAACCTTTCCTTGTTGTTTTTACTTTTGTTCATTATATATTCTTGATAATTGCAAAAAAAACGAAGCACTCTTCACTGTTTTTTTCGTCCCACATAGAGGACATGCCAGTGTCAAATCGAGCATGAAATGACAAGTGGGATGATTTTTTCCTATTTGACTGCACTCTGTGTAATAATATTACATGTAACAGCCAGAGTTAATGTAAATATTGATAAAAACATTGGTAAAATATAAAAAATACGACATCTAGTTTATATTAAAAAAAAGAGTTGTTAAGTTAGGTAATTAATGTCCTACCTAGGCATAATAAGAAGCTACATCAGACATACTATCACATAAATATTACATAAATCACTAGTTTGTTCTGTAAAAGACCTTATGTTATTCGTGATCAGAACTACTAGCTCTTGTTCACTATCTTAATATTTTAATAACATAGTTAAAACTAATTTTCTTGCGCAACTTAAGGTAAAAATAGCGAATGGTTTGTGTTTGTGGCTTGAGGTAACTTAATTGAGTATTGGATCAAGGAAATGTCTTTACTTAAGCGTACAGGGAAAAGTATAAGGCCACAGACAAGGGAATACGTTTACTGAGGCTTAATACTTATTCCAATGTCAGTGATTAAGCTCAATAATTCTCTCATTTACCAAATAGATTGATCAAAACCATAATGTTTTCAAAAATTTGAAGAAAACTTAACTTAAAGGTAATACATTGGTTATATTTTAAGTATGTACCTGGGGAAAATTTTCAAAATGAGGTGAAAATAACATTTTGGTACACAATAAGATAATCCTAGAGCAACAAAGGGCACTAATAACAGTTAAAACTATCACCAATCAACATATTTCATGAAAATTACCAATTAAAACATTAATGACAATTTCATCCTTTTTTTATTGTGCTAAACGTTAAATGTTACCTATACATAGAAAGTATACATAAACTATCAATCCTGGATCACTAGCTCTCTTAAGCTTGAAAAGCCTCGTCGAAAGCCACTTATTCACGTTTTGAGCTATAGCGATGGCGCCCATGTTAGCTCCGCTTTCCACCAATTACGGATTCGCTTTGGCTCCGGTTCAGGCTCCGGACTTTTCCGATTCTCTCCACTTTCCACAGTAGAGGAAACGCGTAAAAAGAGTTTCGTGGTCGCTAGCTTCCTGTGCAGGCTTCTTTGTTCTTCCAACCTCACGTTGGGTTCAATGTTCAAAGGCCGAAGAGGGCCCAAGGGTTCACCAGCCACTGCAACGTCCCAATCAACTCATATCATGTTCTAGCCGAATGTGGATGAGTCATAATTAAAGTTGTCTTTTGATCTACTCCGGGATTCATGAGCAATCATAAAATACTTAAATGTGTAAGGTGGAAAAACATTATTTCGGTATTGTTGTTGTTTACACTAGTTCAAGCCGATTATTATATTTATTATTATTATATAATAATCGACTGATAATTATATTTGAGTGCATTTCTTGTAGTCTTCAACACGTTTTATAATTGGTTAATACTAGTTGAGTAATGTAGGGTGAATTGTAAAATTACAATTTAGTGCACAGTGGTGGACTAATTTTAGTAACCACGATAAAATTACATAGCCTATCAAAAAAGAAATCACTTACTAATAGATCTGCCATAGGTTATTCTATTAAATAAAATATACATATCCTGATTTGGAATTTTACAGATCTAATTAAATTTTCTTACTGCACATCAATTCAACCGTCAAAGGAATGTTTATAGAGAGCAAGAAAGAAAAATTAAAACACTCTGTGTTAGTAACAGTGAGAGAACTGTTTAAGCTTGCAATGAACAAAAAGTTATCTATTGTGTAGAAACTCATTATGTTAATTTTGAGCCGTATATTATATCTATATATGATTGTTGTCCAACATATGATTAACGTGTTATTCAAGTTGTTTGATATTGCCACAGGTAACTAACTATTAGCATGAACAGATGTTTAGATGTTTCAGTTCCTAGTATTTTGAAAAATAATACAAAACATCCCAAGTGTAGTAACTACAGTACCTTGATATTCAAGATAAAATGTTATCAATCACGTAAAATCTTTATAGAAAGGATGATTATAAATTAGGTTGGGAGAAGGCAAATAACGTTGTGTTAGATCTCTATACCCTACGGGTGACTGAAGATTATTTAGTAGAACTCAGTTGCATTCAATATATTTTCTTATGAAATAATTACATTTTAGGATTGCCTGTAAATTAAGTTGAAATGCTGTTATCAAACTAACGGTATCCCGTATTCACACCAAAAAGATACTAACAGGTATTCTCTATTTTAGTATTTAAACTTGTATGAAATTAACCAACCCACTTAAAAATAATTACATTTGATGTTAAATCACTACAAATACCATAACTGAATAGTCAATAGTCAATAGTGAATAGTCTTCAATATAATACATATTTACCGTAAATTTCGAGCAGAAGTTAATGCAAATTTTAACCTCTAGACCCTATACCGTGGTCACATTGATAAATATGGATCAATGAGGCCAAAGCAATTGGTTTCAGTATTTAAATCTAGTATTATTTAGTTAAGAGATAATTGTAGAAAGTTTCCATCATGGTTTGTAAAACAAAGTTTATAAAACGTTTCGGGATCTCGAATCTGATCCTATCGTCCGGTGAGAGAGGATTTATAACTTAACAAGAATAGTATACAACCCCAGCCGCAGCTGGAATTGCCAATAAAGCAACCTACTTAACAGTGTAGTTAAGTCATACACAAATGAAAACAAAAACCACAACCCTTGAATACAAGTATTACACGTGCTTGAGTGGAGGATAGAAAACGTCTGCGATAATAACGTGGCCTCACCATAAGCAAACATTGACTTAAACAAGGTATTATTTGTTGTACAAGCTCACAAAATCCGTATGGAATAAATTCCCTTGAAAGTAACCATTTCGGGATTTTAACTTTATATTTGATATGTTTACCGTCAAGTTTGATCGGTGTACAGTACAGTAGTTGACGTTTATACTTTGTTTCAATAAACTATGAATCACTGACGCCAAATTACCGGTTTCGACGCATTTAACTCAACGTCTTTGTTACACAACTTCAAACGTCCAAACTCCCTTGAGACCGTTAAAGTATCGAGTCATCAAGGGTGTTCCAACCCCTAAATAAATGATTATAGGTAAGACCGTGGTGATAAGTGGGGCTCGATACGTACATTGTACATGCACCGGCCGACAATGGCTATTGTGTCCTGACAAGGGAATTTCCTATATTAATGGAGTCCCTGTTGATGGATGGATCGGTACCCGATGGAGCCAGTCGCCCGATTTTGTGTACACTGGCTGTACAAGCTATGGTAACCGGTGTTACACCTGTTGTGGCCGCTAGCCTCATAGCCACCGGTCGTTGGGCCGCTCCACTCCTCTACACAAGGTTCATATTATATCATTCTATTGCTGATAATGCACTTTGTTGTTTTATTGTTTGGCTCTGGACATGTATTACTGCAATTACGTTACGTTAGGTGTTGTACTCATAATTAACACCACAACTAGGTAGGTGTAGTTACTCGTAAAAAAGTAGATGGTCTTAGTCACATTCTTTGGTTATTGTTCTAACTTGCGAGTACAGCGACGATGATTAATGAAGAATCTATTAATTTTTATTGTATAAAAACGTCAAATGCCGATAACCATGGGCCAGCTGATATGTAGGCTCACAAGGGAATAATACCCTTTCTACTAAAAGAAGAAGACTCTTTTGTTACTATATTATTTAGACTTTTACAACGTTCCTTGCGTTAAACTACACAACGTTTCTGGAGGTGGATCAACTCCTCCAGTTTTCAAGTTAAATTGTTATTTTACACTATTTTAATTAGCCCTCAAAAGGTGTAAAAGTCCTACAATAATCTTAGTAACATATCAGAACCAATGTCATAATGAATTAAACAATTTTTTTGTCTTTTAGTACCGTTAATACAATAGATAAGTCAATGATGACAGGAGTGCAGCCTCCGCTTGTCAGCAACCACTGAACTATGGTGTTCTGGCTAACTAAGGAGATATCTCTAAGAAACAATATAAATTGGCATGTAACATATCAAAGACAAATAACAATGCGTTACTATCCAGTTTTATTTTGTTTAGAGTTTTGTTGTTTACGTGTTCGAGAAACCATGCCTGTTCCAAAACCCTTTTCACTATCCAAAGTTGACCTGTATAGTATAATACTTAAAATATTAACATTGGTAGCATATCAAGTCTAATATGTCCCGTTAAATTGTGAACTACCTTATAAAATAGTATGCTGTATTCGTTTCATTGTTTGTAGTTCTCGTTTTTGATAATTAATACGATTTTATAGGTTATTTCAGATGTTAGGCCTATACTATATTGAATTAGTCAAAACGTTCACAGTATAGTACAGTTTAATAACTCTTTAAAACCACAAACCAGTATAATTGCTTGGTAAAAATTAAAATATATATATTGGTTTAGTTACAATAGTTGGATGTTCTAGTAACATCAGTTTTAAGTTTGGATATACCAACATGACGTCTGTTTATAAAAGATATAATTTAAGATCTTGACTAAATTTAAAATGGCATCTAACTAATAAAACCTCAACGAAATATTAGACGAGTACAGAAGTAAATAACAATGAATTCATATCCTCGGTTAAAATTTAATTTTATATGTTACTATTTAATTTAGCCTATGTTTTGAGTTAATTTAAGCCATTAGCATTTTAACGGTTTTTGCTTGGGAACGGTTCAAACCCTTACCGAACCCCGGTGCATATTAATTACCGGTCTATACAACAACTAATAAAGTTGCTCAGTCTAATATTAGTAATATAATAGATTACTGTATATTTAAATAATATAATTGTTGATTTCGCTTTCAATGTTTATGTAATTGTTTAAAAAGTTAACTCAACCAAATGTAATAGTTTTCCACTTTAAATTGCAATTGATAGAGAAATAAATACAGTATTTGTTTTAGACTAAAACCTATTTAGAATGCTTCCCTGGTGAACGAAGTGGAATTTGCTAGAGAATTATCATGCGAGTCTTCAACTTAAAAAATACGGAAGAGAATACATTTAAGAGATATTTTTAAACTTACCTATGTGTTGTCGGAATTTTATTGCTCTTCAATTATGACAAAAGACCAGAAAATGTATCGGAAATATTAAAAAAAAATATAAGACAATTATTATTTTACTTAATACACTGGTTATTTTTTTAATTGACTTTATTGTAAATTATTAATCCGACGCCAGTATAAAACGTATACTATGATGAAACATAAATTAGAATTACTTCTTTATAGCATATACATGTAATCTTTAATAGAAACTATTTAGTATTATAATGGAGTTATTTAAATCCACTACTAATATATAGACATTCTTAACGAGTTTAAATTATAGTTTTGAATTCTCATACTTTATATTTTAAATAGTATAAATATGTTTAAAGAAACTTATGACTAATTTCTGCATACTATTTCTTAGCACAGAATATTGTCTTGAGCATGAAATTAAACTAATTCAAAATGCATTCATAAGTCTGCATCTTTCATGAACATTTTGAGATAAAGATTGCATCATTGAAAAAATATCAAATGAGCTACATTGTATTAAAATGTGAATGACAACAATGCAACAACGAAAACAGCTGATCCAAGATCCACATTATTTGTTGTAAGTTGTTATTATAACATTCTGTTTTAGCGAATTTCCCTATAGGGAAGTAGCTATTACCGTAGGTGGCACGGTAAGACCTAGACCCGGGACCGATTATTAGCGAATTTCCCTATAGGGAAGTAGCTATTACCGTAGGTGGCACGGTAAGACCTAGACCCGGGACCGATTAACTTTTTCATTTTGATGTCCCCAGAGGCCAAAAACACTATTCATTCAAATTTTTATATATGTATATATATATATATATATATATATATATATATATACGTCCGTGAACGCGATAACTTGAGTAATTTTTGTCCGATTTTGATGAAATTTGGTTTAAAGGTGTAAAGCGGGATAAACTTGAATGAGTTCGCGAACCAGCACGATCGGACCATGGGAACGGGGCTTTACGGGGGGTTTTATGGGGTAAAAATTGGTTTTTCTCACTTTTGACCCTCAAAACACAAAATTTCCCAATTTCTCTTTAGACCTTTTTAAAGAGCTTAAAAAAACAAATAATTTAGTATATAAAAGTATTTTTGTTCGATTATTAGTAACGGAGAAAATTAAAAAAATTGTAAATTTAAAATTCCCATGTTATTCTTATGGAGAATATTGTCAAATGTTGTAGTTTGCTTGTTTATGAATATATTTTGATCAAACTTGGCAAAATTATTTATTTTGTACTAAGCTATCAATATTTTACTCAAAAACACACTTTATTAGTTTCCTTGTAGCAGCAAACCTAGGTACTCGTTAAACCTAATGTTATTAAAATATATTTAACTGAAAATCAATTCAGACAAATGGAAATTCGCTTAGTCGGCAGGTTTGCTGCGGGGGGGGTATTTTAAATTAAATATATTAATTATGATAAATCTATCACAAATTTGTACATTTTGTTTCTTAATCTAGTAGCTCGAGCATTTGAATCAAGCTTTTTCCGAGTCTTCGATTAAGCTTGCAAAAGCAAACTGACAATTACAGTAACAATTAAAGTTGTCACTGAAGATACTTTCATGAATTATCAAACGCCTCGAGAGTGGAAGGGAGAAGGGGGTTGAAAATACAATACAGATCTATCTGAGCCACTCGGTACGTAACTGAATTTGTGTATTCTTGTTTGATAACGAATTACTCACAGTGAAGTTGATGCTTGACGTAATCGTATAACATGACGAACCAGTTTCTTGTAGCCTATTTAAGATATTGGACAAAATTAAAACTAAACCTTGGTTTAACATTGAGGTTTACCTAGTTTTACTTTAGTTTTAAAACATATGTGAGTTTATTTAGACAACTTAGAAGGTAATAACCCGATAGTGCAAGTCATCAGGTTTTATGTATTTTGCGGGAATGGCTACTTTTGTATCGGTATAAATTTCGTGGCATGTGTATTTATCGAGCTATTTCTATGAAGATCATAGTTATTTGTTGATTAATCTTACTTAAGAGACCATACTCTATTTTTAACGAGCCTTTTATTAGACATTGCAATTTTGTTTTTGACCATCGCCAAGTCGAAAATTTTGTTTTGGACTATGCTGTATTTTGACTCTTGTAAATTCCTCTGCAGGTGCAAATTTCAGGCCTGAAAATTGCACTTCAAACATTGCTATCAATCGTGTATTAATAATGTAAGGCTATGTACCTTATTGCTTTATAAGTTAGGATAGTTATATTTAAAAACAATTACACAAATATAAGTTTATACTAATACAGTAACTTATTTTAAAATCTGTCACTTTACAATATATGTATGTGATACGTTCTATCTATTCTATCACGTTTAGATTTTCTTTGTAAAATGGTTTTAAAACAATATTTTTACATAACTAGTTAACGCTTTCTTCCCTTTGGGGGCGTAGTTAAAAACTGTGTATTGAGACAAACTCTATCTACAAACTGTGCGTTCAATAGAACACAAAGTGCATTGTTTTAGCTACAACAAAATTTAACTAGATTACCTACTTAATTGATGGAGTTACTTAATCTTTAGTTACTAAATACATTTTATGCTCGAATGATGTTTTATCAATTTAGTGGTTTCATAATCTATTTCGGATAACCTGTTGGAAAAGGGATAGCTTGCTTTTATTTCACAAATATCGATTAAAAACAATGTAGAAGTTCGATGTGCCTTGTTTGACATTAATGGCGTTCGTCGCCCGACTATGTATTTGTACTACTTTTCTACGATGAAAAATTTATTAGTTAAGGGAGTTCATGTCAGTTTAGTAGATTTTAAAAGCTATCCTATTCACTTTCGCTTCGCCATGTCCTTTATTAAGATCGTAATCATTGTTTAACAATTAAAATGCAAAATTTTACTCTACGGTATATCACTATGCTCAAATCCTGGAGCTCGTGTCATATAATCTTAATCTAACATGTCTCCTTCTGCGTCAAGCCATCCTTCTCTGAGATTTAGACAACTATTATAGTGACTTATTCCTGTTACTTAATCCTCCTATGCTTTATCCATTTAGTCATTTCTTGTTAACTACCCTGCTCTAAGTCTAAGATTCAACTAACTAGTCAATACTTAATGTCAATTCTTACTCTGAGATTCATCCAACTATACAGGGTGTCCCGGAACTCTCTACCAATATTTTAGGTCATTGCTCCTGGGTAAGAAACATAACTAAATATCATATTTAAACTGTCCGGAAGTCCTTAGTTACTCACACAGCCGCCATTTTGTTTTTTTCAGTTATTAATTTTTTCTAAAGAATGGTTAAACATACGAAATGGAAACTTTGCACAAACATTTATGACAACTAGACAAAGCTACCAAAAAATTATCACGATTTTTCAAATTCATAAAACAAAATGGTGGCCATTTAAAATTTTTGTAAAATCAATGGTTTTTGAGTTATTTAAGAAAGAAAGATTTAAATGGCCGCCAATTTGTTTAATGAATTATAAAAATCATCATAATTTCTTTGTAGCTTTGTCTAGTTGTCATAAATGTTTGTGCAAAGTTTCCATTTCGTATGTTTAACCATTCTTTAGAAGAAAATTAATAACTGTAAAAAACCAAATGGCGGCTGTGTGAGTAACTAAGGACTTCCGGACAATTTAAATATGCTATTTAGGTACGTTTCTTACCCAAGATCAATGCCCTAAAATATTGGTAGAGAGTTCCGGGACACCCTGTATATAGTAAAATTCATCATAATCTCAGAATATATTAACTAGTCACTTCTTCTTGACAATTCATCAAACTCTGAGGTTTATAGGCTTATAACTATTTAATTATTTCCATCCATTCTGATTCATACTCAGTTTTATCCAAGAAATCCACTATTCCACTTTCTCGAGACAGCTCATCTTCATCTTACCTTGAGCCTTAGCAAATTAGCTAATTAGTTATTAATGTCAGTTTATCCCATTTGGAATATTAGTAAACTATCCACGGACCTTTATATTTTTATGCTACTTTTCTATTTATAAATCTACTACTAAGGCAATGCTCTATCACTGGCAAGAGATAAGGTTCTACTAAGGCAATTCTCTATCACTGTCACAAGATGGGGCTCTACTAAGGCAATTCTCTATCACTGTCATGAGATCGGGCTCAACTAAGGCAATTCTCTATCACTGTCACAAGATAAGGCTCTACTAAGGCAATTCTCTATCACTGTCACAAGATGGGACTCTACTTAGGCAATTCTCTATCACTGTCATGAGATAAGGCTCTACTAAGGAAATTCTCTATAACTGTCGTGATACAGGGCTCTACTAAGGCAATTCTCTATCACTGTCACAAGATGGGGCTCAACTAAGGAAATTCTCTATCACTGGCACGAGATAAGGTTCTACTAAGGCAATTCTCTATCACTGTCAAGAGATATGGCTCTACTAAGGCAATTCTCTATCACTGTCACAAGATGGGGCTCAACTAAGGAAATTCTCTATCACTGGCACGAGATAAGGTTCTACTAAGGCAATTCTCTATCACTGTCAAGAGATATGGCTCTACTAAGGCAATTCTCTATCACTGTCACAAGATGGGGCTCAACTAAGGAAATTCTCTATCACTGGCACGAGATAAGGTTCTACTAAGGCAATTCTCTATCACTGTCAAGAGATATGGCTCTACTAAGGCAATTCTCTAACACTGACACCAGATAAGGCTCTACTAAGGCAATTCTCTATTACTATCTCGAGAGGTGCTCTACTAAGGCCTATTTTAATTGAAATATTAATGGAGAATGAGTGTGGAAAGAGTAAGATAGTGTGTTACTGAATAATCTGTTCTTTAGCCAAGATCTTTTTTAAAGGTACAATGATCAAGGACAGCTGGGTCCAGGTTCTTTTCCCTACTATATACCCTAGACAACTAGTCACTTCGTGTCAGACTGTTTTACATCTAAATAATTTCACTCTATGTTGTTTCGTTAAGTGAGATATTTAGGCAGCAGGACGAGACATTCAATCAGGTGGAAGTCATTCAATGCACCTCATTTCACTCGTGTAGTGATGAGAGAATATGCGCAGTCGAGTGATCACTCTAACGGTCACCCTTCCTGACTGTGCTTGCCCCCTGAAACAATCATATTGATTTTTACTCATTCATTTCCCATCACATGACTGTGAAACAACGATAAAGATACACGCCCCTCCCCCTTGATTGTGACCCCCTGACCCTCCCCCTGAACGCCCAAACAACATGGTGACCTACTGTTGACCATGTTGAACTCATTGTTCAAAATTTGCAACATGCTCGAGTTTGAATCTGAAATTTTGATGATGAATTCTGGTCTTTGCAAGGATTTAAAAGTGATTTTAAGTTGTATTTATAAAAATGTAATTAATTACCTATCTTAAATATATTTCGTTTTAAATTTATAAATTTCAGGTACACTTACTACAGCTAATTGAAAAGAGGTGAAGATACTTTTTTAAATTATTCAAATGATACAATACAGACTTACAATGATTTACATCGCAGCATGAACTTTAATTTACGTAATGCATTCTTTGTGAAACATGTGATATCTTTTTATCTTCAACTTCAACCGTTGGAATAAATAAATAAATTATACTTTACATGAATAATGTTTTTACATAAACAATAATACAAAAACAAATCACATAAGGAAATTAAATTGAACTGTAACTTCAGTAACAGTATTATTATTTACTAATTTAATTATTATAATAATTAAATGACATTGCATAGATATTATTTATTTCAGGTTCTCAAAAATCTACCTCGTTTAACCGAACTAGAATATGAAAAAATACATATACATTAACAATTTTGAGCGTCAATAACGATTGTTAACACATATTTTACATCGTAAAACATATTGAAGAATATTAAACCTACCTCCGTTTTCAGCATTGCACTTTTCTCTCAAATAAGGGTAAAAATAAAGCTTTATTGTATAATTAATACTAATAACACTGATATTAAATAAAAGTCACTGTCAATGAGACATTTGCAAAAAGCAAATGATTTCACTATAGAACTGCAATACAAAAATAATATCTTATGGCTCAAAATAATTTCACATGAATGATAATACTAAAATAGTAATAGTGTACCTATATTTTCATTAGTATTGTAGTGGTGAAATAATGAATTTCGCATAACTTATCAAAATGATTTCGCGTTGTCACCGAATAGCTTAATGGTTAAGTTAACGTAAAAACCTTCAGTAAATGAATCTCGTGTATGATAACGCATTTAGATGACCAAATCACAATAAGTTTAGTTGGGATTTCAACTTATTCGTATCCAATCAAAATGAAAATATAGTTTGTCAAATGTAAACATATTTTAGCCATGTCTACAAAAGCTTTAAGAAAAACAAACATGTTACTCAGATCTATGTGTTCGCGTTTAGAAGCTCGCTCAGTCAATTAATTCTTGACCAACCACTTTTTATTTAAACGTGACTTGTCGTTATCACTTTATTGAATCGTCTTCTAAGGTTTTTTTTCTCCGTTTAGAAAGTGCAGGATCGTTGGGTACTGATTTACCTGCATTATACACTTGTCCTCAGTCGTTTAGCCTTGGTCAGTGGCGTAGTTGGACATTTTCCAGTATGGGAACCCTCTCGACCATCTTCGAAAAAAACACCGATCACTTACTGATATTTAGGATTTTTGGAAAAATCTGATTGCTTCACGAGTTCCCACTCCACTACACCACTTGTAACTGTACATCATGACTTTGGCTACAATCGAAACTGAGAACGATAGGTGAAACTATCAGGATGAACATAGGGTATCGAGTTATAGTAGTCTCAACTTAAGCGTCTAGAAAGGTTAAGACCTAATGGTCTGAATTTTCTCTACTAATTAAAAAAAGTTTTAAAAGAATACCAGACATATATTCCCACATTGTAAGTAGTGAGGATGGGCAGCCCCTAAACCCCCTCTTACCTCACAGCAATATCGCCATTGAAAACCAGATCTGATAATTATGTACTGGGGGGTAGTCAATCAGCATTTTGATGATGGTCACTGGAGACCTCCTAGACGTATTATGTCCTAAGCACATGGTGGATTTTCTGTGTCTCCAGGTCACCACTATAGTTCAAAGTGTATTGAACTTGTTTCAATAATAACTTATGACTGAATTCAATGAATAGTGATACATAATTTTCCGATTCAAATTTCACCCCGCTTAGATGAATAAGTAACATTTTACAAATTAAGTAATTTCACACGATGATGGAAGATTGATAACAAGACCCTTGATAACAAGTCACCCTTTATAACAAATACCATTTTCTAATCCCCTTGAATTTTATTCCAGCCCTAATCATATGTTATTACAAACCTCGATAAGAAGTCGACCTTGATAACAAGTCTTATTTAATAATCCCCATAACAGTCTTGTTATCAAGGTTCTACGTATATCTATTTATGCTGTTAAAAAAATATTGGAACTGTAACAAAAGAAGTGTTTGTATAGAATAGGAGTATCTCCCTACTTTGTTTGCCTCTTTGTCTTTTGGATCTGGGAAATTAACTAAATATGATTTTAAGACGCCAACACATGAGGGTAGGTTTTTAATGGAGAGAAGAGTGAAGGCTGGGTGTTGAATGGATCATATGGTAGCTTAGTTATATTGATTATGTCCACTTGTTCTTTTGGGTTTTTACCATCAAACCTTTTATGTGGTTCGATGGATATTGAATTTTGTCGGGATTAAGGTACCCACACTCAGCTACCTTGCTTTGTAAGATTGCAATAAAAAAAATGCACAACACCTTGCACCATTGGTAGTATTTTAATATAACCCCCCTCAATTTTGTAGCTTAGTGTCCCAAAGATGTGCCCTCTAGGGGTCGTGCCCATTTCCCCCTTTTCCAGCCTCCTCTCTTATTCCTACTTTATACCTTGGTAGAACTGTATTTTTCTGCATTTCGGATGAACCTGTCAATGTTCATATTGATTATTATCAGTGACTCTACTTGAATTCAGCAAACACACTCCAACTTTGAACCTACCGCAGACTGCTCTGACCTTCCACCCCGGTTTCGCACGACCTACTTCCTCATCGCACAACCCCAGCCTAGAACAATGCTCCCCTGCACCATGCCCTAACGGTTTCCGGGTTGCAGGAAACTAGGCCCGGTGTACACGCAGAACAACGCGGTTTAACTCAAATTCTTCCGGAATAAAAGAGTGTCGTTACCTCTTCCGGCATGGCGGTGTGATTTCTAAAGAATATAGATATATTTAGTGAAGGGACCCGGTTGCTAATCTGTGTCTAATTCAGCAAAAAAAGTGGAAGCATTGTGTTTCGGTCACCGGGCTCGTTTTTTATCAGGAGGGTCGATTAGCCGGCATTCACACAACCCATTCCGAGCTCCCCTTAGGTACAAGTACAAAGCACCGGGTGCGGGTTCATCAGTCATAGCACCAGACGCGCGGCGGCTATGTGTCTGCCGAGTGTACACTAGTAGTAACTAACACAAGTGTACTAGAGGAACTGTGCACTAGTACGTACTACACTAACACAAGTGTACTAGATGAGCTCTACACTAGTACTACACCAACAAAAGTGTACTAAATGAGCTGTACACTACTATTGACTGTACACAGAATATACTTCACATGTAATGGAAACATTTTAAATCCAAGGTAATAGATGAATTTCAGGACCATCTCACCAGAGGGTACTAATGAATTGGCTTAAATATGAATTAAAATCAATGCAGTATCGTACAGCATCAGAAAACAGCTGATTGATTTATCACTTGACACAGAATGTTATCATTAATATTGGTAGACGATCTCAACAGATTGCACCACGTTTTTTGCTTTAAATCTTTACATTGCATAGGAAGTCTATTCTTTGTATAGTCAATGCTAGTTCTACAATAACACACGTGTACTAGAGGAGCTGTACTCTATTACTACACTAACACAAGTCAAGTGTACTAGAGGAGCTGTACTCTAGTACTACACTAACACAAGTCAGGTGTACTAGAGGAGCTGTACACTAGTACACTAACACAACACAAGTGTACTATAGGAGCTGTACACTAGTACACTAACACAACACAAGTGTACTAGAGGAGCTGTACACTAGTACTACACTAACACAAGTCAAGGGTAGTAGGGGGGCCATACACTAGTACTACACTAACACAAGTCAAGGGTAGTGTACTAGAGAAACTGTACACTAGTACTACACTAACACAAGTCAAGTGTACTAGAGGAACTGTACACTAGTACAACACCAACACAAGTCAAGTGTACTAGAGGAACTGTACACTAGTACTACCCTAACACAAGTCAACAACAAATCAAGGAACTTGTCAGGGGGGGATTTCCACAGAGAAGGGGGGTCCATGAGCCCTCCCCTGGAAATTTAGCTATTATTAAATCCATTTTGTGTATGTATAAAGCCATTTTTAAAATCTAGAACTGTGTCAAAAAACCTCCGTTAGGTCTTTAGGTCAAAATGTATGTTTTCATTTATTTTTCCAGGCTCCAATAAGGGGTGCTTTATACCCTATATCCCCCTTTGGAACCACCACTGTTAGTGACAAGAGGAAGCATTGTTTTCGGAACAGTTTAGTAGCTTGTATATCAATGGCCTCAGTTTCAGAGTGATGTATGTGTGTGCGTTGTGTGCGTGCGCGAGCAATGGTTTCAAATTTCTAGAGTACTTATACAACAATACTCTGAAAAACAAAACTTCTACAAAAGTTGATAACAATATTCATAATAAATTCAATGATGTTTTAATCCCTAAACAAAGTCAAAATACCAGTGTAACTTAAACTAATGATTCAAGAGTATTAAACAGAAAACAAGATAAATTGTAATAAAACGAACAATCTATATTAGCTGTTCAACATTTGGTCCATAAATTTCCTTGGGGGGAAAGTGAGCTACATCGCTGATATCTTCGTAATGTTTATGAAAAACGTCAAATAATAAAAATACCTTAACATGTTAACATTGTGTCTTAAATATCAGACAACAATATTAAATTAAAGTATACCGGGTGTTCTAAATTGTCTGGACATATTATTTTGTGGATTTGTTCCTTGAGCTAAGACAAACATAAAATGCTATATAAGTATGGGTCTAAAATGCCTAGATTTCTGTTTGCCGGTCTGTTTGTGTTTTTTAAGAATTATTTTATGTCTTGGGCATTTTTCATGATAGAAATTTTAATATTGGTATAAATGTGTATTTTAGTAGGTAAAAAGAGCTTACAAAGTTTCGTTTCAATACCTCAAGCTATTTCAACATGGCGGCCATTTAAAATCTTAAGTGCCAAATTTCATAAAACCGTAAATATTCAGAAAATTGTTTTTCAGATTAAAAAGATAGACGATTTAAATCCAAATCAAATGAGACCTTGTTTGTTAAAATCGGATAACAAGCAACCAGGTTTTCAGTTTTCTTCTACATTCGGTTACGCAATTTAATAGGACTATCATACTGCTCTGTAAAATAACAAATAATAATAAAGAAAATGGAAGTCCTATTAAATTTCGTAACCGAATGTAGAAGAAAACTGATAACCTGGTTGTTTGTTATCCGATTTTAACAATTAAGGTCTCATTTGATTTGTATTTAAATTATCTATATTTTTCTCTAAAAAAAAATTTCTTAATATTTACGGTTTTCATTAAATTTGGCATTAAAGATATTAAATGGTCGCCATATTGAAACGGCTTGAGCTATTGGAACTTAACTTTGTAAGCTCTTTTTACCTACTAAAATACACATATATATCAATTTTGAAATTATATTTTGAAAAATGCCCAAGATATAAAATAGTTCTAAAAAATCACAAACAGACCGACAAACATAAATCTAGGCATTTTAGACACAAACTTATATGGTATTTTATGCTTGTCTTAGCCAACGATGTAAAAACTAAGCCCAAGGAACAAGTTCACAAAATATGTCCAGACAATTTGGAAACACTCTGTATAATTACTAGTATACCATACTTAATGATTTATGATTGTTTGATTTTTGGGTTTTATCCTAACCTAAGTTTTTTTTTTACTATAGTTTATACGTTTCTCTTCACAACAAGCTATTCAACCCATCACACCATCTTCGTTTGGAGATTAGTTTTTCATAATAAGTTGTGCTTAGGTACCTTTAGACACACTTATACATAACCAAATAAGGTTTTAAAAATGTTCGATCCCATTAAAATTAAGTTGTAAAGATTCAATATTTATTTCTCGCCAATGTATATACACGTCTAAATGTATTTATCAAAAACGATAAAAATAATAGTTGTCTTTTGGATCTGGGAGATTAACTAAATATAATTTTAAGACGCCAACACATGAGGGTAGGTTTTTAATGGAGAGAAGAGTGAAGGATCGGTGTTGAATGGATCATATGGTAGCTTAGTTATATTGATTAAGCCCACTTGTTCTTTTGGTTTTTTATGTTGAATTTCCTCGGGATTAAGACCCACACTCAGCTACCTTGCTTTGTAAAAATGTAATTTAAAAAAATGCACAACACCTTGCGCCATTGGTAGTATTTTAATATAATCCTCCTCAATTTTGTAGCTTAGTGTCCCAAACATGTGCCCTTTAGGGGTCGTGCCCATTTCCCCCTTTTCCAGCCTCCTCTCTGATTCCTACTTTATACCTTGGTAGAACTGTTTTTTCTGCATTTCTGATTAACCTATCAATGTTCATATTGATTATTATCAGTGACTCGACTTGAATTCAGCAAACACACTCCAACTTTGAACCTACCGCAGACTGCTCTGACCTTCCACCCCGGTTTCGCACGACCTACTTCCTCATCGCACAACCCCAGCCTAGAACAATGCTCCCCTGCACCATGCCCTAACGGTTTCCGGGTTGCAGGAAACTAGGCCCGGTGTACACGCAGAACAACGCGGTTTAACTCAAATTCTTCCGGAATAAAAGAGTGTCGTTACCTCTTCCGGCATGGCGGTGTGATTTCTAAAGAATATAGATATATTTAGTGAAGGGACCCGGTTGCTAATCTGTGTCTAATTCAGCAAAAAAAGTGGAAGCATTGTGTTTCGGTCACCGGGCTCGTTTTTTATCAGGAGGGTCGATTAGCCGGCATTCACACAACCCATTCCGAGCTCCCCTTAGGTACAAGTACAAAGCACCGGGTGCGGGTTCATCAGTCATAGCACCAGACGCGCGGCGGCTATGTGTCTGCCGAGTGTACACTAGTAGTAACTAACACAAGTGTACTAGAGGAACTGTGCACTAGTACGTACTACACTAACACAAGTGTACTAGATGAGCTCTACACTAGTACTACACCAACAAAAGTGTACTAAATGAGCTGTACACTACTATTGACTGTACACAGAATATACTTCACATGTAATGGAAACATTTTAAATCCAAGGTAATAGATGAATTTCAGGACCATCTCACCAGAGGGTACTAATGAATTGGCTTAAATATGAATTAAAATCAATGCAGTATCGTACAGCATCAGAAAACAGCTGATTGATTTATCACTTGACACAGAATGTTATCATTAATATTGGTAGACGATCTCAACAGATTGCACCACGTTTTTTGCTTTAAATCTTTACATTGCATAGGAAGTCTATTCTTTGTATAGTCAATGCTAGTTCTACAATAACACACGTGTACTAGAGGAGCTGTACTCTATTACTACACTAACACAAGTCAAGTGTACTAGAGGAGCTGTACTCTAGTACTACACTAACACAAGTCAGGTGTACTAGAGGAGCTGTACACTAGTACACTAACACAACACAAGTGTACTATAGGAGCTGTACACTAGTACACTAACACAACACAAGTGTACTAGAGGAGCTGTACACTAGTACTACACTAACACAAGTCAAGGGTAGTAGGGGGGCCATACACTAGTACTACACTAACACAAGTCAAGGGTAGTGTACTAGAGAAACTGTACACTAGTACTACACTAACACAAGTCAAGTGTACTAGAGGAACTGTACACTAGTACAACACCAACACAAGTCAAGTGTACTAGAGGAACTGTACACTAGTACTACCCTAACACAAGTCAACAACAAATCAAGGAACTTGTCAGGGGGGGATTTCCACAGAGAAGGGGGGTCCATGAGCCCTCCCCTGGAAATTTAGCTATTATTAAATCCATTTTGTGTATGTATAAAGCCATTTTTAAAATCTAGAACTGTGTCAAAAAACCTCCGTTAGGTCTTTAGGTCAAAATGTATGTTTTCATTTATTTTTCCAGGCTCCAATAAGGGGTGCTTTATACCCTATATCCCCCTTTGGAACCACCACTGTTAGTGACAAGAGGAAGCATTGTTTTCGGAACAGTTTAGTAGCTTGTATATCAATGGCCTCAGTTTCAGAGTGATGTATGTGTGTGCGTTGTGTGCGTGCGCGAGCAATGGTTTCAAATTTCTAGAGTACTTATACAACAATACTCTGAAAAACAAAACTTCTACAAAAGTTGATAACAATATTCATAATAAATTCAATGATGTTTTAATCCCTAAACAAAGTCAAAATACCAGTGTAACTTAAACTAATGATTCAAGAGTATTAAACAGAAAACAAGATAAATTGTAATAAAACGAACAATCTATATTAGCTGTTCAACATTTGGTCCATAAATTTCCTTGGGGGGAAAGTGAGCTACATCGCTGATATCTTCGTAATGTTTATGAAAAACGTCAAATAATAAAAATACCTTAACATGTTAACATTGTGTCTTAAATATCAGACAACAATATTAAATTAAAGTATACCGGGTGTTCTAAATTGTCTGGACATATTATTTTGTGGATTTGTTCCTTGAGCTAAGACAAACATAAAATGCTATATAAGTATGGGTCTAAAATGCCTAGATTTCTGTTTGCCGGCCTGTTTGTGTTTTTTAAGAATTATTTTATGTCTTGGGCATTTTTCATGATAGAAATTTTAATATTGGTATAAATGTGTATTTTAGTAGGTAAAAAGAGCTTACAAAGTTTCGTTTCAATACCTCAAGCTATTTCAACATGGCGGCCATTTAAAATCTTAAGTGCCAAATTTCATAAAACCGTAAATATTCAGAAAATTGTTTTTCAGATTAAAAAGATAGACGATTTAAATCCAAATCAAATGAGACCTTGTTTGTTAAAATCGGATAACAAGCAACCAGGTTTTCAGTTTTCTTCTACATTCGGTTACGCAATTTAATAGGACTACCTATCATACTGCTCTGTAAAATAACAAATAATAATAAAGAAAATGGAAGTCCTATTAAATTTCGTAACCGAATGTAGAAGAAAACTGATAACCTGGTTGTTTGTTATCCGATTTTAACAATTAAGGTCTCATTTGATTTGTATTTAAATTATCTATATTTTTCTCTAAAAAAAAAATTTCTTAATATTTACGGTTTTCATTAAATTTGGCATTAAAGATATTAAATGGTCGCCATATTGAAACGGCTTGAGCTATTGGAACTTAACTTTGTAAGCTCTTTTTACCTACTAAAATACACATATATATCAATTTTGAAATTATATTTTGAAAAATGCCCAAGATATAAAATAGTTCTAAAAAATCACAAACAGACCGACAAACATAAATCTAGGCATTTTAGACACAAACTTATATGGTATTTTATGCTTGTCTTAGCCAACGATGTAAAAACTAAGCCCAAGGAACAAGTTCACAAAATATGTCCAGACAATTTGGAAACACTCTGTATAATTACTAGTATACCATACTTAATGATTTATGATTGTTTGATTTTTGGGTTTTATCCTAACCTAAGTTTTTTTTTTACTATAGTTTATACGTTTCTCTTCACAACAAGCTATTCAACCCATCACACCATCTTCGTTTGGAGATTAGTTTTTCATAATAAGTTGTGCTTTGGTACCTTTAGACACACTTATACATAACCAAATAAGGTTTTAAAAATGTTCGATCCCATTAAAATTAAGTTGTAAAGATTCAATATTTATTTCTCGCCAATGTATATACACGTCTAAATGTATTTATCAAAAACGATAAAAATAATTTATTTATTTTATAGAAAAAACTTGTTTTTAAACTGTTTGAAGTTGTTAACATCCGTATCTGTACAACACAGTTGTTTGTTTTTAATTCTGCATTTTCATGCATCAACAGTAATACTAAAACTATATGTTAATTCCAACCCCCCCCTAAACCTTCGACTGACTGAGTCACTGACACCTCACCAGGAATTTGGAACAAAATCAATTCCGTGAGCTTTTCGTAATCTAGTGGTCTCTAAATATGATTTATTGCCTTATACATTATTTATTTTAAATTTCTCCTTTTGTCTAAGATTGTTCACTATTGTTTTCCCTTACGAAACTTGATCCCAAATAAATCCATAAATTATTTTACCAGGCTAATTAATATATCGTATGTTGAAATCACTAGAGGGCCGATATAACAAATTTTGAAATACAACTTACAATACCGTATTTCTTTGTGGAAGTTCATTTTATAATTTAGCTATGCAATATAATTATAACTTACCATTTCAATCAACGATATTTTGTTCGAATCATACATTTGTGGTGGCGTTGTTCTGCTTTGTTTATTGCTTTATTGTGTACTCGAATATTTATTACAAATCGACATTTAAAAATAAGTACATAGTGATAAGTAGTGTTTTTTTTTAATTTATATACTTTTTAGAGTCCTTCAAGAATAGTACCTATATTTATCACAGTTTTGATCTGTCTGCTAAACCTAGCTCCTGTCCAAAACAATAAATAACATTTACATTAAAAAATATTTAGCTACAAATAGGTTGAAATGGTTGTAAATCTGAAACGCTTTATAGTCCATAACAGTCTATAGTATACAGAGTGTCCCTGGACTCTCTACCGGCCTTTTAAGGCATTATTTATGGACCAAAGACAAACTAAAATATCACATAAAAAATTCGAAAAATAAAAAATTATCTGTACAGCCGCCATTTTGTTTGTTTGAACTTACTGTAGTAATTTGTTTATCGATAATGGGTTTTGTAGTGAATATTAATGTGGCGCCTAGATGAATAATACAAGACCTATTTAAAGAAAATACACTATTTTTTAAATAGTTTCCAAATAATAGTAGTTAATAGTAGTTTAATAGTAGTTTAATAGTAGTTTCAAAATGGCGGTCATAAAAATCATTGAAAAAACTTCGTTGGTAAACAAAACTTCTGCGGTAATGTTTTATTTTGACAACTTTTTACAATTTTAACCTTCCAAATTTAAAATAATTAGTTCATAAATAAGGGAGGAAACTCATTTTAAGATACTATCATTTACTATACACAGAATAGGCTTCCCATGTAATGTTAACATTTTAAGCCAAAAAAACGTGGTGCAATCTGTTGAGATGGTTAATGACAATATTCTGTGTCAAGTGATAAATCAATCAGCTGTTTACTATGATACTGCATTGGTTTTAATTAATATTTAACCCAATACACTAGTACCCTCTGGTGAGATGGCCGTGAACTTCATCTATTTTCTTGGCTTCCAATTTTTATATTACATGAGGGGTCTATTCTGTGTCGTATTTTAAAGCAATGATACTGTGTACCAAACAATATATGTGCCCTTTAGATTAAATCATTGCTAGTTGGAGTTGGCTAAAAACAATCAGCTGTTTTAATTGTTGGTCACCCAATGAGCGTAATTATTGATTGTACACAGTATTCTTTGTAAAAAAAAACACTGTTCAATTCACTTAAAAGCCGTTATTTTAACAAATCGCTTTAATATGGCAGCTGTACGAATAATTATTGAGTTTGGGAAATTTTTTACGTGATATTGTAGTCCGTATTTTGTTAAGGGATGATACCTTTAAAGATCGGTAGAGTGTTCAGGGAAAACCTGTATAAAATGACATTTTAGTTTACAAATCTTATTCACATATAACTTAACTTAAATACTATATGGTCTGTGTATGAAAACATCGTGCAATGTAAGTTTTAAAGTCACAAAGGATCAAGCTCCATTTCAAGCTTTTTAACAATTATTGAAGAATAATTAAGTAACGTTACTCCCCCATATCACATTTGACGTTCTAAATATTTTACGTATGTTAAGTATTTTGACGTTTGAACGTCGACGTTTTAAATATTTTATTAGGGGTGCGACCTGGGACAGGGATTACGTGCCGGATGCGATCCTGCTACAGTATTAGCTTTTGGTCACATGCGACCCATTGTTAGATGATTAATTTTTAAGACGAATTGTGTCAACCAAAGTTAATGTATTCTTGTCAAAGACAAGCAAGTTAGATACGGAGTCAAACAAGTTGGAAGTTAGACAAGCAAGACCTTTATTTGACTGGTCATTAATCCTAGTTTATTAACAAAACCAATGTACGTTAGGTAATAATCTTTGACTATGGATGGAGATAGACATTTCATTCCAAGGATACGTCACTATGGACAACTCTATGGACACGTCACTATGGTTGGCTTATTTAACTTTGTTCATTTTCAATTAGATTAATTGTCTACGGCTTGTTCGCATACAGGGACGTCTACATTATAATCTAAGTCAGTAATATGTTACGTCTATTAAAGCCTATATTGAACTTTAAGTTTGTCAAAACATTGAAAGTATAGTTTTGTAATAACTTAAAATAGCTATTTATTTGTACAATCGTTTTTTAGCCTGTCGTGACTTATCCCCACTTAATTACATAGTTTATTGCGCAATAACATTTCTTTAAGTGACTCCTCTACTTTTAATTCTTCGAAAATGTGTTATTCTTTAGTCGAGCTTTTTAGCATACCTTTCTCCTTTTTGTTCCATTTTTCCTCGTCATTTTGATGAATATTTCATATGACCTTTTTGTTTCTTGGAGTGGACTATATCTTGTTTTTTTTTTTTGTTTAAGAAGAAGGCCAACTATATCAGGGGGGAAATTTACATCCCTGACTTCCCAGTCCAAATATTTAGGTCGCTATTGGCACGGTTGTAAATTGCTGGGTCGCATCCAGCACGACACCGGGGCGGGGGATCGGTCCTTGTTCCGCACCACACACCTGATAGCTACGTTTCGTAGTATTATATGCTACAGTCCAGGGACTCGGAAACCACATTGTATGACAAAATATTGAACTGTCTTATTTGGAGAGAACTGACTCTTTAACAGGTCTCTGACTGGGGTACAAAACATATGGTTTAAACTGAGAAGTCAATGTTTTATTGAACTCAATACTTCGGTCGTCAAGTATTGAATTTGCACACACTAAAGCAACATCATTGTCTCTATAGCTCTACTCTGTAACTGTACTTAATTGTTTTAGAATATGTCATCACCAAACACCACTAAGGCAGGTAGGCTTATATTCTATGGTTTGGTTTAAAATTATAGCTTCTTTAGTAAAATGCATTGCATTACGAAAGAAGCAACTTAAAAACTCAAAAGGCTATAAGTTTGGTGGAAACTAACATATTTAAAGGTACATAAAGGTAGCGTGAGTCGTAGCCATATCTATTAAATATAATTTTAATAACCATTAACAATCAATTTACCAAAAGACTTTATAGGTTGGCTACATAAAATAATTCATTTGATACTTCAGAACGAAATATTGGACAATCTATATCTCATAACAAAAATCAAAATATATCAGGGTAATTTTTCTAATAATAATACAAAAGCAAAATTAATCAAAAAGTACCACATAGAACTTAAAATTAAGGGCTAGCACTGCTCCTTTCCATGCATGGGAAGTCATGCATGGCAGACCATATCAAAAGATCCAATCAAAAGCGATTTGTCACAGAGCTATTGTGAGAGGAGGTAGCGTGGCGGACGACGGACCATGCTGGGTAGCTGTGAACCTGCTGTAACAGGTGACTCGTCGTGGTGAAGAGAAACAAATAACAGGTTCCTAGAAACTGTTCACTAGCTGCGAGCCTGCTGTCACAGGTGACTCGTGGTGGCAGGGAATAAATAACAGGTACCTAGTAACTGCTGCCCAGCAGAAAACTACTGTAACAGGTGACTCGTGGTGGCAGGGAGCAAATAACATGTTTCTAGAAACTGCTGCCCAGCTGAAAAACTACTGTAACAGGTGACTCGTGGTGGTAGGGAACAAATAACAGGTAGGCCTACCTAAAACTACTACCTAGCTGTGAACCTTCTGCCACAGGTGACTCGTGGTGATAGGGAACAAATAACAGGTTCCTAGAAACTGCTGCCCAGCTGAAAAACTACTGTAACAGGTGACTCGTGGTGGTAGGGAACAAATAACAAGTACCTAAAAACTACTGCCATCTTTGAGCTGTGAAACTGCTATACAATGGTGTAAAACTAAAGAGGTGTAGCCTATTTTGTGTTTGCTTTGAATAAAACAGCCGTTAATACCATAAATACTAAGACCATGTTTATAAGTTTGTTTTGATTTGGTTATGTTAAGTCTTGGCTACCTACCGTACTTGATCAACTAAAACAGACTTTTAAACAATGGCTACTATACTACAGAGCAAGAAAATGCTTTTTGTGTGGTGGATATTGCTAAAAATATAACCGTTCTGCTTGTTCGTCGAAACTTCTTGGCCAAATGCATGCAGTTACGACCATGATTTTTTTTTTTTTATAAGTTTCGTTAATTTATAGAAATTTTTATTTTTATTTCAGTAAAGGCCATGGTCTATTTTACGTTACAGTAGTATGAATGTGAAAGACAGAGGAACTTGATATTTCTTTAAACTTAAAAACGTATTTAATAAGCAATACGTATATTTTATATTGAGTGATGTCTATGCAAGTCGCATGTATTATGTATTGATATGTTTTTGTGACCGAGATTCTATGTAATGACGTTTCCGTGACATTAATTAATGTTTTTGTCGTTTCAGATCTTGAAAGGATGAACAAAACACCATGACTCTGAATGCTTTTGATTGTTGCTCAGAAAGCCGTGTTTATTATTGGCTTCTCAGCAATAATCAAATCCATCGCAGAGTTCCACCTTCGTTATTTCATTGCAGAGTTTCATCCCTGATGTGTGGATGTGTCATCACATAGATCTTGCCTCGCGTTATCATCTCAAGAGTTCCCAGGTTCCGGCTCTTCCACCTTTCAACAACTTTATTCCTCGCAAGTTCTACTATTTTTTGGTATGGCAATTCTAGCCATGGCAATGTTGAAGGTTGTTTCTTCAGCATCTACCCACCCGTTACAGTTGCAGTTGCGTTCCTGTTCCATTCCACCTCTAGGATCTATTATCAACGTACACATGATACTAGTTTACAGTAATATCCTTAGTGTATTTCAATTAAGTATTGTTATTGTAATCACCAAATGAATTGTCTGACCGCGGATTAAGCATACCATATGTTATTCTTGCATTTGAGGTGATATACATCTATTCATAGTGATGTAATGTATGTATATCTGTTTACATCATACTACAGAGAAACAGGTACTTTTCATCCGTATTGAAAGGCTGGAAAGTTGTCTTTTACCGTGCCTAAACAGTAAACACGGAAAAGTAACGTTATGTACTTTTACCGTGCACTTAGCTGATGAAATAAACAGCTAACTGCAATGGCCTGTTTTATTTTCTGTAATAAACAAATATTGTAATTTATGTTATGTCCTAAATAAATTGTGTTATGCGTTTAAAATGTACTAATTAATCTGTGTAGTATGATGTAAAGTATCGTACGTTACTCGCCTGGTAAGCTGTAACCATCGAAGTATATAACACAACTTCGTTATAACAAGTTGTGTTATATACTTCGATGGCTTTAACCATTGACTATATATACCTTTTAACGTACTCGCACGCCTCGCACGGGAACTGTCGTGCTCGCACGGTAAAACTCCACTTACCGGGCTAGTAACGTTATATATTGTTTTGATAGATTTTTGTGAAATAAAATCAAAAAGGTTTTTTTTAAACATTTTATTTTGTAATAATTGTATTACATTTTGGTAATAGTAATATCCAAAAATAAGGATAGAAAATACAAACAATCCAGTATTGTGTTACTATAGCTTAGTAAATTAGCATCGTAGACTTTGTTGTGAGAGTGACATGTTCAATTCCAGCATCACAAAAATTTAAGAATTTGAACAGCTCCTTAAACTGTTCCGTATTTTATTTTATATAGATCAATGTTGTTATATATATAGTTGTTGTGTTGTGATTGGTTAGTTTTAGCGTTAGCTATATCTATCATGTTACATATTGGTAAGAAATATTTATGTAGTAACTGAGTTTAAAAAAGATACGAAATTCGTGTAGGCACGTAGGCCGGGGAGTACAGAATATGCCACGAGGTTATACGATCATAATCCATACTGAAAATACTACAGCAATTAGGAAGGATTGTAAGGGTGATTTCAAGCAGGGCAGAAATACTGAAATCGCCACATCGGATTCCTCAGTCCAGTTTGGCAACAATCAGGGAAAACGGGAATGAGAAAATCCCTTATTTTCTTTACCACCTTACCTGATGACGATTTTGAAATATATCATTGCGCATTACTTAGTTTAATGCTTTAGAGTAATAACTTGCTATTTTCGAGGTTATGTTAACTTCCAATTTATATTAAGTACCAATGCAGAGTATTTAAAATTCGTTATGACGTTGGTTATAAAGGTTACTATTATTATTTGGACTTTTCCAACGTGTCTTGTGTTTAAACTAAACAACGTTTCTGGAGGTCGATCAGCTCCTCCTGTTTTCAAGTGGAATTACCAATTACTACATTAATCTTAATTAGCCCTCAAAAGGTGGCCAGTCAAAACACTGCTTATTGAAAACTACTGTTTACATGTACCGTAATTAATGATATCTTACAAAAATAAAAAGATAATAATAATGACATAATGAGACAAAAGTTAAAACTAGACTGAAAAATATGATAATGCTAAAAAGAGAATTGGTTAGTACACTACACTATACTCACAACTTATACAACTAAACACAAACAAAACAAAACACTAGCTTGGTGGTGGAGTGTAGCGTCGGTTCATAAAGTTCAAGTTCAGTTGTAGCAACTTCAGTATCTCTGCCCCGCTCGAAAAACAACCTTATAAGCCTTCCTAATTGTTGTGACATCTTCACTATGGATTATGTTTAAAAAAAAAACGCAGTGGCAATTATTTCAGTGTCCCCTGTTGGCCCGGGAGTCAATAAACCTTTAGCTCCAGAGGAATGAAATACCCCACAGCTGAAGAAGATCAAGGAATTCCAAAAAATATTCAGGCTTTAAAACAAAATGGCACTGTTGAAACCTATTTGTGTAATTTATTGCCTTGTAAGTGTGATCAGCTTGTTTTTTTTTTGTTGTAAATGTTGATACAATTTACTTCTAAATAATACTTACTAATATTTCATATAAAAATTTGTTTCAATGTTATTCAATACCCCTTAATTTGGGAAAGAAACGAACATAAAATTGTTTACCAATAAACAATAAATTTTGGGGTAAAATACAAGTTTAAATGTAATTTAATCATGTTATTAGTCTACAAATTGATTGAAGATACACTTGAATTTTATATTCATTGTGGATGTAGCCTCCGGATTGCCAAATAATATTAAAAAGGTTTAAATACCTGCTATCAAGCAATCCATTTAATTGCAGTTGCAACTAGTTTCGACTCCTATGTGGAGTCATCATCAGGCGGTACAAGGACTTCTTCTTTCTTCATATGAAGAGCGTCATGTTAAACACGTAAAAATAAATATACATTTACACACGACACAAAACACGTTACGGACACGAAACATTTACTGATCAGTAACTAGGGTATCTAGTAACTGGGGTATCAGTAAATGTTTCGTGTCCGTAACGTGTTTTGTGTCGTGTGTAAATGTATATTTATTTTTACGTGTTTCATGACGCTCTTCATATGAAGAAAGAAGAAGTCCTTGTACCGCCTGATGATGACTCCACATAGGAGTCGAAACTAGTTGCAACTGCAATTAAATGGATTGCTTGATAGCAGGTATTTAAACCTTTTTAATATTGAATTTTATAACCTAAGCGAATCAAATGTTCATTTGATGTTTTCAGTAAGGTCGTGATGAATTGACCACTCCCTCAAAGACTCATGATGAGTAGGGTTTGCATTGTCAACCTCAACCAATTTTTGAACCTTTGCTAATTGTTGATTATTTAAAATTGTATTTAGAGTTTCTCTTTTTTATAGATATACAATAGTGATATGTTATATTCACACATCAATACTTTTTAATGCCAATTTTGTTAAACAATGTACCAAATCTTTAACCTCTTTGTCTCCTTGGGTTTCTCTGGGGTGTTTATCACTTCTTAGTAAATCCAAAACTCTCCATTATCTCTACAAAAGTGTTAACAGTAATTAAGCATGTGACAATTCCAGATTGTTTTTAGCTGCTTTAAACCACGTTGTGCAATTTAAATAAGTACATAATATTGCAGATAAAAAGGTTCAATCTGGTTTTAGTGATACATCATGGTTCAACAATATTATAGCCTATTTGACTGGTGTCTACCTCTAAGAAAAAATCTTCAAACAAGCTGTGTTAACATTTGTTAAGAGTTCCAGTTATCAGTTGACACTTATTATTAAGGTAAAAGAGCAAAATGTAAATTTAGTTGAAGCTAAATTTTCTTACTTCTACTTAGTTTCTTGTGCTTAGCTGCTCAACTGCATTTATAGGCTAATTATATCCAAGCCCTATTTCAAATTAATTGTAATATCAGATTGCAGGTACTGTATTTGAAAACCAAATGACTTAGAGATTTTAACAAAAACTTATAATCTAAAATGTGTTTTATTTTGGAATTAAGATTCAATTTTTCTATCGTAAATGGTTTGGTTTCAATCTGGTGAAAAATAAATGCCCAAAAATGTAAAAATCACTATCATCTCTTAGACCTTTTGCTCTTTATTATTTTTCCTGGTGGATTTCAAAGGAATTTCTTCATTTTAAACAGCCCCTGAAGTAAAAAGTTTGGAATGTCAACACAATATGGCAAATTAATGAACCCGGAAGAATCTATATATCCTATAAATACCAAAAACACACAATAAATTAAAAATATAATCATATACTATAAAATAATAAGATCCAAACCAACATTATACATATACGCAGAATAAAAAAAATCTGAAACACTTTTTGCATTTTTGCTCACTAAATAGCTTAGTTTGTATTAGGGATAGGATGTAGGTAATGCAGGGCTTGGTTCATATAAAGCACTACAGATGGTAGGCACATCACAGTTAAATTATTAACACATGTTTCGTATGATTAGATTATGCATACTGGTAAACCAATTATTGCAATCTATAAAAATGATAGGCTTTTCTTTTCCGAGTCGGGTTAGCTCTTCTACCCGACGATTTTCATAATTTTGGTCTTTAATGGTATGGACGCACCACAGATTTGTCATCAAGCATCAGCATTCATTTATCTGACGTATATTTCGAGCTATGCACAAACTTCCTCTCTGTACATTTCTTTTGCTCCCAATGTACAAAAAATGTACTTAAATTTTCTTTTCTTTTCCGAGTCTGTTTGGCTCTTCTACCCAACCGATTTTCTTAATATTGGTCTTAAAATAAAGCTATGCAAGCACAGATTTTTCATCAAGCATCATCATTTATTTATCTAATGTATTACTCAACGAAAAATATAAATGAGACTTTTCGAATTTGTACTTCAATTAAAGATGCATTCCAGCAGTTCTAATTACATTATCCAATATGTTTTGTCCTAAGAACCGTTAGTGAAATACCACCTTTCATTTTAGCTATTGATTATTAAGATCTGACGTACCTAAGGCAAACGGCTGAATCACGAATCAACAATAATTATAATTGTTTTTGGACTTATCTGCAATCAATGATACGTAACTCTATTTTTATTTAAGCTATTTTATATGTCTTGGTCTTAAAATACTCCTATAAATAAAGGCTTTCATTTGAGATATTGATAGTTTGAATCATTTAAGTTCAAAATACTGTATGCTCAATAATAAAAAATAAATTTGATTATATCTCGAATTTGGAGTTTAATTTGAGATATATTTACTCAATTCTAATTATGTTATCCTATTTTTTGACGTAAGAACCTTCAGTGAAATACAAGCTTCCATTTGTATTAATATCGGACGTACCTAAAGGACACTGCTTAACATGAACAACCAAAATTGTCCAAAAATGGAGCTATTTATCATCAATTTATAGTCAAACAATATTTCATGAAACCTCAACAGTAACTGTCGACTTTGGAGGGTTTTCTTAAATTTTCTCACCACTATAAATTGGGAGGTTACTTAACTTTTTTGCAAAAAAAAACTTTGAAATGGAGAGGAAATCGACCAAAGTGGAAGCTGATATTCGGATAGAGAGTAAAATGTAGTACAAATTACTATTGTGTATTTCTTGAAAATACTCAATAAAGGCAGCCTAAAGTTGGCTACAAATATAAACTTGGAAAACCCCGTTTTAAATGTATTCTTGTATTTTGTTCACCTCAAATATGTAATGAAATCAAACTTTCATAATTATTTGCAAATCTACAATAATTAATTAGGCTTTCCAACGACCCATTAATTAACAAAATCGGTCTGGTAGAAGTCTAGATTTAGTTGTACAAATTTTAACAAAAATATATCTAATTCAGTATTTTCTCACTACTATATTAATTAAGAGGTCACTTAGCTTGTTACCAATAACTTTTAAATGTATGGAAAATCTACCAAAGTGGATGTGATATTCTGAAAAATTATAAAATTTACTACAAATAACTGCAATGCATTTCTTAAAAATACTTAATAAAGGCAGCGAAAAGCTGGCTACAAATAGAAACTTAAAAACAGATACTTTAAAAAAGCAGTTTTTAATGTATTTTATTTTTTCACCCCAAATATTAAATAAAATCACACTTTCATAATTATTTGGAAATCTACATGAATTGGGTTTTCCAATGACCCATTAATCAACAAAATCTTTCAAGTGAAAGTCTAGATTTAGTTGTACAAAGTTTAACAAAAATATCACTATCTCAGTATTTTATAAATTTGGAAGTAGCTTAGCTTTTTTCCAAATAACTTTTTTTGTGAGGAAGTCGGCCAAAGTTCTGAAAGAGAGTAAAATTTAATTGTATACCATGCATTTCTTGAAAATACTCAAAAAGGAAGACGAAAGTTGCATTGAAATAAAAATGAGGAAACCCCCTTTTTCAATGTATTTCTTATGGAAAACATGTTTTTTTTTATTCGTCACCATAAATTATAACAAAAACAAACTTTCATAGTTATTTGCAAATCTAAACTAATTAAGCTTTCCAACAAACAAAAAATAGCTTTTTTTATTAATTAATAAAATTGGTCCTCTAGAACTCTAGATTTAGTTGTACAAAGATGTTTAAAACTGAATTAGGCTGTATATAAGTAGGTGGTATTAAAAAAATTCTGCATTTTCAAGGGTAAATTTACTAATATCTAATAAAAGTTGATGTAACGAAAAAAATATTTTCAATACAAATTTTATCAACGATTTAATTAAAAACTCAACGTCATCTTATTCATTAAAATTATATGAAAAACAAGCAAGTTACAGCGATTTTAGTACATAATGTCTTGGCATGTTCCATTCCTTGCCACATCAATGGGTCACATGTTTAGCTGCTGTTTACTTACCTAAAACATTGACAACGATCACACGATTTTGTAAATAGTTCAAAGAAAGTTGTGAAAAAGGTACTAGAAGACGAACCAAATAATATAAATGGAGATATTATATTATTAACCATCTTCTCATAGTTATGCCATTATGCCATTATGCCAACATTATGCCAGCCTCTCGACAAGTCACGGAATATGCCAGGACATGTTTTACTAAAATCGCTTGCTTTTTTTCATCTGATTTGATTAAATAAGGTGTCCTTGAGTTTCTAACTAAATGTTTATACAATTTGCATTTAAAGATATTTTTTGTCATTATATCAACTTGTTTAGATATTGATATATTTTTAACTTTTAAAACACCGCCATTTTGAAGGAACATAAAATGTAAATTTGAAAATTAGTGATAGTTTAGATCATTATAATTATAGTTTACTTACCAAGTTTCAATAATTTACCTTGAGCTGTTTAAAAGTTATAGAGTTTTAATTAAAAATCACAGACTGCTGAATCACATACGGAAATAGAGCGAGGTAGACATGACATATATAACATTTTTTGTCCATTTTGACCTAAAGAACATGCCCATGGATTTTCGAGACAGAGTTTCGAAACACCCTGTATAAAAGAAGATTGACTGTGTTAATGACTTAAAATAACAAAAAAAATTAAAAAAATTAAAATTAAAAGAGAATGGATTCATTCTGTAAAAATGAATATTTTATTTTAAAATCTCAATGTTTTCTTGCCTATGCAGGTGATAAATAATAAGCAATATTATGCTGAAGAACACACTTCATATTTTAAAGGTTTAGTAAATAAAGAATGCTTTAATAAAAGGATATATCATTGAAATAAATATTTTGATTTTGTTTGATAATTAGTTCTATTTTATATGGTTATATTTTACACAATATGAGTATTGATACTAAAATGTTGTAGTTTCAAGAATAATTATTTACAATGTCATTCACTTACCTCTATAAAGTTTGTTTTTTACTTAAAGAACGTTCTATTATGATGAGTGAGTTTACAATTCGGATTTTAATACTATAGTAAATACTATGTCACTCCAATAGTTTGATAAGAAATGTTTAATTGTCTTTATTTAAGCAATGCCCCTATAGTATGAGGGTCAGAACAAACATTACAATGGATGTTTGTTGTTTTTTTACTAATTTGATGTAATATCTCCACAATAATCTCTCAAACGCCATTGCAAAGGATAAATTGAAATTGGAAATGACGCAAAAAAGACACAAATTAACTTACATCATTCAAGTACCTTACATTAGGTTATATATGATTCTCTCTAATAGCAAATTAAGTTTTGGAAGTACAGTGGGTTCTAAAGAGAAAAAAATGTAGAATAATCTAATCTAATCCTTGCCTTAGAATATAGAACTTTCAAACTACAACCATCCATCCAGGGCTTGTATAGTTCCATACAGCATGATAAATCTTTTTGACAATGCAAAAAAAATTTAGAAGTGTGATTATCTCTATCAGCATTTTGAGTTTAAATAGGGGCATACAATTCACAAAAACCACTCAAATGTATGAAAATTTACTGTGTATATTTGAATGTTGTATTAGAATTATTGTATAATACATTGGATCATTATCTATACATTTTGTTCCAAAGTAAAATGCCTAGTACATAGCTGACAGTGAAACTCTTTGATGAGGGACAAACCGGAAAAGGGATAAAGGCTACTTAACACCATGCTTCAACTTTTATATGCAGATTGAATCCAAGATGTGGTTTGATTGAGGTTGTTTGGGTGGTTTTGGTAAAGATATGTCCAGTCCAGGATACACCAGGGATAACTTAAAAATGACTGAGCAATGATAACATAATACAATAAGGTATCTGAACTCAAAGCCAAGGATTTGAAAGTCATTTCGTAGTATCAATTTATTGTTAATGTGTTGATGTATAAACATAATTTTAAAGTAATCAGTAAAAGAACATATCCCCTTTAGGGTAGGAGATGATTTAGGTTAGTGTGGCTATTATTAAAAATTAAAGTCTCTAAATCAACTTGTCTAGTGCAAGATTTTTTCAAAGAAAAACACCAAAATTTACCATACAACTTTAAAGGTATACATATAATAGATTTTTTAAAGAGATAATTACCATCCCTTTGTATAAAGCATACTAAGATAGTTTATCTCCAAGTCATAGAAACATGTTATTTGCATTAACTAGTTTTTATAATGTAAATGTACTCAATCAAAAATTTGTGCTTGTGAGGACAAATTATGTATAGCTCAAACATAGCCTTTACTATACAATCTAAGTACTGTCCTTGCGAGTATGAAAATTTGTCTTGAAAGAAAAACTAACCTTCTTTCATATGTTGGAATTAAGTATGATTTCTTTTATATGCTGGTAGTAAGTAGGATTTATGGATAAATCAAATATAATTTTTCTATAAAACCAGGAAAACTTACCCTATGCTAAAAATAAGTAATATCTAATATATTTATAAAATTTATAAGACAATTTTTGACATTGCCCATTAGGATATAAAATAAAAACAAAACTAGCAATATTAGCTGATATAAGCTGGCCAATTATTTATCTAAAAAGTGTTTTTCTAAGTCTAAAGGTAGGAGAAAAGATCTTGGTTCTTGGTACTTGGGTACAAAGGTGTGTCATATTAAATGTATGTAAGCAAAGCTTGGCCACCATGTACTCAACACTAAGTAAGAATGTAGAAGAGTGGAATACAGTAGAGTACTTAACGAGGCATGATAAGATCGGATAAACAAAAGGGTTGGATAACACAGATAGGTGTATAGAATCATTGTAAACGCGCCACATAACATTTAACTAATTCTTCATCTATTTTCAAACTTATTCAAGGTTTTAAATTTGTCTTTCATTGACACCACTAACTTTCTGTTTGGAATCCACCATAACAAATAATGCAAAAAATAACCAAAAGTAAAAAAAGTAAAATTATCTTTACTGCAAATGTAAAAAATTAGATGAAAAGAAACTCGTCCATCGGTCTCCAATGCACCCCGACTAAGATGCGAAGGGCATCAGAGATGTAAGCAGCTATGGGGCTGATGAACTGCTCCTTGTATGCAGTGAGGAAAGTTAATAGTTAGTACTATTAATATGTAATAGTACTAGTTAACTTAGTATGTTATTTTAGTACTTGATTTCACAGAAACGGTTGTATAACCTGGAAGGTTGCATAAATGAGACTCTACTGTATTGTATAAATATAAAATACAGATAAGGTAAATTTCATATTAAATATTAAGTGATCACAATACTTTTGGAATATTAAACTAAAAACAATTTGTAGTCCAAAAGTACTGTTTCCTTTTGTTGAATATGGAACTCAACATTTTGTTCTTAAATACTGAAACAATGAAGATCTTATTGATTTTCTCTCGATTTACTTTAACATGCATGCAAGAGCCAAAAAAATAGGAACAACAAGTTTTCATTTGACAAAACCTTACTATGACAATGCTTTAAATAAAAAAATAGCTTTCTACTAAAGTGTAATATAAAAGTGCAAACTGATTACTATAGTTTCAAAATTAATATTTTCTGAAGAATAAGAGACTCTCTTGGTTATTGCAAAATTGAGCTTAAAATATCACAGTGTTTTGCTACAAAGTTATTTACAATGAATCAGTGTATGGTCCGATATGTAATGTTATGAGTGTTTGTTTATTTTACTAAAAGAATTTTCTACACTCTAAAATTCCTAAGACTAAGAGGAACGAAGACGGAAGTTACTGGACCAGTCTACGACCAGCTGTGATGGTAGGTCGTATCTTTGCAGAATCGCCAAAATAGCAGAGGACAGGCCTGAAAAAGTACATGATTAACATTATAAACAACATTGTTTCTTACATATTAAAAGTTTCCATGAAATAAACCACCAGGTCTGATTGAGAGGTTTTTACATCTGATTTTATTGAATGCAAACTGTGGGAGAGGTTAAAAATTCTCCTATGGCCACTAGATGTATGAAGCAGCAGAAGATACACAAATTTTGTTCGATTATTTTATTTATGTACTGTACATGTAAATGATTCATACATGTATTTCTCTATATGTGTAAGTAGGAACACATATTATATTTTGACATTTAATGATACAGATTCATCAAGTAATGAAATAAAGGCAGTCAAGGTTCTTATTGTTAGTTTTTTTTATGTGTAGGTACTTAGAAATAACTCTTTAATACTTTAATCAGAAATGGTGTGGTGACCATACTAATGTAGGTATTTTAAGCCAAGTATGAATGGAGATGACTGTAGTATGAGATCTTGTAGTCTTGTTAGTGACTGAGGCCGACATTTTTCTTTAGACACTGCTGTTAGCCCATACAGACAATTGCAACTGAAGGACCTACAGTTCATAGTGGAATCGGAACCACATTTTTTTCTTGTAATTAACAAATTGTTCTAATTATCAGAATAGTACTGCGGATCAGTCATAGTAGGCTACTCACTAGTGCGGACGTTAATCCACACCAGGGAGTATCACATCCACAGTGCAAGCCTATAAATATCCACAATTAAGCACCATAAACTCCCCAGACCAGACTTAGAAGAGAACTCATCGACAATAAAAAGTCAGTCATAATCTAACCATCTGACATGAGAGGTCAGAACATCCAAAAACTCTGCACCACAGTTACATGGCGAGCCGTCAGTCACTCATAATTTCAACTTGAACTAGTTATACCCACTGAGATGAGTGCAAAACCAATTCGATTGAGCAGCCTCCACTGCTTGTATGTTCATCATGTCCATTGATTGATCAGAGGAATAAAAGGGACAGTCTCTAATTTCTGGGTGCTAAAGTGGTCAAAATTTGAGCTCTTGACAACTTTCTAAAAAACAATTTGAAACTAAGTTAAAGTGAGAGCCACTGAAAGCCTTTTTTACTCTGGGTTTGAGTACGCTGAATCATACAAGTGTAATGTCTTAAACACTTTGCTGACATCTGCCAAAAACGTAAAAGCATTGTGTGAAAAGTAACTTTAAAATAGTGTCAGTGAAACAGTCTATCTTTGAAACCAGTCAATGAGAGTGATATAGGTAACTATCAGGGACCAAGTAACTATTTCAACTCCCAGTGTTGTTGTAACAGCTTTAAATACTAAGTCGTAATTAGTAATTTGACCTTTCACTCGTCTTACATTTTCCACTCATTCAAATTCGCTACAACTACACTTGTCGAGCAGGCAGGTATTTACTAGAGGATGGGAGGCTCTGGGCATGGACTGTCACTGTACCCTGGCAGAGGAGTTGTTGCTTTGCTGTTGTGTTTACTCGAAGATATGTTGCTTCTCAACTGCCTCACTTCGGCCTCTGCCTGCTGCTTGTTCTGCAACAAATTAATTTTTGGTTATCTATGTACTCAGTTGGATATTACCTTTGTATTTTGACAGAAATAGATATTACATTCCCATGTGGAAGCTATAGCCAGTTTTAGGATATAAATGGACATAGTAGACTTGAGGCACCGACAAAGAGGTCTGATGTAAATTACAGACTTTTGTTGAATAGATAAACTTTAACCTTCGACTCCAGCTTGGCCTTACAGGGAGCAGTGATGAAAAAATACCTAGCTCTGAGGAATGTGGAAGTGGATGAAAAAGTGCAAGGGAAGGATATTGTATGCTTCATCAAAGCAAGAAGGATTAGTTGGTTATTGTTCATGATGTGGAGAGAATTCCCTGAGGTAGACAGCCGGTAGGATTGTTGTAGCAGAACATTGAAGGGACCAGAAGAAGAAGAGGCAGGCCAAGAAGAAGGTAGATCCATTCACAAAGTATAGGATGATATGAGGTCTTTAAAAGTACACAACTGGAGGTATATATTGATTTAGAGTTGAGTTGTAGCGCAAGCCAAAGTCCATCAAGGCCTGAAGAGCTGCGGAAGAAGAAAAAATAAATATATACTTTTAACCGAGCCACATTTGAAGGAGAACGTATTGTAAACTATAGCATCTTTTATGTAATTTAACATATTATATTGTCAAAAACTAAGGGATGTATTTTAACTTTGATAGCATCAACTATGAATGAAATTTAAAAAAATTGAACTATATGTTCATTATGAGTAGAAAGTTGGTTACAGTTTATCCATAGAGATTGAAGTGTCAACTTCAATATCTAAAAGCCAATGGTATTTCATAGTGTATCACTTTACTGAAATAGTTGAAAGGATTATTTTAAGCTCCGACTGAATGAAATTCATACAAGTGGGATAGTAGAGATATATATGAAGCTTTGTAAAAGATTAAGAAAACTTTAAAACAATTCTTGGTCCAGAATTATTTTAAACACAAAATGGTACAGAACAGCAGGGTCCTGTCTTGGTGCTTGGAAATAAGATTGAACCAGTAACCCTAAGCACACCCAGTTGTTCTGAGCTTTTGCTTCTTGCTGAAATATTTTTTTCTGATTTTTTAGTAGAGTCCTTCTCAGAAAAATCTGGTTTAGTATTTGATTAGCTAGAATTTATCACTCAGCTGGAGTCATGTCATTAGAGTAGAGGTTATAGAAATGTCAAAAAACAATTTAAAGAAACAGAATGGTGTTGACCCAAATGAAGAGTATTATTTTGCACTTTAGTGTTTAAAGATTTGCCAGCATAGTTTTACAGCAGTAAAATGTTTAATTTAATTGGGAATACTATGTGATTGATTAAAAATAATTTAGAAAAATGCGAAGCAAACATTAAAATTTAAAACTTAGTCTGGAAAGGGAAAGCTACTTGTGGGAAGAAATCTGCATGGGCCACACCTCCCAGTTTGACTCCCCCCTCGAAAATTGTACTGGCTATTCTAATGACTCTTTATTGTTTGTTTGAAGTTAGTGTTGTTATTAGTCTCAAGTATTTGCTAGGATTTTCACATACTCTACTGACACGTTTGAATTAAACACTTGCACTCAGATCTCTTCAGCTGTAAATATAGTTGTGTAAGAGAATTTAAATGTGGTATAGTGTGAACAAAAACGGAGATAGCTGTGAACTTTTTGATTAAATTTGTGAAGGTGCTCAGCTCATTCAGTAATGAGATTAATTTTTTTAATTTATCGTATTTACATTTTTATGTCTTAAAATATGATAAGATTTTAGTGTGGTTTTATTGGATTGGTGACATGCTTTTGGAGTGTAGGCAGAACATTACATTAAACAAAGGTCTCTGAAATAAGAATGTTAATTGTGGTATTTTGAGAGAATTACTTTAGTCAAAACTGAAAATTACTAACAGCATGGTAGGGTCGAGAGATCCAAGCTTCGTTTTGAAGAGAACACACTTCTAGACGTAGAGACTGTACCTAGAACACGGTAATCCAGTTACCCACGAGGTTTGATATCAAAAGTCTCATGTTTTACTAACCAGTATGGTTTCATGTGAAACATTATAATGTTTAATATTATCATATTTACATTTTATCCTAAGAATTTCATAGTTTTAAAACCATTAAATGGATAAATTGTTATTGTTTAAAATACTGGTAATGCTTTTAAATCGGCAACATTTAAAAAGTTGTGTTAATCATGCCTACTATACAATAATATATAACCTCAGCAGCTTTTATTGGCAAATGACATTATATCAATATTATTTTCAAAATTTGTTTATATATAAAAAATGAACAAATGTGATTAAGGTAACGATCTCTTGTTGAGACAAAGTAAGCTAGTTTAAATCAAACACCAACGTGAAAATCTTCTAACACCATCCACTTCTAGTCCAGCCAGTACGTGAAAATTAGTTATGTTGTTTACCTTTTGATTACCAGGTTCTTGATGAATTAAGAAGTTTACGCTCTATGTACATTTCGCCACCAGTGTGGCATCATCAGGAGCTGTTTCTGATTTATCACTTAGTCACTAAAAAACGCACACACTTATTTACATTCACGGACGATTCATTGCGTTCGATTGCGTTTTTTAGTGACTAAGTGATGTGAGAAGAAACAAGAAACAGCTCCTGATGATGCCACACTGGTGGCGAAATGTACATAGAGCGTAAACTTCTTAATTCATCAAGAACCTGGTAATCAAAAGGTAAACAACTTAATTAATTATTTGTTCTTAAATCTGGGAATACCACATAAATTCTGAAAATTAGTCTTGTCACTGAAAACGACGTGAAGGAAAATTGATGCTCCCACCAAATACAAATTGTGTTCTTTGATTGAGTTTCTGGAAGGGGGTAAACTCCTATTGAAATATTTTGCCAGTTGATGAATGTGTGCATCCAGAAAATTTATTATAGGTACTACAAAAAAAGAGCATAAATGGCTTGGGGAGTTCACAGAGGGCCATGCAGACATGTTCACAACTAGGTCAAGTGGATGAAGTACCTAAACTAAAATGGCTCTCTGGTGTGAGATTTTAACTAGTTTGCTTGTTCGTGATGGGGGATTGTTGGAGACCTTAACTCAGCCAATTCTCATATTTTGGTTTATAGGTCAACCTGGTCTCTTTGGTCTACGAATGAGGAGGAAAGAATAAAAATTCAGAGCAGTCATCATTCTATATAAAATTGTATATAGTCGGTGGATGATATATAGAATAATTTTAGTCGGTTTGTTTTTATAAACGTAGTTGGCGAAGACCTCCAATTCAGTTGCTTTTTATCCAAGAAACCTGTTCTTTGTTGTTTCTAAGAAAAATGGACTGTCAAAACACCGACTATGACAAAGTAACTTATAACAAAGCCAATGGTAAAATAATATAGGGAATCAAACCCAATAATCCACATTTAAAGTCCTCCATTTCCAATCATTTCCAGTACCTAAACTTACATCAAGCAGATAAACTTGTTGAAAATAACCTGAAGTTATAACCAAAACATTGTTACGAGGGTTGTTTTATAACTAAGGTCTCCATCGAGCTCATCACTTGGTGAAGTAAACTAGCTCAAATCTCAGACAACCCCTGTATTCTTTACTTCTTCTAGTTCTTCTACTACAATTTTAGCCGGTTCCAACTACAATGATTCATCTTGTCATAGAAGCTGAAAATGATGTAAACAAAAATCTGCAGCCAATCAGATCTGCAAGATTAGTTGCAGATTAGTTGTGTGCAAGATAGTTGACCAATTGGTGAGTGGGTGGCTCAGTCGGTAGCGCCGCGGACTTCGGGCCCAAGGCAGCGATGTCGTACCTGTCACTCTTTTTTATCAGTAAAGTTAACCTGCTCATTCCTTGCTTTTTCTGGACATATTCCACTCACAGATCTGTAACCTATGTGGATGTGCTAGTAAAAAGGTAAAAAAAGGCCACCAACCTCTTTAAAAAAAAATGCTCTTGTCAAGTTTAAATCGTCTTCCGTAATAAGGTTCCTATAGGATCATTCTTTAAATAAATGATCCTAGCTACTGGAACAACTGATCATATCACTCCATTCTACACTCATCCTTCACTCATACTTTTTGGGTTAAAAATACACAGTAGGTGGCGTTCCCATATCAAATTTTCAATGATAAAATTGATAATCGATAGAAAGGGGGTCTACTCCTGTTGAGACAGTAAATTTGTTCACGTAGGAAATTTTGCATGAAGGTTTTGTGTAATTTATTAAAGGTCGCACTTGTTTTTACAAAAAGGCCAGCAGGGGGCGTTTCAGTTTATATTAGGAAAGTAATTTAAGTTGAGGAATCTTCAATTGCTGATATTCTTGTTTACAACTACCATATACAGTTGTTGATAGTATTATTATTATAATACAATACAGATCCCCTATCAGTTCAGGAGTCTCTGGTTCAATCACATTAAGATCAAAATGCATAATCCCTCTAGTTTTGGCTACAGGCTGAATCAAGACTAATATACACCATGAAAAACATTGTGAACCTTGTATAAATGTTTACTGTACCACCAGACTCCTTCCACCTCTTTTACCATGTTCTATGTATGAACACTTTACTCCAATCACGTCCTTCAACTGCCGGTGGACTTCAGAAGCGGTTGAAACCTTAGATTACGGAAGTATTATCAGGGAGTACAATTCATATACTTGGCTGCAACAAAGATCTTCGTTCACATAGTTTTTAGCTACCACGAGGAAACTAATTGTCACATAAGTGTGGAGATTGTTTAGATCAATTGTACCAAATGACGAAGTTAAAAACACGGCACTGATCTCAGATTTGAGTTGACTCGCTGAACCGCAAATGGAGCTAGATGGAGACCTTAATTTAGAGAAAATCCTCATACAATAGAAAATACCTTAGTTTAAAATCTTTAGCGAGCAACACTCTTTCACAATCTACCCTAGTGTGTATGTTTTTAGTGTGGTTTGTTTTACACTTATTTGACACTGAAGAAAAATGCTGTCTAGAACTTTAGTTCTAATAAAAGAAAACACATAGCAAAATATCTGCTTATATATGATTCTGATCTTAAAAATGTAAAATAATGACTACTTGTACTACAAATACCTACTTTTGCTACAATACCTGTGGTCTATAATGTTTAGACATTGACTGATATTGTAAACTCAAGAGGATTAACAAACTATGCCTGCTATCAACTCATGCTGATATTAAGGTACACAAAACTATTTAGATAACCAAGTATTAAAGATGTGACAGCAAAAATTCTTGTGGAACATATTTGCAATACAACTGGCATTTTACATGGAAAAGCAGTCTGAAACAAGTCCAATGTAATACTATAAAGTCTATAATATTGAGTGTCTATAAACGCTCTATTGTTTTATATTCATTATAGTAAAGAAACCCAAAGTACAGTGAAAGTATATTTACAATGCGTAGATCGTATCATAGTAAATCACAGATTTTACCATCCCACGGAAAGAATCAACAAAAATCTGACAGAGTTTTTATGCTGTTAACCAACTTAAATATTTGGCTATCCAATCCCTTAATTTGGTTTCAAGTTATGGTACCTTGATTTCATTGAGCAATCTCAGTTTGGTGCCATTGATCCTGTGACGTAATGATTTGATGTCACTCTGTAATCGAGTGGCTGTTATCTTGTAGTTGGCCTGAAACACGGGTTATGTTTAAGTAAACTCCAGGCCTGGAAAGGCAGCGTCTTGATCATCTGATCTTTGGTCATCTAACTTTCTGTGTTATCCCACTGCTGTGGACAATCAATTAAGTATGTACCATGAAATCGCTTGCAAGTGACGTGTGGTATGACTTTACACAGTAAGTGGGTGCATTGAGAGACCCCCTCTTGCCACCCCTGACTGTACTTTAGGCTTTAAGCTCCTGAACTTGACTGTACTTTTATTATTTTAGCTTGCTGAATACCACACAGTTGAACAAAACTCCTTTTATCTTACCTACATACTCACTGATTTCACCCCAAATATCTTAGGTACAATGCAAATATCTTGTGGCTGAGTGATGGACGGATGCACAGTTTATCTTGCAGTGTACTGTTACAACAGTGGAGTTTACATTGTTCGTTATTTTTTTATGTAATTGTGATGATAGCTTCAAAACAGAGAGAAGTTAGTAGTTTTAATTAGAATCCAAACTTTAAGCCATGAGTAGGTTTAAACAACAACAAAAACTTATTAATTTCACGATTTTTGACATATTTAATTGCATTTTACTAATTTTTGAGCTCTCTTACCTTTTCCTTATCTCAAACTGGTCAGTGGTCAGTGGGAGACAGTTTAATGACTTTGACAGCCTGCACCCAGAAAATCAGGATTGGAATTATTTCTAGTGTCATACTGTTTTATTAAACTCTAGTCATTTCATAAAACTTTCCTTGAAGCTAAAAATAAATTTGGAAATGTAAAAATTGGTAATCATGAAGATGTGGAATGTTGTTTAAGTACTTACAATTCTCCAGAGTCAGTGTACTGATAGTAGCCAATTATACTAATTGTAGTATCATGAGAGCTTTTTTGTAGGGTTAGAAAGTAGACTGTTTCTACTATTCGTAGAGTCTCATTGTTCTTACATCATCTCTACAAGATATTTCTCTGGTCAGTAAAGTGACATCTCTACTTTTAATTCTCACTTTTCTAGAAGGAAGCTCCTTGCCAGCACTCTTAGGGCCATCCTGAGGCGAGAGGTCAGACAACTTGACAGGTTGGGATCCTCCAGAAGCCTTCTGTAGAGCTGTGATCTGCAACCTCAATGCTGAGACATCTGCCTCTAGCTTAGCTCCCTGCTGCTTGGCCTCAGACACTTTTGCGTCCCAAAGACTCTCTATCTACACATATACACACAAACATTCAGCAGTAACACAATTAAGTCTATTCCATCAATTAACCTAAGTCTACTACATTAGATGACAAAAAATCTTATATATGTTAGTAAAACATGATGCTTCACCACCTCATCATGAAGGCTAAGATGTGAGTCGATGGCTCAGTCGGTTTTGCGCCACACTACGATGTCATTAGTTTATGTATCGGTATTACCACTAGTATTTAACAATACAGTTTATTCTCTACTGTACCAGCCCACCCTTGCTTTGGTTGATACTTTCCACTACAGACATGAAGCTCATGTGAACTGGCAAATGCAAGGCTTATCATGACAACCTCATTCAAAAAGTTACAGGTATTCCCCATGATCTGCATGCTGCATCCAGTTTGTTTGTTTGCAAGGATAACTAATGGAGGCATTAATGATTTGAGGGCCACCACCACATTTAATGTTTAGCAAGAATAACCTTTTACAGGTAAATCTAAAATGTGTACTAACTCTCCAAGTTCTACTCGATGTTATTACCACACCACTTGTGCCAAGGTCTCTTTTGGTCTCCCATGCTATAAGCTACGTAGTAGGATCTGCGCAACCATTAAGCATAAAATTGTTTGTTTAATATATAAGCCGGGTTTACAGGAGTCCAGTAGAGCAAGCAGGTAACGGGGCAAGTTACTTGCATCTAGAGTATTTCAAGCTACTGGAGGAAAGTAACCTACTCCTCTACTGGCCTCATCCAAACACAGCTGAAAAGTGGTTTGTATTCATACTCTTGCGCTTGTTGACTGCTTATGAACTCTTCTTTGTACACAGACCCAAGCCTACTCTAGGAAGTTATACATTCATCAATATTACAGATGAACTTAAATAAATGGGATTTCTTCAATAGCACTCTGATTTTTTGAAAACTCAGTGTGTTGGGAAAAATAAGTTGTCCTGGTTATGGCAATGGAACATTGACTATTGTCAATGCTACATGTGATGAAGACAGTTCTTCATTTATATGAAATATGCGTGATATACTGACCAAAAAAACTTCTGAAGGAAGAAAAAAATAGTATTTGGATATCTGTATGCATAAAAATAGGTTGAATGGTTGAATATTAAGTAATGCTATGCACTTTATTACATCCAATTTTATGTCATGCACTGTAATGATGTTATGTAACTAATTAAATTAATAAAAATGTGTAGTTCTCTGTACAGATGGCAATTTTCAGTATACATAAATAAGGTAGTAAGTACTGTCTTACCAAAGCAGAAGCACGAGGTTTATAGGAAAGTTTTTAGTGTATGGAAATGGAATAAGTGCATGGATTCAGCATGGCAGCTTAGGATCAAGTTGGATGTGTGCAAGGGGGTCATACAGTAAGGATCTTGTCCCAACATGAAAGATATTTGGGCCCTACTCTGACAGGTTTTAAAGAAAAAGACACTAAAGTAGACCCCCTCTTATCTGGACTCCTCGGGACCCGAGGCCAGACCAGATAACGGTTTTTCCGGTTAAACCGACGTCCCCAAAAACTCGTTTAAACAGACCGTTTAGATGCATACTGTATAAATACTGTATACAGTATGTATCTGTATCAGTATTTGACTTAAATTTAGGAGAGCATTGTATTTAGACACGTGAACACTGGTTTCAAATCTTTCCCACAAGAACAGTCGTTTCAGTACCGCCCACTTCCTTCAGATCTAGTCCGGTTAAACCAATGTGCTGATAAAAATTGTCCGGTTTAAGAGATTTCATTTCTGGCGAGTGTAGTCTGGTTAAATTGATGTCCGGTTAAAAGGTGTCCGGATGAGAGGGAGTCTATACTGTAATAAGAACCTGTTATTAGGTTGTCTAAAAGCCAGGACTCTGTTCCATACAAGTTTGAAATATTTTTATTGATACTTATACACAGGGTGTCCCGTAAGTAAACAGCCAAACTCTGGAAAACGGTTCTATGGGTCAAAATAAAGAGAAAATCAAGAATAACATGTTTTTCTAAAATAAATTTGTTAACGAGATATCGGCCATTTTGTATGTTTTACATAAACATTTGTATTTTTGGATTTTTTCAACTGATCTTCATAAAACTTGGTATGTGTAGGTTAAGGTAAAAGGGACCCATGTTAGAAAAAAAGTTCATCTTGATCCAACATACAATTTCAAAATGACGGCCATTTTAATTTTTTAAACTTAAATTACTCAAAAACGGCAAGTTTTAGGAAAAAATGTCAAGAAGACTTTTATTTAGCAGTTTTAATTCCCTTTCACACAACTTCAAGTTCAAAAAGATTGAATAAGAAATGGCAGAAATATTACGATTTTTAGATGTAAAATGGGGCAAACCGACTAGCTTCTGCCTTATTCTACCCCATGTTACAACTAAAAATCGTAATATTTCAGCTATTTCTTATTCGATCTTTTTGAACTTGGTATCATTTGATAGGGTATTAAAAATTCTATATAAATAAAATTGGTATAATAAAAAAGTGCTCTTGGCATTTTTTCATGGTGTTTTAGACACCTTCATTCACATGGCTGTACAACCTCTTATTGTTTTAGCGCAATGCATCAAAAACTCCTCATACCTGTATCCATACTTCTTCTCCTCTACACACTTGGTCTCAGAGTGAATGTCTCTGAGTGAACCATTGGCTAAAAATACTAGGATCCCATCATTTACTTTAGTACATTTTTGGTAATTTTTATGTAATTTCTTAGCTCCAAACAAGAGTTGAGGGTCCACATATAAACCTTTATTAATTTAAATGATCTTTAATTTCAAAGGTTTATGTTAAATTTTATGGGGTTTCTTTTTATAATTTTTTGGTATCTGATCATATTGACTCAGCAGGTCCAGGTCAGATAACCAAGACTTTACTGTAGTATCAATTAAGAAGGAACCATGAGAAGCAATCAGGATTGCATTGGTGCAGGATTGCGGAATGACTATTTTCCATTTTTTATGTCTGCTTACCCACTTGGTTGTGTCCTGTACCTGGTTTTGTAAATCGCTTATATTCTTCAGCAAAAGGTTGTGTCTCTGAACAACCTCTTGGCGTTGTTGGAGAACTTCGTTGATTTCCACCAAAAGGGAAATCTCTGCAAATAAATTGAAAGTTAAATGATGTTACCAGCCAACAATAGCCTTTACAATGATTTTGCTTTTTGTTGTGCCAAAAACAGTTCTTATTGTGTGAAACTGCAGAGTAAATGTGTCATTACTATGAACATAAGTAGATAGAACAGGTTTGGAGGAAAGGATTTGGTTGTTCCAAGTTCACTTAAAAATGTATACAGAGTAAACACTGTTTACCTTGCATCATCTGGATAAACTCTACAAAACTCTTTCATGGTAAGTGTTGACAAACTTTACAAATGTCGTGCTCAGATTTTGTTTACAGCATTTGGGTAAAGTATTGTCAATGATGAAGGAAAAATTATGATTATGATGCATTATAAAAAAACTATCCATAAATTTACCTACCCCTGCTGTCGCATTCAGGGTTTAAAAAGTGTATATTGTTTGAATATTATCCATTGAGGAGGAAATGATGGTGATAAAATATATTAAATTTCTTCTGAGTATGCATAATGATAAACACAAATTAGTTCAATGTTCACCCTCCAGAATACATGGATAAAACAATAAACACTTAAATGTAACTCAATGTTCATGTTAGCAAATTTTGAAGTCACAAATATAAACATAATGAAAGCTCCTACTACAAAGATAAAATTTATCGAATTTATACCTACAAACTAACAAACAATTGATAGAGTGTGTTGCTAGCCTATATAGTGGTTAGGGCCTCTGACTCTGCTGTGATAGGAACGGGTTTGATACTTTTGTATCTTCACAACAATTTGAGAGGTTTGGAGGTGTCACCACTGACAATTAAAATATGTGGTGATTAAAATAGTTTGTGATTACCAAATACCAAATTACATTGGCGTTGACAAAACAAACAGAAAAATCTAAATAGGCTAATAAATAGGCTAATAAATAGGCTAGGTGTAGTACGTACTCAAGTTGTTTTCCAAAAGCCTCTCTTGAGCTTCCAGCTCCTTCCTGGACATCTCCATCTCATGATGGCCCAGTGTGCGGGTCAGGCAACCCCTCTGCAACAACAATGCAAACAATTACTAAACATATTCTGACATATTTACCATGAAAGGATATAGGCTAGATATTTGATTGTGGTAAAAGAATGAGCTTGGAGGTCAACATAGTTGATAGCAGCCCAATCTGTGAGTGGCTCAATCAACTATGTTGTATCACAATAAAAAATGGCTACAGCTGGTCATATGGATGGGATGATCACTTAGAACACGTCTTAGCCAAATAAATGTGGTAGGCCTACATAGTTTCTAAATGTTAATGGTTGAAACTGACTAAACGGTCAGCACTGTGTTTATGGCCAGGAACACACTCATCTTACGAAGTAAGATTTGTTCACGAGTATTAGCCAGGGATTTGAGTGATACATTACGGAGCCAAGGGCAGGCAACACTAGGAAATAACACACATTAACACCAGCCCTTAGTCTGAGACAAGAGCTTGAACTAACTACACGATAGGCTACTCGGACCCAGGAGTTGTTCCACCGATATCGGTGTTCAACCAGCTACAGATATCACAGTCCTGTTCCAAGACTTCATCCTCAGGGGAATACTCTAACTCAGCATCATGATTATGACAGTGAGTGATGCTGCAGTGCACTGAAGAGGATCTTCTCCAACTGAGGATGGCTTCCTGTTCTTCTTCTTGTTTCTGTATTGTGTGTGAGGGGGGGGTGAAAGCAGAGTATTGGGGATAGTGTTGTGCTCTTTAACAACTTGTTTTTCCTCCATTGCTTCTTCTCCTAGTTTCATTATTTAAGCCATAATTTTATTCATAAATTTTATTTTATTTTAATCCAAGCATAGTCAAACCATCACCTTTTATACCGTTGGCTTGTTATTGTTAAGTTTTCAACTACGCTCGGCGTGCAGGTTTGATTGAGGTGGCTGACAATGAGAACGAAGTCGAAGATGATGTTGAAGAACAGAATGTGAATGAAGAACAATTTAACAGAGATGGGACCGTAAGGTTGCAGGAAATGATCAACCACTTCAGACTTTGACAATAGTCTGAACACTGCCTCTAAGTTTAATTTCCAATGTTTGACTGTTTCCACGTTATTAAAATTGAAGCTTGTTTTCTGTATTGTGAAATAAAACTAATTTGTCAATTTTGTATGAATTTGTTTATTAATTGATTAGATGGTTGTATTAGTCTACGAATATTGGCAGAATACAAATAGTCCAGTAAATCTGTCAGATAAAATGGGGTTGCTGTGCAAAAGGTCGGGTAGTTCTGATTTTTGGATATGATGTTAGTATTGGGCCCATAACATAAAATCCAAGTTATCCACCTCGAGATACTGCCGCTTGCTGCGGGGCGCGCCACTTGTTATCGAAATATCAAAAATATGGCAATTCCTATTGTTTTTCACTCAATCTCGCGAACCGTTGATTTTACCGAAAACTTTAGATTATTACATTAAAGAAGAATAAATTTGTGACCGTTTAAGCCCAACCGTATGTTGCGTAAATAATGGTCAAAATACAGACCATCAAAATAAATAAATTTTTCAAAGACGTATAAGAATTGTGTTTTTTTTTCAATATTTCCACAATATAGTTGTTTGAAGCAAACACCGTATTGATTTAGAGAGTATACCAGTTTATTTGCTATTAATCGAAAATAAATGAAAGTATGAATAAAAATACCCCCACCTCAGCAAACCTGCAGACTAAGCGAATTTCCATTTGCTTGATTTGATTTTCACAAACCTTAAATAACATTAGGTTTAACTGGTACCTAAGTTAGCTGCTACAGGGAGATTAATATATTATATAAAATAATAATAGTATGACAATAAATAAATAAATTTACCCAATTTTATAAAAATGTGTCTATAAATAAGGAAAAAACAATAATTAAAAATCTTTGCTATTGGAATAACTTCAGGTTTTTAATTTACATTTTTTAACTTTCTCCGTAACCAATAACTGTAAAACACATTTTAATGTAATAAATTATTTGTTTTTAAGCTCTACAAAATTCTTTAATGATACAATTTCATTTATTTTCTATTAATAGCAAATAAACTGGTATACTCTCTAAATCAATACGGCGTTTGCTTCAAACAACTATATTGTGGAAATATTGAAAAAAACACAATTTTTATACGTCTTTGGAAAATTTATTTATTTTGATGGTCTGTATTTTGACCATTATTTACGCTACATACATGCTGTTGGGCTTAAACTGTCACAAATTTATTCTTCTTTAATGTAATAATCTAAAATTTTCGGTAAAATTAACGGTTCGCGAGATTGATTGAAAAACAATAAGAATTGCCATATTTTTGATATTTCGATAACAAGTGGCGCGCCCCGCGGCGAGCGGCAGTATCTCGAGGTGGATAACTTGGATTTTATGTTATGGGCCCAATACTAACAACATATCCAAAAATCAGAACTACCCGACCTTTTGCATACCAAAATGTCTTATTTTACTGGACTAAAAGAATAGTATGGATTTTCATTTTGACATCAATAAAACCTAACTTCGAAAAACTTTAGAACTTAAACTGAAACTTAAAACTCTATTATTTTCATAACGTTATAGTAAGTGAAGATTCTCGCTCCCTTCCTAATTTTATTATTAACTTTACCAAGTGTGAGTGCTCTCCTTTAGAAAATCCAATATTTGAAAAAAAAACGAATGACGTAGGCCTATGTGTAATTTTATTGTAATATTGTAATCAACTGTTTACAATTTTTTTACTTGTTCTTACAAGTATACAAATTATTCTAGCAACACCTGTAATTGTTAAATTGTAATTACAGGGACCTGTCAACTTTTAATATGTAAACTTGTGTACTTGTAGTTTTATGCAATAGGCCCCAGAGCACGATGTAAAACTCACTGCATAGCAATAGTATTAATAGTACAGGTAAAACTCACCTAAGAAAACATAAAAATTAGTCCATTCATGAAACTTGCAGGAAACGTAGTAATTACCATTAGGTTTTGAAATCTGAAGAGTCCCTAGTGATTGTGGGGGTGGAAGTACCATTTTATGGGGGTTAAAGTTTATGGGGGTAGTATTTTGAGAAAATTTTTATTTATGGGATCCAAGCAAGTGAGGTGTCGTTTTCTATGTTTCTTAGGATGCAGAATCGAAAAAGAACAAAATAAAAGCAATACAACCAACAGTTTATTAGAAAAAGACTAATTTTTTAATGAAAAACTAAATATGACAAATTAATTAAGATAAAATAATCAAGTTAATATCAATTATTGCAAAACTGATCATGAGTCTGTGTCACATGTTAAAGTTGTGAGGAAAATTAACCAAGAAACTGGTAGTTTCGCCTCTTTAACCACCACGTGTCATATTGTTCATCAGCTACTGATGCATCATCACCATCCACGGAATGGTGAGGGTCTCTAACTCGTTCTTCTCCATCGTCGTCTTGACTTGACACTGAAAGCTAAGTGAGTATGGGTAGCAGAAAAATATTTCAGTTCTGGCGGTGATCCTGCGACTTAGGGTGAAGATAATATATGAGACCAAGAACGTAAAACCGCTCGGACCCCAATGTTTAAGGACCTTGGTCGCCCGTAATGACGTCATCAATATGGCGCTCTTAAGAGGGTGCTGGGTCGCTATGAATTGGTTATACTGTAATACCAAAACGCCTAAACCGATTTTAATGAAATTTGGCTTACAAGTGCTTGAATACGATATACAATCCCAGTTTGTCAATGGTCGAGTTTGATTAGATCATTTCAAAATGGCGGCCAATAATCACTAAAATAATTAAAAATTGTTTAGTGTTTAGTTTTATCAACACTCTCCAGAAATCTGCAGCAATCTTTAATTTTCCTTGCAATCATAGGTCGTGATGCCGTCTCTGTATTTCCTGGAATAGGCAAAATACTCCCACTGCAGCAAACCTGCAGATTAAGTGAGTTTCCATTTGCTTGATTTGATTTTCAATTAAATATATTTTAATTGAGTTTAATTAGTACCTAGGTTTGCTGCTTAGGAGAGGATAATAAAGTGTGTTTTTTTTATTAAAATATTAATAGCCAAGGTCAAAATAAATAAATTTTCTAAGTTTTATCAAAATATATCCTCAAACGAACAAACTACAACAGTTTACTTATTCTCTATAAGAATAAAATGAGAATGATAAATTTACAGTTTTTGAATTTTCTCGATAGGTAACCAATATTCGTACAAAAACACTTCAATAAACAAAATTATTGGGTTTTTAAGGTATTCAAAATCATCATGGTATCCAAAATTGTTTAGAGAGAAATTGGAAAATGTTATGTGTAGAGGGTTAATTATGACAAAACCCAATTTTGACCCCATAAATCCCCCCAAAACCCCGTTCTCATGGTCTGATCATGCAGGATTGCGAACTCAGTCAAATCAATCTAAAGATGTTTTGTACTTTTCTATATGACCTAACATCAAACTTTATCAGCGTTAATGACTGTAGACGTGTACTGCACTTTTTAAAGAACGTTAGCACGATAACTCAAGCAAAAATGACCTAAGGTTGACGAAATTTGGTAAAAACGTGTAAACCTACGTTTACTCCAACGAGTTTGCGAACCAGCATGATCAAACCATGAGAACAGGGTTTTCTGGGGGATTTATGGGATAAAAATTGGGTATTGTCATGTTTGCCCCTCTAAACGTAAAATTTTCGAATTTCTCTCTAAGCCATTTTGACTACCATGATTGGATATTTTGCTGGTTTATGGTTATATTTTGATAAAACTTGGACAATTTATTTATTTTAACCTATTCATACTTTAATTAATAACACATTTTATTACCCTCCCCGTAGCAGCAAACCTAGTTAACACTAATTAAACTTTAGGTTATTGAAATAGATTTAATTGAAAATCAAATCAGGCAAATGGAAACTCACTTAATCTGCAGGTTTGCTGCGGTGGGGGTATTTTATCTATTCCATAAAATTCAAAAACGGCATCACAACCTGTCATTGCAAGGAAAATGAAAAATTGCTGCAGATTTCTGGAGAGAGTTGATAAAACTAAACACTAAACAATTTTTAATTATTTTAGTGATTAACGGCCGCCATTTTGAAATGGCCTAATCAAACTCGACCATTGACAAACTGGGATTAGATATTGTATTCAGGCACTTGTATGCCAAATTTCATTAAAATCGGTTCAGGCATTTATTAATTCATAGCGACCCAGCATCCTCTTAAGAGCGCCATATTGATGACGTCATTACGGGCGACCAAGGTCCTTAAAATTGGGGTCCGAGTGGTTTTACGTTCTTGGTCTTATATATTATCTTCACCCTAAGTTGCAGGATCACCGCCAGAACTGAAATATTTTTGCTACCCATACTTAGCCGTCAGTGTTAAGTCAAGACAACGATGGAGAAGAACGAGTTAGAGACCCTCACCATTCCATGGATGGTGATGATGCATCAGTAGCTGATGAACAATATGACACGTGGTGGTTAAAGAGGCGAAACTACCAGTTTCTTGGTTAATTTTCCTCACAACTTTAACATGTGACACAGACTCATGATCAGTTTTGTAATAATTTATATTAACTGGATTATTTTACCTTAATTAATTTGTCAAATTTAGTTTTTCATTAATAAATTAGTCTTTTTCTAATAAACTGTTGGTTGTATTGCTTTTATTTTGTTCTTTTTCGATTCTGCATCCTAAGAAACATAGAAAACGACACCTCACTTGCTTGGATCCCATAAATAAAAATTTTCTCAAAATCACTACCCCCGTAAACTTTAACCCCCATAAAATGGTACTTCCACCCCCACAATCACTAGGGACTCTTCAGATTTCAAAACCTAATGGTAATTACTACGTTTCCTGCAAGTTTCATGAATGGACTAATTTTTATGTTTTCTACTGGTTTTTTAGTATAATTTTACCTGTACTATAAATTCACATATTGTTATGCATGTAATTGATTGTAAAAATAGTGATTTGGCGTGAATAAATAAATAAATAAACTATCTGCAGCAAACTGTTATCACTTGCTTATTGTCATTGCACTGTACCCCTGACGACAGTCGTGGATTGAGCACATATACAAAAATATTAAAGTAAACAAAATAAACCATTGTAATATAAATGTGTGGTTACTATTTACATATATATATTCAATTTTGGATCGTATAGTGTACCTAAAGCTATAATGAGCTAATTTGATTTCAACACAACTTCAATAGGGTTAAAAACAATTTAAAATACCAAACTTAAGTAGGCTTACTCATTCCAACTGTTAAACGATACAATCATAATCTTATACATGTAGGGTTACAGTATACGAATTTTCAAATCATGTATTTTGCATCTTTGTTTCATTTTCAACAACAATGCCGGTATAGGTTTGATTGAAACTGTCACCTCGATATTGGCTAATTTCGTCAGATACAAAATATATTTCTGCCCATCCCCAAATAACTAAAGATGTACCAAAAGCTAAAATGAAAATTCAACAAAAACGTTTTACAAGCCAGCTGTAAAAACAAATCCAGTTAATATCTTTAAGTCGAAAAACTAAAGCAAACAACAACTGCAATCAATCGTAATTTGTTTGTTGAGTTAAACAATTAGCTATAATATTTTGGACGGATAGGGATTGAGTGAGACGGTGGAAGATTTGCGGTCGCGTGTTTAGTAACAATGGGAGGTTCGAAGGACTGCATAGCTTCGCTCAACTTACAAATATCTTGCAATGTAATACATCACTGAGTCTGTAGGTTAAGAGTATTTTAAACTAAAATGCGAGATACGCACTATTTTTGTATAAAGTTTTGATGGATCACGCTACGCGTTTGTTCAATTTTTTTGTATCCTGAATATAGGTTATTCAGATACCGAAAGGTTACAGGGTTGTATGTTTTTATGATCACTATTATTGTTTACTGTAAACTTGCCTAGATACCTTTATGTGCACCTTATCAAAATAAGAGCTAATCGTTTGGAATATTGAATATTTAAAAAATCAAAGCCTTTCTGCATATAAAAGTTATTTATGTGATGTATCCCTAAAATGTTTTAATCTATGTGGAATTGTGAGCAAATAAAAGATACTCAGTCTTTGGAAGCTAACGACACATGGCAACCCCTCCTCCTTAAAAAAACTTTATAGCATCCATAATAATAATTGAAATGAATATATTTAGATAGAAAGAATTTTTTAACTAAGTATAATAAGAGTAAGTGATATTTAGATAAAATAAATAGATATTTTAGTTTTATACTGTTACAATGTACGAATAAAAATGATATCAAACTTTAAAATTGTAAAATAAAAGGTTAACTTTTCTAACAATGTCTACATTTTCCTATGTTACTCTCTATTTTCAGGGGACCAGAGAGTGTACCAAATAAGCAGAGGAACGATTAAAAAGGGTTTTTTTTTCGTAGAATGTAATATACTCCGAAGTTTGAGTGTGTATAATAGTAGGTTCACTGACTTATAATAGTAAACAGTATACTGTATCATAAATCAGTAATTAGATAACCATAGTAAATCTGCGGTAACTTTGAACTTAAATAGGGAATTAATCTTACAACAAGGAAATATTTCAGGAAAAATCTCAATAAGCAAATTCCCTTAGTCGACTTGTTTTCTGCGGAGGGGTTATGTTAATTGTATAGAAAGGTGTATTGTCGGCTTAATATGAACACCAGGTCACGGCCACCACCATAAGTTAATTAAACATTTTCTTAGATTTGTCATTTTTATGGATCAGCAGAAGACAATTTTAAGGTTAGCTTTGCCCAGTTTGTGTAGAGGACAACAACTTTATCTTAGTAGAACTATATATTCGTAATTACTTGTCCTCTAGCTGTATTACAGTATAACCAAAGAGTAAGGTAATTTAAACCCGTAAAATAAGAGATGATTATTAAATTTACACCAGTGTACGTTTAAGCGTAACCATGAACACATTTCAAAATCGGTGTATAATTTGATAACAATATGATTATTATACTTCCAGTATTCAACACCAATGTTATCATGAAACAATGACGTTGGCGATTGACGAAATTAATGTCCTCTAGAGCACATCAGTCAAGTCCATCTCTGAAGAATCAACTGGCATCTTCAGTAAAAGTAAACAACACAAAGTATGCCACAAGTCTCATTAGTGTTGAAGTTGAAATACGAGGATGGCGTGTTGGTTTGGAATCAATAAAAGAGCATCATCATTTAGCTTAATGTAACACTGAGTTAGGGAAACTTAGTTTAGGACCGGAACTTACTAAGTGTCACAGTTATCCTTCAGAGTTCAACTATCCTTGCTATCAACTTGTCATAAACATAACTTTTGCTTTCTTTCACGCTATAGCTGCTAAGCGTTTACTTTGAAGGTCTTGTTGTATACAAATATTTCTAAATGTGTAACACGTTTGCTTTTATACATTCTCGTGGTAAATTAGTTAAAGATATAACTTGGTCTTGGTATTTTACACAGCCCAAACTAACCGTATTCTTGTTTTCAACCGTTGTCAATGCTCGAATAATTACGTCCATTCCGACAAGATTGCTACAAAATTTTTCAAAATATAGAACTAGATAAATAAAATAACATACAAAATATTTTAATACTAAAACATAAAATAAGGCAAGAAATGCATGTGCTTCAAGTAGGTTGCCACAAAATATCGATTGATGACTGTGAATGGTGGATCAAATCGATGTAATTTAAATAAAGAAATTTATTAGGTATGGATATAGTTTAGAATTAATACTGACTCCAGAAGAATATGTGGGTTATAAATCAACTAACAGGTCTAAGCCGCGGGTACCATGGATGGAAACAAAACCACTTTAACGTAGTGTTGCTGTCCCGTAGAGAAATAGATTTAACATAATGGTTGCGTATTCTTAATACAGAACGGAACATTGTCATTTGCCAACATCTTTAAACAAACTCATACTAAACTCAGATATGAATAATAAGATGTTCTAAACAACAAACAAAAAGGAGATAAATAACCATAATAAGATAAATAACCCTTTGCACAGTAACCATTTTAGACCTTTGTCATCACAAAGTTTGATTTTCGTAGGTAGGCCGTTAAACTTCAAGTGACTAAATGAAAGTAATTTTTATTATATTTTATTTAGCTGTTTACGAAACCATTAAAAACGTGTCTTTCAATAACCGTATGCATTAAAATTAAAACTAATTGCCATATACATAACAATTTTTTAGATTAAACCTGATGATTTCCTCAGTAATTGATTTTAGAAACTCGAATTTGAACTCAATACGGAACAGCAATTTTGTTTAAGCACTTTCATATCCTGTCCGTTTCCAGGCCCATATTTCCACAACCACAAACGTATCCTGAAATAGGTCAGAGTTTTTTGTTGTGCTCGATAGGTTGGGCGAATTGCGAACATTTTCAGGAAACAAAAGATTATATATACGATAAAGGGTATTTACACTTATACGAATATAGAAATAGATTTACCAATAAATCTTATTGTTGACATGAAACCTCGCATTCGTGACCTCAACAATATGTTATAGAAGCTCAACACCTAACATATCAGAAAATAGATTTACTTGACACGTTATATTTTACGATGGAAGGGCGGAGTAGTAGGCTATAGCCCTTGTAGTAGTATAGTAGTAGTATAGCCCTTGTAGTAGTATACGAGTATAGTAGTAGTATAGCACTTACTATTGCAAAGATACTTACGATGACTATTTACATTTGGGCTAATTTACTTAAAATAGAAAATAGAAAAACGGACCGGCTCGGAAGGACCGGAGGTATGGGAGATGAGCGAATGTACTATCGCAAATACATATTATTATTTTGAACTGAGTTAAAAAGTCTTGTTCTGAAATAAGAAAAAATGATAGCTTAAAAACCCAACAAGGGCTTTAAGTGTGAAAGAATTTGTTTGTTTATGGAATCTTTAGAGAAAATACATTTTTGTGAACACGAATTTGACATGAACGATGTACTGATTTTACTGAATCCTGAAATTGTAAAATGGCAATGTATTAAAACTGCAGTTGTGGGGGGAATTAATTTCACTTTGAATAACTGACTCCTATACAGTATATCCCTACGACGAGGCCTAAAGAACATTCTTAATTGGTGCTTTAAGTGTCGGTTCTGTGTAATACGAACACAATATAATACGGCCAACTACACTTATCAATATATCCACACCCATAATGTAAACATAATTTTTTTACCATCCCAGACCTGACAATAACTGTCGTAATCAATACCCATTGTAACATCGTTTGTTGTATTTGCCGTCTTGTAAATAATGTGTACAGATAAGTTTAGATGGATCGAAAAGTGTCTTTTACTATATTATCACGGACCTAAAAATTTATTATATCACAATAATCGAGAATTTGCCTACTAACCCGTGATTTTAATGCTTTCTGTAAACTTTTCATTTTACGTATTTGTACATCCAAAGGAGGATAAGAGAGTGATAAACAATAAAAATTACAAGGTGCGTCAGGTCTACTTAATTTAGTACTTTGTAGAATAAACGTTATTTAATTTCGGGTAAACAAGTTTCAAAAGTTGGAACATATTTTTATTTCCCCCCTGAATTTTTTTTATTTAAATCGAGTTTTCTAAAGTTTCAAAATGCTAGTAACCACCTTCCTACTCTTGTGTCTGGAAAATGTTAAGTATTTCGTTAAACCAACTTCAGTGCTATGAATAAATTATTCTTTTTAATCTGAATATAATATGAAGGACTGGTCCGAGACCTGCGCAGCGCCCTTTGACCCGGTTCCGATAGCGTGTCCAGGTCTCAATGTTTTTCTTGGGACATCCGACAAGGCACGACAACTATATGCGCACCGACGCTAAATCCTGTTATATTCGACCTTCTACGTTTCCGCACGTTCCTAGTATTAGAGGAAATTTATCTCTGAGCCTTTTATATAAACGCAACATGAATGTTGGGTTATGTTCCGAGTATTTTCAAAAGCAGGATTGTTGGAAACTAGTCAAAATACTCTGAAATCCTAAACAAAAGCTATGCAGTACACACCGAAGGCATAATTATAGCTTTCTTTGTTTTTGTATCACATTCACTACCTTATATCTTGTTTAAAACATTTCCGACTTATACGAATATAATAATATACCTCTGTCAATACGTTTTGAGATGTCTACATGTAGGCCTATACGTAAACGTTAACATCTACAAGCCGGTAAATATGGTGTGATATATGTTACACCGGTCATCATATGTCCAATGGGAGACCATTCCACAATTCTGATATGCTGTAAATTTTTATATTATAAGTTTATTTATATCGAAAAGTGTTGGAAGAATTTTTTTTATTTGTAAAGTAGTCTTGTATGCGACGTAAAATGTTAATCAAAAACTTGTTTACATTATTATTATGTAGAGACAGGGACAAAACACTGTATTTTGTACCCTGAATATGAGTAAATACGAGTGTAGAATGGAGTGAGGTGTTTCTTATGGCTTTGTTACCAAGGATAGTCGTTAATTTTCATTGATGGAATCTCAATGAACGGAGCTTCGGAACACCAGTAAACGGTACAGTATCAACTTTAACATGTTTTAACCCTGCATACTTGTTTTAGTTATAAATCTGTTTTATTAACTTGTAAAGTAATATATACCGGGTGTCCCATAATACTCCCCCCTAGTTAATTTTTGAACGGCTGCATATACTCAAACGAGGTTCAATATTTGTAACTGTGGTAATGTAAAGTACTTTTTGGTGGTATTTTGAAATTCACCCCCCACCACCAAATAGGGGTTGGGGGGGGGGGTACCTTTGAATTTTTACATTACATCACCTATCAAGTAGCACATCATTTTAAAGAGCTGTAAAAAAGTAAATTAATGCCTCAAATATGACTTTGATACGACGAATTTTCAAAATGTTATGGCAAGAAATGTTAGACGTTAATTTAACTGGAACTTTCCATTCCACCACTTTTATTTTTTTCATGGCTGTAAATTTTCAAATAACCTTCAGTACACGTGACCAGGGTTGATGTCACACACTTTTTAACGTGATTTTTTATTTCCTCATTCACCCCCAAATAGGGGTATTATAAAAATCAAAACCCCACCAGCAACTACAATTAGTGCAAAATTAATGCAAACTACAACTTATTATTCATGTATCGTCAAAACAAACTAGCTTTGCAATGTATAATTAACCTGTATAAAAGTGTGTAATTAGAGTTACCATTATTGTCAAGTTTAACTGTGGATGACCGTACACTAACAATCAAGGTTATTTGAAATCCAACTGTGATAGTCTTGTTAATCTAAAACACTTCCATAAATTGTTTGTATTATAATATTATATATCACCAGGTTTTAAGACAGGGCTGGTATATATTGGACTTAAAATGTAAGACGTATTTCTGCAACTTGCACTTAAGCTTCCGTCTGGATCGATGCTATTGGAATATAGTATTGGCGGTAGACACGCACATCATTTATAATATTCAGTCTGTTCTAGAAAAATCAAAGCATGATAGATTTACGATTTTTGCTATATTTGGCACTGCGTTAAAACAACAGCTAATATTGAAGTCTGGTGGTATGTGTTAAAATCAATTCTTTCAAGAGAGTTATATCAAATCATCAGGAAACTGTGACCTGATACTCGGCTAAATCAAAAGTTGATGGTTTGGCTTGCTGACCATCCTTTTTACAGTTTGGATGATTTTTTTGCAGAACACAATTTTAATGGTAAAATTGTTATCTAGTTCTTACTTAGTCCCTAGTCAACTGTTACCTAGTCTTTCAAACACTTTGTTTAAGTACCTCACTTTTTGTTTCTGTATATAGTTCTGTGTTTTTAAAATGATTTTTAACTATTTATTTTCTTGTTGTCTTTATTATATTTAATAGTAGTGAGACCATGACCATGTTATACTATCTAGAATCTATGGCCCTTTTTGGCACCTTTTTTTGTTAACGAGGTCTATTGTAACACCTGTTATTTAATGACCAATAAAGATTTATGATTTATTTATGATTATGTTTATTCGATCTGTCAGAATGTAATCACATAAATTATTTCACCATATTGTTGATCAATATAAATCATTGACTTAGGAGACTGTAAGTGGATGTCTAGTCCGTTGTGAAATCTCCTGTTTCATTTGAGAGCGCTGATTCTGATTACATTTTTCTTATATTACGTTAATGTTTTAGTTTGCGTTTCTCTTTGGTCATTCATAATATTAATGAGGACCTCATAACTTTGACCACTTAAACGCCAGTTCACTCAGCTGAGGTTAATAAACAGTTACACACAGTTCTAGAGAGTTTATAAAATCAATGCTCATTCTGAATATTTTTATCTCAAACAGCTATCGAAAATGTTTTGTGAATGGACTATTAAGTTTATGGAGTTGTTAGTCAACTTTAGAGGTTTATGTCATCAAAATCTTCTCCTTTTACGTTATTATAATGCCTTTTAAAAATTAGTCAAAGAATCTAAAAATATCTAGGCTCGTAAATTGAAGTATATATAATCGAGAAAAGTGTGTCAATAATCCAAAATCACCTGTAAAATTATGTTTTAATAGACACTTAAAGTCCAACAGAAAAATGTCCGGAAACAGTAAATTCATTTTCAAGGGCTGAAGTATAAAATAAAGTGATTTTTCTGTAACTTGTAACCTATTTACGGAAATTTTAAATCATCTAAATAATTGTATACTACAAGTCCATATAAAAATCTTACGAAAACAAGATTTTAAAATCCAGTTTTAAAATCTATGGCCGCTATGGTCCCATTTTTATAGGATGTAAAACGTCTAGTGAAGACAGGTAAGCACACTCTAATATTTCTTCCTAAAGATAAACGATCATAAATACTTCTTAAGGAACTTAAATCACCAACCTTCGGCTTGGAAGATATTTTTCGAACTCGAGGACACAAAGATGATCGGTTTCCTTTGGTCAGTTGAATAGTGATCGAAATGTTACGCATCATACCTACACATCCACAACGTACGGGACGTTAGCTCTTCCTTTCGCGTGATTCATTTAAAGGGTTGCGAGATGGTAGGCACCCAAAGCGTGAGCGATAACAAAATTAACACTGCAAACGCAATAATGCTTTGGCTGGTACTAAAAATCGAATAAATTTATTAAAGTAGAGCGCCGTAACAGGGGGCTGGCCGACACGCCAACTTTCCTACGTCTTTTACGTCAACTGACACAGTGTTCATTGTATCTCAACTTTCCTGTGGAAAATTAAAGATGTTACAAGGGAAACTTGTAGGTCATGCATATTTTGTTTCGTATGTTCTGTTTTGCTATAGTTACTTTTACTAAATACACGGTCTTGATGTGTCAAACTTTGCAACCATTTGTGATTACCCGTTGTTTTTGAAGTCTCTCATAATGTTTTTACCAGAAATTCTATTTTGACTTTTTGAATGTAATTTTTGGATCAGCATTGTAAGTTTTGGCACCATCGTACGTACATAATAATATAAAAAAACCTTTCGAAGTATCTTCACTTATACTGTTTAAACATTTACAAGACGGTAAATATGTATAAAATACCCCGCCACAGCAAACCTGCTGACTTAGCGAACTTCCTTTTGCTTGATTGGATTTACACTAAAATTTATCCTTAAAAATATCACATTTATTCCCTATTTAAATAGAATTAGTTTAACGAGTACTTAGGTTTGCTGCAACAGGGAGGGTAAAAAATCGTTTCTTGTTATAACATTTTAATACTGTAGTTTTGTAAGAAATGAAAGTATTTTCTACATTTGATCAAAATATGTTCATAGACAAGCAAACTACAACAGTTGACTTATTCTCCATAAGAATAACATGGGAATTTTACTTTAAATTTTTTTTGGAATTTTCTCCGTAACCATTAGGCGCATAATAACGCTTCAATATACTAAATTATTTGTTTTTAAGCTCTACGAAATGGTTTGGAAAGAAATTGTGAAATTTTATGTTTGTAGGGTCAAACATGGGACAAACCTATTTTTACCCCATAAAACCCCCCATATATGTAATTGATATATAACTTATCAAACAAATCTTGCTTTCCTCGATAGCGTTACGTAATGCAAATATAAATACAACAACAGTTAAATATGAAATATAACCCGGCCGCAGCAAACCTGCATACTAAGCGAATTTCTATTTGCCTGAATTGATTTTAAATTAAATCTATTCAAATAACACCAGTCTTAACGAGTACCTAGGTTTGCTGCTACAGGGAGACTAATAAGTGTGTTTTTTTTAAATATCAATAGCTTGGAATAAAATAAATAAATTTGCCAAGTTTGATCAAAATACACCTATAAACAAACAAAATACAACATTTTACAATATTCTTCATAAGAATAACATGAGCATTTTAAATTTACAGTTTTTTTTTTTTTTTTTTTTTTTTTAATTCTAAGTAACCAATAACCGTACAAACACTCTTTAATATAATAATTAATTGTTTTTTAAGCTCTTTATTTTGGTCTAGAGAGAAATTGGATTTTTTTTTTTGAGGGATAACAATGAGAAAACCCAATTTTTACCATCCCGCCTTACACCTTCAAGGTAAGTTTTATCAAAATCTGACTAAAACTCCAAGTTTTAGCGTTCGCGGACACATATATAAAGCTATATACTGTATATAACATTTTGAACGGTTGGCGTTTTTTATCTCTGGGGACATCAAAATGAAAAAGAAAATCTGTCCCGGACCTATTACCGTGCCACCGACGGTAATAGCTACTTCCCTATAGGGGAATTCCCAACAAAAGACATTTTTGTACAAGAGTTAAATGGCCATTTTCAAATTCACATGACTATCAAGCTAAGTCGAAAACGTGTATAGGTATAGGGAAAAATCAAAACTAATTTGGATTATAACACCAACACTAATAGAAGGGAAGTGTAAAACAACTTTTTTGGAAATCGAATGTTGTTCAATTCCAACAGTTACAGTATACAATTAAAATAATGTAACAAATTATGCTTGATAATGTTAAAATACTATTTTAAAAACTTCAAAGGTTACATCTGTACATATATTTGTAGGATTAATTAAACTTGAGCACGTTTTCACAACCTTTCAACCCACCGTCCAAATCTAACGATAGATTTAACAACTTTTTACAGTACTGTACCACAAATATTGAGCAAGTTATAAGCATATGACAATATTTTGGAGTTTTGATAAGACAAATCTTTGAACATTTAATAATTATTACTTCATCTGGTACTTATATTTGTAACACATAACATGTTCTAAAGCCCTGTGACATGATTAATTGTCTTATTATTTTGGTAGATATTTTAGTTCGTACCATCGATGTATAATAACTCCCAGAGTACAAGCATAAAAATACATTTATTATCTAGATATCACAATAGAGTATCTACTCTTCATCCTGTGCAGATTCGTAGTTCCATTCACTGTAAAGTCACTGAGAGTGCCATTTACGTCATTATGTCAAGAAACAGTTGCATGCTCTTTGGTTGAAAATACTTCAGTATTGCGCTCCAGCTATAATACACTTTAGTAGTTAGTGATTATATGGCCGTTGAGATTGTGTACAATGTCACTTTGAAACTTTGAACATTAGTCATAAACTATTGAAAGGTTTCATGTAACACTGTAATGGGAAAACAAAATTATGCTTATGAATTAAATCCACTAAAATCTTATAAAAAAAAAACATTGGGGTTGTGGGTTTGTGTCGCTTTCCCATAGCTTCGTTTGTGATTCCTATATAGAAAATGTTACTGACTCAGACAGAAACCACGAAAATACATTTTCATTTATTTAAGTGTAGGCCCTACATCATTTGTTGATTAATTATTTTGTCACATTTTATCAATCGAATCCGGGATTTGGGATTACAAACCAACAAAAAACGCGTTTTTCGTTCATCCAACAATGGAGGTAGCGGGTTAACCTTCGTGACTGTTCCCTTCCTAATTAAATCTGTTATTTCAGAGGCAGGGAAAAGAATAACTTTAAAAGTTTTGGCATCTCTGAAGTTTAAGTACCTGAAACGTTTAAAGTAGCCACGCATCCAGAACATGTATTAACAACATTGCGGGTTGAAATTAGACAAATCTAGATAAACTATTGACATTTTGGCTTTCATCGACATTTAAAAATTAAACCACAAAATTTATATTTGCAGAACACCAATGTCCTGGTACATTATGATTATATCTATATCGTGCCGTTATGCAAAATATATTGAAAAATGCACACTGCAATAACACACTTAGCATTGATTATTTTTTATCTTTGTCGAGAGCGTGTATGATACAGTATTTACGTACCCAAATTATTGCTGAAATTATATGAACTATTATTTTAAAAGTAAACATGTCTCAAACAAACTTTAAATATTTTAAAAATTGAACGAGCGATAGGCTCAAACTTAGGAAATATATCATTTTTGTTATGCTATTGTAATTTTCTTTTACTGTACGACCCGATTAAGGTAAACATAAATTAAGCTACCGCAGTAAGCAAACAGTGTAGAAAAAGGCGCCACCAAAACCGCGTGAAAAGGCTTTTCAGTGTTGAGTTTCCATGTTCTTACCCATGAGAAAAACTTCCATGTTTTCTTTCAGTTCCTTATGGTTGGTGTGAAGTGAACCTTATTACTACTTTAATTAATAACACGACTCCTTATAAACTAAATACTATTTTGCACGTGTTACTGATATTTCAATACACAAAAAATAAAATAAGAGAGGCCAAGTGGGTATCAGCCTTAAAACTCTGCATCCTTTGTAGGTAAACAGTAAACACACCCGCCAAGTCTGATAAATGACGATAAAATGTGAGACTCACAAAACTATCTGATTTCAAAGAAGATTTTTCATACCTTTAAGATTAATTAATATCTTGATGGAAAGTAAAATATTGAAATATTTGATCATCAGATTTCTTGATCTTCATTGGGGGTAGCAATAGTGGTTCAAACGAATTACGTGTTTTGGTTTAGCGACCCCATGAAGACTTCATACTTACTCAAAAGTGGTTCACAAACATTTAACGCCATTGGGCCCAACACAAGACGGAGATCGGAATAATTAGGACAATTTTAATTTGGGGTTGAATCAGTTTTGCAGCGGTTTTTACGATACAAAAAAATACCGTTCAGCTAATGTTTGTATAAGTTACATAAGATTGTAATGCATGTAGCAATCATGTAATGGCCATGATTGTTGGAATGAAAAATCAATCAAATAAACAGTACAGAATCGCCCAATACTGTAACATGAAGTTGGAAAAATTTCAACACAGACTACTTTAAATGTTAAATGCCACTCGGTGTCATGATGTTTATGATTTTCAAATGTTAATAGAACCATGTGCGTCATGTCAAAGGATTCTTTGTACTAGAAAATATTAGATATACAAAGGATCCCCGCTGTGGAGGATGTTTATGTTGCAGTGATCGTAATGAAATGCGTTTTAATTAGTATTACTTGCTTCCAACAAGTCTAAAAATTCTCTTTATAAAAAACTTCGAACAACAACAAACATAATAAATTTACTAACAAATTGTTAACAAGATGCTGCAAAGTTGTGGTACGGACAAACGAATATGATAGCTCTCGAAACGTCGTAGCGTTAGTTGCAATCAAGTGTGTTGTTGTGTTGTAAATTAGTAAAATAAGATCAATAAAATTTAAGTTCCTCAACTAAGATAAAAAATATATGTATAAACACATCAACTTATTTACTATAAACTCACATCTAATCAACATTATTTGTACATAAATATGAATAGACAAATACAGTATATATACTGTAGGCCTATTTAACTTTAGGGATTGAAATAGATTACGACCAACATGATTACAGGCAAAACATACCACACTATTTTAAAACAGTTTATATGTGTTTACATTTCTTGTCGTGGTGGACTTTTTCTTGCATCTACATTTGTACAAAAATAAACATATCCTTATTATTTTATTAATTTTTATTTCAAGTAACTGTTTGCACATAAAAGGTGTAACTTGTTGACTTTATTTTAAAGTGAAAACATGTTAATTTGACTATAAAATCACCGGAATATTATCATTTTTAGGGATAAATTATACACAATTTTATTTTAAATTTAATATAGGCTATTTATATACACCAATAAATAAAACTTCCAATGAGAGGGGTTTAAAAAAGATTTCGTCGAATAATATGTAGTATTTAATTTCTTACTTACTTTACCACAGGATTTATCAATTTGAAAAAGTATCTCTAGTATACTATGATAGTAATAATTTTATAATTTAAGCTTTAATTTCAGACAAAATCAAATTTGTATGACGAACTCCGACTAAACTATAAAAACAAAAGTTGGGGCATTTTGTATAAGTCATCAGTTTTAGATATATTATTGAATATTTATATTTTACAGATTTATGGTCTACAACCTCAATTTTTGGCGGCTAGATAATCAATTCAAATAAGAAAATTATCGAAGTTGTATTTTATAATGTCGTAAGGAACACACACTATACTACTCAGCTTTCAAACCATTTCCGGTTATGTTTATCTATAAATAGAGTAACTGATTTATAACCCACTACTGTACTACAAAACCAAACTGATTCTATCAATCAATAACACACATTTAACACACATTTAATTAGGCCTCACATTTAAATAATCATATACTGTAGTTTGTAAATGAGATTGTTAAGTGTCAAGTCTACAAGAGTGACAGAGGGGGTGTGAGAGGGAGAGAGAGTAAGAGTGTGTGAGAGAGAGGAGAGAGTCGGAGGTACGTACCTAAGCGGCGAAGAGCCCGTAGTGAGCGCTTGCCACTTGCTACGATCCAATGCCAGGCAGTACTGTCACAGCAATCGATTCCCATCTCGAACCATCACTCATACAATTGTCACTAAGTCCTTCTCTACCACAATTCGATTTATCCTTTCGCCGACCGAGTGTCTGACTGAACACATTACATTGATCACAAACTATTAACAACTCAGCTTCATAGTCATGGCCGTAGGTTAGAGACCTTTACAATCGCAATCTAATTAGCTCGCGAGTCGCGAACTGTAACTACAAAATAATTATTAAATTGTAAAAAAACTAAAAAGTAAGTATCACAAATCTACATTCTTAAAGTAAAAAATGCGAGTTTTGATTCAACCATATATAGTGTCAGTAGAGTCACATAAATGATTAGTAGTAAGTAGTAAGTGGGCGTTTTAACTTGAGAGTTTAAAGACAATAGGACACGAAAATACTTTTTTTAATCTGAAAGGCCATACTCATCGTTATAGAATAAGACTGTATGTTAGTTGCAGATCTCAGGATTATACAAGATCTAATTTAGATAGTTACGTATCAAGGTATACCTTCAAACTCGTTAATTGTGGCTGTTTCTGAAAGTATGGTAAATTACAACCTGAACATGACAATTTGAATGAAATTGAAATTTTATATTAACTAGCTAACTAGGGGCTATCAGCTAAACTTGTTCAAACGAAACATGTAAATTGAATAAAACATTACTTGGTACTTTGGTACTATACGGAGGTCACTTATTTTACAGCGCGCTGAGGGGGCTATGTTGGGCTGGGTTATCATAAATATATGTACTTTCCTCGCTTCGTTATAAATTTAACGATACCAGATACTTTCTATTTATGATAACCCAACCTAACAACAGGCGCAGCGCGCTGTATAAGGGTGGCCTCCGTATAGTACCAAATTACCCTAAACATTTTAAGACAGAAGTCGAAGAGAATCTGTTGAAGTCAATTTTCGACAACAAAACTAAATAATTCAAGCTCCTAGATTAACCCTAGGTCGTTCCTGGCCTGCCCAATTTCTTTGCATTAAAGGACCCTGTATGTTATCGCTGCACAAATTTTTGAAGATTCTTCAATATACCACCTAACTATACACACTCAAGCATGAAGAACTACTTCAAAGGAACATAAACAAATGACTAGCTAGGCCATAGATCTAAAAGGAAGAAGTCTCGGTGGAAACTTCAGTTATACAAAGCAAATGCCTACTACCCGAATTAAATCATGAATTATTTTAAAGAGGAAATGTTACAGGCACGTGAATTTAAATTTAACAATTAATTGAGTAGTAGAGCACTTAATATACATTAAACCAACAAGTTTAATGTTAGCACCTGGTTTTTGTGGAATTTTTTATTCGAACGAAGGTAATGTTGTTTGTGGTATTGTTGTAAATTGTTCAATTCCATCAATTAATTCTTTTAAGATCACAAACGCACAGAGGAGTGCTCTTTATGGACCTATTAAGATGAAAAAGAATGCAAGGGTGAGTGCAGGCAGAACTACATCCCAATACGATTATGGTCATTGCTCAAATTGAAGTTAATCTATGTTGAACTTAAAACTGCATAATATGTGTGTCTTTTTAGGTAGGGTATTATAGCGATGCCCTGTGAATATTGGTTTGAGGTTTCGCCATGTTTATGTTTGTTTTCTTTTAAACCGTTTAAAAACTATATTCCAAGCAAAGGGCCATTCTTATTGCTTTTTACTTACTCCCCCTATACATAGTATATGGATAAAGTATTGTTTTCGTCAAAATTTTCGAGTTTGAGTTTTGAGTAGATATATTCGGACCTGTGGTCCGATTTCAATGAAATTTGGTATGTAGGTTCTAATCCATGGTATCTCCAGGTGTTTTTAAATTTTTTTGAAATTTTGATTTTTAATGGGGATTTTCCCATAAAACCCCATCAAAAACCGGAAAAATCGGATTGTCTCAAAAATGGCCCGGACGATTTTGATAAAAATTTAGTATGTTGTAGCCCTATAAATTCTGAACAAAATGGTACAAATCCCTGTTCTGTAAAAATTATGGTTCAAAAGTTATTGTAAATTATGTTATTTTCCCATAAAAACCCCATAAAATAACGGAAAAATCTGATTTTCCCTCCAAAAATTTTTATGTTAAATTTGAATAGGCCTAAACAATTTAGTATGTTATAGTACTTTAAATTATGAACAAAATTGTACAAATCCCATTTCCGTGTATTTACTCTCACCGCTTACACATGATAAAAGTTGTTGACACACTTATGGGAGAAAGTATGTGTCAGAATGCTGATACCGTTTATTTGCTTGGTAAAAATCTGGACAATCACCCCATAAATGTATTGAATAAGCTATGTGTTGTTCCATCCGGCCAAAATACCACAAACTACTGTACACCAATCTGAACAAGGAGTAGTTAAAGATGTAGTTAAAGTAGTCTGATTTAGATCTTCCTGCCGATTGATGATATGTATTTGTGCACTTTTTCATTCTGCTTACGGACTGTACCAATGAATTTCTTTTTGTTGGAATCTGGAATATTCATGGCAAATAAATTACAGAAATATACTCTTATGCCACACTTACGTCCTTTTTGAGAACAATGCAAGCCCAATGGATTTAACTTGGATAACTATTCTATATTGAGTTCGGAGATTGAGAGTCACGTATTTCGGACAATTCATAGGACTGTTTCCCAATACAGTAACTGAAAGATCTCATCATTACTAGATTTTTCATACACTGTACGAGCAATTTATTTCCATACGTATATAAAGGACCACGACTTATATAAAAAATGGATCAACAAATGCTTCCGTCAAACATAAAACAACTTAACTTTTAGCTTTAGAAAATAAGTATAAAACGAAGTAAGTATGAAATATGAATGCACTCGTTTGCTCCAGCATCTACACTGAGTTAGTTAAAGAAATAGTAAAACACAGAACAAATTCAAAGAAAAGTAAAAATCAGAGTTTAGGTAAATATGGACTTTTTAGTCCGCCACCTCTTAGTGGAGTATTATCGCGTTACAGTAGTCAGTTTTGCTGTGGCAACACTGACTCTCATGTGTTTTCTTTTCTCCTGTCACTCGGCTGTCTTTGTCTGCCAAACTGCCGTCTGCTGTGTTTGAGTGCACTAGCACTTCTGCCTGCACTACTTTCCATGTGATTGTTTATTTATTTACCGTACAGCAGTTTTGTCACCTAAAATAACATATATTCTCATTTTCTTGAGGCTTGAGGTTGAAATGATTATTTTGGATCTCTAGAACTGCTCAGCTAGTAATGTAAGAATATTTATTTACTAAGCTAATTGCTTTTTTTAGTAATGATTAACACTTTTGTAAGCTTAACCTATATTTCCGATAACTTCTTATTTTGGTCTCTTATCTTGAAATAACAAAAAAGTTATTGACCCTCCTAAATTTTAATATGATAAAGAACATGGAAATTACCATTTACTCTGCCGTTGTCAGTAAGTAACTTAATTCCAAATAAGAAAGGAGGATTTTACACTAGGCTAAGTTTTCTTGGTAGTTATACTCTCAGTACCTATGCTATATTTGAATAAATTAAAATTTAGGAACCATCAATTTGATAATGCTGACATCGAAGAGTAAATTAGGAATACACAAATATAAACATGTGAATTCATGGTAGGCTTATGGTATGGGCAATAGTTTAATTTTGCAACAATTTTAATTCAGTAGTAGAGCACTTAATAAACCAACAAGTTTATCTGGAAGCACCTGGTTTTTGTGGTATTTTTTATTTGAACGAAGGTAGGCCTATTGTCGTTTGTGGTATTGTTGTAAAATGTTCAATTCAATCAATTAATTCTTTTAAGATCACAACACACCGAGGAGTTCTCTTTATGAGCCTATTAAGATGAAATAGAATTCAAGGTTGAGTGCAGAATTATATCGTCAAGGTGAAGTAGGTTTGAAAACCACACAATCAATAAATGAAATGAAATGAAATGAAATGAAATGAAATGCTTTATTGTCGTTAAAACTGAGTACAAAGTTCATGACAATCGTCAAAAGAAAAAGAAAACAATCAAGATGGCAACTAAAACTAAAACTCTAAACCAAAGTACTCTTCATGTTTATACAGGCAAGCCTGGGTTAGAGTAGTTTTTAAAACATGTTTAAATTTTGAAACACACAGGTTTTTGATGGATGCAGGCAAGAAATTGTACATTTTAACACCTTGGTACTCAAAACTATTTTGAGTGGCTGTATACTTATGCCTTAGTGTAGACAGATTATCTTTAGATCTAGTACAATAGTTGTGAACATCAGATATCTTTTCAAAGTGAGAAATGTTTTCTTTTACATACAACAAACTTGCCAAAACATACAAGGATGGAAATGAGAGAATGTTAAGACTCACGAAAAGGGGCTTACAATGTGTTCTTCTATTCACACTACAAATTAACCTCACCGCCTTCTTTTGTAAAGTAAAAAGCAGCCTGTTAGCATAAAAACTGTTGGCCCACAGTGAGGTACCATAGGACAAATAGCTATGAATGTGGCCATAATATATACAAATAAGGACATCATCTGAAACAGTGGACCTAAGTGCTCTTATCATAAATATGCCTTTTACAATTTTAGATGCTACAAAATCTACATGTGAAAACCACTTCAAGTTTGACTGCAAATGAAAACCCAAAAACTTCAGAGTGTTTACATCATTACCATTACTGCTTAGACTAATAGTCAGGTCCTGAGTCTTATCAGCATTAAGACATAACTTGTTTGCATTACACCAGTCGTTAATAACAGCAGATTTTGTGTCCAATGTGTCTGTAACATCATTCAAAGAGTTACCCCGTACACACAAGGCCAAGTCATCAGCAAAAAGAAAGCTTTTTACAGATAAGTCATTAATATTACAAGGTAAGTCATTTATATACAGTATAAACAGGGTAGGGCCCAATATAGAGCCTTGGGGCACTCCGTGGGGCACTCGAACAGGACTAGAATAAGTGCCATTTAGATAGACTTTTTGCCATCTGTCACTAAGATAAGATTGAAAAAACCTAACCAAAACATCATCAAGGTTATAGCAAGAAAGCTTATTCACAAGGAGATCATGAGCCACTGTGTCAAAGGCCTTAGACATGTCGTACGATCTGAACACTATACCACTTTTGGCCTCTAAACTTTGAAAGCAATTTGATATCAGTGCCTGGGTTGCTTGGACAGTGCTGTGTTTGGGCCTAAAGCCAAACTGACTACTTGCTAAAAGGTTACTATCCTCAAGATACTGAGAAAATCTACGATGTACGAGATGTTCCAAGACCTTCGACACTGCAGGGATAATAGATATAGGCCTATAGTTAGCAATGACATTTTTAGGCCCTTTTTTATGGACTGGTATAACCTTAGAAATCTTGAACTTGTTTGGGTAGCAGCCTTGTGTTATACAAAGATTAAATAGGTAAGTCAAAACTTCACTTATGTAACTAGAAGCTAACTTCAAGATGGGGACATTAATTCCGTAAATATCTAAACAAGAGCTATTGTTAAGACTGTTGATGGCTGCATACACCTCTTCTACAGTAAATAGTCCAATCCTAAAAGCATTGTTGTCCTCAATAGTCGGAAGAGCGTTGCAAGAGGTCAAATTTCTAAGATATTGCTCAGGACCATTTGAAGAGGTGGGAACATTACTTCTCAGGTTTTCAACACAGTCGACAAAGTAGGAGTTCAGTCCATCAGCAGTTAGGCAGTCAGGAATAGACAAAGGCTTACTATTACAGTTGCTTATTTCATTAATGATTGACCAGGATGTTTTAGAAATATTACTAGAGTTTAGCAGTAAACTGTTGTTATGGTCAAGTTTGGCTTTCTTGATTTCTTTGCGGTACTGCAACTTTAATGAGTTGTACTTAGTTTTAACTTCAGCAGTCCCTGCATTACAAAACAAAAAATATAGCCGGTCCAGCTCATTTTTCATATTTACAAGTCCTTGATGATACCACCTTTTGTTAGGTTTGTTGTTAAAACCGACAGTAGTTTTCAAGGGAATCGAACCATTTAAGGCCCACAACAGTTTGTCAAAAAACACTTTGAATTTAGCATTTAAGTCTAGGCTATGGTCATATAATTCAAACCAATTCAACTGACTAAGGTTGGATAAGAATTTTAAGGAATTCTGAGGATTTAATTTCCTAGTAACTTTTCTCGGTAAAGAAATTGGATTAGATTTAGAATATGACTCGATGTTCATTGACAGAAAGGCCGCATTATGATCTGAGACAGGAGTGTGTATAACTGAGGCTTCCCATCTATCTGGGTGTACTGAGGTCACAATATTGTCCAAGCAGGTACCTTTGTTTACACTTCCAGCTGCGACATTAGGCCTAGTGATTTCATTAATTGCAGTGTGAAGACCAAAACTAGATATTAGGTTTTTAAGTTCCCGGACTTCAATGCTGTCAGACAGAAAGTCTATGTTAAAATCACCTGTGCAAAAGAAGTCAAGTTTCACACCATGCATAGTTGAGAAGACATCATGCAGTTTATCCAGAAATAAATAAACATTACCTGAGGGTGGTCTGTAGAAGTTTACGATCACTGTTTTGTGCTTAACGATGTACACCGCTGAGGCTTCAAACGTGAGTTCAATATACGGTACTCGTCACTTGACCAAAATAGGCTATGTCCATACACGATCAGAATTTTTATAATTTACGCATGTCTGAGGGTAGGCTTTGGGACAACTGGAATCAACGTTCAAGCATGTATGAGAAACTAAAGATAAAATAAAATTAAAGTTGACCTTAATCTTATTTATTTATTAGGTACTTAACGGCAAAAGCCAAATTCTACATTTTCTTCGTGATTTAAGACTTAAGTTGGCCTAATGTAATATTAACAATAACTTAATAACAAAATCCAAAGATTCAGTGATTTAATTATTCCTATTCCAACTGATTTCCCCTATTAATATAAACTTAAACCTCAAATTACCTATTTTAAAAGAAATGTTCAGTGGACACACATACATCCACCTTAGCTAGGATATGCAAAAAAAAAATAATAGCAAAATGCCTGATTTAAGATGCAACGCGTAGAAAGAGAATCCTTCCTTCTCATCAACTTGCTCCAGAGGCCAGAGGTCTCCGCCGTTTATTTAGATGGATCTCTCTCACCAAGCTCAGCCAAGATAGGGTTTTAACTCCTCATGAGTTGCACATAAGACCTGACTGAGACGGGATTCAAAATCTTAAGTGCCTCGGTGTAGTTATAAATAAGTATGTTTTAATTTACGTCTCTTAGCATTTTAATTGGGGAATTGAACAAGCCCAATTCTAGTTATTTAGAATTTATAAAATAATCTAATAACTTCAGCTATTGTACTCGGTTATTTTAAGCACTCGATCATCACCTGTTTCAAATTACATACAGTAGACCCCCTCTTAACCAACCTCGCATTAACTGATAATCGTACTATCCAACCTCGCTCGTAAAATATTACAGTTTGTTTTAACCGACTTTGTTTTGAGAGAAGTTCAGTTTAACTGCTGCTTTCTAGGAATCTTGGCATTTCTGCTCCCACGCTCAGCAATGGGATCTATACCTTAAACTCCATACCGGTAGCATGTTACCAAGAATAAGTTATTTTGTATTTATCCTAAAAATACTGCATCTTGTTTCTTTAATTTCAAAAAAAAGTTCTGCACTGTAATACGATAGATTTGGAAAGCATAAATTAATATTAGCCTACTAAAAGTACCTAACCAATAAGTTAACCAAGTGACAGCCGGTCTATGTGTAGGCCTAAGATTAAATTGTATACCTTGGTCCGTGGCAATAATCGCGGATTAAATGTTAAAGTAAAATAAATGTTACACTGTTATCTAGCTTTAAATTATGTTACTTCTTGAGATTTCATTTTTAGAAAATCAGGTAAATGAAAAATCCAGAAACATACGCTATTTATTCATACATTATTATTTATATATGCTTCTTCAAGAACCTGGCAATCATAAGGTAAACCTACATAATTAACAATTATTTGTTCTTGAAACTTGGGATACCACACAAATACACAATTTCTTTTTGTCTAAGACCCATATAAAACAATTTTTCACATTTAAGGTCAGTGTTTACATATCCTAATACTTTGGCAAACCACCTAACTGAATAACCTATTTATTATTTATAAATATGAACTCTTATACGCCATTTTCTAAATATAAGGGTGTGTGTTTTTTTTTGTGTTCATATTGTTTATACACTATAAAAACTGAATTCTACTGTTTTTCCAGAATGTTTGACAAGAAAACGAGTGTTATGTCAGTGAGGAAAATGAATGTACATATGAGTGTCTATGAAGAAACTTTAGACAGTATCATTCCTTTTTATGATGTGACAAACAGTTAAGTAATGTGCCACGTAACTCACCAAACGATGATATCTCTAATGAGGCTTTGTATGTAATTTAGATAAGTATTGTTTGTTCCTGTACAACTTAGTGCCAGAAACTGCCTTAATATTAACTCTTAGTGAGCTTTACCCCCAGGAGATACGGTAGCGGTTAACCAAAATGATATTTATAGTTGTATTGTGTGGCCTTGGATTGACTGCTGCACTACTTTTCAATAGGAATAAGAAGACACATTCCTCTCCAAAAAGTTTGCAATTTGAAAGACTTCAGAAAAGTTATCTGACTGTATATTACTTAGCGACATTTTCTGACTGGCTTCAAGGACCCTATGTCTACAAGCTGTATAGCGATTATGGCTATAAAGAAGAGGAGATTGCTTTTCTTTACATAGCAGGATTTGGATCCAGCTCTATTTTTGGAGCTCTCATCGGTCATATTGCAGACAAATATGGCAGAAAAAAACTGTGCATGTCATTTGGATTTTTTTATAGTATCTGTAACCTAACTAAAATTTTCTCAAACTTTTACATTCTTTTGTTGGGTCGAGTTTTCGGTGGGATTTCCACTTCCATTCTCTTCTCTACATTTGAAGCTTGGTACATCAACGAGCACATCAACCATCACAATCTGCCCCCTGAGTGGCTCAATAACACTTTTAGTAAGGCAGGTTCCGTTACCGGATTTCTCGCCATCGTAGCAGGCATTCTGTCACAGATTTGTGCTGAAACTCTTGGTTTTGGCCCTGTGTCCCCATTTTTGTTAGCCATCCCATTTCTGTTTACCTCCAGCTATCTCATAGCCAAGAATTGGAAGGAACATTCGTACGCCAACAATTGCAGTCACCAAAGTTGTATCGCTCCGTTGTATCATATATTCGTGAAAGACCCTATTCTTTTAGTTTTAGGCTTGATTCAGTCCCTGTTTGAATCTGTCATGTATACATTTATTTTTTCATGGACACCCATTATTTCTGATTTGAATCCTCCCTTGGGAATAGTATTTGCTAGTTTTATGCTAGCTTTCATGATCGGATCTAAAGTGTACAGTATGTCGCTTTCAGATACACGCCAGCCTCAGTACATTTTAGTGCTTACTTCTAGTTTCTCATTTGCTAACCTCTGTATAGTATCTCTGGTGATCACTTACTCTTTGTATTCTACACAAATCAGCACAGACTCTAGATTAATTCTTACTCAGGTCTGCTTTGTTTGCTTTATTTTGTATGAGTTTAGTGTCGGCCTTTATGTTCCTGTCATCAGCTATCTCAAAAGTAGAGTGATTCCTGAAGAACACCGTGCGAGCATCGCCAACTGGTTTCGAGTGCCGATGAACATTTTCACATGTATCAGTTTGACTTTGAATCAGTTTAGTGATAATGATGTTACTGACATGTCAAAATCTATTGTTATTTTTAAAAAGTTTCATTTGATTTACATTCTGAGTTCTGTATTTTTATTGATCACTACTCTAGCTTGTGTGGTTTTCAATAGAAAATACACTCGGAAGCTTTGTTGGGAGGAATCATTTAATGAACCTTCAGATACTTTGAGAGATATTGAACTTGCCAAAGACAAACTTTAAAGTTATATTTCAAAAGGTGTAATTTTGTGAATCTTCTTTTGGGACTTTGTACTATTGTAGGTTGTATAAATGTGATAACAACACACAATGTTAATAATATTGCAGAGTTTATATTTGTTATGTATTCATATAGTGCAGTTTGTTAATATTTAACAGCTTAGCTGATGACTGATACTTGGTGTGGTAAAATATGTCTTTTGTACTTGCTATACATCATGCTACAAGTAGCAAGTTACCTATGCTACACCCATACCTTGGGTTATTTTAAAGTACAATAAGTTTGAGTTCTATGTGATCACTTTTCCTCAAGACCTTTATAGACAATGCACCTATCCATAACATTTTACTTGCTCTCCTTTCTAATTTCAAGCTTAACGTTTTTTAACCATTACACGTTGATGATCTACTCTTGATATTTTCACTGACTACCTTGCAATTTTCAGTTTCAAGTCCTGTACCGTTAATTTGTTGTTTGTTGAATTTTTGTGACATCATAAAAGGTTATATGTCGGTCCCTATAAGGTATCTCAATGTAAACAGCTGTAGATAAAGTTATGATTAATTTTCAATCAAGGAATCTGAGTGAGGTACCACACATAGTGAAATGAAAGTTTTACGTTTTTATCAAATTATATACAAATTAAAACACCAGACTTTAATTCAAATGATGGCATAACAAATCTATTTATTTCACTGATGAAACAAATAAAAAAAACTAATGAATCATTTTAGTTAGTTAGTAATCCCTCTATCTGCTAAATTTATTCAAACAGTCTGCAGAAAACACATGTTACCAACTATCAATCAATTTGGAATTTGATTATGAAAGTTGCATAAACTTGATCAACGTAAAACAACTGGCAATTCAGTTTTGTAACATCTACTTAGCAAATGGGAGGGGGCGCAACTAAGGAGGTACTGTACCAATATCCATAACAGTTCCTGTTTTAACAATAGTTTCATGTTTTATTGTTGTACTCTTCTTTTTACTAAGTTATCTGTTATATTTAGAAACATTCAATTTGTTAATGATTTAATAGTAAATGCAATAAGACTTATCTTACCACATTTGTGTTTATTACTAGGTGGCTTACATAGTGTTTGAATAAGAACAGTTTGTTTAATGCAGTGTGAATTTCTTACTGCAGCGTCATGCTGTTAACAAGTCAAAGGAAAGACAACGCATATTAGTTCATGAACCATGTAATCAGCTTTAATTATCATTTAGTTTCCAGAATCTATCTTATATGGAGAGACAATTGTTATTTAAAACACACAAAACAATCACAAGAGTTGGAACCATCATAACTTAGTATTATTGGAACGACAGCACAATCCTATTAAATGTTTACACATAATTTAATTAGTATCCTTATAATTTTCCCAAGATTTTTGTATCTCAAAAATTTCTACCCCTGCCGTAGCAAACCTACTGACTAAATGAATTTCCACACACTTGATTGAATTTTTACTAAAATATTTCCTTAAACGTTTGAGATTTATTCCTTATTTAAATATTTTTGAGAAATAATCTTGTTGTACTTAATGTGGTTTATTAATGGCAATAGAATTTTGAAAAATTGTTATCATTCGATTTTGCTTAAAAAAGACAAATATATACAATGCATTTGCTCTATGCACATTTCAGAGTCAAGCTTATTGTATTATCTTTCTAATAATATCCTTGTGGTCTGCTATTAATACTGATAAGATTAGGTGGATTGCTTTTCACAGTAATCTTTTAATGCTTGGTTCCAAATTAATACATGCTTATATTTTCATTATCTTCAAGTATCTAAAGCACTGATTCAGCCTATGAAAGCAATTATAATTTTCCTTATTAGTTATGTGTTCCAATAAAAATAAAGTTAGATGACTAGAAATTCTGTCCCGTAAGCAGGTTTGCTGCAATCAATAATGGGCTAGTCATTTATGGAAAAGCTCTGACTTGATTATTCTGTCTGATAAAGCTAAAACACTAAACATCACATTGTATTACCAACGCCAGTATGTAAGCCATCTAAGTAATTATGTATATATAGTTGAATATGGTTTAACCTTACCTATTCAATCTCTTACTGACAATTTTTGTAGAAATTTATATATCTCAACCATGACTGTGATGGCTAAGTGATTTAACTGTGAGTGCTGTGAACTTTGTATGCAACTGTCTTAAGCTCAACACATTGACCAGTCCAGTTTAGTCTACTAAGTAGATTTCTGATTGCCAAGTAGTTAGGTGTTGATTATTATATTGAATATACTATCTTACAATTTCTGTAGCTGGAAACATGCTTAATGAAAGATAAACCAGCTCTAAAATCGCATTGACTTTAAATCGATAAACATTTTACATAGTCCAAAAATTATTTATTCAGTTGATTGGAGTGTTTGTTTTACTGGATACAAAGTTGAATTGTAGTGCCTATTTTTCGTTGGTGCAAGTATTTGGGGGACTAGTTTTTAAACGTAATGTTACCTTACATTCAAGCTAAAAATACCACATAATTGAGTGAAAATTTAAAAACGTACGTTTTCATGTCCCTGGCCTTTTACTTCGTAGATACTGGATTTGTAGTTTATTATTATGTGTTTTAATATTTTTTGGGACGGGGGCAACATGTTACACACATTTATTTCGTTTTAAATAGGTTCTAGGCATTTTTTACGTATTTTTACAGTCTCGAAATTCACGACCATGACGTGTCCCTAGGGTACATTTTCCAACTTTCACGCTGTTTTTAGACTAATTATTCATGCCGAAATATATAAAGCCATATTTTTATGTCATCAATGGTTATTAAACTTACAAAAAAGGAGCATATTATAATTTTATTGTCATTGCAAACTGACTACCATGACAAAATAAGTCTGTCCCTCGATTTGGCGTCACGACCATTTGGGAAAAATTTTCAACTTTGGAGCACGACAGTGGCAAGCCTGGCGTCGATGGAGTCAGTTGGTTTTAGAGACTAGTTTGGGGTGTACGTCAGGATTTTAGTGTGGTCGTTTCGAGTAGAAAGGAGGAATTACAAGATTAATAAAGGAAAGATTGTGTTTTTTGTAATTTTGGTGTGTCCATGACCTTACGTAGTCATTCGATGAAGTAGACATGGTGTTAATTTTTGTTTATAAGATATTTCAATTGCTAGATTAACCTAGAAGTCCACTTTGTATCCTCAAACATGAGGTGCAGGGCTACCGCCAGAACAGAGCCAAATAACACGTAATTTCACGACCAAAGTTTCACGACCATCGCGGGTTTTATCACGACCAATCCAGCCTTATGGATTATAGTGTGTTTGGTCGTGACAATAACTTTAATATAATTGTAATTTGAACAGTTTAGTTCAATTGAAACACTTATTTTTATTATAATTAACAGTATAATTGATGATTGTTTAGAAAGATTTAGATTATTTCAGAAAATTCACGACCGTACCGCTTGTCCCTGACCATCACGTTTATGATTTCTATCATAAAAATTTCAAAAATTAAAATATTGTCATATTTCAATGTTTGATACACAAAAGAAGCACGCCTCTATACAAACATAACGATTTTTCGGGTCTCAGGTAAGTTTTTTTCGGAGTTATACAAACTTAAAAAGATTTTATTGGTTTTTTTTCAATTTTTTGAGTTTTTTTATTTTTTTCTAGAAAGACCAAATATACCAAAAGCTCAGTGACCTTTTTGTTGTATAGTGGTCATAAAAGTAAATTAGTTTATAGCAAAACATAGTTATAAAAATAATATTAACTATTTTTAATATTCATTTAAACGTCTGTTATGGTCGTGACAGGATTTTGTGTTTTTCCACTAAAGATGCTCTTTAAAAAAAAATACCAAATATAATGCGTTACCATGGACGTTTTATGAAACTTCAAATGTTAATAAAATAAAAATAATAATAAAAGTTTTCAAAAAGGGGAAAAAAATTTGCAAAGTGCTTTTCCTGAAAACGTACGTTTTTAAATTTTCACTCAATTATCAAAAGTCGAGTTCATTAAAGTATTTAGATTCAATTTGCTTGTACGGTACTTGAATTTAGTATAAGTAGTATAGTAGGTGATTGATTTTGTAGAACCAAAATCATGTTTAGTGAAAAATCTTAAAGCCATAAAAATCTTACCCTAAAATGATATATTGTGTGCTTGTCTATGACTCAATACCAGTTGTCTCCAAAATGGCAGTTTTATACCATTTCTTTGTCCAAAGTTAGTGTGACAAATTATTTTACGCAATGTGTATGCACTACTGTATTACATGCAGTAAAAATATATGTATATGTATGCTCGAGAGGGGGCGGTCGCGCATTTCGCCCCCCCTCTGAATCCGCCACTGCTTGTCAAAAATAATTCATTTTAGTAGTAAATTTAATTTCAAGCAGTGTGGGAAATAATTTATTTTGCCAAACAAATTACAAATTATATTAAAGTAAAAGAATAGTATATTACGTTACTAGTCCGGAAAATAGGTGTTTACCGGACAAGTATGGTTGTTCCCACTAGATACAAAGTCGAGTGCCACTTGAATACCACCTCACAAATACGGTAAATACATTTTGGAAAAGTGACGTACAATATTTTTCACCGTACTACTCTAAACTAGCCTAACAATAAATAACTGCACAAATCTGTTATATATTTCCACCGACTAATGGACTTAACAGTCACATCTCATAACTTCTAAGAGAGGTTATGTTTTTGATTATTGATTTGATGACTTATTGTCAATTATAATAAGCTGGTGTCCGGTAAAAACTCATTAAAGTACAGTAGTACGTAATGAAACCACATTCGATTAAGCAGGCAAACAGCTGTACGGACTAATTTTATGCGTGGAAAGTCTATTAAAACAGTGTAGTATGGCGAAATAGTATATTACGTTACTAGTCCTGAAAATAAGTGTGTACTGGACGAGTGTGGTCGTTCCCGTGCGAGACAAAGTCGATTATGGGATTACCATACGAGTCCGGTACATACATTTTGGACGAGTTACGTACGATAGTTTACGCCATGCTACTAAATCTGTACAAATCCTTATATATTTCCACCAACTCAAGGACTAAAAATCACTAGTCATAACCTCTAAGAGAGGTTATGTTTTTGTTTATAACCATTGATTGCCACCTAAATACAGTATAATCAGCTGATTGGTGTCCGGTAAAACTCATTGCAGTACAGTAGTACGCAATGAAACCCCATTTGAATAATCTGACCGCAAAAAGCTGTTTTCTGGACTAAATCCTTGCGTGGGAAGTTCGTCAAAATAATGTAGTGTGGCGTAAAATAATTTACAATGATACTTTAATGTCCATATGTATTGTTTCTTTGAGAAATTATTGGAAACATTTTAAAAACAAGTCTCATATTGCATGGAACAGTAGACTTCGTAAATTTTGGATATCCAAATTCCCTATTCTGGGAAATGATAAAATTGAATATTAATTAAATTTGAACATTCACTAACAGAATTTTAAAAGTAATTTCCTTTGTTCAAGTTGTGAAGCAAATATCCTTCCTAAGAAGAAATTAGGACATCTTTGTTTAGCAGATACTTTCCATTATATTTCAAAGTTCCATAGATTTTTTTTAGAACTTTAAAACATGTTTCCCAGTGGTGTAGTGGGGTGAGAACAGTGTCCGTCCCCACTCTGCTTATTTTTCCAGACAACCTATATATAGGTAACAGACCCATATTTTTCAGTGACCTTGTTGATAGTCTCCACGCTGGAAAATTTTCACCTGACACCACGGATGTTTCCATATGAGGTTTCCTAATTGTTTTGCTTGATGCTCTTTTAACACGTTGGGTGATGATGACGGGAATTCCCGCCTTTGCTTAACATTGAAATAAATGCAATTTTCATGTTCAAACATGTCAACGGCACTTTAAGTGTTAATGGATTTTGTTAATGCTTGGAATCAGAATCTTAACTGCTAGAACATAAAAATGACTATAAAAATCAAAATATTTTGTCAACTTTGTTTTTATACAAATTGTAAAATGCATCGTTATCAAATAAATAGAATTTTAGTTACAACAAATTTTAGATGTTATCGCAACATCTCAGTTTTGCTCAGATCACCAACGAATTATAATTGACAATCTTGTGCATTTTTTTGTCACTAACTAAGTTTGACAGTTCATGTGACAGGGACTTTTTTAAATAACTATTTAGGAATGTTGCTGACTTCATGCTTTACTTAGTAAATAATAAGTTTCATGAAATTTAGAAACAAACATGGAATCAAAGTAGTATTTGTTTTATACTAGTCAGCTTGAACAAATATTTTCTCTTTAAGATATTGAATTTAAAATTTAACTCTTTTGTTTGCTTTTTAAGTTTTATGATTAGTGTAAAGGTTTTAACTCAATTCGTTAAATCATAATCATCTAATCGCTTCAAGATAAAGTTTAAAAGTTCCTTTGTTTGCAAACACCAGGGTTGCCAGAGAAGCTGGTTTTCCAATATATTCTTGACCACTTTTGAAAGGAATATCAGTGCTGAGAGTGTGGCTCAGTTACAGTTTTTAACTAATAGAAATTGTTTTTGTAAGTTTATTGGTGTTTTAAGCCTGTCTTTTCCTTGTTTTAAAATAATTGATCAACAATTTTAAAATATTGGTTGACATTGAAGCATATAACAATATTACAATTTTTTTTGTTTACAAAGAAAAATCAATGAATGTGTTACAGCAACACATAATTTCATATATGTGTACTGTTCATCACATCACATTTTCAAACCAACAATTTACACTCACAATAATGATTAGTTAAAATGGAAACAATAGAGCTATACCTTTAATTCTGATATTCATTATTTATTCTCTGAAAGTGGTACTAATGGGTTCAAAATCTATTTTTAACTTTGGACCAGGACTAGGCCATCTAATATATTCAAGGAACTTTTATACTTTTAGTTTAAACTGCTTTACAACTGTTTGGAACAAAAATGACCATAAGTCACCACTTTTTACAAACCTGTTCATATACTATAATATAGGATATTATCTTATACTTACAATAGGTTTAGAGAAACTATTAAAAAGTGGGAAACAGTCAAAGAAGTGGTCGGTATAATAGGTTGTCTTCTGGTGCATATAAAGAGACACCAAGTTTAATATGCCCATGCCATTTCTTGGGGAGTAAAAACTGAAATCAAATACTGATATTTTAAGGGAAGTAACTATGGTGTAATTATAGGTAAAGAGTGTCCAAAGAATTGGGTAAAAAAGAACATTGTTATTTGGAAGAAAAATATAAAAGACTGTAATATAACTTACCATTTATTGTTTTTAAAAAAATTATGATATTTGATCAATAAATTGGTATTTCAAATTTGTATGTTTTTTCTTTTCTCATAGAAATACTTATTTATTTAAGTTTTATTTTGTACGAAACGTCCTAAGTTTATTTTTGGTTACGTATCATTGTTAAACTATTTTATAAACAATTTTTTTTCTAAATAAACCAATTCTTTTCAATTAATTGTTGTGTTTATATATGCACCTGGTAATGTTTAACATTAAGTCATATGAATTATTATTGCTTGATTTGTTTTTGAACACAGCTAAAAATCTATACATATGATGCCATTATACTTATTATTACCAAAAGTCCCTTTATAGCTGTGTTTTCTTTGTCACTTGATGAACTGTTGTTGTCCCTGCAAATAGTTTCAACCAGTTTGCAACAGTTGTTTGACATTCAAATTTTATTCATACGGAATACACATATTATATTTTAACACAACCCAAATCACAAATTTACAGAGTTGCTGTTAAGAGATGAAACAAGCTCATAAATTGGCAGCCGTAATTTCTTTACTTCATTATGGATCAGTTTAAAGCGGCCCACACACTACACGTGCATTGCACAAAAACGGACAAAACATGCAAGTGTGTAGGCAGTCACGTGCCATGTGTTGGTTCAACAGCTTTTGACAGGGTTTGACCCCATAATAGTTCTTTCTTATTAGTGAATCAACGCATTTTGTCCTTGGCACGACAATCAATGATATTATAACAGAATGGATTGTGCGCCGTATGTTGTGCGTGAGCCGAGACGCATTCATGTATCAGTAATACTATAATACTATAGAACATACATCCTCCACCATAGTCCTGTGAACCAAGAGCCCTGCCAGTGTATATCTGTTTGGCAGAGTTGCAAGGTTTGGACTAACCTACGACGGTTCAGTGCTGTCTATTTAATATTTTGTAATAATTAATTAAGTATGTCCTTAAAATATGCCATATGTGTGTGTTCTGCATTTAATTTGTACAAACAGACGATGTAATTTGTCACGTTGCAGGCTACACTGAAGATCAAGTGTGCACGGCATGCCAATATATAAAATGGCACGGCCTACCATCCACGTGTAGTGTGTGGGTTGCTTAAATGCATTATTGCGGCGGCTCTAGGACCTGGTCAAGGGGGGCTAACAGGGGGTGCTCCACACCAGGAAGGGGGGACCTCCCCCATAAAACTTGCCATATAAGCCATTTGGTGACTTTTTAAAGCTGTTTTTACTAGAACTGTGTCCAAAAACATCCATCATATTTTTTATGACAAGATGTATGTTTAAGTTCATATTTCCAGGGTCCAATGTAGGACAGGGTTTTAGCTCTTATTTCCATGATCAATAAATTATTTTAGAAAGGTTGCATGACAAATTATAAGTGTCCAAAAACTAAGGATGCCACTTAATACAATTTTCATACAATAATGTACAACTGTGGAACATTAATGTAAGGATTATATCTTAATAGCTGTTATTCCTTTATAGTTATGTACTACACATATTAATTGAGCAGCATTTTACCAAGGGGAACAGCCAGTGGGGAACGTTTCAACAATTTTAAATGTAAAGTTATAGCTAATTTTGAAGGTGTTCACGTTACAAACACAATACAGTACCACAAACCCGGTTTTAAATACCCCTGCCATAGCAAACCTGCAGACTAAGCAAATTCCAATCGTTCTGATTGGTTTTATGAAAAATGTCCATAAACAAGACATATATTTATTCCCCATTTATATAAAATTAGATTTAACAATTACTTAGGTTGCTGCTACAGGGAGGTTTAAAATAGTCATTTTGACCAAACAGTAATAGTAAAGGATGAAATAAATACATTTTCAAATCGGATCAACATATCCATAAACAAGCAAACTGCAACAGTTTTCTTTTTCTCCATAAGAATAACATAGGAATTTTAAATGTACAGTTGTATTTTAATTTTCTCTGCAACCTTTAATTGTACAACACTTCAATAAACAAAATTATTTGTTTTTGAGCTCTACATGGTCTTGATGAAAATTTGACATTTTCATGTTTTAAGGGTAAAAATTTAAAAAACAATTTTTGATCATTTCTAAACCCCAAAGTACCCCTTTCCCATAACCCAATCTTGCTGGTTCGCAAACTTATTCAATTGTATCTTGCCCTTCACCTTCAAGCCCAATTCATCAAAATTGTACCAAAATTACTCGAGTTCTCGCGTTCACCGATACACATATAATATATATACATTTATAAAAATTTGACAAATAGTGTTTTTGGCCTTTGTGGACATGGAAATTTTATAAGAACTGAACATTTAAAACCCCCATGTTATTCTTGTCGAGAATAAGAAAACTGCTGTAGTTTGCTTGCTTATGGATATGATATATGTTGATTAAATTTGGCATAGAATGGCTAGGGTGTGTGTATGACTGATTTATACTGTCTTGACCAAACACCTATAGGATAGACTGCAGTGTATCTTTCAACTGCCATTCAAGAGAATGGTCAAAGTGTGAAATGGTGATCTCGTCAATGTGGATTTGATCCATGGGTGCCCACAGGGGGGTGCAAGTGCACCCCCTGGCTAAAAAAGGAAATCAATTAAATACCTGAAATGTTCTGTGATTACTTTTATTAATTGACAATGTTTAAAAGTATGTTTCATAATATTGTAATCATTACAAAATATTTAAATCAAATAGGTAGTTAACCTACATATTTACCATTTACCATTCTTATTCTTTAACAACACGATTCAGAAAACAAAACATACATTTTCTTGGCTATTTTGCTGTTTAATACTTTAATAAACTGTAAATTGATGTTCCTTTTATATTTTGTTTAGCTCATGGGTTTAACCATATAAACTATATGGTAGGCTACATACTAGACTAAACTATACTTAACTTTTTATAACCTTATTAATTTTTAACGTTGACATAAAAACCGATGGCTAACCCTTCTTGATGCACAATATACTCTTTTTATATGGTAGCTTCTATGAGTTATCAAATAGCAAAAAAATTATTTTAAATATAAGATTTAAAACACCATATTTTCAGAAATTTACGCCCCCCCCCCCCGACCTTGCAAATATGTGTTATCTATTGCACCCCCCTGTATGGAACATTTTCATTCATATGACCCAATTGTAAAATTGGGGCAAAATTAATTTTTCCTATAGTCACCCGACAAATTGGGCTTCCTTGCACTGATTATAGTACAGAAAGCTGCTATAATTGCTGTGTTTACTTACTTTTGCCCCTCACTTTTTTTGCCGCACACCACTATTCCAACCGAACAACACAAAACAGCGTGCTTTTATTATGCGTGTAATCCGTGTACGCTTGGAAATAGGTTGGCAACACTTAAAGATACTACGACTACAATCAGCTGGTGCAGCGTTTGTTTCCCATTTCGTTCAATGTTTGGATGTAACCTAAACTAAAAACAGTGTTTAAAAGACTAATTATTTATAGTATATGCTTCATAGTAACTGTAGTAAAATATAATGTGTAACGCTAGTGCGAACAACCTTTGACCACCATTACCACCGTTGGCACATTACTCTGAGAGCCAAGCTACGGCCACCTTCAACTCCAGACCGCGGCTTTTGAAGTGGCAACGTCGCAAGTAGTGTTATAACAGCTGTTTTGTTTGGATGCAGCTGATGGTATTTTTGTGTTCATCTTAAGAATACAAAAGCTTGATTACTGGGCTATGAAAATATTGACTCCACGTTAAATGTACAGAAATATATTTTCAATTTATTTTTTTGGTTTTAAATTCTATATGTTTTATTTTCAATCTTTTAATAAATTTATGTTCTTACATTTAAATTTAAATGTACGCTGATGTCACCTGTCTGCCATGTTATCCTATGGGACGTCAGGTGCTAAACAACACTACTTGCGACAAAAAAAAAAAACACCCACAAAAGAAAACAAAAAACACTTAAATCAATAGAGCTTTTAGATATAGCTATAACCTTGGCTTGGCAACAAGTAATGGAACTTTTTAAAATTTATTTTCACTTTTAGAATCCACACAACCAATATCATCAACATTAATTTTAATATTTGCGAGGGATTTTGAAATGTCTGAGATTGAAAATGTTCAACCAAGATTTCAGATTTTCAATTTTATCATATTTATAACTAACACAAAAATACAAAAACCACTTTTGGATTAGAGTTGTTAGGAAGAGTAGTAGTGGAGAAAAATAATGTATGGTATAGCCATTGACTATATAACACTAGAGTCAATGGTATAGCTCAGATATTGAGAGTGCCATATTCCCTAGAAAAATACATATAGGGTGATAAATATATGCCCCTGGGAGAAGTAGTTATAAATATATTATTATCTTAAAAATAAAACTCTTTTGAAACTAAAGTAAAAACGTTGAGTGTAACAATTTTGCTGGTTTCTCTCCCTCCCCTCCTCAAATTGGAAATAGTAGGGGTGAAAAATTTTCTCAGAATATCCATATTGAACAATCAATGCACTGAAAGCAGCCAATACATCCGTTTAGTAATCATAACTTTTCACTGTTACTATTATCCTTGTTATTATTTCAATTAAGTATCATTGACGACACGATAAATTGAAGGATGAAAGCATTGAAAACAGTAAATTACAGTAAACATTTGCATCATATGTCACCAAGGCCATTTAGTCTTATCTGTTATGCATATCATATAGTATAGAAACTATAATTGCAGTAGTATTGTATTATGCAGGCATAGGTAAACAACGTATTGGGATTGAGTGCAGTTCGTAGTAGGGGATCTGTTTATGTCATAAATGGCTGACGAGGTCAAAATGCAGCTCGCCGAAATACTTTTAGGGAAATATGCAAATTCCACCAAAATAACTAAATAATAATAATTTTATTACTATTACAAAGGAAAAGAAACATACACACCCGCTCAAGTCAATATTGTTGCATGGTCGAGAAGCTTCTATGTTTACACTTTACTTGAGTAGTGTAGTTGAAAGTATTGAACAGCCTTTTTGCTAGTCAGCTGAAAAGCCAAAGCCATTACAATATCGTTTGTGATTTTATTTATGCTAAGAGTAACAAATATAACCATAGAAAACAGTATACCACATATATAAAAAACAATTTAAACTTTCAGAAATGTTTAGTAGTGCGTAAATTACGCACTTAACTATTGACATTAGTTAAATTTATAAACATTAATATTCAAACCCTCCCCCCCAATTTAAAGTAGTTGAACATTGTTTGTCTTTTTGACTGATTAGTTTCTTGTGAAATAAACATTTATCCTAACTGATTATTACAAATGTATTCGTACATGTATGTACAATTTTTATATCGAACCGATTGTGATTGTAAGAAATTAATTTGTACTCGAAAAAATTAATTGTTAGTTATGTATAACTATATATTTTTAAAGGGTTAAAATCCAAGGGCATTAAACACATAACAATCGGTGTTTAGTAAAATATGCAATGTTAAAAAATATAGTTTCGAATTTAGTTTATTTTTTACATATATTATTTTCAGTTCATAATATTTTATATAGGTCATAAAATAATGAACACTAACAACCAGTACTTGATTAGTTATTAATAAATAATAACTGAATCTTTCTCCCCACATTTCGCAACTAATTTAAAACAATAACAAACTTTTATAATTTAGATGAAAAAAGAACTAAAACATATATATCAAATAACAAAAATATTATCATGAATAAACAAAATTCAGAAATAGTTTTTTGAGTGCTTTTAAACAGACTTTTGTATAAAATAAAAACGCTACAAGTGGGCACATACATTTTACAAATAAAAAAAGTGCTTACAGTTACCTTCTAAAATAAATAAATGTAACATAATAAATTTACAAAATATTCGTTGAAAATAAGACTCCCTTTATCTCAATTTAATTTCTCGTTCTAAAGCAATAACTTTCTCTTAAAGGGGAAGTGCAGTAATAAACGTTTAATAGGCAAAGTTTCAAAGTTTGTTGAGAGTAATTTTTCTTTTGTAGTTTTGACTAATCCGCCAGCGGAGGGGGTTGTAAATTATGGGCTCTTACTTCGGTTAGAGAGCTTTGAAGTTCTGTGATATCCTATACAATTAACCTAAACACCTATGTATTATAATCAAGTTTTGGAGTATCGTAAAAATCGCTGGAGTTTTTACGGTAAAGTTTTGTTTATGCTGTTACTTTTTATCTAGAGAGCTGTGGTTGTCCTTATTGATTTTTCTGAAACGTATTCTTGGCAACCAATCACAAGTAGCTTGATTTTTCCAGTAGAGTGAGGTTTTTTAATGTCTAGTATAAGTTTACTATGTATATTATAAATTATCTGAAAGTGAACTCAAGTTCTAGGCATTAGTTAAGTAGTTGGTGAATGTAGTTCTAAGTTGTTGAGTGTTGTTGTTATAAATGCAGGTCGCTACTCTGTTCAGAGAAGCTGCCACGCTTCTTGGAGCTACAATGGAAGCACCTGAAGGGCCTGGCCTCAAAATGTGAGTGGCCCAAACTTTGACCTGTATTGATTTATTGTGCTATAAAAGTTAGCTTTAACTCTAATCATCGTTCAAAACTTCTGTTACGCTTGTCGTTTCCTATATTTTTGGTGGGACTTCTTAAACGAGTGAAACACTGTCGTCTGGCAAACTTCCCCAAAAAGAATAAATTGGACAAAACTAAGCTGAAGCTCGTATAGTGAACTACTGCTGCTGTCTCATCTCATAATGAAGTTTTATGTGTATGTTTACTATTCTTTTTGCATGTTGTTTAGTATAATTTTCGTTATTTAGTTTGATTATTATCAACAAACTCCCATTAGTTATACAATCAGCCATTGTGACATTTTGTAAACAAACATTGATCATGTAATGGATCAATGGTTCTCTCCATACACCCTTTTCATGCCATTTCTATTATTCGCCTATTATTTATTTATGATTTCACTATAGTTTTATTTCGTAATACTTCTCATTTACTTAATCCTTTCTGTTTTGAAAACATTAAACTTAGCCTAAACACAAACTTTAACTTAGGCTGGTGAAGTCATAGGTCATAGTAGATAAGATTACTTAGGCCTAGACCTAGGGATTAATATTTAAATGGTCAAAAGTGCATTTATTTGTTTATTTACGGTGACATTAAATTTACGATAAGTGTAGGTACACACAAAAGGTAAATTGAGTAAATTAACTAAATTCTTTTAATCTATCCAATGAAGGTAGGTAATTTGGTTATTTTACTTAAGTTCACCTAGGCTTATAATTTGTTTTCAAACAGCAAAACAAATATTTCCTTAAGCTAAGCTTACTCAAATCATTTGCACATTAAGACCTAAATAAGTCAAGTCATTGAATCGGATACTGAATTTACAGTTTTACTATATCCATGAAGGGTAGCCTCCATTATAACTTAGGTAGGCCTACTGTTGGCCTTGCCAAAAGCACAAGCCTAAGTAATCTTAGACCTAGCCTATTCAACTTTAGCCATAGTTCCCATAGTTCAATAAGCCCCCCCCCCTCAATCAATCATAACAGATAAATTATTACCTAGGCCTACTGTGTATGTTTGACAGGGTAGATTATGTCAAATGCCTCTCAATCCAACAAAAAATCAAAAATCTTGCACTTTTAATAAGGTTAAGTGTCATGAAGTTTAAATTATAAATGTTATTAATTTTTTTTTATGTTTATCAATCTTAATATGTTACTAAAAGTGAATTGTTCTAGATTTAGACCTATGGCTAGTTGCGCTAAACTAAAAGTAATAAATAAGACGGTTGAATGTAAAAATTTAGATTTTACAAAAACAAAGAACAATTTTAAATCAAGTTATCAACATAAGTTGGCTTATTATGTTTTGTCTAACAAATTGATACGGTAGCTCAGCCCTGACAAAAGTTTGCATGTAAAACAGAACTTTGTATCTGATGTACGCTGGATAAATAAAGACGTTATTTATTTATTTTATGTTAATAAGTTGAGTGAACATACCAAAGTGCATGCAGTAGTTATCAGTTTGATTGCACCAGTTTCTTTCTAGGCTACGGTATGTAGTTATTTAGGTACCGGTACCTAATACTTAAAAACAGTAACATTTTGTAAATTAATTGAAGTAGGCCTAGCTATTGAAATGCACCAAGCATATTCTAGAAGTTTATGTAAGTTAAATAGATGTTGAGGTGTGATAAATATTTGAGTAAAGTACCGGTACGGTAGTTTTAAATTAGTGAGTTGGTTAAGGTATAGATAACTTATATCATATAAAACTAAGCTTAGAAAACACTTAAACTGTACACTTGTAACTTAGAATAATATTATTTAGGCCTATCTATATATGTTAACTGAGAATGTCTGCAACTCCTGCATCGTTGCACTCATAGCGGTCGACCAATTTGTTGTGTGTAACTTTTTTTTTAACATCTTAATAGCTCAGGGCTAACCATTTTCAGCAGTGACCATGTTAAATGTTGACATTCAAGAAGCACACAGGTATATTTGGACGCATAGAAACTTTTACTAGACCTACCTAGTGGTTTTAGAATTGCTGTTACCAGTGTAGCCTATCTGATTCCAAGAACAACAATGTAGGGTTTCAAATAGGCCTAATCGAATAAGTTATTAGGTACCGGCACATTTACAAATACTAATGATGTGGAATGACTACAATTTTTAATATCCTACAAAATCTCCATCTTTATCGGATAATGGCCTATAGTTTTTGAATCTTTGATATAACAAAGATCAAATATATACAATGAAATAGCTAGCCTAGATGCAAAGTAATATAGGTATATATGTTTAAAAGGTACCTATGAATGTGTCAGCTTGTGACCAGAATGCAAAGCGACATCTTCAGTAAGTTAATTCCACATTTCTATTGATTTTGAATTCCAGAATTCTACAGTACCGGTAACTTGATATCAGTTGGCTACTTCAAAATTTCCGGTACCTTTGGATAATAATTTTTAGATTAGAGATAATGGTCATCCAACAGTAGGCCTAATTTATTATTAGCCTATTGTAAAGCACTTTAGCATATATACCTAACTTTTTAAACATAATATTACTGACAATTTCCAGAAACATCTATCAATTTTTGCGCATAGCCGAAATAATTTAAATAGGCCAATAGGCTAAGTAAAATTGCAAAATATCAGATCCAAAATGCAACAATCAAAAAACAATTTCCTGTCAACTTGCGTAGGAGCCACCCACTGTCTAGTTTTGAGATGTGTTCTCAAACCCCCAACCCTGCCTCCCTTGATAAATGAACTGTCTACGAGTTGCTTATCAGAACTAATAATCAAGACAAAATTCAACAAAATTCCCTCTAGTTTTTTGGCCATATAACCTGATTAGGGAGACACCACCTTAGACTACTTGACCCCTCGTGATCAAGCTCTGAACAATAATGATCAAGTGAATTCCCTAGAGGATTACATTTAGCCATCCATGAAATTTTGATAATGTTAGGCCTACAGTTGTAGGACATAATTTTGTTATGTTAGGGTACCTATGTCAGTTAAACTGATGTAAAAATTCTCTACAATTCTCTCAGTGACCCCCTAAATCTTAAGAATAGATTCTTTTAAAATAAGCCGAATCAGCTTCTAAAGTTATTTTGTGGTCCATATGCGTAATAGATTGTTTAATTTCAGGCACCGGTAGTTACTTAATAGGTCTTCTCAACTAGTGGTTCACATAACATTAAAACATGTTTTTACAGACCCATCACGTTGTATGCATAGCCTAACATTTACTTCCATAAAGAGGAAAATTACTTTAGTCCTCTTTTGGAAATATTTTTACCCTAAAATTGTCGGTTTTAGACCAAAACAGGATATTACTAGTTAAGGAAACCCCTAGTTTGAATTTCAAAAGGTAAGTTTGGCCTAGGCTACCATTCATGGTTTCTTATCAATATAATCATCAATATATCATACCCTATATGCCTATATCAGAATAATTAACCTAAATTGGCACTCAATTTACTTATTCCAATTTACCCATGGATAAGTTTTTATTGTATCACTAAAGTAGTGATACTCAAAAAATGCATCTAGGCATAGTGATAATTTAGGTATCAGTGACAATGTGCTGCAAAATTAGTCTGGGCTGAATAGCAAAAGAGTTGCCCTTTTCCCATTTAATATCTCAAATAGGCTAGGCTACTCAAAATCGAGGGACAATTTAAAATAGTGAACTAGGTAGTGTGTAAATGGCAATGACCTTGGAATGATTTTGTTGTGAGCGGTGGTTAGTTTGTATGTGATGTCTGTATTTCATTCCTTTCATCCCCTGATCCATTCATTGCCTTTGGCATACTGTAGTAATAGCCAGTCAGTGTTGAGTTTAATTTATTTATCTAATTTACAAAATTATTGTAGGCCTATAGTACAATGGTTCCCAAACTGTTTGGTTTTGGAGACCTACCACAACCTTGGGATTTATTCTCGCGACCAACCCTAAACATTTGTAACAGGCTATAGTTATTTCTTCTCATTAATTTATTTGTACTGTCCTGTATATTGAGAAACACACAACTGAATGAAAGTTGTGAGGACTGATGTTATCGAAAATTCAATATCTAGTCCAAAACACTATTGTTTGAGACATTTTAAATTAGGCCTATTTAGAAATGAAAGATATCATTTAAAAGAGACTATCTGTAATCATGTTACATTTTCCTTGGGTTCCAGCAAAGTAGGGATCGGTGAGTTTTAAAATATGGTACTATTATAAATGTAGACTACTTTGGGCCAGGTTCAAAATAAACAAAATCTATAGGTATCTATCTAGTATTTACAAAAGATACGTTAATGATAATTGAAGAATCTGTCATCATAGCTAACACATTATCATCCCAACAATTACAGTGCCGTCGTAATTGTCTTGCGCGTTTGTAGTAATATAATGATAATCTTCATACACGTCTTAGATTCGGGGCTAGGTTTAGCCCTTTGCATATTGTGACAATATTGTAAATTTTTGGCTGTAAAAATTTTGAAGACATTTTGCTTAATCGCAGTATTAGAATAATATCAGGCACAAAAGTCCCCAAACTATTCAAATTCTCACGTAAAAATTGGGATTAAACATTTCCGAAGTAGGTAGGCCTACCCAAACACTTAAACAAAAAAATCAATATTTGAAATTCCTAGTCTTAAAACAACTAAATAAATATATCTAAGAAATATATCTAAATATATCTATAAATATATAACTAAGTACCTTAATATTTTGAAAATCTTTTAATGTAGGCCTACAGACCTCTCCCTTCTTATCCACTCAGTACTATTCTGGTGCTCAGCAAATCCTTTACGGTATTGAAACATTACGAGTCCCAATAAAAAACATACATGTTTGGTCTCTTCCCGCGAACCATAGTTTGGGAACCACTGATATAGTAGATACAGTAATAAATGTGATGTGGAAAAGGGACCTCTTGTCGGCGATGTACAATTTTCAGTACGGCCAATATAAGTACCGTAATTAAGGTTGAAAATATCAAACTTCGGTTTTTTATCGATTGTTATACCTCATTTATCAAAGAACATGACAGTATCGGTTAAAATATCGAATTGAAGACGTATAAGGTCAAAATAAATCATTTTGTTAGCTTCTAAACGGTCTGAGAAAAGGTACCTCTTGTCGCTCAATGTTATTTCGCCATAACTACAAGAGGTCCCATTTGTAATATTCACTTTGTAAACAGACTTAAGTCCAAAAAATGAATTGTCCTGCATTCTAGAGGAAATTTAGAGAACTGTAATACAACAAAGTCCAGTTCTCTTTTTCATGTAATATTAAGGATTGCCTTAGACAATTTAGATATTGGCAATGAACAATTTATCTTTAGTTTTACCAAGCATAGGTACCGGTACATCTACATCTACATCACCTCATTAGCTAGGTAGTGATGTGTACTTAAAACATGGTAAGGAACTAATGATTGGTACAATACTTAAATATACACTGGTATAATATCTATCCAGGTGACTAAATGTTAGTTAAATATAAATTTTAACACAGCATCCTTATCCTTTTGATAATAACATAGACTAAGCAACACTTGTAGGCCTACGTCCACACTGATCGCTGGGTAGACAAAATTTTCCTTCTATTATTTTAGAGTTATTTTCATGATTTGTGCTTATTTGGTTATATAACTAGGAGACCAGTTATTGTTTATGATTATATAATTATTTGGTTAAATGCGGTTTTAAATGACTAAAATAACAAGAAATAAACTGTAAACAAAACACGATCCCTACAGTTGGTCGTACAGAATTTGCAATACAAATTGGCTTCAGCTGTTTGTCCCTTAGTAGACAAATCTACCAAGGGAGTATGTTTTATCTATGATAATAAGCACCAATAATTATTTGGTGTTACCTAGATACTTCAAAACCGAACTGCAACAATTTCATGGGTTTACTGTAGCCTACTAAATTTTAGGTCAAGTAAATATGTAGGCTATTCTGGCTATTAGATTATTTTTGTGCTGCCTAGCTTGTGTTTTAAGTAGGCCTTATAATTTGTAAGTCAACTGGTTTTAGACCATCACTACGCAATTACCTATAGGAATGGAACCAGTTAAAAGTAAATATATGACAGTAATGTTGTAATGCCAATGTAGTAGTTGCATGCACCCGTTTCAACTTAATATAAAAAAAAATTATTAAGGTCTGACCAGTGTTCTATTATATTAGTGATAAGGTCATAATGTTTTAACCCTCTCGTACCATAACAATTCCTACTAATAAAGCAATTAGGTCTACTTACTTTGTCGGTGTGCAGTAACCTGACTTAATTGTTAAGTGTCATTACTAACATAGCCTAATTTTAGCCATATAAATTTGCTGTTAATTGGCCACAAGTTTTAATGTATATCAAAACTACCTTATCATTTATGGAAGCCTTGGCAGTTATTTTTTAATCTTCTATGGCCGTATTCACTATTTAACAAGCTACTCTGATTGTTATTTTTATTCATTAACATGTACACATTTTTTATTTTTTTATTATTAACTCCTGCTATTGAGGTTATAATTATTGAAGGTTAACTGGTTACATACAAAAATGTTACAATTTGTAATGTAAGCTGACAAAAACGTTTGTTTATGATAAAGAAGTACCTAACTCCCAGAGACTTTCATGTCACTGGCAGTGGCACATAGTTAAAAAAGCAGAGAAAATCCGGCAGAAACTTTCATTTTACTAATTTGAACCCACTTTCTTGATTTTAGGCCTGGGTACTCAGAAAACGCACCATTAATGAAACAAGAACCACAACACTATTCTGATGGGACTCCCATAATGAAGCAAGAGCCTCATTATTCAGACGGTGCGTCCATCGGAACACCAGTCATGAAACAACAAGATCCACAACATTACTCCGATGGGAGCATCATAAAACAGCAAGAGCCCCATTACTCTGCCGGGTCACCACTGATGAAGCATCAAGAGCAGCATTATTCTGACGGGACACCAATTGGAACACCAGTCATGAAGCAACCGGAACCCCAACACTTCCCGGATGGAACACAGATGATGAAACCCCAAGAAAGTCATTTTCCAGATGGAACACCAATGATGAAGCAACAAGAACAGCAACATTATCAAGAAGCTCATTACTCGGAAGGACCTCGAATCGGAACACCTATAATGAAACAGCAGGAACCACAGCACTACTCGGATGGAACGCCGATAGTATCACCCATTATGAAACAAGAGCCTCAGCATTACAGCGATGGTCCTCCGATGATGAAACAGGAGCCCCCACATTATTCAGATTCTTCGGTGTCAATGAAACAAGAACCGCTTGATGACGGTTATGAAACCAGTGGAGATCTGGATATGAGAGGTCATAACGAAGTGAGCAAGATGATGGGTAACTCTTTACATCAACAGATGGCGCAGCATCAACATCCGCAGATGGCTCATCAACAACCTCATCAACCACTTCCCCACCATCAGCAGAACTTGCCCCCTCATCCTCACCATCCTCAACAACCGATCCCTCAACATCCTATGGCTCAACATCCTCAACATCCTCTGGCCCATCAACATCCACACTCCCATCACCATCCACACGCACATCCTCATGGACATCCACACGTGCCACATGCTCACCCGCATTCTCATCCTCACGCTCACCCTCACATGCATCACCATCCCCACGTCATGCAAGGAGGCAGCATCATCAAGTATGAGATGCAGGAGGATCCTTACAGCTTCGTTGAGGAAGATAGAATGGCGATGCAGTCCATGCAGTGCCCTCCTCTGGTAATGCAGCAAGTACCAAAGAAGCGTGGGAGGAAGAAAAAGATTAAACCTGAAGATCAACAGCTTCAACAAATGCATGGAGGGTAATTATATTTTTATTACCTATTGTAATTAATTAACATGTTGTAATAGTTATTTAGGTTTAAAAAACAAAAACAGCCTAGATATGCTACTTGTTTTCTAAAATAAAAATAATATAATTTGTGAAGAGTACGACTAATTATTGTATTATGGTAGGGATTTTGTTACTGAATATAATGGTTGAAAAAACTGGTGAAACAACAAAAGTTATTATATTTAGTAACCACAATTTTAAGGCCAGATTTTCCAAAAAAAATAGTTTATTAGTTTACGCAACGATTGCGTAAAGATAGTGTTAACGACACGAGTAGGAAATTTAAGAACTTCTATGAGTGTTGTTAACACTATTTAAGCGAGTTGCGTACACTACTTTACCTACGACGGTGTTTTAATTACTAAAAATCACTACTCATAACTTCTAAGAGAGGTTATGTTTTTGTTTATAACCTCTAATTACCACTGACAGTGATGCAATGAAACATTGTATCAAATACTGATTGCACCAATCAACAATTAAATTGGCCTGAACAGCTGATTAGTTGAATTATGAATCATTACAATTTTGCTTCTCCTCTCTCAATCCTTGAACCTCATTGGTCCGTTACCCATGTTGTTATGAGTAAAACTATGCTGTTATGAAAGTAAACAATGCTGTTATGAGATATTTTTCAATTCTAAGAACTGTACTAAAACGGCTACTTTAAAAAACGGTCGTAGGTAAAAGCGGTTAAGTGGTGAAAACATTCAAATACAAATTTTAGTTAACAATTTGTCTAATCGATGGTAATCAAGGTGACTGACGCCAATACCATTCTCAATTGTAGTGTAAATAAAGAAATAATGATTCCTATCTACAGTAGACCCCCTCTTAACCTACCTCGCATTAACCGATAATTGGATTATCCACCCTCGATGGTAAAATATAATATAATATAGTTTGTTTTAACCGACCTTGCTTTGAGAGCAATTTGGTTTAACCGCCGCCTTCTAGGAATCTCAGCATTTCCGCTCCCACTCTCAGCGATGGGAACCATACGCTTATCTCCACAGGATGGGACTAAGAATAAATTATTTTGTATTCATCTCTAAAAATATTGCATATTGCCAGTTTGTCATCATTGTGCTAGCGTGAGCACATCTGATTTGTTATCTGTGCGGATCGCTAGAGTAAACAATGCAACTTGTAGGGAGGGCAGGGGATTGGGGTTAACGACTCCAAGGTCAAGATAGTTTTTGTGACTCGAGCCCCCAGTGAGAGGCTATAAATAAAAATCCAGTCTCGCAACAAAATGGTTCTTGTCTACAACTATAATTTATTCCAGTGAAATTATTTTACTTACACGTGTTCTGTGTTTATTTGTGACATTTTAATCAATGAAAAAAAGAAGATAGGTGTAGTTTATTTTATAAATAATGCAATTACAACTTCAAAACAATGATTATATAATTCCAAATGAATAGCACTTCATCATGTTATGTTTTTTTAAGACCACTTAGCTAACGTGCAACATAACCTTTCATTTGTTTTTTTTTAAGAGATTTATTTTAAGCTTTCATTGGAGTTTTTAACTTGTTCCGTCCCTGAAATCAAATGCCTTTACAAAAGCTATAAAAATTTCATGACGATTAGATCAGTAGTTTTTTTTTTTATAAAATGTTTAAGTCGCCCGTTGTTGGTAAAGTGCCGAAAAACCTGTACTTATTTCATTCAACCCACTGAAAGGCTGAGTTGAAACTGCATACAAAATTTGAAACCAACACACATAAACGAAGAAATAAATTCGTAAAATTATGATGTAACTTGTATTTTTCTACGTCTACTGGTTACGTTGCAATAAAAGCTCAAACTCGAGTATCTATACTTTTTGACCCGACAATAAGTCAGATCCCATTAGGTTCGGTTAAGAGAGGGTCTACTGTACGTAACTCTATCATCGTTATCCATTGATGACATAAAGAATGACAAAGGTTAAACATAGAATATTATGTTAAAAAGTAATATTTTTTATTTATTTGACATGTCCTGCTACTTTTTCAGAATGGTATACCCTGACGGTATGATGAATCCTTTATCGATGAAGCCGCTTAAAGATCCAAATGTGAAAGTATTCAAGGAACGTAAGAAGCATGATAGATTCAACGGTATGCCTGAAGAGGAAGTATCTAAAAGAACATTGCCAGATCATCTGACTACAAATCTGGACATTGTTATTGTAAGTACATAACAAACACCTCCATTTGATTTGGTTAAAATGTTTAAGATATATCACTGCATTAAGTTTAAATTTCTTAATACATTACACCATGGTTGTGCATAGTTTTGTAGACCATGTGTACAATCTGAGTATTTTAGACAAAACATGTTTAGATCATCGTATCTACTTAACCCTTTGCGGTTGAATGGTGAGTATAGGTCGCCGCCCCCTATTTTCCTGACTGCTTAAAAATGGCAACCTATACTGAAAAAAAAACAAAACAAAAAAAATCAACCTCAAAGGGTTGATTATTTAACTGAAACTCAACACTATGATCTTTAGTTGACAGTGAAAAATCCACAGCAAGTAAATAAAAATATGTCTAATAACACTCTTGAAACATATATTTACCCATACTGTTAGTGTTATCTCACAAGACGGTAAATACATAAAAAAGATGGTTAGTGGTGATCGGTTTCGATTGGATACTCCAATCATCATCAGACCCAATAAGCAAATTTGCTTAAAAGAGTCTTTCCACAGTACATGTACAGTATGTCTAAATATATGTTTCAAGAGTGTTATTAGACATATTTTATTTACTTGCTGTACATTTAATAACATGTGCAATGCTGATCAAGTTGGTTTTTTACTGGCCTTCTACGTCTCTATAAGCTTCTATCTTTTGGGTTTGGATCATATGCAGCTTGATGAATTCATGAGGAACTCAAGAGTGTATTAAGTGCATCTAGATAAAACAATTGAAACGTCCGTACTATATGACTCACTCTAGACGTTAGGCTATCCGTTTTCTTTCTAGGGAAACATATTATGATAAATTGTCTCAACATAATTGTTACATAGCTGAATGTTTTATTGCGGGTGTTTCTATTACAAAAAAAAAAAAAAAAAAAACACTGAACTGAATGCCGGAAATGCTGCAAGCCTTGAGGGCCACGTGTTGGCCTGACTTGAAGAAAAGTGACAAACAATCCCAGATCTGTGTCCAACAGAAAGGTTTTTTAGAGCGTAGTCTGATCAATTCACGAGTCTCACACTACAGGCTGGCCACCTATGTGCATACAAGCATTTTCCTTCCTCTCCCTAAAACATTACATTTTCAAATTGTTTTGCTGTTTTTGAATTAAATTAACTTACTTATTTGGCTAAACCCTTTGGGTTTTGTATTTTGGCAGTGGTAAAATCATTCATCAAGAACACACATTTACAGCAGAGCCAGGGTTAATGAGGGGGGGGGGGGACCACAGATAATCCAACATGACATAAGAATAAACATATATTACGAATCCATAAATACCGCCTAATACTGTAGAAATGCGCCCAGTGTTAGACGTGCCTAACTTTATAGATGCCCCATATCTTTAGTACGCGGATTAAAAACCAGGCTTGGGAGCTCGCGCCTAAGTTGTAATAGTCGTAGAGCTAGTATAATCGGGACTAAGTCGCAGCGTGGTTAGATGGTCAGGGAATTGCGGGGAATTTAGGTTTTGGGGCTCGCAACGGCCACTGCAGAACACGTGACCGTCGACAACAACAATAGATGAACAAATTGATGAATACAATTCTATCTGGGTTATATCAATGATAGCTAATTAGTAGCCTATTTGTTATACGGTGTTGGGTTCTGCGTTGTAACAATGCAAAAACTTAGTGTGTTTTCATCTCAATGACTGAAGAACCTTAAACTATTATAAAGAAGGGGGTCTGTCTGTGTGTTTGTATGAGCTAAAGTGAAACACAAAAACTACTGAACCGACTGGGCTCAAATTGGACAAAATAAAGCTACAGCTCCGATAATACATATAGAACTATATAGATCCAAGGACTCTCCTGCTCCGTGGGCTTTCAAAGTTCAGAGGTGAGAGTTTTAAAAATAAATATTGATTGGCATCTATGGCAACAAAGAACAAACTAATAACCTTTAAATTTAAACAAGGAGAACTGTCAAATGCACTTGATCTCACAATTACACCCATGTGAATAAAACAAATTTAATACTAAAATTATATTTCATATGGAATAAGTCATTGATAAAAGAAATTATTCATTGGTGAATTAATTTAAATTCTATAACCGTCGCCGTATCAACCTTGGCTTTTATCTTGAGTTTTATAAGAATTATTTTTTAGATATATTTTTGTGGAAACAGTTATAAAATACCCCAGCCACAGCAAACCTGCAGACTAAGCGAATTTCCATTTGCCTGATTATATTTTCACCTGAACCAAATTCTCTTTTGCATACTGACCCCTTTGCAAGGCACGGGTATAGCGGCTAGTTTTATTATAAAACAGATTTGTAAGTGTTAACTTCATTTTCACTTTCTTTTTTTTTAGCATTATTTAGTCAATTTTGTAATGTCTTTAAGTACTACATCTTATAAAGACGTAGAGCAACATAGGTTTCTGAAAAGTATTAAAATTTCTTAAAAAGATCAGAAGTATAGGGCACTTAACAAATTTTACCCCGTGTTTGGAACGGTAGCAGCTGAAACCGTCATGCAATAAAAAGCTTCAAAATTACTTATCTGCAATTTCCCTTTAAAATATAGGGGCATTGACGGAAATAAAAAGTAATTTAATTGAGACAATCGCGGTGTTTTCAGGATCACTGGATCAATAAATGGTTATTTTACAGCCATAAAAATACATTGTTTTATTTTTGTTGAAACATTTCTGCTTTTTAGGCTTATCTGCTGTTTGGTAATATGAACAGGGCTGGGTCCCAATGAGTTGGGATTAGCGGGACTCTGGTTTAAATTATCAATAATAGCCAATTTCCCTATCGGGAAGTAGCTTTTACGGAAGGTGGCACAGTAAGACCTAGGCCCGGGACCAATCTACTTTTTCATTTTGATGTCCCCAGAGGCTAAAACACTCTCAAATTCAAATTGTTCAAACTCAAATTGTTTTATATGCATATATAGATTTAAATACGTATTTGTCTATGAACGCGATAACTCAGGTAGTTTTGGTCCGATTCGGATGGAATTAGGCTTGACGGTGTAGGATAAGATGAACTTGAATTAGTTTGCAACACAGGGATATCGGGTCATGGGAACGGGATGTTTTGGGGTTTTAAAATAATAAAAAAATCACCTATGAGTGACAATGTTATCGCAGTATTTTTGTGACTATTTGCCATGGAGATAATCACCCTCTCACGGAAACATTTATCAAACGTCTCTCACGGTCACAGGACTATTATCATCGTCTCCCAAGATAGGGGACCCCTAGACAAATCCCACGGCCACGGAAAAATCATTTCCATCCTCACTCCTCAGTGATAGTGGCAAAAACCTGAACATCCCCCGCGATCGTGTTGACATTATCATTGTCTCCTGTGATCGTGGAAAAACATTAAACATCTGAACTCGTGGGGACATAATCATCATCACCTAGAGCAATCATAGAAACTTAATTGTTTGGGGACTATCTGCGATCCTGGCAAAATTCTAATCATCTCCTGCTGTAAAGGAAACATCATTATTGTTTCCCGCAATCACGAAAACTATTGTTGTTATCTGCGATCGCGGCATACTCTTGAACATCTCCTGCGTTAAAAGCAATATCATCGTCGTCTCACACGATCATCGCAAACTGTTGAATGTTTTCTGAGAACACAGAAGGATCATCATCATCTGCCGTGATCCTGGAAAATATTAAACGTCTCTTAGGGTCATGAGAACATTATATAAAAAAATATTATCGCCCATGATCAATAAATGTCAGTTAATCAAAGAACATTTGATATGCCCCTTGGATAATACGACCTTTTCATTTTTGTGACCATGGTCCCGGTCATGTAGGGGACGGATTAGCGGGGTTGTACTGTAAGTTATATTGAAGGGTTGTTATAAAATTAAAGGTTACGGAGAAAATTGAAAAAAAACTCTAAATTTAAAATTCCCATGTAATTCTTAAGAAAACTGTATTAGTTTGCTTGTTTATTTATGTTGATTAAATTTTTCAAATTTATTTATTTTATCCTATACTATACATTTGGTCAAAATACACTTTTTACCTTCCCCGTAGCAGCAAACCTAAGTACTCATTAAATCTAATGTCATTTAAATGGGGATCAAATATGTCTTGGTACGGAAATATTTTAGTAAAAATCCAATCAGACAAATTGAGAATAGTGTTTAGCCCAGGGTATTATGTTGTAGTTTTGGAATTGTGTGCATGTGAATTAAGTCATAAGATGGGGGCCAGTGTTTGATAATTAGAGCCCTCTACAACAGGGCATCACTGTTTCATGCTACTTAACTAGTGTAAATCTTGGTAAATAAGCAGTTTAGCACTTGTAATTATTTTACACTTGTAACACTTTTCTTATTTTGAAATATTTCTAGAATATGCCTTTTAGGTTTTAAAAGTATTTGGTTCTTTCAGATTGGAATCAATCCGGGACTCTTTGCAGCATACAAAGGTCATCATTATGCTGGCCCAGGAAACCATTTCTGTAAGTACCTTATGCAATTTCCATGCATTTACCATACTTTAGAACACATTTAAGTGTCTATAATGTTCCAATAGTATTAAAATATTAATCCAATGGTCGGCAGATTTAACCAAAATTACCTTGATTTACATGTAGTCAAAATTGGCTACATCAATTCATCTGTTAGGTAATCAAACCTATATAAGTTAACTTGTAATCTTAGGCTTACTTGTATACTTTGTAGTTGGTAGGATCAAATCACATTTTTTTCAGACATATAATTGTTTTGGTACTGTAGTAGAGTAATTAATTTTGATATAACTATGTTTTTACTTATAATGTACACCAAACGGTAAAATCATAGTATATTCCAATTTATTTGTAAAGTTTGACTAATTAGGTGTAACCAATTAACTGAGTTTATAGGTGATATCTTAGGATAGCCTATAGTATTTTATGTAAAAAGACATACAGATATACCTATAAACAAAAAAACATAAGGCTTAGTACATATAATTATGGAAACTTTTTGCTTATTTTCATATCATGTACAATAAATAACACATTAAAATATCAGACGGGTTTTCCAAACACTTTGTAAAAAGGTTAATGGCAGGCAGTTATTTATTTTATATCCTTAAGTTAATAAAAGGAAAGTTGGTCTCTTAATGTCGTTAAGTATTTTATGACAATATTTTGTGACCGGAAGAGTATTGTATTCTATCGACTGTCAGTTTATTGGACTGTGTTGTGGAGTTAAGTTGTGCGGTTGAGTAATAATTATTGAGTGACCGTTAAGCCGTTGGTTAAAAAAGTGTTAGGCTAACTTAGATTAATATCATGGCAACCGCCCTTATAAAAGGGAAAACCATTCACAGTGAAGCGAGGGAAATTATAAGACCAACAGGCGCCGTGTGTTGGTGTTACTCATCCGCTGGGAGTAGAACTAGAAGTAGTATAGACAATATTTTTAGGGCGACTAGTAGCAGATCGCCAAGCGCCGGGCTGTGGTGGAGGCCCCTCCTGGCCGAGGAGGGAGCACGCGCAAACAAGCTGTACACTTAACAGTACTCTTAATAAACCAGGAAACTAATGATCTCAAAGTAGCCTAAAACAATATTATTATTTCTGAGAAGGTGCCATCTGGAAGGTGCCACTTCAACCTAACCTCATTTTAATCTAGGACCTAATTTCATATCTTGGACCAAAGGAGAAGGTTATTTTATATGAACCCAAGTGTAACAGCAAGAGCGTAAATGAGGTCGGAAAATAAGTATGGAATGAGAAACCCCATTTAGACTATGTGATAATTTTTTAACATAAATCACTAATTATTTTGATAGTCAATTTACAGAACTGGTTACCATCAGATGTTTGTTTGCTATGTAGCCTCTAACATGTGTGTGCTCCAAACAGCTGTTCTAGAAATATTGAATAATTACTCCTCAATTATTTGTTAATTGATAAACACCACATCATAAGAATCATCATAAGAATTTTTTGTGCTAACAAATACTATCACAACAAATTGTTATGTGATAAGGTATACTGTTTAGTTGTACATTTGTAAATAATAAAAAAAAAAAAACAGTTTTTATCTTGTGAGGAAACTTTGGGTTGTCTACTAATTGGGTTGCGTTGTAGTTATGTAGAATATGCTGTAGTTATATTCTTGCTCTTAAGGAAAAATGAGCCTACTCTCTTCTCTTTTAGCTAGAACCAAATCTTTTAATTACTCAAAGTTTCCCCAGTAAGAAAAATGCCCGATTTTGACAATGTTAAAATATTTATACGAAAACAATGGAACATAAAAAATGTAATATAATCCAAAGTGGTCAGGTTAAAATTTATGCTCATTGCAACATAGCATGAAGTCATAAGAAGCTATCACAAGGGATAAAGCTATTTAGTTTTCACTGGCACTGTTCATTAATTCTTTTGGGTTAATCCAGAAAACTGTCGCTAATTTTTTAAAAGCAGTATGAAAAGAAAAAATTAGCCATGGCATTCCAGCTCTAGATGCCACGATTTTGTGATATCTTCCCCATTATGCTGTCTGAGGAAAGGGATCTCCCAACAAAGTCTTCAAAGACCTCTTGTTTGTAAAAAAAAGACTGATTGTGTATCTTCTCCCTCCTGTCTTGTCAAATGAACTTTTCCTACTCAGTGAAGGTACAAACAAGGTTTTTACAGTTTGCATACACAGTGTTGCAGCTCTAACAGCTAATGACTTTGGACCTCTTCTTTGGTTTTAGGACTTCCATCCGACAAATTATTATTATTATTGACGTTATTGATTGTGTAAATAATAACTACTTTAGCATTGAATGCATCGATTGGTAATAGCTGTTTTGCTGCTTTTTGACAACAAATGCTGATTCCAGGGAAGTGTCTGTACCTCTCAGGGCTGACCCCAGAGCCGATGACAGCAGATGACGACTACAAGTTACTGAAGGTCGGCATTGGATTCACTAACATGGTTGAGAGAGCCACCAAAGGTAGCGCAGATCTCACCAGAAAGGAAATCAAAGAAGGCAAGTAAAAAATATGTAGTCAGTCTGGAGAAAGCTTTGTGTTGAAAATATTAAAAATTATGCATAAAAAAAATGCATTTCATAATTCTAGTGTATTAAAATAAATGCATTGTATATTAAACTATTTTGGTCTATTATTGGTATACAGTAGCTCCCACATTATTGTTTTTGAAATATTACATTTCATTTGACAAAAATTAAATAAACAAGAAGCAGAACAAAGAAATATTGATTGCAAGCTCCCAGGTGACGTCACGCTTGCGCTGAAAACCGTCTGCTCCTTACATATCTGTCTGCTGTGTCACAAAAACTGATGACAACATAACACTTAGCTGCACGTGATTGAGTGATCTGTAACCATGGCAACTTTAGTAGGCTATGATTGGGTGATAAGTAACGCCAGGACCAGTGCCTTCAGGAACAAACTGTTAAAATTATTACAGAATCAACAATGACTCGAACAACTAATTATACAGGGAGGGGCAAAATGATCTGATGGTTTTCTTTGCCGTCCTGTTGAGCGAGTGAGTGGTGGAGGGTGGTGGGAATAGGGGCGTTACAAAGCCTACAAGCGAACATTTTTAGTAGCCATGAACCTAGGGACAGCTGAGCGTCATGGATTTGTAGTGGAAGTGTTTTTTAAAAGTGACAATTCTTGTGTAGTTGTTCAGTAGGCATTTCAATGTGGGTCAAAGAAGAAAAGTCCCAACTCGAAACACCATTTTGCTGTGGGTGGGTAGCTTTAGAGCTACTAGTTCAGCATTGAAACTAAAACAACAGGCCATCCAAGGTCAGTCCAGACGCCAGAGAACGTCAAGAGAGTGAGGAAGACTGTGTGGTGTGGTTGAAAGTGCGATTCGTCGCTCATAATGATTATTTTGTCACGTGTAAGAAATTAAATCACTTGTTCTGAAAATGAGATGCGCTTTATGTAACCACTGTGCTTCAACTGCTGCACTATTGCCATTTTGTACGAATGAAAGTGCGGGTCGTGCCGTAATACTCATACCGAGCGACCAGACATGTGCAGAGCTGCAGCTCATTTACGTGCAGGCCGCTGAGGGCTTGCTTCCACAGCTTCTCTCACTCTCTCGATGTTCTCTGGCGTCCAGGCTAACCTTGGACCTGTTGGACTTTTTTCAATTTTGAACTAGTAGCTCTGAAGTTACCCACCCACAGCAAAATGGTGTTTCGAGTTGGGACTTTTCCCCTTGGGCCCACATTGAAACGTCTACGGAACTGCAGCTGAACAGCCACACAGGAATTGTCACTTTAAAAAACACTTCCACTACAAATGCGTGGTGCTCAGCTGTCCCTAGGTCCATGGCTACTAAAAATGTTCGCACGTAGGCTTTGTAACGCCCCTATTCCCACCACCCTCCGCCACTCACTCGCTCAACAGGGCGGCAAAGAAAACCGTCAGATCATTTTGCCGCTCCCTGTATGTACCAACTATAGTTTTGGTTAGCACATAAAACATTTTATGTACACTTGACATTTTGTAGACCCATAGTTCTAGAGTTTGAGGGTTGTCGAGCCACTCAGAACAATACAAATTAAATGGATATCAGAAAATAAGACACCAGGACTAGTATATAACATGTTTAAATTTATTATTTATATAAGTTGACAATGTAGTACAGGATATTCTTAAAATAGATTAATTTGTTATAAGTTAAAGTTGAACATTTTGGATAAATTCCCTGACTTGGAATTTCCAAGTCTTTTAAATTCCCGGCTGAGACACTGACCCTCTTCCCGCCTTAAATGCATTTTGGCCATCCATTGAAGTCAAATTACTTATAATTGAATTGAAACCATCATAGCATATTTACCATCTTCCAGTTAGTGTCGAATTACACAGACTGCCGAGTTAGTGAGGTTCTACTGTATATAGAAATTTTGTTATATTTAGCCTAAATCATTATTTAGGCTAACTAAACTTGTGTCCAAGGATGAGTAATATATGGCTTTCTCCTGTGATAAAACCACAATATGACTAAGTTTAATCATTACAGTTAAGTCAATTAAGCTGGATAGTTTTATAAATCAAGATTGTAAAATTCCAGGTAGCCAGATTCTACTTGAAAAGCTGAGAAAGTTCAAACCAAAAATAGCTGTGTTTAATGGCAAGCTGATTTTTGAGGTATTTTCGGGAAAGAAAGACTTCAGCTTTGGAAGGCAGCCTGAGCTAGTGGATGGAACCAACACTGTAAGTTTATGTTTGTTAGTTATGTACGGTAACTGGAGTAATTTTAGTTATTATCAGGGGTCTGTGGTGCATCAAATAAGTCGGTTAAATACGGTTCTAGCTTAATTACTGTCATCGTTTCGGTACAACATTTTACGTGGTACAAATTCGGTTCGGTACAGCCTGTTCTAATTTGTGGAAGAGGTCTTTAATAAATAAAATACTTGACTTCACTCATTTTAAGATTTATTGTATTTTAAGAACGTACATTAGAAGTTACATACAAGGAGAGCCAAGTTTCTACAGAGAGCGGATAATGTGAAGAAGATCAAAAGCTGTACACTCGCAGGTGTACCAACACATTTTAAAACATTTATTCACAATACATTTATTGCAATTTAGCTTTTTAGTAGGGGTGTGCGAATAGTGATTTTCAACCTCGAGCCGAGCCGAGCCGAGCTTTTTAAAAAATTTTCGAGCTCGAGCTTTTTCGAGCCGAGCTTTTCCTAGCGTCACCTTATCTAAGTTATTAAACTTTTTTTTTCTTAAAAAAGTGCATAATAATAATAATGTTCTGTCAATTTTTAAATAAACACAATGTTATTTTAATATGTTTAAAAACGTTGAGAATTGTCAAGACATCAAATAGTAGATAATCACGATAAGAACTGAACTGAACTAAATTAAGATGCAAGAAATAAAAGGATATTGATTGAAGGCCTGACGAGATATGCAGTGCAGACTGAGACAATCAGATTGTCTTTCATAACAGTAACGTTCTGTTATTTAATGGCAAATAAATATTCTTGATTCTTGAACAGAACAGCATCGCGACATTGAATGACGACAAAACAACTAGCAACTCGATTACATAATGTATATTGTAACTACTATGAATATTTAATTCTATTTTGTATAAATAAATACAAAATAAATTTTAAAACACGTGATTATTCTTTTTGTTTTCCATGCACAAAATATTTTTGTTTTATGAATCGTATTAATCAAAAAAAGAACATGGTTGGTTTGGATCCAAAAAGGTGGAGAGACAAGTAAAAAGTAAACTTATATATTAAAAAAGATATAATTGACATAGAGGAAATAGACCAAAACACTAAAATTAATAGAATAACACACAAAGTAAACAAGAAATGAAATAAAGTACACGATGATTTAATACTGTCACTCAATTTTGTTATCTAGAAGGGTCAGGGAACTAATCAATAAATAGCCAAAACCAGTTTCCTCCCCTTCACACAGTCTCACCGCCCCCCTCCCCCCCTAAGCCGGGAGGCCCAACACTGTACTTTGTCCTTGAAACACCCTTGCATCTAAAACAATAAACCCTTACACCCGTGTTGCTGTTTTGACAACAGGTTTATGAATGCGATCACTATTTTTAATTTTCCAGAATTAACTATTTCTATTAATTAACGACTTTATAACTGTGTAAAAGGTGTGTATCCCTGAATTTATAAATTGCATTCTACACTTATTCACTGCCAAACATTATTCAGTAGAACCTTGATGAACTGAGAATTACACTAGCCTACATAACTTCATTACCCCAAGTATAATACCAAGATAATTTTTACAATTCTATTTGAATCGTATAATCTTAGTTTGTTAAAAATGGATTGTATGTTTAACAATAATTGCAGTCCATTATTGTTAAGCAGTATGGTCCCAAATTATTGTTTTTGATTTTGAAACATCACAGTTCATTTGACAAAATTATAGTTGGAGCAGCCAAATGTCAAGTCGCTTGTGCAATAGTTTGTTTACAAGCTTTCTCCAGACCACGGGGGAGGGGAGGGTCTGATAAGCCGTCTATTGTTCACCCCCAAGAAGGTCCGACCCTCATTAGTGCCGCTCGGCTGCACTCAGTGGGGAACCCAATACCACAAATCAATCTTTTAAATTAATACAAATATTTGGTAATAATTGTTTTATTAATATTCACCTTGAAATTTCAATAAATTTGGTGTAAAATTTGACAAAAATCGCCCATTTTGACCGATTATTAATACAGTACCAAATACCAATAAAGTAGTACATTCATTGGTAATTAAATAATAGGTAAAAATTAACCGATTTTCGTCAAGTTTTACCCCCCTGCTGTGCGTTATGTCACAAAAGCTGATAACGACATGGGTGATTAGTAACCATGGCAACTTGTTGAATGCGTGATGAAGGGAAACCCAAGAAATAGAAGAACAAAGAGAAAGAATAACGTGTTATCTTTATACCTTTTTTACAATTTCCGTTATTGTTATCTTTATGTAAGATTTTATGATTTTGTTTTATAGATTTATAAAATAATTCTTTTTAACTACGGGAATATCAATTTATAATTTATCAACGTGCTTCTCTTCCGAAACAGCAATACCGGATGCATAATAAAGGTCGATGACCTAAAATATCACGATTGTGCAATATTGTATTTTGATGTTGAAATTAAAATCACGACAAAAGTTTGTATATATCCATGGTCCCTATAGTTTAATCATTTAATATGTACACAATCAATGCTAAATAATCGTGGTTAGTTCTAACTTTATTTTTTATTATTCAAAGTTTCTACACAGTAAGACAATCCAAAGTCAACCCGGGCAATGAATACCTAAAACACAACGTATCTTGTCCTGTGATTGGAATACCACTTGCCGGCCAGTCCTTTAGGTTTAGGGAAGTAGTGCAAGTCTATATATAGCTTCAAGGTCTTACCCACCCCTTCCCCCTCCGGTCATACTTGACTCACTATACCCGCGCTCCTTTCAAGGTCATTGCCCAACCCCTCCCACCCTTCTATTGTGTTGCCTTTCTATTGTTTCTATTCTGACTTTTTTTTGGGAAACATTAAATCTATTGTTTACGTAACTTCACAGTAGTAGGCTAGATTTTTCTACTTTGAATTTGAAACAGTACTGTAAAAAAACTATTACGCAGCGCCCCTAGTATCAGGAGGGAGACAAGCACGAGTTGACTTTCATTTGACCATGGTAGTTCTTTTCTGCTTTATGTCTGTTCGTTCCAGACGAATCTAATCGTAAAGCAAAACAGCCGATAACGACTAAACTAGTTATCAGTATTGCATCATACAAGGCTTCTTTGCCGTTTGCTGTTAGGTCGTTGGAAACGTATTGCTGTAATTTTGTCCTGGGAAACTAATGGTGGCTATGGAGATTTAGTTTTTTGTCCAAAACGTCAAAATATATTGTCTATCCGAAAAGCCGGATATATAACGGATAGTGTCGGATATCGAATTTGGGCCCGGTTACCCGATTTTTCAGATATCCGCACACCCCTACTTTTAAACAAAATAAAATAGGTACAAAATTGTGTGACCAGTCAAACTTTATAAACAAACATTTTATTCTATAAAATATAGATGGTAAATAGGGGTTGGTTTAAAGGGAATAAAATACAAAACAGATTAATTAATTATTTTGATAAACATTAGAAAGGTTATGGGTTTGATTGAACTAAAATAACCGCAGGGAATCTTATAAGTAGAAAAGTCGTCAACCACAATCTGTTTAATCAGTACACTGTTAGAGAGAGAGAGAGAGAGAGAGAGAGAAAGAGAGATAGCAGATAGGGGCGTTTGATAAGGAATCTGAAAAAGTAAACAAACAAGGAACAACGGCATGACGATACTCGTTTACAGCCTTATTGTGTCGCCCACTACATTTGCACACGTGACCACTTTTAGTTTCTTCCTTATCTTCCATCGGTCCCAAAATAGAATTCCTGAAATAGTTTGTTGGTATAATCTCCCCTCCCACACAAGGCGCAGTGCTCAGTGCGCACTGTAGGTTGCCACGGCAACCATGTGTCGTCATAGCGACGAGCCAATCACGCACTCGCACTGCGTTGTGTATTACGATACGAATAGCTGTGTTAGAAAGACAACGCGATAGGATAGGTGGTAGATTGTCTCTTTACTACTGTATCTCCTCAAAATTACGATCGATAATCATTGCGTCTTGACTGAGCTGAGGTTCGTGTTCGTGCTTATCAAACCTCGAATGCATGAACAACGTAGAATTGTGATAACATTGTTTTCAATTACGATCCAAATTAAGTGTTTTTTTAGTTTTGACTTAGTATTAAAAGCTCGGCTCGAACTTCGAGCTTTTTCAAAATGCCTCGAGCAGAGCCGAATAATGAAAAGCTCGACCAAAAAGCTCGAAGATTCGAGTACTCGCACACCCCTACTTTTTAGTTATTTCAACAGTTAGAAACATGGGAAAGAATGTCTTGATAAAAAAAATTACTTACTTCTTACTTGCAGTTGAGGCAATTCCCAAGCTGTAAATAAGATATGATAATGAAATAATATACAAAAATTCAGTTTCTTTTCATATTTTATTATCAAGTAACCTTATAAACACAGATAGAAGTTCAAACAAAATAAATCCGTTAATTACCTAACGATTTTTGGCCCGACACGAACATAAAAAAGTTTCACCCGCAGACCCCTATTATCAAGGCAAGGACTTAACTTGGGTGTAAAATAGGTGAAGGTTCATCTTAACTTAGTTGATTTCTTGACACACTCCTGTTAGAAGTAAAAGGTTTTAATAATGTGTAGGACAGCAATTGTTGTTAGAATACCATAAATGTAGGTTACTATCCATTTTCATAATAATGTCAATGTATTAAAATTTAAAATAATGGTTTTAATATGATTCATAGGAAAAAACCGCAAAATTACTGGTAGCCGCATACCGTACCGATTTTGTACCGAGAACCGAGGTACAGAATATTGTACCGTACCGAAACAAACCGGCCTTAAATTTTCTGTACCGCAGACCCCTAGTTATTATGTACATACAATGAGATAATCATAACACTGACCTGGTGGTTTTGTAGCCCATCCTGAGCAGTAGGTTCACCTATCTACAAAACAAAAAAATATATAGTTACAAATGTATAAAAACGTCTCAAATTCAATGCTTAATAAGTTACCTAAATGAATATCAAAGCAACATTAAAGTTATATTACAATATCCATCCTAGTTAGGGGCCTATCTCTTATTTAGAACTATACATCAAGAACTAGATAAAGCATATTTTGGTAACAGACGATGTTAAATTATATTTTTACGTAAAAAATTCAAGTTTTTATGCTATTGATTCATATTTTATTATGACAATCAGGAATCATGATCATTTTTGACACAAGAAAATTTTCTCTAGATTTGTATTACTTTGTAATAGCTAGTATATTTCATTATAAGTAATGAAACTCACATTTTCCAGTACATTCTCAAATTTCATGTGTTAGGCCGAGCATTTTTACAGTGAGTTTCACGTACGATAGGAAGCCAATTACGAGAATGATTAGATTAATTGACAATACTTTTCAATATGAGGTAAAAATTAACCCATGCAGAATTAACACATTCTGTACAGAATGATGGAAAAATGTTACCATTTTGTTACTCATTAGTGCAATGTGCTCTAAGTGAAACCACCAATCTTGTTGAACTTTGATGATTAAAATAATAATCTTGTTGAACTTTGATGATTAAAATAATTACAGTAGACTCCCGATCATCCACTATAATCAGTGGCTGAGTGATTAATTGAAATCTTGGATAATGTAAACCTAACCTAAAATTCCCAGGATATTACTAACATTGACTTTAAATGCATAGTCAAGCTTTAATACAGTTTTAATGCAGTGTAAATAACTTTTAATTTTGTTTCACACAAGTCTATTTATAAAACAAAAAATATTGTAGGGCCGATGTATAGGCCTAGTAATGTCAAAATGTAACTTTTCTACACATTGGTTGTAATCGGTGACTCAGCCTTGGTCCGTGAAGTAAACAACGGCCACTCTATAGTCTGCCCGCGAGATTATAGGCCTCCTCACGCTAAACATGTTGGTCATTTAACTTGCTTAATATATGTTTAGTTTTATTTTTTGCAGTTTAGGTTAATCCACAACATAGTTAATCCACTTGTGGCTATTAGGAAGTCTACTAGGCCTATATAAAGAAGTCAAAATTTTACCGGTAGTTTCTTAATAAATCTTTACCGTGAATTTCTTGGCTAAGGGGTGAGTGTAAAAGGGTAACTTTTCTTAGAAGTAAATAACAAAATACCTTGTGACCGAACCTTAGAACTAGGTATTACAGTAGCTCCATGAAGGATCATTGTCCAAACTGTGTCCATGGGGTTGTAGGCTGTAAGGTTTATGCACACAATTCATCAGTTTAATTTGACATTCTTTGCTGCAGTACATGTGGGTGATGCCGTCATCAAGTGCTCGCTGCGCCCAACTTCCTCGAGCAGCTGACAAAGTACCTTTCTACGCTGCATTGAAAAAGTTTCGTGATTATTTGAATGGACTAGTGCCAGAGTTGGATGAGAAAGAAATTGTGTTTACTTATTCCAAACTCAAAAACTTTTTTGAGCCTGAAGTGAAGGAAGAAGGAAAAGATGGACAGCTGTGTAAGTATAGAGGGTATAACGGACACATGGGTGATGGGTTAACGGATTTGACCGACACTGTGATCAAGAAAGAGAACAGTGAAGATCAGCCGGCTGGACCACCAAAGAAGAAACGAGGTCGACCAAAGAAGATAAAGGTAGAGGGAGAAGCGCCACCAGAGAAAAAAGAAAAACCTCCCAAGGAGGTTCTCGATAAAGATGGAAATGTTATTCCCAAGAAGAAAAGAGGTCGCCCTAAGAAAATTAAACCTGAAATGGTTGCTAATACAAATACAGAGCAGCAGCAGCAGCAGCAACAACAACAGCAACAGCAGCAGCAGCAGCAGCAGCAACAACAACAACAGCAGCAGCAGCCACAACAACAAACACAACCATCGACTCCTACAGCTTCTCAACAACAGCAGCAACAACCACAACAGCCGCAGCAGCAACAGACGCAAAGCAACACCACAACTCCAGCAGTGACGACCTCCCAGGCAGTTACCCCCACTCCAAATTGTTTTTCTCCCCCAATTCAGTCTCCTATTAACTTGTGTCAGCAGGGGTTTTCACAAATGTACAATAATCAGTCACATACGTACAACCAGAATGCTTCACAGTCGCCATTGTCAAATCACAACTTCCATCAATCTCCCATGCAAAGTCACGGGTACAACCAGTCTCCTCAGCCTCCGTCATACTCTCACTCCGATCTGTCCTCTGAAATCAGTGCTGCAATATCTTCTGAGCAGAACATCGCATCGAGGTCACCGAATTCATCCAGTTTAGGAGGTCCACCAGAATTTGAACCCTCCACCGCTATGCAAGAAGATAACAGTAAAAGTTCCTTGGACGTCAAAGATGACAATCCGGATAACCACATGGATTGTCACTTTCCGAGTCCTGCACCATCTAAAAAGAAATCCCCAGAAATGAACTACCAGAACTATGACGAGTATTCTGGAGATTCAGAAACTAGCGGCGCCGTAAGATACCCTCAGAGGCCATCCTCTGGATTCGCCCCGAAACCCACGTTAAACCAGGATGTAGCATCAAAGAGCTTATCAGGGCTGGAGTCACTAGTGGACCAGATTCCGAACATAGGTGATGGAGATGCCCCTCACACAGTCGTGAGTGGGGAACCCATGGAGAGTGCCTCCTCATCGGGCACTGGGCAATACAGTGACGATTCTGCCTACCTATCAGACTATCCCAGAGTATCTCATTACAGTCCACAATACCCGTCTGCAGTTCCTACAACCTCTAACACGTACACTTCTCCCTCTCCCAGTATGAACTTCTCAGTGACGTCACTAGCCAACAGCAGCGCGACGAGTAGCAATGAGACTCCTGGCTCCTTCTCTGTCACAAGCTTGGCCTCAAACTACAACTCTAGCCACACTGTCACTTCCTCCTACCCTAACCTGATGGGTCCACCCCATCCGATGGGGTCCCATCATGTGATAGACTCGTTTGGCAGTGGGTTGGTCGACCGCACTTGCAGGATAGGTTCACCCATGGAACCTCTGCCTAACATGAGTGGAGTCAACATGTCGGGTTCTGGGCTGCCCTACCCCTATAATCAGTATTCCAGCCCATATCCAGGAGGCCCCCCTGCGGGTTTCCCTTACTCCCCTTCACACAACATCCATGTACCTAGTCCCAATTTCCCATATCCCTCCCCCTATTCCAATTCCGGTTATCCACAATCCAGTTACTTGCAAAGTCACGTTTTTGATAGAATAAAAAATGAAAGAATGGATATTGGATTCGGAGGTTTCTGATTCGCCTGCCTGTAGTTTCAACAAGACCCTGTCATTACTAAGACTGCTTAATATTTTGTTATATCTTGTTTAATTGTTTAGTAATTGATTTTCTTGTTATGTGATGTGAGTGGATTTCTTTAAACAAGTTTACATCAGGCATATAGTGAAGCTAAAGTCCTATGCATTATTAAACTTATTTCTCTATCGATGACTTCACATTAATTCAGGAAATTAAAGTTCAAAGTAATGTGTGCCTCTTTAAATAAAAATATTAGCACAGTAATATTTAATCCCTTTATATCAAACACTTTGTTTCTGTAATTTAACTATCCTTCTTTTCATATTCTATAAAATTAATTTAGCTATAAATTCCAAAATATATACTATTCATGTCGTTAAAAGAAACTTATGAAAAGTATGTCAAATATAGGTTATTTTATATGCCACCTGCTAAATCTCTATTTGAGTAGTAATCATTCTCTTGTTTAGTCATCATTACACGTATGAAAAATGTGTTTCCATGTTCTAAACATAGGTAGGGTAGAACTTATAATAATATCAATCTTTATAAAAAAACTCATTACTACAAAAAGATAAATAATAGAGTGTTAATGGAGAAAGGTCTGAGTAATATGGGACTTTGGCTTCACTAAGTTGCTCTTAGGCAAATATATGCATCAGAAATGTTTATGTTACGATTGTTTAACAATTTTAAATTTATTGTTAACATCTAGCCTTATACCTATGATCGATAATTTTTCTGCTCTCGGTCTTAAGTTATATTATTGTACCATTTATATTTGTTATTTTTACTCAAATGTGTTGACTTTGCACATCTACATAGCCATTGCCACATCATCACAGAGTACAAAAGTTTTTCGAATTATCGAATCGTAGCCCAATTATATATAAATTAAATGTATAATAGTATTATGAAGAGAATAACTTTTGAAAGAGTTTTTCATCCATTGTATAAAGTAGTGAATACTGAATTATTTAATAACGTTTTGTTATATATTTTCCTACAAATAATAGGCCAACATAATTCATTCTCAAAGCTGGTTGTACAAGCTTTGAATTTTTACCACTTTAACAATCATTTAATGACTGAATGATTGTTTGAATTTCCTTTCCTTCAGAAGGAAATTCATGTTCAAAGTGTGAACTTGTTGGTTTTCATTAGACTCGGGGGCCGGTCCGAAGTATTTGAGGTTCAAACCATCTCACATGACTCGTAAATCAACTGTGTATTTTGAAGAGTCTGTTTTTCTGGTTATACTTGTAAATACCTTACATTGTACAACTTGTCTTCCATTGCTTTATTGATTTTTCACATTTTTAAACCCTACTATTCATAATAAAATTAACCATGTGTCCCTGCATGTCTGATATTTTAAAACTAGATTATGTCAGTGTTTTCCAGTTACTGGGAATGTAATTTGTTTTAATTTGTAGCGTTTATGGTTTTTATGGTAATTGATTTAGTTATATTCCAATTTTTAAATATATATATTTATATATAAAAGAGCTTTATAAGCCGAAGTGTATGGTTTTTAAGTTGAAATTATTTGTAGATATATGTTGGATTATGTATAGTTGTTTGTGAAGGTGTTGTTAGACCTGTATAGTTTGCATACATACTTTCTGTTCATTTGTAGGATTATAGATTGTCTCGTCCCATTTGTAGATTGCTCATATAAAGCAGTGACTGGTTGTTGGTTGCAGTTAATTATTGTTAGGAGGCTGTACGCTGTAGGGACAGTCGACAGTCGTTAGCTCAGTGAGGGCAATAACATTCTTTAGTCGTACGATAGTTAATACCTTACGTGTTCATAGCCTTTAAGTTGAATAACCCTAAGTTCCTGATAAAACCCGTATCATCTCTGACATACGAGTCATGTGACAGACTTTGTATATTCTTTTCTGAGTACAAAGTTGTCGCAGTTTCATGCACTTGATAATTTCCCTTCGCATAAAACTTTTTAACGATGGTGACATAGTACAACCAGTTGTTGAAGAACATAGTAATATTGTTTGAAACAGTAGAGTTTGTATGTATGGAGAAGTTACTTCTGCAGATAGGCCTCATCTAGTCATAACATAACACTTGTTGATTACATATTTGTGTAGTGCAGTTTCTGCTGAGTTAGAAAGTGGTAAGAGTGCAATATTTCTATCTTGATGTTAGCTTGTCGGACTGGCTGCTTTGGATAGCTTTCAACACACATTTTGTTATCAGTTTCTAAAAGTCAGTTCTACTTCACATTGTTATTTGGGGAGTTAATGATTTGAATTGAAGTAAAGTGTTTCGATTTTATATCTGACTTGATTAAAAACTAAACCGAATAAACATTTTTTTAAAAGATCATGACGAATTGGCTGTTGGATTCAAAGCAGTCGGTCTTCTTCAGAATCTGTAAAGGAATTCATGTTACACTCACAATTATGTAATAGTAATTGTTTACAGGAATATGTGCGAGATAATTTTATTTAGTGTTATATTTAAAGTTCTGTTTTAGGTGTGACAATATTTATTTAGAATATCGCCTAGTTTTAGTTATGCATATTTTGTTTAAATTTTATCATATTCTTTGTTATCAATTCCCCTTGAGTTGTTACCATCACATTAAAGTAGGAGATTAATGATTCTCATATGTGATTTTGTTATTATATTTGATCTTGTTATCATTTATTTAGTTTATCTGATGACGATGTGATCGCTACTCTCACCGTACAACTTTTATGTACAAATTTTTTCGTGTAAGACACGATATCATTTTCTATACCGGTCTAAGTTACACCATACATAATTTCCTATCGATAGACACTTTTAAATGCCAAAGGGAAACATTTTAACTCTGGGAAACACAGACATCCGAGTGGAGCTAATCAGGCTGAGGACAGTAAATGTGCAATGTTTGTTTGTTTGTTTACACTTACTCCCTTACCAAAGATAAAGCTGTGTCTGTCACATACATCTTATAATTCTTCAATCCCAAGCCTGATAATTTGTTTGTAATGTTCCACAAGCATTTAAGGGTATGAGTGATATGTGTGAGTGTGAGTGTACTATCGATGACTTTTTATGAAGCGAACCGTATAAAATATTTTATATGTGAGTTTAGTTGATCTGTATAAATGGACTATCTTTTGTATGGGGCATCTGAATGTTTCCTGTAATTGTTATACATGTTGTTCCCGAGTTAGAATCTCTGTTCCGGTTTAGGTGCCCGACTATTCTACCTCATCTTCACGTTTAAGCAATAGTCCATTGATCTGTTTGCGTTGTATTAGCTTGTATGTTAACACCCAGGTCTATTGTATGTCAAATCGATTGTACAGATTAACATTGTATGGTGTGATATAATCATAAAGAGTGATGTTATTTAAATTTCCTGTTTCTTTTTTTAAGATCTAAAGATATTAAACGATGAAAATGTCTCGATGTACTGAATGGAAGTTCAAGTTGCTTTTTTGCCTGATAAAACCATTTTTTTCTAATTATATTGGAACTGTACTTTCATAACTATAAAAATACATCTTAAGGCTAGTCAAGTTTGAATGGAACTCGCTCTCTCTGATTCTGTAAAGTCAAAATCAAACCCTTAGCAGTTTCTTTTACAATCTGATAACTATTATTTTCCCTATTCTCATCTTATGACCAATATAAGACACGCCACACTTGCTTTGCCATGTTGACAGTAGTAGTTTCCAAAGCCAAAGATAAATAAAATCAAGATTATTGCTCAGGCAAAGCCTAAGGTCGAATTTACATTTAAGATCTGGGTAAGGTAATCTTAAGGTCAACAACAGTCTTCAATTAATAGCTGATTGGTTTTTTTAAATCACTGTACTTAAAAGTTTTGAAAGGGAGAATAATTTATGAATACCAACACTGAAAAATATAACGATTGAATTATTGCAGCTACAGTAGAACCTCTTTAATCCGAACTAATTGGGACCGGGGGTAGTTCGGACTATTGAATAGTTCGGATTATAGAACATATTGTTGTTTTTACATAACAATAGCTAGGGAAAAATGCTTTATAAAGTAAAATACAGTGTTTATTTAATACAGTAGTAAACATAGGGAATAAAGAGTACTGTAGATTACAATTGAAATAATTACGGTGCGTATATCAATAAATACAGTATTCAATAAAAAACTACTGTTCTGTGTATAGAGTACAGCAATGAGGCGTTCGGATTAGTGGACGTTCGGATTACAGGGGTTCGGATTAAAGAGGTTCTACTGTAGTTACCCACTTCTAAACAAACTAATTCATTGATTGCGTAAAAGTACTTATTCATGATACACTTATTCATAAAATTGTCATGGTGATATATACTTTGAAAGGCTCAATAGCAAAACACAAACAATCAATTAAACAGGAAAACTGTTTAACCTTAAGAAAACTCACGTTACAAGTTTTTAATTGAAACAGTTCAAATGTAAAAATATTAATTTTCAATTGCACAAGTAGTTTTTGTAAATGTTTCTACAAGATGTCTTTTTATTAAAGAATTGCAAGCTGTGAAAGTAAATGACAATTCATTTAGGTTCCATGTAAAGGAATGTGACTGTACCCAAAAAGTGTGCTTAGGGGCTAAATTAATTATCTTTTTACAGTTATTTGACACAAAGCGCTATTATTGCTAATTTAGTGAAATCTTAATTTTAAGTGTTAATTTCACTGAATCAGGACATTACATAAAAAACTTTTTTTATGAAGTAACTTCTTGCTAATGGCCAACGTTTTCCACTTCACACACAAAAAATGCATTCCCAAAAACTTGAGTAAGTTTAAACTTTTTAAATAATTGATTATTGGTATTTGTTACATGACCAATGAAATGAGTATTTCTGCTGTGAGCATGATATATATTTTTGTTTGCTTGGGTTTATTAATTTATTTTATACCTTTTTTTAATTATTGTTTATGAGTCACACTTTGAATGGCACTGTGTTCTGAACAATTCAATGCTCCTTCACTAATACCAACAGCTTAAAATTATAACTTTTTTGATGGATTAAAAGGAGATCAATGAGGTAATTGATAGTATAACCTAGCATTTCCACGACAGCAGGGATGTCCATACAAGACATAGAGATATGTGAATTGCATTTAAAGACAGTGTGATACACTTTTAAAATATTTGATTCTTAACCAGTTATGGATTAGCTTTTAGAAAATTGTCAGTATAAGATTTTAATTGATTTTCAAGGGTTAGTTTTAAAATGAGCATGAAGTATTAAGCACATTTATAAAAATGCTTAGTGATGAATATTTGGTAAATTGCTGCTTTAGAACGACACTTGCATATACTGATAAAATGGTCTGGTACTGTAACAAAACTATTCTCCAGATCAACTTTGTACTAGTTGATAACAGCAACCATAACAGGGTCTAGGGCCTACTATTTTTTATAACAACCTTTAAATTTTCCTTGCCAAAACAAGGGAACATCACAAACTTAAGAAGTATTGATTCCTGGTTATGTATTGACTATTGAGGGACAACAGTCATCTTTACGTTTGTGTCCAGAACTTTACCAGTAAGGCAATGGATGAGACATTACAGGAAGGGAAGAGAGTTTTGATTATAATAGTTTATGCAAGATCACGTAAAGATAGTTGTTAACAAAACAAGTGGAAATTTTAAGGTACGAGACTTGGTGAGTCGGCGAGTGCCTTAAAAACTTCTGTGAAAGCGAGTTGCATACACTACTTTACCTACGACCGTTTTTTTATTTTTATTACTAACAATCACTACTCATAACTTCTGAGAGGAGTTATGTTTTCTTTTGTAACCTCTTATTGCCACTGCACCTCTCATTAACAATTCAATTGGTCTCAACAGCCGTTGAAGATCGAAGCATTACAAGTTTACTTATTTTTTCTCTGTCCATGAATCTCATTGGTCCGTTACTCGTGTTGTTAGGTAAAACAATGCTGTTAAGTGAATATTTTTAATTCCAAGAACTGAACTTAAACAGCTAGTTTGAACAATGGTCGTAGGTAAAGGATTTAAAATTCAGTTAGAGTTGGTTATCATTCCAAAATTTATTGGTGTATTTATTGACTTGCCAAAAGAAAGGATAAGTGATGGAAATCTTAATTGACGGTAGGTTAAATGCATTGAGATGAATAGATTATAACTGGAGTCACTACTCTCTGGTTGAACATTTGAGCTTATTCCCGTGTTTTGTTGATCACACTGTCTCGGTTGGTTGGACTTGTAAAAAATAACCCCATCTCATTGGATCAAATTTGTCACAATATTTTGACAAAAGGGCCATTTTTAGTTGTAGGTCTATAGGTTAGATTTGTCAGTACAAAGTATATTTAATTCATTTACTCTTGAAGGAAAATATTAAAATCATGACTCCAAACTTAAGTTTTTGCTCCAACAATTTCAGCATATTGGATTGTGTTGATTGGTGTCTAAATAAATCAAATTTTTAAAAGCTGAGATGGTTTCTTTTTCTCAAAGAACCTTCAATGCTGAATAAAGATTACAATTTTTAAGAATTGTGTTCTATTATTTAGAATTTCATCTTGATTGATAAACACAATCTTCAAAATAAATAGTCTATTGACAAGCTAAAAGCACCCAATCTTTAATTCAAACCATACAGAAAACCTTAAATACAGGTATACAAAGAACCAAAAATTCTTGGAGCATTTTAAGTTTTTGTAGTAAGTGAGGTGAATCCTAAAGAAGTAAATTATATATAGCTATTTCTGAATGGATCTTGGTAAGATAAAAATAAAATTAGCTGACTTTCTTTAATTTGTGAGAGATTGAAGATTTATATATAGAAATGGGAATGAAATGGATATTATTAACTCCACACTAATATAATGGTGTAATGTATAATTTGTTTAACTGATTTGACCTTTGGCTGCGTCCTGGATTAAACAATTTTATTTTTCATGGTGGAGAGTCTCAAGATAATTAAAATTATTTTATTAATACAGTCTGGTGAATTTTTATTTTCAGAATTAAAACCGGTACTTTTAAAAATACCTCTAACTTTAGTGTTTTTTATTTAATCTCAGGAAGAGAGAGGGAAATTTGAAGATTTTTCTAATAAAACAACTAAAATGTTTAGTATTAAGCAATTTTAATCCGAATTAAATTCATTGCTAAGATTGATTGAAATACATACATATACATTACAACAATAGACAAAACTCTCACAACAGATTCTTGTGCCCAAGGATCTCCAATTACAAATGTGTGCCCTTAACTATCTCAGGAAAACTTCTGCAAAGTGATCGAACAATGCTAGATATTGTGACTCTCAAACCTCTAAAAAATATTATTGGAAATAGTTATTCCAAGAATTTTGTGAATGTTTTACACAACTAAATATGCCTACCAACACCCATTAAGTAGTTTTTTTCAAGCGCTCTAACTAAAGGTAAGATAGTTCTCATTACCATGATTCTAGTTTACTTATCACGGAAAAAGTAATCTTGGATGTTAAGTATCCAATGGTTTAGTGCTGTAATTTATATGGCAGTAAATATCAAGAGCTTGATATATTTGTCGAATACCTGGTCCATCTTCTAACTCACGAGCAGATCTCCATTTTTTTCTCTATCTTAACACGTTCGTGGCGGCATGGGAGTGATCGCTCCCATACGGAACCCTAATGCCATCCTGGTGGGTGCGATCGCTCCCAAGCTGCATAGCAGTACGAAATGATTTATTTTTAAGCCAGGATTAGAGCTAGAAACTTGAAACCTCGCACAGCACTGCTCAATCAATAGTATACTGTATTTTGTTGTGGTGTAGGTTGGTAGTAAATTTCCGTGTAAAATCCCCGTCTGGCAATCTCAAAATCGACTTTTTGTCCTGTCTTTGTCCCTCCATTTGGCAATACAATTCCAATGGGACCGGCTCTGTTCCAAGCAGTGCTGATATCTGTGGGTGTTTAGCGAACTACGTTGACTCTCGTTGTAAAGCAGGACATCCTCGCACGTTATTTGCTATTTGTCAGACCGAAATTGGAAAGCCAATCACACGCGGCAATCGGGTTTGTTCGACGCTGAGGGCTGCGCCGCACTGGGGATACGCCCGCCATTTGAAGTGCCGCCGCGAACGTGTTAAGCTCATGCTTGTCACTCTGAAAAATTGAGCAAGTAAATCTCAGTCTAATCCAATTAACAACTATACTGTATATAAAGTAAAATACAGTGTTTACAAGTGTTTATTTAATACAGTAGTAAACATAGTGAACAAACAGTACTGTACATTAAAATAGAAACAATTATGGTGCGTATATCAACAAAAATACAGTATATGATAAAGAACTACTGTACTGTGTATAGAGTACAGCAATGAGGCGTTCGGTCTGCAGCTTCATTTTCCTATCATGCCTGAGTGTCCAGGCACCCAGCAGAGCGTAAGATAATTTCTCCTACCCAAATCAGACACAGAAGCAAGGCAGTCCCACACGACCCTAGAGTTGAATTCGTAAGAGTTTAGTGCTTTTAAGGTGGTTTGACTATCAGTATAGATATTGATTGTTTTGTCTCTGATCTCTTTGTTAAGATGTTCTCGAGCACAAACCAAGATGGCAGTGACCTCCACTTGAAAAACTGTTGGGTACACCCCCATGGGAAGACAAATACTGGTGCCTTCATTTATGCAATGCACACTTGCTCCAGTGTCCCCATTTTTGATCTTAGAACCATCAGTGTAGCATTCTAAATCACCTTTGGGGATAGGCCCTTTTTAAATCCATGTGTGTAGCCCCTGAGCTGTTGGACATAATGTAAGACTAAATTACTTACGTAATCCCCGTCAACGGGAATTACGTAAGTAATTTAGTCTTACACTATAGGCCCTTTTCCGCCAGTCCAATCCTTCCTATCTGGTATTAGTACTTTGAAAGGCTTTCCAAAGGAGTATTTTTTGGACATGTGATCTGAAGGCAGGTCCTACTCATCATTGTGTAACACCTGAACAATTTTGGAATGCCATTTGTTGTTGCCCTTTTATTGTTTCCTGTGGTTATCCATAAGTTTTCACATCTGAGGCGTAGGGCTGTTTTTCTTGCCACCACCTTGATAAACATGTTGATGAGCATATCAAGCAGACAATCTAGAGCTGCTCCAGGACAGCTACTTACTGCCCCAGGTTATCATTATAAGAGCAAGCCTCTTAACTCCTGCTTAAGATTTAACAGCTGCAGTAGATTCCATCTTTGGCTTCCACACAAGCGAACAATAGGTAAGGGCGGGTCGGACAACATGTACATACAGCCAATGCAAGAGTCTATAGGCTGTAACCCCCATGTTCCACCTACCATCCGCCTGCATGCCATAAGGAACCACTTACCACGATCAATGACTTTTTGAAGATGTGGTCCCCAGTGAAGTGATCTGTCCAAAATTACACCTAGATACTTCACCTGATTCTGCAGCTCTATTTCAGTGCCCTGCAGTATTAGTGGGCCGATCCCTTCCAGTTTCCTCCTTTTGTGAAGGGTACCATTACAATTAACTTTCCTGGGATTAATGGAGAGCCCAACTTCCAGACACCAACGGTCCACCACCCTTAAAGCTCTGTTCATAAGGTCAGTTATGGTTCCGTGGACATGATGATTCCTGTGGAACTTTCCAACCTATAAGGACATCATCAGCATAACCTAAGACGAAAGCCCCACTTTCATTGAGGGTCCTTATAAGGTCGTCTGCTACCAAATTACAAAGGAGGGGAGAAAGAATCCCACCCTGTGGGCAACCTCGAGTAGTTCTTGCCTCAATCGTGTCATAATGGAGTGAGAGCCTGAACTTCCTACTGTGAAGCAAGGATTCAATCCACTTACATACAATCTTGTGAAATCCTCTAGCTCTCACCGCATTAAGAATTGCTGGGGTGCCAGTGTTGTCAAAAGCTACCTGAATATCAAGAAAGGCACTTAGGGCCACTTCGCTGCTCTCTAGAGTTTTCTCAATCTTGCTTACGAGTTGGTGCAGCGCGGTCTCGCATGATCTTCCTGCGACGTACACATGCTGATTGTTATAAATAGGATTTGTCCTGAGAGCTTTACCGTATCCATCATATGTCTCAAGACCAATTTGTCTAGGATCTTCAGGAAAAAAGAAGATATAGAAATAGGTCTGAATGACTTAGGATCAGTGTAACTATTCCTCCCTGGTTTTGGAATAAATGCAATATGAGAATTACACCACCCTGAGGGAATGTGTCCTAAGGCCTAAGGTCCTTAGCCACCTGGTGCAGGACAGAGACGAACAGATGCTTAGGCACAAAGCTCAAGATGGGTTAAACCAAATGAACAATTGGTGTAAGGACAATAAGCTGATTTTAGATAAAGGAAAAACCAAAGCTCTCCAATTCCATAACAGGAAAATCCCAGATAACTCACCATTACTCAAACTTGAAGGCACCAGTATCAAAATTGATAATCACATAAAGTATTTAGGCCTAACCATCAGTGACAATCTTAAATGGCAGGATCATATCCAACAAATTTCGCCCAGATTAACAGCTGTGTGCCATATGGTCCGAAGGCTTAAGTCAATTGTTGATAATGATGTTTTAATGAAAATTTACTTTGGTTGCTTTCAAAGTATTGTCAACTACGGAATCTTATTCTGGGGAAACAGTCCTCTCGCAAGCAGAATACTACTTCTTCAAAAAAGAATAATAAGAATAATTTATAATGCTCCATACCTTGCCCATTGTAAAACCCTTTTTGTTGAAGCAAAAGTCCTTACGGTGCCAGCAATACTTATTTTGGAATCTGCCCTAATAGTTAAGAAGAACCCGAACACGTTTCCACAAAACAATACAATTCACAACTACTCAACAAGGCAAAAAAACAACATTCATCTAAATCAAGTCAACTCAAGTTTAGTAAAGGACGGACCAAAGTTTTATCAAGCTTAATCTACAACTTGATCCCTCCAAATATAAAAAGCATTGAAGATCAAGATGAATTCAAGAGGAAATTTAAAGAATATCTATTGAAGAGGCCATATTATTCTGTTGAAGAATATCTAAAAGAAAAATAGGCCAAACAAACTGACGACTATGGCACAGCTGCGCTACCAGTGGGAGATCACCAAAGCCAAAGCCAAAGCCAAAAGGCCAAGCTTGATCTGAAAAGTTTGCAGAGTGGGTGAATAATAATGTCTAGACCTTCCTGTAAGCAAACAGGTACTACCTCATCAGGACTCGGCGATTTGAAGGGTCGTAATAAACTAACAGCCCATCTTACCTTACTGAAGGTGACTAAGCAGCAAACAGTGCTCCACATAGAATGGGTGGCATGGCGGCCCAGATTTTGCCGCTCAGAACTCACCTCCTCCTGCTGCATTTCAGAAACAATACAACCAGGGAAATGAGTTTTAGCCATAACCTTAAGTATTTCAGTAGGTTCAAAAGTCATTGCACCGTCCGGTCCCTCAACGGCACCAAGAGTAACATGCCTATCTCTAGCAAGAACCTTATGTATTCTAGAAGTGTCTTTAATGCTTTTCTAAATTACCACAAAAGTTATTCCATAAGAGCCTTTTAACACGTTCGCTGCTACGGACGTTCCGGAACGTCAGCCGGGCCACGGCGCCAGGAGCTAAGAACGTTCCAGAACGTCACCGTTCATTGTTGTTTAACGTTGCTATGGATAAGCCAGCACGTCACAAGCGTTCTATATTTCTTTGCAGCTCGTGGGGACGTACTTTTCTGACAATAAAAAATATAGTTTTTCCAAATCACCACCAGGGTCGTTTGGAACAGGGCTTTGTTTTACCTCTTTCCTGCTAGATAGCGATACTACTTTAACGACTGTAACCTGGGTAGTGCTGTTATCTATCAGAATCACTTAGTACTATATCCAAAGCCAGTTTTATTGCAGAACATTGCCATCCAGTATAACTACTGTTGTTTTTATTGTAATTCAGTGTATCGGTGGCAATGTCACGCAGCGGCCGAGCGTTAGTTCAGCAACTGGCGCCGTCCCGGCATCTAGTGCTCAGCAGCGAACGTGTTAACCTTTCTCAGCAGTTTTGTGTCGGATGTAGCACATGCAGTCTTAATTACTGTTATGTCCCTTGAACAAAGCTCTAGAACTGGATTAATTTTAGCGCCTCTGTAACCCAAATGCAAGTTCTAGGGTGTGGTACAGACACGGAAATGACGTTACCCTTAATAGTACCCATCCCCGCAATTCCAAAATTATTGACCCAGGGTTCCTGAATCAAGGCAAAATCTAAGGACTGCTTGACCGTGCTCAGACAGAACAAGGCCATAGCAGCCTTACTGTGTTGTAGGTTCGCTTGAAGGACCTGGGTCATCAGAGGGAGCACCAGAGATGACTCTGAGCTGCAGTTTCCCCAGACCTAGGTAGATAATCCAGCCACGATCTTTTAGTACCTGCACATTCATTTCATCAATGGCAAGAACAAGAATCTGATGATCATCCTTCTTCTTCCCACCAATGACACGCCAGTCTTTTGTCGTGACACCAGGATTTTGCCGCTCGATCTGAACAAACACTTTAGAGGCTTCGACCTTGGCCAGACACCTCTCAGTGCGGAGAAGCACTTTGGTCGTGCGCGACAGATCTCTATAGTCTGCTACAATGACCTCCATACTCCCCTCACCTCCCAGCGCTAGCTTCGGTGCCACCCTCTTTAGCCATTTTCATTCCATTTCAATTTTTGCGATGGCCCTAACGGGTGTTGACGCAATGTGATTTCTGCCCAGTGCTCTGAATGTCAAAGTGAAGAAATTCAAGCAAGCGCGGGTAAACGGTGGGAGTAACTATGACTTTCTTAACCTGGACTCTCGAACCTACTATGATACACACTGTGACATGCGGAGTGCATACGTCCCTGTCGTGAGAGTCTGGCAATATTGTGATTCCGACAAAGCCTCTGGGCTTGTAATCGTGTAATTCTCGTCAGAGTGGTGGTGCAACTTTTGGGGGCCCAAGGATCATAGCAGCAGAATGCACACGCTTGAGGCACCCACCCACCTAGTGGAATTAGTTCGGACAGAAACCGGAGTGGCAGCCGGGTATTTCCCTTCCCGACGGTGGTCACAAACTGAAGGTTGACCGGAGGGCGACTAAGTAGTCGTGGGATACTGTGACAGTTTTGTTGATAATAAATACTTGTTCTGAATGATTAATGGCCATGATCATTATGAGATCAAATGGGAATTTAGGAGCTCCTTCCCATGAGAACGCAACATTATTTACTTTGCTGTCATGACTTTGCGTCAGGGTTTTAAAGGCATTAAATAAATCCCATCAGCTGAAATATTAACTTGGTGAAAAACAGCCTGTGCCTAGCTGGACTTTGTCCACTCCTATTCCCCACCCCTTGCCAGACAGGAAATTTGCATCCTGACATGTTACAGTTACAACTATGAGCAAATCTGACCTCTTCTACAAGGCAACTCCATGCAGTGAGGATGTTTTAAGTAATACAGTATAGTTTAGCCATTTTGAAGAGTTTGCAGTTAGAAGATCAGTGTCCAGCCTTGTGAACATCAACCTTTTCCCTTGTGTCCATTCCTTTTGGATTTATTTGGCAGAGGTAAGATTAGTCAATGATCAATTTTGTAAATAATTTGAACCCAATTTTAATCCATTTATGATTTAAATATATTTTAATTTAATATTTTTCTGGTTCTTGATTTGGAACTAATGGCCAGACATGCAAACTGAGGATTTGGAATATTTCAGAGTAAATCATTTATTTAATAAGTGAGATATTTTGTCAATTTGTTAGTCATACAGTTTTAGCTAGTTTTAAAGAATCATAAATATGACATTTTCATGGTTAGTTAGTATGATTTGAATTTTAGAATTTTGTAAGATAGTGCAAAGTAAAAGGTTGTATAGGTTAAAGTCAATGAATTTATTTATGCTATTATAGATAATAATCTACTTACGTATCACGTATGCCAGTAGGTGTCAATTATTGTAGTTGATTATGCTGTACATGTTTCAAGCCTAATAATACGGCTCATCTTCAGCAGCATTTTTCTATGTACAATTTTCACATCGAGAGATGATTGTCGACTATATACAGACCACATATATACACAAACACAGAACATTTTAGCATGCTATTTTTATTTACACGTGTTTTTGTAGCGTACGCTCGTTGAGATAATACCCGACCGGACGACATTTGTAGGCCTACATTTATTTAATACTAATTTATTTAATACTAATTTATTTAAATGTTAGTTATTCTTTGAATTATTATTAATTAATTTCAACAAAATATTCCAAATTCTCATGAGAACTGCGTTATTATTTATGTCACTAGTTAATTTAAATGTTTAGCTATAAAATATTTGTCACTGTAAACTTAAGTTGTAAATATTTAGTTAGGAGTGATTTTTATGTCTTAGTAATGATTGCAAATTGGGAACACAGTTCAAGAAAGTGTAGTACACTTGGAGCAATTTAAACAATGTTTCATTTGGTTTAGGTATTAATAATATCATTCTATAATTACCTATTTGATGTGATACTGGGTAAAATATGTTTAAATTGTCAATATACTCTCAGAGATTATTTATCCTCATGTTTAATTAACTTTATAGTGCTTTAGTAGCTACTGAACTCAAAGTAGTAAATTAGCCCATTGAATTGAAAGTGTCAAAGGTAAATAATGCTATACCGAATAATTCGAAGTTATATGCGTTATTATGAACTTTAACCAATTCATGTATAAACCTCTGAATTCTTCTGGACTTACCATTTGTGTTAACGGACTTCTGAAAGATTTAACATAATTTACTATTTTAAAGTGTGTTAATCTTCAATACTAGAGTGTGTGGGTTTTGCACAGGGAAAGTCTCAGGACTTGATTTTGGTTACCTATCGCCCTTTGGATGTGGACTGTGGTATCTTGGACCTGCTCTGGCATTATTCCATTTGTGGCTAGAGGACCTCGACTTCAACACGACCTGTGACAGTGACAGACTCACCTGTGTCCAAGCAGTCAACCTGTGTACAACCTAACTTCGACTATACCAACGCTCTCAAACAACAGATAGGACAATTATTTTAATATTACATTAGTTTACTATTTTGGGATTTATTATGAGATATTTGGACACTTTCAGGATCTATTTTGTTTAGATATAAGTATTTGTTTCAGGGTCATATATATTTATTACTTTGTATTATATGTCTTTTGTGCTCAATAATTCATCTTAGTGTCGGCCGACAATTTAAAATTAATTTTGGTAGTTATAAAAATGGAAGTTAAAGGTACAAATGTTTTGCAACTGATCAGTAAATATTTTCTTGGGTAATCAAATCTTTGGTATTCATTCACATTGCCTAGTAGACTTATCTTAGAAGTGATAGTGTTTCAAATAAAAAAATATCAGTTTTGCTTGATTGAATATTTAGCTGGTAGATAAAAAGAAAAGATAATAATCTCTGCTTTCATTGATAATAGTTGAAATTTTATAGAAATATTATTTGAGACTTGTATGTTTGGTCAAATTAATTTATTTTAATAATAAGCCTCTGCCATTCCCTTTTAGTAACTTATTTTCAAAATTAATCACATTATCCTTTACCTTGGAATATTTCCTAGTTTGGTTCCTAGGAAGGTTAAAACTAGGTGGCGCCCTTTTCATGAAGAAATTTTGATTTATTAAGGATAAACACTCTGTTCATTTACATCGACCCACCCCAGACTGAGCGACCTGAGGCCAGAGTGTAACAACGTCCCAACACGTGTTTTTGGTAGCCAAATGCCTCGTCTTAACTTATAGACGTTAATTTGCTAAATGCAAATATCAGCAGCTGCGCTGAACCTGGGGAAGGATGGGGCACTTCAAGATGTTGGGAGTGTTCACATACCAACCTCAGAGGGCCAGAAACTGCTAGATTGGGACCCACTCAGAGCGCGGTGGGCCCGCCTAAACGCAAACTTGAATAGCGCTCAAATGAGCTATGAGGGTAAGCTCTGGCCAAGCGGCCTAAATAAAGACATCATCCTAGGAGCGTATCCTAGGGGGCCTGAGACAGCGGGACCCTGGAAAGGGCTAAGAGCTTGGTGAATAACTGGCAACCCGCCGAGGCCCGAAAACCTAGGGACCTCCAGACAAACGGGCGTTGGGGTGGCGCTCGTGGCCAAGTTGGCCGAAGACGCAACCATCGGTGTTGTGACCTTTGATAAGGTTCTTGTAGATCAAAGACAGCGGGAACCCTTAAGGGCTAAGTATTAACAAGTTAACTTGTTAACTACCCGCCTAGATCTATATAGGATCTTTGTGGATCGAATACAGCGGGCCCTAATAGGCTAAGAGTTGGTAAATCCTTTGATTTACTAACACCCGCCTAGATCCTGACTTGAAATCTTTCAGTCAACCAAGTCATATCCGGTTGGTACAGTTTCTGTGGATTGAAGACAGCGGGCCCGACAGGCTAAGAGTTGGTAAATGCTTTCATTTACTAACAACCGCCTAGATCCTGACTTTAAATTTTCAGTCAATCAAAGTCATAGCCGGGTGGTAAAACCCCTTAGGGCTACGCCCGATACTTAGCGAGCGAGAAACGAGCTCGTGTCCAGACTGGACGAATAGCGAACTTAATGAGGTCTCAGGACCAGGGCTCGCCAACCAGTTCTAAGGGGGCAGCCCCCTCAGGTTGGCTAGGTGGTGTGGGTTAATAGCCCTCATCACTGAACCTTTTTTATCATTTTCGACGCAAAGAAGTCAAGGTCCCGTATTGCCAACTGTCCAGTGGTTGCTGTTGGTCGACAACCTCAAGCCACTAAGGTAACGGCTGACAATGGGGGTTGCTAGCGCGTGCCCGGCTGAAAACCGCAAGAGAGCGATGAGTCCAAGACTGAGATTTGAGCTATGGGGCTCACGCTTTGACGAGGGGTCAGGGGTATACTCAATACCTTATGATCCGACCACATCATGTAAAAGGTGTGTCGGGAAAGTTTTTACCAGTGGCAGGAACCTATTGCAACACTTCCAAGAGTCCCATCAAAGAGACCTGCCTTCGAAATTTTTCTGCTCGAAATGTGGTTGAGTGGGGGAACGTCAGTCTGTCACCGTGCAAAGTGTCCGGGACCAACGGCGGCAACAACCGGAGGGTTAACCTACCGTTGCGCCAGCCTGTTGGAGGAAATGCCATGTCGGCAAATGTTTGCGACACAGGACGGTCTGACGCAACATGTGCGTTCAGCCCATCCTAATGATCGCAACGTTGAATGAGCTGCCGAAATGGCACGCACAGTGATAGGGCCAGCTAAGCCCAAAGGAGCTACGGCTCTTTGGTCTAGCAGTGAAATAGAGGCTCTCATGGAGTTGGAAGAGAAGGATAAGGGACGAAAAGATATTAATGTCCTAATAGCTAACCATCTGCCTGGAAAAAACTAACAAACAAGTAGGTAGTAAGCGGGCAGTCCTTGGACTAACTGCATCTGGGTCCGGAAAAGTGGAACCGGTCCCAGAACCCCGAATGACCCGTCAACGTGCCACCCGCCAAGCTCAGGCGATAGAGCAGGTATCGCCAAAGCCTGGAAGCAGCCAGGCTGGTCAAGTGATCGCCTCAGGTAGGCGTTTTAACAACAGACAACTCCGACAAAGTTCGGATGAGGACAATGACGGCATCTGTGGTCAAATACCTGACTCCCCTCGAACCCCGTCTCCGAGGGTTATCGTAGCTACGGGAACGCCATTGGAAGAGGCAGTCTCTCCTCCTTCGGCGGCCCCAGTTCTTTCTCCTGTATTCACTATAAGGAGGAGAACACTATCTCCCTTGGTAGCCCAAGCTGGTGGGTACGAAAGCATCACGCCTGAGATCGAATTCAGGGGCTCATCATCAAAATCCTCTAGAAGGGTAGTGTTGAGACCCCGTAAAGCGAAAGGGGAAACACCCCAAAAGATCTCAGTGAGGCGGATATTGCTTGCATCGCCCCCAGCTGAGCGTGCCGAGGCAGGCCTAGATACTAGGGCAAAGCCGACCCTGGAGCCTTCGGACAGGGGGGGGGGACCACGGGGTCTTTACACCTCGCCCCAACCTCCCGGAGACTCATGGGTCAACTGGGGGACGGATCCGTAGATCGGACACTATACATCCGGCTTATGGCTCTCCGTCGCCCCCGCCCCCCCATGATGCAATCAATGAGGATCCCCAAGCAGAACGCCAGGAGAGGGGGAATGAAAGAAACCCTGACGACCCTGGAGGGGATCCTGGGGGCTCACCTGATGATTCTCCAGGTGCCTCGCCCAGAAATCTCGACGGTGATTCTTTCGTCCGCTGGTTGAATACAACCCTAAGACCCTCCATAGAATTGACAATTGATGACTGGATCCCAGCAGTTGATATAGCCACAAGGCTCGATCAACTAGCGATAGCTATAATCGACTCCAGAGGGGGCAACCCCATGATTAACGCATCCTTAGACGAGGTCTTTGATGAAATCACGGCCTTGCTAGGACGAATGGCGAAGGTCAAAACGATGGTAGAAGGGAAAAAGTCAGGCAAAGGCGCAACAATCACGCCGCACGGAGGAGAACAGCCTACGCCAGCCCTACCCAGGAACTTTTCAAAAAGTGTCCTGGAAAACTGGCTGACATGGTAATGAAGAATACTGAAAATAAAGCGATTAGGAATGATTAAAATGAGTAGGAGCATCATCCTGTTCGCCACAGGAGGTGGCGAAACTAAAGGAATTGCTAAAATTAGGAATACCTCATACTGTAGATTCCTGTTGTTCCAGCCATGTTGAAGAAGTGAGGTCATGTGACCCAGTGGTCTTCCCAGGTGACTCTTGATTTGAGGTAGTGGGGTATGGCGGCAAATTTGAATACTGGTTATAGGATGGATAGGTAAACTGGCTGTAGGTCTTGGGGAAATAAAATGAAATTATTCTGGTCAAGCAAAGGGGATTAAAATAAAATGGTTTAGAAACTGAAATAAATCTGGCCTTAACAAATACCATGGGGGAAATTGATAACAATGACAATGTCAATGAAGAGAAACCCCCTCCCCGTGACTTCATAAACCTCTACAGCAATCTGTGGGGTGTACCCGGTCAATGTGCGTTGGAACTGGAAGCAGGCCCTGAGACGGATATCAATCTCGTCCAGGGCATAACTTCAAGGGAAGTCTACCTTAGAATACGAAAGCTTAAAAGTAAGACCGCAGCCGGGCCGGATGGGATCGGTAAGTGGGACTTACAAGGTAGACGGTGCATCCCTAAACTGCTCGCAAAACTGTTCAACGTCACACTGACCTCGGGGCATTACCCGGAGAGCTGGAAGGTAAATTGTACGACTCTAATCCCCAAACCTGACAAAGACCCAAAAGATGCAACTTACTGGAGACCGATTACTATTGGATCAGTCATTGCCAGAATCTATAGTGGCTTATTGGATGGGCGCTTGAGACAAATTGTTAATGTGAATGCGAGTCAGCGTGGGTTCATGCCAAGTAACGGCTGCTATAAAAATACGTACATTGTAGACGAGGTCATACAAATCGCCAAGAGAGGTTTCCCTCTAACGGGGGCCCTCCTAGACGTTTCTAAAGCCTTCGATTCTGTGCCACACCAAGGGATCATGGAGGCCCTAAGGCGTCAGGGGGTACCGTCACAAATGGTTCAGATTATACGAAATATGTATACTGGCTCCAGCACAATATTAAAGCTGGAAGGTGCGCCCAGGGTGAATATCTTCCGAAGCGTCAAACAAGGCGATTCTCTATCACCCATTCTGTTCAACCTAGTGATGGACCCACTGATGGCCCAACTGGACTTCTCACCAGATGGATTCCAGGTGGATCACGATTATAGAATCGGAGGTCTGGCGTTTGCCGATGAGAATGGGAATGAGAATGAGATGAGAATGAGAGATGACCTAATGATACTTAGCAGCAGCGTTGAAGGGGCTCAACGCGAGCTCGACCAGGTTTCTCAGTACCTGCAGGAGCTCGGCATGGACTTAGCGCCTAGGAAATCTTTGGCTTTCTCCATTAAACCGTTTAGGAGAACTTGGGTGACTGAGAACCCAAGCCTGACTGTGCATGACACAGATATCCCAGCAATTGGGCCAGGTGACCCCTTAAACTATCTCGGGGTCACCTACACCATTGCGGGTGGTATACAAAACAACCACCACGTTGAGCGACTATTGTCAGAGATATGTCGTTCTCTCACGCTCAAGCTCAAACCATTGCAGAAGCTTAAGCTTCTGAAACAATTCTTGATCCCAAAGGTTACATATGCCCTAAGCCTGGGTCATCCATCTCAAAATATCTTGACAAGATTGGATACAGGACTGACAGAGGTGGTCAAGTCCATGTTCCATCTTCATGGTTCCACTACCGACCACCTCATCCATGCGAAGTGCAGAGACGGTGGTCTGGGTGTACCCAGACTCACCAACTCGATACCGGCAACGTACCTTAACAACGGGATCAAAGCGCTTAGAGGTGAGGGCGACCCTCTTTTGTCATTAGACTTGCTGAGATCAATGATCTCGAAGGCCGATTAGCTTGGATGGCTAGAGTTCTAGGCCTAAATTGGCCTCTGACTCTAACGGAATTAGCGGCCTGGAAAAGGGGGCGTAGTAAAACAGAAATAAACAATTGGGCCAGGCTCCAAAGCCAAGGTAAAGGCGTTAAATTGTTCGCCAACAATCCTATAGGGAACGTATGACTTACTCGCCCGGGGCTATTGTCCGCTAGCCGGCACATCAACGCTCTGAAAATGAGGACTAACACCCTTGGGACTAGGGTGGCATGTCGTAGGGCGGATCCCAATATTGACCCGATGTGCCGTCAATGTGGGACCGTACCTGAGTCCCTAGGCCACGTGCTGGATGAATGCCTGTTCGGCAAAAATCAGAGAATACACCGCCACAATGAAGTGGTCAATTTGATTGAGGGCGAATGCCTGAGGAGAAATATGACGGTAGCTAAGGAGCAAACCTTCCGCGTACCTGTCAACGGAGTAATGGTTCTACGCAAACCCGACCTCGTTATAAAGAACGAGTCGGGGGTCTGGATGTTGGACGTCTCTGTCCGACACGAAGACGGTGATAGCCTCTCTGACGGTGCGGCGGATAAGGTTGACAAATACAAAGAACTCCTAACCCACCTACAAGAAGTGTATGGTGTTAAAACTGGGGCGGTGCTACCGGTAATAATCGGTAGCCGGGGATGCTTCCCTAAGGCTACAGCCAATGCTCTAAAGAAGCTAGGTATATACACGAATGGTATGGGTGTCACTATGGCACTCATAGCCATTAGGTCTTCCCTCAGCATAGCTCTACAACATCTGGACTACGTGCGATAAAGGGTGATTCCTGAACGGGTTAATCCCGGAAAGACTTAAATCTGAATATCTCTACGATATGACTGACAGGGTTCACCTGGGTTTACACGTGGTCCCTCATGAGCGTGCTCCATCCCATTGGCCTTAAGCTGTAAGGCGCCCCCCCAGGAGGCTATTTCCTGGAAATAATGTGTATGCACAGTTTTGACACATAACAATAGCCAAATGAGCTCACGGGGACAATCTAGGGGAACGTAACTTTCCGCAGTGTGAGGGCAACGGCTGGGCGCACTCCATCAGCCAATCCCTGTCTCTGAGACCGGAAGGTATGGTTATCTAGAGTGTGGGGGGTTCTCCTGGGACCTCAATTGAGCAAAGGGTGTCGCCACCTTTGGTGGATAGGTTCATCCGGGTGGGACCCACTTCTATTCCTGCCTCCTTTTGGGAAACCCTGATGGCCTGGCAGTGATGTTGGGCTTGATGGGCAAATGAAGTAGATCAGGTGCTGGGTTCAAGCCCGCTGGGGGTGTTCAGGGATCTATCGCCTTGGTCACCTCTGGTTTCCCAGCAACTGGGTAAGGCCTCGATCGGGTAGTGGTGTAAATAGGTGGTTGGGGTTCCCCCATCAGTTTGCTGGTGGTCCCCTTCTTCCTGGCTTTGATGGCGGGTTTTGCTTGTAACGGATTGGATAGGTCCCGAGTGTTGCTTGCACTAAATGTGTCAGGGCATTCCACTATGGTCCTGGGTTTCGTACCTGGGGGAACCCAGGTGAAGTGACGCTTAAACGAGTAGCCGGTATCCCTGGTTAGGATTGAGGGGCAACCCTCTCTCCGAAGGGTTGCTTCGGCAGCCGGTGAGCCTGATGACCTTAAGTCATCCTCCCATGGTGTGCCAAAGGTCGGTGCGTATGCTTCGGCCTACATCATGGGGCCCGGGTATGTTTAATTATAGGTACCGGGTTTGTAGTCAGGGAGCTTCTGGCTCTTATGACAAAACGAAATGGAATGACCCTCTTTAGCCAGTCAGAAGTTTCAGAATTACCACAAGTTACGACAAGAGCACCCTTCTCATGGTAAATTTTTTCAAACTGATGCGGAAGATTGGCGCCGTCATCACAAAACACCAGCTAGCTCCATCAGTTTGTCCTGTATCAGGTCACATTCCTCAGCAGAGAATCTCGCGTCAGGCCACTGGAGCAACTGCCAACTTGTGACCTACAAGTTGGTCTCTGTAGCTGACCACTCCTGCAATGGATGCATCTGCTGATCGATTAGATTTTTTATTTCTCTTATGGGGAGGATTTTGAAAAGACCCAAGGTTTCCATCGGGTCCGATTCTACGCATTGGTGATACGCCAGAACCTTCCCCAGGGGAACCTATGGACTCTCGCTTCCTCTTTCTCCACTCTCTGTTAGGGATCCACGTGCCCTCAGCCTCTTTTTTCACTCTAACAGACAATCTGTACTCAGTTCTGGTCATAGCTGTATAAACAGTCTCAGAGTCGGACGATGCGTCCGCCAGAGACGGTGAATCACCGGCGTTGCTGGTGTCTAGTTGCTTGTTTCGGTCCGCGTCTATCTACTATGACAAAGCTCAAGGAGATCGGTTGACGATTTGGGTAGAGTTCTCACTGTCAAGGAACTTTTCGAGAAGATCTCAGGCGTATCCAGGATCTCCACAGGTTCCGTCTCCATTGTGGTGTTCTGCACAATAACATCATTGTTAGAGGTAAGCTGATTGTTGCCCTCCCCAGAACCCATGGGCTTGTCCCCCAAAAAGGAGGAGTGGGATTCCCCGCTTGAGCAGGTATACTCACCTGGGGTTAGTAATTCTGTTTCTTTACGCTCAGCCATGACTATAACAAGAAAAACAAAAGGTTAGCAGTTTAGCAGCAGAACCGTGACCCACTCACTACACCTGCTAATGTCCGAGACTGGACCCTTTTGGGGTTGGACCCCTCATCGTCTCCAGCTCAGTCCTGTCACAGGTGCACACTTACCTGTAACAGTTCGCAGTTGCATTAGGTATCTGGACCTTGGCCGGATGGGTGATTGTCACCTCCGCCCAAGGCCAGTACTAGAGCAGCCGCTCCCCTACCCTAGGGCTGTCTAGTCACGACACAGCCAGCGCTAGATCTGCTGCCTTCAGCGAGTGCAGAGGCACCCCTAGCAGGCTGTGCATAGCACAGTACGACTTTGCAAGACAAAGTCGACTCACAGCGGTCGTGGACAAGGAGCTGTCAAAGACAGCTCCCCCTCCCTGAGGAGCTTACGCTTACCTCTTGCCTCCATATGTATAATTTATATGGTTAAATAAACAAGCCGAACAATTATAAAGAAAAATAAATTTACAGTTGAATAAAGCCTAGATAACAGCCAAGAAAGTTGATGTTTTGTTCTAAAGTATAAAGGAATAGTACATCTGTGAGTCAACTACTCATTTGATTTAATCATAAATTTAACAAAAATTGTTAGAAATGATTATTATGAACGTACTTTTATAAATGTCTTGAAACCCACTTTTGATTAGTAAAAATGAGAGCAGAACATTATGCGTACAACATTGATTTCTAATTTTAGCCAGAGAGGCGCAAGAGCACCCCCTTGCACCCCCTGCGTGGGCGATGCTTCTTAGTTTACTACTTACTTCTATAATCAACTTTAAATACATAGTCACTTTTAATTCAACAAAATTTGTAAAAATATCATTACCACTAGTCATTTAAAAAAAAAACATTTTATTTAAAAATCATAAGACTGAGATAATCCATCTTAGAGACGTTTGAGTTCAAACAGGAATGCACATTTTTTCTCAACAGTATTTTTGAAGAAGTAAATACCTACAACTTTGTGCAGCAATCTATAAATTTTCTATCGTTTTTATATTGATTAACTATTTATTTATTAATTACACTTTGACTTCCAAAAACTTTAACCCCCTTGAAACCTACTTAAAGGTAATTTAAAAACTATGATAACACATTTCAGAAATTCATATAGCCTATTAATTAAAGTATGTGATAACTAAAAGCTTGTATAAATGTGAAGTTAGTGTAGAGAAAGTTATTAATTTTAAAACAAATCTAAAAATAATATATTCTCATGTACAATAAGTCCAGTTTTACTCTAATTAAACTGGTAACCACTCTTTTAAATAAAGTACCTTGATTTATGGGTTAACAATTTTAAACACAAAATGTAAAATCAATCAACCCAACATAATCTGGATAAGTAAAGAAGAGGAAAGTAAACAAGCAAAAGTAGAAACTCATATGTGAATTAGGTGGTTGAAAATACCTACTGTGGGTAGGGATTGGTGCTACTGAGTGGAAAATTGTGGTCTGTTTGACCTAGACCTGAGCCAGGATTATTGTTATTAGAGGAGTAACAGGAGCAGGACTAGAGGGGACCTGGGGTCAACTCCTGGGAGAGGGGGGGCAAGACCTGGGACTAGACCAGACTGGAGTCAGAGTCAGTGTCACATGGGCTGTTACAATGTCAAGGTCAGTAACCAACTGTTGTTTTCTTTTCCCCTATAAATTGAGAGGCATATTTTTGTTTTTAATATAGTTTAGCTGCTAAATACAAAGCAATTAATTTAGGTTGCAAACTTTAGCATTTTTCTTTGATATACTTTTATTGTTTGTATCCCAGTTAAATAAAGAGTCAATATATTAATAAATGTGTAAAGTATGGATGAGGCTATTAAAGTCTTAACTGTTATTTACAGGCTCCATAAAAATACAATTTAAATGTGTTTTCTTACTTTGACTGCTATTTATTGTTTGTTGTGATAAAAGTGTAGCAAATGTTTTCATGCCAACTGGGGTGAAGAGTATTTATCTTGAGAAATATTAAATTTTGTTTTGTGTTAATGTTGTGTTGAGAGATGTGTGTATTTATAAATTTTAAATGGAACTTATTAACATTTTACACGATTTTATCCATGTTTCGTACAATTTTGGATTTAATTGACAGTTATTTTCAAATGTACTCCCTAACTAATATAATAATATGAAATTGAAACACTTATTTTAATAAAATTTTAAGATAATTGTTTTAACTGGTTGATGGATTATTATCTAAGAAACTGTAGTCTAATTTAAAAAAATCAGTTGCACCCTCAAGCTATTACATGTAAATGCTAAGATATTACAAAGTGCTTGGATCCTTCAGGTTTTTTTTTCTCCTAGTAGAGTTTCCTTGTCAATTAATAATTTAGATTTCATGAGATTCTTGACATTTATTAGTTGTTACATGGTTAGAAGCATCTATTTGATTTGAAAAAGAGTAACTCTTGATGAGTATAATATGTAACAATCTATTTTAATATATATATAGGCCGTATTTTGAATAGAAAGAGTAAAATCATAGTAATAAAAAAATTAAAACACAATAAATTGTATAAAATTACAGAAATCATTACTCATACTGTATTTATCTTTAGGTTATTCTGTTGGATATGTATATTGTTGCTCCTACTTTCTTGGATTTACAGGATGTATTACAGAAAGTTTCTTGGATTTTAAAATATACAGAGTGATAAATAATTTCCTATAAAATTTATTTCATAATAATTTTGTTCACGCATTAAATATCATTTAAAAATAGTTCAACCATACAAAGTAATTTCGTTTTAACTTCATAACAATTACTTAAGGTTAGGTTAGTAGGATACATTTGCACCTTTACACCATAATGTAGGCTTCTAGGAAAAGCCAGTCATTGGAACTAGTTGGCAACTATAATGCACCTATGTATCTTCAGGGATACTATCTGCAAATATTAGATTCAGGTCAATGATTCCTATAACAATTGTGTTACCTTTCATCTGGAATTAATTTGGTCAAACAATTTTGAATCCAATTCAGTAGTTAGCCGTTTAGTTTGCATGTAAAAAACTAGGCATAAACTGGTTTTAAACCAATTTTTAAGCTTTACAAAAAAATATATCTCAAGAATAATAATGTGTCGCACTTAAAAAATGCCATTTTATAAAAATTCAATCTACTTAGCAGTCTAATTAATTTGTTTTACTGTATGTTTTTATAAGGTTTATTTTTTAAATTTTATATTATTATATTTTTTAATGCATTTTTACAATATTTCACTGATAATCACAGTATCTCCAGTAAAAAGTAAGCTACGTAAATTATTAGTTCTCATTAAGATGTACAGATGATTGAGTTAGAAATATAAATTGCAATACATTCAAAAATTACAATCTTAAAAACAAAGGGTTCTAAAATGTTTTACACACTATTAGTAGGCCTACATTAGCTGTAAAAGTGTTTTTGAATTTACAGTATTTAAACTCTTTACAGCTGATACTAAAATGGAAGTCTTTCTTTCAAATAGTTTGTGTTCGTTTATGGGAAATAATCTAACTCGTGATTAGGCTACTCTTAAGCACTCGTTTTCAAAAATTTGTATAATGGAGTTCTACCATTACAGGTTTTATGAAGAATATTTTATGATAAAACCAAGTGCTTTCCTTTATTTATTTCACATTTATAGTTATTTGTTGTGTTATTTATGTTAGGTTGGTTTGGCTTATTTAACCTATAAAAAATTGATATTATAGAAAATTTAAAAATTAATTACTATACTTCGTTCACAAAATTTAGTCGGTTTATGGGAAGAAATTTATCCCTTCCACTTGATCATCCCTTTAAAACAGCTCACAGCTGAGGTTTTCAATCAGCTGCGACATGTAGTAAATAAAGTAGTGGGGGATTTCCCCTCAAACAGCCTAACTTTTGCAACAAATAGACTATAAATAGCCAATAACCTGAATCATTTGTAAACTAATTATTCTGTAGTTAAAGCTTCATATGTACGTATATTTATAATTTTGTAGTCAGTTCATTATTTATTCCGCTTTTTGCAATGTTTGCAAAAACTTAGGTGCAACTAAAAAAAGCTTAACTAAAACTTTCATATTACAATCTGTTTTACATTATGCTTCATAATCATTCAACGAGGTATAGGTATCCAGTTGATAGAATAATTCCACGTTATGTTAATATTTTAAATAGTTTAGTTGTACAAGTCACAGTCACACTATGTATAGGCCTCAAAAGACTAGATTGAAAACAAAAGTAAACTAAGGACAATAATAAAATTAGATGAATTTGATGCCGCAAAGCATGATGCGTCCTTAGATAGGAGTATCTTCGTAAATCTAGTTCTATAGCTTGTATCATTGACTATTATAGTCAATGCTTAATTGTATCTACCGATAGTATCGACTGACTGCGCCGACGCGCTGATAGTGAGACGCGCGCGTGTATGGGTCAGATGTACGCAGGCGCACCAGCTTCCAAGCATCCGTGTCATTGGCGGATTGTAAATGTAGAACGCCGTTATTCTCGTCTCCGCACGTCTTATATATCTGTGTTCGCTTCACTTTCGCTATAGTCCACATTTCATGGCCATTGTCGATTGATTTCATATTAGTTGTGTTAAAGTGAAAACAATGTTCTTATAAACAAACGATCAGGATCAGCCCACTTGAGTTTACGACAGAGAGAAAATATAAACAAAGCAATACCGTACGAAGGCTTTAAGTTCTACGACATGGGCGTACTCTCTATCAGAACAAATATGGATATCACACATATTATTTTGAGTGTGTGTGTGTGTGTGCACATCTGCTTGTTTACGTAGCCAATATATTTTTCAAAAAAAAAAAACTTTCCATTTTACTTTCAAAATCGACTTTAATATAAATACTACATTCAACTTTAAACTCTATTTTCAATCAGGGATTTTGTTAGAGTTAAGACAAAGTATAATAATATAAATGCTTATGATACATAGTTTCCCCAACGGCTGTTTTTTTATAAAAAATAAACTATTCACACTAAAAACTATTTTTGTTAAAAGTGTGTGAATATTATATTTTTTATTATGATACAACATAGCTAGTCTATTCTTTTTCGTGGTCTATTGTAATACAAATTGTATATTAAACTCGTAATACGTTCAATGAACGACTACAAGCCCTATCTCAATGGTCAATTTTCAATTTTCATGATTCCCGAACTCTCGCGAACCATTCAGACGACGGAACAAAAAATAATTTTTCAAACCGACACATTACCATCGTGATATCAGGCTATAATAATCCTAGACTTATTTGCCTCAAAAATTTTATGAAACAAAAATGTTGTTAATCTTTTGTCAATATAACACAGTGATCACAGTTATAACACAGTTAAATGAAAGCAGGAAAATTCGTATAATGTTGAGTAGACTATAGCCTAAAGCAAAAGATAAAAGATTAATGCACTGACTGTTACTGAGAGAAGTATAATCTAATACCACGAGTTTGGTTTATAGTCTACACCATTATTTCGTAATGGGTTTTATTTGATAAAGAATAGAGTGGTTTTAAAGAACTCATCTGGAATACAACGATTTACATAAAGCATGTATTGAAACTAGTTTAGTATAGACGTATTTATTGTCAGCATAATTTAATTTTAAAAGTCGTGCTATTATAGGCCTAAAATAAATCCGAAAAGTAACCTCTCCACAAACATAAGGCACGATATGTAGATTTCAATCCCCAACCACAACTACAAGATAACAATAATTGGACATCTCGAAACCGAAATAAATTTAATTTATTTTGGAACTCGCGTAGGAGTAAGCGATTATAAAACGATTTTGTTCAAACATGTATCGAGTATGGAAACTTAGCCAGAACCGGACACACGGGTTTTGGCCGATTTCACTGATGAAGGCCGTCAAATATAGGTCAAATTGTTCGTAGAAGCGTAAACCGGAATTGAATTTTGTTGGGAAAAGTTGTATTTACATCTCACACATAGTTAAAAACAAAACATCTTTTTACAGCCGACTTCAATGGCATAGTTATATGTTTAATAACCACTTATTATGAAAAAGCAAAACTGTTTTATCGCATTTCTAATTTGAAAATCAACATCGTGATAATCTGAAGTTAATTTGGAATGTACATTTAAATAATTAGCTTAATATACAGTTTATTGCAACACCGTGGTAAACATTTCTATTTCCAACGCAGACATGGTGTTGATTGTTGACACAACTTGAATTTGTGAGTTAAACATGGCAAAATAGAATTTATATAATGGCTTGTGACATTCTCTTTGGACTTTAAAATTCAAGAACGGTTGTGTTAAATTAATGATGGTGGTTCAAGTGAATTCAAATAAATGAGTAACTAGTAACTCGATTGAAAGAATATTTTCCTTTGGAAGCAAGTCAGTGAGAACGTTCGGATTGCAGGCAAGATGTGTGTTGGCATATGATCATTGCATTGTTGTCTAGGGATTTGCTAAACTGTTTTTTTCGCGCTAAACCGTTTAGCTGTAAACAGTTGCCAGCGCTAAACTGTTTAATTAAACAGTTGTCAAACCACAGTTTGGCTGAGACCCTACTGTTAGCCGCCAACCACCAGAAAACTGCTTATAGTAGTGAATCTGTTGTCAGTAAAGTTATGTTGCTCAAAACTGTTTTCAAAAGCTTAGTATTTAGTATAGCTGTTATTCTGTATAAGTATCAGCCTGCCTTACTTCTTGAATTAAAATAGGATAGCCTAACGTTACATAAAATACAAACAATTACAGTAAATCGCAGTTTAATTGTTTACATTATAAGTAATGTAAAAAATCAGAGTAAAAATATAAAACTATAAACAGATACAAGTAGGCTATTTACACGTATTTCTTGTTGACATTAAGAAATATGGTGTTGACATATGACATAAACTAAACAATTGAGAATTGCTTGAAACTAAACAGGAAAACAACAGTGAGTATATTTACATGTCTCGACATAGCAGTGAGGGGGTGGGGGTTGTGTTAGTAGGGCTATTATACTTCGCCTGCCAGAAACAGTTTAGAGCCAGCGAAGCTGCAGTTTAGTTTAGTTGTTTCTCAGTGCGTCTGTAACTGTTAGTTAGGTCCGATGCTAGCGACCAACCGCTTATGTTATTTTCCCATAAAATAACAAAATGTAGGATTTTAGGGAAAAAGCCGGTTTTGATTCAAATTCATGTGTTATGGTCCTTATAATCGTCAACAAAATAGTGCAACCCGACATTGCTGTAGCAATTACGATTCAAAATGTATTGCAACCTATGTCATTTTTTCCTATAAAATATCACAGTTACTCCCACCGCTTGTTGTTGTATGTGTCAGATTGCTGATACCGTTTATTTGTATTATTTTTCAAGTTGAGATGCAGCTTTATTCACATAATTAACGTTTATAATATTTATACCCTTTGTGCTCTGACTATTGAATGATAGAACTTCAGTATCCAAAAGTCCAGATACATCCATCACGATTAAAAAGATTAATTTATAGAAAGTATATCAAACATACTCCCTTAGTGTTGGTTACGTATAAAAAAAGTCACTAGACTTTTGTTTTGCCTAGTTTACCACAAACGGCGTTAAAATAACATTGGAGTAATTTTGGAGGATGACTGGATTCCGGACGCATTGGTTAAAAATACCCCTGCCACAGCAAACCTGCCGACTAAGCGAATTTCCGTTTTTCTGAATTGATTTTCAATTAAATCTATTTAAATAACATTAGGTTTAACAGGTACCTAGGTTTGCTGCTACAAGTAAATCAATAAAGTGTATTTTTGTAAAATATTAATAGCTTAGTATAAAATAAATACATTTTTCCAAGTTTTATGAAAATATATTCATAAAGAAGCAAAATACAACATTTAAAAATATTCTCCATAAGAATAACATGGACATTTTAAATTTACAATCGTTTACATTTTCTCCGTTACCATAATCGTACAAAAACACTTTGATATACTAAATCATTTGTTTTTTAAGCTCTTTTAAAAAGGTCCAGGGAGAAATTGGGAAATTTTGTGTTTTGAGGATCAAAAATGAGAAAAACATTTTTTTTTACCCCATAAATCCCCGTTCCCATGGTCCGATCATGCTGGTTCGCGAACTATTCAAGTTCATCACATCCTAAAATTACTCAAGTTAACGCGTTCACGTACATAAAGACGTACATATATTTATATACATATATATACAAATTTGAACGAATGGTGTTTTAGGCCTCTGGGGACGTCAAAATGAAAAAGTAAATCGGTCCCGGGCCTAGGTCTTACCGTGCCACCTATGGTAATAGCTACTTCGTATTCGGAAATTTGCTAAAAAGTGTCAATCTTTCATTGGGTAGTGGGTAATGGTAGTGACTGATTATTTGTTAATTGTAAAAGGTGTTTACTGTTGGAAATGGCAATAAATTAATGGGATTGACATATTCTTGAGTTATAAAAATTATTGGCTCTCGTTTTTACTGCCCCTTTAATCTCTATATAATCACCAAACCAAGAACCGTGGTGTTCTTATCAATTAGTTACAACAATTAAACTATTAAGTTATAATTTATAAAGGACTGAATGAGTCAAATCAGTAGAAGTTCTTTCACAAAGAGGATTAAAATATTTAAATAATTAAACAGACAATTCATTGGATAAATAACTTGTAGCATAGATAAAAGGAGTATAGATAGTATGTCTACTCCTTTTATCTATGCTTGTAGTTAGGCTTTTACTATTTTCACTATCATTGCCGTTCACAACAATTCGTCTCACAGCTATATTTCAATCAAATCACATCAACATCATTTCTGTTGTAGATATTTTACAATGCACTAACAACCATCTTAAATACATAGATATATTATTAATACAGGAAAGGAATAATTTAATCTAATAACAGTAATAAGACACTGATACAATAATACCGTATAAGAATGTAATAGAAGATCCAAACTAGCATTGACATTCGCAACAGTTCGTCTAATCGCGGCTAGGTGCACTAGGAGTCACTAGCATTGACATTCGCAACAGTTCGTCTAATTGCGGCTAGGTGCGCTAGAAGTCACTAGCATTGACGTTCGCAACAGTACGTCAAATTGCCGCTAGGTGCCTCTAGAGTTGAACTTTCAGTTTTTAACCCACCGTCGTTTATTTATATATCCATATTATTAATTCTATTAAGTGCAATAAAAAACTGAACGTTTTCCTGACAATTAAACCCTGTATGGATTCTCAAAATAACCCGATTATTTCATTCGAATCTGTGTTAGTATACTGTAAAGGCGTTTTTAGTTGCAGACTCTCGCTGGGAGTTTGTAGTAGCTGATAGATGACTTCCCTAATTTGCTCTTACTCAATTATGTTGTTAACTCAGACTGTAATGTCAATTTTTAAAAAGCCGAGAGTCGTAATAATCTTACGATGATTGGCTTATAATTCTCACTTCTCAGACTCGGGTAGTCTAGAAACCCTTGCCGACAGACCGCTACCGCCCACCACCACCCACCACTGCTCGAGCGAACATCATTACCGCAACGATACAATGTAGTCACCGGTCTAGCGTCTAGGTGGTTAGCGCACCGGGCTGATGATTTGTATGTTGCCGGTTTGAAATCATACGGAGACATTAACTTTTTGACTCGAATTTTTTCGTCATCAGCAAGTATGGTTGGTTTGGTTAGGTTATGATAGTTTAATTTCATAATTAAAAAAATTATATTATTGATTTTGAGACATTTATAATTTTATTTTATGAACAGAACTATTTTTGTTAATAGTAGTCTAAACCTTCATTCGATATTTTCATTATCAGCAAGTTTGGTTAGTTTGGTTAGGTTATGATAGTTAAATTAATTTAAATTTAACCTACAAACGATACATTTTGACAGCGACAGTGATAGAGATAACGATTTTCCACGAACAGTTCGGTTATGCACGGAATGATGCGTTCTGCACGGCGCGGTGGTGGGCGGTGGCGGTCTTGTAGATAGTCTGATCTCGTATAAGTCTAAGAATGTTGTCCCATTCATGAGACCGGAGCGGGCGCGGTGGTCACTTGACATATGGCCGGCCACACAGTCAGATGTAGTTCCCAGATACGAGAGTCAAAGGTCATCCGTACGTTTTACGTCGTTTTACTTTCTAGTTGGACTTTCCAGAAACTTACAAGATAATATTCAACATAGCTCTACAGAGATTGCCAAATAATTTGGTGGTAAAATATACACGGAAAAACCATGGCTCATTATTTTTATTACAATACATTTTCAGTTTCATAATAATAACAATCATTAAGCCTCCAAGATTTGGTATAGCTATAAAATATGCTTATGGATAGTAAAAATATTTGTAAACAGGCCATTTTCAATTTACTCGTAGAAAAGATACACTTTGACGCTAAACGTAGAATCGTGTGTTGTTTGTGAGATTCGACAGACTATTTATATATTGAATACTAACTTGGTATGTTCACCCTGCAATGCCCACAGCACAAATAAAAAATCTATTTATATAAATTTACTAGCAAATTTATGGGTATCACTTACTAGAAAACGTATGTTTATGTTTGAACTCATATTTATACTGTATTAATATCTTTTTAAAATTAAAATACTTCTCTACGATACGACTGTCGTATCCATCGATGGAACTTTTAACTCGAACTCTATTTATATAAATCCTTGGTCGTATTCTTGCCTGTGTCTATGGTCGTGTGGGTTTTAGAAAATGTCCACGGTCTAGAATGATGAATTATTCTAGTTTGGTCGGCCAAACGTGTTTGAGGAGACGGAAACTTGCCATGATTTTACCCGAGCATTGTTAATAATAAATGATCCGCATAAGCAAATTGTTCATGTGCATGTATACTGTGACGGATGTGACAAAAAACGCAAGGAAGACCTCACCTTGAAACTTCCCACGCAAGGATTTAGTCCAGAAAACAGCTGTTTGCCGCCAGCTTAATCAAATGGGGGTTCATTACGAACTACTGTACTGTCATGAGTTTTACCGGACACCAATCAGCTGATTATACTGCATTTGGGTGGGAACGAGTGGTTATAAACAAAAACATAAAGAGGTTATGGCTAGTGATTTTTAGTTCTTATGTTGGTGGTATAAGGATTTGTACAGATTTAGTAATATGGCGTAAACTATACTATCCTACACATGAGTTTACCGGACTAGAAAATGAGCGAGATAATGAGCGAGATAACCGTAGAAGCCACTGGAGCAGCTGATATTATCGACCTGGTACTATAGGCCTACACGCCGCGCCCAGTCACCAGCGATACTATATAGTGATTCATTCAAGTCCTGTGTGTGGATTCCTTTACAGAACATTAACTATAATTGCTCTCATAAACAGACAAGCAGTCATAATTTAGTTCACGCACCGTTTCCGATCTGTAACTCGGCAACAAGGCTGTATCCAAGAAACTGTGAAATCGGTGGCTTTCTCGTATGCAGTAGGATGCAACTCTTATAAAATATTTATATAAATATACAGGGTGTCTCGCGAAGAAGTCTAGACATCTGATTTGATATCACTATCACATTTGTGCACCGAAAGCTTTAACTTTACTTTATACATTTTATAATATAAGTTTTGAAAATAATTTGTGAGAATTTCAGCTTCCTAACATTTGTATAAAAAAAATGGCGGCTTAATAAAAGTTTTCAATTTGTTTCCAATCAAAAAATTTTCTTAAGCTATTGCGAACCTGATTTGTTTACTATGTTGGGGTTTTTGATACTTATTGTTGGAAAGTTGTTAGATAAAAGGAAATATTAAATGAAATGAAACTGCACTTGATCTATTAGTTTAAACTAATCTTCTTATTCTTCAATTGCTTCATAGAATAAACAGCTGTAATTTGTTTATAGATATTTCATCAAATTTGGCCAATGTATTAATTTCATAGTAAGCTATTTACATTTCAAGAAAAAAATATAACAGAAATACACGATTTCTAGTAATAGAATAAAGCTAAGCTAGTGAAGCTACAACTAAAAATTGTGAGATTTAAGTTATTTTTTATTCAATCTTTTAAAACTTATGGTGTCGTTCTATAGGAAATTTTAAATGCTAAATAAAAGTATTCTTGATGTTTTTCATAAAATCATCAATTTTTTGTAATTAAAATATAAAAAAATTAAATGGCCGCCATTTTATAATTATAAGTTGGACAACAATGATTTTTTAAAGATGGGTCTTATCTACCTTAGTGTACATACTGTACCAAGTTTCATTAAGATTAGTTGGAACAATCCAAAGATAAACATGTTTATGTAAAAAAATACAAAATGACGGATATCTAGTTAACAATGCGATTTTGTAAAAAGGTTAATTTTGATTTTATTTTGACCCATATAACCATTTGCCGGAGTTTGGCGGTTTACTTAAAGGACACCCTGTGCAGAACATTTTTTATCAACCTACAAAAGACACATGCTCTTTGACATAAAAATAGGAAAATAATCGAGTATTTCCCTCTTAAGCATTTTCTGTCACTGTTATGTATTTATTTTGAAATGTTGTGTTTTTTTTTCAATAGTAACATGGCTGACCCTTATTTTATGTAAGTCATATCAACCCTCATGTGACACATAAAAAAACACACCAAAGTTAGTTGCTTAATGTATGTCAATGTTCAATGTGTGTATTCCTTCTTTTCTTTATTTACGATTCTATCCAAACCCTAATAATTGCATCCTCAACTTCATGGGTCTACTCAACCTGACCTTTTGGAGTAATGATGATTTACTCATGGGTACAAAAAAGCTGTTGGCCTAGTCACTGTAAATGCAATTCTGGTGAGTCTAATGCTACAAATCCATGGTAACGAAGTTAAGGATTTGTGTTCGGGTATCAAAAATTTAAAATTTGTCAGTACAACTCATTCTCCTCCTGTACCCATTGATTTCCTTAATATGTTGGTACGGTGCCATGCACAGGCAATAAAAAAACAACAGGCACGATTGTTTGACTGTATCACAGGTAAATGAGCCTTTAAATCTGACTATTTGACAATCCAGAAGCTATTCCATAATTAAAGAAAACACATGTATTCTTTTCAAAAATTGTAGAAAACTCAAAGTAAATGCATTGATGTTGTTTCAGAGTTTCCTTGGTGATAGTGCTGATCTTGTGGCACAAATCCACTGATGCTGAGCCCGACACGGTTGCTGATTCTGGTGCTGACTTCCTTCAGTCTGTTATCAGCAGAATGCAGAATGAAAAATACATAAACTATGCAGAAGACCTCCAGCTTGAAGACTACAGACCGACACCTCATCCTTACAATGACATTCAACATCATGACCTTCAACATCATGACATTCAACATCATGACATTCAACATCATGATGTTCAACATCATGAGGTCAGTATAAAAAGTTACTGAGATTTAAACACGACAACAGAAAAATCAGTATGGTAAATCTCTCCTTATTTTGTAGCTCACTATCTAGTACAAGTTTTAGTTTGCATATTAATTTATAGAATTTATGTCACCTAATTGTTTGGTAAAGCTTCAGCATTGTTAAAGTTTAAAGTTGTTTATGCTTCTTTAAAGAAAAATTTATTTAGACTTGGATTATTGCATTTCATTTTTACAACAGTCAATTCTCTTATATGATTCCATATTGTTCGTTCTGATAGCCCCTGGACTACAAATAATGACTTTATAGGCTTACCTCTGTCAGTAGTCCAAAATTGTGTCTTAATTCAACTAATGTCAGCTTTGATCAACATTAGTTGAATTAAGACACAATTTTGGACTACTGACGGAGGTAAGCATATAAAGTCATATGATTCCAGTTTAAGTTTGTTTGAAAATATAACAATTTTGCAGATTTTTGTAAATTTCAAATTATTAGAAGCAGTAGCTAGTGTATTAATATAAATTTCTACTTAATAAACCAAACGGGCGAGGCCAAGCCGTTGTAATATCTTGAAGAAATATATTAGAATATAAATTATTTGAATTAAGTATAATAAGATTCTTTTTCAGTTATTTTTTTTTTAGGAAAAGATACCTACTTGGCTCAAGATATAAACCCAGATTGAGTAAAGTTGCTCTTTTCTATCTTTCTTAAATGTGGACTAATTTAAAATTCTCCTGCACATTTTAATTATTAGTTAAAACTATATTAATGACTTGAATTTGTATTATTTATATAGAAATTTCCATACCATAATAATCTGAGGGTATAGCTTAAGCTCCCCCCTCTTTGCTAACTACATTTTGGTAATAGTCGTAAGTTGTAATTAGTTTGAGGCATTGATAAGAAACCTGATCAGTAATACTGATGAACTAGCTGTAACTCCAGTTTACATCATAGTCATTTTCACATTGGGGAGTTTTGGATTAAAACCTGATGATTTGAAAGAATTGGAGTAGCCGTAAATTGGAGTAGGGTATGTGTACCTTAAGGTTAGCCTGACTACTGGTACTAAAGTGGGGTGTGTTGCTAGCCTTGTGATTAGCATCTAGGACCCTGTTGCAAGAGGGACAGGCTCAATCCCCGCCATATCCACACAAATTTGGAGAGTGTTTGGACCATTTCCCCTTAAAAGCGTTTGTTATACCTATTTTCAAAATGCCACTGGTGGTAGAGACACTAACAAAACAATGTATATAGGTACATATTTTTTTTAACAATCTAATTGTGTTTGTAGACTTCTGCTCCTCCTCTGTCTAAAGGAGAACTGCTAGCCCTGTACCAAGCCTCTGTGGCCGCCAGCACTGGTCTTAACATATCTGCTGAACCTCCTCTACCTCTCTCTAATGAAGTTAACAACCATCATCAAGGTAATGTAATCAAAGTTTTGATTACATTTCTGAATTCTTTGTAAAATATGATTTATCATTAGCTTTTAGAACTACACAGAGTTGTTTGTTACATTAGTCTCGATTATACCTCTATGTTATACCTGTAGTGTGAGGGATTTTTACCCTTAACAATAACCTTTGATTTCTAAAAATTACCCAGATAGTTCAGGGTATGGGTGTCTAACTATCCAGGGGTCTAAAGTTAGCGTACATCTTGATTTCCCTATAAATATCTCGAGGTTTAAGCTCAGTCTGCGGCCACCAAGTACACCTACAATGAACTCATCATCCCCCACCTCGAGATATCTAATTTGGACTTTGACCCAAATTATTACACCCTTAACTAACTTTTCACTTTTTTGTTATGTTGGGTGGTGTCTTTACGATCAAATTTTTGCGGTAACGAATGTTTACCGTGACCCTACCGACTGATTTGTAGGTTAAGGTAACTATCCATCCGTTAACCTAACTTGTGTTGCGACTTATTCGGTCACGAGATGGTACTTACCTCGTTCCGTAGTCCAAATCCGGTCGAACACAATTCTCCGTGGCAGGGTATAGAGTACAGGTCCCTCCAATCAGCTTAACTCCGCCCCGAGGTATTCCCTCACGGTTCCTAACTTCTCTTTGCTGTGGCAGGGTATATCACCTCCGAGCAGCCTAGCTTCCCCGCGAGGTATTCTAAGAATTTAAATTAACCCTTTTTATTTCCTCTTCTTTCCTGTTGTGTTCTGATAAAACAACTATAAGGGGATTTGTTTGGTCTAAAATTGCCTGAAGTGAATTTAACCTAGAGGGGAGGTGTTGAATGTTGTGGTGAAAAATTTTGATAAAATTATGTTCTAATTTTATTTTATTGGTGTGGTGGTTTGTAGAATTGAGTTTAAAGCCGAGAAAGCTGACTATGCCGCTCTAGTTATGCATAACTGTATACAACCCAGCACTGACCCCACTTCCATCACCAACACTTCACTGTATGAGATAGGTCGCCAGGTACCACAATAACTTGCTCTGTTTGAGTTGATGTCTGCTCCGTGAGTTGATCAGCTGCTCTTGTCCCCGTTGTGGACACTGGAGTAGCTGTAGCCTCATTAGGTGTTACATTGGCAGTGGTGTCTCCAGCTTTAGCTGTGTCCAGTTGAGATGGTGAAAGGTGTCCCTGTTTTTTATTGATCAAATCTTTCAGTTGACAGACAAAGTCTTTGTGAGATAAGCCATTCTTCAAAGTCTGACAAGGATTGTGACCGTATGAGACTATTGTGACTTTAGCCTTAGTAGGTAATTTGTTGGAACTTAAAAATGTTATTAATAAAGTGATTTAAATCTATCTTGTCTTGAAGACAACCGATTGGGGAGTAGATGAGGTGTTCTAGCTTCTTCCTCCTAAAACTGTCGGTTAGGTCTCTAAAGGCAGTATCATAGTCACTTTTGTAAGGCTTTTCAAAATATCTTGCTTTCGTTATTAGACTATAAACGGCTGCTCCATTATGGTGATTTTGTATAGCCAAGTGACTGGTTAAGCGCTGTGATGGTTTATGTTTTCCGTAATAAGACTTGAACACTACTGCTACCCCGGCAGTCATGTGGCCTGGGTCAGAGATATCAACAGAGATACTGTGTACAAAGCCAATTTTTTTTGTTTTTTCGGTGTTGTTTGAAAAAATTACCAATGTGAATTTTCAACCAACTTTACGGGCATGACATCATTATAAGACTCTGTCATTTTAGCTACCTTTTTCTTAGCTCCTGATTTAATTAAGTTTGCATCTGCAGAGTATATCCGCACCAACATATCCCTTATCGCAAACCCTAATTCTTTCTTGCCTCTTATGTTGAAATGGAGACCTTGCTGTCCAACATGAAAATGTTTAAATTTATTGCTGTCTATGTCAACTAGATTAACATTGTGCATTCTCTCAGTTAGCTCTCCAATATAAGCATTAAAGGAGATTTATTTTATTTTGAACTCGATCCATGATATCAGCATCAAACCTCTGAGGAACTGTAGTCAAAATCACTGTTTTTTGCTACTAATCTCGATAAGCTTTTTCTCCAGGTCTCTGTAAACTGACTCAAAGTTACCACAGAAAGACTACCACAATAGTGTTGTTTTTGTTATGAGTTGTTGTTTTTTGTAATGAAAAGTTCAATGGAAAACAAATTGAATAGCTTTGACAATTTATGAAATTTGATGATGTTTAATATCATAATGGTTGCATTATTTTTTTCATGTCTTCCAACCTTTATTCCAATCCAACTTTGCTGTGAACACTTTAGGCTGGTTAACTGTGACTCTACTATATCATTACTTTTATATTCTCCTATTGTTTCAACAGATGAATTGGTGGCCCCAGCAGAGCAAGGTGTTTTGAATGGCTACTACTATTACTTCTACCCCATCAAGAGCTTCCTCAACCAGACTGATGATGATCACACTATGGCCAATAGCAGTCAAGATATGATGATGATGATGATGAGTGATGCTGGGATGATGGATGGCAACAAGGACATGATGGTAGACCCTCTCTTCCTAGCTACAGCAGGATTTGTAACCATGGCTACTCTAATTTCAGTCGGCATCCTATTCCTACCCAAATTCGGGAGCGATAGGTCTTGGAAGAAGGCCGCCTTGAAGAATATTCCTGAAGAGGAGGATGATATGTTCAGCTTGACACGGGTTATCGGACAGGCCATCCAGGGCAAGGACTGTGCAGAGAGGTTAGCTTGTGAACTCGGACGGACCATCCGCAACATGAAGCTGGGGCAGAAACCACTCAGGTGAGTCCAGGGCGCTTTAAGTTTGAGATTAGTTTCAATAGTTCATTGAATATAAGACACTTTAAACTTATAGCTAAAGGATACAGCTTACAACTGAAGAGTAATAAAACAATCAAATAATATACATTACATCATAGTTATATCACTGACTAACAGTCATAGACATCATATGTACTTATATGTTGTAAACGTCATACACACTTGGTTATGTGTTATAAACCTTTTAGCTGTACAACATTGAGTCAAAGGAAGCATTTTCTTTTTTTTACACCATAATACATAATTTGTCACGTACTTGTAGAATAAAATACATCATAATACAACCTCATGCCTTATATATGGGTGCAGGATCACACTATAGTTGTTGAAATAGGAAAAAAATCACATAGTAAAAGGGTTAGTAAATGCAAAAATAAAGGTCAGTATCAATAAAAAAAGGTCAGTATAAATCAATAAGCTACAATAATAGCTGAAGCAATTTATAGCAGCAGTAATGTGTAAATAAAAGTGGTCAGAGTAGAACCATAGATAAAACATACTCCCTTAGTAGATTAGTCATCCTAATGAAACAGCTGAAGCCAATTTTATTGTTCGTTCTGTACGTCCAACTATAGAGGTTATGTTTTGTTTACAATTTGTTTCTTGTTATTGCAGTCATTTAAAACCTCGTTTAACCTAATAAAACGATATACTCATAAACAATAACTGGTCTCCTAGTTATATAACCAAATAGTAAAGCACAAATCATGAAAATAACCCTAAAATAATAGAAACAAAATGTTGTCTACACTAGCGATCAGTGTGGACGTATATGAACTAAACGCAAAAAACAAGCTTCAAAATTTACAATGGGATGAGGAGGTAGAACATTTCTTTGGATACACCAGCTCTTGTCAGAACTGATATACAGTCCTTTTGGGGAATTAATTACTCTACATTTAGTCTAGATTCCATGTTCGTATTGTAGCAATATAATTTGTATATTTGGTGTTACCTAAAGATTTATGAAAAAAGCACACTTGGAGGATGAATTAATTGAATATATTATGAAGGACAAACATAGGTGCAGGAGAAAGTCAAAAGTGGTTGAATTTTTGATGACTGAGTTATTCTGAGGTTGGATAAAGGGGGGTGGCACCATAGAGTACATATAGTCAATAGTTGCACTATAATGCTCTTGCAAGTGTAAATTTTACAATATTTCAATCATTAAAAAAATATATCTTCAATACCTACTTAATTAGAAAACAGTTGTTCAAACATTATTTTTGAATCTTTACTGACATTACACTTTTGTAAAGAGCGTGTGTTGGTTAAAATAAATATCTAACTGTTGCAGAGTTTTGGAGGCAATGTTGCCGCGACCATTAGCTCAGCAGCTGTCTCAAGTCCGGCAACATGTTGTGAAGAGAGAAAAGTGTCAGTTCATCCCCTGCAAGTGGAACAAACAAAAACCAAACAATAAACAAGAAAGGAAACCACAGAGACAACCAAAAACTAACGTTCACTCTATTTAAATTCAATCTCCACTCAGTCATTAATTATAGTATTTTTTACTTACCATTGTATATGTATTATAGTTAAGACTTTATTTATTTCGATTAGTAAATAAGTTAAACTGAAATGAATCTATTATTTTTACCTGTGTTATTCACCTATAATGCAATCTTTATGTTAGCAAAGCAATCTTCAACTCATAAGTCATCTCACTCATAAGTAGTTTTTGATATTTCTTTCTAGGTTTTGATTGTGACAGTGACAGTGTCCCATTTTAAGGAGACTCTTAAATTACTGGTGTCTGGGATTCTTCCCTGCATAAAAACCACTTCTTGATACTTGACCCATCATTAGGAGTATAGATAGAGTATACACATTTCCTTTAGAAGCAGTGTACACAGCTCAACTGCTCTCCCACTGAGTAAGGTTAACACCCAACTGAGACTAGTATATGGTAAGTTAGGACTATAAGTGTTATAAGAATTAGAACGATAAGTAAGAACAATACGTCATGTAGCTGTGGTGTGAAGTTTAGACTAAGGTTCTCCAGTCTTTATAGTACGAGCAAAGCTGTACATCAATGGCTTATTATTATTATATCCCCTTGGATCTAGCTTTGAGAAGGGGAGATCTTATTTTTGTTTATTTAGACTTTACTTAAATACAAAATATTTTCAAGTACATTGTACTCAAGGTTTTACAGCTTGGATTATCTCTGGCTAATGTTGATTTGATTTGAATGGCTGAGGCATGTGTACACTGTATATATACACGTTAAAAAAACTGTACTTTCTTTTCAGTTGGAGAGTCTTTTTTCTTCCCAGTGGAAATAAACTATTATATCACTATCAATACAGTTTAGAGTACTTACTAAGAAGTGTTTGAATTGGGAAGGTGTATAAGATAATTTCCTGCAGACAAAAATTAACTTTCACTTTTATTATCTATTATTCTAATCACTTTACAATCATAGAAAAACTCAATTACCGCTAAAAGTGATTACTTACAAATAAATAGTATTAGGAGATATAAAAAATGAAATATACAATGAATCTAAACTAATACTGATGGTACTTAAAAATGTCAACTAAAGTAAATTATTTACATGTTAAGCCTCTGGTAACACAATCACTGGTAGAGGTTCACAAAACTAACTGAAGATCACAAACAAATCAAATTAAATCATGCTTGTTTTCAAAAGTTTATTTGGCAAGTTTGTAAATTGCAGCTAAGTTTTTCCAAGTTACTGTTGTGATTGAAGCTCTTGGTTGGTTTTCATTTCTGCACTTTCAGGTCGTGCTGGAACAAACATGTTTCTAATTAAAATGACAATCATTAATTAGTTTGTACAAGTTGTATTTGTTTCGATAATGCTAAGTGTTCATTATCAAAGATTAAAATTAATTGAAGATAAGATGTGTCAACTAAAAAGAATATATATGTTATAGTTATTAGTAAATCAAAGTCCTATAACATATTTTTCTTTCACTGTTTTTATATTATCTGGCCTTTTCAAAAACTGTCTTATTCGGCTTTAAAAAGTTGAACCTCATTAGTACGAACCTCGGTAAAACAAATTTCTTGATAAGACGAATTTCTTTAAATCCCCTTGAAATTTTCATAAAGGTCAATGCTAAAAACACCTCTATACAATGTAGTAATTAGGTTAAAAACCTCCATAAGACAAATTTGTTTGTAACACAGGCTTGGCCTGATCAACCTCTACAAAACGAATACTCTTAGCACAAAACCTCTACAAGACGAATGTGACATATATAAGAAGAATTTCTCTTATCCTCCATATCTTAACCTCCATAGAGTATGTAGTTTTCAAAACAAAGAGAAGCTTGTCCCAACATGAAACCCCATCATTCCGCTTCCTTCCTTAGTCATTGCTTGGCACGACTCTGTTCAGAGGAGAAACCTCTATAAGATGAATAAGAGTAGTATTAAACCTTGATAAAACGAACCTCTTTATTAAGAATACCTCGATAGGACGAATATCCCCCCTACTCCTTGAAATTCGTCTTATAGAGGGTCGACTGTACAAAAATCATCATGCACATTTGAAAATACAATTTTAATTTAATTTAATTTATGTGAAAATGTTTATTAGAAACAAAAATATATGCAAGAAAATTAAAAGTGTTTTATGTTGTAGAAGAATGTAGGGATTGTGTAAGCCTGATTTTCCCTAGAAGAACTTTTAGTGCAACTTACTTGGGCAGGAGCCAGAGGAAAATCCAATGTCGTCTACAGCGAAACCGCCATTGGTTGCTTGGCCACCAAGAACAATTCGGAAGTCCGTGCTTGCATCCAACGTCACCTGAGCAGGCATCCATGTTGGCCTAGTGGTGTCCATATTCTTTGCCTCCAGGCTCCATACCTGTAAAAAATAAATAATCATGTTGAATCCATTTTGTTTTACTTAAAAAATAATGATAAAGTTATCTTCTGGAAAAATCATCCTGGTGCACGAAAAATATCATACAACTATCATTCATAAACAATATTGTTTTTAAATCGTCAGAATAACTTGGTCAACATAATTTTTAACTCTCAACAAACGTTATACCCAAGCCATTATCACAAGTATATACAAAAATCAAATATTTATTGGTGTGATATTTGATTAAGAAGATGTTCAGTGTATTTAGTTTGTTTTCTAACAATTTTTAAACAAGTCATAGGATGTTCTCACAATCATGAACTATCATAGTGTAATGAAGTCTAGACTGAATGAAATAGTCAGACTGAAGTCTGACTGAAACCTCCCCACTGAGCAACTGACTCACCATTATTAGAGCAGTAGTTTGTTTTCTATGTCACATATATGATCTAAAGATATATGCTATTGAAATAAAAAAATAAAATATCAAGGAGGTTTAATGTGCTATGTGCCATTTTTAAACATGATGATATTATAAAACATAATTATCTAGCATCAAGAAAAAGGAATACCTTTATCCACACATTACAAGAATACAGTAAGAGCCACATATAAAAACAAATCAAAGAGTTAAAAATAACAAGCATTACTTTTACTCATTATAACCTTATTTACCTTATCAAGCAACGCTTCTCCTGAGGAGTTATCTTGGCGAATAACTTGCAGAACCGCCGAGTCTCCTGCTCCAAACGCAGCATACCAGAATGAGAAACATAACTGAGTGTCGTCCCCTGAGGTTATAAGAGGGGACACTAGTTGTACCATGTTGCTGCCGAGAATCTGGTTGAAGAGATCGTAGTATATGTATCCATCTGTAAGAAAATTATTTTATGACACAATTTGAATAAAAAATGCTTCTTGAGTTTAAGATACGAGGTTGAACGAGAAGTTTGACCCTCCCTCAAAGAATGTTTTTAAGACAACAAGAGTTTACCGTTGTCTTTGCTATTTTAGTAAAGATGGCCCCTATCGGTTCAACAATCTCTCATTCAGGTTTACGGCAATCTGCATGCAATATACCCCCTTTTTTGTCACTGCCTTGAAAAAAAATATTGAAAAAATCAACTCCTGATGACCGATTACAGCCGGCCTATATACTAAACATTGTACACATTGGGCAAATGTGTACGACCACCTCCAAACTCCCTTCACCCTTATGCATATTTTCTGCTTTCCAACATTTTTCTCCATTCACGTAAACTCGTGATGGGCTTAAATAAAGGTTGACACCTTAAACCACAGAAATCTTATAACAGAACATGGAACTTGGAGCATTGATTTTATTTTCTCTCACATTGTTATCAGGCCCGTTTTTGACCATGTCAGCGCCCTAGGCACAACTTAAATAGTAGCGCCCCTTTGCAATATATACATGGTGACCACCAACCGGTAAATCCGGGAACTAAGCGTGATTTTTTTGAACCGGGAATTATGTGTGCATTTTGCATTTCTAACTGGAATTTTCAATTTACCGATGGCGCATGACAACAGTGACGTTTCCATGACCACGGTAGACGGGAGACGATAATATGTCTCCACAAGGCCGCGAGGGATGATCCGAACTTTGCCGTTATCGCTTGAGATGATGACAATGTCTACACGACCACGGGATATGATCATGCATGATTTTACTGCGATCGCGCGAGACGATGATAATGTCTAAACAACCGCGGGATATGATCATGATTTTACCGCGATCGCGCAATACGACAATCAGATCTACAGAGCCGCGAGGGATGTTCAAAACATTACCGCAATCACAGAAGGACGAAGATAATGTCCACACAACAGCGGAAAACAGTCAGAAATTTGCCACAATCGCGGAAGACGATAATGATCTCCACATAACTGCGGGATATTATTAACATTTTGCCGTAATCGCGGGAGACGATTACGATGTCTTCACGACTGCAGGAGACGATTACGATGTCTACAGGATCGCGGGAGTTACAATAATGATGTCTACTCTACACGGCTGCGAGGGATGATCAGAATTTTACCGCAATCGCTTAAGATGATGATAATGTCCACTCGACCACGGGAAAGATCAGAATTTTGCCTCATTCGCGAAAGACGATGATGATCTCCAAACAACTGCGGGAGATGATTACCATTTGCCGCAATGGCGGGAGAGGATGACAATGCCTCACGACTGCGGGAGACGATGATGTCTTCACGGCTGTGAGGGATTATCAGAATTTTATCGTGATCACACAAGAAGATGATAATGTCCACACGACCCCGGGAAAAGATTACAATTTTGCCTCATTCGCAGTAGACGGTGATAATCTCATCACGACCGCGGGATGTGTTCATATATTGCCGCAATCAAGGAAGACGATAACACAGAAAACATATGATAATTATATCCACACATCCGCTGGAAATAGTCAGAACTTTGCCGCGATCGCGGGAGACGGACGATGATGACGTATATACAACCGCAGAAAATAATTAACATCTTGCCGCAATTGTGGGTGACTGTTAAGGTGTCTACACGGCCGCAAGGGATTATCAGTTTACCGCGATCGCATGCAAAAACGGCCACAATTTTCTTTCTTTTTCCTATATTTTTGGCGCCCCCCAAAAATGCCAATTGCCTCGCGCCCTAGGCACGTGCCTACCTTGCCTATTCGGTAAATCGGCCCTGATTGTTATTGGCTACTTATGAAGAGACTAAACGCCACATATAGAGATGGACCTGCTGGAATAGCAGTGGATATTGTAAGGAAATCGATGCTTGTGTCAGATTGAACTAGCTTGCTTGGCCATGATGTGAGCTTATTGAATACTTTAATTTATAAACAACCTTTATAAGAAAAAGCTTTTTATGAACTTGACAAAGCTTTGAAACAATTTGGGCATTGTGAATTGAACTGATGATATATTACAAGACTGGTTTAATGCACTACACACTGGCTAATAGTAAAAAAAAAAAACATGAATACGTTGGTAATTTTACAGTTTTACAGGGATTGTTAATATTTATATGATGAGTCAAGTTACCAGGTGCTCCAAAGGTCTTGTCAGGAAGGTTTGCTGGTCGTCGTGTAACTGTGGCAAGTCTCCAAGATGACGCCATCTTGTCTGTTCCGTTGCTCCATCCGCACATGTCTCGCTCAAACCTGCACTCTCCTGGCCTCACTACTGCTCCTCCTGGGATTGCTACCGAACCAAACATACAAATTGTAGCATATTACTTCCAACTTGAATTATATGCGTTTTTTGCAGTACCAGTATAAGAATAATTTGAAACCTTCATTAAGAGCATGTAAATTGTTTTTTTCAAATCCACTGATTTTTTTACTTCTTAATTAGAGAGTATTACCTACTTGTGGGGAATTTATTTTGCATCTTTAGTGCTTGGCTAAAATTAGTTGCATAATTTTCATAAATCACTATTTTAAGTGGGCACACAGATGGGATAGTAGGTATTTTAACCCAAGTCTGAAATATGATTGTGGGATGGGTAGGATTCATTGGGTAAATTTGATACTAACTAAGTTAAGATGTTTTTTTAGCCAAGGACTTTTACTAAAAGTTTACGATCAAAGATATCTGGTCCAATGTTTTAACTATAAAAATACTATAAATATTATACAGTGTTATAACTTAGAACATACTACACTGTTTTCTCCTATTGAAACAGAAAATATTACTTTTAAAACACAGGTACAGATATTACTCTATAACTGTTCCATGATGGAATGGTCTCTGGATTTTCTGAATAAAGTGAAGACAAAGTTTTAAACTTTCGCTGCAAGTTGTATTTGTATAGTACAAAACTTCTAACAAACTCCACCGTGAGGAATATTTAAACACATGCTGACATTCTGACCTGATGATGTGCTCCATCTGCAGCACAACGCAGCTGTAGTCTTTGTAAACTACCAAGGATCGTTTTGTACTAACATGTTACCAGATAATTTAAACCTATATAACTGTTTCATAAAACCATTGCATTAACATAGTTAAGACTTAAAAACTTTGTCACATATTTTTGATACGAACTTTAGATATACTTACTTGAACAAGCTCCACCGAAAAATGTTATGTCATCAAATGCGATGAACCCATTGGCTCGACTTGATCCCCAGATACCTTCAATTATAATCTGAAATAAAAAATAAAAAAATAAGATTGCAAAAATTACTGTGGGTTAACAATTATTGTACACAATCTTAAAAGAAACAAAAGGTTTTTGATTATTTGTGACCAAAATTAAAAGAAAATCAATGAAGCATATCAAAGAGTTTAAAAACAATTCAAACTATGACATTTATGTCATTTATGACATTTATGAGTGTATTGATATAATGCTTACCATGTCATTTGGCTCCTGTATAAGAGCCTGAGCATATTGCCACTCTGGTCCCTGGTGGTTGTATAGTCTCCATACAGGCTTCATGTCCTTAGAGCCATCCATTGGCTTGGCATACACTGACAGGGCTCCTAGGCTAGGTCCTGCGTTGTCTATGAAAGGTTCATTCATCAGGTACCTGGACAGTAAACATAAAGGTCTGAGGGAAAATAAACTAATTAAAATACATTATTAAATTTTGAAAACCCTTTGATTCACTATATATTAAAACTTAAAACGCTCCACTGTCAATATCATATAAAATAAACGGTATCACCAATCTGACACATACTTTCTACCGTTTGCTCGTCAAAAACCTTTATCATGAGTAAGCGATGGGAGTATCTATGATATTTATAGGGAAAATCGCAAAAGTTGCAATAGCTTATGAACCGTAATTTTTACAGCAATGGGGTGTTACACTATTTTGTAAAAATTATTAGGACCATAAGAGACAAATTTCAATCAGAGCGCACTTTTATTTTTGAAGAATTTATCTATTTTTAAGTTTTTTCATGTGTTTTATGGGAAAATAGCATAAGTTACAATAACCTTTGAACCATAATTTCTACAGGAATGAGAATTAAACCATTTTGTTCAGACTTTAAAGGGCTTTAATATACTAAATGTTTGCCCAAATCGTTCAGGCCATTTTTGAGAAAAATATATTTTCTGTTATTTTATGGGCTTTTATGGGAAAATCAACATTAAAATTTATATTTTAAAAAATGAAAAAAACCACTGGAGATACCATGGGTTAGTACTGTACCTACATACCTAGTTTCATCAAAATCTAACCACAGGTGTGGTCTGTAGCGCTGTACACATCCACACATACACACACAGACACACATCTCTTCAAAAACCACTTTTTTCGGTTCAGGGGAGCCCAAAACAGATATAACCACTCTAACCTCGAGCTAAAAAATGTTGACGAAAACAATACTTTCTTCACATACTTTTATAGGGGGAGAAAGTAAACATGTAGAAGAAAACTTACATAATCATTGACATATAACACTGAAGCCAGGCCCTCAGTTTGATGTGATGCGCTATGACCCCTCTACCTTGTGGGGTAATTTTCCCTACCTTGCAACACCAAAAAACCTAAACCTAAACCCTCTTGCCCCCTGGCCTACCATGCCCATTTATTTTAACGGCCCTGATTGAAGCACAAATAATAAACTACAACTCCAATAAAACACAGCTAACTTATATCAACCAACCAATTTTATGATACCTGAGAACTGTTCTATGTTTTCACATGTTAGTTAGCATATTGATTTGTGTCCAGTAACTCTACTACTCATATATGGTTGTGATACTACACAGTAAATTATGCAGTGCTGTGAGTTGAATGTTTCAAAAACATAGGTATTTGCAAATATTTACGGTTTTTGTGCAATCTTGTATAAAAAATAATATGATTTCTGTGTTATGCAGCTAGGGTGCGGCAAAAAAACCGATCTATTTTTCGCAGCACACTGTTCATCGACAGGTCATCTGAGGGTGATGGGAGCAGGTTTGTTGGAAAGCCTACACTATGCCATTTTCTGTAGTCTTAGAGCAGTGGTAACCTGAGCAACACGGGTACGTTATCGAGTAGTTAAAAAAAGTAATGATTCAGTCATTGCAACTCATCGGCATTTCCATGCATTCTTTAATTTAGTTCGACATGGAGAGGTTCTGGTGTGATTATCTTTATGGATAATCAACCAAATTGAACAGATTAATACAAATTAATCTGTAGGGATAAGAATTAAGATCGAGCTTCAAAATTAGTTTAACCGAGCGGCCAGGCATGTTCAAAGCGAATGTTTGTTTTTGTGGGGGCCTACGAGGACTGTTTTCCACAGCAGCACGGACTCTATCGAATGTTAGTCTGACGTCCTATCTGACTTTGGACGGCTTCTAAGCTTCTTTTTGAACGCAGAAGCCATTGTTCTAAAGTTGGTAACCCACCACATGATTGTGTTACTTGACGGAATCAACGTCGCCCTAATAAAAAAAAAGGAACGGAACTGCCGCTAAGCTAAGACTCGATAACAAACGCACGATGCTCAGGTGACCACTGCTCAGGTTACCACAGATAATGGCATCATATAGGCTTTCCAATGAGCCTAACCCCACCACTCTCAGACAACTTGTTGCTGAACAGTGCGCTACATAAATAGATAGGTTTTTTTGCCGCACCCTGTATAATCTTCACATTGTTGTTGAGCATTTGTTATAAGCCAGAAGTAAGCCCATCAATCTGCCCTAAAAGGTAATACTGTATTAAAAAACATTAGGTTTGGATTTTAAATTGCGGATTACCAGAAGGAGAGACATTTTGGTCCTGTGAGGCCTTCAGTCTTGAGGTCTCTAGATGTGAACCAAGCTCTACTGCCAGGTCTTTGGACAGTGCTACGAGCCAGGGTCATCAGGTACCCTGCACAATTAAAATAACATAATGCTGGTAATTTACTGTGCACACATCACATATGTTATTAGACTGCTTGATTGTACCCGTATGTTTGTAAGAGTTTAGCGTGAATTTAATTAAAGTTGTGAAACACACTACAGAATGTTTTCAACTGGCAAAGTGAAGTAAAAACCAGGGTTGAATAGCTAAAATAAGCATAACCAAATAAAAGCTATACTAGGACCTCAATAACTCGAACCTTGATATCAAAAGTTAATTAATATGTCAAATTTATCATAATCTCCTTGAAATCACAATGTTAAAAGTACCTTTATTAGTTTTATATCTAATAACATACAGACTAAGTGCAAACCGACTTTAACCAAGGCCCTCTCTTGCTCCCTTGTTGATTGTTGGTTTGTACTACCTTGATAAGTCAAATTTTACTCTTTTGTCATCTAAATTATTGTGGCTTAACCTCAATTACTCAAAAATTCTCTTCCTATTTACAAGAGACTTTATTTTTTGTAAATACAGTATAGTACTGTATAATGATAAGAACATAACTTAAGAAAACCCCTTAAGATGTCACACAAGCTGGTGAAATGCAGGGTGACACAAACATCTTACCAACTCAAGAGCTACAGATAACAAAGGTAATCTAATATATTTCATGTTCTGAAACGGGGATGGAGAAAAAAACATATAATTTATCATACAAAAGTACATAATTGAATGAGTTACTCACATAGTGGGCCACAGTCTAAAAGTTCATTTTCTAAATGTTGGTATATTTTACATCAGAATACCCTGACAGTGGCTAAATTCAACTATTTTAATTTTTATTCCAAAACTGCATATGAAAATAGAATGTCAAGTGCTATCCATAGTAAAAAATTTCAGCTGCGGGTGTTGTTTTTATAGCTACCGGTATGAACATTTTTTATAATTTTAGGTAAACATTTACCAGTAAGAATTTGGAAATTTAGACGAGTTACCTTTCTCAGTTCCCAAAGTGTGGTCTATGGTTGCCGTGCGCAAGGATTGACCGGAGGTTCGCTCCCAGTCTATGTCATCCACTCGTTCACGGGAGCCCACATTAGACCAACCACATTCATCCACTTCAAAAGTACAATCACCTGATCCTGGAGCCGCTACTTGTGGAGCAGCTGAAAACAAGAATTTTCTACCAGTTCAGAACATAAAAAAAATAATTATGTGCTATTCAGATTCTGAGGCTGGGTTATCGTAAAAAGGTTGAAATACCTGGTACTGCCTTGTGATTCCATTGCTCCTCAGACGGACAAAATCTAGTTTTGTTCTGATGGTTTCCAATAGAAAATGTTACAAACTCCAAGTCCTTATTTATTAAAATTTGTTTGGAAAAATAAAATATATAAGTGAGTAAAATCCTTGTAAATTCACCTTCTTAATGAACTGAAATTGATATTTTAAAGGATATCAATAATATTGTGCAAATTTACTTTCTTTGAAACAACAGAATATCTACTTACTGGGACAACTGCCAGGAGTTAGTGAAATATCATCCACAGCAATGTCACCAAGGTTATTTTTCCCAATTTTACCAACCAACACAATCTGCAACAAACCAATTTGTTAGTTTTCTAACTAAAATAATGATCTAATTAAAATAATTTTCAGAAAATATAATATAAAGAATTTGTGTGAGGCCTGAGTTGCTTCCTCTACAGGGTATTCATCCCTAATTAATAAGATATCAACACAATTTAATAAAAACATAAGAGGTTACTTAGTTTGAGCATAAATGTATAGGCCCCCTACTTATCTGTAGCTAAATGGGTTTGTGTATTTTAAGTCTTATTAAATCAAGCTCTTTCTTCTTAAATCATTCACCAACTACTATCCGTTTGGTTTGTCCATTATTGGTTACAGCATGGACAAAATTATATTCGGGAATATAATTGTCTTCCTCATGGATGAGCTTAAGTGAGTTTAAATGCACCTAAGTGTATATCAAGTCCATGTAGAGTGTGTTTTGATGTTTGACTCCCGTAAGAACAAAATAGAGGAAAGATAGGAAAGTAGAACCCTCACTAAACCAAAAACTGTTGGGCTGGTAAAAAAAAGAAGTTCCAAAATAAATTTGACTTTGCATGTATTAAAATATAACATCAAAATAAATCAATACAAAAATACATTTTGTGGGACTTACCTTGAAAGTGTTGGCTGAAGACACAGGTACCTCAGCCTGATACCAGGCATTGCCAGCCTCCCCTGATAGACTCCATATCTGCTGCTCCGTACTGTCTCTTGTGTCTTGTAGATGGATGCTGAGAGTTCCTACTCCATTCCCATACATGTGTGTCCAGAACCGCATACACAATGGCATGTCAGCCCCTAGACAAGGTTATAGAGTTTGTATGAATGAAATTTAATAGATTGCCTTATATTAAATGATAGCAGAGGATTGGATCTTTAGCCCTTCAAATTTGTTAGAAATATAAACTTTTTGAATTCACTAATAGTGTAAATATTGATTATATTATGAGTAATTCTTTTAGATTTTTCAACACTTTTGGTTTGTTAAGGAGTAAGTGTTTAAATTATTAAAGGATTGTTATAGATTTGGGAATAGTCAAATGAGCTGGCTAAGTGCCCAATACTATCAGGCTATGTTGCCTGATCATATAAAAAGAAAAATACTACATTCATCCACATTGTACAAAAAGATATAGGTTTTTATTTTACAATTTGTTTCTGTGACTCAAATCATTAAATAAACAAGTCAAGTACATACATATTGTAATATTTCTACCTGTAGGTTCAAACTCCATACTAGAGAGCCGAGCTACATCGCCAGGTCTGCGAGGGTAGGAAGAGTCGATGAAGGCGTAACCTCCCTCCATACCTCCGTAGATGAAGCTGGAGCGATCTGTGGCCGGTCCAGTGGAGGGGTTACGGCTCCCACGCCCCTGGTAATGCATATGATTTATTGTTCTAAAAAATATAACTCATCCCATTCCAATAGTCCTTATTTGTATTTTATAAACCCATTAAATTGAAATATTGCCTAATTTATGTACATAAGAGACAAATATATGTATAAATATAAATATATATATAGTAAATACGGTACTTACGTATTATACGGAGGCCACCCTTACACAACGCGCTGCGGCGGTTAGGTTTGGTCATCATGAAGCTTTTATGACTTGTCTGGTTCGATTCATAACGAAAGTAGGAAAGTCCTACAAACATATTTATAATAGACCAACCTAACCTAACCGCCGCAGCGCGCTGTAAAATAAGTGGCCTCCGTATAATACGTAAGTACCGTAAATACATAAGAGAGACAAATACAAATAAAGGTGATAAGAGAGAAAATAAAATCTAAATAAAAGATTGTTGAGCTTCCCAATTTCTTAACTCTTTGAGCTTCAACTAGCTGAAAGTTATATCTGACAAGGGCTGCAGCCTAGGAACCAAGCTTAGAACTACTACGCTTGAGTTTTTAGTTGACCACCGTTTTTTTTTTTTTTTGAGGATTTTAAGATGCATCTACGCACACTGAGATGTTCAATGGCCTCTCAGTAGTTCCAGACTCCCGCAGGCTCAATTTCCCGGACTACCAGCTAAAAATTCCCCTCATCTCCTAGGACACTAGCCTGGAACTGTTAGCACATTACTTCGGGCTAGGCATTTTAAACTACGCCACTAGGGCTTACCTTCTAGTTTCCTCACAAAACTAAGGCCGATCAAGATCGACCTTCTTATTCCGAAGTAGGGCCTCAATGAACTGCTTTACACAGTTCCAGGTTCCCTCCCCCTGGAGCATACCTCCAACAGTAATGTCGGCGCCGATCTCAGTGATCGAGAGGGCTTGGCGGACATGCCACCTGTCACAAAAGAAGAAGGTGTGCTCGGCCGTGTCTGCAATGCCAGGACAGTACAGACAGTCCGGGCTGGCGGCCTTCAGCATTCGGTGCAAAAAGGCCCGGAAGTACCCGTGACCAGACAAAAACTGGGTTACGAAATACCCAACCTCACCATGCTCCCGTTCCACCCATGGTCAGATGCTAGGAATGAGCCTGGCGGTCCAACGTCCCCAAGACTCGGTCTCCCATTCCCTCTGCCAGCGATCAAAACTGCGGTCGCGTTCTTCTCTGGCAGCAGTCTCCCTATCTACTTCAGGTCTCCTGCGGTAGATTATCTGTTGCTCTCTCGCGAGACGGAAGACGGGGATGACACTGGTAATCACCATGACTTCAGGCTCGGAGACCATAAGGTAGGCAGAAGCAACTCGCAAGGACCCTCGAAGCTGAGCACAGGAGAGCCTGTCACAGAAGACACGCCTCTCCAGCACATGGGCTCAGACCTCAGCGCCGTACAAGAGTACTGATTGGACAGCAGACATCAGTAGGCGGCGCTTGCAGGAGTGGAGTCTGCCGACGTTTGGCATAAGCCTACTAAGGACAGCCTTAGTAGGCATGTGATCCCTTAGCGGCTTTGTCAACAGTTTGATTAATCTGCTCCCCGAAAGACATTTTGCTGTCAATCATAACACCAAGGTATTTGGCATACAGTTTGGTCTCCAATCGTGCATAGCCTACTTGCACAGGAAGGACGGTGGGAATTCTATTCTTGGTTAGGACCACGATCTCCGTCTTTTCGACCGCCAGCAACAAGCCGTGGTTCTGCATCCACTCGTTGACACGGAGCATTACTACACCAAGTTTAAGCTCTGCTTCTTCGACGCATCTGCCTGCAACCAGAGCAGTGACGTCGTCGGCATAGCCAACGAGGTGGGTCTCGTCTGGCATTTCGAGTCTTAGCAGACTGTCGTAAGACATGTTCCAGAGATCAGGTCCAAGGATCGATCCCTGTGCAGCCCCAGAAGTGACAGAGATCCGGCGCTGACCTTCGGTGGTGTCAAAAAGCAAGACACAGTTCGAAAGGTAGGACTCAATCATTCGCAGGATGTAAAGAGGAATGTGTGCTCAAGCGCCTGTAGCATATCACCCCACCTGGCGGAGTTGAATGCGTTCTTCACGCCAAGAGTGACGAGGAGAACTAAGCGGTGCAACCAATGACTGTAGTTCTCCGCACTCTGCACTGACTCAACTACCTCTTGGATGGCGTCAATGCTCGAGTGACCAGAACGAAAACCATGCTGCTGCGGGGACAAATCACCCGCAGAGACGATAGCCTCGGTCAGTCTGACACGAATTAACTTCTCCATCACTTTGCCGACGGTGTCAAGCATACACAGTGGGCGGAAAGAAGAGGGGATTCCTGGTGCACTCTTCGCCTTGGGGATCAGTACAAGGCGAGCCACCTTCCACGCCGTCGGGAAAATGCCGTCTACCAAACAGGCGTTGAAACTATCCAACAGTAGCTTTGGATTGTACTCAACAACGAGCTTGAGGATTTCCACAGGAATGCCATCAGGACCGGGTGCTCTTTGATTTCTCAGGGATCAGACAGCGAAGGTAAGTTCCTCTTCCGGAAAGGCTGGGAACTCGTCAATATCCCAGAATTCTCTAGTTGGTCGCGCTGGGTGCTTTGGAAACAACGAGTCGACGACAGCAGCCATGGCAGCAAGCTCCATGACCAAAGGTGCAGGTGAACGAGTCCCTAGCTTTTGGGTTACTATCTTGTAGCCCATCCCCCAGGGGTTGTTGCCGATGTCCTGACACAGTTGCTTGCAGCACCTTACCTTACTCCGGTTGATTGCACCACGGAGATCTCGCCTGGTGGCATTGTGCTCTGCCGATCTGGCATTGGCTTCAGGCCGGTTTCTGGCACGATGCCCTGCTCGTCAGGAGGCTAAGGCATTTTCTCCGGAGTTCTGCAATCTCAGGTGTCCACCAGTAAACTAATGGCTTCTTCCTGCGGTGGGCGGAAATCCTGGGCATGGAACAGTCACACGCCGAAGAAATGAGAAGTATCGTCGATGTGGCATGAAATACGGCACTTCCAATGTCCCCAATGGTTTGATCCCCGATACATCCCCAAAAGATGTCTCGGGAAAGACAACTGAGGTTCCAACATTGAGATGGATGGGCAGAGTTGGCATATGGACGCCTGAGCTCAGGAAGTAACCTGAAAACAATTGCCTTCGGACACTCGCCAGTTAATGATCCTATTAGATAGGCCTTCAGATGCCAGAGATATGTCAGGAATCGTCTCTCCATATCCTTGGCGACCCAAAGTGGAGACGTTTCCTGTGTTTAGGATATGAGGACCCAGCCTGCCATCTCTAAAACACATCGTCCTCTTGTGTTTGTTTGGAGTAAACTCCATTCCACCACCCTAGCTTTGAAATCTCCGCATACGTATTTTGCGGAAACCCAAAAAACCCCACCATCGACGTTTAGGATCTCATCCTCTAGAGAATCGACAATCTGGTGGTACTCTGCAATGGGCTGGTTGGGTGTAAGGTAGCAGAAGAAGAAAGTTAGACCTCTGCTCCGCACCCACACAAAACCGTTTCCCGCACCGGAATCCAAGATCGGTACCTTCCCGGGGTCAAGGACCCAGATGGCTACCATCCCAGAAACATAAGGGAACCACTGAGGAGAGCGTCGGTTCTGATATTGCTCACTTGAAGGGCACATTCATTTCTGGGTGGATTAGCGGACCTTCAGCAGTGCTTGCTTATAGCAGCACAACGGTTTGATCCCGGAGCGTGCTTGATGGTGTCGTTCTTCAAGCCGGCCTCTGTGCAAAGGACACAAGATTCAGTGGGGCTGCAAACACTGACCCTGTGATCTTGACCACCGCACTTGATGTTGCTTCTGTGGTGACCTTTGCAACGATTGGCTATGTGGTTGAACCCCAGGCATTTGTAACACCTGGGGGCTACGAGCTTCTCGCGGATTCGGCACCTCACCCATCCGACCTTTATGAGCCCTTCAGCTATAGGAGTTTTCTCTCATCTCTAGCTCCCAACGTCAATTTTGCCATCTTTTGCCCTCAAGAGTTGGCCTTGACAAAGTGACAAAGATCTTCATCTCAGTGAATTCCCCGAGGACAGACTTGACTGCAGAGACCTCGTCCTCAGTCGTGAGTTCGTCTAGGTCCCTCAATTCCAACGTCAACTTTCGCTTGAGAATTGAGTTGACCAGCGTTGCTAGTGGAAGACAGTTGAGTGTTTGATGAATGGAGACAGCATGGTGGATTGAGGGTTCAAATCCTGTCACTATCCAAACTGGCACATGAGGAGGTCACGTGTCTAAGGTAGAGAGAGCTAGTGGGAAAGGTCCACCTAAGATAAATGGTGGATGGTTCAGTTGGATGTTGATGGGATGGGTGGATCCTTTTTGTGGTGCAACTAAATTCAGGCATTTTGCTATGCTATGCTGTTCTTGTCTTTAACTATGACATAGCCCACTGGAAACTTGTGTTTCAATTATTTGGGTTTTTATGTTCATAAGAGGAGAGGAAAAAAGTTAAAAATAGACGCATAGTTTATTTAATGAATAATCCATGGTGTTCAAATGAATAAACATCAGCACTTACCAAAGACCAGTCAAAGTCGTCATTGGCATCGTTGGTCCAGCCGCAGAAGCCCCCTTCAAATGTACAGTGGCCCTTGCACTCCGACCCAGGCTTAAGCATGATGCTGTCCACGGCTACGTAGCCTCGATACTTGCGGTAAGGATCCGGCAGTTCCTTGGCCACTCCTTCAAACACTATCTGTAACCAGCCCAATGTAAATAGTACAATTTGTGCTGTTTCCTACTAGGGATTCATTCAAATATTGTTATATTTACTTTATTTTTATGTTGTCTATTGATTTAGCCAGTTATTGATTTCTTGAATTTGATGGATTGGAATTGAAGAAGAAACTATGAACCCTCCCCTAAATCCTCCTCCATCCCTTTGACTCTGATAATTTCATATTTAGTAGTTCTCTATTTCATAAATGGGCAAGTATTGGATAGGAATAAAGTGTAATAACAGAATAAATACAGAGTTACTCTCTCTCCCACTTTATTCTGGGCAATAACCATATAGTACAGTGTCTAAGTCAAGCTGAAAACATTGCTTCTTCAACTGTTTCTACTTGTCCCTCGAGCGAGATAAGCCATGTGCCAAAACATCATTGCCTGGTAAAACACCTATTTAATTATTTTTGTTTTAGTTTTTATTGAATTTGAATGTCTAATATGAAAAACATCATTTTCAGAAAATTAAAAGTACAGGCATATTTTAAATTCTAATTTGAGTGGGAGATTTAAGTGCCTTGTTTCCAATGTATGGATAGGTAATTTTGGGTGAAATAGTAATTTTTATCCTAAATCAAATTGAATAGGTAGTTTATGTGGGGATGAAATTAAATGAGGGTTTGGAAGGAGTTATGACCTCAATGATCTAATTTAAAAAATTAGATAAAAAGGTGTTACATTAAAAGGAAAATTTGTTTAAAGTGTAATGTTAAAAATGTCACCATATGCCTTGAATATTACTATTTCAACTTCAAGATCCATTATCAAGTATAATACCTGGTGGTCCTTGTTGTAAGTGTACAAGACTTCAGACTTCATCCACATGTGGTTGGTAGGGTCCTTGGTGCCCCAAAGAACCCGAAGGTACCCATCAGGCTTCCCATCCTTGTTTACTGGCTGCAAGATAATCCGCAGCCCCGAAGCACTCAAACCATCTATGGCAAAACTGAATGGTATTCAATAAATAGCTTGCAATATGCTTCAACTAAAATGTTACACAACTATTTTAAACTGCAATGATTGTTGTAATGAGGATTGTTAGGGTTGTTTCACTAATTATGGGAAGTAAGTAAGTTGTTAAGCAGACATGGCGTGTTTTAGAAAAATATATGACTGTACTAAAGATAAAGTAATTGAATACCCCCATACATACTACCAACCACACTCCAAATATTCAAGAATGATATGTAGTATGATCATCAAAGAAGAAACCCTACCACCGCTTACATGGAAAATGGCCAGAGTTAAACACTTGCTACCTGGTAAAGATGGAATCGTCCGAGTTGCAAGATTACAAACCAGTCAAGGAGAAGTTATTCGACCTGTAATAAGACTATGTCTTCTACCAACAAATTAAATGAGAAGAAAAATAATTTTTGGCTGGCGGTACGTTTGATACTCTTTCCCATACTCCCATAATTACTTGTTTCCTCCATGTTGACATTTGCATTTGGAATGGTTTTAATTAACATCTGTTCTATTCATTGTTTTCTTAATATACACAATTTTGCAGTCCACTAAAGCTCTTACAAATTTTTTATTAGAAGTTATATTTTATTGCAACGCAAGGCAGTTATCTAACAGAGTTTGTTTGATTTGTCAGTAGTTTTTATTGGTGTAGTCAAATAGTACGATAAATTAGGAGTACATTGTTATTGTCACTCTGTTTTTTTTTCAATAAGTCTTCTAGCTTTAAAGTATTACTTTTTTTTTGAAAAAAGTAGTTAAGTAACTATGAGAAACCTTCTTTATAATTTTTAAAATCTGTTGTTAGTGTCATTGGAACTTTCTAAATGATCACAATGTTTTGAATTAGTTGTCATATTTTTTTGGTAATTCTGTAACAATAGTGGCAAGAGGATATTTAGTAGGCTATAGTTATATAGTAATATGATCAAGAAGTTATTTAGCATTAGTACGGCTAAAACAGTTTTTCCAAACAAAAATTTAAAGCAATAAACAAGTTTGTTATTATTTCCTTGGGTCATCCATGGATAGATGAGTATATTAACATTGCTTAAGTTTTGTAACATTTTCTAGTCTAAAGCATTGTTTCCTGTGTCTCACCTAAAGCCAACACACTTTCCTTCAGCCCCTGTTGTGCTCAGTATTGGACTCTCGATGAAAGCATTCTGGCCTTCTCGGATAGTGATGTCATCCACACGTAGGACAGGGGCCGCTAACAGAGATGTCTCAAAGAATATGTACCCTCCTGAAATACATTTAGAATTTGATATAATGTACTCAGAAGCTTTAAGACTAAAATACATTTTTCTGTACTTTGTAAGAAATGGGATTATTAAACCCTGTACCGACGTTGATCATCTATGCAGACACTCTGTTCACATTACACTTAGTCGACCAGTTGGTGTGAACAGAGTTGATTAGTAGCATGAGCATCGATTTTCAAATACCTTTCCCAACTGACGTGAGCTAGGCGATGACTGGTAGGGCCGACTTTTGAGAAACAACTATAAGCCACACACCTTATCGGTAATCAGCCAATGAGAAGTCTAATGAAGAAGATGGAGGAGTGACGAGTCATGGAGTTGTAGGACCTGGGAGGAAAAATCGAGGGATTGCCATGGGCTGAAACGAAGATCGGAGTGTGTGTGTCTGTGGGTGTGTGTGCTTCAAGGGACCATTGGCAGTATGTAAAAATAAAATTAAATTCATAAAGATGTAAAAAAACCAAGTCATATAATTTGTTATTAACTCAATCTTTTATTTTTTTCTACTTATTCTCGTAACTTAATCTGTAAATCTTTTTCTTACTATTGTTGCTCTTTGTTTTTTTCTAAGCTCTTATTTGGTGCTGTCACACTTTGTAACTTCTTTTGTTTTCTAAATTTATTTGTTTTATTACACATTTAGTCACACCTGTAGTAGTCTTATGTCTCTTACACCCTTTCACCTCTCTAGAACAGCTAAGCGAGTGTAATTTTAGAGAGACTTGATTTTAAGAGAGACATGGGACTCACTACTTAGAAAAACCTTTTGTTTACTCTCTGAATATGTTTGTGATTAGCAGGAAAATAATTTTCTTCAACATCTTTTAAAGCTAGTTATTTAAAAAAAAAAGAAAATGTTTAAAAAACTTAATTAAAGTTATATAAAATCTCTTTTATGCTTTGTTGAGTTTAAAAAAGCACTGGCTACAATATAAGGATGACAAATTTAACTTACATTAGTGAAATAAAATAGCCTGAGTAAAACATTTGTGACGCATAGCAGCATGCTATACTTTATATAGTGTAAGCATTTCGCAAAGCCGGGCTGCATGACCATCTTGTTGCCTGCCGCGAGTGCTTTAACGCTCTCTCCCCACCATCCTACTCTTGTCTCCTCCTTGCTCGACCATCCTTCACCGAAGATAGAAGTACCCTTTTTACCGGCCTGCTGCATCACTAAATGGATGAGTTATTTGACTATATTTATTTAAATATAAGTAGAAATAATGTCTGTCTAAGTCAGGAAACAAGCGGGGAGCCCTTCTGGCTCACCCGACTATTGAATTGAGGTAAATTAACTCTTAGCTGAGATGGCTGTCTTCCGCAGCCATCCTTATCAAACCTGAAAATTGCAGTCACATGTTCCCAGAATGTAACTTATTAGTTATCAATCAAATTCTTACATATTTCACATTCAGTATTCACTTAACATATTATTTCATTCACTCTGCAATATTTCTAAGTAATTATCCATGTTCAGTTCATAGTTAAATAGTTAGTTAAGTTAGTTTAAATCAAAGCTGGCTAGGCAGGTGTTCTGATTTGGGTAAAGATCTCCGTCCCTCTGGTCTCCAGCAATCTTCCTAATTTTATTGGTAGTAGATTCAAGTTTGGTCCAGACATAGCAATTCCAACCCTATTAGCATTACCCTGTTATTCCCTCCGATTTCCCAAATTCCCACCAATATCCCATAACCGCCATATATCGCCCCCGAACCCGCAATAGCAAACATAAGTCTCCCTCTTTCCTTCTCCCTCCCCCCCCCCCCCCGGCTACATATGGTTCATTATAGCTACACATTCTGATTTTGAAATATCATATTCTGTTGAGGGTAATGAAGGTGGGCCTCTTTCCAAGAAATATTTGCATCCTATCAGAGTTCCTTTCAAGGTCAGGATAGCTTCTTGATATTGGACCAAATGATTAGTCTAGTGGATGTGGAGATCAGTCTCAAACTATGGAACGCATCAGTGGCGTAACTATGGGGAATGGGAGGAAAGGGGGATAGAACCCCCCCCCCCCCCCAGAACCCGAAAATGAAAATAAATATTTGTATCACAGCAATCCTACTTTAAAATACAGTTGCTCAAGTTGAGTGAAGTTTAAAACTGAAACTGATGATTTATTTTTGATTTGGTTTTATTAATATAATTCATTAAAATTATTAGCTAGTTGATTTGTATGGTAAACTAATTTTAAAGGTCTATTTAATTAATACACCCAGGCAGCGGGAGTAAATTTGGAGAGTGGGAGTGGTAACACAGCAAGTATGCGCTGTAAGCACTAAGCAGACGCCAGATGGCTTTTAGATGTTAGTTACTAGTGACGGAAAAAATTCTCAAAACATCCATGTTATAGTGTGTATTCTGAAATACATTAATGTTATTTAGTGAAATGTTGTGTATTATTATCCGGTATGGTGTCAGGACCGTCAGGAGGGAATTTCAGCCAAATCTAAAACTTCGAGGAACTGTAATAAGTTACGAATCACGCAGACGACCGGTAAAAAACAATCATGCTTGTTTACCGATAGTGGTATTTCTTAATGAAGAAATACTATTTCCTGAATCTGATCGGCAGGAGACAGCCTCTTGACTTGACTTGACTCATTTCCTGTCGCTCCTTAGTGGGAGTATAGGGCATCGAGAAGAGCTCACCATACATCTATGTCCTGCGCCAGATCCCTCAGCTGACCCCAGGTCTGCCAGACACTCAAAGCTTCCTTTGTTATTGTTCTTCTCCAAGTGTCACAGGGTCTTCCCCTCTTTCTCATCCCTTGGGTATTCCATTCCAGGGTCTTCTTTTCAATTGATTCATCCGTCTTCCGGAGAGTGTGACCCAGCCACCTCCACTTCCGTCTTCTGATTTCCAGACTGATCTTTTGTTGCCCCTTTGCCACCCAAAGCTGTTCATTTAAAATAGTGTTTGGCCAGATCACTCTCATTATACGTCTAAGACACCTGTTTACAAACACCTGGAGTTGAGAAGTACCACTCTGATCCATTTTCCAATTTTCCGAAATTATTTATATTTCGCCATATTGGGTAAAGCTGAATAAATGCTGCATTAGCTTTCCCAATGCGGCTCCTAACATCTTCCTTGGCTCCTATATCTGCTGTGACTTTGCTTCCGAGGTATAGGAAAGAGTTAACCTCTTCAATCACCTTCCCGTTTAATTCTAAGGCTTGGGCTACTCTGGAATTAAACTTCATTTCCTTTATCTTATTCACGTTTATCTTAGGACTCACCTCTTCAGCCTTTCTTTGTAGAGAACTTAATTCCGCCTGGAGATCGGTGTACCTCTGAGCAATCAAGCAAAGGTCGTCAGCAAAGTCAAGGTCCTCCAGCCGCTCCCTCAGTCCCCACTACACTCCCCACCTTCTATTATTTGTTACCCTCCTCATAACTGAGTTCAGCTCAGCACCAAAAGGAACAGTATTATAGTGATAAAATGAGCCCTGGCGAACACCTATTTTAACTGGGATTGCTCCAGTCAACTTTCCCTGATGCGAAATCTGACATTGGAAACCACTGTACATGTCTTTGATAATATTTATTGTTTTAGGGGGTGTCCTATATTCTTGTAGAAAATGCCATAGCACCTGGTGTTTCACTGTGTCAAAGGCCTTCTTGAAATCTACAAATGCCAGGTAGAGAGTACTTTGAAATTCTTTGCTGTGTTCAAGTAGGATTTGGAGAGTTAGTACACTCTCCACATAGTACATTAAATCCACACAACTTCTTCGGAAACCTACCTGTTTTTCCTCAATTTCAATTCAATGGAATATTTTATCCGGTTTGGCATTATTCTGGCCAGCACTTTGCTTGGGACTGACAAAAGCGTAATACCTCTCCAAATGTTACAGATTGTTACATCCCCTTTCATTGGTATTTTGACAACTATACCCTTCTTCCATTCCTTTGGAGTTCTCTCCTCTTGCCAAATCTGTTGAAGTAGTGGATGAAGTTGGTCCGTGGCGACATCACCAGCTTTTAGGATCTCGGCCGCAATGTTGTCTAAACCAGAGGCTTTGCCATTTTTCATGCTTTAGATCGCATCTCTGATTTCTTCAATTGAGGGAATTTAGTGGTAAAGCCTCTTCCTGTGTTTCTGCTCTATCCAACATCTCGCTGAAGTGTTCCTGCCATCTATTCAACTGGTCTTCAATATTTGTCAGCATTTCACCTCTCTTACTTCATACTGGTTTTTCTCTAGCGAAGTTATTCTTTGCCAGTTTTCTCGTAATGTCGTAAAGCTTTTTGGTTTTTCCTTGCCTTGCAGCTTCTTCTGCTTCCTGAGCCAGTTCATCAACCCATCTTCTTTTGTCTCTTCGCACATACCTTTTGACATTACGATTTGCTTCTGAATATTCTTGATAGGCGTTTTACTTTTGAATTCTCGTTTTGGAGCTGTTATATTTCATTTTTAAATTCTTCCTTCTGTTTACTTCAGTCCACGTCTCCTCTGACATCCATTCCTTCTTTTGCTTATTCCTGGTTTTGTATGCTATGCGCCCACTGAACTAGCAGAACAAGGAAATAAAGATGAATTCTATTCTAGCATTTCACAAGAGATAAGAAAAGCAAACAAGCAGGATATAAAATTATTATTAGTGTCTTAAATGCTAAGAGAAAACGAAGGTCTAGAGCATAAAATAGGAACTCATTGTTTGGGACAAAGGCACAAAAATGGTTAGATGTTTGTCAATCTGTGTGCAGAACATGACATGGTGATTGGAAACACGTTTTCCCCTCACCCTGATTGCCACAAGGTCACGTGGGTCTCATCTCACCTGATCACATATCACAAAGCCAAATTGATCACATTGCTATCAGTCAAAAGTTTCGTAGTTCATTGTTGGATGTGAGAAATAAGCGTGGAGCGGACATAGGGAGTGATTACCACTTAGTTCTTGCAACTTTTAGAATTAAGGTACATAAGAGAAAACATGATCGTATAGGCAGGAAGCTCTACATTGATAAATAAAAAATCCCAGCAGTAAAGAATAATTTTGTAATTGAATCCACAAATTGATATCAAGTCTTGGCTGACAGTAGTACCCCGAGTTTGGGGGTGGAGAACATCTGGAAGAATGTGAAGGAAGTTTTGGAAGAGGTTGGTAAAAATTGTTTAGGAGACAGTCTCAATTGAGTTGATTTTAATAGTTCTTTTGAACGTGATTACACCTCTGGAATGACTGAAAACACAAGTTTGGAATTCTATTTTATCAATTACGGGGCCCAGGATTACTGCAGACTTGGAGGTCATCTATCCACCCCCAAAGCCATGTTCTAGTAACGCTACTGGAGCGCATAGTCTGTAAGTGCTGTATTGGAGCTTCTCCTGGAGAATAAGATAGTGGTCAAAGCACATGAGGCAAGGCTTCAAGGGCTTACTGCCTTGAATATAGGTTTGTGAAGGAGGATATTTTAACTATCAAAACATTGTTGTTATTTATTAATAATCGGTTATAGTTTTCCTCACTTTACTCTGGTTTTATCTTCAGTTTTAACATATTTTATTCATTACAGTTGCTGACTGAAGGTGATATCATATACCTATACTTAGTCAAATATTGTTACCTTTATCCGCGTCCTCAGTTCCACTAGCGTCCCTTGTAGGTCCCCCGAGCCAGTTAGACAGGGTTCCAGCCCCTAGCTCCCAGCGCAGCGCCGTCCCATTGCGGTTGGACCACTCACACGTGTTGAGATCCGCATCAGTGCCAAAGTCGCAGAGTTCTGAAACATTCACAATTGTATCCTTCTAATGTTGTTGAGTAAAAATTTGTTAAAATATCATATAGGTTGATAAATATTTATATTTGATTAAGTTTAAAATGTGAATAAAACATCACATGGTGCACAAATAAAAATAAACATTTTCAAATTTAATTCCTATTTTAATTGATAAATACCCCCGTCGCAGCAAACCTGACAACTAAGCGAATTTCCATTTGCCTGAATTGATTTTCAATTAAATATATTTAAATGAGTACCTAGGTTTGCTGCTACAAGGAAACTAATAAAGTGTGTTTTTTAGTAAAATATTAATAGCTTAGTACAAAATAAATAAGTTTGCCAAGATTCAAACTACAACATTTTACAATATTCTCCATAAGAATAACATGGGAATTTTTAATTTAAAATTTTTTAAATTTTCTCCGTTACCAATAACCGTACAAAAATACTTTTACATACTAAATTATTTGTTTTTTTAAGCTCTTTAAAAGGTATAAAGAGAAATTGGGAAACTTTGTGTTTTGAGGGTCAAAAGTGAGAAAAACCAATTTTTACCCCATAAAACCCCCCGTAAAGCCCTGTTCCCATGGTCTGATCATGCTGGTACGCGAACTCATTCAAGTTTATCCCGCTTTACACCTTTAAACCAAATTTCATCAAAATCGGACAAAAATTACTCAAGTTATCGCGTTCACGGACACATATATATATATATATATAAATCTATTATATATATATATATATATATACATATATAAAAATGTTAACGAATGGTGTTTTTGGCCTCTGGGGACATCAAAATGAAAAAGTAAATCGCTCCCGGGCTTAGGTCTTACCATGCCACCTACGGTAATAGCTACTTCCCTATAGGGAAATTCGCTAAAAATAAGGAAAATATGTTTGCCTGTGTGATTTGAGCTCAAGTTGGCTTAAATTTTATACAGTGAGACAAAACTCCTCAAGTACAGAGAGATTTACCATTCTTGTGATGCCTGATGATGGTTCTATTGTGAACCAACACTGTCACCAAAACTATATAGGATTTCCAATAGTATGGGCATTTAAACTATTTACAAATTTTACGTTTGGAATGACTAGGCTCAGTAGTCTGGCTATTCAATTCACTATGTAGGAATTACTATGGGGAGTTACTTCATATATGACTGACATGTACAGAAAACAGTATTATTTTATAACACAACAGAGTGGAAATATCATTGCCAAGAATCCATGTACCATTAAAAACAGTCAGATTTAGTGTCTTCTTTAAATTGTTATTGGTGAAAACTAAGGGCTTAAATTAAGCCTTATATCCTGGAATCATTGTTAAATATTAAATGAGAGTGGTTTCATTTATTAACAACAGAAAGACTAAACTAAAAAAAAGGAGGATTGCTTACCAGAAGTTTCTTGTCTCTTTGGTCGCTCCTGAAATGAAAGTTGAATAAATGAAATTATTGTTTGGGAAAATAAAGTCAATAATAATTTTCAATAATTATCAATATTATCATTAATAACTAATTGTCAATAATTATTAATAATTATCAATAATAATAATTATTATAATGAGGCAGAATCACCAATAAAAATGGGATGTGATTGAGATTGATCAACAAATTAAAATGGTTTTAACAGCCACGTTGTTTAATTATATTAAAATCAAAATTGTGCCACTGTTGAAACCTAAAATTCTTTATCTTCCCTACAGCGGCTGGTATCGGAGAGGAGTTTATAACACAAGGATTGTGTGATCAGATATCAGCGTTATCACACCTCTAATAATTCTTAAGGATTGTTAAGGATCAGATTCAAAACCAAGAGGACTAGTGACTTCTGTGACAAGTTCACCAGATCATTTACTTTCAGGTAAATAACATCTGACAGGAGATAGTATGCAGTAATATAAAACAATAAAACCAAATAAAATAAATGGTATATGATTTTTCAATTCTAGAATTTCAAAAGTTGATCAGAATAAGGAGGCAAAATTAGCACTTACAGCATTATTTGTGTAGTTATCCAACAGCTGAAAGAGGTTGACAGAGAGTGGTGGAGATGCGGCAACACTGGAGATAGTGGTCAGGACTACCAACAGCACAACATTCATCCACCAGCTGATACTCATGTTGGCTCTATAAGAAACATCCAAACTAAGTGCTGACTCATTATTTAATTTAGAATTTTTTACTATAAGTCCCAAGAATTCAACATCTCAAACAGATATTGATCTTGGCCTTCTAAAGACAACCGTGAAACGTGTTAAAAAAAGAGATGGCATTTGAAACCATACAAACTGCAGTTATTACATGCTTCATCTTCATGATTGCAACAAAAGGTGGGAATTTTGTGCTGATATGCTAATGGATGTCGCAGAAGAAGGTTTCTCTTATCGTTGGATTATTTTTATGAAGCCATGTGTGATATGTCCAGTAAAGTTAATCGTTATTGAGTAAGAATTAGAGAAACCAAAAACCCCTGTATGGCTGTTAACATGAGAGATTCACCAGAATTGGATATTTTCTGGATTGTGTCTTCAGTCAAAGTATATGGTCCTTTCTTTTTTTTAAAGAAAACACTTTATCAAGAATGACATAACTTTATGGCAATGGCAGTTCCCTCGATTTGGAGATGACTGATAAATTCATTTTTATGCAAGATGGTGAGCCTCCACAATTCCTTAAAATTGATTGAACATTCCTGAACAACATTCTAAATTGATGGATAGGGAGAGAGAGGAGAAGAGGATCTCATTTTTCACTTTGGCCTTCCAGATCATCAGACCTCACTCTGCATGATTTTTATCTTTGGGTGACATCAAAGATAGGGTTTTTGCTCCACCTCATTTGCTGTTTTGTTTTAAGAACTCATCTTACACATAACAGAAGCTGTGGAATCTATCACTCCAGAGACTTTATCCAATATAGGGCAAGAAATTATGATGTGTTGTGCTTCCCATGGGGCAGATGTTAAGTGTATTAAATCTCACTGAAATAACAAAAAATATTCTTCTGTTTAATGCATTTTTATGTAAAGTTTGTCTGTTATAAGAATATTAAATCATCTCTTACATTTTGAAACAACCTGTTTATATGACCAGAAATACCTTAGTAATCATATAACACGATCTTTAATATTTTTTCTAGAGTTAGATACTGTAATTTCCCATATTAGGTGAAAGAATCGAAAATAGATAGACAGATTTTCTACTAAACTTTCATTAAAAAGGTGAAGTTACTTTTATTTGTTGAGTTGAGTATTTGCTTGTTTGTAAGCTGCTTGTAAAATAGGACCAGAATGTTATCTGATGACATTATTTTTATGGTTGTAGAATGAGTCTAACCCACGTTATGCATACACGTTCCGTATGAAATAAAATAAAAGCGTTCCGGGGTATGATTTAACATTTTTCAGTGGTAAGGGTCTACAACCTTAATTTCTCAAGGTAGAATCAACTTGGGATATATGTTACCTTGGTTGGCCTAATATACTTGTCAGCAGACACAGAGACTCATTACTGTACTGGCAGTATGAATAGTTGTACTATCCTGAGCATTTTAAGAGTTTCTAGTGGCAAAGTTTCTGCATTGGTCAATGTTCACTTCTCCTGGTGGATTTAACTCAGAGCGTATTGGCCTCGTTGGCCTGAAATGCTTCTCAGACTTTGAGATTCATTGCTCACAAAATTTTTTATTTTGAAATCCAGATTTTTTATATTCTGTGATTTAAAGTACTTCCTTGTTGCAAAGTATCTGCACTTTTTATTATACTGGGTATTCAACAGAACCTTTGTAACTTTAATTTACCTTACATTCTTTTCTGAAACTAACACGAGTGCCCAAAGGAGAGGACAACGGCACACTTGTACCACTGGCATTTTCGGGGGATTATTTTATTTTACCTATTGCCATCATAACATTTGTTCTTTGCAACAATATGATGTCATCGCGATCGCAAAAGATAAGTTTACCCTTAATAATCAGACTGCGATCGCACTATATGATGATGAAGCCTTCGCGAACAGATGTTGCAGTGGTTTGACAAGAAATAGCGCCATCGTAGGAGATGATGATAATGTCTTCGTGACAATAAGGAAATGTCAAGATATTGTCACCATCACGGAAGGCGAAAATGATGTCTTCGCAGCCGCAGGGAAATGTCAAGATATATATGCGTAATCAAGGAAGACGGTGATGATGTCTTCACCACCGCAGAGAAGTGTCAAGATATTGCCGCAATCACGGGAGAAGATCATAATAATATCTTCACAACCGCTGGGGAATATCAACATAAATAGCCGCCATTGTGGATAGGGATGACGATGTCTTCGCAACCGAGGAGGAATGTCGAGGTATTGCCACGATCACCGGGGATGAAAAAGAGTCTTTATGATGCGGAGGAATGTAAATATATTGTCACGTTCACGGAAGGTGATGATAATGTCTTCATGACCAGGGGAAAATATCAAGATATGGCCACAAACACAAAGGAGATGATTATGTCTTTGTGACAGCAGGGAAATATCCAAATATTTCTGCACTCACGGAAGGCAATGATGATGTTTGGGTAAACAGAGGGGAGTCTTCATGATGCAGGGGAATGTCAATATATTGCCATGCTCACAGAAGGTGATGATGATGTCTTTGCGGTAATAAGATGGGCATATGCTCTAGATTTGGCTGCAATTCCAGGAGATTTTAGAAATTTTGCTGCGATAGGAGAGATTACCTCGATATGGGAATGATGACGGATTACTGTCATAATGTCATTATGATCCAGACAAATAGAAGATCGCAGTCTCAGAGAGGACGCAGCAAGATCATAGTGTTCCAATTCCCCTGGTCCGGTAATGGCTGCCTGGTCATGTGTTTGTCCAATTGTGGCTATTTCATTATGTCTTATTTGGGTTAAGGAGGATCTCCCTAACTCTCTTTAATGAACATGGCCATTTAATAATTTCAAAATTACCCAAATATTTCATCGTCTCCATTGTTTTGTATTGTAGCTTTGTACTAATGTTCACAATTAATATTTTGTATTGACATTGACATATATTGTGGCTATGTTATGGGGGGAGGTGAAGAAAAGGGTATTAGGAAATGGGGGAATTTGCGCTCCTGACCTTGGAGGGATGGGCACCTCTAGACACTGAGATGCCCTTCTCACCAGGTTGTTGATTCCTGACTCATGACTATTGATATCTTGTGATTTCAAAGATTATCTAGTGACGAAGTGTCTGCACTGTATTATGGGAGAACTATGTGACCTTGGTTGGCCCTGCATACTTGTCTGGCTATTGCTGACAGTGTGATTAGTAGATCGGATCAGCGACCTAATTGGTGAGTGACGAGTGACTGTGCAGGCCAATGTCAGAGCAGATGCACACGGGTGGTCACATTCAGAATGTCCTTCAGTCTTCCTGTCCCCTAGGTCACTAGTCATCCCCTGACCTCCAATGTGAATATCTCCAGTAAGGGAACTGTTAGGTTTATAACTCCAGCATGCATAGCAGAAAAGGGATCCACTTCCACAAGGTCCAATCTTCATACCAGTCTTGTCTTAAACTGTGAACTAGTCTTTATTGACTTGATTTTGATTGGAATCAAAGCAACATTATTAGGTACATCTATCTCCTGATGTCAACATAGCTATAAATAATATGTGCTCGCAGGAGAGGGGGGGGGCATAAATCCATTTAAAAAATCCTAAACATTGGATAGACAATGTATAACAAGCTATTTAGTGAATTATTGGTGCATTAAAGAAAGGTCAAGGGCGCAACATCGGGGTGGGAGGGGGTAATGGTACTTCCTCCATAGGGGCTACTAGGTATTTATTTTTTATAAAATTCAAATTTGAACCTAAACATGATTACGATTGCAGTAGCAAGAAGCATCTACGGAGATTGGGCAATCAAAATTCACAATGTTACCAAAATTGGGAGAGACGATCACGATGCCACTGCTATTGCGAGAGGTAATCATGATTTCTCCGCTATGCCGGGAAACGGTCAAAGTTTTGCCAAGATCAGGAGATACGATTATGGCATTTTCCGCGATTTCTAAAATGGTCACTATAGTGCCACGATCACAATTATCATGCTGACAATAATGATGACTTTGTGATAAAAGCACATTACTATTTCTAATCTATAAGTAATCGATAGAGCTAATGCTGTTTTCCTAATAGTAGCATGGACGTTGAAAATCAAGATATCATGTACATAGTTTAAACTTGTATTTTTGTTGTTAAATAAGCTGACAGATAAGTTTAGTTAAATTGTAAACAATAAACTTTCTGTTTTTAGCCATTGTCAAAAGAATAAAGAAATTTTGCCAACAAAGTATGAAGATTTCTTTCTCAAGATTCACAAAGAAAAATTATAAAAAGTTCTGAGATTTCCACTACCTCATGTCAGTACTGATAAGAAATACTGTATATATTTAATAGCCCAGATAAATATTTAAAAAAAATATTTTCAAATAGTGGGTTAAATAAATCTGATAAAATGAAAAGATACAATAATAATTATGTTATGGGCAATTGTGTCTGTACGTTAGAGTTATTTTTATAGTGTAAGATTTGGGGTTGTTTGCGATTCACCAGTTATTGAGTCGAGTCGGGTTTTATGTTGGGTCTCCTTATCTGTTTGTGTCTGTCTGTGTGTCTGACCTGTCAGTATGTGACGCTGTCAGGTTTTGTTAGCTTTAAACTTAAAAGTTTTTCTGTAAGACTATGATGCAGAGAGATTTATTTTAATTTTCAACATGTGGTCAAATCCGGGATTTGCCCCAAGGGCCAGCAAATTCGCTGTTCTGTTCTACACAATTATCGAACACTAAAGTCATTTAGTTATCTGATCTTAAAAAATTACATGACTACGTTTAATTGTTTGACATTAGAAATTTCAGAACGTTTGCAAAGACCTATCCTAAGTAAAACCGATTTCGTGGTATGCAAAGTTTGTCATGGGTATGGTTGATAATCCAATTTTATAAATAAGTAAAAAGTTAAATATATATTTATATATGTATATCTTTCACCCAATACATTTTATCCTGGTTCTGAAATCTAGTGTGTGAAAGAGTAAAATCTTTTGATGGCTATATTAATTGGTAATTAGCCTAAAATCGCTCACTTATTGATTTACTCGAGGGCAAATTATTGAACGACTCTTAATAATTTTTTCCGATGTTTAATAAGACAAATTAAATAATGAAGAACTTTAGTCACATTACATTAGAAGATCGACAAATGAATACGACGAAAAGATAAACAAAATCTAAACATAATACAAGGATTGTAGTCTGTAGATTAATAGTCAATGATACAAGCGTATCACTATAATTCTCTATAATTCTCACGAATAGGAGGATAGGAATTTAACCTTTAAATCTAAACACGCTTACCGTTTTTCAAGGAGACAAGCATATTATGTACTATCCCAAGACCCTGTAGTATGTGAAATAGTTTGTTAGAACTTGTGTAAAACGAAAACTATTGTAACAATAAACACACTCAAGCCGTCTCGCCTAATCTACGCTCTCGTCTTCCTCCTTTTGACGTTGACATGAACTCTTGTTATGTTTCTTAACTCACTTAACTCGTCAAGGACTCCTAGTATAGCGAAAGGATGGAAGAGCAAGCGACAAAAGATATGATAATGACACCCTATTCAAGGTTTTGTGAATTTCCTTGAATTCGTTTCAACACTTGCTTCCGCCCATAATAAAATCTAGTTTATCCATTGCATTCATAGTGGCTTATTAGTACAGTATGACTACATATTTCTAGCCTATAACTCCATGATTCCAATGACAATTCAAACACAAGAATCGGGCTGTAGCAAGTTAGTACAAAATCACCATAAAACAAATATTTAAAAATGTGCTTCGATTTGATAATGCCCATTTTCCTAAGTGCCTAGAATTATTCATTACTATATGAGCTCCAGATTGACACATGAGGCAACCCTGATATTGGGAAATGCGGAGAATATAAAAGACGCCTTTTTAGGTTTACCTGTCAGTAGAGCAAAATTGTGTCTAACTTCATTGTTCAAAGCTAATGCTGAAATAACTGAAGATATTTCGTTGCAATGCAACATATTCGAAGCTTGCAACACGTCAAACACATCAAAATGTACACATAATACAGTACATTTACACGACACGGGACATTTAAACACGAAAAAACACGATAGCGCTATTGCACACTACGGCGGTTGTATGTAGACTCCCTATGAATGAATACTATAGAAAAGACGCTTTGGGCCCGTGTGATAAACTATATTTTTCATCATATCGCACTATTCAATTCATAAAACAAAATGTTGTGAATTATTTATGCTTATAGGTTGACTCAAATTTGGTAAGATCTTGTTTCTTTATACAATCAAACAGCTGCTACCAATGTATTCAACTATGTTACCTGTTTACGTAGTTTATTAAGAGTGGTCAAATTCCTGAAGTGTCTTTACATTTTAATCCAAACATCGATTAAGCTGTATTTATTCTAGTAAGATGTGATACAAAGCAAGGCGGTGACAAACACAAATAGATTCATGTGACGATATGATAATTGTTAATGGGATCTATTTTCTTTGTCGAAATCAGCGGAAGGAGTTAAATAAGGGTTAAATATACAGGTGATAAAACCCGTAGATGCGTAGACTCCAGTCAATTCTTTTTTTACCTTAGAGAGTAAAAGAAGTATACGACAAAAGATTTATTTTACCTAACATAAAATACGCCCCAAACAATTGTATATTACTCTACACTTGTTTTGTTATATTAATTTAAATACAAACAAACTATTTAAATATTGGTTGATATTGTTATAGAGTCAAGTATCAAGGAAACAATCCTAGGAACACTTTAATACCATCAATCATTTTGATAACCATCCCTAACTTACAAAATCTGTACTTATTGACCTCAAAACTAAAATAGTTATGTTAAATAAGAGATAAACCAGAAACTTGTGTTTTACGTAACAGGGATGTATAAGCATCTCTATGCGGATTTTATGGACTATTGCAGAACATTTTTCTTCTACATGATTTTAAACACATTTTTTGAAACGACGAATAATTAAAATTTAAATAAGTGAAATATAATACAGTATGAAGAATTCTTAATGACGGTAAACTGTGAGAATATGAGAATTGCTAGTATATATTCATTCTCATGAAAATAATTTATTGTTTAGTGTAGTTCTAAACGAATAGCGTAAAGCTTGAATTTATAATTTGGTGACTGTACATTACTTTTTATAGAATAGAGGGGTCTAAACGAATAGCGTATCTTTATTGTTAAAGCTTGAATTTATAATTTGGTTACTGTACATTACTTTTTATAGAATAGAGGGGTCTAAACGAATAGCGTATCTTTATTGTTAAAGCTTGAATTTATAATTTGGTTACTGTACATTACTTTTTATAGAATAGAGGGGTTTAAAGAATAGCGTATCTTAACTGTTAAAGCTTGAATTTATAATTTGGTTACTGTACATTACTTTTTATAGAATAGAGGGGTCTAAACGAATAGCGTATCTTTATTGTTAAAGCTTGAATTTATAATTTGGTTACTGTACATTACTTTTTATAGAATAGAGGGGTCTAAACGAATGGCGTATCTTTATTGTTAAAGCTTGAATTTATAATTTGGTTACTGTACATTACTTTTTATAGAATAGAGGGGTCTAAACGAATGGCGTATCTTTATTGTTAAAGCTTGAATTTATAATTTGGTTACTGTACATTACTTTTTATAGAATAGAGGGGTCTAAACGAATGGCGTATCTTTATTGTTAAAGCTTGAATTTATAATTTGGTTACTGTACATTACTTTTTATAGAATAGAGGGGTTTAAAGAATAGCGTATCTTAACTGTTAAAGCTTTAATTTATAATTTGATTACTATTACTGTACATTACTTTTTATGGAATAGAGGGGTTCGGTTCAGGTTTACTGACCAAACAACTCTTCCAGCCATTAAACTTAAGACAATGTTTATAGTATGAATTCAAAGATCATGACAATTTATAGCAAATCAATTTATTTGCTAAAACTATTAACAATTAATATATTATTTTTTGTAAAAAATGTTCATGAATGCGATATGATTAACTATCAGTATTAATGTACCCTAAACAAACGTAACGGGTGTATATTTTTGCTTGAGTCATGTTCTCGTTGTACTTTTCACAATATCAAAGTACGCTTTGAAAGTCAACTCTACTTCCGCCAATTTTTTACCGGATACGACATGGAGCGTTGTATGAAATTTCTATTGTAACCGCAAAATTGCTTGATTCGCTTCCGGTAAGTATGCGACACTTCAATGTTTTCCTATAGGGAAAATTTTTTTCGATTTAGTATGTAGACTAATTTCTGTACACTTACTTATTAATTTGCTTACTTCATACTTATAACATTTATAATTTTTTATACTTTTGATGATAAAGCTTTGCTCAGTAGGGGTTAAAGCTCCTCAATTCAGTGAAAGAGTAATGCGTAGTTAGGGAACAGTGTTTGATGTTACAACCAACAAGAAACAATAAATGTTCAAACACTATAAAAAGTAGTTTTTAAGAAACTTAAGGCAAATAGAAGTGTTACTTGTACCTTTTATCTGCAGGGTTTCGTAAAACCCTTATATAGTAAACTTATTTATTAATTTAATTTTTTGACAATCAGAAAAATGTGATTAAAAATAAAGTGCCAACAAATGTTATCGGTTTACCATAAAATAAAATCTATTAATTACACCCTCAAAACTGTTATCAACACTTAAAGTGTAAATTATAATGGGTATAATTCAATATTTAATTAAACTGACTAAACCAAAAAACTATTTTTTCGGGGGAGAGTGATCCGCTAAACTGTGGATAGTTCTCGTCTAGTATGTCAGAAGGCAGCCAGTTCGATCGTGAAAATTCGAATGATTTGAAACTGAATCCAGCTGTCTTTGATCAATGTGCTCAAGAAACAGCTGATCTTGGGCAGTAATACATAGAGTATCTCACTCAACTACACTCATCTCTCTTTTCTATTTAGGTCTAAATACACCCCACTTTCTTCTCCATTTCATATAGTGACTAGGTGTTACCCGTCGCGTCGGCTCGCCCGATATAATTTTGTGTTTTATTACCACTATGAACCCGCTAAAGGCTAAAATTGTCTTTTGTATGTATAACTGTCCTTTCACCAGGAGTTTTTCACCTTCCTTTCACTTAGAATAATTATAGGCCTACCCTTAAACTGAATTTACCAGTAGTTGAGCTAGTTCTCTTTTTACGTGATAGAAAAGAAAAGTGTTACATATCTTACAGTTACATCCTTGTCTTAGACATCTCCGAGAGGTGGGTTCCGAACCACTGTTCCCGGCTTTGTCGCTTAATTTAGTAATTTTTGATAGGCAATATTTTGACCCCAAGTCTCCTAGATCAGAAGCCTTTCACACTCGCTGTAATCAATAGAATAGCCGCATTCTAATGCTACAATAATATGTTGCACATATTATGTTGATGTCTAGTAATAGGGTTTCGCCTAATGAAATATCACTATCATGTTTCAATTAATTATTATACTACCTAGAGAATTGACCTTGCCGACGTGAATAATTAATTCAAATCGAAGACAAACGGAAATGATAATTCTTCTAATAGTCGACCTTGTATGAAGTATAAATTGTCTCACTAGAAAAGTAGCTATAGAACCTTTCATGAATCACAATACCTGTCACAACTATACATGCAAAGGTCGGCTTTATAAGACTAGTGAATTTAGGTGACGTGAAAAAGTGGAATCAATAACTTACAATGCCAAAGTGTGAGGCTATTAACCTATAGAGCGGTTCCAGTATTCCCACACTTCGGGCACACAGAAAGACAACTAGCGAAACGCTTATAACGTCTATAAAAATTACTTATTAATTGAATGATACAAAAATTGTTTTGAAAACTATTAGGCATGGTTTTACAGTTATTATGCATGTAGCCTATTGATTGACATTCTATTGTTATGTGAATGTGTTGTGCTTTTGATGTTTTATCCGTCCATATTTATAAAACTTAATTTCAAATTTCAAAGCAAGGCTTTTTATAGTCAAACATTCCTATTTAACCCTAAGTAGGCTACGGTAAAAATCGTCGTATCATGGAATATGAGTAAGTGGTACACTTCAGAGAATCACAATTGTACGCGCCCATTTTTACCGTTTACTCCAGTGGCATTTTCAATTAAGGAAAACCCAACACTTTTTAACAATAGAGAAAAATAATAGAAAACTAGTGGAACCCCGTCGAAATCGACGGTTAATCTTGAGGTTTTATGTAAATTCAGCCAACTGCGATAGATAGAGTGAAGTCATTAAAATCTTAGTCAAATGAAGGGAGGATAAGCATAATAATAAGTATGACGATTGTGTTCCCTAAAAAACGTGATTGTTGAATTCGTTTAACACAATATTTCCTACCTTTTTATCGGCTTTATGTTGCCCAAAAGGTTTTTTAGGAGTCGTTATAATTGTTTGTTCATGAGTTTGTTTTATGTCAAAGCCACTTTCACTATCTGGGAGAATGAGTTCATATAATTAGTCTATCATGTTACGGAAAGAGTCAATATTTATTACTAACAACTAATTCCAACTGCTTTAGAAAAATCATTCAGATTGTATCCAGATTTATAAGTAAATCTTCATCTTTAGTCATAAAAATACAGAATTTTATCATCATTTAAATAAGTTTTTTCTGTATTTGATAAAAATATCTGATTCTCCAGATAGCAGTAACATTCTTACTTCAATCTAAGCAATTTTAATTCCTTCTCTTGCCACATCGACCCATGTATTTAATCATCCTGTTCTTACTTGATAATTCATTAACTTAGGGGGTAGTTTTGCCTGGCCATATCGACCACATAAAGCATGTTTTTCGTGGATGGAATGAACCATAATTGTAGGAAATTTGATCACAAATCTTGAACATTTGTGGAACCAAATGCATAACCTAGTCCAGCCTTGGTAACAAATTATGCAAATGCGATGAGATGTGATGACACTGTTGTGTTTCCGAATGTGTTGTATGTAGTGAGGTTCAGATGCGTTGTTCGACCTAGCTACATGTGTACATCAAAGTAAAAACCCTGTAGGCCTGCACATTTTTCTAAAAATACCTGAATTGACATTAGTTCACCTACTTCACCAAAACCATAGATGAAACATACTCCGTAGTTAGTCTATTCCAAAACTTGAACACAGCTCTCATCCTCAATGCAAGTTACTCATCTATGACACAATTTTCCACCCGATTATCGAAAACTTTCATACCAATAAATGAATTTGTGGTGTTCTCTCTTGAATTGAAAAATAAATGGTGATTGAAAGTAGGAAAAAAAGGCAAGTGCCAACCTTACAATACATAAGCTAACCCGATAAGGAATAGTTATATGTTCCTTTGAAAATGATATGTCACACTTATTTCATAATTTAACATTTTCTAAGAGCAATAAAGCATAGATTTTTGAACAAAACATTTAAAACGTATCATAAATTCATCATTTTGTTGAAACTATAAAAAACTTACCATGCAGTGGAGAATCATTTTAAAATCATAAATAATAATGTAAACATTTAATTTTGACAGTTTCAGTAGACCTTTGAATACAATTTTAATATTAACAGCTGGTTCATTAAAAGTAGTGTAAAATTATCCATATGATCATAATGTAAACAAAATTGCAGAGTGAACTTTAAAGGCCTCTGGGGCAGAGCCCCAAGGAAATTTACCTCTTTTCTATTTTGAGGGCTCACCTACAGACCAATACCTGTCTTTAGACACCCCTACCAAGTTTCTACACCCAGCCGTTCTCTCAAATTAGCTGTGACAAAAACTCTGTTTTCCTCCATAAGAATAACATGGGATGGGACTTTAAAGGCCACTGGGGCAGAGGGCTAACAAATTCAATACATATTATCGTATTTTGGTGTGTTGTTAACCTAGAGACGGGAGTGCCGAGTTTGATCCTTGACACACCTACAAACATTTGAGGAGTTCGACCACAGGGGTTAGTTTATGGTTCTTTCATAAAATGTTACTAGCGTCACAGAAAACATTCTTAGTATGTTTTCTGTGCTAGCGTGAACCCAAGAGAGGGGAAAAGAATCGCAGTTGACAACTTTTTCCTATCTCCGATTTAACACACATGCTGTATAAAACAAGACAAACTGATACCGGCCAATTTTTCGATCGCAAATTCTATGGAAGTTAATTCTAAACTGGGTTTTAGTATCTAAGTTGTATTTTCAATTTTTTGGGTGATCAGTAACTTATTATTATTTTATTTTTATTTAGTCGAGGTAACAGTATGATAATATAAATATAGCTCTACTAATTCAAATCATGATTAATAATAAAATTATTGTCAATAGATATGGTTAATGTTTCTTTCAAAATTCGAATTCCTCCTTCATTTTAAAACAGTAAAAAAGTGATTGTAAAATAGAATGTTTATTTTGATTTAAAGCATGCATGTATTTATCTATATTTATTTATGTGAGTAACTCATGACTATTGGACGAGAGGCTGCAGAGGTTATAATTCGCTCGCCTTACATAAAATTTACCCCTTACCTCCAAAACCATCATAATTACTATCAACCAAAATTTTACTTGTATAATATTAATTTAATTAATTATAGAATGATTTATATTTTCGTTCGTGATTTTCTTAAGGTTGTTCATTTTTTAGATACTATTCTAGTATATAAACCTGATTTTTAAGAGTTCTCAACGTATATTATATTTATAACCTTTGTTCTTTAACCACTATAGCAACCAAGGCATGTTTCTCGCTGGTAAGATCTCTTTCCACGAGCACGGGCTTGTAGCATAGATAAAAGGAGTATAGACACTGTCTTCTTCTTTTAATCTATGCTTGTAGTCCATTCGGGGGAGTAGCTATAATAGTCTGAATGTATCTCTTGTTTATATTTTTTTATGGATAAAACTATTTTGATTTCAGTTGATTTATTTTTACAATACAACTATACTAAATTATTTGAACTTCCGGAACTCATACGTATTTAAAATTTGCGGTGGATATTACTGTAGTTAATTTCTAAAATAACAAAACACTTGTTAATTATTTTGGTAGGATTTTAACAACCTAAACTTCTTGCTGAAATCGCTTTGGTAGCTTTCGTCTGGCGATAAAATGAGAGTGAGATATTTAACATAAACAAATTATAATCTGAGTGTTACCAGAGAATAAATATGCAATTCTTCTTTATCATTCCTCACCCTTTATCCGTCGGTATAAATCTGAAGTAGGCCTAAAGCATAGATTGTTTACTACAGTTTTAATCTACAAATTACTAATAGATGAGACAAAAAAACACAAATTAACTTAGACATAGCTCTTTACATAGTGTATAACTGTTTCGCTAAAATATTTTTATTTATGTATTTAAGAACGAGAATATGGAAATAAATATAATTTAAAAAATTAAGTCATAAAGCTATATATCAATTATTACTTAAAACAGTTTTAATATATGTGACTTTCATAATGAACGAACATTTTTAATTACTGTTTATAAACATAATACAGTCGGAATTAATGTAGAGAATACTGTTGTACAATACACATATAAAATATTATTTATGAAACTTGTGGTAAGTAACATTAAAGTTGTGCAAAGAATTCATGTTTGACTATAGATTAAAATGGGATATGTATGTATTAAAGAATATGTATAATATTATATAATTATAATATGTATTATTATTATAATATAATATGTATACAATTAAAGAATTAAGTAGATAAATACCCCTGCCGCAGCACACCTGCAGACTAAGCAAATTTCCATTTACCTGGTTTGATTTTGAATTCATTCTATTTAAATTTAAAAAATTAAGTCACAAAGCTATACCGGGTGTCCAGCCTAAAGTTTTCCCATAGCTAACTTTTTAATTTTAAATCTGACAAACAACTTCTTATGGGGGACTTCCCTTTATTTTTTATTCTGTATTTTGGGGTGATTTAGAAATTTTTCTAAATGGCCGCCATTTTCCAATATGGCGGACAACTTTGTTTTTTCTTATGGAACACCCTGTATTTTATGGTGTTTTTGGATACTACAGGTTATTTTAAGACATTTTTGTTCTTAGGTATTTTTTCATAAAACCAATGGTTAAGGAGATATGAACGGTTAAAGTTTATTTTCCTCCATAAGAAATGCCTTAAGTTTTCCAATAGCAAACTCTTCTTGGAAAACTTAAGGCATTTCTAAAATATAAAATAAAATACAGGGTGTTCCATAAGAAAAAACAAAGTTGTCCGCCATATTGGAAAATGGCGGCCATTTAGAAAAATTTCCAAATCACCCCAAAATGCAGAATGAAAAATAAAGGGAAGTCCCCCATAAGAAGTAGTTTGTCAGATTTAATATTAAAAAGTTAGCTATTGGAAAACTTTAGGCTGGACACCCGGTATATCACTTATTACTTAAAACAGTTTTAATATATGTGACTTTCATATTGAACGAACATTTTTAATTACTGTTTATAAACATAATACAGTCGGAATTAATGTAGAGAATACTGTAGAAATTCACTTGTAATTGAATTTGCAATCGCCTACCTACTTTTTGTCACAGTCACTAATTTATTTATACAAATATTTTATACAAGATTATTATGACGTACGTTGCCGTTCCTTGTACAAACATTTGAATTACAATCTTCGGAAAGCTATAACATACGCTATACCAATGAATTTAATTTTGACGTACTTTTATTTGAGAAACAAAAAATAATTGTTGATAGAATTTCTTTCGACCCGAAATCGACATTGATTGTTAGTACAGTACTCCGATCTCCGATTAATTATTTAGGTTAGATTTGTTTTTTTTTTCTGTTACGAATTCCTTATGATTAAATAAAAAAAACTGCTATCTCAGAGTGTGTAATAATAAATAAGATAGATTTTTAAACTCAGAAAAAATATATTTTAAAACAATTGCGTATGCTGTATTTCAAATCCAATAATATTTACACACGTTCCTTTTTGTAACAAAATAAAATGTCAATGTTTCGCGTTCACTTAAGTTAATGATTATAGTATTGGATGGATTATAAATGTATGATAAACTAATACATCACTTTTTCATAATCGTGACTGTATTATAAGCTTGCGTTTTACTATCATTACTCTACTATTAGTTTACGCTATACTTTGCAGATGATGATATTATTGGATAGAATATGACTCTATATTGTAGAATAAAATGATTCAGCGATTGTCGAATATGACTCTATATTGTAGAATAAAATGATTCAGCGATTGTAAAATATGACTCTATATTGTAGAATTAAATGATTCAGCGATTGTAATTATGACTATAGATTGCAATAACAAGAGGCTCGATAAGTGACCCTTGATAACCAGTCTAATGGTATATTTAATCGAAGATGCTATTACTACAAGAATTATAACTCACAAATTTAATATATTAATCAGTTATTACCTGTATAACACTTTTATACATTTACAAAAGATTTCAGGCGACTTATTACGTTAATTGCGTCTTAAATCTGAGTAAATTTTCAAATTTACACAATATTTACTTAAAATAGTAGCCTAGTTGATGATGATAACATTACTGTATAGATTATAGCTAAATAAGTAAACTAATTAGTTAATCAACTCTTCAGTATAATTATAAAGGATCGGCAAGTGACCTATCTTAACAGCGACTGTATGTAATGCATGTAGCCAAACACAGTTTCTACCTCGAGGATGAGTAAGAAAGTGCCTCTCTAGACTGAATGGTGCATCAGTGAATGGCGTATGGTGGACGGCGTGGGATGACTCACCACTACGGAGGACACGGAAGTTGTACCGACACTGCACCCGCCACCGCCGCCGCCGCTCTGCTGGTCACCCACCCACTCTTTTGTTTGTCCAGTCACTATAACAACCATTGTAACGACACGGCCCAGGGCCATTACCCCCGTGTCCGTGTGTGGACACGGCTACAATAGCCACCGTTCGATCCGCTTTCCCCGCAACACTACACGCTGGGCTTCAACAGGTCCATCGATCCATCGACACAACACAACACAACAATCACCGGTCACGAAAATACCTCCCCTAAACTCGGCCCGGTCCTTAACCCTTTAATGGCTAATTGGGCTGAGTAACGTGCTGCTAGCTTGGGGGGAAACAAAACATATTTTGGCTATTTTATATGACATAAACATTACTGAGCCTTAAATCCTTAACATACAGAAAAAAATTGTGGCTATTGAGGTTAATAAATACTTAACGGTTTAATATACACACCACTACTCTATAGGATCACGACTAAGCCAAGCATTAAATCAATAAAATAATTTATTTAAAAGATAAGCTAAGATTATGACGAAATATACACTCAAATACAATCACATTCGATTATCTTTGATCTCGGGCCACTTTAGTAAATGGGGCCGATTGGCCTAGGCAAGTAAGAGGTTTCAGATATGTTGGGGGCGCAGGGAAAAGTAAAGGGCTGGGGGGGGGCAGAGGGATGGGGACCTTACAAGTAAGCTGGAGGAGGACAAAATTATCTCTCGGGGCCCATAGTACTTTACGTAGCACCTCCACAAATTATTTCTCAACATTTCACATGTACAGTACAGGATAGGTATAGAGAACCAAAATTCTATTACGGTACATTTTGATTTTTAGTTTATTTTGATGAACAGTAGACAGGCATAAGCTTAGAGCTTAGATGATGTTTTCAAAGTGCAATAAAATGTTTTAGTAAGATTATATGATATTCGTAGATACTATATTGGCATGTATACACTAATTATGAACTAAATTAGGTGGTATAAATAGAAATTAATCATTGGCCTTTTATAATATCAATAAGTTTGATATAGGCTTAACTATAACTGTAATGTGTTTACAACATAATAAAAGTTTAATTATTTGTCTAATGTTAATATTTGATTGTGGTAAGTTTATGTAATTTGCACACATTCAAGTCATGCAGATCTCGTCATCTCTGTCACTCCGACCAAAAAGTGCACTTTTATGCCATATAAAGGTGTGCAGAGTTTAGCACAAAAACTTTTTGACATTCTTACTTCAGAAAGACAGTTTTAATCTAACTGCAGTTAAATGTTTTTGGTTGCAGCATTGTATTTAATTAAAAAAAGAAGAAAGAAGAAGAAGAAAGAGTGCTTCATTGAAATAAAATAATATTGATACAATGTTTACAAATGCACACAAAAAACCATGGTCAAAGACAGTCTGTTTGTGGTCCACATATTTATATACAAATTTAACACCTTAAAAGAGTCCATGAATCACAACATACAATTATTATTCATTACACAAACTGAGTTCCACTACAGAAATATATTTACATAGCACATACTAAAACAGAACAGAGTATAAATTAATAAAAAATACAATTGAAATATAATGAAAAACTTAATTCTCCTTACAAACAATTAATTTATAAAATAAGACTGTGAATTACTTTGATTTCCACCTTTCTCATGAGAACCGAATTTTTAATTTTAATATTGAAATTCCACTTTGACTGTACTTCAGTATTTGACTGACAAAGACCTTTAATTTGATGCAAATCAACCTATGCTTATGTTAAAGATTTATTTCCAACTCCTAGTCCCTCTGGGAAGGCAGCTTATCACTAGTACTTGTGTACATGGCCATAAATGGGAAAAAGCTGCACTTTTTGATTGGAATGTGACATTTTCTGTCGTCATAGCTGATGCCAAAAGGTAACTTTTCATATAGGGAGCCACTTCAACTATTTTACCACTATTTTACTTGGAGCCTTGGAGCCTATTTTACTTGGAATTTCTTTGGAGCCTGAAACACAAACACCCCTGGTAAATCGGCCCTCACCATCGCAGCCTCACCTGACTCCACAAAACTGTAATTTAAACTCTTCTCTGAACCACCTCGTCAACCTGACTTAAATTTAAAATTGGCAAAAAATTCAAAAACAAAATTATCATCTATTCAAAATTTTAAATCAATTAAAATATTTCATCAAAATATTCAACACCTCTCATCTAGAAAAGAGTCTTTGGAAATTGTAATGGAGGAGATAAAACCAAATATTATTGTTTTGACTGAGCATAATATGACAAAAGGTAATCTAGAAAGATTTAATTTAAATCAATTTTCATTAACTGCCGAGTATTGCCGCACCACCACTTCAGGTGGAGGTGTGGTGATATTTTCAGAGAAGGGTTTGAAAGCTAGGCCTTTAAATTTAAAAAAGATAAAAGAGCTTACGGAGGATAAGATTTTTGAATGTTGTATAGCAAAGTGTAAAATAAATAAATTTAAGTTTGTTCTTGTAGGTATATACAGAAAGCCTCAGATGCAAAATATGGAGTTTCTTAATAGATTGGATAGGATGTTAGAATCTCTAGTTGCTTTAAAGGATGAGACAAATTTTATTATTGTAGGGGATTTTAATATTGATGTTTTAAGTCTAAGATCAGAGGTTCAGGATTTCAAAAATATCCTTTCTTATTATAGTTTTAGTTATTTAGTAGACTTCCCCACAAGAGTAGGGCCTACATCAGCAACGGCCATAGATAATGTTCTTACCAATTTAGATCAATCCCTCACAGAAGTAACAGGGTTTATTACAAATCTTTCAGATCATGACAGTCAATTACTAACGCTTAAACTGCCGACTGATCATAATTCACAAACTAAATTTCAATACATTGAAAGTAGGGATTTTTCAGAAAAAAACATGAATATTTTTCTCAGACAACTCCAAAATGAGGACTGGTTACCTTTATACATGGCTAGGGTAGAGGATAAGTTTGACACTTTTGATAACATATTTCAATACTATTTTAACTTAGTATTTCCTAAAAAGAGAGTAAAAAGGAATTTAAATAAAAATAAGTGTGGCTGGATTGGTACAGATTTAATAACTGAACAACAAAACATTGTGGAGTTGACTAAAGAAGCTAAGATTACAGGTAATATGGAGCTCTTAAATCACTGTAAGAAATTGAATAAAAATTACAAAAATAAGCTATTAAGGGAAAAAAATCTTATTATGATGAAAAAATAAAAAAATCAGACAATGTATCGAAAAAAACTTGGGAAATAATCAATAGGGAAACAGGTAAAAATTCAGACAGTCTAAAGAAAATAATTTCTAAAGTAAAACATGAAAATTCTGTAGTAAGGGATCCAAAAACTATATAAAATACTTTTAATACATTTTTTACTGAAGCTATAGAGGATTTAGTGCAAAAAACATCCTTAAACTCTTGTTCTCAGTCATCACCTGGGCCAGCACAAATACCTGATGCTTTCCAAAATGAAATGAAATACAGATTTCAATGCACCCCAGTCGATGAGAAAGAGATAAAACACATCATCTCGTCCCTTAAAAATAAACTTTCTAGTGGTCATGATGAGGTTCCCTTGAAACTAATCAAGCATGCAGGGGAGTCATTACTAAAACCCTTAGTGCATTTAATTAATAGCTCATTTAATAACTGGAATTTTTCCTGACAATTTAAAGATTTCCAAGATTGTACCAATTTACAAAAAAGGAGATAGAATGGAAGTAAACAATTATCGACCTGTTTCTTTATTGCCTTCAATTTCAAAAATATATGAGAGGGTGATGTACAATCGTTTGGTGGATCACCTGTTAAAAAATAATCTATTTGATGATCAGCAACATGGTTTTCGCAAGGGTAAATCGGTAACCACTGCTTTGGTAGACTTTACAGAGACTATTATAGAATCGGTTGAGAAAGGAAATAAAGTAGTTGGTATTTTTATGGACCTCACAAAAGCATTTGACAGTATTTCACACAAAATTCTTTTAAATAAATTAAAAAATATAGGTTTGCCTAACTTACAATTAAAATGGTTTGAATCGTATCTATTAAACAGAAAACAGTACGTGGAAATTACATCAATTAAAGACAACCAAGTTTTAAATCACAATTCTAATATAATGGAAATTAAACATGGCGTCCCTCAGGGATCAATTCTTGGGCCACTGTTGTTTCTGTGCTACGTTCAGGGAATGCCCTCTATTATAAATAATACTAATGACACGCAAAGAAATTTGATTCTCTATGCTGATGACTCAAATCTAATATCAACATCTAAAACATATCAAGGTCTTGAAGTATCATGTAGGGAACAGATAAAAAATATCAAATCTTATTTCACAAGAAATTGTTTATTTTTAAACACGGATAAAACTAATAAAATGTTTTTTTCGACGGCACAGAACAAAGAAAAACCTACCATAAGAATAACCATTAACAATAGTGAAATAAACACAATAAACGTCACAACATTTTTAGGGATAGAGATTGATAATAATCTGAGTTGGGATGATCATGTTCAAAAAGTAACTAGTAAAATTTCTACAGGACTATATATTTTATATAGGATGTCATTTTTATGTAATTTTGATACTTTAATAACAATATATTATGTTCATATTCATTCACATTTATCGTACGGGCTGGCAATTTATGGGGGCAGTACAAAGCAAAACTTAGACAAAATCTTAAGACTTCAAAAAAGAGCTTTGCGAATAATGCTAAATCTAGAGCGTGACGCTTCGGTAAAAAATAAGTTTTGCAATTTAAACATACTAACAGTGTATGACCAATATATTTTGGAGTGCATAATTTGCACAAAAAGTCAGCTCCACAATCACATCTTCCGTAGAGATATACATTCCTACTATACTAGAAATAGAAATACAATTGACATCCCCCAACATAAACTTAGCTTTTTTGAAAAAAAAAACGACTTACATGGGGACAAAATTTTTAAATAAATTGCCATTGAATTTAAAAACTCATATGGATAAAAAAATTTTCAGGGATAAAGTTAAAGCTTATCTTTTAACAAAGAATTGCTACTCTATAGAAGAGTTTTTTATTTGATTTTTATTCACCTTTTAAATCTGACAAAATATTAGTTTTAAATCTATCAGTTTTGTAATGTATATCTCTTCATATTTGAATTTTTGCATATACTTGCTGTTCTTAATGTATAGATTTGTTTCTATTGAGAATGAAGGTTTTTTATTTTTTTGTATAAAACTGATATTAATTGTTGATTATATATGTTAAGATTTCTGTAAAACTATTTGTAGCCTATGTATTGAATGTATTGACTCTATTCATGTATGTACATACAGACCGAATAAAGATTATTGATTCTGATACTTATTTTTATCACTATTTTACCACATACTGTTGTACCATATTCATTGTATCTCAGCTTCTAATTTTCTGATTTCAATAATAACTTTATTATTAAAGCTCTTTTCATAAGGAAACTTTGTTATACTGAACATTTAACTGTAAAACCTAAGTGTTTTACAGAATAAAAAAAAACTAAAAATATTACAATACATATATGAAATATTATTTATGAAACTTGTGGTAAGTAACATTAAAGTTGTGCAAAGAATTCATGTTTGACTATAGATGAAAATGGGATATGTATGTATAAAGAATTAAGTAGATAAATACCCCTGCCGCAGCACACCTGCAGACTAAGCAAATTCCCATTTACCTGGTTTGATTTTGAATTTATTCTATTTAAATAACTTATGTTTGACGAATACCTAGGTTTTCTGCTACAGGTGGGTAATAACATGCTTTTTTAGTTAAATATTAATAGCTTAGTATGAAATAAAAACATTTAGCAAGTTCGATCAAAATATATTCATTAACAAGCAAATCGCAACAGATGACAATATTCTCCATAAAAACAACGTTAAGGGATTTCAAATTTACAATTTTTAGCCAATTTCCCATATAGGGAATATGGAGGCAAAAAACACCATCGGTTCAAATTCATATATCGTCGATAAGACCACCTAAGTGACATTTTTGGCAAATATTTTAATGAAAATCCAACAGAATTCGCTGCTATTGTATTTCTTCTAACACCACCTATCTTACTCGCTAAAAGAACACCGCCTATGTCCACCAGTTATAACATGGCTGTCAATGAGAGAGGCTCTTTCATCCTGGTGGAGGTGTCATTTTTTTGTCAGTTTAACTGACTAAGTTAAATTTATTATAACTAAGTTTTTCTTTGCTTGTTTAAAGACTTACAGCGAGTGTCAGTTACTGTCTTATAAAAATATCATGTTTATCCTTAAATTAATAGTTTAAAATATTTAGTGGAGATAGGAAGGGTTATGTGGTGCTCTTAAAATAAGGCAACAGCCGCCAATATCCGTCAGTCTAGCATTGTGGTTATGGGGTGAGAGAGCTTGATATGACACTAGACAAAGTAATAATTGGTTTATAAAATGATTTAGAGTCAGTCTAAGGATTGAAAGTTTCTATACATTAAAACAAAGCTTGCATCAGTTAATATTTTTATGTCATAAATTTTATTTAACCTCTAAGTATTGACTCTTTTCCTGATGGATTTAGGCGGTGTTGCCTTTTAATTTTAGTGAACATCAGTGGTATTTGCATCCTATTTAAAGGTAATAGGCAATACAAAATAACACTTAAATTTCTTAAAATAATTTTACCAAACACAAAAAACTGTATAAAATTGACATTTATATACTGGAATGGCTTTTAAAAGCAAAAAAGTCTTATTTATAACCATTTAAAATAAAAATATAACTAAGTGCTTTATTTTATTTCTAAGTATACTTTTATCAAATCATTTTTCAGTCAACTAGTTTCAATAACACTAAGAACAGGAACAAGTTATTTGTCAGCTTCATAAAGGATCCCATTCAGTGATGCTGTCACTGATAACAAGACACTCTTTTTGGTAACAAGACACTATCACTGATATAAAAGACATTGTCATTGATAAAAGACACTGTCACTGGTAACAAGCCAATGATACTGATAACAAGACACTGTCACTGAGAACAAGACACTATCACTAATAACAAGCCCCTGCCATTGATAAAATACACTGTCACTGGTAACAAGAACAAGACACTGTCACTGGTAACAAGCCAATGATACTGATAACAAGACACTGTCACTGAGAACAAGACACTGTCACTATGATAAAAGACACTGTCACTGGTAACAAGCCAATGATACTGATAACAAGACACTGTCACTGAGAACAAGACACTATCACTGGTAACAAGAACAAGACACTGTCACTATGATAACACACACTATCACTAATAACAAGCCCCTGCCATTGATAAAATACACTGTCACTGGTAACAAGAACAAGACACTGTCACTGGTAACAAGCCAATGATACTGATAACAAGACACTGTCACTGAGAACAAGACACTGTCACTATGATAAAAGACACTGTCACTGTTAACAAGCCAATGATACTGATAACAAGACACTGTCACTGAGAACAAGACACTATCACTGGTAACAAGAACAAGACACTGTCACTATGATAACACACACTATCACTAATAACAAGCCCCTGCCATTGATAAAATACACTGTCACTGGTAACAAGAACAAGACACTGTCACTGGTAACAAGCCAATGATACTGATAACAAGACACTGTCACTGAGAACAAGACACTGTCACTATGATAAAAGACACTGTCACTGTTAACAAGCCAATGATACTGATAACAAGACACTGTCACTGAGAACAAGACACTATCACTGGTAACAAGAACAAGACACTGTCACTATGATAACACACACTATCACTAATAACAAGCCCCTGCCATTGATAAAATACACTGTCACTGGTAACAAGAACAAGACACTGTCACTATGATAAAAGACACTGTCACTAGTAACAAGCCAATGATACTGATAACAAGACACTGTCACTATGATAACAGACACTATCACTGATAACAAGCCCCTGCCATTAATAAAATACACTGTCACTGGTAACAAGAACAAGACACTGTCACTATGATTACAGACACTATCACTGATAACAAGCTGCTGCCATTGATAAAATACACTGTCACTGGCAACAACACAATGTTACTGGTAACCAGACACTATCACTGATATAAAGGACATTGTCATTGATAAAAGACACTGTCACTGGTAACAAGCCAATGATACTGATAACAAGACACTGTCACTGAGAACAAGACACTATCACTTCATTTTTAGTTGTAAAATGGGGTAAACCTGACTAGCTTCTGCCGTATTCTACCCCATTTTACAACTAAAAATCATAATATTTCAGCTATTTCTTATTCGATCTTTTTGAACTTGGTATAGTTTGATAGGGAATCAAAACTGCTAAATAAAAGTGTTCTTGACATTTTTTCATAACATTAGCCGTTTTTGAGTAATTTAAGTTAAACAATTAAAATGGCCGCCATTTTGAAATTTTAAATTGAATCAAGATGAATTTATTTTTTAACATTGTTCTTTTCTACCTTAACCTACATACCAAGTTTTATAAAGATCGGTTGAAAACGTCAAAAATAAAAACGTTTATGAAAAAAATACAAAATGGCGGATATCTGGTTAACGAAGCGATTTTTGAAAAAATGTTATTCTTGATTTTCTCTTTATTTTGACCCAAGAAATCACTAGGTAAAATATGTCCCCACCTTTTTTGAACACTCTGTATAAGTATAGATAGATATTCCCATAAACAAGTGATAATTAATTGCTACTTAAATAACATTAGATTTAATGAGTAATAAGGTTTGCTGCTACCGTGACGGAAAAAGTGTTTTTTTTTTCAAAGAAAATTGTATTGTTCTTTTTTCCATGAGAATGACATTTTGAATTTGAAATGTACGGTTTTTTGGAATTTTTCTAGAACCTTTAATAGCACAACAATGATTCAATACAGTAGAACCCCATTTAACCGGAATAAAGGGGGGAGAGCCGTTTCGGATAACAAAATTTTCGGTTAACCCATCATATGCTAAAAGTAGCCAATGTAGGAAAAATGAATTTAAGAGAATGATATAATTCAATGTTTTATTTCAGCTACAAAAATGTTACAATGGGATAGAAAATACTTTACACCAGACAACTGAAGTTATTAAAGCATTTTACAGCCCTATATTATTTTTTGGAACCATTTCGGTTAACCCGGATTCGGTTAACAGGAGTTATACTGTATACAAAATTGTTTGGTTTAAAGCTCTACAAGATGGCTTGAATGTAAATTTGACATTTTCATGTTTTAAGGTTATTAATTAAAAAAAACAATTTTTGGAAAATTTCAAAACTTTATAACTTCCTATTCCCATGACTGATCTTTCTTCACGATCTCAATAAAGTTTATCCAGCATTCATGTTAAATTTAATCAAAATAGCACCAAAATTACTCGAGAAGTTGTGTTCACAGACATATACATATATATTTGTGTGCATATATATGTGTATATATTTGAACGAATAGGCCTAGTGTTTTTGGCCTCTGGCGATATCAAAATTAAAAAGTAAATAGGCCCCATGTCTTAAGTCTTTCCAAGCTACCTATGGTAATAGCTTCTTCTTCCCTATAGGGAAATTCGCTAAAAAAAACAGTCTTTTAATAACTTATGATTGTTTTTTGTGTAAACAAAAAGTTAACTATCTATAGTGGTTATAAAATAGTTAGCGTTTTTATCCAAAGAATGGATTATAGTGGTCAAAGAGTGGTTGATGGTGACAGAGTGAGAAATACTGAGATCAGCGTAATTGGTTTATCTGTGGCTGTACCTTGCTGACTGTATTCCAACGTCACAAATATGTAGATATTACTAGTTATTTGTAAGTAGAAGTCAAGAGAAGAGCATGGTTTAGTTACAGGAAAGTTTTTGCCTGGTTAAGATCCAAATTGTTTTCATATTTGTTTCACACTGTAATCATATTTTTTGTACCATAATGAAAGTACTAGTAGTACCTTGATTAACTGCTAATGTCTCTGCTGTTATCACCATGCAGTAATGCCAAATAACTATTTTCAATAAGCTAATCCATGTTTGTAATTACAGCGGTTCCCAAATTTGTTCATCTCGAGACTAGGTGGGTACACTATTTAATGTAATAATTTCGATGAATATTATCGTGTAAATTCTCCATAGACAATCACCACAAGACTACTGACAATAATTGTGAAGATTACATAATTTAAATTACAATATTTAGTCTAATAGTAAAAAACTATTATTTCAGAAACTAAATTATTTATAACTGAAGTTTACTACTTATGTCTATAAATGATATAAAATTGAATTATACTGCTTAAAAGATATTTTATCTGGATTTAATCTTAACATCTCCAAAGACCTCAATGATATCGTGAGCATCTCCTTCATCATGGTCATCTCTACGTTGTGAAGATTCGTCCAAAAACAAATAGGCTGGATTGGCCCTTTACCAATTTGACAATATCATATATTTTAGTGACATAGCTACACAAGTCATCTCACTCCATTCTAATCTCACCTTTCATTGAAATTCGGCTCGAAATTCACACCTCAGTGTGAGTGGCAGCCTTGAGTAACCATTCATATCTATTCCATATTATAATTCAGTTTTAAAAATCTTTGTACAACTAAATCTGGAGTTCTACTGGACCGATTTTATTAATTAATTAGTTGGAAAGCTTAGGTCGTGTAGATTTGCAAATAATTATGAAAGTTGTTTTTTTATAATTTATGGGAAAAATAAAAAAAACATGTTTTCTATAAGAAATACATTGAAAACGGTGTTTTTCACACTTTTTATTTGAGTGCGACTTTTAGCTGCCATTTTTTAATATTTACAGAAGTGCATGGCATCAATTTGTAGGAAATTTTATTCTCTTTCAGAATATCACCTTCCACTTTGGTCGATTTCCTCACTATTTAAAAGTTATTTGCAAAAAAGCTAAGCAACCTCCGAATTTATAGTAATGAAAAAATATTGAGTTTGGGATATTTTTCTTAAACTTTTTACAACTAAATCTAGACTTCTACTGGACTGATTTGGTTAATTAATGGGTCATTAGAAAGCCTAACTCATGTAGATTTGCAAATAATTATAAAATTGTGATTTTATTAAATATTTGTGGTTAAAAAGTAAAAATTACAAAAATACATTTAAAACTGAATTTTTCATGTTTCTGTTTTCAAGATTCTATTTGTAGCCAGCTTTTGGCTGCCTTTATTAAGTATTTCCAAGAAATGCATGGTAGTTATTTGTAGTAAATTTTATTTTATTTCAGAATATCCCATTCACTTTGGTCGATTTCCCCTCCATTTAAAAGATATTGGCAATGATCTAAGTGATCTCCAAATTTACAGTGGTGAGAAAATACTGAATTATATATATTTTTGTTCAACTTTGTACAACTAAATCTAGACTTCTACCGGACCGATTTTGTTACCAATAAAAAAAAAAGGTGTTTAGGGTGTTGGAAAGCCTAATTTGTGTAGATTTGCAAATAATTATGAAAGTTTGATTTTATTAGATATTTGAGGTGAAAAAAAATAAAAATAAAAAATAATACATTTAAAACTCCTTTTTCCAAGTTTATATTTCCAATTTTATATTTGTAGCCAACTTTAGGCTGCCTTTCAAAAAATTATATTTTCAAGAAATGCATAATAGTAATTTGTAGGAAATTTAATTCTCTTTCAGAATATCACCTTCCACTTTGGTCAATTTCCTCGCTATTTCAAAGTTATTTGCAAAAATGTTAAGCAACCTCCAAATTTATAGTACCCAGTAAGAAAATACAGAATTAAATATGTTGTTGTTAAGCTTGGTACAATTAAATCTACAGTTCTACTGAACCGATTTTATTAATTAATAAGTCATTGGATAGCCTAATTTGTGAAGATTTGCAAATAATTATGAAAGTACTGTTGAGGTTGCAAGCAAGATCGTTTGGCTATAAATCGATGATAAATAACTCCATTTTTTTAACAATTTGTGTTGATTGTGATTTAGCTGCGTGCTTTAATGAAATGGAAGCTGGTATTTCAATGAAGGTTCTTAGGACAAAACAAATAGAATAACGAAATTAGAATTAAGTAAATATATCTAAAACTGAATTCCATATCCAAGATATAATCAAATTTATATTCTCTGATTGAGCCATACAGTATCTTGAACGTAACTGATTAAAACTATCAATATCTCAAGTGAAAGCCTTTGAAGTATTTTAAGACCAAGACATATAAAATAACTTAAACAAAAATAGAGTTATGTATCATTGATTGCAGATAGGTACTAAAAACGATTGTAATTATTGTTGACTCGTGATTCAGCAGTGTGCTTTAGGTAGTCTGATCTTAATAATCAATAGCTCAAATGGAAGCTGGTGTTTCACTTAAGGTTTTTAGACCAAAATGTATAATGTAATTAGAACTGCTGAAATACATCTTTAATTGAAATGAAAAAAAATTCTTTCGTCGAGTAATATATTAGATAAATTAATCAATGCTTGATGACAAATATGTTCTTGCATATCTTTATTTTAAGAACAAAATTATGAAAATCAGGTGGGTAGAAGAGCCCTGCTGTAAACCATCGCCCGCCTGCGAAACACTGAACTCGAAAAAAACCAAATTTAACTCCGATAAGAAATGTACTGAGAGCCAGTTTGCGCATAACTCGAAATATACATCAAAATGAATGCCGATGCTTGATGGCATATCTGCGGTACGTCCATAGTTTAAGGCCAAAATTATGAAAATCGGTCGGATAGAAGAGCTCTAACCCGACTCGGAAAAGAAAAACCGATTAATTTTATAGATGATAATAATTGGTTTCCCATGTAGCACAGATGGTTGGGCCAACATTGGCCAACTGTGGGACAGTTGGTCGATGGTTGGTTGGAGCTTCCACAACCAACCAACCGTTGTCCAACTGTATATCTCGTAGTTGGGCCAACCAATATTTACAACTGTGGACCAACATCGGTTCATTGTTAATGAAATACATTAATATGCATTGTTGGGTATCATATATCAAGCCAACCGTTGTCCAACCGTTTTTCACTCCGTTGGACCAACAAAAGATACTTTTGTTGGACCAACGATGGTCCATAGTTGAGTTTACACGACTTTCATTCTCTGGGTCTAGCTTTCACAACATAATTATAATAAAATATCTGGTTTTACAATACCTTTATCAGTTCCAAAAGTTTCCAAAAGTTTTTGGAACTGATAAAGGTATTGTAAAACCAGATATTTTATATATTACAGTTCCGGGGCTACAACAATGAATTTTAATAATTATAATAATGCAAATATTTTTTAAATTAATATTCTTTAACTTATTTGCAACAATTTAAGGGGAAAGAGTAATTAATCATATACCTAACAGTCAATTATAATAGCATTAATAATCTAACGGTAATTAATTAATCTATATTCAAATACCAGTATCCTCTCTAACTCCAAAAAAAAATAAACTACTTATGATGCCTTAACAGATTAACAGAATCATATTATACTGTGTAGTATCAAAAATGTTTGAAGTATTGCGACCATTGCAACTGTCGGCTACTCTTTCACCACTTGAAAACTCTCTATATCAACAATCACAGATAGCTCAGTGGTAAGGTAAGAGGCTCATAAGTCGAAGGACCCGGGTTCGAGACCCGTCTGGGCCAAAAAATTTTGTTCCAGCTTTTTTTCAAAATTTGTTTTTATGAACTATTTAATCAATTTACTCAACTAATAATTATGCTTTTCGTACTAAATCTTTATTATTTTGTGTGAAATAATTTTGGTTGGGCCATTGTTGGACAAAGGTTGGCTGGAAAACAGTTTAAAGAGGTGACATTTCTACCGTTGGCCAACTGTGTGGCTCCACAATTTACCAACGTTGGCCCAACCATCTGTGCTACATGGGTTACCAGTATGCATAATCTAATCATACGAAACATGTGTTAATAATTCAACAGCTTATTGTTATTTTGCTATTTAATAGATTTTTCTTTGATTAAATATTGTTGTTAACAATTTGCATCTGTATTTAAAGTGTGTTCATTATGTTAAGTGTGTGATTCTAATGTTATGTGCTTAAACTGTACCATTAATATTAGTGAGTAAAGTGGTGTATACAAATACAAATACAAATATATTTATTATGAAAATTACAACAGCTTGGCCTCACCAAGTTTAAAAAACTTGTCAGTGAGGTCCAATTGATACAATATAAGGCTAACAAACAAATAGTTTACATTTTTTTTCTTTTTTTGAACAAAGTTTTCTTAATGTACTATATTTCTACGGCGGTTTGTGGCAGGCACTTTAACTTAAAACAAACTAGTTGGCAGCACACTAAAAAATCTAAAATGTAGTGACATAAATATTGCTTTATAATCTACGGAATTGATAATTGACGGAATGGATTTCATAACCATTATTTTACTAGAGACCGTTGTATTTAACCACAACGGGCACTGTTGCTAGTTAAATATAAAGTAAAGTATCAATAACCTCTGTCAGTTACTCAAAAGCCTCAAAAACAGGAAGGAAAAGCTGAAAAAATTACTTTAAAAAAGCCCACTCCTTACTGGTCAGCTGCAAACCATATGTTTAATCAAGATCAACCTTCTAAAGGTCTTACAGTTTCATATATGTAATATGTAGGGTTGTTTTGTATTTTTAGTCCAATCATATAAGGAATTTCCCGGGAAAAAATTCCCAAAGATTTTTTCTCGGTGGTTTCTTATGTATTTTATGGCGCTGAATCCGATTCTAAACTTTGCCACCTCGTCAGAGGTGAGCTTACTTCAAAAATCGGGAAAAACGAATAAAATACTGTACTTGTTTTACTTTTTTGTGTATAACTCACAAACGGAGTATTTTTTTGTTGTTGCAATAACTGTCATTTACTAAATTAAAGTACACTAAATTCCCTACAATATACGTATAATAACTTTATTTCTACGATGTTCCAAACTGATGCTAGAGCGCGCTCAAAATTCATCATTTTCTTTTACCTATTGGAAAATGTAGGAAACACCATTATAAATCCTTGGATTAATCACCCAACGAACTCTATTTGATGAATATTGATTATTTTATAATCATATTATGGTAGCATTAGGTCACATTTAGTGGTAAAAAAATGCATGTGAAGTTTATAGTCGGTAACCATAGCAATAAAGAAATAACAAAACAATTTTCAATTTAAACTAGAGGACCCATGCTGCTCTGTAGCGTTAAAATAAATATAATATCCGAGAAATAATCAAATTTATGATTTTTGATTGGACAATACAGTATCTTAATCGCTGAAATAAAAGCCGATTTTTCACTGAAAGTTCTTAGACCAAAATCGGTCAGGTAGAAGAGCCAAACGATCTCGGAAAAGAGAAACCAAATTTAACTCCCATAAGAAATACATGGGGAGTGATTTCGTTTACGTATATGCCGAGTGTGATTATAGATAAATATATACCGATGCTTGATGGCAAATCTGTGCGTGCATACCTTCAGTTTGAGACCTCAATCATGACAATCGGTTGGGTAGGAGAGCCAAACAAACTCGGCAAAGAGAAACAAAATTTAACTCCCATAAGAAATTCATGGAGAGTAAATTTCTTTTACATATAAGCCAAGTGGGATTATATATAAATATAAGGCGATGCTTGATGGCTAATCTGTGCGTGCATACCTTCAATTTGAGACCCCAATCATGAAAATCGGTCGGTCATAAGAGCCAAACGAACTCGGCATAGAGGAACCAAATTTATCTCCCATAGGAAATACATGGAAAGCAAATTTCGTTTACGTATAACCTGAGTGGGATTATAGATAAATACATGCCAATGCTTGATGGCAAATCTGTGCGTGCATACCTTCAATTTGAGACCTCAATCATGTTAATCGGTTGGGTAGAAGAGCCAAACGTAGTCGGAAAAGAATTCCATTGTATTTATATATATATAAAATACCTTAGAAAATTATTATTATAAGTCAATGTGCCAATTATAAATATATAGTTTAATATGCTGGGGCTGCAGTATAGATACCATTTTCTCCATATATGTACATTATATAGATAGTATCTTTATAAAATGTACACACTATATACAGAAAATAGACAAAGATGTTGACTGAAATGCTATAGACAAGCTTCGACAGGTATAGAGGTCGTTATGTCTTATAACTGTCTTATGACTCGACGTCCACTCTATTCCAACAAGGTAAAGTAAAGGTACTAAAGACAGTCAAGAAAATAAAGACAGCAAGTGAGGTGTAAATAGGATACAGTAGAACCCCTCATATCCGGCCTTGGTTTTACCGGTCCTCTGTTTATCCGGCCCCTTCCAGGAAGCCAATATCAAAATTTTTTTCTCACAGCTTACAGACGTTTAGATGCAAGCACTAGTCTTTGTGACTGATGAAGTCATAAAATAAATTGTTCTCATTATTTATCTGTTTGTTTATACATTTTTTTGTTGAGTCACTATACTCAGTTGAGCTAGGAGGCCTAACCTCTTATCAGTTGGTTGATTATTTCCAAAGTGGGGTTAGTACAGTACAGTACGAGTACATTAATTTTTGTATTTCATAAAATGGTTAAGAATGTTGAGTAGAAATGCATGTACCATTTAAGTCCTAATGATCTTTAAGTACAATTTATTGTCATTTTTACCTCCATTTAATAGGTTTTGTTACCTGGAATCGTAATATTTGTACATTCATTACTTAATGACTTTAACCTACAAATATTTTTTTTTCTTTTTACAAACATGTTTATTTTTCTAAAAATTATCCCAGAACAGAATTAAATGATACTTTTGAATGCATAGGTATATTGATTACCTATTATTATTAGGTATGAATTGTCATTTTCATTGTAGGTTGGTTTATCCGGCCAAATAGTTATCCGGTCAGGGACTTGGTCCCGTGGTGGCCGGATATGAGGGGTTCTACTGTAGTTGTACATGTTAATTTAATAAATAGAAGCTCGTCTACAGCATTTCAGTCAACATCCTTGTCTATTTTCTGTATATAGTGTGTCCATTTCTATTGATACTATCTATATAATTCAATTCAATTCGTTTATTCACGGCAGAAGCCATTGTACAATAATGCCATTACATATATGTACAATAATGTACATATATAGAGAAAATGTTATCTATATTGCAGCCCCAGAATATTATACGTTATTTTTAATCGACCCTAAGATTTATAATAATAATTTTCGAATGTATTTAAATTGAAAATTGTTTTCTAATTTTTTTTATGCTATGGTAACCAACTATAAACTTCATTTACATTTATTTACCACTAAATATGACCTAATGATACCATTTAATTATAAAATAATCAATATTCATCAAAAAGAGTTCGTTGGGTGACTAATCCAAGGATTTATAATGGTGTTCCCTACGTTTTCCAATAGGTAAAAGAAAATGATGAATTTTGAGCGCGCTCTAGCGTCAGTTTGGAACATCGTAGAAATAAAGTTATTATACGTATATTGTAGGGAATTTAGTGTACTTTAATTTAGTAAATGACAGTTATTGCAAAAAAATACTCCGTTTGTGAGTTATACGCAAAAAAGTAAAACAAGTACAGTATTTTATAAGTTTTTTTACGATTTCTGAAGTAAGCTCACCTCTGGCGAGGTGGTAAAGTTTAAAATCGGATTCAGCGCCAAAAAATACACAAGAAACCACAAAAAAACTTGGGGAATTTTTTCCTGAAAACTTAATCTTTTTTCCTCATATGCTTGGACTATTTGTGAGAACAGTATTTTGGTATCAGCTATTTCAGATAGTGCCTTAACATATCTTCCTTGGATTAAAGTATGTTATATTCTTTCACTCCTATGACTTCCTATTTGTAAGTACTGTATTAATTCCTTTTGTTTATGGCGGAAGGCAGCTTATATTTGCACTAAATCGATTCACGCATCACCCAGAGGTAGCTTACGTATGAGCACTCTTGCTTAGCATGGCAGTTGATTTCCAAAAGGGAACTGTAAGTAAATGAATTTGTGTATACTCAGTTTTAAAACATATTGTGAATGGATTTCTTTCTTCAATGAGTTTATTAGAGGAAAGTAAATGGCTTTTAGAATATATAAAATTGCTAACTCTGCTCATCTGTTGCAAAGCATAGCACCCAGACGACATCCTTTTTCCTAACAAAGAAAGAAAGAAATCAAATCAAATCAAAACAATCTTTATTCATAATGTGTACATGAGTCATTCAGCGGAATAGTGTCATTTCCTTATAGCTAACAGGGCTTATAATACATATTTACAACTGGTTATACTCCTCAATTGAATAAATAGGATTTGATGTAATATAATTTTTTAACTTAATTTTAAATTTATTAACATTATTTTCTTTTTTTATTTCTTTAGGTAAAGTTCTAAAAAACTTTGCTCCTGCATATGATGGTTTTTTGGTGTAGAGTTGCAATCTGTGATGAGTGGGTATGATTTCCGATTTATTTCTGGTATTGTATGGGTGAGTAGGATGGTTTATTAATGGCTTGCTTGAATTCAAAGTTTTGTAAACCATAATTGTATCAAAAATATACTGTCCATAAACTGTAATAATTTGAAGATTTTTGAAATGCTCTCTACAGGATACTTCTTGATAAAGATTTTTAATGATCCGAATTGCTTTTTTTTGTAATTTTTGAATTTTATCAAGATTTTCTTGTTTGCTGGAGCCATAAAGACAGATGCCAAATGATATATGGGAATGTATATAGGAATAGTATATTAGTTTCAGTGTTGATTGACTACATAAATCTGCCATTTTTCTCAAGGCACATAAACCTGAATTAATTTTTGATATGATTTTGTCCACGTGTTCATTCCAATTTAGGTTGCCATCTATTAGTAGACCGAGAAATTTTGTGCTAAAAATTTGTTCAATAGGTTCGGAATCAATCATAACAACAGGTTCTGCTGTGGTTTTTGACTGAGCTGTTTTAAATTATATATAATTTGTTTTTTCAACATTTAGCTGTAAATTATGATTTTTGAAAAATTGAACAATATTTTCTAATTCTAGGAAAGACAAAATTTCAATTTGTTCTATTGTTTTATCTGAGATTTTTAGGTTAGTATCATCGGCGTATAAACATATACTGCTTTTCTCAGCGTTTGATAGTGAAGTTGATATATTTTTTAGGTAGCATATGAAAAGAAGGGGCCCTAAAATCGATCCTTGAGGAACTCCGAATCGTACTTTTTTTAATTGTGTTTTATGATTTGAAATTCTATTATCAGAACAACTAGTTAATTGGACAAACTGGAATCTATTTTCAAGGTATGAACAAAACCAATCTAATGTAGATTTGACCATCCCCAGAGATTTTAATTTACTAATAAGTAATGTATGATTTACACTATCAAATGCCTTTGACAGATCCATGAATATACCAATGCATGGGTCTCCAGCATCAATTGAGTCAATTATCGATTCTATGAAAGCAATACTTGCAGTAATTACCGATTTTCCACAGCAGAAACCATGCTGAATGTCATCTATTAAGTGGTTCTTAACTAGAAATTCTGTTAATTGAATGTAGACTGCTTTTTCATAAATTTTAGAAAATGTTGGTAACAAGGATAATGGGCGATAATTTGACGGATTTTTAACATCATTTTTTTTTATGTAATGGGATAATTTTTGCAATTTTTAATTTATCCGGGAAGACTCCTGAGACGAATGATGAGTTTATGAGATGACTTAAAATATAGCTGATTTCATTTTTAATGGATTTTAACAAAAATATAGGGATTTCATCATACCCACTCGAACTCTTATTTTTAAGGGAACTGATAATTTCTTCTATTTCTAATACTCCCACCTCTCTTAATCTAAACATTGGTTTCATTTCCCATTTGGCAGAATCTAATATTACATCATTACTATCTGTACAATTGTTTATTTGAGATAAATCAATGTTATTTTTTACCACATTTACAAAGAAATCATTAAATATATTTGATACATCTGTTGGGTTACAGTAATGTTTTCCATTATGAACTAAATTAATATTTTGATTATTTTTATGGATTTTGTTTCCCACTTCCGAATTTATAATATTCCAAACTGTTTTATTTACATTATTTCATTTTTTTATTTTACTGTCAAAATAATCTCTTTTTGCCTTTTTAACATTTTTTTTGTAATTCAAAGATCTTTGCTTTAATATTTCTGTCAAATTGTTATCTATTTTACTTCTGCTTTCCCGTGTTAGTTTAACTAGTGTACTCTTTTCTTCTTTAAGTTGTAGGGGAAAGAAATGACAACATGGTCAACATGTTTATTCCAGGTTAGATGATGGAATTAGCCAGAGAAATGTATTGTTATCAACCTGACTAAGTTTTCAATAATTTAAGAATAAATTTTGTTGTAATTTTGATCTACTTTGTTTGGTGGAAAAGGATATGAAGTAAGATTTAGTAACATTTAAAGATAATTCTTTTTCCGTCTAATGGTTAAAGAATTGTGAAAATACTCTGCTTCACAATACTCACCCGTATCTCACCATTCAATAGATTATTAATTTTTAAAAACCATTACAAGTTCAAATTCATTAACACATAAATTAAAACTGTTTTAGAATTTGAATATTAGCTTGATCAGACAAGTCACTATTAACTTTAGGATAGTGTGAATGTGATAGAGTAGAATTTATAAAAAATGTTAAAGACATTCCCAACATTGGGGTCCAAAATTATTGTACCAGGTCTGCCTTGATAAATTTAAAAAATCTACATTTTACTATAGTTACCAGACTATGCAGGAGTGTGTTTGAATTCCAACTTAATTGTGATTTATTTATAGAACTAACATCTTTTTGTAAAAAAGATGTTTTTTATTGATAAGATATTACTTTTATGTACAAATTTATATCTTTTTTTAATTTCTTTAATTCAAAATTAACCCTTTGAGGTCAAACTTTTTACAATTTTTCGGCGAGTAAAGTTTACCATTTGAGCAGTCGGGAAAATGGCGCCCGGCAACCTATATTTGTCATTCAACCGCAAAGGGTTAAAGTTTTTAGATCTTGAATTCCTGTACAAAATTTCAAGCTCAACTATATACCTGTTTTTTTTTTATTTCTGATATAATCTGTAATCCATTAATTATTATTAATATTTTTTTTTGTAACCATTACATTTGGAAAGCTACTGTATCTTAAAAAGCATAAGAAAATATTCAATAAAAACATCATTTGTTTTCTATTGTGACTTGATACACATTTGTCCAACTTTCAAAGCGTCAGTCCTTAAATACTCTTAAATTATCATGAGTCAAAAATTGTGAACAGAGTTTTCTGGTTAAAAATATTCCTGAAAAAATACAACATCTAATAATTCTTAATTGACCATCATGGTCCAGTCACTAAACAAGACATTTTAAGTTAAATACACTTAATGTTAGATATGAAATTGCATTCTGAGAACTAGAAAACACCCTGGTATGAAAATCAACTTTGTATTCTATTAAGTTAAGTCATAATATTTTTAAATATTAACAAAAAACAAAAATGAGTAATTGGTCTTGTTTTTATTTACTAAATCTATGTTTATATCACCTGCAATGATAATTTTATGATGCTTACAAATTAAAATTTCACAAAATATATGTAATTGTTCCAAAAAATTATTTACAAAATAGCATCATTGTTGAGGTTATCTATAAATGCAAACCATGACAAAGGAATTTTTTCAACAGTAGGCCTAATTTCAGTAATACAGCATTGACTTTTTCTTTTATAATAAGATAGGTAATGTATCTTGTACTGCAGGAGTATTTACATTTTACTTTTAATTCTTTCGTTGATTAATATTAGAAACCCGCCGCCCAATGATTTAGCTCTGTTATAATAAACTTATACTTTAATTTTGAATGATTAATCCTACAATTTCGTCTTTAGACATGTTGTGCTCTTAATGCTATGACATGTGGTTGAATTTCATCCAAGTTTATTTTTAGAATACTCAAACAAGTACGGTAGCTAAAGTAATGTACATTTCGGTGAAATATTTTAAAAGAATGAGATATTGCATTTCTACAACATCTAGCTTTGTTTTTTAAGAGTTTATTTTAGGTTTAGATTTATTACTGTAGTGTTTATTTCTTTAGGTACCATTGATCAGTGTAGGTAAAGTTAGTTGGTTCAAAAGAATTATTCAGTGTGATACTTAAGGTATTGCTAATTATTTGACTACAGTATCTAGACTAGCATTACAGGAGATGGCAGTTAGAGTTTTGTTGTCTAAAACATCTTGTTTGAAGAGCTGGAATCACACTTTCCACCATATTGCCCAGGATCACTCACACTGACACAAGACACTATTTTGTAGGATGTTGTAGGTTTGGCTGGTTGTTGTGTCGCTTCTCTTTTTGACTTAACAGCTTGATGTCTTTAAATTTTTCTTGGCATCCTCTATTACAGGTGTAGGCCAGCCTTGACATGGAGAAGACTGTAGGTTTGTTGTTGGTTGTGCAGGGTCTGTTGTTGGTTGTCCAGAGTTTGTTGTTGGTTGTGCAGGGTCTGTTGTTGGTTTTGCAGGGTCTGTCGTTGGTTGTGTAAGGGTTTCTGTTGCTTGTGCAGGGTCTGTCGTTGGTTGTGTAGGGGTTTCTGTTGGTTTTGCAGGGTCTGTTGTTGGTTGTGCAGAGTTTTCTGTTGCTTGTGAAGGGTCTGTCGTTGGTTGTGCAGAGTTTTCTGTTGCTTGTGAAGGGTCTGTCGTTGGTTGTGCAGGGGTTTCTGTTGGTTTTGCAGGGTCTGTCGTTGGTTGTGCAGAGTTTTCTGTTGCTTGTGCAGGGTCTGTCGTTGGTTGTGTAGGGGTTTCTGTTGGTTGTGCAGGGTCTGTCGTTGGTTGTGTAGGGGTTTCTGTTGCTTGTGTAGGGTCTGTCTTTGGTTGTGTAAGGGTTTCTGTTGCTTGTGCAGGGTCTGTCGTTGGTTGTGCAGGGGTTTCTGTTGGTTTTGCAGGGTCTGTCGTTGGTTGTGCAGAGTTTTCTGTTGCTTGTGCAGGGTCTGTTGTTGGTTGTGTAGGGGTTTCTGTTGGTTGTGCAGGGTCTGTCATTGGTTGTGTAAGGGTTTCTGTTGCTTGTGCAGGGTCTGTCGTTGGTTGTGCAGGGGTTTCTGTTGGTTTTGCAGAGTTTTCTGTTACTTGTGCCGGGTCTGTCGTTGGTTGTGCAGGGGTTTCTGTTGGTTTTGCAGGGTTCGCTGCTAGTTGTGCAGACAGGATAGATGAATTGTCTTGTGAGATAGAAATATTGTGCTGGAGTTCCTTTAACAGCTGCTCATGAGTCAATCCTCTTCTAAGATTATGATGGGATTTCTCATTAGATAAAACTATTGTAACCAAAGCTTTAGTAGACTGTTGAAACTTACGTATGTTTGATATAAAGTGTTTGGGGGATATTCGATCACGCATACACCCCATTGGTGAACAAATGAGTCTTTTAAATTTCTTCTTTTGGAAGTCTTTGGTTAGCTGTTCAAAGGCATGATTGTAGTCCGTGATTGTTGGCTTAGAATAGTATATCGGTTTGGTAATGAGGCTGTACACTCCTGCTCCTCCACTCACCTGTTGATATGCTAAACTGTCTTGGAGGATGTCTGTAGGGGCAGGTTTCCCAAAGTTTTGTTTAAAAATTACTGCTACCCCTGCCCCCATATGTTTATCAGCTGATATGCAATGTGAGAATGCAGTATCCCCATTACATTGATGCTTCAGTATAAATTCGTTCATGTCCCTTTCTGCAACTGTTATGTTACATTTTTCGTTACTCTGTTCAACATTGCTTTGTGTATTAACAGGTTTATTTTCCATGCATTTTAACGTATGTAATATCATAAAAGACAATTTTCTCTTTCCTTTATAGTTAAGGTGTAAACCCTGCCTCGTATAGTGATATCTCTTCAAGCTACTTAGATCTAAGAGGTGGACATTGTCAATTCTCGCTACTAGTTCCAGTATATAGTTGTTTAGGATAGTTATTTCTTCGGTATTTGTTTACTTTAGGGGCTTCTAACAAATTAAAAAAAAAATGTTTTTTTCTCATTATTTGGCCTATTTTGAACACTTTTTACATTTGACACTTTTGGGGCAAACGCCTATTTCACCCTGAAAATCGCGTTTGAAAATCGCAAAAATTTTTCAGCAATTGCCATTTTTACTTAGAAAATCAGGTTTTCCCCCCTTGCCTTTTTTAAAAGTGTTTTTATTATTATAGTAATAAGCAGATGATTATTTAAACTAACCTAACCTAACCTAACCTAACCTAACCTTGGTTAGGTATCCGCTATTTTCAGCATATTGCTAACCTAAGCATTGGTTCTAGGTAGGGTTGGGTTAGGTTAGGTAGGATTGGGTTAGGTTAGGTTAAGTTAGGTTGGGTTAGGTTAGTTTAAATATAGTTAGGTTAGTTTACGTACGGTTAAGTTAGGTTAGGTTAGGTAATATTTAAAATATTCAGGTTATTTTAGGCTAATTAATTTAAATAATAACTTAATAACTAGCCATAGGTTTATTTTTTTAGTATATTTTTTTAGTTGTTATTATTATAGTAATAAGCAGATGATTATTTAAACTAACCTAACTTAACCTAACCTAACCTAACGTAACATAACCTTGGTTTAACTAATAATCCGCTATTTTCGGCATATTGCTAACCTAAGCATTGGTTAGGTAGGGTTGGGTTAGGTTAGGTTAGGTTAAGTTAGGTTAGGTTAGGTTAGGTTAGGTTAGGTAAGGTTAGATAAGGTTAGGTTAGGTTAGATAAAATTAGGCTGGATTATATTTAGTTCTGTAGGTCCTTAGTAATAGTAAAGACACTTTAAGAGTAAAAAAAACTACGCAAATTTTTAGCACTTTTTGCAATTTTCAAACGCGATTTTCAGGGTGAAATAGGCGTTTGCCCCAAAAGTGCCAAATGTAAAAAGTGTTCAAAATAGGCCAAATAATGAGAAAAAAACATTTTTTTCTAAATTCGTTAGAAGCCCCTAAAGTAAACAAATACCATTTCTTCTATTTGGCTGTGATTATTGGGAGTGTCATATCTAAGAGGTACTGTGGTCAATAATACCGTGTTTTCTTTACTTAAACTTTTCAAGTCATCTTGCAGATTGTTATAAATATAAATGCTGTTATTTCTAAGCACATCGTTTGTCCCTGCCATTACAATGCATGTCCTATCTTTTTCATTCTGTGCATGATCCATTACTTTCTGAGATATTGCATTTGGAAACACAAATGCATTAACTTTGACACTACCCAAACTATTTTCATGTATCATTAGGGCAACCTCTCTGCCCTGACTGTCTGAATAAAATTAATAGTAATGTTTTCTTCCATTTCAATTTTCTTTTTTCCCTTTTTGTTTCTGATTTGATCTTTTTACTTAAGGATTTTCTTGGAATAGTATTTTTCATCATTGTGACATTTTGGGAAGAACGGTCAACAGTTTCATCATTCGGTTGGTCTAATAATTCAATATATTCGATATTTTTTCAGACAAGTGAGGTGACTTTTCTTGTACTTTTTCCCTCTATTTTTTGAATTTTTTTTTTTTTTTTTTTTTTTAGGGTGAGGAGGGAAAATGCTTTTACGCACACAGGTAGCCAGCCTGTAGTGTGAGACTCCTGAGTTTATCAGACTACTCACTAAAAAACCCCCTCTACTCTGTTGGACACAGACCTGGAATTGTTTGTCACATTACTTCAAGTCAGGCCAACATGTGACCTAAGCCCACAGGGCTCGCACCGTTTCTGGCATTATTTATTTTTTGACCTACACCGCATCCCGGTCGAGGTCAAGCTTCTTGGCGCGGAGAACACCCTGGATGTAAAGTGACACACAGGTCCAATTGTCCTCACCCTCCATCATCATCGGTATGACCGTGTCCACCGACAGCAGTCCTACGAACTGTTGAGTCTCTAGGCGGGGCCTTTCCCAATGCTGGCAGTGGAAGAAAGTGTGTTCCACGTCATCGGGAATGCCTGGGCAGTATATGCAATCGGGTGACACGGCTTTGCCCATCCTGAACAAGTACGACCCGAAAAAGCCGTGACCCGTCAGAAATTGGGTGAGGTAGAAGTTCACCTCTCCGCACCGCCGATTAACCCAAGGTTGGACCTGTTGTATCAGTCGCCTGGTCCAGAGCCCCCTTGTCTCCTGTTCCCAGCTCTCCTGCCACAGCTGGAAGGTCCGGGTGCGTTCCTCAATAATTGCCTGGTCCTCCCCACGGCGCTGATAAATTGCCTTCCTCTCCGCCGCCAAAAGTTTGACGGGGATGACTCCAGCAACCACCAGGACGGCGGGTTCGGACACTGTTCGATAGGCAGATGCTACCCTTAGTGCTGCCTGACGCTGCACTCGGGCGAGCCGCATCCTATATTCCTCCTTATTGAGAGCGTCTGCCCAGACCTCCGCACCGTACAGGAGCACTGACTGGACCGCAGACATCAACAGCCTTCTGCGGCTGGACCGTGGACCTCCGACATTGGCCATTAACCGACTAAGGGAAGAAACCATTTTAGCGGCCTTGTCCGCCGTACGGGTGATCTGGTCTCGCCAGGTGAGCTTGCTGTCCACCATGACCCCAAGGTACTTTGCGGCACGAGTGGTTTGGACTTCAACGTTCCCCACCATCAAAGGCACGATGGTGTCAATCCTCTTTTTAGTCAGAATGACAATCTCAGTTTTGCTCAGAGCGAGCGAGAGACCATGTTCTGCCATCCATGCGTTAATGGTTCGCATGACTCGATTTAGTTTCAGCTGGGCAAGCTCAATGCTACGTGCAGCTATTAAAGCCGCAACGTCATCTGCATACCCAACTAGGACAGTTTCCTCAGGCATCTCGGATCTCAAGAGGCTGTCGTAGGCGACGTTCCAGAGGTCCGGGCCCAGTATGGATCCTTGAGCAGCACCAGAAGTTACATCCATCGTCCTGGAGCCTTCTGTAGTGTCGTAAATGATGAGGCGGTACCGGAGGTAGTCCTCTATCATGCGCATGAGGTATGCCGGGACGTGGAAAGTGTTCTCCAGTGCGTCAAGCATATCGCACCACCTCACGGAATTAAATGCGTTTCGCACATCAAGTGTTACAAGCAGCACAACCCGACGAGAATAGTTGTTAAAATCCTCAGCTCTCATTACGGCTGGCTTTACCTCCTCAATAGCGTCAACCGTTGACCGTCCCTTCCTGAAACCGTACTGACGAGGGGATAGATTCCCTGCAGCAACCACGGCTGAATTCAGTCGGGAACGGATCAACTTTTCCAAGACTTTCCCAGCAGTGTCCAACATACAGAGAGGTCTGTAAGAGGAGGGTAGGTCTGGGTTTCCTTTTCCCTTCCCCACGAGCACAAGCCTAGCTGTTTTCCAGCAGAAGGGAAACTTCCCCTCGGCCAGACAGGCATTGTACGTGCTCAAAAGGATTTGTGGGTTTATTGAAAAGACTTTCTTCAGGGCCTCACCAGGTACCCCATCCGGTCCAGGAGCCTTGTTGTTCTTCAGGGACAGAACGGCCGCCTCCAACTCCTCGAGACTGAAAAGCGGTACGTCGTCCACCCTTCCGAACTCCCGCAATGGGCGCAGTGTGTGAGTCGGGAAAAGGGATTTTACGATCCTCTCCATAGAGGCCCCGTCCATAACGGAAGGTGGAGAGCGGGTGCCAAGCTTCTTGGTTACTATCTTGTAACCAAGGCCCCACGGATCGGAATCGACATCGTCCCTTAATTTCTCCCAGCAACTGCGTTTGCTCCGGTTAATGGCCCGGCGAAGAGACTTCCTAGCCACCTTGTAAGCGTCAGACTTAAGACGTCTATCTTCAGGTTCTCTGGCCCTGGTAGCAAGACGTCTGGCTCTCAATGCTGCCCGTCGTAGTTCTGCGATCTCGGTTGTCCACCAGTACACAGGTCGCTTATCGCACCGGGATCTCCTGCGAGGCATTGACTCTTCGCAGGCCGAGACCATCAGCCTCATCAATGATGTAACTGATGTCTCTGCGTGAGCCACGCCAGATGCAGCAGGTACCACTGGCTCTCCCCGTAGTATGACTTCGGTGAATTTGGCCACGTCCAGCTTTTTGGTGTTCCACCGAACGGGCACCTGCCGAGACACGGTAGCTTGTCTCTGATGACTATCCATGACATCAAAAATGATGTACTGGTGGTCACTGGCCGTATAATCATCTAGGACTCTCCAGGCTCGTATCCTCGGCAAGAGGGACTCAGATGCAAGCGTGATGTCTGGGATCGTTCCCCTCATTCCGGGACGCTGGAAAGTTGGCGTGTTGCCCTCGTTTATGACAACAAGTCCAGCCCTGGCAGCAAAGTCCAGGATGTACTTCCCCCGGGAATTAGTGAGAGTCATTCCCCACTCGACAGCCCTAGCATTGAAATCCCCCGCCACGACAACGTGCCCGGCGGTATCGCGCACGCTCTCTTCCAGGCGGTCTATCTTTCCACGAAAGTCACGGATAGCCTCGTTGGGGGTGAGGTATACACTAAAGTAAGTGACATCCCCGCACCGGACCCAAACGAATCCTCGGCCCTTCGCGTGACTCCTTACCTGCACTTTAGCTGTATTACGAACCCAGAACGCAGCAGTACCAAGTGTATCGGGAAACCAAAGAGATGGGTCCCTGTCCCGGTACTGGTACTGTTCGCTGACCAAGAGCGCGTCAACACCGTGTTCGAGGGCAAGCTGACTGAGAAGCGCGTCAGCCGTCCTGGATCGATCTACATTGCACTGGAGGATCCTTATCTTCGTGGTTGGGCTTTCGCTTGTTGTAGTGCGCCTTTAAATGCACTGCACTGCCCAGACCCAGCTATATGTTTAGCGTTTTTATCATTGAGGCCTTTCTCCTTACAGAGGAAATAGGTCTCAACTTTACAGTCCCTACGAATGTGACCCACCTCCCCGCATCGAAGGCAGTTCTTGCCTCGGTCGGGCCCTTCGCAGTTTCGGGAGGAATGGCCGAAATCAAGGCATTTAAAACACCTCGTTACTTCCACCCTCCGTCTCAACCTGCAATTAACCCATCCAACCCTCAAATGCTGGAGTGCCAAAACCTTACTGGCGTTTGCGTCTGCCATTTCGGCGACCGCCATCCGCTGTTGACTCCGGTTTGGTTTCGTGAGCCATACCCTCAGACTAGCCGTTTGTCCGGCAAGCTCGGGGACAGCTTTTTTTAGGGCATCAATGACGTCATCCTCCGTTGACACACAATCCATATCCCGAACCTCGACGGACGTCTTGGGTTCGAGAGCACGAACGGTGCCCTGACCTTCCACAGCTGCCTTTAGTTCGGCAGCAAAGGCGGCTTTATCTTTAGACTTACCCAGTTCGAGGAGGACGTCCCCGTCCCGGGTTTGTCTAATCGACCGTACAACCGTGTCGGTTTGCTCTGGCTTAGCCTTGGCCTTGATAACACCCAAGACTTCGGCGAATGATCTTCCCTCCAAAGGCTTGACCAAAATTGCCTCAGTCCTGGGCTTTTTGGGCCGCGACTTTTTAGCGAGTGCCGAGCCAGGCACAGCTTGGGCCACGCCGGTCGACTGCGCCCTCACTGCCACATATGTCTTGGAGCCGACTTCCGCGTGCCTCAATTTCCTCTTCTCCTTTTTCGTAAGGCGCTTTTCCCACACAGTCCCAGATGGTGTTTCTACGACTGACCCCTTTCGGGAGCTACCCTCAATGGGTGTCGCAGGTTGCTGTGGCTGTTGAGGTTTCGCTGGAGCGGCAACTACGTCAGAGAAGGACCTAGAAGTCTGGGTCGCCTTGACCTTAACTTTAGGCTTTGCTGTCTGAACAACCTCTTCTCTTTTTGGAGGGCTTTCTGATGTAGGCCTCCTGCGTTTCTTGGAAGGTCGCGCATTGTCGTCAGGTAGGGACACCACCTTCTCGGCGATCCTTTCCATGGCCGCCTTGCTCACCAGCCGGCAGGCGAAGACAAAACCAAGGTCGTCCTCGAGCTTAGCCATACCATTTTTAACCACTTGGTTAACTCCTCTCTGCGTCTTGAAGGTTTCAAGCATTGCCTTTATGGTCTGCTCCATGTTTCGAAGCCGGTTTTCAATGTCATTTTCTGCGTCGAGATATTGCTGACGCAGAAGTACCATTCCCGACACTTCCAAATCTAACGCTGTTGTTAGGGATTCCTCCGGCATCCCTTCACCAGACTTAGAGGGTGGTCCACCGTTTCCTTCTCCACTTGTCAAGGGAGATCCCAAAGTCAAGTCTTTTGTACACCTGAAAGATGCAGGTGGAGGGGACGTCTTCACGCCTTTCAATGTTGGCGATCTCTGGACCTTGGAGCTTCGCCCAAAAGGGTCTCGCTCTACTTCCGACTTCTTTTCTTGCTCATTCGAGCTACTTATTAAAGATGTGTTCAGGGTATTTGTTATAAAAGCCATCTTGTGTTTACCAGCGCATCGTGCGGCAAGGGGCGGCCCGGAATAGTCAGGAACGGGTATACCCTCGGGGACAGCGCCCCTACCCCAGTTCCCCGAGGCCCAACCTCCGTTTTCCCAGCACCGGATACCTGACGTGCCGGGGGTCACCCGTCACAATGTAGAGCCCGACCTCTACATCCATGCCGCACTCCCTGACCAAGGACCGAAGTTTCTCACGACTCACTGAGAATACCCATCGGCAGTGCAGAGCACACATCAACCCCTGCAAACACAACATGGGCACTCCCAAGGACTCCCAGTGAGAGCGTCGGTCACCCTTTTAGTCGCCTCTTACGACAAGCCCGGGAAGGCTGCGGTTCTATTCTAACCCCGAAACCGCAGGGGGGATCTATTCCCTCTATTTTGAATAGATGTACTGTATTATGTTTTATTTTCATTGAGTTTAAAATTTTCAGTACTAGATGATTGGTAATTTCTCTTACAGCTATTTACATTGGTTTGTTATGATTTTATTGAAGCATTAGTTTCCTGAAAAAAAATTGCAGTGAGTCTCAAACTAGGCTAGGTACTTGTATTCATGCACAGATAATCGAGACTGGCACACTTAAATATACAATCCGTCTAACTAATGTCACAGAAAACGTACTACTATAACCCAGAATGCCAACCGCATGGTAAAAAGCATTAAGCGGTTTGAGAGAGCTTTGCCTGTCAATCCGTAAGTAGCGACACCAGCGTTGCCATGCAATAGCATAGCAACGCTGGTGGTGCTGCCTACGGATTGACAGGCAAAGCACTCTCAAACCGCTTAATGCTTTTTACCATGCGGTTGCCTTTGTGATGGATTTGGAGATTTTTTGTGCAATAGTTTTGGCTGATAATTTGTTTTTATTTATAGACAGTAGGCCTAATTAGAATTTTTTTAGTGATGAGTTGTGTTATAAAAGTTAAAAAAATTTTAGCGTAGGCCTATTGTAGGCCTATAGTTTAACTTTTGTCTACTGTAGGCCTAAAGAGTAATTTGTATTGTTAAAACAAAAAAAATACTTTGTTTGGATATAAAAATATTTTTTTATTTGCAAACTTTTTCCTACTAGGAAGGCTTAATCTTAAAATAATAATATTTCCAACAAAATAACATGCACAATTTATATCATTTATATAATTTTATAACATTTTTATTTGTTAGTTTTTTTTACTGCAAATAATCTAAAATTTGAGCTTTTATAGAATGGTTTTGGCTAAAAAAAAAACATACACAACTGGTTTTGTTCAATAAAGAAAGCTACATGGGTCATCTCACTCTAATCTTCACTGATAATTAATTTATATTCGGCTAAAAAAAACACCTCGTTAAGTGTCTCTATTTTCAAAATGCATGCGCTCCTCAAAGGTTAAAGTCTTGTTTCTGAAGATATTCTTATTTAAGACGTTTTCTACGACATTGCTTGAGACTAAAAGATTGGTTAAAAAGACACGTTAAAAATACTAATATATTCGTTCTTTTGATTTTGAAATTTGAAAATTGCAACTATAAACTATGAGAAATAGGTATTTATAAGATGCCAAAATAGGCTATAGGTATTGGAATACATTACATAGACTTCCATAAAGACTTTTAATTTGGCTAAGCTGCTTTTCTAAAAACTTTTCATAAGGTAAATTGAAATTTCCTGGCTCTAATGTTTTCCAATTGTAGTATGTATGTTGTATGTATGTATGTATGTATGTTGTAGAGTATGTGATGTTTTATATTTTTGGTTTGATAGATTCAGAGATCCTTAAAGCCAAGGGTGGTCCTAGACATATATTTGGGGGGGGGGGTCACTGGGGGGCCTGGGGTGTATGGAATACCCCCCAGCAAAGGAGGGGGGTTCTAAAGAAATTTGGAAATAACGTGCTGAAATTAGTGGTTTTCAAGCTATTTTAAGGACCTAGTTTAATGTGTTCAACCTTCCCAATTTATTTTTTAAAGGTAAAAAAAATTTCAAAAAAAACTTTTATAATGTCATGTTTTAATTATTGAGACTTGAGACTTGTGTTTTAATATCAAAGGAATACCGCAACATTACAACACATTCAAGCATGTTTGATTTACAAAAACACCCTTTCAACTGGTGCCAATGTGCATGCTTAACAGAAATTGTCCAAAATCAGACCAAGATTTTGATAACTTATTTTATCTAAAAAGTGTTTAAGAACTTGCACCCAACACGACTGCAATATACCTGCCCAACAAGCACAAGCAACAGTTAACCTACACAAAGTACACTACCCAACTAACGTTGCCGTCAGCGTCCCGTCACTGCTACCGCCTGAAGAGTTGGTTCTCAGTGTTCTAATTCTTTTCTACGCCAGTGGCATTTTACAAGGGGTAAACGTGAGGATAAAGCTTTTGTGCAACGTTTTTGTGGTTGTGCTCATTGTTTTGCCATGAATTAAATCTGTCCCTTCCGCATCTAAGTCTGAGACACTTCCATCTTGTTGTTGTTTCGTGGCTAGCAACAATTGGGTTGTGTTATTATTTAATATGATATCAGGTGCTCTACATATGAATGATATTAAATATTGAAAGTTTTAAAATTTTCTGCGGTAATCATTGAATTACATTACTGTAATAACAAATTCCTAACGCTGAACTCAGATAAATTAATATTCAACTACCTTTCAAGCTTTGACTATTGATACAACTTCTTTTCTTTATCCAATACCCAATTCAAGTTTTCAACCATTTAGGTTCAAATGAATGATAACATTAAATGCCGAAAAATTAAATTAGAAGAAAAATGTGGCCGAAAATCGAACGCCAGCATCGGACACTGCCGTTGTCGTTTATGGCTGAAAGCGTCCGTCGTCTACCGATCTTCCCTACGTTTCATAACGTACAAAAAATAGTCAGACTCGAACGATCCCGAGGTTTGGGTTAGAGTTTGTAATTAGGTAGTCCATTCGTTCGCCACAAGTAAAAAGACTACAATGAATTTCAATTTGGTAGAACGATTTGCAATAAAAATTATTAAAGTTCCCCTGGTATAATAGTTTATCTATATATAAAATATTTTGGGGGGGTCACGACCCCCCTGACCCCTCCCCTGGGACCGCCCTTGATTAAAGCAGATACAGTAGTTTCAGAACTTTTGAATTTATAAACAATTTGCTAATAGTACATTTCCCAAAAGTTTTTTACTTGCTCAATAACACGACAAGTAGAAATAGTTGATACTTACAATCATATTTTATTCAAAGATTTAATAATTTGTTTATGGCATTTTCCATATACTCTCTCAGTGTAGATATGCTAGTCAATCCAACCATGCTCGCTCATAATTTACATATTTTACTGCAATAAGTTTTAAATCATTCTTTATATCTCTGAATTATATGCTTATAGGTTACAAAAGTAAAATATTATAAGTATAGGTAGGCTACGTAGGTGGGCTACGTAGGTTGTAGGTATACGTATGGCTTTAATACACATTGTAACAGCTGATCTATCTACAGTCAGTGTTTTCAGCTTGTTTTCATGTGCATTCTACTCGCTAGACTGATACATAGAAAATGTGTTGGTTTAGGTATGAATCTGAATCTGAAGTGAGGATTGTGTAAAATCGAATGTGGTAAAGTGAAAATAATGCAGGAATCAGCTAAGTATTTAGCACATTACAATCAGTGTAAAAGAGTTATTTTGTAAGATAGCTGTAAAAATAATCTGTGTCCTTACTTTAACTAATAACTTGGTTCATGAATAACATATAACCTAATAGGCCTACGCTAAGTATAAGAAGATATTAAGAAATGCCCAAAACTGAGGCTAGGTCCCTAGCATAAAATTTTAGTAGGCCTAGCCCTAAAAAAGCTCATCCAACCAGGAGATTGATGAGGATTTTGGCATGTTTCGAAGCCTAAACGTGGACATGTTTAGTTGCAGTAACCTAGAGCAATGGTTGACTAACAAAAATACCTATTCATAAGTTGCTGTTCAATCCTCACATGAACACTTTGTTGTTCTTCACATGTTAATTTAAAAGTACAAAACAATAATTACATTATCCAACTTTAGGGAACCTTAGGGAACTTAAGCGGAACTTTAGAAGACTTAAGTTAAGCTTCCTTAAGTTATAGGTAAAACTAGCAGAACTTAAGCTTGGACAGTTTAAATTCCAAATTTGTTAAGTTACATTTAGCTAGAATAAAATGTTAAAAAATCATAGAAAAGAGTAAAGACGTAGCAGGATGGTTCATTGCAAAAATCATAGTAATAAGCTTTAAAAAACTAAGACTTAAGACCCGCATAGCCAAACTTCAAACTTATTCAAAAAGAATAAAAACCTAAACTAGGAACATATATGTAAAACTCACCTCACTCAAGAATATGTCTATTAATGAATATCAGGTCTGAAATGTTCATAGTCGGAGATTACCTATTACAATATGTATATTATTATGATGAATGATACCCTACTAATAACTGATGATAGATAAAACTGAAAACCGAAAACCAACTGGACGGACAGTGGACATATATAACCAAGCATTTGAAGGTTACCGGCAAAATGTAAACGTAAACAAATATTTAAGATAAGAAAAAGACACTGCTGCAGCTGCGCATCAACGCTAAGAGAAAAAAATACCCCCGCCGCAGCAAACCTGCCGACTAAGCGAATTTCCATTTGTCTGAATTCATTTTAAACTAAACCTTTTAAAATAACATTAGGTTTAATGAGTACCTAGGTTTGCTGCAACAAGGAAACTAATAAAGTGTATTTTTTTGTAAAATATTATATTAATATTATATTATATTAATAGCTTAGCATAAAATAAATAAATTTTCGAAATTTGATCAAAATATATCCATAAACAAGCAAACTAAACTACAACATTTTACAATATTCTCCATAAGAATGGTATGGGAATTTTACATTTACAATTTTTTGAATTTTCTCCGTTACCAATAACCGTACAAAAACACTTTGATATACCAAATTATTTGTGTTTTTAAGCTCTTTAAAAAGGTCTAGAGAGAAATTAGGAAATTTGTTGCTTTGAGGGTCAAAAATGAGGAAAACAATTTTTCACCCCATAAAACCCCCCCGTAAAATCCCGTTCCCATGGTCCGATCATGCTGGTTTGCAAACTCATTCAAGTTTATCCCGCCTTACACCTTTAAACCAAATTTCATCAAAATCTGACAAAAATTACTCAAGTTATCGCGTTCACGGACGTATATATATATATAGCCTATATATATATAAATTTGAACGAATGGTGTTTTTGGCCTCTGAGGACATCAAAATGAAAAAGTAAATCGGTCCCGGGCCTAGGTCTTACCGTGCCACCTACGGTAATAGCTACTCCCCTATAGGGAAATTCGCTAAAAATACATAGCATAATTTTCTCACTCACTGTCCAGTACTACGGCCACCTCTAACTACAGGCACGGCCGCAGCCTGGTAGAATTGGCAACGTCGCAAGTGGTGTTGTTCAGTGACAGACGTCCCATAAGATAACATGGCAGACACGTGACATCAGCTCATTAATTCGCACTTTATTTATTTAAATTTAAATTTATGAACATAAATTTATTAAAATATTGAAAATGTAACATACAGAATTGAAAACCGAAACAATAATAATTAAAATCTATATCTGTACATTTTTAAGCGGAGTCAATACGGTCAATATTGAATTAATGAGCTGTCACCTGTCTGCCATGTTATCTTATGGGACGTCTGTCACTGAACAACACCACTTGCGACGTTGCCAATTCTACCAGGTCGCGGCCTGTTATTAAAGGTGGCCATGCATTATCACTTAGATAAAATCCATTGGTGATTTGGTGGGATTTGAACCCGGGAGGCCGGGACCCCAGGAAACAGAGTCCTGCGCTCTAACCACTAGACCAGCTCGCTCCCCAACACAATATGAATTAAAAATCTATATCTGTAGATTTTAAGCGGAGTCAATATTGTCATAGTCCAGTAACAAATCTTTCGTAAAAAAAAAAAAAAAAAATACTGTAGCTGTTTCCAAACGGAGTTGAATATTTACATGTGTAATGTTATTGTTTTCGTTTATTGGACTTTGATCTTTGGTGGTCTTTGAATTTGACCAAATCCTTTTCCTGTTACGCTAGATAAACCCTTGGAATATGGATCCCTCCATGGACGAGTTCTTCTCTCCGTTTGAAACTTAGTGAGTGCATCGAGAATTTTTCGCTGAAAAGTATTAGATATATTTTGAGTGTTATTTTAATTTACATCCATTGTTTCATCTTAGAAAATCGATTGAATAGTCTGTTCGGATAAAATAATTAGGTAAGTTATAAGCATGAGTACTTATATTTAGGTTTCTAATATATTTTAGAGTTGCTGATTCCACAACAACACTGGAAGCAATTGATGCCATAATGGTGTATTAGGCCTAATTGTTATCTTGGCCAAGATAAAACTAAATTCCGTTTAAAGATGTTTAGTCCCATACATTATATGACATTTCAGATAGGCCAAATTAACTTTTTTTTCCATAAAGTAAATGGCCTACAATGATAGCTAGTTCTCTGTCAAGCAATAATGTAATGCTTTGGCAACATTACCTTATAGGCTAAAACTATGATGGGTGAAACTTTGATATCAGACTCAATCAAAAATAAAAGTATCTACTTGACTGATAACCTAACTTTAATTTACTTTAACCAAGAACTATATATTGATTGTAACATTCGATAGCTACGATATCAAAGTTTTGATGGTAGGCTATAATCAAATAGGCTGGCTAAAACCTACGCTAAGTTATAGCCTAATAGTTTTGGAATTATAATATCGTTCACTTACCACCCTTTCAAAATGAGTTACATGATCTTACCAACCAACCTATTGCTATTCATGAGTATATTTCCATTATTAACACGTTGACTCCTGAAAACCTTCACTATGGCACTCCCTAAACTGCGGGCGGAGCCCCAGCGCGCTACTGAATCAGCGATCACTATTGGCATTGAAATATCTCAGTAAGTTAAGACGAATCACAAAAGAGCAGTGATGATTGTTTACCCCGAATGTGGACGTAGCTCACTGAAACACCGAAAGGGAGCAGCACTGCCTGGATCAATAACCAGAGTCTTTTTAGCTTGAATAGAGAAATTCCCCAAAAACGGGACAAAAACATTGCCAGATGGGATTTTACGGGAATGTTTAGTATCAACCTACATCAAAATAAAGCTCACATTCTAACTACAGCCTGGCAACAATCATAATGTTCCTGGCTGTGTGCTGGGCTCATACTGACACAATGTTTGGCAGGCGAGCACACTACTGATATAGCAGTAGGCAGCGAGCAGTGCCAGTGCCGAGCTACTGCTATAGCAGTAGGCCGCAGTCAACGTGTTAAAAAAAAGATTTTCACCATTTTCCCCGATTTAATCTTAAAATACCGTACAGATATATTTCTTTCAGGTGGAGGCCTGGGGTCAGTGGACACACTAGTTTGTCTATTTTCAATTGTATTTCAGTTTATTATCATAAATGAATAGTGAAAATAATCGTAACATGGGTTTTTTCCATGGAAACCTAATGTAAAATGGTAGCATTTAGTATGCGTTTTCATTTTTGGTACTTCTGGCCTTTTTTACTGTGCTCTAGTGGCGTAACGGTTTGCCGTAGAAACAAGTATTATAAAGGAAACATGTGTAGTAAATTTTGTCTTTTTTAATTTTACAACACAGTGGCTTAAAAAACCCCATAATTACCGAGATTTTGCCCAAAAAAGTGCCAAAATTGGGTTTTCCCAAAATAAACCATGTTACAGGCATAATATCTGTCAGCAAACCTCATATTCGTGTTCAGCGACCCAAAAAACACAAAGAAAAGTGGTGATTAGCTCTATACCTACCTAAACTTTCCGCTAACTACCACATATATTCCTAATATGCCTTGCCTATAAGTTAAATAATTAAATATCTTGAATCTAAACTAGACCTACAACTCTGAATTTAAATATTTTTGTTATTTAAGCACACAATAAATAGTATGATACTGAAAGTCTAACCCACCTCACTGTACACTCAACTGCAACCTAATCTGAACTTTTAGAAGGACTTAAAGTATAGGCCTACCCATTTATCATCTTAAATTATTTATGTGTCTTTATCTAACTTATGCTATTGGAATTTCTTTTTAAAATAAATCAAATATATAATGATGGAAGGAAAATGGGTACTTTTGTATTATATGGAGGCCACCCTTATACAGCGCACTGCTGCGGTGGTTTAAGTAATTCTAGACTCCAATATTTTCATAGGTTGTTTTCTAAAGGAAAGCAATCATCTGCGGTTCGCTGGCGTAATCTAAAACGTCTTGGATTCGGAAAGCAAATTGACTCTGTCCCATTATCAATGCCTTTAAATGATTTGAACAATTAATTCTTATCAGTCTCATCACATGAAAACAGTCAAATAGTTCAGAACCATTTAACTGAGTTAAAATTACGTCAATTGCCTAATACTATTCCCCAATTTAACTTTAAGCCAGTATTGCAGGTTGATGTTTTGAAGGCTATAAGACGGATAACGTCTGATGCCACTGGTTCTGACAGAATCCCAATTTCCTTAATTAAACGTATCTTGTTTGTAACACAACGTAACGTCTCTCCTCCCAACAATAACTTTCATATTTAACACCTCACTGAGATTAGGCATTTTCCCAGAAAATTGGGAAGTCTGCGCTTGTCCGTTCCTTAAATAAGATCTCATCCCCATCGCTTCCGCAAGACTACAGACCAATAAGCATTGTTCCTGCTCTCTCTAAAGACCTAGAAAGAGTTGTTCACTCCCAAGTGTCTGACTTTCTGTCACAAAACAATATTCTTAATATATTTCAGTCTGGTTTCCGTAAATATTTTATCAGCAATGCTTCATAACACTATGATATACGATTTGCTATGGATCGTAGCCAATGTATACCATTTTGACATTATTTGACTTCAGTAAAGCTTTTGACACAGTAAACCATATAACATTCTTCTAACCAAACTCCAGCTCATAGGATTCTCTGACAATTCATTAAAATGGATTAGATCATATCTTCAGGGCCGAAAGCAGTTTTTGTATCATGACAACTTAACGTCGGACTGGAAACATTTTCCCTGCGGAGTTCCTCAGGGTTCAATTCTTGGTCCACTGTTTTTCATAATATACATAAATGACATTAACTACAATACTCCACCACGTAAAATTTAATTTTTATCCTAACGACTTGCAAATCTACTATCATTTTAAAGTCAGCCATACAAATGAAACTATAAACTTAATGAATCAAGCCATCGACAACATTGCGCACTGGGCAGCAAAGAATGTACTAAGACTCAATCCTGACAAAACAAAGCCAATCATCATAGGTCACTCACAGTTACTTAGCACACTTGATGTTTATTTACCAAAACTCACTGTGAACGGAACCACTTTGACTTATCAAGACAAAGTAAAAAGTCTTGGTTTGACATTAAACAGCACATTAGACTGGACTGATGCGGTGGTAAATACTTGTAAAAGAGTATTTGCTGCCATTCACACACTGAAAAAGTTGCAACGACTCCTACCGTTTCACATTAAACTCTTACTGGTCAAATCACTCGTATTTCCACACTTCAACTACTGTAACACTGTGGTTAGTGATATGACTGTGACCTTGGCAACAAAATTACATCGTGTTAAAAATTATTGCATTAGATTTTTGTTCAATCAATGCGTGACGATCATGTCACACCATATTACATAAATGAATCAATTTTGAAATTAGATGACATCAGAAAAATCCTAATACTTTCAATTACTCATTCAGCCATCAATCTTGGAACTCCAAATTATCCAGCCAACAAGTTTAAATTTTTGCGTTGAAAGAGGCGTAAGGAATACTCGCTCTGGCTTGTCTACGCTGCGTATTACACATCCCAGGACGACTGTTTATAACAAATCTTTTGTGGTAACTGCATGCCGCCTTTGGAACTCTGTACCTTATCCCATTAAATCCTTAGAAAACCGATCCCAACTGACGGTGGTGCGGATAGAATATTACCTTAGCTGGATCGCTATGGCGTGGCGGGATGGCGTGCATTAGGCCTGGGTGCAACAGAGGGTGTTTGCAAGTGTGATTGTGTGTTATGGAAATAAATTTATGTAATGTTGTTACACCTATATTTGTTTATTGTAATCTTAGTTATTTTATTTTGTTAATGTTTTAATTTTATTGTTAGTTTTTTAGAGGTTAAGTTCGTCTCAATAAAGAAGGATTTTCATTTCATTTCATTGATCTTAATAGACAATAGACCTACAGGTACGCTCAAGCAGGGTCGGCCTCTTCACTGCACTATGGTATAAAACAGCCAACCCATTAAACAATTATTATTAATACTGTTGTACCGTTTCAAACTATAAATACAGTACTATTATGTCTACAGCGGCGTACCGACGCGGGGGCGGTCCGCCCCAGGCCTTACACCAACATAGGCCCCCAAATCAGGGCCGTATTCCCCTAACTTCAAACACGGCCATTGCCGAGGGCCTCTTGGCCTAGGAAGGGGCCTTACTTGGGTCTCAAGACCACAAAAATTGGAAAATAAATTTTTCTGTTGAATATAATCATCTGTTCTCACAATCACCGGAAGCGTCTGCAAAGATTGCGCGATCGAAAATCACGACTCCCAGCGATCGCGGTGACGATAATAAGGTCTTGCAACCGCAAAAGATTTTTTTTAAAGAGGTTGGCGGCCTCTTTTAACCTTGCATTTGCCCGTCCACATAGACTAAGCGCCCGTGCGTGGATCGTTTGCAGCAAAGCAAGGAGTGAGCCGGTACAGTACAAAGGTGAACTGTACTGATAAAATGTTATCGGCAGTGACCAGGATCCGAACCCACGACATCGCTGCCTTGGGCCCGAAGTCCTCGACGCTACCGACTGAGCCACCGACTCACTCAGATGTTCCGTGTTCTCGATTTCGCCGCGATTGTGGGGGACGATAATGTTGTCCACGCGTTCGCCGGAGATGTTAACGATTTCGGCATGTAGAATATATCCCTGCGTCTGCGAAAGATGTTCACTATTCCACTGTAAACATAGGTCATGTTTACGATTGCTCGGTGGTCTCGGAGATAACCCGCGCGACCGCGGGAGACAGAGATTACAACCCCACAAACACGGACGCTCACGATTTCGTCTTCACCGAGGATAATATCGTTCTTTTTTGCCCTGATCACAGAAGTCGTTTGGACCAATTATAGTAAAATATAATGTATAATATAAAGATAGGCTAACATAATTATATAATGTATTTTATACAAAAATAGTAGGCCTATCTCCTAAATAAAAAAAATTGAAAGAAGTGTCAGAAAAAACCTGATTTGTATTAGGCCTACTTCTTGGAGTGCTTGTGCTTATTTTGAATCTCCAACTCATAAAAACTTAAAGGAAAACTTAATTTAGCATCATTCAATTTTTCTCAAAAATAGATTACATTTAAAATAGTTGAAGTAAGCTCATTCATTAATCAGTGATACAAAATACATAAAGAGCGTATATTTCTTTTTAGTTCTAATCACTGTTTAGAGTTTTTTTTTAATAAACACCATGGTACCCTGTTTAAAATAATTTTAAACATAAAATGATTTTAAACAGGGTAGGCCTACTATGGTATTTATTATTTCACTTGTGTATATATGTATGTAAAAAAGGCCCTCTCATCTAAGCCGCCCCAGGACCCCAACCATGACAGTACGCAACTGTATGTATATCTTGCCAAAGATGATGCTGCAAACAACTTTTAGTTATAGCCCTATGTCTATTTTTTGTAAGTAAGTTGACTTTTTAAGGAGTCTTCAGTGGTGCCGTGATCTTGAAAATAGTCCCATAAGACTAATGTTAAACTTAAACCTCTCTCCTAGTGATGTCTGTGCTGTGAAATTGAGAAGTAGTGGGGGGAAGGACATACTTGTTCTACACAGAACAGACACATAAAGGATGTAGTCTAATGGTTTCCTTACATTAGCTTGATAAGAGATAAGGAACTATTGCACTATATCTGGCTGCCTGCATGCTTATGAATTATCACAATTTCTTGATAAGGAATAAGATTAAACCATCTGTAGGTATGCTAGACCTTTAAAAACTAAATCAAGAGTACAAATTGTAAAGAATTTTGAGAATTTTATAGAAAATAAGACTAGAAACATGATTTTTTGGGTGAAAAAAGTTGTCTAAATTTGAAATTTCAAAGTTCCATAACTTTTGAGCGCCTCAGTATGGGATTAACTGCAGGATGTATACAGGGTGTCCGGTCATAAGTGTTAAATAAAATTTTGCATCAAACTACATGGCAATGGCGACATAATGACGCACATTTGAGGTTCCCAACCTCAACCGTTAGGGAATAATAAATTAATTAAGTTTTCCAAAAATTATTGTAGTTGTTATGAAAAAGGTTATATTACTCTGTTAAAAATGCAGTAATTGTTAATTTAAATGTCATTTTCAGAATCCTCACAAAATTTTAAATAGATATAACACATAATCGTTGGGGTACGGAAAAATATCCTACTTAAATTTCTTCGTTAAACAATTATTTTTAATATCGACGAAAATTTAAATAACATTCAGCAATTTATTTCTCGGTTACCGAGTTCCGCTGAGTTTAACAAATATTACTAAAAACTTCCTTATTTAAAGGGCTTTACAATGGTGTAATATAGTTTTTACCAAGTTTCAAATTTCCTAATGTAATTCAATCATTGTTGTGAAAAAACATGGTAGGGCAAAGAAAAGCTATTGTGAAGAATAATACATTTAAGTGCAGGCAACGAATAATTTGTATTTTTTTCTCACATGCAACGTTTTTTTTATAACTATTAAGCTAAGAAAAGAAACGTATAGTTGTTTAATGTGTTTGTGATAAAGTTACGGTTATAGTATATCTTTCATATTTCAGATAAGATTTCAATTAACTTGCGGAAGTTCGGTTGTGGCTATACCAAAACTACCCGAAATGGATTAGACGTGGTCGACGTGGAGGAAGTGTGACATGGCCTCCTCGATCTCCAGACTTGAGCCCGTTAGATTTTTTTTGGAGTTACATGAAAGGTCTAGTTTACTCAACTGTTGTAAACTCTGAAGTTGAGTTACGGGAGAGAATCTTCGAGGCTGCTGGGAAAGTGAGGGAAAATTTGACGTATGAGGTCACAGTTGGCGCAATTCACAAGCGAGCTAGGGCCTGCTTGCGGGAAAAAGGGGGGCACTTTACACCCAAACTGTGATTCCACCTTAATAAAAGTTGTTCTTCGGACGAAGTGTCATTGATTTGATTTTTATTGTGTGTTTTTACTAACGTATTGTGGTTTTTTATAACAAATTTTCTAAAGTCTAAACAAAAACTCTTTAGTTTGATGAAAGTGTAGTCTGGTCAATCATAAATTACACAAACCCTCATCATCAGTTGCCAGCTCATAAAATAGTAAGTAAAATTCATTATTTTTTACAATATCTGTTTTGGTTTAACCGTGATTTTTCACAATAGTGCGAACAAATTCACCATAGATTTGACAGTAGATAAATGTAGTTATACATCATTGTAAAGCCCTTTAAATAAAGACGTTTTTAGTAATATTTGTTTAACTCAGCGGAACTCGGTAACCGAGAAATAAATTCCTGAATGTTATTTAAATTTTTGTCGATATTAAAAATAATTGTTTAACGAAGAAATGTAAATAGAATATTTTTCCGTACCCCAACGATTATGTGTTATATCTGTTTAAAATTTTGTGAGGATCCTGAAAATGACATTTAAATTAACAATTAGTGCATTTTTAACAGAGTAATATAACCTTTTTCATAACAACTACAATAATTTTTGGAAAACCTTAATTTATTTGTTATTCCCTAACGGTTGAGGTTGGGAACCTCAAATGTGCGCCATTATGTCGCCATTACAATGTAGTTTGATGCAAAATTTTATTTAACACTTATGACCGGACACCCTGTATAATTCAAATCTCTACAATATCTGACCAAAAATACAATATGTCATCATGAGTCATATAATGGTTGTATGTATAGAGAGTCCTATGGTCATGCAGAGGCCTAACGTCACAGTGGACGGTCACTGTAGGTGGTCTTTAGCTAATTCCTGCGTTAAAACTGTCAATTTTTGTGTAAACTATAGATTTTTATGGTTTATTTTGTTTCTTACCTTGCTCCAACTAGTACTCTGTTGATATATGAGGTTTTAGACAGTGATTAATTAAAAGTGATTAATTTGAAAGATATTAACAAATATGTAAGGTTTGCATGAGAAAACTCGCTTAAATTCTTGTAAATCTAACTTTGTTTTTGAATAAGCAACCTATTGACTTTTTATAGTCTAAATTGGTTCTATACCATTAAGTATATAGTCCTCTAGTGTAATAAAGCATTTTCAAGCATTAAAAATATATAAACTGCAAGAAAATAAACAAATAGAGTATAATTTTAGCAAAAAAGATTTTGAGTATTTTTTACGTAATGTTTTTCACCCATTAAATATTATTTTTTTGTATAAGTTAGAATTGTATTCCATTTATATACTCTTTGTGTAATTAAAAATCCATAATTCTATTCAAAATTATTATATTTAAGTTTTTTCCCATTTTAAAGTTGAAATCAGAAAATCTGTGACGAAAAATCAAAGTTTATGTATTTTTTTCACCCATTAAATGAGTTTTCTTGTATAAGTTACAATTGTATTACTTTATACACTCTTTATGCTATTAGAAAAGTTATAATTTTATTTGAAATAATCATATCCAAGCCAAATTTAAGCATTTCAAGGTTGAAATCAGAAAATCTGTTATGCAAAATTATTTTGTACGTAATGTTTTTGACCTGTTAAATATGTTTTTCTGATATAAACTACAATTTTATTCTTTTACTACACTCTTTATGCTATTATAAAAGCTATAATCTCATAAAGAATCATAGTATTTAAGCTATTATTTGGTATTTATATGTTGTAAACAGTTTAATTTAAAATGAAAATTACGTAAAAAACACTTTATTGGTTTTATCATTTGATATTTCAAAGTGGTTCTATCTGTTGAAATAGTTTTATGCTTTTAAACTTATTTTTAGCTTTAAATTACGATAAATTTATCGTTTTTTTTTCTGGAAAAATTGGTTTTTAAGGTTGGAAAAGTCAGATTTACATGCTGATTGGACTTTTCTTCAACATAATTTCATGAGGATTACAAATCAATAACTATATTTTATCTATCTATTCTTTTTCACCTTTTAAATACACTTCAGAGGGTACACTGTCCATTGACACTGGTATCAAGGCGACCTCCCGGCAAGAATGTTGCGGCATTTTGTCTCAAATAATACCCTACAACTGGTTCAGTTTTTTCTTAAATCAGAGTTTTGGAGATGATTAAACATATACATCTTGTACTACTCTTTATGCTAATTAAAACTCAATTCTTACCTAATCCGTAGCTATTGTGGTTTTAAAGTTACAAAGGTTTAATGGTTTCATATTTTAAATGCAATTTTTATGAAAATAATATGGGTTTTTCTGTCATATGAGACTGTTTTGTGGTCTAAACAGTTGATACAAATGGTTGACTATCATGCTAATTACTTAAAATGACTCTTAATCATCCTAATCACTTATATGTGATTAAAAATAACTATTTACTTGATATATTGATTATTGGTAAGTTTTTCCAGTTTTTTTTCACATTTGACAACTAGTATTTACTCAAATTACATAAAAAAACAGACTCTAAACCTCAAATAACCTTAAAATACATAAGGCCCTCTAAATACATAACCAGGCAGGCAGGCAGATATAGTGCAAGAGTTCCTTATCTCTTATCAGGCTCACGTAAGGAAACCAATAGACTATATCCTTCATGTGTCTGTGCTGTGTAGAGCAAGTCCTTTCCCCCACTACTTCTCAATTTCACAGCACAGACACATAGAGAGAGAGTCCTGGGAGAGGTTAACCTAAAAATACCGACATGTTCAAGAGACACCCGTTCTGCATGCATTTAATTATTAGATGGTGTTTAACCCTTCCTGGACGGGTGACGGATATATCCGCATAAGTCTTTGGTGATAAAGGACGGGTGACGGATATATCCGCATATGGTTTTTGATGCTCCGGACGGGAAGTGGTTATATCAGCCTTCTTTTCAGATAGACTGGCAGGTGCTAATGCAGTAACCAGATGTTTCGCGGAACCAAGGCGCCACTATTCTGCTCTTTCCATGACTGCACTCTCCCCCGCACTCCCCCCTCTCTACCGCGCTAACCCCTCTCCTGCGCCTCACCCCCTCCCGCGCACCTACAACTACTCCTACGCTACCCCCCACGATGTTTCGCGCTCAACATTAGGTTGTCTCTATTTATTGTTTACATATTGTTCTTCATTTATTGCCTAACGTTGTCACGGTCATATCTTCAAAGACGGGTGGCGGATATATCCGCTGCAATTCTTCTCATCTGAGGATGGGTAGTGGATACATCCGCATAGTTAAACCGATAAAACAAATTATTTTGACATTATGATGTGTTCCACTGTGTTTCTTTTATGTATACTTGTATAACAAAACACAAATATGAAAAATTTATTTTGATTTTTTCCTTAAATTTTTTCCCGTCCTATGTCATGATTTCGCCCGTCCGGGAAGGGTTAATATTCAGGTAGGTTTTGATGCATAGTTCTTCTAAAAGCATACTGTATACAATAGGTAATAACTATAATGACATTTTCAGAATGGCAGCTAAGAATGAAAAAACACAAATGGTGAAAATCAACAAAGACGACATGCCTGGAATACCGCACATGTTTCAAGAAATGGCAGATTGCCTTGAAGAGATGGAAAGAAGAAGGTTACAGAATTTATGCAGGCCTACACCATTGGCAGTCAAATACAACGAGCAGCCTGCCATAGCAGGTTGCACTCCAGGAACGGAAATAGAAAACCAGAATATTGGACCACAACTGAAATCAACAAATACCCCAAAAAGTCTTGGCAGCAAGCAATCAAGTGCTCAAAAAAATTTACTAACACAGAAAATGAAAACGTTTATTTTGGAAAATCCAAATGCGTTCAAGGGGAAGGGGTTGGAGTTGAAAAACCAACCACTGAGTAAGGGTTCAGAGGTTGGACGCCTTGGACAAAATTTCCCCAAGCCCCCCCTTGGCCTTTCAGGCCAAGGACAGCCTTTTCAACCAAATGTGTTCAAGAAGTATCTCCCATCATCTTGGTTCACAAAGCCAGAAAAACCCAAAAACATGGAACCCATAGGAGAATATGGGATCCAAAAAGAACATCACAACATGGAAAAATCCATAGTAAAAAAAAACTGAAAAACAATTTTTTGAAACTGTTCAGTGTTGTCAGATAAATGTATTGTTATTTTTTATATAGTAGGGGTTTGAAAAAAAATAGATTAAGATTAATGTAGAATATACATTGACAGTTAAAAGTTTGACAAAGATGTTGACCACTCATTTAATCAAAACAAGAAGCTAATGTTGTAATTAGCTTGGACTTTTAAATTGCATACAAACACAATTTATATATGCAAAATTGCATCCATATGTTTACTCCATGTCACAAGTTTTCTGACCCATGGAAATCTAGCTTAGTTGAGCCTCCTCCAGGGTGAGCTGATGTCAATTACACCAACTTTTTGACCAAGCCAATCCAAACTGGCCAAGTTGAAGTTTTTGTAAAATATACCATCTTTTATATAACATCAATTTATCATAATATCGAAAACTAAGAGAGAAAATATGATTTGGACAATATTATGATTTAGCTCATTCAACTATGTTCTAGGTAAATAAAAAACATTTCTGTAGCTGGTCCATATGGATGGATTTCTGCTTCAGTATTCAGAACTCAATGCTATTACTTCAGTAGGCTACAGTTAAAGAGCTAAGATAGAGCAGGGTTGGATGTAGATAATGGGATTAAATAAAAGTATTTAAAAGCTATTTTAATATTTACATTATAAAATATGTTTACTTTAAAAACAGACAAAACATATTTTTAATTAATATTACAACATGACCGAGTACCATAGTAATATTTTTCATTGTTCTATAGTAGTAAGAGATGTAATTTAGTTGATTTTGATCATATAAACTTTTACTTACTATAATAATTTTCAGTTTTTACATCTATACAAAGTAGGTAACTGTTCTGATAAAAAAATTGCTTATAAATCAAAAGTGTTCATAATGTTCAAAGTAGATACAAAGATATACAGTTTTTCTTATAAGCTACTAACAGAACAGTTAGACTTAGGCATAGTCATGATGACTTGAATAGTTGAAATAATTATTAATTAGTTGACTAGGAGTTACACAATGATGAGGTAGAGGTAGAAGAAGAAGTAGAACCGTCTTTATCACATAGTAGAGTCAAGTATTACCAACACCTTGCCTTGGAACTAATTACATTGATCCTTATTAAATATTATTTGTATTTGTAATTTGTTATCTGATAATACTAATATCATCCCATAAAACAGGGTACACAATATTATTTTGGACAAATATTACCGGCCTTCTCGCTATGCAAGTTCCCCATAATACACAATGTTTGTTTTACATAAATATAAAAGGAAACTCTATCTCTTCTTCTACCGTACCCTCTGCCTGTACTGATTACTATGAAAGTCCTAAAGACTTAAATTTATTTCAACAAAAGTATTGTATATTACGTACATTTAGAAACATTTTATGATAGGCTATATGACATATGGCTAATGGTAGAGTACGTTTAGCAATTATTTCATTCAGGTTTACTTTAAACAAACCACTCCTACTGAGTAGTAAAAACTAACACTGACAATGTACATTCAACTGTTTATGGACAAGTGAGGTTGGAGACAAAATAGTAAAATGTATATGTGTATAAATTGTCACACTATATTAAATGTGTGAAAAATATGTTTGAAATAAAATGACAACCTCTTTATGTTTATCATCATTTTAATATTTTACTAAAACCTTTACTATCTTTTGACAGGTATCCTTTCTCAAATAAATGGTGTATACACAGAATAGGTATTTTTGCAGTAACATAGGCCGGTTACACTCATATGCATCTCGCACGGTGCGACTAGCATTTTTCTTGCTACTAGCATGCAGCTTGAAGACCAAGCTGTGTTAATCAATTGGAGCCTGCACACACATATGTGACTCGCACGGTGCTACCAGCATCGTGCAGCAAGCGTGCAGCGTTCATCTTCGGTTGGAGCATGTGCAGAACACATTTCAAGTCACATGGCTATTGCAAAACTCATATGTATTCATTCACATACAACATACTGCGAACTGTGAGAGTCGCTCCTAACACACACAGAATTACGCTATCTACTATTTTTTTGTCACAGTGGTCTCTAAGGTCACGTATTTTATAAATGTGTCTTGATTCATGGGGTACAACTTCTGGAACTTCTCTGGATCATCATGTATTGGCTACTTTCAACATTTTGCAGCCAATAAGGGGGTACTCAATATTTTATTTACCTTACAGCATTTCATCAACCGATGACAACGTTGACATTTTCCAATGAACTTAGCGCCAAAAAGCCTCACCTCTCTCATCTTGCTACTAGCAGGTGCCACGACCATGCAGCGTGCATGCATCTCCCACAATGCTACTGGCATCAAAAATGCTAGTCTTTCGCACTGTGCAAGATGCATACCTATGTGTTTAACCCGCCTTAGTTTGACTAATTTTCCTACAGTCTTATGCTATGAATCACTTTGGGTAGCTTAGCCTGAGCATAAATTACTGCATCGTGAATCGTAGGGAAGCACAAAATATTGGGTGCTTCGAAAATATTGCATCTCTGTAGAACTTCATACACTGGTCCTAGAAAAAATTTCACATAAGTAAAACACATAAATAAGTAATAATCCTACAAACATTAAAATAGAAAATGACAATATTGTATTAAAAAACAAATCATAAAAATTACAATACATAATTATTTTCAATTTTTACTTAATCTGCTTAGAACTTCAGTCAGTTATAAATGTGTGTGTTATTATTTTGTTTTATAGTTTACCCCTATGGTTGCAACTCTTATTCCCTTATTTTTATAGTATTTATATAGTATTGATAAAGCGCTGATGACTTATACCATATTTAAATCCTATACAGGGTGATTGGTACTCAGTGTGACAAATTTTTTTTGTGTAAGTACAAAGTAAATGCAGTGTGATGATGCATATAAAAAGTTCAAAGTCTAAAAAATAGTTTCCCAAAGAATTGTTTTATGTTTTTCAAAAATAACTATGTTTTTAAACTTAATACAGCTATTTCTCAATTACCTGTAAATAGATTTCAGTAGATTATGTCATTTCCGCGTTCTACATTACATTTTGAATAAGAATAATATAAAATGACGGGGGATCAGTTGTAAAAACTCCATAGTAAATAGATTCAAAGATAAAAATTAAGATGTTTGATAAAAATTAAAAAAAAAAAACATTAGTCTAGTGCATTTGTTCACACCCTGTATACAAGAAAGTGTCGGAATATGTTAAAAACTGCACCATTTTATAAGCTTTCCAACCATATGCTACACCATTGAGCTTTATGTCTGCTTGTGTACGCTTTAGTGGTTTGAAGGCTACAAAACATGGTTTCTTTAACATTAAAAACATAGAAAGTTGCCATGTATTAAGCAAAAGTGGTATTTTTGTTTCAGCTTGAACAGTCAAAACAGTAAAAAAGTTCTCTGTTATCTGGTATTCAAACCACTAAAATAAACAAAAGAAAATCTAAATCTCAATAGTGTAGCATATGGTTCGAAAGCTTATAAAATGACGCAGTTTTTAACATATTCGAACACTTTCTTGTATACAGGGTGTGAACAAATGCAATAGACCAATGTTTTTTTTTAATTTTTATCAAACATCTTAATTTTTATCTTTGAATCTATTTACAATGGAGTTTTTACAACTGATCCACAGTTATATTCTATTATTCTCATTCAAAATTTAATGTAGAACACAAAAATGACATTATCTACTCAAATCCATTTACAGGTAAATGAGAAATGGCTGTATTGAGTTTAAAAACATAGTTATTTTTTAAAAACATAGAATAATTCTTTGGGAAGCTAATTTTTAGACTCGGAACTTTTTATATGCATCATCACACTGCATTTACTTTGTACTTGCACCAAAAAACTTTTGTCACACTGAGTACCATATTTATATTTTTATTATTGGTGTAAGTCATGTGGAAAATGTCACATGTTAGAAAAATGCACTTAAAGATTATTTTATCATTTTCCCTTTAAAGAAATTTTAAGTTTAAAACTGGTTTACAGTAGAAATGCAAATATTTTCCATAAAAATAAAAACCGACAATTAGTAAAAACTTTAGAAGTTGAGTGCTTTCAATCAACTTCCTGAATATAGGCTATCATATAAAAACATTATGATGAAATTATTTTTTTTTATATTGACGTTTCAAACTCATGGCCCCCACAAGGGTGGGGCTGGTGCAACTCTGGTCACAGGGCCCGGGCCCTAAGGGGGCCCGGGCCTACCCATTTTTTTTTATTTTTTTTCTTTTTTTCCCCATTGAAGATCACTTTACAGCAGATCATAAATTGAAGATAAAAAATAATATATATATTTTACAAAAAACAAAGTTAAATAATTGAAAATGTATTCATTCTAGATTCTAAGGTAGTTTATATTTAAATACTATAGGTGCGTAGGTGCGTATGTACTATACAACAGCAGAACAGCCAGCTCGGGCCCCAGTGGCCGGCTCCACAAACTCCATCTACCCCTTCCTCCCGCCAGGCGCCTAGCCACTCCTACCTCATTCCCTCCATAATAAACAAAGTTTGGTTTTATAATTGAACTGATAGTTTCAAGAATGAATCCTTACAGTTATAAGTTAAAATAAAATGTGTAAAGCATTGAAAAATTGACATGTACTATGTACCATAGCTAAGGTGACCAGACGTCCCGTTTTAGGGGGACTGGTCCGTCCCGACAAATCCTCTCGGGACGCTTATTTGTCCCGTTTTATCAACATTTGGTCCCGGTTGCACTTTTATGTATGGAATATTTCAATTAATAATTGCAATCTAGGTTATTTGACACAAACTTAAAAATTCTTTACTTTTGGAGTTTAAAAAATATGAAAGATTGTAATAATTTTGACCTAAGTTTTCTTCCCAATTCGCTCGGTATACTGTCTAAAGCATGGATTGGATAGCATCGGCATCGACAGCATCGGTCATTCTCGGCACTACTCGTGCACATTCGTTTTTCTCCGTGACTACTCGCGCAAGTTCGGCAGCTCACAGGCATCCACTCCCAAAAAATGTAGTATTGTTAAAATTCTTGATGAAAATTGTCACTGAATAAAATATGATTTCATTGGTGTAAGTTGTTAAACTCGATTTACGTAAGTTTTTTTCCTACTCCATATTACAAAGTACAATTATAGCAGTTAAGATAGCCAAACCCTTTTACAGGGAAATAAAAAAGACAAAATATTAATAGGCATGGAGCTTTTGTGTATTGATATAATAGTTTTAATTGCTGAATTCCTGTAATTTTAAGTCTTATAAAACTCATTGAAGAACTCTTTTCTTCCTTAAAAAGGCTGCAAAAGTGCCATTTACCACTCACAAATTTAATACCTAGATTGCCTTAAAAACTCACTAAAATACATGACATTTTCACAATTTTCCCCGGACCCCCCCTCTAGGCTGGGGGGTATTCCATACCCCCCCCGACCCCCCGGTTGGTAGGGGGGCCCGAGCCGGATCCTGGTGACAGGGCCCACAATTAAATGTGGGGGCCATGTTCAAACTAGAATTATTTATCATGCATACAATGCATAATTCCCTTCGATCATATGGTAAGTTCAAATGAATTTAAAATAACATTGTATAAAGGGATTTATTTTGTCAAGGTCCTTTTATAAAGGGTTGATTGTAGTTCTTTTTATAATGACTCACAGGAGTTTTCATCCTAGGATTTATGTAGACTAGGCAGACAATAACTACAAAAAAAAATAACTATTCTTAATTTTGGGTAGGAAAGCATTTGAAAAATCCTGCATACATTGACCCTAAGGGTAAAAATATGTATGAAAAAAGGATAAAAGTGATAAAAGAAAGGAGGAATGTGGCCATTGAAGTGCATATTAAGGATTTAATACATAAATTTTTTACAATAAAAATGCTTTACATTTATTTTAGTTTATCAAATTCTGAAAGGAGCACTTTGGAGAACTGCGTCACATAGGGTTGTTGTTATTACATTAACAATTGTAAGTGTATTATTGTGTAAATATAAAAACTACTTTGAAAAAAAGCGTAAGCACAGATAATAATGACTCTGAAACTGTGTTTTTTTTTCATATTAAGTTTAAAAAACACTGATAATCTTTCTCTTTGTATTATAGCGCTTCATAGAGTTGTCCTGAATGAAATAAGAGGTTAGTTTTTTTAACCAAGGGCCGGTTGTGAGTATAGTATCTTAGTTTGTGTGTACGCCACCACGAGGCACCTTGTGCTTACTGACATCATTTGTGAACAGAGTAGTGGCATTTGCAGCTCTAGCTGTAGCTGATGTGTAAGTTTTTCTGTGTGTTTAGAAAACTTTAAAATTATTTAATCTCCCGCCTCATTTATTGATATGCTTTATTGATACTAATGTAACGATAATAATGCAAGCAACAATAACTCTTAGCATATTTTAACTATGCAGTGCCCCCCCCCCCTTCCTGTGAAAACATTCACAACATACACTAAGGTTGTGGCCAGTAACTAGAATATGTAACTGAGAATGAGTTAGTGGATTTGCTTGTTTACCAGAAGCTCCGGCTAGATACAGGTACTGGGAATTCTCAGACAACTCAGAGGCAAGACTCTGCAGCACTCCAGCTCCAGAAGGATCCACGTACTGCATCCCCGTCAGATCCAGGACTAGATATTGTACCTGGCACAACATCATCATCTAGTTACCAAACACCTATTAGACACCGCATCACCTAGGACTAGTCATGAGGTATGGTTGAGGTTGATCTTATGGCAAACATTGAGGCTTGTGTCAAAGCATGCTAATGACTTTTACATGGGATATATATTATATTGCTGTGACTGAATGGTACAGAGCACACCTCAAGCTTTAAGTATCTCAGACTTGAAAAACTTTCTGTTTTAAACCATTAATTCTCTAATTCAGGACTTGTTATGGTATATATGCTACAAAGCCGGGAAGTTGGTGTTTTTGGTACACTCATGCATGATATAGTTCCCGTACTTCAGCTAACTTTACCGGTCCCTTTCTGTAAACAATGTTACATACAAACAATGTAATATTGTTAAAAATTAGTACAGAAGGCAGCTGTGTGTATGAGTGTTTGTGTATTGTGGTGAAAAAAATGTTAAGTTAGCTCTTACTAACACTATCTGATATTACATAAAGACTACCAAAAACCAGAAGGGTAGGTTTTATAGAAAAGGTTCCAAACATCCGTAGTAAATAAAATTGGTTCAACATATAGACGCTATTCAGTAAATCAGTAACTTATCTTAAACTAAAATCCAAATAACTTTGCATGGCAAGAACTGTGACATTTATTTTATTCTTAATGGTAAGTTTGTGTGTGATGTTTATAATCTTTTGTCTATGAAAACCATTTAAGATTCAAATTTCAGAACTTGAATGTTTTCAACTAAAGTACCTATTATTTTTAACCCACAATATCTTTCCTGTACTTTGGAAACAGAACACTAAAATGTCCCAACTATATTTCGTGGATTTTATTCCTGGGTATTTTAAGAGTATGAGAATGGATAGAGTACCATAACCTTTTTCCAAGTTTTCCTAATTTTTCCGCTTATTTGGCTTGGAAGGTAAACCTACAGTACTTTAAAACTCAACTGAAAAATAAATAACATAGAATTTGATATCTTACCTCCTGTTCAATTTCTATTGGTGAAACTTTATTACTCTTGATTTGATTTAATTGTTTCAAGTGCATCTTATCTTTGGTAGGCCATCTATTCATAACTTTTTTTATTTCCTTCCTAAAACACCCCCTATTAGCGAAGTTTAGTCCTCCAGCATAGTGGATTATACAGATACCACTTATATCTTCAACCTGTACACAAAAATATTAGTAAATTAAATAGTCAAAACACTACTGTAATGATCAATAATAATGGTAAATGCTTATAAGAGTACATCAGTAGATGATAAAACAATTTATGGGAGCAAAAAAGAATGTCATAATTGTAAATTCAATTTACAAGAACCGTCTATAAACAGTGAATGGAAAATGGAATAAGACATTTTGAAATAATTTGAGTACAAGATAATAAAATGAACTATATTATCAATTTACAAGGTTACACATTAAGGTTTTAATGTGTTTGGACTCTATAACTTACCTTCCCGTATCTGTCACTCTCCACATAAATATCTGTATTGGGGAGTCGAGAGAGTTTGTATATGTAGGGTCTCAGCCCACGGAAGAGAATGGTAAGGATAGAGATAATAAGACCCACTAGCAGCCCAATGTCTATTTCAATCACGATGACTGCGATGTATGTGCAGATCCAAACTATACCATCCAGCGCCGACATCTGCCATATCTTGACAACATCCTTCACTTGGAGAAGAACTCCCTTCAAGGCCACTATGATCAGACTGGCCAGAATACACTGTAACAGATTGATACAACGTTTTACAACAAATAAAAAATGCAGTAGACTACAGTATTTGTGTTCTTTTATAAGTATTTTCATATTAAGTTCTATGGTTTGAGCTATACATTGTGAGTGATGTGATAAACATGTATTTTGTCAGTGGCGGTTCCAAGGGGGAGGGGCTACAGGGGCTAAACACCCTTACACCCTGTAAAAATTAATTGAAACATTCATTTTGTCCTTAAAATTCACAATATACCAATATACAATATACAATATATAAAAACGTACAGTAATGTATTTTAACAAACTAAATAAGCGATGGCAGGATTAGTATTAAGTTCCACGTAGAAAAACTTTGTGGGGCAATAGCACGACGAAAAAAAAACAATATTACGCTATAAAAAAAAATACGCATCATCCAATTTTTCCAGCAGTCAGCTGTTAAAATGCTAGGCTGGGGCAAAGGCGAGCGAAAAAAGGAGGACGGGGACGGCTGATTTAATGTTTCTAGTTGTAAAATTGTCTGCTAGCTACTGACAGATATCAGTCATCAGCGGCAACGCCAGTAGCCTACTATTTGATTAATACTATGTTTTGGGTTGTCTACTGAGACTAGATAATTGCTGTCGTTGGCTACTTTATATATTTTATGTAATGCCGAAAACTGCGACAGATCCATGCAATGGACAGAAACGCAAGGAGAAAACAACGTGTCTACTTGCTTGCATGATATATAACAGGTGAAAAGGGAGGTTTTTGGATAATTGGACACAGTTCTAGACATTAATAATAGCTTAAGATAGTCGCCAAACGGATTTTATGAGGATATGCCCGTAGCCTACAGTATGTTTTGAGATTCATTAATGTGATTGTCATAGTTTAATTTTAAAAATGTATACTTGCTCATAACAAACAACAGATGAAATGGGAGTTTATAGACAATTGGACACAGTTTTAGGCATTAAAATTGTTTTTGAAAGTCATCAAAAGGCTTTGAAAATACAAAACTTTACTTTTCCAGGGTAGGACTCCTGGTCCCCCCTATTTTATTGGGAAGAGCTCCACACCCCCCAAAAAAAAACCCCAGTAGCCCCCGTTGACAAGGTCCTAGAACTGCCACTGTAGGTACAGTAGGTATAAGTGTTTCTTGTTTCTCAGTAGGTACAACACTGCTTTTCAGAACAACTCTCATCATATAATAAGTAACAATAACTTAACTAACAAACAAATAAACAAACATAGAAACTTATTTTTTCCGTTATTATTTAACCAATTTTGTCAACCTGTTTTAAAACATTTTTTTAATGCATAAGACATATTGTTGTACATTAGGTTAAGTTAGTAATAATCTTGACAATGTCATCTGTTTTTAGCTGTGCTATGGTTCAAATAAAACGTTGATGTGACAATAAAGAACTATTTATTTATTTATTTGTTTGTTAATTATTTAATCATTTATTTATTTAATTAATAAAAACAAGAAAAAATAAATAAAAACTAATCATCATAGTGTACAATTCTTTAAATTTTCCTCTAAAAGATGGTAAGGAATATTTTTTGAGGCCAGGTGGAAGGTCGTTGTACAGCTTTGGGCCAAAGTTTCTACAAACTTTCCTTGTAGGGTTGAGCTATGCTACATGTATTTCAACAGGTTTTATATACATACTCAGATTAGTTTTACTTATAAAAGATTCTGCCATCATGTAAACCGTAAACCGTTCTAGATCACATGGCTCACAGGATGGAAACAGAATCTCAGAGAAGATAACTGACGTTTTTGTGATATAATTTAAGTTTAAAATGAATGAATGAATAAAGTTTATTCCAAAAAACATTGGCTACAACATTGATTATAAACTAAATAAGGAATATTAGACAGAAACTTTTGTCACTAAAAATATATGTAGGCCTACAAGTTTTAAAAAAGCCAAAAAATATAACAATAAAATAAAGGAACTAGCAGACATAGGCAGTGCTACCTGTGCGTCTGCTAAGTTGCTGTCAAATAGAAAAAAGAAAAATAATTGAATTTTGGAATGGCAATAAAAAAAAAACAATAGGTCGTTATTATTATTAGTTAAAAGTGAATGTATTTCCATGAACACAGTGCTGGTAAGATAGTGCCTTATTGATTTTCGTGGTGGCTAGGAGAGATAGAGAGAGAGAGTGTGTGTGTGTGTGTGAGTTTCGTGTGTAATGGTGGTAGTGAAGAGAGTGATGAGTGGATTGTAGGGTAAAGAGTGCAGTGGGGTGGAGAGTGGTAAATTCAACTGCGGACAGTCCTAACAAAGTGCCAAGGTCAGTCAGTGCAAAGGTTGGATCAAGTGCGCCGGTAGTCCGCCGTGATAATAGAATCGGCCTCGTCGATATTTAAACTGAGTAGGAAATCATTGACGCGAAATTTAAATACCTTTAATGATTCACAATCAAAAAAATTTAAATCCCTAAAAATTTTGGGTCGCCGGATCACTGCCCCCCGGAAAACTACCCCCCCCAAGCAGGTTTCTACGTCATATTGACGTCAGAGACCGGGGGGGCAGTTTTCCAGTCACGGACACTCAAATTTAGTTGTCAAACAATTCTAATCTAACCTAACCTAACCAACCAAACTTGCTGTAACATTTCGAAAATCTGTTTTATATTCACCACATGCCTTTTCTATTATCCAACGGAATTACTCGAATTAAAATTACATAGCGTGATTTGTCTAGGGGGGTTAGTATTCCAGTCGCGGACACGGCTTCCATATTGGTTAGTTAGCAGATTTTGTGACGTCACGTTTCACCTGGGGGGGTAGTTTTCCGGGGGATAGTATTCCGCATCCCCAAAATTTTGCATATGTTATGATAGACTAAGTGTGAAACATAGTATGAATTAGTCGTAGAAAAAGTATAACTCACATGAATTGTGGTGATTCCAACTCTAGAAGAATATCTCGTATTATATAAATGTGAAATATTTTGAAAAATGTTATTGTAATTTGTATGGATGTTTATTAATATTGATTTTACATAAACCAAATTTTACTACATTTCACTTGAGTAAATTGATAAGAAGGATAATTTTACTACAATACTAATTAATTACTCAGCCTCAGAAAACGCTCAAATATTTGACCAAAGGATAGAACCATAAAGGCTAGGATAACAACACTGTAAGCGAGGAAGGTTAGAAATAACTTGGAGGTCTGTGGAATAGGAGATTTCAGAAGAATGAAATGGGAGAAAAACATAACTGGTTTAGAATAAAATTAATAAGATAGTGTTCTTGCTTTTGCAGGCTGAATTCCTCCAAAAGACGCTAAGTACCACAGCTACAGCAATTTCAACATTCACTGTAATGTATGGGGTGTCAAGAGCCAAATATTTCAAATGAAAGTTTCAGCTATACTAGATATATTAAAACCATAAGGACCTGCAAAATGCTAAATCGCTCTTGAATTTTTCTTATAACTTTTTACTACATCCTAATTTTGTTCATAGAAATAACAAAACTCAAATGAATGATTATTTTGTCCCCAAGGGGAAAGAGTTTTTTTTTTTTAAACTCTTTCTCTACATTTCATTAAGTCCCCCAGGCTTCCAAATATTCTCTGTGTTTTATGTGTGTTCTATATGGCCTATACCTTTACTTATTCAAGAATTCAATTAGCTAGCTGCTACCCCTTTATTATGCAATAATTCAAAATCCTGGCCTTAAACCTTTCCTTGAACAAAACACAGTGGATAGGTATAGTGTTCACATACTAATGACAAGGTTGTCGAATTCATCCTGATAATGCCAGTGGATCTTTGATGGTTTGGATTAAACCCAGTTGTTCACAATCATTTGGCTGTTAATAAATGGTCCTGGATAAATAACTACTTTATCTTTGTTAGTGATCAAAATATCATCTCATCTATTATCACTCATCCTTCAGTCATATTTTCCTTAAACTCCCATTCTAGTATGTAGATATTTAAAGATGATACTTACTCACCCTCGGCAAAGGCTCAAATACTGGACCAAAGGACAGAAGCACAACAGCAAGGATAGTAGCACTGATGATGCTTGCTAGTTGTGTGCGACCTCCCACAGTGTGTTGGATCATACTGCGAGACAAAGACGCTGCGAAAGGCATACAAGAGAGAAAAGAGCCCAACAGATTACCTGTGCCCTGCAACAAGCAAGTCAGGTGGTTGGAATGGCAGTTGTGTGCGAACTCCCACAGTGTGTTAGATCATACTGCAAGACTTTCTGGTAAATTACATATAAATAAATGTAAACCTTTTTCCACTAGTAACAAGATATACTATTTTCTTCGGTTTAACTGAATGTTATATGATTTGCAGAATCCCAAGGGCACAAGTTGATTCTATGATAGGTATATTTTTCAAAACCCTTTGCTTTCATAATATTAAGTTTAATAAGCTGTGAGGCAGTGGAGGATCCGGGGGGTGAAGAATTCTCCCTTGAAGAACTTCTTCTTAGTTGAAAATTTGCTTGTGATTGCGGCAATATCAAGAACATATGTCTCGACATTACGGGCACACCATCCTTGTCACCCGTGAAGGCGGTAAAATCCAGAACATCTCCCGACATCACGGGGACGTCATCATCGTCAAATGCGTTTGTGACCAAATCGTGTGAAAATCTACTGAAAACATTGTTATCATCAACCTACCAACGTTGAAAAATCAACATCATCTCTCGCTATCGCGGGGACATCGTTATCGCTACTAACGGTGGTGGAAAATGATTAATTTTAGAAACAAATTTTAAAAAGTTTGTTTAAAAAAGTTATCATTGTACAAAATGCTGCGGCCATAGGCTGTGGCCTAGTGGTAAGACAGACACTGATAGTACTTGTATCTCATGATTGCAACAAAATCCTGAAGATATCTGTAAGTGCTTAGACATGATGGCAGAATATTGAACATCGCTGAACACCAAGCCTCGTTCTTGTCACCCAATCGTGGCTAAATTATTGCATAGCAACCAATTAACAAACAAAAAATAATAATTAAAAAAAACTTGACTCCCAACCTTAAAACAGGTTTAAATTTGAACCCTCAAGAAGTGTAATGTCAAAAACCTACACAATAAGTGAAAATATAAGTGCACCTCTCCCTCAACAAATACATGGATCCGCCTGTGAGGAGTTTTGGGAAAATTTAATAAATAACTACATGAGATATTAACATAAAGCGAGAGATTAGTTAACACAAATGAGGAGGGGGATTGAAAGTCCCACTGTATAGTGACAAAAAAGATGAAAAATTATTATTTATGGATGAACTAGACAAATTCTAACGAAACTTAGCAAATATCTTCAGCCCAGCTCTATAATGAAATACTTAGGAAATTCAGAAGCAGGGAAAAGAGAGAAAACTTTGCAGAGGTCCATGGGAAAGGTGATTTTAGAAGCGAGGAGCTGAAATTGGGGGCAATTAAGCACCAGATTTAAAATCAAGCGCAGTAGATAGATTAGGTTTACGTTAATGTTCTACATGGGTATTAAGTCTTAGTAATTACCTGGGCTAGAAGCTCCTGGTTAGCATTCACTTCGTAATTCATTTTTTGTGCAAAAATTAGCGCCATAGACATTGTAATTATATAAGCAATGAGTGCAATCACAAAGCTGTCCAGAGCCACTGTAGGGAGTAGCTGGAAGTTCGGGGCATGGAACTCTGGGAGTCTGCAAAGCAAAATAATAATGCATATTCATTGGTATATTTTCTTTTGTTAAAAACAGTAAGGCAATATAATATATGATATAATTATATGTTTTAAATTTTACAAGTTTTAAAAACCCTTATGAAAACAACTCAAAAAACTGGTAAAACTTTTTCAAATTTAAGTAGCAGAGCTACTGAATCTACTATAAGAAGCTTCTTGTGTTATAATGCATTGTCCTACTGATGGATATTGATTTATTAACATGATTTATTTTGCTATCTCCTTAGATGTTGCTAAGCTACATGTTTTGTGGTGACTGCCATATCTTCAGGTTTATCCTCTTCTTTTTCCTCATAGTTAAAATTGAATATAAAAACACTTTGATATAGAAATTTTACCCAAAGACTGGTGCCCACACACGCTTAGTCGGGTCAGACTCTGGCAAGAACTGTAATGCTGAGTAGGTTACCGCCAGCCTGACCAAACACCGCGATGCTGATTTAATCTTTGTGTTGAATGTATCTGTGCCAAGGTGTGACTTTTTAATTCAATTTCAAATATGAGAAATTGTAGAAGAAGATAAACCGAAAAATGTTGCAGTCAGCCAAGAAACTCGTAGTTTAGTAAGACATCTAAGGATATTGCAAGGTAACAAAATACTTTATATTCCTATGTTACTCTCCAACTCCACACTGATGACAATACATTACTGAAAGCTTGTCAGACTACACAAATAGCTTTTTATCACAATACAAAGAATCTAAAGGTAATATTTTACTTTTAAAAGGATTCTCTTGTAAAACATTTAGATCACTGTGTCATTTAAATCGAAAATTGAGGTGAGTCGGTGACTCAGTCAATACTGTGGGCGAGAGTTAAGTAGTCCTCTGAGCCAGAGTGATATGCAACAATGTTTGTATGTTGCCGCACGGTATTTGCAGGTGCTCTTTTGGTTTTAACACAGTGAATGTGAGCCCTGACTGCCGTGTGGAACATGAGTAACTGGTCCGGAGTGCCTTGCCATCGAGTAGCAAGCGCCTGCATGTTTAGAATAGGCCAGGGCTCAGAGGACTTCTTAACTCTCGCCTACAGTAGTGTGACAAACTGTGGAGCCGAGGCAGCAATATGTTTTGGGTTCACGTCAAAGTGGTGCCACTCAAAATTTACGTACAAAAATTGTTTGTACCTGCTCACCCCTTGCTTTTTGTACTGTCTACGCCAGTGGCATTTTAAAAGAAGCCATCACAAGCCCTTCTAAGGGAAAGCAGCCAATGTCTTTAAATTATACAACTAAAATTTGCTCGATAAGTCCAACACATGGGTGTTTAAGGCCCATGCGGGGTTTGGAAAATGCAAGGGCAAAGAGGCTGATAACCCTTTTTTTAGTAAATCTTAGTTATCAAATTTTTTAGTAAAATGTTTAGTTTCACAATATTTCCAAGTTATGTAAATTGTTTTATATAGGAATATTATTATTTACTAGCTTAACTTCACAATAACTAATCGTATGGATGTTAATCACCCGACAGAGATGTGGCCGACTGTAGTTAGGTTGTATTTAATGTGCAAGTCCCAACATGTTGAGGCAATTGTTCCAATCATGACAGCAATCAGCTCTACAGGGACTGGGAACACGGACCTCTTACTGACCCAGGGCTACCAACACAACAAAACATGTAACTCAAGTATATAGATTCAAGAGAAGCAGAAAGTGAATAAGTCAATGAGTTAACTATATTGGATAGTTTATGTAAGAGGAGACAAGGGTTATTCATAAATGAGGTCTTCATAAATGATGAGAGCTCCAGACGTGACCAAGTGAGCTAGTTAAAATCTGACACCACCACCATGTTATTTACTTACCCTTACTAGTATTCACATCAAACAAAAATTCTAAGATTCATACTTGGTGGGACCTCCCATGAAAAGACCAATTGTGGGTATGTCGCTAAGCCATGAGACTGGAGATAGTAAATGTTTTTATTTACATCTGATTTGTACAGTAAGACAGATGATTTGTTTTTGTGATTGTCAAATTATTAATTGTTTGAATGAAAACTATCAAACTGGAAGAAATAAGTGTATTTTATTCTTTTATCTAAAACTAGATTTACTCCACAAAACTAATATAATTCATGACTGATATTTACTTCTTATCAAGAAACCCGAAACTGAACTACTGTACCGATCTTTATTCAACTAAATTATATAGACGCCTCCACGCTTAAACTCTTAACTGATCCAGAAAACTCATTCCTTACTATTTTCGCCTCAGTGTGAGTGAGAAACAGCTAGAATAATAGCAAGGGAAGTAAAGAACACGATGCTGATGAACTAGCTTGCTTATCCATGTCTGGAGTTTGTTGAAGACCTTGTGTTATATATTTTTTCTACTTGCATTCATCAATAACCATATGTTATTTGAATTAATTATTTTTTCCTGATTTTTTACTTTTGTGATTATGAAAACATTGTTCAAACTACAATATTCAGTTTCCAACGCTGATATAATTATTCAAATACTAATTATTAGTTATTAATTAATACAAGTATTTTAGAATGGGGAAAAGGTATAAAACGGCAAGATGGACCAGGAATAATCTTAAATATTTCTACAAACACTTGCAACGGCTCCTCAAGTCATGTTTGATTCACAATCATCGAAGAACTTAACATTGATTTAAAATTTTGACCAGTTTGACAGTACACAAGAAACCCTTTCTCATTACAAAGAGATATTTGAAAACTACTTAAAGTTGAATAATGTTTTCACAGACTAAGATCTCTGTGCCCAGACCTTTAATAGTCCAGGTTCTTCTGGCTCCTACTTGTTGTTTACCTTATAGTTGCCAAAGAACTGAGATGAAGTATGAAGAGCTTACTACATTAATGCCAAATCACTTTTCCGCTCAAAATGAAATTGTCGAACAACATATATTCTTTTCTCGGATACAAAGCGCTGATGAGTCAATTTCTAGTTATGTCACATCTCTCAAAAAGCAAATTTCTGCTTGCAATGTGGCCTGTTCTACTTGTAATGCTTCTGTTTCTGACCCATTCCTCAGGGCACAATTCGTAAGAGGAATTGGGGATTCTTCCATCAGGGAGGATCTTCTTCAACAGAAGGATCTAACATTTGACTCTGCTGTAACACAAGCTTTAGCAATTGAAGCTTCAAAACTGAATTCCAATGCCATAGACGACAATCACACGTCACATCAATGCAGACTGCACAGGTCTCGAGTCCGCTGTAATGCCTGTAACAAAAAGGGCCACATTTCGAAGGTATGTATCAAGTCCCTACTATCCAAACAAAGGGGTTCAAAATCAATTAAATGATGATGACAATTTCCAGTCCGTAGAGTCAAACGATGATACTATTTACGGCGTAGGTCAAATTGGAAACATTTATGACATACACTTGTCAGACACTGATAAGTTTATAGCTAAAGTTCTTATAAATGACCGACCCCAAAAGTTCGAGGTTGATTCAGGTTGCGCCCACACTCTACTTCCTAGAGGAGACTTAAATCGTCTTAACATTTCAATGGACAAACTAACACCTACATCTGTCAAATTTCGCTCATACACAGGGGAGCTACTCTCTCTGTTTGGTATTACTTCAGTAAGAGTGAAAAGCAAAGGGACATAAACTATCGAAGAGCTATTTGTTGTTCCTGATGAATGCAGTCCTCTCTTGGGTAGAACATGGGTACGACAATTGCAGATTAACTTCAATAATATCGATGAAACACCTCACAGTGACAATAGTAACTATATAAAAAACACCAAACTTTTGTACTTAAACCAAAAGTTGAGGACGAAGTTGGACATTTTTAAACCAAGAGTCAATTCAACTGTTCAAAAGGTTAACAATCCAGTGACTCGTTCTTTCAAAGACTGAGATAAGTTTCTAGTGCGCAGGGGAGAAGTTTGGAAATCTGGCAAAGCTGTATGTGACCGGCTCGGTGTTAAAGAAACACACCAATCAGCAACTGAGGCGACCCGAAGTACCATGAGAAACCGACAGAAATAAATGACCTATTGACTTATTGACTCCACAAAGAAGGAATCAGAAAAGGATCGAAGTCATTCAAAGAAGAACCATGTGTCATAAAATACAAGCTTGGAAAAGTCTTCCAAGAAAAAGAAAGTTTGATTTAATAAAAACATAGAAAATGCAGACTTTACATTTTTTCCACCAGTCATCAATCAGACACAAGTACATATCAATCAGACACAAGTACATTGTATCTACTCGACCAACACCTTCACGACGACATACATCAAGACAGATCAAACGACCAAAACTATACACCCCATGAACACTTCCTCAGTGGGGAAGAATCTGTTATATATTTTTCTATTTGCATAACCATATGTTATTTTAATTAATAATTTTTCCTGATGTTTTACTTTTGTGATTGTGAAAACATTGTTCAAAATACAAGACTCATTTACAACACTATGCTGAAATAATTATTCAAATACTAATTATCAATTATTAATATAAGTATTTTATACCTTGTTGACCACGACCAACGATCTCAAATTTCATATAGGTAATTTATGGAAAAGCTAAAAACAAAAAAGTTATTAAATTGTGGTAAAAAGATATTTATAAATCCTTTTACAAGTTTAATTCACAATAACTCACCTTAATAACTTTATTGTCAAATATTAAGAATGAAACTGTGAACAAAGATATCAAAGCAGCTGCCACATTGATTGTTGATAAGTTGTTAAATATTCCAATGTAAGTCTGAAAAGCATAAAACAGATAAATGTAGCTTATATCATACAACGTGTATATCAATACCAACCAATAAGATATAAAAAATATCATCTTTAAGGTAACAATTCAATGGTGACTCATTGATGAAACTGGGTTCATAGCATATACTCTGTATTAGAACTTTACATAGTTCTTTATTCAAACAGTTACACAAACACTTTTTGTTCAAACAGTTATCAGCTTTGCTGTTATTTTTATTGCGTTATTTAATCTAAAAAGCAGTTAATAGTATGGGTAAGTAGCTAATTTAACACATTTTTAAGTAGGGAAGGAGGAAAGTAGCTATTTTATCATAGCTCTCATAGTAAGTAAGACCTTGATCCTTGGCCATTCCATTTTCGTTTTAATCCCTCAGAAGCCAAAACCACAGTTTTTCATGTTGTTATTCTTTCTGTAGCAAAACTAAGTAGACTTATTGATTCCGTGTTATTTAGGCTAAACTGGGCGTGAATCTATATATAAGTCTTTTTTACTATAAACGTGTTTCAATTTCGTTAGTATCACATAATTTTAAAACATTCTTTTTTTAATGTTTTCATTCAAATAATTTAATATAATCAATTGACAAATTAAAACTCCAAAGCTTAATGAAATATTTGTGTTTACATATACTGTGAAATCACAACAAAGTGCTACGATTAGTTTACTTTGTTGTAATGTGTATGTAAGAAACTATATTGATAATTTTTTGTAGTATATACTACTTGTAGTAAACTATGGCATTTGAAAAAAAATAGCCTTAATAACCTTAGCGTTAATGTCTGTAGATTAATAACTGAGAGTTGTACAAAATATCAAAGATTTAAGCTATTTTACTATGATTTACATTCATGTTCCCCTATCATTGCCATTTTGACCTGAACCCGCCCCTATGAGACCCTATGTTTACCTAATTTTTACAAACTAAAAAAATTATGAAAAAAAACAATTTATGTTACAAAATGTTTATGATGAATAATTCAAATTTATTTTAAAATAATAACATTGTAAAATCCACAATTTTGTGCATACATTTTTAAAATTTCGTAAGTAGGCAACCCACGAAACCCCTTTTTATAGGGGTTATTCCTTACCCTTCAGGACCCTCAAACCCCCCCCCCCTCCCCCTAAAGAACAGTTTGATGCCAGAAGGTAAACCTAATGAGAGGCCATCCTATGGATGCTATTTGTTGTCTGGTAATGTACGTACACTTTCCCTCCAACATACTCCATAAAACCCTAAATTTGGCCGCTTAAACCCAGTAAAGGTAAAGAAATGGTAGAGGATCAAAATATAATGAAAAGAGATCATTAAAAAAGCTTTACTTACATATGAAATGAAATGAAACATGTACAAATCAATGTTTGATTGAGGTTTTTAATTTTACTGGAGGCATATATATCCTATGTTACAGGAAACATTTATCCATGTATTGTAGGTAACAGATAGTTAGTCCATAATAGCAATTCCAAGAATACAGTTTTCTAATAAATCCTATCTCATAGTCCAAGGTCCCTTAGACAGTCATAAAAAACGTAATCATCCCATTTAAGTAATTTATGAAATGAAAATACTTGCATATATGATTTGGAAGTTTCCATTGTATTTAGGGATTTTCATCCCAAGAAGATCCTTAATCTGGGAAGTGAAGACATGGATGGCTGCCCCAGCAGTGAACCCATTCACCAGGGTGTCTGATAGAAGGGAACACATTACTCCCATCCTGAACAGGTACATCGCTAACTGGAACACACAATTATGGTAAAAAAAAACCTGCTGAGTGGTTAGGTGTTTTTACCATAGGTTCGGTAATGGCTTAAGTAAATTGCTGGATAGTTTTGAATACCAACAATTTTAACTTATTTTTGGTTTTATATATTTTTCTGGTTTGCCTTTTTTAATTTTTCTGGTATACACATTTGCTGTTTTCAACTATTGTGCTTCAATTGGCAATGACCAGTTTGTGTACTAATCTTGTTATGTTCTAGGTTCCTTCCTCTTCCTATCTGAAGACAGGATGATTCTAAATCCGGAAACGTTGTAAAACTTCTGTTTTTACTCATCAGTCATGAAAATTGTTTGCAATCATCCCTATAACAAGAATAAAAGAGGGTCTTAATACTCACCAACATTTTATACTATTTTTCACGTATGGGTTATGTATTTTGCATGAACCCAGATGGGGCTCACATCCACTAAACTCCTTACGAGATCGTGGGAACCCTTATCATCATTAATGTATAACTTTTTTGTAAGGGAGAGGAGGTAAAAATGGTTTTAAACAAAAAGATGGCCAGCCTGTAGTGTGAGGCTCCTAAGCTTATCAGACAACTCACTAAAAAACCCCTCTACTCTATTGGACACAGACCTGGGATTGTTTGTCACATAACTTTGTAAAAATTTGAACTTAATCCAATAAGTGAGAGGGAGGTGGAAGGAATCATAAATTCGTAAAAAACCAAGTATTCTTGTGGCCATGACGAAATACCAATCACAGTGATTAATGGTGTTAAAAATAACATTAATAAAATTCTGTGCCATTTGATAAATTCTTCATTTGTATCAGGAATATTCCCAGAAAAATTAAAGCAAGCAAAATTAATTCCATTACATAAAAAGAACGACACATCAAATGTATCAAATTATCGACCGTTATCTATACTTCAGTCCTTTTCCAAAATATATGAAAAAGCTGTATATCTACAATTTTATGAATATTTGGAGAGTTTTAAAATGATGGATGAAAATCAACATGGCTTCCGAAGGTGGAGATCTGTTGTCAGTGCAGCTGTATCTTTTGTTGAAACCGTGATCAACTCAGTGTGCAACAGGTATATTCATGGACCTTTCAAAAGCTTTTGATAGTGTCAAACACTCTAAACTTCTAGAAAAGCTTAAAGTTCTGGGAGTATCAAGAAGATCTCTTGATTGGTTCACTTCATATTTAACAAATAGGTCTCAATATGTAGAATTATCTCATCTAACGGATAAAAATAAAGTAATTAAATCATACTCAGCTTATAGACCAGTCAAATTTGGGGTGCCTCAAGGTTCTATTCTTGGGCCTTTGCTCTTTTTGTGTTACTTGAGGGGCATGGAAAATGTGATAATTCATAAACAAAATTCAAAATTATGTCTCTACGCTGATGACTCAAATTTTATTTTATCAGCTGACTCATTGGAGGAGATACACATTTTTTCTTCTAATGAACTTAATAACATTGGAGACTACTTACATGATCATAACCTTATTTTAAATTCTGAAAACACTAAGTTCATAACGTTTAAAACACAACAAAACTGAAAATCTTCAGATCCAACACTAGAATATAAATCACAAAACATCAATAGGGAAAGTAGTAAAAATTTTCTAGGTTTAACAATAGATGAGCACCTAAATTGGGATGAGCGCATGTTAAAAATATCCTGCTAAAAATTAATTCTGGAGTTTATGCTCTATCAAAAATGTCTTTTTATTGCAATATAAACATTTTAAAGAATATATATTTTGCTCATGTACATTCCCATATCCAATTCGGCATAGCATTATACGGTTCAACAAAACAAAGAAATATGGACTCTATTTTAAAACAGCAAAAAAAGCTATCAGGATAATGCTCAAGCTAAAGGGGGATGATTCAGCCAAACAACACTTTACACATCTAAAAATGTTTACAGTTTATGGACAATATATATATGAAGTCATTCTTATTGCTAGAAAACAAAGAGTTGAGTGAAAAACCGATGACAAGCCACAGCTATGACCTTAGGAAAAAAAGTGGGGTTGTTGAACCTCATAAGCTCAAGTTTTATGAAAAAAAACCGTCCAATGCAGACCATAGATTTTTAAAATTTATCCTCTAAAACATAAAAAAAGAAACAGATTTTAATAAGTTTAAAAAATTACTCAAATATTATATATTAAATTTAGCTATTTATTCTATGGAAGAGTTCTCCACCTCCCTGGCATAGGTAGCATTAAGTTATTTTAATTACCGGTATGTATTTCATTCTTAACTAGCTAAAGACTTGTTGTTATTATTTTACTTGGTTTTACTAACATCATTGTAATTGTATTTCTTTTTATTGACGTTATTCATTGTACCACCTTTGTACAAAAAATATGAATAAAGAATATGAATATGAACTTCAGGTCAGGTCAACATGTGACCTAAGCCCTCAGGGCTCGTGCTTTTTCTGGCATTCAATTTCCTTATGACCTAGACTGCATCCTGGTCAAAGTCGAGCTTCTTGGCTCGGAGAATACCCTGGACAAAACATGACACATGTCCTTACACTCCGTCATCATTGGGATGACTGTGTCTACTGACAACTGTCCTACATGTTGTTGAGCCTCCAGGCGTGGCTCTTTCCAACGCTGGCAGTGCAGGAAAGTGTGCTCCGCGTCGTTAGGAGTGCCCGAGCAGTAGATGCAATCGGGTGACATGGCTTTGCCCATCCTCATCCTGAACAGATGACAGGAAAAAAACGGTGACCCGTCAAAAACCGGGTAAAGTAATAATCCATCTCACCGTACCACTGGTCAACTTGACTTGCTGAATCAATCTCCTGGTCCAATGTCCCTGTGTCACGTGTGTAAAAAAACAAAAGCGGATATCTGGTTAACAAAACGTTTTTTATGAACAATTTTATTCTTTAGTTTTCTCTTTCTAGCTGGTGTATGGTAAACCCATAGAACAATTTCCCGGTGTTTGGGGGTGTTTCTATTTACTTACGGGACATCCTGTATGTATGATGTTTTCAATTGTATATACCTATTTATTACATACACCTGACAGTGATATTGTAACTGTATGCATACAAGCCTCCAAAAGCCATCATGATTATACGAGAAACTTATTTTTTTTGCTGCCAAAGACCAGAAATGATTGTCAAGAGGTCAATTGTGAGAGGAATATAATTCGAAAATTAACATGACAAAAGAGTAAAGCTGCATTTACACACACACACAGTTGGCGGGCAGGTCACTTGCTTCAGGTAACTTAAAATACACTTGAGGCAAGTAACCTGACACATAGCACAGCTCAATCGATAGTACCTGTGACCATTGACAGGCGTAGTCTTACCATTCTTATGTTAAATTTGTTGACAGTTTTATACTAAAAATGAATATACAAGTTAAGGGTGCGCTTTACCTCAGCTCGGAAATCTCAGCTCGGGCTTCAGTAGCTATGGAACCATTGGACAGCGCTGCGAGAAGCGCTTGCAGACGTTTCCAAGATTACTGTTAACTGCACTCTAAACGGCTTATAGTAGTACAAAGACCAATCTATAGTTCTGCGTTTTTCAAATGTTTAAAAACCGTTTTTTTTTTTTAAGTTAAGGCTAGTTGAGAAGACCCTTTTTTCTTTTACTACAACTCAAGTTTATAAGGTTTGTATTTAAAATAATTGATATATAGAAACGCAGAACTATAGAAAATTTCATCCTCTTTAATATGAGACCTTAGCTTTGATTCTACCTCCAATGTAGCAGGTGAAAACAGAAATCTTGCAAACCTTTGCATTCGGTTGCGTGTCAGGGGTAAAGCGCGCCCTTAAATCTTGCCACCAACAGAGGGTGGCCAATTACTGATTTATGTTGAATATGTAGACTTTTTTTATCCAGGCCGGCAGTTAGCATATGACTAGATATGGGCCCGAGAGATAATTGCACTCCCTCCCCCTTCCTTGGGGGGAAATCGTTTTCTTCCATGCGCCCCCAACTAACCTCGTGTGCTCCTGGGCCCAAGCCCACCGGACCCATTTACTAAAGCAGCCTTGATTTAATTAACCCAAACTGAAAGGACGCTTATTGAAAGATATAGTGTCTGTTTCACATTAACCATCATAAATAATAGTAACAAACACTAAGGGAGTAAAAATAACTTTCACTGTAGCACACACTGTGAGTGGTTATCAATGGTAGTACTCACTTGATACATGGCAACCATGAATGTGACGGCAGTTGCCACCTCCATGGGGGCATACTGGGGCAACTCCGTGACCGTAGGACTGGTGGAGTTAGCAGCAACTAGAGACAACGCACCTCCAGCATACGAGTGTTGAGACACTACCTTGCCAGTCATCAGACATATCACCGCAAACGAGCCTACATCACACATACACTATTTAGAATTAAAACTGAATTTTCAATTGTTCATCTTTTGAAATTATAGAGTTTGCAGATTCAACAAGGAATAAATAAAAAAAAATTCTTAAATTACGAACCAATTGAATTACGTTTTGATAGTCTGTATACTACTCACTCAAACAAAGTTGCAGTGGTGTCAAAGATGTTGAATTATCACCCCTACAAAATTGTATGCAATTGAACCTCTTTTTAAGCTTTTACTAAGAAAAACCAAATCGACATTTGCTGCAACGTACAGACTTACTTTGTTAATTAGCATGATGTTGGAAAGTAATCATATTAAACTAGTATGTATACATTTCCATCCAAAGATTGAGTTCCTAGACCATTGAATATGGGTTCTGTAAAATACTACTCAGAAGTCGGAGCTCGCCTTGATGTAAAATCAGCAGTTTGTTTCATAGTCTGTATTGTTGATATATGTTGTCATTGCATGCGATTCTTCACTAATTTTAGGGTAAATTTACCAGTGTGCACTTTATTTGAAGTGAATCGTTTAGCTTCTACTGTTGGGAAGGGTTTAGGTTGTTGATACGACAGGCAGTAGAATAACCTATAAACAAAGAGAATGTATCTCTACCTACTCAAATGTTACCCAGCAATAGACATATCTGGAAATTGTCTTCAGCTCATCCATGACATAAAAAAATGATAACAACACACACACCTAGATCCTTAAAAATACATAAGGAAACATATGTTGATATATTTGTAGAAGGGTATATTTATTATTTTTTATTAATTATTTTGTTATTTAGGCCTATTTGTTAATTATTTTTTATACATCTAAATTATATGTATTATGAGTCTTGACGTGAATGTCCCATATAGACAATTCTATATGGAAACATATTTAATAACCTAATTTAGCCCAAGGTGCCTCACCACTCCTATATTTTATGTATTGTCATTTTAACATTCCAACTGTAGACTATGGATACAGATTCTCTTAACTAACTGTTGAAATGTATTGGCTTGGAACAATAATTGCAAAACAGGACAGATCTAAGGTCGCCGGATAGGATTCAGCAAATAGGTAGTTCACGTTCACCATACTAAACACAGACCTGATTATGTAGACGAGGTTCCTGAAAAGACCTGGAGACCAGCACTCAACACAGGTATGTGTGTTTACAGTATCTCATGATCTGCAGGCTGTTCATATTTAGCATAAAACCCTTATGCATTTTTTGTGCACGTAATGTAAATCCATTAACGTGTTATACATTTATTTTCAAATATTGATAAATGAATGTTTTAAGTCTTTTCAGATGTTATGCTTTTTGAGTAGGTATTAATAAATATCACATATAGTATCTGAGTAAATTATGCAACTTTTACTATATTCTATATTATAATTAAATAATATACAGCTAAACAGCATTTTTTTAAACCAATAATTTATCACTGCATACTACTTTATTATGAATAATTCCATTGAGTATTTCCATATTGTAAAATATGACATTAAGATTTTTAAGCGGATTGCAACATCGTATTCAGCGTAAAATCTAGTTTGAAATGATGGGTCACAACACAACCCTACCTTTACATTTGAAAAAAACTTTGTATATGGCGGATCCAAGATGGCGGCAAAAAATGTATACCCAGTCAAAATGAGTTAGGCCTCCTTACTAATGATCTGGCCTGCTCCGGATTTGATATCTTAGAAATGTAGAAAAAAGTAGGGTGGGGGACTAATTTAAAACTCACCCTGTATATATCTTAATAAAAAGTAATTAATTGACTCAGAACTCAATAATAGTGTACTAGACTTTCTTTACCACAGACATCAAGCTCAGTTAATAAAGGCATCGTGTCTAAACAAGCCAGACTATTTACCACTCATTAGTACCCAGATAGGTGTACAAAAAGTGCCATAAAATACCCCATGTATAACTAAGATGTATCTGAAAGACAAATGTAATTTTCACATACCTAAATTAAGAATTTTCATAGGGTTATTTGCTGTAGATTATTACTATGTAAAGCTAAATCAAATACACATGCCACAGTTATAAACTTGATGTTTGCCATATCATAACATAAATATAAGATATCTGTACACACCCATTGCTACATGCCTTGAAGTTCCTAGGAATGCGTAAACCAAAACTGGAAATATAGCCATGTAGATTCCAACAACAGGGGGCACGTTCCCAAGAAGTGCATAAGCCATACCTATAACAATTCATGTTTTAACATAAAAGTATACATAGTATTGTCAGAGCCAAATTCATATTTTTTTCAAAAACCTGACAGTGTAGTTCAGCTGCAGAAGCAAATGGTGTGTTTCATTTATATATACTACTACAGTACGCACAATACGAGTAACGTTTGCGCACAATGATTTCAAACACGGCTCCAACGACTTCCTCTAAATTGTTAGAAATATCTTGGTTTGAGTCTAAAAAACAATATCCTTTCTAGCCTATGTTCTGTGTAAATTTGTTTTTCGTTAAAAACTTTTAATTTAAAGTTAGTGTTTTTACATTGGTCTTATAGATATCCAAGTATCCGAGACAGCTTTACGAAAATATAAATAAATTGTATTCAACCGCAAAAATTATACACTAATGTTGGACTAAAAGTCTTCAGGAAACGAAAGTCTTTGTAGTTTTCGACGATGCGCCGCTGGAATGTGCCCGTTGTTTGACGATCCCACCTGCGGATTATAAAATAGAAACGGTATAAATCTTAAACAAACAAATAAACCGAAAATAAACACGTTTGTATTATATTTTACATGCAACTGTTAAAATACGTCCAAAACAGATGTATAGATTATTAGTATTAGATTTAATCAAGTGACGTCATTCTTTTAGGTTTTTGATCCATACCGTTTCTGTTATAATAACCATGTTGCGACGCGGAGTCCCGCGATTCCCATGACAAAAGACCCCGACCTGAACGAGGAAAAATAAGTCGGTCGTCCGTGCGAGCGAATCCGTCGCCCCAAAAAGTTTCAAACTCGTGGATTTGCATGAGCCGACACGACACGAGTTGCATAATTGCATCTAGAGCTAAAAAGAATTAAAAACTGTTAATGATACTGAACAATCAAATTTTTCCTGTAGTAAAACAAATAGCCTATTTGATTTATTTTAACTGGTGTTCAATGACTTAAGTGGTATTCTGTTTTGGGAAATCTTCTGACCTAACAATGGTTAGGTATTTACTGTATTTTTGAATATTAAACTTTCATTGGAAATCTGTTTAAATTCCGCATAATTTTGCTTGCATAAACCATTAAAACCCAGTTAGCTAGCAGCTGACGTCAATTGATGTCAACTGATGCAACTGTCATCAGCTGATGTCAACTGATGCAACTGTCATCAGCTGATGTCAACTAATGCAACTGATGCAACTGTCATCAGCTGATGTCAACTGATGCAACTGTCATCAGCTGATGTCAACTGATGCAACTGTCATCAGCTGATGTCAACTGATACAACTGTCATCAGCTGATGTCAACTGATGCAACTGTCATCAGCTGATGTCAACTGATGCAACTGTCATCAGTTGATGTCAACTGATGCAACTGTCATCAGTTGATGTCAACTGATGCAACTGTCATCAGTTGATGTCAACTGATGCAACTGTCATCAGCTGATGTCAACTGATGCAATTGTCATCAGCTGATGTCAACTGATACAACTGTCATCAGCTGATGTCAACTGATGCAACTGTCATCAGCTGATGTCAACTGATGCAACTGTCATCAGCTGATGTCAACTGATGCAACTGTCATCAGCTGATGTCAACTGATGCAACTGTCATCAGCTGATGTCAACTGATGCAACTGTCATCAGCTGATGTCAACTGATGCAACTGTCATCAGCTGATGTCAACTGATGCAACTGTCATCAGCTGATGTCAACTGATACAACTGTCATCAGCTGATGTAAACTGATGCAACTGTCATCAGCTGATGTCAACTGATACAACTGTCATCAGCTGATGTCAACTGATGCAACTGTCATCAGCTGATGTAAACTGATGCAGCTGTCATCAGCTGATGTCAACTGATACAACTGTCATCAGCTGATGTCAACTGATACAACTGTTATCAGCTGATGTCAACTGATACAACTGTCATCAGCTGATGTAAACTGATACAACTGTCATCAGCTGATGTAAACTGATACAACTGTCATCAGCTGATGTCAACTGATACAACTGTCATCAGCTGATGTCAACTGATACAACTGTCATCAGCTGATGTAAACTGATACAACTGTCATCAGCTGATGTCAACTGATACAACTGTCATCAGCTGATGTCAACTGATACAACTGTCATCAGCTGATGTAAACTGATACAACTGTCATCAGCTGATGTCAACTGATACAACTGTCATCAGCTGATGTAAACTGATGCAACTGTCATCAGCTGATGTCAACTGATGCAACTGACATGTCAAACGCTGCTCCCATTTCATCCCACAGCTTCCTTGCCAACGAAGTGTTCTTGAAGTTGTCTTTATCATTCCATAATGATAACCGACACTAAACTTCACATATAAAACTTTCAATTTGAGTGTCACTAAGCTTTTTCAAAGCAACAACGTCCTTTTAGCGAATTTCCCTATAGGGAAGTAGCTATTACCGTAGGTGGCACGGCAAGACCTAGACCCGGGACCGATTTACTTTTTCATTTTGATGTCCCCAGAGGCCAAAAACACCATTTGTTCAAATTTATATATATATATATATATATATATATATATATATATATATATATATAGACTTAATTATATATATATATATATACGTCCGTGAACGCGATAACTTGAGTAATTTTTGTCCGATTTTGATGAAATTTGGTTTAAAGGTGTAAAGCGGGATAAACTTGAATGAGTTCGCGAACCAGCACGATCGGATCATGGGAACGGGGCTTTACGGGGGGGTTTTATGGGGTAAAAATTGGTTTTTCTCACTTTTGACCCTCAGAACACAAAATTTCCCGATTTATCTTTAGACCTTTTTAAAGAGCTTAAAAAAACAAATAATTTAGTATATAAAAGTATTTTTGTTCGATTATTAGTAACGGAGAAAATTAAAAAAATTGTTAATTTAAAATTCCCATGTTATTCTTATGGAGAATATTGTCAAATGTTGTAGTTTGCTTGTTTATGGATATATTTTGATCAAACTTGGCAAATTTATTTATTTTCTACTAAGCTATCAATATTTTACTCAAAAACACACTTTATTAGTTCCCTTGTAGCAGCAAACCTAGGTACTCGTTAAACATAATGTTATTAAAATATATTTAACTGAAAATCAATTCAGACAAATGGAAATTCGCTTAGTCGGCAGGTTTGCTGCGGCGGGGGTATTTCTTAATTTTACTGGTGGTCCACGTGATTCCAGCTCCTCAGACATCTTGATCTAGACTGAAAAATGTCTTTATATGCATAAATAATGTTATCATTCATTTATGTTAGGAAAACGGGAATCAGAAGCTACTTGTGTATTTAGAATGCCTTATTGGCAGATTTTATAGGTGTAATTAATTCTTCAAGTGAAAAATATCCCGAGAAAGTGAAATCCCCCTAGCCCGAGCCCCCATCGGCCGCCTTAAGCTGGGTTTTCCTAGACGCGGAAGCGGAGAGCGGAGAGAGGAACGCGGAGAGCGGAATTGAAATTAACATGGCATTCCGCTCCGCTTCTAGGAAAACAGTAACATTAAATTGCCTAGACAAGTGGAATCCGCTCTCCGAGTTCCTCTCTCCGCTCGCCGATTCCGCGCCTAGGAAAATCCGGCTTTAACCACCGTTATGGAAATACGGCCCTGAGTGTTACATAACTAGTACATATTTCTATTGGCAATTAACTATATGCTTACCCTGGGGTATATTCATGACAGCTACAGTGCAACCAGAGATGATGTCTTTGATGAGGTCATGTCCCCAGTTGTATTGCCCTAGCCACGTGATGGCAGGTACTAGTGATACTACACTCTGGCCTGGACGACATGACATACATGGCATATCAGCAGCTCCAACTGTAACAGATATGATGTCTATGATGAGGTCATGTCCCCGGTTGTATTGCCCTAGCCACGTGATGGCAGGTACTAGTGAGACTACCCTCTGGCCTGGACGACATGACATACATGGCATATCAGCAGCTCCAACTGTAACAGATATGATGTCTATGATGAGGTCATGTCCCCGGTTGTATTGCCCTAGCCACGTGATGGCAGGTACTTGTGAGACTACACTCTGGCCTGGACGACATGACATACATGGCATATCAGCAGCTCCAACTGTAACAGATATGATGTCTATGATGAGGTCATGTCCCCAGTTGTATTGCCCTAGCCACGTGATGGCAGGTACTAGTGAGACTACACTCTGGCCTAGACGACATGACATACATGGCATATCAGCAGCTCCAACTGTAACAGATATGATGTCTATGATGAGGTCATGTCCCCGGTTGTATTGCCCTAGCCACGTGATGGCAGGTACTTGTGAGACTACACTCTGGCCTGGACGACATGACATACATGGCATATCAGCAGCTCCAACTGTAACAGATATGATGTCTATGATGAGGTCATGTCCCCAGTTGTATTGCCCTAGCCACGTGATGGCAGGTACTAGTGATACTACACTCTGGCCTGGACGACATGACATACATGGCATATCAGCAGCTCCAACTGTAACAGATATGATGTCTATGATGAGGTCATGTCCCCAGTTGTATTGCCCTAGCCACGTGATGGCAGGTACTAGTGAGACTACACTCTGGCCTGGACGACATGACATACATGGCATATCAGCAGCTCCAACTGTAACAGATATGATGTCTATGATGAGGTCATGTCCCCAGTTGTATTGCCCTAGCCACGTGATGGCAGGTACTAGTGAGACTACACTCTGGCCTGGACGACATGACATACATGGCATATCAGCAGCTCCAACTGTAACAGATATGATGTCTATGATGAGGTCATGTCCCCGGTTGTATTGCCCTAGCCACGTGATGGCAGGTACTTGTGAGACTACACTCTGGCCTGGACGACATGACATACATGGCATATCAGCAGCTCCAACTGTAACAGATATGATGTCTATGATGAGGTCATGTCCCCGGTTGTATTGCCCTAGCCACGTGATGGCAGGTACTAGTGATACTACACTCTGGCCTGGACGACATGACATACATGGCATATCAGCAGCTCCAACTGTAACAGATATGATGTCTATGATGAGGTCATGTCCCCGGTTGTATTGCCCTAGCCACGTGATGGCAGGTACTAGTGATACTTCACTCTGGCCTGGACGACATGACATACATGGCATATCAGCAGCTCCAACTGTAACAGATATGATGTCTATGATGAGGTCATGTCCCCGGTTGTATTGCCCTAGCCACGTGATGGCAGGTACTAGTGATACTACACTCTGGCCTGGACGACATGACATACATGGCATATCAGCAGCTCCAACTGTAACAGATATGATGTCTATGATGAGGTCATGTCCCCAGTTGTATTGCCCTAGCCACGTGATGGCAGGTACTAGTGATACTACACTCTGGCCTGGACGACATGACATACATGGCATATCAGCAGCTCCAACTGTAACAGATATGATGTCTATGATGAGGTCATGTCCCCGGTTGTATTGCCCTAGCCACGTGATGGCAGGTACTAGTGAGACTACACTCTGGCCTGGACGACATGACATACATGGCATATCAGCAGCTCCAACTGTAACAGATATGATGTCTATGATGAGGTCATGTCCCCGGTTGTATTGCCCTAGCCACGTGATGGCAGGTACTAGTGAGACTACACTCTGGCCTGGACGACATGACATACATGGCATATCAGCAGCTCCAACTGTAACAGATATGATGTCTATGATGAGGTCATATCCCTAGTTGTATTGCCCTAGCCAGGTGATTGCACATACTAGTGAAACTACACTCTGGTCTGGACGACATGAGATACATGGCATATCAGCAGCTCCAACTGTAACAAAGATGGATGACAAGGAAGAACAATGCAAATCGGAATTTTTACTTGGGACTTAGAAATAGCCTGTTGAGTTTCCAAGATGACTGATTATATCTTAAGCCATGACATGTCAGAGTTTTTTGTGTTTTCTGTTTTTTGTATAGTGCGAGTGCTGGCTTTTCGCCGGAACTCGGTCGGTTTGGTTCGGGCAGCAAACCTGCAACCCAGAGTCAATGTCCGCCTGACACATGTGCCTCATAAGGCCCATGTCTGTCGTCAGTACCTGTCAGAGTTTTGGGTTTGTGTTGTTAATTTACTTTTCTCACCATCTAGTCACATTTTGTACTGTGTTTTGTCCAAACCAAATCTTCTGTAACATGTAGTTTAGCGGGTTGCCGACGTCGGATGAGGTCCCGGATGGGAGGCTTTAATCAGCTGCTATCCTCGGAGAGGGTCGCCCGAGGAGCCAATCTTTCGGGCTGCCAACCATGCTGTCGCTCCGGGGACCATTGAGCCGCCCTCCGCAATTTGCCTTCACAAATGCGTCACCGCCGCCCACCACTATTATCTGTATACACAAGTTGTATACTGCAAGTTGTAAAATGCATGAACATTTTTTAAACGGACTACATATGAAGGGGCCCCAAAATTTATTTATTTGCCTATCTATTATTTATTTTATTGTTATTGTTAAGTATTTATTGTTTATTTGTTTAAAGTTTAACACAGTCCAGTTACCTAACTTTTTCTCTGTTACCAGCTAGTTGTAAGTCCAGGAGGGTACCTTTTTGAGAAAAGTTTAAATTGTCTAGTAATTCTTTGGATGGCTGAGATTTTTGTTGATGGTTGATTTTTTTTAATTATAGGTTTTGTTGACCTTTTGTCTTGTCTTGTAATTCACCCACGGCCTTTCAGTTTTTAGTTATGGTTGTGGGGCGATTACTCGCTCTGTCATTATGGGGGGGGGGGGGGGAAGCTTCCAATAGTTGCTCGACTGGGGGCGGTGCGAGAGGTCGGCTCAATCTCCTAATCAAGACGCATGGCCCCTGATAAGCAGTTGTTGATGTTTGCTGGTACAGGTTGCTGCGTTATGACGAAATGATCAGATGAAATGAAGGATGAAGGGTGTTGAATAAGGACACCTTTAAGATTATTACTTGTGGTTCCGTCCATTTGGGACTTTGCATCCTGGCATTCTTCTTTTAAGCATAAGGAAGAAAGACTATTTTGGATATTAAGAGGATACCTAATTACATATCAGTAACTCTCATTCACTATTCTACTACTCGATATCTAATGAGACGTTTGAATATTTCTTAGGACCGTTCCGTAGTGAAAGTTCAGATCGAGTTTCTAATTAACGCAAAAACTAGTTGCAACAAGGAATTGCATTAATTGAAACTAGTAAACCTAATTAGCTTGATCCTTTCTCTGTTCTTCGTTTTCCTTCGGTGAAACCCCAATGATGGCTTTGTTCACCACAGCAGAGAGGTACGTTTACGAGATGTTATGTTTATCCACAAGGTTTGATGACCGGCCGGTACTGGGTCGGGGACATAAGCCATGCGGAGTGACTAAGTGACGGAGAGCGGAGGTGAGTTTACACCGTGTCGCCTCCTCTCCGACTGTCACAACAAATCCCCGTCCTTCACTACTGAGTCGGAACAACCACTTTATTAGCAGAGAAATAAAGCAATTGGCGAGTGTGCGTTATCATGAAATAATGGCAATGTTACTTCATGTAAATATCTTGCCACAAAGGTTTAAAGAATGTGATTTTGTAAACTACCTAAGGGACCAAATGAATCCGAAGACTTCTGTCTATCTAATAACGATTTCAAATTTAATATTATATAGGTATTTTAATATTATATAGTTATAGGTATTTTTTTACAATGGGTCAGTATCCAACAAAGTGTTACATGTTTTTAACGTATGAGGCATTTTCTCTCCAATGTTTTGGTTGCTAGATTCTAATAGAGATATAGAATTTTGAAGCTGCAATGCAAATAAGATAAGTCCGTTTTACGTCTGATAAATAAAACAACATTGTGTTTTTATGAAACTCTTACTCCCCATACAAATCAGTACAGTATACTGTTCTGGTGGAAAGAAAGATTGTCGACCATTTTACGTGTTGAATTCTGACAAAATGGTATGCTATTTGGACAGTACGAGAGGGTCCTGTAGTATTCAATGTCAATGCTTGCAAAACCTGTTCCTAGTCAAAAATTCGGCTGTCTCCTGAGACAATGTAAGCACATTCAAGTGAATCTGATTCAGTGTACACTCGTTTGTCTGTATTACGACGATAATATTTTAAGACTACTCTACTTGAAAAATTAGGTTGGTTTTTCAATTAAATATACCTTTATAACTCGTAATAATTTATCTAGTTTATCTTGAGCTTGTGTTCTTGTGTTGACACCCGGGTTGTTTCTCATTCCTGTTTTCAAAATAAATAATTAAATAATCGTACACATGTTTTAATACATATGTTTTTATATATGCATGTTTTTAATGTATGAGGATATATACATTTTCTCTCCGATGTTTTGGTTGCTAGATTCTGCTAGAGATATAGAATTTTAAAGCTGCAATGCAAAATATTATAAGTCTGTTTTATGTCTAATAAATAAAATAACATTGCATCTTTATGAAACTTGTACACCCCCCCCCATACAATGCAGTACAGTATACTGTTTTGGCGAAAAGAAAGATTGACGGTGTTTAAATTATCAGAGCTGAACATTGATTACGATAGCACCATTAATTAATCAACAACCCTCTACTTTTTTAGGTTTAAGTCATGTGACCTAATACGATCTGAGAATTCCAACAAACAGTGTGGATATGCAAAGAAAACAAAGATTTTGGAATAGTTTAATTCAACAGCGTTCAGTTAAAAAATCAGATAACAATTACATTCTAGCGATATAAAGTAGGTCTAATGCATTTTCAAATAAAATATTTGAGCTTAAGACTCAAGAAGAATGTAAATACAGTAATGACTTCAAAGACTGTACAGATTCAAAAGAAGACATTTTTAGTCAGAGGACAAATTATTGATTCGTGGTTGTAATCTCTATATTTATAGTAACCATTGCATTGACCTAACTGCACAGTCACATGAAACAGATATCTCGCCAGCATGATTTAGTATTAAGAGTCCTTTGAGGCTAGCGGCCATCTTGAATAATTTCAAACAGCTGCTGAAGAGTTATTTACCATCTCAAAATATTTTTTCAAACACCATAGTGATTGTAATTTAAATATCTAGTATACTGTGAGATTAGAAATTTACTTTGTAGTTATTTATTTTTTTACAAGTTTGAACGTCTAGGCTCCAAGGACTCTTAGGATGACCTGACAATATTCGGTCTGATACAACTGACTTAACTAAATTGTTTAACCTCTTTTATGACAGTATTATCTCATCAAAATGTATAATTACACGCAGGATGTCAAATATTGTTATATTTGGTAGAATTTACTAGTACTCATTGGTTAATTTTATATCGTAATTTGCGTTCGATCCATGCACAAAATCCATAATTTTAAATTCATATTTTGCCGTAATGTATTTGATATTTAAATACGATCACTTTCAATGAAGTTGACCAGAACATACCTATAACAGATTGGTGTGTACATAATGTTTACTTTTACATAGGAGCAATCACTCAGTCTTCGTAGTTGTTTTACTACGCTAAATGCAAATACCTTATGTCTTAAATACGCATTAGTCTCTATGGCTAATATATATACAACGTATATATTTAATCCGTCCGTGAGGAACACGGACTTGTATGCAATCCGTACGCCTGACACCTCCCAACCACTTTGATGAAAGACCTTGGCATGAAATTCTTGGTTAAAATAAAGTTTTTCGACACACCCTGACCTAAGGGCACAAACTTTAATCAATGGTTGTTTTTAACCACATTAAAAATATTGAATTTACGTCGGCTGTTTCATTTGTATTTGATTTATAACTATTTTGTTTACTCTTCTCCTTAGTTAATCCTTTGACTCGTATTGATAGATTTCCATATTTTTTTCGATAAAGTTACTAGTTTTGATTCTGCCACACATCTGATTGCAAATAAAATAAATAAAGAGATACACAAAGTATGATTAAAATTAAGTAGTACAATTTTGTTTTGGCTCTATTATCAATGGTGGGTGTTTTATAACTCATTTAAAGAATCGCAGTATTCTCCTCTGTATCCTCACCCCGTTGTGGAGTACGGGCAAAGCAACTAGTTTGAGTAAATTGCAAATGATGATGGACATGTTTGTGTTTGTTGTGCATTCAAACCATAGAGGATTGAGGAGCAATCCTGCCCGCATCCATAGAAACTAGTCTTACATCTATACGTGTTTTATGGGCGGTGCTAAACGAATGACGAATTTCTACAACGGGCTATGCCACTTTGGTACCCCGATTATTTTAGCTAACACAGAAAATCAATTCTGAATTTTGACAGAATATTGAAAGTAATATAAAAATATACAACATTTTGCCGATATGAATCCATAACTAAACAATTTGGCATAACACTTATGTATACAAACACAAACACACAAGTAACGGGTGGACCGGTGTCACCGGTTCAGATTGGGCCGTCCTGAATCCTGATTAACGTCCTAAAATATGGACGGACTTGGGCAGGAAATAATCTTCACTTTTGGAGACAGGAAATCTTGGGCAACCGTGAGGCAGATATATGAAGTAGAAAACCAAACATTTCTTGTCAGATTCATGAGATTGTAAACAAATCTCTAGCTCTAAAGCTCAGGTAAAATCTATTGCCCCATTTACTTGGCCTGAATCTACATTAGTAGATGAGCAGACTAGATAATATGCATAAAGATAATTGATTTTGTTCTAAGTACTTTTTGAGTCCTGAGCAAGGTTCCACTAGAACTAACCGCACAAAGAAACGCTAAGGTAACAAATTTAAACAACTGCAAGTAATTAAAATGTCAAAAACCAATAGGTACTTAGTTAAATCCGTGAACGAAAGACCTTCTTAAGTACAGAGTTACTTTCCACTAGCTACCCATACCGATGTGTGTGTTATGTTCGGACTTGGCACTTGCTGTACTACTAGGTGGTAATCGTTCATGCGAGCGTTAAGACAGACTGTGTTCTAAAAAGGCTTTCCTCGTACAGATATAAAGTTAGTTTTCCTTTCTTGGCAATAACTAATTACCAATAAAGAAATTCGAAGGCAAACGATAGGGTAGCAAAGGTTTTTACCTAAAGGGGTTTTATTAGTCATAAATCTTTTAATTGAAAAGTCTTTAACCTTAGTATCCTGCAACCTTAGTATCCTCGCAACCTAGCAAACTGCAACCTTAGTATCCTCGCAACCTAGCAAACTGCAACCTTAGTATCCTCGCAACCTAGCAAACTGCAACCTTAGTATCCTCGCAACCTAGCAAACTGCAACCTTAGTATCATCGCAACCTACCAAACTGCAACCTTAGTACCGTCGCAACATAGCAACCTGCAACCTTAGTATCCTCGCAACCTAGCAAACTGCAACCTTAGTACCGTCGCAACATAGCAACCTGCAACCTTACTATCCTGCAACCTTAGTATCCTTGCAACCTAGCAACCTGCAACCTTAGTATCCTCGCAACCTAGCAAACTGCAACCTTAGTACCGTCGCAACATAGCAACCTGCAACCTTAGTATCCTGCAACCTTAGTATCCTTGCAACCTAGCAACCTGCAACCTTACTATCCTGCAACCTTAGTATCCTTGCAACCTAGCAACCTGCAACCTTAGTATCCTCGCAACCTAGCAAACTGCAACCTTAGTACCGTCGCAACATAGCAACCTGCAACCTTAGTATCCTGCAACCTTAGAATCCTTGCAACCTAGCAACCTGCAACCTTAGTATCCTCGCAACCTAGCAACCTGCAGCCTTATAAAAAAACATAGTACCGTCGCAACCTAGCAACCTGCAAAGTTAGTATCCTCGCAACCTAGCAACCTGCAGCCTTATAAAAAAATAGTACCGTCGCAACCTAGCAACCTGCAACCTTAGTACCGTCGCAACCTAGCAACACTTCGAAGTTGTGTGTAATGCCCCCGACAGAGCGTTTCGCTATTGTGATACAAAATTTAGGGTCAACTCACACCGACAACACAACACATGTGCCCTCCTTCTCCTCTTCTCTAAATACGACATTAGATGACATGACATCAAAAGATTGGACCTCTTTAAAAAACAATATTAGAATAAAAATCCCACAACTATTGGTTACCGTTAGTTACTAAACACAGTACGTCGTCTCTCATGCTTTCATAGCGTATCGTATAATTATAGCGTTCGTTATATGCTATAATTATTGATATTTGTATTAGTATAACTTCATGAACTTTTAGAAATTTCCTTTTTCCCGATCTTTTAAATTGTATTCAAAACAAACATTTTTGGGTTCCTCGTTGCAGCAATCCTAGGTAACCATTGAGCAAAGAGCTATACTAAGAGGGTATAGATGTATTTTCTGAAATTAAAATTATGTTTAAATGAAAACTCTATAAAACAACTAGGATGACGCTTAGTTAGGAAGTTTTCAGCGACAACTAAATAAATGTGCATATTCCTTTTTTTTATAAAGAACAAAACAGTTTATCACACCCAGTGAACTAATGTTTATCGGTTAGATATTTACAATATTTATGTAAATAATAAATTCCTTGTCTAGGGTCAGGTGATGGAGAAAACGGATATCATTTACCGACCATAAGTGACAGTGCTCTTTTTGAACTTGAATGAGCAACATACGAACTAGTAATAATAGTTACTTGATCCACAGTTTTAATTCATAAAATTGTTATGCCCCCAGTACACTCTCGCCGAGACGTTCGCCAAGGCACCTCGCCGAGGCGCTCGCCGAGTAATTCGGGCGAGAGCTTATGCGAGGTAACCGTGTACACTCTCGCTTTGTCTCGCAGTCGAAATGGAGGCAAACTTCGATGTGGAAGTAGCAACATTAACCTTGTTTTGTGCATATGCTTATTTTAATTATGTTTACGCGTATCACAAGAAAAGTCAGCAAGCCATGGACCAGAAGGAGATGGTGGATGAAGGCATACCCCTAAAAGTAGCCATTAATGATTCTTTCTTTTTCTTCCATTCGGTTACTGGACGGTTAAGTTTTACGCCCAAACGGCACCAAGCATCTGTTAGTTTAAGTTTGTCCTTGTGGTGTACGTGTCATGGGTCCCACAGTAACGACTCACCATGTTAGGCTTCTAAAAAGTCAAGAGCTGTGACATTTGACCAATACATGTTTATTTTAACGCAAAATGCACGCAAAAACTAACCACGCATAGCTGAACTAACCACGAGACAAGGCGAGAGTGAACTGGGGCGCCTCGCGCTCGCCACTCGCTCAGTCTCGGGTCCTTTGACTCGTGTCAAAAAACCGACTCCAGATGGAGCGCCGGCGAGCACGAGGCGAGGCGAGGCGAGGCGACCCGAGTCAAGGCGAGAGAAGACGAGCTCATCGAGTACACTCTCGCACTCGCCAACGCTCGCCTTACCTCGGCGAGAGTGTACTGGGGGCATTAGATTGATTTGAACTTAAAATGTTTTTTAAATTGGATTTTTCAACTAATAGATCGAGGTTAAAGTTTTTACACAAGTTGATTTAGTAGTATTAAATAAAAATAACACGAAAAAAGACATTTTCTTGTAAAAAAAACTACTGTTTCCTGTAAATTTACCTAAAAGCTATAAAACTTTTACCTATACCAGATTTGTGCAGATATAAATCAGTTATTTATGGATTTAGAATAAATTAACAAAACATAAATCATATAGAAAACAAAATTCAATACGACACATCTCAGAATTACATCAAGAGTTTTCGGTTAGTTTGTTGGCAATCTAAATAGTTTCGTTTGGATTTATTACATTTATATGCGTTGTAAAATTTACATTATATGTGTTGGATAAGATTTATAATTTTGTTTAAAATGCAGATCAATCTAGAACTATGCACCCAGAAAACTATGCAACTATGAAACTATTCTAAACTTAACTATTCTAGAACTATGAATTGTTTAAATTCATTACTTGACGCATAAACTGGTAAACAGGTCAGTGCGCTGTGGATAACAGTTCATTTATAGCTAATAACATGCCAACGATGAACTTCACAGTATAGGATAAGGATATTTCCGCATGAAAAACCATTAACGATAATTTGGTGTTAGCATTCTAACAAACCTTGCAAGATATCACATATCACGTCGCAAGCGGGAATGAGTTAATGGCGTTAGGCTCATTCAAAAACAAGCTAAAACTAAATAAGATCATGAATACTAAAATAAGTGTTTAACACAAACAAGTTATTCTGTATAACAATGGTCTACAGAATTTTTCACAATGGTTTTGTTATTCTTAATTATACTGTATAAAATGAGCCGTCAATGGTTTTAGAACTTTCAAGGTGATCTAGAAGCTATTATAACTTCGATTGAAAGATTGAAAGTGGAATTAATTTTTGTCGGTAAATCTAACATCATTGGTGGAAAACATTTCTGGTGTTTGAATGAATAAAAATGACAATTAAAACTTTTATTTGTTAAGCTAGTTATTGTGTTACGATATTGAAAATAAGAGAGAGTTTTACATTCTTCACATGAGCAAAAAGCTTATATACTGAAAGGTTAATGTATCATTTAAATTTTTTAGATCCATGTTGTATACGGTATCCGTTTTAGCAGATGACAAAATAAAGGTTATGAAAAAAGTCTGTGAAAATTCATTAACGTAATTTCTAATATAGATAATGACTGATAGACATACGTTATCAGTTCTTGTACAGAGATGAAGGATTATACCCATTCTTCTTCTTCCTACCTTTTGTACATTACGGGTGCCAACAATAAAAAACTATAGTTTTAAAATATAGAATTGAAATCTAAAAGTTTTAAGTTTGTAAGGTCCTGATTACTTTAAATACACATTCCGTTTTCCTAGTCAACCTACAAACTAGTCAATATCACTCGTAGGGTCATTATTAAAAAATATTAACTTGAAACGTCCTCGTGCATCGGTAAGCAATTGATTGGCCGATTTAGTAATCATAAGTCTATTTGGACAACTAATGGCTTTTTACTTAATTGATAGTTTATTGAAATTTCCCAGTGACCGGGTCCGTTCCTCCTCGACAGTATTATTCGTAAATTATTGTCTAAACCTCTCGAAAAATACACTTTCCGTGGAATGTTTTGAATCTCTAAATTCAGATTTAATGTCAGAAGATGAAAAATAATTTTCTTTTTTAGGGTGTAAGAATGTCACAACATTATTTCCAATTACTGTGCTCCCTACTCTAAATATTGCAATAATATAGATAATTTTAACAGCCCCTTAATTTTGGACACTGTATATAAACGATAAACATATTCTGAGCAGTGTAGTATTAAGAAACACATTCTGTGATAGAGCCTTCAAAATCTCTAGAGTTAAAAATTAAATTCCTTTTCAGAGTGTCAATATCTACAATCAACGTCCGAGATATAATTGTATTCCTTGTCCTATTTCACTATACATTTGATAAAGCACGAAAAAATGTTCAATTTTGAAGATAGTGTAGAAAAACTCAGAGTTTGAAGTGATTATAAAATAAACATGTTCAGTTGTATAAATACATTAATTAGAAAGAGCAACAAACATCAGTAATTCACATAAGCCTCATTACGCTCCCTGTTGGTGGCTTAATTATACGTTAATTTTAAAGCTTTGGCTACAATTTTAACATGGGAATGGAAGGTGTAGTTCAATGAGAGTACTTACAGGTATCCTTGGCTGGTTGGCGGGTCGTGGTGCAGAATACATCGTTGAGTGCGGCTTGCTGGTAGACGGGTCGTTCTATGGAGAGTCGGCATGACGCGGCCTGTACCATGGCTGCCGAGGTACTGGGAATGCCTGCACCTCCTCTGCCGGCCAGCACCACGGGCAGAGTCTCCGGGTCCTCCCCTGCGACATGCCACAGTCCTTCAACTGGATCTCGCTACGTCTAGTCTAGTGTGGAAGTCAATTCTACTTTGTGACTAAAGTGGAGATCAATAAACTGTATAAATCCAGTGTAGGCCTGAATATGTATGGTATTAAAGAGAATTCGGACGTTTTCCATAACAATTAGTAATAAACAATGTTTTCACGACGTTTTGGGATGAGGGATCTGATCCCGTCCTCAAGAGATGAAATACTAAAAAAAAAACCAAAAGTAAAATAAAGCAATACTATAGTAACATTAGAGTAGTAATACACAGAAATAGATCCATACGTATGCAAGGATGTAAGTAAAAACACAAATAACAAATACAAATCGGGAGAACACAATGCAAACGTCTGCACAACAAATTTTTTTTACTGATCGTGATGGAAAATGTCTCCAATTAATTAATCCTTAAATAACGTAAACAAAATTGTAATAAATGTATCCTAAAAAAAAGAATCTGTGCGTGTGTGTGTTTGTTTCTCATGGATAACTAACCTGTTGATAATTGATAATTGATAATTGTTTTTACGATTGCAGTGAAATTTTTGGACATTGCTTTTTATATGCCTAAGAAGATTTCTGTCCTTTAGGGCTCTGCCCCAAGGGGTTCCAAAGTTTCAATTTTAACCTCATAGTAGAATATGGACATGCACAACAATTAAACTATACCAGTAAGAATATTTAGATTTACAGCAAAGAATATCTGATGGCTACTGTGTTAAAACAGTGGATCAGTAATCGCGTCTGAAGAATGTCTCATGTAATTTTTATGATACATAAAAATTAAAATATTTTGTTTGCCGTTTCATTATGAATTTTGTATAAATTTTATATATTGTTTCCGTACAGTACAATGTCATGTTTAAGTTGAATAGTAAAATGTGCATTGAATGTAATGTAAAACCTTAATTAGCTTTTATTATTAATTTCTTATGTTTTTACTTAGTGTTCAGCTTAATTGATAGCATATACTTTTTTGATTCTGTAAAACAGTTTTAACAATAAATTTGTGCTCAATTTAAATTAAAGTGATTTAGATTTACGATAATTTTAAAGAAATTATTTTAAATTCATAACTACACGCAATGGGTAAGATACTGTATGTATATATTGTCTATAAAACAAATTGTTTATATTTTATACATTTTTGTCTCCATGACACAACCAGCACAACAATGACCAAACCACCCTCAGTTGTGATACAATGACTAAAACCACATAATGAGACAAAACTAGTGTCAAAACTAGTACTGTATCACTAGTAGTGTCTAGGTTACCGTTGAGCCGTGGATATAGCATCTATGTCACAAAGGAAAAATGATTAAAAACTAAGAATAATAAGTTATTGTTTTATCAGTACGTACAATGGCTAAGTTGTTACGTACTGATACGCCATGGATGGTGAGTCTATCTAAAGTAATGAAGGAGAAAAAAACAACAGAAACAAAAACTACAGATGAATCATTACTGTTTAATTTATAAAATTGCACGTCATCAAAAGAAACCGAAGTAAAATAAAAATTACTACTCCTCGAAGGAGTTAGGCTAATACAAATTTTCCAAAATATTATACTTAAAATTCAATCCATATTTATATCAAATAAATTCATCGTAAGACGGATTTTAAGGCATAAAGTGTTATTCTCTCAAATTTGCTCGAGTCCCAAATGAATGGAAGGATGAAATTATAACTTAAACATGATGGTAAAGGAGGACGAATTATTATTCAGATGATAGCAGTTCTTGGAGTGAAAAGAGCGTGATGTTAATTTAGAGGAGCCTGGTAAGAAAATCCTACTACTTGTTTTAAGTTTATCTTAGAATGTCCTTTAAATGAACATATAGGTTGTATATTATATATTTGGCCCACGAGCCAGGAAGAAAACATACTTTACAGATAACAAAATATATTTTTTAATTACCTGAATCAAGCTAATTATGACATCAACAGTGTATTTTTGTACATAAGTTGACATCAAACCCCACTCTATTGTTAGATGGCTAGTTTGGGAGTATTTAGCTCATTTTTTAAAATACAAGAGGTTGTCAAAATAGTCAAAAACAACATTATCACAATTATAAAGGGAACATCAAAACCAAAATTAATAACATGATCGCAAGGCCGGTCAAACATGTAGACACCAAACCGAGTGTACGAAAAGTTAAGAACAGTTTTTGTTTTTGAACACTCGTTTATTGGCAAGCACCTAGAATTAATGAGGTAAATTAAATTAAAAATTATTTATTTACACAGGCAAGGTTAGGGCCACGTGGCTCTTTCTTTCACTTAACCTGTAAAAAGGTACGTAACCATGCAAAATTTCAGCTCTAACCTTTCCTACTTACAAGCTACTAATATGTGTACTATTGTACCAGTATATGTAGCTTTACTGTTATATGTACAGCAGTAAATAAAAAGCTGCGGTTGTGGATAAATTATCTAAAACTGTATAGATATAAATGCAATTAGATTTATATAAAAAATATAAGTCTAGAGACAACTAGCACATAAATCTTGCTGTTAACGTAGTGTGTGCCAAATGTTGTGTTTATAGCTTTTACCTACAACCGTTTTTTTAAGTAGCTGGTTTAGTTGGTTCTTAGAATTGAGAAGATTCACAAGCACTGTTTACTTGGCCAGGCGCACACAGGCGATTTTGAGTTGCGCAACAGTTGCCCGACTAATCGGGGGACTGTTGCGCAACTCTCTCGGAGACTCTGAAGTCTAGCGACAGTTGAGCTCGAGTGCGCACACAGGCAACTTTTTAGTCGCGGATCTAGTCTTGAGACGTGTTGGAAATACATTCGTAAAGACCGGGGCCACGTGTATTCATTGGCCACACTCATCTTATCTCGCTGAATTTTTTCCACGGGCGTTACCCGTGGGTTTGAGAGATTTACGGTTAACAGCGTTCCGAATGGATTTCAATGATACAGCCGTAGTATGTGCTTTGTTGCTGAAGTTTCGCGCGCGAAAGAAAAAGAGAAGATACTGGGTTCATCCCATATATATAGTGAGTGACTTGTGAAAGGACAGTTTCAATGACTTTAAATATAGTCGGCCTCTTCTCAAATTCATCAATTAATTGTTCAACATCCTCATCACGCACACTTATACTTGTAATTTTCTAAAATCTTCACACAACAAGAGAGCAAACACTAGTGAATGTTCTGGCCACGAGTACCGTAGTTGAACTCCTGGGGTGAGACTGAGCGACACAGCGACTATTTAGTTGCATGTGTGCGCATCTACACTTGTTTCAATGGATACCAAACCTGGAGCGACAGTCCCGCAACAATTCAGTCGCAGAGCAGTCGCTGGCAAATTGGGTCCGGGAACATCGGTTGCAACAGTTGCGCGACTGTCCCCAGACTGTTTCCTTCGTGTGCGCACTCCAATTTAAAACAATGTTGAACATTTTAGTCGGGCAACTGTTGCGCGACTCAAAATCGCCTGTGTGCGCCTGGCACTTAACAGCCTTGTTGTTTTACTTAAGAACACGGGTAATGGACCAATGAGGTTCAAGGATTGTGAGAGAAGAAGTAAAATTGATTGCTTCGAACATCAACTAATCAGCTGTTTAAAACAATTTAATTGTTAATGAGTGGTGCAATTACTTTTTGGTACAGTGATTCGTTGCATCACTGCCAATGGCATTGAGAGGTTATAAACGAAAATATAACCTTATTTAGAAGCTATAAGTAGTAATTCTCAGTAATAAAAAAACTTTCTGAAGTAAAGTAGTGTACGAAACTCGCGTAAATAATCTTAACGACACTCGTAGACGTTTTTAAGGCACTCGCCAAGGCTCGTACCTTATATTTCTACTCGTGTCGTTAACACTATCTTTACGCGATCGTTGCGTAAACTACCATAACATTTTGAGGAACAATGTCGTCAACGTACCAACAACTCGACCCTGAACTATGATCACTTTTCATTACTATGTTGACGTTCCCAGACTATGACTCTTGCTTGATTCATGCGTGGGAAATGATAAACATACAACGTAAATGTAGTCTTACAAAGCTCAAAATTAACAATTATGCGTTTTATCTATACTTTACGTAAACAGCAATATACTTATGTTTCGAGACATTTTACAATGAATCAACTATAAACTATAAATAATATTGGAGTGAAATTTACGAAAACTAGGAAAATTACTATTGTCTACCGATCGATTCAGAATAGATCATTTAGGCAAGAGGTAAGCAAAAACCTCTGTAGGGATTTTGTTCATGGGGTCATGGGGATTTTATATACCTAAAGCTTAGTCAGTGTGTGTTTAATAACCTAAAATAAATCATTTATGATTATTTAATCCATTTAAAAAATAATCTAGCAAATTTGGTATCATAATACACAGGTTTATTAGGTACCTAGGTTTGCTGCTACAGGGAAGGTAATGAATCATGTTTCATAGTAAAATATTAATAGCTTAGTATAAAATAAATAAATTTACCAAGTTTAATCAAAACATCCATAAAAAGCAAAGTATTAAGAGTATACCAATTCTCCATAAGAATAACATAATATGAATTTTAAATTAACAATTTTTCGGATTTTCTCTGTAACCAATAACCGTGCAAAACACTTAAAATTAACAAACTTATTTGTTTTTTAAGCTCTACAACTAGTTTAAAAATAAATTGCGAAATTTTTTGTTTTTTAGGTCAAAGATGGGAAACCCCCTGTAAACCAACGTTCCCATAGTCCGATTATGCAGGTTCGCGAACTAAATAAATAAACTAAACTCGTTCGAACATACGTTGGTTTACACGTTTGTACAAAATATGTTGTATGCATATGCATTTTATGGATAGTGTTTTGGCCTCTAGGGACATTCAAAAGAAAAAGTAAATCTGTCCCGGGCCCAGGTCTTACCATGAGACCTACAATTGCTTATTCCCTATATGGGAAATTCAATAAAATATAAAATCAATTTTCATTTTAGGACGACATACCTATTATTTATTATTATTACTACCATACAATACTAAAATTTAAAAACAGCCTAATTCTTTGAATAAAACATTTTCTGTTTGACGTGCTGTTCTAAAAGTAACAAGTATTTTGTTTCAACTTTTAAATATAATCGTCCATGTAAATTTTGTACTGTATATCCATAGTTGTAACAGTAGTTAACATTAGTGTTTATGGAAGAAATTCGAATTCAAAAGATATCCACAGCAACTAGTCTCTTGACATTTAGAGCCAGTTAATAGTTCTTTCCTAGCTCCACATTGTTACATTTGGATAGAGTAAATCCATTGATGTAAATACAAAATCCTAAATTGTATTAAAATATTGTTTCGGTTTCCTGGTTTAGCATCCGGTTGTTCACATGTGCTTGAAAGTAATTGATGGATATTTTTTTAAATATTGGAAGGGGACCGAATTCCTTCTTTAAATCTTCCTATCAAGATTCAGATTAGGTGGATTTTGAATAATACACATTATTTATCTAAGCTACTTGTGTGATCAATGTTTAAGAAGTTACATAACTTGAAAATAACAACATAGTTTGAATCATATAACATTTTCTGCCAGTTACACCCTCGTTTCATCACGTTCGATTAAATGCGTACAACTTCCAACCACCTGTTTTGTCCCATTTATCATCAACCATCATAAACTATTAGAGAAAATGGAAACTCGACTGCTACACGCTCTCTCTGTAGTCTAACTACATTCTCTTCGACCTTAGTTCGATTATAAATGATAAGAAAATCTCACGAAATATTTATTTTTAATGACATAAGTGTTCTCAGTTTAATCAATTATTCCTCTCAGCTCAGTGAATTATTTCATCACTTAATTATTATATTTATTATAGTACATACTCAAAATTATTTCAACAAAATGGTGTGTCCCTTTTAGTTCAACTTGAATAGTTTGCAAACAGGTTGATAATAAGACAACAATAACATGGCTTCCCGAAAACGCAGACTATATTTTTAATTTCTCTCTCTAGAGTCTCGACAAAATCCCAGTTTACTTGGGAGAAACGCGAAATGTTCCCCGTCTGAGATATATAATCATTTATGTAGTCCCCACTGTCACAAGTAACACTGTCACCGAAAACAACGCCATAAACTTTCATGACACCAGCCGCGAAAGCCTACGTAAGGAGAAAATGTATAACCATTGAGCTGAAATAGACAATACTATGAATATCTAAGCAATAAAGTATCTTTAGCAACAAAGATGGCTAAATTGAGATGTAATTGAGTGTGGGTTATGGAAATCCGGTATATATAATTACCATCATAATTATTGCTATATGGTCACCAACACCACACACCTCTTAGGTGCGTAATATAAGCTTAATATGAACGAAAGATGAGTTTCAATGAAGTGATATTAACTGAATAGTTTTTGTTATTAACTAATATAATCAGGTTATTTACCCAGAGCCATATAATCCAACCCGATGATCAAGGACTCCTGGGCCCAGTTTTGAACCGGTAACTTTCCGATTGTTATGTGAATAGTATAATCACTAAGCTACCCAGATATATCAAGTATAGCTATGCAACGGTTTAATATTATTAATTTTTTATATTTTTGTTATGTCCCACTTTTACATTTTAGGACGCTAGTTCTAGCAAGGAACAGTTTGACACATTACTTCAGACTAGTCCTATTAGGTTGCGGCATTATCACATAGATGAATTCCATTGGTGATTGGCGGGATTTGAACCCGGGACCTCGGGCCCCGAACCCCCGCGCTCTACTACTAGACCAGTCGAATACATTGGTCGACACACGAGCCGCCAGGAGATGGTAGGGTCGCCCTTAGGTTCCAAGCTAATATAGACGAGACTATCTGTTGCTGTTGGGAAATCGTCGCTACAGGAGGTCCACACAAAAGATGTTTCTTCATTCTCAGATAACTTTGATTTATTCTTTCGTCAAAGTGTTAGATTGTGTCGCAATGATGCTGTATGAAATCCTCCTGCTAACACCTATTGTTAAATATTTTACCTGCGACCGTTTTTTAAAGTAGACATTTCAGTTCAGTTCTTAGAATTGAAAAGTTTCACAGCTGTTTACTTTCATAACAGCATAGTTTCATTTCATAACAGCATAGTTTTTCTCATAACAACACGGGTAACGGACCAATGAGGTTCAAGAATTTAAGGGGAAAAGAAGTAAAATTGTAATGCCTCTAACGTCAACTAATCAGCTGATCAGTTGACAATTTTAATTGTTGATCTTACTTGTTCCTGTTGGCTGTAGGTAAAGTAGTGTACGCAACTCGCGTTTATAGTCTTTACGACACTCGTAAAAAAAGTTTTTTTTTACTTCGTGTAAGTTTTTAAAGACTCTTAAATTTTCTACTCGTGTCGTAAAGACTAACTTAACGCAATCGTTGCGTAAACTACTATATTCTGTTAGTAAAAAAAATCCGCTATAGTAAGGCGAGGGCCTTAAAAACTTCTACGAGTGTCGTTAATACTATTTACGCGAGTTGCGCACACTACTTTGCCTACGACAGTGTTTGACTTACTAAAAATCACTTCTCATAACTTCTAAGAGGGGTTACCTTTTCGTTTATATTCTCCTTGCCAATGAAAGTGATGCAGCGAAACATTGTACCAAACACTAATTGCACCACTCAACAATTAAATTAGCCTGAACAGCTGATTAGTTTAAGTTTGAATCATTACAATATTACTTCTTCTCTCTCAATCCTTGAACCTCATTGGTCCGTTACCCGTGTTGTTATGAGTAAAACTATGCTGTTATGAAAGTAAACAATACTGTTATGAGAAACGTTTGAATTCTGAAGAACTTAACTGAAACGGCAAAAAACAATTTCCATTAGCCTGATTGGTTTTACACTAAAATGCCTCCTTAAAAATATCACCCTATTTAAATATAACTAATTTAACGAGTACTTAGGTTTGCTGCAACAGGGAGGGTAAATTTTTTTTTGTAAAATGTTAATAGTTTAGTACTACAGTAAATGTAAGTATTTTCCAAATTCGATCAGAATATGTTCCTTAACAAGCAAACTACCACAGTTGACTTATTCTCCTTAAGAATAACATGGGAATTTTAAATTTAATTTTTTCCCCGTAACCATTAGGCGCACAATCACACTTCAATATATTAAATTATTTGTTTTTTTAAGTTCTACAAAATGGTTTGGAAAGAAATTAGGAAATGTTGTGTTTTTAGTAGGGTCAAAATTGGGAAAACCTATTTTTACCCCATAAAAGTTTGCTTGTTACCCCCATACACACCCTCAAAATTTTGAAGGCTGCTATACCCTTAAAGCCCTTCACAAAGTAAACCCACATCAAACCTCTAAATGCAACCAACTGGTCTTAAGAAATTCTGAATTGGCTCACCAGTTGGTACTGAAAACAAAGTTCCCCTCTGTAAAAGGCTTAAGGTTACTCGGAATATTTAATGAATTACATAAGAGTTTTTTTTAGTTCTATGGTGCGTTTAGAGTAGGCGGAATGTAAATTAAAGTAAATAAAAAAGATGGGGTGTATTTTTTGCGAATTTCCCATGTAGGGAAATTACCGTAGGTTTATAGTAAGACCCACACTCGGGGTCACTTTAACATTATGTAGAGCTCAAAATATAATATAAGGTTATTGAAGTTTCGTTGTATGTCAAATGGTTAACAAATTTAAGAAAAACTATACATTTAAAATACAAATGTTAATCTAATAGAAAATAAGTAAACTGTTACAGTTTGCCCGTTAATGGATCAAATTTGGTAAATTTATTTATTTCATAACAAGCATTAACGTTAGAAATACTCGCTCTATGACATTCTTGTAGCATAAAACATAGGTTCTCACTAAACCTAATGGGGAATAAATCTAACATGTCTAAGGGAATATTTCAGTGCAAATATGACCAGGCAAATGGAAAATCTCAAGTCAGGTGGTTGGCTGCGATGGGGGTATTTACAAATATTTGTGGATGTCTATTTTTATTGTGTTTTCAGTAAATTTAAATTTAAACAAAACTATCTACTCCATGTGTTGCCAAAACTAATAAGCCACTCTTGAGTGTCTACAAGATTATTTAATTGCCAGCGCTAAGCAGTCACAACATCGTGGATATAAGGCACAAGGAACCAAGAAGCAGGCTGCAGAACAGATGACATTGAGCCATATTTATGAGGTGAACGGTGCAATACTACGCAGGAACGAACAAAAGGTCATAAATGTTTACAAGAACTTCCTCGTTGGTGAGACGAAGATAGCAGAGAGTCTTTACAGATAAGGTAATGAGACACTGGCCTATTTACTTGTAGGTATCAGGTTCAAGTTTGTTTTAAGGCTGAAGAGGACATAAGCCCTAGAACAGCCTCCATCCAATGAAACGTCACGATCACGTGATAGTAGTATATTTCACTGGTATCGGAACCTAGATAACACGATGTTCATCCGTAGGTACATGGTCACCATGCGTAGGTATGATGTTGGGTTCAGCCATAGTTAGGATATTTTTACTTTGTATTTTGGTGTTTAATCGATAGACAAATATTTTACTAGACGAAAGTTTATGTCTAACATATGTCAATCGTTTCTCCATACAGAATGGAGGTGACTTTCAATATTGTTTTATGAGGTGTTAAGACAACAGGTCAGGGGTGTCGCACGAGGGGTGAGAGACACTTTGAATTTCCCAACTATTTTACGTGGATTTTCCAATTATATTATTCCAATTTCCCAACTACATTACACGGATTTCCCAACTATACTACTGGAATCTTTCAACTATATTACTCAGGTCTCATAACTATTAATTATTAATATTAAGTTTTAACAGTAAGAAGGGCATTTTACCTTTAAACCCTCTTCATAGCTGACATACACAAATAACAAGAAATAAGTTTCTCTCAAATTATTGGTTTGACTGTCAATCTTCATTGTTGATTGTGTCCTAAGTATCTTAACAAATGGTCACCCTGTATATATATTAGGTTTTCAGCCTGTTAAAATCAATTTATAATAACAACTCAAGTGGATACGGCTCTCCACGCACAGCTCAGAAAGAAATTTCCCTTAAGCCTTGAATTACTACTTATACATTACGTAACGTACCATTAAAATTTCATTGGAATTTCTAACACTTCTTAGTAGAGGCAATATAGAAAATATAAAGTGGTGCTGGAATTAAATATTATTTAAGTCCAGCCCATAAATAAATATTTATGGGTTGGTCTTTTTGAAATACGTTTGGGGGGTTGCCTATGAAACTATGAGGGGCGAGAAGCAAGCCCATGGCAATGCTGTGGGTCGGGAGCAAGCCCAAGTTGTAAGGCCCTATATCATTTAGGCATGAAATATTCGTCTGAGGCATCCTCGGTAATACATGTTCCGAGACCCCTAGACTGGTTTGGCAAAAAGAAAACATTTTTGATGTCCCAAGACTATGTGTTTCATGTCATTTAAAGTAATTCCAGCAACACTTTATATTTTTCAATATTTCAAATCCACTTGGTGTGAAAATCTTATGCAAATCTTGCACAGGCAAGTCCTTGATATTGAAAATATATGCGGATGGATGGGGATTGAAAATATATTAAGGAGTTGCATATTAATGAAATGAGTTTGAGGGCTGCCTACCAAACGACGATGGGACGAGAAGCATGGATGGCTTCCCCCTACACCCTTTTGGGCGACGCCCCTGCAACAAGTTAATAGAAAATTCTCCATCTCGAGAGCAATTCAACAATACTACACACATTAATAGACAATTTAACTTAAATCTAATACAAAAACTATGTTCATCTGTGGAGTGAGAAAATCTTAAATGGAAAAGTCACACACAATTAAGTTTGAACTTTATCAAAAAATGTTGTAGTTCATAAGATCGTTTTAAAATAGAATAATTTTTTTAAACACAAACTACCCTAACCGTATCTTCGTACAGGTCCTTGTGTTCATGGTAACTCAGGAATATGTTCAAGCACTATCAGAAAGGAAGTTACACACCTACCCAAATAGGAAAGTTAAGATGCCCAAAAGGTAAAATATTCCAGTTTTCGGCTTTTTCATGTCCTGAATTCAAGCAGTTAAGATTAGTTTTAAGTTTCGTGTAAAGTAGTACATTTTTAGCCTATTAAACATCGCCAATGTTTTTTGGAATAAACTATATATTCATTCATTCATTCATTCATCGAGAAAATGCTACTAAACCGTAAAAATGCTACTAAAACTGTTTTTAAACAAATGAAATTATATAAAGACGAGCATAAAACACAGATGTGTTTTATTATTAATGGGCGAGGATGGTCTGGTCGTTATAATGCGTTACTTCTGTACTGAAAGACCAAGTTCAAACCCCATTAGTTACCTACGACTTTTGGGAATAGAGGCGTCCTTAATTTCGGTCGAGGTCGAACTATATCACTTACAGAAGAATATGTCAGTCGACGAGAACTTTCTATGTACTGGGAAGAGGCTAGCAGACTGGTGGTTTTCGGTGCAGCATTTTCTTCCCAAAAAGGCACAAAGCTTTATTTATTTGTTCCATGTGAAATTCTGATTTAATATGTTGGGTTCTTGTAAAAATCCGTCGCGATTAAATGTTTTATCTTGATATGAAACCCCGACACAAATGTTGTAAGTACCACTTGAGATTTTTACTCATATAATTTCATTATACAGTCTGCTTGAACAAAATCCATAATTTTTGTTTTGAAAAGCTGTAAAGTAAACCAGATTAATCTAGTTTCCTTATTTAAATCCAGAAACCCCTATTGTTTCCCGGATTTAAAAAAGAATTGTTTTTTTCTGTAATTAGCACGTCTGTCACAAGGCTGTCTGCAAATATGCAGCTGTTGAGATTAGTTACAGTCAGTTAAAACGGCTACTCTGCGGCCAAATGTGCCATGCTTTAACCTGTGATTTTCATGCTTCGGAGTTTGCTAGAGCTTGGCCAATACTGTACCTAGAACCGAAATAACTTGAAGACATCTCTTTTGTGGTATATTTTCATTAAGTGTAACATGTTCAAGAGTAAAATATGCACAAAATCAGAATTGCACATTGCCATAACAAGCCTTCACGAAGGGCCTAGACCCATCCTAGTGTATTGGTGTTAGTAAACCATTTAAAGTACAGATTAGCTCTTTGCTATGCATGGGTAATTTGACTTTTCAGCTGAACAAAAATTTGCAGAATTTATAATAGAAAAAGAGTAGCAGTTGGTAAACGATTAATTAAAGTGTCGGGTGCCGAGATCAAATTGACGATGTTAACTATGCCTTTTACAACATTAATCATACAGAGCCTTAACAACCTGTATCCCTTTTGTGGGATTGTTCGTAGCATATAAACATACAAACTTTGTCTTATAACCATGGGTCTCCCGTGTTCTAGTTTTCCGTCTATCTGCTCGTATGTGATTTTTGCAAATTTCCTTAACGCTTCTTAACGCTTCAACATAGAATCTTCAAATTTGGTAAATAAATGTAAAATTACGTTACAACAAAAATTAAATTACTATATTTAACAATTTCAAAATGGCGGCTATTTAAAAATATAAATAGCCAAAAAATTTGATCGAAAAACACAAATAATAGTACAATGGTTTAAATTTATAAACAAATATCTTTGGTAAATAACTATACGCCTTTTAAAATGTTTCATCATGTGGACTTGTCCATGCTTGTCAGCTGTAACTTGTTAATTTCTTCTTGTTAGTAATAAATTAGCTGATAATTAGCATTATAGTTATAGTTATAGTTATAGTTATAGTCATAGTTATATATCATATGGAATTATTGTATGGGGTAATGACACCAATGTTAAGGAATTGCTAATTGAACAAAAGCGTCTATTAAAGTCATAGCAAATGTTGACATGAGGACTCACAGTAAGCCATTGTTTAGGAAATTCAACATACTCACTGTACCTGCAATGTATATTTTTGAATGTCTGTTGTTTATTAAAAGAAATTTACATACTATACCTACAAATAAAAATGTTCATAACTATTTCACTAGAAACTGTAACTCACTTAGAATTTCCCAGTGTAATTTAAAAATTGCTCTGAATTGTTTTGTTGAAATGGGAAAAAAACTGTATAATTCTCTACCCTCTCATTATAAATGTTTAGAATTTAACTGTTTTAAGAGGAACGTTAAGCACCTTTGATTAGTATTAGTCCATATGACATAAATGAGTTTTTCCTTAATGTTAATGACCATGTATAATATTACTAAAAATGTCTGTGATTATCTGTGGACTGTTTTATAGTTATATTTATTGTAACTAGTTGTCACTGCTATGCATTGTAAAATGTTCTGGCAATAAAGATTTGATTTGATTTGATTTGATTGTCTGAACAATGAAATAGCTATTTGTGTATAAATACAGCAAAGTTCTGCTCGATAACTGTGAATCAACCGCGGCAATGACAAGTTTTGTGCTCGTAATACACGTAATACACACAAGATTTAACTTGCCACCCAATTTACTTAACATAATATACCTGATTAACTTTTTAGTTGCAATATAATGTCATTTAGGTTATGTTTCCTTTTTTTGGTCATGTAATTTGCTTACCGGGTTTAGTGAATGTCCCATATAGAGAATTAGCTATTATCGCAGGTCTCATGATAAGACCTAGACCCGGGACCGATTTACTTTTTCGTTTTAAGGTCCCCAGAGGCCAAAAACACCATCCGTTCAAATTCATATATATATATATATATATATATATATATATATATATGGGGGGTATTTAATTATTGTAGCTTCATTGCAATTTTTAATTTTTTACAACGAGGAAGTTTGACATACTTTTTAAGAAAATTTACAAATCTATGAAGAAGATGCAAAGAAATTCCTTTCGTTTCTTAACTCATTACTTTTTTTACCACGAATATTAGAATAGAAACTGGTATGTATCATAAACATAAACATAAAAATAAACATCACATAAACATTCGGGGTTGCTGGCCCGAATCCTATACTAATAACATTAACATATGGTTTAGTTAGTTCCATTTAAGTAATTTTAAACTATTTACTTTCGGGCCAGAAACATAATTTGTTTAAGATCCATACCAGGTCTGTTCTAGTATTCGTGATTTTTACTGTAGATTTATTTTCTCGGGACCAGACAGTTTAGCCGCTTTGTAAGATAAAACCTTTTACTGGAATACTATCCATGGTCTCATTTTAGTTTCTATGCTACTTGTATCGAACAAACCAACTTTATAATTCATTAAAATTGAAAATCCAAGAGATAAAAGGATCCAACATTTATAACTGATATTTTTTAATCACGTTCCTCAGTGCAACAGAAAATACGATATACCACATAGCTAACTTGAAGACATCTCTTTTGTGGTATATTTCCATCATGAGAACATCCTCATGAACTCCTTGGAGAACTTTCCTTGGTGAAAGTTTCTCTTTCAGTATTTTTGTTTTTTTGTTTGTCATAATGTAAGAGAGGAAAAGATTGCCATTGTCAAAACGGGCTTCTTGCTTGAACATTGAATGTACTCTGTCCATACAATAATACAAGAATGAAACTGCACGTGTTTAATAGCGGCACATGAAGGCAATCACAAGCCGGCTGTATGTATTTATTTCACAGTCCCCCACACTACGGGCTGAGTCACCAACACATAACAACAACAACAAATTCATTCATTTTATATTTATCCCGACCAGAAATAAAAATTATTGTTAAACTAGCTTTGTTACGTGAGTAGTGTAATAAAATAAAAATGTGGCATACACAATTTTCAAATAAGTTAATTATTAATCACTACGTAATGTTTACTGAGTATTTAATTTCAAAATTCAAAAGGTTTGCTTCATCTATTTGTTGTATTCACTATTACAATCCCAATGCAAAAAGGACATTACAACGATAAAAAAAATTAACCTGTGAAATAACATAATCGTCAATTTAATTTGTCGCTCAGGTTGCAGCATACATACCACGTACTTCCAAACGGCAGCTTTAAAAATAGACAATCACAATGTTTTAATAGCTACCTAGTGATTTTAAGAAATATCTATATGAGGACCAAAGAAATAACCTCTGATATAGGTCTCGAGGTCAAAGTTCAACCGATAACTCTGATTCGATGTCTAGCCGGGACGTTGTACGTGGATGACTAACATTTAGTACAATTTAAATCACTTTCAGTAATTTGTTTTGTCATATTACTTCTATATATTTTTACATATTTCTAACCGTTTATTTACTTGCGTACCTACATTAAGGTTAATTTTTCTTTCTTTCTCCGTTGTTTTTCAGCCGGCTTGGTTTGTTGTAATGTAATATTCGGTACTGGAATCTCAACTGGAAACTTAACTTCAAACCTTTCTTGGCATAAAACCAATGATTTGCTTTCAATGTATTATTCTAACTCTTCGAGATTGGGGAATCGTTATGTTGCGTCTTACTTACAATAATGATTTTTTGTGTGGCAGATTGCGCTTCGTATTTTCAACAAATTTTCAATAACACTTTTGATTTGGGTTCCTCGTTAAAAACGCCCTTAAGGAATAAAGAGCTCGCAGAAAAGTTCCCACTTAAAAACACAGATACAGTATTTTGTTAAATTAGTGTAATAACACAGGAGAGTATTTAAAACATACATTAAACCAGGTTTTAGCGAATTTCCCTATAGGGAAGTAGCTATTACCGTAGGTCTCATGGTAAGACTTAGGCCCGGGACCGATTTACTTTTTCATTTTGATGTCCCCAGAGGCCAAAAACACCATTCGTTCAAATTTTTATATATGTATATATATATATGTGTCCGTGAACACGATAACTTGAGTAATTTTTATCCGATTTTGATGAAATTTGGTTTGAAGGTGTAAGGCGGGATAAACTTGAATGAGTTCGCGATCCAGCATGATCGGACCATGGGAACAGGGTTTTATGGGGGGTTTTATGGGGTAAAAATTGGTTTTTCTCACTTTTGACCCTCAAAACACAAAATTTCCCGATTTTTCTCTAAACCTTCTTAAAGAGCTTAAAAAAACAAACAATTCAGTATATCAAAGTGTTTTTGTACGGTTATTGGTTACGGAGAAAACTAAAAAAATTGTAAATTTAAAATTCCCATGTTATTCTTATGGAGAATATTTTAAAATGTTGTAGTTTGCTTGTTTATGGATATCTTTTGATCAAACTTGGCAAATGTATTCATTTTCTACTAAGCAATAATTATTTTACTTAAAATACACACTTCATTATTTTTCTTGTAGCAGCAAACCTAGGCGGTACTCGTTAAACCTAATGTTATTTAAATAGATCGATTGAAAATCAATTCAGCCAAATGGAAATTCGCTTAGACGGCAGGTTTGCTGCGGCGGGGGTATTTTATAATTTATAATAGGATGAGAATTCAATAAGAAATATCAAAGTCAATCGATGTACCCATGTTATAAGAAATGTAAGTATGTAAGTAATGTGTGTGAAGTTGGGATGTGTTGCTAGCCAAGTAGAATGGGTTCGATTCCCGGTATATCCTCAAAGGTTTGAGTTTGGACCGCTTTTCTTTAAGTGTTTGAAATACTTCAATTTAATCTACCACTAAGTCATTAAAAACAAAGTTTTGTTTGGTAAGGAAATTCCTCAGCATTATTCGTAGTGAACACGCGTCACAGTGTACTAACATTGCATCAGCGGATGTAAGCACATTCTGCAGGTATTACTAGAGCACAACGGGCTTCTGAACTCTGTGTTATCTTCATTGTAAATACAAGCAGCAAGTGTAACTGTTTATACACTCTTGGGGCTGATAACACAGATAATGCAATCCTAACAAAATATTATATCTTTGCCTACACTCGTGGTAAGCGTGTTCGCTTGGTTCAATTCACTTGGTTCAACTGGAAAGGTTGAAGTTATTTAACGTACTAAAATAGGATTTTTGGAGTAGTAAAAAGTTGAATATATGGGAAAACAATAAACCGTATATGATTGTCCAGTACATTAAAAACTCTCGCCCATTCATTTTTATTTAAATGTTTTCATGAATTAGTGAACAAGAGATGGTCGGTACAAGAGGATACTTATTGAATAGTAAATAATTACAGTGCAAGCCGTAATAACATTTAACAAGGTTAAAAACTCAATTCAACTCATTAAGTTAGAAAAAAATTACACCAGTTATCTTCCCCACAAAACTCTGCGCTGCTAATTTTGGTCAAGCATAATGAATTTCCTCTCTGTAAAACAAGTAAAAAATTACCAAGTACTGTAGTCTAAGCGAATTTCCATTTGCCTGGCTGGATTTTAGAAAACAATTTTCACGAAGTATTCAAGAATTAAAAAAACATAAAATTCATGAAAAGTAATTTCTCCGAGTGTACTACAGGCCCGCACTCTGGGAAAGAGCTCCTACCTACAGAAAACATTGGTTTTGTAATATTTCATCATTATGACTGTTAACACACTTATTCACTACTTGGTCAAATACTGAAACAGAAGTATTAAAGTTAACTTATAGAAATCATATACAAATCTCCTGGATCCAAAAAAGACCAGAACGAGGGTATAACAATAGTACCTATGGTATGCAACGTTATTAAACTGGAGATTTCATTTAATTAATTCTTTAGATGTGTGTAAAGGGGAAGATATACTGCATTAAAGCATGAGTATGAGAGAGTATACTTCGATATAAAGGATGAGTGAGAGATATTATTAAACTTAATGCAGCAATGGATTTCAAGAATTGAAACACTGTTTGGTAGTGAACGGATTAGACTCTTGAGCCTCCTGCCTGACTTCCTATACTCATCTTACTCACGGGACCTGCCTGGGCTTGTTTCAGCAGCTGTTATGTCGGAACGTTGATTGATTGATAGTGGATTACTATAAATTATGTGAGCTATATAGAATGACTCAACACCGATATATTACCTTGTACTAGCAGCACCTTCTTGCAAATATTACCTTGTACTAGCAACTATTACTCTACAACCCAATAAGGAGGGGGTATTTACCTTGTAGCAAGGGAAGGCATTCCTCATGAGACCGTAGCATCTCTGCGAGATATGAGACTTTACTCGGACAAACCACGAACGTCACTTATCACTTATTGTTCATCACTTGGTCACTTATTTGGTCATGGTTTAGAAGAAACCCACTTGGATTGCATAGTAAATCACCTCTGTATCTCAGTTTCCCTATGTATCGAGCTAAATTTTGTGATTTATCTGTATTTGAAATACCGGCCTAGTAAAAAATTGTAGTATTTTACGTTATATCGTAGACACAATCGTAAAGAAATTAAATGAAGAAATTTTACTTTTTAAGACTTTATTCACGTATTGTAAAATATAAAAAAACTATAGTATTTTTTGGTCAATCATGAATCAACATCAATATTTACAATTGCTATTTTATCTTGGTTACGTAATCAAGTGATTGCCTATATCTTTCAGACGTACATATACAGATTACTTTCGCGCTGGTTTACAAATGAATCGTTCAGTATTTAATCTTGTTACCTGAATGTCAAACATTTCTGAAACTATATACTAACAAAATAGTTCAAGATAATAGAAACCAGACTGAAATTATGTCATGAAATTATGACTGAAATAAATAGTTATGAGACCAAGGATCTATGAACGGTGACAACGAAATCTTTAAAATAATTAACCAATCATACACATTCGGATCAAAGATTTAAAAAACAACTTTCTTCAAGATTGTAGGTAATTGTAGGCCTGTTATTTCCTTTAACAAATCCATAAGCCGACATACAAACTATCAATCACTTCACACTAGCATGGACGCACAAGGTATCTACAAGATTAAGTGAAAAACATCCTAACAAGTTGGGCTTAGCGCGTATGATCCGGCAAATCTACATAGAACAGACATCACCAATACAAACCCGCATAGGCACAGCCACAGTCAGTCACTGATTAAGCTTACTGGCGCAGCTATCATTAACGGGTTATCAATTTAATTGGCTAGAGAGGGAGGTATTGGCCTCATCATATGGCAAAGAAGATGTGCTGTAGTAATTGGCTTCCAAAAATTCGACAAAGTTCCATAATTATACAGGCTGAACAGTTTTAAATTAAATCATCCCCAGACATGACACTTTAAGTATGAACACTACGATAAATACATAAAGTAATAATGAGTAGTAATAATAAAGCAATAAAGTACTAAATACATACCAAGTTTCATAAAGATCGGTTTGATCAAATAAAAGCTAAAAGTGTTTATGAAAAGATACACAATGTTGGACATCTGGTTTACAAAGCGCTTTTGGGGAAAACCCATTCTTTATTTACTCTTTTTCTACCCATAAAATCATTACCCGGAGTTTGGATGTTTACTTACGGGACATTTTGTAAAATTTAGGATTGGTACACAACCAAATTCATAAGATAACAGTTTTTGAAGGTATATAGTGGAATAAAATTCATGGGAGTCAAATATTACTACCAAATTTATCACTAGGCCTTTTCTTTCATTTGCCTCGTCATAAACTTTGTGTCACACAAAAAGTTGCTGATGAAATATTATACTATCATTGGCCACGCGGTTCCTATATAAGGAATAGTAACAATTGTACAATGTACACACGTTGGGAGTGGCTTCGTTTGAAAATGAAAATTTCGTTAAAAATTTTAGCAATATAGCTAGTAGACTTCGACAGTGCGAGTATTACATTTCAAAATATTTTGTATACAGGATCTGACCACGTCATGTCCGTCAGCTCATCGAGACCGTATCCCTAAGAAAGACTCTGCGATTTTAGTATGTTTATATTTAGTTTTATAAACGATCTTAGCAAAGACTTAAGAAACGGCGATAGTTTATCAATTCAAGGACAAATGAATTAATTTTTTATACAATTATAGCTACATTTTATGCTATATAGTGATGATAGTGAACATATCCATATAGAAATTTGTAATCTTTTAGTTTGTTGGAATCTAATTTGAACACGGTTGTGAGCTTTGTGATCAAAACTTATTTTATAGAAGTATTTTTGCAATAAATAAACGATGGTCATATAATACATCACTATGGTTCAGTTTAGGGGGTTCAGCTGAATCAGTTCGCTGAAGACACGCCAATGCACTTTGATCTGTCAGAATTATCTGTTACAGTGTTTCCATATTAGCAAGCAAAGTGTTAACATATGTTTGATGTTAATAGTGTCATTAGTAGATGGATAGAGCCTCTATCAGCACTTTGCCATAGATGATAAGCACTTTTAAAAACTTAAATGGATGTAATTAGTTGGACACAAGGTTTGGACAGTTAATATAGTGATAGGTAAAAGCCTAAAATTATACAATTATTATATAGTTTATACAGTGCATTTCTACTGGTGCATTTATGTAAGGAAAGTGTTACAGTACTATATTTATACGTAACCTACATAAGAAGTATCCAACATTTCCTTAGTTTACCAAAAAGGTCAATTGTTTTAAGGTATCATAACATACAAAGAATATCTTATCGGGAAAGAGCCGTAGTTTGGTCAACTATTTGACATTATCAAACTCGTAAGACTCAAGAACTCGTTACTTGTTTAGGAGCTGTAGGATGCAGAATGTACACAGTAAGCAATTCACGGTGTAAATCCTGGACGAGTAGTTTTAGACAACACATAACGAATAAAAAGTTTTTAAATTCCATTTATATTATAAAACAATCACCAAATACCCAGTCCCATGAGAAATATTAAAGTTGCAGGCCATAACGGAAAATAGACGTCATATTTTAACAATTCCAAACCATCCCAAAATACATCTTCCATATAAAGGGGAGGGCCCTATAAGAAATAAACTACCCTTCTCATAATAAAAAAGTTAGCTATTGGTTCACTTTAGGTGAGACACCCTGTATCATCTTAGCGGATCTCCCAAACATAGGTAATATTAACATTGGAAAAAACATTTTGCAATTAGGGATACTCTTATTGTGTATATGCGATAGCATGTAACATAAACAACTTATCACTCTTTAAACTTGATTTATACCATGTTAAGTAAGAGAGGTTATCTATAAAATTATGAAAACTGAGTCGGAATTTTAAAATTGCTCTTATCAGCTTACCACAGGTTCCAAAGGAAGACCTCACTCTGTTTGGAATGTACCAATATATCACAGGTTCGACGTAAAGGCACTCATACCAACCGGGAAGTTGTAACCATTCATTTTTTGATACTAAAGTAGATATCCCAACTATATGGACCAGCTGTAGCCTCATTTTTATTAAAACCCACATAATTGAATTAGGCCCTTACATAGAATGCTTTAGTATAAAATTGTGTTTTCTCCCTTTGACTTTGTCACAGAGGTATTGATGTGATACAAAAGATGCTATAGGGTACAATGCACATAAATTCACTTTTCATCATTAATTTATCATTGATTTGACGGTAAAGCACTCTGACGTTTGTTCAATTCCATTTTGTAGCTTACTACATCTTTAAAACGAGATGGTTAATGGTACAAGCTCTGGACAACAATTGAACATACAAATAAATATGATATAGTAGTTTACGCAACGATTGCGTAAAGATAGTGTTAACGACACGAGTAGAAAATTTAAGGTACGAGCCTTGGCGAGTGCCTTAAAAACTTCTACGAGTGTCGTTAACATTATTTACGGAGGTGCGTACACTACTTTACCTACGACATTGTTTTAATTACTAAAACTCACTACTCATAACTTCTAAAAGAGGTTATATTTTCGTTTATAACCTCTCATTGCCAGTGACAGTGATGCAACGAAACATTGTATCAAACATTAATTGCACCAATCAACAATTAAATTGGCCTGAACAGCTGATTAGTTGAATTTCGAATCATTACAATTTTACTTCTGCGCTCTCAATCCTTGAACCTCATTGGTCCGTTACCCGTGTTGTTATGAGTAACTGTTATGAAAGTAAATAATGCTGTTATGAGACACTTTTCAATTCTAATAACTGTACTGAAACGGCTACTTTAATAAACGGTCGTAGGTAAAATTACATAAACAATTGAACATGCGGTTTCAGTTCTGGTTACCTTGGGTACATATTTTCTGAGGCTCGACTCCACCTTCAAGTTTGAGAAGGACCTTCTGGAGACCATCTAGAGATGCGTTCAGTTCGGAGGATACGCTGGTCGAGCAGCTGGACAGCTGAGCGTAGGACATGGTGGAGATGGATGCTGATGCTGTCCTCTGCCGCCGCAGCGACACTGTCTCATCTATCACAAACACCTGATAGTTTCCCCACCACGCCTGTTGTTTGATAACGTTGATCCTGTAATTGCACTGTTTAACCTTCTGAAAATAAACTATTTCGCATAAATGGGCGAAAATCAAGTGTTTCATGCGGTAATTTTATGTGTTTTTATAGTTTTATATTCCACAAATTAATGACATTTTATGAAATGTACAAAAACCAAACTTTATACAATTCAGCCATAATTGGAAGCTGTTGGTAACTACTTGGGAATTATGGAAATTTCAACGATGTCGCAATATTTATAACTTGGAATTATTTATAAAAAAAACTTACACAGTACTAAGAGCCGAAAATGAGGTGGGTAAAAAGAAACATACTTCAGAGCTGGGAAATACAATAATATAATACTAGTAATTAGAACAATGTCGCAATTCTCGTATCTTGGAATTGTCAAAAAGAAAACCCAAATGCGCTATAGCAACCTTTCTCAGAACTATTGTTAACCTTAAGCTAGGAGCCGAAACTAACAACATGACGAAATTAAATTTATGTATAAAATACATTTTTCACCTATAGTTAAATTTAAACCCTCCGATTGAAGGTACTTTTGTTGTTTTATTTTTTAATTTATTTAGATGTCTTATTTAAAAAATGTATCTTCAATATAGCATATTTGTAAAGGCTACTCAATGAATAAAGATTTTTTCAATTGAATTGAGTTATAGGCACAAAACCGTATTTGAAATTGACATAGCCGAGAACATAAAGATCAAGAGCTTGAAAATTTTGATGTACCAAAAGAATTATGTTTCGAGAGAATAATTAATTAAAACTTTCTTTCATTCTATTCAATACTTTGTCGTATTAATTTTTTGTTAAAATAAAATATATTGTGATGTCGGAAAGAAAACATTAACATTGCGATAAATAAATATTGATTCTATGGTGATAGTGATTCCGTAGGTTATTGACCTTCTCAGACACACATAGATTTTTGTTTCATGGGATTCTTTCTTATAAAAAGATAAATAGTGTTAAAGTTTGTTAGTGTTAGTATTTTTCAAATCAGGTTGGGTGCTAAATAAGGAATAAAATTATAAAATGGTAATTAAAAATGTCTATTGTTACAGAGACAATTTGAACAACGAAAACTTATTAACTGTGGGTTTAGAGCTGACCATTACTTCTAATTCTTAGCGTGTATTAGTTTTTCTAACTTATATTTTAGACACAATTTCAAGACATTATTTTTACTTACTTTTGTTTGTTTTACAAACTCTGTAGGTGCTTAATTCCTACACGGTTTTTGTTATATATCAGATACGTAACAACACTGAAATGAGTCTTTTACGCTCATATGTTAAATAAAACAAACATCACATTTGCGAGTAAAAGAACAATATGAATGTTAACTGTATCAAGAATAATAAATTTACACTTAACAAGATAAAAATATCCCAAATCAGGATAACATATCGATGACTTCCGGTAGTTGAACACGTTTTCAACAATCCAATACTAACACAATGTCGGTTGTCAACAATCGAATTAATCAGCTGTTTCAACTAGTAAAACATAGACACCACACACAACAACCACTTTACACAAACTCCAGTTGTAACAATTAATTACTACTGTGCTGTTATCAATATTATCTTATCTCAGTCGTTTACTCCATGAAGTACAGTACTGTATTTTGTTGGTGCATTCACAGCTTTCGAGAAACGCACCAAGCACCGAACCATTCACGTATTGGCAAGCTTAAACCCTTATGTTTACATGCTGTAGATCGGTGTTAGTTGAAAATTACCCTGAATATTTGCAAAGAGTTATCAGTACCTTGTTTGAAAACAAGAATCTGCTCTACTGCGGCTTTTAGAAACATAAATAAACCCCCATTAATAAGCTGATCAGCTGTTTTTGAGGAGTAACTCCAGTTAATGTATATATATTTACCACAAAAACTCCATACTCCTAGACGTAGTCTGAAGGTTCTATAAGTAAAGATAAGGGGGTTCAAGCTACACTTGTGCAATATTTAAAAACGCTCAAAGGTGTATTTTAAAACTATACTTAACTAATACCATCTTGACTTATGGTGAGGGAGCAGGGGACAAATCCGAGAGGGCCTGCTGTAGGCTCTTAAGGGCGCGCTCTACCCCTGACGCGCAACCGAATGCAAGGGGTTACAAGATTACTGTTTTCACCTGCTACATTGAAGGTAGAATCAAAGTTATGGTCTCATATTAAAGAGGATGAAATTTTCTATAGTTCTGCGTTTCATTATTTCATTTATTTTTAATACACACCTTATAAACTTGATTTGTAGGAGAAGAAAAAAGGTCTTTTCAACTAGCCCTAACTTATTGAAAAAACGTTATTTGAAAATTTGAAAAACGCAGAACTATAGATTGGTATTTGCACTACTATAAGCCGTTTACAGTGCGTAGCTATCATTATTGGTTAATTCGAAAACAATAATCTTGGAAACCTCTGCAAGCGCTTCTCGCGGCACTGTCCAATGGTGCAACATATTAACTGAAGCCCGAGCTGAGATTTCCGAGCTGAAGTATAATTAATTAACTAAAGAGATTGACAGGTTGTATTTTTAATTATTTTTAAAATCATAGTAATTATGGAATAGCAAACTACACTGGGAGAAAACGTGATCTTACTACACTTATACATAATTAATGATAAATATACAAAATATGTCTAAGTAGGGGTTGAATTGCAACAAATTAACGGACCACGGCACCATTCTAATAGAAGCAAATCTCCTTCAGGCTTGATCAAAATAAGAAACAAAGGAATACAAAAAGTTAAAATGGAATAACTTAGCAAAGGGTAGTTAAGATTAACTTATACGAAAGAGGAAATTTCTCGAGAAGCAAAGATATATTAAATTTGGTAGGACCCAAAAAGGTTTAGTTTTTAACCAGTTAACTGGACGCCAATTAACGCCAACCCCTCGAAACGCGTAACCATATAAGTGCAGAGTTTTTTATTACCAGTTTGGTTTCAGTATGGAAGGCCATAGTTTTTCTCCCTGCTAGGTGCTGACATCATAACAATCTTTGGATGGTACAAGAGACAATAGGTTGTAAACAGAACAATAAATCAAATTTTATTTTGTTTTGTAGCGTAAATCTACCAGTCGTCTTAAAAAATACACACTTTGTTAAAAATGACATATGTAAAAATCGTGAAAACATGTTGACATTTATTTCTGGCAACTAAAAAAGTAACTAAAGAACAGTTAAAGCTTCTGGAAACGGAAGAAAACACTTTGAATATCAAATTCATAATTCATCTATAAGGTTTAAGATCACTGGCTATTGTACAAAATTCCATGGGAATGACAATAATCACAGAAGAGATTTTCAAATCAAATAACTGTCAATGTGTGAACGTGAAAAGTGTTGATTATCATGGTCATGTCGGATTCTTCTCGCCAACCAACCTTGTATCCTGGAGTTGGGCGAAAGATGTTGATATGCACGGTCATGTCTATGGTTGCTCATTGGACGACGACGATGGTGACGACCCAGCGTTGTTGCTAGAAGAGGCAGTTACGTAAAGCGAAGAGACAGACGTTTGGTTCATCGTAGAGGTTCCCTGACGTTGTGTCCACATTTCAGATTCTAAATCACAGACCAATTTCAACGTCTTGACCTTAGCTTGCTGCTGTAGGTCAAGAGACATTTTACGTACACTTTTGGCGACACTTCTAAAGAACAAACTAATATCGTCATTTTCATGGGATTTCCCAAAAAGATTCTTAATAGCTCTTTTTGTTGATCGTTTCTTCGTTGTCAACCTATGTTTGTGTTTTGAAATAATTCTTTTTCTATTAGATTTAGGGGATTGTCTTTGTTGTACTGAGCTGTCATTGGCAAATGTTTGTTGTGGTAGATGAGTTTCAGGCAAGAAATCTGTTTCTGTAATTTCAGGATTTTCTTGCCTAGCTTCAGAGTTATCGAAACCGGCAAAATCATCTTGACCGTTTAAGGAGTTTTCTTCGTTGCCACCGTTCATATTGCAGAGACACCTGAAAATAATCGTAAAATATTGTAGATTTGGATACAAACAAAAATAATAACGGCACAGGAATGGAAGGGAAAGTTGGCTTTAGGATAAATTGGGCTTGAAAGAGATTACTTAAAAGCTTTAAAGTAACTGCCGAACTATCTTTCTGTGTTCTAAGCATAAGCGTGTAAGCCAGTAGATTAAGTAAGCAATTATCTACGATTTTACAAAATTTGAGGAAATTGCAACTCAGAATTAATTAACACAAATCAGGATAAAAGTCTCCCAACTGACGCCAACTCGTATCTTGCACCTATTTATTACATCGTAACAAGACATGGCCCGAACACATCGTTGCGATATTTGTGTCGTGGAACCGACCATGTAGCCGTCGACTCAAATAATTAACGATCAATACCAATCATTCACAACTTATACAACTTGGTTCATCTTCAAACATCGCTCATACAAAAGCATGAAGTAAGCTTAAAACTGTTGATCAAGGAAGGTTAGGTTTATAAATGTACTCATGGCAAACTACACGGTTTTAATGTTGACTTTTCAGCAGGTTCAGTCAATGATTATTTGTAACATGTTTAACGTAGTTCACTGTCCCCAAAAAATCAATATTGATTAGCCTGTGCGCATTTGTACCAATGTCTTTTAAATTTATCGCAGTTTTACAATAGGTTTAGGGTTTAGCTTAGGCAGCTTAAGGTGAAATATAACGCCTTAATCTGTACTGAAATGTAAACTTGTTTCAGGAAAGAGAGTGCTAATTAGACTTACTAACTCTTGTCTACGCTTAATGTTTTTATGTGTTAAATGATTACATTTTCCTCTTCACTCTACAAAAAAATGATAACAAAACATAGTTAACTTTTTAAATCCTGGACCTACTAATAAATACAAACTAATTATATCTTTACCTTCTATTTCTATCTGGAGTACAAGTTCTTAAAAACGCGAGTTTTCCCTCTAACAGCCACGTCTTCACTCTCTTGCGAGCACAGGTCACAGAACCAGTTCCAACTTGTTTTCGGATCCTTCTGCGATAATTATTTCTTATATTCCTCCATCGACTTTTGCAGTCTGCAACTAGAGATTACAACATTTATTGTAATATCTCTGGGTTAAGTTGCATTTATAACCTACTACATTCTATTTAAAATTTAACTCTAATTAAAATTCAAATATATAAATACAGCTTATTCTGTTTTACAACTAAGTACTTCAGTTCAGTAGTTCACGACTTAGATTTTAGTTCAATGGGATTACACAAACTCTATCAAAGTAACCGAATAGTTTGATAGGTCAAAAACCAAAACTCTGGATAAGTATCATAACGTCCAAGAAAGTACAAGTTCCCATATCTACAAGAACAGTCGTCGTTATCACAAATGAACCGATTCAAATCAAATCATTTTATCGAGCTAAAGTTTTAACTAAGTAAAATAGAAAATAAATACAGTTTTCGTCATGTTCTTGTGCTAAAAATACAGAGTTTGCTATGAATACAGAAGCAGAGACTGTCGCGAGATTTTATCAGGAGGCCTGCGATTCTGTATTGTCTTCTGCCTTAAAATTCAACTAAACTTCTCATATGGCATACATTTATAAACCGAATGAGTTACTGAGTAATGTGGAGCAGGTAGTACTGTAGTTTAATGTAAGTAGTACAAACCAACATGGAGCAAGGCAACAATGGCTATAGCTCTTGGCGTGGCCGTGAGTTATTCAGAATGATATGTACATTTAGTCCAATATATCTGGTAAATTAAATACGTCATTTTCCAATCCAAAAATAGAAAAATTTCACTTACTAATTTTTTTTCCATCTGCGTATCTAATACTTCACCTTTTTACAAAGTAAAAACAGTAAACTATTTAAAGTTAAATTCATTATATTGTGGTATTTAGGAACTCATGGAGATAGGGAATTTAAAAGTTTTTTCCTAACTAATTTTACTATAAGTAACAGTTGCTTTACTGATAGGGGATGAGGGGGGTTGTACACTGTGAGAAGTCAAATTGCGCAGGCCAATATTGGTTTTGGTCATTTGTTATGTCCCACCTTTACATCAAATGACGTTAGGCTCGTTTTACTACTTCAGGGCAAATGGTTGCGGCATCGTAACATATACAGTACTATGGGACATTGGTGATCGGTGGGATTTGAACCTGGGACCTCGGGAACCAAAGCCCCCACGCTCTAATAGACCAGCTCGTATATAGTTTGCACGTTTATGGTCTTTATAACACCTGGATATAATCAATCGCCTCTATTTAGATCGAAAAAACAAAAAACCTGATTTGTTGGATTTTAATATTTACAAAACAAGATTCGTCTAATTACTACATGGTCAAAACTTAACTCACTAGTCGTGTCATGAACAATTAAGCTTAACATACCTGATCTTCCCACCTCTTCAGATACCATTGCCCAAACACCGACCTTGTCTTCTTTGTTTTTGTACTGAGGGTGCAGTACGTCGTAAATATTGGGATGTTGAGAAATTGCATTTACGAGTTTCTCGTCTTCCTCGTAGGAGAAATAGTACAGATTGTTGGCCATATTGCACGAACACTACAACAGACACATGGATACTAAACTGCATTGCCACTGCCAACGCAACAACTTTGTGATCGTGCAACTTATTGATGGCAATTTTAATGTTACCCCCTTAACAAAACCGACGTCACTATAACGTAGTACCTCTCAAGTATGTTTGCGAGCCAAATTTACCCCTAGTTATATTGTCTAATGAACATTGGCAGAGCGTGATAGATTAGATTAGCAGTAAAAGACGGAATTTAACCCCTCCCAATATAACTAAGTTTTCAGAAGACTGTAGATGTACGGCCCGGAATTTTACCCCAACGTAAAACTATCCGAGTACAATTTTACCCCCTGTCCAGATATAGAATTTTGTGTGAATAATTAATTTTGTACATAACGGGCTTCTTTTAGGGGAAGACCTCTAACAGTTAAGTAATATTTACCGCTGCTTATATTTATGTCAAATCCTCATCTTTTTACTAGATATTCCGTTGAAAAAAAAAAAATTAAATTATAGAAAGTACAACGAAATATAATTCTTCCAGCATATTATTTAATTGTTGTATTTACGTTTAAGTGTTCTATCACCGTTTGAAACCTTGAAATACCTAATCTCTAATAAATGGAAATCGTAAAAAAATCCCAATTGCATTACATGTTTAAAAATTACTTTGTAGGCTTTGCAGTTAGTAAAAAGATCTTGTGTTTTGATTGATAAACATTGATTCGCAATTTACAGGCCTCTACTGTATAGGTACCGAATGCTACGGATTTTATTAAAAACGTAAACGCATAACTAGGCTAATAAAAATTGGATTCACGAAGGTTCTCCAACTATTATTGTTTTTGACTATTTTGAGTAAATCAAGATCAGGTTTACTTGTTTATTTAGAGTAACTCGAATCATTGCCACAACATTAACCATGGCAGTAATTAAAATAAGAGTTTCAATATGTTGTATTCCAATTTTAAAAACCGTGTCATTGATGGTGGAAACCGTTCTTGTAGGCTATGGTTTTTTGGATTCGGCCTTAGAATAAATAGATGTGTTACCATTTTATATACACCGTGTGTCCCAAAAGTAATTTTACGCTTTTATTTGTTCATAGATACTTTATTCGCGTTACAGGTTAGGTTTGGTTAGTTTAGGGTAGGTTAGGTTAATGATAGGTAAATTCAAATGAAACATAAGTATTCACTTTTTTGTACTGATTAACTTTATATTCTTAGTTGCTGGGGTATCGTACAGTTCTAAATGATATACATTTAATAACAAATTCAAACTTCAAATACACTCTCAGCCGTCAGGGCTGTGAGAGCCAAAATTGACCACCGCGCGGAGTTGGACATGGGCCGCGAGGGACCCGAAGTAACCACTGCACGGAGTTGGACAGTCGGTTTTCACAGATTTCTGACCGCCGCGCGGAGTTGGGATAGCCTTTTTAAGCCCCACAATCGACATCGATATCGTAACTTTACCGTCGGATAGTTTCGATGCAGATGCTATACTTATATACAATTATTATTAATTGTTATACTTTTAACGAATCATAATGTTTTAGTTTCCTACCAACTTCATAGTAGGTGCCCAACGCATTTCTACGTAGCTCTCAAATAGTAGCCAATATATTACAAATACGATGTAGATATAACCAATAAGTAACTCCTTTGACTTTGGCTCTAGCACTTTAAAATAACTGGTAGAGTTGAATATCATTGTCCTTAAAAAAGATTCCCGGGTAACCTATCACAAATGATATCACTTGTTATTTGTTAACCGCTAACCTTATTTCCAGATCCAAAGGGAAGCAAACCCCCCGAAAACGATTTATTTGGAATTATAACTAAAAAAACTTAATTACAAAACTGATGAAGTTCATCTAGGCACTTAGATAGATTACAATTAATTATCTTACCTTTTGTCTTTTACTGACTAGTAGCTACCACACACAAATGAAATACGTCTATGTCTTATCTCTGCTGGTATCTACGCCAGTGTTATCTTGTGAAGGAATATACTAAAGAATTTAAAGTGAAAGCTGCTCAACCTCTGAAATGTTTGTGGATCCCCTGTAGGATGGGACATGTCTCCCGACCCTTTGTCGTCCTGGGACTGGCCCGGACGGGTACATCCGAAGTGCGCCACTCCCCAGGTCATTTAGTAAGGGGGTCATAAAATGTCACCTAATCCCACTTCACTAGTGCACCATCTCCAGTCAGGCGTGATAATTGTGTAATCAGACAAACATAATGGGCTTACTGGGCTCTACATGTTTTAAAAGAATACTAGCTGCTGTACCCGTCCAAACCTGCAGACTTCTATTTACATGGGCAGATTTCCACTTAGGGTGGGCGCACACTGATCCAGCATTTCACCTGAAGCAAAATGTTGCACAACGATTTGCTTGAAGCGTATTGTTTCTTTGCTTCTCCAGTGTGCGGGAGGTTCAAGCATGATTCAGCATTTGGTTTCAAGCAAAAATAAGCAAATATAAGTACTATTTTTACTAGTCCTCTACAGTATTGTTTTAATATGTGTGAATATTAATTGATAGGAAGTCAATATTGCTATTGCGGTTCTATGTCAGTTTTTGCAAATGCTGGACTAAATAGACAGAAAACACTGGGTTCACAGAATCAATCAGATAATATACATTAAGGATTTCCTCTCAGAAATGAAATCAGACCCAGGGAAATTTTACAATTATTGTCGAATAATTGCTATGATATTTTATTGGAAGGGTCTCTACAACCCCTCAAAATTACTGAGGTAAAATACCTCATCAGTAGGATTTACTGGGTTAAATGCCGTATAGGATATCGTTCGAAATTTCTTTGAATGGGCTGTATGACTGTCAATGTTTATTGACTGTTGCATTGGTAGCAGGGAAATTACACAACAATATTGTCCAATGGAAATTCAAAATATAATTATTAAGTTTAACAACACTTCAAAATTATTTTTTCAAAGAAGAGTTATTTTTTAAACAACCAAAGGTCAATTGAATTTCGTGAGCCACTAAGCCTTTACTAGTTAGAAGGAATTTGGCGCATGCGCAGAACGTTTTGCTCCTTGAAACATCAAACATCTTGCTGTATGGGATCCATTCGTCGAGCAACTGCTCAAAACGTCCTCGTTAAAACATAAAAGAATGGCGTAATTGGATGGATCTAATACTAATAATCCCTCCTTATGTTTGGACGTTTTTGACAGTTGCATTGAAATAATAATAAGCATATTTTAATTTTCGGGTCATTTGTTCGGTTACGATCCATATCGTTTCTGTTTTACAATTCGTGGGATCGTTAAAGATCACGCCCATTCTGGTGGCGCGTCCTCAAAAACTACAGAACGAATTAATTTTCCCAGAACAGTGGCTAGCGTGGATATCATTTTTAGCCTGAAACTAAGATATTCCTAAAACTTTAGAGGAAATCATAGGAGCCATTTTTTGAAATTATTGTGTGCAAACTTTGCTTGTATAGATTGACTTTAATTAGTTCTTATATAGGTTTGCTGCTACAGGAAAGGTGTTGATAGATTATTATGAAATAAACAAAATTGCCAAAATTGATTAAAATATATCCACAAACAAGCAAACTACAACCGTTTATTTATTCTTGATAAGAATAACATGGGACTTTTAAATTTACACTTTTTTAATTTTCCCCGTAGTAAGTTTAACCCATCGATAGTCATACAACAACGCTACAAAATACTAAATGACTGTTTTTTACGCTTTACCAGTGGAGCCAAGAATAAATCAGTTTGTTTTAATCTAAGATAAAATAGATATCAGTTTATTTCGAAATGTAACTTTATTTTTTTTACTCCAGTAGTTGAAGCTAACATTTTTAATTCCAATTTTAAATTTCAGATAACTAATGTTTACAAACATTTAGCTTTGCTAAACCAATTTCCAATCACAACTTTGAATTACTACAACATACACGTCGCTAGGAATTAGCCGGTTATGTGATTTTACAATTCTGTTTTGAATACCTAATACAATTCCTCGTATGCATGCATATTTTTAGGGTGACCAACCCCAGTTGATATGCGGTGCAGAGTTTCGAGGCAGCAGTAAATCCACAATATTTGTTTGAATAACCTCACCTATTTTTTATGTACAAACCTACCCTCACATTGGTCAATTTGTCAGTATCTCTCTAATAACATATCACCATCAAAACAGTGTTTATAGCATCAGTTTTATCATGGACATATTTTTGTTACGTGGATTTACACGTTTAGTTAAGAACGGATTTACCTTCCATCTCATGACGAAACTTAAAACAACAGATTGAGAACGGTGGCGTTGCTCGGTAAAGCCGTGTCACAATATTAGTCACACGATATATAAAATACAAATGAATGACAGGAGCCACGGCATGGTATGTAGTGTGTAATTAATAACAAATGATGTAGTGTTAAATTAGTTACCTACTTTTTGGATGTACATGTTCTAGTAAGTATAGAAACTTTCTGCCTGAGTGGTTGAATAGGTGGCGCAAGTGTGGGGTGGCTCTAAGCTTGTGGCGCACTAGTGGAGTGTTTGTACCGATCATATTACACAGGTAGAATGGTGCAAGTGTGGAGAGCCCGCCCGGACAGTAAACCATTGGCCGGTTCCCAGGTTTATTTCTAGAAAATTCCCTACTTTATAAAAAATCATAAATAAGCATAGTAAAAGAAAAGATCGATTTTTTTACAACTCTATCATTAATGGGTTTTGCGTACATCTTTTAGTGACTCGTTAGTCACTAAAAAATGCAACGCGTTCAATAGCAGTTGTGTTAGGACTAGTAGTATTTAGACTTGGTCCTGTAGTCATAAAAATTGTTTTCAGTATCTAAGATATTTTATTAAAAGGCATTGTTTAGTTAGTTTATCAATGAAACAAGTACCATAGCATTCAGGTTAGGAATATTGCAGATTTTGTAGTCATAGATCTTTAATTTTTGAGGGTTTGAGTTGTTAATTTGACACACATGATAATTAATATTCATATTACATCTTTTAATTTACTGAAACAATGCAATACGTGTCATAGCAGTTAGGTTGGGATATTGTAGACTTGGTACTGTAGTCATCATTTTCTTAAGGATATTAAATTTCTAACTATATAATTCACATATTATTATCGTATTGCTTGATTTATTATCGATACAATCCAACATATTCCATGGCTGTAAGTTTAGAAATATTGCAAGTTTGATAGGAATAATAAATATTTTTTTTGTAGGTACCTCAAGTTTAAGTTTAAGATTTTAAGATACTAACTTTGTTATCTTAATTGTTACATTATTAGTGTATTGTTTAATCTAATGCTTAGCCTATGCAAAATGTTCAATAGCAGTCAAGCTAGGACTATTGAAGGTATTAATACTAGTTTTGTTCAAGTACATAGACATTAATTTTTCAAACGTTGATTTCCGTACCAAGTTTCTTTCACCCGATTGACGTTTTTCTGCAATTCCATTGTACAACAGGCAAGGGAGATAGTTGGTCTTTATTTCTCTTTATGCACAATTTCCAGGTTATTCCTATCTTAGCTCGGTCAAACTCCAATTCCCTCTTATCAGTGAACATGTCCATTCAAGTGCACGTTCTAGAAGCCACGTTTTCCCACTAACATCCCATTTCCCTGTGAGCTTTGGTAGGGCGTGCATCTATAGGAGTTCTTCCACTTCGTGGACATTTTCAGGTTAGTAACTTCACCTGTGTTACTTATTTATTTAATGCTGATAATCACATATATTCTTTTTGTATTCAGTTTTTTGAATGGTCAAATTTATTAATTACAGAATCATTCCTCAGAAATCGTTGGAGTTTGATACATGAAATTCATGTGGTGTCTTGTAAATCACGTTGTTGACTTTATATTTGAAGCTAATCATTCAATCTGAAATTGTTGGATTTAAAGAGTGAGATTTTAGTTAAGTTTCAATAATATCACAAACAAAATGTAGATTCTGAATGTTAAGCTAAGCTTGTTTTTCTTCACATGTCTCTTCTAATTAAACAAGTTCAATCAAGATCAAACAATTTCTAGGCATGAAATATTGAGGTTAACCAACGTGTTGATTATTTTTCTCTTAGATAAAAGTCATAATTTTGAATCATTAACTGAGAAACACATATTAACGTATTTTTATGACAAATATTACTCTTATTAAATTATTAATAAATCCGTGATTTGTTGCTTCTCAACTACATTTCCTGGGGGGAAATAAAACTAACTAGGTTTCTGAAAGGATTTAAACTATAATATTTATTTAGAATATACATTGTAAGAACAAATTATAAATTTATTAATGAACCGAGCCCTTCTGCAGTTTCTTGTGGGGTTCCAAATCCTGTTAGTAACAATGTATAAAACACTTATTTTTATATAAAAAGGTTCAACTTTTTAATATTTAAGAATAAGAATATTTAGTTTTAATATATAATATTAAAACTAGTTTTGATAACATTTCCTATGGTAGTAAAATGTTCAAGAAAACTTCGAAAAAAGTAACAAGTTTTAAAATTTTAAACAAAAACATTGAAAGATAGTAAGGACCAACTTTTAAAGAAGACGGTAGAATTTTAGAATTTTATTAAATACTAGTTTATAAAAGCAGATACTGTAATTGGACAGCAGCTGTTTGTAACATCAGAATATCATTAAATAAAACATGGACCGAGTAAAAGAAACATATTTGTAGGTCAGTTTTGCAAGCTATTAGTTGATCAGCAATAGTAATATACAGGGTGTATAAACTCCCGGTAAAAACTGTGTTTTGTTCCATAGTCTAGACAATAAAACAACTTAGTGTAAATACGGGATTAAGATTTATGATGTTCTGTCTATATATTTTACGCAATTTTTACAATATCTCGTATAAATAAATGTTGAAGTCATTTTGTGATTTACTTCAAAATTAGAACATAACTGGTGACAGATAAGTCTAATTGTTATACAATTAGTACCAATTCAAAATGACGGCCATCTAAAATTGTATACCTTAAATAGCTAAAAACGAGTGATTGTACTAAACCCACATCAGGAAAATATTGTTTAGACAAACTTATGAATAATTTATAACTAAAGAAATTTATGACTTTTATCCCTTAGGGGGGGGGGGGCTTGAGGAGTCAGACGAAGTTCTTGAATAGCAGCATAGATCGAGTTTTGTATAAAATTAAAGACCTCCGTTAGTAAAACACAATGTCACAACCCCGAACTCAATAGGACAATGGAGTAAAAAATGACAAGATGTTGAAAGATACCTTCCATCAAAGATTACTACCACAGTAATCTTTGATTTTACCACAGTAAAATGTTCAAGATAACTTCGAAAAAATGTAACAAGTTTTAAAATTTTAAACAGAAACATTGAAAGGTATTTAGGGCGCCCGCCCGCTAAAAGTCGAAAGAAAATCGTAAACGTAAGCATAGGTCGATATGCACATCACATTAGTAGAATACAATGCCGCAAATATGAGCTTAAAATAACAGCTGGGTAAAAAATAGCAGCTGTTCAAAGATTCAAAATGCAGATTCAAGAAATATTTGAACGGCTGGCATTTTTGACTCGGTTTTCCGTTTGAGTTTGCCAGGTTTTTTGCCAGGTGAGTTTTTTGGGTTTGCGGCAATGTGTTTTACTAAATAAGACCTATAACTTTTGATACTAAACCTATACTGCTATTCAAGAATTTTGTCTTACTCTACGTGGGGTCCCCCTTTAGAGGTCAAAAAGTAATAATAGCTAGAAAGAGTAGACATTTATAGTTATTATTGTTGAACCAAGTTTTATTACTTTATCTATGATGTTAGACATATATTACACCGCTCTGGGACTTTTCAATCACACTGTATACTTTGCCCAGTCATTCTAGAAACCAGTCGGCATACTGTAGGCAAAGTACGCTGTTTTATGATTTTTTAAATACATTTGTACCCTTGTTAGGCATTTATCTTCTCCAAACTAAACTAACCTAACCCAACCTAACCATATACACAATGTTATATTATTCAAAATATTATGTCTTTTGACTATTTATTCCTTTTTTGGCATTAACCAACCTAATGTAAAATTATAACTAAAATTAACCAACCTAACCTATCCATACTAAAATCACTAAATTAATCCTGTTAAATAAATAATTTTTTTACAAATATTTTTATGTTATAGGTAATTTGTCTAAACACATCTACGGGCCCTATTAAACCCTATCATTATTATATTTCATACTTTGCCTAAAATTTTCAGGCATTGCATAGAATGCCTGCATTATATAGGTACTTTGCCTGTAACCTGTAACATATTACTGTATATACAGAGTGAATCATGTAAGCAAGGTGTCCTCTATTGATATCGGACAACCGGTTTGTCCCACAATGATAAAATAAAAGCTTTTCCCACTAAAGCAAGGCTAAGGAATATTTTTAATGTTTTCCGAATACAGAATGTACCAAAACCAGAGGTTCGCTAGTTCAAATCTCACAATAATTGTCAAGTACAAAAAAATTTCATTATGGCCTATGTATAATTTTAAAGCTCTTGTTAATAAAACATTTTGGTGGAATCAGAATTTTAATATTTGTATTCGTTACAAAATGGCGGCTATTTATGTGAAACATTTTGAATAGGCCTGCCCTATATTCTTTTTGAAATTCCAAATATCTCTACTCTAGTTAATATTTTGAATTCATTATGAGCTAGGGTTTTAATTTGAAATGCAATATTACAATAATATAAAAAAAACTTTAATATTTATATACACAAAACTCAAATATTTTGAATAGCATAATGTCAAACAGCAAATCATTTTTAAGGTATGGAAATCCCAAGCAACTTTAAAATTTAGGAACCTTATCCATAACTCCCCCACCTTTTTATTTATTGTTCAAAATTTGTTATTTAGTAGAATTTACAAGATTTTAAATGGGTTTAGCTGTCTACCATATTATACGTTTTCTGATAGAAAATTTAATGAAGATTCAAAAAATACTATTGGAAATATCATTATGTAGGCTAAAGGCTAATAAAAATGAGATTTTATAAGACAGTGTCAAGAAATTTAGAAAATTTTCAAAATGGCTGTTGCCGGAAGTAGTGAGATACAACCATCCAAATTGTTGATTTTTATTGCAATTTGCGTGCATAATAATGCCTTTAAATATTTGACTCTAACTACCAAACACCCTATATTGACACATTTGCTATATAAATAATACTTTTTAAATGTTTTGACTACATAACTATTTCCAAAATACCCCGCAGCAGCAAACCTGCAGACTAAGCAAATATCCATTTTCCTGGTCTGATTTTTTCACTTAAATCTATTTAACTAACACATTAGGTTTAATGAGTATCTAGGCTCGCTGGTACAGAGAGGGTAATGAAGTGTGCTTTTTAGTAAAATATTAGTAGCTTAGTATAAAGTAATTCAATGTGCATAGTTTGATAATAATTGATGCATAATCAAGCAAACTACAACAGTTTACTTATTCTACACAAGAATAACATTGGAATTTTATGTTTAGAACGGTTTTTCTCCCTAACAAATAACCGTACATAAACACTTAAATATACTAAATTGTTTGTTTCTTAAGCTCTTCAAAATAGTTTAGAGATAAATTAGGAAATTTTATGTTTTAATGGTTGAAAATGAGAAACTAATTTTTACCCCTTAAAATCTCCCCTAAAACCCTGTTCCATGGTCCAATCATGTTGGTTTGTGAACTCATTCAAGTTTATCCTGCCTTAAACTTTCAAGCAAATTTTCATCAAAATCTTACAAAAATTACTCAAGTTGTTTACTTTATTGACAAGTTGTTCACACTTATAAATGTTCACAGACAAAATAGCTATATAACTTAAACACGGTAAAAGCTAGGCAAAGATTTAAAATATTTTTTATGATCAGGAATAAAATTTTCTGCAAACTGTTCACGTAAGGCATTGTATTCTACTAATAAAGACCTTTAATTTGATGTGCATATCAACCTATGCTTACATTTAAGATTTTCTTCTGACTGTTAGCGGGCCCTCCCCCTGAAGAGGTACCGGTAGTTAAAATAATTTTAATTACCAGTAGCTGTCTACCAAGTTTTGAAACTCTATCTTTATTACTTTTTGAAATATTTAACCGTCCTGGGGCTTTTTCCCACCCTGTATATAAAAAATATACATATAACAATCTGAACAAATAGTGTTTGTTTTTTTTAAGCTATCACTTAATAAGTAATTATTTGGTAGAGTATACATTCCTGTTACCAATATATAACTTCAATATCCGTTCATTAAAATTGCATATAAATAAAAATTAAAAATTGTATCTTAAAATAGTTGAATCAGAATAAGTTATATGATAAGACAAATATTTTATATAAGATATTATAATGTCCTTGATTTATCTTTCAGCTAAAGAAATATCTTTTGTGGTTCGTAAAATATTGATATTTTACCTATACCACACTCACTGATCACTCTAAAAAAATACCTCAAAAACTACAAGCCATTAGAACTCAGGAATTATAATGGAGGTTCCAATTAAGGTGTGTGTTTTCAAGAAATCCCATCAGGGCTCTGCCCCAGTGGCCTTTAAAGTTCCCTTGTTATCTTTGTTGTGGAGAAAAGATTTGTTCACATTGTTGTTCACATTTGAACAGATGAATACTAGGCCTATTACATTTTACACTATTATTTAAGGGTTCAGCTGGTTTTTGTCTAAAATATTATTTTGTCAATATATTTTGTTTTACAGAAATCTGGTTAGTCTTTTCTTTTCAGTTTTGTACATTTTGTGAACAATTTCTATGGTGAAAATTTTGGTTTTATTACAGAGGCAAAGCATGCTAAAGAAACCTGTTTGGGAGAGGTTGGGGTGACAAATTCAGACAAGGAATTTCAAACCCTCACTTTTAAGGTAAATATAAAAAATATACTTTTTTATATCTTTAAGTTGGTAAAATAACAAGAATTAAATGATAAGTAAAATACAAGTGCCTGCACAAACCGTACAAATAATCCTATAAATTGCCTACACCTGATCCATAAAGTAAAGATGATTGATATATATCTACAAAAGAGGGTATATGAGGGAGTATGTTTTATCTATGGTTTTACTTGGCAATGGATTTATTTGAGTAAAAATAGAAAAAAACAAGACTTAAACTGAATAAAACACATAACAATATCTCCATCATTGTTTACATAAAACTCCATTTGAATTATGAATTTTTCTTGAAGCTTTTATTTAGGTATTGATTTATTTATCAATATTTCCATATGGGTTGTAATGTGTTGATTTAAAAAATAACAACAAAAGCTAAAATAAAGAATCATTGCAGCTGCATACATAAACAAGTTTAACCAGCCAAGTATAAGGGTGGAACAGAACATAGACAGAAAATATTTGGATAAATACTATCATAGACTAACCAACACAAGTAGACTTCTCATCCCATTGTAAATTTTGAAGCACGTTTTTCCTGTCTAGTTCATGTAAGTGACACAAAGGCGCTAGTTTCGACGAAACTTTGTTTCTATTATTTTAGGGTTAATTTCTTGATTTGTGCTTTACTGTTTGGTTATATAACTAGGGGACAAGTTATTGTTTATGATTAGATCGTATTATTTGGTTAAACGAGGTTTTAAATGGCTGTAATAACGGGAAACAAATTGTAAACAAAACACGACCTCTACAGAAAACCGGACAGAACTAACAATAAAATTGGCTTCAGCTGTTCCATAAGGATGGGAAATCTACTAAGGGAGTATGTTTTATCTATGATACTATTGAGCAAAGACTTAGAGTAAGTCTATACAGGGTGATGCAGACCACTCGTATGCATACTTTTACAGAATTACGTTTTCACCTAGAGATGTGAAAAAAATTATTCCCCCCTAAATCCCCTACGAAGAATTTGTATAAAATATTTAGAATACGATCCTATCACAGGGTGTTCCAGAAATGGAGGTCACGGATTTGAATCTCAAAATTTCCTTATGTCAACCAGTATCTTATTATATGTTTTTAGAAAGGGCTTGCTTAAAGCAACATTTTGGTGAAAAAATAACTTAATTATCTCATTTAGTTTCAAAATGGCGGTCATTTTTGTGAAATTTTCCCATATTTACGTAAGGTAATACCCTGTATTTTCGAAACCGCTAAACATAAAAAATATATCCGTTCTGATTGAAAATTCGTAATCCTGGTGAACACAGCTTCACAATGATGTGTCACATGTAATAATTATCAAAATTATAATTTTTTACCAAAACTTTATTTTATTGTAATATTAGTAGCCCTGTATTTAAAAAATAAATAACATGGCAACATATGTCAAATTGCATATAAATGTAAGCGTCTTCTTAAGATGCACAACTTTCCAATTTACACCTAGTGTCTATTTCTTTTAGTATTTGAGTAATAAACAAAAAACTAAATTTTCTCATATTTAAATGCATGTTAACTGTGTTACCCAACAATAGAGTATTTTTAAAGTTTTTTTTAGCTTTATGCTTTTAAAATTACCATGCATTTTATATGGGAAAATCAAATATAAAACTTTTCCCAAAATCGCTTTTTTAACCAGATATACACCATTTTGTATTTTTTTACATAAACATATTTACAAGATTGAGCACCTACTTCGTTCAATTGTAGGTTTCAGTAGATATGAAGTGCCTCAGTCTTACCGGAATGTTGCAATTTTCCTACTAATTGTTTATTACCAACTAAACATTCAACACTTGTGTATCAGACACATCTTCCCCTTTTTTCGTTCATCGAAACCGAAATATTAGTTAAACTTATATCCATGTCAATTGGATACGTGCGGAAAGATAGAGGATTGGTGGCTTGTAGCTTATCAAACACGTGGAGCTGGGAGTCTTAAGTGCTAAAACTAGGAAAGACAACTGTATTAACTTTTGTAGGAATGGTTTCACCTAGTCTGCTCCATTAAGTGATATTGTTATTTGTGCACCTAACCATTGCAACGAAAAAATGACAAGTATTACTGTGGCAAGACCGTTGTTGGCACACAACAACACATACAACAATCATGGCCCCCACATACTGTGGCAAGACCGTTGTTGGCACACAATAACACATACAACAATCATGGCCCCACATACTGTGGCAAGACCGTTGTTGGCACACAATAACACATACAACAATCATGGCCCCACATACTGTGGCAAGACCGTTGTTGGCACACAATAACACATACAACAATCATGGCCCCCACATACTGTGGCAAGACCGTTGTTGACCCACAATAACACATACAACAATCATGGCCCCCACATACTGTGGCATGACCGTCGTTGACACACAATAACACATACAAAAATCATGGCCCCACATACTGTGGCAAGACCGTTGTTGGCACACAATAACACATACAACAATCATGGCCCCACATACTGTGGCAAGACCGTTGTTGGCACACAATAACACACATACAACAATCATGGCCCCCACATACTGTGGCAAGACCGTTGTTGATACACAATAACACATACAACAATCATGGCCCCCACTTACTGTGGCAAGACCGTTGCTGTTGACACACAATAACACATACAACAGTCAACAATCATGGCCCCCACATTCGATTGTGTAACTAGAATCGGAGCTCGGGCCCCCTTCCACTATGACTATGTTCGCGTAGTATGCTATTGTACATGGCAATGTTTCAACCATTTACAAATTTTTTCAATGTAAGTATTGAGACTATATCAAAGCAATAAAAAAACCGTATTTGCTAAATTATTGCAAATGTAAATTAAAGTAAATCATCCACTTTTATTTTAAGCTACTAAAAGTAAATTTCCATTTTGTGTTTGATTTCTTGTACTGACCAGGAATAAAATTGAAGTTATGAAAATAATAAGATTATGACTATAACTTGGGAGCTAAGCAATTAAAATATTTTTGGCGTGTTTAATACTCTGACTAGTGTATTTTATGTTGCTCGAAATCAAGCAATTGCAAAGTATTACAGGAGTTATTTAATAACGAATAACAGTCATAGTTTCCGATGAGTTTAAAAGATTTAATTCATTCGCCTATTGGGTCTGATGATGATTGGAGGGTCCAATCAAAATTGATCCCCACTTACCATGTTTTTTGTATATTTACTGTCTTGTAAGTAAAAATATAAGTGTAAATATATGTTTTAACTTTAAGTGTTATAAGACGTTTCTTTTATTTACATTCCGTAAAAGATACAACTCAAAGATTATGCAACTAATGGAAATACGCACAATAAATAGTTATTACAAAAGTAGAACAGTTCCATATAATCAAAATGTCTTGTAAATATTGTATGGTTACAAAAATACTGATCTTGTTTTTTTAGCGTTTTCTACAAATTTTTCCCACTCATAGCCGCATTAGGTTGTCCATGTTCGTTCACCTTCGTCATTGATAACTTAGCCTTCATCGACTGTCATAGATTACAAAAACCTTACCTTGATGTATGATAGTCTATGGTCAATATAATCATAGCTTTTTTAACATTATTTTCAATAAAATCATTAATAACGTCTGAAAAGTCAAGTGAGTTTCGCCAATTCATAACTAAACCTAAAATCTAGAATTAATATTACAGTATTTTTTCAATTTAATTTTCTAATAACTATATGTAGGCTATTTTAATTTTAAATCTATGATCCGCTGTAAAATATTCTTCAATAAACAAACAAAAATTAAACATCCGGGCCCTGTGACCATGTCAACAATGATAACGAAAGACAGTCATTTTGCAAAATGTTCCTTTTGGTTTACTATGTTTACAAGTGCAGATTTAAGTTTGAATTTTTAACTTGGTGTGTTTTTCTTCATCTCTAAAGAGTAATTTTTCTGGCTTTTAATGACGTGGGAAAAAATGTTTATAATTGGCTCTAATACTTGAGTATAATGATTTCTTTAATTCTATTTGTGTTATCGGACATTTTAAACAGTATTTAAAACAGTTAAAACAGTAGTAATACTGTAAAACCAAATTTTGTAGGAAATCATTCATGTGTTTGTTTTAGATTCTTTGGACCACCAAAACATAGGCCTATTAAACTCTATCAAGGATCGGTAATTACTGATTTTTGCAGTAGAGCCTATATTAATAAATAACACAATAGGTGGATCATAAATCAGGTTTGCTCTGATAATGAATCTAATGTGTTAGGGATACTCAGCTGTCAACAGCAAATAACATACACTACATTAGACATAATACATCGTAAAGAATAGAAGAAAAGCACACAATGAAACATAAATATAATATTCAAAACTGTCAACACTTAAAATGGAGTTGATTTGTGTACAACCTATAAAAATAAACTATGACTTTACGTTTTTCAATACTAATGGATCTTGTTTTATTTTTCTTTTCAGTTGAACCCATGTTCTCTCGGCTGAATCCTGAAGCAGCTGTATTTGTTCCAGTTTCACCGACTAAATTGATTATGATGGATGAGGCTATAATCACTGCATCTCCTGGTGTACAGATTGAAGAAGACATTTTACCCCCTGTGAATATTGAATATTCAAGTAAGTCCCAAAAATAACACTAGGCATGCGGCCTCAGGTCCGCCAATTGAGCGGAGTAAGCAAGCTTTGATATAAACAAATAACTTTAATTTGTTTACATGATTCAAATTGAATACATGATGACGTCACCATAGCAACAATCCAATTGAATTCTCGTGGTTGGTTGGAAGAGTTGAAGGAAATATGAATCCAGTCAGCTGTTTCTATTAGGTCATTGATTTTTACTTGTATATATGAGTAATAGTAAAACTGTGTGTTTGTAATAGCATAAAGATAAGTATTATTTTGTCAATATCATAATGTTTGTTTAGCTCCCATTTATGTAATAGGCCTATAGACTTCCTTCTCATTTTCTCCAACTAAAACATTTAGCCAATTAGTAAACTTTGCTCAGCGAACAGAATGACAGAAGAAGGTGACTATATATATCAATACCATAGTCAATGGTCACCACAGGAAATAAGGCGTGGCTAATTTCACGAGCTGATGATACCCTGAAAAAGATGGTGGTTGCCGCGACGCTAGTGGCATTGAATTGGTGACGTTTGCGCTAGCTCCGCCCCGATGCCAAAATAGGCCTACTGTACTCAATAAATAGATTAGATTTTAAAGACGGCACTGGATAGAGAATTGATGAATTAAACCCGAATATATTTATTCCTCATGCTAAATTACAGCATGATTAAGGGAAATACTGTATATGCATAATAAACTACTGTACAAAATTATTAAAATCAAATATAAAAGACGTTTTTATATTAGGCTATGGCAATTTAATTTGAGAACCTGCACTTTGTTGATGTAAAGCCTATTTATTGGGTTGTACTAAATTTTCAACCTGACATTAAAATGCCAACGTGCTGTTCTGTTAGCTGTATTAATTCATCTTATAGTATTACGGAAAAAATTGGAATATTATATCACGCTTATTTTATAACTGGACTCCCGTACAGGCCAAGCAGTCTAGGCTCTACTTTTTGGAATTATTACCTTATTATCTTCATCTTTTACCCAAAAGGGATTGATGGCATCAGACTTTCAAATAAAAATATATATAACAAACAGACATAAATTACTGAACATATATTTACAACATTGGCATGTGTAATTATAACTGTGTCTGTATATCTGCACAGAGAAAATTATTTCCACACTTATAAGTTATAAATTGGACAACACAAGTTAACAAGTTTAGTTAAATATTTAATTATAATAAATAGCTATAACTGAACTGTATAGGCCTAGCAGTCTAGGCATTAGGCCTACGCATCGTAATCGTAACTGTACAAGCCTAACCAATTATTTACACGATTTAGTTAAAGTGGACTTCTATAAAATTCTAGGTAATTATTTATTTATTGTAGCCGCAACTGGACTTTAGAGTGCAAGACCAGCAAATCAATGTATTTATTTAGGATAGGCAACCGTTAATAATATTTGTAAATACTGAATTCCTGCTTCGAAAATACAGTTTCTATAGTTCTCAATTTGAATACTCTCTTTTACTGTTTATAAACTAAGTACCTGGAGACCGAGCTTTGCTCGGGGAAAATCATTCCCCCACTCTGCGATGCCAGCCTTCACTACTTCCTTCACCATTTCCTACGTCATTGTTTCCTTCCCTTCTTATAGCATTTAAATATTACAGATACATTAATCTAACTGCCACAAACGGTTACCACACTCTGCGATGCTAAACTTTGCTACTTCCTACGTCGTGGACATGTTGTCATCTCTTTCAATTGCATTTTAGTATTTTAAATACATTAATCTAATTGCCAACAACATTTCCCACACTCCACACTGCTAGCATTTACTAATTCTTTAACCATTTCCTATGTCTTGGACATCTTTCCATCCCATCTCATATAGTATTTCAGTATTTCAATTTCTGATACAGAAATCGAACTGTTACAATTGGTTTCCAGTTCCCAGACTCCACAGTGCTCGCATTTACTACTTCCTTCACCTCTTCCTACGTCGCGGACCTGTTTTCCTCCCTTCCCATTGCATTTTAAGATTGCAGATACCTTTATATAATCCTTATAAACAGATTCCACACTCCAAACTGCTCACCTTGACTACTTCCTTTACCACTTCCTACGTTTCAGACCTGTTTTCCTCCCTTCCCATAGCATTTTAAGATTGTAGATACCTTAATCTAATCGTCGTTAACAGTTCCCACACTCCAGACTACTCGCCTTTACTACTTCCTTCACCACTTCCTACGCCGCGGACCTATTTCCCTCCCTTCCCATAGCAATTTAAGATTGTGGATACATTATTCTAATCGTCATAAACAGTTCACACACTCCGGACCGCTCACCTTTACTGCTTCCATCACGACTTCCTACGTCACGGACCTGTTTCCCTCCCTTCCCATAGCATTTTAGGATAACAGATACCTTAATCTAATCGTCATTAACAGTTCCCACACTCCGGACTATTCGCCTTTACTGCTTCCTTCACCACATCCTACGCCGCAGACCTGTTTCCTCCCTTCCCATAGCATTTTAGAATTGTAGATACCTTAATCTAATCGTCATAAACAGTTCCCACACTCCGGACTACTCACTTCTACAACTTCCTTCACGACTTCCTACGTCGCGGACCCGTTTCCCTCCCTTCCCATAGCATTTTAGGATAACAGATACCTTAATCTAATCGTCATTAATAGTTCCCACACTCCGGACTACTCGCCTTTACTACTTCCTTCACCACTTACTACGCCGCGGACCTGTTTCCCTCCCTTCCCATAGCATGTTAGGATAACAGATATCTTAATCTAATCGTCATTAATAGTTCCCACACTCCGGACTACTCGCCTTTACTACTTCCTTCACCACTTCCTACGCCGCGGACCTGTTTTCCTCCCTTCCCATAGCATTTTAGGATTGTAGATACCTTAATCTAATCGTCATAAACAGTTCCCACACTCCGGACTACTCACCTTTACTGCTTCCATCACGACTTCCTACGTCACGGACCTGTTTCCCTCCCTTCCCATAGCATTTTAGCATAACATATTCCTTAATCTAATCGTCATAAACAGTTCCCACACTCCGGACTACTCACCATTTTCTACGTCGCGGACCTGTTTCCCCTTCCCATAGCATTTTAGGATAACATATTCCTTAATCTAGTCGTCATAAACAGTTCCCACACTCCGGACCGCTCACCTTTACTGCTACCTTCACGACTTCCTACGTCGCGGACCTGTTTCCCTCCCTTCCCATAGCATTTTAGGATAACAGATACCTTAATCTAATCGTCATTAACAGTTCCCACACTCCGGACTATTCGCCTTTACTGCTTCCTTCACCACTTCCTACGCCGCAGACCTGTTTCCTCCCTTCCCATAGCATTTTAGAATTGTAGATACCTTAATCTAATCGTCATAAACAGTTCCCACACTCCGGACTACTCACTTCTACAACTTCCTTCACGACTTCCTACGTCGCGGACCCGTTTCCCTCCCTTCCCATAGCATTTTAGGATAACAGATACCTTAATCTAATCGTCATTAATAGTTCCCACACTCCGGACTACTCGCCTTTACTACTTCCTTCACCACTTACTACGCCGCGGACCTGTTTCCCTCCCTTCCCATAGCATGTTAGGATAACAGATATCTTAATCTAATCGTCATTAATAGTTCCCACACTCCGGACTACTCGCCTTTACTACTTCCTTCACCACTTCCTACGCCGCGGACCTGTTTTCCTCCCTTCCCATAGCATTTTAGGATTGTAGATACCTTAATCTAATCGTCATAAACAGTTCCCACACTCCGGACTACTCACCTTTACTGCTTCCATCACGACTTCCTACGTCACGGACCTGTTTCCCTCCCTTCCCATAGCATTTTAGCATAACATATTCCTTAATCTAATCGTCATAAACAGTTCCCACACTCCGGACTACTCACCATTTTCTACGTCGCGGACCTGTTTCCCTCCCTTCCCATAGCATTTTAGGATAACATATTCCTTAATCTAGTCGTCATAAACAGTTCCCACACTCCGGACCGCTCACCTTTACTGCTACCTTCACGACTTCCTACGTCGCGGACCTGTTTCCCTCCCTTCCCATAGCATTTTAGGATAACAGATACCTTAAGCTAATCGTCATAAACAGTTACCACACTCCGGACTAATATTTACCACAAAACTAATAGCAATAACAACAATTAAAAGTAATAATCTGCTTGGAATAATTCAGTAAGGCCGCCAAAAATTATTCGAATCGGTGTATTGTTAATCAACGCTTAACGGTATTCATCGGACTCCTTTTCTTTTGTACTGTCTTTTGTAAATAGGCCATATGTGCATGTGCAAGCTGAGGTGCCCGTGGGTACAGAATGTCGAGTCGCATACGCTACGATTCTTTGTTTTCATCAACGTTGTTATCTCGTAACCATCATGGCAACTCATAAGACTCATGTTAAACATTGCAAATTTTATGTCAGTCTTAAATTGTACAGGTATCATCAAATTGAAATTTGTTTGTTTCGAAACATCAAAAATATTTGTCGAAATACCCCTGGTAAGTTTGGATTCAAAATGTTCAGCCGTTATTGAGTTAATTGATTACATAGTTTGCATAAGGTCCGATCTCAAAGAGCTTCGCTCGCTTCGCTCGCTCCGCTCAATTATCAAAAAGTATAAAACATAAGATGGAGCTGAATATAACCTCCTGCAGCAAACCTGTAGAGTAAGTGAATTTCCTTTCATGTGATTGCTGGATTCTAAATCAAATAACAAGTAGGCCTATTTCTAATGTTTTTTCGTGAGTAAAATCTTATATGTGATTTGTTTTTATTTTAATGCTATTGACAAGTCTGGATGAATCATTCTTGATTCTTGAAATATCACTTGACAATGCCTGAATAGGTGAAACACGTTTAGTGATTTTGGCCATTACTTTGTTGGACAGTTGACATAACAGTATGTACTTTCAAACAAATCAAGATATATTTCGGCTGCCATTTTTGGCTCGATTGTTTGTTTGAGTTTGGGTTAGTGTCATTGTATTCTACTAATAAAGACTAATAATTTGATTAGCAAAATTAACCTATGCTTATTTTAAACATTTTCTTCTTACTCCTAGGGGGGGGGGGGCTTGAGAAGGTAGGGTGTTACTGAATAATGTGTTCAAATAACTTTTATGCCGAGCAATTTTCGTCCAAGTGTTGTAGCTCTGACATTATTTTTTTTATATCTATCTGTCTCACAAATTTTCCCCTTGGTAATTTTCCCCTACGGTATATATTTTGAACAGGATTTGTATTCGTTGTATCTTATTAATATATTATATTGATTGTTCTTTTTTCAAGGTTTGTTCCTCATAAATAGGCGTAAATATCATACAAGTTTTTATTTTATTTTAGGTTGTCCAAAACAAGTTGATTACTTCATGAGAGACAACTTCTCTACAGTTCCTAATAAAATCAAGGAGCTAAGTCACGTGATCGAGCACATGAAACAACAAGGGGTTGACAAAACTTCAGGATTGGAGTGCAATAGGATTGATCTCGAAGGCCTCGATATTGTTGGGCCAACTGATCCAACAATCGCTGATAATAGTCCCGCTCAGATAATATCTCTCATTCTTAGCCATCGGCCACAAAATTTTGAAAATGATCAGATTGTATCTGATGTAGTTTTACCCAATGAAGGGGGGGCACCACAAAAAAAGAAACATAAGTCTAAGAGTAGAAACAAGAGAAGATACAAGAAATTTGAACCTAACACTGTGGAAAATGAAGGATTCATAACAGAGCTTAGGAAAACTCCTCCAATTGACCTGACTTTTAAGCCAATCCAGAACTTTGGTGATGAAAATCCTTTTGTCACTCTTCAAACACCTACCATTACCACACCTAATACCACTCCTATTGATGACTGTTACAATCTTGCTGAATTGTACAAAACACCACCAACATCTCCAAAGAGAGAAGTATCATTTGAAGATGAAATAAATGAAAAGAACATCAAAACAAACACACCCCCTTCTTTCATACTGAGGAGAACACCTGTAAATGATGACGTAGTTCCATTTGAAAAGCTTGAATCTCCCAACGAGGTCCCTCCTTTCATGCATCCTCCAAATGCAAATAGAGTAATTTTGTCTACTGAATTGCCAAAATCTCCTGAAATTGAGGAAAGACTAGAAAACATTGAGGATAGTAACAAAGTTAACAAGAAGAGTGATTTATGTGGAACAAAGCATGACCTGAGTGGCCAGACTGAAAATAACAAGAAGAAGAAAAATCGTTTCTATTCCGAGAAAAAAACAAGCGATAAATCATTATTAAATCATGAACTGGATTCTGGAGAAAACTTTTTGAGACCTGAATACACAATGAAACATTCAAAAAAAGAACGTAAATCTAGGTTCAAACAAAATAATGTTGAAACAAAACTTGACAGAGAGGCGTTTGAAGCTGATTCATCGAAAAAGAATGTGGATGAACAATTGCCACATAAACATGATGATCTTACAACAATTACCAGTGAATCCAACTTCTTAACTAGATCAGAATTTACTGAAGTAGATGAAGCTCATGTTAATGACATTAAGCAAGAAAAAATTGATGATGATTTAAACGTTGAGATGCAGGAAACCAGCTTTACTACTGAGAAAACTGATAATAAGGAATCATTAATGGACATGCCCTTATTAGAGCAGGATCAAACACCAACGCTAGAAAAAAATACAAATGTGAACAAAGAAGAAACACAAGTTTCAAATGATAACATTGAATCTACTATTAGAGAGGAATTAAAGGAGATGACGTTAGAACTTGAGGCTCAGGTTACCAGTTCACAGAGTACACCGGAAGAGTTAAGAAATATTGTTAGAGGTTTTGAAGTTATTGACAAAGATGAGCTAGAACTCATCAACCCAGATGAGATAAAACAAGAAAAGTATCCTACTATGGAATCAAACAAAGCTGAAAATTTTGAAAACAGCTCAACAACTGATTGTCAATCAAAAGCTGATATTCACGAAATAGATGAGGGTAAGAAGTTTTGTTCTATTGTTACAAAACATAAAAAAGGCCTCATCGCCATCGGTAAATGTAAAGCCTCTGAAAACTTTGAAAAAGAAAATAGTCTTTTAAAGATAGATTCTAACTATTTCCCCCAATTCAACAGGGAAACAGTTGAGAACAGCGATGCAGATGAAGTAGCTCAACAGGTTTCAGAGGATTTGATTGCAGAAGTAAAAAATGTCATTGAAAATCCTTCTTCAGATACTGCAGGAAATAAAATAGTTGAAAACAAAAGTATGGAACCACTCGCAGAGCCTGTTGATCAAGAACATATGGAAAGTGATGATACTACAGGTCAAGTTGAAGAGGAGAAAATTCAAGCATCCAATGATGATTTCGACGAAGTTCCACTCACCGAGACCTCAGAAGAGTTGCCAATAGAAGAGCCTGCTCATCCTTCACTCCAGCAAGATCTGAAGGATGCCCAGGACCAACTTAGCCTCTCTGACCAGCAACCCCTCAAAACTGAACCAGGTACAGTACAATTAGATAAATTAATGTTTCTTTTTTACACAACAATATAACAACATGAACAATATAAGTAAGGAATTAAAAGATATTAAATACTCCACAAAATGATCGCCATCATAAGCAATGCAACATGTGCTTTCCTTTAAGTTTGAATTGCAAGTTTAAATCATCAGATTAGTTACATAGAGAAATGTTATGAAAACATAAAAAAAGGTTTAAAGATTGTTGAAGGTTTTTTTATGTTTTTGTTGATTGGTACAGGAAGAAATTGTGATATTGATATATTTATACGAGCAGAGCCCTCTCAAAATTGGTCATCACAGTGTTTATTTTTTACCGCATCCGACTAATTGCATTCACGTAGGATTTTGATTTTGCATGGACATGAGAATTTTTTTATTTTTCTGTTATATGCTTCTGAGTTATTGAGAGCCATGTTTGAGGGACTTTACTTTATATGCAAAACTGTATCAGAGTTTTTATTTTAAAATTATTTAGATAAACTTCTACTTTTTAAACACCAATGGGCCTACTTTACCTGCCACCTGAGACAGGATATATCTTACCAATGTGTTGGTAAACTGACTAAAGACTAAAGTACGGTATGCTGTTGGTTAGTAGAAGTAAAAACATAAACAAAACAATAAACCAATGAGTAATATGTTATTTCACAACTTTGATGTAAATGAACAAACTGTCAAAATTGCATTTAATAATTTTTATTAATTACAAAAAATACTTCATTAATTTATTACCTAGAGAAGGCAAGGGTGCACCAGCCATGATTCAGGTACCGGTAGGCAGTATTCTACCCTCGAGCTGTCACTACATGTGAGACACTGTCATTACTCATAATTTGTTTTACTCTAGGTGTATTTTTGTTCTAAAATAAAAAGGTTTAGGCAATTTTTAGTAAAATCTTTTTATCTCTAGAAACATATTTGTATCTAAAACTTACAATTGATGATAAAATTTTATAAATTCACATAAGATAATAAACAAGTAGTTCAAAATGTAATAAATTTCAATCATGTTTTAAGCTCTTTTACTCTATATCTGGGGTTTACACTTTTATTATATAAAAATAATATCGTATAACGTAGTGTAAATGGTTTCAAAAACGTAATATTTCATTCCGTATGCTTCTATTTTCAAAATTTTTAGATATACCTAACTTTTTAATTCGATCTTGAGTTATTAAGCTTTAAAAAATCTAGAATTTCAACCTTCCTAGATTTTCTGAGCAATTAAATAATACAGTAGAATCCTGCAAACTTGGCTTTTGATAACCCGGCAGTCTGGATAACTCGGCCAACACCTGGCTCAGAAAATTTGTGATTTTTTGAGTCTGAGTTAAACATGGACCAAGTCAATCCAGCTCAAGTCAAATCATTCGCAGCTCGTACCAAGGATTTGTTGTACTATATCTGATGACTTAATACTAACTTGTATATAAATAAGAGGCAGTTAATAAGCTTAAAAATTTTATTGTTCTTATTTTTAACCCTAGTTTCCGATAACCCAGCATTTCACAAACTCAGCACCCTTATAGTCCACATTACGCCGAGTTTGCGGGACTCAACTGTAATAAGTCCATGCAATCAATACTATAATTAGATGTTTATCATATACATTAATGTATTATGTTGCCCAATATATATTTTACTCCAATTCTCAAACAGGCATGGTTTTTAAATAGCTCGTTCCCTATATGGGAAATTAGCTAAAACAAAATTATTTGCGTACCTATGGACAATTATTTGCATTTAAATATAAATAACCCCTCTGCAGCAAACCTGCGGGAGAGCAAATTTCTGTTTGCCTGATTGGATTTTTAAACAAATATTTCCTTAAATATGTTAGATTCATTCCAGGCCCTCAGTTTGCATGTCATGTGCTATTGCGCCACCAAAAAACTTAACCCTCCTGCGCCCCTAGGCCCAGGCCCATTAATTAAAGCGGCACTGATTCATTTCCTATTTAAATAACAAAAGCAGGTTAAACGAGTACTTAGGTTTGCTGCTACGCTACAGGGAAGGTAATAAAATGAACTTTTTAGTGAAATGTATATATAGTCCGGTGGCTTAGGGCTTTAATTTACGAATACCGTTACCTGGTGGATAAAAGCACCAAATTTGGTATGAAGGTACCTTAGGGTATACTAATAAATTTTAGCCTAGGAGCCCTTTTGAAATTTTAAATATTTCCACACACGGCACCAAAATTCAAAATGGCCGACAAATACGACAAAAACTACCTTTAAAACAATCCATTCTCCTGTTAACTCTAAAATATAACTTTAATCCAACCAAGACTCTACAATACAAACCGGAGACATACTAAATTATATGAAAGAAATCTTATGTGTGTCTGTGTGTGAGTGGGTGGGGGTATGTGTGTGAGTATTTATGTAACGAAACCTATACTGGACATTGCACAAAAATGGGCAACCCAATTTACTGCAAATTTAGTGTGGACTTTGTTAGTATCATATGTCAACATTTAGATCTGTTTCCTTTTATTTATCTATTTTTATAATTTTATTTAGTTTTTTATACAATTTTTAACTATTTTTTTTTTAGATCTACGGGGTTAGGCAAAAGTATGGAACGCCCCAGTTAACTTTTTAACGCGTTGCAGTAGGAAAACCAAACTCGGCATATATTTACAAAATAAAAATTGCACTTTTTATCAAAGTTACAACTTTGCCTCAGCCCCAAAAATGGGGTATTTTGGGGGCCACCCCAAATTTTCAAACTTAAAAACCTATCATGTGACCACTCATTTTAAAGGGTTTATCAAGATAAATTGAATGGTGAAAACCAGAGGTCGATATCGCACCCCTAATCAAAATGGCATCCATTTTAATTTAAGATGAGCAAGCAAAAGATAAAGTCTGGACACCTCCAGTTAACTTTATAACGTGTGGCAGGGGAAAACCAAACTTGGCACATGTTTACAAAAATAAAAAAAATCACTTTTTCATTACAGTTAGAACTTGTACCCGGCTCCCAAAATGGGGTATTTGGGGACAGTCCCAAATTTTCAAATGTAAACACCTATCATGTGACCCCTCATTTTAAATGGTTTCTCAAGACAAATTAAATGGCGCAAACTAGAAGTCAATATCGCCCCCCTAATACTACTTACTTACTTTCCGTGCCCGGAAATCAGACTTCGCATTTCCAAAAATTAGCTACCGATATGGCTTTGTCATTCGCATGTAAAAGATCATCAAATGTGCAAGACTGGTCTAGCCGTGGGTAGATCAGCAGATGGCCAGGATCCTGGACAGCACCACACGCGCACAAGATGTTTTCTTTGTCTGGTAAGAGACCCCATTTCTGCATGTTTGTCCTGCATTTTGGCACCTCGACCCTAATTCGATTTAGGGTCTTTCACACCGTGTAATGAAGGCCTCCATCAGGAGCCAGTTCCTCCCTGGCTGGTAAGGAAGGGTTAGTCAACGTGGCCTCCCACCTTGCCACCCGATTGATTGAGAGTGATCCATCCAGGACTCGTGTCCGTGATAAAAAGCTCTTTCTGGACCGAAGCCGTCACTCTGCAGGTTGGTGGCCGTGTAATGGGTGACGAGGGTCTGTCTCTTGCTTAGTCCTTTCTGCGTCGGCAGCGACATCACGTCGGATTGATGGAGGGGCGATCCCTATGATAGGATAGTTTGTGTACTGGGGTTGGTTTCAAAGACCCAGTTACAATCCGAGCCATGTCATTGACTGCTATGTCAACCTTTTTTGCATGTGACGATGCATTCCATACTGGTGCAGCGTACTCCGCAGCCGACACACTGAGCGCTAAAGCTGAGGTTCTGAGGACATCAGGGTTAGCACCCCTAGCATCTGCTGGTGAGCTTCCTGATGATATTATTCCTCGCTGAGACTTTACCTCTTGTCGCAATACAATGCGCCTTAAATGCCAGTGTGCGGTCCAGTATGACACCAAGATATTCCCCCCTAATCAAAATGGCAGTCATTTTGAAATATACCTTATTAACTTTGTAACAGGTTATAGCTGAAACACTAAACTCTACATACCATTATAAAAAAAGATAACTCACCTTTTGGCCAGTATTAAAATATTAAATTTTTAAAGTTAACTGGGATTATCAAGACTTTATCTTTTGCTCTTGCTCATCTTAAATAATTAAAATGGCTGCCATTTCGATTTGGAGTGGGATATCGACCTCTGGTTTTCACCATTCAATTTATCTTGATAAACCCTTTAAAATGAGTGGTCACATGATAGGTTTTTAAGTTTGAAAATTTGGGGTGGCCCCCAAAATACCCCATTTTTGGGGCTGAGGCAAAGTTGTAACTTTGATAAAAAGTGCAATTTTTTATTTTGTAAATATATGCCGAGTTTGGTTTTCCTACTGCAACGCGTTAAAAAGTTAACTGGTGGGTTTCCATACTTTTGCCTAACCCCGTAGATCTAAAAAAAATAGATGAAAATTGTAAAAATAAACAAAAGAAAGTTATAAAAATAGATAAATAAAAGGAAACAGATCCAAATATTGACATATGATACTAACAAAGTCCACACCAAATTTCCAGTAAATTGGTTTGACCATTTTTGCGCAATGTCCAGTACAGGTTTCGTTACCTAAATCCTCACACACATACCCCCACCCACTCACACACAGACACACATAAGATTTCTTTCATATAATTTAGTATGTCTCCGGTTTGTATTGTAGAGTCTTGGTTGGATTTAAGTTATATTTTGGAGTTTAAGTTATATTAAGGAGAATGGATTGTTTTTAAGGTAGTTTTTGTTGTATTTGTCGGCCATTTTGGATTTTGGTGCCGTGTGTGGAAATATTTAAAATTTCAAAAGGGCTCCTAGGCTAAAACTTATTAGTATACCCTAAGGTACCTTCATACCAAATTTGATGCTTTTATCCGCCATGTAACGGTAATAACACTAAGCCACCGGACTAATAGAGCTTGGGATAAAATACATAAATTTGCCAAATTTGATCAAAATATATCCATAAATCAGCAAACTACAAAATTTAATCATTCTATAAGAATTACATGGAAATTTTAAATTTACAGTTTAATGGAATTTTCTCCGTAACCATTAGGCGTAAAATCATATGTCGATGTAATGAGTTGTTTTTTTACCTCTTCAAAATCCCCTTGGAGAGACTGCGAACGTTTTTGTTTTGAGGGTAAACATGGGGAAAACTCACTTCCACCCTATAAAACCCCAATAGTTGTGGATAAAGTACACATTACTGGTACATCACTGGAGTCAGATATAACCAGCTTGCTTTTAGACCTTAATCCACGGACTAGGTAATAGTTCTTTATTAAACATATTGGTTAAGTTACACTTTGTTTTTCATAAAGAAAAACTTATATAAAATTTGAATGCAAACACTTAACAAGTTTTTTTTTTATGGAGAAAATAAACCCAACCAAACAACCATATAACTAGGCCTATGTGGCTTCAAAGAATATAAAAAAATCTTTCAAAAATTACAAAAATGTGTTTCCTATCTGATTATTAAATTTAAGTAGATGAATGAGTTGTTTTGTTTTTAAACCCACTATTTTATATCCAAGTCCTAAGAGTTTCTATAATTAGCATTTCTATTAGCCCAGAGCATTATTTAAGACAACCACAAAAAGCAAGCATGTTGGTACACTCCTCCCCAGAGTTTTTCTTTTTTTAAATTCTAACGAGGTGCTAGATTTGTCCAATTACTAGTTTTTACCCATTATCGGGAGATTTTCCTTTGCCCTAAAATTTTCTCTGCCTATCTAAAACTATTTCTCTTTATACTTTACCAAACACATAAAAGTACACATTTTTACTTTAAATGTAAAACAGGTAAATTGGCGTTTGAACCAAAACAATTGTAAACATTATGTAACCATTTTGAATAAGTTTGTTTATTTATGGTTAGTTTTAATGTGTTTTCTGTAAGCATAAAAAAAGATTGTTTTTTATTACCAAAAAAGTGTAATTGGTTATTGTGTTTTGGCTAATTTAGCCAAAGGGTTTAAAAAAATCTAAAATTATTTTGGGATTTCGAAAGTTTTAGTCTTAAGTAAAAATATTGGACTGAATTTTCCATGTTTTGAATAACTTATAAGCCCCTACATAGCCTTTATAAAATATGAGCTCTAATAGATTCACATTACCTAATTAATTTAAAAAAAATTTGATGGCAGAGGAAATATACATTATAGTATAATTTATTCAAAAAGAATTTTCGTTAAGTTTTTTTTTTTTACTATAAATCAAAATTTTTGTCAGAACGGTTCAGTAGCTAGAACAGTTTCATATTTTTCATCCCACAAGTTCATGTTTGTCATTTGAAAGTGTGAGTCTGTGGGGGTGTTTCAAATGTCCAAGACCAGCAAAGTGATGTTATATTACAGTGTAAATTTATTTTAGTAAAGATAGGGGTTCAATTTTAATTGTGTAAAAGGTAAAGGGTTATACTGTTAGAACATGAAAGTATGAGTGAGCAATGTGAATCTAACTTTTTGGGTCAGAAACAAACTTTAAGCTAGACCAATATAGGTTATTAGGAAGTCAATAATTTATTGTTCTATTATTTTTTTGGATTCCAGTTTATTTGGCTACGATCGCCACACAGTTTGTTTCCCTATTGAATTAGACGTACAAAAATGTTAAAATGAACAACTCTGAAAAGTGAAGTAAATTAGTTCTGTGTCATTCAGCAACTCATGTTTATTATGAATCAAGTATAGAAGACAGCTAGAAGACCATGGTTATTAAATTTACAGGTCTATTGAATTAAAATAACCTCGCAACCGTCGGGTCTGTGGTCTGTTTGCTTGAGCCACAGCTGTTCTTTCATCATAATTTAAGACTGTTGTAATATATTAGTTTTTGTAATATTCTAGATATTATGTGACTAATCAGTTCTCTTGCATCATTTTAAACCTATGATTTTGACAAAAAGTAGTTTTGAACAATTACAATATGGGACTTAAATATTACAAGACTCATGAGAGCTAACCATGTAATAATTAGCTATTTACTTCTAAACAACTGCATCTCATGTTTCAGAAGCAGGGACTGATGTGACAGACCAGTCCAGTGAAAAGGAACCTGATGAAGATACCGAATTTTCTGAAGTTGCTAATACTACTTCTGAAATCCAAACAACACAGCCTCAAACTGAAGATGAACATACTTCTATGACAAGAACTGAAACAGAAACTACAGTAGTGAATTCACCTTCAGTTCAGGCCACAACAGGTAAACCATCTACGACTAAATCCACAACTGTTAAACCTGCTACTTCCGTTACTGAATCAGCTAAAAATACAAAAAATAATGTTGCACCTTCAAAATCCAGCGTATCTGCTATAAAATCCACTGCTTCGTCTACAACTTCACCAAAATCTACTGCTTCAAATAGTGCCTCTTCAAAATCTACTTCTAGTACAACTTCTTCAAAACCTGCTGCTCCTGGTGTGACAGCTTCAAAGTTGAACACTCCATCAAATGTAGCCTCTACTAAGTCCACAAGTTCTAGTGTGACACCTTCAAAGCCTGCTAGTTCAGTGGGCTCCTCCAAATCTAATAGTACCAGTGGAGCTGCTGCAAAATCTTCCACTTCTACCTCTACCACAGCAAAAACTACAAGTGCAACAACACAAAAGTCTACTGTTTCTAGTGCATCTTCAACAAAACCAGGCACTTCCAATATTGCTCCTCCAAAATCTTCAGTAGCTTCGAAATCTGCTTCTAGTGGTTCAACACCAATGAAAGTGACAGCAACTACGACCCCTGTTAAGAAACCGGTAGCACCAGCATCGAAACCAACTCTTAGTAAGACACCAACCCCATCTTCAACCAAACCTGCAGTTACAAGCACCGTCTCTTCTAAACCAGTTCCAAAACAGCTTCCTGTCGGTGAACCATCAGCCTTAAAATCTTCAAGTCCTACAAGCAATCCTTCTTCCCCAACCACACCTAAATCGCCAACTATACCAAAATCTCCAATCACACCCAAATCTCCAACTATACCAAAGTCTGCCATTCCTCCCAAATCTCCAGCATTGAAGACAAGTGCTGGAGAAAAGACAACATCGCCTGCCAAATCACCGCCTGCTTCCAAACCTATCAAGGATAAACCTTTAGAAAAGAAACCTCTTACTACAACTGATAGTAAATCATTGGCTAAAAAACCTGAAGCACCAAAAAGCTCAGCCGCAGCAACAGTAAAACCTGCAGCTTCAACAAAATCTAGTGTACCGGCACCAAAAACTGCCACCTCTCCGAAACCCCAAATAACAACACCAAATAAAACCACATCAGTGAAACCCGATATTTCCTCTGCAGCCAAACCGAAACCAGGAGGTTCAAATGAAAATCCAAATGTTTCTGTCTCTACCGGGGCAAAGAAGTCAACAGCTACAATAGTGGCAAAATCAGCAGAGAAAAGCAGCAAAGACCCTGCAGGAGTAAAATCAGCTGTAATTGGGAAACCTGCTGCGGCTAAGGCTTCTAATGTCAAGATTGAATTGAAGGGAACAACAAAAAATGGAGCCAAACCTCTTCCTGGCAAGAAAACTGAAGAAGGTAAGAAACATGAGAAGTCTACTCAGGTTCAAGATCTTAAGGTAACTACCACAAATGAGATCAACCAACCACCCATGACCCAACAAGTAGCTGTTGTGTAAACTAATCCTAAGGATAAGAACAATCTTACAATAATAACAGCTGTTAAAACAAATTTTGAAAATAAAAATACATTTTATATTTTAGTAAAATGTAAAAAAATGAAAGTATGAAATGAAACAAAAGCTTTTTATATTGATTCAAGAAGTATTTTAGTTGTTATTAAGCTTTAAAAATAAATGTTTTCTTTTCTAGTATTTATTGCATAGTGCTACCTATAACATTTTTAAAGAATGGAATAAACTCTTGACTTAATGATTTAATAGCTGATAAGTTTTTCAAAACTTGTTTACATGGTACAATTTCATTTTAATAACAAGTATTATAATTTAGTTCTAAGAAATGCTTTATGTTTAAGTATATCCAAGGCTTCATTTGATGTTAAGTTGCCTTTATAGTGATTCTTTTTTTATAATACATTTAACAATGTTAATATAGACAGCATAACATATTTTTTAGATATGATGTTATGTATATTTACAGTATATGCCGCAAAAAGTGACTCCTTACTTTAGAAAGAACATGGATATTTTATTTGCATTGTGTGTTAAATATTTTTTGTTTGATGATAAAGATAATATTTATTTATGTTTTAAATATTTCACAGGTGTGTAATAACAATGTTTTACACATTCCCTATTATGAAATAAAAATGTATATACTAATAACATTTCTTTTCTAATCCCCCAAAACAAAATTGGTATGTTTAATTATTGAGAGTTAAGGTGGCCCAATGTGTGTATATATAAATACTATATATGTATAAAAAAAGTAGATTTGAATACCCGATCTTCGGTTATTTGACCCTTGCTGCCCTTGCTTTGCCTTGCTGTACCGAGAAACCAGAAACCACACACAATCTCTGTATGATATGACTGTGCACTGTATCAAAGAAAACCCTTTGGCTACCCCTATCTGTAATCAGAAGATACTGAAATTCTGAGATACTGAATGAATAAGTTACAAATCTACCACTGAATTTAGATTTAAAATTCAATTGTATAGTTTACTTTTTTTCAAGTGTCTTTTAATTCAAGTAAGCAGTGAAAACTTATTTGCCTACTTAGTAAGAAATGTATAGCTGATGTATAAAAAAACCGAAACTATATAATTTTTAAACGATGTGCTTACTTAAACAATAATTACTGTAATTTGAAAAACCTACCAAAGTCAATAGGCTGTAGAAAAATAATACAAAACTTTCACTATCTAACACTGATGAAACTTTGAAACATATCTCTATTGTAAAATAATTCATTGATATAAATCAAACATCAACTAACGACATATTTTTCATGGAACTTGTGAGGTTCACATTGAACATTATACTATTGGTTTTTGGATACTGTAGTAGATGTCCCATCTGTTTAGACTGATGCAGCCTATTTTAGCGAATTTGCCTATAGAGAAGTAGCTATTACCGTATGTGGCACGGTAAGACACCAATTTACTTTTACATTTTGATGTCCCCAGAGGCCAAAAACACCATTCGTTCAAATTTATATGTATGTACCGGGTGTCCGAAACCACCCGTACACCCCTTTAAAAACGAGGGAATCGGAAACCTTTTCTTACAAACAACAAATAATACAGAACTAGATAAATTGGACACAGTTTACCAAATGGTGATAATTTCAAAGCACAATCACAGCGGAAGTGGCTTTTTCAAACAGGAAGTAAACTTTTTTAAATGTAAACTACTGTACCAAATTTGATCACAGAATCGGATTCTACGTTAAAAATACATAACTTTTGTAATTAAAAAATAACTTGTTTTCTACCTCCCCCTATTAAAGTCAATAATTAATTAGGTAATTCATCTGCCAAAGTTACTTGAAACAATAATAGAGAAAAACAAATATAGATTACATAAAGGCATATGATGAAAAGAATCAGCTGTTTATTGTAAACACTATAGTAATTGAGTAACAGCTGTTCTATGCATTGCTTAGTTTAATTTTATTTTAGAAAGAAGTAATTCGTTTTTACATGAAAGTGGTTGACTCATTTAAAATCATAGTGTTTACAATAAACAGCTGATTATATTCATCATACCTCTTTGTCAAGTAACAACAAGTAACGTCTTTCTTTATGTTGCCTAACCTTAGTTATTAGCGAATTTCCCTATAGATTCAATTGGAAATCAATTCAATTGTCAGCAGGTTTGCTGGGCCTATATATATTCAAAAGTAATTGATTGAGCAACTCACAGAGTAGGCTACTGCCAAAATTCTATATCCTCTTTTTATAAAAAGGTTTTAGATTTTACAATAGGGAGCTAAGTGCAGACTCCTTGCTACTGTATTAGTATTCAAGATCAATTACAGATGAAAAGATAATTAGCATCTCTGAGTAAATCCATCAGGATTTGTGGTAGTAGTCTAAAAGTAAAATTTGATTACACATTAAACATCTTGAGGGCAAGCACTGGGTAGCTATTGTTTTGTCAAAAGGCGACATCGAGGAATATGAATATTGGCTATGTCACGAATGTTGTACTGGTGGACCTGGTCTCTTGTTGTGTAGTTTTCAAGATTCTCTTTGACCAGCAGCAGAGAATTCAAAACAAACTGACCGTGGACGGTAAGTATGCCAAGTTCAGCAAACAGAGGTCAACAGTGCTCTCTGGAGTCATTAGATGTTAAAGTTCTTACAGCAATCTTCTGTTGCAAGAGAACTATATGGCAACTGGATGAATGTCCCCAAAACACAATACCACATGTAAGATGACTAAGGTATAGGGAGTAGTATGCTATAAATAGGTACGATGGTGTCCACCAAATATTGGTCCACATTGTAAAAATAAATAAACCTGCCACATGTGCAACAAATTAAACTAACTTATTAAATAGCTGAGTGGATTGCAAAATAAATGCATTTGACAAATTGGCTTGCTTATACTGAGATACAATGTAAACTATTGTGAATTTTCTCTTTGATGGCATGGAGATGGAGACCAATCAATAATTATTTTTAAAAGCCTCACCTCAGAACTTTGAAAGCCATTGGTGCAGAGCTTCTGGTCAGCATTGAAGCGGGAATGGTCTTAAGATAATCCTTAGGATTGTAGCTTTGTAAAATATATGCCCAGTCGGTTCAGTTGTTTTACGTGATTGAGTAATACACACATGCAGACAATTCACCATTAGATTTTTATATAATAGTAGAGATTATTCATCATTATCATATCAGTTCCTTCATTAAGACGTTAAACAAAATGAGCAATAGGCCAAGTTACAAAAATTGGACAAGTTAATTAAATTCTTTAAAAATTTTAAAGAACTTCTTGACTAAAAGCAAGGGTTTCCCTGGAAAAGTTTTCGTAAAGGGCCATGGAGTTGTTCCTTATCACTAAACAAAATATCAGTGCAGTTGGAGACTTCCGGTCAAGATGTCGGGTCGTACAGTTCGTTATCCCTGTGGCGTCTGTGAAAAAACCGTGAATAAAGGAAATCCTGGAGTTACATGTGACGGATTTTGTTGTAAATCGTTCCATACCGATTGTGTGTCATTTGAAAGTGATAAATACCAATCTATAAAAGAGCTGGGAGATTCAGTCAAATGGTTTTGTGCAGGCTGCGAAGTCAGGTTAGCTAGGCTTAAGGATTATGCTCTGAGCTTTGATGACAACTGTAACCTACTTCAGAATGTTGGAAAGCTATTTAAATTAGTGAATGATATAGTAACTGACAATTGTTTGATTAAAGCAAAGCTAGATAATATTTCCAGTGACGTTTGTAGGTTAAAAGGCAATGTGAGCCCACCGGAAGTTCAAATCAATGACGAAGTACATATTGCTGATTCTGACTCTACTTTGACTCAAGTAGTTGGAAATAATGGAAATAATTCTGTGACGTACTCTCCACTGCATGGAGATGATGAACTTAGTTTTAAAAATTGCTGTAAGACTGGCAGCACTGACGATGACGTCACGCCTCATCAAGATGGCCGTGGCGATGACGCTGACGTTATTAGTAATTTTGCTAACCCCTCTAGAAGTGAATGTTATAGTGAGGTACTGAAACGTGGTAAAAACACTTCCAATATCACTACCAGTGTTGTTGTATCGCCTCAGTTATGTATGTCTCCTGGTGATGATGGCAATTGGAATCAAGTGACTAGGAAGAAAAGGATTAATGTAAATAGTCGTGGTGATAGAGAGAAGTCAAATCCAGTTCGTCCTCAATCTAAAGTGCAACGAAACCGAGCTATAATAGGCAAAGCCAAACAAACTGGACCTCTTGTTGTGGCGCAGAGGAAATCCTGGGTGTTTTTATCAAGATTTGACCCATGTGTGAAACCTGAAAGCCTAGTTGAGTATATAAGGAACTTGTGTCCTATTGAACACTCTCAAATCCAGTGTGAACAACTTCCCACTAAGTACCAGGGTTACTCATCTTTTAAGGTAGGTGTACCTTCTGACTCTATTGACAAGCTGTTGGATAGCAATCTCTGGCCTGAGGGAATACTTATATGTAAATTTTTGACTCCTAGAACTAATAGTCACAGGACCAGTACTAGGCCTAACCTTGAACAACATGATAGGCCTAGGCCTACTTCTAAGACTTCTGATGGTCCAAAAAACGGGACGTAAGCCCCAACCCACATTGTCTTGGGGCGGAAAAAAACTGTGATATTAGTCTTAGGTTTGATTTCTTAAATATTAGGTCTATTTTTAACAAGATAGAAGACCTTGAAGTTTTGTTACATAATGAGAACCCTGAAGTATTGTGTGTTGCCGAAACGTGGCTTAATGAATCTAAGCTGAATTGTTTTAATGTAAATGGATACAAAACCATTTCTGAATATTCTAGACCTAACCGAGTAGGGGGTGGAGTTGCTCTGTTGCTTAAAACCGACTCTAGGCTTAAATTTAAGCCGATGACATTATCTATTGACGAAGACATTTGTTCTGAAGGTGTATTTGAGTTCTGTTTGGGACTAATGCAGCTAGACAAGTTCCAAATTATTGTTGTGGTATTGTATCGGCCTGGGACTGCCAACAGCGCTGATGTGATTGATTTTATTGATCGTTTTGACTTGTTGATTTCTACCCTCAGAGATAAGTTTAATATCCCGCTTCTTATTTGCGCTGACTTAAATATAAACAATCTTGAGAGATCCTGGGAAAGTCAGCTGCTTCAGGATTTGTTAGAATGTAATAACCTGAACATTATATTTAAAGGTCCAACGAGAGTAACACCTGATTGTATAACTCAGCTTGACTATTTTATTGTTGACTCGTGTGTTGCACATATGTTTCGTGCCCCCAGTGCCAAACCTGTCTTTTTTTCTGACCACCATTTGTTATCAGTACACTTGTTGTGTGAACGTTTTGGAGAGGAAAATGTAAATAAGACAGTGAAGAGGAAATTTACGGCCTCGACTTTTGAAGCCTTCAAAATTTTATCTAGCAATGAAGCTTGGATGCCAGAACCTAATTTAAGAAATATTACCTCTAATGATTTATTTGACCAGTTCTACGATTCGTTTATGTATGTTTTTAATGTAAGTTTCCCTGTGTCTACTTCAAATACAAAGAATGAACATAGCCCTTCTTGGGTCAGTCATGAGGTATCGCAGTCGCATGAAGCACTCTTGGACCTGTACTGGAATAGGTCGCCTCACTGTTCTGTCGATGGAAAAAATGCTTATCGCGCAGCTAAACGTCACCACTCTGCACTTGTTAACAAAACAAAAAAGGCCTTTTTTGGTAACAAAATATTAAATTCCAAAAACACAAGCAAGGAATCTTGGGCAGTGGTCCGTACACTGTGCGATGAAAAGTATCAGACCCAATCAAACCTGATTCTTATGATCGATGACGTGGAAGTCAAAAATCCTCAGACAATAGTAGACTATTTCTGTAAATCTTTTCACCAGGAAATATGTACGTTGGCTAAAGATAATGTAGCCCCTGTGTTGCCCACTGATCTCGAAGCGAGTCGCTTTGTACTGTCTCCTACTTCTGCGTCTGAGGTTCGTGAAGTCGTCTTATTAATAGGATCAAAAAAAAGTTCTGGCATTGATGAAGTCCCATGCAGCCTTCTCAAACTTTGCAATGAAAACATCTTTGAAGCATTGGCCTGCGCTATTAACAAGTCGTTTGAAACTGGTTGCTTTCCTGATTCGTTGAAAACTTCAAAGGTTGTCCCTGTATTTAAGAAAAATGATCCTCTTAACGCAAGTAACTACCGGCCTATTTCTGTCCAGCCTTGTTTTGGTAAAATCTTTGAGATTATTTTCCTTAAAAGATTGCTAAGTTTTATTGAAACAAATAACATCTTGTCAAATAACCAATTTGGGTTCAGAAAAAACATGTCTACCTGTGATGCCATTTTTGCCCTTTTAAAGGAAGTATATAACCACCTTGACATATCTGACAGCTTACTATGTCTCTTTTACGACATGACAAAGGCTTTTGATCTTCTTGACCACAGGATCCTTCTGGATAAGCTGCGAATGCTTGGCATTTCTGGAAACCCACTGCGATGGATTTCATCGTATCTTAAAGATCGGCACATGATTGTATCCTTGAAGCACAGAGGCCCTGACAACATCCTTCGGACATATAAATCGTCTCCATCACCAGCTCTGAACATCGGTGTCCCCCAGGGATCAAACCTTGGGCCCATCCTATTCCTGTTATACGTGAATGACTTGCCTGGCTCCATATCATCTGGAAATTTATGGCTTTTTGCCGATGACGCCTGTCACCTAGTCCCAAGCCCAAATCGGAACATCACGATTGAAAACGCCCAAACTGGCTTGCTTGAAATGTCTACTTGGTGTAGCGAAAATCATCTGGTCCTTAATTCTAGTAAAACTAAATTAATGGAATTTTATAACAGGAAGAAGCCTGAACCACCTCCGATATTGACCTTGGACGGGGTGCTACTTGAAACCTGTAGTGAAACCAAATACTTGGGCCTACACATTACGGAGAACCTTAATTGGGGAACACATGTCGATGCAATAGCGCCCAGACTGTCATCTGTCACCTACCTGCTGTTTAGACTTCAAAAGCTGGTTGACATCGAGATTCTCCTTAAGGTTTATTATGGCTGTTTTCATAGCATAATCTCATATGGTTTGGTATTTTGGGGTGGTTGTAGTGAGGCAAAACGCATCTTCATCCTTCAAAAGCGTGCAATTAGAAGAATATGTGGAGTTCATAGACGGACACACTGTAAACCTTTGTTCCAAGAACTGAACATCCTCACACTTCCGTCCCTCTTTATATTGGAATCCGCATTGCTTGTTAAGAAGAACCCCAATATTTTTGTAACAAACAGCATGGTCCACAATTACAATACAAGAAGAGCAACAAATCCACATGTACCTCAAGTAAATTCCACCCTTGCAAGCAAGAGCCCTTACTTCAATAGTATAAAAATTTACAATAAATTGCCTCAGTACATCACACAAGAGCCCTCTGTCAGCAAATTCAAGAACCTGCTAAAAACATTCTTAAGTCAAGAGGCCTACTACAGTGTTGATGAGATATATGTCTAGGCCATGTACAATCTTGAAGAGGAAATGAATCCATCTATATAAGTAAATATGAAGAAATGTATAAAAACCTGACGACCACGTCGCTGATGCGATACCAGTGGGAATTCTCCAAGTATCCAAGTAAAGTAAGTATCCAAGTATCAGTGTTCTATGTGCCTTTTTACATGTACATGTCCCTGGACTCATATAAGTCCACATGGCATGGACTTAAAATATAACATAGAGATAGCAATTAAATAAATCAATGTAAAAAGGCAATAAAATAGAAAGACACCATTTAAAAAACTTTAATTTCTATATAGTTTGTCAACAACTTTCAATTACTTAAATCATATGAAAATAAAGTATTAGTTTAAATTAATCAAATAAACATCAAAATACAAAACGTAACTTTTTACATATAATAAACAAATTATGCTAACTTCGTGACATTTGGACATTCCGATGTTACAGAAATGTGTTGCAATCATGCCTTAACAATGCGAATGATGTAACATGGAAACCAGTATGGAGCACTTAAAGTTTAATCTCCAACGTTTTTATTACTTTATTTACTTCAATATATAAACAATACATTACAAATTTTCATTATGATGATTCAAAGAAAAAATACGGACAGTGAATAACATCACATGAATGGATAGTATTAACTATTAACAATGAAGGTGAAAAAACAAGGCGCTAAGCTTTAAACAAAAAATATTTGTATTGTATTGTAACTATCACTGAAGTTATAACAAGCTCTTTTGGGCACAAAATAGTAATAATTAATTCAGCAAGGATTTTTTTTCCAAAATGTTTTCTCAGTCTCAAATTTTAACCCTAACTTGCGATCTTGTTTAGGCAAATCCGAAGCCTTCTGAACACTCATGGATGGCTTTCAAAAGATAGGTCCTTAGCTTCGTATAAGTCTCGTAGACAGGTAAATCTAACTGGTTAAAGCTGAAACACAGACAGACAATGCAAAATCAAGAAAATAGTCTCCAACTGCTTATACAACAAGTTTTGAGGAATAGCTCAAAATTCTAGATGAAAGAGGTAATTCTATTAAACATTGATCCATGTTATACTAGTTTCATTGAGTGCAGTACTATACATTTAACACGTTCAATGGCTGCGCGATGGCCGGCCACTGCCGGTGGTGTGAACAGCTAATGCGCTGCGTGGATGAGTGCGCGAAAACGTTTAAATTTAGTTTAATGTAAATAAGAGACATATACTGCGTACCAGTTGTTGAGGACGTAGTTTTACAAGAACCCAACAGATAGCAGCTCTAAACAATCCTGCTATGCGGTCCTCAGTATGGCCAAATGGAAGGAAAAAGCACGGGTGAATTACCCGGATACACCATAAAAAAATACCGCAAGAAAATGGCCAAGCAATGTTAGGTTCCTTCCACAATGCTACAGTACATACATTATCGTTGTTCTATTGCATGTCATTAGATTTAAGCCCATACTACAATATTTTTTTTAAACAATCCCTACCACCGATAAATTAGTCAAATCTGAAAACGAACTATACCAGTTTGAAGTATAAAACTGGCACAACAAGCGGCAAGCGAAACAACGTCTCACGACAGAGGCTAACCTCACACTAGAACAATTGTTTGTAAACGGCACTTTGACGAGTATACTCGTTGCACGCCACTAGAAAAGGCCAGCGGTGACAAGATTACTCGTCTTTTGCAGTGAACGTGTTAAGATATTTTTTCCACGGTTCTGAAAGCAACTATTATTGAATATAACATTTTCTTCAAACTACAATTTAACCTGTAAAAAATCCCTATAATTTTACCTCCACAAATGACTACTAGTACAATATGACCAGAAGACAGTTTAATTATACTGAAAAAATATTGTTGGCTCCAACTTGCAGCCAAAGCTATAAATGATGTTGTGTAAACCAGTTTTACAAATATTTTACACTTATTTACTATTTGTATTTGAGCATCTATTAAGGAAAGGTTTCTTTTTCATTAACCCATTTTGTTAGGTACGTACCAAGTATGGGCTGAGGGTAGACGATCTGTGGACCGTTCATCACGATGGATCTGGAACTTTTGAACACCATTCATGCCTTCAAGGGCAGCAAACCCTTGAAGTGGAACTTTGGATGTCCCTGTGACAAATTGTAGGAATTTTGCTCTGTCAGCGTGATCAAACTCCCGCAGTGCTCGCCAGAACCATTGGATCTGGAAATTATGGCAAGACGTTAATACAATAGCGAAACAAGTGAAACAATATAACAACATATACATACATTACAAACAAAAATCAATACATCTCAGATGTGCAATGAATGCATTCCAGCCATATTTAACTTACGCTTACATTCTGCATTGATCTTTTGATCACAAATAATATGGTGTTTTATGTTATTATTTTATTTTCAAATTTATCTACACTCATGTTACTATGTTACTATGGTCTTGTTATTATCTAAGGGGTGTGCGATGCAGCAAAAAATGTTTGATTCGATTCAAAAGATTTTCAATTTGAATCGATGCAACTTGATTCAAAGCAATACGGCACTTTTCTATTCATGTCAATAGAGTGAAATAACAATAATTAGAATTTACCACATTTTTGTAACGCAAATTTTTGTTCATGTGAGATTAGGCCTATTCATACATAAGACATATATGAATTTTAGGTGAACAAATAATTTATTTTCAATCATATATTAGAAGAACCTGTATTGCTGGAAATGTCAGTGAGCTGCTTGCCTAGCCTATTTCATAATATTGATTTTAGAAATGAAGATGTCTAAGTGTAAACAAATTAAAACATTTTTAAGATTTATACAGAAACTTTCAATGATTTACATTGATAAATTCTGAAGAGTTTTATCAATGTAAACCTGATAAATAAAATGGAATCAGACCTACAAACTTCACAAGGTATACATAGCTTCAGACCCACACAAATACCAAATTTATCAGTCTAAAACATCAGTCTTACTAGTTCAGTATACAATTTTTCAGACTTGTGTTATTTTAGAATGATTTTGGAGCGACTTGTTTTGGCTATGCTTACAGTAGTAAAACATGTCTCACACAGCTAATTTTATGCTTAACAAAACTTCCAATTATTTGCAATTTGTCAAAACAGAAAATTATAAAACAATTAATGCAATAGTTCATGCAACAGATTCATTAAATAAGAAAAGGAAACGCAACATCAACAAGCTCCTGTATTGCATTTACTTTCTGAAGGCGTTTTTTCGTATATGGATACTGAATCCCCCATGAATCGAATCGTTTTTTGACCACCACTGAATCGAAGCGAGATTCGATGCATCAAATCGAAACAAATCGGAATTTCAATGAATTTTCGATGCATTTCACTCCCCTACTATCTAACTTGGCCTTTTTTTAACAGTTGATTCCAAGAGCATGTAATTTAGCACCTAGGCCCTGAATTGACTTTCAGATTAGTAGGTGAGCACATAGAATTAAACAACCCATTCCTATTATTAGAACATCGGCTTATTGCAGATTTGGTTAGAAAAGCATAATTTTTATAGCAAATCATATCAAATGGCCAATTTTAGAGATTCTGGCTTTTATTGCCATATTTTAAACAAACAATCAGACATCGCTAACTTGCACTAATCAATGAGTTGATTGAACCTTGTTCTAAACTAAATATTAAAAATCAAGACACACTTTCAATAAATATTAAAAAAACAGAAAAAAGGCAACTGTTGTTCTTGTTGTTACCTGCAGTGAGTTTGGCTGATACTTGTAGTACTCTGTATTTGCCTTCAGGTCCTCTATGTCAACATTAGGAAGCCCTGATATTAACAGCTCAAGCTCCTGCTCGTTGAATATGCTGATCAACCTCTTGGGGATTATGTCGTAGAATCCCTCCAAGAAAGAGTTTAGCCTGGAAATTATGTTTTTCATTAATAAAAAGTCTAAGACAATATGTGATAGACATATAAAATTTCAAAATTTTAATTGTATTACCCTTAATTCTAGGATATAGAATATTTATTTCATCACCCTAACAGCGCCTAAATTAAAAACTTCCCATTTTTAAACTACTGGAAACATTTTTAACTGCTTATGTACTTGTGCATAGTATTTTTTAAAACAAAAATTAAGGCGTGGACTGCCAACTGAGCCACTGCCATCTTTACTATTTTTAATCCCACCAAGTGAGGTCATTCAATCAGAAGTATTGGAAGGTACAAAAAATATTTGCTCATAACTCTAGTAAAAAAACAACTGGAAACTCTAATTTGATCAATACTAACTAGTGATGTGTCGATACAAGAAGGCAATTTTTGGTTTCAACGGTTGTTGGAAAAATTACAGATACCAAGAATAATTCTTGATCAATTATTGGTGTTTTCTGTCTTTTTTTAAATTGATGTTTAAATATCGGTACTGCTACTTTGGTGCCAAATGAGCTTGGGCATATTGATCGCTTGGTATTGTGGCTTGGTATTGTGGTAGCGGAGACTGAGAACGGCTACAGATGGACCAATGGCAGCAACCATAGGCTGACTAATAAATCCAAACTATACAAAATTCTTTTATTTCATAGTAGGGATGGACAGATCTTGAATTTTTTTAGAAATTTTAATTATTGTCCTACGAGATGAGATTTTATTAATGTAAAATTACATCTGCAGAAAGTCAATGCAATACCCCCAATACAGGAGCGTGTTGTTGAGTTTCCTTAGCGAAGGCGTACTTATTTAATTAATTCTTTGTATGCAAATATTGCTTAAATTGTTTTATAATTTTTTGTTTTGACATTGCAAATGATGAGAAGTTTTGTTAAGTGTAAGCAGTGTGAGACATGTTTTACTATGCAAATATAGCCAAAACAAGTTAATCCAAAATCATTCTATAGCAAAAGACAAAAAAAATGTACTTTACTAACAGATGTTTCAGACTGATAATTTTTTTTTTCAAAGTTGAACCATATCATAACTGATATCACCATGTTTTCATTGCGTAAGAGTTATTTTTTATAAGGTAGGCCTAATTTAATATATTTTTTTATAATGTTGATTTTTATTGAGGTTTTTTAATAAAAGATTTGAAATATTTTAGCCTTTTAACATTAATATAACCAGTCATCTGTCATAAATCAGTAGGTATTTAACAATGTTAAAATAAGGTCAAAATGTCAAACGTACATTTCCCATATGTATGAGAAGGGAAATCCCGTCTTAAAATTTTATGAAAAATAAAAAATCCCGTATTGTCTCAAACTAAAAATCCAATCTCGTCCATCCCTAAATCACAGGTGTTTTTCGGGTCATCAAAATTCATGTACAATTCATGGTTTCCCTGGTTTCATGGTTGGCTGGACACCCTGTATAGTAATAAATTTATTGAATTTGTGATTATAAACTACAATACTTACAAAGTAAGCTATTAAGTCCTAAATTCTTTGAACTTGGTTTAGCATTTTATTACAGAGTTAATATTATAACTGACACCCTTAATTAAGCAAAAATTGACAACTATTTGTGCAACTAACATTTTTTTATGACATAAATATATCATGTAAAAAACCGCAACATTACTTTTACAGAACGGGTTCAAGTGGCACAAACACATCACTAGTATCAACATAATTTACATTACAAATTACAGATTGATCTAAAGAACATACTGTTTTCGGATGGCTCCAGTCATCTTCATCTGGCAGACTAGTCGTATGTAATCCATTTTGTTGTCTTCTGTAACAATAATGTTACGACCATTTGGTAGTAGGTCTCTGACGTCAGTAACACCAAACTCTTGCACCTATAATGACAATGTGTTGTGATGAGCATCAGGTTACACTTCTACTATCTACTGTCTGAACAGGTCCTTTATTAGGACTACATATCAAGTGTTATGTTTTGTGACATTTTATCGTACAATATATATTATCTATAAGCTCCTGAACTGATATTTTCTCAGGTAAGCTAGCTCAACTCAATCCCTTTCCAAAGAAAAAATCTTGTTACATATAACATTTAGTTTTTGCTATAGGAATGAACAATACAGGGTGTTTTTAAAAGAATACCGGGATTTCAAACGATCGTTGCTCGGGGACTATTCAAGATAATTAAACGATTTAAACGTCGAATTGGAGGGAATAGAATACAGTTTTTTTCTCATTCTTTCATACAATTCGGAATGATTAATTAAAATTGAAATTTTAATCAATCTTATATGAGCGTAAAACTGGCAAAGTCTGTACGCGTAGGGCGATTGGCAGGTTTATCTGTTGTCTTAACTGAATCTTTTTCGGTACAAAGACTCTATATTTTATAGTAGCATCATAAAGTTACCAATTTATGTTCGTTAAACCGAAGACTTCGTCGGGCAAACTTTTCGGGCTTCTGATGCAGAATTGTCGGATTTCTTCGGCTATGTCATCGCTTGTTTTTAGCCGGCCAGGTGAATGTCTTTTCAAAACATTTCGGTGCCACAAAACTCATTAAACCAGCTTCAAGTTTCTTTATCATCAAGTAGATTTAAATTTAGTTTAATTTAGCAATGGATATAAACTCTGTGAACTACAGATTACAATCTGTGCCTTCTGTTGCGCCATAAACGTCGTACTGGCGACTGGCGTCAGGCGTATGAGTCACAATAGCGGCCTATCACCCCGCACCTGTTTTACGCATACCAAGGTCAACATTTCCTCCCTTGCAACACAGGAAACAAAACTTAGTTATTTTAGCTTTAATTTGACGTATAAAACGTTTAGTTACCTTGAATAGTATCCAAGCAATTACCATTTAAAATCCCGGCATTCTTTTAAAAACACACTGTTTGTCACACTCTTAACTCTTATTCATGGTTGTTTTTCTAGATGATTTTTTATAAACAAAAAAAAAATCCATGTCAGAATTCAACTGCAATATTATAGGTGGGTCACAAACATATACAGGTATGAAAAAACTGTAGCTACTCCATAATGAACAGTATGCAAAGAAGTGTGGCTACCAAATTCTAACCTAAATTAAAAATACAATTAATTGTCAAAAATGAACTATTCCGTTATGAATGGCTGCTTCATTGCAAATCACTTTTAAGTTAGTTATAAGAATACTTAATTTCTATGATCTAGGTAACATTCATAGTTACCAATATATAGTAAAGAGATGTTACTTAACCCTGAATTTCCAGCAGTCCAGAAGGAGATTTCTGTTCTTAAACTGTAAGGCAAGCTATGTTAAGTGGTGAGGACAAAGTTACTCACCTCCGTACTGAATGTTAGCTCATAGCCCAGCATGTCCACATGGTTCTCCATGAGGAAGATCAGACCCTTATAGAAACTATAATCTTCACTCTCCATGTCCGTATATTTGACTAGAATTCCTAAGATATGTTTGTAAAAAGAACGAGTGAAGTAGCATTCTAGCAATTTGTTGTCGTAGATTGCTTTAGCTGCAACAAAACAAACAGATATTTGTTATGTATGTTTGGAAAAACTTCATTTAGATAGTATATTGCAAATATTATGATTTTCTGCCTACTAGATTAAGTTAATATCATATTTTTCAAATTTAAAGTCTGATTAAAGTTAGTCAAACACAGAAGACTCCCTCTAGTTCGGCTTCGGTTGGATCGGCCACTGGATGGTCCGGCCCGGTCTCAGGGGGACAAGTCATATCGTTACGGGCGAATGACCTTCGACAGGATTCAACTTAAATGTTTCGTTTCTGGCCATAGAAGTAAACAATTCATGTCATTTTAGTTGGCGGGTGCTTCTATGGGTGAATTGTTGGATATTACCTATGTAAAACTATGTTACATAACCTCAAAATACCAAGAACATTTTATAAATAGTTTTTCTTCAGTCTTATATGTTGAAATGGAGTGCATAATTAAATATTTCAGACCATTTTTTACTCGGTAGGTTCCCCAGGGACGTATTTAAGTATCTGCCGCCTCTAGGCAACGAAGTGTGCCTCCCCCCCCCACCACTTTTCAGCGCACTCCCCGACCTCACTATTATCACCCCAATGGCCAATACATGCCCTGTCAGTTGATTTTGTAGAAAAATAAACGGCAATATTGCATGCTGCATAAAAAAAATAATAACTTTTTGAGCCCTTTTAACAGACGTTTTTGTGCCGTTTTTATGCAAAACGTGATCCTGGCTTGGATACATGGAATGCAATCAGTAATTATAATCACGTTTTGCGGCGTCAAACGGCACACAAAATCATCTGTATACAAGGGCTCTTATAAGGCTTTTCATTGGATACTTTTAGTCAGATCCACCAGAGAGACATGCTATTGGCTTTTAAATGAAACAAATATGTTTCCTCATAACAGTTTTATAAAAATAAAAAAAGCATGAATCGAAAAGAAAAAAGTACGTACTTTTTCTTAATAGAATATTAGACTAATATATAATTTTAAATGAGTTAAGTTAGTACAGTAGTAAGTATTTTGTTCACACTTTCCTTATTTCAAATTTTTCAACCTTTCAGCTAGCGCTGCCGTAGTGACTAGTTAGTGCCGTATGAAGTATGAAGTAAACAGAGGGAAGTGTTTTCTTTGTTCCCCACTACGCTGACATAGCGCGCGTGTCCGCCAGACCAATTAATAGGGCAGCACAGAAAACTCAGCACAGCCGTGTAATAAACTATTGACTTTTGTTTGACTTAAATACTTCTGAAATAATTTTATACATAATTCAAATATTTCAAATGGATGTTTTTCTGTTGCCAGAATTATTTGCTAAACGTTTGTTTTTTTAGATTAAAACCTCCCTTTTTAATTTTTTAACCTCCAAAATTGTGCCGCCTCTAAAATTTGCCTAGTCCGCCTATTTGGAAATATGTCCCTGAGGTTCCCCCATTATTGTTTTTAAACACCACGGTTTATTTGACAAAAATAAATTAAAGCAAAACAAAGAAATAGCCATCGTTATCTTCAAGGTCAAGCTATCCGCTTGCACTGACAATCATCTGCTCTTTACACTTAACTGTCTACTACTTCTGTGCGCTTGCTATCTCACAACAGTTTGTGATTGGGTGATTAGTAACCATGGCAACTTGTTGAATGTGTGGATGAAGAGAAACCAAAGAATAAATAGAAGAACAAAGAAGAAAGAATAAGCGGTGTTTTACGTCATCCATTGTTATCTTTATCCTATTTTAGGATTGCCGTTATTATCTTTAAGACTTAAGTACTATGATTTTATGCTGTTTTATGAGTTATGTAATGTTTTTATCGACATTCTTATGTTCCGAAACAACATGTAGAAGTAGCCTATGCTGACTCAATTGTTCTGTTCTTTACGTGATTGATTGCTGTACATACAGTGTTGTGTAATTTTTGTTTTGCTTGAGTAAGCGTTATTTTAACCGTTACAGTTTTTATTACTGAACCAAGTTTAATGACTTAACATATCACGATTGCGCAATACTATTATTTGTATTTTGATTATGTAAAATGCAAATTAATTATCACATTAACGTCCATTTTATACAGTATTAGGTGTTTTATGGGTATGTAATGTTTATGCCATGTTGGATTAACCATGGTTTTCAGTTATCCGGATTATTGATGGCCCTCAGCCAGTGGTCCGGTCCCGAGGTGGCCGAACTAGAGGGAGTCTACTAGTTATACATTTTGTTGTACCGATGAGCTGAATTGATACTTACCGATAACTCTGCCAACAAACTTGAAGTAGCAGAGATGGTTAGGATTGCAGTGTGAGGAGGGGTTGATCATATAGGTAACTCTGTCCCCGGGTGACGTGGTAAATAGAGCGTACATAGGGTTGAAGATCTCACGAGATATTATCATATACCATTCTCTAAGTAAACCACCTGCGTCTTGTCCCTCTTCACCTGAAATGCACAATAAGAATATCAGCACAAAAGTGTAACAAAGTACATCAGTTTTCAGTGCAAATAAAAATACCCCCATTGCAGCAAACCTGCAGGCTAAGCGAATTCACATTTTCCGGGCTAGATTTCAACTAACATATTCCTTTAAAATTGTCAGTCATTTTAATGAGTACTTAGGTTTGCTGCCAAAGGAAAGTTAATGAGGTTTTTTTTATTGAAATGTTGATAGCTTAGTATGAATTCATAAACAAGCAAACTACAACAGTTTATTTATTCCCCATAAGAATGACATGGACATTTTTAATTAACACTCTTTTGTGTTTTCCCCACAACCATTAGGCATACAATACCGCTTCAATATATAAAATTATTTCTTTAATTAAAATCAACAAAATAGTTTTAAAATAAATTTTGAAATTTAATCTTTATATGGCCGAAAATTGGAAAAGCCCCAAAAAATGTTGATTCCTATAGTCCGATCATCCTGGTTCCCGAACTTGTTTGAATAAACGTAGGTTTACATGTAGGCCTATGTACAAAATTTAATCAAAATCGGATTATTTTTGCTTGAGTTACCGCGCTAACAGAATTTAACATGAATTTAACGGAGCGGGTTAATGGCCTCTGGGAACCTCAAAACGAAAAAGTAAATGGGCCCTGGGTCCAGGTCTTACTATGAGTCCAACAGTAATAGCTTATTCCCTATACGGGAAATTTGGTAAAAACAATGTAGGCTACATACAAAATAAACAGTTTTATATTATTCCTAAGACAAAAATGTAACGGGCCTAATTTTAATGGTGAGGGGGGGGGGGGTGGAATTTTTCCGGTTATCCCAAATACGTTGATTTGCCCCATGCAAAGAGTGCAGCAAACGCTGAACGTGGTGACGTCATGTGAAGGGGATGACTGTAATTATCTATCCCGCTGCCAAGGCTGAAATTCAACTCACCTTCAAAAACTATGTAAAATCTGTTTTTCCATTCCTCAGGAGTCCTTCTATGTAATTCTCTAAAAGAGTCTTCAAACACTTGGGTCCTTCTAACGTGAACCGCCAACTCCTCGCGGCGATGGCCTTCGTCTGCACGTTCGAGCTCTCCACGGAAGTAGCGTCGCTTGACATCAAAGTCAAGTACTCGTGTATGATTGACGAGAACTGCGAAGGGTCCCTCAAGCAGTGGTGTAGTCGTCTGTCGTAGGATCTGGTTAAGCACAGTCCTGTGTGTTTCTATAAACAAATATGAACAAAATTATTCATTGGAAAGCCTAATTAAGGTGTTATGGTATGTATATTATGAATAGTTAATATCAGGGAAGAGTTAATGTCTTGCAAATTTTATTATTTTAGTTTTCTCAAATTTGAGATTTGATTTACTACTCACACATTACAGACTACAGAACACACGATTGATTTTTAAGTTTATTCTTAAATTTATTAACTGTCTTTTGGTATTAATATCATCTTATCAAATATTTCTACATGGTGTCTACTAAACCTGGTTTGTAAAATTCAAGGAGTTTTCCAGGAGAATTCAAGACAAATTCCTGAATTTTAAGGAGCTACTATCGGAACCCGTTTAACTAATCGCAACCCGCTAATAAATGAAAATTATTATTAGTAGGCTATTATTATTATTAATAATGATTATTATTATTTGAAACAAAACATTTCCAAAGAATAATATTTTATACAACATAATAAAACACTATAACTGGTAGGTAAGGCGACACCAGTTATCATCTCCCGCGATCGCGGCAATACCCATGGTGAGCATATCTTGCGGTTTTAGCAACACCGATAATCGTTTCCCGCGATCGCGGTACAACCGTAGGCATCTCACGCGTCTCTCGCGATTGCGGCAATACTCGTGAGCATATCTTGCGGTTTCGGCGACACCGATAATCGTCTCTCGCGATCGCGGCAATACCCGTGAGCATATCTTGCGGTTTCGGCAACACCAATAATCGTTTCCCGCGATCGCGGCAACACCCGTAGGCATCTCACGTGGTTTCGGCAACACCGATAATCGTCTCTCGCGATCGCGGCAATACCCGTGAGCATATCTTGCGGTTTTAGCAACACCAATAATCGTTTCCCGCGATCGCGGCAACGCCCGTAGGCATCTCACGTGGTTTCGGCGACACCGATAATCGTCACTCGCGATCGCGGCAATACCCGTGAGCATATCTTGCGGTTTCGGCAACACCGATAATCGTTTCCCGCGATCGTGGCAACAAAAGCGATAGTGTTTCGGTTAGGCGACGATTCCGATGACTCGGCTCCGGATTCCCGGAGGTTTGGGTGGATTCCTGGAGTTTTCCAGGACATTTCAAGGTAAGATAAAATTCCCGGAGGTTTCCCGGTTTTCCCGAATTTCCCAGAGAGGAGACACCATGTTCTAGTAATGTTTTTCATTGTTATGGACCTACAAAGTAAACAAAATTTATTTTCTTCTTTAACTTTTGTAACTGATCTGGGCCTAGTTGATGTTGCATCAAGATACTACAGTTTAATTTAGACAGGTCTATCAGTTTGACTTGATTTAAAAAAATAAATGTTTTAAACAGAAATCTGTTATTTACACCAGCAAACTTTATCAGTGGCTTAATTCAACAACCTTAATATTTATTCTAAAACTGGTGACAGCTGAAACATGAGTATGGATGTCTACAACAATAGGCAAAAGTAGCTGATTAATTACTGACAGTTACAAACAGTTACCTGCGAACTTGAGGAACTTGAGTTGATGCGGAGGGACAGGTGGGCCAGACTCTTGTGAAGATTGAGTCGTCGGGAAGTAGTTGTACGCCTGAGACGAAGAAGGGTCATTGGTAGGCTCAGTGGGGAGGGGGGAAACTGGTGGAGGGGCTTGTGTCAGTCCGTCTAGACCCAAGCCTTGCTGCGACTGTTGGGAGGTGGCGGGCGTCTCCTCTATCACAATGGGCTGCTCACTGCTATTCCTGGTGTCTCCCCTTTGGTCAGTCTTATCCATACCACTCGCATGTACCAGGAAAAACGCTTCAACAGCAGGCTGTAATCCAAGTATAATTTCAGTAAATAGTAAAGACAAAGAAAATATAAAATAATTTGTTTGATCATCGCCAACATTGAGATTAACTGTCGTCTTCTGGGATCCCTGCAAAATCCTGAATATCTTCCTCAGTCATGGAAACATAATCACGGTCTTTCGCGGTCGCGAAAAAATCCTGAATATCACTCAGCGGTATCAGAAACACCATCATCGTCTCCCGAGATTGCTGTGAAATCACGAACATCTACTTTAGCCATGTGGACATTATCATCGTTTTCCGCCATCGTGGCCAAATTCTGATCATCTCCGGCGGTCGTGTAGACCTCATAATCATCTCCCGTGGTCCTATATATTTCACGGGAGATATATTTCATATTTATATGAAATATATTTCACCTACGACCGTTTCAGTTCTTAACAGCATTGTTGTTTTACTTTACAATACAGTTAATGAACCAATGAGGGTCAAGGATTGAAAGAAAAGAATTAAAATTGTAATGCATCGAATGTCAACTAATCAGCTGTTTAGACCAATTTTTAATGAATGGTGACATTACAATGTTGGTACAGTGTTTGGTACAATGATTGGTTGCACACTGTCAGTTGCACTTAGAGGTTATAAACGAAAACATAACCTCTCTTAGAAGTTATGGGTAGCGATTGTTTTAGGTAAAGTAGTGTAGGCAACTCGCATAAATAGTTTTAACAACACGTTTTTAGGGCACTTGCCAAGGCTCGTACCTTAAATTTTCTATTTATGTTGTTAACACTATATTTACGTGATCGTTGCGTAAACAACTATAACAGTACTGAACCCAAATTTTCTCTAATTATTATCAAACATAAAAAAAAAATTAAATCAGTTGATTTTAATGTTGGTTACAGATTTCAATTAAATCAATTCAAATTTCAAACTAATAGTACTTGAGAAAATGACAAACCTGTAGCACCAATACAGCATGGCTGTCATTGGTGTGTTGCAACTCTGTGAGACATTCACTGAGAGTGTTCCACAGAATATCCAGGTTAAGCTGTTCACTAAGTGGAGGTAGAGGTGTTTCTTCCTCACACATATTGATCACCACCACGTTTTCTGAGGCTATAAACATGAACATATGGTTAATACTACACGGCTAGTCACTACAGGTAGGTTCCCAATAGTTAACAGATTTGTGGTGAAACACTCCAATTTGTACCACCATTTACCATTTTGTAAATCAAAACTGACTGTTTCCAAAGACATCAGAGTATTTAATTATTTCATTGTCACAAAGGATTTGTGTTTTTGAGAATTGTTTACATAAATTATCGTTAAATCCACAAAAAATTTTAGTCTTCAACTACACTTCATTCCAATTTCATCGTGCAGTGCTGAGTGTCTACTAGGCATGTATTCACAAGTAGACTTCTCATCCCATTGAAAATTTTGAAGCTCGTTTTTTGTGTCAAGTTCATGTCCAGTGACACTGATCTCAAGTGTTTACGAAATTGTGTTTCTGTTATTTTAGGGTTAATTTCATGATTTGTGATTTACTGTTTGGTTATATAACTAGGGTACGAGTTATTGATTATGATTGGATCGTTTTATTTGGTTAAACGAGGTTTTAAATTACTGAAATAACAAGAAACAAATTGTAAACTAAACACGACCTCTACAGTGTACCGGACAGAACTAACAATAAAATTGGCTTCAGCTGTTACATAAGGATGAGAAATCTACTAATTCCATTGACTATTGTATACTGAACTCTAATTGTATCAATAGTCAAAGATTAAAGTGTAATATCCTTTGCAACAAATAGCCTAATTCAAAAAATCTGTCAAAATGAAAATAAAATAGCACGTAGTACGCCTATAAGGATTATTTAAAATTTATTTTTAACCGTAATACCATAGATATTATCGTTCCTTAATCTGTGGCAATACAGATTAAAGACAGTGCCCGTGCTCTAAAATAAAATTCACCAGAAAAAGTGGGAATTTCCTACAATCGTCTCAACAATCTGTGATGATTACCCGCGATCACAGCAGTTCTGTAATCATTACTGTACTTACTATCACAACCAAATCCACAAAAATGTCATGTGATAATGTCTTCTGATGGTAGCAGCATTCGTTTTATCTTCCAAGCGACCATGTGGACCCCTTTATTTTACACAACCGCGGCAATAAGGACAAGACCTGTGATGATTTCACACGATTGCGGCAAAACCCGCGATCGTCTCCAGCGATTTGTTCAAACCTGTGACTATTTTTTGGGATCTCGGCGTGGTTCATGATGAATCCACATGATCGTGGCAACGCCAGAATTGCAGTAAGGTTGTAAGTGTCTTACACGATTGCGGCAACATCCACCATTATCTCAATGCTCGTGACAATCTTTTGCGATCGCGGCCATTATCTTGGATCATATTTCAATTCAATCGTGGCAAAATTTGTGATGATTTCCCCCAATTGTGGCAACGGCTCTCATAATTTCTTGCGATCGCGGTAATTTGCGGTATTCGTAATAGTTTCCCACCATTGTAATTTTCAACTATGCCACCACTAAACTAGATAGGCCATTCGGTAAGCGCCTAATTAATTTTTTGGCGCAGAGGGGCCCCTGTCCGCCCATAGGTAAGCTCGGCCCTGATGGCACATTTCTCAATTAGGGCCTATACAATTTTTCAACAAGAATCAAACACTTGATCTAACACAAACTAAGACTGTGGCTGAACTAAACAGCCTAGAGTCGTCAAATGGAATGGAATGTGGAAGGGAAAGGGGGCAAGTCAGGCAACTCGGAAATATGGCATTTGACCTTGGGGTTCACACAGTTTGTCTCTTGGAAAACTAGTCTCGTCATTTTATGTCCACAACTCATACTTACTAGTAGGAGATTGGGGAACACCTCTAGTAGCTTGCAGGGCCTCAGTATTAGCTCTGAATATTCTGGACAACATTCTAGCAGTGTGAGGATCGAGCCTCTGCGCGTGAGGTGGTGGTGGATGGGTTGGAGACGTGGGTCGCCACTGACTGGTGTCCATAGCAGTAGTGGTTTGTTGGTTGTTAGTTTCACCTCCTGCCTGTGTTGTGTCCATAGCCGTGTCTCCAGTGTTAGCCGACGAGCTGGTGCTGGGCTGTGTAGAGGGTGCCGATTCTGTACCCTCAGAATCAGGCTGAAGTGTGGCTTGCTCACTCTGTTGGGCTTCAGCTGTAAATATTAATCATTGTCAGATCTGCAATGTAACTTTTCAACGAAATACAGGGCTTGTAATGGATACTAATCATAAACTAATGGTAAAATTAAATAAATTACAAAAAAGCTAAATAAAAAGCAAAGTCTGGACTTATAGATTCGTATAAGGAAATTTGTGGAAGGGCAATGTATAAGAAATTTGTTGCCAAGATTTAGAAAATTGTTTTGGATCTTTTATTTTAAATCTACACTACTTAGTTTGACACTGTCCCATGTGCATATTCATTTGATACTTGAAAACACTCACCAGCTTTTCGTTTCTTCCTATCATGGTTACGGACGGATTCTCTTAACTGTACTATCACTTTGAGGATACGTAGGAAGAATGCTTGGCTGGATGTTTTAGAAATGAGTGGTGCCATTGAATTCAATTGGAGATCCAATCCTGCCTTAACCTTCTTAGGTGCAGTAACAACAACTGTGTCTTTGGTAAACCTGAAATAACACAACCAGCAGTTAAAAAAATGAGCATTCACAAAAACAATGCATGTCTTGGTTATACAAAGAAAAAATGTGATACACACCATTAATAGTTATCCTAGGATGTTACCTTTAGGGACCAAGGTGAGGTTGGTGAGCAATTAATGCAGTCAATGTTTGCATTGCACAACTCCATCAGCTGACGATAGTGACAACAACTTAACCAACCAAAAATGACAAATTTCCTGGTACTTTTCCCAAGAACCGATGGAACCGACATTAGACGTCAAGTACCCATCACTACAAGAGACTTTCTTATACACATCTAAAGCCTTAGGACAATATTTCTATCTGGTAAGTTAACTGTACCTTAAAAAGGAATAACACAGTTGCATGGCATTTCCAAAAACTCTTACCTATTGCTAAGTATGCCTTTGAGGCTGGTTATTCTACTCTCTACTGAGCTATCATCTAGATCTTCGTTTTGAGCATGTTGCTTGTTCAAAACTCGCAACTCCTGAAGCATCTGCTCGATGTGAACACAGACCATTGATGCCATCTGACGAGCACCACTCAACAATAAATTCATCACCTACAGCAGAGAATCTGAATTAATACATGTACACTAATTGCAGTGATTCCGTTAAAGCCCATTGCTTGTTTTTTACCTCTCTTAAACTCATAATAAGGTAAATTGAAGTTTAATTATTTAACGTTAATACCGTTACACTCTGATAAAAAACAAAAGTAACTTCATAATTTTAATTCCTCCGAGTAAAACAAAAAAAATTTTGGTTTGTGAAATGAAGTCATCCCTAATTGAAACTTGCACAAACATGACGTGAATTGAGAGAACTAATCTCAACTAACTAATTTAGAGGGTAAAACTAAGACAAAGAAATTATTCTCCATTACAGATATATGTATAAAATATTCATATCGATATATTAACCCTTAGAGACCGACCCTATAGTATATGACGCGCTGCGTAGGACCGGGGTACCTTGAACTAGAGGTGTGCGGATATCCGAAAAATCGGGTCGGATTCGGTTCGGTATATCCGAACCGAGCCCAAATTCGATATCCGACACTATCCGTTATATATCCGACTTTTTCGGATAGACAATATATTTTGAAGTTTTGGACAGAAAACTAAATCTCCATAACCATCATTAGTTTCCCAGGACAAATTACAGCAATACGTTTCCAACGACCTAACAGCAAACGACAAAGAAGCCGTATGATGCAATACCAATAACTAGTTTAGTCGTTATCGGCTGTTTTGCTTTACGATTAGATTCATCTGGAACGAACAGACATAAAGCAGAAAAGAACTACCATGGTCAAATGAAAGTCAACTCGTGCTTGTCTCGCTCCTGATACTAGGGGCGCTGCGTAATAGGTTTTTTTACAGTACTGTTTCAAAGTAGAAAAATCTAGCCTACTACTGTGATGTTACGTAAACAATAAATTTAATGTTTCCCAAAAAAAAGTCAGAATAGAAACAATAGAAAGGCAACACAATAGAAGGGTGGGAGGGGTTGGGCAATGACCTCGAAAGGAGCGCGGGTAGTGAGTCAAGTAGGACCGGAGGGGGAAGGGGTGGGTAAGACCTTGAAGCTATATATAGACTTGCACTACTTCCCTAAACCTAAAAGACTGGCCGGCGAGTGGTATTCCAATCACAGGACAAGATACGTTGTTTTTTGGGTATTCATTGCCCGGTTTAACTTTGGATTGTCTTACTGTGTAGAAACTTTGAATAATAAAAAATAAAGTTAGAACTAACCACGATTATTTAGCATTGATTGTGTACATATTAAATGATTAAACGATAGGGACCATGGATATATACAAACTTTTTTAATTAATTAATACAAACGTGATTTTAATTTCAACATCAAAATACAATATTGCACAATGGTGATATTTTAGGTCATTGACCTTCATCATGCATCCGGTATTGCTGTTTCAGAAGAGAAGCACGTTGATAAATTATAAATTGATATTCCCGTAGTTAAAAAGAATTATTAGTCAAATAAGTCTTAAAATTGCATCCACATTCCAAAAAGACCATAAAATACTCAGTTTTCCACTTTTCAAGTTTGCCACCATTTTGGAAAATGGCCGCCATTTTTGAAATAATAGAATTAATATTTTTAACGAATTTTACAGTCTTTTTGGAATGTGGATGCAATTTTAAGACTTATTTGACTTATTTACTCTTCGCATTTCGCTATAAACCTACTTGTTTAGGAGCTACATTATGTAAAATGTACACCGGAAGTAATTTTTCCATAGGCTGTAACTCCTAAACGAGTGGGTTTATCAAAAAAATGTCAAGAATAAAAAAGTTTTTAAATTGCATGTTCTATCCGAAAACATGAAAATATAGGGCATTGCATAAGAAATTTCAAAGTTGACCGTCATATTGGAAAATGGCGGCTAGAGACGTAGGAATTGGCTAACTCAGGAACTCGCTAACTCGGTCGTGTGTTGGAACTGGCTAACTCTGGAACTGGCTAACCGTCTCAGACAGGAATTGGCTAACTCCGGAACCCGCTAACTCGATTTTGTCTCGCGGCGGAATTCGCTAACTCTGGAAGTCGCTAACCCGGCCGCGCCCACTGCACGGAGCGTTGCCAACCTTGTTCGACAAAATAATCGTACACTGCCGTATTTCAAAATGTCAGTGTCAATGGAGATACAGTAAATGTTATTGTTTTTTGTTATCAATTCCACTTTTAACAGATAACTAGCCCAAAGTAATTCAAAGACAATTGAAAAACCATGAAAAAGTGTTTATTTATTTAACTGTACAATGGCTAGTTAAATGTTTATGATTTCGATCTTAAAAATAAATGCCATCAGTACAAAATAAAATAATAGAATATGAAAAATATTGAAAATTCAGTTTAATTGGTACTAAATAATTAGACCCCTACGAAATTAAGCTAAAATACACGCAAGTTCTCAAACACGGAAAACAGATTTAATCGTTATGTCGTAATAAACCAAAACCATTAATTAATACAGTCATCAACTATCGTAACTTTCATAACTAATTCATAGATTTAAAATGAAATGTTCGTCGTTGAACCGTCCAACTTACGTGTACAAATACGATGACATAGACTAAGTTTTTATCTAGGCCTAATAGTTTGAACCAAAGCATTGTAGGCCTACTAGTAAATAGTTGCCTAATTCTAAAATGTGTTGAATTTTTAGCAATAATGTTACATGTTTTAAACCCGTTTTTAGATTGTACACCTACTAGTAAAAAATAGGAGAATATATAATACTAGTGGCCTGTAGGGGCCATAGCCCCTAATTTAGACTACAATAAAAAAAACATATATATAAGACAAATATTCGAAATATTTTTCAAAATTATCAATTTTGTGTTATTTAAAATTAACAGTGTTTCTTGTTTTATATCTTGGTTTTCCTTCCGTTGGAGTCGTATATTAGTTGCTTCTGATTTGTCAATAAAATACAATTGTAAAATAATGATTAATTCAATAACACAACCTATTAACAAATGGAAACGTGCACACGGTTTGGCCTGAGCCCGGAGAACGACGAATCAGAGCTGAAATCGTACAGCCAAACATTGCACAGCTTTTCTAGTTTAAAATTGAAGATTTGTTTTGTAATCTTACGAATTCTGCATGGTTATAGTTTCCATTTTGAGAACCAAAAGTAAAGGTTAAAAATATTATTAATTATTATGAAGGCAACTCCCCATTTTGCGGTAGTAAGTCAGAAATATATCTATGCATTTGTCCCTGAATTTTAAGACAGTAAATGCCTATTTCCCGGAAAGCGACGCAAAAGCCATTGCACTGTTGTATTGCCTTATGTTTTTTATGAAGTTCGAATCATGTAAAAACAGTTCTTTTAGTTCGTCATTTACTTGTGGTTGTGGCATGTCCATTGTGGCAACATGCGTTGAAATGTCCTTTTGTGGCCTCCTCTGCGAAGTGAAATGTGCCACAATGCATGTAAGTGCTTTAAGAGGACCTAGATTGTGAGAAACAACACTCAACTCATTTTCCAGCGTTCTTCTAAAGACAGGTTGTAAAACAGCTTCTGGATTTCTTTCACAGTTAGGCCCTACATGACGTTCTCTTTTGCATTTCTTTAGTCTGTTGAATTCCTGGACACTCATCCACGTCTGCAGGTCTTCCCCTAGCTTGTCTAGTTACTTCACTCATTATAAAAACGGAAAACAAAAAAAATAAACACAATTCATTTTGAAACATTATTTACCAACATTGACTTTCGTAATAAATGTAAACATTGCAAATAAATAAGTAACAGCTGATAGAATGCAGACGTTTTTCAGTCCCCATGCATTTCTTATGGTGGATATTTTACGTTATACCTCGTTTTCTGTTAACTTTGTGGGAATTCTGCTATTTTCCCGAGTCCCTGGGGTCAAGACCTTTAATTTAAGACCTCTCCCACCTTTCTGTGACTTACCAGACGTCCACTATTTTCTGGTAAAAATTTTGTCTTACAGAATTATATATAAGGATTCATATAATAAAACGTGACAGGGTTATTTTAATTCACGATTGTTAAACAACGAATTGACTGATTTTCCTGATTTGAGTGTTGGGTTTCCTTTATATTGCTTTCACAAACTATGTAAACGATACCAAGCCATTGCTCGGCTCACCGTTCACCGGTACTGAGCTACACAATAGACAGCTTTGTTTTTGGATAAGATCAAGTAATTTTAGCTATGACCACCATTCATAAGAATTGTAACAAACAAGAACGCCTGGGTCCATTTAGAACCAGCCTGGAGAAAAACTCTAGACTTTTGAAAAATAGGCCTACTGAAAGACGTAAAATTAATATTAATTCAACAAAATTAAGAGGATGACCCGGGTTCTACATGGTAATAGCCTATGATAAAGAAATTTGCAAGTTGTATTTTTGCATAGATTCATTTTTAATGCAATCCATGAATACATTTTAAGCCTACCACTTTATAATGTATTGATAAATAGCCTATTTATTTAAATTCAATAGCTCTATTTAAAAATGCATTACCACTACAATGTAATTCTGTAATGACGTTTAACGTGCAAATTTTATTATAATTTATGATTCAAGGTTACAAGCCCAGTATATAAAATGCAACTCAATAATTTTATTTGCAGAAGTTCACAAAATGGTATTTATTCGAATAAAAGAAACAAGTGGCGGACTACGAAAATAGATATTTCATAACATGTAATAGATCAAAATTACAATGTAAATGTGCATTTTGATCTTTTTGCATACCAAAAAGCTACTATTTAAGTAAGAAACCCACATATAACACATACTCCCTTATATGAGTACACTAGCAGAGTACCCGTCCTTCGTACGGGGTTGGCATATAAGAGTAAAATGTTTATTGCAGTCATAATCAAGCTTTGTGTTTGCAATGGGGGACGACACAGTTTGATAAAATTTGGTTCTTGAAGTTTACGGTATGCTATAGTATAACACATTTACCATAGCCATAATGCTCTACTACTGCACCTAAACAATAGAAAACAAATTATCAAACCTTTGCACAATATCACAAATGATTCATTAAATGGGCATATAGGCCTAAAAAACTGTAAACAATCCTACTTTGATAGTTCTCATTGCGTATCACAGCTTTTGTTGCTGCTTAGTTCAATTAGCTATTGTCAAACATTAAAAAAAAAAAAATGGCCTAATCGTGTTGTACCCTGTTGGTAAACCTTAACGTTTTAATGCTATTGCATATCATAGAACCAACTTGTTTAGTTGAAACAGCTGACTAAATTCTTTAATTCCTTTTAAATGTGAATACTCATAAGGTTAACATTGGGATCCATAGAGCCACTGGGGCGGAGCCCGGAAGGACTTTTGAGATAAGAATAGGCTTATATGTTAATCGGGAATGTGAGCTATCAGTATGCCAAATTTCAGCCCAATCCGTCCAGTAGTTAAAGCGTAATTGAACTTCAAACAAACAAACACACAAACGTTCACATTTATAATATTAGTATATATTAGTTCTCATCCTTATAGATCAGCTGAAGACAGTTTTATTGTTAGTTCTGTCCGGTGCACTGTCTTTAGAGGTCGTGTTTTGTTTACAATTGTGTCCTGTTTTCAGTCATTAAAAACTTCGTTTAACCAAATAAAACATTCTAATCACAACTAATAACACGTCCCCTAGTTATATAACCAAACAGTAAAGAACAAACCATGAAGTTAACTATCAAATAATGGAAACACAATTTTGTCGACACTTGCGATCAGTGTCACCGAACATGAACTAGACACGAAAAACGAGCTTCAAAGTTTACAATGGGATGTAAAGTTTACTTGTGTGTTGGTTAGTCTAACGCATTTTCCAACCTAAATCATAAGAATAATGTTAAACATACTTCCAAATATATTAATTTATCGACTACGTTGCTCTTACTCCTAATTAATCGTAGGATACGACATTATGGTACCGATACGATATAGGTACTACACTTTCGGCAACACTGGCCAAAAATATTCGTGCTTGGCTCCCATTGGACGGCCCGCGAGGCTTCTGATTGGGAGTTAGCGAGTTCCGCCGAGGGACCGAGTTAGCGACTTCCGTACGAGGACGGAATTCGCTAACCCGGCTCTAGAGCGGGTTAGCGGGTTCCGGAGTTAGCCAATTCCGAAACCGAACAAGTTAGCGAGTTCCTCTCATCGACCAAATTTGAAGATAGGGCATTTAACATGGGGTTAGCGAGTTCCAGAGTTAGCCAATTCCGCGGACCCGGCGGCTATTTACAAAAATTGTATTTAATTATTTTTGAACCTCTTTAAAAACAAGGGAATGTTCCCCATTTAAAGTTTGCTGTAAAATCATTAGTTACTGAGATCCAAATGGTGGCACACTTAAAAAAAAAACACCCTGTATAACAAAAGGTCTATGTTAGATACAGTCTAACCTTGATATAACGAACCTCGATATAACGAATTCCTTGATATAACGAATTTCTTTTTAATCCCCTAGAACTCTCCATAAGACACAATGTATATTTTACCTCTACATAACGAACAAACCATAACAACGACCTTGATTTAACGAATTTTTCGTGATTTCGGCTTAAATAAGACACCTCAATATAACGAATTTATCATTGTCAGAACCTCTACATTGCGAATTTAACCTCTGCATAACGAATTGTCTACGTCTTTCCCTCGATATAACAAATCCCCCACCCAATTATTGTTTTGGGAAAATCTGTTTCTTTATCAAATGAAATGGAAAGGTCACGTCATCGCTTGCGCTAACATTCGTCTGCTCCGTTTTACATCTTTGTCTGCTGTCGCTGCGCGCGCTATGTTGCAACACTGAGAACGAGTGAGAACTGAACTGATTTCATTCACTGAGGACTCATGACGACGTAATGTTTAGTAAGCTGTGATTGGGCAATATGGGATAACTATGGTGAATTGTAAAATTTTTGGATAAAGAGAAAACTAAGATAGAATATAAAAACAAAACCAAAGAGAAAGAATAGCAACATCGTTATCTTAACATTCCTTTTACGAGTGTTTTTATTATCCTAAAGTTGGCTATGATTATACACTTTTATAATGACTTATCTAATAATTTATTGTTTTCAATACGATTTGTTTCAACTAGCAACACCAATGCTATAGTTAATGATTATTATTGACATTTCTCTGTTGTGATAAATCAGTACTGTACTGTAAGTAGCCTACCGGCCTATCACGAGCAGTAGCTTACAAAACTTTCTACTGTTTTGTTTTGTTCTTTACATGGTTTATGACTACGCAATACAGTGTTTGGATAGGTTTTAGGAGGGTTAGAACAAGCTGTGATCTTAAACTTACAGTTTTTAACCTGTACCAAGGTCAATGCCGTTGTCATGATTGCACAATATTCAAGATCCCTTCCCTTTAATTTTCCGGATAATTTAGGTTCTACTGTACAATGTAAACACTGTACTGTAAAGTATTGTAGCGTAGTCTATGCTACTTTAATTGTATTTTAATGAAGTCAAATCCCGACCTATATTGACCGACGCTGGTTCTGAACCTCGACTTAGCGAAATTCCTGCAAACCTAACCTCTATATAACGAACCTCGTTTTAACAAAATCCTTGATATAACGAATATTCAGTTCGGTCCCTTCAGATTCGTTATACTGAGGTTGGACTGTAGTAACAAGATCAGGCTGCACTTACACTTTCCCTGGTGTTGGGAAGATTGATGGTCATGTTGAGCAGGAGACCTTTAGCATCCTCTAGTCCTTCATCTGAGCAACAGTTGGACGTGAGCACGTCAATAGCCAGTCCAAGATGGTGCAAGGTGTTAGAGTTTACCTCCACTTGCACTCCCAACTGTAACGAAACCATACAAATATATATTAATATTAAAATATTACAACATTTGTTATATAAGGCTTGGGTAACATAAAAGAGTGTTATTCTAAATTCGGTATGTTTATAAATCAAGTATGAATTAGACAGTTACATCGTCATTCATTCAAGAGCTACATTTGGGAAATAGGTACCTAAATATTAGGGGTGTGCGATGCATCGAAAATGCATCGAAATTTCGATTCGATTCGATTCGATGCATCGAATCGCGATTCGATTCAGTGGTGGTCAAAAAACGATTCGATTCACGAGGGAGTCAGTATCCATATACGAAAAACGCCTGCAGAAAGTCAATGCAATACCCGCAATACAGGAGCGCGTTGCTGTTGCGTTTCCTTTACGAAGGCGTTCTTATTTAATACATTCTTTGCATTAAATATAGCTTTAATTGTTTTATATTCTTTTGTTTTGACATTGCAAATGATTAGAGGTTTGTTTTTTGTCTTGATGTAAGCAGTGTGTGAAATATTTTACTACTGTGAACCTAGCCAAAACAAGGTAGGTTACTCCAAAATCATTTTAAAAATAAGTCTGAAAAATTGTTACTTAATACTTAACTAGTAAAATTAATGTTATAGACTGATTCATTTGGTATTTTTGTTAGGTGTCTGCCGGTCCCCGTCCCCGAATTTTTGTTGGGGCAAAAGAAAAAAAAAAGAATAATTTATTTCCAAAGAAACACTCTTATATTATTATATCTATTATTACAGAGGAATTAAAATGTTCAAATGAGAATTAAAAATTAAGTTGGCTCACGACCTTTAAGAATAAAGACACAACAGAGCAATTGCCGCACTGCCACTAGCCAGAGCCAGGTCTAGTCGTCTACTGATAAGAGTAACAAGACAAAAGCCGTGACGCAACACTAACAGTGCAAAGAAAACAAAGTCAAAAGAATAGAAAGACTATTTATCCAGACATACTAGTATAATCATTTATTGTTTATTCAATACCTAATTAAAAATATATTTTATTATTTTACATAATAAATTATAAACAAAAGAAATATCTGATATAGTGAACAGATCTGTATCTTGGTTAGATGGGGTTAAAAAAATATATTTCTAAGATCCAATACAATATTTACAACTCACAAATTACATTGAATTAATTTCTTTGAAAATAATCTCTAACAGTTTTGTGTTTTTGAATAAAGAAATATATTTCTTTGTCTCTACTCCCTTGTTTCATCACTTGCATTTTGTCAGCAATTGAAGCAACTGGGTAGCAACCGGGTGGTGTAAGAGGGGAGGGGGAGGGTCTATGACCTTGAATTCACACATCGTTGCCCGGGCCTGGCTGGTGAGACTGATTCATTGTTTTTGTTGACATACTACTACCCTTCCTTAAGAGAAAAAGGCCCTGCTGTTCCAAAAACATTGAGGGTAGTTTAAAAACATTGACCTGTGTTGCCAAGGGCACTAGGCTAGAAGATAGCATTTAACTTTCTTGTCTCTTGATTTAATATTATTTTAATCTTCTATATATTATTTAAGAGTTACTTTTCGGGTACCTAATTAGTTGTGATATTGTTTGGCTTTATTTTATGGATTTTTAATTCTTTTCATTCATTAGCTATCAAAATCAGTTGTTTTAGGATTTTAATCTCTTGCAGTAGGTCTATACTACTGTATGACATGATATGCATTTTTTAGTCCTTATTAATTATACCATAAACAATGTTTGTATGTTATTTACTGTTTTTGAGTTTTATAGGAAATTAGTTTACACAATATCTTTTCTTCAATGAGTTCTCCACTTGACATGTTGCTTCTAGCCTATTACTATTTTAGGCCCTATAAAAATAATGCCTAGGTAAAGCTGTAGGCCTACTGATGCCAATAATAATTCTTTATTTATGATGATGTAACAAATAATGTAAGTGTGAGGTTATTATACTAAGGAGGTTAGGAGGCAGGGAATGAATGATACATATTGCATGGTGGAAACATATTATTTTTATTTTCTTCTTGCTTGCAGTCCTGAAGCCGGTCCACAGGCCCTAAACTTGTGATATGTAAATTTATTTCTTAATGGTCTTTTTATATTAAGTTCCATTCAAATTTGTTGTAATTTAGCTACCGGCACCTATTTAGTTATTTAAACAGTTATTAAAATGAGAATGAATGTCTTGATAAAAAAAATATTTTCTTCTTTCTTGCAGTTGAGCCAATTCAAGTAAAAATTATGAAATAGGCAAGTAAAGCAGCTCACTGGTATTTCCAGCAGTTATTCTAATACATATGATTGAAAATAAATATTTTTTCACCTAAAATTCATATGTAAAGTATGAAATAGGCCTAATACCACATCAACAAAAATTTGTATTACACAAATGTGATACATTTTAATTATTGTTAATCCACTCAATTGACAATTATGAATAGAAAAATACCGTATTGCTTCGAATCGAGTTGCATCGAATCGAATCGAAAATATTTTGAATCGAATCGTTGCTTCGAATCGAAAATTTTTTGCTGCTTCGCACACCCCTACTAAATATGCAAGGTACATAACAATTAAATACACTTGTTTTGTTCTGTCTACCATTCGCTGGTTATAATGGGTAAGCGTTGCAGTAACTACAATGTTTTATGGGTAAAATTTCATCTGAATTGTTTTTCTTCTTTACACAAACCTGTTAAGGAGTAAAAGGTTTTGATAATGTAGGATAATTATTTATAGAAAGCCATGAATGTTGGATAATATCAATCTTCATAGTAATGTCAATTCATCTAAATTAAAAATAATGGTTTGAAATCAATCCTTCGAAGAAAACACCAAAAATGGTGGTAACCACATACCGTACCTTACTTATAACTGATTAAACAAAAATGCAGGCCTATGTTGTATATAATCCTTAAAAATATACATATTCCTAAAACTGTTTGGAATATGTCCTTCCCACCTGAAAACTAGGTTAGCTTACAGATCCTGAATTGTGGTAAATTTTCCGTTTTACAATCAGTGATGGAAATGTTAGCATAAATCCATTCGAGAACTAATATGTTCAGTTAAGAATAGTGACACTTATGAAAATCGTATGCAATATAATGTTGGTGTGTAGACATAGACATAGACATAGACATATTTTATTTGCACATAACATTCTTTACATGTGTTACATACAGAATAGGTGCATTGTCAGAGTTCGAATTGTCAGAATATAAAAAATAAAATAGTAATCAAGATGATAATATAATTAACAAAATTGAATGATAAAACTATTCTAAACTAAAGGGGCATTGTGAAAATCTGCAATTAAATAAAAGGCTCTGTCAATTAAGAGTTCACCTATTTTATCTTTAAAATTATTTTCATTTAGCAATTTATAGTTTGCAGGCAGCACATTGTACAGCCTCAGCCCAGCATATAGTGGACTTTTTTCATAAAGGGTCAAATGGTGCCTTGGAAATCTAAAAATGTTTTCATTTCGAGTATTATATCTATGGTTGATTTGAATTGATTCTGGGAGGTCGTTTTTAGCTGAATGAATGTAGTTTAGTGATTCCAAGATGTACAGTCCTGTTAGGGTGTGGATTTTTAAATTTCGAAAAAGGTTTTTGCATGAACTACGTGGATGAGAGCTGGTCATAATACGGATAATGCGTTTTTGTAGCCTGAATATTGATTTGACTCTGGTAGCCTGACCCCATAAGAGTATACCATACCTCAATACTGATTCTACATAAGCATGATAAACCATTTTCAGAGTTTCTTTAGGAACACAGTCCCTTAAGTGCAGAAATACAATTGACATGGATCTAAGTTTACTTTTTAATTGATTCAGATGTACATCCCATTTAAGTGATTCGTCTATGTAAACACCTAGAAATTTATGAGACGTTGCCAATTTAAGGGATTCAATTTTATTACCATTGTTTCTGACAGAAAATTTTATTGTTTGCGTTTTTTCAAGATTAAGTTTTAATCCATTGTTCAAGAACCAACCTTCCATGTCATGAACCACATTTTCAAGAGAAGATAGCATTTCAGAAGTACTATTATTTTTTATCAAAGCTGTTGTATCATCTGCAAAAAGAATTAGTTCCTGATCAATAGCTTTAGGGAGGTCATTAATGTAAATTAGAATTTGTAGATATTAGCCTAGACACCTATTTATTATGAGTATTTTTACCTTTTTTTTGGTAGCCTAAGGTGTCCAAAATCCTTATCTCCTGCGAGACGCGTTTCGCATTAATTACAATGCATCTTCAGTCGCTGTCATTGTCAGGTTTCAACATTGCCCACAGAAGTGGTTGTCACGATTTACAAAACATATAACACAGTTCACGAAACACATATTTATATACAGTTTTACAACCATGGTCACACACGTACTGTACATCAAGCGAGCGGGAGACGACACGCGATACCGCACAAGGTTGTAGGCCTACTGGTCATTCCTCCCTTATCTTGTCTTAATCAGCTGTTGTGTTATCCGTGGTAACCTCTTCCCCCTCTAGTCTACTGTACAGACGATAGGTAACTTTATCAGAAAAGTCTTCTTTAACATTTAACAAGCAATGTTTACCCATTGAAGTGGCCTTTTTGAAAATAAAATACTCCTCCCATATTTTCGACCTTTGAGCGTTATCACAGGCTTTTAGCACATTTAGCGATTTATCAAAACTCAAAGTTGCCCAACACCTGAAAGAACATCCTTCCCACAATATAAGTTTTGATAAATCGCTAAATGTGCTAAAAGCCTGTGATAACGCTCAAAGGTCGAAAATATGGGAGGAGTATTTTATTTTCAAAAAGGCCACTTCAATGGGTAAACATTGCTTGTTAAATGTTAAAGAAGACTTTTCTGATAAAGTTACCTATCGTCTGTACAGTAGACTAGAGGGGGAAGAGGTTACCACGGATAACACAACAGCTGATTAAGACAAGATAAGGGAGGAATGACCAGTAGGCCTACAACCTTGTGCGGTATCGCGTGTCGTCTCCCGCTCGCTTGATGTACAGTACGTGTGTGACCATGGTTGTAAAACTGTATATAAATATGTGTTTCGTGAACTGTGTTATATGTTTTGTAAATCGTGACAACCACTTCTGTGGGCAATGTTGAAACCTGACAATGACAGCGACTGAAGATGCATTGTAATTAATGCGAAACGCGTCTCGCAGGAGATAAGGATTTTGGACACCTTAGGCTACCAAAAAAAGGTAAAAATACTCATAGTAAATTAGAAAGAATAGAGGACCTAAGATTGAACCTTGGGGCACACCTGCCGATAGGTTTTCCCATGGCGAATAGTACTTGATCTTATCCAGTGTTATTAGAGTTCTTTGTTTTCTATTAGAAAGGTAAGAACTCAATAGAGAGTGACAACTTCCCCTAATACCATAATCACTCAGCTTGAGCTGAAGGACTGAGTGATCAACACAGTCAAAAGCTTTGGACAGGTCACAGAAAACACCAGCTGTAGCCTGAGACCTGTCCAAAGCCTGGGTAACCTCATTTATAAACTGTGTTAGTGCAGAACCTGTGCTTAAATTTTTCCTGAATCCAAATTGTTTGTTATAAAATAGATGATTGCTTTCAAAATAACTAACCAATCTCAAATTTATGACCTTCTCAAATATTTTAGAAAAATTACTCAATACAGAAATTGGACGGTAATTGTTAATATCCGATTTTAGGCCCTTTTTAAATATTGGTGAGATTTGGGAAAGTTTTAGTTTATCCGGAAAAATTCCATGTATTAAACACTGGTTAATAATTTGAGATAAAGGTTCAGCAATGATATTAACAGTGGCTTTTATCAATTTAATTGGGATCTCATCCCAGCCAACGGATGATTTGTTTTTTAGTGACAAAACAATCTTTTTGATTTCCTCCACATTAGTTAGCCTGAGGCTGCACAATGATATCCCATTATCATTACAGATATGTTTCACTGAAGCATGGACTCCATTGACAGTAGCCTTTTGAACATTTAAGTTACTTACTGTATTCGAAAAAAAATTGTTAAAAACTTTAGCAATACTTCCAGGATTACCAAGCTCATAACCATTTGTATCTTTCAAAACTATTCTTTCTTTTGGTTTTTGGTTTGTATTGCCAAGCTCTTGATTTACAATTTGCCAAGCTGCCTTAGTTTTGTTTTCTGATGTTTTTATAAAATTGCTATTCGCTAGTAATTTTGCTTTTTTTACAACTTTGTTAAATATGTTTTTATAATGCTTAACATATGTAATAAACTGTTGGTCATTACTGAGCTTGGCTTGCATGTGCAATTGTCGTTTTGTTTTACTTGAAATTTTTATACCTTGAGTAATCCAGTTTACAGAGAAAGACTTGGTTTTAGAATTATTACTATTATTTTTAAGAAACTTTGGAGGAAATATAGAATTAAAAGCCAAAAGAAAATCACTTAAAAAGTTACTAAAGTTTTCATTTGGGTTCAGGAATGGATCAAATGTAAAATTAATATTTTGGTTTAGATATGTACAAAATTCATCAATTTTTCTATTTGAAATTATTCTTTTGGTATAGGAACTTGTATTATTATTATTACCAGTAGTCAAAATATTCTTATATTGCCCAGGGAGGCTCAGGAATATGGCGTTATGGTCAGATAAACCTAAATCAGTATTCAGTTTATGGTCTACTTTATACATTTTTTTTTGTAATCATGTTATCTATACAAGTAAATGAATTGGCAGTTATTCTAGTTGGCTCATTAAACTGCAAACAGAAACCATTACATTCAACAATTTCCTTAAACCTACTTGTGATTGCATCATCCTTTAAAATGTTTATATTAAAATCCCCTGTTATAAAAACATTTTTCCTTTTGGCTTTTTTTTGTAAACTAACAAGTAGCTTTTCAAGTTTGTCCAAAAACAATTTACTTGAATTATAATTTGGCACTGTATAAATGGAAAAAAATACTGAATTGAAATCTACAAGTTCGATAGCAGAACATTCAAAAATAAAATCTTCATTTAAATAAGAAAACTCCTGTACAGTTAAGTATTTACAATTATTATCAACTAATATACATGAACCACCCCTTAGGCTACTATTTCTTACATAAGAGTCAGCAATTCTAAAATTATCTATTGTATTGAGTAAAGAAATAGAATCATTATCCAACCAAAGTTCATTTAATGACATGACTTTAATATTTAATTTGGACTGTGATAAAAATAAATTGAGCTCTGATATTTTAGTAGAATTTAACCCTTGACAATTGTAGTGCATTACTAAATTAAATTTACTGTAAGTATCGCTGTTTTTTAATGAATCTGAGCTAATATTACTCTGAGCTTTTACACTGTTGAGATTATAAAATTTGTCTAGAACTAGTTTAGCAGGCATTTGGTCTTTGTCAGGATATCTTAGTTTAAAGACAAATGTAAGCTATTATCTAAGGAGGAATCTACATCTATCACCTGATTGCTCTCACCACTTGACACAACACATTTACTCTGCTTTTTGGCACTTGACACTGATGGTTTACTCTTCAACACCTCATGTAGAATAATGTATCATACAAATATAATGTTCAGTCATTAAACCTTATGGAGACCTTGAAATGAGCAACCCTACCAAACCAACTCAATCAACTTAGGCCTTAGGAACTGTCAAGTATATCAAATGCAATAATTGACTTACCCGATCCCAGAGACGCTGCCGATGGATCTGCAGACTGATGGAGATGAGGGACAACAACCTAAGTAGCTTGTCCATCAGCAATGGGCTTCTGTGTACCACTGGTGACTCCAGCATCTTGAGCAATTGTCCGAATGGAGAACAATCCAGACTCAAGCTTTCCGAGTCCAAGGGCGCCGACACACTCTGTCGCGGCACCGCCTGCAAATCACACAAGTTTTTAACCAATCTCTTCTTTGTAGTAGTCTATGCCTAAAATATCATTTATATGTTGTTTTTTAATATCTATAATTACGTTTGGGCGTATTATTTTCTCAAGAACGATAGCTGAATTCTATAATATAAATTAATAAATCAGCTTCATGGCTGTAATACATTCTTTTATCTCCCATGTCTCTGCGTTGGACAAAACATATCTTTCAATGGAATGCCATGAATACAGCTAAGGCATCAATAAAACTTAAATAACAGCATTCTGGTTTGAGACATGATAGATAATAATTCCACTAAATTTTTAAAGTTTTGATCTCATTAAATTTAATGAGAACATAAAGATTTATCAGATCAGAGCTAAAATATTTCAGTATAATTACACACAGAATAAAGAATAATTTATAATATCAGACTCAGGATAAAAAATATTATTCAAATTGTATAAACTAAGTGTTCATATTGTAAGCATTGGAAGAGCGTGGAATAACGGTTTCGGGATGCAGAGAGGCTACTTGTAGATGTGAGTGTGCCTAGACTTCCAGGAAGAGGGTGAAGACCGGAACGCCTCTGAGTTGCGGCCACTTGTAGAAGGAACTACTTAGAATGTCTTAAAATATTTGGATATCAAATCATGTAGTCTAGGCCATCACTTTTAAAAGGTTTTAACTGCTAAGTTAATTACTTTGTCCTTAGAGGGGTGTCAAGGCAAATTATTTCATGAAAACACAAAGAAAAAAGTATCCAAGGAACTTTTATCAAGCAGTATTAGATTCAGATAGTTGGGAAATCTTTGCTTCAATTGGAATGGCCCTTTTTCACGCAAATCAGAACGCTCCTTATACGTATGATTTCTGTTGCCAATAAACTTGTTAAAACTCGCTGGAGACGGTTAGCCGGTTCCAGAGTTAGCCAGTTCCGACACACGACCGAGTTAGCGAGTTCCTGAGTTAGCCAATTCCTACGTCTCTAGATTTCTATACCCCTGAACATAATTCTATAAGAACACAGGACTAAATGTAAAAAGAGCCGTTTTCAACACACCTTGCCCTTTTTGGAGGTACTCAGAGAGTCAAGGCGAATAAGCATGTCCCAGAAGTTGGGAGAGTTGTCAGTCCGAGGGCTCTTAGCAGCTTTGGGAGGTGAGGCAGTTACTGAGGAGGGACCAGCATTGCCTGAACTAGACGTGGTCGGAGGTTTACCGGGTACAAAGTGACTTGGAAAGATTTTGGCTAGTGAGATCAGTATATCTAAAGCGTGCCTGAAAAAAACAAACAAATGTATGAATAGCAAAGAACATGAGCACATTTACAAGTGGGAAATATTTAATTAAAGGTTTGGCCTGGATACCTAACCTTTCAACATTCAAAAAATAAGTTGAAAAAATAAGTAAATTGAAAAACATCAGTGGAATTTAAATTGAGCAAACACTTTGGAGGATGGAAATCTGCCCAAGCCTATAATATCTTTGTGAGTATGTTAACAGGGTGTCTAGTTTATTTCCATTATAAAATTCAAGACTAATTCCAGACTTTTCAATACTAATTCCAGATTTTTCAAGACTAATTTTTTTCATCAATTTAGTTAGTGTCCATACCAAAATGTATCGATTCTCGATACCAATACCAATTTTTATAGCTTAACCAAATTTTCTAAATAATTTGGTTATACTACATACTACACCAACCCCTGTCTTTGTCATAAAGTAGTATTAAGATGTGGTATTTTCAAGTAAAGAAAAAAATACAGCAATAAAAAATTCTAACTAGCCAATTTGGGTTGTTTTGGATTATGATATATTCCACGGACAGGTAGACATCATCATTGACTGCCACGGATACGGAAACGTCATCGCCGTCGTCCGCGATCACGGCAAAATCAAGAACATTTTCCCCACCCGTGTAGACATCATCGTCGCCTCCCGAGGTCTCAGAAATGTCTTCCGTGATCGCGACAATATTATGAACATTTCCCATGGCCGTGTAGACATCATCAATGACCCATGGTTACGGAAACCTCATGGTCATTGTCCGCAATTGCGCCAAATCATTAACATTTCCCAAGTCCATGTGGACGTCATAGTAGTCGTCCAGGATCGCGGGATAATCATGAACATTTCCCACGGTTGTGTAGACATCACCATCATCGTCGTGGTCCGCCATCGTGGCAAAATCATGAACATTTCCCGCGACCGTGTAGACATCATCATTGACTCCCGCGGTCACGGAAACATCATCTTTGTCGTTTGCGATAGTGGAAAAATCAAGTACATTTCCTGCAGCCGTGTAGACATCATCGTGGTCCACGATTGTGGCAAACATGAACATTTCCCGCAGCCGTGTAGACACCATCATTGACTCCCGCGGTCACGGAAACGTCATCGTCGTCGTCTGCGATCGCAGAAAAATCGTCGTCCACGATCGTGGCAAACATGAACATTTCCCGCGGCTGTGTAGACATCATCATTGACTCCCGCGGTCACGGAATTGTCATCATCGTCGTTCACGATCGTGGCAAAAATGAACATTTCCTGCGGCTGTGTAGACTTCATCGACGTCTCCCGTCGTCACAGAAATGCCATCGTCGTCTCCCGCGGTTTCGGAAACGTCATCGTTGTTGTCCACGATAGCGACAAAATAATCATTGACTCCCGCGGTCACGGAAACGTTATCGTCGTCGTCCGCAATCGCGGCAAAATCGTTAACATCTTCCGCGGCCATGTAGACATCATCATCATTGCCTTTCGCGGTCACGTAAACCAATGATTGTGCGCGATCGCGTTAAAATCATGAAAAAAAAAGATGATATCAATATAAAGACTAAATCCCATCTTTTCAAGACCGTTTTGAAAATCAATACTAATTCCCAACTTTCCCGTTTTTCCTGACTACTAGACACCCTGTGTTTAGGATCAAACTTGTCTTTCTCGTACCTAAGTCTGATACACTAACCACTTAGGCTAGCAACACACCCATTTTGTTCTCTGATACAACAAATCACACAATTCTCAAAGATTTAATATTTAGAAATTATATCTATTGCCGTAATGTATTTAATGATTTTTGACAAAATATGTATTGGACTAATATATGGTCTAATACGTAGTAGGGTGGGGGAGCGAGCTGGTTTAGTGGTTAGAGCACAGGACTTCGATACCTGAGGTCCCGGGTTCAAATCCCGCCAAATCACCAATGTACCTATTTTATCAAAGTGATAATGCCGCAACCCCTAGGTCTAGCCTGAAGTAATGTGAAAAACAATCCCTGGCTCATGCCTAGCATCCTAGGGAAAAAACTTAGTAGGGTACTTAATATATTCAAAAACACCTGTGAACAGATACCCAAAAATCAGGATACACAACACCTGTTTGTTTATGTTTTTACTAGGGATGGTCAAGTCTCGAAATTTCGGGAAATTTTAAATCTCGTTACACGAGATGAGATTTCTTTTTGGCCGAGATTTTTATCGAGACGAGAATAAAAAAAAAAAATTAAAAACGCCTGCAGAAAGTCAATGCAATTCCCGCAATACAGGAGCGTGTTGTAGATGCGTTTCCTTTGCGAAGGCGTTCTTATTGAATTAATTCTTTAAATGTAAATATTACTTTAATTATTTTAATAATATTACTTTAATAACATTTGAGAAGTTTTGTTCAGTGTAAGCAGTGTGAGGAATGTTTTATTACTATAAAAAGTCAAAACAAGTACCTAACTATTTTATAAAAATTAATATTGCTTTTATTTTATGATTTTTTTTTATTTTAGGATAAGTTGAACTCTATCCTAACTGATATCACTATGTTTCCTAATTGTAGGCATTTTTAATAAGTTAGGCGTGATTAATAAAAAAATGTTATGCTGATGTTTTTTAATAAAAGATTGTAAATATTCTTGCCTATTATCATTATTTTTGTATTTAAACAGTCATCTAACAATGTTACAAAATCAGGTAAAAATTTTGAACGTGCATTTCCCGTTGTGTGTGAGAAGGGAAATCCCGTCTCGATCTCGTCTCGAAATTTTATGAGAAATAAAAAAATCTCGTCTCGTCTCGTCTCGAACTAAAAATCCAATCTCGTCCATCCCTAGTTTTTACAATTGAAAACATTACTCAACTAAATCTTCTTCAAATCATTCTTCCATGATTGTCATTGTTTTCAAACATGCACATGTTGTGAAAGAATTAAAGAGCTGCTGACTGAGCTAACTTTTCCAGCTGCAGACAATCCTTGTTAAGCTTATTGGTTTTAACATAAAAAAATATAACTAACAAAAACTCATAAAACTAAATACAAAATGGTTCATACCTATATACAAACGGTGCTGCTTGAGGGTTTATTGTGATGGTACGATCGTTGCGACGGCCAGGGTTTTTATGTACATGAAAGACAGTGGCTCTACAACCGAGAGCGGCATCCATACTGATATTGAGCCAAGAGGAACCTGACCGGCCGGTACCAGAGCTTGTGGAAGCAGCAGGTGTAGAGGAAGGTGTAGGGGCAGGAGCGCTTGTCAAGTGTTCAGGGCTAGCTTGAGACTGACTGCGGGTGACTCTACGATTGGATGTAACAGCAGCAGAGCTGGCTTCTCCTACTGGTGACTGGCCTTCATTGCTTTTCTCCATTATTGATAGGATAGCCTGAAGTAAAAAGCACAGTTTAGGGTTGAATTCACTATAAAAAATAAAATGTTTTCAAAAACATGAACTCGTATTCTTGTTTGAAAAAAATATTTAATTATATTTGTTGAACATTAATAATACATCAGACCTTACACTTACTTCATAGTATTATTTTTAATACAGGCAGTTTACAGTTACATTAGTGAGTTATTCAAATTTTTCAGTGTTTTAAGAGTTCACAAGGGATTATTGTAAAATCTGGTAGATTTAAGAGTTAGAATAAAGTTAGATTAAGTTAGAATAATAAAAAAAAACATAAATCTTACCCGAATAACCCATTCTCGGGTAGGAGGATGGTAGCACAGGTTTCGGAATACCCGATGGAGTCTAGCAGTGTTGATCCTAACGTCGTCGACAAACAGAAGGACGAGCAAGCAGCAAATACTCTCATAGTCCAAAACCTGTCTGCCTTTTGGTCTAAAAATATATAAAAACAACTAGGTTATAGTAGGGAAAGCAAAAGTCAATTGTTTAAACTATTATCTAATGATTTTGAACTCTAGGCTTACAATAAAATAATTTTTACGTATTCAAGCAAATACATTGGCGCTCCTTAAACAATTTTTAGGTAAGTCACAAAAGAACTAAGTATCTGAGAGCTTTTCTACTAAAAGTAAGGAATCTTTCAGAATGGGAGATTTACTTTACTGGAAGTAACTTGCAGTAACAGCTTCTTCCACTCCACAAATTGTGAAACTTTTCGCAACTAAGTCCATAATAATTTGTTACGATCCTCCTGACATCCGCAACTGCAATACCCATATTTTCTTACTTGACGTGACGATGCAATTACTTAACAGAACAACCAGCGACCATTAGCAGGTTTCAATGGCGATTATTTTAAATCTGAGATTTCCTGGTCCCATACAAAATTTACTTGTCACGATTAGGGGTGTGCGATGCAGCATATTTTTTTTTATTCGATGCATCGATGCGATTCAAAGAATTTCGATTCGAATCGATGCGATTCGATTCGATGCAGCACGGCATGATTTTCTTCAAAAATTAAATACAACATGTGTTTCTGATGGATCCTTTACCTTAAAAAAGTAAAAGTAAAAAGTGTACTAAACAAAATTATGAACAACAGGATAGTTGCTGACCTAACCTCATTAATGGACACTGCTAATTTTATGGTTGGCCTAAGGAAATTCACCCTTCACTAACAATTAGAATAAGCCTATATATCAATAAAGCAATCGTTAAGTTTATTATTATTGACCTGTATTAAATAAAATAGAGTTAATTTTATGATGCACGGTAGTATTGTTACTTAGTTTTCACATTTATATCTGTTGGCTTTCAATACTTCTGGTTCATTCTTAAATCAGCACGAACCAAAAAGTTGATAATCAGTGTTTACTCTTACTGTCTATTAGTGATGGTCGGATCCGGATATCGGACTACCGGATCCGCCGGGTCTGAGCTAGACCGACGCCCGATTGGATCCACAAAAAATCGGATCTTGGGCTGGATCCGGTTTTAATGGACCCGATTTTATTTATACTATTAACACAAAATGGGCGAGTATTCGAGATTTTGAGTTTGAGTAGAGTACAGCCTTGAAACTTGAGCTTATCTTTGAACTCCTAGTTTGGTATAAAATTGTAAAAGATCAATATTTGTTGAAATGTAACTTGTGTTTACATAAAATGATGGATAATTTGTATTAATGTAGATTCTACAGTCATACAAATATAGAAATAAGCAAGAGTTAGTTGTCCTAACCTATTTTTATAGCTGTCACGACAGAATAGGTCAACTCAAAGCAGTCGCCGGCGACTGACTGGCAAGGCAATGGTATACTGACTTGACACAGAATAGAATGACATGATCGACATGATCGACATGATCGGTAGTGATTTTGTTTTAAAGTAGGCCTACTGTTTCACAATAGAAAATTCCACTACTGAACTGTTAGTAAGCAATAAATTTATGTTTCTAAAAGTTAGAATAGAGACACTATAAAGGCAAAACAATAGAAGGGAGGAAGCGTTGTGCAATGACCTCGAAATGAGCGGAATAGTAACATTGAGTAGGGGGTTGGAAGGGGGAGGGAAGGGAGGGTGAGACCTTTGAGCTATATTTAGACTAGACTTTCACCACTTCCCAAATGGCTGGGTACGGGGATTACAATAGCAGGTTTTTTCCTTGCCTGGTTTGACTTTTGTCTTTTTGTGTAGGAGATTTGAATAATCAAAAATATAATTTGAATTGACCACAATTATTTAGCATTGATAATACAATTTGCAAGGGACCAGGAGGAAATAGAACAAAACACAGAATAACATACAAAGTAAACAAGAAATTAAATACAGAACACGGTGATTTAACACTGTCACTGTCACTCAATTTTGTTGTCTAGAAGGGTCGGTGAACTAATCAATAAATAGCCAAAACCAGTTTCCTCCCCCTCTAACCACCACCCCTCCCCCCTAAGCCGGGAGGCCCAACACTTTGTCCTTGAAACACCCTAGCCTCTGAAACAATAAACCCTTACACCAGCGTTGCTGTTTTGACAACAGGTTTATGAATGCGTTCACTATTTTTCATTTTCCAGAATTAACTATCAATTATTATTATTTGCAAGTTACAAATAGGAAACTACATGACATTATGGTACCTATTCAATGACCCATGTTGGCCCATGTATTATCAAAAATTTATAATTCATTACTTATTTTGATAATAAAAAGGATTCATTACAGCACGCAGCACTTATATATATATATATATATATCTATCTATATATATATATAATCATCAAAGTATCTGTTACTTTATACAAAATAAAATAGTTCCTTACAAAATTGTGTGGCCAGTCAAGCTTTATAAACAAACATTTTATTATATAAAATACAGATGGCAAATAGGGGTTGGTTTAAAGGAAATAAAATAAAAAAACAGATTAATTAATTATTTTGATAAACGATAGAAAGGTTATGGGATTGATTGAACAAAAATAACCACAGGGAATCTTAAGTAGAAAAGTCGTCAACCACAATCTGTTTAATCAGTACATCATTAGAGAGAGAGGGGGGGGGAGATAGAGATAGCAGATAGGGGCGTTTGATAGGGAATCTGAAAAAGTAAACAAACAAGGAACAACGACGCGACAATACTCGTTTATAGCCTTATTGTCTCGACCACTACATTTGCACACGTGACCACTTTTTGTTTATTCCTTATCTTTCATCCGTCCCAAAATGAAATTCCTGAAATAGTTTGTTGGTATAATCTCCAGCCGGGTACGACACGTAGGCCTAACTACAACCATAGATAAAACATAGCCTACTCCCTTGTGTTGGTTAGTCTATGCTACAACGATCGATTGGAACAATTGATGTTTTGAGCCAAAATATTCATATTGATATATAATCGGAAAAATTGATGTTTTATTAAAATATTATATAAAGCCATAATATGTCAAGATTTAGTTAACTGACATAATTGAACGTCAAATCTAGGTCTTTGTGAGACAAAAGAAAATCACACCGTTTTAAACTTTAACCTAATTTTATACTCTTTACAAACAAACACGCCCTACATAACGGTTCTTGATATTATCAATGTATCTTCTTATCTAAACCCTTCCCACAATAATAGACTCACACACAAATAACGACATCAAAGCAATCGTCACTTGCTCCGTTGAAACACGAACGTCGATTGGCTGACATGACAGTGCAGCGTGGCCTCTCGGCCAATGAGAACTCTTGTTACATACTTTGATTTATCTTAGATAGTCAACATTTACCATTCATTATAATATTACAAAATCGACATGGACTATGCGTATGGTGTTTTTCAATCAAAGCTTATGTTATTGTAGCACTTAAAACTTCACTTAAACTCTTAAACTAGGTAGATAGTACAGATATAATACGGACCTACTTTTTGGTGCAATAGGCAAGTCCAAGCCTAACCCTCTGACTTCAATGTTGTAATTGAATATTTTTCTAATGATGCGTAATGCAGGGATGAAACTGAACATTTAGACAAGTTTAGGTTATTTATTTTGTTCTAAAAATAAAAATAATACATTTAAAGGTCTGACTTATTGATACAGACATTTTTTAGTATAATTTCGTGTTGAGGACACTCGCGCGCCGGCTGTCTGAGACTGAATTCTGACTGTCTGACATCTTGAAATGTAGATTGTATTGTGTTGTGCAATATCATCTGCCTGCAGAGAGAACAACTAAAAATAACTTTAGCTGTTTTGAACTAAATAGTGTGCTAAGTTGGTTACTAAAGTTGTTAGCGTGATTAGAAAACTAATAGATATCAAATAAGTAAATGTTAAAATAAAATATCTATCCATCCCTGTCGGCTGCCGGTATCGGCGGAATCGGGCGAAATCGATGTTTGGCAAACGATTCTTGATACCGATAATCCTAGTATCGGCAATGTCCGAGTATCGGTGGTAGCGATAATTGACACTTCCCAATCTAAAACTTATTTTGGAGTCCTAAATTAGTTTTAAATATGCATCGGGACGTAATCGTTGCATCGGGAGTTAACCGATGCATCGGTCTTTTTTGATGCATCGAGGCTAAATCGATGCATCGTGATTTCGATGCATGCTGAATCGAATCGCGATTCGATGCATCGAATCGAATCGAATCGAAATTTCGATGCATTTTCGATGCATCGCACACCCCTAGTCACGATTCACAGATTTTCCCTGGACATCAAAATTCACATACAAATCCGGTTTTCCATGTTCCCTGTCAGGTAGGATACCTTGTATTAGTAAAACTTATTTATCTGCAATACTCCCTGGACCAACATGAAACTACTGTCATCAACAATAAGCTATATCAAAGAAAATTATCTTTATTGTAGAGTAGGCAAATAAGTGGATGGAAGTTTTATCCATTTAAAACGGGAAATAACCAAAACGTGAACGATTAAAAAAGAAACCGCACCAATAAAACATTGCGACTAACACATCACAAAATTTTTCACTCCAAGGTTAGCTTACCTGCCGATGATACCGCTAGCAGAAGCCAGGTTAGCACCTGTTAAGTTGCCAGTCTGCGAGCCTGATTGGGTTGAGTCCAGCAACCGGGCACCCAAGTTCCAAGAACTCAACCAATGTGTTCTGTTTCCTGGCCCCATATTTTGAATGGTATATCTGGGACCAGTGGGTCGCCCTTTACACAAAAAGCAAACATAAAATATAAAAACAATGGATACAAATTGCTGACATAGTGAGCTAATGACTTAAAAGAGGGTAAGTAAAACTACTACTGTAATATGTTAAGTTTCTAGAATAGTACCTTTCTGAACCAAAACATTGTTTAGTAAACTGAAATTGCCTAACAAAATAAAAACAACAAAATGTGTCTTGGACCAAAAGGGATGGCACAGAGTTTGGGATTAGGGTTGTTGATTACATCTTTGTACTAGAAGTAGACAAAAACAAACACCGGTCTGTCAGTGTCGTGGTGGTGTGGTGTCATTGCAAAAACATTGCAAGACAACATGGAAACATAAAAAAATCAGCATAACTGCAGGCATTTTTATAAAGCTTTTTCCACATAAAAACGATAAAAATGGAAACTTGCTAAGATTTATATTCTATGACATATATTTAAGTTCTTAGTTATAAATAAGTAGGCCTTTGTTTGTTAAGAGTGCTGTCTAACCCTACCATCTATTTCAGTAACATAATTGTTTAATTCCTATCACTTTAATACCTTTTTAACCCCCCATTTATTCTGGTAAAGAGAGGTTCTACCTTACTTTGAAATAAAATTAGAGCAAAGAAACAAAGCAATTATTACCAACTAAAAACCTGTTTAGTAAAGTTCCTCTGTTAAATCAAAACCTGGATTAACTAAAACCATGAAAACATATTTAAATTAAATCAATTACAATAAACAGTGTTTTTGGTTGTTAAATTAGATAAGAACGAGAATCGTTTGCCATGGTGTTGGTAATTTCCACACCCAGACAAACAAAAGCCAACCCAGGTGGAAAGTGATGAAGATTCAAGATTTATTTTGGCCATTCAATTTTTCACAATAGGCTATGTCACACATTATTCTTATATACACACATCAGTCTTTTCCTAAAAAAAAAGAAACTATTTTAACAATCCACTACAAACAAAAACCAAACCTAACACAGCAAGCAAACCATGCAAAGGTTAAACTGACGAACAAAATAGGCCTACCTCAGTACACACATTAAACATTAAAATTGGAATCAATGGCAGCTAATTGGCAATTAATGACAACAAAACACTCATTATATTTGTAATATGCGTGTTGTGAGGGAATGTTGGTTTGGTTGTTGTAGATCTCCCCTTTACTGTATTATGATGGGTTACATACGGAGATTACGAGGTGTGCTGGTGTGGCGCAGTATGGAGGACAAGGCACTTGTACTGTGTGTGACGTGAGACAGGAACCTCTCCTGCATGAGCTGTCGGTTGCGAGCTTCCCACTCCCTGCGCAGGTTCTGGGCCTCGGCAGCCAACTCTGGGGGCAGCACGGAGATCTGGGACTCTTCAATGTCAGTCAGTATCTAAAATACGACACAATGGTTATCCTACTTGTGTTTTGAAGGGTCCAGATTCCTATATTGTACTTTGTAACAATCTTCATGTAAAATTAGATTGAAATGCATATGTATGTGTCTGAAAATGATTATACAGTGCAGCTATGATGTAACGAATTTCAATGAGCCAGGAAGTTGTTTATATTGAGTATTTCATTACAATGAAGTTTCATTACATTGAAGTTAGGTAAGCTGACAATTTGGCTACTGGTACATCAAGATTCATAGACTATCACAGTTACGTTTGACCTCATTAAAACCTTGTGAAATTGTCTCTAAAAACCAACTGCTAAATTAAATGCCTTAATTTTCATCATATTTAATTGACATTATTAATTAGGCTTATTCATGCTGTTCGTTTCAGATAAAATCAATGACAGTGATCTGTTTACGTACAGTATAGTGGCATTGATTAAGTCAACAGAGCAATAATATCCAGGGGTCGATTTTACCACATTGTCACTCAAACCATAAGTTTTGAGAAAAAACTCTTTAGTACATTTACAAAAAACATTTCACGGAAACTAAATAAAAGGCCTATTATTTTAGGCATCATCAACTCCTGCGGTCACAGAAACGTCATCGTTGTCCTCCCCGATCGCGACAGAATCATTAAAATCTCCCAAGGCCATATAAACGTCATCAATGTCCCTCGCAGTCAAAGAAACGTCGTCGTCTTGCACGTTCGTGGCAATAGCGGTGATAATTTTTCGATCATGCGGGCTTGATGGGTACCAGTATCGGAATCGACTTTTGACGATCGATTATTCTCGATACCGATACCAACGGCCAAGTATTGGTGGTATCGAGAATCGACACTTTCCTAGTTAGTTATGTAGCGTGTCACCCTCCCTAAAATTAAGTGTAATATTAAGTTGTTTTTTTTTTTCTTTTTGTATTTAAGTTAAGTTGTAACAGTTTCCTTAGATCTTTTCAGCCTTTTAGGCTTATCTAATGACAAATCACGTGATTTAAATGCAAGTGTAAGAAGAAAGAGACGCGTTGAAGTTACTTGATCCCGTATTGGAATAGGGAGGGAGCACGCCGACATTATCATCTAGGTATTAGTTGCGCTTCACCCATCATACTGTTTACATCATTTCTGAAAGTCAATATATACACACACATTGTTACCTAATATTCGAATAAACCTTAAACTCAAGTTTTCAGCATCAAAGCTATTATTTTATTTTTATCTTCCCGTTCTCATTAAGCCTACTCTCCCTTTTTAGAGTGGTGGTGGCAGCGATACCTCCTGTAGACCCTTGGACTTTATTTGGGACCGGTACAGTTATGTTGCAGATGCAATGTATCAATGACCCTATTTCACTCACAGATTGTCGGAGGGCATGAGGTAGATCTTGGAAGAATGCAGCAGCATCCACTGGTTCATTAGGGTTGGCTGCAGCGGCAGCTTGGCGTTGTTGTTCAAGTCTCTGTTGAGCTAGTACCTCCTCCTGTATAGCAGGGGGCAAAGCCGCCAGAAAGTCTGCGTTCACTTCCATGCCACTTGGTCCAGGTGTGCTCAACGTATCCTCAGAACCTGCACTGCTCTGAGAGGAGATCTGCTGCACTCGATTCTGCAGTCGCTGTAGCCTGTGACAAAAGTGTTGTATTGAGCAGAGCTCGCCAAATCTGACTGAGATGAGTGATGGTTAAACTAGAGCAATATTAAATTTAAAGTACATGACCTTGTACTTGAACAAAAAATTATATTTTAAAACTAAATAAGAAGGCAACTCACCTCAGATGTTCAGAAATAACTTCAGCTCTCATGTCTTCAGGAAGAGCTGCTAGGAATGATGGATCCACACCTTCGGGTAATTCTTCAGGGATTATTGAGCTGTTGGACGACATGGATGATTGAGAAGGCTCAACAGTGAGAGCTGCACTGACAGGCAACGGAGGGGGTGGTGGGGGAATGTACTCTGATCTTTCCCTGAAAATTGATTTCATAGTTAATTGCATGTGAATGTTGAAACATTTTCTGATGGATTTAGCAAATTCTATAGAACTTACTTTCAGAGTTCAAAAAAGATATTTTTGTATTTACATACAAATAACACCTATTGCTGTTGATTCATTGTTCAACTCTAACGAGACGTAGGAATTTGCTAACTCAGGAACTCGCTAACTCGGTCGTGTGTCGGAACTGGCTAACCGTCTCTGTCAGGAATTGGCTAACTCCGGAACCAGCTAAATCAATTTTGTCTCGCGGCGGAATTCGCTAACTCTGGAAGTAGCTAACCCGGACGCGCCCACTGCACGGAGCGTTGCCAACCTTGTACGACAAAATAATCGTACACTGCCGTATTTCAAAATGTCAGTGTCAATGAAGATACAGTAAATTTTATTGTTTTTTGTTATCAATTCCACTTTTAACAGATAACTAGCCCAAAGTAATTCAAAGACAATTAAAAAATCATGAAAAAGTGTTTTTTTATTTAACTGTACAATGGCCAGTTAAATGTTTATGATTTCAATCTTAAATATAAATGCCATCAGTATAAAATAAAATAATAGAATATGAAAAATATTGAAAATTCAGTTTAATTGGTACTAAATAATTAAACCTATACAAAATTAAGCTAAGTTCTCAAACACAGATAACAAATTTAATCGTAATGTCGTAATAAACTAAAACCATTAATTAATACAGTCATCAACCATCGTAACTTTCATAACTAATTCATAATTTGAAATTAAATGTTCGTCGTTGAACCGTCCAATTTACGTGTAGATTTGATGACATTGACTAAGTTTTTATCCAGGCCTAATAGTTTAAACCAAAGCATTGTAGGCCTACTAGTAAATAGTTGCCTAATTCTAAAATGTGTTGACTTTTTAGCAATAATGTTACATGTTTTAAAACGGTTTTTAGTTTTTAGATTGTACACCAGCACCACTAGTAAATAATAGGAGAAGATAAAGGGTGACACAAAGGAACCGGACGTTTTTTAAACAGCTGTTCTATTGTTGTCGAACGTGGTAGGAAGATTGAAGTTATGTCATAACCTTCAGTGAGGCTTGCCATTTTTGTTTAAATGACTCAGTGGACCCTAGGCCATCGCGTTTTCGCACACGATACTTTGGTCCGAAATTGTGAATCCGTCGTCAAATCTAGTGGGATTTGAGTCTATATTTTAATATTGAACGCCATGGAGAACGGTTCCAAGCCGAAATACGCTATTAAGATGGGTTTCAGGGTTCCGAACAACTGGTAATATAACAAAGAAGAAACCACTAGGCCTTGTTAGAACTTCGAGAACACCCGAAAACATCGCAGTATTGAATGAACGTTTCATAAAAGGTGATTTCTCGCTTTAGTGACATACCGTGGCCGCCAAGATTACCTGACTTGTCCACTAGTGATTACTTACTTTTGGGGTTTCTTAAGGAGCGTGTTTATGCTTACAATCACGTACTCTAGAGGATTTTAAGTTTGCAATTACAGAAGATATCAATGGCATTGAACAAGACCTCCTGACCCGAGTTTCAGATGATTTTCAGACCAGAATGAACATTTGTAGATAAGTACATGGCCCCCATATGCATGACGTCATTAAAAAAAATTACTTTTTGTAACAAATGGCAAATGTTTATCTCACTATATACATTATTAAAACCATTTTATTCCATTTAACTACTGTGTACTACTTGTTTAAAAAACGTCCGGTTCCTTTGTGTCACCCTGTATAATATTCATACAATAAAACGTGACAGGGTTATTTTAATTCACGATTCTTAATAAACAAATTGACGGATTTTCCTGATTTGAGTGTTGGGTTTCCTTTATATTGCTTTCATAATCGATATAAACTATACCAAGCCATTGCTCGGTTCACCGTTCCCGGTACTGAGCTACACAATAGACAATAGCTTTGTTTTTGGATAAGATCAAGTAATTTTAGCTATGGCCACCATTCATAAGAATTGTTACAAACAAGAATGCCTAGGTCCATTTAGAACCAGCCTGGAGAAAAACTCCAGAATTTTAAAAAGTAGGCCTACTGAAAGACGTAAAATTAATATTAATTCAACAAAATTAAGAGGATGACCCGGGTTCTACACTAATAGCCTACGATAAAAGAAATTTACAAGTTGTATTTATGCATAGACTAATTTTTAATGCAATCCATGAATACATTAGGCCTACCACTTTATAATGTATTGATAAATATTTATTTAAATTCAATAGCTCCATTTAAAATACATTACCACTACAATGTAATTCTGTAATGACGTTTAACGTGTAAATTTTATTATGATTTATGATTCAAGGTTACAAGCCCAGTATATAAAATACGAACTCAATAATTTTTATTTGCAGAAGTTCACAAAATGCTATATTTGTTTGAATAAAAGAAACAAATGGCGGACTATGAAAATAGATATTTCATAACATGTAATAGATCCAAATTAAATGTGCATTTTTATCTTTTTGCATACCAATAAGCTACTATTTAAGTAAGAAACCCACATATAAAACATACTCCCTTATATTAGTACATTTCTCATCCTTATGGATCAGATGAAGATAGTTTTATTATTAGTTCTGTCCGGTGCACTGTCTTTAGAGGTCGTGTTTAGTTTACAATTGTTTCTTGTTTTCAGTAATTTAAAACCTCGTTTAACCAAATAAAACGTTCTAATCACAACTAATAACACGTTCCCTAGTTAAATAACAAAACAGTAAAGAACAAATAACATACTTCTAAATATATTTATTTTATCGACTACGTTGCTCTTACTCCTAATTAATCGTAGGATATGACATTATGGTACCGATACGATATAGGTACTACACTTTCGGCAACACTAGCCAAAAATATTCGTGCCTGGCTCCCATTGGACGGCCCCGCGAGGCTTCTGATTGGGAGTTAGCGAGTTCCGCCGTGGGACCGAGTTAGCGACTTCCGTACGAGGACGGAATTCGCTAACCCGGCTCTAGAGCGGGTTAGTGGGTTCCGGAGTTAGCCAATTCCGTAACCAAACAAGTTAACGAGTTCCTCTCATCGACCAAATCTGAAGATAGGGCATTTACCATGGGGTTAGCGAGTTCCAGAGTTAGCCAATTCCGCGGACCCACTCTAACGCTTTTATATCTTAGGTGAGTGTTTGTTTCACAGAGTTGAATATTAATGATTTTGAATACATTCAATATTTAGACTGATAGTATTGAATTAGTATAATGCTTTGAATATTGTTTCAACTAAAGATAAAGTTTTAGAAGTAGAGATACATCTAAGACACTAGAAGATTTAGTCTTTTGAAATTGTTTAACCTGTTACAACAATCTTGATGTTGAAGTTTAAAAAATCAGTTGTTGTTTGAAATTTCAAAAAGATCATGGACCAAAAGGGGAAAAAGAAAATTGGAATATGTTTTTCATTATCTTAAAACAAATAGTGTAGGTACAAGGAAAATTTCAAATCCAGATTAGATTTGTAGCATTCAAAAAAATATATAAAAACTAGGGATGGTCAAGTCTCGAAATTTCGGGAAATTTTTGGGAAATTTTTAATCTCGTTACACGAGACGAGATTTCTTTTTGGCCGAGATTTTTATCGAGACGAGAATAAAAAAAAATTAAAAAAAATTTCAAAACGCCTGCAGAAAGTCAATGCAATACCCGCAATACAGGAGCGTGTTGTAGTTGCGTTTCCTTTACGAAGGGGTTCTTATTTAATTAATTCTTCAAATGTAAATATTACTTTAATTATTTTAATAACATTTGAGAAGTTTTGTTAAGTGTTAACAGTGTGAGGAATGTTTTATTACTATAAAAAAGTCAAAACAAGTAACTATTTTATAAAAATTAATATTTTATTTTATGTTTTATTTTCTTTAGGATAAGTTGAACTCTATCCTAACTGATATCACCATGTTTCCTAATCGTAGGCATTTAAGTTAGGCGTGATTAATAAAAAAATGTTATGCTGATGTTTTTTAATAAAAGATTGTAAATATTCTTGCCTATTATCATTATTTTTGTATTTAAACAGTCATCTAACAATGTTACAAAATCAGGTAAAAATTCTTAACGTGCATTTCCCGTTGTGTATGAGAAGGGAAATCCCGTCTCGATCTTGTCTCGAAATTTTATGAGAAATAAAAAATCTCGTCTCGTCTCGTCTCGAACTAAAAATCCAATCTCGTCCATCCCTAATAAAAACTAAATTAAACTTACACATTCTGAACTGATAGTTGACGCTGAATTTCAGGTTGGACTGATTGCGCAAGTTGTTGGCTAAAGGCTTGGTTGTCTAGCCTATCCTCTTCGATCGGAATACCTTGCCCTTCGACTGTCTGCAACCAATCAGCTGACATGCGGATTTCTAGAAATCTGTTGGGTTGTGCAGCTAAATCTTGAGAACTATTCTGGATCGCTTGAATGTTAGCCATATCCAAGTTTTGAGCTGTACGGTTGATCAGAGCCATGTTTGGCTGAGTTGGTAAATCATGGAAGTCTACCGATGATTGTGAACTGTGAATAGACGGTGGTTGGCGATTTTGGATTTCTAGAGTATTATTGGGGGGTGGACGGTTCAGCAGCGCCAAATTCGGTTGGGTTGGCAGGTCACTTATATCTACAGAAGATTGTGAACCATCTTGCGAGGGCTGATTAGGGGCAAACATGTCAACAGATAACTGAGAATTTTGGGAACAATGACTAGTTTCAATTTCGAGCCCTTCGTCATTTTGGTTTGAGATGGCTGACGAGGTTTCAGAATCTCCAATGCCTTGTGACGTCTGACTGAACGGAATTTGTATTTCACCAGTTGTACTCGGTTGAGATAAAACAAACAAAGACCCTTCACTGCTCTGTGACGGTTGATTTGATGAAATTTGCATCTCTTGTTCTAGCGGGAGACGCTGTGTCAGTGGGAAAAAGGGGTCTGAACTTGATTGAGATGAAGGCAATCGAGCCTCTTGGGTCTCATCGGGTTGTGTTAGTACAAACAACGACTGAGCACTGTTGTTGGACGATTGAGTGGAGGAAGGCAAACCTGTTGGTGAGTCAACAAAGAGGGACTGGGGGTTGTTTGATGGGCTCATATCAACTGGCAACGACCCAAGAGGTCTCTGTTCCTGTCCACTTCCATCGTAATTCCTGGGATCACTGTTTTCCACACTCACTTGTGACTGTGATTCATCCGTAATCTCACTATTTACAGACCCGCTGTTGTTCTCGGTTTGGTTGATAAAAGTTGGGTTGACACGGAAGAATCCATCTTCGGGGTCACTAGGTGGGGGGTATGGAACACTGCCCGGAATCAATCCCATTGGATCTGATATTTCTGACGCGGGAGGAGTTACAGGGATGAGCTCAACTGCTTCAGGAATGCTGGATGCCTGAGGTCGGCGGTGGACGAATGGCACAACAAGTAGGTCGTTGTGTTCCTGATCTTCTGTATTGTGCTGAGTATCAGGAGGCTCTTGTGGAGACGAGGGTCCGGCTGGAGGTTGTATTGGGAGAGGTCGAGTGTTTTGAGATTGGACAACACGTGGATGTAACACTGACTCTACAATGGAGCCAGCCAGGCTCTCCGTAGCATGTGCTACCTCCTGTGCTGCAGCCAACATAGCAATGCGCCGCGTAGGCAATCTGGCTGGTGGACGCGGTGAGTCAAACATATCCATTATACCTGCAACAACACACACACAGCTTAGAGGCTATATAAAAATACTGTTATCCAGTGCTTGATTTGTAAAAAATTAGTTGCCAGAACTGTAACCTATTTAATGTGATTAGCTCCTATTCATGCCAACATTTTTATCTTTCCGAGGCAAAAATTGAGCACTGCTGATATCAACACTTGATTGATTGATTGAGTTGGGGTGGAACTTGTCCCGGTGCACGTCAGTCGCAGATGGGCTTTTTGTGCTCCCATCTAGGTGTGTCAGAACCGGTCAAACCTGAGTTGCTTGATGAACTAACAGCATTCTATAGGTGTACAGGTTCTATAGGTGATTAGGTTTCTGCCCATTATCATTGTTCCAAGCGTGCTTTCCCTGACCTCATTCAGAGCTGTACTAAATAGAAGTTTGATCAACTAAAATGTTGAGTTTATTTTAGGCTATGGGCTAACTATTAAAAAAAAAAAAAAAAAAAAAAAAAAAATACATCGATATGAAGAAAAACTGTTCTTTTGTATGAATTAATTGTAATTTATGTCTATGTCTGCCTAATTGACTTTGAGCGGCTGATTTTCGATTCCGATTCCAAAGCCAAGAATCAGTGGAATTGAGAATCGACTTTTGGAATTGACCCATCCCTAATAAAAATATATCTCCTTAACACGTTTGCTACCGCAATAGTACAAAATTGTTCATTTATATGGACCAGCTCAAGATGTTCCAACAGCTGTGCAAAACGTATACACGGCTGGTTTTTACCTATAGACTGCCTTCGCTCACATTCAAATTCTCTGCAGTGGTCTACAGGGATGTCTGTCGCACAACTGCATCGCTTGGTCTGTGGATATGATGATTGGTGACGTCATATGTTAGTTGTAATAACTGTTCTTTACTTTGCTGCATCACTGTATGTATGTATGATGCATTATCCTATGTAGCTTTTATATTTGTTCAATTATTAACTGTTCTTTAAAAATATGGGTTTTTTTACTTACTTTGATCTAAAAACAAAAATTAACTGTCGTATTATATGCGGTGATTGGGCTATTCCAAGAAAATTATAATAATTTAATAATAATAATAATAAATTTATAATAATGGTCTGTGTATATTGTTGTTAACCAAGTGACAGCCAGTCTATGTCTAAGATTGAATTGTATACCTCGGTCCATGGCAATGATCGCGGCGTCGCATATATGCGACGCTCGGTAGCGAACGTGTTAAATAAAGAAATGTACTTATTTATTACCATCATACAGTTTCTTCTTCTCTGTTTCCCCGTTAGTGGTATTAGTTTTTTTATTGTTGTCTTCTTCTTCATCCATCTTTTTGCGCTTTTCTTTTCTTTCAGCAAACTCTTCATTGCGGTAGCGTTCAAATATTGGAACCAGTTCAAATCCAACACCTATGAACATAAAAGACTTACTAATTTGTACAAGATAACTAGAGTATTATAAGAGAACAAGAAAGAGCACCAACAAAACTACGCATACTAAAGTTAAAAAAAAAATGAACTGTCGGCAACTTGCATCTACTGGCATGCTACTCAAGAATAAACAGGATTATAAAACAAAATTTACGTGAATTGAAAGTATAACAGATAAGTTTGATATAGTAATGAAATTGACTTACAGATAGCACAGTCACAAATGGAGTCCCGGTCGAGCAATTTAAGTTCCTCATTCCACCAATACATTGATGTGGGCACATTGTTGAGGGTTGCGGCCAAGCTGGGCCCCAACAGATATCCAGACTGATCCTGAAATGTAAAGAGTAAAATTAATTAGAATCACAAATATTGGTAAAGTGTCAGTTTTCGCTGTATGGCATGTATATAGTGAACTTTGTAATGGTGATACTTGACATTTTAGTAGTGAAAGGAACAAATACAAGTACAAACACTGTACAAAAGAAAAAAATTATTTAAAATAAACAAAAAGTAGTTTAAAACCTAGTTTAGTAAAGTGCATTTTGGCATAACAGTACAAATGAAAACATTGCATAATATGATTCAGCCCTTTGAACGATACCGGTACCACGTTATAATACTCACTCGCTGCATGATGGATTTAAAATACGAGTCGATTGATACTAGTGATCTTTCAAAACTGAATCTCTAATATAAAAACCACCAAAACTTTGCTAAGAATTCGGTTTTGAGATTCAATCTACTAGTTTTGAGATTCAAAAGTTTTGAAATTGAAGATTTATGCTGTCATTTATAATTTTGAATAACACCGTTTACTGTTTACACAGGGGCAGCAATGTAACTAACAGATGGTGATCCCTGATGAAACAGTAAATTATATTCTGAACTACAACATGTACCACAAATGCTAATACAACCGCGGGGGGCGTATACTGTTTTTTTTTAGTGAAATTCCTGATTTTTCAAAGTTTATCCAGGTACCTGCATGAATGTTTTCCACGTTAACATTATATTAACTCCCCCGCCCCTGTACATGTTTAGTTTCACTCAAACTATAACCAATTTAAGACTTGCATGACAAACAGCCAAGCCGTCATTCATCAAACCTAAAAGGGCTTTTATTTGATATTGTTTGTATGCTTTGTTCAGTGGTTTGTACTTAATTTTGTTTTGTCTTCTCTTTCTCTAGCGAGGTGAGAAAGTTTAAAATGTAGTTTAGCGTCGTTCGTCTGCCAAGTTTCTTTGAAATTGAAGAATTGGCCTTTGTTTGCGTCGTATTTCTTAAATAATTTGTATGTTGATGTGAATAATTAAACTTGTTTTGTCTGTTAATAATAAGTGAAAGTGGATTAGTTTATTACAGGGATGTTGAAGTAGGGCTACCTTAAGATGTTGTTTTATAGACTAATTTGTGATCAATTTTTGATAATTGTATCCCAAGTTTGAAAGTATTTTAAAATTGATGAAGCAAACAACAGATTTGCGAAATGCAACATAAATTTAATAATCTCTAGAGGTGGGGATCCAAAAGGACTTTTAACCTAATGAAATACCTAAAAACCCACAATATTGATACAGGCACTAGGCCTAAAAAAAAAAAACCGTCACAGTCACCAATCTAAGCCTTTGTTAAATATTTTTTCAACAAGCCTGCACCTTAAACTAAGTTATAACCTCAAATGAATATGTAGGCCTGTTTTCTAAAAATTTTAATTCCTGAACGTCTCCAACGATTTGTAGACATTATCGTCGTTTCTTGCGGTCACTGAAACATTATAATCGTCATCCGCGATTGTGGCAAAATCCAGGGCATCTCCCATGGTATGTAAAGATTATCATCAGACGTAGAAGTTCAGCTGGAGTAGCGTCGTCGAAAATCGTAATTTTTAATCTCCTTGAGGTCCGGACAATTAGCGATCTGGATGGTTGGAGTTTGGATAATAATTGGGAAAGGCATATCTAATCATAGTACAACTTACCACAAAATTGATTTGCTCCTCCTCGGCATTGGTAAGGATCCCTAGGCCATTGTCCATTACGATTAGTCGAGTGTTGGGAAAGGTGGAAGCTATCATCTCTCCGTAGGTGTTGCCAGGATGGCCTGGGATGTTAAGATAATTTGGGGGATCTGTGTTTCCTTGACCCATCAACCTACAATCAAATTTGCAAGTTAAGTAATCTTAGAGGTCGTTTCATGTTTAGTTGAGACAGGCTACCTCACCAGAGGATACAACAGGACAACAGCTAGACCGATCCTCCTATGTTAGATACAACCTTATCATTTTAACAGATTAACAGATTTAATTGACAGATTTATTGCCAAACTAACAATAAAAAAAAGTGTCCACGATGATGCCGTCCACCTCTGAGCAAGTGGGAAAGTGCTCAAAACATAAAATTAGTTCACAAGCTCAGGAAAGCTGGAAAATCACATTTAAAAACCCAGATAACTGTATAGTAATTGAATAAAAATTGAAGATTACATCTATCACCTCTGTACAAAATAGTGGTTTCACTTGATTGACTCTTTAGGGGCCAACCTTGTCCTGGGGCACGTCAGCCAAAGATGGGCTTTTTGTGCTTGGTCCGTCAAACCAGAGTTGTTTGCTTTCACTTGATTCCAGATCCCAAAACATCAAGAAAACTTTGTTTTTTTTTTATTAATCGAGATGGAAAATGTCTACAATATTCTTTTAAATAACATGACCAAAAATTAACTAAACAAAGAAAATAATAAAGATCTCCTTGTGTGCTAGAATTTACAAAATTAATGAAGATTTTTGCTAAGATAGATTGAATGTTAAGTGTGTGATTGACTGTCTGTGGTAGAATGTTGTATTCACATCAAGTAAACAAGTATTTTCTTTTCATTCATCCTAAAATGTAAAACAACTACGTTTTTGTTTGTCATTGGGCTATCATGATGCTACCTCCTACAAAATGTTGATTGTTAGTAGTAACAAGACCAGGGTTGAAGTTCCTTTACAAAATATAAAAAAAATGCCAATAGTGTTGAAACACAAATAATAATATTAATAAATGGAACAGTTAAATTTAGAGAGTTAATTAGCAAACAAGAAAAACTCTGATGGGTTGAAAGGTCATATAAACATAGGATAGCAGTTATCCCTTATGATTTGATGCTTAAAATTGAGCTACATACATAGTGATTTAATTTTTATATAGCCCTAATTTTTTATTGGGTAACTCAACTCACACACCTGAATGTGTCATTTTAGAGGCTCTAAATAGCAATGTCACAACTTCACAGTATAAATGGCCTATAGATTTTTAAAATAATTAATCTATTCAGTTAACTAGAAGTTGATTACTATAAATTTAAGTATATTTAAGTATACCTCTGTAAAAATACAGGTGCAGCAACAGCAGCTCGGTTCATCTGGACATATTGGTAGCGACGAGTGCGACTCATACGCTGGGTGCGGTTAGTAGATGAGGTGGTGGGTTGGTTGTCGACATTACGAGCCATCAGAGGATGCTGTGCAGGGATCACACTGCGAGAGCCTAAACATTGACAAGCCCAAGTTGTGTATTAGTCATAACATTCGCAGAGTATTACAAAATTAGAGCCAAGGCCATGTTTAATGTTCACAATATTTTTAATGAAATGTTATTAAACTTTTGTTTTTAACTGAATTATTCTTTTAGTGTGTTCACTTTCTGTACTTTACTGCCTTCATTTTACACAACAGGAAATATAAACATGAACAACTAAATATAAATTAAAGCTATCAACATCAATATTAAAAAACTTGAGTACAACAAGACTAGACCTCTCAAAATGAGGTCAGCAACTGCTACATGAGGTAATAAAATTAAATCATCACCTACAATAAGAATGAATGAATGAATAAATGAATGAATATATAATTTATTCCAAAAAACATTGGCTACAAACTGTACTCATAAAATAATATATATATATATATATACAAAAAAGTCATGTGTTCAGTATAACAATGAAGCAACAGGATTACATGAAGCTATAATAAAGTAAATTCTGTATATATAAGACAGAAACTTTAGTCACTAAAAATACATAAGAGTTTTAGTTTTAATAGCTTAAAAATTTAAAAACAAAACAAAGGAACTAGCAGACATAGGCAGTGCTACCTGTGCGTCTGCTAAGTTGCTGTTATGTAGAAAAAAAGAAAAATTATTGATTTAGTGGAATGGAAATTAAATAGACAATAGGTCATTATTATTACTGAAATTAGTAATGTTATTTCCATGAACACAATGCTGGTAAAATATAGCGCTTTAATAGATTTTCGTGGTGGCCGGGAGAGGGAGAGAGAGAGAGACTGTGTGTGTGAGTTTACGTGTGTAATGGGGGTAGTGAGGAGAGTGGAGAGTGATGAGTGGATTGTAGGGTAATGAGTGGAGTGGAAAGTAGTAAATTCGACTGCAGACAGTTCAAAGTGCCAAGGTCAGTCAATGCAAAGGTCGGATCAAGTGCGCCGGTAGTCCGCCGTGATAATAATCGGCCTCGTCGATAGTTTTAACTATTTAAATTTCAATGAAAGGCCACACACTCAACAAGCAAACGTTGCAAGGCGCCTTGCAACGCCTTGAAACATTTGAGCAGTTGCTCGACGAATGGATCCCATACAGCACGATGTTTGATGTTTCAAGGAGCAAAACGTTCTGCGCATGCGCCAAATCCCTTCTAGCTAGTAAAGCTTAATGGCTTTCAAAATTCAATTGACCGTTTGTTGTTTAAAATTAACTCTTCTTTGAAAAATGAATTTTGAAATTGCGTTGAAACTTTAACAATTATACATTTATAATTTTGAATTTCTATTGAACAATACTGTTGTTTGATTTTTCTTGCTACCATTTTGGTAGTCATACAGCCCATGCAAAGTAGTAAAATAATTAAGAAATTACCAAGGTTACTTAGTTCATTAATCATTACCTATTTATATAACCATCACGGCGCTATCTAATAATAATTTCTTACGGTATTTAAAACCCTTCCTATAAAATACTATAGCATTTATTCGACAATGATTGTAAAATTTCCCTGGATCTGATTTAATTTCTGAGGGGAAAGCTGTCTATCATCAGATTGATTGGGTGAACCCAATGTTGTCTTTCTATTTAGTCCAGCATTTTTCAAAAACTGACATACAGCAATAGTTGACTTCCTCGTCACATATGTGTTAAAACAATACTGTAGTATAAGACCAGTAGACATAATATGTAATTCTAATATTTATTTTTCTTAATTTTGATTGAAACCAAATGCTGAATCATGTTTGAACCTCCCGCACACTGGCGAAGCAAATTAACAAAACGCTTCAAGCAAATCGTTGTGCAACATTTTGCTTCAGGTGAAATGCTGGATCAGTGTGCGCCCAGCCTAACAAATTGAACAGTGAGGGATTGTTTGCCTCAAGTTCCTTAAAATAAAAGAGTATTGTGACAACTACAGTAATGGCTTATTTGCTAAAAAAGAAAATCATCATCTAAAGATGTATTAGGGTTCATGCAAAAACAAAAAAAAACTTTTATTAGAAATAAAAGTACTGGTTTAATAATACTTTGTTATGTGTTAAAACCATTTAATTTACTACTGCAAAAAACCAACACCATTTGGCTAATATTAATAGAAATAGAATGAAAAAAATAAAACTTAATGGATACACTAAAAAGCAAGAACCAACACCATTAATAAAAACAAAGACTTTTAATATTAAAAACTCATTCCCATTTTAAAATCAAATGGTAAACAGTGACTCAGCAATAACAAAGAATGTGTCAACAAGGTTGAATAAAATAAGTGACAAGCAAGAGGATGGAACCGATTTTGTTTAAATGCATGCCAAGGAATTATTGCAAAAATAAAAGTTCTTTTCAAAACTAATACAAAAGCAAATCTTTATTCAATTTTTATCCTTGACCAACTACTTAAGGTGAAAAAAAAGAAAAAAACCAACAACCTTAGGGTACAAACTACTGTAGTATAGTATCCACCACTACTAAGGGCTAGAAACATCTGACTATGGGGATCACACAATGCAGACATGCCACTTCAGGCCAGCAAAATCTTACCAGCTCATATACCAGTCAACATGTACCTGTATTGTCTGATGCATTGTTGCCTTCTTCAAAAAGAGTGAAGGGTAAGAAGTTGTCACGCGACCACAGTTGACCTACAGAAGCTGAGGGATCGGGTTCAGAATACTCAATCATGAGAAAATCGTCAGAATCTCTGTCAAGCCCAGGGATACGGAATAAACCTTCATCAGGCTCAAACAACTCCAAACCATCTTCATCATAGCCACCGTTGCTTTCCTCTCCTTCGTTTTCCTCTCCTGGAATGTTTTAACTTGTAAACTCTAAAACTATTTTAATTTAGAATACAAATCTTTTAAAGCTAAAAACTTTGACAGCCTGTTGGCAGTTGTTGAGTCTTAGTCATCAGTGATAGAGAATCAGTAGTAATATCTTGTTAGAGTTAGAGCAGGTGGTTTTAGAGTGTCCACAAAATTGACTCTTCAAAATTCCCGTATAATTCCTACCGGTATGACATATTCTGTATAGCCCCACAATTCTTCTAATTTAAGTTGGGTGAACACCCTGGGATTTGTATTTACATCAGATAACAGACAGTTTAGGCAATGATTAAAGAGGCTAATACTTGAGAACTGGCATAAGTCAGGAACCCGAAATTACCTGGTACCCACACATCAATAAATTTGGCATCACCAGAAAATAATTTTTAAATTGCACTGAAAAATTCTACTGCCTATCAACATTGACATAGTGGTATGTATAACGACAGTCAAATAACACTATGATGGGGGAAAGATGAATGTGATATCTCCACTACCGCTGGCGATGATCACTATTACCTCGAGTTTGGCTTGACTAAAATGTCAGGCTAGCACACCTCGATTAGATTTTTTTTTTGTGTTTTTAGACCTTCATTTATCTTTAATATGGTAGTTTTTAGTAGTGCGACCATCTTGGTGTTAGTTCGTTATGCAGCTCAGTCGGCATCTAGCCGTGCTAGTAAGAGGTTTCTGCTGTACCCCGTTGAGTTACTGTGACAGTTTAAAATTTCTGTGTTAATTGAAAATGCCGCGAACTGTGAAGTGCGTGCAAAAAAATGAATGGACTCTTTGGTTTGGTTACAGTTTGGTAACCAAGCTTTTCATTTCGGTTATGATCTTGTGCAACAAACTTCACGAAATTTGTGGAAAACCCATAGAGTGTTCTGTTATTGTATAATGGCTTTCGAGTTTTACAGACATCGGCATCGACTTTTTCAACAAGTTCGGCAGTCACAATGCTGGGTCTTCCACTTCGTTCTTCGTCGTGAACGTCAGTTCGGCCATTTTTAAATTTGATGACCCACTGACGAACTCCACCTTAATAATGTTTTCCCCATAAACTTCACAAAGTTGCCGATAGATTTCTACCGGTTTACAGTTTTTTGCAGTCAAAAACCTTATAACTGCACGCACTTCACAGTTCGCGGCATTTTCAATTAATACAGAAATTTTAAACTGTCACAGTAACACAACGGAGTACAGCAGAAACCTCTTACTAGCACGGCTAGATGCCGACTGAGCTGCATAACAAACTACCACCAAGATGATCGCGCTAGCCCAGCCCCTAGCTGATACAGACAAAAACATAATCTACTTTCTGGATAGCCCTCGTATATGATTTTTGTAACTACTTGATAGATTATAATTGGTAATAACCGCAAATCCAACAGCCCATGTTAAATAAAACCCAAGTGAGTCACCAACAAAAACAGTATGTCAAGAAAAACCACAACAATCAACGCCAGTCGACAAACATTTTAAGATCAATAGTTACAAAATCTGTTTTGTTGTGACAAGATTATTATGGTGTAATTCAATAATAATCCATTCAGTTAGAATATTTCATAAATATTAGTGTTTAACTTTAATCATTAGAAATATATTTTCAGAAAAAATATTAGGGATGGACGGGTCCCGAAATTTGGGGAATTTTTCGGGAAAAAAATATTCCCGATTATCGGGACGGGATTACATTTGATTTGGGAATTTTTCGGGACGGGATTTGGTCCGATCGTTGGCGATTTTGCCGCTTCGCGAGTGCCAATGCCGCTATTGTGAGCGATAGGTCCCCGAACGCAGGAGACAAAGTCATTTCCACGATTGCGCCGTGTTCCGTGACCGCGGAGTCATACAGACAATCGCACCATGACCACGAGTCATAACAACGATCGCGCCGTGACCACAAGTCATACCGACGATCACGTCGTAACCGCAAGTCATACCGACGATCGCGCCGTGACCGCGAATCATGCTGACGATCGTACAGTGACCGCTGTTACCATTAAGTACTGCATGTTACCATGACCGCGAAGACTTGCCAAAGATCGCGCCGTGATCGCGGAGTCATGCCGACGATCGTGCAGTGACCGCGGAGTCTTGCCGAAGATCGTGCCGTGATCGCGAGTCATACCGACGATCACCCCGTGACCACGGAGTCATACCGACGATCACGACGTGACTGCGGAATCCTACCGATGATCGCGCCGTGACCACGGAGTCATGCCGACGATTGTGCCGTGACCGCGAGTCATTCCAACGATCACCCCGTAACCGCGGAGTCATACCGACGATTGCGCCGTGACCGCGGAGTCATGCTGACGATCGTGCCATGATTGCGAGTCATACTGACGATCATGTCGCGACCGCGAGTCATACCAACGATCGCGCCGTAACCGCGGAGTCATGCCGACGATCGTGCAGTGACCGCTGTTACCATTAAGTACTGCATGTTACCATGACCGTGGCGTCTTGCCGAAGATCGCGCCGTGATCGCGGAGTCATGCCGACGATCGTGCAGTGACCGCGGAGTCTTGCCGAAGATCGTGCCGTGACCGCGAGTCATACCGACGATCACCCCGTAACCGCGGAGTCATACCGACGATTGCGCCGTGACCGCGGAGTCATGCCGACGATCGTGCCATGATCGCGAGTCATACTGACGATCATGTCGCGACCACGAGTCATACCGACGATCACCCCGTGACCGCGGAGTCATACCGACGATCACCCCGTGACCGCGGAGTCATACCGACCATGACACCTTGACCACGGAGTCATACCGACAATCACGCCGTGACCGCGGAGTCATACCGACGATCATGCTGTGACCGCGAGTCATACCGACGATCACCCCTTGACCGCAGTCATTTTGACGATCGCACCGTGACCGCCAGTCATTTCGACAGCGAGTCACAAGTTTCTATAGGTACCTGTAAATTGTTACCCATTTTATGGTTTTTTTATAGATCAGTGCCACAAACGGTAAAAATTAATTTCATATGTCTTTTTTGGTAACTGCAATACTCCACACTTTCTTTTTATGCACAGAAAAAAATCCCGTCCCGTCCCGAAAATCGGGAAGGAAATAAAAATCCCGTCCTGTCCCGTCCCGAACTAAAAATTCAATCCCGTCCATCCCTTAAAAAATATGGGTGCTTTTATATTTTTATAAAAATATATGGAATAGGAAAAAAACCTTGTATCCAACTGTTCAAATTGACAGTCAACTAAGACAACTGCATTAGTAATTCAGTTTTATGCAACAAGCAGGCAACGCTAAAGGTGAATATGGAAAAAATGTCTGATTGAGTTTGACCATACTGGAATGATTTTGTAATTCCATCCCACTCTTGAAATTTTGGTAATACAATAGTAGGTTAAGTTACTGCATTTATAAAGAAGGCTGGACAGTAATCATACTAAATCAAGTTGATTTGTTAAGTCAAAAGAGATGAACTTGGTCTCACATTTAGATTAAATACCCCCCGCAGCAAACCTGCAGACTAGAATTTACATTTGCATGAATTGATTTAAAATTAAATCTACTTAAATGACATTAGGTTTAACAAGTACCTAGGTTTGAAATGGAATTAAATGAAAAGTCATTTATTTACACAGGCAAAGTTAGGGCCACATGGCCCTTTCTTACACTTAACCTGTAGGTTTGCTGCTAAGGGAGGCTAATAAAAGTGTGTTTTTTTTTTGTAAAATATTAGTAGCTTAGTATAAAAAAGAAAAAAATTCCTTGTTTTATCAAAATATTTCCATAAACAAGCAAACTACAATATTTTACAATATACTCCATAAGAATAACGACATGGGAATTTTGAATTTGCATTTTTTTAAATTTTCTCCATAACAAATAACCGTACAAAAACACTTTGATGTACTAAATTATTTGTTTTTTTTTAGGTTCTTTAAAATAGTCTAGAGAGAAATTGGGAAATTTTGTGTTTTGAGGGTCAAAAATTAGAAAAACCAATTTTTACCGCATAAAACCCCACGTAAAACCCTGTTCCCATGGTCTGATCATGCTTTTTCGCAAACTCATTTAAGTTAATCCTGTCTTACACCTTCAAAGCAAATTTCATCAAAATCTGACAAAATTAGGGTCAAGGTAAGTGGAACCAGGTTTTAGTATTGTTCAACTTTGACCTTACATTGCTCAGGTAGGCCTAATATTATACTTGTAATTGTGATTTTTTGTACCATAACTACAACTAATTAGCTTTTAGAATAACTAAAAAAATAATGGTTTTTTCTTAAAAATAAACATAAATAAAAAAATTGTCTTTGTGGTTCCAGTTTCCCCACCATGAGGGCAAGTGGAACCACCCACATCTGAATTAAAATATATCGCATTGAGAGGAATGAGGGGCAAGAGGGTCAGTAGGGAAATTGTCTGTAATTCTGGGACTTTTTGAATGATCAAAATATCTCTATCCGTTTTTAAGTTACGAACTTTTCCGTAGACCTTTGCAGAAAACATCGTAAAATGCAAAGAAATGTAAAATTGCAAAATCTTGTAAAAATAGAAAATTATAACAAAAAGTGGTGCTTGCATTGTGTGTATAACTCTCTAGGCACTAACTCACTTGAAAAAAATAGTTTTAATACATAGTTTTATAAATCTAGCTCATATTGTTATGGTCAATTGATGAAAAACCTGTCTTTTCAGCTTCTAGAACTGTTACTTATATTTTACTTGCCCCACAAGCAAAATTTTAGAGGGCAAGTGTAACCACGGTTGGAAAATCTAAGTTGTAAGAAATGTAATAAATTTGAAGTGATATTCTGAATCTACATGCAAACAATAGTTGGTGCACAAAATATTGTTACATTTACTTTAACAATGTAACTATAAAAAAATGTCAAAGTTTGACCTTTGAATTTACATTGCATGTATGTAAGCTTTTTTTAAAACTAAAAAAGGACAGTTTTTCATATGATATTTAGCTTTTTAAGGTTAAGAACCTTAAAACGAGGTCCAGAGAACACAATATGATGGCAATTAAGCTGAAACTTCTCTTATCAGTGAATTGATAAGCTGCGGTTACACTTGCCTCCTGGTTCTACTTACCCCACTTGACCCTACTCGAGTTATCACGTTCACGGACGTATATATATATATATATATATATATACATATATAATATATATATATACATATATATAATATATATATATATATAAATCTATCTATATATCTATCAAGATATATACACATAAATAAAAAATTTGAACAAATAGTGTTTTTGGCCTCTAAGGACATCAAAATGAAAAAAAATATTGGTCCCGGCTCCAGGTCTTAGCGTGGCACCTACGGTAATAGCTACTTCCCTATAGGGAAATTCGATAAGAGGATATAACGAAAGTTGTTTCCAAAATTTACATAATAGCAGATTATATCAAGTCATGTGTTCAGTAAAACAATGAAGCAAAAGGATTACATGAAGCTATAATAAAGCAGGACTATCAACATTTGAATGGATTTCAGTGTTTTGTAAACCCATTTGTAAAACAGTGAGGGATAAAATATTGAGGGTATTTTATGTTGATTTGGAGATATCTCCATTTTAGAATCTTCAACCAATGCAGTGAAGTCGGAACTCTCAGCCAGAATGATAAAGTAGCAGAAAAAGGTTCAAATTGAACAGATCGCATGCTTGTGCTACTTATTATTTAAGCAATCTATTGACTTATCTCTTGCTAACAAATTGCCATACAAAGATAAATCAAGATCAAACAATCCTACCTTCTTGCTCATCATCATCGTCGTCATCGTCATCTTCATCGTCATCATCATCCTCCTCTTCTTCATCATCGTCATCGTCGTCGTCTTCTACATGGTCATCAATGTCTGTGGCAGCGTCTTCCATATGTCTATCCTCATCTGTCGGGTTGAATTCCGACTCTTCACTGCTGCTGTCTTGGCTCGTCTGAATCAACAAAGTTGTAAATATTGATGTGTTTTTTTAGAGGTGGATGAAAAGTCTGTATTGAGTGCAACTACTAGGACAAACTATATTTAGTTTACTACTGTTTTAATAATCAAGCTTATTTTCTTAAAAACAATAAAAATAAATAGAAACAAATGGCTGTTCTTTTATCACTCATTTCAGTTAAACATCAATAATCCAGCATCTGATGAATTCAGTGATATTTGATTATTTAATTAACAATGTACTTTAGTCAACAATGAGAAAAACCATATTTTTAAAGATTTACAATAAATTGCCTCAGTATATCATGCAAGAGCCTTCTACCAACAATTTCATGAACCTGCTTAAAACATATTTAAGTCAAGCGGCCTACTACAGCGTTGATGAAATATATGTCCAGGCCATGTGCATCCCTGAAGAGGAAATGAATCCATACATAAATTAATAACAAGAAAAGTATAAAAACCTGACGACCACGTCGCTGATGCGATACCAGTGGGAATTCTCCAAGTATCCAAGTACCCCAAAAAACCCTTTGTAAAACCCCGTTCCCATGGTCCGATCATGCTGGTTCACAAACTGATTCAAGTTTATCCCGCCTTACACCTTTAAACCAAATTTTATCAAAATCGGAAAAAATTACTTAAGTTATCGCGTTCATGGACACATATATATAAAAATTGTAACGAATGGGGTTTTTAGCCTCTGGGGACATCAAAATGAAAAAAGTAAATCGGTCCCGGGCCTAAGTTTTACCACCTATGGTAATAGCTACTTTCCTATAGTTAATATACAACCTATAGACTGGGACGGGTGGCGTCGTCCTGTAATCCAGCTACTTGGAGGTCACGGATTGTGGATATGTATAGGCATGCACTGTGGATGGGATACTCCCTGGTGTGGATTAACGTCCGCACTAGAGAGTACTACTACTATCCGCAGTACTATCCTGATAATTCGACCAATTCGTATATACCAAGGAAAAAATGTGGTTCGGATTCCACTATAAACTGTAGGTCCCTTAGTTGCCATTAGCTGTTTGGGCTATTAATTAACAGCTGTGTCTAAGGAATGTCGGCCTTAGTCACTAACAAGACTACAAGATCGCGCCACTCATCCTACACTCATCTCCATTCATACTTGGCTTAAAATACCTACATAGTATGGTCGCCATTTCATAAGAAAGTATAAAAGTATAAAGTATCGGGTAATTCGCTAAAACATCCCGGCTTCGAAAAAAAAGGTCAGGCGCCTTCGGCAGTGTTTGGGAGCAAGCTTTTGAGGTACTGAAACAGTCTAATACCATACTCTTATTTAGTTGATCTGTTTATTAATTAATTTTTATATCATTGCAAAACTAGCACTCAGTATATCCAACATTTTTGGTAATAGCGAACATATAATGTACTATTTAAATCATGGTAAAAATCAAACCAGTTGATACAGTATTTTTAATGACAAAGTACTGTAGTACAAGACAGTACACCTTAGTATCTTCATGAGACAAGTTTATATATGTATATATATACCTCTTCAGTTGTGGCAAAGCTCAAATCATTGGTCAACATTTGAGTAAATCTGGAAAGTTCACTGATTACTCGTCTCTGCCCTCGAGAACGTCTGTTGCGCCTGTGAAAACAAATAGAAGACATCAAGTTAATCTTATCTCTTAAAATAAATTTAAAACAAAAAGCAAATTAAATTAAAATCCATTATACAGGGTGTCTACTACATTCTGGATGAAAAATGCATGAACAATCTCCATATATTTAAGCACACATTGTCGTTACCTTTTGTCGGTGTTATTACCAAATATATTTGCCTTATTACTGTATTAATCTTTTGTTTTTTTCACTGTAGTTGTAGCAGAGGAAAAATCAAGTATTAATAGACAAGAGCTAAGTTTCAGAATAGAGATTTATTGAAATGAGACGTTTATGACTTTAGGTACAGCTTTATAGTGTAACAGAAACGCAATCATCGTCTCCCATGATAGTGACAAAATCCTGGATATCTCCATTCGTCATGGAAACATTATCAAAGTCTTCCGCAGTTGCAACATAATTTTGAATATCTCAGGCAGTCATATGGTCATCATCATCGTCTACCGCAGTCACGGGAGCGTTTTTATCTTCACCCGAGATTGTGGCCAAATCCTGAATATCTCTGTGGTTGTGTGGTCACAGAAATGTTATAATCCTCATCCTCGATCACAGCTAAATCCCGAAAATTGAGTACAATTCCCGGTTGGTAGACACCCTAGATGATCAAAGAACTGCAGCTTAAATGGGAGATTAACAAAAATAATTATTATAAAAGGATGAAAAATAATTAGGTCTTTTTCATTTTTCTCTGCTAGAGTATAAGCGTTTAGTAATCATAATGTAACAAAATGTTACCTAGAAGTGTACCTAGAATTATTAAGGTTGGGCATCCTTCTGCGTTCGATGACATCTTGCATGAGGTCTTCCATTTCATTTACCCTCTCAACTACACTGTTCATTACTTCATTGAGGGTAGGATGGTCTTCTATCATATCGGTGTGGTCTTCTTCTACATTCGGGGCACTCCCTGATTGGTCCATCTGTGTGGGCTGGTTGCCATCTGATTGAGCACTTGCTGTAAAGTTTATAAAATTGTAGATTGTAAATAAAATTTCATTAAGGTTTTTTTTTACTAACAAAAAAGTATAATCAACCTGAGCTTACAGCAAAACCCCAAATAATTAAAATAAAGAGAGCAAGACTTTTACCGACAACATATTTCTTTGGATAATCAATGGTTGGAATTCAAAGACTATACTGGTTCATAGAAATCTCAAAAAAGGTTCAGAGTACTTTTTAAAAGTGCTTTAATTAATAATATTTTAAACCCTACCAATTAATAAAACAATTTATTTCTCAAAATGATTGGCAATCAATCTATGTAATCATTTACTTCCTCGCTGGGCAAACTACCCGTGACAAAGCAGACAATTTCAGTTGCTTAGCTTATTTTCCAATTAATATCAATTTTGTATTATGGTTTCAGCAAACCCAAGTTTGGTTTAACCCCCAATGTGTGGTTAAAAGTGTATTACTATATAAGTTATACCAATAAAATAAACTGGAGTTACATATACTGTACTTGACCTAACGTATAAAATAAAAATAAACTTTTAAGTTTATATCAACACAGTGGAACTTGGATAACTCAAATGATGAGGGACCAGTAACAAATTTAATCATCAAAAAATTGTATGTAGGTATGAGGTTTACCAGCAAGGGTACTTCCAGGATCATCTGTAGTAGCAGTGGCCGTAGAACCCTTAGGTTTAGTCTTGCTGGGGGTAGGCCCTGCTGAGGGTTGACCCATGATACGGCTCAGAGTCTCCAGGGGCTTCAAAGAAGCATTGATAGTTGTTGCCATCTTGGGGCTTGACAAGTCTAGACTGTGTGGTATGCGGGCTAGGTCTGTTACAATGCCCTTGCGCATCATGAACCTCACCATGTTGTTAACACTGTTAACAGCAACAGGACAATTAGTAACAAGATCGGAACTTTAAGATCGGGTCATGGGAACAGGTTGTTTAGCTGACACATGGGTATTTTATTAAGTTCCGTGACCTTTCCACTTATCTGACTACACCATGGCTAATTTAGGCTGGATAATTGAGACTCTTGTACCGGTAATAAAAATTGACATGATTGAAATGTGCAAATCCTACCTATATTGGTTGAGTTTGAGTGCTGGACTCAGTGGTGTACTACTGATTGGCACAGGAGGACAGTTGTCTATCATAGTAGTTACCACTCCTACTAGGTCTTGGATGTGAACATGCTTCTTGGAGGACTCCGGCCAGGCTAGTGCTCTCTGCAGAGCTGCTTTCACCTGTCACAAAATTCAACAATCAAAACTTTATATTCAAACTATAGAATTTAAGAAAATGAACAATGATCTCAGTCTATATATAAAAGATAACAACGTGAAACACAATAATTACAATTAAGAGTCTTACCAACAAATTGTTTCACACTGATTTTGTTAATCTTTACTACAGGGTGTCAAGCATCTCATGAAATTAAAATTTTATTCAAGGACTTGTTAAGGTGAAAGGAAGGATACACAACTAACTCACCTGAAGAAATTGTCCCACAAAGTTAAAAGAATACAAAAAGTAACAGAAGGCCCTGAAAGGGGCGAAATGTTAGTTTAAATGTTTCACTTTTTTGTGTTCTTTTAACTATTCCCCCCTGGCCCGGTTCATCCTGGGACTCTTTGGTAGGCTAAGTTAGTTTTGTATCCTCTTAAAGCGATGTCGTTTTTCCCTTCAAAAATCTTATTCAAAGACAATTATAGGAAAATTGTTGAATATTGTGTTGTGACTAATCGAATACACAGATTACAAGTACTGTTTTGTTTTACCTCAGAAACAAGAGCACATTGAGCTTCAGGTGAATGATTACAAGATGCCAGAGCAGCTATCAGGTTACGAGCCATGTTGGGTCTATCAGGGTCTAATTGTATGTTCAGTTCTCTATAAGGCATCAGATTGTCCAAAACAAAGGCGACAGCAGAGCAATCCTATGAACATAAAAATTATTATTACAACTAGGAATAAAGTTTATGTTGAACCTTGTAAAGTATGGGTAGATCATTAGTAAAGCCTAAGAGCTGTCTTTGCTGAATGGTATACAGCGGTCCTCATAAAAAATTTAGAAAATTCACCCCTCAGTAAAATTGGTGGGAAATTAAGAGAAGGTGAAACAATTATTCTGCAGACTAGACAACAATTAGACAAATGGCACGAGCCATCGGCAATTCACCGGCGATATCCCTGACAAAAGATTATCGATATGGTAAATTAATGATGGCTGATACTACGGATCTCGTAAGGATTTAAAAACATTTACCCTCCTTAAAAATTAAAAAAAAAATGGTAAAAATAAGAAAAGATGGAACAATTTTTCTGAGGACTTGACTAGTGTCTCATATTAGCATTTGAGAAGGTACAGGCAATGTCCGAACTTAGTTGGAATTTCTATTTTATTTCTTTTTACTAAAGCCTCTTTCTTACCTCTTTCAGAATCTCTGCTTGCTTTGTTGAGTACTTGTGGTCAGTAATCATTTTTGCAATACAAGTATACGAACGAACTGCATCGCCCAAGATCTTCAGAACGTAGGAAATGAGAAGAAGTGGTAACTTCTTTTTTCTTTCATAGAGGTTATCCACTTTCTGTTCTTTTTGCTGCCCATTATTTGTGCTCTGCAGAAGAAAAAAAATCCACTTAATATTAATAAAACTGAAAACATTAACGATTGAAGGATTAATAGGCCGTCAACTGAGGCGAGAATTATTTAAAATAGTGAAATTAGTTAGTTATAGGCCTATACAAATTTATATGGCCATTTCCCAAGAGGTGTTATTTCACACCTTCAGCAAATTATTGCAATAAATTGATTATATTTCAAAGAGTATAATGCCCTCTCACTGATGTTATTATGTTCCTTCATATCAGCCCCAAGCTTATCTGTGAAAAAATAATCCAAGTACAAATGGTGAGGTAATACAGAATAAGAATCAACAGTTATGAAAAATGCTAGACGTATAAATCTTACATCACAGTCATTGTTACAAAGTATTAGGCAAAACTAATTCCTTATTGGAACAATGGCTTGCTATTTTGCCTTATATTGACTAAGGTTTGACTCGGTCTTAAAAATTGGGAATGTTAAGTTCATCATAGATTAACTAACAATTTTATTAAATGTGATAATGTAGGCCTAAAACAAATATTTGTTTGGTGAATTTTTCATACAGAGATGTGTAAAACTAAGCAGACGAATATTACCGCAAGTGTTGACATCACTTTCCATTTAATTTTCATCAAGAAACAGTGATTTTTCAAAAACAAAAATGTGGGAGTGTTTGTTATATCAAGGGAAGGGAACCGGAAATTTCTTAAGTACGGTTGAGGTTAAATCAGGGTGTCCACCGACCGGGAAAACCGGGATTTATGCTGGTCTTAATAGACATTGTTGCGAGTTTGCACAAAGATTAATAAGATCCATCTCCCCCGCACCGTGGATCTCTTCTGCACTTGAATATATATCAATATCATATTTTAATGTCATCGCATTGATTTGGTAGACCATAGTTTAGCAATCCATTTAGAACACGGTTTACAAGATTTTTAATAAACAAAAATAGGCATAGTAATGAAAGCACAAATTTTATTTAAAATAAGTACAGAATCATTTGATATTTTCAGGATAGTTACCTTCTTATTGACCCCTGAGCTGGAGATTGGTCCAGATGCTGCTATGTACATAGGCAGATTGGAAGCATTAAATGTATCCAAGTCAATGTCGTCTCTGTCATTTCTCGCCGTGGAGCAAGAGCTGATATTCTCATCAAAATGTAAAGTGTCTGCAGGTTGGCCACCTGACAATTAGAAACATTTAGGTTCTTATAGTTAAAATTTGTTGTCTCACAATAGATTTTTCCTTAATCAAGTAGTGAATATTCACATGCGGTGCATATTGTCCAGTTGCGTTTAAGTTGGTCCAAAACACTGCGGTGTGACGTTCGATCATAAATGTAGCATTCAATTTGTGTTTATTTGTTATACATTTTGTATTCCTTTAGTCAAAATTATTTTTATTTAACCTATAAAAATAATAGGCCAGCTAGTAAGTTAGTAATAGTGTATTTTATTTATTAACGTAAATTACAATAGATATGCATTTCAAATCATGACAAAGTTAATACAAACAAAAATCATGATACGACAGCCAGAATTTATTTTATAAAATCAATTTGAAACTCATTCGTCGGAGATTAGCGATTTTGTATTCATCAAAGTTTAAGTAAGTTATATTACTAAATGATGTGAATAAACGAATAACTTAGTCCAACAACTATGTTATTGAACGACTACAGCTATATACAACCGAGCTCCACCGTGTCCATCCTGCGTCTGAACCGCCTTGTGTAATGGTCCAACGGGTTTCAAGCGGACTCCAGGCAACGGGGATCCCGCCTATGTGTAGTTTGCAAAAAATTTGTCACGTTAACGCGCGAATCCCAACACGGTTTTTACGCTCTTGTAGTTGGCCTTAATGCTTTCCAAAACAATTTAAGACACTGCCTTATTCAATAAATATTTTCCATGAAAATGCCAATTATTTATCATTTAATATGCATTGCTGTTAAATAAAACATATACTTTACAAGTCTTTGACTTCCTAATCTGGCACCGTAACCTCAAAATCTAAGAGACCTCCGTGTTTCCAGTGTGTCACCGAGGCAGTCTCAGTTCCAACGACTTCGGTTAATCAGGAGTGTACTGTAATAACTTGTTATTGAATTTGAATGACATTTGAGCACTTTTTTAATACCGAGCACATTTAGGTTATAAAAGTGAATGAACATAAGAAAAAAAGAGCTGACTTGAAACTTATCTTTACCTGGTTACTAACGAAACCAAATACACAATATTTGATTAAGGAAACGCACACTACTCAAGTAGGCCTACAGAAGATCAAATAAAAAAAAAATAAGAATAACATATATTTACTTTCTTAAATTCAAATGTTGAAATTGTCAGATAAATTAACAATTAATTTGTAAAAAAAATTCTTTGATGTAGGCCTATTTCAAAGAATAGAATTTCTTAATATTTCTTTTTTTATTAGTAGGCTATATAACTTATTCACACTGGCAAAATTTTAAATAAGAACCTTTTACCAAATAAAATATTTTCTGGATGGCTACACTTCTTACTTCCAAAGTGCTAAGAGTACTAATTGTCTGTTGGCTGAAACCAACGAGTTTTCAGATATGATACATTTAACTTATATACAGTTTGGGATACCTGGTGGTGGCAGTGTTCCATCAAAAGACTGATCATCATCATAAATGATATCGTTGATTCCAATCTCTTCCTGTCTTGCTTCCACTAGGAAGTTCAAGAGCTGAGTTATGGTATTCTTCACAAGGTGATCCGCTTCTCTGTTGTTCTTTTGATTTTCTGATGGTAAACACTTCATGAGTAGTCTTGGATCATCCTCTTCACCTACAATGAGACATAGTTAAAACTGTTAAAAGTAAAAAGAACCTGTTACAATGATGACATCTGTGCTCACAAGTGTGACGGCCCCAAAAATTCCTAGACCCATTATATCAGCTGGGGAGGTTATTTCTACACCTTCAAGAAAGCCTGTCAATACCGTCACAAAAGCTTTGCTTTATTTCAAATTTAAAAGGAGGGTCTGTAATATTGAACTGTGTTAACCTCCCAGCTTTTGCATCAGCCAGTTGCCTCACCATGGAATATTCCGTCAGCCATGGCTCAGCGCTAGGCCAGGCCAATGTTCCCAGAAGTGTAACGCGCATGGCTGGAATTTGCTGAGCTCAGCAAATTACTGATTACTGAGCTCAGTTCAGCAAATCGCTTGCTGAACTCAGTAACTGCGCAACTACAGTTTGTCTAACGTCCCGAGTGATCGTTAGGCAGCAGCACTATCCAGCGTTGCTCTGACATCACGCGGCATAGCCGCAACGTTGATTGGCTGGTGCCCCTCCACGGCCAACTTGGCTATGGACGGGGAACACTCAGTTGGGGGAGTCTAAATTGATCTCGGTCGGTCGGCTAAATTTCCGCGTCGCCTTTCCCCATAGCCTCTTCAGGAGGCTATGTCCCCCCTTTGTCTAAAATGTAATAATTAACCATGTCAATCTTTACCTTAACATTGTAAATCTGTAACAACTTAATTCGGAATTGTATTTTCTCTTTCTCACCAGCTAGTACTTTTTGTTCATAAATTATTTGTGTTTATAAATTATACAGCAAGTCGGAAGCCAAGTTACATTGTGTTTATTATAATTCTAATGAATTATTTATTCGTAGCGAATTTTCGTTGTTTCATTCGGCAACCTGTCACACAAGAAGTGACTGAAGCCAGTGAGATATAGATTTGTACTATGGGAAATCAATGGACCCTAAAATTTTGTTGTTGGGACACAATCAAATATCTACAAACAGTAGAACTCCAACCATCAAAACTTGAACTAGTAAAAGTAAACATCAAAATTGTGTACATCACGCAGCGAGTCTCTTGCAGTGCTGTATTGACCGGTGGGCGTTGAGTCATGAGTCATGGGCCTAATGCCACCGTCTTATAAACTCTCTTCTTGAAAACTCCAACTATAGTGTTGATTTATCTGGATGGTATGAGTTCTACTGTACACTACCTAACTGTTATACACAAATACAGTCAAACAGAACTTAATACATTTACTTCTTCGGAAGGGATTCTAGTTCACTATAATTAGGTCAATCCAAACATGCACAGTTAAAATTTTACCTTTTGTTTCAGTTAGTGATGGTCGGATCCGGATATCGGACTACCGGATCCAAGCTAGAACCGGCACCCGATAGGATCCACAAAATTCTGGATCTTGGGCTGGATCCAGTTTTGATGGATCCGATTTCCCCCGATTTTTTTATTTACAAAAAGCTGTCTGTATCCATGTACAAGACCGATTTTTTACTAACACAAAGCTGTCTTTATCCATGCACAATACTATCTGTGACTTTGCACAAGAAGACTATCTGTGTCTGTGTACAAGAAGACTAATGTCAATATCACAGTACTGTATATTGCCGACGTCAACAATCTCTAATGTCACAGTACTGTATATTGCCGACGTCAACAATCTCTAATGTCACAGTACTGTATATTGCCGACGTCAACAATCTCTATGGTCAGTCAATGTCACAGTACTGTATATTACGATGTCAATAATCTCTATGGTTAGTCAATGTCACAGTACTGTATATTACGACGTCAACAACCTCTAAGGTTAGGCAAAGTCACAGTACTCTATATTGCCGACGTCAATAATCTCTATGGTTAGGCAATGTCACAGTACTGTATATTACGACGTCAATAATATTTAGTTAAAACTTTAGCTGGTCTCAAAAAAGTTTATATTATTGATTATTAAAACATAATAATTATATAAATATAATTATTATTACAATTGTTTGAGGAATCGCCAATCCTCACTATTTGAAAACTATTTATTAAAAGCCTATTAATAAACATCTTTAAAAATCATACTAATATATTTTAAGGAATAACTCACTCTCATAGTACCCATTATTCCACACGAATTGGCATATCTTCACGTCAGATAAATTATACTTTCTCTAAAACAAGCTCTTTCTATATTTCTAATATACTATATCAAAATATATGTTCTCATTTTAGTAACGATGACCTTTTTGAATCACCTCCCCTTAATGTTTTCAAATCAAAGAGTTAAAGAATTTCTTTCAGGCTCGGTATAGATGAGGCCGACATTATCATCTCAGCTGATTACCAGCATGTTTGACCCGACCCTTACCCCCTCCACCCTGAGCCTGCAGGAATCGTTGTCCCCACCTGATTAAAACATTTCATTTTGTTATTATGTTTTAAATGGATTTGATTTTAAGTCTTTTACCTAAACTAATATTTTTTAAGCAACAGTTATTTCAATTATCAAATAGTTCCATTATGATTTGGTTTATTATTTTTTTAAATAGCAACCCAGCAGACGCACTGGCAGCAATTGCCTATGTCTGATGATTTTTTTTTTTTTTTTTTTATATAAATAAAATCAATAAGTTAATACAATTCTTTTTATTTGAGTTTAAGTTTATATTTTGTAATCGTTACGTATAAAAATTATTTATTTTGTAAATCTGTATATTATGTGAAAAATAAACACATTACTTAATTTATTATAGAATTTATTTGGTAGGCCTACCTCTTTTGTTGAGTACAGATACGTCTACTCTCATGATCTCCTTGGCAACAGACTTAAAGATCTCCGGATCTCGACATATTGCAGGCGCGCACTCCCGCAGTATATAGTGCAGCTCTTTGAAAGTGGGTGGTATATTGGGCAAGGTTTTGAAGCGAATGACCTGAAAAGAAGTTAGAACAAATCATGTCAACTGAATTCTGGAAGCAAACTTGTGCAGTTCCATGTAGTGATGGGCGGATCCAAGAAAATGTAGGAATATATGTCAAATATAATTGTTGATTTTCTCGTGAACTACTCGACTCGACTCTATACTCGAGTATTAGGGCTAATTACTCGACTTAACTCAAAAAAACACTACTCGCCTATCCCTATAAATTATCATTTAATTTGGAACAATAATTGATTATAACCTACTTTTAAATGGTAGGTGGTTAATTTAAATATTCAATTCAAACTTCGAACCTATTTAAAAAATTTTGAATCAAATAGAATATGCCGATATTCAATTTTAAAATGTTTGAATATTTGCACACCCCTAGAATCAACCCATCCCTACCAAAAATAATCAATCAAAAAATATTGTGACAGCAAGCGCACAGCAGAAAGATGCGTCATGTGTAGGCCTAAGGAGCAGACGATTGTCAGTGCAAACGGATAGCTTGACCTTGAAGTTTGTTCAACATTTCTTTGTTTTGCTTCCATTTTATTTTTGTCAAATGAACTGTGATTTTTCAAAAACAATAATTTGTGAGCCTACTGCATATAAATAATGGGCAGAAATAGTTAAATATACCACAAATTTTTAACACATTAGACTAAAAAAACACAATTCTACTAATTCTAGATTGTTCTAGATATTTCTCTTTGACAATGAGGTTACGTTAGCAGAAGTCTATTGTGTCGGCGGCACGGTCAGACCAAGCGAGGAGTCAGACCATAGGAGGTGGGATTAGCGAGGTTCTACTGTACCAGTTAAACGGGGCTAAATTTATAAGAACTAAAGAACAAAGGTTTCGTACATCATACAATCGAGTAAAAATATCAAGGACACAAACTTGTAAATAGAGCAAAATGGGTAAGGTAATTTGTATTTGGATTTGTAACTTGTAATTTGATTGTCAATTACTTTACTCAAACATTCACAGAACATGAATTATAGTATGCAACACGTTCATGATCTTTGGGCATATCTAAAATTGTAGGGTCTTGAATAAGTCTTACTACAGCTTCGGCTTTGGATTTGTAAATTACATTCGACCTGAGGACGCTGAACAGAAGAATAACCAATTATGAATCAAGACAAAAAGCAAATTAAATTCATGCATTTGCGAAGATGTGCAATGAAAAATTTAGGATTGTAGGAAACGATGATGCCACCAAGATGTTCACGATTTCGCTGTGGCCGAGGAAGATGTTCTCGATTTTACAGTGCCCGCAGAGTAAATCAAAATTCCCACTGTGTCTCCATAAATCTTAACTTACAGTCCTGTGTCATGCATGCCAATTAAAAATAATAAAAAAACTACAGAAAAGGAAACTAAATAATATGCATTATAGCTTACTCGTTCAATGGCAGCAGTGATGTTAGCAGGCTCTTCAAGAACATGGCGGATTAACATAGTAGAGAGCCCAACAAAGCCAGTGAAGGAGGAAACTTGTCTCAGCTGAAGCAATCGTTGAACAGCATTCATATCTGCGATGAGCCGAGCATTTTCGTAATCTCTAGTGAACCGAACGCAAACCTGCATGACTGCGTGGAGGGTATCTGGGTCCACAGGCTTAGAGATCAGCTCCATGCAACACCTGCAAAGATACACATCAAAATAGAATTACTATTCTGAGTAAAAAGGACCCTGTTCGCAGCAAAACTGCAATGTGATTTTTATTTGCTTGATTGAATTTTAGCAAATTTCCCTAAAGGGAAGAAGCTATTATGGTAAGCGGCATGGAAAAACCTAGACCCAGGACTGACTTACTTTTTTTATTTTGATGCCTTTAGAGGCCAAAAAACTTTTTTTCTCTTTATATAATAATATAGGCCTATTACATAATATATACAATGTCTAAGGAAACTCCCTGGGACGTTTTTGTATTATATTTATTAATTTATTACTCCAAAACAACATAAAAGCATACTACGGTATAAACATAGGTCTTAAATGACTGGTTTTCTGCCTGTCTGTATGTATGTTATTTTCACAAATTTTATGTATCCATAACTTTATTTTTTAACCCCTTAAACAAACTTGTTGATTTCAAACTTGGTGCATAAGTAGTGACAAATATGACCACCTTCTGTACAAGGTATCAGAATTCTACATGATCATTTTACCAATTTAAAATGGCAGCCATTAAACATTTTCCATCTTATATATTGAAAAAATAAGTGACTATACAAAAAACTATTAGGAATATGAACTGTAAGGAAATTTTATGACAACCCAACGACACCTTAATGGTAAATATCCTAATTTAAAAAGGCAAAATTTATGAATAGTATGATAGCAACTGGTTTTTAGACCTCACTGCAAGAGGAGTAGTTTGTTTCTGTACCTTAACACCTTTGAGAGGTTTGAAGAGTTGAAAATGTCATTTGTCTTAGCAAACCTGCTGACCAAACAAATTTCCAACTTCTTTAATCTATTTGTATTCCAACTGGTCATAGAAAAAAACCACATTTGGTTCTGAACCGAATTGGCTGACTTTAAATTATCAATAGCAAGAGAGATTGGATAGTATAGGTACCAACACCAACGTGTCCATTCATAGGCAATACAAAACCAACCTAAGAATTATTTGAATATCTTCTGGGGTCACACCAGCAATGGGCTGTAGGCCCACACGACGATGGAAGAAGTCAACGTAGTATTCAACTTCTGACAAGGACTCGACCGTGTCATTAGGGTCTTTATCTTCAGGCATTGGCGGTGCGGAGACGAAGGGGGGCAGGTCTACAGGTTGGTTATCATAGTTGCTTCTCGCTGTAGGATCGTTAGGATCAATCAAGGTCATCATAACAGGACGAGCCTTTCCAGAGTCATCGTTGATCTGCAACAAGATAGGGTACATGAAAAAACAATATTTCACAACTAATTTGTAACTAAAATTCATAACTAATATAAAGTTATATACAGGGTGATCAACTCAAGGAGGCCACCATTGGGATATCGAAAACGGTAAGAATTAGAGAAAACTTTAAATGGGGGACATTCCTTTATTTTTTGTGGCAGTTAAAAATATGATTTTTTTTTTTTATTCAGCTGCCATTTTCCAAAATGGCGGCCAACTTTGAAATTTCTTATGGAACACCCTATATTTTATCATGTTTTCGGATAGAACAGGCAATTTAAAAACTTTTTTATTCTTGACATTTTTTCGATAAACCCACTCGTTTAGGAGTTACAGCCTATGGAAAAATGACTTCCGGTGTACATTTTACATCATGTAGCTCCTAAACAAGTAGGTTTATAGCGAAAATGCGAAAAGTAAATGAGTCAAATAAGTCTTAAAATTGCATCCACATTCCAAAAAGACCAAAAAATACACAGTTTTCCACTTTTCAAGTTTGCCGCCATTTTGGAAAATGGCCGCCATTTTTGAAATAATAGAATTAATAGTTTTTAACGAATTTTTTGGTCTTTTTGTAATGTGGATGCAATTTTAAGACTTATTTGACTTATTTACTTTTCGCATTTTACAAAAAGACCAAAAAATTCGTTAAAAACTATTAATTCTATTATTTCAAAAATGGCGGCAAACTTGAAAAGTGGAAAACTGTGTATTTTTTGGTCTTTTTGGAATGTGGATGCAATTTTAAGACTTATTTGACTCATTTACTTTTCGCATTTTCGCTATAAACCTACTTGTTTAGGAGCTACATGATGTAAAATGTACACCGGAAGTCATTTTTCCATAGGCTGTAACTCCTAAACGAGTGGGTTTATCGAAAAAATGTCAAGAATAAAAAAGTTTTTAAACTGCCTGTTCTATCCGAAAACATGATAAAATATAGGGTGTTCCATAAGAAATTTCAAAGTTGGCCGCCATTTTGGAAAATGGCAGCTGAATAAAAAAAAAAATCATATTTTTAACTGCCACAAAAAATAAAGGAATGTCCCCCATTTAAAGTTTTCTCTAATTCTTACCGTTTTTGATATCCCAATGGTGGCCTCCTTGAGTTGATCACCCTGTATAACTACAATATTTAAAACTAATCATAAATCATAAATGACGCAATGATTGTTGAACGTTTACACTTTTTACACAAAGTTTCTTTGGGCAAACAGATCAAATATAGTTCTGTTAATACTGTTCAAAGAAATGGCGACCATACATAGTAGGTAAGAAATTGTTTTTTCCTACAGTTACCTAACAATGTACATGTTCTCTCACTGATTTGAGAAAGCAAAGTGGCCAATTTGCTCATCAGTGAGACAATGTTAACATTGTCTCACTCCAATTACTTTGTCTCACTCACTCCAGATTTGCAACATGAAGGCACAAATAGTGAGCGCGTAACATACAGACAAGGACGTATGCGTGCGAAATACGTTGGCAGCACTGGCTGTAAATCAGCTGGTCAGCTGTTGTACTGTTGTAGCATTAAATGTCATATTAAAAGTTCACTTCTGTATAAAAATATTTCACGTTCCTTTACCAATTTATTTGTTTTATGGTAACTGTAGGAAAAATATAATGTGCAATTGCCTCACTCGATAAACCATTCCTCTCACATTAGCTCGGTAAGCATTTCTCCCGAGTGAGTCAATTGCTCCCTAGTTGCACAAATAACTATACTTTTTATGTTTGTAATTTAATTGTAACGGCTGTTGGTGTAAATAAAGTTAGAGCGGCTTTGAATTTTTTTTTAACTTTGGCTATTTAAAATCAACCTCCTACATAAATGTCTTAAAACAGAACTAGTAAAAAATGGTATTAACAAATCGAAAAAAATATGAGAAATGCAAATTTAAAATGAATTTCACCACCCAAATTAAAATTTTCATTTTATTTAACCTATAATTAGTAAGATTGTTTTATAAACTGGAAAAAATTTATTATAATTATTTTTCTAAATACGACTTTTAAATATAGGTAAATGTATATTTTTCATTTTGAGAAACTCTTAAGGAACACGGATAAATTATTAATTTGTATGGATACATCATATTTTTTTTTAAAGTCCAGGCCAGTTCTTTCAACTTGATCTTCAATAATAAATAATAGTTTTTGTAGAAATGAGTGACACCGTTCGATAGGAAATTTAATTTACTTTAAAAATGCCATCGGAGAAAAACACAGGTGTTTTAGTTTAGCGGCAATTTTTAAAACAAAACAGCGAACGTTTCGTTTTTCCCTATCCCTCCCATGTTATTGTTGCAGCTTTTTGCCACTCTACAGCTCCGCCGGGCCCCTCTAGTGTTCTGCTAAAGCTGACTTCACCGCAACATGTGTAATCCTATTCGCATGCCCTCTCCTTAATGTTTAATCCTTCTAGTAATTGAGGTACAGTGTTGTGGGTATTTTGCCCAGAGATTTTCGTAGAAGCAGGCAGCTTGGGAGTGGCGAGCAACCCCTCCTATAGTCTACCCTATTTCGTGACTCTGTCTAGTTTTGAAACAAGATACTTTTGAAGTATTATTCATGTTTTTAAAATTGTTTGAATTCTTAATGTAAAAATGTACACCACCTATTATATTGTGCAGATACAGTACTGTGTTGGAGTAGAGTAATTCACCAAGTATATTGTTGAACTTTTTGAAGACTTTGTCTATTGCAATACTAAGCACATGATGGCTGACGATACAGATTCTGAATTGTAAATTGAAAAACTTCTAAGTCGTCCATTAGTTAGATATAATTTTGTATTGTTAAATGACGTTTCCTATTAAACATTTAATTTTGATTATCAGCAAGTTTGTTTTTCTTTACCTCAAGTTTACTAAATACTTGAAATGCTTGTTTTATGTAAATTGGCGGGGGAGGGTAGGTTTAAATAGAGGACAGCATCAATTGGGGGGAACTACTCCTTTGGGGGGGGGGGGGATTGCGCCTTTGGGTTTGGGGGGGATAGGCCCCTCTGCTTTTGGAATTGTATGTATTTTTTTGATTTGAATGAGTTTGGTTGTTAAAGTGTTTTTTCAACAAATAGGCTTAAGTTTTAGATTCTTAATCCCTTACCGATCCTACACTGATGAAAAATAATCAGTTTTAAAAATTGAAATAGGGATACTGTATTTTGTTTAAAAATAAAACAATTAAGTAGCCTAATTTAAAATGAGGTACCGATGGTATCGGAACCGAGAACCGGGAATCGATTTTGGATAGGAATTGGTACCGACATAGAAAAAGTGGTACCGACCCATCACTAGTTTAGATATGTTTTTTGTTTCCTATATTTTTTATTGTGTTGTACACGCAATCTAAATCTTATGAACCATATCCTAATGGGGAGTGTTGCATGACGTCCAAGTGCCGACCTCCAATTATACAGGGTGATTGGTACTCAGTGTGACAAAATTTTTTGGTGTAAGTACAAAGTAAATGAAGTGTGATGATGCATATAACAGGTTCCAAGTCTAAAAATTAGCTTCCCAAAGAATTATTTTATGTTTTTCAAAAATAACTATGTTTTTAAACTTAATACAGCTATTTCTCAACCTGTAGATGTATTTGAGTAGATAATGTCATTTTCGGATTTTACATTAAATTTTGAATATGATTAATAGAAAATGACGAAAGATCAGTTGTAAAAACTCCATTGTAAATAGATTCAAGGATAAAAATTAAGATGTTTGATAACAATTTAAAAAACAATGGTCTATTGTATTCTTCACACCCTGTATACATGAAAGTGTCGGAATATGTTAAAAACTGTGCCATTTTATAAGCTTTCCAACCATATGCTACACTATTGAGGTTTAGATATTTTTTTGTTTGTTTTAGTGGTTTGAATACCAGAAAACAGGGAACTTTTTTACTGTTTTTACTGTTCAAGCTGAAACAAATATACAACTTTTGCTTAATACATGCCGACTTTCTATGTTTTTAATGTTAATGCACCATGCTTTGTAGTCTTCAAACCACTAAAGCGTACATAATCAGGTATAAATCTCAATGGTGTAGCATATGGTTGGAAAGCTTATAAAATGGCGCTGTTTTTAACATATTCCGACACTTTATTGTATACAGGGTGTGAAAAAAGCAATAGACCAATGTGTTTAAAGTTTTTAACGAACATCTTAATTTTTATCTTTGAATCTAATTACAAAGGAGTTTTTACAACTGATCCCCCGTCATTTTACATTAGTCTTATTCAAAATTTAATGTAGAATCCGAAAATGACATCTACTCAAATCTACTCATCTACTCAACATTGTGTATTAACAAACTAAGACCATAATCTCAAAATAGTGCTAGATAAAGATAAGTATACACCACCATTCATTGTCGACATATTTTCACTTGGTTATGACGGATGTAGTTTTTTCAGCCGCCATCTTGGATCCGCCATTTTGAAATGTGATCAATTAATTTAAATATGAAGGTGGTGTTGTGGCCCATTATTTTGAACTACTTTTTTACACTGGACTCAATGCTGCAATCCGTTTTTGGTTATCAAGCTTTCATGATGAAATATTAAAATACTCTTATTTAAAATTTCAATATTTCAAAATCCAAAGATGCAAATGAAAAACGGATTGCGGCATTGAGTTCAGCATAAAAAAGTTACTCAAAATGATGGGTCACAACACCACCTTCATATTTAAATTAATTGATCACATTTCAAAATGGCGGATCCAAGATGGCGACTGAAAAAACTACATCCGTCATAACCAAGTGAAAATATGTCGACAATGAATGGTGGTGTATACTTATCTTTATCTAGCACTATTTTGAGATTATGGTCTTAGTTTGTAAATGCACAATGTTAAAATGTGCTAAAAATAAAGTTATAAAAAGTCCTCATAACTTTAGAACGAATCAAGATTTTCAAAAACTAATTGCGGCATTGTAATCAGCGTAAAATTCTAGTTTGAAATAATGGGTCACAACCCTACCTTTACATTTGAAAAAAAAACTTTGTATCCAATATGGCGGATCCAAGATGGCGGCCAAAAATGTATACCCAGTCAAAATGAATTACTTACTACTAAACAATGATCTGACGTGGTCCGGGGATGATATCTTAAGAAATGTATAAAAAAGTAGGGGGGGGAACTCATTTAAAATTCACCCTGTATAAAGTTAATGAAAGAGTTGTAGTCGAAGATCAGATAGTTGTAGATATGATAGTCCTCCTATGAAGCGCTAGTAATAATTTTTGAAATGCGTACCTTTGCATAAGTAGAGAGAAAAATTATATTTAAATATGTGATTTAAGGGGAAATCGAAAACCAACAACCAACAACCGATAAAATACCCAACCCAAACCAACCCATCACTACACAGGATATTCAAAAAATCACAGTAGTGATGTGCAAAGATTGTGCAATTGAAAATTTGATAATCGTTTTTAGGATTTCAATGTTTACAAGGTTAAGTGCAACCATACATAAGATATAGTTACAGATCTCATCTAAGTTAATCAGTATCCTATATAATGTTGAACGGATTGGGCTGAAATTTGGCATGATGATAGCTCACATTCCCGATTAACATACAGGGTGGTAAAAAAGTCCCTGGACAGTTAAATATTTAAAAAAATAATGCGGATAGAGCTACAATACTTGGTACAAAGTTACAGGGCATAAAACTCTATTTTAACACATATTCAGTGATCCAATAACTCTTCAGAGGGACGGCCCACAAGGAGTCGGAAGAAAATCTTAAATGGAAGCATAGGTCAATATGCACATCAAATTAAAGGTCTTTTTTAGTAGAATACAATGCCACAAACCGCACTTCAAAAGGTTGACCCTGCACAAAATGACAGTTGTTCAAAGATTCATTTAATTTACATTGCTATTATACGCTTTATCCTCAGGGGGCACAGCCCTAGGAATCGGAAGAAAATTGTTAACGTAAGCATAGGTCGATATGCACATCAAATTAAAGGTCTTCACTAGTAGATTACGATGCCGTAAATTCAAGCTCAAAAGAATGCCTGAGTAAAAAATGGCAGTCGTTCAAAGACTCAAAATGGCGGATTCAAGAAATCTTTGAACATCTGCCATTTTGCGCAGGAACAACCTTTTGAAGTGCGGTTTGCGGCATTGTATTCTACTAAAGAAGACCTTTAATTTGATGTGCATATTGACCTATGCTTCCATTTAAGATTTTCTTCCGACTCCTTGTGGGCCGTCCCCCTGAAGAGTTATTGGATCACTGAATATGTGTTAAAATATAGTTTTATGCCCTGTAACTTTGTACCAAGTATTATGCTCTATCTGTAGCTCTATCTGCATTATTTCTTTTAATATTTAACTGTCCAGGGACTTTTTTACCACCCTGTATAGGCATATTCTTATCTCAAAAATCCTTTCGGGCTCTGCCCCAGTGGCTCTGTAGTTCCCAATGTTAACCTTATGAGTACTCATATTTAAATGGAATTAAAGAATTTAGTCAGCTGTTTCAAATAAAAAAGGTTGGTTCTATGACATGCTAAAGCATTAAAAGTTATAAGATTTACCAACAGAGTGCAGCACTATTTTTTTTCCTACAGTTACCTAACAATGTACATCATGTTCTCTCACTGATTTGAGAAAGCAAAGTGGCCAATTCGCTCATCAGTGAGACAATGTTAACATTGTCTCACTCTAATTACTTTGTCTCACTCAAGATTTGCAACGTGAAGGCACGAAATAGTGAGCGCGTAACATGCAGACAAGGTCGTATGCGCACGAAATCCGATGGCAACACTGGCTGTAAATCAGCTGGTCAGCTGTTGTACAGTTGTATCATTAAATGTCATATCATAAGTTCACTTCTGTGTAAAAATATGTTACGTTTCTTTACCAATTTATTTGTTTTATGGTAACTGTAGGAAAAATATAATGTGCAACTCGGGTGCAAAGTGCAATTGCCTCACTCGAGAAACCATTCCTCACTCGCCTACGGCTCGTGAGTAAGTATTTCTCTCGAGTGAGTCAATTGCTCACTTTGCTCACTAGTTGCACAAATAACTATTTTCATTTATGAAAACAGCTAATTTGAACTCATTTTAAGCAGCAACAAAAATATGTTTATGTTTTTAATTTCATGAATAATTTGTGATATTTTGCGAATATTTAATAATTTTTTTTTCTATTGTTTGGGGGAAGTGGTAGAACATTATGGCTATGATAGATGTGTAATACTATAGAATACCGTAAATTTAAAGAAGCAAATTTTATCAAACTGTGTACTCCCCCATTGCAAACGCAAAGCTTGAGTATAACTGTACTAAGCATTTTATACTTATATGCCAATCCCGTACGAAGGACGGGTACTCTGCTAGTAAGTCATATTTAACCAAAACTATGACAATATTCACCTTTTATAATAAACAGTATCAGCAAACTGACACCCTTTTAATCACATTAGCTTGTCAACAACTCTTAAAAATAGGTAGCGGTGGGAGTGACTATGATATTAATTCGAGTAACTATATGTCCAAATCTTAAAATATCCAAATCTGAACCTCCCAATGTCCGAACCGAGCCTCAACTATCCGACCCAAATCCGATCCGAGATGAAATTTCACTATCTGCACACCTCTACCCAGTACCTCTAAAAAGCCAAGCAATCTGAAGACACATGAGGTTACGTCTATTTACACACAGTTAAATATTTTGTTGTAATACAACTTGTAGCTTATAACAGTTTTAACTATGATTTTTGGGTATTTATTTCAAATGCTGTTTGATTGGGTTATGTCTTGATGTTGTTGTGTCTAGAAAGTTAAGCGTTTCCAGTGTTGAGATGAATTCTAATAAATTATTAACCCATTTGTGTAGCAATAAATGAGTAAGCAAGTTAAAAAAGAGAAAACAACTTATATTTTCTCATTCTTTTTATAAGTCTTTGGTTAAAAATATTTTATTTTAGAACTCAATTTAGCCATTAGGCAAATTTTTGGAATATCAGGACTCTACTGCATATTCACACAGCAGTTTATGTATGTTTAACATTAATAAAATTAATATAGCACAAGAGCCAAGCTTCATAATTGCTTGGTTTAAGTTATGAATGGCTCAAGATTCTCTTTTAGTATATGAATGAGAAAACAAACGTTAATCTTTCAATACCAGTCTTGATGTTGTTTTTTGTATATGGTAACCTAATGATTGGCATTTTTTTCTATTATTATCTTAACTTAACAATAAATTCAAATTCAAATTTATAAAGCTTTTATTCGATTCAACCATGCAGCTAGCTTAACTTATACATACAATCTTGTGCACACACACGTGCAAGGGGATCTTTAGATACACAAATTACAAAATGTAAATGGATATGTTTAACAGAAGGCTTTACTGAGGTAAATAGATGTAAAAATCACAAATAAACACAGCATTTTCTAAGCTATTGGCTCTTTCTTAGGTAGTAGTAGTCATTGTTCTTGTAGGGAGTCTTTGTTCTTACACACCCTACAAGAACAAAGACTCTAATGAAGACAGAGCTATAGTACAGTTTAACCTCGGTAACAAGTCACCCTTTATAACAAAAGTAATTTCCAAATCATCTAGAATTTATTTTTATTTGCGCTTTTTTTATCTATTTTTGTCAGTAAGGTAAGCCTGCTGTTAAACGTATCCATTACAATATCCTTAAATAAATAAAAAAAAATAATAACAAAGACAGAGAGATTTTAATTTATTATAGCTTACAATTACAGAAAAATTAAATAAAAATAAAACAAGCAACAACAGAAATTACATACACATTTTGAAAAATGACAGTGTTATTAATTTAGTAATTTCATAGTGAATGATTTTACAAAATTCACACCTCTTTATCCACAATAACTGTATTACTTAAATCATTTAACAAATAAATTATTTTTTCAAAAATGTGTAGTTCAAGGTAAAAAGTGTGAGAAAAGTTTGAAGAAAGGTTGAAAAGGAAAAACACACCAATCAGTAAGAACGATTCCAACATGCCAAGGAAGTTTTGAATGAATACCTGGCACATGTTTGCAAAGGCGATTGTGTAGCGTCTGCGACCACTACTGATGGTGACGTCTCGATCGCCTCGCCAGTACGCTTCATTGATCAACTTGTTGTTCTGAGGTAAGTACAAGGACCATCTACCTGAGGCTAAGTCAAGCCATTTCCAGACCTGTGTCGTCACCTACACAACAATAATCCTCAGTCTAAGGTTTGTAAAAAACATATTTAACACGTTTACTACCGAGTGACACAAGTCCTCTAATACAGAGGAGTGTGACGGCTGGTAGGCAACGTCTTAATTTAATGTGTTTTATACCTGCATATCTATTTTAGGTTTATACCGTACTATTTTAATTTGCAGATCAATATTTAATAAGAATGAACTATTTGAAACTAAAATACAATGACGGATACCATGCTATTATTGTTTTATTTAGTTGACTTTCGAGTCCTAACCATGTATTGTGAGGATTATTATTTTAATGTAGAAAAAGTCGAACTGCAGGCTTATCTGATTAAAAGTAGATTAACATGAATTTAAATGGTTACAGTTAACACTTCTTCCTTTAACACGTTCAGTGCTGACTACATCAATTGATGTAGTTGCGTAATCCCCACTACATTAGTTCAGTATGAGCTCAGCCGTTGCCGGGGAACGTTAAAATCGTTGCTAGCCTATAGCTTAGAATGTGAAATTTATTTTGGTGTAGGTTGGTACTAAAATTTCCCGTAAAATCCAACAACATTAATAAAATTAATTAATTAATTATTGCTTTTGTCCCAGTTTCTAGGATTTTCTCTCTTCAAGCCATATTACAAAGCCACTGACTACTGATCCAGGCAGTGCTGCTACCTTTGGTTGTTTTAGGGAACTACGTCTAATCTCGGGGTAACGTAGTACAATCGCCGCTGCTCTTTTGTTTTTCGTCAGATTGAAATATTTGAATGCCAATTGCGTTCGCTGTTACGGAACCGCGCCAGGGATTTGCCTGGGCCTCGCCGCCATTGGCGAGCGCCTGTTGGAATGCCTGCCTCACTGAACGTGTTAAAGACCTATAACCAATTTTAAGTAGGCTGATGAACAAAATACCGGTATAAACATTTTAATTGACTTGAATTAATCATACTGGTAGGCTAATTACTACCGTCTCAATGGGGAATGTTGAATTTTTCTTTCATTATGGACATTGTTGCCTTGTTAGCGAAGCAAGACTCCAAATCTAAACTATCTTCGGATCCGAATCCACTTATGTTTTTTTTTTTGCTTTTTTTCTTTCTTCAAAGACGGGTTTTTTAATCACTCATATTATGACTATTATGTCAAAGACTATCTGTGTCCATATACAAAACTGTCTGTGTCCTTGTACAAGACTGTCTGTGTCCATATACAAGACTATCTGGGTCCATATTATACAAGACTGTCTGTGCCCATGTACAAGACTGTCTGTGTCAATATACAGGACTAACTGTGTCCATATACAAGACTGTCTGTGTACAGACCACAAAAAGATAAAAAACAAAAAAAAACACATGTAAAGATAGTCATGTACAGGACTATCTTTGGACAAAAAGATTCAAGACAAAAAAGTCTTGTATATGGACTCTGATAGTCTTGTACATGGACACAGATAGTCTTGTACATGGATACAGATAGTCTTGTACATGGACACAGAGAGTCTTGTATATGGACACAAATAGTTATGGACACAGATAGTTTTGTACATGGATTCAGATAGTCACTATTATTTTATTTTAAAATACATCAATATGACACAACACATTTTCTTATGTATGAATTGTACTTTAAATACAATACTTTACAACTTTATGAAGGACCTATTAAAAAAAGACCGATCCATTTAACCACATCCAGCCCAAGATCTGATTTTCTGTGGATCCGATCGGGCGTCGGTTCTAGCTCAGATCCGACTGATTCGGTAGTCAGATATATCCGGATCTGACCATCACTAGAAAATATACTCATTGAAAACTTACTGATGACTAAAAAAGAGAGTCCATGTAATATTACCAATGAATGATCTACATTCCAAGTAAATAGCTTGTAGAGATGTGCTCAATCATGAGCTTAAAACTCAAAACTGACCTCAATAATACTTCTAGTAACAATAATTTTGCAATCAGTTGTTGCGACATCGTTTTGACACCAAGGAAAATACACACCTTGTGCATGTTGACTTTTCTGTTGACACAGACTGACACTTTCTCTAGCAGATCTATGAGGAGCAACGAGGGAGCCATCCACTTGGGGGTTGGTGCATCCTCCTCCATCACCTCTGTCACTTTCATAAGCAGCTTCACCAGTGTCTTCAGCAGGTTAGAAGAGTGCACTACCTTAGCACACGGCACCTTGATCTCCTGTCACATACAAGAGACTAAATAAGTAACCTGCAGCAATGGCTATATGTACAAGATTAAAAACATCCCCTGACCCCTACTATTACTAAATTACATTAGTAAACATTAATATTCCATTTAGTTTGGCTACAGAACAGTACTGTACAATGCTGGAGGCAGTTCAGAACACGCTATATATTGTTTGGTAGGCAGGGCCGAACTTACCTAGGGGCGGACGGGGCGAGCGCCCGGGGCCCCGAAAGGGGCCCCTTACACAGTAGTTTTTATTAATATCTTCGAAAATTAGTCAGACACTTTCCGAATGGCCTTCTCTTTTTAAAAGCTTTATTGTCATTATCCTATAGTTATATAGAAGTTATTGTTAGGTGAATTTTAAGGTATTACTAGGACCAAAATTCTTGACTCTAAGGGACTTTTCCTCAGGGTTGCACTCGGCCCCGCGCTTAGACCTAGTTTACACGAGCATAGCTGCTAGGCTGTGACGGACCAGTTTTGAGTTTCAATGAAGCCGTTCACACAAACGTACGGCCGCGGCGATCGAGTTGAAGGGGGCCCCTTCGCTTGGGGCAAAAAATACAATAAATAATATGAAAACTCTTGTCTTAACGTAGAACGTAACTTGTACAATTGTGTTGGGTTAAATGGAGATTCAATGAAGTTCTAATACTTTTGAAAAATAAAAACATTGCTCTGTTTTAATGTTTTATTAGATGTTATTCTTTTCCCTCTAAGTATATGCCAATCTCGATTTTAAGGGGCAGAAGTATTATATTAACCATTCAATTAAAAGGTTTTGTAAAATAGCAATTAAGTTATGCGTCAAAATTTGTATCTTCAATTTAGTCGTTAGAGTCAAAATCATACAGCGCCAGTATGATAAAAAAATTTATATAGACATTTTATGACAACTAGGGTCGTCTGATATGTTAACAAAAATTACATTATTTGGGAGCGGGCGAGCGTTGTCGACAGAAATCGTAAAAAAGCAACAAGCAGCTGCAACAATAAATGATAATGAGCTGATAAGGGATCCTGTCTAGTCTTGTCTGTCTCACGCACGCGCATACACATACATACAATGCCTTATCGCCTATCCAAAACAATTTGAATCACTTTACTCCCAGTGTGTTTTCGGTTGACATTGTCGTACTTTCGTGTTGTATTTTATTAATAATTCTGCAAACACTACAAAGAACAAATTAATGTTGTATTGAATGTTATGTTTGTGTTGTATTAATCTGAGATATTGAATACATTTAAACATCTTTCAGTTACTCATATAAATGGTTAGCTTGTGATTGGTTATTAGACTTGTATTGTAACATTTTACTCGTCAAGAAAAACTCAAACTCGTTAAAGTTCTTAATGGTACTTTTCATGCTAGGACTTTAACAAATTATACAAACAAAAATTCCATACCAAAACCACTATGAAAATAAACATAAGTCATAGTTTATGGTTTTATAGTTTTAGTGCAGCCAAGAAATGTAGGAAAAGGGGGTTTTAATTGCCATGCCAACGTGACCAACGTATCAGAGTGGGAAGTGACATTTATTTATAGAGAAAATAACTATGTTCTAAACCTTATAATGATTAATCCATAAAAAGTAAACTTTAACATTGTTTGGACTTGCATCTTATAAACTTAGTAAAAGGTTTGTTAGTAAAATTATAGTAAGTTATAAAATATATTAAAGCTTTAAAAGTTTATGCATTATCTCTGACTTACATCACGTGTTTAAATATAATTAATGTGTTATTTTTTATTTGTGTTTTCATTCAAGCACCAAATAGAATGTGTATTACAGCAAACAAATTAAATTAAACCTTTTACAAGTACGTGTTATTTTATTTTTATTTTATCTATAGTTTTCATTATTTGTTGCAAAGGATATTAAATTTTAATGTATTGCAAAAAAAATGTGTAAGGTACCTGCTAGGTATATTAAAATTTTATAAATACAATTACAACAAGAACAAATCATAACATAACACCGTACATTGTAGCTATTTTCAGACTTCAAATATTACATAAAATTAGTTTATGCAAAATACAGAATACTATTCTAACAGGTTTACATATTAATTCACCTTGATATTGCCTATTTAAAATTAGTGTGCATGTAATATGCGTTATATTGTGTACCATATTTGTTCTCGTATAATCATACTGGGGGCCCCATCGGCAAATTTGCCCGGGACCTCTGAAGTCCTAAGTCCGGCCCTGTTGGTAGGGTGCCTTCCAGCATCTAGCTGCCTTTGATCTAGCGCTACGCTACGTTGAACAACAGTCCGTCTCGACCCCAGCGGATACATTGTTTCTATGGCATTGGCTTCATTATGCTTTTTTTGCGTTGGTAACAGACTTTTTAAACCAACTTAAGACTTCAGTCCAACACTGTATGTAAGTTTCAAACACTGTCTTTACTGTACTATACATTTGAAAAGTAGGACCGAAGTTCGGATTATCGGGACTCTACTGTGTTTATACTAATTTTTTGCTTTTAATTTACTGTAGAGAAATAATTGAGGGGTTAACTTTTTAAAATTGTAGATTGACTATCTTTCATAACCATACCTCAAAAAGTAGCATGAAGAGATGTAAGTTTCCAGCGATTCGAGTTGAGGGAACTGAGTTAAGAACAATGTCACTAACACTAACATTGACTTTGCCACTTTCACTAATATCAAGATGTCTCTTTGCAGTGTCAATCTCATCTATCAGCTGGCCAATGTTCTGTATCGTCTGAAAATAAATAAATAATTAGTGTTAGATAAAAATGATAAGCATGAATTAAGTTAATAAAAAGTAAAGAAATGGGAGTGAAACAAAAATTTCTAGGATAAAAAAAAATGTATTGAGAGGTTTATTTTAATTTTTTTTAATTTGACAAAAAGGCAAAGCTTCTAAAAGAGCCAACCAAAGATTAGGTATTTGTTAAATATTAAACACACTTATTTGGATACAGCAATAAAACTTGGTTGGATTTAGGTTTCCAACCAATATACTATCTGAGCAACTGCAATATAAGATGGAAATGAGATAGCGTCAATAAATATACATTACACAATAGTTAACAAGATATGTCTTTTACCTACGACCGTTTTTTAAACTATCCATTTCAATTCAATTTTTGGAATTGAAAAGAAATGCGGGAGACGTTGGAAATACAGCAGAGCGATATTCACGATTTTGCCTCGACCGCTAGAGTGATGATGTTTTTGTGACTGAGGAAGATATTCAGAATTTTGCAGGGATCCCAGAAGACAACAATGATGTCTCTTCGACGGTAGAAGATGATCACGATATTACCTCGAGTTTGACTTGACCGAAAATATCTGACTGACACACCTAAACTTTAAATAAAATTTTCTTTTTGATTTTTTTTTTTTTTTTTTTGCTGGATCATTATTTACATTTGATATGGTATTTTGTTTAGAAGGGTTTAATCTCAAATTGGCTAGTTAGAATTTCTCATTGCTGCATTAATATTTTATTTAATTGAAAAACTCCCTATTAACTCGAAAATACTTTACAGGAAAACATAGAGACGGAGATTGGTGTAGTATATCCAATCCATTCAGAAAATTAGGAAATACTGTAAAAATAATATTCGTATCAAGAATTGAGAATTGATTTTTCAGATATCGGTATCGAGAATCAATAAATGTTGGTATTGACACATCTCTAGTTGTAGGTAAACTGTTTGAATGCATTCAGTATTGCTAAAAGATATGTAATATTTGTCTACTTGTAATTGAAAAAGTACTTATGGTAAGAATGCTGATGGCAGTACCTTTTCTCTGAAGAAAGAGTATTGTAATTAAGTTTTACAAATGTAATTAACCATTACGACACCCGTAGAAATTTTTAAGGTACTTGCCTTTCTACGTGTCATAAGGACTATCTTTACATAATTTTTGCGTAAACTACAATTTAACAATCTAAAAACACATAATATACAATAGAAAAGCATTTACCTCCGTGGCTAGTGTGTTTAGTAGTTTGTTGCAGTACGTTTCTCCATTTCTCCTGATAATTATCGTTAACAGATCACAAACTTTGTATACTGTTTCTGGCAGTCTTTCAATGTACTCCAGGCATACTTTGAGAACTTGATTTGAAAATTCGTCTAAAGCTTCTTTGGGCAAAAATACCTCTTCTTCTTCTGGTTCTTCTTCCTATTTTAAGACAAAACATTTATTAAAAACTAATTGAGTAAGCGATATGTAACAAATTATTGTGGACATTTTCTACCATAATTAATAAAACAATGTTTTTGAGTAATTTTTTTGTACATAGTAACACCAAAAAGTAATGTTAATAGAAGACATCTATGGTGATATAAAAAAAAAAACTATGGTAATAATTTGAGTTTATTTATGGTTTTGTAAAAACTAAGTTGAATTTACTAATCATTTTTAGCAGATTATTTGTAAAATATTTTTTATAAATACAGGGTTACAATTAAGTCTGGAACCTCTTTTTAATTTTTAAACCACAATAGAAAAAAATACCAAAGTTCACACGTGCTTACTAGTGATAGTAATGCACACATCTGCCCAATTACCGACCCGATAACCCCTTTGGGGGATGGTCCACAAGGAGTCAGGCAAAATTCTTAAATAGCAGCATAGGTCGAGTTTGGTATCCAGGGTGTCTACTACATTCTGGATAAAAAATTCATGGACAATTCCCGTACATTTAAGGACACTTTGCCGTAACCTTTGTCGGTGTCATTAGGCCTACCAAATAATTTTCCTGATTTGTAAAACTGTATTAATCTTGTTATTCACTGTAGTTCTACCAGGGAGAAAAGTAAATAATAATAGAAACGAGTTGAAAATTACAAAATAGAAATTTATTGAAAGTAAACAAACATAGGCCTACCGCCGCCTACCTATACTTTAGGTAAAGCTTTTATAGTGTAACAGAGAAACGCAATCATTGTCTCCTGCGATAGCGACAAATATCTCCATCAGTCACGTAAACTTCATAACATAGCTTATCCGATCCAGGCCGATTAATTTGGCATGATTCGCCCTGGCACAACGTTAGGTTCTCGACTACTTTTGAAAAAATCTTTAATGCATATTGTTACTCAATTCTTAGTACAAAATCAAGGTATGGTAAGCGGCTATTAATAAGCAATAAGCACAGAGTAAGATTATTGTATTTTCATTTGCAAAGTTAATATCGACATATAGCAATCATTAGTTGTTTATCTTAGGCTCAATTACATTTTCTTAATATATTTTACAGCTCTTTCAAGAATCAAAATACCCAGGCCTAGAGACCTAATTATTTAGGAGGGCCTATACTGAGTAACAAACAATGAGGTTATAATAGCAGCAAAGTCACTATCATCATTCTAGTTCATAAGATTTTGATTGCTTAAAGCATACAACTCAATAAATAAATATATGGAAAACAAAAAACATTGAAACCTGAATAGCAAACAATATAAGACAAAGATACAGAAAATGCAATGACATAATTTGAAACCAAGCAGGCCTACATAGTGATAAAACATTAATGCAAACAACAATGCTTGTGGTTTTGTCAATTGAAAGATAAAATGTCCATAAAAAAGGGGTTAACTTACAAAATAAGACTGTAGATTATTTACATGTTTAATATGAAACCACAAACAGTTTTATGGCACTGTAGGCACTGGCCGCGGCAAATTGACTTCAAGCCGAAAGTACAAGTAAGAAGTGAAATTTAACAGCCATTATAAAGCTATTATTTTCACGATAAAATAGGTTTGAGATCTAATAATAATTACCCTAGTAATAAAAAAAGAAGTTGTAAAGGAATAAAAGTGATACAACTTTTATGAGCTAGCTGCTGAGTCAACAGTTCTTGGAAGTACTTGACTTGACACTTGATTGTCGTGATAAAATATTAATGGGTTTGAGATTGTTAATGGGATTTTTATTGCATAACTACTCTAGTAATAAATTATGAAAATGTAAACAAACATCTGATAAACCTTTTATGTGCTCCTAACCAACTAGCGATCAATAAAATTATGGCCCATTAAAAATTTAAGGACATAGTCTGGCATTTAAGGACAATTCCGTACATTTCATGGCCAGTAAAAATTTAAGTACAATTCCCGGTTTCCCCGGTTGGTAGACACCCTGGTATCAAATTAAAGGTCTCCGTTAGTAAATGACAATGCCACAAATCCAAACTCAAACAGACAACCAAGTCAAAAATGACAGCCGTTCAAATATTTCTTTAATCTGACATTTTGAATCTTTGAACAGCTGCCATTTTTTATAAAGCTGATATTTTGAGCTCAAATTTGCGGCATTGTATTCTACTAATAAAGACCTTTAATTTGATGTGCATATCGACCTATGCTTTCCTTTATGATTTTCATCCGACTTCTTGCAGGCGCCTCACAGTATAATATGCATTGCAAATTCAAGGAGTATTTGAACAGCTGTCATTTTTTACTCTATTGTCCATTTGAGTTCGGGTTTGTGGCATTGTATTTTACTAAAGAAGACCTTTAATTTGATATCAAACTTGACTTATGCTGCTATTTAAGAATTTTGTCTGACTCCTTGTGGACCCAAAGGGGTTATCGAGTCGATCATTGATTCATTGGGCAGATGTGTGTGTTACTATCACCAGTAAGCACATACGAACTTTAATATTTTTTCTATTGTGGTTTAAAAATGTTAAAAAGAGGTTCAAGACTTGATTGTCACCCTGTATCAAAAAATAAAATGTAATGTTACTAAAAACTAAGAACTAAAACAATCAACCAAATCAATAATATTATTTACAAATTTTAATTTACTTACATGCAAAATAAACTTTATTCAGTAATGCTTGAACATCATACAAGGGCTTATCAAAAAGTAAAGAACTTATTTAATGAAGTACAAATTTTACAAAATAAACTTTTTACCATATACATTTAAAAGAACAGCTAAAATACTACTTTCCCACATATCCACCGAACACATTGAGACCCTAAACAAATTTTACCGCCCGTGAGCTCAGCCACCTGGTGACATGCAATTGGAGGTCCTCATTTTAATCAAAGTGCTGTGCTGCTAACAAGTTCATCATTTTGGTGCATCAGAGAGGGTTGATGAGAGAAACTCCCAAATTTGAATGATTAAAGAGATTGTATGAGCGATTTGATATGAGCTCGGGCATTGTAATGAAAAACAAATTTTGGACTTTGGAAACTGAATGCACCATTTTTAAACAAAAACTTTCATTTATTACGTTGTTTCTGTACACTTAACACGCTTGACAACAAATTTCTATAGGTTTTAACTTTTTAAGTGTATGGCCACATATTACATACAGCACCTCAAAGCTGGTAGGATTTTCAATCGCAGCACACTTTTTAAAATTTATATTTGGGACAACAGGCAGCACAATGACACTTCCACTACAGTAGCTGGACAGTCATTGAGTTAGATAACACGTCTGTACTAGAAAGTGCACGGACAGCGCGCGCCATTCAGCGTCAGACGAAAACATTCCTTACTTTCTGAACAGCCCTCGTATTTAACCATATTCTTAGTGATGTTTTACAAATATATATTTTTAGCATTGCAAGAGTTTTAAGCTTAATAAATGTATAGATAAGTTGACTTTTACTGTGAGAAAAACTAATATTATACAGTACAACCACGGTAATCTGTCACCTAAGGGATCTGAACCATGGTTAAAACAGTGAAAAGATCAAAGTATCCGAGGAGGTTCAGGATTTTACCATGATTGCCGAAGAATCATGATGTTTCTGGTACCGCAGAAGATATTCAGGATTTTGCTGCGATCGCCAATGAGGAATTTTAGCAAATTGTCCATACAGGTCAAAGTCAAAGATATGGAACAAGCTATTACCGTATGACTTATGATAAGACCTAGCTCCGAGATTGATTGATTTTTATGATACTCGTTTTTAAGTCCCCATAGGCTAAAAACACCATTTGTTCAAATATATATATGTATATATGTATACATATAATAGGGATGGGTCGATTCTTGGCTTTGGAATCAGAATTAAGAATTGACCAATCACAAGTAGAATCCGATACTGATACTTGTCTGCGAAAATCGGTGCGGTCGTAAAATTACTAATGCTAATGCCGTAATAGCATCATATATATTGGGAGATGATGACAATGTCAACATGGCCGCGGAGGAATTCGCTGAAGATGACAATAATGTCTACAAATAAATTAAAAAAAAAAAAATCTGCGATCATGAAATATGCCGGTGTTTCTGTTACCCCGGGGGTTTTCCAGGGTTTGCCTTTACCGTGGGAGACAATGACGATGTCTACCCGACCGAGAGAAATGTTTTTGGAACCAATGGAATCAGAATTGAGAATGAATTTCAAAGAATAAATAATTTCTGGAATTCACCCATCACTGATATACAGGGTCTCTCGTAACTCTCTGAAAACGGTATGTAGTGTTATTGCTTAGGTCCAGACAAACACATTTCACCATAAGAGGATAGGTCTCTGGTGCGTAGTTTCCCATCTATCTATCTGTATGTGATTTTTATAAAAACAATAATAACTCCAACTATACACCAATGTTTATCTTATCAAGACATGTTTAAAAAAGTTCTAATAAAATATCAATTTAAAACTAATTTAATTCAAACAACGCTATTACTCCTTTTACATTCTCTATAACAGCTGATGGCATAATTTGTTGTTGTCATTTATAAAAGAATTCTTGTCTTAACTTTACTGCATGAATTTGTTGCACACTATTCTTAATTATAAACAAACTTTTTACATAATCTCTGTTGGTTTTTTGATTGTTTAAAAGGAAGAGTAACGTAACTTAGCAACAGATATGAGTGAAATTGCATAAATTTAATTAACTTGTTGACTGCGCGCGCCGACTTTACAAGGCTCTCCCCAGTGGCGGGCGAAGCCCCGGCGCGCAACCGAATCAGCGAACGCAATTGGCATTCAAATATTTCAGTCTGACGAATCACAAAAGAGCAGTGGTGACTGTGCTGCGTTACCCCGAGAGTGGATGTAGTTCACTGAAACACCCAAAGGTAGCAGCACTGCACGGATCCGTATCCAGTGTCTTTGTAATGTGGGTTGAAGAGAAAAATTCCCCGAAACTGGGACAAAAGCATTGCCAGACAGGATTTTACCGGAAATTTTAGTACCAACCTACACCAAAGTAAAGCTTGCATTCTAAGCTGGCAGGCAGGCAACGATTATAACGTCTCCGTCTGAGGCTAAGCTCACACTGACTCAACATATTTCTGTTGGCCTGCTGGCGACGCCGACTAAAGTCGGCGCGCGCAGTCAACGTGTTAAAGAACAGGGCTCTGACGATTTAATGAATGATTTAATTAAAGAACAGGGACCCCAAACATTCGCACACAAAATTTGAAACTGGGCCTCTTTACATGGGATTAAAAATCTACAATCATTTACCTAATTCATACAGAACTTTATCAAAATCAAATTTTACTTATAAGCTGAAAGAGACTTTGAGCCAGAAAGCGTATTACAAAATTCAGACGTTTTTAAAAGATAAATTGTAATAGTTTTTACTCTTATTAGAGTATAATTAGATTAAGAAACCTAGATATAAATTGACCATGTACCAGCTTGGGAATTACTTTTGTAATTATTGTATCAGGCGTCATGTACAATAAAGCGTCTATTGTCTATTGTCTCTGAGGTGAATAATCATTTCTCCATTTACACCTTGAAGTTTATCATTTTATCAGTACAGTTCATCCTTGTACTGTACCAGCTCACCCCTTGCTTTGCTGGATATGTTTCACGCACGAGTCTATGTGGACAGGCAAATGCAAGGTTAAAAGAGGCCGCCAACCTCTTTAAAAAAAAGAAAGATAAAAAGTTATTTAGAGAATGTAAAAGGAGTATTAGCATTGTTTAAATGGAAAAAGGGGCCATGCATTAGAGAAAAACTAATTTATCTGTTATTCTTTATTCAATCCTAAATAATAAGGTATCATTGAAATCTACGTAAAATGGGTTAACAACTTTACGTCTCCTGCAATTCTTTGTATATTTTAAATGGCCGCCATTTTGATACTGTCAATGATATTTTATTACATTTGTTTAAAAACGTACATCTTAATAATATAAACATTTGTATACAATCTCAACGCTGTACTACAAACCATTTAGAAGTTATGGTTGTTTTTGTAAAAAACACATAGGCCTACAGACAGATGGATGGGGAAACTAGAAACTATGCACCAGAGACCCATGTTTCTGTAGTGTAGTGTGTTTGTCTTGACCTAAGCAATAGCGCTATATACCATTGTCCAGAGAGTTACGAGACACATCTCAAATTTACTTATATTATAGTATTAGCAAATTCGGAATGCCGATGAATGCCAGGTCAAATCCCATCGCACGCACGCACCCCCACTCACTGGTGTAAAGGACAGGGTAAGTTGCTTGGCCGATGAATAGCTGGGGTGGCTCGGTCTTTAAATCCCATTAGTCAAGCCTCACCGAAAACTCCACTTAAAAGCGGGTATGTAATAAATATTCATTATTTGCAACAACAAAAAATTTATACTGTATTGTTAGTTATCATAATACAAACAAATGTGTGTTTGTTCGTTAATCGGCCGACTTAATTATTATTAATACATGAATGGTAAATACACAGTTACCGTAACTATATGTTGTTTAGTATAATTTTACTTGTTACAATGTAAAGAGTTAAAAAATAATAAAGAAGTCAAAATAAAATTACAATTAAAAATATTTTTATTTTGATTGGTTAAGTACAATAGAATATTTAACGGGCGGAAATACGGCCGGTCCTAATCCCCTGCGCCTGTGTGCGTGCGGTCTTGCTTGTGTGTGAGTGAACCTACATTGCCTCCATCGGCATTCCGAATTTGCTAATACTATAGGGTAGAAGGTTGACAAAATACCTGTGCATTAACGTCACGTAAAATTGAATGTCCCTAGTAATTTTTATTAAAATTTGTCTTTGTTCTTTACATCTCTAATAAAAAAAACCAAACAAAAGACAGCTTTTACAACTTTTATGGCTATACTGGAACCAAAATGTTAAGCACGGGATTCAAAGTGCTATGTAAACCTGTCATGTGTATGCTAAGGATTTTCTGAAGTGAGCTTTGCGGGGCAATGAACGCTTTCATGTGCATGTTGCCTTGGTGGCTAATAAAGAATCTTGAAACTACATTACTTTGAAATATAAATATGTCCAGAATAAATCTTGAATCCTCCTAAATATCAAGAACTTGCAATTTAAGTTTAGATCAGTAGGAGATTAGGGTCAAATATCTAATATCCACACCTGCCGCCCCCTGCACCATCACAACCCATGCGTAGATTGATGGTAGTAAACAAAATGCAATCCAAACAAGACAGAACCTCAAGAGAAAGTAGTTTCCTGTTTTTAACAGTGACATAAATTAAGTCCAAATCGCAGCAAAATCGGCTGATTTGAAAGATTTTATGTAACAGTTTGCACTACTGTTGATGTATTGAAGCTTGACACCCCAGAGTGTGGTATTAGGTACCCCCAATGAACTTTTGACTACTTTCGACAGCAGGATGGTTGGACGTATGAAAGATTCACAAGAGTCTGGGATTCAAAATTTAAAGCTTTCACTTTCTTTGCATTAATAAAACCGAAATCAAAAAGGCAAACTACAAGTCACAATCAATACAACCAGGGATTAAGAAGTCTAGAGAAATGTTAATACATGTAATATAGTCATACAGTAGAACCTTGATTATCTTAGGTATTTATGGGGAGGGATCTACAGATAACCAATCCACGATAAACTACAGTTATGGTAAAAAAAATACCAAAAACTAAAAACATTACACTAAAATACTATTTATATAGAAATTTATGTCACTAATTAGCATTTTTACATCAACAAAAACAATACTAGGCAATCATAATATTTATTTTTACCAGCAATACACTGTATAGCAACAAATAACGCAAAGCCATTGAACGTCTTGCAAAAAGCGACAAACCAGTGAAGCTTGTAATCTGTTATAAGCTACTGCTAGTGATAAGCTACGAGCAGTTTCACCATTGAAAAATCAAAGTCTGAAAATTAATTGATATGTAGGTTGATTATAATTATCAACTAGCATTGATGTTACTTAAATTGAAAATAATAAAACCATTACAAAACTCAAATATGCTTATGAGAAAATATGGTATGAGAAAAGACTGCTGAGAAAAATATATGGACCAGTTGAAGATAAACAAAGATTGGGGGATATGAAAGAACAAATAGTTTAAGGAAATATATAAAAAACAAGAAATAGTGGTGCTGCCCAAAAGTAAATGGCTAAAATGGGCAGACCATGCGAAGAAGAGAGAAAATACCGTTCAAATAGTCTATTCCAAGTATAACTACAAGGTAGACAACTACTTGGAAGACCAAGAATGAAGCGGGAAGACCTAGTAATGAAAGACATCTCCAGACTGGGGTCTACATAAGATGAGGTAGGTGATAGAAGATAATGTAGGCGTATTGTTGGGAGACTAGGTACGTGATAGTATGGTATGCATGCACCATTGTGAAATCGGCCGCCAATCTCACGTTGATGCTTTTCACATTGACAATGTTGCTGTTTCATTGTAAAATTGTTGAATTTCAAATGCACATCATAGGTCTTTAGACAAAAACAAATAGGTGGCCATGTGACATTTGTTAATACAGTAGATAGATTTTTCACATTAAAACTGCCAGAATTTGCCTTAATGTAATAAGCCAGCTGATTATACACTCTGAATAAAAAATTTGACAGCTTGATTCCCATCTGTAGGACAGGGCCACAGCTAGTTGATACTCAATGTTTGATGTATATTTTGACCACAGTTGATCTGTGACCTGCCCCTGAATAATCGAGGTGCTTACGGTATCAGAAAACAAACTGTACAATAAAAAAGGTGAAATATACACACTCAAATTATAATTTACATGGGATTGGGTTTGAAATGTATCAAGGTATTCCCTAAGAAGTAGTGGTAGATTACGTTAGAGTTTGAGAAACTATAAAATGGCTAAACCAAACCCGTTTTGGGCCATTTAAAAGGCTTGAGAGGTATGTATTCATTCAAAGACCTGTTCTTTCCTGCATGAAGTTAACTGACAGTAAGAAGTTACTACCCCAACAAAGGCAGAGTCCAAGAGTTTTTTTTTTTTTTTTTTAGGCACGAGCCCGGGATTGTTTTTTACATTACTTCAGGCTAGACCTAGGGGTTGCGGCATTATTACTTAGATAAAATCCTTTGTTGATTGGCGGGATTTGAACCCAGGACCACAGGAACCGAAGTCCCACGCTCTAACCACTAGACCAGCTCACTCCCTGAGAGTCCAAAAGATAGTAACGCTGATAATTTTAATAAAGAAATTCAGAAGTACGACAAATGCTACTTTTAATACCCTAAATTAGATAAATATCCTATGTCAGGATTTTGAATTTAATTCAGTGAATAGATTATGGCAATGTTCAAAGCTTATTGTTTAGTAAACTTTAAACCATTAAAATCTGACAATTTCTACTTCACCAAATTAACAAACAAAAAAGTTAATAAGCTGGTTAATTAGTTATATTGGTTTTTATTCACTTTCATGCGCTCGTTAATGTGATTTGTTTAGTTTCGGCAACAAAAGTTTTTCTCTAACTTTTAACAAAAAATGTATAATTAATTACTTATAATTATAATTATAAAACTATAATAATTATAGTTATAAAAACTATAATAATTATAATTATAAAAACTTTAATCATTATAATTAATATTAATAATAATTAACTCATCCTGCTTCCTTAATAATTGTATGTTTTTTTTTTTTTAATAATCCCAGCACATTCACAAAACGTTAAAGGGTTTGGACCGTGTTCCCTTAAAAGTGTTTAAACTAACTCTGACTTCAATTAAAATGCCACTGGCGTAAGAAAAAAAAAAAACTATTAACCAGATCATGTTTAAAGTAGAGGTGCACGGATATTCCAAATTTAAGTTTGGTTTCATTTTGATCGTATATCCCTTTACTGTTCTGAAGCTAATACAAAGACTCCCAAGGAAATATTATATGAATTTAAATAGATTGCAATTTTCAAGTGTTATAATTAGATATTGGTGAATTACAGCATATTAATTTAAATCACCGACAACTTCCTTTACCCCCACACGGTGTTGTTATAAAGCAAAACATAGGAATAAGTTTAACCATCACCAAGAAAGCCAGCCATTGAATGGGATGACTAGTCAATATACTATACTGCATTCACAAATGAATCTAGGTAGATTGATGAATATTCTGAAGTACTAAACTCATGACACAGACAAATCAAGCGATCCAGACAAATTCAGAGTGAACGAGACAAATAAAGGGTAGATGACTGAATCCTAAAGTCTTTCACGAAAAAATAAAAAATCAAACCAAACATTACAAAGGACCAATGGTGACTGAGTATGAAGATTGTTGTACAACTAACTATATTGCTAAATTATGTTACACCATGAACCAAACAAAGGACATAAATTAAAGGGGGTTAAGCAGTCTCATACAAACGACTAGGGATGAAACAAGCAGCTACACACGTGCCACATTTACAAAGTGCACATTCACACACATACCAAGACTTGAGGGGGTTGTACATTATGTGGGAAAAAGTTGTTCAGTAGGTAGTCGGTTGCATGTTCTAGAGTTGAGGTAAGTATGAGAGCCTCGTAGCAGTGTTCCCGGGAGAAGCCCATATCCATTAGTTGGCTCAGTTCAACAGAATTTACTTCGGGCCTCTCCCTACCACTGGTGTTGCGTCTGCTTTCTCCAGTGGCTGAGTTTACGAGAACAGGAGGCTCGTTATTCTCCTTCTGCTTTCGCTCCTAAAATCAGTTGACTTACAAACATATCTATCAATTCGATGTTTGTGTGTATGTTAAATATAAACTTACCTGCAATTACTATATTTTACCAACAATGTCTGGAAAGATTTGACTGACTATTATGCTGAAAAGCTTATTAAAGTAAATTCTGGACTAAAAAAAATACCCTCTTCCTTTTAAGTGCTCTGGTGGTTTTCGGTTCTGGTGTTCTTTTCCTTTTACGAGAACTCTCAGCTTGTTCTTCATCTTGGCCATTGGCTATCACGTCTGAGTCCTGTGAAACATTTGAGTCTCCAGAATCATAGGAGTCACCATCCGAATCATCAGACTCATAGGAGTCACCGTCTGAATAGTCAGAGTCATCCGAATCATCAGAGTCATCCGAGTCATCGTCAGAGTAATCCCAGTCATCGTCCGATTCAGACGAGTCATCGTTAGAGACATCCAAGTCAGAGTCGTCAGAGCCATCAACCATGGAAATCAGAATCCAGAAGGAATCAGAAGTCACTTCATCATCTGATTTCTTTGCTTCCGTCTTTTTCTTCATTACCTCAAAATAAGGCTATGAAACAATTTTTTTTTTTACAAATAAGAGGTGTACCGAGCCTGCAACTTAAGATTGAGCAATCAAGCACTAGGCTGACAAATTAAGCCGAGCTTGAACGTTTCCCTTTGAAATGTTTCCAAAAGAATACAAAACTCATGAAGAGTGGTTTTACAGCTTACTTACTTATAAGTTTTTAATATAAAAATGAAATCTTCCTCTTGACTTAATTTGAAATCACCAAAAACATAATACAGAGATATTATAAAGGAGTGTAGCTGTTCATCTAGGCAGATATATGACCATGACAACTGAAATTTCATTAACTAGTGTTGGAAAAATGTAAGCTAACTTTGATTTAAAATATTTTAATCACTCATAACAACAATTTATTATTAAATCCAGTTTTCTGAAAATCCTAACAACTCTGGACCTATTAATAATACTTGGGCTCAATCTAGGCTCAATTAAAAATTCCAGACTGGCACACCTCTAAAATAAATAATATTGAACAATCTCATTAAATAGATCAGGTTTTCCTCCAGGAAAGTTACTACTGTTGTATGTGTGCACACACTCTCCCCCAAATTTGCTTAGTGGTGAATTAAAATATAAATATCTAATCTGATTTAACAAAAAAATGTAAGGAATTAAATTCTTTCACATACAGTGCATTTAAAAAAATTAAAATAAACATAGAATTAATTTTGAAACTGATAAGAAGTATTCTAGGCTAATTCGAGAATGTTTTGAGGAGATATTTAGGCTGAAGTGTCACACTCATTATCACTATATGACTATGATTTTTGTTGTTGTTAATTATTTATCCACTCAATTGCTCCTGTTGAATTATCTTTTGTTGCATTTTTAAGGTAATTGTTGACCCAGTATGTAATCAGGTTGGATCTTGAATGGGTGAAGATGTTGGTATTCTTAAAAATAAATTTCTAGACAATATACTGGTGTTTCCAATACCTATCATATAACAGTTTTCAACAACATTACAACCTAATATGACTAGTGAATATAGCCTTGAGTTGTAACCTTAAATTTTAAAATAAGACAATTGTGAATTGTACCTATCGATACCATAACCTACTGAGGTAAAGGGGATGTTGTCTAATCTAATCTTGCTTTGAAATATAATAGTTAACTTACAGTTTAAATTTTTAGGACTACTGTACTAACTTTGCATGGGTAGACAGAAAAATTGTATTTAAGTAAGTGATTTAAGGGGGAAACCGATAAACAGAGAACCGACCAAAACCGAACTGATAAAAATCAGCAACTGATCCATCACTATTCTTTTTGTATGCTGTTTTACCCTTATTATTTTTCCCACTTATGAGGTAAATTATCTAAGATACGCAACAAAATAAGACAGTCTACGGAAATTAATATATTCTTCTTATCATGTGAGGCAACATACTGTACATAAATATAGCACTAACAAAATCTCAGTAGGCCCTATCCATGAGAATTATTAAAAATTCCATTAGCCATAGAATAAAAATGTGCATCTGGCTTTGTTATTTTTAATAACCTTAACATTTGATTTACTTCAAAGTGCAAAGACATTTTCATACATACCTCAATCATTTCCCCTCCACGAATGATATGACGATAAATGGTGAGCATTGTTTCAGTCATCCGTGCTCCATACGTGGGTAATGGTCTGCGACCCCACAAAAATGACAAGGCATCAAAGGCCATCTATAAAAAATTTAGATTGCATCTTAAAACAAGTTTAGTGTATAGGTTAAAGCTTAGGCTAAAACTTAGGTCAAAGCTATATAAACTTTATTAAAAACTCTATCATCATGCAATTGACTGATGAGCAGATCTTGTGCTGAACACAGAAACGTGCAGAGAACTCAGTAATACAGTGTTGAGTCGAGATGAACGGGTTCCAAAATTGCGGGAAATGTTCGGGAAAAATATATTCCCGATCATCAGGACGTGATTACATTTGAACCCGGTTTTTATCGGGACGGGATTTAATCCGGAGATTTAATATTAACGGAGATACGGCCGAAAAAGCGCGGCCAGAAAAGTTCATTAGTCACAGGAACAACGAACGGCATCAGGAGGATCCGTAGGTGCTGCTGTCTGTGGGAGCGATTTAGAGGTTATTTGGTGAATATATATTCTTTATACCCTTGATTATATTAGGTTAACCTAACCTAACTTAACCTTTTTTGGCCATTTTGACGCTAACTCGATTTACCGACGCTTTTCCTGCCGTATCTCCGTTAATAGTAATCGGATCTTGAAAAATCTTGCATATTCTTGTTCAGCTCGCTTTACCGGTTAATTTGAGTATACACATGACCCATTTCCGCAAAATTTTTGTTTTTTCCGATTTTCCGGGAAAACGGTGCTTTTCCGATGAAAATGACAATCATTTTTGAATTCAGGACGTAATTTAGCATAAGAATAGTAAAAAAAATTTTTTAGCGACACGTCCGTGATCAATATAATTACCCACATTCCCAAGCCAGCAAAAAAATTAGCAATATAAACCAATAAATCAAAATTTAAATTTGTATGTAGAACATTTATTGCAAATATGAAGACTCAAATATGTTTAGGTTCAACCCATTGGCCTACTTCAACGAGCACCAACCGCCACAATGCGCGAGGCCCACCCAATACATTGGAGTTAGCGACCACGGCCGAAGTAGTTCGGTTTAATCCTTTACAGATGCCAGCACTACCTTCAGCTGCAACAATTGGCAATCTGTGTTACCATATTGGAGTCGTTATAGACTGGCTCAGATTTTTTGGCGAAAATCAGTAATATTATGATAAAGCCGTCTGCCTCTTGTTATTGTTTGTTTACTAACATTACAGGTGGCGATGTACGTCTTTGTTTAAGTGAAATTGATCGATTTATTGGTGATGGCGGCTTTTTGTGAATCAGACGAAGAGTAAGAGGTGGAGGGAGTGATCAAACAAAGACCCGAACCTTTTGATTTAGTTTTAGAAACAATTGGCAATCTGTGTTACCATGTTGGAGTCGTTATAGACTGGCTCAGATTTTTTGGCGAAAATCAGTAATATTATGATACAGCCGTCTGCCTCTTGTTATTGTTTGTTTACTAACATTACAGGTGGCGATGTACGTCTTTGTTTAAGTGAAATTGATCGATTTATTGGTGATGGCGGCTTTTTGTGAATCAGACAAAGAGTAAGAGGTGGAGGGAGTGATCAAACAAAGACCCGAACCTTTTGATTTAGTTTTGGACGAGTTTTGGAACGATCAAGGGAGTGGTTTAACTTATCTGAAGGTAAAATTTAAAAAAAAATTAGGTGTGCCTGTTCAATGGTGCATGCATGAGTAAGGACAACAGGCCAAAACAGTCTCTTTTTAGCACTGAAATGCCAGAATGTCCATTTTGTTACATAGGAGGGTTTACTTAGTAAAACTTGTTCTCAATACCATTGGCCAAGATTGATAACAGTGATCAATTCCAGCTAGACAAAAGATTGCTTTCATCACACATAAAAAAACTTATCGACTGCAGACAAGAAATACTAATTTTTTGTCGGATCATCAAGTTTTGCAATCCTTATTGGTTACCTAAATTTCATTTGTGTTAAAATATTTGAAAACTTGGAAGTAAGAGTTTTCTCTCTCCAGTGCATTTATACACAAGATGTCTCAAACTGCTTCGCCAGTTATTGTGTTTTCTTCATCTATATTCTCAATAAATACTTCTTTATTCAGAACTAGTTTAATACTGACCTTAGTGATTCGTTGCAAATACTTGTAGGGATCAAAACTTGTAGTTTTAAAACTGTTGTTAGGAGATTTAGATGGCAGTGTATGCGTTGTCTCTAGTATGGCCTTAGGATTGACCATTTTCTCTAATAGAAGGAGCCACGCGTCAAGAAATTCTCCAGTTCCCTCAGGTAGTGTGGTGTTATTAAGATCCATCTCAGCTGGAAACTTGTCTCCTCCGTTCAGTGCCCATTTGAAAGTCCTAAAAAATGTTCCTTTTTAATATGAGAAAAAAATGAAAAACAGTTTAGAAAACTATAATTTTGATGGCTCCTTAGAGAATTGTTAAACATAATCCTATGATTTTAAAAAGATTGCAAATTGACAAGGCATTATTAATATTACTTGTGATGATAAAAAAAAACTCGACAGATTTGTTTTGTATATTTGTAATGACAAAGCAAGGTATTTAACTTGGATGAAGTTATGTAAGGTAATTTTAGAGATATCTATCAATTGATCTGCCGCACCTCTTTTTTTCTTTTTTTCTAGGACGCTAGGCACGAGCCTGGGATTGTTTTTCACATTACTTCAGGCTAGACCTAGGGGTTACGGCATTATCACTTGATTGTGTGAGGGTGGACTCAAGGTCCAAGCACGTCAACCGAAGCTTATTGTGCATCATCATTTAGATAAAATCCATTGGGGACTTGGCTGGGATCGAACCCGGGAGCTCACAGACTGAAGTCCCACGCTCTAACCACTACGCCAGCTCGCTCCCCAGCACGTTAATCGAGGTTCTACTTTAAGTTGTAGTAATTTTTATAACCATTAACGACATTTAGAGCCTCATAGAGTCTTTATCCCTAAATCAACAACCTAAAAGTCTATTTCAGCAGTGTATTGAACAGAACATATAGAATTCAAAGAAGTTTTTTTTGCCTGGTATTGAATCAAAGAGATTTGACATTAAAAAAGAATTTTTAAAAGTAAATGTGTTATCAATCTTAATACAAGACTACGTAGAAAAATGAAGAATGTATTTAACAAAATACACCTGCCGCAGCAAACCTGCAGACTAAGCGAATTTCTATTTTCCTGATTTGATTTTCAATTAAATCTATTTCAATATTAGGTTTAACGAGTAGGCCTACCTAGGTTTGTTGCCCACAGGGGAGGGTAATAAAATGGGTTTTTTTAATAAGACATTAATAACTTAGAACAAAATAAATAGATCTGCAAAGTTTGATCAAAATATATCCATAAACAAGCAAACTACAACAGTTTACTTATTCTCCATAAAAATAACATGGTTTTTAATTTATAATTTTCTCCGCAATCAATAACCATAAAAAAACTTCAATATACTAAATTATTTGCTTTTTAAGCTCTTTGAAATGTCCTAAAGAGAAATTGGGGAATTTCATGTTTTGAGGGTCAAAAACGAGAACAACCAATTTTTATCCCATAACTTGGCATGGTTCGATCACGCTGGTTCATGAGCTCGTTAGAATAAACGTAGGTTTACACGTTTGTACCAAATTTCATTGAAAACCGAATCATTTTTGCTAGAGTTATCATGCTAACGGATATATATATATATATATATATATATATATATATATATATATATATATATATATATATATATATATATATATATATATATATATATATATATATATATATATATATATATATATATGAATTTGAACGGATGGTGTTTTAGGCCTCTAGAGACATTAAAATGAAAAAGTGAACCGGTCCCAGGTCCAGGTCTTACCATGAGACCTATGGTAATAGCTTATACCCTGTATGGGAAATTCGCTAAAATTAAACTTTAGTTTCATATCACTTATCATAAAAGACAAACTGGAAAAAATCTAAACATTACTACATCCGTCACTATATCCGTACTATATCCGTCGTGTCCGCCGTGCTACCTGCGTCAGTGTGTCTCTTATAAAATGTAGCCGGCTACTCTCATTAAATGTGCTTTGTGTCGTAAATGTGTGAACTTTATGTGTCGACATGTGTTTGTACCTCATAACGAAGACTTCTGTCGGATTTTGGACCAATCGATTTGATGAAAATGGGTTTGAAAATGGGTCATTTCTGACCCGAAACTAGTCACCCTCTGACTATTTTAGGACTGACGACGGAATAAAAAAGGTACGTAACCTATCATATCATTGGAAAAAATCATCTGTTTTGAGCAAAAATAAATACTGTAACATAATGTTAATGCTATAATCATGTTTTGTTGGCAATACTGTCTTTCTTCCATGTGGCGTGATTAAAATGTGCTGAAGATAACATCTTTAAAAGAGATTCAAATTCAAGATGGTCTTCAGTATTTAAGACTCTCAAGTGTATAAGAAATACTTAATCGTTTGGGGCTTGCTTGTTAGTTTAAACTTAATAATTATAACAAATTAAATAATTAATTAAGTATACATACTCGAAGAAAGCCACAAGGCCACCGTGTTGCACAAACTGCATCAGCATAAGGTGGTATGGATACCGTTTTTCATCAAAAAGCATTGGCTGTGTGAATCCCACAGAACAAATCAAGTATGTCAACCTGAAATAATAGGCAAAAGTTACTCAAACGAGGCAGTGTTCATAATGACTGGATTTACAGTAATAAAACCCCTTAAATTTGTATTAATATTTAAAAAAAAAATGCTTTTAAAACCCACTAAAAACTCAAGTAAACAGGTAATATTTTATATTTCAGAGTTTTTGTATTGTTGGTCATCTGTTACAAACTAAGGATAACAAAAATGTTCCAAGTTAAAATGTCAATGAGGATTTGTCAATGAAAATGTTTGGCTTATTTAATACTGTTAAACAAAATTTACAAACTGTATTAGTTTTTATTAGATTAGTGTGTATATCTTCAATAAAATTACCAAAATAAAAAGACTTCCTACATGTACAGAATACATGTTTACTGCTTCACCAAAAGGTTTGGAAATGTTTTGGCTAAAACATAGAACACTATGTTTATAGTCTACAGGTATGTAAACATTATAGCTGTGAGGAAATACAAAAAAAAGAAACCCCCATAAAGGAATAACAAAATGATTAAATAATTCTCATAGCCACTTTTAGGCATGTGCTTAGTAAGGTGAACAACTTCTTGATCAGCATCGTTTGTGTTATTCAATTACCCGAAAAAAACAAAAAGATGTACGTCTAACAACACTTGTAATAATATATTTACACTTATACTGTTGACTCACAAGACGGCAAATACATATAAAAGGTGGTAAGTGGAGACCTATTTTGATTGGATACTCCAATCATCAGAGCCTGATTACCCATTAGGCTAATTAGGCTGGAGCCTAGGGCACCAGTCAGCCAAATGTTTTAGGGGGGCGCCAGACAGCTAAGACTTAAAGTTGAGACCGGGGGCGTAAAAAATGTTTTATTCCAAAAAAGGATTCGCGCAGATAGGGAAGGAGGTGGGGAAGGGTGCGTTCGGCAGATTTTCATAATCATTATATCCATATATAAAGCCCAAAGTACCCATGAACTTTTGAGAAAACTACAAGTCAGTTTTCTTGTTTTTAAATAAACTGAATAATAGTATAATGCCTTTGGCCATTTTTAATTTTGAATTCAGTATAAGTATTCGTTCTTTGAAATTTTGAAAGTGGTAGCGGAGAGGAGGGGTAGTGGAAGGGAGGAGGGGGCGCGAACAACGTCAGCCTACTGGCGACTAGACCCTTAATCAGGCCCTGCCAATCATAATCATCATTCGCCTATTGGGTCCCATGATGATTGGAGTGTCCAATCGTTATCCATTACCACTTACCACCTTTTATATTGTATTTACCGTCTTGTGACTCAACAGTGTAAGTGTAAATATATAATTACAAGTGTTATAGACGTATATCTTTTTTTCAGCTTAGTAAGGTGTTTACACATACTTGAACTTGGGGATAGAAGAGTTAGGCAGGTTTTGGTGGTTAAGGCCCTGAGAGAGAAGTTTTGCCAGAGCAGCTGAAACTGAGTGGGACCAAGGGGTAATACTGGTGGTATTGGCCAACTGATTGCCTCGTCTTGCTCTCATTGGAAATCCAACACATAGCTGTAACAACAGAAAATTTAATCAACTGCATACACTTATGTACCTGTAAGCCAACAAGTTGATTGCTGAAAACGGTTTTATAGAATTCAAAATGTCACAAGTACTTTTAATAATTAAATCTCAGCAGTGATCTATTGTTGTTAAGTCTATTGACAAAAATTTACATTTAAACAGGCTGTCACGCCATACGAAAAAGTAGTTTTCTAGCACCAACTGTATGAGTTTTGCTTAGGAAAATAAATATTTGCTGGTTTACATACCGGTATTAGAAATTTAATTTAGGTTTTCATCAAGTTGGCTGTATTGCAACTGCATATGCAATGTGACAATTGTAAGATGTAGCCCTAAAGAATTAAAATTTGCCCAAACACCATTTTTCAGGACTAAAAATAGTCCACAACTGTAAAATGTGAAAAAGCCTACTCTCGGACTTTGATTAAAAACTACGGGTGTGCAAAGCAGCAAAAGATTTCCAATTCAAAACAACAATTCAATTTAAAAGATTTTCGATTTGAATCGATGCAACTTGAATTGAAGCGATACGGCTTTTTTCTATACATACTTGTCAATTGAGTGAAATAACAATAGTCTAAGTTAAAATTTAAACACATTTGTGTAAACAAAATGTTTGATGATGTGGTATTAGGCCTATTCATACATATGACATATATGAATTTTTGGTACAAAAATATTTATTTTCAATCATATATTAGAATAGCCTGTATTGCTGGAACTGCCAGTGAGCTGCGTTACTTGCCTATTTCATAATTTTCACTTGCAGAATCTCATTGTTAAGCAAGTTACCTATTTTATAATATTGATTTTACAAATAAAGATACATTTTGGTTTAAACAAATTAAAACATTTGCAAGATTTATACTGAAACTTTCAATTGGTTTACAGTGATAAAATGAGAGGAAAGAATCAGACCTGCAAACTACAAGGTATACATAGCACTATAGCACTATAGCACCTAACTATAGCACTATAGCAGGCCTACAAAAATACCAAATTTATCAGTCTAAAACATCAATCTTTTGAATTTCGTTGCATTTTCGATGCATCGCACACCCCTAGTAAAAACGTATCTGGATCTAGAGGTACTGAGAGTTATGAAATGTTAACACAGTTTCCTCGGGAAAGGGTTTTTACTAAATGCCTAAGGTTACAACCAGATTTTTTCATACAAAATCCATATTTTTTGTATTTGAGAGTTAGTTTTAGAGTGAATTCATAAATGTTCTATTTTTTTTAGATTTTGAAACCACGAGTTTAAAATAGAGAATCAAAATTGAACTAATCCAGTTCAACAAGCACTGCATTTTTTCATACATAGGGCCAATCAGTTTGTATAGCAGAAGACAAACACAAACCTTGACCAGTAGACCAAATAGTTCGGCTAAAGCTCTTCCTAGACGTGAGGAAGCCCCAAGCAGAGGTTTGATGTATTTGAGTTTGATGTTTTGTGGTATTAGAGGGGAAGGTTTGCTGTTAATCTTGTTGATCTTTTCTTCTTCCGAGCACTTAAACTTGTCTTCATCTACCTCCATTCCCAAGTCTTGGCCTTCGGTAGACACTTCCATGGACTCGGCCTGCTAAAATTGTCATAGGTTAACGACTAAATTTATTATCATTAGGTAACCATTTAACAAAAACATAATCATAAATATGAAAATAAACAGTATTATATTACATGATATTTGATATATTACATGATATTTTAACAGTAAGACTTCAAAATTAAGACTTGAACAGGGTGTCCACCTGGCCAACCAGAAAAAATTCATGAGTAAAAAAAAATCCCGGTAGTTCAGTTTGTACTTTCATACTTAAATTTCCAAAGTTTTTTGCGCGCCAACTCTCGCAATGCTGTTTTAGTGCTAACACAGCTCGCTATTTTAGTTTTGAGAAAGAGCATTCTCAGTTAAAGAAACAAAATTTATGATTACTGTAATATTGCCTGACACAAGTATTCAATTTTTATATATTACTGATTAAATAATCCGAAAATTAAAAACTAATCCTTAAACCTGTAATTTATACATAACTACTTAAAAATAGTGATATGTTGATACCAAAATCTATCGAATCTCTGTACAGACACCTTAAAAATAGATTCTTAATACTGACTGATCATTTCAATTTTACCAAATTTTCTGAAAGGATTACTACACCAACCAGTGTCTTTACGTACTTTCATATAGTATGTAATTTTGAAGTTATGGGTTGTTTTCCAAGTGACATACAGAAATAAATAATGCAGAAATTACAACAATTTCAAGTAGCCAATTTAAGTTTTAAACCCTTCCACCTTCCAAACACATTAAACAAATACCACGATAAAAGTAATTGCAGATATTACAAAAAATATAAAAATAAAACTTTCTAGAAGTGTGTCGTTTTGAATTTTTGTGTCAAGCCAGACTCGAGGTTATATCGTGATGTTATATCGCGGTCATGGAAACGTCATCGTCGTCTCCCAGGGTTACAGAAACGTCATCGTAATCTCCCACGGTCACGGAAACGTCATAGTCGTCATCGTCGTCACCCGCGGTAATGGAAACGTCATCGTCATCTCCCGCGGTCACGGAAACGTCATCGTCGTCTCCCGCGGTCAAGGAAACATCATCGGCTTCTCCCGCGGACACGGGAACGTCATCATCGTCACCCGCGGTCACGGAAACGTCATTGTCTTCACTCACGATTTCGGAAATGTCATCTTCGTCTCTCGAGGTCATGGAAACGTCATCATCGTCTCCCGCGGTCACGAAAACGTCATCGTCTGTTCCCACAGTCACGGAAACGTCATCGTCTGCTCCCGCGGTCACGGAAACGTCATCGTCGTCTTCCGCGGTCACGCAAACGTCATCGTCGTCATGTGCGATCGCGGCAAAATCAATAACGAATCCCACGGCCGTTTGGACATCATCATCGTCTCTCGCGGTCACGGAAAAGTCATCTTCATGCGCGATCGCGGCAAATTGAAAATTCCCGGTTAAATACGAAATTGATGCATAATTCCCGGTTTCCCGGTTCAAAGAACTGTGGACACCCTGTTGAATCTATCAAGACAATTTGCTTTGGATTTTGTAGCGATGAAATGTTTCAGTCAGGTACAGAAGATAATAAAATTTAATTTGATTACTTATATTAGGCCTACTAAATAAAATACTGGTAAGGTGATACTTTGTACATCTCCAGGTAAGACATATTCTTGAAGTAAGAGAAAGCGGTAAATACAAATCAGTAGCTTGTATGGAAGACACCAAGTAATTAAATTAAAATAATTAAAATATTAAAACATTGATGTTAATTAAAATTGTTTATTCTTTAATTTTTATTATTAAATTGTTACTATTTGTATTAATTTAAATTGATAAAAATAATTTTCTGATTGAATTTCTAAAAGTTGGTTAGAGCAATAGAATTACAAGAATGTGTAGCAAACTTTTGTTAATATACTATTCAAAAAGATGTCTATAAATAAATATAGCGCCAAAGTTTTACGTGCCAATCTCATCATGGAGGCAGGGTATATTTTTGAGATGTCTTCTCTGGTAAACTCTCGGCTGGTGTCCTCGCTACAAAGTGCCAGCAAAACAGTGCTTTCCCATACAAGGGCTGTGTACAGATCCGCAAGAGTTCTCAACACACTAACCCCAGGCTCAGTACCCCAAGCTGTCATGGAAATTTGACGAATGTCAACCTGCAATCAATTTATTAGGTAAATATTATTAGGCTAAATGGTTTAGGTTACCTTCATTCGTCGAGTGATCCTTTTTAAGTAGTACACTACTATAGTTTCGGACGTTAGGAGTCCGAATAGACCAAGTCCAAGAAAAGTGGTACATACTACTAGAAATCTTTTGCAATTGCATTTGCAATATTTGCATATAACTTCTAATTAAGATTTGTCTTTCTTGGAGGGTCTGATGGTTACTGGTAGATTGTTGAACATATTCAAATTGATCATCAAAACAGTTTACTAACATAAAGATTAAAACTATTTCTAGTGGCATACTGATTACTTGATTTGTTTATAGACAAGTTGATAAGGATAAGTTCAAGAGGAGAGATGTTGACTTGAACTTTACCTGTCCAGTTCGGCAGACATGGACGAACATAATGACGTAACCGTGAACAGCAGCCATAGCGTGCAGTAAAGGCGTGGCTGAAGGTGTGGAGAAAGCAGTGTCCATACAAGGAGCTTTGGCCAGTTCCTCCAGCAGAATGGACCCTTTGTAATGGTGGTTGCTTTTATTACAAAGAGGCTCCAACCTCTCCAAAACTTCTTTGAGCTGGGCTAAGCCTTGCTTTATCACTTGAGGTTCGTGAGCTAAGTTCTGCAAAAATAAATTGATGTCAAACTCAAGTTAATAACCTGAATTAAATCAATAATAAAATTATAAATATTTCTGAACTTGATTGAAAGGTTGTCTCTAAATTTGAACTATAGTCCTCGCCACCCTAACTTGAGGCAGCCCAAAGCCGCACTAGATATACGGCGTGCGGCCTTGGGCTGCCTCAAATAAGGGTGGCGAGGACTATAGTATAGGTCATGTTTTTTGTACAAAAAATATTTTAATATACATACAGTGAGTAAACCTTTGGCTGAGGCTGTGTCTAAACATTAGCGATTGATATTTTGTTTTGATACGTACGCCGGTCAATGACTGGGACCAGTTCTTTCCAGTTATATACATTCTATTGTTTACACGGGACATCCCCCCTTCCCCCCACCACCAACTGTGGGTCACGTTGTCAAATCAGTTCGCTTGAGTCGCAGCCGGTGATTAGAAACACAGTTATTTCGTGAACCATTTCAGTTTAAATTCTTTAAAACGACGCAGTTTTTAGTTTAATTACACTGTTTTGTTTTGTGTGTTTGAAGATGTCGGACAAAAAAACAGAAAAGGTGTTTTGTTTAGATGGAAATGAAATTAGACACACTAAAACAAATTGATAACGGAGAAAGTGTGAACAAAGTGGCTGGTGAATTAAATGTTGGTCGGTCGAACAATCGAAGATCGAAAAATATGTTGTCAAGTGATATTTAGTGGGTACTATTGTGTCATGATGTAAGTTGACTTGGAACATTAATTTCATAATTTGTCATTTATTGTTGACGTGAGACTTAACTAATGAACAGTGAAATTGTTAAGCATTTTAGTATATAAGTTGGGTGATTTCTATATAAAACTTGTGTTTTTACTTTCCTGGATATTAAACTACATTTACTCCCAATAGTTTGACATTTCGATAGTTCAACACCCCTTAAGTCCACAAAGTGTCAAACTATTGAGGTTCTACTTTATATATGAGAAATAAAAGGAAAATGTACTATATTACGCCTGTATTAAACATTTGTCTGTTTTTACCAGGCATCACGCTAATTTTGAAGGACTGTACTGTTTATCACGTACCAATACAGATTTGCACACTGAGGCCACGGCTTGGGCAGCTGGTGTGATAGGATAATCCACAGGGAGGTTAGGTAGTCCGAGGATGGACAGTAGTGGGACCAGGCCATTCTGGGCAACAAACTCCCTACAGTGGTCATCGGTGGAATTGTTGCTTAAAATGGCATCAACAAATTTCATCTGAAAACAAAAAATAGGTTAAAATACAGGCTTTAGAATTTGATAATAATAATAATAATAATAAAAATCTTTATTTGTCATAAGGATACATTAGATCATCGACAAAGTCAAAAATAAAACAAGGACTTAAATTTTTCTTGTGTATAAGCATCAATGTTGTTTTTTAAAAGGTTGTATACTTAAGTTGATGACACTCTTGCTGGTCTTACTCAGACAATGTGATTCTTATAAGGCACTATTTTTAAATCTGGTATTGTGATTATGAATACTGAATTTTAGGTGATGGGTTTTTTTTAGATATAAAGGGTAAGATCATAAATAAACAAATTTATTACAGTTTGAATCTTAAATCCCTAAAAAGAGGCTTGCAGTGCTCGTCTGGCTCCGATCCATTCATAGCTCTGACAGCCCCTTCTGTAGGATTAAAATTTCATCAATTCTTCACACCCACCCCAGAATATCAATCCATATTTTATTACCTACAGACTGAAAGTATGCAAAGTAAGCCGATCTCAAATAGTTCTTTGGAATTACATCTTTGAGACGACCAAGAAGAAACTTTACTCGAGATAGTCTAGTAGACAAATAATTTATATGCTCATTCCAGTATAGTTGATTATCAATATGAAGGCCCAAAAACGTTGTAGTGACAGGACTTTTTTCATTATTTGGGGCAGAACTGTGTTTCAATGTAAATTTTATTTCTTGAGTTTTACAGTTATTCAATAGGAATCCATTGACATGAAACCATTTGGATGCGTTTAATTTTGTGACATGGACTAAATTTTGAAGTACAAGTTGGTTATTATTTTTATGAAAAACGGTTGTATCATCCGCATAATAGTTATTGGCATTGGAAGGTCATTAATGTAAAATTAAAAACAAAAACAGAAGTGGGCCAAGGACTGATCTCTGTGGAACACCCCAATTTACTCTCCTTTCTTGTGACTTTTTCCCATTAGAATTTACTATTTGTTTTCGGTTTTTGAATAAGACGAAAGAAAATTTAGAGAAGATCCGTTAAACCCATACAGTTTTAACTTTTTAATTAAAATTTCAAAGTCAACACAATCATATGCTTTAGTTTATACCAAACAAATATATGTGTATACCATTGCATATTATCTCTGGAAGAATTAATACTATTTCAATACAAGATTTATTTCAATAAAAAGATTACTCAGGGTTTTAATAACTGACAGTAAGTGAGGTATGTGAAGTGAAAGCATACTTTATGTCTATTATAAACCAGTTACTATCCAACCTTAGGCTTCATCTGAGTCCAACATCAAATGAGCTTATCCTCAAAAGATTGTTCTGTATTTTAAAAGACGCTGTTTTTAGTACAGAGGAGGAGAGTTAGTATGACCATACAAATCACAATGGGAGTATTTTAGTATTTAGAAACAAAATCTACGCATCGCAAAACCTTCAAGAATCCTTTAAGGCTAACGGCCATCTTGTATGTTAATTTCAAACAGCCACTCATGACTTATTTACCATCCCAAAATATTTGTTCAAATAACAAAATCGATTGTAATTTAAATATGTAGGGCGCTATTAGATAAGAAATTGTTTGTAGTTTTGTAATTGTTCTATGAGTTAGCACGGCTAGGCTCCAAGGACTTTTAACTTAACCCATTGCGGAAGACACAAGAGTCCGGCGACACAAAAGCTAGACTCTATGTATTTCGTTGATGTTTTGACTGAACAACCGTATTTTGTTTGAGTAGATTTGTCAACCTGTTAATTTCTTATTTCAATTATTGTGAAGCATCATCTGTTCATTTTATAGACGTTGACGACGCCATTGCCGCTTGACGTGTGTTGTGTTAGTTTGTTTATGGTTTACGTTTTGGTTATGTGTTAAGCATTAAGAATCGTGAACATTTACGTCCTTCAGAGGTAGATCGTTACTGTTAAGTATTTATTAGTTTTTCTTATGTCATTCATATTTAAATTATTCCAAATAGGCTAACTCAATCAAAATTCACTAACCAATGTTTATGTTTACAATTTATTATTATTAAAGCTTATATTACAATTCATTTCAATATTATTATCATATGTTATTACATCAATTATATTATATCACATTGTATCTAAAAATATATATATTTCATTAATCGATTGGCAACACTGTTAATGCAAGCAGTTTTACTACTCTAAAAATGCTCAACAATTAAATCTTTTAAAAACAACATTTGAGACTTTGGTGACTGTGATGAAGATAAATAAATGAAGACAGAATGAAATGAACTGAAATGAAGATCCATTAGAAAAAGTGTAAATTAAATTCAAGAAAATCACTACAACATTATTGTATTTAACTTCAAGAAGAATGAAAAAAAAAACATTAAGTGATTCATAATGTAAATAAAACAAAATACAGTCCACTTGTTCAAAAACTATAACTATTTTTCTTATATTTATTTTAGTCACAAAATTAATTTATTTTTCAAATAATAAACTATCAAAATTTCATGACAGTTATTTAGGTAAGGTTTATAGGTGAGACTCGGAAAATTGCAGTGACTAAGGTGTTGAGAACATTATTGTTCATCACGGAAAAAATAATGGACAACCTGTGGACTTCCTTGAATTCACGCCTAGTCCTCGCCTAACTCTTACTTCCTTAATGAGTTAAAGATTGACACATACCACTGAGAAAAGAGAGGGTTGAAAAATATCAATTTTGGTAAACTGTCCTTGCAATGTATTTACTGAAAGACTATGTGTATGCCACATTCAGATATTATTGACATAAAAAATTATATTTATGTAAAATGCGAATACCTATATTGATAAATAACTGCTTCATTGTAGGAATAATTACACAAAGCTAAACTACAAGTATGCCAGTGTGATGGTTTATTTTTCTGTTTAGTAAATCGGAAAAGGTATAGTAATTTACTAATTTTGAATCCATTTGCTTACAAAAACAATTTACAATTACAATTTAAGGTGAAACAAAATCTTATTACCTTAAACAAGCTATCCCACTCTAGGTAATTTGTAACGTTACTCACCACATTAAGTATGTAGTCTACTAGAGCGATTGGTGTTTTCTCGCTAAATGCTGTGGTAGGAGTGGTTTCAGGAGCTGGTTGAGGATGGGAGGAGGTACTTGCTTCCTCCTCATCCTCTTCCTCTTCATCACTACTTCCTGCTTCATTAGACACACGAGGGGCAGGATGGGGGGACTCGTTATTGTTGCCTTTCTGTGGCTTCCAGCAAACATACCTGGGGTCTCGGCCCAGCTGACACAGATCTTGGAGGAGCTATGATGCAAAACACCAATATTTAGCTACAAATCAAATCTTGCTTTGCCAATGCTTTAAAACAGGATGAGAGGATGCAGAAGAGAATAGGCTGTTGAAATCATCAGAAAACTGTTGACTATAGGACACTCACACTATTGACTATAGGAAAAACTGAGTTGTACCACTCAGTGTTTACTTTCTCCCCTATACATAGTTTATGATTAAAAAATTGTTTCTATCAAAATATTTGAGTTCTAGGAGGAAAGTGGTTTTTAAGTGAGAGCTGTATATAGAGCGGGTGTGTTATTGGATGTGTACAGAGCTATAGACTACTTCTGTGGTTCAATTTGTATGGAATTTGCTATGTGGGTACCCATACTAATCAATGGTATCTCCAGGCCTTTTTTTATTTTAATTCTTTATGTGTTAAATGATTTTTCCTATATAGTCTAGGCGCTAGGCCATGTTCCGTGTGCACTTATATGTCCCCACTTACAAGTCATTGTAATAGGCCTAGTGAGTGATTTTACGACTATTCCTTTATCATATTTATGACTCATGGCTATCCTAAAAACAAAGTTGACCATACTAAAGTTCATATTTTCTTTTTTGCTACAATATTTATAAATAAATGGCTATTTAAGATGTTTCATTTAGTTACTAATACTCATTAAAAAAAGGGGAAAAACATTTTTTACATATTTTTATTTTGTATTTTTTTTCTAAGTACTTTTTAACTATAAAACATTTATAAAGACCAAATTATTTATGCTGAATTTTAATGTGCATTTATTTAGCTGCATAAAAATATATAACAAGGTATAGTTATTTTGCAAAGTAGATTTGTTATAGTGTTTAATAAACATTGCTGCAAAATGCCTGGATATCAACAGGCACCACACAAAAAATTTCTGACACCAAGAGGGTTAGGAAAAATGTTAAGGAAATGTTACATGTTAAACAAAACATTTTTTTAAGCACTATTCAAGTCCTACCTTTATAATAGCAGCAATAGCATCCGATTTAAGAGTTGGTTGGTGACGCATCAGTTCATCCATCGCATTGCCAAGGTTAGAGGCAGTGTCTCCGATTGGATCAGAGCTTCGTCTTCGTCTCATGGCCGACAGGTAATTAGGTGACAACAGCACTTTAAATAGTTTTTCAAACGGCTTGTATCGAATAAAAGATTGAAGACCCCTTGGGTTCAAGCAAAGTGCACTGAACACATTCGGTACAGAGCCCAGTACTTCTCTAGTGGCAGGAACCTAAAAATGTACAGCTTTACAATATATTTAATTTAAGCTATCAACTATTTACTTGAAAATATATTCAAACAGTTATTGCCTTGCAAAAATCTGACCAGGTCACAACAAACAAACAAAAAATATATTATTTTGTTTGTTAAAACACATTTTGAATACCCCACTTGTTATATAATCTAACAATATTTTTAAGTACCTTAAATCACAGAAAACGTACTACTATAACCCAGAATGCCAACCGCTTGGTAAAAAGCATTAAGTGTTTTGAGAGAACTTTGCCTGTCAATCCGTAGGCAGCGCCATGCAATAGCATAGCAACGCTGGTGGCGCTGCCTACGGATTGACAGGCAAAGCTCTCTCAAACCGCTTAATGCTTTTTACCATGCGGTTGGCATTCTGGGTTATAGTAGTTCGTTTTCTGTGCTTAAATATATGAGTTATGTTTTATACTATGTGGACAAGAGGGTACTGTATACAAAATAGAGGAATAAACTTATTTTGTGTAGGCCTATGTATATTTTAAATCATTCCAAAAATGTAAAATAGGCAGTTAATGTATTAAGTTGATATAATTCTTAATGAAATAAGAATTCTTATCAACTCAATTAAATGGGCTATTTGGGTTTATTTAAACAAAATTATAGCTATTAAAAGTACTTAAAAATATTTATTTTACAGGCTTGAGTGAAGACTTGTAAAATTGAAATGCAGTCAACTTTTAAATGCGACCTGAAATGCACATAATTTTCACATTAGACTTTAATCAAAATAAAACTTACATGTTTTATAAGGAGGGCATGCAGGACAACTTCTGTGATGCCAACATCCTGTAGGGAGGACAACAAGGCAGGTTCTTGGAACACGTAGACAGCCACAACGTCAGTAGCTAGGAGGAAGAGACTAGGCCCGTAGTACTCACAGTTGCTGATGATGTGCTTCAATGAACTAGGCAGCGACCCGTCCATAACATGGCGAATGCTATCAGTGAATGCTGGGTCCTACAATCAGTTAAATAAAACATATTAGTTTTATATAATTATCTAGCTTAAAGTGACAATGTGTACACAACATTTCAAGCATTAGCCATCCCACATTTTATTTTACTGCAAAACCTTTTGGATAGTTTTTTTTGCAGAGTTTAACAATATTTGATATAATATGATATTTTTTTGTTTGTGTCCATTTAACCTTTTGAGTGCCACGCAACGATATATCGTTGTGCACGGAACATCTGAAAAATACTTTACGACGATATATCGTCATTGGTGGTTGTAGCGAAAAATACATTGTAACGATATATTGTTGTTATGGACAATTTTTATTACGTCATTACTTTTCATGATTTCTTTACATAATTAACACTAAAATAAAGAAGAACAAACGGGCAACAAACGCATGTTATTTATTTTTAACTTATTATAGTACATAACATTGTAAAACAACAATGAATTAGCGCCATAATCAAGGACGCCGTGGCGTCTGCAACTGGGTTTCGCAGCCATCTGACATTTATTGTTTTTGCCGCTTTTTGTGAGGTTGAGGTTATTTACAACAGTTATTATTATTGTAAAGTTTACCAGTGTCGTAATTTTTTATTTTAAAATATGACTGAACGTAGTAGACGTAGTATATCACCGAAAGTGAAAACACGATTTTCGAACATCTGAGACAAACTGGACTCAATATTGACAGTGAAGAAAGTGGCAACTCAAATGTTGACACTCCCGATAGTGTTTCAAGTGAAAGTGAAGTTGATGATACTGACAAAGACCCGACCTTCAATCCAGAGCTCCCTGGGACATCTTTTGAAGATACAAGAAGAGGTAGAGGTAGGCTTGAGTTATTACTTTCCTCCAGAACTAGAACTCGGCATGATAGTTCTTCATCCGATGAGGAAGAGCGTGTTGATTCACAACAAACTAGGCCTACGCCAGAAGTTTCAGTGACAGATTTGTATCATAATGACATTCCCAATAGGCCTAATTCACCAAATGAAAATGAGACTGATAGTGATAACTTTCATAATATTCAACAACCAATTAGGCCTATGCCAATACCCGCTAGACGCGGAGATCTTAGGCTTTTAGGACAGGGTCCCAGGACAAGAGGTGGCATCAGAGGTAGGGGGGTAGGCAAAGAGTCCGAGTTCAAGTACCAAATGAGCCAGAATCAAGTGATTGGGACCAGGTAAATGAAGAAAATGATCATCCATTCCAACATCAGTTTTGTTTTCAGGAACTTTCAGGCCCCAAACACTGTCCCCCTCAAAACAGCAAGCCTTTAGAATATTTCAAATTATTCTTTACAACTACCTTGTTGACAACTTTTGTTACAAAAACAAACCGCTATGCTCATAAATTTATTCGGGCAAATCAATTCAGTCCAGCCAGTCGTTTGCATAGCTGGATAAATGAAACTTTACAAGAAATGAAGGCATTCATTGCTATTATACTGAATATGGGAATTATTAGAAAACCCAGCATACATAGCTACTGGGATACAAGCTTCACCCAAGAGACTCCTTGGTTCAGAAAAATAATGACCAGGAACAGATTGCAACTTATTTTAAAATTTGTCCATTTAGCTGACACTGATAAGATACCTGCTCGAGAACAACCTGGCTACGACCCCTGTACTCGTTTCCAACCTATCATTGACCATGCCAACAAACTATTTCGTCATTATTATTACACTACTGAAGCTTTGTCCGTGGACGAGTCTTTAGTCGGAACAAAGAAGAGAGTGGATTTGACGCAGTACATACCCAAGATAAAGCACCACAAGTGGGGTATAAAATTATGGGTACTTAACAGACTCTGTAACATGGTACTGTTTAGCATTTTTTTGCTATAAAGGGCGAAGAGGAATGAGGAAGAAAGTGCAAGAGTTACGGAGACAGGATTGGCCACGACAGTAGCTTTAAAATTGCTTGAAATGGGTAATTATTTCAATAAGGGACATCACTTGTATTTAGATAACTTTTTCACAACAATTTCATTAGCTCGGACGTTGTATGAAAAACTCACTTTTACCACTGGAACTTTTGAGGATTGACCGGAAGAGGATTCCCTACCAATTGTTGGTCAAATATAGGGTTGGTCAACAAACTTAAATGAGAAAAGGGCCCGTTTTAATTGTGGCAAATAGAGAAAAGAAAAAACACTAAACAATTTTTAATTTTATCGACTAATTGTTAAGCCGAAAATGTACGTTATACAAAAAGAAGGGGTGGTAGGGTAATAATAAAAAGAAAGTCTGGAAAAGCTCATCAATACAACATGGGGATGGGTGGCATCGACTCCACTGATCAAATGCTTTATGTGTACCTAGATTAAAGACGCACCATGAAACACGCCAAGAAAGTTATATTCAATGTTTTAGCCCGAATGCTGTTGAATTCATATATCCTGTACAAAATTAACATTTTTTAAAATAAACTATCAAGAGTCAAGTATATTATTTCAATCATAGAAGAATTATCAAGAGAATGGTTGGCTTCAAAATGTGAGTGGATGGAGTTGGACAATGATAATGGCGGCGGCGGTGATGCTCCACGACCTGCCTTAGATCTTAGAAAACTTCCAGGGAGACAGGAAAAGCTTTGCAGAGCTTGTTCTGGTGTAAATCATCCAGAAGGAAAGTAGAGAAGCTCCCGCACAATATGTGTAAGGTGTGAAACTGGTGTTCATGCTGAGTGTTTAGTGAAACATGTTTGCCTCTAAAACTAGAGAAAAAGTTGTAAATAGTGTTTAGAATAAGGAAACCTCGATAAAGACTAAAACTAGGCTTGTATATATTTCTATTGTTTTATTTTATTTACAGAACAGTTTCAGTGACTTAAATTTATAAGAGGCAATATGCTAACTCACACAGACATTACGCGAACAAGTTTGGCGATTTTTATTTTTTGGCTTTTTATGCGAACTCGTCCACTTTGCAGTCCAAATTGAATAACATTTCCAGGATATTTTCAGGTGAACATATACTCCATAAATATTCTAGGCCTAGTTAGTCTGATACATGAAATAATATTGTAATGAAACTTTAACTCTTGATTAAAGTTAGGCTACTGTCTTGTGTGCTAATTTGTAGTTTTTTTCATTTTTTTACATTTATGGGAATAACTCGTCCGCCTACAGCCCAAATTTGATGAAAATTTCAGGAAATATTTCTATGAATCTTGTAGTTATTTGGCGAAAATCTTATTTTTGAACAATGTTTATTTACCTACAAAATTAAAAAAAATAAAAAATAAATTTCCACATGTATATATATTTGAATTTTTTCTTTTATATGTGCATATTATAGCTAAACTTTAAACTTACATAACAAAAATGGTTTCATAATAATATCTTACCAAATAAAAAAGTTATTGATCTTTTTGCAAACCCTTGCAAAATGTTGATTTTATGCCTGGCACTTTTGGGATATACTATGTTAAAAACTCTGGCACTCTAGGGATATGATAACCGAAAAACTCTGGCACTCAAAGGGTAAATCTATTTTCATTTATTTACGCTTATTTAGATTGCGGTTGATAAAGAAGCCAATAATTTTGCTTGCATGCTTATCTCAACGTATCAAGGATTTTTGTTAAAACACTGTTAGTTAGATGGAAACAAATTACCTAACAAATTACAGCTTACCTGAAGAGCTTTCTTGAGGAAATTCAGCATAGACTTAAGTAGGGCTGCTCTCTGAGGAAGACAATGTCTTGATTTTCCGTAAATATCATATGGTATTTGGCTTTTATCAAGGGTTGGTTCTGAAAATAAAATAATATCAGTTAATATTTTAAGAAACTAAATTTTTTGAACTATGATTTTATAAAAGGTTTATACGGATTACACTTGCACTATAATTTTGAGCAAAAAAATGAAGGTACAAGTAAAGTATTTTGAAACATATAGTTAAATGCGTTGTGCACCCCGACAAAATACAGGTAATAAATCTTTATTTGTTGTAAGAATACAGACATATCATTGACAACGCCAAGACGCATGCTAGGTCATTCTAAATGTTTACAAAGTATCTAAAATACAATAAATAAATAAACACATGTCGGTTTGAATAAAATACAACCATAAAATCAAACTACAATAGCTAAAAATCTAAATATAACAAAAATCGTCCAGTCCATAAAAAGTATGTTCCGATAACCACAAGTAAAGGCTATTTTAAAATTCCTCTAATGGTCTATTAAAAAACAGCTTTTGAAAACGTTTTACACTTGAATGGATAACATGATATGGCTGTTTGAGGTTTTTTTTTAGTTTTATCAGCCGCTAAATGACTTATTACAATTATTCAATTAAATTATTATTTGTAAATTGAAACTGTAGTTGTTAAATGTGGAATTTTGGTTCCTAAGGTTGCACATCATGAGGTTGTACATATGTATGTATATGTATAACCAACACATATATACAAACGTACTTTGTTAACTACGTAATTAACAAGTCTGGATCTTCCTTTCTGTAAATAATGTGCTTGTTACACCTCGATTCATTAACCTTAAAGAATTTTTTTGTAATTTCAAAATATTTTAAACCTTGTGCCACATACACTCCAGAATGTTGATCCATATATTATTTAAATTTAAAGTAAGCAAAGTATGGGGTTTTCTAAAATTTGTATCTGAATTTGGTGTCTTATGTGTCTTAATAAGAAAATTTAAATTGGTATGGTTTTGAATGATAAATAGATAGATAATGTGAGAGTTCTATGATAACTGGTTGACAATGTGTAGAATCCCAACTCCTTGGAACTCTTAGGTGAGTTAGTTGTGTAACCGCTTCTTCTCCTTTGATATATTCCTAGCAAGTGTTTTCCTCAAAAAACCCACACTACCAAGACTTAAGATTTTAATGCATTTTATGTCACTATCAATGATACGGGTCAATTGTATAATAAACAACATTATAAGACATCACATTTCCAAATCAGTCGTTACCAGTTCTAAAATAAAAATAGACAAAGTTAGATTCAACCTCCAACGGTGTGCTGTTAATCACTATTTCTGGCATGTTGGCTTTTAACTCTGCAAACTAATGAATAACCTACTTTAACTATTTCATCGTTTATGTCACGTAAATGATTAAAAGCACCGAAAACTAAGAGAGAAAATATAATTTTTACTGCTAGTCCATACAGATGGGACACATACCAGGCATTTGATCTTTGGAGCAGGAACAGGAGTCACTATCAACAGCTACTCTGTCTACAGAGTTGGCTATTCTGACCATCTCCTCGTCCAGCTCGGCCGCATCTGAGGTATTGGGGGGAGGCGATGAGTCCCCTTCTACGTTAGAGTCAGATCTAGGACGCTGACAAGGCACCTGTATTTCGAAAGGCTTCTCTTGCCTACATATGGCAATTTCCATCTGTAACGTTCAATTAGAAGTTAACTACACAAGCTGTATATCCACTTTAGGGTTAGATAGTGTGATAATAATATGGCAGTATTGTTAAGGAAGACTAAAAAGTATTTGTTAAGACGTACACATATTTTATAATGCAAATAACATTCTTTACATGTGTTAGTACATACAGAATAGGTGCATTGTCAGAGATAAATTATCAGGATATAAAAAATAAAATAGTAATCAAGAAGATAAATGTGAATTAACAAAATTGAATGATAGAACTATTATAAACTAAAAAGGGGTATATTAAAAATATACAATTGAGTAAAAGGGTCTGTCAAGTAAGTGCTCACCTATTTTAGCTTTAAAATTAGTTTCATTTAACTCAAAATGATTATTAAAATTATGTAGCCGGAAGAACTGTTCTACAGTATCAGGCAACTCATAAAAATAATTAAATTTTAGTGGGTTTGTTTTTTAAGCTTACGGGAAAGTAATCTATAAAATAATAAAGAATTTCATATATGTTGTTGGTCCAAAAACACATGTTTATTCCTTGCTTGTTAAAACCGCTTAAGTATTTAGATTGTGTTTCTTCAAAAAACTTATTTTCTAAAATTCCACTAGATAAACAGTATGCGATTGTTGCCATGTTATGTATCGAGCATCAACAGCTTAATTTAATTGAAAACAAGAACATTCATCATCTTTAAATAATTCACGATTATTTTATTTATTGTTTGACGAACTTATTATTTAAAATTATAATGGTTGTTTAGTCATACCTGGAGTCTGTTAATGAAACTGTTGAGGCCACCGTGGCTCTGGAAAGACTGCATATCAATGTTTGTGATAAGATCAATAACTCTCACAGCTCGAGTTACAAACTGCAACACATCAACTGACAGTTAGAACAATAATGTACCAGTACCATAGATAAAAGGAGTATGTCTACTTCTTTTAATCTATGCCAGTACTTGTAGAGTAGTATACAGGATCAAATAAATCACCATTCCTGGCCTAAATGGAAACTTTAGATCCCTATACAGTAAAACCCTGGAAATGTGGCCCCAATAATCTAGTGTATATTCAATTATCTAGTCAAGGGTTTGTTTACAACAAATAAGGTTTTTGAGAGTAATCAGTAGTTTGGGAGAGTAAGTGGGTTAATGAGATCGGTTGTATGTTATTCAAGGAATTATTATTGTAGATATTCTCCACCACAGTACAATCAGTAAAATCTAAGTTTCCAAAACGTTCTAAGATTTAAAATGTGATCCCATTCTTAGGTAAGTACCTAACAGAACGAAGGTAGGAAGTCGGAAAAGAATAACGAGAAAAAGGAGTGTATAGTAGTAAAAAGCTGAAAGAAACCAATAATTAGTATAAATGGAAAGTAGAAGCACAAAATTTACTTTGTCTGCACAAGATGGAAATTCAAGTGAGATACCCCATGTAAACTAGTGTTTTCTTTCAGCATTTTACATTTCTTTTTTTACTACTATACAATAGAACCCCTCCTATACGACCATAACGGGACCAGGCCATGGTTGGAACAGCCAAGAGTTGGGATATCAGGAAGAGCAAAAAAACTCCAAAATATTACAAGAAAATGTATTTATTTCACAAAAAAAACAATATGGATACTATCGGACCAAGCTCGGGTCAAGTCGAGTCAAGCCGAACACATATTTCCACGACGGCAGAAAGCATTTGCAAAGATGCGCAATTGAAAACAGACGATTTTAGCCACAATTGGGGAAGATAATATGTTGCTATGATGGCATTGATGTAACATCTAAGTGAATTGCCGTAACCTAAGTGAGAAATTCACGATTTTGCCGTGACCGTGGAAGATGTTCTCGATTTTACCGTGACTTCTGAAAATGTTAACGATTTAACCATGACCGCAAGAACTTTCACGTTTTCCCATGCCCGTGGAAAATATTCACGATTTTGCCGTAACCGCGGAATATTTTGTTGATTTTATCCCATGACTGCAGACTAAAATCAAGTTTTCAAAATTCATGCGCAACTCCTGATTTTCCCTGAATGTCTAATCTGTGGCCACCCTGTAGGTCGGTTATCCTGAGGAGCAGGTTTTATCAAGATCGGATATGAGGAGTTCAAATAAACAGTAATTGTGATTTTCTTTCGTGAATTATTTACCAACTTAAGCCGGATTTTATACTATTGCTTTTATATTATAATTTTAAATCTGCGTGTGGGATTAAATTCTAGATTGTAAAACAATGTTCTTATTTAACAATCGAGAAAGAAAATGTTTGCAATACTATTTTGAAATAGCATAAGCTCAGTAGGTCTATATGAGCATTGTCAGTATTCCAGAATCACCCAAATATCAAAAGTGTTGGATTATAACCAATGTCTGCAATATCTTACTAAAACAAACATGAGAATGTAGCATAAATACACAATTAAAAAGGAGATCATGAGCAAAAGCTCCAAGTTTATGAAAAAAATTGTGAAATGTTTGAAACTTACTGTAATGTGTTCTAACTCAACTCCAGGCCAGTTGATAACTCGCAACAAACTCTCCATCATACCACAGCTGACAAGGGCTTCTCCACCAGCCTCGTAGCTGGCCAGATGGTATAAGAAGCTGAACAGTGCAGTGGCCAAGGGTAGCGGGAACTGGTCCTCCTCTCCTTCCTTGTTCTCACTGGTCAGTGAAGTGATACAGCTACGAACCAGCTGCGGCAAAAACCCGTGGTAGAGCCCAGCTCCTGTCACGTCGATGATCATGTTCAGTCGAGACCCCGGCTTTCTACATTAGTAAATAAACAAGTAAGGATCAGTTATAATCTTAGAGCATAAAACGTGTGGCAATGTAACACATAATTTATAATTATACCAGAAATGTGCGAGCACAAGATTTTTGAGCAGAGTCGAGTTTAAGTTCCGCCAAATACTTGATCTTATGTTCGAGATGAGTTAAACTTAAAAACAACAAATAGTTAAAATGTGTAAAAGCATTGCATAATGTTCCAATGATCGATTGTGTTATTAAAGTATGCTTCCCTTGTATATTTTACACAAAAAGATTATACAAAGAAAAAGAGCAAGAAAAATAAACACATTCATGTTACAGTCAAAAAAAGGTAAGTACATTTATATCACAATGTTTTAGTTACATCCAATGATTGTTCATAAAAAAGTACCTGTATTGCATAATATTTCACTGTATAAGTTGATGAAATATTTATTATATTTATCTTAATATTTAATAATGTTATTTAATAGTACCAATCAACAACTTTGAAAACTATCTGAGTCTTTGTTTTATTTCCTTTATTCCTTTCTCTGAGTATTTTTTGTTACATACATAATGTGTGGATAGTATACTTGGTGCAATTCTTGAAACAGTATGCAATTTACAATATTACCAATTGATGAATAGTAAAAACAAACGTAGGGAGCATAAAACTAATTTTAAAGTTATTAATTGGCCTAATGCTTATTAAAAATACATTTATTAGTTAAAAACCTGATTAATATTAATAACATACGATAAAACATTAAAAACAACAGTCCTTAACCTCTTAATTTTGTATAAAGATAGATTGGATTAATTTCATAGTCTGCAAGTTAAACACATATTATTAACACAAATTTTTATTTTGAAAATTGGGAAAATTAATCCAAAATACGCTAATTTCTTTTTTCTCAAGACTTAAAAACTTAAAGAACACTTTGTCATTAATTAAATTGGCAACAAAAAAGTTGGATACAACTATGATGGTAGTTTACATCTACAGAAGACGAACATGGACAACACAGTGTTAAACAACAATTTAGCTATACCATAGATGGTGCAACAGTTCATAGAGTATACCTTTATTACATTGTTTTATTTTTCCTCCCCTTTACTCCAAGTAGCCAGGTATGCTCACTTATTGATTAAAAAGACAGTTCAACCAAAAAACTTAGATTTTATCACATTATTTATACAAGACTTTATAAGTTTGTTCCTTGCAGATTTGATAATTTCATTTTCAAATTATTTGTAAGTTTAAGTAAATAATCTACAATGTAACGCCCAAAAAGGTTTGTCATGTATATATTCAATACACATATTCAAAGAATTGAGCTAATTTATAGTTCATCTCTTTCAAGAGCATTTCTACATGGGAAACTCTTAAATGCAAATGAAAAGAAGTTGCACAGCAAACATCATAAAGTGAGAAATAAAAAATATGCCTCATCTAGGGTGTCCACCAGGCCAACCAGAAAAAATTCATGAGTAATTCCAGGTAGTTCAGGTCGTACTTTTCATACTAAACTTTCCAACGTGTTTTTGTGCCAACTCCCGTAATGCTGTTTTAGCGCTAACACAGTTTGCTATTTTAGTTTTAAAAATCGGGAAAGCATTCTCAGTTACAGAAACAAAATTTATGATTACTGTAATATTGCCTGACACTAGTATGTAATTTTTATATATTATTGATTAAATAATAAGATAATTAAAAACTAATCTGTAAAATTGCAATTTATCAATAAATTCTTAAAAATAGGGATTTTTCAATACCAACATCTCCGTACCGGTACCGACAACTGAAAAATAGATTCTTAATACTAATCATTTTAATTTTTCAAAATTTTCTGTAAGGATTACTACACCAACCCCTGGCTTTATGTACAACAGTTAAACAGTATAGTATGTAATTTTGGAGTTATGGGTTGTTTTTCAAGTGGCCTACATAAATAATTAATGCAGAAATTATAAAGATTTCACTAGGCCAATTTAAATTTTAAACCCTTAAATAAATACCACATTAAAGGGAAATAAAGATATTACAATAAATATAAAAATAAAACTTTCTAGAAGTGTGCCATTTTAGGTTATATCGTGATCATCTACCACAATTGTAGAGACACCATCATAGTTTTTCGCGATAACTGTAAAATCCTGAATATCTCCCTCAGTAATGGAAACATCACTACTGTATTCCGTGGTTGTGACAAAATCCTGATATTGTTCAGGGGTAACGGAAACTTAAATAAAAATATAATCTTTTCATACATGCTTGGTTTTTGGGCTCTTGCATCAATGCCTGGGTAAATGCCCATTTATAAATGTCCAGCCCACTGGGCATTTGCCCGACACAGTTCACCATTTATAAATAACTGTGAGAAATATCTCAATATCAGTTCAATACTTACATGGATGGCAAACGTTGAAACCGCAAATTTAATGCCGGACATATGAAGTCCGGTATTTGTCTACAAACAAATAATTGTATTTGTAAGTTGAACAAGATGTACACCGGCATTTTAAAGTATTTGGTACATTATCAATTAGGCCTACTTGGGTGGTTGATAGTGAACATATTATAATGTTGGGAAGGGATTAAAATAAAACTCTATTAATTTGTTTTCAAACATTTTACTCTTTGGCAAGCTGATTTCTTCTTTGGATTCGTTGAATGGTGGTTGACGCCATTGGCGATCACAATCACGATCACAAGGAAGAGCAGGCAGTGTTAGGCCTTGCTGTGGAGCTGTCTTCTTCGTATTAGCAAACTACTTAAATTTACTTATTTACTTCACTAATATAGAAACAACAGTTTAACAAACTTAAGGTAATTTTTAGTTTAGATACCTTGTCGCCAAACTCGCTCAAAATTGTTGAGTTTGAGGAAAACCTTGAGTTTTATTTTCAAACTCGCCTCAATCCAAAATTCTGAGTACTCGCACATTTCTAAATTATACTCATAAATAGTAATGTAAAATACGCAGGCATTTCAACTACAGGTATTTATGATCACATGCTTTAACTAAGAATTTTTCCTTAACATTGAAATGTATGAATGTAGGAATTTAAAATTACTTAATAAAATTGAGGCAAACATAAGCCAATGAAAATGTAATGTAAATTTTAACAACAATTTGAATAGAAAGGGCTTATTGCCTGAGAATAAGGGAGACAAAGGATAGGATAAGCAGGCTTACCTTAAGAAATGAAGGCATCCCACTTCACTACAGTAACACATAAGAAAACACAAGACCAATTTATCTTATCTTGTGTTGTTATGTGAAGTGGGATGCCTTCATTTCTTGAGGTAATCCTGCTTATCCTATCCTTTGTCTCCCTTATTGTAAAAAAAATTTGATATCTTATAAACCCCAAATTTATAGACTAACTATTGCAAATATGTCATGTAATTAGCTATGGGGAAAAAAGTTAACTAAATAAACTCATTTTAAACTAAACATCTAACACATGGTCTAAACACAATCTTAGCATTTCTCAATTTTTACTACTTGCCAATACTGTTATCTTGGATTTGACTATTACGATCACAGTTATAAATTTCTTACTTTAATAATCGAAGAAAATTTACTTACTACAAAAGATCATTGTGAATAAGTCATTTCAATAACTGAGTATTTTGGATATAAGGAGTTTAAATATTTAAGTTATATATATGTGTGTGTGTGTACTAGGCCTTAATGGTTTGCAATACAGAAAACTTCAGGACAGTAAATTACCGGTACTTGGTTACCAGTATTTTAGCAGTTATTTTTCAGTTTTGTATTTAAACCATTATTTATAATTTTAATTTTGATACATCAACATACTATCAAATGGATGAATGAAGTATCCAACATGCATGGATTTCTATCAACATCAATTACCACACATTATAAAACCTTTAGGATTGTGTCAAGAAGAAAAAGAGTTAAGTTAAAGGCTTTGCCTGTTTTATTACTAAGATAAGTCGTAGCCTTTATAAAGCGAGTTTAGAACTAGGTTAAGAATTTTTAGGAACCCAACATGTTTATTTAACTTTTCATGAGTGTCCTTGATTTCAAAACACAATCGGTGACACAAGACAATTTTTCCGAGTATTGAAACACTAAACAGACAATGAATTTTTATTCATACATTAATACAAAAAGGTATGAAACCCATGTATAATTAATCAATGTGTAGGCCTACATTAAATTAATAAAAACCTTACTTGACATATTTATAAAAGTATAAAGCAAACAAAAGAACAATGCCAGAGGTGACCGGGAACCAAGTAGCGGGCATGTAGCGCGAGCGGGACATGCAAAAGCAAACTCTTTGATAAGGGTAGTATGGGGAGGAAGGAGGGTAATAATAATTAATCAGTTCCTAGAAAGAGGCATGTAAATTATCCCTAACTATTTAATTAATCATCCTTTATGTGGGTTATCCTTTAAACTGCTGATCAGCAAAGTACATATTTCATTAAAAACAAATGCGCCCGAAAAAAAACTCCGTTGTAACACCTATGAAGGGTTAAGAAGCAACAAGAATCAAGGCGGATTACTGGAAGATCCCATTATCAAAGGCCTTTGTAACGGGTCAAATTCTGACGTGGGGTAATATTTCATAGTCATCCCAAATACGTTGATTTGTTTCACGAAAAGGCCGCCACGAAACGCTGGACATAGTGACATCATATGGAGGGGATGACCGTGGTTCTCAACCCCGACACCAGGGGTGGTAGGAGAGAACCGCTCGAGAAGCGCCCAGACTAGGCAGTCGTTCTTCAGCCGTCGAGAGTCAACCAATTCTCACGGATCAATAACTGGGAGTTGTCACGAACCGTTAAGTACATGATTCTTCACGAACAATATCTGACAAAAGCCGATACTAGGAATCCCGAGACGATACGAACACTGGTAAGTGTAGAGCCATGATGATAACGCTCTATTTAATTACCAGTCACGCTTAATATAGTTATTTGAAGTTATATTTTAAGTTTAGCCGATCACGCATGACCGATGTTCCAGGCAGGATTCTGCGCACACGGGTAAGTGTAGATTCTGTCTTAAACTACGCTTTGGTGATAACCAAGCATTATAAACGTTTTATTATTTCAATTTGTGTTACAAACACCACATTATAATGACCGATTAAAATTAGTTACAAACGACTCTGGCAATTGACCGGGTATTATTAGGACACACAGTACTTTGGTGTTAACCAAGTACGTAACGTTCGATTCATGTTGTTTTTCAGCTTGTCAGTTATAGTTTTATTTGCTCGGTATTAAATACACTAAATTCGATCTCAACGCATATTTCGAGTGACTGCGATCATCACTTGTTGAAGGTAAGCTAATATAGTTACTAGCATTGTTGTTATAATATGAGCCAATAAACTCCAAACAACAATTAATTAAGGAACACGTTAGTATCCTGGACTATCTCATTGTAGGCTAGGCTATCTGGACAAATTGTATGGTGTGACTAATTTCAGGTGAGACGACTATTACGCAGGACTCCACTAAACCCCGATATTAAAATCTAATTTTGTCTCCCGAACCGAAATTTTTGCCATATCTTATGATAGAATAGAGGCTCTTTACTGTTTCACAAATTATACCCCCTAACAAACTTTGTAACAGATTTTCTTATAAATCATCTTTGCAGTCTCTCATTTTACCGAATCTAAGTTACCACAGAGTAACTGAAACGGATGTGAAATCTTCATTAGTTTTAACCACAAGTACCTTTAAGAGGTTAAGATCATTCTTCAGGAAAACCAACTTTTGCATGTAGGGCATACCAAGATGTAAATAAACAAATAGTAATCAACTTTAAAGCTGGATCGTGTGCCAAATCTGCTATAACTGAAAACATGGCAGTGTATGGGACTCCAATTTATAATAGATTACATCTTAGGCCTACTTACTTGGGTAGATGTGGACTGCGGTCCAGATGGATGATGGAGGTCAGAGTCCTGAGGGCAGCAGATCGAATCTCCACAAGTCCTGGGTTGTCCAGTTCAAGAAGTTGGACCAGTTCGTCGAGTAGGCCCGGGTAGAGCAAACCATGTGCGTCTGAGTTGGAGTATAGGAGAACAGACAACGCTTGCAGTCGTGCCTGCACACACTTCAGTCTCAGCCCGTGGTCAGAGAAGCTGTGGGCGAGGCGTAGGTGGGTGAACAGCAGCATCTGCAAGTTGGAATTAAACAATTAGCATAGGCATTTCTTACAAAATCGACAAGATTTTCTTTTTATCAAGTTATTTTGATTGCCATAGAATCGAATCGTGATTCGATGCATCTAATCAAATCAGAATTCCTATTAATTTCTGATGCATTGCACACCCCTAAAATCATTACATAACTCATTAAAAAAAATTTAAATTAAAAGTATTAGGGGTGTGCGAAGCAGCAAAAAATTTTCGATTCGAAGCAACGATTCGATTCAAAAGATTTTCGATTCGATTCGATGCAACTCGATTCGAAGCAATACGGTATTTTTCTATTCATAATTGTCAATTGAGTGGATTAACAATAATTAAAATGTATCACATTTGTGTAATACAAATTTTTGTTGATGTGGTATTAGGCCTATTTCATACTTAACATATGAATTTTAGGTGAAAAAATATTTATTTTCAATCATATGTATTAGAATAACTGCTGGAAATACCAGTGAGCTGCTTTACTTGCCTATTTCATAATTTTTACTTGAATTGGCTCAACTGCAAGAAAGAAGAAAATATTTTTTTTATCAAGACATTCATTCTCATTTTAATAACTGTTTAAATAACTAAAAAGGTGCCGGTAGCTAAATTACAACAAATTTGAAAGGAACTTAATATAAAAAGACCATTAAGAAATAAATTTACATATCACAAGTTTAGGGCCTGTGGACCAGCTTCAGGACTGCAAGCAAGAAGAAAATAAAAATAATATGTTTCCACCATGCAATATGGATCATTCATTCCCTGCCTCCTAACCTCCTTAGTATAATAACCTCACACTTACATTATTTGTTACATCATCATAAATAAAGAATTATTATTGGCATCAGTAGGCCTACAGCTTTACCTAGGCATTATTTTTATAGGGCCTAAAATAGTAATAGGCTAGAAGCAACATGTCAAGTGGAGAACTCATTGAAGAAAATATATTGTGTAAACTAATTTCCTATAAAACTCAAAAACAGTAAATAACATACAAACATTGTTTGTGGTATAATTAATAAGGACTAAAAAATGCATATCATGTCATACAGTAGTATAGACCTACTGCAAGAGATTAAAATCCTAAAGCAACTGATTTGAATAGCTAATGAATGAAAAGAATTAAAAATCCATAAAATAAAGCCAAACAATATCACAACTAATTAGGTACCCGAAAAGTAACTCTTAAATAATATATAGAAGATTAAAATAATATTAAATCAAGAGACAAGAAAGTTAAATGCTATCTTCTAGCCTAGTGCCCTTGGCAACACAGGTCAATGTTTTTAAACTACCCTCAATGTTTTTGGAACAGCAGGGCCTTTTTCTCTTAAGGAAGGGTAGTAGTATGTCAACAAAAACAATGAATCAGTCTCACCAGCCAGGCCCGGGCAACGATGTGTGAATTCAAGGTCATAGACCCTCCCCCTCCCCTCTTACACCACCCGGTTGCTACCCAGTTGCTTCAATTGCTGACAAAATGCAAGTGATGAAACAAGGAAGTAGAGACAAAGAAATATATTTCTTTATTCAAAAACACAAAACTGTTAGAGATTATTTTCAAAGAAATTAATTCAATGTAATTTGTGAGTTGTAAATATTGTATTGGATCTTAGAAATATATTTTTTTAACCCCATCTAACCAAGATACAGATCTGTTCACTATATCAGATATTTCTTTTGTTTATAATTTATTATGTAAAATAATAAAATATATTTTTAATTAGGTATTGAATAAACAATAAATGATTATACTAGTATGTCTGGATAAATAGTCTTTCTATTCTTTTGACTTTGTTTTCTTTGCACTGTTAGTGTTGCGTCACGGCTTTTGTCTTGTTACTCTTATCAGTAGACGACTAGACCTGGCTCTGGCTAGTGGCAGTGCGGCAATTGCTCTGTTGTGTCTTTATTCTTAAAGGTCGTGAGCCAACTTAATTTTTAATTCTCATTTGAACATTTTAATTCCTCTGTAATAATAGATATAATAATATAAGAGTGTTTCTTTGGAAATAAATTATTCTTTTTTTTTTTTTGCCCCAACAAAAATTCGGGGACGGGGACCGGCAGACACCTAACAAAAATACCAAATGAATCAGTCTATAACATTAATCTTACTAGTTAAGTATTAAGTAACAATTTTTCAGACTTATTTTTAAAATGATTTTGGAGTAACCTACCTTGTTTTGGCTAGGTTCACAGTAGTAAAATATTTCACACACTGCTTACATCAAGACAAAAAACAAACCTCTAATCATTTGCAATGTCAAAAGAAAAAAAATATAAAACAATTAAAGCTATATTTAATGCAAAGAATGTATTAAATAAGAACGCCTTCGTAAAGGAAACGCAACAGCAACGCGCTCCTGTATTGCGGGTATTGCATTGACTTTCTGCAGGCGTTTTTCGTATATGGATACTGACTCCCTCGTGAATCGAATCGTTTTTTGACCACCACTGAATCGAATCGCGATTCGATGCATCGAATCGAATCGAATCGAAATTTCGATGCATTTTCGATGCATCGCACACCCCTAAAAAGTATTAACTTAAAGATGATAACAACACTTGAAAAACTAAGATAAAGATAACAACAATATAGAAAGGTTGTTATTCTTACACATTGTTCTTTTATTCTTTCTTGAATTTCTACCACACATTCAACAAGTGACCATGTTTACTTATCGGCCAATCACAGGCTTAAGTTGTCATGGTTACCACATCATGGACAAACCTATTCGGATACAAACATCCAAACCCGACTGAATCCGATCAAATTTTTCAGATATCCGCACACGTCTAGTTTATTATATCTTTACTATTACTTTAGCAAGAGTGGAACACTTGTGGAATAGTATGAATTTGATGATGACATTATGATTTGATTTTATTTGATGTAAACAATGTTTAAAAAGAGCAAGAATCTTTATAGGTACCCTTCCTAAGAGCATGGTGCACTAAGCTTTTGTTTTAAAGGAGTCACAAAAACCTTGTTGAGAGGCTCTCCTTTCGGAAGAAGGTATCTCAATGCAAACTCTGCCATGTAAGAGTCCTGCTTCACTTTCCTAAAGGGGGAAAATGAAGCAAAGTTCACAGTGGGGAAAGTTTGGGAGGAGTTTCTCGTAATTCGGCCAAAGTGTACAACCTCTTAATTCCTTTGTTCAATTTAGTTAAAACGAGAGAGAGAATTAGTCAACTACAGTACTACGGTTGTTATTAGATTATTTAGAGTTTCGTGTTATTGGTATTGAGTTGTTGTTACTGCAGCTGGTTGTTTGATTTTTCTCATTTTATTTGTTATTTAATGTTGTTTGTTATAGTGATTAGTCAATTCCACAAATTTTTTATTCTGATTTTTGATTCTTTGAAATTGATTCCCGATTCCATTATGTTAAAAACATTTTGGAAGGTCGTGTAGACATCGTCATTGTCTCCCGCACCACGACAAAACCCTGACTACCACTGCAGTAACGGAAACAATATAGTCCCTCACAATTGCGGCTACATTTTGTCAATTTACTGCGATCACGTAGACATCGTCATGGTCACATCATGGTCACCTTGCGCTATTGTGACACTAATAGTAGTATTCAGAACGTGCGAAGACGAGTCGGGTATTGGTATTAGAATCGAATTTGAGCGGTCAATTCTCAATTGCGATTCCAAAACTGAGAATTGATGGAATCGACAATCGACCCATCCAATAGTTTTTTATGCACGTTGTTATGCACAGCAGTCATGTACTGAGAAATACTGGATTTACAAAGGAATTTCAATCTACTAATAACAAAGAAAATAAATAGAAACTTTTTTAATTTTATAGCTTACAAAGGATTTCAACAGACTGAACATTACTGTTGGGATCAATTTTAACTTGGAACCCTTCTTTTGGATGAAACATTTAAAAATTGAAAATGTTTTATGAGGGATTTTTTTTCAAAACTGTGTTATGAATAAAATAACGTAGTTGTCATTACAAAATGTTTCGACAGTCATCAAATTCATTTAGGTTTATTATTATTATTGTTATTATTGCCAATAATGTTTAACTGCACAAGCCATCAGTATTTTATCACTTTGTTGTTCCAGGTGCTACAGATTACAGAATAATGTATCATAAGTTTGTAATTGTATTTTGTCAGGTTGTAAGCACTGTAAGAGGGCTGGGAACGGTGTCTCACTCTGCTTTTTCCAATAGTCTTATGTATTAAATATGCTAGCCAGTTCTTGGACGATGGGGAGTGTTCCCACACTGGACATTTTACAGCTACGCCACTGGTTGTAAGGGGGTTTTTTTAATCGTGAAAATATTGTTATGTAGATAGTCTAAAATACAGTTTTCAAACATAATTGGAATTCCCATTTTATTACCTCCTGGTATTAAAATTAAATGCATTAAAAAAATGAAATGGATATAAAAAATTACCTAGCATGTTAGAGAAACGGGATTATACTTACGTGTCCATCTTTTGGAACATTAAATGTTTCTATGAGTCCGTCCATGATCTCCGAAGGCAACTTGTTTATTTGGTCAACGTTGTCTAAATGGATACAGGATGCCTGGCTCATTGCTCCTTGATCCTCAGTGTAAAACTCGTAATGCAGGGTAGTTGCCGTGAGCGGTACCTAAGGCAATTTCATCACTGAATAATATGTTTCATAAACAAACGTACATAGCTTGTATATAAAGAGATTAAAATTATATTTAAATCAAGGAACTAGTAGTCATATGAAACGTCAAAAGGAGATATAGGTGACATCTCAGAACTTAATAGCAATTGAGAATCAAATAGTTTCTCAGCATTTCTAGTATTTGAGAATCAAATAGCTCCTCAGAACTTCTAGAATTTGAGAATCAAACACCGTAGTTAAATCCACAATTTTAACATGTTAAAAAATTAGATTTAATTTTGAATAGGCTAATAACTTACATTGTCAATAATGTTTGTTGGTATAGACTTTACTAAGGTTTACTAAAACCTAGTCCACATTCGGAGACTGAGTCGGCAGAAAGTTGGACAATCGTCTACCAACCTAGCCAATCAACACAGTTTCGGATAGGTACTAGTTTCCAATTTTTTTTTTTTTTTGCGACCACACTAGCCAGCCATTGTTTGTTGGTATTGCGACCAGAGAGGACATGATTTTATCTTATGCGTGCTTTAACTTCTTAAACATGAACGATGTAAGAAAGAGACGATGGTGAGCCCACAAGATTCTTGAGCTAGGTTCTTATTATGGTCAAAGATTTTGATCAGACTTTCAATTAGAAGATAGCAGGATAGTAGGATTCAAACTTAACAAGAATGACTCCTACAGATTTTGAGGTTCTGTTATCTTTCTTTGGGCTAAAGATAACAAAACATGTACGCGTTATAGGGCTACAATTTTAGCCCTGAAAACCACGGTGAACACCTGCGGTTTTGGGTTGTATCTGGTCTTCTATATCCAGACACATCCACACATGCAGGAGACAAAAAGAGTTGTATCTTGTCTCCTTGTTTCCCATTTGTTTGGGCAATAAAAATCACTGTTGTTCCTTGTCTCCAGAAACAGATACTTGTCTGCTGGTAGTAAGCTGATTATCTGGAGATATCATCAGAAACAAAAGGCAACACTAAGGATACAGTCGACCGACAATTTTTCCAGAGACAAATCGCCAAGTATGGATGAGGATTTAAGAACAATTTTCTTTTATTTCAATTTTCTAAAGAAGAAGCTTGTAAACCTACTAAAACTAGGGTAATTTTTCTTTTTTTTCAATTTTCAAAGAAGCTCATAAAAAATAGGAACAATTTAGGCTATTAGAAATCCAAAACACATAAAACTATCAATAAATTGTTCTCTAAATGGAAAAGTAGGGATGGACGGGTCCCGAAATTTCGGGAATTTTTCGGGAAAAAAATATTCCCGATTATCGGGACGGGATTACATTTGACTCGGGAATTTTTCGGGACGGGATTTGGTCCGATCGTCGGCGATTTTTCCGCTTCGCGAGTGCCGATAACGCCGTTATTGCGAGCGACAGGTCCGCGAACGCAGGAGACGAAGTCATTTCGACGATTATGCCGTGACCGCGGAGTCCTACCGACGTCCGCGCCGTGACCGCGAGTCATACCGACGATCGCGCCGTGACCGCGGAGTCCTACCGACGATCGCGCCGTGACCGCGGAGTCCTACCGACGATCGCGCCGTGACCGCGAGTTATACCGACGATCACGCCGTGACCGCGGAGTCCTACCGAAGATCGCACCGTGACCGCGGAGTCCTACCGACGATCGCGCCGTGACCGCGGAGTCATACTGACGATCGCGCCGTGACCGCGAGTCATGACGACGATCGCGCCGTGACCGCGAGTCATGACGACGATCGCGCCGTGACCGCGAGTCATGACGATGATCGCGCCGTGACCGCGAGTCATGACGACGATCGCGCCCTGACCGCGAGTCATGCTGACGATCGCGCCGTGACCGCGAGTCATACCGACGATCGCGCCGTGACCGTGGAGTCATACCGACGATAACCCAGTGACCTCGAAGTCATACCGACAATCGCGCCGTGACCGCAAGTCATGACGACGATCGCGCCGTGACCGTGAGTCATACAGACGATCACCCTGTGACCCGCGAGTCACAAGTTTCTATAGGTTACCCATTTTTTGGTTTTTATAGATCAGTGCCACAAATGGTAAAAATTGATTTTGTATGTCTCTTTTGGTAACTGCAATACAGTACTTTCTTTTTATGCACAGAAAAAAATCCCGTCCCGTCCCGTCCCGAAAATCGGGAAGGAAATAAAAATCCCGTCCCGTCCCGTCCCGAACTAAAAATTCAATCCCGTCCATCCCTATGGAAAAGTAAACCAAATCTTAGCCTATTCATTGAAATACTGTAGATCATCGATTATCTGTAGACTGGTTATCCAAACTGTCAGTTAACCGAAAGGCAACCCACAAGATGTGCTCTCGGGGTGTTACCGCAATAGCGAGAGACGATCAACAAAGTTCCCGAGACCGCAAAATATAATCACGAGTGTTGCTACAACTGGAGGAGATAACCAAAATCAATTTTAAAAGACACGTACAAATTATAATAACGTAATAATAAATGTTAATGAATCACAGTATTTTAGCTGTCAATAACCGATCCAACCAAACAAAAGTTTCCCCTCCTTGAAGTCAATTTATAAGCTCATCAGTGCAAAAAATTTCTTTTTCACAAATAATACGCCAAGTCTAAATTTGAAAAGAGTAAAAACAAAATGTCTTTACACAAATAATACACATAGTTTATGTTTGAAACAGTATTCAACTACAAATAGGCACCAGTTTGAACTAATAAAGTTACTTAAGAATGACAGAGATGAATACCATTTGTCAAATTATTTGTTTAGTAGATAAAGAAATATTTACAAACAAACAGTTTCAGATAAGGCTTATTGTTTGTAAACAATTCATCAGAAATAGACTGTTGCTAACCTTGAGGACACATTATCATGATAACTGTTCTAAACTGTTGGATGGGTTTTGTTTAACAGCTGTCTTTCAGCTAGACATTTTTCACCAAGACCAACACAAATGTACAGGATGCCTCATTCTTCAGCATTGTGGTTATTATAAATTAGATTAACTTCATTCACGCAAGTAGGACATTCTCACTTTTAATAAGTTAAGAAGATTCAAATGATCAAATTAAATTAGTCCTTTATCCTGTCCTGCCACCAAATTATGAAAGAAGCAAATGTTCAGGAAATATTTGTCGAGAATGTGCTGTAGTTGGCTAGCAGAACGGTTATCTATAAAACCTAATAATCTTAATCTCCATTTGCAATTTAAATTAACTTAACAGCTTAAAATTTACTAGACAACATCATGCTTTTTAGTTAAATATTTGCTATACATATTAGTGATGGGCGGATCCAAGAAAATGTCGGTACCGGATCCGGATCTTGAAAAATTCGGATCCGGATCCAGATACACACTGTCGTAAGGGCTTGTTAAAAAAAATGTAATTAACAGAATGCCAATTTAAATCATACAGTTTAAAATTAAATTGGTAATGTTTAAAGGTTAATATAGAGTAATCTCCAGTTGAGCCCATAATCCCTCATTTTTTGGGGACACTAAAACTTATCCAAATCTTAAAATGAAACTATTAGTTGATGATATTAGTTGGGAAATGTCACAGTACTGTATATTACAACGTCAATAACCTATATGGTTAGGCAATGTCACAGTACTGTATATTACGACGTCAATAACCTCTATGGTTAGGCAATGTCACAGTACTGTATATTAAGACGTCAATAACCTGTATAGTTGGGCAATGTCACAGTACTGTGTATTACGACTAGGGATGTGACGAATCCGGATCTCGAATCCACCTCTATGGTTGGGCAATGTCACAGTACTGTATATTGCGACGTCAATAACTTCGATGGTTGGGCCATGTCACAGTACTGTAGGTATATTACGACTTTAATGACTTCTATGGTTGGGCAATGTCACAGTACTGTATATTACGACGTCAATAACCTCTATGGTTAGTCAATGTCACAGTACTGTATATTACGACGTCAATAACCTGTATGGTAATACGCCTCATAATTCTATTCTAAAAAAATATATTCTCGAATCCCGATCTTTTCTTAAGATTCGGTGGATTCGAGATCCGGATTCGACACATCCCTAGTCGTAATATACAGTACTGTGATATTGCCTAACCATACAGGTTATTGACGTTGTAATATACAGTACTGTGACATTGCCTAACCATACAGGTTATTGACGTCGTAATATACAGTACTGTGACATTGCCCAACCATAGAGGTTATTGACATCGTAATATTGACGTCATTTTGTGTGCAAAGAACAAAATTCTTATTGATGTCCCTCACATACCCACACATCATTATAACACTAGAAAAAAGAACTCTATAAGGCAAAATCAGCACAGACTGAAGCTCTATGAAAAAAAACCAACATATGTTGGTGAACAGTTTTTAAGATTAATCCCAGAAAATATTAATAAAGAAAAAAATTCAATTAAATTTAAAAGACAACTGAAAGTTTATTTAATTAACAAGGTAATTTACTCACTGGATGAATTTCTAAACCTCCCTCTTAAATAAATAAACTAATATGAATGTATCAACAAAGCTTCCTTAGATGAGTTGTAGGAAATAATGTTAGTTTATGCATTGATAATTTTAAGAAACCCTTGGTTATACTTTTTCATACCTGTATTTTGACACTATTTATGTATGTTATTTGCTACTTACAAATAAAGATTATTTTAATTTGAATTTGAATTTGAATATACAGTACTGTGACATTGCCTAACCATGCAGGTTATTGTTATTTTATGTATTATATTATTTTTATGTTGGTATTCTTAATAATTGACACTATTCATGTATATATTGTACATAATGAATAAAGGATGATTTTATTTGATTTGATTGACGTCGTAATATACAGTACTGTGACATTGCCCAACCATAGAGGTTATTGACGTTGTAATATACAATACTGTGACATTGCCTAACCATACAGACAATATTTATAACTAAAAACTAGCCAAAAACTAACCTACGGGGGCATCTGAAACCCATACAATATATTATATTAAAATAGATTAAATGTTTAAAATAACACAAGGCTACTTACATGTGCATCTTCCCGGACACAATCAGCAAGTCCAAAGCCATTCTCGCGACCTCCCCAACTCTGAAAACCACAACATTAACATGTTATATTTGATTCTATGTACTTAATAAGTAAATTTTGACTCAACTCTATTAGGCAAGGTATGCTTTTAAAACTAACGACTAATGATATCCTTCAATAACTGAACACTCTGAATAACCAATTACACAGCAGTTTGTAGAGTTAGGCTACATTAGTAAATTAGTTAGGGCAGTGTTTCCCAACCCCTTTTTTCTGGTGTACAACTTCACAATACAATATTAATTTGCATAACACCTAGTGTAATTTAAATTTATAAAAAAAACAGCTAAGATTATTTTCATTCTGTTGGCAGTAAGTGGTTACTTTGGCTTACAAAGTGAATACCAACTGGGGAAAGTACGTTTTTTAAAGTAAATCATAAGCAAAAAATTGGGGAGCTGCAAGAGAACCTAAAACTCAATATGAAAGACTAAGCAAGGGAAGAATAAATTAACCCAAACATCACAGATCAAACTTATTTTAAGAACAGTACAATGGCATGTAAAGAATGTGCTCTATGCCAGCAAAGGGGCTGTCCTATCAATGTCAACGGCCTAAGACTCGAGTTACATGAATGTACTTAAAATAATCAACTTGGGCTGTACTAAATAACAAAAAAATAGTGATGTATTAATGTTACAATGTTTGATTTCCTCTTCTAATTCTATGGAATTACCTCAACCACATAATTAGCACTATTCAAGAGTCAACTACCAACACAGTAGATAGTTTTTGTTTAATTTAAGGGTTATTAAAACCCCCCAAAGTCCAATCAGAGGTATAGAGAACTGTAACAATTGTATCAACTACATCTAGGTTTGTTACCTCTGCAAGATAGGTGAGACATTTCAGTAAAGCTATGCGCATCTCAGGGTTTATTCGGGTTATGAAGTTGCTCCTCTTGGAGAACATGTAAAGCAGATTGAGAACTCCGAGAACGACATTGAGGTCGCAGGAACTCAGCAATGTCAGCAGATGTTCCACGGAATTGTACAGGTGACGTGAGAAAGAGTGTTCGATGAGCAGCGTAGTGAAGTGCAACACCCACAGCAGAAGTTCTTTGGACTAAATAATACAAATCAATCAGAATATACTATCTGGCATTGAAATTCCTTGAAGAAATACTATTTACAGTAGACTATCCCTCATCCAGATTTATGTGGTAGACTTTCAAATTATCGTATACGAAAGAGTTTTGGAGGTGTGCCAAAATTTTGCAATTGTAACCAAGTTATGACAAATAATACTATGCAAGTGAGCATCCAAAACATGTTTGGAAACAACTTGTTATTTCTTGGTTGGCTATTAAACTTCTACAGAAGTACAAATTTTTACTGGACATTGGTTTATTTTAGGGCCTCCAAACAAATTTAGAAAACAAATCTATACTTCTCATTATTTTGCCTAGTCTGAACACTTATTTTTCCTTTGACACTCTTGGAGGGGAACACCTTCACACCTAACCTAGCATTGGACCTGCTTAGAATTTTTGTTTCTCTTAATTTTATAATTAAGGCTATATTGAGTACTTAGGTCATACTACTCTAAGGTTAAGTTACTCTAACCAACCAAGGCTTAGGTTGGCATTTTTTTAATTGAGGTTATTTTTAATTGAGATCATTTTTAATTGAGGTTATTTTGAGCGATCAGGTTAGTTTATAACTTAGCAATTTGAAGGCTGATTGTTAGGCGTTAGGCCTACTACCAAAAGTGCCAGAGGAAAGAAGTGTTCAAAATGAGCTAAATAATGAAAATTAAACAAAAACATTCTTGATTGTCAGCGCTTTTTGTGATGTAAGGATGAAATAGGCATTTCCCCCAAATGTGCCAAAGGAAAAGTGTTTAAAATGAGGTAAATTATGAGATGTGATGAGTTAAATAATGTAATTGGAGAACTTAAACTAATAAATACCTTGATAGTGTAATATATAATGTGTGAGCAGATATTATTTCATATTCGCAGAGCTTTGTACATATTCACGATTTTGCTGTCGAATCAAAAATTTGGACATTTAGAAGTCCAGACTAGGCCAATTTGTACAACTTACTACTGTATCATGATTTACCTCACTAGTTTTAACAAAATAAAATGTTGCAAACTCAAGACAGTACATTTTTTATGTAACGTGTCCTTAATTAATAAATAATTCAGAATAGGCCAACTAGGTCCATATTCAAGGCAAAATGAGTCACTGAATATGTAAACAGTGATTTGAATATAGCCTCTAGTTAACTAGGATCCTTAGTCTCCCAACCACACAGTTTTACTTTGAACTCAATGAGAAAGATTAGAAACCTTACTGAGAGACATTATAATAATTCCTTTCTTTAGCATTTCTTTGGTTTAATTTGTATGACAAACTCTGATTCCTTGTGTATAAAGGATGACCAAATAGCTATAATAGCTGGACTACCATTATGTTACATAATCTCTCAGCTATGATAGTCAACAGATCAAGCATTAACAAAAGGATAACAAATGTGTTTCAAATGAACAGTAATTATACGAGCCTGTGTTAAAAGTATAATCAGTTTCAATAAAAATACAAAACTACACAAGCCTACAACTAATTTGTTGTAAGTATACAAGCACATAAACTATCACATGTTCACTTTTCCAAACAAAATCAAATGAAGCTGGAATATATATTGCATAGAATGGAATAATTACATATTATTTCCTATTAAGTGATATTCAATATACGTATTTCTTGTATTAACTACATGGTGTTGACATATAGATATGTATTTGAAAATTACTAGAATGTTAAGCTTATACATACATAGACTAATGTTTAAATTATGAACATCAGCAATTGGGAAAAAAACTTATTCGTAGACTATGTTTATCCATAATAACGATAACAATCATAATCCATTGCCTTAGGAATTAAAGTACAAGCTTAAATTCTAGTTAAAGCCTATCAAATTGCCGTCAACATGCCAAAAAGAAGTGTATGTTGTTGCGTGTTCCGACAGAAAAATAAGCTTACATAATTTTAGTGTTTCAGAATCCACTTACCTCATGATTTTCTGGTAAATCGCACGCTATCTGCCAGCTCTTGGGGGACACACGTGTGGTTGCACTTTCCAATATTGAGTCACACAGATCTAAGATATCTATCCAATGATAAAGTTCACACTTTCCAAAAGTCCAAGTATCAATCTTTTTAAGTTCCTCCAGTATTTCTCGCCGAGAGCATGATCTTAACTTGTCAATCAAGGCTTTGCACTCTGAAGGCTGTAAAAATGAGGCGATCATGAAAATTGAGTTAGGCCTAAATGTATATATAAATATATGTTTTGATAGATACCTACATTATATAAACAGGCTACCTTGAGTAACAGCTACAAATAAAAAATACCCCTGCCGCAGCAAACCTGCACACTAAGCATATTTTTTACCTGGTTGGATTTTCACAAAAATATTCCCTCAAAATTTTTAGATTTATTTTCTTTTTAATAAGTGCTTAGGTTTGCTGATACATAAGAGGTGATAAGGTGGTGTGGTGTTTTTTTTTTTTGTTTTTTTTCAGTTAAATGAAAATGATGGGTATCAAAAATTAATTGATGTGAATTGATTTATCAAGCTGTCTTACAAGCAATTGTTAAGTTTTAAGCAACAATGCAAGAATTTGAAAGAAATACAATCTTCTAGGTCTAATTAACATGAAGATAGGAGTTCATGAAGCCTTGTTCAAGCAATTGGAAACAAATTGGGTTTAGAAAACTTACCCTGGCATAGCTATTGAACTCTAATAATATTCATTTGCATTTCTTATTGTATTCCATGTTTTTACTTAGTATAAATCAAAAAGATTTTGGGAAAAAAAACTATAACAGTTTGCATTTTAATTTAACACTTATTTGTATTTTTTAAAATTCAAAAATTATTTTATTCTTTTAATGGCACAACAAAATAAAACCCTAAAACTTAAGTGATTAAGATAGTTGTACCATAGGCAAATAGAATAAGTATAGACTGTCAAAGGAGGGTTCTGGTGCCCACCGCTAGGAGTGCTGTGTAGTTACGGCGCACACCACTGCAGGCGAGGAGCGCAGGAGCCGTATGCTACCAGCAGACACTGCAGTGGTGTGCGCCGTAACTACACGCAACTCCTAGTGGTGGACGCTAGAACATATGCTAACAGCATAAATAAAAGACTTTTTTATTACTATACCAATCCCAAGAAGTACCAATTTGAGAAGTATTGGTTCTTAAAATGATATAGAAAAAATAGCCAAGACTAACACTCCTAACCCAGCTTAAGTCATTTTTATGAATCAAAAAAGTATTTTTGATCTGAATTTTACTAGAAAATTACCTTTAAATTATGTATTTTATAACTTTGTCCCACATTTCATTAAATTAAACGCTCACATTAAACAAATTTCCATATAACTCAATGTGTTTTTTAGATACTAGCCTATCCCAGTAAACAATTCCTTTGAGGGGGAAAAACTAATAATGCTGTAATAAAATTTTTAACTTACAACTTCAATGGTGCTTTTCTTGATCCGTCCTCTATCAATCTTCATTTTGGTGCTTTAGACTTATATGCAATTTTTTGAGTTGTGGATTTTCAAATATTTCTTCATTATCTGCAACATGGAAAATATTTTCAAGCACCTGGCAATTAGGCCTACAATACATCTAAATACAGTCTACAGAAAGGGACTGGGACTGTTTCATTAAGTAATTGATGAGAAGTTACCAACATTTTTTATCTGGCATTAGTTACAACATTTTAGTACGGTTAACTTCTGGTGTTTAGTTAGAGCAGCAATTGAATCGTCTGGTTGGCAGTGTTTGCTCATCAGAAAAGCCAGAAAGCCTAGGTGTTTTAAAGACATCCTTATTAATTTTAAAATAAAATCAAAGAAAACTAGTTTGAAGCTGTATATAGCAAACTCGATTTTATACACCAATCACTATAGTATACATCCCTGAAACATAAGCTGACAATTGAAGGGTTAAAGTTAATTTTATTTTAAATTTCTAGCTTACAACATGATGTGACTGTTGACCAATCATATTGTGTTAATTAAACAGGTGTTTACACTGATCAAAGTGCTATCTTTCTTAAAGGGAACAATTATATGTGGCAGAACACCGACTACAGGTTAAACAATTATTGGGCTGAGTAAAGGGTTTAATACTTTCTTAGTCTTAGATCAGATAAACTATTATGTATAAAGTAAAGTTCTACGTGTCAATAGTACCATTAAAATTTATTGTAGTAGCCCGAAAATGTGATAATGACTAATGTTGGTTTTATATTACCTGTCGACAGTTCCAAATTGTAACTTCCATAGATGCTACATGTTTCGGCGAGCTGGTATTGTCAAGCATACAGTTCAGGAATGTATATTAAAAAATCCGCTTGTATAGCTTCGTTGATAGTTTACACACATGACACTTAACACACGACACATATCGGTCGTGTAACGACAATGTTTCGTACCCATGATAGGCCTATCCAACCAAAAGTATTATTTATTTATGTGTCGTTCATCTACGGAAGTTACAATTTGGAACTGACAACAGGTAATAAAACCAATATTAGTCAATAATATAATTTGTGTCAAATTTAATCTTAGTGTTGCCATGTGTAGTCTATTCCTGCTATTGTTTGCCTATTTTCAGTTTTGCTTACGGTGTCAGGACTGCAGTAGCCAAGTTAGCACTTTGAGAGTATGAATCATCACATAGCTTGCAAGACGTTAGCATTATACGAGGTGAATTAGTCAGTGGCTCAAAATAAAAAAAGATTGGAATGAGTTTTACAATTAATTTACCATTAACTATTTTAATATGAGTATAAAGACAATGATGTTGCTTTTGAATAGAAAAGTTCTTTTGTAACATTTGCAACTATTATAAAGAAAGTATGTTACAAAAAGTTTAGTTTAAGTTGCAAACATGCCTTGTGAGGCTTAAGCAGCTTATTGAAATTTATGATATGCCAACTATTTTTTTTTTCACTTAAATAAATAAATAAATAAGAAGACAAAATTAAACTTCAGGGTTATAGTCTAGTTGCCAAAAGGCATTTTTCACCCAAACCTGAAAGTAAGGTCCACCCGAAGTTTTATGGTGTTTTCTGTTTCTTCAAGACCTACATAACTAAAATCTGCAAGGTGCCACTTTGTCACCCTTGAGCAAATTGAAATATTCAAGATGGCGGCCAAGATGGCTTAAAAACTGTATATTTGCTGTATCTTTTCCTATAGAAGAGACAGGATAATAATTTTTGTGTCTAATTTTATGTTTTAAGGGTCAGAGAATACCAATTATTGATTATCTTAGTAATAAAAAGACCCCCGCCACAGCAAACCTGCCGACTAAGCGAATTTCCAGTTGCCTGAATTGATTTTCAATTAAATGTATTTAATTAACATTAATTTTTATGAGTACTTAGGCTTGCTGCTACAGGGAGGGTAAAAAAGTGTTTTTTTTTTGTGAAATATTAATAACTTAGTATAAAATAAATAAATTTACCAAGTTTGATCAAAATATATCCATAAACAAGCAGACTACAACATTTTACAATATTCCCCATAAGAATAACATAGGAATTTTAAAATAACAATTATTTAAATTTTCTCCGTATCTAATAATGGTACAAAAACACTTTGATATACTAAATTATTTGCTTTTTTAAGCTCTTTAAGAAGGTTTGAAGAGAAATTGGAAAATTTTGCGTTTAGAGGGTCAAAAATTAGAAAAAACAATTTTTACTCCATAAAACCCCACGTAAAACCCCGTTCCCATGGTCCGATCATGCTAGTTCTCGAACTCATTCAAGTTTATCCTGCCTTACACCTTCAAACCAAATTTCATCAAAATTGTATAAAAATTACTCAAGTTATCGTGTTCACGGACACATATATGTAATTGTCTATTATGAAAAATTGAATTTTGGTATGTTTCAAAACCCCAACTTTTTCAATCAATCAAACAATCAATCAATCAATTTATTTATTGAACTATAATGAATACATGCATATTATACAATAGGTGCAAAAACCATACAAGGCTTGTCTGCACCAACATATTATGAAAAACAGTGTTCAGTGTTCTCATGCTAGGATTTTGTCAGATCTTTTTATACATTGCCCTATATGTATGAATGTATGATTCCAAAATATGTTTTAAATGTTCTCAAAGCAATTTTTCCCACCTCAAAGTGTATTTTAATCGAACTAGATGTAGTGGTGCAGCCCGCGTCACGACTAGCGTTCCAAGTTGAAGACTAATAACAATATATCCCATAATATATCTTCAAAGCAATATACAAACTGATATGAGGTTGATAATTGTTGAAAATTGTATTCAGATTCTTTTAAGAGCCACAAAATATGAATGTTCTTATCACCTGAGTTTGTATTTGCAAACATTTAAAGGTTTTACAAAAAAAATCTTCGAAATTTGCTATTGTTTCAATTTAAAGCTGTCTATTTTAAATAAATCAATAATGAAATGGTATAAGGTTATTATTATCTTAAAGTAAACTTGAAGAGGAATCTATTAAGACAAACCGCAAATCGTTAAGACGATTAGTTGTCAAATAATTGATGTTTTACTAAAAGCTTACATAAATCCAATATGGCGCAAGTTTTTTCAAAAATGGCGGCTTTCCACCACTTGGATTTTCTTGATTTTTAGTATAATATTCTTGACACCTTTTTTGACAAAATCCCATATATTTTGGAATATATGGGGAAGAAATATATTTTATTTCTTTTACCTTAAGTTTGATGTTGGACCGTATTTTGACTAGCCTAAAGAACAGTGTTTTTTTCTTAATTCAAGAAAACTATAATTTAAAAAGCAGTTGATAAAGTCATTCACTGTTCCTGAAGAAGGATAATGCACTGTCCCCAGTACAGCACAAGCATCAATTAGGAGAACTGCTTGTAAGTTAACTGATTTGATGACTGTGTTCTGTTTGAATGTAGCACTTATCCTCAGAAACCATAGATATTATGTTTTAAGTCAAGTAAATACTTGAAAACATTGTTGATAAGGTAACTTGGCAACAAATTAATGTGGAAATTTATTAAAAACTTATATTGATTTATAATTTTGGGTAATTTTCTAATTAAAACATCAAACTAGGCACAAAATGATTATCCTGTCTCTTCTATAGGGAAAGATACAGCAGATATACAGGATTAGTAAACCGAACCAGCATGATCGGACCATGGGAACGGGGTTTTACGTGGGGTTTTATGGGGTAAAAATTTGTTTTTCTAATTTTTGACCCTCTAAACGCAAAATTTTCCAATTTCTCTTCAAACCTTCTTAAAGAGCTTAAAAGAACAAATAATTTAGTATATCAAAGTGTATTTGTACCATTATTAGTTACAGAGAAAATACAAATAATTGTTATTTTAAAATTCACATGTTATTCTTGATTATATTTTATATATTTTTCATATTAGGATATATTTTGATCGAAATTGGTAAATTTATTTATTTTATACTAATTTATTAATATTTCACAAAAAAAACACTTTTTTACCCTCCCTGTAGCAGCAAGCCTAAGTACTCATAAAAATTAATGTTAATTAAATACATTTAATTGAAAATCAATTCAGGCAACTGGAAATTCGCTTAGTCGGCAGGTTTGCTGTGGCGGGGGTATTTTATTACTATGATAATCAATAATTGGTATTCTCTGACCCTTAAAACATAAAATTAGACACAAAAATTATTATCCTGTCTCTTCTATAGGGAAAGATACAGCAAATATACAGTTTTTAAGCCATCTTGGCCGCCATCTTGAATATTTCAATTTGCTCAAGGGTGACAAAGTGGCACCTTGCAGATTTTAGTTATGTAGGTCTTGAAGAAACAGAAAACACCATAAATCTTCGGGTGGACCTTACTTCCAGGTTTTTTGACCGGCAACCAGACTATTATCAGATCTAGGTTTTGAACTTACCATAGTTAGGATCTAAATGATTTTGATTAGATTAAGGGATTAAAATAGGTAATTAACATTAGTTACATTTTAGGGTTTTGTACGTGAGTAAGAAACATATCTAAATATCATATTTAAATTGTACGGAAGTCCTTAGTAACTCACACAGCCACAACTTTTTTTCACTAATTTTTTTTCTATAATGTAGTTTAAGATACAAAATTGAAACTTCGCACAAACATTTATGACAACTAAGCAAAGCTACAACAAAATTATAAAAAAATTTCAAATTTATCAAACAAAATGGTGGCTGTGTGAATAACTAAGGATTTCCGGACAATTTAAATATGATATTTAGATACGTTTCTTACTCAGGAACAATGCCCTAAAATATTGGTAGAGAGTTCTGGGACACCCTGTAGAACCAATGACTTCAAGTGTAGGGTTATGCCACTTTTCTTGCTAACCGTATTAAAGGGGTACTGTCAAACGGGGCTACTTTGTAAAACTTTTTTTGATTTTTGGCTGTAACTTTTTTGTTTTAAGAGATAGGACCATGAGAAAAATCCCAAATTGTGCATTTCAGTTGGTTCTTTTGAGTGCTACATTTGAAAAAAATCTACATTAAATACTTTGGCAAAAAATTTAAAAAAATGGTGGCTATCAAAGTAGCCCCGCTATGGGGGCCTACTTTGTATAATGAACTTTAATGCCTTGTCACAATGTAACCACTGGTTAAAGGGGTTACTTTGATACTTCTATTGAAAGCTGGGTTTATTATGATTATTTTGGTATGTCTCTGGTTGTTCTACTTTTTATAGTTTTTGATCTACGACAGGTTTTTTAAAATGCTTTTCCGAGATTTCCGAACTTTACAGAGGTTTACAAAAAAAAATCATATCCAACCTAAAACAAAGAATTAATGTGCCAACAAAACCAGTTTTTAGTGTATAAAAGACTAGAATTTAAGGAAAAAATTAGTGATAGTATGTAAGTACGTCTTGTATTGTATTTTGTCATAGCCGTGAAAGTGCTCCAGAAGCAAGGGTCGCAACTCCCTTTCAGACGTCTGGTCTGCTGTACGATGCTCGTGATTTTATTGGATGTTTAGTCCCTGGAACTTGTGTTTAAGAACACAACATGTCCTCTTCTGTTCAGGGAAGGCTCACTTAAAATGTTTATGATGTCATCATATGGAACATGGTCTTCATCAACGTAGGCCTAATCCAGCCACTTAAAAACTTCTTCTGTGTCGGTTACTTTTCTAATAAATTGGACCTCACAAACCTTATTATGATAATCAATACTTAGGCCTATTATCTGGCCAACAAAGTGAAGTTTACATGCCTTTTTTATATAATTCACCACTACCCATGTTAGTGAACATAAACCAATAAAATAAAGAGTGTCAAAGTAGCCCCTAAAAGTAAAAACCTTTGACAATTTTTTGAAAAAGAGTTTTTTTTCCTCTTAGGGTACCCAACTATTCATAATTAATATGTATTTTTATCATTCCAGATAGATGGACTATTCATTAAAATATGCCAAAAAAAATTTGATAAAAGTGGGTAGGTTGTGCATACGAAAGTTTGGGGACTTTTTTTTTGCAAAAAAATCAATTCATGTTTAAATATTTTTGATAACAAAGAATATATATATTTTTGAGTGAGTGTGAAAATAAGATTACCTATATTATAAGGAAGATTTTAATATATAAGTTACCATGGTTACTACTAAAACTAAAATTTAAAAAAATATTTTAGGTAAAAACAAAAGTTTTATCATTGTAGCCCCGCGAGTCAAAGTAGCCCCGGTTGACGGTACTTAAAAACTATAGCTAAATAATTATAATGTTGTAGGCCTATTTGAAATTTGTTAATTGGTGAATCAATTTACTTGTTCAATGAACAATGTTTAATACTGTATTTTTAATCCATTAATCAGAAAATAAATTAATGAAAATAATTTGAAACCTTTCTTAATTAGATTAATACATTCGTACTAGAGGTGGGCGTTTAAAACAACAGGAAAAATAGTGAAATTCCCCAAATTTTAATACAAAGTTAGATATAACGTAACATGTTCTCTATAAAAAAGCATTAGAAGCCATTTACTGCTGATTTTTGTTTACTTCAATAGGCCTACAGCTGATCGTGATTTTTCACTAAGTCAGGAAGCAATATTACATTTTGATTACTCATTTGCCAGTCAATTCTGCAATGTACTGTATACTATATAAACAATGGATGATGTCAGTTATAATGACGTTTTAGTTACGTCTAGAAAGTTGAAATCAATTGTTTTACTGTGCAATTTGAAAACTTGTGTATTTTTAAGTAAATTAGTTAAGCGTATGATAAGTAGTAGAATCATAGGAGATGGCTCAAATCAAAGGAATTGAACTTAGAATTGCTGAAAAAATAATGAAGTTTTTCTTCTAATTTGAAGGTTATTGTTGTGTTGAAGGAATGTTTAACATGAAATAACCACATTAACTAAATAATAAACGATTCAAGATTAAATGGAAAATTTCTGCTTTATTTTGATTTCAATGCATATATTAAAAGATTTATTCTACACTTTTTTTTTGTAAATTTACTAACATTTATATTTGAGATTTATTGTAGTGTTTAATTAATATTTTGTATGAAGTGGAATAACCTCAACGGCTACTCTTAGAAAACAACCTGGGACTGAATGAAGATTAAATAGGTCCGTACAGGTATTTATTTGTTCATAAAGTAAGTACTAGGACTATGACAAGTTCCAATGGGCGGAAAAACAATATTATTTTAAGGAGATTTTAACCAGGTTCTACTTTTGCAACTTTCCTGTTGGTCTAAGCAAAAAAGGTTCAAATAATACAGGGTGGCTGAAAAGTAACTTGCACCCCCCCTTAACTTTTCAACCATTTGAGATATTTGAAATCGGTTTGCGGCAACCTTCTTAGATATGAGGGGCCACAAAATGTATGGTCAATTTTGAAAATTTTGCCCTTAAGGGTAGCGGAGGTAGGGGGTAGCTCAAAATTTTCAAATGACAAGTATAGTCAAGTTTGGTATCATTTTACAGGTCTTGACGAAACATGAACATTGACATAAAGAAAACCAAAATCGGCTCACTAATAACAAAATGGCGCCCTAAAACATTTCAAATCCAAATAACCATGAGGGTGGCAAAAAAAAATAACTTGCACCCTCTTTAACTTTTTAACTATTTGAGATATTTGAAATCGGTTTGCGGCAACTTCTTTGAAAATGAAGGGCTACAATAATTATGGTCAGTTTTGAAAATTTTGCCCTTAGGGGTAGCAGGGGTAGGGGGTAGCTCAAAAATTTCAAATAGCAACTATAGTCGAGTTTGGTATCATTTTGTAGGTCTTGACAAAACATAACAATTAACATAAAGAAAATAGAAATCGGACAATTAATAACAAAATGGCAGCTCAAAATTACTTTAAATAACCATTGTCCCAATCATTTTTAGGATGCGACCAGTTGTACCTATGTCTAGTTGTACCTGAGTAAAAATTTAAAAACGTACGTTTTCATGTCCCTGGCCTTTTACTTCGTAGATACTGGATTTGTACTTTATTATTATTTGTTTTAATATTTTTTGGGACGGGGGTAACATGTTACACACATTTATTTGGTTTTAAATAGGTTCTAGGTATATTTTTTTGTATTTTTGAAGTCTCGAAATTCACGACCATGACGTGTCCCTGGGATACTTTTCCAACTTTCACGCTGTTTTTAGACTAATTATTCATGCCAAAATATATAAAGCCATATTTTTATTAAATTCCATGTTGATGGCCCCTGGATTACTATGAATGACTATAATATTGTGGTATAATTACCTCGTCAAGTAATCCAAATGATGTGATGTTAGGCTAAAAACCTACATGTTTCGCCGTTAATACGGCATCGTCAGGGTACAAACACAGTAAGACATTGCTGTCACACGCATACAATAAATAAATAACACGAAACGAATTACGAACATAACATTTAGATAGGCCTATCACATCCTATGTCTACTACCTGCGCCGGGACCGTCCGCGTCGTGTGATAGGCCTATCTAAATGTTATGTTCGTAATTCGTTTCGTGTTATTTATTTATTGTATGCGTGTGACAGCAATGTCTTACTGTGTTTGTACCCTGACGATGCCGTATTAACGGCGAAACATGTAGGTTTTTAGCCTAACATCACATCATTTGGATTACTTGACGAGGTAATTATACCACAATATTATAGCCATATTTTTATGCCATCAATAGTTAATAAACTTACAAAAAAGGAGCATATTATAATTTTATTGTCATTGCAAACTGACTACCATGACAAAATAGGTCTGTCCCTCGATTTGGCGTCACGACCATTTGGGAAAAATTTTCAACTTTGGAGCACGACAGTGGCAAGCCTGGCGTCGATTGCGTCAGTTCGTTTTAGAGACTAGTTCGGGGTGTACGTCAAGTTTTTTGTGCCAGTCGTTTTGTGTTGAAAGAATTAGTTACAAGATTAATAAAGGTAAGTTTGTGTTTTTGTAATTTTGGTGTGTCCATGACCGTACGTAGTCATTTGATGAAGTAGATGTGGTGTTAATTTTTGTTGATATGATATTTCAATTGCTACATTAACCTAGAAGTCCACTTTGTATCCTCGAACATGAGGTGCAGGGCTACCGCCAGAACAGAGCCAAATAACACGTAATGTCACGACCTTGAAAGTTTCACGACCACCGCGGATATTTTCACGACCAATCCAGCCTTATGGATTATACTGTGTTTGGTCGTGACAATAACTTAAATATCATTCTAAATTGAACAGTTTAGTTCAATTGAAACACATATTTTTATTATAACCCATCGCGTTTATGATTTCTATCATAAAATTTTCAAAAATTAAAATATCATCATATTTCAATGTTTTATACACAAAAGAAGCACACCCCTATAAAGACATTACAATTTTTCGGGTCTCAGGTAAGTCTTTGCGGAGTTATACAAACTTAAAAAGATTTTATTGGTTTTTTTTTAATTTTTTGAGTTTTTTATATTTTTTTCTAGAAAGACCAAATATACCAAAAGCTTAGTGATCTGTTTATTTTATAATGGCCATAAAAGTAAATTAATTTATAGCAAAACATAGCTATTTTTAATTATTCAGTCTTATGTCCGTGATGGTCGTGACAAAATTTTGTGTCTTTCCATCAAACATGCTCTATTAATAAAAAATCACCAAAGATATTGCGTTACCATGGACATTTTATGAAACTTCAAATGTCAATGAAATAAAAAAAATAAAAAAAGTTTCAAAAAACGGAACAAAAAGTTTTAAAAGTGCTTTTCCTGAAAACGTACGTTTTTAAATTTTCACTCTGCCGTTTCTTAAAACTAACCTTAAGTGTCGAAGATGCTGATGAAAAGTAATTTCGTGATTGGTTTCAATAACTGGGTAATGAGACCCTAACCATTCGCAAAATAGTTAGTAATCAGGCGTTGATTAGGCCCTTTTTTGATAGAATGTGTTACGTCAACCGTACCTTTAGGAGGAATACCACCACATAAACTTACACTAGGCTAATAGTAGTTTCAGTGAATTTCCCAAATAAGCTATTACCTACCAATATTTATCCACAAAAATGTTTGCTGCCTTTAGCAAGTTAAACTTCTGGAGGCATTCAAATTATTTATTTTAAAAAATCAATAAAAGCAAACAAAGACAAATGACAAACTGTTTTTTTACACAAAAGATATGTTGTACTTGGATATCTATCCTGACACATAGATAATTTGATTCTGAGTTTGTTTAAATATTACAATACGTTGTTTTACATTTGAGCTGTTTAGGGACTTAAGTCCCTACAAGCCACTAGTTATTCTTATTCGTCAAGTTAAAACAATAGAAGAAATCGCCAAAAAGACGAGACGGAAAATCGAGAGCCAGAAAAGGTTACACAGCAGAACAACCTTGAAATAAATAAAGGTAGAAAACACCAGATAGGCCTATGCTACGTTTAGTTAGACAGGACCCAGGACACAAAGGATCGCTAACAAGTTTGATTGTGATCATGTTTACATTGGACAAACTGTAAACTTTATTAAACGTTTAAAAAACCATGTCTCTGCATGGAGAAACAACAAACCAGAAAGATCGAATGTTGCACAACACATGTTACAAAATGGCCACTCATAGGGAAAATGGAAGACAATGTATGTATTTTAAAGAATTGTAAGAAAGGAAATGTGATGAATGCTTGGGAAGACTTGTATATTTACAAGGAAAATAATTAATGAACAAGAGGAGTATTTTTATTTTTTTATAGGCTAATTTTAACTAAACCTACTTAAATGGTACAATTGGAAGAACTATAAGTATTGAAACTAAAATGTATTTGAGAAGTAGGCCTACTGACTATTAAGTCTCGAGCTCGTGAACCCGATTTTTTAACTTGCAGCGCAAATACCGGTTATTTTTTAATTTTGGGCTTGGACTACGATAAACCCGAGCTCATGAACTTATGTCATTAATTCATTTATTGTCTGGAAACCTTTGAATGGAATGTTTAATGTCATTCGTGCTGCTACCCTAGTCATGATTTGAGATAAAATTCTATAGAATGATTATTTTAAATCTGAAGAAATCTATTGTAAAACATGTTATTTAATGATTAATAAAGACTAGCAGCAAAACCCAGCTTTGCCCGGGTAAAATTATACAATGTACAATAAGTGGTTATAGAATTATTTTTTTCTGTTTTCATAGATGTACTTACACATATCTTGGTACCTACTATTAAATCTAGAAATATGTTAAAAATATTCTTTGTAGCAAAGGTTTCCTTAAATTGCAACTAAAATACTAACAGCAATTAAATCATCCAGCTGATCATAATGTAAACAAATATGTGCTTCATAAGGATAACATGAGAACTTTAAAAGCCACTGGGGCAGAGCCCAAGGGACTTTTTCAAAAATGTAAGGTCAGTTTGCAAATCTACACACATAGACGAACATTATGGTAGGCCTACCGGTAGGCTATATAATATGTGGGGTTAAATCTTAAAACAAAAAAACCTTATTGTTCACAAAGTTTCATGTAGCGTATTAATAATATAGATTTGATTTGATTTATTGTATTTATATTGTATGACATTGCTGGTTCAGTTAATCACAGAGATTGAGCAGGAACATTTCAAAAGCACATGTAGGCTATATTAACCTTATGAAATCCGGCTTTTCCAAGGTAATTTTTAAGCCCCAACACAGGGTTTGTTGGTAAGTTTGTAGACTATTAAACCTGAGAATACTGCCTGTTACATTAACTCTAAAATTTAAGTGTGTTTCCCCAAAAAAATTATTTATAAGAAATTAATGTTGTGTATGTTTTGTTTTATTTAAGGAAGAAACATAAGAGTCAATATCGTATTCATTATTATTTGTATAGTAATAGTGACCACTTCATTGACAGCTTATAAACACAATAAGTCATAATATAAATAAAGGCTGTCCCTGAAATCTCTACCGACCTTGTGGTATCATCACATTAAACATTTTCAAAACTCAAAAATTACTTATAGGCCTACAGTCGCCATTTCATTTTGTTCACAAAACTTTTTTTTTAATTTGATAACAGATTTTTGTAGTGGGTTCAAATTGGTGCATAGATGAATAACACAAAGACCTATTTTGAGAAAAGTATTATTTTTTATCTTTTGTGGTTTCAAAATGGCAGTCATTAATAATCATTAAACTAAAAACATAAATTATGTGGGTAAATAAAACTTATGTTCTAATGTTTTATTTAGACAATTTTCTTACAATAATTCTAATGATGACTAACAAATTTAAGAAAATCGGTTCATAAATAAGAGAAATTTAACTAATTTTCAAGATACTGTGTATCAAATAATATCTGCCGTTAATGGCACTGATCATTGCTTATTAAGATCACTTTTAGTTTAGCTAAAACAATCAGCCGTTTTAATTGTTGGTTAGGCTACTAAAAATTTCCAATCACAACTATTCAAAGGTTTGTGCCTTTTATGGTTCAACTGCAATAATAGTGAATTTAGATATAAAAACTTCAACTTAAGAAATTGCAACCATAATAATTTTGAAATTGGAACACAATGAATCAATCAAAAACAAATTCAAAGGTACCTACTCGTTAAACCAAATGTAATTTAAATAGGAAATGAATCGATAATTTTTTAGAAAACATTTGAATGAAAATCTTATCAATCAGGCAAATGGAAATTTGCTTGGTCTGCAGGTTTGCTGCGGTATGGGTATTTTATTAAAACATCGTTCTAGAAAAAGGTTGAAATTTGCCTTAGGCCATATCTTATAGTGTTACTGTAGCCTATGCAAATACAAAATCTTGTCCAGTAAATAACATAAAATAACCCTGTCACAGCAAACCTGCACTCTGCAGACTAAGCGAATTTCCATTTACCTGGCTGGATTTCTACCAAAATTTGTCAGATTTATTTCCTGAGAAAATAACCTTAATTTAACATTAATATTAATTAAACATTAACATTAATTAATTTTACATTATTTTAACATTTAAATAACATAATTATAATGAGTACTTAGGTTTGCTGCTACAGGGAAAGTAATGAGGAGTCTTTTTTTATTCAACCCAGGAGGACTCACATGCTGGTCTAAAAGACTGGCTAGGTAATAATTTTAGTAAAACTTGTATTTAACGGGTCGACGCAGTATTCTCCGCCACCGTAACTCTCACATATGAATCGGGAACAACATGAATCATTTCCCACACTCACCCTTTTCCTAGATTTAGTGTACCTATTGTATGTTCGCGTTAAGGACTGGTCAGTTTGAAGTTTGACCGTGTGCGAGTGACGGAGTTAGTGTGATGCCAGATTGTTTGACCGTGAGTGAGGGACCACGGGTAGTTTTTAATGAACTTTATTTAGTTTTTTTTTTTTTTTTTTTTTTTTTGGACTATCATGGAAAATATCATAAATAGGCCTACTATGTAATAAACCAAAATAATTTTAATTTGGAAAAAAATTATGGTCTCTAGATGAAATTTGCTGCAAATCCAAAGAAAATATTGTAGGCTACTATGTGTGCAAAAATGGACTCTATGGAACGTGTAGAATCATTTTCTACTAAATTAATTGTATTCTAATTTATTGTAATTTTATGGTAATTTACTGCATTATTTCCAAGTTTTGTTTTTATATATAAATCCATTTTAGCGAATTTCCTTATAGGGAAAAAGCTATTACCGTGGGTGGCACGGTAAGTCCTAGGCCCGGGACCGATTTAATTTTTCATTTTGATGTCCCCAAAGGCCAAAAACACCATTTGTTAAAATTTATATATATATACTGCCGTTAACACGATAACTTGAGTAATTTTTGTCCGATATTGATGAAATTTGGTTTAAACGTGCAAGGCGGGATAAACTTAGATGAGTTCGCAAATCAACATGATCAGACAATGGGAACGGGGTTTTACGAGGTAAAAAATTATTGTTCTAATTTTTGACCCTCAAAACACAAAATTTCCCGATTTCTTTCTAGACCTTTGAGAGATTGAAAAAACAAATAATATAGTATATCAAAGTGTTTTAGTATGATTATTGGTAACGGAGAAAACTCAAAAATTGTAAATTTAAAATCTCCATGTTATTCGTATGGAGAATATTGTAAAATGTTGTAGTTTGCTTGTTTATGGATATATTTTCATCAAGCTTGGCGAATGTATTTATTTTAAACTAAGCTACTTAATGTTTTACAAACAATACACTCAATTAGTATCCTTGTTGCAGTAAACCTAGGTACTCATTAAACCTAGTGTTATTTAAATAGATTTAACTGAAAATCAATTCAGACAAATGGAAATTCGCTTAGTCGGCAGGTTTGCTGCGAGGGTATTTTACATAATAGTGTGCAGTAACATTATAGTATTTTTTAGATCAGTTCTTATATTTCTTGTTATGATTTTTCATGGTACTGGGAAGAACTAGTCTAGTGGTAGAGCGTGGGGTTCGGTGCCCGATATTTTTCAGATGTAATGGAAACATTATAATCCTCTTCTGCGGTCACGGAAACGTCATCGTCGTCACACGCGGTCACGGAAATGTCATCGTCGTCTCCCGCGGTCACGGAAACGTCATCGTCGTCTCCCGGTCACGGAAACGTCATCGTCGTCTCCCGCGGTCGCAGAAACGTCATCATCGTCACTGTCATCGTCATCAGGCACGGATTTCCCGACAACAAAATCCATTACAGTAGGTATTCTAAATTAAAAAAAAAAATGTTAGTTGCACTAATATTTTTGACTGATGGCACTTTTCATCGAGAAACTGGTAATTTAATGGATGTTAGTAAAGCTTAAATGGTAGCTTATTTGTTTGGTGATGAAACAATCAAATTTTATGTTTGAAGCTATGCCCAAAGAAAAAAAAACAATGTTTTCCTAAATATAAACATATTGTAATAGCTATGAAACTAATTTTTAAAATCTCAACAACACAAAATGTAGGATAGGCCTAAATAAAAAAACCATAGCTTTTTACATAATTAATATCCTAGATAAGGTACGAGCAAACCAAACCACAGAATAATATTTCAAAATTTTTCAGCTGGATTATTAAAGAGTGTAAGAATAACACAAAGAATATTCTTAGATTACAACCACGAGACCAGCACACACATACGATTTTTATATCTAAATGGTCAGTACTTCTAAATAAATTTTAGTTTCAATAACTGTACCCCATTTAAATAAATTTAGTTAAAATTAGCCTATCCAAAAATCACCATCATAATTATCGGGCATATATACAGAATGGGCATTCATACGGTTATAAATAACCAGTTATTTGATGTCATACATCTTAATTGAATTACAATAATGCACACAGAAATATATTTCACTAAAGACATCCATTATCTGATTTCATACAAACGTGGCTTGTTTTGTTTATAAATCAATAAACATTGATATATTATTATGGGCGAGCATTGAGACAATAAAATACGCAAAAAATAATCGTTTTGGACGTAATGGTTCAGCCTTGTTTCACAATAATCCTATTGTATGAAAGTGCCTATGTCGGTAGCAGAGGCTTCACATGTGTTTCCAGGCTGTTGTTAATAGGCCTACTTCAATACTTTTCACTGAAATGGCAACCATACAAAGTAGGTAGGTATTTTATGTTTTTACCAACGTCTCAACAAAAATTCCCTGCGAATCCCTGTCATTAGGCTCCGCTTTGGATTTGGTCTCGACCAGCAATAAACCCAGCTTTCACATCATTAGGCTCTGACTCGTGATCCAATTTTTTGGTCGGCGCTTATTTAGTCCGGGACCAGTGTCTGGTCGCGGACTATGCAGTTCCGAGCTCGTGAACCGCCCCTTAATATATTTTAAATTAGGGGAATTATTCCTAAAACCCAACGGTTTTTGATCCGATGCCCGAGGATCAAGATTGTTTACTCAACCCAGGGTAACAAATTTAAAAAGTCTGGCCCTGACCAAAGACCCTTAATAGGCTTATTGAGCTATTGTATTAGCTAGTCTCCAAGGTCGTTTTGCCGATCAGATTAATGAAAACAAAAAGTAGAATGCTACATTTATTTCTGCCCTTAAGTTCCAACCTTCTGAAGAATCAGAATATAGTGGGGCCTCTTTGGTGAGAGCCGCTGAGGACTCATTGATTGTACATAGGCCTAAGTTACGGCCCTGAAAACATAAGTGACCATTTTGACCCATACTTAACAACCATAACTAATGACATTTTGAGAAAATTACATTGATTTCTGAATTAAAGTAGGCCTATTAAATTAGGCCTATTGAAGTATTCCAGTCATTTTTGTTACCGGATATTTGAATTTGTATAATAACTTTCTTACAAAGCTGTATTACAAATATTTCACAATCGAAAAAATTCACGCTTTTGCCCCAAACACAGAGGACGATTATGATTTTCCTTCACCACGGGAGACAAAGATGATGTCTACAAGACCGCAGAAGGTGTTGAAGAGTTTGCTGTTATTGTGGAAAACGATGTCAATCTTTCCAAAACTGTGAGAGGCGATCATGTCTACACAACTGTGCAGGAGATGTTCACCATTTTGCCATGATCGCAAAAGCTAACTAATGTTTCCATGACAGCGGGGGACAATGATAATGCCTAACTTACGAGGTTTTGGATCTAGCCGCAATTATGGCTTCTGCCTTCTTTAATAACAATTCATATTAGGCCTACACTGTAGATCTTAGTTTTAAACTGTTGTCTGTAGGCAACGATTGTGATACAGTTTGAACGATTCAGATAAACGGCAAGTCTAATAGTTGGAGACTCTTTAACTCATATTGAATAGATAGGACCTACCTTAACAAAAATCAGGCCCTAGGCCTAAATAACTTATGTGAGCAAGCAAGTTAAAACCATTTTAGCCTATTACATTAAAGGTTATCATCTTAACCCTCCGAGTGTCCATAGTTTAGGCCTTAATGTCCGCCTATTTTTGGCGCATTTGCAAGGTTTTATTACAACGGATCTGAGAAGCTTAAAACAATGTTAATTCTACTGTTCTATATACCATTTTGTTTGGAAAATCATGGGCTTCAATATTATACATAAAACATAAGGAACATTTGTTTCAAAAAAATTTTTTAGGTAGGCCTAAAAAAAAAATATTTTGGAAAATTTTCAAAAAAAAAAAAAAATAAGTTCGCGCTCAATGAAATTGTATAAATTATAGGCCTATAAATATTTGAAAATAGCCACTTTGTTCTAAATTTTATGAGGATTACAAATATATAATAATATAAGGAAGTAGATTTGCAAATAAATAAGTTATGGGCAAAAAACAGATTTCAGTACATAGCGTTTAGCTAAGAATGCATAGCCTAACCATAGCTAGGAATCTGGCTGATAATTTACATCAATATCACTACCTACTTCTTCAGGATCATCAACCAGCCCTTCAAAATCACTTAAATCTTCTTATAATGCACCACGTATATCACTACTTTTGATTTTTAACACTAAAACATATAAATTCAAATTTATTTTAAAAATTGAAATCTTACTACACATTGTAGTCTGCTGTAGAACAAAGAATAATATTACATTAAATTTTGCAAGTTTGATTAAACCTAATTATGATAGTTGTTATATAGGTGGTTTCTTATAATATTAATAGAAAATTTTATGGCTGTTAAAGATATTAAATATAACACTTGATTTTCCAACTTGAATTTCTTCCAAAATTTCTCAACTTGTTGAGGAATTGTTCCTCTTGATCCAATGAGTAGTCCATATACTTCGAATTTTGATATTTTATATTTCTCTGAATAATATGGGATAGTTTTCTTGTAAATATTTACTTTTTCTTCATGGACTTCCTGTGGCTGATTTTCATTTGTCTCAAGACGAACTGTTGGGTCTATAATGAGACCGAAATCTTTCTCCTTGTCTATAACAATGATGTCACTCCGCCTCACAGAGCCCTCTTCTTCTATAGCCGTGACCTCTTCATAGACCTCGTAACTTTTCTTTCTGAATTGATCAGCAATGATTTTTCTGATGGTATGGTGGCGGGTATTTCGTAGAAGACTACTAAATGGGCACTTTCCAAGGACGTGGGCAAGAGTTTCAAGAGTAAATTTCTCAGATACAGGACAATGCCTGCACTGGTTCCCGTCCCTGGATCTCCCATGAAGACTTCTAAGAGGAATAACGTCTCCGACCATTTTCAAGTATTGTTTGAACTCAGCTTCTGTGAGGCCACAACCTCTAGCCAAATTTTTATTGATCTTGTTACATTCTTTGAAAAGAACCACCCCATTCCCTTTGTATGGAAGTTTACACCAATTTTGATACTCTAAGTCTCGTAAGGTTTCTCGCAGTATCTTGGGTTTTGATTCGAAAAATTCAATACTTAAATTCAATTTTTCCAGACAAAACCTAATTTCTTCGTCAAATTGACGAATATTAAGTAAGTAGGGGTTTCCCGTTTGTTTTAATATGCGACATATGTTTATATGTTGGATTGATGATTCCCACATTGATTTACATAACCCAATCCCTTTGTTTTTAGTACTTGTATAAAACATAGAATTTGGCATATCATTTGGAAGATCTAAGATTTCCTTTGTTGTTGATCTTATCACTTTATCAACATCGTCAAAGAATTTCATTGTAATTTTCTTAATTGGTGCGGTTTGAAAAGGATATATTAAAGATGGCCAAATATTATGATTCAATACATACATTTTTTGTTCAGACCTTAAAAAAGGAGAACATGTTAATTTTTCAATTTTGTTTATCAATGAACTAATTGTTTTTTCAGAGTCAAATACTATGCTTTCAGAAAAATTTACTCCTAAGTACATAAACGTAATAAAACACATCAGTCATCGGTCCGAGGGTAACCTAGCTGTTTACAAACGCACGTCAGCTGTCTGCTGCAATTACGATCGGCTCGGAGAACATAAAGCGCTTAGAGACAGACCTCTGGAGAACGCGTAGAATATAACGAAAAGAACGATACCTAACTCGATCCAGTTCAATCCGATTCAGTCAGTCATAGAGCCTTCGCCGTAAACGATGTTCGTGCGTCGAAAAATCGACGCGTGACACTACACAAAGTGTGTCGCGCGTCGATTTTTCGACGAGTGACGCTCGGAGGGTTAAGGATAGCCTTAGGCTTTGGGACTAAATTAGGTCCCGCCTAAATACCTAAGAGCATTTAGTAACTTATACAATGCAATTTATACAATGCATTGGTCCTATGAAACTTTATTAGGCCTAGAGCCTAAGTTACCGGTATTTTACTGGTACCTACCTACCCTTGTTGTACCTTAAGCCTTATAAAACCATTATTCTTTGGAAAAAGCATTAGGCCTATATAAGCTAGGCCTAGGCCTAGCCTATGGCCTAAGTCATTTACATCAAGATACAAGATACATCAAGATAGGGCCTAGGCCTAAGTTTAATAAGACCATCTGCAAAAATAAAGAATTACTTATGTAGGGCCTACATAGGCCCAAGCCTAGGCTATTTAAGCTAGGCTATGTCAGGTTATTAACAAGTGAAAAGAGTAGGCTACCTGAAACTCACCGTGCAAAACAGCACGTAATCGGAAAACATCTGTTAAAATAGTAGGTAGCCTACCTAGTTGCTTACTTGGTCCTTAAGTTTTAAAAAATAATCCACTATGTCCAATTGATAGGTTAGGAGGACACATTGCACACCCTACCCTACTCTTGAATCTACCAAGGCCATGTCTACCTGGGTCTAACACTTGGGCCTTCTATCCAACAAATAGGCCCTAGGTTTTGGTTTAAACAGCTCTGAACAGACCTTAGCTGCCTAATTAACAGAGAATCAACCAAGTGACAAAGCCAAGAATTCAGACTAAGGCTAATTTCTTACTTAGGATAGTCTTGCCTTTGCAGCCTAGGCCTAGGCCTAGGTCTACCTTAGTGATCTAACCAACCTAGGCTATCACATTATGGTGCAACCGATACACCTTGGCTGTCACATTACCTTACTAATAAACTTAAGTTTTTTTCAATATAACAGTAATATAGCCATAGGCCTATACAACATACAATCAAGCGTGGTCCTACCTTAAGATATAAGAGTAGGGAAGGTAAGTTAAAACTTCAGACAAGAAGACGAAAAGCCATTATCGTGCAAATGTCTCTTGACTGTTTAAGTTCGACTATTGTATTTTTTATGTTCGCACTAAAGTATGATCTATAGTATTTAAAAAATATAAGAACACTTGTGAGGCAAATTTATACAGTTATTTCAAAATACACTAAGCTTTCTAAAGTAACAACACGTCCGCCATTACTTTTCTTCTATACGGATTATACGGAAAAGAAAACCACTCCACACTCCACGGCCACAGTTCTTTCGTCGACCAAAGAACGAGCGGAAAGTGTGGATTTTTTTTGTAGTCGACTGTTCTAGACTTCCGCCAAATGATTCGAGCTACTATATTCAGTTCGATATAAGTACTCGAAGTACAGGTCTTTCACCTATCCCCTGACAACGCCGATATGTATAAGGTATCGTAACCGATATGGTATCGTTTTTGTTTTGAATCGAAATGAAATCGTATTGAAATCGAATGATACAGTCTTATATCGGAAAACGAATGAATAGATAATACTGATTCCCTGCCAACCAAATAGCAAAACCGTTAAGCAATGGCTAAATTCAAAGATAGCCAAATCCATTTTGTAACCAGTACTTATGATGACTTTCAAAAATAAGTTACAAAGCGTATCTGACATTAGTAAAATGGTATCTATATATATAATACGCTAAGCCGATTTTTGTGAACAGAACTCCTCCCTCACTTTTGGACCGATTTTGATGATTAAAATGTCAAAAAAATTGCCCTGATCTGTAGTTTTGCAAAGTGTTTTTCGTTTTTTGATATCTTTATTAGTTTGGGCAGGATCTTCCACCAAAGTTGCATTTTCTCCCATAAGATTAACATGGGGGAATCTAAAAATTTAATTGGAAACTTTGTCTCCACTAATTTGAGAGAGCGGCTGGGCGTAGAAACTTGGTAGGGGTGTCAAAAGAAAGGTCTTGGTCTGTAGATGGGTTATCAAAAGAAAAACTAAGTAAATTCCCTTAGGGCTCTGCCCCAGAAGCCTTTAAAGATCCCTCTACAGATTTGTTTACATTTTGGCCATGTGGATAATACTTTTTAATGAAACAGCTGTTAATTTGTAAATTGTATTTTAAACAAGACACATTAATTGGGAGTTACTGAATTGTCCAAAAGAAGCATTTGTAATGTTATTTTCTGATTTTAAAATTAATTTTTTTCTGTATCATGTTATGTTTTGCAATATATACCATGACGAAATCAGTGGAAAATCCTTTTATCACAGTAACTCTTAAAATTATTTCTTATTGACCTTATATCTATTTTACAGGCTGGTGACTGCCCTTTTCACCATTTTTGTCTTAATTTTTATCATATTGTTCTAGACAGATCATCATAGGTTCATGAGATTATTGTCATACATGTTTTCAATCATTGGAAAAATATTAAATTGTGTAATACAATACAAAATAATAGCCTACAAGTGCAGAAGGGCACGGTGCCTATTTGAGCCATGTCCATATTTTGTTAAATTAATAGTAGTTTACAGCAACTGGATAAAACATTTTACAATATTTATGTAGAAATATTTGCATGATAAATAAAGTCATTAAGCTGGAAAACTGCAATATACTACAGACTTTTCAGAGAGGTTACTTCGATGTATTCATTCAGCTTAGTGAAAACATGTATAGATACGTACCTATACAAATAAGAAGAACTTGAATTCTTAGAGAGCCTTTGAATGTTATTAGACTAACGAAAAGGGTTGTGCATGTTTACTAGCGCTACTTTGCAACAAAAACCATTTAATTTATCTCCAAAATATATATTCTTAAATATATTCTTATATATTCTTTCACTGATCAGCAAAAAAAAAAATCTATGTAACTTACCCATATGTTATTGAAAATAACACAACATTTTGGCTGTAAATATGGCCCAATGAGTAAATAATATTTAAACAGCTACTGTCATGAAAGAAAGCAAGAAAGGTCATATTTCTTTTAAACTAGATCACATCATCCTTTATAAGATACGTTGATTAACAATGTATGTAAACGTCAATATTTACGTAACAGCAAATTTACAGTATTTTTGCTTTTTGGAAATGTCCCATTGCTATGTCATTTGCATTATTTGTTGTCAATGAAGCCGCATATAAATGAGGAGGCCCCTAACAGTTTAAGAATAAAAGCCAACTTCACTTCAAGTATATTCCACTACACCTCACATTCCTAGAGAGATTATATTGACAACTTTATGTAATTGATATGGCTGAGACAACTAACTGACATCCCCCATGTCAAGGAATTCCAGCTTTAACAGTAACCCCACAACAAATTTCTCAAAACTGTGATAGAGGGTTATTCATTAGCACAGAAGTACGATATGAACTGACGCGACGTGACGAAGGAAAAATCAAACTTACACTGTAATGGATATCTCCCTTTGAAGTTAGAACGTGTCTTCCCAACAAACAGATATTTTTTTCAAATAAAATCATAGATTAATCTGCATTACACTGATGAAATCACGGAAGTGTTTAACTACAAAAGATCCACCAATACGATTTTAATACTATTTAAAGTTTAATCCAAACGATGAGATACCAGATAATATACTAATAACTCCGATGACGTACAGTATGGGAGATATTTTATTCATTGAATGATCAACCATATTTTGGTAACTATCATTATTGTTTTTACACTTATTAATCTTTAAACAATGCTAAATGCTCAAAATATGTACAAATTCACTCAATTTATCGCAGTTAGATGAATTAGCGTAATCCTTGAAAATAACCGTCGATTTCGACGGGTTTCACCTAGTATACTATAATAGTTGGGCAGATATTGATTTTGTCGCTAGCTTTTTTGCTTCCATTAAATGTTTTAGGAAGATGTATAGAATAAAAACAGTTCAGCTCCATGAGCAGGATTAAAAATATTAATTTATAAGCATTATATGGCACAAAAGTCAACGCTTCCAGGTTGCATCTTTTATCAATCCTTTTGTACAAATTATCAAACATTTTAAAACTTTCTTGTGATACTTGAGTGTTGCATGTGTAACCGTTGATACGGGTGGTTGCCATATTAGCCCAAGCAAATTAGGAAAAATAAAGGAACAAATCTATGTATTCCCAATTTTTTCAAAAATGTGTCAGGGAGGGTCCCCTAATGAATATATGATAGGTGAGAATAAAATCACCCTGCCGCTCTCTGGTGGTGGGAGGTGTAAATGCCCCAATTTGCGGTTTTTTGCTTATAACTTGAAAACGGCGTGTCGTAGCTTAAATTGTTCAGCGTAATAGTTAAAGCTTATTAAATTTGCTACAACTTTGATCATATACATTATTAGTGAAAGACGCATAGTTTCTGAGATATCCGCGCTAAAAAAAAAATAATAATGTTCAAAAAAAGTTTTCATCCCACATTTTTTGTTAAAATCTTATTTGTTTCTCCTTCTCTGTTATTTTTCAGATATATTGACAAAAAGAAGGTTGTAGATATTTTTTTTTTTTTTAAGAGGTTAGCGGCCTCTATTAACCTTGCATTTGCCCGTCCACATAGACTACAGATCTGTGCGTGGTACGTATCCAGCAAAGCAAGGGGTGAGCCGGTACAGTACAAAGGTGAACTGTACTGATAAAAGTTAGTGGCAGAGTGACCAGGATCCGAACCCTCGACACTTCTGCCTTGGGCCCAAAGTCCGCGACGCTACCGACTGAGCCACCGACTCACCAAATTAAATTAAATTAAATTAAATTTACTTCAATAGTATATACAAATATGTAAATAGATAAGATGTAGGTATAAAGTTACAGTATTTTTAAGATTAGAAGACAAAATTATGAATTACACAAATAGTGGCAAAGTTTTGATTTTTTATCATTGCACGATTTGTATGGTTTATGATAATTGTTTAGGCCAAATATAAGTATATTTAAGGTAAAAATGTTTAATAGTTATGTAAATAACAATTTGACAAAATAAAAAGGTTCTCTATTTATTACGACGATCCAAGTTAAAACAATTGAAACATACAAAAAAATTCATACTTAATTATAGAACTAATGTTAACTGAGCCTTTGTTCTTGCAAAAAAAAGGCTAAGGTAACATTAGTTCTATAATTAAATATTCTAGTTCTTGCCACTGAGAAATACATCACAAATTCATGTTATGATAAAGATTGATCTTATTCTTTTCATTGTCTTCTTCATCATCATCTTCACATTGTTGTTGCATGGTTCAGGCAAGCTCCCCCGCAGGTACATAGGTACCTGGGAACAGTGGATGCAGTTTTTTCTGCATCCACACCTGGATCCACATTCAGTAGGCTCAGTCAACATTAGTTCTATAATTAAATATGAATTGATTTTGTATGTTTTAATTGTTTTAACTTGGATCATCAAAATAAATAGATAACCTTTTTTTTTGTCAAATTGTTATTCACATAACTATTCCCATCTTTTTCCTTAAATATACTTATATTTGGCCTAAACAATTATCAGAAGCCATCAAATCGTGCAATGATAAAAAATCAAAACTTTGCAACTATTTGTGTAATTCATGATTTTCTCTTTTAATCTTAAAAACGCTGTAACTTTATACCTACATCTTATCTATTTACATATTTGTATATCCTGTTGAAGTAAATTTAATTATCTACAACCTTCTTTCCGTCAATATTTCTGAAAAATAACAGAGAAGGAGAAACAAATAAGATTTTACAAAAAATGTGAGATGAACATTTTTTTTCGAACATTATTTTTTTTTGCGCGGATATCTCAGAAACTATGCGTCTTTCACTTATAATGTATATGATCAAAGTTGTAGCAAATTTAATAAGCTTTAACTATTACACTGAACAATTTAAGCTACGACACGCCGTTTTCAAGTTAAAAGCAAAAAACCGCAAATTGGGGCATTTACACCTCCCACCACCAGAGAGCGGCAGGGTGATTTTATTCTCACCTATCATATATTCATTTGGGGACCCTCCCTGACACATTTTTGAAAAAATTGGGAATACATAGATTTGTTCCTCTATTTTTCCTTATTTGGACTTTTTTGCTTGAACTATATAACCGAAACCCAATAATATTTGACCGAACGGCTAGATTGAGTCGTAATATACCATCAATGATTCACAATTATTTACTATGCCACAAAGCCATAGGCTATGTCACTCACAATCGAAAACCTATCGCAATTCACATTTGACTCTTTATTTATGTCATTTTATTTGTATGACCATTGATCACATCGTTGACTTCAATCACGGCCACACCCAGCCCGCGGACTCCAGGCCGGGGCCTTCGAAGTGGCAACGTTGCAAGTAGTGTTGTAACAGCTGTTTTTGAGGCAGCTAATAATGGTATTTGAATACGAAAGCTTGGTTACTGGGATATGAAAATATTGACTGCAATTTAAAATGTTCAGGAATAGATTTTCAATTTATATTGTTTTGGTTTTCAATTCTATATATTTTATTTTAAATCTTTTAATAAATTGATATTAATAAATTTAAATTTAAATTAACAATACAAGAATTAATGAGCTGGTGTCACCTGTCTGCCATGATATCTTATGGGACAACTCTGGCGCTAAACAACATTACTTGTGACGTTGCCAATTCTAGCAGGCCGCGGCCTGAAGTTAAAGGTGACCATGCTGAATTATATATAATCAATTATCAAATATATTTCAAATAACATTACATCAAATAATATAATGTTTTGTTTTGCAACTTGTATCTTTTACCATAAATTAAACATGATCACTTACTGTATTATTTCAATTCAATGACTCTACGGACGTTGTTTAAAGTGACAAAGAATATACTGGATTTAAAGTCAGTGTCCTTTACTTACAAAATATTTAAATAGTACAGTAGTTTACAGGATCTTCTATACCACTCATACGTTTACGTTGACCTACTTAACCTTTATCGATGCCACATGCCGTGACTGGATTCTTATTTCATGCTGCTAAATTAGCTGCAGAATGGGGATCAACTCTTTTCCTTTTTAAACCACTCCAGTTTTTTTCCCGTTCAAACAGAACTCTGTGAGATGTTATAACTATACAGATAATGAACTTATATTAGGAATCTATGTTAAAGGTATAACTGATCAGACAGTCATTCAGTACGATACACATGCGACTTTTTATTTATTTTTGTTAGATTTTGTTAAAACAACCACAATCGTTCCATGGTGTAGGCCTAATACCGACCATAAACAGAGTGAAGTTAAATATGGGGATCCGTTTAGAATTTTTAAGGATTGCCATAAGCAGATGACATTAAAAATAATATTCATTGGTAATCCGGGGGATATATAGCACTATCATGAAAACAAGCCCACATGAACTTTACCGATGTAACACCAAAACTCTTGGGCCGATGTCTGATGTATTACACGAGGCAGCAAAAGACACAATTTTGTACTATAAATGACAAATACATTTTACAATATGATGAGAAGTCTTACTTACTTACTCCCTCGTTAATTTCGTCGACCAGCTCTTGTTCGATAATGGAATGAAATGAAATGATATTTATTCATCTATATACATTATTTAAATGCATGAGACACAGTCAAATTATATAACCGGATATCAAATTATATATACGGACCTCCAGAAAGCGTTCGACAGCCTTGACAGAGCCATCCTAATAAACAAATTAAGACAACTCAACATCAACAACCTGGCTCTTAAATGGATTATCAACTACTTCTCAGATCTAAACCAACGAGTTGAAATTGAATATACCAACAAAAATTCTTCAAAATTAAAACAAGATCCACCCTCACAACAACAATACAAGGAATTCCCAAGGCTTCATTCCCGGACCCCTTTTCTTCATTATTTATACAAACTCTTTATTCCCGGACTTTCTGCCCATGGAAAAACCCATCATAATGTATGCTGACGCACCATTTTATCACCAACTTTACCTCAAAATGAGAACTCAACCACCGAAGAGACCCTGAAACTGGCTGCTGGCATTTAGTCCACATTAAATCTACAAATTCACAAATCCAAAACAATCAACGTAAATTGTTCAACAATCAACCGAACCAACCCTTTTTACCCCCAGCCAACCCAAACAAATCAGGATCCATAGCCTCAGCCACAACAACTGAATTCCTTGGCATTACCATTGCCAGCAATATAAATTGGCATGACCATATCTCCTCACTGGAAAACAAACTATAATCCAAAATAACTTTAAAATACACAGGTTTTAACGTGCAATAACTTAAGGGGATATGACAGTGAAAATGCTTACTTCCTTAACATTATCACTAGGTCTTTCAAACTTATACCATGTGTTTTATAGGCATAAGAATAGGTATAAACATAGTTAAAAGTAATTTTTTTCGTAAAGTACACCCTTAATATTTTTTTTTAGGTAATTAACTAAATTTGATATAACTTCAGTTCTAATTATTGGATTTTAATCATTAAACCATCAGTTTTTTGTACAAGTCCTTGAAATAACGGATAACCCTAAATAAATAGTATATAGTTAGGTAAGAATGAATTCGGATTTGACAGCATCCCACCAACCGATCATACGTCCAACCTAACAACACGAAACACCGAAAACAAACCAGCAAAAACAGTGGCACGTTTTTCTCTAATGTTTAACCAGAGAGTAGTGACTTCAGTTAATCTATTTAACTAAATGCTACTGACCTAGCCTACTACAACAACAACGCGCTATAATAATGCCCATAACGAGAAGGAAGCACAATTTGTTTTTCAGGACTAATTTTGCCAACAGTGTCATTTAGAGGCTTCTAATTGACTATAACGAAGGTTTAGTAATTGAAAAATTATTTTTGTTCATAGAATAAAATTATAAATGCCTCAAATTCAATTTTATATTTTTTTATTATGAAATTAAACTATCATAACCTAACCAAACTAACCAGACTTGCTAATAATGAAAAATCAAATAAAGGTTTAACAGAAAAAAATATTTCTGTTCATAAAATAAAACTATAAATGGGTCAAATTCAATTTCATAATGTTTTAATTATAAAATTAAACCGTCATAACCTAACCAAACCAACCAAACTTGTTGATAATGAAAAAAATCCAATACAAAAATTGTGCTACGGGTGGGATTCGAACTCGGGTCCTTCGGATCTTCAGCCCAGCACTCTATCCACTTCACCAGCGAGGCCGTTGGCATCAGCCGTATCGTCGCGGTAATGATGTTCCCTCAGCCAATCAGAAGCCTCAAAATAATACTGTAGGCAACACTAATCCTGAAATAAAAATTCAGCGAGAAGGAATCGAGGAAACGTACTGAACTCGACTGAAAATTGAAAATCTTCATTATTTACTAGAACTAGAATAGAAGAAGAAGAATTCAATTCAATCCAGTCGTGATCGACCTCGACCAGACCAATGGGGGAATGTTTATGGCATTTAGCTTAGCTTGCTTGCTTAAAGCAATAAAGCAATGCTTGCTTAATGTCATTACGTAGTAAACACTAAAATTATGTTTACGGATGTATGAACTGTTATACTTCGATTATTGCTTTTTCAATATTAGGTTGAACATATTCAGAGGACAAAAATATTCCAAGGTATTGTAGTAGCCTACCCTATTTTCGCAACCACTTTTAGCTATAATACTTAGATATAGTAACACAAAACCTTTCCTAACCTCACTTAAAATGACCGGCACAGCGTTTAATTTTCTCGCAACAACACTAAGATATATTCTAATTCGTTGATTATTATTGAACCTTATTGGGCAGGATCCACATTCCCTCATTCTTGACAGATCTTGGATTTAGGCCACGTTATTCTGGTTATTCAGCTTCTTGAACTGCGTTGTCATATAGGCTATCTAGGTAAGCGTAGCCTATACCCATTCATAGACCTATGTGTGTCAACCTTTGAGTCCAGCTTGATCTTTAGTAATAGTGTTACAGTAAAATGCAAAGAAAACGCTAATTAAACCTAGCCTTCCATTGCCTTTTTAGTAAACTTAGGACAATCTTAATTAGGTCTGATCAGCTCTGATTTTATCGAGGTTAAAGGTGTACCCCAATGCTTTGTGCTTGGTCCTTTCTTGTACCTGATTTTTTTAATGACATGTATTGTAATGACCCTTATTTGTCAGTACCTACTCTACGCTGATGACACAACCTTATGTTCAGATCCTTTAAATGTTTCGAATGTAGGCCTATGTTAATCAACCGCTCTCAAATGCCCTCCCTAGCCTCTTCCAAAAGCTGGTTTGCATTCAATCATAAATGAGCAAACAACTTAACTTAATTAATTAATTTTTTTCTTGATTACAAAAAGTGATGTTTACCCTAACTTTTGGGTTTCACTTTAGACAGCTAGCTGACTTGGAAACCTCATTTCCGTAATCTTTGTAAAAAATAATGGTACTGTGGTATTATGCGTATTCCACTTATTTTAGAGGGATTTTTTTACCGACGACCCAAAATAACTACATAATTGGAAAGAACATAGCCTACTTTAATTGACTTAGGCTACTGTCCAAATTTGACATGATTATGATTAGTGGCCTTTGAGTTCTGCCTCCCAGAAGGCAGCGAAGTCGGCGAGGATTGAGTTCAATGCGTCGCCGCCCTAGCTGCCACGTGTACTCCGCCAATTAGGTATACAGCCCGCTATGGCGGTTATGTTAGGTTGGGTTATCATTTTATGTTTGTAGGACTTTCCTCGTTTGTTATGAATCTAACGATACCAGATGAGTAACGATACTAGAATACAGGCTGTGACACGTGATACGAGCACTCCAGTCAACCACCTGACCTTGGCCTACTTGGAGGGGATTTGGCGGGCAAAATTAGGCCTATAACTCATCTGGTATCGTTCGATTCATAACTAAACGAGGAAAGTCCCACAAACATATTTATTTTAAACCAACCTAACATAACCGCCCCAGCACGCTGTATAAAGATGGCCTCCGGATAATACCAAAGTACCTTAAAATAATCTAGAATAATATCCTATCTAGGCCCTAATGAGAATTCTAAAGCAATCAGTAAGCTCTGATACACTGCTACTTTTTTTTGTGATAGGTTTAATACCTACCTTAATACCTCCTCCTTCGTCTTTTACCCACAAAGTGGGATTGACAGTCACTTATCAGGGTTACTGAACAAAAACATATATTTACAACTATTTACAATACTTCCGGCAGGCTACAGGTTCCTTTAGTCATCCCTTAGGGCCTGGATATTCTGAGATGTCATAATAGGTCTGGCTCTTGATGAAAGAGGTTAACACTGCCACAACAAGTTTTTAGATCCAACAACTGGATATGACGTGGCAGCTTATTAAAAAAACTTATTAAAAACTTAAGCTTAGGTCTTAGATAATCACACCCTGGGTAATTTACATCAAGCTGACGGCGTTGCCTGGTGTTATGCTGGTGGATGTCATCACGAGTGCTAAAGTTGGTTATATTGGCCTTAACGTATACTAGACAGAGAAGTATGTAGTGGCCAACTACAGTAAGCAAACCAAGTTGTGCAAAGAGGGGTTTGCAATGAGCACGATACTCACTCCCAGTAATAATCCTTATTGCACACTTCTGGATCCTAAGCACTTCTACAACCTTTGGCGAACGTCCGCAGAGAAGAAGGCCACAGTTGAGATGGCAGTGAAAGAGGGCATGGTACACCATCACCAAGTAGGCCTATGCCTCCGTTACGCAGAATTTAAGTTTGAGGAGGAGGAAACAGATCTGTGAGAGTCTGTTGGTGGTCACCAGGCTGATTTCTGGAAAGGCTGCAGATGATGTGCTGCGTCTTATCCTTGTTGAGTTGAAAACGGTTAGCCAGAAACCAGGCAGTTGTTTCTTCAAGGCGCTGTCTGGATATGTCCAAAGCCTGGTTGATGTTGATGTTGGTTGGCTGGTACCAGCTGACAGGAGAGAAGTGTCGCCTGCAAACATGAGGGTAGTTCCAAGGTCGTCAAGATCATTGATTATGATGAGAAAAAGGTAGTCCAAGCACTGAACCCTGAGGAACACCAAAATCAACAGGTAGAGTGCTGGAGACAGCTCCACAAACTGCTATGACCTGCGAGCGTCGTTCAAGGTAGGTACTCAGGATGGCAAGAACAGCATCCCTGATCCAATAGAAGTGGATTTTCCTTTTCTAGATGGAGTGGGAGACACAATCAAATGCCCTTCTGATATCACAGAGGGTCAGAGAGAGAGCTTGACAGTTTTCAAATGCGTTTTCCTTGCTCGCAGCAACTTTCGCAACAGCATCAACCATTGACCTGCCCTTACGGAAGCCAAATTGCATGTTCGAGAAGAGGTTAAGTCCCTCAAAAAATGCTTCAAGCTGGGGTTTTATGGTGGCTTTAACCACCTTCCAAAGACAGTGTTAGAGATGGGCCGATAACTATTAAGCTTCTGGTGGTCACCCTTCTTGTAGATAGGGACAGTTTTCGACGTCTTTAGAAAGTCTGGGAAGACGCCACAACTTCTAGTTTTCTACTGTGGACTCTTTCAATGCTACTTTCTGCTACAGTAGACTCCCTCTTATCCGGACTCCTCGGGACCGAGGCCAGTCTGGATAACAGGTTTTCCGGTTAAACCGACGTCTGTAAAAACTCGTTAAAACAGACTGTTTACTGTAATATTCTACTTAAATTTAGGAGAGCATTGTATTTAGACACGTGATCACTGGTCTCAAATCTTTCCCACGAGAACCCACTTCCTGCCGATCTAGTCCAGTTAAACTAATGTGCTGATAAAAATTGTCCAGTTAAAGAGATGTAATTTCCGCCGAGTGTAGTCCGGTTAAACCGATGTCCGGTTAAAATGTGTCCGGATAAGAGGGAGTCTACTGTATTGTATTTGTCTGTAGGGACATTTGTGCCATGTAAACAAGTTTTCTGGTGGCAAAAGAAGGCAGTAAGACTCCTTTACAACCTGAGACATGGTCAATCAGGTAAAGCAAGTTTTCACTACCCAGTTTAAAATCCTAACCATGCCATCTGGGTATATTTTAAACACTAAGAGTCTATGTTTAACAAAATATCAACTCATTTGCTCCTCAAATTCTCATCATGATTACCTAACTAGATTACATTTTAACCTTGTGTACTGTCTTAAAACAGATATACTAATTTTTATAGTTTTCAACTGACTTAATTGTTTGTTTGTTTTTGTTTTTGTTTGTGTTAAATGATGTTTTTGAAATGAAGTAAAAACTATGTAACATAATGTTAGTTTAATTTTATATTTAAAACAGTTTACAATGGTGACGAGGAGGAGGAAGGGTGAGAGACACCAGGAGCTAGTAGAAGAAGGTATATTAACACCCAGTCAACCTATTTACTGTTCTAATCTTGATAAATTCTATGAGGACGATGAGACATGGAGTTCATTCATGGTAAGGTTAGACAACTTTTTTTGAACTAAACGGAATCACGTCAGAATTTAAAAAAAGCAGTACTTGATCATTTTGATAGCACCTAAAGATTTCACGACCTGAGAATTAATCTCAGCCCATGTGACATTGAGGATAAAAGTTATGACGAAGTGTGTGAAGCTTTGCAATTATTACTGGAACCTAAGGGAAGTATTATTGCAGAAAAACATAAGTTCACTAAACAAATCCAGAATCCGTGTGAATCTGTAGGCAGCTTCGCCAAAGATCTGAAAACCTTAGCCAGTAAATGTGATTTTAAATGTCCAAAATGTAATGCATCAACATCTGACGTTCACCTGCGGCGACAATTATTTTGGGAATTCATGATGGAAAGTTGCTGTCTAGATTAATTGAAATTCACAAAAATAAAACGTTTAACGTTGTCTTGAAATAGAAAGTAACTTTGAGCAAATCAAAAGTGAAACAACAAAAATCCAAGAATCAAATTTGCAATCAAAAGTTGGAGAACAATTTCAGATTTGAGGGAAGAAAAGCGCTGGATATTTGCAAGGAAGAAAGGGTAGTAACATATCATGTTTCAGGTATGGGGGACACCATCACATAAGTGCGTGCGAAATTCCAGCAGACATTAAATTTTGGAATTGTGAGAGGAAGGGACATCTCAGCAAAGTTTGAAGGAGAAAGAAACAAAACATGCGACAAGCTAATGACGCTTCGACAGGTAATAAGTATGAAGAGGAAGGTGAGTGTCAAAATCCACCTTTTATGTCAATGTTATCCATTGTGGATAGAAAGAAGAAATGTACTAAATTGTCTAAGCTCTCGGATGATCCATATCAACCCGAAATGGTCAACAGGCCGGGAAAGATTATGTTAGAGTGCACCATTGACGATAAGCGTAACTCTTTTGAGTTAGATACTGCTGCGGTCAGTACTATACCGCTGCATCTGTTTAAGAAATTATTTTCAGATAAGATCCTAAATAGAACAAGAATGCCGTTAAGAACCTATACAGGAGAAATAATTCGCCCGGTAGGGTTTGCGACTGTCGAAATTTGCTTTGAAAATCAAATATCTGTGGGCAACCTGGATGTTATTCGGGGAAATGTAGACAATATTTTTGGAAGGGAATAGTTAAAGTTGTTCAAAATTGAGCTTCCTTCATTAAGTCAGGTATCAGAAGATCATACAGATCATAAAAAAGACCAGTTTATAGAGAATCTTAAGAGGGAATTTCCAAATGTTTTCTTACCAGGAGTGGGTAAAGTACTGAACTGTGAAGCTCATTTGAGTTTGAAACCAAACTCTAAGCCGGTTAACCTGCCACCTCGCCCTGTTCCTTTTGCTTTAAGGGATAAAGTCAATTATGAAATTTACAGGTTAGAAAAGGAGGGAATTCTCTCAAAGTTGACCTACAGTCAATGGGGTACACCTATAGTACCGATAGTACCTATAGTACCAAACGGGGTTATCCGGCTTTGTGCTGATTACAAGGTATCAGTTAATAAGACCTTGGAACCTGATCATTATCCAATTCCAACCTTAGATGACATATTTGCGAGCATGAGTGGCTGTAAGTATTTTTCGACTATTGATATTTCTAAAGCATATTTAAACATTCCCATGGACAATGAGAGTGCCAGAGTACAGGCCATTAGCACATATAAGGGTGTATATGCTGTTAATAGAATTAGCCTATGTTCGGAATCAAAAATGCTCTAGCTGAGTGGCAAAGATTGATCTCCCAAGCTCTATAGACAACATTCCAGGTGTTACGGTGTTTTACGATGACATTAGAGTTGTGAGTAAAACGTTAGATGAGCACAAAGATCTGCTAAAAGAAGTTTTCAGAAGGTTGCGAGTCAACAGTAAGAAATGTCATTTATTTAAAGCAAAGATTGTGTATTTAGGGCATGAAATATCAGATAAGGGTATTCACAAATGTAAAGACAAAGTAGAGGCAATAGTGAATGCTCCCCGACCGACCAATAAAGATGAGCTTAAAAGTTGGTTGGGTCTCATTAATTAACTATTATGGAAGGTTTGTCAATCATCTCTCAAGCTTGTTGCACCCTTTGTATGAACTGACCAGAGGTGGTAGGAAGTTTACCTGGACCTCAGAATGTGAGAAATCTTGGCTTCAATCAAAAATGAAATTGCTTCAGATAGAGTTTTGGTTCCATATGACCCTAAATTACCAATTATTCTGTCAGTTGATGCCAGTCCAGTAGGGCTTGGAGCTACTCTTTCACCCACTCTCCCGGATGGATCGGAAAGACCAATATGTTTCGCTTCTCGCACTTTTACTCTCACGGAACAGTCGTATTCTCAAATCGATAAAGAAGCCACAGCAATCTTTTGGGGTGTAAATAAATTTGTTCAATATGTGTTTTCCAAAAGGTTTATTTTAAGAACAGATAAACAACTACTTGTTTCTATCTACAACCCCGCAAAGGAATTACCATGAATGACTGCGCAAAGACTTCTAAGGTACGCCATATTCCTGCATAGTGTGGTGGCTTAGCAAAATGATCGTGACCTGATGGATTAAAGCTGCAGCTTTTGCACATTTCTTCCATACCCTAAATACAAACAATTTATGGGGGGGTGCCCGATTTTTAGGTCCGCCATCTTGAAATACGACGCCATCTTTGTTTTCTTTAGAGGAATTGAACTATTCATTGAAAATGGCCTAATATCACCCAAAAGCACACTTTTAGGCCATTTTGTATACAACATGTTTTGTTCACAATTAAATTTGCTATAAAATGAGATAAAAACCACGTCGATAACTTAAATAGTCTTGAAGATATAAACTGTTAAAGTTGAAAATTTGATATATTCCTCTACGCTTCATGTAGTTTTTGCTATATATCACCCAAACGGTCAACGGTACGTATCTGTTATTATAATATATTTTATTCGTAATTAAATTTGCTACAAAATGAGATGAAAATCTCTAAATTAACTTAAATAGTTCGGAAGATAGAAACCGTTAAAGTTATAAGTTTCTTTAATTTCTGTATGCAATAGGTCCGTGTTTCTTTAAAGTCCCCGCGCTTTGTTTTTTTTGCACGTATTGCGTCAGAAGACTGCAACTTCACACATCAATACTGGACCTAAAATAGTACTTTTTAAAGTACTTCTTGACTTTTTTCTCCCAAGGGGGGTCGGCCCACAAGGAGTAAGTTGAAAATCTTAAATAATAGCATAGGCCATGATGCATATCAAATTAAAGAGATTTACCTGTAGAACGCGTTACCACAAACTGCACTTTAAAAGGACATGTGGGTCAAAGGTTATAAAGTTTTATAGTTTTGCTTATTTATTTATAAGTAACGGTCAACACCATTTTATCTCATCTTGATGAAGCTTGGAAAGTTGCCATGGGGTCTTAAAAATGGTAATGTGCTACCAATTTTCAAGAAAGGTGACCCATCTGTCAAAAATCATCGTCCAGTGGTGGTACAACCTGCATTGGCTAATATATTTCCAGCAATTCTACTTCATGGACTCTCTTTTTCTTTGAACAATGTCATCGTGCCCTGTCAACATGGCTTGAAGAAAGGGCGATCTACCTCGAGCAATTTGGTTCTGTACCAGGATGACATTATGCAAGCCTTTTCTCGTAACCATAAGGACGATTCTGTCAATTTGGACCTATCCAAGGCTTTCGACCGTGTAAGTCACACTTATCTCGTGGCAAAGCTTGGTGGATTGGGGACCACTGAATCGTACTTGTAAGATTTGAGGACTATTTGTGGAATCACTTTTTAACAATGAAACTTGCTGGAGCGAAGTCTTGTAAGTTTGAAGCTTCTTCTGGTGTACCTCAAGGATCTCTATTGGGACCAATTTTATTTTCAATACTCATTAATATATGGCTGACGTTGTCAAAGATTCTTGACAACCGGGTTCATTCGCTACTACTCCTCTGATAAGACGAAATGAAATGAAATGAAAATCCTTATTTATTGAGGCGAACTTAGGACCTCACGGTCCTTTCTTACAGTTAACCTCTATTTAAGACCACTATTTTGAGAGGGGTGCCTCAGGGCTCTGTTTTAGGACCTACCCTATTCCTGCTATTCATTAACACCCTTCTATCTTGCATATCAACCGCCAAACCAACACTATTTTCTGATGACACCTCACTCTCCATTTCCAGCCGCAACATCGAAAGCTTGGAGCTCACTACCTTTCGGGAAGCCAGTAACTCAATCGAGTGGTTTGATTCCTTTCTCCGTCAACGCCGAAGAAACCCAACTTTTGCACTTTTCTATTTCAAAGAGACTCTCTAATGGATTCAGCCTACTTCTGGACGACACAACAGTTCATCCAACTAACAGTGTTAGGTTTCTGGGACTGACACTAGATTAACATCTTGATTTCTCAGATCACATTAAGCAGGTTTCAAGAAAAGTCAGTTCTGGAATTTTTGTTCTACGTAGTTTAAAGAACACATCGCCAGTCTGATTTGTAAACTACGTGCAGAAGGTGGTAAACATGTTCAAAAACTTTGGACTTCGGGATTCAGCCATGATGGCGGTTTGTCTAGATGAAGAGGAAGAAAGTCAGTCATCTCAGGAGGGCAGTGGAAAACGGAAAATTTGGGTCCATCCTGCATGGAATGAAAGGTTGTTTACTTAAGTGCCCATCTTGTATATTAAACACATTCGGTTTTCTCTCTCGAGTTCGTTTGGCTCTTCTACCCGTCCGATTTTCATGAGCGAGGTCTCAAATTGAAGATATGCACGCACAGATTTCACATCAAGCATCGGCATATATTTATCTTAAACCATTATTCTTAAAACTTAAGAAAGGTGATTTTTAAGAAACAACCCATCCTGCATCCGACAAACGAATAGACTGCAGTGTCGGTGCGTGATCGGAGTCAAAATCGGAGTAGTATCGGAGTATGACGTGACGCGTGTCGGAGAGGTGTAAACAACTGCGTTCAAAGTTATGTACCATTCCCCTCTCCGACAGCCGTACCACAGTATGATCGTAGTCGGATCGGAAGGGTGTATGACAAGTGTGTCCCCGCCTTTATACAGTTGGTCTTTCACAGGACATCGAAAGAGTGCAGCTCTTTTTTTTAGAATCGTAGGACTTCGACTGGGATACCCATTCAGGGATGTACCCATTTGAGGATCTTCGACAGCATCTTCGTCTAAACCACTTGAGTTCTCGAAGGCGTATTGCTGACCTGGTTTTCCTGAGGAAGATTCTCATTGCAGAACTTGACTCTCCTGAGGTACTGAGCAGGGTAAATTTTCGCTGCTCCAGACCATACTGATCCCAGGACCTATTTGAAAGGGGATATCATTCTACAGCATATGCCTACAACAGCATGCTACCAAGACTACATCGTTTGGGAAACAATACTCCTAAAAATCTCGACTTTTTCTCCTCAAGTTTTATTACTTTTAGGAAATAGCTGCTTGCTTGTTTTTCATAATCCTTGGTGCATTATACAGTAAAGTGGTCCTATGATTTAGTTTGTTATTGCATTTCTTGTTTGCCTTCATATTTATTAAAATGTTGATACATTTTGATAGAATTTCTAAATATTATCACTTTAAACCAATTAATTTATGGAATTCCAGATTTATTTACATCTTTTTTATTCAATTCTTGTTAAGATTGTTATACATTTATTCTTGTTGATCATTGTTTTGCTTGTTAATACTATTGTTGGTTATGTATGATCCTTGCTGTTAAGTTCCGTTACGTTTGCTATATGTTATGCAATGAGATGAAATGGTGTTGACCGTTAATTAATAAATAAATAAGTAAAACTATAAAATTGTATAACTTTTGACCCACATGTCCTTTTAAAGTGCAGTTTGTAGTAACGCGTTCTACAGGTAAATCTCTTTAATTTGATATGCATCATGGCCTATGCTTTTATTTAAGATTTTCAACTTACTCCTTGTGGGCCGACCCCCCTTGGGAGAAAAAAGTCAAGAAGTACTTTAAAAAGTACTATTTTAGGTCCAGTATTGATGTGTGAATCTGCAATCTTCTGACGCAATACGTGCAAAAAAAACAAAGCGCGGGGACTTTAAAGAAACACGGACCTATTGCATACAGAAATTAAAGAAACTTATAACTTTAACGGTTTCTATCTTCCGAACTATTTAAGTTAATTTAGAGATTTTCATCTCATTTTGTAGCAAATTTAATTACGAATAAAATATATTATAATAACAGATACGTACCGTTGACCGTTTGGGTGATATATAGCAAAAACTACATGAAGCGTAGAGGAATATATCAAATTTTCAACTTTAACAGTTTATATCTTCAAGACTATTTAAGTTATCGACGTGGTTTTTATCTCATTTTATAGCAAATTTAATTGTGAACAAAACATGTTGTATACAAAATGGCGTAAAAGTGTCCTTTTGGGTGATATTAGGCCATTTTCAATTAATAGTTCAATTCCTCTAAAGAAAACAAAGATGGTGTCGTATTTCAAGATGGCGGACCTAAAAATCGGGCACCCCCCCATAAATTGTTTATATTTAGGGTATGGAAGTAATGTGCAAAAGCTGCAGCTTTAATCCATCAGGTCACAATCCTTGCCGATATTGTCTCTAAGCCACCACACTAGCAAGGGTTTTTTACTACGAGGTTCAACATATAACTTCTGAGGAGAATGCCTCATCTGATGCTCTTTCGAGAGCACCGATAATAGGAAAAGGATGAAAATTTCATGGATGACATAAACAGAGCGTGTTTATACCAAATTAGGCAATTCACTGATGTATTGCCTGTAAATCTGGACGACATTTAAGAGGAAACTCAGAAAGACATTGTAATAAAAGATATTTACGAGTGCTTACGAAGAGGTAAACCATTGGGTCATACGGAGTATAAAAAACACTTGGATGAATTGAGTATAGTGGACGGTTGTATAATGAGAGGCGATCAAGTTATTATACCACGCACTCTGAGAAAACATGTTTTGAATGATCTACATTCGTCTCATACAGGAATTGTTCAAATGATGGCCCTTGCAAGAAGTTATGTCTGGTGGCCAGATATGGATCTCGATATAGAACAATTTGTGAAACAATGTACACCCTGCCAAATAAATCATAAGAATCCTGCTAAAGTGTGGCATCCATGGGAACCAGAAAATGCACCGTGGAGAAGAATACATGTTGATTTCTTAGGACCTGTCTGAAATCAATACGTTATACTGGTTGTAGATTCATTCTCTAAATGGTCAGAAGCCTGTCCCGTGACACAAGCAACATCAGAGAAAACCATAGAGTTTTTGGAAGATATCTTTGCACGATTCGGCCTACCTTATACAATGGTGAGTGACAATGCTTCGATATTTAAATCAGAAGAGTTTTGTATTTACTTAAAACAGAATGGTACAACAGAACAGAAAACAGAATGGTGGAATTCATAGAACCATTGCACCCTATAATCCGCAGAGCAATGGCCAAGCAGAACGCTATGTTCAAGAAGTGAAAAGGTACTTAAGAAAAGAAGTGGACACAAAGGGAAACCTAAAAGAAAAACTTCTTAAAGTTCTCTCATCTCACCGGCGAACACCGACGTCGACAACAACAAAAAGTCCGGCGGAATTGATGTTTGGAAGAAAACTGTGGATTTCGTTAGATGTGTTGAGACCTTCACCGGAGTCAACATTTAAACCTACCTTTTGCACAGCCCAACAAGGACGTACATCTTTCAAAGGAACCATAAGAGAGTTCAAAGAAGGTGAACATGTTTTGGTGAGAGAAATTATGAAAAATGGCAAAATTGTTTGGAGAAAAGGTGAAATAAAGAAAAGAATTGGAAGAGTGATGTACTCCGTTGCTGTTAATGACATGTTATGGAGACGGCACATAAATCAACTTCGGAAGATATAGAATTCACAGTCTCCTTGAACTACTTTATGTGAACTATTTCATGGGGGAAGAGTTTGTACTGTCTTAAAACAGATATACTAATTTTAATAGTTTTCAGCTGACTTAATTGTTTGTTTGTTTGTTTTTGTTTGTGTTGTTTATGATTTAGAAATGAAGTAAAAACTATGTAACATAATTTTAGTTTCATTTTATATTTAAAACAGTTTACACCTTGTTACTCCATATGTAAGGCTTGAAAAAATCCGGTATTGTCATGTTTAGTTGTTAACCATCAACTTGGTCCTTACAATAAACTCCCATTAGCTAAAAAATTTGTTATATAATTAAATTTAAAACAACTGTAGGCCTAACTCATTTTCTAAAGGACCAATCCTACTACTCTGTAGCTGACTACATGGACGATCGCCTACTATCATGACCTGTCAATCTGTAAATGTAACATATTTTATTTGTTCTCATTTTTCATATTTATTTGTTTCACTAGTTTCAACTCTTTATCCTACCATGTCCATTTCTTGACATGACCTGTTGCATTATCTGTATGCTTAAGGAAATAAAAATCAATTGTCTTTTGACAATAGAGTTAGCAGATTACCTATGCAATAGTTTCAAAAGAGCAGGGCCGGTCCTAAACAGTTTTCTAAGGTCAGCAAACAACATTTGCCCCTCCCCCTTTTTAAAACAACTTATATGGTAGTAAGGCTTATCTCTGGATAAATGTAAAAATACGAGTAATTATAAATGCTTAAGGACGTTTGAAACGTGCGAACATCTGTCGGATGAGTCTATTTGGTATTATTTTTGGTTATTGTTATTTTGTAATAACATTAAATCAAGTCGGCCTAGTGGATATATGCACATGAGTCCCACCTTACGATTTCCGATTTTCTCTAATTCCTTACTCCTACAGTATTACAATTTGGCGTTGTCAATCAACTTTCAACCTCTAGCATTAAATTTATAACACAATAAGAAGCGAAACCTTGTTATGGGCTTACAGGGAACATGAGTAGGTTAGGACTATAGTTCACAGAGATTAAAACTAGGAGCCCCTCCAGTTTGCTGGCTCGAGAGGGTTGGAGATAGGAATGTGTCGGTTCTCGATTCTAATTCTCAATACCATCGATACTTGGACATTAGTATCGGTATCGAGAATCGATTAAAATAAGTCGTTGAACATTAGAGACAGCTTAGGCGCCCCCTTTTTCTTGGCGCCCTACACGACTGCGTATTTTGCTTACCCAGCTTAAGCCGGCCCTGCAAAAGAATAGGGAAAAGGTGAGGCTTCTATCAGGCCATAGGCCTAGACTTCAACACTTTAAATCCTAAGAACAGCCAGTTTTTGATACAGTGAGTCTCTATTGTCCGACTCTCACTGTGGATGATTGAGTACCGTGGAATCACAATTCTATCATGCTATTTCTGTGCGGTATGACTGTACACAGCAGTAGTAGGAGCAAGACCCCCAGATGCCCGTCTTGCCGCCCAGGCTGTACTCAAAACTATGCACCAGGCTTTAGTGACCTGCACCTAACTGTACTTTTTCCTAGTACATGCCACACGGCATATACCACACAGTAGCAGACTCTACACCTGCTCTCTGCCACCCCTGCTGTTTGAAGTTTAGTGCAAAACAAGATCTGTGTCTGAGTGGAGGGGTATCGCTTTGTTCTATATTCTACATTTTATTGATAGATGACCTTTGGATTGTATGAGTTAACTAACAAAGGTATAACATCCCTGTTGTCTGTCAAAACAAACAATTTTAATATAATTTAACTAGAGTTGTTTTGTGCTGTCAAAAATAGAGCACATAATCAAGTTAGTGCTTTGCTAATGATCCCTCATGATGGAGTTTGTCAGGAGATTTAAATGAAACAAAAAATACATAACACAAAAAAGATTAAACATTTTTATTAAATTGGTCGACGATTCAGCACAAGACCCGGCGCCGGTGGAAGATAAGTTACGAATGTCAACATGTTGGTAGCGTTGACCTCTACACCACTGTGCTATCCTTATCCAGTCCTTTTTTTTGCCCCCCTGGCTATCAGTGAATGGTAATATTGTAGATAATTACAATATTATCGCAGGTGGAGCGAGCTGGTCTAGTGGTTAGAGCGCAGGACTCTGGTTCCTGGGGTCTCGGGTTCAAATCCCGCCAAATCACCAATGGATTTTATCTAAGTGATAATGCCGTAACCCCTAGGTCTAGCCTGAAGTAATGTGAAAAACAATTCCAGGCTCGTGCCTAGCGTCCTAGGAAAAAAAAATATTGTAGATAATATTGGATTCAAATGATAATTTTTCATTAAAAATGTTTTGTAGTTGCTTTTTTGATACCCTATAAATTTTTAATCCTTCAACTGCACACTAATACACTAACATACATAATTATTTAGAATCAGTACCTACATTTTGACTACAGTAGCCTACTTAGTGTGGTGCTGCATACTTATGTAATATTTTTGTTGTACAATTCAAACATTCTTGTAGGATATTACCTTATGTATTTATTTAGAGATGTAAATAAAGATTATTTGATTTGATCATTATATATTGGTTGTTTCGTATGTACAATTTTTATTCTCTTACTTTAATGCATTGCCATTGTATAGCATTTATGGTTTGTAATTATAGCCGTTTTGGGTAGTATACTTGTAGCTATTGTTGTACATTATTGTTGAAACAGCTACTGTAATCAAATAACAGCCTAATGTACGGAACCACACAATGAAAATGTGTTTTGACTTTGTATATGTAGTTATGAACAAAACAACATGTTATTTGCAAGTTAGGAGCTATACACAGTTAGGAGTCAAAAACAAAAAATCTGAATAAATGGCAGTCTTCTGTACATTGAATATCCTTAGGAATCAGTAAAATTGTATTATTTCTGTTGCAATACGAATGAAGTTCTTGATCAAATCCCGCGACTTTGGGATTAGTCTAAACGATCCTGGGATCAAAGGATAAATCATGGGATTTTATTATATTAATGTTATCACGTTTAGCTATACAGATCTTATTTTAAACACGTTATGACAAAGACACATAATCACGTATTACACATCTACAAAATGCCACTTTGTTTCCTACTAGTAAAACATTATGTTTAGTAACTCCACAGAGAAGTAAGATACAGAGGATACAAGCTTATGGGACAACCGTGCACTTTTAGCTCCCTGGTATGGTGGGGCGGTAATGTACCGGTACTTGTACCAAACAAGGAAGAGCCACAAAGCATTTTTGTACAGCAGTTGTGGCACGCAGGGCCTTCCTACAGTGTGAGTGCTGTAGTATGTGATGGCGAGGGGAAGGGGACGACAATTAGATTTCGCTAGGAAGTGTACCATTGAATCTATCTTACTTCTCTGAGATAACTCCTATTTGGACTAATACTTACCAACACTCCTGTTGCCACCAGCCAGTTGTACTCACAGTTCTCTGTTTTCTTATCTTTATCTCGCCACAACAAACACAATGAAAGATATATCATTTCAAAGATTTTAGATTTGCAACAACAAATATATTTTAAGAGAGTACAATGGATAAAATTTACTTGATTTTACGATTTTGTTAGCTTTTATTGAATCATCTGGAGCAGAAAAGATTTTATTTCACACCAGTAAAATAATATACTAAGATTCAAATTATAAATAAAATAATATACTGTACTAAGATTCAAATTAGAAATAAGTTGTTCTATAGTAGCAGCCCGTGTAAGACACGCACGGTTTTGTAAACTTTAAAATAATTACTCATCTCACTAGTCTAGAACAAATAATAAAGATAGAATGATAAACATAAAACCTAAGTAATGCAATTGGTGTGTTTGAAAACTTAGCAAATTGTATCTAGACTTACAACATTATTAAGAATTATTTCAATCACTGATTGTCACGTTATGGTTCCCATATTAAATGGGTTTTTTGTGTTCTGTGTTAAGTTAAACATCTCAAGCTAACATAAAATTATTAAAACTATAAGTTTTGTAATCCTGTTAATTCCAGAGTTTTAAGGTTTTTAAAACCTCCGGGGTCATATCATGTGTGTATAGTGCCTATAATCATGAATATGTGGTTTTCAGAATGGAAGAGAGCGGAGAGAAACAAAACGCAGTGTCCGAATGGTTTGCCTCCCTCGTCTTGTCAGCAGCCAAAGACCCATGGGGCTTCATATACACGTTCTTTTTGTACATGTCTCCTTTGCTTGTGGCATCACTTTTTCTTTCCTTCAAACTGGTTAAAGATCTCAAGTCTCAAAAGACTGATAAGAAGAAAAAAGTCAAACGAGACAACAAAGGGAAAAAGAAAAAGACCAAAGGTAAGTTTTGTTAGTTCAGTAACTTCAGTAAGTTCAGTAGTTGGATTAGTTCAGTCTTGATTATTCAAACAAAAACGGGCGTGTCAAGTTTAGATAAACTGTCTTGTGACAGGTTGCCGAATTAAACACAAACTTTAAAACAAAATAATTTATTACAATAAAAAAAATTAACTTCCGACTTGCTGTACCATTCACAAATGTTTGAATTTAGGTCTATTAACAAATTTACAAGTACAATTTCAGCTTAAGAGTAAAATAACAATTCTGCGGCATAGCTTTACAATGCTAAGTTAAAGATTATCATGTTTGGTTTCATTTTAGAAAAAAAGGGGGGAAACATAGCTTCCCGAGGAGGCTATGGGAAAAGGAGATGCGGAATTTAGGAATTCGACCGTCCGAACCGAATTTAGACTAGCTTCAGCTTAGTTCTCTCCGTTTGTAACCAGGTTGGCTTTAGAGGGGCATCGACCAATCAACATTGCGGCTATGCCGCATGACGCCAGTCGGTTGGCCGTAAGTAGCTGCTTCCTAACGATCACTTGGGGCGTTAGACAACCTGTAGTTGCGCAGTTACTTGGTTCAGCGAGGAATTTACTGTGCTGATGCAGAAGTTAGGAGGTTAAAACAGTTCAATGTTACAGACCATTCTTTTAAAGTTGGAATAAAGCAAAGATTTTGTGACGGTATTGACAGGGTTTCTAGAGGGTGTAGCCATAAACCCTCCCCAGCTGATTTGTTATTGGTCTGGGATTTTTTGGGGCCGTCACAGTCTCAATAAGTTGTCACATGTTACTCAATTATCCACAGAGATAGTCAAATTACATGGAAGAGTTCATTTTCCTACTACTGGATATTAAAGATTTAAATTATTAAATTAACTGTTACCTGTTCAATATCGATTACAGTTACCTGTTACCTGTTCGGTTTTGTTGGATGACGACCGGTTTCACAAGTGTATTTAAGCAATCGTTCTATGAGGATTGATCTGATGATGTGACCGTCCTCACGAAACCGGTCTTCACCCATCAAAACCAAAGGATATTGAATAGGTAACAGTTTATTTAATAATTTAAAATACATGTAAGGGCTGTTAATAAGACTCCCCTGATTCTGTTAAAAAGGAATAATAGTTTTTTAAGTAAATTTTTGATTATTTTGCCCAAACCAGCTGGAAATGAAAAGGTAAGATAATATGGACCATAATAAAAACCATTGTAAAAAGTTAAAAATCATAAAACCAATAAAATATTTCTGTTGTTAAACTTATCATAGGCTTTAAGTTTGTATTTAATTTAAACTGCTATCTTAGAATACATAGTGGTGGTTTTCGCATCAACCGCATAGTCAGTTTTGTGTGAGTTGGTGGCTCAGTTGGTAGCGTCACGGACTTCGGGCCCAAGGCAGCGATGTCGTGGGTTCAGATCCTGGTCACTGCCACTAAAATTTATTAGTACAGTTCACCTTCGTACTGTACCGGCTCACCCCTTGCTTTGCTGGATGCGTTCCACGCACAGATCTGTAGTCTATGTGGACGGGCAAATGCAAGGTTAAAAGAGGTCTTAAAAAAAAAAAAAGTTGTGGATAGTTGACAGACGTTTTCCCCTTACTGTGAAGTGGCATACTCATTGGCTAGGCTGAGACTAAATAGGAGAAGTTCGTCCAGGTATATTTATCGCTGGGGGTGAGGACATTGGCACGCCCGAGGATGCCTAGGCCTACCCGTGCAGTATTGAAGATTAGTGGATGCAGATACACTATTCCCATGATACTGTGCGTTTAACATGGGTTTTATATGGGCAATTGGAGTTTTGGGTTAATTAATAGAAAACGACCAAAGATAGGCGGTAGGTTTAAATTTAAAAGTTGTTTGTTTTTACAAGACCTTAAAAATGATACACAATATTACATATGTTGCCATTTAAAAATTTTCATTTACAAGGCTACCAACTTAAAAAAAAATTAAAATCATAGAAAAAATATTTAGTTTTTAAAATGTTGACTTGTCGTATATCAAATTAAAGCTGAACCTACGAGGATTAAGAATTTTCAAACAGAACGAAAATAAGTTTAGTGGTTGTCAAGATACAGGGTATTCTGTATCAATATTTTCTATAAAAATGGCCGCCATTTTGAAACGGTCAAAGATAAATGAGTTCTGTTTTCACTAAATTGTTTGTCTAGTCTAGAGCTTTAAAATGATGCATAACATGACATATGTTTACATTTGAAAACTCTGAGATTCAAACCCATGACCCCCAGTTTCTTGAACACCCTGTCTTTTTAAAATGGTAAAAATATTTTTACGTTGTTCCTTGGGTATGAATTAGTGGGGAAAAGTTTTGTTTCATCTCTGTATGTCAAGCCGTTCGTCTGTAATCTGTTTAGGACAGCTTAGAAGATTCACCCTGTATATGTGAATTTGAACGGATGGTAGTTTTGGCCTCTAGGGACCTCAAAAAAACCTCAAAAAATTTTTTGACCTAAAAAAAAATCGGTCCCGGGTCCAAGTCTTACCATGAGTACTACGGTAATAGCTTATTCCCTATATGGGACATTCGCTAAAATCAAACGATATTGTCAAAACTGCAAGAACTACTTACCTACCACATAAATCTTAGCAAGGTAACACAATCTTAGATTTAATTGTGTGAATAATTTACTCCCTTAAAATTTTGACTAGCTCCACATGTGTTACATTTAAATTGCTACTTTATTTCGTAATCTCTGTATGAGGTGCTTTGGCTATTGCTATACAAGTTATCAATGTTTACGTTTTAATAGGAAACCATATTTTAATTTGTGTTTTTTTTTCAGATGGCTGATACTAAAGAAGACGCTCATCAAAGGTGATGTAAGTCATTCTTTGAACTTCAGCAAAATGGAATTTTTCTATGATTACATTTGTGTTTGTATGTAAAAAAAAAACCATCACTGATTGTAAATTACTTTACGACAAATAGTGATATTTATAAAAAAAAGTTTCCAATAATCCCATCAGCCTTGTGATTTTTATTGCGTGTAGTAACACTAGGAAAATTTTTTACTTCATCCCGTTTTCAAAATTTCAATTAAGTTTCTTTTTATGAGTATGAAGGACTTAAAAATACTCCTGGTCAATTTTTTGTAAAAAACTAATTTGTTACGGTCAAATGAGAACAGTATTATATAAATTTTACTGCAGCCAACAGTAGAAATGGGAAAACCTGTTAATTTGCAGTAATAATCTGGAACGTTCCTTAAGTATCTTTTTGGTAATAGGTGTAATAATACTATTATTTTAGTCAACTATTACTTCTTCATCAAGGACGATACAGCCGCTCGCCGTTAATAGGAAGACAGGACCAGCGTTATCTCACTAATAACAGTTCAGACGACGTTATAAAAGTAATCGTATTACCAAGGTACTATATTATTTTGTGATGCTTGCTATTAATAGGAAGATGCAATCAGCGGGATGGTTATTTCATTCTTTCAGTTCAGATGCCGTTAGTAAAATGATAGGGTATTCTCAGTAATCTATTACCTAGGTTATGTAAGTGATACTTCGGTAATAGTAATATTTATCCTATTATTCCTATTACGTCAAATAACGCCCACCTCTAACTTGAAAAGAGTTATCAAGTTGATTTTTCCTTAGTTTCAAATAGTAGTGTGGTACCATAGATAAAACATAGTCCCTTAGCAGATTTCCCATCCTTATAGAACAGCTGAAGCCGATTTTATTGTTAGTTCTGTCCGGTTTTCTGTAATAACCTCTACTACTACTACTAATTAAATACCTCGTTTAACCAAATAAAACTATCTAATCATGAACAATAACTCTTCCATTAGCTTGATAACCAAACAGTGAGACACAAATAATGATAAACTAACCCTAAAATAATAGAAACAAATTGTAAACAAAATACGACATCTACAGAAAATTGGACAGAACTAACAATAAAATCGGCTTCAGCTGTTCCTTAAGGATGGGAAATCTACTAAGGGACTATGTTTTATCTATGGTCGTACTAAATTACTTTTGATCAGTGATGGTTTTTGTGTGTAGTTTTTAGTTTATGGGTACTTTAGCACTGATTTACATTGTATAGTATATTTAAAGTTAATGCAAAGTGTTTTGTACTACATTTGGTGTTATAGTGAATATTAGTGTCACTGTGCACAGTGTTACCCCTCTTGATATGCAACCAGGCTTTTGGTCATTGATTTAACTGTTTATTATCTTTTATATTTAAGGTGGTAAGTTACTATCAAAATGATTTACTAAAAGTTTTATTTAGTTCTTTTAAGTCATTAAAAGTTGATTAAATTATAAGCTACTTTCATTTCTGTAAAGATTCTCTTCAACAGACTATGCCCATAACCACAGTTTGAAATTCTCCATAGGATAAAATATATTTAAACACAATTTTATTTACGTGTACGTAATTGTTGTTGAACCTGATTGTGATGAAATTTTGTACAAACAAGTTACAGGTAAACCAATATTTTTTAAATTTTACATATATGGTAATCATTATTCAACACCTAAAAATTACCGAACTTTTCAACTGGTAAAGGTAGTTCATTGTCTCATAAATACCAATCAATTCTGCGACTCAATAAAATGCACTTTTCTAAAACAAAATAAAATAAATTGCATTTTATTTTAAACATTTGTTTGCCCTTGCCTCCAAAAAATGATGTAACCCTACTGATCCAACATTTTTGTATGGATTTTAATCGTTCAAATATGCAGATTCTGTAATTTTCCAGGGGTAAGAAGATTTATTTGAGGAACTTTAGTATCTCAAGAATGGAAAGGTTGTGATAATATTAATAAATACTATTATTAATAGAATATTATGGTTTTTGTCAAGTTTCAGTAAAACTCTCATCAGTTTAAACTTGGACTTTCCAAAATGATATTGATTTTATTTTTAATGGACTGTACAAAGAATCAGGGAGGTCTTCTTCAAGAAAGATTAACGAGGATTGGGAAGGGAGGCTGGCATTGCCTAACATTTTGAGTTGATACTTAGAAAAGCCTGTTATCTTGTTTTGATGGTTAGATCTTGGACCAAGCTTTCATGAATCGTAAGAGGTTTCGAGACCTTGAATAGCACGTAGGGGTTTAAAATCTTGACTATAAAATTGGCTGGTTCTTAGTAACAAAGATCAAGGTATTATTCCATCCTACGTTCATAAATTACACAAATTAAGTATAAGCTGTACTGAAAGTATCAAAGAACCAACCTTTTTCTGTAGTCTATATTGGTGTAAGATGTTGTATGTTGTACATTTTAGGTTTCTCAATAATTTTTCAAGCCGTAGCCTTGCAAAGGAAAAGTTAAAATGATTTGAGAAAATTATTTTAAGAAGTTTGAACAACAAATTTTCCCCAGGGTAAAAAAATCAATGAGGTACATTATAATGGAAGGTTTCAAGTTATCTTGACTTCAATGTTAAGCAAGAAAAACAGGTATTACTGCCTTCACTCAGATTATGTTCTTCTAGTTAAGATTTTGAAATGTCGAAAGTACCTTGGACAGTCTGTAAAATGGTATTAGGTTAGTCAGTGGCTCAGTCAGTAGTGAGACAGACTACGAAACCGAGGTAGCAATGCCGTGGGTTCGCATCCCAGTGCTACCCTTGATATTTAATAGTACAGTTCATTCTTGTATTTTATTGGCTCACTTGTTCTTTTCTTGGTAAGTCAAATGTACAGACCAGAGGCCTATGTGGAAAGGCAAATGCAAATTTTAAATTATCTTGTATACAAACAAAATGCAGCTTCTGGGAAATATTAAGTGTTTGGAACTATAAAAAACCCTATGTTCATTCATGCTGCATCACCTCTCGTGAAAAGAGAATATTGGTTAAAACTGCCAGGTCCCAGTTCTGGGATTTATCAACTTAAATTTTAACTCTCTGTCTAATCCATGATCTTTGCCTCCATTTGACAATATCATATTCACAGTATATGAAAGCTTTCATGGCCAGTGTTACAATACCTTGATTTGTTTTTGTGTCAACCGCATCAGATGACATTTGCCCTTTCTGTTAAGTGGGTTGTTGGCTTTAGTTGCTAGGTTGAGTTTCATGGCAAAGATGGAGACATCTGGCTTTGATGAGTTGTGATTCGGTACATAAAACGAGAGATGGATGAAAGTACTGACTAGAAAGTATTACTGTCTACTCAATTATTTATTTAATAATTTTTATTGTGTTCATAAAATGCCAAAACAATCATTGTAAAAAATCTCATTGCACTTACTTATAAGATTAGTATTTTAAGTTTTGTTGTATAATATAAATTTGATGCTATACTCTACCTTTTTGTACTATGTGTTCTTTAGTTATGTAAGTAATATTTATTCAAATTTTGTACTACAGTAAAAAAGACATAGCTTCTATTTGCTATTAGTTGTTTATTTAGTGATGCTTCTGTCATCTTGGACTAAGTTATGAGAGTGAAATTTGAATTATTATCACTGTAGGCGTGTGACATGTTAAATATGTCTTAAAAAATTAAAAGTGGTTAGAAATAGTTCTAGCCATGATTAAACGTTGTAAAAAAGGTAAGATTTACATACAAGCACTTACCCACTATGTTGTTAATCAGGTCTTTTGGCCTTCACGCAGCCTTGTATAATATAATGAAAAAACATGTAATGAAAGAGAAAAAACAATAATTGTCATAGCATGAATACATTTTTCACAGGATAATTATTTATGTTTATTTATCCCTTTTCTTATGATGTTATAGCTTTGAAAAGTAATAACAATCTTCCTAATCCTATTCCCCAACTGCACCAAAAGATTTTTTTTAGGGATATCCGGTACTAATAATCAAGAGGCTATCCACCTAATTAAGTGTTTGTGTTACATCATCTTGTATTAAATTCTTTGTATGCGCCCTTGGAATCAAACATGAGATATTTAAATAAACAATCCAGTTATTCTACCAGCCACTCACAAAATACCTAGGTCAGTTAGTTGGTACAATACCTTGATTCCACAATACCAAAATTTAAATTTGTCAACCCTCGTTTTGTGATATTGTTCTTACATGATTTTAAGAATCGTAATCAATTGTAGGGTGAATTAAAATAAGTTGTCACAATGTTTTGTTTATTTAAAATAAAATTTTATTTAAAAAATGTATTGTACATGTTTGAATAATTGTTCAATGATTCTGTCCTATATAAAATCACACTTTTTAATAACGTAAGCGTACAAGAGAAAACTTTTGATTGATCATGCTCCAATATTATTTTGCTCCCTGAGTGGCTAGTACACTAAAGTTCTAAACAGTGCATGGTTAAAGGTATACTCACGAAAAAAGTTAATTATTATGTAATGGCTTTATTTAAGTTTCATAGACATATTTTTTTCTTTTTACAGTGAGCTGAGTACGGAGGCGGGCTTTTTAAGTAAGAGCCAGCTTTTTTGCATAAAAATCGGTAATTCGCTTGTACGCCGCAATGAGTCAAATCACCATTTATTATTTACTGGCACATTTGTGAACAGAATGATCCAAATTTCAGCTCTGTCATGTACATCCCTGTGTGTTCTTATAATTTTTTAAACAGTAAAACCTCCCGCCACGTCAGGGGTAAGGTCAGTGTTGATTACAAGAAATGTATCTGATGCCGACATTCCACGCCAGATGACTGGAGATTATGACCCTGATGCAAAGATAGAGTGGAAAGTGTAGAAATAGGCTAGGGAGTTTAAATATGGCAGTGAAAATGCTCATTTTGGAAGGAATTGTGTTTTGGTCAATGATTTCTTATTTTGACTTCTCATAGAAGACCACTAAGAAAAAAAGATTTCACAGCCATTTTACACTCCAAAATCCATTTCCACACCTTACCCTCACTCATTGCATTAGGGACATCACCTTCAGTCATTTGGCGATGAATGTCAGCATCAGATATGTTTCTTGTAATAGAAAAAGTATCACTGACCTCATCCTTCTCGCAAGCGGGAGATTTGATTGTTTAAAAAATTTTAAAAACACACAGCGATGCTTAAATGACATCTACAGAGCTGAAATTTGTTTCATTCTGTTCACAAATTATGCCAGTAAATGATTATGAGCCTCGTTTCGGCATACAAGGGAACTACAGATTTATATGCGAAACCAGGCATTACTTAAAAAACCACCTTTGTATTTTGTTATAAACGTCACTTAAGATACTTCATATTAAATATTGTGTTCTTATCCAAGTCTCAAGAACAAATAGTCATATCAATCTTGGTAACTTCTTGTTGCCAGTTTCTTGGAGTTTGGTGGAGCTTGATGTACATTTTGCCACTTGCGTGGCATCATCAGGAGCAAATGTTGATTTACATTATAATTAAATCAGGCTACTTCAAATTCACTTTGTTTGCAAGTTTACTGTTTCAGATGCATCTGTTAAGATTTTTTTAAAAGCATAAGGAAATACTTCCTCTAAAATAATGTAGATGCTACACTTTATGTGTTGTCAATATGTTCACCAAAACCCCAAAATCTAAACCAAGTTAAGTGTCCCAATTAATTGATTGTAGTGCTTAAACACATGCAAATGGAAAATAACACATTCGAGTGAGCTCTCATTTGTAAAATAATTTTTAACACCTCAAAAATGTTTATTTTTAGCTATTCAAACACAAACAAAAAGTTAATTGTAAAACACACAATACCAAACGAAACTTAAATAACTGTTCCTTAAAGTTTAATGCCTTCGAGTACTTGATGCCAATTACTTGAGTTTTTTTTTCAAAATGTCCTCCATTCTCCCTGATACACAGCCAAGCTTGTTTGCACATGGCATCAACAGTAACTTTAAAAGACAATGTCCCTCTGACTAGCACATCTGTGTTCATTTTTCGGTTGTGAATTTCCTGATTATCGTCCACTAAATATGAGTAGACCAAGTAATCCACGTAGCCACACAAATAAGTCCAGTGGACATGAGGTCTGGCACCTGGCATGCCAGCGAACCACACCATATGACCTATCATTATCATTATTATCATCCAAGTTGTGTATTTTGCATCAAGGTAATCTTGCACATCTTTGAATCTATCAAAAAAACTAACACCGTAAACGATATTTAATTTTTATCAATAATGAAAAAAACTCTAGTTGATGATTTATCACAAAAACATAGGTTCGTAAGGTTTTTAATCCTAACAATTCCCCAATATTCTTATTTGGAATTTTACAAGGATTCTGAAAACTACAATAAACTCCACTTTAACATTATTTTTAGTGCAGCTGTTGCCATATAATTCAAGCTAATACATGTTTTTATACACAAAAGTAAGTATATTTTAGCCGTTCCGTGTTTTTCAAAAGAAACTCTTAAATTTAAGAATGGAAAAGCAAAGAAACAGTAAATTTGTATACATCATCTTATAGGTTATGAATTGAAGAAGTTTTTTGTAATATTTGACACTCTCTACATTCAAGTTTAACGTAGAAAAGTTTATTGCATTTTTCACAAAAATCACAAATTTAAACTTCCATTGCAGAATAAACGTATACAGATGTTTCATCTCAGTAAATTTGTACTATTACTATTGGAAATTTAATGAGGATTCTGAAAATTACATTACATTCTTAATAAAATCTATTTTTAATGCACTTTATGGCCATTTTATGTAAGAAAATACAAATATTTTTAAAAAAGCTTTTTTTTTCTTTTATTCCCTACCTGTGAGGGTATGGAGATCTAAATTAGTGCAATTTTATCACCAATACTAAGTAGTTTAACACAATACAAATTTTTAACACTAACTTCGTTCCACCCTGTATTTCCTTCAACTCCAACCAGTTATTTGCAAAAATTTTCTTTTAGGCTTCTCTTCCTGTCTTCAATTAGTTTTTGGCATTCCTCATTATACCAAGATTTTTTAACTATCCTATTTTTTCAACAACTTTTTCAGCTGACCCTTTGGCCTTTTTACTAATGATCTTTGTGGAACCATGACATTTAAAGTATAGCAATAAATTATAGAGGTGCAGTGTTGGTAGGGTTGGAGATAAAATTTAATGATGTTAAACCAAAAATCCTATCCCAAAACACATTTTATAAATCTGAAAAATTGTTGACGATTGCTTATGTGGTATGGTTTCATAAGTAATTAAAATTGTACTGCATAAAAATGCTTCATTACAAAAGCAATGGTGAACAGATGCATTGTCAATTAACTAGAAAAACTAAAACTAAAAGAAATATATCAACAAAATAATAACAGGAAACAGTAGGCCTACAATTGAGAGTAAATTGCAAATTTATCTGATTTATGCAGTGGAGTTTAAACCAAACAACACTAAAAAAACTTGAAGCAATTTTAAGAACAAAAACAATAAAATAATAATATCTTACATAAATTAATTGTCAATTAATGTCATAGGCCTTCAAGAAATATGCCAGGGAGCAATATGATTTTTCCAACATTAGTTCTTTGGTCCAAATTATAAATTTTTGTTGTGTGTATAAGATTTTATTATTGAAGGGATCTTAGTATATAAACGAATCCCCATATAAATAGGTTTTTTATAAAAAAATAGTTCGTGAATTTGATCATTTAGCATATTTAACAAATTGATAGGTCTCCTTTACCAATTGACAGGGATTATCTGAGAATGATGTCTATGTATTGGTTAATTAGTACCGGTACAGTATTTTCAACCATGCTATAGCTACCATCATAGATTAAAAGAAGTAGACATGCTACCACACAGTGACTGAGTGATCGACTATGGTCACAGTTGTACAAATAGTTCATTTGTGATCATTCCACTATCAACTAGACACTACTTTAATTCACCTTAGTCTGAACTGAATGCTTCACCTTTACAGAGTAAGTTATCATATGATAAATGGATTGATTGGGCATTGAACAGGTTTTCAATCACAAACTTGTATAGTTGGATATCACCAATTTTTGGAACCATGGGTCAATATTTTAACATTATTTTGTTAAATCCTTAAGCAACAATATATACAGGGTGTCCGGTGATAAGTGTTAAATAAAATTTTGCATTAAACTACACGGTAATGGTGACAGAATGTCGCAAATTTGAGGTTCCCAACTTCAACAGTTAGAGAATAACAAATAAATTAAGATTTTTCAAAAAATATTGTAGTTGTTATGAAAAAGGTTATTTTACTCTGTTAAAAATGCACTTAACGTCAACTTCAATGACATTTTCAGAATCCTCACAAAATTGTAAATAAATATAACACATAATCGTTGGGGTACGTAAAAATATTCTATTTAAAATTCTTCGTTAAACAAATTATTTTTATATCGACGAAAATGTAAATAACATTCAGCAGTTTATTTCTCGGTTGTTGAGTTCCGGAGAGGTTATCAAATATGACTAAAAACTTCCTTATTTAAAGGGCTTTACAATGGTGTATAATAGTTTTTACCGAATTTCAAATTTCCTAATGTAATTCGATCATTATTGTGAAAAAACATGGTAGGGCAAAGAAAATCTATCGTGAAGAATAATACATTTAAGTGCAGGCAACAAATAATTTGTATTTCTTTCTCGCATGCAACGCTTTGTTTATAACTACCCAGCTAAGAAAAGAAACATAGTAGTAAAATGTGTTTGTGATAAAGTTACGGTTATCGTATAATTTTCATATAAGATTTAAATTATCTCCCGGAATTTATATTTTGTTGAATGGATTTAGTCAATAGATTCAGGTATTTTACTGATAACAATACTTTACCCAAGCGATAAGAAAACAAAGCGAACCAGTAGTCATATTTTAAAACGATCTATCAGTCACATGTGGACAGTGATCGGTCAACTATGTCTTTTTCGATTCGGGAGTATGTTGAAATGCATTTTATTTATGGTTTGTGTAACGGCAATGCGTCGGCTGCTCAGAGAGAGTACCAGAATCGGTATCCTGATCGCACCACCCCCAGTACTCAGGTGTTTACTAGAGTGCATCAACGTTTGCTGGAAACAGGATCGGTTGAGAAGAAGAAGAAAGATGTAGGACCTGTGCATGATGTTGCAGCTGAAGAGGGTGTAATTCAGAGAGTTATGGATAATCCTACTACTAGTGTTAGGCAGCTTGCCCTTGAAACTAGTATGTCCCGGTGGAAAGTACATAAAGTGTTGAAGGACAATAACTTCCATCCGTATCATTTTACGAAGGTCCAAGGATTGGAGCCTCGTGACTTCGAATCCAGAAAGGAGTTCTGCCGCTGGCTTCTTCAACGTGATATTGTTGAATATCACTTCCTTAAAAAAATACTATGGACTGACGAATCCCGTTTTACCAGAGAAGGTGTGATAAATATTCACAATATGCATCTTTGGAATAATGAAAATCCAAAAGCCTCCAGAGAAGCTTCTTTTCAAAAAAGGTTTGGGATCAACGTGTGGGCAGGTGTGATTGGAGATCGGTTAATTGGTCCTCATATCTTCGAAGGAAATCTGAACGGTGATTTATATCTAGATTTTCTTCAGCACTCTCTACCTCAGTTGTTGGATGAAATTGATCCTCAACAAAGAGCTGAAATCATATTTCAGCAGGATGGTGCTCCACCACATTTTACTGAAAGCGTTCGGTTGTGGCTATCCCAAAACTACCCGACATGGATTGGACGTGGAGGAAGTGTGACATGGCCTCCTCGATCTCCAGACTTGAGCCCGTTAGATTTTTTTGTTTGGGGTTACATGAAAAGTCTAGTTTACTCAACTGTTGTAAACTCTGAAGTTGAGTTACGGGAGAGAATCTTTGAGGCTGCTGGGAAAGTAAGGGAAAAATTGACGTATGAGGTCACAGTTGGCGCAATCCGCAAAAGAGCTAGGGCCTGCTTGCGGGAAAACGGTGGGCACTTTACACCCAAACTGTGATTTGTGCTTCGGACAAAGTGTGTCATTGATTTGTTTAATGGGTTAACTATCATTTCATATTTAAATTGTAGTGTGTATTATGTTTTTTACTAATGTGTTGTGTTTTTTAATTACAAATTTTCCAAAGTCTTAAAAAAAACTCTTTAGTTTGATGGAAGTGTAGTCTGGTCAATCGTAAATTATACATACCCTCATCATCAGTGGTCAGCTCATAAAATAGTAAGTAAAATTTTATTATTTTTTACAATATCTGTTTTGGCTTGACCGTGATTTTTCACAATAGTGCGTAAAATTCACCATGGATTTGACAGTAGGTAAATGTTGTTATACATCATTGTAAAGCCCTTTAAATAAGGAAGTTTTTAGTCATATTTGATAACCTCTCCGGAACTCAACAACCGAGAAATAAACTGCTGAATGTTATTTACATTTTCGTCGATATAAAAATAATTTGTTTAACGAAGAATTTTAAATAGAATATTTTTACGTACCCCAACGATTATGTGTTATATTTATTTACAATTTTGTGAGGATTCTGAAAATGACATTGAAACTGACAGTAAGTGCATTTTTAACAGAGTAAAATAACCTTTTTCATAACAACTACAATAATTTTTGAAAAATCTTAATTTATTTGTTATTCTCTAACTGTTGAAGTTGGGAACCTCAAATTTGCGACATTCTGTCACCATTACCATGTAGTTTAATGCAAAATTTTATTTAACACTTATCACCGGACACCCTGTATTTACAATCTAAGGTGGAAATTTAATACTTTCCTCTTAAATAATTTTCAATGGTTTTATTTTTACCGAATTTCCCATACAGGGAATAAGCTCTCATGGTAAGACCTGGACCCAGGACCGATTTGTTTTTCGTTTTGATGTCCCTAGGAGCCAAAACACCATCTGTTTAAATTTATATATATATATATGTTTATATATATATATATATATATATATATATATATATATATATATATATGTGTGTGTGTGTGTGTGTGTGTCCATTAGCACGATAACTCAAGCAAAAATGATCTGATTTTGACGAAATTTGGTACAAACGTGTAAACCTACGTTTATTTGAACGACTTCGCGAACCAGCATGATCGGACCATGTGAAAGGGCTTTTAAGGGGGGATTTATGGGGTAAAAATAGAGTTTTCTTGTTTTTCACCCTCAAAACATAAAATTTTCCAATTTCTCTCTAGACCATTTTGAAGAGCTTAATAAAACAAATAAATTTGTATATTGTATTGTTTTTGTATGGTTATTGGTTACGGATAAAATGTAAAAAATTTTAAATTTAAAATTCCTGTGTTATTCTTATGGAGAATAAAGTAAACTGTTGTAGTTTTATTTGTTATGTATATATTTTGATCAAACTTGGCGAATCTATTTATTTTATACTAAGCTATTAAAGTTTTACTAAAAAACACTCTTTATTACCCTCCCTGTAGCAGCAAACAGAGGTACTCGTTTAACCTAATGTTATTGAAAAAGACTTAATTTAAAATAAAATCAGGCAAATAGAAATTCGCTTTGTCTGCAGGTTTGTTGCGGCGGGGTATTTTTTATATCATCTCTTTAAAAATTACTACTCTCATTTTAAAAATTGACGTTTTTGTATGCTAAGTAATAAAAGATATTTTACTAAGTGTAAATACATGTTTCTTAGTTTGTACTCCAATTTGGATATGCTTATAAATTTAAAACTTTTCCATAAAAAAATTATGTTTAGGATTATTTAATGTAACCAATCATCATAATAACAATCTTCAATCTTCACCAGATATTATAAATTACCTCTGTTTGCACAAAGAGTTTTTTTTTACCGTCAATTTATTCCAGAACACAAAATTCAGTTTCAAGCAAGACAAATAAAAATAAGTTTTAATTATACGATTTTTTCTCCTATATATTTTTTACTTCCCATTTAAATTAATCTTTTTCGCAACTCGAGTCTACGCACAGGCCCTGCCTATGTAGACTTTTTCCTTTCTTATAGAATGTATTTTTTTTACACTTTTATTCACTTATTTCTACAGTATATATTTTTTGTTTTGTTATCTAGTTAGTAATGTTTTGCTGTATCATATTTAAGCAAAGAAAAAAATACAATGTATTTATCTGTAAATAATTAATGGGAAATAAAATATTATTTCATTTCATTTCATTTCAACATTCCATTTCCATCCTATGTATGTTGTCAATTGATCGTTTTGGATAGTAAACTAAAAATTGTGGTTACAAACCTTTGTTTAAACAAGGGAAAATAATAAGGCAATACATTCATATATACATATAAATCTGTTTGAGGCCTACAGTATTATTAACTTATTCCTTTCTACTATTCACGTTGCTTGGTATATATAGCAGTATCTCGCCTTAGCTTCATGTTTCAACACATCAGCTGGCGTAGTTTTGCTAACCACTTATCATAAAGCAACCTATTTATAATAACAATAACAGTTTTTACTACTGAAACAATGTGCAATAATTTACGAAAAATAAAATTAATTACTTAAACTGAAGAATAAAAAGAATTGCTACTTCTCCGTCATTGTCTGTCATTGAAGACGTCTGCTCAACTGCACTCAACTACGTCATCATGTTCATCGGCTGCATAGTGTTTTTTTTTGTTTATTTGACAAAGCATTGTCAACAATGCCTTGATCAGAGGTCAATGTCCTTACCTCGAACCTCATATAGCCCAGTCAATGAATGTTTTTTATCGCAACTAAATGGTGGAAAGCTGGATTTTTTATATGTGATAGAACCACATGAGAGGAGTATTTTCCCAAAAGTCCCCACCTCTACCCCTGGAGCTTTCCCCCCCACCCCCCTCCAAACATAGAAATTGCAGTGTTTCACTTTATTGGCCATAAGTAAGATTCTATGTATACTATCGTGTTGCAATTTGTTTTGTTTTATTACTGATTAGTTTTCCTACAACTTTTGTATTTAACATATTTTTCTAAAACCAATATTTAGGGAGATATAACAGTTTAACTTCGGTAAAATCTATATTTTTGAGTACAATATTTTGTTTTTCACCATATACACTTTTAAAGAGAAATAATACGCTAACATGGTTAACACAAAAGTTGTAGTACGTTTCTTAAGGTTTATAAATATATTATTGGTTAGTCATTTAGGTGAACTGGTGAAGAGCTGAGCGTCGACAAAGAGAGCGCGTGCGCGCTAGTTAAACGCCTCAGTGTTGTGTCGTCGCGTCGCGCGCGACTCGCGGCACTACAACAATTGGGTCGCCGGAATGGTCGCCCCCGGAAACATCACCCCCCAGGCTAAACGTGACGTCACGAAACCAGACAACCAGCTGGTATAAAATCTATGTCCGCGACCGGAATCGTTCCCCCCCAAGGGCTTGACAAGTAATTTATCAAAATCTAGTTGATATGAACTAATTATGTTATTAATTTTAATTCAAACAAGTAGAAACGGAAAGGTCTTCTCCGGCAAGGCATCCCCTATGTACACCCCGGAATCGTCCCCCCCTGAAACGCTACCCCTAGTAGGGCTGGGCTGCTCGGCAGCCTACCTGCTGCCCGTCCTCCTCAGTCCATTGTTCTGAGGGTCGGCCGCTCGTTCATTATTATTGTCGCTTGGACAACAGCTTTTCCACAGAAGAAAATTGCAGACGCTGTGGTGGAATATCAATCAGTAGATTTAGATGTGTATAAACTTCTAAGACAACTAAATAATGCGAGCAAAGATTGACTTTAAAAAATGATTCTTTTATACCGGTACTTAATTCATAACCAACGATATTGCGTAAAGTATACATTTTTTCTGTTGCATTAAATGGTAGTTAACTTATCAACATCAGTAAACTTACCTTACACCCTATGGTAATTGTTAAGCAACACATTTGTTAAAAATATAATCATTTCTGAATGTATTAAAAATGAATCGCATTGCTTTAGGTTTGGCCCCGATTTAATTAATAATTTGAAAATTAGAAACAGATTATTAAATAAGAATAAACATAATGATATCTTTTAGGGGATTAATCCCTTAAACTTATCGAAATAATTAATTGTTAGTAATTACAAATATGTAAATGATACTATCCCTAGTGGAAGAGATCAATATATATCAATACAAAAATTGTATATTGATACGTATTGATACGTATGTGTATTTGGGCCAATACACATCAATACACATCAATACATATCAATACAAGTAAATATAGAATCCGAGTCATTAGCTTAATTGAAAATAATTTGTAGCTTGTTAAAAAACAATTTTTAATTTGTTTCAACACATTGAATCACATCTACTATGCACTAAAAATAAAATAAAAATGAAAAAGTAAAAAAATTCTTGTCAAAAAGCTCTTGGTGTTCCCATGATTTGAACCTGGGACTCCAGCATGATAGTTGGCTGTCGAAGCCGTTACGCCACGAACACTTCATGTCTAATGGAGTAATGATAGCCACTTTGAATGCGAGAAGCTGTGTTAGGCCTCATAATTGAACTTAAAAGATTTTTCAATGGCATTTGTGTCATTTCAAGCATGTACCCATGCATGTAATTATGCTTTAACATGTTTCAAAACTGTTTTATTACCAGTTCAAACTGTTTTCTTGCTACTTGGGTGATGTGAATAGTGTCAATACAATTTATTTTTATTGATTTCTAGAAATAAGGAATTCAATGATGAATTTGTGAGTGATTTTTATCCCTAACAATAACCCATTAAAAGAAATTGTTAAAAGTTGTCAAAAGCTGTATTACAATTGTTGTATAACAATTTTAAAACATTTTGATTTAAACTTCATATTACAACCATGTTGATATAAGATTGAAACAATTTTAAAAATGTTTAACAATAAGTTTTTTGCAGTTGAAAAAAATAGTTTCAATACGAGCTGTAACTGTTTTACAACAATTTAAAAATTGTTTTACAATCAGTTTTTTGAAGTTTAAAAAAATTAGTTTTAATACAAGTTGTAAACTGATTTACAACAATTTTAAAATTGTTTAGCAATCGGTTTTTGGCAGTTTAAAAAATAAGATTTAATACAAGTTGTAACTGTTTTACAACAATTTTAAAATGATATTGAGTTTTAGGTACCTCAGCTAACGTCTATGACCTAAAACTAGAGTTTTTCCTTTTTTCAAAAAATAACATTTTTATTACTGTTTATTTTACCACTTTACATTGATAGTTTGTATAATCCATAATTCTCATATGTGATTCATTTTAGAGATATTTTGAATTTTATTTACCCGTATTGATGTCTATTGATTTATATTTACATCTAACATATTAAAAAAATATTCTCTATTGATATCAATGAGCGATTTGTTTGCTCTAATGATCTATATTGATATATTTTATGTTTATAGATGTCTAGTGATATGTATTGACTAAGTTTTCAGTGATGTCTATTTGTTTGTGTTTACTTGTAATGATATCCATGAACATCTATTGATATCACTAAGCATCTAGTGATATCAATAGATTTTTTCTATTGATTTCTATTGACGTCTTCCACTAGGGATTCTAAAGGTTATGCCAAAAAGTACCTTAATTCAGAAACAGCCTAGGCTAGTTTCATATCACTGGAATAGAGTCAAAATATAATGAAAGTATAATCAAAATATCAGAATCACTTTAAATCGAGAAGAGGACTTGCAATCAGTGTTGATATACCAATAAATTAGTTTTGTTATAAGATGTATATGTTTAGAAAACCTTTTTGCTACTGAAGTTTGCAAAATTATGTTTCATAATTACTAAGGGGAAAATATACGTGAGTTCAAATTTTTAATATGTAATCAAAATTTGAAATGTTGAGCTGTAAACTTGTATTACATCGCTTAAACGATAGTAACATTCGTATATACTTCAATTAATGTATCACAAAGTGCCAATTATAATTAAAAATACCCCCGACACAGCAAACCTGCAGACTAAGCGAATTTCCACTTGCCTGATTGGATTTACGCTAAAAAGTCTCTGTAAAAATATCACATTTATTCCCTACTAGCTGTAACCCGCGGGCTTTGCCCCGTTTAACTTATTAATTTTCAAGATTATCTCGTTTGCATGGCTCAATCACGTCCTGGTTGAAGTTTGTTCGCTACGCTCACTCACCTTTAGGTTGGAGCTCGTTCGCTACGCTCACTCACCTTTAGGTTGGAGCTCATTCGCTGCGCTCACTTGCCTTCAGGTTAGCTCGTTCGCTACGCTAACTCGCCTCCAGGTTGAAGTTCGTTCGCTACGCTCACTCACTTTTTGGTTGCAAATTAGCTGTTGTCATAAATGTAAAAGAAATAATAGTGCTGCACCCTGTTGGTAATCCTTGTAACTTTAATGCTATTGAACATCATAGAACAGAACGAACTTGTTTAATTGAAACAGCTGTTAAGATTCAATAATTCCATTTCTCATAAGGTTAACATGGGAAACTGCAGAGCCACTGGGGCGGAGCCCGAAAGGATTTTTGAAATAAGAATATGCCTATATGTTAATCGGGAATGTGAGCTATCATCATGCCAAATTTCAGCCCAATCCGACCAGTATTTTTCGCGTTCACTTGTCACAAACATACATCCATACATCCATACATCCATACATCCAAACTTTCTCATTTATAATATTAGTAGGATTTAAATAACATTAGTTCAATATATATCAATATCAATATCAATTGATATGGGGACGCCACCTAGGTGCGTATTTTAACCCAAATATGAGTGTAGAATGGTGTGAGATGATCTGTGTAGCTTTGTTACTGACTAAGATCAGCTGTTTCATTAGCCAGGACCATTTATTTAAAGCCCAATGATCAGGAACAGCTGGGTCCAGTTTTGAACCAACAAAGTATAACGAGTACTTAGGTTTGCTGCAACAGGGAGGGTAAAAATGTGTTTTTTTTTTTTGTAAAATGATAATAGTTTAGTATGAAATGAATGCATTTTCCAAATTTGATTAAAATATGTATATAAACAAGCAAACTACAACAGTTTACTTATTCTAAGTATAACATGGAAATTTTAAATTTACAGATTTTTTGAATTTTCTCCGTAACCATTAGGCGCATAATTAACGCTTCAATATACTAAATTATTTGTTTTTTAAGCTCTACAAAATGGTTTATAAAGAAATTGCTAAATTTTAAGTTTTTAGTGTCAAAAATGGGAAAACCCAATTTTTACCCCATAAAACCCCCCATAAACCCCCGTTCCCTTGGTTCGATCATGCTGGTTCGCGAACTCGTTCGAATGAACGTAGGTTTACACGCTTGTACCAAATTTCATCAAATTTATGGATTTGAACGGATGGTGTTTTTGGCATCTAGGGACCTCAAAACGAAAAAGTAAATCTGTCCCGGGTCCAGGTCTTACCATGAGTACTACGGTAATAGCTCATTCCCTATAGGGGAAATTCGCTAACACAAATTTAGGATTTTGTAACAAAGTTTGGAAGACAGGTACTTAAATTGAGAAATAAATACACACAATGAGTACTAAATCGTCTAATAGGCCTATACATTTTAATTATGGAAAGAAAATACAAAAATATAACTGAATAACAATTTAATATTCTACAAAGTGTCAAGGAATTTATACAGTACCGGTACAAACTTCATTTACAATATAATTTAAAACAATAAAATATATCAAAATCAAAATCAAGAGCACAAAAAGAAGAAAAAAGCATAAAGATAAATTTTTTGTGTTACGCACTTTAAATTTGTGTGTTTCGTTTCTTATTTTTATTTCTTTTTATAAATACACATTTTGCTACTGTAGTACCTTTACCTATTTGGTAGTGTTTGGACACCTTCTTATATGGGAAAAGGTTGAAAAATATGTTGATAATAATTCAAATTATCAAATCAAATACTTAGTCATTTTAACTACGTAAAAAAATAATGTAAGTAAATAATTAAATATATTTTTCCTACAGTCACCCGACAAAGTTGGCTTCCCTGTACTGTTTATAGTACAGAAAGCTGCTAATTGCTGCATATTTATACTTTGCCGTACGGTTTATACTTTGCCGCACGGTTTATACTTTGCCGCACATCAGGATTCCAACCAAACAACACAAAACAGCGTGGTTTTATTATGCACGTAATCCGTGTACGCTTGGAAATAGGTTGGCAACACTTAAAGAGAATAATACTATGAACAGCTGATTGACTAATAACTACGATTTAACCTGTCATTTCGTGTTTATAGTTTTGGTATTTCTGAACTTTCTGGACTTTTCTTTTAAACGTTTTTAAAACATTCCTACGGTCTTAATAAACAAGAAAATACCTTTAAAGCATTTTTTTTTAGGCGCGGAAACCACTTCAAATTACAAAAACATACGGAACTATATTCTCAAAAGACGGAGCACATTTCTTGCCGAGGAAAAATAGCGGAGTGATACGGACCACGGGTACTACTTTCTCCAGGGCACCATTTGTGTAATTGTGTTGCTAGCTGAACCTAAAAACGTGTTGTATAGTGTTTGAAAGACTAATTATTTATGTTTTATAGTGACTGTAGGAAAAATATAATGTGTAACACGAGTGAAAAAGGCCTTTGCTGCACTCGAGATCATTCCGCACTCGCCTGCGGCTCGTGCGTAAACATTGCTCTCGTGTGCAGCAAAGTGCCACTTTCACCACTAGTTACACAAATAACTATTTCCTACAGTCACCTGACAAAGTTGGCTTCCTTGTACTGTTTATAGTACAGAAAGCTGCTAATTGCTGCATATTTATACTTTGCCGTACGGTTTATACTTTGCCGCAAATCAGGATTCCAACGAAACAACACAAAACAGCGTGGTTCTATTATGCACGTAATCCGTGTACGCTTGGAAATAGGTTGGCAACACTTTAAAAATAATAATACTATGAACAGCTGATTGACTATTATAACTACGATTTAACCTGCCATTTCGTGTTTATAGTTTCGGTATTTCTGAACTTTCTGGACTTTTCTTTTAAACGTTTTTAAAATATTCCTACGATCTTAACAAACAAGAAAATACCTTTAAAGCATTTTTTTAAGGCGCGGAAACCACTTCAAATTACAAAAACATACGGAACTATATTCTCAAAACGCGGAGCATATTTCTTGCCGAGGTAAAATAGCGGAGTGATACGGACCGCGGGTACTACTTTCTCTAGGGCACCATTTGTGTTGCCAGCTGAACCTAAAAACGTGTTGTATAGTGTTTGAAAGACTAATTATTTATATGCTTTATAATGACTGTAGGAAAAATATAATGTGTAACACGAGTGAAAAAGGCCTTTGCTGCACTCGAGATCATTCCGCACTCGCCTGCGGCTCGTGCGTAAACATTGCTCTCGTGTGCAGCAAAGTGCCACTTTCACCACTAGTTACACAAATAACTATTCTTAAATTGTTTTTGGCAACAAATAAATCATTAAAAACCTGGTAAACATTAAAGACCAAGAGCACAACAAATAAAGAAAGCAAAAAGAAAAATCATTTGTGTCCTAAATGAAAAATGGCTTTAATACAAAAAATAACGTTTTACTAAGTTGTAGAATATGCCTACGGTTATCTGTAAATATCAACCTATGCTCTTATTTAAGATTTCCTTCTGACTCCTTGCGGGATGTCTCCATTATATGACAGAAAACTGACAGTCTTTAAAACGTTGTTTTTAGGTGTGGTGTTTATGTACCAAATCTTATTGATTTATCTATTGCCGTTTTGAAAATATTAAGCCCATGCGGGACTTTATAAATACACCCTGTATATGTGACCGTGAGCGCGGTAACTCGGGCAACAACGCTGCGAGTTTGATGAGATTTGTTACAAACGTGTAAGCCTAAGTTTATTAGAACGAGTTCGTGAACCAGCATAATCGGACTATGGGAACGGGTGTGTCTGAATTGCGAACACCTCCAAAATGCTGGAGATTGAACATAAGTCGCCAAGATTGCGCACAAATATTCGGAATCGGGGAAAATGGATGAGTCACTGTTTCTTGTAATTTGTGGAAGATTTAATACAATTGTTTTAAATGTAATGTTTTAAGACTTGACTTGGCATGTACAAAAACGCAAAGAGTGGAAAAGTAAACGGATAAGCAAGAATTCATATGGGTGGGTTTCATCGATTTCCACTAGAGTGTGCAATTAATTGTGATATATTATATTTTTAAACGTGACAGAGTTTTTTTTTTCATTTCAGGATTCTGAATCAACCACTTTCGCGATTTCGTGATTTTTGTGTTGAAATAAATATAATTTTCTGAGGAAGGGAATGTCAATGCCATGATTTCATTTTTTTAAGTTTAATTTTTTTAGTCTAGCAGCCGACGCTAATAATTTTTAAAGTCGTTTCAGTGCTGTTTTAACTAACAGCTGGTTTCAAACTGCCATTGACGTTTTTATGTTACAAGTAGTTTACTTAAATATTGATCGTCGGTGTTTGCCCGCATACTGTTTCAATTTTAAATGTTGTTTTTTCCTACCGTAACGGATCTTCGTATTCAGGAAATCTGTAGATTTGATTTGAACTATACATCTCTAATACTTCTACCCTTGGGTAAAATCAAGATTTGTCTGAAATCAAATCTGTGTAAGTAGGCCTATAAGTTTATGCCATGAAAGTTATGTCATGTTTGTAGAATGTGTGTAGTCTATTCGATATACCAAAATTTCGAGGGTTATAAAAATGTGAACCGGTGTAGCAGGTCTCTAGAAAACACTGGGGAAAATCCCCTACTATATTTTGAGCTGATTTTATTGTTAGTGCAACTTCAGAGTATACTTTTTACAAATTACATTATCATTTTCAAAATCTGTTTAAAACTCAATGAGGCGTTCTGTTCACAAATTAACCCCTTCCAAATTAATTAAGTACATAGGCTAGATAACACTGATAATTATGAATTATGTTAATGTACGAATTATAGTAAAAAGATGAAACTGACTTTAGTAAATAACTAACTAAACTTTTCCTTGACTATGTTAAACAAACGTATTTGGCTAAGGTATTCTTGGGAGGGATACCTGAAGTGGGGAAGTCTAAGCTATTTTACAAAAAATACTTCCCGCTATAAATACAGTTGTACTCTACGAATTAATAGTCTGCAAATTACAGACGAATTCCATAAATCAATACTCTGAGAATAGTGGATACTATACTTAGGATTATGTTCTCTTGCAAACTTTTAAGTTATACGTATTAATATTCTGCGAACTACAGGTAGATATAAATGTGTAACTTTCAAAACAATGGGCGACCGTTTATGGAATAACTGTACTACTTCAATTTCAATTTAGTTATTTAATATCAGCAGTGTGAAATCATGAAATAAAGTGAATGTGACACTGTTGCTTGCTTCTCTGTCAACGCAAACGTAAACAGTGTGAGCTTTTTCCTGTTTATTGCCGAAGAAACTAACCAATATTTACTTTCTAAATTCTTTTTTACGGGAAAGAGTCCTTCACCAATATCAAATCAGGAATATTCTCAATGCATTTATTTTTACCATAAAATCCAGAGAATTATTTAAATGTATAAAAATTATATACAGCATTTATTGCTCAATGTTTACAATTTAAGAATTAGGAAATGTGAAAATATGTTTGTCAAGTGTGTACTGACTGTATTATGATGTTGAGTGGTTGAAGCATGCTCATATTAATACGAGTTGATTCCTTACTTAATTGTCACTATTACTATAAACATTTTATTTCATTTCCACGTGTTTCAAATACATTTTATACGTCAAAAACTATATGTAATTTATACATCATTTGATGTCAAATACATCATTTGATGTATAAAATTAAGGGGAAATGTCTAGAGAAAGCACAATATCAAAGTGTTAATTTGTATTTATCTTAATATCCACAACGTTTGCGTAATAATACCAAATCCTTCCCATTCTTGCGAGTTCAGTCGAGCGGTGGTAATATGGGACAGTCTCTACCCTTGTGAACAATAGCTGGCTCGAGTCACGAGCCCAAGCCCTACAGCAGGTATACCGGGGGTGATCATGACAGGGGGGGACCTTTCCGGGGTGTGCATTTCGAAAACGATCGGGGTTAACGTATCCGGTTAACATCAATTCTAATTAGAAAATCTGGTAATTGTATATGATAAGTGAATATAATTATCTAATTAATACGCGAACTAAAAAATAACTCGTCATATCGACGAGTGCATGCTGCAGCTGAAATTGAGTGTCCGCGGCCGGAAACATCACCCCCCGGTCTCTGACGTCAATATGACGTAGGGGGGTGATGTTTCCGGGGGCGACCTTTCCGCGTCCCCCAACAATTTACCCTTCCCTCATGGTCGTTGTGCCCTTGTTGTAAGCGCAAAAACTAAGGTCTTGATTGTTTGATACACAATAAGATTTTACTATTAAACCAACCTGTGGCCAAATGTTTTAGTGAACTGTAATAAATATGTACAAAGACGGAACATAAACATATGTAGGCCTATATTTCTTATGTTATTGCCAGTTTTGGTTCGGGGGGGAGCTTTCCCCAACTCTTTGTGTTTGATTGCATTACAAAGAGCTTTCCATTATCCACCACCTATGGACCCGCCGTGTCCCGGACTGGCTTAAACCGGCAGCTGACATGACACTTATATCAAAGGTAATTTATTTTAACTTTTATTTCATGTCAGCATCACGGACCACCCACCCACCTCTTTAAAATCCAAAGATTATTCTGGTTTTATTGTATGAAATATCTTTAATATACTAAATATATAGGTAGTTTTAACATTGATATACATTTTTTGATTGTATTACTCTGTTCGAATCTTGAAAATATTTTATCATCATTTATATTCAGGGCTAACTTATACAAAATGCATATTGGTTTGTTAAGATGTATATTGTTTGTTGTTAAAATATCCACTATGTTCTGTAATTTCACACATTTGAGTTTACAATGTGTTACACTTTGACTCAAACGGTGATTCCTTTTAACGTTCCCGAGTTTGTTTGAAGCTGCCATTTATATATTAAACAAGTCGTCCGATTCTTCGTCTAGTGTTGGGGAATTAAGACACGAAAATCCGTTGCAGCTTTCACACATTTGAGAACACTTTACTCCAGATTTTCTGCATCTGCAGTAATCTCCGCATGTTTTCTTGCAACCGCATGATAGCAGATATAGTAGGTCGTCAGGAGCAAAGGCTTTTGTACTTGGTACTGGTTTTAAGACCTTCTTCGTCACGCCATTTTCTTTTGAAGTGTCATACTTCCATCCCCAAGCAGTAGGTTCAAGTTTGTTTCCAATCCAGAGCTGTACTTGAAGGTAGACTCGTAACAGGTGTTGATAAGCTGCTTCTGAAGTTGGTGGTAGCTTAACGATGTCGAATTTTGATTTCAGCGTAGATTTCATTGTGATTGTTTTGAATTTAAAATATCGAGCCTCATTCAAATTTGAAAACTTGTTAAGTCCATACAGTTCAAGGATAAACTGCTCACCATGTTTTAACAGTTCATCACGAGATGACTGTTCATTGAGAAATGTTTCCGCTTGAACTCTAGCTTGCGATTTGGTTTTCAAACACTCGACAGCCTTGCTTTTTCCTAAACCATAAAATGATGATGTTGTGTCACATCCAGTGACTGCATATGCAAACAAAAGTAGTCGTCTAATACTCTTGTGTTTACTTATAAGCTTTTGTACATCGTAGCACACAACTGATGAATTTTTTCCAAAAATTTCCTTTTTGAATATTAAGGGTTTGTTTTCTGGTGTTAGAGCAACTAATAATACCAACAAATCTGTGTCTGATCCTACTACGACTACTTTAGAAAATTTGTTTAGGTGTTCAATTCCACATCTTACAATATCCATATCAGCATCACCTTCAGATATTACTGAGCAGATTCCACTATTGCTTAGTTCTTTGCTTAAAAGGGATATCAATTTTCTCTTGTTGTTTTTGTTTGATAGAAATGGCTCCTTGTTTGTAATACATACTGTACTCATTTCAAAATCAATATTGCAAGATGAGTTTTTCTCAGATCGTCTTGACTGTTCCTCCCCTTTTGTTGTGGCTTCTGTGGGGTATCCATCAAATACAACAGTCGTGCTTTTTCCGTATTTATTGACGACATGAGAACAGTAATTGTTTATTATTTCACCATAAGTAGACTCCTTTTGCCAAGGAACTGAATGCAGAAGAAACCCCCCATCAATGACTACACTTACATTTTCTTCTTCTGTCACACCATCTGTAATGCCTTCGGAGAATACTTTCATGAATGAAGACTTCGTACCTTTACGTAACGAAAAGTCATCAAACAGGGAGGGGGGTAAAGAGGCTAGTTCATAACTGAGGTACAATTTTAACTTACTGGGACTGTCACAGACACATAGAATCCGATTGAATAACTGTTGAGGGTTCACTGCTACTTCCTTTGAACGAATGCATACAGATTTGTTGCTTGCTTGAGTTACAACCATATCTTTTCTCTTTAACTTAATTTCAGAAAAGGGTTTTCCTTCCATTTTTTTCATACTTGCTTTTCCTATCTCATAAGCATTGTCACAGTTTACTTTTTCATCAGATATGTAACCTGAACACAAAGAAACTAACTCTCCTGAAAGTTTTGTGAATGGATTGTGCTGTGTCAGCCATGAAATGAATTTTCCAGTATCACATTCATCTCTCAATCTTCGTGACGGTCGTAATTCCACATGTTGTTCACCAAAAGTTATTTTACTACCAAGAAACTCCTCAACAGCTTCTTGCACTTTAATGCAATATGGAATCCCAAGAATCCACTTTGATAATGTGCTCTCCGTTATCCCCCTACCGTGAGTCAAGCCTCCAACTGATTTCATGGGGCGCATCAGGCATTGCTCGATAGTCATATCGGTCCAAATTCCTGACCACCATTTTCCACTTCTACTAACAGTGAAATAACCTTTGTTAACAAACATGTCATATTCTTCTTTGGAAAGTTTGGTTTCCAATTGAAGCATCTCTTGTATATACATATGAGCTGATTTGGCATAAGGAAGGTGTCCTGCAGCGTGGAAATACGGCAACATTTCAACGGTTGTCTTCAAGTGCATTTGCCAGTTTCCTGTTCTTTCAGCATATATAAATTGTAGCATTAAGTCAATACACTGGAGAAGATTTATCCACAATTTTGCTGTTCTACTTGAGTTTTTCACTCTTTCAAAAGTACTATTCAACTCAGCAATCTTTTGGCAAAATGCATTGTCGGATAAAACCTCATCGATGTTTTTCTGATGGTCTATTAACTCATTGTAAAATGTGTCTAGTGCATCGATTTCTTGACTGACTTCCGTGTTCTCTTTTTTCAGCACTGTAACAATAGCCGCTGCTGTGCATGTGTAGGCTCTTATACTCCTTGAATAAGCATGGCCACTCATCATGTGTTTGACAGTATTCTGTCCGTAAACTGTTTCCCAAAGATTTTCCAATCCACTTCCCTCCATAATGCGTCCAATAGACCCCATGAACGACATCAGGAGGTGGAAACCTCCAAGCCTGACAATAATGTTGGATATGTCGCTAGAAGAACCAGCACTTTTCACGATCTCTGAAGCTTTAATATACAACGGCTGATCAAATGTAACAATACACGACTGATTTCTTTTTCTACTTTCTGTAGCAGCAAACACCAGGGCTGAATACACTGTGGACATGTTACTTGGGTCCATATTAATAAAAGGCACTGCCATTACATATGTTAGATCACGTCCTGATTTACCTTCATTTAGTACAGTCATAAATCCGTTCCATCCAGGATAATATTTTAATCCAGACATCCACATAATATTTAAAGGGAAAATATTAACCCCTGATTTAATCCCTACCGTCTTTCTCAGTTCTTCATGATCTTTAACCGTCAGGTTTAAAGAAGACATTTTCTTTTTTGGATACGCAAAGACGCGCGCTGTTGAACTACAATTCACATTAAATGAACCAGATTTGATTCGGTCGACTTGTATGTTGGTTACAACGACGCCATCTGGAGAAATACACTGGACACCCCCCATTGCATGGAATGTGTTTAGGCCATCTAATGTTCGAACATTTACATCAGCGTTGTCAAACACGTGTTGCAAAAACCCACCATCTTTTACCTCAGGAGAGCCAGTGCTAATCAAAGAATTTAGGTAAGTTGAAGCCTCGTGATACGACGCACATACACCCATTGATGACAGAAGATCAAGTAAATGCTTAGATCCATACATTCGATGCAAAGTCAAAGCAAGTCCAGTTTGGAGAGGAGAAATAAATGATCTAGGCCTAATTGCTGAAATTATTGTGTGATTAATAACAGTACCAATTCGATTTATTTTTGATGAATCTGATGACCTTGTACTCAAAATAGCTTGAGTAAAACTTTGCAAAGTGTTGGGAACTAAATGTTCGTTGCCTGTTTTTATATCTTTAATATCTGGATATACATTAGATTCATACGTCATTTTTTGCACATCCTCTTTAATTATATGTGCAGCAGCCATCACGATTCTTAATCTTTCGTCCGTTGGATTTTCCTTTCGTTCGTTATACCAATTTTCATACAATTTGTGAGCTGTATCAGCTAAGCAAAATACATTTGTTTTACCTGTGAGTTTTGAAACTAAAAGTCTGTCACCAAAATGTTCAAGGAGTTGCTTTTTTAAATAGTAATCGCTGTAACTGTCGTCTATATTTTTTTCCTTACACATTTGTGCCATGATATCTTGTAGCTCTTTAAGCGTAAACTGGGAGTCATCAATACGTTCGATATGAGCACATAGGTCTAAAAACACAGACTCTATTTTAGAACTTGGTCTTCCATGACAACTCTCTGTGTTTACTTTGAAAAATAATTTGTAGCAATCACCATGGTACCGAGCTTTTGGTGCTACTAAGTCGCTCACATTTATAACACGGGATTTTACACTATTCCCCCATTTATCTTTTCTTACTTCGCATTGAGTCAATATTGACTGTCTTGTCTCTATAGTAGCGACATTATGTATTGTTCTTCTGCGTTGGGATGGTTGTTTCAAATTTATAACAGCCTCTTCGCCACATAAAAAACAGTTTGTTTTAAAATCAAACTTCTGTTCCGTACTTCTCAGTGTTATTGTATGGGTGTCAACGGACGATAGTGATGGTTGTTCACATGTTGTCGCGGCCTTAACTGTAGTTTGTCTTGTATAACTTTTCCTACAGTTCATGTGAACACAAATCGACGATTTGCCCTGTAGTTTTTCGTGTAAACTATCTTTTCTTTTCAAACTACACTCGACGATATTTTCTATGCCCCGCTTTACTGTCACTATTGGTTCAGAATTGTCTAACAAGTCACCACAGATAACACAAACCCTATTCAAATCCTCCATATTTAATAGAAAACACTATAGTTTACAATAAATGTTTATTCCGTACGCGTAATCAACAAAGTAATGTTTTAATAAAACTAAAATTCTAACCACTATTTTAATAACATGAAACAATGGTTTATTATAAGTACATAATAAACTTTGCACATATTATACGGGTTCAGATGTTTATATGGTCAAATGTTTATTATACGGGTTCAGAATTGTCTAGTCACCATAGATAACACAAACCCCATTCAAATCCTCCATATTTAATAGAAAAACACCATAGTTTACAATAAATGTTTATTCCGTATGCGTAATCAACAAAGTAAGGTTTTAATAAAACTAAAATTCTAATCACTATTTTAATAACATGAAACAATGGTTTATTATAGGTACATACTCACAAACGAATTTATCAGTACCAGTAGGGTAAAAAGGTTACTGCCGTACCTATCCAGTAATATTGTCCTCAAGTAACAGCTAAAAGAAAATGTTATTAGAGTCGCAGTTTACCACAGCTAAACACTTTCACAATACTGCACCATATGAATAACATCAACCGAAGAAATTGAATAACATGAAGACTTTGTTTTGATGAGTTACAGAATGTTGCGGGTTGGAGAGCGATTGGGCATTGTTGCCATCAGGTGTTGCATGGAGGAAGGGGTGGGTGATTCAGCATAGAGAACGTAATTTATTGTTATAGTGCCGCGAGTCGCGCGCGACGCGACGACGCAACACTGAGGCGTTTAACTAGCGCGCACGCGCTCTCTTTGTCGACGCTCAGCTCTTCACCAGTTTACCTAAATGACTAACCAATAATATATTTATAAACCTTAAGAAACGTACTACAACTTTTGTGTTAACCATGTTAGCGTATTATTTCTCTTTAAAAGTGTATATGGTGAAAAACAAAATATTGTACTCAAAAATATAGATTTTACCGAAGTTAAACTGTTATATCTCCCTAAATATTGGTTTTAGAAAAATATGTTAAATACAAAAGTTGTAGGAAAACTAATCAGTAATAAAACAAAACAAATTGCAACACGATAGTATACATAGAATCTTACTTATGGCCAATAAAGTGAAACACTGCAATTTCTATGTTTGGAGGGGGGTGGGGGGGAAAGCTCCAGGGGTAGAGGTGGGGACTTTTGGGAAAATACTCCTCTCATGTGGTTCTATCACATATAAAAAATCCAGCTTTCCACCATTTAGTTGCGAATAAGGGTGTTTTTTTGCATTCATTGACTGGGCTAATATACCACCCCTCTTCTTCTGTCTCTTATCACTTTCTCTTCCTTTGTCTCAATCTTAAATTAGTAAAATGAAGATGTCATAAATAGGATGCTTTACGATATTTTTCATTATTCGTCCTTTTCTGCTTATCGTTAATTCAGTTTATAATGTTTTGGTTGAGGGAGTAAGGTTCTATTATAAAACTATCACTTTGAGTGATTTTTGTGTTTTCATAAAAGTGTTAACCCTATATAAGCTGAAACAGGGGGCCGATTCGTTTTCAAAAGACTTAAAAATAATAATCAAGTGTGTAAAAAAGGTTAAAATAAAACAATGCGATATTGTTAAAACATGTTAATTTAAACCCAAATATCACACAAATCTATTAAACGTTACAGTACGTATTTCATTATAGGACTTGGAGCAAGAGTGCGCACTTAAAGTTTAACCCCCCAAAAAATAGGTCAAACGATTAACAATTGTAACAAAACTAATAGTAAGCAATCGTAAGTTAGTTAGTTAGGGGCGTCATTTGTGAGGGCAGGGGGCATTTGCCCCCCCTGGTTCCTGGGCTAAAGAAAAAAAGATATGCTGTAGGCCTAATTAATACAGTAATTATTGCAATAACGTATTCTAATTCCCAAATTCTTAAATATTAGATCAAAATAACGGTAAAATGATCTTATCTCATTGTAAGATGAATAAACGGAGATGAACCATCAAACTACGGATGAATGACGAGGGTACTGTCTTGCACCGGATGAGACTTAGTGGTATTAACAAAAATACATCCCAAGAACAAAACAACCTGCGCAGAAACGAAAGGATCACGTGCTTCCCGCCGGTAGGTGTGGCGTACCCTTCAAACCTGTGCGGCTCGAAATGGCCCAGGGTTCTTTTGTTTCTGGTATGTCTATAGCTCAAGCACAAAGTAAAAATTTCCGCTCTGCGTACTCTTACCCCGTGCGCGCTCTTGCCCCGAGTTACTCTACTTGTTGCAAATGAAGACATATATTGACAGGCTTCTGTGAAATTTTGTATCAATTTATTAGACACGCTTGGAGAAACAACTATACTGTATAGTTTCATTTGCATTATAAAGATAACTACTTACTTGTAGCTATTGTGCATTCGGCTCCCTTGTACACATCCTTCATCATTCGAGTAATATGTGGGAGCAGCCGCCACGACACCTTTGTACAAGAGATGTATCTATCGTCTTAGGACACGGGTCCAATCCTAGGTCCACTATTGCACAGTGGCTACGTGACCGTGGCCACTCACTAGCCAGTCCAGTGTCGATGAGGTCTTTCCGCTCATCTGCACTGCAGGCTCGAGTTCAGCTTCCGTTTGCCTGGAGTCGGTCTGGTCTGTTCACCATCATCGTCCACTCACGATTACTGCGAACCAAAATGGCCTGTTTAAATTGTAACATATATTTTCTAACTGTCATATAATCATATCTGCTAAGGAACGCTGGTGACAGATATTAATAGCGTGATTATAATATAGCAGATTTGAGTCGACTTCCGGAAAGTTGTGCTCACGTAAATATGCGCTCACGAGTGGATAATACGGATAAATAAATAAAATAAATATTTCAAAAATAGGAAGTTTTAGGATTATATCAATACTTGACTCATTATGAAATTTGTAAGCTAACTGTTTTCAAATAATCGAAGTTCTAATTTGAACACATGCAGTTATTTCAGTTCTCCGTGAATTGGTCACTATATTAAGGGGCGGGGCATTTGCAGCTTAGTTGCTCCCCCCTATTTTTTACCTTCGGCTCAGAGTCCCCTTTCGGCACAAACTTCCTGTACTCTTTGAGTTAATAGGTGTGATCGTTATCAGACATTTTGTCACTAGATATATTTTTCACTTCGTATCGAGGTGGAACCATTCAACCACCTACTACCTCGGCCCTCGAGTATATTCTGAACACTCATATAAAAAACATAATTCTTTGATTCGCTCAAATTTTGTTTCAAATTTGACAGGAGATAAAATACGTTGATTCAAACAATCACATTCAATTTTTTTTTTATCAAAATCTTAACACAGAGATAGTGGAGCTCATATGCCTCATTGGTGAAGGCTGATTGGTCCTGCCTCGCACGCACTGGGATGGTCAGTGGTCACTGGTCAGTCCGCTGTCTCTATATCTGTGGCGACAACAATCAATCAATACCTGAGTAGGTCTATGGTGTGAGTGACCGTGAACACTGGACAAGTAGCCATGTATTGTCTAGGCCCTCAGGTACATTCCATCGCGACAAACGGAAAGACCCCCTCCCACCAGAGGGGCAAGGGCCTACTCCACAGGTCCTGGTCCCACTGCCACCAGGTAAGACAGTCCCTAGTCGTAGATGTCCGTTACATTGGCAAAAACGTTTTGTTTCTATGTTTTATTCCGAATATATGTATACACATTAGGATATCAGTGTTTTGAAATGACAATGGTTTACTTTCACGAAATCAAAGATAAAAGTGCTCTAGTTAATTTAAAATACAGTGTGTTATAGCGCGTGTACTGTTAACTAGAATAACAGTGTTTTTGAACTGATAACACTTCGTTTTCATGATTTGCTCTACGAAAACGTATTATAAGGTATGTTGAAAAGGCTTAATATGATTTTTTAATACGGTATGTGTACATTAGGACAAGAATTGTGTGTTTTAATCGGTAGCATTTTGTTTTCATAGTTTACGAAAGCGTTGTATATGTGTGTTAAAAGTAGCAGTTAGTTTTGAATACCTTATGAATACTTTTTGTATATCAATGTTTTTTTTTGTTTTTTTTTCTTGTATCTGACGGCAGTTTTTTTTAATAATTATAATATAGTTTTGAAAACAATATTTCTAAATATTTTCTTAGTCTTTTTAAAGTAGCATAGCAGTCCAAGAAAATAAGGATTATGCCAGCTATCAGTCCATTATCTTACTTTTCATTATCTTACTATTTGTTTCCAACAATCAAGCAGTACTTAATTAATTGATTTCTTCCTACCGCATTGGCTGTTGTTTCCCTTGCTCAATACTACAGTTCATTCTGGAACAGAATTTTAGTAGTAATATCAAATGACAAAATTATTCTTTCATTTTTATCTATTGCGCTTTCCCATCGATTATACAAGATTTCCGTGACAGTCAATTCGCATAATTTGAAAATCCTGTTAGAGAACAGTACCAACTAATTTTCATATCATTAAAAAAATGACTTTTATTTCGTATAGTCTATTTACAGAACCTATCCCAAGCTTCCAGATATAGTCAAATTGTTCCACATACACAGTTGTTTTTAATATATAATAGACATTGAAAGATATAAATACAGGTTAAGGGCATCACAGACAATTTCTTAAATATAGGCTTACAATGACTACTGTACGTGGTGGAGTATAAACCAAACTAGTACTGTAGTATAGTACCATGTTTTACTAAGTAACTATACTACTAGTACCTTGTATTCCGTAAGAAAACCCAATGGACAATTTTTATATTCAGGAATTAATAACAACATTGATGCTAAACTGTAGCCGGAGTCCGGAGCGACAAAACTGTGTATTGTAAGCTAACACAAGTGTATGATCACACTTACCTATCTAAAGTAACAGATAGGTCTACACTGGTCTTTGAAATGCCATATATTGTAACAGAGATAAAAGTCTAAAGGTTAAATATACTAACTTGTGTTAACGTTAAAGCCAGAACCGGATGTAAATGAAGTTAATTGTGATTAGATTAAACATTTGACTGCAGTAAACGTGGACACAGTTGGTGCGAGATCGGCTGGTAAATTAGTTGAACACCGTCATTTACTAAGCATTATTTTATTACTTCTTACATTAATGTAAATGAGTAATTGTCTTAAAATGCATCACCCAATTTTACCTCAGCCATTTGTTGTTTTATTAGTAATCGCCTTAATACTGTGCCTTTGAAACAGAACAGACGATAACTTATAAACCTGCTATGATTACCAGTGCATGCATAGAAACTTGGATGATTCTTACACGAAGGTGAGTACAGCATGTAAAACAAGCTATAAAATACACTAATAACTGAAAGTAAACTAAAAACTAGACCACATTTGATAGAATACAATAAGAAAATTAAATGTAAACCTAAAAATATTTTTGAAAAGAATTGGCTACGACGAATAGTTGTTTGTTTAGAATATATTTGACGCATTTTTGTAAACCAAAACAGTAAACATATTGGGTGTTTGTTTTGAAATCCGTGCTGTTTTGTGTTAACACTAGATAATTAATTACGTCATTCCCGCATTCAGTCAATCGAGATTAGAAACCCGTGGAGATTATATTAGGGATTTATGTACTCTATTGCTTACTGCTCGGCTATTCAAATCACGATCAGAATGGGTACTGTATCTGACGACGCCATGCATGGCGATACGTAGCTACTTAAGCACATAACGGCGCGTCCACAGAACTCGGCGAACTTTGTACCATTAATAATTATTGTCAATAATCGTAATTGTTGTCTACTAATTGGCTCATTAATCAGACATGTCGTACTTTGTAAGATTTGTAATTAGTTCATATATCGCGTAAGACGTGGTGATTTATATCCATTCATAGTTACGGTATTTCCCGATGTTGTTTTGATTCATATATTGGCCTGCTTGATATCAGATCGATTTTGATACTAGTTTTGACAACTTTTTCTGCAGATGAAAGTATTTGTGGGCTGTTATTCAAATAGTTTGGAATCTATTAACATTACGTCGTTTTTAATATTTAGTTTCAGGTAATTAAAAAATATATATATTATTTTTTTATTTTTTAGGTATTCTAAACATATAACATAGTTATTATGACTTTTATAAAATGTAAAAGTTAAAAAACACAATTTAGCTGTTAGTGATTAAACCACAGATACACAGTATCTGACACAGTGTGATACACAGTATTTACAGTTATTAAATATATATATATATTTACATTTATTATATATATATATATATATATATATATATATATATATATATAACGTCAATAATTAGTAATTATTATACTTAGGATGGACATAACATGGGAGAAAGCATACTGCCTTTTACCTATGTCCTGTTAACCAATAATTATTTATATAATTATATAGTATTTTAATTATTTATTGCATTTTATTTGTTGATTTGAGCTAAATTTCAGACTATATTCGTAACAAATATTTTTAGTTCTTATAATTTAAGATTATAATTATAAGTAATCTATAGCAATGAATAATGTAATAGATTATATAGTTTGTCTTTGTAACATCCATTTTAACCTTGACATTCTATGAGATAAAAAATACATTAGAAACAAACTCTTGCTATTTCCAATAGATGTCGGGTTACTTATTTTTTTAATTGAATAAAACCACTCCGCGCCAAAGCTGGTGGCGGCTGAGGGATTAGGACCGCCAGGTAGGACTACATAGGTCGGACCTGCTCACCGACCTGGCCGTCCTAATCCCTCAGCCGCCACCAGCTTTGGCGCGGAGTATAAGACGGTTAATATTAGAAAAACGAATATAAATAAATTACTATTTAAAACATCTAAACTAAAAGTTTTAAACCATATTATGAAAGTTAAACTAAAACGTAAACATGAACTAAAAAATAAAATCTAAAAGAACGCAAAAGGAAATATTCTATAAATTTATTTGAAATGTAGCCAAATGATAAGATAATTGTTACTGCTTATTTCCAGGTCTGAGATTGTTTAATCACAATCACGAGACATGCCACAATCTTCTCTAACAATTCATCAGACCATAGCTGACCTCTCTATGTTCGATCGTAATTAATCGTTTCTTGGCAATAGCAGGGTATCACTAAGCGATTTATGTCACTAACTGTTTCTAATTAAGCTTTTGTGTTTACAAGATGATAAATGTGACACACCCTTATAATAGTTGTAAAAGTAACTCACATGTGATCAGGCATTTACACAACAATAACACTTTTTTATTGACACGAAACTGATACACAATATTTCGTAGAATTAAAAAAAGTACCTAATCTCTTGGCCTTAGGTTATCTTCGAAATGAACCGGTTAGGGTTTCAACTCATGCCATCCTTCTTGAGTTCGTTATTTTGTGCTAGTTTGGATGATTTCGTCTTTACGATAAGAATTTATAAATCGTTTCTACATGTGAGATAACTGTTAGTCTGTGTCTTAAACATCCCCGCTGTTAAACATCTTCTTGCTCAGTAAGTATGTTGGGATGTGATGAACAGGGTTTTATTATTAGTTTGGTATAAATGCGGAAATAGGTGTACAATTCACCAAAATATAACTAACCACATATTTTAACGATTAGGCCATAACTACCCATGAGGATAATTATTGGAGACCACATACTGTGATTAAAACTTTGAGTTTCTCAAAATGTGTTAAAAACGGAATAGAGTAATAATTTTACACACTAGATTATTGTTCTAAGTAGAATCAAAATTGCCATGATATTTGATTAGGAAGAAATTTTAAGTTGTTCTTTATCCATATTTTAGAGCAGTTTACTTCGCCTCCTTTAAGAACAAATGCAAGTTTTATTTTTTAAATTGATTTCAGAATCATTTAAACAATTTACAATCAGTTCTTTGAAATTTCGTTCTAAAACAGCAATACAATAAGCCCATACATGTTGTATTATTTTTTTAAATCTAGACTATATTATTTCTTTGCTTCTAAAATTATTGGTTTGGCTATTTTTATTTTGAATGATTCCGTATATCCTTAATATAAATAGTGGTATAACTTTAAATTTTGAAATTAAATTAAACTAAAATTTATTTATTTAGACAGGCAAAAGTTAGGGCCACATGACCCTTTCTTACACTTAACCTGTAATTTTGCTGCTATTTTAAACATAAATATTCCAAAAATTGTCTGTCCTAGTAATCCCGCAAAATCTACTACTGTAGATAGAACTTTTGCAGTGGTCATCTATGTTAACTCAAGTGGTGGACATTTCGTAGTTGAACTCACAAATAAATGTATCCACCACATCGTTTTACTAAGGCTCTATATCGTGTTGTCACAAGGTTTGCTACCAAATACCAGAAATAAAAATCATGATTGGTCTTGAAATAGTTATTAGTGTATGAAGATCGAAGTAGGCTACGTCATTGCCGCTCGAGAACTGTAGATGGCCGCACGAAGCTTTATACAAAAATTAGGCTATGTTATTAATTTGCTTCCCGGTTGTTAACGTACCAAATCCGTGGGTGTGGGTGGTGTAAGAAACGCCAACAGTGAAATCAGTTGATTAAGCTTGCGTAAATGAGCTATTCTGTGTTTCTGTGTTTGTAAGTGTGACAATGTAATCATTTATATGCAGTGTTGGGAAAAGAATATTTTTAGTAACTCAGCCATTAAATCTGTAAGGATTTTTAATGTTCCTCAAGCTGATAATGGCATTAAAGTCATAATTTTAAGGCATGTGCATTGTGCAAAGGTTAAAGCTGGAACATTTTCAACATAACATTTGTTCATACCACTGCATGGAAATGATCACATTTGCCACAACTGTAAACAGTACGCAAAATAGCTCATTTCCACTCTATTAGCGGGACATTCCCACTCGCTAAATCAGCTGATTTAACCATTGGTGTTTCTACACAAACCACAGCCACGGATCCAGTACGTTACAACCGGTAAGCAAATGATATAACCTAAGAAAAAAACGCATACAAGACCTAAATTACCTTTCATTTAAGACTTATAAGTTAATCTATGGGTGATGATAACTGAAAAGTTAATTACGGTGGTAGGGGAAATCTTGTTTGTGTTACCACGAGCACAACACAGTCATTGCCGCTCTCGAAATTTACTACAGTTCTTGAGCGGCAATGACGTACTTTGCACTCTTAATCACAAATAGCGAGGAGCTGGCTAAACGCTTAAAAAGGTCCGTTATTTAGTCCTCTTTGCAGCAGTTTTCCGTTTTACGTTTCTACCTTAAATTTGATTGAGTTATGATTTTGTTTAACCTGTCAGCTGCTTTGGGGAACGAGGAAGCACTGACTCCAGCTGTCTATCACATTAACGACACAGTATAAGTTGTTTTGTTTCAATGAAAATACAGATACTGTACTTTGTACTAGTGCTTCTGTCCAACGAGAACATTCTAGAACATGAGTTTCCTACACAAACCTAAATGCACATTTCCTGTCAAAGGTTAAGCTTAACGTGAAGTTGTACATTTTGCAGCTTATATCAAACAAAAATAATCAATTAATTGGTTTCCATAATGTTGTTTACTTTATTGTTGTTCCTAATAATTAATTCCTTTTTTACCACGTTTAAAAGGATAAACACCATGGTTTTGGTAAGGGGTTTGATGGAAAACCGACCTCTGACATCTCTTCACATTTAATTCAATAACTTGTTAAGAAACATATTTCATATAACAAACCAAATTCTATTTTATAGAAAATAGATTTTGAATTGTATACCCATACAAAGAGCAATGATATTTGGTGATAAAACATGACACATTTATTAAACATTCAAAGTGGATTATCTCCAAAAGCTTTTTTTGTACTGAGGTAGGTTTTTTCATCCAGCTACTCTATTGTAAAACAGGGATGGAACCGTCGAAAAAAAGCTTTCTACTTTTGATTAATACATCTAATTTGTATACAAGAATCTCTTATCGTTCAATGCCATACCTTTAAAATTGCTGGATTTCAAATCAAATCAAACCAACTATTCCATATCTATTTCAATGAATTACTACACCTTTAAACATAGAACAGTAAACTTTATATGGAGTTTAGCAAGTGTTTCTAATAATCAGTAGTCACATAGTATCACCATAGACTAAGACTTTAAAATCTCAGGAGCCCAGGAGTTTGTTAGCAGTCTTTAGGGTTTGCATATGTTGATATTTTTTTAGCTATTTTTATGGCCCACCTTCCACCCTTTTTTAGAAACTAGGATCCAGCCCAGAACTGTTTTACACATTACATCAGGCAAGGAGAGTTTTTTGGCATTATAAAATATATATAATTGATTGGTGATTGGCTGGATTCGAACCTGGGACTGAACCTTGAACCTAGTCCAGTTTGCTCCCCGTATCTTGAAATTGGTATTAACATTACAGAGGGGACTTTTGTGCTAATTTCACATTTTACTAGGGTTCAAAACTTTTTTTCGCGGCAAAACAAATAATGCATTATCCTTTAACTTTTCAAAGATTATGTTTGTTGGAGGCAATTATTATGTATTGGTAATCATTTTATAATTATCAAAAAAGGAAGCCTATTTAATATAAATTTTCATAAGCCGTTTTGTACCTTCTTTACAATCTGACTGTGGTTAAACATTCAACTGTAGAACCAGCTGTTAAATTAAAATTCATATTTGAACCGTATAAAGACAATTGATCAGCAATACTGGATCCTTGAATGTGAACTCCAGAAATAAATCAAACGCTGGGAGGCAAAGCCCTAAAAGAATGAGGTTTTTGGTTACCATTCGCTCTGCTAGATCATGAGCTTTAAAATTACACATAAATCGGTTAAGTAGGATGGCTAAAGAAGTAATGTTACTAAAAACCCTCGTTGTACACATATATAAATAATTGTACGAACAATGTCTATTAGTTTGGTATGTACTGGTACACATTATTATTCATACATATCAAATATCATTTTTACTATGACTAAATAATGTCAATCAAACCTAAAAAGATTGTTGCTAGGTTCTGGAACTTAAATTACAAATTTTTGAAACAAAGATTCTTGCTTTAAACATAGTTCTTTTGTTTACGGTTTCTTCATAATCATTCCTTGAGATGTGTAAGTTATAATGAAAAATAAACAGCAACAAATCTGGAAGAGTAAGAAATTATGTGTTTATTTTATTGAATGAAAACATGCAGTAATAATAATAATAATAAAAGAAAAAGTATTGTTTCAAGCTCACCAGGCAATTTCACTAACAACTACCTAACAACTGAGAAATAATACTATTCTAAATTTAATATTAAGTACAAAATCAGTTTTCACATGTTTTTATTTTATTCGGGTTTTATATTCAACCACACATCATTTATGTCAGTTTTTACTTTAGGCTTATTGTTTAGCCCATTCCTTTTTTGGAGAAGTCTATGAACACAGGCAATAAATAGATCATCTGCTGACATGATAATTTAAAGAGGTGGCCAAACTTGGCATGTAACATAGTTTTAAATTATTCAAACCACTAGAAATGTTATCAACCTTCTTTTTTATGCTTTGAAAAACCTCAAGTTGGTAAAATTTTGATGTTGGACATATAATTACCTAATAACAAATAATCCTGCGGAAGAGATAACATCTGTGAAAGAAACCTTGATCAGAAAAGAAGGTTCAAGACCCCGACCCCTCAGCCGATCAATGACCCTCATCGTTTTCGATATGTTATCATTTGTTGAAGCTGGTGCGTAATTCCTTTAAAGTCCATACAAAACTGTCCAGTTCAAAGAAAATAGTTAAAGTTAGCTAACTAGAAGGGGTGTTATTATCTTTGTCAAACTACACGAGGTTTGTAGCAATCATCTAACATCACATTAGAAGTACCAGTTACACTTTAAAACAACAATGCACAAACTTTAAATTACTTTAGATAAAATAACTATGGATTAATATTTCTAAAAATTATTAAGTATAACCAGGGTTTTCAAGTCCCGCCATAAACCTAGTAATTTATGAACAACTTGTTTAGTTGCTCTTGGGAGCAAAGTAATATAAAAATAAACTGAACTTATGATGCAACCATAACAGTACCTACTTAAAATGATTATTTAGATAAATCTAAATATTAAGAAAATACTAATAGTGTGGGAAATTGTAAATAATACAGGTATATATACTCTAATTTAAATTGCACAATTAATTGGTTAATTTGGCAAATGTATTAACACATTGAGTTCATCACAAAGATCGTAATTAATATTGACTGGATGCCCAAGATAGATAACCATATTTGGTTAGTAATCTTGTATCGTATATTTACTAGTGGTACGATGCATGATTTTCATGAAAAAATTTTAATAACCTTTGAAATTGCAATCAATGAACTTTCTGTTACATAAAGTTCCTTTGTGTTCACATTTTTGGGATTTTGAAAAATGTATTCAGTAAATGTCCATTAAACTTTTTGGAAAATATAAAGCCTTTCATAAGCCTGTTATTTTTACTATTAAAATTTTTAATATATTATTTGAGAATTGATATGTTTGCCTCAAATCTTTAGGTGATTGATGGCTTTCTGTATATTAAAGAAACTGTAAAATACAAGGGATATAGATCAAAATGCATATAAAAGTCTATAGATTCTTAGATTTTCACCTACCAATTGCAGGCTGTAGTAAATTAGGTCTCTAATAAGATTATGGTACTAAAACTGAGTTTAAACATTTTATTGATATGAAATTTTAAACTATAGGTAGCTTGTTTTAAGTTTTTCATTGTATAATCCTATCACATTATTAATACAGTACAGGTATAAATTGCTAAACAACCAAGCATATATGGCATAAAAGATTAAAAAATAATAAATGTTAGATGGAGGAGGTGCCTTGTATAGCTTTGGTACTAAACTATTACTAGAAGAGATTTAACAGTTGTAGTTGTGGATTTAAGCTTAGTAAGTTTCATGATTTAGAAATTGTATGAGTCATACTTAAATCCATTCAAACTTACCTATATTTCTATTTGTATCACAAGTATTTTGTAATTTTGTAAGCGCTCAGAAATACATTTTTATTCTTGGTGCGTTTGATACGTTTTCAAAGGAATTTAACTAAATTAATTGCCCTTTAAATAATATATATCTACCATCCATATACATCCTAGCTCATATTCAGTCCTTAGTGGTGGTTTTAGGACCTTGTCAAAGGGGGGGGGGGGCTAACTAAGTGTCCCATGGCTATTTTTAAAAGCCATTTAGTGACTTTGTAAAGCCATTTAGTGACTTTTGTAAAGCCATTTTTAACGTCTAGAACTGTATCCAAAAACCTCAGTTACGTTTTTATAAAAAAGGCACATGTGTTTAGACTTCTATTTCTAAAGTTCAATGGGGGGAGGTGCTTTCGCTCCTATAGCACCCCCCCCACCCTTTGAACCGCCGATGATGGTCAGTGCGTTTAACGACTCATTAATCTGAATCACAACCAATCCAACCTTGCATAGGTTAAAAAGGAAGTGTATGGTCAAATCTTCCTTAATTATTACAGATGTGGATATGATAGTTGGCAAAACTGATTTTTACTTTGCTGCATCACTGGCCCGTGGTCTGCGTGCATGTTGAACAAAGTGACACCCAGTCTATGTGTAAAATTAAAATGTATACCACGAGCCGTGGTAATGACCTTAGCATCGCAAATATGTGGCGATTGGTAGCCGTGGTAATGACCTCAGCATTGCAAATATGTGGCGATCGGTAGCAAACGTGTTAATAACAAATACACACACTCCCACAAAACAATGAAGTCAAATGTTGTGTTAATAGTAAGAACTTAATATAATTTTTAAATATGTCGAAATAAAATATTTTGTTATCAGTTTCAGGTGATCTTGTGAAACAATGGCGCTTTACGAAGTTAGTTTGCCTAACACCAGTCACCCGCAAGAGATGAAAAGTGAAAACTTCAAATCAATCTATAACAAAAAGATTGGTAAAGTTCCTGAAATAACAACCCTGAATGATTTGATTCGTGAACTTCACGTTGTGTTTGAGAGTGATCATGTAAACATAGAGTATGTTCATGCTCTCATGTCGTCCTACAAGAGCAACCCAGCGGATTGGAAGAAGTTCGCCAAGTTTGACCGTTACAAGTAAGTCAATTGAAATATGGTAAACATTTTTTATTGTTTATATGTTCATCGAAAATACATCATGTGTCAAGTATAGGGCCGCGTTAAGGGTCAGTGGAGCCCTGGGCAAACCCAAAAGCAGCGCCCCCTATTTTCCTAGTGCGGGAGGGTGGTAGATAGGGGGCACCTGGCGGACGCCCCTCATAACCACCAGTGCCCCCGGGCATATGCCCAGTCTGCCCGTTTATAAAAGTGGTCCTGGTTCTTCAAACAGCTAATGGATGCAGATATAATCTTTTGTTGGTTTTAAGTACACTTTCTCTACAGTAAAAATTTCGGACCTCCCAAGAGAAATACCAAACACTTTGGTAATCAATTTTAAAGTGTTAGATGTATATTTTTACAGTTTTCTCAAGGGCCGTTAAACATTAAACACCTTTTTCAGCTAAATTTGTTTGTATTGGTCTTTGCTCCAGCAGAGATTCTTTTTCTATTTTCCAATATATTTCGCAATGGAGTGTGACTTCAGGGAGTGTGGCATTATTCTTATTTACTCCAACCTAACACAAAAACATAGAGTGTGTAGAGCTGCCGTTATACAAAATACATTAACGGTTTCTATAGTGTAAATAACAACAGCTGTGTTTCTGAGTGGGTGTAGTGCTTGCCTGATGATCAGAAGGTTTAATCCTGAGAAATGTTGGTATAGCCTTTTGGCTTTTGATGGCTTGAAACTGTACAACTGGCTTTGCTGTCCTTAATCATTGGACTTTTAATAAATGATCATGGTTGAAGACACAGCTGATCTTAGTTAACTTACATAGCTTATAATCTAATTTACTTACCACTCATCCTTTGTCCATCTTATCCTTAAAATATGTAAACCGATCTGTTGGCGTCTTACAATTCTAAATATAAAAATAGCCTTTGTACAAATTGTACCTAAATTGTTATAGTTTAATAAGTTAACATAAATGAACTATTGTAATCAATCTATGATAGTGCTGTAGAGGTGGAGGTCAATAATAGTTAGAAGTTATGAAGTATGCCTTGCAAAAAAAAAAAAAAAAGTTTCCATGATTAGTAAGTTCCCTAAAAGTTGCATAAACCCAATTAACAAACTACAAATGTTAATAAATGATCATGGTTGAAGACACAGCTGATCTTAGTTAACTTACATAGCTTATAATCTAATTTACTTACCACTCATCCTTTGTCCATCTTATCCTTAAAATATGTAAACCGATCTGTTGGCGTCTTACAATTCTAAATGTAAAAATAGCCTTTGTACAAATTGTACCTAAATTGTTATAGTTTAATAAGTTAACATAAATGAACTATTGTAATCAATCTATGATAGTGCTGTAGAGGTGGAGGTCAATAATAGTTAGAAGTTATGAAGTACCGGTATGCCTTGCAAACAAAAAAAAAGTTTCCATGATTAGTAAGTTCCCTAAAAGTTGCATAAACCCAATTAACAAACTACAAATGTAATCAAATAAGATCATACCGGTAGCTTATAAGGTTAATTTCTTTTCATGGCAGTGACGGACTCTATATGCTGTATTACTGTGCCATAGTAATAAGTTCTATGGCCAAGCATTTTATCGTGCTTTGTTCTTGTTTTTTTATGTCCATGTGAAGTATTTTTAAGACGTATGCTGACCTCCTATGAGTGGAGAGTTTAAAATTGTTATGCTTCAATATGACACCATAGGTGTTAAAACCGGTTGCCATTACATGACTCCGGGATTACTTGGACGGGAAGGTAACATAGCCTCTTATTGATAACTAATTGTGAAGAAATCCGGAACGAAATACACAAAATGAAGATGGATTTATTTTTTAATTTAATAAGTGTCATTGATACATTTTATTTGAATCACCAGATCTTATCAAATATTCCCTCCAGTCCAAAAATTATTGTATTTAATCTAAACAAATATGTTTACTTCTTGCTTTATTTTAATTAAAAACCTCAACCTTAAACGTTTTTTATCTTGTGAAGTGTGAAGAGATACATGACTCAGGAAGAGGGGTTGATATAGTTGTAATTCTGCAGTTGGCACTAATATGGCAAAGTTATCAACTGTCAAGTTTATCTAATGCATTAAGTTTAATGGCTTAGATAAAAATATACTATGTGCACAAATTTATCTGTTAACTTTAATTAATTGCTGTTTAATTGGAAGTTCAAGATCCAGTACATTGTTTAATTTTGTTCAACAAAAGTAAATTCACTGGTGGTCAGCTAAATTTAATTAGATTCTTCCGTAGATTAGACTTTATGACGTTTATTTTTTTATTTGATTATTCAGAAAGAGTTTTGTTGTGATTAATACTTTGTAATCAGCAGTATAGTAATCAATATGTAGTAAGTGGTGATCGATTTCAATTGGACATTATCAGACAGCTCTTTTGCATCATCGAGCAATTTCGATCATCATCAGACCCAATCGGTGAATCACCACCTACCATCTCGAAATCGAATCGATCACCACTTACCCTCTTTTATGTATATTTATCATCTTGTGAGATAACAATATAAGTGTAAATATATGTTTTAAGAGTGTTGTTAGACATATTTTTATTGGATTTCTGTAAATTGAATAACACATAAGGTTGATCAAGAAGTAACCCTATTTAGAAAATGTAGAAATTGAATTAAATAGACTGTGATACATTTAAACTGGATCCAATCATAATGATCCAGGAGGTGATTACTATATTGCTGATTACAAATTATTGATCACAACAGAACTCTTTCTGAATGATAAAAAAAATATCAAACTCTAATAATATGGTAGCATCTAAATAAATTCAACTATGCCAAACATTACTAACAATAGTGAATTTACTTTTGTTAAATCACATCAAACAATGTACTGGGTCTAGAACTTACAACTAAACAGCAATTAATTAGTGTTAACAGGTAAATTTGTACACATAAAACCCTTTTATCTTTTACAATCTAGTGAGTTGTTTCAAGAGTGTTATTAACATATTTTTATTTACTTCTGTATATTTTCTGTTTTATTATTACAGTATGGTTGTAATTCTGCTTCAAAGTGTTGATTGATTGATTGATTGTAAGAGGGTGGACTCATGGTCCAAGCACGTAAACCGAAGCTTATTGTGCATCCCGCTTGCCACTAACTGGGTAAGCCTATGCCTGTGTCCCTAACTAGGTGCAGGAGCTTTTGCCCAATGTTAGCGTCTGGTTCCTCACCTGGCTGCTTTAGACCAAACAGAGCCCTTCTCCTAGCCCGTAGTCCATCGCAGTCCAGAATAAGGTGTTTTGCAGTCTCATCGGACTGGTTACCAAGTCGACACTCGTGCTTGTCATTGACAATTCCTAGAGTGTGGAGATGTTTTCTGAAATGGCCGTATCCAGTGATAAGAGCAAGTACCTGCTTGACCTGCCCTCTCCCCAGCTTTAGCAGCCAGCGAGTGAAGAGGGTGCTAGGTTCTGAGAGCAGTTTTTTGCCAAGTGATTGTCCAGGATGATTACGCCAACGCTCAAGATGTTATCCCCTGGACCATTTGTTGATTACATGTTTAGCGGCCGCTTTGCTGATGCCACAAAATGGCTCTGGTCCAAAGAGTGGCATGCTCGCACCTTTTTTTGCCAGCTTGTCTGCACTCTCGTTGCCGCCAATGCCTACATGGCCTGGGACCCAGCCGAGAGTTACAGAGTTCTGTGATGCAAGTCTGCAGAGGGTGTTGAAACACTCCCAGACCAGTTTTGAGGTGACTTCATTTGAGTCAAGAGCTTTGAGAGCAGCCTGACAATCAGATAAAATCACTATCCTTTTGTCTTGGTACCGTCTGGCTAGTCCTAGGTTGGCACAAGCCAAGATACCATAGATTTCTGCCTGGAAGATGGTACAGTATTGTCCCAGACTTTCTGAAAGTTCTGTTCTGGGTGATCGACAGTAAACCCCAAAACCAGATTTTCCATCGATTAGGGAGCCGTCTGTGTACCAGACGAAGCTCTCCATATCTTGGAGATGCCCTTCCTGATGTTTCCACTCATCTCTGGAATTCAACATTAAAGGGTTTGGTGAAAACTACTTCCTTGCTTCAAAGTGTTAATAGACATTACCTGTAATGGAATACCTGGAGGGGATAATGAGGAGGGTTTCTTTTAGTCTAGCTGCAATTGGAATTGTGTTGGATGTTTAGGATTTTACTAAAAACTGTTTAGAAATATTGTTAAGGTAAAGCATCATAACATATAAGTTGATTTTGTTGTTGTTGTAACATAGATCTAATGATGAATCTCAGGTAGGCCTACACTCATCTTCAAATATTATCATTGTATCTCATGATTAATTATTGGGTTCATGTTCATTTGGATCATGCTCAATGAAAATGGTATTGAAATTTTAATTTGTTTACTAATATGGTACCGGTAAATGGAATTATTTTTAACTGTTCTAATTTTCTAAAGGTATACAAGAAATCTGGTGGACAAAGGTAATGATAAGTTCAACCTAATGATTCTATGTTGGAATGAAGGTCAAGGCTCTTTGATTCACGACCATGCCAACGCACACTGCTTTATGAAAATGTTGCAGGTAACTGAATTTGCATTTAATAACTTTGTCTGTGTCTAAGCTAAGATTGCATATTTCGACCAGGAAATAAAATAGGCCAAAATTCTTTGTCCAGTCTAAGCAAAAAAGTATTTTTTTATATTAAAAATAATATTTAATTTAATATTAGTATTGTATTTATCTATTAACAGCATATTTATTCCTTGACCCCAACCCCACGTGTAAAGGCAAATGAGAACTCTTTACCCATTCTTCATACTTATCACCACTAATTAAAACTTAAAACCAAAAAGCCATCAGGCAAAAAAGAAGGGGGGGTCAAGGTATCCTTCTCTGTAAAAAATTGTGGTCCAGGATCCTCTCCTGCAAAATTTGGTATTATTTTCAACTATGTCCAAAAACCTCCGAAACATTTTCAGGACGAAATGAATGTTTACATTTATTTTTCAGGGTCCAATGGGGGAGGGGGCTTTAGCCTCTTCAGCCCCCTCCCCTTGGAACCGCAACTGAAATAGTCAAATGTTTCATAAAGTCATTGTGTAGAAGACAAAAATTAACGTGTTTGCTTCGACTCAACCATTAAAAATATAAATAAAACAATTAATTGTTAATTTTAAAAACAGTTCATCTTTTCATTTCAAAATACTATTTTCAGGGCCAGTTATCAGAAATAAGATTTGAGTGGCCAAAAGATGAAGAAACAATCCCTACTCAAGCCCAACCAAACAAAATGGTGGAAATTTCAAGAACCACGCTTCATCAGAACGAAGTCTGCTACATCAATGGTATTTAATATTTATATTTTACACCATAAAATAAAATTCTAATAAAAAATGTAGTGAAAAATTGAATTTGACTACTTAATGATTTATTAATTTACTGTTGTTCAAGTTTGTGTACTGTATTTGCATATTTTCTGAAATAGAGGGACTGGTGTTGATAGCAGAGTCCCCTACCAGTGTCAGATAGCCCTCATTATTTTATTCTTTTTCACTTATATATCTTCTTTTAGTTCTGTTTAAGCATTAGTTACTAATTTACAATATTTATTTTTTGTGTGTTTTAAACTGATTTTTAATATCAAAAAGTGATGTCCCCCCTCAAAATCCTGCCATCCCGGTTCAAGTGCATCAAAGTATTCATTTGTCAAGAAAATCATTTGTTGATATAAAGCAAAATTTCAAAACTGTCTAAATTCAAGGTGAAAGTCTCATCATATAATAACATATTTTCACCAAGTCTTGGTATGTGGAATCCTATTTCAGTATGAGGCTGTGTAAACAATACACACACAATCCAGGCGTAGCTGAAAACCCCTTCCTGGTCCTAAAACTTTGCAAAAACAACAATTATTTTTTAATGGTCAATTTTTATCTCTGTAAATAACAAAAACTATAGACAGGTGACTTGATTGTCAGAAAGAACTAAGAAAATTTGAGACAATAAAAACCATATTTTTTGTGCATGTACACAGACTCCTTCACAACACACGTGTGTTTTAGCATTGACTATATACAAAGTAGTCAATGGTGTTTTAACTTTAACACAAGTGACACTTTGTAATTGAGAACACCTAACATTTTTAAGAAAAAACAGTCAAAACTCCTCTTTTTTTGTAAATTTGCCAAAGATCAAACTCGTCCCTCTTGCACCAAAATCTGAGATGTTACCAACTAGGCTGGCAACACACCCAATCTAGGTAACCAGACAAGCTATACCTCATGTTCCCAAAGTACCCACTGTCTCCAACAATAAGCTTAAAACGCCTAAATAAATTATTATTTACAGTCAGAGTTAGATTAATTAAAAATGTTCTCATTCGGCACAACAATAATAATTTGTTGAGTGCATGTTTCAAGTTGCATGAATCTTGATGTTCAATGATGGTTGACTCTGACAGATGAGCTTGGCCTTCACCGAGTTGAGAACCCAAGCCACAGTGACGTAGCCATTAGTCTTCACCTCTACTGCCCTCCCTTCAACCAGTGTGCTGTCTTTGATCTGCGTACTGGTCAAAAATCAATCTCAAAAGTCACCTTCTGGTCTCTCTACGGCCACAGAAAAAACAAGGTAACGGTTGGAAAACTTTTTTTTATTGATCATATTATTACTTTGTGCGAGTACGGTAAAGCTTACCGGGCGAGTAACGTACGATACTTTACAACATACTACACAGAAAAATTAGTATATTTTAAACTCATAACACAATTTATTTAGGACATGACATAAATTATAATATTTTTATATTTCAGAAAATAAAATAGGCCGTTGTAATTATACTCCGTTCAAACAGCCGTGGCACCTGAGGGATTAGGAGGCCCCAAGGGTTTCCATGGGGTCTACTAATCCGTCAGGTACCACGGCTGTTTGAACGGAGTATAGCTGTTTATTTCATTAGCTGACTAAGTGCTCGGTAAAAGTACATTACGATACTTTTCTGTGTGTAGGCACGGCAAAGGGCAACTTTCCAGCCTATCAATATGCATGGAAAAATACCTGTTTCTGTGTAGTATGATGTAAACCCTATTGCAGTATTGCCAAACTGATTGGTAATAAGAAAGACAATTGATCTCAGAAATAGTAACTCAAAGGTATTTATGTCAAATGGCAAATCCTTAAAATTGAGAGTCAGATTTTCTGTAAAGATATCATGGTGGTGTGTAACTGCACCATTAGTGTTTTTACCTAATTTTAATATTTTCCATTGCACTCTTGTAGTTCCCCTTGCTGGATACTCGTAAAGAGGAGAAATGCAATTGAAAGGTTTGGAGGAGCTTGGATTCTTCACTTTTGGATCCTATTAGAATATATTTTGCATTACAATTTTCATTTTTGTTTCAGTCATCTCAAGAAAATGAAGAGAAAAAGATGCTTACATCAGAGTGAAAAGAAGTATTATCTTCAGTGTTACTTGTTTTCAAAAGACACAAATAAAACTAAGTGGAGTTCATTTGTGATGTTAATAAGCCACTGCCACAATCCACACTATTTAGAACTAACTATATTTAAGTGTTTAGAATATTATGTAAGGTATTAATTATTTTCATTAGGAAACAATCTTTGAATAAACTTGTTTTTGTTTTTAAAGAGTGCTAATAATTTCATTTTCCCAATATCTGGGCATTTTCACATTCACAAACTCCTGATAAAATTGTTTGGAATGATTGATTGTATAAATTTCACAACTCAATGAAGATGACGTTGAGCAGAATTCAAGCATGCACCATTATATTTCATATACGGTAAAGTGCAGGAATTGGCAACAGAATGCATCAATAAACAAATGTTACCTATTAAATTGTAAAGAATCAGATAGATGTCATTTTCATGTTTCCCATTCAATATGTCTTCTCTTCTGTTCTAATGATGTGCTGGGATCTTTTTTTGTGCCCTGCTTTGTCTCTTACAGCTCATTCTTAACTTCAAACTCCATTACAAACCTGCCTACCCAGTAGGGTTCAAGAAGAGTTACATCTTCATACCTCTATTTGATGCCTCCCAAAACACTGGACTCTTTTTAGACAGACTGCTTCACACTCAGTAAGATGTCTTGGCGTTCCAGTCCTCTGTTATCATTTTAGCTGTCTTAATAAGTCTGTACTGTAGTGTCCAGGTAGAAGTTTGGTTACTTTTCTAAGATCAGGGCCGACTAGAGGGTGGGGCCGGGGGGCCAAAGCCCTGGGGCCCAGGGCTCTGATGGGGTCACGACCCAGTCGAATGTTAAATTTTTCTGTACATGTAATCTGCAAAAGTCAAAACTTTTAGCATAGTTTTCCGGTTCACTGTAATTTTTGACTTGAATAAAGCTGCAACTAACTGTGAACACGTGAATTAATCAAAATATCAAGCATTTAAGAAATGTATTGTTATTTTTGTAACAAAACGGCATGAATGCGGCTGGACTAAATCAGGAAAGTAGGGGGCCCAGGATCGTTTAGCCCAGGGGCCCGTGATGGCTCTCGCCAGCCCTGTCTAAGATCAATCTTACTCAGCTAACTAAGTGTCACTCCTCTTTGAGTTGTAGTTACAAGTGATTCCTCAGCTGGTCTACATAATGTGAGGGTTACCCAACACTTTATATTTTGAGTGCCTTTTTCAAGAAACCTCTCTCCAGCCCAACGATATCATCTGACTATACAAAAGGGTCACACAAAAGGTACACAAAAGAGAGGTACACAAAAGGGCCCTGTCTGCTCTATAGCTTAAACTTCTTATCAGTTTTAATCCCACATAAAGGATGGACCTTTGCTATCTTAGTACATGGAACGACTACAGGAAATATTTGTATGCAGACTTTATTTTATGGCTGTATTCTCGTATATACTTTATTATACGCAGTTTATTAACAATCCAGTAAATAGCTTTGAGTAAACAGTTAAGTTACCCCCCCTTTCTGATAATTAAATTGGAACATTTTACTTTCACTAAATTTTAAACCCATTTTCACTTGTTTTTGGCTTGATATATACTTCATTATGGTAGGTATATTTTTCAATTATCAGCTTAGTTCATAAACATTTAAGGATTTTCATTTGGAAAATACTTGAGGATATACCAAGCCCTATAGTTAGTTAAGTCCAATACCTATAGATATAGTTAAGCAATATGTAATGTAATGTTGTAATGTGTAAAGATGAGTATGTTTATTGTACCTGTATGTTGATGTTAGATCCTTGCAGAACTATATCTTATAAGGTGGGTTAAGAAGTAAGAAGGTTGTATTTTTGTCACATGGGTTGATGTGAGTATAAAGAAAAAAAATTGATTTAAGCCTGTCTCTTGTACACAGTAATGAAATTTTTTAATAATTGTAAACCATTGCCTCGTGTTTTTAATGGGATATAAATAAAATTGAAGCTTTATACTTTAATTGTTTGAAGGGTGTCCACACCAGTGGTATTTTGTATTAAATAATCCCAATCGCTTTAGAGAGAAACAGCTTTATGTGTGTGTTGAAAATTTCCATACTTATAGCTCACTTTCAGTCTGGAAAATATTTGTCTATGTACCGTACATTGTTTGGCTTTTTATCACATTCCTTAACTGCATTAATGTCCTTGAAAGAGATATCTGATCCAACATTTCAATTCAGTCAAATGAAATTTAATGTGTAAACAGGAAATTAAATGTTCAGATCAGTCGGCATGATATGTTCTGAACTGAAAACGTGTGATAGTTGAATCAGGCAATATTGTAGGAACCATTAATTAGTAATGAAGATGAAACTGTTGACTTTGTTGTTTGTTTTCTCTGTTCTTTATACCAATAAGGTGCATACAGCACCAAAATCGGTGAGTATTGTTCAGTGTAAAATATAGTTTTATATGGTAGGCCTATTTTAATTGCTATTGACCTATGTCTAGATAGCTAAGAGTGAGGTCATTTGACCAACAAGTTAACAAGTTAAGATGCTCAAGGTTCTCAGAGGAAGTTTGTTTTAGCATTTCCTGATATGATTATGTGCTCTTTTAAAAATGCATATGTAAATTGGACGGAGACTTCCTTTCTAAAATACAAGGAATATACAGAAAGTAAGGAATGTTTTGCATATTGATCGCTCAATTTCTTGTAAGGCGTGACTATCCAGCTGTTACAGCCAAAGTTTGGTTGTGCTGTCCATCGTCACAGCATTAAAGTTCAAAAGGGTACTGAAAATCCCGGGTTTTGTTAACTATAAACTTAAAAATTACAAGCTATTGATATTTATCAACATTGGTATGAAGTGTAAAGGAACAATGTAATAAACGAAAAAATTCTGTCCGGAAATGGTGTGTGTATTTTAAAAATCTCCTAACTGTATTTAACGGCCAAAATTTTCTTTTTGTATGACAGTGTCTGACCTCAAACTTCAAATCGCACACAAAAATTCCTTCATTCATTCAAATGGGAGATTTTCCCTGGCCCAGGCATAGCGCATAGCTAAGAGTAATTTTCATTGGTTCCTAGTTCCCTTGTTTTCTTATTATTAAAGGCTTTGTTAGCAGCCCATCACTTTAACTATGGCAAAGAGCTCGAATTCTTTGTTACTGGGTGGCTGAGCTCGCAGGCGGAGGAATTCTATGACGAAGGAATTTCAAAGCTCGTCTACTGCTTTGATTAGTCTAAAAGTGTCTCAATTTGTTAGGCGACTATAGGGGGTGTTCAAAAAAGAGGTAACATATTTTATGTAGTGTTTGCTTGGGTCAAAATAAGCAAAAATGTTTGTATACAGATTATGTCCTACCTCGTTCCGTTTAACATGTGTCTGTCTACATGTGTTTTTTACAAAAACATTCACAACTCCTTAAGGGTCTGGGCTACAGTGTTGAGACTCTACAAAAATGTTTATCTTATTAACCCCTATGTTTGTGAAAATTATGAATAAAAACTCTTAAACCGTTTCAAAGTTGCTGTTATTTTGATTATTTGATGCCAAATTCCACAAAAAACATTACCTTTGCTAAAAAATTGTTAGTAAAATAAAATGTTGTAAATTTGATGCAGATTTAAACGATATATTTTTTTAGTTTAGTTTGGACAAATAATAACTTCTTTGGATCTTTTTCTTCTTTTTTTTTAACACTATTACTTATGTAAGAGTGATGCAAAAAAATTCTAATACTCCTACTTTTAGATTTTATTAGGAATATGACACACACAAACATTATGAACTTTATTTCTGTCTCAGGTTGAAATTATATACCAAGAAAGGAAACCATTCTATGCAGAAATTAAATTCTTAAATGCAAGTACAAAGTAATGCAAAACACCTAAACAAATTATGAAAAGAAGAACACCTGCTGATAAGTCGAATGTAACCTTTAAGAGGTAAACCCCCCCCCCCACCCCTTTAATGAGTTTTTCGAAGCTCAAAGTCATAATGTTCAATTCTTTGTCTGCTTTTACACTACCTGTCTAAATTTGTGATGTAGTTCTTTCTTATATAGATAAAGTTGTGAGTGATTAATTTTTAGGGCCCATATGACCTAATAGTGAGTCGTTGTGAGGCATGTGATGACATGGGAACTGATGAAATTCACTTCGGCACCAAAATGAGTAGAAAAGACAACAAATTAAAGACCTACACTAACGATGTTGTGTTTCTTGTACCTTGGGACGATACTGTAAAGGTGAGTTTTATCATAGACTATGTTTAATCTATAGGTTTACACAACTATTATAAGGCTTTTCTAAAAAAAAAATTATAAAAAAATACCCCCGCTGCAGCAAATCTGCAGACTAAGCAAATTTCCATTTGCCTGATTGGATTTACACGAAAACGTCTCCTTACAAATATCACATTTATTCCCTATTTGTATAGCATTAGTTTAACGAGTACTTAGGTTTGCTGCAACAGGGAGGGTAAAAAGGTGTTTTTTGTATAATGTTAATAGCTAAGTATGAAATGAATGCATTTCCCAAATTTGATCAAAATATGCTCATAAGCAAGCAAACTACAACAAGTTTACAATTTTCTCCATATAAATAACATGGGAATTTTAAATTTAATGTTTTTTGAATTTTCTCTGTAGCCATTAGGTGCATAATAACGCTTCAATATACAAAATTATTTGTTTTTTAAAGCTCTACATTATAGTTTGGAAAAAAAAACTGATTGACACCATCCAGTTGAGGGTGGGGGCCGTTGAGGTCGAGACCGTTCGTACTGCCAAGAGGCTTGGGGTTATGGTGGACAGCAAGCTTAGCTGGCGGGATCAGATCTTCCGTACGGTGGACAAGGCCGCTAGGGTGGTTTCTTCTCTTAGCTAGTTGATGGCCAATGTCGGAGGACCTCGGTCCAGTGGTAGAAGGCTGTTAATGTCTTTGGTCCAGTCCGTACTCTTGTACGGTGCGGAGGTGTGGGCAGACACACTCAGTAAGGAGGTATATAGGATGCTGAGTGCAGCGTCATTCAGCACTAAGAGTAGCATTTGCCTACCAAACTGTGTCCGAACCCGCCGTCCTGGTGGTTACTGGAGTCATCCCCGTCAAACTTTTGGCGGTGGAGATAAAGGCAATTTATCAGTGCCGTGGGGAGGACCTGGCATGAACAGAGGTACGCTACCGCACCTACCAGCTGTGGCAGGAGAGCTGGGAACAGGAGACACGGGGACGCTGGACCAGGCGACTGATACAGCAATTCCAACATTGGGTTAATCGGCGGTGCAGAGAGGTGGACTTTTACCTCATCCAATTTCTGACGGGTCACGGCTTTTTCTGGTTGTATCTGTTCAGGATCGGCAATACTTCACCCGATTGTATATACTGCCCAGACATTCCCAATGACGTGGAACATACTTTTTTCCACTGCCAGCGTTGGGAAAGGCCCCGCCTGGAGGCTCAACAGTTAGTAGGACTAGTGGACACGGTAATACCGATGATGACGGAGGGTGAAGACGATTGGACCTGTGTGTCACATTACATCCAGGGTATTCTCCGTGCCAAGAAGTTCGACCTTGACCGGGATGCGGTGTAGGTCATTAAGAATCGGTGCCAGAAACGGTGAGAGCCCTGAGGGCTTAGGTCACATGTTGGCTTGACTTGAAGTAATGTGACAAACAATTCCAGGTCCTTGTCCAACAGAATAGAGCTGGAGAGAATGGGGTTTTTTAGTGAGTAGTCTGATAATTTCAGGAGTCTCACACTACAGGCTGGCTACCTGTGTGCGTAAAAGCATTTTCCCTCCTTTCCCAAAAAAAAAACTTAAATTTTGAAGTACTCAAATATACGCAGGGTTTGAAAATTGAATTGAATAAAAGTAAATTAAAGTAATTGATAAAAACTACTCAATTAAACAAACAGTAAAACAATTTATTATCAAATGTATTACGTTAAAAGATTTTTGTATATAAAATAGTATGTAATAGTGAAAAGCCAGTGAAGTGACAAACCAAAAGTGTTACAGGGAAAAAAGAAGAAAAAAATCTAAAAAGAGATAAGGTATCAGTGACAGTGACTTATTAAAAAAAAATGGACCTACTCAAGACAGTAGTTATGTAGAATATAAGATATAGTTTTAAGTTTTTCAACCGGGCGTGTTTTCCAACAAATGGTTGAATAATTGTATAAAAGCTTTTTTTATATGAATACAAATTTTTGAACTGAACTGAACATCTCTAACTATCATGGACACATAATGATCGTCACCCACGATGGCTGCATAATCCTAAACAGCAAAATCCTTTTGTCAAGGGAAGGGAGTTGAGCCCCCCAAACCCGACCCCCTCCTTGGCTATGCCACTGATTGTCTTGCCATTATTTTACATTGTGCTTTAAAAAGAAGAGTAAAACGTACGAAGAGGGTATAAAGAAGTGGTTGCTAAAACGTGAAGAATATACACTCTTCAGGTTGTTGAAAAAAATTTCATTGAGTGACCCTTGAGACTACCACAATTACCTAAGAATGAATGAAGATAAGTTCCAGTTGTTACCTTACTCTCAATGGTAGAGCCATATTTAGCTAAAAAAGTACAAATATATATTACTGTTAAGGAAAAACTTTATCGAACCTTAAACAACATGTTTAATAAACAACATGTAAACAAAGAAAATCAACGAAATAACAATACAACAATCAGCTGTTTAATTATTTCATGTTCTAGTTGTTTTTCTAGGCCACTTATTGGGTATATTTTAGGACCACTTTAGGGTATTTAGGACCACTATAGGCAGTCTGCAGGTATTGTAACCTTCTTATTTTGATTTGTTTAATTATTAACATATGTTTCATATGATTAGATTATACATACCGGCAAACCCCATTACAGCCATACATCTTTTGAAAAAATCTACCTTTCATAATTATTTTCAAATCTACGTGGATAAAGATTTCCATTGACTTTAATACTATTCATATCTTGAAAATACCCAATAAAAGCAGCCTAAAGTTGGCTACAAATAGAAACTTGAAAAGAGCCGTTTTCAATGTATTTCTTATGGAAAACATGAGGTTTTACATTTTTCACCATAAATCATAACATAAAACAAACTTTCATAATGCGATCGGTCCAGTAGAACTGTAGATTTAGTTTTACAAAGCTTTTTAAAACTGAATTATTATATAAAGTAGATTAGCCATAACAAAAGGTCCACAACGACCTGCCATTATGATTTGAACTAGTTGTTCCATCATAATGGCAGGTCCACAACGACCTGCCATTATGATGGAACAACTAGTTCAAATCCAACACTAGTGCCCTGTTCTTTTACTTTCTTCGCTACCTGCTATTTACCTGTCCTGATTACAAAATGACCTTCATTTGCTTGGTAGTGTAGTATATATATCAACTACATACAGTACTTATACTGATACTGAGCTTCGCATCGAGGTGAGGACAGGCTATAATAGGATAGAGGCAGGAGAGTTAACTAATTTGATTCAACTTATTCCGGCAAACCTTGTATTCTATTCACATTTCTAGCTTGACTTGGAGGGGCAGTTCTTAAGGAATGGCGCATATGTTCCCAAGTATATGACACAAAGTTTTAAAACCTGTGAAAGGGCAAGGAAAACGTTGAAACATCTGACTGAAGGGTTCTTCGGAGCAGCTGGTTACAACTTCACATCATGTCCGCTACCAGCTGTAAGTTTATAGGCCTACACCAATGTCTAGATTTATACATTCTACTAATACAATTTTGGACCTTAAGTATTTATGGGACCTGTAAATTTGTAACAGCCAGCCTTGTAGATCTTGGAATTAAGCACTCACTTAACTACCAGCTAATAAATCTTTGTTCTTGTTTGTAGGATTTTGTTTTGGTAAACAATTAATTCCCTTCTTATCCCTCTTTGGATGGAGTTCGTAAACTAGCATCCTGGTTTACTTAATTGGACACATAAAGGTTTGTTTTGTGTCCTTGCTATGAATGAAGGGGTTTTTACTGTGACATTTGTTTCGTGCTAATAAGGGTATGTGAAATGTGTAAAAGACTGTATAGTGAGACTTCTCTGAGGTGTACCCTAAGTGTATTTTCTAAATGACAGCGTTACTCATAAATAGCTAAAATTTGTTTTAGTCAACGAATACTCTAGTCATTATTCCATCTTTAAACAATACGGTATTGTATCGATTCAACAATAATAACTGCGAAAAACAAACATGCTTATTCAAAACTTAAATAAGAATTGCAGTTTTGGATAGAGACAACATGTTAGGCTCCTAAATGTTCAAGTTTAGAAAGCCTGAAATGAAATGATTTATTGTCGTTAAAACTATGTACAAAGTTCATGACAATCGTCAAACAATGGCCTATAAAATCTATCCTACTAATATTATAAATGAGAAAGTTTTTATGTATGGATGTATGTTTGTGACAAGTGAACGCGAAAAATACTGGTCGGATTGGGCTGAAATTGGGCCTAACGTATATCCAAGGGTAGACAGTGAGAATCTTATTTTAGTTTTCCAGACTTCTTAAGTCAATATCACAGTAACCATAACAACACAAACCATTGTAACACAGAAAATGTAGGCTAAATATAACAATGAGAGAGAGTGGGCGTAGGCTATAATACACATAATAGTGAAAAAAACATGAAAAACATGAATATAGGTAATTGTTAATAAACCATCGGTTGACAATAAAAAGTAATACCGAACACAATCTTAACATTAATTAAAAGAGATATAACAAATCAACTGTATAGATTGAATCTACAAATTTTAATATTTATAGAATACTCAGGTACTGTAAAACGGGAGGTATCTTGTTGAAATGCAAATGGTTGAACAATTTTTTAATTTTATTTTACACAAAGTAACTGCAGACAGTTAGCACCACTGGCATATAAATCAACTGAATCGGACTTTTGTTCATAGCATTATACCTATGTTCAAGGGATGCACTAGATTAAGGTCTCCATTGCAGCCAAGGGGGATTAGGTCACATTTGAGACCAACGCCATCGCCATGTTCCTTACTTCGCCCCATTCTGTTGCTGGTGATTTAAGGAAAAAGAAATAAAATTCTACAGAACACTAATTTCACACGCAACATATTTTTAGTAGCAAAATAAAATATTACACTTTTTGAGTTTATTTATGGTGATGGTGAACTTGATGTTATTTAAGAGAGTATTGTGAAAACGGTATTGATATTCTCTTAACTAAAAATAGTCTTTGCTTGTTAATTGTACAGTATTAAATGGGACAGTTTATATATTTGTTTGAAACTGCGTTGTTAGCTAAACCATGAGTATGTTTTATCTATGGCTAAACCTAATGTGTTTTTTTTCAGGGGACATACCAAGTGAAGGACTGGGTGGTTGATCTAAAACTGGATGACGTGCCATCTATAATTTATGGCTCTTACAAAATTCTGGTTACTTTTTCTAAGAAAGGCAAAAGGTTAGGTTGCCTCGCAGTCTACTTAGATGTGGTGCCTAAAGAAACAGTATAAGGTTAAGGTTTCATTTTTGTTTCCTTGTATTGATTTTATTTAATAGCATGTTGTACTTTCAATAAAAAACATACAATACAATTCATCATGGCTATATTATTCTGCAGCCCGAGACTAAGTTCTTTTGCTAAGCAGCTCAAACTCCTGACGTCCTGAGTGACTTCGGATCTCAGGTGCCAATCATTGACGGGGGACGGGGGGGACTGGAGGGGGAGGAGGGGGGCTGTGGGTCTCATGTGTCAATCACGGAAGGGAGGGGGACTGTGGGTCTCAGGTGTCAATCACGTAGGGGAGGGGGCTGGTTGTCTCAGGTGTCAATCACGTAGGGGAGGGGGGCTGGTTGTCTCAGGTGTCAATTACGTAGGAGAGGGGGGCTGTGGGTCGCAGGTGTCAATCACGTAGGGCAGGGGGGACTGTGGGTCTCAGATGTCAATCACGGTGGGGAGGGGGGACTGTGGGTCTCAGGTGTCAATCACGTAGGGCAGGGGGGACTGTGGGTCTCAGGTGTCAATCACGTAGGGCAGGGGGGCTGTGGGTCTCAGGTGTCAATCACGTAGGGGAGGTGGCCTGTGGGTCGCAGGTGTCAATCACGGAGGGGAGGGGGCTGTGGGTCCCAGGTGTCAATCACGTAGGGGAGGAGGGCTGTGGGTCGCAGGTGTCAATCACGGAGGGGAGGGGGCTGTGGGTCCCAAATGTCAATCACGTAGAGGAGGGGGGCTGTGGGTCTCATGTGTCAATCACGGAAGGGAGGGGGACTGTGGGTCGCAGGTGTCAATCACGGAGGGGAGGGGGCTGTGGGTCCCAGATGTCAATCACGTAGGGCAGGGGGGCTGTGGGTCTCAGGTGTCAATCACGTAGGGGAGGGGGGCTGTGGGTCGCAGGTGTCAATCACGTAGGGCAGGGGGGCTGTGGGTCTCAGGTGTCAATCACGGAGGGGAGGGGCTGTGGGTCGCAGGTGTCAATCACGTAGGGCAGGGGGGCTGTGGGTCTCAGGTGTCAATCACGTAGGGGAGGTGGCCTGTGGGTCGCAGGTGTCAATCACGGAGGGGAGGGGGCTGTGGGTCCCAGGTGTCAATCACGTAGGGGAGGAGGGCTGTGGGTCGCAGGTGTCAATCACGGAGGGGAGGGGGCTGTGGGTCCCAGATGTCAATCACGTAGAGGAGGGGGGCTGTGGGTCTCATGTGTCAATCACGGAAGGGAGGGGGACTGTGGGTCTCAGGTGTCAATCACGGAGGGGAGGGGGCTGTGGGTCTCAGGTGTCAATCACGTAGGGGAGGGGGGCTGGTTGTCTCAGGTGTCAATTACGTAGGAGAGGGGGGCTGTGGGTCTCAGTTGTCAATCACGGAGGGCAGGGGGGCTGTGGGTCTCAGGTGTCAATCACGGAGGGGAGGGGGCTGTGGGTCTCAGATGTCAATCACGGAGGGGAGGGGGCTGTGGGTCTCAGGTGTCAATCACGGAGGGGAGGGGCTGTGGTACAGTTATTACTGTTTCACGATCTACAACTTTGTAATTTAACATTTTGTTGAGTCTCCACCCCTTCACCTCCAAAATTCAGACTTGAACTCGAAATTTTACCTTATTTTCCCTGTTTTTGGTGTTGTTGGCTGCCGCGGAGTAGGTTAAAAACAATTTGGGCATGTTTGACTTTATAGTTCTCTTAACATAAAATGTCAAAAGTTTCTTCTTAGCCTAATTGGGGATTTCTACTCACCGTACTTAACCCTGAAATTGTGGGTGATGATTTTAGTAAAAATAAAAAATAAATCCCGATTTTAAAGATTACATTTAATCTATAAGTTCACAAACGTAAACCATCAAAGCATCAAATTTAAATTGGGACTACATGTCAAGACCTGTTTGGATCCCCAATAAATAAACAACTCCTATGAAATACTTTGAGACTGCCAAGTTATCATTCGTTTTTAACGCAGAAAAATAACCTTTATTTATTTAATTAACTTTATTAATTACCTTTTTATTTGGTACCTCAAATAAAAAGGGGCCTTGGGGTGGAGCCCCCAGCGAGCCAAAGGCGAGTAGAACAATACAGGGCGTTTATAAAAAAATCATAAGGTTTTAATGGCATGTACCCCAGCCAATTCTTAACCTGCATTAATATTTTAAACATAAGCTTAAAAAGTATGTTTCCAAGTTTTATAATCAGCTGTTCAATAATAAATCTTGTTTTTTTCTTGGATGTGTTTGCCTAATTTTCTAAATGATTACAATTCAAGAAAAACATTTTGGGTTTTTTATTATGATTTAAGTTCATCTTTAATAACTGTCCAGCATGAGTTTCGGAGGCATTTTAGACAGACTCCTCCCACATACCAAAGCATTTTAAGGTGGTATCGCTAGTTTGAGAACTCTGGCTCATCCTCCTCCTTAATATCTATGTTCGTAACTTCAATGAGAAGCTACCTCAAAGTTGGATTGGCAGATGTAACGATAATGACTTGACCCTTCTCAAATGGCCCCCTAGATCTCCTGATCTTAGGGTGTGTAATTTTTCTATAGGGCTATGTAAAAGACAAGGTTAATGTACCGCCAATGCCTCAAACGCTTCAAGAGCTCCGTGGAAGAATTCGCAATGCCGCAGAATCAACCAACCTTGCGATGCTAGCTGGTGTATGGGACAATTTACAGCATAGATTAAAAACTTGCCCCACGGCTAATGGACGGCACATTGAGCACTTGTAGGGGTATCTATGAAAAATTTAAGAGTTATCCTTTTTGTTGGTATGTTTTATATTCGTATTTGTTTTATAAACAAACAGGTTAGCTGGTACGTCACTAACCTGTTTTAAAACCTGATGATTCTTTTATAAACGCCTTGTATACTATACTTTGAATTGCTAATTCAAGCAATGTGAAATGAAAACACGTTTTAAAATAAAAATGTTGTATGAGCTTGTTAAATATGGTATTAAGAGGTAAAATTGTGAGAAATACCTTTAGATCCTAAAACTGAAGATCCATTAGGGTTTTGGTAGAACAGGAACAAGATGAGCAGAGAAGCGATGGCTCTGGCCAGAGTGACGAGAATCGAAGGACCACAGATGCAAGATGATGTTGAGAAATGACTATTGTTGTGTAGTATGTAATTCTTCACTGATTTAAATTAAAACTCTTCTTCATTAATAAAAAGAAAGCAATTCACTACTCATGAATATTCTGGACTGTACACGAAAATTTACAACACATTTACTTTAAATAAAAATATCTTCTTGGATCCTAGCTTGACACTTGGTACTATAAATTTGGAATCCATATTTAAATGAGAAATGATGAAATAATGCACTTGGAGCGGTAAGAGAGAAAGAGAGATTAAAATATTTAATATGAACTAAACCAAAAGGTAAGCACTGTGTACTGTGAGAGAGGTGAGTCTAAACTGCACTGACTAGTACGAAGTGCTGTAGTGAACTTTGGACAGTGATGTCATCATATCAGCTGTTGTATCCTTTCAATAACTGAACTAAAAACTTGACTTGAATGTTAATACTACTTGATTAATTGTTTATATTTGACTGTATATAGTTCATATGTTATTAAATAAATATTTTATTAAATGTCCTTAGTTGAATTACTAAATATTTAACATACCGGCCCCCCCTGAACCCCTGGGTTCTGAAAACAACACAAAAAATGAGAAAATCAATAAAAAAGGGGGGTGGTAACTCCTCTTCACTATTCCATAGGAAGGACAGACACCTTTGTCACAGGACGAGAGAGGTGTCCACTTGCGGTCTTCAGGTGCACGACCCGTACTATTCCATCAGTACCAGGTGAAACGGAGAGAACTCGTCCAAGCTTCCAGGAGAGTGGAGGCAAGTTGTCTTCATGAATGACAACCAAGTCATTGACTTCAATATTCTTCTTGGGGTTGACCCATTTATTTCTCTCTTGAAGAGTGTACAGATACTCTTTCTGCCAGCGAGCCCAGATATGTTGACTGAACTGTTGGACTAACTGCCAGCGTTTTAATCGGTTGATAGGAATGCTACGCAAGTCAGGTTCAAGAGGTGTCATAAGAGGACCACCTACTAAAAAATGACCTGGCGTCAAAGCTTCTAGGTCCGAGGGATCAGAAGAAAGAGGAGTTATAGGCCTAGAGTTCATCATTCCTTCAATACGGGTGATTAAAGTCGAAAACTCTTCCAGTGACAGGGTCTGTTGTCCAATGACTCTTATTAGGTGAAATTTCACACTTTTGACGGCCCTCTCCCAAAGGCCTCCCTGATGAGGTGCATGTGGAGGTAAGAAGTGAAATTTAATATTGAAATTCTCAGCGTAGCATTGTACTGTGGAATCCTTGATTAAATTTTCAAAGTTGCGTCTGAGTTTTTCGGATGCACCTGTGAAATTTGTAGCATTGTCACAGTGAATATCTGAAACGATTCCTCGTCTGGAGACAAATCTGGTAAGAGCGGCTAAATAGGCATCCGCTGTTAGGTCGGTTACTACTTCTATGTGTACCGCCTTAGTAGAGAAGCAAATAAATATACAAATATAAACCTTGATAGGTTGAACTCGTCTTAGTAGATGTTGCTTCACAAAGAAGTGTCCTGCATAATCTACACCAGATATGGAAAATGGCCTTGAAGGTGTAACTCGATTCATAGGTAATTCCCCCATGAGTGGAGAAGAATGAGGAGGTTTACATCTGAAACATTTTATGCATTTAAAGATCCTAGATCTTATTAAGCTTCTAGCACTGAGAATCCAGTACTTGTTTGCCAGCATAGCCTGAGTTAGAGTTGGACCAGAGTGCAAATATAAGACATGATGGTGGTCAATCAAAATATCAACTAACCTATGACCTTTAGGTAGCAAGACGGGGTGTTTGTGATCTTCAGAGATATCAGCCTTGTTTATTCTTCCCCCTACTCGAATGAGGCCATCTTTATCCAGATAAGGAGCTAGGCGTCTAATGCGTACAGAGCAAGGTTTATTGGATTTCAAACATGAGATTTCTTCAGAAAAATATTCTCGTTGAACCAATTTACAAATCAGGTTATGAGCCTCTTTTATCTCCTGAGAAGTTAAATTCCCAATTTGTTTAACTTTATTTCTGGTGTTATGAATGAAGCGCAGCAGGTATGCGGAAACATGAAGTAGTGTTGTCCAAGATGAGAAGCGAGTGAGGAGAGAAAATGGTTCATCCGGAACAGCAGAGAGAGTGTTAACTGTGAGAATCTTAGTTTCAGGGATAGACTCTTCAGGTAAAGATTTACAGACAGACTTTGGCCAATTTTCTTCAGATTTACACAACCAGACAGGTCCATTCCACCAAAGTGTGTGGTTAATCAAATCTTGTGGGGCGGTACCCCTTGACCCAACATCCGCTGGATTTTCTAGTGATGAAATATGTTGCCAAAATGAAGGTGGGATGTTTTCCTGTATTTCTGCAACTCGATTTGACACATAAACCTTGAGTCGATAAGAGGGCATGCCAATCCATGAAAGCACGATTGTGGAATCGCACCAAGCTGTGTATGAACTAATCTTGCAGTGAGGTGAGAGAAGTTGTATACAGTAATTTAGGAGCTTAGACATCAGGTGTGCTCCGCAGAGCTCCAAGCGAGGTATGGAAATACGCTTCAGAGGTGCGACTCTTGACTTCGCTATCAGAAGATAAGTCGATATAATTCCTTGTGAATTTACAACTCTCAGGTAAACACAACTACAATATCCTGCTTCACTTGCATCAGAAAAAGCATGTAGCTGAATATCTTTAGCTGAAGAAAGTCCCACGTAGCGAGGTATCTTGAGCATTTCAATATATGGAAGTTCATTGGCGAACTTGTTCCAAACTGATATAACGCTGTCGTCTAGGGGTTCATCCCAATCGAGACCAAGTGTCCATAAGTATTGCATGAAGGATTTGGACCAGAAGGTTACAGGAGTTAACCATCCTGACGGGTCATAGATCTGTGATATCACACTTAAAACAATTCTTTTTGTAGGAGTTTCCTTAATATTTTGAGTTCCTACAGAATAAGAAAAAACATCTTCATTAGGAATCCATTTAAGTCCTAAAACACTATGAACTGGTTGTTCGGGAGCTCGAAAACCAATAGGTTTTTCTTTGTGATCTTCAGGGATCGACTGTAAGAGTAATGGATTATTCGAAGACCATTTTCTTAACTCGAAACCTCCTTTTTTGAGTAACTGAACCACATCATTTTTCAACAAAAGAGCGTTTTCTACGCAATTACTACCCAATAGAGCGTCATCGACATAAATCTGATCCTTTAGAGCAGTTGCGGCTAGAGGATGATTTTTTCCTTCATCAATAATGAGTTGTTGAATGACACGATTTGCCAAGTAGGGCGATGATGTGAGCCCATAAGTGACAGTCGCTAGCTGATAGATTTGAAGAGGCATTTTATCATTCTCTCTCCAGAAAATAAGTTGAAATATCTGATCAGATTCCTTTACAAGGACTTGTCGAAACATCTGCTTGATGTCGCATGAAAAAACAACCGCATGTCGGCGAAAGTTGAGAATGATGTCACATATGTTGTTGTGGAGTTTTGGTCCTTGATGAAGAATACTGTTGAGAGACAGAGATGTTGATGTAGGTGCTGATGCGTTGAATACTACCCTTAATTTTCCATCTTTAAAAATTCCATGATGTGGAAGGTAGTAATGAGGATTATTTTTAAGACGTGGTGACTGACAGAGTGTCATATGTCCCGAAGACAAGTAATCTCTCATAAAATCAACATAAGTTTCCTTGAAATCAGGATTAGAACGAAATTTATTCTCCCGAGACCAGAATAGGGATTTTGCCATTTTGCTCGAGTTGCCTAATGTTGACGGATCGTCTGAGAAAGGCAAAGAGACAATATATCTTCCTTCAGGAGTGCGAGAGTGCGTAGATACAAAATGTTTTTCACATTTTTCTTCGGCTAAGGATTGCTTGCTTGTAAGAGGGGGTTCCTCTACAGCCCAAAACTGTTGGATAGAGGTGTGAAGATCCAAACTATTGGTGGTTAAGAGTGTGACTAATCCATGAAATGAATTTTTGCAAGTTGAGGCAACAGGGGTCGATCCTAAGAGCGCATATCCAAAAATGGTGTCAATTGCTACAGGCATATTCTCACCAAGTGACAAAAACTGGCCTTTCACAGAGGAGGCAAAAAGGTCAGCTCCAATTAGAACATCAATAGGAGCGGGTTTATCAAAAGTAGGATCGGCTAACATTAAATGTTGCATCTGTGAGCGAACTTCAGGAGTGATCTTAGCTCGAGGTAAATCTGGAGTGATATTATCCAAAATGAAGACAGGGTGAGAGCTTGCCAATACATATCCACTAAGGGACTGGAGAGTGACATGAGTTAACCCTTTTGTTTTCACCTGAGCAGACGAGATGCCATTAATAAGCGTTTTATTAGCATGAGAGCGCTTAATCCCTAAAGACTGAGCACATCTTTGAGTAATGAAGGTAGACTGAGCAGCAGAATCTAAAACTCCCCTACAAACTAGGGTCTTACCTTCGCTTGATTTTACCACAATTAAAGCAGTGGCAAGAAGAACTGTGTTCTCTGTATTTGTCAAACCAACAAAACCAGATTCATTTTTATTTGAGTCAGAACTTGGAGCTCGTTTGTCTGTGTTACCTTTAGACACATTAGGAGAGGGATTATTTTCAGAATCCATAAAATGCAAAAGAGAGTGATGTTTTCTTTTACACGTAGAACATGTACGCCATGAATTGCATTCCTTTACCTTATGCTTATCGCCAAGACAGTTGGTGCACAAATTTTTGCCTTTAACAAAATTATACATTTCTTGTGAAGTCAATTTAAGAAAACCTTTGCATTGATAGATTTTGTGATCTGCACCTGCGCAAAATGTACAAACAGTGCGAGGAGTTGCAATAAGCGCCGATTTATTTGAGCGCTGAGGGGGTTTTACTTGAGTGTGGTGGCCTAAGGTACCCTTAAGAGATGATCCCACATTAGTAAGATTAGCTGCTTCAAGATTTACACAGTGAGACTCAATGTACTTGGTTAACTCATCTAACTTAGGAGTTACAGAGTTATCACTTCGACTCTGTTCAAAATGATGGCGAAAATCAGAATCAAATTTTCTTAACAAGTGAGAGGTCAAAATTAAATTTTCCTGAGAAATTTCTTCATCTAGAGCTTTAAGTGCTTCAATGTTTTCATTTAAAACAGACAAAAACCTTCTAAGTTGCTTCACTGAGGGATTGTGAAGAACTGGTAAGTCTAACACATTGTTGACATGAAGAGAGATTAGTAATCTTGTATTCTGATACCTTTTAAGTAGAGATTCCCATGCAATAAAATAATTAGCATTAGTCATAGGGATGTTTTTAACAACTGAAAGTGCCTCTCCCTCAAGACAGCTTAACAAATAACTCATTTTTTCAACACCAGAAATACAATCATTTTTATGAATAGTATTTTCAAACAAATTTTTGAACGCCATCCACTTTTCATGTTGACCTGAGAAGGTACCAAGTTGAAGTTTAGGAAGCTGTACACTAACCTTAGTTGTAGCTACTTGGCTGATAGCTGCATTGGAATCATCCAGGTTTGGCTGGCTCGACTGGTTAGAGCTTGGGGAAGGTATCAAGTTCACACACAAAGAGTGAATAGACACATAGAGATCACTTATTTCATCTTGTAATGTTGAAATTGTAGTGATATTTTCACTTTCATCTAATTCCTCAGGTAAAGGCACAGTGCCGAACAACTTATTCACTAATTTGTCAAAATCATTATTTTTGGCTGTAGCGGTGGAATCCAAAAGAGTGAGCTTTGTTATAAGTTGAGGAGTGATAGGTTCCTTTTCGATAGCAAGCACTTTTGCTTCAATTGACTTAAGCCTGGCTAGCACAAGCTCAGATTGCTTCACAAAAGTTGAGAACCTCATTTTGAATAAGTCTTAAATTCAATAAAATTCCAAAATAAAAATAAATGCAGATTAAAATAAGTTTATAATGAGCAAAACTTATTTAAAGACAGCCAGGATTCATTGTATTAAATATTAATATTAGTCAACTTGAAATCAGAGAGAAATATTCAGCCATAGTATAGGCCTATAAAAAGTTTAAGTCCCAGAAAATATCTACCTGCAATTATTTCCAGATAATAAATTTGAAATTCAATAAAACATGTTATTTCAAACACAAACTGTAATTAAATGTTCAATCCGTATTAATAAACATTCTTCTGTCACTTTAATTTAAAAGTGTAAGCAAACAATTGAGGTTATGAAAACATAAACAAAGTCTTGCATAATGACATTTAAGTTTTCATTTCTATCCATCAGCAGCGCTAGTGTTGATCAGCTGTGAAGTTGGTATGACTTCCATGATTTTCTGAATATTCAGCAACAAGAGAGAAACTTGTTTCACATTACAGGGGGGAGAGAGGGGGGCAGACAGGATGCAGCCCGATAATGCACAATAGAGAATAGACAAACTATGCATGAAAATACAGGAGTTGTAGACAGTACAGTCTGAGAACAAAATTTTCTGTCTGGGACAACAAAACTTTATGTGTTATTTCACAAATTACTGCAACAATTTAATAAATTGATAATAATGTGATCAAAAATATTTAATCCTCTTGTTAATGATACTTAATGTTGATGACAGATTTATTCAATTAATTTATTCAGTTCAAATAAATACAAAACTTAATAGTCACAGTAGATTATTTTCCATAGGCTGGGAAACTTCCGGCTCGAAGGACCATGTTAAATATGGTATTAAGAGGTAAAATTGTGAGAAATACCTTTAGATCCTAAAACTGAAGATCCATTAGGGTTTTGGTAGAACAGGAACAAGATGAGCAGAGAAGCGATGGCTCTGGCCAGAGTGACGAGAATCGAAGGACCACAGATGCAAGATGATGTTGAGAAATGACTATTGTTGTGTAGTATGTAATTCTTCACTGATTTAAATTAAAACTCTTCTTCATTAATAAAAAGAAAGCAATTCACTACTCATGAATATTCTGGACTGTACACGAAAATTTACAACACATTTACTTTAAATAAAAATATCTTCTTGGATCCTAGCTTGACACTTGGTACTATAAATTTGGAATCCATATTTAAATGAGAAATGATGAAATAATGCACTTGGAGCGGTAAGAGAGAAAGAGAGATTAAAATATTTAATATGAACTAAACCAAAAGGTAAGCACTGTGTACTGTGAGAGAGGTGAGTCTAAACTGCACTGACTAGTACGAAGTGCTGTAGTGAACTTTGGACAGTGATGTCATCATATCAGCTGTTGTATCCTTTCAATAACTGAACTAAAAACTTGACTTGAATGTTAATACTACTTGATTAATTGTTTATATTTGACTGTATATAGTTCATATGTTATTAAATAAATATTTTATTAAATGTCCTTAGTTGAATTACTAAATATTTAACAGAGCTGTCAGCTGAGGTAAGTCTACTTCAATGTCCAATCCCCTGTATTTTCATACAACAAACTGTATCACGTGTTTGATTCGTATTGTTTTATGTGCTGATAATTATCAGCTGTTTAAATGACCAGCAAGAGGGCCAGCGTGTTTATCTCTGAAACGGAAGATACAAAATATGTATATAGTACAGTATACACATAAATAGCATAGTAAATCTTTGAAATGACATTAAGAATAGAATCCTTTATTTGCCTTATTCTGAAAAGAAGTAATTTAAATAGGGAGTAAAGGCGGGTTTTCCTAGGCGCGGAATCGGCCAGCGGAGAGAGGAACGCGGAGAGCGGACTCCACTTGTCTTAGGCAATTTAATGTTACTGTTTTCCTAGAAGCGGAGCGGAATGCCATGTTAATTTCAATTCCGCTCTCCGCGTTCCTTTCTCCGCTCTCCGCTTCCGCGCCTAGGAAAACCCAGCTTAATCGACACCAAAAGAATATTAATATTCTTTTGGTATTATTAGAATATTAATAAAAATGTCTATCATGCTAAGTAATTACTTAGCATAATAGACATTTTTATTGTCATCCGCGAATTTAGATTGTTGTAAAATATATATTCAATTTTTAATTGCACCCTATTTACAATTCTAAAGTTCACATTTTAGCTAATATCCTACTTAGTGTCTAAGTTTTATTTGATTCTTTTCAATTCAATAACTACTCGATTAAGTTATTTTTTATGTCTTCTGATATATTACGCTATGTGTGAAAATACCTGTAACGTAATCTGGTGTTTTATGGTTTAATTATAACTTTTGCTGTAGTATATCTCATAAAAATAAGAGTTTAATTGTTCTCCAATGCTGAATTCTGGAATACTCCTGCATGCGACTCGGTAAGTGTTTTAAAATTAGTGTTAGCCTAACCGATCGAAGTTTAGCCTAATACTAGTTTTAATATAGTAAAATAAATAAATAAATAAGATAGTAAATTAAAACATTTCATACAGTGAAACGTACGTTACAGGCTTATTAACGGTATTTGTCAGTAAAACGGTTTATCAAGAACAGCGGTTTGGTTATAAGCTCACAATAAACACGTGGTTGTAAAATTTTTATGGTAGAAAAAACATGTAAACCATTATTTGGAATTATATTTCTTAATAATTAATAAATTTGTAAAGTATCCCGGCTTTACTTGGACTGTTGACCTAGTAGTAGGGAAGACGTATCCCACAGCGGGTGGCGGTGGGTGAATTGTGAGTCACCCCCGTTTGCGCACATGTATGCGCAGGTGTTGGTCCATCGACCCCCAACATGGCCACCGAATGTTTGGCGACTTATAAAGTTTTGGTTTTGGGTGATTCAAACGTCGGAAAAACATGCATAGTGCACAGATACTGTGACGAGAAATACTACGATACTTACATTTCCACTATTGGTGAGTGAACATCGTAAGCTTCAACCCTTTTCGTAGCTACAGCTGATGGTATATAGTCAATGCTACAGCTGATCCTGATGTCCTGTCTTTATTAGTTCGGCTTTCTTAGACACCGTTCTAAATTAAGTATTTGTTGAATATTTTAACTGCAAAGTAATACAACAACAACGTTAATTGCAATTGGTAATGTGGTTCTGATATTTCGGACACATGAAAAATAATTTACCTTCAAAAAATAGACACCCGAATCCAACCTTAGGTACTTCACTATTTAGTAATTTGTAATAACCGTTAGCATTAGTACAAACTAATGGGAAAATTAAACAAAGCTTATATGTTTTGTAGGCCCTATATGGATAAGACAATCTGGTTAGTGGTTAGGTCTATTTTTCACAGCTCCCACTGTTACCAACTCAAGATTTCGTGGACTCCTAAACCTCAGTGATAGGGTTATGCAATGTTGTGCAATTTGCCTAATTAACCTCGACGGCCTACACGAATTCGTTATATTTATAAATATTTTTATTGCATAGCATAATTTCGTAATATAATAAAATTTATTATTATTCTATAATTTTGAAGTAATGTATAGAAATGATGCAACTTGTTGCTCACAATCGGAAATAGCAACGCTGCTTATTGAAAATAACGTTCAAATTTTGTAAATGTATTCAACGTATACATACAGTTAATTATTTGCTTAATTTTTGTTTATAGTTCCATGATAACGCTTTATCAGATGGCTCAGATCCCTTACCTTGAAAGCCTATGAGGTGAAGCCATGGTGATTGAGTTTGTGACAACTCAAAAATACATATTTAGGGAGGAAGAATTGTCATATAATAAAATAAAAAAAAAATATTTTCACCACACTATGATGTTTTTGGCTGTACAGTATTACATACGATAATTGGTGGCTGAAAGTTAAGTTTTGCTGGCCATGCCAGCTGTCATCGTAATTTGGGGACCGAGCAGGTTTTTACAGCCCGGGGCCGCAAAATCAGCTGTCCGCTTACTTACTTAAAACATGAATGCATTTTAAATACCGTACACAATCAAAATCCATAGCGTTGCAATAGAATTGTGTTATTGTCATCGTTGCCTAGCAACAACTATTTATTTTTATTTTTGCTGATTCCTCAAATTATTTCTTTGCATAACCTTAAAGTTGTAGTTGTGTTGACTATCAGTGTGCATTATTATAGTGGTGAATAGTGGTAATAGGGTATTAGTGTGGTGAAAAATAGGGTTCGTACCACGGACCGAAATGGTTTTGCAGCTCTCGATCGATTTAAGTTCTCGACTTCGTCTCGAACTTAAAGACTATCTCGAGCCGGCAAAACCTCATTTTCGGCCCTAGGTACGAAATATACTATTATGTGCTATTATAACGTTGGTTGGGTCGTAAAGTCAACTACAAAAATTAATAGGTTTTTTATCAATACTTTAATCAAGTTGAAATAACCATATGTAAGCATTAGAGTAAAAAACTACGTTAATCATATGTTTCCGATCAAACGTGAAAGGGGGAATAATTTGGGATATTTACTGTTCCCAATATTTTTGGGGACTTTTTATAAGTATGTGTAAATATTTAAGATCAAGTGCTAGTTTAAAAAATAAAATGCTAGTATTTGCCTCCAAAAGTAAAATTTATAATATTTACTTCATACAGCTTTTATATTAGAATGTACATCTTGATTCTTGATTGTCCATCCTCTGCGGTATGTCATGTCCCATTAGAATATAAGTTACTGTATGAAATGTCATGACCCTGTTCAAATGGGTCAAGACGTCGCCAACGACTTATAGTTTCTTATTTACTCAGGACTAAAATGTTGGGAAAGAAACAAAACTTAACAACTGGGTAATATTATTATTAGATTGACAATAATATCTCGGTAATATAAGTTTACCTACGACCGTTTTTTAAAGTAGCCGTTTCATTAGAGTTCTTAGAATTGAAAAGTATCTCATAACAGCATTGTTTACATTCATAGCAGCATAATTTTACTCATAACAACACGGGTAACGGATCAATGAGGTTCAAGGATTGAGAGACGAGAAGCAAAATTGTAATGATTCGAAATTCAACTAATCAGCTGTTAAGGCCAATTTAATTGTTGATTGGTGCAATTAGTATTTGATACTATGTTAGGTTGCATCAATGTCAGTGGCAATTAGAGGTTACAAACAAAAACATAACCTCTCTTAGAAGTTATGAGTAGTGATTTTTAGTAATTAAAACACCGTCGTAGGTAAAGTAGTGTACGCAACTCGCGTAAATAGTGTTAACGACACTCGTAGAAGATTTTAAGGCACTCGCCAAGGCTCGTACCTTAACTTTTCTACTCGTGTCGTTAACACTATCTTTACGCAATCGTTGCGAAATAGTAGTTTACGCCACACTACATTATTCAACATAGAATAACAATGGAAAATCATAGCGTAATACTGTACTGCAATGAGTTTTACCGGACACCAATCAGCTGATTATACTGTATTTAGGTGGCAGTGAGTGGTTATAAACAAAAACATAACCATGACTAATGATGTTTAGATCTTTAGTTGGTGGAAATATATAAGGATTTGTAAGGATTTAGCAGTATGGCGTAAACTATCGTACGTAACTCGTCCAAAATGTGTGTACCGGACTCGTATGGTAATCCCGTACTCGACTTCGTCTCGCACGGGAACGACCACACTCGTCCGGTAAACACTTATTTTCAGGACTAGTAACGTAATATACTATTACATGTCTGTCCGTGGTATTTTAGTCCATCTTCTGGCTCAATAATTACACTTTTTCTGGGTAAAAGGTTTTTATCAGTCACAACTGTTGGACATTTCAGGGTGGCAATTCTGTTGTTTTCTTTTATTATTCACTTCAGTTAGTATTTAAAATGCTAAATGTACATCATAAACGTGCGTCAGAAACCTTTGTTTCTTTCCTCTCGCAGTTATAATCTTTTAAATATTTATTATATTTCAAGTAGGTAGAAGTTAATATAAAATAAAATGTAAAAGTTTGTTATGATTTGGTAAACCTAAGATTTTTAATTACTAAACTAAAAGATGTTTGAACTAATTCTATTAAAATGTCTTTCCTCCTTTATTTGTTAATAATAACAATGATAGGGGTCTTGGGCCAAAATCGGAGCGGATCAAAATCTGGTTGATTTAGTAAGTATTGATTTATAAAAATATTAACTGTACCCTAGTGCAATAGGTTTGAACAATTTCTGCAATCGTGGTGAAATCATGAACATTGTCCTCGGTGACGGTGAATTCGTGAACGTTTCCTACATGTATGGCAAAATAATTAACTTCTTGTGCGAATGCGAAAACATCTTCAACATCTCCAGCGATCTTGGCCAAATCGCACAATCTTTCGGAGATCGTGAGAATAAAAGATAAGCTAGAAAATCGAACCCCCTTAAGATGTTTTTTGTGATTATCATCTTCAAAAAATCAAATCAACATCTCTTTATTCCTGTATAAAAAATTATATGAAAACAAAATTGTATCTACAGAAAAATAATAATAATTCCCAAGTAGACTATTCGTCTGTGTTTGGGAAATAAAAAATATCCTATGAGGCCAATAAGTGAGACCACCACCTTTGAGTGCCAACAGCCGGCCGCTGGTAGGGAAATATGGCCCTGATATATGCTGTTTCTATGTGACAGATCAATCATTTTACAATATTGAAAATTTGTATAGTTTTGTCGATAAACTACAGTAAGTAAACTACAGTATTCTTTTAATACATGGGGATCTATGTTAAATTTTATATAATTTATTTTCTAGGTTTTTTTGCTTGATTATTTATGAATGAACATGAATAATAATTTGGAATCATATATTAGTTTCAAAGAAATTAAAGTTTTGTATGGGTATATTCTCCATGAAGAAAATTAAAAACAATTTCAGTTTAATGTTTTCAATAGTATTCAGAATAATATTGGAATTGCACATTATATATCATACTCATTATAAACGTTTCATAAGTTACATTGGAACTTCGTTTTTCATAGGTTGACTTGGGGTTATTTTATGATCCATGACAAATGAAAAACAGAAATAGCATCATAGATTAAACAAGTAGACACTTTTTTAATCTATGGCTAAAACAAGACATACATTTTCATATCTTTTTACAGGAATTGATCTAAAACAGAAAATTGTCTATTTGGATGGAACTCCAATTAAAATGCAAATTTGGTAAGTAAAGGGTTTTCTTTAATAAACTATGATAGTGTAGAATGTTGTCATACTAAACATTTGTAAAATAAATTATTTACATATTAACTTTCTCGGGACTTAACATTTTAAGTGTTTCAGTATTCAATCAAAGATGGTACCCAAGTAGCACAAATTGTTGGCCCAACGGTGGGAAATGGTCGGCAAGGTGGAAATGTTAAAGCCTTGCCAATGTTGGCCCAACGTGAACTTGTAATCTTTGGCCCTACAAAGGAAAGAATGGTCGGGCCTTTGTTGGATTTAAGTATAAAACATTCTAAAACACATTTTAACAAATTGATTTATTTAATAAGAAAATAAATGTTATGGCAGCAGAATATAAGATGGTTTTGGAAAAAAATTGGGTCTATACAGTGGTGGTCCCAGGATTTCATTTAGGGGGGAAGACCACCGGGGGGTCGGGGGGAGGTATGGAATATCCCCCAGAAAAAGGGAGAATTTAAAGCCTAAAAACATATTTTATACGTATTTGAGCTCTAAAATATGCTCAAGCTAATAGTATTTATGTTAGTTGATAAAATATGAAATATTTCGGGGGGGGAGGGATGCATGATCCCCCCCCCCCCCGCTATATAATAAATATAGCAAGCAGAAGATGTTGTGATAGTTGTGATACTATACACAGTGGTGGAACACCTGCTTAACATATAATAATAATAATGCAAATAATTTTTTAAATTAATATTCTTTAACTTATTTTAGCAAATTTTTAATAGTTGAACAATTTAAGGGGAAAGATTAATTAATCTATACCGGTACTCAAATACCAGTATCCTCTCCAACTCTCAGGAAAACAATTTAACTACTTGAAGCCTAAACTGAATCATAGTATCAAAAACATTTTAAGTATTTGCGACCATTGCAACTGGGCTCCTCTTTCACCGCTTGAAAACACATAATATCAACAATCACAGATAGCTCAGAGGTAAGGTAAGAAGCTCATGAATCGAAGGAATCAGGTTCGAGACCCATCTGGTTAAGATATTTTTTCCTAGTTTTTTCAAAATTTGTTTTTATGAACTATTTAATCAATATACCGTACTCAACTGATAAATATGCTTTTCTTACTTAATCTTTATTATTTTGTGTTTTTATATTTAGGCCCCATGGGGTTGGAGCAATGTTTAAAATTGGTTAGTTGTCCAACCGTAAGACTTAGTGCCAAAACATACTGATCTGATGGCCAACCATGGAACCATGGACAGAAACGTAGGGCCAAGAATTTGCCAACAGTTTTTGCTACTTGGGTACATTCTTAATTCGGTTTTAGCCAACTTAAATCTTTAGTTCTAAATAAAAATTAGTCTTTCATACTTTAATCGTAAATGTCACTTTCTAATACTTTTAAATTCATAGTCAGTGCTTCTTTTATAGAATTTGAATAACAGGAACTGCCAGGAGATAAGAACCCGCTTCTGTTGGATTCATCATTCCTAAAATTTCTTTCCCCACAATCATTTTTTAAACCAGATTCTACACTCATTCTTTATCCATATTCTACTCAAAAAATACCCTTAATTATGTTGGCCGCTCTTCAAGAGCTAAACTGCTAAACTGAACAGTACCCTTAATCTAGGGCCAGGCAGACCATCTAGTCTAATTCTACCCCCAACAAAATTACAATTTTAGGCTGCTGAATTAAGAGAAAAACATCCTAAAAATCTATGCTTTGATGTTAAGTATGGAGTTTAAACAATTAAAATTCCGCCAAACTATGCTCTGTCCATTTCAGGGACACGGCAGGTCAAGAAAGGTTCCGCACATTGACTACAGCCTACTACCGAGGGGCTATGGGTATACTACTTATGTATGATGTTACAAGCCTCGATTCCTTCAATAGCCTTCCCTACTGGCTACAAAATATAAAGGAGGTAAACACCCAAATACAAGTAACATATTAATGTTTGAATATTGATGCTCATCTTGTATATGCCCTATTTTTTACATATTCTTTCTCTTGTTTTCACTTTTTATCACCACTAGTTCCATTTACTCCTCACAGGGATATCACAATGACTTTTATTAACAGTATGTTCCAGTTATCCGCACTGTACTAATTTTATTGTGTATATTTTGACAGGTTAGGTGTGAATAAACGTATTGAGATAATTGAAAAATACTGTCCATTTTTAATGAAATGATTCTACTTCATAAACTCATGTACTCTGCTACGTTGACCAAACGTAAAAAAAAAACATTGAGGTGAAAACAAATGGAAGGTACAAAGTCTATTAAAAGATCATTGATCATAAATCTAATTACTAAATTGGATAATTTTATAATCTTGTGTTTACAAATTTACTTTGAACCATTCATGGATAATTTCAATTAATCATCAGAAATTAGTAGAGTGGAAATAAAAACCGGGCTAAGTGCCAAAAAAGTAAAAAAAGTGTCAAAATGTGTGCTATCTGCCAAGCCCAGTACGTTAAAAAGCGGGTTATCTGCAAACAATAGCTCCAAGACGTTTAAACAGTGGCCGCTAGAATGCGTATGGGTCAACTTCATCAGCTGAGGAAATGAAAACCGGGCTATGTGCCAAGCGTCTTTACAACCCATTTTGAGGCTATGCAATGTTCCGGCAGTGTTGGTAGAGGTGTACACGTGAGTTTATACTTAAAATGGGTGACACAGAGTTAGTAGAAGTTAATCCTAAGAAGAGACATCCTAAAAAGCACTCAGTGAATTGGAGTCATGGAAAAAAACTTAAAGAAAAACGTGCAGCTAGAGGCTCTGAAACACATACCCCAGTCTTTGAATGCTATAAACCAAAATGAAAAAAGAGAAGAAACATGACCTTAAGAATATGACACCAGTTCTGAAGGAGGATAACAAAGACTTTTATAGAGAGTTAATTGTAAAATTTTTAGACAGTTATAATAACCGTGTACTGTACTCTTATGTTTTTTTACGGGTTTTATGATGTTTTATGTTAATAAAACTTGGTTTCAATATTATTTTGTTTTATTATTATTTTACATAAGTCTGAAATGATAAAATATTTAGAACCTTTTATGTTTACTGACTCTGCACATACCCCGTTTTATGGGTTTGAAGTATAGGTACTTAGCTCGTTTTTCACCACTATGATTATGGACATACCCCTTGTCTCAAATGTGTAACTTTATATATTTATAAATTTTATTAGTGACTTTTAAAAAGAGTTTTTTCATCAAATTATGATTACTCATCTTTTGTTGTAGCTACTGTAAATAATCTGGTATAAAAAAAATTAACAGTAATGGTTTTATGGATAATATATATTTATATATAATAATATTTATTTATATATTTAATATTATTATATTAATATTATTAATATTTATATATTAATATTATTATATATATAATAATATAATAATATAAAATAATATTTATATATTTTTTCCAATAACTCAAAATAGTTATTTGTGTAACTAGTGGGCAAAGTGGCACTTTGCTGCACATGAGAGCAATGCGGCTCGTGCAGAATGATCTTGAGTGCAGCAAAGGCCTTTTGCACTCGTGTTACACATTATATTTTTCCTACAGTCACTATAAAGCACATAAATAATTAGTCTTTCAAACACTATACAACACGTTTTTAGGTTCAGCTGGCAACACAAATAGGTGCCCTAGAGAAAGTAGTACCCGGTCCGTATCACTCCGCTATTTTTCCTCGGCAAGAAATGTGCTCCGCGACTTGAGAATATAGTTCCGTATGTTTTTGTAATTTGAAGTGGTTTCCGCGCCTAAAAAATGCTTTAAAGGTATTTTCTTGTTTATTAAGATCGTAGGAATGTTGTTTCGTTGGAATCCTGATGTGCGCCAAAGTATAAACCGTACGACAAAGTATAAATATGCAGCAAATAGCAGCTTTCTGTAGGCCTACTATAAACAGTACAAGGAAGCCAACTTTGTCGGGTGACTGTAGGAAAAGATATTTTTGGCACATAGCCCGGTTTTCATTTCCACTCTATTGTTTTCAAGGTATCACCAACTTTTATGAGGTCTGTAGAGTGATAGCATATTCATTCTGATTACAGAATGCCTCTCCCAATGTGGTCAAAGTTTTGGCTGGAAACAAATGTGATAGTGTCAAACAACGAACTGTAGACCCAGAAATTGGGCAAAAGGTATGTGACATTTTGCCATAGTAATGATTTAACTAATAACTAGCCAATAATGTATGGCCAGGGCCTGATAGACGAAGGGTCAGGACACATGTTTCATCATACAGAATATAACAAGGGCCGTAACCTTCTACATGGGGGCATTTAAACTTGATGAAAAGTAAAGCCTAGCCTCTTTTGGTAAAACCTAAGATATACACCTAAGATATGTTATAAAGGGAGTGATCAGAAAAGGTTGTGAGTGCCATACAGTATCACACAATTTTTGTCTGATAATTTGATTTTAAACTTTTCTCCTAATTAAATGACGAACCGTTAACAGAAGACAATTTTTATTTTGTACAAATGTACACTTTTCTCTTATAACCATACTCATACCATAATCATTTACAAGATGGTGAATGTACATTTAAAAATGGTGTTTGGGAAAGGATAATCAAGAATAATTAAAATAATTTATCTAGTCACATCTGGTCAACTGAAGATTCCCTCGAGACATTGTAATATATATAAATTAACTGTGTTGTAGAAGTTAACAGTAGATGGATATAATTGTAACCTAATGTTGTGCTTTGACAGATAGCAGAAAGTTTTGACATGCCTTTCTATGAGGTGTCTTGTAAACATAACATCAACATTGACCAAGTGTTCCTATCTCTTGCACGACTCATTCGGGATCAAACGAGTAAACAGGTCAGTATCGTTAACTTTCATTTCCATAAAAAAAATCCCTTGTGAGATTAGTGGTGGAAACATAAGACTTGAGTTGTGTTTGAGGGAACCAGTCCAGAACACGTTTAAAAACAGCAGTGGGATTTAACCCACACACATATTTTGCAACTATAACTTGTTTAAATGGAAACAAACCTTGATTTTCTTTATAAAACATTGTTATTTAACTATTATAACGCTAAAATTTCACAATAATAATAATACTGTACTAAATAAATACCCCTGCCGCAGAAAACCAGCAGATTAAGCTAATTTCCACTTGTCCGATTGGATTTACACTCTAATATTTTCTCTGATATGTCAGATTTATTCCCTATTGAATAATGTTCTGTTTAACGAGTACAGTACTTAGATTTGCTGCTGCTGGGAAGTAAGAAAATGCTTTTAGTTAAAATATTAATAGTATAGTATAAAATCAATAAATTTGCCAAATTTTATCAAAACATGTACTTTTTCTCATAAGAATATAAATACATTAAAATTTTAAATGTACAGTTTTTTGGAATTTTCTCGCTAACCTTTAACTGTACAACAACACTTTAAAAATGTACAAAGTCTTTTAAAGGATAACTGAATGAAAATTGGAATTTTTCATGTTTTAATGGTCTGAAAAAACTATTTTTTAATGGTTTTCAAACCTCATAAAACACAATTCTTGTTACCCAATCTTGCTCATTTGCTAACTTAATCAACTACAATATTGTGGTATAATTACCTCGTCAAGTAATCCAAATGTTGCTGATGTGAGGTTAAAAACCTACATGTTTCACCGTTAATACAGCATCGTCAGGGTACACATAACATAAAAGACATTACTGTCACACGCACACGTCATAATAAATGAATAAATCGAACATATAGATACGACTACACTTGACAAGGACGGTCCCAGCCCAGGTAGTAGGCCGTATTTTTTAGTGTTAAATCCAATCAGGCAAATGTAAATTTGCTTAGTCTGCAGGTTTGCTGCGGCGGGGGTATTTTAAAAATGGGATAGACTCTGGTGACCTTTAATTCATCTGGAAAGACACCGTAAAGGAGACAGAGATTAAAGCAGTAAGATAGACGTTTAGCTAGATTACCAATAATATGTTTAAGCAAGCTGTTTGACATACAGTAGAACCCCTCATATCCGGCCTTGGTTTTACCGGTCCTCTGTTTATCCGGCCCCTTCCAGGAAGACAATATCAAAATTTTTTTTCTCACAGTTTACAGACATTTAGATGCAGGCACTAGTCTTTGTGACTGCTCAAGTCATAAAATAAATTGTTCTCATTATTTATCTGTTTGTTCATACATTTATTTGCTGAGTCACTATACTCAGTTGAGCTAGTAGGCCTAACCTCTGATCAGTTGGTTGATTATTTCCAAAGTGGGGTTAGTACAGTACAGTACGAGTACATTATTTTTTGTATTTCACAAAATGGTTAAGAATGTTGAATAGAAATGCATGTACCATTTAAGTCCTAATGATCTTTAAGTACAATTTATTGTCATTTTTACCTCCATTTAATAGGTTTTGTTACCTGGAATCATAATATTTGTACATTCATTACTTAATGACTTTAACCTACAAATATTTTTTTTCTTTTTACAAACATGTTTATTTTTCTAAAAATGATCCCAGAACAGAATTAAATTATACTTTTGATTGCATATATTGATTACCTATTATTATTAGGTATGAATTAACATTTTCATAGTAGGTTGGTTTATCCGGCCAAATCGTTATCCGGTCAGGGGCTTGGTCCCGTGGTGGCCGGATATGAGGGGTTCTTCTGTAAGATAAACATCATTACTACTACAGGTTTTTAGTTTTTTTGTGATTTTTATTAGATCATTTAATTTTATTAGATCATTTGAACTGTAAGCATTACTAACAATTTTTATTTTTATGTTTTCAACTGATTCAATAAAAGAGGTATTTAAAATATCGGGAGAAATGTTGGACGTGCCACTGGTTTTAATGACTTCCCAAGCAGTTTTACATTTGTTATTACTTTTTTATATGAGATTTGTTATATTCTACTATAAATTTATACAACTAAGCACTTGTATCTAATCATAAGTACCAAACTTTTCTACTAATAGACCAACCGAATCTTTTGGCAAAATTACTTTAGAAAGAGTTTAAAGCAGGATATTGATTAACAACATTTTTTTCCAAATTCAAAGTCAAATGTAATAGAAGACTATTATGATCAGAGAAGGGGAAATCAAAAACTTACAGCTTATATTTGCATTTACTACAGTTTGTTAATACGTTGTCCAGGCAATTGTTGCCTCGAGTGGGGGAGTGAAGAGGAGTATATTATGAAATTGTTTAGAGAGGTAGTTGTTCTGAGTCAAGTCAAAACTTTTATTAAAGTCTCCTCCTCCTTTGCACGTATAATGTTGCAAAAATGTCCGAGGGAGGGCCCCCCGACCACTCTACCTGCTAGGGAGGAATTCCATACCTCATTGTAAGCCCAGTAATCATATATCCTCGCATTTGCAAAGGACGGCTTTGGTCACCGCATAGTTTACTATCGAGTTCATCCTACCTAAGATTTACCCCCTTCTTTGTCATAAGTTTTGCCTCTGAGGACATCAAAACAAGTAAATTGGGCCCAGGTCCAGATCTTACCATGAAACTTACAATAATAACTTATTCCCTATCTGAGACAAAAAACAAAATTTAGAATATCTAACTGTTTGAATAGTTGATTGCAAGACGGAGAGGTGTAAGAACATAGGCTTATTATGTACTTATGCCTCTCCTGCTTCCTCTTGCAAGCTTTGAAATGTAGAAATTAATAAAAAAAAAGAAATATATTACTATGATTCAAAAATATCAGAGTTTGAAAAACTCTTGCATTGTAAATTTGTAATATATGGGAGGTATTAAATAAAATAATGTAACAAAATAGGATATTTTTGTTATGTCTTGTTTTAGAGTTTTACGTTACTCTAGAAATCTGGAAAATCTAAACATCTTGGTCCAGATGTTGAATTTCAAACTTTAATAAGATTATTAGCATGAAATTCATTTTTTATCAGGGTTATTTGATGTTGTTAAGGTAATTGTTGCTGACATTTCTCATCTTGTATCTAATTCTTACGAATATAAAAGGGTTAAAAGCATTTGAGAAAATGAATAATTTGAAACAGAGTACTGTATTAGGTAATGGATTTATTTAAGGTTTTTTATTTTTTGCAACAATCCTCACTGATGCCAAATTTATTGATTGTAAGCCTACACTTACGGTGCTGTTTACCTTATTTATCACCTTCATTATAATCCATCGTTAACCTCATGAAAAATAAATAGTTTCCAATTGAAAAAACGTGAATATACATGTTTTTTTGTTTGCTTTAATCATAATTATGGATTATTTTGTGTGAAATCAACCATTACTTAACCGTGTAAAAGTTTTGTTTAACCTACAAATTTATTTATTTTTAAAACATGTTTTTTTTGTACATCTACATTCTAATTATTTAGACCCAATAATTATTGGCTAAATCTACTCGTCTATGACAAGTTTGGAATGAATTTGTATGTGCCACATATGGAATGGAATTTGAGTACAATCATAAATTGTTACACCTAACTTGTTGACAGTTTTTTCCAAACTCAACTTCTCAGTCTAGACTCAATTCCTGCCAGATTCACGTTTTATGACTATAGTAGACGAATGTTCTTGTACAGCCTCAACATGACGGGAAAACTAGTTGTGGAAATTTAAAGAATTATCGTAAGCAAGCATGTATTTACTTTTACTCAATTTGCTTTACCCTCCAAACCCATAAACATATTTTATTTTCTTACAACAGGGAACAGTGATTGACAGTGGCCAGGAGGAAGAAAAGGAGAAAGTTGATCTGAACAAACCTCGCCTGGACCAAGCGCTCTGGAGATGCAACTGCTAGCCGCTCTCACTGTGGAACAGACATGATGGGACGTGTTGGTGGAAACAAAGAGCACAACTATGCGAGGCTGAAAAAACGGCACTTTTCTTATATTAAATATTTGTTATTAGGCTGTGGCAACAGCAGATACTAGGGGTATATTGGAGATGTACACGAGAAAACATAAAGCTTATTTTGGACTGTCAAAGGTTTAATACCACAGATGACTGTGTAAGTTTTTGTTGTCATAATGGTTTGGAACCTTATCTTATGAAGGCTCACCTACGACCAGGAAACGGAGCGAGTGCCGTTCTATTCTTTACCGGGGGGGGTCATAAACTGTCAAAACCGTCAGGTAGGCCCGAGTGCCGTTTGACTCCGCAGAGCGTAAGAGTGATTTAGGCGAGGGGTATTGGTGGAAGGGGGTGTATTGGGCAGGATGTAACGGAGACCGGGTACAATTTCTTAACTGGGCTACCCTAATATCGATTGAATTAGTAAACCTTTATAAAAATTTTTCATAATCAGCAAGTTTGGTTAGGTTAGGTTATAGTTTCATTTTATCCCTCAAACAAACAAGTTTAGCTTATCCTGCCCCCCCCCCCCACCCGGTGATCTTTCCACCCCTATACCCGCCGCACCGTGAAACTGGTCACTGATACCACTTGGCTGGCACAGCAATCGCACCGCCAAGCCTCAAGCTGTCAAATGACCCTCGTCAAAGTTTTTTAGGCAATTGGAACTCGGCCCTGCACTCCCTACGACCTTCCTAGTAAATAATGTGGATGTTTCATACTTGAGGACACTGCCTCTATTCAGGGGACGTCCCCCACAAAAATTTTTAAGTTGAGTCATTGTAAAATTATGAAGTAGGGCATAGTTGCTGTTCATAAACTTGTCAGGCTTAGTTTTGCTTTAGGAGTGTTTTTAAAATCAGTTCTATATTGCTGTGCAAAAACTAATGAGATACATTTTGTCCGGCTCAATATTTGTTTTTGTTATTTAAATGTAGTATAATTTTAATGACTTAATTGGATGGTTCAGGAAATAAGTAGACTCGTAGTAAAATGTTAGACACAAGCATACTTATGCGCTTGAACATATTTGGCAATGACAACTATATTTGTATCTCATTTTTGAACAATTCCGCAAAATTCTCTTTGGACAACATTCACCCTTCAATCATTCATGATTACTCAAAATAATTTGATGTGTCATAAAAAAATCTAAATCGCCAAAAATATTCCAGTTGACATCTAAAGAAAATGTCTTCATTATCATCTATTTGCTATGGAATTGATAAAAAATAACTAGCGGTTATAATCATTATAACAATATTAATTTTGTATTTAATTTTTCTGCCATTCAACTAATTTTTATGATACTGTATTTTTGATTAGTTATGAGTTTTTTATTTGTAAACATTACTCAGAATTTTATCCAATTTTGCTTGTTATGAGTTAAGTGTCAAAAAAAACATATCAGTTTTATCTAGGAAAATGCAATCAAAAACAGTAAAAATAATTTGTGATCAAAATCATTTCAAAACTTTTTCTGTGTTAAAACAGTATTGAAGATTTTGATTTAATAGAGCAACATCATGAAAATTTATTACACCAAAGTGTGTGGATGATGTAAAATAATATTGATGTGCTTTTTGAAGATTTAGGATTTAAGAAGAAACCCAATTTTAAATTTCACTTAACAAATAAAAATGCTGTATAAACTAGCTCAGTATTGCATTTGTATTCATGCAGACAATATTTTATCAGTAACTGTTTTACTGTAGACTGTTTTTGTGCTTAGCATACAACGATGCACAGTGCTTATCCAAAGGGATAATATTATATAGGTATAAGCTTAATGGATTGTACATAGATTTTTTCTAACAATTTCAGATGAGAAGTAAACTGTTTATTCCTTGGGTTAAAATAATTTTAAATGATTCATTGTGGATCTAAATTATTTTAAGTGTTCCTAAAATTGTAAAACAAGTTGGGATAAATCTTTAGTGATATTTCAGTTTTTTTTTTCAGATGAAAACAAGAGTATTGCCAGATTCAGATGACAAGCTTTTATAGTTTATTTGATTATTGATAAATAACACAAAAATACTTATTTAACTTCCAGGTATTTAAAATTATTATTAACCGAAATATATTATTTTCATTGTGTTAAAAACACCATTAATGTATAAGGGAACAGTTTCTCGTTAAAGTAAAATTTTTCTTAATTTCAATTACAGATTTGTAAAATGATGTTATGTAAACTATTAAGTTTACATGTAATGATGTAACATCGCTGAACTATTTTTATAGCTTATTACTTGTACGAGGGTGGTTTTTTTTAGTATGGGCCGTTTTGCATCCGCAAAAATAAAGATTTTTAAGCTATCGAATTCTTGCGTTTGGGATAGGGTAAGTGATACGTTTTTTTTACCACAAGAAACATATCCAATGCTGACATTCATCGCCAGATGACTGAAGTTTATGACCCTGATGCAATGATAGCGGGGAAATTGCAGAAATAGGCTAGGGAGTTTAAAAATAGCTGTGAAAACTTTCCATTTTTAGAAGGAATTCTGTTTTTGGTGGGATCCAGACTTCTGACAGAAGACCACAAAGGAAAATGGATATCACAGCCATTTTTACACTCCATAACCCTCCTCACCTTACCCTCATTCAATGCATTAAGGTCATAGCCTTCAGTCATCTGGCGATGAATGACGGCATCGGATATGTTTCTTATAATAAAAAAAATATGGATCATTGACCTTACCTTGCATGTGGGGAGATTTGATAGTTTAATTTATTTTAAAAGCACACAGCAAAGCGTTCATGTGAGCTACAGAGCTGCAAATGGTGTCATTTTCATTCTGTTCACAAATGATGCCATTAAGTGGCGAAGTAGCTCGTTGCGGCGTATAAGCAAACTACAGATTTATTTACAAAATTGACCCTTGCTTAAAAAAACCTCCCTCACAATTAAATTTGTACTGGGAAGGTTAAGATGTAATTGTAATTTTTGTACCTTAAATGTTACCCAGATATTTTCTGGTAATAGTTATTTAAATGTTGAATATTTGTTTTTTTGCTATTTATTACACTATGTTATATTACCATTTACGCTACTTTTGAATTTAATTGTTGGTAATGGTTAATTTATGCTGTTAAAGGAATAATTACGGACGGTGTTAATCAATAATGTCAAACCAGCTGCTGTTTCAGGAAGTGGTTTGATTTAGTAGTGTTTTATTATTTTACATGGTATTTGTGCAATCCTGTTTGATTTAATTTTCCCTAAAATTCTAATCATACACATACTTGTTTTTCAATAAAATATATTTACCAAATACTATTCCTACAAATATAGACAACTTAAGGTAAGGAGGTACTCCTATCCGTTTCCATGATAATGTAAGGTACATCTTCTCAAAACATTATGCATCCAATCAAGATAAAATTATGTACACAGTAGCTTCCGACCTTTATACATACGCTTAGTTTGTCTGATAAACAAACAAAAATGTATTCATAAAAAAATATATAAAAAAAAATATTATTGTTTGAAAATACAAAATTATTTTACTGAATTACAAATACGAATCAGTGTCCTTTGGTTAATACACTTAAAGATCACTTTAATACAAGCTCAAGTACCGTACTGTTTGTAATTTATTTTGTCTATTTCTCAGCAAACATATGAAGTTATGTACTTGAACTTTTAACAGTAAACAAAACTAAATTGCAATTACTGTTTAGGGGTGTAAAAGTTCAGAAATGATTCCTGAAACAGCATAATTTTACTGTTTTGAAAGCACAACGCAATTGGTTAACGTTGCTGAGCTTTGCTGACTTATAACAGGGTTCCATTGGCTTTTGGGACCATTGTGATAAATATATGTTTATGTATAAACAAAAGTTAGTTTTATTTGTAGAAAGCCTATCTACAAAAGTTTAATAAAGTGTTTGATACAGCAGCTAAAACCTACAACCTTTTAAGCCAACATCCAAAGATGATTCCTATGTTTAGTAGACAATGATGACGATGCAAGCTATAGTCGTGGACTGGGTATCTCTGAACCAGAAAAAGGCGACCTACCTACCTCGGCTATTGTAGGGTGGCCTGCCCGGCCGACCGTAATTAATGACGGTTGGCTGCGCTCAACGAAAACAACTACTAGATACCCTATACCAAAAACGTAAATTAAGTTATTTACAAAAGTTAATTATTAATATTCATTATCATATTATGTTTAGTTAAAAAAATATTGATTATTTTGATACTAAATTTGATGTAAATTGGCCAATTTTGACCAATTTGTACCACGAAACCATTGATTTTCTGTTTATATTTCCTTATTTCGTTGTTATTTCATTCATGCAGAAGAAAAGCACCACAACTAAAAACATACAATTATACAGGAGAGCGTTTTAAAGTTTTCATATTAACAGATAAAATCAATTTTTTGGTACTTATTTGTTTATGCTAAAGGAATAACTTATCATAAAAATTCTAATAAATAAGTATATCCTATTTTATTTAGTAAAAGTAGGAAATACAGCTTGTAGATCGCATACAGCAACAACTACATTATTTTCCTTGGTCTCCTGTCTCTAATCATTTTAGAAACAGTTTTTGTATGCTGCTTATTTTTATATTATATTTCACAACCGGTAGGCCTATTTAGTATTAGTTAAATTTTAGCAACAACTTTCACACTGTGCTCTGTTTTAATTTCTGTTATATTGTTTTTTTTGTACTATGTGTCTTTGCATTTTGATCATTTTAACTTAGAATCAGTAGAAATATTGTACAGTGAATTAAGTTAGGTACAGATTATATTAAAATATTTATTTTGGTTATGATTAAATAAAAAATTTATTACAATCATACATAGGTATTTTTATCCCTCCATATACTCACGCTTTGATATGAATTATATTCAATTTACATTGCTTATTAAAAATTAGTCTTTAAAAGAAAATTAGTTCGGCGGTACAAATTGGTCAAAATTGGCCGATTTACATACTGGTATTGGGTACCTAGTAGTTGTTTTCGTTGAGCGCAGCCAAGTGACATAATTAGGGTCGGCCGGGCGGGCCACCCTACAATAGCCGAGGTAGGTAGGTCGCCTTTTCCTGGTTCAGAGATAACCAGTCCACGACACAGCATCCCTAAAACTTTGATAGGCCCTATCATTTTAAAAAACGAAAAATATGTTTTTAAAAGTCAGACGAATCTTGGTAATCCCACCATATGGGATTTAAGAAAGCTGTGGGATTGTAAACTATTACATATTGCTAGAGATTTCAAAATAAAAAACCCAAATAAACCTTAGCCAAGGTAAAATGTCGACAAAGCTGTGCAGTGTAAATGTTTTGGACTTAACAAAATAAACTCAAGTATGGTGATAAATTTTGATTGGAGTGTAAAGTCTGTAAAGCCATAACACATATCATGCTGAGAAAATAATTGATTCACTATGTTGTCATTCCTATTACGAGAGACTGCAGATGACCTATATGTTTAACTGCATAATATATGTGTGGGTGTGTGGTTGTCAAACTTGTGATGTTTTGATTTTTGTATTCTGATCTGATGATGGAACTGCAAGCTCTGAAATGTACATAGTCAATTACCACGTTGTTTGAACTATGATGCAGAAAGGTTAGTAACTTAGAGTATTCTGATGAAAATAAGTATTTATTTGAATTTGAATCAATAAGACCCACCTAAACTTTGGACTGTATGTAAAGAACTGTCTTAAAACAATGGTTAGTTGAAAAGGAAAGGGGTTATTTATATACAGTATATATAACTAGGGAGGGGGGAAATCCAAGGAAAAATACTAAGCACAGTTTACCAACAATTTATATATTGATAACACAAAGTATAATCTCAACATAGAACACTTGAGAAAATAAATGAAAACTATTACATAAAGTATATATGTTTAACTAGTAAATTATGAAACATACTCAAAACAGAATCTTCATATAAAAACAATAAGATAACAATATAAGATTCTTAACAAGAACATTGAGCATTGAGACCTTTGTACAAAATCTGAAAATATTCTACTGCTGTATGATGTCCAGGGAACAAGGTATTCCAAGGATATTATATGGTACTTGGTTCCAGCCAACCACGGGGGCAGTGCATTTCATTCAATCGTTCATTTAATGTAGGCAAATTAAAAAGTATTCTTAAAATGTCAATACCTGCTTAAATTATTGTAATTAGTGTAAAAAGAGACCACTGATGCTTCTGTTTCTGAGCAGCTTCATGCCTAGCAGTCTAGGTTTTCTAAGCCCTGTGCACTGTGTAGCCTACTCAAAAACATAGAATTTAATGTGGCCATTTTCCAAGACCCTTCCTCAGTGCGCTCCTACACAACTGGACAACTTTTTGAACAATTATATACAATTGAAATACAACTTTATTTATTTGTAAATACTTGATTACCAATTCTTTAAAACAAACAAACTAGGGATACTAGGCCCCCACGACCTACCAATACCTACTAGGCCTAGGAATACCAGGGGGAACTAGGGATATTAAAGACCCGGAAGTGTATGTGAATTCTTATTCTCCTTTTCTGATTGATGGTTTTAGAATTTTCTGAGACGGGAATCTTGTGACATTAACATGACCCAAAATTCACAATGCCGCCACAATTGAGGAAGACAACCCTGATGTCACCGAGGTTATGGATGATTCTGGAATCAGCTTCGACTTTTAAATCATGAAGTACAGAGAGTTGACAAGTCTTTTGATGCCCCCAGTACGGTATCAAAGGTTTTTAGACTTAATTTTACAGGAATTGGGCCCAGCTCTATTGTCAAAGGTTCAAATATATTTTGGGTCCAAAGACTCTTCAATATAATCACTAGTTTAGCAGAGTATAAATGAGCGATTAAATAACATTATTTAATTATTTTCTATTAGGGGATTGTGTTGGTCTCTTTTTCAAACACTAACAAACAATTATTTTACACAGGTATTTTACCAGAAGAATGCTTTTTATTTGTGCTTCTGATATTACACACTTTTAATATGTCATGGAATGTACCTCTTTTGAGTCATGTATGGAGGAATCTATGGACTAGTGATGGAAGAGCCGCAAATTGGTGTGGGCAAGCACTATTCCGTATTGGTCACAGGCCTTGATAACATCAGGGTCGTTATTGGAGCCACTGGGTGCGGCGATGTAGCGAGCTCCACTCTGTAAGCAGATATAACTCAAATATTAACACCTGCACATGTGTTTTTTGTGACAAATAAGAACACATAAAGAATGAATAGTTGTATAGAAAAGTGACACTAGAGATCAATTACCTAATATTCGGTTATCCAACCTTCCTTGTTGTTTAACCTTCCCTGTGGAAGTACCATAACAGGGTGTATAATATTTTTAAAATTGAAATTCCAGTTTCAGGTTCTCGCGTCAATATTTCCCACATGAACATTATATAAATTCCTGTGTGAATGTTTAGTTCCAAACCAATTTAATGCAGCTTAAGTACATCAATATATATCACATTTGTATATATATATATAATTGATCCAAAGTTCAGTGAGTTAGTGTTAAAAATATAATAATCCTTATTATAGTAGGTCACGAAAACATTGTATCTCTTGATAGCAGCAAAATCCTGAACACTAGTAGTACGCTTATTCTGCGCGTAACGGAATGAGTGAACGTGAGCACAACAATGGAAAAGTCCACCCGCACTTACCGGTGTCACTGGTGAACACAATGTTATTTGTATGGGAAAATCAACCAAATCTCAGTTAACAACAATCATAACTTCTCATTCATTAATTAACCAAAATCATTGGTAAAATTTGTGGTGGATTTCCAAAAATTATCGATAGGTGGATAGGTTTCTGTATTGTTTCTGTACAAAACGTCTTTTGTAAATTCATCTCTTTAAAATCATACACAACAGTTTAACCAATTAATGTTTGTTTTTAGAAATGTTTCCTTATTTGTTATTAGGCCTATCATAAACAAAAAGAAGCCTAACTGAACTAATCTAACTTAACCTAATTGCCGCAGCACAGTGTAAAAGAGTCTTCTTAAAAAGATCATATGACTTGAATTGAGGTTTAATAAAATACGCCCGCCGCAGCAAACCTGCAGACTAAACGAATTTCAACTTGTCTGATTACATTTTTACTAAAATATTTCCATAAATAAATGAGACATATTTATTCCCAAATTAAATAACATTAGATTTAACATTTAACGAAAATGCTTATTATAAAATACTTCTCAACATTTGAACCTTAATATTTAGTATTACGTTACTTCTCAACAGTTAAAATACACACAGAACTTAATTTTCAATCTTTGGAAAACAAACTTTGTGTAGTTAAATATGAACATGCTAATGCCACACAACAATAAATAACAACATACCAGCCTTGCACGATCAACATTGTCTCTAAAGGGGAAGAAGGCATCAGAAGCAACAGCGACGTTGTCCAACTCTTTCATCCACTGTTGTCTTTGCTCCTTAGTAAGAGGAGGAGGAACTTTCTCAAACATCCCTTTCCAAGTAGCTTCATCCATGTCCTTACCTGAACATAAGTAACTCTTTATTATTTTCAGTTTACCAGTACAGTTAGAGAACCAGTGATGTAGAGAACGATATTATCTTGTAAAAGGAAGCCTTGAAGCATTTAAGTTTAAGAAAGAACTCAAATCAGTACAGGTAGTGAACTGAGAGGGGTAGGCCAGTATAATACAGTAGAGTCCCGTTAGTCCGAAATGGTTGGGACCCATTTCGGATTAAATGTTTTTTTATTTTTTTGAAAGGCACGAGCCCGGGAATGTTTTTGACATTACTTTAGGCTAGACTTAGGGGCTGTAGCATTATCACTTAAATAAAATCCATATGTGATTTGGCGGGATTGGAACCCAGGACGAAAATGAAAAAAATGGCAAAATATTTGCTAAAAATCCTCTATAAAACAAGTCTATCTCGCCCGGGCTAAGCCCAGCTAATATTACTGTAGCTCGGCCGGCCGCTACAGAATACTTTGACCAGGTACAGCTAACTGTGTTAAAAGTTTAATAAAAATAAATAAAAATAAAATTTTTGGTTTTGGATTAAGCAGACTTTTGGATTACCGATGTTCGGATTATCGGGACTCCACTGTACTGCTATAAAAACCAGAGCAGTTACAATATGTACTTTGTTTTAAGAATGTTATAGTATCAACATCAACCATGGAATCAACAGATAGGTGCACTTTTCTTGGCATTCCAGTCATGTTATAAATCAAATGTTTTGATGATTCTAAAATCCACCATTCAAACAGGACTAAGAACAAAAACTAGCTATGTGTCAGTTCTATCTTTTAACGGTTCAAATCCGGTTTGGTTCATGGCCAAAAAAGGTTCTCGGTTATAATAAAAATATTTACACGGCAACATTTTTTTTACACTTGGGAGTTTATTTTAAAATTATTATGCTTCTGTTGGTAGCAGTACTTCCACCTCCACATTCTTTAAAATGACACCATTGAACCTTATATCTTAAGTTTACAGCATGGTTATACATGTCTTGTAAAATAATGCTATGATTAAGAGAAAAAAATTATTTCAGAGATTAACCTCACATTATTAGGCTGTATCAAGTACATGCTATACATATAATTTGAGCTATCTAAACAAAATAATACAGTAGCGTAGTAACAAATAAACCATAGTCTATAAGGAACCAACGCAAAAGGCTCTCTCTCCTCCTTAGTTGAAAATGCTGTCAGTGACAGTGAAATATTCTAATATTTTGTGTATATAGTGTAATGTTTTGTCTATTCTTTACCAGTTTGGACTCTTTCCCATACAGTTAAGGCCATTCTCACCAAACTTTCTTAAAACCTAGACCCTTGTGCTCTATGTTACATCCTTAACACAAAAGACAGTGTGATTTCAGGTCTAAATTACAGGAACATTCTTCAATGAAAATGAAAGCCCATAACTAAAGATTACGCAAATACTCTATGAGTTTTCTATTTTACCTACCAACTGTATCAAGCACATAATTGTCGACTGCATTGGACATTTCTGCCCTCTTAATTCCTTTCTTGAATTCCATCTTTAAAACTTGAGGGTGCTGTCTCATCCACCTGTAGAAAAACAAGTTTATCAAAAGAGTGTTGTAATATAAAAGGAACTTAATAATATCTGAAGCGCTGAATAACATCTGTATATTGAAAACACACATTTTAGGTTTATGTTGGTAAACCAACTTATCAGTTGTAATTACTACATAATTACACTAGCCACCATAACCGTGCTTCACAACAGGAAGAGAGCGCTGAAGAGAATAATTAATTATGTTCTATAGATCTGCTATATGACATTATTTACTAATACATATATGTCCACAATTTTTATGAAACACTAACAAAATAATTTTTTATCACCTCTGGTTTATATCAATTTGGCAATTATAATATTAATTATTAAGTGTATTCATAAGAGTAACATAGCAATTTTGGAGGCTATTGGGGCAGAGTCCTAGGAGAGTATTAAAATTGAAATATGCCTATGTCCATAAGGCCTGTGGTTCATTGGCTCTATTCATGGACAAAATATCAATTGGTCAAGTAGTTTAGTTTTCACGTAATGAACCATCTGACATAGTCCTAACTTTCACATTTATAATTTTGGTTTCGACCATCCAAGTTATCTATCTACATTATTAAATGTCATCATAGTGCACTAAAAATAAAAACACGCAACTCTGTTTCCCAGACATTATTTGGGGAAACAAACATTAAAACACAATACATTTTTGTAAACGTTTTGAAAAAGAAAAAATTAAGTTAATAAATGATGCACTTAAAAAATAAAATCCCCTATTCCCAAAATATCACAAATTATTTATGAAATTAAAAACATAAACATAACTGATAACTGTAAACAATCATACTTTGACAGTTGTTATTGTGTATCAAACTTGTTTGTAAAAAGAAAATTGTGCTGCACTCTGTTGTTAAACCTTGTAACTTTTTAATGTTATTGAACATCAAAGAACCCAACATTTATTTTGTTGAAAAAGCTCTCAATATTTTTTTATTTAAAAAAATATGAATACCATAAGCACATGGGAAACTTTAGAGCCACTGGGTCTGAGCTCAAAAGGATTTTTACACAAGAATAGTCCCATTGGTTAATGGGGAATATAATATATATCATCATGCCAAATTTAAGCCCAATCCGACCAGTAGAATATGTGATCGAGCCCCAAACTAACAAACACACAAACTTTCAGCTTTATAATATCACAGAGTATGATAAAAGTCCTATTGTGACTATTATGAGAAAGAGTGGCTAAAAGAGCCATACATCCTAGAAGCCTATTGCCCAGACATATAAGGCAACCATGTACAGGTGATGCTTTAAAACCCTACATAGTGTAGTTGGCATTATAATTCGATGAAAGTGCCAGCTAAATAACTTATGAAAGGTTGTGTTGTAATGTAAATAATAAAGTTAACAGCTCAGATAGATATTTCCCAATAGTTTTTTTGTCTTTTACATTCCAAAAAAGTTCTTGACATAACAACTTATTACATGACATGGCAATTCATTGGATGCTTTATATTTAAGTTTTTCCCTGACTTGAGCTTGACACAATCAAAAATATCAGGCCCACATACTTTTTTTAATATTTAAATATTCGCTAATATTCACCATAATTTATCATAATATTTTAGATTTTGCAAACTCATAGCACTTTTTACTTTCCAAATAATAATTATGCTCAATCTAGACCTTAAAAAAACTACCCATCAAACCAAACAAAAACTAAGGGGATCCTAGTAAAAAAAAACAGACAATGACGACAAAGTTTGTATAAACTTAACACCACATGTGGATGGATGGATCCATACTAACCAGTTGTCTGCTTTGTCACCCGCAAGTCTTGTGCAGTGAATGCGAGACTGCTGACCTGCTCCGATGCCGATCACTTGGCCATCACGAGCGTAGCACACTGAATTGCTCTGAGTGTATTTGAGAGCAATAGTAGCGACAATCAGGTCTCTTAAAGCAGCCTCAGGAACCTATCAAGAGAGGTCAGATGCAATCATGTTATTATATAAGATAATTATTTGAGAAATATTATTACGTAAAAATAAAATACGTACGAGTCAGCAAAACTACAAGGTAAACGAATTGCCAAATGGTGTTTTGAATTTTGATTTATAAAGGTCAATAGTAGAAGAAAGATTTTAGCTTTGATACACACCAAATAGAAATATAAAGTTGGATGAATTTTTGTATGCTACTACATGCCACATGGACCAAACAGTTTTTATGTTGTAAGCCTACCATAAAATAAAAAGTTTGCTGACTTTGTTGAAGATATATCTACAAACACTCCATCCACATTAATTAGTTAATACAAAATGAGGATCAACCGGGCGGCAGACCAACCGTGGTCAATAGATGTCTCTTAAATTATGCTACATAACCTCAAAATTTGTATAAATTCAAATTGTGTTTCTTCAGTCTAATATGTTGAAATGCACAGTATATTAAACTATTTCTGACCATTTTTATATGCAGTAGGTTACCCCATTATTGTTTTTGAAACACTACAGTTCATTTGAAAAAGACAAATGGAAGGAAAATAGCCATGATAGCCTCAAGGTCAAACTATCTATCTACTTGTACTGACTGCTCATTAAACAAATCTGTGTGCTGTGATTTGCTATGTCACAACAGTTTATGATTGGGTGATTAGTCACCATGGCAACATGTTGAATGTGTAGATGAAAAGAAACCAAAGAAAGAAAGAATAGAAGAACAAAGAGAATGAATAAGTGGTTGTTTTACATTGTTATCTTTATCTTATTTTATGACTGTTGTTATTAATGTAAGACTGTAAGTACTATGATTTTATGCTGTTTATGAGTTATCTAATGTGGTTTTATCGACATTTAGAACAGCATATCCTATGATGACTGCGGTAGCAGTAGTTTACTAGACTTTCTATTGTTCTGTTCTTTACGTGATTTATTGCTGTACAGTGTTTAGCGATTTTTGTTTTGTTTGAGTAAGTGTGATTTTAAATGTTACAGCTTTTATTACGGAACCAAAGTTAATGACTTAACATCACAATTGTGCAATATTATCTGCATTTTGATGATGTAAAATGCAAATTAATTATCACATTAATATCCATTTTACAGTATTAGGCGTTTTTATGGGTTTTCAGTACTGTTGTACCCATGCTGGTTAAACAGTCACTACCACACCGTGGTTTTCAGTTATCCCCCCCGTTACCCCGGATCAAGGTTCTACTGTATGTGGCTTGAAAACCAACGATATCACAAATAAGGATTCTTCGCTTGCATTTTGTTGGTTAAACATTTCTCACATGGAAGAAAATGTAGTGCGTTAAATTGCGTTAATCATTTTTAATGTTCCGGTAACCCATAGAATTGAAATGTGATATACTCAGTTACCTGTATTAATAATCTAAATCGACTCTAGTATAAATAAACTTGAAAATTCCAAGATGTTGGGTAAAAAACCAAGCTCCTTCTCATGGTCTGAATATTTATAAAATAAAACAAACAACTGATTGTTACCAGAGACCTACTAGCCTGTGTGGGTTTTCAAAGGCAGAAAGGTATCAAAGGTATCATTTTGTATGGGTCACATGAGTAAGCTGTAATGGAAGGGGTCGAATATTGTAAAGAGGAAGTGTTTGGCAATGTTGTGTGAGTAGGCTGGTAGTGTTGTTAAACAATAACTTGTTGTGCTGACCTACTGAAGGCTGTTGCTTTAAGTAGGCCACTGCACTTGATCAAGGGGGTCAGTTGCCCGGGGCAAGGTGCCCAGGAGAGTTGGGTGAGTACTGGTTTCTCTATCTTGGGGTTAGGCCCTGTAGTCGGGAGTTTTGTACGGGAAGTTTTGATTTAAGGGGACTGTAAGTTAGTTGGGGTTTTGTGTTTTGTTTTGAAGGAATTCTTTTGGGGATTTATACTTTGATTTGATTAGATTACAAGGGAATAGTTTCACTTCGTTTTTGGGGATTATAAATCTAAGATTCAAGCTACCTCCAGAGCGGTTCTTACCAGGCATTTGTTAGTAGGCTATACTTAAGAGTAACTGTCACTGTATTAAAGCTTGATTACTTTAGACAAATTAAAATCCTATTTGATGAACACAATCTGATTCTCTTATTGAACAGCTACCCAGCTCATAGCATAAAGTAGAATAAGTTTAAAGATTCGGGTTTGCTATAAAGCTACGCTCCCATGTGCGTATGCAGAATAACCTATGAAAAGCGAGGGGGTTTTCTGCATATCACAAAGCCAGTGTACACTGTAATGATAAAAAGCTAAAAATGTATCAGTAAATGTTTTGACTACTCTCGTTGTGATGATCCTTGAATCAATAGAATGATTTCTAAGATAAATTTTTCCAGACCCAAAATAAAAAAGCCTAATTATTAAATGTGCTTAAACCTGTAAACTGACTCTACCCCTTGAATTATATAGGTCTGAAATCATAAAATATAATGTTCCTACAAGCCAAAAGGCTTATTTACCCACTAAAAGTTTTACTAAAGAGATAAACAGTAAGAACAGATGAATTCTTACATCTTTCTTGTTTGTGACAATGTTGGAAAACAGCTTGTTATCTATGACAGCATCGTTTCTACGCTGCTCTAGTGTGAGTCCGAACAAAACTTTGCGCTCCATCAGATCTGGCTCATATTCAGGGTCAATCTGCAAAACACAGTAAGCTCCATTCTTCTTCTTCTTCAGCAGCGCTAGAGCTTCTTCAGAATATCCAGGGGCTATGATTCCATCTGAAACCTGAACAAATTCACTTTAGAAGAAAAGTTTCAAAATAGGTGTCCCTACAGAAAAACAAAAATTTGTAAAATAAGAAACTTAATTTTATAAAAGGTATAATAGTAATTTGCTTTTTAACCCTTTGGGCAGCAAGGGTATCAATGAATGGCTTATATCAATTGAGCTTCAATTTTTGTGCAGTTATGTGTATAGTGATAGCGTACATTCTGTCTTTACTAAAATGTTGTACTCTCCTATGTGATTATTACATTTCCATTTGTATCTGCATTTGCAATACTACACATTTGTATGTGGTATTCAAGCTTATTTTGGCCATGGCTTAATTTGTGAACTAATTTTACAGGTACTATCTTACCTGAAGACAGAATTAAATTTTGGATCTCAAAACAATGTGAGTATTTGGTATATTACGTATTGTAATGGGACTTGTCTGCAAATATTACTTAACATCGTGCAATACCTACTCTTGAACTCGTCAGCACTCAAAGAAACAAATTCAATGAACATTTCAAAATAGTACTTAATGGAAAATAAACTTTCACGCTAAATGAATTTAATTACAACAGTAAACTTAGGTAAAATATGGGAATTATTTGATGGGATTTACCAATCTATTTACCAAGCCATCACTTTCAACAACCTTTTCCATCTATTTTCGGAGTTTGTAAACTTTAATTTAAAATATGACTCGCCATGTAAAAGAAGAAGAAAAAACGAAGAAGAAAAAAAATTTCCAGTTAACAATTAGTTATAGTCATTTTGCTGTCTATAATTCTAAATAAAACCCCTGAAATAACTTTCAATCATGATATCAAAAGTTATATAAATTATTTAATATTTACCTCTCTGGAAATGATTCGAGCAGTGATGGCATCACAAGGGTCTGAGAGGGCAACAAAGTCACCGAAAGAAGACATCCTGTCGGCTCCCCGAGCCCTCGCATAGGCTGTGGCCAGGGGCGTCAACTGATCCCGTAGATCAGCCACCATGCACACCATAGCCTATCAACCAATTGGCAGCTCGTTATGTATGATAACAGTGGGATCAACTACAAAGTCAACTATTGTTTAAATTGTTTACCTTAAGTTAGGGTTCCTAAGCCACAACAAAAACTTCCAGTCATAAAATCTCCCTAGATGTATGGGATGATTTGTTTAAAAAAATGCATAAGTTGGCAGTACTTACAAGAGATTAAGTAAAATGTGCAGGAAACTGGCCTTGTTGGCATTGGCGCGGCCAGAACAAATATATTTTTTTTTATTCACTTTTGTCATTTGCAATGTTTTTTGGCTAAGCTGTTCAATTAACACTCCACTGTATTTGTGTTGATTGCAGGTTTTTTTTGCATCCAACAATAATCTCTCAAATATAGACACTAACCTGTTCAGGAGAGAGAGGAGTAGCAATGGCAGCACCAGCCGGGCTGACATGTTTGAAGCTGGTGGCGGCCGGCTGTCCTAGCGCCTTCCTCAGCTCCTTGACTAGCTGCCATCCATTGAGGGCATCACACAGGTTGATGAAGCCCGGAGACCCGTTCACCACTGCATCGCATAAGGTCGACAGTAAATACAGGGCAAACAAACAACAACAGGTACATGTTTGTTAAAACTATACATGTGTAAAACTATAAACATATTTTGAGCCAACAGTGACTATTTTTGACATGGCCAAAGCAAAACTGGAGTTTGAAAATGAGGATCAAAAAAATACTTTTGATCCTAATAATGAATAGCATTTTACGTCACACTAAACCATGTTAAGCCAACTAACTCACAAAACCAAAATGTTGTTTAAGCCTATATAGTTTTTCTTCATAAGTTAGATGCTAATATTACAGTACTAGAGTACTTTAATCTAGTTATATTGAACTCAATGTGTTTAACTATTCATCTTGTTTCTGATATTTAAAGTTAGATGCAACACATATTACTCTATAGGTCGGCCAGTTAGAAAGCGTCCTCCTCGTAGCATTGGTGCGAGAGAGATATACCAAGCTGTGGGAGGTGGGTGGGTGTCCTGTTACCTCCCCTACATGCGCTAAAAATTTCGCGCAGGTCGTTTTCTAACCGGCCAACCTATACCAACGTGATATATGTTAAATTTACTGATATAATTAAATTTGAATTAGGATTGTCCAAAAATTGGGGTATTTACCTGTTAGAGGCAGTTTGGGCAGAGTTGTGAATAGCTGAGCAGGTTTTTGGTGAGGGTTCATCCCATAGCGAAGGGTCATCTGTGATACACCAGGGCTGTACTGCTTCCTTAAGTAGTCGGATATGGCTAGATCATACTCAGACGTGTGTGTAAAGGCCTTGAGAGCCAACTGCTGTCTGAAAAAAAAAGTGGTCCATTAAAGATAATGTACTGTAAGGCTACAAATGTATGGCATGCCATGTCGGCGGTTCAAGACCCAGTGTTACCACTATAGTGTATAGCTCAAAGTAAAAGTCAAAGTCATCTTTATTGTCACATAATGTTTTTACGATGATCTGGCACAGCCAGACAAAACAGGTGACATTGTTCATCTATCCTAAAATAAACTAGCTTAATGGTAAAAATAAATACATAGTAACAAAAACAAAAATTCACGTTGATTTGTCTTCGAGAAACTTATTTACAGGCCTACTATAATAATTCTTTTCCAACAAAAATTCAACAATCTTTTCTTTAAAAGATACTAATCCTATTATTGATTTGTAGTACCATGGCAAGTTGTTAAAAAATCTTTGACCCATATAAGAAGATGTCCTTTCCACAAGATTTAATCTATGTATAGGATATTGAAAATCTGTATGAAATCTAGTGTTATAATTGTGCTGATTTTTTCACTGTGTAGTTTTCAAAATTTGATTTCACATACAATAAACATTTAAGAATATACAAATTAGGGAGGGTTAGAATCTTTAGATCTATAAAAAGTTGTTTGCAAGGATGTTTTGCGGGTTTAAAAGTCATAATTCTAAGTATTCTTTTTTGAAGTTTAAAAAGTTGATACTAATCAGAGGTAACGCTCCAAAGCTCTATTCCGTACTGTAAAATTGATGAAAATGAGGCGTGATAAATCATTAGTCTTGTGTTTAAATCAACAGGCTAATAAGCTTGTGGCTCGTGACAAATAAGCTGGCACTTGGCCTAGCGCGGGCAGTGTAGGCAGTGTAGTAGGTGGGTGGAAGTAAAGGAAAAGACCGGGCTAAAACATATTCTGCTGACTCTACGGGGTTGACTCTTATGTTTCACGTACTGAGCGCCTTCAGGAGAGTGGCGAGGACAGTTGACGCAACCCGCATGACGGCATATGATGTTTTTGAAATAGATGCTAGTAGTGATCGGTCAAGTGCCAGCTTAGGTGTCACAAGCTGTACAGTGTACCATTATATTATTTATTATATTTATTTATGTATAAATAGAGCTTAATTACATAGTTATTACATTGGTAACGACTAGGGATGGACGGGTCCCGAAATTTCGGGAATTTTTCGGGGAAAAAATATTCCCGACTATCGGGACGGGATTTGGTCCGATCATCGGCGATTTTGCCGCTTCGCGAGTGCAGATGACGCCGTTATTGCGAGCGATAGGTCCGCGAACGTAGGAGACGAAGACATTTCGACGATAGCGCCATGACCGCGGAGTCCTACCGACGATCGCGCCGTGACCGCGGAATCCTACCGACGATCACGCCGTGACCGCGGAGTCATGCCGACGATCATGCCGTGACCGCGGAGTCATACCAACGATCACGACGTGACCGTGTAGTCCTACCGACGATCGCTCCGTGACCGCGAGTCACAAGTTTCTATAGGTACCTGTATATATTGTTACCCATATTTTGGTTTTTATAGATCAGTACCACAAACGGTAAAAATTGATTTTGTATGTCTTTTTTTAGTAACTGCGATACTCAAGACTTTCTTTTTATGCACAGAAAAAATCCCGTCCCGCCCCGTCCCGAAAATCGGGAAGGAAATAAAAATCCCGTCCCGTCCCGAACCAAAAATTCAATCGGACGTCCATCCCTAGTAACGACTGTCTCATGGTAACTTATATTGTTAATTATTTCCAGGATTTTTCTTTTGAACTGGATTACTACCAATGACTTTAAAGAGGTTCAAATGAATAGGGTAAACAATGTACTGTAATTCTACCTTGTTTGAAGAGAAGTGTCTTTGTCTGCAGATGACTCCATCTCCTGGACAACCTTGGCATAGTCTGACGGATCACACACAACTGTCACCCTCTCATGGTTCTTGGCTGCTGCTCGGAGCAAAGTCACCCCACCTGCACATTCAATGTGGAAATGGATTACAAAACTGATACAATGGAGGTTTTTACCACTGATAAGAGGTTGAGTGTGTAAACAAAATTGTATAATTTTAAGAGTTAGTGAGTTGTAATGTTGTAAAGCATGTTATCTCGGAGAAATCCATTTTCTCTGTAACATACTCCACAGTAATCATAAAACAAAAATCATCTCTCTTTTTTATCTCAGGTTGGTTCAAAACCGGCTTGAACCGATTAGGCCTTCAACTTCAGAACTCCATGAATTATTAATTGATTTTAAACATATTTTAACTCAGTCATCTTATCACAAATGAATCACTTATCCATGTGATAATGCTGTGAGCAAACTAGGACTAGCCTGAAGTAATGTGTAAAACAATTCTGGGACAGGACCTAGCATCTTAGGATGTGAAGGTGGGACATGAAAGAAATATTCCTGCCGCAGCAAACCTGCAGACTAAGCGAATTTCCATTGTTCTGATTTTATTTTCACTTAAATCTATTAAATAACACAAGGTTTAATGAGTACCTAGGTTTGCTGCTATAGGGAGGGCAATGCTGTGTGTTTTTTAGTTAAAATAAACTAAAAAACTGAGCTTAGTATAAAATAAACAAATTTGTTAAGTTTGATCAAGATATACGCATAAACAAGCAAACTACAACAGTTTACTTATTCCCCATAAGAATAACATGGGTATTTAAAGTTTACAACTTTTAGAATTTTCTCCGTGACCAATAACCTTACAGAAACGCTTCAATATAGGCTAATATACTAAATTATTTGTTTTTCAAGCTCTTCAAAATAGTTTAGAGGAAAATTAGTTCTAAGCTTGTCTTTCAGGGAACAGCACATGTAGGGTAAGGCCCCTCGCCCACTATACAATTTCGGTCGTACGACACTGTGTCGAAACGACAACATTTCAACAGTGAACCATTGGATCTTAAAAGAGCTCGCCCACTGTACGATAATCTCACGACTACGACAAACTGTCGTAAAGCAGTCGTCCACTGCCACTGTGATACACGACTGTCGTACGACTGTCTAACTCGCAGTGGCGTGTGCGATCAAATGGGCATATGATTTTTTGTCAGATGTCGTGTGTTCTCTTCGCGCTGAGCCTTCTCGCCGTTCACTTCACATGCTTCGTTTTGACTTCTGAGTGACAATGGCATCAACTGAATTGGCGTGTGGGTCGAAAACAGTGCAATCAATTCCTGAAGTGGTAATTGACAATGATGTGTTGATTTCACTAGTGGAAGCTAAACAAGTTCTGTGGGACAAAACTTGAGACGAGTACAAGGACAGAAATGCGACGAAAGAAGCGTGGAAACTAGTTTGCTCTGCTCTGAGAGAGGACTTTCAATAATAGCTAGCCTTTCTTTAGAAGTGATGCAGTTCCTCAGTTTAGTATTTCGGTAAGCAATTGTAGCTTTTATTTTCTGGTGTAATTTATCAAAGGACGCAGCAGACATTCTGAAGTAGTTGAAAAACTAGTTATCATCACGCCGAAGTTCATCAAAAAGAGTTTGAAATGATCCTGTGTGATCCCTACTTTGTTTAATAGGGTGAATCCAATACTTCCGCTTAATCCTACGACGCTTAATTCTGCGCCATAGCAGCCACATAGCAACGGATTCATTGTATGACACAAAAACCACTGTTAAGATATTGCGCAACACACTCGCTCCTCCACGGCTACCGAGCAACTGGTCATTTATCCGATAAAGTGTCGTATAGTGGGCGAGTACCACACATACGATAAGAATATCGTACGACACAGTGTCGTACGACCGAAATCGTATAGTGGGCGAGAGGCCTAAGATTTCAAAGATTTTTTTTTAGTTTCGCTGTTATCCATGAAGTCCATATTGTCCTTTGGGGCTTAAAGGAATTTATTTCACTCAGAAACATCAGAACCGAAAAAGGGAATAAAAATTACAAAAGTGAAATACACTTTGATCTTAGCCAACAGGCCGAGAAGCGATCAATGTCGTGTTATCAATGTCTGAAAGTCGTTTACCTTTTAAATTAGCCAGACAAATAGTAAACAAGAATATTTACTGGTGTAAACATTGGAAGCGTCTGGGAAACAAGCATGGCAGGGAAATAAATTTCGACGTAGACGAGGTTGGCATCCCTGTTCTACAATCACAGCTGATGAGTGTAGTGGAAGGGGAAAGGGCAGCATGGAAAAGTGATTGCGAGGGTCGAGCGCGCACGTCTCTGTATCACCAACAACTCTTATCTATTAACTTCGACCTAAAAGATAAGACATACCTCGCTGACAGATATGACATAACTGTGATGTCCTGGGCGATCAAGGCAAGAGCTGAGCTTATCAACCTCAACTTCAAACCGTGGCTTGTAGACAATTATCACTTGTGCACTCTTTGTAATTTACAAGAGAAAGAAGATGTTTTTCATTTTTTATCTGTTTGTCCCATTTTGAAGTCAATAAGGAAATTTTATTTTGGCTGTCCAATTTTGACACAGGAACAATATATAGAGATATTGAATGGGTGGGATTGGCGGGTCTTAAGCAATTATTTAAAAGATGCTTGGTCTAAAAGATGGGGGTTAATTCAAGAATTCAATCTGTGAGAATCATTTTCCCAAATGTCATTACTTTTAAAATCTTTTTTATTATTATTTATTAGTTTCATTAAATTGTTATTATTAATCAGTTGTTGTACAAGTGCTAACCAGGTACGCCAGCCGCAACAGACGGGCTTTTTGTCCATAGTTGTTAGTGCTAAGAAGTTATTTTTGTTCACTTATTTGTAAATAAAAGCACTTTTTCATTTCATTTAATTTCATTTCATACAAAAGTGAAAAAAATACAGTAGCAGAAACCAATGAAGAAATGTTGAGTTAAAGACAACCAATAAATACTAAATAGTAAATAAATAGTACAGAACTATAATGTACAAACGTCATTATTTAATGACGTCTTGGTACTGTTTTGAATGTTATTATCTACAGTAGTCTCAACTGTTATCTAAGGTCTTAAAGTTAAAGGTTAATCTGGACCAGCACCAAAACATCAAATCTTTATCACCCTTACTATTGGAGAAATTTTTTTTCATTCTAAAGAGGGAAAGTCCGCCTATACTTTGGTTATAAATTTTAAAATCTCGTTGTTCAGACCATTATTTTAAACAACAAATATAGAATTTCCCTTTTAAACACACTCACACAGCGTAGTTTACAAATATAAGAAAAGAGTGTTTTTTTGGCTAATTTGTTTGTCAACGTTGCTGGGTACAAACTAAATGATTGTGTGTATTTTTCGTGAATTTCCCATACAGGGAGTAAGCTATTACTGTAGGTCTCATGGTAAAACCTAAACCGAGGACTAATTATTTTTTGTTTTGATGTCCTTAGAGGATAAAAACACTATCCGCTCATATGTGCCTATTAGCACTCAAGTAAAAATTATTCAATTTTTGTGAGATCCGGTACAAATGTGTAAACGTAAACCTACGTTTATGAACAAGTTTGGGAACCAGCATGATCGGATTAGGGGAACAGGGTAAATCAGGCAAAGATTGTTTTTTTTTCCATTTTCGACCATCAAAATATAAAATATGGCAGTTTATTTCCAAACCATGTTGTTGGAATCATAAAAAAACAAATTATTTAGTATATTGAAGCGTCATTGTACATCTTATCAAGGCCCCACTAGAAAAACAGGCTATGCTGCAGGATCCATGACGTCACACTAGTGGATAGATTTCATTGATAAATTCATTGCCATCACCATTCCCATATGTTTTAGGTAAATAAAAAAGCTGGCTGTTTGTAAGATTTTAATGGTAAGAGTTCTGTACAACTACTGCCTGTGCTGCAGCATGGCCTGTTTTTCTAGTGGGGCCTTGATCTAATGGCAATGAAAAAAAAAAAATGTATATATAAATTTAAAATTTCCATGATAATCTAATGGGGAATAAGTAAACTGTTGTAGTTCACTAATTTATTAATTTATTGTTCCATTAGTTTATGGATTGGATATATTTTGTATTTTTTGTTTGTTTGTATTTTTCAGGTAATTTAATAACAAGTACAATGCTAATCAAGAAGATATATTTTGATCAAGTTTTGGATTTTTTAAATTCCAAATTTAAATAAAAAACACTTTATAACATTTCTTGCGGCAGCAAACCTAAGTGTGCTCACTAAACCTAAGGTTATTTTACATCTAACATGTTTAAGGGAATATTTTATGGTATTTTAAAAAGAAGGCTTCAAGTCAAGATACTCAAAGACTCCAAGCACAGAATCAATTTCTTTATAGATACGATACGCCAAACGTTGTTTCCAGACAACCACCCAACCCCTGAAAGATACTAGACCATTCAAAAGTTCCTGACCTGGCCAACAACACACACCCTAACAGATCATATCATCAGTGTCACATATCCGATAGCAGGAGGTGCAAAATCTGTAAAATAAATCAACCAAGCCAAACATTTTCCAGTTCTATAACCAAAGCAAATTACAACATTTTAAAGCCTGTAATTGAAATTAAATCATTAATAACCATACAAAATAAAATAAATTATCTAAGAGGTGGATTACTAATTTAAATTTTCAGAGGAGTTTAATTCCAAACCAAAGCTATTAATATTTATTTAAGAAAAAACTGTTCCCCCAAAGTTTTAAGCCAAAACTATTTAAAAGAATAATAAATGATAAAGTGTGGTTGATAACTATGGAATGTAACAAATATCATACCAGAATAGCATTGAGCATTGCATCATTTCTGTTGATAAGAAATTATATAACTGTATTATATACATTGGATAGTCTAAATTACCAAACATATTAGACTACCTGTTTACTTAAAATGTAAAACAACAAACTCTTTGAGTGATGAATTCTGTGTTGGCCAAAGTTGGTCTAGTCAACACACTTTTGAACCATAAGACTGATTTTATTTATCAACTTTTGTTATTGTCATTGACCATAATCCCTAATTCTTTTCTAGGCTTAGTATAATCAACACATGCATTAAAGGAACCACAGTTACGGCTACAAACAATTGATAGCCTTTGTTTCTGATTTTTATGGCAAATTATTGAAGGTTAATTAAGACCCTGTTATGTTCAGTCCATTCAAAGTATTGATGACAATTTAAAATTATTCCTTAAAACTGCACTGTTTTTGGTGTTTACTTTATTTCTTGATTCAGTATTTTACAGAAGCTGATTTGAATTTCCAAACACATGTTTGAGTCCTAGATTTGTTATGAACCCTCAACTTGCCTGTTGTTATAGACACATTAAGTACCCTTGACTTGCTTGTTGTTATAGACACATTTAGAACCCTCGACTTGCTTGTTGTTATAGGCACATTAAGTACCCTCGACTTGCTTGTTGTTATAGACACATTAAGAACCCTCGACTTGCTTGTTGTTATAGACACATTAAGTACCCTCGACTAGCTTGTTGTTATAGACACATTAAGAACCCTCGACTTGCTTGTTGTTATAGACACATTAAGAACCCTCGACTTGCTTGTTGTTATAGACACATTAAGAACCCTCGACTTGCTTGTTGTTATAGACACATTAAGAACCCTCGACTTGCTTGTTGTTATAGACACATTAAGTACCCTCGACTTGCTTGTTGTTATAGGCACATTAAGTACCCTCGACTTGCTTGTTGTTATAGGCACATTAAGAACCCTCGACTTGCTTGTTGTTATAGACACATTAAGAACCCTCGACTTGCTTGTTGTTATAGACACATTAAGTACCCTCGACTTGCTTGTTGTTATAGACACATTAAATACCCTCGACTTGCTTGTTGTTATAGACACATTAAGTACCCTCGACTTGCTTGTTGTTACAGACGCTGTTTTGAGAATGGATTTGTTTTGTAATACCGTACTCTGACAAATAACATTATTTTAGTTCAAAAGTGTATTTGTGGTCAAAAACTAATCAATCCAAGTTCTGAATATACTCATACACTAGTGAGAGTTTAGCAAGTATCTTACCAATATCTATGTTCTCTACCGCATCTTCCATAGTGACCGTTGGGCTTGCGACAGTCTCAGAGAAGGGGTAGAGGTTGCACACAACTACACGTACCATCTCATACTGACGTTGCTTCATATCGGCCACATCACTCTCATTCAGCCTTGATAAGATACCTGTGAACAGAGTATTACATTGTGTTGTGAGAAAGAAAGATCATCTCATAATACAAGCAGATGGTAGGCCAGATTATAAGCCTTCGTGGGATGAAAACTTGAAAAGCGTAGTCCAATCACATGATATTTCTGACACTTAACCTAAGTTACTCAAACATAAAACAATGACAAAGGATGAGATAACCAAATCCATTACATAAACAAAAGTCAAGAAAACATATTAAGAAAATACACTGACACACACTCACATCAGCAATTGCACAAAACACTGAAACCTAGGATACACCGGCTGACAACATTATGCTCCAAGCACCCATTTTTTTAAAGATTTATTTGTCTGGATCCAATGAAATGCCTATATCAAATCTTTATATGTACACTTTTTACCAACTAGCTAAAACATAGTTTAGCTATCAAACTAAATTTTAAAATAAAAAGTAAAAATATAAATTTCTTTTTGTCAAAATTTTGTTACAAAGAAAAATTATAATTGAGTACCTGCGTGGACAGCAGGATGGAGAGTTTTGACTCTTCCTCCTAGCATTTCCGGCGCATTAGTAATCTCTGATACATCCTTGACTTGGAGTCCAGCGTTGCGGAGATTCTTGGCTGTCCCTCCAGAAGCAACGAGAGTCAAGCCTAGTTGGGACAGTTTGGTAGCCAGAGGAAGCAATCCTGTCTTATCAGACACACTCAGAACCGCTGTAACATAACACCCATAAATAGTGTTTACCTTATCAAGTAATGTAGTAAAACAAAGACATGTAATGACTATCACATTAAACCTAGATGCGGTTCTATTGGGAGGGCTCGTGGCGAGAGATGATCCAGGATGTTACCACAATTCTGGTGTAAACAGATTTAAATAACCAGTTACCAGTATTTTTAGTGGGAATAAATTCTTATGTAGTAGACCCCCTCGTAATCAACCCTAACAAAATTGGAGCTAGCTTGGAGAATCTTGCGGTCTCGGCGATACGATAATCGTCACTCGCAATCCCGGCCTTGTTACTGTCCAAAACGATCCTTTGTAGTTCGTTATGACTACGGCTGTTATATAATTTTAAAAGCCATTGGTTGAGAATATTAAAAAAGAATACTATACTAAGACTGTACCGGTAGCTAAATAAAAATAATTGTTTATTACCTGTATGTTTTTAGAAGAAAAAACATCCTATAAATATGAGCAATTATGGCAAATGGTGGGGGGATAAGATTATGGTAGAGAGGCCTACTAATGGGCCTATTTTACATTGACATGTTTGTTTGTTGTACTGTAGTTGTAATGGTACTAGTTTTTAGTAACTTAAGGGGCCTCGCTCTGAATGTTTGAGCTGGGCCCCGCATTACCTAAGGCCAGCCCTGCAAGAAGAAGAGTTATACAAATATCTATACAATAAGATTTGTAGGATTAAAATTCTGTGAAGGTAATATTTTATTATATACTATTTACATACCTAATGTTCCTTTAGACGACATTTCCAATGTATTTTGCGATAACCTGAAAAAATAAAATTCCCATTTAGCGTTTTACTCTATAGTCCTCTATTTCAGTTGTTATAGTGAGTGTTTGGCCTAACACTTCTAGACTTGAACAGGACAAAAAAAAAATAAAAAAAATATTTAGAAGGCTATTTATTGTTGATTTGAAATAACTGTCTAATGGTAAAAAACGGTAAGCCTAGAAGTGCCAGTTGCATTTCTTGTACGAGATTCAGGCCACTGCGCAAGCTTTTGCAGGAGTGAACTCTGATCTGGGGAGAGTAAGTGAATGGTCACGCAAACATGGTTTGAAATTGAACGCTGACAAATGCACTGTTCTTCATATTGCTCCACCCACTACTCTTCACAGAGTTGCAAATGGAGACATGCAAGTTCAACTCACAGGAAACCCTTTAATGGTGAGAGATACTGTCAAGACGTTGGGTGTGGTACTTGACAGTGGCCTCACATTCTCGGACCATATCACTTATGTTTCCCAGGTGGCTTTGGGAAGGTTGCGTGGTCTGTACCGGTACAAAAACATCCTGCCAGAGACAGCCAAGCTGCAGCTGGTACAGTCACTAGTGTTGTCAGTGCTCCATTACTGTCTCCCTGCATTCGGAAACAGCATCTCAAGGGAAGAGATGTCCCGTTTGCAAAAAGTGCAGAACTCCGCCGTTTGTTTCGTTTACGGTATCCGTAAGCGTGAACGCGTATCCCCATTCCGGGATGCTGCGGGGTTGCTGTCAATGGGTGCCGTGTGCAGGGCGCAGACTTGTAGCCTCATCCACCGGGTCTTGGTTCAGCAAGAGCCTAAGTACCTGGTGGAAAGGCTTGTGGCACGGGGGGAGATGACCCAACGCGAGACCCGGCACAACGCCTTGCTCCACTTTCAAAAAGTGCGCCTGGAAGTGGGTAGGAAGGGGTTTTCATACTTTGGCCCAAAGATTTACAATGATCTCCCCTTGGACCTAAAACAGCTGGGGGTCCTGGCTTTTAAAAGAAACTTAAAAAAACGTATTAATATTGTAAAATAGTTGTATATAATATATACAACTATTTTACATTATTAATACATTTTTAAACTAGGCCTAGTTCTTTTTCGGACACCCGGTAGGCCTATATTAGGTCATTTTTAAAAGCTAGGTTTATTCAAACTAAGAATAAAAATAAAAAAAAATTTATATTTTTATTTTTAATCACACGATCTTGTATTATACACAATGTCTTGTATTATAATAGTATTGTATTTTTAGTTAGTTTTGACCTTAGTTACTCTGTAAAACAGTAATATTTGTACTGAGAGACGCTCGGAAATAAAGGCATTTTTATTTATTTATTTATAGATGTGAAATCAAATCAATCCTAAAATTCTTAGTTTGAATAAACCTAGCTTTTAAAAATGACCTAATATAGGCCTACCTGGCCTAACCTAATATAGGCCTGAAGTTGGTAGTTGTAGTTATTTATCACACACCTGATGCTGATGGAAATATTTTTTTAGAGACTTTAGATAGCATACTTAATTTTTTTAACCAACCAAAATGGTTCTCGTATACTTTTGTTTTTGGGGGTGACTTTAACTCAAAATTTGATATTACGCAGTTTAGCAACTCAAGTGAACGTTTTGTTAAGTTGTTAAAAGAATACAACTTTTATTGCTCCAATTACCAACCTACCCGGGAGAAATCATGTTTGGACAATGTTTTCTCTAATGCAAAGAGGGATGACTGTTATTCTGAGGTTCAACCTTGCTACTACTCCGATCATTCGATGCTGTGGTTTCGCCTGGTACAAGACTCGACGGAGCGGGGGAGTCAGACGGAGGAAAACATACCCATCTACAGGAGGAATCTTTCCGAAGCAAACATGGTAACCTTCAAGCATGAACTTTCTCTGATTAACTGGGAGGAATTGTATGAATTAGTTGTTAATGATTTTAATCTAGCATTAAGTAATATGGGCTGTGATAATAAAATTAGTTTTGCTGACATGTATTTTGAATATTTTTTTAACGCTTTTAACTTAGTTTTTCAGAATTCTTTTCCATTGCAAATGTGTAGGCCTAAGCATAGTTCCAACAAACATAAAGATTTCAAAAAGCCTTGGTATAGTGAAGATCTTGCTAAATTAAAATATGAAATTAATGTTGCTCTGGAAATATTTCATATGACTGGCTCAGAGGCAGATAGGTTGCTTTATCGCAACTTAAGGAAAACCTACAAACAGAAAATTAAAGATGCTAAATTTAATCACAATGTTAATGTAATAGAAAGTTCCAAAAACAAGTGCAAGGGGGCCTGGTCGGTTATTAAAAGTTTCAAAGATTCTAGTCCTTGCTGTGATATACCTATTAGTCCTGACACTTTGAATAGTTATTTTGTTGATTCTGTAAATGTAATAAGATCTGGTATAGTTAAGCCTAACACTGTTTCTGATAGCTATTTATTTAATGTGCCTCGTGCAACTCAAGCATTTTATTTCCAACCTGTGAATGAAGTAGATGTAAAAAAGGTCATATGTAACTTAAAGAATTCCAAAGCATTAGACTTCTACGGAATGTCAAATTTTGTCATTAAAAGTGTTGGTGATATTATAGCGACACCACTGGTCACTGCCACTAACCTTTGTTTTGAAGAAGGAACTTTTCCTGATTTATTAAAGATTTCTAAAATAACTCCAATCCATAAGAAGGGTGACAAGAAAAACCCTGCAAATTATAGGCCAGTCTCGTTTGTTCCTGCCCTGTCAAAGGTGTTAGAAAACATCATTTTTCGTCAGGTAAGTGACCATTTTGAGGCTTTGGGCCTTCTTTCTGAATCACAATTCGGCTTTAGGAGGTTGCGCAGCACCACCGACGCTGTTGGGGCGTTGATTGCTAAAATACATGATGTTCTTGAGGGCGGAGGCTTTGCTTGGGTCACCTTCTGCGACCTTAGCAAGGCCTTCGATTGCGTCGACCATCGGATGCTTTTGGGCAAGATACAGCACTACGGAGTCGGTGGGGCTGCCCTTAACCTATTAAATTCTTACTTAAGCAACCGAAGACAAGTGGTTTGTATCAAGGGCGAGCGGTCAGCTATGTCTAATGTAGTTTGCGGAGTCCCGCAAGGGTCCATACTTGGGCCGTTTCTATTTTTAGTATCGATAAATGATTTGCCTAATAATGTTCTCTGTGATACCTATTTATATGCTGATGACTCGACCTTTCTTGTGCATGGTTCTGATATAGATTTATTAAGTTTGCATGTTAAAGATGTAGTTGGTAACATTTCAGACTGGTTTGCAGCAAACTCTTTTCTCTTAAACAACGAAAAAACAAAATCTGTCATATTTAGCTTAAGAAAAGTACCTGATGTTTTTGATTCACAAGATTATGTTAAGTTTTTGGGTGTTTTGATTGATAAACAGTTAACCTGGTCACAGCAGATTGATCAACTAACAAATAGGCTTTCAAGAATTGTTTTCTTGTTCTCTAGATTAGTGCACTATGTTCCTTTTGATTATGTAAAATCTGCTTATTTTGTGTTATTTCAGTCAATTGCTTCATATGGTTTAATTTATTATGGTAGCTCTCCTAAAATCCACGAGGTACTTCTATCTCAGAAAAAAATCATCAGAATAATGTGTAAAGAGGATAGTGAAGCACACTGTAAACCCCTTTTTATTGAATTAAAAATATTGACCATCATTAACTTATACATTTATCAATTATTATTGTTTACTTTTAAGAATAGCTTTAAATACAAAATGAGAAATGAAGTGCACAGTATTAGTACCAGAAACTGCAAAAAGATTGATCTGCCTCAGGTACGGTTGGAAAAAACAAGATCTGGACATGTTGTGATGGGTATCAGGCTATTAAATAAATTACCTCTGGCTGTGACAGATTTAGACTTTAAGGGGCGGTTTGGGAGCTCGGTATTAGCGCTAGTGCGCGACTAAATCCGGATATTTCCGGTATTTTAGGCTGCCGCCTCGAAAACGGGTTTGTGAGCTCGGGATCAGTAAGGCGCGCGCCTAACTTGTGCTGGGATAATCTCGCGCCTAAATATTGTTGGTTTGGGAGTCAAGTAGACTTAGACGCCAGCCTAAGAGATAGTCTCGGTGGGTTTGGGAGACCAATTTCGGGACTAAGATATATGTTTTCGTCATAAAAATCAGTGAGTTTAGTCCCCAACTTTAGTCCTGCCAGGGGGCAGGTCTAAGTCGACATCATGCCGGTATTAGCTCATTAGAAAGTTAATTGTTTACATATTAAGTAAAAGAATGTTATATTGGAATTCGTTATTAAATTCCGAACAATGTCATTACCCTCAAAGTATATTTGATAAAAGTTTTTTTTTTAGGTTTCTGTTGTTCAAAATAAAGGAAAAAATCATGCGGGAAGTAATTTAACGAAATATTATTTTGTTTTTGTTTTTACTGTTAACTACAATAAAAATATGGAGCCTGAATAGAATTTATTTCAACTGAGAGTTTGGTTATAAGTACCCGTACATTAATTATAAATATTTTATTAGCTAGGAAAAAATTAGCAACCACATACATACCCCCCCCCCACTCACCCCTTACGAAAAAGTGAAGAGATAATAAACAAAACATAAAAAACTGCAAATAGCTCACAGTCATAATCATTTTCTTTTTCTCTATTGCGTTGTGATTGAGCTCAGTTCAGTGTCATTGACAAGTGCTAGTTACATCAAAATGTAGTACAGTACCTAGATTATTTGGAGTATAAGAAAATATATACAGTAAATCAATAATCCCGCCACAGAAAACCTACAGACTAAGCGAATATCCAATAACCTAATAGGACTTTCAATTAAATTTATTTAAATAGCTTTAGGTTTAACAAGTAACTAAAACTACTTACGTGTAGGTATGCTACTACAGGGAGGGCAATAATGTGTGTTTTTTTACCAAAATATTAACATCTTTATATAAAATAAATAAATTTGCCAGGATTCATCAAAATATATCCATAAACTACAAAACTACAACAGTTAACGTATTCTCCATGAGAATCACATGGGAGTTTTAAATTTACGATTTTTGAATAGTGTCTCTAGCCAATAACCGTACAAAACATTTTAAGATACTAATTTGTTTTTATACTCTTTAAAATATTTTAAAGATACAGATTTGTGTTTTAGGGGTTTAAATTGAGGAAAAAACTATTTTTATCCCATAAAACCCCGGGTTCACATGGTCTGATCATGCTGGTTCGCGAACTTATTAGGGTTTACAAAATTTTATCAAACGATCATGAAACGGTCACGATCATGGACGTGTATATAATGTATTGGCTATACATATATAAACATTTGAACGAATAGGGACGAACGAATAGGGGATGTTTTTGGCCTCTAGGGACATCAAAATGGAAAAGTATATCGGTCCCGGAACTAAGTGCTACCTATGGTCATAGCTACTTCACTATAGGAAAGTTAGATAAAAGAGAGTCATGTTTAAAATTTTTTAAATTTACAACAATTTTTTTGTAAATATTAACAGATATACATTTGCTTCACACTATCATAACCTCCGCAATTACTTAAAATACTTTTTATTTTATTTCCTTCAATACCCATATATTATACAGGGCAATTGCTGTTTAGTTTTCAAGCTTTTTACTGCATGAAACCGAGTTTCAGGTGTTACCGTTCCACACACAGGGTAATCATTGTTAAATGATTAGGCTACCGAATGTTTTTGATCTCTGAAAGAAATCATATTGATTTTCAGAAGCCTATGCTTCTCTGTACGTATTTATAAGGTGTAGTACCAGAGATAAAACATAGCCGTCATTGAGATGTAAATCAACGATCTTACAAAACTAAATTTTTGCAATGGTACAATGCAGAAACTTAAACCATAGTCTACTAATTAGCCACCGTTGATATACCAATATAAAATTGTATCCATCTTCAATTGTTCATCTTTTGTTGTTGTCAACGGTAACGTGCTCTGCAGTGGCCGTTGCCAACGTCAAAACCTGAATTCCCCGCGATTCCCTGTCCATCAAGCTACGCTGCAACTTAGGCGCGACTATACTTGATCTACGACCATTTCAACTTAGGCGCGAGCTCCCAAGCCTGCTTTCTTGTCCGGGGACTAAAGTTAGGCGCGTCTAACACTAGGCGCGTACTAGCTGGGCTCGAGCTCCCAAACCGCCCCTAAGAATTTTAAGAAAAGGCTGTTTTTATTTTTAGTAAACAACCCGCTCTACCGTATCGAAGATTTTTTTAGCATGTCTGATAAGTTAATAAAAAATATTTGAAATAGGATGTAACTGTGATTTAGATATAAGTTGCACGATTTTTTAATTTATTACTGTCAAATTTTTAATCTCTTGCCATGGTTTGTAACTTTTGTATTTATTTGCTCGTCGCTCAATTTCAATTTTAACTCTTGTATTATATTGACTGTATTAACTGAATTCCTTGTTATTTATATATTTATACATTTATTTACTCAAAGACTGAATACGAGATGTATTAACCAACATTTTGACCTATCTATGCATTTCATATGTAAAAAATGATGAATAAATGTCTTATGTCTTATGTCTTACCGGGTGACCGAAAAAGAACTAGGCCTAGTTTAAAAATGTATTAATAATAATAATAATAATATCACTTTATTGTCATAAAACATTTCACATTTCCAGCAAAGCTGGTGAAACAGATGATATTGTCATTTCTTAGCTAGAACAAAAAATAAAAACTAAATCTAAGAATTAAAATTAAAATTAAACTAGTCACTTTTTAAAAAACAATCATTTAAATACTCTTCTATTGTATAGTATTTCTTTTTTATAAGGAATAATTTGAATTCTTTCTTAAACTTTATAATATTATTGATGTTTTTAAAATGAGCAGGTGTATTTATTGTAGGCCTATAATATATACAAATTACAATGACTGATGAATTAAATGAAATGTATGAATAAAAGGCTTGATTTGAGGAAATAAAAGTTTTTTAACACTAGTACACCTCGAAATGTGAACCATTTGTAGCCCTGCAGATATCCAAGCGATTAATACCATTATTTTTAAAATTGTTTATTATTATTTATTAGGCTACCAAAACTACGCCCAAGGTCAAACGGGTGTACCAAACTTATTGCTAACGTGCAAAACTAAAACTTACAAGTATAGGCTACTCTACAGCACCAAGGATTATCACTCATTTATTTAAACTAATAATATAGTGAGGTATTTTGAAAACTGAGGAGTTATTTTTCGGACACCCGGTATAGATAGGCATAGTACAGTCTCGTGACGGTATAGTTTGGCTAAGTTTGACTAAATTAGCCTACAGAAGATGGGATGTTTTGCTAAATACAGAACTAAGTTAATTGATAATTAATAAGTTAACCCTTAAGCGCACGCTAAGGGACCCCGAAATAAAAATGGGTATAAAAAAAGTTTTTGTAACTTACTAAACTTAAAATGTAATACCTATCTATATTCATTTTCCCATATTGTTACGTAAATTTTATGATCCTACCATGTCATTTTGTAGGCTATAATATTTGTAAAAATACCCCCGCCGCAGCAAACCTGCAGACTAAGCGAATTTCCATTTGCCTGATTGGATTTACACTAAAATGTCTACTTAAAAATATCACATTTATTCCCTATTTAAATAGAATCAGTTTAACACGTACTTAGGTTTGCTGCAACAGGGTTTTTTTTATGTAAAATGTTAATTGTTAGTAAGAAATAAAAACATTTTCCATTTGGGCAAAATATGTTAGTAAACAAGCAAACTACAACAGTTTACTTATTCTCCATAAGAATAACATAGGAATTTTAAATTTACAATTTTTTGGAATTTTCTTCGCAACCATTAGGCGCATTATAATGCTTCAATATACTAAATTATTTGTTTATTTAAGCTCTACAAAATAGTTTGGAAAGAACGTGCAAAATTTTGTTTTTTGGGTCAAAAATGGGAAAAACCCATTTTTACCCCATAAAACCCCCCACAAACCCCCGTTCCCATGGTCCGATCATGCTGGTTCGCGAACTCATTCGAATAAACGTAGGTTTACACGTTTATACCAAATTTCATCAAAATCGGATCATTTTTGCTCGAGTTATCGCGCTAACGGACACATATATGAATTTGAAAGGATGGTGTTTTTGGCCTCTAGGGACCATAAAACAAAAAACAAAAAATCGGTCCCGGGTCCAGGTCTTACCATGAGTACTACGGTAATAGCTTATTCCCTACATGGGAAATTCACTAAAAACCATGGAAGCAGTAAATATGTCATAAATTAACATTTCCCAGTATATAAAAAATATTTTTTTAAATTGAAAAATTCAAAACTTTCTTTAGGTAATAATGTATTTTTTTTTTACATCTTCGTCCTGGGGTTGGTTTAGAAGTTCTCTTAAACACATTTCACAAATATTTTACTTGTCCCAGGTACATTGGTTTTTTTGGGATTTACACATTTGGTCTTGGTCTTGGCCTTTTTTTGTCGTGGGTAGACGGTGCACAGCGCCTTTGCATTTTGAGGCTAGATCAGAGGATTCTATGGTTGGACATTTCCATCCAATTGGTTTACAATACAGATACTAAGTTTTTTGGCAAAGTTACAATAGACTACAGATACTACTTCGTTTTTGGGAAAAATTTGAACACTATTAAGATTATAATAATTAAGTTATAATACTTAATTATAATAATAAAACTGATAACTTACACCACTACGCGTACGGGGGTACACTAGACCCCATAATGAACCCAGTACCGGTAACACAAGTATGCGCGTAGGGGTATGCCAGACCCAGGGTGGTGATAACAGGTCAATGACTCGTCAAGCCTAACAACCCTGGGCCAGATGATGGCATATACTATTTATACAACTAGGCCTACTGTTATGCTCACCAGGTAGACTATGCCACCAAACTTGAAAAATTATGACAAAATTATTGTACGTGGAGGTATGTAATAGGCCTACCCCCGCACGTGCCGTTAAGGGTTAAACAACAAAATTATTACAAGTAATTTAGGCCTAAGCGGGAAAAATATATTGCTGCCTAGATGCTAGGGTAATATGCACCCTCTCTAAGTATCCTAACACATGAAATAATTTGACATTAAATTACCTTAGGCAAAAACAACTAGGCTACTGGTAAGGCCTAGTTCTAGCTTTTAATTAGGTAGGCTACTCCTTAAAAAAGAAACATCATTTAAGCCTAAATAATACCTAACTTACAAAATATGAGCCGAAGTATTCTACAATTGTGGCTCATTAGCCTGTTTTGTTGCAACAAACATTGTTAAAAGGGTTGCCACTATGGTTAGGTAAAAATCGGGACGCCCCCCTCCCCCAGGATTTAAGTTAAGTTAGTTAGACATAAGTTATATAAAGGCAATACAGACATAAGTCAGGACTGTCCCGACAAATTCAGGATGGTTGGCAGCCCTGATCGTTACTGTGACTGTCTTCATCCAGATTTGCCCCAAAATGTTCCTCAATAAGTTGTGGAATTTGTATGTTAACCAGGGGTGCCCACAAGGGGGGGCTGTGACGCAGACTGCGTCATTGAAATTCTTGGGGGGGGTAGCAAAAAATTCAAATGGGGGGGGGTGGCTAAAGTTAATTGCAACAGAGTTCAACGTGACGACAATCAAAAATATATTACGAAATCACCAGATAGAAAGTCGTTTAATTAATGACAATAGTTATATTATTTAATTAAATTCGTTAAAATAGAATTTTAGGATAGTTTAGGCATTGACTATACACCTCTACTATAGAGGTGTATAGTCAATGGTTTAGGGTTCGTGTGGGAAGTTATTATTCAAGATTAGAAAGACGTGAGATCTAAGAGGGAGGGCACGGAATGGCTCAACTGATGTGATAGATAAAGATAACGCGTGGTACAGACACGTCCAGCTACGCCGCGACTCAGCACAGAACACCTTGTTGACATAAAGCTCGTTAAAATACAATCAAGTAGCAGGCTGCAATACTTTACACTATTGTGTAGATAATCCAATATAGTATAAACACAGATGACAAACCCATTAAAACGCTGTAAACGGCCATTAACGTCACGATTTGCATTTTTATAAACTAAATTCAATATTGCACAATCATTATTATTGTGCAATAATGACGGATTTTAAATTATTTATCTTGGTGGTTCAGTTATACGAACGGGAACGTTTAAAATCATAGCTAACTCCAACTCAACTAATAACTAGCCAAACACTGCATTGCTATAAATAACGTAAATATTAAACCTTAGAAAGTGTTATAAGCTACTACTGCTCATGATATACAGATAGGCTACCGGTAGGTGCTGTATCACAACATAGGAATTGATAGATAAGTAATAAAGTGTAAAATTATATTTAGAGATAATAAAAACACTCTTAAAAAAATAATGTCACGAGAACAATCTTGTTATTCTTTTTCTTTGTTCTTCTGTTCTTTATTAGGTTTCTCTTCAATTCATACACAAATTCAACAAGTCGCCATATTTTAGGCCTACTCAATTGCCCGATCACAGCCACTAAAGCTACCATGGTTACTAATCACAGTTTACTAAGCATTATATCACAGACAATATAATACTTCAATACATGTATGTACTATAATACGTTGATTCCATTATCTGTGATTATAACGTCATCATTCCCCAGCTGTTGTATCTGAAATCTGTTGTAACATAGCGCACAGCAGACACAAGTGTAAAACGGAGCAGACGATTGTTGGCGCAAGCGTTGTTTCCATTTCATTTTCATCGTTGGAGCTGTGATGTTTCCAAAGGGAGGGAGAGGGGGTCGTTATATCAAGAGAAAGACGCTGACAATTTGTTAAGCAGAGGTTACGAACGCTATATAGATATTCTGGCAATAAAACATTCCTTAAATTGAGGTGACTTATAAAACTCTAATTTTATTTGGGCCTATATAGAAAGATAAGTTTTCCAGTCCTGTAAAACACTGATTCACGGTCTTTTCCCGGTAATCAAAATTCAAGAACAAGTACAACTTGATACACACAGAATCTCCGGTTCCCGACCTAGATGATGGCTGGTATTTAATTGAATTTACAGTAGCATATAAGTACCCGTGATAAATCAAACCCGTTATGTAAGCCAAAGCCACACGGTTATTAATCTAAATTAGTTTTGGATTTGCTTACAAAAGTGATCAGAAATGGTTACACACGTGATCGGCAATGGTTAGGGCCTACGCAGTATTCGTAAACAACATTTATGTAAACATATCAATGACAGCTAGAAAAAGGAATCTTTATCCAAACAGCTGTTCTTAATTTCATATATGACGTGTTCTCTTAACAGATTATTAGCATTTCATAAATGACGTATGTAGTAAACATGGAGGAGAAAACTTGAAAAATCACACAAAATTGGGTTTTTGATCGTCCGTTATTTTATTTCCAAAATTGTGAGGCCATATTTTAATGGCTAAGGACACTCTCGCCAATCCTGTGAAGACAATTAAACCATTAGAATCATAATCGGTACTCTAGTTTTCTTTAGAGTAGGCTGCGTAAAATGCCTTCTGGGCCGTGACAGACGGACATAAATTGAGATAAGACAAGAAGTTGAGATGTTTCAACTTCTTCAATGTATAAAATGTAAAAATAACACAAAATATGTATAATTCTGAGCAATGTGCAGACAAAACTATAGCTTTATTTATATAGATTAACTGGGTTTGAATTTTCAATATCTAAAAGAATGTATAAAACTTAGTTTTACAAATAATCCTGGGTGGGGGAATAATTTTTTTTAAGTTTCTCATTTTTGGGGGGGGGGGCTTTTGCTCAATTGGGGGGGGGGGGTGCGTCATGAGTCTAGGGGGGGATGGGCACCCCTGTGTTAACCACTTAAACTTAGACTTATATAGTTGAAACACAAACTTTAGGCCCTATCACATTTTTAAAATCTGGGAACCAATCACATAATTTATAAGTTAGCAAGTTTTAGCCTAGGCTACTTAAATAATAACTACAAATTGATATTGAGGTCCTAGTTCAAAAATAGACGTTTGAGGCCTGTAAACGTTTATATTCAGCAGATAACTTACAGGGGAAAATCATTTTTTTTTAAACTTAGATGTACTTATCTTGACTATGGCTAATGTAAATTAGTTATACAATGTCTGTAAATGAAAAATTCGATTTAGGCATATTTCATTTTTGGGGTTATGTAGGCCTAGCTAAACTGTCACTTTTTGGTTATGCAAGTACCGGGGCGCGTGCTTCTGTTTGATCACATAATAACTTACCTTTTATAAACCAATCAAAGATTCACTTACCAAAATATGAATTTGACTATGTATAATCAAAATTAGTATTAAAATACAATCTACAATTAAATTATCCTACTACTAAAAATTACTTCGTGCTTCCTAGAAGATGCTGCTAGAAGTACAAACAAGTGGACGACCAACTTCCAACTCCAACTTCAAGAAGCAAAGAAAGAAACGAGCAGAAATTTCGGGATTGAAGATCAAGGCTGAAGTTAGTTATCTAACAAACAACTAAACTAGTCCAGGCACGGCGCGGCGATTTTAAAACAAAAGCAAGGCATAACTTATTAATGCAATTTGATTTGAACCTTGCTTGCCTAAACCTAAACTTTTAAACTAAAAACAAACTTTTTTTGCAACAGGAACAGGTGGCGTTTGTGGTGCCACTTCGATCAAGCCTATAAGAAAAAATACAAATGAGAAATGAGTCATTATGTATAATGGAATGAATCAATTGCACATTGATTTTTATTGTTGTTGGAGTTAGTCTTTTTCAAACAAATGGATAAAATAAGTTTTATATAAAATATATGATGTCAAACACTGAAGTTGTATTTAGAAATGTAAATGGGTTACAATCTCTTGTGTGTGGTTCACGCAAGAGAAAATCGTATAACAAAACCTGTTTAGATTGAAATTAGTGTATGTGATAATCCTTATAATTCCAAACAACATATGAAACCCCCCATTGCTGTAAAAATTATGGTTCAAAAGTTATTGTAGCTTATGTTATTTTCCCATAAAACATCAATTTAATAACGGAAAAATGGATGTTTTTTTTTTAACCAATTCTGATTGAAATTCTTCTGTTATGGTCCTCATAATCCCAAACAAATTAGTGCATCCCTTCATTCCTGTTAAAATTACTGTTCAAAAGTTAATGAAACTTTTGTGATTTTACCTGTTAAATATCATAGTTACTCGCATCGCTTAGGCTTAGCCATGATAAAGGTTGTTGACAAGCTAATGGGAGAAAGTATGTGTCAGATTGCTGATACCGTTTATTTCATTTTGATGTCTTCGAGAGGCCCAAAACACCATCCCTTCAAATACAAATCTATTCGTATATTATCATTTATTTTAATCTATGATATTATACAAAATATATGTGTGTGTGTGCGTTAGCAAGATAACTCGAGCAAAATGGTCCAATTATGATGAAATTTGGTACAAACGTGTAAACAGAAGTTTATTCGACGTGAACCAGCGTGATCGGACCATGAGAACGGGGTTTTATGGGAGTATTTACGAGAGTGAAAATTGGTTTTTCACCAGCAATCATCAGCAATAAAATATCCACACTTTAGTTTAATTTTTCCTTAGTTTACAGATTGAACTTGTGTGAAGCTGTCAATAACTCGCCATTAAGTAGTACCAGCGCTTGTAAAAATCAATAAACGGCGCTGTTTCGGGCTAATCGGGCTACATTGCATAATACCCACATGGTCACGAGATAAAGGACACTTTAACGCCCAAGTCAGTATAATGGCCATATAGCAGGAACGCACGAGGGTCATACAAAAAGGGCGTGACAAACTGCTCACGCCGAAATCTATTGGTGGCCGTTTTGCGGAAAAATATGGCCGAGCAAGCACCTTGATACCTATATATGGTCACGAGTTAGAGGGCACCTTAACGCACAAGTCAGTATCATGATCATATACCAGGAACGCAGGAGGGTCATATAAGGGCTTAAAATGACAAACTGTGCACGCCGAAATTTATTGGTGGCCGTTTTGCAGGAAAATACGGCACCTTAATACCTATATGGTCACGAGGTAAAGGACGCCTTAACGCACATGTCAGTATCATGATCATATACCAGGAACAGTTTAAGCCCTTATTTATAACCCTCCTCTGTTCCTGGCAAATGACCATGATACTGACATGTGCGTTAAGGCGTCCTTTACCTCGTGAATATATAGGTATTAAGGTGCTCGGCCGTATTTTTCCGCAAAACGGCCACCAGTAGATGGGATGCGTACGCAGTTTGTCATTTTCATTTTAAGCCCTTATTATGTTCCATATTATGTTGTTATATTACCCTCCTGTGTTCCTAGTATATGACCATGATACTGACTTGTACGTTAAGGTGTCCTCTAACTCGTGATTATATGGGTATTTAAGCAGTGCGGCCCGATTAGCCCAAAACAGTGCAGTTTATTGATTTTTAGAAGCGCGGACACTACTTATTGGTGAGTTATTGGCAGTTTCACACCAATACAGATTGAACGATTGGTAAAGTTAACTTTAATTGGCAACGTCGCAAGTAGGGTTGTTTAGTGTCCGACGTCCCATAACATAACATGGCAGACAGGTGACATCAGCTCATTTATTCGCACTTTATTGATTTAAATTTAAATTCATGAACATAAACGTATTAAATTATTGAAAAAAAAAACAGACAGAATTACAAAAAAAAAACCAAAACAATATGAATTGAAAATCTATAACTTTACATTACAGCGGAGTGAATATTTTCATAGCCCAGTAACCAAACTTTCGTAATACCACAAATACCATTAGCTGCTTCCAAACAAAACAGCTGTTACAACCCTACTTGTGACGTTGCCACTTCGAAGGCCGCGGCCTGGAGTTAAAGGTGGCCATGGTTACCCTGAAAAGACGATGAGGCATTCGTGCCTGGTGGTAACACTGCGTTATTGCGTGCGTTGGTTGGTCAAACTGGTCAAAGTTTCGTCTACGTCTAGTCGTACTCCTAGTGTCAAGTCAAGTGTCGATTTCTTATTGTCAGTGTCTGTGTCTACACTGTCTAACCCATGTCTGTAACTTAATTTTATTGTTCCCCTTAGTTTTTCTTACTTCATTTCGTGTTCTGTTGACTTTCGGATTTTGTAAATGGTTGCGTTTGCCTTGGATTTGTTTTATAACAGAAAAATACAAGCAGGACTGAAGAGAAGAGCAATGTAGAATAAGGTTTGTAATTTATGTCCTAAAGTTTGTTGTCTTGAAATTCAGGCCTGAAGAAGAGTTCTTGTCGACAACTAACAATTCTTGTTAAATACTTGATTGTCCTTGCTGTCTTTGGGGGTTTGTGTTTGAAATGTTTATTAGATCAATGGTTCACAATGTTTCATTGTCTTACTCCAGAGGTAAGTTGCTATGATCTTGTTTTATCTTGCAAATCTAAAACAGACAGAATTTCTGATTTACCATCGCAAATCCAAGCAACATAGGCCTACTCGAGAAAATAAACTTGGAAGCTCCTCGAATAGCAATTCATTAAATGACCGTGAAAAGGGTAAAAGATACAGTGATGTAGTGATTGGCAAGAGGACTGATTGTGCAATTAAAAGTGTTCACTTGAAACCAACAATCAAAAAGAAGGCTATTTTCCTCTCTAGGCTGAGCCCAGAATCTACCGCTAAGGATATAGACAGTTACATTAAGGATGAACTTAACCTGCAATCTCTCAAGTGTACACAAATTAGGACAAAATACGAAGGCTACTCTTCCTTTCATGTAGAGGTGCCGGAATCTGATTTTGATAAACTTTTAAGTGCTGATTTGTGGCCCGAAGGTTGTCTCTTTGCTCCATTCAAGGGAATTCTACGAAGAGACATAGTAGTGAAGAGAAGTGAAGATTCAAAAAACTCTACTCTCGCAAGTCAAGAAAATCCAGTTTGATAGCATATGGGCCCGGAACTTTGTGGGATCGAGGTGATGCCTACTCTCAACTCAGTAAAGCGACTGGTGAACCTGAATCATTAGACTGTGAGACGGAGTTTAACTTTCTGTTCCTCAATATTCAAGGACTTAAGGACAAATTCATAATTCTTGAAGGATTTGTTATTAATCTTAATCTATCTATACTTTGTATCTCAGAACATTGGCTTCAGTCAGGTGAGGTTAGCTTTTCTTGTCCTAGTAATTATGTATTAGGTAACGCTTTTTGCAGATCAAATAAAATCAGAGGAGGTACCCTTATTTTTGTAAGGAATGACCTTGCCCTACAGGCTAAAGAACTTGACGTAGCCTATTTATGTGACGAGCTACACTTCGAATTGTCATCTGTAATTTTCGATAGTTTGAAAATCATTGTAGTTTCACTCTATAGATCTCCTAATGGTAGTCCAAGCATATTTCTTGAAAAATTGGAATGTTTGCTGTTGTTTTTATGTAATTGGCCCAGTTATAATGTGATTATTGGAGGAGACGTGAATAGAGATTTTGACATCACAACAGAAAAACAAACCGTTAAAGATTTTTTAAACCTTCTTAGACAAAACAACTATTTTTGTAAAAATTTTTCCCCAACACGAGGTGAGCATTGCCTTGATAATGTCTTTGTAAGGATAGGCACTAACAATGTTGCTAGCTGTAATAGTAATGTAATATTCTTTCCTTTCTCTGACCATGATAGTATAATCCTTAGTTTAAGTTTTAATTCAAATATTTTATCTGACAATGAGCCTATCAGTTACCTTAGAACAGTATTGCCCAAGTCAAGCCTTTTGGACATAACTGATAGCCTATTATCATTTGACTGGGATCTGTTATTCCAAAGTCTAACTGTTGATGCTTCAATCTGGTTTTCATGTTTTTTTGAAAGGTTACTCACAGTAATAAACTATTACTGCCGTATGAAGAAACATAGGCCTACTACCTGCATGGATAGTAGACCTATCAAAAACAGCTGGTACACCAGTGATCTTGCTGGTATGAAAGAGGAGTTATTGACCTTGAGTAAGTTGTTCAAACATACCAATTCTCTAGAAGTTAAGTCTCAAATGAACAGTTTAAAAAAGGAATATAGACAAAATATAGAAAAAGCTCGAATTTTACATAATCGCAATTACATAGAAAATAGCAGTAATAAATGTAAGGCTGCCTGGAAAGTAATACAAGATAACACTAAGACCTCTCGTTCTAATGAAAAAATTCCAATAACACCACAACAGTTTAATGACTTTTTCATAGATTCAGTTGAGAGCATCAAGCAGCAGCTTAATACTGTGCAGCAGCAAGGAGCTACTCAGTGCATTCCAGATAGTCAAATCCATAACACCAATCACATTTCCCCGCCAGTTTTCTCCTTTAATCCTGTAACTCCCGAATCTGTTCTTAAAGCTGTAAAACGCCTAAAAAACTCTAATAGTAATGATTTCTACAATATATCAAACAACTCATTAAAACACATTATATCTGGTATATTACACCCATTCACTTCATGTATCAACTTGTGTCTGCTCAATGGTCATTTCCCCAAGGAACTGAAGATTTCACGGGTTTGTCCAATCTTTAAGAAAGGTGCTAGGAATAGGCCTGAAAGTTATAGGCCCATATCAATCATACCAACCCTATCTAAAGTTATTGAGATACTTGTGTTTGATCAAGTCAGCAATTTTTTAGAAAATAACAATCTTATTTATATGTCTCAATATGGATTCCGCAGTGGTATGTCAACCACAGATGCCATCGATGCTTTAGTACAAGAAGTATTAAATACTTTTGAGAGGAAGGCCTTTGCTTGGGCCACACTGTGTGACCTGAGCAAGGCCTTTGACTGTGTGGCCCATGATAATCTATTGTGCAAATTAGAGGACTTAGGCATTAAGGGGTCTGCTCTCTCTTTTTTTAAATCATACCTAGAAAATCGCAAACAACGTGTACTTTTAAATGGCTTGTGGTCGGACGAGGCTACTCTCAAGTATGGAGTACCACAAGGCTCTGTTCTGGGACCAATGTTATTCCTAGTAGCCATAAATGACCTGCCAAAAAAAATACCTAGCTTAACAAAAACCATACTGTATGCTGATGACACTACTTTTGTATCAGTTAGCAATCATTTAGATCTACTTAAACCTTTAGCTGATGGGGCTTTAAACAAGGCATCAGTGTGGTTTCAAGAAAATGGGCTTCTATTAAATAACGATAAAACACAGAATATTATTTTTAGTCTCAGGCCTGTTAACCTTGAACTGCCTAATAATGTAAGTTGTGTTAAGTTTTTAGGCATTTATCTTGATAATAACCTTCAGTGGGACAATCACATCGATCATATAGCTGCAAGATTGTCCAGAGTGGTACATCTCATTAGACGTCTTAAGTATTTTGTTGACTTTGACTACATAAAAATGGCCTACTTTGCATTTTTCCAAAGTATTTTCCGTTATGGTCTTATCTTCTGGGGAAACAGCTGCAAAATTACAGATATTTTAATCATACAAAAAAAGGTGGTTAGACTAATTGCAAGTTCCACCCAAGACGCTCATAGTAAACCTTTATTCCTCGAGTTAAAAATTCAAACTGTTGTTAATTTGTACATTTTTGATCTTATGTCTTATGCTTTAAAAAATCTATCAACTTCAATTTTTAACAATCAAGTCCATACATATAATACAAGAAGTAATTGTCAGATAAACAGAACATTTAATAGGCTGAGTAAAACATTGAAAAGTCATGTTGTTATGTCCGATAAGGTATTTAATAAATTGAGTAAGACTGTTCAATTTTATCCAGGTAGACATTCTTTATTTTTAAGTAAATTTTATGACTGGCTCTTAAGAAACCCTTTTTTTTCTATTGACGACTTCATGGCCGTAAAGGAAGTTCAGTTTTAGACTCATTGTCAGTGCCTAGGTTAGTTTATATTGTTGTTAATATTGGTTAGTTTATATTGTTGTTAATCTTTTATCTTAATTGTCTATCAGCGTTTGTTATACTGTTTTTATCTCTTGTTAGCAGGACCTTGTCTACTGTTTTTTATATTTTAAATGTCCATCAACATTTGTTGCAATTGTTAATTTTTATAAATTTTTATCTTAATATCTGTATTTTGTTGTTGGTTCATATAATTTATTCTTTGTTAAATTTTCATATTTATTTACAAAATGTATTTATTGTTAAATCACACTCCATACTGTTGGTAATCCACAGAGCTGAAAAAAAAAAAAAAAAAAAAAAAAAAAAATTAACATATTGGACATGTTAGTTGTAATGTCTAGCCTGACTGTAGCCATGCTATATACACATGACAATTGTCAATGCATTTTTGTAATGTCCAATGACAAATAAATATTTCTGATTCTGATTCTGAAATAAGCTGTAAGCAAGTAATTAACATGTCTTATTACGCAAAGCCACTCGTTTTTTTTTTCAAGCAGAACCTGTCAGCAATTTTCATTCGTCAGCATATTATTGCTGACACATATTTCTAAAAGCTTTTAAATTATATAAACTTGTAAGTTAATCTTTGATTAAGTTGCACAATCTAACCTCAAATTTTTGGGTTAGTTCATTCATCCAATCAATAGGCTAGGATATAGAACCATCATCAGTCCTTTTCCTTTGGTGCCCTAACAACTTTTTTATAAAAATTCCTGGACAGATTACGCTCCATAGAACCATAATTGTTCTTTCCATCCAGTCAAGACACCAGACATTAATAGTGTAGCCTTGTACCATCAAGAGTAGCCTAAAGATTTGTCCAATGGCTATTCATTTTAATATGACATGTAGCCAATGGTTTAGCTTAAAGAAAAGACAGGATAAGACTAGGCTATACCCCAATCCATATTCACCGTGCAGCACAGGTCTAACGGGAGGTATTCGTGCTAATGGCACTACTGGGGATGTCATGCACTTTCAAACTGTCCAAATGACACTTGGGAAGACACAATGTATAGGCTATTTTAAGTTTGAGTAGTAGAAGCTTTGACTATTTATACAACTAGACATTTCATCCCCATGTTAACCCTCCGAGTGTCCATAGTTTAGGCCTTAATGTCCGCCTATTTTTGGCGCATTTGCAAGGTTTTATTAAAACGGATCTGAGAAGCTTAAAACAATGCTACTTAAAACAATGCAAGTGCCTCGACCAGCATGTATTTATATAATTTGACTGTGTCTCATGCATTTATATAATGTCTATAGACGAATAAATATCATTTCATTTCATTTCATTTCATTTCATTTCAATGTTAATTCTACTGTTCTATATACCATTTTGTTTGGAAAATCATGGGCTTCAATTTCATACATAAAACATAAGGAATATTTGTTTCAAAAAATCTTTTAGGAAAAAAAAAATTATTTTGGAAAAATTGAAAAAAAAATAAGTTTGTGCTCAATGAAATTGTATAAATTACAGGCCTATAAATATTTGAAAATAGCCACTTTGTTCTAAATTTTATGAGGATTACAAATATATAATAATATAAGGCAGAAGATTTGCAAATAAATAAGTTATGGGCAAAAAACAGATTTCAGTACATAGCGTTTAGCTAAGAATGCATAGCCTAACCATAGCTAGGAATCTGGCTGATAATTTACATCAATATCACTACCTACTTCTTCAGGATCATCAACCAGCCCTTCAAAATCATTTAAATCTTCTTATAATGCACCACGTATATCACTACTTTTGATTTTTAACACTAAAACAATGATAAACGTAATAAAACACATCAGTCATCGGTCCGAGGTTAACCAAGCTGTTTACAAATACGCACGTCAGCTGTCTGCTACAATATTTTCGGAACTAAAATGAATAGCGCTTAGAAACAGACCTCTGGAGAAAGCTTAGAGTCTTACAAAAAGAACGATACCTAACTCGATCCAGTTCAATCCGATTCAGTCAGTCATAGAGCCTTCGCCGTAAACGATGTTCGTGTGTCGAAAAATCGACAAATGACACTACACAAAGTGTGTTGAGAGTCGATTTTTCGACAAGTGACGCTCGGAGGGTTACCTTTTAAGCCAGATTTATGTGAGCTACCGACAGATTGCGCTGATCTAAAGGTACTTTCCTGTTAAAGGGAACATTCATTATTATCGATGATTTTTTTCGATATATCGATATTAACAAATTGAAACATATCAGCTGACAACTAGGATAAATATTGTTCAGTATATGAAACTGTTGAAAAAAAAACCTAACATAACTAACCAAACTTGCTGTAAAATTTAAAAATTCCGTGTTTAACTTGCCTTTTCTATTATCAAACCCAAACGGAAGTTTTAAATGGTACAGCAAGTTTGGTTGGTTATGTTAGGTTAGCTTAGAACAGTTTCATTTCTTAATCCATATAGACTATTTTAGCCTAAACAAGATCAGTTAGTTGTTGTTGTCAATTTGTAATAGATCTGATCGGAAAACAAAAATATCAATATATAAAAAAAATCATCGATAATAATGAATGTTCCCTTTAACAGGAAAGTACCGATCTAAATTACTAAATTCTGTTGATACAAACATTTTTTACCAAGTCAATCAAAGGAATCACATGATGAGTTACCTATAGCAACTGTTATGACCAACAGCAGCAACAAAAAATACCGTAAGGTATGAAATAGAATCTTGGACACTAGCGCATTCTCTGACTGGCTCAATCAACTATGTACTTATTGGGATGAATAAAAAATTAGCGACAGCTGATCCATATGGGAGGTCTACTTCAGTATCCAATAGTCAATGGTAGCAGTACGGTATTAGAAACATCACAACCCATTGAAAACAAATAAACAAGGGCCTAAATCATCAATATGAGTTCAAAACAACTTTGAAAAAACTTAAATGAAAATATATTACAATTCCAAATATGTGGTTGCCAAGCAACACAAAACTTATGTAATATAAACAACTAATATGTTTTAGTTTGTTGTCAGTAAAGATTGTTATTACTAATAAATAACCTTTGCCAATGTATAAAAACAAAAACAAAAAATGAAGAACGTGAGCAAATGGCTTAAATAGTGTCTGCTAACAGACCGAAGGCAACGGAATTGCGACAAAACTCATAGCCAGAAGCTTTTGAATCAAAACAATGTGTTTTTAAAGACAATAATAGGTTTTTTACATACCTCAGTCAAATAGTCCAAAATGGTATTGCTCAACAGCTTACATGTTTCGTTGCGAAGACAACATTATCAAAGCTTGCAACTCGTCAAAAACACATTTAAAACACGAACACAGAAGACATTAATACGGTACGAATACACAATTGACATTTAGATAGCGCTATCATAATACTGATTTGGTCCGGCGCGGCACGGGGCTGGTAGCAGACTGGAGGTCACGTCACGTCGTCTCCTCTACTGTTATCACTGATGTTATCAGATCTTCGATCAGCTGTTCCTGAGTTTAATATTGTATTAAAAATCGAGTGAGACTGGAACTGTAATTTTTCGTTAAGGATGTGGTCCTTACACTGTTCGTCATTATAAATTTTATAAATCTCGAACTCCTCCAAGGTGTCAAGTTTTCTACCTTTCCCACAGACATGTAGAATTTTTAAACCATCGTCAATGCTACTCATTGAGTGATTTGAATCAACCAGGTGTTGTGCGAAGGCTGATTTTTGTTTGACCACTGGTTGATTCAAATCACTCAATGAGTAGCATTGACGATGGTTTAAAAATTCTACATGTCTGTGGGAAAGGTAGAAAACTTGACACCTTGGAGGAGTTCGAGATTTATAAAATTTATAATGACGAACAGTGTAAGGACCACATCCTTAACGAAAAATTACAGTTCCAGTCTCGCTAGATTTTTAATACAATATTAAACTCAGGAACAGCTGATCGAAGATCTGATAACATCAGTGATAACAGTAGAGGAGACAACGTGACGTGACCTCCAGTCTGCTACCAGCCCCGCGCCGCGCCGGACCAAATCAGTATTATGATAGCGCTATCTAAATGTCAATTGTGTATTCGTACCGTATTAATGTCTTCTGTGTTCGTGTTCGTGTTTTAAATGTGTTTTTGACGAGTTGCAAGCTTTGATAATGTTGTCTTCGCAACGAAACATGTAAGCTGTTGAGCAATACCATTTTGGACTATTTGACTGAGGTATGTAAAAAACCTATTATTGTCTTAACAATATAGTCCAGGGGCCGAAAACATGAATTTTGTGTTTTTAAAGTCGGTACAGTATGTTCTTTCACAGCCACCTTTAACTACAGGCCGCGGCCTGGTAGAATTGGCAACGTCGCAAGTGGTGTTGTTTAGTGACAGACGTCCCATAAGATAACATGGCAGACAGGTGACATCAGCTCATTAATTCACACTTTATTGATTTAAATTTAAATTCATGAACATAAATTTATTAAAATATTGAAAATAAAACATACAGAATTGAAAACCAAAACAATATGAATTAAAAATCCATATCTGTAGATTTTAAAGCGGATTCATTATTGTCATAGTCCAGTAACCAATCTTTCGTAAATACACAAATTCCATTAACTTAGCTTCTTCCAAACGAAACAGCTGTTACAACTCCACTTGCGACGTTGCCACTTCGAAGGCCGCGGCCTGGAGTTAAAGGCGGCCGTGGTTTTTTGGTGTTTGAGTAATATATAAAATAGGCCTAGCCTACTCAGAGTCGCCATCAGCAAAGCTCGGAAATTTATGTGTAAACACATGTTATGAGCGACGGTGCGGCACTAAAAGGGTTATAAAACAAATAATTTAATCTTACAGTAATGCATTATTGTGTGCTTATTGCCTACAAAGACAGTTCCAAAACATTATAAAATCAAAATTCTTGTTTTTTCTTATGAAGAATGTAAATTAGTAAAACTTTACTAACCTAATGTTATTTAAGTTGACCTAGGCCTACTTAAATAAAAATCAATACAGGGAAATAAAAATTTGCTCAGTCTGCAGGTTTTTCTGTGTTATCTGGCTTAATTTGTTAATCTTTTTAGGATAAAAAGGTTCCTCATGACTCATCGAGAAAGCGGGCGGGAAAGACTTAGACTAAGTGGATTGGTTCACTTGGAGAGACGGACAATGGAAGGTTCACGCATCATCAGGGATAACCTCAACCGGGTTTGTCAAGAACTTCGGCCCCTAGTGCAACCAAGAAGTGGCATTACAAGTGATGGCATCACACCACACATTACACTTCCTAACTGGATACAGGCGAGGTCATTGACTTCAGCCGCATCTACCTCCTCTGTGACTACATCAAGTATGTATCATTGTCATTGGTAATCTTTCTTTCGAAAATAGGCCTAAACCACATCTCTGGCTGAGTATTGTTATGGTCTGAATTTACTAGTTCTGGTTTGATTAACCATCCCTCCCTTTTTTGGTATCTTCACTTGGCACAGGTTGCTCTGCAATTCTACAAAGTAGGTACAATGTCACGTTCGTTTCTGTGATTTTAATATTTTTTTATGACCTAGGCTCCAAACATACAGCTATTATAAGCCTCATCATTTAATCAAATTTGACATCAGGAATGTTAGCATCATATATTACATATCTTAAACTTAAAAAGTATAGGTAAGTTAATCAGACTTAGTTAAACAATTGTTTTGTTGCCTTTTGCTGTCCGGTTCTTTGAATTTTCTTAGCAATCACTGAGGGTTAAAAATTAGTGTGCAATGCTCTCTTCAGCTGTGTTGAATCACTATATGAAGCAATTGTTTAGTAGGATGCTTGGGTTAGAGCATTGCTGTCTATACTACAACTGAATCGTTCGCTGCAATTCTCAGAACTAATCTCGTATCAGTCCGACCACCTAAAGCCATACCTCGCTGCATTGTAGCCAAACATTACGAGAAAATTGCTTGGATATAAAATCCATAACCTCCAAATTTTTAGGCTGTACAGATTACAATTGTGTAGATCAATTGAAAATCAAGCTACTATGGACGGAAATATAGCGTTTTTGTGAGTGTGAAAGTGATAATGCTGAAGGAGGTAATAAGAGAGCGACAGTTCATATGTTTGGGGGAATCGAGCAGACAGACTTTGTGATATACAATGTGCAAAAACAGAGAAAGTTCAGTCAAGTGTTGGTCCCTTGTTTGTATCTTCAAAGTACAGTTGGTAGTGTAATTCCACACACTCAGTGCATGCTTTTGTAATAGGCTTACATTTTTATTACATGTTGTTTATGATTTTTTAATGTTTAAGGAAATGACATGGAGTCTTTTGTAATCAACCTAGAGTCAGATGAAAGAGACCCAGATGTCCAGAGTTCCAGCAGACCACCCGGCAGTCCACCTGGTGATAGTCGATCAATGCCTTCCAACACTTCATCCAACAGCCCTGAAACTAATTCAGAACCTACCAACAATCCACAACCAGATGAAAGTAAGTATAACCTTTAGTCTTTCATATTATTTCCATATTTCACTTTGGGGATGAAGTTCTGGTCTCCATGAAAAAGTCTTTCTATCTTGTCATCAAAGAACTTAAGGTGGCTGTAATGTCAATCCAGTGTTATATGAGTCCATACATTAGCTGCTACACAAAACTCTAATGGTCCTTTTGCCTCAGTCATAAACATATTCCATTAAAGTCATTATAGGTTTTGAGAAAGTCAAAGTGTGAGTTCCTCATTAGTAAGTATTTTTTAGGAATAAACCTGACATTCTCAAACTCCAAAAATCTCAGGATTATAATTTACGTAATTAACTTAATGGGTATAATTCCCAGGTAAAGATAGACTTGCAGAAAAGATTAGTCCTAGGAGTGCATGTAGTGTCGACTTATGTTAAAGGAAACATTGACAATATTTTAGTCAGCCATAATTGTTGACATATTTATTACTAAAAGACTTCAGTTCCATAATTTGTACACTGTATCTAAATCACCAATTCAATTGCCGGGTATACAGTAGAACCCCTCATATCCGATCTCACAATAACTGACTCCTCGGGATATCCGACCTAGTGTCCGACCGTATATTTTTATTCTGTCTCGGGCGATAATGCTGAGCATGATCGGTTAACCGAAAGGCCTATTGTGGATGTTGCCGTAGTCGCTGCAGACTATCATTACTGTCGTCGATAACGGGTGTTGCCACCGTCGCAGGAGACGGTTACCTAAGTCCCGGAGACTGCAAGTTATTCTCACGGGTGTTGTCCCCGTTACAGGAGAAAATTATTTAAGTAGCGGAAGCTGCAAGTTCGCTCACGGGTGTTGTCGCTGTAGCAGGAGACAATTACCGATGTTGCAGGGACTGCAGGTTATACCCCTCACTATATCAGACCATGGCCCGGTCCCGCCATGGTCGGATATGAGGGGTTCTACTGTACTTGCCATTTCAAACATCCTGCTGTTTATTTTGGGAACTTAAACCCAACAATCATAAAAAGGGATACTCGTCAGATGGTAATAACAGTTTAAGTCTGGTAAGCTGGGCTGAAAATTGTAACATTTTCTTTTCTGGAAATTTTAAGACTTAGCCTATATCCCTCATTTTCAGTTCAAACAACAAAATCAAACAAGTGCTTTCCGTACTCATGTTTTGTGTAAAGCTATAATTTGGAGACAAAACTATCTCAATCCGCCGAAGAGTTCTTGGATATGGCTCTCAACTATAGGAGTGCGAACCTGAGATTTTCAATCGAGCCTCAAGCTTTTTTCTATCAATCATGAATTTACGTGTACGGGTAGGCCTAGTTACAAATAATAGATAATCAGGCCTAGTCAAAAAGTGTAAAAAAATGTAATTTAATGTTAATATGTAGAGTTAAATATATTTTTTTTTGTAGATAAAAGGATGAAACAAAGAACTAAGTTTATAAAAAATCTGCCCCCCTATTATTTTCTTCAAAAGGAAATCTTTTCTTAAAATCGGCGCGGTAATAGACAATGAATAAAAGTAAAAAAAAAAATAATAAACAACTATACCAACAATCAATTAAACAACTTATTGATTTGTTTATATTTGGATTTGAAGTGAACTTGTATAATTAGCATAAAAGTTATTATTTTAAATATATTCATAGTTAAATATTTTATGATCAAAACAAGAGAATATTCATTTTAGGGGAAGTAGACAAATTTGCAGAGAAATTTAAATGCCAGCAGGCCTCTTAAGTTGAAATTAGCATGAATTTAAACTCAGTTTTAAGCATATGAGATTTGGTCTCCAGTTAAAAGCAGTATTACATTGTGTTCCTATCATAAATAATTAATCTATTGTAATTTGCATTTATCACAATGTTGTGCTGACTATAATCCTTAATATTGTTATTATTTTCATTAACCCAAGATCATGTCATCATCATCGTCTCCCGCGACAAAATTCTGAATATCTCCATCGTTCACAGAAACATTATCTTCAGCGGCATAATCCTGAACGTCTCCCGCAGTCACAGAAACGCTATCATCGTCATCTGCAATCATGGAAATCCTTCCCGCGATCATGTAATCATCATCGTCTTCTGCGGCCACCTAAACGTTATAATTGTCTTCTGCGATTGCGGCGAAATTCTGAATATCTCCCATGGTCATCATCATTGTCTTCTGTGGTCGTGGAAGTCTTGATGTTATCATTGCCATCCGCGATCGTGGAAAAATCCTGAATCTCCCACATGGCATGGCATGGGATATCATAGTTTTCCGTGGTCATGGAAACGTTATCATCATCATCCGCGATCGCGGCAAGATCCTGAGCATCTCTCCCTGTTGAGTAGTCTACACATCACCTTCGCTTTTCCTGATTATGGAAACGTTATTGATGTCATGTGAACTTTGCAGACACGTTTGTGCTCGATCTCTTGAGCTTGTAGGCCAGGCTCGGCTTGGCTCGAAAATTGAGCTGCTCGCACATCTCTAGTCTCATCATAGGACTATTTTGAACATATCAAATATACTTACCTCATCATCTAGGGCCCATCATATCAGAGAGTATGTAGGGGAATACAATTCTTGTCTCCTTAGATAGGCTACTATCTTTAACCTAATTAGATGTAATTTTTGATAATCCAACAAAAGGTAAGTTTACCAAATGATTTTTTTGTTTTGTTTCAGGTGTTACTGACTTATTTAACTTGAGTCCTGAAGCGACTTCACTCATAAATGTAATAAAGAAATACATTCCTTTTGTTACAATAATACTGGCCAAAGCAGTATATGACTACAGCCCAGGTATATTTAATGTATTTCAAGGTATAAATTATTATTTTATTTTGATTTTTTTCAAAAACATAATTATTTATAGTACAGTAAAACCTCGCTTATCTGGGAGCTGGTGAACCATGCGGTAGATCAACTGTGTCCAAAAGATACCTCTTAAATTACGTACAAAACCTTATTATCACATGAAAAATATAGAAATATAGAAAAATACTGCACATGGTTTGGTAGGTTATTTTAATTCATGAACAAGCTGTGATTTAAAATGTTACAGTTTATACATCTGAACCAAGGTTAATAACTTATCATGATTGTGCATTATTTATGATTGCACAATATTGTTTTTTACCCTCATGTTAAAATGCAAATAATGACATTAATGTATATTTATACAGAATTACATGGTTAAAATTGGATTTATTGTATATTTTTACCATGTTGGACTAGTGGTTTTCAGTTATTCTTGGCCTCTCTCCTCCCAAGTTCCCAGGATAGTCGAGGTTCTACTATAATTATAATTAGTTACAAAAGTTAAAATTATTATTTTCAAGTACGGTACTGTAGTCTATAAATTATTAGTCTTGGTGAGGTACAATTTTCACATTTATGATTGTGAAACCTCAATTAACATGTTCACTGGTCCTTTGCCAGTGGTGCACGACGAGTATACTTGTCAAAGCGCCATTTACAAACTATTGTTCCAGCGTGAGGTTAGCCACTGCCGTGAGATATCATTTCGCTTGCTGCTTGTTGTGCCAGTTTTATACTTCAATCTGGTATAATTCGTTTTTAGATCCCACTATTTTATCCCCACTATTTTGGTGGTAGGAATTGTTAAAAAATACTGTAGTGTGGGGTTTAGGCTTGAATTTAATGCTATGCAATAAAATAACGATACAGTAGAACGTCGATTATCCGAATTAATTGGGGATTGGGGGTGTTCGGATAACTGATTTTTCGGATAATCGGTCATTGACGGGAAATGACGGGAAGGGATAGCGGCCGGCGGCGATTTGCCGATTTTGCGTCAGTGACGTCTGTGGATACTGTACAATAATATAAATTTAATTAATTAACATCCAGATTTATTTTTACAATACAGCAACAAACATGTACAACAGTACTTAGAACTGGACTACAGAATCAGAATGTGTACAGAAAGAAATTTAAAAAAAGTCCAAAATAGATTTTTGCTTTAGTCCAGACACTCGTTTTTTTGCTGCTAAATCTCGCAGTCGTTTTAAAGACAGCAATTGGACAGAATCACATTCTTCTTGCTGCTCTAACCACAGCATTGCAGTCTCTAGGCAGTGAAAGGCTTCATCGTGGGATGGGCCGTTTTCATTAGGGAGGTCGATGTCATAATCCTCCTCTTCATCGTCATCGCCGTTCTCTTGGACGTGAGCTATGATTTCATCGTCCGTCATCACTTCATATCCAGGGTCATCTACATCACATTCAAGCCACTCTTGAATATTGTCTTGATCACAATCTTCAAATTCTGGAGATTGGTTTATAAGGCCAACCAGTTCTGACACAAATTGGGTCGGGGGCTCTTCAGGTGTAGGAGCAGCCTCAGTTGGGCAAAGCTTATTCCAAGCTTTCTTCAGTGTGGTCTCCTTGACGCAATCCCAAGCTTCTGCAGCCATATAAACAGCATCCTTCATGTTTATTGCTTTATAGAGCTGAAGAATGGGTTTGTCTTCTTCTTGCCCAAGCAGAACCATCCGTAACAATGCTTTTCTGTAATAACGTTTAAAGCTCTCAATTACCCCTTGGTCCATCGGTTGGAGAACTGAGGTTACATTTGGAGGCAAAAAAACCACCTTGAACTTACCATCTTCTCTGTCGAGGTCCATCGAGGAAGGATGACTTGGAGCATTATCGATGATTAGCAAAACATTTCCAGAGCTCCCAGTTGCGATGTGTTGCTTTTTAACTTCCGGTATAAATACGGTATCATACCATTCGACAAAAATGCTTGTGTCCATCCACGAGTTCTTTTGGCTTTTGTAGGTGAGTGGTAATTTTACAATTCCCTTAAAGCACCTCGGGTTCTTAGATTTTCCAATGATAAGCAAAGGTAGCCTATGAGTTCCAGTTTTATTAGCGCACACCATTGCAGTGATGCGGGACTTGCTTGCCTTAAAACCAGGAGCTGACATCTCTTTCTTAGAAACTAAGGACTTTGTTGTCATTTTCTTCCAATATAGGCCTGTATCGTCTGCATTATAGACATTGTTATAATCGTAGCCTTCCTCACTGAGCAAACTTGCAAACGAATCTTTGAATTTTTCTCCTGCTTCAGTGTCAGCAGACAGCTTTTCCCCTTGAATATCCAACTCCCTAATACCATGCCTAGATTTAAAACGTTTCAACCAGCCGGATGATGCCTTAAAGTCAGCGTTACCACCAAGTTTCGCATTCATTTCTAGGGCTTTTTCACAAAGCAAAGGGCCACTTATTGGTTGACCTTGTCCACGTACCTGCATAAACCAAGTGTACACTGCGGTGTCCAAGTCTTGGTTTTCCGCCATTTTCATGGTTTTTCTATGTAGGCTCCCGTCTTCACTGTCGAGTACACACGCAAATTTTGTGATGGATTCACTTTTCTTTTTAATGTCAGATATCGTCGCATTTCCAACTCCATATTCCCGAGCTAAACTCGATCCACTAGCACCTTTTTTTAACTGCTCCAATATCTTAAGTTTATCAGAAACACTAAGCACTACACGTTTACGTTTGGACGACATAGTCAGTGTAGAATGAAACAGTACAATAGAAACCCGTACGAACTGTCGCTGTCGAATGCTCACAGGCGACTGAGACTTGAGACGGATACTGAGTCAGTGGCAGTAGGAGTGGCGCGCGCGGCCATAGTGCACGACAATTTCGTCACGTAGGCCCGCCCCGCCTCCCACCCTGCCTCCCGCCTAGCAGCTGTGCGGTGGCGTAGCGCTACGGCCAGTCGTGATTGGCGCGCGATTTTATTGATTTTTGCTTCTGTCTTCTTTTCGGTTAACCGACGTTTCGGATGACCGAGCTTCGGATAATCGACGTTCTACTGTAATGATTTTACTGTAGCATTGTGGAAGGTACCTAACCTAAATGTTGTGCCTGACCGCTTTTTTGTGGTATTATTTGTTGGTGTATCCGGGTACTTCACTTCCAGCTTTTACCCTCCATTTGGCAATACTGAAGGCCGGCTAACAGTATTGTTTAGTGCTGCTATCTGTTGGGTTCTTGTAAAACTATGGCCACAACAACTGGAACGCAGTATATGGCTCTCATTTGGATGAAACTAAATTTAAAAGTTTTCTCACACTTATCCACACAGTGCGTTAGCTGTTCCCGCCAACGGCAGTGGCTAGCCATCGCATAACCGCATTGAACATGTTAACTACCACTGTAGGTACTGTTTTTACCGATAACATAATCGATGTAGCATATAGTAGTTCATCAATAGCATGTGAAGAAGTCTTGCACAATGTTTCCGGTGGCAGTTTTTACTAGATATATGCCATTACTCAAAGTACAAACACAATGAAACCACTCTGCCATTGTGATTTGATACAATCCAAGTATTGTTTTGTCCAATGTCCATAGCAGTTATATAGCATCTATATGTTAACACCCGATTTTTAGGCATTTAGGAGCCTCGCAAAAGTAATCTATGATTGCTTGTTGTGTTTCCACAAATCTTTGCAGTGATACAATCTTTTCGGACTGTAAGGCTTGGGAGTTTCTTTTTCAACAATTGAAACTACAGTAGCATACAATTATAAAGACTTAGAAAAACATTATTATAGTACCTAGTTTGTTTAGTCTCAGGTAGTTAAAGATTTGTGTATGTTAGTCTTTGCATCCTTTCTCATCCATATGGTATTCTTGCTTCCTACTGATTCATTTTCACCAGTCTTCTATCTTGTAAGATATTTAATTTTGACGATTTCTTCTCCTCTTTTGTTACAAAATGTCACTCCAGTAAACCACTGATTAACTTAGATAAAGGGATTAGAACCATTTCAAATAACATATTTTTACGGTAGGAATACAAAGGAGTACAGTAAAAAGATCTACCACAGGTTTTTTTATTATTTTGAATTGCTGTCATCATAAAATTTACAACTGTGTATACACAAAATATGTTTTAAAATAATCAACAGTAGATTTCTGAACGTCATCTACTGTATATCCCAGTATGAGATCCGTGTCGTTGTCTGCTCCTTTACAATTCGTAGGCTAAGCCCAATTAACTGGTTACAGTTCCTTTTACCTGGCTCATTTTCTAATTCATTTGAATTTTTATGTGTGTTTCGGTTTAACAGGTTGCGGTTTAAAGGACGTTTACTATTCTTAGACCAAAAATGACTTATAACAAGTTACTACTATTTAGTGCAGCATAAAAGAACTTAAAGTCCTTGCCAGCTCAATGTCATTTTTAAATATCTCCTAATGTTTGAAAATTAATGCAATTATTTTAGGATTTTTTAATCTTGTTAATAAATAGAAACATTATTAACTATCAAATGAGCTCTGCGAAATTTGACTTTTCACAAACTCAATGAGATCCACTGAAGTGAAGTTTTAAGATTCTCAAACTGAGTATTTTTTATTTATTTAAGTCCAGTTAAGTGTTTAAGAGACTACTAGAGTATTGATCAGATTAGTTGCATGTCATAGTGATAATGTTGTTTTTGAGTAGTCTTTGAAAATCTTCATTACCAAATGTTACCTACGAATTGGTCCACCTGTAGTTATTATTATAAAAAGTCTTTCCTTACTGTTTTAGAAGAATAGAAGATTAATGTGAGTTTAATACATTTTATCTTGTTAGCAACATTTAATATGTGTTTTCAGCCATTTTGCTGTTTGTTGGACTCTATGGCACATTTGCGTTCTACAACAGCCGTCTCAAGGCAGAAATCGCTCAACATTCCCAACGAAACATTGGGTTTCTCTTGTTTGCTGTCATCCATCTTGTTTTTACTATTTGTATCTTTTACTATCTCTACGATGACATGAAGCTTTATTTAAGGTTAGTAAATTCAATTACAAGGATGGTTGATGATGAAAATAAAACATACAAGTTTCCAGGTCCAAAACGCAAACCTATTTCATTGAAATTATTCTCAATTCTTAAATTATATGATTGCAATCTAAATCGACTCATGTAAAAACATTTAATTTATATTGAGTTTAGGCAAAAAGAAAATGTTATTGGACCAGATAGTTATTTGATGACTATAACATTAAAATGATTCTGTATAGTATTAATATGGGTACAATAACTACTGTAAGGGCTCCATTCAGTGCCAAATTAAGCTCTCATTGTAATAAAGAGTTAACATGCTTAACACAGTACCGGTATGCTATAGCTGGTGGAGGGAATCGATGGCTTCCTGCTAGAGGCTGCCAATCCACTTTAAGTTTTTAGACATTTTGCTATGTTTTAGAACTAAACTGTGCAATTTTTTTAGACTACAAGTAGTTTTACTCGTTAACATAATGTAATTTTTATTTTATTAGGTAAAGTTATTTTTTTGTTCACATTTTCGCTTTCAGCAAGTCTGTAGATTTCCAGACACTTCACTATTGACCGATTCCATAATGATTTAACTTACAGAGCAGCACATTAGGATCCATTTTATTGAAAGTTAGAGGTGTGCAAACCTATGATTTTTGATCGAACAAAGCGCTTCTTTTCTAGCAGACATTTTATTGTATATTAATTATTTGTAATGCCATAAAACAAGTTAACTTGTCACAGTTGTTCTTTTTAAAATCCAATTTGATTTAATGTAATAACTATTTTTTAAGTATATAAAAGAGTAATGAAAAAGGAACTGAGTTTAAAAGAACTGTAATTTATTTTTCTTCAAAATGCAATACTGATGCTAGTAGGGTTATTTGACATCACCATCCTCTTTATTCTGAGTTAGTAGTGCAATAATATAGTTTTGGACTTCTGGAGTTCATCATAAGGTGTGACAATAACATCAGGTCATCCATAGGCCATCCATTTGGCTAGAGCCGTCAATACCATTTAAGAACACACATAACACATATACATTACGTAAATACGATGAATAAATAAAATATTGAAAAACTAACCAGCATTTTTAGGATAGATGACCTGATGTTTTTGTCACTTCTGACGATGAACTCTAGAAGTCTAAAACTATAGTAGTGTACTACCGTACTAACAAAGAATCACTTGATAAAGCAAGGTAACTTAAACCATTTAGCTATGTTTAAATCATTCACACCCATTTGTTTGACGGCCCCATCCTTATTTGGCGTTTCTTTTTAACAATTACTCTTTTAACAATACTCTTTTAACAAAGTTATTGGGATTTCTTAACATAGTTTGTTACATTTTCCCAATGGTTCTTTATCCTAACCATATATATTTATAAGTGCCATGCCAATTTATCCTTTAACACCAATTTACCATTCAGGCCTTTTTATGGCACTTTATTTGAAAACTACAACTTATATCTAGGCTGCTTTGCTAAGGCCGGTTTTATGCACCGCGACAGTTGCGAGTCGCGGCGCGACTCAAGTTCTATTGAATTTAATGGGAGCATTTATGCACCGCGACAGCGACAATCTGTGGCGTGAGTGAATTGGCGATCTCTAAATACCCGCGACAGGTTTTAGAATCACAGCTTTAAAAAATGTGTCGCGCGCGGTTCAAGTTCTATTGGATCAAATTTGTACGTTAATGCACTGCTACAGTAGTATTTTTATACTCCACGTGGTATGTTATCCATACATTTACATTTCACATATATTGATCAATGTTATTAATTAATATATAAATAAATTGTTTACCATTTATTTTTAATATAAATTACATAATTTTTCTTATGTAATGACATTTACATTAGGGTTAACCCAATTCAAGCTGTAAATTTTATGTGTTGTATAAATAAACGGGGGTTTGTCTTCAATGTGTACAACACTACAGGGTCTTATTTTAACAACTTAATTATCACTCCTTCATCACAACCACAACACACAACATTGGATTTAAAACTGACTTAGTTCTTTAATGTGGGTTAACGCGACAAAAAAGTGTAGCTGTCGCGTGACCGATCGGTCAGCCGCAACATATGTAGGCCTAGGGACTGTCACGGTGCATAAAACCTGCCTAAGATAAAAAAAACTATAATTTTAAACTGTGATATTTTGGCGTCTGCTAAGAATAGAATATGATCAACTGCAACTATAATTTGATCATACATCCCTCTATTCGTTCTACTTGCTTTTCACTAATAATTGATAATTTATTAATAATAAGTTTACTTCTGTTACAGCGTTGTGTTTATACCTCCCTATGTTCAACCATTTACTGTAGCTGATTTACTATGGCTAGTGGCAGTTACAGACTTCATTCTGAAACTAATCACTATAATCATCAAGATTCTAGTCACTATAATACCAAATTACCTCTTTGAGGCTAAGAAAAGGGTAAGTTTTCTGACAAATAGTTTTTATTACTAGACCTATATTTAGAGTGGGTAAAAACTGTTCACACATCCTCTTGACATTTTTTAGGTTGCCGAACAAAGTTCTTCTCAGTAACAATAACAATAAAGGAAATAATTTGTTAGGATTATTTCAATATAAATATCTCATCTGCCAAAGTGGGTGTTTTTAGGTCAATGATTTTATGATTAATCTCATTAAAAACCAATTTTACTTTAAGGTATCTTCTAGAGATATAACAGTAAAATAAACTTAACTCCTATAAAACAGTTGTAATTTTAACAAAAAGGTGCAACTGCAATTACACTGTTTTTAAGAATACTTCTGTTAGGAGCTGAACATTAATGTGAAATGGAACTCAGGTTTGCAAAAAGTAATATGAAGAGTTTGAATATATTTTTGTTTGCTACCTGGACGGATTTTAGAAAAATAATTTTCTGTTTTTTGTTTCTAGTTTAAATGCATTTATGGTAATCAATTTGTCTTCATTTCATTGTTCAAATTAATAGGAATGATTAAGAAAAGAAATGGTTAAGATATCAGTAAATAACTACCATAAAGACACTGTTCCATATGCCTGTAAAACTCGACAGGTAAAACGATAAAACTCTTCGAAATTGAGTTGGGTATTTGAAGTTACCATTTTATATCTTGTGTAAATAAAGGGATTATATTTATAAGCAAAAAACATTTTTGTAAAATGTTTTTCTTTTTACTAAAAAGAAAAACTAACTATCTTAAGTCAACTTTATGCTTTGTACCTACCTATCTTGTTTAGGTCATCTTGTTACACAGTGTTATTGTTTTTGCAATTAGAGAAACCCAAACTACAACTCTAGTGGCCAATGCACAAAATGTGATGAACTATTTCTGTTTGATTCAGGGAAAATGGTATCTAGCCATAGAATCGTCATCACAGTTGTATCGGAGCCTAGTCCCCATCCAGCCATGGCTGTATTACCTGCTGGAGTCATATCAAGGGCCACAGAAGGTTGTGGGAGTGTTCTTATCAGCTGCCTACATGGTGTCCAAGGGATCAGACCTCATGACGAGGGCTAGAGCCTGGTGGGCTTCCATGCTCAAGCTGCTTGAAAATGTTGTAAGTTATCACATACTGTCAGTAAAATATGTTGAGTAAATGTTCATACAAACAGTATTGTAGTTTGATTGAACTTTGAACGGTTCAAGGATCCGTAAATTTGATATATACAAATGTCTTTGCTACTTATATTACAACATATTATTTGTTTATATTCATTGCTGAAGTGTTTTCTAAGCTCAAAAATTAAAATACCCATATGTTTTGTCGTTTTACCTCACCAAAAATGATTATTGGTATTTTTTTAATTTAGTAGGTTACTTCACGCTCACATTATTAAAAAAAAATTGTATTCTAAAATGATTTGATATACATATTTTATTTTTACAGTATTTTATTAAAGCATTATTATAAAAAGCTAATCAAAAGTTTTTGTATTATTTTATACAAATACAAAATACATATCAATCGTCCATAGCAAACCATGCAACACTTTCCAAAGAACTGATATAAAACTCTGTTCTGATGGAGTGGTGGATCCTACTTTTACTCGTCCAATTACAATTTGGTTTTGTGTGAAAGCATCAGACCTACGATCATCTGCCTGGCCGATTTTTACTCGGACGAGCTAATTCGTATAGTGTGAGGAGCGTTAAAATTAGATTACAGAAAGCATCTGTGAAGATCGAAAGTTTATGAAGTTCATGATTTCACCACAATCGGCAAGATTAATGACTTAACTTAATGAGAGTTTTTTCCTTTGGATGTTCACCCGTTTTGTATGTTCATTGTGATGGAAATGGAATGGATATTCAGTCAGTGGTCTATTACCAGTTTTACAATACTCTTTTTGTCATTTTACCATATAAACGGCTTAACCTAACTCATCTTGTTTGTCTCTTAGCAGCTGGGTGTTAGTCCAGACAAAGAGGCTCTATCCAACGCTGGACTGACTTGTCCCATCTGTCACGATGACTACGATACCCCTGTGCTGCTAGCGTGTCGCCACGTGTTCTGCGAGAGTTGCGTCGCACGCTGGTTTGACAGAGAACAGACTTGTCCACTATGTCGTGCCAAAGTTGTTGATGATCCCTCCTGGCGAGATGGATCTACCACTTACTTCACCCAGCTTTTCTAAGCTGCCTTGCCTGTGTATATCAAATGTACATAGGAATGTGTAATATGTTCATACACAGTTATTTTGTTTTTTAATGGATTTATTTTACTGTATTTGTCAAATCACATAGTATGGGTAATCTTAAATGAATCGAAAACTTATATTTTATTAATTTAGTACATCTATGTCAGTTATTTTTATATTTTGAGGGAGACAAGCCTATATTTATGAAGAATCAAACTTGTAGCCTAGCTTATTAATGTCATAATCATGCAACACTCAATAATGTTTACCACTTGCCCAACAGTAACTCCTGATTTGCTATAAAATGAATGGTTTGAGGCATATTTTGTTTATAAAAGATAGTAACGGCAAAGGAAAAATAATACTCTTAAGGTTAAGAGTGAAGTAAATACTCTGATTGCAGCAAAACCTGCAGACTTAGTGAATATTAGGATTTTGTTTTGCTACTGCTCATAGCACAGATTTGAGTACCACCCAGCAGGTTAAAAAATGCTGTTCATTTGTAAATTGAAGTTCTTGGATGGGTATTTGATGGGCTTGGTTTGTATTATTTAAGTTTAATTTTTCTTAAGATTTGGACAGTGCTTGGTTTTATTTAGTTTTGAAAATAGATTTGAGCAGGGGCACTTTTTACGATGCTAAATTTTAGTTTTTGTTTCCTAAATGAAATAGTTCACAACTTCAAGCCCTATAATTTATTGGTTATCATGCGTTATCCACTATAAAATCACTCTTATTTAAGTGCTTCAAACACCATGTAAACATTTTTAATAGTTGGTGTTAAAAACTTATGCTATGCTAAGGATTTCTCAATGAACTCACAAAGCTATCATTCGGCCTAACTGTCCTTGTGGTCAAAACATTAAAAACAATATTTTATAATTGGTAAGTTATACTGCTTGCTATTTTACATATTGTCATAACAGTGATAGCTTATTAAAACCACAGTTTTAAACAGATGAGAGTCGAAGTTGCACAAATATCTTGTTTTAAACCTTTCGGTCTTCTTACAGAACATGATGCAATATATAGACTTGTGAGATTGTGAAAAAAACTTATCCTGAAAGGAGGATTATGATTATGGCTGTTAATTAGGTTTTAGTGTTTTAAAAATATACTAAGACTTGTACATATTCTTTTTTTGTACAAAATGTATATTTAATTTGAATCAGCTACTTGAAGTGCTTTATTGTGCCACTTCCTATTTATTTATAATTATCTTAACAAGGGGATATTTATGAATAGGGTTCAATAGGGTTTTATTTTGGTTTTTAACAACTGTTGGTTGTACACATAGTGTCTTTTTTAAAGGGTGTAACATAGAGCACAAGGGCCTAAGTTATTAGGATTTTTAAGGCTTACCTGAATGGGAAAGAGTCCAAACTGGCACAGGAAACACAAAACTTTACACTATTTACACAAAACATTAGAATATTTCACTGTCACTGACAGTATTTTCAACTAAGGAAGAGAGAGTTTTCTTTGTGTCCAAAATGGCCATTCATGCTGGTTCTGAGGCTATTTTGCCTATATATTAGTACATTATGCACTCGATGCTGTACATTATGTAGGCCTATCCACCAATAGCCTCATAACCAGGATGAATGGCTATAGACAAGATGTATCTACTGGATACAAAGACAAACCAGTTGTACAACATGCCCAGATCCATAACAACCCAAATTTCAATGACAGCTATACAACTAAAATAGTCAGATCCCTGCCTCCTCAATGTAACCAGTCACAACTGAGAAGATGGGAATTATCTTACCAATGGTTTACAAAGTATAGACAACCCCCAAACCTAAACCTACGATAATACCTTTCATCTAACCCACTCCACTTCAACATCCAACCCAACAAGCAGGCTTACATACTTATTCACATAGTGTATATAAGATAACTGAAACTGTATTTTTTGAATTCATACTATTGACAAGACTGTCTCAACAGCACACTGGCCACCAGTTTGGACATAAAGATAACTCTTTCCTTAATTCAAAATGCTGTCGATTTTTGACAGTGAAATATTCTAATGTTTTGTGTATATAGTGTAAAGTTTTGTGTTTTCTGTGCCAGTTTGGACTCTTTCCCATTCAGGTAGCCTGCTATCCTCTGAAACAATGTCTTTTTTGTTCATACTAAATATCAACATATCAGTAATGGCATTTAAAATGTATCTGATTGAAAAAATGCTTTAGTTTTCAAAACAAGCTAACCAATATAACACTTTGTAAAATCTGAAAAACAAATTTTAGTATTTTAAACTTAACACTTTAAGCAATCAGTAATTTCAAATAGGCTACAGATTTTATTTATATTTGATTTTTTATACACTAATTAACTATAATTTATTGGATAACGTTTTCTGCCTTTTGTAATTTTAATAAGATAGAAAATTGTGTTTTATTTAATCACTGGAAGGACTCAAATTCTTGTTAAATTTTCATTGGAAATATTAAACAGTATGAAATGATTACATTGTGTTTATTTTCTTGACTAAAATTACCTTAGCTAACACACTAACGTAAAAACTATTAATTCTCAAGCTTCAAATTCAAAGTTGGTTGTACAGTATTACACTTTGTTAAAATTAATAGCAATATTGATGCGTACAATTCTGTTGACTCCAATAGCACAGCTCCAAAAGTGGACTCCAATAGTTTTGGTCCACTTCGCTAATTTAAAAAGATAAATTTGATGTGTTTATGCATGTTGAAAAATTGTGTGACCCGTGCGGTTTCTGGGTTAGAAATAAAGCCGCAGTATACCCTGCTAGTCAAAGAAGTGACCAAAAGGGAAAGGGGGCGTACCAGCTTCTTTTCAGTGTCTCCTTTTCAAACTTCCACTTCTGTCATAATTCTACATACCCCAGTTCCTTCCTCTATCACTCTGGTCTTCTCCCGATGTGACTTCCGGATGTAGTTCCCCATTCCTTGAGGCACTTGATTAGGTTAAGTATACAGCTTAAACACTGGTTTCTTTTCACTAGCACTTTTCAGGTTGCCAGATAGTTTTTTCTTTAATGGAGAGGAGGGAAAATGCTTTTACGAACACAGGTAGCCAGCCTGTAGTGTGAGACTACTGAATTTATCACAGACAACTCACTAAAAAACCCCCTCTACTCTGTTGGACACAGACCTGGAATTGTTTGTCACATTACTTCAAGTCAGGCCAACATGTGACCTAAGCCCTCAGGGCTCTCACCATTTTTGGCATTTAGATACTTTATGACCTACACCGCATCCCAGTCAAGGTCGAGCTTCTTGGCGCGGAGAATACCCTGGATGTAATGTGACACTCAGGTCCAATTGTCCTCACCCTCCGTCATCATCAGTATGACTGACTGCCAGATAGTACAGGGCCACAGGGGCCTGAGTCAGTAACGTCATGGCTGCCTTATCAGGTGGCAGTAGCAGTGCCGGTCGGCGACCAGATATGACCATGCTTTGGTCATTGGTTCTTGCCGAGGCTACTACCGGATTGGGCTCCCCATGCTGTATCTGGGTTAGAATAGACTGCAGTATCTCCTGCTTGTCGTAAGAGGCGACTAAAAGGGGGACTGTGTACATTGCTCATATTCAGAGTCATCGTAAGTATTGTATTATTGTTTGGGGTCACTCTAGTAATTTAAACAAACTCCTGATCTTACAGAAAAGAGCAGTGTAGTCGAGTTACGAGATGGCCCCTGGAACCTGGCCTAGCAATTTTTTGAAGGCGTTACTGAGCTGGCACAACATTGCCAAAAGGTTTTAATATATTTAGCCAAAAAATTAAATAATGCACAATTTTTTTAAATAAACTTACATTTTTATTGCAACAAAAAACTTTTTTAAAATTCTTTCTTGGAGTGTTATTAATATTTTTTTATAAACTTATATTGTTTTTGTAGGTTAATTCGTTGATTTTCAATTAATATTTTTATACAAGCGTTATGTAATGAAGTATTAAATTGTATTAAACTATACATTCTAAAAATAAACAAATAAGTGTTGCTAATAAATAGACCTAATGAATTATTTTTCAAACACATTTTTCTTTTTAAATTGATAAGACATTTATTATTTGATACAATTCAAATTAATAAACCTTTTAACAAATCAAAATTCAAAATTAATTACAGATTAAAATAAACATTTTGAAAATAAACAAAAAAATTGCTAATAAACACTGTATTATTTACAAACACCTTTATCCTCTTGAAGTTTTGTACCCTTTTATTTTAAATCTCCTAAATAGGCAAAATTTAGCTTTAAGGAATAAACAAGTAAATCAACATCTTGCTTCGATCTTGTGTATTAAAAATTATATTTACTTCACATTGTTTTAACAAAATCTCTCACTCATCAATAATCATTTAAGAGTTTATGTTTTAACGAACATTATCAAAAAACCCTGAAAATAAAACAATCTTTTAGTTATTTGTCTACTGATATTTTATATAAACTTGATTTTAAATTGAAATTGAACAAAATTTATAATTTTAATTATGAATTTAAATAAGAGAAAGCAAGGCATTTATTTAATTTTGAGATTTCTACAAAACTAAACTAAATTTAGAAAAAAGAAAAAAACTTACCCAAAATGGGGTTAAACACTGAATTTAAACAAGTTTACTTATGAACAACTGACTAAAAGAGACAGCAGCACATGGCAGAGGGCCTTGTATAACCTTGGTATAGACAAATCTGTACAAGAAACTAACTAAACATCTGATTGGTTGTTGAGCGTTGCTTTGTCTTTTACATGAATGACTGAGCTAAACAGGAAAATTGGCATGCTATTGTACACATGGTACAGTTGAGACTTTTATTATTTGAAACACTAAAATTTAATAAACCTTTTAACAAATCAAAATTCAAAATGAATTACAGATTAAAATAAACAAAAAATTGCTAATAAACACTGTATTATTTACAAACACCTTTTTCTTCTTGAAGTTGACAAGACTTTTATTATTAGAAACGCTTCAAATTAATAAGCCGTTTAACAAATCAAAATTCAAAATTAATTCAAATTAAAATTAAAAAACAATACTGCCCAAGGGCTGCATAACTCATAGGGTAGTTTGCCGTCAATACTGCATGACGCATATTTGTGACCGGACTTCTTAGAAGATAGTTTGGGCAGTTTTCTGATGAGTTGTAAGATGAACAATACATTCCAGATTAAATTATGTAGGCCTACTTTGCGTACATTTTTCAAGTTATTCTCCTAGTGGACAGGGGGGGTTTGTATTATTCTGAAAATGTTCCTGGTGACATTCATAAAAGTCAATTTTCAAATCCCCAAAAAAATTCATTCTTCTGCTTTCAAATCAACCACAAAAAAACCCAAACAATATAATGAAAAGGGTCAACAGGTTATCGTTCATAGACCCATCATATAAAGCATTTCTAGGCCCAAAATGTTTTGAGCTATTTATACAGTTAGTTTTTAACTCAGTTCAAATTCTTAAGTAATTTACAACACATAATAATTGAAAAATGCATGCTTAACACACTCACTCCCGTGTGGAGAGAAGTCGTACAGAGGAGTCGTACAGAGGAGTGTGACGGCTGCTAGGACTGAACCTGATCGGTCCATTCAGAAAAAAGTTAAATACATTATTAAACCACCTTTATAATAATTTTTTATTCAACGGAGTGAAATCCATTTTTATTTTCATAACCAGATAAAGAATGATTTTAATAAACATTTCTTTACGCAATCTGCTAAAAAGTTCCGTTAAATGTAAAGCAATCTTTAAATTAAATTTTAAAAATAAGTTAATTGTTCCTTTAACTGGACAAAAACATAAAAATACACAATCGTTTGCTTTCGTTTTTAGCAGGCCTGCTGTCAGGATCCGGTAAAACGCCTTCAACTTTACGCACACTTTACTCAACTCCGCATTGTATGTTGGCCAAACGGGGGCCATCTCGTGACTCGGCTGCAGTAGTAGTAGTAGAGTGATGTTTAATGTTAGTTCTAGGACTCATTGTCAGCCTTTGTTTTGGATTGTTTAAAGTATATAATAAATAATTTTGATGATTTCCCTACAAACAAATCCGTACATTACTACAACACCAGGCAGCATTTTTCTCAGAATAAATCAGGGCAATTTTTAAGGTCCGTGAAGTTGGCGTACCCATATTAGCGTATCCACTTTTGATCATTCCAATCGTTAGTTCATCGTTAGTTCTCGATAGTTCCCAAATTTTGTCGTTAGTTCTCAAAAAATAAAAAAGTTATAGCCGATAATAAGTGGGTACGCTAACTTCACACTTCCGGGTTCTAGCGCACGCCGTTTCCTGATGAGAAATGTTTACATCTATATATCAATCGTTAGTTCTTCGTTAGTTCTCGATAGTTCTCCAATATTAACGTTAGTTCTCAAAAAATAAAAAAGTTACGAGGCATACAAAGTGGGTACGCCAACTTCACAATTATAGAATTTCCAGCGGGCACACTTTTTTTAATAAAAATGCTTACATCTATATACCAATCGTTAGTTCTTCGTTAGTTCTCGATAGTTCTCCAATATTAACGTTAGTTCTCAAAAAATAAAAAAGTTACGAGGCATACAAAGTGGGTACGCCAACTTCACAATTATAGAATTTCCAGCGGGCACACTTTTTTGAATAAAAATGCTTACATCTATATACCAATCGTTAGTTCTTCGTTAGTTCTCGATAGTTCTCCAATATTAACGTTAGTTCTCAAAAAATAAAAAAGTTACGAGGCATACAAAGCGGGAACGCCAACTTCACAATTATAGAATTTCCAGCGGGCACACTTTTTTGAATAAAAATGCTTACATATATATACCAATCGTTAGTTCTTCGTTAGTTCTCGATTGTTCTCCAATATTAACGTTAGTTCTCAAAAAATAAAAAAGTTACGAGGCATACAAAGTGGGTACGCCAACTTCACAATTATAGAATTTCCAGCGGGCACACTTTTTTGAATAAAAATGCTTACATCTATATACCAATCGTTAGTTCTTCGTTAGTTCTCGATAGTTCTCCAATATTAACGTTAGTTCTCAAAAAATAAAAAAGTTACAAGGCATACAAAGTGGGTACGCCAACTTCACAATTATAGAATTTCCAGCGGGCACACTTTTTTGAATAAAAATGCTTACATCTATATACCAATCGTTAGTTCTTCGTTAGTTCTCGATAGTTCTCCAATATTAACGTTAGTTCTCAAAAAATAAAAAAGTTACGAGGCATACAAAGTGGGTACGCCAACTTCACAATTATAGAATTTCCAGCGGGCACACTTTTTTGAATAAAAATGCTTACATCTATATACCAATCGTTAGTTCTTCGTTAGTTCTCGATAGTTCTCCAATATTACGGTCGTTCTAAAAAAAAAAAAAAAAACGAGGCATACAAAGTGGGTACGCAAACTTTACAATCATACAATTTCCAGCGGGCACAGTTTTCTGACTATATGCTTATATCTATATCTACATGTGTCTACACACATGTGTTGTTTTACCACCAACTGTTCGTTTCGAGAATGGCAAAAATATTCCTTCACTTTGATGTGTGCAAAAATACCGGCAATGAACGGAAAACACGAGCACGAGCATTTGCTGTCATACTACTCGCGATTCGGCGAGTTGCTGTTCTGTACTTTGCGTGGGTACAGTCTGGAGCCGGCTAAAGGCATGGAACTTGAATAAAATCCCCTTTTTTCAAATCATTAAACTAAATTTCAATTAATATTTTATTATAAGATAACAATATTTATTCTCGGTATATATTAATAGCCTAACACTTTTAATTTTGAACGTATTTTGAAACTGTTTAAGAACGATGCTGTGAATGTTTGAAAGAATAGTTGAGGGTACGTTTTTGAGAAAAATCGAGAACTAACGAAGAACTAACGATTGGTATATAGATATAAGCATTTATAGTCAGAAAACTGTGCCCGCTGGAAATTGTATGATTGTAAAGTTTGCGTACCCACTTTGTATGCCTCGTAACTTTTTTATTTTTTGAGAACTAACGAAGAACTAACGATTGGTATATAGATATAAACATTTTTAGTCAGAAAACGGTGCCCGCTGGAAATTCTATAATTGTGAAGTTAGCGTACACTTTGTATGCCTCGTAACTTATTTATTTTTTGAGAACTAACGTTAATATTGGAGAAATATCGAGAACTAACGAAGAACTAACGATTGGTATATAGATGTAAGCATTTTTATTCAAAAAAGTGTGCCCGCTGGAAATTCTATAATTGTGAAGTTGGCGTACCCACTTTGTATGCCTCGTAACTTTTTTATTTTTTGAGAACTAACGTTAATATTGGAGAACTATCGAGAACTAACGAAGAACTAACGATTGGTATATAGATGTAAGCATTTTTATTAAAAAAAGTGTGCCCGCTGGAAATTCTATAATTGTGAAGTTGGCGTACCCACTTTGTATGCCTCGTAACTTTTTTATTTTTTGAGAACTAACGTTAATATTGGAGAACTATCGAGAACTAACGAAGAACTAACGATTGGTATATAGATGTAAGCATTTTTATTCAAAAAAGTGTGCCCGCTGGAAATTCTATAATTGTGAAGTTGGCGTACCCACTTTGTATGCCTTGTAACTTTTTTATTTTTTGAGAACTAACGTTAATATTGGAGAACTATCGAGAACTAACGAAGAACTAACGATTGGTATATAGATGTAAGCATTTTTATTCAAAAAAGTGTGCCCGCTGGAAATTCTATAATTGTGAAGTTGGCGTACCCACTTTGTATGCCTCGTAACTTTTTTATTTTTTGAGAACTAACGTTAATATTGGAGAACTATCGAGAACTAACGAAGAACTAACGATTGGTATATAGATGTAAGCATTTTTATTCAAAAAAGTGTGCCCGCTGGAAATTCTATAATTGTGAAGTTGGCGTACCCACTTTGTATGCCTTGTAACTTTTTTATTTTTTGAGAACTAACGTTAATATTGGAGAACTATCGAGAACTAACGAAGAACTAACGATTGGTATATAGATGTAAGCATTTTTATTCAAAAAAGTGTGCCCGCTGGAAATTCTATAATTGTGAAGTTGGCGTACCCACTTTGTATGCCTCGTAACTTTTTTATTTTTTGAGAACTAACGTTAATATTGGAGAACAATCGAGAACTAACGAAGAACTAACGATTGGTATATAGATGTAAGCATTTTTATTCAAAAAAGTGTGCCCGCTGGAAATTCTATAATTGTGAAGTTGGCGTACCCACTTTGTATGCCTCGTAACTTTTTTTATTTTTTGAGAACTAACGTTAATATTGGAGAACTATCGAGAACTAACGAAGAACTAACGATTGATATATAGATGTAAACATTTCTCATCAGGAAACGGCGTGCGCTAGAACCCGGAAGTGTGAAGTTAGCGTACCCACTTATTATCGGCTATAACTTTTTTATTTTTTGAGAACTAACGACAAAATTTGGGAACTATCAAGAACTTACGATGAACTAACGATTGGTATGATCAAAAGTGGATACGCTAATATGGGTACGCCAACTTCACGGACCTCAATTTTTAGGCTACAATTATGAGTTTTTGTGAGTTTGGGAAAAAGCTTTTAACTTGCTGCCGAGTAATATAAAATGTATGGATTCTAAGGCTTTCAAGAACACCATTGTAGCAATGTTATGTAGTGTAGCTGTATATAATGTTGATGAATTTTTAGATAATTTAATTTCATTAAAATAGTTTTAAAATTTTTACCATACATAATAAGATATTCTGTGTACATTTGACGGTGCTATACGATGCATTTTGTTTTGGGAATAAACAATTTGATTTGACTACGACATGGCACGGGTAGATCCGTGGCTACTAAGCACCATGAAGTTTAAACTCTTTAGCTTCCCATTTTTATCTTTTGTGCATTCAGCGATTCTTATGTAGAACATAAATTAATTTACAAGCCCACAAAACGTGTAGTATATAACTTTTTTGTTAATGGCACACTGTAATTTATTGAAACTACAAAACCGTTTAGTTACGGGTTACATTTATCAATATCAATTTTTAGGCTTTTTTATACGAATATTGTGTTTGCTCATATTTTATATAATGAACTAAGAAATAGCATTCACAATAAAAAAAAAATGGCACCTGACGATTTATACGTGTGAGAAGTATTCAGTATCATTTAGTTTTAAAATATAATAGTCATTCTGGTCTGTGATTGATATTGTTTATGGATGATTGGAAATAGGTGAACATGTACCTTCTCATACACGTCAAGTATTGTATCCAAGGAATGAGCTTGAAACCACAAGTTCCAAGTAACCGAGTAATATCCTGTTCAAAGGAAAAGGATATCCGCACAGCTTCTCTGCATCCTATAGCTTTAGGTAATTTAGTATATTCCAAGCAAACAGTATCACCGACATTTTAAGCAAACAATCAAAAAATTAAAATGAACTACTTAACTTGGTCAAAATATGAAAAATTAAATTGGTGTATGTTTAAACAAAGTTCTAGAAAAAAAAACAATACGAACACCCATTACAACACACTCTAAACAAAACAATCTTTCAGGTGTCTGATTCTGGCATTGAAGATGTACAAGTCACCTGTATGAGAAACGATATATTATTTTGCTATTACATAATTTAAATTTTAAAATATATACGGTTTTGGCTATGAGAGTTAAACAAAGAGCAATGAATTGGTTCATCTTCTGTTTACTAAGACATTTTTCATATATTCTTTCCAACAATAAATTAGCTGAAAAGGATATACAGTTTGAACAAAAAACAGTCAAAGAATAAGTTTAAGTCTGTTGTAATTTTTTGTTGGATACTGAGTGATGTTTTAATGTAGTAGGTACCAATTAATCCGTAATAAACATCACAGAGTTACGTGCACGTTTATACAGACTTGGTGACCAACAACTAAAAAACGTTCAACCAAAACTATCATTTTTAACTTACTGGCTGTGTCACATGCTGTTAAGTTTATTACATTAATTTACTTTATTCAACAGTAATATCTTCTTGGTTCGATATAAGTGTTGGGCATAGCCTGTTAACTTGATCAGTGTATTTTTTGCATAAACTATAAATACAAATTATAAATTAAACTTAACAATTTGTAACACGTGTAAATTCTTACTTGTAATTAACATTAACATTAACTTGAATTACCGGTACATACACATTAAGTTTACATATTTTGAACACCAATAATATTTATACATGTTGGAACATGCATTGTTGGCTCTACATTCATTCTTTATTTTTTGCAGCTGACTCGGTTTTTAGTGTTATTGATTGTTGGCAAATTGCCAAATGGATGTTGTGTTGCCAATTCAATGCATTATCTGAACCATGTGATTGTATTGTTGTCCCATGTATCAGCTAATTTTACTCTATTTAATTCAAATTTCAGCTCCACACAACTCCTAAAGACTGTATACAATTCTAAATATGATTAATCATAACTGCAGAATAATTCGACAACGGCTTATTCAGCACTAAAGAGGATTATTCAGAGCTTTTATCAATTGATGGATAAAATATATAATGTGTATGCTTGCTGTAAATTGTTGTAAATAAGATTTTTTACAAAACAAGTCAAGTAATATGAAAATATACATCCTGGTATTCCACAATTTGGCTAGACAGATTATTAAATGAAATAACTGGCTTATAACCAATGATGAAAGCTATATTAATATCAGCAGAGTTGTCCTGTTAGAACTACAACCGAATCAGAGTTGGTTTTAACAATTATTAATAGCTATTTGTGTATTGAGAGTGTAATGACTGTTTGTGCTCTGAAGCTCAAACGAATTTCCCTACCACAATACTAACTTATAATAACACACAGATTAACTTTTTATATGTATATAAAATTTAATTTAGGCTGTTTTTCTTTTTTTAAGGTTATCGTATTTGCTTACCGGTAGTTAACTAACATGCCGGATCTGCGGTTGCAATTTATATAGAAAATACAACTAACTTTAATATCAGCTGATTAGCGAACGGGGCAATGAGCTATTTTGCGTACTGTTTACAGGAATGGCAATTTAACTACATACATGCAGTGAATGGAAAAGAAAAGTACAACATCATTGCACATATGGGATTAATTAAGTTTTTATAACTAGAAAAGAAGGCAATTACAGTCAAATTGAATGACTTTGAATTTAGTCAAATCGAAAGAAGAATTGTAAAGAAGTGTTCTCTACACGCAGCAAAGCCATCAATTACTGTCCACGTGGGAATGAGATTCTTGGTTTCGTTCCACCGTCTTGCAAAAATATTTAACACGAGTTCTACAGGCTTGACTTAATAATATTGCTATAAATACGCCTTCAATTTATGAGTTGTGGTCTAGAATAATCGAACAAATATTATGCGTTGTACAGAAAATTTTGAAAAATAAATAAACAAAACATGAATATTTCTCCAACCATAGAACCGTAAACAATGAGAAATAAAGGAAAAAAAACTTATATGTCTACTGTCGCTCCTCGTATTCTTGATTTTTACTTACACTTTATTGAACTGAAATTAACTCTATGACGGAAATTGTTTATACAAGTCATAGAGTAACGATTAGTACTACATACTTTATAACACTACTAATACTTATTAGAAATACCACAGTAATTGATACCATCGTTATGGCCCTATTCAAAACAAATTAAAAAGTACTTCATGAAATAATATCAACATTATGTAATATTTTTCAGTCTTCAGAGCAAGGTATAGTTTCGGTTAGTTGAGCATTTTTCTGTGAGCTGCCATGTTGTTTATAGAGTTGCCTATTTAATGGTGTTTTAATGACTAAAATGGTGTAACATAGTTTTCTAACTCTTCCCTTTACAAAGTCCAGAAAAAAACTATAAAATTAATATTGTCTCAAGATTAGGATATTTTAAGTGAAAATATTGTTAACAAAATATAATTATATATTGGGAACTGTACTTTAGTTTCTCATTGAATACATGGTCGCTCTCCTGTTTTAGGGCCTTATAGGCCATGACGCAATCGGCGTCGAAACCATGGCTGTAGCTTCCATACAACTGTTTTGAGCTGGGACGAAAATACAAGGTAAATAAACCACAATTAATATTTGTCTTACCATCTCAGGGATAAACCACAACAATAAGTAAAATATAATTATATTACAGCTAAAATGTTAACCTTCGGCCATTTTTCATTTTTTAATTTAAGCACATCGTGTTTTATATCAATTTTCTTAGTTTTTTAAGACGTTGACGAATATTATATTTACATGGAGATTATAAGAAACAAATTGTAATTGTATTAGAGATGCTAGTTGGTCACTCTTCTAGGATAAGACTGCGAGCGCCAAGGGGAGATGTTGACCTGGGTAGCTGATAGGCCCGTGCGCTACCCTACTGTATACCCACTATAAGTAGGAACCTGGATTGAAAACTTTGAATCACTATCATTGAAAAGTGGACCATTGAATTGTTCTGTTTCACGGTTACTATAATATGAAATAATTGATTTTGACATTACATCATTGTCTTACCATATTTATTAGTTCACTAAAGCGCGGAAATTGGTATATATCTGCCTGTTGAGAATGCGTATAGATATTTAGGCTACTATAATCGAATACAATTTTCTGGCCTAGAAAGAAAGATATGAGCTCATATCTCATATCATGGAAATCCCACCTTTTCTGATTTTTAAAACGCATATTTCCACTCAAAAATCAAACTCAAAAATGTTAACAAAAGTTATACTTTCTCCATATACTGTATGTGGTAAACATTATTTTTGCTAACTCAATTCCAGTGTAAGTACTAGTTTTTTAGACTTATGTTAGGGTTACATTGTTCTTCTGTTAAGTATCAATGTAGTAAAGGTAGTACGTAGACCTAACAATTAGTAAATTAACACTGTAGTTAGATATTGTATAAGAAACGCCTTGGATAAGGCAAATACATAAATGCGGTATACTATAAAGTCCGCATATGATATTTGCTAGAGTCGTTCCCTTTTATTATATTGAGATGGCGCTCATGAAGATCTGGAGTCGACCCTTTCTCAGATTCTGAGTATAATATCGTAAAGTAATATGTAGGACGTGACTTGTGTGCTATATTGCGTCTATAAATAGCACACCTTATAAAGTGTTATTTTGGCAATTGCTCTCTTTTACTATCACTTTTCATTTTTTATCACTCCCTAGCTTTATATAAGACACAGGTTTTCTTGTACTATATGTCATGTTTTGTTTATCATTTTATCAATCTTTTGTGTTTGCCGATTATGAAGTTAGGTCTTGGGGAGTCTCTCTCTTTTAATCTGTGTTAAGAGTCTTAACACAGACTACATTACATCTATCACAGTATATTTGACAACTATGATCTTTGATATATGCAAAATGGACATGGCGGATCAAACATGGCAAAAATGACGAGCCCATGAAGAATACTCGTCTAAGGTGGTTACAGTTTGCTGTAAGCCTTCTGCAGGAATAATGACAGAAATGGTGGTGTGGCCATCTTCAAGCACAAGGATCTTGAAAAGGTGATAGAAATACTAAATTTAGAATCCTCAAGCATCCCTTTAATCACAGAAGTCTCAGAAATTTTGATAAAACTGAACAAAAAGTCGAAACTTATTGGATGACGCAGCTTGGAGTTTACCGACTCAGGCAATGATAACGAATCTTAAAAATCTGGACCACTGGAGACACTTTCAATCATCATAGACCTTTGGGTGACCCCGAACAACATCATTCTCATCATGGGTGACTTCAATGTCGACCACTCGGCTGCATCATCCAAAGGAAATCAGCTAAACGAACGTTTATCAACGTTTAATGTACATCGAATCGAACTTCCTCCAACGACAATCACTGAGGAATATTCTATATAGATTGATATTTGTTGTATAACAACTTGTTTTGAGAAAGAAGTGGACGTTAAAGTGATAAATACTGGCATTTCGAACCACACAGGACAATTATGCAGCCTAAATCTGGGTGCATCTCGCAGGATGCCTTGCTCATACACTCGCCGAAGCCTTAAATTTCAAAATCTTGACGGCATTAGGCTACACCTATCAAATTAAGACTGGAAGACAGTTCTAGAATGCAGATCTGTAGAGGATGCTTTTACACCTCACCTTTTTTATCATATCATGGCTGAGATCGCAAGACAAAAATGTTTTTACTCGAGGATCATCATAGTAGTACGAACGATCAACGATTTTGAGGTTAAGCATAGCGAGGCGAGGCTCAAGTAGTTAGCGCGAGCGCCGATGGAGCCGCCGCCGAGGCCGAGTCAGATTCTACACATCCGTCAGGGAAACGAGCCGAAATAAAAGACACTACAGTTTGTGGGCTGGAGCCTGAACCCTCTTGTGCGTACAGTGTTCGATTGGTTAATCAAGATCAACCAAACCAGACTGCTGCGACTCCGTTTAATGTGAAGAAATTGGTCATCCCGAATACCCCTGTACCCCCGCCGAAGAAGAAAACGCCAACGAAGTTTGAAAGGCTCACTACAAACACTCCGAGAGCAGAGTCTGACGAGAATCGGACCAATCGTCCAGCAAGAAAACGAGGGAAAAGACGAACTATGAAGATCCAGATACCAGGGACGAACGAGATCAAAAGGATCAATATTCGAAAGTTGGGACTTGTCCCCTATCACCATGGCAGTGAACCATTGGAGAGATCTCAGTTTTGTTTTGATGTTAAGAAGTTTCATTTCCTTACTCCTTAGAAGATTGAAGGTGTTTTTAGATCCCGAGAGTAGGATCTAACCGAAGGACTTTGAAGTTATTTATGTTTTAGTTTGGAAGAATTTGAATTTTGTTTAGAAGAAGATGAGTATGTTTTTTTTTCTTTTCTGTTTCTTTTTTTGTTTCCGCGAAGTGAGTGGAGGATGTAAGGGTTGATTTTTTACACCTCACCTTTTTTATCATATCATGGCTGAGATCGCAAGACAAAAATGTTTTTACTCGAGGATCATCATAGTAGTACGAACGATCAACGATTTTGAGGTTAAGCATAGCGAGGCGAGGCTCAAGTAGTTAGCGCGAGCGCCGATGGAGCCGCCGCCGAGGCCGAGTCAGACTGCCAAAACTGGTTTCTGCGCATGACCGGCCCAGACGTGCAACAAAACCACTGGGACCGGGCGCCACCGGACAGTCTGTGCCATTTTGTGACCCGATCAACACATCTCTCTCTAAGGTATAGTGCCCACTTGACATCATTTTATGATTCAGGGAAATTAGATTGTTTTACGTTTGGATATTTACGATCGAAGTTGGATAGTTGATTTACGATAATTTGTTCCCGATAAACGAAGTTTTCGATTTTGATCAGTGATCAATTGGTATTTTTGCAATTTAATTTAGATTTTAAATTGTGAAATAATTAGTTTGAAGTTAAAGAAATTTTGCCGACTAGCAATATAAAATCCAAACGAGTTAGCATACACTAGGCTATTGAGGAAAGCAAAAGTTGAGCAGGGCCAATTGAGTATTCTAAAGGATTTTTACCTACACATCTTATATTACATAACCTCTGTGTCACCTTCCAATATCCCTCCTTTTGCTGAAGCATAAGCAGCATCCTTTGGGCAGAACACGCTACTCAATTACCTAAACCCTCTTGTATCGCAGTTAAGGAGTGATTTAATAGGTTAAGCCTTAGCCTAGTTGTTATTGAAGAACTATATAATTTGAGGGTGACAATAGCCTAAGCTTGTGTAATATAACGTCATATAATCTCAATGTTGCCTTCCAAACACCTCTCCTTTTGCTGAAGTATAAGCAGCATCCTTTGGGCAGTGTACGCCATTCTATAGCCTACTACCCTATCTTGTATGCTTAACGAATTTCTGGTACTTAATTCAACGTAGAGAGAGTTACGAGACACAATTAATTAGCTATAAGGTGTTTACGATTTAATAACGACATAACCTATTTGCCACGCACAACACAACAGTGTTTTGCTCGACGTTTTGTTATTATTTTGCGTCTGATCCGAACTATCGATCGTATTGAAATCGATAGCTATCGAAGTTAACACCGAATCTACTACCGGAATAATAGTTTATATTTATCCGTTGATTATAGTTGTTAGTGATTGGATCCTCGACATTGACTAGCGATATAGCATTTGATTTTGATCTGAATAGCCGCTAGCTATAATAGCCTAACAACCGATTGGTTAATAACATCTTTATTTCGTATAATAATAATACTTATTATTATTATCCAACTTGATTTACTTTAGCGATTGCATAAATATAAATAGTTGTTATATAAATAGCCTAGGATAGCTGTTTTAGTGCTCGCATAGCTAGCGTTAGCCTGTTGATTGTTTGGGATCTTTAAAGGATAGTGGGGGTCTTAGTTATCCAAATTAACCTACCGTAACCTATCCTAGATTGCTGAAGTATATTCAGCATCCTAGTTAGCTGTACAGGCTATCTACCCTTAACCTTTTTGTTGTTTAGAGCGCATTTGCGTGGGTTTAGGGTAGCGAACGAGGTTCATACGGGTGTTTAGGTAACGATTAACCTACCGTAACCTATCCTAGATTGCTTGAAGAATATTCAGCATCCTAGTTAGCTGTACAGGCTATCTGCCCTTAACCTTTTTGGTTGTTTAGAGCGCATTTGCGTGGGGTTAGGGTAGTGAACGAGGTGCATACGGGTGTTTAGGTAACGATTAACCTACCGTAACCTATCCTAGATTGCTTGAAGAATATTCAGCATCCTAGTTAGCTGTACAGGCTATCTGCCCTTAACCTTTTTGGTTGTTTAGAGCGCATTTGCGTGGGGTTAGGGTAGTGAACGAGGTGCATACGGGTGTTTAGGTAACGATTAACCTACCGTAACCTATCCTAGATTGCTTGAAGAATATTCAGCATCCTAGTTAGCTATACAGGCTATCTGCTCTTAACCTTTTTGTTGTTTAGAGCGCATTTGCGTGGGTTTAGGGTAGCGAACGAGGTTCACACGGGCGATTGGGTGACGATTAACCTACCGTAACCTATCTTAGTTTGCTGAAGTGTATTCAGCATCCTAGTTAGCTGTGCAGGCTATCTATCCTTAACCTCTTTGTTGTTTAGAGCGCATTTGCGTGGGGTTTAGGGTAGCGACCGAGGTTCATACGGGCGTTTAGGTAACGATTAACCTACCTTAACCTATCCTAGATTGCTGAAGTATATTCAGCATCCTAGTTAGCTGTGCAGGCTATCTATCCTTAACCTCTTTGTTGTTTAGAGTGCATTTGCGTGGGGTTTAGGGTAGCGAACGAGGTTTATACGGGCGTTTAGGTAACGATTAACCTACCGTAACCTATCCTAGATTGCTGAAGTATATTCAGCATCCTAGTTAGCTGTGCAGGCTATCTATCCTTACCCTCTTGGTTGTATAGAGCGCATTTGCGTGGGGTTAGGGTAACGATCGGAGCGTAGCAAGGTTTAGTTTGATCCTATAACCTTTGATACCGATCCTAGTTTGCTCGAAGAACATTCAGCATCCTAACTAGCTGTACAAGCTATCGAACCTAATTCTTGAAATAGACTCTAACGCGAGAATTGAATTAACAGATAACACGACACATAGATTATACACGACAACGTTTTCTCTCGCGTCTGATAGGGTAACGATGATGAGTGAATAGCGACAACTGGTTCGCACATTTCACTGAGTTACCCTATCATTTCAATAAAGGAATTTGATTAAACACAGACGATTGATAATTTAGATTATTCGAAACGAAATTAATATTGAGTGGGATTTCAGAACAACAATATTTTGTTGATTCACATCGACCCCTGGAAATTAAACCCAGCACTGCTGAACTATCTTTGGCGATAAGATAACGAAAACGACACACACACGGAAATTCCCTCACATATTTATGGCGCCCGAACAGGGACTACTGAATAAGTAGTTATTGACGAAAATTTGGAAATTGTTGAAAGAAAAGTAGAAATTTGGATTTTAGACGATTTATTTGAGGAACAACGATGTTCTATCACGTAGAGAGATTCCTTAGTCCATTCAAGATTCTCCTGGCACTGAATATAATGGAAGAAGGTGACAACGGAAGCGCTTCGTCACAAGGAGGCGAGCAACAACCTATCGCTACGGTTACGACCTCGTCTGGAGGAGCGGACCTACGGACATCCACTACTACGACTACTAGCTCTACGGCAGCTGGAACAGCTCAGCGACCACCCTCGGATGCAGAAGTAAGGGTCAGCTGGGTCTACAAGTTATCAAGATCACAGCTTGAAGACGAGCTAGGCAAGCTGGGAACTGTACCAGAAGGAAACGCTAATCAGCTTAGAGCAGAACTTGTTCGACGGTTACGACAACGGGCTGGAAAGGAGGCGATTGAAGAGGATGATGAGTTCCACCAAGCATCTCAAGAAGCACCAGCGGGTGCATCCTTGGAGTTAGAAGCCGTGAGCATCCGAGAACTTCTGGGTCTTCCACCTGATGCTGATTTTAACGAGGTCAGACGGCTGATGACACAAGCTTCAAAGCCACGCCAAGCGACCTTGTCAACTACACACCAGACAGCTCGATCAATTGTGGGGGTTCCCGAGAGGCGAACCTCGATGCTTACTCCGATTAGGATGAAGTCTTATGCCCCAGTCTTCACACGCACTCAATCAAATGATGAAGGTGGTTTGGCAGAACAATTGGATTTTGGCTTTAACCACACGAGTGGACGCGAAGAGCCAATGGTGGCAGGTGACGTAGATTCACCAAGACTGTCGAACACTGCCTCCCTTTGCAATACCGTTAGGAAATGGAATTTGAGATTCGATGGAAGGAAAGAATCGGATGCCATCTCTTTCTTAGAGCGCTTGAATGAATTGATGGAATCGTATAGTGTAGGCCCTGAGTTGATGTTGAAAGCGTTGCCCGAGCTATTGAAAGACAGTGCGATCCTATGGTATAGGAATAATCGGGAATTTTGGGGTGACTTCATGGACTTTGTCAGGGATTTTCAAATTCAGTACTTACCTCCCGGCTATCTACTTCACTTAGATGACGAAATTAGGAAGAGAACACAAGGGGAAGGGGAGTTGTTCAAACCCTACGTCGTAGCCATTTCAACCTTGATTCGAAGGAGAGGAGGATATTCGCAGCATGAAAAGTTAGATCGAATTTATAGAAACATGCACCCGAGCTATAAAACATATGTTCGTAGGCGAGACTTTGTAAACTTGCCAAGTCTGATCAAAGTCGCTGAAGATTATGAGACCTGCTTGCGAGAGCGAACTGAATATACACCCCCACCGAACCCTGCCCAGGCATTGGTACCCGAAACCGCCTACCATGGGCGAAGTAGATTGGCGCCGAAATTATCACATCACACAGCAACAGTTGAATCCACGACCAGCAACCAAGTTAGATGTGAACCTATGAATAAAGATCGATATACGGCGAGGAACATGGGTGAAAGGGAGTATCAGAATCGACGATACTACGATGGTGAGAGGCGACCAGCCGATTCGAGGACATGCTGGAACTGCGAGAAGACGGGACATACCTTCAGTTTCTGCAAGGAACCAAGAATACTCAGATGTTTTAACTGCAAGAAGCCAGGAGCGAGAACAACAACTTGTGATTGCTCGAAGTCGGGAAACGAGAGACGGACAATGGACCACGGAGGTCACCGGAGTCCGTTATCCGACCAAGTGCAACGACCTCCAGCTTCCAGTTAGGCACCATTCACTGTTATGACTCAGAGAGAGAAGAGAAAGACCTTAGGCCATACATTAAGGTTTCGATGTTTGGTAGAGATTTTAAAGCACTGATTGACACTGGTTCCACGATAAACCTGATAGGTGACGAGGTCGCAGAATTTATTGAACGGAAGGTGCAACGAGGAAATCAAGAAGTCAGGGTTGCCATGGCCAACAATTCGGAAATGACATTGAATCGGTGTTTTACCCTGCCATCCACAATAAGAGGTGCGAACCACGAGCTAAAAGCATTCTACCTTCCTGGGTTAAGCACACCTATAATCTTGGGCATGGACATGATAAGAAAATTGAACGTATTAGCCGTGAAAATTGAAGAGGATTTCCTAGGCCCATGCCGGACTGTTCCAAGTGTCAACGATTCTACACATCCGTCAGGGAAACGAGCCGAAATAAAAGACACTACAGTTTGTGGGCTGGAGCCTGAACCCTCTTGTGCGTACAGTGTTCGATTGGTTAATCAAGATCAACCAAACCAGACTGCTGCGACTCCGTTTAATGTGAAGAAATTGGTCATCCCGAATACCCCTGTACCCCCGCCGAAGAAGAAAACGCCAACGAAGTTTGAAAGGCTCACTACAAACACTCCGAGAGCAGAGTCTGACGAGAATCGGACCAATCGTCCAGCAAGAAAACGAGGGAAAAGACGAACTATGAAGATCCAGATACCAGGGACGAACGAGATCAAAAGGATCAATATTCGAAAATTGGGACTTGTCCCCTATCACCATGGCAGTGAACCATTGGAGAGATCTCAGTTTTGTTTTGATGTTAAGAAGTTTCATTTCCTTACTCCTTAGAAGATTGAAGGTGTTTTTAGATCCCGAGAGTAGGATCTAACCGAAGGACTTTGAAGTTATTTATGTTTTAGTTTGGAAGAATTTGAATTTTGTTTAGAAGAAGATGAGTATGTTTTTTTTTCTTTTCTGTTTCTTTTTTTGTTTCCGCGAAGTGAGTGGAGGATGTAAGGGTTGATTTTTTACACCTCACCTTTTTTATCATATCATGGCTGAGATCGCAAGACAAAAATGTTTTTACTCGAGGATCATCATAGTAGTACGAACGATCAACGATTTTGAGGTTAAGCATAGCGAGGCGAGGCTCAAGTAGTTAGCGCGAGCGCCGATGGAGCCGCCGCCGAGGCCGAGTCAGACTGCCAAAACTGGTTTCTGCGCATGACCGGCCCAGACGTGCAACAAAACCACTGGGACCGGGCGCCACCGGACAGTCTGTGCCATTTTGTGACCCGATCAACACATCTCTCTCTAAGGTATAGTGCCCACTTGACATCATTTTATGATTCAGGGAAATTAGATTGTTTTACGTTTGGATATTTACGATCGAAGTTGGATAGTTGATTTACGATAATTTGTTCCCGATAAACGAAGTTTTCGATTTTGATCAGTGATCAATTGGTATTTTTGCAATTTAATTTAGATTTTAAATTGTGAAATAATTAGTTTGAAGTTAAAGAAATTTTGCCGACTAGCAATATAAAATCCAAACGAGTTAGCATACACTAGGCTATTGAGGAAAGCAAAAGTTGAGCAGGGCCAATTGAGTATTCTAAAGGATTTTTACCTACACATCTTATATTACATAACCTCTGTGTCACCTTCCAATATCCCTCCTTTTGCTGAAGCATAAGCAGCATCCTTTGGGCAGAACACGCTACTCAATTACCTAAACCCTCTTGTATCGCAGTTAAGGAGTGATTTAATAGGTTAAGCCTTAGCCTAGTTGTTATTGAAGAACTATATAATTTGAGGGTGACAATAGCCTAAGCTTGTGTAATATAACGTCATATAATCTCAATGTTGCCTTCCAAACACCTCTCCTTTTGCTGAAGTATAAGCAGCATCCTTTGGGCAGTGTACGCCATTCTATAGCCTACTACCCTATCTTGTATGCTTAACGAATTTCTGGTACTTAATTCAACGTAGAGAGAGTTACGAGACACAATTAATTAGCTATAAGGTGTTTACGATTTAATAACGACATAACCTATTTGCCACGCACAACACAACAGTGTTTTGCTCGACGTTTTGTTATTATTTTGCGTCTGATCCGAACTATCGATCGTATTGAAATCGATAGCTATCGAAGTTAACACCGAATCTACTACCGGAATAATAGTTTATATTTATCCGTTGATTATAGTTGTTAGTGATTGGATCCTCGACATTGACTAGCGATATAGCATTTGATTTTGATCTGAATAGCCGCTAGCTATAATAGCCTAACAACCGATTGGTTAATAACATCTTTATTTCGTATAATAATAATACTTATTATTATTATCCAACTTGATTTACTTTAGCGATTGCATAAATATAAATAGTTGTTATATAAATAGCCTAGGATAGCTGTTTTAGTGCTCGCATAGCTAGCGTTAGCCTGTTGATTGTTTGGGATCTTTAAAGGATAGTGGGGGTCTTAGTTATCCAAATTAACCTACCGTAACCTATCCTAGATTGCTGAAGTATATTCAGCATCCTAGTTAGCTGTACAGGCTATCTACCCTTAACCTTTTTGTTGTTTAGAGCGCATTTGCGTGGGTTTGGGGTAGCGAACGAGGTTCATACGGGTGTTTAGGTAACGATTAACCTACCGTAACCTATCCTAGATTGCTTGAAGAATATTCAGCATCCTAGTTAGCTGTACAGGCTATCTGCCCTTAACCTTTTTGGTTGTTTAGAGCGCATTTGCGTGGGGTTAGGGTAGTGAACGAGGTGCATACGGGTGTTTAGGTAACGATTAACCTACCGTAACCTATCCTAGATTGCTTGAAGAATATTCAGCATCCTAGTTAGCTGTACAGGCTATCTGCCCTTAACCTTTTTGGTTGTTTAGAGCGCATTTGCGTGGGGTTAGGGTAGTGAACGAGGTGCATACGGGTGTTTAGGTAACGATTAACCTACCGTAACCTATCCTAGATTGCTTGAAGAATATTCAGCATCCTAGTTAGCTGTACAGGCTATCTGCCCTTAACCTTTTTGTTGTTTAGAGCGCATTTGCGTGGGTTTAGGGTAGCGAACGAGGTTCACACGGGCGATTGGGTGACGATTAACCTACCGTAACCTATCTTAGTTTGCTGAAGTGTATTCAGCATCCTAGTTAGCTGTGCAGGCTATCTATCCTTAACCTCTTTGTTGTTTAGAGCGCATTTGCGTGGGGTTTAGGGTAGCGACCGAGGTTCATACGGGCGTTTAGGTAACGATTAACCTACCGTAACCTATCCTAGATTGCTGAAGTATATTCAGCATCCTAGTTAGCTGTGCAGGCTATCTATCCTTAACCTCTTTGTTGTTTAGAGTGCATTTGCGTGGGGTTTAGGGTAGCGAACGAGGTTTATACGGGCGTTTAGGTAACGATTAACCTACCGTAACCTATCCTAGATTGCTGAAGTATATTCAGCATCCTAGTTAGCTGTGCAGGCTATCTATCCTTACCCTCTTGGTTGTATAGAGCGCATTTGCGTGGGGTTAGGGTAACGATCGGAGCGTAGCAAGGTTTAGTTTGATCCTATAACCTTTGATACCGATCCTAGTTTGCTCGAAGAACATTCAGCATCCTAACTAGCTGTACAAGCTATCGAACCTAATTCTTGAAATAGACTCTAACGCGAGAATTGAATTAACAGATAACACGACACATAGATTATACACGACAACGTTTTCTCTCGCGTCTGATAGGGTAACGATGATGAGTGAATAGCGACAACTGGTTCGCACATTTCACTGAGTTACCCTATCATTTCAATAAAGGAATTTGATTAAACACAGACGATTGATAATTTAGATTATTCGAAACGAAATTAATATTGAGTGGGATTTCAGAACAACAATATTTTGTTGATTCACATCGACCCCTGGAAATTAAACCCAGCACTGCTGAACTATCTTTGGCGATAAGATAACGAAATCGACACACACACAGAAATTCCCTCACACCTTAAATTTCAAAATCTTGATGGCATTAAGCTACATCTATCAAATTAAGACTGGAAGACAGTTCTAGAATGCAGATCTGTAGAGGATGCTTATGATAGCTTCATCTCGATTATCACTACAGTTCTTGATGCCACATGCCCCTAAAGGTTTTCCGTCTCGTTTGTTAGCATATTTTATTCAAACATAAATAAATGTTAAGAAAATAGACACGAATTATATTTCAGTAATGTTTCACAGTAATAGAAATATTAAAAGGAATCACTTGGTGTAAAGTGAACTATAAACGAGTTGGTTTTGTACAAAAAGTATATAAACATGCACTTGATGCACTTGCAAGCATTTTGCTAGTTCAAACTGAAAATTACAGCTTAAGTGTGTCTTGTATTGAAGACGGATACAATTATTACTACTGTATCTTTATTTTGTTACAGATGGCGATCCGTTGCTTCATGAAGCATACAGAAAGGAAATAAGAAGGATTCCTCTACAGAATGTACTAACAGGTTAACACATCTAACCACTTTTTTAATAAGCGATAGCTACACTCAAGGTTATAATAATTTACATTCTTTGTTTGTAGAATCCAGTCAGGAATAAGTCTTTTCAATGTGTTTAAACAGGTGTTAGGTTTGTAACGGATTTTTAAATCACCATAAATTAATTTTAATTCGTACATTTTGATAACTATACACTTTTTAGATATTTTAAAGGAGGTGTAACTGCACGACCAGGCAAGCAAAAACTTAACTCTAAGGTGGAACCTGCAATTACTGCGAAACCCTTTTGGCTCTATTCATTCAAATCTTCTTTGAAAGCGTTTATACTGTATTTATATAAAATGTTACATATTTGGGAAGATTAAGATGGATGCACCCACTTTTAGTGAATTTCCCATGAAGGGTACAAGCTATTGCCGTAGGTCTCATGGTAAGACCAGAACCCGGGACCGATTTACTTTTTTGTTTTGAGGTCCCCAGATGCCTAAAACTACCTCCGTTCAAATTCATATACACGGCGTTTAGTAGTCAGTGTCAAATATTTTAAGGCATTATTATGCACGCAAATTGGTTTAAAAATACGCATTTTGAATAGTTATATCTCACACCTACTTCCGGCAACATTCATTTTTATATTTTTACATTTATCTGACATTGCTTAGTAAAATCTTTAAAATCCATGTTTCAATTTATAAATATTAACTATAACTACACATTTTAATACAATCTAATATTATTCAGCTTTTAGCTAACATAATAATGTTTTTAGATACTGAATTCTATTTTATTTTATAAAACGTCTATTTTTTTTATAGTCAAATCCATATAAAACGTTGTAAATTTGAATGGAAAAATCAATAAAAACGGTGCCGTAGCTTGCTTATGAGAATTTTTGAACAAGTCGTGTTAAAACACTGTCAAATAGTATGAAATCTTGTCCGCATTCTAAGCTTTAAAATTATATGCAGCATGTGATATTTTATGTCCACCTAAGGAGAGAAATATTGCGTTAAACATAAAATTTATCATGATTTCACTATCTAATATTTAGTAAGCTAATATATTATTATAGCTTGAATACCATTGTAAAAACGCATAGTGCATTCATTGAATACCAGGTAAATATAGGGTATTTTATGAATACAAGAAGTAATAAAAGGAAAAATACTTATATTTAACATCTAAATATATCTATATTGACCTGGTATTATGCTGTACTAAAATATTAGATTTTACAAGTTTACTTGAGGTATACTAGTCATACCTTTGCTACCTTTGCTCACTACTTTCACTAAATGCGTTTTTGTTATTAAAGGCAGTTAATAAAAAAATGATAGTGAATATGTCAAAGTTGTAAAAATATGACAAAGTGTAACAAAACCAACTGAGATTGTATTCTTTATTGTAAACTGGGGAATCATTAACCTCCAATTTCCCCGTATGAATGAAACACTGGACGTCCAATACTGACCCAATGAAACTTTGATTAGGAACTCTGCGTTTTTGTCACTGAGCTAGAACCGTATTTTGATTTTACTTTTTTAAATTGTTAAATCTGGTCCTGAAATCATATTACGATTAACATGAGTTATAATAGAAAATAATTACATATACCGAATCACAATTAATCATTTACAATATAATAATCGCAGAATTGTGAAGTCTGTGATATGCAAAAAGATATTTTATTTGTGCCGGTAGTCAAAAATGTGGTTGTAATACTAAATCATTTTACTTTTAACAATGAATATAATATCTAACCACATATATTCATTTAGATTTCTCCCAAACCTTTATTTTTTATCTAGCTAGTTTTTAATTTGGTGCTGTGATCAGTCACATGTATATGTAATCGTCATTGTTTCTGAAACTCTAAATGACAGTTAAATCAACAATGTGTTCGGATACAATCACAATGTGTAAATAGTCCGGGAAGATTTGCTATACTAAGAATTGAAATTACATCCGTTGCTAAACTTGGCAATCTCTATGAACATTTTTAGTATGTTTTTGTAGTTTACCTCATCAATATTATCGATGAAATGGTTGCCTGATGAAAGCTTGGAATATGTTTTAGTACATAGAGGGGAATGCGTATAATACATTGGTTAACGAAAGGTTTATTAAGGCTTTTAAAAATTGGGTCTTTAATATTCAACGCTATTAGTTTTAGAAATTTTAATTTTAAAATACTATTTATTTTCGGTTGGATTTTTCTCGACTAACTCAAAGCAAAAATAGTCCCATAATTATTATTTATTTTATTTGTTCTTCATTAATACAACTTCAAATGTGATCTTGAATAAAAATAAGGTTTACCTCAATGTTTAATATTCTTATTTATAAAAAATATAAAGTATATTATATTTGGATTTTGATTGTATTTCATGCATACTTACACAACATATAGAAACTTACACTTTTAAAACTTATACATACAATTCATAAGTGGCAAAAACCGTTCATCCTGATAGGAAAATAAACATTTTACTGCACATGTGAGCACTATTTCTAATAAGGAAGTATACTGTATAATTTCTTATTATTTTCAAAAGTTTATATTTTGTATTAAGTAGCAAAGGACATTGCAGAGGATGGGCGACGTCTATTTTAAGCTCCAACGAGACAATCTAAGCTCTTTGATTATCACAAAGAGTATTTTAATGAATGGACTAATCTCTTGATTGCAACTTAAGTCTATTACTTTACAAGTTTTTGCATTGCTTTGAGTAGCAACATAATTATATATAAATTTAATGGAAGGAATATATTTATAAAACGAAAATTACAATCTCTCTCTATATTTAGTAAGCTATTTACTAGGTTAAAGGAAGGTAAAAGTAGGTTAACGTGTATTGCATGATTTACTACACAGATATGCAGGTATTAATTAATTTGATTAATTTTGCAGGCATTGATTAATTTTTGTAACCTTGATACATAATATTTGTAGTTTTAATTTTCAATATAAATAAATATATAATATATCTATATACATTATAATCTCTTAACCTTTTCAGTCGGTACGCCATAGTTTCCTTAATTATGTATACATTTTCATAAATAAGGTGTCTTTTTGAAGCTTTCACCTTCCACTACATTGGACAAATATATATATATCACTAACATTTCTGTTGATAAAAAAATAATTTTCCTCACTTAATTTCAACTTATGGGATTTGAGGATGATACAGTGCGAACGATTCGAACTGGTCGGCTAGTAATTATGTAGTATGATTATATGCATATAATATGATATTATATGATTATATGCATATATAATACAGGTAGATGTCATGTAAACAAACGAAATTGTGTCCTACTATATTCATGTATTAGCAGTTGAATCACTATGTGGTTTGCATATTCTATACATAATGAAATAACCACGACGAACCAGAGCTAGCTAGAGATGTCTCATTTGAGATGCATGAGTGCACTCAATCTTTCCTAGGCATATCCCTACTAGCCGTTGTAAGATGCTGAAACTGAATGACTAGTATTTAATCCCCTGGTTAGCGGAATCCCTTATGATGTTATTTTGAACTACAAGAACCCGGACAAGCTAGTTGGGATTGCATTAATTTATGTGCCTTTAACCTGTTCAAGTGATTTAATCCTTATTTTTTAAGTAGGAAGGATGATGTAATTCAGAATAACCAATGTATTTTAGGGGTATCTAGAGTTTTCTTGAATGTACAAATATACTTACGAATCACTTTAATTACAAGAAATGATTTGATAAACAGAAGCCAACATTAAATTCAAATTTTTTAAAATATTTTAATAATTGAACTCATTGAAATTAGCAATACCTTAATATCAGTATAGTTGGTTAAAATTGTAATAAAATATATTAATTGATTAATTTCATTAAAATAATATCCACGATTAAATATGTTTGAAAGTCAACTCGTATTATCCTTGTAAGTATAACTATACCTTTCCTGCATTATTATGTAAATAAGTTAGTGAAATCTAATAAGATTGCTGTCCTTAAATTTAACAACGTTAAGGGGATTCACCGTACAGCTATGTGAACATATTCATACCCGTTGTATCCCAATTGACTGGTATTCAACCACTAATATATACAGCAATGCGGTATAGTTACCACAAATGTTGCGGTTCCAGAGCTTTGGGACACTGTTTATTGAACAGTTGACTGCTTTGAATTACGTAACAATTATCAAAATAATTTCACTACATTTCTTTGCTATACAATATTCCACAAAAATTCCAGCCACAACAAACCATACAACATACACTTAACAGGCAACATACCGCTGTATACAAAGTATAACAGACAACGAATAGACTACTAAGAATTCAATGACTCTGAATAAATAACCTTCTGTCGTCAAGATACAAGGTACAAGTCCAGTCTGTTACTTAGATTTCCCAAAACTCCAGTCACTTTATGCACAGTACTTGCGAATGTAATATTGGTAAGTAGTATCATTGACTATATAACACTAGTAGTGTTATATAGTCAATGGTAGTATCAACTAATACTTACTTGTCTGTATGCCAAATATTAAATATATTTACGAAATTGAGATTAATTACAGATTTGCATTTTAACTCTTACACATCTCTTTAATACTGTCAAAAGTGATCCAATGAAACGTCAAATGTACCAATGATGCATTTAGAAATAAGATTAAAAATGATTTGTCTTTTTGAAGGAGAGTAGTAATATGACAAAATGTGTAAAAGTAACAAATTTAATAAATAACTTCTTGATCAGCATTGTACGTGCTATTACATTTACGGAAAGTAAATAAAAGAAACGTCTTATAACACTTAAAGACGCACTTAACACTTTTTAAGTGTTATATGACGTTTATTTTATTTACTTTCCACAATTTAAATGTAAAAAAATAACTTTATTTGATAAAACATATACACACACTACTTTGTGTACTTTTACCATTATATAGAGAGTGTCCCGGAACTCTCTACCAATATTTTAGGGCATTGATCCTGGGTAAGAAACGTACCTAAATATCATATTTAAATTGTCCGGAAGTCCTTAGTTACTCACACAGCCGCCATTTTGTTTTTTTCAGTTATTAATTTTTTTTCTACAGAATGGTTAAACATACGAAATGGAAACTTTGCACAAACATTTATGACAACTAGACAAAGCTACAAAAAAATTATGAAGATTTTTCAAATCCATAAAACAAAATGGCGTTCATTTAAAATTTTATTTCTTAAATAACTCAAAAATCATTGATTTTACAAACATTTTAAATGGCCGCCATTTTGTTTTATGAATTTGAAAAATCGTGATAATTTTTTGGTAGCTTTGTCTAGTTGTCATAAATGTTTGTGCAAAGTTTCCATTTCGTATGTTTAACCATTCTTTAGAAAAAAATTATAACTGAAAAAACAAAATGGCGGCTGTGTGAGTAACTAAGGACTTCCGGACAGTTTAAATATGATATTTAGTTATGTTTCTTACCCAGGAGAAATGCCCTAAAATATTGGTAGAGAGTTCCGGGACACCCTGTATATACGCCTTCTCTTTAAATAATAAATGATCATTAGGCTATTCAGTGCTGGTTTTATGTCCACGTATATAAAGGGTCAATGATTGTTTCATTTTGATTGCATATTATCTAATCTATATTTTTTAGTATGTATTAAACAAAGGTTTTGCATTTATTTCCTCCACAAGCGTTCTTAAATTCACATTTTATGAATATAAATCAACATGTATTTCAACGAAATTGCTTGAAGAACGTATTTATAAAGCTGTCATTTAAAACAATCAAACTCATAAATAGGCTCAACAAAAATTTTAAATACAAATAATGAATAAAGAAAAGAATATACAAAATTTTACTAGGTATAACTGAAATCGGGAGTTCTCATAATGTTTTAAAAGTGTAAGCGTTAACACGATGGAGATAGCTTAATCTACTGCCAATTTCGCCATTACCCAGGTTCTACTACAGGACAGAAACCCAAGATTCAATTACAGAGGTAATCCTTATGGGATACTGAGCTGAATTTAAACTAAATGAGCTCTTGAATTCATGGAATCACAATTAATTCATTATGTACATTTAAAATTGATATTCTCTTAGCAGTTTTAACCCGCAACGTAAGTGAATAAGAGTATAGTAATGGGAAAAATAAAATCGTAGATGCTATGGGAATAATGGAAACTACTACAATCAACTAATATCTTAACAAGTTATTTTATAATCCTGTGATTTTTTAATCTATTTATATATAAGTATGAAGCTAACATGCTGCCAACAAATTTAATTATAAACTACCACGATTAAGTAATTAAAGTAATGACAAATAATCACGAAATATTTATTGAACTTTTGTAATCATTCTTATTTTAAAAAGGATATATGTTATTTTCAAAATCTTTACTCAACCGAGGTTTCCAAAACCTTGTTGTGTTTGTGATTTGCACTTATCCATTACAGAGAGGAAAGTAGGAGCCTAACACAATTGTGGCCAAACACAGTTACTTGGTTTAGAGTCATGGTCTTGGTTGAAAACATCGAGTACTTCTGTGTTGGATACACATTTGAAACTAATCATTGAAATAAATAAAATATATACAGTTAAATTTACCTTTGTATTTTTAAAGCATACCATTTTAAGTTTGGTTAGTAGATGTTGTCCACAGAGTAACTGATAAAAGATAACATTTACTTCATAGAATAAAAAATGTACACCACTGAAAAAAGTAATTTAAATTTCCCTAGAGATAGAACAATTATGTACAGAGTTTAAGAAAATAATCTATTTATCTAAATCTATATGTAAGAAATTTGGAAGGGGCTATTTTGTGATCAGAACTATTCCTAGAGTTTTGACGGATTTGTCTACATTTTACTGTGTAATTTTAATAAGCTTACTCTGAAGCTGTGGATCCCTAAAATGAGCTCAATTTATGGTTGGGGCTTAACACCAATGGCCGTGAATTCTTTTGGTTTCAAAACTTTCAAACATTTTGTCCAACCCAAAACATTTAAGTGGGTTTTCGTCGATCCGTCCGTTCTGATTACCCTGGATTTAATTATAGGATTTTGGGTATAATTTTGTTAAATAGCTAGATGACAAAACAATTGAATTTTAATTCAAATAAAAATCCGTTTTTATTAATTTTAAATTAATTCACTTTATATCAATACTATGTTGACTGTAACTGGTGTCTGTAGAAAAACCAAGAGTTTTTAGTTCTAATATAATTTTTATAAATTATAGTTCAATAAATATAGCTTCAAGCAATAAAACAATAATATTTAATACAATCGAATTTTGGGTCTATACAGATTCTATACAGTATACTAAATACTAGAGGTATAAGAGGCTGATAGAAATCGTGCCTCAACTCAGAAGCAAAAGATTAAAGATCGAGTTTGAAGGAGATTATGGCAAGAATCAGTAATAATTAAAAAAAATATTTTTTTAAATATTTTCTTTTACTCATTCAGTATTAATTGTTCTCATTTATTCTGCAACACGAATTCGATAAATAACATCCTCTCTTGTCAACGTGATTTTAGAGACCTCAAGATAATCTACTACTCAACTGAGCTTTGTAAATTCCAATGCTTAAAAACATTTAAAATACAAATTATACTTTTAAATAGTACATTCGTTACTTCTAAGCTAATAAAAAATACAGCTTTAATGAACAAATTTGAATTTTATTTTCGGGCAATCAAGAAATTGGAACTTAAGCCTTATCACTGCTCAGTATTATTACTATCATTCAGGGTTTTCAAAAGTAAATTCCTTTGATTTTACTTTTGAACAGTAAAGTTGATAATAAGTATTCAAGCCATGTCTTTGTTTAGTAGTTACACATTTTACGAACTTTCCTACCTACTAACCTAATTGATGGGTTGGTATAACTAATTTATTTAATTACATTAAAATAAATAAATCTTTTTTTACATAGTAAATATGCATAGATTAAATATAACAAACAATTTCATGAACAAGTCTCATTTAAAATTTGTTGTGTGCGTTTCAGTTAATTTTATAATTAATATCTTCGGTAATTCTACTGTGGTTTTGTGTAACAAGTAATATTGTATCAATCAATAATACTATTGTTAACTATTCAACTCTTCTGGTACTAATATCTAAAATCAGTGCTTAGAACAACATTTGAATTTACATCATTTACAGATTTTTCTCACTGCGAAGAAACACATTAAACAATTTGTTGGTTTAAATGTTGGTCTTACACAATAATAAAAGATACTAAATACATCTAGAAATGAAGCTTATAATATATAAACCTAGATATGCAACAGGGATCCAACCCAAAAATTTATTTCTTTAGGTATCTTAGCCTTTGGATGAAAGAAACATAAATTTACATGGAAAACGACCCAACCAAATCAGGAGTTTAAAGTAGTAAAAACCTGCTTAAATCCAATCCACATCTGTGTTTAGCTACTTTCATACTTTGCAAAAATGATCCAGATGATTGGATCTTTGTTTCCTTAATCAGCTGATGAGATAGTACAAAAATACATGGACAGATAATACATAAATACAAATAATTATTGTATAATAATGTGGCTATTATTTAAATAAATAGCCTTCATAATTGTATTTATACAGTACTTAAATTTATTTCTTATTATTTGTGTATTTGGTAGTTAAGATATTATGCTATAAGAACCTAAGAATCAATACCAGCAATTATAATACGTTAGCAGCTAATAGACGAGTCAATTTAGCCCAAAAAAGCCTCTAAGATAGAACAAATTCCAACAAATGGTTTTTCTACGGTTTTTGGTAGTAATAGGTGTAGAAAGTATCAGGAAAAAAGTCTACCAAAATCGGACAACCGGAAGTCGGGTTTTTCCAAGATGGCCGCCGTGAGGCCCTCAAATCGACAAGATGACTGCAAGTTCGTCGATTCATAGTTCAGGATTGGCCGATTTCCACGAAAATTGGCAAACAGATGTAGAACTATATTTCCAACCTTAAATATGAAAACTAGGCAGACAAAGTAACCCAAAGATGAATTTTCAGGGTATTATGTGCTAAAAAATAATATTTTTTACCTCAAATATATGTTTTTCTAATATTTTGTATAAAGTTTGTTATAATTTCAAATTTATTTTTTCACCATTAGATTCAACACAAAAAACCTAACAATTTAGTATATTGAATCTTTGTTCTGCTTCAATTTGTTACAGAGATATTGAAAGTAATAACTTTAGTATGTTTTTTTGCCGAGATAGCTCAATGTTAATCTTATGGAGAATAAGCATAAATATTAATATTATTTTTCATTAAACCGTAGATAAGACTTTTTGTTCTGCTTCATATTTTCTGTTTTAATATTTTTTTTTACTAAAAATTCCTTTTTTGGCAGTTACCATTGCAGCAAACCTACGTATTCGGTTCCTCAGTTTTAATCATAAAGAGAACAAGCAAAAATCAATTTCTTATTAGTCCGAGAAGTATAGATTATTACCTTAAAAACAATACAAGAAAACGTTTTATGGTTTTATGTTGTAGTTTTGGGTGTGCAGAGTCGGATTTTCCCAACATTGGACAAATTTTGAAAAAAGATACCATAAGCATTTTCTATGCACAATTTTCTAATTATTGACTTGGGACCAACATCGATATTCATCGGGTGGTCAGTACTTCATTTCGGTGGGAAACGTATTTTGGCCGCCATTTTGGATCCACCTTATTGGATATAATTTTTTGTTATTGTAACGACAGTGTTGTGACACATTATTACTATATATACTACGCATATTCCATTGCCGAAATCCGTTTTTAAATAAATTTTTTTTTGTTTTAAACGTTTTGTACTTTGACATTTTGTTACGATTATTTTCCTTATCTTCAGTTAGTAGTTCATTCTTAAATAATTAATGATGTAAGGGCTTTCATTTGAGCTATTGATCATTAAAATTGGACGAGTTAGAGACGAGCTACCAATCCCAACAAAACATTAAATTTCACTTTATAGAAATAAATTTTTATTAAAATATTTAAATCTCGGGTTCTTAATACGTCACCAAGTTCTTTCTGGTCTCAAATTACTGAGCAGAGAATTAGGTTTTTTATTTTATTAGTCACTAAATAATGTCTGACTAATTAATAACAAATGAGTCATGGACCTTAATTTAATATTAAATTATTTGCATTTGAAATTTGTCTTTAGTTAAGTACATATATCCCCAATTCTAATAATTTCCAATAAATAATCCATAACTACAGTAAAAGTCAATACTTTGATGAATCTTTTAAGATTATAAAGAGTATTGGGAGTTATTTTTCGATTTTCGATTTGGGGGTATATGTCTTAAACTAAAGACAAATCTCGAAAAAAATTATTGTTGAACAAGACAGACCCATATTAAATTTATCACATTTTATTTAGTGATTAAAAAAATTAACCCAAACATTTACTGAGTAATATGAAACCAGAAAGAACTTGGTGGCGTATTAAGATCCCGAGATAAAAATATTTAAAAAACATTTTTTTTCTAAAAGGTTAAACTTAATATGTTGTTGGGGTTGGTAACTAGTCTCTAACTCGTTAGATTTTAATTATCAATAGCTCAAATAAAAGCCCTTACATCACTAAATGTTTAAGGCTAGAACCAATGGTAACTGCCAAAAAAGGATTTTTTTGTAAAAAAAATATTAAAACAGAAAATATGAAGCAGAACAAAAAGTCTTATCTACGGTTTAATGAAAAATAATATTAATATTTATGCTTATTCTCCATAAGATTAACATTGAGCTATCTCGGCAAGAAAACATACTAAAGTTATTACTTTCAATATCTCTGTAACAAATTGAAGCAGAACAAAGATTCAATATACTAAATTGTTAGGTTTTTTGTGTTGAATCTAATGGTGAAAAAATAAATTTGAAATTATAACAAACTTTGTACAAAATATTAGAAAAAACATATATTTGAGGTAAAAATCTTATTTTTTAAGCACATAATACCCTGAAAATTCATCTTTGGGTTACTTTGTCTGCCTAGTTTTCATATTTAAGGTTGGAAATATAGTTCTACATGTATTTGCCAATTTTCGTGGAAATCGGCCAATCCTGGAACTATGAATCGTCGAATTTGCAGTCATCTTGTCGATTTTAGGGCCTCACGGCGGCCATCTTGGAAAAACCCGACTTCCGGTTGTCCGATTTTGGTAGACTTTTTTCCTGGTACTTTCTACACCTATTACTACCAAAAACCGTAGAAAAACCATTTGTTGGAATTTGTTCTATCTTAGAGGCTTTTTGGGCTAAATTGACTCGTCTATTAGCTGCTAACGTATTATAATTGCTGGTATTGATTCTTAGGTTCTTATATTTACTCGACTATAATGACATTATATTTGCACCAATACCATCTCAGTAGGAACATATTTTTGGATAATTTAACCAAGCTAATCGTTCTAAAGCTAGCATTAGCAATTAAATAATAATATTATTGTGTGTGTCCTATTTCATACTTTCTGAGCGAAAGAATAAATACAGATATTAAAAAAATAAAATTATTCAACTATACAAATTTAATTTATCACATGTTTCAAATAGGAAACCCTTTATGTGGGATAAGCAACAAATTTCAAACTTTGTGTTATATAGAGATAAAAATTATAAAGAAAAAACTCTCGCTGGATGTGAAAGGTATGCCACACCAGAAATACTTTACTCATTTCAAAGGATTTTGATGGAGGGTAAAACCAGAGCAATGTTTGAGAATGACACATATTCTTTGTACGATAACAATCCAGTCCTCTTTAATCTGTGTAGCTATGAAATTCAAGACTCGGCAATTTTAAAAGAGTTATTGCACAACATCAGCTTTTAACAAAATTATCTTTTAAATCTGTGTTTATTCGATACTTCAATACTCGTTTTTCATCATTGACCAACAAAATTTGGATGGATTGAGTTAATATTGTAGTTCACAACACAAATAATAAAAGAAAAGCTATAAATATTCATATATGTTTTAAACTAAACTAATTAATTCAACAAAAGCGTATTAAATAGTTTGATGGTAATCAAAAGATACGAATGGAGAGTGACTAAGTTAGCAACGAGCTGGATCACAAACTCTGCAGGTCCCAACGTTGTGCTGCATGCTTTTAGTTGATAAGTTTGTTATGTTCTCTCTCAAGACGACCAGCGTGTTTTTTCTAAATAATATTATAACTATTATAGTATATTATACTAGTTGTAGACTGATAAATGTCAAAATCTTTGAAAATAGGCCCATAGTGGTTGGTTGGGTCAGAGGTTGTGATCCATCTTAGAGCCTCTTCTGCAGCAGTGGCATATCTCTCGGCTATGCTCCCACATCTTCAAACATAGTTTATGTGGCTATGAAATAGCCGGTGGTACATGATGAGCCATGATACGTACGTGCGATACCATGTTTCAAATTGGTTTCTAAATGCATTATTAAATTATTGAATACGGCATTTTATTTCTACAAAATACAAGGTGTTTTCTTTAAACGCAACCCGAATAATTACAACTAAAACCCTTACTTACTACTTATTACTTAAAACCCTGTACTGTTGTAATGTAATACTTTTTTTGGAGTATAGCTCCGTAGTATGGGCTCCTCATAAAATCTCCAGATTTTTGAGACTGGCGCGGTTTCGGCTCGGCTATCGATATCTTAAACTTCCATTGGGCGTGGTATCCGACTTATTGAATCTATAGTTTTGACATCATAAGATGTGGAATTGTCCTTGAACTTGTTAATAACTAATATAATGGTTTAAATACCTTCCGTCTCCAGTTCAAAATAAGTCAGTTATTGCGACCTAGGTTTCAGCACGACGTTGTGCTATCATCAGGCTTCCAGTCAAAAATGTTCAGTCCATTGGACGTAGTTTGGTAAAAACTATATACAATATAGATCTTACAAAATGTACTCATTCTCCCTTAGTAAAAACCGATCGGCAAATGTGTATTTGTTTGTGTTTGTGTCTTGTGAACTGTATATAGTTTTTACTAGACGACGTTTATTTGACTGAACATTTCTGACTGGAAGCCTGAATATAGCACAACGTCGAGCTGAAACCTAGGTCGCAACAACTGGCTTATTTTGAACTGGAGACTGAAGGCATTTAAACCATTATATTAGTTACTGAATCTTCCAAGCTTGCAAACCAGACGTGATGAACTTGATGTTGTTTTCCTCAACAAGCTGTCCTGACCTGCTTGGGAGGATCTACTTCCATGTTACATTTGCCACAAGATCCAGAGACATGTTTGCACGATGGCAACATAGCACCAACTACTGAGTAAATATAACTCAAATTAAATTAGATATCCGAGAAATAATCAGAGTTATGTTTTTTGATTGAGTTAGACAGTATCGTGAACATAATACCTCAAATTTAAAGCCTTTATTTCTAGGAGTATTTAAGACCAAGACGTGTAAAATAACTAAAATAAAAATGGAGGTTCGTATAATTTATTACCGAAAAGTTCTGAAATAATTATAATTATTTTTAATTCGTGATTCAACAGCGTGCTTCAGGTCCGTCCGATCTTAAAAATATAAAGTTCAAATGAAAGCTGGTATTTCACTGAAGGAACTTAGACTGAAACATATCGAATAATGTAATTAGAACTGGTGAAATACATCTTTTGATTAAAGTGAGAATTAAACAAAATATCAAGTTTTTGTTTTTGGTCGATCAATACATTAGACAAATGAATGATGATGCTTGATAGCAAATTTGTGCGTGCATACCAATAAATTAAGACCAAAATTATGACCACCAATTTGTATATATGGGGACAATTATTGGTTCACCAGTGCGCATAATCTAATCATAAGAAACATGTGTTATTTAACAGGTTATTGTTATACTGTTATTTAATGGGTTTTTCTTTTTTAAATGTTGTTGTTAACGATCTGCATTTTTGTTTAAAGTTTATTCCTTATGTTAAGTGTGTGATTCTAATGTTATGTGCTTAATCTGTACCATTATTATTAGTAGGTAAAGTGGTGTATGGGTTTTATAACCATTATTTTACTAGAGACCGTTGTACCGTTGTATTTAACCACAACGGGCTCTGTTGCTAGTTATTGACATTTTAAGGAGGTGATATATCCTTCCTTACGTTTAACATTGAATGTTAATTGTTGTAATCATAAGATTAAAAGTTAGTTTTAGAATATTGAAGGACGTATAAAAGACCAAAATCGATTGTAAAGGTTACCCACGCTGGGTAGTCCTTTGAGCTATAGACACCACATTTGTATAATCAACCAATGATGAGAAACCAAATCGAGTTTCGTTTAACATGTTTCCACCTGTGATGAGCAAATTTTTGATCAAAGCGTATGTAGAATGTATTTAAAACTTGACTAGATTCATCAATAACGAATGTTAAATTTACCTAACATCAGATTTAAGGAATAATATGTCATAAATGAGCTTAACTTTAAAAAGAACAAAAGTAAAAAAAATTCTGATGTTAGTTATTTCTTATAAGCAGCGATCGGGTTTGGATTGGGCATTGAAATATTGTGTGGAATACTGCTTTTTACGCAGCTTAACAAAAGAGTAATAATAAATGTATTAGACTTAATTATAACGTTTAACTCCTGCTATCCCACAATATTAACGAATTCATGAAGTAGGTGAAGCGTTCCACCAACTACAATCAATTTAAAAATAATTTCTTTGCCATAGAGATGATGTCAATATGGTTTCAATTTAAATACTACAACATACTCCAGTTCTGCTACGTATATATTATGCTATGATGATCTAGCTCCTTTATCTTAAATGATAAATTAATGTAGTCATGCATATTTTTGTATTGTCATCATTCTCAAGGTGATCGTCTTTGAACTCTATATTTCAGTCTTGAGAGAGTTTAATTTCATTGTAATTTCAGGCAGTACGTATCAAGCCTCTAAATATAATTTGACTAAAGTTATAAACACTACTGTGAAAATGTAAAAATATTAATAAATTGATGAACTTTACCTCCATATATCTATTTTCATTTGGAAAAAATGTCACTTGCCATTAATTACTGTGGTATTACACGGTAATTTAATTAATGGCTTGTTTTATTAAACAAAGCAAATTTAAATTTAATTTATTTTTTGTGATATCCTTATCACCAACCTCTTTCATTTCACTATATTAAGTGCAAACTTATAAAATATTATACCTAGCTATATTATTGAAATTCCATGAAAATGGAGACCTAACAAAGGTTCAATGTTTAATAAAAATGTTATAAGTCCTCATTCTCAATTTTCTTCGTATATTTTTGAATTTGTTTGTGCTTTTTGAGCATCACAGGCAATAAGATATTATTCCTACTGTAGATATTTTCTAAAAGTTCCTTAAGTATTCACTGTACACTGATGAAGCATTTTTCTGAAATAAAAATGTAAATATTAATGAGAGACAATCTACTTAATGCAGAGAATGAATTTTCTCTTGCATAATCATCTGGAGATCTTTCTTTGATGACCATCAGTAATAATCCTTTCTCTGAGGCATCTTAAGATAATCAGCCCACAATCAGATTAACTAAGATTTCAAATCTCTTATTACATTTTTACTGTTACAACCCAGTGAACGGGGATAAGTTGTTTTACGCGGTAAAAATATGTTACAGTTGATTTAAAATAATTTCCTAAATAATTGCTTAAGAAAAAACTTAATTATAAGTTTACTTTATAATAGATATGTAAGTACTCAAGATTTGTCCATTAGGACACTTTAAGTTAATGCATTAGTCTTTAAAAAAATAGTTCGTCCAGCATATTCATGGGTATATACTACCCTCAAGCAACAGAGTTTGTCGCTAAACGCAATATTTTGCATAATTATCTGCATGGTAAAGTTGCCATAAAAACTTACTGAAAAATGTAGTTCTGTTGGAGCGCCTTGGAGATCTGGAGATCTTGGAGATGGACAATATAAGCCGGACTTGTTGGTTCAAAACCAGCCACTTGGTATTAACTTATCACTGAGGCAATGGTTTTGCCATGTAACTTATACAGTAATATATTATAAACTTTACCATATTATACTAATAGTACTTCAGTGTCTCTATTACCAACTATGGTGACGAGCAGTTGAGCCTTTGATTAAAATCAAAAGTAAAGAAATAATGGAAACTTATGTTCCTTGTTTTGGTGTATATAGAGATCTGCTTTAAGTTTTAACCTAAAATTTAACTCGAACGTAGGAAATTGTTTATACTCTGAAATTTTAAACAGTTTGTTTGTTTACACTTTGACAATTATTTGACATTCATCTTTATGTGACAGCTGACTTATTGTATTCACACAATATTTATGCACTGAGCGATACAAACAAAGAAGTTAATACAGCACTAAACGAATATTTATGCAATTTATATAGACAATTTTAGTTTTGTGATAATACTTAGATAACAATTTTGGTTAAAGGCTCTAATCAGTCAGGATTTAGGTTTACTTTTGGATTCTATTGTTTTATAGTTATATGTTCGATCAATTTCAGGAAAGTGATTCGTCTGTCCAACATGTTCCGTCTAGTATTCCTTGTATTAACTTAGACTGACTGATGCACCGTCACATCCAATCGTCCATCTACTAACGGTATTGGGGGGTTAGACATTAATCTATAAGCTGTTGTTTCGATTTGGAAATTTCTCTCATAGGTTTTGACTTTTTACCTTCTTGCTCAGAATTGTTCATATAATATAAGCAACCTCATAATTAGTTACTCAGATTCCAAAAAAAATTCTTTACATTATAAATAAAAACAAATGTAAACTGTTTTACAATAAAATTAAGTACACAACACACGAATACTCCTATATTTAGCCCTCGAGATTTTAGATGCCTTGTAATGAAACAAATTATAGCCTTGTAAGAAAAATATCAATGAGGAAAACTATCGTGATTTTTAGATAAAAAATTATGTTATATGATTTATATTGAAGTTCCATTTTAAAATTTACTTGCTATTACGATTATTTAAATACATTTTACGTTTTATATAACATTTTAAATATAAGTTATCTGAATTTAAAATTGCTACTCTAGAAAACATTAATTAATCATACACAAATACAAACATTATATGACAACATAAGCTTTTCCAAGTTTGTGGGCCAACGATCAATCCAAGTATCAAGTAGGTAATATAAGGGATAACTGTAGGCAAAAAGTAACGTGACGTAGATAAGGAAAGAATAATCTACAGTAGTATCATTAATCTGATCTCTAATTGGGCTACTGTTATTGGATTAACAAGTTGGACTGTAGACTATATGAAAGGCGTTAGTATATTCTTGTTAAACAGTAATGTTTATGGTTAACATGTTAATTAATGTTTATTAGGATCGTAATAATTTTGTGCTATAATATTGGGGAATTAAAGTAAAGTGTGAGAGAGTAGTTAAAAACGTTTGTTTAACTGTAGATTATCTTTTAGTTGAGAAAAAAATATAATACACATGCATACAACACATAGACTAGAATGAAATATTATACATAAAGTAAAGTGAAGTAAATAGTATAAACTTTACTATTTATAGGAGAGGAGTTATTTACTAATTTGATTAGTATTGTGGTTTATAACTTTCGTGTAGTTAATCTTTGAGTATAGTGTTCTGACGAGCCGTGTTGATATACTGGTTTACGGCCCATAAAGTATCCTTATGTGGTGTACTCATATGCAGGCACACTGTAGTAAATACTTGTAACAACATGCTGTGTAGTGCTAAAATAATTCTGTACTGATTATTACATATTTGACAGTGAAAAAACAAAACACAACGGCTAAGTACGTCGACAACTTTGGTTAAATTAAATTGATATTTTCTGCCAGTGGTACAACCTTTGTTATTCTTTTTTACATCAACCAATCAATTTGATTTAATATATAAATACCCCCGCCGCAGCAAACCTGCAGACTAAGCGAATTTCAACTCGTCTTATTACATTTTTGCTCAAATATTTCCATAAATAAGACATATTTTTATCCCCTATTTAAATAACATTAGATATAACAAGTGCTTAGGTTTGCTGCTACGGGAAAGGTAAAAAGTGTTTTTTGACTATATGTCAATAGTATAGGATGAAATAAATAAATTTGCCAAATGTTATCAATATATATCCATAAACAAGTAAACTACAACAATTTTCATTTTCTCCATAAGAATAACATGGGAATTTTAAATTACACTATTTTTTAATTTTCTCCGTGACCGTTAGGCATACAACAGCGCTTCAATATACTAAATTATTTATTTTTTAAGCTCTACAAAACGGTTTAAAAAGAAATTGCAAAATTTTTTATTTTTAGGGTAAAAAATGGGAAAACCCCATTTTTACCCCATAATACCCCCCGTAAACCCCCGTTCCCATAGTCCGATCATGCTGGTTCGCGAACTCGTTCGAATAAACGTAGGTTTACACGTTTATACCAAATTTCATCGAAATCGGATCATTTTTGCTCGAGTTATCGCGCTAACGGACACATATATAAATATATATATATATATATATATGAATTTGAACGATTAGTGTTTTTGGCCTCTGGGGACATCAAAATGAAAAAGTAAATCGGTTCCGCGCCCAGGTCTTACCATGAGACCTACGGTAATAGCTACTTCCCTATAGGGAAATTCGCTAAAATGGATACATCTATGTGATTACAATAGGTGCAAAACCATACAAGGTTTGTTACCAACATATTAAAGAAAGAACATGTTTTAATTAATATGAATTAGAGATTAGACAGAAATCAACACAATTCTTTAAGTGTCCTACACTCTTCCAATATTACCATACATAATTTCGATTATTAAAATACCACTGGCTCTTTATTTTAGATCTCCGTACAAAACATCAAATAAACCCATTATACTACCAACAAACAATGACAACTGCACATAGACTAAATAAATAACAATATCTTATAATACTTAGAAATATGACCAACAAGACAAAAAAAAAACTTCTAAACATCCCATTAAACATAACAGATGATAAGTTAAACATTCAGCTAATATTCATATCACATTAAAACTCAATGAAACATTGTTAACCCTCACTATACCTGGTTCAATAACCAATCATCTTTGAACATGCTTCTAAAAAGTGATGTGAAACGTACGTGATGGTTTCTCCGGAGCTTAAGAACCTTGAAGTGGTTCTTATCCGGGCTTGTTTCAACTACTCCTATTTCAAATACAAATATGTGTTTTATTTTTAAAGATATACAAAAACCCACTTCTTTTAACTTGTGTCATGCTTCTTACCATAATATTACACTAAAATTAAACTCTCAATATATGTATTGGAAATCCCTTTAACGCCTATTTATAACTAAAAGCTCTAATTTCGAAGGGAAATGTTTGGACTACCATAAATTGATAACATAGCGTTTCCTGGCCAATGGAAGCTTTTTTTATTTTTAGCTATAAAACATATTTCGAGAGGTTGACGTGCAACTTTAAATTACGCCTGTGCCGTTTCAAGAAGTTTATTAGACAATAATTACTCATTTTTAAGTGGATTCTTATCCTATTCCTGCTCTCTCATTATGCAGAGTGTTCCCGAACTCACTAACAAACTTTTAAGATATCACCCCTGGACCAAAGACAAACTAAAATTATCGTTAAGAATTCCAAAACCCGAAAGTTACCATTTAGCCACCAACTGCCATTTCGTTTTTCACAAAATGTTTAATTTGATATAGGATTTTTGTAGTTAATCGAAACTTGGTACTGTAGGTAAAATATTAATAATGCAAATAACTGTTTTGAGAAATAAATACTATTTTTTCTTATAATGTGTACTTTAAACATGGTGGTAATTTCAAAGTTTTCAACTCAAACGACTTAAAAACTATATAGCTAAACAAAATGATTCAAGCTAATTTTTATTTAGACAATGTCATTGCAGTTCTTCTAACGATACCAAATTTTGGGAAATAATTTAATCAGTAAAGGAGAAAACTCATTTTTAAGATACTTTGTACCAACTAATACATGCGGACATTGGGTAACACCACTGCTAGATTAGCCAAAACAATCAGCTGTGTTAATTGTTAGTTTCCCAATCATCTATAAAACTGTTGTACTCTATACATATTAAAAAAATAGAATTTTCTCTTTTTTTAAATGAAAAGGTTTTCTTAAAATTAGTATCATTAGAATTGTAAAAAAATTATAAATGACTCGTAGCAAAACTAGAGTTTTTTATTTATTTAGTTTTTATGTTATTTAAATTAAAAATATTTGGCTGCCATTTCTAAACATTAAAAATCAATAAAATTTGTTCTTAAAGGAGGTACTGTATTTGCGGTTTAATGGATGTACAACATTTTAATCAACTGCAAAAAGCCGTTATGAAAAAAAAACAATAAATTGGTGTGAAAAGAAAATGGTGGGCCGAACGTATAACATTTAATTATTGGAAATATTTATCTTGGTACTTTAGTTTCTCTTTGGTATAGGAATGTCGCCTCAAAAGGTTGGTAAAGAGATCGGGGACACAAATGAGGAGTAAATAAATAGTGATGAAAATGTTGTACTGAAATTGACTATTCTTTTATTTGACTTTGATAATTGACAATTTAATATGATGTTTAGGACAATCATACGTATATGGGTTTAGTGTACACCAACAACCATGAAGCCATGGAATTATTAAACCTTTTAGGGAATTTCCCATATAGGGAATAAGCTATGACAGTAGTACTCATAGTAAGACCTGGACCCGGGACCGATAAACTTGAACAAAAATGATCCGATTTTGATGAAATTTGGTATAAACGTGTAAACCTACTTTTATTCGAACGAGTTCGCAAACCAGCATGATCAGACTTTGGAAACGGGGGTTTATGGGGGGTTTTATGGGGTAAACACTATTTTCCCCATTTTTGACTAAAAAAACATAAAATTTATCAATTTATTTACAAACTATTTTGTAGATGTTTAAAAAACAAATAATTTAGTATACTGAAGCGTTGTTATGCGCCTAATGGTTATGGGGAAAATTCAAAAAAATTATAAATTTAAAATTTCCATGTTATCCTTTTGGAGAATAAGTAAACTGTTGTAGTTTGCTTGTCTATGAACTTATTTTGATCAAATTTGGAAAAATGAATTAATGTCTTACTAAACTATTAACATACGAAAAAAAACACTTTTACCCTCCCTGTTGCAGCAAACCTAAGTACTCGTTAAACTAATTCTATTAAAATAGGGAATAAATGTGATATTTTTAAGGATACATTTTTGTGTTAATCCAATCAGGCAAATGGAAATTCGCTTAGTCTGCAGGTTAGCTGTGGCATGGGTATTTTATTTAATAAGTTTGTCTATAAGACAAGGCATTACAAATTTGTAACTCCATCAATAAATTTACCAAACCTTTTGCTTGTTAATATTATTATCATATAGCTCCAAGAATTAAATAAATTGTTGTAATAATGCCTTTATAGTCTTACTGTTTAGTTGTTTCATCGAGTTTATATGTTTTACTAAACAAATTAATATTACGTGAAGAATAAACTATTACATTCACCCTTTTGGCCTAAAGAATTAATTCAATTAAAGAATAAGCAACTTGTTACAAGAATACATTATTGAGCTACAGTACTTACAAAGGCAATAGTCACCACAGTCGTTTAATCAGTTAGTTTAATGGATTACAATAAACTACAATAAATCAAATATACGTGGAAGAATAAACGAAGTGTTTACAGACTGATGATTGGGTCTATAAAATACGCACCTCTCTTGTACGCTCTCATTATCTCCATCAGTGATAGCTGCAGTTCTCATTTCTTGGATTCCTGAGGCCATAATTAGAGAGGGGTGGATATTTGCTGCAGTACACCACCAAACCTACTCGACTTCGATATTGTGCTGTTAAAAAAGTAAGAGATGATCATCACGTTGAACCTACGTTATCCTACTAGTTGTATATGTTTACTTAAAAAATCATATGTTAGTGTACATAACAGGTTAATAATAATACAAACTTTTGTGCATGAAAATATGATTTCAATAAAATAATGACTATTGTTAATATTTCTAAACTCACTATCACTATATGAAAATTTCGTTTTGTGTCCCTACAAAACTTACAGGATAATCGTAAATTGCTGAACCTATTAATTCAAAGATTAAATACTTCAGTGACAAAGAAAAAAACAAAAACTTTTATAGTTGTATGCTCAACGTGTGTCTTATTTTATTGAGGCCTTTTCATAAGTCTACTTCAGTATAGATTGTAATGTGCCATTAGTGGCTGTATGACATGCTTTTATAAATAGTATAAACTAGCATTAAATTGCTACTATGAGTAGTGGTGGACTTGGTACTCTTGCCTCAGATGTAAACGCAAAAATGTGTGTTGTGACTTACAACACACATACTAATTTCATATAACCTAAACTGAATGTTAATTGTTGTAATCATAAGATTAAAAGTTAGTTTTCGAATATTGAAGGACGTATAAAAGACCAAAATTGATTGTAAAGGTACCCACGCTGGGTAGTCCTAGCAATGTCATTAATAATTCTGTTGGGAGCATGTAACGTGTTTTATTGATTTCGTAGATACGAAACCCAGTCTTTTACATCATATGTGGTGTTATACATACAGTATATTAATTTATTTAACAGTAGGACCTTTCACCTAGGTAGAGGTGATGTTACGAAGTAAAGATGGAAGGCAATCGTCCCCGATGTTCATTTCGTGCTTCTCTCACAGTGAGAAACCAGAGAAAGTGGTGTAATAACTGATGTAAAATAAACTAAAGTAAAAGGATAACAAGTGATAATATATTGTTTGTAAAAACTATATACAGGGTGGCTGAAAAGTAACTTGCACCCCCCTTAACTTTTCAACCATTTGAGATATTAAAAATCAGTTTGCGGCAACCTTCTTTGATATGAGGGGCTACAATAATTATGGTCAATTTTGAAAATTTTGCCCTTAGGGGTAGCGGGGGTAGGGGGCACCTCAAAATTTTCAAATAGCAAGTATAGTCGAGTTTGGTATCATTTTACAGGTCTTGATGAAACATAACAAATAACATAAATAAAATAGAAATCGGACCATTAATAACCAAACGGCAGCTAAAAATTATTGAGATAATGGTTATTTAAAGTAATTTTAAACTGTCATTTTGTTATTAATGGTCCGATTTCTATTTTCTTTATGTTAATTGTTATGTTTTGTCAAGACCTAAAAAATTATACCAAACTCGACTATACTTGCTATTTGAAAATTTTGACTGCCCCTTACCCCCGCTACCCCTAAGGGCAAAATTTTCTAAACTGACCATAATTATTGTAACCCTTCATATCCAAACAAGTTTCCGCAAACCGATTTCAAATATCTCAAATAGTTAAAAAGTTAAAGAGGGTGCAAGTTAATTTTTTTGTCACCCTCATGGTTATTTGGATTTGAAACGTTTTAGAGCGCCATTTTGTTATTAGTGAGCCGATTTTGGTTTTCTTTATGTCAATGTTTATGTTTCGTCAAGACCCGTAAAATGATACCAAAGTCGACTATACTTGTCATTTGAAAATTTTGAGCAACCCCTTACCCCCGCTACCCCTAAGGGCAAAATTTTCAAAATTGACCATAATTATTGTAAACCCCCATATCAAAGAAGGTTGCCGCAAACTGATTTCAAATATCTCTAATGGTTGAAAAGTTAAGGGGGGTGCAAGTTACTTTTCAGCCACCCTGTATATCCTTTTGATGTCAACATAAGCAAGTTTTAAGCACAAAATTACAAAAATAAAATTAAATGTAATATTTCTTTAAGTACAATAGTTTATTCTGTAATTTATCATTTTATTCGCCTTTCATTATTTTAACCTCAATAGAAAATTATGAGTTTCATCTTGCAAAGGTTGGTGGACAATAAGACATATAATGAGACAAAACAAACAGTAATACATTATATATACAGTATATTATCTCAGTGTTAATATGGTGCTCGGTTTGTAGTTATAGCTTTGCTATAATGCTAGCTGCTATAGCGATATCTGATAATTACTATTTCAATAATTTTGAGCATTCAAATTTACTTTTACAACTTTTGTAATAGTATTGTATGGATTAACATATTTATTATTGAAAGGTAACAATCAAATCCTTATAATTGGATTTTATAATTAAGGCCGTTGCCTAGCTAACTTAACTAATAATAAGAATACTTTGAACAACTTTGGACTTTGAATAATAAGATCAAAATAAGTTTATTTTTTATTGTATACACAAATAGGCTGTTAAGTAGGACTGAGTTCAGAGGACACCGAGGCTGTTATCGCGTCGGGCTGACCTGACCGTTGACCCTACACTACAACACATAACCACTGATGACACCACCTTCAATGACTAACTAATACACGACCCGCCACTCCTCTCCGCTCAACCTATCACTTGATTTTTGAGAAGCACTTTAGATTCTCCTTAGTTTCAGAGAAATATCGTAGTCCAGTTCCAAGCAAGACAAAATTTATATCCAAACGTGATAACAATTACTTCCAAAAATACAAACAAATTACCCGCAACTCATGTCTACACACAGACCCTGCCTATGTAGACCGTTTCTATATAATTTGATAAGGGTTTTTTTGTGCCATTTAGTTATAATATATTTTTGTAAGTTATTTTTAAGTTAAGGATTGTATAATTTACCATACAAAATCCCACGAATTGTATTTTTCGGTTGGGAAATAAATATTACTGCATTTCATTTAATATCATAAGTGATCTATCTAAGTGATTTTCTACACCTGGTGAGATGTTGTTTCATTTTATCTTTATATTATAGTTATTTTAATTTTTTTTATTTTAAATCAGAAAATCGTTATTATACAAGTTAATTTGTATTAATTGATAAAGGGTATTGCATTTAATGACTTGAGCAATGTAATTGGTTCTTGTTGGGAAAATGAGGTTCGAGGGAAACAATGAATTTAATTTTTATTAAATAAAATACAAATATACGTTCGGCGTTAGAAGGATTTCATTTAATAACTTTGGGATTACTAACTAAACATCTTGCAATGCAACAAATGGCTTACTGCATATTTTATACACAGGAGAGAATATTTTAAATAAGTTTGTAAGATACTATTAAGACTAATACAGTTGTTAAAGACTAACCTGTACTGAACTGATTTCACATTTATATTCAATATCTGCCTTGAGTGACAAAATCATGTTGTTTCCCTCGCCCATCACCGTATTGAAATAAACAGTAAGTAACTACAAGTTATCAAGCAATTCCTTTATTTAATGCAGTTTTCAACTATCCATCTTCTATTCTTCCTTCTACGTATAACAGGCAAAATGCTTTTTTTTTATTATTGATTAAAAACAATCAAACCCATTTAGATGTTAAGTTGTGCCTTTCATAGTATCTGGTACAAATGAGTTATTTTTTATACCTGTATTAATATATTTAATGATTTTAAAATTCACCTAAATGGTTTTTACACTGTCGAACTAAAGTCTATGAAAGAGTTGTTGTAACTTATATTTGACTAGTCAATCTTTGATATCAGAAAATAGATTTTAACGTTGGGCATGTATACAACGAATATGACTGTGCATTTTAAAGTGTTTAAAGTCCATTCAAGATTCTACATTATACGTCCAGTTATAGAATTTAAGGCCATTACAAATTCATTTTACTTAAGAGTATAGCGTTACGTAATAGCGTTATGTAATTTAGAAATACATGTATATTAATCATTAATGAAATGAAATAAAAAAAAAATATTTATTAACAAAGGTAAAAATAGGGCCCCATGGCCCTTTCTTACACTTAACCTGTACATAAATATGATACAATTAAATCAATTTATAGGCTAATACAACAAAATAGATGTCATTGATAAAGAAACTTTAACAAAAGAACATAACTTATATTTTAAATCATCTCTCCTTTATTAATACCGATGTTCTGTAGTATTCGTTTGGCTTTCTTTTTTTCTTGTGCTAAAAGGTGTAAAGGTAGTTATTCAAATTTGAAAGTTTTTAAAACTTTTATGTTCTGTCGTATTTAATTATCAGCATTGCTGTTTAATGTGTTTGTAGGTAATAAATGCAACTTTTTACTCGTAATTCTTTCGAAATATTTATGACAAAGTTTTATAAATAAAAGTCAACATTTTACATAAATTGAATAAACTAAAAATATGATTGAAATGTGAATCAATTATGTTAAATGACCCTAAGTAATTTACTTGTTTACTTGTCAACTAATGCAGCATACATAAATCCATGAAACATTGTCATAAACACATTAGATCCTTTATTTGATAATTTACAGTATTTCACTAAAATAATAAAATCCGTATTTCCACTACCATGTCAATATGTTCAATTTTCAGTTCCCATATTTTATTCAAGCGTCTAACATTTTGGTTATTCTTTCATGAATAAGTTTACTGCTCCACATAATCTTACTTGCAAATCCATTTTTATTGACCCTCGGGTTACAGTAGATGCTTTAGAGTTCCTTGCGATAAATAGTTTAGCATTGTGTATACTAACTCATTTATGTTAAATGCAAATATTGGGCTAACTAAATTAAATAAAATATGATTAATTTTTAAGATCTCATGAAATAAATCAACTTTATTCTCCGTCATATGAGTTTTCTGCTGAGTTTTAAAACATTATTTCTATTTAATGTGAAAGTCACTCTAAGCCATAGTCTAAAACGATTGAAACATTCTTAAAAGACTAACAATTTATAATTAGTCTCAATATAACCGGTTCATCAACGTAACTGGAATATTGATATTAATTGTCACTGCATCTGAGGCTGCTTTAAATTTCAAATATTCTCTCGTTTCACATTTTGTACATCCTTCTATAGTTTAAATGGATAATGTGCTTTAGCTTGTTTAATTTTTTTTAACTGAGCTTCCGATTTTTTCAAAGTTAGGTAATAGCTCACCACGAGCCTTTCCTATTCAGCTGTTAATTTATATTTATTGTATTATTTTAATTGTTTTTATGGTTGCTTAGTATTTTGAGAAATTATATACGTTTTTTAAAAAGGTCTACGTATGAAAGTGCTATTGGGTGTGTAATTAAACACCTTTACACTCTTTGACTACATAATAGGGCTAGTATACATGCTAAGGAATTACATTTATAGCTTAATAGCTATAATTTATAATATAATATTCATAATTAAACAAGGAATATATTATAATTAAGGGTGGTTACTTATTCAATCGTATATTCATAACATTGGGTCTACAACTTTAAGAATCGCCATCATTAAGTAACGAGTGACTTTTGTAGGTATTACATTTAAAATATATAGTGGTCAGAGTTGTACCTACTTAGCCTTTGTGGCTGTAGCCTGCAACTCCTAATAATGAAAAATGTATTTATACTGCATTTTAGTAGTTGAAGCTGCCAATCTTGTCTTCAAACCTTTACAAGTGTGTAGAAAACACTATTAGGTACAGAGAGACGGTGACTATTAGCTATAGACCGACATCTAAACTCAACACATTATATTACGATCGAATCACTACAATAATGAAATGTTTAGTATCAAGATGAAAGAAACCGTGCGTAAATGATATGCCACTGATACATAACCGGGTATGAGAGGCCTATATTAATTGTTAGTAATATCTCAGACTACAAAACGATTACATAACTGCAACCGCAGCCTGTTTCATGTTGGTAGGAGAAGCATACGGGGGTTTTGTAAATCGGTTTTTAGCTGCTATTTTGTGAACTTATGACATAACCAAACAATGGAGATGTGGGTCAGCTTTTTGAATATCCCAAGGGAGTGGTAGGGGATGAGGGAAATGCATTTCAGAGATTGCAGACCTTTTACTTGAACTCGTTTGACCTTTTGTGATGTTGTGGAGACTTGTCTCAAGCGAACCTCCTACAAAGATAAATTCCCTGTTGTTTAAAATACATTTATTTGATGTATAGCTTAGTGCCATCTATGAACATATCATCGTGGGGTATTGTAAACAACAAGCAAGCTGAATAGCAATGGTCGAGTGGAAGTTCAAAAATACTCATCGACCAATAATAAGGGCTCCTCACGTCAACGATACCCCCATAAGTAATCTCTCATTGTTACCACGGTCATTCGTCATCCTCCTTAGCCAACTGCACCATAACAGTCTAAATCTGAAAAACCGAGAATCGCCTTGCACCGCTAGAGCACAACACATATATGTATACACCATAAACGTTACACCAATTACGTTTATTGGTGATGATTTCAATAACATAAATCATAGAGCTAAATTATTTACTTAAAAAATGGAAAATATAACAACCACTACATAACTGATAATTCTGTTGGGTACTTGCAGTAACAACTATAACAGTGAATGATCACACAAATATCAGGATGGACTAAATTGCTAGTTGTGCATACTCATTACCGAGAGACACATAAAAAACCTCGATAAACGGAGGTAAACAATGGCTTGCAGGAGATAAAAATACAACTAGTAGATTTGTACTAATTATGAACCCAAAGTAGTTCATACATTACTAAATGAACATACTTTATTCTGTATTCATACCATACGTTGGTTAATTATATAGTTATTTTGTAACAAGTGTTTGAATATTTTATTAATCTATAACTGTTGCCTCCAGAATAAAATACTCCATTAATGATTAATCGATTAATTAAGCTGTAACTGAAATTTTAAGAAATATTCTGCGAACGCACGATTCTTGAGTGCGTCAGATTGCCTGTGAATATATAGAGATATTATTTACCTACTGTCTTCGTAATCCAAATGTATTATTTATTGCATTACCGTTGTTTTGGAGATTACTTCTTTGTCGTGTGCGTAGGGTTATAATACACTAAATGGTACTTTTTGCATTTAACATGAAATGTAATTTTTTCATTTCGTAAACGGTTGAATAAATATTACGTATACAACACGCAACACGACACGCAAACATTTAAGCACGTGTATGGCTTTAAAACCCAATAATAATAAACTGTCACCATAATAAACTGTAAAATAATAAACTGTTCCATTCTATCTCCTGAGCTGTAATATCTTAAGTTTAAGTTTGTTATTAAATCTATGATTTACTTTATATTTTACTTGACAAAAATACTATATTGAATTGTAAATGTGAACGTTCGTATTTTACAGTAGAGATACACATAATATAAATACGGAAAGTAAATAAAAGAAACGTCTTATAACACTTGAAACATATATTTACCGTTATACTGTTACTCACGATACGGTAAATATACAAAAAAGATGGTAAGTGGTTAAATATATGTTTTAAGTGTTATAAGACGTTTCTTTTATTTACTTTCCATAAATTTAATAACACGTACAATGCTGATCAAGAAGTTATTTAATATAAATACATACAGTGTTTTTATCTTGAATAATATTTATTTACTTTAAAGTGTGATAATATATTTAAGCTGGTCGTAACTTGTTGAAACCTGCGAATTATTTTTAAAACTTATATAAAAAAGCCACTTCAATGCCATTATTTGAAATTAAGTCTGTATTGCTTGGCCGTTTTTTTTGTAAATCGGCCTTTAACTAGTACTAGATAATTTTAATCTATCCTTCGTTATAATCATAAACTAGTGTTAAAAAAGGTTTCTTTTAACTGTCATGGTTTTGTGACTTGTTAAAATTTCTGTTGACAAAATACAATTTTGAAATATATGATATAAGACAGGTGTGTGTCACAAGGAATTAAATAATGTCTGTAAAATCTGTATTGCTCTTGTTTGTATAAATAATACCTCATTTTCGTCTTTTTTGCGATGAGGGGATATGTTAGTAGTATAGTTTGTCGCCGCCGTTTTTTGTGGCGCGGGGTTTTTGGGCCAACTCCCTGCCCATGCCTAATTGCTAGTACATCTACCATTCTCCTTTCTAGTTGATGTATTATATTTGTATCTTATCTATATATTAGGCGTATGAGTTGTTTAATATTGTCAGTATAGTTTGTCGGTATTGTTTTTTGAGGCTCGACATTTTTTGAGGTGCGTTGTCAACTCCCTGCCTTATGTCTAATTGCTATTACATCTACCATTCTCCTTTCCAGTTGATATAATATATTTCTATCTTATCTATATATATATTAGTTGTATGAGTTGTTAAATATTACCATTCTCTTTTTAATGTTATTCTAACCATATTGTATAAATACCTCTTACCTTTAGTGTCATCCATATGAAATAATATTTACAATTTTCTTAATTTTTAGATGTATTATTGTTTTTGTCAAAAGTTGGAACCTATATAATGTACTTAAATTTTAACAATTCTGCTGTATCTTTTGACATTTTTGAGATACATGTGATTTTAAGTCTTGCTACAAGAAAATACTCTAAAATTAAAAAAAATAATTTAAAATAGCTTACAACCTTGTAAATTGAAGACACTAATACAAGACCCACTTAGTTGAAAAATAGTTATATGTCAAATTTAAGAACAAAAGATTTCTATAGTTACAGAGGGCCTTTACAAGGAAATAGAATGTGACTTGCATTTTTTGTTCATACCTCTGGTTATAGTAAAGATATTGTCAAAGCAAAACATCTCTATAGACTTATATTATTTGATCTGTCTTGAAACTGTGCAAGATTACTGTGAGAATGTTGCAAGAATTAAATCTACAAATCATCACCTTCAAACCTTAACTAGGGATAAAAAGTACTACATTTTCATGTTGTCAAGAGGTTTATTGTACAATATGTCATCAATACTATTATACATTTGCTACTAGAATATATATGAGTTTTTACATCAAATACTCTGAAATTTGTCCCCTCAAGTCGTAAACATCAAGTGAACGTACTATACAATAACAAATACATTTATTATATTGAATTGAAACATGAAGTATTTATAATATTACTTTTGGGTTATCATTATAATAGACAAATCGCTATGGCTATGCAATGTAAATCTGAGAGTCAATTATCATGATGAGCTACAACTTTTAATCTAAATGAAAAGTTATTCAAACATACATATATACAAAAGTACAATACTGTACGACAAGAAAATAAAAATAATATTTGCTACTTGTTTTTACCCTATTCGTGTTAATTATGAAAATCAATCATGGAATTTCTGGATTGATTAAATGAAATACGATGTCTTGTTTGAATAATAATATACATGTTTGTGTACTTTTATACAAGTAAAATTAGTGATGTTTTCATACTAAAAATGTTTAATAATGTCGTCGAACATAACAATTGACTGTGACCTGTTACTTTGATGTGAATTAGTTACTTAAATTTCACACATTTCACACAATTTGTACACAAATTTCACACATTTCATACAATATAACAACTAACTTTGACCATGATGTGAATTTATGTAAAAATATTTTACTCAAATTTCACACATTTTACACAATTTATAACAAAAATTACATACACTTCACACAATATAACAACTTACTGTAACTTTGAAGTGAATTTGCGTGAAAAATTTACTCAAATCTCACACATTTCACACAATTTGTACAAAAATTTAACACATATCACACAATATTACAACTTACTGTAACTTTGAAGTGAATTTGTGTGAACAATTTTATTCAAATTTCACACATTTCACACAATTTTTACACAAATTTTATGTTATTTAACAACTAGCTGTGACTATGATGTAAATTTGTTACACAATTTTCACAACTATTAACAGATGAATGGTGGCTTGTTTGTTGTACATATAAAAATAAAAATATTTGTTAATCTGGACTAATCTAAATTGGCTATTAGAATAGAAATGTATTATTTACAATGTACATAACCGAAATAAAATCTCAGTATATACAGTGCCTGTTTACACGTAATTCAACTTTTTTAACATTTGACAATGTATGCCCACTTCCCTTTAACTGGTACTCTCGCATTTCATTCTTGATTTTGTCTAATTCACTATCAACTAACTCTTTCAAATTACTAGAATTATAAAATCCCTTGTTTTTTGTTTTTAGGTTTATAGTCACCACATCGTCTCCATTTAAATACTCCACTTCTACTAGTAAATTGGCTTTAAAAGAGCCAAGTGTTTCTAAGCATTGCTGGAAAGTATTTACTATTTCTGGTTGTATAGTGGAAAGAAACTCTTCTAAATTTGTGGATGATGCTGGGTATGCAGCAAACGTTTTTACCCTACACCTAAATGTGCAGGGTATTTCCTGGAACAATGATCTGGACATTTTATCTTCTTTTTCTATAACAAATAAAAACAAAAATATGTTTGTACCTAACACAATATCTGATATGATAGTAAAATCATACCCCAGGTTTGAGCAATAAAAATGCGTACTTTTGCACATGAGCTTAAACTATACATTATATAATTAAATGCCTGTTTTTTTTTTTTTACCCCCCCCCTCCCTCCCTCTATTTTAGGTGGGATATGTTACAATGATGATAAAAGATTTTAAAGATTTACAAATTTAGAATTGACCCCCCCCCCTTTTTTATTTTTACTCATTTTCTCTTCTGTCCTCTGACTCCTCTTCTTCTATTTTCTTCTTTTCCTCTTCAATCCTCTTGTCTCCGAAGGGGAGGGTGTGTATCCTGTCAGAGCAGAGGAAACGTTTGGGATCGTGGCATCGTAGAGCGGTTTTAAATCCTGTAACAGTAGTGATTTGCATTCTACTGCTTGAAATGCGTGTAAACGGGAGCTTCATTTCAAAATTCCCTCGAGACATCAAACTTTGAAAGTAGTCGTCGAAGGTCACATGTTTTCGCAACATCGATTTTTGTGTCCCCTTAGCCTTCATCCCGTAAACTACTATTTGTCCTGTCTCCAGTATCAATTTCTTCTTGCTATACACTTTGGAGCACAGCCCTACATATTCTACTGGCAAATCTCCAGCAGCTTCGTCCTTTGCCAGGCCCAAACCAAAACGTCTCCCAGCCTGGTACAAAATATGATTCTTAGGGTAGTTGGATGTGTCAAGCCTGGTGAAGATTGGACTATTTTTTAGGTCCTGGTACAAGTCTTGTGTATATATGTGGGCTAATATAGAATCTGTGTCACTGTACCCCATTCTAATTTTATTTCCGTACATAGGTTTTAAATAGTCATAATAAAATGAATACATTATAGTTTTACTGATGTCTAATATAGCAACACCCATGTATATTGGAGTATTGAATATAATTTTGGGTTTATGCATGACGAAGACTAGGGTGTCCTCTGACACAGCATAAAACTCTTTAAATAGTCTACTTCTTGAGAACTTGTCCACTTGTTGATTGGTCTTCGCAATCTTAATATTAACACGATCATCAAGTTTCATTATAGATCTGCCAAATGCGGAATTTGAAAACCCTTTGTAAAAGTCTTCTTCAAATTTGTTTTTAGATTGTTTACGCATCTCTGTATTTAAAAGGATGAATTTCTCACACCATTTTGATTGTTTGAATTTTAGGATCCTGTGTACATGTTTGAGAACAAGACCATGTTTCATTGCCAGCTGTAGACTAGTATGGTGCAGTACATAGTTGGTCTTGTCACGGACAGTGGCCATGAGACACATATTACCGTCCTCGTTTTCTTCTTGAGCCGGAAGAAAAGGGTAGTCCCTGTGGGCTTCATGGAGATGTTCAGGGTATTCCATGGTTACTTCTAAAAATGCTCCAAATTCTGAATCCTCGCCAGCTTCTAAGATGCCTTCCAATTCGTCAATGTCAGCCCATTCAACCCCTTCCTTATGGAGGATTTGAATGGGCTGACATTGACGAATTGGAAGGCATCTTAGAAGCTGGCGAGGATTCAGAATTTGGAGCATTTTTAGAAGTAACCATGGAATACCCTGAACATCTCCATGAAGCCCACAGGGACTACCCTTTTCTTCCGGCTCAAGAAGAAAACGAGGACGGTAATATGTGTCTCATGGCCACTGTCCGTGACAAGACCAACTATGTACTGCACCATACTAGTCTACAGCTGGCAATGAAACATGGTCTTGTTCTCAAACATGTACACAGGATCCTAAAATTCAAACAATCAAAATGGTGTGAGAAATTCATCCTTTTAAATACAGAGATGCGTAAACAATCTAAAAACAAATTTGAAGAAGACTTTTACAAAGGGTTTTCAAATTCCGCATTTGGCAGATCTATAATGAAACTTGATGATCGTGTTAATATTAAGATTGCGAAGACCAATCAACAAGTGGACAAGTTCTCAAGAAGTAGACTATTTAAAGAGTTTTATGCTGTGTCAGAGGACACCCTAGTCTTCGTCATGCATAAACCCAAAATTATATTCAATACTCCAATATACATGGGTGTTGCTATATTAGACATCAGTAAAACTATAATGTATTCATTTTATTATGACTATTTAAAACCTATGTACGGAAATAAAATTAGAATGGGGTACAGTGACACAGATTCTATATTAGCCCACATATATACACAAGACTTGTACCAGGACCTAAAAAATAGTCCAATCTTCACCAGGCTTGACACATCCAACTACCCTAAGAATCATATTTTGTACCAGGCTGGGAGACGTTTTGGTTTGGGCCTGGCAAAGGACGAAGCTGCTGGAGATTTGCCAGTAGAATATGTAGGGCTGTGCTCCAAAGTGTATAGCAAGAAGAAATTGATACTGGAGACAGGACAAATAGTAGTTTACGGGATGAAGGCTAAGGGGACACAAAAATCGATGTTGCGAAAACATGTGACCTTCGACGACTACTTTCAAAGTTTGATGTCTCGAGGGAATTTTGAAATGAAGCTCCCGTTTACACGCATTTCAAGCAGTAGAATGCAAATCACTACTGTTACAGGATTTAAAACCGCTCTACGATGCCACGATCCCAAACGTTTCCTCTGCTCTGACAGGATACACACCCTCCCCTTCGGAGACAAGAGGATTGAAGAGGAAAAGAAGAAAATAGAAGAAGAGGAGTCAGAGGACAGAAGAGAAAATGAGTAAAAATAAAAAAGGGGGGGGGTCAATTCTAAATTTGTAAATCTTTAAAATCTTTTATCATCATTGTAACATATCCCACCTAAAATAGAGGGAGGGAGGGGGGGGGTAAAAAAAAAAAAACAGGCATTTAATTATATAATGTATAGTTTAAGCTCATGTGCAAAAGTACGCATTTTTATTGCTCAAACCTGGGGTATGATTTTACTATCATATCAGATATTGTGTTAGGTACAAACATATTTTTGTTTTTATTTGTTATAGAAAAAGAAGATAAAATGTCCAGATCATTGTTCCAGGAAATACCCTGCACATTTAGGTGTAGGGTAAAAACGTTTGCTGCATACCCAGCATCATCCACAAATTTAGAAGAGTTTCTTTCCACTATACAACCAGAAATAGTAAATACTTTCCAGCAATGCTTAGAAACACTTGGCTCTTTTAAAGCCAATTTACTAGTAGAAGTGGAGTATTTAAATGGAGACGATGTGGTGACTATAAACCTAAAAACAAAAAACAAGGGATTTTATAATTCTAGTAATTTGAAAGAGTTAGTTGATAGTGAATTAGACAAAATCAAGAATGAAATGCGAGAGTACCAGTTAAAGGGAAGTGGGCATACATTGTCAAATGTTAAAAAAGTTGAATTACGTGTAAACAGGCACTGTATATACTGAGATTTTATTTCGGTTATGTACATTGTAAATAATACATTTCTATTCTAATAGCCAATTTAGATTAGTCCAGATTAACAAATATTTTTATTTTTATATGTACAACAAACAAGCCACCATTCATCTGTTAATAGTTGTGAAAATTGTGTAACAAATTTACATCATAGTCACAGCTAGTTGTTAAATAACATAAAATTTGTGTAAAAATTATGTGAAATGTGTGAAATTTGAATAAAATTGTTCACACAAATTCACTTCAAAGTTACAGTAAGTTGTAATATTGTGTGATATGTGTTAAATTTTTGTACAAATTGTGTGAAATGTGTGAGATTTGAGTAAATTTTTCACGCAAATTCACTTCAAAGTTACAGTAAGTTGTTATATTGTGTGAAGTGTATGTAATTTTTGTTATAAATTGTGTAAAATGTGTGAAATTTGAGTAAAATATTTTTACATAAATTCACATCATGGTCAAAGTTAGTTGTTATATTGTATGAAATGTGTGAAATTTGTGTACAAATTGTGTGAAATGTGTGAAATTTAAGTAACTAATTCACATCAAAGTAACAGGTCACAGTCAATTGTTATGTTCGACGACATTATTAAACATTTTTAGTATGAAAACATCACTAATTTTACTTGTATAAAAGTACACAAACATGTATATTATTATTCAAACAAGACATCGTATTTCATTTAATCAATCCAGAAATTCCATGATTGATTTTCATAATTAACACGAATAGGGTAAAAACAAGTAGCAAATATTATTTTTATTTTCTTGTCGTACAGTATTGTACTTTTGTATATATGTATGTTTGAATAACTTTTCATTTAGATTAAAAGTTGTAGCTCATCATGATAATTGACTCTCAGATTTACATTGCATAGCCATAGCGATTTGTCTATTATAATGATAACCCAAAAGTAATATTATAAATACTTCATGTTTCAATTCAATATAATAAATGTATTTGTTATTGTATAGTACGTTCACTTGATGTTTACGACTTGAGGGGACAAATTTCAGAGTATTTGATGTAAAAACTCATATATATTCTAGTAGCAAATGTATAATAGTATTGATGACATATTGTACAATAAACCTCTTGACAACATGAAAATGTAGTACTTTTTATCCCTAGTTAAGGTTTGAAGGTGATGATTTGTAGATTTAATTCTTGCAACATTCTCACAGTAATCTTGCACAGTTTCAAGACAGATCAAATAATATAAGTCTATAGAGATGTTTTGCTTTGACAATATCTTTACTATAACCAGAGGTATGAACAAAAAATGCAAGTCACATTCTATTTCCTTGTAAAGGCCCTCTGTAACTATAGAAATCTTTTGTTCTTAAATTTGACATATAACTATTTTTCAACTAAGTGGGTCTTGTATTAGTGTCTTCAATTTACAAGGTTGTAAGCTATTTTAAATTATTTTTTTTAATTTTAGAGTATTTTCTTGTAGCAAGACTTAAAATCACATGTATCTCAAAAATGTCAAAAGATACAGCAGAATTGTTAAAATTTAAGTACATTATATAGGTTCCAACTTTTGACAAAAACAATAATACATCTAAAAATTAAGAAAATTGTAAATATTATTTCATATGGATGACACTAAAGGTAAGAGGTATTTATACAATATGGTTAGAATAACATTAAAAAGAGAATGGTAATATTTAACAACTCATACAACTAATATATATATAGATAAGATAGAAATATATTATATCAACTGGAAAGGAGAATGGTAGATGTAATAGCAATTAGACATAAGGCAGGGAGTTGACAACGCACCTCAAAAAATGGCGGCGACAAACTATACTGACAATATTAAACAACTCATACAACTAATATATATAAATAAGATAGAAATATAGACTACAACTAGAAAGGGGAATGGTAGATGTACTAGCAATTAGGCATAAGGCGGGGAGTTGGCCCAAAAATGCCGATGCGCAAAAAACGGCACCGACAAACTATACTACTTATGTTCTCTTTGCTACCCTGTTCAAATTACGTATAATGTGTAGTAAAGGGGTACAGCTTGTGTCCGAGCTGTTTAAAATCGCACTATCAGTAACTATGGTCGCTGGGGTGGATTCGTACCTTTTAGTCAGTTAATGGCCATGGCCAGAGATCCTTGATCTAGTCGCATCAGGCTGTTAATGCGGTACAGCTCGTATTCTGTGGTGCAGAATTGTCGGCAGTCGCGCTTAGCAAGGAGGTATACAGATTTCGGCTCAGACAGCGTTAAATGACCACTTAACGTTGACAAATACATTTCCGAAAATAAACTATAAATTTCTGAACCCGCTGAGCTTGGAGGTCCCTGGAGTCATCGCTGTTAAAACATTGATGATAAAAGAAAAGGGATATCCGTTTTTTACGTTTTCTCCAATTTATATAATTTAAACATAAAATTTATATCCTATCTATTTAGAGACGTGAAAGAAAAAGTATATTTTGTTTACCAAACAATGTGCTGAATCTATTGAAATCATGAGTATGTAAAGTCCAAGCAACATAGAATCTACTAAAAGTTATACGTAACAAATAATGCAATTCACCATCGAGTGAAACTTATCACTTTTAAACCAAATAGTAAATAATTTCCAGTATAATGTATTAGATTTTATGTTCGGTTGTGTTATGATAACCATAGAAGGTATATTGATTTAATATTTGGTTAAGCAATAACAGTACAAAGGGTTGAACTCTTGAAACTTAATTGGACCGTGTATGTAATTAACACAGTTATGGACTGTTATAATACAGATATACAGATATTGTTAGTGATCATCTATTACAATATTCTTTAAAACACTATACGATAAATTAGGCGTAATGATAGCAAACTATTATAATGCTTTACATATTACTGGATATAGTCTTTTAAAAATAGTTGATTATTTAAACCTTTTTAGTTCTGTTAAAATCAAATTTATTTACATAATTTTTAAGAGTATAAATGTGATGTGTAAGATGTCAAGTTTTTTTAATTATGGTTAGTTTATTTTGGTTATGGGGTTATTATTGATCGTTGTCGACGAGTGAAATTATTATAAGATATTTTAGTGATGATGAGTTTAATATCAAAAACACTTCAGGGTTAACATTCCACCAGTTCAATCAAGAGATATGGAAAAGACATACAATATCTACTTCACAGTCTATTTGAACACAGACAGCAGAAATCAACATCAACATCAGAGGAGGCTGCTGTCACCTCCACTCCTGGTCGGGCCTCACTGTCAAACATGGCCGAGATCCTTGCTTTCAGCTGTACTACTTGATAAAACCTCTCTCACATTCAATATAGCCATTGACTATATACCATAACATTTGACTTATGGTATATAGTCAATGCTATAGCTGAGTTAAGTTAGAGATTACCACACTATTCAGCTGTATTTGTCACGAGTGCAGTGTGTCCCAAGTATACAGATGGGTTATATATTTCTTGTTGCATATCAAAAATTTCTAATTATGCAGGTTTATTTTTATAATAAGCCAATATAAAAACACGTTAGAATAGACATGTCCTACGTTGTCATACTACTTATGGGTTGTTCATTGAAAGATTCACTGAGAAATGTTAAGTAATATTTTAAAGTGACGATTTAACTAACCATTTCACAGTTACAAACAATATGACTCTCATTTAGTCAGTCGTTTTGCTTACCATATAATGAAGTGAATTGCTTTGATATTTTATATTACCTGGAGCTAGAAGACGACTAATCCAAATTTCTCTATCAAGGGAAGAATGAAAAACATAACTTCTTAAACATAGACACGCTTGTTTCCACCAGTAATAAGAACTAGGGGCATCCCATAGGGTAATTCAATTTTATATTTTTGTACGAATTTAAATAGCAAAAGTAGTGATTTGAAAATATGAATCCGGCTAAATGTTTTAAAGTCAAAACTTAGCAATATAGGAAAATTAAAAGTGTTTAAATGTTAATGCTTTTAGTAAAACTGTAAAATGCACTTTCACAAGTTTTCGGTCATATTATTTTATTTGGGACGGTTGAAATATTCTGATGAAAAAAAAACACTTAGGGTTTTCGTGTTATGTAACAGTACGAGAAAGTTGCGTTGCCCTAAATGTGTTTTTATATAGTCTCCAACCCAATTGCACGCAGTCATACAATTATAACAAATAACCTAACATGAATACGAATAAGTTGATTGAACTTAAGAAAATTAAATGAAGAAAAATATAAAGAAAGATCCAATAACTCGCATGTTCGTAATTTTTGGATATGTATGACTACCCTTTTTTTAATTGGAATGAAACAACTTCATACATTATAACTATGATGCATGTTGAAAAATTCATCGTGGAAAGTATTGACAATGTTCCGACTCTCTAGCAGAATGAAATAATGAGTAAAACTGTTTCAGGCTTGAGTCTAGCGTCCTAGGATGTAAGGGGTTAAATTTGAATAGTTAGTGGTTATGCTAAAATAAAAGATAGTGGGTACAAGTTTAGAAAATGTAGCTAGTTAAAGAATAATATACCTCCCTGAAGGTTCTGAGAACTTTGTCAGAGGAAAAGATCCTAACGATGAATGCGATAACAAGACAAGCCATTACCATACCCAAACAGTTGTGTTGTTATATATAACAAGCTCAAATAATATATCGTAAGAATCTTTAGATAAAACAAAATATTAGTGAGGTTTGGAAAGTATTGATTGTCTGGGTAGCCAAGTGGATATAGCAGGCCTACTTACCATACATTCTGAATGCCACTGGTTGGGTTTAAAGCAAGATTTATTCTAAATCCGGATACCTTTAGTCAGTGGGCTATGAATTGATTTTGCATTCTAACAAAAAGATTCATGTTAAATAGCAACAAGACCAGGTTTTGGACCATTCCCATAAAAAAAAAAAAAACGTGCAATGTCGTAAAAGTATTTATTTTTAATGAAAATAACCTGTTATTTACAGAGTGGCTTTCAAGACAGTCCAATATATGATATTTCCATTAAAGTTTTGATGGAACAACTTATGAAGAAATTGAACTGAAACATGTTTCACTTTAAATCAAGGTGTCGTGGCTTGAATACGTTGAAATATCTCGTGTAAAACTTTGTGTGAATACTTTGTCTTAACAGACCAACTAAATGTTTACTCTACGGTATTTTACTCTGCAGCGTGTGTTACAGACACACATATAAAAAAAATTTTATCATAAGTAATTAGGTACATTGGACGAATACTTTCATGAATAAGCAGCAGTAAAGTTCTTCAAATCCTCAAAGATTTCTACATATTTTTTATTCCAATTTCAAAAAATCTTTTTCCATCGAGTATTGTAAAATTTACATTGTCATCATATGAATAATGTCAAAAGCACAAAGTTTTTCTATGGTGCAAACTAGTGTGTATTAACAATAAACACAAATGTAATTTGTAGTTTGAAATTAAATTGTAAACTGAACAAAAAATGGTTATTAAGAGCCATATAAAAAGTAGTGACGGCTTGTGTAGATTCTTGACCAAAGCTATAAACCAAAACTATACAATAGCTAGAAATTTATTTAGAATTTTAGAACGTGATGAAACAATAAATACTGCAATTCAGAGGGGTTTAATGCTATAATTTACAATATTTAAACTAGAATTTTATTACGGTCATACCAACGAAAAATAGGCCTACGCTTACGTATGTCAGAAAAGTAAAAGTAGTTTTTTTCAACTTTTAGTAAATTTCCCTTTAGGGAATAGCTATGATAGGGTGGTACGGTAAGACCTATACATTTTTCTTAAGTTTTCCAATTTTATTCAACTATATCATTTAAATTCCTATTAGGCCTGGGACCAATTTACTTTTTTCATTTTGATGTCCCCAGAGGCAAAAAGAACCACACGTTTAAAATTATATGCATGTGAATGCGATAGCTTAAATAATTTTTGTCCGATTTTGATGAAATTTGGCTTAAAAGCGTAGGGTGGAATAAACAGAATGAGTTTGCGAACCAGGATGATCGGCATGGTAACGGGGGTTTAAAGGACAAAAACTTGTCAAAAACGTCTCTCTAGGCCATTTTAAAGAGCTTAGAAAAAGAAATGATTTAGTATATCAAAGTGTTCTTGTACGGTTATTGATTACAGAGTCAAAATCCATTACGTTCTCACAACTCAAAAATGAACATTTGTTAATATGAACATTTAAGTGTACAGAACGTAGTTTTTCAATGACAGAGGACTTTGTTTAGTAGAATGTAATAATTTCCAGGTATTTACGAGGGCATTGTTGTAGGTATTATCTTTTCTGTCTGGGAGATATAACAGTTCGCTGTAGTAACGTCGCCAGCAGCGGCCCGCGGTAATGAGTCACTGTTGACTTGATTGCAACAATGAGATAACGATTAATTTTAATTCAGTTACTGAAAAAATAAGCTGTTCGAGAAGTTTGGTTGGGTAGGTTAGGTTAAAACAGTGTCATCTAACCTAACCAACCAAACTTCTCGAACAGCTTAAAATTTGCAGTAGTTATCCTACTATATTGTGTGTTTTCTCCAAATTTATATAGCATGTGATCAAAAAGTTTTGTAAATATTGCATTTTTAATTATTTATTACGTATTTACGGTTTCAATTAGTTATATAAGCGTGATTGGAAGAAAATGGACGCGTAATGGATTTTGACCCGGAAAACATTCAAAACAATTTTAAATTTAAAACTCCAATGTTTTTCTTATGGATAATATTGTAAAATGTTGTAGTTCGCTTGTTTTTGGATATATAGATTGGTCAAACTTTGCGATTATTTATACTAAGCTATTAATATTTTACTAAAAACACATTTTATTAGCCCCCCTGTAGCAGCAAACCTAGGTATTCTTTAAACCTAAATTATTTAAATACTGTATATGTAACTGAAAGTCCGATCAGACAAATGGAAATTCATTTAGTCTGCAGACTTACTGTGGCGGGGGTAACATTCATACCTTACAGTATTCATACTATAGTAAGGAGATTATCAAAATCCACCAATTGGCATAAATTTCGCAATAAAATTATTCCATACTACCTCTATTGTTTCAAGAGCGAAGTCTTGCTAAGTTTTAAAATAATTCGGCTAAATGGCTTCTTGGCAGAAGTTTTCATTCGCTAGAAAAGATGTATTATATAAAATATCTCTTATGTAGTTTTGTTTTTATTGCTAACAATTTCCTCGATAATTGTGCTTTCGTTTCTATAATATACTAGATCCATCCTATAAATATTTGTTCTGTTGTTGTCTATTGTACTGCTGTTTACGACAATAAAGATTTTCTTATGATTATTAGTTAATTAACTAATAATAATTATTGTTATCAATAATTATTGAAATATATTTTTAGGTGAAAGCGTTGTTCTTCTGATTTCCAGCTAGTTTTTTTCAATAAATCGTTTAGAAAAAAAATTACTACATCTTAGGCAATACTAAGAATTGAAAATTTCACAATTGAAAATACATATAATTTATATCTACTAGATTTATGGTGACAGGTATAAAACAGCATACACATTTTTTTTCTTAGTACACTTACTGATTACATTTACAGTAGCCACAATTTTATTTTTGACATTTTTAGTGTTTGAGGTTTTTAATCAAAGGTATTTTCAAAAATACAGTTTGCTAATATTCAAAACCGATGGACCAGCCCTAATTATCGTTACAGTAGGTATTAATTTTCGTGAAATGTTTTTGTGAATTTTAATAAAATTAAAAAGTGATTGAATGGAAATAAAACTAGACAAAATATTGATCCCTTGGTAAAAATTTAGTTACTATTAATTAACATTATTTTTAAGAATAGCCTCAACTTTGGTTTAATCTCGTACCTTACTTCGAAACGTACTCCTAGGTGATATTTTTATTGAAATAAAAATATATTGGACGTTATTTTCATTAGATACCATAAAATACATTTACTTATTAATTTTATTGACGTTAGCTAAACGTGTTGGATGACTAACATAAGAGGAAACTAGCTATTAATATGCTCATAAGGCTAGGTTCACCTGTACACATGACATTACTTTTGCATGTTGATACTAATTTAATTAATAATAGGCTAAATCGATAGCCCGTAACTTGAGTTTAACTTATACACAAATAAAAGGACATTGTAAATTAATATAAATTTCATGGTCATGGACTGAAAATTTAAAACTATAAATTAACCACATATCATTCATTTGTTTTGTATCTACAGCATTTAGTTTCGTTGTTGTTGCAACTACATGAAGAAACGTCAACAACGTAAAGGATCCAATACGAAGGCCTATCACTAATACTGTACAACTATTAAGTTTTGCATATGGACGGGTGGCGTCGTCCTGTAATCCAACTACCAGGAGGATCACGAATTGTGGATATTTATAGGCATGCACTGTGGATGCGACACTCCCTTGTGTGGATTAACGTCCGCACGGGTGAGTACTACGACTATCCGCAGTACTATCCTGATAATTAGACCAATTCGTATATACCAAAGGCAAAAAAATGGTTCGGATTCCACTATAAACTGTAGGTCTCTTAGTTGTCATTAGCTGTATGGGCCATAATTAACAGCTGTGTCTAAGGAATATGTCGGCCTTAGTCACTAACAAGACTAGAAGATCGCGCCACTCATCCTCCACTCATCTCCATTCATACTTGGCTTAAAATACCTACTTTGTATGGTTGCCATTTCATTAAAAAGTAATAAAAGTTAAGTATTAAAGTAATGATTAGTCGACTTAAATAAAATGCTTCAAAATAGATTTTATTTAAAAAAAAACCATGAAGTTTGAAATATACCCGATAACAGACCATGCGTAGTATTTTCAACTGTTATAAAGCGTGCTTTTAAACCATATCCCAAGACAATAGCGGAGTAAATTGGTACCCATGTTTCCCAATACTTCTGTTGAAACACAACTCATGAGCGAACAATAAATTATTGTTGAAAGCTTTTATTGACATTCATTTGGTAACTGATCAACAATTAGTGAGAGGAATCATTTAGCTCCGAGTACGATTCTCTCATGAGATAATTGCGTATGCATTGGGAATTTCGAATTAATGGGTTCTAGAGGATAAATGATTCCATACGGATCGAACAAATGCAATATCTGATACAAGCCTGCTTCGTCCATTAAAAATAATGCTCTTATCATTGAAAGAGCGTATGGTTATGAATAAACACTTTAGGGATCTGTAAATACAACTACACTATTGTACGAGGAATGTTTTATGTTCTTGTTTTATATATCTGAGAGTACTCACGATCTTCAACTTGTATATCCTCAACAGCCTAGTTCTTCTAAATGAAAACGTTTTTTCCTCTTTGTTAGGGAAAAGCGGATGCAAATTATCCGTAAACAATATATCTGCAACCTTGACAATGCTCTGCCAGAGACCTTGAACATATAGTCACATATAGTGTTACACAACAAAATTAGATTTGTATACTTTTCTTCTTAAACGTTCTCCTGTAAACAGATCATCTTAACAAATATCTGTAAAAAATATTTACATTTAAACCACTATACTCACCACGACTCATATGAGTATATTCCAATATTAATTATGCAACTGTTGAACACATGTAAGTAGTCTGTAAGTATTTATGGGACCTAGTAATGTAAATCTTAAAGCAAAGTTACGTATCTTTAAGTAATGGCACAGATATGTAATGAAATGTGTGAATAGGACGTGTTATACTATATCAATCGATATAATATATACTCTGAAATATCGCATTGAATTATTTAGTAAACAATGTGACAGTCATTTTTTTTTATGAAAAATAATCTTTACGACAAAAGGTGTGTCTAGTAAATTTAAATGATTACCTTAAAACATCGTGTTTACTTTGTGTTGAGCTGATGTTTGAGTTTCAGGCAAGCAAAAGGATATCGTAAGGTGAAACCTGCAATTAGTGGGAAATCCTTCTAACTGCTTTCATACTCCTCGAGGGGTATTTATCTTTGATTTAAATAATATGTCTTAGACCAATAAATGAAATATTTACATGCTGCTAAACGCTCTTAATAATTCTTTAAAAAGTTCAGTAATGGTAGAATGCATGTGATGATGAGAAATAGTATCTTAATTGAAATAGTATTCAAGCAATCAAATTATATTTTCAATAACCCAACATTCATTATAATTTCAAAATAACTATAAACTTATTTACCATTTGGACTAAATAATTGTAAAAATCCAGATTTAGTTTTATCATGACACAAGCTAGTGCAGAAAAAGTCCAGCTTCCCGTGAGGTCTCCCCACTGTCTGGGAAAGCCACGACCAATAAGGATTTCAAGGGTTATCTATATGAGGAATATTATAAAATAATAATACAAAATAATAAAATAATTGTTGTGAGGGATCTCCTCCAGGGACCCTCCTAAATGAATCTTAATGCCATTCTCGCATCAGACTCGATCTACTAAGTAGTTCTCTCTAAACCTTGACACTCTCTCTCTTGTTTAAATTATTAAACTTTCTATCCTTTAAGAGATGGATTCATCCGTCTAACTTAAAATTTAAGTATTCGTAACTAAGTTTTAATTGCAACGTATTTTTCATCTCAATTTGTGAGTATCAATGTAACTAATAATTGACTCTTGTTTTCTAACATTCGTGAATTTAAATTTTCACTTTAAAACTTAGCTATGCCAGGCATAACATCCATTTAGAACAAAACCCCTCTTGATGTGAAAGTTTTGTAATAAACAATTTTTATTTACCCCAGTAGTTCAAATATACTCTATTGTTAGAAGCAGCTTATCTTAAAACAGAAAAAAGCAAACAAGCTTTCATTGAAATCAAGAGCCCTGATCTGTTCCAATTTGCAGAATATTTTATTTCATTATTTATCCTACATTTTAAGTGTACGAAGGGTTATATGGCCCTAGCAATGCTTTTATAAATAAATGATTTTACGTTTCATGGAATTTCATTGGAGACTTCCATTAGCATTTCAGAGTCTGATTGAAATGCATGCCGAATCTTTCAACACAAATAAAAAGTGTCCTTTAATGTATTCAGGCAACACATAACTATAAACGCTTACGTCCACGACTCTTCATAAATTGAAGTACATGATACAATAATCTTAAAATGCAATTGAGAATGAACCAGTGAAAATCCGATTATTTGTTAAAGGAAATATATCAATGTTAAAGTGTTACAGACATATTTAGTTTATATTTCAACCTATGATTTTTCGAAAATACTGTTTCCAGCGGGTTTCACGAACGTGGAATTATGAAAACTTAAGGGGTTAGCTATAATTTAACTTATTATAACAACAGTGTAATGATATTATATTAAATTATATTAAAATATTTTATTATAATATAACCGCTGCGAGCTGCTTTGCCTCACAGAGTTGGAGTCGATACTCTCTCGCCAGGTCATAAGATCAGTCCTACTTTTAGACATGTCAAACCCTAGCAAAATGTACAATTTGAAACTAGCAGGCTCTTCAGAATACATTTTTTTTTTATTTTTCTTTAGGCACTGTCAGCTCCTATATCAATTGACCTAACTTTTTTTGCTTTAATGGATGGTAAAAATCAAATTCATCCTTAAATTTAAAAAGTAAATTTGAAATGGCAGTGTATGGTGGAAGTGCACAAACTTCATTGAACCACAGATCCGCGTCATTAGCAATGTCATCACAAAATAAAACCAAGCAAACATCGTTGGATAAATCTAAAATTTACGGATTTCAGCCTATGGCTTGCACAGTCTTTTTGTCCACTACGGAGCCTTAAATTTAAGAAAATGTGCTTTTGATCTGCAATTTGCTCGTTACTGACTGTTATACAGCAGCAAACTTAGTAATCAAATCCTAACTAAAATTCCTTACATCCAAGCATGTGAGTTTAAGCCCGGTTTTCACAAGTAGGGTAACACCCCCAGAGTAAGAATTTGTCCTACATTAATGGGAGGCAAGGATGAGGTACTTCTATAAAATTGTACTTCATCAGGTTGAAGCCAGTGTTCCATTACATAAAACACATCCAGGTTTTTATGTGCACACAGATGTTTCAGTTCCAATATTTTATTTCTAACATACTAGGTTTTTAGAGAAGATATTTTGATAATCTACTAGTACCGACTTACTCGATAACTTGATAAAAAAGTTTGATACTTAAAAGGCCTACGTGGCCTAGAATATTTTTCCACTATCTCCCTACTAAGGCCCCAGCAGGCCAAAAACCACAGTCAAAGTCCTCTGTCTTCATACCCAACTTGAAAGACTTATAGGAATCTAGTTTGGGTTATAGTTCAACACAATCAACATCAATGTCAGTTAAATAATTCTTTATGTAGTCCACGATGTCATTTCTGTTTACCACAACTCCTAACCTAGAAAAAACAGCTAATTCTTTCGCTCCCTGTTCAGCTTTATACACCTTGGAGGTTTCTGCTATGTCAGTACGTTTACCAAATTTTGGCTCGATCTGCTTCTCTTTTTCAACACGTCAATGGTGGGGTTTTCGCCGATTTAGTACTCTGTTCTGTTCAGCTCTATCACCATCCTTGTTCACTGATCAAGGATGGTCTCTTTGTTCACCCTGATCAATTGGTGGACATTGTTCATCATAATCATCTCCGAGTGCAACGAATGCAGTCTGATCCAGACCCTCACTCCGACTAATATCGTTTTGGAGTTGGTCACTCCTACTGACACTGCTTCATAAATCCTGGATACAAGTCACAAGTCTCAGTCAGATTCACTTCGGGGCCGGATTTGACAACTGAGGAAGTCAAAAACGAGTTGGAGTCTCTACCCACAATAATTATACTTTTGACTATCTCAGTCTAAGGTCCAACAACACTAATTGACATAAAGTTTTATTAGAGGCAGTTAGTCCTTTAATCAACCTATTTATACTGTTATTGTCATTTAAAGAGGTAACTGAGTCTATCAACGCATCCACGTAAGATTTCGTCAATGAAAGGAGCGTTGACAATAGCTTTGTCCACATCTTGCAGTACCACTTCACTTGTTCCTATAATTCACTTCGTATTTATTGTAACTATCTTCACTAACATTCACACAAGCTGGGTGATACCATACTGCACAAAACCCTTTTTAACATATACCAGGACAGCCGCGTTTGATTAGTTTATTACAACTCTTACACGGAGCCGGCGAATCATTAGTACTATTGTTAAACATGTTATAACTGTAGCTTGACCTTGACTAGTTGGCTGCGCAGATTATTCAGTTGGTTAATTATACAAAAAAATAATACAAAATAATATACAAAGGACTATAGTATTATACAGGGTAGGGTGGCTGAAAAGTAACTTACACCCCCTTAACTTTTCAATCATTTGAGATAAATTTGAAATCTGTTTGCAGCAACCTTCTTAGATATGAGAGGCTACAATAACTATGGTAAATTTTTAAAATTTGGCCCTTAAGGGTAGTGAGGGTAGGGGGTAGCTCATCATTTTCAAATGACAAGTATAGTCGAGTTTGGTACCATTTTACAGGTCTTAAAGATACATAAATATTGACATAAAGAAAACCAAAATCGGCCCACTAGTAACAAAACTGCACCCTAAAACGTTTAAAATTCAAAATAACCACGAGGGTGGCTAAAAATTTACTTGCACACCCTTTAACTTTTTAACTATTTGAGATATTTGAAATCGGTTTTCAACAACTTCTTTAAGGGCTACAATAATTATGGTCAGTTTTGAAAATTGTATAGTGGATGGTGGGGGTAGGGGGTAGCTCAAAGTTTTCATACAGCAATATAGTCGACTTTGGTATTATTTTACAGGTCTTGACGAAACATAAAAATTAACATAAAGAAAATAGAAATCGGACCATCAATAACAAAATGGCAGTTCAAAATTACTTTTAACAACCATTGTCTTAATCATTTTAAAGGGGGGTTGTAAGTTATTTTTCAGCCACCCTGTATACTCGTGGAGTAACCTACTATTTTTTAACGCTCACGTGTGGTTGAATGTTAGGAAGACGTTTACATTACAAAGCTTATGCAGTAGTAATTGAACATCTTATATATTAACATATCTGTATTATGTTTTGTTGTCTGTTAAAAGTACTCCAATTGTGTTTTATTATTATGTTATTTATTGCATAGGAAAATGTTGATTTCTTGTTGTGCTAAATGTTGAAGACTTATACGGTTTTCATTTTAAAAGGTGAAAATTGTGTCAACCAAACAGGCGGTTTTTATCAATCATTGTTCAAGTGTTAAGTTTTTGCATGTACATATTTACCTTAACGTTCAATAAAGCACTTTTTCGTTTCATTCATTATATTTCATTTCATGTATTTACATTTCATGGTCATAAAATTAGATTCATCTTCTCAAAATATTCAAAACTACATTTGAACCATTAATATAATTGTTAACCTAACCATTAAAGCAAAAAATACCCTAGCACTCACAGTTTTTAACTAAGACCAAGGCCCTGACCCAAGTAACTGTGTTTCGCTACAATTGTGTTAGGTCTCAACTTGATCTTCCTATTTCCCTCTCAATAATGGAGAAAGGCAACCCACAAACAGACCAAGGTTTCGAGGATCATAGTTAAATTCAAATAGTTAGTAGCACAAAGACCTGTAAGTTTTATACAGTTGTACAATAAACAATATTGATTTGTTTATTATTGTATTCATACGTGTTTGGCTACGCTTTTAATGATATAATTTCAATAAATTTAATATTTTTTTCACAAACTTATTGAGGTTTCTAAAATAAATAAATTTAAAAATGTTAGAAAAATGCTTAATACTCTTGTTCTTAAGTCTTACATTAGAAAAATATTCGTTTTGAGACCATTTTTATCTGGTGTTCATTGAATTCGCATGTACTTTAAAAATAAGGTGGACAACCTATATGTTTGAAGGATTCCTAAGTCTTATCACCACAAAGAATAAAGGAATTTTTTTTTCAAACACTCGAATCGTTAGTATCCCATTTTTTGGTTCCATAAACCTATTCCTTAAACCAATACTCTCTCACGGTTCCAGAATCAAAAGGATTTGTTATACTGCTGGTAGCTCGTTAAGTCTTTTTTTAAATCAAACCATAACCTTTTCGTGCCTGAGTGTTTATCCTATGGATTTGATTTGTTTTGTAAAACTCCATAGTAGGATTGAAAGCTACACAGCGTCATTTTTTCACTGTTTGAGACCAACATTTGTTTACAGTCTTGCAGCTTTACTTTCACTGTATTTGATTGGTTTGACTCTAATTCAAAATCAGGTCAAACAACCTTATTGAGAGGTTCTTTTTCTTGTTAATCCATAGATCAATACTTTTCTAACCTATTAAAATAAAACCTCCTTAACGTTTCGTAAATCTGTGTAGCTGCACAATTAATTTATTTTTGGCCTTTTAAACTAAATTGTAAATAACCTTTTACAGATAGCGCACCCATTTTAAATACACAATCAGCCATTCCAGGGTAAATCCTACCACCAAATAAAATAATTAAAACCCGGTAACACAATTGATGGTAAAGTAATAGATTAAAATTCCAATACCAGCTGGTGCTGATAGTGGATTGAAAAAACTGTGTGTGTCAATCTTTAATTTCAGGTGTACAACATTGTATTACATAAAGGTGTATATATAAATTAACAGGTAAAACTAACTGCGACAATTACTTTGCCTAACAACTTTAAATCTAATAAATCAATAGGTAATCGTTATATATCCCTATCCATTGCCTTGGAAAACTCATTCAAAATGATGCTGTCCACGTATGTTGCAAAAAATCCTTAGTTTATGGTGTTCCCGCGTGGCGTCCAATTTGAGTACCAGTTTTGCATGGATCGTTAGTATGAATTACAACGGAGTGATTTAAAAAATTAAAAGGAATGGACTGATTTCCCCTCAAACATTATTATTATTATTATTATTATTATTATTATTTTGTATTCTGTTTGATTTATCCATTACAGATACATTTTGCAACTAGACAGAACATAACATTTCATACCCAGCACTGTACTAGGAATAATCAAGTGTTTTGATCATGTATATGTATTTACTAAGATTAATACTTAAAGTGGTTTAGATACCAGCATTTAGGTAATCCAATTAGTTTCTTATGTTGCAACCAGTTTCAACTCCGTGGAGTCATCTTCAGGCTTCCAAGGATATAAATTTTCACTTTATTTGAAGGTCGCCATAGTAAAAAAAACTAATAAACACTTATCTCGAAAATTGTACATTGAGCACAGGTATCTAAATCACTTTAAGTATTATACAGTAATCCGGAGCCTAACTTCCATCAATCTAAGATTAATATTTGATTGGGTGGGGTTTATGTTTCTTGGACTTTTGTATTTTACAAATCTGTTATGATTCAGCAGAGTAAAACCTTAGGGCCTAGAGGATTACACTATTTGCATCGTAGGGTTCAGCTTCAGTTGAACTTGAATTATGAATTATTGTGAAATTATATCGTTGACAGTAGTTGATGATTAGCTTTTGATCATAACCTTCCGTAGTTAACTTAAGTAACGGGTTGATAGTGTCTTTTATATTGAATTTATCTAAGAAGGACATATGCATTTCTTCTGTTATGGAACGTAAAAGTATTCCATCATCTATAAATATGACTTTTTATTTCTTAAATATGCTTTTTGTATTCACTAAATGGATTGTTGTAAACGAAAACCGTATCCTAATTTATGGGAACTGCCCCCAATAATTTAAATTAAAATTCTATAAATTTTCCTAAGCATTTGTTCTGTACAATTGGATACAAATCATAGATCTTAAATGCATTTAGAATGATCGACTTTTCAAATTAATCTGCATAGGTGCAAATATTGTTTTTATGAAAAACTAATATTATTTCGTGATTCTGACTTAACAATAGGCCATAAGTACAGCGTGTTTTTTTTTCAAACGCAACCCAAATGCATACAACTATGAGACAACTTTCAACAGCAAAACCAGCTCATATAATGGTATCAATAATTTAATTACTTCGTTGCCGATCGACTAATAAGCATCGTTCCAGTTATCTATGAGGGTTAGTGTTATTGATAAGTTAGTTATTGTAAATAAGACGTAATATGGGTATTTTCTTTATTTATTTATAAGCTCAAATAGAGCTAGCGAAAACGCCAAGTTGATACTTATTCCCAATAAATTCCAAATAACACTAAAGCCTAGTAATAACACTAATAGTGTTAGTAATTATTTTATTACTATTTTATCACATTGTTAGTAATAAAAAAAACTATAATTATCAGCTTATTGACAATGAAGTAAAAAATACAGGTATACCAAAATGTGAGCTTGTTTGGTCGTTAAACACTATAATTGTAATTTGGGGTTCGCTTAAAATAAAACACCCTGTATTTCTAAATTGAGTATTCAAGCAAACTAAGTTGTATTGTATAAAACTATATATTTGTATATTTAATGGCTGGTAGTAAATTAAAATATACCTGTTTAGTACGTGGAGCACTTGTAAAACTAAAACCTATCCATGAATTGTACATAACTCATTTGCCGAAAATACAGTAATAAGTTTACAGTTTACGGGTTTTTATAATAAGCCAGTTTAGTACACATAAAACTATTTTACTCAAATACTCGTACGAACAGTACTCACATATCACTATTCATTAATCACCCAATTGTTTAAGTGGTACTTAGGAGTCATAACTTTATATTTTAGTATCAACCCCACGAAAAATATGTCAAACAACCTACCAATAGAATATGTTTAACCTAAGACAATCCTGAGCAAAATTGAGACAAGGATGTTTTCTCGAATGCATGAAGATAAAGAATTGTTGTGTTGTGGTATATCTTGGGAAAAGGTTGGGATTTGGGATTTGGGACTTGGCTAAGATGTTCTCGAGTGTGAAAACAAGATAAACCCTTTTCGTGTTTAAAAATGGCCAATTTACCTTTGCTGCTCTTTTCCAAATAGCAACTCAACAAATATTACAATGCAGTTTGTTTTAAATTTACATTCAATTTACATACCATTTAACAGCTAAATATGAAACCGGTTATAGTAACATGTACACGTAAAATACATGGGTAACAGAAGTAAATGTGCATAAAGCAATAAATTGAATAAGCACAAAAGCAAATGGAAATGATGGTTGAGGGTATAAATATTTTAATGATAAAATCAATGAGTACATACTGTCTTCAATCACCCATTTGATAAACCAGTCACTCACTAATCACCGGATACTTTTTTGGATGCCCGGAAAGAAAGTATTGTGCACCCACTGCCCAAAACTAAGCATCCGACGAATGTTATAGAGAAAATTATTGTAGTTGAACAGTTTTAGGAATGATCGAAAAACAAAAATTTACCGAAGCAGCTATCACTTTAAGAATAGCTCTTGCACTTTATTTAAAGTTTGTTCTATTTGAAACGGAAGATAATAGCATAGACAAATAAAATAAATATAGACTGTCAAAGGAAGGTTCCACGATGTGCTAGTAGGAGTGCCGTGTAGGTAGGGAAAACACCACTGCAGAGTAGGAGCCGTATGCTACCTAGCGGTGGACGCCGGAGCATATGCTAACCCCAGCTCTGCTGTTCGTCTATATTTATTCTATTTGTTTATGATAATAGTAAATGTTGGAATATTCTCAGGTGTTTGATTCTCTATCTCATAAATTGTTGGTGGCCAAACTATACTATTTAGGATCTGAAGACACAACAGTAAAATGAGTCGAATCTTTCCTCAAAAAAAGGACTCAGGAAACAAAGATTAACGGTAATACTCAGCACTTGCTTACAAAACCCAACTTTATTAATTAGCCCACAAAACAATACAAAGAACATAAAGATAAAACAAAAGTCAGAGTAGACTGGAACAGTGATTTTAGTTTACAACAGAAACCCCAATTTGTAAAAGATACTTAACACCAATTTTAAAAAAAAAACCTAACATAAATTGCTAAGAATAACCTGTTACAGCATCCAAGAATTCCTCAAACGTTTTGAAAGCTCTAATCTATAACGTTTTAAATATTAGAATTAGTAATTGCTGTATAGTATAGTATTTTTGTACTGTTGTGACCCGGCTAATGCAAACTGTATTATTGTTACTTTGGCCCAATAGAATGTTTTGTTATGATTTGATTTGAATAGCACCCCAATTTATGAAATGAAGTTAAACTGACCTATTTTACCAATATTTAACGCCGACGACGACCCAACATACACCCAAACTGGTGTTTGTTGACAGACGACAAACGAAAACTAGACCAAAGACCGGCTCAACAAGTGAATTTTTGATCAGCTGTTGTCTAGTTTATAGTTTAAGTTCGCCACTTGAGCGCGTAAGCTTAGCCGACTTGCTTCATACCCGCCAGTTCCTGCCTGCCAGTGACTAGCAGTGGCCGTATGTTGGCTTGGTTTAATTTAATTATATTCAAAATTATAACAGTTTCCGCGTGTTTATTAAGTTTGTAGTCTAATTTACCGTTTAAATTTATTCTCGTTACTTCACCGTTTAATACCATGAGACTCGTCGTCTGAGTTCTGAACCCGTCATTGGTGGTTGGTAGAACTAGGGTCTTGGGAGTGTTCAGTTTTGAGTAATTAACCACGAATGTTATTAGATTATTTTAACCGTATCACGGTGAATTATTAATTTAGATATACTCGTATTAATTGGACTCCGTAGGCTCTGTAGGAATTGTTTTTAAAATATTCTATTCGATACTATTTACCCACGTCTTCAAAATTGTTTAAAATTTAATACGAGTAATTATATCACATTGGCTAAGTTAGGCAAAATTCTCCAAAACACTTTAACGAAGGTAGGGATGAAATGGCTCCTACTGAGCGTCTGCAGGATTCCCTAAGCACTTCTAGAGCATTGAACCTTCGATTAAATCTAATAAATTGATCAGTCAAGGCCGTGACAACTTAATATCGACCCCATGGATTTTTCTCGGCTCCTTCTGAGCACTCCGGGGTGTGGCTGGTTCTAGGGGCAGGCCTAGCCCGACTTTGTGAACACTATTTTATTCCCCCACCCTAGAATTTTACGTCACACATAACGTCCAGTATTCTTAGAAATAACATGATGTATGCACTTTATAACTTCTAGTAAAAATTAGCAAAAAAACTTAAAGACCATCATATTTTGTGATTTATCTCTTATCGACAGGACACTGCGATCCCATTAATCCTAGTAAGACGAACGTATGTGTAAAAAACATGTGTCCTCTTCACGCAGCAAAGTCATCAATAACTGTCCATGTGTGAACGAATGGTAAGCTTTCTCCACCACCTTGCAACATTTATAATGAGTTATTTTAAACAAACTCATAACGCTTCAAACGGTGCATTGATTCATACAGTTACAGACTTATCAAACAAATAAAACGTGTGATATAGTATTTAATTTTAACAGTAATTTACATATTTTACTTATTTTTCAGTCTATGGAAGGTATTATTAACTCGTGTTAAAACATGTAAAACGTGTATTTTTTTACAAGTAGTGAAAAATAATTGCTATGACCTATTTAAAATATCCTAAAAAATATACTGGTTTCTTGTCTTGTGTTACATCAAAGCTGTACTTCCTTGGTGTACATGTTCATATACCTAGTTATAAATTGTGATGAGTTAGCAGTTGTAGAAGTAATGAAGAATCTACATTAAAGATCGTATTTTGGCTAGTCCTGGAGTAGATCAAGTTTTATCAACCTTACAAGGAGCCTTACTCCTACCTCCGGGCTTTTTTCTAGGTTTCAAAGTTTCAGGGTCTTAAGAGAAAAGACTGGATTTACCTTTTTAGTAAACATTTCATAAATTGCAGAAAAGTTTTTGGGATTAATTCTGTTGCAGGAGGGAGTCCCATTTACCACTCGCAACAGCCTAATCACGCAGAGGGAGATTCTCATCAATAACTGTCTTTTCTCAATAACTTTGTAGAACCTGTTGACTAAATCTATCAAGAGGAAAGGGGTGCTTACCAGTTAGGCTAAAACATTAAGAACAACTGCTTCGGCATGGCGAGTGACAGTATGATAGACCACTTGGACCTCATAGTCACAGGGTTCGAGGTTCATGGCAGTCGTATCAAGGCTTCAAGGTACCAAGGTAGTTTATAGTAGGTAGTATGGACACAATGAAAAATCTAGCTCCCCAGTAGGTTTAAACAGGTTGCTTCTTCACCAGAAGGGCATTCCGAGTGTCCATTGAAGTCATTTGAAGTCCAAATTATAACCTTTTTTTTCGAATCTGGTATGGTAGATCAGACTCTGTTTAAGGTTGTTCACAAAACGTACCAGTTTCTTGCTGGTTAGAAGCAAATGTGGCTGTACTACTATTGTCATGGTTACTTCTACAGAAGATACTAACAAAAATTAAGTTAGCTAATATAAGATACAAAAAGTACTTTACTCCTGTACCAGCTAGTGCTCTGACAAACGAAAATGCCATTTTACACTTTTTTATTGTTGTTTTCAATGAAAAGTTAAAGTAAATCTATTTTCGATCCAATACACTGAGTGTTCAATATTGTAATATTTGCACCGTGTGAGGAAGTTTCCTCCAGAACCCTAGGCCTTATCAAGGGTGGTAAGGGTCGATAAGTGAAAAGACTGAGTATCTCAAACTTCCATTTTATTACTTTCTATCAGTATCCTAACACATATGTGTTTATGTACAATCTTATATACACTCTGATCCTGGGTCCGTAGTCCTACTACCAGGCAGTGTCTCCGGGCTCGTATTCGGGGGTTGGGCAGAGGTTGGATCAGGTCTTGCTTGCGCCCTTACTGGCCCGGTGGTCTACGACACTCCTAAAAGATATCCGTGTGGGTCCGCGGGCTAGATCCTTTGGCACCTTCACCCCGGAATCCTCGGTCCCCTAGCTGCTGCTCTCCACTGGAGACGGTTCTGGCTTTCCTGCACAGAAGTCAAGCTGGGCCGGTTTAATGTGCTAATGCTCTCTACGGGAGACGATTCTGGCGTCACTTGCTCAGAAGAAAGCACTCTCTAGACAATCTACTCGGTCTGCAGTCCGACGTAAACTGTCGTCAATACTCGACGTATACCTATATATATATACTATCATAAGGTGGTGGGGGACTACATGAGTCCTCCCCACCTACGACTACGGACCCGCGGGCTCAACACGCCCATGCGAGGGTTCCGGGGGCTCAACACGCCCGTCCGACGGTGCCCGGGGCTTAACACGCCCATCAGGTGTCTCGCGGGCTCAACACGCCCATGTGAGGGTGCCGGGGGCTCAACACGCCCGTCCGACGGTGCCCGGGGCTTAACACGCCCATCAGGCCCCACACCGGTGGCTCAGCACGCCCATCAGGCGGCGTCGGGCCCCAAGGCCTAACTGACTTCTCGGTGCCAAACACCCTGGTTATATATCCGCCGAATGATACGCAAGAGGTGGGGGGTGAGCACCTTACCACCCCCATCGGAGCATCTCTCCCCTCCTTTGGAGTCATTTTGACGTCTCCGAGTACCTTTGTATCTTTAACCTCAAACCTTCTCTCAGGGGTCAAAAACACTTCTTTACACTCCCCCTTTTCTTCCCAATGAGGAAATAGTTATTTGTGCAACTAGTGAGAAAAGTGAGCAATTGACTCACTTGAGAGAAATCCTTACTCACGAGCCGTAGGCGAGTGAGGAATGGTTTCTCGAGTGAGGCAATTGTACTTTGAACTCGAGTTGCACATTATACTTTTCCTACAGTTACCATAAAATAAATAAATTTTTTAATAAACATAACCTATTTTTACACAGAAGTGAACTTTTAATATAACATTTAACGTGAAGTGACAAATACAACAGTACAACAGCTGACCAGCTGATTTACAGCCAGTGCTGCCAACGTATTTCGCGCGCATACGACGTTGCCTGCATGTTACGCGCTCACTATTTCGTGCCTTCACGTTGCAAATCTGGAGTGAGACAAAGTAATTAGAGTGAGACAATGTTAACATTGTCTCACTGATGAGCGAATTGGCCACTTTGCTTTCTCAAATCAGTGAGAGAACATGTACATTGTTAGGTAACTGTAGGAAAAAATAATTCCATCTTCCCTTTTGGCCTTACCTTATTTATTCTATACATCTTTACCAACCTTCTAATATCAAACTACCATTTCTTTCCTCTATGAGACAATGCTAGGGTTTAAAAATTTAATTCCAAAGTCAGAACCAAAATTTTTACTTTATTAAATAAAAAATAAAAATTTCACTTGTCGTAACTTAAATCAATAACATTTTTAAAACAAAACATAAACTTTTTTCTATCTTTTTGTTAACAAAACATAACTAAAATGTACTCTCCTTTACAAAAATCTCCGGTCTTCTTATTTGGAGGGCTTCCTGTAGCGGGTCTTGTCGGATCGGTCCCTGTATTTTGTTTTCTTATGTTTTCTCGCTTTATTTCTCATTAAACTCCTTTAATGAGAAATAAAGCGATTACCGAATACCTTGTGGTACCTCATATTCATTTGCCTTCGACTGGTTGGCGTAGCTAGTGGATCCATCGATGGTTGGGGTGCATTCAGTATCCCTACTTGGACTACCTCTTGCTGAACTGCCACGATCCTGTTATTTTCTATGGGTACTACCGTGTACTTTAGCTTCATCAAGGACTGAAGAGATGGACCAGACGAGGAGACTTCTTGATCAAATGTGATTGGTACAAGCTCCCAATCGTTACCAAATTCTTCCGGGACCTTTTGTATGATTGAGTTTGTCTCTGCCGTTAACTCATCTGTGATTTCCTCCGTTAATTGTTGTTGCTCTTCTGCTGTGATGTCTTCATCAAGGACATCCTCCTCTGACGTTTTAGGCGGGACTTTCTTCTTGTTCGGTGAGCCAATAGTATTCTTTTCTTCGTCGGAACTCGAAGAACTACTGCTTGATGAACTTGATGAAGATGAGTATGATGAGGGACTTTGGTCCTCCTGTTTCTTTCTGTTCGTTTTAGTTTCCCCTGTGACTCGGGAGTGATGTGATTGCCGTTTTATATATTTTTCTGCTTCTGGTCCTTTTGACGTGGTCTCCTCTCTTATGTCATTTTTCAGTTCCGTGAACATTGGTGATTCGCTACGTTTGATTTTCTTCCTCCCCCTTTTTGCAGGTAAGATTTTAACCCCGGGAATCTCAGGTTGGGGTTGGTGATGTGATTTGATGCGTTTGTGCTTCAATTCATCAACCATGACTTTTCGCAACCAGGGAATGATGCGTTGACTATACGAGATAGTGCAATCAGCTGTGTAAGCCTCGGCTGTGAGGCACAGAAATACGCCGCAGTCCATTTTTGAGTACTGTTTGGGTACTCCTCTTGGTATAACCTTCCATTTTCTGGATAAGAATACCTCTCGTCGCTTGTGTAGTGCTTCAGATCTTAAATATTCTAGAAACACGTTTGTGGCATCACTATGTTCTTTGTGAAGGCTATCAAAGACGATTATCTCTTTTGTTCTGGTTCTGAGATCCACAATAAGTAGAACCCAGTGCTCGATTTTCTGGATAAAATACGGGATCAGCAAGATGTCGAACCAAAATATGTCTACTTTCTTGGTCCAGGACTTAACTCCCTCATAACGATGTTTTAGTAATTTCTACATAAAATGGGTATTAAAGACGTATACACTCGGCCATTCACCCCTGGTGCCTCTTGTTTGTAAAATATTGAGGTACTCTGCGATCACTTAGTCGTTGATACATTGGTTACTCTTTAAAGCAGTCAAGTCTTCCTCGTGGAGTTCCATGGTGTTTATTGTTTGACCGACCAACCACTAATGACCAATTTCCTGCTCACCCAGACCTCCATTAGATTGTTTATTTTCCTTGTGTGAAATACAAAGGAGCCTCCTTTGACCTTTACCCCACTTAGCCTCCTTATCTTAGGGTTGTCCGGCTAAGTGCATTCCGTAACTACAATATTGGGAAATCCCAATATTCCGTTGGGTTTCTTCTCTGAGCCTTATTATTTCGATTCATATCCCGGTCTAATTATTGTTTTATTTCCCTATTGTAGTTTTGACATCTTTTACGTGCACTCTTGTAGGTTTTCCCTTACGGTAAATTTCTATTACTACTGGGGAGAGAACTTTGGTAATTATATGAGGCCCCAAGTATTTGGGTAATAGTTTTGCATTTATGGCTTTATGGGCCTGTTACAGGTGTCTTCCCTGCAGAATACTTTGTCTCCTATCTTTGGTTTATAGGGTCTTCTTCTGAGATTGTAATAGTGTCGTTGAACTCTTTGAGCTTTCTCTAAATTACTTTTCACTAGTTTAAAAATGGCCTGCATTTCTTGTGCTTTCAATCTCGGGTCTATGTCAATAAATTCATCTGTTGGTAAATTTAACAGTTGAGGGATGTGTAGTTCCCGCCCAAAATTAAGGTAAGCGGGTGAGAATCCAGTCGAGTTATGTGTTGCAGTATTGAGTGCAAACATAAACTCGGGCAACAATAGGTCCCATTTCATTTGGGTCTAGTTTATGTATTGCGCTATCATTGTTTCAATCACTTTATTTGTCCTTTCAACGGGGTTTACCTGTGGTGTATATGAGGGAGTGAATCGGTGTATAATACCGTATTCCTTGGCTATCTGGTCGAAGAGAGTACTCGTATACTGTGTACCATGGTCTGAGATTAGCGTGTATGGTGTTCCGTGTCTCAAAATTATTTTTTCCTTAAAACCTGACTGACGGCTCGTGCTGTAGCTGCTCTGATAGCCGAACACTCTATCCATTTGGTAAACGTGTTTTGAAACATTACTAAATAGCAGTTGCCTTTTGTTGACCGAGGAAATGGACCAACTAGGTTGGTACTGACAGTGTTCCAAGGACCCTTTGGACACCTAAATTGTAGTTCTCCTTGTTTCAATTGATTTGTGTGCTTAAATCTTTCGCAGTTCTCGCAGATACGGACGTATCTGGAGACGTCCCGAAACATACCAGGCCAATAATATGACCGAACTATCCGGTCATATGTTTTTGCTATTCCCAAGTGTCCTGCTTGCGGATCATCGTGGTTGGCTTGGAGTATCTCGTTTCTTCTTTCATGAGGAACACATAACTTCCAAGGCGATGTAGTACTCCTATCCCCTCTCCTACATTGTTCCATATGTGTTTATACAAACTATCATCGACTATTTTAAATGTGGTATATTTTCCAGGTTGAGACTTGACCCTCGTAACCATTTTATCATACCATTGAGTCTTTTTACTATAGGTGGGCTCGGGTAAGAGTGTGGATTCAGTGTCACATACCATTAGGCTCTCGGCTGTTTCTGTAGTCTGATACATTCTTGAAAGAGCGTCCGCAACTTTGTTCATCGCCCCTTTTCGATACTCTATCCGGAAGTCGTATTGTTGCAGTTCCGAGTACCATCGGGCAAGCCGCCCTGAGGGACTTTGTAGAATGCTGAGCCATTTTAATGCTTGATGGTCGGTGTAGACGATAACGTGGTATCCTTCAATATATGGACGAAATTTTATGAATGTGTGTAGAACGGCTAAACATTCTTTCTCTGTGGTCGAATACCGTTTCTCTGTGTCATGCAAGCTTCTACTCAAAAATGCTATTACTCTCTCTTGTCCTTCTAACTTTTGGAACGAGGTAGCTCCTAAGTCAGATGCATCTGTCTGTATGTAGAATTGTTCCGAAAAATCCGGACAGGCTAAAATTGGTGCCTGGGTTAGTAGTGATTTAACTTTTTCAAAGGCTAAATTTTCCTTCTCGGTCCAATTCCACTTAACCGTTTTCCTCAGAAGTTTATTCATCGGGGCTGTTACTTTAGAATATTCGAGGATGAATCGCTTATACCATCCTGCCATCCCTAAGAAGCTGCGAAGCTCTCTGACCGTCCGAGGTGCTGGATAGCGTACCACAGCTTCGATTGTATCTGGGTCAGTTGCAATTCCCTCGGCGTTAACCATATGTCCAAGATATCTTAATTCTGTTTGGCAAAATTTACATTTGTCGAGGTTTAACTGTAGCTTTGCGTCTCTTAGTCTGTTGAATATTTTTGACAAATTCTGAAGATGTTCCAACAGTGTTCTGCCCAGCACTATTATGTCGTCTAAGTAGGTGAAGGCAATTTGCTCGAGGTCCGGGCCTAGGACTGTATCCAATAGTCGTTGAAAAGTAGTGGGTGCCGAATGTAATCCAAATGACATTACCTTAAACTGGCAAAGTCCTCTCGACGGGGCCGTAAAAGCTGTCAGTGGTCGGCTCTTTTCTTCCAGGGGAATTTGCCAATAGCCATCTTTTAAATCTATGGTCGATATGTATTTAGCCTCTTTTAGCCGATCCAAGATAGCCTGTACTTGCGGCAATGGGTAAGCATCATTCACCGATTTTAAACTAACACAAAACCGATATTTCCCGGAGGGCTTTTTCACTAGAACTAATGACGAGCTCCACGGGCTTACTGACGGTTCTATTACACCTTCTTTCAACATCTTATCAACCTCCTCATTGATAACCTGCTGCATTGCTGGGTTTCTGGGTTGGTACCGATGTTTTATCGGTTGTACCCCCGGTTTTAGTCGTAGCTTGTGTTCCACAAGATGGGTAGAGTCACATATTCCTTCGAACTTCCTAAGTTCAAAATCCAAAAACTCTTTCACTTTCATTGCCTCTTCCGTTGTTAGACTTTTAATGTCATAAATGGATTCCTGATCCAAAAATAGAGCCGGGACGCTAGAATCCTTGTTATTCCAGTATAGCTCCTTTTTAGGGACGTTAATAATTATTCCCCACTCCTGCAGAGTTTCCATACCTAGACAAATGTCCGCTACAAGTCCTGGTAACAAATACATTTTTGCCGAATATTTTTGTTCGTTTGAAACAACTCGGAAAGTATAACATTTTTCAATTACCACTCTGGTTCCATTACAAACTTTTGCAAATTGGGACTCAACGCTTTTTGCCTTAATTCCCCTTTTTTCCAGGACATCAGCTATCTTCTGGCTGATATAACTCTTACTTGCCCCCGTGTCCACTAGGGCGTTTATCTTATTCTCTAAGATATTTACAACTATATACATTCTATTATCCATATTATTTTGTTCTGCCGTTTCACTGATCTTACTTTCCGTAATGGGTCTCATTTGGTTTGGGCACCTACCGGTTGCGCGGAGTGGTAAGATTTTTCACGAGGGTTAGTTTTATGGCCCCCCAAGGGTAGAGACCGGTCGCGCGGAGCGGTCACTCTGCTCATCGAACCGTAATCCTTTCAACCCCCATACTCAGGTGTAGGAGAGCCAAATCCAAGAATTAGCAAGCTCCGATCCAAAGGATAATTGCAAAGACTGTCTCTTGCAAAACTTAACTTTACAATGTATATTGATGTATTTTGAATGTTGATTGTTACTTCAAAATAATATTACAAATGCGAAAGTTTGTGTGTTTGTTTGTTATGGAATATATTATGGAAAACTCACGATGTACATAATAGTTCAATTCAATCAATATTTCTTTTAAATCATACTTCAAAAGCTGATCTTGTTTTTTAGTGTTTTCAACAAAATCTTCCCACTCATAGCCACATTAAGTTTTTCATAATAACTATAAATTCCAAAAAAATTCTATGATCTTCCTATGTCTCCCATATTATGTAAATCGGCTCTTTCAATTAAAAAAATGAAGCACAGTGTCAATTCAGTTTACTTTTAGTATATCAAATTTTCCAGGCTTTCTTACTTTTTTCCGTTGTAACTGATTTGTTTTTACTAAAATACTATTTTTTTCATGATATATTTCTTTACATTTTTGACGTCAGTAGTTGCTGCTTATTGTAATCGGTCATCGTCCCACGCGATGTGGAAAGAAAGGCTGGATACTTGTGTCTAGCTTTCAAAAGTTTACAAATCTGAATTTCTTATTTTTATATACTATAACAGTCGATTTCATTTTTGGAAACTTAAATCTTCAATTGGAGTAAAAGTTTCAGAGACTCCATCATATTATAAGTAGTTTTAAATTAGCTACCTTAAACAGAACAGCAACCAGTTTTCCATAATTACTTCTGGAACTTCAAAGACCGGTGGGAAAGAGCTCTCAGGGCCCGAGAACTGTAGGCCTATTTGAATCTCAAACAACCAGTATATTAAGTTCATACATTTTGGTATATTGAGAAATTGGAGTTTATGTTTGTTTAAGAGGTAGTTAAAACAACGGGAATAAAACATCATTCAACCGACTAATAGGGTCATAGGGTCTTGAATCCCTATGACCATAGTTATTATTTCTCCGATCAAAATTTTGAGGATGATACTGATTACTCTGTCTTACAGGACGTTGTTGAGGCCTCGGGAGGTCGTCTCTACCTTTATACGCAATGTCCGGATACATGGATTGTGCAGCATTCACGGGAGGGCGGAAGTTATTTGCCGATTGTTTAATGGGTTCATACTCTTTTGCAGCGACCATTAGCTCATCGATTGTTTTTATATTCCCTCTGAGACCATATAATTTATACTCTGGGAGCATGTTTTCGTAAATCTGATTAAATTGTTGCTCGGAAGAATACTCTCCATGTCGTCGCATCAGGGTCTGAACACTGATTGCGTAGTCATTAAATAGTTCGTTTTGACCTAAGGTACGAACTCTTATTTCGGAATCCAATTTTTCCCTATTGCGCTTTGGCAGGAATTGATTTTCTAGATGGGCTAAAAATTCACCCCACGTTTTCCAGAGAACCGGTACCAGAGAAGCGCCTTTCCTTTGAGTTACTCTGGGAGAGCAGGTAATAATTCGTCTTCCTCGATATTTTAGGCTTCCCTCATTTCGTTAACTCGTTCCAAAAAGAGAAGTACATCCTTATCCCCATCGAAGAAAAGGTTCCACTTTCGGACTGTATTGCATACATTAATATTTTATAAATATTTGTGACTCACCATCTTGGAATCTTCTTTGGTTGGTGATTTTATTTCTGTAGTCTCTCTAGACGATCCTGGTGGTGGGGTAGCTAACGCAGGTATGTATTCTCCTCTGATAAAACTGCTAAGCATACGACGATCAGCTCTCACTGTTCCTGAAGAATGAAGCCCCAATTTTCTTAACTCCTCGACTAATTCCGCCTTCTTGAGGGTATATATCCAACGTGTCCTCTGGTTCCTCTTTTCTTTCGCGACTATACTTCCGTTGTCCGATTCACTGTCAGACGGTATTTTTCTATTCTTCAATAACGTAGTATTATTTACAATATTTACAGTTTCCGGGTCTTCTTTACCCTTTTCAAAAAATTCCACTAAAGTCTTCACTTCAGTCCCTGTTCGGGTGCCAAAATCTTGTGAGGAAGTTTCCTCCAGAACCCTAGGCCTTATCAAGGGTAGTAAGGGTCGATAAGTGAAAAGACTGAGTATCTCAAACTTCCATTTTATTCCTTTCTATCATTATCCTAACACATATGTGTTTTAGTCCAGGAAAACATATCATATCAAAAATCAGACAAAATCCGACCACGGGAAACCCCCGATAAATCACTTTCAAAATGGTGGACAGACCGAAACTCAAAATCTAACTTAGCATATAATTTTAAGATTCATTGATTTTGTTTCCGATATTATTTAACGTTATATATTTTCAAAATATTAGAAACTATGAGTTGGCAACCCTGTTTTAGTATACTGCTTGTATTGTTATTGTAAAACAGCTGTTATATTGTTGTTTTTATTTTGTTTAATTTTAGCCCTATTTCAATATTTGTCAATGTAAGCGAACATTTTAAAACTTTGTGAGATACAGTTCGGATTCCTTTTTCGTATATTAACTAATTTGTTATGTTAATTATATGTAGGATTATTAATCATGGAAGTTGACGATGACATTGTTGATGTGTCTGTGATATGTAATCAGAATTTTTTTATTGTAGGATACACTGTAAAGCTTTCTGAAAAGGGGCAAATAGCATAAATGAAGCAAGCCGTTTCCTCAAAAGCAAAGTATTTGCAACTTCCGGTGAAAGTGTTCATGTATTGTGTGGAAAAATATTTACCGATAAAAAGAATATTGGCATTTCAAAGCCCAAGGGTAGCTTTGAAGAAGTAAGAAGAAAAGTGTGTGCCTGATTGATAGCCCTGTTTTAATTACTACTTGATGTTTGTTTTGTGAAAAATTGGTGAGATTTCATCCAAACATAAGCCAAAGACCGAAAGTGCGAAAGTAAGAACCACACAGTTCGTTGGAACCATAAAAAATGCTGTGAAAAACGCTTTGATAAGTTTAGTGGCACGCGGCATGTTGGCATACTGCTCATAAGATCTTGTGTCTGTAGGTTGTATCTATCATCAATCATGTAGTAACAATTTTCGTGGTTGGAGAAATATTCCTCGAGAATAATACACTAACAAGAACAAAAGTTATGGAGAGCAGATGGTTTTTGGGGACCTAATCTCAAAAATGGGAGAATATCTTCAGAGTGGACAGAGTACATGAAGATAAAGCTGCTTATGATCGTAAGTACATGAAGGTAAAGCTTTGGAAATGCTATGGAGAAAACTTTATAATATCTGGTAGTGTAGGGAAATCAGACATAGTAACGTAACGTATTAAATTCAAAGTTACCATAAAAAATACATCACATTCTCGTGATACTGAGTTGAGAAAATTCAGTTAATAGAAGCTGCTGCAAAAATAATAAAAAGTGATGTCAAAACCCATACCAATACAAGAATGAGTCAATGAGTACCCATCACCTAATGAACTAACAGTTAGAAATGCATTGAATTTCATTCCTAATACATTACAATTGCTGTTATCTAAATTGTTTGTAGAAAAGTCGTAATATTTGTACTTTGCACGGTAAGAATAGGTCATCAGAAACTTGGGCAAAGTTGACATTTTGGAATATAAACATTCCAAAACCATGTTGGAAAACATATTATTCTGTAAACTCTTCATATTACCAAATGTTCCGCTTTGTGGCAGATCTCAACATAAAAAACCAGGTTGGTTGGGAGCTATGCAGATAATGCATTCAAAATCTGATGTTACACACCCATGAAAATCTTCCATTTCATTTCTTCCTATATTTGATATGGCAGCAGGAGACATGAGTTGTATATTTTCAACACTAACATAAACTAGCATAACTTAACAAATTAGCATGGTTTCCCATGTGTACTTTTGATCTAACCTTGTTTTGGAGAGCTTCTCAAATAATAAAAACTGAAAAAAGCTTCAAGACATTACTTTAATACTTGGAACATTGCATACGCTGATTGGGCGCAATTGGCACTCTCATGAATAGATCGGGATTATTTATTTTTTATTGATGACTGGAAAAGCTGTTTCTAGAGCGATGAGAGGACATATGATTGTAGATGCAGCCCTCACTACCCTAATAGTGTCAGAGGGTTTTCCTCCCAATGAACATGGAAATTCCCAAGAATTAGTATAACTTAGTATGGCTAATTAGTATGGCTTGTGACATACTCGATGGTATTATGACCGGTCAAAAACAATAAAGGACAATGAGCAAAATTATGTGTTATCTTTAATAAAATTGTCACTGCTCTGGAGACAAAGACAAATGATTTGCAATCGTCCTCGAGAACTAGTCAATTATTGTGGTTGGAATATCAGCGAATGATTATGACTGTACGATTGTTGATACTATAGAAGCCGACATTAACTCTTGGGATCTTTATTTGTATGCTATGCGTGAGATCTACCGATAGTTGTAGCATCCAGAAGATTGTGGTTGGTATAAAGAAAATTATGTATACCATCCAATACTCTGCGACTTACCACCAGCTCCAGACTAACTTTAAAATATGATCCCATGTTCCTACAAAACAATCTGCGTTTCTTTACACTGTGGGTGCAAGCGCAAGGGATTACCATGTTGAACAGCATGTAGGGGTTGTAAAATGAAGGGATTTAAGAACTGCTATCGCCCGTCAAACTATGGTAGTGATGAAAGTGATGAACATGACTAATGAGAGTTTTTATTTTATCAATCAGTTGTACAGTCAAATCAACTTATGAAGTATCTTGTGATTCTAGAGAAATAGTAGATCTTAACATTATGTACTATATAAAGGTCAATTATAGTATTTTAAGCTGTAAATAAGCATTTTATAGTAGTACACAGCTTAAATTTAAAAATATTTTTCTAAATTTTGAAAAGATTCTGTCCGCCATTTTGAAGTGTGTTTTTGGGGGTGTTCCTGTTGTCGGATTTTGTATGATTTTGGATATGTTATAGAGCTATAATTTCTAAACCAAAAGCCATTGAGAAAGTTTCTGTTGCAATCTTTTCCATGTTGCAGCACTGTTTTTTTTTGACTATTTATGTACAATCGTATATACACTCTGATCCTGGGTCCGTATCCCTACTACCAGGCAGTGTCTCCGGGATCGTATTCGGGGGTTGGGCAGAGGTTGGATCAGGTCTTGCTTGCACCCTTACTGGCCCGGTGGTCTACGACACTCCTAAAAGATATCCGTGTGGGTCCGCGGTCTAGATCTTTTGGCACCTTCACCCCGGAATCCTCGGTCCCCTAGCTGCTGCTCTCCACTGGAGACGGTTCTGGCTTTACTGCACAGAAGTCAAGCTGGGCCGGTTTAATGTGCTACTGCTCTCCACTGGAGACGGTTCTGGCGTCACTTGCTCAGAAGTAAGCACTCTCTAGACAATCTATCCGGTCTGCAGTCCGACATACTGTCGTAAATACTCGAAGTATACCTATATATATACTATCGTAAGATGGTGGGGGACTACATGAGTCCTCCCCTCCACCTACCCGCGGGCTCAACACGCCCATCCGACTGTGCTGGTGGCTCAACACGCCCGTCCAGCGTACCCGTGGCTCAACACGCCCATCAGGTAACTCGCGGGCTCAACACGCCCATGCGAAGGGGGCCGGGGGCTCAACACGCCCGTCCGACGGTTCCGGGGGCTCAACACGCCCGTCCAGCGTACCCGTGGCTCAACACGCCCATCAGGTAACTCGCGGGCTTAACACGCCCATGCGAAGGTGCCGGGGGCTCAACACGCCCGTCCGACGGTGCGGGGGGCTCAACACGCCCGTCCGACGGTGCCGGGGGCTCAACACGCCCGTCCGACGGTGCCGGGGGCTCAACACGCCCGTCCGACGGTGCTGGGGTTCAACACGTCCATCAGGTAACTCGCGGGCTCAACACGCCCATGCGAGGGTGCCGGGGGCTCAACACGCCCGTCCGATGGTGCCGGGGGCTTAACACGCCCGTCCAGCGTACCCGTGGCTCAACACGCCCATCAGGTAACTCGCGGGCTCAACACGCCCATGCGAGGGTGCCGGGGGCTCAACACGCCCGTCCGACGGTGCCGGGGGCTTAACACGCACGTCTAGCGCACCCGTGGCTCAACACGCCCATCAGGCAACTCGCGGGCTGAACATGCCCATGCGAGGGTGCCGGGGGCTCAACACGCTCGTCCGACGGTGCCGGGGGCTCAACACGCCCGTCCGACGGTGCTGGGGTTCAACACGTCCATCAGGTAACTCGCGGGCTCAACACGCCCATGCGAGGGTGCCGGGGGCTCAACACCCGTCCGATGGTGCCGGGGGCTTAACACGCCCGTCCAGCGTACCCGTGGCTCAACACGCCCATCAGGTAACTCGCGGGCTCAACACGCCCATGCGAGGGTGCCAGGGGCTCAACACGCCCGTCCGACGGTGCCGGGGGCTTAACACGCACGTCTAGCGCACCCGTGGTTCAGCACGCCCATCAGGTAACTCGCGGGCTCAACACGCCCGTGCGAGGGTGCCGGGGGCTCATCACGCCCGTCTGACGGTGCCGGGGGCTCAACACACCCGTCTGACGGTGCCGGGGGCTCAACACGCCCGTCCAGCGTACCCGTGGCTCAACACGCCCATCAGGTAACTCGCGGGCTCAACAAGCCCATGCGAGGGTGCCCGTCCGACGGTGCCCAGGGCTCAACACGCCCATCAGGCCCCACACCGGAAGCTCAGCACGCCCATCCGGTCTGACCCAACTGACTTCTCGGTGCCAAACACCCTGGTTATATACCCGCCCAATGATGTCCAAGAGGGGGGGGGGGTGAATACCTTACTACCCCCATCGGAGCATCTCTCCCCTCCTTTGGAGTCATTTTAATGTCTCCGAGTACCTTTGTATCTTTAACCTCAAACCTTCTCTCAGGGGTCAAAAACACTTCTTTACAACCGTCTGACCTTTTTTCTAAAATTTTTTCATATACCCAGGGTTCGTTTCATTTATTTATTTATTCTTTCGACGGTAACACCATTTTTGCATTCAAATATACATTAAATAGGATTGAATCACTAAATCACTGTATGTTTCATTGAGACAGATCCTCCACTTGGACAAAAAATTAGCCTAACCTAACCTAGGAACTGGGTTTAAGTCAACTATCTTTTCACTGTTTTGCACACTGTTCTCCCTTTAAAAGAAGGTACAAATATAGGTCCACATTTTTTATGCAAGACATTTTTCATAAGTAGCCTATTTATTCTTATAGGCCAGAACCCAGGATCTGGTATCACAATATGTGAAGAATATTCGGGTGAAGCTATGTTGAATGACTTCTAGACGCCGCGCCGCTCAGAACGATTGTTATGAATATTGAGCTAAGATAAACTAACTAACTACTATTAAAATGGTGTAATTACCTGCTTCGTGGTAATCCTAATGTTGCTAGTGTCGCAACTAGTTTCGACTTTTTACAAAGTCATCTTCAGGCGAAGGCGTCAAGGATGTCAAATGGTGGTCACTTCATATGAAGGTCGTCATTACACATAAAGTACATAAAAACACGAACACGAACACGGACATTAACACGTAAAAACGGTACATTTAACACGATTAAACGAACAGCGGTAACTGTAAAGGAATTATGTGACACGACCGGGATGGATGCAAGGTCTAGACCTTGTAAAAAGTCGAAACTAGTTGCGACACTAGCAACATTAGGATTACCACGAAGCAGGTATTTACACCATTTTAATATATTCAACGTAATCCGGAGGCTAAATTCTAAAATGTAACTAACTACTCATTTGTCCTTCAAAAAATTGGGACAGACTTGCCGAATAATGACTGATTATCGGCTGGGTTCAGGCTAGTTTGCTCAAAAGTACCAATAAGTATTACTTCGTTTCTGTCAAATGATTCCGCCCTATCACCTTCAGTCACGTTTTCTGGGTGGATTTTCTCGATTTTCAGTGATCCACGTATGAAAGTTTATTTTCGAGTGTAGTGAACTCTACATGAAGTAAGACCCCATTCTTTTACACTTCAGTCTTGGCAGTTCCAGCTTCCCCTTGTTTTCGATTATTTTTCTTCCACTTTATGGGATTTTCTGATTCTGTTCCATATTTAGCTGCTCTAAGAATTAGTTCCGCTCTTCTATTTAACTGTTCACTGTTTTCGTGATGATCTTTCACTCTGCTCCATGTTCAGATCGGTCGTATTTTGCATCCTCTTCACGGTAATGCCATTGACTTGAGACGATCCTTCAAGGTCGGTGAGCACTTTTTCACCTCAAATTAGTTGACGAATGTCGAAACTGGAAAATCGATACTTTTATCGCTCGATTGTTTTAGAGTAATCGAATCGGGTTATCGGAATCGGAGTAAATTTAAAGTATTTTCAGTGATCATTTGTTTGTCGTGATGTTCCAGTCCAGTGAGGTGAAACCCTACTGGGCTGAGGCTGTTTTAGGACTTTTTCCTCTTCAGCCAACCAGTGCCCATGAAATGTTTTACAAACTCAATGGCTTTAATTTTAACTTTCAATAGGTTACTAAATTTAAAAATATAAGTTAAACCTTTTTATGTGGTGCGCCTAAAAGAGACCCATTGAGCTGCATAAATTGATACTACTGTTACATTCCTTGGGTACTAAGTTTGGTAATTATATCGAACTCCGGAAAAACAATTTAACTTTGGGTGACGTCCGGAGGTTAATATATACTCTAAGCTCAATTGTACCTCTTTTAATTTGTCCAGACACAGAAAAATCAATTAGGCCAATTGATTAATAGACCTACTTCACTTTGAATCAATAATTGTTACTTTTTCTCCTTGTGTATTTTGTTTTCAGCCAATGCTTGAAAATGTAATGTGTCCATACAATATTTTTATTCTTACATAAAAGATCAGACCTTTTATCTTTGATTATGTCTGTCACATTAAGACCTGTGCGCGGGTATATAGGACTAGTCATATTTAAATTTTGATTTTGATGCTACTAAATACAGTAATTTTAAATAGGTATAAGTCCCCAATGTGTCGATCAGCATCAGCCATCACAAGAAAAGGGAGGGACATTTCAATGAAGAAATCAGGAGTAAATTTACCAAGAACTGAGAGGGAGGTTATAGTTTTGTATTTTTTTATTCATAAAGAAGCTAAGCTTTTAAAATTAGTCTTAAGAGTTAGAACTTAATGAAAAGAGTAAATTACACTCCCTCTCAAGATTTAAAGGAGGAATTTTGGAATTTTTTACAAGAGCTGGGCTGATACCAACAATAGTAATACTAATGTAACAGAAATGGTCTCCATCTGATAATATTCAGTTTTGATTCAAACAAATTCTGGTCAATGAACATAACCTTATAGCAATAAGCTTTTCAACTGGTTGACATTGAATGAATTTTGATCGCATTAATTACTATCTACTGATACATTTACAAAGAAAGGTTAAATTACTGATAAATACATTACCGAAGAAGAATTTGTTCGTAAGGTACTAACATATTCGTATATTCTCTTAAAAACTTGACTTTGCGTCTAGGCGCTACATGTTATCTCCTTATGATCTTTCTTTATAAAAGTCAGAGGAATGGACTATCGATATCGTGATATATAAAAAATCATATATCAACAAAAGCTGCAGTCCAAATAAAATCTCTTCAAATAGTTATAGTAACATGTTTTTAATACTTAAAACCTCCATCAAATAGTGTTATACTGTCAAATATATTGATATGCTGATCTGCAGTTAACATTTATATGTGTTATAGGCCTACGCTTTAATCAGAAAACCTAAATCATCAGATGGAAATAGCACAGACAATTATTCACTTACATCAGTATAAGATGAAAAGCATTTGCTGTGCGTATTTGTAAACTTTCCTTACATTGTATCTTGCAGCCCTCGAGATAGAGTTTTGATCATGGACCGGAAACGAACATACATGAAAGCAACAAAGGGTCCATTTAATCTTCTTGTGTTAAAACATTCCTTACACTTACGTCTTCCAAGAGAGAGTAATAAATGTCGAATTTGTGGTTTTAAATGTAACTAGCCATATAAAGTCTAGTGTAATGAACTATCGTAATACTAATTTCATCTAGAATTTATTTTTACTTCTTACACAACTTCTTTTCATTCTGATCCAAAAATTAAAACTAGAATTTCAGTAATGCTTTTCAACGAGTGGGTTAGCATGTGGAGCTATAGCAAGTAACGAGATAATGTTTAATGCACCTACAGATATTTACAGATGCAGGAGTGACCACACTTAAATATAGTGGAACTAATAAAGATAATGAATCGGAGCTATTAACGGCTAGAGTTTAACGTAACGACAAATAGAGTGAAAGTGTAAGTACCAAATACGTGCACCAGCTTAAAAATATTGGCAAATAAAGCTACTAACTTAGTGATAGATAAATGAAGATGGCAAAAAGAAACTAGGGCAGCCACATAAGAAATAGTAACACAATTGAGTATTCAGATTTAGATAGACGATGGCAAAATGAAATAAAATAGACATATTGAGAGCGGGTGTTGAACTTTGATTTAAAGCCCAAGCAAATGATGTTTAACATAATATCTTGCATAATACAAGGGGTATTTAATTTACTTTTAACATTTGAGATATTAATCTCAACCCAGTTATTTTTGAGATGCTAGTAATGAAAGTATAAATCAAAAGTACGGTAGCATTAAAAGTAGGGCCTGGAGTGCAATGGTGTCTTCTCCCCCTTTTTAGTTTAATTTAGTTTGTTGCTGTAACTTACCTATCAAAAGTTTACCAATGATGCTACTAGTAATATGGCAGACTAACTAAGAGTTATTGTTCCTTAGCAAAGAAAATAATACTTACCTGATATATCGTTTTATAAGCTTTAACTATTTTTGCAGAATTTCGTCCTCAATGTTGATATTGAATCCTAGCAGCTAGTGTCTCGGAGAGCCTCGGGTTTGTTCCAGGCATATCCACTAAAATTAGACGAAGCTTGTACCAATCTCCCTTAAAAGCATGTATGATATCAATAATGTAAATAATGTAGCATCCTCTTTACTACGAATATAAATATTTTGCTTATTCTCACACTACACATTATGAGAATATGAATAAAGTAGTGCCATATATTTTTACAAACGTGGCAAACACTACATTCACATAAAAAGGTTATATTTTAGATAAAAAAAATAGCGCACTGTTCATAATATAACCAAGCAGAAATAGTCAATCAATAAAGATTACATAACACGGTTAAATAAGTTTGGTTGTTGGAGCAAATCCTAACAAAAATACTAAGTCTCAAAGAATCGAATTTTCTATAAATATTGGACCGTGTTCAAAAAAATAATATGTTAACTTGCACTTCATCACTTTTTTTTGCATTCTGCATTCTTGCATTTCTTGCATGACTGTACTTACTTATATAGCAAGTTTATAAAATGTCTTATAATAGCGAGATTTTTTCCAAACACGAAAATACCTTTAACGTATTTTGTCTAGTATTGATGAGTAATAAAAAATAACAAAGGATGATATATTTTATGGTAAAAGATTAGAATAATAAATTTTAGAGAAGAGTGTTGTGATAAGCCATGTGAAGATTCTTCTATACGACCTATAAACCACTCTTAAGAGTTATGGTGATATGTTTACATTAGTGTGATATACTTGGAACATTTTGTTGTGTGATATTATTGGATCATCAAAATGAAATATCATGTTGATCATACTGATAATTGAAGTATCAAAAAAGTATAAAAATGAGTATCAACAAAGAGTATTGGATATTTTAGTTTCAACTTTTTATAACTCAGAACAAATCAAACCCATTAAACAATATATAAATAGTTAAAATGTTCTTCCTTAATTCTTGAAAACCTATGATTAAAATAATGTATTGTTCTTAGTATTTGTGGTGTTATTAATTAACCATATGTTTTATGTTTAAAAGACCAGATGAACTGATTATTTATTGTTATTATTTACCTTTTGTTTTGAGATGAGTTGTTGAAATTACTAGATAAAATACTGTTCCAAAAATGTTCATTTTGATTAATTAGATAGTTTCTTCTTATGGTGTCAGGTTGAAAGAAATATGGGAAGCCGAAATAAAAGAACAACTAAAAGAAATTTGAAGAAGAGAGATTACTTACAAAAGGAATATGATCTTGAATCAAGTGAAGATGAGTTTAAGCCTAGGAATCAGGTTTGTTCAAAGAACGGTGTAAGAGATAAAACCTCAACTGAAGCTTCGAGGGTTACTACAGTTTCAGGTATGCAGACTCAAATTTCTCCACCAGAAGCTTTTGATTTTCAAAATCCTGCTTTATGGCCTCGTTGGATGAAAAGGTTTGAGAGGTACAGGATTGCTTCAGAGCTTTGCTTCAAGCCTGACAGTCAACAAATTAGTATGCTCTTGTATACTCTAGGCGACAAAGGTGAGGATCTTTTCCGTACTTTTGGTATTTTTGATGAGAATAATCTTCAGTATGAAAAAGTTGTTAAAAGTTTCAGTGATTTCTTAAAAGTCAAATGTAATATGCTCTTGATATATGAACGTGCTGGTATAACATGCTCTTGATGTATATGAACGTGCCAAGTTTCTTAAGAGAAGACAAGGGGCCGATTATAGAATAATTAATTATTAAAACTCATTTTAAGTAAACTCAACCAAAAACTATTTATTTACAAAAACTAAACAAATAATGTAAACAAACCAAATAGCAGATGATTCATACTTCATAACTCAGCTGGTAACAATAATCCTACATTTCTCCCCACCCAATTTAGGCTGAGTTTCCGAAACTATGTACATCATCATTTTCAGTTTCCATTTGCATTTTCCATTGAGGTGGATCAGTTGCACCTTCTCTTGCTCTCAGCTGGTCAGCGTGTTTTCTCTTTACATCTCCCCCAACTACAACTGTGTACGACAGCTCTCCCGTCCTTTCTTGTACTGTCCCTGGTCTCCAGCCCTTCTTCGTTTCATTTTGAACCCACACTTCTTGTTTGGCAGAAAACTCCTTTGGTTTGGATTTTAAGTCGTGGTAGTACTTCTGTCGCCACACTTGATTTTCTATTCTCTCTCTGCTATTACACCTCCACCTATCCAAAGCTGTTGGTAATCTTCTACCATAGAAAAGGACTGATGGTGGTTGTCCTGTGGTCTTTTGTGGGGTGTTTCGATACGCAAGCAACACTTGTAAAAGTGCAAGTGATGAACTGAGACCTTCTTGTTTGCAAGCACCATATCGACTCTTGAAGGTTCTGATAATCCTCTCCACTAAACCATTGGGTTTTGGATGATACGGCGCTGATGTGACATGACATATGTTATTGTTCTTACAAAAAGTCTTAAGCTCATGGGACGTGAATGGGGTGCCATTATCGGATACAATTTTTTTAGGAATACCATACCTCGAAAACCAAGTCCTTAATCTATTTACAAGAGCAGCAGTTGTCGTACGGTCCATAACTTCGATCTCAACCCATTTTGAGTAAGCATCGATTCCTACTAACCAGAATCGGTTGTCAAATGGACCTGCGAAGTCGAGATGAATTCTCTCCCAAGGATCACTTGGCACATTCCAAGGATATAGAGGCACTTCTGTGTCAAATGATCGGTTACTCTGGCAAGGGTGGCATCTACGGACATAAACCTCAACATCCTTATTCAGATTAGGCCACCAAACATAATACCTTGATAGGGATCTCATGGCCTCTATTCCAGGATGTCCTTTGTGGAGTTCTTTCAATACAGTTTCTCTCAAAATCTGTGGCACCACAATTCTTCCTAATCGCATGATTATGCCGTTTTCTAATGTCAGCTCTTCTCTCTTATTCCAATATGGTTTCATAGATGATGGCAAGCTTTCTGTATCTTTTGGCCAACCATGCTCCAGGTAGTCTGTAAGTTTCTTCATATTTGGGTCTTTCTTATACTCTCTTACAAGTTCATGATTTTGATAAACTACGTCAATTTTCTCCTGAACCAATGCTCGAATCTCTCTCTCATCTGGATCTAATACTTCTTGTGTCTTGAGTGAAAACCGAGACAAAAAATCAGCCACACAATTATCCTGTCCCTTGATGTACTGGATCTCAAAATCATACTCCATTAAATACAAAGCCCAACGAACCAAGCGGTTGTTTACTACTTTGGTAAGATCTCGATGCATTCCAAATATTCTTTCAAGTGGCTTGTGGTCCGTCCTCACCTTGAAATGTCTTCCACTGAGGTATTGTCTAAACTTCTTCACGGCAAAAACTAACGCCAGTGCTTCCTTGTCAACTGTAGCATACCTTTTTTCTGCTTCCGTTAGTGTCCTCGAGGCGTACATGACTGGCCTTTCCGTTCCATCCGGCATCAAATGTAACAGCACTGAACCCACCCCTTGTTCACTAGCATCACATTCAACAATGATCGGCTTTGATATGTCGTATGGGACTAATGTCTTCTCTAATGACAGGATATTCTTCAACTTTTCGAACGTAGTTTGTTCGGTGTCAGTCTATTTCCATTTAGTCTTCGTACCAGTCAGCTTATGCAAGCTCGAAGCGATCGCATGAAGATTAGGTATGTACCTTTCATAAAAATTTAGTGCCCCTAGAAAAGCTCGTAATTCTTTCACGTTTCTTGGCCTTGGTGCGTGTCTTATGGTTTCAACTTTGTCTTCGGAGGGATGAATACCATTCCCATCTATTGTATGACCTAAATACTTTACAGACTTCTGAAAGAACTTACATTTTGACAGTTTTGCTCTTATTCCACTTGATTCTAGCCGCCTCAAAACTTCTCTAAGAGTGGTTATATGGGTGGTCGTATCCTTACTAGAAATGATTATATCATCAAGTAGAACTCCAACATTAAGTCCTTTTAGTAAACTTTCCATGTACCTTTGAAATTTTGCTGGACTTGAGGAAAGACCAAAAGGCAACCTTTTGTAGCGAAAGTAACCTACATGAGTTGCTATTGTAAGATACTTTTGTGACTCAGGGTGTACTTTCATTTGCAAGTACGCGTCTCAAAGATCAATCACTGAAAATATCTTTCCATCAGTTAATTTGGAAGTCAAGTCATCAAAGGTCGGCAAGAGGTGTCTCTCCGGAACTATGTTTGGATTCAAGGTTGTACGAAAATCGCCACAGATTCTGACTCTACCTCCACCCTTGTCTACGTTGACAGTTGGGGTACTCCATTCTATCGGTGTTTCGGAAGGATCCACTGCTTCCAAAACTCCTTCCTGTACTAATCACCGTAATTCTCTCTCCACTGCCTCCCTTAAGGGGAATGGAACTCGTCGTGCCCCGCAAGATACAGGTTTTGTTCCACTTTTTAGATGGATAACTTCATTAGAGTCAGATATCGTTCCTAGCTCATCACGAAAGAGTTCAGAAAACTCCTGAGTTAATGTCACAACTTCCTTTTGTAACTCTTTTCTACAACTTTCTTCATTCTTGCCTGTATCTTTACTATTTGTCTTTCCATTATCAATACGCCTAACCCTTACTTCCCTAGGCAAACTAAGATTGAAAGCTACACTCCACGGCAACCCAAATAATGGAACATCATCTTCTAGTAATACAATAACTGGCAATCGCTTAGTACGATTACGTAAAGTAACGTACACAAAAGCCTTACCCATGACTTCTAGCTTATTTTTCCCATAGCCAGTGATTACATCAGACGTCTTTTTTAGAGATTCGCCACTTGAATTGATCTTATCCCAAAGAGACAAACTTATAGCACTTACCCGAGCTCCTGAATCAAACTCCATTGTAACATTATACCCGTTCAATTCTACATCTATCGTAGCTCTGGGAACCTTACTCTTGACAGACCTAATTTGTGTTCCGCTAACATCAATATCAGAACTACACTCATCATCGTAAGTTTGATCACAAGAATCATCTACTTTTCTCAAATCTGTTCTCTTGAAAAAATTATGTTTACTTTTGCACATTCTTGCGAAGTGGCCTCTCCTTGAACATTTCTTGCACACAGCAGAAATAGCAGGACACCTATCTTCACTAGGGTCATGTGTAAACCCACATCTATAACACCTTTTGAAGCCAATAGATTTCTGTACCTCTGGTTTCCTCTTTTCCTTACTGTCACTTACTTTAAGAATCTCATTTTTACACGAATGTTTGGAAACTTCTTCTCTCGCTCGTTCCATAGATTGAGCTAGCTCTAGTACTACTGTTGACTTAACACGCTCACCTCGGTTATTAACTCCCTCGGGCCATCTTTGTCTGACTTCGACTTCAAATTCTGGACAGTTGCTTCCTACTGCAAACCTATCTCGTACTCGTTCATCTAAGCTATCTCCATATTTACAACTTCTAGCTAAAGACTTCAATCTGTTATAAAACAAAATAAATGTCTCACCATCTTTTCTTATTGCTCTTTCGAACTCAAACCTTGTTGCAAAAAGGGTCCTTGTAGGCTTGAACAACCGGTTGGCTTCCTCTTTTACTTCGTCGTAGGTGCACTCCTCCCAGGCCCTTGGATACATCTGGTCCGACAGTGCCCTGAGGTGCTCCTCTCCGATATTTGCCAATAGAAGATCTCGCCGAGCCGCTTGTTCTTCTGTGTTAGCACCACCCAGTCCCTTAACTCTGCAGGTCAACTCAAAACGAGCTATGTAGTCTTCCCACAATTGTTCACTATTATACTCTTTAAATGAAAATCTGCTCATTCTATCTTGTATGCAAGACATGTTACTACAGTCAATTACACTCCTATACTGAGACTGGTCTGTTTTCCTCGGCATTTTCTCGTCGCCAATATAGAATAATTAATTATTAAAACTCATTTTAAGTAAACTCAACCAAAAACTATTTATTTACAAAAACTAAACAAATAATGTAAACAAACCAAATAGCAGATGATTCATACTTCATAACTCAGCTGGTAACAATAATCCTACACCGATGAAACAGTAGATTCTTTTATAAATGACCTTCATAAATTAGCTGAAACGTGTGAATTCGGAAATTTAAAGGAAGAGCTGATACGTGATTTGATTGTAATTGGAGTCAATAATCCAAAACTTTCAGAGACTCTACAAATGGACGATTCACTAACTTTAAGGAAGGCTATCAACAAAGTTCGGCAATCCGAGTCTATTTTGAAACAGCAAAAAGTAGTAAGAGATCGAGTAGGCGACATATCAAATTCAATTAGTCAAGATGAGGTAGTAGGAGCCGTTAGCAGTAAAGTAGGCTCTTTCAGAAATAAGTTGAGATGTAACAAATGTAACGTATATCATAAGTATAGGGAGTGCCCAGCATATAAAGTTGAGTGTTTTAGATGTGGTGAGAAAGGACATTTTGCTAAGTGTTGTATAAAACAAGGACAGAAAACAATACGGGAAGTTGAGGACAACAACGGAAATGACACTTCAAATTTTTGTTTGGGTGAAATTCAGGTAATGAAGTACTGCAAAGAATGCCCTGTAGTTGAATAGAAACCAATGAACATAAAGTTGGGTTTAAAATGGATACAGGGGCCGATGTATCAGTCATTGGAGAACATCAGGCTCGATCCCTCGGTCTCCAATTACAAGGTTGTGATCGTGTATTGTATGGACCAGGCAAAAATAGGCTCAACATTCTGGGTGTAGCTAAGGTTCTTCTCAAATACAATGACCGAGTACTATCAGAAGATTTGTACGTGCTAGGTAAACAAAATTCTCCGTTGCTAAGCCGAAATGCACTACTTAGTTTAGGTCTGATAACCTTTAATGTCAATTTAATTGATAAAGATGAAGTTGAACAGTTATGCCCAAAGGTTTTCAATGGGATGGGCAGTCTAAACAGTACATACAAGATTAAACTACAAGAAAACGCTCAACCTTATGCAGTAATGTCCCCCAGAAGAGTGGCTGTATCTCTATACAAACCAGTAAGAGAAGAGCTAGATAAAATTATAAAAGAAGGTGTAATTGAAGCCATATCAGAACCAACAGAATGGTGTTCACCCATTGTAGTGGTGCCTCGTGTAGGAGGTAGAATAAGGCTATGTGTAGATTACACAAAACTGAATACTTACGTGCAAAGAGAACATTTACAACTACCATCAGTAGAAGAATCCTTGGGTAAGATTGAAGGAGGTAAATATTTCAGTAAACTGGACGCAGCTAATGGATTTTGGCAAATACCTCTTGACGAAAGTTCATACAAGTTAACAACTTTCATTACTCCATTTGGAAGGTATTATTTCAAAAGGCTACCATTTGGAATTTGTTCTGGCCCAGAGGTATTCCAAAAGAGGATAAGTCATTTACTTAGTAAATAGCCAAATCTTGGCTTGCATAATTCTTAAATTAATAAAATTATTGTTTTACTTTTTGAATATGATAAACATTACCTTATTAATAACAATAGCATTTTAAATTAATTTTCAGGACTCATTGGTTAAACTCATAATGTATTAATTACATAAGTTAAGTTGCTTTAAAAGCTTATAGCTTCAATGTAATTATCCATATCCAGTTAAAAATTCATTGTGCATAATAACTACTAAAATAATTCTTACGTTATATGGTTATTTTTTAATTAAGGCTTCATTTCAAAACCAATTCACAAGGATCAATACAGTATAATGTAAATATAAGAGTTTTATAGCAGTACGTAAGCCGTTGATTTTCTTCTTAATATCAAGAAATGACCATCAAGCTGTGTTGAAACGGAACCGGAAAAGAACCATTTGGTGATTCATGAGTTTCCGGAAAAACCACCCTGTCCAAGTCGTCTGCTAGAAGTGTATTTGAGATTTGTATATTATGAACTAGTACATACATTTTTATATCGCCAGTTGGTATTGAGCGTGAAAAATTTAGTTCATGTTTATTTCACTGTAATTATTATCATACAGACAAAACATAAGTAAAAGCATATCATAAATCTATTGCGATCTTAATTTAAAATAAGAATAATATCTTTTTTAAAGTCTGGTGGGTTGGGTTTTAATTTCATTGAAAAAACAAAATTACAAATAGTTAATTTAGAGGGAGTTGAAGCACCTTCTTAAAATTTGGAAACCGTGGTGACCAAGCGACATTATTATTTAAACGTATTCTACATATTCAATATCTCCCTACAACACAGTTGAAAACGACCTAATCTTGCTGGTTCTCTTAAATCTGTTACCATTACCAGCCAAGTAAACAACTAAGTGAAAGAAATACCAAGCATAATTTTTGTAAGTCCATTGTATGCATTTTAAGAGAATCAGGGAACATTCATCAATTGAATGTAGTTACCGAACACGGTGCAGCTACACAGCTGATTAGATCAGTAAGCGAATTAACTTTGGGCCTCGGGTTGTTGGTCGAGCTGCGCATTTAGACCCTACAACCATTAGTCACTCTTGGTCAGGGGTTGTAAAATATAACATGTTTATAAGTCTATTGTATTTTAATCCGTATTCCTAATTTCAAAAGAAATATAATTTGTTGCCAAGACTTTTCCAATGCGATCATGATTTTTGATCTGGCTTTGGTCCCTGAGGTAACCCGGGTTCAAATCGTACCAAACCACCAATTGATTTTGTTTAAGTGGTAATGCTGCAATCCCTAGGTCTAGCCTGAAGAAATATGGAAAACAATCCCGGGCTCGTTCCTTTATCGTTTTAGGACAAATCAAGTATTTGGCAACCATAACGACAAAGCCGCAAGGCCGCTTATGACCTAAGCGATGATGAATTTATCTGTGTTGTTAATTGGGTCAGCTTGTTTGATGTATGAGCAATTAGTAATATTCTACGGTACATTAACGGTTCATGGGTTGTTCGCCATACTTGGTGAGTGAATGAACAGATACTTCATTTTTGTGTTGGTTAAATAGCGTTAGTCTTTTCAACCATTTTTATATTCAATGAAAGTTGGGTTTACATTAAAATGACATAAAGCTTTACCAACCATAATAATAAGTAAACCATAAATAAGAATACGAATGGAAATAATACATTTAAAAATTGTAAAAAATCTGCGTATATACCTACTGAAATATTTTAATATATTTTAAAAAACAATGTATGCATTCAAAAGGGGTTTAGTTCAAGAGGTGACAGTACAACAAACATAAAGGAATTTCAGAATTCAATGAATATTCCCCGATTCGCATGACGATTTGGTGGAAGAAAGTTCCAATGGGGGTTTACCCAAAATTGTTGGCAAGGCTTTAAACATTAGTTTATTATCAAATTGTATACTATATTTATCGAAGCACATGTTTTTACTTCGAAAACAACGTAAGGTTATGTTAATGATAAAGTATATAATGCAGACATTTTTTACATTGCTATAGATATTAGGTAATGTATGAAATTAAGCAATAACAATAGGAATCACACCTGGGAACTTACTTTCGTACCTTTCTTGGCATGAAACCATTAATTTAACTTTAACGTATTCTTTTAACTCTTTAGCTTGGGGAAACACTATGTTGTTTCTTATCCACAATAAATTCCCAAATAGGGTGAAGTGGGGTAAGTGTACGCACGAAAATCACTAGTTGCACTTTAACTTGCAATAACTTCAATTGTATTTAAGATATCTTAATGAAATTTGGTGAGCAGAAAGCTTGGAATGTGGTCTATAAGTATAATTTTTTTTAAATCTTAAATCATCATATTTTTTTATATATACTTTTTTTGTAAAGTGATGTCCCGTGCGTACACTTGCCCCTAAAATCGCTGTAGGTGCAATCTGGGGCAAGTGGATTATAGCTTAGAATCTGCTGATTAAAATGGTTTTTTATTTGTAAAAATATCTCAAACCGTTCAGGAGTTATGAACCTTTTCGTGGAACTGCGCGTACAATTTCCGCAAAATGGCAAATTTGTAAATTTACAATTATTAATATAAACTTGTTAATATATTTTTATTAATTATTCAAATGCTGTAAAAAACTTCTTTGACATCACACAAATAATGGCAGGTTAGTTATTATCTAAAAAAAAAATTTAATTTTGAATTGACTTACCTTGTGGGGAAAGTGCATGGCAATTCACTGTTTTCCACTGTATTCACTGTAAGTGCGTATTGTCTACATAACTAAAATAAAACTGTTAATTGACTTAGTACCTAGTTCACACACCCTTATAATTATATTTATTTACATATTTACAGGGTTTTTTTTTTACTGAACATGGACACTAAAGAGGGAAGCGTTGAAAATCAGCTCCCCCCGTCTGCCTGGTGTAGGCTCTGGCAAAACCTTCAGTATGTCGTCATTGGGAATGAATGAAAAATCTTCTTTTTCAGGCCAGTAAAATGTGTTGTCACCTTTTTTTCGTGTAAACTTAACGATAGGTCCAATGTCACATCAATTGATGTGATTTGACCAACAAAGTATAAAACTTTTGTCTTCGTTTCAAATCTTAACAAAACCCAATTTCCAACTTTTGGTTTCTCTTCAGAACTTTTTTTTCTTCTTGCTCTTTAAAATTTTCAACTTGTTCTAGGTCATCCAGTTCATCAAACGGCAATACATCGGCATCAGGATCGGAATCAGAATCGGTGGGAATGAAAAATTTCTCTCTGCTGGATGTGGTAGCTTTATTCTTTGTTTTCAGTTCTTTCCTTTTATTTGTACTTTTAAGGAGATCTAGTGCAGTATTGCTTTCAGTTTCAAACTTCAATTGTTTTTTTTTAATTTTTTTTTTCATTTTCTTTTTTCTTCCTAGTTTTTGCGACTTCTTCTTTTTTCATGTTTTTGAGTCTCATTGCCACTTCTTCGCTTGTAATAACCTCAGCCTCTGAACTTGATACCTTCTTCCTTTTCATGACTTCAACAACATTTTGCTTTACAGTCTTTAATAAAACTTCTTCAAATGAGGCATTCGGAGACAAGAGAGGCTGCACTTGAGAAGGTTGATTGAGGTTGCCAGGTTGACTTGGTGTACTAGATGAACAAGATGCACCTTGCATCGGATGTTCTACGTCGGGTGTCAGTACGCTGGTGTCAGTGGGGTCGGGGGAATTTTCTGTAAGGCCTTGAGCTTCGGCTTCGTGTAGTTCATATCTTCGTAAAATGTCAGGATCGTATTTTTCCTTTGGTACCACATTACAGTCATATGGGTAAATACCCGCTTTTTTGAACCCACTTTGCAAGATTGTCGCCGGTGTACTATTCCACACTTCACCAATGAGGACGGAGAATATTCGTTTTGGAATTTTCACCCCGACATGTGTGCGTTGCCAAGCAACAAGTTTCGCATCCCATTTGCTTTTCAAACCTTTGAAGACTGTAAGATCCATTGGTTGTAGCAAGTGACTAGTGTGCGCGGGTAGTTTAAGTATAACAACATTGTTGGCAATTGCCAATTCAACCACACTTATATCAAGATGGGTTGTGTGTCCATCATAAAGCAGTACTACTGGCCTCTCTGTTCCACATTTCTTTAAGAACACATTCTTGAAGTAGTTGGCGAAAATTTCTGTTTCCATCCAACCGTTCTTTGAAGAAGCGTATGAAGTCCCTGGAAACGCCTCACTTTCTGGGGCTAACCAAGAGTCCCACACTGCTTTGCCCTTAAAGACTATTAGAGGAGGGAGCTTTTCTCCTGCCGCATTGCCACCGAGTAATACAGTCGTATTTTCTCTCCCTGGCCCACTAGTGATTCTTGACGAAGGACGGTTTACTTCACCAACTACTTTGGTTTTAGACGGGTCAAGAGAAAAATTGGTCTCGTCAATGTTAAAAATTTGGCCCGGCTTGTTTTCTAGTTTCAAATCGTCCAATGTGCTCTTTAACAGTTTGAAATAATGTCCAATTATAAATGGGTCTGTACACTTCTTCCTCGCATATTCCAGGCTTTGCGGCTGTTTAACAGACAATCGGTGACGTTTTTTAAATCCTAAAAACCAATCCTCACCAGGTACTCCATTTTTAAATGGATTGCTTTTATGGATGGATTTGTTATGTTTTACGTACTCCCCTACCACCTCTAGCAACTCTTTCCTACTTAGGCCCCAACCCCAACGTTCCATCACTTTTAGGCCCTGAGCTAATTTTTCTTCCTCATGACGTGGGATTACTGTTTCTCTCCCCAAAGTAATACTTTTACCTCTTAAGCCATTACGGTGGTGTCGGAGAGTTGCTTCAGGTATTTTAAATTTCTTTGAAGCACCTCTCAAAGTGGATGTTCCAGAGTTAATATCTTGGAGTGCTTTTTGCAAGTCTTCACGGGAGTACTTTGACCCCCTATCAGTTTTTCTTACATATGTTCGAGCCATGTTAGTTCAGGTTGGTTAAACAAACTACGCTGCACATATAATATCTGTGATATAAAACCACAGTCCACAGTCACATTAATTGTTTTTAAATGATCACAGTCAATGTAACTTGTAAACTACTGAGCAGCAACGTGGTTGACACCATTCACAATCTAAAATGCCATTGTACAAAAATCTGAAACAAGGATTAAAAATAAATTGGGGTTTGAGTAAACAAAAGACAGTTTAGGTATAAGGTCCAAAGGTGAAATCAACCAGGAAAATAACTTAGGAAATAAGAAAACTTGTTTTAACCTGATAACTAATTGTAAGTTGTCACACCATTGAAAACCCCTATGTACACTTACCCCGGGGCTGGGAGTACACTTGCCCCAACCAGTGTTCGGCCCGGGGCAAGTGTACGCCCCCCCCATTTTTGTAACTATAAATTTTAGTAATATATAAATGACATTTTTGGGTTCCTCTTCAAAAACTGCATTAGTGTACCAATTTTCAAATTTTTATGGCTATCCGTTGATTTTAGGGAATTTTTCAAAATTTCAAGGCGGTATTTTCGTAGTAAGTAGAAATGCAGAGGTGTTTTAAAACTTAGTTTTAAAACTTAGTTTTAATGTATAAATAGTCATAAATGTTGATTTCTAACTTCAGAATCTGAAAGATCACATTTGAAAACATAAAAAATTATAAATTAAATTTTTTTTTCCCAATTATGGCTTATTTATAGCCAGCGCCCCGTCCACTTGCCCCGTGCGTTACACTTCACCCACTAAACTTCAAAGATAACTATGCATCAATGCATATCAGCTGATTGGCAATTAAGTAATGAAAACAAGGATACCAACATATAAATTTGTCGTGTCATTAAAATGTGTCTCACGGTACTTTTGATTTTGGTTGCGTTAAAAGAAAAGTTAAGATGTTAGCTAAAAAACTATGTACTTTAATATATTACATTTTTTTAATGCTCAGGTTAAGTTAGTTGTGTTTACTTCTGATTACTTAATTTTAAATTTGAATTAGTGTATGCCAAACAAGTAAAAACAAACTAAAACAACGCTACAATATCATATTCATACTTAACCTATTGTGCCAATGGGAATTATAAAGAATTGATAAGAGAATTATGTTATGAGTTTTATTTCATACTAGGTTAATACTAGGTTTGCCTGATTCATATTACGCATTACATAGAGTGCTTAATCATTCTTTATTCAGATGAATAGTATTCATCTTTATTTAGAGAATATTCCAAATATAAACAACGAAAGTTGTTCTTGCCGACATGCGGCTCACATTTTTTACACTATGCTTAAAATAAAATTGATAAAGATTCAGCAGCTATTGTTTCATTGGTATTTACAATTGACGATCGTACAAATTTCTATTAGACAAGTCTTTTAAGAAAATCTATAACAAGAGTTGAAGGCATTTATGTTAATACTCTTTTAGAAGGAATGTTGAAGTTTATGCCAAAAAAATCATGGCTGACCTCGTGTTTACTGCCTGATAATTATATTGGAAAAAAACAACGATGGACAGGAAAATCTTTACATCTTAGTTAATTACCATATAACTACCCAATCAGTGCCACCAAAAATTTCAAACAACGTTATTATTACTAATTTCAGATTTATTACCAAATAAACATGTCACACTCAAAGGGAAAAAACCTAGGCTTCCTGGATATCTGATGGTTCCTACGTTGGCCATATGCTCTGCAACGATAAATTCGAAAATGTTAGGACATTTGGGAATTGAACTTGGTCTAAAAGTGTAATTAGTTGGTTTGCAGTTGAACACTAAACATTCACGGTATGTAAAGATACACATTGTTGCAATGCAGCCTTGGAAGTAGTTGCATAAATAAGACGGATTGTAATACGTAATGTTGATGGGATTGATTGCATATCATTCAGGCATATTAATGAATTTAGTTTCATTATGCGTTTGCATGATATATTGGTTAGCTCAGGTAGGTCAGGACACTGTAAAGGTATTAAAAACATATTTATTTGTCAATTTATCCACAGGTGATTCTGATCGGTCACCAGTTACATATATTTTTATATATGGTTATATTTACATATATGATTATCCAATTTTAACTTAAACTAGCTTCATTATAATTAGATTTTCCAAATTCTTTGACATTTTTCAAGCAAATGACCACTTATGGACCTTTACAGTAGTTAATTCTCTCGAGTTTTTTTATAATTTTGACAAATTTTGAGAGTTACCTGAGGTATACATTTTTGAAAATTTGCTTTCAGTTGTTCCAACAATGGCTTTGCGTGAATAACAGGATAATTTTTATCAACCCAAATGTATACCCAGAGATATTAAAAGTCCGTCAGAGAAAAATATGTTCTAGGGGAAATAAACATCAAATTCCTACTGTTTCAACAGTCACTGTGAATAAATTCTTCGCTGTTTATGATCTCTAGATTTCATTTATTGGGTTAACTGAATTTTGTAAATATGAAGGTGGAAATCCTTATGCAAATGCGCTGACAGGATCCGTACCCTGTAAAGTCTGTGAATTACGGCATATTTACAAAAATGGCCCTTCACACTATCACCCACATCAGAAATATCCTTGGTTAATCGTACTCTACTATGATACGATGGCCTTGATCCATCTCTAATGATTCCATTTTCCTCAAATGCCTTATTTTTGTGTGTATCGTTTCCTCCGGTTAAATCTCTAATTTCGATATAGAGATCATATGCTATTGCCATTTCTGTCGAGTAACTGGAACATTTTATGACGGTTATCAGTGTTAGACGATTAATTCCATAAATTTGTTACATCCATTAGTTTAATGTATTACAAAAACAATGTAATGAGAAGCTGTCCAATCAATAGTTTTCCCAAAATAGCAACTGAAATAGGATCACCATTTTATATATAACCCCAATTTTACTTGCTATTTTGTCAAAGACTAACAACTAAACAGTTGATCATAGCAGCAAATTAGCGATACAATTATAAAATAATTTACATACATACACCTACCTAGTAAAGACGTAATTAACATATAGTTTTCTGTGTATACTTTGATGCTTATATCAGGTAATACAAAAAGGATTTAAATTGAACAGTAAACTGAAAGATACTTACTAAAAGTTAGTTATTAACTTATGTATTGAATTTATTATACATAACAATTCACTATACACTATATGCTTACATTAGTTAACATTATAAACAAGAATGACAACAAAAATACAAACATGATATAATTCGTGGTTAGTTCGTGAATTTTAACTTATTACCTGAGGTACTGAGGTGCTGTGAATGATCAAACAAAGTGGCTCAGGTGAGTTGTTGATGTATTGGTGATTCAGAGTTATAATTAGTATTATATCTATGGTTATATAAATACGGTTGTATTTGTAGTTAGGCATAATTTAAATTGTATAAATTTATGTAAAAATGTGAAAATTGAATATAATTGAAATTTAAATGTTGTTTTGTTTTGTTTTTTGGGCATTAACATAACATTTGTTATGTTATTGGGAAGCAATATAGTTTGGAAAGTTTTTGTTTTACATATTAAGATACTTTATAAGGAGCTTTAAATTCACGTGCGACAAGTAAATGTAAAACCTGCAATCAGTGTGAAAGCTTTGGACTCTTGTCACACAAATCTTCTTTGACAGTGTTGGTGGGGTTTTTAATGTTAAACCACCTCTAACATTATTCAGTTTTTTTATACCTACACCATACGTCCCATATTAGTATAAATAAAATGCCAATAGTGAAATCTCAGAAATTCCTTTTAAGAATGATCTTTTTTGTTAATATTACTGCTTGATTGTTCACACTTCATTTTTAACACTATTTTAAAATCGTTTAAAATGTCTAAAAATCATGATGGAACTTCACAAATAACTACAAACCCGCCTAAAATACTAGGCACTTACGTTTTAGACTGAGGTTGTTGTTATGCATTCCAGTGTATTTTCGCTAGCGAAAGCCCCATGCAGTTAGGGGCCAAAATGCTATTTGGCGGGATAACGCAATTGTTCGGTGAAATAATTAATCGGAATCCCAATAGCAGATGGTGTCATTGGTGGGTGGAAATAAAAGGTTTGCATTGTCAAGGAGAATTCAGAGTAAATCACTATTTATAAAATAGGTGTATTCCAAAATAAATTGCCATTGATACCATAAATAATTCACTCCACCATTTTAAAATCTGTAACATTTGTTTTTTTACCAAACAAATTAGGAATAAGCAATAATCTTGTTGTTTTAATTTAATTTTAAAGTACGTTTGTTTATCTTATGTATCCCTAAATACAGCTGTTTTAATCATAGAAAAAGCTCTTGTTAACGAAAATGCATAAAATACGTTTTATACATTGTTGTTAGGTGCCGAATAGGTAAGTTATCGTATTCAGCACCCTTTCATATTTGCCATACATATTTTGTTACTTAGTGCTACGTAAACAACCAAGTGACAATGAGTTGTCCTAAAGTGAAGTACTTCAAATTAAAACGACGATTGGTAGAGACCCTATAACACTTAGGCCTATATATATTATGTATATATATATTATATATATATATATATACACCATTATTATATTTTTTAGAGGGTAAGCTCACAAACATTCATTAGATAGTTAATAAGCAAGCTTAAACGGTGTAAACCATACATCTTATAATGATTGCTTAGTCTATTAAAAAAACTCAAAGGCCCAATAAAAAAACTATATAGACTTATTTATCAAGTTGTACATATCCCGGTATACTAGGGTACAACATTAGTAACGATGTTGATCTATTTCAAAACGAATTCGTTAATCTATAGACATTTCGGAAAATGTAACTTACCACATAATTTGTTAATTAGAAGGTCCAATTTTGAGAAACTCTTTAGTAAAACAGCCAGGTTAAAATATTTAATTGCTATGGCTATTTTAGATTAAGTGGTGATTTGTCACGTCTGTTTTGGAGTTCTGCAGAGCTACGCCCTGGAGGATTAGCCTTGTAATTGTATCCCAGGGTTCTGTTTCAACTGAGCTTGAATAATGAATTATGTAATTGCTGTGGTGATGGTTTAAGCTAAGTAATTTATCATCCATTAACAATCATCTTTCTAAAATGAATTAGCTTAGAGCAAATATAGTTTCTTCAAGGGACATATTCAAGGAAATGATTCTTAACGACATTTTGAATAAAATATGAAGTAAGCTAGAAAATATGAAGGCTATTAATGAGGATTGTGTGTGATGGGAATCACGTCAACATAATGACAAATTCTGTGTTTACAACAAAGAATATCATCAACCAATTTTGTATATTCTGTTTGTAAAGGGAAACAAATTTTTTTATTACAGTCACCTGACAAAGTGGCCTTCCTTGCACTGATTATAGCACAGAAAGTTGCTAATTGCTGCATCTACTTACTTTTGCCACACACTTTTGACTTTTTCCGCCCATTTTTTTTTGCCACACACCAGTATTCCAACCAAACAACGCAAAACAGCGCTTTTATTAGGCATGTAATACGTGTACGCTTAAAAAAATGTTGGCCACACTTTAAGATATTACGACTAAGATCAGCTGGTGCAGCGTTTCCCATTACGTTCAGTGTTTGGATTTAACCTAACCTAAAAACGTGTTGTACAGTGTTTGAAAGTCTATTTATTTATATGTTTTATAGTAACTGTAGGAAAAATATAATGTGTAACGCAAGTGCAAACTGCCTTTGCTGCACTTGAGAAACTTTCTACACTCGACGGCTCGTGCGTATATCTCTAGTTTGCAGCAAAGTGCCACTTCGCCCACTAGTTACACAAATTTGAAACTGGTATATATGGTTTGTAGCATTACCTGATATTAAAAACATTCTAGCAAATCCTGAGTCATAATGAATTTTGAAAAATGTTGCAAACAATACAGACATACAAATGTTGTTATATTAAAAAGAACATACGACGCAACAAACATTTTACCCTACCTATGGAGTTCACGTTTTCTAAAGCACTCTTTTGCACCAAGATATGAAGATTAAGGATCTTAGGTGAGAGTATTCGTAGCCAAGAATATAAATGACATGATTGGTCTCACCGATAAATTTTCTCTTCGGATACAAGCGCATCTAAACGCACTATCAAGTCTAGGTGCGAATACTAAAACATTGGTTTTTTATTGTATATGAACCAACCACAGCCAGAACGTTATTTCGGGTTCAGCAACTTTATTATTTTCAAAAAGCTCTAAATTTGCTTCCATTAATCTTAAAGCCATATCCTATCATTGACATAAACTGTAAAATTAGGCATAACAAATCACAAGCAATCAGATGCATTTTGTTTGTTATTTTATATAAATAAATTTCTGATATATGTTATTATATAAAATTATATTATAAACCAATGCTACTGTTTCACCATGTCGATATACGACTATTATATAATATGTATGAGATCTTATAGAAAGTTGCACATTTTATGTACTCAATAGTATAAAGGGGAAGGGCGTTGTAGGGTTATATTCGTGGACTGAAGCTAGTGTGTTCCACCAGTTCATCAAAATACAGCTGCATCATTTAATTGATTTAAATTATATTTTGAAATATCTTAGTACTTCTTATATTATTTTTAACTTATTTGTAGGTATTTAATATATTGCCTTTATTTGGCTATACCAAATACTGGTTTTATAAATATATATTATAAATAGTAAGAAGTACGGTAATGTAGTAATAATATGTGGTTTAAAAACCAAACTGAGCTTATTATGTAGATAGTTACACATACTAGTGAAAAGTGATCATCGTTTGGAAAGAGGTATAAAACAGCACTGACAAGTGATTTGCCACATAAATATAGCATAATTAATGTTCAAAAATCACTTAAAAAGTGATTCAAACCCAAAACCCAACAAAGGACTGAAAGTAAAAAATAACTGTTTTAGAACTGGAAATTGCTACCGTTTCTTTAAGTTACAGTTATGTTTTCCCCCGTTATTTATGAAATAAATATATTTGCAAGCGAACGACTGTCCTTTTTTAAATGAATATTCAAAGAATTTGGATTCAATTAGTGTCTTGTTAAATTTATATTGCAAGTGGGTATTAAATATCCTAGCTAATATAATAATATTTCATATTATTAAGTGTAACTTTTTTCATGTAATAAAAAAATTAATAACTCAATAACTCGTTTATTAAACCAAAGTAACGAATACAAATTTGCATTAGTCATGTCAAACAAAATATATCTTTACGTCTAAAATTAAAATAAAACAATTGTGCTTTAATCAACTAGATTTACGAGTGACAATCTTCTTCAAACTTAATTAACATTAAACCCATCGGCGACACATTCACGGACACTGTAGCAACTTTTGGCCAAGAGTAACCTTTTTACTTGCCTTTTGAAGCGGACCAAGTCCGGCTCTAGCTGAAGGGAGGGAGGAAGTAGATTGAAAAGTGCAATGCCGTTGTAATGGAAGTGTCTCTTAAAGAATTACGTTGAATGAGATGGCAATTTAAGATGTGAATTGTTACGTAGTGTATATGAATGAGTAGGTGAAGTTTGATATTGGTGTAGGTTCTTTTTAATGAGAGTCAAAGTTTCTAAAATGTATATTGAGGGAAATGTTAAAATTTGTGATGAAGCAAAGTACTGTCTGCAAGATGTTCTTCTATTCCAACCAAAGATTATCCTAACTGCCTTCTTCTGGAGCCGGAAGAGGGAAGACGTTTTCCCGCACTCACACCCCCACACCGGCACTGCGTATATCAGGTGTGGAAAAATTACTCCGTAATATGCTGTAATTAATACATCACACTTTGCAAACTTAGAATGTTGGCGGAGGAGAAAGATTCCTGAAGAAATCCTTCTACACACAGTGTCAATATGGGTATGAAAGCGCAGGTTTCTGTCGAGCACCAATCCCAAGAACTTAACATGATCAGTTGCCTCGAGCTCAATAACATTCAAAAGGATATTGTTCTTGTTTTTCTCCAGCTGAACTTATTGAAAAATTTACAAATTCAGTTTTCTTTGCATTTAGACTCAGTGAGTTGTTCTCGAACCACTGCATCATGGAGCTCGCTTGCAAAAAGGTTTTTATTTCGAGTTCGTCGAAATTTTGATCAGAAACTGAGAGCGACGTGTCATCAGCGAACAAGCAAATGTTTCCGGAACTAACAACTGATGGAAGATCATTTACAAAGACAAGGAACAGCACCGGACCGAGGACTGACCCCTGAGGCACGCCACGGGCAGACTCGCAATGAGGCGAGCAGTAGGTTTTCAGGTATCCTGAGTCATCCACTGCCTGAATCGTCACAAACTGTTTCCGACCTGTAATGAATGAACCTAACCATTGCAGTGCCAGCCCCCGCACTCCTAGACAAGAAAGCTTATCAAGAAGTAACATGTGATCCACCATATCGAATGCTTTGCTCAAATCAAAGAAGATGCCCATTGCATGTTCACCTGCATCCAATGAATTTATCAAATTTGAGATAAGATCGGTCATTGCATCTGTAGTGGTTTTTTTTGTAAATCCATATTCTTTTGGTGAGATAATATTATTTTTTGTAAACAAATCTAATAGTCTTAGAAGTATTAGCTTTTCGAACACTTTCGATATAGATGAGGTTATGGCTATAGGTCTGAAATTGTCGCAAAGGTGGTTATCTCCTTTTTAATGAAGTGGCTTAATAATGGACGTTTTCAGGGCATCTGGGAACTGGCCACATTCAAAGGAAGCATTGATTAAATGAGCAATAGGGTTGGATAGGAGGTCTGCAATTTCTCTTAACAGTTTGGAAGACAGTTCATCTGTTCCTGCCGACCGTTTATGTTTAATCTCTTTTATGATTTGTTCAACTTCGGTCTTATTTGTTGGCTTAAGAGAAAGTTTATCTGGAATATGCTTTATATAATTGGGCTTGCCTTTCCTATCTGATGGATTACTAACTGATGAAACAAAATTATTAAATACGTTAGCAACTTGTTGTGGGTCTTTGACTATTTCCCCATTTTCATTAAGAATTTATTGATTTCTTTTGCATTGTTAGTTTTAGTTGGAAGATTTTCTTTAATAGTATCCCTGATGGCTTTATTTCTATTGTCAGATTGGTTTATTCTCTCACGTATCATATCTGATTTTTTGCCTGATTATATTTTTGTAAGTGCGTTTGGGCTGCATGTATTTTTGACGTAAGTGGTTGTCTGAGTGTAAGTCTTTAGTTTCTATATAAATATCAAGCATTTGGTGTTTTATATTTATTGTCTTCTTGTCCAGTTTAGCTTTGCCCTTACAGTGCGTTTATTTAATTTTTTTCACACAGACAATATCAGGACTTTCGTGTGCTAAGAAAATTTCAAATGCCTCGATTTTTGAAGCTAGCCCACGTATGTTTTGGTGAATCAGTTTTAGACGACACGAAAGAGTCCGAGCCCGGCAGTCCCCAGAGCCGTCCACGGTATTAGGAGCTGTTCTTGTCCTTTCTCTAAAAAAGATTTGTTGTAAAAGACCTGACTTTTCCTATACCCTATCTTTTTAAAACTAGAATGAGTTTCTACAGGTAAAGTATTTTTATTCAAAAACTTGGAGTTGGAAAATACACGTGACACTGAATGAGGGGGGTTTACAGTGGTATGGTTAGTTTTACGAGTACCATCGCTATGAATTGATTGACACAACAAGTTGGCAAGACAAAGTTTACCCCTCTCACTCAAGTGCAGCCCGTGCTTAGTGTAGCGAACCCGCTCAAAACTTTAAAGAGATAAGAATTTGGCATTTTTGAAACCATTGACCAGCTTCTGTATTTAAGTGTTGGTTTCGTCAATTATCGGATTCAGTGTTGGCTGGTCATGACGATTAGGAAGCCCCACTATTAATACCGAAGTACGAGACGCCGCTCTCAGTAACTTCTCAAGCTCCTGGACAATGTCACCACAGTACTCGTTTAAAATATCGTTAGTCCCACCAATTACTATCAAGACATCTTTATCTGACATATTTGGTAGTTGTGGTATCACTGAAGAAAGTACTTGACTTAATCTAGCACCCGGAGCTTTAGTACTTTGCACAAAGTTCCTAAGAAACCTGCCATGACTGTCAGAGAAAATCTCGACTTTCCGTTCACTCAGATTTACAGGTAACACAGGAGGATTACCAGATTTGTTGACACATGTTGATGGTATACGGGATATTAACTTTTTGTTAGCTGCCTTACGTTTAGGAGTAACTGAAACGTTGTTGACAACCTTTGGGCAAAGGGCATCATTGTTACTCTGAGCAACCTTTCCAGGTGATAGTTGTTTTTTATCATTCGGAGGTGTAGGATCATGTACCTTAACAGGTGACAATATCGCAAACCTATTCGTATTAACAATAGAGTGAGATTGATATTATTGATATTATTAATAAAATAATGTGTTCAAAATGTGAAATATGAAACAGTTTAATCATTGATGAAACAATTAATAAGTTCCCCCGGGGAGTTCCAGTTCAGACGCAAACTCCGCCGGTCGCATCGTTGTATCTAGTCATGCGTGTCGTGTTTTTAACGTTTCGTTCATATGTGTTAACTGTGACGACTTTTAGAAGAAGCAACAATGTCCTTGTAAAGCCTGATGATCGCTCCAGTGTTGAGCTGAAACTAGTTGATATCGCAACCATTTGGATTGCCAAAAATACTGGTATTTAAACCCCTTATACTGTACATTGGTAATCCGGACGCTAACCATATCGAGTAGTGAAAAATGTACTGATTCCACAAGTAAATATCGACCTACCTTTTCTATTAAACTGTCATAACTCAAATTATGACTCTTTTCATCAGACTGAAGTTGAATAAAAGGCCATGAAGTTAAATAAAATTACTAATGAACTTGACGAGTTTTATATGCTGCTAAATTTTTATTTCGTATTTATTCAAATCCCTGCTCTGGCAATGAAAACTAAATTGTAGGCCTCATATGGCTTTCCTATATAAAAATACCCCTGCCGCAGCAAACCTGCAGACTTAGCGAATTTCCATTTGCCTGATTGGATCTACACTAAAATATAATAATTATAAGACTTACCGTCTTGAAGCAATCCAGTTTTGTACTCAGTGCACAGCTGTTTCGTCTTAATCAAGCCATCTTCAGCACTTTCTTAGAGGTCAAATCATAATAAATAAGCGAACATTCTGGTTCTTATCGACTTTTTACAATACATTACACAACACAAAAGATGAAACATAAAGTTTAGTAGGCCTACTTGTATGTCGCGACATAACCTCACATTCGACGTGTGCTCAATTGAAAGACAACAGATGACAGGCAATTTCGATTTTTTTGTTCTGGTTTCTGGAGCATCAATGCCTTCATGATCATTTTGTGTCTTCGTCCGTTCTGACTATTTTGTCATATATTACATTGGCTGTAAAATTGGATTGGACATTGATGAGGTTTTGGTTGTCATATTTGTGAGTGCGATATATTTCCACTTCCTCTAACCTGTCAAGACTATATGATTTGTTGCATGTGTGCAGAACTTCTAAACAATCTTAAACTGGTATATAATCATGCATTGAGTCCCTGATGTATGCTGCACAGTTGGATTTTTGAAGGCTGGGCTTGGAACCAATTGCTTTTATGTGCTCGCTGTACCTTAACTTGAATATACGCCCTGTTTGGCCTATGTAGAACAAATCACAACTGCCACATCTTAGTTTATAAATTCCTTGTTTTTCTATATCCGGGATTTTTTTTCTAGAGGTTTTAGCACTTTAGATAAGTTGTTATTAGTTCTAAAGGCAAATGTTACATGATTATTCTTGTAAACTTGGTTAGCTAGTTGTTCGGCAGTCTTACTGTACTCTACTGTAACAAACCTCTTGCTCTCTATCTCTTTAAGGGACTTTGCCTGAATATTTCGATATATTCTGTCTATAAGTAAGGATTTATAGCCATTTTGCTGAGCAATGTATTTAATTATTGTGAGCTCCTTATCTTTGTCTTCTTTGGACAGCGGTACTTTAAGGAGGAGGTTTATCATAAAACTAAATGCTGCCGTTTTGTGGGAATGTGGGTGGTTTGAATCAGCATGAATAACTTGATCGGTGTGAGTTGGTTTCCTGTAAATGTTAAATTTGGGATGCTGGTTATGCTTCATGATGGTTATATCTAGATAATTTATTTGTTCTTCCTGCTCTATTTCTTGAGTGAACTTTTATTTTGGATGTAGGCTGTTTATGTAGTTGTTGAATATGTTTATCTGCCTGGTGTTACCCTTGTACAAACATATGATTTCATTAACATACCTTTCCAGTAAATGATTTTATCATTGTACTTGTTGTTATCAAGTATGCGAATTTGTTCGATGTTGTTCAAGAAAATCTCTGCCAAGATAGATGACAGTGGGGATCCCATGGCCAATCCTTCTGTCTGGCTATAGTATGCCTTTTCAAACTCAAAATAATTTTGTGACAGGACTAGTTCTGTTAAATTTAGGAGTTCTTTTTATTTGGACTGCCGTAAGTTTGTTTGCTGTAACTACATTCTTCTTCAATATCTCAATAGTTTCTTTTACTGGTATGTTGGTATAAAGGTTTACTATATCAAAGGAAACCAAAGATGCTGATTGAGGTATTTCTATGTTTTTGATTTGATCAATTAAATCTAAGGATTTTTCAAGGTTTCAAATAATAATAAATAAGCGAACATTCTGGTTCTTGGCGACCTTTTACAATACATTACACAACACAAAAGATGAAACATTGAACAACATTTCAACAATATTTCAACAACGGTAATAGCTTATTTCCTATATGGGAAATTCGCTAAAAATGAAGGTTACATTGTAAACTAAATATCAGTAATTCGCATGTACTTCTGCACATTTCCAAAATTGATTGCATATTTTACATGTATTACCCGTATTGAATGATTAGAAATATGTGTGAAATTGTTATATAACAATAATTTGTTGTATAAAAAACAGCTGATTCCTTACCTTATATACTGGAACACAAATCATTCAGTAATATGGTTCATTATTGTTTTGCAATAAAATAAAACTGAATAAGCCTGGTAAAATCAAAATATTCAGGTATATAAATTAATATTGGAGGACGTTTTGATCACGAGAATGTCAAAATACACTGCTATCCATAGACACAAACCCTCTATACTTTATTGTCAGTATACTTAATACCAAAGGGTTGTTTGGATGTAAATATAACTATTTGCTTCACCATTCATAGATTCATACCTGGATGCCTGTAGATATCAAAATATAAGCAGCTTGTTACTTAGCCAGAACAATAAACATTCATTTGGAAAGTTTTAACGACCAAGTCGTAATATGTAGTCAGCCAGCATAACATGTTTAGCCGGTTTATACTATGTTATCAGATATCTCCTATAAGGTTCATATTATAATTTTTTTGTCCAAGCAAAAATTAAGAGAACAAAAAACCCAGAATCGGAAAGGAACAAGATAATTTGGGATTTATAACTATTCTATATGACAAAACAGGAAAATAAAGCTATACTCGAAAACCATAAAACATTGAACGACATTGTTCCAAAAATCTTTTTCGCTATGAATAGCAATAGTAGTCACACAATTCATTAATCATTATTTTCAGAAGTATAAATCACAATTTTGACAATTTTCTCGATACTTAAAATTAACTCAATAGATAATATGTGATTATCTCTGCAACAGCAGTTTTCATTTTTTTATGATTAATATAAGTTGAAAGACTTATTAGAAAACAAACTTTGATTATATGATACTAACAAGAATTCATAATGTACATTAGTTTGTTAAGTGTGTTGCAACTACATTTGTGTAATACTCTGCAAATATAGTTTATTAGATGGCCTGAAATGCTTCGTATGGTCATTGCTCATTCTCTGATATTGGTGTCAGCTACCTTACAGTTTGAATGCGAACCAGGTTTGTCATTGCACTGCATAATTTACTACTTCGCATTAGTAAAACGTTTGATATTTTCACCTTTAATTGTATTTTACTGCGTGTCAAATATAATGTATGTAATAATTTATAATAAATATCTGTTACAGGTATCAGTAGATTAAAATTTGAATCATTCAAAATTTATGAAAAAGTATTTCCAAATAATGGATTTTTTGTTTTAATGTAGAAACCAAAAAAACTACTTTAGCACATACAGTGCTCAAATTTTAAATTGGTATTTTAGTAAAATACCCCCACCACAGCAAACCTGTAGACTAAGGGAATATCAATTTCCCTGAATTGATTTTAAATTAAATACATTTAAATAACGTTAGGTTTAACGAGTACCTAAGTTTTATGCTACAGGGAGGCCAATAAAGCGTGTTTTTGTAAAATATTAGTATTTAAGTATATAATAAATAAATTTGCCTAGCTTGATAAAAATATTTCCATAAACAAGCAAACTGCAAAATTTTCCATAAGAATAATATGGGCATTTTAAATTTGCAATTTTTAGAATTTTCTCTGTAACCAACATACAAAAACTCTTTGGCATAATAAATTATTTGTTTTTTCTTAGATCTTTAAAATGGTTTAAAAAGAAATTAGGGATTTTGTATTTTGAGGGTCAAAAATAAGAAAAACTAACTTTTACGCCATAAAACCTCCGTAAAACCCCGTTCCCATGGTCCTATCGTGTTGGTTCGCGAACTCATTCGAGTTTATCCCGCATTACACCTTCAAACCAAATTTCATAAAAATCGTCGGACAAAAATTACACAAGTTCGCGTTCACGGACGTGAAAAAAATAAAAAAATAGAACAAATAGTGTTTTTGACCTCAAGGAACATCAAAATGAAAAAAAGAATATCGGTCACGGCCCCAGGTCTTAGCGTGCCACCTACGGTAGTAGCTACTTCCCTATAGGGAAATTTGTTAAAAACCTAATTTGTCGTATATACATGTATGTTATTTAATATAGCTCAAGCCAAGCTAGTATTATATTTAAATACTATAGCTTGAGCAGTATTTTTAACATTCATTCCAAAAAAACATACATTCCAAAAAATACTTTAATGGAGGTAATTATTAGTAACAATTATTACCTCCATTAGTTATACAGAGCGGCTGAAAAGTAACTTGCAACCCCCCCTCTCTTTAACTTTTAAACCATTCGAGATATTTGAATTCGGTTTGCGGCAAAATTCTTAGATATGAGAGGCTACAATAATGATAGTTATTTTTGAAAATTATGCCCTTAGGGGTAGTGGGGGTAGGGGGTAGCTCAAAAGTTTCAAATAGGAAGTATAGTCGAATTTGGTATCATTTAATAGCTCTTGACAAACCTTAACAGTTACCACTATTAACGAAATGGCAGCTAAAAATGTTTAATAAGCTGGTTATTAAAGTAATGTTTAGCTGTCATTTTGTTAATAGAGGTCCAACTTTTATTTTCTTTATGTAAATAGTCTAGTAAAGACCTATAAAATGAAACCAAAGTCGGCTATATTTCCGGTTTGAAAATTTTGAACTTCTTATTTTGACCTACCCAATACCAACACTATACCCTTATTTTAAAATTTTAAAAATTTTAAAAATTATCCATCATTACTGTAGCCTTTCATATAACTTAATAAGATTGCCACTAACTGATTAAAATTATCTCAAATATTATATATATATATATATATATATATATATATATATTATACAATATTATATATACCCTCATGGTTTAATTGTATTTAAATCTTTTAAGGACACCATTTTGTTAATTCTGATTTTCGTTTTCTTTACGTCAATTTTTTGGTTTTGTCAAGATCTATAAAATTACACCAAAGTCGATTATACTTAATATTTGAGAAACCCTACCCCCACTTCCCCTAAGGGCAAAATTTTCAAAATTAACTATCATTATTGTAACCCTTTCTACCTAAGAAGGTTGCCGCGAACCGATTTCAAATACCTCAAATGGTTTAAAAGTTAGGAGGGGTCACTTTTCAGGCACTCTGTATATGGATCCCTTGTGGGGAAAAATGTAGGGGATCAACATAAAATATAATTAAAGAGTGGAAAAACTTAAAGCGTAAATGAATGAACTAAGAAAATTCTATATAAAATGTAACTGACGCAACGGACGATAAAAACATGAAGAATTTATGCGAAATAAAGTATATGTCATGAAGAAAACCATAACAGCCGGAGAGTTAAATAAAATTCACATTGTTAGGACAAGAGTTTTCTTTGAACCACATGTTCTTATCACAGAAATGCAAGCGTTTATAAAATATGGCCGGGCCCAATTAGCTAATCAATGCGATACAAATTATTTTTCAGTATTTTGTTTCTTTGAATTTTGTCGACAGAAAAATACTCCATCGTTTTATAATAAATTTTTACTTTAAATATAGATAAATCACGTATTGTATAAAGAAAAGAATAAAATAAACATTTTAAGTAATTTTATTGCAAAAGCACAACAGTATTCTGTTTAACACATATCTATAACAATTTTAGTGTCTGTACTTAATCAATACACATAATCCAACTACTGTTGCTAATTAAATGGATTCTTTCATACATTTTTGTGTTTCCATCAATAATGTACAATTTATAAGAATGTTATTTCAATTAAAAGCTTTATTAACTTGCATACAATTGTGTAGTGCAACAGAATCAATAATCAATGTTATAAATAGCGCGCGAAAAGTCAAACAAAAGTAGTGTTACTAACAATTGTTTAAAATCATGTGATCTTCTTATAACCTATCTGAAAAAAATACAGAGAAGACCTTAAGTCACAGGTTTTAAGACGTGTAACTGTGTTTTGTCAGGGATGCATTAATCATTCAAACAAAGTTATTAATTACATTATTAGTAATAAAAGACATAAAACGATTTGAATATTTTTTACCAGATTTAACTATAGAGACTTTTTTCTACTAAAATCAGCTTTGATGCCAAGTAACTTGTCCGGGCTTAGAGACAGACCGCGAATCAGCTTGTAAAATCCAATGATAATGACATAACGGTCAATGAAGATTACTAGCGTTTCAAGGTGAACCAAAAAGTAATATGTCACTGTCGAGTAATCTCCAGTAACGAGAATAGTGGTTGGCTTCTCTGATTTGTCCGATGACCTTTTTGTACAAACAAAGTTTAAGTTAAACTTTCAGCCATATGTTTTTTGCCAAATGTTCTGATCTGAAATCATCGTTATAATGATAAACAGTGTTGGATCTATGTTTTTTTTATATTACGTATAGCTTATAACATATAGATCGAGTTAGGGAACGGAATGACAGACGAGGATATCAACGGCTCTTTACTCTAAAGTTTAGAGTATCTGACCTATCAGTTAGAGAGTAAATCAACCTATCAATACCTACAATATTTCATGTATGAATGTTTACTATTGCGTTTACTCTTCCTGAAAACTATGTAAAACATCTTTCTTTAATAACTTAAGTAAGTGTAGTAAAACGTCTAGTATTGTGTTGTACATATTCCAATATGCCTCTTGTTTCAGTCAGAGTCTTGTAACGCAGGTTCTTGGTTGTAACGTAGTTTGGAAAAATCATGTTTTGAACTTAACGAATAGTAAAATCAATCATTGATATTACCAGTTTAAAACAATAACACAATGAATATAGGTACATACAAGATTCATACTCTCTGATCTCGTAGGAAATAACATGACAAATGATAAATTATTTTTTCTCTATTAATAAAAATAATCCTCCTAGGAAATCATATAACTGTGTAGATTTCCTTTGCTTATGAATGCCACGTCATGGTCCCGTTTATCCAAGTTAAATGTGTAAACATGTATCCTCTACACGCAGCAAAGTCATCAATTACTCTCTACCTGGAAACGAGAGTTGGGCCACACTCCACTTCCTTGCAACATTTATAAATAGTTAGTTTAAACAAACTCACAACACATTTATACAACTCGTTATCACACAAAGTGCAAAGCGAAACTTAATTACGTTTATAAACAATTTCAATTAAAAATAGTTTGATTTATTTGTGGGTTTTAAATATATTTTGTTTTTAATTTTAAGTCCGTTTTAACTCATGCTCTTTTATCCGCTCATATTTAAATTTTGTTCGAAATTTGTTTACTAATCTGAATAATACAGAATGTTATAAACGTGTATATAGTTTATTTAAAAATACATATTTATTCAATGTATTTATATTTACTAGCATATAAAGTTGAACACAACAAGAACTAAAACTAATTTGTATAGAGCTGTTGGGGAAACTGAACTAAGTACCAGCACACTGTAATCTTACCAACCTTTCAAACCAACGTTACTTTTGAAGTAGAGAGTTATGAACGAGGGCTTTCTCCAGATGTAAGCTAATATCTAGCTCAATGATGAAATCCAAACACTTGCAGTTGTTTTTAGTGATGACAACGCTTTGATGTTTAAGGAGAAAATTAATATAAAAATATAGAGGACGCTATCCCTTTTAAGTCAATACTTTGATCTGAGGTGTAAATCTGGTCGTAATGGTGAAATCGATTTGAAACCTTTTTGATCAAGCTTATCAAACACAGTCTAGAACTTTTACCAGATCGTTAAAAAAAAACAAGAGTTTACGCTGATTCAACACTTAAAAACTATTACAAATGTATCATATTTAGTAAAAAAAAAACGTATGAAAGTAATGAGCAACTACCTACTTATGAAGATACTAGTATTCTGTATCGATTATCCTTGTAAATTTGAAATTCTTTTTCGTTATCAAAAAGGCTGTTATCACCTTTTATTTTTCATACTGTCTTAATTTGTTATCGATCGTACTATCTGAACGTGTCTTATTTAAATATTAATAATAATTCTTTTTCTGTATCCAAATGTTATTCTACTGACGTAATTAGGCAAAGTGCCTCTTCTGCTGACTTTGAGATTGATAGCCACGATTACCACTTCCTCTAAGATCACAGAGATAAGTTTAATTAGCAGCATATTGCGGTACTTTACCATCTCGTTGTTTTCTTTTCCACTCTTGTTTAGGCTGTTCACTTCGTTACAAGATTCATTTAGATTACCTTAATTACACATTTAAGTAATAGTAACTAAATGTATTTATGGCAGAATAATAATGGTTCCCGTTTTGGAATCTGGGGGTTTATTCCTAAATTATGCCAAGGATAAATTAATATATATTTTTCATTTTATTTATTTAAAAAATAAACAACATATAATAAATCATTTGCATGTTATTTTGAATACCTTATTCAGCAACAGTGCAACAGAATCAGATATTAAAATTTCGTTCATATGTTTAACCTGCTTGATCTGTGGAGTGTGGATTAACAGATAGAAATATTTAAAGATTGTCAAATAAACAAAACAAATAATTACCTTGGTTTGTATTTCTTATCTTCTTGCACCATTCTACCATCTTATAGATTTACTGAAAACTTGTTATACGCAGGACGCTAACACTGACGTTAACGCTGACGCTAACGCTGACGCTGACGCTAACGCTGACGTTGACGCTGACGCTAACGCTGACGCTGACGCTAACACTGACGTTAACGCTGACGCTAACGCTGACGCTGACGCTAACGCTGACGTTGACGCTAACGCTAAAGCTGACGCTAACGCTGACGCTAACGCCGACGCTAACGCCGACGCTAACGTTGACGCTAACGCTAAAGCTGACGCTAACGCTGACGCTAACGCCGACGCTAACGCCGACGCTAACGCTGACGCTAACGCTAACGCTGACGTTGACGCTAACGCTAAAGCTGACGCTAACGCTGACGCTAACGCTGACGCTAACGCCGACGCTAACGCCGACGCTAACGCTGACGCTAACGCCGACGCTAACGCCGACGCTAACGCCGACGCTAACGCCGACGCTAACGCCGACGCTAACGCTGACTGACGACGACGTCGTCGACGACAATAACAATAACAATAACAATAATATTAATTTTCTTAACTTTACCAGTTCTGAAACCCTGAAACATATTTCAATTCATATTTCTCAAGCATCCTGAACATTGTTATTCTACCCATTATTTCCTGTTTTCAATACTTAATCTCTGTAGCTGTTATTCCTAATCATCATTCCCTGCTTACAATATTTTCCTACGATTAGACAGCCTGGGCTTGTTCCCGAAAGTAATTTTTAATAGAGAATTTACATTGTGAAATTTCTAGTTGCTGATTCGTAAAACGTGGATAGAAAGATTTGATTGTGCGTATGGTATATATAAGAGTTTTTCGTGTTGTTCAGACCTCGGGGTGGAGAGAGATTCAATCACAGACGGGAAATGAACACACATAAAAGCATCAAAGGGCTTTAATCTACTTGTTGTGTTTAAACAATACTTCCATCCTGCAGTGACGATTGGATGGCAGAGTTGTGCTCCAAACGCAACAAGTCATGTAAAGACAAGCAAAACTATTGTACATTAACACCCTTAGTGTACACATTTTTCGATGGTAAAATATTGGTTAATATGTTTAACTATGTGTGTTACATTTACTCTTAAACTGTTTTTAAAGATTATAATTAACTGAGCACTGATTCTAAGTATCGAATCAAAGAGTTTTTGAATCGACTGAAATGCATAACTTGTTACAGCATCACGCTTTAACGGCTAAACACATTTCAGCAAAACTTATCAAGAGTATTGTTACAAAACTTATAGCAATAAGGAAAATTAAAAGAAACAACCTGCTTGGAATGATTCAGTCGACTTACAATAATTAGGTATATGAATGCGTTGCTACGACAGCAGCGGTTGTAAGTTTCTCGACTTATACTCAGTGTTATGATAATGAATAACAATAACAATAATAATGGGAATACATTTTTTTAAATTAAAATTCTGACTTGAGGAAATTAAATCGGTTGCACAATTTAAGAGCAAATGTTAATTAATCACTCTGAAATTTCTAGTTGTATATTCGAAAAACGTGAATGGAAACATTTGATTGTGCGTATTATGGTATGAATACTATAGTTTAATAAGATGAATTTAAATTAATGCTAAGGTTTGCTGGTACAGATACGGTAACCTAATGAGGTGTGCTTGTTAATTTAAATTTTGATAGCTTAGTATAAAATTAACAATATTGCCAAATTTTATTAAAATATATCCATAAACAAGCAAACTACAACAGTTTATTCTCCATAAAAACGGGCATTATAAATTTACTATTGTTTAAATTATCTCCGTAACCGTTAGGCTTATAAAAACGCTTAAATGTACAAAATTATATTTTGTTTAGCTAACAAAACAGTTTGGAAGGGAATTTTGAAATAAGGAAATAAGGTTTTAGGGAAAAAATAATAAAAACCCAAATTTATGCCCCATTAAAGCCCCCTTAAACTCTCAGTCTCATAGTCCGATTATTCTGATTTGCGAGCTCGTTTGAATTAACGTTGGTTTAAACATTTGTACCAAATTTCATTTAAATCTCATAATTTTTGCTCAAGTTATGACCTTTTTAGCATAGACCTATGTAAACATAAAATATATACACTGCATATGCGTATAGATATGTTCATAGATATTTACTAATATATATGCATTTGAACGGAGGGTGTTTTTGCCTCTGGGAACCTCAAAACGAAAAATTAAGTCGGTCCCGGGTTTAGGTCCTACCATGCAACCTAAGGTAATAGCTTATTCGCTAAAAGGAAGAGAAACCACGGGTACGGAGTGAATTCTCTGAAACAACATTGTTTATGGATGGCGTGTTTTAATATTGTAACTGTTTTGTAATATTTTCGGATGAGCATAGCTTTAATGACATTGAAGACGACGCACGAAATTATAGAAAAACGCGAGGTTTTGGATTCCTGTTATACCAGAAGAGTTAAATCTCATATACGCTACAGGACACATGTTAACATGTCGGCACTTATTTTGTCGATAAAAATATTTGTATTTTAAAAGCATATTTCCTATATTTTACAATTGCCAGTCCAAAACCAAACAATACAAAAAAATACCTACGTGAATATAAATATTGATATTATGCTGTTGGTAGACTTAAAAAGTTACCAACAAACATATAATACCTTCCTGGGTATAAAATTTGGAATCCCGAAGCTGGGCTAAACACCGGTCAAGTAGAGGTCGGGCGCGCGTTGGCATTACGAAGCTTGTGTTATACCTGTTGTATCATCAACTCTGCAATAGCTATTTTTTTATAAAAATAAGTTTCAGAAAATATAGTATTCTACATTTCTCTCGCTTACATAACGCACCAAACAAAACATTCCTTGCAATGAAACTTTTTGATGTCACCAATTAAAATCTATAAAACAGTTTGAACTTTATTTAATTTTTGTAATGCCAAAGATTTTAATTTCCTAAATATAAACATACCATTAGCACCCTATACTTATCTACAGCAAGTATAAGTGAATTACACAATACTTCCGCTAACCTTGCTCTTCCTGGTTTATATAAATAATGTATCAAAACTAGAAACAAGAAGCAAATTATTCTTGTTTGTGGATGATACGGCATTGGCAAGTTAGGTGTATGAGCGGGCATTGCCCGACTTACTTAAGTTGAAAAATTGGTTGGATCATAATTATTTAACTTTAAACGTAACAAAAACTAAATGTCTTCCAATTTTTTTTTTAAGAAGGAAAGTGATCCGAGCCCGCGTCATTTACGTTTGCACTCCTGTGGTGATCCGTCGTCACGTGACTGTGATTGTAACGTCATCGAACGTGTGTCACAATACAAATATTTGGGCATAATTATGGACGAAAAATTAAGCTGGGTTCCTCACGTGTGGTATGTCAAGCAGAGGCTTAGAGAATTAGTATAATATGCATTCGATCAGCTGGGCCAGGGGCTGACGGTGGATCACTGCAGGATGGTGTATCATGTCTATGTGCAGTCGGTGTTACAATACGGTGTCCTGGCATTGGGTGGCGTCTCGTCAGCTGTGCTAGAGCCCTTATTCATCTCACAAAAATCATTGATAAAAAAATTCTTTAAAAACCTCTCCGTTACTCAACAGACCAGCATTTCCTCGATTTTCCAGTACTAAAGGTCAGACAGCTTTTTATTAGAACATTATTATTATTATTCTTTAAATCCAATAAAGAACAAATATTTTCTGAGATTCACCATAGGTACCCTACAAGAAATCGTTTAAACTTTGGCTTCAGTTGCCCAAAATCTATTCTTACGGCCACTAACAAAGATGCATTTTATATTGCTCACGTCCTGTACCGTAATCTTTCAATAAACATTGTTGAGGCTGAGAGTTGCAGTGTTGCTGTTTATAAGCGGATGATCGGCGTGGCTCGCGCACATCGGGCGGGCTGCTGCAGAGGCTTTGATCCAGTCAGTCTATGTGCCAGACGTCTGATATTGTCATGGTTCAGTCATTGGTCAAATTTTGTTATATTTTACTTGAAAAACATTGTAATCCGTATTGTTCTGTATGGGATTCAACTCATTGTGTTGGACTAAATACAATGGGCTGAGTCTTGTGCGGGGTAGTGTGACGTTGCGTTTAATCTTAAAAAGTAATTTACCTATTTTAGAATTCAAATTTTTGTTAGCGTTTAAAATATAGTTATTTAGTTTAGAGCTTAGAAAATAAAGCTCTAATATGTGTGTGTATGTGCGTGTGTGTGTGTGTGTGTGTGTGTTTAGCTTTAATATGTGTGTTTAGAATAAAAAAGTACAGTGATTTGAACAATTTTACAATACCCATAGACTGACGATATTGTTAACTCTTCCCCCGATCACGGATCAATACTCTATTCGGGGAAATAATTCCTTTTACTTACACTGTATTGTAATATTGTTTTTATTTTATGGAATAAATCATTTTGACTTGACTTGACTAAGTATGTAAAGTTTCAAAGCAGTTTGAGCATTTTAAGGTGATTAAACAACAGTGTAAATGAAAAGGGAGCACTAAACATTTTACACTTCTCTAGGCCCGCTCGACGTTTCTACACCTATTCAAGATGGCCGACATGGCTTCAATTCCCGCAATGTAAAGGGTTATGGCATAGCCAGTCTATTTTAATTCTGTGGTCGCTGTGTTAAATCGAAGTTTTAATTCTGTCAAACATAATGTGGCTGTATGAGAAGCTTGGAGCCCGAGGCAGGATGTGTTTCATGTTCAAAATAAATTAGTAACTTAAGTAGAATTGGCAACAGTGTAGGCAGCCGTATCAACGCAAAATACTTAGGATGTATAACTCCTGACAATCATATGGAGGCCAGATATACATGGGAGCACCATATGAAATGTAAACTGATGGTGGCCAATTGACATGCTTTTTGATACGCCTGTTTACAAGAATAAAATTAGTAATATTGCTAAAACGTGTTCCTGATTATTCTAAACAGAATGTAGGTATCATAGTTTTCAAATATGATAACATTGAATTGCATAACAGTAAAACAGTCTTTTGTTATGGTCTATTGGGATTAGTTTTCATTTATATAAGTGTTTTCACATATGTAGTTACATTAAGATTAATTCCAATTCTAAATAGATCTAGGTTTGTTTCATGAAGAGGTCAAATAATGTTCATTAATGATATTGCTCAAATATTTTGCTATGTTTAAGTTTAATAATTCAGTTAAAGAAACTGAGATAGAGTTATGTTTCTCCTACAAGTTTCAAATTTAATGTAGAACATACAATTAGAATACAATTGTTCCTTCTGAATAAGTTAATCATCTTTGTTTCAATTCTAAATGTCTAAGAGATATCAAGATGAAATAGCCTACATTCTCTATCATGTTATAAGCAACCTAACCATGTTTTATTCATATCTTGAGCTTCATGCAATAATCAGAGGATCTTATTCAAAGTGCTACAGAGGAAACTCTCAAAGGAAATCATGAAACGTCTTCGTTGAGTAGTTCTAATTAAGCTGGGTAAATTTATATATAGCCTAAGGACCACTTTTCCGTTTTTATTCAAATTGTACAATATTTGAAATTAAAAATAACTCAAATGAAGATTCAGATTTGATTCAACTTGATTCGATTGATTTTCTCTTTAGATAAAAACTAAGCTGTTTTTGAGAAGCGGCAACAAACGTGCTGTGCCATTTTACTGTACAAAAAATGTGCGTACTCATGATGTGGTATATCAAAGCCAAGGAATCGATAGAAGAGCTTAAATCCGTTCTTATCAGCAAATTAATGTAGTGTCCAATATAGAAATATTTCAGTAAAGGTATATTTTACGTACAGTCGTGTAATTTAATTAATTAAATAATCATTTGAGAAAAAGTCCATATTATATTCACGGAAAGCACCTAAATTAACAGTAGTGCTAGAATGAAATAGTACTAACGTTGATTTGATAGCTAGATTGAACAGGATAAGCTGGTTTCCAGAAAATTCCTGTGCTATCCTTGCTTTGATTTGTATAAAAACTATCGAACCTACTGCATTGAAACACTCACGTATTCTCCCCAAGCAAACTTTATTTTGATAAAGGCCACCTAATCAAAAACAGACAAACCTATTTTTGGATCCAAACTTTCATCAATGGGATTTTTCATTACATACTGGGTCTCTGGGTCATCCACTTCCTTAACAACTACCACAATCACTGCTCCACCTCTGCCCTGTCATGAATTTGTACGAAACACGGTCTGCTACCTATTGCGGTGATAAAGACTTGAATAAATGTTTTAAACTATCATTGACAGTAAATTAACCGTCCTGTGAAAAAGCACACGTGCAATAAATTTAGTAACCATCGAAAGTATAAATGCATACTTTAACTACTGGTAGCTAATCACATATTGACTATGGATCACTGCATGATTGTGTACTATGCTGCGAGCAGTCCATTTTCCAGAGTCAAGTTTAACAGAGAAGAGAGACCTCATCATAGGGGATAGTAACTCTTACCGTGGTAAAAGGCCAGTAATTTATAACCCTGTTAAATATAAAAGCAATGTATATTCATAAGTTTATTTTCGTTGGTTATACAGTTCTAAATAATAGACTGCTTTAATGTTTCTTAAGTAAAGTTTTTAAGGTTGGGAAAGAGGATTTAAGAAAAGAAGATTATATTTTAATTTTGCCCACATGCAGGATGTTGAAAAAATCTCACCACACCCAAAAATAAATTAAACGGTGTAAGATAAAATTTTGCAACTTCAACATATCATTGTATATGATGACTTTTCTAGGTTTTTGCAAGAAATAAAAATTTTGCCCAACTCCCCCTTTAAGGGTAGATAGAGGGTAGCTGAAAATGTTGTGACACCTCATATAAAAGTTCTTAACTAGTAGAATACAATACCGCAAATTTGAACTAAAACGGATAACCAAGTCGAAAATAGCAGCCGTTCAAAGATATCTTGAATCTGCCATTTTGAATCTTTGAACAGCAGCCATTGTTTACTCAGTTGTTCTTTTGAGCTCAAATTTGTGGCATTGTATTCTACTAATTAAGAACTTTAATTTGATGTGCATATTGACCTATCCATACGTTTATGATGTTCCTCCTACTTCTAGTGGGCAACCCCCAAAAGGGTACCGCCATTGACAATATATACAGAATAGACTTCCCATGTAATGTGCTCTGATGATGATTGTAATGTGCTCTATATGAAGCCAAAAAAACGTGGTGCAATCTGTTGAGATGGTCACCAACTAATGACGATATTCTGTGTCAAGTGATAGAGAAAGAGAGAGAGAGAGAGATATTTATTTACAAATCGTTAAGATTGAAAATTGCGTCAAATATACAGAAACTTCTTTCGAGAGTGTCTTTTAGAATAATTGATCTACAGAGCTTCAGCTTGCCAGTCCAAGAACTCTCCAACGCCGTAGAAAGGATGGTGGTGCAGCCAATCCCGGAGTACTGTCTTCAGCTTCTCAGGACTGGAACTCTTGATTTCAGCTGGCAGATGGTTGAAAAATTTGGCTCCGATGTAAGAAGGCTTACCCTCATATCTTCTACTGTGGTGTGTAGGTAGATTAAAATTACAGGCATGCCGGGTAAAGTGCTGGTGAGCATTATAATTCCGTGGTAATCTTGATTTGCAGGCCATGGTGACAACTTCAAGTATGTAAGTATTTATTAGTGTTAATATCTTTAGGTCTACAAAAGCTTGTCTGCAACTCGCCCTCCATTCTAAGTCCGCCATAACACGAACAGCCTCTTTCTGCAGAACTAACACGTTGCAGGTTTTTCCCGGCAGTGGCGCCCCAAAGAGCTATTCCATATTTAATGTGGCTGTCCAGTAAAGCAAAATAGGCGGTTTTGCGGGTTTGCTATGCTACTGCATTGGTTTTAATTAATATTCAACCAAATACACTAGTAAACTTTGGTGAGATGGTCCTGAACTTCATTTATTTTCTTGGCTTCAAAGTTGCATATCACATGGGGAGTCTATTTGGTGTATAGCCAATGGTGCCGCATAACTGAATTATGTTTTAAAATCATAAACCTATGGATAGGTCAATATGTACATACATTTAAAGGTCTTCGTTAGTAGAATATGATGCCACAAATTTGAGCTCAAAAGAACAACTGAGTAAAACATGGCAGCTGTTCAAAGAAAAAATGGCATATTCAAGATATCTTTAAACGGCTGCAATTTTCGACTCGGTTATCCAATTGAGTTTAAATTTGCGGCATTATATTCTACTAATTAAGACATTTAAAATGAGGGGTCACAACATGGGTCTTTACATTTGAAAATCTTTTCTTGCCGCCTATCTACCCTTTTTTTAAATCCTTTATTGTCATTAGACACGGTTGTGCAATAGACATTGTCAAAGAAAACTATAAACTAGAAAATGTAACAGAGTCATGAACATTATCACAGTAGACCTTATGTAACATACATGTAAAACTTAGCCTATATCACAGAAGAGATCACAGTTGTCAATTGCGAATAAATATCATAAAATAAAAATTGTTGAATAACAATGCATGTTACTTAAAATCTATAAAATCAGTAGCACTCAAATGCAAAAACTCATTAACAGAATAAAGTGGGTGCTTTAGAAGACCATTTGTTACAACAGTTTTGAAATTAGCAAAGGATTCAATATTCTTGACATGATGAGGTAGTATATTGTACAGTTTAAGCCCCATAACTTTAGAGCTTTTGGCTGCTTTGGTCAATCTACAAAAGGGAATGTCAATTTCATGCTTGAGCCTTGTGTTGTGGCTATGTACATTTAGCCGTTTCAACAAGAATACAGATTGTTTTTTTACTTCTAATAGAACATACAAAACATATAAACTAAAGACAGTTAACACTTTTTCATGGATAAAAATAGGCCTACAGTGCTCTGAGTAGTCAGCTGAAGCTAGTATTCTGACAGCTTTTTTCTGAACCAGTAAGACATCATGTACTCCAGCTGCATTTCCCCATAAACATATGCCATACAGTAAATTACTTTGAAAGAAACTATTGTAAGCAAGCTTGAGATATGACTTCGGGACATTTTTATCTAAAGGTCTTAGTAAATATACAACTCTTGAAAGTTCGTTACAAATATAATCCGTATGAAACTGCCATGTCAATTTTCTATTAAGAACTAAGCCTAATAGTTTAACATTACTTAACCCTAATTGATCACAGAAGGGAGAATCACTAGCCTTGACATTCTTATTACTAAAAACTATGGTTTGAGTTTTATTATTGTTAAGTATGAAACCATTGGTACTGAACCAGTTAGATACACTTTTAAGGGCACTTTCAGAATTCAAATTGACAGTTTTTATATCAGAACCAGCATTAAACAAAGTAGTGTCATCAGCAAAACATACAGTCTCAAATGGTATATTAACATCAATGTCATTAACCATGGCAAGGAATAAAAAAGGTCCAAGAACCGAACCTTGCGGCACGCCAAAGGGTACAAGTCTCTTACATGAATACTGATTATTGACACAGACTATTTGTTCTCTATTATCTAGGTATGAGCTAAGACGTGACAGAGTTGTATCAGTCACCTTGTAGTACTTTAACATAGCCAGCAATGTCTCATGACAAACACAATCAAAGGCTTTACTGAGGTCACATAAGGTGACACCAGTATCGGCTCTGCTTTCAAGGTTTGCTAGGATTGCATCTCTACAAGATAGGTCACAGCTTGAATTGTAGATTTCCCAGTTCTGAAACCATAGTGTATAGTTGAAAACAAGGAATTAGCTTCAAAATAATTGTACAGCTGTTCATGTAAAATTCGTTCAAAAACTTTGGCAAAGACTGGAATTAAAGCTATTGGCCTATAACTAGCTGGGAGATCTCTGCACCCTTTCTTAAAAACAGGAACAACCTTAGATAACTTAAGCTTTGCAGGAAATACACCTTCAATAAGACAACTATTTATACAATAGGTTAAAGGCTCTACAATCACAGGTAAAATAGACTTTAGCATATCACTAGACAGGCCATAAATATAACGACTTTTAGAACTTTTTAAAAGCCGCTCATACCTCCTCACATGACACTAACTTCCATTCCAAACCGGGTACTGCAATGCTCTTGGTTTTGAGAAGATCCACTGCAGCCGAAGGAACGCCACCAGATTTCTCCGCCACCTCCAACACCGAGTCAATGAAGAAGTCGTTGAAGTCGTTTGGTTCCACAGAAGTATTGGGTTGATGTTTGCTCGAAGATTCTTTCCGAATGGCCTGCCAATCTGCTCTACACTTGTTGTCGGATTTTTCAATACAGTCGGCAACAAACTGTTTTTTGGCAGTCCTCAGTTCTTGTTTGTATATCTTTCAATATTCAGTTAGAGCTTGAAGGGATGCTGAGGTTTTAAGAACATTGTGGCGATCAAGGAGAGCCATGAGGATACTTCTACTCTTCTTCAGTTCTTCATTGTACCAGGCTTTACCACCAGAGAACTGTCCACCGGAGTTGCAATTTGGGCCCCGCTTTTCTGCAGCGGAAAGGACTCATGGAAACCAAGCAATATTTGGTCAAAAAATAAATTAAAAATTTCTTCAGAGTTTGTACCTAAGGCTAGTACAGACCAGTCAACACTGATTAAAAACTGGAAGAAGTTATTTATTCGGGCTTCTGTTATGGGCCTATGGTATACAAGGGAGTTGGACTGTTCAAGATAAGTTTTCTTGGAATAGGCTAGGCGTATGTCTAAGTTAACTGCAGCATGGTCAGAAAGGCCATAATCCATAACTGTAGTAATATAACTGGTATAATTGAGATCAGTCAAAATATTGTCGAGAACTGCATTACCTCTTGTAGGCATAGAGTTGGTTGGATGTAAGTTGAACTGCCTCATAAGTCTTGCAAGTTCACGCTGGATCGGTTTGGTAACATCAGCCACCAAATCTACATTGTAGTCCCCTCCGATGGTAAGGGAAGACGATTTAAGACTTAGGAGACATAATAACCTTTCAAACTGATTGAGGAAAATATTTACATCACCATTAGGTGATCGATACACACTGACTACAATGATATTGCATTCGAGTTCAATGGCAGCAACTTCCAAATGTTGAGTTGAGCAAAAACGAGCAACATCCATAACCTTATATTTTAGTCCATTTTTTACATAGATAGCTGATCCACCATGCACCATATCGTCCCACGCATAGTATGTGGCCAAATGATAATCTTTTAGTCTATAAAAGCCTATCTCTTCAGTGTTAAGCCAATGTTCGGATATGCATAGGATATCATTTTTAATATCGCTTAAGACTACATCTAATTCCAGGGTTTTGTCCCTTATAGACTGATTATTCAAAAACATTAAAGATAAAACAGTTTCAGAACTAATAATACTGGTACGGTTGACTAGGTTACTCACTTTGCTGGGCTCGGAAACCCTAAAAAACAGACTCTTCAAGACTTTCACTTTTAGACTGTCCATAGTGTTTATTTTTACGATGCACAAAGTCAGCAATTAGTACTCCTTCAGGCCAAAATTCACTTGAGAGCACTTTCTGCTGATCTACACTGGATAGGCCTATTTTAAACGAGCGGTAAGATGTGTACCGGGTTTTCAGTTCGTCACATTCCACATTTGAAACACCATTCTCCTTAAGATAGTCTTTCATTGATTGGCAGGTTGTATCAGGTGATAATCTAGAGATGAAAATCCAAGATTTTTTTTAACCATTTTAAGGCTAGAAGCAGCACTGGAGTCCTTGGTACCAATGATAACATTGTCTTGTCGTTTAGGCCTTGCACGATTGTCAAGAAGTAAAGGCTTAGGTTTACCAGCTGTCCTATTTCGCTTTACAGCATCTGCATATCCCAATGCGGAGTGTTCAATGTTCTCGTTGTCTGGGGTAGGCCTAGGCCTATGAGTATTTGAGTTGGGTGCAGCATGAGTCATAGTACTATGAGAGTTTAAGTTACCGGTATTAGCCTTAACTTGACAAACATCATTAAGGGTTGAGTCAGATCTAACAATCGTTTCAGTATCCGAATTGACAGCATCAACAACCTTTTTACTTGGCTTAGGCTTAGATACAGTAGTAGAGTAAACATTGCCAGTTCCTAGACCTAAGCACTCAGTGAGGTTAGGTTGCAACTGTTCCATAATGCTACCAAACTTTTCTTGTTCCACGGTAACTGAATTTATTCGATCAGTCAATGTTTTATTTTCATTCTTCAATTCATTGACGATTCCCATTAATCTGTCCATATTTTTGTTTAGACTACACACGTCTTCCATTAAAGGCTGAGTTTTCATGTTGATTCTAACCCTATCATCACAGGGTTTACAAAACCACCTTACAATTTGTTGAAGTTTTGAAATTTTTTCATAGTCTTCACAGGAAACATTCACACAGTTTATATGAAACAATTTACCACAAAATCCATCACATCGCAAACCAAAACAGTCATTTTTAACTTTAACATTGCATTGACCACAAAGCAACTTGTCTTTACTTGGGGCCATGTTGCAGACCTTAAAGGGGGAGGTGGGAAAACTTTCGATTTCTTGCAAAAAGCTAGAAAAGTCGTCATATAATGATATGTTGAAATTACAAAATTTTATCTTACGCCGTTTAATTTATTTTTGGGCGTGTTAAGACTTTTTCAACACCCTTTATAGTTAAGAAGCAAGAAAACCAAACAAATATATCATTTAAACTGTAAAATTAAATTAAAAAGTGAATGTATATAATTAAAAAATGGACTCCTTTCAATACCGCATCAAAAAAACAGATGTGGATGTGAGGTGAGTGTGTGTGTGTGTGATATGGGATGTGAATTAGTTACCACTTTGAAATAGCCTATTCAAGGGTTACTATTCCAAAACTTGTAAAATAAACTTTAATTAATAGATCAATAAATTATTTAAACGTTTCGTAGTGACATTTGTATATTTTTCCTATTATTTTATTATATAATCATGCATGGTAAATTGGAACTAAGAGAGATTTTTTTAACCTCTGGCTTATCATTTTATGTGAGTCGGTGGCCCAATCAGTCGGTAGTGTCGCGGACTTCGGGCCCAAGGCAGCGATGTCGTGGGTTCGGATCCTGGTCACTGCCACTAAAATTTATCAGTACAGATCACCTTTGTACTGTACCGGCTCACTCCTTGCTTTGCTGTAAACGATCCACGCACGGGCGCTTAGTCTATGTGGATCGGGCAAATGCAAGGTTAAAAGAGGCCGCCAACCTCTTAAAAAAACATAACCCAAGGTAAAAACCTGTATCCCATGGGTAAACCTCTAAACCAATCAAACCTACTTTAATAAAGATTTACCATTAATAAGTTAAATGTCAATATCACTTAAAATATATAAAAAACATATTATAACTCCAAAAAAACGTTAGCTTCATAATTTTGTCCCCAATAACGCTGTATAACAAGAGTTTTATCGTCAAAGACAAAATAGGTAAAAAGTTGTTCTTTCAATCCAACAAAGACTAATCACAAGTTATGAACACTTGATGGAATGCATTATGGAGCAGATCGTCAACATTTCTGTCACGTAATGTTGATGATTTATATTGTGTTATGTTGTTTGACAGGCTTTTGTGCTAGAACAGTCAAAGTTTTAACATGGATATTTTTCACAAACATTATGTATTGACGTTTGTAATGCAATTCACGTTGTCGACTGCAATAAAAGAATTATTATTATATATATTAATATGTTTGTCTATAAAATGCAGTGAATTTGTCTATAAACGCAAAGAATACCTTAATCTATTAACTGCAGTAACTGAGTTATTGATCCATAATTATCTGTGAAATACGCATTTGCACTCCTCAACTTCCTTCCCAGTGAAGACTGAGGTTCTCTTCCTTGGATTCCTGAGGCCATAAAATTAAAGAGGTGTGGTGATTGGCTACAGTACAACACTAAACCTACTTACTCTTGATGTTGTGGTTTGATATATGAAATTATCGATATCATATTGAGATTTTCAAAGGAGTTATCATCCTATCAATTCGCTCAGACACTATCACTTGTAAACGTTATGTTGAATTATACAGTTCACTCAGTGTATAATGGCGTCTTTCCGTTAATAGAAAATTGTGTCACTTACATTCTCGTATAATTTTATAAATCAACACATGAAAATATATTAAATTTTTCCTGATTTAGAAGCTTCAAAGTTTAATATAAACTTTAAAGGTACATTAAGTTTGGCCTAAAATTATTTTATAATTCTACATAAGAATATATTTCCCAACAAAACATAGTTTAATATCATTTTTAATCCTATCCTTATTTGTTATCAGCTGTTGATATAAAAAATTCCCTTTTCATCATGAAGTGCTTATTGCATGCCCTAAAACCCTATCCAACTGTAGATCCAAGTACGGTCAAACATTTCCATTGACTTATAAAAAATTAATAAAAAATGAGGTAAGGTCAGTAACCTGGGCTTCAATACTGAAATTTCATATTCACACAAGCGCATGAAATATGTATGTAAAACATAACACCGGGTCTTCCGACACCAACAAAGATCGAGTTCACTATGATAGTTTAGATTTGTAGTATATTCCTAGTTGTTCAAAATACAGGTCTGTATAACATAGCAAAGAACCACCAGACCTTTTTTGTGTGAAATTTTGGTATTTTAGTAAATTTAATATATTATAAACCATGCCAATTTTATTTACTACTTAGTGAGTATATAAAAAATGTACGACTTGTTTAACAACCATGGCTGCACGGATAAAGGCTGCACAAAACATCCAATTGGAGTTTTTCCAAAGTTCACTAACAATGAAGTCACTGTTACTGTACACACAACTAGTACACAATTTGTTCTAACCTTTTTGTCTAGCAAAATTTCATAACACACATGTGATAAGTGTATTTACTTACTTTAGGGGTTTAAAAACTATATGTGTCATGTTTTCAATTACCTACATAATGTGGCGTTTACCAGTTTTAGTATAACTATTTAATTTAACATGTAAAAGTATATTTGTATAAATAAATTTACCATGTTTAGTCTGGGCCATCTTAGTTTCGCTAACTTGCAAAGGATTAAACTCTTTGTTGAAAAAAGATTATGTAATTTTTTTACGTGCTTGACGACTTTTGATGAACAATAATATATTACTGTATCACGAGAAATTTGACCTTAGATTTTATGACAATTTATCATGATCATTATAAGTTCTAAACACAAAAAATGTATTAAATTCACAGTATGCATAGACACTTTAAAATATCTTTAATAAAATTATGTATTGATATCAGTTTTTAACATGTATTATACGTGCTAGAGTAGAATAGTTCGTCTTAGTTTCTAAACATTAATAGTGGAAGTTGCCTAACTCTGCCACAATAGAATTCCACTATGATTGACAAGATTAGTCCCTTTAATCAGCTTACAAAAATATGTTATGCCTAAAAGTTGGATAAAAAAGGCGTTGGTCAAAGTGAAAATATCATCTTTCAATGGCTACTGAAAAAGCATTTACGAATTTGCTAATTGTATATTAGGTTTGCTGTAACAGTGTGTATGTATTACTTAATTTATAGCACGGATTGAAGTTTTATTATGCTTTTTAGATTAGCCATTTTTTTAGGTGCCATTTAGATTAGCATTTAAACACTGGACCTTTTTTTGTCCTAATATGTTTACGTGGTTGGCAAAATCTGGTAAGACAATAATCTGATAATAATCTTCTGTGTTAGTACGAACGTGATATTTTTTATATTCAAGATTACCTATACACGAAATATTATCCAGAGTCATCAATGCACATAGTTAAATGTGAATAAAGAATATTTGAGTTTTGTTAGAATGCGATGACTATCTGGATATAAGAACAATGGAAATGATTATAGGTATTGGACACGGATGCCGCTTTCATAGGAATGCTACCGTTTGCAGAGAATCGGGCGTAAAGTACTTTCTGATCCCAAATTAAATTTATATTTTGAGAAGTAAAATTTTTGTTTGTCAAAAAATACAACTTTCGGTTTAAAGAGCTCGGAACTGTGTATATATACTGTGTTATATTGCAAAACACTGAAGTAAATATCATGCTGAAATTTACATTTTGAAATACTAGTTTAAAACAATGTATTTGTATGTTGTGATGAGTAGATATAAATCCAAATATAGTTGTTGTATATTACATTTTTAATGTATCTGTATTGATCACTACTTCCCGAAGCCTTACTGGTGGGGAACCACCTTCCGTCATGAAGGGGGCCACTATACAGAGGTTAGTCGATTCTCTTTTTCTAGTTTTCACGCTGTGCCCACTACGTCAGTTCGAAAGGATGGACAAAGTCCCACTCTTCAGTCTTGAGAAGCTGGAGATTACTGTTAACTGTTATATCCTGAAATCAAGGATGGGGTATCTTGAGAGGCCCTCGTGAAGGTTATAGCAATCGATCTCCTGATTCTGTTGACCACGTTCAATGCCTGCCTGTCAAAGTTTTCTTCCTGCCGGAAAACAACTAGGCTTACTTTCGTGGGGAAGGAGAATGGAGAAACAGGCCTGACATCCTCTCAGACCTCTCTTTATGTTGGACGTGGAAAGTTCTTGAGAAGTTTATCCATTCCCGACTGAAATTAGCCATAGCCACTGCTGGCGACCTTCCTCCTCCTAAGTACTGTTCTCTTATCCCTCTAAAAAGAAGACAAAGTAGAACAATCACTACAGTTGTAATAAATAATTTTAACAAATTGTTATAATGTGTGGTTCCGCAAGTATTTTATTGTACGAAAAAAACCTACAGAAAGAAAAACCGGTCAACTTAAATAAAACTTATTGATAAACTTCAGAGAAAGCATGAATAAAAAATCTGATTCTTATGTATAATGTGATCATCGAGGAAATTGCACGTTTTGGGAGTGATATGTTAAGTTCCATTAAAAAGAAAATTCTAAATCATATACTTAATTCTGAAAGATTCGCAAAACTCTTCTAAATGTTAGAGGGATCCAAGCTGGACTTGTATTTGAACTGATTCTACATTTATATTCAATGTGTCCCCTCAACACATTTAAGAGCGCCCAATCTTGCTACCTGTTTCCCAGTTAACCTCTCTAAGTGAGCTTAGGATGTAGCCACTAAGCAACTAAACGTGTCTGTCCACTGTTTCTGAAAAATATCGAATGTTGTTGAGGAAGTCAAACTATTTCCTGTGGGAATGCCATTCTTTATTATGCATATTTTGATATTAGGTTTTGTTCTATTTAATGTTCCTAACAGGACCATTTAAACTGAGCCTAATCAACCGTTTGGGAAGGCTTTCAATATGTTTTTATTGGTTATTCGGCCTATATTTACTTAACAATCATGGAAAACTAAGATTTCCTGCGTTCAGTGTTTTCCCTATTCTGTTCATTGCACAATTGAAATTGATTTACTACAAGTTATCAGATTTTTTACTATTAAAAACTCATAAGTGGAAGACATTATCAGTTTTGTTTAAAATCAGGAATATTTACATTGTATTCCTGGAGGTTCCATTAACAACACCTTTATCACCAAGACTACTCATTCGTATTTGTCGACGATCGCGGGTTTAAGTCGACACAATATTACCAAATATTATTCCAATAAAAAAACACAATATTTGCTTAATTTTCGGGTTAACTGTTACGGAAGAGTTTGACATTACGCCACCAGTAATTTTCTCAATGGGGAAGGGTCAGTGTATGCATAAATATAGTAACATCATTAAAATGTACTCCCTATTTTATTATAAACAGGAATTTCGTATAAAATATTTTGAATATTAAAAGCATTAGGAAGATTTAAAAAACTTTTTTATTGTAAATTAACTGTGTGTTACCAGTTGTATCACTAAATATCCTGTAACATATCCCAAGCTGTATTCATAGTTGTATGCATATTCTCACGTAATAAAATATCTACGATAAGCTGAAGCAAGTTAGAGATGTCTCATTTGAGATGCATGAGTGCAGTCAATCCTTCCAAAGCCTATTACTGCGAGCAGTTGTTAAGACGCTAAACCTGAATGACAACTGACAGCAACGCCTGTAATCGGTCTCAATAAATTATAAACTCCTTGCATATCTAATCTAGATTTGAATAAATCTCCATTGACAAGGACCAATTTTCTTGGTGAAACCCAATCCTCTAAAGATCTTTTCACATGTAAACCGTAAAATTGACTTATATTATATCGAAAACATTGTCAGTGGAAGGTAATTATAAGACAATTTTATATCCATGTCAATATTGATAAAACAAATAATCAAATCTTGGCCCCCAGAGACCAAAACCCCCCCAGTTCAAATTCATATATAACTTTTTGATCAGCATTGCACGTGTTATTAAATTTACGGAAAGTAAATAAAAGAAACGTCTCATAACTCCAAAAACATATATTTACGCTTATACTGATACTCACAGGACGGTAAATATACATAAAAGATTGTAAGTGGTGATCGATTTCGATTGGACTCTCCAATCATCATCAGACCCAATAGGTGAAGAATCTATAATGATCAGATACAACTAATGTAGGATGGGTAGATTTCTGATTGTTTAGTATTAGGGAGAAATATGATTTAAATCAGGTTTACTAATACTATTTTTATTTATGGTGGAACTTTTGGACGTCATGGGTCATCCATTTTTATGAGCTTAGGTAATACAAAAATTTTTTACAATTTTAATTATAAGTTGTTGACATGAAAAGAACACTGTTAAACTTATTGTAATAGTAATGCTAGGATAGTAGATGTAGCCTAAATAGTTTAAAAATAAATAATATTTTTAATAGTAAATTGTTAATTAACTGCATTATAAACAGTTTTTGTCTTCTATGTTGTATTTTTTTCAGGTTAATGGTTGGATCGTGGAACACCACACATTCTAAGCCCAGATTACAAGCTCAGAGCCGGAAGGGCCAGTTGCGGAATAATTGATGACAGTGTTATTTATGTTCGACGGATCTTTTGTATAGCGAGACTGTTTATTCCCTAGCCCATGACGGTCACCACAGTAAAAGTTTGCCCAAAATAGTTCATCGCCTTAGTTTTATTGGTCATTGGTAGAGCTAAGTTCATTCCACATTATGATAACTTCTTCTTTTAGCATGGAGAGATAGAAATATATCTAACTTACCTTGTCCGTCATTAGTCTAGGTAAGAAGTAGCTAAAGGATAATTGTTTTTGGATTATAAGTCTTAATACAAATCATTATGAATATCAAATTAAATACGTTTTATAATATCTAACCAACGTCTTCGTTTTCATGCTCATCTTGGCATAAAACACGGTAATAATTTAAACATATTTTAATTACATTTAAACATTTTTAATAGGTCATATGACTCTAAACTAGTAATCATTGGTTAAGTTTTAGCCTTTGAGGCCGGACATTTTGAAATGTTAAGTTGTCTATAGACCGAATATGAAACTCGCTATGGAGTATAACCTCATAATTTTAATTGTCGCTTTAAAGTAACAAACAATAATATCCAATTCTAAAAGTTGAAACAATTTGTAACAAGGTGTAACGTCTAAGATAAGTATCTTCTACAACTATCTCAATTATCACAACATATTAAGAGTACTCGTTTTGCAGTATAGCGTCCTTTGTAAGTTCTGAATAGGTTTCTTAGAAGGTATTGTCGTTAACATAAAATACGGTTTCCTACAGTTTACTTGACAATGTACAAAAAAAAAGCATATCCCAAGCAAAAGTATAAAGCAAGCAAGTAAAAAGCATATAAGTTTGTTGGTATGAGTGTTCCTTGCACTGATTATAGTACGCCAAGTAGCTAATTGATTTATTAACATACTTTTGCCGAGCTCATTTTACTTTTGCTGCATTCATTTTTTACCACACTCCAGTACTCCTACCAAAAAAGGCAGAACATTGTGCTTTTTAGGTACGTAATACGTGTACGAATGAAAATAAGTTGGCAACACTTGAATATACTACGACTACGATCAGCTGGTGCAGCGTTTCCCATTTCGTTCAATGCTTGGATTTAACCTAACCTAAAAACGTGTTGAATAGTGTTTGAAAGACTGATTATCAATATGTTTTATAGTAACTGTAGGAAAAATATAATGTGTTACCCGAGTGCTTTACACTAGTCTTGTCAACACTAGCGGGCCACTTCGCCCACTAGTTACACAAATAACTATTAAGCTGATGGTAAATCGTAAATTATCGTCTATCATAAAGTCTAGAATATTAAATTGTACGTTCAAGTTAATAGTAGAAGTTATTAAAATTTTGAATAGACTTAGCTCTAAGAATTACTAAAATTATATTTATGAAATTATGGCTTTGATATTCATAAGTTACTTAAATAAAATTTTCATGGAAAATGAAAAAAAAAATACTCCGGTGAACTTAATGGACCTGACAGGGCACATTAATAAATAGATAGACTGACCTAGATAAATAAATCGGTATACGATATGTTGTTGAATTATCTGCAAACTAAATACTATGAACGTAAGAAGCAAGCAGCTTTACAGTATTGTGAAAATTATGAAGAAAAAAATGTGTTTCGATGGATCATGAACCTCTAAATGTTGAGTTTCTAGTCCAAGTCTCAGTTATATCAACGCGTGATACCTTTGTGTTTTAGGTTGGAAATAAACCGTTTTAGCGAATTACCCTATAGGGAAGTAGCTATTACCGTAGGTGGCATGGTAAGACCTAAGCCCGGGAGCGATTTACTTTTTCATTTTGATGTCCCCAGAGGCCAAAAACACCATTCGTTCAAATTTATATATATATATATATATATATAGATTTATATATATATATATATATATATATATATATATATATGTCCGTGAACGTGATAACTTGAGTAATTTTTGTCCGATTTTGATGAAATTTGGTTTAAAGGTGTAAAGCGGGATAAACTTGAATGAGTTCGCGAACCAGCATGATCGGACCATGGGAACAGGGCTCTACGGGGGGTTTTATGGGGTAAAAATTGGTTTTTCTCACTTTTGACCCTCAAAACACAAAGTTTCCCAATTTCTCTTTACACCTTTTTAAAGAGCTTAAAAAAAAAATAATTTAGTATATCAAAGTATTTTTGTACGGTTATTGGTAACGGAGAAAATTAAAAAAATTGTAAATTTAAAATACCCATGTTATTCTTATGGAGAATATTGTAAAATGTTGTAGTTTAGTTGTTTATGGATATATTTTGATCAAACTTGGCAAACTTATTTATTTTGTACTAAGCTATTAATATTTTACTAAAAAACACACTTTATTAGTTTCCTTGTAGCAGCAAACCTAGGTACTCGACCTATAATGTTATTTAAATATATTTAATTGAAAACCAATTCAGACAAATGGAAATTCGCTTAGTTGTCAGGTTTGCTGCGACGGGGTATATATTTTTATTAAATCCGAAGCGTAAATATAATGTGCAGCTCTAGCCATCATTATACATCGATGGCTCTAGCTTGATAGCTCAACAAAGAGGGGAATGAATTAAACGGAGTATTTTAAATAATAGAATTTTGTATGAATCTTAAAATACTTTATGGTTACTATTTTACATATATAAAACAGAATATATGCGCTAAACTGGACAATTAGAACACAAAAAAACAAACCATTATATTTACGAGACTTTTATGACTTTTATTTACCAAATAGTTGTCATATTGTTTACACTAATATTGGAAATATTGTATTCGTAGTATTTGTTTTAAAGAATAGCCTGATTCCACAATATTATTGAAATATCAACTTTTAGTAGGCTAATATTAATAATAAAAGATGCTGGACTCCCATCGGGCGCCTCCCCAGGTGGTGGATAGGGCAACGCTTACCAGATATTGTGGGTACTGGGGAAAAATACCCGGGGCGAACCAAAACCAGCACTGCTGAATTGCAGTTGGAGAGGGGACCTCAAAGGCTAAGGGAGAAAACCCTGAAAAAAACCGGCAGCCTGAGGTCGCAGGTGGCAGCTCTACCATCAGGCTGTGGATGCTGTAGGCTAATAACCCGCACATCCGAGACAAATTTACTATGGAAACTGAAACGAGACAAAACCGGACTGGATTTATGGGCCTGGAGACGTCTCGTGGACGCGCCTATGTTCCGATCGGAACGACAGGGATTAAGTCAAGTAAGTCAATATAATAATAAATGCGTCGCTATCATAAAAAAACGATTAACTATTACAATTAATTGTGTATGTTTATACACCATATAGTGCTTTTTCACAAAACACAGAACATTTTGGTTTCCCTGGACCTACTAATATTGATATCGATACTGGTGATGATAAACAACTCATGTCACATATAACAGTGCGTCAAAGTGCCTCAGAATGATTTCTTCATCACAATACCAATCCTGTATATTAAACTGAGGGGAACAAATCAAATCACTGCACTGCGGGGACGCAATAAGTCTCACATGGCAGAGTTATTTGTGAAATATTTATGTAATGAAAAGTCACAGCACCAATTTGTGTGTTCTAAATGATATGGTTTTGATTGAATTTAGGGTTTCTATTGCAACATTGATCTGTATCATAGATTTAAAATGTACAATACAAACATATTGTGTATCAGGAAAGATGTTGAAGTGAAATAAAAGATGTACTATTTAATCATTTTGATTTTTTTTCAGGCTACCTAACTAAAAGTTTAAAGCCTTGGTCACTCGGCAAAAACTGGATCATTTGCCAGTAGAACAAGTGTCTATTAAACCTTTTAATTTTTCCTAAATCCCAAGAAAAAAGTTATAAATTGTGCATTAGGTGGGCTATTTAGTATTACACATTAAACCCATTTAGGTTGATAGGAGCAAATATAAATCTTTAAAACTTACTATCGATAAAACAACAAATTAGGACTCCTACTAGATTTACTTATGACGTGTATAAAGTTTTTGAACAACAATTTTAACATTTCTTTCTAGGAAAATATTTATAAAGGCAATAGCCAGAAAACAGTGGATTAGTGGTACAATATTAGAATTGGGAGCTTGACATACTTGGATTTATCTTTGCAGTCACCACCGATATTCGCCTTACCGGACGCTGAATGATAAAGGTTGAGACGCTCATAAAGAACATAAACAGAACCTCACTCTCTGTAATGTGGTATGACTTATATCGTAATGGTACGCCACTATCTTTAGACTACCAGTCTGACTAGTTGGTTTCTGGCGACGGCAAGATAAATTTTTACGATGAAAACTTAATAAAAATGGAGCATTTAAAAGCATTGCAATGTGTATTTTTAAACGTATAACTTAAAGAAAAATACAGTATAAATTTCCCTCTAAATAGTGTAACTATAAACGTTCACTAGGATGTTCGTAACAAGATAATCCTTGATACAAAAGTTAGAAAATGACACAAAAGTAGCAACAACAAAATGATCCACCCATGACTGGATGTAATTTGTTTAACAATTGTCCATAGACGCTGTTAAATATATAAAAAGCAAATCTACAGTAGGTGATAATTTTAAGTGGTGATATTGTAAGCTCAAAACCAAATAAAAACAAGAAGCTTAGGCAAGCACGAAGATGAAATTATAAATTCAAATCTAGTTACACTTCATACTCAGGGTGTCAATTAAGAAGGACGATTTCTTTGTTTAGTTTGAATTTAAATTATATTTATGGCAATGTTTGTTCTTTATAAATTCAGCCTGAAAAGGAGTAATTGTGTTTAAGTGTTAACAATACAGAATATGAACATTGTTACAAAACCATGATATCGTAATTTAATGCGAATAAATAATTTTAATGCAGTAGCTATTGTAAGGTTCAGTTTTCAAACCCTAGGACCAAGACTATAGCCTCGTCTGGACAATTTGGCTAGATAAAAAAAAAGGATTTGAATTCATCAGTGATGGCTTTCGTTTCAATTTGGATTATAAAATCTTCGTTTGGAATTGTTCACTGAATAAAATAGCTTATTCGATTCACGTCATATCCTTTCAGTTGAAAATTAATATGGAATTAAGTCAATTTATTTTCAATTGAATTGAGCACATCGGAGGATGATTTGTGCGAATAAAGAGGATAAAAAAACACACGTTTCTTTCACTTAACTAACCCAATTAAGTGTACAGCTAAAAACACACAAACAATAGTAATATTTCATAATCTTAAGATTTACAATTATGGTTTACAATAATGAGACATATTCGGGGAATTCATATTTACAATTATGAGAATGGTTTTAGGTTTGCAGTTCGCGCAGAATAGTTTATGCCGGGATGTACATTTTACTTCAAGTTATTGTCAGTAATTCCATGTATAAAATCTCTCATTAATAAAAACAGATTCAACCACCGTACAACCTTTGACGTGTCTACAAGACGACAGTAAAAATAATATAAAAACTGAGTTAGTTTCAGTTAGATCCTTATTCATATACGTATTAACTACAGTAATATAGAGATAGGTGAGTCAAAGGTCCTCCCTCCATAGATTATTGGTACACCTAAAGGATATCAATTCTCGTTGATTTCAATTTGATGTCTTCAAGAAGTCAATATTCATGTTTTGTTGGTTTATCAATACGTAGCTCATTGCAAAAGTTGAAATGCAATATCTACTCTGTATCTTAATCTGCAATATCTATGTCCTAATATAGCTTAGTCTCATTAAAACATTTCAAAATAAAAACAAATAGTTTAAAGTATTTTGAATAGTCAGACTTATTTAGAGACACAGTTATGATTTGATATAGAATAGCTTAATTGTCATTTTGCTAATGATAATTTGTTAGAAGAAAACTAGTATATAACACTACAGATGACATAATGGTAGCTTATCTTTATTAATTATGGAAACAGTTACGCTGAAGAGTCAAAAACAGCATAGTTTCAGAATTCAAAGTTCTATTTAGGTTATAAAAAGAGATAAAAAGAGAATCCATTTTAATGTACTGTCGCATTATATTACTAATAATCCATTAATCAGAATGTGCAGTTACCAATGTAATTATTATTTAAATTGTGGTTAATCAACCAAAACTTTTGTCGTCCCGTCATGTAATGTAGGAGATAATGATAATGGGTCAAGTAGTAAACATTGCTCTCGTGTGCAGCAAATGAGAGCAATGCTACCACTTTGCACACTAGTTACACAAATAACTATTGATGTTCGTTTAATAAATTACTTAAATGGTACTATACACCATAAGAAAAGAAAACGCGACCAAAACCCCATAATGTCTCTATTTTTTATCGAACCAACACTTCTTTCCTCACCTGTAGCAGCAAACTTAAGTAGGTACTGGTTTAATCTAATGCCATATAAATAGGGAATGCATCGGACTTTTATGGAATTTCTTTGTAAAAGTCTAATCAGACAAATCGATATTTGCTTAGATATATATTTTCTAATGTATTAATAGGCAAATAAATCTGTTATGAATAGTTTATCTTCAATCAATCACATTTTCATAAAACTTTGTCTAAAAGCTGTCGTTATTGAACACAGTTCTCAACTTAGCAAGTCGTTAGGCGCTTTAGCCTATTTGTATGGATCGTATGCCTGTAATGATAGAGACTGCCAATGTCACGAAACTATTAGTTTGAGATTGTTTCACTAGGCCATAACAAAGCTTGCTACTGTTCAAAAGGCTGTAAGGGCTTCTGTTCAATATTAATACAATCAAATATCACAAAGTTTTAGAGCGATTAAGTAGTATTGGAAAATGCTAATATCGCAATACAGTATCGGAAAGTGCTAATATAACGTTTGACCCTATATGAAATAAACGGTATCAGCAATCTGACAAATACTCTATCCCATTAGCTTGTGAACAACCTTTATCATAGGTAAGCGGTGGCAGTAACTATGCTATGTTATAGGGAAAATGTCAAAGGTTGCAATAACTTTCAGCAATGGGGGGCTGCACTATTTTTTTATTATAAGGACCATAGCACATTAATATGAATCAAACCCGGTTCTTTTCCTAAAATCCAATTTTTGTATGGTTTTTTTGAGAAGACAACATATAAGTTACAATAACTTTTAACCGTAATTTTTACGGAAATAGTATTTGTTCAATTTTGTTCAGAATTTAAATGACCATAAGATACCAATTTTAATCAAAACCGGTTTTTTCATCCGTTTTTTTTCTGAGAAAATACCATAAGTTACAATAAATTTTGAACCTTAATTTTTACGGAATTAGAACTTGTACCATTTTGTTCGGAGTTCAAAGGAATATATATGTCTAATCTAATACTAAATACTTTTGGTCACTTTTGAGAAAGTCCGATTTTTTCGTTATTTATGGGTTTTATGGGAAAATTGCCATTAAAAATCTAAAACAATACATACTCCGTATAGTATGTTATAGGGTGAGAAAGTAAAAAGTCCATTGTATGCTGTGTTGAGATCGGACAATGTGCTTCCACCATGCTACAAGTCATAGAACAAAACAACATTTAAAGAGACAATATATAATATACTTATTGTCAAGGCTTTTTACTTAATTGATTTGTATGGACCAGCTGTAGCAAATTTTTTTATTAAAAAATAATGTATTTGCGTGAGCCAGTCAAATGTTAATGCATGTTAATGTTAACGCCTGTCTCGACAATGTTATTACCAACTACCAAAGACAACTTCTAGATGTTAACGTTACTTCAGTGCCTTTATCTGACCATCAGGCTCTGGAAATTAAGCTAACGCCCACTGACTGTAGCAACAAACATCATGAAACGACTTCGAAGATTACTCGTTGAATGCGCAAGTGTCTAAAATTTAATTTTATACGTTATTTTTTTGTTGCTGACCAGGTTGATGGGCCATAACAGTTGCTATAACTAATTATAAGTCATTCCCCAAGTTTGACTTGGTAACAAGATTGTGTATTTGGCAGAATGTAGTAATTTAAATCAGCACAATCTGTATGTGGATCACATCAACTACGAAGAGATTTTGATGAAAAAGCAGGCTTCAAATCTGACATGGGGATGGAATGTCTAGTTGCATTGATAGTCAAAGGTTATACGTATGGAATGTTTTATGCAAATAAAAAAGGTCTATACCTATGTCTATCAACAAATAATCACGTGTCAGTTAATAATATAACTTATTTATGAGGTGAAGCCATAAAAGACCCCTTTTCATGCTGACGCTGATAGTGGATTGGATAATGAATACTGAAATAATAAAATAAACCAACTACCCTTACACTAGAGTCGTGAAGTGTAAGGGAAAGTTGAGTTCTCTGTTCACTTTGGATCTTGATAATATAAAAAGACCGACAAGACCAATCTACTAAAGTGCTTGAGACCAACAAGATTTTTTAAAGCGGATTGATAAACTGACAGCTACAACATGTTCGACTGAGAAATAATATAATTTTATCATACAAAATACTCATGCTGAGTCCCCAATTAAAAACCTTGCATTCATAGTTTTGGAATTGCATGTAAAACATAAGTAGGTATTTTTTTACATAATAATATTTTGTTGGCTGTGCTATTTTTCTTTGTTAAGATGTATTAATAATTTTTTTTTCTTTACAACATATTTATAATTTTTGTAAGGATATAGTATTATCGTTTTCTATGTATTATAGCTAACGACATACTTTTTATGTCCCATCTTTACGTTTTAGGACGCTCGTTCTAGCCCCAAACTGTTTTACACTCTACGTTACGTGTGTTGCGGAATTATCACATCGATAAAATCCATTGGTGATTGGCAGGGTTTGAACCCGAGACCTCAGGCACTAAAGTCCCGGGCTCTATTCACCACTAGACCAGCTCACTCCCAGCTAACCACATACTAGGTTAATGTACAATATATACTATCCTATTATTCCTTATTTTATTTATATGATGTTCAAACTTTCTAAAACTATCAAGAAATTATAAAATAAGTCTCTTTTTCCTTTGTATTTAGCGTTTTTCAACTAAGGATACATTTAAGCAGTTCAAGCTAGATGTCCATTTTTCAATAAAAGTTGTTGGAAATGCAACAAACTTCCAGCAACATTAATTACAATATTTTAGTCTGCAAAGTAACATGATCTTTTAATTTTGTTCCTTAATAAAGTTATATTTACTGTACAAATCTTGCTCCAAACTAAAATAGGATGTATTTACTTAATCTAATTTGAGTATTAATTTCTCTTTCAAATATCCATAAAATATTTCCATATTTGGATTCTGAAAAAGTAGTGTTTACAAAATAACACTTGTTTTAAGATTTTCCATAGCATTTTAAAGTATACGGGACCTGTAAAAATTACTTCATGGGGTGTTTAATAAACAAACAGAAAACTTATTTTACTGCAAGTAGTCACAGTTCACTAAGTAGAAGATTCAAAATAAACATAACCATTATAAACAAGAGCGGAACTATTTAAACAACTTAACATTATGCAGGACGCTATTGTTGTATTCCCCTGTGATGCTGCCAACTGCTCATTGTAAGAATGCAGTTTGACATTTACATAAACATATGCATAACCTGAAAACATTTTTTTTTCGAGAAAACTATTTTGTTTGATAAAATAAGTAAAATAAACACGTTCAATGAAAAATAGTTATTACTTAAACAATATAATCTAGCTTTTTAAATGAATATTTAGAGATGAAGGAAAACATATTTTGGACCTAATTAAAATAGCCTAGTTATTGTCATACATAATTCACAAATATGTTTAAAAAATCAATTTGCTTGATTATTTCATTCAATTCCTTTCCGACTCTATAAAATACTTCAAGGAAAATGTTTAAACCTTAGTATTAAAATCTTCAAACAATCGAGATCCTTTACATCTTATTATTTTAGCCACTACCAAGACTCATGTCTTTTGGATATCTAACCACTTAAAAACACTTTAAAGGCTTTAAACTTTAAAGGGCCTTAAATAATCAATCATGTAAATTATCTTCTTGATCTTATCATTTAAATGGCAAACTAGAACCATCTATAACAATTTTAACGTGTTTACTACGCCATTCTAAAACTTTACGGTTAAGTTTAATGTCTTTGGTCCTGGTCTATCAAAAACACATGTACTTAAGTTAAATCCCTGAAGGAAATCTTCGTAAACATTATGTCTATTTTCCTCTGAAACCAGGAACAGGCACTTACAATTGCACAATAAGTTTTATTTGAAAGTTAAATCAAAATCGTAATAAGGTATACAAATATGCGAATATTTATAGTAAAACATAAAAAAAAACTTTTAGAAGAGCTAAAATAACAATGTGTTCAAATTGTTCCCTATTTAACCGATACTATGCATGAGAACCTTGTTTTATATATTTTTTGCAATAGCTCAATTAATTCTGAACCAAATTGCTACAACGGGCGATTATGTAGTTGCCTCTTCATACACAGAAACCGATTTTTACAACTTCTTTAGTTTCGTATAATGAAACTTTTCTTCCCTACATTTGGAAGCTTCGAAGTAAATTTCGTTAATCTATATATCTTGTCTTGAAGAAGAAAGAGTATGATAGTTACCAAATTTTAACATTATGGCTTGAGCTTGGTTGGGAAATACTTTGGTAAACAGATTATCTGGAAAAACTCCCGTTAATAAAGTCCTAAAACGTGTTTTGGTACTTTTTCTAATGGTTCTTTCATTTTGAAAATCAATTTCGACACACACACACACACACACTTTATTCTAATTCTGGATTAACAGATTAGGGCAGCTGGGTTCAGAAGTTGCATAATTGATAACACACCTGTTTATGTTTGATAGAGTTGTTTTATATAAGGTGAAATCTTAGTTTATTACATATTATACATGTATAATTGTAGGTCCTATACACATTCTAACCTTAAACCGTCTCGCAGTTAACAAATGAGGTGACAAAATGAGTTGTTTAGAAATCACGCGTAATTTATACTTAACGGTAAATAATGGATGCTAACATTTAAACACAATTGAAATAAATAATTAGTATATTAGGTTTCTTATACTAAACAAAAACTATCTACTAGCTATTAGGAGCAACTACTCGTAAAATAAATTATTCCGAATTATGTATCTAGTTGTTTTGTATCAAATCCAGGCGAACACGTTATGCATTCGTTGTTACCTAGGAATTTATGCACTGTGGCTTTGAAACACCAAATAAGTGTAATCATCAAATATTTAGTATTACTTAACAAAAATATGTAAAGGTAAATCAATGCAATTCCTAGGAAAGCCTAAATAGTAATGGCAATAAGAACTATTTTGCAGAACAAATAAAATAACTAAGTTTGCTCTATTTGTATCTCTTCATTTGGGCTACATTTTTCCAAACGAATTTTTAATTAAGTAGTTCCGTTGATGATATAAAAGATTATTCATAGTTATGGGACATTTCAAATTTTTTAATATGAACACCACACTAAGTGTTAAGCTGTTAGTTGCTTAGTTGACTGTTTTAAATATGAATACCATATTTGTCGGTGTATAGCCTGCACGTTGTTAACAGGAGATATTCGTATTACATAAACAATAAACAAATATTACACATACTTACTTAGCATCAACAAAGATATATCTAGTAAACTTTGAAAACAATACATGTGTAAACCAATTTTTAATATTATACAATATTATGTATATCGGCAACAAATAGCTGTATTGTGTGCAAATGTAATCCTATTGAGAAAGTTTTGTAGAAGTTTACGTTTTTCAGTTCCTCATGTTTTTTGAGTTGCTGATTCTGATTCTGAGGCTTTCTAACAAAATAATACATCGGAACACTTACAACAACAAAAAATAGTAAATAACTACAAGGTAACAAGATAACAAGAAGTTATAACGTTATTAAAACATAACTACAAGAAATATTGCATAAAAATAATGATACATCCTTTACAGTTTATTCAAGGGTGCAACATTTCTTCGCAGATTCCATATCCTTTCAATTCGTTAATGAAGCTTTTGGAACAATCATAAATTTCATACATTTGTATTATTTGTTCTCATAATTTTTGTGTAAAACCCTTCACTTCCTCCTCTACTGCGCCATAAAATAAACGAGAATCTAATAAAGTTAAAGTTTTTATTTTGACATTCAATACCGAAGGATTATTTGATTGACAAAATAGACCGAAGATAAGAATAAATTGACAAATGTCTTAATGTTACATCTGTTGTCATAGATATATTTGAAATATATTCACATTACCTGGTTCATTTGAACAATTATCTGAATCATCTGTTAAATGTTTATGTTTACTTTTTGTATTTTTCTGTTATGATTAAATTCAGTTTTTTTTTCTAACAATTTGAAGAAATCTCTTTTATCAATTTTAATATTAATGTGATTTAATATTGCTACACTGGATGTGGTTAATAATGTTACAGTACATCTTAAATGTAATATATCAGTAACTTATTATCATGGTTGTGTCGTTTGTGTAGGCTATTAATTTTATATGAGCTGTTTACAGATGCAATCATCAACATGCAGATGGCATGATAGTTCGAAGGTTAGTCGTACAGAGTTAGTGTTAAACCCTACAAAAGTAAACTAACTTACATTGACTCGATCTGTAGATAAAAAGATTGTTGATGTTAAGTATAATTATTAAGTGTTTGCTATGCAAATACACAGATTTTTTATAGGATATCCCTATTGTAAATGTACCTAGTCATATATCTTCATGTTTGATGTAGATTATATTACATAAGTTGCTTAGGCAAAATTATGTGCAAATATAAACAATCCTAAATAAAACAAACAAAAATACATCTTTGCAAAGTCAAAGATATATAATATTCCACATCTACAAACGACTTTCCACATACATCAGATACACATAATGTGCTATGCGGAAATGGAAAGGTACCTACCATTGGTATTTTAAATTCTGCAGTATCTTACAACAGCCTTCGAGGAATAGTATCAAAAATTTAGATTTTAGATTTGTTTCGGTTAAAATCCATCCTTCAATCTTTTATTTACAGGTTTACGAAGTTGTTCTAGCTATAATGGCAATAGCAATTTCCAAAAACGTTTATTCAGTGATTAGTTTTACGTAAACGAAATTGTACCTCAATTCGCCAGTTCAATAACGTAAACATTGTGTTCCTTTAAAAATTACATCCTTTTTAACAAAAAACTGTGACTGCTTTCGAAATCTGTGCATAATTCCTTCAACCATTTCCAAAATAACATTATCTTAGCATATTGTTTGGTTATTCCCCCGACTTAAATTTCCGTTTCCAAAGTAAACCCTTGCAGCGAGTTTCTCGTTTGTTTTTCAGTTGTTATCAAAGCACCTGTTGTGTGTTTTTATTTTAGTTTGTACTCTTTCATTTTAACATTTGTACAATATGTATATATTTGAAATGTATTATACATTTTTGTAAAACCTAAACGTTAGAAAATTGTACAAATAATAAATATGATTTTGTTTTATAATTTAACAATTGTTGTTAGCTCCTGATGAATTGTAGATGAAGATAAAGATTAATTGTAAAGATTAATCCTTGTCTTCTTTGTAATATATTATTACACAATCCCTACATTGTTTTTTTCAAATTTCTTATATTATGTTGGGTGAAAACGTAAGTGTAAACCCGTTTTCTAGCAGGTGTTCAGCCCTTATAATGTCAGCTTTATTTTCATCACTCACACTTTGTACGTTGGGACGTTAGGGCGTTATTTTTGTAAATTAAATGAATTTTAATTGAATAGATTCAAGTTTTTGTCGTTTCCCTATAAAGTTAAACCTAGTTAGGGTTTTAAAAATACGAAATAAAATATGAAAATAAGAAAACCCGAATAAAAACTGTATACAACATATTAATATTTGACAACTATATTACTTATTTAATAGCTCATGGAAGTCTATAAAGCCGTATTAATACCAAAGGATAAGTTACCAAAAGAGTTAGTAACGATCATTAATAAACTATGCTAGTTACATGTTAATGCAACACAATATTTAAATGTTTTTATCATTATATATATTATTTGTATATATATATACAAATATATATGTATATATGTTGTGAAATATTATTAGAAGTTTAAGTCTTAAGTATGTTTTGATATTTAGTTTTACTATTATATATCCAAACATACCGATCGATTAGTCTTCCGCCCCTATACCCAGCTCTGACGATCGATTTGCACGTCAGAATCGCTACGGACCTCCATCAGGGTTTCCCCTGACTTCGTCCTGGCCAGGCATAGTTCACCATCTTTCGGGTCCCAACAATGTATAGCCTAACAATGTTTGCATTTTCAATTAATTCGATTTGTCTTTCGCCCCTATACCCAGCTCTGACGATCGATTTGCACGTCAGAATCGCTACGGACCTCAATCAGGGTTTCCCCTGACTTCGTCCTGACCAGGCATAGTTCACCATCTTTCGGGTCCCAACAATGTATAGCCTAACAATGTTTGCATTTTCAATTAATAGTGACAGCTTTTTTTGAAAATGGGTTAGGCACTTAGGGTAGCTTCCGCGTACCGCATGGTGTCGGAGCCGGCCGTTCTGTCGATCGAAAAGGAACTCACCAGATCAGAAGAGTGCTCCTGCACCTTTCAGCTATTATGTCAATAGAGCGGGGTATAGAAGACTTCAGGTTCAACCATGGGTGGAACGGTGACCATGGCAAGGTGGACTACTACTTAACGCAGTTCTTGTCAGTTCTCGGCTATTTTCAGGCGCACCTGCCTGCATCGCTGTTCATTGATGGCCACGACTAGTTCAGTCGACTTTATTTACTACCTAGTCGTTCACACACTTCATGTTATTCCGCCGTCCACATCGGGATGCTCGACCTGGAGCTCCCTTAACATATTGGGGTGCTGTCGGTTAAATGGGTATGTGATATCATGATGGAGGGTGAGAATAACTGGGACTGCTAGTGGCACTCCTTTAGGAACATCTTCCAAGAAATAAAACGACGATATAGATACAGTCTAAAACGTCCTGGTTCTGATGAAGTGTGACAAGTGTTCTCCCAGGGTAGTGTTCGAGGAGAAAAGAAAGGTTTTTATTGGGTAGTCTACGGGTCTTATACTTGTTGTAGGAGTCCCACACTACAGGTTCACCACTTGTGGATGTAAAAACAATTTTTTTACGAATTCAAGCCTTAATAAAACAGGAAATACTATTAATACTTAATTATAAAAATTATATTGTATAATAATAATTAATTAATTTATATACTATTATTGTTCAAAGGTTTATTGCGGACATTTTCCATCATGATTGTAAAAAACAATACACAACGTTTCGGGATTTGGAATCTGATCCCGTCCTCAGGTGAAAAAAACTTTTTACCTGAAGAAAAAGTGAAAAGACCTTTTTCATGTGACCTTTTTTCAGGTGAAGTTTTTGTCACCTGAGGACGGAATCAGATTTCAGATCCCGAAACGTTGTGTATTGTTTTTTACAATCGTGATGGAAAATGTCTGCAATAAACCTTTGGACGAAATTAACTCACCATCACCAACAACGAACTTTATACTATTATGTTTGTGTAAATCATAAACAGTTGATGCAAAGTAAGTGATTTGCTTTAGTTATATTATGTTATTCTTGAATATGATTTTTACAACATTTCTGAACCATCCATTATTAAGTGAAAAATTATACATCAGTTCATTATATACTTATATATATAAATATTATACATACCAAAATTGCCATAGGCTTAAACAAATCAAATTATGATTATACTAAGGTATGATATACATACTGCTCGTACCCATGGCTAAGGAACTAGAGCCCGGGAAAATCACACATAAAAAATATAAAAATGTACAAATTAATTATTTATACCTTCATTGAGAGGTATAGCGAATAATTGCAGAAAACACCCAAATATACTAAAACAGAGAGCCCTTCAAATTTCAACTAAAACGGTTTATAGTGTCCAATGATCTGCACTCGGTCTACAAGTTCATGATGAGCCACTAGAAAAACTAAACTCTAGGCAGATGGTTATTTAATTGCTATAATTGGTTTAATTGGTATTTATTCGCACATAAACGAAAATAGCTTACTTAACATATAAGCATTTACAGTTACTTTTTGAAAAACTTTGGATGTATTTATTTTGTTTTTATACTATGCTTGAAAACATATTATTGATAAACAAATTCACATACGATAAAAACTTTATGTTTAACCATATACAGTTTGTAATATATTTTCTGAAAACGCAGTTTCAGAATTATTAACACCGCAGCCGAGATCTTAGCTGTTATTCTTATAACAGATATTTTCTTAACGCTGCTTGAATACTCATTCTACACTAATGAAGCAGCAGGGGTAAAACATCGGTCTTTCAGGGGGAAAAATGCAAATATTAATGAGAAACACTCCACTTTGTAGGGATTGTAATCTTCGCTTGCTTAGTCAATTTAAGGTTTTACTTTGATTTGTAAGTAAAATTATTCTTTAAACACTGCTCAAACGAAAGAAAAAAATACTTTGAGAGTGGCATAATTCATTCCAGTAATTATACAACAGTAAATATTTCGACTGCTCCAAACGTTTTTAGGATTGTAATGTATAACAAAAAATCATAATATTGAATACAATATAATTGTAATATAGTATAGCTGTAAAAAGGTTATTTTAAGATGTTCAACGTGTGCACATGTGTGTGCGGGTGTGTAGGAGCGTAATGTTTATATCCAAGTCATGGCATTTCGTCAGATTAGAATTTAAATTTCATCCAACTTTTATCGTTATCAAGGTGGATCAGAAATCACAAGAATAATATTTATGCAGTCGGAAGTTTTATGATCTTTATCAAATTGCAGACACATTTAGTTGTGTGCACGACTATGCTAATTACTGGCAGTTGCATATTTATTCCTTAAAGTACTGCATTACTCGCGCTCACTATTCAGTGGCAGGCAACCAAGTTACTTTCTTTTCCTCAAAGTCTTATATACATTATAGGCATAAAAACGGCGTTATACATTACACTGATCTATGGTTTCTAAAATGGCACCATATCCAAAAATGATTAAATCTCCTGCCCCCCTACAACAATCTCTGTCTCACGTAAACTAGTAAGGTAATTAAAATGATATGGTTCCTTGCGGTCACCACGAATATATCCATAATAAAAACACTAATACAGAATAATTCATCCAACCTGGTAGATTAAAAGTTTTTATCTTGTATCTATCAGATTGATCTAATAACATAATTCTTACCAGTTAGCGTTTCACATAATTTACACAGATTTCATAATTTTCAACACCAGTTGAGAATACAAATATTTGTAAGTAGTGAGGATAAATAGTTTCAAGAATCTGGAACATACATGTTCATTACGTTTAGTGATAAAACAAATGAGGTTGAACTGAAAAAGAGTAATGAAATGTATATCAAGGCCAATATATAATAATTTGTTTAACTCACAAGCGATTTCAGAAACTAGGTTTCCATCGTCAGGCTGTGATTACACTAGTTTAAAAAGTAAATATTTACTTAATAATAAATTTAAAAGTTAAAACTGATGATGTGAAGGATATTGGGAAAAATACAAAAAAAAAACATTATAAAAATAATCTTTTTACTTTTGGATATATTACAGTGTTGTTCTTGATATAATTATTTTCAGTAATTCCGAGTTTATAATATGGGCCGTCTTCATTATTTAACAAATAATGTTGGTCAGTTTTTTCTTCTATAAATTAAGATTCCCATGCATTAAGATGTTTAGGTTTTATAATTTTTTTAAAAGTTTAAGGTTTCCTAAATTGAAAATATGGCTTGTATTAATACTGTGGCTAGCAAGGGCTGACTTTTCAGATCATCTGTATTTTGAACGAGCTTGGTGTTCTTTGAATCTTGTTTGGATTTTTCTTTTTGTTTGGTCGATATATTTCATATCCCATATTCATATACCACAACAGTTAAAATGATTTTAACAACAAATCAGAATTTTTACATCATCCTAGCTACGAAACTGTTGATGGGTATTTACTATCGTTGCAATAGTAAAATAAAAATTCAGTTATAATAAACCTACTCTATTAACATTAATTAATTGGATGGAAAAATGTCTATATTTATTTATTACTATGATTGATTTTCCATTCATAGACTCTATTCAGGAGACACGGGGACGCTGGACCAGGCGACTCATACAGCAAGTCCACCCTTGGGTCAATCGGCGGTGCAGAGAGGTGAACTTCTACCTCACCCAATTTCTGACGGGTCGCGGCTTTTCCGGTCGTCACTGTTCAGGATGGGCAAAGCCGTGTCATCCGATTGCATATACTGCCCAGGCATTCCCGATAACGTGGAACACTGCTAGTGTTGAGATAGGCCCCGCCTGGAGGCTCAACAGTTAGTAGGACTGCTGTCGGTGGTCACGGTCATACCGATGATGATGGAGGGTGAGGACAATTGGACCTGTGTGTCACATTACATCCAGGGTATTCTCCGCGCCAAGAAGCTTGACCGGGATGTGTTGTAGGTAATAAAGATTCTAAATGCCAGAAACGGTGCAAGCCCTGAGTGCTTAGGTCATATTTTAGACCTAAGTCACTTGAAGTCATGTGACAAACAATTCCAGGTCTGTGTCCAACAGAGTAGAGGGTTTTTTTTTAGAGAGTAGTCTGATGAATTCAGGAGTCTCACACTACAGGCTGGCTACCTGTGTGTAAAAGCATTTTCCGTCATCTTTCTAAAAATATAGACTTTATTCCAAATATTACCTCTAGTTAAAATGTTTCCAATAACAAGTATTTTGTTTATTTATTAAACTGGAGCCATAAAGTCTTTTTAATATTTTGGAATAATATGAAACGAATTTCCACGTGAAAGTTTATCCATAAACTGACTGTCATATAAAACTAAATCCAAACTAAATCCATATGGTTTTTACCCGTTAAAGAAATATTTATGTACAGGGCAAATATATTTAAACATATTTGGGTACAAAAACAATACATGGAATTTTGGGCGTAAGCTAAGATATATTTTTTATATTTCAACTTCAAAAGCTTTAAATTAGATAAGAACTGAGAATTGATGAATATACAAAATATTTTTTATCCTCATCATTAAAAACCTACATTAACTAATTATCGATTTTAATCAGAGTTAAGATTTACCTTTGAGCCTATTACTTATTGAAATAGTTGTTCTGATTGCACTGAGATAATTTTTCCAACGTGTCTGATTTTTCAAATCAGCTGTCTAACATTTTCTACCAAAAAAATATCCTTAGGATTGTTTACTTGTCAAAGATTAAACTGACATAGCGTGTCATCAGATAGTCAATCTCCAAATGTCAGAAGAGTTTGGATATCAATCCTTAATCTGCTGCTTTCAGTTTAAAGTTTTACTCTCTAGCTCAGAATATGGAACCTAACTAAGGCTTCTCTAAATTAAACAAATTTATAAATTATCACTCATTTTACGAAAATAAACAAATTTACAATGCACTTGAAGAAATTAATACACATTTGACTTCTATTATTTCGGGATATATATTTAAAATGTACTATGTGTACTACATTTTCGAAAACTCGGTTTTATTTACAAACTAGCGACGGACCCGTTGTGGTTAAATACAACGGTCTCTAGGAAAATAACAATTATGAAATCTATGCACTACTTTACTCGCTAATATTAAAGGTACAGATTAAGCACATAACTTTAGGACATAACAGAAGGATCACACATAACATAACATTAGGAAATAAAAATCTGAAAAACACAGTTTTCAATGTATTGCTTATGGAAACATGTTTTTTTTTAATTTTCACTATAAATCATAAAACAACCTTTTATAATTATTTTTAAATATACATGAATTTATCTTTTCAACGACCCATTAATTAATAAAATCGGTCCAGTAGATCTGTAGATTTAGTTGTACAAAGATTTTTAATACTGAATTATTATATACAATACTGTATAAGTAGACGTTTAATATGATTAGATGATTCATACTGGAAAACCAATTACAGTACTGCCATAAATAAAAAAAAAATTTAACTTCCATTATTATTTGCAAATCTACATGGATGAAGCTTTCCATTGACCTAATAATTAATAAAATCGGTCCAGGATAATTGTTGATTTAGTTGTACAAAGTATACAAAAAATATTTAAATATATTAAAAAAAATATATTAAATATATTAAAAATATTATTTAAATATTTAAATGGTGAGAAAATCTACCAAAGTGGAAGGTGAAATTCTGAAAGAAAATCAAATTTCCTACAAATTATTCTCATGTATCTCTTGAAATACTCAATAAAGCAGCCTACAGTTGGCTACGAATAGAAACTTGGAAATGGAAACTTGAAAAACAGTTTTAATCTATTCTTGTTTTTTCCCTCAAATGTATAATAAAATAAAATTTTCTTAGTTATTTTACAAGAAATAGGCTTTCCAATGATCGATTGATCAAACTTCATAATACTTTAATTAACTTTCATAATATTTTGAAAATATTCACGAATTAAGCTTTCCAACGACCCATTAGTTAGTAAAATCGGTTCAATAGAACTCTAGATTTAGTTGTACAAAGTTGTAACGACCCAAAACCCGTCAAGGGGTAAAAACCCGATTTTTAAAAGTTTCATTTTAAATATTATAATTTTCTACGTTCGGGGTAAGCCGCGCCCGCGTTGTCAGCGGCATCGTAGGGGCAAGGGTCCTACGTCATCGTAGAGGGGATGACGCTAGTTACCTACCCCGCCGCCAGGGGCGATGGCGAAGAAGGACCAGAAGAGCGGACCTCATGATCAGTCGTCCACCCGCTACCGAACCGTCAGTACGCTTGCTGTTTGGAGACAATCCAACAGTCTATAACCTCCTAAATTCTGGTCAATTAAAGATTTCCCCCGTTCCTGGTAGAATCATAAGTCATCAGGTTAGTGTGCTACCAAATTTATTTTGTCATTTATTTATTTCTCATTTTTGGAGAAGTTTTATTTTTTTTATTTTACTGTGCCGCAGTCGCGCGCACCCCGCACGCTTTTTCACGTACGAGCACACTACCTTTTGTCTTAAACCAGCTTCGGAAATCAGTTAAGTTGCCGGAACGGTTTACGTACGACTTACCCCGTTACCCCGGACCGTCCTACGTAAATTTGGTTTAAAAACCCCGTATCGACTCTGGTGATCGACCGAGTCTAATTTTCCCGACAAGTTTACTTTGGTGATTACCAAGTATAACGACCGAATCACGTTTTAGTTTAGTTTCTAATTAACTAGGCTTATTCGCATTTCGATAGGTTATTCAAAATTCAAAATTTAACTTTACATATTTTTCGAGTGGCTATGATGAGCACTTGTTGAAGGTAAGCTTAACATTGTAAGCATTATTGTTGTAATTAATATTCTGAGCCAATAATCTCGAAACGATAATTAATTAACGAACACGTTAGAGTCCTGGACTATCTCATAGTAGGCTAAGCTATCTGGACAAATTTAAGGTGTGACCTAATTTCAGGTGAGACGACAATTACGTACTTTAAAATCTAATTTTGTCTCTCAACCCGAAATTTCGTCATATCAAATGGCGATCCGAACAGGGACTATTGAATGTTAACGATATTTTATGGCGCCCGAAGGCATAGTCGATAATTAATTGTTTTGGCTCAGAATTTAATAAATATTACACATACGAACATTACCATAATCAGTTTTGTGTACGAGACGTAATATTACAGTGGAATATTGGTTTTATACCGTAGAACTAGATACGATTAAACGTCAGTACTGTTGTTTAACGTACTACGTTTGTGTAATAGAATTACAGGATATTTATTGGAATTTAATTGATTTCGAACTTAACCGTTTATACACCGTGTTTATTTGTACCAGTGTTTATACATTTCCTCTGATAATTTATTGTTATTCGATTATAATTATTTAAGTAGGAAATAGTTAACACTGCCTTTCGATTTTATTAAGAATATTCTGTAAGAATTGTTCTGCATCAAGAAGGCTAGTCGACCTGTTAGTTCACTAGTGTTGCGCTTGCCTATTGTTCTCTGTATGAATGGGCAAGAGATAAGAGCGGCCCGATCAGCTGTTTGATAACGGTTTGTTATTGGAGTTTCCCCGTAGTTCTTTCAATTCTAGTGAGCTTATTTCTGAACAATATTTACATCCATTACATTGCATAATATTTATAACGAAACCGACGTGCGTTAAATATTTGGGATCAGAACTGTTTTATAATAGTATTGTTGATCAACATATTGTTATACTTCTGGTTGTCCTAATATTTAACAGCAATTAGCATACCCCAGTTTTATTGTACCGTAATACATTTAATATTGTTACACACAGGGAATAACATTGTTTAATATAATAACACAGGATTATTATTTTTTGGATCGAGCTTAATTACGACGGTCTACGTACACGTTAGTGATATAATAATATTGTTGGTTAACATATTATTGTATTGCTCAGTAACAATTAGTTCACAACGATCATTAGGCTAACGTATTATCGGAACTTTGTTTACTTTTTGCGATTGTAAACATTGATTGTTGGGGTATTGTATCAGTGGTTTAAATATTATACTGAACATTTGCGATTAGCGACGAGCCTTACGACAGTTACACAGTCTTTTACGTATTTTTTTTCGACAACAACCATTATCGTCGACTGTTGTATTTCCTAATAATAATTTAAAAATGACACCTTGGGAATTATTTTTGCGCCTTTGGACTTATCTTTTCCCAGTTATGTATATGCTGACTCCAGATGAATCAGGGAAAAGGCCCCCGCGCAAAAACAATGACCCACCGCCAACTGCTACCGCTCCCGCCGTCACAACCGCTCCCGCTGTTACTACCGCTCCCACCGTTACCACTACAACTGCCGTCACCACTTCAACGTATGTCGCTACAGCAACCACCGCTGCCACTGCCGTTACCACTCGTGGGTCTACGGAATCGATCGTGCCGCGCACACCGTTTGACGAACCGCGCGTCGGGTGGATTTATAGACTGAGCAAAGAGGAGCTGCAGAATGAGATGAGTAAATACGGCCTTTCTACGGCAGGTACGGCAGATGAACTTAGGAAGAGTTTTGTGGATTTTTGGCGATCGCCATTCTCCGCAATTACCCGTACCGAACCCTACCGGACCGTTGATCCTCCACGCACTCTTAATATCCCGCCGGCGAATTGCGGGTTGGAATACGCGTCTAAGGACAAGTTAGGCGTTCATACCGCCCTCGACGAACGTGACAGTGTACGGGAGATACTTGGGTTGTCACCGAATGCGGACTCTACGCTAGTGAGACGGGTCCTAGCCTCAATGGTGAATACCTTGAGGTCAAACGACGCGACTCCCACGGGACACTACGCGACCGACACGGTTCCCGCTCACGCCGCACCCCCTACCACGAATTATGCCGATCTGTGCTACGGTGCGGTACCACGTCCTAACGCCTCGGCAACTCGCGAGTTGCGAGATGCCGATCCATCGAGCCACGCTGGCCCCTCAGGCCGCCAATCGCTAGACGGAGCCTCCATTTACAACGTCGTTCGTAAGTGGAACCTTCGTTTTGACGGTCGCAAAGACCCGGTATCGTTCCTGGAACGCTTGGAGGAGCTAATGGAGGCGTATTCCTTAGCCCCAGACCAGGTCTTCAGGGCTCTGCCGGAACTGTTGACTAGTAACGCCTTGTTATGGTACCGCAATAACCGGGAAGCGTGGGCCGATTTCCAGGATTTTCGTAGCCATTTCGAAATCCAATATCTACCTCTCGGTTATCGCCGTAACTTGGACGAAGAGATTCGTAAGCGGACACAGGGTGACCAGGAGCCGTTCAGAGATTTTGTGGTCGCGTTAAGCACGCTAATTCGAAGGAGAGGATCCATTTCGTCCCACGATAAGATTGACTTGATTTATACGAATATGCGACCCGAATACAAACTTATGGTTCGACGCCAGGACTGCTTGACTCTGACCGAACTAATTAAGCGTGCCGAGGAGTACGAGGCCTACGTTCGGGATAAGAGCACGTTTCGTCCACCTCCCCCTCCGGCTATCTCTCTCATTCCTGAAACCGCGTATCACGGGCGAAGGCGTTCCGAACGTCCGGTCGATAACGCCGCAGTCACTGCTGTGACACCGCGCGAACCGAGCTCCCGGACCTACCCGCAGCACCAGAGGTACGACCGCGCGCGGAAAGTACCGAGTTCGCGACCCAAGGCACAAACCCTATCCGTGCCCAACTCCCACACGAATGTGAGAGGGGTGGCACTGGAGAAAACCGTCCACGTCAACAACCAGTACGTTTGCTGGAATTGTGACCGTACGGGACACTTGTTCCGCGACTGCCCCGAACCAAGAACATGGAAGTGTTTTTATTGCAAAACCAAAGGCGTCTCGACCGCAAAATGCAATTGTAAGGCGGGAAACGCACACAGGATTCAGCTAAGGAGGGGGCGGCTGAGTCCAAATCCCCGATCCGGACCACAACCCCCCAAGAATGGAGCGCGTGGCTCCAACGAATAAAAGATTTCCCTGTCTCGACCAATCACGATGTTGTTTCCCTCGATACAAGACCCTTCGTAACCGTAGAAATTTTCAGTCGACCGTTTAGGGCACTCGTGGATACCGGCGCTATGGTCAGCCTCATTGGTGACCGTCTCGCAACGTTTTTACAATCCCGAGGGGTCCCGCCTATAGACAGCGATGTCGATATAAGAATGGCGAATGGCATGCTGTCTCACATCACGACTGGATACCCAGTTCGCGGATTATTCGGCGGACTCGAATACGAATGGGACGCGTTGCATGTGACGGGATTGACTTGCGATTTAGTCTTAGGAATATCGCAAGTTAACGACCTCGGCTTGGTGCGATTTGAACTCACTGTAGGACGAGGTCCTGGAGAATGTTCCGGACCCACCGAAGACGTAGCTGCAGTGAGTAGGCTGTCGGTTGATCAGAGCGTGCGACTAAAGACGTTTCTAGCTAACGAACTCGCGCTCTTCGATAAGGTCAGCGGCAAAACCCACCTTATAGAGCACGTGATAACTCTTAAGGAGGGTGCCGAACCGGTAAAACAGCGATCGTACCCACGTAATCCGGCAATGCAGGATATTATTAAGAAAGAAGTCGAAACCATGCTTGAGGATGGGGTTATCGAGCCTGCGAATAGCCCCTGGAGCTCTAACATCGTGATGGTTAAGAAATCTTCCGGCGGGCTGCGACCTTGTGTAGATTTGCGACGAGTTAACGAAGCCTCGGTGCGTGACGCATATCCTTTGCCCCGAATAAATTTTATCTTGGAGAAATTGAGGACGGCAAAGTTTATCAGCACACTCGACTTGAAGCAGGGCTATTGGCAAGTTCCTCTCTCGGAGAATAGTAGGCCAATCACTGCTTTTACCGTGCCTGGACTTGGTGTTTACCAGTTCACCGTGATGCCGTTTGGCCTCCATTCCGCTGGTGCTACGTTCCAACGACTCCTAGACCGAGTGATAGGCCCGGAACTTGAGCCCTACGCGTTCGCCTACCTCGACGATTTAGTTCTGGTATCTACTACTTTCGACAAACACCTTGACTTGTTACAGGAGGTATTCGGTAGGCTAAGAAACGCCGGATTACGACTAAACCCGGAGAAATGCAACTTCTGTAAGACGGAACTACGATACCTCGGACATATAGTGAATGATCAGGGCATAGGCACCGATCCCGAGAAGGTAGCTGCCATCAAACACTTCCCCCGACCTATCAACGTCAAAACCCTGCGGAGCTTCCTTGGTTTAGCCTCCTGGTATAGACGTTTCGTCCGTGATTTTGCCGCCACTTCTCGACCTTTGACTCAACTTTTACGCAAAGATTGTAAGTGGAATTGGGACACAGAGCAGGAGCGGGCTTTTGAATCTCTGAAAGACAAGCTCGTTACCGCACCGATACTTGCGTGCCCCGATTTCTCAAAAACATTCGTCTTGCAAGTTGACGCTTCCGATTATGGTCTAGGCGCGGCGCTCACTCAGGACAACGACGGGAAGGAAGCTGTAGTAGCGTATGCGAGTCGTCTTCTCACTAATCAGGAGAAGAACTACTCTACGACCGAGAAAGAGTGCCTGGCACTCGTATGGGCAGCGAAGAAGTTTAGGCCGTACCTTGAAGGTTACCGGTTCGTAGCCGTCACCGATCACGTGGCTCTCAAATGGTTGTTACGACATCCCGAGCCAACCGGACGGCTAGCGCGCTGGATAATGGAGTTACAGCAACACGACTTTGAAGTTAAGTACCGCAAAGGGACCCTTAACCGTGTTGCTGATGCCTTATCCCGTCAACCGAACGTCCCGGTAACCCCCGACGTGAACGTCACGTCAGCCGAAGGTCGAGGCGGTACGGAAGCCTCTAGCGACACCGCACCCTCTTCACGTGACGACTGGGTAGCCGTCCTGTCGAGTAAAGTTAGGGCGAACCCTACAAAGTACCGGCATTACAACGTTCGAGGGGACAAACTTTACAAAACGAAGACCAATAAGAGCAACGGGGAATTGAGCTGGAAGTTATGCGTTCCAGAGGACCTGCAGGCCGAAGTTCTGCGCGAGACCCACGACCTGGCGATAGCCGGTCATCTCGGGGTCAAGAAAACCTTGGCGCGTGTGAACGAGAGATATTTTTGGCCTGGCTGGAGGAAATCCGTCAAGGCATACGTACGTTCCTGCCGAAAGTGTCAAGCATACAAGGTCCCTCAGGATAAGCCGGCCGGACAGATGTATTACCGTAACCCTAAGGGCCCGTGGCATGTTATTTCCACCGACTTGATGGGCCCGCTGCCTCGATCGAAGAGCGGAAACACTTTTATTCTGGCTTTCCAAGACGTATTTAGCAAGTGGACGGAGATGTGCCCTATCAGATCAGCTACCGCTAAGAACGTAGCGTCAAAGTTCAGGGAACGAATTCTCCTGCGATACGGGTCTCCAGAAGTCTTACTTTGCGATAACGGGGTCCAGTTTGTGTCGAAAGTGTTTAGAGACTTGGCTGAGGATTGGCGCATCGAATTTCGCAACACGGCGCCTTACTCTCCTCAGTCGAACCCCATCGAGCGCCAGAATCGCGTGATCAAGACCATGGTGTCACAGTACGTGGGCGAAGACCATCGCACTTGGGACACGCATCTGCCTGAGTTCCAGTTCGCGTTGAACTCCGCGATTCACGACTCAACGGGTTACTCTCCGGCGGTCCTATTACTGGGCAGACAGCTGCGCCCACCGCGAGCCCTGGCAGATTCCCACCTGGGTCTAGCCGAAGCGTCCGTCGACGAGTCGTTGGAGGATATCCACGACCAGCGTCAAGCGCGGTTCCGCCATATCTACGACAAATGCCGTAAGAATCTGGAGGCTGCTTTCCGGCGACAGGCCAACTACTACAACCTACGACGCAGGCCCGCAAATTTTAACGTAGGAGACGTGGTACTACGCAGAGTGCGCACGCTCTCCTCGGCCGCTGATTCCGTCGTAGGCAAGTTGGCACCGAAATTCCGAGGACCATGCACTATCCGATGGCGGATTGGGGCAAATCTATACTCCGTCTCAGACCCCGCGAGCAGAGCATACGTGACGGTCCATGCAAAAGATATGAAGCCGTTTGTCGAGCGCTAGAGTTAAGAAGAGTTTTTAGTTTCAGTTTTGTTTTGTTTACGCCCAAGTGAGCTTCGCGGCAGACGCCGACAATACCCTAGGTTTGGGTATTCTTTTTTTCTTTTTTTCCCGTTTTTCTTTTTTTCTCTGCGAAGTAAGAAGGGGGTGTAACGACCCAAAACCCGTCAAGGGGTAAAAACCCGATTTTTAAAAGTTTCATTTTAAATATTATAATTTTCTACGTTCGGGGTAAGCCGCGCCCGCGTTGTCAGCGGCATCGTAGGGGCAAGGGTCCTACGTCATCGTAGAGGGGATGACGCTAGTTACCTACCCCGCCGCCAGGGGCGATGGCGAAGAAGGACCAGAAGAGCGGACCTCATGATCAGTCGTCCACCCGCTACCGAACCGTCAGTACGCTTGCTGTTTGGAGACAATCCAACAGTCTATAACCTCCTAAATTCTGGTCAATTAAAGATTTCCCCCGTTCCTGGTAGAATCATAAGTCATCAGGTTAGTGTGCTACCAAATTTATTTTGTCATTTATTTATTTCTCATTTTTGGAGAAGTTTTATTTTTTTTATTTTACTGTGCCGCAGTCGCGCGCACCCCGCACGCTTTTTCACGTACGAGCACACTACCTTTTGTCTTAAACCAGCTTCGGAAATCAGTTAAGTTGCCGGAACGGTTTACGTACGACTTACCCCGTTACCCCGGACCGTCCTACGTAAATTTGGTTTAAAAACCCCGTATCGACTCTGGTGATCGACCGAGTCTAATTTTCCCGACAAGTTTACTTTGGTGATTACCAAGTATAACGACCGAATCACGTTTTAGTTTAGTTTCTAATTAACTAGGCTTATTCGCATTTCGATAGGTTATTCAAAATTCAAAATTTAACTTTACATATTTTTCGAGTGGCTATGATGAGCACTTGTTGAAGGTAAGCTTAACATTGTAAGCATTATTGTTGTAATTAATATTCTGAGCCAATAATCTCGAAACGATAATTAATTAACGAACACGTTAGAGTCCTGGACTATCTCATAGTAGGCTAAGCTATCTGGACAAATTTAAGGTGTGACCTAATTTCAGGTGAGACGACAATTACGTACTTTAAAATCTAATTTTGTCTCTCAACCCGAAATTTCGTCATAAAGTTTTCAAAACTGAATTATATATAAGTAGAAGTAGATTAGCATTAATATTCCCCGGGAACTGTGGTCATTTTCATCATATATTCATGTCATAGAAACTTAATCTTTTGAATGTTTTTCTGCAACTAAATTGGTAAGTCTGTGTCGTATTGTATTTTTAAAACCTAAAAGCTTAATGACCAAAAGTAAAGGATTTCGCATGTTTCTAAATAGACATTTTATTTATTCCAATGAGTTTAACACATCATTGGAGAACTTCTTGGGTCCTGTGGAAAAGAGAGCTGTAATTAAAATACACAATATTATACACACAAACTAACAGGTTCAAACTAACTAAGTCTCAAGCCTCAACGAGCAATGTATTTCCTTATAATAATGACTTTAACAAACCCATTCTTCTTGTCAGTCTATGTATTATAATTCGTTAAATGATTTCAAACATACTTCAAATTCTTTGTTACTTCTACCCTTTGCTGAGTATTTGAAATTGGCAAATATTTGTTCTTTTGACAAAATGACGTATAATAAAACAATATACATTTTATATTAGCCTACATAAATCATGACTGGTGTTTGTTATGGTTTTGATATTTCATTGCAATGACTACAGAAAGGTACTTTTCAAAAGAAATTCTACAATTTAACTTATTTTCGTCAGATTATAGAAGTCATCGTTCCCAGGAGGCCATAAAAGTAAACGTAAAAGCCCTGACCGCTGTACTAAGTTGAGTACTCCATTTCCACTACGTGATTAGTTTCTTTGATACCTGAATTCATAGAAAATAGTGTTAAAAAGTAGAAAAAGTGTACACTTATGAAAATAATAAAGAGAGTTGTAAATATGTATGTAGACTACTGAATACTTCTAGTCGTTACAATTATCTTAATAATTGACGTCATAGTAAATAGCTTAAGGTTGTCTAAAGTTTAAAAAGGAACAAGTGTAAAGTAAAGGCTACAAAGTTTGTTTTATAGGCCTATGCATTGGAAAACTTCATTTGGTGCCATGCAAAAAAAAAAAAAAAAAAAAACAAACAAACGTTTAGGCCTATTTAAAATCGGCGCATTGTTGTGCTTAATTGGTAATTTAATTTTTGTCACATTGCAAAATATGAACCACTAAAAAGAAAGCTAACAGCTGTTACTTATTTATTGTTCTCATTTAAACAGCAAGTAACGTATATAAAGTAAAACATTTGTATAGACTACAACGTTTATAGAACACTTTTTGCAACAATTAGCAATACAATGTTAATATGCATAGTTAATAATCAATACACTGTTATTGTTATTATGGTATCTCATTGTTCCATTTACACCATAAAAACTCATTGAGAAGTATGAAAGGAAAATATAGCTTGGTTAAAAAGCCCGCAAAACACGCATAGTACTCCAAAGTTCTTGACAATCTACAATCCATAAAAATAAATATATAAGTTATTATGGCGTCATCTTACCCTCCTAACAACTAAATTGATATAGAAGTTAAAAATTTTCTACTGAATCAAATCGTTTCATAGAAGAGCAGAACAAGATATTGAAGTCATTATGAAAAACATTTTAATTAAGTGAAATGAAGATTAATGCCTTTAATAAGCTTAATAGTTTATTCTCTATTACAAGACATCTAGTTCACTACAAAAATCAAAGTGAGGTTTTCAGTTCAAGCTGATTTTAATGCGTTGATTATACATCGTTCGTTTAGCTTGAAATCTTAACAAAAACTATCACTTAGGCCCTAGTTGAGATATAACAACATGAGATATAAGAGTATTTACTTTTAAGATCTTAAGAACATATTAAATATAGCTTTGTAAAAAAATTTGCGAAGATTTTTCCTGTATAATAACTTGTAGCCTACATTTAACATATTGTAGCATGAGGATGATCGTATTCATACAAATTCGTTTAACGGCATTAAAATATTTTAACCTTTCATAGTACATCAATAGAAGGCATTTCAGTCATATGTGTTGAAGGGCCTGAATAATGTGCTTATGAATGTATGGATACACTTTTGTTCAAGAGAAAAAAATGGAAGAATTAATTTTATGTTGGTGAATTTGCAAAATACATACAGAAGTAGTAGGATTCTATATAATCATATAAGATAGATTATTATTTACAAACGCACGTAGTTTAAGAAGATGCACCTCAGTTAAGATTAACCCCCTCAATATTTTATTGTCAAAAGAGAATGGTAAGGCAAGATTATAAAATATTCCTAAGACAGAAACAACAATCCTTGAATGTAGGGCTACCTATATTTAATCTGATTCCACATTTATATTCAATGCATACCGTAAAGCAGTTAAGATCGACATTGTTGCGTAGTTTCCTCCCTCTGCTGTCGTTGCCATGAATTGAACCATGCCCTCGTGCCTGCACCCAGACTAACTAAATGGAAGCGTGATCCATGCGCAGGCCCGAGGAGCGGCTCACAAAACTTTACTTAACAAATGAGAACCATGGATGGAGGTTCAAGAACAACACGCCATTTGAGAGAAACAAGCTGTAATAAACCATTAAAGATAAACAACAACAACATTAACAACAATACATGAAATAAATACTCTCAATTAAACTTCAAAAAATTTAGATACCACTCTGACCTACTAACTTACAAACATTAATTTAAACAAAATTCAAAATAGGCTAATTTCAGTCAAAGTAAATTTAATCAGTTTTAACCTTTAAATTAACAAATTACAACAATGAAATATCTAATGACTCTTTTAATAAAATCATTTCATGGTAACTATAGAAAATTTAGGGGCCCCAAAATTGAAAATTAATAGAATATGTAAAAAATTATAAAATCTAAAAAATCAACAAGTAGCCTAGGCTAAAGAATTTAAAATTTAAAAAGAATAACAATTAATAAACTATGTATAGGCCTATAACAAATAATAATTTTTAAATAGTCTCTTGGGTTGCCTTTTTTATAAATAAAATCAAAACATAACGACAGTGGGTAACTTGCGGTAGGGCGTATTCAGTTCAATGGTTCTGGGCAAGCAGCACCGGAGGGGGAAACGAGCATGACGGAAGAGGGGGGCCATGATCCAGGGGTGGCCAAGAGTAGTAGAATCCACTCCGTCAATGCTGATGCGGCTGCTACATGTTCCTCCTCACGGGCCCTGAGTGGCAAAACCCAGAAAACACAGTAGTCACAGTCTAAGTTCATTACCGCAAGGTTCACTGTCACACATTTGTTTTGGTTTTCACTGACTTCCAAAAATCCACAGATTAGGCCTAACATAATATTTTCAAAAAAAATTATAAATTTTTAAAAGGTTTACCTCTCTTTAACAGCTCTTTAACAATATAAAACATTTTAAACAGTAACAAAAATTTAAACAAACAATTAACAGGTGAAACAGTACAAGCTCGGTAACATTAATATTTGCGGCGAAAGTGTCAGCAGGCCAGACGGGTATGTGACAGTGGTAAATTTCACCAATAGAGAGAAAAAATTTAAATTGTCTGGTCCAAAGTGGCCAGAAGAACAAGTTAACAGAGAACAATTGACACTTAAACACAGAAAAATACTTTAAAATTGACAAAAAACGTTCCATACAAAAATTTAGGCCTAACGCTACAACTCATGTATTTTTGCTAATTTCTCCAAAAGTTGTGATCAGAATTTGTTCGGAATGGTCTTAAAAGCTGGGGGAAATGTTCCAGCAGCCTTTCCAGATCATTCCAAACCTTAACTCAAAGGCAGGAACCAGTGGCCTTCCAGGTTACCCAGTTCAAACCTGAATGGAGAGTTGCCAAACTAAAAACTACTGTAACTTTCTTAAAACTTGATTAAAATGACTCAAACTTTCTGGGGAGCTTTAAGAGCAGTTAAAATAACTTAATTTAACTAGTTTGGCAAGAACAAAGCAAAATTAAAGACTTTAACCTTACTTGACTGGGTAACACAAACTGAACATTTTACAAGACAAAACAACACTAAAATTTTTACGGGACACAGAGCAAAGGGCTACCAAAGGTAGTAGCCTAAGACATTTACATTTAAAGAGCAAAATAGTAAGCCTAGGCCTACCACAAACAGTCAAAAGGACAAAAACTGACTTGGCAGTCTCTCTCAAATAGCGGCCTTCCAACAAACATTTCTCAGTCAATTCTAGGCCTAGCATTTGTGAGGTACCAAATTTTAAAGGGGGTAAAAACGTATTGCTAGTCAACAAACACCATAACTTACCCGATTTTTATCCACAACATCCTAATCCTAGACCTATGTGTTGGCCCTAGCTTGGGCTATGGGCCAAAGAACGTAGGCCACCTTTTGATAACAGTGAAGTACACGAACACACCCACAACTACATATTTATTCATAATAGCACTCCGTTTCACATAATAAAGTTAAAACGACCGATTTTACGAATATTTAACGCCGATGACAACATCACTTAACCTCGAAATGGTGTTTGTTGACCAACGACAGACGACAACTAGACCGGCTCAACAGGTGAATTTCCGATCAGCTGTTGGCTAGTTCTCGAACTCACCACCAGAGCGATTAAGCCTCGACCGAGGAAATCATGATTTGAGCCGGACAAGATTATTCGCTGTTTGACCACCGACTAGCTCGCACGGGTTACGAATACAACGAAACGACACTACGATATTATTACGAAGGTTAGCTACCATATTAGTTAGGCCCATTTTTACGTTTTACGTTCTTTCTGTTTTATCTTACGCATACTTAACTTATTATACCTTTTCGTTTTCTCAAATTACCGATTCGAATTATCTAAATTTAATACCGTAACTTGAGTCTTGACCCGCCAGTTCCTGCCTGCCAGTGACTAGCGGTGGCGATCGTTTATTTTATTTTAATTAACTAGTTTCGAAATTACGATTTCTCCGTTCGCTTAACAAATAATTATCACGTCCAAATTATATCTCGTTTTCACCGTTTTAATACCCCGAGACTTGTCGTCTAAGTTCTAAACCCCGTCTTTGGCGGGTGAAAGAATCAAGTCTTGGGAGCAGGCTGATTTGAACAATCAGCTACATAAATTAATATTAAATCTATTTTAAACAACATCACGATAAATTCTCCGTCCAATTATATTAATTAGGCCCCGACGGCTCTGTAGGAATTGTTTTGCCTTTTATTCGATATTAGATCAATTACCAACGTCTTCAACTAATTAGTTTAAAGTTCATTACGAGTATTTAAATCACATTGGCTTAAGATTGGATACTTGTCAGCCCTACAGAGTCATACTAAAAGTTAGGCAAAATTCACCAAAACACGTTAACGAAGGCTGGGATGATATAACTCCAACTGAGCGTCTGCAGGATTTCCTGAGCGCTTCTAGAGCTCTGAGCCTTCGATTAAATTTTAAATAAATTGATCAGTCAAAGCCGTGACAACTTCGTATCGACCCCTGGATTTTTCTCGGCTCCTTCTGAGCACTCCGGGGAAGAAATTTGAGTGTGGCCGGTTCTAGGGGTAGGCCTAGCCTGATTTGGTGAATACTAGTTTATTCCCCCCCCTAGAATTTTGCGTCACATCTCTGGCGCCCGAACATTTGGACTCGATAACACGGTTTTGACTTTGAAATTTACACGAAATGACTGGAGAAACTAAATCAACGACTTCGAGTACCCCGACGACCATTGCCCGACCCGATACGCTACCGATTGGCCCCGTGACGATATCTACGGTGGGAATTACGACGTCAACGACGACCACGACCACGACGACGATCTCCCAAATACCTTCGACGATGGAGAGCATCCCGAAATCACCGTTGGACGACTCACGCGTCGGCTGGATTCATACTCTGAGCAAACAGCTCCTGATTGCTGAGATGACAAAATATCAGCTGGATACTGAGGGTAGCGTCGCCGAGCTCCGCAAACGTTTTTGCGATTATTGGAAGAACCCGTTGGGAAGCATCGGTCAACCGATGAACCCGACGGCGATCGCGGTATCAGGGCCTACTGCCTCCACAGCCTACGATACGCAAATCCGACAGTGGCTGGAACCTCCTTCCGCGTACCAGGAGATGGCCAGCGTGCGAGAAATGCTCGGAGTCTCTCCGAACGCTGATTCTGAATCCGTTCGACGAGCCCTCGCGGCGTTGATAAAGCGTCCGGCCTACATCCCGTCGACCGGGGAAGTCATCCTATCGTACCCCGTGCCCTTCGGTCTACGGACGGAACGCGAATCCCGCGCGATGTTTGAGAGTCGCGGAGAACGGCCAACTACTTACCTGACGTCGCACGACCTGACACTTCCTCGACAGCCTATCATACCGGCACAAACCCAGACGACGCGTCACGATTACGAAGACCGGACCTACGAGCCCCGAACCCACATCCCGCGTCACGAGTTCGAAGACCGGACCAACGAATGGCCACGATCCAACCAGGGCCTGGTGACGTCACAACCACGACCCGCCTTCTCAACCTCACGTCCAGACAACCCCAACCCGTGGGGTGGGACGAGAGTGGGAGACGACACGCCGTCGTTGTGCAATCGGGTCCGCAAGTGGAATCTGCGGTTTGACGGCAAGAAGGACCCGGTCTCGTTTCTAGAACGTCTGGAGGAGTTGGCGGAAGCCTACTCGATCGACCTCAACGAAGCGACGAAGGCTTTGCCAGAACTTCTTCACGGCCCGGCATTGCTTTGGTATCGGAACTGTCGCGGCAGCTGGCGGACGTATCAAGATTTCAAACGTCAGTTCGAAGATCAATACCTCCCTCCATTATATCGTCAAGATCTAGACGACGAGGTAAGGCGACGGACACAAGGCGAGCGCGAATCCATTCGTGACTACGTCGTCGCGCTCTCAACGTTGATTCGGAGGAGCGGTACGTTCTCGCAGCAGGGTAAACTCGACCTCATATACCGCAACATGCGCCCGGAGTACAAACTCGTCTTACGTCGTACCGATTTTTGTACTCTGGAGGAGTTGCTGGAGAGAGCTGAGGGTTACGAGGCATACGTTCGGAGCCGGCAGACCTTCCGTCCGCCACCACCAGCTTCGCTGTCACTGATCCCGGAAACCGCCTACGTTCGCGATCGGAAAGTCGACCGGGTCTACAACAGCGCGGCGATTGATCGCTGGTCGGACGACCGTGCCGAGGAATCCGAGGTGACGGCCAGGTCACGACCTGGTAAACCCTTGGAGGACGGCCGCAAGAGAACGACGTTTGCGCGGTCAAACCCCCGTGACCCTTCGCCACGAGACGACTACAGGCGGAGGCGGACACCGGACTCTACGAGAACCAGATCGCCCGGTACGACGAACGAACGAGCGGCAGGCTCTCGGCAATTCGTGTGCTGGAACTGCGACGAAACCGGACATCTGTTTCGCGAGTGTTCGAAGCCCAAGGTCCTGCGTTGCTACCACTGCAAGAGGGTAGGTATCTCGACGCGTCGCTGCAACTGCGGCTCGGGAAACGGACATCGGGTTCAGTCTGCGGGAGGTCGCCTGAGCCCCGTAGAACGAAACGTCACACGACCTCCGAGGAGTGGAATCGCTGGCTCGGCTTCATAACGGAATTCACGGGAACCGTCAGCCGCGAACGCGCCCCCAGAGATGACCGACCCTTCGTCGACGTGGTCATCTCAGGTGAGACGTTCAGCGCCCTCGTCGATACCGGCTCGTCGGTCAGTCTGATTGGAGATCGCGCCGTACGTCACCTTCGGACGTGCGGCATCGAACCCGACCAGGCTGACGTCAACTTACGCATGGCCAACGGAGCGAGTTGCCGTGTCTCGGATCGGTACAGAGTGGACGGTGAAATCGTGGGCCAGGCGTACTCGTGGGATGCCCTGTATGTCCCGAACCTGAGTGTGGAGGTGGTACTCGGCATTCGGTGTATTACTGACCTCGCTCTTGTCAGTGTACACACCGCTGTACAGAACCTCCGCAACGACGACGTCCCCCCGTCCTGTCCGGTCAACGCTATTCAGACATTGACCTCCGACGAAGACACGCGACTCGCGGAATTCCTGGAACGCGAACTACCACTGTTTGACGACGTTTCGGGGAAGACGGCGTTGGCTGAGCACACGATACGGCTCAAAGAAAACGCCGCTCCCGTCAAGCAACGGTATTATCCCAGGAATCCCGCGATGCAAGCAATCATCGACGAAGAGGTGGCGACGATGCTCCGCGATGGTGTTATCGAACCATCGGATAGTCCTTGGAGTTCGCCAGTCGTGCTGACGAGGAAGAGAAACGGCAAATTTCGTTTCTGCATCGATATGCGCAAAGTTAACGAGTGCTCTGTCCCCGACGCGTATCCGCTGCCCAGAATCAACGCCATTCTGGAGAAACTACGGCCGGCGAGATACATCAGTACACTGGACCTGAAGCAAGGCTATTGGCAGGTGCCGTTAGCGAAGGAAAGCCGGCCGATCACCGCATTCACCGTACCCGGGTTAGGCCTATTCCAGTTCACGGTTATGCCCTTTGGACTCCATTCCGCCGGAGCGACCTTTCAACGCCTCCTGGACAAGGTCATCGGTCCGGAGCTTGAGCCGAAGATGTTCGCCTACCTCGACGACCTCGTTGTGGTGTCCGCCACGTTCACTGAGCACTTGCAGATCCTCCGGGTGGTCTTCGAACGCCTTAGAAAGGCTGGCCTACGTTTAAACCCAGAGAAGTGTAACTTCTGCAAAAAGGAGCTCAGATATCTCGGACACGTCGTCAACAACGAGGGGATATCGACCGACCCAGAGAAGGTCCGTGCTATCGCCGACTTCCCACGACCTACGAACGGTAAAACCCTTCGAAGCTTTCTCGGTCTCGCGTCCTGGTACCGTCGTTTCGTGGACAGGTTTGCCCAAGTAACCGCCCCGATGCGACAACTACTGAAGAAGAACGCTCGGTGGCTGTGGGGCCCTGAACAGGAAGAATCGTTTGAGGAACTAAAACGACGCCTCACCTCCGCTCCTGTCCTGGCCTGTCCCGACTTCTCGGTCCCGTTTGTCCTCCAGACCGACGCGTCGACCATCGGTCTTGGAGCCGCTCTCACGCAGAACCAAGAATCCGGCGAGGTCGTAATCGCGTACGCCAGCCGACTGCTTACGGACCAAGAGAAGAATTATACGACGACGGAGTTAGAGTGTCTTGCTTTGGTTTGGGCGACCCGGAAATTTAAGCCGTACCTCGAGGGTTACAAGTTCATCGCAATAACCGACCACGTCGCGCTGAAATGGCTAATGAGGCTACACGAGCCTAGCGGACGTCTGGCGCGGTGGGTGATGGAACTTCAGCAGTACGCCTTCGAGATCAAGTACCGGAAGGGAACCCTGAACCGCGTCGCCGACGCTTTGTCGAGGCAACCCGTGACCAACGAGGGCCAATCGGGCCTGGTCGCGGTGAGTCATCTCACATCGGAGGTGACAGACGCGCCTCGCGAGCGACGCACGACCAGACGCAGGGAATCGACGAGACCGGGAGACCAACGGAATGATACGACGCAATCCGACGCACGCCCCGACGAAGCCAACGACGTCCCTCCGACTGATTGGTACGACCGGTTGTACGCAGCTGTGACCGCAAACCCTCGACGCTATCCGCGATATCAAATCGTGGAGAACCGCCTTTACCGAACCCCCCAACGCCATGGGAGTGGTGGTAAGCTGTCCTGGAGAATGTGCGTTCCTCCAGGGCAAGTAGAGGCGGTACTACGACAGAACCACGATGACGCTACGGCAGGACACCTTAGACACGGTAGTAGCCTAAGACATTTACATTTAAAGAGCAAAATAGTAAGCCTAGGCCTACCACAAACAGTCAAAAGGACAAAAACTGACTTGGCAGTCTCTCTCAAATAGCGGCCTTCCAACAAACATTTCTCAGTCAATTCTAGGCCTAGCATTTGTGAGGTACCAAATTTTAAAGGGGGTAAAAACGTATTGCTAGTCAACAAACACCATAACTTACCCGATTTTTATCCACAACATCCTAATCCTAGACCTATGTGTTGGCCCTAGCTTGGGCTATGGGCCAAAGAACGTAGGCCACCTTTTGATAACAGTGAAGTACACGAACACACCCACAACTACATATTTATTCATAATAGCACTCCGTTTCACATAATAAAGTTAAAACGACCGATTTTACGAATATTTAACGCCGATGACAACATCACTTAACCTCGAAATGGTGTTTGTTGACCAACGACAGACGACAACTAGACCGGCTCAACAGGTGAATTTCCGATCAGCTGTTGGCTAGTTCTCGAACTCACCACCAGAGCGATTAAGCCTCGACCGAGGAAATCATGATTTGAGCCGGACAAGATTATTCGCTGTTTGACCACCGACTAGCTCGCACGGGTTACGAATACAACGAAACGACACTACGATATTATTACGAAGGTTAGCTACCATATTAGTTAGGCCCATTTTTACGTTTTACGTTCTTTCTGTTTTATCTTACGCATACTTAACTTATTATACCTTTTCGTTTTCTCAAATTACCGATTCGAATTATCTAAATTTAATACCGTAACTTGAGTCTTGACCCGCCAGTTCCTGCCTGCCAGTGACTAGCGGTGGCGATCGTTTATTTTATTTTAATTAACTAGTTTCGAAATTACGATTTCTCCGTTCGCTTAACAAATAATTATCACGTCCAAATTATATCTCGTTTTCACCGTTTTAATACCCCGAGACTTGTCGTCTAAGTTCTAAACCCCGTCTTTGGCGGGTGAAAGAATCAAGTCTTGGGAGCAGGCTGATTTGAACAATCAGCTACATAAATTAATATTAAATCTATTTTAAACAACATCACGATAAATTCTCCGTCCAATTATATTAATTAGGCCCCGACGGCTCTGTAGGAATTGTTTTGCCTTTTATTCGATATTAGATCAATTACCAACGTCTTCAACTAATTAGTTTAAAGTTCATTACGAGTATTTAAATCACATTGGCTTAAGATTGGATACTTGTCAGCCCTACAGAGTCATACTAAAAGTTAGGCAAAATTCACCAAAACACGTTAACGAAGGCTGGGATGATATAACTCCAACTGAGCGTCTGCAGGATTTCCTGAGCGCTTCTAGAGCTCTGAGCCTTCGATTAAATTTTAAATAAATTGATCAGTCAAAGCCGTGACAACTTCGTATCGACCCCTGGATTTTTCTCGGCTCCTTCTGAGCACTCCGGGGAAGAAATTTGAGTGTGGCCGGTTCTAGGGGTAGGCCTAGCCTGATTTGGTGAATACTAGTTTATTCCCCCCCCTAGAATTTTGCGTCACACATTTCGGACAAAGCCCTGAATTCTATAAAAACAACAGAGAACAGGGAAACTAACTATCAAAAGTCTTCCACGACCCCAAGACTAGGTTCCAGACCTAGTGCAACCATGTGCAGCTAACCTAACTTTAGAAAAATGTGAAAAACTCACCCAAAAGGCGCGCAGGGCGTACTAAAATTTACACCATAGCGTAGCAGAACAAAAGTAAAGAACAATTAACAAAACTGCTTTGCAAAAGGTAAAGCATAGAAACAGATGTTAAAGAATACTTTGTTCAGAAAATCCTCTGCGAGGCAAACGGCTCTGACGTCGCTGAACCTATGAGTTGCTGGCGGAAAGAGTAAAAAGAACAAAACCCCACAGCCTTGTTCGGGGTCGTGAAAGTGACAACGAAACACTGAACTAGCCTACTATAAAAAAAACACTTGAACCATTGATCATGAGTCGTGACATTCGCCCGGTGGAATTAGTCACGGCTCAGAATCTCATTGTTTTAGATATTTTTAAATAATGTATTTGCATTACAGTATTTGGATAAGCTACCTATGCTTGGATAAGATGGTTTATTTCGAAATATATGAAAGTTTAATTACCAAAGTATAGCTTAGAGATAAAATGATACCACTTAATCAGAATCAAAATCTCTCTAAGCCATTCTCTTTGTTTTTTTTTTTTAGCTAATATCAGAACGTATCGATTTAAAGATTTGCATAATTACATGATGGTCTTCATTCAATTTTTTTCATCACTCTGTACAGAAAGTGACTGTCGATAAAAAAAAAACAATTGTTTTTCAATTTCTGATTTAGAGCAAGGGAAACACTAAACAAGTTGATTTTCCCTTGCTCTAACATTTTCTATCGCTTGGAATTTACTTTTCCTGGTAATCAGTTCTCCATTTGCCCACTACACACTCAAGTGTTTCTTTACGATTTACTTTGACGACTCAAATCAGCTATTTATATTGTTCAAATATTAATGTAAACTGAAACAGGCATAATCTTAATTGGGAACATAAATTATTGTCATGCTAGTTTTTATCACAGTGCGGGGTTGCTCCAGAAAAACATAACCTTAAACTTTACATTGTAATGTAGGTTTGCCAAATCCCATTTGCTTTTATTTTTATTTTAAACATTTTTAGTACAATTAAGAAATGTAAGTTTTTTAAATAACGGAGGTCTGTTATTCTTTTTGTGCATATCTTTGAGCGTCGTAGTGAGAAATATCGTTCATAACTTGTCCCAAAAGTGATTTCCGGCAACGGCTTCAATTTTCCCGTCCTTGGCTTCACCCCGTACGTGAAATTAACTGTAACGTACTGGATTCGATTCACATATGAAACTTGAGCAAACGTAGATGGCACTTTCGGTACTTGTAATGAAATATACTTTTCTCATTATAGTAAAAACACAAATATTATATTATTAATTTGTTTGTACTATTTAAACACCCCGTATAGAATTATAATATACTTTGGAGATACGTTAACGAAGAAGTTCAATGTCATTAGGTTATGACTTATGGAGTACGCTTTACGTCAAACCAATGGTTAAATGCCTAGGTATGCAATATTGGCATCAGACAAAGAAAACTTGTTAATAATGCATACGAAAAATAAATGAAATTGCATTTATGTAATTATTTATAACAAAATCGTGAGAAATATAGCTTTTAAACGTCTTGGTTCGGACTAAACACTTAGATACAACTAATGTTTTATTTCAACAATATATCTTTCCATTATATAATAACTGTTTTTAACAAAATGTGCCGGTTGATAAACATTTCTTTTATTTAAGCTTTGAATGAAACATGTTGTACCTGTATTGAAGTAAACTGAAGGCATATTACATGCAGTTTACGATGCAATGTGCATGACGTTTTTGGTGATGGGGATCAAATTTCCTGAGAAGACCATGCTTGTGAAGCCCATGACACCATAGAACTGGCCCGTGTTTTACTGAACTGACCCATAGTCTAGGTCTAGCCGTTGCTAGACCTAGACGTTTAGCCCTAAATGTCACCAGAGGAGGGGGGAGCCCAATCACCTAGAGAACTATATCTCTGCTGATGATGAGCATGCAGTGTCTGCTAAACCTGGAGTTTTCGAAACCAGACGTCACCTGTTGTGAACTACTTATTTTCGGTCAACTTTAAAGTCTACATTGAAAATTTCTTTCGATACTCAGGTGATAAATACCCTTTTTCTTCAAACTAAATTCTAACGGTAGATGAACTTATCTACAACTTCCAGAGAGGAATCCAAGTTCTTGGGCGCGCCCCTTTTAGACTTTAAACTTTCTATCTGAATATTTAATGGAGTAACTCCCTAGGGTTGGATGAAAATAAAGTTTTAATTTGTGTTTAGTTTTATATCATTAAAATATCAAGCAAATCTTATAACTTCTACATAAGGCAAAATTTCAAAGATTTTTAGATATGGTAACCTCAGAAATGTCGTCCCTAATTTGGCTTCGTTAACATCACTTATTAGAGATTTACTAAAAAAGGATATTCCCTGCAATAGCATGAACATTATTCTAATGTTCTTGAAAAAATCAAACAATGACTCTGTAGGGATCAGGATCAGGTCTTAGGAAATTTCGATCAATCTCTTTTAATTTTATTTTAATTTAATTTCAATGTGAAGCTTCACAGGATTCGGTAGGGTGTTGTTGAATGCAAAATGGCAGGCTTGTTAGTTACTTTTCTTTTTTCTAGTTAGTTCTTTGCTATCTTACCACAGCAGAAGTTGATTATGCTCAGATTGAAAAATAATTATTAGCTGTTTGTTGCAAGAAACACCACAACTATATCTGTGTGAATAAAAGTGATAAAAGTTTTACTCACTATTAACCTCTTTTGTAGAATTTTAAAAGGCCACTGTTTAAAATAGTCTATTACACAATAAGAAGGCTTGGACTTTAATTAATGATATAGAGCTTTAAACTAAAATATTTACCAGGAAATCACATGCATGTTGCAGAATTTTTATCTCGGAATGGTATTTAAGACTAGGTTAAAGCCTCATCCCCTGTGATCCCTTAGATTCCTAAGAATGAACCCTTAGATATCATTGTAAATTTTACATCAGAATTGCAGTTTAGTGATAGAAGACTTGAGGAATTTGAAAACGAAACAATAAATGATGATGTTTTAAACAAAGTAATACAATTTAGTAAAACCCAATGTAATATTGTTTTAAGAAACACACACCATATGAGAAAAATTAACCCTATGATAAACAAGCAGGACTCTCAAATTAAAACCAATGACGAGTAAAAAGGGGAGATATTTTGTATATAACTGAGAACCTGGTGGAACATCTATTTACAACTCAAACACCAACAAGGTTTCTCTTTGATGAGTATAAAGAGTGTTCTAATGAATAGCCACATTCCATGATTGCAGAGTATTACAAAACTTTACAAGCTTCTACGTTACCTTCCCTTTGTAATCTGAGTAAAAAGTTACGTTATTAGATACCTAACAATGCCAACGCTAAGGCATAAATATAATACAACAATATTCATTTGTGAAATTTAATTTTAATTTCAGATTACAGGCAACTAAGTATCTTGATACTTAGTTTGATATTGTTAATGCCATACCGATGGTCCAGGATGCTCAACTATAATATAATTGAACTATACATATAGTTAAACTATATAATGTAATTATGTAATGTATAAAACCGGTTTAGTTATGGTCCGAGGAGACATAGGGACTAACAGTTGTTATTCAGTAATGGCTTATTCAGTTGGTTTCTCAATACTATGACATAAACAGTATTTATCTTAAATGTGATACCAAGTAAATAAATAGCCCAAAAAAAAACTGTAATATAAGTTGGTACAAGAAAAATCGAGTCGTTGAATGGATACCGTTACTTTTCGATGTTAGCTAAACAATTTTTTTAATAACGATTGTAAAGCGATTTGTTTACTTTTTAAGAACAGATAATTGGGGTAAAGTTCTTCAAATAAAAACATCAATTACATTTAAAAATGTCTAGTAAATAATAGGATTTTCCCCAGATAATAATCTAATTACAGCCAAAGTTAAAATGAGTAAAAATTAAAAATAATCAAAGTTTACGAAACAACACATTTCATTCATGTTGAAGCCTTCCGGAATCGGTAATCAATTATAACAGGTTACGTACCTTGACGACCACAGTTCCTTAGTCAATATCCCTTGACTAGTTTCGACTACTACGTAGTCATTATCAAAAACGGAAAGTTAAAATATTACATTCATTGTATTATTCTTTCAAACTCAACTGTGTGAATTTTTATAATAAGCTGCCTGGGCCTCTTCAGGCAGACAGCCTTTCTCTTTCTCTTTTCAAATCCAAAATTCATAGCTGGCTTGTAGCAAATCCTTTCTATTCAGTCAAGGACTTTTTGAAACATAAAATTACAATTGAATCATTCACACTGTAAGTTAGGAATTCTCAATCTTTGTTAGCTGTAGATATAACATACTTGTTGATATTGATATTCTGTTTAATGTAATTTTACAATGCCCATTCCTGTATACAACCTGGTCAACGGCAATAAACTTTCTTATTCTTATTCTTATTCTTATTGAATGTCGTCAATTCTTAAATACATTGAACACACAAACAAACATAACACGTGTAACACAATTTTGGGTTTTATGTTGAATGGTCTGTCAATAGTTGTAGAACTGCTGGGTTCTCATACTTCACTTAGAGCTACATACAGGTTGCTTGAGGACATCAATGATTGATTGATATTTGTGTATGTTGGTGTTAGGTTACAAGAGTTGTAGGTTACGATTTGCTTTGTTAGGTATTGCGAATTAATATTTTCATCTGAATTTAATATGAATTAATGTTTTTATTTGCTTAGGAGTGCTGCCTGGCTGTGAGAAGGTCCTCCCTATAGAGACGTTCTTTGCATTATATATTGTGTCTGTTATATTCAATTAATGCTTTGCTATTACTGCTGGGATTTCCCTGGCAATTGACACATTTTATGCGCCATAATGCCATTCTTGTCCACATTTTCAACACCCTTTCTCCAATTTACAAGGGGCTTTAGCTACATGTGCGTATTGGAAATAATTGTAACATTGTTTTACAGTATCATGTAAATTACAATGGTCATTCATACATAGTTAAGATAAACAAAGACTGGAAGTTGGTCCGAATCAAAAGTCAGTGTCATAAGATGAGTGTTAACAATTGTTTGGTTGATGTATACGTTGATTCTCTGGCATGGACTATGGGATATGGGGAGCTCTTGCTCTCCCTCATTAGGTCCCCCTCCTGTTATTCCCAGTTCTATAGATATCACGCTAGTCATTTCGACCTTGTTAGCTGGAATAAATACAATAAATTTATTAAATTAGTGAGATTCTATTAACTCGTTTGCTGACCAAGCGTCAGTACATGTGGCTTTTTAGTGCAGTAAAAATAAGAGAAAAATTCCATAAACCTAAAAAAAATTAGCACAACCGGGGAATTTGGTACAGGATGGCATATTTCTGTATTTTTCACTATAGTGACTTTATTATTAGAGATACAGGAAAAAGCTAAATATACAAAAATGTAGTCCATCTAAAAATACACATGTTTTGTATTTATCATATTTCTCTAAACCCAACGGGTTTTTAGATATTTGTGATTAAGTATATTAAGTATTTTTTCTATTTATCAAAAATAGGTGAAACACATGGAAATTGACTATTACTTTCAAGGTTTAGGATAATTCATCCCATTTAGTTAAATAGTGTGATACTATAAAATCTTAAAATTTACCTTTATCTTATGATTAAAACAACTCCACCACAGCATACCTGCAGACTCAGCAAATTTCCATTTGATTGGATGTTTTATTAAATGTATATAAATAAAATTAGGTTCAACAGGTACCTAGGTTTGCTGCTACATGTAGTTTATTAAAGTGTGTTTTTTAGTAAAATATCAATAGCTTAGTATCAAATAGCTAATTTTGCAAGTTTGATCATAATACATCTATAAACAAGCAAACTACAACAGTTAACTTATTCATAAGAATAGCATGGAAGTTTTAAATTAACGATTTACAAATTTGAATATACGAATTTTGGTTGTGTTTCCTAAACAGATGGCGATTATTTGTCACGATTCGAATATTAAACGAAGGGGTTTTCAAAAGGAGATGGAGCAAGTTATTTAAGTAATATTAATTTGTACCAAGTATCGAAAATATTGAATGCAGCGAGGTAATCAACCATATTTTGTAAAGTACACAATAGTCAATACTATTTTATACTCATTTTTACCCATTTAATAAATTAACATTTTAATATTTTGATGGTACTACCGCTATCACTTTGATATCAACTAATTGGGATGAATAATTGTCGTAAACCTTGAAAGTAACCGTCGATTGCGAAGGGTTTCACCGATTTTTGATATATAAAACTAACTATGCTTAGTTTTCAAACTATGCTACACTATACTTAATTAGTTACCAACATGAACTAGACACGAAAAACAACCTTCCAAATTTACAATGGGATGTCAAGTCTAGTTAGTTAGTGTGGTGGTGCCATCAAAGTATTAAAGTGTTAATTATTAAATGGGTAACAAATGAGGATAAAATAATAATACGACTATTGCGTGATTTACAAAATATGGTTAATTACCTCACTGCATACAATATTTACGATACTTGGTACAAATTAATATTACTTAAATAACTTGCTCCGTCTCCTTTTGAAAACCCCTTCAGTTAATATTCGAATCGTGACAAATAATCGCCACCTTTTTATTAATTACAACCAAAATGTGTATATTCAAATTTTTAAATTGTAAATTCTCCAATGCAAAAACTCCAATGCTATTCTTATGAATAAGTTAGTTTGCTTGTTTATATATTTATTATGATCAAACTTGTAAAATTAGTTATTTGATACTAAGTCATTGATAGTTTACTAAAAACACACTATAATAACCTACCTGTAGCAGCAAACCTAGGTACCTGTTGAACCTAATTTTATTAAATACATTTAATAAAACATCTAATCAAATGGAAATTTGCTGAGTCTACAGGTTTGCTGTGGCGGAGTTGATTTAATCATAAGATAAAGGTAAATTTTAAGATTTTATAGTATCACACTATTTAACTAAATGGGATGAATTATCCTAAACCTTGAAAGTAATGGTCAATTTCCATGTGTTTCGCCTATTTTTTATAAATAGAAAAAAAACTAAATATACCTAATCACAAATTTCTAAAAAACCCGTTGGGTTTAGAGAAATATAATAAATACAAAAAATGTGTATTTTTAGATGGACTACATTTTGTATATTTAGCTTTTTCCTGTATCTCTAATAATAAAGTCACTATAGCGAAAAATACAGAAACATGCCGCCATTTTCCAATATGGTGGTCGTAGCACAGCTTCAATTTTAGGGAACTTTTAGTATGTTCAAACGGAAGGTACACCCAACATCTGTACCAAATTCCCCGGTTGTGCTAATTTTTTTGGGGTCAAAACATATTTTTATTGTACTATTTATACTTTTGCCAATACGTTTAGTAAATATATGTTAAGGTCCCATTATGAAATAGTTTACCTAAAAAAATTGGATTATCCTTTCCCCGTCCATACTTTTAACAATTACTTCGTAGAGTCCTTAGTTTAGTTCATTCTAAGCCGTCTATTGGGTAAACCTTCAGATGAGTGATTTAAAATTGTATCATCATTTTTCAATATACTTTTCGGTTGTCTAGCAACTATAAACATGTATTTCTGATCCTTAGCTGTTCTGAGCATTGATATAGTTTTCTATGCATATGCCTATAATGTTAGCTACTACTATTTAGGTTTCCATTTTATAACTGTCATTCCCCAGATCTATCTGTAAGTTGGCTGGACCCGAAAACCTGCAAGGCCCACCCTACTGTGCAAATTGTGTAAAAGTGTGATGTATGTTCACAGATGAGATAACAAATCAAATAATGGGGTGGTTTAGGATGTACATAGAATGGAAAAACAAAACACTCACCTTCTTAATTAGACTATATCCGTTGGAGGCTAGTCCTATAATACAAACAAATTGATGTTCGTTTGGTTTAAATTAGGCAACCACAGGAATGCAGACAAATAAAATAAATAAGTACAAAAATATTTCAATCAATGCCAATATCCAACCCCAAGTAACTGTGTTTCGCTACAATTGTGTTAAAGGGTCAACCAGAGTCCCTACTGTCCACACTGTAATGGAGAAAGGCAAACCACAATTACGCCACGGATTTGAGGATCTTAGCTACAAAATATACCTAAGTTGCATCATTAACAACTTGTTAATTCTTTTTATATAGATGATAAAACATTTCACATTAGTACTATTTTAATAATTAATACATATTTGGATACACTCGATGCCTTTTGAAAGTATGCAGGATATTAGCTAGTAAACCTGACGTTAACATCTTTGTGACAGACCCTCCCTTCCCTTTCCCGCCGAAATATTTCCAAATGGTATAAGAGTACCTAATACCCTGCAAAAGCCCTTACTAAAAACATATATTAGATTGGAAACATTCCGTTATGTTGTCTGTATTCATTCTAGTTTTGTGTTGTATTGTGTCTGTTTATAAAGGACCTCTACTTACAGTCAGCATTACCTAAGTTGTGCTGTTCATCAAAAAAAGATATTTTAAACCCTCTTATTTAAACCCATCTAACACATAAAATAAACAACTATTTAAACCATAGCCAAGAAAAAGATTCTTAAGCTGAATTTACACAAATTTATTGATTCGTCAAAAACAATCCTCTTACTATTCATAATCAGTGAATTGGTCACACATATTTTAGTAATTTTCAAATGAAATTTTATTTTGTATTCGTATAAAACACTTTCTAGGTTGTAGAAATCAACAAATAAGACTAAAATTTCATTAGCATTATACACCAATATTTTCATCTGGTTGAATCGGGGTTGTGTTTTGTCATGGTCATACAACGTACCTGTACTTTATGCGAGTCATATGTAGTGTTATAATAAGAATTCATCATTTCAACATTAAAACTCACATTCTAGCTTCACTATCCCAGAGTATTTCGTAAATCCGACACCAAAATAAAATATGCAGTCAGGGACAAGAACGTGATTCGGTGCGGTAACGCGATTTTGGGGTGAAATAATTAATTGAAATCCCAATAGCAGATGGTGCCGTTGGTCATTGGTGGTTTGAATAAAAGCTTTATGTTTTGGGAGTGTTTAAAGTAAAGCAACTTTAATCAAACAGTTTTTTTGGGAAGCAAGCTGGTCTGGGGAGGGAGCTGGTCTAGTGGTTAGAGCGCGGGACTGTAATCTCTATTTCTCTGTTCCTGGGGTCCCGAGATCAAATCCCGCCAAATAACCAATGGATTTTATCCAAGTGATAATGCCGTAACCCCTAGGTCTAGCCTGAAGTAATGTGAAAAACAATTCCGGGCTTGTTCCTAGCGTCCTAGGACAAAAATAAAAAAATAAAATAAAATAAAAAAGTTTAAAAAATCCATTCTGAAATATTAATATAATGTCACCAACTGTAATAAAGCTCATACACACAAAGATCATACAGTGTGTAAATTAAGCCTTGAAACAAATCTGTATTTTAAAAACCGAAATAGATATAAATATTCTGTTTGTGGCAATAACTTTTAATAAAGGTTCAGCAATTTTTATATCAAAAAAATTTTTTAGTCCCCCTAACAGGGTAGGGGGTAGACCCATTTAGGAATACCCGCCATTTTGGCTAGGGGTTAGATATTCACCTCGGATTTTTGTCATTGTGTTTCTTTTGACAACCCCTTCAAAGTGAGGGGTCACTCAATAGGGATTGCTATTTGAAAAAAAGTCACCCCCTACCTCCACCTAGTTAGGGGGGTTAAAAATATTTTTGATGTAAAAAAATACGGAACCTTTGTTAACAATCAGTGCCACAAACAGAATATTTCTATCTATTTCGGTTTGAAAATTACAGATTTGTTTCAAGACTTCATTTACACACTGTATGTTACAGAAAACGAGTTCTTGTAATAAACATAATATACTCTAAAAGCGATTATGCTTTAAAAGGGATAATGTGTAAACGATCGAGGTAAAAATACCGTAATCAGGAGGTAATCTTCACAGCACATCATAGTTTTAATGTATCCATTGAGATTTTAACTAACTACCAAACGCTGAACTTAGGAAGAATAAAATTTAAATAAGAATAAAAGTGAAGTGATTTTGCCCGGACTGCGACGTAAAGCTAGGCAACTTAAGGCTATTTAGTTTTTATACAGGAATGATTGAAAATATGCAGTGCTTAGATTCGAACTTATACAATTTTCTAAATTGTATCGAAATATCAAAACTGCATTGACCAAATGACAACTGGTAAATCAGCTTGCACAAGTGAGTTAAGGGATATTGAAACCAAAGTATATTTTTTTTTAAATTGGCCTAAGTCATGAATAAAAGGTAAATATTTAAAACAATGAGAGCGTAAAAACAAAGGTTGCTATAAATAAAGTTGTTGAATCAAATATTACGTCTAGTAACCTAGAATTAAATGAGACTTAAACATAGACATGTCGAATGGCACTTTTGAAGACGAAGGTGACGCCCCTTGGCGGCAACCAATGAAAATGTTTCACTCCAGACTTAAAGGTCGAAAAAAGGGAAATGGAGGCTACGTTCTTTAGTAAAATATCAATACCCAAGGATGAAATAAATAAATTAGCCAAATAATTTTAGAATACAACCATAATCCAGGACACTACAACAGTTTAGGCCTACTTTTTCTCAATAAGAATAACATTTGCATAAAAACTGCAGTTTTATGGAATTTTATGTCACCATTAGGGGGACAACTAATCTTCAATATACAAAAATAGTTTAGGGATAACTTGCAATATTTTTTTTAGGATCAAACATGGGAAACGTACTTTTTAACCGTGTGGTTTATTAAAAATAAAAACCAATCATATTCTATTGCCTAAATAATGACACGTTTAATGCGAAAATGACGCATGTATACTGAAGTGTTTTGGATGACAGAGGTTAGGGTGTTGGCACAGACAATATAATACTTTTAGGTTTCTGTTTTCTGGGGTGTTGGGTTGTTTGTGGACTGTGGTTACATTTTTCCATAAGTTTATCAATACAGTATATTGCAAAACAGTTCATCGATTACATTCATCCTCAGAAATATTATGATTATCTTCGATTTTATTTGCGGGTTATTGCTAAAATATTGCAATCAACCTATATCAACACGTGTTAAACAATGATTTACTAAATGCTATTAAATATTTGACTAGAAACAACACCCAGCAAGAATATTGTACTGTAAACAATCATACACAATAGGAATAAGTCGTCATGATTTTGGAAATAAAATAAAGTAGCACTAACAGCCATAACTAGCTATGGTATTAACTAGTTATTTACCATGTTTATCTCATAATTGTGTATTAAATTGAAACAAAAAGTTTAAAAAGTTACTGTAAATATTGTGGTATGGCTAAAAACTTCATGTGTTTCATATTTTCCTTATTCATGAAATAATTTAATTCGCAATCATTACTTTTTTAGGTATTAAAATAAATGACTTGAAAAGCTTTGTTTTTTATTGGGATCTTGATAATCTTTTTAAACATTAAGAGCTCCCTGGGTATTTTTGTTCTCCTTTGCTCTTATGTTTTTCAAGAACTTTTCTCTCTTAAACTTAATATACTTCATTTTGACACCTCTATGCAAAGCTGGATGAGCTAAGATTTAGCAAAATTACATTTTTTTTTAGAAAACAACAAAAAAGCAGCTATTATTGCTTCCAACTGACATAAATCTTCTTTAGAGAAACACACATCCGCATCAGTTTATTTTATGTGCAGTAACAGGCTAAAACCTTTTTACAATCTGTTGATTTAAATCTTAGGCATTTACATGCGTTTAGTATAGTTAATCTATTATTCAATCATTTGTAAAGTAACCATTTAGTCACTGAATATAAGTTTTACTAAATACAGATTTTAATAGTGTGCTCTTGTTAATACTTAGATATAAGGTAGAACCTTTTCATTGAAAGTTAATTTATATACACACAACAGTCTAGGATATAAAAACCAATTATTTTTAAAGTACCTACCTATTAGGTCAAAGAATAAATAGGGAAAACACTGTTTAAGACGTGTTATCTGTATGTTATGTTGCAAATATAATAATTCTGAGATAAGTTTCAAAACGCAAAATTCCGTTTGTAATAGGATATTAGGAATATTGATGGTTAAAGTAATGTAAATTAAAATTACATTATTGGTCACAAAATACATTAAATGCTTTGTGTACTCATTTACTACAGTAGACTGAAACCGCAAATACTTTTGTAAGAGAATGTCAACACCGTGGAATTGGTCGTGTAGAACTCTCCCGGTCTCTTGTCCGGGCTTAGAAACAGAACCTCAAATCACCTGGTTAATCCAATGATAATGACGTTGTAACTATAAGGATTACGTGCCGTGCAATTAATGTTGAGCTAAATATATTGTTTTTTATAATCTTCCTGATAATTTAATAGAGGGTGTATTATTCTTCAAATAAATATGTGATTTTACCTATGACACACACACACACACACACGCACCCACGCATACACCCATCACTTCGAAAAATACTTTTTTGGATATATCCACTCAAAACTCAAACTCGCAAATTTTGACGAAAACAATTTTTCCATTTACTATGGTATAGGGGGAGAAAGTAAAAATGTCTAATAACGCTTAAATGCAGTGGGGTCATCTCAATTGTACAGAATGGATTACCAACGTGTGAAGTAATATGAAAAATACTCTAATTTATAAATAAACACTACCTTTTTTATACATAATTTGCCTCCAGGATTGATCTATTGACATAAAATGAGGTTACTAACCTGTCGTCAATCAATCCTCTATTGTCTTGGATGACTAGTTTCGGGGTTAAACCCCCATTTTCAAATCTCTTCAGTCTTCAAAAGTCAAACATGTTTGAAGACTGAAGAGATTTGAAAATGGGGTTTTAACCCCGAAACTAGTCATCCAAGACAATAGAGGATTGATTGACGACAGGTTAGTAACCTCATTTTATGTAAACACTACCTGTTACCGTGTTTTTGTAAACAGAGATTTAATTGTACACTATAACATCGAACCTAAAATAAGTAGTGAAAATTCAAATAGAATTATGTTAAAATACTAATTTACTTACTAAAGCTACGCTCCTCTTATGAAAAATCACTTTTTTGTTTTCCTACGAGTAAACAATTTTTATTTTAAATTTCTCAATGTTTTACTAACTTTGAAATGTATGTGCTACAATAGGCCTCCAGGCCGAAGTAGCCAGGGGTAGGCCATTGCCCCAACCCCACCGAGGTAAAAAATGTTTGACAGCCAAATTTTATTCCTCCATTCTTCATTTAATTTACAGTAATAGATAATTCTATGCGAACGAGAAATCTATGTTGAACATTTCGACAGTAAAGTTTAAACAGCAAACTCGTTATATTTAACAGCTGTTCGCCAGCATTGTTGCGACGCGTTAGTCACTGGGATCGCGGAACATCGCTACAATGGGATCGTGAAACAACGCGCCCGCGCCGGCGACCTGTCATCGAAAACTACAACGCTTAAGTTAAGTTCGTTCTTGCTGTAAAATACTCTACGTATTTGAACCGTCGTGTTTGTTTTATTGCACAGTAACACACTCTCAATGGTACTTATCCGAACGTATGACTTATTATGAATGTTCACAAACTTACCATTATTATCACAATCTATATTATTAATTATTATTATTACTGTATTATTAATATATTATTAATTATTATTAATTTATACTCAACATTGATTGACAGTACGAGTACAGTACTAGAATACTCACAATGCAATAATAGTATTCACAGAATTAGGAATTGAGTAAAATGATACATCGAATTTAATGAATAACCTACCAGTGAAAATAATACTACTCAGGCCTGTTGATTACTTCTGTAATTGCATGGAAAGAAAAATAGACTATTATTGATTAACTATTTAACTTTTTCCCACATAGGGAATAAGCAGTAACCGTAGTACTCATGGTGAAACCTGGATCCGAGACCGATTTACTTTTTTGTTTTGAAGCCCCTAGAGTCCATAAAACCATCCGTTCAAATTCATATAGCCTATATATATACAGGGAATTCATTTGAAAACTTTCCATATCTGCTGTGTACAAAGGTAAAGCTTTTAAGACTTGTTCGTTCTCATTTCCCCTTATTTGAACATGCCGAATCCAATAAAGTTATTTTCAATTTTGAAAAATGCCCAAAAGGGCCCAATTTGGGGGGTAGGGTGTTTTTGAGAAATGTTCAAATGTAAACATGGTAAATGTTCACAAAGTATAACTTGTTTGTCTATCTGTGTATCAAGAATTATGAATTGTTTCCTTCCTTTAATGCACCAGCAAATGAGTATAGAGACGAGTTTGTGGCTGTTTTTGTTTAACTAGTTATTATTTTACCATAGAAAATTATGTTTTTCTACTGCAATTTTAAACGTTAAGGGATAGAAAGAAAACTTAAATTTAAATACATAAGATGTTTTTTTTTAAAAGGACCTTCCACGTGATATGACATTTGTTATGCCATGCTATTTAAGAATTTTTAGTTTTTAACTTTCTTTTGTTCTTCAAATTTGTAATTTTTTTTAAATTGGAAAATAACACAGCACATTTCCTGACTACAAGTTATCTTAAAGAGTAGCTCCAGAATAAGCTTGGAAAAAAATTTGCTCTGTTCCGTTCAGTAGTTGGGGTAATACGGTACTTATCCAAGTCCTTTTTTAAAACGTTTTGACCCACCCTGTAAATACAGTTAAAGATAACTAAATTTGTTTGCAACAAAATGTAAGGAGTGAATACAAAAACTAATAATATAATATTTATATTAGTATAAATATTTATATTAATTAATATTTATAAATATTAATATTTATAAATATTAATATTAATTGACGCATCACACAACCCATGTTTACATTTGAAAAATTCTCAAAAAACACTCCTACCCCTCAAATTGGACCCTTTTGGTTCATTTTAAAATTTAAAATAATTTTATTTAACTTGGCATAAAAGCCTTACCTTTGTACACAACAGATATGGAATGTTTTAAAATGAACACCCTGTACATGTCCGTTAGCACGATAGCTCGAGCAAAAATAATCTGATTTCGATTAAATTTGCTATAAAAATGTAAGACTAAATTAAATCGAGCGAGTTCACGAACCAGCATGATCGGACTATGGGAAGGGGGTTTATGGGGGGTGTTATGGGGTAAAAATGGGCATTTACCATTTCTGACCCTACAAACATTCAATTTAGCAACTTCTTTCCAAACCATTTTGTAGAGTTTAAAAAACAAATAATTTAGTATATTTGAGCGTTATTATGCACCTAATGGTTACAGAGAAAATTCCAAAAAAATTGTAAATTTAAAATTCCCATGTTATTCTTATGGAGAACAAGTAATATGTTGTATTTTGCTTGTTTATAACATATTTTGATCAAATTTGGAAAATGCATTTATTTCTTACTAAACTATTAACATTTTACAAAAAAAAAAAAAAAAAAAAAAAACGATTTTACCCTCCCTGTTGCAGCAAACCTAAGTACTAGTTAAACTAATTATATTTAAATAGGGAATAAATGGAAAATTCGCATAGTCTGTAGGTTTGTTGCGGCGGGGGTATTTTTTTCAAATTTTACATTAATTTAAATAGTGTTTAATGCAACAATTCATTGTAAGACATTATTTCGTAGCGCATTAAAACGTTGGCTGGGAAAATAACCAAAACCAAAACCTATTTCACTGTCAGCTGATCAGCTGATCAGCAAGTCCGCTACTCGCATGACGTACTTGTTTCTTATTGGTCCATTGTTGTCTTGTAACTGTCGTTGAACTGTGCGATGTATTTTCATGTTACTACGCGTAGTATTCTTAGTTGACCGTGTAGAGTGAATGTTAGTATCTGTATCGCGTAGTGTTTGTGAGTGGTTTTAGTAGACATTTAGTGAAAAGTGTTAGTGTCAAGTGACTCATTCAGTGACATTATTTATGCAGAATTTCCTGTGACGACATGCATCTTTGTTCTGGAGATTTACTGCAGTATTAATTCTGGTAGGTATTTTCAATTATTCAGCATTATTAAACAAGCTTATTTTTTTTCAAAAACTTTACCAAAGTTGACAATGCAATAGTCTACTTACGTTATTTTACGATCATATCATAGTTTAGAATATATTAGAATTATTAAGTAATAGACTTATAGTTCATATGGCTTATTTTGTATTAGAAAATGACCAGGTATTTGCTGAATCGGTGCTTTATTTAGGCCTACTAAAACAACCGATAACATAACATGTAGATAACGGTAGGCCTACTTCGAATGATAAAATTAATATTTTTGCTAAGGTGACAATAATTTTTCCCTTTTCGTGAAATATTTACGTACCCTAACTATTAATCTGACCTGCAAAGAAGATTATATAGTTTTTTAGTTTTATAAAATGTAGGAATCATCAGCTTAAATGTTTCCCTTTTCACCATCTGTGACTTGATAGTGTTAACATTGATTGTTGTAGTTTTTTGTAGCAATTAAAAACCATATTTGAAGGTCGTTGTATTTGAATTGTGACTAAGCCCCAGTTAATCTGTTTTCAAAGTACGATTAATATAATTATAAATCCATACTATTATGAAATTGAGGTGGTGTCTGTATGTCTGTCCGTCTGTCTGGACAGCTGTCACGACTAAATACTAAACCGATACAGCCAAATTTAAGCACAAAGATGGTCCACATATCTAGGAATCTTATAGGCCTATTTATTCTCTTCCTTGAGTTCCTCTCGGGCTTCGCCCCATGGTTGTCCAAGTTTTGAGGTGAGGCTTTCAAAAGTAAATATTAATATTGGCCTCAATGGAAGCATGAAAAATGTTACCTTTGCGTTGACATTTCAATCAAATAGAAACGAGCAGAACTGCCAAATTGCTTATTTTACCATTTTTTCATACAGCTGATCCAGACAAATAAAATAAAACATTTTACTCAACCATGTGGTAGGTTTATTTACGCTATTTTAAAACTTTGTCATAGATTATGGAAATTAAATAAAACTATTCTATAACCCTTACTGTGTCAACCGTGGCTCTGCTTTCGATTTATTAAAGTCTATAAGTTATGAAAATAATGTTTTTGATATATTTTCATGTAAATAGTAGGATAGTAATTTACAGTTTAGGTGATACTTTTTTTGTATTTAAACCACAATCAGTTTCAAGCCAGGTTAAAGTGTTGGCTAAAAGCTAGGCCATATTACTCTCTTAAGGAGTTGAGGACGACCTCACAGGACTTAAAATCCACCGCCATTAAGTTTATTTAAGTTCTTTTTTAGTCCTAATGGCCATAGGAAAATACTACGAAATGGAAGTCTGTACATATTGTAAATATTAGTTTTATTTTTTAATTGTAAATATTGACGCAGCTTATGCTAGTATGAAACCAAGAAGGAGATAAATGAATAAATTTGGTGGCTTGTTGTTATAAATTTGAACTACTTAACATGTGTTTGGTATAGTACAGCTCCCCGTTGCGAAGCACGGGTAAAACAGCTAGTTGAATATAACAAAGGCCTGCCAAACATTATACACATTTAAATAAAGTACCTGGGATATCTTTTTTTGGACATCTTTTTACTGTGATTTGGCCTGAAAGAAAATAATATGGAGTTCACGAAATTATTGATGAAAATGAAAAAGAAGCCACTTAAAATGAAGATACTTCGTTGCTATATTCTAAAAAAAAAACCGTAAGGATGATAGTACTCATCCCTTATGTTTACGTATGCTTTGTTTAATATATTTTGTTGAAAAGAAAAACGTGAATTACTAAGCTTTTAAAACTAGCTTTAATTTTCAGTTACTTGTGGGATATTGCAATTTCAAGAATATTTGACACTGGATCCATGCGTTGTATAAAATGTAAAAATATATAAATAAAATATTAAATATTATTTTGTTGTGTCAATAAAATAGAAGGGTTTGCAAGCAGGCGTTAGAGTGTGTAGCTCCAGTTTATTGGAAAGTGTTCCAGTAATACTGTTTTGTTTTATAATTTTGATAGTTTAATGCATAATAAAAGTATAACTGTAGAGAATACCTCCTGTACTAAATGCTATAAACAAAGTACCTGTTTATGTACTTTAGATGAGCTTTTAAAGCTTATCCAAACGCACCATTTAATAAAAACTATTTTTGTTCGCAGGTTAGTGGTTGCAGTCGTACGTACCAAAGGTAAGAATTTATACCTTCGAGTGTTTAAGGTGTTAAAACATTTCTTGTATCCAGGCTTCGGGTAGGTTTACCATACGGATACGTTCTGTCGATTTAAATACCTTATACAAACGTTAAACATACGCTAAATGAAAAATGTGGTACTATTTTAACCGCGGGAAGTCGAGATGTGTTTGACGGTTGTCATTGTTGGCCAGTTAACCAAAATATCAACAGAAAGAAGACTATCGACACACGCAATTTTGTATATAATTCAACAACATGCCGGATGATTTAACTATTAATATTTTGTTTAAATCTACACTGACAGTTTCAATTTAAAAGTCGTCGAAATTAACATTTCTTGTGTCTATGTAATTCTAAGCAACGTTATATTCTCTTGTGATGCATGCACATTTGTATATATTATTCATGTCTATTGGCTTTATAGGCCTATACTCTTCTACGTTATTTCATTGTTGTTTGATGTTCATTGTATCTTGTTGTTAATAAAAGTCCGATGATGTGAACAACAATCATCAAGTTTCATAGTGATAATACTAATTCAAGTTAACCAATTCGTCTATCGTACAAATCTATTTAACGGTAAATAAAAATAATACGAGAATTCCTAATACGGAATAATATTACTAGCTGAAGACATTAAACATTTTATACGATCTGTCTAAAATAAAATGACTTTGATATTTAATGCGAATTTAGATTATCTATTAACTTTTTTCTAAATTGATTTGGTTTTACCTTAATTTTTGGGTGAAAAGTGAAATACAAAAGGTATTTTTTTCATATGGGTTTAACTAAATCATAGGCATACGTATTAGAGAATGCTATGCATGGGTCCATTGGTATATTGGTGTTGGAAAACAAAAAAGAAATAAATAAATGCATATACAAATTAATTATAGTAATAGACCTATACCATAATAAATAGCCGTGTGTCTAATTCACAATTAATATGGCTTTGTTCACATCGTATCGGTAAAATTTCAGCTGAAGCCAACCAAAGGTAAGAAGCATTCAATTTTATTTATCTTAGATTTATGTATTTTTAATTAGCCGGGATGCAAGGAAATATATCCAACATAAAATCCATGAATAAGATTCACTAAATTTAATGACTTATTACTCAATGCAATGATTAAAGAATGCCTTGAAATACAATTTAAATTAATATATGTTGTGCAGATACAGCAATGTTATGCTTTTGTTAACTTCTGAACCGTGAATAGTTCAAAACGAGTTTAGAGTTGCAAAGTTTAGTTAATTTTAAACTATGAAATCTACTGTGACTTATGCATCATTACAAAGAAAGGTTGTTTTAGTTTAAATTATTACAATTTTAGCTTTAGTAAAACTTTATTTGTACTTTATTTGTATAGGCTGGTATCTTGGCCTTAGTAATAAGTGTTATTTCTATTAATGTTAGTATAATTAATTAAAGGCTCAGTAGTATTTTTTAATTGTTTACTTTTTGTTCGTTAGGATATTAACTCAATTTACTAACGTACTAATGTACACAACTTTGTAAAACTTAGCCTTAAATATATATCGTTGTAAAATATATGTTATAAACAGGTGTGCCAATAGAGATTAAATTAACTGCAATCGTTAAAATATTGCATTACGGAGTAATGAGTTTTCAAGGGAAAACATTATTTCGATCAGACTCTTCTTGTAAATATCCCTATAGTTGTTATGACTAATCTCTATGGCTACACCTTCATAGACAGTATAAGTTAGTCAAGTTAGGTTAAGTATTAGAGGTGGCCGGAATAAACAGAAGTACTGTATCAGGTGGGTGGAAGGGGGCTTTCAACTTAAGTTAGGTTAACATTTATTACCGATAATTGTTTTGGAAAGGTTCTTATTTTATCTAACAGCGCAAGATGTATTTTTTCCGGAGTCATCTTTTATCTTTGCGAGTAGTACTAGGCTCTGGGGAAGCAACAGAACTATTATACCCCACGTGATTTTTTTCCAAAAAGTATATAAGTTGTTATAAACTATGCTAATTGCTAAGCTATTGGACGTAGTAAACCCAATGTTATATCCCCTGAAACTTAGGGAGTATTTGAACAGTCCTAAGTTTAAAGTATAATAAAACTTTCATCAGCAGGTATGTTGTTGGAGTATTTAATTTTTCAAATTGTAATCCTGCAATACATCTAAATAAAACTAACATTATTGCAAATTCGGCACCCTATTCGAGTTAATATTTCCTCTTATTTGTGTTACTTGTGGCTTCGTCACTTAATTACAAACTGATGATAGAAGGGTGGTACGGAAATGATTCCGCCCACCTCTAAACCATATTTTTCCCGTGTGGAGTTGCTAGTCTCCTATCGGGCGCCTCCCCAGGTGGCGGATAGGGGAAGGCTCGTCAGACATGGCGGGTACTGGGGATTGACCCCCAGGGTGGACCAAAACTAGCACAGTGTAGCTCGTGTCAATTACATGCGTATGAGCGAAATTACCCTTCTTCCACCGTAGCTATTGTTATTTTGTACAATCATCTCAACAACTAATTACCTATAAATTAATATACACTAGCGTTGACTCTAAAGTTCTTAAGAGCCTTTACATCATTCCACCCACATGCCATCATAATTGACACGATCTATAGCTAAACGATACAAATTTGTTTAGATTTTAACCTTATGGTACCAAACATAACTGAAATAATAATTAGTTATAACCATTTGATATTTATTAAATTACTTTGTACGTAATTAACTGTGTAAATTAGCTTTTACATTAATCTTTTTTATTCTCATTATAGATGTATAGATAGGGGTAGCTCAAAATTTTCAAACGACAAGTATAGTCAAATTTGGTATCATTTTACAGGTCTTGACGAAACAAACAAATTGGCATAAGGAAACCCAAAATCGGCCCACTAATAACAAAATGGCGTCCCAAAATGTTTTAAATCCAAATAACCATGGAAGTGGCTTAAAATGAACTTGCACCCCCCAAAAAAACTTTTTAACTATTTGAGATATTTGAAATTGGTTTGAGGAGACTTGTTTGGATATGAAGGGCTACAATAATTATGGTCAATTTAGAAAATTTTTCCCTTAGGGGTAGCGGGGGTAGAGGGTAGCTCAAATTTTTAAACAAAACAACGTCATATTCAACGTTGGTAATACTATCAAATATAGTCTAGTTTGGTATCATTTTACAGGTCTTGACAAAACATAACAATTAACGTAAAGAAAATAGAAATTGGACCATTAATAACAAAATGGCAGTTCAAAATTACTTTTAATAACCATTGTCTTAATAATTTTGTCATTAATGGTTCGATTTATGTTTTCCTTATGTTAATTATTATGTTTCGTCAAGACCTGTAAAATGATGCCAAACTCGACTAAACTTGCTGTTTGAAAATTTTGAGTTACCCCCTACCCCCGCACCCCTAAGGGCAACATTTTCAAAACTGACCATAATTATTGTAGCTCCTCATATCCAAAATTGTTGCCGCAAACTGATTTCAAATATCTCAAATATTTAAAAAGTTAAAGGGGGCGCAAGTTAATTTTCATCCAACCTCATGGTTATTTGGATTTGAAACGTTTTGGGGCGCCATTTTGTTATTAGTGGGCCGATTTTGGTTTTCTTTATGTCGATTTGTATGTTTCGTCAAGACCTGTAAAATGATACCAAACTCGACTATACTTGTCTTTGAAAGTTTTGAGCTACCCCCTACCCCCACTACCCCTAAGGGCAAAATTTTCAAAATTGACCATAATAATTGTAACCCCTCATAGCTAAGAAGGTTGCCACAAACAGATTTCAAAACTCTCTAATGGTTGAAGAGCTAAGGGGGGGGGGGTGTAAGTTACTTTTCAGCCTCCCTGTATTTCGGTTACTACTTAATGTCAACTCTTTCCTATTTTTTTTTTAATTACAACCCTTAATACCTATTTCCTATAATACATATAATACATATTTAATTTACTTTACACCAACCTATTTCGGTCACTACTTAATGTCAACTCTTTCCTATTTTTTTTTTTTTTAAATACTACCCTTAACCGATGTTAATAACCATAGTTATCTCTTGATTAAACATAATCAGTAATTATATAATACATATTCTTACATAATGTATTTCTCTTCCCAGGCTATGAAACAGTTTTTCCATGTGTTACTATACAATTTTCATTTATCGTACAAAATGTGCATTGGATATGTAAATAGCATGGTACAAAATGGGTTCTTTACTTGTAAACTATTCCAAAAAAATGAAATTCGGAGGATATTGTACTATTCGTAGACTAGGTTTGCAGAAAAACGTCGTGAGCACATTAATCAAATAAAACACAAAGTCAAATAAATCAAGTCAAATAAAACACGTGTTAACATATGTCCTGTACACGCAGCAAAGTAATCAGTTACCTTCAAAGTAAAAAGTGTTAAGCTTCACTCGACCACCCTGCAACATTTATAAAGAGTTATTTTTAACACGCAAAGTTTTAAGCATTTATACACGTTTACATCATCGCATTCCAAACCTATCCTCGATTCATACCCCTTTACACATTGTAAACAAATCAAAATAAACGGTATCGGGTGACGGTATCAAACGGTGGGAGTAACTGTAGTATTTTAGGGGTTAAATCACAAAAGTTGCAATAACTATTTTGTTTAAAATCTTAATCAAAATCCTTTGAGATTTGTGATAATTGATTAGAAAGAATTTAGCCTATTTATAGGTTTATAAAGAAAATACCGTTAATAATTAAAATTGCAAAAATGAAAAAAAAGATTCCTGAAGATACCATGGAAATTACAAATACTGGCAGGATTGACAAAAACATACCATATCCATTTATTATGTATAATAGCGGGAGAAAGTAAAAAGTTAAATTGGCGTTTTACTTCCTCAGCAAATCGTTACTAAATGAACATTTGTATCAAACTTGTATTTATATGAAAATTTTGTTATATAGATATTAATACTAAATTGCGTTATGTAGTATATATTGAACAACAAAAGGTTGGGATAATTTTCCGTCCCTATGTTTTATGTAAATATTATTTAAAATAACATGACGAGAAAAAAATATTTATGGCATATAAAAACACATGAACTACTTGGTTACGTCATATGTAAGAGTTAGGAAAATCAGTAGCCAGAGGCTATTAAATGTCAACAAGAATGAAGGAAACGGCCAGGGGGCAGCTTTATGAGAAAGACAAATCAAATACCTGGAAGGTAGTATATGGAATTGGATGTTGTACATCGCAAGGCAATATGTATTTTAGAACTCAATATGTACCTACTTCAAGCTTTATTTATCTTTGTTATGTCAGTCATGTCAATATAAGACGTAAAACTATAGCTCTGCCACTTTTCAAGACCGTAAGATTAAAATATTTATAAGAACGTTTGCCAAAATTAGTAAAAAAAATAAATAATATTTTAGGGGCTTTTGAACTGGCACAAATCTATCTAGGAGTTTAAATCGGGCACATTTTATTTTCTTACAAGCACAATCATCTTTAAATGCTTAAACTTTTTAAATTACTTCCCACTTATATTCAACTCCACTTTTATGTTATAATTCTCTTCAACATTTAAATGTACCTAATAAAATAAATTAAGAGTGGACACACGTGTTTAGCTTATTTAGCGATTTTTTAAAATTTATAAACATACTTTCATGTTATGAAAACAAAAATAATAGACTTCTCAACGATTATGGTGCATGTTTAATAGAATATATAGAAATATATATAATTGATGATTAAAATTATTATATAGGCCTACAAAAATGGTATAAAATTATAAGAACATTGCCGATTTCAAAAATATATATTCAAGCAGAGTTTAGACTCAGTGTCAAAATGACAATTAATACAACTATTGAATGAATATCAATCTGGCCAACAATTATTCATCTCTCAAGGCATTTAAGTTACTTGTTTGAAATTTCTGGCAGAATAACATTTTATAGTTTGTTTTTATATGACACGCTAAGCGCGACACAGCGTGATCCACCAGCCTGATATCTTAAAACTCCTTGTTTTACGAGCCGTTACAAAAGATCAGGTATAAGACGCGAGCCTTACTTTACGATCGAATAGGAATTCCTTATATCAGGCGTACATTTTATTACTTTACAATAAAACTATTTTGTTTAAACTAATACAGTTTACAGTTTTCTATTTACATGGTTTTATTTTTATCAGAGAAATTTAAAATGATACAAGATATTTGCATACATTTATTTATTTGTAATCACTCAAGGCTACCTCAGTAATAAATCTTTTTGCAATGTATTGAATGTTGGAGAGTGTAATCGTTTTGTATGAAATACCAATACCATCAATAAACAATATGTTTGTTAACATGATGAAGTACCTAATTCAAGTTGTATTTGCTCAGTATTGAAAGCTTAGTGCTACTTCGAATGAGAAAATAGAAAATCAATGATTCCCCCTGTTACAATTAAGCAAATTTTATCTCTGTTGTTGATTGTTACACTGGAACAAGATGTTTAGTTACATATCTAAAATTTTGAATTTTTATTAACTATATATTTTAAGATTTATTTTCATAGCCCCAGGATAGCGTTAATATGACAAATAATGGTTAAACATACCTCGTGAGGACAATCCTTAACATGTAGCTTATCAACAAAAATATATATATATTAATAAAATATTACCCTTTTCTCAGCACATTCTATTATTGTCAATGAATTTTTGTTCAATCTAATCTTTGTTAATGCATTTTTCGTTCATCCCTGTTGATGTCATTTTTTATGTTAACTATCAATAATTTTTAATGTCAGCAAGATGAATCAGATAATATATGTTTATGTGTGTACTCTAATAGCTGAAAAGTGTTTTTGTCTGTTTGTTAATCTTAATATTCAAATATTCATTATGTAGCTTGCCACTCATGTATTGATCGTAAAAATAGTGTTACCGTATGAATAAATAGATAAATAAATATAAGAAAAACTATTATACGACTATATGTGAATTATTGTTACAAATGCAATAAATTCCAACATTTAGAATGATTTAGGCCTACAATTTGGTATAGGACAACCGTTTTGGTTACATTAAAAAAATATTTTTGGTTAGCAGAGATACAAGGTGAAAGTCCTTCCACAAATAACGTTTGGAGAGAAGATGTTTTACGTCTCAAAGCATTTGTTGCGAAAGCATTAAATAGAGCCTGCATTAACACTTTTTACACTGCATCCGTGCGGCTTCTTTCTTAAGCACTTTCGTTACGATGCATTTTTCTTTATTTACTATAAGTAAATAAGGGAAAATGCGTTCAAGCAAATAAGGGGAGCAACTGTCGTTTTAAGATGATTACAAAACATTTTAAAACGAAGAAAAGAGAAGTGTTTTGGCTATTTATATTTGACGTTTCGGCGAATCAAGTGGAAATCAGCCACAAATCTGTTGAATTTGATCCAAAAGGACTAATTAATTTAAAACGTGGATTGTAAAAATGTTGCGGTGTTGATAGTTACTGTATTTAATAAAAAAACTGATTAAAAGATGGCCCAGAAAATGAATTAAGAACTAGTAAAGTATGTACAGCAAAATATTGATCGACAAGTATTCAAACCCCTATTTTTAATTGAGCCAAACAGACCAAATCAAGGACCCATTTATTAGTTTTATTTTTATTATTTTTCCATGACACATACGGCAATTCATCTTCTTATTAAATATGTATACATTTTCACTACAAATATAATGTTACCGAACGAATCATCTATATCATTTACAAAAAGTATACATTGCGAGTTCCTTGACTCTCTTAAAATGAGGTCTCTTAAAAGTTACACTCGCTTATCTGTTGTAGAGAGGTGAAAGGTTGAAAGAGACATAAGACTGCTACAGGTATGACTGAACGTGTAATAAAACAAATAAATTTAAAAAACCAAAGAATTTACAAAGAGTGACAATGCCAAATAAGAACTTTAACAAAAAAGAGCAACAATAGTAAGAAAAAGATTTACAACGTTAATTTACAAGAATAGAAAATATAAAATTTAAAAGAATGAGTAATAACAAATTATATGGCTTGTTTTTCATATAATTATAAATTAAGTTTTATTTTTACATACTGTCAATGGTCCCTGAAGCACACGCACAGACACACGCACCCCGATCTTCATTGTAGCCCGCGGTAATCTTCTCGATTTTTCCTCTCAGGTCCTCCAACTCCAAGACTCGTCACCCCTCCATCTTCTTCACTAGACCTTCTCATTGGCCGATTACCGATAGGGCGTGTGGCTTATAGGTTAAAGTTGGTCCTAAAAAAAAATAAATAAAGTAATAAATAAAGTCAGCCCTACCGGTCATCGCCTAGCTTACGTTAGCTGGGAAAGGAATTTAAAAATCGATGCTCATGCTACTGTTCAACACTGTTCACACCAACTGGTTGACTGTAATGTGTAATGTGAACAGTGTGTCTGCGTATCTACGTCATATGGTCACCGTGGGTACAGGGTTAATCTCCTTTCTTACAACATATTTAGAGAAAACAGATGCACAAAAGATAATGAGAAAGGAAAAATACTGTACTATTACTGTTGGCATTTGCAAACTCTCCACATGTTGTACTGCTATTTGAACTGTAGGTAAATGGCTCTCTAAAAGGAATAATTTTCTATTTAACACACGTAAAATGTTATACTTACAGGATTTTTACAGATCATTTTTCAGAAATAGTAAAAAAGAAACCGTTCAGAATATTTTGGCATTAGGAATCTTGCCCTGGCTAATTATCCTCTGTATCCATAGCTGTGGCAAGATCGTGCTATGATTTCTAAAATTAAATTTCAAGATCATCCTGTTAGTGCTTGTAATATTTATTTCATGTTCTGTTATTTAACTTTATGACTAATCAATAAAACTAGTTACTAGTTTGTACTAAATCCTTTGAATTTTCTTTGTTGGCTTTCCAAATTTAGTGGATTGTGTACTAACCGTGTTATGTGTTATGTTCATTTTCCTTTAAAGAAGGGATCAGATTTTTAGCCTGGAAATCTGTAAACTCGAATATTGGTATTTCAATAATCGTGTTGGAAAATATCCATAATTACCCTTTATATAATATAATCTCACCCACCAACCAAAATGAAGCTCAATCAAATACATGTGACCTCTTTATCTTGTATGCAGTTTATATATATGCCGTTCGCATAGGCTCTTGGGGCCCGTGCTTGTAAATATCCAGCAAATCAAGCGGTGATCTTAACCAGCACAAGGATGAACTGTTCTGATTACATATTTATTTGCAGGCTCCAGGACGTGAACCAACGACATCGCTGCGACATTGACTTGTACCGACTAAGCCACTGACTCAACGAATTGTAAAGATTTAGCACCTTCTTTCTTTAATAATACGGGTACAATGATAATATGTGTATGTCCGATTTCGAAAATGTTTCCCTGAAGCCTAGCTGTTAACAGCAACACGAAATATTATATGTATGAAACTGTATAGGCTCGGAAATGCGATGACGCTGATCACTATTATTTTTAGCTTTGTTAACATGAAGATAACATCGTCAATCGTAAACATGGGAATCATCTGTGACTCAATTGATTATTAATGAATGCCTATTCTACAAATTAAACACAAATTAAACTATAAATAAAACGTAAATTTCACGCAGTCTTAACTGAAAACCTCCAAAATTAATAAATATATAAATAAAATATATAATTATATAAATAAGAGGATAGAAACTTTTACAAACAAATCAAGCATTACTTAGATTTTTTCTTATTTGAACTACGTATATTATACAGGGTGTCACAAAAAAGTGTGATGGGCTATACAGGACCTAATCCTACATGCAAAAATAAGTCAAAAATGAAGAATAAAATTTTTTGGATTTCGGCATAGTTTAGCCGTAATCCGCCATTTTGTTTTTTGGGGAAAATATTTATTATTTCAAAATCCCTTTGAGATATTTTTACGAAACTTTGCAAAATTGTTTACCCTATAGTAAGTAACATTTATAAAAAAAAATATTATTTTAACTTTCCAAATTTCTAAATGGCGGCCGTTTGATTTTTTTAATGCCAAATTTCATGAAAACCGTTACCTAAATCAAAATTTTGTAAGACAGAAAAGTTTTAGTATTTATTATGACAAATCCAACAAAACAAAAATGAATAAAATCGGTTCATAAATAAAGAAGCTGTGTTTACTTTAGTAATTTAGACTGAAATTAATAATATTAAAATGTATTAAATGTAATGTAATAGTTTATGTAACGTATTAAGTAATTTCAGTCTAAATTATTAAATAAACACAGCTTCTTTATTTATGAACCGATTTTATTCATTTTTGTTTTGTTGGATTTGTCATAATAAATACTAAAACTTTTGTGTCAAACAAAATTTTGATTTAGGTACCGGTTTTCATGAAATTTGGCATTAAAAAATTTAAACGGCCGCCATTTTGAAATTTGGAAAGTTAAAATAATAATTTTTTTTATAAATGTTACTTACTATAGTGTAAACAATTTTGCCAAGTTTCGTAAAAATATATCAAAGGGATTTTGAAATAATAAATATTTTCCAAAAAAAACAAAATGGCGGATTCCGGCTAAACTAAGCCGAAATCCGAAAAATTTTATTCTTCATTTTTGACTTATTTTTGCAACTAGAATTAGGTCCTGTATAGCCCATCACACTTTTTTGTGACACCCTGTATATGCACGCTATATTAAAAATATTATTAATTTCACTCAGCAATATTGATGAAACTGAAACCAAGGCCGCATTGTAACAATGTGTACCTTGCCGTGAATGTTTAATGTTTAGCTGCAAACCAACCAATTAGAGTTTAACAGCTTAGTTTGGTTTTAGTTTAATTCTCAGGTGTAACTTTTCTAAATTATCGTTGCAAAGCACGTGCCACATGAGACAATTCACACCTGGATTCAGATTCGAATAGTCACAAGGACATAAAACTGAAGATATCAAACTCATTTTGTTTGATATTTATATGTAGGTTGGTTAAGGGAAGTGATTGTATTGTATTCAAATTATCACTCCTATCATGATATACCTCTTTGTTTGAAGTTCATTGTTGGTGATGGTGAGTGTTGTTCAAAGGTTTATTGCGGACATTTTCCATCACGAATGTAAAAAACAATACACAACGTTTCGGGATCTGGAATCTGATCCCGTCTTCAAAATAAAAAGCGCGTTTGTGTTGTTTGGCGTTTGTGTATTGTTAGTTGTAATGTGTTAGTTAAGGTTTTTTTCACCTGAAGACGGGATCAGATTCCAGATCCCGAAACGTTGTGTATTGTTTTTTACATTCGTGATGGAAAATGTCCGCAATAAACCTTATGATATACTTGATGGATATGCTAATAAACTCCTCTAGCTTGATTCTGATTGGTCTCGAGATCACAAGTGACGTATAATTCAGAAATAATATTGTATATTTAGACTGAGTTTCAGCCCGTAATAGCCAAATCATTATATAGCAATTCACTAATTAAGCCTTATGCTGTTAGAAAATTAGTAAATAAAATGACTTTTAGTATTCCTGTTTGGGAGATTAGGGAGATTAGAAATTTTATTTCATTTTCAGTATTTTACCAGTGGTACCCCGTCGAAATCGACAGTTAATCTTGAGGTTTTATGTGAATTCAGCTAACTGCGTTGGATAGAGTGAAGTCATTAAAATCTTAGTTATATGAAGGGAGGATAAGCAATAATAAGTATGACGATTGTGTTCCCTAAAAAACGTGATTGATGAATTCGTTTAACACAATATTTCCTACCTTTCTTTGTATCGGCTTTAGGTTGCCCTAAAGGTTTTTAGGAGTCTTATAATTGTTTCTTCATGAGTTTGTTTCATACCAAAGCCACTTTCACTACCTATATGGGAGAATGAGTTCATATAATGAGTCTATCATGTTACGGAAAGAGTCAATATTTTTTTATTACTAACCACTAATTCCATCTGCTTTAGGAAAATCATTCAGATTATATCCGGATTTATAAAAAATCTTCATATTTTTTTTATAAAAATATCTGATTCTCCAGAAAGCAGTAACATTCTTACTTCGATCTCATCAATTTTAAATCCTTCTCTTGCCACATCGGCCTATGTATTTAATCATCCTGTCCTTACTTGATAATTCATTAACTTATGGGGTAGTTTTGCCTTGGCCATATAGATCACATAAAGCTGTGCATGTATTTCGTGGATTGGAATGAACCATAATTGTAGGAAATTTTATCACAAATCTTGAACATTTGCGGAACCAAATCCATAACCTAGTCCAGCATTGGTAACAAATTATGCAAATTCGATGAGATGTGATGACACTGTTGTGTTTCCGAATGTTTTGTATGTAATGAGGTTTAGATGCGTTGTTCAACCTAGCTACATGTGTACATCAAAGTAAAAACTGTGTAGGCTACACATTTTTTTAATACCTGAATTGACATTAGTTCACCTACTTTACCAAAACCATAGACTCCCTAGTTAGTCTATTCCAAAACTTGAACACAGCTCTCATCCTCAACGTACTCATCTATGACACAATTTTCAACCCGATTATCAAAAACTGTTATACCAATAAATGAATCTCAGGTGTTCTTTCTTGAATTTAAAAATGGCGATTGAAAGTAGGAAAAAAAGGCAAGTGCCAACCTTACAATATGTATAAGCCAACCCGATAAGGAATAGTTAGTTATATGTTCCTTTGAAATTGATAAGTCACACTTATTTCATAATTTAAAATTTTCTAAGAGCAATAAAGCATAGATTTTTGAACAAAACATTTCAAACGTATCATAAATTCATCATTTTGTTGAAACTATAAAAAACTTGCCATGCAGTGGAGAATCCATTTAAAATCATAAATAATAATGTAAACATTTAATTTTGACAGTTTCAGTAGACCTTTGAATACAATTTTAATATTAACAGCTGGTTCATTAAAAGTAGTGTAAAATTATCCATATGGTCAAAATGTAAACAAAATTGCCGAGTGAACTTTAAAGGCCTCTGGGGCAGAGCCCCGAGGGAATTCTTCATGTTTCTCTTTTGATGGCTCATCTACAGACCAGGACCTTTCTTTAGACACCTCTACCGAGTTTCTACGCCCAGCCGTTCTCTCAAATTAGCTGTCACAAAGAAAAACAGTTTCAAATTAATATATAGATTATTTCCGTATTTCTTTAATATTTCTTCTCTACTCCTGCGGCATAAAAATATTATTTAAATAAATACAAGATTAACAGCTGATGAACAGCAATACAATATTATATGTATGAAACTGCCATTAGATGATTTTTTAAAGTTAGGTTGTAAACAATATTAGATCGTCTGCAACTGTCAACAAGAGATGAAAAAGGTTATGAAAATAATTTTAAAATGTGCAGTCTGCGTCTGGGGAGCCTAGTAATATTTTAATAAGTAGTTTCTTGAGTAGCATAATACCAGTTATATTTTAGTTTTGCTGTGTTTGTAAACTATTTATTGTTTACAATACCTAAAAATAAATATTTTTACCTTAAACAACTGAAATGCATAGTTTTTGATTGGTTTTCGTGGCTTTCGGTCAGGTACTTCAATTTCATCTGGGATTTGAATTTCATTTCATATTTGAATTTCATTTTTTATGCTGTGATATGGAGCGTTGCCCATAATGATCACACACGGTTCCCAGGAAATATGGCCCCCAGTGAAGGAAGGAGCTGGTTTTCAAACCACTTTTCAAAGATATCGGCATTCATATCCTGGTGGTAGTTGGTGGACGCAGTCTTGATATTTTTCACTGCGATCAGTGAAGCTCCAGGGATTCATCCATCTTGGCAACCAGCGTGTAGGATGATAATCCTTTTTCCCCTATACATGTGTGTTCAGAGTACAAAATACAGAATTGCCCGTCCATCCACGCTGTACCACACCTAAGCGGCCATACCTGCAAATAAGAATAAGAACAATTATTGTGACTGCACTGACTAATGAGGTTATCGAAGGGTCAGTAACAGCCGCAGAGATTTGTAGTAGGCTACATGTTTAAAAAATATTTACAGTATAATAAAATCTTATATATTTTTGTGAAATGTTAATAAACCTCTATATCTATAACGTAAAGTTTAACAACTTAACATAATAATTTATATATTATACCAGGTTTCGTAAAAAAACAAACAAATAAAAACCTAATACGGCTCTCGTCCCATAACTTCTGAATCTTGAACAGGTATTTGTCGCACAAAAGAACTATGTAGTGCGACTTATTCTCTCTCGTCAATTTAGTTTTTTAAACTTCCAAGAAATTTCAAAATGCTGTTCAATGAATTTACAGAGTAGTTGAATTCCGGAACTTAGTCTTTCAAAATTTCTAGTAGAGATCGTACTGCCAGTGATTCTGACTTAGAAAACTGCTCATAAACTGTTCTTTGGATGATTTTCCATTGAAAGTCATTAATTCGCTTAAACCTTTTATTAACGACTGAAGTTATGTTTTTACTACGTTTTTTGGATATGTTATATCTTTAGATTTCACTCTTTGCACTGTACTCCTTGCTACTCCTAGAACTTTAAAACATCTGCTACAGGGATATTGGTACCTTTTTTCTGGGCGTAGCGCACCATAATGTAGCTTGAATCGCAGATTGCTGACCTTTGGTGGGTTGGTTACTGCGTCTAGCAATCTGCATTTTACCAACAAATCACTTGCTACAGGGTTATCGTTCGCACTTTCAACAGGGTCGTTCTCTTGTCACCATCACACCACGGACGCCACAACTCAGCGATGTTCACTTGTGAAACGCTGAAACGCAACAAGCAAACTGAGCCAGATTTTACAACAAAATACCAACAACATGCCTCATAGATTACGGGGTTTTCAGTAGCAGTTGTAAGGTAAGCGACAACTGCATTATGTCGGCAAGGGCACATCAAATCAAATCCATTTATTGCCATCAACATTATAAATACATGTATAGCAACGTCATACAATTCCATCACAGTATATCCATTAACCTAATTAATATGTTCTACAAATTCTTTGACCTTATACACACATAAATCACACAAAATCTTTCTAATAGTAAATTTAAATTGTTGTATTTCAAGACATTTAATGTGAGCAGGTAACATAATATACAATCTTTTGCCAAATTCACTTAAGTTATTGATTGTGGTCATAAAATTACATTGGTTTGGAAGGAGAAAAGAGTTGTGTCTCGTAAAATGGTTATGAACCGACTCATTTGTAGGGAACTCTCCAATATTATTTTTAATATACAGTAAACAATCTAAAATGTACAGAGAAGTGACAGTTAAAATTCCAAGTTTCTTGAATAATGGCTTACAATATATTTCACTGTCAACATTGAATATTGCTCTAACAGCTTTCTTTTGCAACAGTTGCAAAGAACCGTGATTAAAATTGTTATTACTCGTCTAAGTAAGACAAACAAACCGAGCCGTCATTCGTTTATGTAGGTCTAATTTATCAATTGGTTGCAAATTATAGTGTGACGACGCAGATTATCATGGAATGCCGGCAGTCCAGCCCGGGTGGACGCCACTATAAAGGCGATTAGGACGGCCCATTCTACCTGAAGGGGGGTCTCTCTAAGTTTTGAGCCAACTGTAGTGTAGTACATTTAATATGTAAAAACCATGCATTTTGATATAATGTTATTTGTATAGAATGTCTAGGTTTCTTTATATCTCTTCATCGACCGCTTATCCCTCAAATCCGTCGTTCGTGATCGCGGTTCTCAACTAATGAAATAATTTAGTCATTCATTTCGACGCCGAAATATATAACAATTTAATTTTATAAAAAATAACAGTTTTGTCTCATTTACCTGTGTCACACAATTTAATGTGAGTATTTAAAAGCAACAATCATTTTTGTTATGTTATACGTGGATAAATTAAGTTTGTATATTTGCCATCTGAGAGTGTTTCGGTACAGCTATAATCCTAGAAGCAAACGATTGCTAGCCTATCCCACCCCAAACCCTCACTATTCTTGGGTCAAGCTGTCCGACACTGCAAAACAAGTAAGGAATTTGCAGTCTAATTCTAACTCTAGGTAGGTTGTCCGTCCCCCAGGTTACTCTATATGAAGTCATTAGGAGTTTCGAAAGGAAGGGGGACCTTTGATATATAGGGTTAAGGCATTTTTTGACCACCATTCACCTTTTAAATAAACTGTGTTATGTTCTCACGGTTTTATAATTGCTTGTATCACTGTCATATCCTGACCCTTGTACTGTTTTATTTTATTTTTTAAGTTATCTTACAGTTTAAAGTTTTGATACACTACAATTCGAAGTGTAATCTACTTTGAGCTACAACTTTTATACATGTATGAACATTCTTTATTGTACATGACAAATTAAAATATGATCCTTGTAGTCATATTGCAATTTGTAGATGCTGATAAATTATATTTATATTGCAGTCATGGATTTAATCTGATCTTACCACGTAAAAATTGCTATTAGGTATGTTTCTGAAAATATTTAAAACTATAGTTGACCACTACCTATTTGTTTCTTTTTTTCTACTCGTTTTAATTATCTTATGATAATATTTAGTATGTTTTTTTTTCAAAATAATCCTGCTAAGGTAATTTTATAATTTACTTATTTTTGCAATTATTAGCCTTCGGTACTTCAAATGAACTATTAATACACTACTACTGTATGCTAGAGAACATTATTTTTACTATTAAAACGATATTGTTTATTGAATTTTTTTTTTTGTTTTAAGCAAGGTCCTAGTTTTTACAATGAAGGTAACCAATTCTCAAGGCAAAGGTAATAGGTTTCTAAAGTTTAATTACCCACCCGATCACGGGACATGTGTGGTTTGGTTTAGTTAACCGAACGCCAGCTATCTTCCCCATATTGGCTCCTTGAGTCATCATTGAAAACCTTACCTGTGTGAACATCAACACAAATCAACTTTACATGAAAATACTTAAAACCTACTCTAACTAGGTGTGCAATGCATTTGTATGCTTGCAATATTGAGCGGAGCTAGCATATTAATCCGATACTTTTCTAAAGTCAATTTTACATCTGTTCCTCGCAAATGAAATTAAATACTTGCAGATCCAATGTCAATGGTATATTTGGTTCACTTAAATGGAATGTCTATTTGCAGTATTTTAAGTCAATAAGTCTGGTTCACGCAAATGAATTGTCTACTTGCAGGAACCAAAGTTTATGTTTCATCTGATTCTCATATATTAAATGTCTAATTACAGTATCCAATGCCAATGATACATTTGGTTCGGATAAATAAAATGCCTATTTGCATTATCCAAAGTCAATAGTACGACATTGACGGTTTACATAAATGGAATGTCTATTTGCAGTATTCCAAGTTAATGATGCGAATTGTTTACTTGCGGTATCCAAAGTCAATGGTTCACCTGGTTCACGTCAATGGAATGTCTACTTGCAGTATCCAAACTCAATTGTATGTAGGCCTAGATTTGGTTCACATAAATGGAATGGCTATTTGGATTATTTAAAGTCAATGGTGCATCAGCCTTATTCCAGCGACCATAATTATTGGTATTTCATTTTGTAGTAAATTATACTCAATGATATTAATCCGATTCTTCCCTTTTTCTCTGTACGGTATTTGTAATATGCTATTTAGATGATTCGTTAACTAACATATGTTGCGACTCTTGTTTACCTTTTTATTGTTATCTCGCAAATAATGTCATGGCAACCAATTAACCCATAAGGCCCATGTTAAATTTCCAAAAGTTTGAATTCACGTAGAGAAAAGCCCTGTAACCCGATTTGTACCATTTCAGATTTATACCTTCCCATGGTCGGTCACTATGATTGTGCTAAATTTGGTGCAGATCGCTTCAGCCGTTCAGGATGAGTATTTAAAAGCAGGAGTGTAGAACAAGAGCTTCGCTCGCTTCGCTTCGCTCCGCTCAATTATACGACAAATAGAAAGATTTTAGTGAACTAAATAAAACCCATACAACACGCATAGATATTACACAGATAGTGATATATACATAGATATAACACTTATACAACACCATAAACATGTTTTATATTAACTAAACTGTTAAACTGTACATGCATTCGAAATTTACCTTTGCACTAATACTCTTTAGTGTACTGAATTTTAGATGTGCCAATGACAAAGTATAGATAAAAGTATTCAGAGTGAAAATGTCAAAATTTTAGAATTATGACAAATAATCCAAGTTCAGAGTAACAATAACTGAGATTAGATTCCTTGTACCAATCATTAATTTTCAATTTTACCGTATGAATCAAACTCTGGACATCCAATATTGAGCCAATAAAACTTTGATTGGGTACTTCATCATGCCACTGACATCAAGACCTGTATTTCGAGTTAACGTTCTACAATTGTTGTAGCATTGAAGTTATATAGTAGTAAATGCGTTATATTAAATCACAAAGGTTTCTTAAAGATATGTGTAATGTGAAAAACTAAATCTTATTTTTATTCGAAAGTCTATTTATATTTCAAATGGTTAATATTAATTTATCCATTAAAAGGTCTACCCCCGTATATTGATTCTGTTTCCTCTCTAACGTTGAATCATTACTTATAATCGTGATACACTTCACTGAATATTGAATTGCATGAGCAATTTCGTTGTACATATCAACTCACTTGTAGTAAATATTGTTAACAAATAATTAAGTATAGATTTAAGAAATGCGTCCTAAACCGGACTCCAGCCTTGACCGCACCCAAAACTGGAAACGCTCTACCCATGTGCCGGGCGGTGTTCAGACCACAGGTTTACCAAAGGTACACTTAAAGAGCGGATTTGGGGCACAAGAAAATATACATTGCAGTTCAAAAAACAATAACAATAATGTGAGATATATCACAAAACGCTTACAATAAAAAAAAATTATTACTCAGTATAAAAGTAAAAACCTTGCATTGTAATTCAAAAATGCTGATCAAATAAATTTCAGATGTAATAGGTTTGGGTGCACCCACCAAAATGAAATTTAAAAAATTTTATCGGTTTGAAAAATATTAAGGAAATGATTTGCGTGCCGAAATTTAGAACAATTGGACCGAAGTCCACCCGGCGGCCTCTGGCAAAGGGTGGGCTCCTAATGAAATAAACTTCTAGCTTAAAACTAACCAACAATATATAACAAATTATAACAAATTATAACAAATTCAATAACTACTGAAATAAACTTTATCTTTTTTCAACGTGAGATAAAGTCTTTTTTTTATATCATGGTTAATGGTGGTACCATGGAAATATGGTGGTTTTAGTTATCGTTTTTTAGTTCATGCACAGGGTACTCATCAGTAGTGTCTATAGCCCTGGCGTAGGAGTAGGCTGTGGCGCAGATTAGTTAGCGGTCCATCCTGGTGCAGCCGAAGTCAGCCACAGAGTTCCAGGAATTACTAACTTCTTAAGTAGACCCTGCAACCACAGCTGTCCTAGAGTTTGTTCATCACTGCCAACCTTGGGCCAATGACCAACAAAATATTTCGACAGAAAGAGTAAAAAAGGTTAAAAAATTTGATAAAGTAGTTTTTATTTAAGATTAATGACATTTTTGTTAAGTGTAATTTGATTGTTTGTCAGGTCCAAAGTTTTTGTTCCTATAACACAGGGCCATGAGTAAAATCCAGTTTCAGTCAAAGGACTAGTGAGCAGGCGATGACGGAGGAAAATGAGGCATAAGATACTTTACGCAACGATTTTAAGTCTCACTGAAGCATTCCTCTTGCTATCTAGTAAACTCAGCATTTATATCACACTACGATACCTTGTTTTAACCATTTGCCGCACTCAGTACAAACTCAGGCACTTTACTTCACTAGATCTGTGTTGGCCTAGGCCTAACCTAACCTAACTTACAAAACCTTTACAAAATAACTTCTCACAGCTACATTTACCGACAGAAATGGTTTAAACTTGGACAGAAGGTCCTTAACAAAGTACTTTAACCAAAATTGGCCTAATGGTAACATTTGTGAAGCTTTCTGGCACTTAGGCCTGCAGAATCCTACACAGCTAAAAAAATAGGCTGCTGAAAAAATAAATTACAAATCATTACTACAAGTAAAACAGTTTAGATAGCTCCCACATGAATAAGAGTCTAGTGAATGAAACTCACCACATGAGTTCAGAAAAAAGAAACAAATATAAAAAAGGAAGGAACATGCCTGCATAAACGGTCGGGTTTCTAAACTCTGCCAAAAGTTTACATTCTCTCAGAAGGGACGGGCAAATTAAAAACTGCCAGGCTGGTAAACATTAACATTTAATCAAGGGACTTGCCCAACATTTCCTTCTGCAACCAGAGCTAAACCAACACTTGACCTAAACTCATAAAACTCTGTGAACTGGTGCAGGGCAAAAAAATAAACACATGAAAAAATAACACAACATTTGTTCAACCCTATTAGTAATCAGCAAGCTTAATAATAACTCAATAACTCATTTATTGAACCAAAATTACAAATACAAAATGTGTATCGGTCATGTCAATTTAGGCTTAGGCTTAGGCTACTCCAAAATAAATTAAATGAGCCTTTTAAGATAGCTCAAACATGTGGTCCAAAATGGACTCAACTTTATCCGCTAAATTAATCAATTAAAATATAAAATATGGCTTACCCATGGAGTGAGAATGTCTCACACAAATTAGCCACTCATTGTAATAGACCAACCAAATTAAATAATATAAATAATTAAAAATGGAACGTTGATATAACCTTCACAAACATTAACTACAAGTAAGACAGTTGCAGACAATCTGACGTTCTGCATCTGTCCATGGACTGAAAAAGCCTGACAGCACGAGCACACTGACAACTTACATAGGCTACTATAAAACAGAGTTGAGGATGTGAAAGTGGCACCAGCATTGACCTGGCTCAGTCCTTTATTTTTTATTAGTTGTATAAAATAAATACATTTTCCAACTTAGATCAAAATATAAGCGTATAAAGCAAACTAAAACAATCAAGAATCAAGAATCAAGAATCTTTATTGCCTTTGATCCATACATACAGGGTGAATCTCGTAAGGTGTCCAGTATTGATTTCAGACAAACCGTTGGTCCTACGATGATGAAGTAAAATTATTTCCCACTAAACCAACCCCAAGGAATAACGTAAAAATATTTTTAACGATTTTTAAATACAGGGTGTACTAGAAACTGAGGGCCACTAGTCCGAATCTACGAAATATCAAATACAAACGTATATCATGTTATACATCAAATTAAAGCTCTTTTCAATCCAAACCATTTGGCAGAATCGGATTTTGATTATATTGATTCATTTCAAAATGGCGGCTGTTTTTGTGAAAAAATTAATATTTTTTTGAATACCCTGTATTTTTCTTAAAAATGCAGATATCTTGATTCTGATTCAAATATCGCATTCCTTATGAGCTGAGCTTTATTTTGATATGCAACACATCAATATTATCTCTAAAACAAAAAGTTTCAAAAAATATCAGTTTTTGAAAATATGTACATAGCCAAAACTCAAAAATTTCAAATAGCACCATTAGTCAAATAGCATATCATTTTAAAGGTATTGCGATTCTAAGAAACTTTCAAATTTTAACCTTATGCGTATCTATTTTGGTTTTCGAGTTATCAACAAAAAATATGTTTCCCCACATTAAAACGCATGTTATTTGTTAAACATGGTGGTAAAGGCTGGACCACACTTATAGCCGTCTGGCTGACGCACAAATATCATGAGTTTTAATGTGGGAAAACATGTTTTTTGTTGATAACTCAAAAACCAAAATAGATACGCATAAGGTTTAAAATTGAAAGTTTCTTAGAATTCCAATACCTTTAAAATGATATGCTATTTGACTAATGGTGCTATTTGAAATTTTTGAGTTTTGGCTATGTACATATTTTCAAAAACTGATATTTTTGAAACTTTTTGTTTTAGAGATAATATTGATGTGTTGCATATCAAAATAAAGCTTAGCTCATAAGGAATGCGATATTTGAATCAGAATCAAGATATCTGCATTTTTAAGAAAAATACAGGGTATTCAAAAAAATATTAATTTTTTCACAAAAACAGCCGCCATTTTGAAATGAATCAATATAATCAAAATCCGATTCTGCCAAATGGTTTGGATTGAAAAGAGCTTTAATTTGATGTATAACATGATATACGTTTGTATTTGATATTTCGTAGATTCGGACTAGTGACCCTCAGTTTCTGGTACACCCTGTATTTAAAAATCGTTAAAAATATTTTTACGTTATTCCTTGGGGTTGGTTTAGTGGGAAATACTTTTACTTCATCATCGTAGGACCAACGGTTTGTCTAAAATCAATACTGGACACCTTACGAGATTCACCCTGTATACAGACATTGGCATAGTCAATAAATTAAATAAATAAATACATTACATTCTAACAATAATTACAAATACATACAAATGTTAAATTAACAGTAACGGTACATAGAGGTGGTGAACAATAATAACAATAACAGTCAATAACATGAATTAAATCTTAAAATCAATAGTAACAGGACATGATAAAAAATCTTCTATTTTATAAAAAGGATTGGCAATAAGCCACTCAGATATTTTAATTTTAAATTGTTTCATAGTCACAAATCGGACAGTGTCAGGCAGTTTATTGAAAAATCTCACGTAGTTAATTTTAAAGCAGTTTCCTGTTTTTGCTAAGCGGTGCTGGGGAAGGTCAAATTTGTTTTTTCCTCTTGTGTTGTGGCCATGAAATGTTTTTCTATTATTGAAATCTGTAATATGTAGTTTGGTATAAATGAGAATGTGGTAAATGTAAAGATTAATAACAGTCATTACTTTGAGTTTTATAAAAAGTGGTTTGCAATGTTCAGTGTCACTTGTTCTAAAAATTGTTCTAATGATATTTTTCTGTGTTGTAAGTATGTCATACACAAAACCTGAATGACCCCAAAGAGTAATGCCATACGAAAGATGGGACTGACAAAAAGCATAGTAAGCCACCCTTAGATATTCAAAACTCACAAAATCCCTAAGCTTCCACATGAGATAAGAAACTCTTGAAATTTTTCTGTTCACATACTCAACATGAGACTTCCAATTCAATTCAATTTGTTGTCAATAAAAAATCCCAGCAATTTAACAGTTTGATAATCTTCAACATGAGCCAAACAAGCTTTGAGTTTTCTCCCTGTTACATAGCAACTTATTCGAAGAGAACCAATTTTGAGCTGTGTTGAAGACACTACTTATTTGTTCCTCAAGACACATTAAGTTCCTGTGTGAAGATAGTAAGGTTGTGTCATCTGCATATATGACAACCTTAGAGGCAACGTTAGATGGAAGGTCATTAATGAAAACAGTGAACAAAAATGGCCCAAGAACAGAACCTTGCGGAACACCGGTATTGTTGGTTAGTATTGAAGACTGACATCCATTTGCCGAAACATATTGGGTTCGATTGGAAAGATATGATTGCAGCAACTGAAGGGAGCTCTCTGAGATATTATAATATCGAAGTTTGTTTAAAATGATTTTATGATTGACGCAATCAAAAGCCTTGCTTAAATCACAAAGCTTAAGAGAGATTGACTCTTTATTTTCAAAAGACACTAGCACTTCATTAACTAGACTAGAAACGGCAGACGTTGTAGATTTTTTTGTCCTAAAACCATGTCGACAATCACTGAGAAGACCATTTAATTCAAAGTGTTTGACAAGTTGAGAATGAATAAGAGATTCAAAGACTTCCGAAAATATTGGTACAATGGATACTGGACGTAAATTCTGAGGTAGAGACCTGTCACCTTTTTTGTACACAGGTACTACTTTTGAAATTTTCAATAAATCAGGAAAATACCCATGAACTAAACATTGATTTAAGACAAACGTCAACGGTTCGGAAATATAATTAATCGATGCTTTGAGTAAGTAATTAGAAATCCAATAAAAATCCGTACTCCTGGAATTTGAAATTTTAGAAACAGTTTTAATGACCTCCTCCGATGTTACTGCTGCCCAATGAAACACAGGTGCATTGTGTCGTGATGACTTAACTAGATCTTGTGCCAAGGTGTTAGTATCAGGTATGTTCTTTTGTATGTCAGAGACTGACTCAACAAAAAAATGATTTAACTGATTTGGATTGAGTGTAATTTTTCTTGTAGATGTGGTGGGTAGAGTTTCTTTAGATATTACCTCCCAAGCAGCCTTACATTTGTTCTTTGAATTTTCTATAAAATCAGAATATGCTTGTCTCTTTGCTTTCTTTATCTTAGCTTTGTACTGTCTTTTCAAAAACAAATAAGAATTATATGCTGCCTCAGTCTGGCCCGATTTGTCCCTTTCCATGCTCCTGTAAACATTGTAATAGCCTAACATTAAATCTTTAGCCTTTTTAAGTTCATCATTAAACCAATTAGTTTTCTTTTTAACAACTAATTCCCTACGTTCTACTAAAGGTGAACAATAATGCCAAATATGTACATATCTATTGAAAAAATTTTCAAACAAAGTTTTTACATCTATTAAGTTATTTCTCACAAAACTAATCAGGGAATACAAATTAAAATATTTTGGTAACTATTTAGCGAACAACCACGCTTCAATATACTAAATTATTTGTTAATAAATTGAAAATTCCCATGTTATTTTTATGGAGAATAAATATCCTGTTGTAGTTTGCTAGTTTATGGATGTATTTAATCAAATTTGTTTAATTCATACTAAGCTATCACCATTTCAATACAAAAACACGCCTTCCCTGTAACAGGAAAACGAAGTACACATTAATGTTAATGTTATTTAAATAGGAAATACATCTTACAATTTTAAAGGGAATATTTTTGTAGACATCCAGCCAGTTAAATGGGAATTTGCTTAGTCTGCAGGTTTGTTGCGGCGAAGGTATTTATGATATTAGTACATTATGAGGATTGTATTTATATTAAGGTTTTTATCAAGTTGACATCCTAGCTAAGTATGAGACAAAAATAGTGCTCCTCACTTCATCCAATACTATACCGTCTGGAGCCGGTTCCTAACAACAAGGGGCGAATAGTCTCACCAGTATTCGAAGGCGTTGTGAAACAAATTTGACTCTACCACCAAGTATAAATCAGGAATGGTTATATTACTATAGGTTTAGTCGTCAATACTAACTGAAACCTATCGCCAGTTGATGGATGTGAATGAAGCAACGTTTTTGGACTTGAAAATGTGCGCAAAAGGAGTGGTAGGGAGTTTTTTCGTAGTCTTATATTTTTTTGCGATGCATTTCTTGGTGTAAGTCAACTTCTGCTATTTATTAGTCTTGATTGAAGCAGTGACGAAGAAAAGTAGGATTTCGCATACTTTGGGGGTTTGTAATGTGACTGGCAAGGGAGAAACAGATTTAATGGGGACGTCTTTACGTAAAGAACTATGGTTAACCCCACGAATACTAGAACAGAACGGTATGAATCATAGACACAAACAAATTATGTCACTGGTCCGAAAGTAAACATCATTTAACTTTGCTGAAATTTTATTATTATAGAACCAGCAACAGAGCCCGTTGTGGTTAAATACAACGGTCTACAGTAAAATAATGGTTTTGAAATCCATACACCACTTTACTCACTAATATTAATGGTACAGATTCAGATTAAGCCCATGACATTAGAATCACACACTTAACATAAGGAACACACTTTAAACACAAATGCAAATTGTTAACAACAACATTCAATCAAAGAAAATACAAGACAAATCAAGAAAAAATAAATGTATTTCTTGAATATACTCAATAAAGGCAGTCTAAGGTTGGCTACAAATATAAACTTGGAATTATAAGCTTGGGGAAAAAGGCGTTTAAATGTATTATTGATATTTGTTATTTTTCACCTCAAATATGTTATAAAATCAAACTTTCTAATTATTTGCAAATTAACACAAATTATGCTTTCCAACGACTCATTAACTAACAAAATCGGTCGGGCAGAAGTTTAGATTTAGTTGTACAAAGTTTAACAAAAAACATATCTAATTCAGTATTTTCTCACCACTATAAATTTGGAGGTCAGCTTGTTTCCAATAACTTTTAAATGGAGGTGAAATCGACTAAAGTGGACGTGATATTCTGAAAGATAATAAAATTTACTACAATTAACTACTACCTTTGACTATTGGAATGGCTTATTATGAGCAATAACAACTGTTGTGACCCAGCAACTATGTCAGTAACGAAAAATAAGGTACAAAATAGAGTTTTAGACATTAGCGCAATCTGTGACTGGCTCACACAACTACATTCTTTTTAGTAAAAAATTGGCGACAGCTGATCCATATAGATGGGATGTCTTCTTCTGTATCCAATAGTCAATACTACTATGCATTTCATGAAAATACTAAATAAAGGCAGACAAAAGCTGGCTACAAATAGAAACTTAGAAACAGAAACATGAAAACGCAGTTTTTAATGTATTTTTGTTATTTTAACTTTTTTACCACGAATATGTAATAAAATCAAATTTTCATAATTATTTGCAAATCTAAATAAATTAGGCTTTCCAACGATCCATTAATTAACAAAATTGGTTTATTAGAAGTCTAGATTTAGTTGTACAAAGTTAAACAAAAATATCCCTAACTCACTATTTTCTCATCACTATGATTTCGGAGGTTGCTTAGCTTTTTTGCAAATAACTTTTAAATGGTGAGGAAATTGACCAAATTGGAAGGTGATATTCTGAAAGACAATAGAATTTCCTACAAAGTGGTACCATGCACTTCTTGGAAATACTAAAAAAGGCAGCCAAAAGTCGTACACAAATAAAAAGTGTAAAAAACACCGTTTTCAATGTATTTCTTATGGAAAACATTTTTTCCACCGTAAATCATAATAAAAACAAACTTTCATAATTATTTGCAAATTTACACAAATTAAGCTTTCCAACGACCCATAAAGTAAGTAATCAAATTGGTCCAGTAGAACTCTAGTTAGTTGTACAACGATTTTTAAAACTGAATTATAGATAGAATAGATTTGGACCTGTAATTCTGGTCAGAAAAAAAACTCTCCGCGGGTCTAGTTGTGTTAACCTTATTACTTACTTATGCTAATAATATAAGCTGAGATTTTTTCCCATGCACTGTCATATAAAAAAGTAAACAACGGGGATTAAACCCCTTTATACTGAAACCTAACCTTGGAGGGAGCGTATTTTTTCCTTGTGTTTTAAACCTATGACCAGACTAATCATCCCATAGGGATGAGATGTGGCCAGAATAGTAGTGGTTGAAGTGAGAAACAGTAGGTTGGTCTAAGATTAGAAGTACTTCGCTTGCCTTCAATGGGAGTGTGATAGAGACCTTTATTTACAGAAAAATCGCATAATTACTATCCGGGGTTTCTTTATAATGGAACAATTGTATACAGGTAGAAACGCACGACACATTACATACAGGTACAGTAAACACAATGTCAACAAAACAAATTGTGTCATTATTAATGTGTTTGCAGTGGAATCGTCAAATCCCGTCTACGAATATAAGCCGTTTACATATACAACACATAATGAAATAACCATGGTAATCGAAACCAAGTTAGAGATGTCTAATTTGAGATGCACGAGTGCAGTCAATCCTTCCAAAGCCTATTACAGCGAGCAGTTGTAAGACGCTGAACCTGAATGACAACTGACAGCAACGCCTGCAATCGGTCTCGATTAAACTCCTTGCATACATAATCTAGATTTGAGTAAAATATCTCCATTAAGAGTGAATAGATTTCTTATCCGGGATTAATGCTATTTTGTAAAAAAATATTTGTATACGTAGTTAAAATTGTACTAAACGTACATTTCATATTTTAGTGAGTTTTGTTTATTTATTTCCAACGGAAACCCCATTACATTGATTCATATACAATAAGCGTTTTGAAGCCAATATACGGGTTTCCCATATTTCATCCCTTTAGCCTTGGTCAAGGAAATTCGATATGCTGTTATTTTGCACTAACAGACACTGGGGAATGTATTAAGAGGTTACATTGCTTGCCTCTAGAATGTTCAAGTTATTTAATCATTAGTTTTGACGCTGGAAAGAATAGGTAAATGAGACAAACCGATGTACAACATTCAGGGAGTACCTATAGTAATCCTAAATCTCTTAATATACCTACGAATAAAAAATTATTGATATCGTTGATCACAACCTACTTCTAAATAAGCTGAAAAGATTGAGGATCCGTGGAGTAGCTATATATTGGATGTCTTTTTATGTTAAGGGACAGAGGCAAGTTTTGAAGTCCCTTACATCGATTCCTCAGGCTTTTTGTGTAGTAGGATATCTGATGAGCGTACTGTAAGTACAGGTGTGCCACATGGGTCCGTTCTTGGGCCCGCCCTTTTCTTAATGTTCATCAATGATCTGCTTCCTGGAGCGTCCAATTCCAAGTTAGATCTGTTTGCTGATGATACCTCCCTCACTGTCTCCAGTCCAAGTTATGCACAGCTAGAAATCCAATCATTTATTGAGAGCAATTTGGTTTTCCAATGGCTATCCGAGAACTCTCTGCATGTTAATCCTCAGAAAACGTCACATTTAGACTTTCTTATACGACAGAATTCATCTAACACATATTATTCTTTAAATTTACCTGACGACAACATCATCATTGTTTCTTCTTCTTGTATAACATATTTAAGAGTAGTCATTGACAGCAATCTCAAGTTTTCCAGTCACATCGAAAAAATTCACAATAGGCTTAGTACTAGTGCTTTTCTTCTTCGTAGGCTCTCCTGTTATCAAGACAGACGCGTCTTTCTGACAGCTCATTACGGTCTTGTTTACCCTTTTCTTACATTTTGAGTGCCCGTTTGGGGTAACGACAAACTTAAAACAAAGAAAATATTCAAACCGCAAAAAGAGCCACCAGATCAATCTTCAACCTAAAATATAGAGTCTTGTAGATCCGTTTTTCATAGAAATAATATGCTGACCTTCCCATCGATTTTCATTTTTGAATCTTTGACCTTACCTAACCTAGCTAACCTGTTTCATATTAGAGAGTCATCTCACCCCAGCTTCAATCTTAGGAGGAACTTTGGAACCTAGAAGGAATACTTACTTACTTGATACTTGATACTTGTCTTCTTTATCTTTGACCGTGGTTACGGATTGATAGCGTCAAATTTTAATACTTTACAATAGAAACATATATTTACAACATAAATACTAAATACTAAGGCTGTGGCGGGAATTTCAACCCGGCATGAGAGGTTCCTCTAACAACTCTTGCACACTATAGAGGGGCCTTTGCAAGAGAGAATTGCTCACTGTGGCTTTAAAAGCTTTCATTTCTAAGTTCCTGACTCTTGCGGGCAGGGTGTTAAAAATCTTTATAGCAGAGTGCGGGTAGCTCTTTTGTGTTAGGCTTAGACGGCAGCGAGGCATGTCCAAGTCATGAGCTCTGCGTGTTCCGTGGTTGTGATGGCTACTTCTGCTATTAAAGCTGGTCAGGTTCTCTTTTAGCAGTAATAGGCTGTTCAGGACATACTGGCTAGCAACGGTGAGGATACCCAATTCTTTAAAAAGGGGTCGGCAGTGTTCTCTTGGGCCGGAGGATGTTATTACTCTCAAGGCTTTCTTTTGCAGCAACAGTATATCCTGGGCAGAAGGAGATTGGCCCCAGAGTACTATTCCATACAGTATATGGCTATGGAACAAGGAATGGTAGATGGTAATCAAGTAGTTTTTAGTGATAACCTCTCTAAGCTTCCTGAGAAGGTAGAGTACTCTAGACAAATTGACGCAAACCTTGTCTGTGTGTATGTTCCAGCCTAACCTAGGGTCAATCCAGAATCCTAATAGCTTTACAGCCTCGTCTTGCTCAATCCTCGATCTCAGAGTGCAGATTAGGGATTGGGTTTTCGCCTCATTAATTTTGAAGCGGTTTGTTATGAACCAATCCTTAGCCATTTCCAGCAGGTTGTCTCCCTCTGCCCTCAATTGTTCAATGTTCTTCCCCCTATTGAACAAGGTGGTGTCGTCAGCAAACAATAAGGTTTGTCCATTTGGGTCCAGATCGTTGATCATTATGCTGAACAACAGGGGTCCGACCACCGATCCTTGAGGCACCCCGTGCGGGATAATCTGCACACTAGAAGATGTTCCATTTAAAGACACAAGCTGCTTTCGGTCTGCCAAGTAGCTACTTAGGGTGTTCAAAACTGTGCCTCCGATACCATACCTCTTAAGCTTGGCCAACAGTATGTCGTGTGATACTACATCGAAGGCCTTGCTCAGGTCGCAGAGCCTCAAAAGAACCGACTCGTTTTCCTCGAAAGCATCTGTAATGGCACTTACAAGATTCAAGAGGGCAGAAGATGTTGAGCGCCCACTCCTGAAACCATGCTGAGCATTTGAAAAAAGTTGGTTGCTTTCAAAATATGCTGACAATTGCCTCTTCATTATGGTCTCCAGCACCTTGGAAAAGACTGGCAGGATAGAGATGGGTCTGTAATTTGCCGGGTCGGAAGGATCACCCTTCTTGTAAATGGGAATAGTCCTGGCAATCTTAAGGCTATCCGGAAAAATTCCCTTAGTCAGACAGAGGTTTATAAGCTTTGTCAGTGGCAAGATTATCATATCAACTGTGCCCTTTAAAATAGAGCATGACAAACCATTGATGTCCTGACTGTCAGAGTCCCTAAAACCTTTCACTAACCCTAGGATATAGTTTTCACTCACCTCAGTCCAAGTTGTTAGTTTGTTATTTCCTGCGAGGTTTATTGGTACATCCACTGTCCCAGTCCCTCTTTGCTTCGGGGTAGGGAGGTTAGACACGATGTCATCCGCTACCTTCACAAAAAAATCATTAAAAGTATCAGGGGACACTGTTACCTTGGGTGCAGGGGTGGATTTTCTGCACTCATTGACCAGCTCTAATGCTGCTTTGCAAGTGTTGGGAGCAGCAGCTATCTTATTAACATTGCTGGATTTTTTCGCTATCTTAACTCTAGAACTATAAAAACTTTTTATTCTCTTGTAAAGCAAGAAGTACCTCTCTTTAGAGTTAGAGTCTAGGGCAAGTTTGTAGTGGTCATGAGCAAAGGTCATAAAGGATCGCAGTCTTTTCAGATCAGGGGTGTACCAGGATTTGTCCCTTATCACAGGTTTTACTGTATTTGACTTACATTTGAATGACTTAATAGGATAGACTATATCAAATTTTTCCTGAAACAGTGTAGAGAAGTTATGGAAACCTGAGATTGGATCTGACACTGACTTAAAGCTGTCCCAATTTACGTTTGAAAGTTCGTTTCTAAGCAAAGGCAAATTATCTTTATCTACAGATCTCTTATGTACTACGTAGCTATCAGAAACACTATTGGATGTTACCTGGTCTGTCTTTACCTTAAGGATTACTGCACAGTCGTGGTCCGCCACCGCCGATTCAGTCACCTTCACATCATAGTCCCAGGTATTGAAGTTCGTAGCTGTCACATCCAGACAAGCTGAAGCTCGTGTGGGAAGCCTTGTTGTGATGTAGAGCCCGTAGCCCCGTAGCAGATTTACAAAAATTGTCTCCTCTCTGGAAGTACGCTCGAGATGCACGTTGAAATCACCACTGATCACTAGTTTTTATGTCCAAGCCCACTGAGGAAGTCCAAACAGAGTTCAAGCTGAAGTAGAAAGTTGTCAAAAGCCCCGTCTGGGGACCTGTATATGCACACTAAAATCGTGGAGATGTCAATAATCTCAACCGCAGTTGCTTCAAAAATTAATTCAACACAAAAGGCCTCTAGGTTGATTTCTGTGTATTTGTACGAGGGAGCTGCATATATAGCAACACCACCATTTTTACGATTAGTGCGGCAAAAAATATTTGCTAACTTGAGTTTAGCCAAGCTGTGGTAGAATTCACTTTCCTCACTGTTGAGCCAGTGTTCGGTCAAACATAGAAAGTCACAATCTGATTCGTCAACAAACAACGAGGCTAAAGTAAACTTTGTCCTTAAGCATTGCACATTGAGATTAGCAAATGTCACTGATATTGGCTTCGACTGAGGGGGTACCTTATTCTTATTTACATTATTTACATAGGACCTAGTTACATTTTCATGCAGGCCAAGGCCTAGATCTAGGCTAGTCAGCTTTTTATTTAGTTCATCACCTAGGCCTAGTCCCAACTCCCCAGTGCAGGTAGGCCTACTTACGTTTATGGTGACTTGGTTCTGCGAAATGTTCGTCCTAAAAAAGAAGCATTCTTAGGCCTAGAACCTCGTATCGATGGAATGAATGACCTCACTAGTACACCATCAGGCCAGAAACTGGGATTTAGCAATTCACTTTCACGATTTGTATGAACTCCCACTTTGAACGAGTTATAGGACTTAAATCTTGTCTGCAGCTGGTTACACTCGTATCGGCAACACCCTTCTCCTTTATATATGCCAAGACTCCCTCACAAGTAATGTTGGGCGACACTCGTGACACGAATACTAGGGATCTCTGAGTCGCCGACTTGAGAATTTCGTTCACTCCACTGGTACCTATTATAACGTCCTTCCTCCTCCGACTATCCTTAGAGCTGTGGTTTTGTGTCTCCTTCCCAGTTTTTCGAGAGTTAGAGGTATTTTTCACAATGTCAGAGTACGGTAGCTTAGTTCTAGTTGGTGTAATTTTTGTGGTTACGCCATTTTGATTTTCCGTGTTAGAGTTAGAATTAGAAACGAGTCCGTTTCCTTGTTTCGTCTGTTCAGCTAGTACCATCGTAATACGGTTCATTTCCACAGTATCGCTCCGTTTCTGTGTCTGAGTCTCTGCCGTCTGTATCTCATGTCCATTTTCTTCCACCAACGGTGACGCTGGTCCAGTTTGGTTTCTGTCGTCTACACGCACGTCATCGTGACGTCAACATCATTTCTGCTGGTGTCCAACATGTCTGCTTCCGGTGATAGACTAACCTCATCTTTTTCAGTTTCATTATTTGGTTAATTCCGACTTTGGTTTTTATACTCTGGTTTATTAGTACATTTAATTTCTTTTCCAAATTTAGTCCTTGGTTACAAAATGATGTTACCTTGTCTTTCATGTCCTTGAAGTCGTTCACAAAGTTTAGTCCAAAAGATTTCACTTGCAGAATGTGGTCCTTTAGCTTGTTATCACAATCTGAACAAAACCACTTCATGTACTCTTCCACCTTTGTTATTTCGTTGAATTTTTTAGCCGAAATTTCCACACACTTTGCATGGTGCCATGAAGCACAAAATCCATCGCATAATAAGGATTTTTCCTCATCTAAGCACAATTTATCGCACACCGGGCACGTCAACACGACTTTACCGTCCGCCATCGCCACAGCCTATCTCCAACATCTAACCTACCTATTCCACTATCTCGTACCAATGTTTATAAAAGCCAGTATTTCTCCAAATGTATCCGTCTTTTTAATTCTCTTCCTAATACAATCAAGGGCGATAATAATTAAAAACAAATTATGCATGGTCTGAGGGAATATTAAGTTGATAAGGAATTTTACATAATTTGTACCTTTTGAAGTTAGTATCTTTATTTTAATGGGTCTGGTTTTACGTGTTTAGTTTTGGTGACTTTTGCCCTTACATTTTTGTATTATTATGCCAATAAAACTATTCTGATTCTTATTCTGATTCTGAATATAAAAACAGTTAATTGTCAAGATGGCGGTACAATTACAGTATATTGGTTAACTATACCTAAACTTATGTTAATGTATGCATTAGCAACCTGCGTTACTTCGTGACTTCAAAATATATTTTATATATAGTTGATAAGGGTGAAAACGTTTATGTCTCCCCAAATCTTTATTGTTTGCATTGCGAGCCCTATTAGTTTCATTGCATGATTTCTCATTGCATACTTTCTTTGCTCTTCGATGTATCTTAGAAAAATTACAATTACTAATGAAAAATACTATAAAAACACAAAATCTAACTTAAGTCATTTTCTTCTTTACATTTTACAAAAATAGAATTACTATACTTTTTTAATTCCCTCAAACATCGATAAAATATACTATGAATACACAAAATCCTCTCACAACACATTTTCTAACCTAAGTCATTTTCTTTTTTACATTTTATACAAATAACATAAATATTTTTTATTTGAAATCACTGAAACATCACCAACTACAGATAACCCCATTTTCATATGAAAGTAAACAGAATTGTATAATAGCTATCTGTTTTGATGTAAACAAATGAAAATTTGAGAAAGGTCAGATGATTGACAACAGAATTCAGCACAAACTATGAAATTGTAAAAGCCAATGGGACGAAGGGCTTTCATGGAATTTCATCCAAACCCACAGAAGGCACATCTAGAAGATAAGAGCTTTAAATTGATACCCAATATGCCTATACAAATTAATATTTTGGGGTCGATTTGCTGTATCACAAAAATCCAACCAACTATTTTAATAATATAGATAGTCCTTGCATTTGTAATATCGGTAAATAGTATCACACAACACTCATTGCCTATATGCTAAATATTATATACATTTAAGCAATGGATATTTTCAATTTAGGTTTTACACTTATTTAACATACGTAAATTTTATAGGATTGACATTTAAGACTGTTTTGTCCATTATACATTGCATATTATCTAATAGTGATTTCAGGGGTATATAATATCTTCAAATTATTTATAAAACCGTGCGTTTTATTAATTTCTAGATTTGTATGTAAATGAACGTTTATACGAAAAGTAATAAAAATATACAATTAAGCGTATGGAACAAATGCCCGATGCTGCCAATCATAACTATTAAAACATTATTTGGCTCCGTTAAAATTTTAAGCAAAAAAATTAATTATAACTAAATTTGTTAACCTGTATAGGTCCAATTGAAATTTGGGGTTTCACATAATGCTAACAGGGTGAATATTACTTATCGGCATCTGGTGCCAATTTTGTAATGATATTATCCATACCCTACTATGGAACTAAACCCAAGATACAATTATAGAGGTAATCCTTATGGGACACTGAGCTGAATTAAACTTAATTAGCTGTTAAACATACGATATTGCAATAAATATACAGTATTACATGAGTTTAGATATAATAACATCTTAACTGCTTTAAATCGCAATGTAAATTTAAAAGCATAGTAAAAAAAAACCGACGAAACAAAAGTAATATTGAAAAATTAATACTGCGAATTATTTAATATCTTGACAGAAAAGTCCTTTAAATATTTTGGCCTTCATTACTGAGCTATTATTTTAGGTCAAAATCATGATTTCCTTCTACAACATTTGTTGCTATCCATCTGTTGTGTTCATGTTCTGCAAACAATAGTGTTATGCACTATAAAGTAAGTACACTAATGATAGACAATCAACGGGATGGGTGTTGAACTGGTTTAGTCATTATATTTTGTAATTAAAAAATAACTTAGTGATGATCACCAACATGTTGGTGTGTTTGTGGTTAGATTTTTCTCTTACAGTGAGGAGAATAGAAAGAGATGGTAGATGTAACACAATTGTTGCCAAACATAGTTACTTGAGTCAAGGTCTTGGTCTTGGTTAAAACATTTCGTGCTTCTGTATTTTGTTTGAAAGTTGAAACACATTTTAAAGTTATGTGTGTTATGTATATATATATATATATATATATATATATATATATATATATATATATATATATATATATATATATAATTACACTTATCCTTGTATTTGTAAAGCACTCTAATTTAAGTTCTAAAACTTGATTAGATTTTTTAAATAACTAAAAAAATATAATTTTTTTAAAATTATATGACACTGAAAACTATGTCATTGGAATCTTACACCCCCTCCAAGTTAAACTGATTTCACTCATCGATCGATGATGTCACTATGCCATAGTAAGTTTGTGAATACATCCGTATGAAGATCTTAAGTTTGATCGCGGGCGGAATTTCACCTCCTTAATATGGGAGTCTAATAAAAATTGTCAGAGGGCGATAAATAATATAATAAAAGCCAGAATTGTACCCCTGCCAAAATTACAAAGGATTCAGAAAATTTTGGATGTACGTGCCATGGGGAGTAAGGGAAACAGGTCCAAAACGTTGGTAGTGGTAAAGCAAGTAGTAAAGGCGAGAAGTGCGGAGTGTGGGAACCGTTTGTGGCAGTTATATTAATGTATCTGCAATACTAAAATGCTATGGGAAGGGAGGGAAACGTGTCCACGATGTAGGTGGTGAAGGAAGTGGTGAAGGCTAGCAGTGCAGATTGTGGGAACCTTTTGTGGCAGTTACATTAATGTATCTGCAATACTAAAATGCTATAGGGAAACAGGTCCACGACGTAGGAAGTGGTGAAGGAAGTAGTAAAGTCTGGCAGTGTGAAGTGTGGGAACCGTTTGTGGCAGTTATATTATTGTACCTGCAATACTATAATGCTATGGGAAGGAAGGGAAACAGGTCCACGACGTAGGAAGTGATGATGGAAGTAGCAAAGGCTAGCAGTGCAGATTGTGGGAACGCTTTAAGGAAGTTAGATTAATGTATCTAAAATCATAAAATATTATAGGAAGGGAGGGAAACAGGCTCACGACGTAGGAAGTGGTGAATGTAGTAGTAAAGGCTAACAGTGCGACGTGTGGGAACCAGCTGTGGCAGTTAGATTAATGTATCTGCAATCTTAAAATACTTTAGGAAGGGAGGAAAACAGGTCCACGACGTAGGAAGTGGTGAAGGAAGTAGTAAAGGCTAGTAGTGCAGAGTGTGGGAACATTTGTATTTTGAATTATATAATTAATTTTTTGTTTGTTTATTGCTTTATTAAAAACCATGAAAAATGATTGCTTCGCTCAGCTGGCTTTCACTGCTATAAAAGCAATCCTAGTATCAATGTTTTTTTTTTATGTACTGAGCTTAACATCTGTTTGATTGCTAAACATTGATTCAGATTTCATTGGCTGTGACTGTATAATGAATACTAATCATTTGATTTCAAATATGGGTGGAATTTTACTCACTCTCACTGTGACGTCAGTTTTTTCTCGGTGGGTAATGTTCCATGGAGGGGGGGGGGGCGGGGGGTAGTCAAATTCCGCCACACCAAAAATTACTTTCAATACTATGGAGTTAGAACAGTAATTAAAAAAAATATGAAATAATTATCTATGACCTTAACTGAGTTAAAAAACACTAAGCAAGATATGTCAAAATGAAAGGAAATGGTTCAAAATTTGGAAAAGCGTCCACTAAAGAAATGCATAAAAATTAAATGCATCTTATGAGGTTATTTCTGAATGGCCATTAAAATTCAAGAGAGGTAAAATATTTTCCTAAAAAAAATTATGATCACCATCCTTCCCATTTTATATGCCACCAAAAGGCCCTAGTTAAGTTGGAAATTAAAAGATCGGTAACTAATGGTAACTGATTTAAACCTTAATGCGATTTTTTAGCATTAAGCAGTGCCTTTAAGTAAATTTAGTTACGTTTTGCACCTTGAATTTTAATTCCAAATTAATTTAGAAAATTATACTTTCGAAGATAAATATATATTAGTTAGCTATTGGAATGTACAGAATATTTTAGCCTTTGAGCTAAAGGTACGATAACTTAGTTACGGTACAATATGAACCCCTACTCAGGCCTATCTACTATAGAAGCTCGGACTGCATTCGCTAGATCAGTTGTGCCATTGTTAATAGGTGCGATAGGTTAATTTTAATATGTTTTATAACCTGGTGGCTAACATACAATTGCATACATGTTATTTTTATAGGCACTTTTGTGTACAGTAATTAGTTTTGCATTTTGCAAGAAGAAAATTCATGGCACGATTTCACATCAAATCATTTTCCAACCTAGATCGAAGGGCAAATCCTTCCTCGAAATTATCCCACAAGATATCGCCAACAAAATTTGCATGATCTAAATACGTTTTGGCAAAATCAAACCCTATGTAAAAAAACCGTTAGTCTACAGTCATAGCTATAATAATAGATCAAACATAAAATACATTTTGAGCAAAATATTCTTTGAAATCCTTTTTTAAAATTTTAAGCTAACAATACCTTTCTGAACACTTTTTTATCGACATTGATTCGACAGTAATGATTCTACTTAAGAATTAATTGCAAATTGACCTTTACATAATAATAGGCATCGTTACAATTGGCACACTTTTGTTGACAAAATTGTAAATAATTATGGATATATACAACATGTTGTTATGGAAGACTTGACCTACACTGTTTCTTCTGGCTGAAGTTCTCTGCTTTTAAATTTAGAAATATTTCTTTATATGCAAATAAATATCTATGTAAATATATTTGAAAATCTTCGAAAACCAAGTAAATGATCAGAGAGCGCGTTTAGTCGGTGATATATCTGGACTGGAGTGATCAGTAGCTAGTGTTGGCTAAACAAGAATGCTATTTAAGGTCTTGTGAGCAGTTTGATATTTAGTCTTTATCACCTCTAGGCTATCGTTTCTTAGAACTGAGATAATGAAATATGAATCATAACATGCCTTTTGCAGAGGTCCGAAAGGTGTCATTAATAGCTTTAACATATCGGAGTGTTGCTAGCCTAATGGTTAGCATCTCGGACTTCGGTGTGGGAGGGAGGAACTCAATTCCTGGCACATCCAAAAAACTTTATTTTCACGTTGACCTCTTGTAAACAGCCACCGGAAAAAACACCAGAAATGTTCATGTCCACAACCTTTTACAGGAGATTTAAGAAACAGAATGTGGAAACTCTTAAACTATTGTTATTTTACTGTTATGTAGTACTTACTACATAATAGTAGTACTAATACTATTATAACTATACTATAATAACGTAACGTAATTATTATTATTATTTGTCGAAGGAGCCAAGGCCCCCCAACGGCCACCCGGTACCTATAATCAAACATAACCCGGGCCCCATAGTGTCGGCTGGCGCTATCGCACCAACCTTAAACACACCATGGGTGGATGACTTAAGGTCATCAAGCTCACTGGCTGCCAAACCAACCCTTCGGAAAGAGGGTTACCCCTCAATCCTAACCAGGGATACCGGTTACTTGGTCGAACGTACACTCCAATTGGGTTCCACCAAGGCCGAAACTCTGAAGGACCAGAATGGGATGCCCTGAATGCAACGCAGTACACGCAACACTTGCGTCCTATCTAATCCCTGACAGGCCGAATCAAAGCCAGGAGGAAGGGGACCGTCAGAAAGCTCCACTCATTTCCACCACTACCCGATCGAAGCCAACCCATTACTAGGAAACCAGGGGTAGCCAGGGCGATAGATCCCCAGATACCCCTAGCGGGCTTGATCCCAGCACCCGATCTACTTCGTTTGGCCATCTAGCCCATCATCACTGCCAGGCCATCAGGGTTTCCCAAAAGGAGGCAGGTATAGAAGTGGGACCCACCCAGATTAACCTATCCACCAAAGGTGGCGACACCCTTAACTCAATTGAGGTTCCAGGGAGAACCCCCCACACTCTAGATAACCTCTCCGGGCTCAGAGACAGGGATTGGCTGATTGAGTGCGCCCAGCCGTTGCCCTCACACTGCGGAAAGTTCCGTTCCCCTAGAGTGTCCCCGTGAGCTTACGAGTACTCGCCCGATTTCACCTCCAGGAAAGGCTACTTCCAAAGTCGAGGATTTGCCACACAAAATGTTGATCGCACACAGCAAGCGAACCGAAACCCATAGAACCACAGTCACAGGTAGATGGGAGAATTGATGGCGCACTTCCACCTCTCCGAGAGCTAAACACCCCACCAACCTGGATGGAGGAATGTCACTGGGTGCTCCCCCTAAGGGGCTGGCCTTCCCAGTCGTCCATGACTATAGCCTACTTGAAATGCTGATTCCAACACCGAGCAGTTACCTCCCCTTTGGGGGCTTAGCAATTGCCCGTCTTTCACCTCCCAGGAAGGATATGTCCAGAGCCGAGGATATGCCTCACAAAATGCTAGTCGTACAAAACAGGCAGAGCAAAGCCCATAGAACCCCAGCCACAGGTAGGTGAGAGAATCACACTCTGAGAGCTAAACACCTTACCATCCTGGATGGAGGAATGTCACTGGGGGCTATGTAAGTTTACTTCTTAGTCACTTGGCATAATTCACTAACGAAACATAATGAAATAGGATTTTCCAACACTTTTTTACTAAGTATTTCAATTACCCAAAATAACAAACCAATAAAACATTCTCTTGAAATACTATAAGGGTGTACCAAATAATTCTCTGCCATTTTAGCCTTATATCTTTTGCGTTCGCATATTGCTTTTCAATATTACATAGTGGATAATCAGCTGGATAAATCAGTAATATTTCCTGTTTGAATGCTTTATAAACTATTGTTATATATAAACCTTATCTTATTTAACAATCAGATATAATATATTATTAATTCATTTACCAGCTATTTCAAAGCGATTTATTTTTAATATTTAGTATTAAAATTATTATATTTGAAAAATAACCCCTTATTTATTGTTTTGGCGATTTATTTTTGTCTTGTTATACGTTATTTGGAAGAAAATAATACACTTGTTATTAATGTATAAAAAGTATGAAATAGTTTTTACGTAATACAATTTGATCTTGTTACAAGTATTTATTTCATGACATGTTATTAGAAATCCTATTAAGGCCTTTTCACACCGGCGTAGCGGTGGCGGCGGCGGGCGGTACGTCTGCAGACGTATTCGGTGTTAATACTTTGTCCGTGCACTGTTCACACCGCAGCTACGTCTGACGGCTACGTAGCCGGTGTGCCCCCGTCGCTTCTTCCAGCTGTTTGAAATTATCCCAGATGGCCGCTAGCCTCCAAGGGTTCTTAAGAACTACGTCAACGACGTATTCCGAAAAAATGTAGTTATACGTCTGGCTACGCCGGTGTGAACAGTCCTTTACACTCAGAAATCTTGTTAAGGCCTGTTCACATAAGGGTCATAAGGTCACATAAGGGCCTGCGTCAGTAGGGTCAAATACAACATCATTTTCCTACAGCCACCAGAGAGAGTGGCCTTCCTTGCAATGATTATAGCACAGAAAGTTGCTAATTGCTGCATCTACTTACTTTTGCCACACACTTTTTACTTTTTCCGCGAATTTTTTGCCGCATGCCAGTATTTCAACCAAACAACACAAAACAGCGTGATTTTATTAGGCACGTAATACGTGTACGCTTGAAAACAAGTTGGCAACACTTGACTACGATCAACTGGAGCAGCGTTTTGTTAAATGTTTTAATTCAACCCAATCTAAAAACGTGCTGTACAGTGTTTGAAAGACTATTTACATGCTTAAGATTATTGATATGCTTTATACTAACTGTAGGAAAAATATAACGTGTAACGCGAGTGCAAACTGCCTTTGCTGCAGTTACACAAATAACTATTGTATTTCGCACTGGTAAAGAGGAATTTAAAAATGGGTTTTGCTGAATACAAAACACAAGACACCAGATGTACTATACACATAAAAGGAATTTGATGTAAAATAAAATCAGGGCAATGTTTGAGAGTGACACACATTCTTTGAATGATCAAATTCAATTTCTCTTTGATCTGTTCAACGTCTACAATATTGAACGAATTTATGCAATATATCATTCTTTTAGAACTTTCACTTTAAAATTAAAACGTATTTCAATGGGCTTAATATGGTAAAATTACCGTCTTTTAATGTTATTATAGTCACTATTTTATTATTTTTTTCATGATAACCATTTATAATTGTGAGATCTTTCATTGTTTACAATAACACGTAAACAGTATTTGTTTGTTTTACATTTTTATAAAATGCGCCATTTAGAACTAGTATAGTGAGTATTTGGTTTAACATAAATCAAGGACAGTTTATGCACATTAATATGTAAATGTATACAGAAAAACATATCCCTTATCGTAAACTTCCATATAGTTCTGAAAAGTTGCCATTGAAATGCAGGATATTTTTTACATGATTATACTAATCAACATGGATTGTAATGTAGCCCTGGTTGATAACAACTTAAATTAATATTTTAACCAACATGGATTAAAAATTCAAATAAAATACTTTTATTATTTATATGTTTTAACGCGTTTCACCAGCGACTACATAAACCATACGTGTTAACAAAACTTGATTCGAGAATATTTTATAAAATTTAATGCAAAACCCAATCTTTCACAGAATTTACAATTCGCCTTTCCATTGTTACGGACTCACAACGATGACTACAACATTTCTTAATTTAGGAGGCCTACACCGTTTATTTTAAGACAATTTACAAAACACATTTATGAGTGAATAAAGATAAGGTAACAACCTAAATTTAAGTACATTATTTCTCCTTATTTACAATAAGACTGAAATACTTATTTAAATCAATTAAATCCCATCAAAGTTGTTTATTTAAACAAAAGAAAGCTTAGTTAAGAGACGTTGTTAGAGTTCGTTAATTTGCAATGATTTGTTAAAATTTCTCAGAAATGTGTTATATTATTTTAACGCTAATACGGATTTAATTGGATCTTTGGAGTCTTCTTCAAATGAGCACGGATGAAATATCTCAATAACATAAAATTAAATTCTTATACCAGGCTTTTTGGAACTAAGAGAACATCTTTAATGGTTTTGGTTTCATTGATTTTATATTAGTTAAGGCTTAATTTACATCACATTAATGATTGTTGTTACGTTCCCGTATATTTCCATGTAATTTATGCTTTTTATATATATGTGGCCATGAAAACATCCTACTAAATGAGCGAAGAATATGTAGCATTTAAACTTAACGAATAACCTGTGAAAACTCCTTTTCCAGAATACAACCGTTCAAAAAGTTTATACTAATGTCAATCCCACTAAACATTTATCTCTCGTACTCTCTCGTGAGATGCCACTGGCGTTGAAAGAAAAAAAAGAAAACTAAAAGAGATACTTCAAAAATGCAATTATAAAAATAATATCGTTGTTAATATTCATTGTGATATACATTACCACTTTGAAAAACAAATGAATAATACATTCAGGTGGATAAAATAGGAAATAAATTAATATATGGACGGATTGTGAAGTGAAAGAAACAGACATAACACCATGTCAAACATCAAATCAAGTACTGGGTTTATTTATTTATTTATTCCAACGGTGGATCACCAATTTACAATGTGGATGCAAAAAGGCTATGTGGTAAAACATGCATGTTAACAGCAAACTTAACTTATTCTGCATGCGAAGAGCAACATCGGTAACAGGAAATATAATCTTGAGTAGATAAGAAACAATATAACAATGAAGTACAAAATAATCTATGAAAAACAGTAACAATGATAAATATTTGATTCAACAATAACAGTTTTAAACAATCGATCAATTGCTTTTTACCTTTTATTACATATTATATTATTTACCAACGTCCTTAGCCAGATAGTTTACAGTTTAATACGAGTATTTATATCACAGAGATGTGACGCAAAATTCTAGGGGGGGGGATAAACTAGTATTCACCAAGTCAGGCTAGGCCTACCCCTAGAACCGGCCACACTCAAATTTCTTCCCCGGAGTGCTCAGAAGGAGCCGAGAAAAATCCAGGGGTCGATACGAAGTTGTCACGGCTTTGACTGATCAATTTATTTAAAATTTAATCGAAGGCTCAGAGCTCTAGAAGCGCTCAGGAAATCCTGCAGACGCCCAGTTGGAGCTATATCATCCCAGCCTTCGTAAAAGTGTTTTGGAGAATTTTGCCTAACTTTTGGAATGACTCTGTAGGGCCGACGAGTATTCAATCTTGCCAATGTGATTCAATTACTCGTAATGAACTTTAAAATAATTAACTAAAGGCCTAGGTAAATAATATAGAATATAATATGACGTAAAACCCAATCCCTACAGAGTCGTCGAGGCCTAATTAATATAACTAGACGGATAATTTAACGTGAGATGATTTAAAATAAATTTAATAATAATTTACGTAGCTGACTGTTCAAATCAGCCTGCTCCCAAGACTCGATTCTTTCACCCGCCAAAGACGGGGTTTAGAACTTAGACGACAAGTCTCGGGGTATTAAAACGGCGAACTAATTAGAATAAACGTACGTAATAATCATTAGTAGAAATCGTAATTTTGAAACTAATTGGTTTAAATCAAACCAAACGATAATCACCGCTAGTCACTGGCAGGCAGGAACTGGCGGGTCGAGAATCAAGTCGGCGAAATGTACGTTATTAAATTTAGTTATTGAAAATCGAATTTGGAAACGGGAATGCGAATGTTAAACGGAAATTTAAACGTAAATCGTAGCAATGTGATTAACTAATATAGCTAACCTTCGGTAAACGAATTATCGATGATCGTGCAAGCGTTGATACCAGGCGAATGTAACGACGAAGTTACTTCGAAGACGGCGTACGAACGAATAATCCTGTCTTTGAGTAAAATCCTTCTTTAATGCCCGCTCGAGGCTTACGCGCTCAAGCGTCGAACTCAAGTACTACTAGACAACAGCTGATCGCAAATTCACTTGTTGAGCTGGTCCAGTTTCGTCTGTCGTCTGTCAACAAATAAACACCAGTTTGGGGTTATGTCGTCGTCGGCGTTAAATACCTGTAAAATCGGCCGGTTTAACTTTATTATGTGAAACGAAGTGCTATTATGAATAAATATGTAGTTGTGGATGTGTTTGTGTACTTTACTGTGAATAAAATTAGGCCTACGTTCTTTGGCCCATAGCCCAAGCTATGGCCAACACATAGGCCTAGGAGTAGGCTATTGTGGTTAAAAATCGGGTAAGTTCTGAAGTTCATTTATTCGTAGTACGTTTTTACCCCCCTTAAAATTTGGTACCTTACAAATAGTATTAATAGTAATAGTAACAATGGTACAATAGTAACTCAAACATAGCGAAATGGACAGAAATCGAAAAAAAACGTGACTAAATAACAACTAACAAAATAAATAACAATGGGACACACTAGCTTTGGTGGCAGGGGACCAGGATGCGGCTGCAGAGCGTCTGAAGCCTAGTCCAGACATGGAGACTGAGTCGGCCGACTGTCTGCCGACTGTGCGCGGACAGTCGGCGGGCAGTCGTCAGACAGTCGACCGATCGTCTGCCAACAGTCTGTAAACAAAGTTTCGGATACAAGTTTCCGATGTGTTTTGCGTCCACACTAGCCAGCCAGTTTTTCTGAGTTTCTTGGTATGACGACCAAGGAGAACGTAATTATATCCTGTGCGGGCTTCAGAACCATGGTGCTAAGAACCTAGGAATAGACAATGATGGACCCATTGGACAACATTTTCTCGAGCAAGGTTCGTACTATGGTCACCATCTTCTATCAGGCCTTCAGATTAGGGGAAGGATTTAGGAACTTCATTAGGTTGACTTCTTAAGATTTTGAACTTTTGTTGGGCATTGTTGGTCCTTAAATTTCAAACTTAATGTAAATTATTTAAAACTAATTCCAAAACTTTCAAGAAACTCAATCCAGGTCTTTTAATACCGCCCAAAAATCGTCATATTACCGCTTTGCAGTCCAACTAAATGGGCTAAATGTTGAACACCTTCGGCTTGTATCCAGTCTCCTGTCTCCAGACACGTCCACACATGCAGACTTGAGACAAAAGTTTTGTCTCTTGTCTCCGTGTTTCCCATTCGAACGGGAAACAGAAAAAACTGTATTTTGTCTCCAGAAAGACCAAAATTTGTCTGTCAACAGTCGGCAGACAGTCGGCCGACTTACTGGAGACATCGCAGGAGACAAATGGCAACACTCCGGAGACAGTCGGCAGACAATGTTTCCGCAGGCAAATCGCCATATGTGGACTAGGCTTGATGGCTGCTAGGCTGTCATGGAAGAGGTGCACTGATGCAGAGACGTTGTTGACAGAACGCATTAGCCTCGGAATAGGACAGTTCTGGAGGTAACTCCTTCCTGCATGCTCCAGCTCAAACAAAGGCTGCTCCCTAGTCCTGGTGGGACCTTAAATTGATCTTCTCCAGGAGGTAAGGGTAGACTACCTTGCTGTTGAGGAGCTTGTAGAGGAAGGACACATCTACTACTCGTCTTCTGCATGCTAATGGCTGCAACCCGTGGGATTCTGAGACGTCATCGATGGGGACTTCTAAGTAGTTAAACCCGTCTCGGCGTCCCAGGAACCTGATGAATCGTCTTTGGTCTGACTCTAGCTGGTCTGTAAGGCCGAGTTGGAATTGAGACCATACAACCGAAGCATACTCATGTAGCTGACGGACAAGGGACTTGTATAAGATGGTAGCTGCTACGGTGTCCAGCCCATGATTTACCGTCCGAATAACCAGGCCAAGAGTGCGGCAGGCCCTTGCACATATGTTGCTAATGTGATGACCAAACTCAAAGGAGGAATCAATCTTGATCCTAAGAACCTTCATACGATTGCATCTCCAGCAGGCTCCCAACCAAGACATAGTCATATTCAATGAGATTGCTGTGACTTGGTTTTAGCTTGATTGATATACATCCCATTGGTTGAGCACCATTGATGAATACTATCAAAAGCTTCCTGTAGCAGTGAACAGTCTTGACGTGATTTTAACTCCTTGAACAACTTCATGTCATCAGCGAAAAGGAGGAGAGGCATGTCTATAATGTCTTTAATATCATTAATGAATATTGAGAACATAAGTGGTTCCAGATGAGATCCCTGGGGGACACCCGAGCTGGCGATAAATCCTGAGGATCGATGGGAAGCAAACTGAGTGAATAACATGTGGTCAGACAAGTAGCTTTCAAACCAGTTTAGCATGGTACCGATTATCCCATAGTTTTCAAGCATCGCCAGTAGGAGGTAGAAGTTCATCTTGTCGAATTCCTTGCTAAAATCAATGTAAATTGCATCTACTTGGCCCTGGTATCTCTCTCTCTCTCTCTCTCTCCCTCTCTCTCCTGGCCACCACGAAATCTAATGCGCAGACTCACCAGCGCTGTGTTCATGAAAATACGTTTACATACATCACTAATAATAACAACCCTTTTATTTTTAATTGCCATTCCACAAATTCAATAATTTACTTTTTTCTATTTGACAGCAACTTAGCAGACGCACAGGTAGCACTGCCTATGTCTGCTAGTTCCATTTGTCTATTGGCTCATTAAAACTTGTATGTATTTTACTATTTTTAGTGTCATAAGTCTCTGTTAAGTATATTTGATTTTATAATCACTGTTTGTAGCCAATGTTTTTTGGAATAAACTATATATTCATTCATTCATTCATTCATTGGTGATTGAAGGCACTCATTACTTGACACTGGAAAGATAGAAGGTTGGAGACGGTAGATTTACCCGGAGAGAAGCTGTGCTGTTCCTCTATAGAGGTGTTGACATTCTTGAACAGAGGTTGTAAGATGTCCAGTACGAAGCTCCCAAAGACCTTGCTTGGAACTGATAAGATCACGGTAGGTCGGTAGTTCGTGGTCAAAAATTGGAAACTCCAATATACTTTAACATTAGAATTAATGGTTCAGTTAACATGACCGATGTATCTAGTTCGACAACCCCTGGCCATTCCTTTGCATAGGGCCCGTACTCTACAGAAACGTTCATACGCCATATGGTCTTGTGATTCCTTGTATTGTCTGTGCAGCGACTTTTGAAGTATAACCAAATTCTTCAGCTCTTTGGAGAACCAGGGAGGGAAAGCAGATATTCCTAATCTTTTCCAAGGAGAGTGGACCCTGATACATTCTTTATAGATAATGACATTATAGTTTTTTTTCAACCCTTAAACATAGTCTCCTATCTACTTATGATATTATGCTACGTTTATCTGTGACATTGAACTTAAAGTCTCAAAGTGTGTTTTGTCTTTCTTTAGATAGGCACTGTCTTTAAATTCTTATTTTCTGTTGACAGAGAGTTTTATAATTTTAATTCAGCCAGTATCAATCACTACATGTCTCTAAAAATAATTATGCGATTAAAATTATTAGTATTACTGGACCAATGTAAAAATCTAAGATTCGTTCACTATACCTATTGGCTACTTTTCATTTTTATTTAGGAAAACATTGGCACTTGACAGTCATTACTGTATAATACAACAATGCAAACCAAAATTTAATTTTCTGATATTTTATTACGTCGTCAGTTTATTCCACTATACAGTATTACATTCCCGAGCATAAAATATTCTACCTAATTAAGATTGTAATTCCACGAAAACTAAGACCTAACTAAGATTTTATGTTTCGTAACAATTATTATATTTGTCACTATTGTCGATCTCTCATATACGGTTAAAAGCGTTGTTTTAGAGTTTTCAATATCTCAGGCAAGCTATAAGCATATTTTCTTATTGCGAACTCTACACTAATGAAGCAGTTTTCTTGAGTAAAAATGCAAATCTTAATGAGAAACGATCTGCTTTATGAAGGGAGTAAAATGTTCTCTTACTAATCACTTAAAGGATTTTCTTTGATGACCGTCAGAAGTAATCCCTTCTCTGAGGTTTTTCAACTTATCAGCACACAATTAGATCAATTAAAAGTTTAAATATCTTAATAATCGTTCATAGTAACAACCAAGTGACGCATAATAAACTGTTTTATGCACTAATATTAAATTCCTGTTTAGTGTAAACTGCCTTCCGAATAAAAGTTTAAGAATAAAAACTATTTTAGAGTTTTTAGCGAATTTTCCTATAGGGAAGTAGCTATTACCGTAGGTGGCACGGCAAAACCTGAACACGGGACCGATATAATTTTTAATTTTGATGTCCCTAGAGGCCAAAAACCCCATTCGTTAAATTTTTTTATATGTATTTTACTTTCTGTAAAAATTATGTATTAGGTAAAATATTAAACATCGTAAATTCGTAATTGGTTTTTATGTACTCTTCCTATTAGAATTAAATATCTCCAATCTAAGGAATCGTTAATATTTTTACAACTCCAGCCATTTTTTTACGTTTAGAAAGAATGTTATTTATTAATCTCCATTTCACAGTTGATGGGTTGTATAGTATAGACCAGGGTTATGAAATACACACACTGTATTTATGTGCCGAACGATAAAACAGAAACATGAATACATCACTAAATGAAATAATCTTAACTCACATACCGTAATTGAACAAATATTGTCGTACAAAAGAATTGCATTTGATAAAGATTCTAAGAAAGTTCTAGTCCTAGCTAAGTTTGAGATCTTTATTTATTATGAGAAATAACATAATATGTTTGAGTTCTCAAATTGTATGTTTTCTTTTAATGTTGTATAGTTATGTTTGAAGAAACCAGCTCTTACATTGATTTTTTATATGGAGATATTTAGATCAAGCTGAAAACAAAATTATGTTTAGAACACATGTCCATTGTCCACCCACCCTATAGGATCTTTCGATCCTAGCATAAGCACCCTTCCTTCTAAGGTATGGATTTTAAATGTTTTATATGGGTAACTGGTTCTTCGCGTACAGTTATATTGTATTTATCAAATTGAATAGCATTCCATTGATTACAGTTTTTATAAATAGGAATAATTAAATGGGATTTCTGCTGAAAGCTAGGGTAGATAAACATTATTTGGATTAAAATAAGAATTGAATAATAGGTTTAGTAAACAACAAATTATGATATCAGAATATTTATCCTTTCCTCGTTTATTTTACATAAACTTTGCAGCCTCGGTTTAGTGATACAAATATAATTTTCACTGTTTTTTTTATATTAAATGTAAAACGTTACAAGGACTATATAATTCTTTTCTTTAGTAGGATTCATCTAAGAAGGCTAGCTTAACAACCTCATACAAGTTATGCATTATAGCGATCAATCACATACAAAACAGTGTTCAATTATTTGATTATACTTAGACAAAGATTTTTGTAAAACATTCTGATTAGTTCAAATTTTGTTATACTGTTAGAATATCTTGGTTGTTTTATTACTTGCCAAGACAAAACCACCAACACGAGCTTAAAAAAATATCGCCTGTCCAACATTTTACCCCACGTAAATTAAGCTCTAATATCTAGTCCTTGTCTCAAATCAACTGCAGTCTCGTCACATTCAACAATCTAATAAAAAACCTTAGTAGGAATTACATGTTTTTTATTGTTAAAAACTTCCTCCTAAAAATATCTTTCATCCTTTTTTCGTGAGCTAAAAGCATTTGTAACTGAAAATTTTTAAATTCAAATATAAAAAAAAAAAATATTTTACAAGAAAGACCCAACGTGAGCTTCCTTCGGATTATCTGAGATTATTGCAGAGTGTATACCATAATAGACCAACGTGTCGATAATAGGACAATTAAGCCCTAATCTATGTGATAATTGCAAGCGTCCTATACTATGAATCTGGATTTGGCAGCATTTTAACGTAAAAACTAGGAACATTATTCTAGGTTTTCGGCTGTAGTTTTAGTTTGATGAGCTACTAAGTTATTTTTAAACTGAACAATAAGTAAATTTACATCTAAGTATCGGAGGCAGCTAAAAACGGGGTTTCAAAGAAATGTCGAATTAATAATTCAACTTATTTTTCTAACAAACCTACTAATAGTGAAAAATAATTACTTTGATACGTAAGTTGGTGACATTCAGTTGGATAAATACAGTTTGATACATACAGTACTTTGAACATTCAGGATCTAGCAAAAGATTTTACTTTACCTACAGGAAATACACAGTTGTATACACAGTTATATACAGTTGTTGAATAGGAAATACTGTGTTTGGCAGTATTAACACGATGCCTAACGAACTAGCCTAAATCTCAAAATGCAGAGTTGAGTGATGTATAATATTCTCAATATACTATGGAAGGGGTTTTGATTCACGAAACTCTCCTAGACCATGATTCATTTAATTTCTAATTCAAAATTATAACATGTAATCCTATTTTGTATGGCTTTCATAGTAGTTATACAAAAAAAAATAATGATAATCGCTAATTGTAACAATATGCTACCATTATTAGTCCTTACCGTCCATGAACAATTAATTATACATATTAGATAATCAATTTTATGATCAAAGGGGACTTATGTGTGGTTCAAAATACACATGAAATCAGCTTATCGTCATTAGTTCTTACTCCTTCGTTTTCAAAGGACCTTTGTGTATTTTACACCAATAATACTTACTATGCCGTCTGATTAGAGCTGTAGTATCTTGCCATACTTTTGCCGTTTAAAAGGAAATGAAGATTTTATTAATTTTGACTATAGTTTGAAGAAACGTTTACGTGTTTCATGGCCATGTTCGCAGCATTTAATTGTTCTACTTTTATTGTGTGAAGGAAAGATCCTTCTTTCTCTATTTTAGCTCTCCTGGTAACTATGTGAATATCTGAGAAAATATTTGTAAATGCACTTCGATACCACAGGTTTGCTTCAAGCGTCTTATTGTTTAGCCTGTGATAACTCTGATAAATTTGATTATCAACAAGGCCTGCAGAATTAAAATATTACTAATGGTAAACATTTAATTTCAATCTAATGCTAAGCAATAATAGAATGTTAGTCAAATTTTCATTTAACAAGCACACCGGTACATTAAATGGTAAATTAGATACATGTTTCTCGTTGCCGACAAGATTTCTTCTGACAGACATGTAAATAGAAAAACTTATGACTACGTTTTCTACCTTAATTTAAAAATAATGATATGCTCTAGAATTTTAAGACAGAAAATTAGAATGATTTCATATGCGATTGAGTTGATATAATGTACATACATTAATGCAATTTTAAAACGATAAAATTAAATTAGAGCTCCCCTTATCGTATAAGTTAACAATGGCTACTAGACCATACGGTAACTACTACTAGGAAAACAAAAAACGAGTAAAAATTACGTGTAAATGAATAATACTTTTGCAAAAGGAGATTTACAAAAGAACAAAAATGGTAATTATGTTTATCTTCTATAATAATAAGTAATCATAATTGTCAAAATAACAAAGAAATGTACTGCTATTTGAAGCCATTAACTTAGCATCCGACTAGCATAGAATGCCGTGAAAAATTTTATTAATTAAACTAAATACTGGCAACAACTTTTGGAGTAACTCAGATTTTAGTGAGTCATTAACGATCAATACAAACTTTTTATTTTAAGTTTCACTCCTTTGGCCAGTGCAGCAGTTTTCGTATTCATGATCAAGTAACGAATGAGTGAGTCACTTCTTTTTAATACATCTTAGAGATGTATGATTAAATAATGATTGATAGGAATCTACTAAGCCATGGTATTTCAACAACAATATTAACAAAGTAAGGTAATCAATATAACAACTGCAGCGATACATGCATTCAGCAAAACTTGTATTTTTGTTTCAGTTTGAACAGTACAAACAGTAGTTCCCTGTTTTCTATTATTCAAACCACTAAACAAACAAAAGCAGACCTAAACCTCAATAGTGTAGCATATGGTTAGAATGCTTATAAGTTGGCGAAGTTTGTTTACATATTTTGCTAACTTCTTGTATACAGGGTGTAGAAAAATGCAATTGACCAATTTTTAAATATTTATTGGAGAACTTAATTTTAATCTTTGGGAACTGTTTAAAATATATTTTTTAATATTTATCATCCATCATTTTATGTTATTCTTATTCAAAATCTAATGTAGAACACGAAAATGACATCATCAACTTAAATTCATTTACAAGTAATTAAAAAAACTGCTGTATTGTGTTTAAAAACATGGTTATTTTTTTAAAACTTAAAATAATTCTTTGGCAAGCTATTTCTTTTTACTTGGAACCTCTTATATGCATTATAAAACTTTATTTACTTTGTACTTACACCAAACAAATTTTGTAACACTGATGACCAGACATCCTGTATAATAGTATAAACTAGCATTACATTGCTACTATGAGTAAAAATGTGTACTCTTGTTGTGTCTACTAAATCCAGTATTTCACGTAATTTAAGGGATATAGATTAGGACGTTTTATACAGTAGTAGGACTTGTCATTTTAAGCGTATGAGGGAATACTACGAAGTAGAAATTGGAAGGCAGTCGTGTTCGACGTTCATCTAGTGCTTCTCTTAGAGCGAAAGCCCAGGGAAAGTGATTACCTGTAGTAAAATGAAAAAAAGTGAAAATTTATGGTCGTAACAAAGTACAAGATTCTAACTTATTGGTGTCTACAGCTATCCTAAGTGATATCTACTTTATTTTAAAGTATAATTTTGCCTTAAAACTAAACAATTTTAAAATAAAGTAAAAGTTGTAAATAAACCACATTAAAATGCAATATATATTTATTTATTACATTTTGGAGTTTATTATATCTTATTATTTCTTTAATATTGCAGTAATTTATCATCCTAGTTAACTTTCATTTTCTTTATCCTCAGCCGCAAATAGTGAGTTTTATTTTATAAAAGTGGTGGGACTTATAAAAGGGGGTGGAACTATACTAAGCAAGCAGAAATATATTATAACTTCCATCTACTTGCTGTGGCTGTGCTATAACTGCTAGCTTCTATATCAATTTGTCATTCTTAAATATTTTAATAGTAGTGTATTGGATTACAAAATGTTTCATTTAAAGTAGCAGTCCAACTTGTACAATAAATTTTCATTTTGCCCACAAATCTAGGCTGTCAATTGATTTTAGCTGGCTTCTAAACTTGGTAAGATTAAATTATTGAATAGTATTTTTATATTTATATAAAAAGAGTTTTTACTATTTTAAGTAAACTTTTGAATGGTAGAAACATTATTATGCGACTTTATTGATATTATTTGATATAGGGTATTGCATTCATTGGTTTAAGCAACGAAAGAGTTTTGTTTGATTTAAAACAAATTTAAACATGCATTTAGCATTAGAGGGATTTCATTTGATCATTTTGGGGTTGTTAAAAAAACATCCGCGAATCAATGGAATGCATAAATATGAATGAAATGGGTCAACCAAATAATTATATACAAAAGAGCATATGTTGAATAAGTTTTTAGTTAAGATACCCCGGATGGTCGTCAAAGACTAAGCTACACTGAATACATTTCATATTTATATTCAATGTCTGCATTGACACAGTTAAGAGCGACAAAATCATACCATTTCCTACGCCCGTATCCACATTTAAATGCATTGTAATAAACTATGATCGTAGGTGAACAAAGTTAACCGATTCCCTCATTTAATTTAGTTTTAATCGACCATATTCTATTTTTCCTTCCATGTAAAAATACCAATTTTTATGTATATTTCAATCGATTAATAACAATAAAATCAACAACAATAAAATAATGTTAAAAAGAGTGTAACTGTGCTTACAAAAAGGTGACAGATAAAACTAACTATTTGGGCCATACAGTAGATATAAAATTAACCTGGAAAGATCATGTTGCTGTGCTAAATAGAAAAATAGGCACATGTACTTCACCGATGTACAATTTAAAAATGAATACAATATGAATACTATATGAATAAAATAAACTGTTGTAAAATTGAGGAAATAAAATTACACCAAAGGTGAAAATAGTTGTCTACAAATCTTTATTTGAGTCTGTAATGAGGTATGGCACTAATGTGTGGCAAACTACTGCAAGTAACCATTTAAAAATAGTAAATAGCCTGCAGAAAAGATGTTTAAGGGCATTAGGCCTAAGGGGAGATCATAATAACCAGGATGGTACTAAATATAGTATGAACCACGATTACTAGAAAAATACCGGTATGGATCATAAACATAAACAAAATGACGTTGTTGGCCCGAATCCTATACTAATAGCATTGAACATACGTTTTGGCAGTTAGTTCCATTTAAGCAATGTTAAATTGTGTTTATTTTCGGGCCAAAAACGTCATTTGTTTATGTTTATGATCCATACCGGTATTTTTCTAGTAATTGTGGTATGAACAAACTGCTAACTACAAAAGGAATCTTTGTATACAATGTTTTAATCCAAATCCATGGAAACAGTGTGTATAAAACCAAATCACAAAGGCCAGTGCATACAAGGAATGTTATAAAATAAAGAACACCAATACCACAGACAAGGTTGTTTCCTTAGTCAATGACAATACCCTACACTACATATGGGCAGAGACTGGCAGGGTATTTAGTTCCATACCTGTTTAATAGCCTACCAACAATAATAGAAAATGTACAGAACCTAAAGGCCTACAAGATAGTAGTCTCCGAATGGCTTTCAAACAGTGACCTAGACTCACCTTAGATCCTCCTAGCCCAAATGATCTGATTCAGGCAAAATTGACTATGTCCAGGTGGCATCTAACTACACACCGACACAAAACACTTAATATGATTCCGTTAAGCAGTTATAGACAAAAACCAGGATTTCAATTAGGCTAAGACTTTGTTAGGAAAGAATCACAACACTCTGAAACACACATCAAACCCACTATGTCAAGGACACAACACAATTAAATATTTTCTAGGGGAGAAAAATTAAGTTTTTGACGCATTATTATTATTATTTTTATTTTTCTCTGCTTCGTGAGAATACATGCACGCATGGGCGTTTCACAGAGAGAGGTTATGTGCAAAACGACTAATGTTTTCTTTCTTTTCTCAATCAGATCGGCACTGCCTATACAATCAAACAAAATGTTCAAACATGGTCTACGAACCATGAAAAACAAAGACGAACAAATATATAAGCAAACAAAATTATGTCAATACATTTAGATTTTTAGTGTTTTGCCAATTACTGTGTTTCAAGTTAAAGTGCCTGCCACAAACCACGTAGAAATAGTATATTTAGGAATCTTCGTTTTAGAAAAAAGGGGGGGGGGATCGATTGGACCTCGCCAACAAGTTTTTTAAACTTGATGAGGCAAAGCTGTTGTAATTTCGGTAATAAATATATTTGAATTTGAAATGTGTTTCAATCATGATATATGTCCCTAAAACTACTCGTATATTCTTGTTATCTTGTCAAAAATGCTACATAAGTACTTGAACCATTCCATAAACACATAGAGTCCTTTATACCACAATGTATTTCGCTGAAACAATAAAACCCGAATTTCCACTTTATATGTCAATATGTGCCATTTACAGTTCCCATATTTTATTCAAACCTCTTACATTTTGGAGATTCCCTCACGAATAAGTTTACCGCTCTACATAAACTTATACAGTCATATAGCGGCTTTCGGCTTTTTATAAACTTAAGTTGACGGTACCTTGATGAGATAAATAGTTCAATATAGTGAATCTTACCAATCGTGCATTCTATTTTTAAATACAATTTACATGAGAATGTGATTTGTAAAACTATTTTGTAAGCTCCTATAAAATTTATATAATAAATTTATACATTTTATAACATTTTATACATCCACTTTGTAACCGGGAAACAATGCACTTTTCTAGATTTTTTTTAGAAAGGAAATATTGTGATTTTATAAACTCAAATGATTGCTATCATAAGCCTTTTCTTTTAGCTGTTGAAGTTTGTTTAGTTTGATTTTAAATGTTTACACAGTAACCGTAAATATTTAGAGGCAAAGGCATTTGTTTTTTCAAACGGTCTGCAAGTATTCTTACATATGTAATAAAAAGGTTTGCAATGTTTTACCACATAATAGGGCTAGTAAACATGTCAAGAAGTTAAATTTTAAATTTACTCTCAAGATTTGAATAGCGTATTTATATTAAAATCATGGTTATATAATTATTAAATATAGTTACTTGGGAAAGTATGAGTACTTGTGTACTTTGCAGTTTGGCTTTGACCACAAGTGTGGGATTAACTGAAATTTCCAATTACAATAACCATACAATATTGGACAAATTATATTACCTTGTGCGAAAACAGCTAGGATCATACAAAAAAACTCCCTCAATAACCGAGGCAAGCCTTATTTTTTTATTTTTTTTTCTAACAAGTATTTGAGTCTTTATCCTTTTTTATTTCAATACATTTTGGAAATTTTTAAATTAGGTTGTTTTATAATATTTGTCTCGTCAACGTCTTATTCTCAATAATCCTTTTACGATGAGAATGTTAAGGTGGAAATCAAGCTTTTCTTCGTTTCGGAAAGAACGTGAAAAGGTTGTGCGATCGTTATCGAAGTTGTGAAAATAATGATTCTAAAGATTGTTACACGAACATATATCAAGTCACATCCTATGTGAGGGTAATACATTGAATCTTTCTGGACCTGCCTACTTGTTCATTTTAATGACTGATCTTTCATTTACAACTCAATTGATCATTTTTAACATAGAGTTTACTAATTAAAAGAACCGACATAATTTGGTAACGAGTTACTTAGATTCTTAAAAGGAATTACATTTTCCAATATATACTGATAAAGTAGTACTTAGCTGTCGGGGATGTAGAAATGTAATAATGCATCAAAAATACAATTTATTTGTCTCAATTTGTATTTATGTTAACGCCTGATTTTATTTTCAAACTAGGAGTAACTAATAAAAAAATAAACGCGATCTTTTCCTGGTTATTTTAAAAAGTTAATTTCAGAAAACCAAAGGACAAACGCGAAAGACTGATTTTAGTATAGTTAGTTGTGGTAAAGTAAAATTATACCCTCTTTGATACTTAAGAACTTTAGCAATACAGTAGTGTAATAAGTCAACCGACATAGGTTCTAACCTAGGTGGTTATGATTTCTTGTCTTTACTGTATAATAGTGCTGTAAATTGTGAAAAAAAGGAAACAATAAGGATATCTGCAATATGAACAACAACAAAAATTGTTTGGATCAGCAAGAGATACGAAAATAAATCAAACAGGTTTAACAGAGGCCAAAATAATAATAAAGTATCTAATTTGTTACATTTTCTTTAGTGTTATATACGAAATAATGGGTTTAATTGTTGTATTTTTAAAGTAAAATTTCCAAAAAACAATTTTTTAAAAACTTAAACCTTCCAAAAAGTAATTGTATGAACCTGAAATTGACAGTATTAATCTTGGAATAACTTATTCATAAATGCTGGTGTGAACTTGTTTGGTTTGAATGGTTTACCTCTTTAGCTGATACAAGCAAATAAGTTAAATGTTTGACAGGTTTAATTAAAATATTTAAAAATATGTTTCACTATTTTTACGTGACTTCTGAATTGCTTAAATAGCAAATTGATTTATCTTCATATAAAGAAATATATATTTTAAATTTAAAATTTAATATATATAAAATAAATACATTTTAAGGATATATTTAAATTTAAGGATATTTTAAATTTAAAATTTTCAAAATTATATACTGTTTACAAAATAACATTCATTATCCTTGTTTTAATTTGACATTTTTACTTGATAATCTATGATAATCACAGTCTTGTATATTGTATCCATTCATGGAAAAGTGAACTAAAACATGTTTCACTTTAAATGAAGGTGTCGTAGCTTGAATACGTTGAAGTAGCTCGTGTGAAACTTTGTGTGAATCCTTTGTCTTTACAGACCAACTAAATGTTTACTCTACGGTATTTTACTCTGTAGCAGGTGTTTATCACAATCTTAACACTTTGAAATTCACGGGAATTGGGTCTAATTAAATATCTAAAGAATTCTTAAATGAATAAGCAATAGTAAATTCCTTCAAATGCTTAGAAATGTGTATATAATTTGTTTTATTTCAACTTCATACAATCTCTTTTCATCCAGTATCATTAACTGGGTATAAACAGTACCAACAGATGAATAATGTTGAAAGCATAAACAATGTTTCCACATACATATGCCCTTTTTAATGCTGATGTTTCCATTCTTAAGATTATAATTTTAATATAATACAACTAATTAAGAATACACTTACGCAGGATACAATGTATTTTTTTTACTTTTATTCTACACCTTTTACAGGCCCTTTACACCTTTTACATATTGTTTAGGGAACCCTGGCCTGGATATTACGAAACAATAGCCTTTAGTTTTAAGGAAACTATTCCGTCTAAGGAGTAAACCAGTTCCCCTTCAAACTGAGTTGCTAACTGAGTAACTGGTTTATTTGACTTTTTTCATGATAGTTGTTCGTTTAATTTTTCATGAACTCCAAAAACGTATTTTTGCCTTCACTTGTGGTGCACTAAAAATCATAATTTTTCTATTTTCCCTGAATTTAATAAACTATTTCAACAATTACTTTAATTAGGGCGTAATTTCGTTTTAAAAACTGTGAACGTTGATGTAGAAACCTTTATATAGAAAGTTTAATATTGTTTATAAATGTTTAAAATTATGGATTTTAATATTCATCTGTTCGGCCATTAAGACACTACCTTTTCTGGGTGATAATGTATTATAGGCCTATCTCACAGCTTTATAGGTCCACTAGCTGTACCCGCGGGCTTTGCCCCGTTTAACTTCACAAGTGAGCTCGTTTGCGTGGCTCAATCACGTCCTGGTTGAAGTTCGTTCGCTACGCTCACTCACCTTTAGGTTGGAGCTTGTTCGCTCCGCTCACTTGCCTTCAGGTTAGCTCGTTCGCTACGCTAACTTGCTTCCAGGTTGAAGTTCGTTCGCTACGCTCACTCACCTTTTGGTTGCAAATTGGCTGTAGTCATTAATTAAAAAAAATATTAGTGCTGCACCCTGTTGGTAATCCTTGTAACTTTAATGCTATTGATCATCATAGAACAGAACCAACTTGTTTAATTGAAACAGCTGTTAGATTCATTAATTCCTTTTAAATATGAAAAATCATAAGGTTAACATGGGAAACTCCAGAGCCACTGGGGCGGAGCCCGAAAGCCCGATCAGAATAAAAACTACTTAGTTTTCCTATTTAATGCCCAAAGAATCGGTGTACCAAATTTCAGCCTCCTAGGTAAATGGGAAGTGGGAGAATTAGTGATGAGTGAGTGAGTGAGTGAGTGAGTCAGTCAGTGAGGGCTTTGCCTTTTATATATATAGATTGACTAGGTTTGGTAAGGTCATCTGTCATTACAGTGTTCCGTTGATTAATGATCCTACCTTGAAACTCACCACTACTACACAGTTCCCAAAAAACTACCGAGACAATAAAAAAATCGTTCAGCCTTACAACTCACATGAGCCCGTTAAAAGAATATTTGTATACGTAAAGAAATTTGAACAATTTATAAATATTTATTCGAAGGTGGAGGTTACTTTAAGACGTCACGTTAGTTACATATAGTTTTGAAACATCATTTCTAGCCTGAAATTCTATCAGCATTACCATACCGACCGTTACATTCTTTAAAGATATAAGAAAATATATGATGAAGCAACTGCAACTTTGGTAGTTTTGATAAGAAATTATTTAAGCATGCTGAGCCAAAGAATCATAAAAATGCCTCGATAATATCAAACGTAACGCATTTGAGCTCCGATAGATGTATGTCCGGTGACTAATACCCAACGTCACATTGATCTGTGGTGATACAATATGTACTACTTGTATAGATGAGTCTGTGGAGCTGACCCTAATTATACAAGACCCAATCACATATACACGGTCCAATCACATACACTAGCTAAGTAACTTCTTTCCGTTTCCTATACATTGCTCGCCATCAACAAGTATTGCACATTTTTTAAATTTCTCAAACCTTTTTTTATATACCAAAACACTTTGGGAGTAAAAAGACTAATTATATATTTTATGTTTCGGCTCTTTAAGAATGAGAATGCATACCTAAAAATACTTTGTATTATTTTAACAATATGTAGCTACGTGAAATAAATTTGTAAAAAACCTACATAGGGAAATTTGTATATTTTCACATACAATTAACTGATGTTAAATTAAAGCAAACTTAAAAAATAGAAAAATGTACTTATTTATAAATATGTCTATCGCATTATACTTTTCTCCTTACCGAGACCAGCCATGTCATCATATAGGCTGTGTAAAAAAATAAAGAAAAATCACTGATGCTTTTGAATTTTAAGATATACAGTGTATATCATGTATATTAACGTGTTGTAGAGGAATGCCCCTTACTTATAATTGTATCCTTCAAATAATCTTTAATAGGAAAAAAATGATTTGATAAGTAGTCTTATCAGGGCATTGCAAAATTTCAAGTTTTTCAGGCTTATGGGTCCTGTGGAAAACTGCTGAAGATCCTAAGAGCCATTATAAATAATATAATAATGTTAGGTTATTGTTTGTTATGTTGGTCGGGAAAGCTTTTGTTTGTTTTGAAAGCTTTCACAAGGGGATATGAGTCTCATTGTTTTGTCTAGTCTGATGTGTATGGACGGTGTTTTTGGTAGGAATATTATGTATGTTGGTCCTTAAAATACGTTGCACATAACAGAATTGTGGCTATAGACAGTTAAAACTTTGGTCTGGTTGTGGTCCAATATTTAGCTAAACGTAATGATTCTGATTGCCTTATTCTGTTGTAATAGAACTCGTTGCATGTAAGCGGATGTATACCCAGCAGCAGACAGCAGCTCAGCACGCTAGAGATAGAGAGATAAGATACAGAGTGTGGTAGACCGCCGGTAAATAGTGTACGCATATCAGTTTAGGCAGCTTTCTTATAATATAAATGTATGAAAAAGAAGTGTTACGATGATTTAGATCTAATGATGAATTGTTTTGCGCTCTGACAAAAAAAAAAAACACAGTATATAAATGCGCAATAATAATTAAATCAACAGTGGATATAATGTAGGGCCAGTAAAGAAAGATAAATGACATACAAAAGAGAAAAGAGGTATAACTTCTTCTTAGGAAAAAAAACTTGCAAATGTTATACAACTGAATTGTTTACACTATAACAATTGTACTTAATTAGTGTCTGTACTCAATAACATTTAGTGTACTAAAAGGTTATTTGTATAACTAGTGCTTGAAGTACCACTTGAGAAACTTTCCACACCCGCCTGTGACTAGAGCGTAAACATTTCTCTCATGTACAGCAATGACAGTCATACAACAATGACAGCACTCGCTTTACACATCGTAATTTTCCTACAGTTACTGTAAAGCATATAAATAATTAGTCTTACCAATAATTAGTTAATTACCAAACATCAAGTTTTAGCTTAGGTTAAATCCAGGCGTTGAACAAAAATAGGTGTTAACATGAAAAACAGGTTAAGTCGTAGCATCAGTGCCCAAAGGCTGTACTAGCTGATCATAGTCGTATCTTTAAGTGTTGTAACTTATCAAGCTTAATCGTATTACGTGCCTTATAAAAGCACCTTGCTGTGTGTTGTTTGGTTCGAAAACTAGAGTTCGGCAAAGAAAATTAGTGCATCAAAAGTAAGTTTATGCAACAATTAGCTACTTAGCGTGCCATAATATGTGCAAAGAAGCCTAGTAAAAAAAAGTAATTACATTGAATTCGTAAATCGATCTATTTGTATCTTCATTCACGGTTCACAGAGATATCAATGGACCAGCCCCTCTAAAAGCCCTATATACCATATAATACCTAAATAATTTAATAGTTAGTATTAGAAACCAGATTCTTACCACATTTTTAATGAACTTTATTCCAAAGAAAAAAGGTAAAGGTATGGCTGTTTTTTATTAAATCTTTCAGAACAAACCACAAACTTAACAGAGTAATTATTAATAAGTTCAAAGGACACATTAGCGCACTATTTTTCCAAACGATGCCATCCATGTCTTACTTGTATTTGTTTTCATATTTTAAAACCAATTTCCTCAGTGATAATTTATTCATATATCTTTGAACATTTTTGGTCCTAGGACTCTAGGCATGAGCCTGGGATTGTTTTTCACATTTTGATGTTTGACCTAGGGGTTGCTGCATTACACTAACATAAAATCCATTGGTGATTTTGTGGGATTTGAACCTGGGACCTCGGGGACCGAAGTCCTGCGCTCTATCCACTACACCAGCTCACTCCCCAGAGCTGTATATCTTTAAACAGTGTACAAACAGTGAGTTATATCAAATATTGTATCACAAACACAACCCTTGGATGCATACATGCAACACATAACTATAAAAGGTTACGTAGGTTAAGTAGGCTTTGATACGACTTGTCATCAAAGTTAAGTATACAAGTTAATATACACATACATATATGTAACTGTGTAGTTAGTGTATGTTATTTTTAGTTATTTGAATATATGTATATATGTAGGGAAATTATGAACAAACTATGGTATAGTGAATTGTCTTGGACAAAAAGAGACCGAAATATAAAACTTCTCTTACTTAATATAAAAATATTTAACGTTAACGTGCTACAGACACATTTAGTTTACATTTCGAACTCTGATGTATCAGATAATCATGGTCAACCTTAACTAAATCAACGATGGTAAAACACTTAAACATTAATTAATGGCCTACTATGATGTTGGGAAATCAAAATATAAATCTTTGTATTGCATTGTTATTATGAATTGATAATTTTGTATATATTTTAACTTTTGGTTTACATACTAGGTAAATCTAAATAAATAACTAATAAGCAACTATTTTAATTTATTTAAATGTATTGTCGCAGGTCTTCTATATAATAAAACATAACTGGCTACGACTTTAATATATGTTATAGATTTTAATATAGTTGAAATAAGAAAACGCATTATTGCCACAGTATGCCAGACAAATTAGTGTATACCATATCATTCTTACCGCAGGGGGCTCACGCTTGCGTGGGTTCGTGGCCTGGGCGACCACGCGGACCCTAGCTCTCCCAGAGGGGAGGTAATTGCCCGGTGTTGGAACCGGCACTTCAGGTAGACCACAAGCTATGGACGACTGGACAAGCCAGCCTCTTTGGGTTACCCAAAGTGAGAGTACCCAGTGACATTCCCTCCATTCAGGGTGGTGGGGGTGTTCAGCTCTGCTAGTGTTGATTAAGTTCATAGATCTTTCACCTGCCTGTAGCTTGTGGTTGTGACTGAGTCCTACCTGTCGTGCACGACTGACATTTTGTGAGGCATATCCTCGACTTTGGAAGTAGCCTCGTCCTGGGAGGTGAAATACCTAGCCCCCAGAGGGGAGGTAAATGCTCCGTGTTGGTATCGGCATTTTCAAGTTGGCCACAGACATGGACGACTGGGCATTGGGTCCCAGTGACATTCCTTTATCCAGGATGGAGGGGTGTTTAGCTCTAGGAGAGATGGAAGTACATCATAATCTCTAACCTAAGTGTCTGTGGTTCTTTGGGCTTCGGCCTGCTTGTTGTGTGCGACCAGCATTCAGTGGGCAAATCCTCGACTTTGGAAGTAACCTTTCCTGGAGGTGAAAACGGGCAAGTACAACGCAGCTCACGGGGACACTCAAGGGCAACGTAACTTTCCGCAGTGTGAGGGCAACGGTTTGTAGGTACTTATGCAAACCAATCCCTGTCTCTGAGCACGGACGGTATGGTTATCTTGAGTGTGGGGGGTTCTTCCCGGAACCTCAATTGAGTCAAGGGTGTCGCCACCTCTGGTGGATAGGTTCATCCGGGTGGGTCCCACTTCTATACCTGCCTCCTTTTGGGAAACCCTGATGGCCTGGCAGTGATGTTGGGTCTGACGGGCAAACGAAGTAGATCGGGTGCTGGGTCCGAGCCCGCCAGGGGTATCTGGGGATCTATCGCTCTGGTTATCTCTGGTTTCCCAGCAATGGGTAAGGCCTCGATCGGGCAGCGGTGTAAATGGGAGGTTGGGGTTCCCCCCGTCAGCGTGCTGACGGTCCCCTTCCTCCTGGCTTTCGATGGCGGGTTCTGCCTGTCAGGGATTAGATAGGTCCCGAGTGTTGCTTGCACTAAATGCGTCGGGGCGCTCTACCATGGACCTCTAGGTCTCGACCTAGTGGAACCCAGGTGGAGTGACGCTTAAACAAGCAGCCGGAATCCCTGGTTAGGATCGAGGGGCAACCCTCCTTCCGAAGGGTCTGCTTCGGCAGCCGGCGAGCCTGATGACCTTAAGTCATCCGCCCATGATGTGCTAAAGGTTGATGCGTAAGCTTCGGCCTACATCATGGGGCCCGGGTATGTCCTAAAGGATAGGTACCGGGTATGCAGTCAGGGGGCTTCGGCTCTCATGACAAAACGAAATGGAAATGGAAATGGAAATACCATATCATTCTTCTTGTTTCGTAATAAAAGGTTTATCCTCATTTAGAGTAAACTCGCTTTAAACATTGCAGGAATACAGAGTTGTTTAGATTATGCAAATCTTCCAAGGTTATCAGGTAAGACTAAGGCTTACTCAGCTACGATATTTACCTATCATCTTACTCAGGGATCGAACAGATGAAAAAAGTGTTATGAACTTAAATATGTAAACTGTGTAGTAATCCAACAAATTAATAATTAATCAGCACTTGCTTTATACAATGTGAAACGATTGGCTTAACCACTTCGCAGCTTCTTAAAATTTGAATATACTAATGATAAAGTTAGATTTACATAAACCGTAATACACAAATATATAATCTTGTTCAACATTTAGTTATCAAATGGCTCCACTCTTCAGATGTTTAGGCTCTTTAAACTTAGTTTTACAGTACTTTTACGATTTACTCCGTAAACTCATTTATGTTAGGATTATGTTTCATATAGTTTTAATTTGGCTTTCATTAAAAATATTCATTACTGTACTTTATGAGACTTAAAATTTATCTATAGACTGCAATCAACGTATTAACTTATAAATAATTAACTATCATTCTAATAGTGTACAACTATTTAACACGAAATATATTCATATAAAAATAAAAATAAATCTTTAAGAACCTTGATCTAATTTAATAATAGATAGTTTTCCTTTTTTGTCGTTATATGTATTGTTATTTGAAAATTATAAATAGCTACTGTACCTTTCAATTTTGCTCCTACAAAAAATACTGTTAGGACTACAATGAAAACATTTATAAAAACTAGAAAGTTTGAAATGTGAACGTGAACGAGGTCTCATTATTGCATACCTTATAATGTATGCCTAGAATAATGTATTCACAAAGTTTGTGTGTCATTGAACGTTAGGAAGACTTTTAAGTCTCAAAGCTTCTAAAGTAGCCCTAAAACATTTATTTTAATCTCAGCATCTCAGAGTGTAAACATATTTTCATCTGCATAAAACATTAAGCAAACCCCTTTAAGTCATAAGTACTAATACTGTTTTAACCGTTAAAACAAATATAGAAAAACAACATGTTTTTGACTAAGACTATCACCCTGACCCATGTAACTATGTTTGGCAACAATTGTATTACATCTCAACTCGAGCTTCCTAGTTCCCTAAAAGTAAAGGAGAAGGACAACCCACAAACACACCCACGTCAAAGACTCAAAATAATCAAAGCTAACCTAAATTAGTGTACTATATAAATTGACCTGATTGTTTAATGCAATTTTAAAATAAACTATATTTTGTGTATTTATTATTGATACGTGTTTAGATACACTCACAGACAGTAACGTTTTGGTAAAGTCAAAATTGTTTACATTTTGTAAACTTTATTCACTTTTCTTTATATAATTAAATTTAGAAAAGTTAAAACGTACCCAATATAGTTCATAGATCTTATATTAGAAAATTCACTTGATATTGGCACTGTTTTATTTACAATAACAGGTTTAAATTACCTGTATCCGTCAAGTGTTCCTGGTTTGTATTTGGTTGACTAAAGCTGTTTCATGTTAATATTATCACATCTCCAGGTCAAATTGTTGCATTGATTCATTCCATAAAATGGTCGTCATAAGGTTTAAAGTTCACAAAAAATAACACATACACGTACACGAAACATTTAACACTGATTGACAAAAAGTTAAAAAGTTAAACACTGATCAGTGTTGAATGTTTCGTGTACGTGTATGTGTTATTTTTTGTGAACTTTAAACCTTATGACGACCATTCTATGGAATAAATCAATGCAACAATTTGACCTGAAGATGTGTTAATATTAACATGAAACAGCTGTAGTCAACCAACCACAAACCAGAATCACTTGACGGATACAGGTAATTTAAACCTTTTATTGTAAAAATCAGTAATACAGAGGCTATACCATAAAAATGTTTTATTTAGCCATATCATATAGTGTTCTTATTTACTTGTACATAAACATGGACAACTTACATTACGTGTTTAATTAATTCCTAGGTCACAAAACAATGTAGACACATCATAGGAATCCTCATATCTTAGTAAATTATCCTATATAAAGGTCCCTTGCGCTTATTTAACTAAAATCAAAATAGTTTTTATTTGTTCCTATTTAATGTCTTTTTTTAAGAATTATGTGTTATACTAATGATCTCTCAGTTGCAGAAGTGGAAACATCTGTCATTTATTTCTGGTTACTAGTTTTTTTTGTCTATTTTAACATGAAACTTCCACGTTTTTCGTGCTCATTCTTTGGATTAAATTTTACTTGTAAATCTTCATAGTAGGCTGTAAAGCTCCTTCAATCCGATTTATTCGAGCTTTTGAACCATTGCCAACTTCCTTTGGTCGTGAATATATTTTGTTTTCATAACAATGATTAATTAGATTAAACATAAATATAAATAGTTTCCAACCCTTTAAAATATGACCTCATCATACGTATCGTGGACTTATTTAACTTAACACTATGCAATTAGTACATTGTGGATACATTTTAAAATCCAAACATTCATTTTAACTACACATGTTTTAGTAATGCCAATGTATTTCAGTAATTAGCAATACCACAAAAAATAAGCAAAGGCGTCATAACGTAGGCGTACTTACTGTTGGGTAAGTAATTGAGTTATCAAATCAAATCAAAATATTTTTATTCGTACAAGACTAGTACATGTTAGTACATCTGAATAGTGTCAACTGACAACCTAGTTATTTAAATTAACATTTGCTTAATTAATTAAATTATCCATATACTACCTATTAAATATATTACTTTGCAAAACAAGTAAGTTTTTAGTTTTAGTTTAAATTTGGAACTGTTATGTATTAAATTCCAACACTAGCTGATGATATTGGTGGATAGAAACAAACTGTGTGTGGTAAGGTCTAATGCTAGCTGAGGAGACAATTATCAACTATACATATCAACTTCAAATGTTAAAACTAACTAACAAGAAAAATTAAGTTACCAACAAATTTAAATTTTACCAAACAGAGTATGGGCAAGCATTTATATCTATCCTTCCCTGACTCTTATGGAAATTATATTGTATTTTATATAGTCCCAAACACATTTATGAACTATGATGATTTGCAAATAAAAATAAAAACTACAAACATAGGTCTAACTTGTCTTCACTGAACATTTAAAACTATGTCAATGGAGGACTCATATAAATTATGATTCCATTACTATTGTATAGTTGTAGTGGAAAGATGTAGTTGAAATCGAGTCCTTTACAAATGGGATATTAAATTGTTTAGTGAGGTGGCATTGTTATTGTTAACCACCACTGTTTTGCCAGTATTTACTATTTGATGCCAAGGTGGAGGCACAGTGTTCTCTCAATTACGTTTAGACATTTTATTTAATGTGTTCCTTACCCCATTCCCATTGAAGATTTACATTAAGACTCCTAGTGGATCATCCCTAGTGTGGTGAATTAATTCTACATTTGCTTCAAAAAGTGCATTTCTAGGCATAGTACTCATTGAGTACAAACTTTGTTGTATTATCTGTAAAAGTAAAAAATTTAAATGCCGTTCCCAAACTTACAAGATACAAGATACAAGAACTATGACATTTTAGGGTCAAAACTTAAAATATTGTTTTCATAACAATGAAAAATTAGATTAAACATCCGATTATGGTGTTTTTACTAATCATTTATCTATATTCTTAAATACAAATATAAATAGTTTCCCCATTAAAATATGATCAAACGACATTGTGGATATATTTTCCAATCCAAGCACTCATTTTAACTACACATTTTTTAGTTATTCCGATGCATTTCAGCAATTCCAAATACCACGCCATTAAGCAAAGGTGTCATAACGTAACTTTTTAACTGTTGGGTAAGTAATTGAGTTAAATTCCAACACTAGCTGATAATAATATTGGCGGATGGAAACAAATTGTGTGTGATAAATTCTAAAACTAGCTGAGGAGACAATTTTACCAAAGATATATATCAAATTTAAATGTTAAAACTAACCATCAAGAAAAATTAAGTAACTTACAACTTTAACTAAACAGACTATGTTAAGCATTTATTTCTATCCTTCCCTGACTCTTATGGAAATCATATTAAATTTTATATAGTCCTAAAAACATTTAGGAACTATGATATTTGCAAATAAAAATAAAAACTACAAACACAGGTCTAACTTGTCTTCACTGAACATTCAAAACTATGTCAATGGAGGACTCATATGAATTATAATTCCATTACTATTGTATAGTTGTAGTGGAAAGATGTAGTTGAAATCGAGTCCTTTACAAATGGGATATTTAATTGTTTAGTGAGGTGGCAGTGTAATTGTTAACCACCACTGTTTTGCCTAGTATTTACTATTTGATGCCAAGGTGGAGGCACAGTGTTCTCTCAATTAGGTTTAGACATTCTATTTAATGTGCTCCTCACCCCATTCCCTTTGAAGATTTACATTAAGACACCTAGTGGATCATCCCTAGTGTGGTGAAATAATTATTCTACATTTGCTTCAAAAAGTGCATTTCTAGGCATAGTACTCATTGAGTACAAGCTTTGTTGTATTATCTGTAATAGTAAAAAAATTAAATGCCGTTCCCAAACTTACGAGATACAAGATACAACATCTATGACATTTTAGTGTGAAAACTTAACATTCTGGTTGAAAATTTAAAAAAGCTGTCTTATCTATATTTAATGATAAACGATTTTAATTGATGTATTGAATTATGCCAGTTGTAGTAAATATATTTGGTGAGATTTCTAAAGTATTTAAGATTGAATGTTTTAAAATTAATGAGGTGTCATCTGCGTATGTTATAATTTTGTCATTTTCGTCACTATCTTTTTAAGTGTTATAAGACGTTTCTTTTATTTACTTTCTGTATTTATGTCATTCCCGTAAATACAAATAATAGAGGCCACTTGTTTTATACAATTTAGATAATTAACTCAGAAACAAAATTTTATCCTATCAAATTTTTACTAAAACTAATTTCAACCGACCACATGCAGCAAATAATCTGCAAAGTAAAAAACAATCTTAGAACGGGGGCTGTGAAGTCCTAATAATTCTCAATTACCCAGTTGCCCTGGTAAACCCATCCAAAAAGATCTTGTCCACATCTGTTGCAAAAACCCTTTAGGTACACTTGGTCCCTGGGTGGTGCTTAGTGAAAAAGTACTTTCGGCATTCTGTGATCTCTACTATGTTACATGCATGTTTCACATAAACGCTATAGAGAATTGAGACAAAATGTTTTCTCAATGGTGTTAAGGTGAAGAAATATTGTGTTGTGGAGAATATTGGTAAAATGGTTTTGACTTGGGATTTGGGTAAACTGTTTTCGAGTGTGAAAACAACACAACCCTTTGGTGTTTCAAATAGTCGATTAACCTCTGACCCATTAACCAAACCTTACACAAAGAATGTACAGTACTACCCTTCGATCCTATTCATGTTTCAATAGCACTATTATGGGGTTGATTCATTTGATGTTGCATAACATTTTTGATTTGATTTACAGTGCAAATTTAAACGCAGAATGAAACGAATAATCTTGTTTTTTTATTGTTACTTATTGTGCTGTGGTGCCTCAGATAGGTTTTGAGTCCATATGTTATCAATTTATATTTACTTTGTTAAACAATAGTTTCTAAGAATTTTGGTTAAAATTATATTGCTAAACTACCTGCAGTCAAGTTGGTTGTAACTGGAATGGGAAGCGTAGAAATGCAATGTGTGATGTTAATATAAAAATATTATAAAAATATTATAAAAATATACATTAAGTATTTATTTTTGAGTAACGTGCAACAGTTTCAATAAATTCCTAATAATACCCCACCTCATAAATAACTCTAAAACGTTGCATATCAGCTGATCAGTAGCGAATTTAAACAACAGGGATACCTCATGTTTATCATTGAACCAGCTTAACGTTTAAGCTTGTATTGTCGTTAGAGAGTGCATCACAGTACTTGTAATTTGAGTTGCGTTAGGTCATTATGATATTTTTATATTAAAATTTGGTTAGAAGTATTTCAAGGTAAATATGCATATGAAATGTTATTCAAGAAAATTAAAATATAGTAAAAATGTATATACATTATTAAAGTTTTCTCAAAATTGTTGTAATCCCACTTTACGAGGTGGCCAAATAGAAATTACTGTAATACATGTTTGCAACTGTGAGGAATAATAATGAGTGGGTTTTGAATGAATGAATGAATGAATGAAAATCCTTCTTTATTGAGGCGAACTTAGGACCTCATGGTCCTTTCTTACAGTTAACCTCTAAATAATAATAGTAATAACAATAATACATGATATGAACAAAAGTAAAATACACATTTCGTAACATAATTAATAATAAACAACATAACATACATTTATTTTCCTAGCATACAGTCACACACACATACACTCTTTGCAGCAGCTAAGCCTAACGCACGCCATCCCGCCACGCCACTACCATCCGGTTGAGATAATATTCTTTCAGTGTCGCCTTCAGTCGGGATCGGTTTTCTATGGATTTAATGGCATCGGGTATAGAGTTCCATAGGCGGCATGCTGTGACTACAAATGATTTATTATAAATAGTTGTTCTGTGACGAGGAATGCGCAACGTAGACGAGCCAGAGCGAGTATCCCTTGCACCTCTTTCATTCAAAAATTCAAAATTCTTTGCAATGTAATTTGGAATTCCAAGATTGATAGCCGAATGAGTGATTGAAAGTATTCGGAGTTTTCTGAGGTCATCTAATTTCAAAATTGATTCATTTATGTAATAAGGTGTGACGTGGTCGTCCTGCCTAAGGTCAAACAGAAATCTAATACAATAATTTTGTGCACGTTGTAGTTTTGTTGCCAAAGCCACAGTCATATCATTAACCACAGTGTTGCAGTAATTGAAGTGTGGAAACACAAGTGATTTGACCAGTAAGAGTTTAATGTGAAAAGGAAGGAGTCGTTGCATCTTCTTCATTGTGTGAATGGCGGCAAATACTCTTTTACAAGTATCTACCACCGCGTCAGTCCAGTCTAATGTGCGGTTCATCAGCAATCCAAGACTTTTGATTTTGTTTTGATATTGCAAAGTAATTCCATTTACAGTGAGTTTTGGTAAATTGTCTTCTTCAAGTTTGTTTAGTAAACGTGAGTGACCTATAATGATTGGTTTTGTTTTGTCAGGATTGAGTCTAAGTCCATTCTGTGCTGCCCATTGAACAATGTTGTCAATGTCGTGATTCATTATGTCTATAGCTTCATTTATATCGCTGACTTTAAAATGAGAATAAATTTGCAGGTCATCAGCATAAAAATGAAACTTTACGTGGTGTAGTACTGTACTAATGTCATTAATGTAAACAGTGAAAAGTAGTGGGCCAAGAATTGAACCCTGAGGAACTCCACAGGGAACATTTCTCCAGTCGGACGTCAAGTTGTCATGACATACACACTGCTTTCGGCTCTGAAGATATGATCTCATCCATTTTAGTGAATTATCAGAAAAACCTAAAAGTTGGAGTTTGGCTAGAAGAATGCTATGATTTACAGTATCGAAAGCTTTGCTGAAGTCAAATAAGGTTAAAATAGTGCATTGGCTGTGATCCATAGCAAATCGTATTTCATCAGTTATATGGAGCATCGCTGTTTCAGTGCTGTAATATTTACGAAATCCAGATTGGAAACTGTTGAGGATATTGTTTACTGACAAGAATTCGGAAACTTGAGAATGGACAATTCTTTCAAGAGCTTTAGAAAGAGCTGGAAGAATACTAATTGGTCGGTAGTCTTGCGGAAGTGATGGGGATGAGATCTTATTCAATGGGCGGACAAGCGCAGCCTTCCATTTTTCTGGGAAAATACCTGATCTGAGTGAGGTGTTGAATATGAAGGTTAATGTTGGGAGGAGAGCAAACAAGATACGTTTAATCAACGAAATCGAGATTCTGTCAGAACCAGTGGCATCAGACGTTATCCGCCTTATAGCCTTCAAAACATCAATCTGCAATATTGGCTTGAAGTTAAATTGAGGAATAGTATTGGGCAAGTGACGTGATTTTAACTGAGTTAAATGGTTCTGTACTACTGTGACGTTTGCATTTGACGAAACTGATAAGAAAAAATCGTTTAAATCATTCAATGGTATTGTTATTGGAACAGGTTTAACTTCTTTTCCAAGTCCAAAACGTTTCAGATTACGCCAGCGAACAGCAGAAGATTGTTTTCCTTCGGAAAACAATCTATGAAAGTACTGAAGTCGAGAGTTGCGCAAATGTTGTTTAACTTGATTTCTAAGCTGGCGATACTGGGCCATAAGCCCCTGGTCTCTAGTTCTTTTAGCTCTGCGATGGACTGAATCCCGCCGAGCCATTAACCTAATAATCTCCTCAGTGATCCACGGAACGGGGCGACTTTTACTAACCCTACGGTTCACAATTGGAGCGTGTTTGTCGTATAATTTTATTATGGTTTCATTAAGTGAATCAACCATATCATCAACTGACTCCAGGGTATGTATGGAGTGCCAAGGTATTGATATAACTTCTGACAAAAACTCTGCTTCATTAAAATTTTTAAAATTTCTGTAAGAGATGAATTTTTGTTTGGGCTTAGGAGCTCTCATGGCAAGGGCGCAATAAATTAGGTCATGTCGTGAAATGGCAGGAACTGGAAGCTGGCCATGGTGGACTGAAAATTCGGGATCACTTAAAATAATAAGGTCTAGTATTGTATCAGCTTCAGCAGTGTGATGCGTCGGGTCCAGTGGGAGTATCGTCATGTTGCAAGAGTCAAACATGTTTGTCAATTGTCTGCAGTAGTAACTTCCAGGTTTGAGTAAGTCACAGTTAAAGTCACCCATGATCAAGACACGACTGTAGCCTGGCATGAGGCGCAAGAGAGAATTTTCAAAGTCGGCCAGATGACCCACTCCCGGAGGGCGGTAACATGCCCCCAGGAGAAGAGCATCTGAACCACACAAACCAATTTCTAAAAAAATAAATTCGGGTTTCGCCAAGTACTCACCCGGGGACTCGCACAACTGCCTGGCTTGCAAACCATCTTTTACATAGACAGCGACGCCACCACCTATTTTTCCCAGGCGATCATTTCTGAAAATTGAATAGCCAGGCAGTGCAATCAATCCAGATGAAATACTTGGCTTTTCAGTTTTTGAAAAGTTTTTGAAAACTTTTGGTTTCAGTATGATGTAGAAAAAAATATTAAATCTGCTCGATATTAGGTTTAGAAGAAGTGTGATATGTTGGGTAAAATTAAGATAAAATAATTTAGAATATAATTTTATTCATTATATTTTTAGTTTACCAGGAAATTATCATTTTTGAGACAGCTATTAAATACAGTAGAGAGGGGTGTAGTTTTAGCGAATTTCCCTATAGGGAAGTAGCTATTACCGTAGGTGGCACGGTAAGACCTAGACCCGGGACCTATTTACTTTTTCATTTTGATGTCCCCAGAGGCCAAGAACACTATTCGTTCAAATTTTTATATATGTATATATATATATATATATATATATATATATAGACTTATATATATATAGTTTGATTGAGCCGACGTTAAGTCCTCATTCTAGCATGAGGACGACGATAAGTGCTCGATAGTGAGGACCTGCGGTGAGTACTTAACGTTCCTTCATGCCGACGTTAGGTACTCCCCCCACCACACTTCCCTAGTCTCGCTTGCTTTAGGTCCTCACGCCACCCAAGTCCTCATTTCTAACATGTGTAGCAGATCGTGGGAATAATCCCTCTAGTGTGATACGTACACAAAGTGAAAAATACCCGTTTGGTTGTAGCTTTCTCAAGTCCTAGTTTACATGTTTTGAATAATGCATTTAGTGCATGCATCTTAATGCAAACTTAACCAAATAATTAGCTGTTATCCTTAATACGTGAACCATTAGTAAATTTTAAATGTATTTTAAATGAATTACAGTAGTTGCAAGCCAGAAAAGCGTTGTTTTAACGATTATTTACTTTCACGTCCAGCCAGAAATGCTTATTCAATGTATAACCTTCAAACTAATTAACAAGTGGTTGGCTACCCATATAAAATAATGTTAAAATGTTTTATGCTGTATTATTGTTTGTAATAAAAAGTTGATACCCACGTAGTCTGCTAGAATTTTAACCGTTTTGCCGTATCTCAAGCCGTCGAGATATAAGCATTTGAAAACAATAAAGCTGTCCCGCACCGGCAGCGCCTGGAGTTTGTAACCTTTGCACCTATTTCAGAGTCAACGCTGACATTATTTTGCAACGCACTGATATAAAAATGAAACTGTTTAATTTATTGGTTGAGGTCTGAGTTTTCAGTTGTCCGAGTTTGCTAAACATTACTAAATATTAGGAAAATCAGTTGTCCGAGGTTCATTTGTACGAGGTTTAATAAATAACTAATAATACTTAAATAAATAAACTGCCCAAGTTTTCATTTGTCCAAGGATGGTTTAAATTGGAATAATAGTATTTGGTTAAATCCACTGTCCGAGCTTTCATTTGTCAGAGGGTTTAAAAGAGTTTAAAATAATTTTGAAATAGCATTTGTCCGAGTTTTTAACGGTCCGAGTATCATTAGTGCCAAAAGTGACTCCACCGCCGAGGCGCTAGTACAGTCCGCGCAAGAAGTAATCAGACCAACAACGTCATTTAATTACACAGACATACGCCATTTAATGACATACATTCGTAGTAAACATTCAGAGACAAAAATCTCTCAAAATTGGGTTGTTGAAGGTTCCTTATTTTATTTCCAAAGTAACCATGTTTTAATAGACAGTTTCACCAACCCATTGAATAAGGGAAAACTATTTAAATCTTGATGGGTACTCTAGTTTTCTCGGAGTAGGCCGCGTAAATTGGCATTTTGGCGTTACAGACACAATAATAGACAGTCAAACAAACAAACTGACAGAAATTGAAATAAGAGTAGTTTTGGATATCTTAAGATGTGAATCTTAAATATAACAAAAAACTTCATGACTCTACGCAATAAACGGACAAAATAGTATATTTTGTCACTAGGGCCTAAAGTGACTCTTTTTGACCAAAGGTCACGTTTTACAATCATTGAGAAGCTGAGGTTGGAAAATGAGCAAGGGTTAAACAGTTACTTTTTGCCTGTGTGATTAACTAAATTTTCTTCATATTGTATCAATTAACAAAAACAAAGCTAGAAAACTAAATAATTTGTATTTAAAGATAACCTTTCAAACCGACTTCCAGCTTGTTTCCAATTCTGCTTATGCAAATAAGCAGCTGTTTAGTAAGTAATTCAATTATTTCGTCTATTACGATTGTGTTCCTATGACATCGATATGTCGAGCAATCGTCAACAACAGGCTAAAGCAATCGATAAATAATTTCAATCAATACGATTGCCAATCGAAATTTACTACAATTTACAACAGCTGATTTCTCCCTAGAAAGTAAAAATATGCTACTTTAAACCCACAATACATGCATTAAAACGGCTGTTTTTGCTGTATTATGACGAAAATGTGACTTTATTTGTTTAGATGCCCAGCTGACTTATTTGCATTTCCACTAAAAATAAAATATATGCCTAGCAAATAAATGGGTAACCGCTTCTTTTAAAACATAAATAGCAACTGACGAATAAAAGTAAAGAATTCGAAACTAAACTAGAGTTTTGTTTTGAAAGATTGCCAAGTATGTACACCTATTGAATTTTGTTTTCATTTAAGGAATGTCACCGGCCAAATCGCGTAAAAATGAAATTTAAAATAAAATATAAAACTAATTCATTTCAAACGAAAACCGGATGGCCTATAGTGTGTCTTTTTATAGTGACGAGAAATTTTACGTTTTTAATAATTATACAATAATGACAATAATCAGCCACAAAGTTTCGTTTGTTATATTTTGAGGTCGTCATGTCACACATTTTGTGTTTGAGGTAAATTACCATGATATATCCGTGATCATAAGAGATAATAACGATGTTGCCGTTATCGTGGGTGAGGACCACGACGTTGCTGTGGTCGTTTGAGACAACAACGATGTTGCCATTATCGCAGGAGATAGCAATCTACTTATGACGTGTTGACTGTAGATGATCTAACACGGAATGATAGGGTACTATAACAGATCAATTTACTAATTTTCCTTTGAACTTGTGACATGACACTCTGCTATCCATTAGCAACAAATAATTTTTTCTTTGCCATTTACGTATGCATATATGCTAAGGGTTGGTAGCTTTTTATGGTTCGAAAGTGAGCTCAACTGACCTGGTCATTAGTCTTTAAATACACGATCCTGACTTATGAGATAGCTGATCTTAGACTGGCACAAAACTACACAGATCATCTCACAACATTCTAAACTCACACTTCACTCATATTTTGGAGAAAAGTGCGCACCTAGATGGGAAATAATGTTCCTAAATAAACAATAAAGTACTCGAAAAGGTACTTGGTTGAGAAGGGGTTTACTGATGATTAAGTTATTTGATTTATTTATTTATTGAGTTATTAATGATTTAGTTATTTGTGACGATTGTTCACAATATTACACTTCCTTGATAAGTAAAAATTTAACTGTATAAAATATAGCTTTGAGTACAAATTTTGCCAAGGGGTACGAAACATACACAAAATACATTACAAAAGTAACGCTAAAACATCCGAAGCTTACGTATCCCATTCACAAACCTTCTAAATGCTTTGACGCCACGACAGTTGTTATGTAATGACAAACTGTGTGAATCTTCTTAACCAACGTGCAATAGTTATTTGTGTAACTAGTGTGCGACGTAGCGCACTATGCAACAAAGGCAATTTACATTCGCGTTACTTTTCCTACAGTTACTATAAAGCATATCTATTGTCATGTCTCCTTATGAAGGGGTTGGTAGCTCAGAACTCAAAGAACGAAACCGTTGATCTCCAAACAAATTTATATTCTCAAAACTACAAAACCCGGCGTCACACCGTCCTAAGGTCCCTAACTATTAAAACAATACAATATGAAACCATACTATCCCTGCTACTAGCAGCCGTAACAAGTAGTACACTCTTCTTGTCTCCGCCGTTGACCCTTGACTCCGACCATCGACCGCTACAGTGCAACTCGTGGTGTACTCGGGCGTTGTCCACTGTCCAGCCGCAGAATATGGGGAATATGGGCCTGGACGTCACACTATACATTTAATAAGAAACATATATATTGTGATAATTGTTTTGAAGCTGTCATGTAACCAATCACCATGTTCAAGGTTTCGTAGGTCATGGCACGTAGATTTGCAATCAAACAACACATTTTTGAAATACCTTTAGGAATCTGCCACAGTGACCTTTAAAGTTACCATGTTATCCTTATGGAGGAATGTTTTGTTAACATTTAAATAGATAAATGTTTTGAAATGTACACTAATAAATAACTCGTTGCTCGATATCGAGCAAAACTGCAATTTGTAATAAATGAAAAAAGAATTGAAACATGAATAGAACTCAATCAAAGAGTCACTCAAAGTTACTTAAAGACTTTTTAAAAATTAAAAATAAATCTTTTTGCAGCGTGATCAAACACTGGTAATGGGATTAAAACTCCATCTTTGCTTAATGACTGTCCCAGCACCTTATTGATTGACCATTGACATCACTAAAGCAGGAATTATGGGGAACTTTGTCTGTTGTAATGAAAAATGGAGAAGTGCCTCAAAAACGGATGCAAAGTTACACGGAGAATAAGCATCCGCGCACCAGCTGATGATGTTCTTATTACTACTGCACTTCACAATTTGTGTACTGTTTCTAACCGCATCCTTTGGTGCTCAAGTTTCGCATGAGTATCACCCCGGCATCACCCTTTAAAATTAATATGTGTAGTGAAACGGCTAAACTATTCAAAAATTCAGTTTAGTCCTAATTCTGAACACCATCATCATAAGTGGCCACAATGATGTCAATAATGCCATACACTTTTGACCTACCAGGCATTTGATTACTGCCACTCTGTATTTTTCTAATGTTCCATTGGGAGGGTGATACAAGAGGAGTAGGTGGCATTTAATTTAAACTAGTGTAGGCCTACATGTTGCTCGAATTCGAACAATTGCTAAGTATTACAGGCGTAATTTTAAAACGAATAACAGTCATAATTTCTAATGACTTAAAAATATTTGACTCAAAGATTATGGAAATACTCAAGATGTACATAATAGATCGATATAATCAAAATTTCTTGTAATATCTTATCATTTTTCAAAAGCTGATCTTGTTTGTTTGTTTTTTCTACAAATAGCCTTACTCATAGCCGCATTAGGTTGTCCATAATAACGATTATAGATTCTATAAAAAAACATTCTTTCATTTCTTCTCCTTGGTGGTGTTCTATGACTTTCCTATGTTTCCATGGTTTGCAAATCGGCTCTTTCAATGATTACTAAGAAATGCAGCACATTGTTGATTCAGTTATCTTTTTAGTATATAAAATATCCAGGCTCTCTCGCTTTTTTCCATTGTAATATTCATACGCCAATCCAAATTCAAATATTAAATATTTTATTTCAACTAAGTCAGTAAATGTCTGTAGCAAACTGTTAAATTAGCAAACTTATTGACTGTTTACAATTAACATATTATGTTCTTCTTCTCACTTTTAATTTCTGACAACAGCTGGAGTTTCATAAAAATGTTTGTCTCCCATGTTAATATTATGGACAAATACGAAACTTTAAATACGAAACCCTTAAGGGCCCTAGGGCTTCACTCTCTAATTATTTCCACAAAAAAAAGTTTCCTGCACAACTCCACGTCACGCTCTTTCCAGTGACACCAAAAACATGTCAATCGGTTCAGTAGTTTCGGAGGAGCAATTGTCACAAAATACCTGCTTGGGTATTAAATAAGTATAGATAAAACACGAAAGTTAATCAAAAAACTGAAAAAACGCAATATAGAAATGTCGATACACCTTACAAATTACATTATAAATAGGTAATGTTACGGGTAACTGCACTGCGAATGAGCACTTCTAAACTTTCATTCATCATACCGCACTGTAACCGTAACTAAATTATAATTTACAAAAATACAATTTCGTAGGGTATGGAAAATCTACACGGGTGTGTCCAAGGTTCAATTTAATTTGTTATTTGGCTGGGCTCAGACCATACGAATTTATCATTAACTCAGTCAACCATTTGGTCATCATTATCGCTCAGATTAAAGCCAATCAAACCCAGATCTTGTTTCATTACAATTCAAATATAAATTTTGGCTTTGCTCTGGAAGTAATAAGTCCTGCAGTCTGTGTTTAACCTTAAGAACTATTTCAAACGAATACAATATATTTATTTGTAAACAATATGGATTAAGTTTGATCCAATGTTGACGGATAGTGTCATTGTTCCAAAACACGTAATACGCAAACTCCTCCTAGACGGCTGAAGTAATCATTTCCAAATTTTGCATGGTGATAAAGACCATATCAGTGAGTGGTAACATCTATATGGCGTTAACAAATTATCAAAGGAATCCGCCCCACAATCTCTCAAAATTGTAATCCTTTTGGAAGCCGTATTTGACACAAAAACAAAGGCATAAGATCAGTTATTAGACTTTCATTACTTTCCGACAATTTAATCAGACGTACAATGCTGATTGACCAAGAAGTTATTAATCAAATTTTACAACAGAAATTGGCTTATGATAACAGCATTAAAATTTTAACATGGCAAAATTTACAATGTTTTAATGCAAAGGATGTATACAGGATGATCAACTCAAGGAGGCCACCATTGGGATATCGTAAACGGTAAAAATTACAGAAAACTTTAAATGGGGGACATTCCTAAATTTTTTGTGACAGTTAAAAATATCAATTTAGTTTTTCGAAATTCAGCCGCCAAATTCGGCGGCCAAATTAAAAATTTCTTATGGAACGCCCTATATTTTATCCTGTTTTCGGATAGAAAATGTAATTTAAAAACGCTTATGAAAAATGACTTCCGGTGTACGTTTTTAGCGAATTTCCCTATAGGGAAGTAGCTATACATCATGTAGCTCCTAAACCACTACGTTTAGAGCAAAAATGCGAAGAGTAAATGGGTCTTAAAATTGCATCTACATTCCAAAAAGGCAATAAAATGCGTAAAAAATATTGCAATTATTTCAAAAATGGCAGCAAACTTGAAAAGTGGAAAACTGTCATTTTAGGATGTAGATGCAATTTTAAGACTTATTTACTCTTGGTATTTTCGCTCTAAACTTACTCGTTTAGGGGCTACATGAAGTAAAATGTGCACCGGAAGTCATTTTATAATCGGCTGTAGCTCCTGAACGAGTGGGTTTATAGAAAAATGCCAGGAATAAAAAAACTTTAAAATAGCACTTTCTATCCGAAAACATTATAAAATATAGGATGCTCCATAAGAAATTTCAAATTTGGCCGCCATATTGGAAAATGGTGGCTGAATTTCGAAAAACTAAATTTATATTTTCAACTGTCACAAAAAATTGTGGCCTCTTTGAGTTGATCACTCTGTGTATATTATAACACTGTACTGTACTAACGATTTTATATTATATTTAAAATCCAAGCATTGGTTAAGCTTATACAGACAAAAATGTAAAGGCTTAGATGCCTAATAATAATCTAAACTAGCACATTACAAAATTACAGAACAAAATACAAAATAACTAACCAATTAGGCTTATGCTCCATTGACATTACATACTGAGAATAAAGATTCCACGTATGTGAACCAAATTTACCATTGACTTTGGATACTGTACATAGCCATCTCATTTACAGTATGTAAACCAGATGTACGCGTACCATTGACTTTGGACAAGGCAAGTTGACCTTTCATTTATGTAAACCAAAATACCATTGCAAGGTCCTTGGATACTGCAAGGAGACCCTTTTATTTGAACCATATGATCTATTGATTTTGAATACGGTACAAGGAGACTTCTCATTTACGTGAACTAGATGTAGCAATGATTTTTGAAACTGCATGTAAATATCCCATTTACAAGGTAAGTGTAACACTTACGGTAAAACAGACGTAAGTGTTACATCTGTTTAGAAGGCTTTGGCTCTAAAGCCCACGAGTTGACATCTCATTAACGTGAATCAGGTCTAGCATTGACTTTGGATACTGCAAGTAGAAATCCCATCCACGTTCATGTAAAATATATGTAGCATTAGCTTTGGAAAAGTATTGGGTATGTTTGCTTCGCACAATATTGCCAGCACACAACTGTATTGTACACCTAGGTCACTAAATGACATAATATTACCGATAAAATTAATTTATTTTACGTGTTTTATATAGTTTTAAATAACTTCTTGATCAGCATTGTACGTGTTATTAAATTTACGGAAAGTAAATAAAAGACACGTCTTATAACACTTAAATCATATAGTTACCCTTCCACGTATACTTACGTATAGAAGTGTTATAAGACGTTTCTTTTATTTACTTTCTGTATAATTTTAAAGTAACACTAGGAGCAAAATCTGGCTTTGCCCGGGTACAAATTATAGACCAAAACTATCACGCATTTTCATATTGTATTTTTAATGTCATAAAACACCCAAGAATATTGAAGATCACCCTAGAAAACTCTGAAATGTTAGAGAGAAAAATTAAAACATTTGCACCCAAGTTTATGTTTAACATGATCTCAAATATTAATCACCTTTCGACATACTGTACATAACATACTACTTCTGATATGAACATAACCCCATTGTTACAAAACTTGATTATACGGAAATACTTAGGCTATACAGTTCAAGATTACACATTTTCTTAAAACGCAAATACTTTAGGTAAGAAATATACATTTAACAACATCGTAAAACCATGTAATGCCGACGATCAATAATTTTGTAAACAGCATGTAACGTTAATATTTAAGTGACAGTTTAACTACAAATTAGTTACAACAGTTAGAGCTACAGTTAGTTCAAACAAATTATGTACATTGAAACGAACTTAATATGATTGTGTCGGCTGCTAGACTTAAAAAAAATATAAACTTAATTTATACAATTCTGGAACCCTAAAGCTGACAGGAGTTTGTACAAATAAAAAAAAACTAAAATTATCGCTTCGACATTCTTTTTCTTTCAACATTACATTTCTTTCAACACAAAACGCACGAAAATCCGCTATGAGTTTGAGTCTGAATCTTGAAATAAAAATAGGCCCACCCTCTACTTAATAGAAATGACTTGAAATATGCAGTATGTGAATTCGATAACTTGAACAATTGTGGTATATTTTGCTAAAATATGAACTAGGATTTTTTCAAGAATTTGTCTTTATGCGAGTCAACTAGCTACTCCGAATTATATTCGGTTTTTAGCTACTACTCGATTAACGTATGTTGGATTGGTCAAACACTCGTTTTTAAGTAAATATGTTTTGCGAATTCTGAGACTTAGTAAGTCTAATTGAAGTCTATTATCCACATGGTTAGATTTTAAAATCCGTTTAATTGATTAAATATGAGATATAACTTGAAATTAAGTTAATATCCACGGTAGTTTAATCATAGATTTTTTGGTCCTAGGACGGTAGGCACGAACCTTGAATTGTTTTTCACATTACTTTAGGCTAGACCCTAGGGGTTACGGCTTTACTACTTAGATAAAATCCATTGGTAATTTGGCGGAATTTGAACCCGGGACCCTCAAGAGCCGCTCCCACGCTCTAACCACTAGACCAGCTCGACCCCCCCCAGTTTAATCACAGATTAAAGTACTCCTTTAATCTATAGTTTATTCAACAACCAAAACCACAAATACAAATATGTATTACCGTTGCAGTGATGCAATCTCTTTGCCACTTTGCCCCAATTTTGCACACTTGCATGGAATTTAATACAAGTAACACCCTCCAAAAGTACATAAAGACTTTATAGTTAGTTTATATCACAGGAGTAACTTCTTGGCATCCTACAACACCCGGACCCTTGTTAGTGCGTTAAAATGAGAGTGTCTGTATGACAGAGCGCGCCGGGACGAGTCTCAAGGTCATTACAAAGTTACAGTAAGCGCACATCAACTACATCAACTACTTCCGCTTAAGATTAGATATATAATCTATATAAATAAAATTACAGTTTAGTCTGTACATCGCGTAGAATCGTGCATGTTTTGGTTATTTTTACGTTTCATAGCCTAAGAAAGCCAAAACGAGTCTTATCTCAATTTCTGTCTGTCTGTCTGTCTGTATGTCTGTTTTTTCTGGCATTCTGTCTGTGACGCAAAAATGTCAATTTACACGGCCTATACCTAGAAAACTAGCACAAACCTCGCTACTTTGGAAATAAAAAAACGAGCCATCAAAACCCCAATTTCGTGAGATTGTTGTAAAGTTTTCTCCTAATGTTTACTAATTCATACATTTGATAAAATAACAAACACCTTTTTAGATTAAATCCCACTTCTAGCTGTCACTACATTAAATGTTGTTTACAAATACCGCAACCGTTTCTGATCACGTTTTGTAAGCAAATCCAAAGCAATTAAGTGAGATTAAAAACGTTGTGCTTTACCTTACTTATTGGATTTAATAAATCGCAAGTGCATCAATTGTTCTTGAGTTTTGATAACTGGTAAAAAGACCGAGAATCGGTGTTGTATAGGGTTGAAAAACTTACATTTTTTTAATCATCGTCGCCAATAGCTTATAAACAAGGTTTCCAAGCATTGACGGCGCTTCAAGGACAGTTGTGCAAAGTGTAAAGTAAAAAATTACAACTGCAGTGGGTGATCGCGGATGTTGCTGCGATCTTGGAAGATCTTTCCGGTTTCGCTGTGATCTTAATAGAGGTTTAACTTACAGATGTAGCTAAACTCGCTTTTCCAATTTATCACTTTCGGTTTCAACTCGCCTTTTTTTGCTGCAATCGCTGGACCATACCGCCAATCTTGGCTCATAGCCCATAACCCAACGGATTTACACCAAATTTACAGTTTGATTAAAAGTTGTGAATTGCTCATTATGACTAAATAGCCCATATAGATAATAATAATCAGAGGAATATCAAAAGTAACAATAATAAGAATACAGTGCATGCAAATATTTGTACAATGAAAGAACTAAGAGTAACGAGAAATAAATAGAGTTACATAGTTGAATTAATAATGGAGATATGTACCCATACAATAGATGGCACATGGACCAACGTAGAAAACAGTAAATGATAAATAAACAATAACCACGATAAATATTTTTGTGAAAACAAGAAATAATAGTATTAACAATAACAATGATAAATATTTGAAGTAAATAAAATTGTAAATTTTTACCAATCTAAATCGTCTTTTGGACTTCGTTTCATTACATAAGGCCTATGCCATCATTTCAACACAATTTCGAGTCATCTTCGGATTAAGCAAAGCATAAATTGTCATTACAGACGGCATTTTCACTGCACGATAAGTAGACCTAAATACGATTATCATAAAATTTGACAACACCATAAACAATTTCAAATGCTAATTTTGTATGTACTTGAACGACAATCTACAGTACAAACGACAATCTTGTATGTACTTGCGTTTAACGACAATCTACAGAGATTGTCTACAGCCACACCATTTCGAACCATCCAAGTTGTGTATTAAGTTTAGAGCTAACCTCACTCTTAGTTTGAATGAATCACACTTGAGCTAACACCGTAAACATTATTTAATTTTTCAACAATAAAAAACACGAATTTAATATTTATCTCAAAACATATGGTTGTAAATCCTAATGATTCCTTAATATTCTTATAAGAAATTTCTCAAGGATTCAAAACAATACAAAAAATCTATATTCAAAACTATTTTTATAGCAGCCTTTATTTGCCATATCATTTAATCAAATAAGTTACAAGTTATTTTTAAAGAAAATGCAACTGTAGCCATTCCGTGTTTTTTTTTAAGAGAATCTCTTGGTTTTAAAAACAAAAAATCCCATGAACAGTAGGTTTTTAGAAATCGTTTTAAAATTTATTAATTGAAGAGTATTTTAGTAATACTTGTCGATGCCTACGTGAATCTTAATGATTTTTTTATACAAACCAAACCTCTATTGCAGATGAGGTCTTATACAGATGTTTAACCTCTATTATACTATTATTATTCAAAATCTAATTAAGATTCTGAAAATGTCAAATATTTTAAATAAAAACTACATTTAGCGCACTTAGGGCCATTTTTTTTAGCAAATACAAGGATTTGGAAAATCTTATTTTATTTGTTTTCCCGTACAAGCATGAAAACCTAAATTGATGTCCATTTGTCACGAATGTTTATACGTTTAAGATATACAATTTTGTACCACTAACTTTGTTCCATCACGTATAATTTGATATTCCACATTTTCAGTAAATGCAAATCCTTTACTGTAAGAAAACAATAAAATTTATAATGAATGTAAGTGAAACACCATCGATACAGTCTGTTGATCGGTTGTGGGTCTGTTGGTACCTAAAAGCGATATTCACTACCGCCGGTTTTTGGGAAAAGTACCCGTACCGAGAAACGACGTCAACATGTGGTTGCGGATAGTTATTATGTATGTGTACGTACCAATAGAATATGGGCCATAGTCCTAACATTAGGTACCGTCCAGCGATAGCAGCGCAATCGGGGTGAATCGTAACAATGTGATCGACACGTTGGAAAAGCGATTTTACCAGCATCAGATAACCTCTGTTACGTTCACTACGACATCTAAAAGATCAACCGACTTTATACTTATTAAGTGATTGATCACTTGACACAACTGCCATCGAAACACAGTTTATGAATGCAAGCCACGATTGTAGTTTATTGGTGACGATGATTGAATAATGTTTCCCAGTCCTATACAAATCTGATTAACGGTTTATTTCCCGGTTATAAAAACTCAAGTACAGTATGCTACAATTAAAACACTCAAATTCGCCGGTTTTGTGGCTATGATGGTGTTGGGACTCAAACGGGTGGCCTGGTATTATTTATTTGTACTGCTAAATACACACACTGGATAAGATAACCAGTGATAACTGTAAACTATTTTTATTGAACAACTAAAAAGTTAAGTGCCTAGTATAATAATTTTGTAACGAACAAATAGAATAAATGTAAAAATAAACAATAAACATCTCTCTACCATTATTTGAAAATTGACATATCAATTGTTAAATCATGTATTTTAAGACAGATTCAGAGATATGACAAATGGTATTTCATTTCAGTTACAAACTATTGCGGTCTATATATATCGCAATTCTATTCAATTCGTCATTTAGGTCAGAAGATTATGAGTCTTACTCTTATTTCGATCTACATAACGTGATCCGAAATTTGTGTACTATTTGTAAACACGAACACTAGAAAACTACCGGTATGGATCATAAACATAAATAAATTACTTTTTTGGCTCGAAATTAAACAAAACCCCTATACTATTAGCATTTATTGACATATTGTTTTGTTTACTTTTGGGCACAAAAACGTCATTTGTTTATGTTAATGATCCATACCGGGTCTTTTCTAGTATTCGTGTTTGTAAACCACGTGTATAATGAGCATGTTAGCGAAAGTTTGAAGAAATAATCTATCTATCTATCTATAGTATTATAAAAAAGAGGTGGTTGCTGTATGTGTGTATGTGTGTATGGGAAAAGTAAACTCGAAAAATACTGGTCGGATTGGGCTGAAATTTGGCATGATGATAGCTCACATTCCCGATTAACGTATAGGCATATTCTTATTTCAAAAATCCTTTCGGGCTCCGCCCCAGTGGCTCTGGAGTTTCCCATGTTAACCTTATGAGAAATGGAATTATTGAATCTTAACAGCTGTTTCAATTAAACAAGTTGGTTCTGTTCTATGATGTTCAATAGCATTAAAGTTACAAGGATTACCAACAGGGTGCAGCACTATTATTTGTTTTACATTTATGACAACAGCTAATTTGCAACCAAAAGGTGAGTGAGCGTAGCGAACGAACTTCAACCTGGAGGCGAGTTAGCGTAGCGAACGAGCTAACCTGAAGGCAAGTGAGCGCAACGAACGAGCTCCAACCTAAAGGTGAGTGAGCGTAGCGAACGAGCTCCAACCTAAAGGTGAGTGAGCGTAGCGAACGAGCTCCAACCTAAAGGTGAGTGAGCGTAGCGAACAAACTTCAACCAGGACGTGATTGAGCCATGCGAACGAGATAATCTTGAAAATTAAGAAGTTAAACGGGGCAAAGCCCGCGGGTTACAGCTAGTACGAGTATAAATATCCAAACAAGTTTAACTTTTCGTTATTTGATTGATGATTTATTCTCCAAACAGATTATTTGTATTTAATAAATGACGTATGTAGTAAACATTATGAGATAATGTGACGACAATTACATAAAACTGGGGTCTTAAACGCCTGTTATATTATTTCTAAAGTAGTTATAAATGTTTAAAAAGCTAAATACATTCTCACCAATCGTCTGAATACATTAAAGCGATCTTAATCATAATTAGTACTTTAGTTTTGTTGGAATTGACTGCGTAAATTAGCTTATTGGCGTCAAAGACCCAATGACATACATAAAACAGACGAATAGAAAATTGTAATAACACTGCTTTCGGATTTCTTAAGCTTTGAAAAGTATATAACCCAAAACTTTATCACAGTAAACAATGTCAAATCAAATTCAACCCTTGTTATTCCAGAATACAAAAATTACATGAATACAAAGGTGAGTCAACAGGAAAACTAATTCCTAAGTAGACTATTAATCTGTGTTTGAGAATGAGTTGTTAAACAGTCTATTATACACCAGTGTTCACACATTCAGGAACACTGTCCTCTTCTAGACAACATCTACGAGGGAGCTAGGCCTAATGATAATAATGATGATAGCAATAACAACAACAATAGCCACCCCAAGCCAAGTTACTATAGGCCTGCTTCATAATACCGACTGCATGTAGGCAATGTACACGGTCCGTAACTGATATTGCTTCGATAGCACCTCCCGAAGCTACGTGAATGCGTAAATGAGCTTACGTACTTTGTTTTTGACGTATTGAACATGTAGAGCCCAAGTTAATTTAATATCAATCACAACCTCTAAATACTTTACTTGCTTCACTTGCGCAGCCAGTTGCGAGTGCATGGCCTCAACGAGTGCAACTTCAAATACCTTGCTCCTGGTCCAAAGTTATTTCTGAGAAAAACCGGTGTTTATAATCAAACCAGTATTTTGATTTGTTGACATGTCAACGAGGAATCGAACAATTGGTCCCACGTACTGATGGTGGTCACAAAATCAGCGAACAATATCACTTTGCTTTTTAATTTAACTTACGATATGTTGTTTATATAAATATAAAATAATAGAGGTCTAAGAGTAGGCTACTGCCTTGGGCTAAGCAATATTCTACCAGTCTAACATAATTTTCTACTCCTTTTTTAAGCTACTAGTTCACAAGACTAAAAATAGTTTGTATCTATATATAAATATAAAATAATAGAGGTCTAAGAGTACTGCCTTGGACTAAGCAATATTCTACCATTGTAACATAATTTTCTACTCCCTTTTTAAGCTACAAGTTCGCAAGACTAAAAATAGTTTGTATCTAATATGCTAAGCCGATTTTTGTAAACAGAACTCCTCCCTTATTTTTGGACCGGTTTAGATGATAAGTGTCAAAAAAATTGCCCCGATCTGTAGTTTTGCAAAGTGTTTTTCGTTTTTTGAAATCTTAATTAGTTTGGGCAGGATCTTCAATTAAATTTGGGTTTTCTCCGGTTAGATTAACATGGGGAAATCAAAATATTTAATTGGAAACGTTGTCTCCACTAAGAGGAAACGACTGGGCGTCGAAACTTGGTAGAGGTGTCCAAAGAAAGGTCTTGGTATGTAGATGAGTCATCAAAAGAAAAACGAAGTAAATTTAAGTAAATCCCTTTAGGCTCCGCCCCAGAAGCCTTTAAAGATCCCTCCACGGATTGGTTGACATTTTGTCCATGTGGATAATACTTTTTAATGAAACAGCTGTTAATTTTTAAATTGTGTTTTAAAACAACACACATTTACTGGGAGTTACTTTATTGTCAAAAAGAAGTACTTGCAATGTTATTTTCTGATTTTAAAATTGTTTTTTTTCTGTATCATGTCATGTTTTTCAATACAACGTTTTATTATGAAATTAGTGGAAATTCCTTTGATCACAGAACTCTTACTATAATTTCTCATTGAACTATCTTATATCTGTTGCATGGGTTGGTGACTGCCTTTTTGACCACTTTTGCCTGTATTTTATCATACTATTCAAGACATATCAAACTCGATACTACAAAAAAATTCAGGCCAGAGAGTTTAATTCACTTGGATTGTGACCCTTATAATTTGGCTTATATTTCTCTTAACCAACAGATTATTCATCTGCAGAAGAAGTTCATTGTGCTCTTATCGTGTCTAATAACATCCAAACACAGAAACCTTGCCTAAAATGGTACCTGTCTCGACAAATTATTTGCAGCGGCCTATATTATGGTCCGTGGCCCACTGGGTTGTTAACAATATTGAAAACAGCACGACATTTTGTCTGTAAAAATAGGTACAAAGAGTAAATACTATTTAGGCAGTACCGTCATTATAGAAAGGTCATATTCCTTTTAAACTAGATCACATCATCCTTTCTAAGACACGTTGTTTAACAATGCATGTAAACGTCAATATTTACGTAACGGCCAATTTAAAGTATTTTATGCCTTTTGGAAATGCCGCATTGCTCTGTTATTTGCATTATTTGTTGCCAATGAAGGCGCACAAATATATAAACGAGGAGGTCCCTAACAGTCCAAGAATAAAAGCCGACTTCACTTCAAGTATATTCCACTAGACCTAACTTTCCGTAGATGAATTAGCGTAAACCTTGACAGTAACCGTCGATTTCGACAGGTTTCACCTAGTACCATATAAGAGTTTGTTCTTCGTTACATATACCATCTTATTAACCTATTAGATCGTTTCTATCAATTAAATCAAAAGATCGTTAATCGCGTAAGCTAATCAAACATATGGGACTAGTAAAGTTAAACTAAGTTTTCCTTCTTCCTTCGATTAAGTAAATTAGAAATGTTCTGCGTTTTTAATGAAATAGAAGGATTGGTTATCGTGGTTAAATAAAACCTGCCTTGTTTTAAGTCATAAGCATGAAGAAAAGGTAAATTTTTTCAGTTTTAACTTCACTAGAAATCTGTTTGAGATAGAAGCGAGTAAGAATTGAGTTATAAGGCCTATATTTAAAATAATATTTTGATGTCCCATACTAAAATCCTATTATACGATCACCTTCTTGATAATTATTGTAGTTTCAAGGACCGTTAACCATATATATATTTGAGCTTGGGCCGCGGTACACACCGAGCAGCACGCACGGGTGACGAGACTAGTGACAAGACAACACTGACAACCAGCTGCCACGCCTCCACGGCACAGCTCACGGCACGTGACCACGAGAGCACACTGTCGTGGTCGTAGCCGTCCACCCTGGTGCACTGTCCCTGTACACAACTTTTTGATTCTGTTCAACGGGTTTTCTGATTCATGTAGCCTACAGTATACTAGTATTCTGTACGTAGCCTATATGTACTAACTGAAAAACCGTTATCAGCCAGGCCTCACTCAATACTACTAAGAACTTAAACAGGAATACTCTTTAGTATTACTACCGATTGGTAGACAATTTAACTGTAGATATTTTTATGTTTTACATTGAGTTTAAAAAATTATCGTATACGTTGCAGGTGTCTAAGTCTTGTATATCATCATAATCGTTAACAAAATAACAATTAACAGTAAATTAATTAGTAAAGTTATCTATATTAAAGCCTATGCTCGGTCTTATAAAGATAAGAAAACTGAAATGACAAACAACGTTCAGCGTGACAACTGCGATTAAAAAACAGTAATAATGTGCCATGTACAAATGAAACTACTGTATATTTTATTCATACAAGAAATGTATTGATAGTCCCAGGCCGGGTTATTTATATAAAACATTCTTCTCTCAAATATTTTGTTGGCAACCAAACAAATAACGTAAAAAAACTAAAAATACTAAAATATAAATAACAGTCAGCGTTTATATTCAAGATTATTGCTAAGAAACTAAATCAGTAATTGGTAACTGATAGTTGTTGTAATATTTGGTTTTCGAAAAGTTGGGCAATTTATTTCATTTACGTTGGTAGCAATGTGAGGACTTAATGTGCTGACGATCAATCTTATATTCGTTAAAATATATACCCAGCAAACGTAAAATACTCGGACTCATGAGGACCTAACGTTCGCATCGTGTATAAGATATATCATGAGTACTTAACGTTCTCCTCGTGTATATTTATATATATATATATATATATATATATATATAGACTTATATATATATATATATATATATACGTCCGCGAACGCGATAACTTGAGTAATTTTTGTCCGATTTTGATGAAATTTGGTTTAAAGGTGTAAAGCGGGATAAACTTGAATGAGTTCGCGAACCAGCACGATCGGACCATGGGAACGGGGCTTTACGGGGGGTTTTATGGGGTAAAAATTGGTTTTTCTCACTTTTGACCCTCAAAACACAAAATTTCCCGATTTCTCTTTAGACCTTTTTAAAGAGCTTAAAAAAACAAATAATTTAGTATATAAAAGTATTTTTGTTCAATTATTAGTAACGGAGAAAATCAAAAAAATTTTAAATTTAAAATTCCCATGTTATTCTTATGGAGAATATTGTCAAATGTTGTAGTTTGCTTGTTTATGGATATATTTTGATCAAACTTGGCAAATTTATTTATTTTGTACTAAGCTACCAATATTTTACTCAAAAACACACTTTATTAGTTTCCTTGTAGCAGCAAACCTAGGTGCTCGTTAAACCTAATGTTAAAATATATTTAACTGAAAATCAATTCAGACAAATGAAATGGAAATTCGCTTAGTCGGCAGGTTTGCTGCGGCGGGGGTATTTATAAGGTATAGTATTCTTGATACTAAAGTAAAAAACAAACGTGATCCTTAGACTTTGAATTTTAAAATTCTGAGACTGTTTTTATTACCTCATTTGGTGTAATTTAGTCCATCCAACTTTAGAGACGTCCAACTGTTTTGTGGATTCCAGTAGCTCTCTCGGTGTGGCTCGAGTCTTTACTAGCCCACTTAAATGGCCAGTTCCTCAACTGAATCTGTGAAGTATGTGTTTAGTTTGTTAGGGTCAAGTATAACATAATAATATCACACAAATAACACACATATTATGGCGTGTTATAATAAAACACACACAAATAACACACAACTTTTTTTAGCGAGGATTAAATCTTTCCTATACGGTTTTTAAGCTATAGTAGATATTGTAAGCTGCCTGAGCCTTTACAGAAAGTATTTGTACAAAGAATTATAAGTTAGCATGGTTTCCCTATTTTTCGTTTACCATCACTATACCAAATAATTTTATTTTTCACTAGAAGAGTCTTATTATATGATCTAAGCTTTATCTTAACAGGTGGACAACAATAATACCAGAGGTTAACAAATCTATCAAAAGGTGTATCAAACCAAGTTACTGGTCCTTTTCTCATTTTCTATAATGTCTTTCCAAGACTCACTCTGCAGTGCCTCACAGAATAGATTGAGGTTTTGTTTATTTTGTTTCCCAAAAATACTTGGCTTTTCAACAAGTACAGTTTGAGAACTTAAACACACTTTTATGGCATTTAAAAAGCAGTAGATCATGGTCGGCCAAAGCGCCTAGCAGAATTGAAATTTTATAAAAATCTTGAGAGAAATTGACTTGTACGTTATCTACAGACGTCATTTCTTGTAGGGAATTTATTGCTACAGACTAGGTAGAGTTACCGTTGTTAGTTCATTAAATTAATTGAAATTTGTTTAAATGTTAAAAGTCCCCACAGACTATTACATTTCTCCTAGGCTGAAACCAAATTTCATAGCTCCTTTAAGATAATAAAAAAATGGGACATGTTGCCAATGGGTGACCATAGACTAACTACAATAAGATCTTCAACAACCAGACTAATATAACGAATTTCACATCGTAGATCACAGGAAAACTTTGTTAGGTTGTCTGCGTTCTCCAGAAGGTTTAGGATTTTGGCCCTAGACCTACAGTACGCCATGACATCGTATTTATTGCCGAGTCTATTTTACAGGGCAAGCCGCAAGTCCCTATCATGGCTGTCGCAAAAATTAACTACTTTTCTGACACATTTTAAAATAGGTCTACTCACATCAGTGTTATTATCAACATTTAAATACCATTAGGCGTAGGTTCGATATGGTTGGATGAAATGATGAGGGATTTACTGTTTCCAGTAGCTGTAGTCTGATATGTAAGAGTATTGTGTCATGAGTTAAGTTTGAAATTCTGTTTCAGGTTTTTTCTTTTTACTTTTTATGGACGGAGAGGTTAGGTTTTGTTTTGTTCTTCTTTGTTGTCTTGAGCTGGTCGCGTATTGCTGGTCTTTAACTGTAGGCTTACAGAGCGCATGCTGGGAGTCGGCCTGGTCTCTTCTACATTATCTTCTTCTATGCATGAAAATCTATTGCTCACTTTGAGAGAAGGGAAATCCTGTATAGAGTTTGTTTCCCAGGAGGGCTGCGTCTTATTTTCATTAACATTATTGTCATTGTTGAGATTTGATTTAATAAGAGAACCAGTCCCTTAAGTTAATTTCATAATTTCCTGTTTCTGACTAGTTCCCTTAGACAGGTGTTTTATCGAAGCACATATTTATATGGTTGTTTGTGTATTTGTTAATGTCTAATACTAGGGTAGCTATAATTGTGAGATGAGTTAATTATTCAGTTTTTTGAGCATCTTGTCCTTTAGAGTACATTTTTCGCAGAACCACTAATCATCATAACTTTACAAGGACTCATACTCCTGAAAGATCATCCCTAGGCAGTTGGCATGAAACCACAGGTCACACTCTGAATCACACTGCACTGCCTTGCAATTGTCCTTGACTGTCTTTTTGAAGATGCGGCATTTAATTGTATAGTAGGCTTATTATTACTTCTAGTCATGTTTAGTAACTGGTAATTCTGTCGAAAATGAAAATCACCGCTTGCTTCTTCAACGTGCTTGGAGGTTGTGTTAGTTATGCTATTAATATTTAACAACTTACGATTTAAATACTAATATCTATAGCTTTACTATTTATTTTAACAAGTGTTTTCAAAGATTTAAAGCAGATTTTATAAAAAACTAGTGCGGATATAAACAGATACAATTTAATTTTATCAAGAGTTAATTTGTAATACGTCCATATTCAACAACTTCTTCTTCTTGTAATCTCAAAGGGTAAGCGTATACAAACTGTCAAACACATGTTAAACTATACCCAATAGGTTGTAAGTTAGCTCATTACATTCTGCTTGAAACGTATCCATTGATTCCCTTTTTTAAAATTATCTGTCGTTGAAAACGCGTTTTAATAGGTCCACTACCAGGCAACACACCTCTCCCATGTAAGACTCCTGACACCTGGTACTAAATGTGTCTGATATAAAATGAAATAATACTGTATTTTGTTTGCCATTTACAACACGGTGGTATGAGATTAGTGACAAAATCGGAACAATTAGAACTTATGTAATTTCTAATAATTTTAAATAAATTAAGTTAATAAATGCAGAGTGTTTGGTAGTCAGTGTTTTGGTAGCATCTTTTAACAGGACGTATACAAATAATTTCGTAAGCAAGTTGTAGCACCATTTAATTGATTTTTATTAAATTTTTAATCAATTCGAGTTTACAAAATTTTTTATGCATTATTCTGTAACAAACCATATTTTGACTGATGTAATATGAAATGCAATCGCTAACCACGCCATTGAAAATATAATTATGTTATCCAAAGGCTGAATAAAATAAGGAGGTTTTAAAACGTCAAGAAATTTTGAAAAATCTTAAAAAAGGCTTTTTCCGTGTGAACTGCGTTTTTTATTGCTTTTTGAGTGCGCAATGATCTCTAAAATCTTTGACACTGACTACGAAACACCCTGTATAATATTTTGTTGGGATTTAAACAAATATATGATGATTAAAATGTGCTTTTCATGCTTTCACAAACATAATCTATGATTGGAAGTAAGAAACACTTTCAATCGTTGTCTTTTTTTTCATTTTCTAAACAACGTGTAAGCACAGATACAGGTGCAATCTGTTATTGGCACTATCAAGACAAGGGCCATTGGTGCGATGTGCCCCTGCCTTTAAAGTGTCAATGTCTTTCCCACTGTTATGAAACTGATGGGGCGGATTTTTTATATTAAAAAGAGTTTTCATTGTAAAAGGTTAAGTTTGAAAACAGCTTATGATGTTAAACAATCCATTACAATAAACCTTAACCGTACACATCCTCTGAGGGTAAACAAATTAAAAGACCTCATAGTAGGGCTTTGGCAGGGTAGTATTAAACTTTGTCTCAATTTGAGAATGCCCTATTTCCTATAACAAAGAAATATTTAAATGTCCTTGTGTTATATGGGGCTAGCTTATGTAGTACAGTTTAGCTTAAATAATTACTAAATTTTGATACTAAACAACCGAAATCGTACAATTCGTAAACGGATAGAAGGATAATCGAAAACAACTTGTGTGTATAAAAAACAATAAATTATAACGTGTATTGGAGTTGAGATGAAAAGATATTAGGGAGCACCTCGTGCCTAATATCTGAGGATGAGCTGGCATTTTGCCCCTTAACCTGTATCGTGATAACACATTATTTTTTAAATAGATGAATAAAAAATATATTTTATTTTTCTACTCGTATTAGTGAAATACTATTTAAATTGTCTTCATGGTAAGGCCTAGCACTGGAACCACTGTATATTATCGTTTTACTTCCAAACCATAGTTAATTTTCTTTAACCCCTGATTTAAAATAAATCTAGATTTAACGTATAAATGAATGCCTTTTTTTAATTAGCTTTATTAACGTGCTTCATTTAAACATTAAATGGTTACTTAAACGTTATGCTGCGTATTCAATTTTTATCTTTAAATTATGCTTCATAGATCTCAAGAAAAATCCATTTTAGTTTATTAGTTCATTTTAGTTTACATATCATATTACGTAGGTTTCTTTTGAGGGAGAGATTTGTGATTGCAGAAATTCAAAAGTTTAATATTAACGATATTATTATACATTTATCGTAGCTTTAAACTAGTATAATAGCCAACAGAACCAATATAACTTATAGCACGCACATACATGTAATTTTATTACTATTCGGATTGACAAAATATTTAAAATAGCCAGCTGAAAATACACTTGTTGACAGAGACATTGTTGATTTTCTACATTAGGTGTATTGTGACCCTATTTTAAATCTGTATTGTCTTACATTGTTTCACTAAATATTGGATAAAATGTAATATCAGTTATCTTTTAATTCAACTTTTTTACATTGCCACATTTCCTATGTTCACTTCATATTTACATTTTATTTGAAGTCTGACTGGCAAATGGAAAAAGTTAAATATCCCAGGAGACAAGCTTTAGCGTACACTGAAAATGGGGTCCTTTTATTTAACATGAACATATTTAACATCGATATTTACTTGTTTCATAGCAATGCTGATCATTTGATCGGAACCGATTCCTGGCAAATATTATATTTTACTATTGTAACCTTTTAAAAGTATTATTTATTATCGGTAGTCTTGAAATACAATGGCATCACTTACATAAAAAATTAGTAAATACATTATAATAACTATAATGCTGTTAATAGATAGATAGATAGATCGGTATTATAATAAATATTGTATAATAATTTTATGACATCAGAGGTTCCCTTTCATTGTTGATTGTAATCAAATAAAGGTTTCACCCCTTTATATACATTTTTAGATTTCAAAGTGCAATTGCTTTCAATACATAAACTTTTGTCCCAAAACAGACAATAGAACACCATGGTCCATTCTCTGTGGTCCTACCGACTGCGCCATCTTGTATGGATCAAAGGTCGAAGTTAGTTATATGCTAGGTTATGTCCACGTTGGCATGGGCTTATTCAATGTGACCGAGTCACTCAATCTACGTCGACCAGTACAGTCGGGGTTTACTTAATTTTAAAGCGAACATTACAAGAAATATACCGGCCTTAGAATGAATTAATCTAATTGAATATTTGTGGTGAATGACTGGATACTTTTAAATACTTGTTATATGGTATTACTGTTTTAAAATCAAACCATATTATCACAGCAACATGTATTTTCTAGAAATATCATGATAACACTCACATATACTCATAACAATAATAAAGGAATCACAAAATAAAACAACTACTAAAAGTAAAAACATAAATGATTAAAACCACGCATTTGATGTTGAGCAGCTAGTGAAAAGCAATAAACAAGAATAATTGTTTGCCAATCAAAATAGGATAAAAATGTAAATTTTAATAAGCTATAAACCTAAATAAACGTCATGTATAAACGCTGATACTTACATGAAAATTTAACATAACTTTCACTACCTATACAATTAATTTTGTTGTGATCAAACCAAACTAATCGTACGTTTGGCGTGTATTGATGAAGATAAGGGTGGTTAGCAAATAATGAATCGTGTTAACAGGCTATGGAATTCAATGAACTTGAAGACATTAGGTGAAGGAGATTATTGTGGATTTTCCCATTGAGCCTTGGATGGACTTGAACCATTTTATTGGATTCTAATACTTGAACCATTTTTATGTATTTCTTATTCTTAAAAATATTCATTGGAGTAAGCCATTAATGTATTAAAAGATTCGATAATGTTATAATGCCTAGAGAGCATTTATTATGTTGGTAATTAGCCTGGGCTCATAACCTTAATAAGCTACAACACAAACACTCTAAATTAGCCTCAATAACTTCAAACTGTAATTATTTTTTACCTATAAAAACCCTATTAAGCGTTTATTTTGAATTTATGTTTTAACTATTCTTATTAACTTAATCTATTTTAGTTACTGGCAGAAGAAATGCACTTACATTGTGAAAAATAAGTTTAAATTGCAAACCGTTAAATACATTATTATTAACTATATTAAAATCACTACGGACACAAATTATGCTATTTTTATGACACAAAAAAAATTGGGAAGATAGATAGAAGATAGTTTGTTGATACACATTCTCAATGTCTAGTAATATTATTGGATAAATGGAAAACCAGCTTTATTATTCAATACTATTCTATTGTCAACAAATAAATAAAGTTATCGGTATGGATTCAAACTGCGATGATTCAAATCAATTGTGTTTGCAGCATGAAGTAATCGCCTTCGTCTAGGGAATACAACGTTGGATACTGCAATATGCTGAAATGTTCGGTTGGTTCGGGTACCGTTGGCTCACTTAAGTATATTTATGCAAACTGACTATTACAATAGAGTTGAGCAGGAAAACGAATTAATTTATGGTTTCAGTTAAAATAGTATTCCTGAAATATTTGTTTGATACGTCTAAAACACCGTGTTATTATTATACATAGTGAGTAAGTTTTATATTGACATTTTCAACACTGAATATGATGTAATGAATAATTAAAATTCTGTATCAGTCGTAAGTTATGCTATGCATTGTACTACTAACATGATTTTATTCGTTTCTTTTGTCGGGGCTTTGACACATTACTACAAACAACAAATAGCGAAGACTTGTATTAAAGGAGAATAAACATGCCCACAGATGGGGTCTGCCAATATTTGGGACAATAACTTGTAAATTTAGTCTACATATTATGGTGATTTAATTGTAGTTTCTTATATTTGGAATGGACCACCTTTTGAAAGAAAATCTTCGATTTTGCAATCATTTACTTCCCGAAAACAGAACCCTTATGAAGATTTAAGGGTATTGAATTATATATCACCAACAACTGCGGGTTAAGTAGCTTTCCTCAAATTCTAAATAAAAATTATGGAACTGAAGGATTAAAAGTTTACAAATAATTTCCCAATAAACCATCATAATTTTGGATGTTCTTCTTTTTATGTTCAACGGAGCTTTTGTTTGACAAAAGAATGTTTGTTTTATTGACCATGATGGTTTATGTCATAATATAATAAGATGGTCATGGTATAATGATTATTGTTCGGTATTCGGTATTTATTTAAAGTCCTTAGACTGGTGCTACCCTAACCAACGTTATCGACGGCGAATCATCCCCACTCCGACCACTGTAGACGATTCTAACTAGCATTGCCGTCGGCGTCACGGACAGACGTCCATACCTATACCTCCATCATATTACTGGACTTTTAACATTGGTCTACACGATTGTCTACACCGCTTCCATCCCCTCGACTAAGACAAAGTGACGGTAGCACTAGAATTGATTTGTTATGTTCAAACTGCCGTACGGCTTTCAGCTAAAGACCGTACATTTATGTATATGATCATTAAATTTGTTTTAAATCAATTCAATTTGTTGAGCTTATAAGATTATCTTGACAGAATTGAGGCACTCGTAATTCAAGGATTCACTTCTACAGTAGTATTGTACAACACACAGTTATAGGCAAATAACCAAATTTATTTATGACTATAGTTGAGAGTTGAGATGAGTGGACCATAGCCCAACCTTCAATGCATATTGATATGTAAAAATATCGTTAAAACATCTATCTAAATGTTTCCTATGATGTACGTAAGATGTGCTGACCCGAAAGACGAAACATGATTTATATATAGCAAATAGTTATTATTTTACACAGTATTGTAATGTTTTATAAGTACAAAAACTATGAAGTAAGCTACACTTCTCTTCCTATATCAAATGGTTCTTCTGGAAGTTTCTCTTGATTTCGAGACCCTGCCTTGAACTCAAAATAAAAAAGATATAAATTAAGACTATTTTTAATAAAAATTACAAATCATATTTTGAAAACTGAGTTTTTTTTGTCATTACTTTATAATGATCACGTACCAACCAGACTTGTACGGTTTAGTTACGTTTAAAACATTAATTAAAAGACATTGAGAGTCACTCAAGATACTTATTAGGCCTATCCTTAACAGCCATAAAAATTTCTATTAATATTATAAGAAACCACCTATATCACAATTATCATAATTAGGTTTAAACAAACTTGCAAAATTTAATGTCATATTATTCTTTGTTCTACAGCAGACTACAATGTGTAGTAAGATTTCAATTTTTTGAATAAATTTGAATTTATATTTATACTTCAATCACTACAAGCAAATATTGGGGACATGTACAATTCATACAGTTTTTTTTTTTTTTGGGGGGGGGGAATATGGGTAACATTGCTATTCAAACGAAACCTAACACAATGTCTCCCAAACAAACCTCATTAGAGATTTAAATAAATGTCATTAATATTTTAGGATTTAGTAAATTTTAACATTAGTTCAAAACGATCTTTTTATCACTATAACCATTTCTGTCCTCACATTAGTCCAGTTCATTCTCCAATAACAACAGTAACACTCTGACGCTACTAAATTCATCACTTGAAATCCCGTTCAGTAACTATCAGCCCTGATTGGTCTGCATTATCATAAATGTGTTGCATAATTCAGAAAGTCAGCTTTAAGCGAGGGTATTGGTTTATGCAATCCTCTTTGATTGCATTATAAACTATCGTTGGTCCTGCTTTATCGAACTGACAGATTTAATTATTAAGTCAGTATTATATTAATTAATATATTAATTATTAATTCTTATATCACCACATAATATATCATAATATCTCATTACAATACAGGTATAGCAGTTTGAAAACAAGTTGGTCAGCTATAGTTATTCACACCGAATGGTTGTTTGGATGTAAACATGAATATTTACCCCATCTCTACTACTCTACCCGAATACTTGAAGGCTGTGAAAAAACCTTTACAAGAAGTCGTATGGCTGATTTTGAAGAAAGTTTCAATTTCGTTCTTTTGGAGTAAATAGTTATTTGTTCAACTAGTGAGCAAAGTGAGCAATTGCCTCACTCGAGAAAACCATTCCTTACTCGCCAAACCATTCCTCTCGCTCGTGAGTAAGGATTTCTCTCGAGTGAGGTGATTGCACTTTGCACTTCATTTGCACATTATATTTTTCCTACAGTTACCATAAAAAAACTAAATTCTTAAAGAAACGTGCCTTCATGTTGCAAATCTGGAGTGAGACAAAGTAATTAGAGTGAGACGATGTTAACATTGTCTCAATGATGAGCGAACTGGCCACTTTCGTGCCTTCACGTTGCAAATCTAGAGTGAGACAATGTTAACATCGTCTTGGGTAACTGTAGGAAAAAATCGAGTTCTTTCGTTCCCACATCTTCCTATCGGTACTGCGTAGACCAAATGAGGGAAGCTTACACCATATTAGACTGTCAGAAGAACAGTTGCTTAACAAAAAAAATCTGGTGCTAGAACCCTTAAAAATTCTGGTCTCTTATGCAGACATTGTCAACATGGTCATCATGAAATCGTAGATTTTTGTCCAATATTAGACCAAGAAACATTACAACTTCTAAAGACTCAATTTTTACATCGTCTAGAAGGGTGTTTGTAGCAGAATTGCCTTAGATGGAAAAACGGAACAATTCAGTTTTTTGGGATTGAGATTCAGTAAGTTTGAGTCAAACTACTGCTTGATAATATTTGTTTCAGTGAAAGATTGTATTTTCAATTTCTTTAATAGTTGAACTAGATATGGCTACAGACGAATCATCTGCAAAAAGGCAGACTACCCTAGCCTCAACACTTGAAGGCAATCCCTGGGGAACCCCACAAGTGACGATGTCCCGAAAGGAGACAAAGGGTTGAGCACACCAGGAACAGTCAACTCTTCTGGCCTCAGTAAACCGTTCCCTCTTGCGGAGATATGAGGAGAACACCTCCTTGGCCAGCCCTCTCATCCCAATTGATTCCCATTAATGTGAAGTAAATCGTGATTTACGGTATCAAAAGAACGGAATGATAGTTCTTACGTGCTCGTGATTTCCCTGTTTATTGAAAAAATTTAGTTACTCATAGTAAAGCTCGTTATAGGAATAAACAAAATTGACATCCTCTTTTTGCAGCATCGTACATCGTTTCACCATTTTGTTGGTTTTTATTTTCCAGGGACCGGACGCAATTTCTGGTTGTCAATGTGTTTCAGATTGGTCGGGCATGTTGCTTCAGTCAGTCCCATTGCGAACTGTTCGATTCATTGTGTGAGCCATTAACCCCACATCTTATATAGACTTTTTTGTGTTTTGTGATTGTTTTTTTATGTTAGATCATGCAGAGACTGCTCATCCTGGTTGCTAGTGCATAGCTAGATGATGTCAGTGGTAATGGTGGATGTGACTGACGTGTTGACTTGCCCTGTGTGTAAAAATTGATGTTTAGACAAAGAACCCCTACAGTGCGATGGTTATTATGGTTGCTGAAAAATGCCAAATGCATGATTCTTTCGGAAATTTGTTTAACCAATTATGGAAAATAGGAGGCTTTATTAAGTGGTTTTGTGCCAACTGCAACGTGAAGTTCAAGTCTGGCTAAATGGCTGTAGTAAAGAAGACGAAAAGGATTTTAAAAGTGAGCTTCTTGACCTGAAGGAGATTTTCAACAATAACATAAATGCTCTCGATAACAAAATTAACACCTTAATGAATCAAGGTTTAAAACAAAGTACGGTTGAATACAGTTTTAAACAAGATTGACAATGCCAACACATTTGAAAATAGCGCATGCCAAAGTGAAAACCCGACATCATTGACCACCAATGATAAAGCTGAAGAGACGACACACCTGTCCCTATTGAATTACTCGGATGTCAACAATATTAGTATGGCCGTGAGATGTCATGGCTTCCAAACCGAAAAGGAGGAACAGCGAAATGGAACGAACTTAGAATTGGGACAAAGTCAAGACTGCGAGTTTAAATCTAAATGTAATGGCGGCTGGTCCTTCGAGCCGGATTTTGGGGGCGTAATCGGTTGAAATTAAATAATTATTAACTCGAAGGACCAGAACTAATTACTAGTTCAAGAGAAAAATTAAAAAATAGAGAAAATGGCGAATCTGCAATTTGAAGGGCACTGAGGTCCCGAGGTGAAATAAAGTGTCTTGTGAGAGGCAAATGAGATTAGTAAGAGTCTAATTAAAAAAACACACAAAACTTTAAGGTTGTACCTTGAGTCCAATTATCCAAAGGTGGAGAGTATGGCAGCGGCGTCGTCTATGGTGGAGCGATGGCGGATGGCGGAGTCCTTAGACCGAGTGCTTCTGTTTTGTAGAATTTGGAGAACGCACCCAAGTTCATACATACAAAGAGCTCACTAATCCGCGGAAGTCGCGGTGAAAATCGAACGGAAAGTCTAGAAGTAATACACGGACGCGCACACACTGTCTTGAGGTTTGAAGAGTCTGAAAGCACTATATCGCAATTTAAGTAATTTAATCACAAAAAAAGAGGAATTAAATGTATATACTCTTAAAAATGTACTATAGAGGAGAGAGAGAGGCCAGATATAATAAATCTATAGCCTAAAAATGCGTTAAAGAGAGGTAAAATGGGCAATTAATGTCCCGAGAGAAGAGAAACGGAGTAAAACGTGAGTTATGGACGCCGACCGTGGACAGACAGACGCCGATCGCCGGTTTCACTTTGAAAAATGCAATTGCGGTTTAGAGGGGTCTAGGAATTCGATGGCCAATAGGAAATGCGATTGAAGCAAACACGGCGTCAGGTGATTCATGGGTATGTAGTACAGGAAAATAGGTCTTACTGTAGCGGGAAATTCGAGCGGGCTTAGCAATCTCATTTGAATATTGAAAGCATCAGTCTATTTACAATAAATTGTTCCTGATACTAAATAATATTACACTAAAAAGGATGGCGATTTATACTGTATACACATTAGCATGTTTAATTAGCCAGTGACTTAATTAACATAATGATTAATTTCTAAATACTCTAAAGATATGAATATCGAACAGCGGCTTTAACGATTAAACGGACCCCACTCATTTCTTATTGAAACATTAGGACCAAAACCACTTCACCTGTCCGCTGGGAAAAAATCTGCGAAATCTTCTTCTCGTTTAGACTTTCCTTAAATCTAAAGATGTTACGGACATTGAGTGTGAGAAAATTAAGACTCGATTCCAAACCTTAAAAGCGCTATAGTAGGCATGTCAATTGATAAAGAAAATTTGATTCTGAACCAAAATTCCTGGCGTAGCGGTGTCCTATTAAGGCATTTCCTCCCATCAGGTTCCGACACCAAAAACAAAAGCCTTTTTAGGCAGAACCGTGTATAGGACTTTGAAGACATAGACTTAACCTCCTTTTTTGTGACTACAAGCCTATAGGGTTATGTCAAACTCAATTAAACCAAAAGCCTGCTGGTGTTACATTGGCTGTGTTGAATGTACAGTGTTTAATAAATAAAGTAGAACTCCTGACGAACTTCATTGGAGAAGTAAACTGTAATTTCATATTTATAGCGGATTACTGGATACATCCTGGCAAGTCTGCTTTTACCATACATTGTGTGACCTGCATCTTTTGCTCGTAGTGTACATAAAACGGTAGCTGCAAAGCCTTTCTAAGAGATAGATTACTAGCAAACTACTTAGAAAACAGGAAACAAATTGTCTAGCTGCATACAGCTTCATCGAGCATCGGTGAAATATTGGTTTCCTTTATTGTCTGTTGTTGCAAAGACTGCGTTTCTAGTTTAGTTGACGATTTGTCGTGGTCGTGAGTAGTCACGAGTTTTCGAACGTGTTCTTGTCCCGGTGGCGATGGGTACCTTATGGATACCAAACTTTGAAGCCATGATAGTAGTGGTGAACCCAGAAAGATACCCCACTTTAGACACGTTTTTCCCATGTTATTCTTATGGGGATTATTTTTGGCCACCAAATCTAAAATCCTGATCTTTGCCCAAATATCCCTATAAAAATTGTCAAACCTTATTTCTTAGTTATTCCCCATAAATATATTCGATATTAAGCAAAAATAAAAAATAAACTAATTATTTCATTTATTGACCCATGTATGTGTATATGTATAGTAGTATAGGTTGTCGCCGCCGTTTTTTGTGGTGCGGGGTTTTTGGGCCAACTCCCCCCCCTCCCCCCTCACCACTCCCCTCTGCCCCATGCACAATTGCTAGTACATCTACCATTCCCCTTTCCAGTTGATATATTATATTTCTATTTCAAAATCATGTATGTGCGTGGTTTGCACACGAACTCGGCTCATGGCGCGGGCGTGCTCCCGGTCGCGGGCATGCTCCCAACCCATGGTTGTTTCTTGCTCCTAGTGGTGATGTGGTGAAAACATCACTCCTTTGGGCTTGCTCCTTGCTAGTCTTGGATCTGTTGAAGTATTTTTTAAAAAATTTTAATTTCTAGCTGAAAATGAAAAGTCTATAAATAGAAGTGACATTCGGGTGATATTTCATTCTGGACCATGAGGCCCACCTGTCAACACTGCTCCGTGTCGCTCTCCACCAAAAGTAACCTGATTCGCCACTACAAGGTAATTCATCAAATGAATGTATGTAAAGTTTGTAATTTAATCTGTGATAGTAACATTGCTCTAAAATCACATATATTACAAAGTCACAAGAGTTGTAGTTTTTGTAAGAAAAATATTGTTGGACATTTTAGAAGACATGTCAATTCTTGCAACAAGTGTCCATATACAATGATTAAATTTGTGGGTGAATCGATTAGAGCTGAACTTGAAAATAATCTCAAGTCTTGTCCTCTGCCGATAAAATGGACTTCAAAATGGAGAATCAAATTTATAAAATATTCAATGGATCAAAATGGTAAATTAGTTAATGAAAAAGAATGTATAGCAGATTTTAGAAGTCTTACTACCTTAACTATTGAGAAGAGAGATTTAAAGCCTCAAATTGAAAATGCACTTTTAAAGATTGACGCTTCCATACACAAATATCAAGCCCAAGGCAGTGGATGGATATATGACCATACTAAATATTGGCAGTTGCACGTTTACAAGTATAAACCCCTAACTCCAAAGTCATATATCCCCACACCAAAAAGTATTCAATCAAAACATGCTGTTTTAAATATAAAGAATTATGATAATAAATGCTTTCTTTGGTCGATTTTAGCAGCTTTACATCCAAGGAACTCTAATGAACATGCTGAAAGGATTTCTAATTATGTACCCTATGAAAGTCAGTTAAATATGGCAAATATAAAATATCCAGTAAAAATATCTGATATAGATAAATTTGAAACACAGAATAATATAAGTGTTAATGTATTTGGGGTTGAATATGATAAATTTATACATCCATTAAGAACAACTAAACTAAATACTAGTAATACTCATATAGATTTATTATTATTACAAGAAGGTCGTAAATCACATTACTGTTTAATTCGTGATTTTGATAGGTTAATGCTACGGTCTACAAAAGATAACAATAAGAAGTATTTTTGCAAGTTGTGTTTGCAACATTTTTACACTAATGATATATTAGAACGTCACACAACATATTGTAAAAACTTTGATGCTCAACGAGTGGAAATGTCTAAACAAGATACATTACAATTTAAAAATTATAAATATCAACTTAAAGCCCCATATGTTATTTATGCAGATTTTGAATGCTTTATAAACTCTAATATACATATTCCATCGGTATTTGCATTTGTCGTAGTAAAAGATTCAAAAATTATTTCTGAAGAGTTGTACAGTGGCACAAATGTTATGGATGTGTTTTTTGAAAGATTATTTCAGACTTATGATTATATTAAAAATCAAATGGCAATATATATTCCTCTTCAAATGACCCCTGAGCAAGAGGTATCTTTCCAAAACTCAACACATTGTCATATTTGTGAAAAGCCCCTATATTTTGATAGGGTGAGAGATCATTGCCATTCCTCTGGCCAATACCGCGGAGCTGCCCACAATGATTGTAATTTAAATTATAAAGTAACAAAGAAAATACCAGTATTCTTCCATAACTTGAAAAATTATGATGGTCACATAATAATGCAACATTTGGGAAAGTTTAATAAACGTAAATTAAATTGTACAGCTAAAGATATGGAAAAATATATATCATTCTCTGTTGATGATTTAGTATTTTTAGATTCATACAACTTTCTGTCCCTTCCATTATATAAATTGGCTTCCAATTTGAACACATTTAGATTCATACAAAATCCACTACTACAACGTAAAGGTGTATATCCCTATGAATATATGACGGGACCAGATAAGTTCGCAGAGTCTCTACCCTCAATTGAAACATTTTACAGTTCTATAACTAAAGAACATATCTCTCCCAATGAATATGAACATGCTAAAAATGTATGGACCCATTTTAATATAAATAATTTACAAGAATATCATGATTTATATCTTAAAACAGATGTATTGCTACTGGCTGATGTGTTTGAGACATTTAGAGACCTGTGTTTAAAAGATTACAAACTTGACCCTGTACATATGTATTCACTTCCTGGACTTACATGGGAGGCCTGTCTTAGAATGACAGGAATAAAATTACAATTATTCAAAGATATTGACATGCATTTGTTCATAGAAAGTGCGATTCGAGGAGGAGTCAGTATGATTTCTACACGTTACGCTAAAGCAAATAATAGATGATAGATGATAGATGAATAATAATAGATGGGTGAACACTATGATCCCAATCAAGAGAGTGTCTATTTAATATATTTAGATTGTAACTCGCTATACTCAACAGCGATGTGCGAGCCGCTACCTATGGATGGATTTTGTTGGTCGAATGAGATAGACTACAAATATAATCAAAATGATGAGTTTGGATACATTTTAGAAGTTGATTTAAAATATGATAAAAGCTTACATGATTTACATAATGACTATCCATTAGCACCAGAGAAAATGAATGGCAAATTAATGCCAAATTTAAATGACAAAACTAAATATATTTTACATTATAAAGCATTACAAAAATATGAGGAATTGGGTTTGATTGTAACAAAATACCATAGAATTTTAAAATTTAGACAGTCTAAATGGCTTGCGCCCTATATTAATTTTAATATTGAAAAACGCAAATGTGCTAAAACTGATTTCGAAAAAGACTTTTATAAATTGTTAAATAATAGTCTCTTTGGTCGAACAATCATGAATCAACGCAAGTTTCGTGATATATATCTCAAGGATGAGTCACTATTAACAAAATATGTCACTAATCCAAGGTTTGACTGTAGCAAAAAGTTTGATAACAATTTACATGCTATACATTTAAATAAATTAGTTGTAAAGTTTAATAAACCAATATATTTAGGAATGACCATTTTGGATATTAGTAAAGTAATAATGTATGATTTCCACTATAATTATATGTCAAAATTTAAGAATAAAAGATTTCTAATGACAGATACAGATTCATTAATGTATGCTATAGTTACAGAGGACTTTTACAAGGAAATAGAGTGTGACTTACACTATTTTGATACCTCTGGATATAGTAAAGACCATTTCTTATACTCTGATAAAAATAAAAAAGTCACTGGAAAGTTTAAAGATGAATTAGGTGGTCATATTATGTATGAATATTGTGGTTTAAGACCAAAGTTATATCTTACATTCCTCTAAAATAGTTATATGAAGAAGACAAGCAAGCTTTAGAGGTGAAGAAAGCTAAAGGAGCTGATGGTGCCACTGTTAAACATCTCCTCAGACATCAACATTATTTGAACTGCCTTGCAACTGGGCAAGATTACTATGAGAATGTGACAAGAATTAAATCTATAAATCATCATCTTCAAACCTTAACCATGAATAAAAAAGTACTATCCTTTGACGATGACAAGAGGTTTATTTTGGAAGATGGGATCAACACTCTTGCGTTTGGTCATTATAAAATTGATGTTCAAAATGTGTAGATATATAATAAATACAAATGTTAAAAAAAAATCTTTCATTTATTTACCCTTACCATCCTCTTGATAGAATTGGTCAAACATAAATCTATATTTGCCATTATTCTTTGGCCTTTCTTTGTCTATTACGAGAAAGCCGTATTTAGTTTTATCCCAACATTGATGACAGAGATTTTTAAATTGGTCAAATGAAAAGTCATTACCAACATGATTGTGATATACATGTTTTAAATTTAAATCATCTTGTTTAAATAATATTAGGAAATTTACATTATCACGTAAATGTTTGTGTACTTTGCTGTAAGATTGACACAAGTAAAAACAGTTAATATTTTTATGTCGACCCATTGAGAAAAATTGTGTAATATTTGGACTATTTATGTCATCAAATACAACAACTGACTGTGATTTTACATCATTTGGTGTGATTTCACAGTCAGTAAACGTGTGTAATTTCACTTCATCACACAAACTAAATATTTCAATTATTTTTTTATATTTTTCTTGTTCTAAAGATTTAGATATTAAATATAAGTTTGTAAATTTTAATCCTTCCTTTCTTACAATTAAGTTATAAATTACAACCGTCTTCCCACTTCCGCTTGGACCGCAAATAACACATCGAATATTGGTAGGAAATAGACCCAACTTCTTTCGTATATTTTCCTTAGTATGTACTATTTTAAATTTGTGTTTTTGTTGAATAAAAGACATTTTTTATATAATAAAAATGGTAAAAAATGTTAATAAGAAAACATGTAAAAAGGGCAAAGGTTTATTCCTAAAGCCTTACAGGGGTCGAGGGTTATTGAATACTCTTATAAATAACCATCCATTCCCACTTCACATACCATCATATCGGTAATGTGGACCTGGAACGAATATACGTGAGAATATAGCTAAAAATGTACCTCCAAAAAATAAACTAGACTCTTATTGTAAAGAGCATGACATATTCTACATGAATAATCCCGATACCGCTGCTCGAAACAAAGCAGACATGAGATTAGCAGACTTAGCTTGGACTAGAGTAACGGCCAAGGACGCAAGTCTTGCTGAAAGAGCTGCTGCTTATGCCGTGACAAATTTGATGAAGGCAAAAGCAAAAATGGGAATGGGATTAAAATTTAATAAAAAAGATGGACAACTATCAGCTGTTAAAGGCCGCAAAAGACGTGCCTCACTTCCGGGGGGTGTACCTAAAAAACGAGCTAAAAAATCTAACACCAAGGGTAAAAGAGTGCGGAATAGTTAGTTTAGACAGTTCATCTGGCACACATTGGACAGCATATCGTAAAAATAAAGATATTGTAATTTATTTTGACCCATTTGGAATCCAACCTCCAAAAGAAGTAATTAAATATTTTGAGGGATATAAAATATTCTATACAACTGATCAAATACAAGATTTAAATAGTTCTATTTGTGGAATTTTATGTTTATCATTTATATATTCTTTATAAAAATGGATTCATTTACTATAACATTTTCGGGTACAGAGCCAGAGCTAAAGTCAGTATTCTTTCCTCCCATAGAATTAAATGATGATTATGTAATTGGATTGGTAGATTTTCAAAGTTATAATTCAATATTTAATGTTAAAAAACCACTAAATACTTTAACATATTACAAAGTAGAGAAAATGACATTACCAAAAGGAGAGATCTCAGTTGATGATTTAAACCAGTTATTAAATGGAAAACTTAAAGTTATAGTAGATAAAAATGGAGAAGCATTAATTAATACTAAATCCAAACTTTTATTCAAAGGGCTTATTCCAAAATTAAATCAACTTAAAGGCAAAAAATTAACCATTAGTGAAGGTGATGATGTTTTCTATTATGACCACAATGCTCCAGTTACAATAGAAATTTCTGAAGGAACATATGAGGTGGTTGAGCTTGCAAAGGAAATTCAAAAGCAAATCCCAGATTTTTTCCTTACAGCTAATAATAAAACTATGAAAGCGACACTACTTTCTAGCCACTAGTTTGATTTTACAAAACCATGTTTAGGGTATGTTTTATTGGGATTTAAAGGTGTTTCTACTCCTGGTGTTCAGTTTGAATCAACAAATAAAATAAACATTAATAATGTAAATGTGATTAGAGTAAAATGTAATATTGCAAACGGGTCCTATTTAAATGGCAACAAATCACACACCATACATAGCTTTTATCCAGAAGCTCCTCCTGGCTACAAAATTATTGAAGTTCCAAGAAATATTATATATTTTCCTGTAAATAAGAGAAGTTTAGATGTTGTCAGTATTACATTTGCCGATCAGCACGACAAGGCAATTGACTTTAACGGAGAAGAAACTACAATTAATTGTCATATAAAAAAGATATGAGAATTTATAAGAATTTATCTATAAGTGTACAAAATGCTAGGTTCCTAAAGTCAATAGGACTAAAGTTAAAATTTTCTATTAATAAAAATGGAAGATTTTCTAGACGTTACAGGGAAATCCCAATTCGACGATAGTGTGGTTAAAATTACAAATCACTCCTATGTTCCCCACAACACTTTAGCAATAAATAATTCTGATGAAATTCGAATATGTATTAATAATCAAGATTTGCTAACTCTCCCATGTAGAAGCTATCTGTATATTAAGGGAGAAATTGAAAATCATGTTAAAGGTCATTTTATAAATAATGCATTTGCGTTCTTATTTGATAAAATTAGATACGAAGTTGCAGGTAAAGAAATAGACATTGTAAGAAACCTAGGAATTTCTAGTCTTATGAAAATATTGAGCTCTTACAATAAAACAACTAAATTGACAAATGTAGCATTTGATTCTGACACGAATTTAAAAGAGTTCCATAAAGGTGGCAAGTTTAGTACATGTTTGCCATTAGAGCTGTTAATAGGTGTATTCGAGGATTTTAATATGGTATTAGTAAATGTCAAACAAGAATTGGTGTTGAAAAGATCCAAAAATGATTTGAATTGTATATTAACAACCGCTAGTGCTTTAGCCAGTGGCACTGCTGATACGATTCCTAAAATTACACTTAACTCAATTCAATGGGTGATGCCACATGTGATACCATCAGATGGAGAGAAGTTACAATTACAAAAGATGTTATTGCAAAATAAAAATTTGCAAATTGCATTTAGAAGCTTAGAGCTGCATGAACTTCCATCATATCCCAATACTACAAGACATACATGGTCAGTAAAGACATCTTCAAGTTTGGAGAAGCCTAGGTATATTATATTTGGTTTCCAAACAGCTAGGGATAATAGTGCACGAAAAAGAACTGATGAATTTGATCACTGTAAATTAAAAAATCTCAAAGTATTTCTAAACTCTGAATATTATCCTTATAGTGATTTAAATCTCGACTTTGAAAATGGAGATGTCTCTAAAGCTTATGAGATGTTTATGAGGTTTAGAGAGACTTACTATAATACTATCCCAGATCCTATGATTAGTAGGGCTGAGTTTATGAAGAAATATCCACTAATTGTAATAGACTGTTCTAGACAGAACGAAACAGTGAAGGAAGGAATTGTTGATATTAAATTAGAGATTGAAACTGCAGAAAATGTGCCAGCAAATACATCTGCATATTGTTTGATAATACATGATAAAGTGTTTGAGTACAATCCTTTGTCAAATGAGATAAATAAAATGTAAATAAAAGATGAAAAACATTCAACAAGAATTGGTTGACTCTGCAAATCAAATACGAGAGAAATATAGAGCTTTAAAACGTGGCAAGTTTCTAGAGGCTGAAGAGAGGTTCCAAACATTCCAACCTTTAATAGAGCCATTACAAGAATTAAAAAAAAATCACATCAGAGAGGCCTCAAATGGAGATACTCCCAATGACTCCATCTAGAATGTCAATGATACCAAGATTACAGCCATTACAACCATTACAACCATCCACTCCACAGAAATTAGATTTTGGTCTTTTAGCATCAGACTATTTAGGAAATTACCTCAGTAAAAGTAGTATGACAGACACTACATATGGTATTAGACGAGAAGCAAATAAATTTTTTATTGGAAATAAGGAAGTTGATATTGCCAATGATGATGTTACAGTTGCAAATAAAACCTACAATGGGACAAAAGGTTTATGGGAATTGTTAACATTAAAAGAACCTGAGAACTATACTCAGGCTGATTTGCAAAATTATAAAGAGATTTTGGAAGCTACAAATGGACATTTAAAGAGTTACAAAGATGGTGCACCAATTTCAAGTAATAGACATACTAAATATCTTAATATAATTAAACCTCTATTTAAATCTGTTGGTGAAGGTTTGAGACAAGTGACTGGTAATAAAATAGACTATATTTATTGGGATGATCCTAATGAGCTTGTAGATAGGTTAAGACTTCTTTGGCTAAGTCGCCAAGCCGGTAACTCAGGAGTGGATAATGAAATAGATTCCATTATTGAGGAATTAAGAGAAAGTGGAATTATTTATTAAATAAAAATATGTTTATAGATAAATTTTATCGTTTATATAATCCATATAATAAGCCTGCAGAACCCAGGGCTAGTATTGAACCTACTTTAAATTTACAAGATGATAGTTGGAATTGTTTAAACCGTAAAATTGGTAATGTTAAAGATGGGGAGTTTGTAGATGATGTATCAACTTTGGGACAGACATTAACTAGAAAAGGTGATGTCTTTTTACAAGGTAAAACTAAATATGAGCTTTTAGAATCTAAGAATAAAAAGTGGAATGCTAAAAAACAGAAAATTACTAATGTGGAAAAAGGTGAAAGTTTAGATGATGTGCCCACTTTACAACAGACTTTAATACGAACAGATGGTGGTACATTTGACAAGACAATAAAAATTATGAATTTTTAGAATCAGAGAATGGTGTTTGGAATGCTAAGAAACGGAAAATTACTAATGTAGAAAAGGGTGAAAGTTTAAATGATGTGCCCACTTTAAAGCAGACTTTAATACGAAAAGAAGATGGTAAATTTGTACAAGATGATAATAATTATGAATTTTTAGAATCAGAGAATGGTGTTTGGAATGCTAAGAAACAGAAACTTAGCAATTTGATAGACGGTACAGATAGTAAAGATGCTGTGAATGTTTCACAAGTTCCAAAAATGGAAGTAGGCTATTGGAATTTTAATAATAAAAGGTTAGTACGTGTTAAACCAGCCATTGATGACACTGACTGTGTTAAAAAAGAACAGACTATAACTTATAATAAAAAACTACATTGTTGGGATGCCAAAAATCAATTCATAAGAAATCTACCAGAAGGGGAACATTCGGATGATATTTGTCTAATGTCACAATCTATGCATTACGATGGATCAAAATTTGTATATGGAGAAAAAAAATTTAATTTGATGGAATATAATCCTGATTTATTAGTTGCTGACCCCACATCTTTGAGCGGATTTCCAGAAAACTATGTATTTAAAAGAATGGAAGATAATCTATTGATTGGAGCTAATGGTGATGTATTTAGAGTTACAGGAAAGGATGATGTTATAAAAAATGAATGAAATTGCATACGAACTTCATAAGCCTGCAAGAAAGAATTTCATTAGAAGGTCTTTTAAAGTATTGGGTATAAACGAAACCATACAAATAGATTTAATTGATATGCAAAACTATGCTAGAGAAAATTCTGGCAATAAATATATTTTAACTTTAATAGATACATTTTCTAAAAAAGCTTATGCTGCTCCACTAAAGAATAAGACAGGGTTAGTGGTTACAGAAGCCATTAAAACCATTCTACCAAAGGGGGTTAAAAATATTCAATCTGACAATGGAAAAGAATTTTTTAATCAATATTTTAGCAAACTAATGAAAAACTTAAATATTAATCACTATCACACTTTTTCTACAACTAAGGCTGCAATTGTGGAGAAGTTTCAGAGAACTTTAAAGAATTGGTTATATAGGGAATTTAGTGCTCAGGGAAGTTATAAATGGTTGGATTTACTTCCAAAGTTAATTCGAAAATATAATAATAAAGTACATAGATCTATAGGAATGAAGCCTAACCAAGTAAATATTAAGAACAGTAAATATGTTCATGAGAGGTTGACTTCTAAAGTAGTGCAAGTTAAAAAACCAAGATATAAGGTAGGTGATAGTGTGAGGATTTTCAAGTATAAACATGTTTTTAGTAAAGGTTATACTCCGAATTGGACAGGGGAACTATTTACAATAGCAGAAGTTAAGAATACAAAGCCTGTGACTTATATCTTGAAAGATGAAAATGGTAATATAATCAGAGGAGGATTCTATACAGAGGAGTTGTTAAAGACCAAGTATAAAGACATGTATTTAGTAGAAAAGGTAATTAGGAGGAAGGGTAATTTATTGTTTGTCAAATGGCTTGGGTTCCCAAGTAGCCAGAACTCATGGATTTCCACTAAGGATGTCCAAGGGAGCATGCCCGCGACCGGGAGCGCGCCCGCGCCATGAGCCGAGTTCGTGTGCAAACCACGCACATACATGATTTTGAAATAGAAATATAATATATCAACTGGAAAGGGGAATGGTAGATGTACTAGCAATTGTGCATGGGGCAGAGGGGAGTGGTGAGGGGGGAGGGGGGGGAGTTGGCCCAAAAACCCCGCACCACAAAAAAAGGCGGCGACAACCTATACTACTATACATATACACATACATGGGTCAATAAATGAAATAATTAGTTTATTTTTTATTTTTGCTTAATATCGAATATATTTATGGGGAATAACTAAGAAATAAGGTTTGACAATTTTTATAGGGATATTTGGGCAAAGATCAGGATTTTAGATTTGGTGGCCAAAAATAATCCCCATAAGAATAACATGGGAAAAACGTGTCTAAAGTGGGGTATCTTTCTGGGTTCACCACTACTCATGATTTCAAAGTAAATACTGTTGTAATCACATATATAGCTATTGTTATGAATTTTTTATAATCAAAATGTTACTTTTTATTAAATAAAAAAAATCTGATTTCGGGCTAATATTTAAACCATACCTTAGCACTGAATGTGTTAACTGAAGCACGCTGCTCTTCGCAGAAGAAACAACGTTACTGACCAGTCTCAGCAATCTGAACTACCTGAATCAGCTACTTTTTCAAACTTAGATTAGTGATGCTAATGTGATACGTATAAAAATTGTTTATTATAACGAAACAATTAGTCAATGATCGAATATCGTCCATCTACTCAACAACATGTATTTTTGCTTATGGTTGTTTTAAAATGGTAAGATCTTCTTAATGACTCATTACAAATCAAATTAATTAGATTACATAGGTAATAAGCCTGAAGTTTTAAACAAATTTTTAAAATTTTTTTTCTAATAGAGGAATATTAACCAGAAAAATACAATACCAATTTATGAAATTCTATACCTTCATAATTAACGATGTTAACTGAACTACATGCACTGTTCTACGTGAAGTTTGACGTCGCAGAATAAGTTTTGATACCAAGTAACTATGTATATTTATTTATTTCGACGGCAAACAGCAAATCTACAATTGATTTTTTTACAAAATACAAAATTGTTTACACAGGAGTAAAAATATAAACTAGGATGATAATACAAGGGTTCGACATGACTTAAACAAATAAAGGTTGCAATAAATATATAGTGCAGATTACAATAATAGGTGAACACTTGTTTGGGTGTGGATACAGAAGTAGTATCAGCTTGCACATTATAATGATAATGGCATAATGTTATATCCATGAGGATTACGTGCAATTCAGGATGAGCCAAAATGTATTATGTCGGGTTAGCTCCTGTGACGAAAATAGTTGGAGATTATATTGGTATTACACGACCAACGAAAATTCCTTTGTACGTAAATTATCCAATTATACTATACTATCTATACTATACCTTGAAGTCTTATCCCTAAAGTTCTAAGAAAGAGAAACAATCAAACTCAAAGAGCATTATTCAGTTTTTTGATTTGTCTTCATACAGACAGAACTCTGTGGCAACATAAATCCAAGTGAAATAAAGCACATATAAACATGTGTCCTCTGCACACAGCAAAGTCATCAATTACCGTCCACGTGGGAATAAGTGTGGCTTCATCACCTTGCAACATTTATGAAGAGTTATTTTATACAAAACGTTTATTACATTAAACAAGACCTTTATTCATATTTAAATAGTCCTATTGAAGTAATAACACGTGTATTACTTCTTTACTCAAAAGTTTTCGATTGGGGAAGAGTTGTTCTGCTATTTTACGTACGTTTCATTTCACGGCTGGTAATGAATTTACTTTATTTAGTGTGGTTTCGTTTTGTAATAGGCTATGCTTTGCAATGCGTTTGTATGTTTTTTTTGCCTGTTTTGCATGGGTTTTTCAATGAAGCATTACGGAATGAATTCATAGAAAGGCAATGCATCCCCTTCTTAGTGTATGTTTGTGTAGGGCCAAATTTTTGAATATGAGAATATGAGCTCACGTCTTTTAAACTAAAAATTTATAGTTTTTAAGAAATGACGGAGAATTTAAAATGAATAATTCATCATGCTGATGTAGGATGGTAACACAACCAGGGCACATAATAAAGGGTTGAACATTGTCTTCAACGATCCATAGCACTTTTGAAAATTTCAGCTACAACATAAAGGGGATGCAATCATAAACACATAGATCAACATAGGTGACAGTCCATATTGAATCCCTACAAAAGATTCTAATAACATAACTCATGTTTGGAATCTTAAAACTATGATAGAGTCCGCAGACCACCAAATATATTGCTGGTCTAATGCGCAACTAAGGTATTATATAAGCTATATGCTTTAATTGGAAAACCTAAGTTCTCTGATGAAAATAGCACAGACAAAAACAACAACATTACTCACACCCGAACAAAAGACATAAATATTCGATCGTACACGTAAGCACTTACAACAATAGCGAACAAACATGCTACTTAGTTAAAAAGGCATGTGTTGTCCGTTTCGATGGCAAACAGTTTTTGCGTAGGAAATTTTCCATATTCGCTTATCTATGAGAGATGAATGTGAACATCTGCTTGTCCGTATTTTAATCTTTCCTTACATTGTATCTTGCAGCCCTCGAGATAGAGTTTTGATCATGGACGGGAAATGGACACACATGAAAGCAACAAAGGGTCCCTTTAATCTACTTGTTGTGTTAAAACATTCCTCACACTTCCGTCTAGCAATAGCGACTGTTGTATGGCAATTTGTATTTTTATCTTTAACTAACCATCCAAAGTCGGTCATAACCTATTGACATAAAACCAGTTTTACCTAGGATTTATTTTAATTTTGACTACTTTAACTTACTAGTAAAATATGGAAACAAGAAAACCATCGAAGAAAATAATTAAAAAAGTCTTTCTCACATATGTGTGGCATTTAAAGTTTACTGATTTAATAAGTAACGAAATGTATGTTTAATGTATCTGTAATTTTCCATTAAACGTTGAAGTCTCTAAAATTCATTGTCGAATACAGAGGACGAGCTTTAAACGGCTAGGGTAAAACATAATAACAAATTAAATAAAAGTGCAAGGACCAGTTACCACATCTCAAAATAAAAATCTAATAACTTGTAACAGCTGTATGATGATGAAAAAACAAAGAGCCCAAAGGCAGCCACATAATAGGCCACAAAATAGAGTATTCAGAGTTCGGTATACAATAGCAACATGAATGAACAACCACCATCACGTTTGGAATAAAAAGGAACGATTGTTCAGGTAGCTACAAAAGGACAAGGACTGATACAACTAATAACATAGGATTTCTAAGGAGCAACATAGTTACATCAAACAAAATTGAGAAGCCAGAGGCACCTGAGAGTAGGCGAATAAATAAAGGACAGTTCCAAAGTGAAGACAAATTAAATACCTGGAGGGTGGTTGTTGGAATTGGATGTTGTAAATGTCAAGAAAATATTGTGTGACTAAATATATTGCATGACTTTAGGGTAATATATATTATCCTAAACTCTTATTATATACTTCTAAAGCATTAATATATATATATTTTTTAATAAATATAGAATCTAAAGTTAAAGTTACACAACCTAGTTAATTACTTTTAACAAGCACTTTGACTTGGAGTGAAATGATAAGTTCTAACACTTTTCGGTTTGATTTAGCTTGTTTTTGTAGCTTACCTATCAGAGCTCTAACAATCATTAGCATGCTAGGACAAACTTGCTTATTCCATTAAATTAATTGTTTAACAAATTTATTGGAAAACGCATCTCTATGGGATTTCCTCTCACCTATGAGGAATGACTTTCAATAGAGGCAGAAATAAGATCTACTCAATGTAAAAATAATTTGATAGCTGATTATCAACTTGGATTATTACAAGACATTATTGGATTATCATAAGACATTTGTCATGTAAGAACAACTTATCCTATTACTAGTACCATTTTAAGAATTGTATCACACACCCCATTTTCATATAAATAAGTAACATTTCCGTTAAAAAAATAATCAAAAAATCTGCATCAAATGATTATAATCTTTTTTGCTCTTTTAAATGAAATTTAACTTTGACAGACAACCATAAAGAATCACTTTTATAAGATTTTATAACACTTTGAAAGATGCCACTAATTTAGGTAGTTTGGCGGAAATTCAACCAATGAATTGTGAGCCTAAAGCTATAGATTTTCTTCGCGATTTGAAAAAAAAAACTATTTGTAGCTTGAATTTCATACCATTCGTGCATTTTTCAAAATGGCTATATAAGTAAAAAACATGTTTTGAACTAAAGAATTTTGTATCCAAATATTATTCAAACTGTTTAAATTTCCTTTCTTTCACGTATAACATCACCTAGGGTCATACATTTTCTGGCGAAACATCAAAATATTGAAGTTTAGAGAAGTGTTGTGAAACCCCGTGTTGAGACACCAACTCGTTTACAACACACCAATGTTGACAGTTATCATGGTATAAAGATATCACTGTGGTATATTCTTGCATCATAATGTTACATTACACTAGGTGACACAGAATGCTTCAGATCCGAGGCAGATTAACTTTTTCGTTTGAGGCTAAAAGACTATTCGTTATAGTTTTTTTAGTATTATTATGTAAAACAACTACTATTTTACACTGCTGAAGTCTGCTGTTTTAAAATTTACCATGCAAAATTACAGGGTCTTGTTAGTAAATACGTAAAAAATATCGTTTCAGAAGTGCTAATTAAACTAAGTAAAAAACTGTACAGAAGCAATGTAAAAACATGTTTATGTAGGCTCTGTTTAACACCGGCAACGAACGCTTTGAGAGGTAAAGTGTGATACCTTCAAACGTTCTTTGAAGTAGGATTTTTACCACTTATCTCCGCTAACCAAGAAGATTTTCGCAAAAATGTTTCTTAAAAGTGTTCAATCTTTGATTGTGTATCATAACAGTTTTTAAGGTTGTGTTTTTATTTATTTCAAAATTTCTCTTACATTTTTTTTTTCAAAATGAATATCCAGAAATGGTGTCATTCACTGATTTTATTAATAGCTCTAATTATTAGTATTTCTTTAATTTTTACAGCAAATTCACACCTATTCAAATAATGATTTTAGTGTCACGTCGATCGTGTTTGAAAATTCTTTCCCTCTTAAGGCTTTTGATTTTAATAATTAAATATAAAATATAAAATTACTATCTTCATTGTTGCTACTGTATACTGAAGAAATTTAACAGTTACTTGTCATGGCTTATTGTTGATTATAGCATCATTTGTCCAATAAATTTCCAAGTATTTGTGCAAAAAATTAGTGTAAGTAAAAGAAAATTGTTAAATTCAGAAGTTGAGGGGTTGAGCTTAGTATGACAGATAGTCTTTTAGTATGGCAGATAGTTAGTATAACAGCTTAGTATTTCCCTGCTTTATTTACAGCAGTTATAATAGGAACGTTAACATTGGTGACTGGAACTCACATTTTTTTAAGAGGTTGGGGGCCTCTTTTAATCTTGCATGTGCCCGTCCACATAGACTACAGATCTGTGCGTGGAGCGTATCCAGCAAAGCAAGGGGTGAGCCGGTATAGTACGAAGGTGAACTGTACTGATAAATTTTTTGTCGCAGTGACCAGTATCCGAACCCACGACATCGCTGCATTGAACATAGAATCTAGCATGATATGAAACCAACAATATGAAACCACTAACATAATAGTAAACAAAAACAATGTCCAAACATTTGAACAGATGTTACAATGTACAGTTAGAAAGGAATTATATGACACCAACTGAGCCACCGACTTACTTAACACACAAACACACACGTTGTATTTACACGTTGAGTTCACATTTTGGATGGTCATAATTTCAATGACACTCAAAGTATACAAAACGTGTAATTTGATAAAGTCAAAACAAAAAAAAATGTACATAGTTGGTTTTTTCCATATCTTAAATAATTAAAACTTTCTAAGTGTTGAAAAACGTAATAATGTTGATAATTCAATATTGTTACGGATATAATTGACAAAGTAAGTTAATGGAAAAATTTCAAAATTATAGACTTGAGTCTAAATATGATGTTCCAGAGTAACGAACAACGATTGATATTACATTTTTATGATTCTGATTTCGGGAAACATCACTCTTAAATTTCCTCGTACGTACCTAGGTAATAACTAGGCGTCCAATGCTGTAGAATTTTGATTAGGTACTTCATAATGTTACTGTTCCAGAGAAAGAACAGTATTTTGATTTAATCTTTTACAATTGTGACAAAACAATTAAGCTAAGAGTGTTTTGAATTACATAACAAAACTTTACGTTATGTTATTTTACATTACTCTCATGATAATGTTTGTAATTTATAATGTTTATAGTTCAGAGCAAAGGGAATTGCCTCACTCGAGAAACCATTCCTCACTCGCCTTCTCTCGAGTGAGTCAATTGCACTTTGCACTCGAGTTGCACATTATATTTTTCCTACAGTTACAATAAAACAAATAAATTGGTAAAGAAACGTGACACATTTTTACATGGAAGTGAACTTTTAATATTACACTAGTGTACATGTTGCTCGAAATCGAGCAATTGCAAATAAGTAAAGTATTTATTTAAAAACGAATAAAAGTCACAATTTCCTATGAGTTTAAAAGACTCAACTCATAGATACGTACCTAACAGTTCCTTATAATAAACATTTCTTGTAAATATTTTATCATTTTTCAAAATCTGATCTCGTTTTTGATGTATTCTACAAATGTTTCCCACTTATAGCCGCATTAGGTTGTCCATGTTGATCTTCATCAAATGATAATGTAGTCAGCATGGTACTACCCATTGTCGCCAGTACGTTAATAAATTTCAGTCATTTTTTTTTGGATAAAATTTTGTTTTCATTAACTAAGAACTGCCTGATTTTCTGCATAGCCTCTCTGTCACAGTTTTATTTGCATCAATTGGCATTAATTTGGTGGTTACTGTTATAACGTAAGTTATATTTACCTGAAAAAATGCAGAATTGAAAGGCCTAATGTTGGTCAGATGGTTTTTTGTTACCCTCGAATGTGAATAATAATGTGAATACTGTAATGCGAATCCTTCAATGAAAGTTTTTACTAAGGTTTCTTGGGTGTAGTCATATTATTTTAAACTCACTTGACTTTTATGAAAACATATAAAAGTCCTTGCCGCACCAGTTTAACTCGGCCTTAGAGGGATTTCCTTTGCCAATCATCATAAGTTAAGTCCGTGTTTCCTACAAAATAGTAACATCGGCTAAGATCCTTGTTCATTGTTTGTGGGAATCTTCATATTTTAGGTGTTCTTCATTATAGGATGATAACGATAGTATTTTTTTAAATTTCTATTCCACTTGGTGGCGTTCTATTACTTTACTATGTTTCCATGGTTAACAAATCGGTTCTTTCAATGATTGCTCAAGAATTACAGCACCCTGTCAATTCATTTTTTTTATTTGGTAAAATATATCAAATTGCCCAGGCTTTAACAATTTTTTACATTGTAATATGTACGAATGTATATTAAAATAGTAAATATTTAATTTCAAGAAAATCACCAATTTGTACCCAATGCGTTCGTTGAATTGAAAAATAAATAACAGCAATTAAATTATACAGCTGATCAAAATGTAAACAATTATGTTCTTCATAAGGATAACATGGGAACTTTAAAAGCCACTGGGGCAGAGCCCAAGGGGTGTTTTTCTAAAATGTAAGGCCAGTTTGCAAATCTACGCGACACGCCCTTTCCAATGAGACGACAATGGGTAAAATCGGTGAAGAAATGGCGGAGGAGTTCAACCGACAAACTTCGTGTTCGCGTATTAATTATATAGATTTAATGATACAACAGTACAACAGCTGACCAGCTGATTTACAGCCAGTGCTGCCAACGTATTTCGCGCGCATACGACCTTGTCTGCATGTTACGCGCTCACTATTTCGTGCCTTCACGTTGCAAATCTGGAGTGTGTGAGACAAAGTAATTAGAGTGAGACAATGTTAACATTGTCTCACTGGTGAGCGAATTGGCCACTTTGCTTTCTCAAATCAGTGAGAGAACATGTACATTGTTAGGTAACTGTAGGAAAATTTATATTCTTCGTTTGCATCATTCTAACGTTCTTCGTCTGATCATTGTTAAGAAATTTACCTCTATATACCGATTTTGTAAATCATTAAATATACAATGATCATTTAATATTTAATGATTTCAATGTAGCCAAATCAATGAAAGTCTGTGTAACATATAGAATTTCTGAAGGGTACAACACACATTTTTAAGTGTATAATACACTTATACAAAACTGACAGCCAATCCATAAAACCTAAAGTTGTGTCGTATATCGGTTGTTTCTTTAAGTGAGTTTAGTCCTTTCATATTATGAGTTCCATCTTATCGTTTCGTAAAATCACATAAATGAGCTCAAATCTAGTAAACATATAGCTAATTTACTGAAGAGCGTTGCAAGCATTTTGTAATTTAAAAATTTTCAAGGACATTGACCAGTCACCGAAATCTCCGATGTTTGTTTACAAACATTTGAAAAGTTGGTCACCGTGATATTATCTAAATGTTATTCGTCTCGTTCAGAAAACTGTAATAGAAACTCTAAGTAAACGCCTTTTCTAATTACCTTTTGAATCAAATTAACGTATTTAAGGACGAATTAATAAATACGAAATAAACATAAAGCTTGCTCCGTATACTTTGATGTTTTTACACGCTTATGATACTTTATAAGCAGCTTTAACTTCATGTTCAGGCAAGCGAAAAGTGGATCTTAATGGAAAACATGCAATTAGTGCGAAAGCCTTTGGACTGTTTTTATAAAATCTCATTTAGCAATGTTAAATAAAATATACTGTTTTAGAGGATATTAAAGCTTACAATTTTCCCAAAATGTCATTAAGTTTAAACCATTTATCTTTTATTCTTCTTCTTTTACGCAACATAAGACGTGTCACATCAACAACACGTGTCAACATGTGTGTGTACTCTTTAGAACGTAAATTTAGTATTATTATATTTAAGATTATTAGTCTAGCTGATTTTGTTATTCTGGCTCTACAGTACTCTAGAATAAATAAATTAGTCTACTGAGCCACCCTAATAAATTAAGTTTAAACTGATTAATTTAGGTCGCGGGTGAAGTAGCTCAGCCGATATTTAATTGTTACAAAAATACAGATTCGAAATCCTAATAGGTGACGGGCGGACCAGCCCTTGTCATTATTCGTCCAGTCGTGCAGCTGAAAATTGATCCTTACTTGGGTTACCTTTTTCCCATTGTCACGCCCGGGCAAAATAGCCCCGGGAACTAAAGTAGTTGTTAGGTTAGTCGTGGAATTTATATTTTGTTCATTATTCTCTATTTATGATTAATCATGTTTTTACTAAAAATGTGCAGTATCCTTTCAGTACGGAGTTGTTTTATTTTGTGAGCATAGATAACGCCCTAGCAGTAGTTTGCAGTTCCCGACTAGTATCAGATTACTTTATGTGGCGTTGGTTAAATTCCGTTAACCATCTTAATATTAATGAAACATGGTCGGGGATTAATTTGGGTAATAAACACACCTGAACACATAAGGAGTATATTCTCTTCACCCCCCCCCCCCCCTCAACAATCTAGAGGTTAAGTGGTAGAGAAGACTTACAACTCCTAACTTCGCCTCTTAAATAAAGACATTTTTAATTTAATTTCAACACTCTGAATTCACACATTTACAAAGGAAATTGTTAAAATAAAATGTAGACGTACGAATTAAAACTATTTTGACCACAGATAGCTACATTTATCTAAAAAAAATTATTTAGTTCAAAGTTTGTTCAATATGATGCTGGCTTAGTTATTGATTGGATAATTTAATAAAGCTGTAAATTAAAACTTTTCTAATTTTATATCGCAATGGTCATTGTAGGTTAAATGGGAAGGAGACAACAATAGAAGAACAGTCTTAACTGTGATGCGAGACACATTATGCCTATGGTTTAGAATCAGTTCAAATTAAAATCTAGTTTAGTTATAGAGAGCTCTCTAGCATGTAAGAGTGTGTTATCACAAATTTAGAGTAAGCATAAAAAATTTAGAAATGTTTTAATAAAAAAAATCAGTCCCCAAATTATTACAGTTATCTTTAATTTACGAAAATGTTTTATATATCTTTAACAATCACAATTGTTGGTTATGTACGATCCAAGTTATTAAGCTCCGCTATGTTTGTTAAATGTTATACAATAAGATAAAATGGGGTTGGTAAATAAATACATGCCTGTGAAAGACACATTCTTCCTATAGATTATTTTAGCTTACCAATATGCAGGTAAAAATAAATGATTTTTGTAGAATGTGTTTGTTAGAATGGTTCACTTGCCAACCCGCCACATATAATATGAATGTACAATAGTTGTTTCAATATTTTAAATTAATCACATCTCGCAAATAGGTTGTTTACAAGGTGTAATATAAAGTATTAGAATTTGCTTTATATTTATTTAAGTAAATCAGCTTACAAGTTCTTGGGTTTATTATCGTAGTCGGCCTACAACGAAAATAGTTTCTGCTAAGTAGATAAATTAAATTAAACATGAGAATGAATGTCGTTTACGTCCGATTCTGAACAAACAGAACCATTCCTATGCTAGTGGATCCTTTGTCGATTCCTATAATCATTTCCATTCTTCTCGTACTCAGATGGTTATTCTGTTTGAACAAAACTAGAATATTCTCTGATATTACTTAATTATCTGCATTGTTGTCTGTTGTCTCTTGATAAGAAGGGTTTGAACTAATGCAATCTTGCATAAATTGAAGAAATGCTGGGTACGAACAGAAACTTATTTCTTGCTGCTTCAGATTATCTTATTCATTCAAAGATATTACCGTGTAAAAACGTGTCATGTATTATTTTACGACATGATAAATATGTTTACACAAGATAACCCAACGTTTATGTTTCGCTAGCATGTTTAAATTTAAAATAATACATTTTTCAACAAAAATTTTAATCCCATGCTTTTTTGTAAGTTTACGAAATCAAAATTATTCTAAATAAAGATAAAAAATACGCTTTGGGGCGTGTGTAGTGTGTAATGCTGTTGGCTCAACTCTGCGCAGAGATCATTACACCTATTATACGTTCTACGGCGCGGCGCGAGGGCGCCCTGGCTACGACCAACAGTGACGTCACGGGGGTAAAGTGTGGAGTAGTGACAAGCGTAACAGTGACAAAAGTGGAAAATATGCAAAAAATAAACATTTTATAAAGCAAAAAGTAATACAATAAAAACTTGTTAACAATTTGCCAAAATAGTTAACAACTGGCTTTTACAATACTTATTTGTGTAACTAGTGGTGAAAGTGGCACACGAGATCAATGTTTACGGAATGATCTCGAGTGCAGCAAAGGCCTTTTTCACTCGTGTTACACATTATATTTTTCCTACAGTCAGTATATAGCATATAAATAATTAGTCTTTCAATCACTATACAACACGTATTTAGGTTCAGCTGGCAACACAAATGGTGCCCTAGAGAAAGTAGTACCCGCGGTCCGTATCACTCCGCTATTTTTCCTCGGCAAGAAATGTGCTCCGCGTTTTGAGAATATAGTTTCGTATGTTTTTGTAATTTGAAGTGGTTTCCGCGCCTAAAAAAATGCTTTAGTGGTATTTTCTTGTTTATTAAGATCGTAGGAATGTTTTAAAAACGTTTAAAAGAAAAGTCCAGAAAGTTCAGAAATACCGAAACTATAAACACGAAATGACAGGTTAAATCGTAGTTATAATAGTCAATCAGGTGCTCATACTATTATTATCTTTAAGTGTTGCCAACCTATTTCCAAGCGTACACGGATTACGTGCATAATAGAACCACGCTGTTTTGTGTTGTTTCGTTGGAATCCTGATGTGCGGCAAAGTATAAACCGTACGACAAAGTATAAACCGTACGGCAAAGTATAAATATGCAGCAATTAGCAGCTTTCTGTAGTATAAACAGTACAAGGAAGCCCACTTTGTCGGGTGACCGTAGGAAATACTCTTTTTATAGCCTATGTGAGTACAACAAAGAAGATTTCTCACCAATGATATGATATAGCCTGTTCTTGCATGTCGTGTTTGATATGAATCTTATTTAATTATATATATGTTAAGGGGTTTCTGCATGGTGTTGTTTGTGCATGTTTTTCTTTTTTACTAACTATCTCGGACTTAGTATTGTGTGTCAAGAATACACAAGAGGATCGTTATTTGTTATTTATTCGACCTGGACCCAGCCTAATATTTAGATTTTTAATGGTCCGTAAAATTTAGATTTAGATTTTGCTTTTGAACACAACATTACGTACAGACGTGCGTCTTGTTTAAATATCACATTGTGATATGGAAGTCCAGGTTGCCTACCTTAAAATAGATGTTACCTTATGATTATCTAGGAAATAGATTAAATTTACATCTAGATAGTAATAATTTATAATTAAAACTCAACACCTCATAATGAGACATTTATTATTCAGTTTGTTTGTGTATTATCGAAATGTAGGTATCAAATGTGACATTTCTAATGTGTTTACGTTACTCTTAGAGTATTCAAGTTAAATTTGTTACTTTTTTACCTTCTTTTAATACATTTTACGGGTTCAAAGATGTTTTAGATTGTTATATTACAGAGGTTAATTTTCATGCATTTTAATGAGTTAATTCAAAGGTAAAGTTGGACTGTACGTAAAATAACGCATTATGTTAACACTGTAGGTTATGTTGGGACTATATATGAAAGATAAAAATTTGTTTATGGACGATGGAGTTTAAATTGATTTTATTAGGATTGAACTTTGTTGGATAGAAAGAGCTATCAAACTGTTTAACATTTGTTGCTTTGTTTTTAGTTACGAGTACGGCGAGAAGCCATTTTAAACTGAGCAAACAGTATAACTCAATATTACGCAAACTAGTCATAGTGTCCGATCTGAAGTGATATACACTTTCGTGACAATAGTAACAAGAAAATACTATCCATATATAATAAACTGTACGATATCAGGAATAAGTAGTCTTAATGTTGTACTGCAGCCAATCTCCACCCCTCTCTAATTATGGCCTCAGGAATCCAAGAATAAGAACTGTAGTCATCACTGGGAAGGAAATGAAGGAGTAAGAGAATGCTTATTTTTTAGATAATCATGAGACAATATTCAGTTATTTCAAAAGTTTAAGGATGTTAATTAGTTGTTTTGTATTTTATAGAATCATTAACAACTGGGATCTCAAGATTTAAGCTCATTCAGAGATCAGATAATACAATTTTATCAACAGGGTTTTTAGTCTCCAAATACGATCCAAAAGCTGATGGCCAAACAATATTCAGAGAAGTACCAGGCCATTATTTCAAAAACATAAATAATTTCTAAAATTAGTACACAAAGCTTCTATCTGCCTCCATTCAGTCATTTTCATGAACGAGGCTAATTTCAACAATGCAGCTATTGCAGTTAAAGATCGAATTTGCAAAACAGAACAAATCATATAAATATTTTACTAATTATATATAAAGATAATCTTAATAATATTGTAAAACACGGACAATAATACCATAAAGACAAAATATTTCGAGTACATAGTACATAGTTTGTGTATATCTTAACAGAACTTAGACTAAATCTGCACCTAAAAACTGCCAAACAACTGGACACAATCTGAATTGTCAGGATTACGTAAATACAGTAAAATATGTTGACTCGTTGAAGTTTTTGTTGAAGATTTGCTTTATAACGTATTCCCTCAAGTTTTTATTTCTTTCAAACTTAAGATTGGACTTTGTTGGATTGAAAGAACTTTAATAAAAATTTTAAGCATTTTTGCTTGGACTGTCATACATTTGTGGAAAGATAAATTATAAGAAGTAATGTTTATTCTCATGATAGTATTTTTGTAAACCTATTCAATATTCTTCAACGGAAAATGGTTGAAATCGTAATTTATCTTATTCGTGGTACATTTATTTTCTTTAAAACATTTTCTACAGTTTTAGCGAATTTCCCATATAGGTAACAGGCTATTACCGTAGTACTCATGGTAAGACCTGGACCCGATTTACTTTTTCGTTTGGAGCACCCTAGAGGTTGCAAATGCCATGGCAACATAAAAACATCGTTGATACCATTTGGACAATCTGCATGCAAAGTCAGCAAAAAAATAGCAGAAATGAATTTGGCGGCGATTGATGAGATGCCTAAACTATTTCCAGACATATTCAAAAATTTCCAAATGGTTATCTGTTTACAGGAAAAAGAGACAATCATTGGACGATGAAGTTAAAGAAACAACCATCATAAGGGCTACCTACGCCTCCCAGGAAACTATTGTTTACTAGATGAAACAACCGACATATGTAGCTTAAGAACTAAAGAAACTAAAGAACTAATTGTACTAAATAAAGGGGTGTGTCAATAGTTTACGTTGTCTTAACATGGCTGATTACAGTTTAAACAATATTAAGCCTCGAATCGTAACTGGCAAAACAACAAGTAGATTAAAGGGATCCATTGTTGCTTTCATGTGTTCATTTCCGTTCATGATCAAATATCCAGCCCGAGGGCTGAAAAACACGAACAATCCTTATGCATGCAAACAAGTAAATGTTGACACTCATTCGTATCGTTATGAAAATATATTGACTGCCAATATTTTTTTTTTTTTAACAGAATTGAAGCTTTCTTATTAAGGCATATGAAAGTCACAATGACATATAGGGAAAATTAGCTATTCAATCCTGTTATATAATTATTACGAATTGCAATTAGATCCATAATATACTTGACTAGTAAAGGAGCACTTTTACCGCTTAACTGTCCATTCATTCGCTAGGTAATCTCAAGTGTACATAGACCATTGACCGTATTATAGGCATTATTAACATAAGCCGATGTAGTTTTGCCGCTATGCCTATATCATGAGTTAACATCAAATATATATATTTTTATTAAGTTGACGATGTCTAATAATAACAATACTATTGGAAAGTTCTGCTTTTATTTTAATTCCTTAGGGGGAATAGTTTTTACTAATGAAACATCTGACATCTGATCTTAGTCAGTAAAAAGCTACGTAAGGTATTTCATTCCATACTACACTAATCCTGAAAATACCCTCTTAGAAGACGTCCCCATATCGGTAAATTGATGTTGATAATAATTATAGAGATTCCAAAGAACACGAGATATAGTTTTCTAAATACTGTAAAGATTTTACTTCAAAGTAGTCCGAACCACAACCGAAAACACATCATCATAAATGGTACGGTAAAAATAGTATTGTAGCTCAAAAACCAAGATTTTATACGTGTTGTCTTTTTATAGTGTAATTATGAGGGTTTTCATACGTAAGACATTAAAAACTGTATTGCTAAACATTTTACGGTGTTAAGTGTCAATTAACGTGTTGATATTACAATTTCATCTCATTCAATTCCAATACTAAGCTATAAAAAAGATAAAGAAAATGTCTCATTTTTATTTCCTTTGGTTTATGTTTCCCAGATCATTGACAAGTTTACATCTACTCGCAGCATTCTTGGCCCATCCAAATATATCTCTAATACAGCAAACCTACATACCAAGCCACTCCCTATATGATTAAAATATACATATATTGTCATTCCAACAGTATCTACGTAAACTCAAATTTATTTCTGTAGCTTCTGTAATATACATGCTAAGAAATCCAATAATAAATTGAGAGCCCTTATTTCTAAAGTACAAATAAAAATGTTGTTATTACACTTAAGTGGCGAACTATGAAAATCCTTATAAAAAATACGAATAGGATTTTACTCGTATTAGAACAAATTTAAACATTATCTTTACTTATTTAAATAGGTAAGTTTTAAAATAATAAGCACAAACGTTTTGTACGGAGGAGAGGCTTGTAACGTATATTTCATTTCATATCCACGCTGTAAAAATACACATTTTTAGAAGAATGATTTTTTATGTCTTTTAGAAGTTTAAGTGAAATTATGATTACTTTAAAAGAATTCATTTAGCACTAATAAAATGACTGACAAGAAATTTGAAGAATAACTTAAAATAGCAACAAAGTATAACTTTTTAAGCATACAAATATATATTTCAATACACATTATTTAACTATCATGAACCATTGAAAAATATCTGAAATAAATGTCTCTGGTGATAACTATATTTACAGGAGGTAATTATTTAGACTAATGTTCATATCGGCGGACGCTCAGACCCAATCCCCCTAATCGTACAGTGGTGTAATTAACCACAAACTCATTTTGTATTTAATCCATTGTCCTGATGTCGAATTTGCAAATACTTTGTTAACACTATTTATGACCATAAGGCAAATTAAATCTTAACGATCTTATATAGGGTATGCAACTATATGGTATATATAAACGTTGGCTATTATAGGTATCCTAGTCAAATACTTTGAACATGCAAAACAAAATTTTAACTCTGCAGTTTGCAACTGACATGGAAACTAATGTTTAGTTTTTTATTATCTCTGTGCTCTCTATTTCGATTAAGTTGCAACTGACATTAAAAATTATGTTTAGTTTTATTATCTCTGTACTCTCTATTTCGATTAAGGATAACTTTTTCCAAGGGCCAATTCAACCTAAATCTTATTTTAGCTATGTCTCGAATCTAAATTTCTACTAACAGAGATGGTAAAACAATTATTAGTAGATATTTGCTGTATTTCTATGAATAAATCAAATTTTAACAAAACTTGCCATAAGGTACACAGCAAGGGTGTTGCAGGAAACAGCTAGAGGCCTAAGCACCGCAATGTGTAGGTAATTCAACTTATCTTACATGTATCTAATCGTAGGTAACAATCATGAAGTCGCCGGAAGAGGCTTTGATTGTATTTAACATAGTTTTGTTAGTAAGGTGGCATTCTTATGCATAAAACATTTATGGAAAGTATTCACAAATATGTATTGTACAATCAATAGTATATTACGTTACTAGTCCTCAAAATAAGCGTTTACCGGACGAGTGTGGTCGTTCCCGAGCGAGACGAAGTCGAGTACGGGATTACCATACGAGTCCGGTAAACACATTTTGGACGAGTGACGTACGATAGTTTACGCTACACTACTAAATCCGTTCAAATCTTTACTTATTACCACCAACTAAAGGACTAAAAACCACTAGTCATAACCTCTAAGAGAGGCTATGTTTTTTTTATAACCACTCATTGCCACCCAAATACAGTATAATCAGCTGATTGGTGTCCGGTAAAACTCATTACAGTACAGTAGCACGCAATGAAACCCCATTTGATTAAGCTGGCGGCAAACAGCTGTTTTATGGACGAAATCCTTGCATGGGAAGTTCGTCAAAATAGTGTAGTGTGGCGTAAAAATAATTTAAGACAGTAGGCCTACTGTAAATAAATAGTAGTTTACGCAACGATTGCGTTAAGTGAGTCTTTACGACACGAGTAGAAAATTTTAGGCACGAGCCTTGGCGAGTGCCTTAAAAACTTCTACGAGTGTCGTTAAGACTATTAACGCGAGTTGCGTACACTACTTTACCTACGACCGTTTTTTAATTACTATCAATCTGGATTTAATTACTAACAATCACTAATGATAACTTTTTAGAGAGGTTATGTTTTCGTGTATTGTCATTGCCACTGAAAGTGATGCAAGGACTTGTTGTATAATCAGCTGATTTCCTGTAATTACGTGTTTGTTAAACTTCGTTAAATATTACATTGCTAGCAGCATTCTTACCATAAATAACATTGTATCAGGTACAATTCGGCAAATATTTAATTTATTTTTGGACTTCCACCAACTTAATTAAGAATACGCGAGTATCAACATGAACAAGTCGGATCAACAATTAAATTGGTCGACTGATCAGCTGATCAGCTGATTAGTTGACGTTCGAAGCATTACAATTTTAATTCTTTTCTTTCAATACTTGAACCTCATTGGTCCGTTACCTGTGTGGATATGAGAAAACTATGCGGATATGAAATGAAACTATGCGGATATGAAAGTAAACAGCTGTAAAGTGAAATTGTTCAATTCTAAGAACTGGACTGAAATGGCTACTTTAAAAAAACGGTCGTAGGTAAAATTCATATAGCTTTTAGATAGAAATGCATTATTTATATTGCCAGGTTAGTTACATAAAACTAATATATTATTATTACTGCCAAAATGGTTTTAGGACTCTATAGACTATGATGTAAAGATAACAATGATTAACAAAATAAAAAAAGCGTAAACTCTTTATTTTAATAAAAAAAAACTACTGAAATATTATTGCTATATTAAACCTATTTGTCTTTAATAGCTGTGTTTCAATATGTGTTCTGAACCATAATTATTTGGAATCAGTTTTATAGCTTAGGAGAACAAAATTAAGTGTATAGTATAAAAGTATTGTGGAACGATCACACTATATAGGATTGTAAAAGGGAATAACTGCACATTTGTCACAATTATATTTGATTTAGGGATGAACGGGTTTATTTCACAAAAAATCCGTATAATGATGATAGTTTTTTTTAGAAATGTTGATCACTGTAAACTGTGTTCTGGAGATGTGGTCATCACAGTCATTAATGTAATAGCGATGTCTATATAGTTCATTAGGTGGCTTAGTGGAAATTTGTATAGATGATGGATGTTTAGTTGGTGTGTTGATCACAGTAAATTATGTGAAAGTAGTGGTTACATTTTTTTCTGGTTTCAATAATTCATGGATACTCTATCGTAGCTAGGGTGTGGTTGGTGCAACCCCATCTTAAGAAAGTGTCTTAAAATAATTTATACTGTATATCGTGCAAAGTAAGTGAGATAAAAAGAAGGACTTATTGTACAGTTTAAATCGATGTATGACGCAAGGTGTAAAACATTTCCTGTTAATTGTTTTTGCAAAAGCTATGGTAGTCCATGAAGTTATTTCAAGGAAACATTTGTATAACCTACTTGCTAAATAATTTCAGTAAATCCAACAGAATAAGTCCAATAACATGTTCTGATAAGTATGTTCTATGTGATTTAAACTGACGAACAACTAAAAATGCACCGTCTTATAGTTGATCGAATTTCATTTGGGTGAATTTTCGTTTTGTTTCCGTAGGCCAAAAACCTTAACAATTTATGAGTACATAAAGAGGAGATTCCTCAATAATTGAGTAAGCTTTATGGTTCTTAAGCAAATTTACTTTTTGTATAACATTCAACGACGTAGTTCTGTCATTTTTTGTGTCTAGGTGACTCCATCCCCATTGTAAATACTCAATCAGACAAAGAACATGTTTTTGACAAGATCATCAGTATTTGACTCTTCTGTTATATTCTAATATAGAGGGTGGAATGAAATTAGTGTTAACAAATTTTATGTGTTAACCACTTCCTTCCACCCTGTATTTTACATACAGAATACTGTACTGGAGATCTTTTTGTTCTAAGGTTTATAATAATAAACCTTAGAACAAAAAATCTCAACTTTTTCTATAAAAATAATGTGCATGAATTTAGTATTATTTTTATTTAACAAATAATAGTTTGTATTATTTTGATTCTTTATTAAAATTCTGAATTAGTATAAATGCGAGTGGATTGAATAGGGATTTTTTTTATCGTATGCACTTTCACAAAACTACTGATTATTTTTATTTGTTTACACATTGTATAAGGATATGAACCTATGTAAGGTTGGGTCTTTGTTTGACGTTACAGTGTAGGCTATAAAGGTGCGTTGTCCAAGGCGCGTCTGTTGCGTCTGACGCAGAGCGATGATCGCTGGGCGTCGATCGCTTGGAGGCCCGTTGTCCAAGAACGCATCTATTCAGTTCAACAGTTGGTTGCTGACTGTGTTAAAATTTATTTTGCTCTCACTATTAAATAACACTTAATTTATTTACTATTAAATTTAATAACACTATTAGTGTTAAGATCAAATTGTTGAAGATCCTGTTCATCGAAGAGATAGAAAACGAGGAAATTGTGGACCTTTAGTGAACCCTACAGTGTTTTCAAAAAGAGAAGTGAGGAAGGATATTTTAAAATACATATCAAAAATAAATTTAATGAAAACGAGAGGCTGTTTAGTGATTTTTTTTACTTATAAAGGAAATGGTTTATGTTTTTTTTCAAACCTTTAAAGTTTAAGTTGTAATAATTTAATTTAACATTGAATTAAATTATTTTGAAATTTGTGTTTAATTAAAAACACATATACCCTATACTAAATAACTCCCAAGTTGTAATCCATAGCTGAAATAAAAGTTTGTACTTTTGTGAATTATTTAAGACTATAAAGAGTTTTGGAAATTATTTAAAATTGGGGATATATGCCTTTAAAGACAAATTTCAAAATAAAAATAATTAAGGTTAAATTAAGGTCTATGACTCATTTTAAATTTGCCAGATTTTATTAAGTGAATAATCAAATTAAAGCCAAACATTTACTAAATAATTTAATTTAAGACCAGAAAGAACCTGGTGGCGTATTACAACCCGTATTATACTGTAGATATTTTAATAAAAACGAATTTCTAAAAAGTTAAATTTAATTTTGTGTTTTGGTTCGTAGCTGGTCTCTAACTTGCCCGATTTGAATGATAAAAAATAATTTTATGTTATAAAAGTACGAAACGTCTATAAGAAATGTATAGGGGAGAGTTTTCGGTTAAATATATCTTTAAAACAAAAAAAGGATTTTTTAAACGGATTCTGGCATTGGTATCAGCATAGAAATCTAGTTTATAAAGATGTGTCACAACACTATCATTAAAAAAAAAAATACTGTAGGTATATCCAACATGGCCAAACATTGTTTCCTATCGATATGAAGTACTACCCGCCCAATAAATACTGGCGGTGGTCCCAAGTCAATATCTCGAAAATGTGCATAAAAATGCTTGTGAAATCATTTGTTTTTATTTGTCCAATGTTGGGTAAAGCCGCCATTTTCAATCTTGGTTTTAGGGGGGTTTCCCATGGACCGATTTTTTGCAACTTTTAGTATGCACTCAGCAGACCCAATACTACAAAATAAAACCATAAAACATTTTCAGCGATCCCGTCTGCTTCCGGAGCAGTGCCCCGCGTCAGACGCTCAGCGTCACAAGCGTCAGACGCTCCCTTGGACAACGGGCCTATTGAAATCAGTGTTTAGCAGTCAGTGAGCGTCCATCGCTAGCGTCTATTACTCAGCGTCAGACGCAACAGACGCGTTCTTGGACAACGGGCCTTAAATACTAAGAATGGCGTGTCCTTAAAAACACTTCATAAATGCTGCAAGAAGTTGGAAGATAACCTGACACTTATTCCCACGTGGACGGTAATTGATGACTCTACTGTGTGTAGAGGACACATGTTTACACGTGTTTTATTTGACTTGGTGTAATTTAATAACGCTGTTCATTCTGCAAAAAATAAATTACACAACAATCTCGATTTACTTTGAGTTTTATTTTTTGCTTTGTATATAAATAAGGTAATCAGTGTGTATCGTGTTATTTATGAATACTGATAGATGGATTTCATGCATCTTTTATACAATAAAGGCAATATTTATTGTACTGTACTAAATTGTTGTAAAACAGACAAAATTTGAATAGCCTAAAATATGAATAGACAACGAAGAACATGTACGATATAACTACTAATTATACAGGGTAAGTTTTAAATGAGTTCCCCCTTTACTTTTTTCTACATTTCCCGACTGGTTATATATTTTTTTCCGCCATCTTGGATCCACCATATTTTTTAAATATTTTTTTAAATGGTTGTATTTTTTTTAACAATTAAATAACTTGTTTAATGGAGACAGAATAAAATACAGAGAAAAAATTGCTTATTTCAATCCAATTAAATACTTTGAAATAGCCTTGAAAAACTTATACGTAGTAAGAAAGGTTGAAAAGAGAACTCGTTTTCCTAAACGATTCGCCTTTTATTGAATTCTCCAGTGATTCGGTCTCTTTCCTAACATCAGCTTTATTTTCCTCATTTCTACCCAATGATAGTCGTCCTAAACATTATCAATTACTTTCGCATTAATGTTTTAATTTATTTACTAAAAAAATAGGATGATTGCTTTTTGCAAATATTCATCTTTGCATTCATATAGCGCTTAGCACTACCATATGCTAAGTCTTAATTAAGAAACTAAAATACAATGCACGTCACTGTATCCTACTATAATAATGACTCCGATGAAGCTATATTACTTAACATACATGAAGATACTATAAATAAAACTCTTTCAGCAAATTATTTATCTAAACTCATAGCAATAATAAAGTTGACATATTTCCTTAAAACGGAACATAACCACATTTTATATGTCGATTGTTACAGGTAGTTTGACAACATACTATTATTATTGGTTATAGAAAATATCTCCACCTCAGCAAATCTGCAGACTAAGCGAATTTCCCCTTATCTATTCCATAACACTTTTCCATGGATGTTGTCTAAAATATTTCCTTAAACTTCCCTATTTTAATAGCATTTACTTTAACTAGTACTTAAGTTTGCCGCTGTAGGGCAGGAAAAGTGTTTTTTTGTAAAATGGTTTTAGAGTAGTATGAAATTAACACCAATTTTATAAGCAAATTAATAAACTTAAAAAAAGAACATTTTCATTTTCATTCAAACGAATAACATAGAAATTTAAATGTTTTTGTTTTTTTATTTGCTCCGCACCCTTTCATCCCCTAATATCGCTTCAATGAACAATACTATTTGTTTTTAAAGTTCTACACGGTATTTAAAATGAAATTTGGGCATTTCATGTTTTAAGGGTAACAATTTTAAGAAATTCAAAACCCCCAAACCGGAGGCTTCTATAACTCAATCTTGCTGGTTCGCAAACTCAATCATAAAACTCAATATTAAAGAAAGTAAATCTAATAAAATATTATGTAAAGTATTTATTTGTGAACATGCTATTAAAACCATTGACTCAAATAACCAGTAGCTATTTAGTGCTGCTCGTATAATTATCAAATCACGAATACTTAAAACCATTTTGAATGATTTATCATACTATGATATCCTATAGCTTTGATTTAATAGCCAAAACTTAACATTTTATTGTTACTCAAATGTTTGTATAGCTTAATTTCAGTATTTTTAGCAATAAATAGTGAATTATATACAAAATATTCATAAAACTGAGTGTTGTTTCCAAAGATAATTTGAATTAATTGAAAGATGTCGCTACATGTTTATAAACTAATGAAACATAACCAGCTGCAGCCCATTAACATAACCCAACAATCCCCACGACAACAACCACACCCTTATAAAACACTGCGCATGTGTATTTATGAGATCTGATAGAATTTATTTCGCATTAAAAATTTCCAGCGGTTTGGTGAAAGAGTATTGTTGGCTTATTTTATATAAATCACATACTTTACAAGCATATTTATTTATGTGAAATAACAAACCTGATTAATGAGCTTACCACTGGGTTTATGTCTAGTTGCATGAAAACTCAACTATTGGATACTGTTTTATATTTTGTATATTATATAGTTTTTTTGTTTTTTTTTTAGACTGATTAAGTTACCGTGAACAAAGCTTTTACTGTGGTTTGTTCGTATACAAGAGCCTCAAATGTTTTAAAATTTAGATCAACATAATTAACATTTCAAAGGGTAACAAGTACTCACGTCGCACTTCTCTCTCACAACAACTACTACAAAGAAGCTTCTGGTGTTTAGGTATGCAATTTTTAGGTTCTTTAGTTAAAACCTTAAAAGTCAGTTTTCCGTTAAAAAACGTGTTGCTACCTAAATTGGTGGTTGATAGATTGTTTATTTATCTTTATAGATATCGCTACCTAAACCTCGTTTTAACAAATTCATAGTGATAAAAACTTCCAATGAGCTGCAATAACCAGCCAAAATAATGACGGCGAAGGAGCTTTTGAGTCAGTTATACAATAGTCACATGTGTTCAGAAGCATTAGACGACACTCCAGCCACTAACTCGTCAACTCAGTTATGGATAAGGACCTGAGCTCTCTTACCATTACACAAGTACTGTGCAAGTAACAGGGGTGATAGGGAAAAGGTGCTTTTTAGGAAAAAATTTAACATTTAATAATTTTATTGCAGTTGTTGTCTTTGGTAGGCTACCTTGTAAATAATATTTAATATCATAGTTTAAAATAGCAAAAATTAAACAAAGGGGGACTTAACACACCCGAGCCCGTCAGCTGTTTGGCAGCAGCTGTTTTAAATGCCTTAGGGTATAACATCAGGGTTAATGTCATAGTAATGAGGCCAACAGTTTAGTTAAATTAATTAAATCTTAGTTCCAGAATTAATAAATTAATTAATCTTAATACAATTTTAGTTAAAGAATTAATAAATTAATTAATCTTAATTAAATTTTATTTCCAGATTTAATAAATAACTGTGATAGAGTATAGATCGTATAGTTTTATTCTTCAATATTAATACTTTTCAAATATATGTATACTAATATTTTGTCATAGAGGCCAAGTAGGTCTGACACGTGGAAAGTCTCGCTATATGAGTGGAAACGCTTGCCACTCGAGTGGGCTGTGGAGTGGACAAGTCCGGCAACATTGGCAAAAGTAGCCTTAAAAATACATCTGTTCTTGCCAACATTTTTTGATATAAGAATATTAAAAAGGTTTTGCTGTCTTTACAAGTCAAAGTTACATAGAGAAAAGTGTATATGTCGACATACAGGTAGGGCCTACATAGTAACTAAGTAAAACCCATCTATCTTTTAACGAAATGTAAATAAAATAGCTTTAACACATAATTAGAATTACAAGTATTTCAACCGAATTTTTCCAACGGTTAAAAATAATGTATTTTAAGTGACCACACACCTGACTGTATTTTAAACAGTCGAAAAGTCAACCATTAAACCACTATCAAAACCATTAGGACAGTCTTTAGGTAAAAGTTTACATTATCTCAAAAACAAAAATCTCTTAATGTAATAGTTTTACTGGTTCAAAATGTAATAAAACACCAAGTTCAAGACTCTTTTCTGAAAAATAAAGTGGTGATTCTGTTCTTAAGAAAGACATTTAAGAAATGTTTTATTAAATACATGTTTTCTCACTCACTGGCCACTTCTTTTAAGGGAACTGTGTCTATTGCTCAGCATGGGATGTTGACTAGACGGTTTCTTATTCTAATCTAGTGTTGCTTTAATACTGTATTAACGAAAAAGTAAATGCCGAAATTAATTGATGTGCATTATCTTAGGTTGCTAAGAACTTTAACATTATCCGTCCCCCTCTCCCTACAGATAGGTTAATAAATGTGCTTACAGTATAAAAATTCAATTGCAACTTCTCCGTAGTTAGCTTCTTACTTTGTCAACTGGTCGTCCTTAGATCCTTAATGGTTTGATTCGCTACCTATTAGGTTTACGCCATTGTTAACAATTTTCGAATCGTAATCAAATATAATGGACGGCGTGTGTTATCTCTTTGCAGATGATAACGAAATCCACTCGTACATCTCTTTATTTCAGAATCTTACTCCAGAGCATTGTTTACAACCTTAATAACATCAAAATCGAGTTTTAAATATCGGTATAAAAATAGCTCATTAATTTGCAAATGCATACCTTTTATTATAAAAATTAAATAAATTCTTGATCAGCATTGTACGTGTGCAATATATTTACGGAATTTTTAAATTATTAAATTTACGTAACAAAGATACGTCTAATAACACTTAAAACATATATTTACGCTTATACTGTTACTCATAAGATGGTAAATAGAGGTACTTCAAATATAGTAAGTGGTTAGTGGTAAAGTTGATGGACCACTTACCATCTTTTACGTATATTTACCGTCTTGAAAGTAACAGTATAAGCTTAAATATATGTAAAATTGAAAAGCTGTACAAATATGTGTTAGGACGTCTAAGCTGTGCGAAATATATCTATAAAATACCGTCACCACAGCAAACCTGCAGATTAAGCGAATTTCCATTTACCTGGCTGGATTTATACTAAAATATTCCCTAAGAATTGACAGATTTATTTCCTATTTAATTAATATTAATTTTAGTGAGTACAAAGGTTTTCTGGTACAGGTAAGATATAGATTTTTTTATTGCAATGTCGATAGCTTAGTATTAAATAGACATATTTTTCAAATTTAGTTTAAATAAATCCATAAACAAAGCAAACTACAACAGTTTATTTATTCTCTCTAAGAATGACATTAGAATTTTAAATTTTAAAATTTTTTAAATTATTTCCGTTACCATTGGGCATACAACAACGCTTCAGTATACAAAATCATATTTTTTTAAGCTCTACAAAATGGTTTATAGAGAAATCATGAAATTTTGTGTTTTTTAGGTAAAAAATGGGATGGATCATTTTTTACCCAATAGCCATAAATCCCCGTTTCCATAGTCAGATTATCCTGGTTCGCGAACCCGTTCGAATAAACGTAGATTTACACTTTTGTACCAAATTTCATAAAAATTGGATAGTTTTTGCTCGAGTTACGCGCTAATGGACACATATTATATGAATATATGAATTTGAACGAATGGTGTTTTTGGCCTCTGGGTCTTCATAACCAAAAGTAAATCGGTCTTGGGTCTTACCATGTGACCTGTGGTTTGGGAAATTCACTAAAAACACGATATAGTCGATCTTTTATTAAAGAAGTTTAACTCGTGAAATGCGAGGTTTACTTTTATTGGGCTATGTTGTCAGATTTTTCCACAAATAGACATTCTCCCTCATATCCACCCTGAAATCTAGAAAACAACATGTTTTTAACAATTATATTCAATACAGATGTATAATTGCATATTCCTATATTAAGTAATGGGTATTGAAGACGTGCTTCTACTGTTATAAAATATGGAAGATCCATGAATTTAAAAGGTCTTTTTATGTTGTATTGTAATGCACGTGTTTTGCTGTTGTACAGGTTGGGTTGTGCTCCAGATTTAAATATCAGGTCATAGTATCGTTTCAAACAAGCTCTTTATTACTGATCAATACGACTGAAAACGTAATCATGGATAGTTTTCTGTTGACGCATTCATTTTTTCCTCACTTGCAATAAAGGTAATGCCGTGTAATCATATTTAACAATATATTTGGAATTTATAAAGGCTAGTGAGACCAATATCTCTAAATTCCGAGTTACTGTAATAAGTAAAATTGTTATTACAACTTTTTATATTGTATAATGAGTTAAATAATCAGTTGATCAGTCAAGTGAGCCTGCATTTAATCTGACAAATTGTGCAATTTAAGGTAAATTAAGTGTAGAACAAAACCTCGGGCGTTACTTGAGTACACAAGATATCACACTTTTAATTAAACGCCAGACTTTACATCGAAACAAAAACAGCTAACTTTAATTGATGTCCAGTTGTTGACAAAGTTTATTGGAATTAACTTCCTGATTGACACTGTTATTTCCACAATTATTGTGGAGATGCACATAAATGGCTGTTTATTTGTAGCCAAGTATAGTATTTTATTGCACCTTTAAAGGTACAAAGGATTTACCTTAAGACTAAAAAAATATCAATGCAAGATTCTGTTCTGGGAAAATTAGTTTTTCGATTAAAACTCTAATGAAATTTTACTATTTTTAACATTGGCCTTATGAGTGGCCTAGTGGCCATGGCGGTTTTACAAATAAAAGGCTCGTAGCATATGGTTATAGGAAACCATCTACAGTATACTAGCTATACAGTATACTGAATATCCAAGTATCCAGATCAACTTTAAATTTATGACACTTTACATCTAAACGACTTCGTAATTGAACCCTCGCATGAACCCTCGTTCCCATAGTCCGATCATCATGTTTGTTCGTGAGCTCATTGGAATAAATGTAGGTTTATAAGTTTTTACAGATTTTCTTCAAAATCGGATCATTTTTGTTCGAGTTATCGTGCAAACCGACACACATATATGAATTTGAACGGATTGTATTTTTGGCATCTAGGGACCTCAAAATGAAAAAGTAAATTGGTCCCGGGCCCAGGTCTCACCATCAGTACCACGGTGATAGCTTATTTCCTAATGGAAAAAATGCTAAAAACACAACTATTTAGCTTATGAATACACCGTATAAAAAAGTAAGCAACATACATGTATCGAAATTTTCAATATTTAGGCACCTTAAAAGGAATTTCTAGAGATAAAGCTATTGATAGCTATTGATAGCTTTCTAAGACTATTTAAAATTAATTCTTATTAAGGGTTATTGTTTTATGCATAAATTATAATTTTTTAATGGTCATCACTGTCAGCATAGGTAACTAGTATTTTCAATGAAGTAACATTAATTACATAATTATATGCGCTTTTCGAATGACATTAAAATAGTGTTTTAGTTTATTGTTCTTTAATGTTTTTTTTTTGTGTCAGTAAAGATTGCATTAGGTTTATAGGGTTAAATTAAAGGCGTTTTAAAGTATTAAAATTTTAAAGTAAATGTTGTGTTTCACAAGGAGAATTTTCCCATTTAATCGTTCTCTGAGTGAGATTGACAGGTAAATCCCGTTCCCGAGTAAGCCTTAGCCTTAACAGGTATCTTCGCTCAATTTGCATAATCTAAACAAATTTGTATTCTGGTGATATTCAGCCTGTGTTTATTTCAATTATATGGGTAAACCTATAAGTATGTACGTAGTTATAGTTCCATAAATCTTTTTGGTCACCTTATCATAACTACTCTTGTTTCAGATAAATAATAATTACAGTCGGATGTTTTATGAAACCTCGAGGAAAAGGAACTTGAAAAACTCCGCTTATTAACCTTGATAACTACCTGTTTTTATATCCTTTTAGTTAAACTCAATATAAACATTATTTTTTTATGTGTGATAAGGGTAAACTAAGAGGTTTGTATTTTCTTAGAATTATTGTCACACTATGATTCCCTCAGACAATCGAATAATCCACTATAACGCTTCAAGAAACCCAGCTCGGAACTATTTTGGATAATTATTACTACGTGATAGCCCTTTTTGTGTAACCCCGTTTGGGCTTCCTTCATGTGGAAATGCCGAGAATTGAAACCAAACAACCCTTTTCGCAAAAAAAGCCAGACAAAGTTTCTGGATGGATACAGTGGCAAAATTTCCGAAGAATAACTCTGACAATGTTTATTGGGTCTGGAACGCAGCTAAGATCTAAAAATATAGCACCCTGTGAATTGGTGAACTTGAAGCAGGTTCATAAAAAGAATTATTTGTAAAAAGCGTTTTTGGTACTAATTTACATATGAAAAAACCTTTTTAAAGCCCTCTTTTACATCCTAAGAAGCTAGGATTTTGCTTGGAACAGTTTTACACACTTATTTAGGCTGGGTATTTTGATTGATAGTTTGTTTACCGATACATGGGTTTTGCAGATAAATCAAGGGTCGGGATTTAAACTGGATATGTCTGGATAACAAGGTAAAATATATATAGCTTAAATGAGTGCAGGGTATTACCATAGATCTATCTACCATTAATTAATCTATGGTATTAATAATGCTATTCAATCTATATAGAAAATCACTATATTCATGGGTGTTCGTGAGTTTCTTGAATCTAACAGGCAATGTATTTAGATTTACAGGTGTGTAAGGCTTAAAAATTTAAATTTTATTTGTATACTAATAAAAGTAGGTTTAAATAACTAGTCAACTCATGGATACAGGTAAAAATCTCCAATATAAAACTAGTCCTCAGTATTGTTTCAAGCCTTAAATGTATGGAGATAGTTTTGGACTATGTTAAATTATCCGGACCCTTATCTATATTTAAAAACAAAACACGGCCCAACCTACTTATTAATTAAATGCTAAAAAAACCACAGAAATGGCTATATAAAATAAATTGAATGAAAAGGCTTTACCACTAATTATTAGAAAGTCTTACCTTACGATTCCCTTTTGTTTGATGTAACTGTAAATAAATTATATTATAACCAGCTTCTTATAAAGTATCTTTTAACTTACGTAAAGTTCTATTGAAATAGCATATACTTAGTGCAATAAACATTTAAAAACTACTGTGATTAAGACCTTTAAAAATGGAATTCAGATTTACAGTGTAGTCTCTTTTGTTGCCTCTCGAAAACATTTTGTAGAACAATAAATAATACCATCAGATAAGATAATTTGTCTAGAATTATTGAACGTACAAACAAGATAACAGCAAGTATATAGATTTTATTTTAGAGATGTGTACCACATAACATGAGGAGAATTAGGTTATAGAGGGTTGAGCATCATAAATCACTAAAATGTCATTAATAAAATTGACATGATGCACTCTGATTGAATTAAAAGTTCGTAACTTGATATTGTTCGTAACTTTTAACTCATTACATACAGAGAGCAAAGTAGAATCCTGTAAAGTGTATTAATACTCTGCAATTAAGGAATTCATTATTTTTATTAAAACCCTCTTTCTATTCATCAAATATCAACTAAAGTGATGTCGTTTGAGTAGTATATAGACCACCAGGATCTTGGAAAGTTTTTCAAAACGTTACTATAAAGTAGGAGACTTACAAGTGTACCAAAGAAAAAATTTAGTAAAGTATACAGTTTAGTTGATTTTAGAAAATACTGTAAGATATTCGTTTACCTAAATCGATTTTATATATGGATATGAATATGTTTAAAACGTCAAAATCGAGTAAAAAAACACATCATTGTTTTTATTTCACGAGAAACGTAAAAAAACTACATTAATTTATACAGCATATACATGAGACACAGCCTTTATAATCATGCGGTGAGTTGGAAAGAAACAATTTCATCAAAGGAAAGAACCCTTTTTACGTTCAAGAATATCACTTTAATTTTTTTAGGATTGGTCCAATTTAAAGTTTGAAAGCTAAAATAGTCAGGCTGGGTAGCAGGAAAATATTTCAGTTCTGGCGGGGAAGCTGCAATTTTAGGTGGTTATACAGTAGGTGGTTAGTATACAGGTTTCTGAACCTAAAACCGCACAGACCCCAATTTTTAAGGACCTCGGTCGTCCGTAATGACGTTATAAAGATGGCGGCCGTAAGAGGATGCTGGGTCGTTATTAATTGGCTATATTGACCGCATGCCTGAACCGATTTTTATGAAATTTGGCACACAAGTGCTTGAATACATTATCTCGGCCTAGGTTGTCAATGGTCGAGTTTGATCAAGTCGTTTCAAAATGGCGGCCGTTAAAAGATAAAATTAAAAAACAATCTTTCAGTGTTTTGTGTTCTCAACTCCCTCCAGAGATCTGCAGCAACCTTTTCACTTTCCTTGCAATCAAAGGTTGCACTACCGTCTCTTCATTTCATGGAATAAGCAAAATAACCCCACCACTGCAAACCTGCAGATTAAGTGAGTTTCCATTTCCCTGATTTGATTGAAAATCAAATCAATTTCAATAACATTAGGTTTCATGAGTACCTAGGTTTGCTGCTACAGGGAGATTAATAAGTGAGTTTTTTATTAATATATTAATAGCTTAGTTTAAAATAAATAAATTTGCCATGTTTCATTAAAATATAATCATAAACAAGCAAACTACAACAGTGTATGTACTCTCCGTAATAATGACATAGGAGTTTTAAATTTACAATGTTTTGAATTATCTCCTTAAACAATAACCTTATAAATACACTTCAATTCACTAAATTATTTGTTTGATTAAGATCTTCAAAATATTTTAAAGAAAAATTAGGGAATTTCATGTTTTGAATTTTAACATAAGAAAACCTCATTTTTACCCCTTAAACCACCCCAAAAACCCCGTTGCCATGGTCCGTTGCCTGGTTCGCGAACCTGTTCGAAGAAACGAAGGTTTATACGTTTTTACCAAATTTCATTAAGATCGGATAATTTTTGATAACGGACACACACATATACAGTGTGTTCAAAAAAATGTAGGGACAAAACTTACGAATTATTGATTCATTGGATAAAAATAAGAAGAAAATAAGGAATAACATTTTTGTTACAAAATCGCTTCGTTAACAGATATCCACCATTTTATATGTTTTTCTTTTACATTTTATCCTTTATAACTTATATTGGAGCTATTGGCAATTAATAATGAAATAAGTTCAACAAGGCCTATAAAGAAAATAGAATAAAATAATTATATATTGACCTTGTTGAACTTGTAAATTTAAATTTAATTATACATTTCATTATTTTATCCTTTAATAATTTTCACTGAACTTTTATAAAAGTTGGCATGTGTGTAAAGGTAGAAGATACTAATTCTTTTTTTTATGCAAACTACCATTATTGGACTATGGGAACAGGGGTTTATGGGGGGTTTTATTTGGTGAATATTGGTTTTTCCCATTTTGGATCCAAAAAACATAAGATTTGGCAATTTCTTTCCAAACCATATTGTGGAGCTTAAAAAAATTTTATATTTAAGTGTCATTATGTGCCTAACGGTTACTGAGAAAATTAAAAAAAAGTTTAAATTTAAAATTCCCATGTTATTCTTATGAATAGTAAGTAAACCGTTTTATTTTGCTTGTTTATGACATATTTTGATCAAATTTAGAAAATTTAGTTATTTTACACTAAACTATTACATTTTATAAAAAAAAAATATTTTGACCCTCCCTGTTGCAGCAAACCTAAGTACTCGTTAAACAAATGCTATTTAAATGGGGAATAAATGTGATATTTTTAAGGAGATATTTTAGAGTAAATCCAATCAGGCAAATTTATTTATTTATTTATTTCATACGGAAACACTATTATTACAATGATATACATTGGCAGATTGCACTGTTTTGCATGACAATATAATAGCAATAACAAAATGAATGGAAAAATAGCATTATACAATAATAACAAGTATAACAACAACAAACATAACGAGAATCAACAAGAACAAGAACAACAAAAAACACATTTTAAGAATAATTGGCACACATTTAAATGGTTTTATATTATGCACTTGTCACTAAAAAATATTATACGTATAAAATCCTTAATTTAGTTGTATAAACTAATTTGATTTAAAATTTATGAAATGGCCCAAGAAAAGTTATATCACATTTTAAGTTTTAAGAAACCAAATTTTGTTTGTAACGTTCAACAATATTTTAACCATCACATATACAAAAACTGCAGTTGAGCATTATTTCGGTATGTATATACAAAAAGTCATAAATCTATACAAACATAAATTTGTATACTTAGTTGTATGCTTTTTTCGGCAAGAAACCGTTTCTAAATTTATGCAAAACACATTTTCATTCTACATTTCAGTATATTGGCCAAATCCATCTGAAGCACGTCTGAAGGGTAATGTTTGCTGTGCAATCTTTTTTTTACTTTTAGCTGTTGAGTTTATATATTTAATGAATAGGGTTGAATCAATAGATGTTGTGGATTAAGAGTAGTACTCATTGGAAGATTGCGTGTAAATTTTTTTATGAAATTGAAAGATTTGACTTTTGTTTGTATTTTAGTAAGATCACTTCAGTACTAAGATTTTCCCTCATCTATCATCTAACTATACGATATAATAATAATCTGCTTGTACACTTGTACATTAAGCAACAATAAATGGGAACAATGTAGAATCGTTTTAATTTAGCAAGCATGTAATATTCATATCAATAATTATCAATTATCAATTATCAATTATCAATTACCAATTATCAATTACCAATTATAAATTATAAATTATCAATTATCAATCATTGAGATAGGGACGACACCTAGGTGTGTATTTTAACCCAAACATGAGTGAAGGATGAGTGTAGAATGGTGTGTGATGACCTGTTCAGCTTTGTTACTGACTAAGATCAGCGGTTTCATTAGTTTCATTTCAATATTCATTCTTAATATCCCCGATACCAGTTTAATAGATTAGTATATAAAAATATACTTAAAAATACACCTCCACGACTTTACAGGCTGTCATCTGTAAAGTTAACCGAATTAAATATAGGTACCTATAAATAAAATATAACCAAGCGGATGTTGTAGGAGCTCAACGTAAACTCTACGAACTCTACCGGCAATTTATTTTTAAGTTTAGTTATTTACTGCATACTACTGAACAATTTCTTTTAGAATGTTACCACCATGGATACGGAGCTCTAGTGATCTAAACACAACTTAATATGTTCTGGCAGAATTTCAAGCTAGGGCCAGTGGCCACCCGGTAAATATACATAATGCACGTAATGCTATGTCTCGTTTAGAAATGTTTGCCACACTACAATGTTTTAATAGACATTCCACACAAGGATTTAGTCCGGAAAACAGCAGTTTACCACCCGCTTAATCAAATGGCATTTCATTACGTTATACTGTACTGTAATCCATTTTTACCGAACACCAAATGATTTTTATTGGTAATGAGTGGTTGTAAGCGAAAAAACCTCTCCAAGAAGTTATAGTAGTGATTTTTATATCCTTCGGTAGGTGGGGATATATAACGGGCTCGCATTTGGCTCGCTAGGTGCTCTGCCACCAGGCCCCTTTATATTTGGGGTGTGATAAAATGTGCTAAGGGGTACAGAATGCTGTGGGTTTTTTTTCGTGTTGAAAACCCAATGATAACTTTGCAGCTGCAATGTATGTCATAAAGAAGTTGTTTGTGGTGAATATCAAACGAGTCTTGGCATGTTAGAATCCTTATGTAGGGCAATTTGAGTCAGATGACTTCCTAATAATGTTAAACACAAAGAAAAGTGTTATGCAATGGATATTACTTTTGGCAACGCTACTGAAGCAGCTTGACATTTGTTTTCAAAACTACCAGTTAAAAAAAAGTCCTCTTAGTTGTTGTTGGAGTACTTGGGGGTCTTAAACCCCTGGGTATAGGCATCCCGTAATTGTCAAACTGCTTTTGTAAAGAAACAAAAATCAATGTTCTAAGCACATTTCGCTTATTCTCAATACCAAACGCCTTTCATCGAACTCCAGTTTCAGTAAAACCGAGCTTAAGAGGCTTAGGTTAGGTGAAATCAAAGCAACGTCAAGGAAAAATGAGTGGTTTATAACGGAAGCAATATTCTTCATTGAAACAATTGTTTAACAATAAGTGTCAAATCTACAAGGCAGTACACAGATCAGGTAACGACTAAAGGAAGTTATTTTATATAATGCTTCTCGGTAAAATTTTAATATGCCACTATTTTATTTGTTAAAAATATCAGGAAGCTGACATTTTCAAGGAATATTTCGATGACTAATTTAAAAAATTGTGTAAAGTTTCAAAGCTTTTGGTGTACAGTAGTATGAATAGTAATTAAATGACATTTGATTAAGCGGGCGGCAAACTGGTATTTTTCGAATTATTAAATGTGACCTATTTTCGAATACCTAAATGTTAAGTGGCTTACGGACAGTTATAAATATAAATATTTTCAGAAACCAAATTTTGTTTGTAACTCATAACAATTGTTGCAGCAGCATATATACAACAACTGCAGTTGAGCATTATTTCGTTATGTAAATTTTCCCAAACTTGTACAAGGAAGTCTGGGTCAGCCCCGGTTAAGATGTTGGACTAAAACTTGTCATATCTCTCACACTACTAAATAGGTTTGTACTTCATATATTTAAATTACTTCTTGTATAAACAGCGAAGCATAATTCACATTACATTGCTATTTGTCCCGTTATTTGACGATGGTTGCTCTTCAAATCGGCAACAATGAATAATGTTCTAAGTAGTATTTAAAAATAGGATAATCAGCAATAGCGAGAAAAATCTATGCATCATCTACTAGCCCAACTTAAGGCCTAACACCATAGATAAAACATATCTATGCTAACACGTTATACATTGTTAGGAAATAAACTTGAAGTTTTAGAGTCGTTATTACAGACAAAGCTTTGACAACAAATTTACTTAAATCTCACTCTCAATATTTTGTCTTGTACAAAACTTATATCATGTATATAATTCAGCTTAAATCTTATAAACATAAAAAAGAAAAGACTAAGAACAAAGGCTTGGACAAAAATGTAACCTAATCAGTGCAAACAACTTTTCAAAGCTTCATATTTCTTTCTTCTCCGTTCCAATATCCAAAGAAATATGACGCTCTTTAAATTATAGCTACCAAGCCCCTCGTAGCTTATCGTTTATTTTTTTATTTTTAAAGTATTTTTATAAATATGCCTTTTTAGATAATGTGTCTCTTTATTGGGATATTTAATCTTATCTCTTCATTGTAAACGTACCCCTACAACCCTTTGTTAACCCCCCCCCTGTTGTTAAAATATAACTACCAATAGTAGTAACAAATGTATAATAAAGACCTAAAATTAACATTAATTTACTTTGAGAAATGCATACGTTTCTAAAAACCAACTCTGCAAAAGGTGCATTTTCTATCGATACTACATGACAAAATACGAAATAGCTACAGAACTAAGGAGTATATTAGTAGTGTTAATGGCTTACAACAAGAGCTGACCTCCATCACTTTAATACTTTTTATTCCTTGAATATTTACTTTTTTATACTTTCTTGTGAAATGGTGACCAAACGAATGTAGGTATTTGAAGCCAAGTATGAATGGAGATGAGTGTAGGATGAGTGGTGCGATATTTTAGTCTTGTTAGTGGCTAAGGCCGACATGTTCCTTAGACACAGCTGTTAATTAATCGTCCATACAGCCAATCGAACCTAAGTGACCTACAGTTTATAGTGTAATCCCAACCACATTTTTGCCTTGTAATTAACAAGTTAGAACAGTGAAAAATACATCTCATAACAGTCCAGTTGATGGTTGATTACGATTAATTAACTTAGAAAATAGAAAACGAGTGTTTTACTCTCAAGACTCACAGTCTATTGTTCATACAATGTCTCAGATGTTAAACTAAGTCGTGAAAAGTGAATTAGTTTTAATTTAAAAATAGTTAAAATGGATAACAACATTAATAAAGAAAATATTTAACCAAATTTACTAAGAAGTTTTTGTCAATATAATTATTTTTCTAAGATCGAAAAATATACACTTATTCGTCATGTAATTGAAATAAGTTTATACTTTACAGAACCGGGTTAGAGCCATTTGATAGGTCATAAGTTTGGGAAATACCACATTAAAATAATCTCATTACTTGAATACTTTTTGGACGTAATTAGTTTTTACTTTGTATGACTTGTACGGTTAGCATGTAAGTTTTAAGCGTGTATTAGGAAAGACTGATGGTGCGCGAAGCTTTAAGGAATTAAACTATACGAAATTATATTATTTACCAAAAGTCTATCTCTCCAAGATGATTTGGGTGCAACTTAAACAAAATTTAAAACTATCTGATATACCTGTGCTCCTCACGACTTTTTTGGGCAGGCCCAAAAAATAAATTTATATTTATAAAAATTTATATTTATGACTTTTTAAATATAAATATTTAACTTTTACACCAGTTTACTTCATACAATAGACTATACAATTTAGTATTTTTTAGATTATACAACATTTCTATGGAAATATTAATTATTTTGAATGATAGATTGAAAAAGAAAAACATTGGACCATGCAAGTTTTGGGATTTTGATGCAAGACATCTTAATTAATTTGTCAATAAATTTGGTCCAAATCTTATGGTGAGGCATCAATTCAGTTTGTGACAGTGAAAGATTCACTAAAGTAAACTACTAACAGACCCATTGATGATTATGGATTTTAGGTTTTCAAAAGAAAGATCTTTGAACTACTATGAACTTTTATGGATTTATGCAAGTTAATCTTACTTTGCATGTCACGTAAAGCGTTTTCCTAATAGGAATTCAACAATGATATACCATCAACAATGCATTGATCAACTGTGGTATATACGAGTACATTATATGCATTTGATTACTTCTTTTCACACAAAAATGCTCCTATCACATGTTACAGTTGGCGTCCTTAATATCGTACAGTATTATAAATACTCGCCTTTGGCTCGCTGGGGGCTCCGCCCCCAGGTCCCCTTTTTTGGTTGGGGGTAGTGGGAATGTTCCTCGGGGGACATGATTTTGTCTGATAATGTTTTCTGCGTCTAAATATTATGATAACTATGCGGTTGCTAGGTAATTCATAAAGGGTATATGATTAGGAGATGATTAAACAAGTCCTGACATATTAGAGTCTCGATGTGTGTTTGGTGCTCCAAAACCTTCTAAGGTATTTACGGTATACCTAGATTTAGCGATAATAATATAGCAATAACGTTACAATCCAAGGGGTTTGAGGAGGTAACAATATTTATAGAAAGTCTTAGGCCCCCTTCGGTGGCCGGGGGGGGGGGGTTAAAATCATCAGTAATAAGAATGGGCCCCCATTTGTACACTTCGGGGGCTGACCTCACTTCTGCAAAAATCTTTAACATTTTCTATTTCTTTAACATTTTAACATACATTTTATAAAGGGGGATGATTGAGGGGGGGATTAAGATGGGATTGGTCACTATCTAGCTTTTTCTGTTGTTAAACATCCATAATTTACCTACTTACTTTTAAGTCTAGTTTGCGTGTCAAAGCATACTAATTCTACATTACAAATGTGTTAAGAGCGTTAAAAACTACCCTTTTTACTGAAAAACCGGCACTTTTATTTTTTGAGTAGGTTAAAAAATGTAATAGGTCACCTTAGGCACCTTTCTTTCAACGTTGGAAGTATAAAATGTACCAATTATTTACGAAAGGTAGTTACAAAATTTTAAAAACACGTAATAAATATAGAATTTTCACAATCTTTTAAAGTAGGGCGTTTTTTGAAGGTGAAAATGTGCAATTTCTGAAAAAATCATAATAGTGTCTTGTTAAAAATTTAATTCCAGGTTCACGATTTTCCGTCAAATCCTTTCTAGCTCTTACCATTTTCGAACTACAGAAATTTAAAAAACGTGTCTCCGCCAAAAAAATGGGGATTTAAGGGAATTTTTTTGGTGGGTTGCAGTCGGAAAAACTAAATTTTGGGAATTTCTGGGTGGTTTCGTATCCAGACGAATCTTCACAAAAAATTTGAGATCTCTAGCTAACCTAGAAGTGACAAAAATGCGTTTTCTGTTGCCAAACGCCCATAATTCACCTACTGACGTTTACGACTAGTTCGCCTGTCAAAGCATGCTAATTCTCCATGATAAAATGTGTTAAAAATTATATTTTTTAATGAAAATCCACCATTTTTAATTTTTCTTGTTTAAATTAAAATTATGGAAGGTCACTTTAGGGACTTTCCTTTCAACGTTGGGGGCATAAAAAGTAGAAATATACGTACGAAAAGTTGTTTTAAAAATTAAAAACACGTAAAAAAATCGAGGATTTTTACAATTTTTGGAAGTAGAGCTTTTTTTGAAGGTGAAGGAGTGCGAATTCCGATGTAACGCCTTCTCGGGCGAAACTGTCTTGTAGAAAATTTAATTACGAACCTACGTTTTTTCCTCAAATAGATTCTAGCTCTTACGGTTTTCGAGCCACAGCTGTTTAAAATAAGCGTATTTTTCCAAAAAATGGGTTTTTTAATAGAAATTTTTGGGGTGGTTAATTTTGAAAATGGGGTTTTTACAAATTTTTTCCGGTAATGTAAGATCCCGTACTACAAAACTACAAAATTTTAAGTCTCTAGCACGTTTCTTAACGGTTCACATGAGCGTACGAATGTCTGTTTTTTCAATTTAATTTCCCATAAGATTAACATGGGGGGGGGAATTGTTAATTTAAGGGGGGTTGAAAGGGAAAAAGGCGACTTTTCGGAATTTTCCCGGGCGTTCGGGCCCAAGACCCATATGCGTGCCAAATTTCAACTCCCTGGAACGTCTAGAAGTGCCCAATTATATGCCTGTCTAAACATGCTAATTCTCCATAAGAAAATGCGTTAAAAATTATCTTTTTGATAGAAAATCCACCATTTTTAATTTTTTTCCGTAGGTTAAAATTATAGAAGGTCACTTTGGGGACTTTCCTCTCAATTTTGGGAGCATAAAAAGTGGAAATATATACGAAAAAGCGTCTAAAAAATTAAAAACACGTAAAAAAATCTGGGATTTTCACAATTTTTGGAATTAAAGCGTTTTTTGAAGGTGAAGGAGTGCGAATTTAGATATAACGCCTTCTTTGACAAAGTTGTCTTGTAGAAAATTTAATTGCGAACCTACGATTTTCCCTCAAATCGATTCTAGCTCTTACGGTTTTCGAGCTACAGCCGTTTTAAAAAAACATGTGTTTCCAAAACCCGAAATTTTTATGGAATTTTTTTGGGGAGGTAGAATTTTGAAAATGGGGTTTTTACGAATTTCACCAGTAATGTAAGATCCCATAGTACAATAATACGCAAATTCCAAGTCTCTAGCACGTTTCTAAACGGTTCAGATGAGCTTACCAAATTTGGTGTTTTTCAACGATATTTCCCATAAGAATAACATGGGGGGAAATTGTTAGTTTAGGGGGGGTTGAAAGGGGAAAATGCAACTTTTCGGATTTTTTCCAGGGATTTGGGCACTAGACCTACAAAACACCGAAAATTTCACGTCTCTAGCTCATCTAGAAGTGCCCAAATATAGAGATGCGTGTCGTGTTTTTAATGTTTCGATGTTTTGTAATTTTTTGTGTGAACTGTGACGACCTTCTCAAGAAGCGACAATTTTCTTGTGAAGCGGTTCCGGTGTTAAACCAAAACTAACCATTTGGAATGCATAAAATACTTAAACCACTTATATTGTAATAAAAATATGTTGCGTAGCAACAGTTCACTTTTAATTTAATCTTCATAGAAAAGGCGTATCAAAATTAGCTGCGAGAAAATTCAAATTTTGACATAATGTTGAGAGCGTGTAGGTGTAATCAAAATGTAGGTCCTGTCGTGACAGCGGTGATGTTCCTCGATAAGAAGAAAGGAGTTAGCGTCTCAGATGTCGCTGACTTTCTACGTCACAACTACGGCATCAAAACTCTCCCGGACTATAAGAAGTCTTTGAAACTAGCAGTAGAAAAGGGATTCTTGACTGTCAGACAAAACCGCTTCTACCCTGCACTGAACACAATCTTGGAGGCACGTCGGAGACGCAAACGATCACTAAAGCGTCGAAGAGCTAGACGTCATGACGACAATGATGAGGTAGTCGCAGCCCGCGGTCGCAGACAACAAAGATATCGGTACAAAAGGAGAAGCCGTCGACAAACGGGACGGCAACGTGAAGCAGACAGTGAACTGATAGAGGCTCGACGCAGGAGAAGGTCTATTAGCAAAAGACTCAGGAGACATAGCATTATCCAGGCTCGAAGAAGACGTAGGTCTATAAGACGTCGCATTGTTGACTCCGACGACCACACTATGGCTCGTCGTCGCCGTAAGAGATCTACAAGACACGCTAGGAGGCGAGATGACTCCGACGATCTCACTATGGCTCGTCGTCGCCGTAAGAGATCTACAAGACACGCTAGGAGGAGAGATGACCTAGATGATCTCACCATGGCTCGTCGAAGACGCAGGTCTCGTAGAAGCACGCGCAGACGTCGAGGTCGCAAACACGAAGAATTATCTTCTCCTCAAGCTTAAGCTGGGGAGTCTCCCAACAATCCTCCAGAGCCGGTGGATCAGGCGTGACAATAATTATATTTTGTCTAATTTCCTTCCTGTCATGTCCCATCGAATAAATTATCATCCTCTATGCTTCTAATAGTTGTTTATTTAGACATAATGTTATAGTTTAAAGAATTAAAAAAAAACATGGTGTAGAAAGATTTAGTTGTGGCTTAATAGCAGTGATCATAATACCTTGCCTTCGTTTATGAGGATTATTGTGTTACATGGTCCTGAATGTGTTAACCAATCTCCTGCAGAATGTATTACCATATAATGCATTTGGGAAGAGGATAATTAAGGAAAATATTTAAACTAAAAACAGTTGCAATCTTAAAAATAATAAAAGAAACCCCAGATGCGTAGTTTATAGAAAGTAAACTACAACTACGAACAGTCTTAATCCTCCCTATTTACCTTACTGAGATATCAATTACTAAATTAAAAATACTGAAATATAAATCAAGGAAAGAAGATATGATCCTTGAATTGTTAATTTAAGGGGGTTTTGAAAGGGAAAAAGGCGACTTTTCGGAATTTTCCCGGGCGTTCGGGCCCAAGACCCATATGCGTGCCAAATTTCAACTCCCTGGAACGTCTAGAAGTGCCCAATTATATGCCTGTCTAAACATGCTAATTCTCCATAAGAAAATGCGTTAAAAATTATCTTTTTGATATAAAATTCACCATTTTTAATTTTTTCCGTAGGTTAAAATTATAGAAGGTCACTTTGGGGACTTTGGGGACTTTCCTCTCAATGTTGGGAGCATAAAAAGTGGAAATATATATACGAAAAATCGTCTTAAAAATTCAAAACACGTAAAAAAATCTGGGATTTTTACAATTTTTGGAATTAAAGCATTTTTTGAAGGTGAAGGAGTGCGAATTTCGATATAACGCCTTCCTTTGAAAAAACTGTCTTGTAGAAAATTTAATTGCGAACCTACGATTTTCCCTAAAATCGATTCTAGCTCTTACGGTTTTTGAGCTACAGTCGTTTTAAAAAAACATGTTTTTCCAAAAACCGAAATTTTTATGGAATTTTTTGGGGAGGTAGAATTTTGAACATGGGGTTTTTACGAATTTCACCAGTAATGTAAGTAATGTAATGTCGTAGTTATTTTATATACTGACTGTGCGTTGGTCTAAGTTCCTTCTTTTTAGTATCAGTTGTGCGAATTTCGATATAACGCCTTCCTTTGAAAAAACTGTCTTGTAGAAAATTTAATTGCGAACCTACGATTTTCCCTAAAATCGATTCTAGCTCTTACGGTTTTTGAGCTACAGTCGTTTTAAAAAAACATGTTTTTCCAAAAACCGAAATTTTTATGGAATTTTTTGGGGAGGTAGAATTTTGAACATGGGGTTTTTACGAATTTCACCAGTAATGTAAGTAATGTAATGTCGTAGTTATTTTATATACTGACTGTGCGTTGGTCTAAGTTCCTTCTTTTTAGTATCAGTTTGCACACAATTTTCTAGTATGATAAAAATCTTATCTGGAAGGCTGGGATTTACTAAGAAAGCTCGTGCAATTAGATAAGTTGAAAAAGCATACGTTGCACAGTGTGAGGATGGTTAAAATGATCTTCCGAATGAATTTTACGTAAATTCAATAGTAAATAGCATAAAATATTTTAATTTATTAAAATGCAATGTACGTATTTTATTAGGACTACAAACCTTTAATACATGTTGATTTTACTGAGTTGTTGTTTGCTCTTAATTCCAAATCACACACATACATGGACACTATAATTAATTATTTCCAATTCAATTAATAAAACCGCACCTCCAGGGTTAAACCACGAACTGTAACTTTGGTTAAGAGGCTTGAATGATATTTAGCTCTAAAACAGAATTTTAATTTATACAAAGGAAGTTTCTGACATGGTTCTGACAGATTTCACCAGGAACAGTGGTAGATTCATGCTAAAGCTTTCATCAGACCGTTTGGTAATTATTAATTCTACAAGGGCTACAAAGAAATTAACTTTAATACCATAATTATATTATCAATTATGATAAGTGGCTTAATATGTAGCTCTAAGCACATGCATGATTTCCCTTTGACGACCCTTCTTAACAGCCTATAATATCTATTATTTTTTTACCAAATTGGTTAAGAAATTATTTTTACGCCGCACTACATTATTTTGACGAACTTCCGACGCAAGGATTTAGTCCAGAAAACAGCTGTTTGCCGCCAGCTTATTCAAATGGGGTTTCATTGCGTACTACTGTGCTGCAATGAGTTTTGCCGGACACCAATCAGCTGATTATACTGTATTTAGGTGGCTGTGAGTGGTTATAAACAAAAACATAACCTCTCTTAGAGGTTTTGACTTTGGTGATTTATAGTCATTTAGTTGGTGGAAATATATAAGGATTTGTACGGATTTAGTAGTATGGCGTAAACTATCGTACGTTACTCGTCCAAAATGTGTGTACCGGACTCGTATGGTAATCCCGTACTCGACTTCGTCTCGCACGGGAACGACCACACTCGTCCGGTAAACACTTATTTTCAGGACTAGTAACGTAATATACTATTTCCTACAGTCACCCAAAAAAGTTGGCTTCCTTGTACTGTTTATAGTACAGAAAGCTGCTAATTGCTGCAAATTTATACTTTGCCGTACGGTTTATACTTTGCCGCACATCAGGATTCCAACGAAACAACACAAAACAGCGTGGTTCTATTATGCACGTAATCCGTGTACGCTTGGAAATAGGTTGGCAACACTTAAAGATAATAATACTATGAGCAGCTGATTGACTATTATAACTACGATTTAACCTGTCATTTCGTGTTTATAGTTTCGGTATTTCTGAACTTTCTGGACTTTTCTTTTAAAGGTTTTTAAACATTCCTACGATCTTAATAAACAAGAAAATACCTTTAAAGCGTTTTTTTTAGGCGCGGAAACCACTTAAATTACAAAAAAACATACGGAACTATATTCTCAAAACGCGGGGCACATTTCTTCCCTAGAAAAAATAGCGGAGTGATACGGACCGCGGGTACTACTTTCTCTAGGGCACCATTTGTGTTGCCAGCTGAACCTAAAAACGTGTTGTATAGTGTTTCAAAGACTAATTATTTACATGCTTTATAGTGACTGTAGGAAAAATATAATGTGTAACACGAGTGAAAAAGGCCTTTGCTGCACTCGAGATCATTCCGCACTCGCCTGCGGCTCATGCGTAAACATTGCTCTCGTGTGCAGCAAAGTGCCACTTTCACCACTAGTTACACAAATAACTATTTAAACACAATGTAACAAAGCCTTTTCCGTTTAGTTTTTAATAAAAAAAGTCAGAGGAGTGAATTTTTATCTAATATAATAGTCTACTGAAGCAAGTTGGACATTGTTACTATGCATGGTACAGTATAGAAAAGTTAATTTATGGATAACACTGTATGGTATGAAATTAAAGTAAGATTAGTTCTACATAAATAAAGATATTATCACTAACTGCATTTAAAAAATATCCATCGAATAACAGAAAGCTTCGTGGTAATGGTAATGATCAATTATTTCTTCTGGGGGATTAAAATTAGCTCGTTTTTGTATGGTGAGTAATGATTAAAAATTTGTTTTACTAGACTTTCAGGAACCTTTGTTGCTTTATAAGTTATAAGATAAAAAGAGAAAACACTCAACCTGAAACTAACCGCTTAACATTTAATTTCTAACCACTACTTCAATTTGGAGATGGACATTTAGGTGGTGCATACTAGATATAGGTCGATGTTTGGTTAAACGTTTGCTTGGAAATGTTGGACTAGTGATTATATAAAAATAAATCTTAATAATTATGAAAAAACTGTTTCAATTAGTAGAATGAGTAGAAGGTTCTTAAGTTCAACCTAAACTCTGAGTAAATCAAAAATAGTTTTCTAGGTTTCAAAAGGACAAGGGTCGTTGACATGATTTACAACATTCCTATATAATTCTAGAACCTGAGTTATTCAACCATATAAAATGACTTTACTTATAATAAAAAAATCCAAATATTGTTGATCTTTTGTATGTATATATTTGACCCATCAAAATGATTTTTCCTTCTCTACGTATACGGACTAATATCAATATGTGAATTTATTTCTCAAAACATCAGTTTATTCAATATAAAGTATCACATGAGTATTGTTTTTAAATTAAACAGCACTTTTAAGCAAACAAACTTCTGGTTTATAATTTTAATGATATGTATTTCTGATATTGGTAAAGTTTGATAACTAATACAATTTTGAAAAGAGTCGAAAAAGGGCAAAGCAAGTATAACCGTTAGGTTTTACACATTTATTTTACCATGAAATTGATAATTATAATAATAATACATTTGATTTACGAACTCAGCATTTTAACTGAAAACAACAATTATACTATTGCCAAGAAGGTACCCATGAACAGTAGCTAGGATACAAGAGTAATAAAAGAGAGATGGAAACGGCAAATGATTGTTAGCTTTGATAGACTAAGTTAATTGCTTTCTTTTATCAGAGCAAGATTGAACAGTGTTTGTTTTCTTTTCTGCTCTTTTCCATTTAACCTCATTCGTTTTACAACTACACTTTATAACAATGAATTTTCCAACTCGTTGAAAATCTTTCTTTACTGCCTACGAATATTGGTTTGCATAACTGTAGAAATTGTGTAATAAATTAAATTATAGAAAATATTTACTTTCGTATAAAATTTAGAGCCACATGGACAACCGTTTAGCATACTATTCTACTGCATAAGTAAAATTTCAATTGATCAATCTATAAAGATTAAGTCACTGTGTATAGTTACAATATAGTTCAAGTCTCATAAAGATCTACCCTAAAGCTAAGCGAATTTAAAACCAAGAATATTGTTCTACCACATAAATTCTATGATTGCTTTTTTATTTATTTTTGGTACATTATTGTATTCCGTGTCATGGTACAATTTTCTTACAGAAAAACAAGGGAAACAAAAGATTGATTGAATAACAAAAGACTGTTTGAACAACGAAAGACTGAGTAAAGAAGCACTGTGAAATATCAAAAATTATAATAATTGCTGCAAGCAAGCCATAAATGTCTTTTGTAGCTAAATTTTATGATTTTTTGTTATAAATAAATACAATTTTACCATATATGTAAACGTCAAGTATTAATAAAAGTATTCCCTAAAAGCTAAGCAAATTTAAAACAACAACTTTACTTCACAATAAGAACTTTTAAAAGTATAGTTTTTAAAATCATCTGCTTTGAATAAACAATCACTTAATAATACAGTATATGCTTCAGTTTTGGTTTGGGGCTATCATGAGACAAGATATTCAAAACATGTGTAACAGTGTTTGAATTGCGATACATTTTTAATTTAACTAACACACATTGTTGTACTCTCAAATTGTCATGATATCTCGTATCATAAGAATGAAAATGTGCATTAGTGAGAAATTGATAAATAGTTCTGTGAGTATAAGAGAGAAAATACGTAAGGAGAATACAAATTTAATACACCTATATTGGGGCATAATGGTTTAAAGAACTTTACTTTGGTACACCATAGATCAACCTGACGTTTTTTTCTCCGTAAAGTGAAAGATGTATTACAGTTAATACTAGAAACAGATATTTGAACCAAATTTTAAATCAGTTGTATTTACCAGATTAGCCAAACTGTAACTTATGAGTGCGTTTCGTTTAACTTTTTACAACTATATACATTCCGTTGTAACAATTTATGAAGTTCGTATGCGTGAAGGGTGCATGTGGGTTTACCACCTTGTAGACTCTGCCCTATTAGAATGATTTTATTGATAGAATTTGTTGAAACAGCAGGAAAATTATAACATTCACGTGTTTAAATTGTTTTTTATAGCGTTTTGCTGCAATTTCAAACTGCCTAACACTGTACGTTTGGATTATTGATTTTATAACGGACAGTGACATCACAACCTTCTTGGTCTTCGGGTGAGAACCGCGTCAAATTATTATTACTAGTATTACACTGTTTAAAATGCAAGGCAATTCATCAATGCTACGATGAAGCATCTTGAGTATTAATGCTGAGACTGGTCGAAGCTAAAAGAAGTTTTTAAAATCCATATTTCAATATACAGTAATAAGACAATGCAAACTCGTATATTTGAATATAAATAAGTTTTAAACGAAAACCTAATCCGTTATATTAGTAGCACCACTAATTGTGATTGGCTTAATATCTTATCTTAATAATAAACATATAAAGAATTGCTATCAAACAAATTCAGATTATAACTATACGGGTAATTTTAAATATACACATAATGTGGCCATCCTGTATTATATTTCTTGGGATGTCATTTTTTTATCGTTCTGTATAAAATCGGATCTGAACATTTAATGAGTAAGAGTACAAATTTTATAACAGGTTACGTACCTCGACGTCCACAATTCCCCAGTCGAACTTCCGTTGACTAGTTTTGACTACTAAGTAGTCATTTTCAAAACGGAACGTTAAAATATACCATTCATTGAATGTCGTCAAAGCTTCTTAAATACTTTGAACACAAACACAACACGGACACGGTAGACATATTTAACATAGTTTGCCGGCCGGCACACGTCACTGAACACACGACAAAAAGAATCCCTAGAATATTTGTCGACATTCAATGGATGAAATATTTTAACGTTCCGTTTTGAAAATGACTAGAAGTAGTCGAAACTAGGCAACGGGAGTTCGACTGAGAAAGTGTGGACGTCAAGGTACGTAACCTGTTACAGTATAATTGATTACCAATTCCGGAAGGCGACAACATGAATAAATACAAATTTTACTATTTATAAATATTTATAGTTGAAAATATTACAGAAAAAATGTCATTTCGACAGTTAAAACTTAACTAACAACTGAAATATAACGGCGAAGGAAGAAAGCTATTGTCATATAGTTATATAATATTGTCATACCACTTATGTAAATCCTCTATGCTCATGATGATGTCACCAAGTCGGTGACCCCAATCGGTCTCACTATTAAAGATGGCTTACTCCAAACTAGTTGTGGTTCTTAATTATCCATGAAGACTAATTATTATTAAATGCTAGTGCTAACGCCTTTACATGGCGCAGTTCTCTAAATTAACCTACTAAATTATTGAAGAAATGATTAATTGCAATGGGGAAAGATCTTGAAGAAAAACCTAATGAAGAAAAGGTAAAACTGCTACAAAATGCTTTTGTACGTATGCCCTCCGACCTGCAGTGGACAGGTAACATGTCGGATAATTGGAAATTTTTTAAACAAAAGTTTGGTATCTATCTTAAAGCTTCTAAGAACAATCTAGAAGATTCAGAATATCAAGTATCACTTTTGCTCAGTGTCATAGGTGATAGGGCTCTTAAGGTTTTTAACAATTTCGTTTTTTCACCAGAAACTGACAGGAATAGTTTTGAAAAAGTCTTAAAACAATTTGATGACTATTTTATGCCTGAGAAAAATGTAACATATGAAAGGCATAAATTCTTTCTTAGACACCAACGGGACGGAGAGACTATTGACAATTATGTCACAGAATTAAGAGACCTTAGTTCAAGTTGTGAGTTTAGTTCACTCAATGATAGCCTTATCAAGGATCAAATAATCCTAGGTATAAAAGACACTGTCTTAAAGGATCGACTCCTAAGAATCAAAGATCTTGATTTAGTTAAAGCACTTGAAGTTTGTAGGGCCTATGAGCAAAGTAAAGTTCAACTTGCTGGTATTTGTAACAACGCTGAAAATATAGGCCTAAACCTAGAAGTTAACAAGATTAAGGTTAAAAATAAGACATCTGAAGAAAGATATCAACAACACTCTAAAAATGCTCCTGCATTTACATCCAACTCGACTCCTAATAGTGACGGCAACCGAGGTAGGCCTAACAACGCTGCGAGCGGCTGGAATCGATTTAAGAAGACATCCCAAGGTAAAAGATTTAATTCACCCTGTTCAAAATGTGGCTACTTCCACAAACTTGGTCAGTGTTCAGCCTACGGAAAAAAGTGTACAAAATGTCACAAAATAGGGCATTATGCCTCTCAGTGTTTTAGTAAAGGTGTGCATGCAGTCGACGAGAATGAAACTGAACTAGTTTTAGGTTGTATAAATGCTATCGACCAGAAGAAGCCTAGTAATTACGACAAAGAATGGTTAGTAGACCTAACTCTCAATGATTTTGTTAACGCTAGATTTAAGATTGATAGTGGTACACAGGCTAATCTCATAAACACTGATGTAGTTGAAATGTTAGGTATTGATAAACATAATTTAATACCTACTGGTACTAGTCTCACCTCTTATACAGGTCAAAAGCTTAACATATTAGGTAAGTGCACACTCAAATGTAATTACAAAGGTAATAATCATGATGTACAGTTTTTTGTCACTAAAGGCAAAAGTCCTTGTCTTTTAGGCCTCCAAGCGAGTACAAAGCTCGACCTTATTCGAAGAGTGGATCAATTAGGCTCAAGTCATGTAGGCCTAGATAATGTAAATAGTGTGAATAGTAACTCAATTTTTAAAGAATTTTCTGATGTATTTGAAGGCATAGGTTGTCTTAAAGGTGAATATACTATTGTATTGAAGGACAATGTTAGTCCTACGATACATCCACCGCGCAAAGTTCCATTGGCCTTGCAGGCCAAGCTCAAAGCTAAGCTAACTCAACTAGAAAAATCTGGTATTGTTTGTAAGGTAGATTATCCTACTGATTGGGTAAATTCTTTGACAATTGTACATAAAAAAATGGTGATTTACGATTGTGTCTCGACCCTAAAGATATAAATGCAGCAATCAAAAGGCAACATTTTCAAATGCCAACGTTTGAAGATATTAGTTCTAGGCTCTCAGGAGCTACGGTTTTTAGCATATTGGATACGAAAGATGCTTTTTTACATGTTAAGTTGTGCAAACCAAGTTCTGATCTTTGTGTATTTAATACACCCTTTGGACGGTACAAATTTTTGAGGTTACCGTATGGTTTAAATGTATCAAGTGAGGTATTTCAGGAAAAAATGTCTTTCCTCTTACAGGACTTGGAAGGAGTAAGTGTATATGTCGATGACATTCTGGTGTATGGTTCTGATCGTAAACAGCACGATCAGCGCCTGAGAGATGTTCTTTTGAAACTCAGAGCTGAAAATGTAAAATTAAATCAAAGTAAGTGTAAATTTGCAATTACTGAGTTAAATTATCTTGGTCACAAGATAAGTAAGGCTGGTATTACCCCTGATGATGAGAAAGTTAAAGCCATAACTTTGATGCCAGCACCCACAGACAAGAAAGAACTTGAAAGATTTCTGGGATTGGTTAACTATGTAGGCAAATTTCTACCCAATCTCTCAGATGTCACACTGCCATTGCGCGGTCTAATTAAAAAAGATTCTGATTTTATTTGGTCTCCAGAACATGAGAAGGCTTTTAATGATTTAAAGTCGTTAGTATCTAGCAGTCCTATTTTACAGTTTTTTGACATAAACAAACCTATTGTCATCTCTGTGGATGCTAGCTCTTATGGCCTAGGTGCAGCAATTTTGCAAAATGATCTCCCAGTGGCATACGCCTCTAAAGCGTTAAGTGATGTGCAACAATCGTATAGTCAAATTGAAAAAGAGATGCTTGCTGTACTTTTTGGTTGTGAAAAGTTCTACCAGTATGTATATGGTAAGCATTTTGTGGTTGAAACCGACCACAAACCATTGATCTCTATTGTTAAGAAAAACCTTGTTAATTGTCCTCCTCGCTTACAGCGAATGTTACTTAGGCTACAAAAATTTGACTTCACTTTGATCTATAAGAAAGGTGAGTTGATGTATGTATCGGACACCTTATCAAGGTCATGTCTAATGTCAACAAAATCGGATGATTTGTGCGTGGACGAAAGCATTGAAGCTCAGGTATGTGCTGTAATCAATAGTAATAATATTTCTGATGTCAAACTGTGTAAGCTTTCTCAACTAACTGATTCAGATGTAGAGTTGAAACATCTTAAACATTTTTTGTTAAGTAAATGGCCTCAAAACAAAAAAATCTTCCTGAGGTTATAAGACAATATTGGAGTGTTAAAGACAGTTTGTCTTACTGTAAAGCTAAGAATTTGATTTTGAAAGACAATGCAATAGTCATTCCAAAATGTTTGAGAAAGGAAATGCTTTTTAGATTACACCTAACTCATCTTGGCGTAAATAAGACCTTGTTGAAAGCAAAAGACTGTGTGTATTGGCCAAATATGTATTCACAGATTGTAAATATGGTAAATACTTGTGAAACATGTCTGACTTACTCTAACAGTAATCGTAAGGAACCATTAATGCAACATTCTATTCCAGATGTTCCACGGGAGAAGATAGGTATCTATTTCAGTTAAATCAAAAGATGTATCTACTGATCGTAGACTATTTTTCAAAATATCCAGTGGTAATCCAACTGCCTAGCACTACTTCTGATTATGTCATAAATGTATTGAAACAAGTATTCAGCCGGCATGGGATACCTGAGGAAGTTATCACAGGTAACGATGTACAGTTTATTTCACATTCGTTTGAAGAGTTTTCTTGTAGCTGGAATTTTAAACACACAAGAACCAGCCCTTACTTTTCACAATCTAATGGTATGGTTGAGCGTAACGTACAAACAATAAAGAATTTGTTAAAAAAGTCAAGCCTAGAGGGTACCGACCCCTACTTAGTTTTGCTAGAGTATCGGAATACTCCAATCAGTTTAGGCCTCCCATCACCAGCTGAAATCTTGTTCAGCAGGAAAATAAGAGGTATTTTTCCACTCAGAACTTGTCAATTGAAACCAAGAATCACAAAGAATGTGAAACATAACCTATCTCTTAGACAGAAACAGCAAAAATTCTATTATGATAGGAAAACACGCCCTATGCGTAATCTTGCTAACAATGAAAGTGTGTTTGTACGTAAATCGAATTGTTCCTCTTGGGAAAAAGGTAAAATACAAAAATCAAATGTTAGTCCTAGGTCCTACTATGTTAATACTGAAAATGGTAAGACATATGTTCGTAACAGGTTTCATTTGAAACCAGTGCACAAAAAACAAGGTAATCCTGTCAATGACTCTAATTGTAATGTATCATTTGAATTTGATGAAGGTTATGACACAAAAGTTAGTAGGCCTAGCCCATGTAAATCCCCAAGAAGAACACCAAAGAAAGATGATTGTGTCCTAAAAACCCCACCAACCGTTGTACCAGTACCTACCCCCCACCATCATGTAAGTCCCGGGAGTAGGCCCCATACAACTAGGTTTGGCAGAAATGTTAATAGGCCAATCAAAATGAACTTGTAATCTCATGTGTACTGTATTCCCTTCACAGTGAATTTTTATTTTAGTTTTACTACACTGAATTTGTATTTTTTAGTTATCCTTTTATTATTTTATTCTCTTATGTACTGTAGGCCTAATGATGATTTATTTTTCTCGTGCTATCTGAAATGTTTTATGGAAAACTGATGTCAAAGTGTATTTTATTTTAAGCAGTAATTCCAGTTACGGTATTGAGTTTGTTTTATTAGGCCAATGTTTGTTTATAAGGCAAATAAAAAAAAAAAAAAATTGGAGGTAAGCCATAAAGAAATATTGTCAATTTAAATTTTGTTTTATTATTATCTTATTTAGCATTGAATATTCCAAGAACACATTTACATTTTAATTAACCCATTTTATATGTCATTATGAATTCCTGAACTTTGTAACTTCACTTTGTATTTTATGCAACGTAACTTTGTATTTTATGTAACATCACTTTGTATTTTATGTAAGCTCATTTATCATTCACTTTGTATTTCATAATCAATGTCTCAACTTGTAATATCACTTTGTATTTCATTATCAATGTCTCAACTTGTAATATCACTTTGTATTTCATGAAAGCTTTCCTTCATCCTTTATTGTATCTCATATCAGTGACTCTTTTGTATTTTTGTTAGGTTAAGTTATTATGTTCTTATGTCTGATCAACCACCAACTGCTGAATAACTTGTTTGTCATTTTTATATTTCATAACTTGTCTGTCATTTTTATATTTCAATTCAACTGAACTTTTTCTTGAATATTCTGTGTTAAATTAAATATCTTTTGTAAAGAAGGGAGATGTCATATAGTTATATAATATTGTCATACCACTTATGTAAATCCTCTAATCTCATGATGATGTCACCAAGTCGGTGACCCCAATCGGTCTCACTATTAAAGATGGCTTACTCCAAACTAGTTGTGGTTCTTAATTATCCATGAAGACTAATTATTATTAAATGCTAGTGCTAACGACTTTACAGCTATAATAATAGTTAATGGATTTATACTTTAAGAATATTAGTAACTCATGACATAACGTTAAAAAAGTATATCAATACTGGGATGGTGGGTTAAAGTTACTTTGTTTGGTTTTAATCTCCTCGAGATGATTTAGTAAGTTCCTTAATTTATTCAACTATAATAAGGTTCGCTCAAAGAAATCGTTTATTAAATTAGGCTTTCACTTAAATAGAAAATACTCTTACGTCCTCTTATCTTCTTTCATCGTCTTGCCATTTATACAATTAAATATAAAATTTAATACGATTTAAGATTGCCTTTCACCTATGCCATGTTTAATAAATCATCATGTACAAAATGCAATGTACTTAATTTGAACGTTAGTTTAGTTATTCATATTTTTATGCATATTTTCGGTGACTTATTGAATAACGTTATCGACTTCCAGCATTGAAATTTTGGTATGGATAGAAAATGCTTAAGGATGAAACTACACTTATTTTTTTAATCAATGATTTCAGCTGTAGCTTCGTTGAACAATGCTTTTGAATAAGCATTCAATTGACAATTTTAAATATGCAATATTATTGGTGTTAAATTTGAAATGTGTGAATTAAAAATTAGTTATTGATTAATTAATAAAACAAAAACTTGGAGGACCGAATGAGAATTAAATATAAAATGAACTAAAAAAAACTAACACGAATTACGCAAATCGGCAAATTAAAATTATCATTAAAGGAGGACACAGAGAGTTAGAGGGTGTATACAAATGGAGGGTTTAGTAAGTATTCTGGGTAAATCAATAGAGATTATTTCCAAAATGTGGAAACAATGTTTTTGGACAACTAAGTTACCAGAGAGTGACTCAACATTAACTCTAAGTAAGCCTTTGGTTTGAGTGAGAGATTGAGCTAGCCCCGTGACAGAGAGATTAGAAGGGTGGCGTCGAGAACCCAAGAGTTGAGCTGCTCCTTCAGAAATAAAGTCGGACATACTACTGGAATCTAGGAATACTTGGAATACAAAGAAGTGGCCGTTAGCAGCGGCAAGTTTTACTAATGCTGTGCTGAGAAGGATAGTACTTGTTTGCTGAACAGTACAACCAAAAACACTCTGTGCAGACGTGGGCACGGGAACCGTAGCGGTGGTACGCTGCGAGTGCCCTTGAGCATTATTAAAATGCAGAAGTGAGCGATGCTAATTGTCACAAGTTATACAGGAAGCTTTGGATTGACAATCTTTAAGTGTATGAGATCCGAGAGAGGAAATACTTTTTTAATTTTCCTTAACGATTTTGTAACGATCGCTAAGAGATTTAAGAGACCTTTAAACACCTGGCATTAATAGATTTTATGACCAAGTTTGTGACAACAAAAGCACGGGGCTGGTTTTGAAGTGGAAGTCTTGACATCAGTCGACACCATAGTGACATTGCCAGAGGAGAACTGAGCCCGTTTTCCATGTTGGGTCTCGGATTGTTTGAATGCGATTTAGATTCTGAGCATTAATGCATCTTGCATCTTCAATTTAGGAACATTCCAGGTTTAGGAAATTAATTATCTCAAATGAAAATTAAATACAAGATAGACCAACTAACACGAATTACACTAATCAACAAATTAAAATTATCATTAAAGGAGGACACAAAGGGTCAGAGGGTTTATACAAATAGAGGGTTTCGTTATGAAATAATGAGGAGAGGTCGTAGGTCGTGTAGCGTGTTGGCGTCGTGTGTCCATCAAACGAAGAGCCGGCCGGCATCAAAAGAGGAATAATTAATTAACACAGGATCCCTTCACGAGGGTCAAATTGGAAAATAGCAGCCAAGGAGAATAGAGTAGAGGTAATTAGGAAGAGAATAGTACATCGTATTAAGAGACGAAAATTGCAACAAATCGGTAAAAATGACCGAAGGAGAAACGAACGTCGCGTCAAACGCTACACTGAGAACGCCTTATTTCTACCTCTTCCGCCTAGTATCCACCGACGCCGGCAACTTCGCCAACAGAAGAAGAAAAAAGTTTTCCCAACCTCGCAAATGAGAATTTCTTATCAAAATATATTGGCAAACATTGAAAACATTGAATTAAAACTAAACAATTAGACAGGAAATTTTCTTTGTAAATTGCAAATCTGTTTTATACTTTAAAGGGAAATAGTAAGCTACAACACACTAGATGAAAATAAATTAAATACTAAATCATAAAATATAAAATATATATAATATGATATGAAATCCATAAATAGTCAGGTATATTTAAACGTAGGTACAACCAAACAACTACAATTAGAGAACGAGTCAATTTAAAGAGTTTTCCCAGAGCTTAGTCAGCTTAGTCCCCCACGGCTCACAAGCCTATTTGCCCCCAAGTTTCCGTGTCCCCAAGTTTCCGTGTCCCTAAGTTTCCTTGTACCCATCTTACCGGCACCCTAGTACCATACTTTTTGTTCAATAACAAGTGTTTAATAAAATTATTTTAAAATATCAAAAGAATATATTTGTTTTATGATTAAAATAACTGTTTATAAAAATGAGTTACATGTCAGATGAAAAGAATTTATCGGGATGCGTAAGGTTAATTTATATTCAATCTGCATTTTACAATGAACAGTTGGCGACGTCATAATTGATTATAACAACTGCGTCCTGCTTTATGTATAATGTTAGATATACATCGCTTAAATACTTCTGGCGTTGTTTTGAACAGTTTTGTTTATTTTTTGGAACACTTAGTAAACGGTGACTACTGTCAGTAATACATATATTTATATTAATTTACTATTTGTTTTGTTAGAAGTCAAGTTAGAAGTCAAGTTAGAAGTAAGGTAGTTTAGTTTGCATACATTCCGTAAAACAAAAAATACGATTTAAATGATAATATAAGATTTCATTCTAAATATTACAGTTTAAAAATTCGGATATGAAAAGGTTATGGCAATACACCTTTCTCTTAAAGGTTATTCGAACTAAAGTAATTATTTGAATTGGTTTGGTAACATAATACCGTAGGTACTGTAATTCTCTTACGAGCTTGACAAGTTATTAATAGTTTACTTTGGTAAAGTAAAATAATTGAGATATTGTGTTGGTTTTAAATCAAAATTATTAAATTAAATCTGTTGGAAGAAAGTTAAATTTCTGATCAATGGTAGTTAAAGGTCTCTATAACATGAGTTGTTTTAAAAACTATGTAGGCCTATATATTGAATTAACACCTCGTTCACAACAGAAAAATTCTGTTTTTGATTTCCTTGATAACCCCTGACTCCTTAAAACATGCATTCTACTGGGAAAATAAAAAAGGCATACGATACACCTGAAGAAAAGTGGTTTTAACGTAAACTCAACAGAAAATCACTTAACTGAAAATGTATCATCAATACAATTTCTAAATAAATGTTATTCCACTAGTGAGTATTACGATTATACCCAGTACTAGCCTAATAACATATTTTTCCTATGACGCTAGGCACGAGCCCGCAATTGCTTTTCATATTACTTCATTCTAAAACCCTTGATTTTGCGGGATTTGAACCCAGGACCTCAGGGACCGCAGTCCTGCGTTCTAACCACTCGACAAGCTCGCTCCATCGCTATCCTGACAATTAGATCAGTTCTGAAATTAAAGGAAAATTTGGTTTGGAGTCCACTATAAACTGAGTCCCTTAGTTGCCATTGGCTGTATGGGCCATTCTTAAGGAACATGTCGGCCTAAGTCAGTAACGAGACTCATCGGGCCACTCATCCTACACTAATCTCCATTCAAACTTAGCTTAAAATACCTACCTTCATATGGTCACCATTTCAATTAAAAGTATTAAAAAATATAGCCCAACAATCCTTCTACCAAAAGCAATTTCATTACAAGCCCACTCCCCCCTAGCGACCAATCTATAACAATGATCAATAGTGTATATAGCAAAAATTGTGCAATTAAGCATGAGAATAACACCTTCGTGTTATTCCCTTGACTCATTTTACACAGGCGATCGTTCTTTTTGGGAAGTATTTCAAACGACTGTTTCTGCAGATTTTTTTTTTTCTGAGTAGGTCCAGAAACTAAATTTTAAATTATGCTATTAATGAATTAAAATCTGATGATTAGTTTTTCAAATCATGTTACATATTTAGAAAAGCATTCGTGACTATTGGTTTGGACCTAAATTATAGGAAACATGGAAATAATTGAAAGCAATCGTTTTTAGCAATATTTTATCAATACTTATACATGCTGTAATTAATCGCCAACTGATGCGATGGAGGGCACAGTAATATGAGAGTTTTTTGGTGGTCCATGCAAATTTAGTTTTCTTTCATCTTGCAAAAAGACATGCTTAGACTGTCTATGTATGTTCAGGCATTATAAACGAAAGATAAAGAAAAATTAGTTTTGGGTGATAGTGGTAATAAAGGTACCGGCATGACTCCAAATCTGTTGACTCTTAATACCCTAAACGCATGGTTTTCTTTAACATTAACTCAAATCCTTAATCTAGCATAATCCGAAGCGTACAACTACAGAATTATTGTATAAACATATCACCTTGATTCAGCAAGCTTTCTATCCCAACCATTCAAAGTACACTTCAGGTAAATAACTGAGCAGTTCAAACTTAATAAGAGGTAGCCTAAAATCACTCATTCATCCGTAACACGAAAGCATGTAATAGGATGTTGAAAAGAAACGAGTATCTATTCAAAAAGCCACCAGACAGAATCACTCCACAACACTAATCCACGTCAACTACATTCTTAAAAATTGATGTGACCGCCATTACCCCAGTCTCCCCTAATGGGCTTAAGAAATCTTTTTAGTTTGACCATCTGAAAAAATAAAAGTACCACTGCATATAACGTTATTGTATGCTGATCAATGAAAGATGTCTTCCTCTTTTTTTTATCGAAAAATATTTTACCATTCAAACTACGAGGACAACCATAGTAAAACAAACTTGAAATCTACTGCCACAGTCCTTTGGCTATACTAAGAAGCAGCTGCTGTTGTAAGGGTGAAATGCAGCTTATCTTACATGAAGTGCGTTTCCCAAACCCAATTTTGGCTTTCGTAAATGCAAGTGACAAGAGGGAAAAATCGGTCATGAAGCTCAACCCAAGCTTTACTATGAGTAAAACTTGTCCTTTTTTGAAACGCAAATAGAGCAAATTTATACATATTTAGAAAGCTACGTGAAGATCGTTTATAAAGATTGCAGAATGAGAAGTATAGAAGAATAACAGGGCAGCACCCAACGTCTTGGTAGGTTGATGACTGTATACAACCGCGACAGTCTTAAGATAGAGGTGTATGATACAGTGATTGATTACGTACATTGCAGATATACAACCTTTTATTTACATAACACTTTTCTAAATTACAACACCCATTACTGTTCTTAATCTATAATGTTTTTATAATGTTTTTTTTTAACTAGCGATGTAAAAAAAGTGTTACCATTTATATGATGTGTGTGTGTCTAGATAATGTATATGTGTTTATAATATTTAAAGTTAGGAAGAAAAATAATGGGGTTTAGTCATATTTTCTTTTTGTATTCTGTATTAAGGTATTACATGAAAAACATCGTAATTTACATAAAAGATATCCAAATCTGAAATTAGAATTGTTAGTGCGGTATTAAAAACCTGCATACCTTTTGAATATTATTTAAACATACGAATGACAACTAGGCGCCTAATTACCCTCATTTCCTTCATTAGATGGTGGGTTGATGACAGTTTTGGTCGATTAACTACAATTTAAATAATGATTTCGCTGCTAAACTCGCATATATATGAGTTATGATTAATGAATTTCATTAATGATAGGTTACAATAGATTAAAATAAAATACTAATATAAATTAAGTGGCTTTTGTCCTAATCCATTTTTAATCCTTTTAATGTGACCTACGAATTCTGAAACTTTACTGGGGTTATTCTTTAACAGATTTTTTAAAATAAAGATTCACTGTGTGTTCACTAGACTCATGAAAAGTAGTTAATTTTAAGGCATTGAGAAAAAGGATATTCCATTTTATTTATTTGAAACTATTTAAGATCTTAAACTTTTAATAGAACAAATGATCGTTCTATCGAAGTTTTGATATTTTTCAAAGCTTTAACTCAAATATATTAAACTAGCAATGCGGTGAATAATTTAAGATTTTCAGACATTCAGTTGCATATCATTAGAACTGTGTTAAAAACGACTCATTAAAAAATGCTCTGAAATATATGGTCTCCAAGAATACTGCAACCATTAACAAAGAACCAATGGGATGTATTGTATAAGATCATGTATTACGTCTTAGGAGTTAGATTTGACTTTTCACTTTTGTCAAGCCCAAACACTTTTGACTTTTGTCATTCACAAAAGACCTGATCAAGTATTTTCAACTTAAGCCCTTTCAGCTTTGAATATGATGAAAATGATTGACCTCTCAGTGATCCTATTACACTGAGAGGATATTTCAATTTCCAACATGATGTATCTTTTCCATCACCGAGTTATATGTTTTTAGGATAGTTATAGGCGACATCTTGTAAATATAATACCCCCGCCACATCTAACCTGCAGACTAAATAGATTTTAATTTTTCTGATTGGATTTCACTCTCATAATTTGATAAACAAAATACATTAATCCTCATTAAATAGCATTATTTATAACGAGAACTTAGCTGCTATGGGGAAGATCATAAGTGATTTTTAACCAAATGTCAATAGAATAGGATGAAATATATAAATTGAACTAAATTTGATCTAAAAAATTACATTAACAAGAAAACTACAATAGTTTCCTGTTTCTCCATAAAATTAATGAAGAATCCCTAAATATACAGATTTTTTGGAATTTTCTTTTTAACCCAATATACATAATTATTTGTTTTTAAGATCTGCCTGATGGATGGATGAAAATTGGGGAATTCCATGTTTATAAGGAAAAAAAAATCGAACGATTTTTCAAATTTCTAAACTCCATTTGAAAAATTAAAATTTAAAAATTACAACGTTCCTATGAACCAATCTTCCTGGTTCCGAGTAAAGTTTCGAGTTATTTTTTTCAATTTCTGTGGATATGTATATATATACATATAAATTTGAACAATCCAGGTTTTTTCCCTCTGGGGACATAAAAATAAAAAATCGGTCCCTAAAATTAAATTTATGAACCTACATATGAATATGCTTATAATAATTCATACCTCTGCTTGTTCTATGATTTTCTAGTTCGCAAAAAGTTAACCGTAGTAAAACGTTATGTAGTTTTGTCTACTTCTCCCATTAAATTGTATTTAATCTTAATACACCGGGTATTGCTTATGACACAGGATAGTGATAACAATATAACCTAAACTAAGAAATCATATAAAATGTGTATTTGTATTATCAGAGAAGATATATAGACATTAAAACTTCAAACTAATAGTTTTTCTAACAACAGTTTATTTAATTTATTACATTTTCTAATAATTTCATTGTGATTTGATTTACTAAATTTTTTTAAGGCTTCGTAATGTCTGCAGATAAAAAATCTAATTAAGTAATAAAGAAATGTTCTTTCTTGTTAATAATTACTTTGTAATCGTTTATGTATTTAAACACGGGTGTTCATTCTGTGTACGTTATTTGGAAATAAATACATTATATCAGTAGTTCATTCATTCGATATTCCACGTCTTCAATATGTCAATATAAGAAACGGACTTTAGGTAAAAACTTATAGTAACTTGTTCAAGAAACGGCAATTGTTCTTTTATCTACACCACTTTTCTCTTTTTTTCTGTGAAAATATATTCATCAATACTGCTTGAAATAAACAAAGAGTTAAATGATATTAGTATCTCTATTAGTATTTAGTCATATAGCATAGAGTTTGGGATTCCTAATAACAATTTTTACAAAATATAGATTCTACATATGCATGTTTTCTTTTCAAATCGTAAGATTTATGTACCGAACGTATATCCTCAGGATTTCATAATAACGATAAGCCAAAAAATGTTGTGGATAACATATAAGCAAAGAGAGAAAATGTGAAGAATGTCTTAAACTGAGTATAAAAGTTCACATTAAGCACTAAATATGGAATACATCACAGATATTTCAGGAGGAACTCTCTATGTTTATATGTAAAATAATCTTAAAATGTGTTTCCGTAAGAAGTTTCCCCCTCCTCTCTAAATCAACACTTCCATCAAACCATTCTTTTATCTTAAAACGCGAATCTTTGTAACGGGCTTCTTTAGGTTTTACTTTAACATCTGTGTTTTATATAATTATATGTCAAAGAATGACGCAATAGATTTTAGAAAGCAACTTCTTGCAACGCTTACTAAACACTTCGATACATAGCTAAGTGAAGCTATCGTTATGTGATTTGTAGTGTTTAAACATTTATTTCCTCATAACAAGGAAAAAACATTATGTGAGCTATTAATATTGGCAAAAATATATTAAAGCTAACCTAAATTAAAATCTTAACGACATCTCTATATAAATATATATAAAAAAATAGTTAAAACTATTTTTACGTTAATCCTTGGGGTCGATTTTGCTGGACATTTTAAGCTGTTTTTCCGTAATCACCAATTTTGAGACATTTCTCGTGGGACAGCCTGTATTTATTTTGCATTTTAAAACTTTCTCCTCGGTACCACCAGAAATGTAAATATGTAAGCAATATTAAAACTGAATCAGCTATAACCATTACCGTATCATTCTTGTCGTCTTTTAAGCATGTTGATCATAGGAGGTTGTATGAAGGTCGAATTATCGTCATAACAGGCTATTATTTATATACGTCTTACTACTGAAAAACACTTGAATTGAGGAATTCAATAATGCAACCTCAGCTTCTCTGCATAAGTCAACTGTAAATTTAAACCCATATTGTTTTAAAATCGTATATAGTAACATATTCGGATTCAAAACATTGATACTGTGTTTGTTTTGAACCTTCCTGGTTTAATTAGTTTCAAGCGTCAGATACTTTTAATGCTTTTCATCTCTTTTTTTATCCGCACAACTCCACCATTGTTATAGGATTCTTTTAACCGAAATTGCCTTCATTCTATTTCAATTCTCGTGAATGGATCTCGTATGAATCGACTTCAAATTATTTCATTCAGTGAATGTTTTCAAAAGAAATAATTATAAAATCATATTTGAAACGAACAGTATCACTGTTGCATTCGAACAGTTTTATTATTGAAAGAGATAATATTTGTTTTATACTACAGAAAATGTTTCAAAATAGAATATGCCTAACTATAAACTCTACAGATTAACAATAATGTCCCTGCCAACCTGTCACCCCCGGTCAAAAAGTTAAAAATATGAACCCCTACAATTTAACTACTCCATTCAATATAGTATTATTTATTCGTCTTATATGGAATATTGCACTACAGGTTGATATTTAACATTGTAACAACTTCTTGATCAGCATCGTACTTATTAAATTAAATGAAAAAAAGATATACATCTAATTACACTTATAATAATATATTTACACTTATACTTAATTACTTATTGTCAAAAATAATGGCAATACCACTTTGTTGGACTACAGCATATCGTCAGACATCGCACTGATCTCAGTGTTTGGATTGACGACACCATAGTGTCTTCTAAAAGCAATTTGAAATTTTTAGTGCTTCACATTGGCAAAAACCTAAAATTCTCATTTCAAACTGAAAACGTTGCCCTAAAGGTGAATTCCGACATCTTCCTGTTACGACGTTTTGCTCCTAAAAAATGTTTAAAATTGGTTTATATACCATTTGTTAAATAAATTAAACCGTTTCATTTATATGTCAATGCATTGTAAGGTAATGTCGGTGTTTGTTAAGGTTACAAACTCCATGCACTGCTTTATTGTTTTGAAATACTTATATCTCGAAAACAGCTAGAAATACAGTAAAACGGTTAAAACTTCAGCCTACTACATGGGTTTCAACTATGCAAAACTTTGCTAGAGAGAGTTCTGGCAATAAATATATTTTAACTTTAATAAATACATTTTCTAAAAAAATCAATGCTGCTCCACTAAGGAATAAGACAGGGTTGGTGGTTACAGAAGCCATCAAGACCATTCTACCAAAGGGGGTTAGAACATTCAATCTGACAATGGAACAGAATTTTTTGATGAAAACATTAGCGAACTAATGTAATAATTAAATCTTAATCACTATCAAACCTTTTCTAAAACATATAAAAATTTATAGGAATGAAGCCTAACCAAGTGAGTGTTAAGAATAGTAAATATGTGCATAAGAGGTTGACTTCTAAAGTGAAAGTGAAAAAGCCAAGATATAAGTTGGGTGATAGTATAAACATGTGTTTAGTAAAGGATATACCTTAAATTGGACAAGGGATCTATTTACAATAGCAGAAAGAATACAAAGCCTGTGACTTATATTTTGAACGATGAAAATGACAATATAATAAGGGGAGGGTTCTATACAGAGGAGTTGTTAAAGACCAAGTATGAAGACATGTATTTGGTAGAGAAGGTAATTAGGAAAAAGGTGATTAAAAGGGGTATGTCAAATGGCTTGGGTTCCCAAGTAGCCAGAATTCATGGATTTCCACAAAAGATACCATTTCACAGCCTCACCACTAGAGGCAAGAAGCAGGGGCTTGGAGCATGTCCGCGCCATGAGCCGGGAGCGCGCCCGAGGGGGTGATTTATTTATTTATTTACCGACGGTTATACACCAATTTACAAAGATAATAGTTTGACAGCTACAACAGTGATTGTTTGTGTTTTATACTAGGTACTGACAATAATAAACAATGAAAAGAATAACAATAATATTAGTAACAATAATACATAATGGAATGAATAAAAATAATAAAAAAACTAAAAAACTAAATGAACGACAATAATAATGATTTGAGATAACATACAACATGATCGATAACAGCAGCAACAGTGAAACATTGAATGTTGTATGTCAAGTGTCTGTGTTCACAAGTGGTCAGAACTCATGGATTTCCACAAAGGAAGCCTTAGCTAGCGGCATTTCACCACCCCTACACGAACGTATCCCCACTGGGGAGGAGAAGCCCGACCATGGGTCGGGAGCATGCCCACGGCCGGGAGACCAATCAGAAGTCTCATAACAAGACAAATCTGATAATAGTTATCAGACAAATAAGAATATTTTAATGTTCCTGTAACTAAAAGTTCCTCGATATTTCCGTAATACTGTAGTTCCTTGGGTTTCCTTATTATGCATGCTAAGACCATTGATAGGTGATAATGTTGTTTAAGTATATCCAGACCCACCTCAATTAATTTTTGCTTAGATTGTTGGATACATCTTAAATTGTTGCAAAGTTAAATTTCAAGTCCCCCTTCGGGTGGATAAATAATCATCAACCAAAGTACCTAAAATACAAAGGGAGTATCTATTCATCTTATATTATATCTATAGCAAAAATAGTTTTGTTTGACTATAAAGTATTAAGTGTTGGTCCACTGTACTCCGTAGTTGCTCTATGGTGGTAATAATCATATTTAGATGTTTATTAACATTAGCTGGCTGTTCGTGTTGCGGCTTTGTTGTTGTTCTGTTCTGATTATTCAGCTTATCACAAATCTAAATTATACGCTAAGATTCATACAATATTTGATTCAAAATACACTGTTTTGTACACTCATTTAAGCAAGTAACTTGGAGCTCAACATTATAAGGATATTTAAGTTAAACAAGCGGTTTATTCCCAACCTAATATTAACATAATGGGCTCGCGCGATGCTAAAACTGAGACTCAAAGCGGAAATTCAACATTTGGAGGTTCATGAGTTTCCGGAACACATTTTGTCATTTTATAATCTGCACAATCCTGTTAGGCTGCTCGCCTCTTTTGTTCATTAAATTATATTTTATTTAAACAATTTAATCCGTTCTATATTAGTCAAGTAGTTTAATATTATATTAGTCAATGTATTGTGTGTTGAACGTATCTACGGTAACTTACTATTTAATATAAGATATAATTTACGTTACTGTAAATCAATATTTCAACTAAGGGTAGCTAATAATAAAGATTTACAAGGTTTTTAATGTCATTTAAAAATTACTACACAGATATGGGTTTAAGGTGTTGTGAACTTAAATGTATTAACATTGAACAATTAAGTCATGTTGACAAATCATCTTCAGTTTGAATACAATATACAGCAAAAAAAACTTAACCAATCATAAAATTTGAGTAGTACGAGCGTTACGTCAATGATGTCAAACTAAAATAAAATGTATTCAATGACATATTTGTAAAGTAAAATATCTATATCTACATTTAATTGTTTTCCACAATAGCTCTGGTGTAACGTTAGTATATCCGTTGAATACTAACTTGTTATTGCGTGTCATCGTAACAAACATCGAGGTTATTTATTTTTTATAAAAGACAATTTTTAAGCTTTGATAAAAAAAATATATAAATATAATTAGAAAACATCTTATAATACACAATGAAATATTAATCCAAAAGGTACTTTCAAATTACTCTAAATTTATAAAAAAATTTATTTTCCTTTATCAAGAGAAAATAAAATGGCTTTTATCATATACATGAACTTTGATGAAGTACGGTACAAAACATTTCCATAGTTTCTGCAAACTCCTAAACAAGAAAATATTGTGTCATCTAACGACACTTAGCCTTATGTTAGTAAACCTTGTTACAACTTCAAATGATGCGATTGTTGTTCAGTTCATTGTTTGCAAGACATTTTATTGAAATGTTTTATAAATGTCCTGAGATTTGCAGAAGCTGACTATTTATACAATTATACCCAAATGCAAATACATATTTTTATAAGTTAGAGTCCACTCACTAATTGATTACTTGATTTCTGGATCCACTAAGAGGCGTATAGTTATGCTTTTTGGAATACAGTTTCTGACAGGGCTTTTACAACAGTAAATTATGCATGAAATATAACGATCCCTCATTTAAAAGTGGTTAACCTTAATTTGCAACATACAGTATATTTACCATCCATTATTGAAAGGACAACCATTATTTAAAATATATTTTCAAATTGCTCTCAGAATTTTTAATATTATCAGTAGATGTAGAAATCCTCAATCAAAGTGTGGCTGAAAATATAATTAGGTAGAAATTTGATGATATACTACTCATTTTCTGCATATTCGTAAACTCCATAGCTTTCCATAGACATAGATTTATACTTTAATTATAGTACGGTCTTGTGATTAGAGTAGGATTATATTTCTGGAGTGTGGTGATTAAATCCCCCTAATCCGAAAAGGCATTTTCGTAACGTGAATAATTTTTTTTTACCACCGACATAATTAAAATATAGGCCCAGCCATCGATAATTTCTTCTGAACAAACTTTTCTTCATACTTTTTCCTTTGTACAGTGTGAATGATCACGTTATAACTATTAGAAAATTTACTTATTCGTTGTCCAAAAATAAAGATTATTGAAAATTATAACACGAATATTATTCATTTCTTTAAAACACTTCAACTTTTTAGAAAAACCAACAGATTTAATAATTTTTTGCTACTAGCAATATGCTTATTGATTAGCCGGTTAAACCTTCAAATGGAAGGAGATCAAAGTTTTGCTTCTATAACTATCAAATGAAAATGATCTATTAAAGAAACTAAGTAAAGGTTATTTCATAGTAACTAACTAAATGTTATTAGTAAGTAACTAAAGCTAAATGATGTTGTCTTTGTTTGTAAATAGTATTATTTGTCATAGAAGATCATGTTTGCTTTTTTAAGTTTTGTGAAATGGACTTTGGCCAAACGGCAAAGAAATAGATTTGTAACAATTCATTGGTATGTAATTGTTATAAAAAAGGAGTTTAATTAACATAAATTCCTTTTAACAGTTTGTATTATATTAACCACTTGTTAAAACTTGTATTTGATCATATCTCATAAATAATTTGTGTGTACTGTGCTCTGTGCTGTGGCGTAGTCTTGTAATCCAGCTAACAATAATCGACAATAACAATAACAATAATCGATGTTTTAGCTACTCAGAGGCAGTGGCGGTTCTAGAACCTTGTCAAGGAAGGGTAAGGAAGGGGGGCCTTGGCATCGGCCGGAGGCTTGGGGGACGTGGAGCACCCCGTAATAAAGTAGGGGGGTCCGGGGGTTCCGGGAACATTTGGATTTTGAAAGCCGTTTGGTGACTTTCTAAAGCAATTTTTAACACCTAAAACTGTGCCCAATTGTCCATAACGTCCCATTACATTCATATTAATTCATTTCCCATTTCAATTCATGCATATAGACATTTGTGGAATAAAACAGGAAGTTATCTTGGTATATTCATTGATAGAACGCTGAACGTTTCGTTAGTTTCAGAGACTCATAGTCATACACGGACAAGCAAAAGAGTACAGTATGTAACCATGTGACGCTTAAACCGTTGTCAGGTCATAAAATAAGTCTTTTAAACTAACAGAACTATTTTATATTTGAGATGTATCCATACAAAAAAGATATATCCATTTGACACAGATTCCCTAAGTTTCCAACATAAATAGCTGACCCGTACATTTTCTTTACAAAGGTTGTTGATGTGAACATGCCAAGACAATTTGGAATCAATATGAATACCTAATACCTTGACTGATTGTAATTCTAGATTTGGGGAGGTGCTAAGGATAATATTTTGGGTTTTACTTTGGTTACAAAGTAGTTGAGTTGTGGAGAACCAGTTTAATGCATCTCCTTGGGCTTCAGCCAGCTCTCTGAAGAGATCCATTTTGTCACTAGTACTCTATTAAGTAAATAGTTCGGTTAAAACTTAAAATTATTTTACCTACGACCGTTTTTTAAAGTAGCCGTTTCAGTACAGTTCCTAGAATTGAAAAGTATCTCATAACAGCATTGTTTACTTTCATAACAGCATAGTTTTACTCATAACAACACGGGTAACGGACCAATGAGGTTCAAGGATTGAAAGAGGAGAAGCAAAATTGTAATGATTCGAAATTCAACTAACCAGCTGTTCAGGCCAATTTAATTTTTGATTAGTGCAATTAGTATTTGATACAATGTTTCGTTGCATCACTGTAAGTGGTAATTAGAGGTTATAAACAAAGACATAACCCCTCTTAGAAGTTATGAGTAGTGATTTTTAGTAATTAAAACACCGTCGTAGCTAAAGTAGTGTACGCAACTCGCGTTAATAGTGTTAAAGAAACTCGTAGACGTTTTTAAGGCACTCGCCAAGGCTCGTACCTTAAATTTTCTACTCGTGTCGTTAACACTATCTTTACGCAATCGTTGCGTAAACTACTATTAACTTATATGTTCGTCAATGACGTTGAACTATGTTTGATCTCATTAAAAATAATGAGTTAAATATCAGTTTAGTTTCCGCAGTCCGAACAATGGCCGGGTAACTTGCTTTGTTCCTGAAGAGCCCTTCCTTAACTACCGTTCGGCTCTTAGCAGTATTCATTTACACTTACCTTTATGTGCCACGCAATTAAAATTTAAATTTAAGAATACCCAATCATAGCACGAAAAACCACAACAACGAATCAATAATTAAGTAAGTTTACCAAATTCTTAATTTCACATATCAAATAACATTAAAAATAGCATAATGAAACACCGTTACAAGAGTTATTCCTTAAACATAATACTTGTATAGGACTTATTATTTAGACAAACACCTTTCGTATGGACTGATCCTCACTTAAAAGAACATTCTAGTTAGGGCACATAGATGCTTTTGACTTTTTTCTTTGTTTGACATAGTTTTATTGGAACTGCTGTATGTGTTTATTCTCTGTTTCAATATATTAACGTTTTTTTATATGTATATATAAATATGGATCCCTATATACTGTATATTGCCCTTTGATTGTTTGAACAAAATCCAACACCTGGCAAGTACCCTAGAAACTCTGTTAATTATCAGGATAGCTATACTGTATATTTCTTTCCTACATCCAGTTTATACACATTGTTTGTTATCAGGAAATACTTAGGAAGCATTTTCGGATCAAATCCACAATCATATTAAAATATGCTTTCTTTATATTTTCTGCATACTATTTGTTGAGAACTATTCTTATCATGGCAACATTTGATTATTTTCTTATCTAGAAAGTTATTTTTTAATATTTTATGATTTTAATTATTATTTATAAAATATTTATTTATATAGAATAAATAAATGTTTGATATTTAAATTTTCTAGCAGCAGAAGTATTACTATATGATGAAATTATAAGCATTAGTTATCGCTGATGGAATTACATAATGTATTATAATATCTCCAACTGAACAAAAACACTGAGTAAAATTGCTGGGTTAACGAAACGATAAAATTCACAACGCATTAAAAAACTACCTACCGAACAAGTCACTGATAACAAACCCTTTTAATAACAAACATTTGTGTTGTCGCTAATATGAAGTCCTTCGTGTCCTAAAACTTAATACTCAATATCCATTCGGATAATTTGTGCATACAACATGTTAGAATAATTCGTCATCAGTAAATGTATCGCTAACGCTGAAACGTTGACAACAAGATGAACCAATCCAAATTATTCGTAAATTGATTGTCATATCAACAATTTTAATGCACCTACTGTAGTTATTTTGTTATTGTTATTGTATGAGTTGTTTTAGTGTAGTGGAAATCTGTTACTTAATTGAGTTTAACCATCTAAAAAGGTTACTCCCTTTTGAGTGTTTATAACAGCTGACGTAGATGGAGACCGCAAGTAATCTGTTAACAAGAGAGCCTCTGGAACCTCAAAACGAAAAAGCAAATCGGTCCCAGGTCCAGGTCTTACCATGATACCTACGGTTATAGCTTATTCACTACATGATAAATTTGCTAAAGTTTTATCAAACATAAATATTTACAGTATATACACAATCTTCCTGAAAATTGTCTGAGACGTAATATTTTATTCAACGACAAAACCCTTTAAAGAAGATTTGTATGAAAGCAGTCAAAAGGCTCTCCCACTAATTGCAGGTTTCGTCTTACGATTTAAGTTCGCTTCTCTGAACCTAAAATGTAGGATGTAAGTTTTACAATGAGATAAGCTTATTCGTCTTCAGTAAAAAATACTGTTATTAAGTCGCTTGATATAAAAACGCGAAGTTGCAGCGTATAGTCCCTTTTGACTGATATTGTCTAAAAACCCCATTCAAGCAAACCTATTTCTTTTTTTATAACTCAACAAATTCTCAACGGCCCTTGTCCTGTGGTATTAATTTAATGTAAGGAACATCAAATACCACGTTTTGTTCGCTTCTAGAAAACTTATCTAGAAAACTAGGTCACAGATCTCAGTAAAAACTACTTTATGTAAGCTAGTTCTAGAACTTTGTCATGTTTACAAACACACCACAATTATGTTTGTAAATTATGAAAAATGCAACTAAAACATTTAACATTGAATTACCTGTACGTAAAAGTGCTTGTAAAAGTAGTAATAGTCCATACGTTGCATTGTAAACACTTAAATGGGGTCGTGTATTATCAATCAATCGTATGCATACATTAATGAAAATGGCTAGGATGGAAAGTTAAGAATGCGATTTTCTATGACTCAGATAAAGATGGCGTGTAAAGCTTTTCCCGAAAATCAACATTGACAGTTTCTTCAACGTTTAAAACTTGTTTACGAGCCAAGATTTCCACTAGTTTCCGCCCTACTTCGAACTGAATTTTGTTTAACAGTTCCTACGTACTTCAATCACAACTAGCTCAAAAAAGTTTGAAATTCTATAATTAGATTTAGGTATCTTAATTTAAATTGTGTAATGTGGTTTAATAATTATTGATTGTTAAAATAAAGAAATATTATCACTATTAGACAAATAATACAGACAATATATTTATTATAAATCAACTTTTTTAGTGTTTGCTATATGTTGGAAATCCATTAAGTTTGGGTTGATAAGGTTTTGGAGGATTTTTTTTCTAATCATACATTCTCGTACAAAATTATTGTTGATTTTTTTGTGTTGACCAAATCAACGGTGTTCTAAAGAAAAATCATTTTTTTAATAGTACAGGTTATGTGCGGTTTTCTCATTAAACCCTACCCAGAGTTTTATAATGATCGATTTAACTAATTAGTGATCAGTTCTTACTTAGTATCAATATTAAGGTTTAAAAGATCGTTAAGTGGTGTTTAAATAGGTTATATTACGTGAACAGTGCGTCAAAGCAAGAGGGCAAAGTAACCCTTTATATCATGATACTGTTTGAAGGAGTAAGATCTCTGCAACTTCAGTTCCTATTGTAATGTACACAAAATACAAATCATTACATGTATAAATTTGTAGTTCCCAACAATCAAATTTGTATTTAAGGGGAATACTATGTATAAGATTCCACGATGTAGATACTACAAAGCTGGGGATTGTTTTCACTTGAACCTAGACTCTTACAACACATCGCAATGCTAAATGCCAGGAGCTGTTGTATTGCTAAGAAACCAAATATTGTTAATAATGTGTAATAGTTTGTCTTTCACACGACCTTTTCATACACCATTCTCGGAGAATAATTAATGAACCATCTAATATTTTAACATATATTCAATAGTTCTCAAGCCATAGTACTTATTATACATCCTTTGTTATAGGATAAATAAGAAAACTGAAAGGCACTGATATTAATTTAAATTTAATGGCAAAAAATAGGAATAACAAATTTTTACTCACATAAAACCCCCTTTCCACAGTCTGATCATGCTGGTTCATGAACTGTATATACGTATGACTTTAAATGGATATCAGTTATGGACCCTGGAGATATAAAAAAAAAGTGGTTAAGGTCGTACCATGGGTTGAAGGAGTTCGTACCATAATATGTTAATTGGATTTTATATTATAAATCCAAATAACATATTATAAGGTTCTATTGCCTTGTACCAACGGATGATAATCCTTTAATCACTTCCAATAATCAAACATACATGAATTTAGCAGAATGATAATTATGTTGATGTAGTTACTGAACAGATGTGTTGTTCAGTGGTGCTATAATAGAGATAAGGACATTAGTAAAGTGATAAGCAATTATGTTTAGGACGACTAAAATGTATGTATAAAGCAATTTACCGATTCTGTTAGTGACATAACGTGCACACGTACGTCATTTACACGTAGAACGTAAAATTATTCGTAGTTTGACTTTAACATACACATTAAAAATCTTAAATTATTTTTTAATTGGGAGTAAATATATTTTGTAGCATAACCTAATCAAAGTTGTATGTATACATATATTTCAATAGTTGCTATCCAGGAGTAGTTTTTCAACAATGTAAAATTAAGTATGTTTTTTTTATCATGAATAATATGGTTATTGACGAAATAACCATTGTAATCATATCTTGGTGGTCAAACCCTCAACACTGTTCTCTGTATTTAAAAATCAAGGATTTCGGCATTCTGGATAAAATAAAATCTCTTCAAAACAATGGGAATCACTTGATAAGATAGGCTGTGTTATAGCAAAATAGTAATAATAATCATACTCGTACACTTAACAAAGCCATCACATACCCTGCAATATTAAATACATTAATTTCTTAACGATTGGACCATGCATTTATTAAAATATACTTAACTTAAGTAGTATATAAGTTATAAATCCTTACAATTATTAATTTATCTGATAACAAATTAAATATTTGTTCAATGAACATGATACATTTGTTTTAGTTACAATAAAATTGCATAATAACTATATAAAGATCCAACTCCTATAGTAGCATTTTCGATAATATTCTGATTAATGTAGTGTAAAGAAACTTTGCATTATTATACTGAACCTAGGTTACTTTATTCAATCACTTGATCTAACAACTCCGTTTCAAATCACTCGTACGTGCTCTGTGTTCTCAACTAATAACCAGGCTCAGAATGGTCACCAAAAATGAAAGAAGTCCTGTCGTAGCCTTTATAGTACGGTGCAATTAGACCTAAACCGGGACATCCAAAAAAAAAAGTTTCAAACCAACGCAAAATTGTTGAATACACTTCCCTCGATATGTAAAAAAAAGTTACACTGATTTGAGTGTCGGGAGTAGTGGTGACCTGGTGGAAACGCGCGTAACAGCTGTCGGGCAGATGTTAGCAGATGTTACAAAGTTAATTAGTTTAAAGGGCATAAGGCGGAAATGACGTAAAAATCCGGAAATGGCGTTCGATTTGAGCTGACGTCACGATGGATGATCATATGATGTTCAAGGTCATTTGTTTGTGTTTTAAAAAAGGAAGCTACCCTACAACACTTATAGTGTAGGATAGCTTCCTTGTTTTGTTTATTGTTTATTTGTATAAAACATGAGGAATGACAATAACTTACATACTATTACAATTAATAAGGAAAACATGTGCGAACGTACGTATCTAGAGTGAGCGTCTGCTAAAGTGTAAAACGAATGAGTTTATTGGTGGCCTTTATAAAGGCCGTTTTGTGTAGCTCGGCGACGCTTGTGTATTTGGATGTTTACTTCTTCAACTCCTCTATTGTATTATGGAGCTCTTTCCATCTTGCCATGTCTGCATTGTGCTCGGCCCATTCGATGTCGTCTCGAGGCTGAGCGCACCAAACACGATCAAATTTGCGTCGAATCTCTTTCTCCTCCTCTAGCAGTTGAAGTAGTTTTTCTTCCTTTCGTTTTCGCTCCTGCTCTTCTGCCTCGATGCATGCTTGGTGTAGGTCAGAGTCTTCAATATCGCTTTTCCACTGTTGTTGTTGTCGTTGTTGTTGGTTGGCCATCTTGTGCAAAGTAAACGAGAGAGGTTGAGTTGACTGGTGAAGAGCTGGATGCGAAGTGACTGTTGCGAGTAAAGAAGTGCAGGTCCCTGACGAAGTGGGCGGAGCTAAAGCAGTAGGGGTGGGGGAAAGTAGTAGAGGTGGGGGAGAGCAACATGAGGGCATCATTCCATCCGTTTTAAAAGTATTTTGATTCTACGTCCCTTGTCTTGTGAGTGATGTTTCAGTTTTTCTTGATACGTTTTACAATTACATTGACAATAGGAGAAAGATTCACATTTTTTACAAGCCATTCCATCTACTTGACATTCAGGTGTTTTGAAACACTTAAGATTACAACAATAGTATTTTAAATCGTATTCCGATTTGTGATCAAAAGATGAATTGGAATTACACTGTGACATGTTGCTCGACTGAATTCTAAAACAAGAATGAGAAGCAATGTGTTGTGAGCTTCTATTTATAGTGCAAGAGTCAGCAGCTCTCACAAGTTAGTCTACATTTTTCCATAGTAGGTTAACCATTTGTGTTAGATCGTGTATGTAATTTTGATGCTTGTCTTGATATGTTTTACACCTACATTTGCAATAGCCAACAGACTCACATTTTTTACAAGCTTTTCCATCAACTTTACTTTCAGGCTTTCTAAAACATTTTAAATTACAACAATAGTTATCCAAATCGTATTTGGATTTGTAAACAAAAGGTAAATTGTATTTACGCTGTGACATGATGCTCGGTGAATTGTTAAAACAAGACTGAGAGCAACTGCGTGTAAGACCTGTTATTTATAGTAAAAAAGTTCAAGGTCATTTGTTTGAATTTTAAAAAAAGAAACAACATATCAGCATATAGAATTAATTATATGCTGATATGTTGTTTCCTCTTTTAATTTTTTTATTTATTTTTTTTAATGACAAAAACATTTAACAAACATATGTACATAGATGGTTATTTACAGAAAAAAACTTAAAACTAACATTGATGGGTGATGTGTAGAGATAGTTCAGTGGAATTGTTTCCGCAAACTCCGTGTGATACCAAATAGAGGGATCCTGGTTGAATACCTCGCAGGTCTTCGTTTTGTAGTTGCTGTACAAATCGTCTTGGAAGATAAACTTGAAATTTCGGTTCATCACCTGGTGAAAACGGTGCCTCGCTCAGTGATGCTAAAATTGCGTCTCTATGTGAAGTTTCTGTCTTCTTCAGCTCGTGAACGATGTAGTGTTTGTGTTCCTTCAATTCGTGACATTTCTTAGTACTTAGAATGCTGGATTTGGACTGGGTGTTGAACTGATCCACCAAAGACTGGAGAAACTGTTGTGAAGCCATTTTCTTGATTAGGACTACCCTGTGAGATGTTGCCTCTGCGATGTCTGGAGTAATACTGATGAGGATCCTGAGACTGTCCACTGTATTTATAGCACACGTTCCCCCCTCCACTGCTATTTCCTTCGTAATACTTCCACTGTTGCTGTTTGAATTTATTTTTGTCCCAATAGTGAAGAACTAGAAAATTAGCTAATCGGTATGCGTTTTGTAGTGCACATTGTGTTACTGTGCGATAAGAGTGATCTGTTAAAGTACAAATAGGTCCATAATTAATTTGATGATCCTTGTCCATTCTTATGTCGAAAACATCGTGATATGTATATTGTTGTATCCATTGTCTTTTTTCCGATCCTCTTGTATAAATATGGGAAAACTTGTTAGAAAAATGATACATGATATTGTTCAAGTGCTTATAGCTTATCAATCCTTCGTTCCACTGAATATGGTGAAAATGTTTGGTTATCCATTTGTTTGTTCTTCTTGCTTTGTCATTCAATTGGTTTACTGAAAATGGAGCTTCAAATATAAACGGGTATACGACATGTGTAATCAAATCTAAAATCACTAATTCTTTTATCACAAATTCATCTTTGTTATCACGAAATGCTTGAAATTCTATTACACAGGGTTTTATATCCATAATGTTTAACCCTATCTACACACCACCACGTATAGTGTTCAACTGAATTCACACCGCGCCTTGGTCACTCTTTTATACTGTTTTTCTTTAATTACACTTCTTGGGTTGCTGGTTCTTCTTGGTTTATAGTTTCATATTCTTCAACAGCTTCTATCGCTTCTATCGCTTCTTCATCAATTGATTCGAAGTTCCTTAACTGTCTCCACATACCAACTTCATGAGGCAATCTATTAAAAATAGATGTATCCACGTGTCCGTATAATATGGTGCTTTCCGGTTGTTTTTCCAGTGTATCAATTAAATACTCTTTGATGATTGAACTTGAGAATACAAGTTGTTTCATATATCTAGAGATAGGAGACGTTGCATGCATTAAAATGTAGAATTCTTCACGTGAGAGTAAAATTTTACTTTCATGTTGAGTTAAATCTCTAAATCGTACTTGTAGTGTTCCACGATTCTTTACTATGTCAATTTCATTGTCAGAATCCAAAAGTCGAATATTAGTTTTCCTTCCGCAAACATTAGTATTTAAGTAACATTCAATTAGATTTAAATGTTTTAGAAAAGATTCCCATGCCGTTTCAGAAAATATAACCATTTTTGTACCATGCTGCAAGATTACCGTAGGTGTATATTCCGAAGATTTCATTAGTCCAGCTGTTACACTTTTACCCAAACATAGTGAGATAGGATAGTAAATGCGTAGGAAAACTTCTTTCAAAATATTAATTGGGATTGTATCTTCATCTTTCCGCTTCCTTTTAGTGCCATTTTTTTTAGTTTTTTCTTCTTTTTCTTCCTTGTCCTCCTTGTCTTCTTGTTTTCGAAACTTTAAAAACTCTTCTATTTCATTGACGATTTCTTGATGGTTTTCTTGATCCAATAATGCTGCTTCCTCTGCATCCTTTTGTACGACTGATGGAGAACTCATTTTACTCATGATGTAGTGTAGGATGTTACCCATTCAACGAACGAGCAAAGACTGATTGGTGGTGTGCGAAGCTCCTCCTTTTATAGCCGACTGGTGGTTGTGGTGAAACTCATTTACAACACTGTTTTGACTAATCCCGTCAATGGTGTGTACGTTACAATTTTATCATGCAAAATTAAACAATATGCAGATGTTGCATCAGGAACGTTCTCTTCAAACTCCATTTCTATTTTTATATCCACACTTGATGACTTTACAGATTCGTTTTGTTTTGAACAATCTATTACAATTATTGGAGCTTTTGATTCGTACTGCTCGGGAGACAGTATCGGGGTGTTTGTTTTCCCGTAGTATGAACTTTGGAATCTAGCGTACATATCATACAAAACAGTGTACCTCTTCTTAGTGAAAGAAATATTAAAGTTGTCGTAAGGGAAAAATTGTGAATTAAGAAACACTTTACAATTTGTTAGTTTGCAATGATCGAAATGACCGGCATTAGCTAGTATATTATTCCTTTTTTTTGTTTGTAGTGCAAATATTACATATCTTGCTTTTTCCAAATGAGTAGATGTTTTTACAGTCCATGTATGTCTTTGTGTTTTAGGTAAAACTGGATATTCATGAAATTCCCAACTTCTGAATGGTATTACAATATCTCTATCTGATTTCAGTTGTCTCAACAGTGTTATTCTATGTTCGTCATTTAATCGCACATGTGGTACTCTCCAAACGATTTTGTCCAAAGTTAAATTCCAGTCTAAATTTGCATCAGTGGTTCCAGTTGCTGCGCAAATAGTATCCTTATCATTTGATGATCTTAATAACACTAATTCCTGTTTCACATTTATTATTACTCTTCTGTAATCTTCAGCAAAGCCTAGAAATAATTTCAATGGTATGTAGAAATCAAAGTTCCCTGCAGAATCAGGGGTGATTGTGTCGTTATCGGGTGCAACCCATCCTCCAATTCTTAACAAATTCTTCTCGTTTTGTGTCAAAGATGCTAATCCTTTTAATGTGCTTGTTAAACCTACTTTCTTTGTAGAATCCACAGTTACTCCAGATATTTCATATCTAATTTCATCAAATAAAAATGCCATTGGATTATTGATAAAAGGAACGGTGGTTCCAGCTGTTCCATCTTTTTTTGTTACTCTTCCTTCAATATATAGATAACTTTCGCACGGAAGAGTGTAAATATCCTGTTGTTGTATAGGAATTCTAATTTCATCATTATTATTCAATTTTGACGAAGCGTAGGGGTTGTGCGTGTGATACTCCTTTTCCCATAAAGTCTCGTCGAATGTCGGTCCTTGTGCTATATCCAGTATTTCCATTTTCAATGAGTTTTAATCCAATATCCTGTAAAAACCGAATGTTTTCAGTAGTTAATCCTTTTGCAGATGATGAGCTAGTTAGGTGTTTACCCGACAACTCTCTCTTCTTGAATGACAATCCCATGGTTTAGGTTGATGCTTTTATGTGAATCCTGATCGTAATACGTTCTTCTCTGAAGTCTATGAGGTTTCCGTCTTGATCTAGTATGTTCAACACGATGTCTGAAACCACACTGGTGTTTAAGGGAAGGTACACCAAGTTTTGTGGCTTTTCCACAATCTTAAAACCTGGGGCGACTGTCGGATAGAATGTGTGCAATATATGACTATTCTCTCCATCTCTGTATGATCCTTGTATAATGTTACATGTAATGTCTATCGTATTAACTTTCAGTATTGTTACAGTTTTATCACCAGAATAGGTCTTTTTAGGTTCTAGTATTGGAGTTGTTTCAGAAAATCCCAATAATCCTCCAATTGAATGTTTTTGAGTAAAATCAATATAATAGGAAGAAGTTATTTCAGCTTTCATGGTATTGTTATTTCCTCTTATTGTTATATATTCTTTTTCTGATTCCTTTTGAACAAGTTCGTTAAGTTCTTCGTTTTTCATTTGTTTTTGTATAAATTCGTTAATATGGTCTATTTCGTAAGATCCTGTCGGTAAACTAATTTCTTTCATTGGTGTTAATTCTCCCAAATTATTTTTGCTTTTGTAATAGTGTAATTTGTTATTGACTCCTTCAGAAATATTTGGAATAGAATTGTATGTTGTTAAATCCAATAATGCAGCTTCCCATAATCTTCCTTTTTGCAATCGTAGAGCTGGAAATAGAATACTGCGCAGAGTTGATGAAGTGCCGGTCAATGAGACCGTATAGGAAGACATCTTAAAGTTGACTAACGCTTCTAGCTAAAAAATCTAAACATAAGTGTCCGCAAATTGTTGTATCGTCAGGTTGTTCTCTGTTATAGTTGTAAAATACTTCTTTTGCTGTGCGAAAGTAACGTTGAAGCTCTTTAGGTGGTGGCATATTACCGTAACTATCGAAATAATAAATAATTTGATCAAGTTTTTTATAACATATCCAATGAGTGCCAGGACCTTCACTGTTTTCTAAATTAACTATTCCAGTCTCATTTTTCCATATTTTACCGGGCAATGCATCTTTCATAAACACTCCTCTAAAAAATGGTATTTTCATACAAGAAGCGTATATAATTAATTCTTTATTTGTCAACTCTTTGTTTGGAATTAGTATTTGTTTTTTCTTGTTTAATACACACGGTATGGTCTTAAGTATAATCCTCCTCCTTTTTTTATCATTGACCATATTGTTGGTTTCTTGTTTTTTTTATTTTGATTATTCCTTCTTTTCTTTTTAATACTACCTCCTTGCTTTTTAACCGTTCGTTTTCGGCCTTTCCTCCTCTTTCCTCCTCCAAACGTAGTTTTTGTCTTCATTGCTGCTGTTACTGCCAAAGCTGCTGCTTTTTCACCAAAACTTGCGTCACTAGATTTTACTCTTTGCCAAGCCTTTTCAGCAAGCGCTCTATCCGCTATGGATCTATTTTTTGTATCTGCAAACTTTGAATATGCTATATCGTGCTGTTTGCAAGCTTGATCTAGTTTATTTATTCCAGAATCTCCTCTTTCCAGACGTTTTTTCAATTTTGTTCCAGGTCCACAGTATTGATATCCTCCAGGCAAATGCAGTTCTACTGGTAGTAAATCTATTGTTTTGTTAACAATTGCTCCAATTGGTTTAGATAATAGAGAAACTGCTGATGATGTCAATCCTCTTCCTCTCTTCAAGCTCTCTATATCACGACTGATGTGCTTAACCTTTGACATCTCTATTTATAGGGGAATGTACCCACATCGGCTTCACTCCTCAAGTGTTTGACAATGAATGTTTCATTTACGAATTGATTTCTTATTATGTACCTTTATCCATCCATATTATATTTTTTGTATTTTCATCTTCTTTGTTATATTTTGAATATGTTGTATCATTACATGTGTGTACTTCTTCATTTTGTTCATCTTTTATTAACACTTGCTTTTTTATATTATCTTTCATCTAATCCAAAGTCACCGCTTCGTGAGGTAAAACTGCATTGTAAACATTTTTCTAATGGTGAAATCTTTCTACAGGTTTAGTTCTAAGCATCTTTGTTTTGCTAGACATAAAATATTGCTTCATAATGACCCTATCAATCCATTGATCTCTATTATCTGGATGCACTTTGTTATGTCCTGGATGTGCTGGTATCATATTGTGAAAATCAAACATTACAGTACCCAAAAGTCTAGCAAGATAGTTTACATTGACAGCATTATCCATTTGTTGCGGATCTTCAAGATTTGTAATTCTTTTATTATTACATGTGTATATTTCTTCATTTTGTTCATCTTTTATTATACACTGGCTTTTTATATGATCTTTCATCTGATCCAAAGTTACCGCTTCGTGAGGTAAAACTGCATTATGAACATTTGCTAATGGTAAGTTTTTACAATCAAAAGTGGTAGTCTTTATATTATTATGTTTATATTCATCGGTTATTACAGGAACTTGTTTAAAAACTACCACATCTTCAGGATTTACTCCACCTTTTACATTAGTTATCTTTTTGTTCTCAGCATGCCAATTTCCATTCTTTTGTAACATGATTTGACTTACAGTGGCAGCATCTGTTGGTTTTAATCCTTCTTTAACCTTATGTAATATTTTACCTTTGCAATCAATTTGTTCATTATCGTGAATAATACAATTATCTTTAACATATTTGAGGTTAACTGCATCCGAATCTTCTTTAGGGTATCCTATATCATTTATAACAAAGTTATAAAAAGAGAATCTATCTTCTTTTCTTTCAGGGATTATAGAATGTAAATATCCTTTATTGACTGAATCTTGACTATCGACAGGATCAGCTAAGTTTGTAACTCTTCTGTTTTTAACATCGTAAACTTCATTATTAACTTGTAAAGTATTTGACAGTTTTGAAAGTAAATAATCTTTGGTGACGGAATCGGTGTTTTCTATTGGTTCACCAACATTTGTTATTCTATGAGACTTAGCATCATAAGAGTCGTTTTGAAGTTGTAGGTTCAACAATTTTTCACTTTTTAAAGTTTTCAAATTTATTGCATCATTATCATCTTCTGGATCTTTTACAAACTTCAATCGTTTGCTGCTTATGTTATAATCTCCTTCAGCTGTTAATGGTAAACTATATCTTTTACCATTGGATTTTGGTTTTTCTCCAAAATTGGAATACCTTCCAAACTTGTCCACGCTCATGATTCAACTGAGTTCCCTCGATTCTTGTCCTCCTTTTATATGCGATGATTAAGCAATAATCCTTCGATTTCGTAGTTCATCGATTAAAGCTACCCATTCATTGTCCAATCCGGTATGACCGGCTTCCATGGCTTCATGTAATAATCTCATTCGATCAACCAGCTTATTGACATCATTATAATATATTATGTTGGTATTGTATAGACTTTTTAATAATCCTTTCCCTGAAGATGTAGGTTCGTTGGTTCTTGGTCTTTTGTGTAACACATTTAATTCAGCTGTAGATATAGCTCTTCTTTTAAGTTGAGATTTTTTCACTTGTGTTGGAAAAAGATCAGCTATGACACTTGTGTATTTTATTGATCGATTTCGATAAATGGGCAAATCTTTGGAATACTGCTTTTTATGTGCATTTGTATCATTTAGTATATTTTTAAACACTGATAGGTCTTTTTTGGTATATTTACCAGGTTTGTTTTTAAAAATAAGTTCAAACAGTCCTGTTGTACCTTTATATTTTTGGTTACCAATAAGGATGTTATCGTTTTCATCAATATCCAAATTACTGTCTCCAATCATAATACCATTGTCTTCTAGTCTAGCTCCATAAATGTGATATCTTCGATTAGCCTGTGTTGAATGTAACATGTTTAATAAATATTTTCTGCCCAAATTCCCTTTGAATGCTATGTTTGTGCTTAATGTACTTAAATTTGTAGGATTAGTAGATCCTTCTTCTTGACCTGCGGAAAATCCTTCCTTTTCTCTTGAATCTTCAGTTTCTTCTGTTTCTCCTGTTTCTTCTGTTTCTTCACTTTCTTCGCTTTCACCACTTTCTTCAGTTGATTGAAATTGTTTGTATTGTTCATAATCTCTTGATTCTTTTTCATACTTAGAAATCGGTAGAATAGCATCTCCTTCGAAAGGTTTTTCAATATTCTTAACTAATCTGTTTAAAGGATCAGTAACGGGTTTAAACGTTGATTCTATAAACTTTTCTCTTTCGCTTATACCTAACTTCAGAGCTCTGTTTTTATGTCTAATAGAATCACTAAGTGATTTTATTTCTTTTAAGAGCTTTTCTTGACTTGCCATGTTTACAGTACGAAGTGTTGATTTGAAATAGTGATATTTAGTGAAGCAGAACGTATTTATCAAACCCTATTCTATATCGTCCGTCTTTTATGGCTTGTTCTTTCATAATGACCAAAAATCCATACTTTTCTGCCCATGCTTTTCCACAAATTTGTTTAAACTTATCAAATGACATATCAGCATTTACATGATCGTTATATACGTGTTTCAGGTTGGTTTCATCTTGTTTGAACAAAATTATAACATTTGCATTATCTCTGATAAGCTGCTTTGGAATTTTACTGTATGTTTGTCCTATATATATGCTGTCGATATTATTATGTCTTCCCATGGCGAAATAGTTCCTAATAGTATCATGATTTTCACATGAAACGTCATCAAATAGAAATACTGAATATGGTTTAGCTTGGTTTGGTTGCAAAACTTTATCACTGGCGTTAAATTTATAAAAGTTAACACCTGACACCTTCGATATGATTTTCTCCAACAATTGATACTTTGGCTGATGTAGTGACTTTGAAAATATGTATAAGTTATTAAACCTCAATCCTTTAGGATTTGTAATCAAATTAAATACGACATTAGTTTTTCCACAGTTTGAAGGACCACTTATAATACATCTGACTGTGTTTGGAAGTAAACTACCATGTTTGCCAGTGTTGATTGTGTCGTTATCAACAGTGTAATCATCAATATTACTAATGTTGAATTGATCTTTATGATGAACAATCTCCATCTTATTCGAAATCCAATGGTACAATGAGCTGTTCCCGTTAAATTAGGTCTTTTATAGGTATCCAAGAATCTTCTGTTTTGTTAAAACCTAGCCATCGTACTTTAACTTGGTCTTTTTTCCTTTGTAACACTTTTTCAACAAGATATACATCACCTACTGTAGATTTCAATAATTCATGTCCGTAGAACGCACCTTGTAACAAATTGCCTTTATTATCCTTTAATATGTATGTTTCTGGTATAGTTGGTTGCACTTTGTATATGGTAAATACTTCATTTGTCCAATTAGGTAGATATTTTTTAGTAAATATCGTTTTATACTTACTTATTCGAACTTTATCATTTACATTGAATTTTCTAGGCTTCTTTATTTCAACTTTAGGTTTTGTATTGTGCTTTATTCTTTTTAATACAAGTTTAGCATTTTTCTTGTTTACTTCATTTGGCGTCATCCCAATAGTTCTGTGAAACCTGTTGTTGTAATCACTTATTAACATTGGTAAAATATCAATCCATAAGTAGGTTCCTCTGTTTGAAAACATTTTATACATCGCTCCTTTTAACGTTCTATTAAATCTTTCAATTATAGCCGCTTTTTTTTCAGATTTGGTTGAGTAGTGGTTTATGTTGTATTTTTCCATTAACTCTGAAAAACTTTTATTAAAGTATTCTTTGCCATCATCAGTTTGTAAATGTTTCATTTTGTTTTTATCTCTCTTTATAGCGATTTCCATGGCTTGTGTTACGCTTTTACCAGTTTTATCCTTTAATGGTAATGCATCTGCAACTTTGGTAAAACAGTTAATCACTGTAAGTATATAATTATGTCCTTTATTTATTTTACTATATGGCCGCATTTCAATCAAATCTGCTTGATACAAATCATTTATTCCTTTTACAGTTGTATTTCTTCTTGGAAAGTTTACTCTTGCAGGTTTGTGTAGCTCATTTACAACGTTTTCTTTAAAAGCCATTATGTTGTTTTCACTGTCAATGTTGGCAAAGTAATGATTTTCATTTTTTCTTGCATCTCCTTATATAGGTCAAGGTCATTCAAACCTTGTGTAAAAAAGGGGGAACACAGCGGACAATGCTGTGTTCCCCCAATTTTACGGAAAGGAGAAAGGATAAGTGGTGTAGGACGATGAAAAGGTAATTAGTCGATAGGGTTAAGGGAATAGTGACCAAATGGAAGTGTGTGGATCCGGTCTGGTAGGATGTGTCGTTTGTCATCGTTGCAGGAGAGCGCCTTCTTAACTTCTGTCACGCTGTACAGTTGATGATTATAACTCCTGATTGTGTTGAAGTGTGCAGTTATAACTTTATCTTCATACAACACTTGCTTGTAGTCTTCAAAAAGTACATTTTTCTTCAAATACAAATTCTTTACACCTTTTGCCTTTTTTATAATGTTGTCATCATGTAGTTTCACAGCATACAATTTTGATATAAGTGCTACGATTTCTTCAAGTAACACTCCGTTAGCCTCATCTTTAAATTTCCCTAATACTTTCTTGTTTCTGTCTTGATCGTAGTTCGGATGATCTTTAGGATAGTCAGAAAAATCAAATTCATCTTTATATACAAATGTGCGAAGATCTTTATACATATCTTGAGTAATTATCTTGTAAATAAATGCATCTGTATCCATGTAAGTTATAACTATGTTCTCTCTTCCATAATGTGCAACCATCTTGTTGTAGTGAAAATCATACATGTGCGTTTTCGATATATCTAATATTGACATTCCTATATACAAAGGTCGATCCATTTTTATACTGGTTTTCTTCATTGATACGGCAACAAGGTTTTCATTAATGATTACTGATGATCCAAAGTTAGGTGTCTGTACAAGTTTCTCCAATTTCCTAGCATCTGTTACAAGTTTTACATTTTTGTGTTTCCTTTTATTTTCCAGAGTTTTACCGAATATCGCATTGTTCATTAATTTAAAAAAGTCCTTCTGGAAGGCTGTCGTTGCTGCTGCTCTTCTTGTAGTGTTGGAATCGATGTAGGGTTTCAGCCAGCAAGATTGAGAAAATTCCAAAACTCTGTGTACTTTGGTTAGACGAAGTCCTAATTCAAGTGCTTGTTGTACAGTCCAAAAGTGCGCTACATATCTTTGCTTGTTATTTAAATTCATCATTAATTTAGGATGTTTTCCAGTTGGTGAAATTTCTGTTTTTGGTAAAAGAGGAAGATCGTAGTGAAGGTCGTGTAGATGTTCTGGGTATTCGAAATCGCAGTCTAATATATATCCTGTGTCACCATGTTTTGGAATTTGAACTATATCTCCAATTGACTCTGGGTCGATCCATTTAAAGTTATCGTATGGAAGGGGGTTGGACATTGCCCATCCATACAAATTGTTTGCATCAAAATACCCAAGATAAACTGATGGCTCTTGCTGGTTGTAGTTTGGCAGATCTTTATTGTTGGCTTTAACATGTCTTACAACGCTTTGAGTCAATCCTCCTCTGACACCGGACTCAACCATCAGCACCATATCAATATCTGTTAAAAGTTGAAGTTTGCAATTGGTTTCTTTTAACATCGCCTGCCAAGCTAATCCTGGAGAGGTGTAAGAATGAAGAGGGTCTAATCCGTATGCTCCCAAACAGGTGTTTCTGAATTCTTCCATCACATCACCAAGCAGAGTTACATCGAGTTTAACATAAAAATCTGAATAATCCCCTAATGTTTCCATATCAAGTTCGTTCCAAACTCTGCATGCATGTTGGTAATCTTCTGGTGATATTTCTGAATTGTTCAGCTTGTTGGTAAAGGCTTCTGGTGGAGGAAGTGATGTCTCGTCAAATCTGTGCAATCCATCGATGTAATCATAGGGGAAGACTCCTTTTCGAAGAACTAAATCCAATTTGTTGTTGTCTACTATTTTACTTGTTTCTATTAAATTTTCTCTTGTCAAATTTTCTGATAGTTTCATAAGACTAGAAGGCATAAATCTGTAGGAGTCAAGAAATCTGAGTTTCATTTTACCAACCTTTTTTGAAAAACTAATAAACCTTTCCATCGTTACGGCTAATACATCAATTTTACCATTGTCCCTTCCTAATTCAGGTATTATAAAATGTCCATCATAGCCGCTTAAGTTGTGCATTACAATTGGAATATAGTTAGGAATTTTATAGTTTAAGTTGCAAGCGTTACACGCAGCACCTCTGTAGCTTCCAGTCAGATGGTCGTGGTCATGCACTTTATGATTATCTTCTGTAAATGTTTTCTTGCACAAATAACATGATGTTGATAAATCGTATTCTTGAACTTCATCGGGTGACATAGGTGTCATAGGTTTTACCTGTGTATAAATTGCCTCTACTTTTTCAGCTATATTGTACAGCTCGTCGACAAAGTGTTTAGCTGCATCTTCACCACGATACACTTTTGGTTCAGCTGTCAGTCCATAATCTTGTAAATATTCTTTGGAAAGTGTTGACTTGATGAGTAGACAAAAACTGTTGGGTGAATGTAGTTGGTACTTGTTTCTTCTTGATGTGTCCTCCTCTTGATGTTCTAATGGTAGTAGAGTAGATTCAAAATCAGCATACACGACAATAGGAATTCTATATTGATGAACTACATTATTAAACTGTACAAATGCTCTATCAGCTGGTGGTAGGTTAATCTTAACTTCTTCATTTCCATTGCATAACCTTTTATGTTCTAACAACCATTCAGACCCTCCATTTCTCATAGATTTGTTCACATGACAGAAACATCTTTTACAAATTGTTTTACATCCCCCATGCTTTGAAATCTGGGAAGTAACGAGTTTGTTAAAGTTCTTAATATATACATAGTGCGATATTTCACCTTTCGTAATTAATAACAAGTCAGTGTGATTATTTAGTTCGTGTGCACTTATACGTAGAGGATATACATTGTTTGATGAATCTAAACCATATATATTTACAGAAGCAGTTGGGTTCTGTTTTTCAAACTTGGTGATGTCTTTGATTTTTACAGGGTAGCTCATTCCTTGAAAATTATAATTGTGCTGCACTTCTTTATATTCTCTTCCTACCTTTTCCGGGTGATTGTTTTTGATATGTTTTACTAACATTGAATATTTAAAACATTCTGTATCATCATTTTGTACATTTATGCAAGATAGAGTATTAGCAATTTTCTTGGGTAGAGGAATATAGCTACTTCCTCTCATTCCATATCCATGTTTATGCACTCTTATATCCAAACCTGATATGCTCAATACAGTCCATCCTGATCCCCTGCCTTCATGTTCTTGCAATTTTGTCAAAAGTTCTTCAAAACATTCATCTACAATTAATTCAATATCTGAGCCAAACATGATAGTTCTGTTTTTTGTTAAAAACCCTCTAGGCGATGTTTCATTTTGCATGTTGGTAAACATAGTGTCCAGCAATAGTCCAAACTTTATAAAATTTAATCTTTGTAATTCATTTTGTAGCGTTTCAATTACTAGTCCTTTTGCACTAAACATAAATTCTTCCAGTTTTAATGTAGCATTGTCAATTTTAAAATGTGTTACCACTTTACCCGGTAGAGCATGAGCGTGTAGTTCCACGTTTGTTGGAGATGCATCAGTTGAAGGTGAAGTTGGGCGTTTGGGTGCATAATGAATAACACTTGGTCTTGAAGTTGATGGTTTGGGTTCTTCCTCTTCTCCTTGTCCTATTTGATTTAATTCTTCAATCAAGTCTTGATATCCTTCCAATTCCTCTTCATTTGTAGGATGATCGACTATTTCATGAAGTAGAAGATCTATTTCATCCTCGAATGTGGCTTGACAAATGGCGCAGCGTAGCATGGAAGTAGATGGTTTTGGTTCTTCTTCTCCTCGATCTCTTGAAGTAGATGGTTTGGGTTCTTCTTCTTCTTTTTGTCCTATTTTATACAATTCTTGAATCAAGTCTTGATATCCTTCCAATTCCTCTGCATTTGTAGGATGATCGACTATTTCATGTAGTACAAGATCTATTTCATCCTCGAATTCGGCTTGACAAATGGCGCAGCGTAGCATGTTGTAGATGTTCTCTATTCAAGAAGCAGCAACATACTGATGAAAGGTGTGAACATCCACCCCTATTTATACCATTCCCTCCCCTCTCTCCCCTCTACTACTACTATTAAATTAATGACATCACCCCATTTCCCAATTGCTTTATAATCTAACGTAAATACAGGCTATTCTTCAACTTTCAAACATATTTATAGAAAAACAAGGTATTTTATTTTTTACTAACTATTCTGGTTTAGTAGGTCAAGGTCATTGCAGGATAATAAAAAAATGTGTGAACAATTCGTTTAGTTCTGAAACACGTTTTTACACATGTTATACCAGAACTAAATAAATTGGTCAGACATTTTTTTATTCAAAATTTGGAAAAAAGTTATTTACTGTTCAAAACTTGGAAAAGCCCCAATTTACTGTGTTATAGTCTTGGAAATTGAAGATTTCCAAGACAAACCCAACCTACCCACGTCCCATTTTTTTATTTGTTAGTACTCTTCATCAATTTCACTATCCAATAAATCCATCATTTCCGACAGAATTCGCTCTTCCATTTCACCATTCATTAATTGTATCATGTCCGACAGCATTTTTTCATCATCATCTTCTTTTAATTTTTCAACGTGGTTATCAATTATAGCACTAGCTTCTTTCATTTCTCCCACAGTCCTCATTCTTGCTTCTTCAACTTCCTTTTCTAAAAACCTTATTCTTTCAATTGATAAATTTATAATTTGGAGTTTAGACGTTCCTTTTTTAGCTTTGAGTATGGTTCTCAATACCTCAAATGTTTCATTTAGCTTCATCACCCTCCTTCTTTCTCTTTCATTATGTCTAATCTTTTTTTTATCCATCTTGACTAAACTTGCGTTTGCGAGTTCCAGAAATAAGAATGTTTAATGCAGGATGTCAAATCTCTTTTATACCTCCATATAGTGGTGGGGGTAGACCACTCCCCACTTTACTTTATAGTAGTAGGGGAAATGGGTAACATTTTTCCTTATTGTTGAACCATGGAATTTATTTAAATCCTTTAAGTAGGTCAAGGTCATTGTAAAATAATAAAAAAATGTGTGAACAATTTATTTAACCCAGCAACATGTTTTCTTAAACATGATATACCAGAATTAAACAAATTGCTCAGACATTTTTTTCAAAATTTTGAAAAAGCCGATTTACTGTGTATTTTATGATTTTATGATTATCAGGATTTAAAATAAATTAAATATTTCAGAGATTAAAAATTTAGAAATAGAAAATTTACTGTTATTGTTGTGGAAATTTATGATTTGCAAAACAAACCCCCATCCCACCCATTTTTCCCACTCATTTTATTTTTTGTACATTAATCACTATCGGAGTCAGAGTCAGAGTCAAACAATCGTCTTCTACTTCTAAACATTGCACTAAACATTATATGACTTGTTGTAGGTGTTTCCCTTAGCTCAACAAGTTTCTCCGAGCATACCATCTCTTCAGTAGATGATGAATCTTCAACAAGTAGAAAACTTCTATCTTCTTCATCTAACTCTTCATCAGTCAATACTTCCAAATTTTCGTCACCATCCGATTCCAACTCTTCTTCGGATAAAGATTCTTCCTCCAAGTCTATGTCTTCTTCCTCTGAACCAGCTTCAAAAACAATGTTTTCCAATAAGGTTTTTAAAAAAGAAGTTGTCGGGAAAATATTGTCCACAGGAGACATAATGTACAAGAGTGGTAAATCTGAAGTAACTGATTGTACCTCAGCAAACATGTTATATAGACAAACCCCCACCATTTACCTTTACCCCCACCCTTAACCTTTACTCCATTTTGTTTTTAGTTATTACGGTCTGGTTTTATGTAGAATGTGGCAGTCACAATATACCCTTTTTCTAACATTTCCACTAGCCTTCGAATTATTTTATTAAATCGTACATCAGTTAATTCTAGTTTCAACCCGTTTGCTTCTGAGTTCCAGATGTTTCTCTCTTCCTTCCACAAAGTAAAATGACATGTCACACTATGATTTAAATATTTTTCTAAACTTCCCCTGAATGCAAATGCTTCTTGAAGGTTTTTTAAGTTTCTTTTAATTATTATTGTAGCTGGGGAATTCATAGTTAAACTTGCCTCTGCTAGCTCCAATCTAAGAATGAATCATGTGCAATATCAAGCGTCTTTTATACCTTTATGTACTGGTGGGGGTAAAGGGGGTGGAATTAAACAAACCACCTTAATTTTAGTAGTGGTAGAAATTGATATTATCATTATTTTAAAATTTTGCAGAAATTTATAAGTTTAAGAAGTGGGTCAAGGTCATTGCAAGATAATAAAAAAAATGTGTGAACAATTCATTTAATTCTTCAGCATGTTTTTACACATGATGTATCAGAATTAAACAAATTGCTCACACATTTTTTTTTTAAGAATTTGGAAAAATTGAATTTACTGTGTTATCTTTGGTAATGTAAAATGTTAAAAGAAAAAAAATTACCGTGTCTTCTTGATCTTGGAAATTGAAGATTTCCAAGACAATCTTCCTTTAGCATCCCGGATAAGGTAGTCAGTTCTTTTCGGATGTTCAGGGTTTACAACATCTCTTGGTAATCTAATTGAAAAATGCTCTCCTGTATCGTTACGTTTTATAATGATGTTATTAAACCATACACATCTGACAAAGAAATATTTCGTACACCTTTTCATCCTTCTTACCCGGATTGCTTTGGGAAGTTCTTTAATTTTATTGGAAGACTCTGTGGTTTTATTGTGTTTTGAATGAATGGAGCACATATCACTATTCAAAACACAAACCTTTTCACAGTGTTCCCCCTTACTAGCACCCTTTTTAAAAACATATCGACACTTAGAGAGGGTGTGTGCAAATTTTCTTCTCCTGTCAGCAATTAATTGTTTACACTTATCTGAAGGAGAAGTGTGAAGGTGGTCAAAGGATTTGGAAGTGGCTGGTAGGGAGTCTTTTAGAGGAGATATGATGGGTGGTGGAATAGTGAATTGTAAAGGTGGAGTTGTCGAGGGAGAAATACATGGTGTAGAAGTTGGAGGTGGAGATGCAGTTCTAGTAGCAGTAGGTGTTGATAGAATATCAGCAACAGTGCAGTCAGAGGACGAGGAAGAGCTTGTAGATGAATCAGATGAGGTTAACTCCGAAGAAGATGAACAAGACGAACTTGATTGTGAAGATGAAGATGAAGACAATATTTCAATCAGTGGAGGAGATTGATCACCAATGGCTCGGAAGGTGTATTGTTCTTCTGCTCCAGGACTTGCACCTTCTGACTGCAGTATTTCTCGAAGAACCGATTTTGGATCTGACGCATGTGATGAAATTAAAATAGATCGAGGAAGAGACTTTGAAGATGAAGAAACTACTTTCGAGGGTCTAGTGGGAATTCTAAGGTAAGCCATGATAGCAAATGAAACAGTGAATAGTAACTGGAGCTGACTCAGCTAGCTAGGACTACTTCAGACCATTGAATGATGATTGCCTGCGAAGCAAACCTCCTTTTATAGCAAAACTCAAGTGGAGGGGGGAAGCTTGTGGGTGGAGGGGGGAAGCTTGTGGTTGGAGGGGAAATGTTGTGTCCGTTGGTGTTAACTTAAAAGAACTGTTCTCGGTTCCCAATAATGTACTGTAAGGAAGCTTTCTAAGTCCTGTAAGTAGGTCAAGGTCATTTAAAAATATTGCCAAAAGGAGAGATGGAGCAAAAATTGGCTCCATCTCTCCTTTTGTTGTAATAGGGGAACTTAGTGTTTGTTATGTATTTTAAGGGAAGCTTTCTAAGTCCTGTAAGTAGGTCAAGGTCATTTCAAAATAATGCCAAAAGGAGAGATGGAGCAAAAATAAGCTCCATCTCTCCTTTTGTTGTAGTGGGGGAACTTAGTGTTTGTTTTATTTTCGTGTTTGTGTGTAAGTCTGAATTGGCTAAAGACCAATGTATCAGTCTTTTTGATCAGAGGCAGCGCAGCCAAAGGACTGTCCTCATGGTATTGATCAAAGACTCATTAGCAATAGCCGGAGCAGCGCAGTCAACGAACTGTCCCCATAAAAATGTGTGAATGTCATCTATCTCATTTTGTTGTAGTGGGGGAACTTAGTGTTTGTTTTATTTTCATGTTTGTGTGTAAGTCTGAATTGGCTAAAGACCAATGTATCAGTCTTTTTGATCAGAGGCAGCGCAGCCAAAGGACTGTCCTCATGGTATTGATCAAAGACTCATTAGCAATAGCCGGAGCAGCGCAGTCAACGAACTGTCCCCATAAAAATGTGTGTATGTCAAAGAGAACTCTATGTCATGAATTTACTATTGGTTTCATGTTTTTGTTTTGTGTGAACGTTTTCAACTTACTAATGTCACTTAGAACTTTGTAACATACAATGATCAACTCAAATTGAAAATAAAATTACTAATAGGGACTTTATTATTTTGATACCTGAAATAGAACAACACATAATTAAGAAATACAACACCCTTACCAAAGATACAAATACGCAAAACACCCTCTAACTACAAGCCAACAAATACTACAATCAACATGCTTCTAATATAACTACTAAGTGACAAGAACCTTAGGTTAGAGTGGTACCAACTCTAAACTAAGGGTCTCGTCTTTAGCCAGTTTGCCCATCCGGTCAGCTTCACCGGTTGTGCAAGACTGACAATCATCCGTCTGCTCGCAGCCCTTTTATACGCTCGGGTTGAGTGGTGGGGGTAGAACAACGCTGCACCTGCTTATGTAAATTAACTAGCGATAGTAGGTCCCTAGCTAGAATATGTGCCCGGTCGGATTCAAACATATACAAGGCTTCATTCAAAGATCCATTACTACCGTTTTTATATTTTTTCCAAGATATTTTCAAAGTCCTGTAAGTAGGTCAAGGTCATTTAAAATAATACCAAAAGAAGAGATGGAGCAAACATGCTCTATCTCTCCTTCTGTTGTAGTGAGGAAAGAGTCTGTGTTTAGGTATAACAACAAAAGCTTAAAATTTAATTTAACCAAATGCAGAATAGTATGCAGGCCATTGGACCTCTCAACTAATTACAAAATGGTCAACTTAAATTTTAAAATATAGAATATTTACAGTCACAAGAAAGTGTTCATTGTTAGCTGACATAAGTTAACTACCAATGACAACGAAAAGTTTAAAATTTAATTTAACCAAATGCAGAATAGTATACAGGCCGTTGGACCTCTCAACTAATTACAAAGTGGTCAACTTAAATTTTAAATATAGAATATTTACTGTCACAAGAAAGTTTTCATTGTTAGCTGACATAAGTAAACTACCAATGACAACGAAAAGTTTAAAATTTAATTTAACCAAATGCAGAATAGTATGCAGGCCGTTGGACCTCTCAACTAATTACAAAGTGGTCAACTTAAATTTTAAATATAGAATATTTACTGTCACAAGAAAGTTTTCATTGTTAGCTGACATAAGTAAACTACCAATGACAACGAAAAGTTTAAAATTTAATTTAACCAAATGCAGAATAGTATGCAGGCCGTTGGACCTCTCAACTAATTACAAAATGGTCAACATAAATTTTAAAATATAGAATATTTACAGTCACAAGAAAGTGTTCATTGTTAGCTGACATAAGTAAACTACCAATGACAACGAAAAGTTTAAAATTTAATTTAACCAAATGCAGAATAGTATGCAGGCCGTTGGACCTCTCAACTAATTACAAAATGGTCAACTTAAATTTTAAAATATAGAATATTTACAGTCACAAGAAAGTGTCCATTGTTAGCTGACATAAGTAAACTACCAATGACAACAAAGGTTTAAAATTTAATTTAACCAAATGCAGAATAGTATGCAGGCCGTTGGACCTCTCAACTAATTACAAAATGGTCAACTTAAATTTTAAAATATAGAATATTTACAGTCACAAGAAAGTGTTCATTGTTAGCTGACATAAGTAAACTACCAATGACAACGAAAAGTTTAAAATTTAATTTAACCAAATGCAGAATAGTATGCAGGCCGTTGGACCTCTCAACTAATTACAAAATGGTCAACTTAAATTTTAAAATATAGAATATTTACAGTCACAAGAAAGTGTTCATTGTTAGCTGACATAAGTAAACTACCAATGACAACGAAAAGTTTAAAATTTAATTTAACCAAATGCAGAATAGTATGCAGGCCGTTGGACCTCTCAACTAATTACAATATGGTCAACTTAAATTTTAAAATATAGAATATTTACAGTCACAAGAAAGTGTTCATTGTTAGCTGACATAAGTAAACTACCAATGACAACAAAAGTTTAAAATTTAATTTAACCAAATGCAGAATAGTATGCAGGCCGTTGGACCTCTCAACTAATTACAAAATGGTCAACTTAAATTTTAAATATAGAATATTTACAGTCACAAAAGATTGTTCATTTTAATGGGGGACTTCTTTATCCTTTGTTAGCCGAAATATCACATGATTAGAAAAATACAACACTCTGCGCAATTCAAGTACTAAAGACACGATGCACTCCATAAAGTAAAACCATCTAAGATACAAGCTAAAAAAACAACATGCAGCACATGCTATTGACTAAAACATTAAGTTAGATTGGCCAAATCTAACGAAAGGTTTTAATCAAAAGTCAGTCAGTCTACACTCAACCAGTCAGCTGTGCCAGTTGGGTGAGACTGACTACAGTCCGTTCGCTGCCGCTACTTTTATCCGCGAGCCAGTTGGGAGGGGGTCGGTTGGGAGGTTTACCCTGCTTCGCGGGTAAATTTCCCTACTGTCGGGTAATTCTACCTACTAAGTAAGGAAGTCTCCAACATCACATCATTCAGTGTTGAACCTTCAACGGAGACTGTTCACATATGCTAGCTCTGTTCTGATGTTAACTATGGATAAGCCAAGTACAATCACACAAGATAAACTAAAGAGAATAAAAGAAGATTTAAAGAAATCTACTACTACTAAAACTAGCAATTTTCGCAAGTCAATGTCACTACGTCTAAAGTTTCAGAAGCAAATTAAATTACCACTACATTGGAATGCATCAGGATCAAATTATTCTAATCAATTATCACCTGAAGCCATATGTCAAGAAATGAAGCTTCCTCAACTAGTAAGTCCAATAGAAACAGAAAAAGTAACATTTAAATATCTGTTACAAAACAAACATTATCAATTAGTAGAACAAAGACAAAATGAAAATGGTAAAACATTTATTTTCTTTTATGACAACAAGTTTTTAGAGGTTTGCTTTCCGACACGATTAAATGTGCCAAAGCCTCCTGACGTTGAAGATGGCAAACTAATTTATTTGATTCACACAAGTCAGGACACATGGAATTGGGTATAATTCACTTAAAAAAATCAGTCTTTCTAAAGACTCCATTATATAAACATATTTGAACCACAAAGTCTAATCTGTCAAACTATTTAACAAAATATAAACGATGTTTAATTTTACTTTATTTTTTACGTCACGGTCTCCAGTACCCCTAATACAACACTACTGATGTGTTTTTTTAAGACCAACAAATATTTTCTAACAGGGGGAAAATATATCTACTATTAGGAACATATTTCTGTATAAACATTTTTTAACCACAAACAGCTAACCTGCGACTATCTAACATAAGATATAAATTAAAATTGGTTTTTACAATACCTTGTGTTGTTGAGTCAATCGAGGTGTAGTATTACGATGGCATCACTGCAAAACGATAGACCCAGGACCGTACAACACTCCGCCGCTATGTCCAAACGCGAACTGTGTGGATACTATCCAAATCTGGGTACAGCTCCGCGAAGGTTGAGTAACAAGGTCGGACATGGCCGCGACCCTGACCAAACTTTCCTCCGTCCAACTAACCCAATTCCGCGGCGACCAGTGAGTCACCCATGCCACACCGCGCCGCGCCCCGCTGACCTTACTAGAATACTACACAGTACTGTTGACTATGAATTTAACTAAATCCATCATTTAATTGTATAAACTGTGTTTTACTCATTAAACAATTAAAACAGTACCCACATACGTCACAAGTGACGTACGATCAAAACCACCTGCTCTTACGTAATTTCCTCCGAATACCCTTTAAACTAATTAACTTTGTAACATCTGCTAACATCTGCCCGACAGCTGTTACGCGCGTTTCCACCAGGTCACCACTACTGTCGGGTTTGGGGGGGAGGGGGTGAAAATGGGGTGAAAATATGACTTTTTTTACTTTTTCGCAAATACCTCAAAAACGGTGCGTTTTTCTTGAAATACAATGAACTACAAAAATAATCTACATTAAATTTCAAACAAATTGATACCATACAATACCTATCTACTATAAACGGTTCAGGAGATATTGGGGGGTAAATGTGATTTTTCTTAAAATTCTAAAAGAAATTGTTTTTTAAATGGAGAAAACCCATGGACACCCATAGAAAAAGTTTCTAATGAGTGCCAGATTGTTCAATAGACCTCCCTTAATATGTGTAAAAAAGTTACACTGATTAGAGTGTCGGGTTTGGGAAGTAGGGTTTAAAGAAATTGAGGTGGAAATAGGACTTTTTTTACTTTTTCGCAAATACCTCAAAAACGGTGCGTTTTTCTTAGAATACAATGAATTACAAAAATAATCTACATTAAATTTCGAACAAAATGATACCATACAATATCTATCTACTATAAACGGTTCAGAAGATATTGGGGGGTAAATGTGATTTTTCTTAAAATAAAAAAAAAATTGTTTTTTTAAATGGAGAAAACCCATGGACACCCATAGAAAAAGTTTCTAATGAGAGCCAGATTGTTCAATAGACCTCCCTTAATATGTGTAAAAAAGTTACACTGATTAGAGTGTCGGATTTGGTAAGTAGGTTTTAAAGAAAATGGGGTGAAAATAGGACTTTTTTACTTTTTCGCAAATACCTCAAAAACGGCGCGTTTTTCTTAAAATACAATGCATTACAAAAATAATCTACATTAAATTTTGAACAAATTGATACCTTACAATAGCCTACCTATCTACTATGAACGGTTCCGGAGATATTGAGGGGGGGGGGGTAACTGTAAGAAACATATAGGTAATGTGTAACACGTGCAAAGTGCCACTTCGCCCACTACTTACACAAATATAATTTTATCCAACCTGATATTGTTGATGCATTTAAACTTACACGTACTCCTTTTAATTTTATGAAAAATGTCATGAACACTTTTATTTCGGTTTTAAAATTCCCTATCAAACGACACCAAGCTCAAAAAGATCGAATAAAAATAACTAAATTATAACGATTTTTAGTTGTAAAATTATTATGATCAAGGCTACGCTATTCAGGTTTGCCTCATTTTACAACTAAAAATCGTAATATTTCATTTATTTTTTTATTATTTTCATTATTTTAAAAGCTAAATAAAATTTTTATTGACATTTTTTCATAAAATTAGCCATTTTTTGCAATTTCAATTTAAAAAATTTAAATGGCCACCATTTTGAAATTTTTAATTGGATTAAGATAATTCTTTTTCTAACGAGAGTCTATTTGACCTCAACATACATACCAAGTTACTTAATGATCGGTTAAAAAATTCAAAGATAAAATAATGTTTATGTGTAAAAAAACAAAATAGCAAATATCTGGTTAACGAAGCGATTTTGGGAAATAATTTATTCTTGATTTTCTTTTTATTTTGACCCATAGAACCATTTCCTGGAGTTTGGCTGTTCTTACGGGACACCCTGTAGGATGTCTCACGTAAAGTGAACCTATAGTTAATTTTTTTTATTATGAGTTATAGAGTTGACTTCTTATGGAGCACTCCCCTTTACTTTTTAGATGTTTTTTGGGATGATTTCCAATTTAAAAAATATTTTGCCATTTTCCAATATGGCCGACAACTTTGTTATTTCTTATGGAACACCCTGTAATTTATGATTGTTTTAGAATTCAAATGCAATTTAAAAACATTTTAATTTTGACATTTTTTTTAAAAAACTACTCCTTTAGGAGCTACAACGTGTTACACTTATGAAAAAAAGGCTTGCTGTGTACATTCCACATCCTGTAGCTCATAAACGAATAAGTTTATAGAGAAAATCCAAAGAACAAAAAATTGTTAAAATCGCATTTATATCTTAAACAGACCATGTTTACAGAATGTTCCAATATTAACGTTAGCTGCCATTTTGGAAAATGGTGGCCAATTTTTTACAAGGAAATCAATATTTTTATCGTATTTTATTATTTTATTAGAATGTAGTTGCAATTTTTACAACCGTTCATAGTATAGGTATTGTATAGTATGATTGTGTTTGAAATTCAATAAAGATTTTTTTTTAATTCATTATATTTAAAAAAACGCACCCTTTACGAGCCTCCCTTTTTGAAAACCCCTCCTAAATCAGAGACTCAAATCGGTGTAACTTTATTACACATATTAAGGGAGGTCTATTGAATAATTTAGCACTCAATAAGGAACTTTTTTATGGGTATCCATAGTTTTCCTGCATTTACAAAAACAACTTTTACAATTAAAAGAAAAAATCACATTTACCCCTCAATATCTCCTTACCCGCTAATGGTAGATAGGTATTGAATGGTATCATCTTGTTCTAAGTTTAATGTAGATTATTTTTGTATTTCGTTATATTTTAAGAAAAACGCACCGTTTTCGAGATATTTGTAAAATAGTAAAAAACGCCCCATTCCCCTTACTTTTCTCATAAACCCTCCTTCCCAAATCCGACACTCAAATCAGTGTAACTTTTTTGCACATATTAAGGGAGGTTTATTGAACAATTTGGCACTCAATAGAAACTTTTTTTATAGGTGTCCATGGATTTCCTCCATTTAAAAAGCAATTTTTTTTAGAATTTTAAGAAAAAATCACATTTAACCCCCAATATCTCCTGAACCGTTTATAGTAGATGGGTACTGTATGGTATCATTTTGTTCGAAATTTAATGTAGATTATTTTTGTATTTATTGTATTTTAAGAAAAACGCACCATTTTTTAGGTATTTGCGAAAAAGTAAAAAAGTCCTATTTCCACCTCAATTTCTTTAAACCCTACTTCCCAAACCCGACACTCAAATCAGTGTAACTTTTTACACATATTAAGGGAGGTCTATTGAACAATCTGGCACTCATTAGAAACTTTTTCTATGGGTGTCCATGGTTTTTCTCCATTAAAAAACAATTTTTTTAAGAATTTTAAGAAAAAATCACATTTACCCCCCAATATCTCCTGAACCGTCACCCCATTTTCACCCCCTCCCCCCCAAACCCGACACTCAAATCAGTGTAACTTTTTTTTACATATTGAGGGAAGTGTATTCAACAATTTTGCGCTGGTTTGAAACTTTTTTTTTGGATGTCCCGGTTTGCTCTTTTTTTAAGCTAATTGCACTGTATTATTATAGCAATTTGCTACAATTGTACCGAATAAAAATTGTCTATTCTTTAAGTCAGGAGGTTCCAATTTAGGCTGAAATATCAAACGGCAATTTCAATGGTGAAACATAAACAGTATAATTTTAGTTCTAAATGTATTGTTTGGATTTAAAAAATTGCCAATTAGAAAAATCATATTATGCTCACCATATTTTTGCAAGGAAGGTCTGTTTTGTATCGCAGTAATCCACAAAGTCCAAAAATATATTTAGCATTTCTACGATAGTTATATATGTAGTGGGCGAAGTGACACTTTGCTGCACTCGAGAGAAATGTTTACGCACGAGCCGTAGGCAAGTGAGGAAAGTTTCTCGAGTGCAGCAAAGGCAGTTTGCACTCGCGTTCCACATTATATTTTTCCTACAGTTACTATAAAGCATAAAAATAATTAGCCTTTCAAACACTGAAAAATAAGTTTTTAGGCTAAGTCAAATTTAAACATTGAACAAAATGGGAAACGCTGAACCAGCTGATCGTAGTCGTAATATCTTTAAGTGTTGACACCTTATTTTCAAGCGTACACGTATTACGTGCCTAATACAGCACGCTGTAGTGGCAAAAGTAAGTAGATGCAGCAATTAGCAACTGTCTGTGCTATAATCAGGGCAACTTTGTCAGGTGACTGCAGGAAAAAGTATATGGATATAAAATATTAACATTAAAACGCACTTTCATTTTATGTACCAGCAAAACTAATTACTTGTTGCCCAATTTTATTTCAGTAGGGAATAAGTCTGATAAGTTTAAGGAAATGTTATACAGTGCGATTGAAAGTCCCCTAACGGTGTAATATGTTTCTTAAAATTTTTGATAAAGTCATGAGATTAGGTAGTATATCAATAATAGCCATAAATGTCTACTTGTTTAAGCTATTATTACTTTTTTATCCCTTAAGGGAACGGCCCACGAGGAGTCAGACAACACTAGCATAGATCAAATTAAACCACCTAATCGCCTATTGGGTCTGATGATGATTGGAGTATCCAATCGAAATCGATCACCACTTACCATCTTTTTTGTATATTTACCGTCTTGTGAGTAACAGTATAAGCGTAAATATATGTTTTAAGTGTTATAAGACGTATCTTTCATTTAACTTCCGTAAATTAAAGGCATAGTTCGAATAACACATTGCCCTAATTTCGAACTCAAACGGACAACTGAGTCAAAAATGGCAGCCGTTTGAATATTTCTTGAAACGTTGTGCTTAAATTTATGATTGTTTTCCAAAAACAAATCTGTAAATGAAATCAGGCTGGCTTCTATTAATAACGAGGTTTACTTATTTAATCTGATTGGAAATATTTTCGTAAATGTAAATAAATGAGAGATTGAAAAAAACTCAATCACTCAATTTTTGACGAAACATTGATAACACGTGGTTCCATTTATTTTCTCCACCAACTTTTTCTTAGTACTTATTCAGTACCAAGTTCTTAACATCAAAGCATAATACAACACTATAGGAGTTTTGAGGATTAAAAGTACACATTGTGAGATAAAAGTTTATTTCATTCTTGATGGAACACTGTAGATGTAATGTATTGCTCATAATTTGAGAAGGTTTGTGATAAATGTATACTTTATAACATAAAACAATATTTTCAGCAACATTAAACCTTGTTCATTAGCTAAAAGTTCTTCCGAATTGGTGTTACAGTCATGTTTTACAAAACCTATTTAAGTCCAATAATTTGTTCATTGCTGTACATGGTATTTAGAAGAAGTATAACAAAACAATAGGTGAAGCATGGCACAACTACGCATAAGTATAAAAGTTCAATCGTAAAGGTGATAAACTGTTATGCATCAAAGTTATTAGGGAACACTTAATTTTTAGACGTGATAAAACGTAAGAGATTTGTTTCCCACTAAACATCTCCTCCTCTCACCCTAAATGTACATTCCTTCCAGCCTCTCTCTTACGTTAAAATTCAGAGCTTTCGCTTTAGCACTTTTTGTAACTTTTTTGTAAGTTTTTCAACACATTTCTTTTTTAACATGTGTTTGAGTATTAAAAGTCACCATAAAATAAACTTGACAAAAGTAGCTTATTAAAGCTCTACTAATTAGTTTTGAACATATTTATAATGGTTTACAATAAATTAATATATTGTGTTTTACCATCAAATCAGTGTACAACATGCCAATCAAAACGAATATACAATGCCAAATAACCTCTCAAGCCTCCTCCTGATCTGGTCTTGTGCCTGGGATCCATTGGGAAGAAACAGGAATTTATTTCTTCAAAGTAAAAGGGGTAGAACACATTTAGTGATTCATAATAATTCTAAATTTGTTCAAATTACATGAAATAAGCCCTATAAGTACTGATTCAGTTACTTCATGCTTATTACAATTATTTTGATCGCACGGTTAACCAAAGGAAATTCACTAAATAATGGTCCTCCATTATTCAAAATTTTGTTCACAAAACGTAGTTTGATAGAGCATGCAAATTCATCACCCTACTATTGAAGATCTAATTGTTCTGTGGAAAGGGCCATAGAAACCCTTAATTCCATGATTTCTACGAATTGGTTGGCAGGCACAATGAGTTACTGGTTACTAGCAGCTACACGTACCTTTTTGAGAACATGTCATTTGCCATGAAAACTTCTTTTCAACCTTATACTTAAATTAACAGATTCGCCATTGCTAAAGGACGCCTTATCATGCATTATTGCTTGCATAGTGGATAGAACACTATTTCCGCTCCAAACTGAACTCATAAGGATAACGCATTTTAAAAGCAGTAATACTGTCATTACCGACTACAAATCCACAAAGCCAATAAACGAAGTTCTTTTATTGTATGAAAAAGGAGCATGTGGCCAAGTGCATTTAATGTTATTTTAAGATATTAATGCTTACAAACTTATATTTTGGAGTCAAAATACAATAACTTATTTTAATGTTGTTTTGCAGCATGCCGTTAAAAGTGAAGATATTTGGGAAAATTACACTAATGCTTGAAATACAAGAAAGTTCGGTCACAACGGGTAAAGGTGTTGGAAGCAATTTTATTTCAGTATTAGAATAATGTTCTTAACTTTCAATACATAATTTGAATTACAATAAAAAAGGTGATAAGACGTATAAAACCACCCTATAAGCTCGTGGTTTCCAGGGGATTGCATTGATTTGACTCAAATGTCATATTTCATTCACTCTAAACCTTTTTTTAAAAGACATGCGTTATGACTAATATTGTTAAACACATTGAACTCAATCAGTATAACCAGCAAGAACCTGTTAAACTAAACATACATACATACATTGATGAACTCAAAAAACGTTTTGTTTTGTGGTTGCCATCCCCCTTTACAGTGAGGAAAGTAGAAGGGTTGATTTGAGACGTAACACAATTGTAGCCAAATACAGTTACTTGGGTCTTGGATGAAAACATTGGGTACCTGTGTGTTGTTTTAAGGTTTAGAACGATTGTTATATGGGTGAACGTAAATTCTTTTAACTAAAAAAAAAAACAAGCTTTTGTAAAGAACGTTTGCACGATTCATAATTTAAAAATAAATCAGAAAAGAACAACGTTATTTTTGTAAAACATTTTTCTTTCTGCAATATTCTATTTTCGTTTTAGAATTATTTATATTTGTAATCACGATTTTATTATATCTGGAAGATAAATGAAGATGGCTGGGTGTGCAGCTGTAGTAGTGTTATTTTTTTCATGCTATAGAGTTTTATACTACTCCAGGGTTTTGTCGAAGTACGACGTAAATAAAGTGTAACAGATAGTTGAATGAACGAAGTGAATTCTCATACTGGGGTGAAATGCATCTTTATGTTGATCGAAATCTCGAGAATGCCTAAAGTTATAAACTTGATGTGTTGCACAAAGATTCTATACCACTTTATCTTGCGACCATTAGTTGTTGAAAAATATTTGTTCCGTAATTATTATAAAATCTTAAAAAAACATTTTTAATTTTGTCCCATAAGATTAACATTATGAGCTACCTTCTTCTTCTTTTTATTTGTTTACATTTTACGACCTACAATTTTGTTGTTTACTTGAGACAAAGAGAACGACTACTCTTTCATCCATAGAGTAACAGTCAAACCGTATTCACATTATAACTCTACAATTTCTAGGATAATAATGTATTTACGAAAATACTGGCAGGAGTTAACAAATTATCTACTAAAATGTATCGCAATTGATTGAAAAATAAATATTTACATGTTTATTCTACAAGCTACGTTTCTTCAGTAGGCAATGCTATATAATAAGTACGACGCGACGGTAAACGATGCCGTGGGTGAAAGTCTACTAACTTATTGTTTCCTAACTTGCTAAAAGTTAAGTGTTATCTTTGACTAATTAATATTAGATAAGATTTCACTATCTAATAATCAATGGTTTTAGTTATTTTCGTTCTGGTTGTTCTAAATTAAATTTCAGTTCTCGCGTCGGTGGCTTTATCTATTCAGTCAGTCATTCAAATGTTGCCCCAAAATATTTAGATAAGTTACTGTACTTGTACTTTCATATTACTGTATAGTGATATAACATAAGTACTAAGACTTTTTTTATCAAATAAGGTTTTTTTCATTTAATATATCTTTTTTTTCATCGGTCGTCTGCAGTTCACTCGCTAACTAAGACAGAATCAGAAATGCTGCCTTAAGTTAAGTTTAGTCTTAGAACATACTCCTCAAGGTTTAGTGCATTCTGCTAATTGATAATAAGACGGCAACCTAAGTAGGTTTCAAAAGTTTGTGAATAAAATCCTATCCATTTAAATTACGTAGGTAAGTAATGCAATCAAACTGCATTTTAGATTCAACTCAAACCTCATTCATTAAGTTAAGGTTAACCTAAAACAAGTAGACCCAGTTCTGATGAAGAGTGGATGAAACTCAGCCAATGGACACAAGAATAGGCAATAGGAAGGAGCTTTCCCGACTTTGACTTTGGTCTGAATAAGTGACAAATTTTAGTGAGTTTAATATTGAACTCTCAGTCGACTATGTGTAAACTGAGCTTCTGGACCCTTCATCAAGTATTGAACACTAAATACTGTAGGTCAATAAGTGGGAACCTACTGCTTCAAAGAGCTACCTAACTTAGCCCACATAAAATAATGCTGCTAAGGGCCCATAACAAAAGGACTACGCAGATAACCAAGAAGTGAAGATCAAGACGTACGGTACGAGCAGACATGAAATTGGGCTCACAGGTCTTCATCGATTGTACCAAGGCAGTGGAAGAATGGTGAGACAGACAATCAGAATGCTGAGGTAGATAATCTTAACTTCAAAATATAGCCTAAACAGTATAGGTAAACTTTTGAAGGAAGGCGGTGAAGCGAGGAAGTGCTGTGTCATGTAACGTTGTTTTGTGTGAAGTGTGTCTGTTAGATTAATTGCCTAGACGGCCGTGTTGCCTAGCCTAGGTATGGCCTGTCAAGTGTTTTGTTAAAAATCTGTGTCTAATGATGTCATTTACTATGTTTATTTGTTCATACAACAATCTGTGTTTAATGTGTTTTTCACCGTCAAAGAATGTAGGCCTACGGTAGAAATTTTAAACTAAGAAAGGTAGGCCTTAATATAACCCTAACTTACCTAAATAGACCTAAAAAAGTAATGTATCCTATAACTTTCTTTTAGCTACTATATATCTGTGTCCTAATAGTAGGCATACTTAGATTAAGTTACCCATCTTCAGGGGAACAGTTTCGCAGAGAACCTAGCCTACGATAATTTATCAGATGAAATATTTTTGTTTAACTTAATATACCCTATATGCGATAACTTATCGTAATCGGTTCACTTTTAGGCGATACAACTTACCGTACCTATTTATCATGTAGGCCAAGGCCTATTTCAATATTGAACAATTTATGCCTAAGATCTTTTTTTAAGGAGACTCTTTACACTGTGTAGCCTACTTTTTAGTTTATAATAGGCCTAATAACAAAGGTAACATTTCTAAAAATCAACATGAATCTTTTGTGTATGTTTTGTTAAAGAGATAAATTTTTAAATACACAAGTTAGGCTACGGTAAGTTAACTTTGATCTTTTTCATGAGTTTATAAAAATGTAGGCTATTTTCCTTACCTATGTTACCTACTGGGTAAGTTACAGTTTCGCAGAAAACCAACAATAACTTAATTATTTTATCAGATGAATAACTACTTATCGGTTTGATTTTAACTTAACTTAATATCGTAGGCCTAGGCCTATTGAATTTAAGTTCATCATACATTTACCATAGGCTATGATAAGTTATAAATAAAAAAATAACGTTTAAAAAATCCCACTTCCCAGAGCCATAGGTACACCTACCGAGGTAACCAAACATTAAAGAAGCATTTTATTGTTTTATCCTTGGTTGTTTTGTTATTAGGTAGGCCTAGGCCTATTTGTTTTGTTTCTTTTGGGTACACTTCCATATCTGTTGGCACAAACAACCGAATGAGTAATATAGATCGATATATCGAATTAAACAATCGAATAATTAATATTACTCATTCGGTTGTTTGTGCCAAAGATATGAAACTGTACCCTTTCTTTTTAATAGGCCTAACTTATTATTTATTATTGGTCGAATTGTAAGTTAGTCCTAGACAGTAGTTTAGCCTAATTTCTTAAATAGGTATGAACAAAAACCGTACCAACCATAAATCAATTTGATGTTTAGCGACATACATTGGAAAAAAAGAATTTTTTTTAATCGAAAAATTGAATCGGATAAATATTGATATTCATTGTTAAGATTAAATGTATTTAACTTACTCATCCGATAAAATATTTGGCGATTATTTAGTATGTCTACATTGAGAAATGATGTAATTTTTAGATGTTTCCTTACAGTATTTTTCACGCTGATTCCAAAAATGCAATCCGTTTTTGTCGGAAAGATTCCTAAGTGGATGTAAAACGAAGGCTAAAATTACGAATCTAAGGTTCATTTCGCGGTTCGGATGGTAATATGGCGTGGTCTGGACGGGTCCGAATGTGGGCTGAGGACTGTGTGAACAAAGCAAACCGCTGTTTATACTTGACTCAATGCGGAATTAAATCAAATTGTTTTGAAACTAAATAATCAGCTCTTAGATAGGCATGTGGGGAAGGTAGGTTGGGTTTTATGTGAATTTGTGACTGTACTAAGTGTTTTGAAGTTAGGTTCGATTAGGAAGGTAATGTTTAGGCTATAACGAACCGGCTCATTAATTTATGCTACCTCCAGACTGACTGTCTTTGCACAATTGAAATAGTGGTTGAAACACAATGAAATAACAATATAAAAAATGCTTGCAATTAAACAAATTGAAATACTGTATTTATCTTGTTATTTTTACCTTAAATTCAATTTCCATAGGTAGGCCTACAGTACTTGATTTGTTTCTATATACAGGCTTCTATTCTTCTGGTAACATGGTCCTACAGGTTAAAATACTTAAATAATAACATTGTTATGCATTTTAAATAGTAACATTGTTTTGCATCTTCCCTTAAGAAGGAGTTCCAGATTACTTATAAAGAAAATGATTTTTATAAAATAAAAAAGAATATAAGATGTTTTAACATTAAAACCTAATGAACTATGCATTAAAAATTCAATAAAAATTAAAAAGTGAAAAAACTGTTAGTAAAAGTTTTGAACTTGCCCGACCGGGATTTGAACCAGGGACTCTAGCATTGAACTCCAATCACTTGGCCACTACACCACGGCCACTTCTAATCACTTATTGTAACGAAAGCCATTACGAATACGAGAATCTAGGTCTCGTAATTGTAAGAACATTTCCCAAATATTGTCTTGCTCGGTAGAACTTTTACCAAACGAAATTCGACTGACTACAACAGTTCCTACAGATTTAATCATTTATTGATCTCATAGGCCTATCTATCAATGAAGTGAAAAATTGGAATATTTTAAAGAAAATGTCAAGAGGGGTTCACCAGTTAATTAATAATAAAAAAAGTAAGCCATAGATAAGTTAGGCCTACACACAATGTTATCGTAGGCTAACTTAAGTACTTTAATATTTTTTTTTAATGGTCCTTTACTTATGCTAAAACAAATGGTTGGCAACCATATGACACAAAAACAACATTGATTGTGAAAGGCCTACAATAAACAACACTCTACAAACCAAACAAATTAAAACTATTTTTTTTACTCATGCGTTAATTTAGTTAAAGTTTTTTCGTTTTCTCTGTCAATGGTTACTATCTTTTATAGGCTTGGATTTTATGAGAATAAAGTGTGGATAACATAAAATGTTAGTTTGTCTCTTAAAACACAAATTTTACCAATTTCATATTCCATATCTGGTCAGATCTGGATGCCAGATACGATCAGATCTGTGATGCCAGATCTGAACTAATTCCATATCTGGTTAGATATGGGTGCCAGATCTGGAATATGTCCAGATATGTCATCCCAAATCTGGCCAGATATAGAATCCAGATCTGGGACCAGTCCACTTTCCCATAAGGGTTACTAACACCATTTCATGGCATCAAACTATTGAATATTATTCATAAGAATTCCGAATTAACCACAGTACTCAAATTGCCATTCGCGATAGACCTAGGGTACTCTTGCATTACTTGCTCTAGCTTTTATAATTAACATTATTTCTTCAATTTATGATAGGGCCAGGGGCCATCACATAAGGTTTAAAATCTTGTAAATGTTATGTTTTTTTTTAAACTTTTATGGTTGATATAGGGGATAGAGTCTTACTGTTATTCAGTGCTCGATTTGGGGGGAATGCAGTGGAACGGAGTTCCGGTACCTCTCTTTCAGAAAGATAAAAATATTTGCATAAATAGTTACCTACATAAATAGATATTTCATTACATTTCATTTGACTTCAGTTAAAAAAGGTAGCCTTAAAAAAAACTTGAAATGAATGATGAACGGTTTGCTGAATATAATAAAGAATGGTATAAATATTAATAATTCTCTCAATGCACCGTAACAACGTGGTTACAACGAGGTTTTTACCGAAAAGTTTGCCGAAATCTTTAAAATTTGAATTCAGGGGATTTGGTGGGTAATCAAGACTTGATTCCGGCTAATTCCGGGGATTACCACCGGATTTTGCGGGTAAAATGAGCAAATTGTGTTGGCAACGCTGGTCATCACTGCCACTATCGCCGCACGAACTTGCGGCGGGCCGCAGAGGCAGGGTTAAGGAGCACCTACATGGAATTGTCTTCGTTCATTCTCATACGCGACTTCGGAGCGTACTCCTAGTTATAACACTACATCAAATGGATGTGGATAAAAAAGGAATTTTTGCTTGGATAATCAGTGACTTCAAGAGGTAGGGGATTGGTTTAGTTTAACCAATGATTTTTGAATGAAAAATTAAGATTTGCCTGGTCTTGACGTTCACCCTGTCTGACGTCATATGAATCTTACATTTGAGGAATAGCATATAGAATCTTGTCTTGGCATCCATGTTACGCGGAGCTGAGCTTTCTCAATTAGTAAACATGAATGATGAATTTCCATTTGTTAAACAATCACCTCAGAGCTACTAATCAACGTTTACGAAAGACTCGCCGTGACTTGGTGTGGGCTTGGTGATGTAAACGGGGGCTCCCATTGAACATTTGTTAAGTTTGATGCGAAACCTTTTTTAGTTACGCTTTTAGCTTATACTCTATTTATGCACAAATATGTTAAAGTTTACAAATTTCGTTATTTATTTTAAAACACGTATTATATAGCTTACAGTTAGCTGGTTCTAAAAGTAAGGATTTGCGATTCGAGCCTCTGTATTTTACCTTGAGAAAGATGAGGCTAAAAGTAGGATAAAATAACTTTTAAAAGTTACTTTGAAACATTCTGTGAATGATATTTTTCTTAGCTTATTTATTCAGGTAATCCTACAACAAGAAAAACATAAAAGAGCGTTTGGAAAAAGTATGGACTCCCCTTATTATCTTTTTATTGGTTTTCACTAGGAAAACAAAACTTTGCACACCTCTAACTGCCATACAATTACACTTTTTCGATGGTATTCTAATATTGTCCAGGACCCCAAAGGGTATTTTGAGGGCAGATTAACGATTTTCAATATAAAACCCATGAAGTAGCATCTCATTTTAAAGGCTAGCAGTTAAAAAGAATATTGATGGAAACTAGAGTTCACTTCCCTAGCCAAACCCAGTACTGAATGGCGGAAGTTTTTGGTTTGCATGCTTCACATTTAATATTCTTGAGCCACCTCCAAAATAACCCATTCAGGGTTCCCAGGAAAAATTGTGATACCAGATAAAAATAACACATTTTCTTTATTATGAAGGTGATATTTTCCTGGTACAGCTGGATTAAATCTTAATATGGGATATTGATATCATTTTGAAGTGGGGTATCACAGGTTAATGAAAAGTAAAAACTGTCACCATTTTGTATTGGGTTCAGATAGGGACCTCTAGTTTATACAAATATTCTTTTTAACATCACTAGATGGGGCTTGGTAATTCAACATTTTGAATGAACTGCTACCAAAGGATTCTATTTTTGGGTCCCATGAAAAATTGTCATACCGACAAAAAAGTACTTTTTAGTTTCTTGTTACGGTAATACTACGTTTGGTGTCCTGGTACAATCCATTATAAAGTTAACAGAATATACTGATGTATATTTTATTAGTGGGGTCTCTTAGACCGATAAAAATAAAAATGGCCACCATTTTGTAATGGGTTGAGATAGACCTTCAGTTTTCGCCAAAATTCCTTTTCACTGGTGGCCTTCAATAGTAGTGTCACTTAATGGCGTTTTACATTTGAAATTGTTGACCTCCAGACCAAGAAAAAGTGTATGCATCACTTATTTATAGTTAAAGTAATTTATTACTGCGTTATATATACAAGGAGTACAATGCAGTTTGTCTGCTTGCAATATTGAGCGGAGCTAGCATATAAATCCAATACTTTTCTAAAATCAATGCTACATCTGTTCCTCGTAAATGGGATTAAATACTTGCAGTATCCAATGGCAATGGCATATTTGGTTCACATAAATGGAATGTCTATTTGCAGTATTCATAGTCAATTATAAGTCTGGTTCACGAAAATTAACTGTCTACTTGCAGAACCCAAATTCTATGTTTCATCTGATTCTCATATATTAAATATCTATATGTGTTACATTTGGTTCGAATGAATAAAATGCCTATTTGCAGTATACAAAGTCAATGTTACGACTGGTTCACTTAATCGGAACGTCTATTTACAGGCTGAGGTTCTAAAGTGAATGGTACGTCTAGTTCAGGTAAACGAATAGTTTACTTGCAGTATCCAAACTTAATAATACATTTGGTTCACGTATATGAATTGTCTACTTGAATTATCCTAAATAAATGGTTCATCTGCTTCACATAAATGAGATGCCTATTTGCAATATCCAAAGTCAATGGTGGGCTTACTTCTGGCTCAATTACATGGAATGTCTGTATGCAGTATTCAAGACAATGAAACGTCGGGTTCACGTAGATGAATAGATGAAGATATACTTGCATTATCCAAACTCAATGGTACATTTGGTTCACGTAAATGAATTGACTCTCCTTGCAGGATCCAAAGCAATAATTCATTTGATTCACATAAATGGAGTGCCTATATGCAGTATCCAAAGCCAATGGTATGTCTGGTTCACGTCAATGGAATGTCTATTTGAAATATCCAAATTCAGTGGTATCTTTGGTTAACATTATTGGAATTCCTAATTGAATTCCTAATCCATTAAAAGTCTGCATTATTGAATGGTAAGTCAAGTTCACATAAATGGAAAGTCTACGTGCAGTATCCAAACTCAATTGTAAGCCTAGAGTTGGTTCACATAAATAGAATGGCTATCTGGATTATTTAAAGTCAATGGTGCCTCAGTCTTATTCAGGCGAACATAATTATTGGTTAGTAATTTTGTAGTAAATAATGCTCAATGATATTAATCTGATTGTTCTTCCCTTTTCTCTGTACAATATTTGTTATGTGCTAGTTTGATGATTCGTTGACTAACATATGTTGCGACTCTTGTTTACCTGTTTATTATTATCTCGCAAATAATGTCATTGCAGCCAATTAACCCATGAGGCCCATGTTAAATTTTCAAAAGTTTAATTGCACGTAGGGAAAAGCCCTGTGGTCCGATTTGTACCATTTTTAGATTTATACCTTCCCTTGGTTGTTTACCATGATTGTGCTTAGGAAGGTGGGGACCAGTTGATACTCCCCTTGGTGCGTCTTTTCAGGACCAGCTTAGCCAGTGGAGTTATACCAACAGCATGGAGGACCTCAAGGGTGGTATTCATACCGAAGCCCGGAAGGGATACATATGCTGTGCCCAAGGCTTTCAGACCAATCAGCCTTACATCGTTTCTCCTGAAGACCATGGAGAAATTAGTGGATAGACGAATAAAGGATAGGGTCTTGGTAAGCCATCCTTTGCATCCGAACCAACATGCCTACCAGAAGGGAAAGTCATGCGAAACAGCCCTGCATGCGCTGGTTAGTAAGATTGAAAGTGCTATCTCGAACAAGGAAATAGCGGTGGCTGCATTTCTTGATATAGAAGGAGCTTTTGACAACACCAGTACTAATTGTATCAAAGCTGGTGTCAAGAAATGTGGAAAGCACTGTAGTGAGGTGGATAGGCAACATGCTCGAAAGTAGGAGAGCGCAAGCTTCTCTGTGTGGGACGGTGAGAGAGGTCAAGGCCCAAAGAGGGTGTCCACAGGGTGGCGTCTTGTCACCAAATCTGTGGAATCTGGTGGTTGACGATCTCCTGTCCGAGCTCAATGCACAGGGCATGTACGCTCAAGGATATGCTGACGATATTGTTGTACTAATAAGAGGAAAATTTATGAACACTTGCCTGGAACTCATGCAGAGGGCATTGTCCATAGTGGAGAGGTGGTGTAACCAGGAAGGTCTGAGGGTCAATCCAATGAAGACTGTAATGGTACCATTTACAAGGAAGAGAAATGTTGATATCGCTAGAGTACCAACTCTCTTCGGTAATCAGATCCAGGTTAAGAGGGAGTTCAAGTACCTAGGAATAAGGCTGGACGACAAGCTCACCTGGAACAGCCATTTGGCACATATAACGCAACGTTCTCAGACCACACTTATGATGATGAGGCGGGCTGTTGGGAAGACCTGGGGTCTAAGTCCACAAATGACTAACTGGCTATACACTAGGGTTGCAAGACCGATGATGGTGTATGGCTCGGTGGTCTGGTGGACCAAGGTAATGCAAACTACCGCTGTAAAGAGACTACAAAAGATCCAGCGAGTGGCATGCCTTAGCATCACAGGAGCCATGAGAGGCACTCCAACTGCAGCCCTGGAAGTAGTGCTAAACCTGCCACCTCTCGACATCATTGTGAAAGGAGAGGCAAGGATGGCAGCCTACAGAATGGCTTGTAGTGGCAACTGGAAGTATAATGCCTCCAGTGAGCACACAAGAGTTGTAGACAAGGTGCAAACGAACTCCTTGGAAATGCTACCAGACAGGATGGTGAAGATCACAGATCTAGAAAAACCATACAATGTCAACATTGTTGACAGGGATGCCTGGGATAAGGGTGAACCTGAATTCATGAAAAGGGGGATCACCTGGTATACGGATGGCTCGAAAAAGCCAACGGGCACGGGGGCTGGAATATATGGAGTCAGACCCAAGGTGCAGTTCTGCGTAAGTTTGGGAAAAATGGCCACTGTATTCCAGGCAGAAGTGGTGGCCCTGTCTGAGTGTGCGAGAGTGTGTTTGAAGCGCGGTCTTATAGGCCACACTATATACATGAACTCAGACAGCAAAGCAGCACTAATGGCACTTGACAGTTTCGACTTTACCTCCAAGGCTGTATGGGACTGTCATCAAGCCATGAAAGCCCTGGGAAAAACCAACAGGATCATCCTTAGTTGGGTTCCAGGGCACAAAGGTATTGCTGGCAATGAGGGAGCTGACAAGTGGGCAAACAAAGGAGCTGAAAGCCCGCTCATGGGTCCAGAGCCGACGTGTGGTATTGCTTACAACACAGCACGGAGAGCTGTTCGCCAGTGGATGGGCATAGAACATCAAAGGAACTGGGAAAGAACAGAAGGAAATGTACAGTCAAAGAGAATGCTGAAGGCACCTACAGGTGCGATGGCGGCAGAAGCCCTTGGGCTGAGTAGTAAGACCCTGCGGAAGGTGGTTGGCTTTATTAGCGGCCACTGGGTATTCCGTGGACATTTACACAAGATGGGAATTCAAGTTGAAAGCCTCTTATGTAGGAAATGTGGAGAGGAGGAGGAGACAGCATTCCACGTGATATTTATGTGCCCAGCCCTACATGGTCTGCGCATGAGATCCCTTGGCCTATCGACTGGAGACCAAAGGGAAGAACGGGTCACCATTGTCAAAAGGATCTCACGGTTCACAAAGGACCTGGGATTTGACAAAGAAAGAGGACCTGTGAATGAGGGTGCACAATAAGCTGTTCTAGCTGCGATGCAATCCCATGGTTACTTGAAGCCTGGCCCTCTATTAGAAAAAAAAAAAAAAAAATGATTGTGCTAAATTTGGTGCTGATCGCTTCAGACTTTCTGGAGGAGTATTTGTAAAACAAAACCAGATGTTGTAATAATTATTAATATTACAGAAAACCGTTGTATAATTACATACATTTCTACATTAGAAAAATAAAGGAGATTATAGTGTATATATTAAACTATTTATTCCCGTATTGTAAGCATTGGGTGATAACATATGTTATGTGGCCTATTTATGTAGAGAACAATACATAATAAAACTCGAAATATGGTCAACTCCAAATAAAATACAAAACATTCCAATTACCTATAATTAATTTCAATCACAATATAATCAAAATAGTGTGTGTTCTATTTTTTTATTTAAGTCTTATAAACGTTAAAACCCTTTCTGTTTAAGGAAAACAGAAGTTGATAACATGTTCAGAGCATATTTTTTATGGGACAAACTAACCATATTACTCTTAAAGATTAAAGGTGTCTCGCCAAAAAAAGGAGCAACATTTTTAACCCATCTAATAGTATTTTTATTGATATAGGTAAACTCAAGTGTAAACTGTTATTATCCATATTTTAAATGTCTTTAAGTTTGTTATAATTATTTGTGTTGTTGGTTAGTTTTGATTTCTGGCGTGGTAGTAAGCTTTCAAAGTATAAAGTGTGTATTACAGTTTATTACACTGATCCCATCTGGTCATTTTCTGAAGAAGATTGACAAGTCGTAAATCTTGTTATTAAGCCTTAGTCTTATAAAAAAACCCTTACCCAATTTACTTCGTCCGAACAACTTTAAATTTTTAGCCTGCGGTTTAACTGAAAAATAAGTAATTCAGAAAATTCGTGATATTGACTAAATGTATACGATAACAACTTTATTACATCTTAAAAAAGAGCAGAATCATTTGATTTTATGATTAGTCTTGGATTCAAACATTGTAAAACATTTATGAAGATTTGTTATTTTTCAAACTAGTGTATACACGAGTATATTAGGCCCACATATTATAACAACTGAGGGATACTTTTGAACTAATGTAACTTGTGTAGTTTGTGTAGTGAATAATTATTGTTGGGATAGAGAAGGCTTTTACTTTAGATTTACAAGAATATATAAAAATCATCGTCTTTAAATAAACAACACAAATAATATTACGTAAAATATTTGTTTAAGCGTATGAAATGTATTTGTTATTGAAACGTAAAACCTTTCAAAGAAATTTGTATGAAAGCAGTCAAAAGCTCTCCCACTAATTGCAGGTTTCACCTTATGATTTCCTTTATGCTTGCCTGAACCTCAAACTACAGCTTATGTTTCCATAAAATGTATGAACAAATTTTCCATTGAAAGAACATTTAATGTCTTCGCCTTTAGTAAAACAACCATACAAATACTCTTGCTACAAATTGTGAAATAAAACTGCATAAGGTTTATTTATTGTGACTAGTGTTGTCTAAAATCCCTATTCAAGCTGATCTAGTTCTGTTTTCAAATTCATAGCGGCATAATTTGTGATGGGCATTTTTCTTGTAATATTTTGTGAACAGAGAAGAGGACATTATGTTTTATTTGCTTTTAAATTTATAAAAGTAGGCTATGAAACTCCTTAAAAACTACTTTTCATTCATTACTTATAGAACTGGACTGGGATTGTCAGTGTTTTTTTTTGTTGGGGGGGGGGGGTGGGTATGGAATAACCTCGACATAATACATTATCCCTTATATTAAAGGATGGTAGCATTATTCACCAGTTTCAACCATTCATGAGGGTAGTGTATTATCAGATATTTGCATTCATACATAAACCAAATAAAATATTTGGAATATATAATAAAATATGTTTTGACTATTCTAGAGAAGAATTGAAAAAGGACTTTCCGCCAATCGACGAGGACGATTTCTTCAACATCTTAACTTGTTTACGAGCCAAGTCTTCCACTAGTTGCCGTCCTACTTCTTACTCTCTTTTGCAAAAGTTAAAAAGTACAATAAGTACAACTAGTGGAAACTAATTTTTTATGCTGTAATAAGAAAATAGTTCTACTGTGGTATAATACTTTTCTGTAAAGTATATGTTTAAAACAGTATTTTTTTCAAAATTTGGAAGTGCCTTTCTTATTAAGAGGTAACTGCATTGCTACATTCATTGAGAGACTGAAAATATGATTGTATGACTGGGTAATCCAACCATTTAACGGCGGGCATAGTCTGTTGCCGCTCAACTAACTTTTCAAGTTCTTTAAGTTTCTATGTTAGGACTTTTTAGCTTTTAAAGCATCGTTCATTTTACTGGTAATGTTTTTAATTTTATCATTGTCATTCATAATAAACGTGGTTTTCACTATCAGATAGATCTTATTACCTTATTACCTCCTCCTTGGCTTGATAACAGCATAAGCTGGATAGGCTGCGACAATATTTACACTTTACATAAAAATAAAACTAATATTTACAGTATATATAGATTTCCATTTAGTCGGATTTTCGTATGGTCATTAGACCAAAAGAACTAAAAAAAAAAATAATGGCTGCTTTAAAAAATTTGATCTGCTTGCAACAAATTGTTTTCCAGCCTGATTTCATCAAGAATGCTTTGTATCTTTCTAATACTTATTTTTTATGACTCTAAGTCCTTACTCATTGCCTCATTGGCCTCAATTACTATATCCTTAAGTTGAGCTTCATTATTTTCATTTATTCATTCATACATTTTTGAAATTTAAACATTCATGCCACCAAGACTGATTGTACGAAATAATATAAATATAACATACCTTTGTCCATTTTCAGTCTTAAAAAATAGTCTGTGGATGACTAGTTTTTGGTCAAAGACCCATTATCAAATTCACATCAAATTGGATAGTCTATAATCCGACGTAGATCTTCATCAAAACGTATATACAATATGATGTGGATGTAATAATAGGTCTTTGACCCGTAACTAGTTACCCCAGACTATTTTTAAAGACTGAAGACGGATAGAGGTATGTAAACTTTATTTTTGGAATTATAAAAAAAAAAAAAACATTTAACGGGGAGGATTCAAACTTTGTTTGTCATTGTTTGTTGATTTAAGGTCATTATTTTCTATCGTAACCTTGTCCATGGTGTGTAAAAGATGTGTAATGCCATAAACTAAAGGAAACGGAGAGAAGAACCTAGTTCCTGCAGACTTCATGTGGAAGACAGCTACACGTGTATGCTTTGATGGTTGCATCTCGTGCGGGGCGGCGCGGCCGGGTGGTAGCGGCCGAACGGGTAGTGTCAGGTTGGTAGTACAAGGGCAGCAAAAGATGCAAGAAATTGAATTCGTAGTCGTATTCACAGTTCTCGCTGATAGATCTATGATTTAATCCCCTAAAGTAAGCACCACCCATGCCGGAGTACTGGGGGAATTCCAAAGTTCTGCACATCTTCGCCTCTTAAAGCTGTAGGCTCCCCAGCCCTTGTAAAAAATCCCGGAAAATAGCTTTACCTGGGTAGCTTGAATGTAGGGGGATTGCAAATATTCAATTTATTCCTGACTGTACAGTTTTCAATGAATCATTTGAATCACTATCATCTTACTTTTTATTTAGTTCACATTTTAGTACAACGGCATTGGTTTGATTTGAGTAACTTATTCATCACATTTTTCGTTATTCTGTCTACTAGTATAATTTATGGCATTTATCTATCGCGTTAATAAAGTGGGGTAGCGCAGCAGAATTTTACCTCCCTAGAATTTTACCCCCCGAACAAAACTGACGTAACAGCCTAGGGGGAAATGCTCCGGCCGTGAACTTGAGAGTTGCACAACCTGAGTTGAATAAATTTAAGGTGGAATTAAACGAATCTTTTCACGGTTGTGAATTTAATCATATCAAATAAAATAAAACCTTGAGTGTGCGGGCCGGAATTTAATCCTCATCATGAATATAGCTCAAAATGTACGGATAGGATTTTTGACCCCTGGAATTTGACCCCGGATTTTTACCCCTCTGACCAGATAGAGATTTAGGTGAGAATAATTATTATGTACACAATAATTATGTATTTTTCTAGAAAGGCGTTTAATCAGTTAACTATTATTTACCACAGTTTTATTCAATGGGGTGGTAGACAAATTAATAAAATTTGTAAATAATATCAAAATAATAATGTAAAAATAATACATACAAACTTAAGTTATCTAACTGTTTCCGTGAAAAATATCACTAAAGCAATTATTGTCAAATCTTTAACAATTTTAAACATACATTGGCAAAGCCTATGCATGTTTATACATCAAAGGTTGTTGAATCTTACTTAATCATTTAATTACCCAATTTAGAACAAATAAATCAACACTAGCACATAGTTGTGCTGGTAAAATGAGAAATTGATTCACTGTATTTGGATCTGCTGCCTGAAATTGTTAAATAAACATTCTTCTTGTTTACATAAAAATGTCGTATTTTAGTATTATTTACCAAATAAATTATTCCTGCCAATTTCTATATCTGGTCTGGGGGTAAAACTCCGGGCGTGAAAATTTGGGGGTTAAAAATCTGGGTGGTACATCTTTAGTTACCTAAAACCTAGTTATATGGGCAGGGAGTAAAATCCCACATTTCATTTCTAATCTGATCTATCACGCTTTGACTATTTTCATTCAACTACCGAATCCGCGGGGGTAAAATTCCGATCGCAAACAAACTTAAACACCTGTCGGTTTTTATACAAAATATCCTGTCATACTTATAACAACAAATAGGCATCAGTCATATTTTTGACTAATGTTTACAATGGAATACCTCTACCCATAGAGAGGAGTCTAAAGTTGGCGAGCGGGGTCGCCCAAAAGACTGCCCCCTATAGAACTACCCCCCCAAGCAGGTTCCTACGTCATGTTGACGTCAGAGATCGGAGGGGGCAGTTTTCCAGTCACGCACACTCACGTTTCGATGTCAAACTGTTCTAAACTAACCTAACCTAACCTTGCTGTAACATTTCGAAATTCTGTTTGATTTTCCCTACATGCCTTTTCAGTTACCCAACGTAATTACTAAATTCAAATTTTGCTATGGTTGGAAAGCTTATAAAATGGCGCAGTTTTTAACATATTCCGACACTTTCTTGTATACAGGATGTGAAAAATGCAATAGACCATTTTTTTTTTTTTTTTACCAAACATCTCAATTTCTATCTTTGAATCTATTTACAATGGAGTTTTTACAACTGATCCTCCGACATTCTCTATTATTCTTATTCAAAATTTAACGTAGAACACGAAAATGGCATTATCTACCTAAATCCATATACAGGTAATTGAGAAATAGCTGTATTAAGTTTAAAAACAGGGTTATTTTTTAAAAACATAAAATATTTTTTTGGGAAGCTAATTCTTAGACTTGCGACCTTTTATATGCATCATCACACTGCATTTACTTTGTACTTACACCAAAAAAATCTTGTCACACTGAGTACCAATCACCCTGTATATGGTGTATGAAGTAGACAAATGCATAGAAAGTATTTAATGGACGAATGAGTGTAAATAACTTATAAATTGAGCTTAACGAGAAAAAAGGGCGAACTATGAATTATGAAATAAGACTGACATGAATACCAAATACATTTATGTAAGAACGTTTGGAAATATATGCATATAGTTTCTAGAGAAGAAACGTTGTTTATATATTTCCTGGAAGCATATAAAAAAAAGTAAAATAACACTTGTAATAATATATTTATAATTATACTGTTAATTACAAGACAGTAAATACATATCAAATATGTTAAGTGGTGATCGATTTCAATTTTCACTCCATTATGTTCACATAATATAGTGAAGGTATTCCCTTTATTTTGCTGAAGTTAAATGTTGTAATGCAATATTAGAGAAGATAAGCTTCAACAACTTGAATAAAATAAGGTCAATTAGTCTGATCACTTTATGATTAAAATATATTAGAGAAGGTTATGTTAAATAGACCAGGCAAGTATACCAGTCAAATTTTTCCCCCCTAAGGTAGTCTGGCTTCCAGTGAGGAAAATCGACGAACGTCACTCTATTTTACTAAATTATAATATAATCGTTTTAATGATTGTAATAAAACATAATGTCACTTTGATACCATTTCACTATTCAAGTTTAAAGGTATCGGATGTATCAAAGGTGAGTAGACATCAGTTAGTTCCGCGGCTTCCTGACTGGAAGAGAATAGCACATGCGGATGGGGGCTGCCTAGCTGCTCATTGGGTCCATTGGGTCACTTGCAGTTTACGGTTACATCGGCTGTTTCCTTTCTAGTTGTTTAGCAGTAATTTGCTCAGTGAGGTCGGAAATTGGTTTGATTTATTTCTATAAGATCAATGAAATAACAAAACAAATGTTCAGAGCTATTGCAGTATTGGTGCAAAAAAAGAAAGTTATTGTCAGCAAAATAAAGTTTATATACTATAATTTTGAATTTTTCTTAACTCATATTTTCTATCATGTACACGATTTCCAACGTGCAGATGGCCATTGTGGGAAAAATGAAAAAATTTGATCCTTTAATTATAATGGCTAGTTTCCTTGAACAAAATTTAATTATTACAGGGAAATATCAAAAGACCAATCAAGGGATCTAATTTTTCAAACCTTTTCGTGAAAGAAATTTATTAAAAACACGTTACCATCATTGATACATTTACGTTGACAATATGTATTAACATGCTGGGGGGGGGGCATTCAGAAATATGGGAAGTCGTTGAAAAACAGCCCAAAATCAATTTTTAAGAATTATACTGAGTAATAAATTATACTTTCAACCAAGAATAATGCCAATTAAAAATCTAAAACAGTGAAAGTTATGGATCTGAGAACATATATCACAATACCAGAAGCGTTGGTATTTTTATTTGTAGGACACAAAAAGCTATAGAAACAATCTTGTTATTTCAGACTATTTTTTACAATTGAGATTTAAGAAGCAATTCTTTCAAAACTATTCATAAAAAGCTAAGAGAATTGTTACACATATACTCAAGGATGCTTTAAAAATAGTATCTATGTATCAATATTTCAAGTTATAGTTTTGAAAATCTAGGATGTTTTGTATGCATTATAAAAATTTAAAAATGTCAAAAATTAATTTAATGTTTAAGGTTGAACTATATTGATTTATGAAACGCTACAGGTAGTGGAAGGAGTGATAGTTTCATTGAAGGACTGATACGACAGTACTTAAATATTAATATTTATATTTAGTTTTGTCAATTTCAACTACCGAGTACAATCAGCAGTCAGCAGAGGCGTCACCTGGTATGAGGCACAATCAGGATATTATATCCTACCAGGGGTTCTGGGGGGTATAAAATGCCATCATAACACATGGTATAAACAACTGTCTTGTGAGTAGAGTTCAGTTAATATCCGAGAGTTTATTATTATTTTGTTAAATGTTGTTTTTTTTTTCTGTAATAAAATTAGTTATTCTTTTACAAGTTTTTGCAACTATGTAAGGAATATTTAATTAATTAATTAATTAATTGACGTTATAGTACAAATATTGTATAATATTTCAATAGATCACAAGATGCACAAAGCTAGAAAAAACAACGTGACAGCCAAGCTGTGTGTACAATAAAACAGAGACTTCATTGTTAGTAAACTTTGGAAAAACTCCAAATGGATGTTTTGTTCTCGGGATTCGAAGCCTATTGTTCGTAGGACCATAGTTATAAAACCAATTACACAAGTTTCGATTTAATATTCAAGTACATATTGTTATTGTGCCCTAGATATATGATGACAGTGTTGATAGAAGGTAGTATTAGATATGCATGCTGACTAAAATAAATCGGGACAGATGATATTTTTAAATTCAATAACGTAATTTGACGTGCTAAACTCGCAAACATTAAAACGAAAACATTATTATATTATTTATGACACATGGTTGCGCATAACGTCTTTTGTTAGAGAATTATGTAAATTGTATTGGCTAATTTAAACCAAATAGCCTAATGGTTTTTAACTTTTGTTGCTATACGCCAAAGATTTAAATCAATGATTGCATTTTACGCATGTTTATCATACTCTTAGTACTCATTATAAGGATGATCGGCTGAAAAGTAACATTCTTTTAAGAGTCATTTGGTTTTATCTTAATATTTCTTGGAATGTAGTCGATGTTAGATTGAGCCCTGTCCTTGTGCATGCAAGCGTACATACAAGCAAACATTGCTCTAAATAAGAGGTTTATTTTATATATAAAAAAATATTTAATAAAAAATAAAATAGATAACTACACAAAATAAAAAAATAAAAAAAGCTCACATGAGAGTATAAAATATGGTTATGGACATGGATTATGGATATAAGCTGGATTCTATAGCCATTGTCTGTGAACAGAAAGAAAATTTCCAGATTTACAAATTTTGTGCAAAGGCTAAACCTTTGATTCAAAAGTTTATTGCGGGCATAACAAAATTTGAGTTATGCACATAGACTATTACAAATTTTAGGTAATAATCTTTTCACCATTTGCTTTGTCATACATTTCGTACCGTTAATGTACAAGAATGTAATCGCTACAGAATGTACATAATGTGCTATGAATGTACTCGTCATACTTTACTCTTAAGCTATCCATTTCATCGATCCTGAGGGTTCCTACTCGGCGATATTTGCACGAGTATCACTGCAATAAGCACGTTACACTTATACGCTAACCCCATACGAAGGAAGGGTACACTGCTAGAAAGGTATTAGCTTTCTAACAAAGCAAGCTATTCCATATCACTGAGACGGTAAAACGGGGATTGCCCAACTCCGCGCAGTGGTCAAATTTAATCCGAGAAAAAGTTTTATGGCCCCCGAAGGGTTCAGCCCAACTCCGCGCGGTGGTCACTTTTAGTGTCGAATCCAACTCCGCGCAGTGGCCACTTCTAATATCTACAGTAGTTGTTTAGCTAACGTTTTTACTAAAACAAAGGCTACAACACATTTGATTGGACGTCCGTTGAAGTTTACAAAAAGTTTACTGCTGTTATTACAATAATACCCCCACCGCAGCAAAATTGCAGACTAAGCAAATTTCCATTTGCCTGATTGCATTAGGCCTACCAGAAAAATATCTGTTTTTAAAATATTACATTTATTCCCTATTTAAATAGTATTAGATTAACGAGTATACATAGGTTTGCTGCAAGAGGGAGGGGAAAAAGTGTTTTTGTGAAATGTCAATAGTTATGTGTAAAATAATAATGTATTTCCAAATTTAATCAAAATATGTTCCTTTTACAGGAAGTTACAACAGTTTACTTATTGCAATTTTTTTCTGTAACCATCATGGCGCATAATGAAAGGTATGGGGGTTTAGTGAGTGGGAGAAAATTTTGCGCCGTTCCGGCCAAACCTCGCATGCGGGGCTGGTTCGGCAGATTGGCCACAACCTAAACCCCAACTCTCACTTGTTAGCTGCGGAGATCTACCTTCTGCCACTGGGTGTTGGTCCACCTACAGAACCAAGTGAGGGGGGCCCTAGACTAAGGTGTAATGCGATCCGTGCCAAGAGTCTTGTGGCACTGGGGGCCTAATATTCAGTGTCTTAACGGAGCCTTCTGGGAACCAGGGGTAACCCAGTCGTACGCACCCCTTACCTCTCTAATCGGGTCACTGGGGAGGTGGACTTAAATACCCGGTATTCGTGAGAACAATGTAGACAATCTGACCCAAATGGAGGAGGAAGGTCTACTGAAATCTGACGATGACGACAAGCTCGCAGAAACCGGAAAGGAACGAAAAACGACTTTCCAAGGGCGAGTTGCAAAGATGGAGGATAGCGGATGCTTAAGCCAAAGGCGAAAAGGTGCTATCCAGAAGTGAGAGGAGGCTGGTGTGGGCTGCCAAGCACCCTAACTCTGCTGCCTGCAAAGCCAGTTCCTCCGGGAACTAGGATGCTGGGAAAAAGCAGAGCAAGGGTGGTACCCCCAAAGCTGACTCTAATGAAGCCTCCCGGAAGAAAGGTGGAGGCTGTGCTGACGCAGCCACAAAGGATTGGCTGGTCAAGCAAGTTCAGGAGCTGAGTCCTTTCAGGAAAATCTCGCTTCGGCTTGCCCCAGCCAGAGACCTTGTGAAAGCTGTGAAGGTATATTTATGTGCCCAGCCCTACAAGGTCTGCGTATGAGATCCCTCGTACGAAAAACGACTTTCCAGGGGTGAGTTGCAAAGACGGAGGATAGCGGATGCTTTAGCCAAAGGCGAAAAGGTGCTATCCAGAAGTGAGAGGAGGCTGGTGTGGGCTGCCAAGCACCCTAACTCTGCTGCCTGCAAAGCCAGTTCCTCCGGGAACTAGGATGCTGGGAAAAAGCAGGGCAAGGGTGGTACCCCCAAAGCTGACTCTACTGAAGCCTCCAGGAAGAAAGGTGGAGGTTGTGCTGACGCAGCCACAAAGGATTGGCTGGTCAAGCAAGTTCAGGAGCTGAGTCCTTTCGGGGAAATCTCACTACGGCTTGCCCCAGCCAGAGACCTTGTGAAAGCTGTGAAGGTATATTTATGTGCCCAGCCCTACAAGGTCTGCGTATGAGATCCCTTGGCCTATTGATGGGAGATCAAAGGGAAAAACAGGTTACCATAGTCAAAAGGCTCTCACGGTTCACTAAAGACCTGGGATTTGACGGAGAATGAGGATCTGTGAACGAGGGTGCACAATAAGCTGTTCTAGCTGCGATGCAATCCCATGGTAACTTGTAAGCCTGGCCCTGTATTAAAAAAAAAAAAAAAAAAAAAAATTGGCGCATAATAACGCTTCGATATTATACTAAATTATTTGTCTTTAAGCTCTACAAAATGCTTTCAACAGAAATTGCAAACATATTTTTAGGGTAAAAATTGGGGAAACCCAATTTTTACCCCATAAAACCTCCAGATAAACCCCCGTTCCCACGGTCCGATCGTGATGGTTCATGAACTCGGTCGAATATATGTAGGTTTACACGTTCATACAAAATTTAATTGGATCATTTTTGCTCGAGTTACCGTGCTAACGGACTTATATATAACATTAGCATGTAGTAAATACATATATGAATTTGAACCGATGGTGTTTTCAGCCTTTGGAACATAAAAACAAAAACAAAAAAAAATCTGTCCTACAGTAATAGCTTATTACCTATGGGAAATTCGCTAAAACGTTGGTCCTTTTTCAAACTTCCATTAGTGGTGTTTAAGCTTCACCTCCTGTTTTAGGTATTTATTATCCATTTCCCTTTCCTATAAATTATGAACATGCATAACAATTTCAAACCTTAAACACCAACTCTTAGCCGCCAGGGCTGTGAGAGCCAAAATTGACCACTGCGTGGAGTTGGACATGTGCCGCGAGGGACCCTAAGTGACCACCGCGCGGAGTTGGACAGTCAGTTTTGACAGATTTTGACCACCGCGCGGAGTTGGGATAAGCCCGGTAAAACAGTGAGTGTTTTCCCCTAGCACCTGCTGTATTAGTTTGGGCTTGTGTATCATTCGCTAGACTGACCTGTTAAAATTGAAATAACTTTTGAAAACTGTTTATGTGTACCTTAGGATGAAAACAATATTTGTTGCCATTTTTTTCATTATTGAATACAACCCCAATCCAAGATGGCTACCAAACGTCGTAGGAACGTGACTGTAAATTAAGATATAAGTGTTATAACTTTTCTTTGCAATGATAATTATATATTTTTTTGTGTTTAGGCATTTTAGGAACAAAACCAGTTGTAAGATATTTTTTTTAATTTTTGTGAGTATAACGTCCACTGATATTTGTGCGAATTTCGCGTGAAAATTACTGTAACTAAAATTTTACAGAACGGCGAAATCTTTTTTCTGGGACGTCAATTTAAAAATGAAAGCTGGCTATGGTATTTATTGATACTACAGATTCATTGTGTAATACAACACTGTGACTAATAGTGTACTTGGCAAGTTAAAATATTAAATAACAAAACTTACATCGTATACTAAACATATTATTAGTTACAGATATTAAATCTCTAAATGTATAAACTAAACAGTCATTGTTTTTCACTATCATAATCTGTTGCTCGTTCTAATGGGACGTTGTTACACTCAGCACATCCATACAATTCAGTGCAACGCAGAAAGAGTATGTACTCTTGCTTCTCTCGTGCTGTGACAGTCCGACGAGCCGAGCGCCGAGCCAAACATGCTCGCCGGTACGAAGGCTCGCAGACCCCATGCACGGGCGAGCATGTTCGCCGCCAACACCGTCACGAACATGTTCGCGAACATGCTCGGTGATTACTATCTGCTATGAACATATGCAGTAGGCTACTTTCTTCCTTCACCTTAATTACCTTATCGCAAACAGATATTGCCTTTGTCACATTTGATGACTTGAACGTCTACAGTTTTACTTTACTCATGCGATCCCAAACGCATATCTCCCCTTTACCCAAGTGCTGATGGACAAACGTTTCAAAACATTCTTGTCCAATGGTATCACGGTTGATCATTTGCTTCCTTTCGGTTATAACCTTGTTCAGAAGAGAGGTATGTAGCTTGGTTTCACTTTCATCAAAATGATTACATTGTGAGAGAAGTACGTATTTCAATTTGTCTATATTAAAGAGTGTTGTGTTTAGCTTGCTTCCCCAAATTTCGTGATGCATAGTCCTTATGGGACCCATATTAACATTGTACCGGTTTTCAAACTCATCACATAATCGTGACGTTTCTGGTGCTAGGTGCTACAATAAAGAACCTGTCAGAGGCAATGTCATTCTGTATCAATCCAACTATTCAACCAATTACTTTCAGTTTCCGGTTTTCATGCTCAATCCCATGATCAGGAGACCGTGTCTTGAAAGGCACGGATCTATTACTAAAATAGCATTATCAGCAATCTGACACATACCTTCTCCCGTTAGCTTGTCAACAACCTTTATCATGGGTTAGCGATGAGAGAGAATATGATATTTAATAGGTAAAATCAGAACATTTGCATTAACGTTTGAACCTCTATTTTTTACAGGAATGAGAGATTGCACTATTTTGTTAAGATTTATAAGGGCCATCAAAAATACTAATTTCAATCAAAACCGGTTTCCTTTTGAAAATCCTATTTTATTTTTTTCATGGGGTTTGTATGTTTGTAGGGGAAAATGACACGATAACTTTTAAACCGTATTTTTTACAGGAATGGGAGTTCTACCATTTTGTTCGAAATTTAAAGGGCTACAACATAATGAATTGCTATTAAAATCGTTCAGGCAATCAAAGAAAAATTAAAGAAAAACTTATATTTTTCCGCTATTTTATGGGGTTTTATGGTACAATCATCCCTAAAAATCTAAATTTCAAAAACATTAAAAAACTCCTAGAGATACCATGGATCATACCTGCAAAATTTCATCAAAATCAGACAACAGGTGTGGTATGTAGCTATGTACACATCCAGACAATCAGACTCACACACACGCACACACACAGACAGGCATCACTTCGAAAACCACTTGTTTGGGTCAAGGAGGACCCAATAAAAGGCACATATAATCAATATTACTTTTTTCAATAATCGTCGTAGCCAAATAAAAGGCACACGCTCATGTTAGTGAATTTCCTTATAGGGAATAATTAAGTAGCTACTGTATTACCGTAGGTGGCACGGTTATAATTTTTGGGTAATTTTTATCCTATTTTGATCAAATTTGGTTTTAAGTTGTAAGGCAGGGATAACTTGAATGAGTTCGCGAATCAGCATGATCGGAGCATGCGAACGGGGTTTAACTAGGGGTTTTATGGGGTAAAAAATAGTTTTTCTCATTTTTGAACCTCAAAACACAAAATTTTCCAATTTCTCTCTACAGCTTTTAAAAGAGCTTAAAAACAAATAATTTATTATAATAAAGTGTTTTTGTACGGTTATTGGTAAAGGAGAAAGTTCAAAAAATTTAAAACTAAAAATTCCCATGTTATTCTTATGAAGAATATTGTAAAATGTTGTTGTTTGCTTGCTTATGGATATATTTTGAGCAAACTTGGCAAATTTATTTATTTTATACTTAGCTATTAATATTGTAAAAAAATGCACTTTATTAGTTTCTTTGTAGAAGCAAACCTAGGTACCGTACTCATTAAAATAATGTTTTTAAATAGATTTAATTAAAAATTAATTCAGAAAAATGGAAATTTGCTTAGTCGGCAGGTTTGCTGTGGCGGGGGTATTTTATAATATTCGAAAATGAAGGTTAGAATCTCCTCTTTAAGAAAATAATAGTTTTATGGTATTTCTATGCAATAAATTATCATACTTTGCTACGGAATGTAGCAATGTTAAGGAAGGTAGTGGTTTTATGAGGCAAGGTCAAGGTTATATCCCCTATTAGATTTAGGGCGGGTTTCCGAGCTCGGGAATACGTAATCCTGGAGTTACTTAATCAGTGAATAAAGTTAGTCATCGAATAAAAAATCGGGTTTCAGAGCTCGCGAACTAACTCCCTAGTCCGCAGACTAGTCTATTCGACGACTAACTTTATTCGCCAACTTCTGGACTACTTATTCTAGGACTAAGGTAGGAATCACGGGAATTTTAGTTTTTGAGTGGTGGTAGGGGCAGCGGACAGACGAATTTAAGACGATACCTGCCAAAGTTGTTCACGGTCAGCGCTCATAGCTACATTAGTGTCTACTTTCTAGTCTGGTTCTAATCACTTATCAGTTGGGATAATGATTCCTTGAGTTTCACTGAAGATGGTAACTAAAAGAAGATATCGTGTTCAAAAACGTATGCCGAAATAAAAAACCCAGTTATGTGAACCATCATTTACAAAAAAAAAACCTGAAGGTTTATTTATTGCTGTTAAGTTTGATAAAAAAAAAACTTCCCGATTGAAGAATAAGGTGTCAAATGTGTTAGCCTATGCCTTTACTTTGTCCAAGTTATTTTTTTATGAGAATCTAAAAACTGTAGGCATTTGAGATATTAGAGATTGGTTGCGACTTTTGTAATCCTAATGCAAACCCCAATAATTGTCTATTTAAGGTCCCACAATTATTTTGAAATGAATACTGTATGATGATAAAAAAATAAAGGGAAATATTTTATTATTCTTTGAATGCAAATCAACCGTAAAAAATTATCATTATTACAACAATTTGTTGGTTTAACGCTCTAAGAGTAGGCATAGTTATAATTTATCTGCTTAGAATGTATTTGTGTTCTCTGATTGTTTTGTATTTTAACAATTCATCTGGAAGTACAATATGTAGTAGAGATTAAGTAGGTGTCCAAGCAACTTCAGTTAACTTCTAATCATCTGAGCTCCGGTTATCTGAGAATCCAGGTTATCCGAGTTAGCTCACGGCAGAAATATTTGTTATTTAACCAAATTCCAAATTGTTTTACTAGATATGAGTTTCAATTGAAAATAATCCTCATACAGAAGTCTTTTTTCGTTAGGCATACTGTTAATTTTGGTTAAAAGTATTCCTTAGTAAAATACTGCATTACAGTAGACTATCCGGACTCCTCAGTGCCGAGGCCAGTCCGAATAACGGGGTTTCCGGTTAAACCAACGTCCCCAAAAACTCGTTAAAATGGACCATTTAAATGCATGTAACCCTATGTAACATTATGTACCGCGTATTAAATACGTATTTAGATTTGATAGGCCCTATATTATTTTTTTCATACAGTTAAGTTTTTCTTTCTGTCTTCGTTATATTATTATTTTAAAATCTACGTTTAGTACCTTATAATATTAATTTTAGGGACCGTTTGGCCTATTATAGTCTTGCGCATAAATTGTAGATAAACGGGTTTCATTCAAAGATGATTTTGCATATATACTTAAGAGAAAAATAAAATTTTAAGGAAAAATATCAAGAGGAATGAAATTGCCAGTAAATTTTATGCCGATTAAGAATTTGACATTTATATAGATACAACTTCACAAATTGAGTACTTACGCCAAAAGTTAAGTTAGTCCGCCCCTTAACCCTGCCCTCCACCTGGACTAAAAATTGCTCATATTTATTCCTCGAGTTAGTCTTTGTTGCCCAGTTGTGGATTATATATTTGGCTCCGAAACCCGATCGAATAACATTTAATTCGAGGATTAAGTAGCCCGTGACTCCGAAACCCATGAGAGTAATTCAGGGACTATGTAACTCTCGGAATAGACTTAGTCGTTGACTAGCGTAATCCTGGAGCTCCGAAACCCGATTTTTTAGTCCTAGAATAAAAACTGGTTTGAACTGGATTTTAGTCCAGGAATAGCGTTAGTCCCGAGCTCCGAAACCGGCCCTTTAGAAAGTAAAAAGAGGTGATAAAAAATGGCAACAGGGCGATTTTTACTTACAAACGTATTGTTAAGCATGGAAAATCAACCAATCAATTTTAACACTCCAATCGAGCCGGAGTCTGAATACTTACAAACCACCCCGCACTATATCCGTGGTGTTGTAACTACGCGTCATCTGCTTGGCTCGCTGCTATGCGTCATCAAAATGGACTCATCCCCTGAATTTAGCCTTTATCCTCTATCCTTTAGCAATTATTATTTTATTTTATTTTACAACGTATAATGAAAGAACAGGTGATTACAAGAAAAGGTAATGGTTGCTGAGTCAAAATAGATGTATTTCGTTACTTAATCTGTAAAAGAATATTGCGATAGGTTTGCACAAATATGCTCGTAAACATATTCATATACAGTATAACAGCACAATATCATGAATGAGTGGGGTTGGTGTTGTACTGCAGCAGCAAAGCTTCACCCCTCTCTAATTGTAGCCTCAGGAATTTAAGAAATGAGAACTGCAGTCATCACTGGGAGAGAAAATGATATCGTACAAGATGGCTGCGTATTTTATAGACACAAGGAGAGACATATTTAATGGATTTGGTTGTGGTACATTTTTGCTTATTGATTGAGCGAAGGGTAAGATCCTAAAAGGATGTCGCCAGGATGTAAACGTGAGCTGGGTTTCTTTTCCAGAGCTCCAAAGTCAACATTTGTTCAGACGACATTTACAGAGGTATAGATAAGGGATAGATAATACTATAGCTATGTATACGTGTAGCAGTATAACTCTGTATTCGGTTATTTTCTTTAACAACCATTAAATACCGTGTTCTTACGGACGCCATTTAATCAATTTAATTTTTGAATTAGTCAGAAACTATTTTTGTAGATATTTAAATATTTTTGTGTGAATATATTTTATCATTTATCATCTTTCATAAAACCAACAGCAAAGGCTTTATAGTTTACTTAAGTCAATGTGAATAGAAATATAGTCAACTACATGACTCAAATTCTACTCATACAAGACATTTTCTACTAATAAATTCGACAAACAGTATTAACCATGGATAAAGGAATAATATTCGTATATTTTACTCAAAACCCAATCAGTTGGGAAACGCTTGGCCCTGAACCTTGTTATCTATGAATATGTTATCTATGGTATCTCACCATAGATTGCTACTGTGTTAACAATAGAGTTCTAGTGAGTCCAGAACCTAAAACTACGACTTTTAAGTCATTGAAGTGTCACCAGCAGTTGTGCATTTTTAAACACTGTGAATTGTTAATGCTTTTGGAATTGTTAAACGTACAAAACTAAAGTAACAAAACTTGATGTTGTGAATATTTGCTACATTGAGGTTTATGGTTTAGGGACGTAGCCAAACAAATTCTAAAATACTCCCATTGTACTCCCATTGTATTTGTGTCCACATGGATCTAGATTTAGTTTGCTATGATGATTCAATTTATCATGGGTTAGTAAACAAACTCATAATGTCACCTCAGTGCCGAATTCACACGGACCAGTATATAACTTGCTATCAAGGTTTGAATGTCAAAAGTACGTTATTAAGTCTTTATTAACTCATATAACAAAGTATACAGAATTGTTACTTCTTTTTAAGGGTTAAAATTCACAATAAAGTTAGTACGATGTCTACGCTTATTTAGCTAGTCAAAGATTTATTTTGTTATTTTATACTATATCTATTTTGTAATGCATTACGTATTACAAAATACGAATTTTATTTATTGGTGCTGGTAATCATGTGGAATAAACATATTAACTCATTAATTAATTTATTAACAAAACAAACGATATATGCTCAATGTTTAACTATGTAAAGTTATAAACGTTTAGGTTCACAATTGGCTTGATAACGCATCTTCCCAAGTTTTCATTACTTTTCAACTTATGATTGTTTGTTGTTGGTTTGGGGAAGTTTTCAAAGTCTTTTATTTTGCTGCCATAGAAAAAGTTCTGTTCATTCGAACGAGCTAAGTATTAGGGATTTATTACAGATTGATTACATTGTTAAGGGAATTGTTTTAACTATGACAGTTTTCCTATTTTAAAGCATCCATAAACTTTCTCATCATAAGGTCTTACTGTATGTTCATTTTTTTCAATATTTTAGTAAAAATTTTAAATGACACACTTCTTCAACGTATAAAAAGTGGTATTCAATTATTCCAGGATTGTTTATTGTAGCACATATTGTTTAGTTACATACTTCCCTGCATTCATATTTCACAACATTAAATAATCAAATGTAAGTAGCATTTAATTGGATTCAGACAAACTGCTGAGCAAGTATTTATACTTGAATAAGAAATACAATCATTTTTAATTTCAAAACTGATCTTTAAATCATGTATGAATTTTCCCCAGTTTTATTAGCACTGCTCAACGAAGACGCTTGTGATTTCCTTGGAGAGTTTCACTGTAACACTTTAATAAGATCTTCTGATTATGGCATAAAACACAAGATGAATAAACATTCTGATGTTCTAAACCTTATTGTAGATGTAGATGCCGTATTCCATTTGAATGCACCATATCCTAGAAACTAATCCAGTGTAGAAAACCATTTTATATTTTCCTATATACAAAATGTAAACATAATTTTGTAAACTATTTAAAGCTATATGTGAAAATATTGATAAAATCTTGATGCCCTCAACTTCATTACACCAAAAAATATTCCACTAAGGTATGTTGTTTTTTACCGTAATGCAAATATCAATAATGTCGAATAGACTGTGGTATATCAGAAGTTTGTAAATTTAAAACTTTGACCTATTATTTGGCAGATAAATGTAGTAGATCTAGAAGTTGCAATAGTAGAGCTAAGCTGTGGTTTGCAAACCAAGCCCTGACATGTTAGTTGATAGGCGGGTTTGTGCTGGACATTTTTAAGATAAGAAAGGCACATCGGGGCTGACTAGAGCCAGTTAGTCAGCACAATATTTACAATATTTCTTTAGTCATATTAGAAAATCGATCAATATTGTTAAAGCTCATTCAAACATACAGTACTGGCAGAGTCAAACTAATTTTAAATAATAATACTTTGGCAAACAACTTTAATCAGTAATTTTTTATTTGTAACGCAATTTTTTAAATGAAAATCCACGTAATTGAGTGTTTTTGTAAATCTAACTCAAACAGATTCTAATTAGTTGTTTTCGTAACTTTTTAGAGTTATTAATAAATTCATTTGACAACCAACAAATAAAACATACTTTTGTCCCATCTTTAAAGCATATAGTGAAAATGTAATACATTTTAGGGTTTACAAATATAAATTAAAATTGATTCATTTTAGTGACAGGTATTATGTTAAGTAAAAAGTATGTTAGTGTGCATGTTTTCTAATTTGTACATAAAAGATGTATTAGGATTTTCTTAAACGTGTAACATTCGAAGATTATTTATTTCACCTTATAACGAAAAATTCTCCATTTAATCAGAAATTCGTAATATGATTTAGATTATGAATTATGAAAAGTCTGTGAGGTGTGTGTACAATTATCTATACATAATTAATTTGGAAGGGGGTTATTTTGTGATCAGCTCTCCTCCTAGGGGTTTTACCCATTTTAACGTTTTAGTGTCATTTAAAGTGCTCACCCTGAAGTTATGCTAACCTTTTGGGCTACATTAAATGAAATGCAGTTTAATGTGGCAGCTGCGAAGTTACATGTATGCTCGTTTTGCGAAACCAACATAGAGGAAGATATATAAAGACGTGTTTAATAACATTACTAAAAATGTAAAACAAGTACTCTGTACCATAATTTCCGGGAAGTATGGTTCGAACGAGAAGATTATACGTACTCACACCTATTCAACATGCCCTGCACCTACACCTTTTTATCAGACGTCGCCTTCGGCAATTGTAGAAAAATTTAAACACTTTTAAAACGCAATTAAAACTGTCACAAATTAGCAACAGTTCAGACTAAAGTAATTTAATTAAGATGTTAAGATATTTATTCAAGATAAAACGAGGCAAATAATGTTTAGATGTTCAAACTATTGATGTGTTTGTTTATCAATCAGAAAATCAATTGAAGCATGTCATTCTACCTGTACATCACATGACTTGGACATAATAAACAGAGCATTATTGAAACATTTCGTAATTATGGGCATCAGAACCTAGTAATGGAACCTTAGGATGTTAGGGAACCATTGCATTTGTACACAAATAGTGTTAAAATGTATTCAACTATTTGTATCAGAAGTCAATACCAGTTGAGATGATAAATATGGGATTGCACCCTAGTTGTTGAAATAATATTATAAATTTGGATTTGGCTATTTAATTAAAATATAGTGTTTCGCCTGTATATAATCAAAATGTAGATGTCAGCATTGAGTTATATACACGTAACGTTTTAATTGCATCACAACCCATTATAGCATAGTACTCTATAATTATAGTAAATCAAATGCAGCGAGATAATTAGACGCCAAACATGAAATCTAGGTATACATGTGGTGAAAAGGGTTATATTGCAAGAAATTTATTTGTCACGGTTCGAAAAATAGATTGTGGGTAAAATGATTAAATCTCAATAACGATATTGTAAGCTATGCAGTCTAATTCAAAGGAATTTCCCTGGGATTTTAATGAAAAGGCTTGTGACAGCAATAGTAAAAAAATTATGTAAGTAAAATGTCAGTAAGAAAGAGTAAAATGGAATTGGAAGGGCTCAAAACTAAATAGTATATTTTTAAACGAAAATAAGAATATGCAACCATCAAGGACATTCCCAAGGTTTAAAGTACAACTGTCCACTTGCAGCGACATGACTTCACATAGCACACTCCATTATTGGACACCGGGACAGGTCTCGACATTATTAGCGAAGATTCTAATCTACTTATGACAGATTGAATTACACTTGCATCAATGCAAAACAAAATGTTGTAAAAATGTAATAGGGTGTCTGTAGTAAATATCCAAATTTATTAGAGTGTAGGCCTACAGTTGAAATTTTTTATTTAGTACTGAAATTGTTAAGATTTTTATTTCGAAAACTAGGCTATTAATTATTTTAAGGAAAACATGGTGCTAAATGTTATTCAAAGGTAAGGTTGTATTTAGGAATGTGCTAAATAGTACAGTAAAATGTGTAGTAGCTTTCAGCAAAATGTTAAAATACGTTAAGGGTAAGGGGCAGGCACAAAGTAAAAGGCGAGTTTGAAAATGTGACAAAAGCCTCTAAATGATTTACCAACCGTGAATGTCAGCAGCCAAAGCTATCACGGGACCAGACGTAGAAAATGCTTGTTGTTATAGTGAATGCTTGTTCCTCTATGAGATATCTTAAATGATATCGTCTGTAGGGATAAATACACATTTTTGCGTATTTAATGATCGGAAAGCACGAGTAAGGCTTGCATTGGGTCCATTTTTAGATAAACTTCCCTAACGGTATGCCATTATTACGCAAACAGCCATATGACCTTTATAATCACCCAACAACACAAAAGGTTAAGCACAATTTATGAGTATTTTCCTTAAAAAAGAAAAATATTGAGTCTGATATCACTATAACTGTTACAGACATGAAACACAAAGTAATAACTAGGGATGATATAATGTTATATGTAGTCTACGAAGTACGTACACTGTTCAAAGTCAATAACATGCTATAAACTCTCAACTAGTAATATTTTAATGAGTATATAAGAATTAATAACGCGTAATAACTAGCATAACGATTGACGCTAACATGTTCTAAGTCACAAATACCCCCACCGCAGCAAACCTGCAGACTAAGCGAATTTCCACTTGTCTGATTACATATTAACTCAAATATTTCCATAAATAAGACATATTAGTTTAATTTTATTTCATTTCATTTCATTGTGACTTAATTTATTTAAGAATACATAAATACAGAAATGGCGTCAAGAGTAATTTAATAAAACTAACTTAACTAAAATACTCATCATTATCATGCATGGCGTAACAACATACCATCAATATTAATTCAGATCAAATAGACTTAAACAAGCAGTGCAATATAAAAGTTTATACATGAAAAAATGAAAAAAAATGAATGAAAGTTTATTCCCAATTTAAATAGCATTAGATTTAACGAGTCCTTAGGTTTGCTGCTACAGGAAAGGTAAAAAGTGTTTTTGACCAAACTTCAATAGTATAGTATGAAATAAATAAATTTGCCAAATTGTATCAACATATATCCATAAATAAGTAAACGACAACAGTTTTCATTTTATCCATAAGAATAACATGGGGATTTTAAATTTACACTTTTTTTAATTTTCTCTGTAACCATTAGGCATACAACAATGCTTCAATATACTAAATTATTTCTTTTTTTAAGCTCTACAAAATCGTTGGGAAATATATTCCAAAACTTTCTGTTTTTAGGGTCAAAAATGGGAAAACTCCATATAACCCCCATGACAACCCGTTCCCATGGTCCGATCACGCTGCAACGCAAACTAGAGGCCTCAATCTAGTAAAAATGGCAGGTGATTAAAATCTTTAGAAATCAGAATTAAGTTTCAATTTTATATTAAATTGGCTGTCATATTTTACTGTGTTAAGATTGAGACCTCTAGTTTGCAATGTTAATTTTCTTTTATTTCGACCTTCAAAATGAGGGGCCACTCGCTGGGGCTTAACATTTACAAATTTTGAGTTTCCCCAAAAATCCCCCATTTTGGGTTTGGGAACGAAGTAGCAATTAGGGTCAAAAAGTACTTCATAACATGCCATAAAGGTATGTAAAATTAATTAAATAAAGGCGGACTCAATGAATTGTACATAGTGTACATTTTAGTTGGATTATAACAATTCAAACAGCCTATGTAGATTATATTGCGCAATGTTATGTAACTAAACAAACTGATGTTGTTTGTTAACCTGAAATGTTCTATTGCATTGTAGCAAGCGAACAAGGTACATCGGGTCAAGAAATCAAGGTTCAGGGAAGTCACTAAAGATAACTAATTGGCTATGGAGGTCCCATAGATATGATAAATACTCTTAAATTGACGCTCAAGAATTAACAAATTGTTAAACATGACATTGGTGAAAATTAGGCCTATATTGTACATTGGACAGATATAACCTACGTCTTTTAATACTACTTTTCAAAAATACCAATCGATTTACGCATTTAATGATGAGCTAGAGGATGTTATGGAAAGAATATTTTAAGTAAAGTATTTTAGGTTGCATCGTACTTAATAAAAACTAGTATAACTTGGAGTTACGTTGTAACCGATTATACTATTTTAGTTGGTGAACTCTCAGAAAGTAGTTATTGAGTAGCCATAAAAGGAATGTTAAAAAGTTAAGTTATAGCAGTAAAACCGTCTAAAAAGTATACTTAGGGGAATTACTACAGACAGACGGCCGACCAGTAGAGCTTATAAAAAAGGATGAATGAGTGTGATACGAATTAAGTATGATTCAACCAGTTTAGTACATTTGACACAGTCACTTGATGATTGACCACAACAAACTTGAAAGTGTACTGTTACTGTTTACGGCTAATGTCTCAGGAATTATCTTAATTAATTACTTTTCAATTGATTCCACTGACACAAAAAATCAAAGTTAATATACACATATTATATATTAGAGTTGTAAAATCAAGATATATTATAAAGTTTTATGATGGAGGGAGGAGTACAAGCAAATATATAAAATACATCCTATCCTTCCTATTGCAAGCATCTCACTACAGCTTGGCCACTGAGGGAGGTGCTGGGAGTAAGGCTAACTGCCCGCTATTATACCCGGTTGACTAGAGGATGAACTCTGTACTATTAAAGTGATAGTGCATCAATTGATTTTTGGTGACAGTTTAAAAATATAAAAGGGAGAAAATACATAGTTTCTTTTTTTATGTATTTGTTTAAATTAATGTTACCATCATATATGCTGTCTTACGCTTTGCGGTCAGTCGATTTTGCTGTAAAATGTTGATATACAATGGGGAAATGAGGTTTTGGGGTTGGAAGGGTTTCCATTTTGCGGTTAGATTTCGATTACTAAAGCACCGCACTAACCTGAACTAATAGTAGCTACTAAACATATAGCAGAACTATTTGCTCTTAATATCACTTTTGGACGAACGATTAATTCTGATGTTTGATTCTGTCTTTTCCCATAATTTACTAATCAGCTAAAAGACAAGTTGTTCCATCTGTAATCTCAAGGACGTAACCGGGATAAGCAATCACCGATTTGACCGTCTCCGTGATATGGAATATTTTGTTTACATTATTGCAAGTACCTGGGTACCAAGCATTGCTCGTGGTGCTTAATTTTGTCGAGACATTAAGAAATAAGCATTGGTCCACATATATGTACGATTTCCATGCTTACAAAATATTGCCTGAAATATGTAATAAAACAAATGTTATAATGTAGTCTCGTGTAATTGTAGGCCTAAATAAACACACAATGTACTGACACACAACAAAATACCAAAATACAAAATCTGCATTTAAAAATATTATCATTACGGTATTATCAATTGTTTACGAATTGATGTTATAAAATGTTAATCTCATATTTTATAGCTTAGTGGCCTACCTTTGACATCGTGTTACCTCTTCCAATTAATTGAAAACGCCGTTAACACATCGTACAGTTTTGTGCTAGGCCTAAGAAAATGATTTTTGTATTAAAAACAACGAATTCCATTGATAAATCTACTCTTAGAAGTATAGTGTAACTACTCTCAATACTTAACATTAAAGTTGTAATATTTTGAAGTTTTATTCATTAACATGTAATTTATTGTACATCATTTCCTATATTGTATTGACGTGTATTTCATCTTGCATATACTGTATAAATTAATAACTTGTGTTTTTTTAGACAGATTCATTACTATTCTGATTTTTACACGGATGGATATATATATTGTGTATCCGTAAAAGTCGTGTATCCGCACGGAGTCGTGCTTGTAAAAAGTGGCTCCGTCAACAACTTCTCATGAAGATATAAACCTCGAAATATGTACAAAATCAAGAACTGTTGCTGCTCTATATAAATGGAACCACTATTCATTCAGTATAGTGATGTAATCTAGGAATAAAAACCTGACCACAAAATGGAAAACTTCCACCCTTAGAACCTCCTCACCCCTCACGCATTTCTACACTAGGCCGGAAAATGGACTGACCGGTAAATTGACTGACCGTAAAGTGGAAGACACCATTACACAGTTGTCTTTAATTTACACAGAACCTGAACCAATACTATTCATAAGTTAACAAACTTGGTTATAAACCATAATTGCACCCTGATGTTTAACATACAATAGGCCTATAGATACATCGAAATTGAATTACATTTCTTGTAGATCCTACTGTAAATAAAACATAACTGAAATCAAATCAAATCGATGTTTATTTAACAAGTAATAATGAAGCGTTACAATGTATGATATACAAAAATTATCACATGGGCATAAGTATTTATGCCTGTGCGTGATAAAAGTTCTACACTGGCTGCTTAATGATAATACTGATACTATTTTCACACACACAAAAATATTTACCATTCTTAATTCAATACAAATTAAAAACATCTTTTAAGTAGGGTAAGAGTCGGAAATGGATTGGGGATTGCGGGTTTAGACTGCAATCAAATTGACTCAGTTTCTTTTGAAGACAATAATGTTTAATAATTTGGAATAAAAGAATCGTTCTTTATTTGGTAAAGGTGAATTTATACGGTCGATGTGGAAAATATTTATTTAAAAATGTAATCAATTTTTTTACAAATTGGTGTTATTGGGTAGTTGAATTTGAATTGAAGTGAATCAGAATGAATTGTTTGAAAGAACACTTTTTAGTTGTACACAGTAAGAACACGTCACAGTAAGTATTCCGGGCTGATAAGTGACTCGGCGTTTTCTGTGCCCATCTCCACTAGACAAGTAGTCAATGTCCTTTTATATACATTAGTAGATTCCTGCATCTCTTATCTGGGGGGGGGGGGGGGGGGGGTAAGTTGCGTAAAACAAAGTTAATAGGAGTTTGTAAAATTAATTGATTTAAATACTCTCGGTACCTGCAGGCCTGTCTCTACCGCTCTATATGTCCTATATTCATGTTGGTATGATTATTAAATCTGAATTTAGTAAAGTGAATGTAAATCAGTTTCTAATGATTGTTTAATGTAACTCATGGTTTGCTCATGGATATTCTCGTGGTGATGAGAGTGTCCCTAACCTCTACAAATAAATCGTAGATTGCTCGTCCATTGTCATTTCAATAAACAATTAAATCATATCTTAAAGTAATCGACCTATGGCCCCTTTCTTTTTGGATATGATTTCCAGTAAAGATCGTGAGGGTGATAGTTTATAGCAAATGAACTAAAATGTTACTTATTTATTTATAAAAAAATAGAAAGCGTATTAAAATATGATTATTTTGTTTATTTTTACCCCAAAATAGTAATAAGAAGTTCGAAATTAACAGTCTATTCACTCTTAAGTCAAAACGTTAACTGATGACTAATGAAATGTTAATAAACGATCAACAAGTTGAGGTAGCGAAAGAATATTGGTGATAACAACGGAATGTTGTGGTTGTAAGATAGGTTAAAGGAAAACAAATAATCTTGTAATATGCGTCTTGTTTTAATCTTAACCATAAAATTGTTGTAAGCGATTCAATACTGTGGTTTTATACTCTTTGTTGATACAGCAAACTATTAACTCCTAGTATTGTGGAAAAAGATTGTTTATGACAATGACACTGCATAATGCTGCGAGTATTACGAAGTGATGCCAGCGTACCATCAGAGCCAGTGGGTGCTTTATAGCTCGTAAACAAGCATCTCAACACAGCTTTTCACGCCACTCTACTTTGAAATTTATTAGTCGGATTTTTCACTAGGAAAGTATGATTCTACTTGATGCTTCATTACCAAACAACACTCAAAAGGAAATAACTGTTTCCTAATCCCAGTGCTTGTACATCCTACATAAAATGTCCTCAAGTATTGATAAGTGATATTGAAGAGCAAATACTTAAATCATCGATAAAACCAACGGTTGTTGGGAATATTCAAAAACAATTACAGCAAGTTGTGCTTTTAAAATTTTTTTAACCAGCATAAATCCCTATGCTGTCATCTGGCAGCAGTGGAGGCCCTCACATGGCCTCGCCTCGGATGGCACTTGTCCTAGACAATTGGGCAGTTAGGTTAGGGTTCACCTGACGGTTATCTGTAAACAGAAGATACAATATGTGCCATGTACTCATTATGTCGTCTGCTGGCTGTGTAGTGGGTGACAGACTTTGACAAAGAAACGCTATTGAAACTGTCAAAGAAGAATATTTATTGTAAATACACCACAGTGAAAAAGCCATTCCACTCCTACGTCAAAATACTGAATTTAAAATAAAACACCGTAGTATATGTTTAATCACTAAGACCTAAAGTGACATTTCGTCTTGAGCTTTGAAGAGTTGAGCTAAAGTCGAAGACATTTTGGCCCGCATAATAAACAATTTTTATCATACTAAACTAGACTTACTAATTCACAAAACGCAAACTTTAAACATTTGTTTGTAAAGCTACTATCTTATTTTACTATTCTACATCAACAGTTGCTATCATAGATAAGGTTTAACAGGTATTACCCCACCAACACTATGATGAATGAAATTCAGGGTTGTTAGGATTACTGTATTCACAAACAATCACAGCAAGTTCTGCTTTTAAATAGTTCTGTAACAAACATTATATTGCTTCGTCATACGGTAGGCCTAAATAGGAATGCATTAACGAAATATTATATAACGCGTTTTATGTTTTTTTTTTTCTTGGAAACATAATACTTGATTAAATGTATTTTCCTAATTTATAATTAGCATAGTTAAATTGTTAAATTAAATATATATTTATAACTAAAAGTAGCATAGTATAACTTAAATCACGGAGTTGAAATAGTTTTTTTATAAAAAATTTGGGTTGCACAGTTGTGTGTGTTTTATTGAAAAAATGCTAGAAAAACACTTTCAGTAAAAAGCAAATATGTTATCAAAGACTGAAAAAAACATTATTCACACAGTTCTTACTTAATTGTAACACTAATTAACTAGTCAAACTTATAATTAATTATAAGGTAAAAAAACTCAAGAATTGATATTCTTACAAAAATACTCTCAGGTAAAGTTGACGTTATAACTGCTGGACTTGTTGAATTATAATAGAAATGATCATCGAGGCGTGTCGTGTGCTTTGGCAAAACGCCCTTACATGAACAAACGGATACACAAATATTACTATGATTGTAAATTTTCCTTTTTTTGTAGGCTTAAATGTATCAATTTGCATAACTCCATAGCATAACTCAAGATTTTAACAACAGAACTTTACGCGATACGTCCAAAAAATTGCTCGGGATAGAACCGGATTCCTAATTAAAACCGTGCAGGATGAAACGGGATGTTAATTTACATTCACATACAACGCAATTGTCATTAGGCAATCTCATTTACGTATTTAAATTGGTATTTTTAATTATGTATGTGTGAAATTAAATGGAATTGTTAATCAGTGAGCGGGATTTTATATTTTCTCACGTGGAAACTTCTAAAGCAGGGCAGCCACGTGCCCCAATCCGTAATCAGCTGTAGTAGCTGTGTAACATCATTAACTTCCCTACTTGTCTAAACATTTTAAATTTAATCTATAACGTTGGCAGCATAACTATTCTATAATCTATGGTTGGCAGTTAAAACTGACCCTAGATAAGCCATCAACCATTACCAATACTGCACTTTTGTTGTAGAAATGTTCTTTTTACCGGTTGTTCCAAATTATCTATAGAAACCTAAAGTACAGTGAAATTCTAGATACAGGGCAGTTTAATGTTTTTAACCAGAGTGTAGTAATGGGGGTAGTTAAAATTTTTTGTTAACACATACAAAATGAAACAAAGATACCATAGTGATGCCATTGAATTTATTATGTATGACGTTTTATTATTAAAACGTTAACTTTGATTTATTCATTTCACAGTATAGATTGAAAGCCGTCTTAGGCTCGCTTAGAGCTCTGCCCCCAGGCCCCCATTGAGGGTGGTGGCTTATTAGATTACCTACTACATAAAAACGGGAGATTTAAGGGATTTTTTTTTGGGGGGGGAATGCATTTAGAAAATGTAACGTTTTGGATTTTCTGGGTTGTTTGGGACCCAGACGGACCTCCACAAAAGATTTCAGATCTCTAGATAACCTAGAAGTGCCTAAACAGTTTGTTCTGTTGCTAAACGCTAATAATTTACCTACTTACATTTATGTTTTGTTTGTGTGTCAGTGAATGCTAATTCTCCATAAGAAATACGTAAAAAGCGTCCAAAAAGCGTTAAAAAACTATCTTTTTTATTAAAAATCCGGCATTTTTAATTTTGTTGAATAGTTTAAAGTTATATATGGTCACTTAAGGCACTTTCCTTTCAAAGTTGGAAGCAATGTACGAAAAGTCGTTTTAAATATTAACAACTCATAAACAATTGAGAATTTTCACAATTTTTGGAAGTAGCGCTTTTTTGAATCTGAAGGAGTGTGATTTCGAAAAACGCTTAAGAGTGTCATGTAGAAAATTTCATTCCGAACCTACGTTGTTTCCTAAAATTTCTAGCTCTCATCGTTTTTGAGCTACAACCGTAAAAAAACGTGTTTTCCCCAAAAACGGGGAATTTAAGGGATTTCTTTTTTTTGGGGGGGGGGGTTACAATTTCTAAACGTAACTTTTTTTGAATTTCCGGTAGTAAGGACCGATATGAACCTCCACAAAAAAATTATGCTCCCTAGCTACTCTAGATGTGTCCACACATTAGTATACCTGATTAGTCAGTGAGTTACACATTGGGCAGTATGGCTGTATAGTTAATAGTTAATTGGATGATTAGATGATTCTACAGTAACTCTTAAAGGAATTATAAGAAATTATACACTTAAGATAGCTGATATCGTTTGTCGTTTGTCTCACTACTCGCCAAGTAAAGCTCCCACACTATTAAATTAGGAATTCCTATTCGATCGTAAAAAGAGGCTTGAAGTTTATACCTGATCTTTTATAACGGCTTATAAAACCAGGTATCAAGTCAATCCTGAAGGATGACGCGTGTAGATAGTATCATGGTGATATTATACTGTACTTTATAACGTTTAGCAATAGAACTGCTTAGCCAATCTAGACCATCGTTAGTTAAATAAAATGTCTAGAGAAATGAAAAGTTTATTGACGTATGGTGATTTTAGAGATAACTCTTGAAATATATGGTAGGGTAGATTATAAAATGTAGGTTGTGACTAATTTTTTCATGTCCCTTCAATTGATAAATGCCTTACGTGAATAATAATGTAAGATACAAAACTGATCTGTAAGATTTAGATTAATAACATTACTTTTGAAACGTAATAATAAGATTAGGTATACGTTTAGTTGAGGGTAATGCAATTTGCAGAAACTGTTTTTATAGACCACCCCCCCCCCCGCCATGGTACTAAAAAAAAACAAGTTGTCACTAACGGTAACCTACCGTCCTGAGAGAAAGAGTTAATTGTATTATTTGTCCAACCTTCATAACCTATGATGGAAGGTTAAAAGTCTATTATCACATAGCTAAAATCCATTGGTGATTGGGAGGTTTTGAATGCGGGACATCGAGGAACGAAGCACTCCTCTCAGCCACTAAGCCAGCTTAATTATACACACCTACTATTTAGAACTAAAAGGCTGTTTCGGATGTTCTAAATAAACCGTTAAGAGAAGGCTAAGTGCATATGTTGATGGATATAAAAAGATAAGGAGGATGCGATACTCAGCTAATATGAAACTGGTTTATTGTTCTATATTCGTATTTCCCAAGCGACCTTGGGATTACTTTTACGGTCGTATTTTACATGTTCATGCACTAAAATAACTAGGTGCGTACATAGTTTTATGTTTAAAGGTAAAGGTGCTTACCAGCTTAACTAATAGAAACAGAATTATTCACAAGAATAATGTATTCACTGCAATTTACATTGGCAGGAATAACGCGAAAAGAGCAAGTAGATTTGAGAGAAGAGCGTCCTAAAACCAGACGCCAGTACCAAACGAGCCTTCATGTTTTTTTTTTGCGAATTTCGACGTTTTCCATTCATTAATGATACAATTCAGAAAGACATGATACTTTGTGCAAAAGTTAGTGCTATTTGTCATTACTTTCTTTCTATGTTTGAAGTTAATTTCCTTAGATTTTCAAAGACCGTGGATACATTTGTAAAAATTACACACGAAGAGATAGACTGAAAACTAGATTTTAGACCTGTGTTTATAGAGTGTTTTTACCTAACGAAAAAATACACAATATCTTTTAATGGAGTTTGTATTCACTCTGTATTGAGCAATCTCTGCTCTGTACCTTGCATTAGAAGTTTGATAAAAACTTGCTTGGTATCATGTTTTACACCAACATGTTTTTGGTGGGAATTGATGCTCTAAAAAATTCTGGTTTCAAGTAATATAAATCGAAGAAATATAAATTCATGCTCCAATCTGAATAGGCTGTAACAGACCGCAAGGACCAGTCAGAGGACACCCAAACTGTAATTCGGACCCAAAATCAATCCAAATCATAATCAATTGACATCGAAACTGACCTTTCTTTTTACTCCAATCATTCTTTTAACCCTATTCAGACATGAAGGCCTTGTCTGACACCTAATTTAATCCAAATATAGATGGTAATTGTTACATTTATAGATCTTAATCATCCAGAATAATACTCATACAAGCGGAAAGTCAGGCCAATACCTATTTAACGTTCTGTGGTCAAATTATTTTCATACTATTTTAATATTGAAAGGAGATTACAAAAAGAGTTGATTTATTATAAGTTAATTATCCATACTAATACTCATAGAAGCAGATGGTCAGGCTAATCCCTATTAATGGTATTGTGGTCAAGCTAATTGCAACCCTTTTAATATTGGATTGGGATTACTGACCTCTTTGATTTACTATTAGAACGCTTTCAGTTTAACATCCAAAATGTTCATGTCTATAGTTTACTATACATTATATTTTCATCTACATCATTCCAGTGTCTTATATGTGCTTTGCAGCCATAGCCAATATCAGTAAAATAGATCAACCCTTTTTTACAATGCTTGTAAATGACACATTCACGCAATTTTGAACTGATTTCTTAGGTCACTAAATTGTTCCATAAATAATTAAATCATCTCACAGAAGAATCTACTTAAGTTCATAGCTATACCTAAACGAAGGAAGTAATATAATTCTCAATAAATAACATTATAGACTGTTATTGATTAGTATTATGTAGGATTTTTTTACGCTGCACTGTATCTTAAAAGTTGTGTTTTCTAAGAACGTTTTATTAAATCGTTAAGTAAATATTTTTCATCTCTCTTTCGGCGTTTTCATTTGCCCTCTTTCACTGGCCAGTAATATTTTAGAAAGTTATCTCTAGTGTTCAGGAAATAAAAAAAACTAATTAGCCTATGTGAAAACAACAACATTCTTGCTAAACCTCAAACCTTTAGTTTAAGGCATTTCATGCCTTCCTGCACTAGCCTATATATTTAGAATTTTCAATTTTGTTTAATATTTGTCTTATACCATACAGATTTTATACTATACATGTAGTTGGTGTTTGTATTATTATAAAACAAATTGTGTACGCAAATACGCTTGCCTAGTCACAGTCTCCAGTTAAGACTTGGATCAGCTGTTTCCCCTCCATCATACTTTGAGGGGGGGGCGCAGTGCGCACGGCACAGACACTAGTCAGAACTAGTCAGCACTTCTCGGTGCACCACTTGACGCTTGCCGCCCTGATAACAATCATGTCATGTAAGTACAGTAATAGTATTCGATATTAATTAGGGCACATGTTACTCTTAATCGTTTTCATTTAGATATTATGTTTGTTTCTATAAACTATTTAGCGATCAGGAGCAACATTTCGAGATAAATAATAGATTTTTCACCTTTCTCTCGTTCATGGACTAGTATAAACCTGTATGAAAACGCGTGGTTAGGCTTTAAATTTGGAAACTACTAGTATTATTTAAATAATTCTTTAACGTTCCATAAGCCCTTTCGTAGAAAACAGTGAATTCCGCAATTTTGATTTGGATAGCGTAGGCCTAACTTATTTTAACAAATTAGACACATAGGACATTTCCCCTAACTCACGTGGCCATAAGCCTGCGGAGCTCTTTTTGTCGACATAATGTGTTATTGGTGGAATCTTTCAGTCATACGATATTAATTATTTTTGTGTCAGAGTAAATGTGAATCCGCAAATATTATGTTACTTAGGCTATAGATAATATTAGTACCCAATATTAGGAACTTTTACACGAAGCTTGGCCAATTTAATTGAATGTTTATTCATATTTCGATTAATTATTATCAGAGTGCTAGGTAACAAATTCAGATTTCTGCGTGTAAAAATATAGAATCCTGTAGCAATTTAAGATAGGAGTTGTTTTGACAAGAACATTACAATGAGGTTATAAGAAATTGAAAATTTAATAAAAATAAAAGAGAACCAGAATCCAATTGTATGCCTTTCTTCTATGTAAATGGTCTAACGCATATTTAGGTACTCATAATGGGCAATGTAAAAGATTTAGAACGATCTAAGCTCAATTTCAAATGGTGTAGATAACTAAGATTAGAAAAGACAACACCCAGAGAATAAATACATGAATACATTGCTAATCAAACTTATCTCTTACAATCAATTATAAGTAGTGCTATTCGTGGCTATCCCTTTTAGAGTCAACAGACAAATCTTAAATAGTATTATACTGCTGCAGAATTGCACTTTAAACGTACATTTTTATGAATTGATAAATATAATAGCCTAAGCGGTTTTAATTCTTAAAAGACCAAATATTTTGATCAGCGTTTTTTTTTATTGTAAGCTTGACGATGTCAAAGCTCTAAATAACTAACGAAAATGTATGTAGCAAGTTTTAAAGCATGCTGTCCAAATGACATTGACTTTCTGATGGGGTATCTTCAGCCATTATTTGTCTTGCATACAAACTTACACATAAATTCAAATTTGTAAATCGAGATAAATTTTAATAATAAGTGACTAGAGTTTGCTTATAATCTATCAATTGATGCAATTCAACACAATCTTCTACGTGCTGCTGTTTACAAAAAAAAACCCCATTTAATAGTATATATTAAAAAATAACAAAAATTGAAGTTTTGTTGATTCCCAAAAAAAAAATTTATGGATCATTTCAGTTATCACTGTATACTTGATTTATTTCAATATATTTATTTCAATTTATTTCAATTTATTTTATTTATTTATTTATTTCAATCCGTATAGTAGTTTTTAAACTTTGATTTTACATTTTTAAAATTTTTTAAACTTTAATAATTTTTAATTACATTTTGTTGCAATAGATTTCTAATTCTTGAAAGGTTTTTATAATTACTGCCGAATAACAAACAAATGTTCAACTTAGGCTACTGTAGTTGGGAAGACAGCCAAAAATGTTGTCTGCAAAACAAGTAGTGTTTGTAATTCAGTAAATAGCAATTATTATACGGCATTATCTTTGTATTCATAAATAATCTATACTTTTTTAGTTCTAAAACATCTAGGCAGATTTAATTCGAGGCTCTTGATGACATCCCTAAATAACTTTCTTTCAAAACTACATTCTTGTACAAAACCGATTACTAACAACTTTTGTAGAAGTTGTCATTTAATACGCCTTATACAAATACCTTTTAATTGATAAGATGATAAAGGGTATGCACGAGCTATATGTCTATAGGTGCATATATCATCTGGGCGGTGTTTATTTAGCATAAACCTCCCTATGATAGACATATTGTTCTTATGGTAAACAACTAACTTATGTATTTGGTCTGTAGATAAGGTTATTGAAATGGATCTGTAGACCAGTCAATTGCAGACGTTGTTTGGATGTGGATATGGGGCTGATTAAAATATATCATTGCAATAGGAAGTTATGAACCGGCTTCCTTAGTTATATTACTAATATGCCTTTAACAGTTTCATATGATGAACTTAAACAAAATACACGTTTGTATTATGAACAAAGCTGATAGATTTATTACGATTTTTGTTCCTAGATACCATCAATACTGATTGTATAGGTCTGTTCTAGCGTCGACAATAATAATTTTTGCTGTCGACAATAATAATTTTTTCTATATTTAGAGGACACACAAGTGATTCATTGGACTTGTTTTAATAAGAATAAAATTCCCTATCTTTATAAATGCAAATTTTCAAATGCTTCGAATCCCATATCACAAAATTTGTTTTACGCTAAGTCAAGAAAATGGAAAAATTATAATTTTTCTACATGCCAGACTTACAAAATTTGTAGTAGACCAACCTGGTACAACTATAGTACATGTGTATATGAAGCTTAATAAATACATTTATTGTGTGGGGGAAATGTTACTGCTCAATAAATGCAATATCCTGATCGGTGCGAATTTGTTACGTAACATGATAACTTTAATTGTAAAAGAAATATCTTGAAATGTTTTTATGGTAGTTATGATTTTTACAAACAGGACCAAAGATTAAAACAATTAAATAGGTTTAGAATTTTCTTTTATTATGAAAAAGGTCAGAAGTCACACATTATATAGGCCTACGTTAGAGTTATTTTGTGACATATACATCATAAACATAAACATAAAGTAAAATATCCAACAAGAAACAATTAATTTCTGGATCTCAAAACAAACTTATTTATTTGATTTCCAAAAATATATCCTATGTCATGTGTTTGAAATCTCACGTACATAATGCTATATTTTTTTAAAACAATAGCTGTTGTGTTTTATTGCATTTTGAAAACATTCATCTTGTTAACTTTTCAAGCAATTATCAATCTCAATGTATTAAACATGTTATTTTGCGTAACAAATATTAACTTGAAAATATTATAAATTGTATGTTTGTTTGTTTTAAAGATGCAGATCGGGATAAACTTGAATGATTGCGTGAACCAGGAAGATCAGACCATTGGAACGGTGTATTAGGGAATTTTGAAGTTCCCAAAAATGATTTATTTTTTAATGTTTACCCTTTAAATATGAAAATGTTCAATTTGCATTGCGGCCATCGTGTAGGTCTAAGCTTATTAATATCTTTGTATATTGCAGCCTTGTTGTACTATCAAAGGTTACGGAGCAAATTTAAAAAAAAACAGTGAATTCAAAATTATCTTACGGAGAAAAGAAAACCGTTGTAGTTTGCTTGTTTGAAATATGTTAATCAAATTAGAACAAATATTTATTTTTTCCTACATTATTAATATGTAGTCAATAAAATTTAATGTTTGTTACCCCTGAGCTGTTGGACATAATGTTATACTAAATTACTTATTACGCAATCCTGTCACAGCTCAAAACATTTATTCAAATTAGGACATGTTTCCGTGTTAAAAAAACCATCGTCAAGTATTCAGGTACTTGTAGAGTTGATCAGTTGCATAGAACGTCAAAAGCTGAACACATTACGGCACGAACAAAAATACGAAAAAGTATCAAAATGAACATTGAGACATTTAAAAAGTACTCGTTAAATCTAATGTTAATCAGACAGGGAATATAAATATATTGGTTATGGAAAAATGAAATATTAATTCTGCCCTTTTAACAATTTGGTTTTATATATGTTACAGATAGACGCCAATGGCTGAGAAAATCCCGCAAATGGTTCCACATCGACTGCAAGGTCACGGACGCACTCGACATCGGCCAATTTTCGCTGACTGGGCAGTCCTTAACAACATTAACGTAATCCACCGCCGCACCGTCGCCCCGGCACGTGAGGAACACCGTGATCAGAGACTTTGCCGCCAACTCCACTATCCGAGACCACATCGATGGACTTCGGCCGACACTCGAAGAGGCGGCGGAGGCATCTCCTTGGGAACACATCCAGGTCCTGATAGCTGAGGACGACCCCTAGCTTCGCCCCAATCACGACATGACGTTGACGTCTACAGGTTGCTGAGCTTCCAGGGATTAAACCCACAGCTGACAAGTATATGCTCTATGAAAGAGAAGGAGCTTGAAGAGAAGCGCAGTGAACAGGGACTCAGTTAGATATCAAGATGCCGAGATAGCACGATAAATCAAGATAGGTCGAACGCACAGATACATCAGTAGTTGAGCAACCAAATACAGAAACAGCTCTCAACTCACTAGTAACTACCTGAAAATATATAATTCCACGGATTCCAACTTCAATCTAGTCAATCTACGTTTGCCACCATCCATTTTTGTCCTAACATGTTGTAATCGTTACACTTTCCTTCTTCGTGTTACAAATGTCAATCATAATCTTTACCAACATTCATTCCTGTATCATATATCCTATACCTGCAAAAGATATATACCAGCTTATTATGCAGTTCATGCTTCTACTCTCCTAAAAACTACTTCACATTATAATATTTCTATATTAAAAAATCACATCAACAGATATGTTCATGTTCTACTACGTTACTAACACATTTAAATCCCAAAGTTATTTCCTATTGCCTCAGTTTGTACCTATTTCAGCCTATTTCACAGCCGTTTAATCACTAAATCCCAATCTCCCGACATGTAAGATTGCAACAGTACATTTGTCCTATTACTTTTAATTCGTTACAAATGTCCCACCTCCTTTATCGTTATTGCAAATTATCAATCGCAATCATTCCTTTATATCGTTTGACCCAAATTAGTCCAACGCTACTAATGTAAACCCTCTTTCTATTAAATTTGTTTTTAACTGTGACAAATTTAATCCCCATTTTAATCTACCAATGCCATATCACATTTCTTGAACTGACACAAAACTGACTCAAGCCATATCGTAGTACCCCAATATATATTGAATTATCCTAGTCACCCTACACCAAGATAGCAGAAAAGCAGACACAGCAGTTGATAGACGACAAGGTTCAGAAGAAACTCTGGACCCATTTATGACTTCCTGAATATGTGTTCTTCTACAGCCTGCGCCTATGAACTTCATACAGTATCTTATAAGCCAATGAAGGTTGAAGCCAATGAAACCGAAATAAAATTGAGAGTTAATCTTTAAAATCATTCATTCAATGGTGATAAATTTTCAACACTTAATCAATTTAAAATATTTCAAAGCCTATTTACACTGTCATTTATCCACTACATTTTTATAGCCAGCCAATCTACATATGCCACCATCATTTTGTCCATACATTTCGTAATCTTTACAATCGTTCACTTTCCTTCATCGTTATTACGAATAACAATTGTAATTTTTTACCAGCATTCATTTCTACATCATCATATACGTGCAAATATGTCTACCGTCTCGATCCATGGATCATTTCCTGCTCTCTAGAAATTTTCTTCACATAAAAGTATTTATATACTCAACAATCAAATAGCCATCTTTTTTATAATCTCAAATGTCACTAACACATTAAAACCCCAAAGATATATCCTATTTCCTCAGTTTAAACCTATTTCAGAATATTTCACTGCCGTTTAATCTATAGATTTCAATAATGTAAGTTATACTAATAAACAGTACATTAGTCCTATAAATCGTTCTTCCAATTATCATCATAATTGTTGCATTTTTCCTCGTCCTTTATCGTTAAAAATACCAATCGCAAGGCATTCAGTCTAATGCCCCATATGTTAGCCATCTTTCTATCAAATACGTTTTTAACTTTGACAAATCCGATCCCCATTTTGAATCTACCAATGCCATCCCACATTTCTCAAACTAAAACTAACACAAATCAAGTGTGTCACATGCAACGCACAATATATTGAATTCGCCTAGTCAACCTACATTGAGATAGAAGAAAAGCAGATCAACAGCGTTTGCTAGACAACACGGTCCAGAGGAAATTCTTGAATCATTTATGGCCTGAATATGTGATCTTCTACAGCCTGCGCCTATGAACTCCATATCTTCTAAGTCAATGAAGACACATAGAACCGGGTTAAAACTGAGAGCCAATTTATAAAATCATTCTTTTTATGATGATCAATTCTCATAATTTTATAAACTACATCGTTGAACTTATTCTATTCCTGCAAAATATGTCTAACATTTCTTTTAACATCCTATTTTACAATTAATTTATCTACTCTCCTAAAAATACTTACGAAGTTTTTCAAATAATAATATCCCAATGTTCAACCATAAGAGTCTTTGCTGACGCTACAGTACACGCATATCTCAGCCAATTCCTTTCTATTTTAACTATTATATCTCTATATACAGCCGATCTACGTTTTCCACCATCATATTGTTCTTACATCTCGTAATCGTTACACTTGTCTATTTTACCTTATCTTTATTACGCACGTCAGCCGTAATTTTTACCAGCATTCATTTACATATCATCATATACCTGCAAATATATCTGACACCTTGTTCTACAGTTGATTCTTCTGCTCTCCTAAAATATTCTTCACCTAATATTATTCATAAACTCAACAATCAAATCGCAAGAACATTTCATATTCTACTAAGTTACCAAAACATTTAAACAACAAAGTTATTTTCTATTAATTTGGTTTGAACCTATTTCAGCCTCTAACACTGCGGTTTATTCACTAAATCTCAATCTCCCGACCGAAATGTAAGATTTTCAAAAGTCTATTTGTCCTTTTACTTTTTAATCATTACAAATTCCCCTCCTTCTTAGTAGTTTATTACAAATGTCAACCGTAATTTTTCCTATAAATAATTTTGCCGTAATCCACTTAAGTCTAATGTCACATATGTAAAGCATCTTTCTGTGAAATCCGACATAGTTCAGAAGAAACTCTGGATTCATTATGACTTTCTGAATATATTTTCTTCTACAGCCTGAATCTATGAACTTTATATCATCCAAGCCAAAGAGACACATCGAACCGACATCAAACTGAGAGCCAATCTTCAAAATCACTCTTTTAATGATGACGATTGCCACCAATTGATTCAGGTTAACCCATAACCTACAACTTTGAACCTATCCTATTCCTGCAAACTATAACTACCATCCTATTCTACAATTCAATTATCTACTCTCCTAAAAAATCTTCCAACATTGTATAATAATATGCCAATTTTCAACCATAACAGTTTTGCTGACGCTGTATTCCACGCATATCTCAGCCAATTCCTCTGTATTTTAACTATTATATCTCTATATCCAGCCAATCTAAGCTTGCCTCCATTATATTGTCCTTACAATACTAATTGTTACGTTTGTCCTATTTCTTCTTCGTTATTACGAATAACAGTCGTAATTTTTCCAAGCGTTATATTCCATATCATCATAAGACTTCAAATATAACTACCACCCTGTTCTAGAGTTCATTCCATATCGTTATTACAAATTTTAATCGTAATCTTTCCTGTAAGTCATTTTATCCACTTCAGTCCAATGACACATTATGTAAACCATCTTTTGTATAAAATTCGTTTTTAACTGTGGCAAATGTAATCCCCATTTGTAATCTACCAATGCCATCTTACATTTCTTAAACTGACACAAAAACTACTCAAGCCATATCGTCACCCCGCACAAGATACTAGATTCCCCTTGTCACCCTACATCAAGGTAGCAGAAAATAAGATCAACAGCAGTTGCTAGACAACAAGGTTCAGAAGAAACTCTGGATTCATTATGAATTCCTTAATAAAAGTTCTTTTACTGCCTGCACCTATGAGCTTCAGATCTTCTAAACCAATGAAGACACATCAAACCGATATCAACTTGAGAGCCAATCTTTAAAATCATTATTTAAACGATGAGAAATTCTCAATGTGAAATCAGATTTAACTATAACCTATATCTTTGAAACTATGCTATTACTGCAAAATATATCTACCATCCTATTTTACAATTAATTTATCTTCCCTTCTAAAAGTTCTTCCAAAACATTTTAATAATAATATTCTGTTATTCGCCCATTTCAGTCTTTGCTCACGCTGAAGTCCATGTATATTTCAGTCAATTTCTCTGTATGTTCTCTATATCTAGTTAATTTAAGTTTGCCAGCATCTAATGTCCTAACATTTCGTAATCATTATACATGTCCATTTTCCTCTAACGTTATTACGAACGTCAGTCGTAATGTTTAAGAGCATTCATTTATAAATCATCATATGCCTGCAAATATATCTTACACCTTGTTCTACAGCTCATTGTTCTGCTCTTCTGACATATTCTTCACTATACTCATAACATAAGATTATTCGTATACTCAAAAATCAAATCGTGAGAACATTTCGTATTTTACTACGTTACCCACACATTTAAACCCCAAAGTTATTTATATCAATTTAGTTTGAACCTATTTTAGCCTATTTCACTGCGGTTCAATCACTAAATCCTAATCTCCCATCATGTTAGATTTTCAAAAGTCCATTTTTCAATACATTTTTATTCTTTGCAAATGTCCCGCCTCTTTTGTTGTTATTACAAATGTCAACAGTTATCTTTCCCAATAATAATTTCATGCAATGATACATATGTAAACCATTTTTCTTTATAATTAGTTTTTTAACTGTGGTAAATTAAATCCCTATTTGTAATCAACCAATGTCACGTCCCATTTCTCAAACTGACACATAAACTACTCAAGCCATATTGTAGTACTACTTAAGATATTGAATTCTCCTGGTCAACCTACATCAAGATAGCATAAAAACATTGGAAAAACGATTGCTCGGCCACAAGGTTCAGAATAAATTCTGGATTCAGTATGAATTCCTGAATATTTGTTCTTCTACAGCCTATGTACTTTATATCTTCCAAGCCAATGAAGACGAACGTCTTCAGTACTGGTGAAGAAAAATCTGCTCTATATAATGTTAAAACAAGCTAAGCTGTATCAGCTGTATTTTTTTTTTCTGGAACAAAAAAATGTTTAGTCCAAAATGCATTATCACACATCTTCTTCCAGAATGGTCAGAAATATAACTACTACCTTGTTCTAGAGTTCATTCCATATCGTTATTAAAAATTTTAATCGTAATCTTTCCTTTCAATCATGTTACTCACTTCAGTCCAATGACACATTATGTAAACCCTCTTCCTATAAAATTAGTTTTAGCTGTGACATATATAATCTAAATGTGTAATCTATATAATGCCATCTCACATTTCTCAAACTGCCTGCACCTATGAGCTTCAGATCTTTCAATCCAATAAAGACACATCGAACCGACATCAAATTGAGAGCCAATCTTTAAAATCATTATTTAAATGATGACGAATTCTCAATATTAATTCAGATTAAACTATAACCTACATCTTTGGTACTATGCTATACCTGCAACATATATCTACAATTTTTTTTTACAGTTAATTTATCTACTCTCTGATAAATTCATCCCAATTTATATTATAATATCCCAATTTTCAACTAATATATCTCTACATCCAGCCATATCTATGTTTGCAACCATCATGTTGTCCTAACATTTCGTATTCATTACACTTGTCCATTTTCCTTCATCGTTATTACGAACGTCAGTCATTATTTCTACCAGAATTCACTTATATATCATCATATACCTGCAAATATAACTGACACCTTGTTCTACAGCTCATTCTCTGCTCTCCTGAAATATTCTTCTCGTAAGATTATTCATATACTCAACAATAAAATCGCCAAAATCTATCATATTCTACTACGTTACTAACACATTTAAACCCCAAAGTTATTTTTCATCAACTAAGTTTGATCCTATTTCTACAGCCTATTTCACTGACGTCACACTATTTCCAATGAAGACACATCGAACCGACATCAAATTGAAAGCCAATCTTTAAAATCATTATTTAAATTATGACGAATTCTCAATATTAATTCAAATATAACCATAATCTACATCTTTGGTACTATCCTATTACATATCGTCAATACAAATTTTAATCGTAATCTTTCCTTTCAATCATTTTATTCACTTCAGTCCAATGACACATTATGTAAACCCTCGTTCTATAAAATTCATTAATAGCTGTGACAAATATAATTTACATTTGCAATCTATCAAATGCTATCACACATTTCTCAAACTGCCACAAAAACTACTCAAGCCATATCGTAGCCTCGCAAGGGATACTAGATTCTCCTTGTCACCCTACATCAAGATAGCAGAAAAAAGATCAACAGCAGTTGCTAGACTTCACGGTACAGAAAAAAATCTCTGGATTCATTATGACTTCCTTAATATGTGTTCTTTTACTGCCTGCACCTGTGAGCTTCAGATCTACCAAATCCAATGAAGACACATCGAACCGACATCAAATTGAGAGCCAATCTTTAAAATCATTATTTAAATGATGACGAATTCTCAATATTAATTCGGATTAAACTATAACCTACATCTTTGGTACTATGCTATTCCTGCAACATATATCTACAATCTTTTTTACAGTTGATTTATCTACTCTCCGATAAATTCATCCCAATTTATATAATAATATCCCAATTTTCAACTAATATATCTCTACATCCAGCCATATCTATGTTTGCAACCATCATATTGTCCTAACATTTCGTATTCATTACACTTGTCCATTTTCCTTCATCGTTATTACGAACGTCAGTCATCAATTTTACCTGCATTCACTTATTTATCATCATATACCTGCAAATATATCTGACACCTTGTTCATTCTTCTGCTCTTCTGAAATATCCTTCTCGTAATTCATATCATCGTATTTAACATCGTATTCATATACTCAACAATAAAATCACCAGAATCTTTCATATTCTACTACGTTACACACATTTAAACCACAAAGTTATTTTCCTTCAACTAAGTTTGAAACTATTTCTACCGCCTATTTCACTGCGGTTTTATCCCTAAAACCTAATCTCATGTAAGATTTTCCCAATTTTCAACTATTATATCTCTACATCCTGCCAATCTACGTTTGCCACCAACATATTGTCCTAACATTTCGTATTCATTACACTTGTCCATTTTCCTTCATCGTTATTACGAACGTCAGTCATTATTTCTACCAGAATTCACTTATATATCATCATATACCTGCAAATATAACTGACACCCTGTTCTACAGCTAATTCTCTGCTCTCCTGAAATATTCTTCTCGTAAGATTATTCATATAGGCTACTTAACAATCAAATTGCAAAAATCTTTCATATTCTACTACGTTACTGACACATTTAAATCCCAAAGTTATTTTCCACAAACTAAATGTGAACCCATTTCTTCAGCCTATTTGAAGCCCCTAAAGGCAAAGTGGACTAACCCTCAAATTTTCTGTTTTGAGATTGGTATAACTACTGGTGAAGAAAAATCAGCTCTATATAATGTTAAAACAAGCCAAGCTGTATCAGCTGTATTTTTTTTTTCTAGAACAAAAAAATGTTTAGTCCAAAATGCATTATCACACATCTTCTTCTAGGCAGAATGGTCAGAAATATAACTACTACCTTGTTCTAGAGTTCTGTAACGAGTCAAATGGGTAGGGGGGTAAAAATATAACGATCTAGACCACGAACATTAAACAGCTAAACATAAGCTGTTGAGTAAGCCTAGTCGCGACACTAAACTGACGTCGTACCTAACCTCCAATTCCAAGACCGCAGACGACGTTGGTGTCAGTTTGGTTGTTTGGCTGTTCGACTGCGTCTGAGGCCGGGCTACGGGAGAGAAGATGAGCAGCGGGGTCACCTTTGAGCGGTACGCGGCTGTAAGCCTGTTAAAGCTGCCATGCGCCTGCCTTCGCTGCCAGTTTTTTTTTGTTTCTGTAACTCGTTGACCAATCAGGAATCGTTTTAACTTTCGTCTCGATTCTGAGACGAAGGTGAAATAAGAAGAAGTTTTGTGAAGATTTGGTCATTCGTATTCCCGGCTTTTGAAGGATTCGCTAATTCGTCTTTTCGTCTTCGATTTGAAGAGTTTTTGTTTTTTTCGTTCGTAGCTTAAAAGTTAGCCTACATTAAGTTCGTGGTGCATCGAGTGCGCTAAAAGTGTTTTACAGTAGTATTACTTCGTTTGGTAAGTTGTGTAAAACTAAGACAACTTAGGTTTTTCTTTTGTCACTTGTGTTTCGGCAGAACTTTGTCGAAGTTCCTAGTCTAGGCCTGATTCGCAGACCTCGTCATACGCTTTAACCAACTCATTTAATTAAAGTATCGGAGTTGGTGACAGATCATTTCGATTAACGTTTCGTAATCCATATCTGGGACTTTCTTTTTAAATTCTTAAACCCCTTTGTAAAGTTCCCGAACGCCCCGCAGTTGGCCCCAGCAGACAGGTTTCTGCTTGATAATTATTGCAGAAGTTTGCTTAAGTTGAACACGTGGGGATGTTGAAGTTTTAGTTTTTCTTTTTTTCGTATCAGCTCCTGAAGCAGTTTTATTTTTAGTTTCAGTTTTTCTCTCGTTTCGTGTCTCACTTGGACAACTTAAGCCAACTCGTTTTCTTGTTTAGTAAATTCAGACTCTGTGGGAGTTAGGCTAGGTTAGGCCTATCTTGTACTAACCTTGTTTGTTTCAGGTTGACGACGTAACTCCGTAGGTAAGCGGAGTGACTACTTAGCTTACTTGTTGATTTGTTAAGTTAGCTAGTAGTGTGTCATTTAGATATTTGCCCACAGAGTCAAGTCAAAATTATTTATTTCCCCACAAGCCCTAGGCTAGAGTGGTGATTTCGAGTAGGGTGTTTAGTAACCCGCAACGTTCGTCTCGAGCTCTGACAACCAGGGCTATCAAACTTAGGCTATCCGAATCACTATCGACTCCTGGGAAACTCCCCGCGACCAGACTAGGGCGAATCCTGGGATCCTCGTTTTGTTACCGGTGGCGTAATTTCCCACTTGTCGTCCGCCAGGAAAATTACGTCACAGTTCATTCCATATCGTTATTAAAAATTTTAAACGTAATCTTTCCTTTCAATCATGTTATCCACTTCAGTCCTATGACACATTATGTAAACCCTCTTCCTATAAAATTAGTTTTTAGCTGTGACATATATAATCTAAATCAGTAATCTATATAATGCCATCTCACATTTCTCAAACTGCCTGCACCTATGAGCTTCAGATCTTCCAATCCAATAAAGACACATCGAACCGACATCAAATTGAGAGCCAATCTTTAAAATCATTATTTAAATGATGACGAATTCTCAATATTAATTCAGATTAAACTATAACCTACATCTTTGGTACTATGCTATTCCTGCAACATATATCTACAACTTTTTGTACAGTTAATTTATCTACTCTCTGATAAATTCATCCCAATTTATATTATAATATCCCAATTTTCAACTAATATATCTCTACATCCAGCCATATTTATGTTTGCAACCATCATGTTGTCCTAACATTTCGTATTCATTACACTTGTCCATTTTCCTTCATCGTTATTACGAACGTCAGTCATTATTTCTACCAGAATTCACTTATATATCATCATATACCTGCAAATATAACTGACACCTTGTTCTACAGCTCATTCTCTGCTCTCCTGAAATATTCTTCTCGTAAGATTATTCATATACTCAACAATAAAATCGCCAAAATCTTGTGACGTAATTTTTTTTTTTTTTTTTTTCTAAAAAAGTTTTAGATTTCTTTAGCGTAATTAACGTAACAAAATATACAATACATGTACACAAAATTATTTAAGCGGAATGATTACTAAATGGCAAATGTGTGAGTGAGTATAAAACTAGTTTCCATCGACCTCAACTTCACCCTCTTCTTCGTCGAATTCTTCTTCATCTGCTGTCGCTTCCTGATACTGTTGATACTCGGACACCAGGTCGTTCATGTTGGATTCTGCCTCGGTAAACTCCATTTCATCCATACCTTCTCCCGTGTACCAATGGAGGAAAGCTTTGCGTCTGAACATGGCCGTGAACTGTTCTGAAATCCTCTTAAACAGCTCCTGAATGGCCGTTGAGTTTCCAATAAACGTGGCCGACATCTTCAAGCCTCTGGGTGGAATGTCGCACACATTTATTGGAAACTCAACGGCCATTCAGGAGCTGTTTAAGAGGATTTCAGAACAGTTCACGGCCATGTTCAGACGCAAAGCTTTCCTCCATTGGTACACGGGAGAAGGTATGGATGAAATGGAGTTTACCGAGGCAGAATCCAACATGAACGACCTGGTGTCCGAGTATCAACAGTATCAGGAAGCGACAGCAGATGAAGAAGAATTCGACGAAGAAGAGGGTGAAGTTGAGGTCGATGGAAACTAGTTTTATACTCACTCACACATTTGCCATTTAGTAATCATTCCGCTTAAATAATTTTGTGTACATGTATTGTATATTTTGTTACGTTAATTACGCTAAAGAAATCTAAAACTTTTTTAGAAAAAAAAAAAAAAAAAAAATTACGTCACAAGATTTTGGCGATTTTATTGTTGAGTATATGAATAATCTTACGAGAAGAATATTTCAGGAGAGCAGAGAATGAGCTGTAGAACAAGGTGTCAGTTATATTTGCAGGTATATGATGATATATAAGTGAATTCTGGTAGAAATAATGACTGACGTTCGTAATAACGATGAAGGAAAATGGACAAGTGTAATGAATACGAAATGTTAGGACAACATGATGGTTGCAAACATAAATATGGCTGGATGTAGAGATATATTAGTTGAAAATTGGGATATTATAATATAAATTGGGATGAATTTATCAGAGAGTAGATAAATTAACTGTACAAAAAATTGTAGATATATGTTGCAGGAATAGCATAGTACCAAAGATGTAGGTTATAGTTTAATCTGAATTAATATTGAGAATTCGTCATCATTTAAATAATGATTTTAAAGATTGGCTCTCAATTTGATGTCGGTTCGATGTGTCTTTATTGGATTGGAAGATCTGAAGCTCATAGGTGCAGGCAGTTTGAGAAATGTGAGATGGCATTATATAGATTACACATTTAGATTATATATGTCACAGCTAAAAACTAATTTTATAGGAAGAGGGTTTACATAATGTGTCATAGGACTGAAGTGGATAACATGATTGAAAGGAAAGATTACGATTAAAATTTTTAATAACGATATGGAATGAACTGTGACGTAATTTTCCTGGCGGACGACAAGTGGGAAATTACGCCACCGGTAACAAAACGAGGATCCCAGGATTCGCCCTAGTCTGGTCGCGGGGAGTTTCCCAGGAGTCGATAGTGATTCGGATAGCCTAAGTTTGATAGCCCTGGTTGTCAGAGCTCGAGACGAACGTTGCGGGTTACTAAACACCCTACTCGAAATCACCACTCTAGCCTAGGGCTTGTGGGGAAATAAATAATTTTGACTTGACTCTGTGGGCAAATATCTAAATGACACACTACTAGCTAACTTAACAAATCAACAAGTAAGCTAAGTAGTCACTCCGCTTACCTACGGAGTTACGTCGTCAACCTGAAACAAACAAGGTTAGTACAAGATAGGCCTAACCTAGCCTAACTCCCACAGAGTCTGAATTTACTAAACAAGAAAACGAGTTGGCTTAAGTTGTCCAAGTGAGACACGAAACGAGAGAAAAACTGAAACTAAAAATAAAACTGCTTCAGGAGCTGATACGAAAAAAAGAAAAACTAAAACTTCAACTTCCCCACGTGTTCAACTTAAGCAAACTTCTGCAATAATTATCAAGCAGAAACCTGTCTGCTGGGGCCAACTGCGGGGCGTTCGGGAACTTTACAAAGGGGTTTAAGAATTTAAAAAGAAAGTCCCAGATATGGATTACGAAACGTTAATCGAAATGATCTGTCACCAACTCCGATACTTAAAATTAAATGAGTTGGTTAAAGCGTATGACGAGGTCTGTGAATCAGGCCTAGACTAGGACCTTCGACAAAGTTCTGCCGAAACACAAGTGACAAAAGAAAAACCTAAGTTGTCTTAGTTTTACACAACTTACCAAACGAAGTAATACTACTGTAAAACACTTTTAGCGCACTCGATGCACCACGACCTTAATGTAGGCTAACTTTTAAGCTACGAACGAAAAAAACAAAAACTCTTCAAATCGAAGACGAAAAGACGAATTAGCGAATCCTTCAAAAGCCGGGAATACGAATGACCAAATCTTCACAAAACTTCTTCTTACTTCACCTTCGTCTCAGAATCGAGACGAAAGTTAAAACGATTCCTGATTGGTCAACGAGTTACAGAAACAAAAAAAAACTGGCAGCGAAGGCAGGCGCATGGCAGCTTTAACAGGCTTACAGCCGCGTACCGCTCAAAGGTGACCCCGCTGCTCACCTTCTCTCCCGTAGCCCGGCCTCAGACGCAGTCGAACAGCCAAACAACCAAACTGACACCAACGTCGTCTGCGGTCTTGGAATTGGAGGTTAGGTACGACGTCAGTTTAGTGTCGCGACTAGGCTTACTCAACAGCTTATGTTTAGCTGTTTAATGTTCGTGGTCTAGATCGTTATATTTTTACCCCCCTACCCATTTGACTCGTTACAATCTATCATATTCTACTACGTTACTAACACATTTAAACCCCAAAGTTATTTTTCATCAACTAAGTTTGATCCTATTTTTACAGCCTATTTCACTGACGTCACACTATTTCCAATGAACAGACTATTTCCAATGAAGACACATCGAACCGACATCAAATTGAGAGCCAATCTTTAAAATCATTATTTAAATGATGACGAATTCTCAATATTAATTTGGATTAAACTATAACCTACATCTTTGGTACTATGCTATTCCTGCAACATATATCTACAATTTTTTTTACAGTTAATTTATCTACTCTCTGATAAATTCACCCCAATTTATATTATAATATCCCAATTTTCAACTAATATATCTCTACATCCAGCCATATCTATGTTTGCAACCATCATGTTGTCCTAACATTTCGTATTCATTACACTTGTCCATTTTCCTTCATCGTTATTACGAACGTCAGTCATCATTTTTACCTGCATTCACTTATTTATCATCATATACCTGCAAATATATCTGACACCTTGTTCATTCTTCTGCTCTTCTGAAATATCCTTCTCGTAATTCATATCATCGTATTTAACATCGTATTCATATACTCAACAATAAAATCACCAGAATCTTTCATATTCTACTACGTTACACACATTTAAACCCCAAAGTTATTTTCCTTCAACTAAGTTTGACACTATTTCTACCGCCTATTTCACTGCGGTTTAATCCCTAAAACCTAATCTCATGTAAGATTTTCCCAATTTTCAACTATTATATCTCTACATCCTGCCAATCTACGTTTGCCACCAACATATTGTCCTAACATTTCGTATTCATTACACTTGTCCATTTTCCTTCATCGTTATTACGAACGTCAGTCATTATTTCTACCAGAATTCACTTATATATCATCATATACCTGCAAATATAACTGACACCCTGTTCTACAGCTAATTCTCTGCTCTCCTGAAATATTCTTCTCGTAAGATTATTCATATAGGCTACTTAACAATCAAATTGCAAAAATCTTTCATATTCTACTACGTTACTGACACATTTAAATCCCAAAGTTATTTTCCACAAACTAAATGTGAACCCATTTCTTCAGCCTATTTGAAGCCCCTAAAGGCAAAGTGGACTAACCCTCAAATTTTCTGTTTTGAGATTGGTATAACTACTGGTGAAGAAAAATCAGCTCTATATAATGTTAAAACAAGCCAAGCTGTATCAGCTGTATTTTTTTTTTCTAGAACAAAAAAATGTTTAGTCCAAAATGCATTATCACACATCTTCTTCTAGGCAGAATGGTCAGAAATATAACTACTACCTTGTTCTAGAGTTCATTCCATATCGTTATTAAAAATTTTAATCGTAATCTTTCCTTTCAATCATGTTATCCACTTCAGTCCTATGACACATTATGTAAACCCTCTTCCTATAAAATTAGTTTTTAGCTGTGACATATATAATCTAAATGTGTAATCTATATAATGCCATCTCACATTTCTCAAACTGCCTGCACCTATGAGCTTCAGATCTTCCAATCCAATAAAGACACATCGAACCGACATCAAATTGAGAGCCAATCTTCAAAATCATTATTTAAATGATGGCGAATTCTCAATATTAATTCAGATTAAACTATAACCTACATCTTTGGTACTACGCTATTCCTGCAACATATATCTACAATTTTTTTACAGTTAATTTATCTACTCTCTGATAAATTCATCCCAATTTATATTATAATATCCCAATTTTCAACTAATATATCTCTACATCCAGCCATATCTGTGTTTGCAACCATCATGTTGTCCTAACATTTCGTATTCATTACACTTGTCCATTTTCCTTCATCGTTATTACGAACGTCAGTCATTATTTCTACCTGCATTCACTTATTTATCATCATATACCTGCAAATATAACTGACACCTTGTTCTACAGCTCATTCTCTGCTCTCCTGAAATATTCTTCTCGTAAGATTATTCATATACTCAACAATAAAATCGCCAAAATCTATCATATTCTACTACGTTACTAACACATTTAAACACCAAAGTTATTTTTCATCAACTAAGTTTGATCCTATTTCTACAGCCTATTTCACTGAAAACACACTATTTCCAATGAACAGACTATTTCCAATGAAGACACATCGAACCGACATCAAATTGAAAGCCAATCTTTAAAATCATTATTTAAATTATGACGAATTCTCAATATTAATTCAAATGTAACCATAATCTACATCTTTGGCACTATCCTATTACATATCGTCAATACAAATTTTTATCGTAATCTTTCCTTTCAATCATTTTATTCACTTCAGTCCAATGACACATTATGTAAACCCTCTTTCTATAAAATTCATTAATAGCTGTGAGAAATATAATCTAAATTTGCAATCTATCCAAAGCCATCTCACATTTCTCAAACTGCCACAAAAACTACTCAAGCCATATCGTAGCCCCGCACAAGATACTAGATTCTCCTTGTCACCCTACATCAAGATAGCAGAAAAGAAGATCAACAGCAGTTGCTAGACTTCAAGGTACAGAAAAAATCTCTGGATTCATTATGAATTCCTTAATATATGTTCTTTTACTGCCTGCACCTATGAGCTTCAGATCTTCCAAACCAATAAAGACACATTGAACCGACGTCAAATTGAGAGCCAATCTTTAAAATCATTATTTAAATGATGACGAATTCTCAATATTAATTCAGATTAAACTATAACCTACATCTTTGGTACTATGCTATTCCTGCAACATATATCTACAATCTTTTTTACAGTTAATTTATCTACTCTCCGATAAATTCATCCCAGTTTATATAATAATATCCCAATTTTCAACTAATATATCTCTACATTCAGCCATATCTATGTTTGCAACCATCATATTGTCCTAACATTTCGTATTCATTACACTTGTCCATTTTCCTTCATCGTTATTACGAACGTCAGTCATCATTTTTACCTGCATTCACTTATTTATCATCATATACCTGCAAATATATCTGACACCTTGTTCATTCTTCTGCTCTTCTGAAATATCCTTCTCGTAATTCATATCATCGTATTTAACATCGTATTCATATACTCAACAATAAAATCACCAGAATCTTTCATATTCTACTACGTTACACACATTTAAACCCCAAAGTTATTTTCCTTCAACTAAGTTTGAAACTATTTCTACCGCCTATTTCACTGCGGTTTAATCCCTAAAACCTAATCTCATGTAAGATTTTCCCAATTTTCAACTATTATATCTCTACATCCTGCCAATCTACGTTTGCCACCAACATATTGTCCTAACATTTCGTATTCATTACACTTGTCCATTTTCCTTCATCGTTATTACGAACGTCAGTCATTATTTCTACCAGAATTCACTTATATATCATCATATACCTGCAAATATAACTGACACCCTGTTCTACAGCTAATTCTCTGCTCTCCTGAAATATTCTTCTCGTAAGATTATTCATATAGGCTACTTAACAATCAAATTGCAAAAATCTTTCATATTCTACTACGTTACTGACACATTTAAATCCCAAAGTTATTTTCCACAAACTAAATGTGAACCCATTTCTTCAGCCTATTTGAAGCCCCTAAAGGCAAAGTGGACTAACCCTCAAATTTTCTGTTTTGAGATTGGTATAACTACTGGTGAAGAAAAATCAGCTCTATATAATGTTAAAACAAGCCAAGCTGTATCAGCTGTATTTTTTTTTTCTAGAACAAAAAAATGTTTAGTCCAAAATGCATTATCACACATCTTCTTCTAGGCAGAATGGTCAGAAATGTAACTACTACCTTGTTCTAGAGTTCATTCCATATCGTTATTAAAAATTTTAATCGTAATCTTTCCTTTCAATCATGTTATCCACTTCAGTCCTATGACACATTATGTAAACCCTCTTCCTATAAAATTAGTTTTTAGCTGTGACATATATAATCTAAATGTGTAATCTATATAATGCCATCTCACATTTCTCAAACTGCCTGCACCTATGAGCTTCAGATCTTCCAATCCAATAAAGACACATCGAACCGACATCAAATTGAGAGCCAATCTTTAAAATCATTATTTAAATGATGACGAATTCTCAATATTAATTCAGATTAAACTATAACCTACATCTTTGGTACTATGCTATTCCTGCAACATATATCTACAATTTTTTTACAGTTAATTTATCTACTCTCTGATAAATTCATCCCAATTTATATTATAATATCCCAATTTTCAACTAATATATCTCTACATCCAGCCATATCTATGTTTGCAACCATCATGTTGTCCTAACATTTCGTATTCATTACACTTGTCCATTTTCCTTCATCGTTATTACGAACGTCAGTCATTATTTCTACCTGCATTCACTTATTTATCATCATATACCTGCAAATATAACTGACACCTTGTTCTACAGCTCATTCTCTGCTCTCCTGAAATATTCTTCTCGTAAGATTATTCATATACTCAACAATAAAATCGCCAAAATCTATCATATTCTACTACGTTACTAACACATTTAAACACCAAAGTTATTTTTCATCAACTAAGTTTGATCCTATTTCTACAGCCTATTTCACTGAAAACACACTATTTCCAATGAACAGACTATTTCCAATGAAGACACATCGAACCGACATCAAATTGAAAGCCAATCTTTAAAATCATTATTTAAATTATGACGAATTCTCAATATTAATTCAAATGTAACCATAATCTACATCTTTGGCACTATCCTATTACATATCGTCAATACAAATTTTTATCGTAATCTTTCCTTTCAATCATTTTATTCACTTCAGTCCAATGACACATTATGTAAACCCTCTTTCTATAAAATTCATTAATAGCTGTGAGAAATATAATCTAAATTTGCAATCTATCCAAAGCCATCTCACATTTCTCAAACTGCCACAAAAACTACTCAAGCCATATCGTAGCCCCGCACAAGATACTAGATTCTCCTTGTCACCCTACATCAAGATAGCAGAAAAGAAGATCAACAGCAGTTGCTAGACTTCAAGGTACAGAAAAAATCTCTGGATTCATTATGAATTCCTTAATATATGTTCTTTTACTGCCTGCACCTATGAGCTTCAGATCTTCCAAACCAATAAAGACACATTGAACCGACGTCAAATTGAGAGCCAATCTTTAAAATCATTATTTAAATGATGACGAATTCTCAATATTAATTCAGATTAAACTATAACCTACATCTTTGGTACTATGCTATTCCTGCAACATATATCTACAATCTTTTTTACAGTTAATTTATCTACTCTCCGATAAATTCATCCCAGTTTATATAATAATATCCCAATTTTCAACTAATATATCTCTACATTCAGCCATATCTATGTTTGCAACCATCATATTGTCCTAACATTTCGTATTCATTACACTTGTCCATTTTCCTTCATCGTTATTACGAACGTCAGTCATCATTTTTACCTGCATTCACTTATTTATCATCATATACCTGCAAATATATCTGACACCTTGTTCATTCTTCTGCTCTTCTGAAATATCCTTCTCGTAATTCATATCATCGTATTTAACATCGTATTCATATACTCAACAATAAAATCACCAGAATCTTTCATATTCTACTACGTTACACACATTTCAACCCCAAAGTTATTTTCCTTCAACTAAGTTTGAAACTATTTTTACAGCCTATTTCACTGCGGTTTAATCCCTAAAACCTAATCTCATGTAAGATTTTCCCAATTTTCAACTATTATATCTCTACATCCTGCCAATCTACGTTTGCCACCAACATATTGTCCTAACATTTCGTATTCATTACACTTGTCCATTTTCCTTCATCGTTATTACGAACGTCAGTCATTATTTCTACCAGAATTCACTTATATATCATCATATACCTGCAAATATAACTGACACCCTGTTCTACAGCTAATTCTCTGCTCTCCTGAAATATTCTTCTCGTAAGATTATTCATATAGGCTACTTAACAATCAAATTGCAAAAATCTTTCATATTCTACTACGTTACTGACACATTTAAATCCCAAAGTTATTTTCCACAAACTAAATGTGAACCCATTTCTTCAGCCTATTTGAAGCCCCTAAAGGCAAAGTGGACTAACCCTCAAATTTTCTGTTTTGAGATTGGTATAACTACTGGTGAAGAAAAATCAGCTCTATATAATGTTAAAACAAGCCAAGCTGTATCAGCTGTATTTTTTTTTTCTAGAACAAAAAAATGTTTAGTCCAAAATGCATTATCACACATCTTCTTCTAGGCAGAATGGTCAGAAATATAACTACTACCTTGTTCTAGAGTTCATTCCATATCGTTATTAAAAATTTTAATCGTAATCTTTCCTTTCAATCATGTTATCCACTTCAGTCCTATGACACATTATGTAAACCCTCTTCCTATAAAATTAGTTTTTAGCTGTGACATATATAATCTAAATGTGTAATCTATATAATGCCATCTCACATTTCTCAAACTGCCTGCACCTATGAGCTTCAGATCTTCCAATCCAATAAAGACACATCGAACCGACATCAAATTGAGAGCCAATCTTTAAAATCATTATTTAAATGATGGCGAATTCTCAATATTAATTCAGATTAAACTATAACCTACATCTTTGGTACTACGCTATTCCTGCAACATATATCTACAATTTTTTTACAGTTAATTTATCTACTCTCTGATAAATTCATCCCAATTTATATTATAATATCCCAATTTTCAACTAATATATCTCTACATCCAGCCATATCTGTGTTTGCAACCATCATGTTGTCCTAACATTTCGTATTCATTACACTTGTCCATTTTCCTTCATCGTTATTACGAACGTCAGTCATTATTTCTACCTGCATTCACTTATTTATCATCATATACCTGCAAATATAACTGACACCTTGTTCTACAGCTCATTCTCTGCTCTCCTGAAATATTCTTCTCGTAAGATTATTCATATACTCAACAATAAAATCGCCAAAATCTATCATATTCTACTACGTTACTAACACATTTAAACACCAAAGTTATTTTTCATCAACTAAGTTTGATCCTATTTCTACAGCCTATTTCACTGAAAACACACTATTTCCAATGAACAGACTATTTCCAATGAAGACACATCGAACCGACATCAAATTGAAAGCCAATCTTTAAAATCATTATTTAAATTATGACGAATTCTCAATATTAATTCAAATGTAACCATAATCTACATCTTTGGCACTATCCTATTACATATCGTCAATACAAATTTTTATCGTAATCTTTCCTTTCAATCATTTTATTCACTTCAGTCCAATGACACATTATGTAAACCCTCTTTCTATAAAATTCATTAATAGCTGTGACAAATATAATCTAAATTTGCAATCTATCCAAAGCCATCTCACATTTCTCAAACTGCCACAAAAACTACTCAAGCCATATCGTAGCCCCGCACAAGATACTAGATTCTCCTTGTCACCCTACATCAAGATAGCAGAAAAGAAGATCAACAGCAGTTGCTAGACTTCAAGGTACAGAAAAAATCTCTGGATTCATTATGAATTCCTTAATATATGTTCTTTTACTGCCTGCACCTATGAGCTTCAGATCTTCCAAACCAATAAAGACACATTGAACCGACGTCAAATTGAGAGCCAATCTTTAAAATCATTATTTAAATGATGACGAATTCTCAATATTAATTCAGATTAAACTATAACCTACATCTTTGGTACTATGCTATTCCTGCAACATATATCTACAATCTTTTTTACAGTTAATTTATCTACTCTCCGATAAATTCATCCCAGTTTATATAATAATATCCCAATTTTCAACTAATATATCTCTACATTCAGCCATATCTATGTTTGCAACCATCATATTGTCCTAACATTTCGTATTCATTACACTTGTCCATTTTCCTTCATCGTTATTACGAACGTCAGTCATCATTTTTACCTGCATTCACTTATTTATCATCATATACCTGCAAATATAACTGACACCTTGTTCTACAGCTCATTCTCTGCTCTCCTGAAATATTCTTCTCGTAAGATTATTCATATACTCAACAATAAAATCGCCAAAATCTATCATATTCTACTACGTTACTAACACATTTAAACACCAAAGTTATTTTTCATCAACTAAGTTTGATCCTATTTCTACAGCCTATTTCACTGAAAACACACTATTTCCAATGAACAGACTATTTCCAATGAAGACACATCGAACCGACATCAAATTGAAAGCCAATCTTTAAAATCATTATTTAAATTATGACGAATTCTCAATATTAATTCAAATGTAACCATAATCTACATCTTTGGCACTATCCTATTACATATCGTCAATACAAATTTTTATCGTAATCTTTCCTTTCAATCATTTTATTCACTTCAGTCCAATGAAACATTATGTAAACCCTCTTTCTATAAAATTCATTAATAGCTGTGACAAATATAATCTAAATTTGCAATCTATCCAAAGCCATCTCACATTTCTCAAACTGCCACAAAAACTACTCAAGCCATATCGTAGCCCCGCACAAGATACTAGATTCTCCTTGTCACCCTACATCAAGATAGCAGAAAAGAAGATCAACAGCAGTTGCTAGACTTCAAGGTACAGAAAAAATCTCTGGATTCATTATGAATTCCTTAATATATGTTCTTTTACTGCCTGCACCTATGAGCTTCAGATCTTCCAAACCAATAAAGACACATTGAACCGACGTCAAATTGAGAGCCAATCTTTAAAATCATTATTTAAATGATGACGAATTCTCAATATTAATTCAGATTAAACTATAACCTACATCTTTGGTACTATGCTATTCCTGCAACATATATCTACAATCTTTTTTACAGTTAATTTATCTACTCTCCGATAAATTCATCCCAGTTTATATAATAATATCCCAATTTTCAACTAATATATCTCTACATTCAGCCATATCTATGTTTGCAACCATCATATTGTCCTAACATTTCGTATTCATTACACTTGTCCATTTTCCTTCATCGTTATTACGAACGTCAGTCATTATTTCTCCCAGAATTCACTTATATATCATCATATACCTGCAAATATAACTGACACCCTGATCTACAGCTAATTCTCTGCTCTCCTGAAATATTCTTCCCGTAAGATTATTCATATAGGCTACTTAACAATCAAATTGCAAAAATCTTTCATATTCTACTACGTTACTGACACATTTAAATCCCAAAGTTATTTTCCACAAACTAAATGTGAACCCATTTCTTCAGCCTATTTGAAGCCCCTAAAGGCAAAGTGGACTAACCCTCAAATTTTCTGTTTTGAGATTGGTATAACTACTGGTGAAGAAAAATCAGCTCTATATAATGTTAAAACAAGCCAAGCTGTATCAGCTGTATTTTTTTTTCTAGAACAAAAAAATGTTTAGTCCAAAATGCATTATCACACATCTTCTTCTAGGCAGAATGGTCAGAAATATAACTACTACCTTGTTCTAGAGTTCATTCCATATCGTTATTAAAAATTTTAATCGTAATCTTTCCTTTCAATCATGTTATCCACTTCAGCCCTATGACACATTATGTAAACCCTCTTCCTATAAAATTAGTTTTTAGCTGTGACATATATAATCTAAATGTGTAATCTATATAATGCCATCTCACATTTCTCAAACTGCCTGCACCTATGAGCTTCAGATCTTCCAATCCAATAAAGACACATCGAACCGACATCAAATTGAGAGCCAATCTTTAAAATCATTATTTAAATGATGACGAATTCTCAATATTAATTCAGATTAAACTATAACCTACATCTTTGGTACTATGCTATTCCTGCAACATATATCTACAATTTTTTTTACAGTTAATTTATCTACTCTCTGATAAATCCATCCCAATTTATATTATAATATCCCAATTTTCAACTAATATATCTCTACATCCAGCCATATCTATGTTTGCAACCATCATGTTGTCCTAACATTTCGTATTCATTACACTTGTCCATTTTCCTTCATCGTTATTACGAACGTCAGTCATTATTTCTACCTGCATTCACTTATTTATCATCATATACCTGCAAATATAACTGACACCTTGTTCTACAGCTCATTCTCTGCTCTCCTGAAATATTCTTCTCGTAAGATTATTCATATACTCAACAATAAAATCGCCAAAATCTATCATATTCTACTACGTTACTAACACATTTAAACACCAAAGTTATTTTTCATCAACTAAGTTTGATCCTATTTCTACAGCCTATTTCACTGAAAACACACTATTTCCAATGAACAGACTATTTCCAATGAAGACACATCGAACCGACATCAAATTGAAAGCCAATCTTTAAAATCATTATTTAAATTATGACGAATTCTCAATATTAATTCAAATGTAACCATAATCTACATCTTTGGCACTATCCTATTACATATCGTCAATACAAATTTTTATCGTAATCTTTCCTTTCAATCATTTTATTCACTTCAGTCCAATGACACATTATGTAAACCCTCTTTCTATAAAATTCATTAATAGCTGTGACAAATATAATCTAAATTTGCAATCTATCCAAAGCCATCTCACATTTCTCAAACTGCCACAAAAACTACTCAAGCCATATCGTAGCCCCGCACAAGATACTAGATTCTCCTTGTCACCCTACATCAAGATAGCAGAAAAGAAGATCAACAGCAGTTGCTAGACTTCAAGGTACAGAAAAAATCTCTGGATTCATTATGAATTCCTTAATATATGTTCTTTTACTGCCTGCACCTATGAGCTTCAGATCTTCCAAACCAATAAAGACACATTGAACCGACGTCAAATTGAGAGCCAATCTTTAAAATCATTATTTAAATGATGACGAATTCTCAATATTAATTCAGATTAAACTATAACCTACATCTTTGGTACTATGCTATTCCTGCAACATATATCTACAATCTTTTTTACAGTTAATTTATCTACTCTCCGATAAATTCATCCCAGTTTATATAATAATATCCCAATTTTCAACTAATATATCTCTACATTCAGCCATATCTATGTTTGCAACCATCATATTGTCCTAACATTTCGTATTCATTACACTTGTCCATTTTCCTTCATCGTTATTACGAACGTCAGTCATCATTTTTACCTGCATTCACTTATTTATCATCATATACCTGCAAATATAACTGACACCTTGTTCTACAGCTCATTCTCTGCTCTCCTGAAATATTCTTCTCGTAAGATTATTCATATACTCAACAATAAAATCGCCAAAATCTATCATATTCTACTACGTTACTAACACATTTAAACACCAAAGTTATTTTTCATCAACTAAGTTTGATCCTATTTCTACAGCCTATTTCACTGAAAACACACTATTTCCAATGAACAGACTATTTCCAATGAAGACACATCGAACCGACATCAAATTGAAAGCCAATCTTTAAAATCATTATTTAAATTATGACGAATTCTCAATATTAATTCAAATGTAACCATAATCTACATCTTTGGCACTATCCTATTACATATCGTCAATACAAATTTTTATCGTAATCTTTCCTTTCAATCATTTTATTCACTTCAGTCCAATGACACATTATGTAAACCCTCTTTCTATAAAATTCATTAATAGCTGTGACAAATATAATCTAAATTTGCAATCTATCCAAAGCCATCTCACATTTCTCAAACTGCCACAAAAACTACTCAAGCCATATCGTAGCCCCGCACAAGATACTAGATTCTCCTTGTCACCCTACATCAAGATAGCAGAAAAGAAGATCAACAGCAGTTGCTAGACTTCAAGGTACAGAAAAAATCTCTGGATTCATTATGAATTCCTTAATATATGTTCTTTTACTGCCTGCACCTATGAGCTTCAGATCTTCCAAACCAATAAAGACACATTGAACCGACGTCAAATTGAGAGCCAATCTTTAAAATCATTATTTAAATGATGACGAATTCTCAATATTAATTCAGATTAAACTATAACCTACATCTTTGGTACTATGCTATTCCTGCAACATATATCTACAATCTTTTTTACAGTTAATTTATCTACTCTCCGATAAATTCATCCCAGTTTATATAATAATATCCCAATTTTCAACTAATATATCTCTACATTCAGCCATATCTATGTTTGCAACCATCATATTGTCCTAACATTTCGTATTCATTACACTTGTCCATTTTCCTTCATCGTTATTACGAACGTCAGTCATTATTTCTCCCAGAATTCACTTATATATCATCATATACCTGCAAATATAACTGACACCCTGATCTACAGCTAATTCTCTGCTCTCCTGAAATATTCTTCCCGTAAGATTATTCATATAGGCTACTTAACAATCAAATTGCAAAAATCTTTCATATTCTACTACGTTACTGACACATTTAAATCCCAAAGTTATTTTCCACAAACTAAATGTGAACCCATTTCTTCAGCCTATTTGAAGCCCCTAAAGGCAAAGTGGACTAACCCTCAAATTTTCTGTTTTGAGATTGGTATAACTACTGGTGAAGAAAAATCAGCTCTATATAATGTTAAAACAAGCCAAGCTGTATCAGCTGTATTTTTTTTTCTAGAACAAAAAAATGTTTAGTCCAAAATGCATTATCACACATCTTCTTCTAGGCAGAATGGTCAGAAATATAACTACTACCTTGTTCTAGAGTTCATTCCATATCGTTATTAAAAATTTTAATCGTAATCTTTCCTTTCAATCATGTTATCCACTTCAGCCCTATGACACATTATGTAAACCCTCTTCCTATAAAATTAGTTTTTAGCTGTGACATATATAATCTAAATGTGTAATCTATATAATGCCATCTCACATTTCTCAAACTGCCTGCACCTATGAGCTTCAGATCTTCCAATCCAATAAAGACACATCGAACCGACATCAAATTGAGAGCCAATCTTTAAAATCATTATTTAAATGATGACGAATTCTCAATATTAATTCAGATTAAACTATAACCTACATCTTTGGTACTATGCTATTCCTGCAACATATATCTACAATTTTTTTTACAGTTAATTTATCTACTCTCTGATAAATCCATCCCAATTTATATTATAATATCCCAATTTTCAACTAATATATCTCTACATCCAGCCATATCTATGTTTGCAACCATCATGTTGTCCTAACATTTCGTATTCATTACACTTGTCCATTTTCCTTCATCGTTATTACGAACGTCAGTCATTATTTCTACCTGCATTCACTTATTTATCATCATATACCTGCAAATATAACTGACACCTTGTTCTACAGCTCATTCTCTGCTCTCCTGAAATATTCTTCTCGTAAGATTATTCATATACTCAACAATAAAATCGCCAAAATCTATCATATTCTACTACGTTACTAACACATTTAAACACCAAAGTTATTTTTCATCAACTAAGTTTGATCCTATTTCTACAGCCTATTTCACTGAAAACACACTATTTCCAATGAACAGACTATTTCCAATGAAGACACATCGAACCGACATCAAATTGAAAGCCAATCTTTAAAATCATTATTTAAATTATGACGAATTCTCAATATTAATTCAAATGTAACCATAATCTACATCTTTGGCACTATCCTATTACATATCGTCAATACACATTTTTATCGTAATCTTTCCTTTCAATCATTTTATTCACTTCAGTCCAATGACACATTATGTAAACCCTCTTTCTATAAAATTCATTAATAGCTGTGACAAATATAATCTAAATTTGCAATCTATCCAAAGCCATCTCACATTTCTCAAACTGCCACAAAAACTACTCAAGCCATATCGTAGCCCCGCACAAGATACTAGATTCTCCTTGTCACCCTACATCAAGATAGCAGAAAAGAAGATCAACAGCAGTTGCTAGACTTCAAGGTACAGAAAAAATCTCTGGATTCATTATGAATTCCTTAATATATGTTCTTTTACTGCCTGCACCTATGAGCTTCAGATCTTCCAAACCAATGAAGACACATCGAACCGACGTCAAATTGAGAGCCAATCTTTAAAATCATTATTTAAATGATGACGAATTCTCAATATTAATTCAGATTAAACTATAACCTACATCTTTGGTACTATGCTATTCCTGCAACATATATCTACAATCTTTTTTACAGTTAATTTATCTACTCTCCGATAAATTCATCCCAGTTTATATAATAATATCCCAATTTTCAACTAATATATCTCTACATTCAGCCATATCTATGTTTGCAACCATCATATTGTCCTAACATTTCGTATTCATTACACTTGTCCATTTTCCTTCATCGTTATTACGAACGTCAGTCATCAATTTTACCTGCATTCATTTATTTATCATCATATACCTGCAAATATATCTGACACCTTGTTCATTCTTATGCTCTTCTGAAATATCCTTCTCGTAATTCATATCGTCGTATTTAACATCGTATTCATATACTCAACAATAAAATCACCAGAATCTTTCATATTCTACTACGTTACACACATTTAAACCCCAAAGTTATTTTACTTCAACTAAGTTTGAAACTATTTCTACAGCCTATTTCACTGCGGTTTAATCCCTAAAACCTAATCTCATGTAAGATTTTCCCAATTTTCAACTATTATATCTCTACATCCAGCCAATCTACGTTTGCCACCAACATATTGTCCTAATATTTCGTATTCATTACACTTGTCCATTTTCCTTAATCGTTATTACGAACGTCAGTCATTATTTCTACCAGAATTCACTTATATATCATCATATACCTGCAAATATAACTGACACCTTGTTCTACAGCTAATTCTCTGCTCTCCTGAAATATTCTTCTCGTAAGATTATTCATATAGGCTACTTAACAATCAAATTGCAAAAATCTTTCATATTCTACTACGTTACTGACACATTTAAATCCCAAAGTTATTTTCCACAAACTAAATGTGAACCTATTTCTTCAGCCTATTTGAAGCCCCTAAAGGCAAAGTAGACTAACCCTCAAATTTTCTGTTTTGAGATTGGTATAACTACTGGTGAAGAAAAATCAGCTCTATATAATGTTAAAACAAGCCAAGCTGTATCAGCTGTATTTTTATTTTCTAGAACAAAAAAATGTTTAGTCCAAAATGCATTATCACACATCTTCTTCTAGGCAGAATGGTCAGAAATATAACTACTACCTTGTTCTAGAGTTCATTCCATATCGTTATTAAACATTTTAATCGTAATCTTTCCTTTCAATCATGTTATCCACTTCAGTCCAATGACACATTATGTAAACCCTCTTTCTATAAAATTCGTTTTTAGCTGTGACATATATAATCTAAATGTGTAATCTATATAATGCCATCTCACATTTCTCAAACTGCCTGCACCTATGAGCTTCAGATCTTCCAATCCAATGAAGACACATTGAACCGACATCAAATTGAGAGCCAATCTTTAAAATCATTATTTAAATGATGACGAATTCTCAATATTAATTCAGATTAAACTATAACCTACATCTTTGGTACTATGCTATTCCTGCAACATATATCTACAATCTTTTTTAAAGTTAATTTATCTACTCTCTGATAAATTCATCCCAATTTATATTATAATATCCCAATTTTCAACTAATATATCTCTACATCCAGCCATATCTATGTTTGCAACCATCATGGTGTCCTAACATTTCGTATTCATTACACTTGTCCATTTTCCTTCATCGTTATTACGAACGTCAGTCATTATTTCTACCAGAATTCACTTATATATCATCATATACCTGCAAATATAACTGACACCTTGTTCTACAGCTCATTCTCTGCTCTCCTGAAATATTCTTCTCGTAAGATTATTCATATACTCAACAATATTTCGCCAAAATCTATCATATCCTACTACGTTACTAACACATTTAAACCCCAAAGTTATTTTTCATCAACTAAGTTTGATCCTATTTCTACAGCCTATTTCACTGAAAACACACTATTTCCAATGAACAGACTATTTCCAATGAAGACACATCGAACCGACATCAAATTGAAAGCCAATCTTTAAAATCATTATTTAAATTATTACGAATTCTCAATATTAATTCAAATGTAACCATAATCTACATCTTTGGTACTATCCTATTACATATCGTCAATACAAATTTTAATCGTAATCTTTCCTTTCAATCATGTTATTCACTTCAGTCCTATGAACTGGTACTACTACTATGTAAACCCTCTTTCTATAAAATTCGTTTTTAGCTTTGACATATATAATCTAAATGTGTAATCTATATAATGCCATCTCACATTTCTCAAACTGCCTGCACCTATGAGCTTCAGATCTTCCAATCCAATGAAGACACATCGAACCGACATCAAATTGAGAGCCAATCTTTAAAATCATTATTTAAATGATGACGAATTCTCAATATTAATTTAGATTAAACTATAACCTACATCTTTGGTACTATGCTATTTCTGCAACATATATCTACAAGTAGTAGTCATTTTGTACGTTCTAGGACAGAGGAGGGAGGAGTGTAGACCACGTGGGTTGAGGTAGGTAACCTCACTTTGCCTAACCTAACCTAACCTTACAGGCAGAGACTGATCCTCTGATTTGGACGACTTTACAGAAACGACAACAGCTTTTGAATCTCATTTTATATAGGACCACCAATAGGTTCTCAACTGCACAAAAATGGCGCCGATTGCATCATTCGGTGCTCATGTTTTCACTAGAGGATTTGTATGAAGATGCAGTATTTCGATCTCAATGTATACTGACACGCCATTTGAAACTCACGTTCTAGGACAGAGGAGGGAGGAGTGTAGACCACGTGGGTTGAGGTAGGTCGGGAAGGGAGGTGTGTCCATGACGTCACATGTAAACAGAGGATGATCTTACAGACAGAGACTGATCCTCTGATTTGGATGACAATTTTTTTTGTGTAGATATAAAGAACGTTAAATCAGTTCTCATTTGGTATACTTGTCGTATAATAGGATCTCACGGCTGAGATCGAAAACGACAACAGCTTTTGAATCTCATTTTATATAGGACCACCAATAGGTTCTCAACTGCACAAAAATGGCGCCGATTGCATCATTCGGTGCTCATGTTTTCACTAGAGGATTTGTATGAAGATGCAGTATTTCGATCTCAATGTATACTGACACGCCATTTGAAACTCATTGTTTTCATGTTGATTTTTACGTGTCTTTTGAGTTGAGTCGTTCCGTGTTTAGTGACGTCACTTGTCTTGGGATCATGTGATCATGGAATGTTCTAGAAACATTACCATAAAAGGAAATGCCACGTGATAGGTCACGTGATCATCTTGGAACGTTCGAGAACATTACCATATATGGTCATGTGTTTCGACGATTGTGCAACAGCCCGCGCGGTCTTGCGTCAGTCTTCTCTGAGAGGTGGTTGTGAGAGGTGCTATTTTTCGAGTCTTTGAAATTGTGTAGTGCGTGAAAAGTAAGTTTTCAACCATTTATAAGTGTGACGAGGATTTGCGGTGATGGCTAGTGTCAGTGCTACGAAGCGATCGTTTCCTAGTGACAACGAGAGTGATGACGACAGCCTTCCTACACCACCGAAGCGTCGTTGGTTCCAACGTTATAAAGACGATATTGAGGAACAACAAGGTGCTAGGGAAGAACACCGCTTGGATGTTGCCTCGGTCTCTGACGGAGAACATCATGTGTCACCGGTTGTTCAAAGTGCTACCAAGCGGTCGTTTCCTACTGACAACGACAGCGATAACGAGACCCGTCCTATATCACCGAAGCGTCGTCGAGCCCAACATAGTGAGTTGGATATTTCGGAACAACTACAAGGTGCTAGTGAGATGATGGACATTCAAGAGCAGGAAGAAGATGTTTCGGATGTCGTGCAGGTTCTACCTGTCAGGAGAGCCGATACAAAAACATTAAAGTTCTGTGATATATGTCACCTCAGTATTACTAGGAAAAACTGGGCCCGTCATACTGGGAGTGGAGCTCACAGAGCGGCGTGGATACAAAAACAGCAACTAAACCGACCATCCGTCATAGTTCAGCCATCCATCATAGTTCGGCCATCCATCATAGTGCAAGTCCCACGTAAGCCTCCGCCACCACCTAATCTTGAAATCATCCAATCTAAAACGGCGTTCAGAGGTCGAATGAAGACGTTTGAGATCAATAATGTCAAAGTAAATGGTTACAAAAGTGTTGAAACTTTTATCGAAGATTCCAAAAAACTTATAATTGAAAAGGTTCGTGATGAGGGAACTTCATTGACAATCCAACTTATCCTTAAGGCAAAGTTCGCTAAAGGGATTACGGAAAAAGTCGAATCTGATTTTGAATTCAAAACGAAAAACATCATCATTTACGAAGATCAGATTTGTTAAATGAGGCAAAACAAAAACTATTGACTGAGATGGAAAGTTTTAACCACAAAGGCTCCAATTGGAACATGAAAACGATTGAATGTCTTCTTTTACATATCAACCGACTTAAGCCTTTGAAAGGGTCTAGTTACATAGCCCTGCCAGAAAAAATTCGCTTGAAACGTGCTGTTGTAAACATAAAAAACAATGATCAGCGTTGTTTCATGTGGTGTTGTCTAGCAGCACTCCACCCTTCAAAGGTACACCCGGAGCGGATCGAAAGCTACACTGCTTATGTTGATGGATTTCTCGAGTTATTTGATGGGATAGATTTTCCAGTCAAACTGACTGATGTAAAAAAATTCGAAAAGCGTGCAGGATTATCGATCAATGTATACGGTCTTGAAGAAAATAATGATGTTTTTCCCTTGTGTGTAACAGATGAAGAAAAGCCCGTGCATGTAGACCTGTTGTTGGTTAAAGATGGAACGAACTCACACTACTGTCTAATCAAAAACCTATCTCGTTTAGTTCACAGTCAAGCTACAAAACATAATAGAAAATGCTATATATGCAGACGTTGTCTTCAACACTTTCATAACGAAGACAATTTGAAGACACATATGGAGGACTGCTCTAGACATGATGCCTTAAAAATAAAGCTCCCTACCGCTGGAAAAAATGACAAAATAAGATTTACGGAACACAATAAATCAATGAAAGTTCCTTATGTCATTTATGCCGATCTGGAGAGCATGCTCCTCCCGATTTCTACTTGTGAACCATCGGGAGTTGATGAAAACGGTGCTAAGAGATCGTACACATACAGCTATCAGAAACACGAAGCTATAAGTTTCTGTTACTATATCTCTGGCAGTGAAAAGCCTCCAACGACATATTTCGGGGAAGATGCTGGACGAAAGTTTGTCGAGGTGTTGAAAAAGGAGGCCGTAGAGATAAAACAAATCTACGAAAAGATCATTCCAATGAAACCACTGGAGGAAGAAGAGATACGTAGACATAAAGAAGCGGTAACCTGTCACATCTGCCAGGAACCTCTCAATGAAACCGACAAAGTGAGGGATCACGACCACCTCACCGGTTTGTATCGAGGCCCTGCCCATTCCAAATGTAACTTATTGTTTACTAAGCCCAAATTTATTCCTGTTTTCTTGCACAACCTTTCTGGCTATGACATACATCAGTTCATCAAAGAAATAGGACGACAAGGTGAGAAACTCAAAGTGATTCCCCAAAATGATGAGCGATATATATCATTCACCGTTCAAGTTAGGGGAGGGTTGGAACTGAGATTCTTGGACTCTTTTAAGTTTTTAAGTGCAAGTTTAGAACAATTGATTAACAATTTAACTACAGATCAGTTGGAGCATACAAAGAGATTTGTCAGATCATCACAGATAGAGTTGGTAACAAGAAAAGGAGTTTATCCCTATGACTTTATGGATAACATAACAAAATATGATATGACAACTCTGCCGGAACTTCATGATTTCAAAAACAAATTAAATAAGTGTGATGTATCAGAATCAGATTATGAGCATGCTCAAAAGGTTTGGAATGAGTTCAACATCAAAGATATGAGAGAGTACACATTGTTTTACAACAAGATTGACGTCCTCCAGTTGGCAGATGTTATGGACAACTTCAGAGACGTTTGCCTTCAAACATATAGTCTCGATCCAGCATGGTACTTCACAGCTCCCGGATTAGCCTGGTCGGCGATGCTGAAACTCACTGATGTAGAGCTCCAGTTACTAACCGACCTCGATATGATTCTAATGGTTGAAAAAGGAATTCGTGGAGGTGTTTCGCAGTGTTGCTTGAGACAAGCTCGAGCCAACAACAAGTACATGAGTCAAGGCTTCGATGAGAACAAAGAACCTAGCTACCTGGTGTACTTAGATGCGAATAACCTATATGCTTGGGCTATGTCGCAGGCAATGCCATTCGGTGACTTTAGATGGCGAAAAGATACTGAAATAAATGTTTTAGACATCAGTGATGACGCGGCCACCGGCTACATTCTCGAAGTTGACCTCGAGTATCCCGAAGAAATTCATGACCACCATGCAGACTTTCCACTCGCACCTCACCACATGATTCCACCTGGGTCAAAAATATCCAAACTGGTCACCACTTTGTACGACCGATCTAGATACGTTGTACACTACAGAAATTTAAAACAGTATCTGAACCTCGGAATGAAACTAAAAAATATACATCGGGTTCTTGAGTTTTCTCAAAAACCGTAAATGAAACCATACATCGACTTAAACACTAACATGAGGACCAAAGCAAAGAATAAATTCGAAATTGACTTCTACAAGCTTATGAATAACGCGGTATTTGGGAAAACTATGGAAAACCTTCGGAATAGAGTGGATGTTCGTCTGGTAACCGACGAACGACAGGCGGATAAATTCATTGCCAAACCGACATTCAAGAGTCGGAAAATATTTACGGACCATCTTGCAGCTGTGCACATGACCAAAACATCACTTCTTTTCAACAAACCGATTTACGTGGGGGCGGCTATTCTAGATGTGTCGAAAACCCTTATATACCGTTTCCACTATCAAGTGATGAAGAGCAGATATGGTGATCGGGTCATACTCGCCTATACTGATACCGACTCACTGATTTACATCATATATACAGAAGACTGGTACATGGACATGAAAGAAATGATTGACGAGTTCGACACGAGTGCATATCAAAGCTCCAACCCTTTTGGTATGCCTCGAGTAAACAAAAAGGTTCTCGGAAAAATGAAAGATGAGCTGGAAGGTCTGATCATGGTTGAATACGTTGGTCTGAAGTCAAAAATGTATGCCACTGACGTAGAGGAAGGTTTGAATTGTATAAAAACATCTAAAAAGGCTAAAGGAATCAAGAAATCAGTGGTGGAAAATGAAATCACAATAGATGACTATCGCAGATGTTTGAAGACTCTCGAAGATGTGTACAGACAAATCAACAGCATCCGAAGCCACCTGCACGATGTTTATAGTATGACACAATTCAAGAAATCACTTTCGCCAAAGGACGACAAACGGTGTGTTCTTCGAGACGGAATAAGGACGCTACCCTGGGGACATAGAAGAATTCCTACTGAATGTACATAAAAAAATGTAAAAAAACTATTCCTGTAAAATATATTTTTTTCGTGTTTTACACTGTTGTTATTTATTGCCCTGGTGTGCACAAGGTTTTTTGTAGCTCTTTCTCATAAAAAGATCCAATTATTTCTTCACCACTTTTATCTTTGATTCTATAGGTTATTGGAAAGGTGTCTTGCACTTTGGATATGGTAAATATCTCTCTAGTCCAATTGCGACTGTATTTATCGGCAAACGTATCTTTTTTTGCCACAATCCTCACTCTGTCTCCTAGTTGAAATTTTATTTTTCTAGGTGTATGAGGAATATTGGAGAACCTCTCAAGCAATCTAGGTACGTCCGCCTTAGTAACCTCTGCAGGTTTCATACAAATTGTACGATGGACACTATTGTTGTACTGATGTAACAAGTCTTGAACTATGTCCAACCACCGAAAATAATTTCGAGTCTCGAATATAACCTTCATTTTTTCATTCAACGTACGATTGAACCTCTCAATGATTGCACTCTTTTCCTCATTTTCAGTATGATACATTTTTATGTTGTACGATTGCAAAACTGACTTAAAATCACGGTTAAGAAATTCTTTGCCCTTATCGGTGTGTAACAGTCTGGGAGCGGTGTGACCGTTGACGTCAATTGCTCGCTTCAATATGAGCATAAACGATTCCGCTACTTCTGCACCCCGTTTGGTCATCAACGGCTCTGACCAGGCGAATTTTGAAAAGGTATCAATCACATTCAACATATAATTATAGCCATCATTCTCACTGGCATACTTTCTCATGACAACCAGATCTGCGGCCCACAGATCGTCTATACCTAGGGTAACAATACGTCGTCGAGGAAAGTGCTTGATCACTGGTCTATGTACTTCCTTGGCGGCCATACTGGGCTTAGGAACTTTGACGAAGGCGCCTTTACGCTGACCGCAAATATTGCATGTCGTATTTAAACGCCATTTGTTGTTAACGGTTTTGACATACTCCCCACTGTCTTGAGAAGTGGTTTTCCTTTTGCATTTCATACAGTAGATTTCCATTGGCTCTTATATAAGTGGGAAACACTTAAAAATGAGTGAACTGCACAGACACAGAATTCACTTGTCCGACGGTCAGAAGCGTAAGCTACGCATCGCGTTTAAGAAGCGTAGAACTGCTATAATTGGTTTAACTAATGATAGCCTCTCACGTGGAGCGGATCATATACTGCTTAACGAAGCACAACACAAGGCTGTTGAAAAAGCTATCCGGAACAAAACCGGTCTACGTCTGGCTGTGAGCTACGACCAGCTTTTGAAAAACAAAGAGGGTGGTCTTTTGAAAGAGATGTTGGAAATGGTTGAATCAAAGGTGCCATATGGAAAACGTTTCATATCTCCATTGATACGACATCAGGTGGCACCGATTCTCAAGAACCGATTCGTGCCGTGGTTGAAAAACCTGATCGATAACGAGCTAGATTCAATAATTGAAAAAGACCCCAAGGGAGCCGGTCTTAAGCGATGCATCAACAACAAGCTGGACTCTCTTTTAAAAAACCCGTAAAGTCGTTTGAACCTATGTCACTGGGAGAAATAGAGCTTTATGCTAACCAATTAGGCATCCGTGGCTTTCGAGGAGTGTTTATGAGACAGATATTACCCGAAGCCCCTATGGAGTTTGAATGTGGAATCTTGAATCTGGGTAATATCGATTCTTCTGGAACCCATTGGACTTGTTATGTTAAAGACAAAAACAAAAAGTTCTATTTCGATTCGTTTGGAAACGCACCCCCACCACTAGAACTAATAGACTATTTAGGTTCAAACGATCTCTTCTATAATGACATTGCTGTTCAAGAGTATAATGATCCACCTATCTGTGGTCATTTGTGTTTGGAGGTTTTACGACGAAACTCTAGTGATGAGCCTTGGGATGATATCATAAGAGCTATACGGGATGATAAATACGTATGGAGTTGGTGGTGGCAGTGGAAGATTCATGTTCAATAGATTCGGGGACGAGGTGGACTACCAAAGCTCAATTCGTCTACAAATCGAATCACAAACAAAGTCTGAAATTAGGGATCTTGTCAAATCAGGTCTTTCGGAAATGAAGAAAATGATGAGAACACCTAACGACAATTCGAGCCATGTAGCATTAAACACTAGACTTGGTAAAATAGAATCTACGATGAACATCAAGGATAATTTCATTGGTTTTAAAAGCAAACGTTTGGTTAGCGTCTCCAATGCAATTGATAAACATGATGTTGTAAACAAATATCAATTAGATATTGTAAAATCAACGGTGGATAGACTAACTAAAACATTCGATGTTTCGAACCCTGAGGTGGTGAATTTAAACGGACATCGAAGAATAGGAAAAGTCAGCAGATCAAAAGATCTTTATGACGTGATCGTAAGGAAAGAACTAAACGAGTTAAATGAAAAACTGATTATATTCCAGACAAACCTTAACACGATATTGGGTAATATACACGATGACATTATTAATTTAAAGAGAGCACAAAATGGTAATGATATAAGTGACAAAGATGCCGCTAGTGAAAATCCGGGGCAAAGGATGCCAAATGACATTCCATCCAGAGCACCCTATCCGCCTCAGTGATGGTAGCAAGTGCCGACTAGCTCTAGTTAGCTTTATGTCGGAGAACTACATAAACAACGTGTTAGAACCGGGTAACATATATTTTTGGGACAGCGATATTTATCTGATCTCGACGCCATTTACGATCTCAAAGGGATATTGGACTATTGAAAAACTAAATGAAAAAATCAACGAATATATTACTGCATTGAAACTTAACGTACCTACCAACCAATTTTCAATCAAAAGAGAAAACAATCGTATCGCAATAACAAGTCCATTGAAATTTTATCTCGACGAAAAGGCGGCTTCATTCCTCGGATTCTCAAGTCCAGGAGAGAAACCATTAACCGAACAGAAATCGTTTTACGATGTCAATACATTACTGACTGCGCCAAACGCACCCAATTTCAGGGCTGTGGACGCCATAGAGGTACACTGCAACATCGTAGAGCACAGTTACATCAGCCACGATGAGCACAGACACAAACATGTGGAAGCAGAACTGTTGTACACGTTCTTCCTGAATGTAGCACATGGCTACAAGATATATGAAGTGCCAACGGAGAAGTTGTACGTTCCTCTGAGGAATGGCTTACAAACGATCAACCGAATCGACATCACTCTCCGAGATCAAAACAATCGCTTGCTTCAAAACGAAAACGTTGAATGTGTAATAGTTTTAGATTTATATAAGTCCTAAAATGGATATCAATGTTTACTGCATCGAAGAAGGATCCATAAATAATCTATTACCACACCCATTAAGATGTCTTATAGTCGGTTCATCAGGGTGTGGAAAAACAAACCTATTGCTCAATTTTATCTATAACGTAAAGGGTGTAAAGTTCAAAAACCTTTATGTATTCAGCCGATCCATTGATCAGCCAGCATACACACAGCTACGTAAACACTATGAAAAAGTAGAGCACGCACTCGGCACAACTATTGCATACTTTTACTCAAACTGTAGTGACTTGATACCTCTAGACGAATGTAAGTCCAATTCTTTGGTGGTGTTTGACGATTGTCTTTTAGAAGAACAAACAAAAATAAAAGACTATTTCATACGAGGGCGTCATAAACAGGTATCTTGCATTTATTTAAGTCAGAGCTACGGGCGGGTAGACATGCAAGTAATAAGGAATAACGTTAATCTTTTGTGCATATTCACACAAAACAAACACTATACACAAAAGATATACAACGACTTCGTTGGATCTGATATGATATACCAAGAGTTTGTAGGCATGTGTAAAAAGTGTTGGGCGGAACCTCACGGTTTTATGTCAATAGACACTACTAAAAAAACGCATCTAGGTAAATATAGATGTATGTTTAAGGAATCGCTATATCCCTAATAAAAACATTTTTGCATCAAATACGTGTATTTTGTTACATTAACGATATTTTATACGTAAGAGCGTATTTACACTAAATGATAGTGTTTATGCTAAAAAACGATATTTCAAATTAAAGAGCGTTTCTGCGTTAAATAAACGTTATATTTTTATCGAAAGCGTTTCTACACTAAATAAACGTCATATTTATGTAAAGAGCGTTTCTACAATCAATAAACGTTTCACATGTACATGTTGGAATAACGATGTGAATCTTACGTTGTGTTTATGTGTTACTAAGTGCACAATGGATGCAAAAGAAGCTAAGTGACTTGAGATTCTAGAAAAGAATCTCGTCAAAAAATTTCGGACAGCGGAACAGGAGGAAAAGAAAGAACGAGCTAAGAAACTAGAGGAGATTACAAACTCCCATCCCAATACACATGCAATACAAGACATCACAAAACCCCCAACACGAGTAACAAGTAAAACGCGAGATGAACCTCTGACAGTTGAAAAAGCTAGACAACTGGAGCAACTGCAAACCACTCTGCAAAACCAGTTCGGAGAAATACATGTTAGGGAAATGGAGGAACAACGTGTAAGGGAGAAAAAGTACGAGGCTATCACCAAAGCGATTAAAGAGAAAAAAGAAAAGGATGAGGTACTGGAGAAAAAAACAAAAGAAATGCTGAAAAAACAAAAATACAACCAGCTAATGAAACGCAACTTTAGACCATCAGTCTCTAGTACACCAGACCGAGTTGGTTATATCGGTTCCACTCAATACGATGATGATGAAGATGAAAAAATGGAAGTAGTTGCGGATCAATCAATAAAACAGTTGATGGATACCAAGGTCGTTAATCTCGGAGTGGTCGGAGCTAAATATCTACCACGAGCTAGTGACTCTCAATTCGGCATTTATTTCGATGAGATAGATGAGCAACTAAAAATCGGTTCTGAACCGATTGGGTTTGATTATGATGATATTATTGTAAACAACAAACGATTTAAAGGTACTGAAGGACTTTGGAAACTTTTAACGAAGAAAGGGTTTGTGCAGTCTAATGAATACACATCAAACGATTGGCAGACATATAAAGATATGCTTTTGATGACAAACTCTATCTTCCAGAAAAATGATCCTACTACACGACGTCCAAAATCTAGTTCAGGACAAAAATGGCGGAAAATGATAAAACCTATTTGGGACGAAGTTATCAAACCGACCGATCCGATTGAACAAGATATGGAGAGGGATCTATTGACGGGATCCGGTTTAAAACGCTACCATGACGGTCCGGTTGAATATCGCTACATCAAAGACCTCAACGAGCTCATCAACCGTCTGAATTTTATTTACGCAGAGGAGGTTGCAGGCAACAACAACTTTCACAACGAAAAACTATCTGTTGTTAAATTCATATCCGACCGTATGCAAGAACTGATTGACCAACCGAACGGGGTCAAATACGTAGTACGATGTTTGTCAGCCTTGCCTGAACGCGCGATAGAAGGCTCGGGATTGTTGAACGACATCATCAACAAATTACCTGTAGAACTACACGCCCCGCGTAACTGGAAATTCGATACGTACAACTTCTGCGGTCCAGGCACGAAGCTCGCTGAACGATTAGGTCGTGGTGACAAGGGTGTGAACCCTTTAGACGATGCGTGTAAACATATGGTACAGAGACCACCGGAAGCCCGAAGACAGATGGGTCGCAGATAAAGCGTTACAGAAAGCGGCGTGGGATAGAGTGACGTCTAGCGACGCGGACCTTAACGAGAGGAGCGTAGCCCTCGCGACCACAGGTGCGATGTGGTTGAAACGTAAACTAGGGATGGGTTTAGGTACATCCGCGTGTTCATATCCCTGTAGAAAAAATGGGTATATATAAGTGAACAGCATGGACAACGCTTGGCGAATCTTGTCCCGCGAACCGAAGGCACCGAACGGTGTACTCACCGACGAGCTCGTTATGAAGTTCGATAGGTACCTCAACTGGGACCTGTTGTCAGTTCACTATGATTTCTCCATCGATATGCTACGTATTTACTTTCATCGTGTTGACTGGGGTCCTATTCTGAAGAGGCAAAAATTCAGTGAGAGCTTCCTTCGTGAGATGGCACCAAACTTTGAGCATGCGTGGTTTGCTGACAGCAAGCACCAAATACTTTCCGAGTCGTTCATACACGACTACGCAAACAAAGTCGATTGGGAATACATTAAAAAATTCCAGATCGTTTCACAACAGTTTTTGGATGATCACAAAGCTTACATGGAAGAGGATTTCGATGAGTAAGCCTATATATATATATATATACCATGTAATTAAAAAATAAATAAAAATAATTAGCTTATATTTTTTTTGTTCTTCTGTGTTATTAAGTCATTGTAGACAATGGAAGCACTGTACGAACGTTTCTCCACTGGAGTGGTGAAAAGCGAGTACCGAGCTGTTATGCCGATATCCGAGTTGAATTTCAACACACCAAACAATTACACAATCTTCAAACTCGATCACGGAGACACGTTTTACGACTCGGCAATTCAATATCACATCTGCGGTGAGGTAGTAAAAAAATCCGATGGTAAAGCATATGATGCGACTGCCACTATAGCCCTTATTGACAATTTCATACCATACCTATTTACAAGAATCGAACTGAAAAAACACAACACAACAATCGATGTGGTCGATCATCCGGGAATTACAAGCACTATCAAAAGTATTCTAAACTATCCTCAATCGATGAAACCCGCTTTGCAAAACTGTGGGTTCGCATCAAGATACTCGCTTGGTGGTGGCAAGTTCGAAGCAATTGGAACCTTAGCGCATCTCGGGTTAGGGTTCTTTGACCACATGCGATACCCCATGTACAAAGGTGGATTCGAGATTGTATTCACAAGAGCTGAAGATAACGATGCTCTATACCATTGGAAAGGAACCGGTACCGCAGCTACCGAACCTGAGGATGGCAAAGTGAAAATCACTTCCTTCGTTCTCAGAGTTCCCATAGTGGAATATACGTCAACTAGCAAAATCCAACTAATCGATGGTCTAACAAAACTTAGTGAAAAAGACGAGTTGGTCTACAACTATTATCAGTGGCAATGTATTGACAAAAAGGGTGTGTTCGGATCTACGTACACATTCGACATTACAAACGTTTATAGAAACGTATACAACCCTAGATTCGTAATCATGTGCTTTCAAACTAACCGCACGAATGATCAGAAAAAGAACCCAGCGCAATTTGACAGCGAAAATATAAAAAACTTTGCAGTTAAAATAAATGGTCAACGTTACCCTCAAGAACTACAAAACGCTGCAATCCTCGAGGGACGTTGGAGAGTGATTTACGAGCAATTCATGAGATATCGTAAGGTGAATTTCGATGACAGCTCAATGATCATTGACCCAAGCGAGTTTATTTCACACTACCCACTGTGTGTTGTCGACACACATCTTCATCCGATGAATACAGACCGTTCTAGAAGTGACATTCAAATAGAATTCGATTTCACAAACGCAATCGCATCACCATCGGCCGATTCAGGCACTACCGCATATGTCATCGTAGTCTCTGAAAACGCGTTTGCCTACGACATATCAAGGAACATATGAAATGAAAAAATGAAATGAAAAAGTGCTTTATTGTACAAATTACATAATAGTCTACCTCCATATATGTACAACATATACAACACTAACTTGCACATAAAATAAAATACATAAGGTACTGCTAAAAATAAAAAACCTAACACTTACAAAACGATGGTCAATGTTGACCGTCTGTTTGGTTGGCAACATACATACCTTCTCCTTAACAAAAAAACAAAAACAATTTCCACTTTACAGTAATATAAAAGAAAAAACAATAATTTATACACTTAAAACTTCATTTACAAAAACATTTTTTTTTTTGTTTTATATACATAAGGAAAAAACAATTAAATAAGTAACGTCTAAGTATGGTATATGCAGCAGAGAGTCGTATTAAAAATTAAATTCTTGGATTAAATCCCATCTATAAAACCAAGCCTCCCTTAAAAATTTACAGAAAAAACTCTAATCCACCCCATTTAAATATGAAATAAACTCAGCTTGAGCCAAGAAATGTCTACCCAACCATTTAAATCTAATGTTTTTTAAAATTGGACATTCTGCTACAAAATGAAATACTGTTTCATCTTGATTTAAATTACAAAGGGAGCAAAGCCCACTTCCATCATTCCAAGGTTTATAATTCAAATGAATCAGCTGAGCTCTAGCCTTAATAAGCCACGACACAAGTCCAATGTCAGCCTTATCAGTCAGCAATGTCCTGCCGCCGCGGTCAAGGTCAAGGAGCAAGTACTGGTCTCGATATCGCGCTGTCATCGCTTGCCCTACACAAAAACCACGCCATCGCTCTCTCTCGCACTCGACCACCGTCGTAAGCTGCGCCACTACCCGCTCCCTCTGTTGTTCCCACGACCTAAAATCAATCTCAATATCGAACTTCTTACCAAGTAATTTCCAGAGTGAAATACAACCAACATTCTTTGTAATAATTTCTCCTAACAAAGCTCTAGGCAAACGATCTGTTGACATTTTAAACATGATTTTCTTTAAATAATTTATATTTTGACCTAATGTGAATAAATGCAATTTTTCAAAATTTGTCTCTAAATACAAAACATAGTTTTCGGTATTTCTAGGCAATTTTAACAACTTTTTAATGAAATTCCTTTGAACGGCTTCTACCTGTGCACTTTCGTAACAACCCCAAACTTGTGCACTGTAACACAAAATGGATCTAATGATGGAATTAAAACAAGTACATTTAGAACTGAAAGAAGCAGTCCTACAATTTAACAATCTTGACCATGATGAGCTTATAGCAAACTTTGCTATTCTAGATTTCTCCTTAAAATGTGTTTCCCAGGATAAGGATGTCGTAAACAAAACACCTAAATATTTATATTCATTTACAATTTCTACAGGATTCCCCTTATAAAACCACTTACAATTTTTATCCAATTTCCCCCCTTTCCTAAAAACTATTATCTTTGATTTTGTTAAATTCACTTTTAAATTCCAATTATCACAATATTTTTCTAAATTTGAAATCATCAGCTGTAGACAGGTCGCCGTAGGAGCCAAAAATACTATATCATCTGCGTACATCAACATATTGATTTTCCTGCCTGCACAATGAAGACCTCCCCCAATAAAATCAGGCATGTCATTTATAAATAAACTGAACGCAATCGGAGAGCTAATACATCCTTGCCTCAGACCCACATTTGTGCTGAAAGGTACAGTAACCCCCTCCTTACACCAAACACTTGAAACTGTGCCCGTATACATATTTTTTATCACTTCAATCATTTTTGTCGACACACCTAGGCACGATAATTTAAATATCAAAGCATTCCTATCTATTGTGTCGAAAGCCGACGAAAAATCCACAAAAAATGCAAACACCTTTCCCCTCTTAACATTAAGCTGCAAACTTAAAATAGAATAAAGATTAAAGATATTATCCACTGTTGAATAACCTTGTCTGAAACCTGCTTGAAATTCTGTTAAAAGTTTACGTTTTTCAACCCACTCAGTCAATCTATTGTTCATTAAACTTACAAATATTTTACAAATGCAATCGATGAATGACAAACCCCTGTAATTTTCAACCTGATTAATATCCCCCTTTTTATGTAATGGAAAGATTATGGATTTTTTAAAACTGTGAGCTAAATTGCATTCGAAAAACATTTTATTGTAAACATCTAATAACTTCAACATAAAAACATCAGGAGAATTTTTAAAAAACTCATACGGCACCCTGTCTACACCTGGAGCCTTATTACATCCTACTCCTGAGAGCACGGCTTTTAATTCCAGCAGTGTAAAATTGCAATCAAGGTCATTGTCCTCAACTAGAGGGAGCGCATAACTGACGCAAGCAGACGACAGCGGCGGGTTAAGCAAATTCTGAAAGTGGTTGACCCACTTATCTGGTGCAATGTTTCCCACGCCCTTATCTCGATCCTTTATCTTTAAAACATTCATGGCTTTCCAGAACGATTTTGAGTCCTTCACATTTCTAACGCCGTCGATTAATTGATCAAAATATAGTTTTTTCTTATTCCTACACATCTTTTTGAAATGTCTTTGGCTCTCCAGATATTTTAACTTAACCAATTCAGAGTTAGTCTTACGGAACAAGTTAAGTTGGCGAAACAAGGTCTTACGTACTACTAAACAATCAAAATCAAACCACGGCTGTTTGCTATGTAAAACCTTATCTTTTGGAACAATGCAATTCCCTTTCGCTGCGCTTTTAATTGTTGCAATAATCAGGTTCACATTATCCTGGTTATTATCAGTGAATTCAATTTGAGAGGCATAAGCGCTCAGATTTTTGCGGAAATCGTCGCAATCTTGTAGCTTCCAATTTAGTTTCGGCAACAAAGGGACCAGACTCCCCCCCCCTCTCAGCCACCGCACCAGGACCACCAACACAAAGGCTGACTTCTATTGGCAGGTGATCTGAACCTGGGTATGCCACCACTTTAAAGTCGTGGACCAAGTGCAGACAACCAGCTGAAACCAAAGCTAAATCTATGACTGAACATCCCCTGGAACCGATGAAAGTGTACTCCCCCTCTAAATCACTGCAAGATCGCCCATTTAAAACTGTAAATCCATTGTTTTCACTGAACTCGATTAATTTCCTGCCTCTACTATTTACCTTAATTCGATTTCACAAACGCAATCGCATCACCATCGGCCGATTCAGGCACTACCGCATATGTCATCGTAGTCTCTGAAAACGCGTTTGCCTACGACATATCAAGGAACATAATCAAGGTGATGTAACTGCACATTTATATAAGTGAGAGACATGGCACAATTGGTAGATTTACTTAACGCGTGCCAAGCACCCAAATACACTAAAATCGAAGAGCTGCGACATGAGCATCCCTACAGAATAGTGGAGTTGCAGCGAGTCGTGACGAGATACGGTCCCTCGGTAACTGCTACTGTCGAAGAAGACCCTTGTGGCAATCTAAGAAAATTGTATCTCCCATGCAGGTACAACAACGTTTTGACAGACGTCATGATTAGAAACTACAACAACGGTGTCAATGAAAAACTTGCTTTGATACCCAAAAGCCATGGTCAGATCGAGTTTACAACAATAAACTAATATAACAGAAATAAAATACGCAAAATAACTGAAAAACACAAAAAAATATTTTTTCGCCTCCAAAGGATTGGCGTGGTCGGAACCACGTGCTGAGTCACTCAGAAGACACGTAAAAATCAACATGAAAACAATTAGTTTCAAATGGCGTGTCAGTATACATTGAGATCGAAATACTGCATCTTCATACAAATCCTCTAGTGAAAACATGAGCACCGAATGATGCAATCGACGCCATTTTTGTGCAGTTGAGAACCTATTGGTGGTCCTATATAAAATGAGATTCAAAAGCTGTTGTCGTTTTCGATCTCAACCGTGAGATCCTATTATACGACAAGTATACCAAATGAGAACTGATTTAACGTTGCAATCGGCGTCATTTTTGTGCAGTTGAGAACCTATTGGTGGTCCTATATAAAATGAGATTCAAAAGCTATTGTCGTTTTCGATCTCAGCCGTGAGATCCTATTATACGACAAGTATACCAAATGAGAACTGATTTAACGTTCTTTATATCTACACAAAAAAAAATTGTCATCCAAATCAGAGGATCAGTCTCTGTCTGTAAGATCATCCTCTGTTTACATGTGACGTCATGGACACACCTCCCTTCCCGACCTACCTCAACCCACGTGGTCTACACTCCTCCCTCCTCTGTCCTAGAACGTGAGTTTCAAATGGCGTGTCAGTATACATTGAGATCGAAATACTGCATCTTCATACAAATCCTCTAGTGAAAACATGAGCACCGAATGATGCAATCGGCGCCATTTTTGTGCAGTTGAGAACCTATTGGTGGTCCTATATAAAATGAGATTCAAAAGCTGTTGTCGTTTCTGTAAAGTCGTCCAAATCAGAGGATCAGTCTCTGCCTGTAAGGTTCGGTTAGGTTAGGCAAAGTGAGGTTACCTACCTCAACCCACGTGGTCTACACTCCTCCCTCCTCTGTCCTAGAACGTACAAAATGACTACTACTTCTACAATCTTTTTTACAGTTAATTTATCTACTCTCCGATAAATTCATCCCAGTTTATATAATAATATCCCAATTTTCAACTAATATATCTCTACATTCAGCCATATCTATGTTTGCAACCATCATATTGTCCTAACATTTCGTATTCATTACACTTGTCCATTTTCCTTCATCGTTATTACGAACTTCAGTCATCATTTTTACCTGCATTCACTTATTTATCATCATATACCTGCAAATATATCTGACACCTTGTTCATTCTTCTGCTCTTCTGAAATATCCTTCTCGTAATTCATATCATCGTATTCAACATCGTATTCATATACTCAACAATAAAATCACCAGAATCTTTCATATTCTACTACGTTACACACATTTAAACCCCAAAGTTATTTTCTTTCAACTAAGTTTGAAACTATTTCTACAGCCTATTTCACTGCGGTTTTATCCCTAAAACCTAATATCATGTAAGATTTTCCCTATTTTCAACTATTATATCTTTACATCCAGACAATCTACGTTTGCCACCATCATATTGTCCTAACATTTCGTATTCATTACACTTGTCCATTTTCCTTCATCGTTATTACGAACGTCAGTCATAATTTCTACCAGAATTCACTTATTTATCATCATATACCTGCAAATATAACTGACACCTTGTTCTACAGCTCATTCTCTGCTCTCCTGAAATATTCTTCTCGTAAGATTATTCATATAGGCTACTTAACAATCAAATTGCCAAAATCTTTCATATTCTACTACGTTACTAACACATTTAAATCCCAAAGTTATTTTCCACAAACTAAATTTGAACATATTTCTTCAGCCTATTTGAAGCCCCTAAAGGCAAAGTGGACTAACCCTCAAATTTTCTTTTTTGAGACTGGTATAACTACTGGTGAAGAAAAATCAGCTCTATATAATGGTAAAACAATCGAAGCTGTATCAGCTGTATTTTTTTTTTCTAGAACAAAAAAATGTTTAGTACAAAATGCATTATCACACATCTTCTTCTAGGCAGAATGGTCAGAAATATAACTACTACCTTGTTCTAGAGTTCATTCCATATCGTTATTAAAAATTTTAATCGTAATCTTTCCTTTCAATCATGTTATCCACTTCAGTCCAATGACACATTATGTAAACCCTCTTTCTATAAAATTCGTTTTTAGCTGTGACATATATAATATAAATGTGTAATCTATATAATGCCATCTCACATTTCTCAAACTGCCTGCACCTATGAGCTTCAGATCTTCCAATCCAATGAAGACACATTGAACCGACATCAAATTGAGAGCCAATCTTTAAAATCATTATTTAAATGATGACGAATTCTCAATATTAATTCAGATTAAACTATAACCTACATCTTTGGTACTATGCTATTCCTGCAACATATATCTACAATCTTTTTTAAAGTTAATTTATCTACTCTCTGATAAATTCATCCCAATTTCTATAATAATATCTCAATTTTCAACTAATATATCTCCACATCCAGCCATATCTATGTTTGCAACCATCATGGTGTCCTAACATTTCGTATTCATTACACTTGTCCATTTTCCTTCATCGTTATTACGAACGTCAGTCATTATTTCTACCAGAATTCACTTATTTATCATCATATACCTGCAAATATAACTGACACCTTGTTCTACAGCTCATTCTCTGCTCTCCTGAAATATTCTTCTCGTAAGATTATTCATATACTCAACAATATTTCGCCAAAATCTATCATATCCTACTACGTTACTAACACATTTAAACCCCAAAGTTATTTTTCATCAACTAAGTTTGATCCTATTTCTACAGCCTATTTCACTGAAAACACACTATTTCCAATGAACAGACTATTTCCAATGAAGACACATCGAACCGACATCAAACTGAAAGCCAATCTTTAAAATCATTATTTAAATTATTACGAATTCTCAATATTAATTCAAATGTAACCATAATCTACATCTTTGGTACTATCCTATTACATATCGTCAATACAAATTTTAATCGTAATCTTTCCTTTCAATCATTTTATTCACTTCAGTCCAATGACACATTATGTAAACCCTCTTTCTATAAAATTCATTAATAGCTGTGACAAATATAATCTACATTTGCAATCTATCCAATGCCATCTCACATTTCTCAAACTGCCACAAAAACTACTCAAGCCATATCGTAGCCCCGCACAAGATACTAGATTCTCCTTGTCACCCTACATCAAGATAGCAGAAAAGAAGATCAACAGCAGTTGCTAGACTTCAAGGTACAGAAAAAAATCTCTGAATTCTTTATGAATTCCTTAATATATGTTCTTTTACTGCCTGCACCTACGAGCTTCAGATCTTCCAATCCAATGAAGACACATCGAACCGACGTCAAATTGAGAGCCAATCTTTAAAATCATTATTGAAATGATGACGAATTCTCAATATTAATTCGGATTTAACTATAACCTACATCTTTGGTACTATGCTATTCCTGCAACATATATCTACAATCTTTTTTACAGTTGATTTATCTACTCTCCGATAAATTCATTCCAATTTATATAATAATATCCCAATTTTCAACTAATATATCTCTACATCCAGCCATATCTATGTTTGCAACCATCATATTGTCCTAACATTTCGTATTTATTACACTTGTCCATTTTCCTTCATCGTTATTACGAACGTCAGTCATTATTTCTACCAGAATTCACTTATATATCATCATATACCTGCAAATATAACTGACACCTTGTTCTACAGCTCATTCTCTGCTCTCCTGAAATATTCTTCTCGTAAGATTATTCATATAGGCTACTTAACAATCAAATTGCCAAAATCTTTCATATTCTACTACGTTACTAACACATTTAAATCCCAAAGTTATTTTCCACAAACTAAATTTGAACCTATTTCTTCAGCCTATTTGAAGCCCCTAAAGGCAAAGTGGACTAACCCTCAAATTTTCTGTTTTGAGATTGGTATAACTACTGGTGAAGAAAAATCAGCTCTATATAATGTTAAAACAAGCCAAGCTGTATCAGCTGTATTTTTTTTTCTAGAACAAAAAAATGTTTAGTCCAAAATGCATTATCACACATCTTCTTCTAGGCAGAATGGTCAGAAATATAACTACTACCTTGTTCTAGAGTTCATTCCATATCGTTATTAAAAATTTTAATCGTAATCTTTCCTTTCATTCATGTTATCCACTTCAGTCCTATGACACATTATGTAAACCCTCTCCCTATAAAAATAGTTTTTAGCTGTGACATATATAATCTAAATGTGTAATCTATATAATGCCATCTCACATTTCTCAAACTGCCTGCACCTATGAGCTTCAGATCTTCCAATCCAATAAAGACACATCGAACCGACATCAAATTGAGAGCCAATCTTTAAAATCATTATTTAAATGATGACGAATTCTCAATATTAATTCAGATTAAACTATAACCTACATCTTTGGTACTATGCTATTCCTGCAACCTATATCTACAATTTTTTTTACAGTTAATTTATCTACTCTCTGATAAATTCATCCTAATTTATATTATAATATCCCAATTTTCAACTAATATATCTCTACATCCAGCCATATCTATGTTTGCAACCATCATGTTGTCCTAAAATTTCGTATTCATTACACTTGTCCATTTTCCTTCATCGTTATTACGAACGTCAGTCATTATTTCTACCAGAATTCACTTATATATCATCATATACCTGCAAATATAACTGACACCTTGTTCTACAGCTCATTCTCTGCTCTCCTGAAATATTGTTCTCCTAAGATTATTCATATACTCAACAATAAAATCGCCAAAATCTATCATATTCTACTACGTTACTAATACATTTAAACACCAAAGTTATTTTTCATCAACTAGGTTTGATCCTATTTCTACAGCCTATTTCACTGAAAACACACTATTTCCAATGAACAGACTATTTCCAATGAAGACACATCGAACCGACATCAAATTGAAAGCCAATCTTTAAAATCATTATTTAAATTATGACGAATTCTCAATATTAATTAAAATGTAACCATAATCTACATCTTTGGCACTAACCTATTACATATCGTCAATACAAATTTTTATCGTAATCTTTCCTTTCAATCATTTTATTCACTTCAGTCCAATGACACATTATGTAAACCCTCTTTCTATAAAATTCATTAATAGCTGTGACAAATATAATCTAAATTTGCAATCTATCCAAAGCCATCTCACATTTCTCAAACTGCCACAAAAACTACTCAAGCCATATCGTAGCCCCGCACAAGATACTAGATTCTCCTTGTCACCCTATATCAAGATAGCAGAAAAGAAGATCAACAGCAGTTGCTAGACTTCAAGGTACAGAAAAAATCTCTGGATTCATTATGAATTCCTTAATATATGTTCTTTTACTGCCTGCACCTATGAGCTTCAGATCTTCCAAACCAATGAAGACACATCGAACCGACGTCAAATTGAGAGCCAATCTTTAAAATCATTATTTAAATGATGACGAATTCTCAATATTAATTCAGATTAAACTATAACCTACATCTTTGGTACTATGCTATTCCTGCAACATATATCTACAATCTTTTTTACAGTTAATTTATCTACTCTCCGATAAATTCATCCCAGTTTATATAATAATATCCCAATATTCAACTAATATATCTCTACATTCAGCCATATCTATGTTTGCAACCATCATATTGTCCTAACATTTCGTATTCATTACACTTGTCCATTTTCCTTCATCGTTATTACGAACGTCAGTCATCATTTTTACCTGCATTCACTTATTTATCATCATATACCTGCAAATATATCTGACACCTTGTTCATTCTTCTGCTCTTCTGAAATATCCTTCTCGTAATTCATATCATCGTTTTCAACATCGTATTCATATACTCAACAATAAAATCACCAGGATCTTTCATATTCTATTACGTTACACACATTTAAACCCCAAAGTTGTTTTCTTTCAACTAAGTTTGAAACTATTTCTACAGCCTATTTCACTGCGGTTTTATCCCTAAAACCTAATCTCATGTAAGATTTTCTCAATTTTCAACTATTATTTCTTTACATCCAGCCAATCTACGTTTGCCACCATCATATTGTCCTAACATTTCGTATTCATTACACTTGTCCATTTTCTTTCATCGTTATTACGAACGTCAGTCATTATTTCTACCAGAATTCACTTATATATCATCATATACCTGCAAATATAACTGACACCTTGTTCTACAGCTCATTCTCTGCTCTCCTGAAATATTCTTCTCGTAAGATTATTCATATAGGCTACTTAACAATCAAATTGCCAAAATCTTTCATATTCTACTACGTTACTAACACATTTAAATCCCAAAGTTATTTTCCACAAACTAAATTTGAACATATTTCTTCAGCCTATTTGAAGCCCCTAAAGTCAAAGTGGACCAACCCTAAAATTTTCTGTTTTGAGATTGGTATAACTACTGGTAAAGAAAAATCAGCTCTATATAATGGTAAAAAAATCTAAGCTGTGTCAGCTGTATTTTTTTTTCAAAAACAAAAAAATGTTTAGTACAAAATGCATTATCACACATCTTCTTCTAGGCAGAATGGTCAGAAATATAACTACTACCTTGTTCTAGAGTTCATTCCATATCGTTATTAAAAAAATTAATCGTAATCTTTCCTTTCAATCATGTTATCCACTTCAGTCCAATGACACATTTTGTAAACCCTCTTTCTATAAGATTCGTTTTTAGTTGTGACATATATAATCTAAATGTGTAATCTATATAATGCCATCTCACATTTCTCAAACTGCCTGCACCTATGAGCTTCAGATCTTCCAATCCAATGAAGACACATCGAACCGACATCAAATTGAGAGCCAATCTTTAAAATCATTACTTAAATGATGACGAATTCTCAATATTAATTCAGATTAAACTATAACCTACATCTTTGGTACTATGCTATTCCTGCAACATATATCGACAATCTTTTTTAAAGTTAATTTATCTACTCTCTGATAAATTCATCCCAATTTATATAATAATATCTCAATTTTCAACTAATATATCTCTACATCCAGCTATATCTATGTTTGCAACCATCACGTTGTCCTAACATTTCGTATTCATTACACTTGTCCATTTTCCTTCATCGTTATTACGAACGTCAGTCATTATTTCTACCAGAATTCACTTATATATCATCATATACCTGCAAATATAACTAACACCTTGTTCTACAGCTCATTCTCTGCTCTCCTGAAATATTCTTCTCGTAAGATTATTCATATACTCATCAATATTTTGACAAAATCTATCATATTCTACTACGTTACTAACACATTTAAACCCCAAAGTTATTTTTCATCAACTAAGTTTAATCCTATTTCTACAGCCTATTTCAATGAAAACACACTATTTCCAATGAACAGACTATTTCCAATGAAGACACATCGAACCGACATCAAATTGAAAGCCAATCTTTAAAATCATTATTTAAATTATTACGAATTCTCAATATTATTTCAAATGTAACTATAATCTACATCTTTGGTACTATCCTATTACATATCGTCAAATCAAATTTTAATCGTAATCTTTCCTTTCAATCATTTTATTCACTTCAGTCCAATGACACATTATGTAAACCCTCTTTCTATAAAATTCATTAATAGCTGTGACAAATATAATCTACATTTGCAATCTATCCAATGCCATCTCACATTTCTCAAACTGCCACGAAAACTACTCAAGCCATATCGTAGCCCCGCACAAGATACTAGATTCTCCTTGTCACCCTACATCAAGATAGCAGAAAAGAAGATCAACAGCAGTTGCTAGACTTCAAGGTACAGAAAAAAATCTCTGGATTCATTATGAATTCCTTAATATATGTTCTTTTACTGCCTGCACCTACGAGCTTCAGATCTTCCAATCCAATGAAGACACATTGAACCGACGTCAAATTGAGAGCCAATCTTTAAAATCATTATTTAAATGATGACGAATTCTCAATATTAATTCAGATTAAACTATAACCTACATCTTTGGTACTATGCTATTCCTGCAACATATATCTACAATCTTTTTTACAGTTAATTTATCTACTCTCCGATAAATTCATCCCAGTTTATATAATAATATCCCAATTTTCAACTAATATATCTCTACATTCAGCCATATCTATGTTTGCAACCATCATATTGTCCTAACATTTCGTATTCATTACACTTGTCCATTTTCCTTCATCGTTATTACGAACTTCAGTCATCATTTTTACCTGCATTCACTTATTTATCATCATATACCTGCAAATATATCTGACACCTTGTTCATTCTTCTGCTCTTCTGAAATATCCTTCTCGTAATTCATATCATCGTATTCAACATCGTATTCATATACTCAACAATAAAATCACCAGAATCTTTCATATTCTACTACGTTACACACATTTAAACCCCAAAGTTATTTTCTTTCAACTAAGTTTGAAACTATTTCTACAGCCTATTTCACTGCGGTTTTATCCCTAAAACCTAATATCATGTAAGATTTTCCCTATTTTCAACTATTATATCTTTACATCCAGACAATCTACGTTTGCCACCATCATATTGTCCTAACATTTCGTATTCATTACACTTGTCCATTTTCCTTCATCGTTATTACGAACGTCAGTCATAATTTCTACCAGAATTCACTTATTTATCATCATATACCTGCAAATATAACTGACACCTTGTTCTACAGCTCATTCTCTGCTCTCCTGAAATATTCTTCTCGTAAGATTATTCATATAGGCTACTTAACAATCAAATTGCCAAAATCTTTCATATTCTACTACGTTACTAACACATTTAAATCCCAAAGTTATTTTCCACAAACTAAATTTGAACATATTTCTTCAGCCTATTTGAAGCCCCTAAAGGCAAAGTGGACTAACCCTCAAATTTTCTTTTTTGAGACTGGTATAACTACTGGTGAAGAAAAATCAGCTCTATATAATGGTAAAACAATCGAAGCTGTATCAGCTGTATTTTTTTTTCTAGAACAAAAAAATGTTTAGTACAAAATGCATTATCACACATCTTCTTCTAGGCAGAATGGTCAGAAATATAACTACTACCTTGTTCTAGAGTTCATTCCATATCGTTATTAAAAATTTTAATCGTAATCTTTCCTTTCAATCATGTTATCCACTTCAGTCCAATGACACATTATGTAAACCCTCTTTCTATAAAATTCGTTTTTAGCTGTGACATATATAATATAAATGTGTAATCTATATAATGCCATCTCACATTTCTCAAACTGCCTGCACCTATGAGCTTCAGATCTTCCAATCCAATGAAGACACATTGAACCGACATCAAATTGAGAGCCAATCTTTAAAATCATTATTTAAATGATGGCGAATTCTCAATATTAATTCAGATTAAACTATAACCTACATCTTTGGTACTATGCTATTCCTGCAACATATATCTACAATCTTTTTTAAAGTTAATTTATCTACTCTCTGATAAATTCATCCCAATTTCTATAATAATATCTCAATTTTCAACTAATATATCTCCACATAAAGCCATATCTATGTTTGCAACCATCATGGTGTCCTAACATTTCGTATTCATTACACTTGTCCATTTTCCTTCATCGTTATTACGAACGTCAGTCATTATTTCTACCAGAATTCACTTATATATCATCATATACCTGCAAATATAACTGACACCTTGTTCTACAGCTCATTCTCTGCTCTCCTGAAATATTCTTCTCGTAAGATTATTCATATACTCAACAATATTTCGCCAAAATCTATCATATCCTACTACGTTACTAACACATTTAAACCCCAAAGTTATTTTTCATCAACTAAGTTTGATCCTATTTCTACAGCCTATTTCACTGAAAACACACTATTTCCAATGAACAGACTATTTCCAATGAAGACACATCGAACCGACATCAAACTGAAAGCCAATCTTTAAAATCATTATTTAAATTATTACGAATTCTCAAGATTAATTCAAATGTAACCATAATCTACATCTTTGGTACTATCCTATTACATATCGTCAATACAAATTTTAATCGTAATCTTTCCTTTCAATCATTTTATTCACTTCAGTCCAATGACACATTATGTAAACCCTCTTTCTATAAAATTCATTAATAGCTGTGACAAATATAATCTACATTTGCAATCTATCCAATGCCATCTCACATTTCTCAAACTGCCACAAAAACTACTCAAGCCATATCGTAGCCCCGCACAAGATACTAGATTCTCCTTGTCACCCTACATCAAGATAGCAGAAAAGAAGATCAACAGCAGTTGCTAGACTTCAAGGTACAGAAAAAAATCTCTGAATTCTTTATGAATTCCTTAATATATGTTCTTTTACTGCCTGCACCTACGAGCTTCAGATCTTCCAATCCAATGAAGACACATCGAACCGACGTCAAATTGAGAGCCAATCTTTAAAATCATTATTGAAATGATGACGAATTCTCAATATTAATTCGGATTTAACTATAACCTACATCTTTGGTACTATGCTATTCCTGCAACATATATCTACAATCTTTTTTACAGTTGATTTATCTACTCTCCGATAAATTCATTCCAATTTATATAATAATATCCCAATTTTCAACTAATATATCTCTACATCCAGCCATATCTATGTTTGCAACCATCATATTGTCCTAACATTTCGTATTTATTACACTTGTCCATTTTCCTTCATCGTTATTACGAACGTCAGTCATTATTTCTACCAGAATTCACTTATATATCATCATATACCTGCAAATATAACTGACACCTTGTTCTACAGCTCATTCTCTGCTCTCCTGAAATATTCTTCTCGTAAGATTATTCATATAGGCTACTTAACAATCAAATTGCCAAAATCTTTCATATTCTACTACGTTACTAACACATTTAAATCCCAAAGTTATTTTCCACAAACTAAATTTGAACCTATTTCTTCAGCCTATTTGAAGCCCCTAAAGGCAAAGTGGACTAACCCTCAAATTTTCTGTTTTGAGATTGGTATAACTACTGGTGAAGAAAAATCAGCTCTATATAATGTTAAAACAAGCCAAGCTGTATCAGCTGTATTTTTTTTTTCTAGAAAAAAAAAATGTTTAGTCCAAAATGCATTATCACACATCTTCTTCTAGGCAGAATGGTCAGAAATATAACTACTACCTTGTTCTAGAATTCATTCCATATCGTTATTAAAAATTTTAATCGTAATCTTTCCTTTCAATCATGTTATCCACTTCAGTCCTATGACACATTATGTAAACCCTCTCCCTATAAAAATAGTTTTTAGCTGTGACATATATAATCTAAATGTGTAATCTATATAATGCCATCTCACATTTCTCAAACTGCCTGCACCTATGAGCTTCAGATCTTCCAATCCAATAAAGACACATCGAACCGACATCAAATTGAGAGCCAATCTTTAAAATCATTATTTAAATGATGACGAATTCTCAATATTAATTCAGATTAAACTATAACCTACATCTTTGGTACTATGCTATTCCTGCAACATATATCTACAATTTTTTTTACAGTTAATTTATCTACTCTCTGATAAATTCATCCCAATTTATATTATAATATCCCAATTTTCAACTAATATATCCCTACATCCAGCCATATCTATGTTTGCAACCATCATGTTGTCCTAACATTTCGTATTCATTACACTTGTCCATTTTCCTTCATCGTTATTACGAACGTCAGTCATTATTTCTACCAGAATTCACTTATATATCATCATATACCTGCAAATATAACTGACACCTTGTTCTACAGCTCATTCTCTGCTCTCCTGAAATATTGTTCTCCTAAGATTATTCATATACTCAACAATAAAATCGCCAAAATCTATCATATTCTACTACGTTACTAATACATTTAAACACCAAAGTTATTTTTCATCAACTAAGTTTGATCCTATTTCTACAGCCTATTTCACTGAAAACACACTATTTCCAATGAACAGACTATTTCCAATGAAGACACATCGAACCGACATCAAATTGAAAGCCAATCTTTAAAATCATTATTTAAATTATGACGAATTCTCAATATTAATTAAAATGTAACCATAATCTACATCTTTGGCACTAACCTATTACATATCGTCAATACAAATTTTTATCGTAATCTTTCCTTTCAATCATTTTATTCACTTCAGTCCAATGACACATTATGTAAACCCTCTTTCTATAAAATTCATTAATAGCTGTGACAAATATAATCTAAATTTGCAAACTATCCAAAGCCATCTCACATTTCTCAAACTGCCACAAAATCTACTCAAGCCATATCGTAGCCCCGCACAAGATACTAGATTCTCCTTGTCACCCTACATCAAGATAGCAGAAAAGAAGATCAACAGCAGTTGCTAGACTTCAAGGTACAGAAAAAATCTCTGGATTCATTATGAATTCCTTAATATATGTTCTTTTACTGCCTGCACCTATGAGCTTCAGATCTTCCAAACCAATGAAGACACATCGAACCGACGTCAAATTGAGAGCCAATCTTTAAAATCATTATTTAAATGATGACGAATTCTCAATATTAATTCAGATTAAACTATAACCTACATCTTTGGTACTATGCTATTCCTGCAACATATATCTACAATCTTTTTTACAGTTAATTTATCTACTCTCCGATAAATTCATCCCAGTTTATATAATAATATCCCAATATTCAACTAATATATCTCTACATTCAGCCATATCTATGTTTGCAACCATCATATTGTCCTAACATTTCGTATTCATTACACTTGTCCATTTTCCTTCATCGTTATTACGAACGTCAGTCATCATTTTTACCTGCATTCACTTATTTATCATCATATACCTGCAAATATATCTGACACCTTGTTCATTCTTCTGCTCTTCTGAAATATCCTTCTCGTAATTCATATCATCGTTTTCAACATCGTATTCATATACTCAACAACAAAATCACCAGGATCTTTCATATTCTATTACGTTACACACATTTAAACCCCAAAGTTGTTTTCTTTCAACTAAGTTTGAAACTATTTCTACAGCCTATTTCACTGCGGTTTTATCCCTAAAACCTAATCTCATGTAAGATTTTCCCAATTTTCAACTATTATTTCTTTACATCCAGCCAATCTACGTTTGCCACCATCATATTGTCCTAACATTTCGTATTCATTACACTTGTCCATTTTCTTTCATCGTTATTACGAACGTCAGTCATTATTTCTACCAGAATTCACTTATATATCATCATATACCTGCAAATATAACTGACACCTTGTTCTACAGCTCATTCTCTGCTCTCCTGAAATATTCTTCTCGTAAGATTATTCATATAGGCTACTTAACAATCAAATTGCCAAAATCTTTCATATTCTACTACGTTACTAACACATTTAAATCCCAAAGTTATTTTCCACAAACTAAATTTGAACATATTTCTTCAGCCTATTTGAAGCCCCTAAAGTCAAAGTGGACCAACCCTAAAATTTTCTGTTTTGAGATTGGTATAACTACTGGTAAAGAAAAATCAGCTCTATATAATGGTAAAAAAATCTAAGCTGTGTCAGCTGTATTTTTTTTTCTAAAACAAAAAAATGTTTAGTACAAAATGCATTATCACACATCTTCTTCTAGGCAGAATGGTCAGAAATATAACTACTACCTTGTTCTAGAGTTCATTCCATATCGTTATTAAAAATTTTAATCGTAATCTTTCCTTTCAATTTTGTTATCCACTTCAGTCCAATGACACATTTTGTAAACCCTCTTTCTATAAGATTCGTTTTTAGTTGTGACATATATAATCTAAATGTGTAATCCATATAATGCCATCTCACATTTCTCAAACTGCCTGCACCTATGAGCTTCAGATCTTCCAATCCAATGAAGACACATCGAACCGACATCAAATTGAGAGCCAATCTTTAAAATCATTATTTAAATGATGACGAATTCTCAATATTAATTCAGATTAAACTATAACCTACATCTTTGGTACTATGCTATTCCTGCAACATATATCGACAATCTTTTTTAAAGTTAATTTATCTACTCTCTGATAAATTCATCCCAATTTATATAATAATATCTCAATTTTCAACTAATATATCTCTACATCCAGCCATATCTATGTTTGCAACCATCACGTTGTCCTAACATTTCGTATTCATTACACTTGTCCATTTTCCTTCATCGTTATTACGAACGTCAGTCATTATTTCTACCAGAATTCACTTATATATCATCATATACCTGCAAATATAACTAACACCTTGTTCTACAGCTCATTCTCTGCTCTCCTGAAATATTCTTCTCGTAAGATTATTCATATACTCATCAATATTTCGACAAAATCTATCATATTCTACTACGTTACTAACACATTTAAACCCCAAAGTTATTTTTCATCAACTAAGTTTGATCCTATTTCTACAGCCTATTTCACTGAAAACACACTATTTCCAATGAACAGACTATTTCCAATGAAGACACATCGAACCGACATCAAATTGAAAGCCAATCTTTAAAATCATTATTTAAATTATTACGAATTCTCAATATTAATTCAAATGTAACTATAATCTACATCTTTGGTACTATCCTATTACATATCGTCAAATCAAATTTTAATCGTAATCTTTCCTTTCAATCATTTTATTCACTTCAGTCCAATGACACATTATGTAAACCCTCTTTCTATAAAATTCATTAATAGCTGTGACAAATATAATCTACATTTGCAATCTATCCAATGCCATCTCACATTTCTCAAACTGCCACGAAAACTACTCAAGCCATATCGTAGCCCCGCACAAGATACTAGATTCTCCTTGTCACCCTACATCAAGATAGCAGAAAAGAAGATCAACAGCAGTTGCTAGACTTCAAGGTACAGAAAAAAATCTCTGGATTCATTATGAATTCCTTAATATATGTTCTTTTACTGCCTGCACCTACGAGCTTCAGATCTTCCAATCCAATGAAGACACATTGAACCGACGTCAAATTGAGAGCCAATCTTTAAAATCATTATTTAAATGATGACGAATTCTCAATATTAATTCAGATTAAACTATAACCTACATCTTTGGTACTATGCTATTCCTGCAACATATATCTACAATCTTTTTTACAGTTAATTTATCTACTCTCCGATAAATTCATCCCAGTTTATATAATAATATCCCAATTTTCAACTAATATATCTCTACATTCAGCCATATCTATGTTTGCAACCATCATATTGTCCTAACATTTCGTATTCATTACACTTGTCCATTTTCCTTCATCGTTATTACGAACTTCAGTCATCATTTTTACCTGCATTCACTTATTTATCATCATATACCTGCAAATATATCTGACACCTTGTTCATTCTTCTGCTCTTCTGAAATATCCTTCTCGTAATTCATATCATCGTATTCAACATCGTATTCATATACTCAACAATAAAATCACCAGAATCTTTCATATTCTACTACGTTACACACATTTAAACCCCAAAGTTATTTTCTTTCAACTAAGTTTGAAACTATTTCTACAGCCTATTTCACTGCGGTTTTATCCCTAAAACCTAATATCATGTAAGATTTTCCCTATTTTCAACTATTATATCTTTACATCCAGACAATCTACGTTTGCCACCATCATATTGTCCTAACATTTCGTATTCATTACACTTGTCCATTTTCCTTCATCGTTATTACGAACGTCAGTCATAATTTCTACCAGAATTCACTTATTTATCATCATATACCTGCAAATATAACTGACACCTTGTTCTACAGCTCATTCTCTGCTCTCCTGAAATATTCTTCTCGTAAGATTATTCATATAGGCTACTTAACAATCAAATTGCCAAAATCTTTCATATTCTACTACGTTACTAACACATTTAAATCCCAAAGTTATTTTCCACAAACTAAATTTGAACATATTTCTTCAGCCTATTTGAAGCCCCTAAAGGCAAAGTGGACTAACCCTCAAATTTTCTTTTTTGAGACTGGTATAACTACTGGTGAAGAAAAATCAGCTCTATATAATGGTAAAACAATCGAAGCTGTATCAGCTGTATTTTTTTTTCTAGAACAAAAAAATGTTTAGTACAAAATGCATTATCACACATCTTCTTCTAGGCAGAATGGTCAGAAATATAACTACTACCTTGTTCTAGAGTTCATTCCATATCGTTATTAAAAATTTTAATCGTAATCTTTCCTTTCAATCATGTTATCCACTTCAGTCCAATGACACATTATGTAAACCCTCTTTCTATAAAATTCGTTTTTAGCTGTGACATATATAATATAAATGTGTAATCTATATAATGCCATCTCACATTTCTCAAACTGCCTGCACCTATGAGCTTCAGATCTTCCAATCCAATGAAGACACATCGAACCGACATCAAATTGAGAGCCAATCTTTAAAATCATTATTTAAATGATGACGAATTCTCAATATTAATTCAGATTAAACTATAACCTACATCTTTGGTACTATGCTATTCCTGCAACATATATCGACAATCTTTTTTAAAGTTAATTTATCTACTCTCTGATAAATTCATCCCAATTTATATAATAATATCTCAATTTTCAACTAATATATCTCTACATCCAGCCATATCTATGTTTGCAACCATCACGTTGTCCTAACATTTCGTATTCATTACACTTGTCCATTTTCCTTCATCGTTATTACGAACGTCAGTCATTATTTCTACCAGAATTCACTTATATATCATCATATACCTGCAAATATAACTAACACCTTGTTCTACAGCTCATTCTCTGCTCTCCTGAAATATTCTTCTCGTAAGATTATTCATATACTCATCAATATTTCGACAAAATCTATCATATTCTACTACGTTACTAACACATTTAAACCCCAAAGTTATTTTTCATCAACTAAGTTTGATCCTATTTCTACAGCCTATTTCACTGAAAACACACTATTTCCAATGAACAGACTATTTCCAATGAAGACACATCGAACCGACATCAAATTGAAAGCCAATCTTTAAAATCATTATTTAAATTATTACGAATTCTCAATATTAATTCAAATGTAACTATAATCTACATCTTTGGTACTATCCTATTACATATCGTCAAATCAAATTTTAATCGTAATCTTTCCTTTCAATCATTTTATTCACTTCAGTCCAATGACACATTATGTAAACCCTCTTTCTATAAAATTCATTAATAGCTGTGACAAATATAATCTACATTTGCAATCTATCCAATGCCATCTCACATTTCTCAAACTGCCACGAAAACTACTCAAGCCATATCGTAGCCCCGCACAAGATACTAGATTCTCCTTGTCACCCTACATCAAGATAGCAGAAAAGAAGATCAACAGCAGTTGCTAGACTTCAAGGTACAGAAAAAAATCTCTGGATTCATTATGAATTCCTTAATATATGTTCTTTTACTGCCTGCACCTACGAGCTTCAGATCTTCCAATCCAATGAAGACACATTGAACCGACGTCAAATTGAGAGCCAATCTTTAAAATCATTATTTAAATGATGACGAATTCTCAATATTAATTCAGATTAAACTATAACCTACATCTTTGGTACTATGCTATTCCTGCAACATATATCTACAATCTTTTTTACAGTTAATTTATCTACTCTCCGATAAATTCATCCCAGTTTATATAATAATATCCCAATTTTCAACTAATATATCTCTACATTCAGCCATATCTATGTTTGCAACCATCATATTGTCCTAACATTTCGTATTCATTACACTTGTCCATTTTCCTTCATCGTTATTACGAACTTCAGTCATCATTTTTACCTGCATTCACTTATTTATCATCATATACCTGCAAATATATCTGACACCTTGTTCATTCTTCTGCTCTTCTGAAATATCCTTCTCGTAATTCATATCATCGTATTCAACATCGTATTCATATACTCAACAATAAAATCACCAGAATCTTTCATATTCTACTACGTTACACACATTTAAACCCCAAAGTTATTTTCTTTCAACTAAGTTTGAAACTATTTCTACAGCCTATTTCACTGCGGTTTTATCCCTAAAACCTAATATCATGTAAGATTTTCCCTATTTTCAACTATTATATCTTTACATCCAGACAATCTACGTTTGCCACCATCATATTGTCCTAACATTTCGTATTCATTACACTTGTCCATTTTCCTTCATCGTTATTACGAACGTCAGTCATAATTTCTACCAGAATTCACTTATTTATCATCATATACCTGCAAATATAACTGACACCTTGTTCTACAGCTCATTCTCTGCTCTCCTGAAATATTCTTCTCGTAAGATTATTCATATAGGCTACTTAACAATCAAATTGCCAAAATCTTTCATATTCTACTACGTTACTAACACATTTAAATCCCAAAGTTATTTTCCACAAACTAAATTTGAACATATTTCTTCAGCCTATTTGAAGCCCCTAAAGGCAAAGTGGACTAACCCTCAAATTTTCTTTTTTGAGACTGGTATAACTACTGGTGAAGAAAAATCAGCTCTATATAATGGTAAAACAATCGAAGCTGTATCAGCTGTATTTTTTTTTCTAGAACAAAAAAATGTTTAGTACAAAATGCATTATCACACATCTTCTTCTAGGCAGAATGGTCAGAAATATAACTACTACCTTGTTCTAGAGTTCATTCCATATCGTTATTAAAAATTTTAATCGTAATCTTTCCTTTCAATCATGTTATCCACTTCAGTCCAATGACACATTATGTAAACCCTCTTTCTATAAAATTCGTTTTTAGCTGTGACATATATAATATAAATGTGTAATCTATATAATGCCATCTCACATTTCTCAAACTGCCTGCACCTATGAGCTTCAGATCTTCCAATCCAATGAAGACACATTGAACCGACATCAAATTGAGAGCCAATCTTTAAAATCATTATTTAAATGATGACGAATTCTCAATATTAATTCAGATTAAACTATAACCTACATCTTTGGTACTATGCTATTCCTGCAACATATATCTACAATCTTTTTTAAAGTTAATTTATCTACTCTCTGATAAATTCATCCCAATTTCTATAATAATATCTCAATTTTCAACTAATATATCTCCACATCCAGCCATATCTATGTTTGCAACCATCATGGTGTCCTAACATTTCGTATTCATATTAAGATTATTCATATAGGCTACTTAACAATCAAATTGCCAAAATCTTTCATAATCTACTACGTTACTAACACATTTAAATCCCAAAGTTATTTTCCACAAACTAAATTTGAACCTATTTCTTCAGCCTATTTGAAGCCCCTAAAGGCAAAGTGGACTAACCCTCAAATTTTCTGTTTTGAGATTGGTATAACTACTGGTGAAGAAAAATCAGCTCTATATAATGTTAAAACAAGCCAAGCTGTATCAGCTGTATTTTTTTTTCTAGAACAAAAAAATGTTTAGTCCAAAATGCATTATCACACATCTTCTTCTAGGCAGAATGGTCAGAAATATAACTACTACCTTGTTCTAGAGTTCATTCCATATCGTTATTAAAAATTTTAATCGTAATCTTTCCTTTCAATCATGTTATCCACTTCAGTCCTATGACACATTATGTAAACCCTCTCCCTATAAAAATAGTTTTTAGCTGTGACATATATAATCTAAATGTGTAATCTATATAATGCCATCTCACATTTCTCAAACTGCCTGCACCTATGAGCTTCAGATCTTCCAATCCAATAAAGACACATCGAACCGACATCAAATTGAGAGCCAATCTTTAAAATCATTATTTAAATGATGACGAATTCTCAATATTAATTCAGATTAAACTATAACCTACATCTTTGGTACTATGCTATTCCTGCAACATATATCTACAATTTTTTTTACAGTTAATTTATCTACTCTCTGATAAATTCATCCCAATTTATATTATAATATCCCAATTTTCAACTAATATATCCCTACATCCAGCCATATCTATGTTTGCAACCATCATGTTGTCCTAACATTTCGTATTCATTACACTTGTCCATTTTCCTTCATCGTTATTACGAACGTCAGTCATTATTTCTACCAGAATTCACTTATATATCATCATATACCTGCAAATATAACTGACACCTTGTTCTACAGCTCATTCTCTGCTCTCCTGAAATATTGTTCTCCTAAGATTATTCATATACTCAACAATAAAATCGCCAAAATCTATCATATTCTACTACGTTACTAACACATTTAAACACCAAAGTTATTTTTCATCAACTAAGTTTGATCCTATTTCTACAGCCTATTTCACTGAAAACACACTATTTCCAATGAACAGACTATTTCCAATGAAGACACATCGAACCGACATCAAATTGAAAGCCAATCTTTAAAATCATTATTTAAATTATTACGAATTCTCAATATTAATTCAAATGTAACTATAATCTACATCTTTGGTACTATCCTATTACATATCGTCAATACAAATTTTAATCGTAATCTTTCCTTTCAATCATTTTATTCACTTCAGTCCAATGACACATTATGTAAACCCTCTTTCTATAAAATTCATTAATAGCTGTGACAAATATAATCTACATTTGCAATCTATCCAATGCCATCTCACATTTCTCAAACTGCCACGAAAACTACTCAAGCCATATCGTAGCCCCGCACAAGATACTAGATTCTCCTTGTCACCCTACATCAAGATAGCAGAAAAGAAGATCAACAGCAGTTGCTAGACTTCAAGGTACAGAAAAAAATCTCTGGATTCATTATGAATTCCTTAATATATGTTCTTTTACTGCCTGCACCTACGAGCTTCAGATCTTCCAATCCAATGAAGACACATTGAACCGACGTCAAATTGAGAGCCAATCTTTAAAATCATTATTTAAATGATGACGAATTCTCAATATTAATTCAGATTAAACTATAACCTACATCTTTGGTACTATGCTATTCCTGCAACATATATCTACAATCTTTTTTACAGTTAATTTATCTACTCTCCGATAAATTCATCCCAGTTTATATAATAATATCCCAATTTTCAACTAATATATCTCTACATTCAGCCATATCTATGTTTGCAACCATCATATTGTCCTAACATTTCGTATTCATTACACTTGTCCATTTTCCTTTATCCTTTTTACGAACGTCAGTCATTATTTCAACCAGAATTCACTTATATATTATCATATACCTGCAAATATAACTGACACCTTGTTCTACAGCTCATTCTCTGCTCTCCTGAAATATTCTTCTCGTAAGATTATTCATATACTCAACAATAAAATCGCCAAAATCTATCATATTCTACTACGTTACTAACACATTTAAACACCAAAGTTATTTTTCATCAACTAAGTTTGATCCTATTTCTACAGCCTATTTCACTAAAAACACACTATTTCCAATGAACAGACTATTTCCAATGAAGACACATCGAACCGACATCAAATTGAAAGCCAATCTTTAAAATCATTATTTAAATTATGACGAGTTCTCAATATTAATTCAAATGTAACCATAATCTACATCTTTGGCACTATCCTATTACATATCGTCAATACAAATTTTTATCGTAATCTTTCCTTTCAATCATTTTATTCACTTCAGTCCAATGACACATTATGTAAACCCTATTTCTATAAAATTCATTAATAGCTGTGACAAATATAATCTAAATTTGCAATCTATCCAAAGCCATCTCACATTTCTCAAACTGCCACAAAAACTACTCAAGCCATATCGTAGCCCCGCACAAGATACTAGATTCTCCTTGTCACCCTACATCAAGATAGCAGAAAAGAAGATCAACAGCAGTTGCTAGACTTCAAGGTACAGAAAAAATCTCTGGATTCATTATGAATTCCTTAATATATGTTCTTTTACTGCCTGCACCTATGAGCTTCAAATCTTCCAAAACAATGAAGACACATCGAACCGACGTCAAATTGAGAGCCAATCTTTAAAATCATTATTTAAATGATGTCGAATTCTCAATATTAATTCGGATTTAACTATAACCTACATCTTTGGTACTATGCTATTCCTGCAACATATATCTACAATCTTTTTTACAGTTAATTTATCTACTCTCCGATAAATTCATCCCAGTTTATATAATAATATCCCAATTTTCAACTAATTTATCTCTACATTCAGCCATAACTATGTTTGCAACCATCATATTGTCCTAACATTTCGTATTCGTTACACTTGTCCATTTTCCTTCATCGTTATTACGAACTTCAGTCATCATTTTTACCTGCATTCACTTATTTATCATCATATACCTGCAAATATATCTGACACCTTGTTCATTCTTCTGCTCTTCTAAAATATCCTTTTCGTAATTCATATCATCGTATTCAACATCGTATTCATATACTCAACAATAAAATCACCAGAATCTTTCATATTCTACTACGTTACACACATTTAAACCCCAAAGTTATTTTCTTTCAACTAAGTTTGAAACTATTTCTACAGCCTATTTCACTGCGGTTTAATCCCTAAAACCTAATCTCATGTAAGATTTTCCCAATTTTCAACTATTATATCTTTACATCCAGCCAATCTACGTTTGCCACCATCATATTGTCCTAACATTTCGTATTCATTACACTTGTCCATTTTCCTTCATCGTTATTACGAACGTCAGTCATTATTTCTACCAGAATTCACTTATATATCATCATATATCTGCAAATATAACTGACACCTTGTTCTACAGCTCATTCTTTGCTCTCCTGAAATATTCTTCTCGTAAGATTATTCATATACTCAACAATAAAATCGCCAAAATCTATCATATTCTACTACGTTACTAACACATTTAAACACCAAAGTTATTTTTCATCAACTAAGTTTGATCCTATTTCTACAGCCTATTTCACTGAAAACACACTATTTCCAATGAAGACACATCGAACCGACATCAAATTGAAAGCCAATCTTTAAAATCATTATTTAAATTATGACGAATTCTAAATATTAATTCAAATGTAACCATATTCTACATCTTTGGTACTATCCAATTACATATCGTCAATACAAATTTTAATCGTAATCTTTCCTTTCAATCATTGTATTCACTTCAGTCCAATGACACATTATGTAAACCCTCTTTCTATAAAATTCATTAATTGCTGTGACAAATATAATCTACATTTGCAATCTATCCAATGCCATCTCACAATTCTCAAACTGCCACAAAAACTACTCAAGCCATATCGTAGCCCCGCACAAGATACTAGATTCTCCTTGTCACCCTACATCAAGATAGCAGAAAAGAATATCAACAGCAGTTGCTAGACTTCAAGGTACAGAAAAAAATCTCTGGATTCATTATGACTTCCTTAATATATGTTCTTTTACTGCCTGCACCTGTGAGCTTCAGATCTTCAAATCCAATGAAGACACATCGAACCGACATAAAATTGAGAGCCAATTTTTAAAATCATTATTTAAATGATGACGAATTCTCAATATTAATTCAGATTATACTACAACCTACATCTTTGGTACTATGCTATTCCTGCAACATATATCTACAATCTTTTTTACAGTTAATTTATCTACTCTCCGATAAATTCATCCCAATTTATATAATAATATCCCAATTTTCAACTATTATATCTCTACATCCAGCCATATCTATGTTGGCAACCATCATATTGTCCTAACATTTCGTATTCATTACACTTGTCCATTTTCCTTCATCGTTATTACGAACGTCAGTCATCATTTTTACCAGCATTCACTTATTTATCATCATATACCTGCAAATATATCTGACACCTTGTTCATTCTTATGCTCTTCTGAAATATCCTTCTCGTAATTCATATCATCGTATTCATATACTCAACAATAAAATCACCAGGATCTTTCATATTCTATTACGTTACACACATTTAAACCCCAAAGTTGTTTTCTTTCAACTAAGTTTGAAACTATTTCTACAGCCTATTTCACTGCGGTTTTATCCCTAAAACCTAATCTCATGTAAGATTTTCCCAATTTTCAACTATTATTTCTTTACATCCAGCCAATCTACGTTTGCCACCATCATATTGTCCTAACATTTCGTATTCATTACACTTGTCCATTTTCTTTCATCGTTATTACGAACGTCAGTCATTATTTCTACCAGAATTCACTTATATATCATCATATACCTGCAAATATAACTGACACCTTGTTCTACAGCTCATTCTCTGCTCTCCTGAAATATTCTTCTCGTAAGATTATTCATATAGGCTACTTAACAATCAAATTGCCAAAATCTTTCATATTCTACTACGTTACTAACACATTTAAATCCCAAAGTTATTTTCCACAAACTAAATTTGAACATATTTCTTCAGCCTATTTGAAGCCCCGAAAGTCAAAGTGGACCAACCCTAAAATTTTCTGTTTTGAGATTGGTATAACTACTGGTAAAGAAAAATCAGCTCTATATAATGGTAAAAAAATCTAAGCTGTGTCAGCTGTATTTTTTTTTTCTAAAACAAAAAAATGTTTAGTACAAAATGCTTTATCACACATCTTCTTCTAGGCAGAATGGTCAGAAATATAACTACTACCTTGTTCTAGAGTTCATTCCATATCGTTATTAAAAATTTTAATCGTAATCTTTCCTTTCAATCATGTTATCCACTTCAGTCCAATGACACATTTTGTAAACCCTCTTTCTATAAGATTCGTTTTTAGTTGTGACATATATAATCTAAATGTGTAATCCATATAATGCCATCTCACATTTCTCAAACTGCCTGCACCTATGAGCTTCAGATCTTCCAATCCAATGAAGACACATCGAACCGACATCAAATTGAGAGCCAATCTTTAAAATCATTATTTAAATGATGACGAATTCTCAATATTAATTCAGATTAAACTATAACCTACATCTTTGGTACTATGCTATTCCTGCAACATATATCGACAATCTTTTTTAAAGTTAATTTATCTACTCTCTGATAAATTCATCCCAATTTATATAATAATATCTCAATTTTCAACTAATATATCTCTACATCCAGCCATATCTATGTTTGCAACCATCACGTTGTCCTAACATTTCGTATTCATTACACTTGTCCATTTTCCTTCATCGTTATTACGAACGTCAGTCATTATTTCTACCAGAATTCACTTATATATCATCATATACCTGCAAATATAACTAACACCTTGTTCTACAGCTCATTCTCTGCTCTCCTGAAATATTCTTCTCGTAAGATTATTCATATACTCATCAATATTTCGACAAAATCTATCATATTCTACTACGTTACTAACACATTTAAACCCCAAAGTTATTTTTCATCAACTAAGTTTGATCCTATTTCTACAGCCTATTTCACTGAAAACACACTATTTCCAATGAACAGACTATTTCCAATGAAGACACATCGAACCGACATCAAATTGAAAGCCAATCTTTAAAATCATTATTTAAATTATTACGAATTCTCAATATTAATTCAAATGTAACTATAATCTACATCTTTGGTACTATCCTATTACATATCGTCAATACAAATTTTAATCGTAATCTTTCCTTTCAATCATTTTATTCACTTCAGTCCAATGACACATTATGTAAACCCTCTTTCTATAAAATTCATTAATAGCTGTGACAAATATAATCTACATTTGCAATCTATCCAATGCCATCTCACATTTCTCAAACTGCCACGAAAACTACTCAAGCCATATCGTAGCCCCGCACAAGATACTAGATTCTCCTTGTCACCCTACATCAAGATAGCAGAAAAGAAGATCAACAGCAGTTGCTAGACTTCAAGGTACAGAAAAAAATCTCTGGATTCATTATGAATTCCTTAATATATGTTCTTTTACTGCCTGCACCTATGAGCTTCAGATCTTCCAAACCAATAAAGACACATTGAACCGACGTCAAATTGAGAGCCAATCTTTAAAATCATTATTTAAATGATGACGAATTCTCAATATTAATTCAGATTAAACTATAACCTACATCTTTGGTACTATGCTATTCCTGCAACATATATCTACAATCTTTTTTACAGTTAATTTATCTACTCTCCGATAAATTCATCCCAGTTTATATAATAATATCCCAATTTTCAACTAATATATCTCTACATTCAGCCATATCTATGTTTGCAACCATCATATTGTCCTAACATTTCGTATTCATTACACTTGTCCATTTTCCTTTATCCTTTTTACGAACGTCAGTCATTATTTCAACCAGAATTCACTTATATATCATCATATACCTGCAAATATAACTGACACCTTGTTCTACAGCTCATTCTCTGCTCTCCTGAAATATTCTTCTCGTAAGATTATTCATATACTCAACAATAAAATCGCCAACATCTATCATATTCTACTACGTTACTAACACATTTAAACACCAAAGTTATTTTTCATCAACTAAGTTTGATCCTATTTCTACAGCCTATTTCACTAAAAACACACTATTTCCAATGAACAGACTATTTCCAATGAAGACACATCGAACCGACATCAAATTGAAAGCCAATCTTTAAAATCATTATTTAAATTATGACGAGTTCTCAATATTAATTCAAATGTAACCATAATCTACATCTTTGGCACTATCCTATTACATATCGTCAATACAAATTTTTATCGTAATCTTTCCTTTCAATCATTTTATTCACTTCAGTCCAATGACACATTATGTAAACCCTATTTCTATAAAATTCATTAATAGCTGTGACAAATATAATCTAAATTTGCAATCTATCCAAAGCCATCTCACATTTCTCAAACTGCCACAAAAACTACTCAAGCCATATCGTAGCCCCGCACAAGATACTAGATTCTCCTTGTCACCCTACATCAAGATAGCAGAAAAGAAGATCAACAGCAGTTGCTGGACTTCAAGGTACAGAAAAAATCTCTGGATTCATTATGAATTCCTTAATATATGTTCTTTTACTGCCTGCACCTATGAGCTTCAAATCTTCCAAACCAATGAAGACACATCGAACCGACGTCAAATTGAGAGCCAATCTTTAAAATCATTATTTAAATGATGACGAATTCTCAATATTAATTCAGATTAAACTATAACCTACATCTTTTTTACTATGCTATTCCTGCAACATATATCTACAATCTTTTTTACAGTTAATTTATCTACTCTCCGATAAATTCATCCCAGTTTATATAATAATATCCCAATTTTCAACTAATTTATCTCTACATTCAGCCATAACTATGTTTGCAACCATCATATTGTCCTAACATTTCGTATTCATTACACTTGTCCATTTTCCTTCATCGTTATTACGAACTTCAGTCATCATTTTTACCTGCATTCACTTATTTATCATCATATACCTGCAAATATATCTGACACCTTGTTCATTCTTCTGCTCTTCTAAAATATCCTTTTCGTAATTCATATCATCGTATTTAACATCGTATTCATATACTCAACAATAAAATCACCAGAATCTTTCATATTCTACTACGTTACACACATTTAAACCCCAAAGTTATTTTCTTTCAACTAAGTTTGAAACTATTTCTACAGCCTATTTCACTGCGGTTTAATCCCTAAAACCTAATCTCATGTAAGATTTTCCCAATTTTCAACTATTATATCTTTACATCCAGCCAATCTACGTTTGCCACCATCATATTGTCCTAACATTTCGTATTCATTACACTTGTCCATTTTCCTTCATCGTTATTACGAACGTCAGTCATTATTTCTACCAGAATTCACTTATATATCATCATATACCTGCAAATATAACTGACACCTTGTTCTACAGCTCATTCTTTGCTCTCCTGAAATATTCTTCTCGTAAGATTATTCATATACTCAACAATAAAATCGCCAAAATCTATCATATTCTACTACGTTACTAACACATTTAAACACCAAAGTTATTTTTCATCAACTAAGTTTGATCCTATTTCTACAGCCTATTTCACTGAAAACACACTATTTCCAATGAAGACACATCGAACCGACATCAAATTGAAAGCCAATCTTTAAAATCATTATTTAAATTATGACGAATTCTAAATATTAATTCAAATGTAACCATATTCTACATCTTTGGTACTATCCAATTACATATCGTCAATACAAATTTTAATCGTAATCTTTCCTTTCAATCATTGTATTCACTTCAGTCCAATGACACATTATGTAAACCCTCTTTCTATAAAATTCATTAATTGCTGTGACAAATATAATCTACATTTGCAATCTATCCAATGCCATCTCACAATTCTCAAACTGCCACAAAAACTACTCAAGCCATATCGTAGCCCCGCACAAGATACTAGATTCTCCTTGTCACCCTACATCAAGATAGCAGAAAAGAATATCAACAGCAGTTGCTAGACTTCAAGGTACAGAAAAAAATCTCTGGATTCATTATGAATTCCTTAATATATGTTCTTTTACTGCCTGCACCTGTGAGCTTCAGATCTTCAAATCCAATGAAGACACATCGAACCGACATAAAATTGAGAGCCAATTTTTAAAATCATTATTTAAATGATGACGAATTCTCAATATTAATTCAGATTATACTACAACCTACATCTTTGGTACTATGCTATTCCTGCAACATATATCTACAATCTTTTTTACAGTTAATTTATCTACTCTCCGATAAATTCATCCCAATTTATATAATAATATCCCATTTTTCAACTATTATATCTCTACATCCAGCCATATCTATGTTGGCAACCATCATATTGTCCTAACATTTCGTATTCATTACACTTGTCCATTTTCCTTCATCGTTATTACGAACGTCAGTCATCATTTTTACCAGCATTCACTTATTTATCATCATATACCTGCAAATATATCTGACACCTTGTTCATTCTTATGCTCTTCTGAAATATCCTTCTCGTAATTCATATCATCGTATTCATATACTCAACAATAAAATCACCAGAATCTTTCATATTCTACTACGTTACACACATTTAAACCCCAAAGTTATTTTCCATCAACTAAGTTTGAAACTATTTCTACAGCCTATTTCACTGCGATTTAATCCCTAAAACCTAATCTCATGTAAGATTTTCCCAATTTTCAACTATTATATCTCTACATCCAGCCAATCTACGTTTGCCACCAACATATTGTCCTAACATTTCGTATTCATTACACTTGTCCATTTTCCTTCATCGTTATTTCGAACGTCAGTCATTATTTCTACCAAGAATTCACTTATATATCATCATATACCTGCAAATACAACTGACACCCTGTTCTACAGCTCATTCTCTGCTCTCCTGAAATATTCTTCTCGTAAGATTATTCATATAGGCTACTTAACAATCAAATTGCAAAAATCTTTCATATTCTACTACGTTACTAACACATTTAAATCCCAAAGTTATTTTCCACAAACTAAATTTGAACCTATTTCTTCAGCCTATTTGAAGCCCCTAAAGGCAAAGTGGACTAACCCTCAAATTTTCTGTTTTGAGATTGGTATAACTACTGGTGAAGAAAAATCAGCTCAATATAATGGTAAAACAAGCTAAGCTGTGTCAGTTGTATTTTTTCTTCTAGAACAAAAAAAGTTTAGTCCAAAATGCATTATCACACATTTTTTTCTAGGCAGAATGGTCAAAAATATAACTACTACCTTGTTCTAGAGTTCATTCCATATCGTTATTAAAAATTTTAATCGTAATCTTTCCTTTCAATCATGTTATCCACTTCAGTCCAATGACACATTATGTAAACCCTCTTTCTATAAAATTCGTTTTAGCTGTGACATATATAATCTAAATGTGTAATCTATATAATGCAATCTCACATTTCTCAAACTGCCTGCACCTATGAGCTTCAGATCTTCCAATCCAATGAAGACACATCGAACCGACATCAAATTGAGAGCCAATCTTTAAAATCATTATTTAAATGGTGACGAATTCTCAATATTAATTCAGATTCAACTATAACCTACATCTTTGGTACTATGCTATTCCTGCAACATATATATACAATCTTTTTTACAGTTAATTTATCTACTCTCCGAAAAATTCATCCCAATTTATATAATAATATCCCAATTTTCAACTAATATATCTCTACATCCAGCCATATCTATGTTTGCAACCATCATATTGTCCTAACATTTTGTATTCATTACACTTGTCCATTTTCCTTCATCGTTATTACGAACGTCAGTCATTATTTCTACCAGAATTCACTTATATATCATCATATACCTGCAAATATAACTGACACCTTGTTCTACAGCTCATTCTATGTTCTCCTGAAATATTCTTCTCGTAAGATTATTCATATACTCAACAATAAAATCGCCAAAATCTATCATATTCTACTACGTTACTAACACATTTAAACCCCAAAGTTATTTTTCATCAACTAAGTTTGATCCTATTTCTACAGCCTATTTCACTGAAAACACACTATTTCCAATGAACAGACTATTTCAAACGAAGACACATCGAACCGACATCAAATCGAAAGCCAATCTTTAAAATCATTATTTAAATTATGACGAATTCTCAGTATTAATTCAAATGTAACCATAATCTACATCTTTGGTACTATCCTATTACATATCGTCAATACAAATTTTAATCGTAATCTTTCCTTTCAATCATTGTATTCACTTCAGTCCAATGACACATTATGTAAACCCTCTTTCTATAAAATTCATTAATAGTTGTGACAAATATAATCTACATGTGCAATCTATCCAATGCCATCTCACATTTCTCAAACTGCCACAAAAACTACTCTAGCCATATCGTAGCCCCGCACAAGATACTAGATTCTCCTTGTCACCCTACATCAAGATAGCAGAAATGGAGATCAACAGCAGTTGCTAGACCTCAAGGTACAGACAAAAATGTCTGGATTCATTATGACTTCCTTAATATATGTTCTTTTACTGCCTGCACCTGTGAGCTTCAGATCTTCCAATCCAATGAAGACACATCGAACCCACATCAAATTGAGAGCCAATCTTTAAAATCATTATTTAAATGATGACGAATTATCAATATTAATTCAAATTAAACTATAACCTACATCTTTGGTACTATGCTATTCCTGCAACATATATCTACAATCTTTTTTACAGTTAATTTATCTACTCTCCGATAAATTCATCCCAATTTATATAATAATATCCCAATTTTCAAGATAATATATTCTGCTTGCCAACCTATATAAAAATAGCAGAAAAGAAGATCATCAGCAGTTGCTAGACAACAATGTTCAGAAAAAAAATTCTGGATTCATTATGACTTCCTTAATATATGTTCTTTTACTGCCTGCACCAATGAGCTTCAGATCTTCCAATCCAATGAAGACACATCAAACCGACATCAAACTTTAAAACCGTTATTTAAAGGATAATGAATTCTCTGAATTTATACAGATTAAACTATAATCTACATCTTTGGTACTATCCTATTACATATCGTCAATACAAATTTTAATCGTAATCTTTCCTTTCAATCACTGTATTCACTTCGGTCCAATGACACATTAGGTAAACCCTCTTTCTATAAAATTCGTTTTTAGCTGTGACATATATAATCTAAATGTGTAATCTATATAATGCCATCTCACATTTCTCAAACTGTCACAAAAACTACTCAAGCCATATCGTAGCCCCGCACAAGACAAACCCCTTCTTGGGACATTCTATACATCATCATATACCTTCAAATATATCTGACACCTTGTTCTACAGCTCATTCTTCTGCTCTTCTTAAATATTCTTCACTATACTCATAACATAAGATTATTTGTATACTCAACAATCAAAACACGAGAACCTTTCATATTCTACTACGTTACCCTTACTATCAAACCCCAAAGTTTTGTTCTATCAACTCAGTTTGAACCTTTTTCAGCCTATTTCACTGCGATTTAATCACTAAATCCTAAGCTCCTGTCATGTAAAATTTTCAAAAGTTCATTTGTCCTTTAATTTTTTAATCGTTACAAATGTCCCTCCTCCTTTGTTGTTATTACAAATGTCAACCCCAATATTGTCCATTAAAAATTTTATGCAATGTTACGTATGTATACCATGTTTCTTTATAATTCGTTTTTTAACTGTGACAAATCAAATCCCCATTTGTGAACTACCAATGCCACCTGACATTTCTCAAACTGACACAAAAACTACTCAAAGCCATATCGTAGCACCACTCAAGATATTGAATTCTCCTGGTCAACCTACATCAAGATAGCAGAAAAACACAACAAAAACGATTGCTCGGCCACTATGTTCATAATAAACTCTGAATTCATTATGAATTCCTGAATATTTGTTCTTCTACAGCCTGCATCTATGTACTTTATATCTTCCAAGCCAATGAAAACACATCAAACCGACATCAAACTTAGAGTCAATCTTTAATGCCGTTATTTAAATGATGACGAATTCTCTGAATTTATACATATTAAACTATAACCTACATCTTTGGTACTATGCTATACCTGCAAAATATATCTAGAATCTTATTTACAGATAATTTATCTACTCTCCGATAAATTCATCCCAATTTTTATAATAATATCCCAATTTTCAACGATTATATCTCTACATCCAGCCATATCTACGTTTGCAACCATCATTGTCCTAACATTTCGTATTCATTACACCTGTCCATTTTCCTTCATCGTTATTACGCTTACAATAAAAGCAGGTTGCATCAATAAAATGACATTTCTTGGGATCATGGGATTTCCCACAGCGGAATCATTTTGGACTGTAAGAGTCTTTAGACATTTGAGGTCTTGGTTGGTGTGAATTACGTAGGCCTATCTTGTTTGATTTATTCTTGACAAAGTTTACTTCGGCACAAAGGCCTATCTGAGAATCAGGATGTAGTGACCTGACATTTTTGTCTGCATTTTCAATAAGTAGAGAAAGCTTAAGTGCTTCTGGAAAATCTATTTGATTACCCTAGGCAAGAAGTTTGCTTTGGATTTGAGATGATTTTAGTCCACATAAAAATCTGTCTCGCAAAGCCTCATCCAGATAATCTCCAAAGTTACAAGTTGAAGCTAGGTTTTTAAGCCTAACAGAGTATTCAGATATACTCCCCCCTCTCTTTAAGAAGCTTTGTTGAAAATACAGCGCTCATATGTTGTATTAACCTTAGGCACAAAGTGAGCTTTTAAAGCCTTAATTCCTGTGTTTTGTAAAGCACGAAACGTGCCTTATGCACGCAGAGCTGCAGTCGAGAATGAACTCGAAACCTTGCAGAAAAATGGGGTAATTTATCCTGTGCTACAATCGTCATGGGCAACACCTATAGTAGTTGTTCCAAAGCCGAACAACAAAGTAAGGCTTTGTGGGGATTTCAAGGTCACTCTAAATCCGAATATTAGGACGGACCACTACCCTCTTCCGAACCCCGAGGATATGTTTTCCAGTATAGCGGGTGCTAAGTTGTTCACTAAACTAGATTTGTCCGCTGCGTACAATCAACTTAGAATCAATAAACCTTCACAGGAATTACTGACACACAAGTGACTGACACAAATTACCACACACAAGGGATTGTTTCGCTTAGCACGCCTCCCGTTTGGTATCACAAGTGCAGGTGCACTTTTTCAACTAACAATGGACAAACTACAAGGATTAGGGAATACCAAGGCGTATTTAGACGACATTTTGATCTACTCCCAAAATGTTAAGGAAATGACTCAAAGAGTCGACGCGGTTTTGCAGCGTCTCCATGAATATGGCGTGAAAATCAACTCAAATAAAAGCGAGTTCTTCAAGGATCGTGTCACGTTCCTAGGGCATTGCCTAGACCAACAAGGCATCCACCAAAGCAAGGCACTTACAGATGCAATCGTAAATGCACCTAAACCTGAAAATGTATCGCAACTCAAATCATACCTAGGTCTGCTCAACTACTACGGAAAATTCCTGCCTAACCTGTCTACTCTGTTAAAACCTCACTATAAACTTCTTCAAAATGATGTAAAATGGGAATGGTGTGATAAGTGTCAAAATACTTTTGAAAACAGTAAAAAACTCTTACTTAAGAACAATGTAATCATGCCGTATGATCCTAAACTAGATATTGTCTTAACTTGTGACAGTTCGAGCTATGGAGAAGGATGTGTTTTAGCTAATCAATTACCAGAGGTAAGGAGCGCCCAATCGCTTTTGCGAGTCGCACTCTGACGAAGTGCGAGATCAAGTACAGCAAATCGAGAAGGAGGCGCTCGCACTTTTATTTGCTGTGAAGAAATTTCATCATTTTTTGTATGGACGCAGATTTACCTTAGTGACCGACCATCGACCACTAATCTTTCTTTTGGGTCCAACTAAAGCAGTAGAATTCACCTCCGTACCATCCACCATCGAACGGATTGGCGGAAAGAGCTGTCCAGACGGTCAAAGATGCTTTTTTAAAGCAAATGCTTCACGACTCGGTCCATAAGACAAATCGAACCTTGCAACATCGCATAGATTCATTCCTGTTTTTTTATCCAAACACTCATCATTCTACAACTGGAGTCACATCATCCGAAGCCTTTTTCAAATTTAAGCCAAGGACACATCTCAGCCTTTCAAAACCTCATCTGGCTAACGACATGAACTTAAAGCAAGATAAAATTGTAAGATCTGCTATTACTCATAGAGGCAACCCACGCTCATTCAATGTTGACGATCGTGTTCGTTCCAACCGTCCGAAATGAAAATGTAAATTGGCACTCTGGTGTGATTACTAAAGTGATTAGCCCAATGACATATTTGGTTAGAGTTGATGGTAAAACCAGATTCGTTCATGTTGACCACCTGCATACCGACAACACCAAAGAAGAACAACCAGATGATAACGACGTACGTTTTCCAAGGGAAATCTTTCAACCGAGTCCAGACAACAAAAAACCATCAGAAATAGAAACACCACAAATGAAACATAATTCACCAGCCAAAACTCCAATTAGGTCTCCCAAGAAAACAAACATAAACCCGGACAAGACTTATGACCCCGAGGCTGTGCGTCGATTGCAGAGGGTTCGACGCTTACCTCACAAATTGAACTTCTAAATAAACATGAAGAGACTCCCCACCTTGTATATATAGGAAGAAAGTTTTTTTTTTGTAATGGGAGAGGAATTGTTATAAATGAAAAAGGAATATTTATTTGATTTAAAATAGCCTTTAAGACATCCTGAAGAAACATTTAGTTAGTATTTGCAAGAGGCAACATGATTTGGCGGAATCAAAGTCTTACTTAGTTATTACAATAGTACAATAGATAACAGTGACCGATAAGTACCCCCACTACCTTTGACCACGGGTTGTGCATGTTTACTAGCACTACTCAGCAACAAAAACCATCTAATTTATCACTAAAAAATATATTCTTAAAATGCACTGAGTTGCATCCTAAAAAATACTGCTCGAACTTGCATTGTAACATTTATAATTCGGCTTATATTTTTCTCCAGCAGATTATTTATCTAAAGAAGAAGTTTGTTGTACTCTTATCGTGTCTAATATCATCTAAACACAGAAACCTTGCCTAAAATGGTATCTATATTGACAAATTATTTGCAGTGGCCTATATTACGGACCGTGGCCCACTGGGTTGTTAACATGAATAAAAATAACACGACATTTTGGCTGTAAAATTTTATTCACAAAGAGTAAATACTATTTAAGCAGCTACTGTCATGACATAAAGGTCATATTCCTTTTAAACTAGTTCACATCATCTTTTATAAGATACGTTGTTTAACAATGCATGTAAACGTCAATATTTACTTAACTGCCAATTTAAAGTATTTTTTGCTTTTTGGAAATGCCGCATTGCTATGTCATTTGCATTATTTGTTGGCACCGAAGGTGCAGAACCATATAAACGAGGAGGTCCCAAACAGTCCAAGAATAAAAGCCAGCTTCACTTCAAGTATATTCCACTACACCTAACTTTCGGTAGGTGGATTAGCATTAGCCTTGAAAGTAACCGTCGATTTCGACGAGTTTCACCTAGTAATTTAATGATGATGAATTCTCAACATTTATTCAGATTAAACTATAACCTACATCTCTGGTACCATTCTATTCCTGCAAAATATATCTACCATCCTATTTACAATAAGTTTTTCTACTCTCCTAAAAATTCTTCCAAATTTGTATAATAATATCCCATTTTTCAACCATAAAAGTCTTTGCTGACGCTACAGTCCACGTATATCTCATCCAATGTCTTTGTTATTCATCATATTGTCCTTACATTTTGTAATCCTTCAACTTGTCCATTTTCCTTCATCGTTATTACGAAAGTCAGTCGTAATTGTTACCAGCATTCACTTATATATCATCATATACTTGCAAATATATCTGACACCTTGTTCTACAGCTCATTCTTCTGCTCTCCTGAGATATTCTTCACTATACTTATAATATTATTTTGTTTTATTACTCTGAGTAAATACTCATAAGATTATCTATAATGATCTCATATTAATCAATACTAATAAGATTATTCGTATTTAAAACAATCGTATTTAAAACAATCGTTATTTAAACAATCAAATCGCGAGAAAATTTCATATTCTATTACGTTACCAAACCATTTAAACCCCAAAGTTATTTTCTATCAACTAAGTTTGATCCTATTTCCAGATGATATGTTTATTTACTATCAGCTGTCTTCATCGTAGTTGTAGGTTTGATTTTCCCTAAACACCTCCACTTGGGATCATAATTTAAGAGGTTATGAGTCTAGCTTTGTTTTCTGTACATAAAAGTGTTGGAAAATCCAGTCTACTACGTACACGGTAGGAACTATTGATTCTGACGCGATATTCCGTCTTACGATTATTTCTTTGGAATATCTTTATCGAGGTCCTCTAGCTCTTACAAATGAAATACGTGAAAGGTATAAAACCATTGAAAGGAGCAGAAGATTGGCCGACGTGGAAGGATCACGTGTTGGACGTTCTGGAGTTGTTTGACGTGGTTTATATGGTAGAGGGAAAGAGAGAAAACCCATTAGTTCAGAGGATAATGCTAAATGGAAAACAGCAATGGACAAAGAAATTGCATACACATGGTGCATGGGAATTGGCCAAAATCCCTAAAGGAAAGAAGAATATAAACAATAAGTTGGTCCACCGAATAAAGCACAGTCCTGATGGAAGTGTTGATAAATAATGGGCGAAATCGGTAATCAAAGGATGTGCGCAAAGACCTGAATTTGGTTATGCTGAAACCTTCAGCCCGGTTGCTCGTCTGGAGGTCGTTCGCTCATACTGTCCATTGCAGCTATTAAAAGCTGGTTCTATGGCAGTTTGACGCCTCAACTGCATTCTAGTACTTTTTGAAAAATCTTGGTCTCTCGGTATGACTATTTAAATAAGGGAAAGTGTTGAAAATGCCTGCCTTTTCGTTATTTGTCATAGTCATACTACAGATGATATGAATGTTTATTTACTATCAGTTGTCTGGTTTGTTAGTCTAATTTGCCTTCTTTCAATGATGACGAATTCTCCACATTTATTCAGATTGAAATATAACCTATATCTTTGGACCTATCCTATTTTTGAAAAATTTATCTACCATCCTATTCTACAACTCATTTATCTACTCTTATAATGATTCGTCTAAAAAGTTTTTATAATAATATTCTTATATTCAACAATAACAGTCTTTGTTGTCGCTGAAGTCCAAGTCCACGCCTATCTCAGCCTATTCCACTGTAATTTAACTATTAAATCTCTATATAGGGTCGCAGACAGACTGGCACCACGACAGATTGGCACAATGATGTTTTAGCACCCGGCGTTACATTGGAACCTCGTTGAAATGAAGCCCTCGAATATCACTCCCCGTCATCTTGTCACCACGAAAGATTGGCACCACCCCTTTCTCGAGGTTCCAATCTGTCGTGTACTGTTACGACTGATTGGCACCTCTGCGGCCACCGTCAGCTTGTCACCACGACAGACTGGCACCACCCCTTTCTTGGATGATGTCTAAAAATACTAGGTGTGCAACGCAGTTTTCCTCTTGCAATATTGAGTGGAGCTAGCATATTAATCCAATCCTGTTCTAAAGTCAATGCTACATCTATTCCTCGTGAATGAGATTAATGACTTGCAGTGTTCAAAGTAAATTATAAGTATGGTTCACTTAAACGAATTGTCTATTTGCAGGAACCAAAGCCTATGTTTAATCTGGTTCTCATATATTTAATATCTACTTGCAGTATCCAATGTCAATGATACATTTGGTTTGCATAAGTAAAATACCTATTTGCTGTATCCAGAGTCAATAGTACGCCTGGATCACTTAAACGGAATGTCTATTTAAAGTTTCGAGGTTCTCAAATATAATGGTACGTCTGGTTCACGAAAATGAATTGTTTACTTGCAGTATCCAAACTCAATAGTACACCTGCTTCACATAAATGAGAAATCTACTATCAAAAGTCAATGGTACATTTGGTTCACCTAAATAAGATACCTACTTGTAGTATTCAAAGTCAATGATTCGTTTGGTTCACGTAAACGAATTGTTTACTTGCAGTATCCAAACTCAATGGTTCATTTGATTCAGATAAATTTGCAGTACCCAATGTCAATGGTACGTCTGGTTCACGATAATGGAATGTCTACTGCAGTATCCAAACTCAGTGGGACGTTTGGTTCAAGTGGGGTCTTTGGTTCACATTGATAAAATTCCTAATTGCAGCACCTATCCAAAGTCTGTATTATCGAATGGTACGTCTAGTTCACATAAATGGAAAGTCTACTTGCAGTATCCAAACTCAATTCTGGGCCTATATTTGGTTCACATAAATGGCTATTTGGATTATTTAAAGGCAATTGTGCATCAGTGCTATTCCAGCCACCATATTTATTGGTTATTCACTTTGCAGTAAATTATACGATATTAATCCGATTGTTCTTCCCTTTTTCACTGTACGGTATTTGTAATGTACTATTTAGATGATTCGTTGACTAATATAGGTTGCGACTCTTGTTTACCTTTTCATTGTTATATCGCAAATAATGTCATGGCAACCAATCAACCCATCAGGACCATGTTAAATTTACAAAAGTTTAAATACACGTAGAGAAAAGCGCTGTAGTCCGATTTCTACCATTTCAGAAATGTACCTTTCCATGGTTGGTTACTATGATTGTGCAAAATTTGGTGCAGATAGCTTAAGCCGTTCAGGAGGAGTATTTGTAAAACAAAAGCAGGAGTGTAGTATAAGAGCTTCGCTCCGCTCAATTATACATTACTGTATATTGCTTTTTCCTGCAGGTCTATTTGTAACGTTTTAGGTCTAATTACGACCGTTATAAATTTAACGTTTTGTTTTTAATTTTAACTAAATCATAATATACAAAAATAAAATAAAATTTTAAAATGTCGTTCTTAATTACTAAAACAGTAATTCTATAGATTCTGGTGTAAACCATATTAATAATACTGCAAAGGGCAAACGTTTTAAAATGTTGCGATTTCCCAAAGATTAATCAAATTTTAAGTTGATTCTAAGAATATTTTAAGTTTTGGAACGGTCAGAGTGAGGCAGAGAGTTTGTTAACTATCACTAATCGTCTTCCGGTTTTCCGGGTCCGACTCCTATTGTTAGAGCGTTCGTACTGACATCCACGGAAACCAGAGACACTGACTCATAATAAATATGTACAATACAAATATGTAGCTTGTACAACTTTTGATGATTTATAAAAACAAATATCACTACGTCCTTAGGCATGAAATTTTTTGACTTTTTATATTAAATTTCTAGCAAATCGGTTTACGTTTCCCTTTACAAGTAAATACTTCAGGTAGTGTGTAAATTATACATATTTTAATAACTAACAAACATAATTATTATTTCGTTTTTTGCAATAAGATTTTGTGAATTTTGATATAAAATTACAAACGAATCAGTTTACTTTTACAAGAAACAACTACTGATTGATGTTAACAAATCCGAGCAGTTATTTTTTTTTTTTTGAAATTATTATTATAGGTTAAAAATAAGAACAAATAGTTGTGTCAATATTAACACAAGATTTTATTTTAACCAATAATATACTTTTACACATATTTACAAAAATACATTATTAACTAGTTTTTGCAACGATATCCAACATTAAAATAACATTAAAAAAAAAAAACAAATCAGGAAAAATACTATACAAAAAGCTATACAATGATTGATATAAAAAATAAAACTTAAAAAAGGGAACCAAGACGAATATTTTACAAATAACGATACTATGATTGCTAATAAACTGTTACTATTAAAAAAACATTAAAATAATAATTTTACAATTACAAATCGGAGGGTAAAAAAGGAGGCAAGTAAAAATCATTAAAAAAAAGAAAGTCCAACGATTTGTCCGACAGTTGATCGCCATGCCGGACAGGGGAGGCTAAAGGATGTGTCCAGTATGTCTCCGCTGCTGATTGTCACGGAGTGGTACACCTCCCGCCGAACAAAAAGGTCGACGCACTCCGCAAAACACTGGGTGGCCGCATGGGGGCACACCCTCGTTGCCTTCATGGTCGAGCAGATCATGCACGCCACATCAGCATCACCCACTGCCGGTGCGCAAACCTCCGGAGCTTTATTGGATTGAAGGTCTCTCTCCAACTCAAACTGCTGCTGGCAGATCACGGCTATTGGCATAAACTCATTTTGAATTACTTGCGTTGCCTGCCACCTATAGTTGGAGTAGTTGTCTTCAGCCCGACCTTGATGTGTTACTAAAACATAACAAAAGCAATTGTACCACCTGTTTGTACTTACTTAAAATTAACAATTTTAATTAAACTCAAATCACGCCGAATCTGAGTATTTTATAAGATTAGTTTGGATGCATTTTTTAGTTGCAGTTTTAGCCTGCCTTTATTTGGACAGGGTTTGCTTTACTGGGGCCCTGATGTTATCAGCTGTGTCATTGAGACTAATAACACGAATGACAAAACAGTAAACATACATAACAACATACACATTGTTGACTGAACGAGATAACCGGTAACCCGCATCGATAATTCTGTTTGTAGAACCTAAAGACAACTGACAATTTTAATAACTATCCCCGATTAAAGTGGAATGATTGTGAATACACAGTACAGCCAAAATCTGGGCCCTCTGGGTTCGTTAGAAGTAAATGCGGAAGACAATTTGTTAGTAACCATATGACAAGTACAGTAGTTCATTATGTTCAATCATCAACTCAGCTCCCAGTGACAGCAGACCTACATACCCCCCTACCGTAAAGCACCCCCTTTTTATAAAGCTCAAATTTATTTAAGTTTACAGAGAACATAAGACTGATGTGACAACGGTCTCTTTTTACGGTTTAATGATATGATACATTTCAATTATTAGCTTAATCACCTCAATTTTAATTAAGCATTTTAAACAACAATAAAACTATTTACCCAATCCAACATCACGGCCCACACGCTCATGAATTCCATCTGTTTAAACATTTATTATACTTTTAATACAAACAAACTCATAAAAATGATTTTTAACAAAAATGTCCTAAGAAAATTCTGTAACAATTTAAATGTAGTGTGTGCCATGAGTACACCTGAAAAACACAGTTTTGCGTATGCTGAAAACTGATTACAACAATAACTTTTTAAATATTTGACTTTTATCTCAATTATATTGTTCTTTTTTGGTTAAACCTCAAGCTACTGATCTGCATTACTTATACCTCAAGCTTAAGGCGCATCGAAACGAACAAGTTCTCCCTCTTCGACATCTTCCTCACTGGCAGCCGCTGCTTCATCTAACGGCGAGAGAATGTTGAAGATTCGATGAGAAGCTGCCGTCAAAAAGACTGCAGTCTATAGATATCCATACAAACGACACCAGGCAATTAGTATTGGAGTTGTCTTCAGCCCGGCCTTGATCCTAAAACCTAACAATTTACAATTTACAATTTTATAATTAGACATATGAATTGTTGAATCCTGTGTTTCGTTATTATCAAAATGTTCTTGGGTCAACACTGCTATTTTGCTTGGAATTTCTTTATCTGGAAGTCGTTTTCTTTTCTTGTAACACTTCAAGTTTTTTTTCTAAATGTAAATGGTTTGGTTTGTTGAAATTAAGTGGACTTTGACTCTCAGTGTCATAAATATTTAAACTTCTTTCTGGCCAGTTGAAGTTTTTTTAATTCACTGTTCATATATGTTTGGAGGTACTTGGATGGATTTTGATCAATCTTGAATTTTGAAGAATTTGAAACATCTATTCCAGTTGAAATATCGTTAGGTTCTTCTGAAGTTCTTTTAACAGAGCTTCCAGGCAAACCCATAACAGTTTTTGGTAGATTTAGACTATTAGTTTTTGGTAGATATTGAACAATGACATTATTAATTGATACGTCCGTTGTATTTTCCTTTTCAATTTGTATTTCTGAGACATTGTCATTTTCAATAAACAAGCAATACTTTGTAATGGACCTAAAATATTCGTCAGCTTTCCGGAATTTCTCGATTAGTTTTGCACAATTTTTAAGATCAATTGTACATTGTTGGCACACTCTGTGGGGTAGACCATCACAAATTGATACCTTTTTTAGTAGAACTATATCACTAATTTTTCTGATTTCCTTTGCATCAGCAGTGTTAGAGAAAAGTTCAACATAGGAATGAGGTGCCTCATTCATACAGAATCTGCATAAAATTAGCAGATCATGTTGTCCGCTGTATGGATTTTCTAATATTTTCAATGTTAGACTCCTCAACTCTTTAGGTTCCAAAAGTGGCTTGGTGTAATACGTTAGAGGAAACTGCGGCTTCTCAACAGAAAATTCACCAAAGTCAAAAATACACTTTTCCATAACGTCTCCTTCAAGCAACTCAATGCTTAGGAAATCATCAGGAGTAGAGGTACAGTGGTCTTTATACTGTGATAACTGTGATTCAGACCTCGATGGGACCAAACTGCAAATATTATTGACTAGTGATTCAGGCCTTGATGGAACCAAACTGCAAATATTATTGACTAAAACAGTTGGTATAGGGTTGAGTCTTCTTTTCAAAACTTTTTTAGTGCCATCAGTAAACCAATTATCCTCAAAGTGGTCTTCACAGAGTCTCCAATATCTATTTTTGCTAACTTGTTTGGTTTGTAAATCAGTTCTTCCGGTATTCTCCAACCATACTTTACATAAAGATGAGTCAGTGGGAAAACCAAAGAAACTTTTATTTGGGTGTGTCACGAATGAACTATAGCAGTTTTTAGCAGCACAAATAATTGTATTGCTCTTACTCATTGTCCAAAAAAGATTATCTCTTCTCCAAGTAAGATTGCCGCTTCTAGTTACTTGAACATGTTGGAGGTTAGTCACATTGACAAAACAATATTAATATTGAGGTAAGTGTAATAACTTAGGCAACCACAGGTAAGAATCTCGAGTTCACGATACTAATTTCTTTACCACTCAACTAGCAATCAGCAGTTTTGTCTTAAATGATTTTATTTTAATTAGTAGTTTATTGTTTATTTTGTTGGGTAGGTAATTCATCATTGCATTTTTTTAAACAAAGGCAATTGTACCACCTGTTTGTATTTACTTAAAATTAACAATTTTAATTAAACTCAAATCACAAAAAAGGAATTCCATGACTTCTTTCGTAGATCGTCCCCCTCTCCCCCGAAACATGACTGCAAGGTTTCATTCAATTGTGCCAAATACTTTAGTAGGTTTCAGACATTTTCTAAATTTTAAACTTGAGTTTAATGGCATGATATTACAATCCTTGAGGAACTGTAACTTTGATTAGATGAATCATTTACGAAGCGGTTTGTGCGGTTTTAATCTACTAAATAAGACCTTTAAGATTATCTACAACGCGAGGTATGCTTACGAATTCGTCTCTCGATGATTATATAAATCTATTAATCATTAAAGTTAATGTTATAATCAATGTATATACATTAATTGGCATGCAAGAATAATTGACCCGTTTCTGTCTTAAAAACATCAGATTAGTAAGTAAAACGAAAAGGAGGGCCTATTGAGGGCAGGGGTGCCATTCTGTCGGTTACTGTTACGACTGATTGTCACCTCTGTGGCCACCGTCAGTTTGTTACCACGACAGATTGGCACCACCCCTTTCTCGGGGTTCCAATCTGTCGGTTACCACACACGTCCGATCGTCACCTCTAGGAGGGGTGTTAATCTGACGTGGTGCCAATTAGACGCGTACCAATTATAGCAAATCTACGTTTGCCATCTTCATATTGTCCTTACATTTCATAATCGTCACACTTCACATCATATACCTGCAAATATATCTGACACCTTGTTCTAAAGCTCATTCTTCTGCTTTCCTGAATTCTTCTTCTCATAACATTATTCGTATACTCAACAATCCAATCGCCAGAATTGTTCATAATCCACCATGCTAGAAACAAAATAATGTAAAAACCCAATAGTTATATCAAATCACCTAAGATTGATCCTATATCAGCCAATTTCCTTGCCGTTTAATCACTAAATCCCAATATCCCGTCAAGAAAGTTTTGCAACAGTCCATTTGCCCTTTTACTTTGTAATCGTTACACATGTACCTTTTTCTTTTTCGTTATTATAATGTCGTAATCTTCCATAAATCTTCAATAATCTCCTATAAAATCCGCTTTAGTCCAATACCACATATATATGTAAACCCTCTTTGTATGAAATACGTTTTTAACAGTGACAAATCTAATACCCATTATTAATAACGAATGCCATCTCACATTTATTAAACTGACGCAAAACACTCGTAGCGTGCGTAGCACGAAAGGTATTGAATTCTCCTAGTCAACCAACCTACATCAGGATAGCAGAAAAGCAGATCAACAGCAGTTGCTAGACCACAAGGATCAGAAGAAACTCTGGATTCATTTATGGCTTTCTGGATATGTGTTCTTCTACAGCTTGCGCCTATGAACTTCATATCTTCTAAGCCAATGAAGACATGTCAAACCCACATAAAACTGAGAGCCAATATTGAAAACCATTCTTTAAATGATGACGAATTCTCAACATTTATTCTGAATTAACTATAACGTACATCCTTGGACTCGTCATTTTCCTGAAAAATATATTCACCATTCATCTACAATTCAATTATTTACCCTCCTAATAATTCTTCCAAAGATTTTAAAATAATATTCCAATATTCAACAATTACAGTCTTGTCGACGCTGCAGCCGCGCCTACATCATGTCTCAGCATATTCCACTGTCATTTAACCATCAAATCCCTAGATCCAGCCAATCTTCGTTTTTGGTTCAAAGCAAACGTAGATAGTCTCTTTCTCCTGCTCTCCTGAAATCTTCTTTATAATATAAGATTATTCATTGTTCAGTACTTACAATGAGCATCACATTATTTCTTTACATTATTAATTATATTTAAAATAAAAATATTTGTGTACTTGAGAAGGATGAAAGTAGCAATCCCAAAACTCCTCTTCTATTTCCCATCCTGGACAACATTTCTTCTTCTTCTTTGATTTAGCTGTTACTTTTGTGTAAATCTCGAAGACGTCCAGAGTCAACTTTGCTAATTGCAATATTTTCTAGTTAAAATGCAAAGCTTACACATTTTTTTTCCTTCTCAAAATTTATCGGCGTTGAAGAATAAATCTACGGTGAGTTGGTTCACATTTGGACATCCGCATACCTCATCGTCTTTGGATTTTCTAATTTTAAAATTGCTTGGGCAAAGATATCGAACCCTCGAGCTGTAGGTATTTCTGGATGCATTGTAGTGGTCACAAAATATATTGCAAAATGGAGTATTGGATTTGTTCATGCTATCCACAATGTTTTGATTCTCAGCCTTTCTAAAGCAGTTCACGTAAGATCGATTTGGTATTTTCCAACCATAAGAAACATAGTTAATTTTGACGTCACCTGCTTTTTCTGCTTCATACTCAAGATTCTCATGAAGTAACGGTAGACACATATACATCGAGAGGTCCGAATTCTCATGATAGGCTTTCTAAATTAATATATATAATAATCTAAATGTTCACAGTCACTTGTAATTGTACCATGGAAGCTGTTTGTAATCCTTACATATCAAAAACCCATGCATATAAGCCGCTTAAAATTAAATCAAAATTCAAAATCGCTTAAAAATTTATCGGCGTTGAAGAATAAATCTACGGTGAGCTGGTTCACAATTGGACATCCGCGCATATCTCATCGTCTTTGTATTTTCTAATTTTAAAATGGCTTGGGCAAATGTATCAAAGCCTCGAGTTGTACGTATTTCTGGATGCATTGTAGTGGTCACGAACATTTGCTAACAAACATCGATAAATATAGGTACCTATATATATTATATACAGACATGGTAGAGTTTTCCATCAGCAGGGCTTGCAATGCGCAAGCTGCTCGGCTCCGCAGAGGACTCTGACAGCTTTTTTTTTTTGCAAAAGTAGAACTTTTTTGGCAGCAGGCGCATGTCCCCAGATGCGCCATATACACTGTAGGTGAGATTGGTAGAAGGCAATATAAGCAACACGAACAAACTCCTGGGGCATATCAGCTTTTAAACGTCGGAGCAGGTATATTACTCTGCTCAATTTATTACAAATGAGTTCAATGTGATTTGTCCAATTCAGCTGCTCATCAAGTACAAAGCCCAGCCAGCAGCTTGGCAGGCTGATCAAAAGCATTATTCTTTGACAAACTAAATGTGGTGGTTTGTGTCTTTGCTCATTTAGAGTCAACTTATTCTCTCTGAGCCACACAACAGCAGTTTCCATCAACTGCTGGACTGCAGCCCTGGAAACACCAAAATCACTGTCACCAGAGAAGAGAATTGTATCATCAGCAAACATTAGTACATTTCCAGCAACTTTGAGATACAAATCATTCATTGACACAATGAAGAGAAAAGGACCGAGTACATAACCCTGCGGTACCCCATACTTAACATTCAGCTGGTTTGAATTGCTTCCATTCCAAGATACAGTTTGAGTTCTTACAGAAAGGTATGATCTGAGGATTGAGAGAGCATTACCTGTCACTCCATATTTTCCAAATTTTATACACAAGTGACTTTTGGCAAGCACAAGCATATTTTTATTCATTTTTCTATACTTCTAAATAATATTACAAAGGTCGTAAGATAAATCACTAAGCTATAAAATATTAGTCTGGGATGAACTTAATTAAATTTTCTTACTCGTTTTAGATCCCCTTCCGGCACCCTTACGAGCCCTAAATCGGCCCTAATTCTCTGAGAATTCGTTGCTTTTTTCTGTATAGTTTAAGCAGTAAATTGACCTATGTTCACATACAAATATATTTTTGTATTATTTATGATTTTAAGGAATGAAACTTACTGGATACTGCTCTACCGCAGAGTGACTGGCTTGATTGTCGTAGGCTAGGGACTTCTTGCGGTGGTTGTGGTTGTAGTTGTAGTTGTGGTCCTTGAATTTTGTTGGAAGGTTTAAGAAGGTTTGGGTTGTGTCTATTGTGATGTTGGAGATATTTGTGTGTTGTTGTATTGGTATTGGTGTTGGTGTTGTGAGCTGATGTGATTGTAGCAGGAGTGCAATTGTGTTTGTTATATGAAGCTGATCCATATAATGTGTTTTTGTGTGTTGATTGTAGAAATGAGTATGTTCTGTTAAATGATAAATTGTGTGATAGGATCTGGGGTGTAATTGGTTGTGTATTTGTGAGTTGAGGTAGAAGCAGGAATGCAATTAGGTTGGTGATATGGAGTATGATGTAGTGTTGTATATGTCGTTTTAGGAGGAGGAGTGAAATTCGGTACTTCAGCAGTTGAGCCTGCATGGTCCAATGAAGCTTCTTGGTTAAAAGTTGTCATAAGAGGAAATTCTGGCGAGACTTGATCTTCTTCCTGATGCTCTTCATCTTTAGAAGTACTTTCTCCTGGATATGACAACTTTCTGTTCTTTATCTTCTTTCTTCCATTTCCAGTCAACTTTTCGTCTTCTGTATCTAAGTTTGATGTATCTTACGACCGATGGAGGTCAATCCGGGCAGCTGAGTAGGTACCTGAAAACAGAAATATGTAAAACATTTTTTTATTTTAAATTCAAATTGAAAAGAGCCAGATGAAATATTCAAAACATTATATTTTTATGTTTTATGTGGCTCAGATTCAGACTTCAATCAAAATTTTGCTTTAAAAATGTTGACAAATTTGTTGACCTAAGCCAAAGTCTTTTTATAATTCATTGGATATAAGTAAATTTAAACTTTAATTTGTTTGAATTAAAAGGTCAATTAATTGATTAAATAAATTAAGTTACTTTAAGATTTAATCGTGGAAATATAAAATGACTCAAGCTGTAACTATCTAATACAATACCGCTGGCCTACAATTTTCAAATAAAAACAAATACATTTGGAAGTTGGAATCGTGATGTCTAACTGTTGGCAAGAGGGATTTAAGGAAATCCATAAATGTTTAGCCCAAAAATAGATGTGAAAACGATTTAAATTTTAACCATTTGTATTGTAAATCAGTTCAAAACGTTTAACTAAATATTACAAAGTTGTTTTATGTTGACTTTTTTTCCAATATTTATGCTCCCTTAATAGTTAAACAAAAATTAAACAAAATTTTGACAAAAGAATTTTTACTAAACCCTTTTAAAGTATAGTATTAGAAATTTGACAAAATAAATGTATATTTAAAAAAGCTTATTACAGCGTCCGTAAGTTCCTGGTTGACGGCTAAAAAACTATCAAACTTGTTTGATCATAGGTATTCTTAGTGCAAGTAAAAAAAAAAAACAGTTATTATTTCTTATTGAAGTCAAGAAACTGTATGTTTTGTTAAATGACATGACCAATGCATGTATATGTTATTTTGGTTAAATAAATGACTTATTGACTAAGGGTAGAAAAGAATGTAGGCGAAGGCGAGTGGTGACTTATTTACAAATATTTTTTCAGTGTGTAAGGGCTTGTTTACAAATAGTTGTCTAGCCGGGAATACCGGCAGGTTGGCTACATGGCCAGATGAAGGCGCAAACGAGATCGAGATTAAGTGACCCTTGCTAAACCTTTTGGGGAGTCTGGATTAGCGCGCAAAAGCAGTACTACCGGCAAAATGACTCCACCCGGTATTTACAAAGTTGCTAACGCCAATAAGTTCAGACAAAGTGATGGTTTAACAAATTCGAAAAACTTTGAAAAAGAGGTCTTGGAATAATGCCGCGAGGCCTTACAAATTGAGTAATGCTTTTAAGTACTAATTAAATCACCAACTACTTACTGTATGTTTCTACGATGAAGTGAGCGGGAAGCTTGGTCAACCACATCCGGCTTCTTTTTGGTGTTTAACTAATTTTTCAAGCTTCTGGGTGGTGCATTTTAGTGAATACATGCACAATTGCACATGTTTTCATTGCACCACGAAATAGGAACCGCAACAGTTTTTTGTTGTTCTACAAACTTCACTATTGCAAATGGGAGAGCCATATAAGATCCAAGAACATAATGTAAGAAGAGGTTTTTTATAGAAATCTAAGGAGCATGAAATTTGTTGCTTAATTCAGATGAAGAAGAGGCAGAACTATTGTTTGGTTATGCAGTGACAAATTTACCATTTTGTGTTGAATTTGCTCAATACCAAATTTCTTAAACAAATTCAAAAGATTGCTGACTTTATATATTCCAAGATGGGAACTGGGACAGGGGGCTGAATAGAAATCTTGAACTGAAAGAAATTTCTTGCAAATAAGAAATTTCTGGTTAGTTAATTGTGAGAAAAAAAAACTGTAAATGAGCACAACAGATCTAACAGAGAGCAAGCAGCAGTTGTTTGGAGGTAAGACGGACAGTCTAAAGATTTTGAATTGAGCAGATTTGTGTTCTTGATATTACCTTGACTATTGACTTTCAATTTAAAAAATGTGTGGAAAACAAAGAGAACTTATGTGGGAAGATGACTCATTGATTTTTAGAGCTTTTATGACATATCGTCACACATTTCGCTTAATTTTCTGACAATCTGCTGCAAAAGCTTGTCACCTTTTCGGACATTTTCTTTTCAGTGAATATAGATGGTTTTTGAATTTAAATGCACTGCATGAATCAAGAGGACCAAATGTTAAAAAGTCATCTGCTAAGTGTGTAAGACCATGGAAGTTGTGAGTTATAAACCGTTGACCATAAGTTTCTTTAAATGATTCCACAAAATGATGAAGCAACAATTTGGCATCAGAGTGGTGTCTTTTGTATAAAGTGGGGCTCAAAAGGATGGTCATGGAAACATGGAGTGATAGAAAAAGAAATTTCTTGGTAGTGTGGTAGAAATTCATTATTTAAAACCAGGGGGTCCAGTGTAAAGCAGAAATTGCCTGAACTCAGTAGTCTTCCACCGTATTAAATCGTCTCATGAGTTTGGCTTCCGACAAAATTCGTAAGGGAAACAATTTTGAAGATTGGTCAAATTGGTTGAAATGGATTGCAAAATGTTACAAGGAAACTTGTGTGGAGGCTTTCCAAACACTCAAATACTTATAAATGTACGAATGACACCCAAGCACAACAAATGCATGTAATCTAATGCTACAGATGAAACCAAATTCAATTTTGGAATATCTACAAGAGGAGTGCTGCCAACATGATGCTAATTATCTGTTAGGTTAAGAAATTCATCATGCGTTCGAACCGGGAAATCAATTAAAGGAAAGCTAATTCTGTTGTCAATACAGTTTACCTCCTGTTTGCATCTCGTGCAAGAAAAGTAACCTGCATGATCTTTAATACCAAGCACAAATACTTTAGTGGGAGCGTCACAGCATAAACCTTCGACAGAGACCAAAAATCTTTTTCCACTTAAGATTATGCCGTTGCTGACTATGTCAACAATGTCTTCGAGAAAATCTCCCAAAAACTCATAGTAGGATTGTGGTTTTTACGGCCCTAAATAATACCAATCGGAATTTAACATGGTGTCCTGCCAAAAGCGAACACGGAACTGTGGGGACACATCATTAAAGGGGGCAAAAGCGGACACTAGGGGTTACTGCCACCTGACAAAGGGTTGGCAAGTCTCGACAAATATTTGAAGGGTGGCACATTGCGGACACACATGTATCTACGACCTACCAAGGCAACTGTGCGTTTTCGTCTTACAAAAACTATAGACTCCAAAGCCTGATTTTCATCAATTGGGGAGCCGTCTGTGTACCAGATGAAGCTCTCTGTTTTTAGGAGATTCCCATCATGATGTTTCTATCCATAGCTGGATTGGAATTCGACAGTGGAGGGTTTGGTAAAAACTACTTCTGTGATAATTTGTATTCTGGCGGTTTCTAACTGCCATGTTAAGAAAAGGACTCACAGCCGCAGGTTATCCAAATGGATTAAATAATAATATACAAAGTCTGCTTTAAGCAAGGTGGCTGAAAATGCTAAACAAACCAAAACTGATACTAATCATGTCCGATTATATTAAATCGAAAAAGAATCGGAGGGGTTGATAGACTGCTAGGTTTGAGAAAAGCTGGGAAAGCTGGTAACTCTGTGATAAACAAACTGCAAATTGACCATTATAGAACGGATTTAAAGTTTTTAGAGAGAAAGCGAATGTCTCAAACAACATAATTATATCTTTTTGACAAGGGTGGTTTTCTGCCTAATAAGTCTTTTAGGATTTATCCCCAGATAGCATGCAAGCTTTCTGTAAACATGTGTTGGGTGTGTTTTAATTGTAAATTATTAACTTGTTTAAATTATTAAATTTTTAATTAATTAATTTAATTTAATAATTTAATTTAATATTATTTAATTTATTAAATTTAAATTATTTAATTGTTTTCTTAAAATTTTCTCAAATGGATTAACTTTAATCGTAGAATTCAAAAAAATTTGTTTAATTTAAACATGATAAGATAATTCTCGGTTTTGGAATAATTATTTCTTACATTATTCACAACTGGGTACTACGCAACTTTGTGTTGGTTGTGTTTGTGTACTAGAAGTCATTAAAATTACAATGTTGTTTTTTGATGTTTTGCATCAAATTTTTCAGCAATTGACTAGATTTGTTAAGTAGTTAGACACTAATACCAAATAACAGAAATATTGCTAATCATTCAACTTTAAACAAGGAAATTGCTGACTAGAAAGCCTGTTTTATACATATATATATATATATATATATATATATATAAAAACACTTGCTTAGTAAAAACAAATAACAAATAATGCGTTATTGAAAAATGTTTATAATAATGAGTTAAATGAGTACCTAATCCAAAATTATTATTGTGCAATCAGAATAAAATACAAGAGTGAAAAAAAAAACACATTACATTGAACTCAATTGTAAAACTAAAGCTTTAATCCGATAAAAACGGGAGGATTACGCTCAAAACAGTTTGAGGTAAGGTGAATTAGTTTGCTTTGTGAGTCCTTCACCCTGGCAGGGTCTACAATTCCGTTTGACAAGCTTTGTAAATATCATGCCATCTGCACGTCGATGTCCATACCTGCGAATTTACAAAGAAAGAGTATCGAACTCAAATGGAAAAAAATAGTTTAAACATTTTTCAAGTATTATTATTTAAACTATTATGATTGTATAACAAACAACCTGATGATATATACTAACACTGCGTTTGTATAACGAATAGAAAAGTATTTTGTGTTTTTGTGTTGAACCACTGATAATCATGTTTAGCTTATGCATAATTTTTCCTGAACAATAATTATTATTGATATCCCATAAGCACAACATTATTTATTCATAAACGTACACAATTATAGTAGTTTATAGTTTCGTTTCGAGATTTAAGGCGTACGTATAAGAGCTTCGGCATCAAGGGATGTTCTCATGAATGCTGGGACAACCTTTAGTTATTTGAAGATGAGAAATGTGAAATATTGCACTTTGTTGTGAAATTTATGAAAACGTATATTTATATTTAATGAAGTAGCATTAAATTTGTTTGCCTATAAAAAAATGGATGTATTAAAATAATACTATGCAGATCAAAACAATTGTATACCGTTGAAAGATTTAGTTTATGATGTCACTAAAATTACAGTTAATTAACACGGATAATTGTAAAAATAACTTTATGTCTCTTTCCTCCATTGCCATTTCAAATAAGCAGGAAGCAATCTTAAATATATGAACTAATAGAAAGTGTTAATTTATTTTATAATGTGTGTATTTCCGTGTGTTAAATAACTTTTTAAGCACGAACAATATCAACTATAACAATTTATTTATTTATGGGCACGATTGGTTCCATAAATGTACTACTATATGGAAATTTATTATTATTTATTATTTGTCAGAAACGAAATCACATATTATAGCTAGTATTAGTGTTAGATATGTATTCTTAGTATTTTATGCAGAACATTATTTTTAAAATATGACCATCATCAAATAATTTACTAGGTTGAATGATGGTTTGTTCTGTTTTCATTTTACTTTTATGAATGACCCTTACCACTGTAAACAAAATAAAACTGGGTAAACAGGGATAAAATGCATCACGTCTGAAATTTAGTAGTGTTACACATTAACTTTCGTTCTCATCGTTATGATAGGAAATTCGCGTTTATAAGCCTTCTGTGGTACATAGTTTTTAATGGGAAATTCGCAAAGACCTGAACTAAAAATACAGTACTAGTTCCTGAAAAAAAAATATTTCAAAAAATATGTTTTTATTGAATAAATCAGTTAGGTGAGTAGTTTTGGGTAGATTACAGACTAATTTAAATGATTAAAAAGGAGAAAGCAACCTGTTTTGTTATATTATTTAAATAAATTATTAATTCCGAGGGAATATATTCAAAATGTCAACGGTAATCAGTTAAACATAACGACTTCTCATGAAACGTATATTATACTGTAGTAAACGTTGCTTTTTAAGAAACACCTGCACCAAAGAATTTACATAATTTTAGAATATTAATAAAATAACTGTATCATTCCAAACCAAGCCAAGCCAGACATGTTCCATTTTGATATTCACTTTAGTTTAGACTTGATTTACTGACCTTTTGACAAACCAACTTAAGTAAACTTGTGTATACTAAAATAAATTACAAGAAGATATTTTGTTAAATGTACTCGTATAGTGAAATTATATTTATTTTAACCATCGAGAAAACAAACAAATCACAAGATGATGACGAAAGTTCGGGTGGAGGGAAAATATAAGGTCTTAAAATACGTTACAGTCATCTCACCTGAAATTCAGTCACACCTGAAAATTTGTCAAGATAGCCTAGCCTACAATGAGATAGTCCAGAACTCTAACGTGTTCGTTATTTAATTATCGTTTCGAGTTTCTTAGCTCAGAATATTAATTACAGCATGCTAGCAACGTTTAGCTTTACTTTTAACAAGTGCTCATCATAGCCACTCGGAATATATGTGTAGTTAGATTAAGAATTTGAATAAATTAACGTGAACGCGGATAAACCTAATTAAATATAAACTTAACTAAAACGTGATTCGTTCGTTATACTTGGTAAACACCAAAGTAAACGTGTCGGGAAATCGATTCCGGTCGTACACCAGAGTTGATATGGCGTTTCTTAGAATAAATTTAAGTTAGACTGTTCGGGGTAACGGAATAAACTCTACGTATATCGTCCGGGTGGTTTAAATAATTTTCGTAGCGGGTAGGTGTCGAGAGTACGTATGCAAAAGACGGGAAAAAGCGTGCAAGTTGCGCGATTACGGCCACAATAAAGTTAAAAATAATATAGCTTATCTGAAATTGAAATAAAAAAAATAAAAAAATCGGTAGCACACAGTATCTGAGGACTCCACCACAAAGGGGAAAATTATCTCTCACTCACCAGGATGATTCGGAAGTTAAACTGTTGGCAAGGTCTCCAAACAGTGAACGTTCTGACGACTCGATAGCGTTCAACTGAACTTGAATCTTGAATTCTGCTCCTATGGCCCTTCTTCGCCATCGCTCCTGGCGGCGGGGTAGTTAACTAGCGTCCTCTCCTCTGCGATAAAGTAGAACCCCTCTCGGCCAGCACCTTTGATGCCGTTGGCAACGTGTCACGGGTTTCCCTGAACGTAGGGAATTATAACGAAAGCAGAATAAACAAAAAAAACTGAAATATACCCTTCGGTGGATTTTGGGTGGTAACACCTCCCTCCCTCTTACTTCGCAGAAACAAAATCCAAAAGAAAAAAAGAATACCCAAACTTTGGGTATTATCTGTGTCTGCCGCAAAACTCTACTCGAGCAAAACAAAACAAAATTTTGATAAGTGGGCACGTTGCCTCAATAAATGTCCTTCATCGTCCAAAGCTTCTTTGTCCAGACCCTGAAAAACGTCCCATCGTCCCTGTAGACCTTCACCCTCTGATTTTTCTTTCGTCACCCCATCTCTTTCAATGGCAGATTGGACGGGAGGTTGCGCACCTTCTGTGGCACTGGCCGGATAGATGACGCGGCGGTGGTCGAGGTGCTGCGCGGGTTGGTTGGAGGACCATTGCGACGGTCGGCTTGGGATACCTCCACCAACCCGCGCGGCCGTTGCAGCCGCGGGTCGTTGGGGTGACTCTTCGTCTTCCTCGCCGTCCAGGTCGGAGATGTCAAGAACTATTACGTCATCTTCGTCTGCGAGTGATTCTTCGGCGATTCTCCCCCTTCTCTCGGGGCAGAGGGTCCAGCAGATGTGTCGGGTAGCGTGGCCGGTCCCAGTGCTCTGACGTTGCCCATGTCCTCTCCACCCACGGATTTCACCAGTGGTGGAAATAATTGAGACACGGCCGTCCACGAAGGGGCGTTGATGGCCTTCTCCAGCTCTTGGAGCAGAGGGTCATGATCTGTGAACGGACCAAGAACCACATCGTCCTTCGGAGAGCACAAAACGAGTCTCGGTGGTTGGATGGGTGGTGTCGTTCTGGCGAAGCGTTCGTTTCTTTGGGGGTCTTCGAGTTCCAGCATCCCGTAGTCCTCGTTATTAAACCATTAGCGGATGAGGAAACGGAATACGGATTTCGGATTACGAGCGGAGAAAAGCACTTCCACCAGAGGTCTTCGCAGATTTTTGTGACAGCATCCCTCACCAGCTATGAGACACCAGCACTGATAGCGGGAGATGAGTTTCGCTTCCGTACGTCTCTTTTGATCGCCAACTAAGCCAATTCTATGGGATTGTAAAAACAATAGTACGGTGGAAGCCTAACTACTTCATGGCCCATCTATTCAGCTAGCTTGTCCACGCAGTACTGCTTTTCAATTCCAGCCTCCTAAGATAACAATGTTATTGTAAGGGTTAGAGTCGACTTTAATTGTTATTAAATACAGGAACATTGTTATTATTAATGCAAACATTAGAGTAAGTCAGATTAATGTAATATTATTCTCACCTTATACAGCTTAATATGACCAGCTTTGGTAGGTTTTCATGGGGGTAGGGGCCAGGGGGGATATCAATCTCAAGGAGGTGCATAGTTTCCATAATTTCTCCTTTCCTCATCTTCATTGAGGGTGATTTGTGCTGCAGCCTGCTGTGATATGGCGCGTTGTCAAACTTCTTCCTAGGAATGTGCGACTCCAAATCTGGCAAGAGTTGTTTTTCAAACCAGGATTCGAATAACTCATCGTTTATGTCCTATTGAAAACATAAAGAGATTAGAAATGTGCAGACCGGTTGTTAAGTTTTTATTTATGTAATGACTACCTGCTATGCCCGTGCTTTGCAACGGGGTAAACATTCAGGGTTGACAAATTTAAAACAAAACAATTACAGTCAGTTGTTGGATATAATTTTGATGTATGAAATATCAGAAGAATCCTCTACATGAATAACAAATTTAGGACATCGATTTTTAGCAACTTTTTAGGCATAACTTTGGGAAATGGCATTAACCTGGTGGTAGTGAGCAGAGGCATCTTTAATATTCTTTGCTGCTATCATTAAAGCACCGGGGGGGGGGGGGCAACCACTTTCGCCCACAGCATGCAGACGTAGGGGTGTCCAAGCTACTTTGCACGGAATCACCATGGCAACCTTTTTTTCCCTTACGACATGACTGTCATACCTGAAAAAAACACTAGTGAATCAATACAAATCTCTATAATATTTAAGTTTTTACTTCAGTGTTTTATGAATATTAGTTATTTGTGCAACTAGTGAGCAAAGTGAGCAATTGACTCACTCAGGCGAGTGAGGAATGGTTTCTCGAGTGAGGCAATTGTACCTTGCACTCGAGTTGCACATTATATTTTTCCTACAGTTACCATCAAACAAATAAATTGGTAAAGAAACGTAACATATTTTTACACAGAAGTGAACTTTTAATATGACATTTAACGATACAACAGTACAACAGCTGACCAGCTGATTTACAGCCAGTGCTGCCAACGTATTTCGCGCACATACGACCTTGTCTTCATGTTACGCGCTCACTATTTCGTGCCTTCACGTTGCAAATCTGGAGTGAGTGAGACAAAGTAATTAGAGTGAGGCAATGTTAACATTGTCTCACTGATGAGCGAATTGGCCACTTTGCTTTCTGAAATCAGTGAGAGATCATGTACATTGTTAGATATCTGTAGGAAAAATAATATTTCACCTTAATATGTTACGTTAGTAATGGAATCAATATGAAACAATAACAATTTTCTTATTTCAGAAAAAAAGTAAAAATAAAACTGTATCAATCCAGCCCAAGCCAGATAGTTACTTAAGTAAATTGTTGTATACTAAATAATAGGACATTTCTGTCATGATGTGGAAAATATACCACACAGTAGATATTTTTTATCTTTTCGAAAACACGACGCATCAATGCGGTTAACGATTCCATGAGGGGATCAGTTCTCTTATCTGTATGTATGTAGATAGGGAGAAGGGAGCTGGCCGCATGAGAACAGGAAGAAACGGACGCGGCGAGGGAGGTTTCCCTCAGTCCTATTGTCGCACCCCTGAAATTGTTCGCATGGCTGCCCTTGCGGACCCATGCTAAATTCAGTCCTGTTGTCACGGGAGTATCCAACTTGCGCACAACTACCTGCCACGGCATTTTCAAACATCCGACTTGCGCTAGGTACTTATATCAGCCCTCTAGGGGTACATCTGACTTGCGCTAGCTATTCATCGACAAAATCAGTGAAGTGATAAAGAAAAGGCGCAATAACACGCTAGTGCTAATATAGTGAAAATTGATAAACACAGTTTATCACAGTTTAGCGTTATAGCGGGAAAAGTTTGTGTGACAAAATATTATCTCAAGCTATGCCATAGTGAAATGTGTAATATGCTGCGGCTTGTGTAACGTTTATCTGTACGCATTTCATTGATAATTAATTAACAACTAATTCCCTCATACCTAATATTATATCGACTTTCATGTTAGCAATGGTGTTAGAACAAATAAAACAAACATTAGTCAAAGAACATTTTAATATCTTTTTGTTTTTGGTAAATAAACTTCATGTAAATAAAATATTAATATATTCAAAAAAAAAAAAAAAAAAAACTTAGCCCAAACTAAATAAAAAAGTATTGAACAAATATTAATCAGTACATATATACATATATATATACAAACAATTAGTTATAATTCCCCTTGAAAAAGATAGTTAGTTACAATATGAGTCAGTTTAGTAAAAAATGAACAATCATTAGGTCTGAGATCTGACCTACACAAGATATAATAATGATAATAACTAAACTGAAACGAAAAAAAAATTAAAATACTGCTGTATTCATGACATTCACAATTTAGAGAATTAGAACAAACTTAGTCGAACATTTTCACTTTTAATAAATAAACATTTTAAAAATAGGAAATAAATCTAAAAAGTATTGCACAACCCTAAAATAATATTGGTCAATACCCCTGTATAAAACACAATATATGCACAAAATACATACAAACAAATATAAATTCTCTATATAATAAAGTAATATTATTAAGTTTAGTTAAAGGAATAAAACAAAATTAAAAATCATAAGGCCGAAATATACTTTTCGCTAAATCACAGAAAATCTTTCATTACAGTACTTTGTTACTACGCAAAAAGAATGTTTAATATGCAAAAGTTATCTTTACCATTTTTTAAATTTTGTCCACATAACAAAAAAAAAAACATTTGTTTTTGTCCTATAGGTAACATGTTTAAATTTGCAACGATAAAAACTGTACACTAAATCTATTAAAATATATTAATAATAAATACTAGCCTAGTATTTTCTTTGGCTGTACTCTTTGTATTCTATTATGGGCTTATTAAAACATTACACATTATACTTTTTACTCATTATATTTTCCCAGACCGATTCGTAAACATATTGATACAAAAATCTACCTGAAAAAGAGTATGTTTTATACATAATTATAGTAATCTAAATATTATACATGTTATTGATTTAACTATTTACAATACAAGCAACAAACAATACAAGAACAATACATAATACTTAACCCTATATTTACAACTTATTTTTATACTCACGCCCTGTACCCCACACATTTTACAAAGTCCATTTTCCCAATTTTTCCCTCTCATAACTGGACAATCTTTTCTGCTAGCCACTTGGCCTTTAGATCAGTTTTTTGTCACGGCTGCGTTAACAAGTGGTAGAGTAGGCACTATTCATCAGTAAATAGGAGTCTATTTGCACTTATTTCAAACTTTTTATGAACTATATTTTCATTATATTGCATCAAAAACTAAGCTAGAAAAGGAAAATTATTTTCTTGTGCTTTTATGGTCTTGATTAAGTGGATGAAATCTATTGCTGCTCCTGTGATCTTTCGATCTAACACTCCATAAGTCCAATGGACTTTTAGTTACCAAATTTGTTTCTTCAGCTACTATCAACGTACCCTACGATACTGGTCCACAAATAAATTTGTTCGCTCCAAAACTATCAATCCCTAAAATTACAACCAAGAATCGTGAAAAAATACGATTATTTATATTTGTAACTACCTTTGTGTTCATTCTAATCTCGGGGATCTTTTGGTCAGTTGAAACCCTATTATGTTCAGATCAGCAGTTGGATTGCTACTAAAATTGCATTTTTCAAGATATGCAAGCAAAATAGGCCAAAGGTTTTCTATGGACTAAAACGATTTTTATAAAAATTAAAAACTTACCATGCTTGCGCCAGATGAACCTGCATCCCAGAATTATGGTGCCTGGGAACTTCCCAATGACGGTCGACTGTATGGCCACTTCAAAATCAATCAGAGCGTACCTACTAGGTTTTAGCTCAAAACCTCGTTCACCACACTCCGAAAGCAATAAATCATAGGAAGATTTGTAAGACTCCTTCATATTGTTTTTAAGAAAAAAACTAATCAAACAGGACCCGAAAATTAAATGAAACGCAAGCCGCTACAACGAAACATCATATAACTTCACTAAGTAATCACTAAATACAATGTTCAATTCACTACAAAGTCGCTTCTCGAGATGTACTCTCAGTGATGGTCAACAAATAACTAAATATGTTCTCTGCTGTATTCCCTGTAGTAAAAAATGTGGTATAACGTTTCTAGGAATTCCCAAAAAACATTTCCTAAAGTATGGAAAACGGGGGAAGAGAGTATTTGTAGTACGTGTGGATGGTATGCGGTTGCAATCAGTTACGTTCTTTGGAGAATTCAAGTCTCTAGATGTATTCTTTTCGTTCATAGATCTTTTACATAACTAGTATCAAAACTAATCCTAGTGTGTACGGTATCTGTTCATTATTATTACTAAAAAGTCAAATTAGTATTATTACTAAGGTCAATTTTGTTAACATTTATGAAACAGGTGATTTCCTTTACATCCTAAACCTAACATTTGTAGAGTTTGTATCATTATATTCCGAATTATTTATCGGATGAAAGCGTATCCAATCTTTGGATATTTAACTTCAATATGTTCAATATTCATTCTACGCCGGCTTTTAGTGAGGCTAATTACGCTTGTCTAATGAAGTGTGACCCACCTTTGTCAATATAAATGCGCAACTAACCTACCTAATTAAGGGGCCCACCAGATTCAAATGCGGAACTAACCTCCCCATTTATGGCCCTAGGGTCATTATCTGCGCAACTAACCTACCACCGTTTAGTGTCAACTCTGGTCATATAATCTAGCACTTCACTGTGTTCTCTGATTTCAGCGTGAATTAATTTTGCTTTCGAATCAATTTCGGCTCTACAACTATTATCATTTAAATATTTTGCAGTAAATAGGGTCTTACGGTAATTTTGCACCTACCTGGAAATTTTTAAACTAGAATAATCTAAAAAAACTACTCTTTTAGATTTTGGTTGTCTAACATAATATACCTTTACATTAATATGCATAATAACGTGAGCTTCGTATTGACATTAGTGGTACTCCAAATTACATATAACGGGATTAGCCATGATTTCATTTAAACCTTGTTATAACGTTTTCTCAACAATTTCCTTCAACTACCTATAACATTTTGTTGGAAATATTGCAACCCTATATTAAAGATTATTATTTACAAAAATTGAATTTGCCACTCAATAAAAAAACTAAATCATTATAATTGGAAAGCTACATAAGCACTACTCAAGTAATTATCAAACGTATTGAATTAATAAAATAATAAATAATTTGCATACCTGTATTTAAAGCTCAGGTGCACCAGCATCTCCTTCCCTTTGGTAGTTGTCACTCACTCCATCACTTCTAGCTGAAAACTGTCAAACTTGGCCAAATACGCACTATATAAGTAGTTTTGAAGAATGTGTCATTTTGGAATTCTAGTCTCAGCCCTTCGTGAGCATGTTCTTAAGGGTAGAAAAGAATATAGGCGAAGGCGAGTGGTGACTTATTTACTTATCCAGTGTCTAAGGGTTTGTTTACAAATAGTTGTCTAGCGGGTAATGCCGTCACGTTGGCTACCTGGCCCGAAGAAAGCGCAAACGAGATCGATGATTAAGTGACCCTTGCTAATCCTTTTGGGGGTCCGGATTAGTGCGCAAAAGCAGTACGATCTACCGGCTGTACCGAAACTGCCACGACGTTTTATGATCATAATCCATACCAAAACTGCCACGCCAATTAATGAGGATTATAAGGGTGTTTTTGAGAATGCTAGAAACACTGAAACTGCCACGGCGGATTATTCAGGAAGGGGAGGTTGGTTTGGCAACGTGCAGGGAGAAACGGGAATGAGAATATCCCTCACTCATCACAGTGACGATTTTGAAACACAACACTTTACTTTGCTCATAACTTAGTTACATGCTTTTCATGTCGCTACTTAAAAGAGGCCATACTAACTTTGTACTTATTTAAATCAAGTATCAATAGAAAAAGACATTTAACTACCGATGAAGTCAGAAATAATTAAATAATATGTTCTAAAGGATTAAGATTGCAATGGAATGTAAAATGTGTCTTACTAAATGTATTATATGAATGCTCTTAACCCGTTATAGTGAATTACTGGCGTTAAAGATCTCGGTAAACACACATTTCATCATTAGATTTGGAAGTTTTCAGTTTATAAATATACCAAGGTGTAGGTAGGCATCGTCAAAATTGCACAAGAAGAAACATAATCTAATGCAAATAATAGCACAACAGGATACGTGTCCTGAAGTATAAATAAAACACATTTGTGATGAATATGTTGATCATATTTGGCGAATTTATTGATTTCATCCTATACTATTAATATTTTGCAAAAAAACACTTTTGACCTCGCCGTAGTAGTAAACCCTAGGTGTTTGTTAAATCTAATGTAATTTAAATGGGGAATAAATATGTCTTGTTTATGGACAATTTTAGTAAGAATCCAATAACACAAATTGAAATTCACTTAGTGTGCAGGTTTGCTGCGGGCTGCGGTGGAGGTAATGTATTTAGAAATGAGCTGGGAATACCATGAAAACATGCTTTTCAGCAATGAGTTGGAAATTCTGCGCGCACTGCGTTCCAATTGTCTTAGGAATTGGCGTCGAAGTATGAGATCCTTTGTGATGACTAGAATACACAGAATTGAGTTCGAGTCTGTCCAGATTTTGTTTAGTACGAAATACTAGGCCAAGAAATATACTCGTTAAGTTACACCCTTAATATTTTTTTTTGTTTTTTTTTAGGTAATTAACTAAATTTGATATAACTTCAGTTCTAATTATTGGATTTTAATCATTAAACCATCAGTTTGCAGGGAATAATGCCCTCTAAATATTTAGGTAGAATTATAACAGTATCTTTAATTATTAATTTGTATGGGTCATTTTGTAATAAAAAAATAAATAAATTGGTTTTCTGTGGAAATAAAAAAATCTTTTTTAACTTTAGAATAGACATACATTTACAATTCTACCTAATTATTTAGATAATGACATTCTAAACACTTGGTAAAAATTTGAATCATGTAGCATAAACCGTTTTGAAGATATATCAAATTTAGTAGTTAAAGACGCTAAAAAACTGATTTGCGGGAATCGCGCGCTTAAGTTACACTTGGCAGTGTAACCATGGTGATACTTATTGTTGAGTTATGGATCAATTTTTTGTTTATGCAAGCATTTTATTATTATTTATTATATTATTATGTAATTATTACTTAATTATTATATAATTAATATGAATAATGATAATTATTATTATTATTACTAAAATAAGTCAATGACCGGATTTTTTAAAAATATCTTCTGTATTTTTCTTAATATAGCCTAAGCACAAAAAAAATTCATTTTTATTTTTGACCAATTATTCTTATTTTTAGCATTATAAATAAAAAATAATAGACAAATTTAAAAAATCACTTTTTTGAAAAAAATTCACTATTTCAGTGCCATATCCCCTTAAAATAACCTTTTATATTATGGTTTGATGGACCATCGATTCCCTTTCCATAAAATGGCATATTATAAAGACGTATGGTCGATTCCACATCAACTGCACCATCTATTTGGTGTGTAATCAACAGCTCAGCAAATCGTCTGCAGAAATCTATGTACACAAATTTTGGGTTTACTATCAAGCTATATAGAATTTTAAAATAATTACGCAATGCAATCAAATACATTCAAAATGAGTGACTACAATACTTAAAACTCCTGATAAGGAACTGTAGTTAGTCTTGTACGACATCTTGACCCAGCTAGCGTCGGCCACTAAAGTCAGAGGGGGAACTCCATCCGGGCTTATGTCCCCGCGTTGCTTCGCTAGACACACCTCCTCCTCCGCAGCGTCCGGCATCTCCTCCAGTGCCGTCTTCTCCTGATGTGGTAGCGGTCGTACGTTGTTGAGCTCATGCATCTAACGTCCATAGCTCCCATGATTTGTTGTAAACCATAATAGCCACTCCCCACACTCATTATGCCTGCCACTCCCGACGAATTTATGTCCATTCGATGATTAGATGATTTGGGTGGTTCCGATCAAATAGTTTCAATTAAATTGCACATTGAACATTGAAATCTAAAACCCGATCGTAGTCCTTCTTCTGTTTCTTTTACAAATGTCATGTTCTCGAATCCACATTCAAAAGGTTCATGAATCGATATTCGTTTTATTTCATCAAAAATAAACCCTATATCGACTATACCCTAGAAGCTGAGTACCGCCTTTATTTTCATCGGTTGTTTGCTCAAGCATCAGATCGCTCAGCATCAAATTACTAGTATTAGACATAAACAAATTATTCGATTGCTCCTCGACACAAATCATATCGTCATACCTGGTTGCTGTCGCCGTTTCTTCGACTGGTTCTACCGACATAGGTTCTGACATAACACTCAATATCTGGCTAATTTCCTTAGTACTTGATCATGACTCTACTGTTTCTTTCTTCTGAGGCAAAATAAATTATATTACAATACTCTGAACTTAATATTACTGGCAACATACAGATAAGCAAACTATCTCTTTGGTAAAGAGGAACAAATCTTAGTACCATTAATCAAATTCCAGTCCATAAAAACATTTTTTTATAACAATTAGTATCAAAACCAAATAACTTACATTGGATGTATTCCTCTACTAGACGCTCTACCAATTCATTTAAAAGTTGTACAGGATCCTGGAAAAATAGAAAAGAAATTCAAACATATACTAAGAGCAGTTAATAGCAAACATACTGTTAACTTGTGTTTAAGAAACATGATTTTAAGAAACTGTCACTCTCCTTTTTTCGCGCATCTCTTCATATTCGCGAGTACGACGTAATCGTCTCCACTCGGCCAAACGTTCTCCGCCACGCTTCATTTGTATTGCGTACTGTTTTGTGCCAAGCAATTTTATCCTGTCACATTTTGTAATTTCCAGAGTTTTAATTATATTACCCTGTTGTATTTTAAGTTTAAGTGTTTCCAGTTTGTGATACACGTCGTCCCATTGTGATTTGTGGAATATTCCCCCTAAATATACAGGTAATTAATCTTTTTTGTCATATACATACATATACATATACATAGTATCCTAATATATCTTAGCTTTTACTATTTATTTATTTATAAGAAAATCACTCCTTAATCATTACTTAAATTAGCTCAACTATTTGTATGAAAGATCCTACGACTATTTCGTCTAATCATTTAAATACAACCTTTCTCATAATATAAAAACGAAACTAACATATCTTTCAAATATAATCCTAATTATATGAAAACTTTACAAGGCTATATCATGGGAATTTTTAATTTACACTTTTTGCATTTTCTCCGTAACTAATAACCGTGCAAAAACACTTTTATATACTAAATTATTTGTTTTTAAGCTCATAAAATTGTCTAGAGAATCAGTTTTTGGCCTCTGTGGACATTAAATCGAAAAAGTAAATCGGTTTCGGGTCCAGGTCTTACCATGCGACCTATGGTAATAGCGTATTCCCTATATTCGCGCACATGTCGAAAGAGAGCGTCTCGGATGCTAGCCGCCTATTATAATGTGCCACATTTGAACCAATGCCCCACAACCGATTTTGTGCATCCCGGGAGGCACAAAATCGAGCATCAGGTGGCTTTTTTAGCATCCGACGCTGGCATCCCTAGTATAATCGCCCCCATTTGATTTAATGCCCCAATGCCAAGCTAGAGTCCCGGACGCCAGCGTCCTAGTATAATCCTAGCCTTAGCCATGTAGCTGCTCACCTTTGCTGTCATTAAAAGAGACGCGAGGAACCTGTGTACAGTTGCTAGAGAAACTGGGCGGACTAGGTGTACCAGAACACTCTATCCTCTCCACAGTCAGGTTCAAGGGCGGGTAGCGAGTAGGTTGTTGTACACGCTGCTGTCACCGTCAGCGATGAGACGCGCTTACCTCGCGCCATACATTACCTCGCTCTGACTGATGCCCCTCCGCAATGAAGTCTGATTCCATACTACTGGAGGAGCTGTAACAGTTTTTGTAACAAATGTGGTATTTGGCCGTTGTATTGCTGTTTTCAGCTTTTGCACATATGGTACAGAACTTGTTCCTCACACCGATAAATAACACTTTCCTGGTAGAGAATCCAACAATAGCGGCCTGAATCGTAGTCCTTCTTCTGTTTCTTTTACAAATGTCATGTTCTCGAATCCACATTCAAAAGGTTCATGAATCGATATTCGTTTTATTTCATCAAAAATAAACCCTATATCGACTATACGTCGCCCTAGAAGCTGAGTACCGCCTTTATTTTCATCGGTTGTTTGCTCAAGCATCAGATCGCTCAGCAACAAATTACTAGTATTAGACATAAACAAATTATTCGATTGCTCCTCGACACAAATCATATCGTCATACCTGGTTGCTGTCGCCGTTTCTTCGACTGGTTCTACCGACATAGGTTCTGACACAACACTCAATATCTGGCTAATTTCCTCAGAACTTGATCATGACACTACTGTTTCTTTCTTCTGAGGCAAAATAAATTATATTACAATACTCTGAACTTAATATTACTGGCAACATACAGATAAGCAAACTATCTCTTTGGTAAAGAGGAACAAATCTTAGTACCATTAATCAAATTCCAGTCCATAAAAACATTGTTTTATAACAATTAGTAGCATAAACAAATAACTTACATTGGGTGTATTCCTCTACTAGACGCTCTACCAATTCATTTAAAAGTTGTACAGGATCCTGGAAAAAATAGAAAAGAAATTCAAACATATACTAAGAGCAGTTAATAGCAAACATACTGTTAACTTGTGTTTAAGAAACATGTTTTTAAGAAACTGTCACTCTCCGTTTTTCGCGCATCTCTTCATATTCGCGAGTACGACGTAATCGTCTCCACTCGGCCAAACGTTCTCCGCCACGCTTCATTTGTATTGCGTACTGTTTTGTGCCAAGCAATTTTATCCTGTCACATTTTGTAATTTCCAGAGTTTTAATTATATTACCCTGTTGTATTTTAAGTTTAAGTGTTTCCAGTTTGTGATACACGTCGTCCCATTGTGATTTGTGGAATATTCCCCCTAAATATACAGGTAATTAATCTTTCTTGTCATATACATACATATATATATATATAGTATCCTAATATATCTTAGCTTTTACTATTTATTTATTTATAAGAAGCTCACTCCTTAATCACAACTTAAATTAAAAAAAAAACACAACCATTATAAATACACTTAAAATCGATTTTACATCGACTCTTGAATAAAATAAATAAAATAACATAAATCATCGGTGTATCATCGGTAGTTTTAGAAATTTGATTTAATTTAAAATTTTAACAGGTCTCTGGGCCATCATACTATTTTCTGAATTGAAATAACCTTTTATATTATGGTTTGATGGACCATCGATTCTCTTCCCATAAAATGGCATATTATAAAGACGTATGGTCGATTCCACATCAATTGCACCATCTATTTGGTGTGTAATCAACAGCTCAGCAAATCATCTGCAGAAATCTATGTACACAAATTTTGGGTTTACTATCAAGCTATATAGAATTTTAAAATAATTACGCAATGCAATCAAATACATTCAAAATGAGTGACTACAATACTTAGAACTCCTGATAAGGAACTGTAGTTAGTCTTGTACGACATCTTGACCCAGCTAGCGTCGGCCACTAAAGTCAGAAGGGGAACTCCATCCGGGCTTATGTCCCCGCGTTGCTTCGCTAGACACACCTCCTCCTCCGCAGCGTCCGGCATCTCCTCCAGTGCCGTCTTCTCCTGTTGTGGTAGCGGTCGTACGTTGTTGAGCTCATGCATCTAACGTCCATAGCTCCCATGATTTGTTGTAAGCCATAATAGCCACTCCCCACACTCATTATGCCTGCCACTCCCGACGAATTTATGTCCCGTCGATGATTAGATGATTTGGGTGGTTCCAATCAAATAGTTTCAATTAAATTGCACATTGAACATTGAAATCCAAAACCCGATCGTAGTCCTTCTTCTGTTTCTTTTACAAATGTCATGTTCTCGAATCCACATTCAAAAGGTTCATGAATCGATATTCGTTTTATTTCATCATAAATAAACCCTATATTGACTATACGTCACCCTAGAAGCTGAGTACCGCCTTTATTTTCATCGGTTGTTTGCTCAAGCATCAGATCGCTCAGCAACAAATTACTAGTATTAGACATAAACGAATTATTCGATTGCTCCTCGACACAAATCATATCGTCATACCTGGTTGCTGTCGCCGTTTCTTCGACTGGTTCTACCGACATAGGTTCTGACACAACACTCAATATCTGGCTAATTTCCTCAGTACTTGATCACGACTCTACTGTTTCTTTCTTCTGAGGCAAAATAAATTATATTACAATACTCTGAACTTAATATTACTGGCAACATACAAATAAGCAAACTATCTCTTTGGTAAAGAGGAACAAATCTTTGTACCATTAATCAAATTCCAGTCCATAAAAACATTGTTTTATAACAATTAGTAGCATAAACAAATAACTTACATTGGGTGTATTCCTCTACTAGACGCTCTACCAATTCATTTAAAAGTTGTACAGGATCCTGGAAAAAATAGAAAAGAAATTCAAACATATACTAAGAGCAGTTAATAGCAAACATACTGTTAACTTGTGTTTAAGAAACATGATTTTAAGAAACTGTCACTCTCCGTTTTTCGCGCATCTCTTCATATTCGCGAGTACGACGTAATCGTCTCCACTCGGCCAAACGTTCTCCGCCACGCTTCATTTGTATTGCGTACTGTTTTGTGCCAAGCAATTTTATCCTGTCACATTTTGTAATTTCCAGAGTTTTAATTATATTACCCTGTTGTATTTTAAGTTTAAGTGTTTCCAGTTTGTGATACACGTCGTCCCATTGTGATTTGTGGAATATTCCCCCTAAATATACAGGTAATTAATCTTTCTTGTCATATACATATATATAGTATCCTAATATATCTTAGCTTTTACTATTTATTTATTTATAAGAAGCTCACTCCTTAATCACAACTTAAATAAAAAAAAAAAACACAACCATTATAAATACACTTAAAATCGATTTTACATCGACTCTTGAATAAAATAAATAAAATGACATAAATCATCGGTGTATCATCGGTAGTTTTAGAAATTTGATTTAATTTAAAATTTTAACAGGTCTCTGGGCCATCATACTATTTTCTGAATTAAAATAACCTTTTATATTATGGTTTGATGGACCATCGATTCTCTTCCCATAAAATGGCATATTATAAAGACGTATGGTCGATTCCACATCAATTGCACCATCTATTTGGTGTGTAATCAACAGCTCAGCAAATCGTCTGCAGAAATCTATGTACACAAATTTTGGGTTTACTATCAAGCTATATAGAATTTTAAAATAATTACGCAATGCAATCAAATACATTCAAAATGAGTGACTACAATACTTAGAACTCCTGATAAGGAACTGTAGTTAGTCTTGTACGACATCTTGACCCAGCTAGCGTCGGCCACTAAAGTCAGAAGGGGAACTCCATCCGGGCTTATGTCCCCGCGTTGCTTCGCTAGACACACCTCCTCCTCCGCAGCGTCCGGCATCTCCTCCAGTGCCGTCTTCTCCTGTTGTGGTAGCGGTCGTACGTTGTTGAGCTCATGCATCTAACGTCCATAGCTCCCATGATTTGTTGTAAGCCATAATAGCCACTCCCCACACTCATTATGCCTGCCACTCCCGACGAATTTATGTCCCGTCGATGATTAGATGATTTGGGTGGTTCCGATCAAATAGTTTCAATTAAATTGCACATTGAACATTGAAATCCAAAACCCGATCGTAGTCCTTCTTCTGTTTCTTTTACAAATGTCATGTTCTCGAATCCACATTCAAAAGGTTCATGAATCGATATTCGTTTTATTTCATCATAAATAAACCCTATATTGACTATACGTCGCCCTAGAAGCTGAGTACCGCCTTTATTTTCATCGGTTGTTTGCTCAAGCATCAGATCGCTCAGCAACAAATTACTAGTATTAGACATAAACGAATTATTCGATTGCTCCTCGACACAAATCATATCGTCATACCTGGTTGCTGTCGCCGTTTCTTCGACTGGTTCTACCGACATAGGTTCTGACACAACACTCAATATCTGGCTAATTTCCTCAGTACTTGATCACGACTCTACTGTTTCTTTCTTCTGAGGCAAAATAAATTATATTACAATACTCTGAACTTAATATTACTGGCAACATACAAATAAGAAAACTATCTCTTTGGTAAAGAGGAACAAATCTTTGTACCATTAATCAAATTCCAGTCCATAAAAACATTGTTTTATAACAATTAGTAGCATAAACAAATAACTTACATTGGGTGTATTCCTCTACTAGACGCTCTACCAATTCATTTAAAAGTTGTACAGGATCCTGGAAAAAATAGAAAAGAAATTCAAACATATACTAAGAGCAGTTAATAGCAAACATACTGTTAACTTGTGTTTAAGAAACATGATTTTAAGAAACTGTCACTCTCCGTTTTTCGCGCATCTCTTCATATTCGCGAGTACGACGTAATCGTCTCCACTCGGCCAAACGTTCTCCGCCACGCTTCATTTGTATTGCGTACTGTTTTGTGCCAAGCAATTTTATCCTGTCACATTTTGTAATTTCCAGAGTTTTAATTATATTACCCTGTTGTATTTTAAGTTTAAGTGTTTCCAGTTTGTGATACACGTCGTCCCATTGTGATTTGTGGAATATTCCCCCTAAATATACAGGTAATATACATATATATAGTATCCTAATATATCTTAGCTTTTACTATTTATTTATTTATAAGAAGCTCACTCCTTAATCATTACTTAAATTAGCTCAACTATTTGTATGAAAGATCCTACGACTATTTCGTCTAATCATTTAAATACAACATTTCTCATAATATAAAAACGAAACTAACATATCTTTCAAATATAATCCTAATTATATGAAAACTTTACAAGGCTATATCATGGGGATTTTTAATTTACACTTTTTGCATTTTCTCCGTAACTAATAACCGTGCAAAAACACTTTTATATACTAAATTATTTGTTTTTAAGCTCATAAAATTGTCTAGAGAATCAGTTTTTGGCCTCTGTGGACATTAAATCGAAAAAGTAAATCGGTTTCGGGTCCAGGTCTTACCATGCGACCTATGGTAATAGCGTATTCCCTATATTCGCGCACATGTCGAAAGAGAGCGTCTCGGATGCTAGCCGCCTATTATAATGTGCCACATTTGAACCAATGCCCCACAACCGATTTTGTGCATCCCGGGAGGCACAAAATCGATCATCAGGTGGCTTTTTTAGCATCCGACGCTGGCATCCCTAGTATAATCGCCCCCATTTGATTTAATGCCCCAATGCCCCGCTAGAGTCCCGGACGCCAGCGTCCTAGTATAATCCTAGCCTTAGCCATGTAGCTGCTCACCTTTGCTGTCATAAAAAAAGAGACGCGAGGCACCTGTGTACAGTTGCTAGAGAAACTGGGCGGACTAGGTGTACCAGAACACTCTTTCCTCTCCACAGTCAGGTTCAAGGGCGGGTAGCGAGTAGGTTGTTGTACACGCTTCTGTCACCGTCAGCGATAAGACGCGCTTACCTCGCGCCATACATTACCTCGCTCTGACTGATGCCCCTCCGCAATGAAGTCTGATTCCATACTACTGGTGGAGCTGTAACAGTTTTTGTAACAAATGTGGTATTTGGCCGTTGTATTGCTGTTTTCAGCTTTTGCACATATGGTACAGAACTTGTTCCTCACACCGATAAATAACACTTTCCTGGTAGAGAATCCAACAATAGCGGCCTGAAAAAAAACACAACCATTATAAATACACTTATAATCGATTTTACATCGACTCTTGAATAAAATAACATAAATCATCGGTGTATCATCGGTAGTTTTAGAAATTTGGTTTAATTTAAAATTTCAACAGGTCTCTGGGCCATCATACTATTTTCTGAATTAAAATAACCTTTTATATTATGGTTTGATGGACCATCGATTCTCTTTCCATAAAATGGCATATTATAAAGACGTATGGTCGATTCCACATCAATTGCACCATCTATTTGGTGTGTAATCAACAGCTCAGCAAATCGTCTGCAGAAATCTATGTACACAAATTTTGGGTTTACTATCAAGCTATATAGAATTTTAAAATAATTACGCAATGCAATCAAATACATTCAAAATGAGTGACTACAATACTTAGAACTCCTGATAAGGAACTGTAGTTAGTCTTGTACGACATCTTGACCCAGCTAGCGTCGGCCACTAAAGTCAGAAGGGGAACTCCATCCGGGCTTATGTCCCCGCGTTGCTTCGCTAGACACACCTCCTCCTCCGCAGCGTCCGGCATCTCCTCCAGTGCCGTCTTCTCCTGATGTGGTAGCGGTCGTACGTTGTTGAGCTCATGCATCTAACGTCCATAGCTCCCATGATTTGTTGTAAGCCATAATAGACACTCCCCACACTCATTATGCCTGCCACTCCCGACGAATTTATGTCCATTCGATGATTAGATGATTTGGGTGGTTCCGATCAAATAGTTTCAATTAAATTGCACATTGAACATTGAAATCTAAAACCCGATCGTAGTCCTTCTTCTGTTTCTTTTACAAATGTCATGTTCTCGAATCCACATTCAAAAGGTTCATGAATCGATATTCGTTTTATTTCATCATAAATAAACCCTATATTGACTATACGTCGCCCTAGAAGCTGAGTACCGCCTTTATTTTCATCGGTTGTTTGCTCAAGCATCAGATCGCTCAGCAACAAATTACTAGTATTAGACATAAACGAATTATTCGATTGCTCCTCGACACAAATCATATCGTCATACCTGGTTGCTGTCGCCGTTTCTTCGACTGGTTCTACCGACATAGGTTCTGACACAACACTCAATATCTGGCTAATTTCCTCAGTACTTGATCATGACTCTACTGTTTCTTTCTTCTGAGGCAAAATAAATTATATTACAATACTCTGAACTTAATATTACTGGCAACATAAAAATAAGCAAACTATCTCTTTGGTAAAGAGGAACAAATCTTAGTACCATTAATCAAATTCCAGTCCATAAAAACATTTTTTTATAACAATTAGTATCAAAACCAAATAACTTACATTGGATGTATTCCTCTACTAGACGCTCTACCAATTCATTTAAAAGTTGTACAGGATCCTGGAAAAAATAGAAAAGAAATTCAAGACAAAAGAAATTCAAACATATACTAAGAGCAGTTAATAGCAAACATACTGTCAACTTGTGTTTAAGAAACATGATTTTAAGAAACTGTCACTCTCCGTTTTTCGCGCATCTCTTCATATTCGCGAGTACGACGTAATCGTCTCCACTCGGCCAAACGTTCTCCGCCACGCTTCATTTGTATTGCGTACTGTTTTGTGCCAAGCAATTTTATTCTGTCACATTTTGTAATTTCCAGAGTTTTAATTATATTACCCTGTTGTATTTTAAGTTTAAGTGTTTCCAGTTTGTGATACACGTCGTCCCATTGTGATTTGTGGAATATTCCCCCTAAATATACAGGTAATTAATCTTTCTTGTCATATACATACATATACATATATATAGTATCCTAATATATCTTAGCTTTTACTATTTATTTATTTATAAGACGCTCACTCCATAATCACAACTTAAATTTAAAAAAAAACACAACCATTATAAATACACTTAAAATCGATTTTACATCGACTCTTGAATAAAATAAATAAAATAACATAAATCATCGGTGTATCATCGGTAGTTTTAGAAATTTGATTTAATTTAAAATTTTAACAGGTCTCTGGGCCATCATACTATTTTCTGAATTGAAATAACCTTTTATATTATGGTTTGATGGACCATCGATTCTCTTCCCATTAAATGGCATATTATAAAGACGTATGGTCGATTCCACATCAATTGCACCATCTATTTGGTGTGTAATCAACAGCTCAGCAAATCGTCTGCAGAAATCTATGTACACAAATTTTGGGTTTACTATCAAGCTATATAGAATTTTAAAATAATTACGCAATGCAATCAAATACATTCAAAATGAGTGACTACAATACTTAGAACTCCTGATAAGGAACTGTAGTTAGTCTTGTACGACATCTTGACCCAGCTAGCGTCGGCCACTAAAGTTAGAAGGGGAACTCCATCCGGGCTTATGTCCCCGCGTTGCTTCGCTAGACACACCTCCTCCTCCGCAGCGTCCGGCATCTCCTCCAGTGCCGTCTTCTCCTGTTGTGGTAGCGGTCGTACGTTGTTGAGCTCATGCATCTAACGTCCATAGCTCCCATGATTTGTTGTAAGCCATAATAGCCACTCCCCACACTCATTATGCCTGCCACTCCCGACGAATTTATGTCCCGTCGATGATTTGGGTGGTTCCGATCAAATAGTTTCAATTAAATTGCACATTGAACATTGAAATCCAAAACCCGATCGTAGTCCTTCTTCTGTTTCTTTTACAAATGTCATGTTCTCGAATCCACATTCAAAAGGTTCATGAATCGATATTCGTTTTATTTCATCATAAATAAACCCTATATTGACTATACGTCGCCCTAGAAGCTGAGTACCGCCTTTATTTTCATCGGTTGTTTGCTCAAGCATCAGATCGCTCAGCAACAAATTACTAGTATTAGACATAAACGAATTATTCGATTGCTCCTCGACACAAATCATATCGTCATACCTGGTTGCTGTCGCCGTTTCTTCGACTGGTTCTACTGACATAGGTTCTGACACAACACTCAATATCTGGCTAATTTCCTCAGTACTTGATCACGACTCTACTGTTTCTTTCTTCTGAGGCAAAATAAATTATATTACAATACTCTGAACTTAATATTACTGGCAACATACAAATAAGAAAACTATCTCTTTGGTAAAGAGGAACAAATCTTTGTACCATTAATCAAATTCCAGTCCATAAAAACATTGTTTTATAACAATTAGTAGCATAAACAAATAACTTACATTGGGTGTATTCCTCTACTAGACGCTCTACCAATTCATTTAAAAGTTGTACAGGATCCTGGAAAAAATAGAAAAGAAATTCAAACATATACTAAGAGCAGTTAATAGCAAACATACTGTTAACTTGTGTTTAAGAAACATGATTTTAAGAAACTGTCACTCTCCGTTTTTCGCGCATCTCTTCATATTCGCGAGTACGACGTAATCGTCTCCACTCGGCCAAACGTTCTCCGCCACGCTTCATTTGTATTGCGTACTGTTTTGTGCCAAGCAATTTTATCCTGTCACATTTTGTAATTTCCAGAGTTTTAATTATATTACCCTGTTGTATTTTAAGTTTAAGTGTTTCCAGTTTGTGATACACGTCGTCCCATTGTGATTTGTGGAATATTCCCCCTAAATATACAGGTAATTAATCTTTCTTGTCATATACATACATATACATATATATAGTATCCTAATATATCTTAGCTTTTACTATTTATTTATTTATAAGAAGCTCACTCCTTAATCACAACTTAAATTAAAAAAAAAACACAACCATTATAAATACACTTAAAATCGATTTTACATCGACTCTTGAATAAAATAAATAAAATGACATAAATCATCGGTGTATCATCGGTAGTTTTAGAAATTTGATTTAATTTAAAATTTTAACAGGTCTCTGGGCCATCATACTATTTTCTGAATTAAAATAACCTTTTATATTATGGTTTGATGGACCATCGATTCTCTTCCCATAAAATGGCATATTATAAAGACGTATGGTCGATTCCACATCAATTGCACCATCTATTTGGTGTGTAATCAACAGCTCAGCAAATCGTCTGCAGAAATCTATGTACACAAATTTTGGGTTTACTATCAAGCTATATAGAATTTTAAAATAATTACGCAATGCAATCAAATACATTCAAAATGAGTGACTACAATACTTAGAACTCCTGATAAGGAACTGTAGTTAGTCTTGTACGACATCTTGACCCAGCTAGCGTCGGCCACTAAAGTCAGAAGGGGAACTCCATCCGGGCTTATGTCCCCGCGTTGCTTCGCTAGACACACCTCCTCCTCCGCAGCGTCCGGCATCTCCTCCAGTGCCGTCTTCTCCTGTTGTGGTAGCGGTCGTACGTTGTTGAGCTCATGCATCTAACGTCCATAGCTCCCATGATTTGTTGTAAGCCATAATAGCCACTCCCCACACTCATTATGCCTGCCACTCCCGACGAATTTATGTCCCGTCGATGATTAGATGATTTGGGTGGTTCCGATCAAATAGTTTCAATTAAATTGCACATTGAACATTGAAATCCAAAACCCGATCGTAGTCCTTCTTCTGTTTCTTTTACAAATGTCATGTTCTCGAATCCACATTCAAAAGGTTCATGAATCGATATTCGTTTTATTTCATCAAAAATAAACCCTATATCGACTATACGTCGCCCTAGAAGCTGAGTACCGCCTTTATTTTCATCGGTTGTTTGCTCAAGCATCAGATCGCTCAGCAACAAATTACTAGTATTAGACATAAACGAATTATTCGATTGCTCCTCGACACAAATCATATCGTCATACCTGGTTGCTGTCGCCGTTTCTTCGACTGGTTCTACCGACATAGGTTCTGACACAACACTCAATATCTGGCTAATTTCCTCAGTACTTGATCATGACTCTACTGTTTCTTTCTTCTGAGGCAAAATAAATTATATTACAATACTCTGAACTTAATATTACTGGCAACATACAAATAAGCAAACTATCTCTTTGGTAAAGAGGAACAAATCTTAGTACCATTAATCAAATTCCAGTCCATAAAAACATTTTTTTATAACAATTAGTATCAAAACCAAATAACTTACATTGGATGTATTCCTCTACTAGACGCTCTATCAATTCATTTAAAAGTTGTACAGGATCCTGGAAAAAATAGAAAATAAATTCAAGACAAAAGAAATTCAAACATATACTAAGAGCAGTTAATAGCAAACATACTGTCAACTTGTGTTTAAGAAACATGATTTTAAGAAACTGTCACTCTCCGTTTTTCGCGCATCTCTTCATATTCGCGAGTACGACGTAATCGTCTCCACTCGGCCAAACGTTCTCCGCCACGCTTCATTTGTATTGCGTACTGTTTTGTGCCAAGCAATTTTATCCTGTCACATTTTGTAATTTCCAGAGTTTTAATTATATTACCCTGTTGTATTTTAAGTTTAAGTGTTTCCAGTTTGTGATACACGTCGTCCCATTGTGATTTGTGGAATATTCCCCCTAAATATACAGGTAATATACATATATATATAGTATCCTAATATATCTTAGCTTTTACTATTTATTTATTTATAAGAAGCTCACTCCCTAATTATTACTTAAATTAGCTCAACTATTTGTATAAAAGATCCTACGACTATTTCGTCTAATCATTTAAATACAACCTTTCTCATAATATAAAAACGAAACTAACATATCTTTCAAATATAATCCTAATTATATGAAAACTTTACAAGGCTATATCATGGGGATTTTTAATTTACACTTTTTGCATTTTCTCCGTAACTAATAACCGTGCAAAAACACTTTTATATACTAAATTATTTGTTTTTAAGCTCATAAAATTGTCTAGAGAATCAGTTTTTGGCCTCTGTGGACATTAAATCGAAAAAGTAAATCGGTTTCGGGTCCAGGTCTTACCATGCGACCTATGGTAATAGCGTATTCCCTATATTCGCGCACATGTCGAAAGAGAGCGTCTCGGATGCTAGCCGCCTATTATAATGTGCCACATTTGAACCAATGCCCCACAACCGATTTTGTGCATCCCGGGAGGCACAAAATCGAGCATCAGGTGGCTTTTTTAGCATCCGACGCTGGCATCCCTAGTATAATCGCCCCCATTTGATTTAATGCCCCAATGCCCCGCTAGAGTCCCGGACGCCAGCGTCCTAGTATAATCCTAGCCTTAGCCATGTAGCTGCTCACCTTTGCTGTCATAAAAAAAGAGACGCGAGGCACCTGTGTACAGTTGCTAGAGAAACTGGGCTGACTAGGTGTACCAGAACACTCTTTCCTCTCCACAGTCAGGTTCAAGGGCGGGTAGCGAGTAGGTTGTTGTACACGCTTCTTTCACCGTCAGCGATAAGACGCGCTTACCTCGCGCCATACATTACCTCGCTCTGACTGATGCCCCTCCGCAATGAAGTCTGATTCCATACTACTGGAGGAGCTGTAACAGTTTTTGTAACAAATGTGGTATTTGGCCGTTGTATTGCTGTTTTCGGCTTTTGCACATATGGTACAGAACTTGTTCCTCACACCGATAAATAACACTTTCCTGGTAGAGAATCCAACAATAGCGGCCTGAAAAAAAACACAACCATTATAAATACACTTATAATCGATTTTACATCGACTCTTGAATAAAATAAATAAAATAACATAAATCATCGGTGTATCATCGGTAGTTTTAGAAATTTGTTTTAATTTAAAATTTCTACAGGTCTCTGGGCCATCATACTATTTTCTGAATTAAAATAACCTTTTATATTATGGTTTGATGGACCATCGATTCTCTTTCCATAAAATGGCATATTATAAAGACGTATGGTCGATTCCACATCAATTGCACCATCTATTTGGTGTGTAATCAACAGCTCAGCAAATCGTCTGCAGAAATCTATGTACACAAATTTTGGGTTTACTATCAAGCTATATAGAATTTTAAAATAATTACGCAATGCAATCAAATACATTCAAAATGAGTGACTACAATACTTAGAACTCCTGATAAGGAACTGTAGTTAGTCTTGTACGACATCTTGACCCAGCTAGCGTCGGCCACTAAAGTCAGAAGGGGAACTCCATCCGGGCTTATGTCCCCGCGTTGCTTCGCTAGACACACCTCCTCCTCCGCAGCGTCCGGCATCTCCTCCAGTGCCGTCTTCTCCTGATGTGGTAGCGGTCGTACGTTGTTGAGCTCATGCATCTAACGTCCATAGCTCCCATGATTTGTTGTAAGCCATAATAGCCACTCCCCACACTCATTATGCCTGCCACTCCCGACGAATTTATGTCCATTCGATGATTAGATGATTTGGGTGGTTCCGATCAAATAGTTTCAATTAAATTGCACATTGAACATTGAAATCTAAAACCCGATCGTAGTCCTTCTTCTGTTTCTTTTACAAATGTCATGTTCTCGAATCCACATTCAAAAGGTTCATGAATCGATATTCGTTTTATTTCATCATAAATAAACCCTATATTGACTATACGTCGCCCTAGAAGCTGAGTACCGCCTTTATTTTCATCGGTTGTTTGCTCAAGCATCAGATCGCTCAGCAACAAATTACTAGTATTAGACATAAACGAATTATTCGATTGCTCCTCGACACAAATCATATCGTCATACCTGGTTGCTGTCGCCGTTTCTTCGACTGGTTCTACCGACATAGGTTCTGACACAACACTCAATATCTGGCTAATTTCCTCAGTACTTGATCATGACTCTACTGTTTCTTTCTTCTGAGGCAAAATAAATTATATTACAATACTCTGAACTTAATATTACTGGCAACATAAAAATAAGCAAACTATCTCTTTGGTAAAGAGGAACAAATCTTAGTACCATTAATCAAATTCCAGTCCATAAAAACATTTTTTTATAACAATTAGTATCAAAACCAAATAACTTACATTGGATGTATTCCTCTACTAGACGCTCTACCAATTCATTTAAAAGTTGTACAGGATCCTGGAAAAAATAGAAACGAAATTCAAGACAAAAGAAATTCAAACATATACTAAGAGCAGTTAATAGCAAACATACTGTCAACTTGTGTTTAAGAAACATGATTTTAAGAAACTGTCACTCTCCGTTTTTCGAGCATCTCTTCATATTCGCGAGTACGACGTAATCGTCTCCACTCGGCCAAACGTTCTCCGCCACGCTTCATTTGTATTGCGTACTGTTTTGTGCCAAGCAATTTTATCCTGTCACATTTTGTAATTTCCAGAGTTTTAATTATATTACCCTGTTGTATTTTAAGTTTAAGTGTTTCCAGTTTGTGATACACGTCGTCCCATTGTGATTTGTGGAATATTCCCCCTAAATATACAGGTAATATACATATATATATAGTATCCTAATATATCTTAGCTTTTACTATTTATTTATTTATAAGAAGCTCACTCCTTAATCATTACTTAAATTAGCTCAACTATTTGTATGAAAGATCCTACGACTATTTCGTCTAATCATTTAAATACAACCTTTCTCATAATATAAAAACGAAACTAACATATCTTTCAAATATAATCCTAATTATATGAAAACTTTACAAGGCTATATCATGGGGATTTTTAATTTACACTTTTTGCATTTTCTCCGTAACTAATAACCGTGCAAAAACACTTTTATATACTAAATTATTTGTTTTTAAGCTCATAAAATTGTCTAGAGAATCAGTTTTTGGCCTCTGTGGACATTAAATCGAAAAAGTAAATCGGTTTCGGGTCCAGGTCTTACCATGCGACCTATGGTAATAGCGTATTCCCTATATTCGCGCACATGTCGAAAGAGAGCGTCTCGGATGCTAGCCGCCTATTATAATGTGCCACATTTGAACCAATGCCCCACAACCGATTTTGTGCATCCCGGGAGGCACAAAATCGATCATCAGGTGGCTTTTTTAGCATCCGACGCTGGCATTCCTAGTATAAGCGCCCCCATTTGATTTAATGCCCCAATGCCCCGCTAGAGTCCCGGACGCCAGCGTCCTAGTATAATCCTAGCCTTAGCCATGTAGCTGCTCACCTTTGCTGTCATAAAAAAAGAGACGCGAGGCACCTGTGTACAGTTGCTAGAGAAACTGGGCGGACTAGGTGTACCAGAACACTCTATCCTCTCCACAGTCAGGTTCAAGGGCGGGTAGCGAGTAGGTTGTTGTACACGCTTCTGTCACCGTCAGCGATAAGACGCGCTTACCTCGCGCCATACATTACCTCGCTCTGACTGATGCCCCTCCGCAATGAAGTCTGATTCCATACTACTGGAGGAGCTGTAACAGTTTTTGTAACAAATGTGGTATTTGGCCGTTGTATTGCTGTTTTCAGCTTTTGCACATATGGTACAGAACTTGTTCCTCACACCGATAAATAACACTTTCCTGGTAGAGAATCCAACAATAGCGGCCTGAAAAAAAAACACAACCATTATAAATACACTTATAATCGATTTTACATCGACTCTTGAATGAAATAAATAAAATAACATAAATCATCGGTGTATCATCGGTAGTTTTAGAAATTTGATTTAATTTAAAATTTCAACAGGTCTCTGGGCCATCATACTATTTTCTGAATTAAAATAACCTTTTATATTATGGTTTGATGGACCATCGATTCTCTTTCCATTAAATGGCATATTATAAAGACGTATGGTCGATTCCACATCAATTGCACCATCTATTTGGTGTGTAATCAACAGCTCAGCAAATCGTCTGCAGAAATCTATGTACACAAATTTTGGGTTTACTATCAAGCTATATAGAATTTTAAAATAATTACGCAATGCAATCAAATACATTCAAAATGAGTGACTACAATACTTAGAACTCCTGATAAGGAACTGTAGTTAGTCTTGTACAACATCTTGACCCAGCTAGCGTCGGCCACTAAAGTCAGAAGGGGAACTCCATCCGGGCTTATGTCCCCGCGTTGCTTCGCTAGACACACCTCCTCCTCCGCAGCGTCCGGCATCTCCTCCAGTGCCGTCTTCTCCTGTTGTGGTAGCGGTCGTACGTTGTTGAGCTCATGCATCTAACGTCCATAGCTCCCATGATTTGTTGTAAACCATAATAGCCACTCCCCACACTCATTATGCCTGCCACTCCCGACGAATTTATGTCCATTCGATGATTAGATGATTTGGGTGGTTCCGATCAAATAGTTTCAATTAAATTGCACATTGAACATTGAAATCTAAAACCCGATCGTAGTCTTTCTTCTGTTTCTTTTACAAATGTCATGTTCTCGAATCCACATTCAAAAGGTTCATGAATCGATATTCGTTTTATTTCATCAAAAATAAACCCTATATCGACTATACGTCGCCCTAGAAGCTGAGTACCGCCTTTATTTTCATCGGTTGTTTGCTCAAGCATCAGATCGCTCAGCAACAAATTACTAGTATTAGACATAAACGAATTATTCGATTGCTCCTCGACACAAATCATATCGTCATACCTGGTTGCTGTCGCCGTTTCTTCGACTGGTTCTACCGACATAGGTTCTGACACAACACTCAATATCTGGCTAATTTCCTCAGTACTTGATCATGACTCTACTGTTTCTTTCTTCTGAGGCAAAATAAATTATATTACAATACTCTGAACTTAATATTACTGGCAACATAAAAATAAGCAAACTATCTCTTTGGTAAAGAGGAACAAATCTTAGTACCATTAATCAAATTCCAGTCCATAAAAACATTTTTTTTATAACAATTAGTATCAAAACCAAATAACTTACATTGGATGTATTCCTCTACTAGACGCTCTATCAATTCATTTAAAAGTTGTACAGGATCCTGGAAAAAATAGAAAATAAATTCAAGACAAAAGAAATTCAAACATATACTAAGAGCAGTTAATAGCAAACATACTGTCAACTTGTGTTTAAGAAACATGATTTTAAGAAACTGTCACTCTCCGTTTTTCGCGCATCTCTTCATATTCGCGAGTACGACGTAATCGTCTCCACTCGGCCAAACGTTCTCCGCCACGCTTAATTTGTATTGCGTACTGTTTTGTGCCAAGCAATTTTATCCTGTCACATTTTGTAATTTCCAGAGTTTTAATTATATTACCCTGTTGTATTTTAAGTTTAAGTGTTTCCAGTTTGTGATACACGTCGTCCCATTGTGATTTGTGGAATATTCCCCCTAAATATACAGGTAATATACATATATATATAGTATCCTAATATATCTTAGCTTTTACTATTTATTTATTTATAAGAAGCTCACTCCTTAATCATTACTTAAATTAGCTCAACTATTTGTATGAAAGATCCTACGACTATTTCGTCTAATCATTTAAATACAACCTTTCTCATAATATAAAAACGAAACTAACATATCTTTCAAATATAATCCTAATTATATGAAAACTTTACAAGGCTATATCATGGGGATTTTTAATTTACACTTTTTGCATTTTCTCCGTAACTAATAACCGTGCAAAAACACTTTTATATACTAAATTATTTGTTTTTAAGCTCATAAAATTGTCTAGAGAATCAGTTTTTGGCCTCTGTGGACATTAAATCGAAAAGGTAAATCGGTTTCGGGTCCAGGTCTTACCATGCGACCTATGGTAATAGCGTATTCCCTATATTCGCGCACATGTCGAAAGAGAGCGTCTCGGATGCTAGCCGCCTATTATAATGTGCCACATTTGAACCAATGCCCCACAACCGATTTTGTGCATCCCGGGAGGCACAAAATCGATCATCAGGTGGCTTTTTTAGCATCCGACGCTGGCATCCCTAGTATAATCGCCCCCATTTGATTTAATGCCCCAATGCCCCGCTAGAGTCCCGGACGCCAGCGTCCTAGTATAATCCTAGCCTTAGCCATGTAGCTGCTCACCTTTGCTGTCATAAAAAAAGAGACGCGAGGCACCTGTGTACAGTTGCTAGAGAAACTGGGCGGACTAGGTGTACCAGAACACTCTTTCCTCTCCACAGTCAGGTTCAAGGGCGGGTAGCGAGTAGGTTGTTGTACACGCTTCTGTCACCGTCAGCGATAAGACGCGCTTACCTCGCGCCATACATTACCTCGCTCTGACTGATGCCCCTCCGCAATGAAGTCTGATTCCATACTACTGGTGGAGCTGTAACAGTTTTTGTAACAAATGTGGTATTTGGCCGTTGTATTGCTGTTTTCAGCTTTTGCACATATGGTACAGAACTTGTTCCTCACACCGATAAATAACACTTTCCTGGTAGAGAATCCAACAATAGCGGCCTGAAAAAAAAACACAACCATTATAAATACACTTATAATCGATTTTACATCGACTCTTGAATAAAATAAATAAAATAACATAAATCATCGGTGTATCATCGGTAGTTTTAGAAATTTGTTTTAATTTAAAATTTCAACAGGTCTCTGGGCCATCATACTATTTTCTGAATTAAAATAACCTTTTATATTATGGTTTGATGGACCATCGATTCTCTTTCCATAAAATGGCATATTATAAAGACGTATGGTCGATTCCACATCAATTGCACCATCTATTTGGTGTGTAATCAACAGCTCAGCAAATCGTCTGCAGAAATCTATGTACACAAATTTTGGGTTTACTATCAAGCTATATAGAATTTTTAAAATAATTACGCAATGCAATCAAATACATTCAAAATGAGTGACTACAATACTTAGAACTCCTGATAAGGAACTGTAGTTAGTCTTGTACGACATCTTGACCCAGCTAGCGTCGGCCACTAAAGTCAGAAGGGGTACTCCATCCGGGCTTATGTCCCCGCGTTGCTTCGCTAGACACACCTCCTCCTCCGCAGCGTCCGGCATCTCCTCCAGTGCCGTCTTCTCCTGATGTGGTAGCGGTCGTACGTTGTTGAGCTCATGCATCTAACGTCCATAGCTCCCATGATTTGTTGTAAGCCATAATAGCCACTCCCCACACTCATTATGCCTGCCACTCCCGACGAATTTATGTCCATTCGATGATTAGATGATTTGGGTGGTTCCGATCAAATAGTTTCAATTAAATTGCACATTGAACATTGAAATCTAAAACCCGATCGTAGTCCTTCTTCTGTTTCTTTTACAAATGTCATGTTCTCGAATCCACATTCAAAAGGTTCATGAATCGATATTCGTTTTATTTCATCATAAATAAACCCTATATTGACTATACGTCGCCCTAGAAGCTGAGTACCGCCTTTATTTTCATCGGTTGTTTGCTCAAGCATCAGATCGCTCAGCAACAAATTACTAGTATTAGACATAAACGAATTATTCGATTGCTCCTCGACACAAATCATATCGTCATACCTGGTTGCTGTCGCCGTTTCTTCGACTGGTTCTACCGACATAGGTTCTGACACAACACTCAATATCTGGCTAATTTCCTCAGTACTTGATCATGACTCTACTGTTTCTTTCTTCTGAGGCAAAATAAATTATATTACAATACTCTGAACTTAATATTACTGGCAACATAAAAAACAGCAAACTATCTCTTTGGTAAAGAGGAACAAATCTTAGTACCATTAATCAAATTCCAGTCCATAAAAACATTTTTTTATAACAATTAGTATCAAAACCAAATAACTTACATTGGATGTATTCCTCTACTAGACGCTCTACCAATTCATTTAAAAGTTGTACAGGATCCTGGAAAAAATAGAAAAGAAATTCAAGACAAAAGAAATTCAAACATATACTAAGAGCAGTTAATAGCAAACATACTGTCAACTTGTGTTTAAGAAACATGATTTTAAGAAACTGTCACTCTCCGTTTTTCGCGCATCTCTTCATATTCGCGAGTACGACGTAATCGTCTCCACTCGGCCAAACGTTCTCCGCCACGCTTCATTTGTATTGCGTACTGTTTTGTGCCAAGCAATTTTATCCTGTCACATTTTGTAATTTCCAGAGTTTTAATTATATTACCCTGTTGTATTTTAAGTTTAAGTGTTTCCAGTTTGTGATACACGTCGTCCCATTGTGATTTGTGGAATATTCCCCCTAAATATACAGGTAATATACATATATATATAGTATCCTAATATATCTTAGCTTTTACTATTTATTTATTTATAAGAAGCTCACTCCTTAATCATTACTTAAATTAGCTCAACTATTTGTATGAAAGATCCTACGACTATTTCGTCTAATCATTTAAATACAACCTTTCTCATAATATAAAAACGAAACTAACATATCTTTCAAATATAATCCTAATTATATGAAAACTTTACAAGGCTATATCATGGGGATTTTTAATTTACACTTTTTGCATTTTCTCCGTAACTAATAACCGTGCAAAAACACTTTTATATACTAAATTATTTGTTTTTAAGCTCATAAAATTGTCTAGAGAATCAGTTTTTGGCCTCTGTGGACATTAAATCGAAAAAGTAAATCGGTTTCGGGTCCAGGTCTTACCATGCGACCTATGGTAATAGCGTATTCCCTATATTCGCGCACATGTCGAAAGAGAGCGTCTCGGATGCTAGCCGCCTATTATAATGTGCCACATTTGAACCAATGCCCCACAACCGATTTTGTGCATCCCGGGAGGCACAAAATCGATCATCAGGTGGCTTTTTTAGCATCCGACGCTGGCATCCCTAGTATAATCGCCCCCATTTGATTTAATGCCCCAATGCCCCGCTAGAGTCCCGGACGCCAGCGTCCTAGTATAATCCTAGCCTTAGCCATGTAGCTGCTCACCTTTGCTGTCATAAAAAAAGAGACGCGAGGCACCTGTGTACAGTTGCTAGAGAAACTGGGCGGACTAGGTGTACCAGAACACTCTATCCTCTCCACAGTCAGGTTCAAGGGCGGGTAGCGAGTAGGTTGTTGTACACGCTTCTGTCACCGTCAGCGATGAGACGCGCTTACCTCGCGCCATACATTACCTCGCTCTGACTGATGCCCCTCCGCAATGAAGTCTGATTCCATACTACTGGAGGAGCTGTAACAGTTTTTGTAACAAATGTGGTATTTGGCCGTTGTATTGCTGTTTTCAGCTTTTGCACATATGGTACAGAACTTGTTCCTCACACCGATAAATAACACTTTCCTGGTAGAGAATCCAACAATAGCAGGCCGAAAAAAAACACAACCATTATAAATACACTTAAAATCGATTTTACATCGACTCTTGAATAAAATAAATAAAATAACATAAATCATCGGTGTATCATCGGTAGTTTTAGAAATTTGATTTAATTTAAAATTTTAACAGGTCTCTGGGCCATCATACTATTTTCTGAATTGAAATAACCTTTTATATTATGGTTTGATGGACCATCGATTCTCTTCCCATAAAATGGCATATTATAAAGACGTATGGTCGATTCCACATCAATTGCACCATCTATTTGGTGTGTAATCAACAGCTCAGCAAATCGTCTGCAGAAATCTATGTACACAAATTATGGGTTTACTATCAAGCTATATAGAATTTTAAAATTATTACGCAATGCAATCAAATACATTCAAAATGAGTGACTACAATACTTAGAACTCCTGATAAGGAACTGTAGTTAGTCTTGTACGACATCTTGACCCAGCTAGCGTCGGCCACTAAAGTCAGAAGGGGAACTCCATCCGGGCTTATGTCCCCGCGTTGCTTCGCTAGACACACCTCCTCCTCCGCAGCGTCCGGCATCTCCTCTAGTGCCGTCTTCTCCTGTTGTGGTAGCGGTCGTACGTTGTTGAGCTCATGCATCTAACGTCCATAGCTCCCATGATTTGTTGTAAGCCATAATAGCCACTCCCCACACTCATTATGCCTGCCACTCCCGACGAATTTATGTCCATTCGATGATTAGATGATTTGGGTGGTTCCGATCAAATAGTTTCAATTAAGTTGCACATTGAACAATGAAATCTAAAACCCGATCGTAGTCCTTCTTCTGTTTCTTTTACAAATGCCATGTTCTCGAATCCACATTCAAAAGGTTCATGAATCGATATTCGTTTTATTTCATCAAAAATAAACCCTATATCGACTATAAGTCGCCCTAGAAGCTGAGTACCGCCTTTATTTTCATCGGTTGTTTGCTCAAGCATCAGATCGCTCAGCAACAAATTACTAGTATTAGACATAAACGAATTATTCGATTGCTCCTCGACACAAATCATATCTTCATACCTTGTTGCTGTCGCCGTTTCTTCGACTGGTTCTACCGACATAGGTTCTGACACAACACTCAAACATACTGTTAACTTGTGTTTAAGAAACATGATTTTAAGAAACTGTCACTCTCCGTTTTTCGCGCATCTCTTCATATTCGCGAGTACGACGTAATCGTCTCCACTCGGCCAAACGTTCTCCGCCACGATTTTTCTTACGACGATGTTTCCGCTGGGAATAGATCTTTACTGGACCACCCATGATTAATAAACTGGATATTTACAATCGTACTAATAGCGAATCAAATACACTAATTGACACAACACACACACGACACGAGTTCACTAAAACGACCACTCTGAATGTCTCCGTCCAAACAACTAAAGCCGAAATATCTACCTATGCGGAATAGAGAAACCGATTGCAAACAACCAATAAAAGAGCCCAAAGTTTTACAACCCTTCACTCATTTCTAGGGAATTCCTCTGCCGCGCCGCGCCTGCCGCCCTAGGATCACACCACAGCGCGTCGCACAGGTTTTTGCATTTGGCAAGGTTGAATAACGCTACAGCGTTCTAAGGTTCATTTATTCAAATAAAATATAAATTTGAAACGTTTTCGTTTTACAAATATGCTACAACCTATATGGCTGAACGTTTTTATATTATCAACAGGTTCTTGGCTATATCTATTTATACTGCCTAACTGGTTTATAATAATTAATATAATGTTATTATGTGTCATGGATAAATCTTGGAGGAAATATTATGAATGAAGAATGTGTAAAATTTGTATCCCTCCGCGAGACAGTAATTTCGATAAAGGCCGCTAGAGTCCGTCAAAATAATAGCACTTTTCGCCGTGCCAGGTTTTACGCGGTTTCATTTTGCACATACAAAATATAATCTTTTCTTGAAACTAAAAGTGACTTGATATTTTTAGTTAAATTTCGTACTAATATTGCTTTATTAAAAATCGATAATTTCATAAAAATATAGTATTATTCAACTGTAAAGTTCACTAAGTTTGACAAATCGTAACCCTTGACTGCGTAAGCATAGACATTTGTAAAAAAGCAAACTTGGTGTATGGTTCACAATTTAAATGTTTAAACTGGAATCGCTATATGATACCGCGCGAAGCGTTTTTCTGACGTTTTTCGGTGGGGGTTGGGAACCCTCTTAAGCTTAAAATATTTGTTTAACAAACCAGACAAACCAAGGGTATTTCCCCTATAGTATTAATGTAAAGTTTAAACACAAAGATCTCAGCATTAAAATATAAAGTGGTATGTGTCTTTATTTATGTAGCCGTTATAAATAAATATCAAATCTTTATAGTCTGGAACTTTCCTTAAAAAACCTTTAAAACATAGTGGAGCAGGGCAGGTAGCTGGTAGCCTGGCTGGTCGCTTACTCGCTTATGAGGGTAGCTGGGACATACACACAGTGGCGCTCAGTACAGTCGCTTGTCAGCCGCCGATACTAATACAGTATTATCACTTATAATGTTAGTGGTATAGGATATACTTTTGTTTGAATCCTAGTTCATTGGCTATTTCATTCTACAGATCGTTGAGTACGTGACGTTTGTGGTGGTCCGGATGGGCTTGGTTCCACAAAGGCACACGGATAATGACCTCTGATATTAATTTGTCTACGTCCATTATTTTATTTCATGTAAACAAAACAACATCCAAATAGATCGACTAAAACAAACAACACTCCGTATACAAAGAATGCGCAGTGAAAGATGTTGCGTGGAACTTGCGAACTCGAGAACACTTGGCTGTCAAGTTCTGCTATTTGCGCATGCCTCAGTCGAGCCTTCCCCGCTTGAAGCTCCCAAACAATCGACTTGGCAATTCTTCTAGCTTGCCGCCTAGCTTATTGCTACCCTCTCGGCTACCTGCTAGGCGCGACTGTGTGCGTACCCATAACAACGCGTGCTTTAATTCTACATCGCAGTAAGCGATTAAGCGACCGGCCAGGCTACCAGCTACCTGCCCTGCCCTGCTCCACTGTGTTTTTACCAAGCCGTGTAAGTTTTATTTTTTCCTTCGTCACGTCGGTCATCATACCGTACTTCTGTGCAAATTAATTAACCCTCTAGCATAATTTTGATAAATTGGTCACTGGGTTACTGTTAAATCTGGAATTGCATGACATGCGGATGTCAGTTGTCTCAGCCTTATCAATTACATACATTTTTAAATATTCTCTCTCTCCGGAATGTTGGGTGAAGTGGAATATACTTGTAGTAAACCTGACTTTTATTTTTGAACTGTTAGGGGCCTCATTCATATGTTCGTGCGACTTCAACAAATAATGCAAATGACAAAGCAATGCTGCATTTCCAAAATGCAAATACCATCTGATATGTGAATAGCGACGTTTACATGCATTGTTGCTAATAAACGAATCCTTTAAAGGACTACCTTTTGTACCCTTGTTTTGCAACGGGAAGATGACACAAAATATAGAAACATTTTAATCTCTTTACATCTGTTGCATATAATAGTTACACATATGCCAACGCTTTTAGAAACAAAATTCAACTTTTATGGCTTTAATAGAAACGTTTAAGTTATGACTTTTAAATCTGGTAAGTAGTGGATACCACGATTTTGGTTTTGATTAATTTTAAATCTTGTGTAGGCTGATATGAGAAAAACTGACCAAATCTTCTTCGAATAAAACTTTGACATACATGATTTACCTTCTTCTCCCTTAATTACATATGTTATATTAATTATTGACATTTTAAATTTCAATTTTGAAGTTGCAAAAATACTAATTATTAAATTTAAATGTATTTTTTTTAAATTTCACTCTTCTTTATATTAAATCACAAATCCTTCCATCTTCAGTTTCTTCACTCACAATAAATCATTAGCAAAACTAAGTCAGCTGTTATAAACTTAAGAAATATTGATGTGCCTTATCAATACAGTATTTTGAAATATTAAAGAAACTATATCTAATGGTACTATAAAAAAGTTAAACAAATAATTTAGCATTAAAGACAGCAGACATAACTAATATGATTATCCAAGCAAGGACTACAAAATGTAACAGCAAATACAGTATACGTTTCATTACATCTCTGATTCTACCCTACAAAAATATCAACAAACAATTTAATATACAAACCAGTTCTTTTAATCAGTTCCATCGCCCATTGCCTTTACATTTTCACACTTACCACTTTTAAACATAGTAACAGATATTTCATTGACTTTAGAAACAAAAGAATACTGTGTACTGCTTAGTATTATGATATTTCCTTGGTTTAATTTAATCAGTGGTGTGGCAAAACACAAATAATAAATGTATCAAATAAAGTAAATGTGAACTGAAAGCTATGTTCAGATAAAAGAAGATTATTTTGTATTACTATTTGACAATTAAATATAGTTACACATATACAACAGATTTTAGGAAACAAAACTCAACGACGTACAATTTAGTTTTTTGATGATATTCTTTACTTTAGTTTAAGCATAGGTTTAGCAAAACACAATATTGTGTCTCTAAATTAAATAAACTTTAAGCATTTGAGAAATATATTTGAACATTGTAAAATGTACAAACACTGAAACAAAAACATTAAATTATACAACTGACTCACAACAGAAAACAATAAAAAATTAACCAATCAGCTGGTATTAAAATATAGGAAAATAGAATATTATTAATTTACACTAGATTGAATATATATCAACTCTCCCCTCTTAATTCTTAGGGAGGATCTGGTCAGTGTGTCTGGTCCATATCAATCCGTTGTCCATTTTTATTCTGTACATGACATTGCCCACTCGACTGATGATCTCTCCTAATCTCCACTTTTCTTTGGATGCATAGTTCCTCGCTTGCACCTTTTGTCCCACACTGAACTGTCTTCCAATCTTCCTTTGTTCAACTCTAAACCATTCTGTTTTATCTGACATGACGTTTAGTTTAGTTCTGATGTCTCTGCCAAACATCATCTTGTATGCAGACATTCCAGTTGTAGAGCTTGGTGCCTTCCTCAGCTGTGTGACTAATGCGTCGATCTTTGTTTGTATGTCACCTCTCTCCCCCACCATTGAATTTAGCCCCTTCTTCACGGTTTGTACGAATCTTTCTGCTTGTCCATTGCTAGAAGGGTGAAATGGTGCGCATGTTCTGTGACAAATTCCATTTTCTTTCAAATAGTTTTGAAAAGCCGTGCTGGTGAATTGTGTCCCGTTGTCTGTAACGACTGTCACTGGAAGACCAAACGTTGTAAACAGATGTTGTAGCTTTTTGATACACCATTCTGCTGTAGTAGATTTTGTATGTAATATTTCTAGCCATTTAGTATGGGCATCAATGATGACTAGGAAGTAATTTCCATTCATGGGCCCAAGGAAATCTAAGTGTATTCTCTCCCATGGTCCAGATGGTTCTTCCCAAGGGTGATTCCTGTCTTTTGGAGGTTCATTTCTCTTCTGGGAACATATCTTACAGTTTCTGACCAACTCTTCAATGTCTCTGTCTACATTCTTCCAGTACAAATAGCTTCTTGCCATTGCTTTCATTTTTGTCATCCCAAGGTGGCCCACGTGTAGTTCTTTGAGTACTTCTTTCTGAAGAGATGAAGGTATCACAACCCTTATACCTCGAAAAACACATCCTTTGTGTAATGTGTACTCGTTGTTGTTTAATCCCATTGTCTCAAGATCATCTCCATTTTCAAGGGCTATCTTGACTTTAGAGAAAAAAGTATCCTTCTTCGTATGTTCTGCAATTGTCTCTTTGGTAAGTGGTAGCATAGATATTTGATTAATCTGAAATTTTGAATAGAGATCTTCACCTTCTTCTAACTTTTCTACTGGGAATCTTGAAAGAAAATCTGCATTGGAGTGGTCTGAAGTTTTTCTGTACTCTATTTTATAGTCAAAACCAGCAAGGAAAAGAGCGTAATTTAACAAACGTGTAGCTGACATTGCAGGTAGGGATTTTGAAGGATGAAAAATAGATACAAGAGGTTTGTGGTCTGTGACAAGAATGAATTTCCTGCCATAGCAGTATGGAAAGAACTTTTTCACACCCCAATAAATGGCGGTCGCTTCCTTGTCAATTTGACTGTATTGATTCTCACTTTTACTCAGTGATCTAGATGCAAAGGCAATTGGCTTTTCTGTTCCATCATTTAGCCGGTGTGAAATTACAGCTCCTAAGCCAGTTGGTGATGCATCTGTTGACAGTATTAAAGGTAATGACGGATTGTAGTGGATTAGAGTTTTGTCTTTGGCAATGTCCATTTTAACAGATTCAAAACTTCTTTCACATTCATCAGTCCATTCGAATTTCTTGCCCTTCTGTAAGAGTTTGTTCAATGGGTTTAGTTTCTCTGCCAGTATAGGTATGAACTTTTTGTAGTAGTTTGCCAAACCTATGAAAGAACGTAATTGGTTGACATCACGAGGTCGCTTTGCTTCAACAATCGCTTTTACCTTTTCAGACCCTTTTTGGAGTCCATTTTCATCAATTGTATGACCTAAGTAAGCAATCCTTTTCTGAAAGAATTTACACTTTTCAAAATTCAACCTAAGGTCATGTTCCCTCATTTTATCAAGGACTAGCTTCAATCTTTGCACAGTTTCTTCATAATTTGATCCTTGTATGATAATGTCGTCAAAGAAGCATTTAACACCACTAATTCCTTGTAGTATTCTGTCCATGAACCTTTGCCATACTGATGGTGCTACCTTAACCCCAAACATCATTCTGTTGACTTTGTAAAGACCTTTTTCAGTACTTATAGTTTGCATATTTGAACTTTCCTCGTCCATTTGCATGTGCAGGTAAGCATTGCTTATGTCCAAGGTACAAAATAGCTTGCCTCCATTCATTTCTGCGAAAATGTCCTCTATCCTAGGTATTGGATGTTTGTCGTCTTGTATCACTTTATTTAGTGTAGTTTTATAGTCTGCACATATTCTTACAGATCCATTGGGTTTAACCACTGGGACAATTGGATTTCCCCACTGAGCATTGTTTACCTTAGTGATTATACCGGCATTCTCTAGTCGATTGAGTTCGTCTTCTACTTTTCCTTTAAGTGAGTATGGAACTTGTCTGGGTTTGATGAAAATGGGCTTGCAACCTTCTTGAAGGGATAAATGAACCTTCTCATTTGGAATACATCCAATTTCCTTTTTGAAAACATCGGAGAATTCTGTAAGGAGTTTAGAAAGATCACACGAGTTTTCTTGAATAGTTCGGATATCCCCAATTTTTAAGTTAATTTCCCTAAGCCACTCTCTTCCGAAAATTGGTTCAACATTTTGTCCAATAACATACAGCTTACCGAAGTATGCTTTGTCTTTGAAGTTAAACTCGACATACACTACCCCCTTTGGTTTGATAAGTTCGCCCGTGTAAGTTCTTAGTTGTACATGAGTTTGAAATAGCTTTTTACTCAAATTTAGTTTCTTATAATCCTTGTATGATATCGACGATAAAGCTGCTCCTGTGTCCAATTCCATTTGAATTGGCTTTCCTTCTAGTGTAACTTCAACCATGAACTTGTCAGAACCATTCATTTGTATCTTATATGTGTCGTACGTTGCGTGGTCAATATCACTTACATTTTCACTGTCCTCGATCTGATTGATATACTTGGTTCTGTTCTTTGCCATGCAGACCCTGGCTAAGTGACCGACCTTATTACAAGAATTGCAGAATTCATCCTTATACCTGCAACTGTCAGCTTTATGGAATTTATCCCCGCATCGATAGCACCGTCCACGTAGTTGGTCAAATGTAGAGCGAACTGTATGATATCTTTCGGTCTTCTTGGTTGGGCCTTTGCTTGCATATTGTTGTTGTTGCGGCATTTTTCTTTCAGTACTTCCTGTTAGCTTAAGAACAGCAGCTGTTGTAGGATTTGATATAATGCTGCTCTCAAGTCTTGAGGATTCGAAGGAAATTGCAGCTTGCACTGATTCTTTGAAAGTACTTGTTTCTTTCTGTAGTAACTGCCCTCTTACATCATTATCTTTAAGTCCTCTAACAAACTGCATTCTTAGTAACATGTCTGATACCGATTTCCCACATTCACATTGAAAACGACAATCCTTTGCTAGTCTCTTCAGTTCCATTGAAAAATCCATCGTTGATTCGTCTTGCTGAACATGGCACAAAAATTTGTGTTGAAGAGATATAACACTAGGTAACGGTTCCAAATAATCCTTCAACACTGTTACCACATTTTTGTAATTCATCTTGTATGGATCATCTGGAGAAACAAGGTCTTGAAGCTGTTCATGTAGTTTTGGTGGAAGCACTGCAAGTAATGTGCAAAGTTTGGTTTTATCATCAGAAATTTCCTTCAAGGAAATAAAGTTTTCAAATCTTTTAACGAAGTTTGTAAATGATTCTCCTTCATCGAACGGAACAAAAGCAATATTTGATGTAACAGAAGGGTGTAGACCTACTGAAGACTGATTCGTAACTGTGGTTGGGGATTGCAGTTTTTTTCTTAACACCACTTCGGTTGTAATGTACAGCTCTTCAATTTCACTTCTGCTAGTTGCTAATTGCTCAATATCTTCTTCATCAACTAAAGATTCGAGTTCAGATTGAGCATTTTCGAATCTGTTCCAATATGTCCGTAATGAAGACAACCGCACTGTGACTTCATCACTACTCATGTCTTCTCTAACTGTTTTATTTTGTACAATTGCATTGTAAGCTTTCCTAATTTGAATTTTGACTGCAGTTAATACCTTTTTAAGCTTAAGTATTTCACTCATCCTCGTCGCCAATATTGTGTCTCTAAATTAAATAAACTTTAAGCATTTGAGAAATATATTTGAACATTGTAAAATGTACAAACACTGAAACAAAAACATTAAATTATACAACTGACTCACAACAGAAAACAATAAAAAATTAACCAATCAGCTGGTATTAAAATATAGGAAAATAGAATATTATTAATTTACACTAGATTGAATATATATCACACAATAACTTAATTTACCTAAATATACATATAAAAACAATGTGATGTGCAAGTTATGTTAAGTTAATCTAAAACATGTTAAGCAGTTACAATTTATCTAAAGTAGCCTCCAAATTCATACAAAACATCTATACATTGTAATTATTTTCATATTTTTTTCATGAAAACATATCAATAACATTATTTTCATAACTTAGATGCTTTTCATTTTGTGTATTGCCTTCCGGATTACTTCATGAATTGTATACAAGAGGTTAAGTTACCTTGATTCTGTCCAAGTAATCCTTAAGTCGTCATTAGTGCGACCGGTTTCGATGTCTATGGCATCATTGTCAAGCTGAACGTAAAAATCGCTCCTAGGAGGTCGTCATGAGTCTTGAAACACACGTAACACGTAACACATGACACGTACACAAACAAAAAACGATAAAATGCATGGCCACACAACTAATTTACAGCACGGCGGCGGGTACAGGGTGTAGGTCTAGACTGACGCCGTGTCTTCCTCTCCCCACCTTCCCCCTCGAGTTATCAGCTGTTGATAATATTTCGTCGATGTTTAAAGCTGTCTCATAAATTATATTTGATTTAAATGAGGATTTGTCATTTAGGATGTGTTGGGGGTGTTTTTTGCCGGCCTTGTAAATTTCGTATTCCTCAATAGTATCTAATAATCTTCCTCTTCCTTTATGGGATCGTAGAACTTCTAGATTGGTGTTAAAATCTGTATATTCATGGTTGTTATCAATTAAATGTTCAGCAAATGCGGAGTTAGGTTGGTTAACAGATGGTTTCGGGAGATGTTCTTTAAAACGTGTTTTAAATGGGCGTGAAGTCTGACCAATATAAAAACTTGGACAACTGTCACAATTCAGTTTGTATACACCTGAATTTTCTGTTTGATCGTCACGGTTTGTTTTCTTATCTTTTAATACTGATGAAAGTTTATTCGAGGTTTTAAATGAGACGATAACTTGGTTTTTAGACATTTCTCTGCTTAATGTATGGTTGAGATAGCTGCCAAATTCGGTGGAAACGTATTTCGGTCTGTCTAAGGTTGTTTTTATGCGGCTATTTTTGTTCTTATGTTTCAAGATTAGTTTGTCGATGATATTGCTCCTGTAACCGTTAGCTATTGCAATATATTTAATGGTATTGACCTCTTCGTTGTAGTTTTCTTCAGACATCGGGATTGATAGTAATCTATTAACAAAACTGTGATAAGCTGCCAATTTCTGGTTTTGAGGATGATGTGAACTATTATGGATGGTCTGGTGTGTGGTTGTAGGCTTTCTATAGATTTTAAAACCGAGTTTGTTTTTATCAGAACATCTTGAGATACTAAGGTCTAGAAAATTCAGTGTTTTATTGCTTTCGGTTTCGAGAGTAAACTTTATGTTTTTATGTAAGCTGTTCATGTAAGTTAGTAGCATTCCCAACTGTCGCTTGTGCCATTAAACAGGACAATAGTGTCGTCTACATAACGATGATAAAATACCATTTTTTCTCTCAGGCGGTTTTTATCAGACCATAAATGTTTATTCTCAAGGTCGTTTAAATATATCTCTGCTAATATGGATGATAGCGGAGAACCCATCGCTAACCCTTCTTTTTGTAAAAATATTTTGTCTTCAAACTGGAAATAATTCTGTTTCATAATAGTTTCGGTGAGTCTTATGAGGTCGTTTACAGCTTCTTTGCATAAAGATGAGTTTGTTAATAAGTTCTTTTCGAGTATTGAAAGGGTTTCATTTACTGGTACATTTGTGTACAGATTAACTACATCGAATGATGCTAAAATGTAACTATCTTTTAGAGTTACATGATTTATCATATTTACAAGATCAGTACTATTTTTTAGACTAGAACTTTTGTCAAATTTGACCTCGCGTCGTATTATGGAGTCCAATTTCTTTGCAACTTTGTATCCTGGGGATGGAATGAAATTTACAAGTGGCCTTATGGGTATTTCCGGCTTATGAATTTTGGGCAACCCTCTAAAAATAGGAGCCTGTGGGTTGGTTACTTTTAGACTTTTCATCTCAGTTTTTGTCAGTAGCTTTGTGCTAGCATTAATTTGTTTATTAATTTCTTTAGAATATTTAACTGTCGGATCTTTGCTCATTTGGTTTATGTCGTTAGCCTCGAAAAATGCGTGAACTTTGTTTAAGTAGTCACGTTTGGGAAGAATAACTATCGAGTTTCCTTTATCAGCTTTGCAAATCACGGCATGGTTCTCCGCGACCTTATCTCTAATGCGTGTAGCTACTTTCCTCAGTGACCTATGTTTGACATGTTCAGCCCTGTCAAATTGACTACCTGCTACATTCCTGGCTTTTTTAACAATTGTGGCTCGAGCTAATGTTCTGGAACTTTCGTCTTTTAACATTTTTATAGCGGATTCAGAATGTAAAATTTCAGAAACCAGGGACTTTTTTCTGCCATTCGAAAAATTAAAATTAAGTCCTTTACTAAGTAGAGCAATTTCGTCATCATTAAATTCGATGTTTGTATGGTTCAATACTACAGGGTGAAATTTGTGATTACATTTAATCATCTCTTTCTGTATTTGGGTGTCTGAGAGATCTTTGATTTTTTTCTTTTGTGTTCTCTTTTTAACTACAATTTTTCTGTTAATCTGTGAATCTAAGTTGTAGATGATGTCATCTCTTTGGCTAGCATGTAATGTGCTTATTAATTTCAAATGTATGTTAAATAGTAATTTATTTAACATGTCTTTCTTAGCATGTAAGAATTTAATTTCATGTTTCAACCAAGCTTTTTCGGCTATTGCTTTGGCTTTCAATGCAGCAAAAGATTTAGATTTTAGTTTGACTGATATGTATTTTGGTATCAGGCCACGTTCTAAACATTTTTTGTTAAACTTGATGTTTTCGTTGGTTTTCAAGACTTTCAGTTTTACGTCTTTGTATTTATAGGCAAGAGATGCTTGACTAGCTTCTAACTTCATTTTGTGTATTGCCTTCCGGATTACTTCATGAATTGTATACAAGAGGTTAAGTTACCTTGATTCTGTCCAAGTAATCCTTAAGTCGTCATTAGTGCGACCGGTTTCGATGTCTATGGCATCATTGTCAAGCTGAACGTAAAAATCGCTCCTAGGAGGTCGTCATGAGTCTTGAAACACATGTAACACGTAACACATGACACGTACACAAACAAAAAACGATAAAATGCATGGCCACACAACTAATTTACAGCACGGCGGCGGGTACAGGGTGTAGGTCTAGACTGACGCCGTGTCTTCCTCTCCCCACCTTCCCCCTCGAGTTATCAGCTGTTGATAATATTTCGTCGATGTTTAAAGCTGTCTCATAAATTATATTTGATTTAAATGAGGATTTGTCATTTAGGATGTGTTGGGGGTGTTTTTTGCCGGCCTTGTAAATTTCGTATTCCTCAATAGTATCTAATAATCTTCCTCTTCCTTTATGGGATCGTAGAACTTCTAGATTGGTGTTAAAATCTGTATATTCATGGTTGTTATCAATTAAATGTTCAGCAAATGCGGAGTTAGGTTGGTTAACAGATGGTTTCGGGAGATGTTCTTTAAAACGTGTTTTAAATGGGCGTGAAGTCTGACCAATATAAAAACTTGGACAACTGTCACAATTCAGTTTGTATACACCTGAATTTTCTGTTTGATCGTCACGGTTTGTTTTCTTATCTTTTAATACTGATGAAAGTTTATTCGAGGTTTTAAATGAGACGATAACTTGGTTTTTAGACATTTCTCTGCTTAATGTATGGTTGAGATAGCTGCCAAATTCGGTGGAAACGTATTTCGGTCTGTCTAAGGTTGTTTTTATGCGGCTATTTTTGTTCTTATGTTTCAAGATTAGTTTGTCGATGATATTGCTCCTGTAACCGTTAGCTATTGCAATATATTTAATGGTATTGACCTCTTCGTTGTAGTTTTCTTCAGACATCGGGATTGATAGTAATCTATTAACAAAACTGTGATAAGCTGCCAATTTCTGGTTTTGAGGATGATGTGAACTATTATGGATGGTCTGGTGTGTGGTTGTAGGCTTTCTATAGATTTTAAAACCGAGTTTGTTTTTATCAGAACATCTTGAGATACTAAGGTCTAGAAAATTCAGTGTTTTATTGCTTTCGGTTTCGAGAGTAAACTTTATGTTTTTATGTAAGCTGTTCATGTAAGTTAGTAGCATTCCCAACTGTCGCTTTGTGCCATTAAACAGGACAATAGTGTCGTCTACATAACGATGATAAAATACCATTTTTTCTCTCAGGCGGTTTTTATCAGACCATAAATGTTTATTCTCAAGGTCGTTTAAATATATCTCTGCTAATATGGATGATAGCGGAGAACCCATCGCTAACCCTTCTTTTTGTAAAAATATTTTGTCTTCAAACTGGAAATAATTCTGTTTCATAATAGTTTCGGTGAGTCTTATGAGGTCGTTTACAGCTTCTTTGCATAAAGATGAGTTTGTTAATAAGTTCTTTTCGAGTATTGAAAGGGTTTCATTTACTGGTACATTTGTGTACAGATTAACTACATCGAATGATGCTAAAATGTAACTATCTTTTAGAGTTACATGATTTATCATATTTACAAGATCAGTACTATTTTTTAGACTAGAACTTTTGTCAAATTTGACCTCGCGTCGTATTATGGAGTCCAATTTCTTTGCAACTTTGTATCCTGGGGATGGAATGAAATTTACAAGTGGCCTTATGGGTATTTCCGGCTTATGAATTTTGGGCAACCCTCTAAAAATAGGAGCCTGTGGGTTGGTTACTTTTAGACTTTTCATCTCAGTTTTTGTCAGTAGCTTTGTGCTAGCATTAATTTGTTTATTAATTTCTTTAGAATATTTAACTGTCGGATCTTTGCTCATTTGGTTTATGTCGTTAGCCTCGAAAAATGCGTGAACTTTGTTTAAGTAGTCACGTTTGGGAAGAATAACTATCGAGTTTCCTTTATCAGCTTTGCAAATCACCATACAAACATCGAATTTAATGATGACGAAATTGCTCTACTTAGTAAAGGACTTAATTTTAATTTTTCGAATGGCAGAAAAAAGTCCCTGGTTTCTGAAATTTTACATTCTGAATCCGCTATAAAAATGTTAAAAGACGAAAGTTCCAGAACATTAGCTCGAGCCACAATTGTTAAAAAAGCCAGGAATGTAGCAGGTAGTCAATTTGACAGGGCTGAACATGTCAAACATAGGTCACTGAGGAAAGTAGCTACACGCATTAGAGATAAGGTCGCGGAGAACCATGCCGTGATTTGCAAAGCTGATAAAGGAAACTCGATAGTTATTCTTCCCAAACGTGACTACTTAAACAAAGTTCACGCATTTTTCGAGGCTAACGACATAAACCAAATGAGCAAAGATCCGACAGTTAAATATTCTAAAGAAATTAATAAACAAATTAATGCTAGCACAAAGCTACTGACAAAAACTGAGATGAAAAGTCTAAAAGTAACCAACCCACAGGCTCCTATTTTTAGAGGGTTGCCCAAAATTCATAAGCCGGAAATACCCATAAGGCCACTTGTAAATTTCATTCCATCCCCAGGATACAAAGTTGCAAAGAAATTGGACTCCATAATACGACGCGAGGTCAAATTTGACAAAAGTTCTAGTCTAAAAAATAGTACTGATCTTGTAAATATGATAAATCATGTAACTCTAAAAGATAGTTACATTTTAGCATCATTCGATGTAGTTAATCTGTACACAAATGTACCAGTAAATGAAACCCTTTCAATACTCGAAAAGAACTTATTAACAAACTCATCTTTATGCAAAGAAGCTGTAAACGACCTCATAAGACTCACCGAAACTATTATGAAACAGAATTATTTCCAGTTTGAAGACAAAATATTTTTACAAAAAGAAGGGTTAGCGATGGGTTCTCCGCTATCATCCATATTAGCAGAGATATATTTAAACGACCTTGAGAATAAACATTTATGGTCTGATAAAAACCGCCTGAGAGAAAAAATGGTATTTTATCATCGTTATGTAGACGACACTATTGTCCTGTTTAATGGCACAAAGCGACAGTTGGGAATGCTACTAACTTACATGAACAGCTTACATAAAAACATAAAGTTTACTCTCGAAACCGAAAGCAATAAAACACTGAATTTTCTAGACCTTAGTATCTCAAGATGTTCTGATAAAAACAAACTCGGTTTTAAAATCTATAGAAAGCCTACAACCACACACCAGACCATCCATAATAGTTCACATCATCCTCAAAACCAGAAATTGGCAGCTTATCACAGTTTTGTTAATAGATTACTATCAATCCCGATGTCTGAAGAAAACTACAACGAAGAGGTCAATACCATTAAATATATTGCAATAGCTAACGGTTACAGGAGCAATATCATCGACAAACTAATCTTGAAACATAAGAACAAAAATAGCCGCATAAAAACAACCTTAGACAGACCGAAATACGTTTCCACCGAATTTGGCAGCTATCTCAACCATACATTAAGCAGAGAAATGTCTAAAAACCAAGTTATCGTCTCATTTAAAACCTCGAATAAACTTTCATCAGTATTAAAAGATAAGAAAACAAACCGTGACGATCAAACAGAAAATTCAGGTGTATACAAACTGAATTGTGACAGTTGTCCAAGTTTTTATATTGGTCAGACTTCACGCCCATTTAAAACACGTTTTAAAGAACATCTCCCGAAACCATCTGTTAACCAACCTAACTCCGCATTTGCTGAACATTTAATTGATAACAACCATGAATATACAGATTTTAACACCAATCTAGAAGTTCTACGATCCCATAAAGGAAGAGGAAGATTATTAGATACTATTGAGGAATACGAAATTTACAAGGCCGGCAAAAAACACCCCCAACACATCCTAAATGACAAATCCTCATTTAAATCAAATATAATTTATGAGACAGCTTTAAACATCGACGAAATATTATCAACAGCTGATAACTCGAGGGGGAAGGTGGGGAGAGGAAGACACGGCGTCAGTCTAGACCTACACCCTGTACCCGCCGCCGTGCTGTAAATTAGTTGTGTGGCCATGCATTTTATCGTTTTTTGTTTGTGTACGTGTCATGTGTTACGTGTTACGTGTGTTTCAAGACTCATGACGACCTCCTAGGAGCGATTTTTACGTTCAGCTTGACAATGATGCCATAGACATCGAAACCGGTCGCACTAATGACGACTTAAGGATTACTTGGACAGAATCAAGGTAACTTAACCTCTTGTATACAATTCATGAAGTAATCCGGAAGGCAATACACAAAATGAAGTTAGAAGCTAGTCAAGCATCTCTTGCCTATAAATACAAAGACGTAAAACTGAAAGTCTTGAAAACCAACGAAAACATCAAGTTTAACAAAAAATGTTTAGAACGTGGCCTGATACCAAAATACATATCAGTCAAACTAAAATCTAAATCTTTTGCTGCATTGAAAGCCAAAGCAATAGCCGAAAAAGCTTGGTTGAAACATGAAATTAAATTCTTACATGCTAAGAAAGACATGTTAAATAAATTACTATTTAACATACATTTGAAATTAATAAGCACATTACATGCTAGCCAAAGAGATGACATCATCTACAACTTAGATTCACAGATTAACAGAAAAATTGTAGTTAAAAAGAGAACACAAAAGAAAAAAATCAAAGATCTCTCAGACACCCAAATACAGAAAGAGATGATTAAATGTAATCACAAATTTCACCCTGTAGTATTGAACCATACAAACATCGAATTTAATGATGACGAAATTGCTCTACTTAGTAAAGGACTTAATTTTAATTTTTCGAATGGCAGAAAAAAGTCCCTGGTTTCTGAAATTTTACATTCTGAATCCGCTATAAAAATGTTAAAAGACGAAAGTTCCAGAACATTAGCTCGAGCCACAATTGTTAAAAAAGCCAGGAATGTAGCAGGTAGTCAATTTGACAGGGCTGAACATGTCAAACATAGGTCACTGAGGAAAGTAGCTACACGCATTAGAGATAAGGTCGCGGAGAACCATGCCGTGATTTGCAAAGCTGATAAAGGAAACTCGATAGTTATTCTTCCCAAACGTGACTACTTAAACAAAGTTCACGCATTTTTCGAGGCTAACGACATAAACCAAATGAGCAAAGATCCGACAGTTAAATATTCTAAAGAAATTAATAAACAAATTAATGCTAGCACAAAGCTACTGACAAAAACTGAGATGAAAAGTCTAAAAGTAACCAACCCACAGGCTCCTATTTTTAGAGGGTTGCCCAAAATTCATAAGCCGGAAATACCCATAAGGCCACTTGTAAATTTCATTCCATCCCCAGGATACAAAGTTGCAAAGAAATTGGACTCCATAATACGACGCGAGGTCAAATTTGACAAAAGTTCCAGTCTAAAAAATAGTACTGATCTTGTAAATATGATAAATCATGTAACTCTAAAAGATAGTTACATTTTAGCATCATTCGATGTAGTTAATCTGTACACAAATGTACCAGTAAATGAAACCCTTTCAATACTCGAAAAGAACTTATTAACAAACTCATCTTTATGCAAAGAAGCTGTAAACGACCTCATAAGACTCACCGAAACTATTATGAAACAGAATTATTTCCAGTTTGAAGACAAAATATTTTTACAAAAAGAAGGGTTAGCGATGGGTTCTCCGCTATCATCCATATTAGCAGAGATATATTTAAACGACCTTGAGAATAAACATTTATGGTCTGATAAAAACCGCCTGAGAGAAAAAATGGTATTTTATCATCGTTATGTAGACGACACTATTGTCCTGTTTAATGGCACAAAGCGACAGTTGGGAATGCTACTAACTTACATGAACAGCTTACATAAAAACATAAAGTTTACTCTCGAAACCGAAAGCAATAAAACACTGAATTTTCTAGACCTTAGTATCTCAAGATGTTCTGATAAAAACAAACTCGGTTTTAAAATCTATAGAAAGCCTACAACCACACACCAGACCATCCATAATAGTTCACATCATCCTCAAAACCAGAAATTGGCAGCTTATCACAGTTTTGTTAATAGATTACTATCAATCCCGATGTCTGAAGAAAACTACAACGAAGAGGTCAATACCATTAAATATATTGCAATAGCTAACGGTTACAGGAGCAATATCATCGACAAACTAATCTTGAAACATAAGAACAAAAATAGCCGCATAAAAACAACCTTAGACAGACCGAAATACGTTTCCACCGAATTTGGCAGCTATCTCAACCATACATTAAGCAGAGAAATGTCTAAAAACCAAGTTATCGTCTCATTTAAAACCTCGAATAAACTTTCATCAGTATTAAAAGATAAGAAAACAAACCGTGACGATCAAACAGAAAATTCAGGTGTATACAAACTGAATTGTGACAGTTGTCCAAGTTTTTATATTGGTCAGACTTCACGCCCATTTAAAACACGTTTTAAAGAACATCTCCCGAAACCATCTGTTAACCAACCTAACTCCGCATTTGCTGAACATTTAATTGATAACAACCATGAATATACAGATTTTAACACCAATCTAGAAGTTCTACGATCCCATAAAGGAAGAGGAAGATTATTAGATACTATTGAGGAATACGAAATTTACAAGGCCGGCAAAAAACACCCCCAACACATCCTAAATGACAAATCCTCATTTAAATCAAATATAATTTATGAGACAGCTTTAAACATCGACGAAATATTATCAACAGCTGATAACTCGAGGGGGAAGGTGGGGAGAGGAAGACACGGCGTCAGTCTAGACCTACACCCTGTACCCGCCGCCGTGCTGTAAATTAGTTGTGTGGCCATGCATTTTATCGTTTTTTGTTTGTGTACGTGTCATGTGTTACGTGTTACGTGTGTTTCAAGACTCATGACGACCTCCTAGGAGCGATTTTTACGTTCAGCTTGACAATGATGCCATAGACATCGAAACCGGTCGCACTAATGACGACTTAAGGATTACTTGGACAGAATCAAGGTAACTTAACCTCTTGTATACAATTAGATGCTTTAACAAAACCAAAGCAGAGCCGAAGTTGAAACAGCAATCGTTATATAATCTTTTTTTCTATAATCATTGACATAGTTTTAGAATAAATAATCCATGATAAAAGGTTAGATTAAAATAAACCTACCCTAATAATTTAAGTAAAGAAACGATGAAAGTAGTGGTATTTCACCGGCGACGGGATGGATACCGTCTCCCACTTATGCTACAGGACACCTCTCATGTCTCCTTACGGTGCCAGACTAGTCAAGCTCAACAGGGTCTTCTTTCCCCGCTGATTTTTCCAAGCCCGTTCCCTTGGCAGTGGTTTCGCTAGATAGTAGATAGGGACAGAGAGAATCTCGTTAATCCATTCATGCGCGTCACTAATTAGATGACGAGGCATTTGGCTATTGTTATGAGTCAAAACTGAGCATACACATTATTTCCAGGAAAGAGCCTCCTGGGGGGGCGCCTTACAGCTTAAGGCCAATGAGATGGTAGCACGCTCATGAGGGACCAAGTGTAAACCCAGGTGAACCCTGTCAGTCATATCGTAAAGATATTCAGATTTAATTCTTTCCGGGATTAACCCGTTCAGGAATCACCATTTATCGCACGTAGTCCAGATGTTGTAGAGCTATGCTGAGGGAAGACCTAATGGCTATGAGTGCCATAGTGACACCCATACCATTCGTGTATATACCAAGCTTCTTTAAAGCATTGGCTGTAGCCTTAGGGAAGCATTCCCGGCTACCGATTATTACCGGCAGCACCGCCCCAGTGTTAACACCATACACTTCTTGTATGTGGATCAGGAGTTCTTTGTATTTGTCAACCTTATCCGCCGCACCGTCGGAGAGGCTATGGCCGTCTTCGTGTCGGACAGAGACGTCCAACACCCAGACCCCCGACTCGTTCTTTATAACGAGGTCGGGCTTGCGTAGAACCATTACTCCGTTGACAGGGACGCGGAAGGTTTGCTCCTTAGCTACCGTCATATTTATCCTCAGGCATTCGCCCTCAATCAAATTGACCACTTCATTGTGCCGGTGTATTCTCTGATTTTTGCCGAACAGGCATTCACCCAGCACGTGGCCAAGGGATTCAGGTACGGTCCCACATTGACGGCACATCGGGTCAATATTGGGATCCGCCCTATGACATGCCACCCTTGTTCCAAGGGTGTTAGTCCTCATTTTCAGAGCGTTGATGTGCCGGCTAGTGGACAATAGCCCCGGGCGAGTAAGCCATACGTTCCCTATAGGATCGTTGGCAAACAATTTAACCCCTTTACCTTGGCTTTGGAGCCTGGCCCAATTGTTTATTTCTGTTTTACTACGCCCCCTTTTCCAGGCCGCTAATTCCGTCAGAGTTAGAGGCCAATTTAGGCCCAGAACTCTAGCCATCACAGCTTATCGGCCTTCGAGATCATTGATCTCAGCAAGTCTAATGACAAGGGGGTCGCCCTCACCTCTAAGCGCTTTGATCCCGTTGTTAAGGTACGTTGCTGGTATTGAGTTGGTGAGTCTGGGTACACCCAGACCACCGTCTCTACATTTCGCATGGATGAGTTGGTCGGTAGTCGAACCATGAAGATGGAACATGGACTTGACCACCTCTCTCAGTCCTGTATCCAATCTCGTCAAGATATTTTGAGATGGATGACCCAGGCTGAGGGCATACGTAACCTTAGGGATCAAGAATTGTTTCAGAAGCTTAAGCTTCTGTCACGGTTTGAGCTTGAGAGTGAGAGAACGACGTAACCCTGCCAATAGTCGCTCCACGTGGTGGTTGTTCTGTATACCACCCGCAATAGTGTAGGTGATCCCGAGATAGTTTAAGGGGTCACCTGGCCCAATTGCTGGGATATTTGTGTCATGCACAGTCAGGCTTGGGTTCTCAGTCACCCAAGTTCTCCTTAACGGTTTAATGGAGAAAGCCAAAGATTTCCTAGCCACTAAGTCCATGCCGAGCTCCTGCAGGTACTGAGAAACCTGGTCGAGCTCGCGTTGAGCCCCTTCAACGCTGCTGCTAAGTATCATCAGGTCATCGGCAAACGCCAGGCCTCCGATTCTATAATCGTGATCCACCTGGAATCCATCTGGTGAGGAGTCCAGTTGGGCCATCAGTGGGTCCATCACTAGGTTGAACAGAATGGGTGAAAGAGGATCGCCTTGTTTGACGCCTCGAAAGATATTCACCCTGGGCGCACCTTCCAGCTTTAGTATTGAGCTGGAGCCCGTATACATATTTTGTATAATCTGGACCATGTGTGACGGTACCCCCTGACGCCTTAGGGCCTCCATGATCCCTTGGTGTGGCACAAAATCGAAGGCTTTAGAAACGTCTAGGAGGGCTCCAGTTAGGGGGAAAACCTCTCTTGGCGATTTGTCTCGTCTACAATGTATGTATTTTTATAGCAGCCATTGCTTGGCATGAACCCACGCTGACTCGCATTGATATTCACAATCTGTCTCAATCGCCCATCAAGTAATCCACTATAGATTCGGGCTATAGTGATCAGGGCTATACTGACTGATCCAATAGTGATAGGCCTCCAATTTGCTGCATCTCCTGGGTCTTTGTCTGGTGTAGGGATTAGAGTCGTACGGTTAACCTTCCAACTTTCCGGGTAGTGCCCTGAGGCCAGTACGACGTTGAACAGTTTGGTGAGCAGTTTAGGGATGCACCGTCTACCCTGTAAGTCCCGCTTACCGATCCCATCCGGGCCGGCTGCGGCCCTACTTTTTAGTTTACGGATTCTAAGGTAGACTTTCCTTGGAGTTATGCCCTGGACGAGATTAATATCCGTCTCAGTGCCTGCTTCAAGTTCCAACGCACACTGCCCAGGTACACCCCACAGATTGTTGTAGAGGTTTATGAAATCACGGGGAGGGGGTCTTGCTTCATCGTTGTTGTTATTGGTTTCCCCCATGGTGTTCTTCATCACCATGTCCGCTAGGTTCCCAGGACACTTTTTGAAAAGTTCCTGGGTCTTTGCATAGGCGGTTCTCCTCCGTGCGGCGTGGTTATTTCGCCTTTGTCGGACTCTATCCCTTCTACCTTCGTTTCGACATTCGCCATTCGCCATTCGTCCTAGCAAGGCCGTGATTTCATCAACGACCTCATCTAGGGATGCATTAATTAAAGGGTTAGCCCGTCTGGAGTATATTATTCGTATTGTCAACTGATCAAGCCTTGCGGCTATGTCAATTGCTGGGATCCAGTCATCGATTATCAAAGCCACAGAGGGTCTTAGGGTTGTATTCAACCAGCGAGCGAAAGAATCGCCGTCAAGATTTCTGGGCGAGGCACCTGTAGAATCGTCAGGTGAGCCTCCGGGATCCCCTCCAGGGTCGTCAGGGTTTCTTTCATTCCCCCTCACCTGGCGTTCTGCTTGGGGATTCTCAATGCTTGCATCATGGGGGGGGGGGCGGGGGCGACGGAGAGCCATAAGCCGGATGTATAGTGTCCGATCTACGGATCCGTCCCCCAGTTGACCCCCGAGTCTCAAGGGGGTTGGGGCGAGGTGTAAAGACCTCGTGGTTCCCCCTACTGTCCGAAGGCTCCGGGGTCGGCTTTGCCCTGGTATCTAGGCCTGCCTCGGCACGCTCAGCTGGGGGCGATGCAAGCAATATCCGCCTCACTGAGATCTTTTGGGGTGTTTCCCCTTTCGCTTTACGGGGTCTCAACTACCCTTCTAGAGGATTTCGGTGATGAGCCCCTGAATTTGATCTCAGGCGTGATGCTTTCTTACCCACCAGCCTCCAATGGCGTTCCCGTAGCTACAATAACCCTCGGAGACGGGGTCCGAGGCGAGTCAGGTATTTGACCACAGATGCCGTCATTATCCTCATCCGAACTTTGTCGGAGTTGTCTGTTGTTAACACGCCTACCTGAGGCGATCACATGACCGGCCTGGCTGCTTCCAGGTTTTGGCGATACCAGCTCTATCGCCTGAGCTTGGCGGGTGGCACGTTGACGGGTCATTCGGGGTTCTGGGACCGGTTCAACTTTTCCGGACCCAGATGCGGTTAGTCCTAGGACTGCCCGCTTACTACCTACTTGTTTGTTAGTTTTACCAGGCAGATGGTTAGCTATTAGGACATTAATATCTTTACGTCCCTTATATTTATCTTCAAACTCCATGAGAGCCTCTATTTCACTGCTAGACCAAGGAGCCGTAGCTCCTTTGGGCTTAGTTGGCCCTATCATTGTGCGTGCCGTTTCGGCAGCTCGTTCAACGTTGCGATCATTAGGATGGGCTGAACGCACATGTTGCGTCAGACCCACTTGTGTCGCAAACGTTTGCCGACATGGGATTCCCTCCAACAGGCTGGCGCAACGGTAGTTTAACCCTCCGGTTGTCGCCGCCGTTGGTCCCGTACACTTTGCACGGTGACAGACCGTCGAGTGGAGTTTCCCACTCGACCACATTTCGAGCAGAAAAATTTCGGAGGCGGGTCTCTTGGATGGGATTCTTGGAAGTGTTGCAATAGGTTCCTGCCACTGGTAAAGACTTTACCGACACACCTTTTACATGATGTGGTTGGATCGTAAGCTATTGAGTACACCCCTGACCCCTCGTCAAAGCGTGAGCCCCATAACTCAAATCTCGGTCTTGGACTCATCGCTCTCATGCGGTTTTCAGCCGGGCACGCGCTAGCAACCCCCATTGGGGCATTGTCAGCCGTTACCTTAGTGGCTTGACGTTGTCGACCAACAGCAACCACTGGACTGTTGGAAATCTGAAACCTTGACTTCTTTGCGTCGAAAATGATAAAAGAGGTTTAGTGATGAGAGCTATTAACCCACACCACCTAGCCAACCTAGAGGGGCTGCCCCCTTAGGACTGGTTGACGAGCCCTGGTCCTGAGACCTTGTTAAGTTCGCTTTTCGTCCAGCCTGGACGCGAGCTCATTTCTCGCTAGCTAAGTATCAGGCGTAGCCCTAAAGGTGTTTTTACCACCCGGCTATGACTTCGATTGACTGAAAATTTAAAGTCAGGATCCAGGCGGGTGTTAGTAAATTAAAGCATTTACCAACTCTTAGCCTATTAGGGCCCGCTGTCTTCGATCCACAGAGATCCTATGTAGATCTAGGCGGGTAGTTAACAAGTTAAACTTGTTAATACTTAGCCCTTAAGGGTTCCCGCTGTCTTTGACCTATTAGAACCTTATTAAAGGTCACAACACAGATGGTTGCGTCTTTGGCCAACTTGGCCACGAGCGCCACCTCAACACCCGTTTGTTTGGAGGTCCCTAGGTTTTCGGGCCTCGGCGGGTAGCCAGTTATTCACCAAGTTCTTAGCCCTTAACAGGGTCCCGCTGTCTTAGTCCCCATAGGATGCTCCTAGGATGATGTCTTTATTTAGTCCGCTTGGACAGAGGTTATCTTCATAGCTCATTTGGACGCTATTCGAGCTTTCTTTCAGGTGGGCCCACCGCGCTCTGAGTGGGTCCCAATCTAGCAGATTCTGGCCCTCTGAGGTTGGTATGTGAACACTCCCGACATCTTAGATTGCCCCATCCTTCCCCAGGTTCAGCGCAGCTGCTGATATTTGCAATTGCAAATTAACGTCTATAAGTTAAGACGAGGCATTTGGCTACCAAAGACGTGTTTGGGCATTGATATTCCCCGACTACTTAGTCGCCCTCCGGTCTCATGCAATAAGTGACCATCGTCGGGATGGGAATACCCGGTGGCTCCCCGTAGGGCCCCCAACTCCGGAAAACCCAGAAGTTTTAATTCGGTTACATTCGTCCCAAGAGCTGAGTTATTAGACTCATATCCCTGAGGGGATGTATAAGCTTCTATGACACACGAGAACCGTGTTCCCCACTATCCCCAAAGGGCCCAGAGATGAGAGACACCTAATCGTTATGGCAAACCTCACTCTGGAGTTCATGGAATCATAGTCACTCCCACCAGTTTCTAGATTGGTCAACACTCTAGCGGGCGTCCGGCTACGGGTTACCCCGAATACGCCTACCTATCTTAATGGCTGGGTCAACCACTGGACCCCTGGTTGCTAATCAGGGATCACTGATGCTTTATGGACGAAACCATCTATGGGACATCGCTCCCGTTCGCCGGCCTATAACCCGTAAGCCGTATAACCCACCCGTCTTTCAGGGTGGGGTGTCACCGGGTTCTAGTGGTGAGAAAAACCCCCGCCACATGGACGGAGGCCCGGTCACATTTCGGGGTGCCAAACCCTACTTTCCCACACTTAAGCAATTAGTGGTGCGTGAACCGTCCCGAGACACCCGTTTAACCGGTTTCTGTCCGGCCTGATTCCACTTGGTGGGTGGGTGCCTCAAGCGTGTGCATTCTGCCGCTATGATCCTTTGGCCCCCAAAAGTTGCACCACCACTCTAACGAGAATTACGCGATTACAACCCCAGAGGCTTTGTCGGAATCACAACGTTGCCCGACTCTCACGACAGGGACGTATGCACTCCGCATATCCTACCGTAGAAGTTCGAGAGCCATAGTTACTACATAGGTTAAGAGAGTCATAGTTACTCCCGCCGTTTACCCGCGCTTGCTTGAATTTCGTCACTTTGACATTCAGAGCACTTTTTTTTCTTTTTTTTTCCTTTTCCTTTACACTGTTCCTACCTTAAAGTATACCAGTGTTCAATTTTCCTTGCCCTTAATCTTTGAGTGCTCTCTTATTTCCTTGCCTTTTCTCTGTTTTTTTTTTTTTTTTTCTCTCTTGATTTGTGGTCTTCCTGTCTCTGTCCCTACCTTATTCCAATTTGTGTGAGTCATTTTTGACTGCTTGATTTTTTTTTTCGCAATCTTCATAACAATGACATCAGATAACAATGAACAAAAACTTAACAAAGATGAGTTCCATGAATTGTTTTGGTAACTTTGGTTTTTTTTTCAATCTTCATAACAATGACATCAGACAACAATGAACAAAACTTAACAATGATGAGTTCCATGAATTGTTTTGGTAACTTTGGTTTTTTTTTTTCTCTCCTGGATGATTCCACTATCTAGCTCCGTGTTTTCCACCACTGCCCCCACGCTTCCTACCTCACAAGCTTTGCTTGTCATGGGCTCCCTGGCTGGGGTGAGCCAGGGAGGGGCTCCCATGTCCCGTGGTACAGATTATTTTATCACGGGCCTGCTAGTCCCGGGTTACCCCGTGGCCATTTGGCTTGATTGAATCCATGCACTAGACTGATCTTCTCGTGCATGCTTCCAAGTGAACCTCCTTCAATTTCTGGAAAGTAGAGTTGTTCCTAATGACAGTTGCAATGTTCCAGGGTGCTGAATCTTGCGCAATTACCACATTGTGGATTTGGCTCCTAAGGTCTTCCTGAGCATCGCATTCCACTCAGAGCACATTCAGAGCACTGGGCAGAAATCACATTGCGTCAACACCCGTTAGCGCCATCGCAATGCTTTGTTTTAATTAGACGGTCGGATTCCCCTGGTCCGTGCCAGTTCTGAGTTGATCGTTTAATGGAGACCGCGGAAGTAGAAGGCCCGCCCACGAGGCGCCCCGTGAGAGACGTATCTCGCAGATGAAAGCTAACACCTCACAGCAAGGAAGATCCACATGAATCTTAAGCTTAAAATATTTGTTTAACAAACCAGACAAACCAAGGGTATTTCCCCTATAGTATTAATGTAAAGTTTAAACACAATGATCTTAGCATTAAAATATAAAGTGGTATGTGTCTTTATTGATGTAGCCGTTATAAAAATATGTAACATCTTTATAATCTGGAATTTTTCTTTAGGTTGGGAATCTTCAACAGTGATATATTTAAATTTATAAATCTATCTATATCTATCTATCTATATTTATAAATGTTTACGACATAACAGATTAATAAAATTTACTGTCCATGTGCTGTTAGTTACTGTATGTTTGTCTCCCTGTATAAAATGTGTAAATAAGCAAGTTGATTATTTGGATTATAGCGTAACGGCAAACAGAAACATATAATAACACAAAAAAGTAGTTAATTGCTGTCTAAATTTAAAAATCCAACTGCGAACCTTTGGGTTTTCTTTAATATACAATGTAAAGCATTCGCCTATTGGGTCTGATGATGATGAACTCGATTACCACTCGACATCTTTTATGTAGGCTATATTTATCGTCTGGTGAGATAACAGTATAAGCGCACAAATACAGTATATGTTTCAAGTGTTATTAAACGTCTCTTTTATTTACTTTCCGTATACAATATAATATTGAATTGAAAATTGTAATACAATAGTTTACGCAAGGAATACGTAAAGATAGTTTCGTTAACTCTATTTACCCGAGTTGCGTACTTTCACTTCTACTTTACCTACGACAGTAGTTTAATTACTAAAAACACTAATCATAACTAAGAGAGGCTATGTTTTTCTTAAGTTATAATATCGCATTGCAACTGTCAGTGATGCAACGAACCATTGTAACAACACTGTTTGGTAAGTAAACAATGCTGTTAAGTGAATTTTTTTTAATTCTAAGAACTAAACCAAAAATTAGCTTAAAACCAGTTGTAGGTAATAGTATATTTCATAACAAGGTGTAGAAAGTGAGTCATTACATTTTGAGACCATGTTTGAAGTTCGAGATTTATCGAGCACTTTAAATGGTCAAGATTATGTATAGACCCACTTTCACTCGTGTTTTGAACGTTAATTTTCTCAACACTACAAAGATTAATTATTTTTCTCATTGCAAAACTCATAGCCTTTTGTAGGCTATGCCTTAAATAAAAAGTAAATATTTAATTTCACATGGTAAACATTCTTCTGCAGTAGTAAACAACGTAATGATGTGTTTTCGCAGGTGATAAACATGAAACGAAACAGGTAATTTCAAATTAGAGTAGCAAAAACTATATAAATAAATAGTTCAATACATTATAAAACATTAGTAAATATTTGATAATATTATATTTATTTTATGTAAATAATTGGTATTCGAACAACAATTAATTTTAAATCAATTTTAAATTATTTTTAAATCACTATAGCAATGCACCTTCTTCTTTTACGTACCAACTAGAATAATTGATTCAACCGTACTAATTTATATAGTGACATTAAAATATATGTTTCCTACAATTTTGATATTTTTGGCCGTTTTAATAGATTCGATATATAGCTCTTAATAACGCATTACAGTAAACCCACAGATTATAATAATTTCTGTTTATCTGATTGTGTTTTTAGGGGCATAAGAACAAATAAATCTATCCCGGGTCTAGTTGTTTCCATACCACCTAAAGTAATACAGAAGCTATGGAGCAAATTTGATAAATACAAATGGCTTTATCTTTATATGAGTGACTTATTACATACTTACACATTGTCTGACTTCTGCATCGTTTTTGTATGAGTTCGATGGCCCAAGCTCTTGTATTTTTCACCAGTTACAGTGGGAAAAATGAAATAGGCAGCCATGCAGATTACCAATTGGGAAAACTTCTTTTGCTGCAGAAATGATTCCAGCTTCAAAATTGGAAGTTATCGTGTCTGGGTTCCACTGGGGGACAACTTATTTAATTGATTTCAACAATCTAACATAAATGTCTTTCATCTTGTTAGGTAGGAGAGCGAAGACTATTGGAGCAACGTTTGTTTCCGCTTCCGTGCTTCCCAGGTTTGGAAAATATCTGAGCAAACTGCTTGCTGCAGCTTTTAAACGTGCCATCAAAGATAAAATGCTTGCAATATTCCAGGACTTGTTTCCCCTTCGTGGTGGCAGAAATGAGTATTCTTTGACCACCCGTTTCATCCTTTAAAACGAAACTTGATCCGTCTGAAAGATACAACATATCTTGGTCCAAAACCTCTAGTTTCTGGTTCTTTTTGTACCCCATAAACCACATTCCTCAGTCTAAAAAGGGGCGATTTGAGGCTTGTAAACTGAGGGACCCTATTGACCAGTTTCATATCCAGCCTGTTGTAATGGCTCCAATTCTTCTTTGTAAATCTGAAAAAAATATAAACATGGAATAGTGATAAATACTTTTGTATACCTTATTTTTAATAGCGACCATTTAATGTTATAAACTTAAAAAAGTAAATGAAAACAAATTAATTTTCTTTATGTAATAAAAATAACGAGGTGAAACCCGCCGAAATTGACGTTGCTTTAAAGGCTTACGCTAATTCATCTAACTGTAATAAATATAGTGAAATTATAAAAAAATTAGGAATTTAGCATTGTTTAATAAGTAATAAAAAAGTGTAAAAACAATAAAGTCTATTGCGTTCGTTACAAAATATGATTGCTAATTCAATGAATAACATATTTCTTATACAGCAGGTCAAAGGAGTTATTGTTACTATGTTAAAAATATCTGTTTGTCGACGTTCTTAATTCAAACGGAGGCCCACCCTAAAGCTGTGTAAGTTTTATTTTTTCCTTCGTCACGTCGGTCATCATACCGTACTTCTGTGCAAATTAATAACCCTCTAGCATAATTTTGATAAATTGGTCACTGGGTTACTGTTAAATCTGGAATTGCATGACATGCGGATGTCAGTCGTCTCAGCCTTATCAATTACTGTACATACATTTTTAAATATTCTCTCTCTCCAGAATGTTGGGTGAAGTGGAATATACTTGTAGTAAACCAGATTTTTATTTTTGAACTGTTAGGGTCCTCATTCATATGTTCGTGCGTCTTCAACAAATAATGCAAATGACAAAGCAATGCTGCATTTCCAAAATGCAAATACCATCTGATATGTGAATAGCGACGTTTACATGCATTGTTGCTAATCAACGAATCTTATAAAGGATTATGAGATTTAGTTTAATGGAAACATGGCCTTCCTGTGACAGCAGCTGCCTAAATGGCATTTACTCTTAGTGCCATTTTTTACAGTTGAAGCGCAGTGTTATTTTCAAAAATCTCACTTAAGAGCAAGTTAAGTCGACCACGGTTAGTAATAGGCCACTGCAAATCATCTGTCAAGATATAGGTATTGTTTTGGGTAAGGTTTCTGTGTTTGGATATTATTAGACACGATAAGAGCATAATGAACTTCATCTGCATATGAATAATCCGTTGGTTAAGAGAAATATAAGCTGAATTAATAAAAGTCACAATCCGAGCGCATTAAAATGGCTCTGGCCTGAACTTTTTTTGTAGAATCGAGTATGAGCATTTTTTATGTTACTCAGGGTAAGTTACATAGTATTTTTTAGGCTGCTGCTCGGTGCACTTTGAGACATGTTTTAGAGATAAATTAAATGGTCTTTGTTCCTGAGAAGCGCTAGTAAACATGTACAACCCTTTTCGTTACCTAGTTTAATAACATTCAAGGGCTCTATATTATGTTTTCACTAAGCAGAATGAATACATCGAAGTAACCTATCTAAAAAGTTTGCAGTAAAATGAAATTATCCAGATTTATGACTTAACATAAAAATTAGTAACAAATTAATCGAGTTGCTATAAGCCACTATTTTTTTAACGAAATATGGAGAAGGCTCATATGGGCAACATGCCCTTCTGCACTTGTATTATTTTGTATTCAATAATCGAAAACATTTGTAAAAATAATCTAATTAACCTATGATGACCTTTCTTGAATAATAGAACGTTTTATCACAAAACATGATATGATGCAGAAGAAAATCAATTTTAAAATCAGGAAAAAAAATTGCTAATACATAATTTTGACACATTCAGTAACTCTATGTGTTGTTTAAAATACAATTTAAATATTAACAGCTGTTTCATTAATAAGTAGTGGCAAATTACCCATATGACCATAATGTAAACAAATCTGGGAACGGAACTTTAAAGGCCTCTGGGGCAGAGCCCCAAGGGAATTTGCTTCGTGTTTCTTTTGATGGCTCATCTACAGACCAAGACCTTTCTTTGGGCACCTTTGCCGAGTTTCTACTTCCAGCCGTTCTCTCAAATTAGTGGAGACAAACTGTCTAATTAAATGTTTTAGATTCCCCCATGTTAATCTTATGGTAGAAAACCCAACTTTGATGGAAGATCCTGCCAAAACTAATAAAGATTTCAAAAAATTAAAATCACTTTGTAAAACTACAGATTAGGGCATTTCTTTGACACTTTAAACATCAAAATCGGTTCAAAAATTAAGGAGGAGTTCAGTTTACAAAAATCTGCTTAGCGTTTTATATACACATAGAAGATTTGAACTAAAATAAATCATTTAAATCAGCTGTTTTTACAAGCTAACTGTCGAGTCAATGTTTATCTAAAGCCATAGGATAGGCTATTAGAAACAAGTTGTTATATTATTAACTGAAAATAGATTTTAAGTGTGATTTCTGTTTGAAATGTTTTAAACGCCCTGATGCAAACTTATTTATTTTATTACATAAGAAATAATATTGATGAATGTAAATGCTAATTACAGCTAAATACCTCGATTAGACTTCGATTAGGACTTAACTAGAGAAGTAGACTTGTCACTCTTGTGGTAAAATAGAAAGCCGGTTCTGTTGCTTGTTTAGTGTGGAAACAGTAGACGGCTAAATTGACAAAAAACAACAAAAGAATCTTTTTCTATGTATTTGGTATATTATCTAATAAATCTTGTTCTGAATAGGCAATTGGAAACATGCGGTTAAATCAATTTTACATATACACAATGCCGAAGAACGTTAAACGACAAATTATAGGGGAATAAATTGGAGTCCAGAGGAAGTGGTAGGGGAAAGATTTTCGATTTGTATCCAAGTATGCATTTCAGATCAGACTGTGGTGGACCCAAGGATATACGCATTTTCCGTTTTATTGGTAGCGTTGCTCAATGGTAAGAACTAATGAGAGGTTGCTTATTTACACATTTTAGATAGGGAGACATACAGTAAAAACAGCAAAAGAACAGTAAATTTTATCAATCGGTTATGTCGTAAACAGTTATAAATGTAGATTACTGTCAAAGCTTTTTAACCCAAAGGAAAGTTCCAGATTATAAAGACTTGAAATATCTTTATAACGGCTACATCAATAAGTCACATACAACTTTATATTTTAATGCTGAGATCTTTGTGTTTAAGCTTTACATTAATACTATAGAGGAAATACGCTTGGTTTATGGGGTGTATCCGACTTGCGCGACATCCCGAGTCACCAGCGGGGGCTCAACAAATTTCACCATACCACAACGTTCGACTGGCGCACCTTACAGTCAGGCGGACTAATTGGGTAATCAAGTGTTCTGAATAAGGAACGATATTGTTTCCTAAGGCTGGAGGTCTGCTGCCTAAGGGGAGGTTTTGACAATATAAGAATCAATCTAATATAACATAACATAAGCTAACCTAACCTATGCATCATAGCCTGACATAATCTTTTGTCACAAAAACCTTCCCCGCTATAACACCAAACTATGTTGGATCACTTTAAAACGGCAGTGTTTACTTATCAATTTTCACTGTATTGTCACTATAAAGGGTATTATTATGTCATTACAACCGGCGCTTCACTGATTTTGTCGATGAATGGCTGGCGCAAGTCGGATGTACCCTTAGAGACAGAGATAAGTGCTTAGTGCATGTTGGATGTTTACAAATGTCGTGACAGGTTGTTGTGCGCAAGTCGGAAACTCCCGGCAGTTTCAGTATTTCTACCCCACTAGAAAACACCCTTATAATCCTTCCTAATAGCTGTGGTGGTTTCGGTATTGATTATGACCATAAAACGTCGTGGCAGTTTCAGTTCGGTGTCCCCATATCAATGAACGTTTAAAGATCAAAATCGTGTATACCTTTAGATCAAGAAGAGCCGCAAAGCCATAAGTTACAGGGAACAATTCAACACGACATGAAAATAAACATCAAATGCAGAGTTTTCGTAAAGATGAATATTTCACGGTCTTGAATAAAAACTTACGAATAAATAAAACTAATATTAGAAAATTACTAACCTGTTTCAAAACTGATTTGTTTTCAAGCCATTGATCCACAAAGTAGTCGAAGAACTCGCTTAGCTTTTCGTTTGGCAATGCTTACTCGTAGATGTAAATCCATCCTTCGTCAACGTATTCTAGTTTAAGAAAGGCCAGCACACTGCACATGCAAATAAAATACCTGATTCCTCAATTTTCTGCATAAAGCTTTGTTAGGCCGACTTCTTAGACCTTCCTCCACAGGCTTTGAGTGAAATGGAAATAGCAGCCATTGATATTCACCATTGGGAACACCTAATGTAGAGCTGCTATTGCACTTGCCTCCAAGTCAATAGTCACCGAAGTTGGATTCCATTCTCCTACTGTCTTTAAAATTGCCCTGAACAGGCGCACATACGTCTCATTCTTCTTTTTGGGAAGTAGAGCAAATACAATTGGTGCCACGTTTTTGTTTCCTCTGGTGTACTTTTCAAGTCCACATGAATTGAATAAACCTAGGCGAATTGGTTGAGCAGCTTCTAAATGTCCCGTCCATGAAAAAAAATCTGATTTTTTAAAGTCTCCTTTCCTTTAGCGCCAGCGAAAACCAACAACCTATCCAGCTCAGCATCGTCAGCTAACAAAAAGTTATTACCATCAGACATTTTTAAAGTTTCTTCATTCAGAATTACTTCACTAGCTTCTTTTGGCTTTCGTTGAATTCCTTGCACCACATTTCTATTTTTGTATAACATAGTTTTCATATTTGAGAACTGTGGCAAGTTTTGTTATTATTTCATATCCTCTGTTATGTAAATCTTCGAACTCTTTGGTAAATACCTTACAAATTGGAGTGTCGCTGTTTTCGTGTGCCCGCCTCTACGCTTGTTGTGCTGCTTTCTTCACTTCTAAGCCAGCATCGTCCGGAACACACTGATGGTCAGTAGCTTAGATTTCTCCATCGATACAGTTTTCCTTTGCACTTTTGATGGTGCTCCTTGGGACAGAGCCAAGTCACAACACCCCGTTTATTCTCTCGGAACTTCGGATGCGAATATCCGTTGTACAACGCGTATGGTGTCCCTTTTGTCGTCTCGATCACCTTCATCACAAACAAATCAGCACAAACTCAAAATACTAATATACTATAATAATAATAATAATAAATAAATAATAATAAATAATAATAAAATACTAATACACAGGACTTAACTAGTGAAGAGACTGTTGGAAATATCGTCTAAAATAACAAGTCGTCTTGTGGATCAAAAATTAAGTTAATTAAATAGTAAAACTGATAGAATAAAAAACCTAGATTTGTGTATACATCTTACTTCATCAAAATATAACGAACAACTAAACTCTGTTACCAAGGAAACATCATATGTTCTTTTTTAACATAACTATTATGGACATTTATGAATAAACTATATCTTTAACACACCCCCGTAATGTCCATAAAACATTTTAGAAAAGTAAGTTTTAGTTAAGAGGTCACCATCCCAATGAATGTTTACATTTTAACATGTTTCAATGATGATAAGCCCTTTGTTAAAATATCAGCGGTTTGTTCTTCTGTTGGAATGTATCTGACAGTGATCTGTTTCCCAGAGACCAACTGTCGAACATAATGGTATCTCGTCTCAATATGTTTAGAGCGATCGTGGAACATTGGATTGTTCATAAGTTTAATCGCACTTTGATTGTCCACGTCATGTAGTATGGGAATAGACTTTTCTTCAATTGCGCCAATCTCTTTCACAAGACGATCTAACCATACAAGGGATTTACAGGTCTCGCTAGCGGCAACATATTCTGCTTCCATTGAAGATTGGGAAACACACCGTTGAAGCTTACTCTTCCAAATAGTCTCTTCAAGATTGCCATTCAAAAATGCTGTTTTAACATCAAACTGCTTGATAGTAAGATTGTACTGAACTGAATAGCCTAACAAAGTTCGCATCGTCTCAAACCGAGCTACAGGGCTAAAAGTGTCACCAAAATCAATACCAGGACGCTGAGTAAATCCTTTTGTGACCAAACGCGCCTTGTAACGAATGATCTCGTTCTCTGGATTTGTTTTCAGTGCAAATACCCAGCGATTATCGATGACTTTTCTTCCTTTTGGTAGATCAACCAAAGCTTAAGTTTTATTTTTTATTAATGAATTTATTTCTTCATCCATAGCAGATTTCCAATTAATGGCATGCTCAGATCTAATCGCTTCATCATAATTTTCCGGTACTTCGTTTGTAAGTTTTGCAGAAGCTAAAAGCTCATTATTATCTCTGTTATTGACACACATGACAGAATAATCTCTATATCTCATAGGAATTTTTATTTCATCACATTTTCTCAGGTTATAAGTCTCATCTTGTAATACATCACCTTGAATAGCGTTATTCTAGGACACAGAATAATTTGCTCATCAGTATCATTGGTACCTGGATACACAATATCTTGCTCATCATCATGGAATATATTGTCCTGATTTCTGGTCTCATTATTTTGAATTGATTGCCTATTGTCAAGGGGATCATTTTCGATATCACTGCTACTCTAAAAAACTGTTCTTTAACTCTCTTCAATGTTAAAATATTGTTTATCAGCGTTATTATTTATTTTCTTCAAAATAAAACATGATTCTTTTGGCGGAATGACCTTAACAACCATATTATACAATTGATTAGCTGTACTAAATATAGTCAAAGCAATGGTTATTCCGTTTTGAGAAAACACCCATGACTTACCATTGTTTTTCACAGTCTGGTGAATGCCTTTTTCACCTGCTTTCCTCACAGAGAATAAGTTACAAGCAACATCAGGACAGTACCAAACATCATCAAAATACCTGTAAGTCAACTGTTTACCATCAAAAACCATAACGTCTATTTTTCCTGACCCCAGGGCCTGAATATGAACACCTTGGCGAGCACTGTCCATCTTTTTAGGAGTATCAAATGGTTTGTAAGTGGCGAACCAGTCCCTGCGGTTTGTCACATGGTGAGAAGCACCATTCACTGAAAAATGACTTATCAATTAGGCCTACCTCTAGATTTTATCGAGTCATCATTGCAGCATTTTGTATCTCACGGGTACATTGATTTTATTTATGTCCTTTTGAGTGACACTTAAAACAAATTATACCTGTTCGACAGTTTTTAGACAGATGACCATTTTTACCACATGAAAAACATTTTATCGCTCCTAATTTTTGTAAGTCTCCCTTTTTGGCATTTTTGGCTCCCATATATTTTGGCTGTTTAGAACTTACTTTTATTTTGGAAACCATGGCTACTGCTACAACCATCTCATCTCTGTCATTCAGACGCAACTCAAAGTTGAGACATTTCTTCTGTAGAATGTCCCATGTCTTCACCTCCCTTGGTGAGTCGTGCCAAGTCACATATATGTGATCATATTCCTTTGGTAGAGTTTGAAGGAGTCGAGCACACAAATCCAGGCTTACCGTATATTGTTAATTGGTTTTGGATTTCGTCAAACTTTTCCAGAAGACCATTCATTCCAAGGGTAGGTTCCCAAGAAATGTTATGGAACTTATTTCTCAATATGTCAATATTTTCAGTTGACTTGACATCATAAATTTGGACAAGTTTCTCCCACATCTCTTTTCCTGTAGAGCAATTGCTTACTCTAAGTAGAGGATTCGTCTCGAGGGATAAAACAATATATTTTCTGGCTTTTGCATCATTTTTCGTCCAATTTACCAATTTTTCTTCATAATTTGGTTTTCCTGCTGTTTGTTTTCCGAATTCTCCACTAAAAATTCCATAAACTCCTTCACATTCTAAGATTACCTTCATGACTATTTTCCATGTTGTGAAATTCTCAGTCCCTCTTAATTTTTCAATCTGTTTTTCATTACTCATCATTCACTATTCTATTTAACTTCTTCTCAATTAATTTAACCACTCTGTTCTGCTACCATGTTGGAAATATCGTCTAAAATAACAAGTCGTCTTGTGGATCAAAAATTAAGTTAATTTAATAGTAAAACTGATAGAATGAAAAACCTAGATTTGTGTATACATCTTACTTCATCAAAATATGAAATGAAATGAAAATGAAATGAAAAACCTTCTTTATTGAGGCGAACTTAGGACCTCACGGTCCTTTCTTACAGTTAACCTCTAAAAAACTAACAATACTGATAAACATTAACAAAAATAAAACAATAATGATTGAAATAAACAAATAGGTGTAACAACATTACATAGATGTATTAATCAATTAATTACCTTTTTGGTTTTTCTTGCCTTGAAGTTCTTGTTGGTTTTTGATACCTGATGCGCATTTCGCCACAGGTTGTGGCATCTTCAGAGTTCACTATCCTACACTTACATTCTAATATATACACAGTTTATATACACAAGAGTCACTGTACCGGTTCACATGGTAGCGTTTACACTCGCGGCGCGGCGGGCGTGTGTTGCGAGCGCGGGGTGTTTACTTGTGCCGGGATCGTTGTTAGACTGAGACTGACAAGAAAGAGTCGTTGTTAGACTGACTGGCGGGAGTCTGGTGGATGGACGGGTTGGGGTGTGGAATTCCCAGAATTGTTGTATCTGCGACGTTGTCTAGTTTCTGCGGGGTTGCCAAATCGGTTGGTTTCTATTTCGTACATGGTCTTAAAGATGATGGAGTTATTGAAGTCCTCTTTTATGTTAAGTAGGCTGTCAGGTCCAGATTCGGTAACTTGTTTATAGATTTGGTAGCTTTCCTGTATTTTGGCTGTGGTTTTGACTGGGTTCTGTTCAGGATAGTAAGGGAATCGGGGAATGTTATTGAATGAGTATGGTTTTGTTTAAAGTGTTTTGCTACTATTGAGGTTGGATTTTTTTAGTGACTAGTGTTGTGTTCTTTGAAGCGTTGGGAAAATGATCTATTCGTGTAGCCAATATATTGTTTGTTACATGGTGGATTGCAGGTTATTTTGTATACTCCTCTGTCTTTTTCTATTGGTCGGGTCTTTGTACTTGCTTCTATGTCGTATAGTGGTATAGGACAGTTTTTGACTTGGTATGCAGGTGTGTAGCCAGATTTCTTGAAAACTTTGCCAATTTTCTCTGATATTCTGCCAGTGTATTTGATTGATATATATTTTGGGTTTGGTTCGGGATTTTGGGCAGTAGTCTCGTTTTCAGGACCGTGTTTTATTTTCCTTTTCATTTTGTTTATAATGGGGTCAATTATGGTGGGGTTGTATCCATTGTTTTTTGCTATTGTCTTTATTATATTAATTTCTTTTGCATATTCCAGGTCGTTGAGGTTGTAATTTAATAGCCTATAGACTAATGAACGGAAGGCAGCCATTTTTTGATTGTATGGATGGTTGGAGTCGGCAGGTATTATGAGGTCCGTTTGGGTGGGTTTCCTATATATTCCAATAGCTGCTTTTCCTGTGCTGTTTTTTGTGATGGTTAAATCGAGGAAATGTATACGGTGGTTTTCTTCTGTTTCCATTTTGAATGTGATGTTGTTGTGGATTTTGTTAATGTGGTTTAGAAAGAGACTAGATTGTCGTTTATTGCAGTTCATTACAAGGAATGCGTCGTCTACATATCTTGCGTAGAAGGCTATTTTGTTATAGAATGGGTTTGAATCAGAAAGGATGTGTTGTTCCTCAAATTTCTGCATATATAATTCAGCTAATGTGACATTAAATAAATGTATTTCCCTAACACACAATCACACACACATACACCCTCTGCTGCACCCAGGCCTAATGCACGCCATCCCGCCACACCACGGCCATCCGGTTAAGGTAATATTGTTTCAGCGCCACCGTCAGTCGGGATCGGCTTTCTAAGGATTTAATGGGATAAGGTACAGAGTTCCAAAGGCGGCATGCAGTTACTACAAAAGATTTGTTATAAAGAGTCGTCCTGTGATGAGGAATACGCAGCGTGGACGAGCCAGAGCGAGTATTCCCTGCACCTCTTTCACGCAAAAATTCAAACTTGTTGGCTAGATAATTTGGAGTTCCAAGATTAATGGCTGAATGAGTAATTGAAAGCATTCGGATTTTTCTGATGTCATCTAATTTCAAAATTGATTCATTTATATAATATGGTGTGTTATGATCGTCACGTCTAAGATTGAACAAAAATCTAATGCAGTAATTTTGAACACGTTGTAATTTTGTTGCCAAAGCCACAGTCATGTCATTAATCACCGTGTTGCAATAGTTGAAGTGTGGAAATACGAGTAATTTGACCAGTAAGAGTTTAATATGAAACGGTAGGAGTCGTTGCATCTTTTTCAGTGTGTGAATGGCGGCAAATACTCTTTTACAAGTATTTACCACCGCGTCAGTCCAGTCTAATGTACGGTTTAATGTCAAACCAAGACTTTTTACTTTGTCTTGATATGTCAAAGTGGTTACGTTCTGCAAGTTTTGGTAAACTGTCTACATCAAGTGTGCTAAGTAACCGTGGGTGACCTATGATGATTGGCTTTGTTTTGTCAGGATTGAGTCTTAGTCCATTCTTTGCTGCCCAGTGAGCAATGTTGTCGATGTATTGATTCATTAAGTTTATAGTTTCATTCGTATGACTTTAAAATGAGAGTAGATTTGCAAGTCGTCAGCATAAAAATGAAACTTTACGTGGTGTAGTACTGTAGTTATGTCATTTATGTATATTGTGAAAAGCAGTGGACCAAGAATTGAACCCTGAGGAACTCCACATGGAACATGTTTCCAGTCGGACGTCAAGTTGTCATGACACACACACTGCTTTCGGCCCTGAAGATATGATCTCATCCATTTTAATGAATTGTCAGAGAATCCTATAAGCTGGAGTTTGGTTAGAAGAATGTTATGGTTTACTGTGCCGAAAGCTTTACTGAAGTCAAATAATGTCAAAATGGTACATTGGCTACGATCCATAGCCGATCGTATATCATCAGTGATATGAAGCATTGCTGTGTCTGTGCTAAAATATTTACGGAAACCTGACTGAAATATATTAAGAATATTGTTTAGTGACAGAAAGTCAGACACTTGGGAGTGAACAACTCTTTCTAGGGCTTTAGAGAGAGCAGGAAGAATGCTTATTGGTCTGTAGTCTTGCGGAAGCGATGGGGATGAGATCTTATTTAAGGGACGGACAAGCGCAGACTTCCAATTTTCTAAACAATTAAATATAACAAACAACTAAATTCTGTTACCAAGGAAACATCATATGTTCTTTTCTAACATAACTATTATTGACATTTATGAATAAACTATATCTTTAACAGAGACACTTACTCCGTGGTAACCAGAAGCGAAATGACATGAGATGTCCAAAAAATCTGAAGGGGAAAGTTAAAGCATTTGGTTTGTTGTGGGGAGTTGTGGTAATTTACCATTATTCGGCAAAAGCATCATGCGTCCCCTGCATACCATGTTCCAAGGGATCTTCGGTTACAAAATACATTTAAGGCATATAATAATAGCCCAAAATTGTTGTTATAGCAAATTTCCAATATAGGGAATAACCTATTACGATTGAGTATAAACCTCTACTAGTAGTGGTATATAGAGACTATATTTGACTAATTGTCTATGGAGTAGAGGTTTATAGTCAATGCTATTACGTACCCAATAGAATACCTATTTCTTGGCTAGTTACTTATAAGTGATAAATGAGTTTAGAAATACATTATATCTTTTTACTTAATACAAAATAGCAAATAATATTGCATACCTAATGTTTTATTTTTAAGTGAATAAGAAGCTTTAAAGCTTTGTTATGGCAGCAGCTGTTTTCTTGTGTTTACATAATACACAAGAAAACAGCTGCTGCATAACAAAGCTTGACTGATTTAATCGGCCATTAAAATTATATTACTTTACGAGTCCTGAAAAAATTCTTCGTGTGACAAACCAGTTCTTAAGTGTTGGGGAGTTTTTTGATAATATGACACAATGGTAACAGTTGCATTAGTTTATTGATGAAAGTTTTTTTTCAGATTAGTAATAAAGTGATAGGGTTCAATCATGTCTCGCACACGTCCAATGGGTGAACAAATTAAGTGATGTTATTCATACTTGATCCAATGCTATAAGTAGGCTAAGTCTGTTTGAACACTTCCTACGTAAGTAGTAGGCCAGGTAGTCTTTGATCGCAACAGCTGTTTTGACCGTTAGGATAGCTTCCTTGTTTTGTTTATTGTTTATTTGTATAAAACATTTTTCCTTGCGTTTCCGCTCCTGCTCTTCTGCCTCGATGCATGCTTGGTATAGGTCAGAGTCTTCAAAATTGCCTGCCCACTGTTGTTGTAGTTTGGCCATCTTGTGCAAATTAAAGGACGAGTAAGGTCGAGTTGACTGGTGTAGAGCTGGATGCGAAGTGACTGTTGCGTGTAAATAAGTGCAGGTCCCTGACGAAGTGGGCGGAGCTAAGCCATTAAAGGTGGGGAAGGGTAGTAGAGTTGGGGGAGAGCATTATGACATGGGGGCATCATTCCATACTTCGGTCGGGTCCCTTGCAGTTTCGGGAGGAATGACCGAAACAGAGGCATTTAAAACACCTGTTCACTTCCACTCTCCGTCTGAGGCTGCAGTTGACCCAGCCGACTCTCAGATGCTGGAGTGCCAGCACCTTAGTGGCATGTGCGTCTGTCATTTCGGCGACCGCCATCCGCTGCTGACTCCTGTTCGGTTTTGTGAGCAAAACCTTAAGAAAAGCCGTTTGCCCGCCAAGCTCGGGGACAGCTTTCTTCAGGGCCTCAACAACATCAACCTCCGTCGACACACAATCAATGTCTCGAACCTCGACTGATGTCTTTGGTTCAAGAGCACGGACGGTTCCCTGGCCTTCACAGCTGCCTTCAGTTCGGCAGTAAAGGCTGCTTTGTCTTTCGACTTACCCAGTTCAAGAAGAACGTCCCCGTCCCGGGTTCGTCTAATCGACCGTACAACCGTATCGGTCTGCTCTGGCTTAGCCCCGGCCTTAATTGCACCCAAGACCTCGGCGAAAGATCTCCCCCCTGAGGGATTGACCAGGATTGCCTCCGTACGGGGCTTTTTTGGTAGGGACTTTTTCGGAGCAGAGACAGAGCCGGGCCCAGTTTGGGCCACGCCGGTCGGCTGTGCCTTCACTGCCACATTCTTTATAGAGGCGACCTCCGCCGGCCTCGATTGCCTCTTCTCTTTTCGGGAACGTCGTTTTTCCCACGCAGCCCCAGTGTCTCTACAACTGACCCCTTTCGGGAACATTCTTGAGGGGGGGTCGTAGGTAGCTGTGGCTGTTGGTTCTTTACAGGAGCTGCAGCTATGACTTAAAAGGATCTGGGCACAGCAGACAATAGGTCAGTCTGAGTCGCCTTTGTCTTTACCGTGGTCCTTTTGGTCTGGACGCCTCCTTCTATTTTTTGAGGACTGTCCGATGTGGAAGGCCTTTTACGTTTCTTAGAAGGCAGTGTTCTTTCGTCAGACAGAGACACAACCTTCTTGGCAATCTTCTCCATGGATGCCTTGCTCACCATCCGGCAGGCAAAAACGAACCCAAGGTCATCCTCAAGTTTGGCCATGCCGTTATTGATCACTTGATTTACGGCTTTCTGGGTCCGGAAGGTGTCCAGCATAGCCTTGATCGTAGCTTCCATATCTTGGAGCCGGGTTTCAATGTCACTCACTGCGTCAAGATATTCCTGACGCAGAAGCACCATCTCAGAGCCTCCCGACCTCAGTGGTGCTGTGAGTGGCTCCTCCGGCATCCCTACAGCAGAACTGATCGCCAGGGGAGTTGCTGGCAACGCCGGCTCGACACCTGCATCTCTGACGTTTTCCGCACCGTTCCCAGCTCCACTTGCCGAAGGAGCTCCTAAATGGGGGAACTCGTTAGTGCATTTGAAGGTGGCAGGTGGGGGAGATGTCCTCACGTTTTTCGGTGGTGGCGACCGCTGCACCTTGGAGCTACGAACAAAAGCGTTCCGCTCCACTTCCAACGTTTTTTCTGGCTCATTTGAGCTCTTGATCAAAAATGTATTTTGAGGGGGTTTATTTAAAGCCATCGTGTTTATTCCAGCGCATCGTGCGGCAAGGAGCGGCCCGGAATCAGTCAGGAACAGGTATACCATCGGGGACAAAAACCCATACCCCAGTTCCCCGGGGCCTGACCTCCGTTTGCCCAGCACCGGATACTTGACGTGCCGGGGGTCGCCCGTCGCAATGCAGAGCCCGTCCTCTACATCCATGCCGCACTCCCTGACCAAGGACCGAAGTGACTGGCTTCTCACGACCCACTAAGAATACCCATCGGCAGTGCAGAGCACACATCAACCCCTGCAACACAACGGGGCACTCCCAGGGACTCCCAGTGAGTTCGTCGGTCACCCTTTTAGTCGCCTCTTACGACAAGCCCGAGAAGGCTGCGGTGCTATTCTAACCCGGTACCGCACGGGGTGAGGGGGTTTACCCTTAAAGGAAGGGTATTTTGTCGTCTGGTTTACCACAGTCAAAACAAGAGGTAGACGATTGCGTCTTGTGAGTGGTAAGCATAGCCACAGTCTTGCTGGAACGGTCATAGGAGAATTTGACCGATTTTGTGCCTTTGAATTTAGAGGGTTGACCACAATTATTAGTCTTTAGAGAAGAGTGAGTTAGGTGCAAACCAGCGTTTTCTACTTGATCACATTCGATATTGAGGAATTTTATAATTTCCATCACTTCCGGCAGAGTGTGTGCTTTATGGTCTTGAGTAGACCTATAAGCTTCAAGTTTTTTGCGAAGGTCCGAGTCTATTTTACGCAATATCAAAGCTGACGGTAAAGGGTTAGAGTTAGATGAGACATCACAATCGAGGGAATTAAGGGCCTCACTATGCTCAGAGAACGAGTTGATGAATCCCCTAAGATGATAGATAGAACCAGAGGTAATGTTGGGCAGGTCCATTATCTGGTTTAAATGCAGTGTGGTGAGCCGCCTTGTGTTGTGATAGCGATCACGAAGTAGTTGATATGCAACTAAGTAGTTCTCAGTGGTGATGTTAAAGGATTTAATTAAGCTGAGAGGTTCACCCGACACAACGCTTAAAAGGTACTGAAATTTGGCCACATAAGACACACTCACATTTTTGTGTACACTAGAGTCAAAGAGGTTAATAAAACTAACCCATTGTAATGGATTGCCATCAAAGTGTTTTAGTTGCAGCTTCGGGAGCCTAATATTTTCTGACGCATGAGTAAAAATTGAACCTGGCTCGCTATGCGCAGAAGGGTGCGTGGTTCGTCAATTAGATTCAAAGATTCAATAATGCTTTGAATTTTGATATAAACATCATTGATATCATCTTGATCAGTAGAAATTTGTGAGGTTGGAGCTTCTTCAGGGGCCAAACCTTCAAGAACTCTTTGAAGGTTACCTTCAAAGTCAGCACGATTCTTAGTTATTTCTTTGCATAACTGCTTAAAGTTCTTAAGTTGACCTGGCTGAGAGGAGGGGGTAGATTAGCTACAGCTTCTACTGCAGTGAGAATCTTCTCAAACCTTGCTTTGATTAAAGCAGTGGAGCGTTCATAAGTGGAAAACTTGATTGGTCCAGGCATTGTTTAGGTTATGAATTACCTTACAATAAGTTCAAAAAGATCTACAATGATAAAACGATAAAAGAAAAAAGTTATAATAAGCATTAAACATGAATAAATGCTAAGCAATGTTGTTAACAAAGAAACTTTAGTTTAAACAATTCATTAGCTATAGTGGATAAATGTATTACTCTAATGGTTTGTTTTGTATTCAAACGTATTTATACAAAGTGGTTAGCCTATAAAAATGTTTTACGTTAGCCTCTTTAATGTACAATCAATGACAAATAGAAAACATAAATGAAAAATTAACAACTATTCAACATTGTTAAGTGGACACTATTTGTGTACAAGAGCTGTCAAACGAATATTTAGATGAGCGAAAATAAAATATCAGAGGATTTATAGAGCTATACGGCTTTTAAATCGAATGCCGTATTTTGAGTCGGTTCCGGATGTTTCACAATGAACACTGTTTGGCTTTGTACTAACAGCTGACTATCTGAAACAGCTGACCTAGAGAGGCTATGAACGGACATCAGCTACGCTCACCGCTCACGTGTGTTATGATCTCAGTGATCGGTAATACATAGTGTGCTCTAAATAGATAGATCATAAACTACTTAAGTTCAATTAACTAAATAGGTAATTTGACAATAGAACAATTATAAACAAAATATGCAAAATTAGGGCATTTAAAACAGTGAAGTTAAATCAGTTGATTCCTATTAATTAACTGTTTAGCAGAACAACAAAACGCGTCTAACAAGGATATACTATGATTACTCAGAGACAAGAGAATAAGCAAGAAAAACAAGAAACGTCAATAGTGAAAGGGCCACTGAATACTGTGTAATTAGCAGTCAAGGATTAAATGAGTTACACGAGTGAACAACTAATAATAAACAGTTGTTCAAACACAATCAGCATATATGATTACAAGAGGAGTTAGCATATTAATGTGAAATATAATTAAATGAGAAATAAAAACAAATAAAAATTTGCAAGGTCAATAAAAAATTACGTTATGATCAATAAATGACAGTAGGCCTAGTATCAACAATAAATCAAAATTCACACATACACTTATAATTAATTAAACTATTGACAAAGGCATATGTGTTGTTGTTGTGAGAGCAAGGAGAGGAGAAGAGTAACGTTCACATCAATTGCACAGCTGATGCGCTTTGAGTTCGGTCGATCAGCTGATCGATCAGAGGGGGGAGAACGCTCACGATCGATAAGATCACCAAACGAAGTTCGCGCAGGTGCGCATACCGTCCAATATAGTTCAAGTTAATTTGCAAAGAGGGGGAGCGTCGTTTCCCTCGTTCATGTACAACCGACGCAACCAAGAAAAAATTGTGTTTCCGCGCCAAAACGAAATAAGTAATTTCAATAAGCACTTGTACTACAAAATGTTCAGAGTTTATGCACAATCAAATTAGTGTTTACCGCACAGAAAATTGTGAGAGAGAGTTTGAGACTTGAGTTCAGTGAAATAATAACGAAAAATAAACATGTGGCTTTACAAAGGACGCCGAGTCAAAGTTCAAAGTTGCAAAGTGGCAGGTTTCCAAAGCGTGATTCAAAGCACATCCGGCTCGAAGGACTAAAATGTTCGATATGGGAGTTGATTAGAGTTGAGAAAAACAGTGTCACATACCTTTAATTAGAAAACCCAACACTGGAAAGTATCAGTGGGAATGGGGATTGGGTGAGCCCACCACGCTGAGGGACAAACAAGAAGATCTGGAAGTTCAGATCCACTGCGCACACTCGAAAGGGAGAATTTAGTATTATTATTCACTGTAAGTAAGATAAGATATTCACTGTAGAGTAAGTTTGATCTCGCGAATTGCACTTAGTATTTCGGTTTGTTTTTTTCTCATGACAGGCAGACGTGACTCAACATGGTCTTGTTTCCAAAATATTTCCTGAGATGGCTGAAATGCCATCATCGGGATGGTGTCTCGTGTGTAATCCTTCACGTTGGTATTTACGTTTTCTTGTTCAAGAGCATCATAGTTTAGCTTCTGTATAGCTTTAGGCAGAGCTTTCACTGGAGTAACAGGCCTAGTTCCGGAAGTTGGTCTTTCAAGAATTTTTCCATCACTTATATTGTGTGCCACCCTGAGCAGAGTAGTAGGGGAACCTCTGTTATAGTATTGAATGGGGGACATTATGTCCTTATACCTGTTTTTCAATGGTAAAGTTTTCCCAGTACTTCGGGGAATTTTGTTCACATACCGCTGAGACAATGGGCTCATCACTCTCAGAATACATCACTATACAGAAGCTAAACTATGATGCTCTTGAACAAGAAAACGTAAATACCAACGTGAAGGATTACACGAGAGACACCATCCCGATGATGGCATTTCAGCCATCTCAGGAAATATTTTGGAAACAAGACCATGTTGAGTCACGTCTGCCTGTCATGGGAAAAAAAACAAACCGAAATACTAAGTGCAATTCCCGAGATCAAACTTACTCTACAGTGAATATCTTATCTTACTTACAGTGAATAATAATACTAAATTCTCCCTTTCGAGTGTGTGCAGTGCATCTGAACTTCCAGATCTTCTTGTGTGTCCCTCAGCGTGGTGAGCTCACCCAATCCCCATTCCCCCTGCTACTTTCCAGTGTTGGATTTTCTAATTAAAGGTGTGTGACACTGTTTTTCTTAACTCTAATCAACTCTCATATCGAACATTTTAGTCCTTCGAGCCGGATGTGCTTTGAATCACGCTTTGGAAACCTGCCACTTTGCAACTTTGAACTTTGACTCGGCGTCGTTTGTAAAGCCACATGTTTATTTTTCGTTATTATTTCACTGAACTCAAGTCTCAAACTCTCTCTCACAATTTTCTGTGTGGTAAACACTAATTTGATTGTGTATAAACTCTGAATATTTTGTAGTACAAGTGCTTATTGAAATTACTTATTTCGTTTTGGCGCGGAATCGCAATTTTTTCTTGGTTGCGTCGGTTGTACATGAACGAGGGAAACGACGCTCCCCCTCTTTGCAAATCAACTTGAACTGTATTGGACGGTATGCGCGCCTGCGCGAACTTCGTTTGGTGATTGTATCGATCGTGAGCGTTCTCCCCCCTCCGATCGATCAGCTGATCGACCGAACTCAAAGCGCATCAGCTGTGCAATTGATGTGAACGTTATTCTTCTCCTCTCCTTGCTCTCACAACAACAACACATATGCCTTTGTCAATAGTTTATCGAAGGACCAAAATGTTCGATATGGGAGTTGATTAGAGTTGAGAAAAACAGTGTCACATACCTTTAATTAGAAAATCCAACACTGGAAAGTAGCAGGGGAATGGGGATTTGGTGAGCTCACCACGCTGAGGGACACACAAGAAGATCTGGAAGTTCAGATGCACTGCACACACTCGAAAGGGAGAATTTAGTATTATTATTCACTGATAAAGAGATAGAGATGTTTTAATGTGGGGACATTCCACCACGAGGTGGTCAAAAGACCGAGATTGCCATAAAAATGGCGTGGCGTGGCACATACGTCTGATCGAGGAAGGTTTTAGACGCTAACTGAATAAAATCATGTTGGGGAAAATTTGAGTTTTCCATGAGAGGGAAAGAGACAGAGATAGATCACGCCATATGACGTAGGCATCGTATGATTTTAAGGAGAATATGGGGGAGGGGAATTGCCGTGGGGTGTGTGTGTGTGAGTAGAGTGTAATACATTTTACAGACTTAGAATAGATAATTAACATACAAATAATTGTTAAAAACCTATGCACACTGTTAATTAAATGTTAATAAAATTAATGATTAATGATGAAATTACTAATTAACATATTTACAAAACCGTACTGAACACTTACCTATCAACATTTCGCTAAATTTACTTTCAGAGAAAGATTTGTTTCGTCCAGACCACCTCCTCTGTCCTGTTAAGTAAATGTTTGACGTAGTTCGTCTTGGAAGCAAAATCTTAGAATGCTGGTAAGTGCCTTTGATGGACTTGTTTTCTGGGCATTTGAAAACAGAGAGGCTCCCTGAAACATATCGTAACCATTGAAGTAATGGATAACTAGAGGATTTAAATAAAGCTGTAAAAATAAAATTGTACATACTTTTACTCTTTCATACTACTGTAGATGATTAAATTTTGCCACGAGAAATAATGTTTGTTGTATGTGTGTTCAGGACTACTGAAACTGGGTTTATATACGAGTAAAGAATAGACTTATTTGAGAACTTCAAGTGAACATAATAAAATCAATTACCGTAACTGATGAGCAAAGAGTAGGCTAGTCAAATTTTAAAACTTTCACTGCAAGCAAGAATCAATTCTATAAATCATTTGGCCTTGTCTTGCATATTTTTTGACTTGGATGGTTATTTAGGCCTACCATATGGTATCTTTGTATATACAAAGATTTGGTTGGATACCAAATAACTAGTCATTACCAGTTTCTTCCGGTAGTTTTCTTTGGATAGCCTTCCTTCAAGATCATTGAATTCTTCTTCCAAAGAAAGTGGGAAAATGGAGTATTTCTTCGTCGATCTCCTCTAATTCCTCAATAGCTTCAGGAGCTGCTACCATTTGACCTGCTTTTTTATCAAGCATACCAACTATGTGTTTGTGGCTGTCTTCCATTGTAATTCTCAAAATTGTAATACTTCCCATAAAAAAAAGTAAAGTAAAAAAAAATAAAATATAGGCATTGATCATAAAACATATTACAAAAAAGCTTAGAACATAAAATATTTTTTGTACAATAACAAAGTTAGTAATTTGATTGTCCTAACATTGCCTGAGCTACGTAGGCTAAAAACAGAATACCAATTAATGTTTTAAGTCGCTCAGCGTATACTAAAATGGATAGCAGGACAACATTACATAAGTAAAATTTGCATTGATGGTGTATGCTTAGTTATGATTAAGTTTAAGATGTATATAGTGCCAACTTGTCCTTATATATAATACGTGAAGGCGATTTCTACGAAACACTACTCTTCCGTTAATAATGGACGGATTTTTTTTCAAACTATGTGTCAAAATTAAGTATATTTTGTGTAGACACCCCTTATCACCAATTCCTGTAATAAAAGTACTCGGGCTTTGCTCGACAGGCAATACAAAGCCTAATGTATTTCTTATGAAGAACAGATTTTTTACTTAAACAGACAAATAATTTGTATTAATCGCATACTAAAACAGCTGTTCATAGTAACACATGATACACACAAGAGCGTAGTTTTCAGTTTCGATGTAGAGCAACTCTACTCAACTAGAGTTTAGTGATTGATTACATCATCTTTGAGTTGACTCTTTAACCATCAGAAAGATTTGAAATAACGCCTATAATACTTTGTAATTGCTCGAATTCAAGCAACTAACAGGTGCACCAGTAGAATTAAATACTCATACTCATCTTATTTTTATCTCATGAAATTTATCTTAACTAGTTTTAAAATAGAATTAAAACAAAGTTAATTTTTAATTTTATTTAAATCCGAACTAAAGATTGCAGACAAGTGGTTGTCACAAGAGCGATGTGGCAATGTCACGATAGCCCGGTCTTGGTGTTGGCTGCCGCCAACTGCAGACTCTCGTGGCCCCTGGCTCGTACTGTAGGTTTTTAGAAGATTACCCTATTGCTGGACTAACCAAACCCAAAACTGGCCATATTACTCTTCCTTCTGATCTTAAACTAAATTTCATCATCCACAGAACTTTTTTAATAAATCTCTTAGTTGGACCCAAAACTTGATGGACCCAGTGACATACCTGCAGACTACGCACATTTTCTAATGTAATGCTGGATTTTCACAAAAATATTCCCTAAAAAGTGTTATATACGTATAGGGTACCACGATCAGGGTATCACGGTTTAGTGCATTTCGATATTGATTTATTTTCTGTTTGAATTACATTAGTCCTAATGAGCAGTTAGGTTTGCTGCAACGGAGATCATAATACAATTGTTAATAGGTTAGTATCAAATAAACACAAGAGCCGAATTTTATCATTATATATACCGTACCTAACAAAGCAAACAACGATAGTTTATTTTTTGAAAATTATCTGAAAGATGAAATATATAAAATAACTTATATTTCTTGGTGCAACAAAGTAGTTTATTAAAATTTTTTTTTTAGAAAAAACCAATTTTAGCGAATGGACTACCCAACTTAAGCCTCTATTCCCACCATCATACCACGCTGCTTAGCGAACGTTCAAATAAACATAGAATTACACTTTGTACTACATTTAATCAATATCTGATATTTATTGATTTATTGTTATAACAGACTACTATATTAGGTTAAAAGAAGGTTTTGAAAACTCTTACTTGAGAGTACACATATGCCATGGCTGATGGTTTCCAATGTGGGCGTTTCTTCAAAAACGCAAAAGTGTTTTTTCTCGATTGAGCATCTTTTTGCCTTTGTAGTTTTTTTGTCGTTCTTTTTCCGGTGTTCTCTGGAAAGAAGATGTAGCTGTCAACTCATCGGGAAATTGCAGATCTTGCCTTTCTGCTGCTTTTCTTGGGGATGACCTCACAGATTGTTTTGGTGAAGAAAGTTTAAGCAATTTTTGGAGTGAGGGTAGACTATCACTTTGAGAGTCAGAAATTCCATCGAGATGTCGGGGTCTTTTAACCCTCAAACCACGACCCCTTAACTCACTTTCTGAGACAGTGAGTGTTTTGTTACCGTGATTTAGTCGTATTGCATCCTTCATGCATCTGTCGAAAGAGTCTGACAAAAACAATCACAGCACTTGGATAACATAGTTATATTAATTTATCACTTATGCTTTTATCAACACTTACCAATATCTTTCTTTAAAATTTTAATCCTAAGCTGGATCCAATCATCCTTGTTTATAATGGAAGCAGCTTCCCTTGCCAGCTTCACAGCGGAGCTCCTTGATTTGTCGGGGTACCAACATCTTTCCGAACTTAGCAACCATTTGTTCGGGATTGCATCGTGCTCCCCTTGGTACTCTTTGAAGACAATGGTCCATACTGATGACATCCTAATGAAGATAACACAGTTTAATTTTAATAAAATATTTAACAAATATTTACACCTACAAATATGTCAAGACTTAACACTTGTTTGATAACCCCCCATGGGTGTTAAAACAAAACAAAAAACCTTGAAATTTCTTTACTTTTTATCTAACATCCTTAAGTTAATTATGTATTATGTTTATTTGTCTGTTAAAAGTACTGTAATTATGTGTTATAACATTCTTTAATTTATTGTAAAGGAAAATTTACATTTCTTTCTAAAGGGCTGAAAGAGTCATGTTTTGTTTTAGAAGGCAAAATTATGTAAACCATACTGACGGTTGTTATTAACCATTGTTTTTAAAGTTTTGTATTTTTGGATGTACATATTTACCTTGTTGTTGAATAAAGCACTTTTTCATTTAATTCAATGAACTTAAGCATATATGTCTTGTGCTTTATTGTTTAACAACAATGTAGCAAAGGAAAAGCAAACTGCTTTCCATTAAACATAAGCAACAAACATTTTCCTTGAATAGATTGAATAGGCCAAACCTTTCTTGGTCCCAGTCTCTCAACTTTTTTTATTCTTAACAAAGAACTTTGGCACACAGGTTGACTATATACATCTTTTTTCAATTGAAAACATTTTCCCCACAATCCCTTTTTCCAAGTCCTTAGATAAAAGTATATTCTCTCTACTACAACACTGTTATTTGGCAGAATTACACAACTATTTGGTGTTAAGGTTGTTACAGTAAAATTTTCAAAATTAATCTTTCTGTATTGGCGACCACGGCATAGAGCAGGCACTGGTCCATCATTGTGAACTGTTGATAAAAATGGAAAGTCAGTCTCAGTGTTAGATTTGTTGTTTTTTAAACTCTCAGCACTAGGTTCGGTCAACATTTCTTCAGTGATTCTCTTTGCTAAAAATAGAACTAACTATTTATTACATAGGTTAATATAGGTTTTAACCGGATTGCTGCAAGGGTTTGGATTTTCCTCTCACTTTCTTTTTTAAACTTTGTAAAAAGTTTTCGAAGCTGAAAGCAGAAATCGAATGTACTGTATAGTGAAATCCGGAATTTGTTCGGGAAAAAACTCTACATCTTCAACTAAATGAGTTAGGCTATGTACATTGTGACTTGTATGTACATCTTCATACAGGATCTTGAAGTTTTCCAAAAAACTGAACAAAAATGACTTAACATAAGCCATTTTCGTTCTGTCCAAACATGTCAATGGTTTTAATAAGAGTGATACAGCAACATGAAGGGAAATGAAGTGGAAATACTTGTCAGTGTCTTGAATGTTTTTAACACCACAGGGCCAAAATACAACAAACAAATTAAAAAACTCCGTTTCTTTCCAGTTTTGTGATGAGTCCCGAGGTTTTCGAGCAAACTCATTAGGCACAAAGTCCCTCAGAGAAACCAAATCTTATAAACAGCTGTTTTTATTTAGGCGTTCTTTTGAGCTTGAATTTAAGGCATTGTAACCGCATGATACGATTATGGTTTTGACCGGAGCCATACCACTCTGCCATTGAAGAAAAGATTAGGATTTTGGAAGACAATGAGGCAGGTAGGACTCAACGGAAACAGGAGAGAGGAGATATGAGATGAGTGGCAAACGCTTTGGGATCAGAGTGTTTTATGTTAACGTTTTAAAAGTAAACGTTCGGATGTACAGGGTGGCAATAAAGTCCGAAGACAGTTAAAAATTTTAAAAAAATAATGTAGATAGAGCTAAAACACTTGGCACAAAGTTACAGAGCAAAAAACTGTATTTTAACACATATTCAGTGATCCAATAACTCTTCAGGGGGACGGCCCACAAGGATTCGGAAGAAAATCTTAAATAATAGCATCGGTCAATATGCACATCAAATGAAAGGTCCGATTTAGTAGAATAGAATGCTACAAACCGCACTTTAAAAGAATGATCCTGCGCAAAATGGCAACCGTTCATATATTTCTTGAATCTGCCATTTTGAATCTTTAAACAACTGCCATTTTTTACGCAGGCGTTCTTTTGAGCTTGAATTGACGGCATTGTAATCTACTAGGATGGGTATCTGTTAATCCAGACCACAGAGCACTACCATACCTCTCATTTTCTACTCTCTTAATACAGATAATATATCTTATTATTTTTTGTCTCCTCCTCCCGTTTTCAATATTTATTCTTTGGACTTTCCACAAAACTGATTATCTGCTTAACTTGTTCTTAACCTACTGAATATTACAAACATTAATATTTACTCCCAAAAAGCTAATTAGTTCCTTTTTATAAACAGCTGTTTTTACTCAGGCGTTCTTTTGAGCTTGAATTTAAGGCATTGTAATCTACTAGGCATTGTTACCGCATGATACGATTATGGTTTTGACCGGAGCCATACCACTCTGCCATTGAAGAAAAGATTAGGATTTTTGATGACAAGGAGGCGGGTAGGACTCAACGGAAACAGGAGGAAGGAGTTATGAGATGAGTGGCAAATGCATTGGGAGCAGAGTGTTTTATGTTAACGTTTTAAAAGTAATCGTTCGGATATACAGAGTGGTAATAAAGTCCAAAGACATTTAAATGTTTTAAAAAATAATGTAGATAGAGCTACAAAACTTGGTACAAAGTTACAGAGCATAAAACTGAGTATTACAAAAATTAATATTTACTCCCAAAAAGCTAATGAGTTTCTTTTTATAAACAGCTGTTTTTACTCAGGCGTTCTTTTGAGCTTGAATTTAAGGCATTGTAATGTACTAGGCATTGTAACCGCATGATACAAATATGGTTTTGACCGGAGCCATATTACTGCGGTTGTCTACAATAATGATTATAAATTTTAAAAAACATTATTTTTTCAATTTCTTCTATTTGGTGGTGTTCTATGACTTTCCTATATTTCCATGGTTTGCAAATTAACTTAACCACCCTTCGTGTTGGGTTTAAGTTTAATATTAAACTTTTGAAGACGCTGTACAAATGGTACTGAGCCAGCAATGCTGTACGTATGAGTGTTCTGGGGAAAGGACGCCAGGAAGATAAGATTGAAAAGTAAACTTTTGAGTATGCAAAGAAGAGTTTTGTTGAAAGTAGGGAAATCATAAAACACAGTACCGCATGATACGATTATAGTTTTGACCGGAGCCATACCTCTCTACCATTGAAGAAAAGATTAGGATTTTGGAAGACAAGGAGGCGGGAAGGACTCGACGGAAACAGGAGAGAGGAGATATGAGATGAGTGGCAAACGCTTTGGGATCAGAGTGTTTTATGTTAACGTAGTAAAAGTAATTGTTCGGATGTACAGGGTGGTAATAAAATATTTAAAAATAAAAAAAATAATGTATATAGAGCTACAATACTTGGTACAAAGTTACAGAGCTTACAACTGTATTTTACCACATATTCAGTGATCCAATAACGCTTCAGGGGGACGGCCCACAAGGAGTCGGAAGAAAATCTTAAATTAAAGCAAAGGTCAATATGCCGTCAAATGAAAGGCCCGTTTTAGTAAAATACAATGCCGCAAACCACCCTTCAAAAGTCTGATCCTGCGCAAAATGGCAGCCGTTCAAAGATATCTTGAAACTGCCATTTTCAATCTTTGAACGACTCCCTTTTTTACTCAGGCATTCTTTTGAGCTTGAATTTACGGCATTGTAATCTACTAGGATGGGTATCTGTTAGACCAGACCACAGAGCCATACCAATCTACCATTGAAGAAAAGGTTAGGATTTTGGATGACAAGGAGGCAGGTAGGACTCAACGGAAACAGGAGAGAGGAGTTATTAGATGAGTGGCAAATGCATTGGGAGCAGAGTGTTTTATGTTAACGTTTTAAAAGTAAACGTTCGGATGTACAGGGTGGCAATAAAGTCCGAAGACAGTTAAAAATTTTAAAAAAATAATGTAGATAGAGCTAAAACACTTGGCACAAAGTTACAGAGCAAAAAACTGTATTTTAACACATATTCAGTGATCCAATAACTCTTCAGGGGGACGGCCCACAAGGATTCGGAAGAAAATCTTAAATAATAGCATCGGTCAATATGCACATCAAATGAAAGGTCCGATTTAGTAGAATAGAATGCTACAAACCGCACTTTAAAAGAATGATCCTGCGCAAAATGGCAACCGTTCATATATTTCTTGAATCTGCCATTTTGAATCTTTAAACAACTGCCATTTTTTACGCAGGCGTTCTTTTGAGCTTGAATTGACGGCATTGTAATCTACTAGGATGGGTATCTGTTAATCCAGACCACAGAGCACTACCATACCTCTCATTTTCTACTCTCTTAATACAGATAATATATCTTATTATTTTTTGTCTCCTCCTCCCGTTTTCAATATTTATTCTTTGGACTTTCCACAAAACTGATTATCTGCTTAACTTGTTCTTAACCTACTGAATATTACAAACATTAATATTTACTCCCAAAAAGCTAATTAGTTCCTTTTTATAAACAGCTGTTTTTACTCAGGCGTTCTTTTGAGCTTGAATTTAAGGCATTGTAATCTACTAGGCATTGTTACCGCATGATACGATTATGGTTTTGACCGGAGCCATACCACTCTGCCATTGAAGAAAAGATTAGGATTTTTGATGACAAGGAGGCGGGTAGGACTCAACGGAAACAGGAGGAAGGAGTTATGAGATGAGTGGCAAATGCATTGGGAGCAGAGTGTTTTATGTTAACGTTTTAAAAGTAATCGTTCGGATATACAGAGTGGTAATAAAGTCCAAAGACATTTAAATGTTTTAAAAAATAATGTAGATAGAGCTACAAAACTTGGTACAAAGTTACAGAGCATAAAACTGAGTATTACAAAAATTAATATTTACTCCCAAAAAGCTAATGAGTTTCTTTTTATAAACAGCTGTTTTTACTCAGGCGTTCTTTTGAGCTTGAATTTAAGGCATTGTAATGTACTAGGCATTGTAACCGCATGATACAAATATGGTTTTGACCGGAGCCATATTACTGCGGTTGTCTACAATAACGATTATAAATTTTAAAAAACATTATTTTTTCAATTTCTTCTATTTGGTGGTGTTCTATGACTTTCCTATATTTCCATGGTTTGCAAATTAACTTAACCACCCTTCGTGTTGGGTTTAAGTTTAATATTAAACTTTTGAAGACGCTGTACAAATGGTACTGAGCCAGCAATGCTGTACGTATGAGTGTTCTGGGGAAAGGACGCCAGGAAGATAAGATTGAAAAGTAAACTTTTGAGTATGCAAAGAAGAGTTTTGTTGAAAGTAGGGAAATCATAAAACACAGTACCGCATGATACGATTATAGTTTTGACCGGAGCCATACCTCTCTACCATTGAAGAAAAGATTAGGATTTTGGAAGACAAGGAGGCGGGAAGGACTCGACGGAAACAGGAGAGAGGAGATATGAGATGAGTGGCAAACGCTTTGGGATCAGAGTGTTTTATGTTAACGTAGTAAAAGTAATTGTTCGGATGTACAGGGTGGTAATAAAATATTTAAAAATAAAAAAAATAATGTATATAGAGCTACAATACTTGGTACAAAGTTACAGAGCTTACAACTGTATTTTACCACATATTCAGTGATCCAATAACGCTTCAGGGGGACGGCCCACAAGGAGTCGGAAGAAAATCTTAAATTAAAGCAAAGGTCAATATGCCGTCAAATGAAAGGCCCGTTTTAGTAAAATACAATGCCGCAAACCACCCTTCAAAAGTCTGATCCTGCGCAAAATGGCAGCCGTTCAAAGATATCTTGAAACTGCCATTTTCAATCTTTGAACGACTCCCTTTTTTACTCAGGCATTCTTTTGAGCTTGAATTTACGGCATTGTAATCTACTAGGATGGGTATCTGTTAGACCAGACCACAGAGCCATACCAATCTACCATTGAAGAAAAGGTTAGGATTTTGGATGACAAGGAGGCAGGTAGGACTCAACGGAAACAGGAGAGAGGAGTTATTAGATGAGTGGCAAATGCATTGGGAGCAGAGTGTTTTATGTTAACGTTTTAAAAGTAAACGTTCGGATGTACAGGGTGGCAATAAAGTCCGAAGACAGTTAAAAATTTTAAAAAAATAATGTAGATAGAGCTAAAACACTTGGCACAAAGTTACAGAGCAAAAAACTGTATTTTAACACATATTCAGTGATCCAATAACTCTTCAGGGGGACGGCCCACAAGGATTCGGAAGAAAATCTTAAATAATAGCATCGGTCAATATGCACATCAAATGAAAGGTCCGATTTAGTAGAATAGAATGCTACAAACCGCACTTTAAAAGAATGATCCTGCGCAAAATGGCAACCGTTCATATATTTCTTGAATCTGCCATTTTGAATCTTTAAACAACTGCCATTTTTTACGCAGGCGTTCTTTTGAGCTTGAATTGACGGCATTGTAATCTACTAGGATGGGTATCTGTTAATCCAGACCACAGAGCACTACCATACCTCTCATTTTCTACTCTCTTAATACAGATAATATATCTTATTATTTTTTGTCTCCTCCTCCCGTTTTCAATATTTATTCTTTGGACTTTCCACAAAACTGATTATCTGCTTAACTTGTTCTTAACCTACTGAATATTACAAACATTAATATTTACTCCCAAAAAGCTAATTAGTTCCTTTTTATAAACAGCTGTTTTTACTCAGGCGTTCTTTTGAGCTTGAATTTAAGGCATTGTAATCTACTAGGCATTGTTACCGCATGATACGATTATGGTTTTGACCGGAGCCATACCACTCTGCCATTGAAGAAAAGATTAGGATTTTTGATGACAAGGAGGCGGGTAGGACTCAACGGAAACAGGAGGAAGGAGTTATGAGATGAGTGGCAAATGCATTGGGAGCAGAGTGTTTTATGTTAACGTTTTAAAAGTAATCGTTCGGATATACAGAGTGGTAATAAAGTCCAAAGACATTTAAATGTTTTAAAAAATAATGTAGATAGAGCTACAAAACTTGGTACAAAGTTACAGAGCATAAAACTGAGTATTACAAAAATTAATATTTACTCCCAAAAAGCTAATGAGTTTCTTTTTATAAACAGCTGTTTTTACTCAGGCGTTCTTTTGAGCTTGAATTTAAGGCATTGTAATGTACTAGGCATTGTAACCGCATGATACAAATATGGTTTTGACCGGAGCCATATTACTGCGGTTGTCTACAATAATGATTATAAATTTTAAAAAACATTATTTTTTCAATTTCTTCTATTTGGTGGTGTTCTATGACTTTCCTATATTTCCATGGTTTGCAAATTAACTTAACCACCCTTCGTGTTGGGTTTAAGTTTAATATTAAACTTTTGAAGACGCTGTACAAATGGTACTGAGCCAGCAATGCTGTACGTATGAGTGTTCTGGGGAAAGGACGCCAGGAAGATAAGATTGAAAAGTAAACTTTTGAGTATGCAAAGAAGAGTTTTGTTGAAAGTAGGGAAATCATAAAACACAGTACCGCATGATACGATTATAGTTTTGACCGGAGCCATACCTCTCTACCATTGAAGAAAAGATTAGGATTTTGGAAGACAAGGAGGCGGGAAGGACTCGACGGAAACAGGAGAGAGGAGATATGAGATGAGTGGCAAACGCTTTGGGATCAGAGTGTTTTATGTTAACGTAGTAAAAGTAATTGTTCGGATGTACAGGGTGGTAATAAAATATTTAAAAATAAAAAAATAATGTATATAGAGCTACAATACTTGGTACAAAGTTACAGAGCTTACAACTGTATTTTACCACATATTCAGTGATCCAATAACGCTTCAGGGGGACGGCCCACAAGGAGTCGGAAGAAAATCTTAAATTAAAGCAAAGGTCAATATGCCGTCAAATGAAAGGCCCGTTTTAGTAAAATACAATGCCGCAAACCACCCTTCAAAAGTCTGATCCTGCGCAAAATGGCAGCCGTTCAAAGATATCTTGAAACTGCCATTTTCAATCTTTGAACGACTCCCTTTTTTACTCAGGCATTCTTTTGAGCTTGAATTTACGGCATTGTAATCTACTAGGATGGGTATCTGTTAGACCAGACCACAGAGCCATACCAATCTACCATTGAAGAAAAGGTTAGGATTTTGGATGACAAGGAGGCAGGTAGGACTCAACGGAAACAGGAGAGAGGAGTTATTAGATGAGTGGCAAATGCATTGGGAGCAGAGTGTTTTATGTTAACGTTTTAAAAGTTAACGGTCGGATATACAGGGTGGTAATGAAATCCGAAGACGGTTAAATAAAAAAAATAGATGGAGCTACAATACTTGGTACAAAGTTACAGAGCATAAAACTGTATTTTAACGCATATTCAGAAATCCAATAACTCTTCAGGGGGACGGTCCACAAGGAGTTGGAAGAAAATCTTAAACAGAAGCATAGGTCAATATGCACATCAAATGAAAGGCCCGTTTTAGTAAAATACAATGCCGCAAACCACCCTTCAAAAGTCTGATCCTGCACAAAATGGCAGCCGTTCAAAGATTTCTTGAATCTGCCATTTTGAATCTTTAAACGACTCCCTTTTTATAATCAGGCGTTCTTGTAGCTGTCTTTTCAGCTTATTTTTAGCGTACCGGTATTAGTAAAATTTTTAGAATAAATGGTTTTCTTCAGTGGTGAGTTTATTGATTATAATACCGTGTAGATTATGGTAGGAAATGTAGATTCTATAATCTTTGGTAAAACTAACTAATGTAACTTATGCCTTATGCCCTAGATCACCTAGGCCTACGGAGTTTTCACGCCTACCAGAATAAAAGAAAGAGAATTTTCTAAACGAAGCGGTAGGCCTGCAACTGATTTTTCTTCTTCAATAGAGATTAATTGTCGTACAATATCAATTGGTAACAAATTTACTCGTAAGATAAATTTATGCACAGTTTTATTACAGCTGTAAGACTTCCCATTTAAGTACAGGTATCATTGAAATTGTATAACTTCCATTGAACAGAAATGAGATAAGTAGATATTGATACACAGATATATTAATTTTCACACAATTATAATATGACGAATTCAAAAAAGGTGTATCCGTCAAATGTGCAACAAATTATGTGAACTATCACTTATCAACTTTGTAAGCTATAATGGTGTTACTATTATGGTTAAACATGTTTTACCTGTGAAACATTTATTTTTAAATCTGAAAGAGTACAAACTATTAGTGCATACGAAACATAATTTCACTATTTTACGAGATCTATGTTTGACAACAAATGGTTGAGCAGATCTTCAGAGAGTGTCTCCAGCTGATGCAGAAATAAAAACGTATCTCCTTATACTTGGACTTTTAAATCAAATGGCTACCATACAAAGTAGGTATTTTAAGCCAAGTATGAATGGGGATGAGTGTAGAATAAGTGGCGTAATCTTGTAGTCTTGTTAGTGACTAAGTCCGACATATACCTTAGACACAGCTGTTAATTAATAGCCCATACAGCTTCGGATGTTATATCTGGTTTTGTGTATACACTTTAATTTTATTTCTTGACTAATATCGATATTGATTTGTATTTGTGCGAAAATGTTATTTTATTTGTCAAGGGAATGAGCGGCCCTCTAGTCTATGTTTGTTACCGTACCTTATTTAATGAAGCACAAGATAAAACAGAATAAATTAAAGGAAGGTAAAAAAACCTTTTAGCGAATTTCCCTGTAGGGAAGTAGCTATTACCGTAGGTGGCACGGTAAGACCTAGGCCCGGGACCGATTTAGTTTTTTTATTTTGATGTCCCCAGAGGCCAAAAACACCATTCGTTCAAATATATATATATATATATTTATATGTGTGTGTATATATATTTATATATATACGTTCGTGAACGCGATAACTTGAGTAATTTTCGTCCGATTATGATGAAATCTGGTTTTAAGGTGTAAGGCAGGATAAACTTGAGTGAGTTCGCGAACCAGCATGATCGGACCATGGCAACGGGGTTTTACGAGGGGGGTTTTTGGGGTAAAAAATGGTTTTCTCATTTTTGACCCTCAAAACATAAAATTTCCCATTTTCTTTCTAGACTTTTTTAAGGGGCTTAATAAACAAATAATTTAGTACATCAAAGTGCTTTTGTACAATTAACGGAGAAAATTCAAAAAAATATAAATTTTAAATTCCAATGTTATTCTCATGGAGAATATTGTAAAAAGTTGTAGTTTCATTGTTTATGGATATATTTTGATATGGCATTTTTTTATATTTTATAATAAGCTATTACTACTTTACTAAAAATACATTTTATTAGTTTCCTTGTAGCAGCAAACGTAGTTACTCATTAAACCTAATATTATTTAAATATATTTAATTGAAGATCAATTCAGACAAACGGAAATTTGCTTAGTTGGCAGGTTTGCTGCGGCGGGGGTATTTATAAATAAGGAAGAAGGCGGTTTATGAACACATGAACAATAAACAATTATGAATAATTAATTGGGTCTATTTACAAAAACTTGTATAATATAAATGGCGTCTTCTCTGCACAGTGGGCAGCGCAGCCCGTTGGGGTTTTCCGCTGCCGCTGTCCTCAAGTGTTCAGTGCAGTCCCCACAAATGCACTGGTGACCGCACGGAGCCATAACGTGCGTAGCTTTCGCAACCCGGCAAGCCACGCATTCACTTTCTTGAATTCCAGCTCTTGGCACAATTGCCGGTTCATCTACAGACATTTACGGGTTAGTTCGTGATTCTCAGCAATTTAATGAGCAAAACACATTGTGTAGGTCAAATCAAACAAACCCATTCATTGTAATGTTAAATAAAAAAAAATAACACCTTAGTCCTTGAATTAATATTATTGACTTCGAAAATCACTTGACAAAATAGCTCAGCCCGTGTAGAACTATCAAAGTTTTACTTATAGTTTGTACTTAGTTAACGTTACTGAGTAAATTGAGTTGACATAAAGCAACGGTAGGAAACAGTAAGTTGCCCGTTTAGTTTCGATTGGCTGAGAAGTCTACATATTCAACTGAGATCACATCACCGATCTAGGCTATCGTCTAGGCTATGTGCATAAAAACAATCTTTCGGTGGTTCAATTTGTTATTACGATGCATTTTATTCTACGGCGGGATAAATCTTTGACATGGGTATGGACCGTCAAGTTCTGTCTATTCACAACTTGTATTTAGAAACATGCTGTTACTGAAATGGAAATCGATACAATGTTTGATTTAATTCTAATACAGTATATACATGCGTATCATAGTAGGAATGATCGTGATAGGTTAAAAAATGTTTTTTTTACAGACACCAAACAAAGTTGTCATCCAACTTTCACAGATTACAGAAAACCTTACTTTGGCGCACACCAGTATTCCAATCAAACAACACAAAACAGGGTGACTTTATTAAGCACTTAATCCGTGTACGCTTGAAAATAAGTTAGCAACACTTAAATACATTACGACTATGTTACAGTGTTTCCCATTTCGTTTGATGTTTGGATTTAACCTCACCTAAAAACGTGTTGTAGGCTACAGTGTTTTAAAGACCACTTATTTATATGGTTTTTAGTAACTGTAAAAATATAATGTGCAACACGAGTACAAATTGCCCCCACTAGTTACACAAATAACTTTTGTAATATGAAACATACACAAATTTGAAGGAACATAACAAAAAATAGGAAAAGTCTAAGATTAAGCTAAGAATAACGATAGAAAAGTATATCGTTAGTTCCTTTTGCAATATCTGAACCGTGTTTTCTGATTGAATATATTATATTAGTATAATAAATTGTATAATATGTAATGTAAATTGGTTATATTGGCCATGTGATATTCAATTTTAATATGTCTTATTCCATAGGAGCTAGCTCATACCATTGAAGACATCTAGGGCCGCTATTCCATGTCATCATGCTCTGATGACATGTCGCGATCTACGTAGATTGTCCTTGCAGCAATGCGATGACTGGCCGCGACCAAAAACTGGCCAATTGTAATCTTGCCACCGACGAACTTGTTCTGAATGGTTGCAATGTTCTGATCTTGTATCAGCCATTTGTTGCGCTGTTTACGTGATGAAGGCAGCCCTTGTTGTAAATTTATGAAATTGTAAATTTCCTTGGTGGAAATGGATATCAAACCATCTGCAATGTTTAAAAAATATTTTAAAAATCAAGCCATCAATTTAGAACTTCTATTTTAGAATTCAGCCTGTGATATATTATATTGAATCTATTCATGAAAAAATTGTCATAAAAAATAATGGGAAATGTGAGCTACCATTTTACAAAATTTCTGCCCTATCCGACAAGTAGTTAATGTGACCATCCCCTTACGAAGGTTGGATACTCTGCTAGTCAATAGTAATTTTAAAATAATAATACGACTTACTCCAAAAGTTCCACGTGTTTCCTTGAAGTCGTATGGTTTTATTTATTCTCATGTTCAGAGATTCCTGACTGTTGTTCGTTCTTTTCATTTGTCCATAAACTGAGAATGACTTGGGTGTCACGTTTTGAACTCATTCTCTTTTGAAGTACCTAGAACAGAATCTTTCGTCAGTTGTATTACTTATTTGGTGTTACTACATTATTGTTGAGTCCAAATGAAATACTAATGGTTATACATAAAATTTTATTAACAATTATTTGTGCGACAACTGGAATAATAAATTATAAATTTTTCCAAACTAATACAGTGAAACCTATTTATTCAAACTATCTCAAATATCTTGCCTTTGTGTTTTTCAACAAGTTCTCAATCAGACAAATATTGATTAAATTTAGTTAAACACTTTAAAAATCCAAGTGGACAAGTGGAAGCCATCTTGAAAATCTTGTTCATGAACACTTTGTTCAGAGTTAGAAGTGAAGACAAATAGCCAATCAGAAAGCTCGTCTCACGGCAATCGGCAAATCAGAAGACTTGTACCACAGCTGCAACTCTTACACTATTACCATCTATTACACTACACTACACGTACAAATTAACATTTTTCATCTCATTATAAACTAGTGACACCAAACACATTTTTTCTCATTTCTTTGTTCTTTAGTATTAAGTAGCAGAAAATAGGATCTCAAAAGTCATGACAAAAGCAGGTAACTTAGTTAAGCATTTTTTAAGATAGGTTAGGGGAAAATTTTAAACAAAATTAGGCTAGGCCTAGGCTAGTTGAAACCAAAGAAACACAAACCTCCCTTCCAACACCTCAGGACCATTACCCACCAAAGACCCCTCATTCCCCTCACCCCCCTTTTTACCTTTCATATAAGCTAGTACATAGAGAAAAGGAAAAAAAAAGGTACGGACAGAAAGTGAAAAATCTTTGGAACAAAATCCAGAAACCCTTGACGACTCTGAATCAGAGCTAGCCTTCTGCGCTGTATGTAATGTGTCGATAGGAAAAAATGACAAGGCAGTGGAATGCGACTGCCCAAAGTGGTATCATATCAGATGTGTAAATATAACTGACAAACAGTACAGAGCTATGCTATCAAATACCTTTATTTTGACTTGGGCATGCAAAGAGTGCCTTAAGCTAAACACCAAACAAACAACAAACCCTGTAAAGACCAATGTAAATAAGGACTTGCAACTAAACGGAGTTATAGAAATTCTTATGACGGATATAAACGATCTTAAGGAACAGCTGGACGGAAAAATGCAGAAAACTTAAAGCTCTCAGAAATAATTGCAAAAAAAATGCAAGTCATATATAAACTCGAAGAAACTATACAAGACCTAGTTAAAAACACAAACATCAAACATGTCCCACTTAAACCACTAGGCCTATCACCCCAAAAATCTACAATAGACAAGAACAAACACTGTGTGAAAACACAGAACAAAATGAACGGCAAACCTGAAGAGAAAACCATAAACCCAAGGAAACACATCGGTACTGGTAACCACCCGCACGAAGAAAATGCACATACGCCTACAGAAAATGAAATACCATCCATAGACCTAACTGCAACAAACCCACACAAATCAGATAACCCAGCTTTATTGCATCAAACTCAGCCACTTGATCCAAGCCGACACTACTACAAGCATAGGCCTGAAGCCTTATTTGTAAGTGATTCACTGCTCCGTGGAGCTACAAATATTATGAAAACCCACCACAAAGCTAACATAACTCCGAAAATAATGCCTGGAGCCACAACTAGTGAATGTAGCCGCTACCTACACTACCTCAAATACCCTCCCCCCAAAATAATACTGAACATAGGATCAAACAACACCATCTTTTCTAAAACACCAAATCAAATCATGAGACCAATATGGAAAATGATAGAGGCAAATATGAGCCAATTCACCACCACAGAGTGGTATATCAATAATATCCCATACAGAAAAGATGTCAGGGATAAGTTTATTGACGATGTGAATGAAGCTATTAAATTCATGTGCTCAGAATTAAAAGTAAATTATGTAGACATCAACAGCCTACTCACAGATGACTGTATGGGACTTGATCAGATACACCCAAATAGAAAAGGAGCGCACAAACTAGCTAGCAGTATCCTGAACCTAACCAACATAAAACACCACCAAATCGGACAATTCAAAACAACGGAGGATCGGCTACCTACGGAGGACCAAACTTCGAAGGCACCGACTGAACAACTGAACGACTTGACGACAATGGAGCAGGAGACTCCAGATCCAAAAAAACCCGAAAATGAAAACCAGCCTAAAACTAAGCCCGGACATGACAACTACCCGATTGAAGCCAACACAGAAGAAAACCAAAAACCCCTCCAAACTGACCCAAACTTCAAAAACCCAAATCAAATCCCAAAATCCTAGAAAAAAAAACCGGACTGACACTCTACTACGTAAACATACAAAGAGGCCTCCAAAAAATGATCGAAAAACTAATAATCGAAACTAATAACCTGAAACCTGATCTTATAATTATAACTGAACATGGCCATACTTCTGACCAAATAAAGCAAATAAACATCGAAGGCTATACACTGACGTCAGAGTTCTCCCGCACTAAGCATAAGTGGGGAGGAGTAGCAATCTTCTCAAAAAATGATATAAAACAAAATATTCTATCTGTAAATACCATCAAAAATAGCCAAGAATGTATAGCTGAATTTGCAGCAGCAGAACTAAAAGACAAACATACAAAAACTTCTGATAATAGGCCTATACCGCTCCCCAAGCGAAAACATAGATAAGTTTATACAACTATTAGATACCTTACTTCAACTGCATACAAGTAAAAACAAAGATATAGTTATTCTCGGCGATTTTAACCTCAAGTTGCAGAATAAAGACGATACTCAGGTTAAGAACCTAATCAACATACTAGGATCTCACAATATAAATTTTATCGACACACCTCATACTAGAATTACAGCGACATCAAAAAACTCAATAGACGGATGCGCCTCAAATCTCAATACTTCCCAAATAAATGCAAAAACCAGCCAAAACAACCTTTCAGACCACGAACCTATTGTATGTAACATAAAAAACTTTAAAACTCTCTTGACAAAACCATTAAAAAAAATCATTAGGCCTATCTCACCTCAAAATTTAGAAGAAATAAAAAGGAGGTGTTTGGCCGAAGCCCAGCGGTCCCTCCACCACCCCTGGTTTAAGTCAGAGACTTATTCACCAGGCCGCTTTCCTGAAATATCTTCGGATTCCTCTTCCTGCTGTCAGCTTTAATCCATGTCCTTCCAGGCACATTCTGTGCCTAACCAACACCTCTCCCCTCACCTAGTACCCTCTGTACTAGGGTCATCGGATTTTTTTTTTCTTTCTTTCCAATCTTCTTAATTTTATCTTTCTTTCCTAACATTTTTCTTTTCAAATTCCAGCCTGTCTTCCTGCATTTTCAAATTCATGCTTTTTCTTCCCTATCCTTCGGCACATTCTGGCAAACTCCAGCGCAGATTCTTTGGTTCTCAAGAAGTTGATCTTCTCCCAATCCCATGTCTTTTGTTGGAGGAATTCCCTCATGTCGCTTCTTTCTTCTTCATAGAATGGGCACTCCATCAGTACGTGCTGCGATGTCTCCAGCTCTCCGCAATGAGTGCAATGGTCATCATCGACGAGGTTGAAACTTTTCAGCTTTGCCTTGAAGTTGCCGTGTCCGCTGACGAACTGTGTAGTGTAGTGATCGGTTTCCCAATGGACTTTCTTTCTGAACCTCACATCCGGAACGAACGCAAAGGTTTCCCTTCCTTTTGTGCTAGACTCCCACCGTCTCTGCCAGTCAACGAGTGTTTCTTCTCTTCGGATCCTCATGCTATCCTTGACGTTGATACCTTCTTCTTTGTCCCTTCTTCTCTTAATCCTTTCTTCAACCATCAAGTCAAGCGGGATTACCCCGGCAATCACTCGGACAGCTTCGTGGGATATCGTGCTGTAGCCCTTGATCACACCCAACAACAGTTTTCTCTGCAGACTCATCAACTTTGACTTCTCACCTCGTCCCCTCATTCGTTGGCCCCACATCTCACAGCCGTACAGCATCATTGGTTCAAGCGCACCGATGTACAATCTTCTCAAGTTCTCGCATCTCATGCCATTGTTTGCCTTGGCCAGTCCTTTTAACTTTCCGAATGCCCTCATAGTCTTGTCATAGTCATAGTCTTGAAATAAAAAGGAGACTTAGTAAAGAAACCTGGAGAGAAGTGTATGAGAGTCAGTCTGTGGAACAAAAATACAATAATTTTATCAACATTATAAGAAGAGAGATGGATGAAATTATGCCAAGAACTCAAAAAATATTTAAGCCTAAAAATAAATCATACTTCTGGGACGAAAACCTACAAAAACTGAAAGCTGTCTTAACAACATCACAAAACAAATACAATACCACCGGACGAGAAGAAGACAAGCAGACCCTCACCATCCTAAAACGTACATACGACCTGGAAATCAAAAAGAAAAAATCACAACACACCCTAAGCAAAATTTCTAACTCAACAAATCAAAGCAAGGAGATATGGACAACCATAAATAAGGAAAGAAAGCCTAAAGAGCACACACGTAAAAATCTAACCATCGAAATCAATAATCAGCTCATCGACAATCCCAAAATTATAAGTAATGCCTTAAATTCATACTTTGTAGATCAAGGAACACCCGATGATAAAAACCCAAGCACCACTCCTACATCACTCCAACAAGAACCCAAAAGCTATACCCATAACCTAACAACTTTCAAACCGATAAACGAACAAGACCTGGCAAAAATCTTTAAAAAACTACCTCCGAAAAATTTTTCTGGATACGACGAAATACCAAATAAAATTATTAAATACTGTCAACAAGAGCTACTGTCACCCCTCGTCAACATCATAAATGCATCAATTCATCAAGCAATAGTACCGACAAAAATGAAAATAGCAACAGTATACCCAAAACATAAAAAAATGAAACTACAAAAATATCAAATTACAGACCGATATCCATCCTTCCCACCCTATCAAAATACCTCGAAAAAGTAATCTACGAACAAATCATGGAACACCTAATTAATATTGATTTTCTTTCGCCTAATCAACACGGCTTCCGCAAAAATAAGTCCATAAACACAGCCTTAAATCAACTCTGTGAAACCATCACCTCTTACTGGGAGAAAAAACAAAATGTATCTGGAATTTTTCTTGATATCCAAAAAGCTTTTGATAGCCTAAATCAAACCATCCTCATCAACAAGCTTAATGAAATGAATATAAAGGGGAATGCCCTAAATTGGGTAATAAGCTACTTTACAAACCGTTTCCAGCAGGTAGAAATAAACTACTACAACAATAACACAGAATTAAAAGCCAAATCAACACTACAACGTACAACTCGAGGTATTCCCCAAGGGTCGGTACTGGGACCTCTGTTCTTCATAATTTACATAAATAACCTACCAGACCTTCTACCAATGGACAAGACCAGCATTATATTCGCCGACGACACAACCATCCTCTTTCCCACAAAAATTGGCCAGGAATCATCAGACATAAAAGAAACAATTGAGCAAGCAATAGAAATTTGTAAAACCCTGGACCTCAAAATTAATAAATCCAAAACTTTAAATGTTAACTTCGCCACCACAAGTAAACAACCTGAACTATCAACCGAAGAAGCATTGATAACAACAGCAACTCATACAACTTTCCTGGGCATAACCATTGATCAACACCTGACCTGGAATAACCACCTGGAAAAACTTGGGAAAAATTATCATCCTCACTTTTTGCCATACGAAGAATACGCTCTATAACTGATAAAAATACTTCAAAAATAGCCTACTACGCACTCTTCGAATCTCACTTACGCTTCGGAATAGTAGCCTGGGGGACAGCGGCGGATTGTTACATCTACATAATCCAAATTCTTCAAAAAATGGCATTAAGAATCATTGAGAACCTACAACCACAAGAGCATTGTAAACCATACTTCGTTAAAAACAAAATCCTTACCGTTCCAAACCTATACATCCTTGAAGTTGTAAACCTCCTAAAACTAAACCCCCCAAAGCTTAGGGAAAACTGCCACAAATATAGCTTGAGAAACACAAAAACAAACTTCGATATCCAACAACACAGATTGTCAAAAACCAGCAAAATACCCCAAATCATGGGGTCAAAAATCTTTAATGCTCTCCCAGAACATATAAAACAAATCAAATCTCCAAAACCTTTTTTTAAATCACTCAAAGAATATTTAGTCCAGAAACCATTCTACAAATTAGAAGAGTTCTTTGAAGAGGACACTGCTCACCACAAAGATAGGCTTTAAAATAAACCCACTTTACACCATACACACACACACATTAACACTACAATAACACAACAAAAAAAGAAGATGACGATTCCCTAGTCTCTACGACTACGGAGAAGAGGACCAAGGTAAAAGGTAAAAGGTAAAAGTGTGATTGAAAAGTCCCGGAATGGTGTAATATAGTTTATACTTATTATATATATATATATATATATATGTATAAATGAATCTTGGCAAACCAATTATAGCCATATATGTCTGCTCTTTTAAGCTATTATTACTTTTCTATGCCCACGAGGAGTCAGACGAAATTCTTTAAACAGCATCATAGGTATAGTTTGGTATAAAATGAAAGGTCTCCATGACTAAAATACATTGCCAACTCAAACGGATAATAGAGTAAAAAATCGGAGATTAAAGAAATATTTCAAATGCTGACATTTTTCACTCTGTTATGCATTTGAGTTTGTGTTTGAGGGAATGTATTTTTATAAAATAAAACCTTTAATTTGATACCAAACTTTCACGCTTTTGATACCTATCACGCTATTTGAGAATTTCGTGTTATTTCACGTGGGCCGTCCCCCTTAATAGGCAAAAGGTAAAAATGACTTGAAATAGTAGATAGTAGAGCTAGAGCTCAGCTGATCGATCTAAATTACAAGCCATGTAGAAATGGGAATCATAATAATTGTTCTCTATGCAATCTAAATAAAGATGAAACTGTATTTCACTTTGTTGATGAGTGTCCAATCTTAAAATGGGTTCGGTTTAGATGGTTAGGAAAATATTTTCTTGATCACGAAGAGTTTATAAATTATTTAAACAGGAGGGGTTGGAGTTATTTCGGGAAATTTTTTAGGGAAGCATGGTTCTATAGGTGGGATTTGGTTCAAGGATTTAATTTTTGAGATGCAATAATTTAGATTAAGCCAACTTTATTATTTTTAGCTATCAATAAGCATCCATACCAGAGCAAATAAGGTTTTTTATTTTCTGTTTTATAACTGTTCTCGTTCAAGTTATTTTTATTTTTATTGTAAATTAACTAAATATAACTTATTTTTCTTACAAAACCATTATTTCTTATAAAATATATATAGATGATCGTTTTACTATATGCCAACCAACAGACGGTCCAAAAGACTATTGTTGTAAGTGCTAGGCCGTTTAATTTTGTAATTGTATAGTTAGGCTTTTTACTAGTTATGAATGATTGATTGTAAACCTGTATTATTTTGTTAAATAAAGCACTTTTTTCATTTCATTTCATTCATTCATTCATTTTTACAGTACTGTCATTTTTAAAAGCTGAGCCATAATTCATAAGACCGTTGTTTATTCGGCCAAAATTTACAAAAAATGTATAAGCTACGTTATTTAAATAATTTTATATTTACAAGAACTAAATGTTGAAAATGCCTTTTCTATTTATTTGTAATAGTCATACAGATGATATGAATGTTGTTTTTACTATTAGCTGTCTGTTTTGTTGTCCAATATTGTTCCTTGTCATGAAAACATTAATGAGAAATACATTTGATTATTTTATAGTTTAAATTCGTTTCTCGTCGTAGTTTTGCTTAGATTATCCCTAAACACCTCCACTTGGGAGAATAATTCAAGAGGTTATGGTCGCCAGCATCGTGTTATGTACATAACAGTGTTAGGAAATCTAGTTTACTACGTACACGGTAAGAATAATTTATTCTGACGTAACTTTCTGTCTCAAGAGTATTATTTCTTTGGTATATCTTTCGATCGAGTTCGTCCTGCTCTACAAATGGAATACGTGAAAGGTATAAAACCATTGAAAGGAGCAGAAGATTGGCCGACGTGGAAAGATCGAGTGTTGGACGTTCTAGAGTTGTTCGACGTGGTTGATATCGTCGAGGGAAAGAGAGAAAAGCCTACCCTCTCTGAGCCTCTATTTATTCCTCCGACTAAAGCCGAAAAGGAAGAACTTCAGAAATTCAACAAATCCACGATTCAGGCAAAAATAGTCATTTCTCAGTGCGTTAGTGATGATCTACATCAACGTATTTCCGGAAGATTATCAGCTAAGGAAGCGTGGGACATTTTGATCGAGCACTTCGATAACAAGGCAGATAATCATTTGTTTCGTCAGTGTTTGGATTTCTTCAGTATGGAATGGGATGATACCGAGGATGCCCCGACCGTGCTTTCAAGATTGAAGAATCAAAACCGCGAATTTGCAGCTGGCCTCAAAACGCGTAACATCCGAATAGTCGAAGACTTTCTTGAGCTCCTGTTTGTGTCAAAAGTGTTACACATTTTGCCAAAGCGTTTTGAATCGTTCAAGTCTAGCTACTTACTTATGAAGGCAAACGAGAGCAAGAAACTTGAAGATGTTTCATCTACATTGATCCTTCATGAGCGTAATGTTACTCCTACTTCAAAAGCTGGTGACATTCTTAGTGCCACAAACAGCGGTGGTCAGAAGAATAGGAAACCAAAAGGTGACACTTCGTGCAAATATTGTTCGGGGAAAGGTCATTGGATTCGCCAGTGTCCTAAATGGAAAGCTGACGGCAAGCCTGCGTATCCAGCTCGAGCTAACGGCATTAGCACTAGTTCAAAAACGAGTGACACTGATAAGAAGAGAACGAAGGGCTCGCAAGTTAACGTGACCGACAATCGAAGTGCGCTGATTTCCATCAGCAGTGACATGAATATCGTGACCACGAACGACCATGGATCGACAATGGCGCTACGCGGCACATTACGTCAAATCTGAGTTGGAGTACAAACCTTTTCCTGCAAACTCGAACGCAACAGTAAAGGCGGCGGGAAAGGAAGTTATAAAAGCTCTTGGCAGTGGAGTCGTTGAAGTAGCGAACTATGAAAATGAAAAACTGGAAACGTTCACACTCAATGATGTCTGGTATGTTCCTGACGTTTCTCGGAACTTGATTGAAACCCTAATAGCAGGTTTGAATCGACTAATACCGAGTGTCGGTTCACTATTAACGAAACAACTGTATTCAAAGGTACTCGAAACTGTGGTGGAACTTTGTATCGTGCCTCATTTCACACAGTTCAACCATCTGAGGTTTGCGCTAATGCAGCAGAAGACAATCGAATTCTGCAGTTATATCATGAGCGCTGGATTCACATGGATAAACGTTACGTCCGATCGAAGCTCGAATCCGAAATGGGTATTAAAGTGCCAGCCAACTACGAGATCTGCAAACCGTGTCAGTTCGGAAAGGCACACCGTCTACCATTTGCCACTGTCCCTTTTTTACCTTTGCTATAATTTCTAAATTATTGCTTATATTTGTGTATTTAAGTGTTCCGCATATTGATTTGGTACACTGTTTTGCTCCTGTTCCTGTCCCATTATTTACTAAATTAGCAAAACAGAGTACAAAATCATGATATGCGTATAACACTTAAATATAGAGGGGCATAAATACACAAATATAAGCAATAATTTAGAAATTATAGCAAAGGTAAAAAAGGGAAAGCGGCTGGACAGATTAGAAGAAATGAATATATACACGGGTTTTAAGCAAAATCAAAACATATTAAATGAAAAAATCCATTCTGACTCGAATCCCGTGTATGACACTATTATTAGGCTGATGTAGCCGCAAACCTGAGCCCGTCCAGCCGTGCCCACGGTGTTATAATCGTAGTTTTTATCGTTATTTAAATGTTTCGTACGTGTTGTGTACGTGTAATGAATGCAAAATGTGTTTGGCCCATTTTTTTTATATATCGACGTTTTGCTACAAAATCTAAGCAACATAGAAACAGATTCAACCTAGTGACAGTGGAATTGAGGATGACCTTATGGTTGAAACGCGTACTCCACAGCAATTTATGGTTTGATGACGTAAATTATTTAATTATTTGATAACTCAATCCGTCGAGCTACAATCTCAACATTATAGTACTATATTGGTCTTGATATAGGAAAGGTGGAGAAACGATTATCAAATATTAAAACTCCATCAACAATTACAAGAAATCCTTGTCCTATATCTGATAGAAGCCATAGGAAGGCTAACGAGTGGAGATGTTGGCTTTTATTCTATTCTCTTCCATGCCTTAAAGGTATATTACCAAAGAAGTATTTTGACCACTTAGGATTGCTTGTTGTTGCAATATACATTCTTTTGCAAAAAGAGATGGCAAAAGATTAGGTTTATCAGGCTAACATGTTGTTACTTGAATTTGTTGAAGAATTCCAAGACTTGTACGGGTCATATTACATGACTGTAAACATTCATCTTCTAAGTCATATTGGCAAAACAGTTAGTTTATACGGTCCTCTCTGGGTCTATTTGGCTTTTGTTGTCGAATCTTTCAATGGAGTAAAGGCTTTATATTAAAAGCTTTATATTAAAATTAATTCATGGAACAAGAGGTGTATCTACACAAATAGTCCACAAGTTCTTGCAACCTTGGAAGTCAATAGCAAGGTGTCTTGAATGTTAAAAGAATGTGGTGTCCTGTTTTCTTGTGTTCATTGATAAAACTGGGGAATTTCCAAAATAATATCTCTACCAGAGCAAGATAAAGAAATTTTCATGACAAATGGAATAGAACTAGTTGATGCTTGCTGTTTCAGAATTATTTATATTGGAGTAAAATACCATTGCTCACCATATTCCAAGCCAATGAGAATCAACGATTCTGTCGTCAAATTTTTGTTTGGAGACTATGGAATCCTGGAAAGAAACTTTATAACAAAAACAAATCATATAATGGTTCTTGCAAAAAAAGGAAATGTTTCAAATTAAAAACTTTTGTTCATCCCAGCGCCAGACAAAAAAGTGCCCACCTAAAGATCTGCAGTGATAATAATGGCTCACAAATGTTGATACCGGTTGATCAAATACAATAAAAGTGTTTGTACCTGCAAACGGACAAAAATACTACATACATATTCACTTTTCCAAACCTATTTGAAAATGATTATGAAAATGATTTGAAATAGATGGTGAGTTCAGAGCTGTAGCATTATACTATAAATAAATAATCATAATAACAATACAGGGTGGCTGAAAAATAACTTACACCCCCCCCCTTAACTTTTCAACCATTTGAGATATTTGAAATCTGTTTTCGGCAACCTTCTTATATATATGAGGGGCTACAATTATTATGGTCAATTTTGAAAATTTTGCCCTCAGGCGTAGTGGGGTAAGGGGTAGCTAAAAATTTTCAAATGACAAGTATAGTCGAGTTTGGTAACATTTTACAGGTGTTGACGAAACATACAAATCGACATAAATAAAACCAAAATCGTACGCATCTTGTGATATGAATAGATTTTTTTCTATAGACTTCTACTCATCTCTTTCACTAGGGAAAAATATTTACAAAAATGTTACATTGAGACATTGATTCAGTTTAAAAATTATTCCCTATGTGATTGATGTATGTGGACACTTACAAAGAGACAGCCAAGTCAGAATCTGAAGAATCTTCATTCTCTTCTGATTGGTCACTGAAGAATTCTTCTTCCTCTGAGTTTTCGTCATTACCCGCGTCAGTCACGATGATTCTGTCCTGTAGTCCATCGCCGATGCCATCAAAACCCCACATCACGTCTTCTACATTTTTCACGTGAGCGATACATTTATTCCAGTAATCTGAAGACACGTTGTCCAATGCTTCATTCAACAGATTTTCCACAATATTCAAAGTATAATCTTAATTTTTCATAGCGACATCGACTTGACCTCGATCAAAATGTTCAGGTTAAGTGTAAGAGAGGGCCATGTGGCCCTAACTTTGCCTGGTAAAATAAAGAATTTTTAATTTCATTTTTCATTTCATTTCATTTCATTTTTCATTTCATTTCAAAATGACCTGATAATGACCTCGATCTTGAGCCAATACCAGCTCAATGGGGTTTAAGTAACAATGGTAAGGGGGGATCTTAAGCACTGTGTGGCCACACTCTTGAGCCAATCTGTAGATTTTGTAAGCTTCTGCGTCCATTTTCAGTTGATCAGTTGTAGCAGTTCCACCTTAACATGTTTTGGATCAAAGTTAAAGCCATTTTCTTCTAGCCACTTTTGGATCAGAGGTTTCTTCCATCTCATTGCTGGTAGTTGTTTCACAGTGTCACTGAGGCAGGACGCATTGTCCATTACAATTCATTATACTTTCTGGAGGGAGTAAATGGAGAATTCCTGAAAACCACGATTCGAATGCTTTAGAATTCATTTGGTCGTGATGTGTCGTATTGTCGATTTTGGCTGTTTTTCTTGGCTCGATTCACCCACTGGGTGTCATTTTTTTCATTGAGATCATTAGGGTCCCTCAAAAAGTCATCCTCGTTGCCAATATACTCGACAATGTACCTTCCCCCTCGCCATGGAATTATTTTCTGGCCTGTTGCTTCTCCAATCATGCGGGCTTGTTTCGCCAACTTTATGTATCTTGGCGACCAACCTTTTTTTGTTGTGTTACCTGCATTACACCATGTCTCATCTAGATAATATATCTTTTTAATTTCTTTTCTGTGTTTTTTTCTCTCACATACGTATTTTCTTCTGCATAGCACGATGTCATTTCTTTTAATAATTAAGGATCAACGGTCCCTTTTTAAAACGTGAAACATAAATCTAACATCAATCTTCTAGTATATGATAAAGATATAACGGGAAGGTCGGGGTCTGTATTAACGTTTAGATGGTGGAATGTTTTTTATAAACATTTCATGTACTTTCCTCTTAATATTATTTTTTTACTCAACAAACCGTAAAATTCTTGTTGTCTTACCTACTTGATTGGGCCTTTTCTTCCCAGGAGTAACTGGAGGTCCATCGTTTAATTCTCTTCGTAGCCGCTCAACAGTCGCTGTACTTGTTCCTGACAGCACCCAAACTCTCTCCGCTACGCCCCTCTTTGACATTCCTGGATTTTCTAGGAGCAGAATGCCATACATTTTCAAAATAAGTCCCCTTTTGCCACTGGAGTACACATTTTGGTGTCAAAAGAAGATGTATTTTTCTGGTTACGGAACCCGATTGTCAGCCATGACTCTAAACCACACTGATACAACTCGAATTTCAAACACCAGAAAAACTAGCACTCTTATCCATCCAAAAGCATACGAACAAATAATGCAAGGTTGGTTGATATTTTGGTATTAATTGTATTCATAACAGAAACGGTATTTTTGGGGAGAAAGGTGACACACTCTTGACTCTGAGTCACCGCTATAGGCTGTGTCACACTAGGCTACTTACTAGCTGCTATTAGTAAAAGCTGTCACACAACAAATGTCGGTAGCGGCTACCTAGTAGCAGCGATTCAGCCAGTCAGTGTCAATCCTGTGAAAATGTCGTCTGTTGGTATAAGCCGGGTTGAATTACGGCGTTTAATTTTGATGTGCGTTAGTGATGTTTGTATTGATTTAATTGAAAATATCCGCAACAAGAAGAAACGCTCCTGGGTAAGAGAGTGGATTAAGAGAAGAGACAGGCTGGGTGCATCAGGAACACTTATTAGAGAACTAGCTGTTGAGGACCAGAAATCGTACTACAATATTATGAGAATGTCCGTAAAAAAGTTTGATGAGCTGCTAACCTTGGTAACTCCTTTAATTCAAAAACAAGATACAAAAATGAGGGTGGCAATAACATGTCGAACGAAATTGGAAATAACTTTAAGATATCTTGCAACTGGTGACAGCTTAAAATCCCTTCAGTATCTTTTCAGAGTGCCACACAATACAATATCTACATTTCTACCGGAAGTGCTTAAAGCTATTTATGAAGTCATGGAACAATTTATACAGGTATGTGTATGGTATCTCATTCATTGGAAACAGGTTGTTGACATAGGTGCATTTAACTTTCGTACATGTAATTTATCCCTCTCAAATTAATCTATATTACTGAGTAACAATAAGGCTTTTAAAAAAGAAATTTTAAATCAAAAATAAATTTTACTGCATAAAACATATCTCCACAAGAATTTACAAAACAAATGACAAACAAAATCAAAGTTACCTGTACATGGTTTTTATTAACATGTTTTGGTTTGTAAATGTCGTCTGTGCCGGCACCACTTTTTTGGGACTTCTTAATTTTATTTAATTCGTTACGATAACTGTCCCTTATTACTTTAATCTTCTTTTTGAGCCCATCTTCTTGCACCGGCAAACCGGAATATTCTAATTCCTGCATCAGTTGTGCAAATGTCTGTCTTTTTACTTCCCGCTTTAAATAATCAGGGCACGTAATATCCCAAAGGCATTGATATTTCCGATAAATGTTTAAAAAGTTAATTATGTCCCCACCGGACCAATTCACTTCACTCATTTTTCACAAATTTTAATTGAAACCAACTTTTCCACAACAAACCAAACCCAAACATGCACAGCCACTAGCCGCTACTACGCTAGTACACATGTCACACCGGCTACTCGGTAGCCGCTAGTCAATCACGTGACTCACTAGCCGCTAGTTAGTAGCTCGGAAAATTGGACATGTTCAATTCTCGACGCTAGTGAAATGAGACTAGCGCGCTACTCCTACCAGCCGCTACTGCCTATGTCAGATTGGCTATGAGTAGCCGCTATTTCGCTAGCGGCTAGTAAAGTAGCCTAGTGTGACACAGCCTTATAAGTGATTGGCCTACCCTCCGAACTTATGACACCACTCAGACATGTGGAAGAATTTTTTAAATTTTCAAACTGCTACCATGTCATTGTTGTTCTTATTGAATAAAAAAAAAACTAGTTTTATTATTTGTAAACCAATTATGTCTGTACCTAAAATTATCACTTATAGCTAAAGCTATATCTTGTACATAAACTCATGTAATTTCATACATTAAATTTTTCTTCGATTACTGTTTTCACCTATAGTTTACCATGTTTCGTGAGTTAAAATTCCCCGGTCCCCAATTGATTGTTTGGCAAAAAAATAAACATAAAATGGCCGTACCTAAAGTATGGAAAAGAAAAGTTTCCCCAAGTTCTAAGCTAGTACAGTATAAACAAATTTCATTTCATTTCATTATATACAGTACAGTATTATAGGACATAACGAAAAAACTAAGATTTGTGTAGAGTGATTAACTTATAGCTTAGGCACAAACATTTCTTCACTGAAAGAATATTGTGCTAAGAAAGTCAGAACTCAAACTCAAGCATCTTTATTTTGATCATTTTTGAGTTTTGGCACTGTTTACAAACAAGATATTGCAGCTAAAGCAATGTAATATTGAGCTGATCTGACCAATTGCTTTCCTTCCGAGGTCGCGCATGCATGCTGCAGACAACGACAATGAGGTGTCATCAGCAAACAAACATACCCTACCCTCAGACTCAGGCACACAACTGGGCAGGTCATTAATAAAAAGGATGAATAAGACCGGACCAAGCACCGAACCCTGAGGAACCCCTGCAGTGATTGCCAGGGGAGGTGAAAATGCAGACTTTGAACAGTTGTTGTCAGCAATGAAAGGAATTTGAACTGCCTGAGTTCTGCCGGTCAGATAAGATTTGTGACGTAATTTTCCTGGCGGGCGACAAGTGGGAAATTACGCCACCGATAAGAAAAACGAGATCCCAGGATTTACCCTAGTCTGGTCGCGGGGAATTTTCCCAGGATTCGATAGTGATTCGGATAGCCTAAACTTGATAGCCCTGGTTAACAGATTTTGGGGCGAACGTTGCGGGTTACCCAAACACCCAACTCGAAATCACCACTCTAGCCTATAGTCCAGGACCTGACTAGGGTTCTGTGTGCATGTCGTGTATAGAGAATTTTGCTTTTGCATTTCAATATAGGTGTCTTAGGAAGTGTTTTCCACTCGGGTGTCAAGTTCGCACCTGGTACGTTTTCGAGCTATGACGTCATCAAAATGGTGGCCATTGATTTTTTTAAATCGTATATTTCACAAACTATTTGTCGGATCGGAATGAACTTTTTTTGTTTGAAAGATAATTTTAAATGCTACCTGTTTTACATTTACACATTTGTTGTATGTTTAGTACATTCTTCGTAATTTTGCAAAAACCTGTATTTTTAAATATTTATGAGTTATTTTTGTTTGTAACGTTTTATTGATACAATTTATCAAAAACCACCAATGAAAAAAGTTGTAGAACGTTTAAAAACCTTTACAAAAATACCAAATTCGATATGTTTTACTCAAAAGATTACGTCAAGAAACTAGATAAATCTCATAAAAACACCAATTTTGGCGCAAAAACGCCTATTAGTCCGGCATCTAGGGCAGTTCGCAAGTCTTATAAAGACAGTTTCGCCATTCAATGTTGATGTATGTGTCTAAATAAGTGTTTTAAACTCGGGTGTCACGTCTGCACCCACTGCAGTTTCCTGTTATGACGTCATTAAAATGGCGGAAAGGGCTATATTAAAAATAACGATATTTTACATACCATGTATCGGATCGGAATGAACTTTTTTTGTTTGAAAGATAAGTTTACATGCTATCTTTCTTACTTTTGCACTTTTGTTTTATGTTAAGTACATTTTTCGTAATTTTGCAAAAACCTATATTTTTAAACATTTTTGCGTTATTTTTGTCGATAACGTTTTATTGATACAATATATCAGAAATAACTTAAAGACAAAGTTGTAGCACGTTAAAATAGCTTTACAAAAATACCAAATTCGATATGCTTTACTCAAAAGATCACGTCAAGAAACTATAAAATCGTACAAAACAACCTAATTTTGCGCAAAAACGCATATAAATCCGACATCGATGGCTGTGTACGAGTCATATATAGACAGTTTTACCATTCAATGTTGATGTATGTGTCTAAAGAAGTGTTTTTAACTCGGGTGTCACTTCTGGACCCACTGCAGTTTCCGGTTATGATGTCTTTAAAATTGCTACATGTTACGATTTCACCAGCTATTTTACTTAAAATAAGACCATTACCCTCTTTTATGCAAATAAAAGCACAAAAAATCAATGTAATTAGTCCATAGGAATGTTTCCACTATATAAATACCCCCGGTGCAGCAATCCTGTTGACTAAGCGAATTTCCATTTGCCTGGATTGATTTTCAATTAATCTATTAAATTAACATTGTTTGAGTTGTTAATTTAATGTTAAAAACACTTCTTTAGACACATACATCAACATTGAATGGTAAAACTGTCTATATATGACTCGTACACAGCCATCGATGTCGGATTTATATGCGTTTTTGCGCAAAATTAGGTTGTTTTGTACGATTTTATAGTTTCTTGACGTGATCTTTTGAGTAAAGCATATCGAATTTGGTATTTTTGTAAAGCTCTTTTAACGTGCTACAACTTTGTCTTTATGTTATTTCTGATATATTGTATCAATAAAACGTTATCGACAAAAACAACACAAAAATGTTTAAAAATATAGGTTTTTGCAAAATTACGAAAAATGTACTAAACATAAAACAAAAGTGCAAAAGTAAGAAAGATAGCATGTAAACTTATCTTTCAAACAAAAAAAAGTTCATTCCGATCCGACAAATAGTTTGCGAAATATACGATTTAAAAAAATCAATGGCCGCCATTTTGATGACGTCATAGCTCGAAAACGTACCAGGTGCGAACTTGACACCCGAGTGGAAAACACTTCCTAAGACACCTATATTGAAATGCAAAAGCAAAATTCTCTATACACGACATGCACACAGAACCCTAGTCAGGTCCTGGACTACTAGGGCTTGTGGGGAAATTAATAATCTTGACTTGACTCTGTGGGCAATTATCTAAATAACACACTACTAGCTAACTTAACGAGAGAACAAGTAAGCTAAGTAGTCACCCCACTTACCCTACGGAGTTAAGTCGTCCACCTGCAACAAACAAGGTTAGTACAAGATAGGCCTAACCTAGCCTAATTCCCACAGAGTCCGAATTTATTAAACGAAAAGAAAACAAGTTAGCCTAAGTGGTCCAGGTGAGGAACAAACAAAAAAAAAACGAAACTAAAAGGTAAAACTGTTCTTTGAGCCAAAACGAAAAAAATACCACTTCTGCTTTCTCACGTGGTCGACTTAAGCAAACCTAGACAAACTTGGTCCAGCAGAGACCTGTCTCCTGCGACGAACTTTGGGACGTGAAGGTACTTTTAAAAGGGTTAAAGACCTAAAAAGGGAAGTCCCAATACGGGCGATATACGTTAATTAAGTGATACGTCACCAACTGAAATAGTAAAGGAAAAAAGGAGTTGGTTAAGCTGTATAACTATGGCAGAATAGTCAGGCCTAGCCTGTAAAAGCTGGCTAGGAATATCGAATTATCACAATTTGAGGACTAACCCCAATAACGCCAGTTGAGTATTATGGTAACACTCACCAATCGAAGATCCAAACTATAAGTACGAAACACTCCAAACGAAAACTCAACACCAACACTATCACTAATGCACGAGAAGCAAAATCAGACGAATATTCTCCACTCGAAGGGAAGCCGGTCGGAGTTAGAATGCCCACCTTCTTCTTCCCCCTCGAAAATCCCCTCAATCCCCTCAAGCTCACCTCTGATTGGTCAGAGGTTACAAAAAAAAAAAAAACCGAAAACGAAGCTTGATGCTTGAGGGAAGGCGTAAGAAGAACTAGAGCAAGAAGAAGTAAAGTGGGAAGGAAGATGAAGAAGTAAGGCAGATAAGTAAAACTGGAGCAGACGACGCTCCCCGAAAAACAGTGCAGCGGTTTTTACCTCCTCTCTCCCAGTCGTCTGCCGGTGCATCTGTCACCTCGGTTTCGTTTCGAGGTTAGGTAACGACGTTGAGGTTAAGTTGCAACGGTTACGTTAGTGCCACGACTAGGCCTACTCAACAGCTTATGATTAGCTGTTTAAACTTCGTGGTTTAAATCGTTATTTTTACCCCCCTACCCATTTGACCCGTTACACCCCCTCCACACTTCGGAACGAAAAAAAAGAAAAATAAGAAAAAGAAAAAAAACTGTTGACACCTCAGTAGGATCGTGGTTAAGGATGTTGACGACGAAAAGCGGACGGAATTAGAAATGAGGTAGACAGTCTGAGGCCTAGTTGCCTCAGAGGTCTAGACGAAAATGACACGGGGCGAAGAAAACCCGAATATGGTGGGGTTGACGAAGGTAGGGTAGTACGAATCCATCACCCCTGGCAGGGGTTATTCCGTGGGGTCTGTTAGCACCACCTCCTAGGTGGTTATTAGGAGTCGCCGGCCCCTACAACTGCACAGGACAGTTTAGCGGGGTCGATTGACTCCTTGCTGCTGGAAGCGTCGCCTCAGCTCCGGCAGTCGGCCTCGGACGACTCACAGCACCTGGCTCGGTCGCAGTCGCACGTATCGGTCGCCTCCCAGCATAATCCTCCAGCGCTTTTTCCGCCTCTGCTCCGGTGTGAGCCGGTTGTAGGCGGCTACCAGCCGTAGTAGGAGAGCCCGGGACAGCGGAAGGTCGTTCCCCGTGACCGTCTCTTAGGGCTCCGTCCGGCAAACAGGGGCTCGGGCCAGGCCACTCGGTCGAGCCGGTTCCCAGATGATGGGTGACGGTCTGCGGCGCGCTCGGCCTGCTTCGGCTCCTGCTGGTGCTTCTCCCAGTCGTGGGCGGCGAGGAGGGGAGTCGTGACGGTGACGCTCGTGCAGGCGATGAGACGGCAAAACAAGACGTGGGCGAGGCGGTGCGGCGGGGCCAGGATGGTGACTGGGTGGCGAGGCGGGACGGCGGCGATGACGGGTCGGAGAGACGGGACGGCAGCGACGAAGGGGCGGAGAGGCGGAGAGGCGGGACGGTGAGGATAACGGGGCGGAGAGGTGGGTCGGCGATGATGACGGGGTGGGGAGGCGGGGCGGCGATGAAGACGAGGCGGAGAGGCGAGGCGGCGATGATGACGGGGCGGAGAGGCGGTGCGGCGATGATGACGAGGCGGAGAAGCGGGGCGGCGATGATGACGGGGTGGAGAGGCGGGGCTGTTGCGAGGTCGGGGCGGAGAAAACTGGATCCGCCGCCGAGGCGGCGATTGGCGAAGCGAACCTAACTCGGCGTGGAGGTGACGCGGCCAGCAGAGGGACGACGGCCGGCTGGGGATCCACCGTCGGCGAGGTCGGTCGGTCGGGCTGAGGAGACTGCTCCGCTGCCTGTGGTGATGGTCGGGCCGGGACCTCCCCCTCCTCGTGGTCGGAGCATTCCAGCTCGAGGACGTCCCCGGGGTCCACCCGGAAAGGCCAAACCCAGTTGGCCACCAGGAAGTCCCCGATCTCCTGGTCCAGCTCCATGTCCTCGGGGTCGAGGATGTCTCGGCTCGGCGTCGATGGGCGGGGACCGGATGACATCGTACCTACCCAACAGAACGAGCACTAAGCGGGACCATGCAAGCTAGGTACTACAAGCTAGGTACAGGTGCTACAATCTAGGTACAAGTACTACAAGCTACAAGGGAAAATTAGTTAAGGAACAAGGTAGGCTATATTAGTGTATGAAAGGAAGGTAAAGCGTCACTAAAGTTTTAGATAGTAGCTACAACTAGGCCCCACCACCTAAACGCGCGCACAGAAAGGTTTCAGGTCTTTTGCGTGGACAACATGCACCGCCGCGGAGTCCTCATCACGCACCTCGTAAAGGTTAGCGCCACGACAGCCCACAACTGTGCAGGGGCCGCGATATTTCGGCGCTAACTTCCCGACAATGGCTGAAGACAATACGTGGAGTCTTCGCATCACCTGCGCGCAGACTTCGTGCGTCACCTCCCTACGACGGAGGTTATAATACGTTGATTGCCTTTCGTAGGCGGCCTTGAGGTTCTTGCGTGTCTGCGTGATCAGACGCTGAAACTCCTCCAATCGTTTACGGTGGGCCTCACTCAACGTGGGACCGTGGGGAGTCTCAGACACCTCAAACAAGGGGCCACGGACGGCACAAGGAGGCTTCAGTTCGCGTCTAAAACACAGCATCACAGGAGTGAATCCAGTAGAGTCGTGGACAGCTGTGTTGAGGGCGTACTGAAACTCCACCAGGTGGTTGTCCCAAGATCTATGGTTGCCTTTCACGAACTGCGCAATCATAGTCTTCACCACCCGGTTTTGCCTCTCGACTGGGTTTGACTGTGGGCTGTAGGGGGCCGTCGTCTGTAGCGTGATGCCCCACTCAGCAGCCAGTTCTCGAACCAGTTTACCGACGAACTGCGTGCCGTTGTCCGTAATCAACACATCCGGAGCTCCATGTCGAAGTAGGATAGCCTTCAGCTTCGTCACCACATTCTTTGCGGTTGCAGACGCAATGGAGGCGAGTTCCGTCCATTTGCTGAAGGTATCCTGCAGCACGAGCAGAAATCGCTGACCCCGTTGCGATCTAGGCAATGGGCCTACCAGGTCAGCAGACACTGCGTACCACGGTCCTTGGGGTTGTCGGAATTACATCTTCCCAGCTGGTTTCGTTTGGGGTACTTTATAGGCCTGGCATTGGGCGCAAGACCGTACATAGGCCTTCACCTCACGACGCCAGTTAGGCCAGAAGTACTCCCCACCAACTCGGGCTAACGTCTTTTTCACCCCAAGATGTCCTGCCGTAGCCGTGTCGTGGTTTTCGTGCAGTACCCCGGATACTTGGTCGCTTGGCACACACACCCTCCATGCCGTAGGTCGATCCTTCCTCGGGACAGCACGGTACAGCTTACCGTCGTGAAGCTGGTATCTCGAGTATCGCCCAAGGTGTTTGCTGACCAGATTGCGAAGGCGGTCATACCAAGCACCATTGCTGCCCGGCGGGTTACTATCGTTGTCCTCGTCGGATGATGGGTCATCAGTCTCCGGCTGCGTCGGACCAGAAGCTTCGTCGTCGATAACGTCACCTGCCGGATCATCGCCGAGTGAAAGTTCGTCACCTTCAACCTTGGTTAGGCGTTGTAACCGCAACTGTTCCCTAGCACCGCGTCTGGTTAAAACTCCGACCTCAAACGTAGGTTGATCGGGTTCACCAGACGAGCTGGGCCCTTCAGGGACCAGCTGACGAGACAGGGCGTCTGCCACTCTGTTCGATGTCCCCTTGCGGTACCTTATCTCGAAGTCGAATTGCTGTAACTCCATAACCCACCGAGCCAGGCACCCACTAGGCTCACTGAGCTTAAGCAGCCATTTTAGGGCGACATGGTCGGTTATCGCGATGAAGTGGTAGCCTTCGAGATAAGCCTTGAATTTCCGAACAGCCCATACGAGAGCGAGACACTCCTTCTCAGTGGTCGTGTAGTTTTGTTCGGCCTCAGAGAGTAGCCTACTGGCATACGCCACGACCACTTCTCGGTCGTTTACACTCTGAGTTAGCGCTGCTCCCAGGCCATAATTCGAGGCGTCGACCTGGAGCACGAAGGGTTGGCTCAAGTCGGGACAGGCGAGAATCGGGGCTGTCACAAAGGCATGTTTCAGAGCTTCGAATGCCTTAGTTTGTTCGGGTCCCCAGAGCCACTTGGCGTTCTTCTTCAGCAAACCTCGAAGCGGAATGGTTACTAAAGCGAACTTCTCGACGAATCGCCGATACCACGACGCAAGTCCTAGGAAACTGCGAAGTCCCTTGACGTTCGTGGGTGCGGGGAAATCCTGAATGGCGCGGACCTTCTCAGGATCCGTGGCGATTCCATCTTGGCTCACGATGTGTCCCAATTACTTCAGCTCCCTACGGGCGAAGTGACACTTCTCGGGGTTTAACCGAAGGCCTGCCTCGCGTAGGCGGCGAAAAACAACCCCCAGAAGTTCTAGATGCTCATCAAAAGACGTTGACACTACCACAAGGTAGTGGTTTAAACCACTAACACTTCGTGGTTTAAATCGTTATTTTACCCCCCTACCCATTTGACCCGTTACAGATTCTATCCAGGAGTGAGCCACACCTCTTATCCCGAGTGAGCAAAGTTTGTCTAATAATAAGCCTTGATCTACCGTATCGAAGGCTTAACTGAGATCGAAGAAGAGTCCAGCTGCAGCCGTTCCTGAATCATGGGATTGAGTCAAAGATGAGACTAGAAAGTGAATGGCATCGACTGTACTTCTATTTTTTGTGATGCCAAATTGATTCGGGGAAAGAATATTGTGTTTATCAATAAAATATATCAGTCTAGAAAAAAAATCTTTTCAAATATCTTTGAAAAGGTTGAAACAAGGGACATAGGACGATCAGTCTTTCATATCTTGTTTTTTGCTTTTGCTAGTTGGTGCTTTGTCTACTAATACATTGTGGTATGGTGCGTGACCACCACCAATACACTGTTTGGTTCCAAATTTGGCAAGAGCGTCTCTGTTATCGATTTCATGAACATTTCTATGAACAGAAACCAATAGCCAAATAAATAACTAATAACAGCCACACACTTTAAGAACATATAACCGCGCCATATGAACAATCAGGAGAGACTGATGTTTTGTTAAGTTGGTAAAAAGCACGGTACGGATAACTATGTGTGTGGAGTAGTTTTATTGACCTTACCTTTTTCGACCTTCGGATTACGGGGCCAGCTAACCATTGGTGTGATTCCGTCTCCCAAGCGCCGCGTCTCCCGAGCGCCGAACGGGTTACCTGGCATAATCTGACAGTTTTTACGGTCGAATTGGAATTAACAATAGCAACGGACCGCAGTAAAGTCGTGTGCCCAATTAAGCATTGTAGGCGGGTAGGCTTGGATCAGCAGTCAATATTGAATTTAGCCACTTTTATCTTACTAGAATGATTTGGTTTAACCACAGACAATAGACCATTCTACTTTGTCTTTGGGTATACTTTGTCTACGGTTTAACATTACAAATCAAGTCCAGTAATATAAAAAGCGGCCTTCTGGTTTTTTTTTAACTTTAATCATAAACAAAATTATGAACAACAAATGTTGGAAAATGTATACACACTTTAAACCAATTAAAGAACTGTTTTGTAAAAAAGTTAAACTAACAAAATATATTCATTATTCTCGGGGGCAGGAAATTAAGCAAGTGACAACACTTTAAACTCTAAAAATGTACAGATCTAATCACTTAGACTGACATGTGAAAGAGGCGAGAACCTATAAGTTTGGCGTTTGATAAAATATTAAAATAGGAAAAAATATCCAAACCTATAATTTGAATAAAATATGCAATAGGCCTAATTTGAGTTTTCAATCCAAATTCCAATTGTATTTATTTTTAATTTTCCTATTTTATTATGTAAAAACTAATCAGGTACTCACCTCTCTCACTAGTATTTCAATGTTATTAAATCTGCACCAAAAAGCTAACTCACTCGCCCGCCTAATTTAGTGTTCCTGAGTACAGATTATACGTTTATATATATGAACATTATTTATATGAACAAAGTATTCTATTTTACTGACACTGAGTATGGGATGAGTAACAAAAACACCCTGTATAACAATAGTAAAAAATACAAATCATTATAGCTTGTGATTTTTTATTTAACATAAATACGACTAATAAAAAACATGTAAATATATTTTTAGAATAAATCAATTAAGGCGATGTAAGCAATGATAAAAGCAGCATTTTCACTTACAACAATATCATGTAGGACATGCTATATCTGTAATATCAAAACAGTGTAAGCTAGAAAAAACAATTAAACAATTAAAATTTATATTTAACATGATTACCAACAAAAAAACATATGAATGAATCCACACATCACCCGCGGCTTCATCCGGCACACACGTATGCTGTACTTCACTTCTCAATTCTTCATGTTGAATCACAAGTTTCCCCTTACACCATCTTTTTTCTTTCATACACTGCCACACAACACTATCGTCCTTCTTGCAGCTCTTTTTTCTGCATGAGTACCCACCCATGAGTAAACCCGAATTACCCTTATAGGTTTCAGCTAGTTCCATTGCAACTTGTCACTGAACCTTTTAACACAAACTTTCCACTCCAAATGGCAAATTTTTCATTTTGTTACCATGTTTAAGGGGTCTGGCTTCCCTAAACAAATGTTAGGGATATTTGACCCAACCTCATTCCATGCGTCATTGCACTCCTGTGTTGTACTAAAGCCAGTTTCAGTGTGTTTTGTCCTGTTATTGTCCTTTAAATTATACTATTACAACCACGCAACAGCTGTAAATAAGGTATAATATGATGAAAATAGAAATGAATAATATCAAAACTATGTCCGTGCACTGCTGCACTATTGAAACTGTTCTCATACCTAGTGAAATTGTATTTTGAGTTTAATAAAATTATTATGATAAACATTGACTGCTTCACGGATTAAAATGATTCTAACCGGCATATTAAAAGAAAACGTATATTAACCTTCGTCACTTCTGCATCACTGAGCAGACCCTTTTGGTAATTTATGGCCTCGGCGCTCGGGATACTCTTTTGCCTTCGGCGCTCGGGAGACTCATCGCTCGGGAGACGCAACGATTGGGAATTGTGCTGTTTCAGCGCGTGCTCGTACACTAAATAAATATATCTGATAGCCGGTACTACGATATCCAAGCTACCGAGATACCGTGTTGGATCAACAAACAAGCTGTTCAAGTTAAATTAAAAACATAAAATGATTAACCAATAAAAATCCTACTACTACTACTACTGCTGCTACTATCAACGTTATATTAGTTAGCTGGGCTTCTGCTAATAGGCTAATAAAATTAGCTACTAGCCTACTGGCCGCGTGCTTCCAACTACGTACGCCAAATCCTGTAGAATAGGGTTGTTAGGCCTCAGAGGTACCGTTAATATATTTAACTCTTGACACAACTCAAAACAATATCTACTGGAGTCGATAAGATATATTATTTGCGCTGTAGAGCTTGCCCAGAACCGTCAGGAATATACGCATAGTATTATTCCTGACTCCTGTTAATCCTAGCTACTGTAACAGGATTATACCAGCACGGTTACAACTCGACCAATAAAATGTAAGACGAATATTATCAAAATATTAAAGATCAAATCTTAAACCAAAACTAAAAGAACGTCGTCCACTCACCACTAGCGGGTCTCTACCCAACGCACACAACAACACTCACTGCATACCAGTAATCAGTATAACCACACCATCAACGACACTGATGTCCACGTACACTCAACGTCTCCACAGGACACCAGCTCACTGCCCCAAATCCACGACTCGAATGCCCGTCATAGGCTATCCTGAGAATCTAGGAACCCGAGGCTTTTCCGAACTGATAAGCCGGGTCAAAGGGTGCTAGCCGCTTGTTGATGCCAACAATAGGTGCGTGGCCAAATAGCAAATATTTACCCCCCTAGGAAAAAAAAAACTTGTTACAAACTTGAAGACCCATGCTGCTCCGCAGCGTAAAAATTAATGTAATATCCAAGAAACATTCAAATCTATTATTTTGATTGGGTTATACAGTATCTTGAACTTAACGGATTCAATATATCAATAGCTCAAAATAAAGTCTATAATTTACTGATTATTTTGAGTCTAAAACATATAAAAAACTTAAACAATGCTGGATGTATTGATTTTCAATCATAGAAAACCCTTATAAAAAAAATTTATGTTGGTTGTTCACCTATGTTTTTTTCACCTTACGTTTGCTTGAAACTGGTCCGATTTGAATTACTAATAGCTCAAATGAAAGCCGGTATTTCACTGAAGGTTATTACACCATAATATATAGGATTATATAATTATAACTGGTGAAATAAACCTTAAATTGAAGTAATAATCCGAAAATAAATCAAATTTATGTTTATTTGGTCGACTAACACAGTAGATCAATCAGATCTTTTATTGAAGTCAGGCAATATACATTGCATTACAAGCGTCAACTTAAAATACTTCTAAATATAAACAATAAAATAATGCTAATGAAAGTACAAAACTGGTACTATAACACTCATAACACATCAAATTAATAAATACAGAGCAGGTGGACTTATAAATTGGGCTGTAAAAAAAAATCAGTAACAGAGTAACATGCACGTTCTAAAAGGTATTCTTTTAACTTAATTTTGAATTTCGCTTCTGACTAACATGTCACGGCTCAATCTGTTCATTAAAAATAATTGAAACGATAGCTTGGAACACAGCGCATCGATGTGAGGTGTCCAAGAAAAAGTGTTATCAAAAATCAATCCTAGATATTTAACTTCTGTTTCTAAGGGTAACTCAAATTCGTTTATAAACATTACTGGGCTGGCCTCAGAATGGTTGGCTTTTGAAAAATGTATACAGCTTGATTTGCTTGGATATACGTGTAAATTATTGCTATTAAAGTATTGATAAAGGTTTGTCAGTTTTACAAAGCTATCAATTTCTAGGTTATCTAATGATTTATTTTCAAACAAGAGCTACATCGTCATTGTACATAGTTACGTTTAAGTTAGGGAGGGTCTTAGTTATACTATTTGTATATAAAATGTACAAAATAGGCCCTAAAACTGAGCCCTGGGGAATTCCGAAATTCACTTATAGCTTATTTGAATGTACACAATCGTTAACCTTTACACTTTGAGTTCTTTGCAGGAAATAAGACTTTATCCAGTCAAGGGGCAGGCCTCGGATTCCCAGATTATAAAGCCTCTCAAAAATTACACTGTGGTCCAAGCAATCAAATGCCTTCTGAAAATCCAAAAATACCCCGATAGCTTTGTTTTTATTATTTACAGCACTAATTATTTTGGTAATTAAGTCAACGGTGGCATCAATCATACCTTTCCCCTGTACAAATCCAAATTGTTCCTTACATACAAGGTTTTTTTAAATAGAAAATCAAGAAGCCTTCTTAAATAAATATAAATATAGTTAAATATATCGCATATATACTGATGCTTGATGTGAAGTCTGTGAGTGCATAACTTTAACTTGAGACCTCAATCATGAAAATCGGTCGGGTAGAAGAGCCAAACGAACTCGAAAAAAAATGTTTTAAAAAATATAGGATATTTTGCTGTAGTTAGGCCTATATCAGAAAATTAAAATCTTTTGTAATTTAAATTATATATTAAAAGTAAAATTTGAAAATAAAAATTGTGTTATTTTTTTATTAATATTACTTAACATTTAAATTAGGTTATTTAAACAAAACAATTTGCTTCCAAGTCATATTACAAGTTAAATTCATAGTATTTAAGGGTTGAGTTTTCTTAACCTTCCATTAGTATCACGTAATCCATACACGATACAATAAGGTATGAGTTAAACATTAGTGAAAAATATGCAAGGGACAATAATCAAAATCCCAGTGCGAAATGTATAATATTCCGCTTATAAGTCTTTAGATGTGCTTGAAAATCATTTCGCAGAATATTATGTACTTGTTTTTCAGAGCGCATAGAAATGTAATTCTTTTTTTTAAACTTAATAAAATTTAGCCAAAATATAAATTATTTATTAATATAATTATAATTAAATGTCTCCCGTCAAAACACTAATCATTCGATTTGTTGTTGTAAAAAGTGTTGGTGCAAATGCTGTTTTTGTAATAATGATAACAATTTGAGCTTTCATTTGTATTGGCTCGGTTGAGGAATATCGTGAAATAACCGAACACGGGAATCTATATATTAATTTGAAACTGCTTTTCTTTGTCACAGCTATTTTGAGAGAACGGCTGGGCGTAGAAACTCGGTAGAGGTGTCTGGTCTTGGTCTGTAGATGAGCCATCAAAAGAGAAACATGTTGAATTCCCTTGGGGCTCTGCCCCAGTGGCCTTTGAATTCCCATCCCATGTTATTCTTATGGAGGAAAACAGGGTTTTTGTCACAGCTAATTTGAGAGAACGGCTGGGCGTAAAAACTTGGTAGGGGTCTCTAAAGAAAGGTTTTGGTCTGTAGATAAGCCATTAAAAGAGGAACGAGGTAAATTCCCTTGGGGCTCTGCCCCAGAAGCCTTTAAAGTTGCCTCTTCAGATTTGTTTACATTACGACCATATGCATAATTCTACACTACTTTTTAATGAAACCGCTGTTAATATTTAAATTGTGATTTATTGAATTTGTCAAAATGAAGTACAGTATTTGCAATGGAGTTTTCTGATTTTAAAATGGATTTTCTTCTGCATCGTGTCATGTTTTGCAATATAATGTTCTATTACCAAATCAGTGGAAAATCCTTATATCACAGTAACTCTTAAAATTATTTCTTTTGGAGTTCACTTATATCTATTGTATGGGTTGGTTTCTGCCTTTTTTACCACTTCTTGGAGATTGTACATACGTGATATTCGTTGGCATATTGCATCTGTAGACGAAACTTGGGTTGGTGTAATTATTAGAATGGAAAAGGGCGAGAAATCCTGGACAATTTGATATAGACTAAGAATAAAACTGAATTAACACTGTTCTACATTTCTTGAGCTATCATTGAAATAACCGATTTGCAAACAATAGAAACATAGAAAAAGTCGTAGAACACAACCAAGTAGAAGAAATAGAAATAATGTTTTTTTTTTCATTTATAATCGTTATCATAGACAACCTAATGCGGCTATGAGAGGGAAAAATATGTAGAAAACACTAAAAACTAGATCAGCTTTTTGAAAAAAGATAAGATATTTACAAAAGATTTTGATTATATCTAACTGTTGTGTAGATTGTGAGCCATAATTTTTAAATCGCCTGTAATGCTTCGCAATTGCTCGAATTCGAGCAACAGGTACACTAGTACTATCTTAACCCAAAACAAGAGAATAAGTATTCGATAATAATGACCAATAATGCAATTAAGTTACCGTGATCACGGGAGTTAATATGACATGTTATATCAGGCCACTCTTTATCTTTCCCTCCATACAATTACAAATTTATACTATATACAGGGTGGAAAATGTTTTGCGACAGTTAAATATTTTAAAAAGTACTAAAGGTATGGCTACAATAGATTGACTCTCACAATCTGTTACGATAAAATTTATTGAAACTGTGAGTGTGAGGGGGAAGCTAAGTTTGCATTATAATGGGTAGGCTATTCTCATCGGATATATCAAGAAAATAAACAAGGTGTTTTGGCGTAGGAGTGCTTAAAGGAAAGGTCCACCAGACGCAAGGGCAGAATAGTGACTAAAGACATAGTTGAAATTAGAGCTGTTGTCCACGATTGTGTGCCTGACAAAGCATATCTTGATGTGAAAAACCCGGACTCGAGAGGAGAATGTAACTTTATTGTAAACGATGTGTATAGCCTTCTTGACTAGTTTGTTGGAATAAACAGCCTTTTATAATATCATCAGACATGATTTTCGAGTGAAGAAAAATCTGTCTGTTGATGTAAAAGCTGCTCCATCAACAACTTCTCATGAAGATCTAAACCTCGTCATCCTGTAAAAAATCAAGAACTGTTGTTGCTCTATGTAGGCCCTACATGGAACCACTATTCATTCAGTATAGTCAAGTATTCTAGGAATCGAAACCTGACCGCAAAATAGAACCCCTTCCACCACTAGAACCTCCTCCTCACCCCCACGCTTATCTACACAGGCGTACATGAAAAGAGTCCAAAAACTCAGGCAGACGTTTGAGTCTTCAAAGGGGAAAGTACAATTAACTGTTAAAAGATACACTGTTAAACATTATCATAATATACTTGATTAAAGGATATTTACATTTCTAAAATATATGGTCTGTTTACTTGTGAGGTGAGGATCTGTGTCCAACACATTTCGTAAAGGTCATTAAGTCGATCTGTCCATTCTTTAACTGTCTCAGCTTTGTACTTAGAACTCCTGTCGCAAACATGCTTTTCCTACTTTTTGTTGTTTCCAGCTTGCAGGCACAATTCTGTCTTAGGTATGAATCAACTTGAACAAGATTCAACGTTTTTTTCAAAAATAGATATATTGGGTTGTGGCGACTTACAGAGTTGGTGGAACCTGGAATGGTAACTTTCCCAGGCGTTTGTAGTACGCCACAGCTCCACTGAATCTTTAGCCCAAATTTTCAGTGGGAAGAAGGAACCATGGTCAACATAATTTTCCGTTAAGTAATCCACAAAGCTGGTTAGTTTTGGATCATGTGGTTGGATTGCGATGAGGTCACAAAAGACGTCCTCCACATCTTCCGGGCGTAGATAGGCCATGCCGAAGCGGTAGTGGAGCCATTTTTCTGCCTCTGACTCGTTATCCTTGTAGGTTGATGATAGCCCCAATTTCTGAATTTTTAAAAAAATAATTTGTAAATATATGGAGAGAATAAATACTTGTAAGATTTAGAACTTAAACGTGGAATACATGAAATAGATAATTTACGAATACCCCTCTTTATTATTACCATTGACTATAGTCAATGTTATTACCTATTGCATGCGCCTACAGTTTTTCGTTTCAAATTTTACAAGTACTTATTCTCTCCACATATTTACAAATTATTTTCTACTTTTAGCGAATTTCCCTATAGGGAAGTAGCTATTACCGTAGGTCTCATGGTAAGACCTAGGCCCGGGACCGATTTACTTTTTCATTTTGATGTCCCCAGAGGCCAAAAACACCATTCGTTCAAATTTTTATATATCTATATATAGATATATATATATATATATATATATATATATATATATATGTGTGTCCATCCGCACGATAACTTGAGTAATCTTTGTTAGATTTTGATAAAATTTGGTTTGAAGGTGTAAGGCGGGATAAACTTGAACGAGTTCGCGAACCAGCATTATCGGACTATGGCAACGGGGGTTTACGGGGGGTTTTATGGGGTAAAAATAGGTTTTTCCCATTTTTGACCTAAAAAACATAAAATTTTGCAATTTCTTTCCAAACCATTTTGTAGAGCTTAAAAAAACAAATAATTTAGTATATTGAAGTGTTATTATGCGCCTAATGGTTACGGAGAAAATTCCAAAAAAATGTAAATTTTAAATTCCCATGTTATTCTTATGGAGAATAAGTCAACTGTTGTAGTTTACTTGTTTATGAACATATTTTGATCAAATTTGGAAAATGTTTTTATTTCTTACTTAACTATTAACATAAAAAAAAAACAGTTTTGCCCTCCCTGATGCAGCAAACCTAAGTACTTGTTAAACTAATTCTATTTAAATAGGAAATAAATTTTATATTTTTAAGTAGACATTTGATTGTAAATCCAATCAGGCAAATGGAAATTCGCTTAGTCTGCAGGTTTGCTGCGGCGGTGGTATTTAGTCTTCAATGTGTAAGTATATGTTATATTAAACCCTAAATTTTAACCTTATATTACACTATATATTAATTAAATCATAATAATTAAAACAAATAACCTCTCTTGGAAAAGCAGGATTTTCCAGCCATTGATCGACAAAATAGTCGAAAGACTCTGTCACTTTCTCACTCGATGGTGTCTGTCCCTGGACGAAAATCCAACCTGCATCCACATCTTCGGGTTTCAAGAAAGCCAGTGCAGCACTCATTCTTATCGTTCTTCTTATTTCCTCATCTCTTGAGTATAGAGATGCAAGGCCTACATCTTGAACTTTCCGCCACAAGCATTGGGTGAAGTGGAAGTAGCAACCCTGGATGTTAACACATGGAAATACTTCTTTCAGGGCGTCAACTACGCTGATTTCAAAATCAATTATAACTTGTTCTGGATTCCACCTTGGCACTTGATCAAGTATCATTCTGAACATTCGAACGTAGGTCGCTTTCTTTTTATCTGGGAGGAGTGCAAACAGCACTGGTGTCACATTGGTTTCCTGCGCATTGCTACCCAACATGTCAACATGCATGATATAGATTTGAGTGAATTAGCCGCTACAACTTTTAAAAGTTCCGTCCATAAAAAACACTTATGTTGAATAGCATCCACAGCTTTGCGGCCAGCAAAAATTAAAATCCTGTCCTTATTTCCGTCGTCAGCTAAAAGAAAACTGCTCCCATCTGTCATCTTCAGAAATTCGTCATCTAGAACTAATTTTGAAGTCCCTGTGCTTTATTTCTATTTACATATAAACAACTCTTTACCTTTGAAAACTGTGGCACGCTGGTTACAAGTTCATATCCTTTGTTTTGTAAATCTTCTACTTCGTGCTAAAATACCGTCCGGATAGGCGTCTCGCTGTCCTCTCGAGCCCTTTTCTTTGCAGAAAACACCGCCTTTTTTACGTCAAGATAGGCTTCGTCTGGCACACAATCGTAGACAACCGCTCTAATTTCTACATTGTCTTGAGTCACTAACCTGACCTTGCATCTAGCGGATCTTTCCTTCGAGCACACCCACGTCACTACACCTTGTTTGTTTTCTCGATATTTCCGATAAGAGTGCCCCTTAAAAAGCAAACTTGGCTTCCCCCTCACAGTCTCAATAAATTCCATCGTAGCACTTAATTAAAAATACGTAACAATAACACGAAATACAAAAATCCACTAACTATACAATTCGAACTTAAATAATATAGTAATTATCCAACACGTAGGTGTTACCACCTTACAGACAACAGGTTTACAAATTTAGCAAAAGAAATTGTTTAGTCAAAAATAAAGCAGGTTGGGGGGGGGGTGCATAGTTTTTGGTCACATTCTATTGGTGCAATGGTGTACAACATACCGACGCGTCATCGGTGTTTAAAACTAATTATAACAGCTGATGATTTTTAGATCATTCATTATATTGTACAAATAAACATGATTCTATTCTGTTTCTTCTTGTTAACATGACTTATTAATTTTTCTCTCATTATTTTCATTTATTACACACAATCACTCCACAATTGCCACTCGAAAACTGTAGATCCGAGAGCGGAAATGACTGTTCTTGTAATACACAAGATTTTCCAAAAAACTATTATTATAATAGTAATAATATATTATCCATGCTCGTCGACTTCATGTTCCATTATTATCCATGCTCATACTTAAACATGTTATTATTACTTATCATAACACAAATTTGAACGTTTTGGTTGAATGTAAAATGTTATCAAGGTTATGTTTGCTTTTTTAAGTGGTTTAATTTGTTTATTTGCTTACTATATGTTAGTGTTTATAGAAATGCCAACAGTGAAATCATCTGATTAAGCTAGTGAGAATAAGCGGAAATGAGTTATTTTGCTTACTGTTTACAGGTTTGGCAATGTAATTATCACCCAAACGATATTAATAGTCAATATTACTAAAACCACTTTGTCAATGTAATCGATTTATCTTGCCGTGTGAGGTCTTTGGGATACCGAGGATTATTCTTTGCTACGGTTTAAACCCCGCTATTATTTTTACGTGTATCCCCTTTCAGATCCCAAACGATTCAACTCGGAAACAAATTTAAACAAACCAATTGGAACAACATGGCAAAAACAGCATCTAGAGTTTTAAATAAAGACAACTACTGTCCCTCCCATTTGTCTCCCAACTCTTTCCATTCTGATGTTCGTATTCACTCTTCCCCTGTTCTCTTTCCCATGCATTGTCCCTTGGGTTGTGTTCCTTTTCATACAAGGAGGTTGCTACTTTGTCAATGTATCTGTACTGAAGGTCCACCCCACGGTATCAAACCATCTTCAGGGTCTGAGGGTTCGGGGGTTCACCTCCACATCCCTGGGACTCGTCGTAGGCCATCGTCATCTCTTGCCAGAAGCGACCCGTGCCGGATGCGACCCACCAATGTTCTACCGTGGCGCTTGCAACCCAAGAATTTTGGCCCGGAGCTGACTAATGAATTAACTCATTAATTCAAATTTTATTCTTAACAAAAACTAAATATTGTTTCACTCTAAAACCATGAAAACGATTAGCTTAATACCATTAAACGATTATTAAATAGAATAACAAAATATTCCCGCCACAGCAGTCCTGCAGACCAAGCTTATTCTCTTTAAGAAAGGAAAAAAATATTTTTTGTCAATGTTAATTGTATCGTATGATATGTACGAGTATACATTTACCAACACATATCCATAAATAAGCAAACTTATAGTCAAATATAGATTGAAGCATTTAATTTACAGTAATAATAAAAAGAAATAGAAGGTTCTTACTGACTATATCAAATAGCATCAATATAAATTAGAAAGTAATTAAATTACAAAACCAACAAAATGTTCCACCTTCCTTTTAATGACATTAGTCAGGCCTCTCGGTTTGTTATAATGTACATTCAATAACATAAAAAACCTCACTACTTATAATTAAGTTAACATAAATATAGCCCGAATTTCAAAATGGCAGTTACATTAATGTTTGTATATACAAAAATCACAAACAGCCGAAACTCTATTTCATGTATTACGCAACACGTCACCCATGCCATAATCAAAGGCAATATTTGCATTTTATTTAGCTATAAATAGCTTTGTGCTTATTCTCTTCAAATTGTCAAATACCAAAGTATATTTCTGTTAGAAATAATCCGATACCATTTACTGTCTTTACTAAGAATAGCCATCCTAAGGGCGTAAATCCATTATGGTGGGATAAAAGTTTAAAATTGTACATAGTATGTACAATTTAGAACGTGTTAAATATTTTCACAGATTTATATTTCCATAGGTATTAGGTGTGAAATATTCCAGGAACAGCAGATATTATTTAATTTACACCTCACTTGACTTGACTTGTTTCATTTGATCACTTGACTTGTACTGTTGTATCGTAAAACTTAAAAAATAGTCTAATACCGCACAAAACTGGGTTTTTGAGTGTTCTTTATTCTACAGTCTAACCTTGATATAACGAACCTCGATATAATGAATTCCTTGATATAACGATTTGTTTTTAATCCCCTACAACTCTCCATAAGACACAATGTATATTTTACCTCTACATAACGAACAAACCATAACAACGATCTTGATTTAACGAATTTTTCGTGATTTCGGCTAAAGTAAGACACCTCAATATAACGAATTTATCATTGTCAGAACCTCTACATTGCGAGTTTAACCTCTGCATAACGAATTGTCTACGTCTATCCTCGATATAACAAATCCCCCACCCAATTATTGTTTTGGGAAAATTTGTTTCCTTATCAAATTAAATGGAAAGGTCACGTCATCGCTTGCGCTAACATTCGTCTGCTCCGTTTTACACCTTTGTCTGCTGTCGCTGCGCGCGCTATGATATAACTCACTAACTGAGAACTGATTTCATTCACTGAGGACTGATGACGACGTAATGTTTAGTAAGCTGTGATTGGGTGATGTGGGATAACTATGGTGAATTGTACAATTTTTGGGTAAAGAGAAACCTAAGAAAGAATATAAAAACAAAACCAAAGATAAAGAATGGTCATCTAGCACCACGACCCTCCAACAGAAGGCACCACATCAGGATGAACGTGTTGGTTGGATCTACACTCTTAACAAAATACAACTACAAGATGAGTGCCTGCTTAGAGGTATAGAAAACTCGGGAAACGTAAAAGAACTGAGAAAAAGGCTTGTTGACAACTTAAGAAACCCCGTTGATACTCCTGAGGAAGACTGGGAAAACTATAAAGACATCGAAGAAACCACTTCAGGGCCTTCCCATAGCACGAACCTCCTTGGAACTATTCCCAAAGTTCCATCCCAATCTCGCACATCCTCAAACAGAGATGATGACTATAGGATACTAGTAGACAACCTGAAAGAGATTGTTGGATTACCTCCCCAGGGTAGTAATAATACCCTCAGACACAAACTAATTGAACTCATGAGAGCCGATAAGAGTAAAACTGAATTGATCCCTCCTTCCTCGAAGGGAATCGACAAACATCCGATGCAAGATTATGGCCAAAAACCACCAATCTATTATTTCCTCCCAACCAAAACTTTGAGACCACGAACCTACAGGAGGCCGACATGTCGAACGTCACCAGGACCTGTACCAACGAAGAGAAGTCCCCTCTGAACGGAATTCTCCACCCGATTATCACCTACGTCAACAGGGTCAAAGCAACGAAGTTGATTTAAGTACACCAGGAATCTGCAATCTAGTCCGCCAATGGAATTTAAAGTTCGATGGAAGAAATGATTCTATGTCATTCTTGGAAAGATTGAATGAACTCATCGAGTCCTATGATATTCCCCCCAATCGTATTCTACGGTCATTGCCGAAATTTTTAAAGGCCAAGCTTTGTTATGGTAGAGGAACAATAGGGATTTGGGGAGAACTCTTGAAGATTTTTGCCAGGATTTTGAACAGCAGTTTATACCTTTTGGGTACTACCACAACCTGTACAAGGAAATCCAAGAAAGAACCCAAGGCGAGCGAGAGACCTGTCGAGAATTTGTAGTTGCTATCTCTACGCTAATCCGACGAAGAGGAGGATTCAACAACGCAACTCGACTGGACCGAATTTATAACAACCTGAAGCCCAACTACAAACTATACATTCGAAGACACGAAACTGCGGGTCTTTCGGACCTATTGAGAAAAGCAGAAGAATACGAGTCAGTTCTAAGAGACAAAATGACCTATCGCCCACCACCTTCCCAGCCCAGGCCCTGAATCCAGAAACAGCTTACCAATCCAGAGAAAGACGTAAAGTTGATTGGAATGATCGTGTATATCTCGAAGAATTGTCCCCTAAGTGGTCTAAGCCTGAGAACCTGCCATCTTTTCATCGAAAGGAAATCCGTCCGACTCCAAGAGACCCAGTAAGAAACTTCACCAACAGAGCTACACCTGTCAACCAAGATAACCAGCTTGCTCCCAATGAACGCAGCTACGTTAGACCACCGAACCAACACCAAATTGGAGCTATTAATAGACCACAGAATGCATTCGGGTGTTGGAACTGTGACGGTAGGGGACACATGTTTCGAGAATGCCCTAAGCCTTGTAAAATCCTATGCTTCCATTGCAAACGAGAGGGACAGTTAACCACCACCTGCCCTTGCCGTTCGGGAAACGCCACTATGGCTCTGGGGGAGAGAAGTCGTCAGAGTCAGTGAAGAGAGAATCTTCTCAAGGTTGGTTAGAATGGTTGGACATTATCGCCAACTTCCACTTGAACTTCGTACAGACCAAGAAACCCCCTGATCAAAGAATTTATGTTGATGTAAATATCTATGGCCAATAGTTTTCTGCGCTACTGGACACCGGCGCCATGCTAACCTTTATTTCTGATCCTGTCGCTACTTATCTGAAAGAAATTGGAATCCAGCCATATGCTTCACAAGTATTCGTACATTTGGCTGACAATAGAAGAATTAAGGCAAACGGCAAATTTATATTTGAATGTGGGATAGCAAACCGGCTCGCTGAAATTGAGGCTATACACTTACCAGGATTATCGTCTCAAATCATTCTTGGAATTGATTTTATCAAAAAGCTAGGACTCATACACGTTAATCCCCTGGTTCTTCAAGCAGGAACAGTGGACCTAAAGGAAATAACCACATTGACAGCCATTGAGGATCTAGACTCATGTTAGAACAAGAAATTAGAACAGTTCCTGGCTGAGGAGCTTCCTTTGTTTGTCCACGTAGCTGCTAGATCCACCATGGTAAACCATAAAATTCGGCTTAAGTCTACTGAGCCCCTGAAACAGCGATATTATCCCCGTAACCCTGCGATGCAAGAAATCATGAGATCAGAATTAGCAGCAATGATCCAAGATGACGTTATCGAACCCTCATCGAGCCCATGGAGTTCTCCTGTATTCTTAATTAAGAAGCCGTCAGGAAAATACCGTTTCTGCATTGACTTTCGCCGTGTGAACGATAACAGCATCAAGGACGCATATCCACTTCCCTACATTAATGGAGTTCTTGACAAACTAAGAGAAGCCCATTTCATTACAACTTTAGACTTGAAAAATGGCTATTGGCAAATCCCTTTGGACCCAGACAGTCGACCGATAACCGCTTTTACCGTCCCCGGCCTTGGACTCTTCCAGTTCAAAGTCGGGCTACACTCTGCACCCGCCACTTTCCAGCGCCTTCTAGACACAATTATAGGACCCGACTTAGAACCCAAAGATTTCGCATATCTTGATGATATTATTGTACTGGGAAAAACATTAGATGAGCATTTGGAACGGTTGAGGGGAGTTTTTAAACGTTTGAGATCCGCTGGTCTTAGGCTCAATCCCGACAAGTGTCAATTCGTAAGAAGAGAATTGCGATATTTAGGACACATCGTCAATAAAGAAGGAATCCACACAGATCCAGAAAAGGTGAAAACCATGGAAAACTTCCCTGTTCCGCAAAATGTCAGACGTCTTAGGAGTTTTCTTGGCCTCGCCTCCTGGTACAGAAGATTTATTGCCAAATTTGCTAAAATCTGTGTGCCTCTTACTGCTCTATTAAAGAAACAAGCAAGATGGGAATGGACCGAACAACATCAAGCTGCGTTCGAGACACTGAAATCCAAACTAAGTTCCGCACCCGTCCTGGCGTGCCCTGACTTTACCCAGGAGTTTATCTTACAAGTTGACGCATCACAGTGTGGGGTTGGAGCAGCCCTTACTCAAAGACAAGATGGGAAAGAAGTCGCTATCGCATTTGCTAGCCGGCTGTTGAGTAAACAAGAACAAAAGTATAGCACGGCAGAAAAAGAATGTCTAGCTTTAGTATGGGGAATCAAAACCTTTCGACCATACCTCGAAGGGTATCATTTTAAAGCTGTCACTGACCACCAAGCTCTCCAATGGCTTCTTAAGATAAAAGAACGATCAGGACGACTGGGTAGATGGGTCCTTGAAATCCAGCAATATGACTTCGATGTATGTTATAGAAAAGGAATTGATAATAGCTTGGCAGATGCACTCTCACGCATCCCTAGTCAATCGGCCGACAGACTTGATTGCATATTGGTCGATAGTTCTCTAACGAAAGAAACTTCTAAGACGCCGCCCCCATCCAATACTTGGTATGAACGGGTGTTCAAAGCCGTTAAGAAGACTCCCAACAATTATCAAAATTACCCCATATACCACGAACATTTGTACAGAAGCCCACTAAATAACCGAACCAAAGAACTGCCAGTCTCTACGTGGACACTTTGCGTGCCAAAAGAGGATAGAAAGAACGTTCTCCACGATGAGCCAACTGCGGGACATCTGGGGATCCGAAAGACCATACACAGAGTAGGAATCCGATATTACTGGCCAGGTTGGAAAAATGAAGTAATACAATATGTACGATCCTGCTCTAATTGCCAAATACAAAAACCCGAACAAAAATGCCAGATGGGCCAAATGAAATTCAGAGTACCGAAGGGACCCTGGTACACGGTCGTAGCTGACATTATGGGACCTTTTCCAAAGTCCACAAAAGGTTTTCGATACGTAATAGTGTTACAGGACATGTTTACAAAATGGATCGAACTCGCTCCAATGCGGGCGGCAACAGCTAAAGACGTTAAAGATAAAATTCGGGAACTCGTTATTATGAGATATGGCTCACCATCTTCCATACTAACTGATAATGGAACGCAATTTACTTCCAAACTATTTTCCGAACTGGTCAAAGAATGGAATATTTCGCATTTTTTAACTTCTCCTTACTCTCCACAGTCAAATCCTACCGAGAGGAGTAACCGAGTATTGAAAACGATGATAAGACAGTATATCAGAGATAATCATCGGCACTGGGACAAGTATTTAAACGAGTTTAGGTTGGCAATGAACACAGCAGTTCACGAGTCTACTGGGTATTCCCCGGCCGTCCTAAACTTTGGCCGCGAGTTAAGGCTGCCTGGTTCATTCAATCCAGAAGTAGTTCAGACGAGGACCCCACGCCTGCAGGTAGTGACCGATTTGAGGTAATTAAATCTATTCACTTACGTGTAAAGAGCAATTTAAAGAAAGCTTACGACAAACAATCTCACTATTATAATCTGAGGCATAGACCGAACTCATTTAAGGTAGGACAACAAGTGTTGTGTCACAAACATGAATTGTCCGATGCTTCAAAAGGTTTTGCGGCTAAACTAGCTCCAAAGTTTGAAGGACCATTTACTGTTTTACGCCCAGAAGGGGCCAACATCTTCATTTTATCGACTGACGGTGGATTAATTCGCTGAGCACACGTAAAGGATCTAAAACCCTACCTGGTCTAACCCTTCTGTCTTCTCCAATCCCACATTAACTAGGATGTCTGCCTAGAAATTTAGATTGTTGTAGTTTTATTTTTTTGGGTTTTCAACTGCTTACAATTTGCTTGCCTTTCAGGTACCATGGAGAAACTAACGACGGAAGACTACAATCTAATCAAGTTCAGGAAATGTTTAAACGACAAAATTGTCAACAGCTTCATGCAAACTCTGGAAAAACCGTCCAAAACAGGGAAGAAAATAATGGCATTCCCATCGTTTTTCTTCACGTCATGGGACCGCAACAACAGAGGATACGAGGGGGTAAAACGTTGGGCAAAAGGTAATCCCCTGGACAAAGATTTTGTCCTATTTCCCTTGTTCATGCCACCCCAACCACCGGCTACTATAGGACATTGGGCCCTGATTGTCGCCAGACCAAAAAAATGCGACATCACGTCCTTTGATAGCCTGGGCATGGAGCACACTGTGCGAATGGAACAAGTTAAGGATTACTTTCTTAAGGAAAGCGCAAGGCGCAGGAAGAAATTAGGCAAAGAGTTTTCCACTTTGAACATGCTAAAAGTCTGCCCACAACAGAGCAATGATAGTGACTGCGGGGTATATATTTGCATGTTTGCCGATGTACTAACCCATGAGAGACAACTAACTACCTTACGAGGAATGGCATCGGACGTAATGAGAAAACACATCGAAAGAAGACTGAAGTGGGCGTCCCAACCTTTGGACCCGAAGAATAAAAACCCCGATAAGAAACCTTCTGTCTTAGCCAGTAAAATTGCGACCCGGAAACTGACAGGGAAACCACAGCCAAAGAAACCTCCGAACCAAGTAAGTGTTAACAAAACTACAACTTCTAGAATGATTTCTCCAGGAAAAGAGATAAAAAGCAACCGGGAGGGGTACTACCTAACCCATCAAGAGAAGACAAAGTTTATACAACCCCAGGACTTTTTGGAGATCGTTTTGAGCCCTCAAGAAAGATGCTGAGGCCCCTGACCCGTTATTAGAAGAATTGAGAGAGTTTATAGACTCCGGGAAAACGGTAGTCAGTCCATTCCCACATTCCCCTAAGCAAAATTCCGTCCTTGATAGTCTGGCTAAAATGAAGCTGAGCCCTTTGAAGAAGGAAGATACAGAAATGCCTCAGTCATTTGGGAGCACGTCGGTCACCAACGAACAACCGATGGAAGTCGAAGCCACGACCAAACACTCTGCGACTACACCAATGGAAGATCCCCAACTCAAGCTGCAACGACCGGCACACAAAAGAAGAGGAGCAAATACGAAGAGGAAAAGAGTCTTTCTTCCGGACGGGACCTATGTCAGACTAAACAAAAGGAAAATTGAAAATTTCGACTCCTACTATCCTGGCCTGGACATTGCCACTCTGGCGAAGATGAGGAAAAATGAATAAAAGTTACTATGGTAGATCAAAGTTGTTTTTAGCGAATTTCCCATATAGGGAATAAGCTATTACCGTAGTACTCATGGTAAGACCTGGACGCGGGACCGATTTTTTTTTTCGTTTTGAGGTCCCTAGAGGCCAAAAACACCATCCGTTCAAATTCATATATATATATATATATTTATATATATATATATATATATATATATATGTGTCCGTCAGCACGATAACTCAAGCAAAAATGATCCGATTTTGATGAAATTTGGTACAAACGTGTAAACCTACGTTTATTCGAACGAGTTCGCGATCCAGCATGATCGGACCATGGGAACGGGTGTTTACGGGGGGTTTTATGGGGTAAAAATAGGTTTTCCCCATTTTTGACCCAAAAAACTTAAAATTTTGCAATTTATTTCCAAACCATTTTGTAGAGCTTAAAAAAACAAATAATTTAGTATATTGAAGCGTTATTATGCGCCTAACGGTTACGGAGAAAATTCCAAAAAATTGTAAATTTAAAATTCCCATGTTATTCTTATGGAGAATAAGTAAACTGTTGTAGTTTGCTTGTTTATGAACATATTTTGATCAAATTTGGAAAATGTTTTTATTTCTTACTAACTATTAACATTTTACAAAAAAAACACAATTTTACCCTCCCTGATGCAGCAAACCTAAGTACTTGTTAAACTAATTATATTTAAATCGGGAATAAATGTTATATTTTTAAGTAGACATTTCAGTGTAAATCCAATCAGTCAAATGGAAATTCGCTTAGTCTGCAGGTTTGCTGCGGCGGGGGTATTATATTTTTCAGTGATAGTTTCGTGATATTTTATTTTATTTTTCTCTTTGAAAGTTTGAATACTCATGTGGATTTAAAACTGTTTTGTTACCAATGTTAACAAGAGGTTTTGAAATAAAAAGGAAAAGACTGATTTTATTTAGAATAGTTAAATACAAAATAAGTTTTTAGTTTAATTTTTAAACAGTATTATTGTTTTTTTGGAAAAGATATTTTATGTTGTTTTTATATTGTTAAATAAAGTAAAACTTGTGTTCGTTGAAAAAAACCCGTTTTTTTTCTTTTTCCCTTTTCCTTTTTTTTCTCCCGAAGAAAGAGGGGGACTGTAACGTGCCCGAATTACACCTGTCTGTTTTCCCCAATTGTTATATTAAATTGTCCCTCAGTCCCCTCGACTCCCTTATCTTGCACCACCTTCCGCTATCCTACGTCGCCCTATAGAACCTTCCCCGACCATCCCCTTCCATTACGTCGACTTCCGCTATCCCACGTCTTCTTCCAGACCCTTACCTGACCTTACCCTTACCTTGCGTCACCTTCCGCTATCCCACGTCGTCTTCCAGACCCTTAACCGACCTTCCCATTACCTTGCGTCACCTTCCGCTATCCCACGTCGTCTTCCAGACCCTTAAGGCTAGTACTCACTAGGACACCCGGTCGCTTATCAACCGGCGACCTGGTTGACGAGCGACTAAGTTGATGATTGAACGTTTTATTGCTGGGTGGTACACACTAACCTAGCACTTTCAACCAAGCTGGAAATCAATCAAAATTTGGTGGGGATAGACAATTTGTTTTGTTCTGGTTCACGCTTAAGCCTATCAAAGTGTGAACCTAAATGACAACACCATGCCCCCGACGAAGAGGAAATAGCTGCCGAAGTTTTGATTATATTTAAAACTTATGAAGTAGAGAAGAAGAAAGAAATTGTTTAGAAGATTTTGGGTTAAAGGGTGGCTTTAACGTAGAAATAGTTACAGCCACATCGGCCCTCCTACGAGCTTTTCGACTTAAAAATCCTCAGGATTTTAAGAACTATTTACATATTTCAGATGCCAGTTTCCGTCATACTAAGCAACCAGTGACACCCGTGACACCTCACATAGAAAAAAAGGACGTCAGATTGAGATTTTAGCATGGTTTTGTTTCGTCAATTCATTTTTCGTTGTACTGCGCATGCGCTAGCCGTCTTTAGTTGATCAACTTGGTCGCTGAAGCGTACACACTCTAGTTTTTTGAGAAATCTGATTGCCCGGCGATAAAATGGTTGATCGGAAACCCCCAGGTTTTCGATACATGTCCGAAAACCAAAAAGTTGCCTGGCAACCTACAAATCGCCCTCAACCAAATTGACAGACACGTACACACATGGCGATATTTGTGCAATTTGGTCGCTCGTCAACCAGATCGCCGGTTGATAAGCAACCGGGTGTCCTAGTGAGTACTAGCCTTTACCCGACCTTCCCCTTACCTTGCGTCACCTTCCGCTATCCCACGTCGTCTTCCAGACCCTTACCCGACCTTCCCCTTACCTTGCGTCACCTTCCGCTATCCCACGTCGTCTTCTAGACCCTTACCCGACCTTCCCCTTACCTTGCGTCACCTTCCGCTATCCCACGTCGCCCTCTAGAGCCTTCCCTGACCTTCCCCTTACCTTGCGTCGCCTTCCGCTATCCCACGTCGTCTTCCAGACCCTTACCCGACTTTCCCCTTACCTTGCGTCACCTTCCGCTATCCCACGTCACCCTCTAGAGCCTTCCCCAACCTTCCCCTTACCTTGCGTCGCCTTCCGCAACCCCACGTCGTCTTCCAGACCCTTACCCAACCTTCCCCTTACCTTGCGTCGCCTTCCGCTATCCCACGTCGTCTTCCAGACCCTTACCCGACCTTCCTCTTACCTTGCGTCACCTTCCGCTATCCCACGTTACCTTCCGAAGTCCTATCCAACCTTCCCCTTTCCTTGCGTCGCCCTTTGTCATATCACGTTACCTAATTCAACCTGTTCTAGCCTGTTCAATCTGTATTTGCCCCGAAAACACAACCCTAACATCAAACTTATCCAGAAAACCAAATACCCATGTTAAAAGATAGTCCGATCCTTTCTCTTTAAAATCCGAATCCCAACTGACCATTTCAGGACTTCTGCGCATGCGCGAAACGGCCGCGTATAAATACAAGTCCCACACCGGAGCAGAAGTCAGTTCATCGCCGGCTCTCGTACGAGACGGACGCCCCGAATCTTCTGGCTGGTTAGTATTCGACTTTATCCTGCTAGAGAAATCTTAGCACACGACCCGTTCCTGCTAGAGCAATCTTAGCACACGACCCGATCCTGCTAGAGAAATCTTAGCACACGACCCGTTCCTGCTAGAGAAATCTTAGCACACGACCCGTTCCTGCTAGAGCAATCTTAGTACTCGCCCCGTTCCTGCTAGAGAAATCTTAGCACTTGACCCGTTCCTGCTAGAGAAATCTTAGCACACGACCCGTTCCTGCTAGAGCAATCTTAGAACTCGACCCGTTCCTGCTAGAGAAATCTCAGCACGCGATCCGCTCCTGCTAGAGTAATCTTAGCATAATCATAGATCCTGTTAGTTGGAAGTTTAGCACTAATTCAGACATCCTACCAGTTCCTTATCCACAACCTTTCCTTTGTGGCTGTGATGAAATAGGCTGTTTGAAAATTGGTGTGCCACGAATCTGAGCCATTCCTTTGCTTCCCGTTGTTTCGACCCCTGGAACAGATACCCAGCAAGCACTTAGCTATCCCGGACCTCACTTGAGAGAGAGAACGTCACACCGGTGCCCTGAAAAAGTTCCTGCACCATATTTCTCACCATCCTCCACTCCAATCCGTCATAACCACATCCCAGCCTGGGAATAGCAAGCTTTTTTATTCCAATCCGAAGTAGCTTGTCACGCAGGTCTTGCAGGATTTTCTTCAACGATTCGTAGGAGCGCTTCTTGTTTGACGTTTCCTTCGTTACGAGGTAGAACAAATGCTGTCCATTGCGCTTCAGGTGAAGGGTTTTGCCAATGGCGGGGCTCTGACACTCAACCTTCCAACCTTCCTGAATCTTCGGTCCCTCCAAACTTTTTCCTGAAGACAGTGGCTATATCTCGTGACGCTCTCAGGTCTTCTGCTACGCAGTGGGCCAAGGCATAATCCACTGGCAAGGTGAAGAGGTCCTTATATAACAGCCTCAGTTCCTCATTTCCACGTTTCTCGGGCACGACGTCTCTTGGTACGGTTGAGATGTTGCAAACTTGTTGTTCATCTTGTTGGCCGTGATCTCATTTGTAGGGTGCAAGCCTGTTGAAATGGACTATTTTGGGTTTGCCATTTGGTTGCTTCTTAATCCGGTAAATGACGTCATTTATACGGGAATTAACTTCATAAGGGCCTTCCCACGAGTTTTGGAGTTTTTGCGAATATCCACGACGCCTTCGGGGATTGTGTAGCCACACGAGGTCTCCAGGTGTGAACCCTCCTTTCTCGGCCTTCACGTCATAACTCTCCTTCATCCTGTCGCTTGCTCCAGATATGTTGCGACGGACTTTCTCGTGTATCTCGTCCATCCTCTTCCGCAGATTGGATACGTAATCCTCACCAACCACACATTCATCTGGCTTCAACCCATACTGCAGGTCGCATGGAAGACGGAGCTCTCGGCCGAAAACTACGTTGGCTGGAGTCTGGCCGGTGGTTTCGTTGACAGAACTCCTATACGCAAGTAGGATGGCGAAACAACTGCAATAGAGCAGTCAAATTGTTAAGGATTATTTTATAATGTGTAAATGGATCCTGCTCGACTAAACCTTTTTCATGCAGTCTATCGTATCCTACGATCACATATCGTACCTACATAGGTTGAAATAATAATACTGATTCGTTTGAGGATTATTTGAACCCAGCAGCAAAATAGCGGTGATACACAATGACAACATATCAGGCGTGTATTTGAGTCGTTAGTGAATCCACTACGGGTAATACTTTGCAAAACCGTTACGGAACTATAACTACCCCCGCCAAAACGAACATGCAGACTAAAAGCTACTTTACTTTAGTCTGACTGTGTTGTCAATAAAATATTTCCTTAAAAATGTAATATTTATTCCCTATTACATTACATTACATTAGTTTAACGAGTTTTTATGTATGCTGCTACAGGGAAGGCTGTAAGGTGTTTTTATAGTTCAATGTTGACAGTATAGTATAAATAAATACATTTTCCAAATTTGATCAAAATTTGTTTATAAACAAGCAAACAACAACAGTTCACTTATTCTCCATAAGGGTACTCTCCTAGGGCTCTGCCCTGTCTGCCTTAAACGTTTCTACGTTATTCTTATGAATACGCTTAATATTCGAATTTTCAAATGTATAACGTATAACGTAATTAATTTAATTATATCGTATAAATTTATACGAAGCGTAATTTGAAAATGATCAGGCTGCTCATCTATCGAAATTGTGTTTATTTATTCGTTGGTTCTTTTCATCCAGTATATCTATGGAACATAATAATTATTCTCTCTCGTTGCGAAGCACGGATATAGCACGGACGTAGGGGGTGGTGAAGGAAATAATAAAGGTGAGCAGTGTTGAGGGAATTGATTAATGTATCTGCAATGCTAAAATGCTATGGGAAGAGACTGTAGACTGTAGGTTAAAATGGTTACGAAGCACGAATCGATACATATTTTCGATATATGCAATCGTTTACAATAGAAATTTACAACTGAGTTGACAACAGCTGATTTTTACTCCATAGAGGCTAAAAATGATTCTTACTCCCTAAAGAGTAAAAATGCTACTTAAGACCCGCACGAATGCATTAAAACGACTGTTTTATGCAGTATGACAAAAACAATATATTATGAACCCTTGATGATTCCGCTCAATTTTGTGGATGCTTCTGCGAACGCCACCTAGTAGTTTAAGCCAACCATTGCCAAGTGGCCACCTCAGCATACAAAAGTGTCAGTCATAAAATGGCTAACAAAATACTAAAAGCTTTTTGGTTATTAGAATTGTAAAATTGTAGTGGAAAATATAAACTTAGTTCCAGATCATAACAGATGTTGCATTTGAGACTAAATCTTTAAGATGCTGTTTGACTTCTGGCCAATTGATCATACATTTAAATAGCTCATAATGTATTTGGAAGAATTAATAATTATTTACCACTAGGCCTTCTATTGTAGCGAGAGAAGTGTCTTGCTTGCATTCAAACACAAAAATGAACAACTTAAATAAGTAAAATTAATTATGAGAAATATCAGAGATTCCAAATATAAACTTTCAATCCTAGCCAAAAAAAACAGTAACTAACTGAGAGAAACTTATCTTACATATTGGACAAAAAACAGAGTGGAAGTTCAAGAATAGACTTTTAAATATGAAAGAATTTATTTCCCTCTCCCAAAACGTAAAAAAACCTTAATACAAAAACAAATATACAAATCAATACACATCTAAAAATTATTACAAAAAGACAAAGAAATATTTATGGCACAAGTGCCGCACAACACTACGTGGCCACAGGGACTGCACAACCTGGTTGGTTTTTGTGTTGTGCAAATTAGGCACATTATTAGCAAATTAGGCTGTTCACTCTCGTCTACAGCCGGCAGACAACGTATCAAGTGTGAACGCTGCTTAATCACATCTTCAATGGGCATAAACTTTTCCCGAAGCTGGGCAGGGACATCCAAGTAGTCACTGTATGGATTGACAATTGCTTCTTCTGGAAAAAAATTGAAAATATACAAATAATTTAATACAAGAGCATTTGAATATACTAAGTACCTAGAATCGTAAAGACATGAATAAATAGTTGCCCCTCCGTTAAATGTGCAGCAATTATAAACCGAATTGGTAACTGATGTCAAAAATGCAATGATGGAAACAGTATCACAGTCACCACTTACAATATCTACAAAATCTGTTTGAGTTGCATTATTTCTTTCAAATTAGTATTTCTATTATTTTTATTTTATTTATTTCGTCCTTGTTAATTTCAATCAAAAAATAATTATCAATGATAGTTAATTGCTTTGGTAATCATCTAAAAATAACTAATAGTACTGTAGAAAGCAAAAAATACATTAAAACCATGCTAAAATAAATATTGGAGACATCATAAAATGTTTAAATTTTTTATTTAAGCACTCCAATACTGTACTTGTTACCAGTAGGCATCCAGTTCAAATCATGTCAACCGTGTGTAATGTTGGGCCGTGTGTGTGAAAGACCTCTTACAATTAATATTTGTAGTTTCGTTAAGTGTAAAATATTAGTCCATGTTCGTGTAATGCGATTCTAATGTGACGACGCTGCTTTAGCTGAATCTTCTTTGTGGTTACTGCATAATAACGTGAGTCATAATAGTTTGAGCTGTATATAAAGGTAAATACCAAGTTTTAATTGTAAAAACACCAAAAAGTACTTTAAATATATTTAGTCTTCAAACAATTAAAAATGTAAATTGAATAGAAAGTGAACTTGAAAATTGAACGAGTCAATTAAAATCCATATTTTTAGCCCCTGAGCTGTGATGTAACTAAAAAATTGTATTTACCTTTTGTCAATAGCTCGATAAGTTGTAACTTCCGTTACACGGCCGTTTCGGCATTAACATGCCATCATCAGACATCTTCCGCTGAAGTAGCGTCGTCACAGTAGAAACACATAACACGAACACGAACACATTTTACGAATACAAATATACAAAAATTAAAACTACAGGCCTGTCGCACACACGTTACCGGTTGACATGATCAGAGCTAGATGCCAACACCTACCGACACCGACCTTTGAGTCACAGTCATCCATGAAATAACGAACAGCTGTTAGTTTGAAACCATGTTATTTTTTCTAGCTCTCAATCATCAATTATCAATTATTTAAGATGGGGACGCCACTATGTGCGTATTTTAACCCAAATATGAGTGAAGGATGAGTGTAGGATGAGTGGCACGATCTTGTAGTCTTGTTAGTGACTAAGGCCGACATGTTCCTTAGACACAGCTGTTAATTAATAGCTCATACAGCTAATGGCAACTAAGGGACCTACAGTTTATAGTGGAATCCGAACCACAATCGCAACTTAGCTCTTTGGCCGTTCGGAATACAAAACCCAACAATTAGCTGGCCTTGGTAGTTATGTGGCCAATGTGTGCACGAGGATCAAGGGAGGATTCCATTATGACTCCGAGATCTCTAATCTTGTCCACTTTTACTAGAGAACTGCCCGTAATTTTATAGTTCAAGTAGAGCTGATAAGTAAAACCTCTCTTGAACGACACAACACTGAATTGTTTTAGGTTATATATATTTGTAAGAAACTTATGCCATTTTTTGGAGTTGATTTGTTACTAATTATTAGCATAATATGCTAATATTTAAAAAAACCAACACCTCCCTCTTAAGAAAACATCATAATATTTCACTCGGACAAAATGCATTAAAAATAATCAAGAAAATTGAAATTACTACTCCGTAATAATTACGGAGTATACAATTATTGGTTTCTGATAAAAAAAAATTGGTTTCTATATAAAATGTGAGACTAAAAAGATACACTTGCTAATTAGTATTGAAAAACTGTAGCAAATCATTTTAACCAAGGAAATATATATTTCGTGTATATAACATGCGTCTATTGTATACGCATTCATTTCCGATCTCGGTGATGACTGCAGTTTTCATTTCTTGGATTCCTGAGGCCATTATTAGAGAGGATTGGATATTTGTTGCAGTACAACAAACAGCCCACTAACCCATGATATTGTGGAGTTTTTTCTTAATATCTGAAAGGTCATTAAGGCGTTTATACTGTCGCAATTATTTTTACCCAAAAGAAATAACTTTGGAAGTAACCTCTCTAAACCACCACTTAAACAGGTAACATTCTGCATGAAAACTATTCTTACGTCTCTTCCACATATATCAGTACATATCTAAAAGTGACACGCATAATGGCGATCTCTATCTATTATACGTAAACAGTATTTTTTTCTGAAATTAAAAGCTTGTATAACCGATTTAATAACTACGGCTGCACGGACAATAGCCTGTGAATCCTGGGAACAAAACATCCATTTGGAATTTTTCCAAAGGTCACAAACAATGAAGTCTGTTTCATTGTACACATAACTGGGCTATCACGCGATGTAAACAAATTTTGTGTCTAGGGAAGTATTAAACAATTGGTTATATTAGTTTGTTCCTAAAATAGATTTTTCCTGTATAATTTTCAACATGTTTATTTCTTGAAATAATGTTATAACTTGTTTTCATTTAAATACTTCGAAACCACTAATCTCCAGGTTTGCTGTTAAGTCTTTGTATAATAGTCATTAAGGGCTTGGGAAATTTTGTGTCAACAAGTTCACCTTTGATCATCATATGTAATCAAATTTTGCACTTCGGAAAATGTGTTTGCTTAGCCAATCAATCCCAATATTACAGGAAATATATTTCTTAAGGACAAAATACGATTTATTCAAAGCGCTTGTCAACAGATAAAATAGTTTAAATGTCAAGTTTATTCTAGTTTACCTTAAAATAAACTGCATCAGTAATCTGACATATACTTTCTCCCGTTAGTTTGTCAACAACATGGCAAATGGGTGGGTAACCAGTGAGAGCTTAATAATTTATTGGGAACATCACAAAAGTTGTTATAACTTTTAAACCGTAGTTTTACAGCAATGTGGATTAATTCAAACACAGAGTTTAAAGGACTATAGACCAGTCAGTAGAGGGGTTGATTCTTACAAACGGTGGGGTAGTAAATATTATTTTTGGATATATTTGTATACATGTTTACTTGGAAGTAAACATAAAAAATGGTAGCACAAAAAATCTCGGGACATCTTTTGGCAGGCCAAAAACTTGAATTTTTGTTGTTTTTTCCATTTTATTATAAGTGTATGCACAGCAGTTCATCCTAGCAAGAAAGTAACTAAGTAGCAAATTATGGCCCATTAAATTGAACATACAATTATGAAAAAATGATACATAAATAATAAATAATCTGGCCAAGCTTTCTTGGAGTCAAAATTATGTTGGTAAAAAAACTATTCCTTGTATCTGGATGATTAACATACTTAATGGACTTATCAAACCATCACTACTATAGCTTAAACATATAATATATAAATCATTTTCTAAATAGTAAAATTTTATGAGGGTTAGCTCTGTATTTGATATATATATATTTTTTTTATTATAATGTGGTGAGTGTATTATAGTAAAATGCATTTCAAAATACTTTTACTTTATTTGAGATTGTATAATCGATGTTTCTTAGCCAAATAAAAAAAAACTGTTAGAAACAGTACCTACTTCAGTAAGTTTTATAATGAATAATGCCCTGTAAAGTATATTATCAAGTTACGTCGGAAACAGGTGCGCGGTAGATAGCTAATATTCTTGTGATTGATTACTTCATAACACAGTTAAACCTACAGATTCAGCACCAGCAGAGTTTTTATTGTCGCTATCAGAAAAACAAACAACTACCGAGTACTCCTGAGGAGTATTGAAGCTGTTATATAACTCATTTTATATGTATCCAGAACATATGACAAGAAAATTGGTTCAAAAATTTTAAATACACCAGTACACATCTCTTGCACGTTATATCCTTGAGTAAGTCCTGAATATTGACCACCAAAAGCGTTTGATTGACTCATGTCCTTATGAAACCCATAACCTTATCATAATATGCTGTAAAACAAACTACTACATCAGTGAAACAGTCATTAACAATTGATCTTGAATGCCCTTTTTAAATTAGGCATGTTTTGCTTGGTAAAATACGAATGAAATTATTTTAAACGTGGTCTATTAAAGCTCTGCTTATTCTGTGATTCTGAACAAGAAAAAATCATTTATATCAGAACAAATCCGCTACAAAGCAGTAAAGAAACAAAGAAGTCAAATATAAAAGAACTCTAGCATTCGTGTATCCTCTTAATGTTTGTTTAAAGTTTTGGGAAACTTTACGTACGGTTTGTGCTTAGAATTTGATACAAAAAGTCACAACTATGCTATCACACAATGCTCTACAAAAACATAGCATCCGTATATTTTTTGACAACATAGAATACAAATTAATTATATTTTAGATATTATTATTTGACAAAAATTACAATTTTGGGTTGTAAAAATATTAATAAGCCAGACGTAGCAAACCTGCAAACTAAGTGAATATCCATTTATTTGAACTGTTTTCACTTAAATATAGTTTAATAAATAATATTAGTTTTAAAGAGTATCTGCTTTTGATGGTTCCAAACTATATATAATTAACTTTTTGATGGTTACAGGATAGACCCAAATGTCCCTGATCATTGGGCTTTTAATAAATTACTCTGACAAAAGAATCAGCTGGTTTTACTCAGTTGTACTACATTTTTTCAGTTGTTGTTTTACATACTACATTTTGCTTTCCATACCCATATGTAACTGTTGGGTTACAATACGTCCGCTTGCAATCTCAACTGGTAATAAAACATGATAAAAATAATAGTATACTAGTGGCTTGTATGGACATAAGTCTCAACAAAGCTCATTATTGTAAAACAAATTATTCTAATATCTAAATTAAATCAGAAATATACTATCTATGCGTCAGAGTAGATATCCCTGTACACCATTATTATCTTTTGTGTAAAAAAAAACTGTTCGTTGTTTGTCTTTGTTTGCTTTTGTTGATGTTATTTTTAATTAATAATTTGAATCAATCCATAGGTTAACTCTGCTAAAGGCAGCAAACATATATTTTTTTGTGAATAAATACTGGTTTATTAAGGTAGCTTTGGTCTTTGAGTTAATGGTTATAACAAAGGCTTCCCTGATTGGAATTTTGGAAATTGTCTTCGTCAAATATGAAAGGCAAATTAAGGTGTGTTGAGGTAAACTTAGTTCTTGGTAAAAACTCTAAATTAGCATTCCTCCCCAGTTAATATTTCTAAGTTTATACTCCTTTTGTGAAGGTTTAACAAAATTAGTGTAAAGTAAAGGCATCCCATTAGCCAAACTTAACCCTAGATTTTTTTCAGATCAACATAAAAAACCTACAGTTGGTGTAAGTGTAGGTGGTGGTATTCCTCTTAAAGGTGCGATTGACTTTACATATTCTCTCAAAATAGGCCTAATCATCGGCTGATTCCTAACTCATTTCTGACTGGTTAGGGTTCCATTACCTAATTATCGAAACCAACCACGAAATTTCATCAATCTCAAATTTTTTTCAATTTGCTTTTCATCAGCAATGACAAGCATATTTTTGGTTTGTTTAAGAAACGTAAAGAAACGGAAACTAACTCTAGGTTTTTCTGTTATATGTGGATGCTCCCTTTACCATTATATACCAAACATGCTAGGCTATAGTATTTTTACCTTTTTTGCTTAGAGCAACAGACGCCTGTTAAAAATCTCCAAACAATATTGTTTTCCACCCATTGGAACTAGTCATATTACTTACTTAATTAACAAATATATTTCCTGTACGAACCTATTCCGTCTTTATCTTAAATTTACAAAGAAAGTGTAGGATAAATCTTGAACATATGTTTTGAAATAAAAACAAATCAGAAGTTTTCCATTTAATCTTGAATCGTTAATTATTTAGTCAATGTGCTTATTCCATATCAAACGTAAAAACTAAAAAAAAATACAAAAGTTTCACAGTAAAATAATGTATTTAAGCATAACATAACTATAACGCAATTATGTTAATTATGTTATATGCAGCCAGAATGCAGCAGTACCAAGACTATTGGGGAACCAAAAAGGTGGGAACCTATACCGGTACTGGTACCGTTTGCTGACTAAGAGCACGGTGACACCGTGTCCGAGTGTAAGCTGACTGGGAAGCGCGTCAGCTATCCTGGATCGCTCAATATTGCACTGTAGGATTCTTATTTTCGTGGGTGGGCTCTTGCTTGTTGTAGTGCAGTTTCAAAAGCACTGCACTGCTCAGACCCAGCTATATGTTTTGTGTTTTTGTCCTCGAGCCCATTTTCCTTACAAAGAAAGCAAGACTTGGCTTGGCAGTCCTTACAAGCGTGACCCACTCCTTCGCACCGAAGACAGTTCTTGTCCCGGTCGGGCCCCTTGCAGTTGTTGGAGGAATGTCCGAAACTGAGGCATCTAAAACCGGCTACAGGTGAGTTGTGGCCGGGACACTAATCTCACTAAGAGCGGCAGGTGAGTTGCGGCCCGACCAACGTACGAGTTGCGGCCAAGTATAAACAGTCATACAACCTACAATAATGTAGTTGTCTATCAGTTCCTCCACTGCTGTGCTTGGTGAAGGTTCTAAATCTATTCTTATGGAGTTTATTATTAGTGAGAAGTCAAAGTCGCTCGTAGTTTGTGAGGGGTTCAAGTTTCGATTTCACAAAACATTGAAGAACGATGTTCAGCGATGGCCATGCTGTGATAAAAAGTGTTAGTCTTTCTTAAAGCTTCTTAAGTGTTACCAATGAAAAATTGAAAAACAGACTGACCACAATCATGACCGATGTGACGATACCGTTCTGAATAGGCGAAAGCTAAATTATAACTTAAAACGAAAAGCAGTTGACCATCTGGGTCAGAGTTGGTGGAGAAGAATTCAGAAATTAGGGAGTACAGCTCAAAACCCGACAAAAGGGATTTTTTGAAAATGCTATTCAGCCGTCAGAAGATGCAAAGATTGTTGAGTTTACTGACTCTGCTTCCTGTAACAATAAACTGATTTCTTAAATTATGTATGATTATTTTATGTACTATTAAACCAACCATCATTGGCTGCAATTAACCTGTTTATACTCGGGCCGCAACTCGTACAAAACTTTTTTCAGTCTGGGCCGCAACTCATACTCAAAATGTTGTTTGTGCCACAACTCACCAACAGCGCTAAAACCCGGGTTACTTCCACCCTCCGTCCGAGCCTGCAGTTGTCCTAGCCGACCCTCAAATGATGGAGTACCAACACATCACTAGTGTGTGCGTGACCACCAGCCACTGCTGGCTTCTATCTTGTTTTGTGGGCCACACCCTAAAAGAACAGCCGATTTTCCCGCAAGCGCGTGACTGCTTCTTTTAGGGCCTCAATAACCCCACTCTCTGTCGACACACATAGTTCTACATACTGCTTAAGTCTAGTGTTAAAAATAAAATAAGTAATTGTTATTTCAAATAGTTTATGTCTTCAACTGAAAATAAATCCATACAAATTAATCTGCATCAAATATATCTCCAAACTAGTAACACATCGGAAAATGTACAGATTAGTGTCATAATTTTGTAAAAAAAAATATTAAATGTAAATAAAGGTATGGCAATAATACGTACTCGTCCAAGACTACTGCATACCAAAACCTGCAATATGCGTTTTTGTATCTGCTTAAGTCAAATTTCAGAATGAAATGTCATGCAGATCGATTATTTTTCTTGTTGATCGGATAAGGAATAGTGTTTTTGAACTTTTATAGATAAATGAAGAAGGGTAATTACAATAAGAGAATTAATGTGTAAGGATACTATAGGTAAAGAAGGGTAAAGTTCAATAACATTAATTCCCAAGATTTTTCTGACATCTATACTATTTGTGATGATAGTTTCTTTCCATGCGACAGTGTCTGTGAAAAAGTGTGATCCTGTAGGCTTGTACATCGTAACTCTTTGTTTCATTAGCCGTAACAAAAGATCAGGTATACACCTCCAGCTTGTTTACGATTGAAAGCCTTTATGAGCAAGGGTGCTTAGTTCCTTGACTAGACTTTAGGTACCATATTTGAGCATTTTGTAAGAATTTGATTCCATTTTTATTTAAATGCCTACATGGTTATCTACAAATAAATTGTGGAAATTGCGCGGTCGTGTTACTTACTACTTTGATGGCAGAACCAGAAGGATATTACTTAAAGTCATTTACAAGTTTACAGTATAGTGTTGTTGAGTATGGAGTGTATTATATTTAACAGTTGGAATCCCAACTTATATGTTTTCTACATCCAATACATGTTATTTTATTTAAAATGTTCTCATGTTATGGTAATGCCTATTATAACTATGAAAACCAAAATAGTCTAATTTAGTTTAGCTAATAGTGTTTGGCTGCGGAACCAATCTACTTTAAAATAAGAAGTCGACACTGGCATACAAAACATTTAGGCTGGAATTTCATGTATCATCGTTGTAAGAAACTAAGATTGAACAAATAAAAATGTATCTTAAAAGTTGAACATTAAATGTAGGTTATGCAAATAATATTTGTTAAAATAAACACTAACACTGGAGTTTTTTTCCTAGGACGCTAGGTACGAGCCTGGGATTGTTTTTCACATTACTTCAGGCTAGACCTAGGGGTTGTGGCATTATCACTTAGAAAAAATCCATTGGTGACTTGGTGGGGATCGAACCTGGGACACATAGACTGAGAAGTCTCGCGCTCTAACCACTACGCCAGCTCGCTCCCCGTTACCATTATAGTGGTCTGACAAGCTACGATATAATTCTGGTCTATGACATATAAAGTCCACAATCGTATATTTACAGTATATCCTTAGCAATTATATTCTCCAGTATATTCTCCGTCAGGAAGTTAAAGATAAGACATTTTGAGAATGAGGTGTATAATAAAGTTATTACATAAAATAAGGGGTATTAATAATGCTACGAAATTCTTATTATTGACCCAACAGTCAATGTATTATGTAATTGCTGAAATATGAAGTATTATGTGTTATAAATACCACCGAGACAAAACAATTACTAAGGGATGAATTCACTTACACTTGAGCTGATTCTACGTTTATATTCCATGTCTCTCCTTGACACAGTTAAGGGAGACAAACCACGTTATTTTCTTCCTCAATTGTCGCCTTGAAATAAGCAGTAAGCAACGCAAGCGATGGCCTTATTTCATAATGCGTATATGTGAGCTTTTTACTAACTACTACAGTGTAAATGTAATAAAATATATATATTTTGATTTCTTTCGTTTTTAGACATATTTGTTTACAGTACATGCATTTTTAGGATCAATAACAATCGTTATAAGTTCGTAGTAAGGAAACTTCAAACTATTAAAATATTAAATTCGTTATTTATTGTTTTATGATTTTAGGTATATATTTTGACGTTTTTTGTTTATTCGCTTAAATAAAAGATTTGTCCTATTCATCAAAATGTATAAAAAATCCTGCTTTGTATCTTAATATTTTCCGGTTACAAAAACATAGGCCTAATTCAAGCCTCTTTATAGATTATTCCACGAAAAACTTAAAGTATTTCAAAATCTTACTCCCAACGCTATATTCAGTGGTCAGTCCGGGTCATTAATGGGATGTGTTTAAAACATCAAAAAGAATAGATACAATTTAACAATACGAAGGCATCTGCTACAATAATGAGTAAACAATAGGCGTTTTTGTTTTGACAGTGTTCTACAGTATATTTAAAATGTTGTAAGTAATTTAGTATTACAATCACCCTAACAACACGCTGGGAGGTTCCTAAGTGGGTTAGAAATAAGACTACATACAAATAGTGTTCAAGAAAATTATAATAAGTAATAAAATATTTTAAAATATTATAACGTTTGCAGCAGTGTCATTATTCGTTTTTTTAATTACCAGAACGAATTACGAGTTGAAACTACCTTGCTGTGTTTCTCTTTAGTTTGAACAGTACTAAAAGTAGAATCTGACTTTTAAATCAAAGAAAACTCTTCAATAGATTATGCAAGCGAACATTCCATACCCAGCAAAGTAAACTGTTTCATTAGTGTAGAGTGAATATTCAAGCATCGTAAGGTAAATATCTGCAATAGGAATAACAGTTAGTTATGAGATCAGTTGTGGGCTTAGGATCCTTAATATAGCTTTTAACAATGTTATAAAATTGAATATTGTTGTACAATTCATAATTATCCTCTTTCTAAAGATATGATTTGTATTTCAAATATTGTATTTCAAACAGATGTTTAATTATGATAATTAAAAGAAACATGAATGTAAACATTGTGTGTAAAAACAAAAATAGTAATTTTTTTCAACTAACTTGAGACTAATTTTATTTAACTTTATTAAGAGAATTGGTTCATATTTGAAGTTAGTTTACATTTTTGGCGACCCTGCCAGGATTATTAGAAGAATTCATAATTTTGAAGTATTAGTTATTGCATAAAACCTGAAGGTCAATTAATAAAAATGGCAGATGACCTAATACGTTTAAACAGGAAGAGAAGACAGCTTCGGTGAAAATTTTTGAAAGCACATAATAGTTTTGAAAATGCTTTCTTTTAAAGCAATAGTGTTTCTTCATCTAGATCTTATCATCTAGATCTAGATCTTCTTTTAAGATTTGTCAAAAGAAGAACTAATGGTAGCCATTGAAACACAATATTTATGTATGGAGGCGACATGTGAGTTTCGAGACAAGTGGTTCAACATGAAGGCCCAATACAAAAACCTGGTAAAAACCGCTCCCTGCAATGATCGAGGTGAGTTGAACCCCTCTAAACATGAAACCAAAATTTGTTTACCAAAAATTGAACTAAAAAAATTTGACGGGCAGTTCAAAAATTGGATTTGATTTTGGTCACAGTTTTCGAAAATCAATAATGATCAGAGTCTGCGTGATGAGGATAAGTTCGAATGTTTAATTCAATCAATGACACCAGGTTCCGTTGCTCTAAAACTGATCGAGGGGTTTCTTTTGTCTCAGGAAAACTATTATAAAGCAATCGAGCTCTTGAAATCTTGATTTAGCAAAGACGAATTACTAATCGAGGATTTAGCAAGGGAGCTGTTGACCTTAGTGTTAAGTAAAAGTAGCCAGGTGTCTGTCACTAACCTCTATAATAGACTTGAAGTGCAGCTGCGGGCTCTTGAAACTAAGGAAAAATATGCCGCAATGTTATTCCCTCTTGTCGAAACTTCAATACCAGAGAATATTTTTAAAGTTTGGGAAAGGTATCGAGTAGGCAAAAATGTGACTACAATGGAGCCTGGCAATTGCTTACGAGTGCTATTGTTGTTCCTAAAGACGGAAGTCAGAAGGATGTTTTGGGGTAGTTAGTAGTGAAAATAACAAGGTAAATGAAGATTCACAGAAACAACAACGAACTGGTAAGCCTAAGACACCTTCAGCAACAGTTCTGGTATCGTCTGATGGGCATCAGGATCCTAAAATGAGCACAGGTATGTACCCTAATAAGAATCTTTGCGCATTTTGTGGAAAATCAACTCACATTTCATCTGATTGTTTTTCCATCTTTGATAAGACAACCTCAGAAAGAACCGAGATTGCAAAGAAAAAGGGGTTGTGTCTTAAATGTTTGAAGAAGGGAAACTTAGCAAATAAGTGCAGGATTCAGGTCAAATGTCACATCTGTATGGGTAAACATCTGGCAATCTTATGTCAAAAGATCCCTACCACTAATGAATCCAAGCCGAGTGGTGAGGACAAGTCAAAACAAACTCCGGTTCAAAGTACTAGTTCATTTTTGACTTTAAACAACAAAAGCAAATTTATCTATTTACAAACTTTGTATGTCTTTGTTAATGTTAATAGGGAACCGAAAAGGGTTAGAATCTTATGTGACTCAGGTTCACAGAAAAGCTTCATTTCTAGTCTCTGTGTATCTTAATTGAGTCTCTCAAGCAATGGTAAGGTTCTGATCCAGCAAGAAGTCTTTGGAGGTAAACAAACCGGTCCTAAATATCATAACACCTATGAATTAAATTTGAGCTCAATAAATGAGAATTTTCGGACAAGTGTCAACGTTGTAGAACAACATGTTATCTGTAACCATGTTCCTAAGTTTTGTGATTACAACTTGATCACTCGTTTAGAGAAAGAAAAACATATTTCTGACTGATGTTTCTTCTTGTGACGGCAACGACTTCACTAGTATTGATGTCTTATTAGGAGCTGATGTTTGGACACAGATCATCACTCCAGAGTTTCATAAGGTAAATGAGCAACTTGTAGCTGTAAAAACTCGATTGGGCTGGACAATTGTTGGAACGTCTGACGAGGAATCTTCTTTTGTCTCCTCCATGTTTGTGGCTTTCCAATCTTCACAAGATTTTAGGCAATTTTGGGAACTAGAGACAATGGGTATAATGGATCCGAGTGTCAAGCAACAGAAAGAGGAGAGAGATAGAGATGTTTTAGCGTTCTTCGAAGACACTGTCAACAGAGATGTGGATGGACGCTACGAGATAAAACTACCTTGGATTGAAGACCACCCCCCTCTGGATACGAACCGTGAAGTAGCCAAAAAACGTCTGTTGTCAACAACACGTAAGTTGAAACAGTGTAATATGTATCTTGATTTAGTATTGAAGGATTGGTTGACCAAAGGCATCATTGAGCGAGTGACAGATGAAAACATTTCACAGCCATTGAAAAGTCACTATTTACCACACCGGGCTGTTGTCAAGGAGGGAAGCACCACGAGGATCAGACCTGTCTTTGACGCTTCCACTAAAGACATAAATGGATATTCTGTTAATGGATGTCTTGAGTCTGGACCTAACTTGATAGAGTTAATACCTAAGGTACTGACTAATTTTAGGTTACATGCATTTGCTTTAACGGCTGATATTGAAAAGGCTTTTCTACAAATTAGAATTGACCATGATGATCGAGACATGTTACAATTTTTGTGGTGGGAAGACAATCACGTGATCGTTTACCGCCATGCTAGAGTTGTCTTCGGTTTGTCGTGTAGTCCTTTTCTTTTGGGAGGAGGATTAAATAATCTTCTGGAAAACGCTCCTACCAATCTTAGACATGTAGCCAAGGCTTTGCAAAAAACTTTTTATGTTGACAATTAATTGCCTTACAGTAGTAAACAGTATTTCTAAACAAGAGAATTTCATAAATGATGCTCAAACACCTTTAAAGCGAGGAGGCTTTAACCTAAGGTGTTGGCCTGGTAACGGTTACTTTCAAACTCCTGAACAAGTTGAGAACGTCTTGGGACTTAGATGGTTATGCTCTAAAGATGAACTGTACTGTAATGTTCAAGCTTTGAATATCAACTCAGTACTTACTATAACACTATTATAAATAGCAAACACTATTATAAATACTAAGCGGCTTTCTCAATGTGTTAACATACATTCAAGGTAATATATACATATAAAACGTTTCAGACAGTATATAAGTATAAAAAATGGGATTTTTAAAATTCATTTCAGCCAATAAACAAACATACATTATTACATATACGGTTACATATTGTGTACAAGTTATTTTAAACTATTTAATAATAGAGAGGCGTTTTAATTATGCTGCCTTGTCAATATGTAACCGTACTGTAATTTAAAACAAAAACATTAAAGCTACTATATACATTTTATATAAATGATTTATCATATCATTTTTTTTTACAAATATTATTGCCAAAAACAGATAACATACATATTACAGTACTTCCAAATTTACCTATCCCGCCTTGTCATAAGTTCACATTCTTACAATTGCATACAAGTGCGCGTACATAAGTCACATGTGATTACCGATATATTTTTTCAAACAAACAATATCGTAACAGACTATATACATCTTATTTTACGTTATGTTGTTATGATAAGGATCTTATCCTAGTTGTTCTTGTACTGGTAGGAGGCACATTGAATGAAATTTAACCTAGATATTGCGCCAGTTCTGTACCTTAGACACAGAGACTCCATGTATTAAAGACGCTTCTTGTATTGGTAGTTCGTAGTTTTTCTGGGCGTTTTGGAGCTCCTTATGCCTATGCAGGTATCTATTTGATCCTCTTTGATAGACTCCACAAAAATGAAGACGTTCGGGTGAGGGTGTGTAAAGTTTTGTGAAAACTTGGCATGGGACGATTCACATGCATTCGTCGTTCTCTCCGATGTCACCGACGAAGATGCCCAGATACTTGGAGGGAAGGTAGACTCGCTGTCGATGTAATTTGTAATTTTCAACGAAATAGTCTAAGAAAGCTAACCGAGGTTCTATCGACATGAAGTCTTCAACAAATCCTGCCTCCACTTCAGTCGAATCCAACATGGATAGACCAAAAACCAAATGCAGCAATTTTCCACTTTCCGTTTGAGGTTCACTCCTCACAAGACAGTTATTTAATTTATAATAAGGCAAGTATATCTCTCTTTAGGAATGGATAAATATACATTTATATATTTAAAAATGGATGAATTGTTTAACTAGAATTATGTTTCATATTTTATTTTAAATTTAAAATATACATACAATAAAAAATTAAAAAATTTATCAATAATTTTATTTAAAATTAAAATTTTATTTTAAATAATTATAATATTTATTTATTTTTCAGTGAGATATAGGCTTTTTCTTGTGCATTAATTATAAAGTAAATTTATTTTTGTTTATAATTTGAATGTAGTTATTTTAAAACATTAGGGTTGATTAAAATGAATCACAATCGCATGAATGATTGTGGATTACGATAAAACAACTTCTACAGAAAGGAAAATAAAACATATGATTTTACAAAGTAATGTTTATATTGTGTGACATAATATAAACGCCTGCAATGCTTGAGAAGGAGAAGTTAAAACCTCGTTTTCCTAACGATGCTCTCTTTATTAGATTCCTTCGCCACACTTGCATTTTTCTCGTATAAGCTTTATTTATTTAAAATATTATTATTGAAAATATTTGTCATCTGATGCTAGGCTCAACAATTTATTATTTATTATTTAATGTTTAACCTTGTAACTGGTCACACTACTTGAAAAAGTGACCAGTTTACATTTCTCAATAATTATTATAATTGTAAAGTGTTATGTAATATGGGAAATAAATTCATTTATTCATTACTTTACATCCAAGCACAAACATTTCCAATGTAAGTAATTGAAATAAACTATTTTGAATATTCGGCATGGTTTTAAATATTCGGAACTATGCATATTTTAATTACCATATGAAGTCATAATTAGCTTCCGTAAGCATTTCACTGAAAAATTTTATTTTATAGCGTGGTAGTTAAAGAGTTTCTGAATGTGATAAAGAACCTATCTAACACCACATGTTTCTACAGAAGTGATTATTTTAAATCAATTATTCATGGTCTGTGTATTTCTAAATTAATATTTGATTTGAAAATATTTTCCCATAAATAAGGAAAAAGCGAATATTACGTAGAACTCATGGAAAGACCTAGACCTGGGGCCGATTTAATATTATTCGTTTTTTTTCAACACCATTGGCATTTTACGAGAGAGTTACGAGAATAAATTTTTAGTAGATATGCCGGGGATTGAACCCGTCCCTCCCGCACCGAAATCCGAGACGCTAACCACTAGACTAGCAAAACAACCAAACGTTTTGATGTCCCCTACAGGTCGACAACACCATGAGTTTTATTACATATATGACCGTTAGCACAATAACTCGAGTCAAAATGATGGAATTTTGTTTAGATGTCTCAATGACAATATTGTCAATGTAGTAGTATCAAACGCTTAAATTTACGCTCATTTGCTTTAGTTCAAACCTTCATGATCGAATGATGGAACAGGGCTATATATGGGGTCAAAGTTATTCTTCTAATTTGCAGCCGTCAAAAGGGAGAATCTCCATTTTTCTCCAAAACATTTTGTAGACGTAAAAAGACAAATAGTTTAGAACCTTGTTAGTAAGTGTTTTGTACAATTAATGGTTATACAAACAATTTTATAAATTACAAGTTTACAATTCATATGTTATTCTAAGGAAGAACAGCTAGCTTTTGTGGTTTGTGCATTTGGTTGAGGGCATATTTACATCAAAGTTGAAAAAATCGTTTATTTCATCCAAAACTATTTACATTTCACCAACACACACTGTATTAATTTTTCTGTAGCAGCAAATCTAAGTACTCGTTTAACCTAATTTTATATAATCAGGGAATAGATCTGACATGTTTCAGGAAAAGAGCGATAATCCAATGAGAATGGCTTTTTGCTTAGTCTGCAGATTTAATAAGGAGGGGTTATTTTGAGATTGCCATTAAAAATTACTAATTACTAACTTCTTGTACATCAATACTCTTTCCATTGAAAATTCTAAGCACAGACCTCACGTTAAGTTTCAGGAAACTTCCAACAAACATTATAAGGAAGCACAAATGGCACATAGGTTGCTCCCATATTTTACCACTTTACTTCTTTGCTGATATTTCTTCCATTGTTCAATAACAATCTGTTGTGCAACTTAATTGCGTACATTTGGTTTGTCTTCATAGTGAAGGATTTAAATATTAGGACTTGAAACATTCCTGGAAGTCAATCTAGTGATTTCACCATAAGGTTGAAACTGGTACTCACCATAAGCTATATGTGCAGAGCTAAATGTGTTTGGAATATATGTATAACTATAAATAACTATATGTGGCAATGTGACATTTCCATGTTATTGGATTCTTTTTAGAATTATTAGTAACAGATGTCCTTGACCTAGGCCCTACAGAGAATGGGATTAACAAAATGCTATTAACATGTGAGAAGACATTATAGATAGGAAATCCTTAAAACGCAATAATTATTACAAATGAAGAGAAGAAGAACACTGGAAAGGTGCAAATGCAGCGCACTTGAAAGAAGTGGCAGAAGACTCTCTTCTGAATATAAATATTTACATTAAATAGCATATAGGGGATTTCACTAAAAGTAATATACAACTGGAATTGTGTAAACAAACTAAATAAATCAATTTATAAGCCAATACAATATCCAATAACCCCTCAACCCAGTTTCCCTCCACCAGTGTTCGGTTTATTTCTATTCATTACAAATTGTTTTGGCAACACATTGTTGGTTTTCACTCGGTTAGGCATATAGATATCCATTTTAGAATATTGCTGCAGATACAAAATATTGTATATTTAAATGTATAATTACTCTTCCAATATGTTTTACGGTTTGTTATTAACACTTTCCCATTTTTCATTATTAGAAAATCGCTTAAATTAGGTTTATTGTCACTATCCAATGTCATACTCTAGCGCAAAGCCGAAGTTGGAAACTTTGCACGAGTAAAAATGGCATTTATGGCCCACATAATATTTACTATACTGCTAAATGATAAAGATATCTAAATCTAAAAATTATGATTTCGTGTATTGCTTAGATTTACGTAGAATTAAGTACTGTACTTGTCGCTTTGTGGTATGTCGATCACTGAAATTGTATTTAAACACCTAGAGATTTGGTAGCTAAAACAATTGCATATTATTTATTATATTATAATATTTATTGTTTAAACTTTACAGATAACAGTTTAAAAATTGTTAATGCAATGACATCTCTTGAGAGAGAAAATTTGTTTTCAGCTCAAGCACTGCACAAGTGTTATCACTCTAGCGTCTCGAAGAGTCTAAACAACTTATATATTACTTTTGAAAGTAAACTGGATGCTGGAGAAAGTAAAAATCCAAACATTTGAGATACTCATAGTAAAACATCTTTTCTGTGAATTAACCAAACATGGTTTGAAGGTTGTTGCATAACGTCAAGTATAACTTATAACTAGATGGACCGATGTCTCTTAGAGAGACACTTAAGGATGTCTTCGTCTTATTAAATTCATCATCCTTGACACCTTTCTTATGTTTACTATTGATATTCATCTACTTACGTACGCCAGTAGGTGTTAATTTAAGTAGGCCTACAAATGTCGTCCGGTCAAGTTTTATCTAATCAAGCGTACGCTACGCAAACACGTGTAAATAGTATGCTAATACGTTCTATGTTTATTTCTATATGTGTGTATGTGTGGTCTATAATAATCTACGATCATCTTTCGATGTTAAACATTTTACATACAAGAATGCTGATGAAGATGAGCCATGTTAGGCTTGAAACATGTACAGCATAAATAATACCAACAACAATTGACACCTACTGGCATACGTAGGTAGATTATTATACATAGTAAACAGATATCTTCTTCATTAAGTTAATTCCAAACTTCATATATGTTGAGAGAAACAATGTCAGGACAACAATCAATAAAAAGTGTGAATATGTGTGAAGGTGTGGTGATGAGGTCGATAAAGTCAAAAATGTGTATTTACTAACATTAAGACTAGGTAATAACATCAATCCAGAAAGTTATAGTGGTTTAATACTACTAATATTTGAAAACATGTACCAGAAATTACACACACTTTTCTGACTTTTCCTGACCATAACCCAAAAATCATGAGTTTAATGTTTTTAATGTCTGTGGCAACCCTGTATTAGGGTCTTTTTATTGTACCACTATTTCATCCATATACAGTACAATGGTCGGTGATGCGCCGAATATAGCCTCTCCCGATCGAGCCAACCCTCCCCTTTAAAGGTGTATGTGGGACTTCTTACGAAGTTTGGCTCTGGCGAATCGTTACTAGAACTGTAACTAGAATTGGGTGCAGATTTCATGAACATTTTTGATCCCAATTAAACCTACCAGAAAGAGGCTTTGTCTAAAAAGTTGACGAATAGTTTGACTGAAACTCTTACAAAGTCGGGTTCTGGTGAATCTTTATTGTAGCTAGTGGATAGAGACAGAGAGAATCTCGTTAATCCATTCATGTGCGTCACTAGTTAGATGACGAGGCATCTGGCTATTTTTTTTTGCGGCTATTTTCACCTCTTCCCATGTCTGGTGTTGTGTTTGTTCTATTTTATTGTCGATCTTCCATCTTCACCAGTCTTCCATGTCCTTCTTCTCTTTCATCATGTGCCTCCTTCTTCTTCGCACCCTTCAGTCTTCTTGCTTCTTGTGTTTTTCTTCATACTTTGGTCGTTTCTTCTCATACTGCACCTCCTGCTGTCTGCTTGCTTCTAGTTTTCTTTGGTACTTAGCCTTTTTATTTTTATTTAGTTTTTATTTATTGTTGTTTTGATTTGTGTTTGTTTTCGAAACTGATGTTATGTCTCATGGAGCCTGGATGTCACGGTGGCCGGTTGTCTGCCGCTCGCCTTCCTCTCCTATCACCGTAGTCGAGGTGGGCTCGCCCGATGTCAATTGAAGTCCTGAGCATCGTTAAAGTGAAGTCCAGTAGGGTCTTCCTGTCCACCATGCCCATCATCTTGAGAGAAGTAACTGTTGCGTTGTGGAGAGTGCCACGAGCTCCGAGGACCACCGGGATGACTTCTCCTCTGGTGGCCTGTAGCTGTTGTTGGACAACTGGGAGTAGGGCAGAATATTTGGTCTTCTTGTCCAACGCCCCCCGGGCAAGAGAGTCGCCATTCTCGAACGGGACGGTGACGTCCACTACGAAGGCGGCATCGTGGAGTTTGTAGACGATGTCCGGCTTCAGCAGTGGCCCTCCCGGAGTTTTAGCAAAGGATTGCTCCCTTGCCACGACGGCTCCCTTCTCTCGCAGGCGGTCGGCAATGCACCCGACTACCCAGTTGTGTCACTCGATCCTTTGGCGTTTCCCCGCGATGCACTCTCCGATGACATGCCCAAGTGTCTCAGGCTTAGAGTGGTGGTTAGACTTTACCATAAATTCTTTATTTAAATCATATGGTTCTAATTATTAAAATGTTTTTGTTTTTACTAAAAATGTAAATAAATATGAGTAGAGTAAGTAAATCAATGAGAAAACCAAGTCCACTTTTTCTGAGTAAATATTTATAATTTCTTTATGGTTCTTCTACGCCACGCGACATGAGAGAGTAACAACGTTATTGAAACAGAGGAGTACAGTGAAATCATCTCTCACCAGAATCAAAACCTACCTAGAAAGTGTGAGTATTACCAGTACAGATAGGGCAAACCTGACTGTAAGGCGAGACAAGTTAGATGAACTATTTGATTGGTATCTTCAAAATTCATGAAGCAATTATCAATATAGATGAGGAACAAGTTAATGATGACAATTTAGGAGCTTTCGAAGATGATTATTTTGCAACTAAAGCTAAATTATTAATTTACTAGGTGAATATCAAACTAATGTCCCTAATCTAGTTCCCGTTCGTGCGACTAATTCTATTCAACAAAGTGTTTCGGTTGACCCTATTCCTCAAGTAAAATTACCTAATTTACATCTACCATCATTTAATGGGAATATTGAGGAATGGCCTTCATTCAGCGAGTTATTTATATATATTGTTCATGATAGCCAGTCGCTTCAAAACATCCAAAAGCTATTTCATCTCAAATCTTGTCTAAAAGGGGAGGCACACCAACTATTGCAGTCACTTCCGTCTACAGATAAAACTATTTTGAGGTCTGGGACATTCTAAAGCTCAGGTATGATAACAAAAGGCTGATTGTAAATTCTCATCTAATAGGATTATTCAATCAAGTACCTTTACATAATGAGTCCTCACAATAACTTCGAAAACTATTTGATGAATCTGAAACCCATATTAGGGCTCTAAAGTCGTGAGGTGAAAATGTAGGTGAATGAAATAGCATACTTGTGTACATACTAATAGCAAATTAGATAGTGAGACTAGAAAACAATGGGAAATGTCCTTAACTACAAAGGATAGTCCTAATTTTGAGCAGCTAAAATCGTTTCTTATTCAAAGAATTTAATGCCTGGGCATCCTCAAGCATATCTAAGACATCTGCATCTAACATTAGTCATTCCAATAATAGAGGTATTCAAAGTAAAGGGTCGTTTAACCAAGCAAAGGGAAAGTCTTCTATTACTCATGTTTGTGTAATCGGTGAAAACCCTAATCATGCAATTTATCAGTGTGACGAATTTAATAGAATGAGTGTATCTGGCAGAATAAATCTTGTAAAAAAGCGTAAATTATGTTTTAATTGTTTAAAACCCAACCATTCTGCTACTGATTGCAATGGTTCTACTTGCAAACTGTGTAACCGAAACCATCACAAAATGATTCATATTGAATTGCAAAAGGAAATTGACAAAACATGTGACAAGAATAAAGTAACATCTAACTCTGCTAGTCATAATGCGTCTGAACAAGAGTTTGCATCTAAATCTGTTGATCTAAGTAATGCAGAGGACCCAATGTCATCATCACAAGTTTTGCTGTCGACTGCTATAGTCCTAATCGAGAATAATAAAGGAGAACATGTAAGAGTGCGTGCACTACTTGATTCAGGAGCACAATCTAACTTTATAACTAAGTCATGTGCTGATCGACTTGGCTTAAAACTATTAAACTCTTCAATAACTATTAATGGTATAGGACAATCGAAAACAAGAGCATCAAAACGAGTATCATTAAATCTTTTTTCAAGAGTTAGTGAGTATTTTAACAACATTTCAGCAGTAGTTTTGCCAACCATCTCCACTAAACTACCTGCTGAGACTATTAACCACACCAACTGGTCTCATCACATCTCTACACTTGTCTTGGCAGACCCGGAGTTCTACAAACCAGGTGAAGTCGATCTGCTATTGGGAGCAGAAGTTTACTTCGACCTTATAATTGAAGGAAAGGTATCAGGTACCAAACAAACACCTACTCTTCACAATAGTGTTTTGGGCTGGATTATTGCTGGCAGATGTGGGCAGTGCCCAAATGAGACTGAGTCAACTTGCAATTTGACTATTGAGAGTCAACTTAAGCGATTCTGGGAAATCGAGCAAGTTGTTACTGATCCTGTTCTCACTAAAGAGGAACAATATTGTGAGCAGCATTTCAAGGAAAATGTCAAACGAGATGAATCTGGTCGCTTAATTGTAAAACTACCATTCAATGAACGTCTAAATGAGTTAGGAAAATCACAACACATAGCTTTGGGTAGGTTCAAAAAAGTTGAACAAAGATTGTCATTAAATTTCGAGAGAAAACAGCAGTATAATAGTTTCTTACAGGAGTATCTGAACCTAGGACACATGGAACTAACAGGGAAGCTAAATTACAGTGAATCAGTAACCACCACAGGTAACGTAACAAATTTCTTACCTCATCATGAAGTAATAAGGAGTCAAGCTCTTCAACCAAACTGAGAGTGGTTTTTAATGCATCCTGTCCTACAAGCAAAAGGGTCTCTTTTAATGATACACTTATGGTAGGTCCAAACGTCCAGCAGGACTTGTTTTCCATCCTAACACGTTACCGATTACATGAAATAGTTATGGTTGCTGACTGTGATAAAATGTATCGCAAGGTGTTAGTTGATGAAAATGATTGTAAGTTTCAAAAAATATTGTGGAGGACAAACAGTTATGAGCCTGTCAAAGTATATAAACTGAAAAAGTAACATATGGCACGTATAGTGCTCACTCCTATTAGCTACTAGGTGTTTGAAACAGTTATCAGAAGACGAGAAGACACGATTCCCTACAGCTTGCGCTGCTGCAGGCACGGACTTCTATGTGGACGACTTACTAACAGGGTGTCACGATGAGAAGACTGCTCTACAGTTGCAGGAAGAACTTGATCAACTTTTACATTAAGGTGGTTTCAAACTACGTAAGTGGTGTTCCAATAGTTCTGCTGTACTAGACAGGATACCAAAAGAGGACAAAGAGGTTGGTTCTATAAACTTAGATTTGGAAGAGAGTAAACCTATTAAAACCTTAGGAGTTGCTTGGGAACCCAAATCAGTCATGTTTCAAGTAAACATCAATGTCACAGCTCAAATTAAATCCAGTTTAAACAAACGAGAAATTCTGAGAGCTACTTCAAGTGTATTTCCATCGAGTTCCATCGAGTTCCATCCTACAAGAAGGATCGTCCGCCGCCTCTCATCATCCAGTTCTCCAGGAGGGTAACCCGAGACACTTTGCTGCATGAGTTTAGGGATAGGAAGAAGTTAAATGCTCGTCAGATAAATCCAGCCTTTCCAGAAAAATCCGTGTACGTGAACGAACATTTGGCTCCTGAAAACAAGTTGTTCTTGAAGGATATGAAGACGAAGTGTAAGGACATTGGCTACCAGTATGCTTGGTGTAGGGATGGAAAGTTCTTTGTCCGTAAGTGTGAGAATGATCGGTGCATCAGGATCGAGTCATGCGAGGATCTAAACAATCTCAAGTAAGCATGCAAGTAATTTATAACTGTTGTCATTCCTTTAATTCCTTGTTATATATTTTTTACAGAGAGCTTTATTTTAATGTTGCATTGTTAATAATTATTGTTAAGTTTCATAGATATTTCTTCATTTTTAAATCAGTATTACTAAAGATCATACTTATTTATCTATTATATTTATTCATATTAATACTAGTCATTTTAATTTCAAAGCAAGATTCTAGTTTACTGTTCCATGTTAAAAGTTGTTAAGTTTGATGGATATTTATTTATTGTTAAATCTGTATTACAAAAGATTTTATTTACAAATTTGTTTATTATTTATTTATTATCAATTTATTAATATTATTAATAGTTTTTGCAAAGAATATGAATACCTAATATGAATCAGAATTTGAATGAAGAGTTAATAATAAATTTTGACACATATCAAAAGATAAAGGTTAAGAAAAAGGAACTAAAAGAATCAATACACCAAGCCAAACAAACATTTTATAATGAGAAAATAAAACACTCTTCTAATAAAACTAAAGCAACGTGGAACATAATTAAAAGTGAAATAAAGCTTAACTCAAAAAGTGATTTTACCAGCAACATACCGATATGTATAGAGCAAAATGGTAAACTCCTTAAGCATCCAGTAGCTGTCAGTAACAACTTTAATAATTTCTTTGTATCAGCTGTGGAAAAGCTTATATTGCCACACATTTCTCCTTCACTTACACAAAAAACAGATATCCAGAAAAATATTTTACCTACAGATAAGTCATTTAAGTTTCACACAATAACGGAAGAACACCTCACTAAAGTGGTCCTTTCCTTTGAAAACAAGTACTCTGCAGGTTTTGATGAAATTCCAATCACCATAGTTAAAAAATCAATACACATTATCCAGAAACCACTAACACATATCATAAACTCTTCTCTTATTTCAGGAATCTTTCCTTCAAAATTAAAATTGGCTAAAGTAATTCCCATTTTTAAAAAAGGTAATAAAACTGATCCCTCCTGTTACCGCCCTATCTCTCTCTTACCTGTTTTTTCAAAAATTTTTGAACGCATTGTTTACATTCAGGTCTATAAATATCTGGAAAATAATCAACTATTTGATAAAGAACAACATGGCTTTCGGCAGGGCAAATCAACAATAACAGCTGGTATTGAATTCATAGAAACTATAATAAATGCTGTTGACAGAGGAGAAAATGTTGTAGGAATCTTTTTGGATCTTAGTAGGGCATTTGACAGCGTGTCACATAGTATATTGTTGACTTCACTAAAAGAAATGGGAATCTATGGAAAAGAGCTTGCATGGTTTACATCATATCTAGAAAACAGAAACCAATTTGTTGAACTGGATTATGTTGTGGAGCATGCAAACACAAAGTACGTTGAAAAATGTAGATCTCAGCATCAGACGCTGAAATATGGGGTGCCGCAGGGATCGATCCTGGGGCCTCTACTTTTTCTCTGCTATATTAGAGGTATGCCAGGAGCGATTCCTGGTAACGGCGGGTCTATGTGTCTGTTTGCTGATGATTGTAATGTGCTTATTCCCGGAAGATCAAAACAACAGATTGAAACGTTTTCTCAGGAGAGTCTTTTATCCACTAAAGAATTCCTTGACCGAAAAAATCTGCTTATTAACACAGAAAAATCCAATTTTATATCATTTTCCACTAAACAACGTAGACAAAATTTTGAACCAAACATTTGCATAAAATCAGAAAGAATAAACCAAGTAAAGCAAACAAAATTTCTTGGTCTAATTATCGATAAACATCTATCTTGGGAGGGCCATGTGAACTATGTGGTTAAAAAGGTATCTTCCGGTATCCATGCGCTGCGACAGATGTTCAGAGTATGCAGTTTAGACACTTTAAGAGTTGTTTATTTCTCATTAATACATTCACATATTTCATATGGAATTGTTCTATACGGGGCAACAACAAAAACTAATTTAGATAAAGTACTAATTAACCAGAAAAAAGCTATCAGGGTGATGAAAAATCTTAAAAAGAAAGAGCCAGTCAAGAGCATTTTTCGTGAATTACAAATATTAACAGTTTATAGTCTTTATATTTATGAAACAATAATTTATGCAAAACAGATCCAACTATCATCCAGCTCAACAGAACAATTAGTATATAACACCAGATTAAAAATTAACCTACCTCGGCATAATCTCGAATTTTACACTAAAAAGGCATCTTACATAGGGCTAAAATTTCTCCAGTCTATACCAGCTCACATCCGAAAAGAAACAAAATTTAATAAATTCAAGCAGCTCTTAAAGGAATATTTTTTAAGAACTCCCTGCTACTCAGTAACAGAATTCTTTAGTATTAGTAAAAAACAGTTAGGCCTAACTTAATTTGAATTCCAAATACTGTTATCCTTAAAGTCATGGTTTTGTTAAAAGTTCAAGTAAAGTAATTTTAGTACTCTTTTTATGTATTTAATTAGCAGTAAGCAATTTTGAATTTAGCTTATGACTCTATTCAAGTTCATGTAATGTGAAACTATAATGAATAAAGAATGTTTTGACTTTGACTTTGACTTTGAATGACTCAGTCTGAGTTACAAGTGTTTTTTGATCATGCAAATAATATTAATAACTATAACTTAATCTATGCTAATATCAGAAGTATGAGAAAAAATTTTAATTCTTTTGTTGCTGAAATAAGTAGTTTGAAACAAAAAATTCACTTGATTGTCCTCAGTTAAATTTGGATTGGTAGCGATGAGATAAATTTATATGCAATACCTGGTTACAATCTTTTCGCTAACTGCAACAATACTTACAGAGCAGGTGGTGTTTTATGTTTTGTTGATAACTCGATAGATTGTAAACAAATCACGTTATCTTGTAATATGTTATCAGCTGATGTTCTCGTACTAGATGTTAAATTGAACAAATCATATTTTAAGCTAGTCTGTTTATATAGATTACAACACGTGCATGAGAACTCTTTTTTGCTTGAACTTTCTGAACTTGTTTCTGAATTAAAAAACAACGTTATATTTATTGGAGATATAAATATTAACCTACTGGAGGAAAATGCAGTAACTCATGCTTACAATAGTACGTTAAATAATAATGGTTTTATATCTTTAATAAGCAAGCCAACCAGGATAACATTGAATTCGAAGACGCTCATTGACCATATATTTGTTAGAAATAGATTTATAAATGATTTTATCTGTGATGTTTTTGATCTAGGTATAACTGATCACTGTGTTTTAGGATTAAAGTTTAATAGATGTTCAGACAGAATTAATGATAGGCCTAATTGTCATGATAAAATACCAAGTAGGATCACAATAGACTATGATGTGGTTAAAAATAAAATACAAAGCATGGATTGGAAAGAGGTTTATGCCGAAAATGATGTAAATAAATGTTACGATAAGTTCCATGAAATCTTAACTAGTGTCATAAATGATAGTAATAGAATAGTTAATGTAGATTGTAAACTAAGGAAAGCCAAGTTATTGAGTCCTTGGATTACATTAAAGCTTCTAAGAAAAATAAATAAACGGAAAAAACTTTACAAAATTTCTAAAAAAAGGCCTTACGACATGGGATTTATAAATTATTTTAACAGGTTCTCTGCAAATTTAAAATTTGAAATCGATTTTGTAAAAAATGAATACTATTCAAAAAAATTAGAAAACTGTAAAGGTGATGTTTCCCAACAATGGAAAATAATAAATAATTTAACTGGGGGCAGCAAAGTAAAATGCATTGACCGGATTGAACTTGATGATGGGAAAACGATAACGGAACCTCAATCCATTGCTCAAGAAATCAACAGACATCTTATCTCTGTACAGTCAGGTCAACAAGGTACAATCCCTACCGAACCACTTCCTACTCATGTCTACAATGATTCCTTCTTCATAGTTCCTACCACAGTTGATGAAGTAAAGACAGTTGTCTATAGTTTGAAAAACAAAAAATCCACAGGTTTTGACCAGATTAATGTGAGTTTATTGAAACATATAATTGATGACATTGCGCCCGTTTTGGTCCACATAATAAATAATAGTTTTGTTAAAGGTGTTTTCCCAGAAAGTTTAAAGCTAAGTTCAGTTGTTCCTATATTGAAAAAACCAAATTCATTACGATTAGATAACCTCAGACCAATTAGCCTTCTTTCTGTTTTTTCTAAATTGATTGAAAAATTAATGTTATTAAGATTGACAAATTTTCTGAACAAATTACATTTTTTTAGCCATAAGCAGTTTGGATTTATAAAAGGCAGATCAACGGAAAGTGCATTATTAACTGTGACAGAGTTAATATTTAATGGCTTTAATTCAAATAAAAAAACCACAGGTCTCTTCATAGATTTCAAAAAAGCGTTTGACATGGTCAACCATGAGATTCTTATCAATAAGCTAGAGGCTGCAGGAATTAGAGGCATAGCTTTTAATTGGTTTCGTAGTTTTATTACAGGAAGAAAGCAGCAAGTTAAAATCAACAACAACATTAGCGATTCACTCATTGTTCAGACGGGTGTTCCCCAAGGGTCAACGACCTCTGCAACCCTGTTCCTAATATTCATTAACGATCTTCTTGAACTTGATTTTAAAGGAAATATAAATGCTTTTGCAGACGACATTGCTCTTTTTTACACTCAAAATGATACTGTTCTCCTTTCAGATTCAATCAACTACGATCTTTTATTACTCAGAAAATGGTGCTCCATAAACAAAATGCAAGTAAATGTTAGTAAGACAAAATATGTTAATTTTGACTGCTTTGGTTTTGACACCCCTTCTCCTTTAATTTTTCATTCCCCTACCTGCAATATCCACTTATGTACCTGCCAACCATTAGAAAAAGTTAAATCGATTAAATACTTGGGAGTTTTGCTTGATGAAAAACTAACTTTTGAACACCATATTTTAGAACTACACCCAAAATTAAGATCACAAATTAGAAAATTCTATTTTCTACGAAATTTTTGTAACACTTCACTTTTACGAACACTTTATTTTGCATTGATAAATTCAAGATTACAATATGCCTGCCTTGCTGGGGAGGTACTTACAAAAAATTATTAGAGAAGATTAGAACAACTCAAAATTTTTTCTTGCGAATAATTCTCAAAAAACCTAAACGAACTACCTCTTTTCCATTATACCAACAGTTACCCAGTCAGCACACAGAAGTATATAATATGTATTATTTACTTTGAGCCAAAGTAAATCCAAAATAAATTATACGTATTGAATTGATATTGAATACATCTATTTGACATCTATACGTCCCACTTTATTTTGTAAATAATACGTATTACTAATACCTTAATTTACGTAAACCATATACAAAAATAATACGTCAATGATATATGTATATGGAATGTAAATTTTGTACAAGCTAAACTGAAGCAATAATATGTAAATTTAAGTATTATTTATGTAAATCATCTTAATTGTATACAGTAATGCAAAAAATATCTGAATCTAATTAAATTGTATTAAGAACCAATTTATTCAATTATAATGAGCACCTAAATAAACATAATAATAAATGTTCTGTCAATAATCAACATAAGAAAGATGGATTAGTTCTCAGCTAAAGTCAATTATTATAAAAATATTACTCATCCTAAAAACTTGAGGCACTTTTAAGGGTGACTCTTTAGGCGATAAACTATGGTCAGTACGATAAACTATGGTCAGTACGGTAGTACTATGAAAACTGTGGTAAGTTGTAATTTATTTTTTTAAACCGTCTTCACTCATTCGTGGTGTGTTAGTATTTGTTTGAATTTGAATGTATAAAAAATTTGTTATTTTATAGGAAACAAATTCTCATTAATCAAAAGGAAAACTAATAATTCTAGAATTATTAACATAATATCATATAATTAGTAATTACTAGAATTTAATTTTTACCCAACAAAACTAAAATTAGAACAGTAGGCAATAAGTACAAAGTACAGCTTTACAATAAAAAATGTAATCTTAATAAATCAAGTACAGCTTTACATTTGAAAATTTAATCTTCGAGCCTGCCTACCGGAACCATTCTTTAACCTTGGTTTCAAATGCCTTGTATGTGACATTGTCTCCGTGAGAGGCTGCAACAACACCTGAAACATGATTTTACAATATGATACCACAGAGTTTTCCCAATGATTGTTATGTTATAAGCAAGTGTTAATGTGTTTGATTCAGTTTTTTCTCATAAGGTTGTTTCTACTTTGTCCTTTAACTTAGAAGAAGACTTTTTACGGGGGTTCAAAACAATTTACCCTTGATAATCCGACATGGCGGTGATGCAACTGGACACTAATTAGTTAATACTAAATACTTTATGAGTATAAACTCGGGAATATTTTGCAGGGCCGGTTTGAGTAGTAAGCATAGTATGTGGTCGAAGCAAAGCAAAATGGCGCATCCAATGTTCAGGATTAAGGAGACCCACAAATAGACTCGTTCATCAACACTTCTCTGTCATCTACTTGGACTGGTCTGGTAGACCTTTGCACGTTTTAGACATAGCCTACATAAGCATTTTTATATACTCTAGCTTATTCGTGTATCCAGAAATAATCATTACTAATAACAGTGCCGTAATTAGAGTACTTGCGGACCTAGGTCAAACTAACCTCAGTTATCCTACGATCACGACGAAATCGTTAACATATCCTGTGATCATGAAACCATTGCCACCTACGATCATCATGAAATTGGGAAAATCACCATACATTGGTAGTCAAACATTTTTGGCAAACTGACATTCTAATGGGCCTATTTAAGTAAATGTCCGATTATTGAGAGCCAACTATAGTTACCTAGATTAATAGAGGCCAAGTGATGATTTACAAAAAGTTTTTTTATGTTATGGATATCAAATACCCCCGCCACAGCAACCCTGCAGACTAAGCAAATTTCCATTTACTAGGCTGGATTTCTACTTAAGTACAGTAGAGTCTCGCAAACTCGGCACTCGATAACCCGGCAGTCTGGATAACTCGGCCATCACCTGGCTCAGAAAATTAGTGAATTTTGAGTACGAGTTAAACATGGGCTCAAGTTAAATCATTCCCACTTGTACCAAGGATTTATTGTACTATATCTGATGACTTAATACTGACTTGTAATATAAATATAAATAAATAAGGCAGCTAAAAGGATTACAAATTGTATGATTCTTATTTATAACCCTAGTTCCCAATAACCCGACATTTCACAAACTCGACACCCTTCCAGTCCACATTATGCCGAGTTTTCGGAACTCTACTGCATTCCCTTAAAATTGTAAGATTTATTTCCTTTTTAAATAGGTAACATTGATTATAATGAGTACTGTACTTAGGTTTGCTGCTACAAGGAAGGTATTGAAGTGGTTTTTTTTCAACTGAAATGTTCATAAACTACAATGAAACAAACAAAATTGTCAAATTTGACAAAAATATATTTATATAGCCTACCACAGTTTTTCTCCGTGAGAATAACAGAAATTATTAATTTACAATATATTTTGATTATCTCCGTACCCGATAGGCATACAACAACGCTTCAATAGGGACAAAATTATTTCTTTTTTAAGCTATACAAAATGGTTTGGAAATAAATCGTGAAGTTATGTGTTTTTAAAGTCAAAAATCAGAAAACCCAATTTTTACCCCATAAAACCCCCCATAAACCCTCGTTCCCATAGTCTGTTCAAATTATTTTGAATTAACGTAGGTTTATACATTAGTACCAAATTTGATCAAAATCGGTTCATTTTTGCTCGAGTTATCGCGCTAACGGACATATACATACATATGTATATATTTCATATATATATATATATATGAATTTGAACGGAGGGTGTTTTTGGCCTATGGAGGACCCCAAAATGAAAAAGTAAATCGGTCCCGGGTCGAGGTCTTACCATGAGACCTACAGTAATAGCTTATTCCCTATATGGGAAATTCGCTAAAAGAATTTAAACTTGTTAACTTGTTAGCTTGTTAAAATTTTCCTTTAACTTTTTTATAACTAGGCCCCTATTTCTTCTTTTTCTTTTTGATATTTTCTGTTTTTGTTGGTTTAAATTAGGGGCCCCAAATAAAGTCTCCGGTTGGGAACATAAGAGGGTTTTAATAGAATCTAACGATGAATATAGAACAGACTCACATTTAACATTATTAGTTTTAGAGAAAAAAACGGCATCTCACCCTTACAAATTTATCCCACAGTCTCCCCATGATTAGATACAGATTAGATTGAAATAAATCAAATAATTCGCACACCTTTAAAAAAAGAGTGTTCATAAATATTAAGTTGAGTAGGTGGCTTTTTAAAAATAGATTTAAAATTATAACTCAAACAAAAGAGTTACTGTAATCACTGCTCCCCAGGTAAAATTACTTTTCAGGGACTATTGTTTAAATTCCATTAGATTCCAGTAACTATTAGTAGGCAACTATTATACTCACTCTCCAGTGTTTTATGAAGTTGAGGCTGTGGAGGGTCCTCTTTCCCTTCCTTCCCTCCCAACTGAAGTTAACACCTACTTCGTTTGTACGCGATCTGATGAGGGCTCGACAGCCAGAGTCCTCCACTGTTGCGCCCCCAATCCTTTGGAAGAAGTCGATCTACAAAAACAAAAAAACTTTTTAGTCATATTTAATGGTTTTATACTTTCGGCTAAGTACCTTCTTAGGTGTGTTTGACTGTTATAACCATTCTATTTCCCAAAACAATAAGTAAACCCAGACCTGATTCCACAACTGGCCCCTAGGAGTGAACATAACATAGGCCTAACCTAGATACAGCAACAGAAGATATGTTTTTTAAATTAGGCACATTTGTTGCATTCACAATTAATTAAGTTTATCTTATTAACTTATGACAGATATACCTATCTATGCATAAGTTAACTTAATTCCTTGTAATAATTGTTGAATGAAATTGTGTATGCCTAAGGCCCATGTTATACGGACAGAAAAAACGCGACAGATTTTTTGCCGCGTAGACGCCAAGCCTACAGAGCAATGGACGTCACTGTGTGCAAGTTATACAAACGTTTTATCTGTCGCGTCGGACACTGGAAACCTGGCGTCAGCGTCGACAACGCGACCGGACCAGTAAAACTGGCAGAAAAAACGCGACAGAAATAATGCGAGTAGGCTACCTACTGTTATACGGGCAGCTTTTACACGGCAGATCCGTGCTTCACCCCCACTTTACTCCTCCGACAGGATAGTTCCCAGGCGACTTAACGGGAATGAAAATTCACACTTCGGCGACCTTCGGGCTCCCTCGGAGCCTGCCGCGGCATGTTTACTGCTTGTATAACAGCTCCCTGGCGTCGATGACACAGTGTGATTGCTGATTGAATAACAGCACTGAATTTTTAGTTCAGCGTCGGCGTTTTATCTGTCGCGTTCTTGCTGTCCGTATAACATGGACCTAAGTTCATTAGCATATAGTATATAGTTACCTATTAGTCATTTGTAAATAAACAAACCGTCTAACAAAAACTGGACAATTTCAAAAACCCCTAGCCAAAAAATTAACTTATCTCTTGATAATTTAACATAAGGAAGCATATAATTAGTTGCGTTAAAATCTTAGTGTAGGCCTGGGAATTACCATTAGGCCTACTGTAAATTTAAAAAAACATCAAGCGTAACTTAAACACAGAGGATACTCGTCAAGTAACCGGACGTGGATTAACTTAGGCGTCCGGCAGTGACGTCACAGGGTTGTGAGGGCCTGGAACGCCATTACCACAACGATACGATGTACAACCATCGGTGTTTGTGGTGTCGTGGATAGAGTGCTAGGCTGATTAACGCAAGAGGTCCCTGAACTTTAACTTTTTGTCAAAGAATGCCATTAACTGTACATCTTTTGTTAGAATTTTTGGCGGCTGCACTTTACTTGACGTCCTACACTCATTCGATTGTTTTTTTCCGATTCGATATTTTCATTCGATTGTTTTATTTGATATATCGTTTGGTTAGTTAGGTTAGGTTAACCTTACCTAACTAACCAAACGATATGACGAATGAAGCAATCGATTAATCGATATATCGATCGATATTTTCATTCAAAATGAGTGTAGGACGTCAAGTAAAGTGCAGCCTTTTTGGCATTTATAATTTTATTTCATGGACATAATTTAACCTTCATTCATTATAATTTTTCATCATCAGCAAGTTTGGTTGGTTAGGTTAGGTTATGACAGGAACTGCTGGACGCCTAATCCACGTCCAGTTACCAGATGCGTATCCTCTGCGAATTTAAAAACCCTGTAACTTACTAATGTGCTAATCAATAGGCCTAACTTAAGTTAGTTAATATCGTAGGCCTACTTGATAAAATCTTGGCTGCACTTTAGTTTCTGTCCTACATTTACTCACATAACTCAAGTTACCTAGTAGGCTACTTACTGCATGTTTGGTTAAGGTTAAGTTAAGTTTAGAACAGTTTCATCAGCTGGTAGCACAAATAGGCCTACCTATTTGTGTAGTACCTAAATAACTTAGGTAAGTTACTAGAAAACATGTTCTAGTATTCGTGACTGGTAGTCCTATAATAGGGTAGTAAATGTAGGACAGAAACTAAAGTGCAACCGAAATCTTGAAAGAATACACACCTACCGAAAATATCATCTAAGACCAGTAAAAATGAAGATGTAACTTAAACCTTCTTTATCCAATTGTCTGTGATGTAAGTAGCCTAACTTAACTTAGCCTAGCCTAATTAAAATCCAGTATTTTTAAGTTTAGACCATAAATAAAAGCAGAACACTTACCTTTGAGGGTTGTAGAAAATTGATGATGATTTGAAAACATAAATAAGTTAGCTTGATCTAGCGAAAATCTAAAAGTGGGCCTAGGACCAACGGTAACACCGATGGCCAATTAAACTTCTTGATTCTTGAATTTAAATACAACTGTAAAATAAACTTTTAAAACTAACTAAAAAACTGAATAATTAACAGCTAAGTTATTCAAACAACGATTGAAATATTGATCTCGAAGAGGGCAGAGACTACACAGAATAAAAAGCAGAAGAGATAAAGTAAAGAACTCGACTCGAACTGCAGCAGAAACACAGAACTAAACAAATACAAAAACAACAATGGCGGCCTCGGCTTCGGCTGACGGCTAGTCGGCGTTACGGTACTGTCTGACCCATTCGATACTATCGTGCTAATACGATTTTCAATGTATATCGAAAGACCAGTAATGCTCCGTGTAGAAAGGATTTATGATTTATTTCAGTTATACCTTAGTAATAATAATAATATTAGTTATTAATTATTAACTTATTTAGTTTTTCTAACTTAGACTGTAGTAGTTACATAAATTTAAATTAATCATAACTGCCCAGTAAGCTATCGAATAGAAATATCGAGCCTATCACATTCGATGTTAATATTGACTATCGATATAATTCTAGTATCTAATCTAGTCCTAGTCTGGCTTCGATATTTTTATTCGGATCCAATAAGTCAACGCTGCAACCCCAATCCCAAACCGGTTCGGTCTAACTACACTTCTTGGCTTGGTGAAGGAATTCTACAAGTGACCTTCGCACTTGCCACCCCTTTGTATTACAGTTCTTTGTCTAGCTGCCTGTATTGTAAATTCCTACTGTCCCTTCTTCTAAGAAAAACTTTCTCTAAAAGCAACTGTTTGGTCTGAGCAAAAAATATCTCTTTCTCAAGGCTTTGAGCAAAATTTACAAATCTATCTGGTATGAATCCAGGGAAACGGTTTATGTATATGTGACGTAAATATATGTATATTTTACGTCAATATTAAAGTATATGGGATGTGAATAAGTTACATTCAGTATACATTAAATGTATCGAGAAATAGGCCAGAAAATAGGTTTAGATCAATCACATATTAATTAAGACAGTATTTCATGTTGACCTAAAACAAAAGGTAGCAATATTTTCTATGTAAATATCAGCGAGTAAATTATATGTAAATTTTACATATTTCAATATACTTTACATAGTTTACCAAGATTGACCTAAAATATATGTATATAATACCTCGTGTGCTGACTGGGTATGCATTCTACCAGTTCAACATCTTTTTATTTTTAAAGTCCTGAGATTGTTCTTCATCCGGAGCGGAAACAGAGAAAATATAATTCCAAATCATCCTTACAGTACAAGAAGTTTTGCAAATAAATCTATCAAATTACCCAAAGTAAACAAAACTTTTTTCAGACATTCATTTCAATACTTGGGTCCAAAATTTTACAATCAGCTTCCGCTTCATATTAAAAATACAACAAATTTCAAACACTTTTGTAAAAGAACAATCACTTGGCTTAGTTCTCAACAGGATGTTGGTTATCTTGCCAACTCTTTGGTATAAGATTGTGTTACTGTTACCTTATTTTATGTGTATTTTGTTAACACTTTCTTAGTCTAAGTTTTGCCCAGATGTTACAGCAGGCGGATAAAATATTTGTCATCTGATGCTAGGCTCAACAATTTATTATTTATTATGTATGATTAACCTTTTAACTGGCCACCCTACTTGAAAAAGTGACCAGTTTACATTTCTCAACAATTATTATGTTTGTAAAGTGTTTTGTATTATGGGAAATAAATTCATTTATTCATTTATTCATTTATTCATTTATTCATTTATTCATTTATTCATTTATTCATTTATTCATTTATTCATTTATTCATTTATTCATTTATTCATTTATTCATTTATTCATTTATTCATTTATTCATTTATTCATTTATTCATTTATTCATTTATTCATTTATTCATTTATTCATTTATTCATTTATTCATTTATTCATTTATTCATTTATTCATTTATTCATTTATTCATTTATTCATTTATTCATTTATTCATTTATTCATTTATTCATTTATTCATTTATTCATTTATTCATTTATTCATTTATTCATTTATTCATTTATTCATTTATTCATTTATTCATTTATTCATTTATTCATTTATTCATTTATTCATTTATTCATTTATTCATTTATTATTTGATCCACACAGTCCTTTAGTAATAGTTTCAAAAATCATGCTACAACAACTGTGGTTAACTGGACTAACTTGGGATGAGCCGGTGAGTGAATACATAGCAAAACAATGGGATCAAATCAAAGGTGAAAGGTTTACTATCGATAGATTGTGCATCCCAAGACAAGTCACAACTCACAATTACTTACGTGAAAGTATTGAAATTATTGGATTTTTTATGCATCCGAGAAAGCTTATGCTAGCTGCGTGTATGTGCGATCTATTTCAACCAATCATGAGGTAAATGTTAATTTGCTTTGTTCCAAAACAAGAGTTGCCCCAACCAAACAAATTTCCTTACCACGATTGGAACTTTGTGGTGCCTTGCTTCTTTCTCAATTATTAAGTAAGGTAGCCTTTTCTCTGAATATTGATGTAAATAAGTGTTTTGCTTGGACTGATTCCACAATTGGTTTGTGCTGGTTGTCTCAGTTGCCAAATAAATGGAAGACTTTTGTTGCTAACAGGGTGTCAGAAATACAAGACACTATTCCGCCTTCAAATTGGAATCATGTTAGTTCGTTTGAAAAACCAGCTGATTTGGCTGATTTGACTACTGATTGAGGCATTTCTGGTTCTCATCTGAAGCAATCTAGTCTTTGGTGGCATGGGCCGGAATGGCTAAAGCAAGAGAAATCAAGTTGGCCTCGAAATAACATGAATGTTAACTTAAAAGAAATCCCAGAGTTACGAAAACCATCCACTCAAATTTAGTTTTCCCATGAAAAGTCTACTTAACTTAAAAAAATTTATGAACTTCTCAAGCTATTTTTTAAAGATAATATGTATCGTTGCTTATATCTTGAGATTTGCAAATAACACAAGAAAACCTGCAGAAGAAAGAGAAAAGGAGTCTTTAAACAGCAGTGAAATTGAGAAGTCTACAAAAACAATTGTCAAACTTATCGAGGAAGAATGTTTTCAGGATGAAATAAAGCAACTGAAAAAACATGGACATGTCAAAAACAAGAGTAAACTGAAAAATCTATTCCCATTTTTGGACGAGGAGGGTCTCTTGCGAGTTGGAGGCAGATTGGCAAATGCAAATATACCGTTTGACATGAAACATCAATTGTTATTGCCAGGAAAGCATCATTTCACAAAACTTCTGATAAGAATTGAACATATCAGACACCTACATGCTGGTACTCAACTGGTTCAGAATGTAATACGACAAAGGTAGTGGATGATTAACATCAAGAATGAAATAAAGTCAGTTATTCGGAGTTGTACAACATGTATCAGGTACAAATCGTCAACAGCTTCCAATATAATGGGTAATTTACCAATCTCCAGAGTAAATGTTGGAAGAGCCTTTAGTAAAACAGGAATAGACTCTGCCGGTCCTATTACTACAAAAAGGATGGGAGAAAGAGTAAAAGTATTTTCAAAGAGTTATGTTGCACTCTTTGTTTGTTTGATTACCAAAGCTGTCCACATTGAATTAGTTTCCGATTTAACTTCAGATGCCTTTTTGAGCGCTTTCAAAAGATTCGTTGGTCCTAGAGGATTTCCTAACGACGTGTATTCTGACAACGCAACCAATTTTAAAGGTGCCTATAACCAACTACACCGTGAAATTGTCAAGTCCGATTCAATTTCGAGAGTTTCTCAAGAACGAAGTATCAACTGGCACTTCATTCCTCCATCATCTCCACGCTTTGGTGGATTGTGGGAGTCAGCAATTAAATCTATGAAGATTCACCTAACTCGCTCTGTTAATGGCCACCCTAGTACCGTAGGTGTTGGTGCGGTACTTCAGGGCGTCGATGAGTTGGCATCCTGGACGGAACCCGTGCTGCCTGTCGGATAGAATGACAGCACAGCTCAGGTGGGTTTTAAATCCGCTGCTGTATATTCTTCCTAGGAGTGGGGCGATGGTGATGGGACGCCATTTCTCCGGACGGGTAAGGTCTTTCCCCGCCTTTGGAATGAGGGTAGTCCTATTCCGGAGCCACTGCGAAGGGTAGACGCACCGGAACAGGCAGATGTTAAACAGGACAGAGAGTGTCCCTGCGGCGTGCTGGTAGGATGAAATGGCCTTCTTGATCACCCCATCCAGTCCTGGTGCGCCACCTACCTTAAGTCGTCCGATGCGCCTCTTCAGCTCCTCCACGGAGAAGACTGCAACGTCGCCATCAGGTCTGGCCTACCTGTGTGGAAGGTGGAGGGAGCTCTCCACTGACATGCCCCACAGACGGTATATAAAACCCGCATTTTCAGACATTTTGAAAGTCTTAAGAACTCAGGTAACATTCTCTCATTCAGCAGTTTCTTCTTGCGTTGGGGTAACCCTCGGTACGTCCTCGAGCAGATCCCCCAGTTCGTTCTTGAGGGTCATGTCCGCCAGCCGTGACATGTTCTTCTTGTACATATCCTGGGTCCGGGTGAAGCGAGTGACTCTTCACCGGGTCCTATCAGATCTCCTCGTCTGTGTTGCAGGTGCCACTCTCCTCCTCTCTTCCGCAGGAAGTCCTCAAGCCATCACCTCCTGCAGCTCCACCACTAGGTCATCCAGTTGGAGTCGGATGTCCCCGTCAACTTCGGCCAAGTCCTTTAGCCGTTCACAATAGTCGTCCATTGCGCCAATAGCGTTGAGGTCCTTCTCGCAGGCTGACATCTGGGGCTCTACCGATGGACTTGGCCACCGTCGAAAGTCTTGGGGAGTTCACTGGGTTGGAGTGCCGTCCTCTTCTCTCATCATCGGGAAGTTATGTCCAGGTGTCGTAGTCGGTAGGTCAAGTCCGGGTGATGTCGTCATGATAGGTAGGTCGTCTTGTCTAGGATTTGTGGTCGTGGCCAAGGGTGAAGCTCTCCTCGGAGTCATGTCCGGGGAGCTTAGGCTATTGCCATCTTGGTGCTGGGAGAGAGCCGGGCTTCCCCCCTGCGTCGGGACAGCAGGTGTCGCAGGAGCGGGAGTCATGTCCCGTCCGCTGGTGTCGTCATCTTGTGGAGTACCCTCGGCCATGAGTGAAGCTCACCGCGGAGTCATGTCCGGGGAGCGCTGGCCATTGCCGTCTTCGTGCAGGGAGGAACCCGAGCCGGCGTCATCTCTCACCGTGGAGGCTGGTGGTACAAGCGCGGGAGTCATGCTTGTGGAGTCGATCCTTGGAGGTCGTAGAGGGTTCTCGAAGAGTCCATCCTCTTCCTCATCATTGTCAAAGTTCAGCTGGGCCTGGGCAGATGGTGGAACCACCACGAAGATGGTGGGCCATCTGGGTTGTCATCTGGAGTGGCTGGATGGTCTTGAAGGTCTGGAGGTTCTACAGCTGGTGCTACTCGAAGTCCGATCGGGTAGTCGTAGCCCTTGAGGACCACCACTCGATCCCTCACCTTGCGCTCGGTCTTCCGGGGTAGCTCTTAAGTGACATAGGCTGCGTAGCATAAGTGTTTGCCAGTAGACAGGAATTCCGAGTAGCGTCGGATCAGGATCTTGTCCTCCTGGTCAGTCCACCCGGACATTCAAGGTCTTGCAGTCTCTTCTCGTCGCTCTTCTTCACGCCACTCCCTCGCAATCCTCTCGGTGTATATAGCTTCAAGGTGCATCCGAGAACGGTGGGCCGTGAGTCCCCGTTGGTTGGGGAAAACCCGCCCACACTCTGGACAAAGGATCCCCCGTGCAGGTGCTGGAGATCCCTGGCACTTGGTCAGATGTACCGCTGCTCCTCGATATGACACGAAGAGTGTCCGGCAGTTGTAGCACCTGAAGTGTAGCGCCACTGGAGAATGAGCTTCTTCGTGGTGTGCAGTCAGGTCCTTCCTTGGCAGTGGTGAAAAGACGCTGACATATACTGCACACCGACGCCTCCCAGGGCCATGGATAGGTAGCCATTGGCACACCAGCAGCCCCAAGTAGGGGTGTTGTCACTCGTACCAAGCTCTCCTGGCGGTGTACACCGAGAGGGAGAGCCTCCCCGCTGGAGTCATCCGAGGGCTTGAGCTTTTCTGTGAATCGAAAACGTCGTTTGTCTGTTCAGTACACTGATTGGTTGACACAGTGTACTTACACCGCCATGGAGGGGCTGCCTCCTTAACGACTCGACGGTACGCCGCGGCTTTCGCTAACTCACCGTTTGGTGAGCCTCCTCCCAAGGTAGCCTCCTCCCAAGTAGGGAGGAAAAACGTGTCAGGTGTTAGCATCCTCACGGCCTAAAGTCGTTCAGCCGTCCTTCAGGTCCACATGACCGTCAGGCAAGAGGAAGTTCCCAGCGTCCACCACGTGGAGGTCCCTGAACTCCGAAAAAACCATAGGTTTTATTCTGATACATCCCACAAGGAGATGCAGAGTCCCTATGACACACGAGAACCGTGCTTTCCAAAAGCGAATTCCGTTCGGGTTCCTGCTTAAGAGAGTCATAGTTACTCCCGCCAAGTGGATGCAGATTGCACCAAGATTTTTTGTTCCTGATCCTTTCTGCTCTTTCTGTATTCCCTTAAAAGTTATGACGAAATTTTGTGTTGAGAGACAAAATTAGATTTTAAGATACATGTTAGTCGTCTCACCTGGAATTAGGTCACACCTTATTATTTGTCCAGATAGCCAGCCTACAATGAGATAGTCCAGGTATCTAACTCGTTCGTTATTTAATGATCGTTTCGAGTTTGTTGGCTCAGAATATGAATTACAACACTGCTAACGACGTTTAGCTTTACTTTAACAAGTGATCATCATAGCCACTCGAAAAGATAATGAAGCTAAATTTGGAATTTTGAATGAACTATCGTGAATGCGAATAAGCCTAATAAATTGGAAACTTAACCTAAACGTGATTCGTTCGTTATACTTGGTAATCACCAAAGTAAACATTTCGGGAAAATTAGACTCGGTCGAACACCATAGTCGATACGGGTTTTCTTAAATCAAATTTACGTAAGACGGTTCGGGGTAACGGAATAAACCCTACGGATATTGCTCGAGTGGTTTAAATAACTTTCGTGGCAAGCAGGAGTCGAGAGTTTGTGTGCAAACGACGGGAAAAAGCGTGCAAGTACGGGCACAATTAAAATAAAAATAAAACTTCTCTACAACTAAAATTAAACAAAATTCTATATCGGGAGCACACAATAACTAAGGACTCCACCACCAAGGGGAAAACCATATCTAACTCACCGGGATGATTCGGATTTACTAATTGCTGGATTGCACCAAACAGTAACGTCTTTACGGTTCTGAGGCGGGTAGGTAACTGATTCCTGACTAAATATGGCTAGGACTTATGAAATAAGGTAGGTTACCTATTTGATATTAGTATTAAATACCGACTTAGCAAATTTCCATTTGCCAGGATTGATTTTCAATTAATATATTAAATTAAGATTTAAATGTTTAACGAGTACCTAGGTAAGCTGCTACAGGGAAACTAATAAGGTGTGTTTTTTTAATAAAATATTAATAGCTAGTACAAAATAAATAAGTCAGCCAAGTTTGATCAAATCGGTCCTGGCCCAGGTCTTACCATGAGACCTACCGAATACGGTAAAGCTACTTCCCTATGGAAATTCGTTAAAAGTTCTACAAACAGAGAAATATACTTATACTTACTTTGGACTATTGAAGATGAAAATAACACAATATGAAAAAGATTCATTCTTCACATGGTTTCTTCTTTCTAATCATGATCACCGCCTGTTATATACAACAAAATGGAGGTTAGGAGGTTTAAAGGTTGAAGCATGAGAGTAGAGAGTGAGGAAGAGGCATGATGGGAAAGGTAAGGAATTAGGAACTAGATTGGAACTTGGAACAATGACGTCATGAACACATTCCCCCACCACAAGAGATTTTTGGTGGAATGGTGGCGCACTTAACGATTCCTACTGATCCTGAGGTCTGCTCCTCTGGCCCTTCTTCCCCAACGCTCCTGGCGACGAGGTAGCTAACTATCGTCCCCCCTTCTGCGATGACGTAGGCCTGCTCCTTCGATGCCGTTGTCGACGCGGGGGCGGTTTACTCCGAACGAAAATTAATAACTTTTAAATAAAACTTTAAAACGGATTCCAACCCTTGGCGGTTATTTGGTCGTTACACCCCCCCTCTTACTTCCCAGAAACAAAAGAAAAACGGATAAAAGAAAAAAAAGAATACCCAAACTTTGGATATTATCGACATCTGCCGCGAAGCTCTACTTGAGCGAAAACAAAGAAAAACGGAAACTAAAGTCTATTTAAACTCAGGAGTAGGCGGAACCAGTCGACCGTACTAATACCCTCACCCCTTGAGTCTTCGGGTAGGGGCACGCGTCGTCGGCCTTTGTTGGTGAGTCATTGCTGCTGGTCCCAGTGTCAATATGCAAACTTTTTTTAATTGAAAGAAAAACTTAAAACAAAGTATATCACGTGCTGTGTTTTGATCGCCTGATTATTTTGATACCAAATATGAAGGAAATCGGTTAATTTTGGGGAAGGCAAAGTAAATAATTAAATCGTATACGTGTTTTTCAAATAATGTTTATTGGTCATAAAATACATTTTTTATCGAATGACTTTGATTAAATGATTGATGAGTTTTATAACAACCTCTTAATTACTACTTTACACAATAAATATCACCATACAGTACAGTGGACAGGCAGTTTTTTGTTCATTAAATTCATTATTAAAATATAGACATAAAATTTATACTGTTATCAGTGTGTATTTATTTACACTTGTTCATTAACTTGATATTGACAACAAACTCTATTAAAATTAAATACATCTTAATATTATATAATACAAAAAAAAAAAAGAAATAGACATCAAAGTTTTTTTTCAATAATTTTTAAGACTGATTATTTGGGCCTAAAATTGGAAAATTTAACGGGATTGGTGCACTGTGTATTATAATTTATCAATTATCAATTTTAAATTTTCTAAAAACGTTAAAAATTTAATAAATACTTCTAATTATATGTTCAATAATTAAAAATGAGCCATATCAATTATATAACTAACTCACAAAATATACGTTGCAAAGGCATAACAAAATAATACACGGAAAACCCAAATATACATTATTTAAAACAATTAAAAAAATCTACTTACAGATGTAGTTACACTTTTATTTACAAAGGGACGGCTAACTCGTCATCAGATCCATCACTTTCTATCTCACTGTACAAGTCCTCGTCATCAGTGTCCTCGTCGTCACCCGCGTTCGTCACGATGATTCTGTCTTGTATCTCATCGCATATGTTGTCCAACTCCCACATAGCTTGTTCCACCTTTTCGACGTGAGCAACGCAATTTTTCCAGTAGTCAGGAGAAACCTCGTTCAAACGCGTTGTGCAGCAAAACCTCAACGGAAGACATTTTGTAGTCGACATTGGTCGAAGCGACTTCATTTTTTACTTTGGCCCACACCAGCTCTATTGGGTTGAGGTCACAGTGGTAAGGTGGAAGTCGAAGTACGGTGTGACCACAGTCTTCTGCTATCTTGTCGATTTTGTACACCTTCGCCTGCGATTTCAGATGGCCAGGAATGCGAGCCAAAAGTTCTGCCTTCACATCTTTTGGGTCAAAGCTGACACCATTCTCTGTAAGCCACTGTTGTATCCCTACTTTCTTCCAGCTCAGGTTTGGTAGCTTTTGGAGAGTCTCACTGTGGTAGGAAGCGTTATCCATTACAATAACGCTGTCAGGGGGGAGTAGATGTAGTACCCCTGAAAACCATCCTTCAAATGCAGCGGCGTTTATCTCGTCATGATGTGTAGCACCGTCAATTTTAGCAGTTTTTTTGGCACGAAATACCCACCGAGTGTCGTCTGTTCCTGAGGGGCTGATGGGGTCCTTCAAAAAACCTTCTTCGCTGCCAATGTGAACAACAATGTGCCTTCCGCCTCTCCCGGAAATATTCTTTAAGCCTGTTGTTTCGCCATTCAAGTGTGCTTGTTTCGCCGACTTTATATAGCTGGGCGTCCACGCTTTCTTGGTTGTATGCCCAGCGTTACACCATGTCTCATCGAGATAAAATATGTTCTTTCCTTCTTCTCTAAATTTCTTTATTTCAGTCAGATATTTCCTTCGCCAAAGTACGATGTCGTCTCTTTCGATGAGAATAGATTTTTAAAAACTCTTCTTGAAATGGGCACGTCGCCTCAATAGATGTCTTCCATCGTCCACAGCTTATTCGTCCGGACCCGAAATAACGTACCGTCTTCCCTGAAGACCTTCACCCTCTGGGTTTTCCTTTGCTGCCCCGTGTCTTCCAACGACAAATTGGACAGGAGGGCGCGCACCTTCTATGGCACTGGCCGGCCAGTCGACGCGGTGGCGATCGGGGTGTGACGGGTATCGACGGGAGCATTGCGACGGTCGGCTAGGGATACCTCCACCAGCGCGGCCGTTGCAACCACGGGTCGACGGGGTGGTTCCTCTTCCTCCTCACCTTCCAAGTCAGATGTCAAAGATTCAAAGATTTAAAGATTCAAAGATTTATTTGCCGTTAAATATTTACAATAAATACAATAGGCTTTGTCATGCTTATAACAAGAACAATGCAAATTCACAATGCGAGAACTTCACAAACTTACATGTTTATGTTTGTTCATGTTTGTGTTTATGATGTCATCGTCGACTGCTACGGACGCTTCGGTGAAGTCTGTCGGCTTGGTCAACGGCTCCTTCCCCTCCCTCGGGGCAGAGGGTCCGGCAGTTGCTTCGGTTAGCGTGGCTGGTCCTGGTACTCTGGTGGAGCCTGTGTCCTCACCACCCACGGTTTTCACCAGTGGGGGGAAGAAAGGTGAGACGGTCGTACACGATGGAGCGTTGATGGCCTCTTCTAACTCTTGGAGAAGAGGGTCGTGGTTGGTGAAGGGACCGAGAACCACGTCGTCCTTTGGGGAGCTCAAAACTTTCCGGAGTGGTCTGACGGGCGGTAGCGTGCCGGCGAAACGGTTGTCCCTCTTGGGGTCTTCTGGCTCCAGCATCCCGTAGTCCTCGTTATCGAATCGTTGACGGATAAGGACCCGGAACACGGCCTCCTGGGACACGAGTGGGCAAAAACTACGGTTGAAGTTTCGCCCACGGGCCACCCAATCCGAGAAGACACAGACGTATATCCCGCAAGAACTGTCATCTATCTGGTGGGGAAGCCCTTCGGGTGACCCTAATAGACGCCATTCGGCCGTCACGAACCCACGTTGGTGGTCATGAGCATGAGTCCGGAATAACTCCAGGACCCAGCGCATCTCGCCATCGAGGTTTGTGTCTGCCGAATCGTAGGCAATGATGAGTTAATCTTTGGGCCGGGCGATAATCAGTGACCAATGACCGACGTCGCTGATGTGCGTTAACAAAAGCGGAACCAGGACGATGTCGCGACTGAAAAGGTCGGTCCGTCCCAGTGTCATTTTGAACGGCGTCATAGCCCCCACCCAAAAAGGCAGCGCGGAAGCGGACTCACAATGCGAACACGGAGGCCATGCCGAATAACGTTCTGCACCGCTCGACAATGCGAAGGAATGCATTAATGACCCCTTCCAAAATTGACTCATTAGGGTAGAGTGTTGTCAACTCGTCTGTGGTGACCGGGACATTCATGGACCGGGGTCTGTGGGTTCATGGACGTAGAGCGAAGGCGTACATGGTTCAAAGCCGGGGAAACTTACGCATTAGGCAAGGGAAAAAATAAAATGGACGTATGGAACCAACGAGATGAGAAAATGGAACGGGAGAACGATGACGGTGAAGAGATGAACGGCACCGGTGACGGGTAAGGAAAATCGGAAGAATTTATCTCAAGAGAAGTGGAAAGCATGCAAGCACTACAGCGGAAAAATATAAAGCTCATCGTGCACTAACTAAAAGGAAGGTGTAGTCTAAAGCGATAGCGAGTGATCACAACCTGGAAACAAACATGCATTGTCAACTCTAAGCTAATAAACTGTACCCGCCACCATTTGACCCTCTAAGGAAGGGAAACACATAGCAATCAAATCGTCACAAGTATCGTGCGCTCTACCTTTCTATCGGAACACCCGTCGCATGCCGGCACGAGAGGCGAACGGTTTTCAACGGGTTTTTTTAACGGTCCAGTGGCCTCACCAGTAAGCCATCTCGTGCATCGCTCACGTGTTTCTCCTGATAGCGCTCGCCGAACAGTTTTTTATCCTTCGCATGGACCGTCACGTATGCTCTGCTCGCGGGGTCTGAGACGGAGTATAGATTTGCCCCAATCCGCCCTCGTATAGTGCATGGCCCTCGGAATTTTGGTGCCAACTTGCCTACGACGGAATCAGCGGCCGAGGAGAGCGTGCGCATTCTCCGTAGCACCACGTCACCTACGTTAAAGTTCGCGGGCTTGCGTCGTAGGTTATAGCAGTTTGCATGTCGCCAGAAAGCAGCCTCAAGATTTTTACGGCATCTCTTATAGATATGGTGGAATCGCGCTTGGCGCTGGTCGTGGATAACCTCCAACGACTCATCGACGGACGCGTCGGCTAGACCCAGGTAGGAATCTGCCAGGGCTCGCGGTGGACGCAGCTGTCTGCCCAGTAATAGGACCGCCGGAGCGTATCCAGTCGAATCATGAATCGCTGAGTTCAACGCGAACTAAAACTCGGACAGGAGTGTGTCCCACGTGCGATGATCTTCACCTACGTACTGCGAGACCATGGTCTTGATCACGCGATTCTGGTGCTAAAGGGGTTCGACTGAGGAGAGTAGGGTGCTGTGTTACGAAATTTGATGCGCCAATCCTCAGCCAAGTCTCTAAAGATTTTCGACACAAACTGGACCCCATTGTCACAAAGTAACACTTCTGGAGACCCGTATCGCAGGAGAATTTGCTCCCTAAACTTGGACGCTACGTTCTTAGCGGTAGCCGATCTGATAGAGCACATCTCCGTCCACTTGCTAAATACGTCTTGAAAAGCCAGAATAAATGTGTTTCCGCTCTTCGAACGAGGCAGCGGGCCCATCAAATCGGTGGAAATAACATGCCACGGGCCCATAGGGTTACGGTAATACATCTGTCCGGCCGGCTTATCCTGAGGGACCTTGTGTGCGTGACACTTTAGGTAGGAACGTACGTATGCCTTGACGGATTTTCTCCAGCCAGGCCAAAAATACCTCTCGTTTACGCGTGCCACCGTTTTCTTGACCCCGAGCGAGATGTCCGGCTATCGCCAGGTCGTGGGTCTCGTGCAGAACATTGGCCTGCAGGTCGTCTGGAACACATAACTTCCAGCTCAATTCCCCGTTGCCCTTATTGGTCTTCGATTTGTAAAGTTTGCCCCCTCGAACGTTGTAATGTTGGTAATTCGTAGGGTTCACCCTAACTTTACTCGAGAGAACTGCTACCCAGTCGTCATGTGAAAAGGGTGCGGCGTCACTAGAGGCTTCCGTACTGCCTCGACCTTCGACTGACAAGACGTTCACGTCGGGGGTTACCGGGACGTTAAGTTGACAGGATAAGGCATCAGCAACATGGTTCAAGGTCCCCTTGCGGTACTTAACCTCAAAGTCGTGTTGCTGTAACTCCATTATCCAGTGCGCTAGCCGTCCGGTTGGCTCAGGATGTCGCAACAGCCATTTGAGAGCCACGTGATCGGTGACGGCTACGAACCGGTAACCTTCAAAGTACGACCTAAACTTCTTCGCTGCCCATACAAGCGCTAGGCACTCTTTCTCGGTCGTGGAGTAGTTTTTCTCCTGTTTGGTGAGAAGACGACTGGCATACGCGACTGCAGCTTCCTTCCCGTCGTTGTCCTGAGTGAGTGCCGTGCGTAGACCATAATCGGAAGCGTCAACTTGCAAGACGAATGTTTTCGAAAAATCGGGGCACGCAAGTATCGGTGCGGTAACGAGCTTGTCTTTCAGAGATTCAAAAGCCCGCTCCTGCTCTGTGTCCCAATTCTACTTACAATCTTTGCGTAGAAGTTGAGTCAAAGGTCGAGAAGTGGCGGCAAAATCACGGACGAAACGTCTATACCGGGAGGCTAAACCAAGAAAGCTCCGTAGGGTTTTGACGTTGATAGGTTGGGGGAAGTGTTTGATGACAGCTACTTTCTCGGGATCGGTGCCTATACCCTGATCATTTACTATATGTCCGAGATATCGTGGTTCCGTCTTACAGAAGTTGCATTTCTCTGGGTTTAGTCGTAATCCGGCGTTTCTTAGCCTACCGAATACTTCCTGTAGCAGGTCAAGGTGTTTGTCGAAAGTAGTAGATACCAGGACTAAATCGTCGAGGTAGGCGAACGCGTAGGGCTCAAGTTCCGGGCCTATTACTCGATCTAGGAGTCGTTGGAACGTAGCCCCAGCGGAATGGAGGCCAAACGGCATCACGGTGAACTGGTAAACACCAAGTCCAGTTGTGTTTAAACACCCATATGATTTTAAAGGGAGTTTGCGCATGTCTTAAATATACCATCACATGTAAGGGGTAACAAGTTAAGATATATAGCCTACCTTAAGACGTCTTAAACTCCAAAAATTCCTCTTTGAACATTTGACCATGGACATTCTTGAGATGTTCAACAAGCTTTATTCTCCAGGTAAATTTACAGTCACAACTCAGGTATTTCATGGTCCCCTCAATTTTCTTGACTCCATGAACTCGCTCGACATGTTTATTGAAATTGCCTATGTTTGCAAATTTCGTATCACAATATATACACACTGTAGACATCTGAAAAAAAAAACAACAACATGAGTTCAAGTTAGGGGCCTTTTTTTAAAACCAGCTTATCTTGGCCAAAAATGATTGTAGATCACTGTCAGCATAAGCTGCTCAAATTTGTCCTTTCAGCTGAATATTCATCATCATCGCCTTTTATTATATAAGTGACTGTGATTGGTGTACTTTTTATCAGGTTATCAAGGTTGATATCAATGATGTTGACTGATCTAATTATTGGGTACTTTACTGTTAAAGGGAACATTCATCGTTATCAAATTGTTTTTTGATATTTGTCATAGTTGTCAGGTGATATGTTTCAATTCAATTCGTTAATGTCGATATATCAGTCTGGAAAATAAGTATCGATAGGCCTATATCGATAAAAGTCATAGATAATAATTAATGACCTCACTATAATAATGAATGGTCCCTTTAAAGGAAAGTACCGATTATTGTTTTAGTTTAAAAGACCTTTTTAGAATAAAAAAAATTCTAAAAATTAAAAAATTAATGTGTAAAAATTTAAATGTAAGTGCCTTAAGTTATAGAGCTACTCAAGTGACACTTTTTGTAAAACTGCCAAATTAAATTATCTGTTTGCCTGTTATTTGTCGAAAACATATTTAAATTTATGAAATATGTAGCTAAAACAAGGCTATTTTCCATTAACCGAAGATAGTGAATATTGAAATACTTCTTACTTGTGCGCAATGTAAAATGTACTTATTTAAAAAAATCCATCAGAACAGTTTTCAAGAAGCTTCGTAAATTGTCATGCAAAAGACTTTTTTCTAACTATAAAATTCTTACTTTTCCGTCCACATATATCTTAAACTGTCTTGTATTTGTTAAGAAAAATATCGACGTTTATCAAAATCTGTCTCACCCCATTTCCTATGGTTAGAGAAGCCGTACCATAAGGATTAGAGTTTAGAGATTCCAAAACACAAAACTACTTTTTGGAAAAATAATTTATTTTAGAATGCCATTCAACTGTTCAATGCACTGCCAACTCCCCTGAAGATGGAAAATAGTGTGGACAAATTAGGCAAAGTGGTTAAGAGACTTATTTTGTCACGCTGTTGTAAGTTTTGAAGACTTTTTAAGAAAACAACGATCTTTTTCCTACAGTTACCTAACAATGTACATGTTCTCTCACTGATTTGAGAAAGCAAAGTGGCCAATTCGCTCATCAGTGAGACAATGTTAACATTGTCTCACTCTAATTACTTTGTCTCACTCCAGATTTGCAACGTGAAGGCACGAAATAGTGAGCGGGTAACATGCAGGCAACGTCGTATGCGCGCGAAATACGTTGGCAGCACTGGCTGTAAATCAGCTGGTCAGCTGTTGTACTGTTGTATTTGTCACTTCACATTAAATGTTATATTAAAAGTTCACTTCTGTGTAAAAATAGGTTATGTTTCTTCACCAATTTATTTGTTTTATGGTAACTGTAGGAAAAGTATAATGTGCAACTCGAGTTCAAAGTACAATTGCCTCACTCGAGAAACCATTCCTCACTCGCCTACGGCTCGTGAGTAAGTGTTTCTCTCGAGTGAGTCAATTGCTCACTTTTCTCACTAGTTGCACAAATAACTATAGTTTATAGCTTTTATCCATAAGAAACTATTGTTTTGGTTTGTTTGAGAGAAATTTCGTTGACGCTATTATGCAGTTTGTAACAACTGTCAAAAATAACGATATTTGAGTGTGAGTAAAAAAACAGGTAAATTGGCATAACCAGAATTGAAGCATTTGCGTTTTTTATCACTTATGTGGCACAAACAAGTTAACAAGTAACTTTTAATATGTATTCTTTAAGGTAAATATACTTATAAGTAAGCGAATCCCTTAACATAAAATCATATAGATACAATAGCCTATTGTCATAGGTCCATCGACACCACTTTTATATCATCCTAAAAAAACAGTCTCATGTCTCATTTAACAAAATAACTGACTATTAAGTTAAGTAGTCCCTTTGTCGTTCCAAAAGTAAATGGTAGAGATGAACACATTAATAAAACTAACACAGTGTATGGTAAGGGCAATAAATAGGAGTAAATTTGCTTACCTTCGGGTTGTTTCTTCGTGGATGATTTGGCTGCTTTTAGTGGTTTCCTCACGACACCTCTTCAAAATCGCGTTCCTTAAACTAAACATGTCCGCTAAGTTTTTAGTTTTCTCACACGAATGGACGGTCTTATGATCTATCACTCTCTCCTCAAGATTGTTCGGGTTTAGTAGCACTGCAGTTCCCTTGCACTTATAAGAATGGCACACGAGTCTCCAACACGACTGAGCTCTTCGCTCTTTGAGTCTATAAAAATGACCTCTTCTGTCAGAGTATAAAACAGCTTTTGTCTTCCCGGAACACTCAAAAACACCATTATCTTCCTCCATGATCAAAACTCTCGCACTTCACGACTAATTGTAATATTACGCTATACAGTTATGATACAAAAACACTTTAAATAGATAAGATTCAAAAAAGTAACTACGACGTTACACTAAATTAGATAAATTAAATATATGAAGCCTAAAATAATGCAAAATAGAGAACCACTTCGCACAGCATCAAGAACGCAACTGACTTAGGGCGTAAACGAGAGCCCTTTAAGTAGCCTGGAATTCCTAATTCCTGGTATTCCTACGTAGGGGCAGTGTGGTGCGCCAGCCATAGACCAATCCAACAGATGAGGACAGAGGGCGTAGCTACGATTAGGTGTACCTTGCAGAATTTGAATTAGAAAGTAAAAAAAATTACTTAGAAGAAATTAATAAGTGTGTTGTCGGTTGTTGTATTGGGCTTATCTCAATTCAGCGCGGTAGTCATAAATCTGGCACAACCGACTGCCCAACGCCGTACGGTAGTCACTTTCTAGTTTTCTTATAAAACCCCTCGTTCACCAAGGAATTTAACAATATTTAAAAACCCAAAACACCATTTTTATGCTTTTAAAGTATCATTTTTAAATTTTCCGCCATTCTGTTTCTACAAGGGCTAGGGAGCTTATATTTTAGCTAAATTTAAAACCTACTTCATAAATTGTGTACAGTTTTAACATGTTCGGTGCATAAATGGGTAATTAATGTAAAGTCCAATGTTTAAACCTCTTCGTGGGACAATGTAGGCCTTATTAACAATGCGAGTTATGTTGTAGGTAGCGTGCAGAGCCGCTGACTAACACCCCACCCCTGATGATGCAATTTCTCCCTTCTACCTTCTACTTAAAACCTAACCTTCTACTTTGCTCGATTCTAAGATGCTTATTACATGCTGATTATTATTGACTGAAAGGTAAGTTACCCGGGTACATTTTTTTTACTGGGCTATGCTTAGCCTACATCAATTGAAACTATCGAATTGAAGATATTGATTAATAATCTATATTTTTAAATATAGGCTATCTTATAAAATTAAACTATCATAACCTAACCTAACCAACCAAACTTGCTGACGGTGAAAAAATCGCATGAAGGTTAACGTTACTAATCGAATCGATGGTTTCAATCGATATTTGAATAACCCAGTTACCCTCAGGAGCCGATTTTTTTACAATTTGTTTATAGGATTTATATTTATAAACTGCTCATCAACATAGTGAACATAACTAAGCTGATTATTTGATGTTCTTACTGCTATAAAGAAACGCCCCACAAGCACGTTTAGTTTTGGAATAAATTTAAGAAATCAATTACCTGCTTCCCCGACCACCTAAGCTCAGTAATTTCTATGCTACAATACTACTTTAAAGTTTAAAGCTAAGTTCTTGTTGCCATTGTGTCCTTTTTTGGGTCCTCATCCAGCACTTAATATTGAGGATGTATGTGAAAGAGAAATTATTTTATTAAAAGATGCTTAACCGCAAGAAGAGACGTTAGTGGATCAGGTCTTGGTTACAAATAATTTACAAATAAAAATACTTTTTAACAATACCACGTTTTTAAACGCACTAAAAAAAGAATCAGAAACATACCAAAATGTTTTACGAATGTCACCAGTCACCTCATATGAGACAGTTGCTTTTGTCCTTTTGTGTTAAACCAAGCTGGATATTACCTTTGGTCGCCGCTGGCACGCTTCTAGAGGTGGTCAGACTACGCTGCTCGCTGGTGTCAGCGAGTGCGAGTGGTCACGTGACCTCTAGTCACTGCTGCCTCGCTACCAAAAGTTGAACATGTCCAACTTCGCCAGCCGCTGACAAATACTCGCCGGCTAGCAATACCAGCTGCGAATTTTGTGGTCACATCAAGCTGACAGTAGCGGCTTCTTTCAATTCGCCGCTGATGCCAGCCTAGTGTGACCCGTGCTAGGACTTGGTTAGAAAACGAATTTGTCAACAAAATTACGTGATTATAAATAACTAGGAGATTTAGGCCAATTAATATTTTTAACAGTTAATAAATTACCTAAAAGTATTGAAGTACTTACCTCGAACAGTTCTAGTATAATGCTAAATAGTAAATACACGTAGTTTGTTGATCTCGATTACACTGTTTAGGCATACTCTCAAACTCAACTGTCGACTGTCATAAACATAAAATGGTGGACTGCCTGTTCGTTGGTTATGTCCGGGTCGCTAATGAGATCAAGTCAGAAACCCATCTCCACTTAGAAAAGTTGCAAATGAAAGTGAGGGAGCTTGAAGAGGAAAACTCATCTTTTCTCACCCAGAATACCTGATCCAAAGTGACTGTAAAGCCGGTAGAGGTATTTAAAATACCAGCAATACCACAACTCAGTGTGACTCCTGCTGCCATATCTGTAACTCATCAAAATCAAACACTTGTGTTGACTGAGACTGGAGCACTGGATTCAGTGTTGCCAATTGAGGGGAAAATCCTCGTTTTTCGAGGATTTCCAGACCCTGCGAGGATTTATGCGTTCGTTGGTTATGTCCGGGTCGCTAAATGAGATCAAGTCAGAAACCCATCTCCACTTAGAAAATTTGCAAATGAAAGTGAGGGAGCTTGAAGAGGAAAACTCATCTTTTCTCACACAGAATACCTGATCCAAAGTGACTGTAAAGCCGGTAGAGGTATTTAAAATACCAGCAATACCACAACTCAGTGTGACTCCTGCTGCCATATCTGTAACTCATCAAAATCAAACAATTGTGTTGACTGAGACTGGAGCACTGGATTCAGTGTTGCCAATTGCGGGGAAACCTCGTTTTTCGAGGATTTCCAGACCCTGCGAGGATTTATGCGTTCGTTGGTTATGTCCGGGTCGCTAATGAGATCAAGTCAGAAACCCATCTCCACTTAGAAAAGTTGCAAATGAAAGTGAGGGAGCTTGAAGAGGAAAACTCATCTTTTCTCACACAGAATACCTGATCCAAAGTGACTGTAAAGCCGGTAGAGGTATTTAAAATACCAGCAATACCACAACTCAGTGTGACTCCTGCTGCCATATCTGTAACTCATCAAAATCAAACACTTGTGTTGACTGAGACTGGAGCACTGGATTCAGTGTTGCCAATTGCGGTGCGAGGATTTATGCGTTCGTTGGTTATGTCCGGGTCGCTAATGAGATCAAGTCAGAAACCCATCTCCACTTAGAAAAGTTGCAAATGAAAGTGAGGGAGCTTGAAGAGGAAAACTCATCTTTTCTCACACAGAATACCTGATCCAAAGTGACTGTAAAGCCGGTAGAGGTATTTAAAATACCAGCAATACCACAACTCAGTGTGACTCCTGCTGCCATATCTGTAACTCATCAAAATCAAACACTTGTGTTGACTGAGACTGGAGCACTGGATTCAGTGTTGCCAATTGCGGTGCGAGGATTTATGCGTTCGTTGGTTATGTCCGGGTCGCTAATGAGATCAAGTCAGAAACCCATCTCCACTTAGAAAAGTTGCAAATGAAAGTGAGGGAGCTTGATGAGGAATACTCATCTTTTCTCACACAGAATACCTGATCCAAAGTGACTGTAAAGCCGGTAGAGATATTTAAAATACCAGCAATACCACAACTCAGTGTGACTCCTACTGCCATATCTGTAACTCATCAAAATCAAACACTTGTGTTGACTGAGACTGGAGCACTGGATTCAGTGTTGCCAATTGCGGGGAAAATCCTCGTTTTTCGAGGATTTCCAGACCCTGCGAGGATTTATGCGTTCGTTGGTTATGTCCGGGTCGCTAATGAGATCAAGTCAGAAACCCATCTCCACTTAGAAAAGTTGCAAATGAAAGTGAGGGAGCTAGAAGAGGAAAACTCATCTTTTCTCACACAGAATACCTGATCCAAAGTGACTGTAAAGCCGGTAGAGGTATTTAAAATACCAGCAATACCACAACTCAGTGTGACTCCTGCTGCCATATCTGTAACTCATCAAAATCAAACACTTGTGTTGACTGAGACTGGAGCACTGGATTCAGTGTTGTCAATTGCGGGGGAAATCCTCGTTTTTCGAGGATTTCCAGACCCTGTGAGGATGTATGCGAGGATTCAGATTTTGCGAGTATTTTCGAGGATTTTCAGGTAAAGCACCTAGGATTTTTCTGATAATCGAGCATTCTCAGTGCCTGGGTCTCTTTAAAAATATATTGAAATGAAAATCCCTCTGAATCTAAGCATTGAAAGAACAGCGCCCACAACTGAAAAAAGACAGTCAATCAACCAATCAAGATCTAAGAACGAACAAGTAGATGAAGAAGAAGACAATGAAATGAGCGTAAACTTAAAACTGAAACTAACTAAAACTGATAAAGAAGATTATTCGTCATTTAAGGTAGGTGTGCCTTTTGATTTTGCAGAGAAACTGCTGAATAGTGACTTGTGGCCTGAAGGAATTCTAATAACTAGGTCCTTGACGCCTCGTAACCGCAGACATTGGTCTAGGCCTAGCCTTGAAAACAAAGATAGAGATAGGCTTGACTCTCAAGGTAGTGCCTCAAAAAAACGGGCAATAGGCCCTAGCTCATCTAGCCCTCGGATACGTAACTGTAATATTAGGTTTAAGCTTGATTTTATTAATGTTAGGTCAGTTTTTAACAAGATTGAGGACTTGGAAGTTATTTTGCATAAGGAAAAAAGCGATGTGTTATGTGTTGCTGAGACATGGTTAAACAATGACAAGATTAATTCTTTCAAAGTTTCTGGCTATAAAACAATTTCTTGTTACAACAGACCAAACCGCACAGGTGGCGGTGTTGCATTGCTTTTAAATACTGACTCTAGGCTATGTATAAAGCCTCTGCATATATGTGACCAAGACAATATTTGTCGCGAAGGAACATTTGAGTTTTGAAATATAAACATTTGCAGTTTATTATAATAATCGTTATTTATAGAACCCCGATGAAAGAAAATTATCTGGATTTTGTTGACCGCCTTGATTTATTGTTGTCTGTTCTGAGGAGCAAATTTGATTATCCCTTTTATATTTGTGCTGATTTAAATGTAAATAACCTTGAAAGCTCTTGGGAAAGGGATTTTTTAGAGGACCTGATTGAAAGCCATAACCTCAACAGTATTTTTAAGGGGCCTACCAGAATTTGTGGTGATTCAATCACTCAACTTGACTACTTAATTGTTGACAACTGTATAGCCAAGGAGTTTCATGCGCCCCGAGCTGACCCAACTTATATTTCTGATCGCCACTATCTGTCTGTTTATGTATTGTGTGACAGTGATGTTAAAATTAAAGAGCGTAGGACTTTTCGGAGGAAATTTAACGCTACCACTCTGGACACATTTCAAATATTAACGAGAAATTTCTCCCGCTTTACATTCTACATAATTAGGCGAATATTTTTGGCAATGCTAGAAAATAGTGACTCATATACTCATTTGGAAATAGCTGAAGTCTTATGACAATAGTTGCAGGAATTATAAAACATCACTAAACAACATAAGAGATAGTCTCTATATAATTTCAACCCCTCCCATTGAACAAGTTTAATGCCATTGATTATAACAAAAGTGAATGGCGTACATCCGTGACTATTGATGTATTCAATTTTAATTTTGAATTTATATACTAATTGGGAACATTAAAACCCACCGTTTTAATATTTCCCGCCGTTGGTAGCGGTGTCCTGCTATTTTCCACCAGTGCCTTTTGCTACCAGTAGGTTCAGTTCCCGGAATGTGATTCAACCATTGTTGCACTCATAATTAATTTGTTGTATATCAAATAAATGTTCATAACTCGAGTTACAACTGTGAAAAGTTAAAATTAATTTTACCATCTTGTTCGGTTAATAAAGACACTCATTTTGAATCCTAACTTCACACAACCGTAAGCTAAAAAGTAGAGGCCTATCTATATGGTGCATCAATCTAAAAGATTTAATCCCATTAAAGTACTTGAAATATTACCTTAAAAACTGCAGTTTCAGTGTTAATGCTTAGTGTCTGCGAATATGCAGGGTGAACAGCTTAAATGTGCCACCATTGTCATCTAATAAAGTATTATATTTTGAGAAAACGGTACCCAAGAACCGAGCCATGGATCGGTATAGTTTATTTTTATTGTAAAATCAAGATAAAGGAAACTCACGTTTTATTTAGAACTAATTTTGGCTTTTATTATTTAAATTTCAGCGGACTTTCAATTTATACTACGATGGAAATGTTAACCTGGCAACCCACAACACATTTATTTATATCAAAGTCGATGGTAAAAATCATTCGTTTATCTCATCGTTTATCCTATCGCCTATATACATAAACATAGTTTTGACAATTTGTTAAAATTGAAACAGCTGATTGAAAATTGTTGTTTAAATTATAATTTCTTGAATATTTATTTCACTGTTCAACCAAAGTTTGCCGCAGCCCTTCAAAGATTAAGCTTAGGTAGGAGAGATCCAATTAAAATAATCAGTATTTTATGTTAATCAGAACTATTTTCCTCTATATAAAGTTGGCTAATCTGCAGTGTAATATTTTCTCATAAGTAAAACTGATGCTTTCCCTTTTGTAGGCTACTGTACATTGTAATTTGCAAGAATACTGTGATGGCTTGTTATAAACACATGTTACAAATATTTTGTTTACTTTTTCCTTGTTTGTCCAACAAACATAGTTATTTTGCTACCCATAAGGCTAATGTTAAATTGTCAAATGAGTTGTATAGCGAAATACGAATTTTTCTGAAGTAGTGGCTGTCGTCAAACACGTACGATCGTATTTACTTATTCCTCGTATTTACGTTAGGAATAACTTATTTACAACATTTGAAGGAAATCGTCGTTTTCGAGATCTTTGAGTAAGCTTACAAACAAACATTGCTCATATAAGAGTATAGGCAATTGTATTCATTGATATAGGATTGTATGGTGAACTTCAACTATTTTCTTTTGACATAAAAAATATAAATTACACTTATTTAAATTGACGATATTTTTTAATATGGCAGGTACCGTACACCTTATTTTTTATTATTTTAGACGATAAATTAAATTTAAAAACGTTTTTATTCGTTAAATCTTTCTCTAAATTCGTTTAGGAGTTACAGCGCGTTAAAATTTTGAAAAAAGGTAGTTTTTTGTACTGTACATTCTGCATGATGTAGCTCCTCAAGAAGTTAGTTTGGAGAAGAAATTCAAAGAATAAATTGGTCTTAAAATTACATCTTAGTTCTAAAAAATCATAAAATACATTGAAAATATGCATTTCAGTTTTTACAAAATGGCCACCAAAAAATTGCGTTTAGATTTCAAATTTCTTATGAATCTCTCTGTGTTTTACAATCTTATAGAAGCTATAGCATGCAGAATTTATGCAAAAAGCCACTCTTTCCCAAATATAACCAACATGCTCTAACTTCAGTCCAACTTTTTAAATTGCATTTACATTCGAAAATCATCATAAAATGCAAGTTGCGTCATAAGACATTTTAAAGTTAACTGCCTTATTGGAAAATGACAGCGATAAAAAAGTAGAATTCATATTTATTGTATGTAGTAAAGAAAATAATTCCTTATTTATGGTTCTCTCTAAATCTAATAGCTTCTGATATAGTAAAGTAATAATAGTAAGGTAATAGTATAACTTGGCGAGAACAACAATAACCATGTAGTATCACACCAAAACCACAGACATGAATGCGTTTTTGCCGTCATGTATTACTCTACTCATTGGGGAGCGTTGGATGTTCACCTATACAAAATGTTGCAGGAGAGGGTGATAGTGTGATAGGTATTCCTTGGTCCATCGGCCGGTGCCTCGAGGGGTACAGACCAGCGAACACATAACAAAATAGAAGCCCTTTGTTTGAAGTTCATTGTTGGTGATGGTGAGTTAATGTTGTTCAAAGGTTTATTGCGGACATTTTCCATCACGAATGTAAAAAACAATACACAACGTTTCGGGATCTGGAATCTGATCCCGTCTTCAGGTGAAAAAACTTAACTAACACATTACAACTAACAATACACAAACGCCCAACCTAAGTTGGAGTACACTACCGAGGGTAGTAGTCAAAAAATATGCACTGTATAGCAGTCAAGTCATGATACAACATGCAATTAATAACAAATCACAAAACACTATAATCTATAAAAGGTTTACGTACAAAAAAACTCACTCAATGGAACACTAACAACACCGTACGCTATGACTCCACCAATGAGACTGAACCAACATGGCTGACCAATCGGAAACACGGAGACAACAGAAATGGCTTCACGGTCCCTGGAAAAGTAAAACCAACAAAATGGCGGAGCGATGTACGATGCCGCAAGAAGGGTGTTAATTATGTTTATTCCTATCACGAGTTTTACTACGAGTTAACATAACGTGCGAATTTTGAGGAGAACTCGTTATTTCCCTATTTATTGAACAATTAAGTTCCCTATCCTTTAGTTCCTTGTTCAAAATGGGTAGCCAAAGTGGCCTTATTTCAACCGATGACTGACTGATTGGTTGGTCTGCTAATTTAATGTATGAGGCTTCAATGAGTTTACGTTTGAAAAAATGAGGTTCCTTATGGACAATTTTTGCCTCTTCAAAATTCATACGATGATTTTCGGACCAGCAATGATGAGCGATCTTAGATTTTTCCACTAAACCTTTTTTGGTGTTTTCTCTGTGTTCTTTGATTCTAATGTTCAACGGTCTTTTTGTCTCGCCATAGTAAGGCCTGGAACAATCATTGCAATTTATTCTGCAAACACAGTTTTTAGTATCCTGAGTGTCATTTTTGGGTTTTGTTTTGACGAGACTCTGTCTAAGTGTGTTTTGTGTCCTAAATGCTGTTTGCACATTAAATTTCCTAGCAACCCTTCTGATTTTTTCCGATAGCCCTGACACATACGGGATTGACATGTGGACGAGTTTTTCCTTGCGATTTTGTAAAGGTTCACGCGTAGCCCTATCTTTCTTGCATTTGTTTATAATGGATCGAGGGTATCCGTTACTAGCCAAATCCTGTTCTACTTTCTTAATTTCATCCTTTAACTCCTCCTGATTGGAGCAAATGCTCTTAGCCCTGTCAAACAGAGAGTAAGCAACCCCCTCCTTGACAGAAATTTGGTGGTTTGATTGAAAGTTTAGATACTGCCCTGTGTGTGTCTTTTTTCTTTTTTCTTGCGGCATCGTACATCGCTCCGCCATTTTGTTGGTTTTACTTTTCCAGGGACCGTGAAGCCATTTCTGTTGTCTCCGTGTTTCCGATTGGTCAGCCATGTTGGTTCAGTCTCATTGGTGGAGTCATAGCGTACGGTGTTGTTAGTGTTCCATTGAGTGAGTTTTTTGTACGTAAACCTTTTATAGATTATAGTGTTTTGTGATTTGTTATTAATTGCATGTTGTATCATGACTTGACTGCTATACAGTGCATATTTTTTGACTACTACCCTCGGTAGTGTACTCCAACTTAGGTTGGGCGTTTGTGTATTGTTAGTTGTAATGTGTTAGTTAAGTTTTTTCACCTGAAGACGGGATCAGATTCCAGATCCCGAAACGTTGTGTATTGTTTTTTACATTCGTGATGGAAAATGTCCGCAATAAACCTTTGAACAACAAAATAGAAGCGCTACTCGGAGCGCAGGAGCGTGGCAGTCTGACTAGCCGACGAAACGGACAAAGATGGCGGCGCTAGCCTAGTCCCGGCATCTGCAACGCGCTGGTCGTCTGCTATGCTTCAAGTCAGTGTTGTTTACATAGGCTTTGTTTAAATGTAAAACTACTTTTGTATAAAAATTACTTAGGTTTTTCTGGAAGTACATTGTCGTATTAGTATATTGTTGGAAATATATTAAAGTAAATCGATTGTTTTTACTGTATTATTGTCGACATAAAATGTATCTAATGAAAACCTTTACCCTTAAGTTCCTATAATGAATTATTCCTAACTGTTTAGACAAGCACAAATTCGTTTAATCAGAGTTTACTTGGCTATTTCCAAAGTAATGGTTTAAGAATCGTTTAGGTTGATGTTAGCCTCTGGATTACAAATAACACAAACATAATTACTCTATTTTAATGATAAATAAAAAAAAAAACAATAACCAGCATGTACTATGGATGGATAAAAAAAAGAGTAAACTATAATAGAAATTAAAACCGGTCTTAATTTAAGTAGTGTTACACGTTACGAAGTAAATTATTTATAAAAAAATAATTGAATAATTTATTACGAAAATGATAATAATTCTTTTGAGTCTAGAATCAAATAAGAGATTTATAAATCTTAAGTTATTGTCATTCTTTCTGTACTGTAGCTTGAAATACATTAGAGCTAAGTAACCTGCCTGCTCTACTGGTCTCACTTAAACGCGGCTTCAGGCTGTGTATTGATCACTCAGGGGTTGATTTTTAAAATGTCGATTACACAGTAAAAATCTGTGATTTTTCTCATTTGTATTAGAACAATAACACAATCTGCCTCATTGTTAATTGAGGAACAAACCATGAATTTATTACTGGCAAAGGTGAACGTACTACCTGTTGTAAATTGTAATCGTAGGCATATGGTACAAACTATTCGACCTATTGTTTGGCCCAAAACATAAAAAGTCAATAATTCTTGGAAATGTAAATGAATTAAGAGTGAAAATTGTACAGAGTTAATCCTTACGTTGCTCAGAATGGATTTCATTTGAAATTTCTTAGACTTCCCTTTTACGACAGCCCATTCCAGTTTTTGGTGTGTCGGGTCACTCGGGTTAGTTCACCCGAGTTATTGACCTTTAATTTAAACTTAAATATTGTTTTGATTTTACGTGGCAATCGCAAAAGAGGAATTCATTAACACACACAAAAGTAGGGTAATACCGTACTAATGATTTAACTATTTTTTTGGAAATTACTAAGTGGTTGTAATCTATTTCACTTATTTAGTCGTCAGTTTAGGCTAATTGAAATATTTTTATACAAGACAATCATAATACTAAACGTGTTGGTTAGTTTTAACAAATTAAAAAATATTAAATTAATGAATTTATTTCCCATATTTCAGAACACTGTACACAATTAATTATAATTGTTGAAATATTAAAACTGGTCTTTATTCAAGTAGTGTTTACAGCTGTAAAATAAATTATTTATAATAAAAAATAAACTGATAATTGTGGAATCAAATAACAAATATTGTATCTGCCCGCTGTAGAATATGGGGCAAATTCAGTTCGAGAACACATAAACAAAAAATACTTGTATATAAGGTAACGCTGTTATACTGAAGAGTGGGTGAGATGGCGATAACCTACATCCTGTTGAGAACTAGTCAATTGATTGTTCTTTTACAAAAATATTTCAAATGTATTGCATTTTCAATTTGAAGCGGAAGTTGGTTGTAAAGTTTAGGACCCAAGTTTTGATATAAATGGCGAAAAGGTAGTGTATTTACATTGGGTAATTTAACATATTATTTTCAAAGCTTCTTGCACTGTAAGGATGATTAGGAATAAAACTTTCTCTTTTTACGCTCCGGATAAAGAACTATCTCACAACCTTACAAATAAAAATATGTTGTACGAGTAAAATGCATAACTTTTGGTAAAATCGAAAAGAGCTAGTTCGTTTAGATTTTTCGAGTATATTTTGAGTCCACTAGATTCGAGTCTATCTAAACTTCAATAGTCTTGAATACCGTATTAGTAATTAAAATGATTGCCCAATAATATTTCAATGTTAGAGTTCGCTACTACTGTAAAATAAGTAACGAAAGTCTTCACAAAAATAAAGTCATGCAACATGTCAATAAAACTGTAATTTTTCTGGGACAATAAATTGAGTGTAATTTTAAAAATATTTGGGAAGTTTTATTTAACTTACATAATTATCTTTAGTTTATCTTTGATGATATTGAAAGCAAATTAGTCCTTAAAAAGCTGTGCTAAACGGTTGAAAATTCTTCATAGATTTCAAAAATGCCTTTAATATATATACAGTACAACATTACAGTACAACAGTATAAATAAAACATTAAAACACTGCACGCTAAATTTATAGACGACGGCCCGGCGGGGCAGCGGGCGTGGCGCGGAGCAGCGGCAATGGACCCCTTTTGTACCTGATATCTTTTGAAAACCACGCACGATAAAAAATTTTGGTGAATCGGATAGTTAAATTTGGTTATTTATGCACAACTTTCCCGCTGACGAAATTTCTCTGACCCAAAAATAAAAAATTTCCTCGCAATACAACTTTTTCATGTATGAATCTGAAAAATTAAACTACATAAGTATTAAACATATTTATAACTCAATTACTATAATAACTAATAATTTTATATTAACACCATCGTTTTCCTCAGTATCATATCTACAAGTGTGCAAAATTTCAGAATTTTTTGTCAACTATTAATGTTGTTTATGATCGTGTATTTGTCGCGGGGTTTTTAATGCGAACTGAGCTCGCGGGTCTTGAATTCAGGCTGTATGACGGACCAAGATGGCGGATTTGGCCACACTTTCAGTGCATTTGGTTAAACGCCGTGTCCTCTCTATTATTATTATTATTATGTGCTCGCTGGTACAGACCGGTCGCGCGGAGCGGTCAAAAATCTGTCAAAACTGGCTGACCGGTTGCGCGGGGTGGTCAGTTTAGGGTAGTGAACGTTTGCGCTTAGTGGTCAGAATATTAGTCGGTTGAATGATTTTTTATTCCCGTCGTTATAACTACCTCTTAAGCACACATATCCTCCAACTACTCAATATACCAAAATGTATGAACTTAATATACTGGTTGTTTGAGCTTCAAATAGGCCTACAGTTCTCGGGCCCTGAGAGCTCTTTTCCCACCAGTCTTTGAAGTTCCAGAAGTAATTATAGAAAACTGGTTGCTGTTCTGCATAAGGTAGCTAACTTAAAACTACTTATTATATGATGGAGTTTCTGAAACTTTAACTCCAATTGAAGATTTAAGTTTCCAAAAATAAAATCGACTGTTACGGTATGTACAAATATACAACGTATAAAATATAAAGAAATATATAATGAAAAAATAGTATTTTAATAAAAATAGAGGTTAAATCTGTTTTTAATTTAGCTTTTACGATAGTTTTTGTAAGGTTTATTCGATGCGAATGGCACATGGGTTTGTAAGTAGGTAGACAATGGTAGTCAAACAGTGTATATTTATATAGATATTAAACCGGGAGTGAATACAATTGACAATAATTCGTCTTAAAGCTAAAAAGCAATTAAAAAATTACAAAGTGTTAAAGAATTTTCAAACAAAATTTTGATTTTTTCCAATATTTGTGTTAAAAGAATTTTAAAAAATCTAAAATACATTATAAACGGCTTTTATCAAGTTTCTATTTCCAAGTTACTATCCTTAGCCAACTTTAGTCTGCATTTATTGAGTATTGTCAAGAAATACATATTTTATATTAAAATTAATTATACATATTTTATATTAAAATTAATTATACAAATGCAATATTAAAATTAATTAATATTTATAGGAAATATAATTCTCTTTTATAATATAACCTTCTAGTTTGCTCGATTCCTTCACCATTCAAAAGCTCTTTGCTAAAAAACTAACAACCTCCAAATTTATAGTTTTTAGGAAATTCTGAATTAGAGATAATCTGTTAAACGTATTATAATTAAATTAATATTAAGTACTTACGTGATGGCTATGGAGTTGAAACACTGAACATCTTCTTTGGTCACAGAACTTGAGTAAGAAGGACTGCAAGAGATTTTTTACCTTATTTTACTCAAATATCACTTGTTTTTCTTTCCTGATAAGTTTCTGAGGTCGCTCTGTCATTTCTTCGGTCGCTTTCCGTTTTATATTGTTTCTAATCACCTCACGATGAATTTTATCCGGTTTGGGATGAAGATGATTTATATTAGTTTGAAGTAAAACACATTCGCTTTCATCCATCTAAATACTAGATTTACACGATCTTTCAACACACCGCCAAACCACTCCCGCACACGACTTCCTATCAAACCAAAATTTGTAACCTTCGTAAATTAACAATGGTTTGCCAAATTTACTTAGCACTCGTTCCATCTTCTCACGATGAGTTCCAAAACACAACTGAGATCTGAGGTAACGAACCTAACGACAATTTTTGGAACATCCAAACTGTAATTCCCAAACCGAATTATTTTTCATTTCGTCACAACACATTCCATTAACAGAAGAACGGACTAAACGAAAGTTGTAGGACTAATTATGCAGTACGGTACATATTTCCCAAGCCCAAGAATTTTGCATTCCTTTAAAACGCATTCCAATTCAGAACAAACCTAGGGAGAGTTTTTGCACCAAATATGTGGTACGGTATTTCCCAAAACTAAATTATTTTTCGTACCTTCAGAACACATGCCGTTGTGGTGAATCATCAAATAGCACCTGTCTCACTTCAGAGAGTCTAAAAGTACAACAACTACCGAAAGTAAACATTTGGATTTATTTATATATTTCATCGGCAGAGTCATTTTAAAACATTTAACAAAAACAGTTCTAATGACTAACAACAAATATGATAGCAACTATCAGAATGCCAGTCCTTAGTACGGGGTTGGCGTATAGGCCTAAGTATAAAATGCTTATTGCAGTTTTACTCGTGCTTTGCATTTGGAATGTGAGAGAAGACGGTTTGAATAAATTTGGTTGTTTTAATTTAAGCCATAACAATTCTACCATTGCCATATTACATCTACAAAATAAAAACGTGACTCATTAAATATTTGCACAATATCAAACAGTCTATATTATTAACACGCTACATGAAACTTTGTGAACAATACGGCTTTTTCACTTTATGATTTAATTCTACATATTATATACCGAAATGTTCGTCTAAGTGTGAAGATGTGCAAACTGACCTTTCATTTTTGAAAAAGTCCCATGGGCTCTGCCCCAGTGGCTTTTAAAGTTCCTATGTTATCCTTATTAAGAACATACAGTATTTTTTTACATTATGATCATCTGGATAATGTAATTGCTCTTATTTTAGTTGCAATTTAAGGGAACGTGTGCTACAAAGATTTGGTTGAAGTGAAATATTTGATTTTTTAATTTAGGTTGGCGTAGATATTACAATGGTAAAAAGTAAGACAGCCTGGACAATTTGATATACGGAAAGTAAACTGAATTAAATTGTGCATTTTTTGCACGATAATTGAAAGAGCCGATTTGCAAGATATAAAGAGAGAGGTAGGAAGATCATTGGATTTTTTTTAGAATTTTTCGTATTATGAACAACCTAATGCGGCTATTAGTGGGAAACGTTTGTTGATAAAACTAAAAAACAAGATCAGCTTGTGAAGTATGATAAGATGTTTAAAAGAAATATTAATAGTATTGAACTGCTACTCGCCTCTTTTAAGGTAATGGGAAATTATGACTGTTATTCTTTTTAAAATAACGCATATAATACTTCGCAATTGCTCGAATTTGAGCAACAGTTACACTAGTTTGCTGTCCGGGCAAATGCGGACACGGAATATTGGGGACACATCATTAAAGAGGGCATACCTGACGTGCCGGGGGTCGCCTGTCGCAATGCAGAGCCATACCTCTACATCCATGACGCACTACCTGACCAAGGACCGAAGTGGCTGGATTCTCACGACCCACTCAGAATACCCATCGGCAGTGCAGAGCACACATCAACCCCTGCAACACAACAGCGGCACTCCCAGGGACTCACAGTGATAACACCGGTCACCCTTTTAGTCGCTTCTTACGACAAGCCCGAGAAGGCTGCGGTGCTATTCTAACCCGGTACCACACGGGGAGAAAAACTAAAATATAAAACACTATATTGTTATTTATCTCCATTAAATTCTTTCAATAGCATTTCTACAGTTGCTCAAATTTTAGATATATTATTAATTGTTAATTTGATTTCTTTTAGAAGCAAACTTGTTGTGGAATATTTTAATCAATGTAAGTTTGAAAATCTTAATATTTAAAAATTAGGGAACCCTAGCAAATGTCGGGGAGAAGAAACTATGCAAGACGAGATATCTCGCTTCCTAAATAAAGAAGGGCTCGTTTTGCTGCGTGAACATCAAAAATACAAGTCTAACGAAAATGTTTAAATGTATCATTTTAAAGAGACTAATTAACTATGGATTAAAATTTATTTGAATACGATATGACGACATTGATAAAATGCATAATAAAAACCCTTTTCTCACTAGGGCAATTAAAAAATAATTGTTGCAATTTATTGACAGATCTTTTAACAACAACCTATTGAAAATATATTGAGTAATACAGGAAACTGCAATAAAGTGGTAACATTACAACTTGTATGCGGATTACTAAAATATAAAAAAGTACTAAAATGTTGGCTTGGTAAAGTATTTTAATATATATTGTTAAACTTAGATTGGAGTAGTCCTATAACCGGGGAAGTGAGCTGGTCTAGTGGTTAGAGCGTGGGACTTCGGTGCCTGAGGTCCCGGGTTCAAATCTTGCCAAATCACCAATGGATGTTATCTAAGTGATAAAGCCGCAAACCCTAGGTCTAGCCTGAAGTAATGCGAAAAACAATCCCGGGCTCATGCCTAGCGTCCTAGAAAAAAAATAAAATTTAATAATAACCGTAAACCCATCATTTAAATTCGTCTTCGTCATCTACCACCGTTTCAAACACTATACTGCTAAGATACTATAACAACCTTAAAAACAATTTTTCACCTTTTAAATTTAACATGTTTTTATTTGTCAGGAAAAGTAATTTTTTGGATACATATCTAAAAAGAAACAACCTCCTACGACCCGACCTGTTTTTTTGTAAATTATATGCATGTTTTTCGTTAGTGTGACACAACTTTCGAATCATAATTATTTATAACATTTAAATCAAAAACTAAATCAGTTGCCACTTGTAGCATATTCTTGACGGAAGTTTAAACTTGTTACACAACGTCTTACAATACTATGACTGGACTAATGATAGGTAACATCATGTAGGTGGGAACCACCTAGAATAGTAGCTAGCCTGTTTAGCTGTGACGAAACCTCGATCAAAACCTAATTTATGGACAACTTCCTACTGTCATTAATTATAATACTTCGTGCTTTACTATACTATTTTAGGCAATAGCACATGACTTTTATCTCATTTGTTCAGTTTTATCGTGGATACCCTCAATGTAGAACTAAATCCATTTAAATGTTTTTGATAGGAACGCCACTATACCAACGAAGCGGGTTTAGGTTTTAATGATCTAATTATTATTTTTTAAATGACACAGAACAAGTGAATGTGGAGCCGACCGGTAGTTAAAGAAGGGCTCTTCAGGAACAAAGCAAGTTACCCGGCTATTGTTCGGACTGCGGGAAGCAAAACTTATATTACCCTGTACTTACCTTACGTGGAATAAAACATACTCTAGTATTTAAAAAAAATCTATGGATACCTCAATAGATATATTATGATTCTACGTAAATGTAGGTAATGTATAATCTGATATATGAACATGAAATGATGTTAAACGTACTAGCTAATAAAACACCCCCAAAAACTTGTATAGTGGACATTTAAACTAAACAAACTCTAATTTTCTTTCACAAATATATAATTTATAGTATTTACTTAAGATTATATTAAATCTAAGAAAAATAAAATGTCTTCTCTGTTGTTTTTATAAGATACAAATTATTTTTATGGTTGTAAAGGCTTTGTTAGTAGGGTTATTTTATAAATCTCAACATAATTAATAGGGAGGATAAAAATAAAAAGAATAACTTTAAGTAGGAGTTTTATTTTAATATTATTTTGTTATAAAGATAATTTAACCGATTTATTTATTGTTTATAAATCGACGATAACAGTTAAAGCCTAAAACTGTTTTTGTAAAATAAATAGACACATTTTTTGTATGAACAAACTCCAATAGGCATTTGACTTCTTTCGAACCTAACATTTGGACGTTAATGCCATTTCATGTATAATCACTTGTGCCATTTCTTGCTATTTTTGTATACATATTTCAAAACTGTTTAACGAATTGTATTATTCTTGAAGTAATTTTTAAATTATAGCCGTTTGAAGCTAGTCCAATTTATTCCTATCAAACTAAAGTTTTCAGTAAATTACAAGAGCAAAATAGTCACTCGAACACTACATTTACTTGGTAGGTATTAAAGAACGTATAAACATTGTATACACTCTTCTGAGTGCACTTTTTATCAATAATTATACTTAGAAAGTTGTTAAATAGGATTGTTTTGTTAGATTTGAGGTTATCTTTAGATTATTTTAAGTAAATTAATCTTTTGTTTCACCCCTTCGTCAACTGTAGACAATAAGTACTATATAATACACCTCAAAAAAGGAAATACAATCAATTGTTATAGAAATCTACTGTAATTCCGATAGAATAAATTACTATTCTGGGAAGTATATGTTATGATAATATCAAGTTTTTACTTTAGCCATTACAAATCCGTCAATATTTTTATCATGCCAAAGATTAAATGTTCTTTATTTATCCTTCAACAAACTTCTAAGTAAGTTAAGTGTGGCTTTTCAAAATATTAATTTCAGTATTATTGGTTGGTGGTATATGTTAAATTTTATTTCCTTTACCATATATTGCTTAGGCCTATGCTGAAAACTCAATAACAAAAAATATCAGTACGGCACAGTTAACTAATTCCTAAAGAATTAAACTCACAATTTTAAATATGAGTATCACTAGAATCATAGGTATGTTTTGTTTCAGATCTAGGGGTATTTTCTGAGTTTATATTAAGCCATATTTTTTCGTAACCCAGATACCGTTATTCTGTTCATCTACAATATGCATCAAAGACATTTTTTTTTTAAATCTTGTACTGTTACACACCTTGTTGTCAATTTTTAAACATCGTTTCAACTGAACATAATTTGATAATGGCCTTAATTTTCCTACATATCAGTTTTTTTTTTTTTTTTTTTTTTTTTTTTTTTTTGGGCTTGTGAAGATCTACAGAAACAAATTTAATAAAATAATACTTAACTACTTTACCATTACTGTAAAAGATTGCCAAGTTAGGGAAACGTACTATCTAATAACAAATTTAGAATGATTTTATATAATTTCAGCAAAGTACTTTATTATAAGTAATTTTCTCTTATAAAGAACGGCAGGTGGCGATGTTGCTGTATGAAGCTATGTAATAAGACAAGGTACGATGTTATTTTCAGATAAACCTCAGCTTATCGAAAAACGATGACGACACAGGATTTATCCTTAATTTATAGTATTTTTGAATAGGCTATTCCCTCCTTGACTATTAAGGAATCTTTTATATGAGATTGTAAGGTTTAACGTAATTCGGTTAGTATTTTTTACATACAGACTGTCCCAAAAGTCCCGGACCAGTTTAATATTTTGTAAACGACAACAGATAAATCAATAAGATTTTGCACATCAACACCACACCTAAAATCTATTTTTTAAGGAACTATCAATTTTCTGTCATATCATGGGGACGTCCTGCAAGGAGTCAGAAGGAAATCTTAAATAGAACCATAGGTTGACATGCACATCAAATTAAAGGTCTTTACTAGCAGAATATAATGCCGCAAATTTTAACTCAAACGGACAACCGAGTCAAGAATGACAGTGGTTCAAAGATTTCTTGAATCTGTCATTTTGAATCTTTGAACGACTGCCATTTTTTACTCAAGCGTTTTTTAATCTTAAATTTGCGGCATTGTAATCTACTAGTAAAGACCTTTAATTTGATGTGCATATCGACCTATGCTTACGTTAACAATTTTCTTCCGATTCCTAGGGCTGTGCCCCCCGAGGAGTAAGCGTATAATAGCAATGCAAATCAAATGAATCCTTTGAACAACTGTCATTCTTGACTCGGTTGTCCGTTTGAGTTCAAATTTGCGGCATTATATTTTGCTATTAAAGACCTTTAATTTGATGTACATGTCAACCTATGCTTCTATTTAAGATTTCCTTCTGACTCCTAGCGGGACGTCCCCATGATGTGACAGAAGATTTATATTTCCTTAAAAAAGTACATTTTTAGGTGTGTTGTTGATGTACCAAATCTTATTGATTTGTCTGTGGTTGTTTAGAAAATATTAAACCGGTCCGGGACTTTTGGGACAGTCTGTATGTTAATAATTAATTACAAATAAAAAAGAAATGTATTATAACCGGTAAGATTGAAATTGTGTATAATTTAAACGATTTTCGAATGAACTCTAAGACAAAAATGGCAATATGCGTGCAAATAAAGTACAGCATAACTTTAAAAATATTTATTAAAAACCTAAATTAAGCAATTTTAACAGCTGGTCATTAGTACTACATCAATATACATTATACCTTAGGCAATAAACATATTGTGTACCTATTGTTTATAGGAAACCTAAAGATACTAAAACCAATAATTATTTAATGAATTATAGTTGTTGAAACTATTTTATTACACTACTGTTATGTGTTTTAACAGTTATCAATGATAACATACAATAATGATAATGATAATTATTATGAGACCAAAATCTTTGCCATTTTTGTATGCCTTGAACATTTATGCACTACTATATGTATATTTTTTTAAGATCAGTATGATTTCCTTATGACGGCAAAGAGCCTGACAATTTATCGAGTGACTAAATTGAAATCTCCCCTATTTCCGTAGAAAATCTATTCGTAGAAAGTCTATTTCCGCAGGGTTCTAGTGTTATAAAACCAGTTTATAAGTTAGATAATTTCTAAGAAAATTAATTGTCACTTTATTGGTATATTCGCATAGTTTTTTTGCATTATTTTTAAATTTTAAATTTTCTCAACCTACATTTGATTAAACACATTAGAAAATCTTGAGAGAGTGTCAAAAGGAATTCATTGCTAAGAGTGTTCCATTGACTTCAATACCGTAAGAGAAGTTTTCTTAGAATTCGTTTGGTAACAATTTCATTTATAACTTAACTCTGCAAAATACATAGAACTATGAAAAAAAGAACTTCAGAATATAATGTTTTACATTTTGGTTAAAAGTTATTTTAATAACAGTTAACCACTGGACCTTTTTGTGTGTTAATAAGCTACTGAAAAGCTCAATATGTAAGTCACACTCTTGAAAGAAGGTTTTAGTTTTAAAGTGTGAAATTTATCAAGTCTGAAAACTTTTAATTTTCTTTACACTCTTAGTTTTGGTATGACATAAATAGGAATAGGTGGCAATGTGCCTTAAAGATAGTTAAACAGTAAACACATACAAAACAACCAACACAAATATACACATTTAGTAATTTACAAAGCCGATACCAGAATAAAATAGAACTTTTATAGTAACACAAATCAACATCTACATCAATTTCGTACACATACAACAAACATACACAACGAATAAACACCTTTGAAAACAAACCAGACGATTGTTGAATTTATATTTGAGAAACCCCTTAACTATAAATTTTAAGTTTTACGCCTTGCATTTTTCTACAACTAAGATTCGTGATTAATTGGTCCATTTAATTTTACTCCAAAATTATAGTTTACCCTTAAATATTTTGAGAATACCTTTTCGAACTAAAATATTTAAATCTTACATTATACTGTAAAATATCTATCCAAACAAAACCCTACATCCTAATGCTGAGAAGTTAAGCGTGTTTCTTTTTTTAAGTTTACTGTTGGCTTAGATTGACTTATTAGGCCTATACGAAACCTAATCAGAATGGACCATAGACATACTTTTAAATATGCTAATACAATCTATTTTTACCTTTACAATGTCATATTTAGCCCTGCCATATTAAAATAATGTTTTAATATGATTGGTTGACGGTTGTACATGTCATTGGCACATTTATTAGACATATGTTAGTAAACAAAAATATAGCTTGTACATAAAAAAACAGGGCTTTATTTACTTAGTAAATAATAGAACCTATTTTTTATGTATATTAGAAACATTTGCTACCAAACTAACCGTAACAATTTGTAAGATGGGGATAAAGAATCGTTCAATTTATGTGATAAACTACCAGTCTTGTAATGAAATTACATTGCATATTTATCATTTAAATGTTATCAGGTTGTTATATAATATAATTCTATTTATTCAAACTTTCGCATTTTTGAATTATTTGTATTTAAACCATTAAGCTCCTTTTATTGTTAGGCTGTATAACATAAGATAAGAGCTTCAGAGAGCTAACATTTTCTTACTGTATTAACTCTCCTAATATACAGGCTGTTATTATAACAATCATCTTAAATCCATCAAATATTGACAAACGGAATACATTAAACATTTATATTGATATATAATACTTTCATAATAATCTATTTATTGATATCTAAACAATGTTCACATATTTTGGTTAAACTTGAATAAAAAATAGTGTCTTTCTTCAGAGTTTAAAGTAAGAAAATTACCTTTACAGTACAATTTGGTTTGATGTGTTTTACATCATTTTACCACTTCTTATATTACTACTTATAATTTACAGAGTGAAATCATTTTTGTTTACAAATAAAAAAAAAGTTAAACGAGGTCAGTAATGATTGAAAGACTCAATCACTTCAAGAAAAAACGAGTCGAAGACGAATTTACGTATACTATATTATTTTAAACCTCATTTATGATTATAAGAAGCGTTAAAATGCTCTGTAATATATTTATACTACGTGGGCATGTACTCCATTGGTAGCAAGTAAATGTCTTTCTCGACTATTGTTGTTATTCCATTAAAATAATATTATGTTGGTTTGAAATCCGGAACACTAGACTCGCCAATTTCTATGAGTACAGGTTTTTTATTGCAAAATAATACGACATTACTATTTTGCTTAACCTCTTCACTGTTACAAAGTTCATAGATTAAGATTTTTAGGATTAAAATTATTTTTTTATAAAATATCGGATAGTATTACTTCTTTTTTTACACAAAACGTACCACTTTTCTAATACGATGTATATGTGTCGAATTTTTCACGCTTTCGTTGATAAGTTCCAGTTAAAATACAGTAGACCTACTTTACACGAATGTGGTAATATAACAAATTAACATTTCCATAAACAAATATATGAATCAACGGCAACAAGAATCAACGTCTGAATAATCATTATTTGTTAACAGAGCATAAGTTTTATAAAAATACATAACTTTAGCTTAAAATATTTTATGTACATATAGACCTGAAATATGCTTATAACAGATTTACGGGTTATTGTTATCATCATTTTAGAAGTATGTACAATGTACAATGCCCTTTCCAATATACTCAGTTATTAAGAAATGTCTAATTAAGTTTAACAAAGTCTAAGATGTATGATAAATTGTGTTTTGTATATAACATTTTTTAATTGTGTTTATAAACTTGTTCAGGGATATTTAAAACAATCATAATAGATATAGGTAAACCAAAGGTGTTAATAGTCGATTAAATACAAATACTCTTAGTTTTACACAGGCCATTATAGTAGTTAACGCAATGATCACGTAAATATAGTCCTTTCGACTCAAGTATAAATTTGTAATGGCACGAGCTTTGGTGAGTGCCTAAAAATTTTTACGATTGAAATAAAAGCTGATTATGCCAGTTTCTTACACTACTTTACCTACGATGGTATTTCACGAGAACCATCTGAAATTTTTAAAACGTTTCATAAAACTGTTCTGCAACGGTTGGTTAGCAAACCGCGTACTTCTTGGGTAAGGAAAGAACGTGTGAGTTTCAGGTGGAAGTCGGCAGATCAACAATTGAATTGGTCTTTACCAGCTGATAAGTTGGCATTCAAAACATTAGAATTTTACTATTTTACAGGGAATCTTTTCTATTCTGAAAATGGAATTGAAAGGCTATTTTAATTAATAGTCGTAGGTAAAGATGTTTTCAATACACGTCACTTATTGTGTATGGCAAAACTTAAGAAATGATTTGATTATAATATCCTTATATATTTAAGATATATATTTAGTACCCAAGGAGATTTCAGCCCAAAACGATACACCTGCTGTGTGCTGATAAAAGGACTATCGGTTCATTATGTTTTATTAACTGATAAGTTCTTTACACATTTTATTTGATTATGTACCCACTTAAATACCCCTTCATTGTGTTTCGTGTATGTTGTAGATGGAAACGTGGTTAGATCAAGATTTGTAAATATCACATCTTTAGCGAATTTACCACACAGGGAATAAGCTACCACATAATATTTTGCTCCAAAAATAACAAGGGTCCTTAAGAATACAAAGACTTTAATATTATGGTATAATTACATCGACGAGGTAATTCATGCCATAATATTATAGTCATTTATAGTAATCCAGGGGCCATCAACATGAAATATAATATAAATACTCTTTGTATGATTAAATATATTTTATGAAAAACTAAATACTGTACGTAACTACGAGTCACATAAAGCACGCTCAAAGTGTGGCATATATCTGGCGAAAGTTGTGGTTTTACATATAATGTCATTCTTAGCCATATTATTAATTTTAACATGGCCATTTACGACAGCTCTGGTGATTGATTTTTGTACATAAAGGAAACATTAATTTTACCACGTTAAAATCTAAACTGGAATTTTAATTTAATTCTTAGCAATATACATATGTGATTCATAATTACAGTAGCATAATAGTGAGTGATACATATTATTCCCCTGTGTGATATTTAACTAATACAACTACAATTTAATTACATTTTGTTAAATTATCTAAATTTGATACAAAAAATATACCGAGTAATTTATTAGAAAAGAGTTAAGATTTATATTTTACAGTATAATACATTTAATTTAATCACAACACAACGTGAAGATTATTTACAATATTTACATGTCGAACCAAACATAAAAGATCCATCATCACTTTATATTCCAGGTTTAGATGCTGAGAAACTTATAAAAACCATAGCGAGTTTATGTTGAACCGTTTGGAGTCATTTGATGATTGTTACAGTGAGAGTACTAGAACAAAATATTTTGACTTATTCAAAGACAAACTTAAAATTGATTTGTTTACATTAATTTTACCATTTCAAGAAATGTGTTTGGTTTAGTTATGTAAACATTTTCACTTTGAATCCACTGATAATTCAATACGAAGAGTTGTGGGGTGGCTTGAAGGTGGGTTCCTACGGTCCTAACCCCACGTAAGAGGTCCTCATTTGAGATAGTAGGACCAATATAAGACATTGAAGATAGCAAATGTGAGAGGAAATAGTAGCCTTGAGTATTCGTCTATTCTCCGGGCCATTACAGTATTGGTGAGATTTCCCGGTGTGCACTTCTTGGCCTGTAAAAATAAATTATTTTTATGCTGGAAACTTAACGCAAGAGGGTTGAGGAAGGTTTTTTATATTAAAAGTTTTTTTTATATATAGAACCATGAAACACAAACTATAACCTACCATTGTCTGAACGCCTAGTGACATTAGCCCACTAAAAAGTCAAAGCAATATATAATTTATATACATTTATACTACATACACATACATTTATACATTTAGATATATATAGATTGTTTGGAAAGTATACATTGTAAAACGTGCTTTCATACCGTTTGTAAAGCGTATAATGTTTTCATCCAAAAGAAAAATTATTTATTTTGTGGTATCGATTTTCTTGAACTACATGAACAATATTTGCTTACATTTCACAGGATTAACGGTGAAATGTCTCATATAAATAACCACATATGACTTGCTACACTCACTAATGCTTTTTTCAATTATTGTTGTTCTTAGTGGCTTTTTTACAAACTCTGGTGGCAAAAGTAAAAATATTTGATAATTAAATTTTCTTTAATTTTAAACACAGTTTAAATCAATCAGGTATAATTATACAAAGCCAAATAAATCTGAACTAACCAACTATAGCCCATATTACCATTTCCAATCCATTCATATTATATATTCTCTTACAAAACAGTCATGTATTGAATGCAGCAGTGTATTGGATGCTTAAAAAGCTGTTTGTTCTGAAATTTTATGTTAACTAGTTAATTATTTTTTATTACTTATTAATGGATGAAAAAGTAATTCGGAACAGTATGTTCCAAAATACATGTAATAAATATATTGTTTGCAATATCTCGTTAAACTCATTTCTTGGTTTTTGAAAAGGTTTGAACCATAAAATTTATTTATTGGAATCATGTTTCTTATGACATGATTGGTATGCTTTTAAATTTAGATCAAATGCTGTATTTTGACCGACGTACAAGCAAATTAAATTCACATATTGTTTTCCTTATCTATAAACGTAGGGTTTAATAGTATTTCATCAAATAACTAACCAGAGATGGTGGCATTGAGTCCAGGGGGTTTGGAGCAGCATCCCCATTGATGGTGTTGAGAGGGGCGGTCACTATGGCTCGTCGGGTCATCTCAGGAGTCACCTTCCGCCACATATAGTTGACGAACGTGAATTCCAAGAGAGCGCAGAATACAAACGCTAAAAATACATGAAATCGTGGTTAATGGCTTTAAACACAATTTTACATATTTTAAACAGATATAATTGAAGAAGAACAATTTCTTTTCGGAACAGGCGCTAGATGCACTTGAGTTCTCGTGACGTTAGTATTGATTCATTAATCATCGTATCTCTTTTTGCAGGATCTCCGATTCAGAGACAATTAGTTCTCATCTTCTTTATTTGACCATTCTCAAACCCTACAGCAAACGAATCCCAAAAATGACGGGGATGCTATTGTTTATAGTAACTCCAAGAATAATGTATTTACGATTCCCTTGCTACTTATTCGTATATTTTACTGTGATTGTAATCAGTTAAATTTACTCAAAGGTATATCCTGCAATAATTTATTAATTTATATGTGACTTCAATAAAAAATGGCAATACAGAATATAGTCAAATAAAGCGGTTTAACTAGTATAGTTGTTTGAACCATTTTTCAATGCAAACATTCGAATCATTAATTTAGTTTTCATATTCATATAACTTTTGTATCTTTCAAAAATATAAATAATACATACGAAAAATACGTGGCAATGTTTTTTGACTTTCTTACCCGACAAAAATCTTAAATTATTTTCGATAGCATGGCGAGAATATAAGAGAAGTATTTGAATCAGTGAGCATTTAAATGTTCAAAAAGCCCTTCTAATTAGATTCAGCATAGCTACAAGTCATATGAGGATTTTAAGGGCTCCGCTAATGTATGTTTGTATGAACTTACCAGTGCATGTTCCCATCCAAACGTCGATAGCTTTGACGTAGCTTACTTGGGGTAATCCACTCTGAATGCCTGAAACATTTAAGGACTGAATTATTTAAAAATGAAATTAATTTTGTTGAATTGACCAAGAGCATCCATTGTAAGTGCCGTGTTTAATATGGTCACGAATGTCTAGCATTATTTTTTTTTACACTATATATATAAGAAGTTCGAAACCGAGGCTTAAAGGTTAGGATTGTCATTATCAATAATTTAAAATAGATACATGAACTATACCTTAACATAAAAAATTGTCATTCACGCGAATTGTTTAGTCAATTAATGGTTAAATTAGGTATTTACAGATATCCAAAATAATTCGAATAAAATAAAGGGATGGGTATTTTACATGATAATAGACAGTTATGGTTTCTTAGTTATGTAAATTCGATAAAAACAGCATATCATGGAGTTAATGAAGGAAAATGTTAAGCTATTGTAGATTTGGAATGTTTCATTCTTTTTTTTCATACAGTATTAGTAATCATTCAAATTTTATATCTCAGAACCGGAAAAAAAATTTCAACACTCAAGACTGTTGAATTATACTTAATTAACAAATACCTCTTTAAAATATTTCGGACTAATTGATTTATACAAAATGAAAACTAGTTGATTGGGGTTGGGAAGTAGTATATCCAGGCCTTTATAGGCAAGTTGAATTAACCTGCCAAGATAATTCTAGTAACTACCCAACTGGGTAGCAGAAGGTGACAAACTCCATAAATTAGAAAAGGCTGGCCAAAGTTCGAAGATGAAATAAATACGCACTCTACGCCGGCATAGGTGTAACGTGCCGTTTTTCCCACTCGGAATATATACGCTATTCCGTAGTAAAGCGGAAAGGACGTCACCAACTCTCGCCATCGGATCGCTCAAGTCGGCGTGCTGGGAAGTTTCCAGGGTTCAGATAAAAATTATTGATTTAATTAACTCAAAAACCTAGCACAGGTACAGATTTGTATAGACGCAAAAATGTAGTGTGAATCAGGTGTGAACTCAGTACCGGTAACCAACGACGCTACTATACCATCATCATCGTTCACACCTGGGAACAGCTAATTAAATTAAATTTAAAAATAATGAAAAACCGTTCAACGAAATTTTGAAACAAATTGAGGTTGCAGTTTCGTCAACCTCAACACTTAGAATATTACTTAGCTGAATATACTTAGCGTGCTCCACCCGACCTCGTGTTTGCACGACCTGCAGAGACGGGTTCAACTTTGCCCGCTTAGCCGCAGCAGTTCAACACCTAATGAATATTCCGGCAAAATATTCGGCCAACCCCGTCGCCCTCAATCTATATTGTAAACACAATATTAAATGAAATATTTATCACTAAAAATCTTTAGGCTATCGCCACCCACGGGTGCCCTAGCATACGCTAAAGCCGACTTATACAGGTTCGAACACCCGACAAAGACCCTACCGTGTGTTTTATGTCCAAAAGAATAAAATGAGGGTTAATTGTTAAGTAATAACTCTGAACAATAGTAAACACTATTAAAACAAACGGCGAATTACCTGTATACTCCAGGGATCTCCACTGCCTAAAGCACTTCGCACGGCGTAATATCACGCTAATGGCAAAATCACTAATCACGAAGTCACGTCTTAACTCTGTCAAGCGCAGGATTAGAATTTCTCTTGCATCCCTAGCCCACAAGGGATCTCCTCTCTTTCCCCCTCCCTAATCCTTTAGGGATGGGGAATCAGCTGATTCAATTCCCAGCTGATCGGTGACGTCACGAGTTCAGGTAACAGGTTATGTTGTTAATGTTGTTATTCACCTGCGCCGACTGTGAAATTATACGGCAGGACTTTAAGATCATCGCTGATTTAAACAAAGCGTATAATTTCCACCCGTGATGTGTAACTTAGTGTCCGACAAAGTGTATGCATGTTATGTACGTGATATTGTATTTGTGATCGCGGTTCACCACCCTAGCCTAAACAACAACTCTGACCGTACTTCCCAAAGGTGTATATTAGGTATGGGGGTTACACGGAAACGGTTTATCACTCGTTTTGTACACAACAATGCTATACTGTGACTTTTGAATCTCAACAATAGTGTCTTAAGTGATTTGGCCAAAAGTGAGGTTATCCCTACTTCAACCCTAGGCTAGGCCTAAAACAGCCTATTTACCTTACCATGATAGGTTTACCACTGCCACCAACCAGGTAAGGTATAGGCCTACCGATAATTAAATAATAAATGTAAAACCTTTACCCCTCTATAATTTTGACCCATTATATCCCCCTCCTACTTCGGGGAGCAAAAAAAAAAAAACCAACAAAAAAAAAGATTCCATGCCTAGAGTTTGAAAAATAAACATCTCCAAGGAATTTAAGACCTCTTATTTCAAACAAAACAAAGGAAAGACACCTTTTACAGAAAAAAACCAAACACAAGAGTGTTATTCAGAAATAAAAACAAAATAGCTAGCGAGCATTAAAAATAAACAAAATAAATACTTCTAATTATCTAATGCCGTTGAAGTTACTCCCACCCCAACGACCGTCTTAACATCGCAGGACGCACACTTACGCGGCTACCATCCGACAGATAGATACGCCACTTCCTATTTCGTAGCTGACGGTGTGTGTTGGCTGGTGCCTCCTCTTCTAATCTCCTGATTATTTCGTCAGGGATCCAGGGCTGGGGTCCTGACCTCCCAGGCTGGTACGCCGTCACCGACCGCCTTTCCCTGCCTTGTCCTGGCACCGTGACAATGATTCGAGCGGGGTTTTGCACCCTCATCTCAGGTCTCCACACCAGCGGCCTCTCTACTCTCCCACGGGCTTTCATCTGGGGAGGAGGTCTACCTCGGGTTTCACCCCGATCCAAACGCCGTCTTGCGTCTTGGGGTTGACCTGGGGTGCCTTTCCGTCGGCGTAAGTCCCTCCTGAGGTGCTCTGGATGGCGTTGGGCAGGACCACTCCTCTGCCGACTTGGAGCCTCAGCTAGTCTCCGTTGTGTGTGCGGTCGCCTTTCCCACCGCCGGTTCTGTCGGTCCTTTCGACTCCCACCAGGCTGACGTGATGTCACTCTTGCACGATCAGGGGCACCGCGTCTCGTGGCCAACCGGTTTACTCTTTGATCACCGTACAGCCACGGTCTAGGCAGAGGTTGATCTCCGGGGTTGGGTTGCCTTACGGCTCGGAGGAATATTTACTTCGAGTGCACTCATCTCGGCCTCCGATGCCTCAATCTGTAGGCAAGGCGATTCGCCTCGCAGACTCAAAGCTGCCTCCACAAATAGTCGGGGCTCAGAGGTAGTCTTTCCGCCTGCAGGAGACACACAGGATGTGGGCAGCTCCTCCACAATCTCCCCCTCTTCCATCGGCTCTGTCGCTGGTCCGCCGGCCGTGTCCCTCAAGGAGATTTCAGCGAGATCCCCTATCGTTCGATCCAATTCACCTAACAAGGGGTCACCCGGTGAGCACAGATCCACCACTTCAACATCGAGGACCTCTTGGTCTTGAGCCTTCTCCTCCTCATCAAACTGCTCCCGGTCAAATCTTCCACGCTCCAACACCCCTTTGATGGTCAGGCGGGCCCGAGCCGGGTCGATGGTCACCCCCAGGAGTCGGGAGTTCCTGGCCAACTTATCCCCGTAGGTGCAGACAAACACCCCACAGGACACAGCGTCCTTTTGACGTGGACACCGGAGGGGGGTTTCTAGGATCCTCCACCCCTCCTGGTGCAACGGATCCTCCTCTTCTTTGGCCTTTTCCTTCAAAAATCCCTCGATGACCTCCATCTCCATTCTCCGAAGAAATCCCATTGGGTCGTACGACTGAATCTCTTTCACCTCTGGCCGCACAACCACCAACGACCAGTGAGCGTGGGGTTTTACCTGGGGCAGATGCAGTGGGAAGAAAATCATCTCACGCTGGAAGATGTCAAGCCCCGCTGCCCTCCTTCGGGTCGCTTGATATCCCCCCCTCTTCCACGACCATAAAAACTCTGTGTCGAAACTCACGACTCTTGGCAACGTAGGGTAGAAGAGGTACCTACGCTCGATGAGCCGGAGGAATGAATTTACCACCCGTCCATTAACGATTTTTTCCCCAACGAGTGTTTCCAGGTCCCCCACTGAGCACCGTTTATTGGCCCGTAAACCTGCCATCCCGTCCCAGATAGTACAATTATTAACCACCAACACCTTTAACACCCACTACAGTCTAAGGCACTAGTTACGACTATGTAAGCGGGTTCGGCAAGCAGAAGCAGCTACTGTACAAAATATCAGGTGAGCAAGCGAGTAAGCCGGGACTCCACCTGCAACTAAGCGCTGCATAAAACATCGGGTCTCAAAACATACTTCCCGAACCACCACCAGGGTTAGAACACATTCAACGCGCTTCCGACACCAATCTAAGCCACCCTTTCCACAAAAGGTTTCAGGTCCTTTACGTGAACCACATGAGGGGTTTTAGAGCTAACGTCTTCCACCTCGTAGACATTCACCCCCCGTTTACCGGTAATCACGCACGGGCCGTGAAACTTCGGAGCCAGTTTGCCTACCACGGCATCCGCTGCAGACGATAGTACGTGCGCTCTTCGCAAAACCCGGTCACCGATCTCGTATGTCGCCTCATGCCGCCTCAGGTTATAATATTTGGCCTGGCGTTGGTACGCAGCTTTGAGGTTATGGTGGGTTTGGCTATAGAGTTCCCGGAAGGTTTTGCAATGACCTTCATAGACCTCACCCACCGACGGTTCAGCCTCCTCCCGGAACTCTCAAAGGACGTCCCATAAATCGTTTTTGGGGGTTTTAACTCCCTCATAAAACAGAGCATCCCCGGGGAGAATCCGATAGAGTCATGTCTAGCGGTGTTCACCGCAAACTGAAACTCTTCCAACAGCCGGTCCCACCCCTTGTGATTGTCATTCACAAATTGGGCAATCATGGTTTTCACAACCCGATTCGGACGCTCGACCGGATTTGACTGAGGGCTATACGGGGCCGTGGTTTGCAATTGCACGTCCCATTCAGCGGCCAGGCTGCGGACTATTCGAGAGACAAACTGAGTCCCATTGTCGCAGATCATCACCTCTGGAGCCCCATAACGCATCAACACCGTCTTCAATTTCTGGGTCACGTTCTGTGCGGTTGCAGCTCCTTTTGGAGCAAGCTCCAGCCACTTACTGAATGTGTCTTGTATCACCACCAGAAACCGATGGTTATACCGTGTCATCGGCAAAGGTCCAATGAGATCCACAGAAATTGTCGACCAGGGACCCTTTGGGCGCCTGAAATACATTTTACCGGCGGGTTTTGTTTGCGCCACCTTGAAGGTTTGGCATTGAGGACAACTCCGTACATAGATTTTGACATCTCCCCTCCAACCCGGCCAGTAATACCGAACGGCCACCCGGGCCATTGACTTCTTTACACCCAGATGCCCTTCCGTCGGTAAATCGTGGTTCTCTTCTAATACAGCTCGTATTTGGTCAGGAGGAATACACATCTTCCAGACTGGGTTTTCTGCATTGCCAAAGGAGCGGTATAACTGTCCAGCCCTAACACAGTAATTCTTAATTCTACCGGGCCGGTTAGTCACCAACGTGAACATACGTTCGTACCATCGATCTTTAATAAGTTCCTCTTCCGGTTTGTTATCACCAGGAACGAGTGTAGACGCGCCAGTCTCATCACCTGACGGCATAGAGTCCACTGATGGTTTGTTGCCCTCAACAGCCTCACTACCTTCCACGGCAGCCACCCCCGTTGGGTTAAGACACGCTTCGTCACCCAAATAACTTGGCCCAAGGCCCACTGGATACCTGGATAAGGCGTCGGCTACCCTGTTCAACGTGCCTTTGCGGTACTTAATTTCAAAATCATGCTGCTGGAGCTCCATGACCCACCGAGCTAATCTACCGCTCGGTTCACGTAGTTTCATGAGCCAGCTGAGAGCAACATGATCTGTAATCGCCACAAAGTGGTAACCTTCCAAGTAGGGTTTAAACTTCCTGACTGCCCAGACCAAGGCAAGACACTCCTTCTCGGTGGTAGAGTACTTGGATTCCTGGTCAGTCAGCAGACGACTCGCATATGCGATCACCACCTCCTTGCCCTCAACTTCCTGGGTTAAGGTGGCACCCAGCCCCACATTCGAGGCGTCAACCTGCACCGTGAAGGTTTTACTGAAGTCGGGGCAGGCCAATACGGGAGAAGAGCACAAAAGCTCCTTCAACTTTTGAAACGCAGACTCTTGTGCATCGCCCCATTGCCACTTTGCGCTTTTCTTAAGTAAATGTTGTAGAGGCACCGACACCGTCACAAAGCCTTCAATAAAGCGCCGATACCAGGACGCCAGACCCAAGAAACTACGCAGCTTCTTGATATTGGTAGGTATCGGGAACTCACTAATCGACTGAACCTTCTCAGGATCAGTGGTTATTCCCTCAAAATTTACCACGTGTCCAATATACTTTAACTGGCGTTTGCAGAAGTGGCATTTTTCGGGGTTCAACATCAAGCCAGCAGCACAAAGTCGGTCAAATACTAGTTTCAGAAATTCGAGGTGCTCCGCAAAGGTCGTCGACACCACTACCAAGTCGTCAAGGTATGCAAAGACCTTAGGTTCAAGTTCAACACCTATAACCTTATCGAGTAACCTCTGAAACGTCGCACCGGCTGAGTGTAATCCAAAGGGCATAACGGTAAACTGGTACAGCCCTCGGCCGGGAACCGTAAACGCGGTTATCGCCCGGCTTTCAACTGCCAGAGGTACCTGCCAATACCCACTCTTAAGATTCAAGGTGCTGATGTACTTGGCTTGGCATAATTTTTCCAGGATTCCATTGATTCGGGTAAAGGATACACATCCTTAACTGACGAGTCATTTACCGATCGCATGTCAATCAATTAGTGTTCAATTATTGTTGGAAATTATTGTTGGAATGTCCTTCCAGAACTGGCAAAACCTTCTCCTCAGATCTTCCACCTTCCCTCGAGTGTCTAGTCCAAACCTCTCCATCTCACATGTGAGGTCCTCTTTACGCAATTCGTGGATCCACCCCACGCGAGGATCATCGAACGGAGACCTCAAGCCTTCAACCAAAATTGTCGGGTTTGTCCTTGGGATCGCCCCTAGAGTACCAGGGGGTATCACATCCCGCGTGACATTGGGAAAGTTCGCAGTACTACTGGTAGTCACCGTAAAGGTCCCAGCGCAAGTTGTCACTACTACCGGTACTGTGGTAACGGTTTGAGTAACCGACGACTCAACTTCAGTGGTATTTGGCATGACCGTAACACGGGCCTAATCAGATAAAGTCAAAAATAAAATAAAAAAAATAATAAAATAAAAAAAATTAAGTTCACCCACGTCTATGTTTAGGTTAAAAAGGTGAAAAGGCTGGCCAAAGTTCGAAGATGAAATAAATACGCACTCTACGCCGGCATAGGTGTAACGTGCCGTTTTTCCCGCTAGGAATATATACGCTATTCCGTAGTTAAAGCGGAAAAGACGTCACCAACTCTCGCCATCGGATCGCTCAAGTCGGCGTGCTGGGAAGTTTCCAGGATTCAGATAAAAATTATTGATTAAATTGACTCAAAAACCTAGCACAGGTACAGATTTGTATGGACGCAAAAATGTAGTGTGAATCAGGTGTGAACTCAGTACCGGTAACCAACAACGCTACTATACCATCGTCATCGTTCACACCTGGAAACAGCTAATTAAATTAAATTTAAAAATAATGAAAAACCGTTCAACGAAATTTTGAAACAAATTGAGGTTGCAGTTTCGTCAACCTCAACACTTAGAATATTACTTAGCTGAATATACTAAGCGTGCTCCACCCGACCTCGTGTTTGCACGACCTGCAGAGACGGGTTCAACTTTGCCCGCTTAGCCGCAGCAGTTCAACACCTAATGAATATTCAGCCAACCCTGTCACCCTCAATCTATATTGTAAATACAATATTAAACGAAATATTTATCACTAAAAATCTTTAGGCTATCGCCACCCACGGGTGCCCTAGCATACGCTAAAGCCGACTTATACAGGTTCGAACACCCGACAAAGACCCTACCGTGTGTTTTATGTCCAAAAGAATAAAATGAGGGTTAATTGCTAAGTAATAACTCTGAACAATAGTAAACACTATTAAAACAAACGGTGAGTTACCTGTATACTCCAGGGATCTCCACTACCTAAAGCACTTCGCACGGCGTAATATCACGCTAATGGCAAAATCACTAATCACGAAGTCACGTCTTAACTCTGTCAAGCGCAGGATTAGAATTTCTCTTGCATACCTAGCCCACAAGGGATCTCCTCTCTTTCCCCCTCCCTAATCCTTTAGGGATGGGGAATCAGCTGATTCAATTCCCAGCTGATCGGTGACGTCACGAGTTCAAACTTGGCGCTGTTACAACACAACGCCAAGACAGCCGACTAGTGGTAACAGGTTATGTTGTTAATGTTGTTATTCACCTGCGCCGACTGTGAAATTATACGGCAGGACTTTAAGATCATCGCTGATTTAAACAAAGCGTATAATTTCCACCCGTGATGTGTAACTTAGTGTCCGACAAAGTGTATGCATGTTATGTACGTGATATTGTATTTGTGATCGCGGTTCACCACCCTAGCCTAAACAACAACTCTGACCGTACTTCCCAAAGGTGTATATTAGGTATGGGAGTTACACGGAAACGGTTTATCACTCGTTTTGTACACAACAATGCTATACTGTGACTTTTGAATCTCAACAATAGTGTCTTTAGTGATTTGGCCAAAAGTGAGGTTATCCCTTCTTCAACCCTAGGATAGGCCTAAAACAGCCTATTTACCTTACCATGATAGGTTTACCACTGCCACCAACCAGGTAAGGTATAGGCCTACCGATAATTAAATAATAAATGTAAAACCTTTACCCCTCTATAATTTTGACCCATTACATAGGATGTAATAATTTCAAAAGGTGGGTGAGTATTATGTGCAGCAACCAAAGTAACGCCCTCTGACTCCTTTTCACTACTGGTCGGTGATCGGTCCTTGCGTTACACATTGAAATTGTTCAAGCCCAATTCAAAAGTGGAGATATTGAGGCTAACGTTAGTCTCAGCCAAATACGCTAGAAGACGTTAGAAACAAGGATGATGATATCATACGGTGATGTCCTAATTGACTCTTTCAATAATTGGAGCTTAGTGCGAAGGCCCTTCACGCTGTGAAAGTAAGGATTTACTCATCAAGCCCGACCAGGCGTTAATAGATTTTTTTGGCTTGTTAACAATATCAGGTACAGCATTCATATATTTAAAAGTGAGCTCCTTTTCCCCTTTCTTGACACGTTCTTTAAGTTCGGTATGAAGTGAAGCCATATGTTTGCGCTCGATTTTAGCGTGTCCCGGGAAATAAATCAGAATTTGTTATAGTCCGGCAGCCAAATGAGGATTTTGTCCCTAACCTGGTTTTGTTCTATTAAGTTTTTTTTATTGTTGATTTGAGTTATTTAGGGTATGTAGACCATAAAACCACCGGGTACTTTTTTGGTACCCTTGGGCAATAGTCACCATCTTGGAAAATGGCGGAAAACGTAATTTGCAGTGTAAGCTTTTACTTAAAACTATGTTATGAAAATGCCATGCTATCTACAGCAGTGCAAACACTTTTAAAATACTCACAGTGGAATTCCATGCAGGAAAATATCATATTTTAATTATATATTGTGGGTTTTAAGGCCAGTATTTATTTTTAAAATTAATAATTTGGATAAAAAATATGTACTATCCCTACTTTTTTCAACTTTGTGCTAAACTCTCTGGAAAAAAGGCCCTAAAACATGTTACAAAAGTTGTAGATATTGTAAATTCTGCATCCATTGCACCTATAGGGATCTTTGTTGGATCAAGGATAACGTCACAACAAAATGTTAAAAATAACTTTTATTATTTTTTTATGATAAAGAGGGGTACCTATCTATTAAATGGAAATAATTTATATAATAATTCTTCCTAAGAATATTCTGTAGTTCTTTTCTACTGTTTTTGGCATCAAAATGCTCGATAAACCAACGGCTTTCATTTAAGCATTATAATTCAAATCATAGGATGTTCAATAAGCTAGTTATGGAGTAATTTTAATTATAAAAAAGTCTCATCAAAGCCCTATATCTTAAGGTAATTATTATTTAATGTTTTTTGTTTTCATAATATGAAAACAGTCGGTACATGCGATGGCTTTCATGGGGCATATTGGTTATTGGGTTTCAAAAAGTTTGTGGTATTGATCATCAATAAAGAAATATTTTTTTTTTTTATTTGTTGATTTGTAAATTGGGATAGTACGCCGGCAACCAAACAGGGAATTTTCCTTGAACCTTGTTTTGTTCTATTACGTTTTTTTTATTGGTGATATTTAATTTTGATAGTATTTAGATGCAGAAAATAGCAGGTACTTACAAAGTACATTTGGACAACTTCTAGACTTTGAGATAATAATTGTCCATATAATTAAATAATTAGATTATTTTAAAATATGGTAATTAATCTATAAACTATGCGTTTTTAGTTTGAATATCATTAAATTTAGTATAAAACCTCGTTATAATGTTACTCTTAAATTATTGTATCATATATTAGCCATATAACTCAGGCTGTTTCAAAAGGGCGGCGGAAAACGTGATTGCATTTTTTGCCCAATTAAAAAAAAACTTGGTATACGACCTTATAGTGTTACCTCTAAGGAAACAAAATATAAGTTTTGTTAATTTAAACCTGAGCTTTTTTAAGTTACTAGCAAGACACATTCTTTACATCATTATTATGGCATGTAATAATGATACAAGATTTTGAAGTTAGCTGATGTTAGTATTTGCGTTATATTGAAAAAGACAATATGTAAAAAAATCAATTTCAACATAGTTGAGTTTTATTATTTTGTATTGTTACATTAATATTTTATTCGTGTAAAATTGTATCTTACATAATAGGCCTACAGGTAAAAATAAGTTGTTAATAGCTTTTCAGTAACCTTAGTGACTATTAGCGAATTTCCCTATAAGGGAAGTAGCTATTACCGTAGGTCTCAAGGTAAGACCTAGGCCCGGGGCCGATTTACCTTTTTTCATTTCGATGTCCACAGAGGCAAAAAAAAAACTATTCGTTCAAATTTTTATACATGCATATATATATATATATATAAAGAGAGAGAGAGAGAATTTAAAAAGTAGTTAATTTAAAATTCCCATGTTATTCTTATGGAGAACATTGTAAAATGTAGTTGTGGCTTGTTTTGGATGTATTTTGATCAAACTTAGCAGATTTATTTATTTTATACTAAGCTATTAATATTTTAATAAAAAAACTTTCCCTGTAGAAGCAAACCTTAGGTACTCGTTAACAAAAATGTTAATTTAATAGATTAATTGAAAATCAATACAGGCAAATGGAAATTCTCTTAGTCGCAGGTTTGCTGCAGCGGGGGCAGCGGGGCAGCAACTCATTATTCTACATTGTCGTAGTCTTCACTGTCGTCTTGAGTTTGTCTTTTTCTATTATCACCCTCACCTAACTTACAAGATGAGAAATGGTCAAAGAAGAGTCTCACATGAGACGCTGTCTTAAATATAGATTTCAAGGGGCAAATTTTATTCCTTGCTGGTTTTCCAATTATAAAAAGTTTTGTTTATTCGGTGTTTAAGGTGAATTTCACGGCTTTAGCTAATTCAGAAAACGATGCTCTATCGTGACTGATTCTGGTCTCAACATTGGCACTCTTAGATTCAGACAAATTATATACAACAAGATTAGAAGCCTGCTTACTTCGCTCGTTCATTTTGCCGATAATTTCTTCACAGCTATAGGCAAACTATGGTTTAAGGTTATACAGAGCAGTGATCTCAGATTTCAAGTTATCTACTCTAGATTCGACAGCAGTAGTACTCGAAGTTTCTTGACCTCATCCTTCACAGAATTGATCCCCCCTATGGTTCCAAGACGAGATATACTGGTCAACTGATAGCTGACACTGATAGCAACTCATAGCTGGACAACTGATTGGAGAGCTTAGTAAAGCGGCTATCGTCTTCAGAAGTGCAATAGGAACGAGAGCATAAAACATTTTTGTTTAGAGTTGCTGGAAAGGCTGGAAAATTCACTCTCACTTATGCGCGTAACCAGAGGCCACACCGCTGGATCACCTCTGGGTTTTAAATACCCCAGTGTCTCAAGAAAAACATAAAACAAAAAACAAAATACATATAATACGTAGATAAGTCAAAATCATAGACAACATGTTGAGAAAAGTTTTAATGAGAAAACATAAAAGAAGAACTAAACTAGAACAGTTTATGAAAATATGAAAAATGGATACGCATTACCTATACCTCATCATATAAAGATATCAAGAAAACGTTTGAGAAAAATGCTGAATTAATGGTTTCATTTAAAGCAAGAAAGAGAATTAAAAGTATTCTTGGGAATCTTAAAAGTAAATTACATATAATACAAAATTAGCATTTATCTAATTTTGTGTACCAAGGGTGAGATGAAGTATCTCGTGTTAATAAAAATAAATGTTAAAACTAGATTCAAAGAACACACTTCTCACATTACACAAGAGACCAGAAACATCAGCAATATTCAGCAACTAACATTGTTTAGAAACAGACTACACAATTCTAATCAAAAATAAATGATAAGTTGCTGAAAAATGTAAACAAACCCAAAGAAATAAATACATGGACAACACATTACAAATTCATAAACAACATTATTCATAAATAAAATGGACAATCTAGTAAATAACGATAATGGCCCAATTTAAACCGTAACATTACTTAATTCAAAATTTAAAATGTTATAAGTTAAACACTTCATATTTTATTTTATACGCAAATAATTAGATATTTATAGTTTTACCTAAATGTACTTGGAAGAATATTTTTTCATATTTAACCACCCATTTATTACGTTTTATTTTAAAACTTATATACATAAAACCTTCAGTTTTTGTTATGTGTCAGATAATGAAGGCGAAAGGCATATCATCGCTGGCGAAAGGCCTCATTAAAATAAAAATTAATAAATAACGGTGAAGTTTTTATTTTAATATTGAATTAAACCAGTTCCTTATGTAGATTAAAGTATCAATCAGCTTTCATTGTGGAGTATATTTGCATACGATAAATAAAACATTTGTGGAACTTTAAACCCCGTAGAGTCTTTCAGTGGACGTGTTATGTAGTAACAAATTATCCACGGCCTCTATAATCGTAATCGGTATGAGCTATCAAATTTTTATCCTCTCATAACTCGTTTATTTGAAAATAATGGGGTATGTTTAGTTATGGCAAATGAAATCTATCTATATATTAATAGGCAAGCATGTTTCTTTAAAACCTTTTTTCTCAGCTCGTGTGCATCGCAGGGAAAATCTAAGAATACCGTTGAAAAGATATTTTCCTGTAGAAGTGCAGAATCCCTTTAAAAATTAAAATATGCTCAAATATAAGCACAATTTGAATTTGAAATTTAAAAAAAAATTAACATGGGCTTAATGGGTTGCCATGCTGGTGATGACATAACAACGAAATATAAACAGAAAATCAAAACAAATGGAAGAAATTCCAATCACGTGTTTTATTTACAGCGTGCGGTTAAAATAGAGAACACTTTTTGAATGAGCTATAGCAACTGTTATGACCCATCAACTTTGTCAGCAACAAAGAATAAGGTAGAAAATATAATTTAAGACACGCTTTCGGTGAATGGCTCACACAACTACATGTTTTTAATAAAAGAAAATTGCGACAGCTGGTCCATATAGACGGGATGTCTATTTCAGTATCCAATAGGTAATACGTTACATGTTTTTGGTCGAATTTTCGACCACTGGACGACCACTAGTTATAATTAATTTGTTTGATTTAAATAAGATATCGAATCAAAGCCTATTTATTATTACAGTAAAATAAATCTCTATAGTGTTTAAAGGAGTATGGCTCATAAAAGATAGTAGATTTGACTAATGAGTAAACAATTTGGATGGTTACGTCCAACAGCGATCATTTTATCATTAAGGCTAATTCCAACAATTCAGTTCATAAACTACAAAGTTTCATCATTGAGGCTAACAGCAAAAGACTTAGTTCTCAGACGTAGTGATTATGTCTCTTACTTAGGTTCTAAAATGAAGTTGATTGTACTTGCATAGTTTCATAACGTCTGTCTTATGCATTCTATCACAGATATTGAAGGTTCTAAGCACCTGTTTTACTCGTAAATGTCCCTGTTGTTTTTTTTTTTGTTTTTTTTTTAAGTGGCGGTAAGAACTAACTTCATTAGAACTTCTTTGGTGATGTACGTTTCTGCGGGAAGGTATGGGGGTTTAGTGAGTGGGAGAAAATTTCGCGCCGTTCCGGCCAAACCTCGCATGCGGGGTTGGTTCGGCAGATTGGCCACAACCTAAACCCCAACTCTCACTTGTTAGCTGCGGAGAGCTACCTTCTGCCACTGGGTGTTGGTCCACCTACAGAACCAAGTGAGGGGGGCCCGAGACTAAGGTGTAATGCGATCCGTGCCAAGAGTCTTGTGGCACTGGGGGCCTAATATTCAGTGTCTTAACGGAGCCTTCTGGGAACCAGAGGTAACCCAGTCGTACACACCCCTTACCTCTCTAATCGGGTCACTGGGGAGGTGGACTTAAATACCCGGTATTCGTGAGAACAATGTAGACAGTCTGACCAAATGGAGGAGGAAGGTCTACTGAAATCTGACGATGACGACAAGCTCGCAGAAACCGGAAAGGAACGAAAAACGACTTTCCAGGGGCGAGTTGCAAAGATGGAGGATAGCGGATGCTTTAGCTAAAGGCGAAAAGGTGCTATCCAGAAGTGAGAGGAGGCTGGTGTGGGCTGCCAAGCACCCTAACTCTGCTGCCTGCAAAGCCAGTTCCTCTGGGAACTAGGATGCTGGGAAAAAGCAGAGCAAGGGTGGTACCCCCAAAGCTGACTCTAATGAAGCCTCCAGGAAGAAAGGTGGAGGCTGTGCTGACGCAGCCACAAAGGATTGGCTGGTCAAGCAAGTTCAGGAGCTGAGACCTTTCAGGGAAATCTCGCTACGGCTTGCCCCAGCCAGAGACCTTGTGAAAGCTGTGAAGGTATATTTATGTGCCCAGCCCTACAAGGTCTGCGTATGAGATCCCTCGTACAAAAAACGACTTTCCAGGGGTGAGTTGCGAAGACGGAGGATAGCGGATGCTTTAGCCAAAGGCGAAAAGGTGCTATCCAGAAGTGAGAGGAGGCTGGTGTGGGCTTCCAAGCACCCTAACTCTGCTGCCTGTAAAGCCAGTTCCTCCGGGAACTAGGATGCTGGGAAAAAGCAGGGCAAGGGTGGTACCCCCAAAGCTGACTCTAATGAAGCCTCCAGGAAGAAAGGTGGAGGCTGTGCTGACGCAGCCACAAAGGATTGGCTGGTCAAGCAAGTTCAGGAGCTGAGTCCTTTCAGGGAAATCTCGCTACGGCTTGCCCCAGCCAGAGACCTTGTGAAAGCTGTGGAGGTATATTTAGGGCCCCCCCTACAAGGTCTGAGTATGAGATCCCTTGGCCTATTGATGGGAGATCAAAGGGAAGAACAGGTCACCATAGTCAAGAGGCTCTCACGGTTCACCAAGGACCTGGGATTTGACGGAGAATGAGGACCTGTGAACGAGGGTGCACAATAAGCTGTTCTAGCTGCGATGCAATCCCATGGTAACTTGTTAGCCTGGCCCTCAAAAAAAAAAAAAAAAAAAAAAAACGTTTCTGCGTTTAAGACCATTAGCCTTGAATGAGCTAACTCGTGAAGTGTTGGCAACGCTTTTTTGGAGTAGCGTCGAGGTCCAACCCCTGTAGAGAAGCCGGGTGAGGCTGCTGTCCTATTCTAAACCACATTCAGACGTAACTTTTTTTGTAAACCACATGGATATTTAATGAGTATGCTAATTATATTAGAGTATTACGAGTTTAATGTTTTATTTGTTTAAATCTGGTTATCGAATTTAAAATGTGACATTTTACTGTTATTTTGAGGTTTGTATTTACAAATTTACCCTTTCCTCGTAGTTTTTATAAGAAATTTCCTATAGCCAATTTAATTAAATAGTTATTTCTACCTCTTTTATTTACCTGAACTCTGTGAAGATACAGCCAACAAAGTGGTGACCCCTAGGGTGGTTCTGCCAGGAACGGAGTCGACGTCCATCCAGAAGCTGACCCAGGAGATGACCACAATCAGAATAGTTGGCAGATAGCTCTGGACCAGATGGAAACCTACTGACCGGCTCAGATAGAACTCTGCCACTAAACAGCTGTAGTTACCTGGTAAACGAAACCCCCATTGTTTTTATTCATTAGGCCATTGATTTTATTCATTAGCCACTGAAAAACATATTTAGGTAAACATTTTACTTTCGTAACTAGTTGATAAAAGAAGTAATTTACAATTAATAAATTACACAATTGTGTAAATAATTTAGAAAGGGTTTTCATGCGTATGTGATTCTGATTTTAAGTAGGTAGAAATATCGGAAAGCTTAATTTATTAAATGATTTTAGCAGTTCATATTGGAAACTATGTATAGCTCATTTCAGTGGAGCTCGATTTCAGAAAACTGCTTATGGTTATTAGAATTAATAGCAAAAACCAGAAATCCCAACGCGAAACACATTGTAACACAGTGAAACACATTGTAACACAGTGAAACACATTGTAAGCCATTATTCAAGAAACTTGGAATTTTAACTGTCACTTCTCTGTAAATTTTAGATTGTTTATTGTATATTAAAAATAATATTAGAGAGTTCCCTGCAAATGATTTGGTTCATAACCATTTTACCAGACAAAACTCTTTTCTCCGTCCAAACCTATGTATGACCACAATAAATAACTTTAGTGAATTTGGCAAAAGGTTGTATAATATGTTACCTGCTCACATTAAATGTCTTGAAATACAACAATTTAAATTTACTATTAGAAAGATTTTGTGTGATTTATGTGTGTATAAGGTCAAAGAATTTGTAGAACATATTAAGTAGGTTAATGGATATACTGTGATGAAAACTGTATGACGTTGCTATACATATATTTATAATGTTGATGGCAATAAATGGATTTGATTTGATTTGATTTGAATAATAACGAAAGAAACCATAAAAAGGAACCTTACCAAAAACATTACATAGTATAACTCTAATTAATATTTAGGTACAAATAGGCGAAACAAGAAAATAAAAACGGTGACTAGGAGTAGCTATTACCTAAGCTGCGCCATTTACCTAAATTTTAATTCACAAGGGATACCTGGTTCCAGCTACAAACCAGGGAAAAGCTTCTGCTTTCATCTAGGATTGAACAAGGAACATAATATTCTCTTTACACCTTCTACTACATCCACCCAACTGCCTAATAAACTACATGGTGAAGGTTATGAAAAATATTTAAGTATAAAATAAGGGACCAGATAAATATATATACATAAAATACATTTATGAAGAAAAAATGACAATGCCTAGTGAACAATTCTATTACATGATTTTTAAATTGACAATTTAGTTACTTATTGCTTGGAGGTCACAACGTAAATAGTACTTTACGCAACGATTGCGTTAAGTTACTCTTTACGACACGTGTAGAAAATTTAAGGCACGAGCCTTGGCGAGTGGTTAAGAGGTTTTTAAAATAAACCAGAAGCACATTTTCATTTATCAATATAACCTTAATTTGTTTCGTCCATTTAATGAATTGCTGGTATGTAATTCATACCTTTGTTTCAATTTTGGTGACAAACAATTAGCACAAACAGTTTGTGCTCTCATTTCCATCTCGTTAACTTCACTTTCACTAACTGAAATTTTTAAATCAGTTTAATCTACCTTCCTTTAACTCCCACTAACTTAGGTTAAGAATACGCGTGTATCAATAGGAACAAGTCGGATCAACAACTAACATTTTCAAATGATCAGCTGATCAGCTGATTAGTTGACGTTCGAAGCATTACAATTTTACTTCTTTTCTCACAATCCTTGAACCTCATTGGTCCGTTACCCGTGTTGTTTTGAGAAAAACTATGCTGTTATGAAAGTAAACAGCTGTTAAGTGAACCTTTTAAATTCTAAAAACTGTACTGAAATGGCTACTTTAATAAACGGTCGTAGGTAAATAATTTATTTATTTATTTGTTTACGGTATAACACCATTTTTATACTGTGAACAAGTGAACAAGGAATTGAACAAGTGTATTTGGAGGGAGTTAATTAGTTTATAATCATAAACTACCTACCTATCTGGAAAGATTCCTGGCAGTCGGAAGCAGCAATATCCTTTATTTCAAACTGCGGCATTTTGAGTCCTTTACCCATGATCACTGGGTTCATTGTCTTCCATTCTAGTCTTAATTCTTCTATAGTTTTTGAAACTGAAACACGAAGAGAAAATGTATTGTAAAACAACCTATTCTGTAGTGTAAATTGAATGAAATAACTTCTAGGTGTTATTAAATTACCTTAATTATAGAAAATACGTAAAATAAAACTTGTAATGATCTATTTAAACTTATATAGGCCTATTTGACTAAAAAATGCAAGAAATATAGAGCATCCATGGCCTTAAGGACTTAGAATACTTTGAATAAAAATACTGCATCTACATATAGAAGATTATGACAAATTTGACACTTTGGACATCTACAAAATAAGTTGTAACGATTGTGAGCATGTATACATTGGAAAGACCTTATTAAACGTTTCAAAAACCACACATCTGCATGGACAAATAGCAAACCATAAAGATAAAATGTCACTAAACATTTGTTACAAAATGGCCACTCATTGAGGAAATGGAGGACAATCTATGTGCTTTAAAGAATTGTAAATAGGAAATGTGATGAATCATTGGGATGAATTATATATTAACAAGGAAAAATGTAAAAATAGAAATAAGATAATTAATGAACAAGTAAATTTTTACTCAAGTTGTATTCATAGAAACTTCTTGACAAAAATTTCCTGTACTGTGTATAAGAGTAGGGACGCCATGGAGATTTTTGTCATTCGCCTATTAGGTCTGACGATGATTGAAGTGTCCAATCAAAATCGATCACCACTTGCCATATTTTATGTATTTTGTCTTGTGAGTCAACAGTATAAGTGTAAATATATATTATTACAAGTGTTATTTGACGTACTTTTAAAAGTACTTTCAGGTAATTACAAATAATAAAAAAAATTTTCATTTCCTCATTTTTACATACATTTTTACAATTTGTACATTCAGATATAAAAAATCAAAGACAAACATTAATTAGTTTATAATTTTATAACATTTAAATTAAGAGCAAATTATTGATTTATACTACATGCAGAAGAGAAAATATAGAGCCAACATGGATATGTCCGTACAAAGGTTCCATTTTATATTTTAAAATTAAAAAAAAGCTTTCAAATATGATAAAGTAATTAAACACTAATTTAAAAGATCTTTCACAATAGCATGTGTTTTATACAATGTTGTTCACAACAAAAACATATAAATAAGTAAGAGAAAAATTCAACACATAATTATGTGAAAAACGTTGTTTAAGCTAAAATCGTGTAAGCTATAAGAAGATTTACTTTAAGTATCAGGGTATAATCCACATAAAGAACTATTAATACAAAAGTGACTCTTGTATGAAAACGTATTCAGGCTTAAGCTGGTTCAAGTCTTTATTTTATTTATTCTATTTTATTTTACATTCTAACAGACAGCTCCATTTTGATATTTGGTACAATTCAGTGCAATAACAACCAGACTTGCTTAAAGCTAGTTATACAACAATGTTGAGTGAAAAACAAAGAATCAGAATCAATTAATAACAAACAAAAAAGAGAAACGGCAACAAGTTGGCAAAAAGACAGCGGTTGCAACAAAACAAGTGAAAAAAAAATTACGACAAAACAAATCTATATAAGCGTTACAATGAATAACAATAATAAATTTGATCTGAGTAGATAACAACAATAGTACAAAAAAGTTTAAATTTATTAACAAGAAATAACAATAAATTGACAAACGGTGTATAGTTAACAATGAAATAAAAGTTTTCAACAAAGATAACAGTATAAAGATAACAATGATAACTGGAAAATAGAAACAATGCAACAGTGTTGTAGACTATAAAATTACAAAAACAAAAGGAATGGACTACATAAACATTCTTAATCCTTCGCTTGAATGAGGCAACGCCATCCAGGAAGAAGTCAGTCAGCACCGTCAGACCATCGAAGTATATAACACAACTCAGACACGCCGTTTCCTGCTCGTTGCATGCGTGCCACAGCCCCATTTGCCTCGTAGTAGTCACAAAGAGGTCTCTTGAACGGGTGCACGAAGGAGTTTTGAGCTGGATCTGACGTAGGATTTCAGGACAGTTAAAAATACGATTTTTTTATTTTATGAAGGACTGTCAGATCAGCGATAGTCCTACGATCCTCCAGAGGCTGAAGGCCAAGGTCCCGGGACAGGTCTTCAACTGGAACCTGGTGATATGAAATTCAATCTCTGACCCCAACCATCCTGACGAAGTTGGATCCTCTCTAGTTTATTACAAAGGTACTTCTGATGAGAGCTCCACACGGTTGAACAATATTCCAGGATCTGTCGCAACAATGCGCAGTACAACGTTTTCAACGCGGTCGTGTCCCTAAGTTGTTTAGAGAAGCGGAGGATGAAACCAAGCATTCTGTTTGCCCTTCTACTGATGGTGAGTATGTGAGTCCCAGGGTAAGCCCAAGGGTAAGTGTTTATGTGACAATTACACCAAGATCCTTTATTTCCTGAACTCTGGAAAGAACTTTCCCTCGAACCCGAAAATTGAAGATCAGAGGTGAAGCACAGGGATGGAAAGTTATAACTTGGAATTTCGAAGTATTGGGATTCATTTGATTTTCGATGCACCAAAGATCCAAGTCCTCGAGGCCCCTTTCAATTCTCAAGCAATCGTATTGATTTGAAACAGTTGGAAAAAAAAAACATAAAATCGTCAACAGACATGAGGGAGTCAGCATGCAGGGCTTCTGGTAGATCATTAAGAGAGCATTGAGGCACCCCTGAGGTAGACTGAAATTCAGAGTTTGTGCACCAGCAAATTGTATGCAAAGGACGATCCGATAAATAACTAACTGGCCAACCATCGTTGCACAGTGTTGTCAAATCCAAGGGTGGCTATTTTTTTTTTTTTTTTTTTTTGTAGAAGTCTTAACGTCTACTTCATTTATGGCAACGGATTTCACCATTTTACAATATTGAATTACAATAAAAGTTACTCATCATGACTGAATATTCGAAGTAACAATGCTAAAATAATGTATAATACAGTAAGAATCCATGCAAAATCTAGGACAGTAAAAAAACTATGCCTAGGAGTAACGGGAAATAAATAATAAAAGACATAATTGAATAAAAATAGTACATTAATTTTATGTCTAAGAAGTATGTACATAACAAGGGCGAATAAGACTAACCTAGGAAATATAACAATAAATAATAATTGATATTTGGAGTGACGTACATAATACTGTGTAAACAAGACAATACAATAAGAAAACAGTACATGCGATAAGATGGACGGATGAAACGTCTGGGCATTTTCAAAAAGTCTTTGAACTAATATGGTAATATTAATCATTTTATATCTTATTTGTAGTTTAAAACATTTTTAGTAACTCTAAAACATATTTTAAGGGTTAATTGGTGTTTAAGAAACCCCTTCAGAGATTTTTACAGATTATTTTTCTGATTTTAACAACAACAAAAAACACTCAAATCTAACGCCAATGAATATACTCACAAACAAACCAATCATTGATAAAATAAACCGCTTTAAACATTTATGTGTAATAAAAAAATATTGAAATACACACGAGTAGAAAAATATAAACTGGTTTACCTCATTTACTTTCAAATGAAAAGGTAAAAGCATACTCTATATCTGTTCATATTTGCCTTTTACTGCAATATAGTGGCTAAGTTTTTTTTAGTATTTAGGTTTCATTTTCCTTTTTGATAGGACAGATTGTCATTTATCAAAGTTGAACTTACACGAGGCAACCTCCATTGTACAGATTTGATTGTCCAGAGGAAACTTTGATAGATCCATCATGCAGGAGAATGTCAGCTTTAACCTGAAACAATATTACTCTTGCTCAATAGATCATATTATTCAGTAATCATGGTTTTATCTAATCAAGGAAAACTTTGATCATATTTCATCGTAACTGAAAGTAAGAAAATAGTTTTTATTTGTAACGTTAACAGTATTATCGATTGAAATAAAATATTAAATAAATTATTTTGTAATAGGCTTTACCAATAGGTTTCCAAATTTTTCAATAGGTTTTGTCTAACTTCTAGACTTGGGCTACGCTCAAGTGCTTTTTAGTTTAAATTAAAGTAATTTATTCAGCTTAACATTTTTCAATTGCCAAGTCTTAACCAATAAAATTATTATTTTTTATTGTATGTCACAGAAAGTTAGACTCGCTGTTACAGATTTGTTTTTTTGAAGCTGAAAATACCATGGAGCTGAGTTAGTGTGGATAGGGATTAATAAAATAACAAAGTACGCAGTTTAAGCTTTATTGAAAAAATGGTATTTTATTTTACACGTATGGACTCGTAGTACTAACTATTTTTGGTACTTACGTATTATACGGAGGCCACTTATTTTACAGCGCGCTGCGGCGGTTGGGTTAAGTTGGGTTATCATAAATATGTTTGTAGAACTTTCCTAGTTTCGTTATGAATCGAACTATACGAGATGAGTCATAAAAACTTATGATAACCCAACCTAACCTAACCGCCGCAGCGCGCTGTAAAATAAGTGGCCTCCGTATAATACGTAAGTAGCCTACCCTATTTTTTTACAATTCTTTAAACAGTAGCCTAAGTCCAATAAAAATAAACTAGCATAAATAAATGTTGTGTGTGGGTTATCTAGACAATGGAATTCTTTACGTTTTGAAAGGTATCCGTGCAAATCATGGTCCTTAAAGGGGACCCTAAGCTTTGCAGTAGTTACAGGCCAATTACCGTTGCCTTTAAAAATTTGAAAAGATCATGCTAAACCAGATGTGGAATTTTCTTGAAAACATAAATAATTTTCAAAACCACCACATTAGCTATAACTATAACTGCTAACTGAGAACTACACAAAGGTAATTATTCGACCGGTCTCTTCTTCGATTTAAGTAAAGCCTTTGATATCGTTGACCATTGCTTGCCACTTAGCAGAATAAATAAAGTAGGAGTGAGAGAGGACTAGCTTTGGACTGGGTTAAAGCGTATCTTTGTGGCAGGAGCCACATTTTTAAGATAAGGGCAGTATATGAGGCTGATTGCATGACAAATCCCTCTGCTGAAAAATCCATTGTGAGAGGGGTGCCGCAGGGCTCAGATCTGGGCTCTGTCCTTTTTCTCCTTTTTATCAACAACATCCCCTCCTGCACCACATCATCAAAATTATCACTATTTGCTGACGATACCTCCCTTTCCATAGCTATATATTTGCCTTTTACTGCAATATAGTGGCTAAGTTTTTTTTAGTATTTAGGTTTCATTTTCCTTTTTGATAGGACAGATTGTCATTTATCAAAGTTGAACTTACACGAGGCAACCTCCATTGTACAGATTTGATTGTCCAGAGGAAACTTTGATAGATCCACAGCAAGAATCCATACAACTTAACAACAGGAGTTCAGAAACTAACTCCTGTTAGTTACAGCAAATAACTAATAATAGTTAGTTGAAGCAAATAACTTAATCCAATGGTTTGATGACAACTTTCTAAAAATTAACACCGAAAAACTCAACTTATAAAGTTCCATTTAAATAAGAGGCAAGATGTTGGGTTTAGTTTCCTCCTGAACGAGACTCAGGTCCATCCAACCGCAAATATGTAAATTTCTTAGGGTTAATCTTAGACGAGAGACTTCTGCAGCCATGTCAAACACATTTTTAATTAAATTCAGTTCTAGAACTTTTGTTCTACGCATTCCCAGAATCATTGAAAATCTATCTGTTACTATGGGCTCATTTATCTCCATCTAGCATATGCTGTTTCATCTTGGGGATTTGAGAGCAAACAAAACAAAATTATTTTCAAAATCCGAAAGATGGCTGTGAGAACAATTTCTCTTTGCATAACATAGAGCAATTCAGTTAACTTGCCAATTCCTAAACATTGGCATAAAGCTATTTAACTCACATCCATTATCCCTTAAGTTAGGAGCAAGCCTTTCAAAATTCAAAAGACAGTTAAAACATAAACTGCTTAATATTTCCTGTTACAGCATCCAAGAATTCCTACAATTTTTTGAATGCTCTAATATGTAATTATTGTAAATATTAGAATTATAATTACCATAGCTCTATAGTATAGTATTTTTGTAAAGTTGTGACCTGGCTAATACAATCTATTTTTGTTACTTTGGCTCCATAAAATGATTTGATTTGATGGTCTTGTTAGTACCAAGTGTCAACCAGCTTTGCCTCATTGATTCATAGCCCAATGACAAAATGAGCCCCTGAAATCCATAGTGGTGCAAGTCACACTAAGCTAATTTTGAGAAACAGAAGCGTAGTAGATATCTTACCATGGATCATAAAATTAAAACCATAAATCATAAAATGTATTTAAAGTTTCTTAGTATTCATAACTGTTTTATTTAATAGTGTATACAGCTTTATATTTCAGATTAGATGAACTTTCTTTGTCTGTCTTGACAAAATTTTCATGTAACTGCTAGGTAAATTTGTAAAATACTTTTATAAATTGATACAAAATTTAACTTTTATTAACTTAAAGCATAATTAAGTTCAACAACTGCAGGCCTTATTAACTTATTTATCTTTCGTCCTCCTAGTCACCTTCTGAGCCTGAAATGGAACGCTCTTCTGTTTCAATAATGTTGTTGTAGAACGCATGTGTGACAGGGAGTATGTAGGACAGCAAATCTAAAATAATCTTGTTTTTTGCTTTGTACTACCCAAGGTCTAGCATACAAAGGCTGGAGTAAAATCGTCTTAAAAATTCCTGGCTTATTTCACGTTTTCTTTTTACTGAAGTTGATTTTACAACATTTCATTTCTTAATTTAGGCATTCTTTGTATAGAATGTTTAAGAGGATTTCTCTCAAATACCACAGCCACTGAATCCTAAAACTCCAGAAATCGACAACCTTAACTTTGTTTATCAATACTCTTTGTCACAGTCTATGAAGGGGCAGAGTGGTATAAGTCCTGACTTAAACCACTATGGTTGCCAAGGATACCAGCTGATTGTTTGGGAGCAAAAGAAAATCCCTCTGATACCCCCAGTGATTGAAGTTGACTTACACCACTTTGTTCACAAATAGAACTACAAAAGTGTTATCCATTGGTACCAAATACTTGAGTTAAAAAATGACTTGTATCACTATGGATCTCAAAGGCTCAAATGGCATCTAGGCCTTTAAATCGAACCAGCACACTTGAGATTTGAAGGCGAGCACTGACTAATGATTCGACTGACCAAACAAATAAATCATTCTTTCTACTATGTTGTCATTGCAATTCTGAATATTTAAATTAATAATATGCTTATCATTACACGAGACAAAATATTTTGATCGTTGTTTTTCTGTTTACGGTTACTTATCCATTTATTAATGTGCTGGTAAAGGCTTATCATAACCAAATGATTTATGCCTTGTGATAATACTATAGTTTTACAAACTTCCTCCTATTAATAAAGTATCTCAGGCTAATAGTATCAACTTACTTAAAAAAAAATAAATATTAAAAACAGTTACTTTTAAAAATGTGAACGAATAAAAGTTATACAATAATGTCATTACATATTTTGCCATACGTCGTGTTCTGTATTTTATGTTCGCCCCATACAGGGAGATATTTAGTTTTTTTTCATACAAGTTTAGTATTTTTAACAGCAGTCTTTTTTACGTTGAACCCTATTTATCACATGTCAGCGCTAAATTGGTTGATGTACTGAATTTAAAATCGTATAAACTTGATCTTATAAATATTTAAATATAATCTATTTGTTGGTTAAATAAAATCACAACATATAAAATGAATCCCTACGGGACATCGAATTTAGTTTAAGTTTCTTATGGCTTTACATAGTCTAGAACTTATTATAGTGAAAATACCATTGGACACGCGTGAACAAAACTCCAATGCATTTATAAAAAAAAATCAATTTTTTCGCACTGAGTAACAAAATAATGTTATAACACTACATAATTAGTATTTAACCAAGAAGAGCTAAATATGTTTATATGTAATCCGAAAATCAGTACACCACAATATTAAAAGAAATAATTTATCTGATAACACGGTACATTGATTAATTACCTTGTGAGCTTGTTACTATTCATGGAAAATTATGAATGTAAACTTCCACATTTACATAATGTCGAGAGAAATTGTTTAGGTGATTGGAATCAGAGATGGTTATAGATAAAGCCTCTAACCAGTCCCAGCTTAAAATTATGATTAGTAAACACAAGTTGGTATTTTATTTTTATAATTACCAAGCCATATGCGATAAGCCATATGTATTGAATATAAAACCTAGTCCAGAAATTCGATTACATTGTCACACTTAAGTTTAAAACTAAAAAGTAATATTTTTTATATTGTTACGTGGCAGTACCGCGCTATATATTAAGATTTCGTTGTTTAAACAAGAATGATGTATAGGTGCTGATATAAGATTGATATTAAAGAAAAGTCTCTTCATACTGAGCAAAAAGAAAGTTTGTGTATGCGGTCCGCAAAAGTTTGATTATTGCACTGTGGAGATTTCGTTTTCTCAGTTTGTAAACTTAATGTTTAAATAAAAGAAATTGGTGTTCCCAAAAAACTCCTTGAAAGTAATAATGCGTTTACACTGGTAAAGCACATTTTAATATCATCGTGGGGGTTTTTATATTTCTTAGGAACAACAAACTCATAAGTATTAGGCTGAATGCTTTTATATATGTTGAAATTTACTTCATAGAATTATTTAAGCCACTTTCATCGATGGTGGAGTAAAGTAATACTCAAAACACTTCACGCTCTACTAAATTTTTTACCTGAGCATATAGAGTATCTCGCCATCCGGATTGATCCTAATAAGTACATTAGGAACTGTTACGAACTGAAACTCAGCGTGTTTGGCATTAGGAAAGTAAACTTCAGGTTTCCATATGGCTTTGACCAGATTAGGGTCGTTAAGGTCAAGACTCTCCGTAATATCTGCATGCTTCAATCTCTCATCCTGCCACTTCTGCCTGAGATAGAGGTCCACTTCGTAGTCCTGAAACATCAAAACATAATATTAGCCTACTGAAAAGAGGTAAAAACACTATCTTCATGTCTCCCAACCCCTTTTTGGAAAAATTGAGAAATCGTACGGATAAAAAAACCCAAAATAAGCTTGCAAAGTTATATGTTGTGTTTCACAGTACTTATCTTTGCGTGAGATCTACGAATTTAAGCATTTTATCCACCATATGTCAAATAGGTGAATAGGTATTGATTATACCATCTGAAAAGCTAACTCTAACGATAACAATTCTTAGACCTACACTAATAACTCGATATTGTAGTCTAGGCTGTGTTTTTACCTCAGAATCTTAAGCTATCTTTGGTATTTGACGAAATCGTGCCCAAAAGTCCTAGCTTGTAGTGTTAGGGCCCCTAGTTTGTAGCTTGAAAGCCCCGAAAGCCCTATCTTTTATGTTCATAACGATTCTTGTTTATATGCAACACTAACATTTCAAAAGCACAGTCACACTAAAAAAAGGTTGATATCTACATTAATTTGCACATATAAATTATTAACAGTTCACCAGATATAGAAAACTCATTTACAATACTGGATATAATATCATAAGGACTTTTCTTTTGAAATTGTTTACTTTGATATATGTAAGAGCCAACTGTAAACTCGCTTTAAACCAATAATTAACAGAATATTAATATATTCAACATATTATATACAGTATTAGCTTGTGATATTGCTGTCATTTGTATTAAAAAATAGCCATTTTAACTGGTTTACATTATGTTATGTTGAAATATCATTACTTATTATGTCGCATTACTTATTATATTGAGCAAATGCATGTATATTAAATCACAAATTATTGTATAATGTTATACCTTAAAAATAAATACATGAAAATCAATAAACATTGTGACGCTTAAAAAGCATTGATGTTATATGTTGTGGTTACATGGACAAAATTAGTATGATGCTACCTTTGTTCTAATTATTCCATAAAATAAGTGTCAAATAAATGGAATTATATCAGATTAATAAGACATATCTTGTCAATGAAACCAACTACTTTGTAAACTGTTGTTGCTTGAACGTGTGTTACCTTGACTGACACTACTGATTAGTGATAAAATATAGACATAATTATTATGGCAGAGCCTATTAGTCACATTGCACTTGAGGGATTTGACACTTGTATTCATAGTATAAGAGCAGCTAGCAAAAGTGGTCTCGAAAAATCCGGTTCCTAAAAACAATATTTTACCCTTATTTAAAAATAATTCAGTTTTGCCAAAATTGTAACCGATTCGGATGAATTAGGAGCCATATCTAAAAATGGATTAAACAATTCACATTGGATGCGTAATGCAGCTATATTGACGATATATCGATATATTTGTAATCAAATTTAGCATTGCATTAAACATTGGAAATATCGTAGTGTTTTTAATTGGATAAAGCTTAAAAATAATGCATTGAATGACGGTATTTACTACGTACTAATAAAATCGTAATAGATTTACTTAGGTTACACCATAAGGTATACGAGTATATTCCATCGTATTTTCCATCCTTAGGATTATTTAATACAACACAGTTTTATGCAATCGATTGGGAAATATGTTGCAGGGTTTAGATCTATTACGTTGTACGCTATTGGCAGTGCACAAATTTTTAGTCTTGGCTATAAAAAATAAGTACCATTTCACCATAGCAAAACAACCGTAATAACCCTTATATTACTTTTCAGGTTTTTACTCTAAACTTTACTTCAGAGGATGAAAAGAAACTTAAGACTCTTATTGTTTGGAAATATTGTAAAATCAAGGTGAAACCTTATGTCATTTTAGAGTTAGTTACATATCTCTGATAATTTGACCGACGTTCGTTTTGAGTTTGTTCTCCTGCCTTTTGGTATTTAGATAAAGATTCATTATTATAATTTATTAATTTATAAAGTTATAGTTTAAAATTACGTAATACTTAAGACTTCATTGAGCTAATTTGAAAATATTTTCTTTATATATCCCTACAACAGGCCCTAAAAGTCATTAAGGCTCAATCACTTTTTCCTGTAAGCTTATACTTCTTTAAAGTTTATTTATGAAAAGCACCAAAATAAACAGAATCCTATACTCTAATACGAGCAATGTTTGCTTGTATGTATGCTTGCTTGATTGCTTGCAGAAAGATCTCGAAAACGGCTCCGACGATTTTCTTCAAATATTATAAATAGTTCATTTTTGGCCTAAAAACGAGTTTCATGCAGCTAGAACTGCCAACAAAAATCTAATTACGTAGAAAAACGAAACTGAAAATCACATTTTTAAACATTAGTCTTATGGGTTGCTAAGTAATTATGTTGGTTGAATTAAATAACAAGAAAAACATAATCAAAAGACTTGAAGTTGTAGCATGTGTTCATAATAAGCCAACTACCCACAGTATACTAGCAAATTACAAATACAGTACAAAAGGGAAAGCATCGTTTGTTACTATTGAGCAAAGACTGAAGATTGCTCCATACATTGTAGGCCTAGTATAAAGGCAAGCAGTACGAAGTGTGGGATCTGTTTATGACGATAGATAAGGGTATCTGCAATCCTAAAATGCTATGGGAAGGGATGAAAACAGATCCGCGACGTTGGAAGGGGTGAAGGAAGTAGTAAAGGCGAGTAGTCTGGAGTGTGGGAACTGTTTACGGCGATTAGATTAAGGTATCTACAATCATAAAATGTTTTTTTTAAGGGAGGGAAACAGGTCCGCGACGTAGGAAGTGGTAAAGGTATATTGAATATTTTTTTAAGAATAATTATAATTTAAAGATTTTATTATGCATAAAACCGTTGACTAATATAATACACCTACACTGGCTACTCTATGGATGAAAGAAAGAATATAATTCACTTCAATCTCTAGAATTCACAACAACGTTGTTGCTCGTAAAATGTAAACAAAAAAAGAAGAAGAAGGTAGCTCCTAATGTTATTCTTATGGGTTATCCAAAATGGTTTTTTTAGGATTTTATAATAATTTCTGAACCAAGATAATATGATAAATAACCTTTGTGCAAAACATCAACTTGATATACGAAGTGATTCTCGAGTTTTTGGATTTATAAGAGATGCTTTTCATACCAGTATGAGAATTAACTTCGTGTTATTCAATAATTCATGTTCTTAATTATTTACTGCTTATAACAAAGAACTGGCAGTCCATTTAAAACGTAAATCATTACTCATATAAGTTCAGTTGTTTTTCCCAAAAACCTTAAATTAAAACACAAAAAATGTAGAGGCGAACAATGTGCTGACCGCATCAGTTACCTGGAACAATGAACTCGTTATTGCTATAAAATTGCCTGCGTTTCTTTCTGGTTGACGATTTAAAATGTTGGTATGTGTGTGTTTTCCCCATAAAGTTGAATTATTTGTTTATTTCAATCATTTCAGTTTATTAGCACGTGTTTTAGAGGACACGAAAAACTACTAGAAAATTATTTTTTAACCAATAATACAGATTAACTTTACATTTGACTAATATGGGATATCCACGAATCTACCTTTTTAAGCGATGTATTTTCAGGTTATTTTCAAGATGTATTTTCTAATCTTACTTGGGATGTTCCACAAGGAGTCGGAAGGAAATAAGGAAATATAACATGGACCATGTAGGACTTTAAGGTTTTTATTGTGAAACACAGTGTCGCAAACATCGTCTCAACAGATTCATCCCTAGCCAATCAGCCGTGGTTTGATATTACTAACTCAACTAATTTACCTCGAAATTCCAAACTACCGCCGTTTGAAATTATATTAAACGCATTTGCAGCACTTTGTTTTTCTATTAACCTGTTATCGAAATTCATATTCGATATTTCATTGGAATTCTCACTGTTTAAAATTTCCTCTAATTTAAGATTTCTTTCTCACTTGTTGTTAAATTTCCTTATTATGAGGGTAAAATTTGATTCATGGTCCTTTCACAGACCATATGCAGTGAATTTTGCTATTCCTTAACTATTAGAAATGTTACATCTAATATAAGTAGTGTAAGTCATTAGTTTAATTAATAACAAATCCTACAAACAACTTTTAAGAGTGCCAAACTTAACTAATATAACCCCCTAAATAAAAACTGTTTTCATTAAGTTATAGCTCAAAGAAGTTATCCTTATCAGCACCAGAACGTTATGAGGACGATATTTTCGTAACAAAGATAGTGTTTTACTAGCCTAGACTGAGAATACCAACTCTCAGCTTAAATCTAAGAATTGATTGCCATTTTCTAACCATGATTCAGCAGACAAACTTTGGTATATAAATTTATTGAGAACAAACTGAGTAAGTTTTATATTACGGATCCATAGGAACTTTTCTGCTGTTTTTTTTTTCACCAACATAAAAAATAACTGTCAAAACTTCATTGACTTCGTTAAAGATTTTATATTAATTTAAGTATGATGTTTATATAAAACTACCTATTACAATGTCATCATGGTAAGACCCAGGCTTGAAACGCTCTTATTTTTTGTTTCATAGTAGGCCTACAAAGGATAAGGATAATTATAAAAAAAAATATCAATCCAATAGTCCTTAAAGTATATTTTCGATGTAAATATATATAAGCAAGTAACGTTTACGCTGAATGGAGGGATTTGAATTTCATACGTCTTGATGAAGTATATCTATAAGTAGTAAATAGTTTTATAGAATCACGGGTGAATTAAAATACTTGGGGATATCAACTTAAATTAATATTCAATAGATGATCAAACAGAACAAACCCATGCACGTTGCCCACGCGTCTGTAGGTTTTTTTTTTGTTACGGGGATATATAAACATTCCTGGTGTTAAATTGAAAACATGGTTATATAAATATTAAATACGTCGTTAGATAAATAAACACTATAAAGCCACAAAGTTATTACAGAGATAGCCTATATGAATGCCAAAGGTCATTTAAGGTATAATTAAATAAGGCCGGAAATCACCTGCATTCATTTTCATCCTTCTGATCCCCTGATTCTTTATGCTGACAGTTCATTTACTAAATTGGTGTGGCAACTGTTGTTTTCCTGTTATAAACTCAGGGAATGAACGTTCATATAAGCTTCATCATATAGTCACAATCCGGGTGAGAAGAGTCTTTATCAAAAATAGTGTCATTTATTTAACTTTAACGCTATGTTGAAAATGTTCGTGTTACTTCTTCCAAAAATTATGAATACCGAAAATTTCAATGAAAATATAAATATGTCTTTCATAAAAAAAACGAGAGGAAGAATGTTTTTTTGTTAATTTAAAATGTTATTATGCTTAGTAAAAAGTAACTGGCATATTTCATAATAATTTTTAAAATAGAGCTACATAATCTATTTAATATATAGATATAATATAATATAAATTATATAGATATATATACATTAACTATAAAAATCTAAAACATCGTTAACAGAGTACCCTTTTAGTAATTATTTTATTTCTAATGACGACATGTTTCGGAGACTAAGTCCATTATCAAGTCATATTTACCAAAACCTCATTCTTTTTAATTAATTCTTTTTTGTAAAGAAAAAAGAATGAGGTTATGGTAAATATGACTTGATAATGGACTTAGTCTCCAAAACATGTCGTCATTAATAATAAAATAATTACTAAAAGGGTACTTTGTTAACGATGGTTTTTATTTTTATTAATATTAGTAGCCCTAAACATGCAAGAAAATAATATATATATATTAATATGTTATTAATTATAATAATGGAATGTTTTGACAATACCATTATATTATAATTGCATGGTCAAAATATTTCATTCCAAGCAATGATTGACTTCCTTCACAATAAACTCTAGTAGTTAAGTTATATTCTGCCTTATTTGAGTCCATCACTCCCTTATTAATACCATCCCTTATTACAGGGCCTCATTTTTTATTTAAAAGGAATGTGATCATCACTTATTTACCCTTCTCTCAGATAAAACCAGTTATAGTTTACTAAACAACTCCAGAAACCTTACCATTTATTAAAATATTGATTGAAACAATGATTTTTGTAATGCCACTAGTTCTTCTTGCCATAAACCATAGTTCAAAGAAAATGTTCTTGTAAAAATGTATTTTTCGTATTTTTTAGCTTCAATTACTCAATATTTCAACATAAATCGCACTAGCATTACGAAACCTCCATACACTCTATCGTACTTTGCCTGAAAAATAAACAAGATTTAATTTCATTTTATTTTAGCATTAAATTAAGTTTAATCTTTTCACGTGTTAACTACACTGTGTTCTTATGCATTTCAATTGCGTCTCTTAACGTAATTCTAACCGTCTAATTGCGCTAAAAAATGTACAAAGAATTATCTGAATTATATTAATTCAAGATGTAAAGTACTTAAAACATGTTTTAATAATCACAAATGGTTTTTATTGGACAAACGAAACTATGGATGTAATTTAATTGTTGTTTAAAAATAAATTTTTAAAACAATAGCTTATAAATTATATTAGAGATGATTAATGCCAAACTTTTAATAGTACGTAAGTTATTTATTGATATTTAAAGTGGTTTGTGAAATAAACTGATTATATGCTTGTCAAATGAAATATGACCAAACACCTAATAAGTCATCTATTGCCGTGTTCATTGTAAAATATACATTATGTTTTCTGAGTTAAATTGTTAAATCTCTATAAATTTCCTACTCAAATTTGCAACTTTACAAACTAATGTACGTAAATTGCAACATATATTCAGCCAAATCATTTTATTATAAATCTTAATTAAAGGTTATAATAAAACTAAACGTTGATTTTTAACTGTTATGATAAAAATATATTAACTATTACTGACTGGAACATTTACGTTTTAAATAAGTGATCGTTCACAATTATGAAGGCTGTTCTTTTCTCCCTTCGTCCGATAATGTTTTACCAAATAATGTATTAGTTGTTAAAAAGATAAATCAGTGTTTGTCTACACCTCTTTTTTGTTATTACATTTTATACATTATACCTTATGAATTAAATCAACACAAAATTACAATAAAAATATTAGTTAGTCTTATTATTACCGTACTTAAAGTAATTACTTGCATTTTGGTCTACTGCATAGCAACAACCGTTAATCTATTTTTTTTAATACAGGACAAGTTTGACAAAAAGATTCTCAGTTAATTAATGGAAACCCTCAGATTCTAAAGCCCCCGTGAAATGTAGTTCAAGCATATAGACTATGTGCTAATACCGTAGTTTAAATGTTATGTTTATTCAAAGCTGTTGTGAAGTAAGTATTATAGAATGCAAACACATTTGATGCATTAAAAATATAAGACAAAACGTATTTATGGGAATAAGGACAGGAAGAATATCACTGTTATCTTTATGTTTTTTTAAACTTATTTGACCATTCAGATAAATATAAAATAAGGATTTGAGGATTTTATTACGTAGAATATAATGGCACTTAAGTAAACTTACTACGATACGAACATTAAACTAATAGTTTTTCTCAAGTTAAGTTGTGAGATTAAACACTACCATTTACACTTAAAATCCATTGCATTAAAAATTAAATTCTTAAATTCGATTGATTTAAAATTAATTTAAACACTAAAAAAACATAAAGTAGCAAAATAAACCCGTAAAACAAAACCAGACAGTGAGTCAGTATTTAATTAGTTTGATAGTTTTAATTGCATTTCTTGAACATGTTGACAGTAACATCAGTAGAGTTTAATCACTGTAGAGATGGATGCGTGTAGCTTTTGGTTAAACTAATCAAAATTGTGCTGTTTAACGAATACGAGATTTTAGCTTTAATTCATTCCAACCCGCTCTAGTATAGTAAACAGTTAGAGGGGAAGGACTGGTGGGCCTGCCGCTTACCTCAATCTCCTTTAAAGTCGAATCGAGGTCCAATTAAAAAGCCGCATGCAAAAGAACGACTGAATGTAGAATATTATTTGGCAAGCGTAAATATTTAAAGGAACATGTAATTAGAAGGTGATGTGCAGTGTAAAGCTCGTTTTATATGTTAATTGCAAAACATCCTGTTCTCAGGTAACGTGTATCATGGATTAAAAAGCTAATTACTGTACAGGAAACATTATAAGTTGTATAACATTCGTTACAACCAAACGAGAATTGAGCATAAACATTTAAGCGAAATTATATACAGTGTGATTGAAAAGTCCCGGAACGGTGTAATATATTTCTTACCATTATAGATAAAGTAATTAAACTTGGTATATCAATCAGAAACATAAATGTCTACTCTTTCAACCTATTATAACTTTTTTTACCCCTTAAAGGGGATGGATCATGACGAGTAAGAAAATACAGCAATATTCTCAAATACAGCAGCATAGGTCGAGTTTTTGAATTAAAGATCTTAGACAACCGAGTCAAACATGGCAGCCATTCAAACACTGTATTTCTTAATTCTGCCATTTTGAATCTTTGGACGGCTGCCATTTGATACCCAGCTGTTATTTTGAGCAAAAATTTGCGGAATTATAGACATTTTTAATTGATTAAATAAAGAAAACTCTAAAAGAAATCTAAAAATAAGCAAGACACATGATCATAATCAAACGTATTTTTAATGCCAAAATCAATATTCATTGGTGTTTTCCTAATAGAAGACCGAAAATCTTTGAGTATAACAAAATAATCCAGTTTTTTTTTTCTGAATAATGTAATGATGACTAGTTACCTTTTGCTTGCTAGATATTCTAGGTCCTGGAAGCTACTGCTAATACTTTGTTACGGAAAGTAAATAAAAGAAACGTCTTATAACACTTAAAACATATATTTACGCTTATACTGTTACTCACAAGACGGTAAATATACAAAAACGATGGTAAGTGGTGATCGATTTCGATTGGACACTCCAATCATCATCAGACCCAATAGGCGAATGACAAGAATCTTGAATGGCGTCCCTACTTATACCCTATTGGCTACCGGAAGCACCGGCCAATACATTTTTATAAGTACAACTGGAATCAAAATGTATTTGTTCATTAATCAACTTATTTCTATCTTTACATTTTTCCTTATAAATATACAATTCCTCCCAAGCATTCATTACATATCCTTTCTTACAATTCTTTAAAATATCTAGACTATCCTCCATTTTTCCTAGTGAGTGCCCATTTTGTAACAGGTGTTGTGCAACATTTGATCTTTCCGGTTTGTTGTTCCTCCACGCAGATATGTGGTTTTTGAAGCGGTTTACGAAGTTCACAGTCTGTCCAATGTAGAAGCTATCACAATCGTTACAATTGATTTTATAGATGCCCGAAGTGTCAAATTTGTTACAATCTTCTATTTTTGGATGCAGTATTTTACTCATGGTGTTCTGAGTCCTGTAGGCTATTGAAACTCCGTATTTCTTGAATCTGTTAGCAGTCCTTTGTGTTGTAGTCCCCGTGTAGCTAAATGTGATATATCTGGTGCTTTCCTCTTTTATCTCTTCTAATGTTGTTCTGCTGTTTAGTGTATTCTGTCTATAGATTTTTCTCCTCGTCTTCCTTGCGATGTCCTCTATCGTCTTGGTTCGAAATCCATTCACTTGGGCGATCTTCTTAATGGTGTCCAGTTCCTCGTAAGGAAATTTCGTCTTACATTTAATTTGAATTGTTTTTTTCTATTCAAATCTTTCTGTTGAAATCTAAAATTGAATGAAAAGATCTTCTTTATAGATGTACCAAGCTTTAAAATTACCTAATATCTTAATTTTTTTCTTTAACCTTATTTTTATCTATTATCTATTAAATATTTTTATAACTAGTTTTCTCCATCTAGTTAGTAATTTAAGTATAGTAGTTTACGCAAAGATTGCGTTAAGATAGTTTTTTAAGACACAAGTAGAAATTTTAAGCTACGAGCCATGGCGAGTGTCTTTAAAACTTATATGAATGTCGTTAAGGATAATTACGCAATAACTCAATAACTCGTTTATTGAACCAAGTAGACACAATTACATGTATAGGTTAGGTCAAAATCATATAATATGCATTTGAATTGAACTTAAAATAATAAAATTAACTTAAACATACTTTTCACAAATCATTCTGTCTAAAGGAAAATTAAGATTCTAGCCGTCAGTCAGGAAGTCACGGACGCTGTAGTAGCATTTATTTAATAGAAAAGATTTTAACTTCCTTTTGAATTTAAGATGGTCTGACTCTGCCTTTAGATTCATTGGAAAGTGGTTAAAGATATTTACTGCATTGAAACGGAGATTTGTTTGAAAAAAGGTTGTACAGTGGACAGGGACTGGAAGATTATAAGAAGTTCTTAAATTGTAAGCATGGTTATGGAAATTGTTGAACTTGTCGATGTTTTGTTTTAGGAATGACAAGGTTTTGTAGATGTAAAGAGATGGAAACGTTAAGATGTTTGCAGTTTGAAAAATGGTTTGCAGGTTTGTCGTCTTTTTAAAGAAAATATAGCTCTAATTGCCCGCTTCTGCGACGGAATAGAAATAAGGTCCACTTATTCTCATACCCCCATATGGGCAAGGCATAGGTAAGATGTGGGAAAATAAGGCCATAATAGGCGGTAAGTAGGACATCAGATTTCGTCGAATTTGCATGGGCGCGGATGGCAAATATTCCTGAACAAACTTTTTTTATTACGTGGTCAATATGATGGTAAAATTTTAACTTGTCGTCTAAAAACAATCCGAGAAATGTTGTGCAACTAATGGGGTGGACAGGATACTCATCTAGATGAAAGCTAAACGATGAGGAAGAACGATCAGAGATGTGGAAATTAAGAAGATGCGTTTTAAGGGAATTGACAGAGAGCAGATTGTCGTCAAACCACTGAGCTAAACTATTGGCCTCTGCAAATGTTAATTGTTCTATGGATTCCACAGCGGGGCCGGACAATGCGAGAGACGTGTCGTCGGCATAAAGGAAAGCCCTGGCCGTTTGGATTCCAGTGTGGAGATCGTTTACAAACAACAGAAACAGAGTAGGGCCAAGAATGGAACCCTGGGGCACACCACTCAATGTAGGACGTTCGGGTGAGTTATATTGTCGTAATCCATGTTCATCAACGGACGACACCCTTACGCATTGCCTCCTTCCCTTCAAATAAGAGCAGAACCACTCTAGAGCCAAGCCTCTGATTCCAATACTTTTCATTTTCTCAAGCAGGAGGTCATGATTTACTGAGTCGAAAGCCTTGCTCAGATCAAAGAACAGGCCTGCAGAACAGTTCCCCTCATCAAGAGCACTCACGATGTCACCAATGAGAGCAAACATCGCACTGGTGGTAGATTTATTTTTTACAAAGCCATGTTGGGATTCACTAATTATTTCATGTTTTTGTAGCAATTTTGTTAGGCGCAATAATACTACTTTTTCAAACACTTCAGATATAGCTGTCAAAACGGATATAGGCCGATAGTTGTTGAGATCTTTAAAGTCACCTTTTTTAAATACTGGTCTGACTATTGCAAGCTTTAGGGAGTCGGGAAAACAACCAGAAGAAAAGGAAAAAATTATCAGGTGGCTGATGGGTTTTGCCAGTAAGTCAGTGATATTCTTTAACATTCTAACAGATATTTCATCGACTCCAGTTGAGTTTTTGTTTTTCAGGGTTGCTATTACTTCTTTTATTTCTTTCTCAGATGTAGGGTGGAAGAAAAAAGATTCCTTTGGCTGTTCAGCTACGGGTTTTCTACATGTTTTTACTGATTTATCATTGTGCTTCACAAAGTAGTCATTGAATTTGTTGGCAATGTTTAAGGGGTCGTGGGTCAGTTCTCCATCAATGTCTCTAATACGCATATCATCAAATTTATTATTCTTTATTGGCCTTCTGCTGTTAATAATTTGCCAAATCACTTTTGATTTATTATCAGCTGACTGGATTTGGTGTAATATCTCATTAGATTTTTTTTCTTTTATAACAGAACGGTAGCGACATTTTTGCCTTCTGTAATATTCACGCATGAAATGAGTTGACTCTAGATCCTTTGTTCTGTGGTAAAGACTGCAGAGCTCACTCCTAATATTCAACGCTTGAGGGCTAAGGGTAGTTTTCCAATTTTTTTTATTTATGACCTTCTTTGTCAATTTCGGGAAGGATATGTCGAAATAGTATTTTACTTTGTCGATGAATAAATTGTATTTTAGATTCATGTCGTCTGAACTGAATACATCTAGCCAAGTTTCTTCAGAAAGGTGGAACCTGAAAACGTTTAAGTTTGCCTCATCAAGCCTCCTACTAACCTTGTATCTGATTTCATTAATGTTTTCAGGGGGAGAAGTTTTTATGGAGATCACTTGTGCGTGGTGGTCTGGCAAAGTGGTAACCATGACTGAGCCTTTTGCCTCCACGTCGTTAGTAAAGATAGGGTCTATTAAGGATCTAGAGCCCAAGGCTTCTCTTGTATATGATTTGATCACGTTGTCTAAGTTAAAACACTTCATTAATGAGGCAAGTCTTTGACTTTGAAATTTTTCTTTAGAGAGATCAATGTTAAGATCTCCCATGATAACTACTTTTGCATGTTTATGGACGTATTTGTTTAGACATTCTAAAATCGTGTCAAAAAAATCATTATAATAATTATACGCGAGTTGCATACTCTATTTTACCTACGACCGTTCCTTCATTACGAAAAATCACTACTAATAACTTCCAAAAGAGGTTTTTGTTTATCACTTTTCATTGCCACTGATTGTGATACAACGACATATTGTTCCAGCCACTTACTCATTGTTTAATCAATTAAATTAGTCTTAACAGCTGATAAGATGGCGTATTACAATTTTACTTAATTTCTCTCAAATCTTGAACCTAATTGATCTATTACTCGTGTTGCCAAGTAAAACAATAATGCTGTTAAGTAAGTAAACAATGATGTTGAGTGAATCTTTTCGATTATAGAAACTAATATGAAACGCTAGTTTAAAAAGCGGTCGTAGGTAAAATAGATAACATACCTGTATCTACATCAATATGATTAGGAATGGGGAAAATAGAATTAGCAAAACGTAGGCTTGAGCTACACTCATCTCCATTCATACTTGGCTTAAAATACCTACTTTGTATGGTTGCCATTTCATTGAAAACATAAAGTAAACTTTGAAACAAAACCTTCGATTGTTTAAGTAGAGGAGTATGAAGTCGTATAGATATATCTGAACATATTACTGGCTGAATCGTTTTTCCTTTGCATTAATATTACTTTAAGTGCCTGTCACTATAGACTACTGATCTTTGAAACAGAATGGTCTGCAATGTTGTTAACGGTCTCCCACCGAGTCGGCTTCGATTTTCGGCACATCCACAAAACGATTATGATGGATTTGTACTGTTTCCCCATAAAAGCTTTTGAATTTACTTAATTATAAAATTCAATCGGCGTAGACTCAGTAAGGTGTTTTGGATGGACTATGGATTTTTTTCTAGAATGTGATGAGTGGAATCTGTGTGGAATCAGCATGTGTCAGGCCAACGCAGCAAGTGAGATAAAATATTTGGCAAGTTTATGGTAAGTAAGTAAATCTCGGCCAAAGAAAATTATTTATCCTTATGGCGATTGAAAGGTATAGTGATGATTTATTCCTTACTTTACCTTGTATTTGATCCAGAAATTAATGTTTTTTTCAGTATTTTTTATGTTATAACCAGTGGGTTTAACAATATCCTTTTTCTATTTAGCCTTAGGCGACTTTAGATTTTAGTTATCTTTATGTATCTTGTAGAAATCAATGCACACTAAGAAATTCGCAAATAATTTAGCTTGATAACATCCCAATAATGCTTGGATCCATATTAATACATAATCCAAATCTGTATTCCGTTTCTTGTAATACAATAAGTTATTCAAAGAGGTTACTCTTGAATGTATAAGCTATTTCCCATATAAATAAAACTAGATAATAATATAACTATATACAAAGTATGAGTATATTTGCTCTTTTGAATTTTCCACGTAACCAATAACCAAACAGAAACAGTTCGGTATATTAAATACATTAAAAACCCATTTTTTACCCCATAAACCCCCGTTCCCATGTTCCGATCATGCTGGTTCGAAAACTGGTTCGAATTACGTAGGCTTAAACGTTTGTACCAATATTCATAAAAATCTGATGGTTTTGCTAGAATTACAGCATGCAAAATGTAGGGTCAGTACCACCAACGGGGTGGTTAAAACTAGTAAAGTGTTTAGAACATAAATTACACTGTAAGTAAATAGTTTACTATCTAAATTCAAGCAAACAGTAAGTGTTGTTAGTGGTTAAACAAATAGTTTTAACAGAGAGTCCAACAATGATTGTTGTTGCGATGTTGCTCACACAATAGCTAGTAAGCTATGGAAAAGTTATCTCAAGTAGGTACTACACTGAAACTCCACATAATTGGGCATGTCTAAGTGTACTGAATAATATAATTAAATAAATTTAAATCGCACGTACCTTTTTAACTGCATATGTCATATGAATCAGTTTCGGTACGCATGCGATTCCGTTTATTCACTACAAGACTTTTTTTCATAATCAAAAAGTTTGGTTGGTTAGTTTAGTTTCATTTTAGAATTGCTATATGCTTGGACTAGGCTAATTGTTGAAAATATCAGAATCGAAATAAAAAGGTAGTGGTAGTGAACTAACGGAAACAAACTAACGTTTTTCTGTCGAAGTTTTTTTTCGTAGATATAGTTTTATTTTTTATATAATCTAAACCCAAAACTACATTTCAGCAGTCTCGTCTTCATGAAGAGTACCCACTCAGTATTTAATAAAAAATTTTGTTGATCACTGTGGCAAAAATTATGTGTAATTGAGATAAGTTTGCCTTTTTTTAAATATATAAGTGATCTGAATCAAAATGGTTGATTCAATGTTTTTATCAATTGAAACATAGTTTTACATAGAATTAACCACGCTGTATGCATAGCTTTTTAGCTTATAATTTTGAATCATTTAGGACCGTTAAAATAATTCTTTATGGGAGCAGACAATTATAATAAAATTATGACCACCAACAGTCCTAAAGAATTTGAATGAGATGAGTGAAAACGAAGCATATGATCAATTAGAGGTAAATAAATATTTTACACACGATTAGTTTGTTTTCGCAAAGTTATCTGTAGCATAGCGTAGTCCAATAATAATAATAATAAAATATGTTGAATCTGAATCTTGAATCATTGAATAAATTAAGGTGCTCTTTTATCCTAGAATTGACTATGGAAAGGAAACTCATGCCAATAGATAGTTTAAATATCTCGCCGCAGCACACCTGCAGACTAAGCAAATTTCTATTTACCTGGATAGATTTTCACTCAAATATTTCCTTAAATTTGTTAATTCCTTATTAAATAACATTAATTTTAATTATTACTTAGATTTTATAATACGGGGAAGGTAATCAGGTGTCTTTTTTTAATTTAATTGTGGATAGCTTAATAAGAAATAAAAGAAATCGTCAAATTTTATCAAACATTATCCATTAGAAGGATGCTACAATAGTTTATTTACTCTCCATATAAAAAAAAAGAAATATCCTCTTGTTTTAATTTCTCTGTAACAGTAAGGCATACAACACGCTTCAAAATACTAAACTATTGATTTTAAGTTAAGGAATTCTATAAACAATAAGTGAAGATTTGGTTCAAGGCCATAGCAATAGTAAAAAATCTAATTTCCCCTTATTAAACCCCCCATAAATCCTATATGATTTTTACTAACAAACGTATTGTTAAGCATGGAAAATTAACAAATCAATTTTAACACTACAATCGAGCCAGAGTCTGAATACTTACAAACCACCCCGCACTACTAATTCCATAGCTCGATCATGCTAGTTCGATAACTCGTTCGAACAAACGTAGGTTTACACGTTTGTACCAAATTTCTAGAAAATCGGATAGATTTCTAGAGTTATCGTACTAATGGACATATGATTTTGACCGGAGGGTGTTTTTGGCCTCCAGAGACCTCAAAACGAAAATGTAAATCGATCCGGGTCTAGGTCTTACCATGAAACCTACGGTAATAGTTTATTTCCTACTATGGGGAATTCGCTAGAGTCTAGATATGAGAAGAAGTCCACTGCAGTAACTAATACAAGGTAAAACAATCACTACTAAAAGTAGGTAGGTATGCTACAATTGGAAGATCAATCAATTGCATTTAATACCTCTTTCTTATTTATTATAATAATCTCAGTTGTTTAAAGATTATCTTTAAAAGATTATACTATTGTTTCCAGCTTAAACATTTCATATATACATAGGTTTGTTCATGATTTAAAAATATAATGCAAAAAAATGCATGGGAGCTAATATATGCAGGGCTCTTGATACCCAAAGTTATGCCAACACTCAGTAGTAGGCCTAGTCGTATAACGGAAAAGGACAATTTTTTTGTATACAATTTAGACTCTAACCTGGTATAAACCCTTAAGCATTTAAACATTAAACATTAAACCTAGAACATTATTGTGATTTTAGCTTTAAGATGCATTGGAATTTCTATTATGCCTCTTTGTAGAGGTCAGTCTGATATCTCATAATTAGATATATAAATTGCAGTCATTCAGCAATGCAAAATCTAAAAGGTTGGTAAAATGGTAGTAAAGCATTGGCTCTTAGTGGTCTTTTATAAATTTTAAATACGATATAAGAAGTCTCACCTCCCGAATATAGTAATGTGATCAGTTAAATGTTTTACCTGATCCACTAAATGAATGGAATGCCTCTGATGACAGGATAGTTATTTGCTAGTTATTAACACCAGTTGTCTAATAATAACAAATATATGTCTCAATATGCATTTATTGGTATAATACTTGATATAGTACAGCGTTTAGTAATACATGAAATAATCGATAAACTCTAAATAAATACATTCTAAAAGAGTTTTACTCAGGAAATATTACTAACGCCAAGAAATGGGTAACGTTTTGTTTAACACCCTGCCACCATCCCCTGAAGAAAAGTGTGAGTAATTTGTTTTAGTGTTGTTTTCAGGAAGAGCTTTATAATAACCAGGCATCTTCAGCGACAAGCGAACCTTATTAGCTATGAAACAGTACAGTCTCCAGGTGTTAAAAATATTTATGATGTTAAGACGACATACAAATGTTTCGTGAAGTCATGTGTTAAAATTGTTTTCTTTTTTATTTCGTTAATAGTATTCCCTTTGCTTGGCGGCATTGAATTATTTTTTGGGCATGTCACTATAAGTCGACGTATTATTAACCATTGACATCGATAATTAGTGGGTTAAAACCATTGTTAGTTTTTGATAGTTTCGATTCTGATCCCGCAGGAAATACTCTAGTTTAACCACAATAATACTTGGGTTTGGCTTAAAACTATGTTAGACAATATCTTACTACGTTAATTTTTGTTATACATAATTTATTTTAAATAGCTTGTACATCTTTTCATTTATGTCACTACATTTTAGATTTTTTAGTGTGCTGCCAACTACTTTGTTTTAAGTTAAAGTGCCTGCCACAAACCGCCGTAGAAATATAGGACATTACGAAATCTTTGTTCAAAAAAAGAAAAAAATGTAAATTATTTGTTTGTTAGCCTTATATTGTATCAATTGGACCTCACCGACAAGTTTTATAAACTTGGTGAGGCCAAGCTGTTGTAATTTTCATAATAAATATATTTGTATTTGTATTTGTATTTTTATCTGATTATTTAGTTGAAATACTAGTTTGTTTTGCATGAATAGTAACAATTAAGTTTGTAAACAACCATTTCTTTGCAAATAGACGATATAAGTTGAATTAGACAGAAATAAGATCTATGGTTGGCATCCTTAAGTAAGTTGAAGCATTATAAATCAATACAATCAATGTTTGGATGCTAATCGCTCTGTATTGTGTAAATACTGAATAAAAAGCAGGGCACATTGCCGGATATCGCAGCAAACGTGTAAACAACTGTTTCTTTTTCAAAGAGAGCGGGTTGGTAATTAAGGGGAATTTTGTGATGTAAAAAGCACACGATATAATTGTTTTTGCTGTTAAAATCTTGGTGAAACCATAGACTATTTTATAAACCTATTCTTATCATTTTTTTCTACCTAAAACCGTAAAAATTTACTCTTTTTCTGTATAACTTCAAAAAAGCGTATACATTAAAGTTAGGGATGATTGTATATCTTACCATAGTAACAGGACTGATGGAGCCAAAACTTCGAATGTAGAGTTCACAATAGACTGTTGTAGCGTTATCTGAAAAAATGGTTAACAATGAGTTAAATTTATTTAACATGGGAAATATGTCCAGCATTGTATACAAATTACGAATACAAATTATGTTTTGGTTTGGACCCCATCTAATGACACAAATATTTTATTCACGATCTTTAAAGTTGATGTCTAAGGTAACCGTTGCTTGATCAAAAGATCTGCTTTAATCTGGTCAAATTAGAGGAGAAGGAGAAAAAGGCGAAGATTGATCAACATGAGATTCTTATTTTATTCTCTGTTTTTCAGGTTCTCTGTTTTCTATATCTTTGTGATCTATCGACTAGAGAAACCTCAATTTAAAATAAATTATGCATTTACTTTTGTAAGTTGTTGGTCTTTGAATTGAAATATAATACCACTTTACCGTTATTATTTCGTTTCTAAATAACTTCTCAATAATACATGTTATGAATTTTACGGAGGGTAAATAAAATACACCTAATGACAGTTAAAATATGTATTTACATCAATACTGTTTCTCATAATGTTTTTTTTTATTTTGCCTATTGGGTCCGATAGTAATTGGAGTGTCCAATAAAAATCGATCACCATGACCGAATTTATATATATATTAACTGTCTTGTCAAAGCAGTAAAAGTGTAAATATACCTTTCAAGTATTATTAATCTTTTTTGCTTTCCGTAGTTATTAAACAGTTTTAACAAAACACGCAGATTTGTAAACTTTGTGACTAATTTTTGTCTAAACACAACAACTAGTCAAGTGGTTATTCGATGTAAGTCTAAACCTCAAAACTTGTTGAACATGTTATTTATTGAGTACTAAGTATGTGACTGATTCCATATTTATTCCAAAAATGAATAATTACTTAAATTATATTTTACGTTACAATATAGGTTTACAGAATAGCAAATTAGTAAGCCATCTACAAAACGAAAATAAAACTAAGAATCGTGAACCTAAGGTCATCGTTTATAGTTCATACAACAAAACTAGATACTCTTATATTCAACATAGTTTATTTTACGTTTTCTCAGTTTTTAACTAGCTGTTTTAACTGTTAACTTACATTTTTAAGTGTAGGCCTATTATTAGTAGATCTGTATACTGTACAGTACTTACTAAGATGGTTTGTAGGAGTTGCTCTTCTATCGTAATCCTTCTTCAGCAAACTGTCCAGGATTTGAAGGTGGTCAACTTTTGCACAGTACCTAAAACAAGATGTATCTATGAATTATTACAATACATCTATCCGTCCAACGCAGTCAGGGTCTTTAAGAACTGGTTTTCTAATATTGGTTAGGCTCTATTGCCGGAAATTATCATTTTGTGTTAAAAATGTTTCAACTATGTATATTAGTTTGATTTGGTGATCAACGGCACAGAGCACTGCTAAACACGTCTAATATAAACTTAGATGATATCTATAGCCCGGCAGGCTAATCTGTCACGGAATTGCGATACTGTGATTTGGAAGTGAAAACTGGAACTTTACACTCGACAAATGTGTTATACTATGTCTAAATTTTATAAACTCAGTTTCGATAAATCGAAAGTTTCAATAGTAGGGCTACTTGGTTTTCAGGTAACTTAGAGTTGTATCCTTAGCAAATGTTTTTCCTGGTGATAAAAATTATTTTTTTTATAGTAATTGCGTAGATTACTGTAAAATCCACTAGCATTTGGTTTTATATTATATGAAACACCTAAAAGCGTATAATGGACTTTGAAAGTCAAAAACAGCCATATTCAGGGGTTTGCCAAGGACTAATGTGGACTGACCAAGTGTAGCCTGGAGTTTTAAGAACAATAAAGATTGAAAAATGTGTCAATTTTATAAACTTGATCAACCACACTAGTTCAGTTACATATTATTTTTAATCTCTTATTAAAATACCAAACCCTCTTAGTGGGAAAGACATTTTAGTGTAAAGGACCCAAAACGCACTACTGTATTTTGATAATTAAAGGAAAGTTATCTACCTCCTATCCTCTTAAGTTATCTAGCTAGCTGTGTAATTCGACCTCACAGCTACTTTTCAGGGAGGGGTTGAGTTAAAAAGAAATAGCAGGGGCGTTGATGGGTCGGCCCAAACTCTTGGTTTAAGTAATAAAAACATTCCAAGATCAATCATTTACACCAAATCACCCTCAAAATTTTAGACGTACTCTTTTTTTATATCGCCATTTATGGACATACAATACGATTGTAAATTATTATTAGCTACAAGGTCATATCAGTCTTTGTCTCGTGAAAATATTTAAACAAATCAACAATTTTTTTTATAAAGTTTAATATAGTAGTTTTCATTACTAGACTGGAAAGTGACTCATTGCGGGGAGAGATGGCATTTTCGCGCGAGGCGAAGCCGAGCGCTGGAAACGCCATCGTGCCCCGCAATGACACTTTCGAGGCGAGTATTGAACATTATTTTTCATTACGATACCGAAAACTTATAAAAACATGAAAATTTTCGTTTATTTAACTTAGTATTAAGAGAAAAAACCGAACTAATGAAAAAAAACTCAACTCTGAATTATTAATAAGTGCACGGAAAAAACTCATAACGCTAACTTTCCGTGTGTATGTACCTCGACATAAGCACGGAAACTTAACGTTATGAGTTTTTTCCGTGCACTTATTAATAATTGCATGGCCAATAGTTTGAGGAAAAACAGACTATTTTGGGTAAAAAAAAGTATCTTTATTAAATTAACTACAGAACAAGCTGATGAATAAACAAATAAAGAAAGAGACCTTTGATGATTACATAGGATCAACACGCTGATAAATCTTTATTAATGAAAATGAAAATGTATGTTAAAGTCGCAGTTTTGATTTTCACTTATGTTTAACATTTTTTGTGGTAGCTTTAGGTTTTTTCTCATTTCTGCAACATTGACTTCCGAGTGTGTTCCATCAACTTTATTATTTTCTTGAATGAAATTGCGATTTTGCACAGTATCTTCTTCTGATGAAATTACATCGTCGATTGTAAAATATTGTTTTGAAACCAGATTCACCTCTTCATCATTGTTAGAAATGTTATTGAGTGGCAGTGAATCCAAAGAGGAATTGTTGTAATTTGAAATTGAATTAGTAATGTCTCTGATTGGAAGTAAATTCAAAGAGGAATTGTTTTGATTTGAGATTGAAGTACTTGGTTTTGAAAAAAGTTTTTTAGACACATCAATTTTTCTATTTATGGACTCCTCAATGTAACCTTCAGCAACGGTTGCACTTTTCCAGCCTCCGTGCCTCTTGAGTGTGAGTAAATCCGCTCCCCCTTCCACCAGCATTGACGCGGATGTGCGTCGAATAGCATGACCTGTGTAGGATTCAGGCTGTTCTAGCTTAAGGTACTGGGCGACCTTTTTGGGAACATCCGAAATCGTATGACTCCCGACATGTTGTGCTACGCACTTGCCTTGCCTGAAGCCAACAAAAAGTCTAGGGCTCGTCATTTTTGATGGGCGTAAAGACAAATATTTACGTACTAGCTAGCAGGGTTGATACGTACATTCATCGTCTGTAATGATGAAACTTCTGCTAGCATGTGTTTTACCATCTCTCAATGTAACCTTAATGAAACTGCCATAATCTTTTACGTCATTTATGCTAAGGCGTAATAGATCATCTCGCCTAAGGGCTCCAAAAATGCCAAACGTCAAAATTACTTTACTTAACAACCATTCTTTGTCGGGAGCGTTGATCATGAACTGAGAAATTTGATCAGATGTAAAAACATTCGCTTTTTTAGGTTTGAAACCAACAGACTTTTTCTTTAAAAATGCAACTGTTTTTGGAAATTTTAAATTTCCAAGATTTTCTTTTACTTTTAAGACATTTTTAACCATTGAATACTTGCTCCACAAGGTGCTAGGTTTCATAGTTTTCGACAGTTCTGACATATAGACTAGAAGTATGTCATCATTAACCTGGCTAGGTTTAATGTTTTCTTTTTGACACCAAGTACAAAGCTTATCGTATTCATTTTCGTATCTTAAACGCGACACATCAGGCAATAATTCGTTTGTTACACTTACCGCTCTGTTCATCAAAGTTTCAGGAATATTATCCATATTAGTACACATAGTTCAAAGAATCTATCTCAACAAACATAACCTAACTGACAATGTCAATATATAAGCGAGGAATGTGTTTTCAACAACAATACAATCAGCTGATCTGACTGCACCGCAAAATCCCATAGCGGTTACTTTCCGTGCAGTACATACGCACGGAAAGTTAACGTTATGTAACTTTTCCGTGGAGTAGCGGGAATTACCTATTTTCTTATCTCATTTTACGTTTAGAAAGTGTACTTTCGTGTGTAGAGTAATGAAAATAACATTTATACCACTTACGCGTTCTACAATCAATCAATCTAGATTGGTATTTTATATGAAAAAATAGAGTTGTATATTATTAAAACAATCACAACATCAAATAACGTACTTATTTTTTTGATTTCCGTCAATCATATGATTTTTTTTTTTAGAAAAAGGGTTACAAATATCAATGAACTCGTTTGTGCCCTTAAGACCAATGCGCTCCCTGAAGGATATAACCTTTGACACAAAATACAAGCATGTTATTTTTACAAATTCAAATTTAGCCAGAATTATTGACTTAAGCAGAGGAACATATCTAGGAAGGCAGGGGCAGCTGTATTTTAAAGGCCACCGGTTCCAAGTCTGCAGAAAGCAAACAATCTGCACACCACTTGAGTGGTAAACTTTCCACTCATATAGCAGGAAATTCCACATCTGACCTACTTGGTCCTCAAACCAACAGGAGCTTTCAAAATAAAGTTAAAAAGACCGTAATGTATGACAATATCAATGATTTGGGTAAAAGTGATGGTACAGTTAAACGTGTCCTATGAATAAAGTAAAAGTTTTTAAATTAAGTTTTTGTTTTTTGGGTAATTGGAAGTGGATCAACTGAAGTGGCAGTTGTAACTGATAAATAACAAGGGGTATCCGTACTTTAGGCTAAAATCCGTAACAAACGGACGATTATATTATGGGGTAAATATTCTATCGTTAATTTTTTTTTTCAATAATGGTTCATCTAATGTCCATGCAAAATCATAAAACATCCGCTGCAGCAAGCCTGCAGGCTAAGCTTATTTTGATTCCCCTGGTTGGATCTTCACTAAAATATTTCATTACAAATGTCGGATTTATTTTCCATTTAAATAAAACAAATTTAATTAGTATTTGGCTTTGTTGTCACTGTGCAGGTAATAAACAGTGTTTTTCTTTATTGAAATGTCAATAGCTTAATATGATATAAATAAATTTGAAAAATTCATTAAAATAAGTCCCTGAAAAGGCAAACTATATTCGTACGGCATATTGTGTAAGAATGTGTGGGCGCACACAACACTTGTGGCAAACGGCTGCTTTTGTTTGAGTGGTGTGGTTAGAGGCCCACTCCACGTTTTAAGGAATGCTTTATGATTTAGGCATACGTCCACAGACAGAAAAAAATCATTAACTAATAAACATTTTAACGTTTTAACTTCTCTAAACCACTCAATCTTTACAATTGTATTACAGAGATTTGTGCAATACTTTATCTTTGAAAACATTAAAATTACATATTCCAAATTTTAAGATATATTTAAGATTTATATTTAATTTTAAGATATATTCTATATTTATGTAGAAGTTATATTAACCAATATCATTCGTGCAATTTAAATCTTTTCAAAATTTTCAGTCGAGATTGTTTAAACTTGTACCTCTGACAATATAGCTACATAGAATGCCCACCCGTAAAAGAAAAATTATAAAACAAATGTCCAAACACAAAAAAAAATATATTATTATTAGCGAAAAATAATTCATTTAAATCAAAACCCATTAACAATATGATCTGACACAAGGTTACATAACCTGATGACACACTATACATTGTGTCAAGGAAAAATCTGTTTGGCAATAAATGGACATCAAAATGTGCTAAATTTGATTTCAACCTGGGGTTTGTAACATGTAATTAGTTTTATAAAACAAATATCTGAAAAAAACAAAATTAAATTCTGTAAAACAATTATTCCGAGAGACTATAAACGTTTTTTTGAATCAATAGTTATCAGAGAAATAGCTCAACATCAAACAAGTAACATTATACAATATTCGACTTAAATCCTTTTTTCCAACTATTCTGAGCACGTACAATGTATTTTCACACGTGAGTAGTGTTATGTGGAAACTGTGGGTGGTATGTAAACTTGATTGAATCTAGCCACTCTGGTACTGCTTTGCTTTAACCCCTCTTTGACGGGACTAATGCAGTAATTCGTTTTTAAACATGGAAAGTACGTGAAGGCTTTGTAGATAACTGTTTACACTAGTTTAAATCTTTCCACAATAGAAAACAGAAATATGTGGCATATCTTGTAATGAATATTTTTTTCTCGTCTATATGCCATTTTTAGTTTACCTTTACCTTCTTCTTCACCGCCACTCTCCTTAAGACAGGGTTACGTCTTCTTCTTTGGGCAAAGCCCCAGGAAGTTTATTGTTGGTCAAAGTTTGACCTGAGTTCTTGGTTTGGATATCATAACAGACTAGGCTATTTCGCTGGTGTTTAGTGTATGTGTGAGCATGTCTGTTTTAGTTAATAGTGTAGAATTCTTGTTTAGTGTAGCATGGATTTTGTGTGAGATGATTTGTTAGGGTTTGTTTGAATTTCGTTTTGTTAGGTTTTAGGGATTTTATATTTTGGGGAAGGTGGTTGTAGAATTGTATGCCAATATACAATGGTTGGTCCTGTGCCTTCTTTAATCTTTTGTAAGGGAGATCCATATCTTCTTTCTTCCTTGTATTGTGTTGATGAATTTCTACTCTTGTCTTGTTGTTTTCTTGTATGGAGTATAGAATGGTGTCACAGATATACATGGATATAACTGTTAATATTTTGTCTTCTCTGAAGTACTGTCAGCAGGGTGTGTTGAATGGAAGATCATTTATTATTCTTAAAGCTTTTTTTTTTGTAGTATTAAGATTGGTTCTATGTATGTTTGAGGTGCACTTCCCCAGGCTATTAAGCCGAATTTGATGTGGGATGCCATGAGTGAGTGGTAGGCTATTATTGCTAGATTTTCCATGCTATGGTTTTTATTCGTTTTATTGCATAAAAAGCAGAGGATAGTTTGTTGATCAAGAATTCTGAGTGCTTATTGAAAGTTAGTGTGTTGTCTAGTTTGAGTCCTAAAAATTTAGTATGGTTCACTGTTGCAATATTGTTTTCTTCCTGTGGTTCTTGGGGTTGAGTGGTTTTAGCTGTGAAATTTATTTGAAATGTTTTTGAATGGTTAACTTTTAACCTGATAGTATTTAGTTCACCTTCCGTTGTTTTCATAGCCGAGTGTAGCTAGGTAAAGCTATCAAGCTTAACCAAACCTATTGCAAAAGATAAATACTTAGTTCAAGAGATAGGTTCTCCTATATTTGTACAAGAGGCAGGTTAAGCAATCCTCTAAGAAATAATTAGTGATCGTAATAGCGCGTTGAGTAACAGACAAACCATTTAGAATATAAATTTGTCTACGTTTAATAACTTCTTCAGAGATACGGCTGAAATTTTTAGCTGCCCATCAATGTTAAACTATATACTATTCACTTCTATAAAACCTGTAGGCTACAACAAGTTTTATATTATTGAAGCATTTTTATAACAGTGCATATACCACCTAACCTTTTTAACCTTTATAACCTTTTTCTGAACTCTCATCGTAAACAGCGGTTAATAGTAAGTAAGTTGGTTTCAGCCAGTCGTGAAAACAGTATACATTCATTGAAATTGCATAGTTATTCTTATTACATTGATTTATTTTTAGTTTAATTTATTTTTTCATCGTTTTGCTACATTTTTGAGTTAATGCCTACTCTCCTATTGTAAACACTTAGGGATGGAAGAGGTGGCTATTAGCTTAATTCAACCCTATATTTAAAAAAAATCCCTAAATGTCATCCTCTAATCAACGCCACAAACAGAATATTTCTATCTATTTCGGCTTTAAATATACAGATTTGTTTCAAAACTTAATTTACACACTATACAATCTATTGTAAACACAATTTTTCCTTTAAAATATTGTTTCGATATATTGGGTTCCTAGAGATTTACTATACTCTAGGGATCGTATCAGTAGTTTTAACGATATATAGGGTATGATAAGGGCTACAGTGTAAGGCTAGGAGGGATGTTATTATAGAAAGTTTTACCCTCATCCCTTGCATACTCAATCTTCTATTTTACAGAAACTTTGACTGCTCTTCTCTACAATAAATACTAACATCTGCTATTCTTTACTTTCTATAGCTTTGCCCGTAAATTCTATCTTTTCTAACGCATATGATATCTGAATTAAATCCTTGTTATAATATACTATTCATTGCAATCCTTTTCCAATTTTAAAGATTTCCAATTGTAAACATGTGAATGCTTCTAAAGGCTATAACAATGTGTAAATCAACTGACAAAAACGATGTAATGATAGTTATATTGCACGTAGACAGAATACATTTGAAGTTATCTATTTGACTACGTATTCCTTGGAGGCCTACCAGTATTATTTGCTCTATTAACACTTTCTTCAACTTAATAGCCTTGTAATAGCATGTTTATTACTTGATTGGTTAGTAGTATCTTATTGCTATATCGCTAAATGGTTTTATGGTTGTATATGGCTGTTTAGGAATTTATTGCTAGTTAATGACATATTTAAGAGCACTTAAAAAATATTATTCGAAAAAATATTATTTAAACAAACAATATGACACCTAAATGAGTTTTGAGGCTGTAAAGGGGTTGATTCAGCCGTGGATTAATTAAACACTGATGATTTCCCTGATGAGTTTCCTAAAAGTTTTGAAGTGAGTGATTCCCCTATACACCAGACACGTCTCAAACTTAACTCCTTTGTCATACGAACGTGAAGTTTGGTAACAGGAATAGGCACAATGAATGATACTCGAATGAAATTTAGTGGACTGTACGCAAATACCATGAGTTAACATTTTAGTTAAAGTCCCAAAAATATGTCTGTCTCTTTTCACTAACTGAAATATATAAAATATGTTTTAATCATTAAATTAAATTACTTTAAATAACGCTGAGTAGCTAGCAATGCAAAGGTTAGTATAGCCAGTCATGTCACACACATTTCATAGATGATATCTAGTCTTTTAAACACGGTTTGTTAAACACTCTGTTTAAAATATTTAATACTGGTATGAAAATTGTTTTAACTGTCAACACTTATTCGTTTAAAAAAAAAACTTTGTAAAGGTACGTACAATTTTGATTTTTGTTGCTTGGATATAAACAAAAAATACGATCATTAGTGATAGTAAACTCTGTGTAGTATTTTCATCATGGTTGTCGACTAGTGAATGACTGTAAAACTATAGGAAATCCCCTATCCTTTTCGTCACAATAATATTTTGGACTTCTTACCTTCAATAGTTGAGCCAGTTAAAAGGTCCTTGCTCTAAAATAATGTAAGCAAATTTGATAATTCTTGTAATACTATCCAAGAAACTACCTGTTAATATAATAAGCTGCATGATTAATATAATATGAATAGGAATAGGCACAATGAATGATACTCGAATGAAATTTAGTGGACTGTACGCAAATACCATTAGTTAAAGTTTAAATAGTAGTATTAATTTTTGCCCATCAGAATACCTTTTTTGTAAGACTAGCCAGATTCAATTCACCTTTGGGCCATGTAAAAGAGATCAAACGATCACGGAATAAACATTTACAAAGGTAACGCTAGAATGTACAAAACCTACCTACGCCCATGGACAAAGCTTCGGTGCTGCAAGGATTATCATCATGTATAATGACAAAAAGTTAAATAATGAAACCAATTTATTTGTCTTAAAGAATTTGTAGCCAATTAGTTTAAAATCGATTATAAAATACTAGAAACAGAGCCCGTTGTGGTTAAAATACAACGGTCTCTAGTAAAATAATGGCTGTGAAATCCATACACCACTGTACTCACTAATATTAATGGTACAGATTAAGCACATAGCATTAGAATCGCATACTTAACATTAGGAGCACACTTTAAACACAAATGCAAATTGTTAACAACATCATTTAATCAAAGAAAAATCAATCAAATAACAATATAACAATAAGCTGTTAAATTGTGTTTTGTATGTTTAGATAATGCATACTGGTAAACCAATTATTGCCATCTATAAAAATAATTTTTTTTTTAAGAAAGAAAATATATTTTTTTTTATTTGATTTAAAGAAAACCCAAATAGGTTTTTCTTTTCTTAGTCAAGTTAAAGGTCTTTTACCCGACCGATTTTCATAATTTTAGCCTTAAAATAAAGGTATGGACGCACCACAGATTTGCCATCAATCATCGGCATTCATTTTGACGTATATTTCGAGTTATGCACAAAATGCGTCCCTGTACATTTCTTATGGGAGTTAATTTTTTTTCGAGTTCGTTTGGCTCTTCTAGCCACCCGATTTTCATAATTTTGGTCTTAAAATAAAGCTATGCAAGCACATATTTGTCATCAAGCATCATCATTAATTTATCTAATATATAAAAAAAAAATATGAATTAGATTTTTAATATTTTTGACTTCAATTGAAGATGTATTCCAGCAGTTCTAATATATTACCCTATATGTTTTGGTCTAAAAACCTTTAGTGATATACCAGGTTTTTTTGAGCTATTGATTATTAAGATTCCAATCTTAATAATCCTACCTAAAGCACATTGCTGAATCACGAATCAACAATAATTATAATCGTTTTAATACTTATCTGCAATCAATGAAACGTAACTCAAATTTTATTTAAGTTATTTTATATGTCTTGGTCTTAAATACTTCAAAGGCTTTCACTTGAGATATTTATAGTTATATTCAGTTAAGTTAAAGATATACTGTATCGCTCAATCAGAAAACATAAATTTAATTATATCTTGGATATGGAATTCAGTTTTAGATATATTTACTCAATTCTAATTACATTATTCTATTTGTTTTGACCTAAGAACCTTCAGTGAGATACTAGCTTCCAATTAAATTATTGATTATTAAGATCGGACGTACCAAAAGCACAACGCTAAATCACGAACAACAAAATTTTTCAAAAAATTGAGTTATTTATCATCGATTTATAGTAAAACAGTCTTGCTCGCAACCTCAACAGCAACTGTCAGACTTCGACGGGTTTCACCAAGTAAATCTAAAAAAAAACTAACTTTCATAATAATTTGCGAATCTACACGAATTAGGCTTTCCAATGACATATTAATTAATAAAATCGGTTCAGTATAACTCTAGATTGAATTGTACAAAGTTTATCAACAACAAACTTAATTCAGTATTTTCTCACCAATATAATTTTGGAGGTTGCTTAACGTTTTTGCAAATAACTTTGAAATGGTGAGAAAATCGGCCAAAGTGGAAGGTGATATTCTGATAGAGAATAAAGTTTCCTACAAATTACTATATATATTTCTGTAAATTACTCAATAAAGGCAGCCTAAAGTTGGGTTCAAATATAAACTTGTAAAAAGGCGTTTTAAATGTATTTTTGTTTATTTTTGTTGTTTAACCTCAAATATGTAATAAAATCAAAATTTCATAATAATTTGCAAATCTATATAAACTAGGCTTTCCAACGACCCATTAAGTAACAAAATTGGTCCGGTAGAAGTCTAGATTTAGTTGTACAAAGTTTAACAAAAATATTTCTGATTCAGTATTTTCTCACCACTATAAATTTGGAGATCACTTAGCTTATTGTCAATAGCTTTTAAATGGAGGGGAAATATACCAAAGTTGATGTGATATTCTGAAAGAGAATAAAATTTACTACAAATAACTACTATGCATTTCTTGAAAATGCTTAATAAAGGCAGCCAAGAGAACAAATAGAAACTTGAAAACAAAAACTAGAAAAAAACAGTTTTTATCATATTTTTGTTATTTTTACTTTTTTACCATAAAGATTTACATGAGTTAGGCTTTCAATGACCCATTAATTAACAAAATAGGTCCACTAGAAGTCTAGATTTAGTTGTACAAAGTGTAACAAAAATATCCCTAACTCAGTATTTTCTCATTACTATAAATTCGGAGGTTGCTTAGCTTTTTTCCATATAACTTTTAAATGGTGAGTGAAATTGACTAAACTGGAAGGTGATATTCTGAAAGAGAATAACATTTCCTATAAATTGATACCATACACATCTTGGAAACACTAAAAAAGGCAGCTAAAAGTTGAACCCAAATAAAAAGTGTGAAAACACGGTTTTCAATGTATTTCTTATGGAAACATGTTTTTTTCACCATAAATAATAACAAAAACAAACTTTCATAAATATTTTCAAATCTACATTAATCAAACTTTCCAACGACCCTTTAGTTAATAAAATCGGTCCAGTAGAACTCTAGATTTAGTTGTACAAAGATATTTAAAACTGAATTATATATAGAATAGATTATCATGATTTACCTTCTGTTCAATAGCTTCTAAACTGAATGAGTTCTTAAATAAGAGAAGCAATTTTTATTTAATTTAAGTGCAAAATGACACAAGCGATTGCATTATTTTGAGAATCAATATAGGGCCATGAGAATTGTCTAGATAATTCTTTGATTATGAGTAATTCAACTACAGTGAGCTCTTGTTAAATAAAAGTGGAAAAAAGGAATCGGTGTTAACAAATAAACAAAAGAAATAACATTTTACTATAATACACCTCGTATAAAGCCAATAAAACACTCGACGAAAATTTTAATGAGAGTACTATCTGTATTGGAGTAGCTGTGTGGTGCCTTGAAACAGTGATAGTTGGCTTGCCTTAGAAGTTTACTATTGAAAAGAGTTTTTTAGCCGTTTTAAAGGTTTGTTATCCTTAAACCAATAGTTTACATCAATAAAACAAACTTAAGACATTCTTTACCCATGATCACTTTTATGGAGAATTTTATTTATCTTTTAAGCGGTTACAAAATTTTACGATTGTATATTATATGTCAATGGTCTTCTGGTAATTGTGCCTATTTTAATGAATAATTATATCTTATTAACGCACATAAAACAATGCTAATTAGTTGTTAGTATATAAACATAGCAAATTATTAAATTAAAATGAATTTTTTTTAACTTTATATAAATATTATTTTTTTATTTCCTCTAATCCTAAAAAAAACTTTTTGTTTATGGGATTGCCAAAATAAAAATAAAAAATTATGTAATGAAATAATATTTTTCAAGACTAATAATAATACTCACTAATAAAATTATAAGGGGGAATTTAGTGGGTTTTAAGGGATCACTTTAAAATGTCTTTTGACACAAAGATAACTCAAACGAAGTGTGGTAAAGACATATAAGTTTGTGAAAAAAAAACAAAAGGTATACAAATGCAGTAATTGAAGTACGGGAAAATAAATGAAAGCACGATGATAAAACTTTATATTTAATATTAAAAATTATAAATAGTGGAAAATTAAATAGCTTAACTAAGTATAGTTAACAAATTTGGAGAAAAAAAACCCTGCTAGACAATAATCCGTGCAAACACGTATATCGCCTAAAAGCGATATACTTTTGCCAACTGCTGTGACACGGCTAATGTAATGTATAAAACCTTTTACATAAATGAACAACATACGCCCGCTGCCGGAATTGAACATCTCTCGATGATTCTATTGGATAGCGGTCTGCACTCAAGCTATAGTAATTCTGTTGGTTACTATATGAATACAAGTAAATTTTACAGCCCATGCTTTGTGATAAGGTGATAATGCAATTGATAACAAAATAGTACGACAATCTGTTTACAATTTTATTATTTATCGGGACATTATTTATGTTACCGTCAGAACAGTATTTTACCTCTATTGAATCCTAAATTTTCTTCATTCTTTTTAACTCTTTATTTACTGAATACTAAAATACGGAAATTGTAATTTTTGTAAAGAGATAAAATAATTATAAGCTACGGAACCCTAAGTGATTACCCTTTAAACATAAATGCTTCCACTGAAAGAGTAAAAAAATGCATTTACCACTAGAGGACTGTTGGTCTGGGTTTTGTTACACATTCAATGATTATATTACGTAATGTATAATACAATGTATAATAAATCAGTCAGTCAATCAGTGATATATCATTATAGATGTACCAAAAATAAATCCATTGTAGTAGTTTAATTTAAAAAATTCTTAACACTAGATTCAATAAATTTTACATCTTTTAGCTTTCAAATTTAAGAGAACATTTAGAACATTTTTATATCCATAACTTCAGTAGTGTTGGTAAAACATTTTTCATTTGACATATACATTAGAAGTTCTGAAATCTAATATTTTTAAACCACTGATTTATAATCTATCTTTGTACTTATTAATGATTTATCGAAATGGATACTGCTGTCCTTTCTATACAACAATAGCATATACATATTACAATATATTGCATAGACATATACAATAATAAGTCAATTTGTAAACTCAATTATTCGAAATAAAACTGACAAGCTCAAATGAAAATGGTGGATTTAGTTTTTCTATCGCTCGCAACAAATATTTGTTTATTTAGTCATTTCTCTTTGACGTAGGATTAAAGGCTTTGTATTTGAATCCAACATATATACTTTATTCATTCATCTGCGTTCACCACCACTGTGAACATTTGATGTTCATTAAATATTAGTTGCCCTGCCGATGGCTAACATCAAGGGAAATACTAACACTGCCAGTCCCAGTAGTGCAATCCAAGGTGTTAGCAAGAGTTGTCTGATACTTCCCAGGTATCAGGGTGGGGAACGCTTTTTAGGTTGGCTTGAAACTTGTGAGGTATTTAAAAGACCGGCAACTCAAGCCCAGTCCTCCAAGGGTAAACATACCAGTTACGAAACGTTGTTACCAAGCCTAGGAAAAGGATCATACTAAAAGGATAACGAACCGGATACGCACTAAGGACTTTAGAATAGGATCATGGAACACTAAAACTCTTGCTGTACTGGGTGGTTGTGATATTTTTGCACAAGAGTTAATATGGTATAGATTTTGTAGCACTTAAAGAAATAAAGTGGCCTTAATGCAGGAAGAATCATCACCAAGGATTATGTAATAATACTATAATGGGACAGAGTATGGAAGGCATTATGGAGGAGTGGGTTTTGCTGTAAATAGAAAAAGGGCTGATAGTTTGATAAGATTTACACAAAAGAATTAAAGAATATGCAATATTAGACTGAGGGAAAGATTTACAAATGTTTCCTTGTTAAGTATAAAATGCAAAAACAAAGTACTCTATAGATGAGGAGAAAGATTTTATAAATGAAATACTAGTAGAGGAAATTAACAACTCGCCAAACAATGATGTCGAGTGAGTTATTGGGGATGCAAATGTAAAAGTTAGAAAAGAATATATTTAGAAAGAAATAGCAGGAACTAATGTATACATGAAGAGATAATGAAAATTGACAAAGACTGGTCACTTTTGCAAGCGCAGTGGACATAGGTTTGTAGCACAACATTTCAAAGAAAACTGTAAGAACCATAGATATAATTATTATATTTTCACGCAATCTGCCACACTCAAGAATATCAAGAATATATATTTTAAAGAAAAGACATTCATAAAGCAACCTGAATGTCACCAGACGAAAAACCCGAAAATCAGATCGATCATGTTCTGGTGGACAGCAGACACTTCAGCAGTGTTACAAATGTAAGGAGATTCAGGAGAGCCGAGTATGTAACGGACCATTACATGGTACTTATAAAAGTAAGGCAAAGAATAGACACTAGAAAAAGGGAAGTTATAAAAAAAGAAATATTAGCAAAATAAAAACTAAAACTGACGGAAATTAAGGAAGAGTTCAAAGTACAACTAGAAAATAGATTTGAGGTTCTAGGAAGAGAAGAAAAGAGAAGAAAAGTACTAGAAGATGTAACAGAAGAAGACAAGAAATAGTAGAAACAAAATGGAAGATAGTAGAAACACAATCAAGAAGATAATAGAAAAACAAGATAGTGTGAAAGAAGTAGGGGAAGAAGTGTGTGGGAAAAGAGTAATAAAATTAGAAATCCATGGTTTACAGAATATTGTCAGAATATGATAACCGAGAGAATGAAACTGAAAGAATTGTGGCTTCTAACCAGAAATGGGAAATAAGATCAACTAATGTTAAGAAATATTGAAGAGCTGCGACAAAAATCACGAAGCAAACAGAACCACAAAAGAAGATGTAAAAGAGATTACTAAAATGACAAGCTCAGAAAAGCAGAGGAAGATAGAACAGCTGTTTTGTTGTTTCATCAGCAAATTAAATTAAAACAAGGTAGAAGTAATTTTGAGAGGTTATCTTAAAATGAAAACTATTTCAGTTTTGTTATATAGTTTGTTAAAATAATGGTGCAGCATGACGACAAGAACAATTCATTACACGGACAAAAAGTATGTATTTAACCCTCGCTCATTTTCCGACCTCGGCTTCTACTAGTTCGGGAAGGGGGGTTAATTTGAGCTAGGGTCGAAAAGAGTCACTTTAGGCCCTAGTGAAGAAATATACTATTTGAATGCATTGATTCAAACAAATGCAAGATACCTAAATCAGGATACAAAACGAGAGCCAGTTTTGTAAGCAGTACTAAACATGTGAACGTAATACAAGAAATAATCAAAATTTTACACCTTGTACAAACCCTTACAGCCCCCACCACTTGTTGTTAAATTCATTGGTTTTTTTTTCTATATAAAAAAACAACATAGTTACCAGTAATATATGTTGTTCAATATATTAACAGTTTTCAAATCTGTGTTACCTCCAAACGAATTTTAAATCTCTTGTGTCATATTGTTTCAAGTGCAATTCCTCTATTTCGATGAGGAATATTTTAGCTGTGATAGGTCAAGCTGATCTTAAATAGTTTTTTTTATGTTAGGTTATAAGTTATAAGTACCTAATTCATGTCCTATTCAAGTAACTATTGACTAAGCTTATTTTACGTTCATACTATATGTTTGTATATATGTAATATACTTAAGGGCCAAAACATTTCTGATTTTATTTTCTTCAAATGTTCTGTAATGTAATAAATTGACTTGAGACTATAGTAACTATGGAGACAATATGCAATAAGTATAATACCAATAACGATTTAATAGCATTTTATAGATTGATTTATACTAAAATACTATTTATACTATGATGTCAATATTTTGCTGTAGCAGCAAACCTACGTACGTGTTAAACTTAAGTTAATGAGATAGAGAATAAATCTAAAATTTTAAGGATATATTGTAGAAAAATGGTATATCTTAATTATTATTTAAATTCAGGCAAAAGGAAATTCGTTTAGTCTGCAGGTTTGCTGTTAGCGGGGCTATTTAAAATTTGATACATACTGAAGATATTGTTTTTGTTTGGTAAATCATTGTTTCCCCTTTATTTTTAATTCTCTATTGTGAGGAAAGTCAATGAATCTTAACTAATTAAATGGCTTGTTACAAATAAAATGTCAACAGAAATAATATAATAACTTTTCACATTTATATGTATATATATATTACGTAAAAGTTAAAAGTTATCACTTTAAAGTTTTGCCATACAAATGGTACACCATACAGTTTAATAACATATTTTGTGTCAGCCAGGTGTGCGGCAGATAGCTAATATTATTGTGATGGATGTCTTCATCTCACAGGGAAGCCTACAAATTAAAGCAATGGCACGGATGAAGTTAATTCAGCTTTATTTTCCAATCTCCACTCGATAATAATTAGTTTGAATTTTACTAGTATGAAATCGGTCCTTCAAACATTAATTCATTAGTTTATTAGTTCATTTACTAAATCATAATAAGTAGATAACGGTAAAGTTTGACATGTTAAAATACATCATACTGTAGATCTCTTCACTAGACGGATAGGGTATTGCTCTAAGTGCTTCTATGTAAACATTAATTAAGACGGGGTAATCAATCTGTTGGAATTCAAATTTGTTCTGGCCATTTAAATAATTAACCTATCGCTCTTGTAATACCTTCAAATGTTGTCATGTTCTTTTCATAAAGTTTATAATCATGGCCAAAAAACAATAGGTATCTAGAAAAAATAATAGTTTCGTTAGATTTGTAAACACTTAGCACTCCTTCATAGACTACTGAGCTTTGCAATGTTCTAAAGCCATCGTACATGATTCGTAAAACAAGAGGAGAGACACATTACAGACTTATCTTGGATCTAGCCTCGTCTATCTTATTTAAATTCCACTGCGCATGTTACGATTTAAAGCACGTGTGCTGCTCGCTGTAACATCTCTGTAATAAATTTTTCACATACATAATATATATTATATGATATTTTTATGTTAGTTTTACATTAATGATTATGATGTTTAAGCCCTTACGATATAGTATCAAATCTAGACTTGCAATCACCATCCACATATGAGCCTCATTGATCAGAATCTTGAAAGTTGTCTATTTTTACTTTAAAATATAGAATAAAATGACCAACTCATTTTAAAATCTAGATCATCATCTTGAAACCAATTTATATACTTATACTTATAGTTTTCAATGAAATGGCGACCACACAAAGTAGGTACTTTAAGCCAAGTATGAATGGAGATGAGTGTAGGATGATTGGCGTGATCTTGTGGTCTTGTTAGTAACTAAGGCCAACATTCCATAGACACATCTGTTAATTAACTGCCCACACAGCTAATGGCAATTAAAGGACCTAAAGTTTATTGTGGAATCTGAAACACATATTTGCCTTGGTATATACGAATTTCTCTAATTACCAGGATAGTACTGCGGATGTCATAGGACTCACTCGTGCGGACGTTAGTCCACATTACCTTACCTACCTTTGATTACCTTCTTCTTAGCCTGAGACCAGTAACACACTGGATAAGCTGCGTCCAAAATAATTTATATATATACATATTTACAAATGCTATTCACTATTTATAGAACTTCCAAGATGGAGTTATACGTGTCACACGAATGGCGTGGACAATGGTCTACTGTTATTAAAGTTTGAATCGAAAAACTCTTTCAAGCTGTAGTAGGGCTGTTCTCTCATGAGGCTCTTAAGATTTGAGGCAAACTTGTTACCCTTAAGCTGCTTGATTCCGTCAGAGATTTGTGTAGAGCTTTAGGGCCATAACTGGGAAAGCATCCCTGGTTTTGCTTAGCCTGCGGAAAAAAAATGTCGATTTTCGTTTTGCACCTAATATTGTGGCAGTGAACATCATTCCTTTTGTTGAATTTCCCCAGGTTATCATGGACATATTTTGCAGATGAGTGGATGTAACTACTGTAGACAGTCAGTATGCCCGTCCTTATAAAAGCGGCCTACAGTGTTCGCGCCTCCTACTACCCGTGATGACTCGCAACGCCTTCTTTTGCTGCCGTAGGATTTTCAGGCAGTCAGGTGCATGGCCCAAAAGCTGTAAACCATACGAGACGTGGCTATGGAACAAGGCATGATATACCACTACCAAGTAGGATTTGGGGACTAGTTTGGTGAGTTTCCGGAGCAGATAGGTGACCCTCGCTAATCTCTTGCAGATGTTATCAATATGGTCTCCCCAAGTTAACTTAGAATCGAGAGTAAATCCAAGCAGTCATACATTTCTCGAAACCTGATCAAGCGATGGCGACAGAGAGCAGATCAGTTTCTGTGTCATATTTTCAGAGCGGTGTTGCAGGTCCGAAAGTAAGTTGTTCTGTTCAAGATAATCTAGTACCTGCCGCTTCATGACAGTTTCAATGACTTTATGTACCATATGTATAATGGATATAGGACGGTAACTGAACATGCTGGAAGCATCGCCTTCCTTAAAAATAGGCACAGTACGTGAGACTTTCATGCTCTTTGGAAAAACTCCAGCATTCAGGTATAGGTTTATGACTCTGCAAAGTGGAAAGGCAATACTGCTGATTATGGATTTAAGAATAGTTGCATTCATTCCGTAAATGTCAGGGTTTTTTGAGGGTTTTAGCTTATAGACAATTGCCAAGAGTTCATCAGGAGTTACATCCCTCTAACAAAGCAAAGTTGGTCCATGGGTTATGGTTGGTTGTGCAGTATTCTGGGGAGGTTGGTCGAAGCTATTTGCAATATTTGAGACACTGCTTAGAAGAAAACAATTGAATTCATCAGGACTAGCTTTACATTTTGATGTAGGGGGCTAGCTGGTATCTCTGTTTTTGTTTACCAAGTTCCAGAGTGCCTTGCACTGATTTAGAGAGCCGTCACAATACTTTGGGCATTAGAAATTTTCTTAGCCTCGTCAACTTTTCGCCTATACAGGTTTTTGGCTCTAGTAGAGAGCGATCTAAGGTGAATTATGGCTACCTCACAAGTCTCTATGGAAAGCATATCCCTAATAGTTAAGACAAAAATCTTGATCCTAGCTAGTTCCAAAGTATACCAGGACTTATCCGATCTTCTAACAGACCTACCTCTACTCTCACCTGTAATACGTCTAGTTTGTAGCGGAAAATAAAAATTAAAGACTTCATATGACAACTCTGTGAGTGTTACATAGCCATAAGTAGGATGACATAACCGTTTATTAACCAGCCAACCTTAAATGTACTCACAATCTTTCCTATAAATATTGCTCTTTAGGTAGGCTGATACCTATCTGAAAATTTTGCATTATTAGTCCGTCATCATATAAAGCATACTTTACTTATTACATCAACAAGAAATTACTTTTATACCTCTCGATGTTTTCAGCTAATATTTTGGACTTAAGAGTATATTGATTTACAAATTGTAATGCTACTTTTCATCAACAGAGTTTACTAGATTAGACACGTTAGTTGTTGGAATCTGCTAGGTTAAAGATTCCCCCTTTGTGACATTAATCTATTTACCAAACTCTTGATCAGCCTCAGCGAAAACTAATTTACTTTTACAGTTATATTGTAAAAGTATTGTATAGTTACGAAAGATTTTTTGAAAAAGTGAAGTTAAGAAAAGTGATTAAATGAATAAAAACAACGATGAGGCTCTTTAAGGGTTCGGACCGTTTTTAAGGTGGCGAAGGCACTTTCCCGATGTCATCAATCATCCTCTTTGCTCCTTCTTTCCGTTTTAAGGTATTTTTTTAAATCACGAACATTGGGCATGAACTACATAGCAACCAACTACTTTAAATCATTGTGTATGCCAGGGTCATAATTGCTCGTACGTTACATAAATGTTAGACTTTAATTACCAATTTTTTATTGAAACATTTAATTCGTTTTTAAATAATTTGCATTACATATCGAATCAGTGGCTTGATGTACCTGTGTCATACAGTTTATTCAGAATGTATCTGTCAAGGCCAGTTCTACAGTTCTAATCCTGTAGGGGGTTTCTGGGGGTGACTAGAAGTTTATTCAAATTCAGAACTTTTACTTTGTGATTTATTTTTAGCATAATGTAGTTTTTTTTTGTTTAGCTCCTTTGAAAATCACCCTTTTCGCTTTACCCATTTTACTCTAGTGACATTTGGATCTTGTTTAGAAGCTTCAATATTGGTTGTGACAATATCATGAATATCACCATTTATCGAATGCTCCTATTCATTCGTTTTACAATTTGCTGCCTCTGATACTTTCAACATTTGTTGGTGCTATGTATACTAAAGATGACAGGCTCGAGTACAATCAAAGTGACCACTGCTGCATTGCCAATGCAATTTATGTGGTTTACTGGACGGGTATACTTCAAAATAAAAATATAACTTGTCATCCCTTAACACTTTTAACTAATAGCCAAACAATTCAGATGCTGAAATTGATTCACAGGTTGGACCCATGTTGTTAGCAAAAGCAATTCTTGCTTGCGATAATTGGAAGAAAGTATTCATATTTTAAAAGAATGAAGGAATATTTTTGACAGCCGTTTAAAATGAATTGGGTTCTATGATGCTCAATAGCACAACAAATTAAAATGTTTATTAACAGAATGCAGTACTGTTATTTTTTGGTTTCTCTGTTGCAAAGCACGGGTACAGCAGACACCAAATTTCAGCCTTCTAGCTAGTCTGGAAGTTGGAGAATTAATTAGTGATTAATCAGTGAGTGAGTGAGTAAGCTTTGGCATTTATGTTAGGATTATTATTATTATTATTATTTTACCCCGTATATTAAATGTCGTAGGATTTTTATCTTTATCTTGTAACTCTAAACACCTTTTATACTCGTTGTATTCTTTCGTCTTTATCATATACTAAAGAAAGTTTATCAGTAGGTTAAATAATATATAGCCTATAGATGTTTATAAATTTCACCGTTTGTAGTCATAATGGTTGTTTATAGGGGTTATCCCATTCTGTGTTCAATTCAAGTTTTATCTTGCATACACTTTCTTTGGGTTTTCTCTGAAATACAGAAGAAAATATGTGACGTTTTTTCCTATATTTCCGATCTATTGCTAAACTCATACAAAATTAATTGTATATATGATATATATTATTTGTATACACTATCAGTGGAAATTCAGTAATCCCATATATATTGTGTAGTAAAACTATGTCAGTTTGTTTTACATTTTTTCATAGATAGCCAATAAATGTGTGCTATTTTTTAATAGATGGGACTTAATATAATCGAAAGCTTTGTGATACCTCATGTATGGTGGTTTAAATCGTCGGTTGCAATGATTGTGTGTCTGCTAGAGCTGCGGTTTATTAGATAGCCTAGAGAGGCTCCAAACTTCAAAGTGCCCTGATACATAACTTGATCAAAGCACCTCCATTGCAATCAAATTAAGCGCAAACCTAGCAAAAGAAATATATATATATATATATATATATATATATCCTACTAATATTATTATTTATATATATTAATATTTACTTATTAATGGTCCTCAGTTTAGTTTGCACACTGTATAATTCAAAATACTGAGATGGGTAAGCGTGAACCAAAAAGTAGAGTACCTAGTACATAAATACATTTTTAAATTTATTGCATCAAAACCTAGAAATAATACAATATGACAACTATGATGCTGTACATTTATGGAGACTGTTTAAGTAATTTCATAAATATTATTCCACCACATTTCACAGATTTTGAATTTGATTTATCTAGATATATATTCCAGATTTCTGATGCTAACACTTTTGGACACAATATCACATAGCTCATATAGGAATGAAACCATGTTTTGATATACAGTATATCGTTATAAAACATGGTTTTTAAATATCATTAAACGCAATAACTACAAAACATAAAGTATCTAAAAATGTGTTATCAACAAGAATGTTCATGTTAAAAATTATCCTAATGTCCTCGTATCCATGTTGATGAGGTTGACATTCTTTAGTTGTATAGAATAGTTATATAGGTAGTTCTATAGTTTATTCTAAGGTTGTTTTAAAGTAAATTTATGTGCTCAATTTACGTTCTATATTGCACATACCTTTGCAAATTGTATGCAAGGTAAAATAACAGTGGTACGTTCACTTTGTTTAATTAAAAAATATATATTAGTGTACCAATAAAAATATGTATTCATACACTTTTAACTGAGTAGTTAACAATGCAAAGGGTCGTGGTCAGTCATGCTACAGAGTTCCGTCCATTCAATTTTAATACTAGGGTCTTTCAACACTGCATTTCAAACCCGCAGTAGCTGAAATATGTAAATATCCCGTGTAAAATTTCTAGGTTTGCTTTCATGGCAGTGAAAGCCAGATGAGCGGAGCAATGAAATTTAATAGTTTTTAATAAAGCAATAAATAAAATAACGTATATAGATATAATATTTAACATATTTAACTTATCAGTTTGTCTCAAAATCATCAACATATATAACAAGTTCCATAAGTAAATTCCATATGGACATTACATACGTATCCTTTGTATCGGCATTTTTCATGTGTTTGCTTGCTAATGTGTTTTTTGGTGAACCCACATTTCTGTTTGAACCCGTCCTTGAACCTAAACCAATCGATATTTTCTCAATGTTGGCCAGATTTTGCAATTCGGGCAGAAATAATCCTGCATGGATCCATGAGATTAGAAGATTTCTTTTTTTACTTGCCTGCCTTGAGAGAATTTAACGAATTGATTTCACCATACCTTTATAAGGTCTCTTTATTGTTATTTTGTAAATTTTATTTAACATATGAAAAGGATTGTTTTACAAGCAAGTGTTATACATTGAACTATCTCAATACATTGTCAGGAGTATTTGTTCGTGCGTTTCAGGCGTTTATTACTCGTCTTCATTTTCTACAAATATCAGTTAGTTTTTGAGAATGAATTTTGAAAGTTTCCTTAATATGACACTCATATGCGAATTATTTTATTGTAAAACGAAACCACAACAACAACATTTATCCTTACTTACTTGGGTAGTTATATAACCCAAGTAGTTGCCAACACGACAATCAATATAAGAAGTGTGTTGCCAACACAATGATATCATAAAAAATATTTCAAATTTTAAAATATATTATAATGTATAGAACACGTTGTTTAAACTCAGTGGTAGACCTCGTGTTTTGTTGATAATAGCAAAAATAAACATTAACATTTTTGTTGTTACTTAAACTTTAATCTAACAATTTGACAGTATGCTTTATTAGTTAAATAAGCTTACGTTTCCATATGAAACAACAAGCTTAGGGCTTAAATTGCACAATATAATAAGTTTATTGCATTGTTTAAAGTAAATAATAAGAAAGCATATTCATGAATTTATTTCAAGGATATTCAAGCAGCTGATGATCCTTTTTAGATAACAATATTGATTGGAGAATACATAGTTATTAAAAACTGCAGATTCACGTAGCTGTTTTAATTCTCAATAACATAAGATAAATGTTATTAGTTATAACCTTATTTAGCTACATAAATCAAGTCTGTAAAATACTGTACCTATTCGATCAGGGGTTATTTCCAAATTAAAACTTTCTCTGTATTATCATTATCTGATTTTTTCCTTTGTACTGTGTTTAGGTCGTGGCTTGATTTTAACATATGTTATGATTATTTGTTTTGTTTACATTTACGTCGTTATTTTGCAACCATCGTGTCAACCCATAAGCCCAATGTTGAATTTTTAAAACTTTGGGTTACTTTTAAACTATATAGGCTTTATCAAAAATTGAATTTGGCTTCGTATAAAACCTTTCAAACATTTGTCAAAACAACTTTGGTAAGTTTTGATGAAATATTTCCAGCCGTTATTGAGTTTAAGTGTTAGAAAATTTGCATTGAAGTCGATCCCAAAGAAATTCACTTCGCTCCGCTCAATTATTGCCGATATTAAAGGCTTTAAACTTTTCAAGATTATTTACATGACTATTACATATCTACATCTCGAATTGGGGACTTAAAAAAGTGTCACCTCCAATGTGTTTTGTCTAGTTGCAAGCTTTAAAATGTTATCTTCCCAAAGAAACATGTAAGCTGATGAACAATTAATCGTTGGACTATTTAATGGAGGTATGTAAAAAACCTATTATTGTCCACTTAAAATCATTAAAATTCCTTTGGTGGTTTCAAAAAATTCAATCTCACCATGTTGAGTTTCTAGATTCAGGCCTACACACCAGAAAAGCTAAAAAGGTAAAACAATACAGTTAACGCTTCTGGAAGAGACAAGGCAACGATGAAATACACCTCTTTAGAAAACGACACCAGTCTCGTACGTCTAACAACTCATCAACTATTCCAATATGTTAAACAACTCTATCAAAGAGAAACTATGCTATCCCCTTATAACAGTAATTGTTGGCTATCCTTCACCAATTACTACTGTAAAAGTGCATTTGCACTGTTCTTATATGCAAATGTTGATATTGATAAATAAAAGAATATTCTTCGTAAGTTAAATACCACTCTATAAATGCGTTTTATATTTTTGTCTAATAACTTAGCTAATAAACAAACGCAAAACATTAAAGTTAATAAAATATTAAGGTATTTGTATTCAACATAAAAATGGGGAGTATGCTGACTCGTGTAGTGACTATTATATTTTATATAAACCATTTAATCCAAATGCTTGGTAATTTTCGGGGATAGAATATTGTTTGTGGGTGGCCACACTTACTTGAACTTTCAATTGTATTTTTTAGAATAATGTTAAAAATAAAACTTTAAAATAATATACTAGATTAACAGTTTGAAAACAGAAATATTTCAATTTTAATTGGCCCGACGAACAATTTTTTTATAGGGAAATGAGTTGTGCTGGGGAAGATTTTACGGCCTATTCCAAATGAGTGTTTGAACCCGTAATATCAGTTGAAGTTTGCCCATAATACAGACTGTATTCATTATGAACTTCCTTGGTGAAATAATATAAGGGAGTGGTGAGTAAACTTGAAAACTTACAAGATTTCGTAATTATTACGTTTAACCTCAGAGTAATAATGTTTCACCCTCAGGTGATTGAATCTAATTAAAATCCTCAGACGGTAAATTGTTTTGCTCGTCCCATACTATGTTACATAAGTTTTCCTACAGGTACCTAACAATGAACATGTTCTCTCACTGATTTGAGAAAGCAAAGTGGCCAATTCGCTCATCAGTGAGACAATGTTAACATTGTCTCACTCTAATTACTTTGTCTCACTCCAGATTTGCAACGTGAAGGCACGAAATAGTGAGCGCGTAACATGTAGGCAACGTCGTATGCGTGCGAAATACGTTGGCAGCACTGGCTGTAAATCAGCTGGTCAGCTGTTGTACTGTTGTATTTGTCACTTCACATTAAATGTTATATTAAAAGTTCACTTCTGTTTTAAAATAGGTTATGTTTCTTCACCAATTTATTTGTTTTATGGTAACTGTAAGAAAAGTATAATGTGCAACTCGAGTTCAAAGTACAAATTGCCTCACTTGAGAAACCATTCCTCACTCGCCTATGGCTCGTGAGTAAGGATTTCTCTCGAGTGAGTCAATTGCTCACTTTTCTAACTAGTTGCACAAATAACTATTTTTACTAATAAATATACAAGTAGCTAAAAATAACCAGTTTGTTATTAGTCTTGCTAGAGTACATAAGTGTACATATTATTAGTAGTTATAAGGGACTCCCCACTCCCTTATATTATTTCAGCTGGTCAGCTGTTGTACTGTTGTATTTGTCACTTCACATTAAATGTTATATTAAAAGTTCACTTCTGTTTAAAAATAGGTTATGTTTCTTCACCAATTTATTTGTTTTATGGTAACTGTAGGAAAAGTATAATGTGCAACTCGAGTTCAAAGTACAAATTGCCTCACTTGAGAAACCATTCCTCACTCGCCTATGGCTCGTGAGTAAGGATTTCTCTCGAGTGAGTCAATTGCTCACTTTTCTCACTAGTTGCACAAATAACTATTTTTACTAATAAATATACAAGTAGCTAAAAATAACCAGTTTGTTATTAGTCTTGCTAGAGTACATAAGTGTACATATTATTAGTAGTTATAAGGGACTCCCCACTCCCTTATATTATTTCACCAAGGAAGTTCATAATGAATACAGTCTGTATTCTGGGTAAACTTCTACTGATATGACGGGTTTAAACACTCACTTGGAATAGGCCGTAAAATTATAACACACTCTTAACTGACAGCCAACATGGCTTTCGGAAGAATAAATCTACATCCTCAGCTATAACAGCACTAATTGAGTACGTCCTAGACCAGATAGAAAACGAACAATACATTTCCGCCATCTTCCTTGATTACAGTAAGGCTTTTGACTGCCTGGGCCACGACCTGATATGCAAGAAACTCGAAAGACTCGGTATTAGAAACTCTGCGCTAGAATTGTTCAAAAGCTACCTAACGGGACGTTCACAAGTCGTGGAACTGAAAAACTCATCAATTGAAGTCACAGAAAGTTTCAAATCTTCAAAAATCAAGCTGACGAGAGGAGTTCCACAAGGCTCTGTATTAGGCCCGATTCTATTCATCTTATTGACTAATGACTTCCCCAAACAAATTGAGAGTGAAAATGCTGTTGCAATCATGTATGCAGATGACACAACCATTTTGATCAAGGACAACACAGCCCAAAACCTTTACCTTAATTCAAAATCGATCCTAAATAAAGCTATCCTCTACTCAAAGAACAATGACTTAGCAATAAACCCCACAAAAACTACAACTCTGAATTTCAGTAAGAAAAAAGACATAGTCCCTCAATTAGAGTATGTAACAATAGAAAACCACACAAAATTTCTCGGTGTTATCCTTGATAACAAACTAACATGGAAAGAGCACATCAACCACTTAAGCAAAAAAATCAGTACTGGAATATATGTCGTCAGAAGAATAAACTACATAGGCGGACTCTCCGTGGCCAAAACAGCTTACTTCGCACTGGTATAGTCGCATGTTAGATATGGCTTGACAGTGTGGGGAGGAACTTCAACAGAAAATATGAATCGAATTCTTGTCCTTCAGAAGAAAGCCATAAGAGCCCTCGCCAACCTTGTCCCACAACAGACTTGCAGACTAGCATTCGCAAACCTAGGAATCCTCACAGTGGTGTCACTCTACATACTTGAATCTATAAAGTATGTGAATGAAATAAACCCCCCAAGAAACCGAGACCTGCACCACTACAACACCCGTCATGGCTCCAAATTTGCACTACCAGTTCACCGAACAACTCTTTGGGAGAAAAAACCTTCCTACACCGGCTGCAAGCTGAGGAACCATCTACCTGACTACCTGAGAGACCTGACTGGCAACAAGCTACACCAGGAGTTGAAGAAGTGGCTAATCGCAAGACCCTTCTACTCAATAAAGGAATTTTATGAAAATTAATATGTACAATTCACTATTGTATTGACACTATTGTAATTCTTGACGAATTAAAAATAAAGAATATTGTATTGTATTGTATTGTACAGGTAGTCTGAATTCCTTCTTAAACTCTTACAGTTAGAAAGTTTCTTGAATGAGTTCAGCATGAGTGAAACATAATTACTAATATTACGGCTATATCTAGCAACAGATACGAAATGGTTTTTTAATCAATTCTAATCATAATGAAAATGGTATTGGCTATTGCATGAACCATGCATGAACACCCATTCATATATTTTAGCATCGCAATAGATAATGAATAGCATATAATTTAGCATACTGTGACGATAGAGACTTTGAAAGAGTCCAATTTACACACACGTTATGGTTCAGGAGATTTACTTACAATGAAATAATTGATAAAATTTACATTTTAATATTCATTAATATGCAAATAAACCGATTTTCATTTCTCAATTGTTTCAATTTTAAATATATTCTTCATCTAAGTGTTAGGGCTGAATATGATAATGAGTGTAATCAAAAAGTGTTCTATTGTTAACAAGTTCTTTGCACAACGATTAAACCCTAATATTTACAACCGAGTTTGAACGACAAATTAAAAAATTTTATTAATTTCATTGTTATAGCTTAAATAGTCCTACATTATTACTGCTTATATTTTGATTTGTGAGCATTGCCCAGCATTTCCCTCCAAGCATTGCCCTCCAAACACTTAAAAATACGATTTCGAGCCAATAATATCCAAGCTTTTTCATATGAGCACTTCTAAGCTCTTTCTTATGAGCACTTATTTAATTATTTTATGTTTTAATACTAAATGCATTTTAATGTAGCAGATATTATTTCATACCGATTTAAACTAGAACTGAAGCTAGTTCGTAAGTGTAATTCGTATTCATCCGAGCTTTGATCAAATAAACCATGCAACACATAATTCGTGAAAAACTATATTCGTTTCGAAATACCAAACTTGCACAACATAAAAGGCAGCGTCCCGGCCAATCTAATGAATGAAACCTTTTACATAAATGAACAACATACGCCCACTTCCAGCTTTGTAAATCTCTCAAATATTTCAATAATGGATAGCAAATTAATTGACTCAACTGATATATAGACATTTGATTTCATACAATAAAATGTCAAACTCACGCTTAGAAATGAATACAACTAAGGTTTTAAACTAATATCAAAGGAGTCAGAAAAGTATTTTGCGTTTGACTCGAGCAATAGAATATAGCTATGTTTTATTTTATAATTGAGTACAACGATTTATATTATTACTGTTAAGTTTTTATCATTATTTTATCGAGATACTGGCTGCTAGGTTATCTTTTCCTTTTGGGCAATATTCGTAAACTAATGACATTTATTTCCTCGAAAATTCTTTAATCTTAGATATCGCATGATTGTTAATTACGCGAGTTAGCGAGTGGGCGAGTTGGTGGCTTAGATGGTCTATCGCTTACACAAAACAAACTTGTATATTACGCATTTTCTTTTATAAATGGTCAAAAGTTCATCACTTTTACGTCAGACACGCTTATTAAATTTTCTTAAATTAAACTATTGTCAACAGAAAAATCACAAACAGCATATTCTATGTAAAGTATGACATAATCTTTTTAATATAACTTGGATGGTCGAGCAATTCCCTTCGGGCCAAATCCACGAATAATTGTAGTACCGCTAAACGAAACTAACGAGGACCCTTCTCATTGCCTGATGATAAATGACATCATATGATGGATGGTTATCTCACATAATAGACACTCTTTGTTTCGCGTAGCTGTGGCCAACATCGGATAATTAAATGATGGAAAGTTTGTTCTGCAGGCATTGCAACTTGATGAATTAAATATTTTACAACACGTGATGCAGTTTTAGGAAATTATCTATTGATATTTGGTGCGTAACTATATCACAAAAATACTACCATTGTTGTCTGTAAAATGTCTAAGCATTTCATTTTAAGCATCTTAAAATAGTAAATACTTTCGAGATTAATAGGGTGCTTAATAGGATGCAATTTAAAAATCTACTTTCTGGAACCTGTTGAAACAACCTGTGACGTAAAATTAAAATCAAGAGCTTCTATTTTGGTCCAAGCAGTTTTTTGTCTCCAACAATGAAATATGCTTATTGTTTTGTATAATTGCTATTAAAACATTTTTTCTTACAGATTACACACATATATTTACTGTGGTAATATACAGATTTTTCTATTTACTTTTATCTATAGAGTATTAGGAGGAGAGTAATAAAATATTCATAAAGATCAGTGGATGTATAAAATGTTTTATAGCTTGACTTTAAAAAAATATAAGATTTTTAATTCTAAAAATCACTCTTTCATATCTTTATTTGGAATATTCAGTTGTAATTATCATCACCTAAATCACTGAAGCTGAGCATATGAAATATTGCTTTGCCCTTATACCAATGTTATCAAGTAAAATTCATCATATTTTCAATAAGTTAATCCATGGTAATTCAAAAACAATAATGTGCTGTAAAGTGAAAAGCCAAGTTGTGTTTGAGCCGGTAATGCGGCAAATATCTAATGTTCCCGTGATTAATGACTTCATCATACCGTTGAACGTACTAATTACAACAATGATAGGAAAGAGGTTTCGTTTTATTTCTCATTTACAGCAAACTATTTTTTGAGTAAACATTGCATCAGTAGGCTTACGAAACTTTCGGGTTTCCTATTAAATAATTTTAAAAAATATTCTATAAAAATTGATATTGTTTTAAACTGTTTATCATTATGGTAACATTAGTGGTTTTTACTTAATATTAGTATTGTCTTTGCAATTTGGTTCCAAGAAAGTTTTTTTTTCGGTTTTAACCTCTTCAAAGTAGATCAACGCTGTTTAAATTATTGTGATAAAGTTCAATTATAGCAATCGATACAATAAAAGAGAGAGAGAAAAAGGAAGAGAACTGATGTTGGATCTTTAATACATAAATCAGTGAGAAATCCAGCACTTCAACCTTATCTCGGGCTTAACCTCTTCTGTCTTGTTTAAATACCACTTTACATATTGTCATGTGGTAAATAAGCAATACTTGGTGTAAATGTTTCTTTATGTTGCTATAATATACAATATTATATCATTAGTTTAACGAATTAAAAATAGATTTCAAATCACTGTTTGTTTTTTTCGGTTTCCAGAGTTTAGTCCATATAAAATAAGGAACGGTCCCACCAGACAAAAGATCATTTGCAAAAAAGTGTAATCTTAAATAAACAAAACATGAAACGTAAAAAACATATGAATTCAAACCCATTGTCAATATAATATAAAAGTCAGTGCTATATGAAAATATATATTATTAAATATATGTCTAGAATGTTTGACGTGAAAAAGAGGTGTTTTATGAGAAATGTTCAGCAAATAGGACAAAACACGACGATAGTGTTCATTCATTTGCCAACCTCATAATATTTAACTCATATATTTAAATGTTTGCTCTTAATTATACATATTTAGCTATACCCCACCGGTGATTTATGACTTGTAATAATTGATTCACCACTTAAAATATACATAATGCTACCATAAAAAGGAATGGTTTTGCGTCATCCAATATAATGTTTGCTTATAAAGACTTTATCGTTTTTACATCCAAGCGCTTTTGATATTCAATAATAATGATAACTAATGCTCATGTAAAATGACATAAAAAGAGAGTATTAGAGTTACTACTCTTGTTAATAATAGCCATGTAAATAATTAATTGTATTTAAATTTAGTTATATGTTTGCGTTTTTTTTTTTGCCTAAAATGAAGACTCTATTAGGAAATCTTCATCTGTTTATATTTTCATGGATAATTTAGAGGTGTTATTCTCGCAAGATTACTTGTAGTTTTCTTTGAAATTACTATTCATAATTTTGAATTGTTGTTTCTCGAAATACGTGTTTGCAATAGGAAACTATATCACTGAAAACTCAATCATATACCCAGAAATAGGACTCTATTATCGTAGTCTCAATCCGCAGGGAAATCAAAACATAAAATAATTTTGATATGGATTTACTCCAATGTTATTTTGCAATTCATACTTTGTTCAAACGAATGAACTTTTCTATTTCCATTATGAAGATTATATCTTGTTTTAGGGCTGAATTTTTTTAATTTTATTTAATAACTTACTTACCTATGATATAGTTTCAATAAAGTGGGGGTTTTTATAAAATTTAGCATTCAGCTTCTTAAGGATTTTAAATTAATTATACGTTGATTTATTAAATGTCTTTCGTTTGGGAGACAATGTTGAAAAGGTCAATACCCCAAAATTTAAAATTGTAGTTTTCTAAATACAATGTTACACCCATTAGAAGTATTAATGTTTGTCTTTATATATTTAAAAGACGAGGTACATGACAATTAATACAACCACAAGAATAATAAGAACAGACAATAAACCAGGTACTTTGGACATAGAATGGACACCAATAAGCAAACAATGCTTTTGTATTTTCTTACACTAAGACACAAATGCATAATTTTAGTCCCGGAATAGTGAACATTAAGGCAGCTTTTATAAAAATCTATATATCAATAATACGTTTTTTTTTTTATTTAGTCATTAATCTTAAGTTATTTCAAAGAGTCATGACCATTCTCCGAATTGTTGTAAAAGGTTTCAGTTCAAAAATGAAATTAAGTTTGCTTTGTATTTGATAAGTTATTGTTACTAATAAGTGAGTTAATAAGTTAGCTGTTAGTTAATAAGTTATTTTGTTAATAATTAAAAACACAACAAAACTAAGGTTAACTACATACTTATAGACTAGTTACTATATTGACAAGTATCATTCTTATATGAAAAATGGTAAAAAGTATGTTTCTAAGGTATAAGTTTGACAAACATAAATGTTAGTCATCCTTTGCTTACTTTATTCATTATAGTGCGAAGGCACAACATGTGCTCCACATAATAAAACCTCTGATTTTGTTTACCTTATTTCAGTTCTGGTAACATGCAGTTTCTCTAGAAATATAAAATCATTTGGTTTTATACCAAAAACTGTTCATAATCGTGTTTATTGTTTAAATTAAAATAGTTAAAAAATGTATAAAGTAATGCAATGCCAATCTTTAGCCTAAACATGACTTCGATGGGTAGATTATGGCTTAGCCTTTGACTCTACTATATCTCCCATGTAATCACAATAACTTTGATAGTGTTTTGTTAAACTCTTTAAGAGTATCGTGATTAAAAACATACAAATTATATATTTTATAAAAAATGTGTGAGTAAAACTAAACAGATTTTCTTTATTGCATACCTTCTTCCTCCACCTTCTAATGTAATTCAAAACGGATCCTCTGTGTTATAAGATGTATTTGTAGACTAATCTCGGCCTTTATTATAACGTCATTAAAATAGTAATCTTCGGAATAGTGGCCTCAGTTTAACCAAGTTGTAAAAGTATCCCCTGAAAAACCTCCCCTTTAAAATGGCCTTAAATTGAATAGACCTTTTGTGGATTTAGTGTTCTCATGATCAGCTGAAGAGAGTTTACTAGAGTTATGCCAATTTATTTAAATTTAAGGCCGGTACATTCAGGGGACGCTTTGTAGTTTCTTTTTTATTGATAATAAAAAACAAATAAATTTAAATCCACCACCATTAAGTTTTTTTTTTAAGTTCTTTTTGGTCTTATGACCATACGAAAATCCGACTAAATGGAAGTCTGTATATACTGTAAATATTAGTTTTATTTTTTTAAATTGTAAATATTGACGCAGCCTATCTAGCTTATGCTGGTATCAAGCCAAGGAGGAGGTAATAAGGTAACCAACTGTAAGTTATTCTAAGCAAATATACAGGGTGCTCAAAAAAGGTGGGACATATTTTACCTAGTGATTTTTTTGGTAAAAATAAAGAGAAAATCTTGGATATTTTTTTTTTGCCAAAATCGTTTCGTTTACCAGATATCCTCCATTTTGTATTTTTTTAACTAAACGTTTTTATTTTTGAATTTTTCAACCGATCTTTATAAAACGTGGTATGTAGGTTCAGGTAGAAAAGACCAATGATAGAGAAAAAAAATCATCTTGATTCAACTTAAAATTTAAAAATGGCGGTCATTTTAATTTTTAAACTTAAATTACCGTCAAAAACGGATAATGTTATGAAAGAAATGTCAAGAAAACTTTTACTTAGCATTTTTATTGCCTATCAAACGATACCAAGTTCAAAAAGATCGAATAAGAAATAGCTGAAATATTACGAATTTTAGTTGTAAAATGGGGTAGAATTAGGGAGAAGGTTTGCCCCATTTTACAACTAAAAATCGTAATATTTCAACTATTTCTTATTCGATCTTTTTTTATCGTTCTTATTGAATTTAGTATCGTTTAATAGGTAATTAAAAATGCTAAATAAAAGTGTAATTGGAATTTTTTTCATTAAACCAGTTGATTTCGAGTAATTTGAGTTTAAAAATTTTAAATGACCGCCAATTTGAAATTTAAAATTGAATCGAGATGATCTTTTTTATGACACGGGTCTTGTCTACCTTAACATACATACAAAGTTTCATAAAGATTGGTTGAAAGCATTAAAAGATAAAAATGTTTTTGAAAAAAACAAAATGGCGGATATCTGGTTAACGATTTTGGAAAAAATGCTATTCTTGATTTTCTCTTTATTTTGACCCAAGGCATCACTAGGTAAAATATGTCCCCACCTTTTTTGGACTCCCTGTATAATTCACACAGTTATACACTAACGGTATTGTTCATCTTCTGGAATTCTGACGAAATAGTAAAACATTATTTGTTTAATATACCGTTAAATAAAACAGTAACAAAGAATATACATTAGCGAAACCAAACGTTAGCAAGATGAAACACTCATCAACACAGGGATCATAATAAACAGGTGCTGATAAAATTACTTGAAATATTCGTGATCAATAGTTCTGATCAAACTAATAAACAATGGGTGATAAACATATAGCTATGAAAATAGCATTAACATTTTACCGTTTCGAGTAATGATATTGTTAAGTCAAGAGTCAGTATCAGTTACTAATATTTGGGACCAAATCGTAGGGAGTATTCTCTTCAAATGTGGCAGATGCATTTAAAAAGCTACTTTGGCCAAGTCTCCCGGACGTTATCCACTCCACACTTCAAGTGAGTGGCCAACTCTCATATACCGAGACCTTCCACTCTGTAGTAGCGACATTTCACTTATATAGACTTACCTCGACGGACCAATCTACTTGGCCTCTAAACTAAGAGTAGCTCTCAGAACTTGATTTAAAAAATTTGAGTTTAAACTTAAAGAGAGTAGGCGTTGTGGTATCTTACTTTTATAATGATAAGAGTAAGACACTGCGACCATCAACAGCACTTAGTTGCGGGTTTTGTTGGAATAGTTTCAGACTTTTGTTATACCTAAACCTACAGTTTAGGTATAACTGTAGGTTATATTTACAAATTCGGTAATCGGTGTTTGATCAGATCCAAGATCAGGGTACAAAGATTTTTGTAGTATTAAAATGTTGAACTAAAAGGTCCCGTCTCTTGGTATCTTAGTACGTCCCAAACGCTAAAGACCTATGTTTGTGCAAAGATCACACATCAGGTACTTGAGTATACGGTAGGCCTATGCTAAAAATATAAAAAAAAAAAATTAGTGAAGATGTATTTTGCAATACAAACGGCATCATAAAATCAATTAGCCTAAGTCTTGAAAACACAAATGTTTGATCCAAAAAGTTAAATTGTAACGGCCATTATACGACATCGTTAATAGTATAAAACGAATACATCAAATAATGTTGAATTTGAACTTTGTTTTAATTTGAAATATTTTTCCTTTACTGTTTGGATAGTGTGTACATGACGCTTACACATAGTTAACAGAACTAAAAGCGAACGGAATATGTTACATTATTGCATGCCCTAAGTTGGTTCCAGACCTTTGACGCTGCCGAATGGGTGTATAAATCGACCCAGCTCATCTAATTTCTCGAGATATCCATCAGACTCTTAAAATGAATTCATTGGCGAACTTGGGCTTTTTAGCGGCAAAGAACGTAGTCTGCTTTCATCAAAAGTTGTGGCAATGCACTTTGAAGTTTAGAACCTCCCTACCTAGTAAACCACATCGTTGCTGGCATACCAACATAACAGTTCGCTTTGAAATGTTCATTTTATTATAGAAATGTAATAATATACCGTGTTTAGAGTGGAAAAGTATATTTAAGTAATATAATTATTATACCGTACTGATGCCTCAACAATGTTAAAATGTGAATATGTACATATTTCATATACAAATATTTGGAGAATTTCACTTTAAACGCATTTTGAAAGTTCATTTTTTTACTTAATGTGTTTCACAATTTCGATGGTTTAGGGTACATAGAGATTGCATGCAAACACAAGGACATGTAAGTTCATGGCTCCAAAGAACAAATTTCATACTAACAAACATTTTCAGCGAAAACATTTAACAAAATATCAAGCGTATAATTGAATTTGAATTTTACTTTTGTTCTTTGTCAATTAGGTATTCCTAAAACAAAAATGATGAAACATTCAAGTTATTTTAGTATATCATACGTTGGTTGAATAATCAAGTTACCAGGAATATCGTCATACGTCAAAGAACCAAATTGTACAAATTCCAAATGTAATAATTCAGTCAACTATTCGCTGCAATGAAGTGGAAAATTCTTTACGAGTAAGGTATTGTTTTTTGAAAACTGTGGCTATTACTATAAATGGTTTGGTTCTAAATTTAAACGTTAGCACTAATTTTTTTTACTTGAATAAAAACAAATATAATAATTCACCAGTATAACCTATAACCAAATATGGACATTGGATGTTGTTGTTAATAATACGTTTTATTCCACTTTATGCAAAATTAGGGAATACATCAATAGGACTGAGATCTTAAATTATTCTTCTTTCATTTTTAGAGTAAAGAAAGTAATATTTTAGCATATAGTAAAAAATTCTTTTCAGTCAATGGAATGGAGAGAAAAATTTTGAGAAATTGCTATAGAATGGAGTTTTTTTTTTCTCTTTTAAATTTTTATTTGATTGTTTTCTTTGCTGATTTCCAATAACATAATCGAATTCCTTCTAATATGTTTTTTTTATTGTGAGTAGATAATTGAAAATAGTTTGTTATCGTTAAATATTTAATAATTTTCAATAAGATATCGCATGTAGTAAGGGAACAGTGGGGGGGACGAAGCCTTACTCTACCTTACCAACCACCGCCACAGACCTAGGACGCGGCAACACCCAGTAGACAATAAGGGCGGCGTTTGCACGAGTCACTCCAGAAATGCTGAAACGAATGAGCTAATGAACTTGGCGTCGAGTCAAGCTTTGCCAAGACAACGGAGGTATGCATGCCGATGTTTTGGACAAAAAAAATATGTTCACTTGGTGTATTCCGCAATAGATTTATGATTAAAATAGATTTATATGGTTTTAATCAACACCAATTTAAATTACCTTTAGTGTAAAGGGTCTTTTCGGCCACCATGAACACGCAAAACACGGATTTGTAGGAAACCTTAGTAGTTAAAACTCATATTTTTATAATAATGGCGTTAAACGTGAAATTATTCTTCTATATTGTTAGTAAAGTCTGTTATGTCTTATCATACATTAAACACATACATACAGCATGGAATTACTGTGTTATGCATTGGACATAAAACATGAGGTAACTGTTCATTCCGCTGTCATCCTCAGATGTACTCACATTCATATCTATAAATATTGCTGTATACATTAGCTATAACACACATAAAGATACCTGCATTATATATCTGAAACCACATAAAGAATTCATAACGGTTCAATAGACTTGGATTTATTTAAAACTAGTTATTTGGATTTCTATCCAGATTCAACAACTAAGACTCTGTTTTTGTTTGAAAATACGAGGTACCCCAATTTGATGACGTTTTTGCAATAGTAAAAAAAAATAACCTTTATATCGTTTGAACATAAAGTACCAATACCAAACCACTAAATAAGTACTACCATAAAGTTACCATAGTTAAGGTTACCAATTATCACTTTTAATGTTTGGGAACATAAAAATATTCTAATTATATATGATAATTAATAATAAATAAATAAATAATAATAAGTCAATAAATAATAATAAATAATAAATAATTATACATGTTAACCAAAATATCACTTTAAAAAAATATTTATATCTTTTTAAGGTTAAAAAGAGGAATTTTTGGAGGGAAGTTAACCTTAAAAGCTTTCTCAAAATCAATTCCTGTTTATATATATTTACTTTAAATAAGTACTTTATAAGTACTATAATTTGTATTTGTGAAAGTTAACTCTAAATTATTTTCCATAAATTTCTCCTTTACGGAGATATGATATTTACAAATCTTTAGTTAGGAACATCAACCTTTACTTCTACTATAAAAGGTTTTGTTCAGTGTAAATATTGTATAAATCTGTTGCCTTGCCTAATACAATAGAGTAGAATTCTAGTTCTAAATGTATCGTAACAAGTTCTTGTACCGCTGTTTATTATTTCATGACAATAAAAAGGTGTCGGTTCGTTCGTATGTAGTGATCCTTTTTATTATTCATTGCTGGGATAAAAGTTTCAAAACGTGTGGACCTAAGTAACACGTACACAATGTGTGAATACTTTAATACTTGCTTCCTCCATTTTCGACAAACAAAGTTGGATAGATTGCGTTAAAAACTTATAAAATCACTAGACAAATATGTAAAATTTAAGCTTAACTGACGGATGGGACTCAGATTTTTGAGAAGGCGAGGGACTCCGTCAAACAGTTCTTTGGTCGAGTACAGGGGCCTACTGACTAGGCTCTTGCAAAGTTAATCAAAGATCTGTGATCAATAAGTTTAAATAGTGCGATTGGAACGTTCCAGAACGCTGTAATGTATTTTTTACCATTATAGATACAAAAATGAAATTTGGTAAATCAATTATAGCCGTACATGTCTACTCTTTTAAGCTATTATTACTGCTTTATCCCTTAAGGTAGACGACTCACGAGGAGTCAGAAGAAATTCTTAAATATCAACATAAATCGAGTTTAGTATTAAATTGAAGGTCTCCGTTAGTAATACATAATGCCACAACCCCGAACGTAAACGGACAATTGGTGAAAAATTACTGTTCAAAAATTCCACGAGGCCCCTTTTACGCACCTACGGTCGCCGCACGATGGTAGCCGCTGCGATTCTTGCATCACATATTAAACCACATACTTTTATGCGCAGCGTTGCGTCCCGCTCTATAGTTGCCACCCGCAAGTCCAGTGTGGCAGGCCTAGGAAACGTTGTAGGAAACGCAGTTTTTTTTTTTGCGGCTGTATGTACATTGTTTCTTACGGGAGCTTTTATGCACTGTGGCGCGGGCCGCAACCTGCCAATGCTACCAGTGGTATAAAACATGCGGCGCCGCAAGTTCCAAACTTCGTGGAAATTTTGCAGCCGCATCAATTTTGCGGCACGATAAAAACCGCAGCCGCGGTACATAAAAGTGGCGTGAATGTTTTGGGCGACCGCTAGAAGTTGAACGAAAATCATAAACGAAAGATTAGGTTGATACGCACATCAGATTAAAGCTCTGCCAATTTTGACTCGGTTGCCCGTTTCAGTTCGAGTTTGCGGCAAAGTTTTTTAATAAAAATTAATTTTAATTTGACAGACATATAAGCACTTAAATAAACTTGATGATACCCTTGCGAGCTTCTTTTATTTGAAAATTGTGTCTCACTCCTAGCGGGCCTTCCCCCTTAGGCCCAATTCACACCGAACGGACGTCGGGCGGAGACGTGGCACGGACGTGGCGAGGACATATGTCCGTTCCTCGCCTCCCCATGTAAACAAATTGGTCAATGCACACACAAGTGACGTGGCGCGGGCGGCCGCCCTCCCGCCACCGCCACGTCGCTTCGGCGTCCCTCGTGGCGTATCGGAAGTGGCATGTCCGTAGCGCGCCCGTTGTTCGGACTGCAAAAATTGTACTATACTTACCAACCTTCTTGTGTATAGTGTGCTTGTACTTACCAACCTTGTTGTGTAGAGTTGTTTTTGTGTAAATTGTGAGTTGTTTCTTCACTATGCGAGACGACATTGAATTTAATATTAAATTTTGTGAGGAAGTAGAACAATTCCCTTGTTTGTACTAATTAAGTTGACAGAAATTAATTAACACCATTGACATTAATAGAAATAAGCAAAAACCAAAGCGTCTAGTCTACATACAGGTTATCTCGCCACTCTACCGTCCCTTCACCGTCCCTTCGGTGTGCATTGAACACGCCACGTCACTGCCACGGCTGTGCCCGACGTCCGTTCGGTGTGAATTTGGCCTTAAGAGGCAAAAAAGTAATAATAACTTGAAAGAGTAGAGATTTATAGTTATTATTGATATACCAAGTTTTATTACTTCATCTTTAATGGTAAAAATATATTACACCTTTATCCATTTGATCTTTCATGTGCCTTTTCAATCACACTATATCCACCCTGTATATAACATAAACTATTTTGTTATAATATTTTTTTATGAACCATATCATCACCATTAAATATAAGTAAAACACTTGGTCCAATAATTATTCTCAGTTCTATGCTATTCAAGTCATGTTCAGAGCAGCACTAATTTACATATATTAAATTTGTTTGGACACAAAAGGTTTTACAAGTGTTAAAAATATTACTATTTTATTGATCGATGTTTTATTCAATATTTATTTGGCGTCTTATTAAGGAGGCTTGGGTTATGAATATCATCGATGAAAAAATTATGTAACAAAAACTGTATTGAATCATAGTATACAAAAATTTTGTCATGTGCAATATTAATTAGCTATTGTATAGCATTTTTTAATTAGTTTTCGCAGAACGTTGACTATAATAGATCGATTACATTTACCAGACTGGAAGTATTTAATTAGCAGTTTTACCGATTTGAAAATGCAGATAAAGATTGCTTTCTCTATTAAGAGGGATGTTGTTATAGGGAACGTTATCCTTATCCCGTGCATACTCAATCTACTATCTTACACAAACTTTGGCAGCTCTCCTCCGCAGTAAATAATAACAAAGGCTATAATTTACAATTCATATGCATTGCTTACAGAGTCTCATGTTGTATACATAAAATGTTTTTATTATTTTATTAGCTGTTATTAGATCAAAAAATAAATACTGCAGAGGGAAAATTTAGTACCCCTTCCACAGCAAACCTGCAGACTAAGCAAATTTCTATTTGCCTGAATCGGTTTTTATAAAAACATTTCCTTAAATATACCAAATTAGTGTATTTCCTATTTAATTAAAACTAGGTTTACTGAGTACTTAGGTTTGCTGGTTAGCTGCTAGAGAACCAAATAAATATATTTTTTTATCTTCATGGGTTGGTATGAAAGAAAGAAATTTAAGAAATTTTACCAAAATATAACAATAGAAAAATATAAAAATATAATAAAAAAACAACAATTTACTTATGAAATATTCTCCGTAACCATTGAGTGTACTGCAACGTTTTAATATACTAAATGATTTGTTTCTAAGGCTCTACATAATTGTTTCGAAATAAATTGTAAAAGTTTAAGTTTTAAGAGGGAAAACCAATACACCCCAATAAAACCACTCCCTTCAAACTTCTCACTGATAGAAGATTGTTTTCTAAATACAAATATTTATCCGACATAAATTTAACTGGAAGAAATAGGCATATATATTTTTTATAAAATTTGTGCGGTAACATAAATACATAGTATGAATTCTAAGTCTAGAGTGTTAGTCAAACATAAGATGTTTTATAGAGTTTTAATCGTACATAGGACATAAAACACGACGAAACTCTTCATTTATTTGACAGCTTTACATGTACTCGAACTCATACCTATAAATATTGCCGTTTAAATGAACCACTTTAGCTGTCCATTACTGGGACATCCCGAATTTAAAATGTCTACTGGATTTTTTATGACGGCAATACGCTTTTGATGTTTATCCGTAATGGCCTTTTAAGATAGGTTCCAATAACGTTGGGTTTTAATGTTGGATAATTTTTACTGTGAAATAACAACGCTATTAGGATATCAAATTATTTTGATGGATACATTATACAGATTTTAATCTTACGCGTGCTTATATTCCCAATTGAAATTTATATGACATGTCAATGTATGCATCCCAAAATATTGAATTGTAAAAGTTAACCAAATCACTCAATAAAAATTACACATACGGAAATGGTATTTTGTTGGCTAAGGTATTAACATGGTTTGGACCCACAAGGCAAATTAATACATTAAAGGATTTTAACGGGGGTTGGACGCCTTATACATGACGTAATGACATTGTTTATTCTACAGTATAATTTAAGCAGTCTGCAATTCAGTAAAACCTTTTAATACCATTAATACATTGTTTGAAACACATTTTATTTTCAAATTTAATAAATAGAAAATAACGAAGTTATTTTATATTTTAATTTCAATAAAATATAGATGTTTACTTTTACACTAAGTTTAACTTTTTTTTTATTGGGAATTTTTATTACTCAACCCTTAATTATTGAAATTCATTTAAGGACTTTTGTATTTGTTTAAGTAAAAGGCAGCATTTAATTTCTTTAATTCCGCGAATACATTTTTAACAGCTATTGTAGGTAGTAAGCTCATGGTCTCGAGTTATTCTAATAAAAAACTACCATTGTGTTTGTTCTTTTTCTCTAAACAAAAATAATTTATGATGGAAATTTCAATTGTGGTCCAAGTTGTTAAAAATGATTTCGGACGTTTCAGTAAGCAAAGAGTTGCGTTTTTCCATATCAAGCTTTGTCAAGCTTGACTTATAAAAGCCATATAGTACTTATTGAGTCGGATTTGTTATTCAAACTAGTTATTGAAAAAGCGTTTCTTATTACGGAATATGAGTTTGTTTACTATAAACTGACACAAAGATGTAAACAAAACCCGATTTAAAATTGTAATTTTTTGCGGTAGTAATCTACTTATCTATATTAAAAGAAAAAGTTTATTTTGTTGCCAAATAAAGAGTAACATGTGTATAGCTCTAAGTGTGTAGTTTCATGACAGCCTTAATTAAATCTTACCTTACCTAACTAGTTAAAATTAATATATTACGTATTTAAAATTGTCATCATAAACCTTAAGTTCTTTCATTGTTTTAGGTGTTGTTTAAAAGGGGTTTCTTTAAAAGGATATTTAGCTTATTTGTATCTGAAAAGTCACTTGATAGTTAACGAACTACAAAGCAAACTACGAAGAGTACATACAATGTCGACAAGGTGTATTATTATATAGAAAAACAGTATAGGTCCAAAGTAGGTTTCTACGGTATAATTTTGACAAACATAAACATTGCAGTCATCCTTTGCTTACTTTATTCATTAACCTGCAAAGCTGCAATATGCTCTAATGAAACCTCTGATTTTGTTTACCTTCTTTCATTTATACTAACATGCAATTTCTCTAGAAATATAAAACTGTTTGGTTTCATACCTAGACCTTCTCATGAAAGCTAAGCGTGTTAAGTAAATTTAAATGAGATAAATAGGTAACTTAAATCTTTGGTCTAAACATGACTTGGCTATTCTTTGGAAAAATCACCAACAACCAAGAAAACACATGCCTAAGATTTTAAAGTATCTGCTTCTCATAAATGAAGGAAAACTTCACAATTAAACACAAGAAAAGGTTTAAAATAGAAGTAAATGAATTGAGTTTACTTGGTATGAGAAATTTAACTATATTTAAAGTTATAAACAAATAAAAATAAACTGTATCTTCTGACGATATGAACTGACTAATCAAAATAAAAATTTAAAAAATTCCAGGAGATAAAATAATATATATATAAAAGCCTCATCCCTACAGTAGGATAAAATAAAAATTCAATATAGCAATAGAGTTTATGGTGTTTTGTTAAAATTGTTATTTCTTCATCTTACGATTAAACACCAAGATAACTTACTATTTATTCAATTGAAACCGAATTGTATGTGAAGCTAACCCTGTTTCTTTGTTATTGCTTCATGCAAAAACTAGGAAATTAGAGTCATTTATTAAGTCGAAGAAGGTTTACCAATAAAGTGGTTTAGATTCTCGTCCCTACCATCCTCATGTATTTTATGGTGGTTTTATGGTTATTTTATGGTATATACATGGTTATTTTGTTTTATAAAATGCCTAATTAAGCTGGATATCAGAACGATTGGTCAGCCCTCTTAGTCTTTATCAAAATTTGAGAAATCTGAAAGAATTGTTTAACAAAGTTACACCAATGTGTAAATATAACCTCCCAACATTTACCCCATTAAAACCCAAACTCAGCCATAGATAAAACTTGTTGTATGTATTGGTTTTCCATTGATATACTGAAAAGAATGCCTTAAGAATGTTTGAGCCCAGTTGAGCCGAAATACGGTGAGTAGTGTCGTTTCTTTCTTGTTAGTAAACCAACTGAAAGCTGTTCTATGTAAATAAATTTATTCATAAAGCTGTGCATTATTGTTCGTCTTCTCTGGTATTACAATTTAAGAATAAAATATTTTTAAATGTACCATAAAAAATCAATAAATAATTTAGTTAATATTAGCGAACCTAAGCATATCCAACGTGAAATATCCATCAAACAGATGGTATGACAGGCTAAGGAATTTACTTGCAATAATTTTAGTCAATGATAAGGCCTAACCCAACCGACAAGTTGTGATGTAAATTTGAATAAACCATGAGAAGCGTTACAGTTCTTGTCAATAATTTTAGTATGTGCTAAGGTGATTATCAATACAAATGGTTAGCACCTAATAGTATGGAGTATTTTCTACCAAAGTGGCGAGAACAGATGCATTTATAAAGCTACTTTTACCAAGGCTGCCAGACATATCTACCCCGCACTCCACTCAAGTGGCAAACTTTTTACTCATATAGCGAGACTTTCCATGTCTTCTAAACTGACATGTAATATCAAAATCATTTAAGAAGAACTTAACCAAAACTAGTAATGTATGCTGATATTACAAATTTAAAAAAAGTATTGTGACATCTTCTTTTTTGTGTTTAAAGTAGAAGCTTCTCCTTTAATTTGTGCTGTGTTCAGGTTTTCGTAAATTCCGTCAACAGTTTTTAGGGAGTATAAATTTGCATTTTCGTAATATTCACTTTTTGATTGCATTACACATTGTTCCCTATATGGTGACAACGAACTAGGCTGTAAAAATATTCTTTTATTTACGAATGGTTGAATTTTAAGGATAGTAATATAACAGTTAACTGATATATAGTTAAATTGGGGTGTTGTTCCATACTTTATTAAATTACAGGTCTTCCAAAAGCCCATAAATTTACATGACACTGAAATATATTATTTTAGTACACATTTAAAATAAGATTAATTTCAACGACATGTATGAAACACTCTTGTTGACTGCAGTCGATTAGGGGGAGCGAGCTGGTCTAGTTGTTGGAGCACGGGACGTTGGTCTACGAGGTCCCGGGTTCAAATCCCCCAAAAACACCAATGGATTTTATCCCAGTGGTAATGCCGCAACCCCTGGGTCTAAGCCTGAAGTAATGTCAAAAACAATCCCAGGCTCGTACCTAGCGTCCTAGGACAAAAAAACCGAAAACTACGATCGATAAGCTACTTCTTTGTCAAAAAGTAAAAACAAAGAAAATACTTACGGAATTGATGTACAAAAGTGTGCATGTAAAGAGACAGGAATATAGATAGCATGGATCTATTATGACGAGATTATTTATTGATAAAGGGGATCAGTTGGTAGCAAGGAAGACCTAATACAAGAGTAGTAATTAATTTTTTTCTAGTCCTGGCACCTTAATAAACAAATTGCTAGTTGTAATCTGTAACTAAAATGTCCTACCTCGTTTGCTTAGTACAGTAAATTCCACACGCATGCTTAAGTCAAAATTTTATGCATAGGGCAAGATATGCGAAGGCCATCAAATGTAATGAACGTTTAACTACTCAATAGTTTAGTTTAAACACAATATATTTTGATGGAAAAAGTCGGGTGGAAAAATTAATCCTCATCGACTATTATATTATTCTTCATTCTTAAAAGCTTACCACTTGGAGAATTAAATTGGACAATTTTGGAAAATGCTATTTCAATAATATAATGTGTAATATACTTAGGCTAAGAATCGAAGCCACGGACTTTGAAATTTAGAACCTCCCTATTCAGTAAACATCAGCTTTGTGCTTATGCTAGCACATCAGTGTAACAATAATGCACTTCGAACAGTAAAAATATACATGCACATGTACTTGGGTTCTACATGCGTATACTGTATAAGTTGTACGTTCAAACACTGGATTCGGACAATTTGGACAGTGTAAAATATTCTCGTCGCGTAGTGGCCATTTTATTCGGACATTGGCCGAAGCGAAATGCTCGATTTATTCCGTAATGATTTCAGATGTTTTAATTTACCGACTTATTTTAAGCTGACGTTTCATTTCAGGTTATGGTTATTAGCTGAGCCCATCAATTTGTCTTCTTTTTTAAGAGCAGAAAGAATAGATGGCATTTAGTAAATCTATTGGTGCAAGGATTGAAGAACAAACTATAGTAAAATACATAGAATTAGGTTTATTGACTTTTAAGAGATGTTTATTAAATTTAACTTTCCAAACGGATCTTCAATAAAATAGCAAAACTAATATAATGGCCTTTAAATATATTTTATTTTTATCGTCAGTTGGGCATAGAGATTAGTTTTGCGATTCTTAAAGATTTCGTGATTTATAGTAAAACATTGAATTGGTATAAACCAAAGAATATAAAAGTAATTCCCCATCTCGTATTCCTTAACTAAAATGTTAGTTTACCTATTAAGAGTTTTTTTAATTTTATTTTTTTTATGAATTAAAACTAACAATAAAAGCTAGTTTGTCTTCTTTGTTGTTTTTTGATCTTTTGTTTTTTTGATCACTTTTGTCACAGACTATATGACAAATCAATTGATATAAGGCCATAAATTAAACTATCCATTATAAATTAATTCCTTTCATACAAGTTATTAGTGCCTATCATGTTTGTTTTATTGTAGGCATGTAGGTTGTTTACTGTAGGTATTGATTTAGAAATTTCTTAACATTTTCCAGTAGTTATTTTATAGTAGTTTAACCTTTAGCATTGTGCTACAAAGCATTGTTTGCAAACTCTGATGGATCCAATATCGTGGTAGATGACTATTATACTTATTATTCATATCTTTTCTTGGCGCATCGTTTTCGGAGACAAATTATTGGTGGGTTACTTGTTGGTTTATTTTCTTGATAAAGGAATTTGAATTATTGTTTTTTTTTTTTAGAAGCACAACTACTTCTACTACGAAATGCAAACTGTTCGAGTCCCAGCCGTTGGTACGGTATGTTTTGAACTTTTGAACTGGTACATAACTAGCTTGACTATTCGACAGTAAATTTAAACTACAAACCAACTAAAAACAGTTCCACCGGTGCCTTCGTAAAAAATAATCTGATAAGCATTTATATAACATTTTCAAAGCCCTTTCGTGGCTCTTTTCATCTAAGAACTGCAAATATAAAATATAATGCTATATTATATGACGATAGTCATGAAATGACAGAAAATGTGATAAGTACAAAAACAGTTGACACGCTGAGTGTTGTCTAGGCACATTAGCTATATTTGAAAAGGGTAATCCTTAAACTAACAGGTAGTTAGTCTTTTTATTTAACTTGTGACGCAAAATTCTAGGGGGGGGGATAAACTAGTATTCACCTAAGTCAGGCTAGGCCTACCCCTAGAACCGGCCACATTCAAATTTCTTCCCCGGTGTGCTCAGAAGGAGCCGAGAAAAATCCAGGGGTCGATACGATGTTGTCACGGCTTTGACTGATCAATTTATTTAAATTTTATCGAAGGCTCAGAGCTCTAGAAGCGCTCAGGAAATCATGCAGACGCTCAGCATCGATAGTTGGAGTAGCCCTGAGTTGGAGCTATATCATCCCAGCCTTCGTAAAAGTGTTTTGGAGAATTTAGCCTAACTTTTGGAATAACTCTGTAGGGCCGACGAGTATTCAATCTTAGCCAATGTGATATAGATACGCGTATTAAACTTTAAAATAATTAACTAAAGGCCTAGGTAAATAATGTAGAATGTAATATAACGTAAAACCCAATCCCTACAGAGTCGTCGGGGCCTAATTAATATAACTAGACGGATAATTTAACGTGAGATGATTTAAAATAAATTTAGTATTAATTTACGTAGCTGATTGTTAAAATCAGCCTGCTCCCAAGACTTGATTCTTTCACCCGCCAAAGACGGGGTTTAGAACTTAGACGACAAGTCTCGGGGTATTAAAACGTCGAATCGATTGTAATAATTTAAGTAATAATTCGTTAGGCGGATGAAACAAATGTAATTTCGTGGACAATTAATTTAAAACCAACCGTAAGATAATCCTCCGCTAGTCACTGAACGGCAGGAACTGGTGGGTCAAGACTCCAATCGGCGAAAACTAAGTTAATAAAATTCAGACAAATATAATCGAACTTAAACGGGTAAAAATAAGTGGCAGACGAGTATGCGTATGTTAAAAGAGTATTTAAATGAAAGTAGGAAAGTCTGGAAACGTAGCTAACCTGAATCAATATCGTATGGCGAAGTTAGTTTCGTTGCGCGAAGAGGCTTCTCGTGAACGAGTCGACGGTCGAACAGCGAATAATCTTGTCCGGCCCCAAATCCCGATTTCCTCGGCCACGATTGCGGTGGCGCTCTCGGAAACTAGCCAACAGGTGATCGGGGATTCGGTCTAGTTATCGTCTGTCATCGTCAATCAACAAACACCAGCTTGAGGTTATGTCGCCGTTGTCCGTAATAAATACTTGTAAAATCGGTCGGTTTAACTTTGTATGGTGAAAAAGAGTGCTATTATGAATAAATATGTAGTTGTGGGTGTGTTTGTGTACTTCACTGTTATTAAAAGTAGGCATACGTTCTTTGGCCCATAGCCCAAGCTAGGGCCAACACATAGGCCTAGGAGTAGGCTACTGTGGATGAAAACTTGTAAGTTATGGAGTTTGTTGATTAGTAGTACGTTTTTTACCCCCCTTAAAATTTGGTACCTCACACCCCTTACCAACTTCACAAAAAACAAGAGACAAAAAATTTTAAACGTAGGGGGGATTGTCCATTGTCCAAAGGTCTCGTAAAAGGGGTAGCTGAAGAAACGGTGTTAGATCGGGAGAGGTCGTGTACGAGAGGGAAAAGGAAACAAAAAAAATAATATCTTCTTGAAAATAAAATAAAAAGGACTTCTCAAACGAAAATAAAACCCAACTGGTATAAAAAGACCTCTCGTAAAATCGGGAAAAAGGATGAACGACGAAACAAAAAAAATTCTTCTACTTGGAAACGAAACTTAACAACTCGGTCTATCTACATTCCGCTAGACGACAAACTCTATAAAACAAAATCTCTCTTGAAAACGAAACTCTGAACTATTCGAGGAATGGGACCGCACTCTAGAACAGATTATAAGAGCCCCAGAAAACGTCGGACCTGATTCGGCCGCACGCGCATGTACGTCCCCCCGGAAGCTCGACACGTCACCGTTGTGTTCAGCGGGCGTGAGGCGCGCCACTGCCTCAGCCAACCGCCGAACGAGGTCGTAAGGAAGCCGGCCTAGGTCTGACGAGTCTAGCGTACTGCGACAGAGTTGGTGACGCCGATGTCTCCTCGCGTTCCTCCTGTCCACGGGCCAGGCATCTCGCCGTTCGTCATCTTGCCGCGGTCTCTCCCGCGAGTGCGTGCGGGCCGGTTGGCCTTCCGCTGCACGTCCCACGACTGGGGCTGCGGCGGGTGCCACCGAAGGCTCTTCCGCTGGCGTCAAACCCCCATCCACTTCGAGATCTTATCCGGTGTCGAGGACGAGGACATCATCGTCCATGTGTTTTTGAACTTCGGGGCTCTTCTCCGCCCGCTCAACGTTCTCAGCCACGCCCGAGGCCACCGTCGCCACTGTGGGAATCCTCTTCGGCCCAGGGCCACCGCCAAGGGGCCTCTTCCGCGTCGGCGGCGCGAACAAATCCTGCCCGATTTGAAGGTCCCCGATCGCCCGGTCAAGTTCACGGAGCTGCGGGTCGTACTGTGTTGTGATGGTCTCCACCCTGTCGGGCCCGCAGACGTCCATTGTCACCGTCTCGGCGGGTCTTTGGCTCCGAGGCGACCAAAACGAGACGCGGGGTCCTCTTGAAGGAGAAAAAAATCTTCATTGTCAAAACGGCCCCATCGAAGTACACCCGCGACCACGTTCCTAGCGGTAACCGGGTCAAACCGGCGGGTGATGTCTGAACGTCGCGACAGGCGGTCTGCACACACGCATACGAGTAGTGCGGCCGATCGTTCGTTTGGAGCGACCGGCATTCCAGCCGGCGTGCCCGTCCTTCGCCACTCCGTTTCGTCGAACGGCCGGTTTTCTCTTTGTGCAACCGTCTTCAGGAAGTTCTGTACGTGGCTGAGGATCCCGTCACGTGCGCGATAGTGTGGGTATTGTCCGTTCCCTGGGCCGAGCGCTCCACCGACCCTTCCTCTTGAAGTCGGATCGGGAAAAGAACCATCTCTTTGTGGAACACTTCTCCACCGCGAACGTGCATCAAGGCGGTGGAGGTTTGCTCTTCACTCCAATCCTTGAAGAAGTCGGGCCCGACGACCCATACCGAAGGGAGACGAGGGTAGGCGCTCTGACGCTCGACTGTACGAAAAAAGTGGTTACAATGGTTGAATTGAGGGCTTCCCCGTGGTGTAGAGCACACCAATCCTCGGGAAGTAGGGGAATCCTGGGCCGCATGAAAGCCGTGGTTCATGCAGGTTAGTTCACGGGAGAAAAAAAGGAGCGATGGGTTGGCAGAAGGGCAAGAGCGTGCGGGAAAAAGCAGTTGCAGGTGGGTGCAAGCAAGCTACCAGGTTGTCTAGCAGAGGTATCTGAAACAAAACCCAGGATTGTAAGCTACAAGGTTGATAACTACATGCGCTGGGTTAACCCAACCCCATTAGTGTGTTAGTAAGCTCTCACTCGTCTGCCACTCAGTTCCCCGAACCTCGTCATGACCGACATCTCACGGCCTACCTCCCGCGAGTTTCACAACGTTTTTACCCATAGGTTACGTCACCTACGCTCGCCGACCGAAGTATGGCTTCAGGTCCTTCACATGAACTACGTGTGACGCCCCCGTGCGCATATCTCTCACCACGTACATGTTGGCCCCACACCGCTCCTCGACCTCACAGGGTCCGTCGAACTTGGGCGCGAGCTTTCCGACCACGGCGTCGGCCGCGGAAGACATCGTGTGAATTCGCCACAGCACGCGATCACCGTCATGGTACTTCACCTCCCGTCGGCGGAGGTTGTAGTACCTCGCCTGCTGCTCGTAGGCGGTCTTGAGATTGGCGTGGACCTTTTCGTAGAGGCTTTCGAATTCTCTGCTACGGTTATCGTGGACTTCAGCAAGCGTCGGCTGTCCGTCAACGGCGGGTGTCACCTCCAACGTTTTCCCTCGGACAGCTTTCGGGACTCTGAGTTCGTGGCCTAACGTTAACATCGCCGGCGTGTAACCCGTCGAATCGTGGACGGCGGTGTTTATGGCGAACTGAAGCTCGGCGATATGGGCATCCCATGACCTATGATTTTCTTTAACGAACTGAGAAATCATGGTCTTCACTACACGGTTGACTCGTTCTACCGGGTTGGATTGCGGACTGTAGGGAGCTGTGTTCGTGAAAGTTATGTCCCAATCCGTCGCCAGGTCTCTAAAGAGGTTCGAAACGAACTGAGTCCCGTTGTCGGTGATTATGGACTCAGGTGCTCCGTATCGAAGGAGCATCTCTTTAGTTTTGCTGACAACGTTCTTGGCCGTTACTGACCCGATAGGACATAACTCAACCCACTTGCTGTACGTGTCCTGGATCACCAGCAGGAATCGGTGGCCCTTGCCCGATCTGGGTAGCGGACCCACTAGGTCGGCGGACACCGTGTACCACGGACCTTTTGGAGCCCGGAAGTACATCTTCCCTGCCGGTTTCGTCTGCGGCAGCTTGTACTTTTGGCAGGCATCACAGGATCTCACGTAGGCTTTCGTCTCCCGACGCCATCCAGGCCAAAAATATTCGGGCCCTACACGGCAAAGTGTTTTCTTGACACCAAGGTGTCCTGAAGTATGGTCCACTTAGTTATGGAGTTTGTTGATTAGTAGTACGTTTTTTTACCCCCCTTAAAATTTGGTACCTCACAAACTTGTAATTCAATTCAATACTAACTCATACAATATAAATGAGAAATAAACAAAGAAGTATAAAGTTAAATCTCTAACGCATGACTTGTGAAGAAGTGAGAAATACCACATTTCAGTCTTATATTCAACTTAACCTCGTTTGTCTTCTTTAAATATCATTACACATTCCACTGGTTGGTACATGTCTGCTAGAAATGTCAAATCTCTGATAATGCCAATGGCCGTTTGGTTTTACAAAATTACCACTTAATCAATATTCGGTCTATATACATATCAAATTTAGAACAAGGAAAAGTTTCTTCAGAATATAGTTCAATTTCTGGTCGGACGTACACAAGCACATAAAAAGAGTATTATGTATTAAAGCCCACAAAAGTAGTATTACGACTCTTATATACCTAAGATGTTAGATTTGGATTTTACATCTTCATAGAGCATGGAATTTGTTATGCCATGTTTAGCATACATTGGACATAAAATACTAGGCAACTGTTCATTCTGCTGTAATCATCAGATGTACTCTCATTCATAGCTATAAATATTGCTCTTTACACTAGCTAATATCTGCATTATGACACCTGCATTCTAAATGTGTTACCACATGAAAAACTCATTTGGCATCAAAATAGACAGATTTATTTTACGTTTGTTTTATTTAACCATGCATTGTTGGGATTCCGTTACTGTAAAAAATACCCCCACCTGCCTGCAAACTTAAAGATTTTCTATTTGGCTGGTTTCAGTTTTAATCAAATGTTTCCCAAAAATACCAGATTGATTCCCTTATTTAAACAAATGAAATTAAGTTCGGTGAGTACTATGTGTTTGCAGCTACACGAATAGTAATATGGGTAGTAATATGGTTTTTAGTCAAATAATGTCAATAAGTTGGTATGCAATTATAAAGATTTCTAAATTTGATTATATTATTTCCTTAAACAAGCAAATTGTAATTGTATAGTTTGTTGAGCTTGGAGTTTGTGATTATATTGAATCTGAATTTACTTTAACATCCTTTTAAATTTGTTAAATTTATTTTGTGCATAAACAAAAATATTCCAGTAAACTACAATATATTTTATTTTGTCATTGAATTAAAATTAAATTAAATGAAATGATGGTACAAAAAACGAATTATGAATTCGAATCTCCATATGGGCTATAAGCTTGTGGTTGGGGATTGAGTCCATCTTCCGCACAATAAACAATAAATTTAGGCTACATTTAAGAAGGAAAATAAGTTATATTGTACACATAACTTTGTAAACAAGAAGAGATAAATAATAAAAACTAGTTTACGAAATAAATCTATACATACGATATATGAAATATGTATGCACGCATATATCGCACGTTTAATTTGCACATGAAAAGTATAGGAAATTATCTCATCATAAATAATTCATAAATTTAAAATGCCTGAGACTAGGCACATACATTCCACACACATGGGCCTAACACATTTACACAAACCACTCATACATTAAACATACATACACTAAATATATATAATATTTCAAGCATGCAATTAAAATGGTATACGAGTAAAATATAGACCTAGCCTCCAATACGTGTTTTTGGTTTTAATGGCTTGGATAAATAAACCAATTATTTGTGTGCAATAAACAAAACCATTTATGCAGGCTTCAAAACAATACATGATGTATTGGCTGGTTTTGTTTTCAAATATATAAAATTAATTTTATTATATCTAATTTTAGTATCTAGTTTTCCTGTTACAAGTTTTACTGAGTAGCTAGACATGTGAAAGAGGGTGGTCAGTCTTGCCGCAGGGCGTCGGCTATTCACCTTTCATACACGGGTTTTGGCCTTTGAAACATAGCATGTTAAAACCACAGCGGTTTAAATAATATTTAGTGCCATATTTAAATTTTTTATCCTTAAATACTTTACCCTTATAATCTTAATCATAATTGTATCTTTATTCATTGGGCATTACTGCTCACCCATACTTTTTATCAATAGTTTTACAAAATAACAGGACCACGATTTTAGCATTAAGACATATCTTAAATGGTTCAAACTTTCAAATTGTGACCACTTTAAACTCTGTCTAAACTATCGTATTCTGTAATAACCTCGTTTTCTGTGAATTTAGTTTTTATTTTATGGAAATAAATTTATCACATGCCTTTCAACAGTACTAAACATCTTAGTATTGAGAGTTTTCAGTGTTCCAACACGCTGTTTGGAATTACAAAGTTATTTTGCTAAAATAGTTATGAACTGTGATGTTATATATTCCGTGGTTCAGATGTAAATTTTTTTCTTGCGTCACGTTCATCGTTCATAAAATGAAATAGTTCCTTAAAGTAAATTTTAACTGTTCTATTAGTTTCAAAGTGGTTTTTAGAAATTTAAATTAAGACTACTTTCAATTAGAATGTCTATAATCCATAGATCCTCGATAACTAAATATTTTAAATTTAACAATCTTCTCTATTATATATAACTATCATCAGTGCTCATAACTGTGTGATTGTATGACCTGTTGTCTACTAGATTGCCTGGAGAGGGGCTGAGCATTGTATGTCAAAATTATCCTTTTGTTTCGTCCTGTCAAAAGGAAACATTTAAAGTGTTATTAAATATTAATTAATCCAGCTCAACAACGAGATGGGTTTTATTTATAACTCTGCATTTTATTGTTGATTTTCTAATTCTCTGAGAAGCCTTTTGATTTTATCTTTTAGCTGCAAAGCTCGTTTGGATGCAAAATAATTCAAATATTCAGATCAGTTTGATAGTCAAAATGTATCAATAACGTTTTTCAGTTCGCGCTATATTATGGGTTTCCATTATTTATATATTAATAGGCATCACGTTTTTTGAAACCTTTTTTCTCAGCTCGTGTGCATTGCAGGGGAAATCTTCGCATACTGTTATAACAATATTTCCCTGTAGATAGGCGGAGATGGAGGCCTAGTAGATGTGGGAGGAGAGAACTGTACAATGGGAGGCGGCGGGGGTAGCTCTGGCCTTACTGTCACAGGCTTGGCGGTGCTCCACACAGTCGGCTGAGAAGTCATGAGCCAGGGCGGAGTGGGGCGTGTGGTGGAAGTCGTCATCGTGGCTGGTACACATTGGTAGTGAGCTTCAAGGTATTTGAGTGTTCCTGGGCAAGGGTCCGCAAACAGACTAGTGCTAGCCTGTATACTGCAGTTCTGGTGTTGAGTGCACTTGCTAAGGAGCACTCTGAGAGACTTTGGTGACATGCAGTTGACACTCCATTTTGTGTTTCCATGATCATTGCCGATGGTGATGAAAAGCCTCCCGTAGTTGGCTCTTATCAAATGGATGAGTTCTCCGTCTTTGCATTCGATCTTGAATGTTTTACCTGTCTTTAGTAACATTGCAATTTTTTCGGTGTTTCCTTATCAAGTTGCATACTTAAACTAGCAGGACTTTGATTACTTGCTACAAAGGCTGCTCGTTCCTCACTTTTAAAAACATCATCTAACAATTCCTTCTCACCAATGTTTGATTCACTTAATTTACGTACTGCTGACTCATTTACTGCTGCATCAATGTTAATTATACTTAATACATACTCAGTAACACCAATTATTATTTTTACTTAACTGAAGAAAGAATATTTTTAAAGGAAGAGTTTATGATTTGTAAAATGAATAATCATTTTGTGAAGATAATTTTAATTTGAACGGTAAATCAAAAAAATAAAAGATTTTATTTAGTAATAAAAGTATAGTGCACACACAACACTTTTAAAGGCACTAAATTATTCCTCCTGCAAGACCATCAGCTTATCCGATGGCTGGAATGCAACTTTTCAGTCATGGCTGAAATTTATGGGAAAATCACTATTAAGATAATAATTTCTAAAGAACAAAAAACACCTGGAGATACCATGTAATAGTACCCACTACCGACCTACAAAATTTAATCAAAACTAGCTGTGTGCTCGTTCTACGTATCTTGTAGGAAGTTGAAACTATCTTATATTCAGAACAGTAGTTGGTTTGCATATTTAGTGTGCATTTTTCCAGATATGCTGGCTTAACTATTACTGTATAGGAATACATATAAAACCTTCGCAACCTCATACCCAATTCAATCAAAGTTTGGCCAAAGGTGTAGTCTGTAACTCTGTACGCATCAACCTAGACACACAACAATACTTTCTCGATAGGAGGAGAAATAATAATAACAGGATTTAGGTTTTAATCCTTATGTGTTGTCTACTGTAAAGTTTCTGTCGTATACTTCTAACTCGATAACATAATTTTGTGCATGTCTTTGTACCTACGCAGAAACAACAAATCTATTACAACAATAAATGAATTCAAAGTCCATTTGTCTATAAGATAATCAATTTAGGCCTACCTCCATTGCTATTACCATAGCCCTAAATTGGTCTTTTTTACCTCCCAACTGTCAAGAACCAATTTACAATATGGTATACAAAATGACTTAATCTAACTTACACATTATATACAAAAGTAAATTTTTGAAAATTAAATGCAGGTTAGTATGTACAATTTGAGCAGTATCAAAAAAGGAGAAAAATGAGTCTAATTTATATATTAAATTTGTATTAATGAATTTATTTTTATTTAGCTTTAGTATCTTCAGAATTTTTTATTTTAATCTTACCTTTGCTTCAACGCAATTCAATAATAGATCAGTTGAAATAAAATACAATAAATTTAAAAAGAAGTTATAAGAGCTAAATTGATTATCCTTGCACGGATGTGAATAAATCTGTATAGCAAGGTGGGGTATGTTATGGATTAATTACAATGTACAATTTATGTAGTATATACAGAACAAATAATCGAGGGGGTGAGTTCATAAAAAAGTAGACACTAAAAAGGCAATGCGAATTCTTTGAAGGCTTTTTAATGAGTTTACTTCAAACCAAATAAAACAATAAGGAGGTAATATGAATGATATGATAGATGGTGAGTTGGTTACTCAGTTGGTAGCAGCACAGACTTCCGGACTAGCCAGTGAAGTCGTGGGTTTGGCCCCTGGTACCTGATATTTTTTTTATACAGTTCACCATTGTACTGTACCGGCTCACTCCTTGCTTTGCTGGGTGTGCCCCATGCACAGGCTTCTGTGTCCCATGTGGACGGGTAAATGTTAGAAAGAATATACCGTCAACTTAAAAAAAATATATTCAAGTTATTAAAGATAAACGTTTTAGGGTATTCAAAAGTAAAGTTTTTTGGTATTTATTTTACATTGGTGCCTCAAAACAAAATTTCAATTTTTATATTTTACCCTATATTTTGTTTACCTCCTGACTCCAAATAAACGAATATTTTTCACCGCTGATGAATAGTACTCAAAATATCACCGTACAAAAATGAAACGTTTGAATAAACAAGATAGGACGGATGACATTTACAAGTGGAATGAACTGTGGGTAACTGGTAACTGGTAAGTGGGTAGCTGATTGTTTTCAACGTCAAGCAACTTTAAATAGCCAATGTATCCACTAACTTTGACTCTGTCATCGGCAATAGTCCTAATGACGTCACTTCACTTCAGTACTACTAGAACTATAATACTAAAAAATGACTGTGCTGCTGCTGCTACTCTGCTACGCTAAGTTCAAATTAAGTGAAGAGAGTAACATAGATGATGAGAAGAATACAATCGTTGTTGATTACAAAACTATCATTGACTAAAGGAATATTGCAAAAGATTCTGTGGACAATAATTTTTCTATAAAGGGAATTTCGTCACGTTATGAAGATATAGATGGACTGTCGGACTAATTACATTCAGATCTTATTTAGACATGCCATGTTGGTCGGTCAAACTTCATGCAAATTCATGACTTGATTAAATGTTTTGAAGTTAAGTTTGATTAGTAAGGTAATGTCAAGGTTATACATGTATAAATATATATAATATATATATATATATATATATATATATATATATATATATATATATATATATATATATATATATATAGAGTTGTTTGTGCATGTTCCCTACATAATGTTTTTGTACAAATTAAACCGTAAGAAAAACATTGAAAATACAATTTTTCTTAAATGCTTTCATTTTTACCTCACAACTTGCAACTTTACCTTACCTAATCCATCCTAACTTCAAAGGACTTAATACAGTAATTAATTCGCATAAAGCCAATTCACCTCCCTGACATGACTTTTCTGACATCAAAAGGAGTTTGCTCACGTTCAGTTAGGATATGTTAGAACAGCACCATTTTATTACATACTCCTTTTTTAACAAATCTCTTATTAGAATTAACTTATTATAGGCCTTCTGTAAGTTAATTAGTCATTGGATATGTAGAATAGTTGAGCTTGGTCGTAAGTAATGAGTAACAATTTTCTAAAGTATTCATTCAGTCTCCAAGTCAAACTCCTTTTAAACATTAATCATCAACTTACTGCTCGGTGAAATATGAACAAAAATGCAAACTAGAATGTTAAATTACATGAAATGATAGGTCTGTGTTATTGGCCTTAGATTTCCCATGGGGGGGTGCTTGGCTTTGTACAAGAAGATCATATCAAAATGGCTCCAGAATTCCTAAAAGGCAAGGAAAGGAACACAAAATAACTAACTGTTCGGCATTTAGCTTATTGATATGCGTATCACGTTAACTCAGGTCTGGCAATATTTATTGTTAATGTTTTAATTAATGAAAAGTTAAATCAAATGATTTTCAAAGTGCCGAATCAGAGTTAGTTAAGTTAACGATGTCGTCACTTCCAGTTGCTTGTCGTGTGGTTGAAAACAAACAGCTGTAGGCTTACTTCACCACAGTTAATTCCACTTGTAAATGCCATCCGTCCTATGTTGTCCCATTCAAACGTTTTATATATCAACGAAAATATTTTTAGTAATATTTATCTGCGGTAAAAAATAATGGTATATTTCGATTCAGGAGGTAAACAAATTTAAAGTAAGATACAAATATCCCCGTGACAGCAAAACTACAGACTAAGCAAATTTCCATTTGCCTGATTTAATTTACAGTTAAATGTCTCCTTTAAAATATGATATTTATTCCCTATTTAAATAGCATTAGTTTAACGAACTTAGGTTTGCTGCAACAGGGAGGGTAAAAATGTGTTTTTTTGTAAAAATTTTAATAGTTTAGTATGAAATGAATGCATTTTCGAAATTTGATCAAAATATGTTATTAAACAAGCAAACTACAACCGTTTACTTATTCTCTATAAGAATAACATGGGAATTTTAAATTTACATTTGTTTGGAATTTTCTCCGTAACCATTTGACGCACAATAACGCTTCAACATATTAAGTTATTTGTTTTTTTTTCAATCTCTACAAATTGGTTTGGAAATAAATTGCTAAATTTTTAGTTTTTACTGTCAAAAATGGGAAAACCCAATTTTTATTCCCTAAAACCCCCATAAACCCCTGTTCCCATAGTCCGATCATGGTGGTTCGCGAACTCGTTCGAATAAACGTAGGTTTACACATTTGTACCAAATTTAATCAAAATTGGATGATATTATTTTGTTTATTATTATTAAATTTTAACAGATGGTGTTTTTGCCTCAAGGGACTTCAAACAAAAAAGCAAATCAGTCCCGGGTCCAGGTCTTACCACGAGTACTACGGTAATAGCTTATTTGGGGAAATTCGCTAAAATTTAAATTTCGTTTGGAGGCACCTATGGTCAACAATTACTAGCATGACTTATGTCTCAAAAATACGTCTGGTAACTGTTGTAAATTGTCTTAAAGCTGTGTGTACAATGTGGACAACGGTAACAAAAACTAGCCAATGTTGATATTAGGCAATAGAGAGGACGCTGTTGTGTAGTAGCGCTATTTATAAACTTTCACAATGGCAAAACACATACTTACTTGTGAAGTATAAGAATACTAAATCATGGATTGGGCTATGTGGTCTTAATACGTTACGTTTACCTAAGTAGGTTGGTGAAATTTCAAAACAGTTTAAATGAATAGGGATAAGTCCGTGTTCCACGCTCTCATTCCACACCTAGAAAAACCCGGTTTTAATTGGAAGCCTTAAAAAGCAATTTTGATGGAAGGCGACGGAGACTAAAAGGAATGGAACGGAACGAAGAGTGTCGGAATAATGGATTTCCTGCTTTATTGACATAATTTTTAACAGAATAACACCATTCTCAGCTCTGTACAATTCTGTAGTTGACATGTACTCTTCGCTTTGTGTATTTTTTTACTGTTGAATCTCCCGCTATGTGCGATATAAGGTCAGTGAAACGTCAATTAGTATAAGAGACATATCCGATGTTGACATGCATCGCCAGAAATTACTATTAACCGCAAAATAACAAATTTACTAATATCGGGGTTTTGTCGTAACACATAACTATCATGAGGAATTTAATTTCTGCTTCTCGATAAAAAATTATTTAAAAAATCAGTCAGATTTATTGTTTAAACTAGGTGGCGTTCGCAGACGCGTCCACAAAATCGAGCGGAGTCATTAGGACATTATATTGCCATGGACCCTCACCATCAAGCTTTTAAATGGTTTTTATCATTGACTATTAGATACAGATTTTCTATCAATAATCAAAGTTTTTTATCGACAAATTAAAATAGAAAATAATTTGTGTTGAGATAAATCTTTTGGGTAGTTAAAATAGTTACAAATTATTTCCGAGTGAATATAAACGATTTTTACAAAACACAGAGATGTTACTGTAAGGATTTTTTTACCTGTATTTACATTTTAAGCTTAAAACCTCTGGAATGGTATAATTAATTTTTCTTATACAGGGTGTTACATAAATGTGTAGTGATCACATACAACCCAAACAGTTTTGGCACCTACCATTTTGGTTACTGAAAACTGCATTACAATTCAACTTTATTTGATGGTAAGTATACGAATGAAAACACAAAAGAACACTCTTTTGCATCTAAGACCTCCAGGATAAAAACACACCTAACGAAGATATTAGATATTCAACCAGCCAATTAGATACTCAATTAATACTAAATATCAAGATAAATGATAGAAGGTTAATACAATAGGAAATTTATTGATTGGACAATTAATTAATCTAAACAAATGTGAACATTTCAAACTACAACTTAAAAATCGTTAACAGTGATACTAAACGTTGATATTTGACTAGTTTCTTTCTCCAGACCGAGCTTTTGTTAATGCTCATCTCTTTTGGGAATACTGGACCGAAAAGCAGCCCATCGATAGTTCAGACGTGGCTCACTGCAACATACATACGTCAACCCAGCAATGAATTCTATTGGTCCAATATCAACAACTGCTTGGTTCAGGGTCATGCATTGGGATTTGTGAATTGTGAGACAATGTGCGGATTGTGAAATTTGAGTTCGGATCGGATTCGGATCGGATAGTAATAGGTTCGGATTCGGATAGTTCGCTGTTATTTATTAAATTAATACCAAAATTAATAAGTTAACGTCATTTTCATATATCGTAACATTAAACTAAAATTATTGATCAGATCAAAATTTCTCTACTGTATGGGTCATTAGGCCTAAATTTATAAACCTGTAATATATTTTGTATTTTGTATTTTTGTTTAGCCTGTTTATATAAGTAATGGTTGGTTTTAACAATATAATTTAATTGTATAACGCCATTCTGGTCCAACATGTTGTACTCCTAAATAAAGATTATATGACTATGACTATGTGTTTATAACTGTTTTTATGTCCTTAGACCACAAATACGAATGTTGCAATTACATCTTACATTTCTATAATAGTAAATAAGAAAATAACACATGATTAAAACAAATTGAACAACATAAGCTATTAGCTTGTCGCAGTGTGTTTTTCAGTAAGCTAACATAATTTAATGTTGGCCATCAGATAATAGATAAAATTTTTAAAAGCTTGCTCGCTAATCAGTTAATGTTTATAAAAATATATAAAAGTAAAGTAGGCCAACCTACTGTAAGTTAACATTTTGTTAGTTGTTACTTTGTTGGTTGTTGAAGCTTGATTTGTGTTCAATATAAAAAAATCAAACACTTTTACTCAAACACTGCCATGAAACTCACTACTTATTTATCCTTAAAATTCCACAAAGAATTAATACAACAAATGCTGATAAAAACATATGTATTAGATTTGATACTTCATCAAGCTTAAATAAAGTAATTAATTGGCAGATCACTGTAAAGCATTACTATATCTTAGGGGTTAGGGGTTAAAGATAACAATTTTCACCAAAAGAACATGTTTAATAGAAAACCTCAGCTGCTCTTGAATTAGCTAGCATAAATGACTAAACATTGAATAAAATATTGATTGAACTATATCACACAAACAAATGAAAATAAATAGCCCCTAAATAACAAGTGGGGTAACAAAACCACACACAACATACTACATAGACTACTATCATAAATTTGAACAATTAATAAATACTTAAAGTGGTTTAAATACCTGCATTTAAGTAATCCAATTCGTTGCTTGTGTTGCAACCGGTTTCAACTCCGTGGAGTCATCTTCAGGCGTCCAAGGATATAAGTTATCACTTCATTTGAAGGTCGTCATAGTTTTTAAAAAACGAATATACACGTAACACGAACATTGAACACTGAACACTGACGTTTAACATTTAAAAAACATACAAAGTTGCTGAGAAGGCTAGCGACGCGTACCGGCCGGATGTAAAGTCTAGACTACCGTGGTTGTGCGTAGGTCTAATGGTCAATGACGTCGCCTTCTTATCTCTTGTCACCGATCATCGCATTCCCTTCTATCTTCTCTCTCATCCAGTATCATGATTGCTGTATTGTAAATAAAATTAGACTGAAATGAGAGTTTGTCGTTTAGCAAGTTCTCTTTGTCAGATCTTACAGCTCTGTAAATCTCAAATTCCTCCAGTGTATTTCTATAAAAACGATCTTGTGAGAAATGTAAAATGTCCATATTGTTGTCCATACCTGTAAAATTATGATTATTTGTAACTATGTGTTACGTGTATATTCGTTTTTTAAAAACTATGACGACCTTCAAATGAAGTGATAACTTATATCCTTGGACGCCTGAAGATGACTCCACGGAGTTGAAACCGGTTGCAACACAAGCAACGAATTGGATTACATAAATGCAGGTATTTAAACCACTTTAAGTATTATACAGTAATCCGGAGGCTAACATCCATCAATATGAAATTAATAAATACTTGAACAAACATAAATGGATAAAAATATAAAAATATATAAACTATAATAGAAAAAGTCTCATTGGATGGCACTAGTTGTCAAGAAAGGTAACAAAGGTCAACTACTCTGTTGACTAGGCACATTTGGTAAATAAACCATGGTAATTATAGCCTACAACAAACAACAATATAAATAAAAATTTAGGTTACCTGTAAAACATTAGGGTAACATAAAACACTTAAGAATCACATAAAATCACATAAGAGATTATTTTGCAATAACATTAATACCTTAAATGACTTAATACTTGTTAACAATTTGTCACAATTACAACACATAATCACATTAAAATGTTAAGAACATAAGATAAGACTATAAACAAAATCAAGACTATAAGAACAGAATCAATAGTCAGATAAAAATTCACTAAATTTAAGAATTAAAAAAAAAGTCAAAGATGTATGAATGTTTTTTAACTGTTAGTAAGAGGCCTACAAGCCAAATCAGTCTTTAGCGAGAAACATGAATTATTTGACAATATCACAATAAAATAAACATTATCACATTAAAGTTTTTAACTAAGGAGATCACTTAGAAGAATTTAAGTTAAATGAAAATTAGTTGAAGATTTAGTGATTTAAGAGTTTTTAATAAGAGGTTAAAAATAAGAATATTGTAGGCCTACTACCTACTCTAAACATCAGTCTTTGAATCAGTCTTTAGCAATTAATTAAAAAAATTATCAAACAATAATATAACAATAAACAATCAAACACATAGGCTATATCACTAAGCGGGAAAATATTGAAACACAAATTGGCACAAATATTAAGAACAAGTACTAAACTAAAATAAACAGAACAACAATAATTATTGACCGTACAATAAATTCAAAGGTAGATGAATATTCAGGAACTAAAATTAAATAATAATTTAAATTGTAAACTATAAAACAAAATTGGTTAGAAAAGCCATCTTAAAAATATAAAAAAATTACCTAAAAATACTAATTTTATACACTACATGATATATTTAAAAAGGTGTAAAAAGGCAACTTTAAAATTTGAACACAAAACAAATGACTTTGTCTGTCAGCTGAGAAACAATGGTTCACTTGAGTACTCCCTCTAGATTTGCGGATTTAGGTTCCCATGCAAAAAGCATATTTCTTCTACGTGCTGGGGAAGTAGATTTTCTCGTCTAGCATTTACAATTAGGCCCGATGATGAGAAGAGCCTCTCACTGCTGGTCTGGGTCGCTGGGATTCCGAGGTAGAATTGGGCGGCTCTACTTAAGTTAGGGAAAAGGTGGGCATTTACCAGTGTAGAGGATTTTCTACTGTGGATATTCTTTTCTTTTCCAGATAGAAATCTAATTCTTTATCGACAAGGTTGCTGCTACTTGAAGTTTCGTCATCACTTGAATCGAATGTTGACCACAATGTTTTTACATCGGATTGTTTTGAAGTTCCGGGTTGTGTCAGGTCTGCAGAGAGTTCAGTTGATGCTAATGGAGAAGTGGTTGTTGGCTTTGGTAGGTTTTCTATGCAGCTTTTAAGGGTTGTCAAAGCAAGACCTTGTTCCGCTTCACTGAAGATTTTAGTTTTGTACCTTGGATCTAGTATCATTGGTGCAATGTACATTTTGTCTTTTCTGTAAATTGGAAATCTAGATTTTATGACCTTTGATAGTGCTCTGGCCAGTGATAAACCGGTTCCTTGTTCTCCTTTCCTTAAAAAATGCAACAAGAAGTCTTCTATAACATGAAGTGCCGGGGCAACCATGGAAATTGTTGGGTATTTCTCAGATGATAGCTGGGTTGTCACTTCCTTGAAGGGCTTTGGTATTTCTACGACACCAGAAGCCAATTTCCACTGGCTTGTTAGGTTTTCTATGTCAGCTGAAGCAGCTATATCGGCTGATACGGCTTCCTTCTGTTCCAGAAGCCTACTTAACCTGCCGTACCTACTATTCCACCTAGTAGCAACGTCTTGTAGTAACTCATGGTCAGTTTTAAGAGAGTCTTTTTTGTATATTCTTTAGTCGGGCTCTTGCACTTGAACTGTGGCTGTAGTGGCCAACAATATTGCGTGCTCTCTTACACATTTCATTGATCCCGGGAACTTCTGACTCAGCATCGTGGATTGCAAGCTGCAATGTATGGGCAAAGCATGGAATCCTTTCCCATGAAGACTTGTCCAAAGCAGCCTTAATGTTGGCGGCATTGTCACTGATGACATAAATAGGGATTTTAGGGAGCTCCCAGTTTTCCACCATCTCTTATAGTTGCCCCAACAAAAAAATCGAGGTATGGGACTCTGTTATGTTCTTGTTACCTAGCACAAATGACTTATAATCAAAGTCCTTTGACAGGCAATGAAGTGTTAGGGACATGAATGAGTCATTTGCCCTTGACGTCCATGTGTCGGTAGTCAGGGACATCGATAAGAGACTTTCAGCTTCTTCTATATAATCGACTTTACTCTTTCCCTCTCACTTTTATAAAGTTCAGGAACTAATGTCCTGGAGAACGTCGTTCTGGAAGGCAGCTGGTATCTTGGTTCCAGGATGTCCATCAAATTTTTGAATGAAGCCTCTTCCACTAGAGAATATGGGTGGAGGTCGGTCGTTATCATTCGCGTCACGGCCTTTGTTATCTGTATGTGCCTCGGATGTGAGGTAGTAAAGTGTTCCTTCTTCTTAAAAAGATCTTGGAATCATCATCAGACCCAATAGGCGAAATGTTAGATTTCGCCTATTGGGTCTGATGATGATTGGAGTGTCCAATCGAAATCGATCACCACTTACCATCTGTTTTGTATATTTACCGTCTTGTGAGTAGCAGTATAAGCGTAAATATATGTTTTAAGTGTTATAAGACGTTTCTTTTATTTACTTTCCGTAAATTTAATAACACGTACAATGCTGATCAAGAAGTTATTTTATTGTTATTATGAAAATATATTAAGTAGGGTAAGCCCAATCTATCAATGGGCTTCTGCCTCTTCATTGCCAAAACAACAAAAAAACCTATCAGAATGATAGAATACTCAAGGGCCTAATTTATATTTTGTAGCCTTTCAAGATTTATTTAAGTTATTTTAATGTTTTTAGGCAGTAAAAAACGTGTGGAAAGTAAGGGCTTCGATAACATGGGTGTGACTTTCACCATTGGGCCTAGTTAATTTAACTTAATCTGCAACGAATTATTCTCACAGTTAAAACATCGTATTTGAAAAATTATTAAAATTAATGTTCAACAAAAATATAACTTAAGACCTACCTTTAGCACAAGTTTGCACGTAGTACATTCCACCTTTTCAGTGTCTTCAAGTTTTCTAAAATAAGTCCATATAGCACTCTTCGTTTGCTTTGTTGATGTAGGCCTGCCGGTATCCATTTTTATTCAAAATTTTAAACATTACTCAAACAATATTTTATTTAAGTTAGTAAATTCTCATCCCCGGTTTGTTGGTTTGGTTATGTCAATTATTGTTGATGTTTTCCAATGTCAAACGAAACAACTCCAGTTGTAGTTCTAGTTCCAACGTTCCAACTTCCAATCCACAGTCCAATTCACACTCACAGTCCACACGACCAAATAAAAATCCCACTCACCGAGTTAAACCGGTCAAGAGAATCGCGTTTTATCCCGCTTCAACGTCTAAAGTCCGACCTTATCCCGCTTTACTTTTTCCGGGGTTACCTTTTTGACGTAATATGTTTAGATAAGACTATTTAAATGACACTTACATCTTGCAATAACACTGTCGCTGTCGTAAACAAATTATCCAATAATTAATACGTTTATATATGGAAATGGAAAGCAGCAAATTCCGATTTCCGATTTCCGTTTCCCGCTCTAAGTCTACGATTCCCATTTTCGGGATATAAATCCCGCGGCAGTTGAACTTTTTAACAGCTGTTGTAGCGTTTTAGCCTTATTATTGTCTTGCAGTGGCACATAAATAATGGCCGACTAGTGACGTATGTAAGTGCGTCGTAGCGTAAAGGCCACACAGCACCCCTAGCAACAGACAACTTACATGAATTGACTTTCACTTGACCTCGGTATATCTGTTCTGCTTTATCCCTGTTCATTCTAGATAAATCGAATCGTAAGGTAAAAGCAAATGAATGAACAGCCGATAAACAACTGAATGAGATTTCGGTATTCCATCATACGGCTTCGTCTTCGAGCTCACGGATAATTTAGGCTAGACAAAAGTAAAACTCGAGAAAGAATATAATAAGCACGTGATTAAAATGTATTGTTATCCATTTTTATTGAATAGGGATGGGCATCGATAGGTCAACCATCGATGTTCACCTTCGAATATCGATTGTCATTGCTGTATTTATTTGTAGATTCGGTTATTTTCCACGGGGATGATATTGATCTTAGTTTTGTGTCATAGACGATGACTCATCGACCGCTGTAACGTCATGTGAACGAGTGGTGTTGAAATTATTACGTTGTGGGAAAATAATGATGATTTAAGTAACCTTATGAATATTTTGACCTCTGTCTCAAACGTCATTATATACAGTCTATCCGGAAATGTCGGATATTTAACGGATAGTGTCGGATATCAGATTTGGGTTCGGTTCGGTTACGGATATCCGAACCGAACCGAAACCGACCCGAAATTTCGGGTATCCGCACACTTCTAGACAATAGGTCAATACTTTGGGGCGTAACATAACACTACATCCTTTGACTAATCTGAGGATGATTTCAAGAGATTGTAACATTCATCAGAAATCTCTGTTGCAGCTATTGCCAGCTATGGTACAAATGAATGCCAAAGGACTTTGTAGCTTAGCCAATTTGTTAAGCTTGTAAGTAGTCACGCCAGCACGTCGTCTTATCTTGCAAGCATTTTTTACATAGTATATATCAGTGTCTTACCGATTGTAATTGGACAAAAACAGTCTGGAGGTAACATAAACTAACAACTCCGTTCCTTATAACCTAAACTTTACCTTCCCAATCCAACCTAACTTCAAAACACTTAATACAGCCCCGAATTCGCATAAAAGGGCAATCTACAATCCTCACATATGCCTAAAAAAGGCAACTTTAAAACAACGTTAGTTTCGGGGTAAAACAGCGTTTGCCCGAAATGTGTCAGAGGACAAAAGTGCTCAGGATTGCCTTATTTAGCAAAAAAATGTATTTAAACATCACATGAGTAGATTAAATTAATAAATACCTACTTTTGAATGTGTTCGTATACAAAACGTCCACGTGTATACCACTTGTTTGGAAGAAAGATCTGATGGGATGAAAAAAAAAAACTTGATCTTTGCAGCGTTATTAACTGAGTCACATCACCACACAGATATATAAAAGGACCACCAAACACTTCTTCTTGGTATTTAGGTTTCGCTTGACGTAAGCGATTCTTGATAGTTGCTAGTAGCTTCTATACATACAAATATATATATATATATATATATATATATATATTTCATCGTAAACTTCGACACGGACGTCTTTGGACAAAATCTCATGATTTAGTTTATTATTCTCCTTTAGTTCATTAAAATCTGTAATATTCTATCATAAAGCCGAGTTAATTGTTTAGCAATTAACATTAGAAGCAGCACAACCAGTTGGTGTTAAAACGAGAGCACTGCCGTCACTTTAGGTTGATTCCGTTGTATATACAATCTCATTTATAACTACTGACTTTTTTCTACAGCCATAACAATGTTTTGTTTGCAATACAAAACTAATGGAACACTCATACAAACACACGTAATAATTATGTTACTCATTAGTTCTAAACTATTCAATCAAGTTCAAACTGAAACCAAGAATTAATTAATCTCAAATGTAAATAGTCCATAGCACGATGATTAACAGCAATTAAATTAGATCAGAAACGATAGGCATAAACAAAAAATGTCACAATCCCAAAAGCAAACTTGTTTGTATTATTATATAAATTAAACTGTCAAAAAACGCCCAAAACCACATGTTAATGTTATTAGTGGTTAGAGCTAGTAACGTCATTTGTTTATGTTTTAGATCCATACCATTACTGTTTTAATATCCCCCATAACAGTTACAATAACTACTTCGAGTCAACAGCTGATATTATACCTTTGTTTCTGTGCTAAATTTGTCTTCCATAAGGATTACATTGACATTTCGAGGGCCCGTGAGGCGGATTCCTTGTAGAATTTTTTAATGACATATAGATGTTAGCACTCACCGATATGGTCTTTATCACCATGCAAAATTAAAAAATGATTACATCAGTCGTCTAGGAGGAGTTTGCGTATTACGAAATGCATAAGAGTCGACAAATAAGAGCTTTGCTCGCTCCGCTCAATTATATACTCATCTAGCTATAATTCCTACACTATGCTCACTTGTAGCTATTCAGGGCAACAATCCTGCATTATTGATGTAAACCAACGGGGTTAACTCGTCGTATGTTGGAGTTTGAGTTTAAGACTCCTGGTCAATATTGCGGGTAGTGGTCTACCACGGCTACCTAGACAATATAGGGAAATTGGTTGTGTGTTGGATATTTCAAATGGGACGTTTAACCCACCACATCGTATTCAGAGATTCATAGCGAACAAACCTATACAAAATTGACTGTATGATCAAGTAACGTTAATTACTGTCCATTAGATATTTCTTACAAGAGTTTGTGTCGTGAGGTTTTTGAGTGTCGTCTTAAATTTAATATGATGGAGGTATGATGATGACTGTTTTATGTTAGTATTAATAATTTTAATGATTATTTACACATCACTTTATGTTGTTTTGATAATTCTTATTGTTTAAATGGTTTTATATAATTTACTAACCTTATGATAGGCAAAATAGGATTTACTCTTTTAATTGTAAATTTCCCTATTGTTCTTAACTAGATATTTTATTTGTAAACGAAAAAAAGGATTTTATTTTCATTAACTCGTTTTTTTGCATTTTAATTCCAACTTAATTTCATATCCAGCCAAATAATCATTCTATTTTGAGATTGTATCTTTGGATACAATTTCAAAATATAATAATTATTAGTCTGTTACTAATGTTTTGACATGAGTATGTTTGGCAGCTTGAGGTTTCTCCCATGAAAGTATGTATTCATATAAATATATCAAAATACATAAGTGTTTCTTTACGGTTTATGTATAGTAAGTGGCAAAATGGTTTTTCTTTAATTTAATTGTAAAAGGGTATTTTAATAGTGTAAATTAAATACAATATTTGTCGTCCAGGCCCACATTTGGGTCTATGGAAGTGTTTTTATGAAGAAAATGTCCAGGAAAATAGCCCTGTACGACGTTCTACCAAACAAACATATCTCCACACATGAAAGGGCGAAATATTATTATCGTCAAAAATGCCCGTTAAAGTGTGCCGATTATATAATCACACGCGTTATGTAGAGTAGAAGAGATTTTATCAAAATTTAAGTAGAACGTTCAGTTACTACGTTAGGAAATAGATTCATAATAGGCCTAAAGTTGTATAGGCTGCAACAAAAACTATGCATATGGATCAAATCGTATTTCAACACACCTTTCTGTAAAACATGTGTCAGCTAGCTGCTGACGATAAGAATTTCAAGCTAACAAGAGTAGTGTCATTTTTTGAGTCTGGTTTAGTTTCAGTCACAACCATGGCCATGTGATAATGTGTTGGCAAAACATTCTGGCACTCTTTTCGTGCATATGCTTTTACTTTGTAATGAATTTATAGCTTAGCCTGTATAATACAATTTGAGAAGACAGTGTACTTGAACGAAACACACTAGGCCATGGGCTACATGTTTCTTACCAGTTAGAAAAAAAAACGAACGTTATAGACCTCTAGCTGGAACAATAAGAAATACCCCCGCCGCAGCAAACCTGCCGACTAAGCGAATTTCCATTTGTCTGAATTGATTTTCAATTAAATATATTTTAATAACATTAGGTTTAACGAGTACCTAGGTTTGCTGCTACAAGGAAACTAATAAAGTGTGTTTTTGAGTAAAATATTGATAGCTTAGTCAAAATAAATAAATTTGCCAAGTTTGATCAAAATGTATCCATAAACAAGCAAACTACAACATTTGACAATATTCTCCATAAGAATAACATGGGAATTTTAAATTTACAATTTTTTTAATTTTCTCCGTTACTAATAATTGAACAAAAATACTTTTGTATACTAAATTATTTGTTTTTTTAAGCTCTTTAAAAAGGTCTAAAGAGAAATCGGGAAATTTTGTGTTTTGAGGGTCAAAAGTGAGAAAAACCAATTTTTACCCCATAAAACCCCCCGTAAAGCCCCGTTCCCATGGTCCGATCGTGCTGGTTCGCGAACTCATTCAAGTTTATCCCGCTTTACACCTTTAAACCAAATTTCATCAAAATCGGACAAAAATTACTCAAGTTATCGCGTTCACGGACGTATATATATATATATATGTCTATATATATATATATATACATATATAAAAATTTGAACGAATGGTGTTTTTGGCCTCTGGGGACATCAAAATGAAAAAGTAAATTGGTCCCGGGTCTAGGTCTTACCGTGCCACCTACGGTAATAGCTACTTCCCTATAGGGAAATTCGCTAAAACTACGTAAATACGTGAATAACAAGTGTTGCTTTAAACGTTGTAATATAATAACAAATTAGGATGGTAGGTCCAATGTTGTTGGTTATCCCAACAATGCCAAGGAAAATATTTTCTATTTAAATATCATGGTTTTTACAAACAGTTTTATTTACGTTCCCGACAAGCAGTTTTCTGTGAAGGAACGAATGAATGAATGAAAAAGTCCTTTTATTTACAAATCTGTGAAGGGAGATAAACGCCGTTGTCATTAGAAAACATAAATACCAAACCTAACCTATAATTTTCTGTTTTCATATAGACGAGAAAAAAATCAACTGTTGATTTATTTAATCGTATCTTCGCTGTAAGTAGTTTTGTAGTTGCAGTAATACATTTTCATATAAGTGATAACATTTACTCTGCGATAATTTAGTGTAAACCACTCTAACTGCGTCAGTAACTAATCAACTGCCATTATACAATATATAGTAGGTAAGGTGGTACAACATTAATCGAGGTGTAATGGTGTGTAAGTTATGGGGGGTTAATTGTAGCATAAGCTTTCCAATAATATCAATATGAAACTTTTGATCGAGTACTTTATGTCGACATTTTTCTCGTAAACTTTATCAAGCTGTTGCATTCAATCTAATCCTTACAAATTAGGGCTGGTCTAGTACTAGAGCTCAGAGCTTCGGAGGTTGAGGCACCGGGTTCAAATCCTGCCAATCACCTATGGACTTTACCCCTGTGATAATGCCACGACCCTTTAGGATTAGCATGAAGTAATGTGTAAAACAGTAAAATTTTACACAAGAATCTTATATGCTAGAACCAGTATCTTAGGATGATAAGGTGGGGGATGAAAACAAATTAAATGGTTAAAAAATAATTAATACTATTGACATGAATTAAAATAAAATGTTTTGTGCACTCTCATGATTCTTGTTTGTATAATGAACATTGAATCTTAAAATTGCATTAGTTCTGGGAGTTTTGGCTATGACTAAGTAATTTAATTGATATTACATAGCCATTTTCGTATTTCTTTGGAAAAACAAATATTAGGGGTATAGGATAGACTGAATTATCTCTATTAAAATAATTTTCTAATTTTAAACATTTTCATTTTCACAGGTTCATTAATAACCTATCGTAAATGTAAAAATATTGGATGCAATGTCGCATTAGCAGAGCGATAAACATTCATTTAGAGTTTCAACTATAAAGCCGCAATGTGCGGTCACCAACCATAAACTGTTTAGCGTTAAATATACAATCGCAAATCTCCTGAATATCAATACTTTACCTTCATTCAGAAATAATGATGAAACTACTTAGATATATTTTAGTATAAGTATTATAAATACAGTAGCTACCAATCAGGCCCCTCAATCTGTGTTTACATATATTACTCAAAGTACGATAAAACGTAAAAGACTAAAGGCTACAAATCCGATAATGTTTCAAAATATCATAAAACATATACTGTAGAGTGTGAATTAAATACTTTAAACACATTTAATATAAATATGTCATTACCTCAATATAAAAAATAACAAGCGTTTGATGATTATAAATTATAACCTCATGGAGTACATGTAATGGTTCCATAATTTGCAATATATAATGTAAAGCATCGTTTCTATAACTTAGTTGCAATCATCAAATCAAATGAAAGTCACTAAGAAATTGTAATGTTTCCTGAATACGTCTAATAATTTGTGTAAATGTTCTTTAAGCTGAGTATACAATGTGGACTGCGGCAACAAAAAGTGGCCAATGTTGATGTTAAGCAATAGAGAGGGGGCTGTTGTGTAGAAGCGCTATTCATAAAGAGTAGGTCAAACCTTTACAATAGCAAAACACTAACTCCACAATAATATGTCTTGACATTCAGTGCAGTCAAGTTATAGCATTAATAATACATTTATACAATGGTAATGCTAATATAACTTTGTAGAACATATTATGTGTTAAGGATTAATAACGTACTCTATGAAATAAATGTGATGATACCATTATAGAAAAGTCCTATACACCATGCACACTGTATATGACACATTCTAAATAAATGTTAATTTATTACAAAAGTAGTGTTGATTACTTCTATTTAGTTTTCAAAGTCTCTGTAATTCGGTATTGAGGAAAAGAGTGCAGTAAATATTCACCACCCATTATGGTTCTTAGAACCATCATCATAGCTTAAAAATCCCCGAAGAAAAAATTTGAAAAACAAGTTTATCTTGTAAAATTAACAGTTAAATATTATTTTTAACTATCATGACATTTTTTTTTATTTTACTATACTTAAACTCATAATTTGCCTTATGATCGAGAAAAATACTTCTTATACTTGTTATAAGGAAATTTCTTTTACGTGTACTTTTATTCATAAATTATAATGCAGTTATTATATTTTAAAAAAATTCAACATAAATTGTATTCAAGTTTATTTGAGCAACCATTTATCAAATCATCCGTGTGAACCCACATCCATCTCCACAGAATAAACTTGCATTAATAAGCTGCGTCCTAGCCAAAATACACCCGGTTCTGGCAGTTTATACCTCTCGATGATTTTATTTGCTATTGTAAACTGTAATCAACTAATATCAATATCATTGTCTTTTACACGATGACTAGCAAATACAGTATGAGAACCAACCTTACTAATTGCATCGGTTAAATCACTAATAACAACGACACATTAAACAATATTTTTCAAATTTTTATTACAATAAATACTAAATGCAATAAATAATCAAATGAAAATTATTGATTTATGATAAGATAGGCCTTCACATTAGAATAAAAAGTAATACCCTTTGGTCTAGTAAATTATAAAGCTGTGCCCACTAAAATCTCAAAAGTTGAATTAGGTAACAGGATTTAATTATGGTGTCAAACTATAAATTGCTTTATGATTAAGGCTTGAGTTGAAATGCATATTTTGCTAATATCACTCAGGTTATTGAATTTAACTTTTTATATTTTTTTTGTGCCATGCAGACCTTTGATGGGATATATTTAAAAAAGTTTTTACCTATTAATGATGAGTGTGTCCTTCATTTAGTAAAATGGTCGTTAAATAAATTCAAATAATAATGACTATTTACTATCTGTGGCCTTCAAGATTTACTTATGTTTAAATTTGGATCCATTTACATTTAAATACTGGTAGATGAACGTGGTTTTACTCGCCCAAGCCACTAATAATCATATTGAACAAAGCCAACAAGAATCGTTCTCTTTGCCCTATGATAAATTTAATCAAATGATGGATCGTTATATAGTATAACAGACGCTCTTTGTTTGACATAATTATGGGCAAGTTTATTTACAATAAGTTTGTTGTGCACCTTTCGTAAGTTTGAAAGAGATGAATACGACCGGGAGCGTGATCCTGTTTACAACAAATGGGATAAAAATTTTCGTCCATCCTTACTTTAATAGTTTTTTTTTTGTTTATTTTGTTTCACGAATCTGTACATTTAGTTCGGTACATACTAACATACATTGTAATTACTAAATGAATAATTTTTATATTTATATAACAGATATTGACTCTAAACTGCAGCTGATAATTAATTGTTAACAAATTTAAATTTTGTTTGGGCTTTGATAAAGCCTACACATATATACTATCATACTAATGGTATTTAAGGTAAACCTAAAAAAAATCTACAAATATCTCTTTGTACAGATGATTTGTACCACACTTGTTACCTTAAAAAAATGTTTTTATTAAAAGGATCAAGAAAATAGTATTACATTCACAGTTAATGATTTAGAAGTTTTATTACATAAACCTATCCTTATTTACGGAATTACATTTTCAGTATAAAATACACAAGATGTGGTTACACATGTAGTTAATACTATTAAAAACATGTGGTTATTGTAACAAAGCTATATTTTTTTATAAATCCATTATACATCAAATTACCATTTCTTATAAATGTATTCATCATTGCCTCCAGGATTGATTATTGACAACATAAATAGATTACATACCTTATGTCGTCCATCCTAAAATTAGTCTATGGCGACTAGATTCGAAATATCAAGGTTTCATTGTCGAGCCTCTTGCCTCTTATAGTAGTTTACGCAACTACTTAACTGTTTACGTAACTACTGATTGCGTAAAGGTAGTGTTAACGACACGAGTAGAAAATTTAAGGTACGAGCCTTGGCGAGTGCCTTAAAAACTTGTACGAGTGTCGTTAACACTATTTACGCGAGTTGCGTACACTAATATTGGGATATCTTGTCGTCGTTATTACACATAGTAAATTTAACATCTAAACACGAACACGGACACAAACTATTTACAAAAATGAATGCGCGGCCGGCCATAAGTACCGCGGTGACGGACACGATGCAACTCAAATTGAGTTGCATTTGGTGCATTTGGCCGGCAGCGCATTCATTTTTGTAAATAGTTTGTGTCCGTGTTCGTGTTTATATGTTAAATTTACTATGTGTAATGATGACGACAAGACGTCCCAATATTTTTAAGAGGCAAGAGGCTCGACAATGAAGCCTTGATGTTTCGAAACTATAGTTTGGCCGCTTAGAAAACGACCTGAGCGCTAATGCTAAACCAATTCTTGAGGAGGTCACTTTCTAAGCGGCCGAACTATAGTCGCCATAGACTAATTTTAGGATTGACGACGTAAGGTATGTAACCTATTTATATTTCTTATACGTTTTAGAGCAACAATTTACTTAACAAAAATTACCAATGCAACCACTCTACGTTCACTTTATTCATTAACCTCAATACTACAATGAGTGGAATCTAAAATAAAACCTTTGATTATATTTTACTCTCTTCTTGTTGTAGTGCGATGCTTTAATTACATACACAAACCTCCTCTTGCAAGCTTATTGTCTTGTATTTTTTTAAGTAATAACTTATAAGGACGGTCAAGAGGTTCTGGCACTTTTAAGCCCCTTTCAGATGACTGATATATGGATGGACTGATAATATCAGTTATATCCGTCAATCTTCGTTTACCTTCCAGGCCGAAAACGGATATATCCGTCCCAAAAAATGTCTTTTCTGGTTTAAAGACGGATATATCCGTTAAAACAACGAATTCATATACATAGTTTATAATACGAAATAAACAATACAATGCATTTTATAATGGGTTGTTTTGATTCTGTGGTTGGCAATAATAATTGCCGTAGCTCTTTCAGATATTATTTTGCACCATAGAGTGCGTGAATACTGCGAAACTGTCACTTTAGACATGGTTATTAGTGAGTGATGTTTAAATTTGTGTTTTGTGTTTATTTTTATGTTATTGAGCTAAAGTGACCAATCAAAACGATCTGAAATTTAGAGGAGATGTTATTGAGATGTTTAATAAAAGTATGTCAGAGGGGGATTTTATTCTTTATCATTACATTACATTTTATCAATGAAAATAATAGTATGGAATATGCAATATATGATGAACCTGAAGAACAGTCTTTGTGGAAGTCTTGGTGGGGAATGGGAATGAGGACATGGGAGTGGAACTGAGTGGTTTAAATATATTTCAGAATGATTGATACATTTTAATGATACAATTCAAACAAGAGAAAAAATCACCTAAGGCAGGGTGCACACCGGAGAAATCCGTTTCAGGAAACCGATTTCATGAAACGAGAAACTTTCGTTGCTCGCAACAGATAGATTAGTTTAACACAGGGCAGTGCACACTGCGTTGCATGAAACTGTAATTTCATTTGTTTCTTGCAACTGGTTTAAATGAAATCCAAAAAACAGATTTCGTATAGGCTTCAGTTTCACGTTTCCATTGGTTTTATTGACTTACCTCAGTGTATTGTTATTTTTCCTCAGCACTCAGAGCTAACCTCCGGATGGTGTCCTTCTTTGTTATTAGTAGGCTAAGTAATTCCACCAAACGTTCAAAAAGAGGCTTTGACATTCAAAAAAAATCAAAAATTTGAAAGGATCACTGCATAATTATCTAGCTACAATAAAAGTACCATGTTCACCATCCCTAATCAACGGGTCAACCCAATACTTCCTTCTTTTCGTTTTCTTTAGCCTCCACCAACATAGTCACATCATCGTCATCCGAATTAATATCATGAAACTGATGGAATCCCGTTTCTTCTGTGTGCATTTGTTACAGAAATGGTTTCCTTGAAACCAATTTGATGAAATCAGTTTCCTGAAACGGGTTTCTCCAGTGTGCACCCTGCCTTAGGTTGATGGATATATCCGTTTGCCGCCCACAATAATACTCAAGATTGTTGGCAGTGTTCATATTTTGTGATTATCACTAAGGGCAGCAGACGGATATATCCGTCCATTTTATGTTTTTTGTAGACCTAAGATATATATCCGTAAAATCAAGTTTTATTTTCTCCATAACTTTCGTACGAAAAAAGTTCAGCCCTAAGGAAACTTTATATGATCCATGAATTATTTCAAGCAACATAAATAAAAAACATAACCACTTTAGTTTTTGAATTTTAGCAAAAATAATTAAACTCCAGCCTTTTATTTAATTAAAATGGAAATGGTCTTTTATTTAAATAGTTGTTTTATAGCAATCATTACTTTCAGAATGTTCAATGTTGCAACAAAAAAACCCAGTTGTTTTAATTTTTGTAATAATTCGGACAGTTCAAAAGTACGATCCTACTTTTTAAACTTCAGTAAATTTTTTTTTTTAATCTGCTGTGATATTTAGTTATAGACTTACGTTAGAGTAATGTTTTCGTTTCACAACGTCACGCACACTTGCTGATTTGAAAAGCTGTGGAAGAAAATTGGTTGGTACAATATCAATTTAAAAGAAAATTGCATGACTGTGGATGGGAAACATCTGTGTTATTTTACATATATGAAAATAAATCTTACTTTGTAAAATCGCATAAGTGTATAATTTAGCCACCTTAATTAAATTAATGTAAATATTGTTGGGTTAATTGTTCATTTATCTAAAATCAAAGAACATCAAAAATTATCATAATATTATTTTATTTTTTATTGTCTGTACAATACTTTGTTAATGTTATTATCTGTAATTTTTGCCACGTTGTTGTTTTCTTGTTATTATTTTTGTTGCAATGCTGCTTTGTTTCATGGTCATTATGTTACTTATCTTGTTTTTTTTTTTGTTATCTTTTCATTCTGCTCATCTGCTTAAAACACATATTTTGTAAATGGTGTATCCGTTGGTATGAATAAATGAATAAATCAATTATATTATTTTATAGGACCGTTTCACAAGGCATTTATTTTATTTTTTCACAATCTCCACTTATTTAAAATCTAAAAAAATAAAACTGTATGGATTCTATTCTGTTCTCATGTTGTATGTATATTTATATATTATGACTCTAAGCAACTACTACTACATTCTTGGTGTTAACCAATGAGGCACATATGTTCAGGTTTGAATTTAGATCTCCTAGCAAATAGTGTGGGTAGGGGTCTACCACTGCCCGGACCGTGGCTACATTAACAATAAAGGGAAATTGGATGTGTGTTGGATATTTCAAATAGGACGATTAACCTAAAACGTATTTTGAGGGTCAAAGTAAAAAAAATCTTAAGAAATTGACTACAAAGACTAAGTAAGTTAGGTTATTTCCTTTGAAAGACAATCATTGTTTTTATTCAACATTTATAAATAGTAATGAAAAGTAATATTTTTTTAAACTTTTTTTCCATCGACTTATATGTGACTTTATTTATTTATAATAATTGGACTGTATTTATAAGTACGAACAAAATAATTGAGGATTGAAAAAATATTAGAATTGCATTCAACAAAAGAAACATGTAGAACGAAATGGAAACATTATAAATTATAAAACATATGGTAATTAATTAATATTAACACATTAGAAACAAAGAGTTTAAAAAGAATAGGTAGGGCTGATTATAAGTACTAAATATAGCCGTCCACCAAAAACCCAATAGGGGTTTTTCTTATTTATCTTTTCTATTCCGCAAACCGTCTGTTGATGAGCGCTTCTGGTCTGTGTTGGCATCTGTTTGATTTTGAAAAATTGCTGATACCATTGATATCCAGAAGAGTAAATATGCATCTTCTTGTATCTGGAGTAGTCTTGTCTTCCATCATAATTTACTGGTCTTTTAGTAAAAAAGTACTTTCTTGGGTGGTTAACTTTTGTAGGTCCAATCATAACCCATCCAAAAATGCTGTGGAAAAGAGGCATACCATGAGGGGCGGATCTCCGCCCATCATCAAACATGTCAGGGTACAAATCAGCTAGAAGCAAAATATCAATCTCTCCAGGAACTTCATGTTGTGGATCTGAGAGTTTAAAGTGTTAGAAATATGTTCTTATTTCAGGACCAAGAGAAGAAGAAGGTAAAGAAAGTGTAATTTGAGAGATAAAAATAGCATTAGTGTTTAGAATGGGCCCATGTTGCAAGCTAGGTTTGTTAGAAACATTGATTGACACATCCCTTTGTCTTAATAATATATATTTGAGATAGTCCTTGAGCTGGAGCATTAAACTTTTGTCTTTGAAGGCCTAGCTGTTGTACACATCGTTCACTAATAAATTAATCTTGAGATCCTGAATCAATAAGAGCTCGAAATGTTCTGAATATACCAGATGAATTACTCACTTAAATAGCTGCTGTACCTAGTAAAACTGAAGTATTTGAGTCAGTCTTTCCTGATCCAAATGCTGACGTTACTGGCTAATCACCATCAGTTTTTGTTTGGCTTTTGTACAAATGTGACACTTGACATACCTGATCTGATTTTCTTTGATGCGAACGAGACTCGTCTTGGAGAAGTATATGATGTTGTTTACTACATCTTTGGCATGCAGGTGTTGAAGTACAATTATCATATGCTCAACATATGCCCAATGCTGGGACAATTGAAACAAGCTCGTTTATATTGTGTATAATCTCTACGCTCTCTGATGGACAACACTGAAAAATTTGTTCAAGTGTACACTGTGTGTGGTTCATCATAGTAAATACATTTGGGTGTTCGAACATTGGTGGCATAGGTGTTTCTCGGCACATAAGATGGTTTGTAACCATTTTGAATAAATTTGGTCTAGGTTTCTGTGTCATTGTAGCTGTTTGAATATTACTGTCACTTTTTACGTGTACTGAGTTGCATCTAAAGATTTGTTAAGATCAGTCAAAAGACTAAGCAAGTTTTGAAGAGTAGGGAATCCATTGTTTGAATATGCTCTTTCAAAAATGTACTGAATGTTTATCACAATTTTTGAACTACAGTGTGAAAAAGCATACAATCTCCTAGGTATGTTGGGAAATTTTTAGCGTTCAATGCATTAGCATTTCCAGACACGTGTCCAATAAATGCCTTGAACCTTTCGGAGAAGAGACATGTAATGAAGGTAAAGTAATAATTTCCTCCAAATAATGTGTGAGTAGGTGACATTTATCATCGTACCTAGGGACAATTTGTTCCCAAACTAATTCATTATTTTGACTAGTTATTGGTAGAGTACGTACCAAAGAATGTGGTTATCCACTCAAACAAGACAACAAGTATTCAAGTTTTTCGACTGGAGAAAGTGTTTCGTTATTGTGGGTTTGGGAACAAAATAAATCTTTAAGATTTGGACAATGTTTCAGGTTTCCGTTGAATTTATGTAAAGTAATTTTGGGAAGTTTGACCTTGCTATCTGTAACTGCGTGCTCAATTTACCCATTAGAGTTGTTAGAATTTGATTCAGAAGATGCAGTATATTTTAAGTTGGTTGACAACAAGTAAAAATACTGCTCATCAATTTCATCAGAAATATCTTGATAGTTAGAGAGGTCTTCCGTGTCGTCAAGGGAAAATTTGAGTTTTATAATGATAATGTGACAGCGGCGAAATTCTTCATATGTAGGCACTAGCTTCTTGAAGCGTGCTTTAAATTTATTTAAAATATTGTGTTGGATCATTATGTAAATCAACACCGATAGAGTGGAGAGTTTTATCTTTTTGGAAAGAGTGTTCCTTTGAAACTCAAAAAACACTTGTCTCTTGAGCAATTTGATTTTTTTTTTCTTAGACACAGGTTGACTGAGGTTAAAACATCAGATAATTTAGAAAATGTAGTTAATCTAAGTAAATAATTTAAGTAAATAATCAAGTAAATAATCTAGGCTCACAAGGACCAATAAATTTGTGTATTAATTAACGGTGAACTGTATTTATAAGTAAGAACAGAATAACTAAGGATTGAAACCATATTAGAACTGCATTTAATGAAAGAAATACGTAGAAAAACATATAAATACTATCATTAATAAAATATCTAGTAATTACTGTAAGTAATATTACCATATTAACATATATTGACATCAGATGTTTAAAAAGATAATGAAGGACTGTTTATAAGTACTGAACAATTCAGATAACAATATTCATAGGTTTGAGATTTATTTAGCATATATAAATAATTGTATTATTATAGGCAAGTGTTGGTTGTATTAATATAAGTACCAGGGGATCGGGCAGTGCTCGTAGGTGTTTAATTTGTTTGGGAGGTAAAATAATATAAATCCTACAAGCTATAATTATATAAAATACTCCTAACAATATGTTACTAAAAACACATTATATCCTATAATACACAAGTATTGGTGTTATTTATACAATATTTTTTTTTTTACTTGGGAACGTAAAGTTAAAATGTTGGCTGACTGGCGGTTCTTTTTTTATTTACCACGTTCCTCAGTAAGCGTACAAATGTTGTCCGGTTTTATCCACGTGTTTGATGTCAAAGGTGAGTAGAGGTAATACCAGAATATGACCTCACTTTCGGCATTTTTGGACCTAGTACTTTTAAAATTTTTTGGCAAAAAAACACCCAAAATAGGTAAAATATGATGGTTTTACCCTATTTTTGGCGTTTTAGAGGCTATATGGGGGCATTTTTTGGTTAAAAAATGTTATTAATACTGAAAAAACAAGCCTGGAAATGAAGAGCTTTTTTTGACCACTTTTTTTAAAACCCAGCTCTCGGCACGTGAACTCGGACGCGCTCCCGACCCATAGGTTACTTCTGATCCCCAGCGATGACAAACTAAAAGTCTTATGAAAAAATGTTAGAAACAAAAATTGAGGAACATCTAATCATCTATACTTCTTCCACTGAAAGTTTTTCTCTGACCGAAAAATAAAAAAAATCCTCGCTTACTTACTTTTTCATGTTTGCTTTGAGTAACCTTTTTATATTTTCCTTAATTAATAATTATACAGTGGCATAAATTAAATTATATTTATATTGTATTAAACAGTAGTTTATGTAGAATTTTAATATATAAATTTTATGCTATAAATATTTTTTTTAGAAGCTAGACAAACATGTAAGTGATAGGAGGCGCATCACTTTGAACATCGTCATGCCCCTGACAGTGCCGTGCTGGTAATACCTAGAGTTTGAAACTATTGCTATTGTTGAAATTATATTATAACACATTTACATACAAAAGAAACTGGTAAATGGTTTTAAATTGTTTAACTTTTTATGCTGTATTATTATGTTGAAGGCTATTTTGGTTGCTGGAATTTTAGCTGTTTTGTTGTATATCAAGCCTTTTTTTTAGATATAAGTATTTTTAAACAATAAATCAGACCTTTATTTACTAATGCTATTATTATATTACAATGCATTGGCATACAAATGAAAATGGTTTGATTTATTTGTACTCATATAAAATAATATAATTCTTTTGAGTTATAGGGATGTCTGGTGATTAAATCACAAATTTAGAATATTTAATAATGGACTTTTAAAATAATGGAATTAAGTATAGACTTATAACATTTTCATGATAACTGTTTGATTTATTTGTACTCATTTAAAATAATGTTAAAATAGTATTTGATTTTTATGTTGTATTATTGTTTTTTGTTGTTTAAAAGTTGGAACTAATATAGTGTACCTAAATTTAACCATTTGTCGTATCTCAAGCAGTTTTTGAGAAATAAGCATTTTAAAACGATAAAGTCACACCAGTAATGCATGGAGTTTGTAACCATTACCAACACTGATATTATGTTATAATACATTGTCATACAAATGGAACCATTTAATTTATTTACCAAATGGTACTCATATAAGTTTTAGATTTTTAAATTTTTACCCTGTATTATTGTTTTATATCAAAAGTTGAAATCAATGTAGTGTGCCTGAATATGTTTATTTACTGTATCTCAAGCAAATAGATAGAATAGGATAAAGAGGTGTTTTTGGTGTTTTACCTATGAGAATAACATGGGGAGATTTTAAGCCACTTTTTAAAAAATCGTGCTTATTTATACATTTCTATATAAATGTCCAACTCCAAAAATATTTTCAATCTATATTAATGTCTGTATCATGTGAGATTTGTACCAGTTGGTTTGAAATATTTATAAATATAATGTGTTGCTGGAATCACCTTAAATGGCAAGAAACACATAGTGTTGGGACCTCTGGTAAAATATTGGATTTTTTCTAGTTTGGATTAAATATTTGTGAAAAATTGAAAAAATATGTTTTTTACTCAACTATTTTAGCGTCTTGAAACATGTATTACCGAGGAATCAGGCAAATATTTCGTGCCGAAATTATATTTTACCTTACGTGAGAACTTGGAATCATTATTTAAACTCAGTCCTGCTCCACAGTATCATTGCAGGCTTGCTTCTTGTCCCAAGTGGTGAATTGTGTACAGTTTATGTGTGGTGCAAAGACTGGGTTTTCTTTTTAGTTGTGACCAGCTCATTCCTAAGATGCTAGATGGTATCCACTTTGCCTCTGAACATAAGCAAATTGTAATCTTCAGTTTAGGACTTAAAATTAATGTCGGATGCGATGCCTCTTTAATCGGAAGTTTGGGTTGTGATGAGCTCAACCCCTATCACCAATATCAGCATAGATCCATTGAACTATTATGTGTTATTGTACTTTGTGCTGATTAATATGTGTTTGGTAAATTAGCATGGCACAACACACAATCCCACATCTTGCTAATCGTAGTTGGTAGTTTAACTTAGCAACGATAATAACAAATTATTATGTCATTGCATTATTATGTCGTGTCGGGGGTCTATTTGGTGGTCAAAGTAGAAGTAGGGAGCATTGACTTTCTACAATCATGATGAGATATCCAGCCAGAGCCTCAGACTGTAATAAAAAAATAGATGAAAATGCAAACTCTAAAGGCCCTGACGACCATGTTGTATACTTCCAGGCTGGAACAACCTTTACTTGGAATATTGTATATAAATTGTTTGTATACATAAGACTCTTGTAGTGAATGTACTCTTTGATGAAAATACAAAATAAAGATGAAAACTACTTTATGCAAAGAAGAGAAAGTAATTGTGAAGGGTAGCTACAAACAATTGCATTTTAGTGAGCAATGAAAGTTGCTATAATTATTGGGATTGTTTTGGGTAAGTTTATAGATATGCATTGTGTTTACAGGAATTAATCATAGTGGGGATGCCATTTACATAGAGACATATCGATTTAGTTAAAGTGATAAAACGAAGACCATGATAGTGGTGGATAAAGATTTTATTTGTTGAGCAATCGATATGAGAAGGAGTTTCTTGTTAAACAATAACCTGGAAAACCAATACAACATAATGCACTGTCATCCCTCATTGGTATTGTAACTTACAAGCTCTGTTGTTCTTTACTCATTTTCAAAAACATATAAATTATAAAATAAGCCATTTTGTTGTTTATTTTACTGTTATGTATTGTAAGTGTATATATTGAAATAAATGGTTAAATAAATGTAAGTTGAAAAATGAGCCTTATTTTGTCACTAGTTTATTTACATTGATTTGAATCACATTTTTGAACTAACAGATGATTAAATTATTAATTGCATAACATTTGAAACATAGAGATACAACATTTACATTATTAACTGGAAACTATAGATCTATATTATTGTATGAACATAATTTCTGTATTTCATATATGTAAAAGCAATGAGACCATGCTAAATTACAGGATTCAATAACAAAGGAAGCTGATATTGTGCTATATACCTGAGGGTGTAAATATAGAGGTGGGCATTTCCATAGAGACCTAATGACGAATTAGAATGTGAAAGTTCTATGGTAGAAATATCAAGTATGCAAGAGTGATCATCAGAGGTAACATGGTCATCAGGCAATTCATAGAGAGGGGTCAGTCAGGTTGAACTAGTATATTGCAGTGATTCATCCAATATAGAAACAATAGTTACAAATTACCAGAACCAATTACTGAATATTGTAGTTACCAGTTTTCCTATCCTACTGTTAAAATATGAACCTCATTTTAATATGAGTTGGTGAGTTCATGCCCGGTAACATGAATGTAATAATGGTTCTAAATGTATTTATCTTATTTTATGGTAGATTTCACTATGTGTGCTTACTCTATGGTAAAATTCTTTGAGATCATTTAATATTTAACACACTTAGATTAGTGAATAAATCATCAAAGTGCGATATAAATATGCTGGGTGAAACGTATTAAAACTTGCTTCCAGTTTATCTATTAAAGGATTGTCAAACGTCTCGGTTTTGCTAACTATGACCTGGTGTCCCGAAAAGGGCTCTTAAGACCATAAGATGACAATACATAAAGTTTGGACTATTGACTGTGATGTGAATTTATGCATACTTTGTCATACAAATTTTACACTATAGTATTTTTACGAGTTCTGACTGTGACTGTGATGTGAATTTGTGTGTATTTCATCACATAAATTTCACACTATTTTCACTCATTTCACACCACTATTATGATGTGCTGTGCCTGCATGAGTGTGTTGAGCCATGAATATCATAGACTACCAAGCTATAAGGACGTATGCTAGAATTGATCTAACCTCTGCCAAACCCTGAATACGAGCCTGGAGGCACAGACTTTGGACCAAGGATCAATAATTGTAAATAGACAAACCTGTGTGATAGGATATAGAACACTGAAAAATACAAATGTTAGAAACTTTATTCTTTTACTTATTTACCCTTATCACCCTCTGTTTTGGAGGAAACTGCCTTACAACCAACATTATGAAGATTGCATTAATACTCATGATCTTGGTCATTATAAAATTTATCAAACATAAATCCGTATTTGCCATTATTCATAGACCTTTCCTTGTCTATTATGAAAAAGCTATCCAACACTGGTGGTAAAGACTTTTATATTGATGAAATGAAAAGTCATTATTAATATGATTGTTAAATATAAGGTTTATAATTTATATTGCCTTGTTTGGACAATATTAGAAAATGTACGTTATCGCATAAATGTTTGCGTACTTTCTAAGTAAAAGCAGTTAATATTTTTATGTTGACCCATTGAGAGAAATTGTATACTATTTGTACTATAAAAAGTCTATTCATGCATATCAGTCCAGTAAAAGTTCTGTTACAATCCAGTCATAGGTCAGTCTCAATTGCATCCATAGTTTCTCAGTCAACCTGTCAGTCATTTGGTTACAGTCTGTTTTCTAACTCTTCATTAACCAATATTGCATAACATTTTTTATTTAAAACACAATATTCTATAAAATTTTCATTGGCCAGTTGTTGTTGATTGTTATAAACAGTACTTGATATACAAACACATACGTTGTCATCAGTCAGGCGTCCAAACAATCAAAAAATATCGTTGAGAAGAAATCGGTTGTTGTATTTAACAACATAAAGGTCGATTCACAAACGGTATGTAATAGTTTAATCATGTCACAGTGTATACAACAACTGACTGTGACTGTGATGTGAATTTGATTAGTTGTGTGAAATGTGTGAAAATAGTGTGAAATTTTTGAAATTGCTTCCAGTTTATATGTTGTCATTAAGCAAGCGTTTAAAAATCCATCAATATCGTTGAGAAGAAACCAGCTGTTGTATTTGACGACATAAAAATCGATTCACACATAACACGTCACAGTTCAATCACATCAGTTACGACACCGTGTATACACCAACTGACTGTGACTGTGATGTGAATTTGTGTGTACTTCGTCACACAAATTTTACACAAATTTCACACATATTTCACACATTTCACACAACTATCATGATATTTGTGTGAAATGTGTGAAATATGTGTGAAATTTGTGTAAAATTTGTGTGACGAAGTACACACAAATTCACATCACAGTCACAGTCAGTTGGTGTATACACGGTGTCGTAACTGATGTGATTGAACTGTGACGTGTTATGTGTGAATCGATTTTTATGTCGTCAAATACAACAGCTGGTTTCTTCTCAACGATATTGATGGATTTTTAAACGCTTGCTTAATGACAACATATAAACTGGAAGCAATTTCAAAAATTTCACACTATTTTCACACATTTCACACAACTAATCAAATTCACATCACAGTCACAGTCAGTTGTTGTATACACTGTGACATGATTAAACTATTACATACCGTTTGTGAATCGACCTTTATGTTGTTAAATACAACAACCGATTTCTTCTCAACGATATTTTTTGATTGTTTGGACGCCTGACTGATGACAACGTATGTGTTTGTATATCAAGTACTGTTTATAACAATCAACAACAACTGGCCAATGAAAATTTTATAGAATATTGTGTTTTAAATAAAAAATGTTATGCAATATTGGTTAATGAAGAGTTAGAAAACAGACTGTAACCAAATGACTGACAGGTTGACTGAGAAACTATGGATGCAATTGAGACTGACCTATGACTGGATTGTAACAGAACTTTTACTGGACTGATATGCATGAATAGACTTTTTATAGTACAAATAGTATACAATTTCTCTCAATGGGTCAACATAAAAATATTAACTGCTTTTACTTAGAAAGTACGCAAACATTTATGCGATAACGTACATTTTCTAATATTGTCCAAACAAGGCAATATAAATTATAAACCTTATATTTAACAATCATATTAATAATGACTTTTCATTTCATCAATATAAAAGTCTTTACCACCAGTGTTGGATAGCTTTTTCATAATAGACAAGGAAAGGTCTATGAATAATGGCAAATACGGATTTATGTTTGATAAATTTTATAATGACCAAGATCATGAGTATTAATGCAATCTTCATAATGTTGGTTGTAAGGCAGTTTCCTCCAAAACAGAGGGTGATAAGGGTAAATAAGTAAAAGAATAAAGTTTCTAACATTTGTATTTTTCAGTGTTCTATATCCTATCACACAGGTTTGTCTATTTACAATTATTGATCCTTGGTCCAAAGTCTGTGCCTCCAGGCTCGTATTCAGGGTTTGGCAGAGGTTAGATCAATTCTAGCATACGTCCTTATAGCTTGGTAGTCTATGATATTCATGGCTCAACACACTCATGCAGGCACAGCACATCATAATAGTGGTGTGAAATGAGTGAAAATAGTGTGAAATTTATGTGATGAAATACACACAAATTCACATCACAGTCACAGTCAGAACTCGTAAAAATACTATAGTGTAAAATTTGTATGACAAAGTATGCATAAATTCACATCACAGTCAATAGTCCAAACTTTATGTATTGTCATCTTATGGTCTTAAGAGCCCTTTTCGGGACACCAGGTCATAGTTAGCAAAACCGAGACGTTTGACAATCCTTTAATAGATAAACTGGAAGCAAGTTTTAATACGTTTCACCCAGCATATTTATATCGCACTTTGATGATTTATTCACTAATCTAAGTGTGTTAAATATTAAATGATCTCAAAGAATTTTACCATAGAGTAAGCACACATAGTGAAATCTACCATAAAATAAGATAAATACATTTAGAACCATTATTACATTCATGTTACCGGGCATGAACTCACCAACTCATATTAAAATGAGGTTCATATTTTAACAGTAGGATAGGAAAACTGGTAACTACAATATTCAGTAATTGGTTCTGGTAATTTGTAACTATTGTTTCTATATTGGATGAATCACTGCAATATACTAGTTCAACCTGACTGACCCCTCTCTATGAATTGCCTGATGACCATGTTACCTCTGATGATCACTCTTGCATACTTGATATTTCTACCATAGAACTTTCACATTCTAATTCGTCATTAGGTCTCTATGGAAATGCCCACCTCTATATTTACACCCTCAGGTATATAGCACAATATCAGCTTCCTTTGTTATTGAATCCTGTAATTTAGCATGGTCTCATTGCTTTTACATATATGAAATACAGAAATTATGTTCATACAATAATATAGATCTATAGTTTCCAGTTAATAATGTAAATGTTGTATCTCTATGTTTCAAATGTTATGCAATTAATAATTTAATCATCTGTTAGTTCAAAAATGTGATTCAAATCAATGTAAATAAACTAGTGACAAAATAAGGCTCATTTTTCAACTTACATTTATTTAACCATTTATTTCAATATATACACTTACAATACATAACAGTAAAATAAACAACAAAATGGCTTATTTTATAATTTATATGTTTTTGAAAATGAGTAAAGAACAACAGAGCTTGTAAGTTACAATACCAATGAGGGATGACAGTGCATTATGTTGTATTGGTTTTCCAGGTTATTGTTTAACAAGAAACTCCTTCTCATATCGATTGCTCAACAAATAAAATCTTTATCCACCACTATCATGGTCTTCGTTTTATCACTTTAACTAAATCGATATGTCTCTATGTAAATGGCATCCCCACTATGATTAATTCCTGTAAACACAATGCATATCTATAAACTTACCCAAAACAATCCCAATAATTATAGCAACTTTCATTGCTCACTAAAATGCAATTGTTTGTAGCTACCCTTCACAATTACTTTCTCTTCTTTGCATAAAGTAGTTTTCATCTTTATTTTGTATTTTCATCAAAGAGTACATTCACTACAAGAGTCTTATGTATACAAACAATTTATATACAATATTCCAAGTAAAGGTTGTTCCAGCCTGGAAGTATACAACATGGTCGTCAGGGCCTTTAGAGTTTGCATTTTCATCTATTTTTTTATTACAGTCTGAGGCTCTGGCTGGATATCTCATCATGATTGTAGAAAGTCAATGCTCCCTACTTCTACTTTGACCACCAAATAGACCCCCGACACGACATAATAATGCAATGACATAATAATTTGTTATTATCGTTGCTAAGTTAAACTACCAACTACGATTAGCAAGATGTGGGATTGTGTGTTGTGCCATGCTAATTTACCAAACACATATTAATCAGCACAAAGTACAATAACACATAATAGTTCAATGGATCTATGCTGATATTGGTGATAGGGGTTGAGCTCATCACAACCCAAACTTCCGATTAAAGAGGCATCGCATCCGACATTAATTTTAAGTCCTAAACTGAAGATTACAATTTGCTTATGTTCAGAGGCAAAGTGGATACCATCTAGCATCTTAGGAATGAGCTGGTCACAACTAAAAAGAAAACCCAGTCTTTGCACCACACATAAACTGTACACAATTCACCACTTGGGACAAGAAGCAAGCCTGCAATGATACTGTGGAGCAGGACTGAGTTTAAATAATGATTCCAAGTTCTCACGTAAGGTAAAATATAATTTCGGCACGAAATATTTGCCTGATTCCTCGGTAATACATGTTTCAAGACGCTAAAATAGTTGAGTAAAAAACATATTTTTTCAATTTTTCACAAATATTTAATCCAAACTAGAAAAAATCCAATATTTTACCAGAGGTCCCAACACTATGTGTTTCTTGCCATTTAAGGTGATTCCAGCAACACATTATATTTATAAATATTTCAAACCAACTGGTACAAATCTCACATGATACAGACATTAATATAGATTGAAAATATTTTTGGAGTTGGACATTTATATAGAAATGTATAAATAAGCACGATTTTTTAAAAAGTGGCTTAAAATCTCCCCATGTTATTCTCATAGGTAAAACACCAAAAACACCTCTTTATCCTATTCTATCTATTTGCTTGAGATACAGTAAATAAACATATTCAGGCACACTACATTGATTTCAACTTTTGATATAAAACAATAATACAGGGTAAAAATTTAAAAATCTAAAACTTATATGAGTACCATTTGGTAAATAAATTAAATGGTTCCATTTGTATGACAATGTATTATAACATAATATCAGTGTTGGTAATGGTTACAAACTCCATGCATTACTGGTGTGACTTTATCGTTTTAAAATGCTTATTTCTCAAAAACTGCTTGAGATACGACAAATGGTTAAATTTAGGTACACTATATTAGTTCCAACTTTTAAACAACAAAAAACAATAATACAACATAAAAATCAAATACTATTTTAACATTATTTTAAATGAGTACAAATAAATCAAACAGTTATCATGAAAATGTTATAAGTCTATACTTAATTCCATTATTTTAAAAGTCCATTATTAAATATTCTAAATTTGTGATTTAATCACCAGACATCCCTATAACTCAAAAGAATTATATTATTTTATATGAGTACAAATAAATCAAACCATTTTCATTTGTATGCCAATGCATTGTAATATAATAATAGCATTAGTAAATAAAGGTCTGATTTATTGTTTAAAAATACTTATATCTAAAAAAAAGGCTTGATATACAACAAAACAGCTAAAATTCCAGCAACCAAAATAGCCTTCAACATAATAATACAGCATAAAAAGTTAAACAATTTAAAACCATTTACCAGTTTCTTTTGTATGTAAATGTGTTATAATATAATTTCAACAATAGCAATAGTTTCAAACTCTAGGTATTACCAGCACGGCACTGTCAGGGGCATGACGATGTTCAAAGTGATGCGCCTCCTATCACTTACATGTTTGTCTAGCTTCTAAAAAAAATATTTATAGCATAAAATTTATATATTAAAATTCTACATAAACTACTGTTTAATACAATATAAATATAATTTAATTTATGCCACTGTATAATTATTAATTAAGGAAAATATAAAAAGGTTACTCAAAGCAAACATGAAAAAGTAAGTAAGCGAGGATTTTTTTTATTTTTCGGTCAGAGAAAAACTTTCAGTGGAAGAAGTATAGATGATTAGATGTTCCTCAATTTTTGTTTCTAACATTTTTTCATAAGACTTTTAGTTTGTCATCGCTGGGGATCAGAAGTAACCTATGGGTCGGGAGCGCGTCCGAGTTCACGTGCCGAGAGCTGGGTTTTAAAAAAAGTGGTCAAAAAAAGCTCTTCATTTCCAGGCTTGTTTTTTCAGTATTAATAACATTTTTTAACCAAAAAATGCCCCCATATAGCCTCTAAAACGCCAAAAATAGGGTAAAACCATCATATTTTACCTATTTTGGGTGTTTTTTTGCCAAAAAATTTTAAAAGTACTAGGTCCAAAAATGCCGAAAGTGAGGTCATATTCTGGTATTACCTCTACTAAGGTGTGTTAATATTGCCAAAACGAAATGCTCAATGTTTATTTCTGTGTGTATTTAGGTCTCAGTAAATATTCGACAATCATGAGCTCGATGGGGTTTGTTTTATTGTAGTTTACCCAACGATTGCGTACAGATAGTGTTAACGACACGAGTAGACAATTTAAGGTACGAGCCTTGGCGAGTGCCTTAAAAACTTCTACGAGTGTCGTTAACACTATTTACGCGAGTTGCATACATTACTTTACGTATGACGGTGTTTTAATTACTAACAATCATTATTCATAACTTCTAAGAGAAGTCACATAAGTAGTTGTTCATCTACGACTGTATATGATCACAGTCTACTTGCTTTGTTTAAGTCCAGTATCAAAACTGCGTGTTACCTATATCGATAAACACGCCTTAGTACATTTATGATCCCTATGAATCAGCTGAAGACAATGTTATTGTTAGTTCTCTCCATTGCACTTGTAGAGGTTGTGTTTTGTTTACAACTTGTTTCTTGTTATTCCAGTTATTTAAAACCTCGTTTAACCAAATAAAACTATCTCTTTATAAACAATAACTCGTCCCCTGGTTATATAATCAAACAGTAAAGCACAAATCATGAAATTAATCCTAAAATAATAGAAATAGAATTTCGTGGATACTACGACAAGTTAAGCAAAAAAATTTGTGTAAAGACATATCCGATGTAAGCGACACTTGAAATCAACAAGTGTTATTATTCCTGTACATAGAGCGCTATGTAAAAGAAAAACTCTCATTACATATTCCCAAAATGTTTAGGTCTACCTATCATCTCTAGACGTTGTTTAAATTTCTTACTTCATGCAGAAATTAATCGTGAAACGTGTTCGATCTGCTCAACTGGTTTTCACTAATCTGAAATCAATCCTAGTAAAGCCCAACTGAAACTAATAAAAAAAAAGGGAAATGGGAACTTTAGTTAAGTGTGTTGAGTTTTCAAACTTCTATGCACGAGTTTATGCATATAGAAGTATATGCATGAGATTGTTTTTGGACATAAGTAAAACTTCCTATGGTGTACAATGTATCAACAATTAGAAGACAACTTAATCATGTTATTTAAAGAACTCACATAAAATAATTCTTCTTCTTCTTCTTAAAAAAAAGAGGTTGGCGGCCTCTTTATATTATTAAATAAATTATCTATACTTATTTAATATGCAAGCAGGTTTTTTTGACAATTACTCCTCCGAAACTACTGAACCGATTGGCATGTTTTTGGTGTCATTGGAAAGAGCGTGACTTGAAGCTGTGCAGGAAACTTTCTTTTTATGGAAATAATTAGAGAGTTAGGCCCTGGGGCCCTTTAAAGTTTCGTATTTCTCCATAAGATTAACATGAGAAACAAAAATTGTTATGAAACTCTAGCTGTTGACAGAAATTAAAAGTGAGAAGAAGAAAACATGTTAATTGTAAACAGTCAATAAGTTTGCTACAAACATTTACTAACTTGGTTGAGTTGAGATATTTACCATTTTAATTTGGGTTGGCGCAGATATTACAATGGAAAAAATCGAGAGAGCCTTGATAAAATGATATAATCTGTTATGTACATCGTGAGTATTTCCATAATCTTTGAGTCGAATCTTTTTAATTCATCAGAAATTATGACTGTTATTCGTTTAAAAATAACACCTGTAATACTTAGCAATTGCTCCAATTCGAGCAACCGGGACACTAGTTAAATAAAATTGTATGAAGTGTACAAAATATCTCATTATAACAATATGGATGTTATATTATTTACATTTCATGGAAACACAGTAAAATCTTCTCTAGCGTTATGCAAAAAATGACTCAGTTCTCATCACAAACAGTCTTCTCATTGTTTGAAGCCAACAGCAGTGGAAAATTGGAATATATCATTAAAACGCTACAACAATAGAGTTCCCCACTTCTGTAAAGCTAGTGGCAGACAATTCAATAGGAGCAGAGATATTGAGAGTAAGTTATCAAATTTATAATCATATATTTTTACTGCAATAGTAGTAAATATTTATTTTTAGTGAACTTTTTACCGTTATTTTTTCTATTTTATAGTGGTATATAACATTATTTATACTTTTACAGTTATATTACACAAATATTCTCTTCATTTTTACTCGATTTTGTTACATTATCTTTCGTGCATTACATTTTTTAAACTCTTATTTTATTTTAATTACACTGAGAAAATTTGCTTCATACGGAGATTTTAGTGGAAAAAATGTTCGCCAAGTTTAAGCGTCATAAGAGTAATCTCACTTATGACATATGAGGCGACGCGTGGCCCATAGCGGATATTATGAAACACATTAAAGGGAATGGCCAAGACGATGGGACTATGGGGCTCTCTTTATCGGCAAAAACGCAGGCTTTTATTCATTTACCATCAACACATATTATTTAATGGCCTATATACGTGCTAAACTGAATATCTGAAGATATGAACTTTTATAGATCATATTAGCATGAGACAATCTTCTTTGAAATCTAGTTAAAACATATCTTTTGCGATGGATTTATTTAAATGCGATATTAAAGTATTTGATCAATTTATTTCTAATCCAAATAGTGAAAAAAGTAGTTTAATTTTTCACTGCCCACTTTTTTTTAACGTAATTAATTTTTTTCGCAACAAGTATTTAGAACGAAAAGTTATCATTAAACACGTGTAAAGCAACCTTATGTCTTAAAAAGCATTATGTTATACCAAATATATATTTTAACTGAGCTGACGTATTTCATAATTATCACTTACAATACATTTTATAAGGACAAGTTGAGAAACAGCTCCATGGTCAATCCTCAGGCCCAACCAACATCCTGTTTACAGTTTTGCCATTTAACCCTGCTACACTAAACTAGTCGTTTAATATGCTTGTTACTTAATGAGGAGCTTACAAGACTGAAAGTACTACGTACTAAATTTAACTTGTGATAGTAAGTGTTTCACAAACTAAACAAATTTTAAAAAAGGTTAATTTTTTTTAGATTAGAAGGTGTACATGTATTTAGAAAACAATTATTTCATTGATGAATCCTACGCGCCAAGCTATAATTTAGTGTATAGCAATAGGTTCAAGAGAACCAATTTAACAAGAAATAACTTCTATATTCCCACACTTATACCCCGATTAATTTTAAACTCTCTTTCTAGAATCCTCAAAAAGTCCTGAGACCCATTAGTACAGTGCAGTCAAGAATACTTAAACTTAAAATTAATAGTATGAAATTAACTGCGATATGTATTTAACTTTATTTAAAGGAATCAAACGTTAGTGCTTGAAAAATATATTTAACTGGCATATTTTTGGAAATAAATCCTTTAATGTCATGGACTTTAAATAGGAAAATATTACTTTGATACTTACTTACTTGGATACTTGGTTTCTTCGTCTTTGAAAAAAAAAATGGATAGATTGCGTCTTATTTACATTATAAATATTAAAACACTATACATATATATACAACTAAGCAACAATGGCGGGTGTGGCGGTATTATTTACATAAACTAGAGGCTCGTCAAACATTTCTTACCACGAGTATAACGGTCTACTGAGCAAACTCTGGCGTAGCGTTGACGTAAATATATTTTTTTCAAGAGTACGAACTCCTATCGGCAGCGTATTAAAAAGCCGAATAGCAAGCGATGTTTAGGAGTTCAGAGTGTGACTGAGTCGGCAGCAGGGCAGGTCAAGATCACATGCTCTACGCTTCTAGTCATTAAGGACGATTTATATTCTTTCAGGAGGGCTAGGATGTTGAGCATAAATTGGCTATATGTATGGTCAGGATACCAAGCTCCTTCAAAATTGGCCGACAATGGTCAGTTGTACTCGACGATGTTATTATTTGTACGGCCTTCTTTTGGAGTTGCAGCAGACTTTGGGTGGCGGGGCTATGCCCCCACACAGCCAGACCATAGTTGATGTGGCTATGGAAGAGAGATTGGTAGACCAATAGCAGATAGAGACGAGTGATCAGGTATTTTAGTTTTCATACGAGGTATTGAATCCTTCTTAATCTAACGAATACCTTCTCAATATGCAAACTCCAATCGATATTTGAATCAATCCAAAAGCCAAGTAGTTTGACTGCCTCATCGTCAGTACCTTTCTTGAGAGTGCGGGTGATGGATTGGGTTTTCTCATCGATTAGTTTCTTGCAAACCACTCCTTGGTTTCATCAAGCAAGTATGATGCCTCAGCCTTCAGATCAATTAGGTTACTGTGCCTTATTAACAACGTAGTGTCGTCAGCAAAAAGAAGTGTGCGTCTGTTGAAAGATAGGTAATTTATCATGATGACAAACAGAATGGGACCTAGCATAGTTCCTTGGGGCACACCATGGTGTAGATCTTTGATTTGAGAGGAGGCTCCTTGTAGTGACACAAGTTGTCTCCTTTTGTGAAGGTAATCAGTTATTCCCCGAAACACATAACTTGAATAACAATAAAAACCATTTTATACTACGCTTATTGACTCTGGTATTTTGTTGTAATTCACAGGCCTTTTAAATGGTGTTATATTTATATATAATACTTACCATGGCTCCTTAAAGTATTTTTTTCACCCGACGAATACAATAGCCTACCTTGCGAGAAGGAGCTATATAATGTTTAAGTGTCTTATAATAACTGAATGTATAATGGGTGTACAGTATTATCATGCTGCCAACATAATAGTATTCGAGTTTCGAAAATAAGATCTGAAGGTTTGAAAATAAGATTTATCATATTTATTTATCCTCAGCGTTTTTATGCTTATACGAGATGTGACATCAAGCCAACTACATGTTTACGATTTATATAATATATATGATGAATACTTAACGCTACCGTTTTCATACATAGGCTAGCAACAGATGTTGGTACCAAGTTAAGTTCATTTAAAAGAACATTACCGTAAAGTAAATACAAATATAAAATAAATTAATAAGGGGATGAAAAAGTGTGACATAATATCAGTAATATAAAGTGAACATTTGGTTGTGATTATCTTGAAGTCCTTTTCTTATGATAAGCACGTATCTGTTAGGATTAAGTTTAGGAAGAGTAATTTTTTTGAAGCGAGTACCTCATCCCAAGGGAGATATAACTACGTAACACCACCTGACCTCAGTGATCAAGGTACCCCAGAATCAAGCTTAGTAGTCTCCTTAAGCCTTCTGATAAGAACGTCCTCCTGTGGATATATTGCGATCATAATCCTTTCCACGAAAATGTATTGCCTGCTCGGGGATCTTTAGCTAACGACACAGTTGTTATATCATGTAATAGAAAAAAAAACTTCAGGAAAAGGCATTGTCTAGGTTAGACAATAGGCAAAAAATAACATGAGATAGAGTGACAAATAATTGATTACAAAATTTTGATTCCTCACGTTGTTAGTTTGACAAAAACAGGGTTTACTAATATTTTTTTAGATTTAACATCAATATTTTCCCCAAAGGAACATAAATATTTTAAATTTTAATACATAAAATGAACTCTTATGACCACTTTTTATGGTTCAATACTATGTACGCTATTGACAATCAATTAATTCAATAAACTAGTGTTTAAGCATGTGCATGAAACTATTATACTTCAAAACCCCTTAATTTGAAAAAATCTGTTTCTATACAGGGTGAAAAAGTCAAAGACGGTAAAATATTTCAAAAAGCAATAAAGATAGAGCTTAACTTGGTGTACATTACCTGGGCATTAAAATAATTTTATCGCATTATTCAGTGATACGCTACCTCCTCAGGGGGACGGTCCGCTAGGAGTCAGAAGAAAATTTTACGTAAAAGCATAGGTTGACATGGGCATAAAATTAAAGTATTTGATGGTAAAGTACAATGCCGCAAACCCGAACTCAATCAGACAACCGAGTCAAAAATGACGGCTCTTCTAAAATGCATCAAATTTACATTGTTATACGTATATTTTGTTACCCCCAGATTTTTACCCCCCGGAATTTTACCCCCTGGCCGGATATAGAAATTATTGATTTTCCTATTACTGTTTTTATTTAATTGTAAACATTTTATTATTTATTAAAATATCTTAATTTATTTATTTTGTAATCTCAACTTAGTAAACAGAATTTACCGTTTAATTTTTATGTTCGGGATTTGCGTTTGGGGCCAACTGTTGGTCAATAAGTATGTAAAATAAACTGAGTAGTTCATTTAAATGATAATTGGGTTAACATTTCTTCGTAAAGAAACAATAAGGCATATTTTTTTATTGTTACAATACAAACAAAAAACATTGTTTTACCACGGTTGTATGATAAATTGTTAAAGAAATCTTCGAATCAATTGCCATTCAGTTGTTTGTTTTACACGTCATATTATCCAATAGTTGGCTTCAAAGATGAAATCCTGATACTCGAATCTCAAAACTAAAATTAAAAACCTGTTTGATTAGTTGATGTTACAAATAATAAAGGATAGGCTACTTACTAATAAAATGTTTACTATTAAATTTACCCCGAATAAAGATAATTAACCATTCTCACTAATTTATATATCTGGCCAGAGGGTAAAAGTCCGGGGTTAAAATTCCGGCCCGTACACTGTACGTTTTTATAATAATATACGTTTAATTCCGCGTTTAATACATCGAACTGATGTCGCGAAACTCAGAAGTTCGAGGCCGGATTTTTACCCCCGGGTTTGTGACGTCACGTTCGCTCAGGGGGTAAAATCCCAGGAGGATAAAAATCCGCTGCCCAAATAATGGCAGCCACTCAAAGATTCAAAAGGGCAGATTAAAGAAATCGTTTAACTACAGCCATTTTTAACTCGGTTGACCATTTGAGTTCGGGTTCGAGACATTGTATTTTACTATAAAATCTCTTTAATTTGATGCAATATCAATCTATGTTTACGTTTAAGATTTCCTTCTGACTCCTCCCTGAGGAGGTAGAGCATTGCTAAATATTGCGTTGAAAATACGTTAATGTCCAAGAACTGTATATCAAGTTTTGACGTTTTGTATATCAAATATTTAACCGTCCCGGGACTTTTTCCACCCTGTATATAATATTAATGTATAACGGAAAGAACGAACTTAATAAACTCCATTTACAAAATTAATAAAACTAACCTATCAATTCTTACAGCTGCATGTCTCAGCTAGCGTGTATATGAACATATTGGATCCAACGTTGCATTAGCAGCGCAATAAACATTCATTGAGAGTTTCAACTATGAAGCCACAATGTGCGGTCACCCACCATAAACTGTTAAGCGTTAAATATACAATCGGAAATCTCCTGAATATCAATACTTTACCCTCACTCAGAAATAATGATGAACTTATTTAGACTCTTATTTAGTTATGTTTATTACTCCTGAATAATAAACTTACTTACATACTTACTTACATAGCCTACTTTACCCCATCTTTACCCTAATTCAGAAATTTATTTCTCACAATACGATATAACTATAAGTTTTAAAAGGGTTGGATTTAGTTTTCAATTATATGTGATTGACAGTATGTTATCATATTTAGTTATAAAAAGAATTATTATATTAATTATATTTTCCTTGAAATACTAAACATTTTAAAAAATTTTCAAAGAAAAACTGACATAATTTATCCTATAATTATTGTGTGTAACATAGGTCATTTTCTATGTTAACAATATAAAACCCAAGTTATACTATGCCTAACAATTCTGGTGAAGGATAAATAAATAAGTAGGTAAATATATATAATGGTTAATGATAATATTTAAATATATGCTATTTATTTGAACCCAAACTCAACGTTTGATTTGTATTCTTATCTATTCAACGTTAGTAATTTATACAAAATTATATTCCGTGCGAACTTATATCCATCCCAAAAGACCAAACTTTCGCTACATAAAGTGCTGTATCCCGGTCAATGTAATGTATAAAGCCTTTTACATAAATGAACAACATACGCCCGCTTCGGCCTTGTACATCTCTCGATGATTCTATTGGATAGCAGTTTGCACTCAACCAATATTAAATCCAAAGACTTTTGTTTGAAACAACCATACGTTGATGCCCATTCATCACAACGGTTCGAATGCTAATAACAACGAAATATTAACAAATATATTTTATTATTTTAAGGACAAAAGTTATCCAATGGTGTTTTACATTTTACTGAAGACATCCAATAACAGTATACTGTTTACTGTTTACCATAGTGCACTTTAAATCGATCTTAGATCTTTTAAGTTTAATAATAGTTACTCGGCATCAATAACTAATAAAGTTGAATAATGTTTACGTTTTTAAAACTCCCAAATTAAATATAAAACAATTCATAAACTAAGAGCTGGTTTCACTAAATAATACTCTGCTTGGTATTTTTTTTCTTGTGAAAAGCTATTCTTTTAAGAAGTTTTAAATTTATTTTTCACTGGTACAGAAAAATCTAAAAATAGTTGAATTTTAATGGGCAATGCTCTTTAGGCTACAGGTAAATTTTTAAGTCAACAGGCCAGTGTCAAAGACAGATTAAAAGTCGAGAAAGTCCTCCAAGAAAATATTCAGCACTGCAGGGTAGCGAACAATGTTCGGTCTAAGATAGTCCCAGAGATGGCGAAGGCGGACTTGGATGACTTTTGCAGGTGTAAGTGTATATGACGACTCTTTAAAGCCTCGGTTGGGGGGGGGGGGGAAGAGTATTTGTCTAACAAATTGATCAGCTTGAAAATGAACCTTTAGATCCGAAACCTTGGCCGCTAGACAAAAAAAAAGATCATTAACAGTACAACAGGTGTTTTACTTTTAATTTGTAAAATAAATCATCCAGAAGCTAAAATCTTTTTTAGTTTTTAACCTTCAGCAAATAATATATTTAAATAAATTTACGTTAGTTAGCAAGGAATAACAGGAGTGTGGTACATTTGCAAGTAACTATGTTTATTACAGTATATCTTGTTATTTTATTGAAGAAATTACGTTCATTCCAGTATGGCGGGCCAAGATGGTGTTGATGTATCTCCACATGTTTTTTTGTACTATGGTAGACTTTCAGATATAGTAAAAATGTAGTTTTATATGTTGACCAAACATAATATATTTCAGAGCATGTGTAAAATAACTTTTAGTAAACATATATGCTACTTGTATCATATTAAAGCCAGGACTCCGGTAATATTATTCACCCTAAAAGTAATATTTAGATTAATATATGTTTTTTTTTATTTCATTTTAACACATTGATGATTTTAGTAATTTCGAATAACCAATTACTAAATCGATTGGATTAGTTTTTAACTAGCCTTAAAAGTCTGGAGACTTTAACCTAACATTTTAAAATATTCAAAAGACGTAGTCTGTAGTTAAAATTGATTAAACAAATTACAAATATATATACAAAAGACGATACAGGGCAACTAATCCTGCACTCTCGACGTTTACCGATCGAGCGCAGATGTAACAGTATACATTTAAAGCTCCTAGCAAATAGTGCGGGTAGTGGTTTACCACTGCCCGGTCCGTGGCTACCTTAACAATTAATTGGGAAATGAGATGTGTGATGAATATTTCAAATTGGTCGTTTTACTCACCAAATAAAAATTTAAAAGTAATAACAAGTAAAACCTATGCAAAATCTACTGGAGGATCAAGGAAATGTATTTATTCTACTTTGGATATATCTGCCATCATAAGATGTTTTAGTTGTTGCATGAAATGTACTTTATGAGAAAATACAAATAGGCTACTGTATGACTTTTAAGCGATTTGAGTAGGGCGTAATGTGATTGTAATTCCTAAGTATGCGTGTTTACAACTACCCTTTTTATTATATCCAGCCAAGGCCGTTCAAATTCACCCTATGACACAATATTATACATATGAGTTTATCGAATACAGGCTTATCCCGTGAGGACACTTTTGTGGGTTTGTGGAAATCCACTGGTATGTTTCAGTTTTACTTGGTATGCATAAGACATCACCAATGCAAACAATTTAATAGAGTGTTGTGATGCAGTCTATTAGGGATCCATGGGAGGCCTGTGCAACGTTTTGCCTAACAAACATACTTTGCATACAAGTTAAACTATCCAAACTGCTAGAAACAAACATTCAGAAATGCCTACTAACATGTGCCAATTATTAAAACATATAAACGTTACGCGCAGCTGAATTTTACCATGTGGTATTTAGGACAACATTCAGTTACTATAATAGAAGACGCTATCGTCGTTTTATTCCAGAGTTTACAACAAACGCTATTTAGTTATCAGCTGATGATAAGAATGACAAGGCACCTGGAATTACGTCATTGTTTACCTCCAGTAACGTCCAATGCTAATTGGCGTGTTGGTAGCATTTTTACGTGGTTTTAAACTTGTAAAAACAATACTACTATCCGATTCTGAATCTCTCTCCCCATTTTCCACGACCCTACTCTGCTTTTCTTGAAAAGTAAAAACAACCAAATAATTAAAGCACTTTTCTAATTATAAGATAGAATAATAGAGGTAAGTAAAAATAACTGTTTTGTATAGTTTTTACCCTATGGAAAGAAAACATCGCTACGTCAAAGATTTGCATTCAATTAGTTTTGCAATAAATATAAAAATTCATATCTCACTATACTAACTCTATTATACTGTTTGTAATCAATTATTAAAATAAATTTCTTTTTTGTGAAAGCTTATAAATCTTGCTTAGCGTTTTGAAATTAGCCCAGTTGTCATTAACAAATATCCTAAAGCTAACGGCAGCGAAATATTAATATATATATTTAAAACACTACAAAAATAGAACTCCCAACTTTTCTTAGCTAGTATTCGAATAAAACTATCCAATGTGAGCACAATGGCTGAAAGTAGGTGAATAAACATATATTTCTGTATTGTCATAATAGGCACACTATTCATATTATTTTATTACATTTTATCTATGAATGGAATTGTTATGTCATTTTTATCCCTTGTATGTTTGATTTCTTATCAATGTTAGAAAAATATATTTTTCCTACAGTCACCCGAGAAAGTTGGCTTCCCTGTACTGTTTATAGTACAGAAAGCTGCTAATTGCTGCATATTTATACTTTGCCGTACGGTTTATACTTTGCCGCACATCAGGATTCCAACCAAACAACACAAAACAGCGTGGTTTTATTATGCACGTAATCCGTGTACGCTTGGAAATAGGTTGGCAATACTTAAAGATAATAATACTAACATCAGCTGACTGACTAACCTTTCATTTCGCGTTTATAGTTGTTGTCCTATTTTCGTTTAACGCTTGGTTAGAACATAACCTATTTCATCCTATTTAAAAATATAATTAAGTGAAAAGCGGTATTAACATGAACGAACAAAGTGAAAGTGATACGGAATATATTTTTGGCACACCGGAAGAAATAGCAGAAACTGCTAAGAACGTAAGTTTGAATTTGTTACCTGACAAATCAAAAAAAAAGGTACGAAAAAGCCTATGACCAGTTTTCATCATGGTGCGCCGGTAAGAAAATACCGGTAACAAAAGTATCAGAAAATGTATTATTGGCATATTTTGCAGAACAATCAAAAGTGATTAAGTCTTCAACTATTTGGAACATTTATTCTATGCTCAAGAAAACAATCCAAGTTAAACATGATGTAAACATAAGCAACTACAAAAAACTTATAGCCTTTTTGAAAAAACTGTCTGTAGGCTATGAGCCTAAAAAGTCAATGACGTTGTCAAAAGATGAGGTTGAAACCTTTATTAAAACTGCTCCTGATGAAACTTGCTTATTGAAGAAGGTAGTTTTAATACTAGGAATAGCTGGAGCATGTCGGCGAGACGAGCTCGCTAAAATGTCGGTAGATGACATAGATGATAAAGGTTCAATTTTAATAGTTAAAATACCAGACTCAAAAACCAACAGAAGCCGCGTCTTCACTGTAACGGACGACGATAATCTTGATATCAGTTATTTGGAATTGTACAGGAAATACCTTAAATTGAGACCTTCAGGTGTACCCAACAGTAGATTATTCATGAAGTATGCTAATGGTGTTTGTATTAGACAACCTGTAGGTGTTAATAAAATAGCTAAAATCCCAACTGATGTAGCTACATTTTTAAATCTACCTAACCCCGAAAGGTACACTGGACACTGTTTTAGACGCACTTCAGCAACATTGTTAGTTGAAGCAGGAGGAAACATGACACAGTTAAAGAGTCACGGAGGCTGGAAAAGCTCAACAGTAGCCGAAGGCTACATCGACGATTCTATTAGCGGAAAGATTGCAACTGGACAACTGATTTTAGGAAAGAAACAGTCACCAGAAAATGCACCTGTACTAGGCCTACAACAGACTAATCAACTCGAAGAACATTCCGAAGTGTCCTCTGCATCGGGATTAGTTTTGTCGGGCAAATTTGAAAACTGTAGATTCAACATTAACATCACAAACAATAAATAAATTGAGTTCACATTTTCATTAGGGCCTAACTTATGTTTGTTAAATTCCAAGTTCTGATTTTTATTTGTCAACATACTAAGAATTTCATTCCAGTTTTCATTAGTTATTGTTAATTTGCTTGTTGTTGCTTTGAAAAGTGTTAAAACTGTTTAATAAAAATTACCTGTTTACTAAGGCCTACTTGTTTATTCTGTTTATAAGTTAAGTTTAGGCCTACTGATTATTGCCGTTTTGGCTTCTGATTTGGCTATAATGAAGGTTTACTAATCGAAATAAAATAGTTCTGTTCATAAAATAAAACTATAAATGCCTCAAATTCAATTTTATATTTTTTATTATAAATTAAACTAGCCTAACTTATAATAGCCTAACCAAACTTGCTGACAATGTAAAAATCGAATAAAGGTTTACTAATTAATCGAAAAAATAGTTAACTTATGTTTATAAAATAAAACTATAAATGGCTCTAAATCATTTTTATAATGTTTTAATTATAACATCAAACTGTCATAACTTAGCCAAACTTGCTGATAACAAAAAATCTTAGACAAAAAGAAGGTGCAACTGAGAGGATTCGAACCCGGTCCTACAGATTGCCAGCTCAACACGCTAACCAGTAGACCACCAAATCACTTGGTCTCTTGCTGAATCGTTGCGGTAATGATCTGCCCTCAAGCCCAAGCCAATCAAAATACTGCATTCGTCCTATACGCCAGGAACTCCAATTGAAACAAAAATTATACTTCCCATCCCGCATATACGATGTGTACTCAACACTTAATGATACTACGACTACAATCAGCTGGTGCACTGGTGCAGTGTTTACTAATCCGTTCAACGATTGGGTTTAACCTAACCTAAAAACGTGTTGAATATTGTTTGAAAGGCTAATTATGTAAGTTATAGGTATGCTTTATAGTGACTGTAGGAAAAATATAATGTGTAACACGAGTGAAAAAGGCCTTTGCTGCACTCGAGATCATTCCGCACTCGCCTGCGGCTCGTGCGTAAACATTGCTCTCGTGTGCAGCAAAGTGCCACTTTCACCACTAGTTACACAAATAACTATTGTCACGTTTTATTCACTACATTACATTTTCCATCATATTTATTTCATTTGTTATTATTTATCTATCTTTGATAAGACATGGTAGGTGGAAATCTAAACACTGTTTACCATACGGATATATTAGGGAGACATATTTTTATTAAATATACGAAAGAGTAATCTCACTTATGACATATGAGGCGACGCGTGGCCCATAGCTGATATTATGAAACACATTCAAGAGAATGGCCAAGACGATGCGACTATGGGCTCACTTTATCGGATTGAAAAACACAGCCTTTCATTCACTTGCTATCTTCACTTATTCTTTTACGGCTTCTCAAATGTAATATAAATGTATAAAATGATGTGTTATGTATTCGATTGTATCAACAGTCTACTTATGGAAATAGCTTTCTTGAAATCTGGTAATAATTAAACATTTTTTTCATGATAGATTTATTCGAAATCTATAGTTATATATGTATTAAATGTATTCTCAATGACTTTTAAAAGGTGTTTTACTATGTTGGTTTATGAACATGTGTTACCAATAATTATTCATTTTCTAATTGACAAATTAATTGAAGTAGGTTAACATGCTATTGATGCTAATGAGTGTTTAGCAAGTATTATATATGTTTATAAAAGTCCGAGTAGCCTTCAACTATATTTAATTACGCTCACTCCTTTCATAAGTAGCATTATACAAGGGTTTTTATGAGGAGAAGTAGGGAAAAACGTTTAAACTCAAATCCAACCCTCAGGTCCCATCAACAACCCATGTTTACAGTGTTGCTATTTAACCCTGCTACACTAAACTAGTGTTTTTGTATGGTTGTCCATTAAAGAGAAGCTTATCAGAATGAAAAGTAAAAGTACCTCCTAATAAATATAATTCATGTTATAAGGGATTTTATAACCCTTCTATTTAGACACATATACAACTATTTATTAGATATGTGTCTACGGTATTTATAAAAATAAACCACCTGAAGTAAAAAGAACTGTTTTATGAAAACTTTCTTAGTTTTATACTTATTCAGAAATATATTACTATGATTAATTAATAGTACGTGTTTTAAGTAAGTACGTATAATGAGGTTACTTTTAACATAATCGTTTCATTAAGTCACATATAATAAGAAATTGAAGAAACTGAAACCAAGAATTAATTAATCTCAAACTTAAATAATCCACAAGAAGATGATTAACAGCAATTAAATTAGAACATAAACGGTATAAGTCATAAACAAATAATGTCACTATTCCGAAAGCAAATTTATTTGTATTATTATTTAAATTAAACTGTTAAAAAACTCCCAAAACCCCATGTTAATGTTATTAGTAGTTAGAGCTAGTGACGTCATTTGTTTATGTTTTAGATCCATACCATTACTGTTTTAATATCCCCCATAACAGTTACAATAACTACTTCGAGTCAACGTCTGTTATTATACCTTTGTTTCTGTGTTAAATTTGTCTTCCATAAGGATTACATTGCAATTTTGAGGGCCCGTGAGGTGGATTCCTTGGAGAATTTCTTAACGCCATATAGATGTTAGCACTCACCGATATGGTCTTTATCACCATGCAAAATTAAAAAATGATTACATCAGTCGTCTAGGAGGAGTTTGCGTATTACAAAATGCATAAGAGTCGACGTAAAAGAGCTTCGCTCGCTCCACTCAATTATATACTCATCTAGCTATAATTCCTACACTATGCTCACTTGTAGCTATTCAAGGCAACAATCCTGCATTATTGATGTAAACCAACGGGGTTAACTCGTCGTATGTTGGAGTTTGAATTTAAGACTCCTGGTCAATAGTGCGGGTAGTGGTCTACCACGGCTACCTGGACAATATAGGGAATGGGATGTGTGTTGGATATTTCAAATGGGACGTTTAACCCACCACATCGTATTTAGAGATTCATAGCGAACAAACCTATACAAAATTGACTGTATGATCAAGTAACGTTAATTACTGTCCATTGAATATTTCTTACAAGAGTTTGTATCGTGAGGTTTTTGAGTGTCGTCTTAAATCTTATATGATGTAGATAAACAATAATGTCTGTTTTATGTTAGTATTAATAATCTTAATGATTATTTACACATCACTTTATGTTGTTTTGATAATTCTTATTGTTGCTGTTTAAATGGTTTTATATAATTCACTAACCTTATGTTAGGCAAAATAGGATTTACTCTTTTAATTGTAAATTTCCCTATTGTTCTTAACTAGATATTTTATTTGTAAACGAAAAAAGTATTTTATTTTTACTAACGCGTTTTTTTTTTCATTTTAATTTCAACTTAATTTCATATCCAGCCAAATAATTATTATATTTTGAGATTGTATCTTTGGATACAATCTCAAAATAGAATAATTATTAGTCTGTTACTAATGTTTTTGACATGAGTAGGTTTGGCAGCTTGAGGTTTCTCCCGTGAAAGTGTGTATTCATAAAAATACATCATAATACAAAAGTGTTTCTGTACGGTTTACGTATAGTAAGTGGCACAATGGTTTTTATTTTATTAAATTGTAAAAAGGGTATTATAAAAGTGTAAATTAAATACAATATTTGTTGTCCAGGCCCACACTTGGGTCTATGGAAGTGTTTTTACGGAGAAAATGTCCAGGAAAATAGCCCTCTACGACGTTCTACCAAACAAACATATATCCACACATGAAAGGGTGAAACATTATTATCGTCAAAAATGCCCGTTAAAGTGTGCCGATTATTTAATCACACGCGTTATGTAGAGTAAAAGAGATTTTATCAAAATTTAAGTAGAACGTTCAGTTACTACGATAGGAAATAGATTCAGAGTAGGCCTAAAGTTGTATAGGCTGCAACAAAAACTATGCATATGGATGAAATCGTATTTAAACACACCTTTTTGTAAAACATGTGTAAGTTACCTGCTGACGATAAGAATTTCAAGGCACCAAGAGTAGTATCATTATTGTTTGAGTCTGGCTTAGTTTCAGTCACAACCGTGGCCATGTCATAATGTGTTGACAAAACATACTGACACTCTTTTCGTGCATAGGTTTTTACGTTGCAATGAATTTATAGCTTAGCTTGTATAATACAATTTGAAAAGACAGTGTACTTAAACGAAACACACTACGCCATAGATGTGTCTTACCAGTTATAAAAAAACGGACGTTATATATATAACCTCTAACTGGAACAATAAGAAAAACTACGTAAATACGAGAATAACAAGTGTTGTTTTAAACAATGTAATAGAATAACAAATTAGGATGGTAGGTCCAGTGGCTGTGTTGGTTATCCTGACAATGCCAAGGAAAATATTTTCTATTTAAATATCATGGTTTTTACAAACAGTTTTATTTACCTTCCCAACAAGCAGTTTTATGTGAAGGGAAAAAGATAACACAAATAATCAAACCTAACCTATAATTATCTTTTTTCATATACACGAGAAAAAAAATTAAACTGTTGATTTATTTTATCGTAGCTTCGCTGTAAGTAGTTTTATAGTTGCAGTAATATATTTTTTACAGGGGAATCCCAGGAAGAAATAGAGCTTAAAACATTTTTAAATCTTGTATCAGTCAGTGAATTTTCAAACAGTAAAAATCTTTTAATTAATTCAAAGAAATCCAATTTTTTATCATTCAATACAAAACAGGCTAGATTAAAATTACAACCAAACGTTCAGCTAGATGGATAAAAAATTATTCAAGTAAACCATACACAATTCCTTGGATTGATTCTAGACGAGAATTTGAGTTGGGATAAGCATGTTGATCATGTAGTAAATAAAATGTTAAGTGGCATACATGCTTTGAGACAAATGTCTCATGTATGCAATATTGATACTCTCAAATCAATCTATTTTGCCCTGATCAACTCGCATAAGGCTTACGGTATTGCTATATATGGCTGGACTAGCAATAAAAACCTTAAACAAATTCTGAAACAGCAAAAGAAAGCATTACGAATTATTTTTAATATAAAAAATAGAAAATCTACAAAACCATATTTTTCAAAATTAGGTATCATGACGGTTTATGACCTATATATATTTGAAACCATTTTACATGTAAAAAAATTTAACACACAAAAATACAGTCAAAAGTCACATACATACAACTTAAGAAATAAAAGATATGTAGAACTACATAAATTACAGATTTTTGATAATAAAACAACTTTTATTGGTACTAAATTTCTTTATAATTTGCCTAAGAATATTCTTTGTGAAGAAAAATATAACTGTTTCAAACCCCGCCTTAAAGAATACCTGTTGACTCATCCTATCTTTTCAAGTAAAGTTTTTTTTAATTCAAGGAATGTAAAATGAAAAAAAATGTATTAGTGTCATTGTTATACAACGACATAAAAACAGTTTTATTTGTAACCATCATATTTTAATTAAGGACATTTATTAGTTGTAAGATTTGACTCTATTCAATGTATTCATGTAAATACAAAAAATGAATAAAGATGATTTGATTTGATTTGATATATTTTCAAATAAGTGATAAAATTTACTCTGCGTTAATTTAGTCTAAACCACTCTAACTGCTTCAGCAAATAATCAACTGTCATTATACAATATATAGTTGGTAAGGTGGCACAACATTAATCGAGGTGTAATGGTGTGTAAGTTACCTAGCATAAGCTTTCCAATAATCTCAATATGAAACTTTTGATCGTACTTTACGTCGACATTTTTCTCGTAAACTTAATCAAGCTGTTGCATTCAATCTAATCCTTACAAATTAGGGCTGGTCTAGTACTAGAGCTCAAAGCTTCGGAGGTTGAGACACCGGGTTCAAATCCCGCCAATCACCTATGGACTTTACCCCTGTGATAATGCCACGACCCTTTAGGATTAGCATGAAGTAATGTGTAAAACAGTAAAATTTTACACAAGAATCTTATATGCTAGAACCAGTATCATTGGATGATTAGGTGGAAGATGAAAACAAATTAAATGGTAAAAAAATAATTAATACTATTGACATGAATTAAAATAAGATGTTTTGTGCACTCTTATGATTCTTGTTTGTATAATGAATATTGAATCTTAAAATTGCATTAGTTCTGGGAGTTTTGACTATGACTAAGTAATTTAATTGAAATTACAAAGCCATTTTCGTATTTCTTTGGAAAAAAAATATTAGGGGTATAGGATCAACTGAATTACCTCTATTAAAATAATTTTCTGATTATAAACATTTTTATTTTCACAGGTTCATTAATAACCTATCGTAAATATAAAAATATTGGATGCAATGTTGCATTAGCAGCGCAATAAACATTCATTGAGAGTTTCAACTATGAAGCCGCAATGTGCGGTCACCCACCATAAACTGTTTAGCGTTGAATATACAATCGGAAATCTCATGAATATCAATACTTACCCTCACTCAGAAATAATGATGAAATTACTTACATATATTTTAGTATAAGTATTATAAATAGCTACCAATCAGGCCCCTCTATCCGTGTTTACATATATCACTCAAAGTCCGATAAAACTTAAAAGAGTAAAAAGGCTGCAAATCCGATAATGTTTCAAAATATCATAAAACATACACTGTAGAGTGTGAATTAAATACTTTAAACACATTTTATATAAATATGTCATAACCTCAATATAAAAAATAACAAGCGATTGATGATTATATATTCCTCCTCATGGAGTACATGTAATGGTTCCATAATTTGCAATATATAATGTAAGGCAACGTTTCTATAACTAAGCAATCATCCATTAAAATGAAAGTCACCAAGACATTTTAATGTTTACTGAATACGTCGAATAATTTTTGTAAATGTTCTTAAAGCTGAGTATACAATGTGGACTGCGGCAACAAAAAGTGGCCAATGTTGATGTTAAGCAATAGAGAGGGGGCTGTTGTGTAGAAGCGCTATTCATAAAGAGTAGGTCAAACTTGTACAATAGCAAAACACTAACTCCACAATAATATGTCTTGACATTTAGTGCAGTCAAGTTATAGTATTAATAATACATTTAATACATTTATACGATGGTAATGCCAATATGGCTTTGAAGCACAGATTATGTGTTAAGGATTAATATTTTATATATATATAATAACTGTCATAATACCATTATAGAAAAGGCCATTATACACCATGCATACTGCATATGACACATTCTAAATAAATGTCAATTTATTACAAAAGTACTGTTGATTATTTTTAGTTTTCAAAGTCTCTGTAATTCGGTATTGAGGAAAAGAGTGCAGTACACATTCACCACCCATTATGGTTCTTAGAACCATCACCATAGCTTTAAAATCTCTGAAGAAAAAAATTCGAAAAACTAATATATCTTGTAAAATTAACTGATAAATTTTAATTTTAACTATCATGACATTTTTTCAATTATACTATACTGCAAATGATAATTTGCCATAGGAGTATGATCGATAAAAATCCTTCTTATACTTGTTATAGGAAATTCCTTTAACGTGTACTTTTATTCATAAATTATAATGCAAGTATTATATTTTACTAAAATTCAACATAAATTGTATTCAAGTTTATTTGAGCAACGATTTATCAAATCATCCGTGTGAACCCACATCCATCTCCACAGAATAAACTTGCATTAATATGCTGCGTCCTAGCCAAAATACACCCGGTTCTGGCAGTTTATACCTCTCGATTATTTTATTTGCTATTGTAAACTGTAATCAACTAATATCAATATCATTGTCTTTTACACGATGACTAGCAAATACAATATGAGAACCAACCTAACTAATTGCATCGGTTAAATCACTAATAATAACGACACATTAAACAAATTTTCAATTTTTTATTACAATAAATACTAAATGCAATAAATAATAAAATGAAAATTATTGATTTATGATAAGGAAGGCTTTCACGTTAGAATAAAAAGTAATACCCTTTGGTCTAGTAAATTATAAAGTTGTGCCCACTAAAATCTCATAAGTTAAATTAGGTAACAGGATTTAATTATGGTGTCAAACTATAAATTGCTTTATGAGTAAGGCTTGAGTTGAAATGCATATTTTGCTAATATCACTCAGGTTATTGAATTTAACTTTTTATATATTTTTGTGCCAAGCAGACCTTTGATGGGATATATTTTAAGCAGATTTTACCCATTAATGATGAGTGTGTCCTTCATTTAGTAAAATGGTCGTTAAATAAATTCGAATAATATATAAATATTTACTATCTGTGGCCTTCAAGATTTACTTCTGTTTAAATTTGGATCCATTTACATTTAAATGCTGGTAGATGAACGTGGTTTTACTCGCCCAAGCCACGAATAATCATATTGAACAAAACCAACAAGAATCGTTCTCTTTGCCCTATCACACATTTAATCAAATGATGGATCGTTATATAGTATAACAGACCCTCTTTGTTTGACATAATTATGGGCAAGTTTATTTACAATAAGTTTGTTGTGCACATTTCGTAAGTTTGCAAGTGTCCAATACGACCGGGCACGTGATCCTGTTTACAACAAATGGCATAAAAATTTACGGCCATCCTTACATCAATAGTTTTTTTTTTTGTTCATTTTGTTTCACGAATCTGTACATTTAGTACGATACATACTAACATACATTGTAATTACTAAATGAATAATTTTTATATTTATATAACTGATATTGACTCTTAACTGCATGATTTTGAAGTTTCATTACATAAACCTATCCTTATTTGCGGAATTACATTTTCATTATAAAATACACAAGATGTGGTTACACATGTTGTTAGTACTCTTAACAAAAACGTGGTTACAGTAACAAAGTTATATTTTTTTATAAATCCAATATAAATCAAATTACCATTTCTTATAATTTATTCATCATCGCCTCCAGGATTGATTATTGACAACATAAATAGGTTACATACCTTACGTCACCAATCCTAAAATTAGTCTATGGCGACTTGTTTCGAAACTTCAAGGTTTGATTGTCAAGCCCCTTGCCTCTTAAAAATATTGGGACATGTTTTTGTCGTCAGTACACATAGTACATTTAACATATAAACACGAACACGGACACAAACTATTTACAAAAATGAATGCGCGGCCGGCCATAAGTACCGCGGTGACGGACACGATGCAGCTCAAATTGAGTTGCATTTGGCCGGCCGCGCATTCATTTTTGTAAATAGTTTGAGTCCGTGTTCGTTTTTATATGTTAAATTTACTATGTGTAATGACGACGACAAGATGTCCCAATATTTTTAAGAGGCTAGAGGTTCGACAATCAAACCTTGAAGTATCGAATCTAGTCGCCATAGACTAATTTTAGGATGGACGACGTAAGGTATGTAACCTATTTATATTTCTTACAAGTTTTAGAGCAACAATTTACTTAACAAAAATTGCCACTGCAACCACTCTACGTTCAATTTATTCATTAACCTCAATACTACAATGAGTGGAATCTAAAATAAAAAACCTTTGATAATATTTACTCTCTTCTTGTTCTAGTGCGATACTTTAATTACATACACAAACCTCCTCTTGCAAGCTTTTTGTCTTGTATTTTTTTTTTAGTAATAACTTATAAGGACGGTCAAGAGGTTATGGCACTTTTAAACCCCTTTCAGATGACTGATATATGGATGGACTGATAATATCAGTTATATCCGTCAATCTTCGTTTACCTTCCAGGCCGAAAACGGATATATCCGTCCCGAAAATTTTTTTTCTGGTCTAAAGACAGATATATCCGTCCAAACAACGAATTCATATACATTGTTTATAATACGAAATAAACAATACAATGCATTTTATAATGGGTTATTTTGTTTCTCTGGTTGGCAATAATAATTGACGTAGCTCTTTCAGATATTATTTTGCACCATAGAGTGCGTGAATACTGCGAAACTGTCACTTTAGACATGGTTATTAGTGAGTGATGTTTAAATTTGTGTTTTGTGTTTATTTTAATGTTATTGAGCTAAAGTGACCAATCAAAACGATCTGAAATTTGAAGGAGATGTTGAGATGTTATTGAGATGTTTGATAAAAGTATGTCAGAGGGAGCCTTTTATTTAATTAAAATGAAAATGGTCTTTTTATTTAAATGGTTGTTTTATAGCAATCATTACTTTCAGAATGTTCAATGTTGCAAAAAAAACCCAGTTGTTTTAATTTTTTTAATAATTCGGACAGTTCAAAAGTACGATCCTACTTTTTAAGCTTCAGTAAAAAAAATTTTAATCGGCTGTGATATTTAGTTATAGACTTACGTTAGAGTAATGTTTTCGTTTCACAACGTCACGCACACTTGTTGATTTGAAAAGCTGTGGAAGAAAATTGGTTTGTACAATATCAATTTAAAAGAAAATTGCATGACTGTGGATGGGAAACATCTGTGTTATTTTACATATATGAAAATAAATCTTACTTTGTAAAATGGCACAAGTGTAAAATTTAGCAACCTTAAGTAAATTAATGTAAATATTGTTGGGTTAATTGTTCATTCATCTAAAATCAAAGTTTTATAGGATGGTATACCGTTTCACAAGGCATTTATTGATATGCCAGTAATTTATTTTTTCACAATATCCACTTACTTAAAATCTAAATGAAAAAACTGTATGGATTCTATTCTGTTCTCATGTGGTATGTATATTTATATATTATGACTCTAAGCAACTACTACTGCATTCTTGGTGTTAACCAATGAGGCACAGATTTTAAGGTTTGAATTTAGATCTCCTAGCAAATAGTGTGGGTAGGGGTCTACCACTGGACGGACCGTGGCTACATTAACAATAAAGGGAAATTGGATGTGTGTTGGATATTTCAAATAGGACGATTAACCTAAAACGTATTTTGAGAGTCAAAGTAAAAAAAGCTTAAGAAATTGACTACGAAGACTAAGTAAGTTAGGTTATGTCCTTTGAAAGACAATAATTGTTTTTATTCAACATTTATAAAAAAAAAGTATTGACAAGTAATATTTTTTGAATCTTTTTTTCCGTCAACTCATATGTGACTTTATTTATTTATAATAATTGGACTGTATTTATAAGTAAGAACAAAATAATTGAGGATTGAAATAATATTAGAATTGCATTCAACAAAAGAAACATGTATAATGAAATGTAAACATTATAAATTATAAAACATATGGTAATTAATTAATATTAACACATTGGAAACAAAGAGTTTAAAAAGGAAAGGTAGGGCTGATTATAAGTACTAAATATAGCCGTCCACCAAAAACCCAATAGGGGTTTTTCTTATTTATCTTTTCTATTCCGCAACCCGTCTGTTGATGAGCGCTTCTGGTCTGTGTTGGTATCTGTTTGATTTTGAAAAATTGCTGATACCATTGATATCTAGAAGAGTAAATATGCATCTTCTTGTATCTGGAGTAGTCTTGTCTTCCATCATAATTTACTGGTCTTTTAGTAAAAAAGTACTTTCTTGGGTGGTAAACTGTTGTAGGTCCAATCATAACCCATCCAAAAATGCTGTGGAAAAGAGGCATACCATGAGGGGCGGATCTCCGCCAATCATCAAATATATCAGGGTACAAATCAGCTCCAAGCAAAATATCAATCTCTCCAGGAACATCATGTTGTGGATCTGAGAGTTTAAAGTGTTGGAAATATGTTCTTATTTCAGGACCCAGAGAAGTAGAAGGTAAAGAAAGTGTAATTTGAGAGATAAAAGTAGCGTTAGTGTTTAAAATGGGCCCATGTTGCAAGCGAGGTTTGTTAGAAACTTTGATTGACACATCCCTTTGTCTTAACAATAGTTATTTGAGATAGACCTGGTACTGGAGCATTAAACTTTTGTCTTTGAAGGCCTAGCTGTTGAACACATCGTTCACTAACAAATTAATCGAATCAATAAGAACTCGAAATGTCCTGAATATACCAGATGAATTACTCACTTAAATAGCTGCTGTACCGAGTAAAACTGAAGTATTTGAGTCAGTCTTTCCTGATCCAAATCCTGACGTTACTGGCTAATCACCATCAGTTTTTGTTTGGCTTTTGTACAAATGTGACACTTGACATACCTGATCTGATTTTCTTTGATGCGAACGAGACTCGTCTTGGAGAAGTATATGATGTTGTTTACCACATCTTTGGCATGCAGGTGTTGAAGTACAATTATCATATGCCCAACATATGCCCAATGCTGGGACAATTGAAACAAGCTCGTTTATATTGTGTATAATCTCTACGCTCCCTGATGGACAACACTGTAAAATTTGTTCAAGTGTACACTGTGTGTGGTTCATCACAGTAAATACATTTGGGTGTTCGAACATTAGTGGCATAGGTGTTTCTCGACACATAAGATGGTTTTTAACCATTTTGAATAAATTTGGCCTAGGTTTCTGTGTCATTGTAGCTGTTTGAATATTACTATTACTTTTTATGTGTACTGAGTTGCATCTAAAGATTTGTTAAGATCAGTCAAAAAACTAAGCAAGTTTTGAAGAGTAGGGAATCCATTGCTTGAATATGCTCTTTAAAAATGTATTGAATGTTTATCAAGTTTTTAAACTACAGTGTGAAAAAGCATACAATCTCCTAGTATATTGGGACATTTTTAGCGTTCAATGCATTAGCATTTCCAGACACGTGTCCAATAAATGCCTTGAACCTTTCGGAGAAGGGACATGTAATGAAGGTAAAGTAATAATTTCCTCCAAATAATGTATGAGTAGGTGACATTTATCATCGTACCTAGAGACAATGTGTTTCCAAACTAATTCATTATTTTGGCTAGTTATTGGTAGACTACGTACCAAAGAATGTAGTTGTTCACTGAAACAAGACAACAAGTATTCAAGTTTTCGACTGGAAAAAGTGTTTCGTTATTTTGGGTTAGGGAACAAAATAAATCTTTAAGATTTGGACAATGTTTCAGGTTTCCGTTGAATTTATGTAAAGTAATTTTGGGAAGTTTGTCCTTGCTATCGGTGACTGCGTGCTCAATTTACCCATTAGAGTTGTTAGAATTTGATTCAGAAGATGCAGCAAATTTTAAGTTGGTTGACAAAAAGTAAAAATACTGCTCATCAATTTCATCAGAAATATCTTGATAGTTAGAGAGGTCTTCCGTGTCGTCAAGGGAAAATTTGAGTTTTATAATGATAATGTGACAGCGGCGATATTCTTCATATGTAGGCACTAGCTTCTTGAAGCGTGCTTTAAATTGATTTAAAATATTGAGTTAGATCATTATGTAAATCAACACCGATAGAGTGGAGAGTTTTATCTTTTTGGAAAGAGTGTTCCTTTGATACTCAAAAAACAATTGCCTCTTGAGAAATTTGATTTTTTTTCTTCTTAGACACAGGTTGATGGATTTAAAACATCAGATAATTTAGAAAATGTAGTAAATCTAAGTCAATAATTTAAGTAAATAATCTAGGCTCGCAAAAATAAAAAAAATATGTATGTTAATTAATGGTGAACTGTATGTATGAGTAAGAACAGAATAATTAAGGATTAAAACATATTAGAACTGCATTTAACGAAAGAAACATGTAAAAAAACATATAAATATTATCAATAATAAAATATCTAGTAATTACTGTAAGTAATATTACCATATTAACATATATTGACATCAGATGTTTAAAAAGATAATGAAGGACTGTTTATAAGTACTGAACAATTCAGATAACAATATTCATAGGTTTGAGATTTATTTAGCATATATAAATAATTGTATTATTATGGGCAAGTGTTGGTTGTATTAGTATAAGTACCAGGGGATCGGGCATTTTTCGTAGGTGTTTAATTTGTTTGGGAGGTAAAATAATATAAATCATATATACGTATGATTACCAACACATCTTTTATCATTACAAGCAATAATTATATAAAATACTCCTAACAATATGTTACTAAAGACACATTATATCCTATAATACACAAGTATTGGTGTTATTTATACAATAATTTTTTAAAAACTTGGAAAAGTAAAGTTACAATGTTGGCTGGCTGGCGGTTCTTTTATTATTTACCACGTTCCTCAGTAAGCGTACAAATGTTGTCCAGTTTAATCCACGTGTTTGATGTCAAAAGTGTGTTAATATTGCCAAAACGAAATGCTCAATGTTTATTTCTGTGTGTATTTAAGTCTCCGTAAATATTCGACAATCATGAGCTCGATGGGGTTTGTTTTATTGTAGTTTACCCAACGATTGCGTACAGATAGTGTTAACGACACGAGTAGAAACTTTAAGGTACGAGCCTTGGCGAGTGCCTTAAAAACTTCTACGAGTGTCGTTAACACCATTTACGCGAGTTGCGTACACTACTTTACGTATGACAGTGTTTTAATGAGTAAAAATCACTATTCATAACTTCTAAGAGAAGTCACATAAGTAGTTGTTCATCTACGACTGTATATGATCACAGTCTACTTGCTTTGTTTAAGTCCAGTATCAAAACCGCGTGTTACATATATGGATAAAACATACTCCCTTAGTACATTTATGATCCCTATGAATCAGTTGAAGACATTACATTACATTACATTACATTATTGCTAGTTTTGTCCGTTGCACTTGTAGAGGTTGTGTTTTGTTTACAACCTGTTTATTGTTATTCTAGTTATTTAAAACCTCGTTTAACCAAATAAAACGATATAATTATAAACAATAACTCGTCCCCTGGTTATATAATCAAACAGTAAAGCACAAATCATGAAATTAATCCTAAAATAATAGAAATAGAACATCGTCGACACTACGACAAGTTAAGCAACAAATTTTGTGTGAAGACATATCCGATGTAAGCGACACTTAAAATCATCAATAAACTATGTACAGGAAAAACTCTCATTACATCCCATAATACCAATCATCTCTAGACGCTGTTTAAATTTCTTACTTCATGCAGAAATTAATCGTGAAACGTGTTCGCTCTGATCAACTGGTTTTCACTAATCTGAAATCAATCCTAATAAAGCCCAACTGAAACTGATAACAAATTTGAGAAATGAGGCTTTAGTTAAGTGTGTTGAGTTTTCAAACTTCTATGCACGAGGTTATAGAAGTATATGTATGAGATTGTTTTTTGGACATAAATTAAACTTCCTATGGTGTACAATGTATCAACAATTAGAAGACAACTTAATCATGTTATTTAAAGAACTCACATAAAATAATTGTATGAAGTGTACAAAATGTCTCATTATAACAATATGGATGTTATATTATTTACATTTCATGGAACACACAGTAAAATCTTCTCTAGCGTTATGCAAAAAATTACTCAGTTCTCATTACAAACAGTCTTCTCATTGTTTGAAGCCAACAGCAGTGGAAAATTGGAATATATCATTAAAACGCTACAACAATAGAGTTCCCCACTTCTGTAAAGCTAATGGCAGACAATTCAATAGAGGCAGAGATATTGAGAGTAAGTTATCAAATTGATAATCGTATATTTTTACTGCAATGGTAGTAAATATATATTTATTTTTAGTAAAATCGTTAAACATTTTTTGTCTATTTTATAGTTGTATATGAAATTATTTATACTTTTATGGTTATATTACACAAATATTCGCTTCATTTTTACTCGATTTTGTTACATTATCTTTCGTGCATTACATTTTTTAAACTCTTATTTTATTTTAATTACTCTGAGAAAATTTGCTTCATACGGAGATTTTAGTGGAAAAAATGTTCGCCAAGTTCAAGCGTCATGAGAGTAATCTCACTTATGACATATGGGGCGACGCGTGGCCCATAGCGGATATTATGAAACACATTAAAGAGAATGGCCAAGACGATGGGACTATGGGGCTCTCTTTATCGGCAAAAACGCAGGCTTTTATTCATTTACCATCACCCCATATTATTTTATGGCCTATATACGTGCTAGACTGAATATCTGAAGATATGAATTTTTATAAATCATATTAGCATGAGACAATCTTCTTTGAAATCTAGTTAAAAAATATCTTTTGCGATGGATTTATTTAAATGCGATATTAAAGTATTTCATCAATTTATTTCTAATCCAAATAGTGAAAAAATTAGTTTGATTTTTCACTGCCCATTTTTTTAAACGTAATTAAATTTATTCGCAACAAGTATTTAGAACGAAAAGTTATAATTAAAAACGTGTAAAGCAACCTTATGTCTTAAAAAAACATTATGTTATACCAAACATATATTTTAACTAAGCTGACGTATTTCATAATTATCACTTACAATACATTTTATAAGGACAAGTTGAGAAACAGCTCCAAGGTCAATCCTCAGGCCCAATCAACATCCTGTTTAGAGTTTTGCCATTTAACCCTGCTACACTAAACTAATATGCTTGTTACTTAATGAGGAGCCTACAAGACTGAAAGTACTACGTACTAAATTTAACTTGTGATAGAAAGTGTTTCGCAAACTAAACAAATTTTAAAAAGGTTCATGTTTTTAAGATTAGAAGGTGCACATGTATTTAGAAAACAAGTATTTCATTGATGAATCCTACGCGCCAAGCTATAATTTAGTGTATAGTAATAAACGTGCAATAGGTTCAAGAGAACCAATTAAAAAAGAAATAACTTCTATAATCCCACACTTATACCCCGAATAATAAAAAAAAATCTCTTTCTAGAATCCTCAAAAAATCCTGAGACCCATTAGTACAGTGCAGTCAAGAATACTTAAACTTAAAATTAATAGTATGAAATTAATTGCGATATGTATTTAACTTTACTTAAAGGAATCAAACGTTAGTGCTTGAAAAATATATTTAACTGGCATATTTTTGGAAATAAATCCTTTAATGTCATGGACTTTAAATAGGAAAATATTACTTGGATACTTGGTTTCTTCATCTTTGACCAAAAGAAATTGATAGATTGCGTCTTATTTACATTTTAAATATTAAAACACTATACAAATATATACAACTAAGCAACAATGGCGGGTGTGGCGGTATTATGTACATTAACTAGAGGCTCGTCAAACATTTCTTACCAGGAGTATAACGGTCTACTGAGAAAACTCTGGCGTAGTTTTGACTTAAATATCTTTTTGTCAAGAGCACAAACTCCTATCGGCAGCGTATTAAAAAGCCGAATAGCAAGCGATGGGTTCAGAGTGTGACTGAATTGGCAGCGGAGCAGGTCAAGATCACATGCTCTACGCTTCTAGTCATGAAGGACGATTCATATTCTTTCAGGAGGGCTAGGATGTTGAGCATAAATTGGCTATATGTATGGTCAGGATATCAAGCTCTTTCAAAATTGGCCGACAATGGTCAGTTGTACTCGACGATGTTATTATTCGTACGGCCTTCTTTTGGAGTTGCAGCAGACTTTGGGTGGCGGGGCTATGCTCCCACACAGCCAGACCATAGTTAATGTGGCTATGGAAGAGAGATTGGTAGACGAATAGCAGATAGAGACGAGTGTTTAGGTATTTTAGTTTTCGTAAGAGGTATTGAATCCTTCTTAATCTAACGCATACCTTCTCAATATGCACACTCTCTATTGATATTTGAATCAATCCAAAAGCCAAGTAGTTTGACTGCCTCATCGTCAGTACCTTTCTTGAGAGTGCGGGTGATGGATTGGGTTTTCTGATCGATTAGTTTCTTGCAAACCACTCCTTGGTTTCATCAAGGAAGTATGATGCCTCAGCCTTCAGATCAGTTAGGTTACTGTGCCTCATTAACAACGTAGTGTCGTCAGCAAAAATAAGTGTGCGTCTGTTGAAAGATAGGTGATTTATCATGATGACAAACAGAATGGGACCTAGCATAGTTCCTTGGGGCACACCATGGTGTAGCTCTTTGATTTGAGAGGAGGCTCCTTGTAGTGACACAAGTACACTCCTTTTGTGAAGGTAAAACAAAACTCGGAACTTAGTTATTCCCCGAAACACATAACTTGAATAACAATAAAAACCATTTTATACTACGCTAATTGACTCTGGTATTTTGTTGTAATTCAAAGACCTTTTAAATGGTGTTATATTTATATATAATACTTACCATGGCACCTTAAAGTATTTTTTTCACCCGAAAAATACAATAGCCTACCTTTCGAGAAGGAGCTATATAATGTTTAAGTGTCTGATAATAACTGAATGTATAATGGGTATACAGAATTATCATGCTGCCAACATAATAGTATTCGAGTTTCGAAAATAAGATCTGAAGGTTTGAAAAAAAGATTTGTCATATTTATTTATTCTCAGCGTTTTTATGCTTATACGAGATGTGACATCAAGCCAACTACATTTTTACGATTTATATAATATATGATGAATACTTAACGCTGCCGTTTTCATACATAGGCTAGCAACAGATGTTGGTACCAAGTTAAGTTCATTTAAAAGAACATTACCGTTAAGTAAATACAAATATAAAATAATTTAATAAGGTGATGAAAAAGTGTGAAACAATATATCATTGATATAAAGTGAAAATTCGGTTGAGATTATCTTGAAGTCCTTTTCTTATGATAAGAACGTATCTGTTAGGATAAAGTTTAGGGAGAGTAATTTTTTGAAGAAAGTACCTCATCCCAAGGGAGATATAACTACGTAACACCACCAGACCTCAGTGATCAAGGTACCCTAGAATCAAGCTTAGTAGTCTCCTTAAGGCTTCTGATAAGAACGTTCTCCTGTGGATATATTGCGAACATAATCCTTTCCAAGAAAATGTATTGCCTGCTCGGGGATCTCTAGCTAACGACACAGTTGTTATATTATCTTATAGAAAAAAAACTTCAGGAAAAGGCATTGTCTAGATTAGACAGTAGGCCAAACAAAACAATATGAGATAGAGTAATAAATAACTCAACCAGACAACCAAGTCAAAAATGACGGCTCTTCTAAAATGCATCAAATTTACATTGTTATACGTATATTTTGTTACCCCCAGATTTTTACCCCCCGGAATTTTACCCCCTGGCCGGATATAGAAATGATTGATTTTCCTATTTCTGTTTTTATTTAATTGTAAACATTTTATTATTAATTAACCTATCTTAATTTATTTATTTTGTAATCTCAACTTATTAAACCGAATTTACCGTTTAATTTTTATGTTCGGGATTTGCGTTTGGGGCCAACTGTTGGTCAATAAGTATGTAAAATAAACTTAGTAGCTCATTTAAATGCTAATTTGGTGAACATTTCTTCGTAAAGAAACAATAAGGCATATTTTTTTATTGTTACAATACAAACAAAAACATTGTTTTACCACGGTTGTATAATAAATTGTTAAAGAAATCTTCGAATCAATTACCATTCGGTTGTTTGTTTTACACGTCATATTATCCAATAGTTGAATTCAAATATGAAATCCTGATACTCGAATCTCAAAACTAAAATTAAAAACCTGTTTGATTAGTTGATGTTTCAAATAATAAAAGATAGGCTACTTAATAATAAAATGTTTACTATTAAATTTACACCGAATAAAGATAATTAACCATTCTCACTAATTTATATATCTGGCCAGAGGGTAAAACTCCGGGGGTAAAAATCCGGGCCGTATATTTCGAGTTGACCTCATGAAGGGGGTAAAATTCCGGCCCGTACACTCTACGTTTTTATAATTTTGATGTGTTCTGATCAAATTTACAACCGTGAAAATATACGTTTAATTCCGCATTTAATCCATCGAACTGATGTCGCGAAACTCAAAAGTTTACCTCCCGGTCTGTGACGTCACGTTTGCTCAGGGGGTAAAATTCCAGGGGGATAAAAATCCGCTACCCCAATAATGGTAGCCGCTCAAAGATTCAAAAGGACAGATAAAAGAAATCTTTTAACGACAGCCATTTTTAACTATGTGACCATTTGAGTTCGGGTTCGAGACATTGTATTTTACTATAAAATCCCTTTAATTTGATGTGCACATCAATCTATGCTTACGTTTAAGATTTTCTTCTGACTTCTATTAGGTCGTCTCCCTGAGGAGGTAGAGCATTGCTAAATATTGCGTTAAAATACGTTAATGACCAAGAACTGTATATCAAGTTTTGACGTTTTGTATATCAAATATTTAACCGTCCCGGGACTTTTTTCCACCCTGTATATAATATTAATGTATAACGGAAAGAACGAACTTAATAAACTCCATTTACAAAATTAATAAAACTAACCTATCAATTCTTACAGCTGCATGTCTCAGCTAGCGTGTATATGAACATATTGGATCCAACGTTGCATTAGCAGCGCAATAAACATTCATTGAGAGTTTCAACTATGAAGCCGCAATGTGCGGTCACCCACCATAAACTGTTTAGCGTTAAATATACAATCGGAAATCTCCTGAATATCAATACTTTACCCTCACTCAGAAATAATGATGAACTTATTTAGACTCTTTTTTAGTTATGTTTATTACTCCTGAATAATACACTTACTTACTTACATAGCCTACTTTACCCTAATCCAGAAATGTATTACTCACAATGCGATAAAACTATACGTTTTTAAAGGGTTAGATTTAGTTTTCAATTATATGTGATTGACAGTATGTTATCATATTTAGTTATAAAAAGAATTATTATATTAATTATATTTTCCTTAAAATACTAAACATTTTAAAAATTGTAAAAAAAAAACTGACATAATTTATCCTATAATTATTGTGTGTAACATAGGTCAATTTCTATGTTAACAATAAAACCCAAGTTATACTATGCTTAACAATTCTGTAGAAGGATAAATAAATAACTAGGTAAATATAAATAATGATTACTGATAATATTTAAATATATGCTATTTATTTGAACCCAAACTCAACGTTTCATTTGTATTCTTATCTATTCAACGTTAATAATTTATACAAAATTATTTTCCATGCGAACTTATATCCATCCCAAAAGACTTTCGCTACATAAAGTGCTGTATCCCGGTCAATGTAATGTATAAAGCCTTTTACATAAATGAACAACATACGCCCGCTTCGGCCTTGTACATCTCTCGATGATTCTATTGGATAGCAGTTTGCACTCCACCAATATTAAATCCAAAGACTTTTGTTCGAAACAACCATACGTTGATGCCCATTCATCACAACGGTTCAAACGCTAAGAATAACGAAATATTAACAAATATATTTTATTATTTTAAGGACAAAAGTTATCCAATGGTGTTTTACATTTTACTGAAGACATTCAATAACAGTATACTGTCTACTGTTTACCATAGTAAACTTTAAATGGATCTTTGATCTTTTAAGTTTAATAATAGTTACCCGGCATCAATAACTAATAAAGTTGAATAATGTTTTACTACGTTTTTAAAACTCCCGAATTAAATATAAAACAATTCATAAACTAAGAGCTGGTTTCAATAAATAATACTCTGCTTGGTATTTTTTTTCTTGTGAAAAGCTATTCTTTTAAGAAGTTTTAAATTTATTTTTCACTGGTACAGAAAAATCTAAAATAGTTGAATTTTAATGTGCAATGCTCTTTAGGCTACAGGTAAATTTTTAAGTCAACAGGCCAGTGACAAAGACAAAGATTAAAAGTCGAGAAAGTTCTTTAAGAAAATATTCAGCACTGTAGGGTAGCGAACAATGTTCGGTCTAAGATAGTCCTGGAGTTGGCGAAGGCGGACTTTGATGACTTTTAAAGCGTAGGGTGTATATGACGAGGTATATGACGATCCCCCGGGGGGAAGAGGATTTGTCTAACTAATTGATCAGCTTGAAAATGAACCTTTAGATCCGAAACCTTGGCCGCTGGAAAAAAAAAAGGATCATTAACAGTACAACATGTGCTTTACTTTTAATTTGTAAAATAAATCATCCAGAAGCTAACAATTTGTTTAGTTTTTAACCTTCAGCAAATAATATATTTAAATCGATTTACGTTAGTTTGCAAGGAATAACAGGAGTGTGGTACATTTGCAAGTAACTATATTTATTACAGTATATCTCGTTATTTTATTGAAGAAATTACGTTCATTCCAGTATGGCGGGCCAAGATGGTGTTGATTTATCTCCACATGTTTTTTGTACTATGGTAGACTTTCATATATAGTAAAAATGTAGTTTTATATGTAGACCAAACATAATATATTTCAGAGTGTGTGTAAAAAAAAACTGTTAGTAAACACATATGCTACTTGTATCATATTAAAGCCAGGACTCCGGTAATATTATTCACCTTAAAAGTAATATTTAGTTTAATATTTGTTTTTATTTCATTTTAACACATTGATGATTTTAGTATTTTGAATAACCAATTACTAAATCGACTAGACTAGTTTATAATTAGCCTTAAAAGTTTAGAGGCTTTCATCTTATCATTTTACAATATTTAAAAAGTAGTCTGTCGTAGTTAAAATTTAATTTTCAAATTACAAATTTATATACATAAGACGATACAGGGCAACTAATCCTGCACTCTCGACGTTTACCGATCGAGCGCAGATGTAACAGTGTACATTTAAAGCTCGTAGCAAATAGTGCGGTTAGTGGTTCACCACTGCCCGGTCCGTGGCTACCTTAACAATTAATTGGGAAATGAGATGTGTGATGAATATTTCAAATAGGTCGTTTTACTCACCAAATAAAATTTTAAAAGTAATAACAAGTAAAACCTATGCAAAATCTACCGGAGGATCAAGGAAATGTATTTATTCTACTTTGGATATATCTGCCATCATAAGATGTTTTAGTTGTTGCATGGAATGTACTTTATGAGAAAATAAAAATAGTTTACTGTATGACTTTTAAGCGATTTGAGTAGGGCGTAATGTGATTGTAATTCCTAAGTATGCGTGTTTACAACTACCTTTTTTATTATATCCAGCCAATGCTGTTCAAATTCACCCTATGACACAATATTATACATATGAGTTTATCGAATACAGGCTTATCCCGTGTGGACACTTTTGTGGGTTTGTGGAAATCCACTGGTATGTTTCAGTTTTACTTGGTATGCATAAGACATCACCAATGCAAAAAATTTAATAGAGTGTTGTGTTGCAGTCTATTAGGGATCCATGGGACGAGGCCTGTGCAACGTTTTGCCTAACAAACATACTTTGCATACAAGTTAAACTATCCAAACTGCTAGAAACAAACATTCAGAAACGCCTACTAACATGTGCCAATTATTAAAACATATACGTTAAGCGCAGCTGAATTTTACCATGTGGTATTTAGGACAACATTCAGTTACTATAATAGAAGACGCTATCATCGTTTGATTCTAGAGTTTACAACAAACGCTATTCGGTTATCAGCTGATGATAAGAATGACAAGGCACCTGGAATTACGTCATCGTTTACCTCCAGTAACGTCCAATGCTAGTTGGCGTGTTTTTAGCATTTTTACGTGGTTTTAAACTTGTAAAAACGATTCTACTATCCGATTCTGAATCTCTCTCCCCATTCTCCACGACCCTACTCTGCTTTTCTTGGAAAGTAAAAACAACCAAATAATTAAAGCACTTTTCTAGATATCAGATAGAATAATAGAGGTAAGTAAAAATAACTGTTGTGTATAGTTTTTACCCTATGGAAAGAAAACATCGCTACGTCAAAGATTTGCATTCAATTAGTTTTGCAATAAATATAAAATTCATATCTCACTATACTAACTCTATTATACTGTTTGTAATCAATTATTAAAATAAATTTCTTTTTTATCAAAGCTTATAAATCTTGCTTAGCGTTTTGAAATTAGCCCAGTTGTCATTAACAAATATCCTGAAGCTAACGGCAGCGAAATTTAAAACACTACAAAAATAGAACTCCCAACTTTTCTTAGCTAGTATTCGTATCCAACCATCCAATGTGAGCACAATGGCTGAAAGTAGGTGAATAAACATATATTTCTGTACTGTCATAATAGGCACACTATTCATATTATTTTATAACATTTTAACTATGAATGGAATTGTTATGTCATTTTTATCACTAGTATATTTGATTTCTTATCAATGTTAGAAACATATATTTTGTCACGTTTTATTCGCTACATAACATTTTCCACGAGATTTATTTCATTTGTTATTATTTATCTATCTTTGATAAGACATGGTATGTGAAAATCTAAACACTGTTTACCATACGGATATATTAGGGAGACATATTTTTATTAAATATACGAAAGAGTAATCTCACTTATGACATATGAGGCGACGCGTGGCCCATAGCGGATATTATGAAACACATTCAAGAGAATGGCCAAGACGATGCGACTATGGGCTCACTTTATCGGATTGAAAAACACAGCCTTTCATTCACTTGCTATCTTCACTTATTCTTTTACGGCCTCTCAAATGTAATATAAATGTATAAAATGATCAAATGTAATATAAATGTATAAGATGATGTGTTATGTATTCGATTGTATCAACAGACTACTTATGGAAATAGCTTTCTTGAAATCTGGTAATAATTAAAATATTTTTTCATCATAGATTTATTCGAAATCTATAGTTATACAGGGTTATTACAAGTTCCTGATTTTGATTATAAATATTACTGGGTTAATTTGTTTCAAGACTATTTTAGTTGGTACCATTGGAAAGAAAAACTCATAAAGTTTCATTTACATTGGTTTGGGTGCATATCAGCTGTTTGTCAAGTCAATTGTTGTAAGTGTTGTCTAATGGCTGAATTTGAAGGCAGGAAAGCTTTTTGCCAGTTGGAATATTACATTAATCAATCTGTTATTAGTGTGCAACGACACTTTAGAACCAGGTTTAACGATTATCCTCCTAGTAACCCCTATTTTGGCAAGTGACACTTGAAATTTAAGAGAAATGGCTGCATTTGAATGTTACTTGTAGTAGGGCTGAGCTTATCAATCTGTGTCGAAACTTTTTGAATTTTTCAAAAGTTGTAACCAATTTATTTATTTTTATAACAAATAAAACTACATTTTATGTATGTATGAAATCATGAACATCATTTGTAATAACCCTGTATATGTATTAAATGTATTCTCAATGACTTGTAAAAGGTGTTTTACTATGTTGGTTTATGAACATGTGTTACCAATAATTATTCATTTTCTAATTGACAAATTAATTGAAGTAGGTTAACATGCTACTGATGCTAACGAGTGTTTAGAAAGTATTATATATGTTTTTAAAAGTCCGAGTAGCCTTCAACTATATTTAATTACGCTCACTCCTTTCATAAGTAGCATTATACAAAGGTTTTTATGAGGAGAAGTAGGGAAAAACGTTTAAGCTCAAATCCAACCCTCAGGTCCCATCAACAACCCATGTTTACAGTGTTGCTATTTAACCCTGCTACACTAAACTAGTGTTTTTGTATGGTTGTCCATTAAAGAGAAGCTTAGCAGAATAAAAAGTAAAAATACCTCCTAATAAATATAATACTTGTTATAAGTTGTTTTATAACCCTTTTATTTAGACACATATACAACTATTAATTAGATAAGTGTCTACGGTATTTATAAAAATAAACCACCTGAAGTAAAAGAACTGTTTTATGAAAACTTTCTTAGTTCTATACTCATTCAGAAATATATTACAATGATTACAATTAACAGTACGTGTTTTAAGTAAGTAAGTATAATAAGGTTACTTTTAACATAATCGTTTCATTAAGTCACATATAATAAGATATTGAAGAAATTACTGATGCAATTATATTTTTTTCTTATGTTACAAGTATAGTAAAAATAAATGCCATATAATACACAATGCGATTATGTATTTGGTTAAAGTATGCTGTCTTTATTTTATTTTTATTCATTAGAGCTCAATATAAATTAATTGAAGTATAGGGTATACATATTGATGTATACATATAATTGAAATCTCAGGTCTATGGTATCTAAGATAGATGTTCTTCTCGCCTTGAGTAGGCTTATTAATGTTTTGGCTCTAAATAACTTCTCTATTTATTGTTTATATATTTGCCTCTTTTGCAATTTTCAACTTTCTTTCAAATTGTTTATCGTCACAGCGGTATAACATTAAATTAGACACGAGTTTATGCTAAAATGTGTTTGTGTTTTTCATTTTTAAACTATTTTTTACGGACATTTGTTAAATAAGATTATGATAGATGCTATTTGTATGATGTTTAACTATTCGAAAACAATCGTTTTGCAATTTCATGAGTGAGACAAGTCCTGAAAAATTTAGAATTCTAATAACAAACACATTATTACCGACAGAAAATCCAATTTTCATAACAATAACTAAACTGCCCCGAAGCTAACGCGGTGTTTTGTTCTCATCCTTATTACCTGAATTTTACGGCTTAAACTTTTGCTCATTGCGAAATTATTTAAAATTGAATTAGTTTCGACATTTTAACATTAGAAACGAAATCGTTCATCTTACTATTTTAAGAAAAGATACTTAACTATTCAATATTTTTACTTTTTACCGTTGAGTGTTTCAATTCTATAACCAGGTTGCAACCAACGAGTACAAAGTATTGCAACTGTCAGTGTATTTTTAAGAGAATGTACGTCGAATTACGTTAAATTATTTCAAAACTCCGTTTTCATCTATCCAGACAAAAAGTACAAACGAAAAGTGCCCTTGTTAATTTTCGAGGCTTAAAGAAAATATTTATTTTTATATGTTTACATCAAAGCTATTTTTTCAGTGACTACAAGACTAAACTGAACCAACTGTGGGGCATAAAACTAAATAAATTTTAAGATTTTTGTATGCGTTTTTTATGCAAAGGTAAACAATCAATTTTGGTTGGATAGGTCTAGATAAAAGAACACAAATGTATATAAGAAAAACATTTTAAAATCTTATTATTAAAATATACATATGACACCACTTGAATAATAATGAGTTAATATTCGATTGAGATCGTCTGAGTCTTTATCTCATGGTTTGGGCATCTCAGATTAACTAATGTTAAAGTGCGTTTTAGGGAAGAGTGGTTTTCAGACGAGACAGGGAATACCTTATCCCAAGGGACACATACCTACATGATACAAAACACACCCTAGACTTGTGGTTGGTAGTCTCCTTAAGCCTTCTAAATAAAACAGTCATTGGATGAATAAATTACTTTTGAAATCATTTCCAAGATGTTACAAGATGGCCAATGTATTTATCATTGTCTTTAATCTAATTACTAATATCTGTTAGCCTAATATATCTAAGATAATATTCAAAGTAAAAAAAACTAGCAAATGAACGTGATACTTGTTTTTAAAGTATGACGTTAGAAAAACCCAAATTAACAATACATTTGATCTCAGTGATAATTCCGTAACCACTAGTTCTAGCTAAAAAAAAAAAAAAAAAAAAAAAAAAAAAAAACAATCCCAGGATAGTGCTTAGCGCCGTAGGAAGAAAAAAGCTAATTGAAACAACGTTCACATGAAATGACGAACGTCAAAAAAAACAGGTACGTTCTACAGTATGTTGTTGCAACCCCGGTTATGATACGGGTAGTATTTGTTTTCAAATTTTCAGTTTGTTACATAAATATTTGTTTACATCCCGAACACTGTGTGTTCTGTGAAGTAAAATATACAGCACCACCATTTGACCACATTGACTGCTTAAACATAAATGTTTTTTTTGCAAATAAACATGCAAGAAAAATATCAACTATTGTTTTTCTCATGACGTTGATTCAACGAATCCTAGCTTCACTATAGGTAATAATTGGTAATTGGCTAAATAAATTTATAATAAAGATAGGTAATTTTCACTACGATCATTTATTAAACTACTCGAACTACGTCAGCAAGTTATCAACTGTCATTATGCAATATATAGGTGATAGAATGGCGTGACCTTAATCGAAAGGCGGTGTAATGACGTGTAAGTTATGTGACATTGGCTCAGGCTTGGGAAAAGCATGAACTGTACACCCCCTATTAATTTGTAATTAGGTGACACCAGGAAAACCAAACTCTGCACACCTATTACAGAATGAGGACATATTTATTTTTCATCAGCATGAGATACCCCACGCAAAAATATACATCAATATCACCTAATAAAATTAAGATTTTAAAATTTGTATATGTTATACAGTTACAATACTACCAAATATGAAATGTTGTAACACATTATTTATTGTGTTACCGCGATGTGTACGATTGTATATTTTTCGTTTTATAATGAAACATAGATTTTTATAGGTTCTTATAATTGCTTGATAATAATTATCTATTTATTGCTTACAAAAGAAAATAATACTATTAAATAAAGAACGGTATACTGGTTATCTAATACCACATTAAGAGCAAGGGTTGCGTGCACGATGATCTCAAAAACAATTCTAACGATTTTCTCTATTTTTTTGGTTTATCTTAGTTTAGCCTGAAAATAAGACTAATGCTCTGTTCTTTGTTAAAAAAAAGATTTATAACATATCGTTACAACAAACCATAGACAGTATTCTAGCAAATTACAAAATACAGTACAGGACTTTCAGAAAATTACCATTGATCATACCAAACACTTTGGTTGTCGTACTGATGGATACGACTTTTTTAATCAGTTGATTCTATTCCAGCAAAACAATGTACACTAATATTGAGATAAGAAACTTAAGGGAACGCCATGGCCGTTATATAGTTTTCAACGATGCGTCGCCGGTTCCGGCGCGTTAAATGATCCCATTGTTGCGACGCGCCGTTCCGCGATCTCAGACGCTATCGCGTCGTAACCTTGCTGGTCATCACATAATACCATGGGGATGTTGTTGATGATTTTTTTTTATTTAAAGAATAACGACGGTTCCTCCATCAAAGAAATGTCTTCATAACTTCATTAAACGTATTGAAACTGGGAATGAAGACGATTTACAGCTACAACTAATAAGTTATATTTACTTATAGGATTTTGAACTAGAGTTCAAAATTATACATCTTTGTTCTAACATGAATGTTTTATTTGGATTCTACTCTGATTCTTTTTCAGTACCAAAACTAATATTTTGTACTCTTGTTTGCTGCGTTGCTGCCTTCTAGCACCCATAGTATATAAAGCATCTCATTACTCCTATTAGGGAAGAGTGGGGTGATAGTTGTCACCTAAGGGAGAATCGCTATTGAAACCAGAATTTTAGTTCAAAATGCTCATAACTATGTGTTCCAAATGTTAGTTTACGTCATGTAAACCTAAGAATGATAACCTAAATCAATTACCGTTGGAAACAATAAACAAAAAGTAAATAGTGTCTTTGACCACCATTCCTCTATTCCCGAGGTAATGAGGGTCAGTATTTTTTACAATTGATCCAGACCTAAATCGATAGGAAAATGGAAATTGATAATGCAACAGTGTTTTTATGAATATTTTATTAATATCAATTATATCAATTACATCCTGCACCTTAGCAAGAGAGAGATGCTTGTGCTAGCCACAGAAATATGAGAAAAAATCCCCAAAAAATATCAAAAAAGATGGTTTAGACATAGTTATTTTCTTACATTCTGTAAAAAGACATGCCCAAACTGCCTATGTACATCCTAGACATCTGAAATGTAAAATAAAGGTAAAATAGTTTTGGGTAATGGTGGTTAAATAATTAAGTGACCCTTGTCACCCCAAATCTGTTGACTCTTATCACCCCAAACGCATGGTTTTATTTATAATTAACTCAAATCTTTTATCTAGCATAACGCGTACAACTACAGAACTGTACGCAGATCCTACCTTTGTTCAGTAAACTGACTATCTAAATCATTCAAAAATATTTATTGTGAACAACTGAATATGAAGTAGAATTAAGTTTATAATAAATAGCCTAAAATCACTCTATGATAAGTAAATTGCAAATATCCACTGGGCTTTTGAAAGAATCGAGATAGTATCTAAAAAAAGATCACAAGAAAGAAGCATTAAAAAAAAATTATCCACGTCAAATACATTTTAAAAACTTTAAGTAATATTCATCACCCATGACTGCCATTACCCCAGTCTCCCCTAAATCTTTTGCTCCGCAAACCCCAAAATTTATCCTTTAAAACTTACCAAATCCAAATCTTAGAGTATTTATAGTGTTTGTGTAGGTTTTTTATAACAATTCTTCTTTTACCCTACATTTCAATATATTCATAAAAGTAGATTCACCGTTGACATTTTGTTCTTTTTTTTCAAATAAAAATTTAATTTATAATTTATAATTTTTTTTATTTGCTATGTCATATAGGGTTATAATTATAAAATATTGTTTAAGATTAACCATTATAATACTAGGCCTTCTATAGTGGCCCAGCTTTAAAATAATAACCACCCAATTTGGTTAAGAAATGTATAGAGTCATCGAAGTTAAGAGATTGGATACTTTAATAAATAGTTATCTTTTTTAGTACTTTATCCCACAGTTATAAAATTTAAATATAGCTCTTGAAACCTTAAATGTATGCCTAAATGATTTTAAAGAGTAATTTCAATACTACTATTACATTAGAATACCTTCATGGACCATTAAAAGCTTTATAATATAATTTTATAGTTAAGTATGTATTTTATCTGTAAACCCAATTGAATGTAAATCAAAACTCATAATATCCACCTACTGAAATACTACATGTTAAAAAATATAAGTTTTACTTTTTAAATGACATACAGTTTAATACTATTGTTGTAGATATACGCTGAAATAAATAGATAAATAAATAAAATAAATAAATAAATAGAGCGTAACTCCTGACTGTGTGATGTATGCATATTTTGCCTTTTTCCACAGCATAATTGCTTATGGGATCCTCCTATAAGGGCGGGGGGGGGGGGGACATGCAGCCAGAAGGGATGAAGTTTTCGCTAGGCAAAAAGAGGCTATCAGAACAATCTCAGGAGTTTGGAGTCAGCAGGAACACTGTAGGCCACTTTTTAAACGGTTAGGAGTAATGACTGTCCCCTGTCTTTATATGTCAGCTTGCCTGTTGTGGTGCAAAGAGAGTGAACATGAGCTTGAGGTAAGGAGTGATGTACATGAGCACAACACAAGGAAAAAAGACTGCCTAAACGCCCCTAGATTTAGGCTGGCAAAGAATGTTAAGTCCTTCAGGTACAGCTCCTTTAAGATGTTCAATAGTCTGCCAGAAGACCTCAAGAACTACAGTCTCTCAATCTTCAAAAACAGGATTAAGAAACTTTTTATAGAGCAGGCATTTTACTCTGTGGAGGAATTCTTCGAATTCATGGAAAGTAAGAAACAAAACCAGCCACTTCGCCAAGCCAAGTAAAAGTTTTTATTTTTTTGCATGTGTGTGCGTTCTGAGTTTTGAGTTTTTTAACGACAAGGCCCGTTCCAGTCTACTGGTCAACGGCTGCTTTCTTCAAGGTATCAAGGTAAGATATAATAATGGAAGACAGCCATTTCTCAAATATATGCTGTTTCGGATGCTGTTTCTTGTCAGATGTGTTAGTGTTTTACAGTTAACATTATTAACGTTAATGTTGTTAATTAACAACATTTTAAATTACATTATTAAGGAGAAAAAAAATCACAAAACAAATAATGCTGTGTAAATAGCACCAGTAATTGAGTATGATTAAGTGATTCCATATAATCTGTTTTATTGCGTATTTTAGAGAGTATTTTATAATATTTTTGTTCCTAGAAAATTTTTTTTTGGAAATTAATGTTTTATATTAAAATGTGTATGTTTTAAAATTGTTAACGTCCTAAAACTTTTAAAATAACCTCTCAAAGATGCTTGCAAACATACCTTCTTCGTAGTAAGAATAATACATTTTTGATGAAACATTATTCCTGAAAGTTGTCTAAAACCCGGTAGTTTTAATACCGGTAGAATTAAGTTAATGCATTGTCCTACGTAATGTATAGTATGATTATTAAAATCCTACAACTGCATTCATATGATCTAATTCTCTAGACCTGGCATCCATCTCTTAGTAATCATTCAAACAAGGTTAAACACAGCCTTTACAAAAATAAATATATGTTCAACTCTGTGACACATTCTTATTTATTTTATTAAATAAAAATATTTATGGGTTGGAGTAAATGTTACCACTATTCAAGAATACTTGTCACATTATATACACCTACATTATGTTCTTACAGGCTTGGCTAAACACAACACGTATCATATTGCTTCGCTAGAACAATAAAAATTCATAGAGAGGTTTCAAGTATGAAGCCACAATATGCGGTCGCCCACCATAAACTGTTAGGGTGAAATAAACCATCGGGAACCTCCTGAATATAAATTATTATACGTGCATGCAGGCATTATTGAGGGACAAGCTAAACAGTTTTATTAATATGTTTATATACGCAAAATTCTCAAAGCAGGGCTAAAGTTAAAAATGTTAAAAATACTCGTGTTAAAAGCAATAACAATTATAGGCTAAATAGTACAAAATGATTGAGTTACAAAGCTATATGTTTAAGGTCGCATAATGTTAAGTGAGAGATTAGTAAGCGTTAGCAAATATACAAAAATATTACATTTTATGGTGATATTAAAAAAAATTTGCCACTACATGTAAAGATAAACGAATTAGTGTAAAATAAAAATTAAACCACAAAGAAAACAATCATACCATGTAAAATGTATTCTAAATTTTACATGGTATACACTCTTCTTAAATATTCCATATATGTAAATGTATAGTAAATTAAATGCACTTTTCATATAGAGCAAACATTAATCTTTGTGAAGACTGTCACTCAATTTAGTAGAGTTTTCTTTATGGGTGGGTTTGATTCTACTAGAGGCATACAGAATATTTTCATTGAGATGATTTTTTTTTAGAAAGCACAAAAGGAATAAGGGAAAGTTTTGCAAAGGTACCTGATAAACAAGCAATTAATTAAGATATTCACATATAATAACAACACACTGGAGACGATATCTATCTTTTATAAGCTAAAAGTGTCTTTACAATGTTTGTAAATTTATTTTAAACGTGCTATCGTAACAACTAATAACTATTTATATCTTTAATATAAGTAATCCTAACAAACAATGAGTGTACAATTAAAATGTACCGCAGGAATTTATTTTAAATTTTCAGCTGATTTATTAATAAATTTGTTTTTTATCAATAAAAGTATTAAATACTTTATCGAAAGCATAACCAAAATACAGTGATTGAAATGTATGAACTCAATTTAAAGATCTGTACATAGAAGATAAGTAACACAATTGGCTCAGCAGCAGTGGGTATTGATGGATCTAATCTAGGTTTAAGACGATTTGTATGTCTTACTTGGGCTTTCGACGTGTTTATTGGTACAAGTTAATTGGACACGTTTACCCTGATTCATTGTCTTTGACTGCCTTGAAAATAAAACAAATATTTCCTGCTTTCATGTAAATCTAGATCTAAGTATTTATTGATTTTAGAAATGTCATTGGTACTATTCGATTAAATATAAACCGTAATACAAAATATGGAGAGCAAAACCAAGGTACTCAAAGAGACGTAGTAATATTAATTAATAGTAAAGATTTGTTTTATAATAATACTAATAATTCCTCGGAGTAAAATTCTCATTGAAGGTTATACCAGGGTGTTCATCTATATCTTTAACAAAACCTTATTATTTAATTATAAAATATTCTTACAATTTAATATGACAAACAAGAAAAAACCAGTATAAACTATTGGAATTTTATTATAATATGGTTTTTAACGAATGTAAATTATTCATTCTACAAAACCTGTCAGAAAATTTATCTCCGTCTGTGGACGGGTTTGATTCTAAATTATAAAGTTGGGCCTATAGTCTTTAACTAGTAATTTTAAAACATGCGTTTAATAGCACACTAGTCCTTAAACCCTATATAAAAGCGACCTGAATTTTATGTCTTTGAGTCATCGCTCTTTTTCCAAATACTTTAAGAAAAAATTAATTCTTATTCGGTAATAATCAGTTAGGTTAATAAATAATAAGACATTAATCAAGACAAACACTTATAATTCGATATGGTATCATTTGATCATTATTTGACGATCGACGGTATCATTAAAAACGTATTTATAAACATCATAATTATAAATCTAGAGAAAGCTAAACGTATTCAAATTTACTTTATGAAAAACTTCGTGCCAGAACAGATGAAGCTTAAAAATGCACAATTGGTCTCAAAATGAGATCTTCAGCTGGAATATTCTTGTCCATACGGTCCATTCCACAACTGTAGCGGTAACTAGTAACACCAGCAATAATAGTTAACAGCAATAGCAGTTAATAATTGAGTATGGAGCATTTAATGTGTATACTCTAAAAGCAAAATAGTTACTATTTATTAATTATTGTTACATAGCGTTGTATGTAGACAGTTGCACGAACGGTATTATATACCGTCATTCATTATGTGCTGTAATATGTGTTGTAATAGAGTGGTAACCATACTGAAGTACTAATTATCAAAACTGTTCTTTTCAACAGATATTCAATAATCTAGCTCACTATTACCGAAGCAACCATGGTTGTACCTATTAGGAATTGACTTGCTCCTACTATGGGAACTCTAAATCAGAGCTTATTTATAACTATTTTACAGAACCTCACAATTTTAACCTTGCAATAGACATTATCAAGACAAAGTGTAGTGATGCGACTGTCTACTACAGAAGGGATGGGAAATAGGTCTTGTGTAACTTAACATGCTTACCAAGTTTCATAATCATCGGTTGAAAAAATGTACAAATAAAAATATTTTTGTATAAAAAAACAAAATGGCGGTTTCCTGGGTATTTTCAGACATACCTTCAAGTAAACTTTTTTCTTCCTTTTAGTATTGAGATCCATTTCCTAAAACGTTTTATGGACATCCTGTATTATATATTTATTTATGTATGTACTTTGATTATCCTCTGTAGTATATATAAGATTTATTTTCATCATATATGAACACACCCACCCGAAAACTTACGCAAACACATATGCCCGCAACGAAAAAAAAACACTTTGCTTAACAATTTATGCATATGAAATACACATGAGTTTCTATAGAATATAACATTCTAATGGGAACAAAATCCATAGTACCCATGTTAGTCACAAAAGATTAACTGTCCCAATTCTTAATATAATGTTTATATTATTTTACGGTTACTGTTACATCAAAAAACAACAAAATATTGATTATAATTGGTTTTAAATTACAATAGGGTGTAATATATTTGCCGTTCAAATAAATAATAAAATATAAGTTTTCCCTTTTATTTTGTGTGAAAAAATACGAAATGACATATTGTCTAATTGACTCATCTCCACGAATTCACATAGTGTAAAGAATACTTCAAAGATCATTTGAAGACATATCACTAATACATGCATGTAAGATACTGGAAACAAACCTGCTGTAGCTGTGATAATATACAGACAGCTGTAGTGAGACATACAAAGGTTTATTTTATCGAAGAAATCCCTTAAGCTTCCATTTTTTATACATTGTTGCCATTAAAGAATAACGCATTTTTCACGTTAAGAAATATACATAAACATTTTCAAAGTATTATTTTATATACTCATAACTTATGGTCCGATAAAGTAACACCATATTTAAAATATTTATTTTTTACAATCAGTTTTAAATTTCCTTGAGGAATAGTAGCTATCACGTATAATCCAATCTTTTCTAGATTGCTGAAATCTGATAAAGCATTATCCAGTTTTCCTTGATCAAATCTGATAAAGAAAATAAAAATTTTGCTTTCCCATCAAGAAACCTAGAAGCATTTTGTTTTTATTGTATAATGTGTCATTAAACGGGACGTTTTCCGTTTTGTGTTGTGTTTACACTTGACCAGTAGCAATGTCAGATTTTTTAAAAACGATCTATCCTATCGAGTATTTTAAAACGCTTAATTTATTTCAGAATTAAAATTAGTTGTGTGAATTTCTCTAAAACCACTGTTATGATTGAATCGATAAAATACTGTTTTGGTCCAGAGGCAAGTTAATATAGTTTAAAAGTTCATTGTTCATTTGATTAAAGAATGACGTTTAAATTACTAGTTTATATAATCAATAACAATGATATTTGCTTCTAAATTATGTGTATAATGCTATAAAATAAAGGCATTGGCAATAGAGTTGGGTCAGACATTTTACTCTTTGTGTCCAATCAAAACCGATTGGCTGTCTCCTTCTTCTATGTATGAGTTGTTTTACTACTACGTATTTCAGAGGAGGAAAGAAGAGCAATTTATTAGCCTCCTTTATACAATTTCCAGAATTTATCCCACTTTGAATCTTTTGCAACGATGATTCAATTTTTATTAATTTTATATGTTTTTTTATCTTGATTCAATCGATATATCTATTAAATTAGTAGAAGACTTTTAGTTGAATACACAAGTTTCATAACATTCAAACATTGAACTATTTGTATCATATCTTTTCAATCCAGTATATCTACTATAATAAACTACAGTAAGAAATGACACAAATGTAATTATTTGGCTTTGTCTTTACAAGGATACATAATTGTCAAGTTATACATTATTGTTTACGACGTTTAGATATTAAGTTTTGCATTGCAAATTATTATAAAATACAAATATCGATTACATAAAAACTATTATAATGAAAGAAGAAAAATCAGAATAATTTGTTATTAAGAAATCCCATTTTTTGTTTTCAATTTCATGTTATAATTGATTCTAGCCTATCCGAACCGTGTTTATAAGTGCATAAGTAAACCGTGTTTATTTATGTTAATTTATTTTAGTAAGAAGATACGACATCAGTTTAATATTCCTTCGATTTTTTCATGTTATAAATTAGTGTATAAATATACATAATTTAAATTATGTAACAAAAACATGGAAAATTTCAATATGCTAAAAATAAATTTGCGCCTACGCATAATCTTGTTTCATGAGTGAGTATGAGTCTTGATATGGCTACAATAGGTTTTTAAATTACTATTCGTTTATCAGATTCCAATTACCATTTGCTATCTTGAACTTAAACCTCAAAATTGAATTAGTAGGTAATACCCGGTAGTTGTTGACTTCTTCATAAATATTTTCAATTTTGCTAATATCACATCAAACCATTAAGTCAAATCACCTTCCGAATGAGTGTTAATACATCGCAAGTGGTTTAAGATATTTTTAATGTAATTGTTTAGTGAAAAAGATGTGCTGTAAGGATAAACATTTAAAGAGGTCTTTGTCAAGAGGGTTAAGATTTAGTTTAGTGATGACATTTAGTAGAAAAACTTTACTAACTACTACGCTGGCACACACAATTTGGAGATGGAAACCCATAACCATAGGCAATCTGAGTATTCAAAAAGATCCTATGCATTTATCACACCATTTACAATGGTTTCATAAAATAAACAAAGGTCCGAGCTTAGGTAATTTAGTACTTCACTGACAATAAAATTTGCTTCTTCAAGATTCTAATAAAAATCATTGTTTACATTACCGGTATACATTTATCAATAAGAAAAGATTCTGTCCTATTACAATTCAATCAATGATGCTATATATACTTGAGTCAATGATAAAAAGACTGAATACGCTTTACTTATTAACTAACTGTACAAGTGTACAATGCTAAAATAAACAGAACGCCTGAAGATTAACGGACGGATAAGAAATAATATTTTGTAAAAAGCTACTGTTTGTATAGTGCTTGACTAGGTGTTACAACTTAAATCTAAAGAGAACTTATTCCATCCAGACATATCTCAAAGAAACAAATCGTTACAGTCCCATAAAACAACACGCTCACTGAACGATATTTAATTATACCTGACGATCCGATAAATTTTCTCTCTGCAAACATCTGGCTAAAGTGGACGTTGACAGATGGGATTGGTCAAATAGATAACCATTTTGTAAATGTGACTTCTCTATATTCACCCTTTTTATTCTGTACTCCTATGTATAGTTTAGCTGGATACTATTACAGATTCCTAAATAATTGGTTGATCCATTTCAGCTCTATTCATTCCTTAATGGCGTTTTTGATATAATTCTTAGAAATCTATATCGTTACTTGGTTTACTATAAAACTCTACATGACTTACTTGAACAAATTAAATCCAGATAGGCCTACACATTTATTTTAAATGGATAAATTATTTTTATTGACCGAATCCTACAAAAAAGTTAAAATATGAATATTGAGTTGGTCAGGTAGAAAGAAATATGTACTACTTTAGGGTAATGTGTAAAAAGAATTAAAAGAGTAATCGGTTTTATAATTATTACAATAGACAAAGCACGTTGCTAAATAATATCATTAAATCATTAGTTCACATTACAATATGGTTCATTACACTTTGAACATGCATCATAGATCACTTTGCTGTTAAATAACTCACTTGGTTTTAACAACTGATTTAATATACGCGTTTGATTTTATATTAGCTCAACTTAGGCAACGTTTAATAGAATTTCGGTTTGTAATAAAGTCAGTAAATACCCAAATAGTAGGGATAAACTACTTTGAATTTTCTTTATTTGGTTTAAACTTTTAAAATATGTTTTGCATATTGTGGAATCAGAATAAAATTTAAAAATACTTTACCAAATGTGGCATAAAATAAAATACATGCGTTATAGCTATTTTAAAAGGCAAACACATTTGTCTAGTTTTGTCTTTTGCATCCAAGTTACTTAGTTGTTGATGAAAAAGTAGAGAATTTATAGTGTTGCTCAATGTGTTCTAATCCAATATTATACAATCTTCAATTGTTGTAATAAGATAATAAGACAAGCAAATTACACTCTAAACTACTCAACTTATGGAAATTTTACTTAAGAAAGAATGGAATGCCAACTTAATTTAATTCACTTGAAAATATTATTTGTAAATGTATTAGTCAAGTGTGTAGGAATCCAATGAATTATATAAATGCTTTAAGCAAATTCAGAAAACTCCTTCAACATTATCACCTTGTTTTCTTCCACATGTAACCTTCTACTTTGATTTTTAAAACTTCATATGGATTATACAAAAACAATTTCCTCCATTTCGTTTTTGTGTTTCATTTTAATAAAAAAGTGAAATATTCTAAGTAATTTAAAACGTGATCTTTTCCGGGGATTTTCTAGATTAATTCACGTAGAAACGGCTGTGCTATGTTTTAAAGTGAAACAGTCGTTTCTAAGTGATAGAAAAACTGGTCAATCACTATATAGTTAAAACTGGTCAATCAGTTATAATAACAAAAAAAGAATAGTGTACTATAAATTGTGCTAGAAACGTATTAGTTATATTTTTAAAGTTATTAATTTTCGTGTCAATTCTTTTTAGATGAATCTGCTGTCTTAGCTTGCGCGTTTGTTATCATGTTTTAATGACCACACTTTATATATTAGTGTATAATTTAACGATCTCCGCAGGTCGCAATTGTTAAATCAAGTCAACAACTTTGTTATGTAATATGTTCTTAATCATTGTAATTAAAAATCCTTTTATTATTTATTGTAGCACAAAAGCGGTTTTGGAGAACATTTTAATCGAGCCTTTACAATAATTTAATATCATCAATGAAAATAATACCTACTTTTCTACATAGGGAAATGTAAATAGTTTACTTTGATATGTATTTTTTTCAAGTATACTCTTTTTAATTTATTTATTAAATGGCAACGTAGCGTATTCAAAGCTTTTTAGTGTGGGTACCAGTGATAAATACAATTTAATATATTTACCTAATAAATAACAATTTTTGACAAAAACCAATTTAAATTACACTCTTCTTACATGACTTTTTGGTGAGATATGATGAGCAGTAGCATGGTGGTGATGGCGCCAGGCATGGTGAGATGCACACACAGACACAGCCGCGCACTGCCCGCCACTGAACGAAAATTGCGTCGGTTAGAGGATGGGGAACAGTAAGGGGTGGTGGGTGTCGCACAGCTACCCACTAATCCACCCCTCTCCCTCAAGAACTGAGTGCCCCGCAGCGACCGTCTAAGGCAATCTACGACGTAGATGAAATACCAGAAGGATTATAAGAATACTAATACAATCTGTCATATTATAGAGGGGATAACTATGTTATTGTGAGGACTTGTATATTGTTTATTCTTACGTTACAAATATGGTTAACCTAAAAATATATTATTGTGTTTGCATTTATGTATTACTTATAACGCTCTATAAATTAAAGTAAAATTAATCCAATTGAAACCAGTATCCGTTGGGTTGTCATGTATAGTAGGTCTTTACCACTGAAACAGCTTTAATGTCCAAAAAAAAAGATTTTGAGACCTTGTAATCCAAAGGTATACCCTTAAACACATTTTAATATGTTGACTCAAAACCTAAGAAGTGACGCTGATTAATCTTGAAGGTAATATATTAACTGTTTTTTATAATTAAAGCAACATTTATTGATCAATGCTAGTAATTTTGCATGGTCGAATTTTACTGAGCAGTAACCAACAAACTCATGGTTCAAAATATAAAAGGTGTTGATGCCTTAACACCCTGCCTGACATAATGTACCAAGATAATAATGCTATTTCGTTATCCTGTTAAACTAATTAGTTTACTATACATTTGTGTAAAACCTCCATCCATGTGTCTAGGACGTTGCAGTAGGGCAGTATGGGTCTTCCGCATCATCACGTTGTGTCCTACCAGTTAGCACATCAGCACTATTTTTTCGTTTGTTGTCATCTAAATGTGCTTGTTTTGATTTCATTATGCTTTTGCGTGGTCTATTCATTCTTAACTTGGACGACCTTCAAATGAAGCAACAATAAATCTAGTATTAATAAATCTAGTAATGATGAATCCGAAGTTAATAAAAAGTAGTTGCCCAAATACACCACCTTAATGTTCAGGAATTCATATAGTTGCGAATTGATGTATTCATATCAATTATTTAGTAGTGTTTAAATGCAAATAAGGAGGCTTAAATTTAATAAAATGAGGGTATTACGTTCGCTTTACGTTTATACAAAAAAGGAGTTAGTAATCCAGCGAGAATGATAAATATAAAATATTTTGTCAACCAATATAGTTAGACAATCTATATTGGCCTCAATAATTTTCATGTTCTTAGCTGTAAGATATTGTAAATTACTTTAACTTGTTCTCCGAATATATATTTAAAAAATTCAAAGTATGCAATACGGTCATGCTATTTAAAATAAAAAAAAAGGGCCTAGGGAAAGTTCTATACCATATTGCGAGTAAAATTTGCAAGCACCATGATTTTAAAATGGCTCCAGGGAATTGCTCTAAATTTTAAGAAAAAAATATCTTTAAAACATCTTAATTTTTGGCTAAACCAATATTTATGTTCTGTTCTTGGAAAACACGTTTTTGTCCAAGGCTTTAAATGAAATTCTGATATTTTCACCATTGGCCTTATGGTTGGCAAGTAGAAATGATGTGTTACGAAAATGTATATAAACAAATCATAACATAAGATGATAACAAACTATGTACATTAAGCTATCAAATACAAAATACGGGTATAAAAAGACATTCGGGTGGGCACCATATATCATATATGATGCTCAAGAGTAAAGTGATGAGATATAGAATAAATATGATTGTCCTAAAACAAAACATTTTTCGCGTACAGATCACCTTTGTACTGTACTGGCTCACTCCTTGCTTTGCTGGATAGGATCCACGTACGGGCAGTTAGACTATGTCTAGGTTAATCTTTTTTTCTTTTCTTTTTAAGAGTTTCTTTCAGAAAAAATGTTAAACCTTACACTAATATTGAATTAAAAGCCACAAGAAAAAACATGGAGTGTTTTTTTTTTTTAGTTCTCGACTACGGTTGGCGTTGGCGTAGGTAGGTGCATTCTTCCACTATCACATTGATGCAAGGTTCCGCGACTCCAGTGACCAGTTGGTCAACAGATGTTATATATCATGAGTTTGTTGTTGAACTTTATTGTAGACATTTACAAATGGATCAAGACAAAAATATAAATTATAAATACGGACCCGATATTGAAAATCCAAATACGAGACCTTTGAGATCATGTCCAATAGGTTTCCGTGTTTTTTCCTAAAATGATTTCTCCAAATTAGATAGGTCAGATGTCAGTATTATACCAAATAGTTTGTCTGAATTTCCTCTTATATAATGTATCCTAACCTGCTCCGTATATCAACCTTCTGCAGGATCTTCCTCTTGCACATTGAGCACACACTTCTGAACCTTAAATCATAGTTAATTGTTTGGAGTTTGGGGACAGGTTTATGCGCTCATTAGTCGTAATTTCTGTGTAGCCATTTGAAACTACAATATTTTTGGTAAGATATCTCATTTTTCCTTTGTTGAGAAATTATATTTGAGACGGTAAAATGCGTGTAAAATAAATACTCCTTACAGTGATGAACTTACCCTTCAGCTGCATATTACAAAATGATCCATACACGTTTAAATATGTTACCATTACCAACACTGTTTTAAGCTTCAATGAAGGACACATGAGTTGTGTTGGAAATTAAGCTAATTAACCTACAAGCTATAGATCAGTTACCAATTTGTTTACAAATAACCAAATGTTTCTTGTGGAAACAAAAGACGACCTAAATGTTAGTAATTGTTGTACAATTTGAACATCTTAATCAAACATGATAGGTATAAGCTGTTAAAAGTATTTGAATGTATGTCAGTCCTTAAAAGGTTCGTGTAGAAACTGTGTATGGGTTTAATATCTAGATTGCATCCAGTAATTTTGTCAAAACTAGTTTGTTTTAGGATATTTCCTTTTAAGGAAGACGCTATTATAACATATAAATGCTTTGTGGTAGCAGAAGTGTAACATGATCCTCTGTGTTCATGTGTTATTTGATCTGATACGTTTATATTATACAGTCTGCTGGTCTAAGAGTCAGCTATATAAGTAATAAGATCAGTCCAACTCCCTTCTCTAAGAGATGTTCTCCAGTTTTTGCTTGGACAATTTTTGGTATTCGCAATATTCTTTTACCACATTGAAGTTTAATATTTGTATAGATATTTGAAAATATGTTATTTAGCTTTTTATGAAATAAGCATTTGTTGAAAAGCTTATACGTTGGGGCATTGATGGGCCTTAAAAACATAGAAACAAAATCTACAATTGCATGGTTATCACAAAAACATCTTAATCAAAATAAAGTTGATGTAAACTAAAGTGTGGTTTTATGTAGCCAACGGACTGAATGTAATGTTTTAGAGATTTACCACTACAGCTGTTTGAAAAATATTACACATACCAAACTCTTCGTCTCAGCTATGAAACATCGTTTGTGGTAGATGACATGGTTTCAACTCTTATCAAGCCATATTTATATCTAACGAATCTCAAAAGATATCCACACACGAATAACACTTAGCCTAAAAAGAAAACATGGTACACGACTTAACGAGGTATAGATTGAATACAGAATAAATTGGTCTTCTGTATCGTCCAGTGTGTTTGTGTTATGTTTTGTGTTAAATCGTTAGTGTGTAAATCGCGTGTCAAATATGACAGACACATAATTGTTAGGCCCTGATGTACATGAGTATAGGTTGCAGAATCACAAACCCAAGGGACTAGTCAGAAGTGTAAAGGACAATAGTAAAAAATATAAAAAAGTAGCATGTAAATAGCATATGCTATAATGATAAGTATTAATTAATTGCATATGGTTTTGTTTGAGAGTGTCTTTAAGATGTATCCATTTCATTTACAGCAACTGCCAAACCAATCCAAGAAAACTTTAAATTGTAAATATAGTTTAACTATATACCAAAAACTCTCAATCAAACCTACAAGTGTTTTTTTCATACTGAATAAAATATAACGGAAACCCAATCGGGTCAAAATAGTTGCTTTGGCTTTTAGCCAACTCATCAGGAAAAGAGGATAAGCCTTTCAGGCAAAGGAGGATCTCTGAGTATTGGAGATCTTCCCCATTTGTAATAAATTTCAAGTTCCTGTGAGTATTTGTAATATACTTGTTTATAAACACACATATATCTAGCCAACCGTGGTCTGTTGCCTTCTGTTAGAGTACAACGTCAGGTTTTAATTCGATATAAAACGGTAATTTTGTTTAATTGGTACAACATTCCCCAATTAATGTTAACGTTAGTAAAGAGAAATATACTAAAATTTTATAAGTGAGCTTTGAAGATGTTAAGTAGGCAAGTGAAAGTCTTTTTGCGTAGTGAGTATACCTAAATTTATTGATCAATGAAGTAAATAAATAATTAGCATTTTACAATCAACAGTTTCAGCTGCCTATACGTCTTAGCAGAGTGACATTAGTGTATTTTCCTGTACTAAGAGTTCCCGGGCTTTTGGGGAAAATCTAGACGATGTAAAACGTTTAATCTTCAGTAATGAAGCATCGATATTCTTTTGCAGTAAAGTGATCAGACATAATGCATTGGTATTCGGAGAACCAATGCACTTCTTAACCCATGTGGGATTCTTTGAGATGTGTTCGTGTTTCATAAACTATACACGGGTTTTAGGACATAACTAAATTACTACAACCACAAATAAGCTTAATAAACGCCCTTAAGGGCTAATAAAGAGACGCCTAATAAACGCTTAAGAGACAGAGTTGACTCTCGTCAAAGTAATACCACACTTTTTAACTGCCCGTCAAAGGACACTCAAATGTACACATTGTCATTGTCAGAAACCGAATGCACGACCGAGATTTAGCGCGTTTAACTCATGATTTAAAACAAACGGTCACCTTTCACTTTGAACATTGATCGTCTTGAGTACCTTGCGATGGAACAGAGTCTTAAAAGATTTGCCTCCAAGACCTCTACTAGATGGGTGTACCGTGCTCTTATTCGTCTTGGTATTATATGAATGCTATACACAAAAAAAAATATATTTTCACATTTAACTTTCAAGTGAGGAGTATAGATGATGAGGTAAGATATAATTGGCATTAGGAAGAAGGGCCTTTCTTTTAAAGTAAGAATTTCGAGCTTTATTGCTCATGGATTTTATTTGCGAGCTATTCATTAGCCTCTTGAGCTCCTAATAGATTTTAGAAGCTAGTCAGATACCTTATTATATAATTCATTCAACTAAAAGAAGTTTATTCACTTCGCTGCAACTGAATAAAACCAGGGAACGCTTGATTGGTTCTTATCTTTATTCTGTGAAATAATTCTTCTCTCAAATTCCCTTTCATAACGCGCATTTCAAATTATTTCAACAAGGTTTGGATCTTTAGACTCGTTTCTAAACTAAGAATCAAAAGGCAAAGAAAATTTCTGCTATTGAAAAATAGTTGCCCCATTATAATGTAAATAGATTATAACCCATCACATTTTTTGTTAGTTAAAATGGATAAAATAGACCACCCATTTTATATACCATTAAAACGAACTAAATATCCATTAACTATTTGTTCACTATTAACGACAAGCTTATAACTTTCTTACTTGGAATGTAGCAAACAATAATTCGATATTCTTTCATAGTACGCTATTCAATGTTAAATTGTTCTGTAAAATAGTTAAATTACGAGTATAAAGGGTATCCATATTTTATGTGATAAACGGTATGCTTCCCACTGAAATTCAAGGAGGAAAGCTCTAGGGAGCTTAAAACTAAGAGCATTGTCCACAGCAATATGCGAAAAAGTTCCGGGCCAGTGTTCTTGGAGACAAGTAATTGTCCGAGCCACGACTGGCAATGACAGCTTTGTAAAAAAATATTTTATTATATTTATATTCCAAACTTTTTAAAATAAAAACGTAAGCTTTGTCATCAAAGAAAAAGTTTATCTTAATCAATTATTTAAAAGAGATAGATTTCCATGCTTTTTTATTAGCCTACTTAGTATGCAACCTACTGCTTTGCTCAGTAGCTCAGTTGGCCCCGTCGTTATACGAAGTAACTTCCGTGTTTCGTTATTGCGTAAAACGTGTAGATGCTAAATTCAATTGGCAAGAAGTCACCGAATCTGGCCTTATTACCCACTGAAGGGGTTTTAGGAGATGTGATTCTCGTACTTTATCCCCCTGGGTACACGCTTTGACATTTCCCAAACGCAGCATGTGAAAACCTTTGAACTGCAATATTTTAAAGAGCGTTATACACATATTGAACATTTTACATTGTTTTAGCCAAAACACGATTAATTGTAATAAAGTGCAGTTCTACCGGTATTTGATCGTAATGTATTTGATGAAACAATAATGGGATAGAGATGAATCCTAGATTTTGGCCATAACCCTTACCAATATTTCTGTAACGAACAATATTTCCGAACATTAAGCAAATTATAAATATTATTAACAATAATTTTGACATTGTTGCTACAAAATAACACCGAGTTTTAAATGTGTATAAAGATTTATAATTCAATTGTTGAGGTTGAAAGTGTTAACTGTTGCCTCACTAGTAAAATATACATAGTAAAATTGGTAATAATATTTAAAATATACATTAGCATTATTTTACTTTGTGTCTTACCTCAATATCTTACCCAAAATAAGTTTCATAAATATTCTCATTCCTATGTACGTGAATTGGCATGCATCTAAGCCTTTCCCTGATTTTGATTATATTATTATTTATACTGCACTTTATATCTCTTTAAAAGAAGGTTTTATTTCACGGTTAACCCATAGGGTTTACCGAGACATAATGGAATATAAAAAAAATATTCGAAAAGTACAATAAATACACTATCCGACACTGATTGAAACTATGAAATAACTTCCCCTTCAACACTTTGAGGAAATGGCAGTTGCTGTTCGAAATTGATATAATTTGTTCATTTTTTAAAGATATACAGCCTTATTCCCGCAATATACTTTGATAGATAAAATGTACAAGTTATAAGCACTATTGTCTTATTAAGAAGGAGGACCGAGGTTTAATCATAACAATACTATACTATTACATTACATACAATAATAATCCTTGCACCTGTTTCTAACCACGAATAGAAGATGTGTATCAAGCTGTAATACGTAGCTAGAAACACGTGCAAAGATTATCGTATTTAGTCGTATTTGGAACACTATTGTTTGTCCAAGTCTTTGTCGCAATTTGATTGAACCATGCTTAACAAATATTAAAGATGGGGTTTCAAAATATGTCTTTTATATGTTTGGTCACTTGTTTATCAATAAGATTATGTACCAATGGAAATACATTTTTTATATTGTGGATATTTATAGGAATGCACTGTGGATGCGGTACTCCCGGTGTGGATTAACGTCCGCACGGGTGAGTAGTACGACGACTATCCGCAGTACTATCCTGATAATTAGACCAATTCGTATATACCAAAGTCAAAAATGTGTTTTGGATTCCACTATAAACTGTAGGTCCCTTAGTTGCCATTAGCTGTTTGTGCTATTAACAGCTGTGTCTAAGGAATATGTCGGCCTTAGTCACTAACAAAACTACAAGATCCTGCCACTCATTCAACACTCATCTCCATTCATACTTGGCTTAAAATACCTACTTTGTATGGTCGCCATTTCCTTGCAAAGTATCAAAGTATAATAAGCTATAATGTCACAAGTATATCACAATGACAGCCTAGTGTAGAAAAACTGCCCTTTGAGATCATGTCATTATATTTGTTTAAGTTTTAATCTGTTATAACATTGTATATATAATATTGCCTTTCATTAAAAAGCACACCAGTAGCTTAAGTTGTGAAATAAAAAAGTACTTAAGGATAAGGTGAACCCCATAATAACTCAATTTCTTAGTTTCTGTCAAGATGAACATCATAGCCTATCTTTTTTATTTTACAAATGCACCATTTAATTACATTTCTTTGAATCAATACCTTTTTTGACAAAAGTACTCCTTAGGTTCAAAACCAAACACAGCTAGCTTAGTCCAAATTCAATACAACATTTCAAACCATAAATATTCACTAAATCATTTACATATTATGTTACTCCAATTGACAACTTACTCATCACAAAAGATCAATATAATAAAAAATCTGTACATAATTTCAATGTATTCTTAAGCCTTAACAAATAAATATATTCCTTCTTATATATACAAAGTTAATAGATTTCATAAAAATTCCTTTAATAATTCGAAATTGCAACACAAAAAGTTAACATTGTAAAATACCGTAGCTTTCGTTAGCACATGGTGGTCAAATAGCTTGATGTAAAGCATTAAATAACTTATCTAATTTGTTTTTAATTATCTGGTCCAAGTTTGACCTTGTGAAAATTTGATATATACACGGGCATTTATATTTTACACATAGCGGTAATAGAAGTGTCAAAACCCCACAAATTTCTCCCTTTAAAGTCTTGTCAAACCTTTTGGTCTTTATAAACAATTTATCCCTGTTTTCGATTTCTAGAACGGAAATGTTCTATATATCATAAAACATACATTTTTACATTAAGTATTAAAACTTTAATATAATATTAAATCAAACCTTAGGCATGAAATTATGTTCAAATATATAACGCTTAGTTTAAATTGCCTAAATATATTGTTTTGGAAAATAATTAGTATATTTTAAACGTAGGATAATTTTTGATACGCATTTACTTTATATTAATTTATTGGTGAATGTTTTCATGCTAAGTAGGATTTTAATGTTACATTTATTTTCAACCAGAAATAATTAAACAGTATGTACAATTGATTACATGTACAAACTACCGGAAATCTTATACTATGATTATATGTCAAACGAAATTAAACCTTTCTTTTAAAACATATTTCTTACTGTGATAAGTATCCATGGCTTATTATATACAGGGTGTTTTCAAATTATGTGGACATATTTTGTGGACTTGTTCCTTGGACTAATGCAAATATTAAATGCCGTATAAGTATAGGTATAAACTCCCTAGATTTCTGTATGTCGTTCTGTATGATTGTTTTATATAAATTTATATCTTATAATTTTTCAAGGGGAAAACATTATCATTTTTATAAATGTGTAGTTGATAAGTTAAAAACCGCTTTCTTCAATGACATGTTTCATGATAAAGTAAATGTTAAAAAATTTGTTTTTTTGGTCGCGAAGACAGAAATTTAAAATTAAACTCAAATGATACATTGTTTTGCTAAAATCACATGACAAACAACCGAGTTATCAGCTTTTTCTACATTAGATTATGCAATTTAAAAGGAGTACCATACTGCTTATGTTAAGTTTATTATTTGCTATCTTACAGAAAAGTCCTGGTATTGTAGCCCTTTGCATAAGCAAATGTAAAAAAAACTGATAACTCGGTTGGTTGTCATCCAATTTTAGCAAAAAAGGTCTCATTTTGTATTTGGATTTTAATTATCTATCTTTTTAACCATAAAAACAATTATCTTTAATGTGTACGGTTTTCATAAAGTTTTGCTTTAACGATTTTAAATGGCCACCATAACGAAACAGCTTGAGATATTGAAACTAAACTAGTTAAGCTCTTTTAAACTTTTAAGCTACACATTTATACCAATTTTGAAATTTTTATCTTGAAAAAATGCCTAAGATAAAAAAAAACACGAACAATCCAACATGAACATGAACAATGTTGTTGGAATAATTTAAACAATCACAAACAGACCGACATACAGAAATCTGGGCATTTTAGACCATACCTATATGTCATTTTATGTTTGTCTCAATTAAATAAACGAGTCCACAAAAAATATGTCTAGTCAATTTGGAAACACCTCGTATTTACTCATTTAATAAAAGGTAATATGTTTCCCAAAATAGTAGTTTTCATTGCATTTTGTGTTGACTTAAATTTAATAGTTTCCTCGAATTAACATACTAAGGCATTATAACAACGATAACGATTGTAACGATGGAACAATGAAACCATAAATTAGTTTTACCAAGCGTTAAAGGAAACAAGTGGAAAGGAGTAGGAGTGAAAACTCAAAGAAGTTGAGGTGTTGAGCTTCTTCGAAAGTTTCTATTGAGAATTCAACGCCACTTAATAAATCGTTAAGAAGAGTAAATGTTTTGACAAGCTTTGCGTCATTCTAATATTGTTGCCTGAGACAACATGCAAGGTATTTGCTTACCTTTGAAAATACAAATTATATATTGGAATATTAAATTGTTAATAAGTATTTTATAATCTGCTTAAATTATAATGATTTTTTAAGGCTCTCATGTTATTATAATGTTATACTTCGTGGAAAGTCTTAAGTGCATTATAATGAGTTACTATTTTTTTTATTATTATAAAATGCTCTAAATAATATAATAGTATTTAAATACCTCAAACCAAATAGTTGTGACGCATAGAAGCACGCTATATTTTTTATAGTGTGAGAATTCGCGAAGCCGGGCTACATGTCAAGCTCGTAACCTGCCGCGACTGAAAGAACGGTCTCCTCACCTTTCTACCAACTCTCCCCTTCTCCGTCGGCCATAGAAGAAGAAGCAGCCGAAATTAAGACCTACCATTCGAAATATGGATAAGTTTACATTTAAGGATTATTTAGGAATAAGATAAATTAAAATGTCTGGCTAAGTCAGGGCGCAAGCGGGGAACCCTTCAGGGTTCGCCTGACACTCGAAATGTAGGAATTATCATTTAGTCGGCTTGCACCATTCCTGCAGCTAGCCTTTTAGAACATGAAATTAAATCATATGTCCACAGATTGTTCTACACCTTTTCTCAGTTAAATTCATAGATATTTCCCTTTCAGAAATTAAAACTCCAGACAATATTCATTCACTCAGCAGTATTAGCAACCAGTTCTTAGTGTTTTAAGGATATATTGAGGAAGTTAGTTAAATTAGTATAAATCAAAGCTGGCTAGGCAAGTGTCTGATCTTGGTAAAATATAACCGTCCCTCTGGTCCGCAGCAATCTTCCTATAGTTATTGGTAGCAAATTCAGCACGCTTAACTTAAGTTTGGTCCAGACATATACCGATTATCAGGGGAATATTGAACCGCCACGAGTTTTATGACCGTCCCGAGATACTTGAACAGCCACGATCATTAGTGCGGATTATAAGGGTCGGTTTTGCAGGGTTGAAAAACAGTTGAACTGCCACGCGGGTTCTGCAGTTAGCGAGGGAACTTTTTGAAATATTTATCCCTCCAGTTTCCCACTTAGATATAAGATGGACTAAGAGTCAAGATTCAAGGCTAGTGCGAGCAACAAACTGTAGTTCTTAGTACAAAAATACTTCAGAGATGTCAGTATAGTATATAGATTTGGAAGTTCATTATGGTACTGAAGAGTTGACAAATGTACTCCTTCCTAGATTTTTGTAATCCTAACTGAAAACATTGCGTTTAATGATTTAGGGTTAGTAGCAGATTAGCTATAGGGTTAGGGTTTGACAAATTTAGTTTAGTTAGTTTTAAAATCTAGTGAGTTCAGTATAACACTGAAATCTATGAATGAAGCTAAAATTCTGCAAATAACCATACTACCTGATGCATGACCAAATTCAATGACTTGGACGAAAACGTTAAAAATAAAATTACTAAATGTGTATATCTTGCAACATATAAGGAATTTGTTTTTAACTTCTTCATATCTAATTAAGATTTCTTATATTGCAAGCACTGGTTTGGTGGTGTAGAAGCTGTGTAAAAAATTCAACCTATCAAAAATGTAAAATATTTATTATCTAATAATTCAATGTGTTCTTATGGAATCCAATGGATAAACTGACTGGCATAATAAATTAATAACAAAACATGTAACAAAACATGTAACTGGCAAAACATGTAATAAAGTTCATAACTTATGTCTTATATTGCCTACACAAATAATATAGAAATAAGTAATAATAATAAAAATTAAGACATTTTAATGACAGTGTTATCACTAATAACTATTTTGTCCCCTTTTTATATTATTAGCAACTATAAATACCTTAGGAATATGTGCTCAGATTTAGTAAAAAACATAGAAACCTCAAAATGAGACTGGGTAAAAAAGCTAACAACAAAACAAGGCAGATGTAAGTATAATTTGGATCCAGTTATATTATGTACAAGTCAGTATTTACAAAATAAAAAAATTATTTGTCTAAACGAAAAATTAAACAAAAGCAAATGGATAATATCACATATTGTATTATTGTATAAATAATACCACTATTATTTGAATAACTAAACAGACTTTTATAAACACGTATAACAAAATATCACAATTAAAAGAACTAATAAAAGGTTACAGTAAAAAGATTAACCAAAACAAAAGTGATAAAAAGTAATACTGTACCGACAAATAAAACAAAACAAATGAATAATGTTTCATATTGCATTAATAATATTAATTTGATTGCATTAATGAAATACGCTATTATGAACATAAACGACATAAGATTATGATTAAAAGAACAAGGAAAATGTTAAAGTCAAAAGATTTACATATTGAATATAATAAATAAAAGAACAATCAACACGAAACAGAACTATCAAAAGTAAAATAAAAAATATACAAATGGGTAATTTTAAAAATTTGGTAATACTATAGAAATAGTATTAATTTGAATAGTTAAATATTATACACTTAGATGACAAACAATGAAAACGAAAGGTCAAGTTTAATTTACAAATATGAAGTTGAATATGAATTTAAAAAATATATAAAAAGAAATTTACACAAATAAAACAAATACAAATTAATAACATTAACTCGGATAGTTAACTATTAAACACATAAATAAGAAACTATACATTTAAAAGAACAACATTCACAGAGAAAGATGACACTGACGATTACCCACTTCCCGCACAGTTATCTTTATTTTGCATACATCTTACTAGCTGCAAAAACAAAATCTCTCATCGTGATCTCCCCAACCAAAAAACGTTCTTGGGAAATTTTCAATTTCCTCAAGCTTTTTAGGTATTTACCATTAATTTGACGAGGAGGCTCGTCCAAAGAATTTAGTTTGACATAAACAAATGTTTGGAATTCTAGGAGTTCGTTTACATATGTGAATATGTTTGGGTGCGCATGATAAAAGTGCGCCTGGAAGTGGGAGTGGAAGGCTTCACACGGGTTGGTCGTCACTATTTGTTTGTCGAACGAAGCCCACATTGCTGGCGGGAACTTCGCTTCTTCGTCAATATACGTTTCGATCATGTAGTCAGCGAACTTGGTGAACTCTGCATTAGTCGGAAGTTCCGCCATGAAGTGTTCAATAAAACAAGGGCGACGTCCTGGGCGCAAGAACGGAAGGCCGAACACACTTTTCAGCCACTTTTGGGGTTGCGTTTCCTCAATCCCACCCTCGCCGTTGTAAATATTCACAAGCCCCAGGTTTTGGATCTTCCGAAACCTGCAATCAATTTAATATTGATTTTAGAATCATAGTTTGCATAATGTCTAAACATTTTCAAGTTACAACAGTAGGCCTACTATTGCCTCAATGCCCAAACTTCGTACCCAGCTCGAGTCGAAAACTGTTTCTCATCTCTTTTGTGATGAAATAAACGCATATATGACGCAAAATACAATCGTATTTTCTTCTACGATTCATTTCCTATCCTCTTAAATAGTTAGTTTATATTCCTATTAAAATAGGGCTCTATCGTTATGGGCAGATAACTGAAAGGGTGTAAGTATTGCAAGATCCCTAAAAACTCAAATGTATTGAAAAAACTTCCTCTAAAACGTTTGTTTTTTCATAAATGTTATGTTTAGCTTATGCTTTATTAAAATGCATCCATTCGTAAGGTCACCATTTCGGCATAAAGTAAGTAAACTATCCGCTATACCCGTGCTTTGCAGCGAGGAGAGGCCGTAGAAGGAGAATGTTCGGTTCTTCAAGTCTAACGCATGAAATAGTTAAACGTTTTAACCCATTTTGGAAACGAAATTAATATGCGCTGCTTTTGTTATACTAAAGGACATATTTTTTAAAATGTACGTGGATACTGTTAAAATCTAATGTTATTTAAATATGGGTTATTTATGGAAATATTTTAGCAAAAATTTAATCAGACAAGTTGAAATTCGCTTATTCTGCAGGTTTGCTGTGGCGGGATTGATTGAATTATTCAGTCCAATGCTACGATTTATCCCGATCGAATATCCTCTTTAGGACTTAACAATTTTTTTTTTCAGCTAACTACGCTAGGCCTACGTATGTTTTTTCCTTGACAATACGGGTATCACGCGTATCTAGCGTACATATATTTAAATTAATTACGTGCACTTGGTTTTTTGGACATAATTCTTTAAAGGCTATTTGAGTGCTAAACTTACAAGAGTAGTACACATCTACAAAGCCATGACAGCAATTATTAGGTTTCTATCTCATTAGCCGTAACACCAAAATAATTATGTATTCACACTATTGTACACAAATAATACTTTGGAGCAACGCTGCCTTTTATTATTTGTTAAAGTCATCAACAAAGAAAGAAAAGGAAGAATGTATAAGGTGTTAAGTGTAAACCTTTAATATCAACCAAAAAGTAGGTATAATAATATAAAACATTAATACTCTCATTGTTAGGATAACAAAACAGTTTGCCCTTTACCGGTCATTCACTGGGGAAGTCACCCTAGGTAGTCTTTTTGTAAATACATTAAGTAACGCAACTTTTTAAATTTTAATCCCACAGTTTTATTAGTCATGCTAACATTATACTGAATAGTTTAATAAATTCTCGTCACTTACCAGAATTAAATAATGGATACTTTCTTTTGGTAAAAAACGGTCCAAATGAAAGTTGTTTCCAAAATCGATTAGGATGTTTAACTATTAGTTGATTTGAAACTGTTTCCTTTCGCGGTCCCTACCCATTCCAAAACAGGTATATTGGCTAAATGTTTTTTTTTTATTTTAAATTTCAATCTTGGATCTAAATTAAAATTTAAAGATGAAAATTATTAATTTACCACATATCTATACTAATATATAAAAGTTAGCCTAGCCTCAAAGAAAGATATTTGTCAAACTAAGAGTTTCAATTGAGTTATGTTCCTGAAATTAAAGAGGAATGTGTAACTATTTTATACAACAGAATTCAAGATCAATATTTTTCGCTTCAGTGTCCTTTCCGTTGCGAAGCACGGGTACAACAGCTAGTAAATAATAATTCTTAGATTTTTACCATACAATTATTTATATTACAACATCATAATCACTGTTATAACGATTATATTGAAGGCCTTTGTATTTATGACATAGTATTTTAATTTTATCAATTAATTATTATAAAACGCACTAAATAGAATGGGAAAAAGTTTATAACAAAAAGAGGTAATAATACAATTTGTTTTTGTTCACTTACCTTCAGTAAAGCATTTGGCCTGGAATCCTCCTCGTCTTCTGCGCTCACTAAACCACTTTATTGTACCGCACTTCAATTGCGATTGCTTCACAAATCGGTAACCATCTACTACTAAACAATTCCCACCACGATCACTACTAACAAAATGTATATCGACTGACATCTTCACTGTCCACTGTATGAAGGCGAACTGATATTTTTGACAGAACAACCCTTGCTTAAATACTTGAAATAGGGGGGGAGTCAAGAAACATTCCATAGTTTTGAGTAACCCTACCTAAGTCATCCGTCGATGACATCGAAACACCATAACTCAAATTCTTGTGATTTAATGTATGGAAAACTTCTATCATTAATTTCACGGTAAAGTTTATATGTAATTTTTATTTTAGAAGACTTCCCCCGAAAGACTTTCAGTGCTATATTGTGGAAGGGGGCATAAATCGAAAGCATTGTTTATTTTTGCATAAAATTACGCAAACTAGCTTACATTACAAATAACATTAATTGCTCGTAGGGTTAATATTTAATTTTAAAATTAGTCGTGAAGCAAAATACGAATTTTCTTACGGTAGTGGCTGTCACCAATCACGTTTTTAGGGCTATAAGTCCCTAATTCCAAAATTTAGTCAAAATCCTTAGGCTGGATTTCGAGGTATATATTAGGCCTACAGACTAACAGACATAGCTCTTATTAGAGAATAGGACTCAATATTTCTCTGCACCATCAATTGATGTGGTTTTAAAATATACAACACTGAAATAATAAATAATTAATAATTAAAACCAAATTCAAAAGTTTTCACACTATACATTATAAGAAAAACATACGGTCATTTCCCTTGAAAAATCTCAGCTTATCATCCCAAGCTTATCATCAGTCCTTTTAAAAGCCTTAATGGAATCAGTAGCTGTACCTTTAGCTTTATGTATTAATACCAGTCTAAATGAGGGGATTTTCCCATCCAAACTGAAAATATCTAAAGTTGTGCCTGTGTACAAAAAAGGTAGCAGGAGTGATCCAGGAGGGTACCGGCCGATTTCTCTGGTCCCTGTTATTTCAAAAGTCTTTGAAACTGTAATAAAAAATCAAATAAGTAACTTTTTTGAACAACATAACCTTTTTACTGACTGTCAGTATGGTTTCAGGCCTGGTAGATCTACGATCGATGCAGTCGAAGTGTTCATAAGTCACGTACTTGCTGGCTTTGAAAGCGGAAATCCCACAGGCGCAGTCCTCTGTGATTTGTCAAAAGCCTTTGACTGTGTCGATCGTAATATTCTTTTGCACAAATTGGATTTTTATGGAATCATTGGCAATCAAAATTCTTTGTTGAAATCATACCTCAGTGATCGGCTCCAAAAAGTTTCGTCAAACAACTCATTTTCTAATGTAACTGAGGTTAAGTACGGGGTACCACAGGGATCGGTACTGGGCCCTCTACTGTTCCTAATTGCCATAAACGATCTTTCCTCAAATGTTGAATGTAAATCCATCTTATTTGCTGATGATGTAACCTTTCTCACAAAAAATTTGGTACTTACTGAAATCCCAGTGGCTGCTAATAATATTCTTAATCAGGCAAATGAGTGGTACAAAGCCAATATGTTGTTAATGAATAGGGAAAAAACTCAAACTGCTGTTTTTACTTTGACCAGTGCTGGTAATTTAGAAAATGAATTCTCTCAGTGTGTTAAGCTCCTAGGTATGCACATAGATGCGAAACTAACATGGCATGAGCATGTCAAACACCTATGTAAATCTCTACACCGAATAATATGTTTAGTTAGAAAGTTAAAAGTCTGCATATCACCTGATTGCTTAAGAATGGTTTATTTCTCTCTTTTTCAAAGTAGAATTGTCTATGGTTTGATGTTTTGGGGAAATTCTAGCTCCATAAGTAGTGTGTTAGTAGCCCAGAAGAAGATGTTGAGAATCATCACTAACTCTGACACAAATACACACTGCAAACCTATTTTTTTACAGGAAAAAATTCAAACTGTAATCAACTTGTACATTTTTGCATGTCTCTTACATACCAAAAAGCACCTAAACACTCTCATTCTCCACAGGCACGTACACAACCATGGTACACGAGGTCAAAACAAAATCTGCAGACCCTACACAAGACTGACCAAGGTTCTCACGTCCTTCGAAGCTACAGGTATTGACCTTTTCAATTGCTTGCCTTTTTCAGCTCAGCATGTTAGCTTAGGTAGTTTTAAGAATGTGATATATGCATGGTTGATAGTAAGGCCCTTCTACAGCCTTAAAGAATACTTTGAAGCAGATTTTAGCTCCATCAATTTTGCATGATGTTTTTTAGTTTTTTTCCCCCAAAATAGCCAATCTTATTTAATTTTGAGAATGTACACTTATTTTTATGTTTGCTTTAGTCAGCATGTTTTACTATTGTGCTTATGACTGTCTTGTGCATTTCAAGCATCCATGACAAGATCTATTGCATGTAATTTTGCCTAAAGATCAATAAACGTCTTATGTCTTATGTCTTATGTCTTAAATTAAGAAATCCTTAGGTAGAATCAAAATGTTATCTCAAGTAAAATCAGACTAACAAACTAAAACTAAAACCAATCTAACAGCTTTATATATATTCAATATTTTAAATGTAATTAAACATAGAGTACTACCCTTTGTATGTACCCTTTGTACTTCTCAACCTCACTTTTGGCCACCAAACCCACACTTTTTGGGTGAAAAGTGAGGTTATATCGCGACATACAAGTAGGGTATGAAGTGGATAGCTTCAAGATGGTAAGTCTTATATATTAAATTATTTAAAAAGCAAATCCTGGTCAGCCAATCACAAAGTAATAACATAGTAGTTTAGTGCTTGATTTAACAGCAATATGTCTTTTTTAACAAAGCAATCATGGAATCTTATCATTATTAACTCTTAATAGAGAAAAGGAACAAATATGCATACACCATTTTATGGGTGATTGTTATTTTGATATATTATAAAATTTATTGTACTGAATCATACACTCTAACAATATCAAATAATTGTTGAATTAATTATAACTAATTAAAACAGGTAGCTATCGTACAACTTTAACATGATAAAAAGACAAAAGTAATAGTCTATCAGTTATTGGTTGGAGGTAGAGTTACTACAGTTTGCTATTATTGTGCTAACAGCGTTATCAATAGACCAAGTTAAACAATGGCACGGTTTACTTGGCGCTGTTTGTTCAACGTCAATTGTTGTAGACCTGGTGCGTCTCAAGTGACTTGAGAATAGCGATTATAAGTAGACATTCATGGTGAGGCAGACCACCCATACACGATGAATAAAGGCCACACCAATCGAGATGGATCAATCAAAACAACTTAAACTCCCCTTTTTACGCCGTAGAACTCTGGGAAATTACTTTGAAATCTCTCAAACGCCCCATTAGGGTAGTTTTTGGAATATTTTCAAATTTTAAGGTGGATTAAGTGATACCTCATTTTAAAGGGGATTATTCCCTGGGAATTTTTATGAAACAAATATCAACTTATCTTGATGCTCATGTATGATAAGTAGAATTTATGCTCATGTAAATTTAGGGTCTTGAAGTGAATTTTATTGGAACCACTTGCATTAATGTAAGAAAATATAAGTTTTTCCAGGGACTAAAAAAAAAATTTTAAAGCGTTTTTGAAAAGGCGCGTAGAAAAAACAACAAAATTCACCACTACGTCAAAGTTTACTAATGTTAAAAACAGGAAATATTGGAAAATGTGAGAGGTTACAAGAAGTGAATAAACACAAATACTGTATTAGCATAGGTTTTGAAGTACATTATTAAAAAAGACTAAAAAAATAAACGTTTCCAAATTTAAAGTTTGGTTCTAACTATAACGATTTCAAATTTGTATATTTTGCTGCCCTTTTTACCTAGAATAATCCCATCCACAACCACATGGGTCTCGCCTGTGCATGAGCGTTGTAAAGATAAGCAATGGGCTTAGCTTGCAAATTTGCCTAACTAAATTATAAATTAATACATTATTTGGATGAGTCAGTGGAGGAGTTGGTTAGCACACTGGCTTTCGACGATACCATCGCAGAGTGCTGGGTTGGAAAGATGGCCGCAGGAGCAAGTAATTTTGTCAGGACCGTTCATCTTGTAATATACTGGTTCACCCTTTGATTTCCTTTATAGCAACCTCACACAGGTGAGGGGCATGTGGGTGGGCAATGCAAGGTAAAAATTGCCGCCTATATAATAAAACAAGACATATTTTAGGAAAATACGTTTATTAGACAACAGTTATGAAACCATTAGAGATAGAACCAAACATTTAAGTGTAGAATTTTTTCATTTTAACTACAATTTCAATGATGTACTACAAAACCTATGTTGATATACTTGTAAGCTCTTACATGTTGAAGTATTTTTAAAACTATTAATCTTTCTGGCGTAGTGGTAAACGTAAGAAAATATTTGGAAAGGGCGCCTTTCCACTGATATAAAATCAAACGAGAACTCAGTCAGTCACTAACGGCCAGCTGTGAAGTGTAACAACCAATATCACTTTAGTCCATATAGTGTCATTTAAGTTCAGTTAAAAAGATAAATACGAACTCTATGTTACGTGATATAACCGTAATCCCGTGGATCCTTAATGTAAACCCACTTATATATAAAACATAAAGTTCTTTAAAAGAGGAGAATATGAGGTCTGGAGTATCTACCTCCACCAAAGACCATAGGATTGCTTTATTTCATTGTACCTCTTATTTTTTATTCTTATTTATTATGTCTAGTCTTTTTGTGAAGTAATCTCCAATACCTGTTACCATAAGTTTTTTTTTTTTTTTTTTTTTTTTTTTTTTAAGTAAACCTATCATTGCATTTAATCGGTGTTTTTTCCTGCAGTTGGAGGTTAAGCTTTAAACTGGTAAATAGGTCTGATGTGCTTGAGAGTGTATTGTTAAACATATAGAGTTCTTAAATAAAGGCTAAAGTGAACTCTGGTAATATATACTATGCAAGACAAAAGTACATTAGCTTTATACATCAAATTGTCTTCTTCAAAATATGAAATGGTAAGGGCTATATTTAAAATTGTAATGCAGAAATAGTAATGCACTATTTTGAACGTAGGGTAAAAATCGTTTATAGCTAATGAGTCGAAATAATATTACCATGTCATAATATTTACACTTAATAATAAAGACATTTTTTAGATCAGAACTACAACTTACCTTTGATTGTAAAATTGTATGTTTATTATTAATTACTGGAAACAATGCAATAGAACCAGTTTAGAATAGAACGTGCAATAGAACACTTTAAGTTTCCATTTATATGAGTTAGAGGTGAATATAAATGAAATGTGAAAGGTTGACGTATTGTTCATGAGCGCCTTTGACTCTTTAACTAAACCTACGCTCTTTTTGGCCTCACTAACTTTAAAAGCCTTCATTAGACGCTGCTTTAACGTGCACTATCAACAGTTACGTCAACTATATATTTTAGTCGAAGCTTGATTTACAGAACATAAAAAATAACATGCATATTTTTAATACGTATTTATTTGACTAATATTATGTAACCAACAATTATATTAGTTATGTTATAGACTTTTAGTTACGATCACATGATGTTTTGGATTTTTATTTAATTAGGTCAAAATTATGGATTTATATCGTAGTTAGTGGTATTTATATAGTTTTTGTTTACATAATTATGTTTATTTTCTTACAGATAGCACACTTAATCTGTTTGTTGTCGAGGCAAATGAATCATAACTTGTAATCGTAAATATAATAAAAAAGTTTATTATTATGAATATTCTGAGGTTTATTATTATTTAAGTTTATTATTATTTCTACTTCTGAAGACTAATCTGTAGAAGGACATAAAACGAGCTTAAGAGGCCTACGTTCGTTTCTTGATCTAGGTTATGATTTTTTTTTTGGGAGCATGTCAATCTGAAACTAACCTCATTGAAACACTTAGAACATTTCTACAAGATAATTACACAATTTCCCAATAACTGTCTTTCAGTTAAATGTTGCACAGATAACTTTTTGAAATGCAAATTAAACATACAACAGTGACAACTTATTTAGCTTACCTACAATTATATCCTCAATTTAAAATAGCCATTAGTTTTTTAGCGTCTTATAAGCTTATAAAAATTTAATTAAATTAATATATGCTTCGTTTACCTATATTTTACTTCACTTTCCTTCACCTTAACTCACCTAATCTCGCCTTACCAGCTCTCGCCTACCCTAACCTCACCACACCTAACTTTATCTCACATTAGCTAACCTCATATTAGCTAACCTAATATTATTATAATTTGTTTCGGTTAATTACTTTTATCCATATAAAATAATCGATTCGCATATATTAATTTCAAATCGGTTCGATTGATATAAATTAATTATGATTCACTTAAATTCACTTCAGTTCAGATCGAATCCCTTTGATGTGTTATATTTCCTCCTAAACACTTTGATAACATTTTTAAATTTAGTTTACCTTATCTCCCTTCAATTCACTTTTATGTCCATGGATTCTTTTAAGTTTCCTTCCATTCGCTTCAAATAACTCCAATTTGACATATATGTGCTAACTCCGAATTAAGTTCATTCACATATGCTTTTATTGGGATCAATTATCTTTGATGTAATTTTAAACACTTATTCCAGTGTATACAGGGTGATTGAAAAGTCTGGGTACGGCTTAATATTTTAAAATATAATGCAGATTGAGCTACAATACTTGGTACAAAGTTACAGGGCATAAAACTCTATTTTAACACATATTCAGTGACCCAATAACTCTTCAGGGGGACGGCCCACAAGGAGTCGGAAGAAAATCTTAAACGGAAGCATAGGTCAATATGCACATCTAATTAAAGGACTTTTTTAGTAGAATACAATGCCGCAAACCGCACTTCAAAAGGTTGATCCTGCGCAAAATGACAGTTGTCCAAAGATTCATTTAATTTACATTGCTATTATACGCTTACTTCTCAGGGGGCACAGCCCTAGGAATCGGAAGAAAATTGTTAACGTAAGCTAAGCATAGGTCGATATGCACATCAAATTAAAGGTCTTTACTAGTAGATTACGATGCCGTAAATTCAAGCTCAAAAGAATGCCTGAGTAAAAAATGACAGTCGTTCAAAGATTCAAAATGGCGGATTCAAGAAATCTTTGAACATCTGCCATTTTGCGCAGGATCAACCTTTTGAAGTGCGGTTTGCGGCATTGTATTCTACTAAAAAATACCTTTAATTTGATGTGCATATTGACCTATGTGGGCCGTCCCCATGAAGAGTTATTGGATCACTGAATATGTTTTAAAATAGAGTTTTATGCCTTGTAACTTTGTACCAAGTATTGCAGCTCAATCTGCATTATATTTTAAGATATTAAGCCGTACTAAGACTTTTCAATCACCCTGTATATAGCTTAAACCTAATCAGGATTATGTTATCTATCACCAATTATAAGATTTTTGTTCTCACTTCTGTGTTGACTATAATATCTAATATCCACAAAGACAAAAACCATATTTAATGATAACACCTACATCTAGTTTTTAGCCTTTATAGCATCTCATGAATATAGTCATTATTATTACATAAAATTATTTTTTTTATAAATTGTATTCACTTATATCACTTCCAATTTCCTTTGATTGACATCGATTACTTTTTCTTTGCTTTGATACTTTGCCTGAGTCAAAATAATACCATACGTAAGTAATGTTCTAAGAAGCCTGTGTGAGTGGTCAAAACCTACCTTTTATAATAAAATTAAAATAAATGTGGTAGTTGAAGCTAGAGTAATGAAGAGATTTAGAAATAAATAAATAAACCTAAGTGAATCGAAGCAAATCGAATTAAGTTTAAAAAAATCTAAAATAAACAAGATAAATAGGAAAAATCAATGTTAATTGAAAAGATTGAAGGAATTTTATAAAATTTCAAACGAACGATTCAAAGTAGTTAGCCGTAATTAATCAACGTATGCTATATCTGTTAGTAATAGCTCATTACTCAAATAAAATCAAATCGAATCAAATCATTTTATTGGGCCAAATTAACAATTATACATTTTGCATTAGCCAGGTCAAAACAAATATAATATACTATACATTGATTACTAATATTTTCTAATATTTACAATAATAATTACAAATTAGGGCTTTCAAAACATTTCAGGAATTCTTGGACGCTATAACAGGTAATACTTAGCAATTTATGTTTCAATTGTTTTTTTGAATTTTGAAAGGCTTGGTTCCAACTTAAGGGATAATGGAAGTGAGTTGAAAAGATTTATGTTTGAACTTTGTTCTTTTGCCCCAAACCTACGCCCAGTGTGGCTAGACTTGTTTGGACAAACGTTTCGTTCTCTAGAACTCATCAGTTGTGGAAAACACCACAAGACGTTGTCGAAAAGACTACTCAAGACGTTTGACACATAGTGTCTTGTCAAAGAGTTTTGTCTAACAGACTTTAGTCAAAAGACCGTTGTGTCTAAAGGTAAAATCCGTATACAGCTATTTCGCTGTACTGAAGAGAAACAGAATTTCGAAACGGAAGTCCCAAAATTCAACCGTATAGGGTGCAGGAACAGTTCGTTTGAACTTTGTTCTTTTGCCCCAAACCTACGCCCAGTGTGGCTAGACTTGTTTGGACAAACGTTTCGTTCTCTAGAACTCATCAGTTGTGGAAAACACCACAAGACGTTGTCGAAAAGACTATTCAAGACGTTTGACACATAGTGTCTTGTCAAAGAGTTTTGTCTAACAGACTTTAGTCAAAAGACCGTTGTGTCTAAAGGTTTAGGAATTGTCAAGTTAAATGAATTGCGCAATGTGTATTGATTTTTAGTAGAGAAGTCAAATTCAGGAAAGTTTTATTTCAAAAAGGTCAAGGTTTCTAAAATGTAGATGGAGGGAAAAGTCAAGATTTTTGAATTGAAAAAGTACTCTCTGCAGGATTGACGCTTACGCAAGGAGAAAATAGTTCTCACAGCCATCTTTTGGATTTTTAAAATAAATTTGGTTTGTTTGCTCTCAAATCCCCAAATTGCAACAGCATATGCCAGATGAGGATAAATGAGACCATAATAAGCCGTCAGCAGCACATTGAGATTTTCATTGTTTCTGAGATTGCGTAAAACAAAAATTCCAGAACTGAGTTTACTTGAAATGTGTTTGGCATGGCTGCAAAAACTAAGTCTCTCGTCCAAGATCAACCCTAAAAAATTTACATTTGCAGTTGGGTGGACCTCAGTCTCGTCCAGGAGGAGACTAAACCCAACATCTCGTCTCTTATTTAAATGGAAATTTATAAGCTGAGTTTTTTCAGTATTAATTTTTAGTAAGTTGTCGTCAAACCATTGAATTAAATTATTTGCTTCAGAAAAAGATAATTGTTCCAGATTGTACAAAGTGGAGCTAGATATGGAAAGGGAGGTATCGTCAGCAAATAGTGATAATTTTGATGATGTGGTGCAGGAGGGGATGTTGTTGATGAAAAGAAGGAAAAGGACAAGCCCCAGAACGGAGCCCTGTGGTACACCTCTCACAATGGATTTCTCAGCAGAGGGATAGGATCTCATGCAACCAGCCTCATCTATTGCCCTTATTTCAACAAATTGGCTCCTGCCGCAAAGATACGCTTCAACCCAGTCCAGAGCCAGTCCTCTCACCCCCACTTCATACATTCTATCAAGTAGCAAACCATGATCAACCATATCAAAGGCTTTACTTAAATCGAAGAAGAGACCAGCCGAATAATTACCTTTGTCTAGTTCTCGTATCACCTCAGTTATAAAGTTATACATTGCTGATGTGGTGGATTTACCTTTTAAGAATCCATGTTGGTTTTTGAAAATTATTTTATGTTTTTCTAGAAAATTCCACATCCTGTTTAGCATGATATTTTCAAATACCTTATAGAAGGCAGATACAACGGTTATTGGCCTGTAACTACTGCAAAGTTTAGGGTCCCCTTTTTTTAATATTGTTCTTATTACAGACACCTTAAGTGCTTCGGGAAATGAAACATTAACTAAGTAGCATAATGGCTTTTCTATGTAAGCTGCAATCTTTTTTAATAAAAAGGGTGATATCTCATCAACACCAGCCGATTTCTTGTTTTTTAAGCTTTTGATCGTATCTAAGATCCCCTCCTTAGTTGTTGGATATAGAAACATGGAGCTGGGGTTAATCATGTGTGAATTTGGAGAGTTATTGGGGGGGGAGGTTAACATTTTCCCCTATGTCTGCAAAGTATGTATTTAGCTTGTTGGACACTTCTTTGGGGTAACTGATCGGCTCATGGTCTTCATTCTCAAGAATTATTTCGGAGGGTTTCATATTAGAGGACTGTCTACTCTGGTTTTATATATCCCTTATTGCTTTAGCTTTGTTATCGGACTTCTCTATTCTTTGAAGTGTTGCCTCAAACTTTTTCTCTCTTATTAATCGTCTATACTGGGTTTTCCTTTTTCTGTAGTTTTGACTCAAATAATAGGAGGATTCAAGATGGTTTGTCATGTTGTATAAAACGAGTAGCTGTTCCTTGACTTTTGTTATTTCATTTCAATAGATTTTTTTTCGAGGTTTATTCTTATTTATTTTCTTTTTTTTATTGGGAAAGAGTTTTTGAACAAGTGGGCAATTTTCGATAAAAAATCTCCAAACTTTGTTTGCAAATCTGCTGCATTATATATTTCATCCCAAGTTTCCTTAGATAGATGATACGAGAACGATTCTATATTTGAGTTTGAAAAAAGTCTCTCATATTTATATAGGGCTTTTGGGGTTTGAATGATGTTATTAAAATGAAAAGATGCAGTTTGGGCACTGTGGTCAGAGAGTCCTGATATGATAACTGAGCTATCAACACTCTTATTATCAGTAAACACATGATCAATAAGACTGCGAAATCCATGTGCTTCTCTAGTATATGACGTTATAATATTTTGCAAGTCAAAGGATGCCATGTAGGTAATGAGTTTTTGCGCCGGAACTGTATCACAAGCTAAATTAATATTGAGGTCTCCCATGACAACAACTGTACTGTGTCGGTTAGCATATTTATTCAGACATTCTGTTATTCTGTATAAGAAATCGTAATACAGTGTTGATGGTGGTCGGTATGCAGCTATTAATAAAACTTTTATGTTAATATCGATTTGGATTGACACAGCAGCAATTTCGCAAATTCACTCCTCACAAAAGTCACTACAATCAAGAGGTTTGCAGCCTAAGCCAGGCTTAGCCCATATGCCAGCACCGCCTCCTTTTTTCCCTGACCTACAGTAGGAAGTCACACATCTGTAATCATTAATTAGAGATTTCTCAGCTTCATTTGATTTTAAGCTATGCTCTGTTAAGTAGAATAAGTCTGGGGATTCTTCGTCTATGAATATTTCTAGCTCATTAAGTTTGCTAAGCAGGCCTCTTATATTTTGGTGCATAACTTTGAGGCTAGTGTTCCGAGTCCCCACCCTCTTTTGAGATGGTGGGCCCATGGGATTTCTGGATGTTTTTGGGCTTTCCCTAAAAAAAGATTATTGACGAAGACACGGGTTGGGAATGGCTTATCTGGTTTAAAGGAACTAGACTGGTTATGAACAGGATTTTTATCCAAAGGATTACCTAATGTTCTGACATGATGGGTAGAGAAGTGATGGTTGGAGTATGATGGAAGTGTACTAGATGAAGGGTTCAATGAATTAATGAGAAAGTCTGCCAAGACTACCTTCCCCTTGTAATTGAGGTGGAGACCATGCTTGGTAAATAGGTCACGGGAAATAGACTGCAATTGGACAAAGGATACATTATTATGGCGGTTGGATAGGGATAACAGATCACAATTGGCTTTATCTACAACCGGGTTCATAAAAGGAAAATCGTGTCTTGCTGGTAGACCAACAAGGAGGTTTTTTGGACTAGACACACTTTTTTAGGAAGGAATCTAGCTCCGTTAAAAAGCTGTTACAGCGCCCATTAACATCAAAGTTGTTTGTGCCTGCTATAACAACCATAACATTTTCACTACCTATATGCCTGTCACAGCCTATGCTGTCTAATACCTGTTCCATTTTAGCATTAGCTTTTACAGTACTGGATACATTAAATTTACCTTTCAACCTTCGCTCCAGAATAAAAGAGAGATCTCTTCCATGGCTATCACTGTATATTTTCAAGTGAGGAAGGACAGCAGTACAAGGGTCTTTTGGTTTGGGAATAGGAGTATTAGAAGAGGAGATAGGTTCAACTATGAATTTATTATTTCTTTTTTCTTTTTGAGTACTAGAGGACTTTCTAGGCGGGTTACGGAAGGAGTTACGACTTGAAGGGCTTTCAGGAAGGCAAGTTTTAGGAGTGTGGTTAGAAAGGATGGAGTAACTGTTGGATAGGTCTATTGGCTCAATTGGTGGTTTGACTGGAGTTTTTGGTCGTGCATTTCTCTTACATTTTACTACCCTCCATTTGTTTCCATTATACTTTTTCAGGCTTAATTTCACTGTGGAGAGTTTATCAGAACTGTTATTTTCACGTTGTTCAACTTCACGTGATCGTGCGTTTTGATTTTTTGATACATTTATTTCATTACCTGACACTAAAGTACATTGTTTAAACCAGTTTTGAAAGTCACAGCTTTGATTTTTTACAGAACAAAAGTAATGAAGGATTAGCTTAGCATTAACAAGTACATTTAAACCACATTCAAAGTTGTTATTTTCTTGATAACAGACAACAGTTTTGAGGGTAAACCCCAATTTACGTGCTAATTTTTCAGCCGATTCAACATTGAGGTTAAATAAGTCAAGGTGGTAGGCTACCTTGTTAGAGATGTCACAGAACAATAGGCTCCAATGTGAGCCTTCATCATGGTTTTCAGAGACACTACCACTAGAACATATTTTATTCTTACTGTTACTTAGACTAAAGAACACATACTTGTAAGAACAGATACCTATATTTTGTAATTGTATATTAACAGTTTCATTTTGTTCAGCCTTTAACAATTCAGTAACTGATGGTTCAATAAATAAAGATTTGGACAGTACGGTTGTAGGGTGATTGTTGAAGGTGGTGAAATATGCTTGCAGAACAGAGTCATCTAGCCACTTATTTGTGTCGTTACATTGGGGGGCTTTGCATTTAACCTTTAAGCTATGAAGCTCACTAGACAAGTCAGTATTGTTTTCCAATGCTTGTTCTAGCTTACGAATGAGACAACTGTTGGTTACCTGGTATTCTATAACCTTTTGCTTACAAGAACTTATTTCACTATCACATGGGGGTTCATTTAAATTGACATCCAAGTTATTCCTGAAAGAAATGTTTTCTTTGTTCAGTTTAGCAAGTTGATATTCTAGGTTGACAATTTTGTGTTTTGCTAGTTACTCTTTGTACAAACTTTTATTTTTTTCTACTATACAATCTTGAACTTTAAAAGATTCATTAAGGTCAACAGTTTTTTTTAAATTCTCAATATAAGTTTCAAGTCCTATTTTTGTACAGTACAGTTCATCATTTTTTAAGACAAGACTACTATTTTTGTTAATGACTTCACTTAAGGTTTTTAGAATTTCTGATATTATCTCAATCAAACAAGTGAAATCAAGGTCAGGGTGGTTGACTGTAAGGGAATTGAGTATGGCTGAGAGATCTAGCACATTCTTTTCCGTTTTACAATCAATATTTACACTTTCGAAGAGTTGAAAATCCATCATACTAAAAGAAAAGTAAATTACAAAATATTGATAATTTTTTATTTTTACATATATATACAGATCATAGAGTCAAAGGAATACAACTAAATGCACTCCAGCTCTGTAGGCGTTGTCCAAGGGGCAGCAGCGGTGTAAATTTGGCTAGACAGAATCACGACGCCTTCGGACTGTCGATGGCCAGCTAGCAGAGTTGATCGGCTATTTACTCAAGAAGTTTCTGATGATGAACCAGAAGTAAACAAAACTGGATTTGCGTTATACACCAGCAGATCATCCTGGGAGCACATGTCTAAGAACTTTACAATATATCACAAGTTTGTTTCTTTCTGTCCAACAAATTCTGTCCACCAACTGAGCACTTACTCTATGTTGTTCCTTTTTTACTTTTTATAAGCAATGACTTGGAGTTCATTCTTTGTTTTTCTTACTTATGGATTTTGGAGCGAAACCGCTAACTCACTCCCTCTGATTTTGGCCTTCACAAAGAGAACATGTAATCTGTGAATTAAGTATTGTGTGATGTTAATAAAAGTTATGTAGAACCAGTAGATTCTGTATATTTATTAATAAAGCCCCACTTGCAACTAAATAATTAATTAAATGAATCCAAATTAGAATAATATCAATGTTAATTTACTTAATACTTTATTCTGTATTGGTAATATAAAAGCAAAAAGAAAGTGAATCAAAGGATTAGAAGGTGAATCAATTCAAAACAAAGTGAATCGAAGCAATCTGAAGTGAATAAAGGGTATATAACAGTGAATCCAAGTAAATATAAGTTACACTGAATAACTGATTCGACGCATATTAAGGGACGAAATTTAACTTCTAGAATATTCAATCATTTATCCAAAAGTAAGCGAGCAGGACTTACACTTTTAGTTTATTTATTTATTTATTTATTTATTTATTGCATACACGGCAAACGCAATTTACAGGAGAGTTGAGTTGAGATTGATAGTTAGTGCGATCAATAATTAAATATTTTAACAATAGTATGAAATATAGGGTGTCCCACGAAGGGGTTTAAACGTTTGATTTCATATTACGCGCCCATTCATGAACCGAACTTTTTGAAACTTTACACAGTTTACAAAGTAGGTTCTAAAAATATTCTGGAAAAATTTCAACTCCCTAACCTTAGTAGAAACAAAATGGCGGCAAATTGAAAAACGTTACTTTAAAAACATTAAAAAAGGTATTTTTGGTTGTATAAAATATTTTTATTGTTACTTTCCAGTGCAATATGACTTTAAAATAAAAAAAAAAACTAGAATATAGCCTAATGGAAAACTAAAAATAAATCAAATAACTAATAAATAATAATAATAAATAACTAACTAATAATAAATCATGAAAGTAGTTTTTATAGAAAGCACATTGGTAAATTTGTCAATATGCCACCATTTTGTTTCTACTAAGGTTAGGGAGTTGAAATTTTTCCAGAATATTTTTAGAACCTACTTTGTAAACTGTGTAAAGTTTAAGAAAGTTCGGTGCATGAATGGGCACGTAATATGAAATCAAACGTTTAAACCCCTTCGTGGGACACCCCGTACTAATAAATAATATGAATTACTAATAAATAAAATATAATATAAAAATATGAAAAACGATAACAATACAGTTTTGATTAATAAAATATCATGATTTACAGGACGTGACAGCTATACAGGCATGTTGCACGAAAAACAAAATAAATAAGAAAATTTAACAACAAAAACAATCATAATATATACTATTAACAACAAAAACTACATGACAAACCATTTTGAACAAGACAATATAGATCAATTACAACAAAAAAATTATAAATAGACTATTTAACAACAACAACAAAATAAATAGACCATACAACAGTAAAACAGAAGGAGAAACGGATGAGTGACATTTAACAATATTTCACTACATGTGCATTCTTCTGAGTACGGCACTCGTTTCGGACTTGAAGGAGGAGACACTGCGGCCAAAGAAGTTGACGTCTCCGCAGATGCTGTTCCCTGTGCGCATCAAGCGAGGTACCGGACTGTGCTGAATGTAAGAGGTGGAGTAGTGATCTCTTTTAAACAATTGTTGATGTCTGGAATGACGAGGGACATTGAAGTCAATCTTTCCCAGCAGCTCAGGACAGTCCAAAGAGCCATTTACTAGCTTGAATAGGAATACTGCGTCCATCAACTCTCTTCGAAGAAGCAACGGCGGGAGGTTAAGAAGCTGACAAATCTCGTTGATGTCAACTTCAGTGTAGCGAAAACCCATCTTGACTCCGATCAATCTAAGAAATCGGTTTTGGACTTTTTCTAGTTCATTAACCAATCCCAGTTGGTAAGGGGACCACACAGTTGAGTTGAATTCCAGAATTGAGCGGACGAGAGTCATATAGAGAGATTTAATGGTGGTAAGAGAAAATGGTCCTCTGGTGGCTCTGAAGATGAAACCGAGAACGGAGTAGGCCTTGGAGCAGATGCGAGATATGTGAGCGCCAGGGTGAAGGTTGTATGTGAAGAAAACACCCAAGTCGCGGACCTCTTTGACAGACTGCAGACCTTGAAGACCAATATGGTAATTGAAACAGTTCATCTGTGAAGAGCGTGTGAACTGCATGACCACACACTTATTCTCATTTAGGTCCATAGAGTTGATTCGACACCAATGGATAACATTGTCAAGGTTTCTCTGAAGGCGAGCGTTGTCATCCTTTGAGGAAATCTCACAAAAGAGTTTCAGGTCATCAACGAGGAGAAACCTAACGTCCAGAATATCTGCGATGTCATTTATAAAGATGTTAAATAAAAAAAGGGCCAAGCAGAGACCCTTGAGGGACGCCAGAAGTGACACTAAACGGATCCGATAAGGCCAACGAGTGCCTTACCACCAAGGAGCGATTGGTCAGATAAGATTTGATGAAATTGAGAAGTGCACCGGTCACACCATATGCCTCCAACTTGCCAAGAAGATGTTTATGACTTACTCGGTCAAAAGCCTTCGAGTAATCAAGGTAAATGCAGTCAACATGCAGTCCCTTCCCAAATGCCGAAACAATGTAGTCCTCAAAGAGAATTAGATTGGTCGAGGTGGATCTGCTCTTCCTGAAACCATGTTGTTGAGTGGCTATGTGTTTCCCCAGTTCGAAGTTTAGTCCTTCAAGTACCAGGCTTTCAAATATTTTGCCGATGATGGGAAGGAGGACAACCGGGCGGTAGTTTGAGACATCACTGCGGTCTCCTGACTTGAAAATTAGGACTATGATGCCTGATTTCAAATACGAAGGAAAAATGCCAGAAGAAAAGAAGCAATTGAAAAAAATAGTTAGGATTGGAGCAAGAACTGGGCTGCACTGCTTTATCAATTTAGTTTAATCAATTACAAAATTAACTGGTTGCACTTTATGGGTTTGTTGCATTACACACTTCACTGAAGAATTTTAATCTGCCTTTTAAGGCGACAGGCCATTTTAAAACAACACTGCACCCACGAATCACTCACGACCTAAAACTTCAAGTGTAGACCACGGTCACCGGACCTAAGACTTCCTGGAGACTGTCCTCTGTTGGTCTTTGTAGGAATTGACGTCCTCCTATCCTATCCTATAGGGACAGCCAATGAGAGGGTGTGATCTTTGGATAATCTTCTCTGATTGGTTGAGCCAGTCCACGTGGACTTGATGTGGCGATGTCAAAAAGTTCACAGCTTGCAGATTGTCTTCTGTCCCTCTCCACGATGGATGCATCGGTAACTGAATGTTACACCACCTTGTGACATGAAATGTATAGACAATGAATACAATGAATACAATGAATTTATTTGGCCAATCAACAACAACATTGTTACAGGCTATGTCAATGTACAAGCATAAAATAAAATAAATATCAAGACTTAAAAATCAAACCAAGCAAAAATCGATCAAAACCAACCATGTGAAAAAAAAATATGTTCAAGACCATGCACAAAAAGATACAAAGCAAACAAATGCAGTTCATGCAAAATGCATACACTATGCAAAAACAGCAAACACGCTGTTCAGAGGAAAACTTAACTAAATACAGTTTCAAAAAACTCTTTGAATTTGAAAAAAGGATTTTCAATCAGCCAATCAAATATTGCGGTTTGGAAGTTCTTTCTTTCCAGATTTCTCACATGACCAGGAAGGTGTTTGAACAGTTTTATTCCTGAAACAGGGTATGACCTAGCTCTTTTATCAGTCCTGGACCGAGGAATGACAAGCTTAGAACTAAACCTAGTGTCATGATTGTGCACTGAACTGGTTACATGTAAATCATTCATGCTGTTCTTAATACTAACAAGGCATTGGAATATATACATATTTACAACTGTCAGAATTCTTTGTCTCTTAAACAATGGCTTACTGTGTTCTTTATAGTGAGCATGACAGAGAATCCTTACTGCCTTCTTTTGCAGTCGCAGGATCTTTTCGACATTGGGTGAATGGCCCCACAAAATTAACCCATGGGATATGTGAGGTTGGAAAAATGCAAAGAAGGACATTCTAAGGGTACTCTGTGGCAATTGGTCACTTAGACGTCTTAAAAGATGTACTACTCTACTTAGTTTAGTACAGACTTGGCTTATGTGGTCTTTCCAATTGAGACAGGGGTCAAGGGTTATACCAAGGAGTTTGACAGGCTCTTGGAAAGGAACAATCTGGGAATCACATAGGCTAAATGTTATGCACTGTGTTTTCTCATTATTGAGCACTAATTTACTGTCAACAAACCAATTTGAGGCTGACTCAAAAATCTTCTTAACAGACAGCTCTGCTTTTTCACGGGTCGCTTTACATGATATAAGGGAAGTATCATCTGCATACAACATGCAATTACCTTCAAGTCTGGTATAGAGGTCATTGATTGTTACTAAAAATAACAGAGGTCCCATAATGGAACCTTGCGGAACCCCGTGTCTTACAGCTAATGGTTTAGATGTAATACCATTCCAACTTACAACCTGTTGGCGATCACTGAGGTAGGATTTGACCAATCTCAGAGCACTGCCTTCTAGGCCATATTTTCCCAATTTCAGGAGCAAAATTTCATGTGACACGCAATCAAAAGCGCGAGAGAGGTCACAAAGTATTACGGAGGTAGATTTCTTAGACTCAAAAGCATCAAAAATTAATTGTACAATAGAATCAAAAGCCAATATAGTGGATTTGGCTTTCCTGAAGCCAAATTGACCAGGCACCAGAAGGCTGTGTGCTTCAAGGTGGTCGTACAATTGAGCAAACATAATAGCTTCAAACAGTTTAGAAAATACAGGAATCAACGATATTGGTCGATAACTTGCAACATTGTCACGGGACCCTTTTTTATAGATAGGCACAGTTCTAGAGAATTTTAATGGAGCAGGAAAAATACCTACTAAAAAGCATACATTAACCAAATGGGCTAGTATAGGTGCCAGTGCCCACACAATGCGTTTCAAAAGATTAGGTGTCATGCCATACACATCTTTACTGTTAGAGAGTTTAAAGCCCATAACAGCATTAATAATGTCTTGGACCGATACATGTTTCCATTCAAAAGTAGGTGCACCATCAGGTATGCTTGACAATCCCAGGAGAGGATTGCGTTATATTTGGAATGGTTGACAAGATGGACTCAACAGACTCAACAAAGTACGAATTGAATTCATCAGCAGATGCAAAAGACGGATCAAGAATATCAGACTTTGTTTGAGGTCTATTTTGATTTATTAAATTCCAGGCCGCCTTACAGGGATTGGAAGCCCCTGTTATGTATGCGGCATTTGAGTTGATCTTTGCATCCCTCACATTCTTACGGTATTGTGTTCTAAGCAGCTTAAGCAAGTTAGACAGATCAGGTCTTACACTAACTAAATCATTAACTAAAGTTATCATGTTCTTTAGCCTAGAGAGTTCAGGGGTATACCAGTCCTTAACAACAGGCAAACCATTATTTTTGAAACCCCTGACTTGCCAACATGCACCTTTTTACATTTTATTGGGAAAAAATGATCAAAGGCCATGTTGAAGTTGACATGAAAAAACATGAAAGCATCATTTGCCGTCAATGCTTTGATTTTATCAAACCAGAAATGTGCATTCAGTTCTAGGTATTCTATAAGTTTAAATTCTGCCTCCTCACTGTAGACTCTGAAGGATACCACTTTTGAGGACACCTGGTGATGTTGATCCACATTCGGAGTAGTGACCGACAGCAGAACATGCTTGTGATCTGCAATACTGTCCACACTTACCGCAGCCACATAGTCCCATCTGTCCAAGTTGGTTAGAAAAGTGTCCAAAGATGCAGGACCCCTAGTTGGTTCAATGATTGAAGGGAATATATTAAAAGTTCGCATCAAATTTACAAAATCAGACGCGTAGTTGTCAGAGCTAAGCAAATTGATATTATGATCGGTTCCAATCACCACAAAGAGGCCTAAGGTTGTAAGGTAACTTAGACAAAGTTCGAGCAATTCAAAAAAGACGGACGGGAACACATGGATAGGATTTTTAAGATCCATGGAAGTACATGATGTGGTTACACTGTAAACAGTTGCCAGCATTGTAAACAGTTTAATTAAACAGCTTATAGTATTGAATCTGTTGTCAGTTATGTTGCTCAAAACTGTTTTCAAATGCTTAGTATTAAGTACAATTATTGTTATTCTGTATGGGTTATTAGCCTACCTCACGCTTGAACGAACATAGGATAGCTTTAAATAAAATGCAAACAATTACAATAAATCGCATTGTATTGTTTACATTATGGCTAATGGCTAATGTAACAAACAGTAAGTGTAAAATAAAAAAAATTGTTATACATAAACTATATACATATTTACACGTATTTCCTGATCACGTGAAGAAAAATAATTTGACGGACCTTTGACGGTGTCTATCGAGTTCTTCGGTTATTTATAATTAAATAACTTCTTGATCAGCATTGTACGTGTTATTAAATTTACGGAAAGTAAATAAAAGAAACGTCTTATAACACTTAAAACATATATTTACGCTTATACTGTTACTCACAAGACGGTAAATATACAAAAAAATATGGTAAGTGGTGATCGATTTCGATTGGACACTCCAATCATCATCAAACCCAATAGGCGAATGACAAGAATCATGATGGCGTCCCTACTTATACCCTATTGGCTACCGGAAGAACCGGCCAATACATTTTTATACGTACACTGGAATCAAAATGTATTTGTTCATTAATCAACTTATTACTATTTTTACATTTTTCTTTATAAATATACAATTCTTCCCAAGCATTCATTGCATATCCTTTCTTACAATTCTTTAAAATATCTAGACTATCCTCATTTTTTCCTAGTGAGTAGTCATTTTGTAACAGGTGTTGTGCGACATTTGATCTTATTTGATCATCTTGATTTGGTATTATTTTGTGAAATTTGGTGAAAGACTTTTAGTATTTTAATTTAAATTGAGGTTTATATCTCAACATAACCATTTCTAACCTCAACTTTCTTGTGGACTTGGCTATATTCCACTATTTGTTGCAAGATTCCTATTTCACTTGACTAAAGTTGAATAATGACTAAAACCAAACCCAAATGTGGCATTTGCCTTAAATCGGTTTCTGATAACTATAGGGCAATCCTTTGTGAACATGAATGTGAACAATGGTATCACACCAAGTGTCTTGGACTTAGTGACAGTGAATATGACCGCTTATCTGGGACTGATGAGAAATGGTATTGTGAAAAGTGTGGACTTAAGTTTACCAATCAACAGCTTAAGGAAGAAATTAAGAATTTAACCAAGCATGCCTCATTGTTGGAGGCTGATGTTAAGGAATATAAGAGACTTTATGAAGAAGCTGCGCGGAGAATTACAGAATTAAGTGAAATGTGTTTAAAGCGTGAACAGGAAATAGTAGGCCTAACCTCAAATCCAGAATTAGTAGATACAATAAGTAGGCCTAATGAGTTTCTACCTGTCTCTAAAAATAGGCCTAGGCCTTGGTCTTCCAGAAACTCCAGTGTAGGGGAGGGCCTAAATGGTAGCTTTCCAGTAAACATTAGGGACTTCCCACCTATCTCCACTAGTAATAGATTTACCTGTTTGTACCAAGAGGATAATACAAGTTTTAAGTATTATTGTTATCTTTTTTGTAAAAGTTTAAGTTATTGTTATTCTTTTTTCGGAGTCTTTATTCTTCACTTGTTATTGCTTACTAAAAATGAAATGTTACGACCTTGCCTTTTTTGAATTAATTTGAAAATTTTATTGTTTGTTGGATGTAGTTGTTTTCAATTCATTCTGTGTTAAATCAAACTGTGAAACTGGACATTGTTTTCAACCCATCATATTTACATTTGTATTACTTTTGTATTGGTGTATCGCCGTGTGTAATAAATAAATAAATAAATAAAGTCTGATAACCAACCCACATCAGACGAGCGGGGAAGATATGCGAGGAGGCGCACAGGAAAAATCCAGCAGGTTTCTCCAGTTTTGTCTAGGCCTCACACAAATCAATGTGAATCGTCTGACTGGACTAAGCCTACTAAAGTTACCAAATCATCCAGAAAAACCAAGAAAATAAGAATCTACACTGATAGTTTTGGTCGTGGCATTTCCTCAATAATTTCAAGGACAGCGTGGGGCCAGTATTTTGATACTGAGGGAACTGTCAAACCTAGTGCTCTTTTTTGTGATGTAACTGCCAACGTGAAGTATGAATGTGAAGATTTAGGACCAGATGACTATGTCGTGCTCATGGCTGGGGCTAACGATATAGCTAAAAACTCTTCTGATAATGTGGTGAACGGACTTAGAGATACTCTACAGGTGCTGAAAAGTACAAAGGTAATAGTTGCCAATGTTCCTCATAGACATGATTTACCTGATTCATCGGTTGTTAATAAACTGATTTCTGAAACTAATGGGAAAATCAAGGATCTCTGTAAGGTTTTCAATAATGTTTCTCTTATAAATACTGAAAGTTGTGACAGATCTTTTCACACTAGACATGGACAGCATTTCAACGCTAAAGGGAAGAGGGTGCTCGTAAATCTCATCAGTAAAATTATCAAGATCCAAAGAACTGTATTGACCCCTACATCGAAAGTCGAAACTTTACCTGATCATCCCTCATTGCCTGTAGCTTCTCCACCCAGTTCTACCCAGAATCCTGAAGGTATTGTCTCATCGCAGGTAACTACACAGCCGGCAAGTATTCTACCCTGAGGACCTGACGAAGGTATACAAAATGCTGACTCTTCTTCTTTTTTAGTGGTAGTTTAAATAGGCCTATGTCCGGAGGTAGTTCTGTCAAAGATGACTTTTTAACAATTTTACAAGTAAACAGCCAGTGTCTCCGTAATAAAATTTTATCTCTGGAACATCTTTGTTTTTTAGAAAAAGTTGAGGTTATCTGTATGTCAGAGCATTGGCTATCGTCTGATCAAGTCGAAATTTTTGTACCAAATAATTTTATCACTGCTAGTATTAGATGTAGGAGTAGTAATATAAATGGTGGTTCGGCTATTTTTGTTAAAGAATCGATTGAGTTTGAATCTATTAATCTTGATTGTTTTTCATCTGACTTTAATTGTGAACTATGTTGTATTAGATTAATAAAACAAAGTGTTACTATTGTTAGTGTCTATAGATCACCCAATGGTGATGTTAATGTTTTTTTTTTAATGTTTGAAAATGCAATTAAAAGTTTGATGAAAGGGGGCAGTAAGTTAATTATCTGTGGGGATTTTAACATTGAAATGGCTAATGTTATTGAACAAAACTCAATAAATTTCATGAATTTACTTCGGACATTAGACTTAGTGTGTACAAATAATCTACCTACTAGGAATAAATCGTGTATTGATAATGTTATTGTAAATTTTTCTAGATAATTTTATGAAATTTCACTCTTGCCAGGTACAATTGCAGATCATGATCCTTTACTTTTTAAATATAAGACACATGTCACACTAGATAATAATAAAACTGATACTGGGCCAACCCTGTTTTTCAGGAAGCAAAATGATATAAATATTACAAAGTTTTGTCATGTTTTAATGGATGAGTCATGGGACTGTCTTAATAACCATAATGGTACTGCAGAAGACTTGTTTAATGCTTTTTTCAATAGATTTAGATAACTATGGTATTACTGCTCGCCCCTTGTTAGTAAAAAAGCTCGTAAGAAAACTAATGTAAAAGGTAAAAAACATAAACTAAACTGGTTTAGTCTTCAATTAAAGCAGACTAGAGACTTGATGTTAGCACACTATACTAAGTATAAAAATCTCTTAAACTTGGATTCTGTAAGGGCTCAGTCAGCTTACAGCACTTATCTTAGAATAAAAAAGTACTACAGGAAAGAATTAGCTACTGCCAAGAAAAATGCTTATGAGAATTTCATTCAGACTTCAAATAACAAGTGCAAAGCTGCCTGGGACATTATAATACATGAAAACACTACAACTCGTACACCCGAAGTTACAATAGACCAAGATACACTCAATAGTTATTTTACAGATTCAGTTGAAGAACTTACCAACCTGGTAAGCCAAACATGCACAACAGCTGAGGACTTGCTTGGGCCTGAACCAAGTGAGAACATACATTCCAATTGGACTTGCATTACACCAGATGAGGTAACCAACACTGTCTAAAAACTCTCAAACTCAAAATCTATGGATAGTTATTGGCTCTCAAATTACATCATTAAGAAGACCATACACTTAATTGAAACTCCTTTGGCTCTGGTCATCAATGAGTGCCTACGTGCTGGAATTTTTCCACAAAAATTAAAAATTGCTAAAATAATTCCGGTTTTTAAGAAAGGAGATAAATCACTTTGTCAAAATTATCGCCCTATCTCCATTGTTCCAACATTTTCTAAAATATTTGAAGCAATTATTTTAAAGCAGTTAACTAATTATTTTGATTCAAACCACCTGTTAACTGATTCACAGTATGGCTTCAGACCAGGTAGATCCACAACATTGGCGGTGTCAGAAATTACACAGTCCATTTTGAATGCATTTGAAAATAGAGAATCAGTGTCAATGCTCCTCTATGACCTCACCAAAGCTTTTGATTGTATCCCTTTTGATATCTTGATTAAGAAGCTTCAATTTTATGGAATTAGGGGCAACTCATTACAATTACTCAAATCATATCTAACCAATAGATCACAGTTTGTATGTGTTAAAGGTAAAAATTCATCAGTTACACAAATCAAGGCTGGTGTCCCGCAGGGCTCTGTCCTTGGCCCTTTTCTTTTTATTGTGGCCATAAATGATCTTCCTCGTAATTTACCTGTAAAATGTACAATCTATGCTGATGACACAACAATCTTTGCTGCCAATAGAGATCTAAACCTTCTTGACCACACAATTCAGGATGCAAACAATCATGTTTTGAACTGGTTTTCCTCTAATCAACTTATTTGTAATGAAAATAAAACTCAAAGCATAATATTTTCTCTCTTACAAAACCTACCTGAAAATTCAGTCAAACTTCTGGGAATTTACCTTGACAGCAGATTGAACTGGAGAACTCATATTAACAATCTTTGTAAGAAGTTGTCAAGAGTCATTTATCTTTTTTGGAAACTTCAACCTCTTATCAGCATGGAGTACCTGAGATCAGCATATTTTGGCTTGTTTCAATCTCATTTGCAATATGGTCTTATTTTATGGGGTCATTCACCTCATATTTATGATGTTCTTTTACTACAAAAGAAAATCATCCGCACTATCGCCGGGGTGGGCCCTGTGGAACACTGCAAACCACTCTTTATAAAATATCGCATTTGCACAGTCATCAACCTATACATTTACAATGTCTTGATGTACACAAAATGTAATCTACATAAATTTTACACTCGACAGGACATCCACTCACATAACACAAGAGGCAAAGGAGCACTGGACATTCCTCAGCACCGGCTTGCATTTACAGGTAACTCTTTTAAAATAAATTGTATTAAGTTCTATAATAAGCTGCCTGAGCCTCTCTTTGAAGCAACCATTCCTATCTACAAGTCTAAAGTTTACTCGTGGCTGTTAGAAAATCCATTTTACACTCTTCAAGAATTCTTGGGTTCGACTGTTCTAATCTAGCCTTAGATTAAGCCTTTTTTACTCTGTTACTTTGTATTATCGACCAATGTAAATATTTAGCCTAATTTGACAATGCCTATCTCAATGTATTTGATCAACGGCAATAAAGATTCTGATTCTGATTCTGATCTTTCCGGTTTGTTGTTCCTCCACGCAGATATGTGGTTTTTGATGCGGTTAACGAAGTTCACAGTCTGTCCAATGTAGAAGCTATCACAATCGTTACAATTGATTTTATAGATGCCCGAAGCATCGAATTTGTTGAAATCTTCTATTTTCTGATGCAGTATTTTACTCATGGTGTTCTGAGTCCTGTAGGCTATTGAAACTCCGTATTTCTTGAATTTGTTAGCAGTCCTTTGTGTTGTAGTCCCCGTGTTTATTATAATGTTTATAATTTATAATTAGTCCTGTTTTAGAAATGTTTTAGGGGAGCAGGACTTATTGCTCCCCAGCTAACTGTTCTTTATAATGAGAGCCTAGCATCTGGTGTATTTCCAGCTGAATTTAAAATGGGCTTCGTAGTACCAATACACAAGTCTGCGTCTAAAGAGGAAGTCAAGAACTATAGACCCATTGTGATTCAGCCTGCACTCGCTAAAATCTTTGAGAGTCTCCTTCTTGATGCTATTAGTTTTCCCTTCAAGAGCTTGTTAAGTGTGGCTCAGCACGGTTTTATGCAGGGTAGATCTACAAACACTAATCTTCTTATTTTGCAACATCACATAATCACTGCATATTCATCCAAGGAGCAACTAGATTGTATCTATATTGACTTTAGTAAAGCATTTGACTGCATCAGCCACGACCATCTTTTGGCAAAATTAAAAGGGTATGGCATAGTCGGAAGCCTGTTGAGATGGTTTGAGTCATATCTTAAAGACCGCACCTTAGCTGTCAAGTTTGCAGGAGCCAAGTCAATCCCTTTCCCTGCGGTTTCAGGAGTCCCCCAGGGTTCTCATTTGGGTCCATTTCTATTCAACATATTCGTTAACGATGTTGTGGATAGTATCGACTCTCAGTGCTTGCTGTTTGCTGACGATATCAAGGTTTTCAAGTGTATTAAATCTCAAGCAGACTGTTCCACCCTTCAACAATGTTTGCACTCAATCGACAACTGGTGCCTGGATAACAGCATGGATATCAATGTTTCAAAGTCTGCAGTGGTATCTTATCACCGTACCGAGCAACGTATTGACTTCTCCTACACGGTGAATAATGCCGTCCTGCCACGGAAGAGTGCTATACGAGACCTAGGAGTTTTAATGTCATACGATTTAAACCCAGACCTGCACGTAAATACGATCTGCAATAAAGCCTCTAAAGCTCTAGGTTTTGTCATTAGATGTGGTAGATACGGACTTGATGTGAATGCTCTGAGAACTCTTTACATGACTCAGGTTAGGCCTGTGCTGGAATATGGCAGCTTGATATGGAATCCACACCAAATCAACCACATATCAAGAGTAGAAAAAATTCAGAATCGCTTTCTTCGCTCTATTGGCGTCAAGTTGGGCCATGAATTCTATACAGTGCCGATTGAAGATATTCGCATCGATATGTGCCTTCCTCGACTGAGCGATCGTAGACAATCTCCAGACCTGTCTTTCCTCTGGAAGTTGTTGAACGGCGAAGTTGATGCACCAGAAATACTTCGCCTAATTAATTTCCACGTCCCTCGACACTTCAGGCATATTCAACTCTTCAACAAAGCTTCCTTTTCTACAAACTACGCCTTCCACAGTACAATTCCACGGCTCCACAGACTTGGAAATCAAGCATGCCAACATGTTGATATGTTCACCTGCAAACTAAAAGCCATTAAAAATATCCTAGTTTAAGCTGTTATTGTTATGTGGTCGATGAGATTGTGTCCTGAGGTCACTGTCTGGATTTTGCTGCCTTGTTTGTTTGTTACACTTTCACAAATATTTATTGCAATGTTAACATTTTTTCACTCAGTTTACGTCACCGTTATTATAATTGTCATGGTCTTTTTTGTCTTGTCTGTCAAATATATTTATATTTTTGCTCGTTACTGTTATTATATTAAAATATTTATCAATTGTTATCTAGATTTGGTTACTGGTATTGTTATTGTTCTGAAAATATTTATGCATGTCACTATTGTCTAGCAATTAAGATGAATCTGTATCTGGCTTATATATGTTTAGAAGTATTTATCTTGTAACTTGAATCTCATGTATCATTGACTGTAAAAATGGTGTTTACCGTATAAATAAATAAATAAATAAATAAAAGACCCTTTTAACTAATCTTGCAAGGAGGGGATAAAAGCACTGGTTTTCAGCCCACCATATTACCTTACTACCTTATTACCTCCTTCTATGCTTAAGACCAGTTTTATACTGTATTAGCTGCGTCATTATAATAAACATATATTTACATATCTACAAAACTTCTATGATGGAAATAGTTCACTTGTGTCCCACAGGTTGGTTGGACAATGGTCTTGGGACACAGAAATCGTCTTCGAAAAATTCACTTAACTTGTAGTAAGGCTCCTTTCACGAGGCTCTTCAGGTTCAAGGCAAACTTATTGCCATCGAGAAGTTTAATCCTTTCAGGCAGCTTATTATAGAACTTCAGGGCGATGATTGGTAAGGCGTCCTTAGTCTAACTAAGCCTGCGGAACGGAATGCGAATCTTGGTTTTGCATCTCGGCTGTGCACTTCATTTATTGTATTGAATTTCGCCAGGTTTTCATGGACTTAGCTTACAGAATGATATAAATATATAATTACTGTAAAAAGTCAATATGCCCGTCCTTACAAAAAGTGGTCTACAATGATCCCGTCTACCACTACCAGTGATAATACGCAGAGCCTTCTTTTGTTGACGTAGGACTATGAGGCAGTCAGGAGTATGGCCCCAAAGCTGGAGACTGTACGAAATGTGGCTGTGGAAATTAAGTTATTTGTGTAACTAGTGGTGAAAGTGGCACTTTGCTGCACACGAGAGCAATGTTTACGCACGAGCCGCAGGGGAGTGCGGAATGATATCGAGTGCAGCAAAGGCCTTTTTCACTCGATACACATTATATTTTTCCTACAGTCACTATAAAGCATATAAATAATTAGTCTTTCAAACACTATACAACACGTTTTTAGGTTCAGTTGGCAACACAAATGGTGCCCTAGAGAAAGTAGTACCCGCGGTCCGTATCACTCCGCTATTTTTCCTCGGCAAGAAATGTGCTCCGCGTTTTGAGAATATAGTTCCGTATGTTTTTGTAATTTGAAGTGGTTTCCGCGCCTAAAAAAATGCTTTAAAGGTATTTTCTTGTTTATTTAGATCGTATGCATGTTTTAAAAACGTTTAAAAGAAAAGTCCAGAAAGTTCAGAAATACCGAAACTATAAACACGAAATGACAGGTTAAATCGTAGTTATAATAGTCAATCAGCTGCTCATAGTATTATTATCTTTAAGTGTTGCCAACCTATTTCCAAGCGTACACGGATTACGTGCATAATAGAACCACGCATTTGTGTGTTGTTTCGTTGGAATCCTGATGTGCGGCAAAGTATAAACCGTACGACAAAGTATAAACCGTACGGCAAAGTATAAATATGCAACAATTAGCAGCTTTCTGTTCTATAAACAGTACAAGGAAGCCAACTTTGTCGGGTGACTGTAGGAAAAAATAATTACACACCGCTATCAGGTAGAATTTAGGGACAGGTCTCATAAGTTTTCGGAGATCTAGCTACGAATCTAGCATTGATTAGCTCCTTGATCTAGCAATGGCGTTAGGGAGCACATATGTTTCTGGGTTTTATCTTCGTTAAGATTTAACATATAACGATTAAACCACTCTATAGAAGCTGCAAACAAAAGCTCGGATTCTTCCATCGCTGCGTTTGGATTTCTTCCAGTCGTAATCAGTGTCGTGTCATCAGCAAATCTTAGCGCCGTACCCTCCAACTCAAGGTCATTTATTGCTACCAGGAATAAGATTGGCCCCATAACTGAGCCCTGAGGCACGCCATGTACTCTCTCTACTTTAAGCGCTCTACTTTAAGCGCGTCAGACAATGCACCACCAAGGGAAATAATTTGCTGACGATTGTCAAGATAAGAAGCAAGTGTTAAGTAAACCTTTTCCCAAAAACCATAACCCCTTAGCTTGTCCAAGAGGATCTGGTGGGATACCATGTCAAATGCCTTTGACAGATCACATAGAGTCAAAGCTACAGACTCATAGGCTTCGAAAGCACCTTTTATTTATTTATTTATTAACGGATGCACCATTTTTACATGTAAATACAATAATCTTACATCAGAAGCAGAAAAAAATCACAGGTCAGTACAAGAGTAGTGAAAAAAAAACTGGAAAACAAAACTTCAAAACAAGACATAAAAAGATAAATAACAACTATAAATAACAAACTATAAATAACTAACTATGAATAACAAACTATAAGTAACAACTATAAATAACAAAACTATCTGAGCAAGTTGACAAAACGAGATACAGTATTCGAAAAACAAAACCAGTATAGGAACAATACAATGATGCAAAGCAGTAGCCGAGTGAAACTTCAGTAAAGAGGCAGAACAAACTTCAAGAAAACAGATAAAACATGCAGAAAAATAACAATATAATAAACTCTGTACAAGTACAAGATATAACAATAACAACAGGATAGACTATATTAACAAAAATAAATAACAATGCAATAAATAGAAAGTTTGGAAACATGCAAAGATTGATGCAGGAGTTCAGGATAGAGTAGGAGTTCGGGATGGAGTAGTGCAAAGGTCGGAGGTAAGCATTTCCCTCGGCAAACCGATGCCAACACACGCACAACCCCCGAATCCCCCCACTGACCCTACACTATTGACATAGACTCACTGAACCACCGTGAACACAACCCCACAGATGATTTCTAGTGCGCTGAGGCTAATTGGATTGAAGAATGGAATTCGCTCTCCGTTTGAAGGCAGCTGGGCTCAGGCCATCGAAGAAATCCAGATGAGAAGCTACCATGTTGCCAAGACGCATCAATCTGGGAAGAGGAGAGTGTTGTAGATAGTTGTAAGGATAAGATCTCTTGTAGAATAATTCACGTGATCTGGTTCGATTGGGAATGCGGAATTCAATTTGTTCTAGGAGGTCATACTTGTTTGTTTATTATCTCATACAGATCGGACACTGCCGTGATAGTTGACCTACCCTTTCTAAAGCCATGTTGCAGGCTGGAAAACAAGTTTACTGCTCTAGATACTCAACTACATGCCGCTTCATGACAGTTTCTATGACTTTGGCTATCGTAGGTATAATCGATATAGGTCAGTAACTAGCCATACTAGAAGGGTCACCTTTCTTGAAAATAGGCACCGTTGTTGATACTTTCATGCTTCTAGGGAAAATGCCGGCATTCAGGCATAGGTTTATGACCCTAGGAAGTGGGACTGCAATACTGTCAATGATAGTTTTGAGAACAGCGGCATTCATACCATAGATGTCAGGACTTTTCGAAGGTTTTAGTAAAAAAAAAAATAAAACAAAATAAAATAAAAAATACGAATTGAAATAACAAAGCATACAATACAAATCCTTTTAAATTTACCCTGTTGAACGAAACCCTAGGTTACCCGAAAGCTTCATAAACACTCAAATCAATGGGAAATCACCCCACCCCCAGAGCGGAAAGCGCGCACCGGTTGAAGATTTTAAGATGTCAGTGGATAAAAGAACAACTATTTTAGTGTATACCTCTTGAACTAAAAAGATTTTAAATAACAACCATCGATTAATAAAAAATAAAATAAAATAAAAAAATTGGTAATTTAAAAAGTCTCGCCCCTTTTGTTTTGGTTGGTTGGGTTTTTAACGAACAAATTACATTGAAATAAATAATAAATACCTATTCAGTGTTTATTTGATCTTCACCGTTTAAAGATGTTTTCAGTTGTCTATTTTAACATTGAAAAACAGTGATTTGCAGACTGGAAATGCTGGCCTTGTCCTGATTATTAACAAGTTCTTTGTTTATATTAATGTTAACAGAACCATTTTTCTATAGGTTAAACATGTGCATTGCTTTTCAATAAACGGTACTTTGGTATTATACAGAGCGGTGGTTATGTTAGGTTGGGTTATCATAAATAGAAAAAAATATGACTTATCTAATATCTTTCGTTTGATAACGAAACGAGGAAAGTCCTACAAACATATTTATGATAACCCAACCTAATATAATCGCTGCACGAGCTGTGAAGTATGTGACCTCCATATGATACCAAAGTACCCAATAAATTTACAAATACTTCTTTAACAATGTTTGCTTTGCCAGCTGACTGTTCTTCGGTCTATGATTGACTTTTTCACATTTTGAAAATGTCTTAGTGTTTTATTAGGTGAAATTAGGCCTAACTAAGAGTGGTTCATTTGAAATCAGTTTCTGATTCTTAAATAACTATAAACTAGTAAACCTCATTTTTTCAGCCGTTGGTTCAAAATATAGGCTACTGGTACTACATTGGTTGGTCAATTGAAAAACCACATTTGTCCAAGTACAAAATGCTACTATAATTTAGGTAATAAAATAACCAAATGAAAAAATTCTAGGAAAAGAACAAAATTAAAAACACCTTTAAAATTAGCAAAAAGGCTTGGATTAAAACAAACAATATAAAAAAAAATTGTATTTTATTTATCACAATGTAACAAAAAATGTAATTTTAGATTATAAAACAATCACACACTTTATATAAAACTAATAACTATTAATTACAAAACAATTAACTAGAAATGTCAGTAAGAAGGTTAAGCGGGGGCTTCTAGGGTTGAGCCAAGTCAATTGTAATATCTATGTCAGTCTTATTTATGTACGTTGAGGTTAATTTATTTTTCCAATCAACACAAGTGTTTTTGAGCAAAGGACTCTCCCTACAAGCACAACAGTCTTTATAGAGAGCATGACATTACATTGTATTATTCCTTACTTAGGCACTATGTATCGTTGTGATTCAGTATTACTTTTGTAAATATATCTCATCTTATATAAACTGTCAAATTATTAAACAATCTACATGACTGGGTGGTCAGTCTCAGATCTAAAATGTCCGTGAAAAACTGTTATAACAAGTAACAGTCTATAATTTCAGTTTACAGCCATGTAGCTAGGGCGAAAACAGGCATTAACATACACTATTCCCAAGAGTTCACCAGGAGTTATATCCCGCCAATGAAGTAAGGTTGGCCCATGGGTTCTATTTGAGTGAGCAACGTTTTGGGGGAACTGGTCAAAGCTATTGACAATGGTTGTGACGCTGTCAAGTAGGAAAAATATTAAATTCGTCCGGACTAGCATTACACTTAGAAGAAGGGGGCTTGCATGTGTCTCTATTTGTATTAATCAAGTTCCAGAGTGCTTTACAGCACTCAAGGAGGGGATAAATGCACTGGTTTTCAGCCCATTATATTACCTTACTACCTTATTACCTCCTTCTAGTTTTATACTGGATTAGCTGCGTCATTATAATAAACATATATTTACATATCTACATAACTTCCATGGTGGAAATAGTTCACTTGTGTCCCACAGGTGGGTTTGACAATGGTCTTGGGACACAGAAATCGTCTTCGAAAAATTCACTTTACTTGTAGCAAGGCTTTCCTTTCATGAGGCTCTTCAGGTTCAAGGCAAACTTATTGCCATCGAGAAGTTTGATCCTTTCAGGCAGCTTATTATAGAGCTTCAGGGCGATGATTGGGAAGGCGTCCTTAGTCTTACTAAGCCTGCGGAACGGAATGTCAATCTTGGTTTTGCATCTCGTATTGTGTCTGTGCACTTCGTTTATTGTATTGAATTTCTCCAGGTTTTTATGGACTTAGCTTACAGAATGATGTAAATATGCAATTAATTACTGTAAAAAGTCAATATGCCCATCCTTACAAAAAGTAGCCTACAATGATCCCGTCTACCACTGCCAGTTATAATACGCAGAGCTTTTTTTGTTGACGTAGGACTATGAGGCAGTCAGGAGTATGGCCCCAAAGCTGGAGATCGTACGAAATGTGGCTGTGGAACAAAGAATTACACACCGCTATCAGGTAGAATTTAGGGACAAGTCTCGTCAGTTTTCGGAGAGGAAAGTTAATCCTTGCTAACCTTTTACAAATGTTGTCAATGTGGTCTCCCCAGGTTAGTTTAGGATCAAGAATAAAGCCTAGTAGTGACGAATTTTTGACACTTGATCTAGCAATGGCGTTAGAGAGCACATATGTTTCTGGGTTTTATCTTCGTTAAGATTTAACATATTACGATTAAACCACTCTATAGCAGCTGCAAACAAAAGCTCGGATTCTTCCATCGCTGCGTTTGGATTTCTTCCAGTCGTAATCAGTGTCGTGTCATCAGCAAATCTTTGCGCCTTACCCTCCAACTCAAGGTCATTTATTGCTACCAGGAATAAGATTGTGGCCCCATTACTGAGCCCTGAGGCACGCCATGCTCTACTTTAAGCGCGTCAGACAATGCACCACCAAGGGAAATAATTTGCTAACGATTGTAAAGATAAGAAGCAAGTGTTAAGTAAACCTTTACCCCAAAACAATAACCCCTTAGCTTGTCCAAGAGGATCTGATGAGATACCATGACAAATGCCTTTGACAGACCACATAGAGTCAAAGCTACAGACTCATAGGCTTCGAAAGCACCTTGTATTATCTCATACAGATCGGACACTGCCGTGATAGTTGACCTACCCTTTCTAAAGCCATGTTGCAGGCTGGAAAACAAGTTGACTGCTCTAGATACTCAACTTCATGCCGCTTTATGACAGTTTCCATGACTTTGGCTATCATAGGTATAATCGATATAGGTTGGTAACTAGTTATACTGGAAGGGTCACCTGTCTTGAAAATAGGCACCGTTCTTGATACTTTCATGCTTCTAGGAAAAATGCCGGCATTCAGGCATAGGTTTATGACCCTAGACAGTGGGACTGCAATACTGTCAATAATAGTTTTGAGAACAGCGGCATTCATACCATAAATGTCAGGACTTTTCGAAGGTTTTAGTTAAAAAATTTGAAAATAAAATAAAATATACAAATTGAAATAACAAAGCATACAATAAAAATCCTTTTAAATTGACCCTGTTGAACGAAACCCTAGGTTACCCGAAAGCTTCTTAATACTCGAATCAATGGGAAATTAGCTAGGCACCGGTTGAAGATTTTAAGATGACAATGGATAAAAGAACAACTATTGTTAGTGTAGACCTCTTGAACTAAAAAGATTTCAAATTACAACCATCGATTAATAAAAAAAAATAAAATAAAAAAATAGGTAATTTAAAAAAGTCTCACATCTTTTGTTTTAATTGGTTGGGTTTTTAATGAACAAATTACATTAAAATAAATAATAAATACTTATTCGGTGTTTATTTTATCTTCACCGTTTAAAGATGCTTTCAGTTGTCTATTTGAACATTAAAAAACAGTGATTTGCAGACTGGAAATGTTGGCCTTGTCCTGATTATTAACAAGTTCTTTGTTTATATCAATGTTAACAGAACCATTTTTCTATAGGTTAAACATGTGCATTGCTTTTCAATAAACGGTACTTTGGTATTATACAGAGCGGTGGTTATGTTAGGTTGGGTTATCATAAAAAACAATATGACTCATCTAATATCTTTCGATTGATAACGAAACGAGAAAAGTCCTGCAAACATATTTATGATAACCCAACCTAATATAATCGCTGCAGCACGCTGTGAAGTATGTGTCCTCCATATGATACCAAAGTACCCAATAAATTTACAAATAATTCTTTAACGATGTTTGCTTTGCCAGCTGACTGTTGTTTGGTCTATGATTGACTTTTTCACATTTTGAAAATGCCTTAGTGTTTTATTATGTGGAATTAGGCCTACCTAAGAGTGGTTCATTTGAAATCAGTTTCTGATTTGAAAATAACTATAAACCAGTAAACCTCATTTTCAGCCGTTGGTTCAAAGTATAGGCTACTGGTACTACATTGGTTGGTCAATTGAAAAACCATATTTGTCCAAGTACAAAGTGCTACTATGATTTGGGTAATAAAATAACCAAATTAAAAAAATTCTATGAAGAGGACAACATTAAAAACACCTTTAAAATTAGCAAAAAGGCTTGAATTAAAACACAATCTAACAAAAAAAATGTTATTTTATTTATCACAATGTAACAAAAAAGGTAATTTTAGAGTATAAAACAATCACACACTTTATATAAAACTAATAACTATTAATTACAAAACAATTAACTAGAAATGTCAGTAAGAAGGTTGAGCGGTGGCTTCTAGGGTTGAGCCAAGTCAATTGTAATATCTATGTCAGTCTTATTTATGTACGTTGAGGTTAATTTATTTTTCCAATCAACACAAGTGTTTTTGAGCAAAGGACTCTCCCTACAAGCACAAAAGTCTTTATAGAGAGAATTGTCATTACATTGTATTATTCCTTACTTAGGCACTATGTATCGTTGTGATACAGTATTACTTTTTTAAATATATCTAATCTTATATAAACTGTCAAATTATTAAACAATCTACATGACTAGGTGGTCAGTCTCAGATCTAAAAATGTCCGTGAAAAAACTGTTATAACTAGTCAATTGTCAACAGTCTATAATTTTAGATTACAACCATGTAGGTAGCTATCTAAATAAGGGCAAAAACAGACATTAACATACACTATTCCCAAGAGTTCATTAGGAGTTATATCCAGCCAATGAAGTAAGGTTGGCCCATAGGTTCTATTTGAGTGAGCAATGTTTTGGGGGAACTGGTCAAAGCTATTGACAATGGTTGTGACGCTGTCAAGTAGGAAAATATTAAATTCGTCCGGACTAGCCTTACACTTCGAAGAAGGGGGCTTGCATGTGTCTCTATTTGTATTAATCAAGTTACAGAGTGCCTTACAGCACTCAAGGAGGGGATAAATGCACTGGTTTGCAGCCTACTATATTATCTTACTACCTTATTACCTCCTTCTATGCTTAAGATCAGTTTTATACCGGATTAGCTGCGTCATTATAATAAACATATATTTACATATCTACAAAACATCCATGATGGAAATAGTTCACTTGTGTCCCACAGGTGGGATTCGACAATGGTCTTGGGACACAGAAATCGTCTTCAAAAAATTCACTTAACTTGTTAAGGCTTTCCTTTCATGAGGCTCTTCAGGTTCAATGCACACTTATTGCAATCGAGAAGTTTGATCCTATAAGGCAGCTTATTATAGAGCTTCAGGGTCATGATTGGGAAGGCGTCCTTAGTCTTACTAAGCCTGCGGAACGGAAAGTCAATCTTGTTTTTGCATCTCGTATTGTGGCTGTGCACTTCATTCATTGTATTGAATTTCTCCAGGTTTTCATGGACTAAGCTTACAGAATGATGTAAATATGTAATAACTGTAAAAAGTCAATATGCCCATCCTTACAAAAAGTGGCCTACAATAATCCCGTCTATAACTGCCAGTGATAATTTGCAGAGCCTTCTTTTGTTGACGTAGGACTTTGAGGCAGTCAGGAGCATGGCCCGAAAGCTGGAGACCGTACGAAATGTGCCTGTGGAACAAAGAATTACACACCGCTATCAGGTAGAATTTAGGGACAAGTCTCATCAGTTTTCGGGGAAGAAAGTTAATCCTCGCTAACCTTTTACAAATGTTGTCAATGTGGTCTCCCCAGGTTAGTTTAGGATCAAGAATAAAGCCTAGTAGTGACGAATTTTCGACACTTGATCTAGCAATGGCGTTAGGGAGCACATATGTTTCTGGGTTTTATCTTCGTTAAGATTTAACATATTACGATTAAACCACTCGATAGCAGCTGCAAACGAAAGCTCGGATTCTTCCATCGATGCGTTTTGATTTCTTCCAGTCGTAATCAGTGTCGTGTCATCAGCAAATCTTAGCGCCTTACCCTTCAACTCAAGGTCATTTATTGCTACCAGTAATAAGATTGGCCCCATTACTGAGCCCTGAGGCACGCCATGTTCTACTTTAAGCGTGTCAGACAATGTACAGCCAAGGGAAATAATTTGCTGACGATTGTCAAGATAAGGAGCAAGTGTTAAGTAACCTTTTCCCCAAAACCATAACCCCTTAGCTTGTCCAAGAGGATCTGGTGAGATACTATGTCAAATTCCTTTGACAGATCACATAGAGTCAAAGCTACAGACTTATAGGCTTCGAAAGCACCTTGTATTATCTCATATAGATCGGACACTGCCGTGATAGTTGACCTACCCTTTCTAAAGCCATGTTGCAGGCTCGAAAACAAGTTTACTGCTATAGATACTTGGTTGGTCAATTGAAAAACCATATTTGTTCGAGTAAAAAATTCTACTATGATTTAGGTAATAAAATAACCAAATTAAAAAGTTCTAGGAAGAGAACAAAATTAAAAACACCTTTAAAATTATCAAAAAGGCTTGAATTAAAACACAATCTAACAAAAACAAATGTCATTTTATTTATCAAAATGTAACAAAAAAGGTAATTTTAGAGTATAAAACAATCACACACGTTATATAAAACTAATAACTATTAATTACAAAACAATTAACTAGAAATGTCAGTAAGAAGGTTGAGCGGTGGCTTCTAGGGTTGAGCCAAGTCAATTGTAATATCTTTGTCAGTCTTATTTATGTACGTTGAGGTTAATTTATTTTTCCAATCAACACAAGTGTTTTTGAGCAAAGGACTCTCCCTACAAGCACAAAAGTCTTTATAGAGAGAATTGTCATTACATTGTATTATTCCTTACTTAGGCACTATGTATCGTTGTGATACAGTATTACTTTTTAAAATATATCTAATCTTATATAAACTGTCAAATTATTAAACAATCTACATGACTGGGTGGTCAGTCTCCGGACTAGCCTTACACTTCGAAGAAGGGGGCTTGCATGTGTCTCTATTTGTATTAATCAAGTTCCAGAGTGCCTTACAGGGATTCAGTGAGCTATCAATACTTTTGGCATTTGCGGCCCTCTTTGCCTCATCGACTTTCTGCCTATAAAGTTTTGTTTGCCCTAGCATAGAGTGGTCTGAGGTTGTCAATGGCTGCTTTATCAGTTGCAACATAAAGCCTGCTCTTGATTGCTAAAACAAACATCTTAACTCTAGCTAATTCAGGTGTAAAACAAGACTTATCTGCTCTAATAGGCCTACCTCTTGTCTCCCCTGTGATATGCTTGGTTTGCAGAGGAAAATAGAAATTAAAGGCATCACAGAGCAATGCAAAAAAGCATCAAAAGCTTCTTCAGGTTCTCTGCCCTCTATCACATTGTGCCAGTTCACGTACCAAAGATCATGCTTAAGCAGGGGAAGTAAATTATCGTTAATGACTCTGAAATGCCTTATGTAACTATCATGCCATACAGGTAAATCAGAAGGTATAATAATGGGTCTTCCTTTCTTGGCAGTGCATTTTCTTGCAAATATCTGAAAGAATCAGATTGTATTGAATGACTTTAAGTATATTTTAAAAAACAAACTTTAAAATCGAAAACTTACCCAAATATTTACCCTATCCACCTAAATATAAGAATAATACGTATACAAGTAGAGTTAGAGTACATACCTCTGTATCTTGAGCATGGCAGAGTTTTTGGTTGGTTAACTTATTTTTCCATAAGCAAATCAAAATGTGCCTAGACTGAAAATTCACCAGCTGTTGTCTTATATTTCTCTTTTTGGCTATCTTCCTTTTCACCTCCCTTTTTGTATGTTTTTTTTATTTTTGATATATTCTTTTACAACCAAGTTAGTTACGATTATTTTAAAGATTATATATTTTATAAAATATAGAGACTGTTTTTGACAAATAGTCTCAACCGTGAATCCAAGAAAGTGCTTATTGCTGCGTTTCGGTGCAGCTCGACGTTTTGGAAACGGGTTGAAAGTCCTTGTTCCAAATCGGTTACCACCTGAATGGCAGTCTTATGAAACGGATGTTCTTTTAACAGCTTACATACATGTAGTAGTCCTTACTTTCACCATATCAGAACATACACTCCACTCCTCAGGAAAAAGATTAAGATAATCTCTTTCGCTTATTGAGGCTGCATCCCTCAATAATTTCAATTTGTCCACCATAAAATAAGTGGAGTTCCAGCGGGTTTGAACGTCCTAAACTAGCCTTTTCGGTTGTGAAACTCCAGAATCCCTTTGGAATTTCAGCAGTTTTTCTGATGCCAAGCTACTACGTTAAAAAAAACATGCCAATATGCCTGCCTTTTTCTATTAAAGGCAGAATAGACTTCAAAGCATTCTGTACTACTAAATTCAGGGTATGCACATAGCAAGGGAAATGTTTCCAATTGAGATTATCAATGGCATCGTTTAAAATGCTTGTTGCCTTTGTAACATTAGAGGCATTGCCACTTACTAAAATCAACACTTTTTCTGTTACGTTATAGCTATCCGTTATATTTTTTATCTCATAAGCGACTTTTCAACGGTGTGCAACGGTGTAAAAGGGTACAGACCGGTTGCGCGGGGTGGTCAGTTTAGGGTAGTGAACGTTTGCGCGGAGTGGTCAGAATATTAGTCGGTTGAATGAATTTTTATTCCCGGCATTATAACTACCTCTTAAACACATATCCTCCAACTTCTCAATATACCAAAATGTATGAACTTAATATACTGGTTGTTTGAGTATCAAATAGGCCTACAGTTCTCGGGCCCTGAGAACTCTTTCCCACCATTTATATCCAATATAATTTATGTCCAATATTTTGTTGTCTAAATAAATAACTGTTGACTAAAAATGCAAGGGAGCAGGTGTTAAACGAAAATTTAACTAGTTAGATAAACGAATAAGAATGTTTTTCCGTTATATTATTATTAGTAAAGAAACTTAAAATCACAAAAGTGTAGCCATTAAAACTTGGATAGGCCTACGAATTGACAAAATCTCAATTTAATAAGACTAAACCATTAAACTGTTAAACATTGAAATGAAAAATAATTAACACTGATATTTTAAAACTATAACATATTTCTTCAAAGAATAACATCAACTGTAACATTAAAACAGCGTTTTAGGTCAATCGGTGAAATCTCAATGACACTCAAAATTGTAAAACTATGCATACTAAAATTTAAAATTGTAAAGAATCTTAAGTAATCTACTTATATATTCAGTTTCACAAATTATTTTATATAAAGAGATATTTTTGTTAAACCTTGTACAGCTAAATCTATACTTCTATTGAACAGATTTTGTTAACTAATGGATCGATGGATAGTCTATTTTGTATGAATTTGAAAATAGTCATGAAATTTTGACTTTATCTAATATTTGTGGTAAAAGAATAAAAAAATCTAAAATACATTATAAACGGCTTTTCTCAAGTTTCTATTTCCAAGTTACTATTCGCAGCCAACTTAAGTCTGCGTTTATTGAGTATTGTCAAGAAATGCATAGTTTATGTTAAAATTAATTATACAAATGCAATATTAAAATTAATTAATATTTATATGAAATATAATTCTCTTTTATAATATCACCTTCTACTTTGCTCGATTCCCTCACCATTCAAAAGCTCTTTGCTTAAAAACTAACAACCTCCAAATTTATAGTTTTTAGAAAGTTCTGAATTAAAGAAAATCTGTTAAACGTATTATAATTAAATATTAAGTACTTACGTGATGGCGATGGAGTTCAATGCATAGTGAACATCCGTTCTTGATTTTGGCAATGGAGGAAATGTTGATCTGCGTGCTAGCCGTATTGCCCGGTTGAAACACTGATATCTTCTTTGGTCACAGAACTTGAGTAAGGACTGCAAGAAACGATTTCTTTCCTGATAAGTTTCTGAGGTCGCTCTTCGGTCGCTTTCCGTTTTATATTGTTTCTAATCACCTCACGATGAATTTTATCCGGTTTGGGATGAAGATGATTAATATTAGTTTGAAGTAAAACACATTCGCTTTCATCCGTCGATATACTATCGATATACCATGCTGGTTCGCGATCTTTGAAAAAACGTAGATTTTTAAACGTTTGTTTCAAATGTTGCCAAAATCGTATTTTTCTTACTTGAGTTATGGTGCTAATGGACGCATGTACAATTATCTCTATATTGCACATACTTATCTGAACTAGCTGTTTTTGGCCTTTGGGGAGCTTAAAACAAAAAAATAAAATCTGTTTCGGTTTCGGGCCTAGGTCTTGCCATGAGATCTATGTTTAGCGAATTTCCGTTTGTGCTATTGGATATATTATGCCTATCCTGGTGTGCCGCATCACGGTAATAGATCATTCCCTATATAAGCAATTTGATTTAACAGATTATAAAGACTGATTTCCATCACACTTTACACAGGCTGTGGACTGTCAAAATGATAGTAACATTTCGTAATATCATTTTGGCGTGTTTAAAATCAGCTTTCTTAGGCTTCGTCAAGTTTTTTTTAGGTATAACTGCTATATACATCAATCGTTTCTACAATAACCCTCTATTATTTTAAATTTTCTTGAATATATACATAGTCAGCTTATTAAGGCTTCGTCATAAACATTTTATACATATTTACATCAGTAACAACCCAAGTGTTGTGTCACATGCTTCAAGTTCTTTACTCCAATTTCTGTATCCGAGATATCGCCGTTAAGAAAGATTTAATGTTGTTTGTTGCTTCATAAGTTTGTATTGCTTTGTCAATTCTTTCCTCAAGTTTCATATATTGTTTCTTCCTCTTCTTGCCTTTCAGATTCATCTCAATTTTCATACACATGTAGTTGGTGTGTTCCGCTTCTTTTTTTTAACAGTTGACTAACAAGCTCAGTCGTGGGTGAGGGTTGCCGATGATGGTGTTGATTTTATTATGCCATCCTTCGACAGCATTTGTAGTCCTGTGCCGTTTGCCAACACAATTCCACATCTCGATGGGGATTTGTTGATTTTCGAGCCACGTCTCCACAAAATAGTCTAAAAAGTCAATTAACTTAGGGTACTGAAGGGCAGGAGCATCGGCATGAATTGTAAGCCACCCATCACTTTTCGGTTTGGAATGTTGTATGTCGGATTCAATTCCGACACAAATGACCTGAACCCGGCGTCCTCCACTAATGAAAATTACTGGAAGTTATTTGTAAATAAACTTATTACAAGTTTGTCAAGTTTTTCTTCTGACTTACGTTTATCTTTTATGGTAAAAATGAAGTTATATTTGATTGGGGTTTGTAATTTTGATTTGTTTTTGAACTGTGTTTTCACTATCGGTATTATCAGTTATTTGTGAGCCAGAAGGGCCAGGCTCTGAAATAATTGTACTTTGATCGCTTACTACTGTTTTACGTTTAAATACCTCTTGATCAATATCGATGCTTTTTTTAAAGGTGTGTTTTAAAGTTGGTTATTGTTGATCGAAATTACAAGTTGAGCCCGCACAAATCACACCTAGCAATCTTATTTTTACTGTTTATAACTGTAAAATACGACCAAAATGTGCTCGTTTTGACCCGCTTAGCCATTTTATAAAATTCTTCCCTCCTTCCTTTCAATTTGATGTCCTCTCAAAGGCATAAACTAAACAACTGAGAATTGCTTATAGGAAAACAACAGTGAGTATATTTAAATGTCTCGACACAGCAGTGAGGGGGTGGGGGTTGTGTTAGTAGGGCTATACTTCGCCTGCCAGAAACAGTTTAGAGCCAGCGAAGCTGCAGTTTAGTTGTTTATCTATTGACTGTTGTTAGCTAGATCCGCTGCTAGCGCCTGACCGCTGTCGCGATCCAGCGTCTTTGAAACGGTTTCCACTTAAACTGTTTACAGACAAGGCAGTTTCGTCTTTATGCTAAGATGGTAAACAAAATCGGCATTTTTCATCTTTATGCGAAGATAGTAAACAAAATCGCCATTTTTCATCTTAATGCGAAGATAGTAAACAAAATCTCTATTTTTCATCTTTATGCGAAGATAGTAAAAAAAATCTCTATTTTTTATCTTTATGCGAAGATAGTAAACAAAATCACCATTTTTCATCTTAATGCGCACTTAAACGCACAGGAACCACTCAAAAGATCTAAATAAAACTTCAAATGGAGGTAGTTTATCAAATAAAATCAAAACCATGTTCATTTCAGTAAGTAAAATACTATGTTACAATACTTTATCACTACAAATTTTATAGTTATAACATAGTTATGTAATAATATAAGTTTTTTTGAAAACATTCCTTCTTTTGTTTCAGCTGTCTCCCAGTTCTTTTTATTTTAAAATAAACGACACTTCCATAATTTTTAGTTTTTCCACCAGGAACACAAATTTAGGCGCTTTTCTCCCGACTGCGGCATTTAACTTTGAGTTCCACCCCTCTGCTGCATCGTTCGTCCGATGTCTCTTTCCGTGGACGTTCCACATACTTCATCTAATAGTGGTTTTCTAGCCACTGCTCCACGAAGTAGTCCAAGAATTCAGCAATCTTTACGTTGTTATCTGGAGCCGGAGCGTCATCCATCATGTTGAGCCAGGCATCGTCGATGTGTTCTAGTGGAATACGTGCCAACGCAGCACATCTTCTTACCGTGTTGGAAACCTCTAGGTTGTCTTTGAACTCCGACGTAAGACCTATTGTTTGAACCTTGCGCCATATACTTTGGCTGAAATGGAATGAACACCCTGATATCTGTGTCTGTGGTAGGACGCGTGAATCGCATCGAAACGATTTCTTGATTAGTCTTATGGACCCGGTACGAACATATCCCAAACACCAAAGACGGCTTTCCTTTTCTAGTTGTGATAACATGCGATTCTTCCTTCGCACAAAACATTAAAACTTACCACTGATGTTGAGCTACTGGGACTGTCCGTCAAACAATGCAAAAGTTATTCACATAGCATAGCAGAATCACTGACATTACGGCACCTTGGAACTTGAAATGACTTCCCGGTATTCCAACTCCCCTTGAATTAGTAAAGACATCTTTAGTAATTTTTCGTGATAGCAGGTCAACAACATCAGGGACTGTAAGCTGCCGTACTATGACTAGAAACCTCAAAATCTTCTTTATTTAGTTGTGCTAGAATACTCTTTTCCATATAGGGAATAAATATTACCGTAGGTCTCATTGAAAGACCTAGACCTGGGACCTATTTAATTTTTCGTTTTGATGCCCCGAGAGAGCAAAAACACCAATCGTAGAAAATATATGTAATTGGTGATTTAAGTAATTTGGTTATAATTAATTTCCATTCTAACAAATGAGCTGTTATATTCAATGTGATTAATAGGTTTACGTACCTCATAATCCGACAACCGGCTGAAATAGTAGGTTGTTTACATGTTTCGGCTTGTATCCGCATTGTCAAAACATTGCAGTTGGAAAACAATACTTAGAATTGTTTACTAATGTCCATAAACTTTCACACACACATACATGAACGAATAAAAATAAATAGGCCTATTACAATAAAGGCAACTGGAGTCTACAAACTTTTAAAGTTTGCTTTTTTTTATTTATGGCTATGTGTTGGTAAATGTATACTAGTATGAATTATACGATAACGAATTATACGATGTTTTAGGATGTTTAGGATTTGGATGTTCTAGGTACAATCCAAGAAATTTCACTGATTCTGTTGGCTGAACCAACGTTTGATTCAAGAGATGTGATAAAGAGTCTTGGATGGATCGGTTCAAGATACGGAAATTTCTAAACTGGGTTTTGGTGTATTCATTTTTAATCTGTTAACGTCAAGTCACTGAATGAGCTTGTTGACTTCGATGTAGGTTCTTTGTTCAAGTTCAGCTAAAGAAGGGCTAGAGGGTGTCAAAGAGGTGTCGTCTGCAAACAAGCAGATCTTGGCGTTTTTGCTTGAGGGAAGGTCGTTGATAAACAGAAGGAACAGAATCGGACCAAGGACAGACCCCTGAGGTACCCCCCTTATGACTGGAGCCACGGAGGAACTGAAATTCCTAGCTTCACGAAGAAATGCCCAACAAGAAAATTCGTTTCTGGATACCCCCAGAATAAAGCCAAGGGTTGAGTTAACTTACCTTGTAACCTTGTTATCTGTTTATAGAAAACCATTCGTGGTGTATCAAAATGTTGAGATATCAATGGATCACAAATTTTATTTCGCTTGATTTAGGAGTATACATGGTGGAGTTATTTCATTAGCAGAAATATTTGCTAAGAATATGTATTAATTAAAGATATACATTTGTTTATGTTTCATGATTAGCTAAATTATTAATGTTGCATGAGTACCTCATACACAGAATAGTGAATAATACACGAGCATGTTTAGAGCTAGAATTTATTTTGTTTAAAACCCAAGACATATAAATAGGTTGAATAGTGTTTAACATATAATCAATAAAAGTACTTGTATATTTATAAAAATACCATGGAACTTGTCACGCTGTACGAATCCCAAGCCCGACCAATCTTGGAATACTGCTCTGTCACCTGGAATCCTTATTAAACAGGACACGTTAAAATTTTATATACACACCCCGAGGAAACCGATCCAGACCTGTGTTAAAAAGGAGATATTGGCCCACAAATTATTTTTTTTAACTACGGAATATCCAGACTGATGAGATTTAGCGAAGATGTCTGCATAACTTGATTTAATTATATAAATATATGCTTTTCTTGATTATTACTAAGAATTTATTCCCTTTTTTATGGTTCAATAACATTTAAGTAATAATTCAATCTTCGAATTATATTATTTTACAATCTAATAAATTTGAAATATTTAAGACGGTTCTCTTCCGTAAAATTAATAATTTATTTATTTTGCTTCCAACGGTCCAAACAAACCAATTTACAATTATTTTTTTATATAATGCTTTCTCAATGTTCCTATAACTAAGGGTCAAGCCAAACATGCAAAGGGGCTTAAGAATCTACTTAATGAGAGAACTTGACAAGACAACAAGAACAACAACTAAAATCTGAGCAATGTTGACTAACAATGATAAATCTCTGATATAATTAACATTGAATAAAAATGTGTAGCCAACAAAGATAACAAAAATAATAACAACAACAACAAACAACAACAGCATAAACTACAATAGCAACAATAATAAATAACAACAGGAACGAATAAAGACAATAGCATATAACAATAATAATACTGCAATAGAAAATATAACAATAGTAATAAATAAATAAACTGATATTTTACATAAACAACAAATCAAGGCAGCGCCTCTCAGATCAACCAGTAACATCCTTTTTTTCAACGACTCGCCACTGATGGAAAAGAGGTCAATATCTTCCGGCAAGCTGTTGGCCAAGAGTTGGATGCGGGGAAATGTACTGTTGAACATGTACTGGGTTGAGTACTGGCGTCTAGCGAACGGATGAGTTTGGCGCAGGTGACGGGATGTGCGGAAGTTCAACTTATATAGTAGATCAGGTGCATCAATGTCTGAGTTAATTAGCTTCCTCAGGAACAGAAGGTCATTGATTTCACGTCGTGCAAGTAGCGGCCTCAAGTTTAACTGAAGTTGTAGATTCTGGATAGGAACGGTGCGGTAGTCATAACCCATCAGCACACCAACCAGACGAATGAAACGGCTCTGCACGTTCTCAAGACTCTCAATCTGCCCAATCAGGTAAGGGCTCCAAACTGGTGATGAAAACTCAAGTAAAGGCCTGACTAGATGAATGTAGAGGATTCTCAATGCATTGATAGAGAACATGTTGCGACTGTTCCTTATAATGAAATATAGGGCAGAATTTGCTCTCTTGCAGATACAATTTATATGCTCTTGAGGGTTTAAATTTGGTGAAAGTATGACGCCAAGGTCCTTGATCCTGAAAGAACGTGGGAGGGGTTGACCGTCAAGTAAGTAGGGGAAGATAATGGGTGTGCTAGATCTGGAAAAGGATATCACAGAGCATTTTGAAATATTCAGAGTCATTTCATTATCACAGCACCACTTCATCAGCGAATCAATACCGTTCTGCAGAACTTGGCAATCATCCAGGGTTTTAATTGTTTTAAAGAGTTTAGCATCATCAGCAAAGAGCAAAATGTTCGACCCCAGAGTATGCTGTACCAGGTCATTAATAAATATTAAGAAAAGAACTGGGCCTAAAAGTGATCCCTGAGGCACACCGGAGACAGCAGAGAAAGGTTGAGATAGACAGCCAGCAACCCGTACCCGAAGAAAACGATCCTGGAGATAACTTCTTAACCACGCCAAGAGGCATCCGCCAAGTCCAATAGCTTCAAGTTTGGCAACCAGGTGTTTGTGACTTACACGATCAAAAGCCTTCGAGAAGTCAGTGTATATGGCGTCCACCTGATGAGAATCCGTAAAGGCAGTTAGAATGTGATCCTGAAAAGCGAGTAGGTTGGTAGTAGTCGAGCGTCCCTTAATAAAGCCATGTTGTTCAGTACATAAGATACTCTTGAGATGGAATGTCAATCTCCTCAGAACCAGGGATTCGAAGATCTTGGCAACTGTTGACTGTATAACCACCGGGCGATAATTCTTCACATCAGCGGGGGAACCAGATTTGAAGATAGGTGTTATATAACCCAACTTGAGATTGGTGGGGAAGATGCCGGCAGCCATGAGCAGGTTGAAATATACGGTAAGGTGAGGAGCTAAAACGCTACTGCAGTATTTAAGAACCAATGGAGAAATGTCGTCAGGGCCAGCTCCCTTATTCACATAAAGCGAGTTCAACTCATCTTCAACCTCTACACAGCTCACATAGCAAGAGGAGATTGCGGTACATGCCTTGAAGTCGTATTGTGGTGGAGAAGAAGTCGGAGACCTGTATACAGAAGAGAAGAACTTAGAAAACAGGTTGGACATGCCTTGAGGTTTTTCAGCAGCTTCATTATCAAGCAACATTCGGGAAGGAAGTGATGAGGTCTTCTTAGACGACTTGATATAACTCCAGAAGACACGAATGTTACTATTCAGAGATGAGTCAATAGATTGAATGTAAGCTGAGTAACATTTCCTCGTAAGTCTGTTGCATGCCGCTCGAATTCCACAGAATTGATGATATAGACGGTCATCAAGATTCTGCTTGTAGCGCTTATGTAGGTGCTTTTTCTTAATAATCATAGATTTGAGCTCAGGGGAGAACCAAACAGGAAATGATCGTTTACCAATGTATTTAGATGGACATGCACTCCTTATAGTATGAGTAAGTTGGAAACAAAAGTCAGAGAACAAGTCTTCAACGGGAGCAATATTATCCAAAACAGGGTAGTTAAGGCGTTGAACCCATTCGAATACATGGGCGAGATCACACTTCCTTAAATTAGGGGCAAAGACACTATAGTTGAGGTCTTCTGTAGGATTGATATCCAGGTCCATCTCCAAAGCAGGATGGTGACTTTCAGCATGAAGAAGAGGGTCTATGGCGTTGTGGACATTCAAATGTATAGAAGAGAAGACCAGATCAAGAAGAACTCCACGATCATTGTAGACATTGTTGTACTGCTTTAGATTGAGAGAATTCATAATATCACAAATACATTGGGCTGGTGTATTGAGGTGGCTGAAAGGACTGGACCAGTCTACATTCGGTAAGTTGAAATCCCCAATAATCAGAAACGAATTTATGTCTTGCACTGTAACTGACAGTTCCTCCAGAATAGATGCAAATTCAATATACTGAGTAGAATTTTGATTAGGAGGCAGATAGACACCAGCCAGGATAAATAAAGAGTTCTTGAGCTTCAAGGCCACAAAGACACATTCAATGTTAAGAGAAGAAGGGAAGAGTTCTTAAGAATCAAACTTGTCACGGATCGCCACGATAACTCCACCACCACAGGTTTTCCGGCTCGATGCGATAATAATTGTGCACATCAATAAATGTGTGAATATTGTACGAGGCCAGAGCAGCTCAAAGATGATTCGACGGTTCCTCCGGGGCGTTCCTCGACTTTGGACTTAAGACTCCGGGTATGTTCAGGTGTTGTCCATATTCTCGTAGTCAGTTGTTCTCCTTGGGATGTCCTCTTCAGGTGTCCTTGGTCTTGAAGTGGCTGTAGTGGACATGCCATCTTGAGACTAGTCGGGATGATGTTCAACGAGTTAATTACGGGCATTTTCCATCACGATGGTAAAAAACAATACACCTAGATCTGGAATCTTATCCCGTCCTCAGGTGAAAAAAAAACTTAACTAACACATTACATACACAAATTCCCAACCTAAGTTGGAATACACTACAGAGAGTAGCAGTCAAACAACCATCTTGATTGAAAATTTCCGCAATAAACCTTTGAACAACATTAACTCACCATCACCAACAATGAACTTCAAACAAAGAATAATCGGGATGTTAACATCGGCTTTAGACTTCCGTGTTAAGTCCCTGCCCATTTTCATTTCTAGACACCCGATGAAGTCTTTGTTAAATGCTGACCATCTTTAGCCTCCTCTAAAATTGATAAACTATTTTTGTGTTTAAGACCTCCTTTCCCCTCTCAAATGTTTCATTCATGCCGTCGGGAAACACCTACCCATCATAGGTGGAATCATAGGTGGACATTTCCAATTGACGTCACCATTGGATTCCCCTCTTCCGATCAGCATCAAAAAGATATATACAATTCACGAATACTAGAAAAATGCCGGTATGGATCATAAACATAAACAAATGACGTTTTTGGTCCGAATCCTTTACTAATAAAAATAAAATTTGGTTTAGACAGTTCCATTTAAACAATGTTAAATAATGTTAAGTCAACTTAAATTACACTTTAAATATATGATATAGGCACGCGCAGCTTAACTTAAATATCAGGGTAGACATTCTATTCCCAAAACCGACTGAATCACCTAAGTCATAGATTTTTCCATAATAATTCAGAAAGAAGAATTTAGTAGGCAAATGAAACCAAAATAATTCTAAACACAAATTTATGTAACAAATAATTTTCTTTGAAACTCTATGTAGTATAGCAACTAAAACATTTTAGTTTAATGGATATAAAATAAATATGTCAAATACTTCTTAGCTTTCATACAGCATGTATATAGTTTTAGATACACTTTAGGCATTCATTATGTAATAAAAAATTCAAAACAGTTTTATTTGTTACCTAAGATTTAAATGTTTTCTTCATGCATAAGAATTTAATAAACAATTTGACATTTATGTTTAGTTAAATTTATATCTCGTGCCTAAAATAATTAGCCCCGAAGCCTATTAGATTACCTATGCCTTATTAACCCAAAGACATAATTAAAAAAAATCCTATACCAACTTGTATCAAACATGCGCGTTTCCATCAAAATTTTTGCAGAAACAATGCCCGAATAGTGTAGCCCAGCACTCTGTTTAAATAAATAAACTCTACTTAAACCAAACGAACTGGCGAGTTGTGATAAACTTGTCTACCAAAGTGTGGTAGCATACACCAATTTCACATGTGTGTTGTCTATTAAATACATCTATACGAGGATTATTCAGGCCTTGTAATAACCCTCGTAATACGAGAAATTGTTGTTTACATATTTATATATTGTTTATATATTTATATATTGTTTGTTATATATATATAAACAACAATTTTTCTAACCTCTCTCAAAGACATATCATACCAAGCGATATAAATAGCCTGTAATTGAGCTCCGACTATGTATATATAAATATATATATTAATGCCTTTATGTGTTTACCTATGTCTTTTAATACCCGGGTAATTACATACTGGAGGTAAAAAATACCTGAAATAAAGATATTTATCTTTATCATACTTGCATACATTACTGTACAATGCTGAAATTAAGTGTTTGTTGTTTACTTCACAGTGATGAAAGCTAAACTGTAATACCAAAACTAATAGTAATTAAATACCCCCGCCGCAGCAAACCTGCCGTCTAAGCGAATTTCCTTTTGGCCGAATTGATTTTCAATTGATCTATTTAAATAACATTAGGTTTAACGAGTACCTAGGTTTGCTGCTACAAGGAAACTAATAAAGTAGTGTGTTTTTAGTAAAATATTGATAGCTTACTATAAAATAAATAAATTTGCCAAGTTTGATCAAAATATATCCATAAACAAGCAAACTACAACATTTTACAATATTCTCCATAAGAATAACATGGGAATTTTAAATTTACCATTTTTTTAGTTTTCTCCGTAACCAATAACCGTACGAAAACACTTTGATATACTGAATTGTTTGTTTTTTTAAGCTCTTTAAAAAGGTTTAGAGAAAAGTTAAGAAACTTTGTGTTTTGAGGGTAAAAAGTGAGAAAAACCAATTTTTACCCCATAAAACCCCCCATAAAACCCTGTTCCCATGGTCCGATCATGCTGGATCGCGAACTCATTCAAGTTTATCCCGCCTTACACCTTCAAACCAAATTCCATCAAAATCGGATAAAAATTACTCAAGTTATCGTGTTCACGGACACATATATATAAATCTATATAAATATATATATATATATACATTTATCTATATATATATATATATATATATATATATATATATACATATATAAAAATTTTAACGAATGGTGTTTTTGGCCTCTGGGGACATTAAAATGAAAAAGTAAATCGGTCCTGGGCCTAAGTCTTACCATGAGACCTACGGTAATAGCTACTTCCCTATAGGGAAATTCGCTAAAAGTAATCAGATCAAGGAATATATGCTCCTACGTAAGATATTATAGATTGTATTTTGATGTTATGTTCTAATAGTTGAGGACCAGTCCAAACAACCCACCAAAGGATAAATAGAAATTTTTCGTTTTAATCATTAAAAAAAATAATTCAGGGCCTTCAATCTGAAACTATGCCTTTTATAAGCGTGGTGCAGAAATGAAATATACATACGAGATTAACCCCCCTCCCCCAAACAAACACAACAGGTTTTATATTGCATAATCATTCAAATTACAAACTCATTAAGTATGATATCCTTTAAAGTGAAGGGTCGTCTGCAACAGCGTTAGTTAAAAAACACTAAATATCATCGTGTGTCAGGGCGTGTAACATGATGTGTCAAGAATAATACACGTTAATGTCACTCAGTTTTATAAATTGCTTTCAGCCCTTTTTGAGAAGCAGACAAACTGTGGTGTATTGAACATTTGTTTAACTTTATATTAATGTTATCTTAATTTTAGTACCTACGTTCAACTAATTGTATAAATATTAGGTATCCATTACTACCAAAACATTACATCAAACATGGTGAACAATGTACAATGAATATGAATGAATATACATTCTTAATGAATAGAGTTCACCTTTTTAGTGTACACTAAACTGACTAGTTTGTCACTGAATTTCAGAAATTATTCTTCTTTAGTAGCACTAACAGTGTCTTATTCAGTAGTTGTAATTTCAATAAGTGTCCGCGTGTGTAAGTTGCTTCTTACATAAGCTAGACATAGAGTCACAATTGTGAACTTCATTGCGATTTTATATGTGCGCGGCTATATATTTGTCTAATATAATATCTCTCCATATTAAAATTAATATTTTGTACACATTATTTACAAAATATTTACATGAATCAGCGGGAGTGCGTGTGCATTGGGAATGGCAATTACTAATTGTTTCTAAGAATACAAATTATTTTTATTTCAAGCGTACTAAACCCAGATGAACACAAGCTAAAGTCAAAGCATATGAATCGTAGATTTATTATGTTATTTACAGTTGTGAAAGGAAAAAAGAGTTTTCCTAGCCTCATTTAAACATAAAAATAAACGTTATAATTACATGATGTAAAATAAATTTCCTGAAAATGATTTAATAATAACTAGCTGTGAAATATTAACCTCGAGAAACTAAGCTGTGCTTAAAGTGCTTCTCTCTACTTAAATAAGAGGACAAGTAATAAACGTTACTGTCATTTCTTTATTACTTAGTTAATTGTTGAAAGAGCAAACTCAAATGAAAAACAAGTTTAATAAGGTAAGTTAAAACAGTTTGTCACAAAGAAAGTTTTAAAGTGTCTTTTCAACTATTAAGTATTCCTTAATGTGCATTGTGATTTTACTTTAATGTAAAACATTTTTAGTGTCAAAACGTATTTAACCTCTTTTGCAGTTGTTGATTGTTGCAGTTTTATTGCTAGTTACTTAAGTAACAATAGAAAATAAACTACTAGATATTATATTTAACTTTGCATCTTGTCTTTGTGCAATTTCCTTTGATAAAGTTTCTCAAATATCGTAAAATTATTATTTTTTGTTACTGAAATAATGCCAAGTAACAATTATGCTGCAGTGAATTCATTTCGAATCTTAAATTCCTATAAATCATCACGATAAAAATAAGTTCAACAGAGTTTATGAAAAATTATCCAGTTTCAGTAAATTAACTGATTATTTGAAAATAAATTGGACTTTTTGAAAAGTTTTATACTGTTGTTTTGGGATTACCATTTTCTAAGAATGAAGGGTATAAGATGGTTTTTTAGTGAAGCAATTCTTAGATTACTAAAATAATTTGCTTGCATTTGGACCAACAGTATAACATAATGAAAAAATAAGTGAATAAAAACTTGGCAATCTAAATGACTGGCAGAGTGAACGTGATTGAAAAAACCCCGTCTGCAGAAAACCTGTAGACTAAGTGAATTACCATTTAGCTGGGTGGATTTCTACTTAAATATTTCTGTTAACCTGTAAGATTAATTTCCTATTGAAATAAATCTAATAAGTATTTAGGTTTTCTGCTCCAGGGAAGGTCATGAGGAGTGTTTTTGTATTGAAATGTTTATGGCTCAGTATACAATCAACAAATTTTCCAAATTAGATCAAAATATATTCATAAAACACTGACTACAACTGTTAGTTTATTTATTCCACATTAAAAAAAACGTGGGAGTTCCAATGTTACAGTTTTTTTTATATTTTATCATTTACCTTTAGGCATACAAATATTGCCTAGGTCCATTGGCCTTTAGGTTATGTTTCAGTATTCAAAATCATTAGAAGCCCCCCTGCAACCCCGATCCAATAGTGAACTCATTCGAATAAAAGTAGATTTACACGTTTTCACCAAATTTCGTCAAAATCGAATCATTTTTCCTCGGGTAATCATGCTGATGGACACATACACACACATTCCCACCATACCTATACCTGTGGGTATACCAAACTATTTGGACTACTATTTTGGAAACTATTTGGTATACGTGGGGTTTTTACCAAACTATTTGGATATCATGGCACACGGCCGTAAAATATCATCGGTTCTTTTAAAACCTTAAATTAAAAATAACTGCAAGAACGCTCCTTGATTAAAAGAAGCAAAAAATCGTAAGAATCGTGTGGACGTCCTTCCAATAAACTCAAACCAAAACTCAGAAAATTCTTCAGACTTATTCTTAATTTTTTTTGCGACCTTTTTGGCAAATTAATAAATTAATCACATTGTTGAATTTAAGCAGCTTATGATTATTTGTTCTAGTTTCAAAAATACTCTAAAAGATGTATCCTTTTGTATATTTTAATATTAACATGATGATTTCATATTGTTTCAATAAAGCATACATCAATAAACAATCCTAATAAATTGCGTGTTGATATACAGACTGCCCCAAAAGTCCTGTACCGGTTTAAAATTTATCGAAATATTTAAAATTAAGCTAAATAACTTTGCACAAGGTTACTGGACATAAACATTTATTTGATCACATATTCAGTGATCCGTTACTTCATCGGGGGAACGGCTTGCTAGGAGTAAAAAAAAACTTAAATTAAACTTGCACATCAAATAAAAGGTCTTTATTAGTTGAATAAAATGCCGAAAACCCTAATTCAAACGGAAAAAGAGTAAAAAAATGACAGCTATTTAAAGGTGCATTGAATTTGCAATTACGTAAAACACTACCTGCTCAGGGTGGCACCCGCTAGAAATCGTAAGAAAATCAAAACCGTATGCATACGTCAATATGTACATCTAATAAAAGGAATTTATCAGTAGAATACAATGCTTGCAAATTTAAGCTCAAAATAACAACTGAGTAAGAAATGGCAGTCGTTCAAAGGGCTAAAGGTGAGTTACGGCCCGGACAAGAGAGACAGGCGAGTTGCGGCCCAAGTATAAACATGTATACAATCTATGAGGATGTAGATGTCTATCAATCAGTTCCTCCACTGCTGTGCTTGGTGAATGTTCTAAATCTATTCTTATGGAGTGTATTGTTAAAGAGAAGCCAAAGCCGCTCGTAGTTTATGAGGTATTCAAGTTTAGATTTTACAAAACATTGAAGAACGATGTTCAGCGATGGCCATGCTGTGATAAAAAGTGTAAGTCTTTCTTAAAGCTAGGTGTTATAAATGAAATAATTGAATTCTGACTGACCACAATCGTGATCGATGCGACGATACCGTTCTGAATAGGCAAAATCTGAATAATAAGGTAAAAAGAAAAGCAGTTGAAGAAATTAGTCTTAGGTATCATAGGGCTAACCAAGTTCAAGTTGAAAGTTTTTGAAAAGGTGTACATTTTTCAATTTTTAATATTTGCCAACATAATAAACCTATGTACAATGGAGTGCAAACCAAACTAACACAATAAACTGATTTCTTAAATTATGTACGAGGTACCATTAAACCAACCATATCCTTGGCCGCAATAACCCTTTAAAACTTGGGCCGCAACTCGTACAAAACTTTTTTCAGTCTGGGCCGCAACTCATACGCAAAATGAGGTTCGGGCCGCAACTCACCAACACCGGTTCAAAGATTTAGAATGGCATATTAAATAAATCTTTGAACAGCTGTCATTTTTTTACTTGGTTGTCCGTGTGTGTTCGAGTTAGCCGAATTGCATCCTACTAATAACCGGTACGGGATTTTTGGGACAGTCTGTATATCCATAAAATGATTTTAGCAAAATGACATAATTTCGTAAAAGGCACATTATTTGCACGTATTGTTCTGTACTTTCTATGCAACTATTTATAAACATCAATCGCTTTGCACAACTTATAAACATGTCAGTTTTAAATTTCAGTAAAAATGTGTCCAAAGGGTTCATTGACCCATGATGCGCAAGCCTCATCACTCTCCTTTGTTTATACAATACCTCAGTGTGGTCTACACACAGCTGCCTAGCAAGCAATAGGATGTTAATCGGACTTCAGACTGTATAGTTCAGTCAACTCTTTTACTCAGAAATGCGAAGTATAAAGCTATTTTTTTTAACAGACGTCCTTTATGGTATGTAAAATCACACCCTAAAAGTCCCCGCCCGTGTGCTTCCCCCGTTTTACGAAATAAAGAGTGGGAGGGGTCACGACTTATTTAAACTTGTCCGTGAACACGATAACTTGAGTAATTTTGGTGCGATTTTGATTAAATTTGGCTTGAAGGAGTAAGATGGGATAATCTTGAATAAGTTGGCAAATCAGCATGATCGACCATATGAATGGGTGTTTACGGGGGGTTTTATGGGGTAAAAATTCGGGTTTATGGGGTAAAAATAGAATTTTCTCTTTTTTGACCCTGAAAACACAAACATTTCCAATTTCTCTCGAAACCATTTTAAAAAGCTTTAATAATCAAATATTTTAGTATATTAAAGTGTTTTTTAAGGTTATTGGTTACGAAGAAGATTAAAAAAAATATAAATTTAAAATTCCCATGTTATTCTTTATGGAGAATAAGTTAGCTGTTGTAGTTTGCTTGTTTATATTTTAAAAAGCTTTAATAATCAAATATTTTAGTATATTAAAGTGTTTTTTAAGGTTATTGGTTACGAAGAAGATTAAAAAAAATATAAATTTAAAATTCTCATGTTATTCTTTATGGAGAATAAGTTAGCTGTTGTAGTTTGCTTGTTTATGGATATATTTTCATCAAACTTGACAAATCAGCTTAATTTATACTAAGCTAATGATATTTTACTAAAAATTGCAACTTCATTACTCTACCTGTAGCAGCAAACCTAGGTACTTCTTAGGCATAATGTTGTTTAAATAGATTTCATTAAAAATCCAATCGGGCGAATGGAAATTCGCTTAGTATGCAGGTTTGCTGCGGCGGGGGTATTTTCATACAAAGTTGCACTGTCCTAAATTTACTTTATCAATGGTTTTCGTCAAAACCAAATTTTTTTTTCCTTAAAAAGTATATTTAAGCTGGTAATAGTATGAATAAACTCCAGAACAAACTTTGACAATGGTCTAAAAACATAACATAAGCATGGTATTAAATAAATAATGTACAGGATACAGTATTATTTAGAGTTTTACTATTATATTTTAAGTACAATCAGTAAAGATCACTAACATAAAATAATATTTGTACAAATTGGAATAACTAGCCTACTAACTTCAATACGATATCTAATTGTTTATGGGTAGGTCAGTAATAATTATATTGGAGCCATATAAGTCATAAGTTTGTTCTTTAGATGTATATCCATATTTTTCATCTAAAAAGGTGTCCATGATAAAAAGGTCACGTGACGAGACCACCCCCCACCACCGTTCCAGGCCGAGCCAAACGCTTCCGAATCATGCCGAAAATAGCCGAGGTCCTTGAATACGCGAAGTTTGCGTACAGGATTTAGGGAAGACTGCGTACATGCCGCCAGGTTGATGTTTGACGAGGATGGGACAAGGCCTGACCTTTGAGGCAGTGGAATTTGACAGGCAAAGTTTGCGTACACCATAACCACACCTAACTGTTGACATTAAACATTTGACTTAAGTAACAAATCAGTTCTTACGGATTACATAAAACGGATACAAATGAAAGTATCGAGCTTTGAAATCACTATGTAGATAAACAAATACTGTATGTGCAGATTTAATAGCAGCTCATACATTACTTGACAGATTTGACTGCCAAATTCAAGTCTGGTAATGTATACAGCGACCTTTCGACCTTGTCATTTTTATTCCTTATACTATTCTTATAATGTACACTTTTAGCAGCCACTATTTACATCAAAGTCATTAGTAATGTACAGTTTCTTAATTAAAATTATTTACATCGCTTGGTTCTGTTTGGTTTGTAGGCATAACAAACCTGTTGTACTTGGCTAAATGTAGTGCTCTATTTACAAGTGATCTATTTACGGCAGCTTATTACAGTTATCTTGTCACTTATTATCAAAAGGAAACAATAAAACCGTGGAAAAAAGACGATGGTGGATGACGGCTGTCAACAGAAGTCGCACAAAATAAGTAATTGTTTAAAGGAGGAATAATTATATTTTACTTTGGTATTTATATCGATCACCGGACCTATCGCGAATCAAACAATGTTTTTAGTCAATTACGTATAATTACTTCAATATCGTATATATTTTTTGTTTATTTAGCATAACCTAACCTAACTTATCCGCAGTAAGATTTATTTCTACAACAAAACTTATTATTACAAATAAAAATATGTTTTAAGTTTTGGTCATTTACATCTCATCAAATGTTAAATTTTGAAATAGCCGGATTTTCAATGCAGCTGTTATTTTTATAAAATTGCAGTGTATTCAATGTAGACATTTTGGAGGAAACTTAACACTACTTCATTTGACAGTTCACTCATCTTGCAACAACAAAATAATTAATAAAAAGTACAAAGGTATAAATGTAGTTATGTTTATGTGTTGGATATTTATATATTTAAATGCTATGAAATCGAAATAATAAAGACACGCAACACGGGTATTGGGACATCAGGCTGTCAATATAGCTAAAATAAAAATCATGTACAATTAAACATGACTGTCTCAAAACATGTTCTGTGATAGGATTAATAATATCATCGTAATAGATACTGTACACTTACCAGCTTTGAGTGAGGTGGAATCTGCATCCAAAAATCTGAGCATCTGGCCAAACATTTCTTGCGGCGTTGTGTATGGCTATCTCGAAGTCAACCATGATCTTTAATATCCTATCGCCACTCATCATCACCTTGAGTTTGGTAAACAGTTTCTGGTAAGAGCTCTCTTTTTTGTTTGGTAGCAGGCAAAAGACAAGGGGTATATAATGTGAATTGATCACAGCGAATACAGTAAATAATTGCGTAAAAAAGTTGCAGCAGTATTGGAAGGTCCCGTCCATAAGAATCGTTTCGCTTTCACTTAGAGCTTGAATGTTGGTGGAACACCCAAAAATAACAATATTATTTTCTTTGTCTTTTTCTAGCAAAAACTTTTCCCCCCTCTCAGTATCTATTGTTCCTGAGTCTAGGACTTCGTGAGTTTCTGCTGTATTTTTTGGTAAAGCTGGTGAATCTTGTCTTCTTGCATACCACATAGCCTTGAGGAAAAGATGAACATGGCTCATACTTATGTTTTCACCTAGAGTATTTTCTACGATCTCAGTCCGAATGATTTTCTCAGGCCTCTCAAAAAGATCGACTTTTGCTTTTCTTTTACAGTTATGTTTTAGTTCTTCCCTTGAATACTTTTTCAATTCTTGCAATCTGAAACAATCACAGCTTAAACAGTACTATTAGGGCTAAGCAGTACACTCTCGCCGAGACGAGACGGAGCAGGTGAGGGCAAACTATTCGGAGGGAATTCCTTCCCCGCCCGCCGGGAGAAATATCGTACTTGCTCCAGGTAGAATGTTGGTGAATTTGGACATTAGAAACGACCCCAAAAATGTTGGCGAATTTGGACCTGGCCAATGTACGCAGTCTTCGCTAAATTCCAGTTGTACGCAAATTTCGCTGTACGCAAACTTTGCGACACCCCTTTACAACACCTTGTACTGTATTGTCTGTCTGGGAACGGTACAGCGGAATTAAAATCGGAACGGAGCATCCGAGCAATTTCTTCCAATCCCAAGCCCTCTTTATAACACTGATAGGAAATGAGTAGCCATTTAATGATGTTATGTAATTAATTGGGGCGGGGCCGTTTTGACGGATCTGCACCAAACTTCACAAAAACCATACTTGAATAATACTAAATAATGCCTGAAAGTTTCATTAGAATCTGTCAAGCGGAATTGGAGTCCATGAGGTACATACATACATAGTCGCTCTTTTATAGATGTAGATATTTAAAATCAAGGGGTAAAAATTATTCGTGCAGCATAAGGTAGGTCTGCTCTAGTGAAGCAAAAAAATAGTTAATTTTAATTCCATGTAAAGTTGATCTGTTTTACGCGTACTCTTCAATTTTTTAGTGATAGTGTTTAAAAATACCAAACCACGTTTTGTAAACAAATCCAACAACAAGCGAGATTAATAACCTTGATTATATTGTGAATTTGGCTTAAAATGCCCACTTTTTATGGTCGCCATTTCATTGAAAAGTATAAGTATTTATGTTACTTACATAACGGATTTAATTGCAATAAATTGAATCGGTGCAACTGCAAATAAATTGAATAACTAAGGCATCAACCAGATCGGGAACCGCATATTTTTGTGTGTATCAAATTGTACTAAAAACACATTATTTAAAGGAATATATATTCTTGAAAGCCCGATTATATAAATTGATTAATCATGTCACCTTCAGACAACATAGCCTGCACGGATTTTGATCATTTTTGTTGCTGTACGATATCGACCGTTACAATTCATTTACCGATCTCGTATGGTAATCAACTTTTCAGACTAGAAATGTTAAAATTTACGTCCACAGTATTTACAAGTGCACTTAATGTATTATTGACACTAGCTGTTACCCGCGGCCTCGCCTAGTTTGACTTCATACTAAGTATTGACAAAATATTGATTTCCGTATCAGTTTGAGCGTTATTTCAAAAAGGTTTTCATTATTACTTTGAAGAACAATATTGGACCTAATTACTAAATGTCAGGGCAGCACCCTGTCAAAACGAAATGAAGACAGAAAAGATGTCTATTATAGTAAATCGAATTATCTAAAGAGATGGAAATATATATTTAGCTTACCATGCTTGTCCGAGGTGGAACCTGCATCCGACAATTCTCGCCTGGGCTCTGCAGTGATCGCATTATAGATAGATTGTTCAAAATCTATCACTACGTGATTCGGCTGTAGCTGCAGGCACCTCTTCTCACATTCAAGCACAATAGTTTTTGTATAGCACTTTGGAATGTTTCAGTTTTTTTATCCCGAAGAAGGAATACCCATGCACCGTGAACATCTGCGTAAAGTGTGTTGGAGCGTACTCAAACGTACCATCCATTAATAGAATTTCACTATCACAAAGGAACTTTAAATTGGTTTCACACGCGAACATCACTATCCCATGATTGTCTTTGTCATTTGCCAGCAAAATATTTTCTCCCCTAATGCTTGTAATGTCCAATTCGTCCAGGGCAACTTGAACTTGGTCAACAGATCTTGGTAATTTAGGAAACAGCTTCAGTCTCACAAAGTTGATGTTTTTACGAATCCTAGCCATATCGTTGCTTGTGATGGTTTCAATAGTTTTTTCTTGGTTTTTAAGTTCATCATGTATAAGTTTGGCCGGCCGCTCACCTACACACTCGGTTGCCTTCCTCTTCACTGCGTTGTTCACCTTCCTCCGATTCAACTGTTCTTCACTTAGATGTTCGTGGCTATGAACACCCGTGCACCTGGATTCCAAGTTTCCTTCTTCTAATGTGTAGATCACTGCAGAACACGATTTAACACTACATCGCCACCGTTCCTCTTCTGAAATCTTCAGCTTATTATCAAATTGGAATGTAAAATTTTCTTTTACCAAAAAGGGCAACCCCTTTGAACTAAACATTTTTTTCATCGCGCACAAACTCTGAACTGAACTAACTTAACACGACAACCTCTCGAATTAAACTGAGATACTGCCGTGGTGACCACGGTGGAAACAAAGTTCGGTATTTTTAACGGTTGCATTCCATACCAGCAAATATTATTGGCGTAAGCGTTGACATGCTCGGATACAAGAACGCGCATTAGCATACCTTTACGTATACCTTTAGCATACGACTATCGCTATAATAATTTACTAAAGAGTATTAGCAGTTTAAGGCTCTTTTAAATATACACACACACACAAAATATTGGATACTGGGTTAAATTAGAAAATACAAAAACACAAATTTATTTACAATAATGGAACTTACAGCAATTTACTCATATTTATTTGTAAGGACACATAAATATTCATAATTTTAATAAGAGATTTATCAATTTGACCAGGGTTTAAACAGATTTCCTATAAGGATAAAGTCGTTACCACGATGGCGTATGGCCATTATAACTTTCCGTTTCAAAGTCCCCATAGGCTAAAAACACAGTTTGGTAAAATGAATATGTATTCATATATGTGAGTACGTTATATTTTATTACTGTACATACTTAAAATTTTCAATTTTTTTCTTTAAGTAGGCTATAATCTTTATAACTAACTACTGTATTTCAAATAAAATCTTACAGCCTTTAAAAGTAACACCTTTAAATGTACAATTCCAATAATATCAGTAAAAGTTTACGCCAACTCTGTTAAACTCCCAATTGAAGAATGTCGTGTGAGGAGCAGGGATACTTGTCAAACACAACTGTTTTGATGGTTCCTTGATTCTCATATTGTCAACACCTCCCGTGCAACAGACCTGCAGCCTAGGTAACCATATATACAACCCCTGTTAATAACGCTTGATTACCCAATTAGACTGCCTGACTGGACGATGCGCAAGTCGGACGTTGGGGTGCGTTAAAATTTGTCGACCCCCCGCTGGTGACCCGGGATTTTGCGCAAGTCGGAAGCGCCCGGCATCGCACCGTGCCGGCATCCGGCTTCACTACTAATCCGACGATTGCCTTTAAGTTGTGTATACTTTATTAACATGTTATAGAGCTTTAAAACTTTTACATCAAGAAATAACCCAAGAATTACAGCATTATAACATAAGTTCTAGCTAAAAAAAGTAAAAAAATAACTATAGGTAATTAGTTTTTAATGCTTAACGGTTACAGGTATCACACTTTATCACATGACCTTCTATTAACAAACATATTTTACTGCATCTAAATCAGTTTTTTGTAATTCTGTTTATCTTACCGTTCTCAAGCGTTGCACGTTTAAGCGTGGTTTAAGTAATATTCGCCCCCTCCCCTCTTCTTTCTTTATACCGGAAGAAGCACACAGGGGACGGAAGAGGACTTTTAGGATATGGTCAAGGATATCATAAAGAACATCTGTGCCAAAATTCAGCTTTATATCTCGCATTTCAAGGTTTCCATGATTTTTTTACCAAGATTGACTGGGATAGTAGTTTATCATATTTGCGTTATCAAACTTGGCATTCCCTCTGAAATCAAAAAGACGGACACTTAAAAACTACTTTCCATGAACTAATAATGCAAACAATGTAATAACATTCAATCAGTCAGCCATTTTACTGCTGTGATTACTTCTAAAAGATTTTTCTTTGTCACATTTATTTCAGTATTCAGTGTTAAGCCAAACACAATTAGATAAACATGATAAACCATAAACAATGATAACAAGAGAAAAATATGAGAACAACAATTTTAGACAAATCTTTGTTAATTATGTATAGACACCTTGATTCAGATACAGTTTGTAGGTAAGTTATAACAATTAGTAGTTGAACCTCTGTAGCGTTATCAATAGACCAAGTTAAACAATGGGACAGGAAGGGCTACTGACTTTCAATTGTGTCAAAGTTAGATATTGTCTGCTAAGGTCATTACTTATTAGTCCATAAAAACGTTATATTTCTTATTTGAAAATAGAGAAGAAAGGGGAAATGTATTTATGGAATTGTTTGAGATAGGGAGTCCTCAATATCATGATAAATTTGACTTTTATTTAGTTTTCGACGCCATGAATAAAATTTTTTTCCATCTAATTACCTGGTTGATTTTTAAAGGTTTTTTAGGCGAAGGTTTATTTTCCTGTAGCCGATGGTTTGGGGCAGAGACTTCCAAATGACATAGTTATGACAATAAACCATACTGTGAGTTGCATTGTTAGTAGTATAATAATATCGCAATTTCGACTGAGCGTAATGTTATCGATAAACTTAAGTGAGTTTGGTGAATTTATGTTTAAAATACACCAGACTAAACTGAAATCTTCTAGACAGCCTGTAACGGGTTACTAATTTGACTAACTGTTCAGCATATGTTTAAAGACAAAAGCATTCTAACTATATTTATTTCAAACTGACTAACATCAATAGAAATTTTCATGAACCAATAAGGACCCAAACATTTCCTTTCGGAAAAATTAAATGCAATACATTAGAATGTTAAGATGCGTGAGTGGGTTAAGCAGTAACAAGCAAAAGTAAACGGGTTTAAGAATCTGAAACATACTTTCTCCAATGAGCATGTCAATAACCTAACACTATTGGTGGAAGTAACTTCGATATTTTTTAGGAAAATAAAATAATTTCAATAACATTTGAACCGTTATTTTTGCAGCAATGGGGATTTTATAATTTTGTTTTGGTTAGAATTTAGAGGGCCACAGCATACTGAATTTTAATTCAAATCTATCAGGCTGTTAAACCACATGGAGATACCATAGATTAGTAGTCCGAAGCTCTGCCGTGTACACTGTACAGACTTTCACCCTCCCCTCGCACGCTCAAAGACACTACTTTGAAAACCAGTAATATGTGTTCATGAGGACCCAAAATAGATCCATCCACCCTAAACAAAAATTTGAATATTTTGATGAAAACCATGTTTCTCCATGTACTATTTATAGAGTGAGGAAGTAAAAAAAAGGAGCGATAAAATAAAACAAAAATCACTATTGATGACAATAATATTTGCATTTGTAGTTATTATTATTTTATTTCATACTCACTACTCAGGGAATAAGTAAACCCATTTTTGTGAGAACTAGTTCAAGCAAGAAAGCCAAATGGGTTTTTATACAACACGAAACACGTTTTTTCTATTTAATATGTGTATTTATGCGTGAAAATATAATTATATATACAAAATATAATTAATATGTGTGAAAATCTTAGCCATTAGTTTAATAGATTCACTGTCGAAATATTATCAATGATAAAATTTATAGTTTAATGTATTTGGAAATAAACCTTTAGTGTCAAGCATGCTATGTATTGCTTACCAAATGACTCGTGACTACATTAATCTAAACCTACCTCATCTAACTTTGTTTATAGGTATGGTGGAGCTTTGTATTTCCTTTGGGGATAAGTTTATTCATTATTAAACTTTTATGACTTTTTAATATACCTTATTATGTACTTTGCTAATCGTAAAGCCTTTTTAGTTGTGGGTGTATCACTAGATTAAGAGAGAATTTAGTCTACAAATCAATGTTTGTTGTTTTTAAGGCTCTTAGGGAAATAACATAAATTATGTGCACAATACTCTTAAATGTAATAAAAAAAAACTGAATACAAATTTTGATTTGGTATTTGGTATTGTCAACTGTCCTGTTCTATTGTTTTTAAGGTTTAATAGTCACCCATCATTTCCGTAAAAAATAATCTAATTCTTTTTATCAACGATATTATCTGCATAATACATATATATATTACACATATATATATATATATATATATATATATATATGTGTGTATGTATGAATTATATGTCGCGAACAATCATCAAACGTATCATATTTTATTGGAAGTAGATAATGGTATGTTCTTCTAGTATAAAGTATCTACTATAGGAATTAAGCATTTTCATGTACTCCTCAGAATACTTAATCTATTACACTTCAAAGAATCACAGTTGTAATATTTATTAAATATTTGGATGCATCAAAAGTTAGTTATAGATACTTAAAGAGCCTTAAAGAAAAGAAAAAAAACTGGCTGGTTCTGATATTTTTTCAAACAATCCTGGAGAGAGTTCTCGCGGATAAATTGTATATATCATTTCTAGGGCTCTAATTGACTTTTAACCCCAGCTAAAGTTTAATGACCGTGTCTAAGCAGTCACTAAAATGAGCGTGGTTTGAAAAGACCCTCTTTCTGTTTAATGAACCATATTTTGTTCCTTTATACAGCTTTTAAGTATAAGTACAGTAAGCCATACTCTCTATCGGTAATCAGCCAATGAGATGGTCGAATAGTGGCTAGTCTTGGTGTTTGAGTACCTGGGAAGAAAATCGAGGAGAGATTACAGCGGGAAAGTTTTGAGTGCGTGTGCAAAGTTAAAAGGTACCAAGTTAGGCACCTTTTCCAGTGTGTAAAGTTTTATGTGAATTTATAAAGATCTAAAAATTTCTTGTAACTTAACGATGTAATTTTTTTCTGAATTATTCTTGATGTTTTTTCAAAGTGTTTATTTATTGTTGCCCACTTTTAACTTCTTATTTTATAAATAATTGTTATTTGTTTTGTTACACGTTTTGTAACACATTTAGCAGTCTTATGTCTCTTATATCCTTTCACCTCTCTAAAACAACTAACCGAGAGTATCTTTATTTTAAGAGAGGCATATATATATATCATAAAACGCAACATTTGCAAACCCGACATAACCGGTAGTCAATGGTTGTGAGACAGACTTGATTAATCATGGTTTTCTCTGAATTAGTGTTAAGGTATCAGTTAGGTAATGAACAGAGTAGTTCCCCGCTTTTTGTTTTACTAGTAACGGTCCAGAAATAATGATAGCAAAACAAACAAACACAAGCATAGCTACTGAACACATTTAAGTACTGTTTTTTGTACCAACTGAACCCATCTGGGTTGAACAATGAAACTAATTTAGTTGAAAATTTGACATTCAAAGATATTGAGGACATAAACAAATCTTCTTGCCGACAGACCAACATCAACATCCAGTCCGTGATTACGTCATTTGTTAAGATTCTATGTCAAGTTGAGCTAACTAATTAGAGAACCACTCGAAATATTATCTGTCTTTATCCAGTTCTGAAATACATTATCCTCTCGTTTCCTAACAGTATATTTTTCATGATTGGTTGTTTAGTTTGAGCTGTAGATACAACAAATGTGGTGGTTAGTTTCAATACTTCTATATTGATTCGAATTTTTACTTAATGTATTATGAGGTAATTATTAATGAACTAGCAACAGACCCCTTTGTGGTTAAATGCAACGGTCTTTAGAAAAATAATAGTTATACAATCCATGGGCTACTTTACTCACTAATATTAATGGTACATATAAAGCACATAACTTTAGAAACACACATATACAGGGTGGCTGGTCATCAGTGTGACAAATTTTTTTGGCGTAAGTACAAAGTAAATGCAGTGTTATGATGCATATAAAAGGTTCCAAGTCCAAAAATTAGCTTCCCAAAGAATTATTTTATGTTTTTCAAAAATAACTATGTTTTCAAACTTAATACAGCTATTTCTCAATTACCGGTAAATGGATGTCAATTGAGTAGACAATGTTATTTTCGTGTTCTACATTAAATTTTGAATAAGAATAACAGAAAATGACGGAGGATCAGTTGTAAAAACCCCATTGTAAATAGATTCAAAGATAAAAATTAAGATGTTTGATACAAATTTAAAAAACATTGGTCTATTGTATTTGTTCACACCCTGTATACAAGAAAGTGGCAGATTATGTTAAAAACTGCGCCATTTTATAAGCTTTCTAACCATATGCTACACTATTGAGGTTTAGATATTCTGTTGTTTGTTTTAGTGGTTTGAATACCAGAAAACAGGGAACTTTTTTACTGTTTTTACTGTTCAAGCTGAAACAAAAATACAACTTTTGCTTAATACATGCCGGCTTTCTATGTTTTAAATGTTAAAGACACCCTGTTTTCTGGTTTTCAAACCACTCAAACAAACAACAGAACCTCACTAAACCTCAATAGTGTAGCATATGGTTAGAAAGCTTATAAAATGGCGCAGTTTTTAACATAATCGGCCACTTTCTTGTATACAGGGTGTGAACAAATACAATAGACCAATGTTTTTTAAATTTTTATGAAACATCTTAATTTTTATCTCTGAATCTATTTACAATGGGGTTTTTACAACTGATCCTCCGTCATTTTCTATTATTCTTATTCAAAATTTAATGTAGAACACGAAAATGACATTGTCTACTCAAATCCATTTACCGGTAATTGATAAATAGCTGTATTAAGTTTGAAAACATAGTTATTTTTGAAAAACATAAAATAATTCTTGGGGAAGCTAATTTTTGGACTTGGAACCTTTTATATGCATCATTACACTGCATTTACTTTGTACTTACGCCAAAAAAATTTTGTAACACTGATGACCAGCCACCCTGTATATCACTAAGAACACACTTTAACAGAAATGTAAATTGTGAACAACAACATGCAAACAAATATAAATTAATTGTTATTTCACAATACAACAATCAGCCGTCAAATTAACAACACATGTTTTTTGTTATATGATTAGTATTGGATTATGTACACCAGCAAACCCATTACTTCCATAAATCTTTAAAAAAATCAAACTTTCATAATTATTTGCAAATCCACATGAATGACATCCATAAAAAGATCAAACAATATCCCTTCAGGATGCCCTAGATGCCGTAGAAGAGTGGTGTTTCAAAAATTGCATGGTGCTTAATAAGGATAAATGTTTTTACCTGTCCTACCATAGAACTCGTTCAAGACTTAATACAAGTTACACTCTCAGTGGTTGTAGTCTTCAGAGAAAGGACGAAGCCAAGGACCTTGGGGTTTTGATGCACTCCTCTTTAAGTTTTACAAATCACATCAATAGCATCTCATCCAGAGCTAGCAGGAATTTAGGTCTAATATATAGATCCTCACACTACCTCACAAATCCATCCACACTTAAGCTGCTCTACTGTGCTTATGTGCGACCCATACTTAAATACGCATCTGTTGAATGGTCCCCACACACCAGGTAACGGCAGTGTCAACATTGCAGGCAGTACAGAACAGACTAATACGCCTGGTCGGCCTGAGACTTGGATTTACTTACAGATCAGTGCCAATGGATGAAATATCTTGTCTGCTGAAGCTGGATACACTGGAAACCCGAAGGAAACTCCAGGATATAATCTTTCTATTCAAACTTGTCAACGGAGAAATAGACTGTCCTGAGATACTGGAGGGAATTCATTTTCGCGTTCCTAGTGGCACAAGGTCTACGGAACTCTTTGGTAGAGCCCACCAGTCCACCAATTATGAGAAGAACAGTACGTTGCCCAGAATACAACGCCTCGGCAACATCGTTTCCTCCAGCGTTGACTTCTTCAACAGCAACCTGGCGAGTTTTAGAAGAGCGGTTAAGCAACGCCTCATCCAACAACGACAGCCCAGATCATAAGTGGAGGCAGCGAGTTGTGCGGTTGTGTTTGGCGATGCCTTTAAAGGGTCGCATACGGAGTTTGTGGGTGAAGTGTGTATTTGTGTTAGGTGGCGCCTTTAAAGGGTCACGCCTTAGAAGGCAGACAGTGCGTAAGTGTTCTGCTTACAGTATTATTATTATTTATTATTTTTGTTGCTTCAATCCTTGATGGTAAAATCCTATTACTTACAAAATGTTTTTTTTCTCTCGTGTCTTTTAAATCATTTTTATTACACTGCATGCTCCTTGTAAATATTAAACCAAGTCTTCATAATTGCTCTAGTCAGAATCTGTTACTTATTTAAGCAATATCTATTTTGTTGTTTATTTTGTTGTATTTATTTTGTATTAGCTGTTTTCCTTGTTATTTATTATTATTTATAGCTTTTTATGGTTAGTATATAGGGCGATCATCATTGTTATTGTTTAAGCTATTGGTTATTGTTGTTAGTTACTATATTATTGTTATTTGTTTCTGTTGCCTATGTCTAAGTGTCAAATGTATAGTTGTTATTTAATTAGCCATCTTGAACTGTACGTTGCAATATTATATTGATAAAGATAAGTTTTGTAAACAAATAGCACCACATCAAACAAAATGGAATGTCCGTTGGAATAAAATAAAATAAAATAAAATAAAATAAAATAAAATAAAATGAAGCTTTCCATTACTTACTTTCCGTGTCCGGATATCAGACTTCGCTTTTTCAAAAATTAGCTACCGACATGGCTTTGTCATTGGTATGTAAAAGATAATCTAATGTGCAAGACTGGTCTAGGCGTGGACAGATTGAAGATGGCCAGGAGGGATGGCAGAATTGTACCCCCCTGGAATTGTACCCCCTGCTGGTTTGTGACGTCACGATGACGTCTCATTTTCTCGACCGAAACGGCGTGTACGGGCTGGAATTGTACTCCCCTCATAAAACTTTGATATTGTTATGCACGAGTGGTTTGATTAAATCCACTGGCATCTAAAAAAACTGTACGGACCGGAATTACGGGGTACCCCCCTGGAATTGTACCCCCCGTCAGTCTAGCCCTTCTTATAGGACCGGAATTGTACCCCCTGGAATTGTATCCTCCCCATTTAACCGAGGAGCTTGTCTATTATGATTACCAACTGAAATCAAAACAATAGTTATGTTGGATATTAGAGGGGAATCACACGAATGTGAAATGAAGCAAGTCACCCGGCACCTAATGAATTGCTTGTTGTAAAAGGATATTCTAAGAAACTACAAATTAGGGCCATTCAGAGTAACGTGCGAGAGGCCTAACAGACTTCTTTGTACGTTATTCATTAATATTTTCTTAACCTTCCCAAGTAGGTACTAACTGTTCATGAGTTAGCTTAAATTCACAAAGGTTAAAACTTTGACAAACTGTGAACTACTTTGTACCAGATACCTACATTCAGGACCACGTAAGTTTGCAGTTGAGGGAGGAGCCTATTTACTATATGGTTTTGAATGGACCAATGAGAACCGTGCGGTGTTGCCAAATCTAATAATACCAGCTGATTTGATAATATTGCTTAGTATATTTTAATTAGTGTTGTCAACGGGCGATGTGGCAAAGTCGCTCTAGCCTTGTCTTGTGATTGGCTGGCACCATCTGCAAACTTACGTGGCCCCGAATTAAATTTTACAACAGGTATTTTGTCTACCTTTGCCAGTAATAACTGTTCATAATTTGTTACCGAATGAACAATAATGCACATTATGTTTGAATGAACAAAAATGAAATACATCAACTTCTTTTCACGGTCATATTAAATTACGTTGAAAAAGAACGAAGAAAAGTGGCGTGAACAAATAACCATTCCATTCTTATAGCGTAGTTATTGTATACAAACTAGTTTAGCTTACTTACTTACTTACTTCTTACTTCTGAAGTCTTCTCCGCAATCGGGTGATTGGGGAATCGTCAAGATTCATCTGTTTGGTTCTCGAAGTGAGTCCCGTTATCTAAGGTGTTGAAAAGTGTGTTCCTCGATATACTCTGCTGTGGTGTAGTAGGGCCTGTTGATTAAATATTGTTTAAGCTTGTAAATAAATGTGTTGTGTTTGTCAATGGCTTTTATTAGGCCTATGTGCAGTAATCAAAAGGTAAGTATTTCAAATCTATATAACCAAGCCGAAATTCGCTGCTTGCGACTCCTCTTAAAAACAAAGTTTGTTAGGATTTGCACTGCTTGTATCGTTTTAAAAAATTAATCAGCTTGGGTTATAAAATTATTTAGAAGCTTTGTCCATGAGGGAATCAAGCTCAGTATTAATTCGTAAACGTTTATTCCTTATTGCTTGGCCTTTTATTAAGTCACTAAGGAAGGCAACAGGTATATCCTGCGATCACAAGAACATCGCAGTTAGCACAAACGATCACAGCAAATTTGTCGTAATTTCCCACGATTACGGCAACGCTGTTATTTATTTATTTATTTATTTATTGAACACCAACGGCAAACACCATTTTACATTAAGTAGTTACAAATAGGAAAATAGCTAAACAATATTTAAAACTAATTATTACATGGCAAAACAATGAGTATAGATGTTACAGAGAAATAACAATGTATAAAATATATAACAATAACAAAATATAACAATAACAAAATATAACAATAACAAAACATAACAATGAGTATATCAATAACAAGAATACAAACAAAATAGATCACAAAATTAACAAGAGAAAAATCAACAAAAAGGAACAAAACAACAGTGCTTTTACGGGGTACCCTCAAGGATGCTGTCAGCTGCAGAACGCCGAACCACTCCCAAGGAGGCAGTAAGAAGGTCAACAGAGCTGCTTATCACATTCCCGAGGCGCATAATCCGGGGAAAGGGACTGGATCTGGCGTAGTTGGTCCCATTATGGTCAAGTTCAAATACACGCTGATGTCTCGTGATTCTCGAAGGAACATAGAAGTTTATCCTTTCCAGCAAGAAGGGGCAGTTGACTTGGTTATTTACAAGTTTGTAAAGAAAGGTCACATCAGCCACTCGCCTTCTGTTTTCAAGACTCGGAATGCCATACAAATTAGAGAGCTCGTCAACCCGGACATCACGAAAGTCAAGTCCAGCACGACATCCCAGGAACCTGATGAAGCGTCTTTGTACCGACTGAAGATGGTAAATATGGCCAAGATGGTATGGTGACCAAACCAAGGAAGCATACTCGAGTAGCTGCAGGATGAGAGACTTGTACAGGATAATACAGGCATGGTTGCTCAAGCCATGTCTAGCAGAGCGGAATACCAATCCGAGCATACGAGAGGCCCTGGTGCAGATTTGGTTTATGTGGGGTCCAAACTCGAAGGAGTTTGTCATCATCTCTGGCGATCTCTGATACAATGTGGTAATTTACCGAAAACGCGATTTAAGAGACACAAAAACAAGACGTGATAAGGTAACTAACGGCGACTCGTTACAGATTGCTTTGGTGGATATTATAAAATGTAAATTTCTCTTTTCGCACAAAGTATTCATTTTGTTTGTGCACAAAAGTCCCAGGTATTTCCCTAGTCATTAAAATTCAATTTTAGTACTTGGGTTTTTCGATCACCCTGGTCGCAAAAAAAACATGCTCGATTTATTTGGAAAATTAATTATTGTTTGATTTTCATTTGAATATCCCTAGTTCTTCCGTTAAATGTAATCAGTTTAGAGTTAGTGTTGAGCAGAATTTATATTGTAAAAATGTTGTAAATAACTGCTTTATGGTAATCATTGAATATTACAATAATTAAGGTTTATCATAAAAAGTACCTACTGATGACCTAATGTTCATCAGTAAACAGCAGGCTTCAAAGCGAACATAAAGCTTTTTGGAAAATGGTATAGTCAAAGTTGATAAATTAAATATATTCACGAATAATCAAATACAAATAGGTTCAGGAATTTATGGAGTAGAGGGCTTCATCAGTTACCCATTTCATAATCAATGTTCCAATTAAAGTTAATTCGTATTACACCAAACTTAACAAATAAAGGAACAAATAGTATGAACTATAGTAATAGTATGTCTTAGATATTTCAAAAACTGTTTATAGGCCAATATGAATTGTGTAGCAAATGTGATATAAAATAAACCATCCATTTATTCAACTAAAATAATTTCAGTTTTATATTTAGTGAAATAATTCCAAAAGAGTAAAAGAGTGTAATTCAAAACATCATACGTCTCTATAATAAACAACTAGGATATGCCTGTTGTAGAAAGAAAATAACACAATAAGAATCCGAAATTATTTATTAACAAAAATGTTCTCTTATAATTAGAGACTGTTGTCCTGCACAACGGGCATTTGATGAAGGCAGGTTGACCACTGAAGGTTGCTCCCTCTCTGTGGATCTTGCAACATATGCCACAAAGAGAAAAGTGGTTACATGGCTCCACGGTGTATGTCCTAGTGTTTGTGTAGCACGTAAGGCAGCGGATTGAGTCATGGTCGGAAGGAACGTCGTTGTCGTCGATAGGTATATCTCTTAAGCGACTCACTTGTTCTGCAATTTCTTCCAACTGAAATCCAAAGAAATAAGCAAAATTAGCCTCGTGCAAACCCTATGGCACTCCATCCAAGTATCATGTTTACTTTTCTATTATTGTTTGATAAGGTTTATATTTTACAGTCTTCTTTTATACTTACCATTACTTTACTTCCATAACAAAACTATAAAACACAAATTAAAATAAACAAAACTTCGATTGCATGGTGTGATGTTTAAAATAAGCCCTAGATTAAGAGATACATAAAGAACTTTTTATGGGAATCTTAAAATTATCTCTTCGTGCTTAGTACTACCCTAGCCCAGGGGGATAAAATTAGATCATACTAATACTATACAAATGAAAGTTTGAGTTATTGGTTGGGTCTTAAACACGCATTAGGTTGTTTGTGTCGGATTTGGCTGAATTTTTGCATTATGGTAGCCCAAATTCCCGATTTAACCTATTATTACCTATTAAGAAACCCACACATTATCCAATGACATGCTCGTAAAGCGAATTTATTCTACAAGACACAAAGCGAACTTTGACCTAAATTTGCTATTGTTTAATATTGTGACTTGAGTTGGCTTAAAGATGTGTGAATGTGTTAGTTATATTTATTCCGTAGTAAATTGTAGGCGTAATCTAAAATATCTTTTAGGCCTTCACTCCAAGTGTCATTGAAAACTCCAGTGGCTTTGGAGTTTTCCATGTCGACTTTATAAGAAATTATACTGAAAAGGAATTAAAGTTAAGTTAACCTATATTATGTGTTAATTACATTCCAAACAAAGCAAAGTGGTAACTTATTCTTTAAAAATGTACGTGAAATAACCAAACAATTAGTAAACTACTTAAATTAACTATAATCATTTATGCAAATTGTTAAAACCATTATTTAAAATTCTAATAATCTCAAGTAAAACTTTAAAGGTAATGTTAAGTAGGGGGCTGTGTTAAGGAAACATAAATAGCTTACTTTACTTGTTTAGTCATTATTTCGATCGGTACTATAGCCTGGGGAGAATATTATTTGCATACCAATGTTATTTGCAATATTTCCAAATTATATTTTAATATTCTTTGTTTATGTTTTTACACACATTAAGAATAGACAATGTGGCGTTTTAAAATACCACTAGAAAACAACGCCAAGAGAGAGAGAAATCTTTGTAGGCGTGGTACCCAACAAACACATACAACCATTGACTATACATCTCTAGGGGTAGAAGTATAGTCAATGTAACAACTCGTTAAAAGGCGGTGGCACGTTATATGGATATAATTGTATGATTTTTTTAACTTACACGTTGTCGTTCCGCCTCAGTTTCCTCGTCTTCGTCTTCGTCTTGGTCGTGGTCGGGAGCTGGTGGTTCTTGAACCTCGTCTACAGCCTCTGGGAGCGGGTCTTGGTCCAGAGGAACAAGATTGTCGTCGCTGTCATCTTCAGCATCACTTTCTCTCACTTCTCTCGGCTGATTCGTCGAGCACTTGTAGGCCATCGCCGACAGAAATTGGTACGTGGTCATCGAAGGAGGGTCAGATGAGACTTGAGTCTGCGCTTCTTAGAATTTTTTGTCTTGGAGCAGCCATTTTGTCTTCATGTTACTTCGGATTGTTTGATTTCCTTCCAGCCTCAACACATCAGCAACTGCCTGTTTCCCTAGATTCACAAGGCAGCCTGGAAATATTGATTTGGTTTATTAATTGAGTAAGCTCGATTACAAAGCAATTAACTGACTGAATAAACTAAACAAAACTTCACAAGTGATGGAAAAAAAATTGAGTAGCCAATAAGAACTGGAGACGTATATTTATTTCTAGCCAATACTATAACAGCCATTTAAATGGAACTTTCATAACTGAAACTCGCAGTCATCAAGGTATATTTATAACCAGATATTCATAAATTGCACCTTGCGGTCAAATCACACCCTTTCGTCGACCAATATTTTAATTACGTGTCAATTAATACAAATTATAAATAATTGTGTTTACTGTAAATAAACGGATTTACAGTCAACGGTAATATTAAAAGATAAAACGTGTACAAAAATTAAATTGTGATTACATTCCATCAACGCTCCAGGAAAATATAGAAAACGATTTAATTATGTCAACAGTGATCTTATGGAGATTAAAATACAAACAACAATATCTAAAGGTTGCTAGGGGGAAAATCCGCCATCTTTGTGTAAAAAAAATACTTCTTAAACCTTTTAAAAATGACTGCTATGAATAAGAATAAGAATAAGAATAAGAAATTTATTGACCATTAAGTAAATACATTGTTTACAATAGATCTCGTCAAATTAGTCTAAACAAGTGTCAGGCTTTAAAGCTAATACTATTTTCTATTTAAAGCTATGTAGGATGACAGCATATTCAAATAACTATTTCAGAATTTAAAAAACTCATCAATCTGGTACATTGGGTTTTCTAGGAGCCATTTATACAGAATTTCAAAGAATACCTTATCACTAGTAATATCTACAACGTAGTTTGGCAGTTTATTGTAAAGCTTTAAACCCAGAGTGTGATGATACTTTTGTGTTCTTGTCAATCTACATCTAGATATGTCAATTTTATTCCTAAACCTAGTAAAGTGATCATGAACATCAGTCCTAGACATATGTTTATCAATATATTTTCTCACTAGCCTTATAACTTCATAAATGTAAAGATTTATCACAGTCAAAATCCCTGTTTGCACAAACAAAGGCCTACAATGTGCCGGGAAAGATGAACCAGTTATAAGTCTAACTGTTTTTTTCTGTAATATCAAGACATCATCGATACCAATGCCATTACCCCAGATAACCAAACCATACCTCAATATACTTTCAAAGAATGCATAATAAGCCATCTTTAAATAAACATTAGGTAACATTTTTCTTAACTTACACAATAAACATATTACTCTTGATAATGTTTTACAAACTAATTCAAAATGATTCTTCCATGACAATTTACTATCAATAGAAATTCCCAACAGTGTTACACTACTTTCCAGGTTTTGATTTGATCTGTTATTAATCATAGATTATGTGTAAATATTGGATGCAAAATTTAATTAAAACGTGTATATAACAAAAAAACACAAAATACTTAAAATGTATTACATTAGTTGTCCCTAATACGATTTGTTGGTTCAGTGAACGGGATTCGTTGAATTTTGCTGCTCTAAAATTAATATATGCTCTATATTTTTAATACCCGACATGTTAAAAATGTTAAAGAAAATTAATTCCCATTTCACAGAAAGTTCATTCAATAAGATAAGTATTATTGCAAAATTTAAACTATGTAACTGAAACCCGCAAGTGAGTCAATGTTTATAAACACACAGACAGACGCCAAACGAAGTTAGATAAGACTTTACACTACTGTACTGTAGTTTCAAACACATCTTTGCTTATTTTGGAACAAAGAATGACTACGTAATTTGTTTCCCACCTTTTTTGAACACCCTGAACTATAAACTGTGTTGTAGGATTTTGTCAATATAGTATAACAGAAAAGAGTAAGTGTAAAAATGAGAAGGTTCAGAAAAAATATGAATGACATTTAGGTACATAAGTGGTCACAGTCCTCGTAACGAAACTCCTAAACAAAAGTTAACTTTGAGTCTGTTAATCAAGTAAAGAACAACCTTAATTGCTTTGACAATGAGTAATGTAATATTAGAAAAAAGACAACAAAAGTCTTCGCACTAGTTGTTTACTGGTAACATACCTTGCAGAGTCCAAATGTTTGGATGTGCTGATCCTCCAAGAAGGTTGTTTAACCTGTGGTGAAAGCTCTCTTGGCAGTTGTTGGTTCGGTTCAGTTGTTGGAAAACCGAGAAAGATATGCTGCCTACTTTGTTGATCGAGTAGTTCTTCATATACCTAAGATACATTACAAATACTATATTATTATATTTTCACTTTAAACTAAGACCACGTACTCAGGTATAACATTTTTATATGTAGTAAGCGTCTTCGTTTATATTTTGAGATTACATTTGTTAGATGTATTGCACTTCTAGCAAAAGTTCTGATATATGAATACTTGCTGAAATCATTAGTAGTGAAAACGGTTAGTTACAAATTGAAGAGAGAAAAAAATAGTTAGTCTAATTAAATTAAAAAACTAAACCGCAATGATTATTTGTGACTTGATTATTTAGTAAAAAAAAAATGACTTTCTCAAATTATTTACAATTATTTTATTTTGACCAACAGGAACATTTATTTAATAATCCAAATTAATTCCGATTTCGCTAAACGGTTGGATGATATTTACCTAAACATCTTGGCGACTTTCTCCTTATTACTTTGGCTTATGTCTTGTGTGTCTTGGAGCTGAAAGTATGTTTCTACGCTTGTAAGTCCTTCTTCTATTTTTTCATGAGGGAGAAGAGCCAATGCTATGAGCATTTGAGTAGATTTTTTCACTACAGTGTTGTTTTTAAACAGAGTATCAAGTCCAAGAGTTTGTACTTTCCTGTATATGCACTGAAACATAATCGTGCGCTGAAACATAAAGCGTTGACCTATGATGTGATTGTGGCTTCGTCATGTGTATTTTTAAAGTTTGAAGGAGATTAAAAGTTAAATTTTATGATCAGGTTTAATTTTATTAGATAATAGTGTATAAAAAAAAGTATTACAGTAAAACAAACTAAGCAATAATACATTCAAGTTGTTCATGGTTTAAGGAAAATAAAACAATATATAGCCCGAGGCGAAGTAAAGTGGCGAAGCCAGATTTTTGGATAATCTCTTCACAATTATAGTTCCTTGGTACAATCACTATATTCTGTACAGGTGTCAAAATCCAACATATGTCACTGTAGAAGGCATTCTCTACTACTTCAATTTTCATAATACCAATTACAGTAGGTTTATCGAGTGGGTGGGGGGTACAATTCCAGCCGGTACACAAGCCAAGCTAGCTGTCCAAGAGGGGGGTACAATTCCACCCTGTACACATTTGGCTTTCTGATGGGGGGTACAATTCCAGGGAGGTACAATTCCACCCCGTACGTAAATATTTTGATGTTGGCAGGGGGTACAATTCAAGGGGGTACAATTCCAGGGGGGTACAATTCCGGGCCGTACATCTCCTGCTCTTTTTAATATCTAATATAATTATCCGGTTCACTGATCACTTTCACATTAAATAGATTAGATTTCGTTAAAATCAAAGTGTACGGGGTGGAATTGTACCCCCTCTAGGCGTCACGTCAAAATGGCGTCAACGATCGCCGGGGGTTACAATTCCAGGGGGGTACAATTCCGGCGACCCGGCCAGGATCCTGAACAGCACCACACGCACACAAGATTTTTTCTTCGTCTGGTAAGAGACCCCATTTCTGCATGTTTGTTTTGCATTTTGGTACCTTGACCCTGATTCGATTTAGGGTCTTCCACACCATGCAATTCAGGCCTCCATTGGGAGCCAGTTCCTCCCTGGCTGGTATGGGAGGGTTAGTCAACGTGGCCTCCCACCTTGCCACCCGATTGCTTGAGAGTGATACATCCAAGACTTGTGTCCGTGATAAAAAGCCATTTCTGGACCGAAGCCGACGCTCTGCAGGTTGGTGGCTGTGTAATGGGTGACGAGGGTATGTCTCTTGCTTAGTCCTTTCTGCGTCGGCAGCGTCATCACGTTGGATTGATGGAGGGGCGATCCCTATGATAGGATAGAGTACTGGGATTGGTTTCAAACACCCAGTTACAATCCTAGCCATGTCTTTGACTGCAATGTCAACCTTTTTTTGCATATGACGATGCATTCCATACTGGTGCAGCGTACTCCGCAGCCGACATTGAGCGCTAAAGCTGAGGTTCTGAGGACATTAGGGTTAGCACCCAAGCATTTGCTGGTCAGCTTCCTGATCAAATTATTCCTCGCTGAGACTTTACACCTTGTCGCAATACAATGCGCCTTAAATGGCAGTGTGCGGTCTAGTATGACACCAAGATATTTGGGTGTAGGACAATGCTGAAGACTGTCTCCCCTCCACCTCACAATCAACTCACGGCCTGCTTCTCTATTGTTTAGGTGAAAGGCACAAACTTGGGTCTTAGAAGGGTTCGGCTTGAGGTGATTTGCGTCATAGTACTGGGAAAGTTCATTTAGAGTCGTAGTCAACTTCTGTTCCACATCTTCAAAACTCCTAACTTGTGCCACCACTGCCGTATCATCGACATATATATACTCACGTGTAGCGTTTGGCAACGGTTGGTCGTGTATATGTTATAAAGACCTAGGACTAAGACGCTGCCCTGAGGCAATCCATTTCTTTGATTCCTCCATCTACTTTTCTTGCCTAGAAGGGACACGAAAATCACCTGTTCTGAAGAAAGTACTTATCATTGAATTCAGCTGATAGGCTTTGGTAATGCTTTACACTTTTTCCAAGAGTCTTCGATGGTTTACGGTATCGTAGGCAGCTGTTAAATCTACAAAAGCGACACCAGTGATCTGTTTTCTCTCAAACCCATCCTCAATGTGCTGGGTCTGGTTTCAAACTTGGCCACAACAAGCCTTGCCTCGGACTTAGCTCGGATATGGTGAATGGTTCTTCCAGGAAGTGATTCTCACTTGCCACATCATTCTGGAGGGATATTGGCGATTTATCTGTCAATGATCTCCCTAAAACCCGTCCAGTTGGCCTTTTTGAAATTAAACCTGCGCATTAAAGGAACAACTTCAGGTTTATCAACAGTACTAACGGTGCAAACTATAGGTCTCTGTTGAGTTCGGGGAATGGGATCACCTACAGACTTTTTACACTATATAACCTCTCTTCCATCTATCACTGTTAAAGGAGCAAGGGAGCTTAGGATCGCCTATGAGCTGCAGGTCATTTGCCTCAGCCCAGGTTTCAAGTTTTGTCCTATTTTCACTTGTCTCTTTGTATCCTCAAGCAGTGCTCTTACAATTAAAATCCTCGAAGACGAAATTAATGTCATCATAGCATAGATTATCGGGCTTTGTAAATACATACTGAGATTGGGGAGGCTTATACAAAGAGGTGACACTGTACTTTGGTGTCCTGACCGTTAGTATCTCAGTATTGTTCCCCTCAGTCAGCGAAGCTGAGGTGATGCCAATGTATGGCCTGGCAAAAACAGCGCTACCATATTGGTCATGAGGTCTCTCTAGAATCGGTCTCATTCCCTCTATGTTGGGTCTAGGTTTTAAGATGCTCCGGTGTGTTTCTTGCACAAGGAGGAAGTTGCATTCGTACGTCTTACACATATCAGAGAGTAATATTTCTATGTATCTCGATATTCCCTCTATATTAATCGAGATCGTTACTAGTGGCCTTGAAAAAGACCGTTTAGGTAGATTCATTTTTCGAAGTCTTCCGACTGTAGAAGGATTTGCCGCTGAGTTGTCAGCGTTGCCCGATTTAGATGTCGTTCTTAGCGTGTAATGGTCACATTCTTCGGGGAGGCTAATTCTGTGCACTCAAAGCTTTCCATTGACATATTATTTATTCAATTGACATATTATGTTCTACATGACAGATGTTATTAAATAAGCTTTCCATTGACATATTATTTAATAAAATCTGTCAAGTTGAACAGTAGATTCAATTCTATGAAGTTCAAAAAAAAATATCTCTAATTAAGTATTTTCTGACAACGATAAATTTGGAGATTGCTTGGCCCTTTTGCAAATAACTTTTAAATGGTGAGGAAACTGACCAAAGTGGAAGTGATATTCAAAAAGAGAATAATATTTTCTCAAAATTAATGGTTTGTATTTCTACAAAATACTTAATAAAGGCACTTAGGGGCTTAAATAAAGGGACTTAAATAAGTTGACTACAAATAGAAGCTTGAAAATTTAAACTTGAATCACGCCAATTTTAATATATTCCAGTTTTTTTTTTATTTTTTACTACAAATGATTACCTAATAAAAGTTGCGTCCTAATAAAAAAATGTGAAACCCCTATTTTCAATGTATTTCTTATGGAAAATATATTATTAAGTCATCATAAATCATAACAATAACAAACTTTCATAATCATTTGCAAATCTATACGAATTAAGCTTTCTAAAGACCTATTAATTAATCAAATCGGTCCAGTAGAACTCTAGATTTAGTTATACAAAGGTCTTAAAACTGAATTATATATAAGTAGATTGTTAGCTTGACAATACCAGAGTATTGTATTTTAATCTATTGTTTCATCACGCAGGTGCTGATTTTACAGTAGTGATTGAATAGGTCCCAACTGGTGATAACGTGTGTTCAGATTTTCGTTATCAGGCTACCGCAACACTTATATTCCTTGGGACACTCTGGACTAAACTATTGGTTAGTGAGGACAAACCCCAAGTTGCGAAGTCAGCAGCGACACGGAAGAGGTTCCCTGGAAGAGCAGAGGAAAGGTCTGGTGGTGATAAGTGCACATTGTTTGGTGAGTTGTCTTCACTTATTCCCAATGCTCGTGTATGAGCCACTCCTACGCCAATAAGATGTTGCTTTTAACGTAGGGCTTTTTCTAGTCTCAGATCGGTGTACTTATTTACCTCAATCGGGATAATAGATCGTAAACCCTATTTTCATCAAATATATACACACCTAGAAAAAAACGTTTAGTTAATAATCAAATCAATAAATTTAACACGTCCCAGCTATGTAGTTTATACAAATATACAGATACATTGTATAACGTCTAGGGATTTCTCGTAGAATGTAACTCTAAATTTGCTAAAGCAATATTGTCCCTATCAAGATCTTAGTTGAGAGGAAGTAAACAACGGTTTCCTTGTTAAATGAAATTGGGGTTAGGATCCCTCTAACTTGATGTGGTGTTAACTTCCTTCTCCTCTTGGCGAACAAGTAAACCCGGAAATGTCACATAGTGCATTACAGCTGTTTAAATGGTTTCTTATTTTTATCATCTTATGAATTCATTTTAAAGCCAATTTCTTCTTAAGTGAACGTACATTACTTATAATTAAAATATCATATACAACTAGTTGAAAATAAGTAGCCAACATAACGTATCATAACTTGACTAAAGATTTTGTTGTGTGATTAATGCATTAAAACTTAAATCTTAAAGCTCGTATTGAATTTCTATAACACATTTTCACTTCAGGTGAAAATGGATTCAAGTAAAATCTGTGACTGTTAAGATAAAATATTAATTATTAAGCATACTAAGCTGTATTTCGTAGAAAATCTGGCAATAAACGATTCACACTTAACATTACAAGTACACGGACCACCCTCAGTGTTGTTAAATTAAACCATCTTGCATTTCCCTTTGTGTTATCTCTACGGGGCATAATGTGTTTATTATAGTGTAACCAACTTCAGTCCAAGTTTCTTAAATAATTTTTTTCAAATGTGTTTTAAGTTGAGATACTAATATAAAAAAATATATATAAAGCGTTTATATTTTAATTTTGAATCAAAATAAAACTAATAAGTTTTGTGTGTTAAGTAAATCTAATGTGAGAATCATATTATTTAAGGGGATCCGACCATGAACCAATACCATACCACCTGACCAATGGTATGGTTAAATGTAACATTGTATACTCGTACATTAGAATAAACCATAGTTAGTATTTACTAAATTTTTTATCATGTAATATTATTTTTGATTACAACAAATTATTCACATTGGTCTAATAAAGTATAAAAATATAACTATTTTAAATTTGTGTTGTGTTTTATGACACAGGGTTGGATTTTAACAAAAATATGTACAAAAATAATGCGATATGAGTATAGAATTGTGTTTTATATTGAAATGGTTCCTCGACTTGAGGATGAGTGAGACATTATATATCACTAAACTAATTTACGAACTCTCGTATTTTTGTTTAGGTTGATTTATTATGTCAATACTGGGCTAGATAAAACAACCTTGAATACTTATTCATCTTAGCAATAATTATCTTGAAAATAATAATTGGACAATTTTAAAAATCTGAAGAACTCTATCAAATAGGTCAAAACATGGATCAATGATCCTTGACTAGAAACACAGACCAACCTTCAGCAACACTGCTGTCAACAATGTTCTAAACCAAGTATGTATTGACAGCTATAAATATATAAATCAAACTGCCCTTTGTTCACTTAGGTTGAGTGAATCATTTATCGCGATATGATGCCTTTGACGATCGGCTTATTTAAAAGTCAAGCTAAAATATAAATTTGTTTATCTCTTTCCTATACCTGGGAGGAAGAAATAAATCAAAATTTACTATTTAGGGTAAATAAGATAAAACTTTACATTCTTCAGTTTAAGTTCTCTATTTTAATTATCTATTGATATACCAAGATACTATTTTAAGAATAATTTAAGTGTGGTTTAACAATAACTTCCTATAAGAAGAGTTTTAGCAGAATAGAAAGTAGTTTAAGAACAGTTTAATAATAGTAAATTGAAATTATTCAGGTCGAAAGTGCTTGATTTTGTAATAATGTTTAGACATTACAAAATATTACATTTAACAGACGTGAATGTAGCATTGTCCTTATAGATGGTTCAAGTTGCTAGAAACTTGTGTTCAAATACATCCTGACTCCACATAATGAAATGTAAAAATTTGGATACCATATCACCGTTGATCCTCTACAACGTTTTGCAGCGAGTGTGTAGTTTTAAACCTAATGGCCATGCCATTATAAATAAATTAAAACATTTAGCTTCGATGTCTAGTGTACGCGTATGTACGCTGTCTGAGACAACATGTCACAATGATCTGTGTTGATACAATATTATGTAGTTGTACAGTTGCATCTGTATGACCAACTTGAATATTATACAAAGACAAATTATGGGCAAGCTTTATGGGCAATTGAATGTCAATTATGAAACTTGGATATTCTGACCTGTTTGGTCTATATAATGTGCTTTATAACCCAGTTCACTTTTTATGGACAGTCAGGGCCGAAATAAGGAATGAATCTGCAGTGTAAAACCCCAAATGTATCAAAACACATACCGTGTGTCTCAAAAGGCCCACCCTCTGTTATTTATTTATTAATAAATATAAAATTATTATGATAATAAAATACTTATTTATGTAAATTAATGATAAAATGATACTTATTCATGTGAATGAAATGAAAAACCACTTAGATTAAATTGTATTTAACTGTTTAAAGTAAAAGGCAGTTTCCAATCACAGGTTAAATCCTGTCCGAGGTGTCGGGGCAAGGGTAGCAACCTTGACCTCATTTCAAAAGCACTATTAGTTAGCTCCCGGCCGTAACACTTTAAAATTGTAATAAAGCTTATTTTATACTTCTTAGAGAAGCACTAAGGGCAGTTCGTGTGTTACTAATTATTTTAGAAAAAATAGGTAACTTATATTACCCGAAGAATGGTTCTATCAGATGAAGATATTATTTCTTCATTCATACTCACAAGTAAGACAACACAAGTAAGTTTGTTTTTATAAATAAATTAATAAAGTTTATACGTGGATAACGAATAAGTATTTTATTTACTTTTAAAACAATTAAAACTTTGAACTTTTGATACGATTTACGTAGAGACATCTAGTTTGCGCCTTTCTTGTTATGTTATTATACACTTTAAAAGTACGAATATTTCTATTTACAGTTTTGATTTTAAAATTGCGACTTACCTCCAAAGTACCCCCTTTATTTGGGGGGGAGGGGTTGTACATACACCAACAACTTCCTTTTTTGATCATATTTTAACGAGTTATATTTCCTAGTGGAGTAAATTTTCGCTATTTGGCCGCACACCGATTGTTAAGGTAAGCAAGTGGCGGTGGCGAAGCTATAGCTGACCCGGCCTATCAGTTCCTATCCTTTAGGACAGCCTAAGGGCTTCGATTCGTGGATCACGGACAGTGAGGGGTAGAGGTTTGTGTCCGATGTAGACGACGGGTGTACGTGCTGTTTGTTTATCCAACACGTTATCTTGGTAGTTTTGATATTGTAGTACCGGCTATCAAATATATTTATTGGGTGTTTGAAAAGTAATTTATAATTATTACACTGCTACTAAGTAGCTCAATACTTTAATAATAGTGCAACTGGCATTTAGTTCTATAGTTCTACCTTTTGAATTGGTATGTATTAAGAACAACTACTAGGTGTTTGGTCACTCTGCCTAAAAGTATAGTTTTATTATAATTATTTGGTATTATTTTATTGAGTGAATTATTGATTGATTGTTAGCTTGGGCATTACAGCTGTGTGTGTAGGATTTTAGGGCCGAGTAGACCCCGCCTGTTAATAACGTGCGTTGAGGTACGTATTGGTGGAGTTATCGTGTCACTCACGTTGTTTTTGGCACTCTGGGCTTAACTATTGGATAGTTAGGACGAGTTGCGTAGTCAGCAACGGCCCTCTAGGAGAGTGGAGAGTCGACGTAGGCCTGGGTGTGATTAATACACGTTTGTTTGGTGGCGACTTGTTTTTCTTGTTCACAGTGCCCTTTGATGACCCCGCAGGGGGCCCATGCTTGCGTGGGTACGTGGCCTAGCGACCACGCGGACCCTAGCTCTCCCAGAGGGGAGGTAATTGCCCGGTGTTTCAACCGGCACTTCAGGTAGGCCACAGTTATGGACGACTGGTAAGCGCCAGCCCCTTAGGGGGAGCCTCCAGTGACATTCCCTCCATTCAGGGTGGTGGGGTGTTTAGCTCTCAGTGACGCCGTTAATTCCGCCTCTCCTCACCTACCTGTAACTGTAGTTGTGACTTGAGTTCTTCGGGCTCGTCCTACCTGTTGTGTACGACTGACATTTTGCGAGGCATATCCTCGGCTCTGTAAGTAGCCTCGTCCTGGGAGGTGAAAAACCTAGCCCCCAAAGGGGAGGTAACTGCTCGGTGTTGGTATCGGCTTTTCAAGTAGGCCATAGATATGGACGTCTGGTAAGCGCCAGCCCCTTAGGGGGAGCCTCCAGTGACATTCTTCCATCCAGGTTGGTTGGGTGTTTAGCTCTCGGAGAGGTGGAAGTGCGCCATCAATCTCCCATCCACCTGTGACTATGGTTCTTTGGGCTTCGGCCTGCTTGTTCTGTGCGACCAGCATTCTGTGTGGCATATCCTCGACTTTGGAAGTAGCCTTTCCTGGGGGTGAAATCGGGCAAGTACCCGTAAGCTCACGGGGACACTCTAGGGGAGCGTAACTTTCCGCAGTGTGAGGGTAACGGCTGGGCGCACTCCATCAGCCAATCCCTGTCTCTGAGACCGGAAGGTATGGTTATCTAGAGTGTGGGGAGTTCTCCCTGGAACTTCAATTGAGCAAAGGGTGTCGCCACCTTTGGTGGATAGGTTCATCCGGGTGGGACCCACTTCTATTCCTGCCTCCTTTTGGGAAACCCTGATGGCCTGGCAGTGATGTTGGGCTGGACGGGCAAATGAAGTAGATCGGGTGCTGGGTTCAAGCCCGCTAGAGGTGTTCAGGGATCTATCGCCTTGGTCACCTCTGGTTTCCCAGCAACTGGGTAAGGTCTCGATCGGGTAGTGATGTAAATAGGTGGTTGGGGTTCCTCCCATCAGCTTGCTGGTGGTCCCCTTCTTCCTGGCTTTGATGGCGGGCTCTGCCTGTCAGGGATTAGATAGGTCCCGAGTGTTGCTTGCACTAAATGCGTCAGGGCATTCCATTGTGGTCCTTCTGGGTTTCGTACCTGGGGGAGCCCAGGTGGAGTGACGCTTAAACAAGTAGCCGGTATCCCTGGTTAGGACTGAGGGGAAACCCTCTCTCCGATGGGTTGCTTCCGCAGCCGGTGAGCCTGATGACCTTAAGTCATCCTCCCATGATGTGCCAAAGGTTGGTGCATTAGCTTCGGCCTACATCATGGGGCCCGGGTATGTTTAATTTCAGGTACCGGGCTTGAAGTCAGGGAGCTTGTCCTTATGACAAAATGAAATGCGAATGCGAATGCGAATGCGAATGCGAAATGCCCTTTGATGAGCCAGTCCTATTGGTTATATCCGACTTTTGGCCTAGTGGTTTCCCCCGTAGCAGACCCTGGAACTTTACCCAGCCATTGTAGGCTGAGTTATCTTTGGCAAACGTTTGCGATGGCACTTGTAATATTTTTATAATTGCAGAAAACATCGTTCCAATATAAAATATTCCCTGAATATTGCAATTTTATCTCTGTTACGGGGTTGGAACTATTGAGACACACGGAATATACTACTATAATCAAAAATTATCTGTTATCATAATAAAATTTATTTTAATTAGGCAATTGAAAACTTTATAATTGGGTAAAATATTCAATAAATTTAAACTTTCAATGTTTATTCGTGGTAAATCAAAACTCATAAAAACTATGTTGAGTAATTGATATTTCTCAATCAATGAGTGTCATTAAAAAAATTTAGTAGGCTATACATTTTTCTTCATACCCTCCAATCTCTTATTTATGTATTTATTCATTTCATTCCAACCGCAAAATCATTACACAAAACAATACAACTAAAGATGTCTAGGTACTATTCACATACTTTAATAATGAATGAATACTAAGTGCTACATGTGGTGACATAACAAGCAAATAAATAAGTATCAATAACAAACGATAGCAACAACAACAACAACACTATGGCTAATTACTATAATTGACATACAACAAAACAAATTTACTAGCAAGCTATCAGGCATACATGGAAATATTTTAAATAAATGAATTTTAGTTTGTTTCCTACCAAGAAATCTTCTAGACATATGTGATTTCTGTTGATGATTAATTTATAAATTATTCTATATCTATGTTCTTAACACGTTCAATGAATTTATGATTGTTTAACTTAGAATCATAATGAAGGTCACCCTCATTTGGTATTTCAAATTCGTAAAGTAGTGCATTTACAACGTTCATGACGCTATTGACTGGAGCCATAATGACCTTAATGTTTTACCATAATATAAGCTACTATAGAAGAACGTCATTAATTAGCGAACAATGGAACAATAGAATACCTCTTTGTAAAACAAAACACGAAACATTAGAGGAAAAATATCAAGCTAATTAAGTATTGTTCGCGCATTTATGTAAACGTTTATCATCTTTTGTTAACAAATGGTTATAATTCATTCAGATATGTATTAACTGTATATAAAATAAAGTTTGTTTTATGATTCATTACCTTTAATACTGAGATAAACAAATATGTAAATGTGAGAAACAAATTTTATAGAAAATTAAAGATATTCATTTAAAGGCCTACCACTTATCAATATTAGCACAGATACCAACAGAGAACAAATCAAGAATATAAGTGCCTAAATTTCCTAAAATTCCTAAACTATGTTTTTTTTGCAGCAATCAATTTTTGCAGCAGCTGTTTTTTTTAGGAATCACCAAAAGTATATATTACACTTCAATCGGATGAGTAATTGTAGAGGTCATATTAAATACTATCTCTCACTAGTTTGAGCACAATGAAATTCAAATATTAACGTACCTTCCTATGCCAGTGCTGCTGAACCACTTAATTTGTAAAAAAAATCATTGGTACGTTTTCAGTTTATATTTTAGTTAATGTTAAATTTTTAACCGTAAGTTATATAAGTTTGGGTTGTATGTTCTATTCTTACACTATCTAGAAGTTTACTATACAAAATTCATCGTTTATACACTATCCAAAGTTTTCCTTCAACTACTGTACTTATGTTTATAAGATTATATATTTTAAAGGAGATTTTGATGGAATAGCCTACAGGTATAATTCTCACTAATTATTGATGTTGATCTACAAATGGTCATATTGATCTGAAATAACAAAATAGTTCGCTCCAAGTTCGCTGAACATTTATTAAATTCAAACCATACTGTTAGTAGTTTTAATGATAATGCAGAAATTCTACATGTTTGTAAGAAAGGCTTCATGCTAGACACCCTTGAAGAGTTTGAAATATACAAAGCCACTAAATCCGACCCGTACAACATGCTCAATGAAAAACTTAATTATGGTTCAAACAAACTATTCAACACAGTCTTAGATCACTTTGGTAACAATTATGTTGGCAACACGAGTCCTGGAGGCACAGCTGATAAACGAAATGGAGTGGGGTAAATAGTCAGTCGTCGTCGACCAGTTCAGTGACGTGTGCCGGCCGGCAAATTATGTTAAATGTCTACCGTGTTCGTGTTATGTTTGTTTGTGTGTTCAATGTATTTAATATTTGACGACATTCACCGAATGTAATTTTTAACGTTCCGTTTTGATAATGACTACGCAGTAGTCGAAACTATAGTCAACGAATACCGACTAAGGAATTGTGGACGTCAAGGTACGTAACCTGTTATAATTGATTACCAATTCCGGAAGGCTTCAACATGAATAAGTCACACTAAGTCATTACTGAACTCAAATTTTGAACTACTAGATATATCCTCTAGGTACCCCGTATGCACAAAACCCACTTTGGAAAAGACCGAATTTCTTCCATTTTATGGCAAATTTCAAAGTAATTTTGTACCTGATTCGAAATTGTTGTTCAGCTACGTGTAGCCACTCTATTTAAATATATTACACTTTATTTCAACTCAATATACTACGTCATAAAAAAGCCGTGAGATTTTATGTTGTAAGCTGTGTTTTTATAACGGATGGTACAAACAAACATGGGCTCTTATGGAAAAGCAACAGCTGTTCAGAATTTAGATGCAATGTAAGAAGCCAGTGGCCAGCGGCCCAGCGCAAAGTGTGAAAGGGAAGTTGGTTTTAGGGAGGGACAGAGGGGTAGAATAGAATAGAATCTTTTATTGTCGCTAAACATAATACATCTTATAGACAGTGTGTCATTTAAAATAGCCTAAATTAAGTCACATTCGACATGATTGTCACATTAACTTACTTGAAACACAAAATTTAGCCGTGCAATGACATACTTAAAAACTCGTTAACATGGTAGAATGGGTTTTCTACAAGCCAGTCAAAAATATAGTTTTACTAACATTTTCTTGTTTTACTGTTTGTCCTTTAAGAGGTAGCTTGTTAAACAGCCTAACAATCATGACTTTAAATGATATTGAAGTTTTACTAAGCGTAAATCTAAAAAAAAATATTTTGTGGCTTGTCCTGGTAAAGTGGTCATGGACCTGATTTGACAGCGTAAGATTTTTATAATTAAGCTTCACATAGACAAGACAAATAAAAATATACATATTTACAACAGTGGGGATTTTAAGTTGTTTAAACAGTGGTCTACAGTGCTCTGGGGAAACTGTGTTTAACAAGATCCTTACCGGTTTTTTAACCTGTAACACATCCTCAACTTTTGAGCTATTACTCCAATACAACAAACCATAAAGAAACAAGCTTTGAAAGAAAGAAAAATAACACGAACGAAGATATTTTCATGTTAACCACCCTTAACAGTTTTGAACAGGTTTTCGCAACATGATCATCCCATCCTAACTTTGGGTCCAGATAAAATCCTACAAGTTTAACACTCACATCATTGTCTACCTTTTTAAGGGTGTCTAAATCTAAAGAAAAATTAATGTTCCGTGTTTTATTTACATTAAGAAGAATTTTTTGCAGCATACCACTCAGATGCTTCTTTTAAAATTACAGTACTCATTTGGTTAGGCAAGACTTGATGATTTTTTCCTGATCCAAAAAATGTCATCGTCCGCAAACATGATTGTATTTTCTGATGTGTTTTCGGGCAAGTCATTCACCATTATTAAAAACAGAAAAGGTCCCGAGACCGACTCCTATGGCACTCTATACATCACCTCGGTAGCAGCAGACTTTGCGTCTTCTACGTAAACCTTTGGTTGCCGATTTGTAAGACAAGAATCAAAAAATTTTAATTTCCTTGCCAACTATGACATAGTATTTTTACTTTTTCAAGAGTATTCCACGGTCGACACAGTCAAAGAAGTTTGAGGGATGTGGAATGGTCCTACTTAGGGATGGGCTTTTTTTCTATTCGCCAACTTTACATTAAAAATATATTAATTCATATTTTCAAAAATTACAATAACATTTTCCATGGAATTGCACATTCACACAACACAAGGTATTCTTCAAGAGTTGATATCACTACATTACAATAAAATTATTCATTTTCTTCAATTAACTCCTTTTACATTTCTCATATTCTGTTTCGTAACATCGGCTCTTATTTTAATGACTTAGACATCTTTGATTCACCTTCTCTCAACTTATTTAAAATCAGGCTTAAAGAATTCCTTCTAAATCTAGGAACGGGCGAGGCCGAAGTTATCATCTCAGCTGATTACCGGCGTGTTTGACCTTACTCTTGTGCTGTGCTGTCCCTCCACACCAGCCCCCCAGCCATGCGCACAGCTCCTGGCCGACACAACTGTATGGACACAACACAACTGTAATTTGCTCCCACAGAAATTATCTATCACTCATTTCATGCCAATTGCATATCATTCATCCTCAAGAAAAATTTTATTCAATTTCCGTTTGAATTTTCAATCAACAAATTTAGGCCATTAAAGACTATATGCAACCCAGCAGACGCACAGGCAGAGTTCGTCTTTGTCTGCTGATTCCTCAAGACCATTAATTACAACTAGCTACAAAATTATAAGTTTATTATGTTCGTTTTGCTATTTTTATTATAACATTAAGTTCACAACTTTGTTATTTTTTCTGTTTTAGATTATTTTGTGTTGTAAACTTAATATTATAGTAAAAAGGTAAACATTGTACTTTGTAGCAATTTTGACGGAATAAATCACTCATTCATTCATTCATTCATAGGTACTTTGACAAACTAGTTCCAGTAGGTCCAGGTCCATGAGAGTACATTGACTAGTTACTTTGTACCTATCGGTACAGGAACAGAGGCAGTGGCTGTCAGCGCCCTGAATAATGACTGACACGGCATTTTTCCCACGCTGGATCGGTAACAATAGGCTATACAATAGAAAACGGACTATCCTTTTATTTATGTATTTGTTCCTATGACAAATTCCATTAAACAATACACATCAAAACGAGATGTTTTGCAAAAATAAATACTTAAGAATTGCAATTCACATGGCACAATATACATACAAAAGACTAGAAAAGGTTTCAGATTGCATTGACTGATCCGACTCATTACAAAATAATACATGCATGAACAAGCAGAATAAATAGTTACAGACTAACATTACAAGAGACATCATATCATACTAATTATAACGACAGAATAAATACTCATATACATGAAGAAGCACAATAAATAGTTAAAGACTGACATTACAAGAGATATTCATATCACTAGTTATACAACAGAATAAATACTACAACAATCAAAATACAATATAATACAGTAACAAGGCAAATTAATCAAATTTTATATAGCTCTTATGCTGTAACTTCGGTAGGATTCAACCAGACAGAAGCTCGAGAGCACACTTTTGGCCCCGTTGAAGACTGTTGAAGAATATGTCGCACTCCGACGCTACTTGGTTTCCCAGTCTTAAAAAGCGAGCCAGACAAATTTAGTGTAATTTTGCTATGTAGTGCAATCTTGTACTGTGTAGTAGTCGTAGTTGGTAGAGCGGTGGCGGCGATTTAGAAGTCCACGGGACATGATATTTGATGGTACTTTAAAGAACATTTCTGACAAGAGGTCTGCGCACCGTACATCACCATTCAGGAGTTTCAGGAGATACACCACAACTGCTACATCATGTCTCAGAGCAAGGGGATGGAGTTTCAACGTTTCAGACAGTTCATCAATATTCACCTCCAAGTACACATAGCCAAGTCAAACTCCGACTAGACGAATGAAGCGCCACTGCAGAGACTCCAGTCTTAAGGGGACCAGACAGGGCTGGCGTATTCAAGAAGTTTACGGACGAGTGCACAATAGAGTGATCGAAGAGCAACTGGGTTGTTGATTCCTCTTGAGAAACGTGCGATGAAGCCTATCATTTTACTGGCCTTACTACAGATTCTGTCGATGTAGCTTGAGAAGCTCTTGTCGCTATCAAAGTAAACATCCAAATCCTTTGTTTTCTTGACTTTTGGAATTTGAATACCTGAGATCAGGTACTGGTATTCAGCTGGAGACTTTGGTCGGTAGAATGTTATCATAGAGCATTTGCTGGGATTGACGGACATGCCATTAGCAATGCACTACTCCTCGATTGCAGAAAGACTGTGCTGCAACTCCCGATGATTTTAGTGTGATTTCACTTCTGTAGATATTTTCAGGTCATCTGCAAATTGTAGAGCATCAACATAGATCGCGTCCAGGAGGTCATTGATAAATGCATTGAAGAGACATGGGCCCAGTGATGAACCTTGTGGGACCCCAGAAGATGGAAAGAACTGGGGTGATCTAGATGGGCCAATTTTCACTGATAACATGCGACCTTGCAAATAGCTGGACAACCAAGATAGCAGTGGGCCAACAATACCACATACTTCAAGCTTTAATAGGAGGATGGAGTGATCAACTCTGTCAAACGCTTTGGACATATCGATATAAATAACGTCAACTTGTTTACTCTCCCGGAAGGCAGCCAGGACATATTGTAGGAAAAGCAGAAGGTTGGACACTGTAGATCTACCTCGTACAAAGCCATGCTGAGACGGGAGAATGAGGCTACAAGATGTGAAAGTTGAGCTTGTCTAACACGAGGCTCTCGAAGACTTTACCCATGACAGGCAGGATGGTTATTGGACGATAGTTCTTTGTGTCAGCAGGGTCACCAGCCTTATGTATTGGTGTGATATAACCACTTGTAGCATTCTCCGGACAGAGACCTGCAAGCACTTCTCAATTAGCAAACTCATAGTAGTGGGCAAGATTAAGGCTGCTTTTATAAAGCCTGTGAGCAATCTTCTTCTGTATGATGAGGTTTTTGAGTTCTCTACTAAACCATCTCGGGAAATGCGTGATGCCGAATCTTTTAAGTGGACTCGCACAGGTGGTTGCACTGCCAAAGATGCTCTGCGAACGGCTAAACTTTAAATCTATTTTGAACCAAGAGCGCTGCATTTAACATCGGTTTCATTAATAGTTTTCATTTTAGACAAATAATTAATTATCATAGTAGGCTATTAGGCCTAGTTATTTATTGTTCTATTGTATGGCTTTGAAATGAGATGAAATATATAGTTAAAGTAACAGTTTTTTTTTTTTTTTAATTAGGTTCGTACTACATTAAACTAAATATCCTTAAAATAAAATCAAGCCAAAATTCCATTATTAAACATTTTTATACTTATAGTTTACTAATAGGTATAATGTTAATAAAACCCAGGATCAAGTGTTAAAGTTCAAAAATATAAAATAACGCTATACAATTAACTGTATACAAATTAAATCTATATAGTACATTAATACATTATTTATAAATGGACATAGTCGTCGGTTTTAGTCGAGTTTTGTGTTCATTTTGAAATTCCCCTGCTTTGGAGAAGAGCCGTTCACATGGGACCGAGGTAGCTTGCATATACAACAATTTCTTTGTCAAGTTGAAAAGACGTGGATATATGTTTTTTTTTCGGTCTTTCCACCATTGAAGGGCGTCCTCTTTTCGCTCCAACAAATCTTCGTCCATATATTTCACGACTTCGATTATCCCTGCGGAAAATTTGTTAGTATTTACCTTTGCTTTTTCCACTGTCTTATCAAACTTTTCATACAATCGTTTTTTTCTTTTGTATGGTTATTTTTTTATACTTCTGGTTCTGATGTATCGGTGGCATTAACTGTGCTTGGTTTTGGTGGTATTTCCTCATCAAAAGAAACCATTGTAGAGGTCGCGTTTTGGTTTATTCTGTCACGGACGACTTTGTTTTTGTTTTCGTTTATAAAACTATGTCATTTATATCTCGGGTCCAGCATATCATTATCTTCAATTAACGCAAATCTCCTTGCCATTCCTAGTTTCAGAACAGCAACAAGATTTCTTACTTCACTAGGCATGTCTGTTTGGAAGCAGATGCCTGTAGGTCTGAAGTAATTGCTGTTACAAATAAAATCACCTTCGAAAGAGATACATATTTCTCAGTACTGACTTCCTCAGTCACCTCTTTGAAAATAGAAAGGAGTTCTCTTGTTTTATCTAGAATGCTCCATTAATTTGGAGTAAACATGGTTAGGTTTGTTTAAAGAAGAGCTACGGTTGAGACTAATAGCGTCCTTCAACACTCAACCATGTCGTGGGTGGAATTCCACCACGTGACAATGATAATTGATAAATGATAAATGATAAATGATAAATGATAAATGATAAATGATAAATGATAAATGATAAATGATAAATGATAAATGATAAATGATAAATGATAAATGATAAATGATAAATGATAAATGATAAATGATAAATGATAAATGATAAATGATAAATGATAAATGATAAATGATAAATGATAAATGATAAATGATAAATGATAAATGATAAATGATAAATGATAAATGATAAATGATAAATGATAAATGATAAATGATAAATGATAAATGATAAATGATAAATGATAAATGGTAAATGGTAAATGGTAAATGGTAAATGGTAAATGGTAAATGGTAAATGGTAAATGGTAAATGATAAATGATAAATGATAAATGATAAATGATAAATGATCAATGATCAATGATCAATGATAAATGATAAATGATCAATGATAAATGATAAATGGTAAATGGTAAATGGTAAATGATAAATGGTAAATGGTAAATGATAAATGATAAATGATAAATGATAAATGATAAATGATAAATGATAAATGATAAATGATAAATGATAAATGATAAATGATAAATGATAAATGATAAATGATAAATGATAAATGATAAATGATAAATGATAAATGATAAATGATAAATGATAAATGATAAATGATAAATGATAAATGATTTTATTAGCCATTCAGTATACAGTAAATTCAATAGGCATTGTAAAAAACAGCACAGAAAGCTGCAATAAAAACCAAAGACTACAAAATAATCCAGCAAAACCATGCAGGTGCACAAGCAAGCAAATAAATAAATAAAAAAATAATATACAGTACCTTCCAGATTCTTATTCTAGGGTACAACAAATGGGTCATGCTTCATTGCAACATAAATATCTTCGATTTTATATAAAGGATTTGCCAATAACCACTTCTTCTGGATAATTTAAAATTTGTAATTTTAAAGAGATTTCACTTGACCTGGTAGCGAGTTTAAGAGATTGGTACCTGTAACAGGGAAGCATTGTCGGTTTTTACTTAGTCTAATATAATTTAAGTGAATATTGTTACAGAATCTAGTCTTATACTGGTGTACGTCTGAATTTCGAGCAAGTATATTTTCTGATTCTTTAATGGCCATGAGACACTGAAAAATATAAACAATAATAACAGTCATGATCTGCAACTTACAAAACAAAGGTTTACAATGAGCCTGATACTCAGTCCTACAGATTACCCTGACTGCCTTCTTTTGTAGCAACAGAATCTTCTGAGCCGGGGGGGGGGGGGGGGGGGTGGCCCTATAGTCTGGTTCCATAAACAACATGAGCCTGAAAAAAGCAAAAAAGCGAGTCATACAAAATCAAAGGGCATCTCGTATGAGAGCTTATGGAGCAGACACGTTACTCTATTTAACTTAGTGCACAGTGCTTCAATGTGGTCACTTCACCCAAGCTCAGAGTCAAGGGTGAAACCCAACAATTTTACTGCCCCTTGCTTATCCACATTCTTACTAAGGCTGAAAAGGATTTCCTGGGGTTTTCCTTGGTTAAGAGCTAGTCTATTGTCCGAGAACCAATCAGTAGTAGTATTAAACATTCTACTCACAGCTAGTTTAGCAACTACAGGATCTGAATCACTATCAATCAGGGTTGTGTCATCTGCGTATAGCAGCACATCATTTGACACATTGTAATACAAGTCATCATGGCCACAATAAATAGGAAAGGCCCAAGTATCGAGCCCTAAGGGGACACAATGCTTCACATGAAGCGGACTGGAATTGTCACCAGCCCAGCTTACCACCTGAACCCTGTCTTCAATATATGAACGGACCACCCTGAGTGCAAACTCCCCTAGTCCAAGTTTGTCAAGTTTATTTAAAAGAATATTACGAGGCATACAATCGAAGTCTCGAGATAAGTCACACAAGAGAACAGCAGTAGAAGACTGCTTCTAGAAAGCGTCCAAAACAACCGTATGAGGGAGTCCACAGCGGTGACTGTGGAAAAGCCTCTCCGAAAACCATGCTGAGCCGGAACAAGGAGACCATGCAACTCAAAGTGGCCATACAACTGGTTTAACATTAAACCCACAAGGATCTTACTAAAGACTGGTAATAGAGATACAGGTCTATAACTAGACATGTTATTTCTGGTCCTCTTTTTGTACACAGGTACAGTCCTTGCCCTTTTTAGGACTTTCGGAAAACCCCCTTCTAATTGGCAGCAACTGAACAGATGAGCTATTATTGTGGCAATATAAGGTTTTTTTTTTTCAAAAGCTCAGTGGACATATCAAACACATCCTTACTACATGATGGCTTAAAACTATTTACAATATTTACAAAATCAGTGGGTGTAACCATCATCCACTCAAAGGCTATTTGTGACGTAGCAATCTTATTTAAATAATCCACCTTATTTCCTACAATACCACTCACGATATTGTCTACAGAGCCGAGAAAAAACAAGTTGAAATCCACCGCAGAAGCAAAGTCGGTCTCATCATCACTTCTGGGACTGGACCTGCTCCGGTTGATAAGACCCCACGCTGCCTTGCAAGGGTTGGCAGCCCTTGCTACCATGTCAGCAGCCGCAGACTGTTTACACTGTTTAGTCACCGTTTACACGCAACGAATTGTCGCTACGATCTACAGAAAATCGCTACGATCTAAAGAAATTGGTGGAAATTTCCACCAACCTTCCAACCTCACTCAAACTCAGACATAACGTAACAACTACCAGTTTACACGTTCCGTCTTGCATGAACGTATTGTCGTTGCAGACAAATTGTTACGTTTTATCGTAGCGTGTAAACCCGGATTTAGGCCACTCGTAGCTGCCTATGATATTCCTTTCTCAAAACCTACAGATCTGACTTTGTCAAGTCACGCACAGACAAAAAATATTGTTTGAAATTGGCAAGCTCTGTAGAGTACCAATATTTAAGTTTATTAGGTCTATTCACACTTGACTACACTGCCCACAGGGCTTACCGGTAACATCTTTTGAATTAGGGGAAAGTACAGATCATATGAATCCTTGAATTTCGAAAAGAAATTAGTTAAGGCCACCTCCACCGGAAGCTCACACAGATCATTGAACCATAATGGCACATGGTTTGCCTCGTCATAAAAAAAAATAGATTAATTCTAAACTCATGAGAGAGTCTAAAAGTTACCAGTTTAATCGAACGTTTTAAAATGTTACGGGACTTAAGCATTATGAGAACATGCTTATGGTCAGCTATCTGCTCATAACTAACAAATCGACTAAACTTTATATTTTGTTAATTATTATTGTTATCTACTCCAATCAAATTTATTATTGTTATCCATTTTAACGCTTTTACTGATTTGTTTTGTTGTAACTGTTTTGTTTATTTTAACTTGTTTTGTTGCAACCGCTGTGTAGCGATACTGGGCTCATAGGATCGATTTGAGGCTCAATTAAATTCAGAGATTTCCTGTGCGTGCTACAATTCTAAGTCAGAATATTTTATTTAACTTAACTAAATAACTGAGCCAATCCACATCTATATCACAGCCATTTTGATGATCTAAATTTAGTAATGCAACCAATTACACTTACACAATAGTAGTGGCGAACTAGCAAAGAGACATCACTTTAGGCACGTTTTCCCCATAAGAATAACATGGGGATCATTTTTTGGCCACCAAAACCAAAAATCCTGATCTTTGCCTAAATATCCCTATATAATTGTCAAACCTTATTCCTTACTTATTCCCCATAAATATATTTGATATTAAGCTAAAAAGCTATTTCTTATATTTATTGACCCTTACAAGTGTAAATTTAGAGTAGAGGCAATAGAAGAATATGACGTCACTTGGGGCGTTTTTCCCCATAAGAATAACATGGGGATCATTTTTTAGCCACCAAATCCAAAAATCCTGATCTTCGCCTGTACACCCCAATATAAATGTTCAATACCATTGTATAACTTCATTACTATTTCAAATCCACATGCATTCACAAGTATATTCTCAAAATCATCAACTTGACAGTGCGAGGTTTGCACGTGCTCCCAGCTCACGGCGCGCTCCCTTGGACATCCTTAGTGGAAATCCATGAATTCTGACTACTTGGGAACCCAAGCCATTTGACATACAATAAATCACCCTTCCTTCTAATTACCTTTTCTATTAAATACATGTCTTTATATTTGGTCTTTAACAACTCCTCTGTATAGAAGCCTCCCCTGATTATATTGCCATTTTCATCTTTCAAGATATAAGTCACAGGCTTTGTATTCTTAACTTCTGCTATTGTAAATAGCTCACCTGTCCAATTTGGGGTATAACCTTTACTAAAAACATGTTTATACTTGGAAATTCTCACGCTATCACCCACCTTATATCTTGGCTTCTTAACTTGCACTACTTTAGAAGTCAACCTCTCATGCACATATTTACTATTCTTAATATTCACTTGGTTAGGCTTCATTCCTATAGATCTATGCACCTTATTATTATATTTTCGAATTAACTTTGGAAGTAAATCCAACCATTTATAACTCCCCTGAGCACTAAATTCCCTATATAACCAATTCTTTAAAGTTCTCTGAAACCTCTCCACAATTGCAGCCTTAGTTGTAGAAAATGTGTGATAGTGATTAATATTTAAGTTTTTCATTAGTTTGCTAAAATATTGATTAAAAAATTCTTTTCCATTGTCAGATTGAATGTTTTTAACCCCCTTTGGTAGAATGGTTTTAATGGCTTCTGTAACCACCAACCCTGTCTTATTCTTTAGCGGAGCAGTATAAGCTTTTTTAGAAAATGTATCTATTAAAGTTAAAATATATTTATTGCCAGAATTTTCTCTAGCATAGTTTTGCATATCAATTAAATCTATTTGTAAGGTTTCGTTTATACCTAATACTTTAAAAGATCTTCTAATGAAATTCTTTCTTGCAGGCTTATGAAGTTCGTATGCAATTTCATTCATTTTTTATAACATCACTCTTTCCTTGTACTGTAAATATATTACCATTAGCCCCAATCAATAGATTATCTTCCATTCTTTTAAATACATAGTTTTCTGGTATATAAGGTCTATTATCTATATACTTAAATCCACTCAAAGATGTAGGGTCGGCAACTAATAAATCAGGATTGTATTCCATCAAATTAAATTTTCTTCCTGCATATACAAATTTTGATCCATCATAATACATAGCTTGTGACATTAAACAAATATCATCTAAATATTCCCCCTTTGGCAGATTCCTTATAAATTGTTTTTTGGCATCCCAACATTTTTCTTTTTTATCAAAAGTTATAGTCTGTTCTTTTGTAACACAGTCAGTGTCATCAACGGCGGGTTTTACACGTACTAACCTTTTATTATTAAAATCCCAATAGCCTGCTTCCATTTTTGGAACTTGTGAAACATTCACAGCATCTTTACTATCTGTACCTTCCATCAAATTGCTAAGTTTCTGTTTCTTAGCATTCCAAACACCATTCTCAGATTCTAAAAATTCATAATTATTATCGTCTTGTACAAATTTACCATCTTCTTTTCGTATTAAAGTCTGTTGTAAAGTGGGCACATCATTTAAACTTTCACCCTTTTCCACATTAGTAATTTTCCGTTTCTTAGCATTCCAAACACCATTCTCTGATTCTAAAAATTCATAATTATTATTGTCTTGTACAAATGTACCACCGTCTTTACGTATTAAAGTCTGTTGTAAAGTGGGCACATCATCTAAACTTTCACCTTTTTTCACATTAGTAATTTTCTGTTTTTTAGCATTCCAATTTTTATTCTTAGATTCTAAAAACTCATATTTAGTTTTACCTTGTAAAAAGACATCACCTTTTCTAGTTAATGTCTGTCCCAAAGTTGATACATCATCTACAATCTCCCCATCTTTAACATTACCAATTTTACGGTTTAAACCATTCCAACTATCGTCTTGTAAATTTAAAGTAGGTTCATGACTAGCCCTGGGTTCTGCAGGCTTATTATATGGATTATATAAACGATAAAATTTATCTATAAACATATTTTTATTTAATAAATAATACCACTTTCTCTCAATTCCTCAATAATGGAATCTATTTCATTATCCACTCCTGAGTTACCGGCTTGGCGACTTAGCCAAAGAAGTCTTAACCTATCTACAAGCTCATTAGGATCATCCCAATAAATATAGTCTATTTTATTACCAGTCACTTGTCTCAAACCTTCACCAACAGATTTAAATAGAGGTTTAATTATATTAAGATATTTAGTATGTCTATTACTTGAAATTGGTGCACCATCTTTGTAACTCTTTAAATACCCATTTGTAGCTTCCAAAATTTCTTTATAATTTTGCAAATCAGCCGGAGTATAATCCTCAGGTTCTTTTAAAGTTAACAACTGCCACAAGCCTTTTGTCCCCTTGTAAGTTTTATTTGCAACTGTAACATCATCATTGGCAATATCAACTTCCTTATTTCCAATAAAAAATTTATTTGCTTCTCGTCTAATACCATATGTAGTGTCTGTCATACTACTTTTACTGAGGTAATTTCCTAAATAGTCTGATGCTAAAAGACCAAAATCTAATTTCTGTGGGGTGGATTGTTGTAATCTTGGTATCATTGATATTCTAGATGGAGTCATTGGGAGTATCTCCATTCGAGGCCTCTCTGTTTTGGCGATTTTTTTTAATTCTTGTAATGGCTCTATTAAAGGTTGGAATGTTTGGAACCTCTCTTCAGCCTCTAGAAATTTGCCACGTTTTAAAGCTCTATATTTCTCTCGTATTTGATTTGCAGAGTCAACCAATTCTTGTTGAATGTTTTTCATCTTTTATTTAAATTTTATTTATCTCATTTGACAAAGGATTGTACTCAAACACTTTATCATGTATTATCAAACAATATGCAGATGTATTTGCTGGTACATTTTCTGCAGTTTCAATCTCTAATTTAATATCAACAATTCCTTCCTTCACTGTTTCGTTCTGTCTAGAACAATCTATTACAATTAGTGGATATTTCTTCATAAACTCAGCCCTACTAATCATAGGATCTGGGATAGTATTGTAGTAAGTCTCTCTAAACCTCATAAACATCTCATAAGCTTTAGAGACATCTCCATTTTCAAAATCGAGACTTAAATCACTATAAGGATAATATTCAGAGTTTAGAAATACTTTGAGATTTTTTAACTTACAGTGATCAAATTCATCAGTTCTTTTTCGTGCACTATTATCCCTTGTTGTTTGAAAACCAAATATAATATACCTAGGCTTCTCCAAACTTGAAGATGTCTTTACTGACCATGTATGTCTTGTAGTATTGGGATATGATGGAAGTTCATGCAACTCTAAACTTCTAAATGCAATTTGCAAATTTTTATTTTGCAATAACATCTTTTGTAATTGTAACTTCTCCCCATCTGATGGTGTCACATGTGGCATCACCCATTGAATTGAGTTAAGTGTAATTTTGGGAATCATATCAGCAGTGCCACTGGCTGGAGCACTAGCAGTTGTTAATATACAATTCAAATCATTTTTGGATCTTTTCAACACCAATTCTTGTTTGACATTTACTAATACCTTATTAATAACACGAGGCTCTCGAAGACTTTACCCATGACAGGCAGGATGGTTATTGGACGATAGTTCTTTGTGTCAGCAGGGTCACCAGCCTTATGTATTGGTGTGATATAACCACTTGTAGCATTCTCCGGACAGAGACCTGCAAGCACTTCTCAATTAGCAAACTCATAGTAGTGGGCAAGATTAAGGCTGCTTTTATAAAGCCTGTGAGCAATCTTCTTCTGTATGATGAGGTTTTTGAGTTCTCTACTAAACCATCTCGGGAAATGCGTGATGCCGAATCTTTTAAGTGGACTCGCACAGGTGGTTGCACTGCCAAAGATGCTCTGCGAACGGCTAAACTTTAAATCTATTTTGAACCAAGAGCGCTGCATTTAACATCGGTTTCATTAATAGTTTTCATTTTAGACAAATAATTAATTATCATAGTAGGCTATTAGGCCTAGTTATTTATTGTTCTATTGTATGGCTTTGAAATGAGATGAAATATATAGTTAAAGTAACAGTTTTTTTTTTTTTTTTAATTAGGTTCGTACTACATTAAACTAAATATCCTTAAAATAAAATCAAGCCAAAATTCCATTATTAAACATTTTTATACTTATAGTTTACTAATAGGTATAATGTTAATAAAACCCAGGATCAAGTGTTAAAGTTCAAAAATATAAAATAACGCTATACAATTAACTGTATACAAATTAAATCTATATAGTACATTAATACATTATTTATAAATGGACATAGTCGTCGGTTTTAGTCGAGTTTTGTGTTCATTTTGAAATTCCCCTGCTTTGGAGAAGAGCCGTTCACATGGGACCGAGGTAGCTTGCATATACAACAATTTCTTTGTCAAGTTGAAAAGACGTGGATATATGTTTTTTTTCGGTCTTTCCACCATTGAAGGGCGTCCTCTTTTCGCTCCAACAAATCTTCGTCCATATATTTCACGACTTCGATTATCCCTGCGGAAAATTTGTTAGTATTTACCTTTGCTTTTTCCACTGTCTTATCAAACTTTTCATACAATCGTTTTTTTTCTTTTGTATGGTTATTTTTTTATACTTCTGGTTCTGATGTATCGGTGGCATTAACTGTGCTTGGTTTTGGTGGTATTTCCTCATCAAAAGAAACCATTGTAGAGGTCGCGTTTTGGTTTATTCTGTCACGGACGACTTTGTTTTTGTTTTCGTTTATAAAACTATGTCATTTATATCTCGGGTCCAGCATATCATTATCTTCAATTAACGCAAATCTCCTTGCCATTCCTAGTTTCAGAACAGCAACAAGATTTCTTACTTCACTAGGCATGTCTGTTTGGAAGCAGATGCCTGTAGGTCTGAAGTAATTGCTGTTACAAATAAAATCACCTTCGAAAGAGATACATATTTCTCAGTACTGACTTCCTCAGTCACCTCTTTGAAAATAGAAAGGAGTTCTCTTGTTTTATCTAGAATGCTCCATTAATTTGGAGTAAACATGGTTAGGTTTGTTTAAAGAAGAGCTACGGTTGAGACTAATAGCGTCCTTCAACACTCAACCATGTCGTGGGTGGAATTCCACCACGTGACAATGATAATTGATAAATGATAAATGATAAATGATAAATGATAAATGATAAATGATAAATGATAAATGATAAATGATAAATGATAAATGATAAATGATAAATGATAAATGATAAATGATAAATGATAAATGATAAATGATAAATGATAAATGATAAATGATAAATGATAAATGATAAATGATAAATGATAAATGATAAATGATAAATGATAAATGATAAATGATAAATGATAAATGATAAATGATAAATGATAAATGATAAATGATAAATGATAAATGATAAATGATAAATGATAAATGATAAATGATAAATGATAAATGATAAATGATAAATGATAAATGATAAATGATAAATGATAAATGATAAATGATAAATGATAAATGATAAATGATAAATGATAAATGATAAATGATAAATGATAAATGATCAATGATCAATGATCAATGATAAATGATAAATGATCAATGATAAATGATAAATGGTAAATGGTAAATGGTAAATGATAAATGGTAAATGGTAAATGATAAATGATAAATGATAAATGATAAATGATAAATGATAAATGATAAATGATAAATGATAAATGATAAATGATAAATGATAAATGATAAATGATAAATGATAAATGATAAATGATAAATGATAAATGATAAATGATAAATGATAAATGATAAATGATAAATGATAAATGATAAATGATAAATGATAAATGATAAATGATAAATGATTTTATTAGCCATTCAGTATACAGTAAATTCAATAGGCATTGTAAAAAACAGCACAGAAAGCTGCAATAAAAACCAAAGACTACAAAATAATCCAGCAAAACCATGCAGGTGCACAAGCAAGCAAATAAATAAATAAAAAAATAATATACAGTACCTTCCAGATTCTTATTCTAGGGTACAACAAATGGGTCATGCTTCATTGCAACATAAATATCTTCGATTTTATATAAAGGATTTGCCAATAACCACTTCTTCTGGATAATTTAAAATTTGTAATTTTAAAGAGATTTCACTTGACCTGGTAGCGAGTTTAAGAGATTGGTACCTGTAACAGGGAAGCATTGTCGGTTTTTACTTAGTCTAATATAATTTAAGTGAATATTGTTACAGAATCTAGTCTTATACTGGTGTACGTCTGAATTTTGAGCAAGTATATTTTCTGATTCTTTAATGGCCATGAGACACTGAAAAATATAAACAATAATAACAGTCATGATCTGCAACTTACAAAACAAAGGTTTACAATGAGCCTGATACTCAGTCCTACAGATTACCCTGACTGCCTTCTTTTGTAGCAACAGAATCTTCTGAGCCTGGGGGGGGGGGTGGCCCCATAGTCTGGTTCCATAAACAACATGAGCCTGAAAAAAGCAAAAAAGCGAGTCATACAAAATCAAAGGGCATCTCGTATGAGAGCTTATGGAGCAGACACGTTACTCTATTTAACTTAGTGCACAGTGCTTCAATGTGGTCACTTCACCCAAGCTCAGAGTCAAGGGTGAAACCCAACAATTTTACTGCCCCTTGCTTATCCACATTCTTACTAAGGCTGAAAAGGATTTCCTGGGGTTTTCCTTGGTTAAGAGCTAGTCTATTGTCCGAGAACCAATCAGTAGTAGTATTAAACATTCTACTCACAGCTAGTTTAGCAACTACAGGATCTGAATCACTATCAAACAGGGTTGTGTCATCTGCGTATAGCAGCACATCATTTGACACATTGTAATACAAGTCATCATGGCCACAATAAATAGGAAAGGCCCAAGTATCGAGCCCTAAGGGGACACAATGCTTCACATGAAGCGGACTGGAATTGTCACCAGCCCAGCTTACCACCTGAACCCTGTCTTCAATATATGAACGGACCACCCTGAGTGCAAACTCCCCTAGTCCAAGTTTGTCAAGTTTATTTAAAAGAATATTACGAGGCATACAATCGAAGTCTCGAGATAAGTCACACAAGAGAACAGCAGTAGAAGACTGCTTCTAGAAAGCGTCCAAAACAACCGTATGAGGGAGTCCACAGCGGTGACTGTGGAAAAGCCTCTCCGAAAACCATGCTGAGCCGGAACAAGGAGACCATGCAACTCAAAGTGGCCATACAACTGGTTTAACATTAAACCCACAAGGATCTTACTAAAGACTGGTAATAGAGATACAGGTCTATAACTAGACATGTTATTTCTGGTCCTCTTTTTGTACACAGGTACAGTCCTTGCCCTTTTTAGGACTTTCGGAAAACCCCCTTCTAATTGGCAGCAATTGAACAGATGAGCTATTATTGTGGCAATATAAGGTATTTTTTTTTCAAAAGCTCAGTGGACATATCAAACACATCCTTACTACATGATGGCTTAAAACTATTTACAATATTTACAAAATCAGTGGGTGTAACCATCATCCACTCAAAGGCTATTTGTGACGTAGCAATCTTATTTAAATAATCCACCTTATTTCCTACAATACCACTCACGATATTGTCTACAGAGCCGAGAAAAAACAAGTTGAAATCCACCGCAGAAGCAAAGTCGGTCTCATCATCACTTCTGGGACTGGACCTGCTCCGGTTGATAAGACCCCACGCTGCCTTGCAAGGGTTGGCAGCCCTTGCTACCATGTCAGCAGCCGCAGACTGTTTACACTGTTTAGTCACCGTTTACACGCAACGAATTGTCGCTACGATCTACAGAAAATCGCTACGATCTAAAGAAATTGGTGGAAATTTCCACCAACCTTCCAACCTCACTCAAACTCAGACATAACGTAACAACTACCAGTTTACACGTTCCGTCTTGCATGAACGTATTGTCGTTGCAGACAAATTGTTACGTTTTATCGTAGCGTGTAAACCCGGATTTAGGCCACTCGTAGCTGCCTATGATATTCCTTTCTCAAAACCTACAGATCTGACTTTGTCAAGTCACGCACAGACAAAAAATATTGTTTGAAATTGGCAAGCTCTGTAGAGTACCAATTTTTAAGTTTATTAGGTCTATTCACACTTGACTACACTGCCCACAGGGCTTACCGGTAACATCTTTTGAATTAGGGGAAAGTACAGATCATATGAATCCTTGAATTTCGAAAAGAAATTAGTTAAGGCCACCTCCACCGGAAGCTCACACAGATCATTGAACCATAATGGCACATGGTTTGCCTCGTCATAAAAAAAAATAGATTAATTCTAAACTCATGAGAGAGTCTAAAAGTTACCAGTTTAATCGAACGTTTTAAAATGTTACGGGACTTAAGCATTATGAGAACATGCTTATGGTCAGCTATCTGCTCATAACTAACAAATCGACTAAACTTTATATTTTGTTAATTATTATTGTTATCTACTCAAATCAAATTTATTATTGTTATCCATTTTAACGCTTTTACTGATTTGTTTTGTTGTAACTGTTTTGTTTATTTTAACTTGTTTTGTTGCAACCGCTGTGTAGCGATACTGGGCTCATAGGATCGATTTGAGGCTCAATTAAATTCAGAGATTTCCTGTGCGTGCTACAATTCTAAGTCAGAATATTTTATTTAACTTAACTAAATAACTGAGCCAATCCACATCTATATCACAGCCATTTTGATGATCTAAATTTAGTAATGCAACCAATTACACTTACACAATAGTAGTGGCGAACTAGCAAAGAGACATCACTTTAGGCACGTTTTCCCCATAAGAATAACATGGGGATCATTTTTTGGCCACCAAAACCAAAAATCCTGATCTTTGCCTAAATATCCCTATATAATTGTCAAACCTTATTCCTTACTTATTCCCCATAAATATATTTGATATTAAGCTAAAAAGCTATTTCTTATATTTATTGACCCTTACAAGTGTAAATTTAGAGTAGAGGCAATAGAAGAATATGACGTCACTTGGGGCGTTTTTCCCCATAATAATAACATGGGGATCATTTTTTAGCCACCAAATCCAAAAATCCTGATCTTCGCCTGTACACCCCAATATAAATGTTCAATACCATTGTATAACTTCATTACTATTTCAAATCCACATGCATTCACAAGTATATTCTCAAAATCATCAACTTGACAGTGCGAGGTTTGCACGTGCTCCCAGCTCACGGCGCGCTCCCTTGGACATCCTTAGTGGAAATCCATGAATTCTGACTACTTGGGAACCCAAGCCATTTGACATACAATAAATCACCCTTCCTTCTAATTACCTTTTCTATTAAATACATGTCTTTATATTTGGTCTTTAACAACTCCTCTGTATAGAAGCCTCCCCTGATTATATTGCCATTTTCATCTTTCAAGATATAAGTCACAGGCTTTGTATTCTTAACTTCTGCTATTGTAAATAGCTCACCTGTCCAATTTGGGGTATAACCTTTACTAAAAACATGTTTATACTTGGAAATTCTCACGCTATCACCCACCTTATATCTTGGCTTCTTAACTTGCACTACTTTAGAAGTCAACCTCTCATGCACATATTTACTATTCTTAATATTCACTTGGTTAGGCTTCATTCCTATAGATCTATGCACCTTATTATTATATTTTCGAATTAACTTTGGAAGTAAATCCAACCATTTATAACTCCCCTGAGCACTAAATTCCCTATATAACCAATTCTTTAAAGTTCTCTGAAACCTCTCCACAATTGCAGCCTTAGTTGTAGAAAATGTGTGATAGTGATTAATATTTAAGTTTTTCATTAGTTTGCTAAAATATTGATTAAAAAATTCTTTTCCATTGTCAGATTGAATGTTTTTAACCCCCTTTGGTAGAATGGTTTTAATGGCTTCTGTAACCACCAACCCTGTCTTATTCTTTAGCGGAGCAGTATAAGCTTTTTTAGAAAATGTATCTATTAAAGTTAAAATATATTTATTGCCAGAATTTTCTCTAGCATAGTTTTGCATATCAATTAAATCTATTTGTAAGGTTTCGTTTATACCTAATACTTTAAAAGATCTTCTAATGAAATTCTTTCTTGCAGGCTTATGAAGTTCGTATGCAATTTCATTCATTTTTTATAACATCACTCTTTCCTTGTACTGTAAATATATTACCATTAGCCCCAATCAATAGATTATCTTCCATTCTTTTAAATACATAGTTTTCTGGTATATAAGGTCTATTATCTATATACTTAAATCCACTCAAAGATGTAGGGTCGGCAACTAATAAATCAGGATTGTATTCCATCAAATTAAATTTTCTTCCTGCATATACAAATTTTGATCCATCATAATACATAGCTTGTGACATTAAACAAATATCATCTAAATATTCCCCCTTTGGCAGATTCCTTATAAATTGTTTTTTGGCATCCCAACATTTTTCTTTTTTATCAAAAGTTATAGTCTGTTCTTTTGTAACACAGTCAGTGTCATCAACGGCGGGTTTTACACGTACTAACCTTTTATTATTAAAATCCCAATAGCCTGCTTCCATTTTTGGAACTTGTGAAACATTCACAGCATCTTTACTATCTGTACCTTCCATCAAATTGCTAAGTTTCTGTTTCTTAGCATTCCAAACACCATTCTCAGATTCTAAAAATTCATAATTATTATCGTCTTGTACAAATTTACCATCTTCTTTTCGTATTAAAGTCTGTTGTAAAGTGGGCACATCATTTAAACTTTCACCCTTTTCCACATTAGTAATTTTCCGTTTCTTAGCATTCCAAACACCATTCTCTGATTCTAAAAATTCATAATTATTATTGTCTTGTACAAATGTACCACCGTCTTTACGTATTAAAGTCTGTTGTAAAGTGGGCACATCATCTAAACTTTCACCTTTTTTCACATTAGTAATTTTCTGTTTTTTAGCATTCCAATTTTTATTCTTAGATTCTAAAAACTCATATTTAGTTTTACCTTGTAAAAAGACATCACCTTTTCTAGTTAATGTCTGTCCCAAAGTTGATACATCATCTACAATCTCCCCATCTTTAACATTACCAATTTTACGGTTTAAACCATTCCAACTATCGTCTTGTAAATTTAAAGTAGGTTCATGACTAGCCCTGGGTTCTGCAGGCTTATTATATGGATTATATAAACGATAAAATTTATCTATAAACATATTTTTATTTAATAAATAATACCACTTTCTCTCAATTCCTCAATAATGGAATCTATTTCATTATCCACTCCTGAGTTACCGGCTTGGCGACTTAGCCAAAGAAGTCTTAACCTATCTACAAGCTCATTAGGATCATCCCAATAAATATAGTCTATTTTATTACCAGTCACTTGTCTCAAACCTTCACCAACAGATTTAAATAGAGGTTTAATTATATTAAGATATTTAGTATGTCTATTACTTGAAATTGGTGCACCATCTTTGTAACTCTTTAAATACCCATTTGTAGCTTCCAAAATTTCTTTATAATTTTGCAAATCAGCCGGAGTATAATCCTCAGGTTCTTTTAAAGTTAACAACTGCCACAAGCCTTTTGTCCCCTTGTAAGTTTTATTTGCAACTGTAACATCATCATTGGCAATATCAACTTCCTTATTTCCAATAAAAAATTTATTTGCTTCTCGTCTAATACCATATGTAGTGTCTGTCATACTACTTTTACTGAGGTAATTTCCTAAATAGTCTGATGCTAAAAGACCAAAATCTAATTTCTGTGGGGTGGATTGTTGTAATCTTGGTATCATTGATATTCTAGATGGAGTCATTGGGAGTATCTCCATTCGAGGCCTCTCTGTTTTGGCGATTTTTTTTAATTCTTGTAATGGCTCTATTAAAGGTTGGAATGTTTGGAACCTCTCTTCAGCCTCTAGAAATTTGCCACGTTTTAAAGCTCTATATTTCTCTCGTATTTGATTTGCAGAGTCAACCAATTCTTGTTGAATGTTTTTCATCTTTTATTTAAATTTTATTTATCTCATTTGACAAAGGATTGTACTCAAACACTTTATCATGTATTATCAAACAATATGCAGATGTATTTGCTGGTACATTTTCTGCAGTTTCAATCTCTAATTTAATATCAACAATTCCTTCCTTCACTGTTTCGTTCTGTCTAGAACAATCTATTACAATTAGTGGATATTTCTTCATAAACTCAGCCCTACTAATCATAGGATCTGGGATAGTATTGTAGTAAGTCTCTCTAAACCTCATAAACATCTCATAAGCTTTAGAGACATCTCCATTTTCAAAATCGAGATTTAAATCACTATAAGGATAATATTCAGAGTTTAGAAATACTTTGAGATTTTTTAACTTACAGTGATCAAATTCATCAGTTCTTTTTCGTGCACTATTATCCCTTGCTGTTTGAAAACCAAATATAATATACCTAGGCTTCTCCAAACTTGAAGATGTCTTTACTGACCATGTATGTCTTGTAGTATTGGGATATGATGGAAGTTCATGCAACTCTAAACTTCTAAATGCAATTTGCAAATTTTTATTTTGCAATAACATCTTTTGTAATTGTAACTTCTCCCCATCTGATGGTGTCACATGTGGCATCACCCATTGAATTGAGTTAAGTGTAATTTTGGGAATCATATCAGCAGTGCCACTGGCTGGAGCACTAGCAGTTGTTAATATACAATTCAAATCATTTTTGGATCTTTTCAACACCAATTCTTGTTTGACATTTACTAATACCTTATTAAAATCCTCAAATACACCCATTAACAGCTCTAATGGCAAACATGTACTAAACTTACCACCTTTATGGAAATCTTTTAAATTTGTGTCAGAATCAAATGCCACATTTGACAATTTAGTAGTTTTATTGTAAGAGCTCAATATTTTCATAAGACTAGAAATTCCTGGGTTTCTTACAATGTCTATTTCTTTACCTGCAACTTCGTATCTAATTTCATCAAATAAGAACGCAAATGCATTATTTATAAAATGACCTTTATCATGATTTTCAATTTCTCCCTTAATATACAGATAACTCCTACATGGGAGAGTTAGCAAATCTTGATTATTAATACATATTCGAATTTCATCAGAATTATTTATTGCCAAAGTGTTGTGGGGAACATAGGAGTGATTTGTAATTTTAACCACACTATCGTCGAATTGGGATTTCCCTGTAACATCTAGAAAATCTTCCATTTTTATTAATAGAAATTTTTAACTTTAGTCCTATTGACTTTAGGAACCTAGCATTTTGTACACTTATAGATAGCTGCCCACTCTTATAAATTCTCATATCTTTTTTATATGACAAGTAATTGTAGTTTCTTCTCCGTTAAAGTCAATTGCCTTGTCGTGCTGATCGGCAAATGTAATACTGACAACATCTAAACTTCTCTTATTTACAGGAAAATATATAATATTTCTTGGAACTTCAATAATTTTGTAGCCAGGAGGAGCTTCTGGATAAAAGCTATGTATGGTGTGTGATTTGTTGCCATTTAAATAGGACCCGTTTGCAATATTACATTTTACTCTAATCACATTTACATTATTAATGTTTATTTTATTTGTAGATTCAAACTGAACACCAGGAGTAGAAACATCTTTAAATCCCAATAAAACAGACCCTAAACATGGTTTTGTAAAATCAAACACGTGGCTAGAAAGTAGTGTAGCTTTCATAGTTTTATTATTAGCTGTAAGGAAAAAGTCTGGGATTTGCTTTTGAATTTCCTTTGCAAGCTCAACCACCTCATATGTTCCTTCAGAAATTTCTATTGTAACTGGAGCATTGTGATCATAATAGAAAACATCATCACCTTCTCCAATGGTTAATTTGTTGCCTTTAAGTTGATTTAATTTTGGAATAAGCCCTTTGAATAAAAGTTTGGATTTAGTATTAATTAATGCTTCTCCATTTTTATCTACTATAACTTTAAGTTTACCATTTAATAACTGGTTTAAATCATCGACAGAGATCTCTCCTTTTGGTAATGTCATTTTCTCTACTTTGTAATATGTTAAAGTATTTAGAGGTTTTTTAACATTAAATATAGAATTATAACTTTGAAAATCTACTAATCCAATTACATAATCATCATTTAATTCTATGGGAGGAAAGAACACTGACTTTAGCTCTGACTCTGTACCCGAAAATGTTATAGTAAATGAATCCATTTTTATAAACAAAAATTTTTTATGAATGATAAACATAAAATTCCACAAATAGAACTATTTAAATCTTGTATTTGATCAGTTGTATAGAATATTTTATGTCCCTCAAAATATTTAATTACTTCTTTTGGAGGTTGGATTCCAAATGGGTCAAAATAAATTACAATATCTTTATTTTTACGATATGCTGTCCAATGTGTGCCAGATGAACTATCTAAATTAACTATTCCGCACTCTTTTACTCTTGGTGTTAGATTTTTTAGCTCGCTTTTTAGGTACACTCCCCTGAAGTGAGGCACGTCTTTTGCGGCCTCTAACAGCTGGTAGTTGTCCATCTTTTTTATTAAATTTTAGTCCCATTCCCATTTTTGCTTTAGCCTTCATCAAATTTGTCACTGCATAAGCAGCGGCTTTTTCAGCAAGACTTGCTGAGTCGGAAATGAGTATATACCAAAGAAGTTGGGTCTATTTCCTACCAATATTCGATGTGTTATTTGTGGTCCAAGTGGAAGTGGGAAGACGGTTGTAATTTACAATTTAATTGTAAGAAAGGAAGGATTAAAATTTACAAACTTATATTTAATATCTAAATCTTTAGAACAAGAAAAATATAAAAAAAATAATTGAAATATTTAGTTTGTGTGATGAAGTGAAATTACACACGTTTACTGACTGTGAAATCACACCAAATGATGTAAAATCACAGTCAGTTGTTGTATTTGATGACATAAATAGTCCAAATATTACACAATTTTTCTCAATGGGTCGACATAAAAATATTAACTGTTTTTACTTGTGTCAATCTTACAGCAAAGTACACAAACATTTACGTGATAATGTAAATTTCCTAATATTATTTAAACAAGATGATTTAAATTTAAAACATGTATATCACAATCATGTTGGTAATGACTTTTCATTTGACCAATTTAAAAATCTCTGCCACCAATGTTGGGATAAAACTAAATATGGCTTTTTCGTAATAGACAAAGAAAGGTCAAAGAATAATGGCAAATATAGATTTATGTTTGACCAATTCTATCAAGAGGATGGTAAGGGTAAATAAATGAAAGATTGGAGTTTTTTAACATTTGTATTTATTATATATCTACACATTTTGAACATCAATTTTATAATGACCAAATGCAAGAGTGTTGATCCCATCTTCCAGAATAAACCTCTTGTCATCGTCAAAGGATAGTACTTTTTTATTCATGGTTAAGGTTTGAAGATGATGATTTATAGATTTAATTCTTGTCACATTCTCATAGTAATCTTGCCCAGTTGCAAGGCAGTTCAAATAATGTTGATGTCTGAGGAGATGTTTAACAGTGGCACCATCAGCTCCTTTAGCTTTCTTCACCTCTAAAGCTTGCTTGTCTTCTTCATATAACCATTTTAGAGGAATGTAAGAATATAACTTTGGTCTTAAACCACAATATTCATACATAATATGACCACCTAATTCATCTTTAAACTTTCCAGTGACTTTTTTATTTTTATCAGAGTATAAGAAATGGTCTTTACTATATCCAGAGGTATCAAAATAGTGTAAGTCACATTCTATTTCCTTGTAAAAGTCCTCTGTAACTATAGCATACATTAATGAATCTGTATCTGTCATTAGAAATCTTTTATTCTTAAATTTTGACATATAATTATAGTGGAAATCATACATTATTACTTTACTTATATCCAAAATGGTCATTCCTAAATATATTGGTTTATTAAACTTTACAACTAATTTATTTAAATGTATAGCATGTAAATTGTTATCAAACTTTTTACTACAATCAAATCTTGGATTAGTGACATATTTTGTTAATAGTGACTCATCCTTGAGATATATATCACGAAACTTTCGTTGATTCATAATTGTTCGACCAAAGAGACTATTATTTAACAATTTATAAAAGTCTTTTTCGAAATCATTTTTAGCCCATTTTCGTTTTTCAATATTAAAATTAATGTAGGGTGCAAGCCATTTAGACTGTCTAAATTTTAAAATTCTATGGTATTTTGTAACAATCAAGCCCAATTCCTCATATTTTTGTAATGCTTTATAATGTAAAATATATTTAGTTTTGTCATTTAAATTTGGCATTAATTTGCCATTCATTTTCTCTGGTGCTAATGGATAGTCATTATGTAAATCATGTAAGCTTTTATCATATTTTAAATCAACTTCTAAAATGTATCCAAACTCATCATTTTGATTATTTTTGTATATTTTGTAGTCCATCTCATTAGTCCAACGGAATTCATCCACAGGCAGTGGCTCGCACATAGCTGTGGAGTATAGCGAGTTACAATCTAAATATATTAAATAGACACTCTCTTGATTGGGATCATAGTGTTCACCCATATATCTATTATTTGCTTTAGCGTAACGTGTAGAAATCATACTGACTCCTCCTCGAATCGCACTTTCTATGAACAAATGCATGTCAATATCTTTGAATAATTGTAATTTTATTCCTGTCATTCTAAGACAGGCCTCCCATGTAAGTCCAGGAAGTGAATACATATGTACAGGGTCAAGTTTGTAATCTTTTAAACACAGGTCTCTAAATGTCTCAAACACATCAGCCAGTAGCAATACATCTGTTTTAAGATATAAATCATGATATTCTTGTAAATTATTTATATTAAAATGGGTCCATACATTTTTAGCATGTTCATATTCATTGGGAGAGATATGTTCTTTAGTTATAGAACTGTAAAATGTTTCAATTGGGGGTAGAGACTCTGCGAACTTATCTGGTCACGTCATATATTCATAGGGATATACACCTTTACGTTGTAGTAGTGGATTTTGTATGAATCTAAATGTGTTCAAATTGGAAGCCAATTTATATAATGGAAGGGACAGAAAGTTGTATGAATCTAAAAATACTAAATCATCAACAGAGAATGATATATATTTTTCCATATCTTTAGCTATACAATTTAATTTACGTTTATTAAACTTTCCCAAGTGTTGCATTATTAAATGTCCATCGTAATTTTTCAAGTTATGGAAGAATGTTGGGATTTTCTTTGTTACTTTATAGTTTAAATTACAATCATTGTGGACAGCTCCACGGTATTGCCCAGAGGAATGGCAATGATCTCTCACCCTATCAAAATATAGGGGCTTTTCACAAATATGACAATGTGTTGAGTTTTGGAAAGACGCCTCTTGCTCTGGAGTCATTTGAAGAGGATTATATATTGCCATTTGATTTTTAATATAATCATAAGTCTGAAATAATCTTTCAAAAAACACATCCATAACATTTGTACCACTGTACAACTCTTCAGAAATAATTTTTGAATCTTTTACTACGACAAATGCAAATCCCGATGGAGTATGTATATTAGAGTTTATAAAGCACTCAAAATCTGCAAAAATAACAAATGGGGCTTTAAGTTGATATTAATTTATAATTTTTAAATTTTAATGTATCTTGTTTAGACATTTCCACTCGTTGGGCATCAAAGTTTTTACAATACGTTGTGTGACGTTCTAATATATCATTAGTGTAAAAATGTTGCAAACACAACTTGAAAAAATGCTTCTTATGGTCATATTTTGTAGACCGCAGCATTAACTTACCAAAATCACGAATTAAACAATAATGTGATTTACGACCTTCTTGTAATAATAATAAATCGATGTGAGTATTACTATTCAGTTTGGTTGTTCTTAATGGATATACACATTTCTGGTCTTCAACTCCAAATACATTTACACTTATATTATTTTGTGTTTCAAATTTATCTATATCAGATATTTTCACAGGATACTTTATGTTTGTCATATTCAGCTGACCTATGTAGGGTACATAGCTGGAGACTCTATTAGCATTTTCATTAGAGTTCCTTGGATATAAAGCTGCTAATATCGACCAAAGGAAGCATTTATTATCAGCATTTTTGATATTTAACACTGCATGTTTCGATTGAATAGTTTTTGGTGTGGGAATGTATGACTTTGGAGTTAGGGGCTTATACTTGTAAACATGTAACTGCCAATATTTAGTATGGTCATAAATCCATCCACTGCCTTGGGCTTGATATTTGTGTATGGATGCATCAATCTTTAAAAATGCATTTTCAATTTGAGGCTTTAAATCTCTCTTCTCAATAGTTAAGGTAGTAAGGCTTCTAAAATTTGCAATACATTCTTTTTCATTAACTAATTGTCCATTTTGATCCATTGAATATTTTATAAATTTGATTCTCCTTACTAAAGTCCATTTTAAGTTATTTGGCAGTTATTTGGCAGAGGACAAGACTGAAGAGTATTTTTAAGTTCAGTTCTAATCGATTCACCAACAAATTTAATCATTGTGTATGGACATTTTATGCAAGAATTGGCGTGTCTTTTAAAATGTCCAACAACATTCGTTTTACAGAAATTACAAGTCTTGTGATTTTGTAATATATGAGATTTTAGAGCTATGTTACTATCACAGATTAAATTACAAACTTTACACAGTTTTACCTTGATTTGATGTATCAAATTGTAGTGGCGAATCAGGTTACTTTTGGTGGAGAGCGACACGGAGCAGTGTTGACAGGTGGGCCTCATGGTCCAGAATGAAATATCACCCGAATGTCACTTCTATTTATAGACTTTTCGAAAATTTCAAAATTTTTTAAATTTTCAAAAATATTTTTGCTAGAAATTAAAAATTGTTAAACAATTTAACTAGAAATTACTTCAACAGGTCACCCACCCAGGACTTAATCAAGAGCTGCCACTAGAGACGAGAAGACCAACCATGAGTCGAGAGCGAGAAGCGTGACCATGGGTCGGGAGCACGCCATGAGCCGGGAGCATGCCCGAGTTTGCGTACAAACCTCGCACTGTCAAGTTGATGATTTTGAGAATATACATGTGAATGGATGTGGATTTGAAATAGTAATGGAGTTATACAATGGTATTGAACATTTATATTGGGGTGTACAGGCGAAGATCAGGATTTTTGGATTTGGTGGCTAAAAAATGATCCCCATGTTATTCTTATGGGGAAAAACGCCCCAAGTGACGTCATATTCTTCTATTGCCTCTACTCTAAATTTACACTTGTAAGGGTCAATAAATATAAGAAATAGCTTTTTAGCTTAATATCAAATATATTTATGGGGAATAAGTAAGGAATAAGGTTTGACAATTATATAGGGATATTTAGGCAAAGATCAGGACTTTTGGTTTTGGTGGCCAAAAAATGATCCCCATGTTATTCTTATGGGGAAAACGTGCCTAAAGTAATGTCTCTTTGCTAGTTCGCCACTACTCACAATAAGAATAAGCTAAAAAAACTTCCTTCGTGCCTTATGGACCCGAAAGGTACGGTTATCTCAGTTTTACATTATATAAATTTATTTATTAATGACAGAATCCCTAACCCCTTAGTCCCCCCCCCCTTTACTGAAAAGAATTAGAACATGATTAACATAAATCTAATAATTAAATTTAACACTATAACTTATCGGTCTCATTCCCATTCTTCGACGACGTGATCTCTACAGTACCCACAGGAACCCCCTCCAGGAACCCCCAGGCGACGACTGCCCTTCTTAGTCTACTCCTTCCCTACTCCCTCCAGTGTACGCGACTGAGGCGGATTGAACCGGTTGATATCAGCGCGGCTGTGACTCCAGCGTCACAGCTGTCTTTTTGCCATCTTGTTGCCATTTCTCTTTTTTTTTGTTATCAATTTATTATAATTTTTTGTTTTTCACTCAACATTATTGTATAACTAGCTTTAAGTAAGTATTGTTTGTATTGCACTAATTTGTACGAAATATCAAAATGGAGCTGTCCATTGGAATGTAAAATAAATAAATAAAATAAATAATAAAAACATCGTACTCCCATGAGTTTAAATTAATAAGAAAGGAGCCCAAAGAAGCATTGTTCCTTGTAGGGACTATACCACTACTGTACAATCCAAAGGTACGTAGGGCATTCAAAAAGTCTACAGAATCATTATTATGCTTCAATAGGTCTATGTTATGGTCCGTACCAATAACTATCGATGGATTACAGGTAATTAACCATGTCAAACACAGTTCCAAGAGGGAAAAAATCTTTCAACAGAACCACTAGGCGATCGATACATAGCTAGCACGATAAGATCAAAATCATTTATCAAAATTGCAGCAAACTCACCCTCAAACTCTTCACAGTAGTTGCTTGGATCCAAACCTCTACACTTCAGACCAGGCTTGACACATATGGCGACACTGCCAATAGGATTTTCCTGTAAAAATGAGAGGCAAGACCGAGTTCACCAATGTTGCTGTAACACTGAACTTCTCCGGACACTAACCAGTGTTCAGACACCACAAAAACGTCAAGACCTTTATCGGCACAGAGTAATTCTAACTCAGTAGTTTTATATGTGAGGTACCAAATTTTAAGGGGGGTAAAAACGTATTGCTAGTCAACAAACACCATAACTTACCCGATTTTTACCCACAACATCCTACTCCTAGGCCTATGTGTGGCCATAGCTTGGGCTATGGGCCAAAGAACGTAGGCCTACTTTTAATAACAGTGAAGTACACAAACACACCCACAACGATATATTTATTCATAATAGCACTTTGTTTCACATAATAAAGTTAAAACGACCGATTTTACGAATATTTAACGCCGATGACAACATCACTTAACCTCGAAATGGTGTTTGTTGACCGTCGACAGACGACAACTAGACCGGCTCAACAGGTGAATTTCCGATCAGCTGTTGGCTAGTTCTCAAACTCACCACCAGAGCGATTAAGCCTCGACCGAGGAAATCATGATTTGAGCCGGACAAGAATTATTCGCTGTTTGACCGCCGACCAGCTCGCACAAATTACGAATACGACCCTACGATCCTATTACGAAGGTTAGCTAACACACTAATTAGGCCCTTTTTTACGTTTTACGTTATTTCTGTTTTATCTTACGCATACTGTACTTAACTTATTATCCTTTTCGTTTTCTTAAATTCCCGATTCGACTTATCTAAATTAGTTTTCGCCGACTTGCATACAACCCACCAGTTCCTGCCTGTCAGTGACTAGCGGTGGATACCTTTCGGCTCGTATTAAATTAATTGTCCACGAAATTACGTTTGTTTAGTTAGCCTAACGAATTATTACTTAAATTATTTTAATCGATTCGACGTTTAATACCCCGAGACTTGTCATCTAAGTTCTAAACCCCGTCTTTGGCGGGTGAAAGAATCAAGTCTTGGGAGTAGGCTGATTTGAACAATCAGCCACGAATATTAGTATTAAATTTATTTTTAAACCTATCACGTTAAATTCTCCGTTCAATTATATTAATTAGGCCCCGACGACTCTGTAGGAATTGCTTTTACATTATATTCGATTTTATATTATTTACCTAGACCTTTAGTTAAATATTTTAAAGTTCATTACGAGTATTTATATCATCACATTGGCTTAAGATTGGATACTCGTCGGCCCTACAGAGTCATTCTAAAAGTTAGGCCAAATTCTCCAAAGCACTTTAACAAAGGCTGGGATGATATAGCTCCAACTGGGCGTCTGCAGGATTTCCTGAGCGCTTCTAGAGCTCTGAGCCTCCGATTAAATTTTAAATAAATTGATCAGTCAAAGCCGTGACAACTTCGTATCGACCCCTGGATTTTTCTCGGCTCCTTCTGAGCACTCCGGGGAAGAAATTTGAGTGTGGCCCGTTCTAGGGGTAGGCCTAGCCTGACTTGGTGAATACTAGTTTATTCCCCCCCTAGAATTTTGCGTCACATATACCTCAAGCACTGTACATTGATCGAGCACAGGTTAAGAGCAACGTCACTAGGAACTGTGTCTAGGATATCGCTGGGTTGACGTCTTGTATTAGTTTTAGTTTCGGCAGGCCTAGCTGTTCCTGTTAATTAAAATTTACTAATTTCCATATTTAACAAGAGTATCTTTATTACTGAACTGAATTTGTGTACAACTTGTAAATAATTTAAATGTAAATAATAATAATAACACATGATTATAAACAGATCAAGGAATACTTTTAAGCAAACATGCCCCTTTTTACAAATCTATTTTTTTTTGGAGCTTCGACTATCCTGGTTCTGGTACGTTCAGGGCCAGGTCCAAATTCACCAACATTTTTGGGGTCGTTTCTAATGTCCAAATTCACCAACTTTCTACCTGGAGCAGGTACGATATTTCTCCCGGCGGGCGGGGAAGGAATTCCCTCCGAATAGTTTGCCCTCGCCTGCTCCGTCTCGTCTCGGCGAGAGTGTACTGCTTAGCCCTAATAGTACTGTTTAAGCTGTGATTGTTTCAGCTTGCAGTTATTCGTCAGAACATAATAAATAGTAGACATAATAGTGGGATGTTATTATTAATTCGTGCGCGTATATTGGTAAGACGTACAAAATAATGATAATTCTTTTTTTTAAGAAATCCGAACCATATTTGATTAATTTACACATAATACAAGTACATTACGTAAAACCAATTTTGAGCTATTCTATACTACAAAAACATAGCACGGTAAAAATATACGAAATGTACAGATAACAATTAATACACAAATATATCAATAAATAAACCTTCTAGGTACATAGGAATATAATTGGTTTGTAATCGCCGTCAATATTTGTATTGTTGAATTGTCAGCAGTTGCTTATCCCTAGGCGTCTAGCAGTGCGATCCAATATCCACTTATGTATTCCTAGATAGATTTGAATATAATCACAAATCAAATCTAGTAATACAAAAAGCGGATTTTATTTTATTTAAACTGTACATGTTATAAAGGTTGTCAATAAATAAATACAATAAAATAAAATAGTAAACAAAACAAGTTAGCAAAATGTATAACAATAAAAATATTGCAATTACGAATTTGCACCCGTAAAGAACAAAAAACAAAAAAAAAATATTGCTGTAATAAAAAAAACCATTCAAAATCTATAATATGCATAAAGTACAGTAAACAACAAAAATGTAATTAAAAAGGTGTAAAAAAGAAACTGAAACAGTTTCAAGTTCATTATGTGGTTAAAAATATCAATATAAAGTAAGAAACGTATATTATTGAACAAAAAAAAATATCTACATTAAGACCACATTTAAATTTAAAATATCCACAAAATATACTAAACAGTACAAATGGAAGTCACGAACGAATAAGTACAATCGGGACACATGTGTAAATTGCCCAGTGAAAACTATGTAGGTTATAACAAAACATCTCATTTAAAATCAAAAATTATATACAGAAGTTGCATTACACAACAAAATTAAAAATTAAATAATAAGGAACGTAAACAGTGATGAAATATAAAATTAAGATATGAATAATATTTGACTGCAAACAAAATGATGTACATAAAAACCGCATTTCAATTTTAAATATTTACAAAATATACTACAGTTTCAATCGGAAACACGAAAAAATAAGTAAATTCATGAAACACAGAAATTGTCCGCAATAACCGGATTTAGCGGTGTGTTCTCTTAAACTCTGCCACTGACTGAAGCCGTTTCTACATATTGTTTCCTTCCTATTTTCACCATTAGTGTATTTTTCCTTTGAAGAAAGAAGTCTTGCTCGTCTTTCCCTATATTGTTTGTTCCCAGTTATTTGAAGAAGTTCGTGAACTGATTGGAGCTTAATATAAACAAAGGTCTGGGTGGACAACAATTGCCTTGTAAACGTGAACACATCTGGGTGGGCCTGATAAAACTTGTTCTTGAAAAATGGGAGTGAAAACTCTCACATGGGTTTGTTGTAACAGGCTCATCGGTAAAAGAAGCCCAGATGTGAGGTGGGAATATGGCGTCATCATTGATATATGTATCTAACAAATAGTCCGAAAACTGCTGGATCCTATCATTTCCCGGCATGTCTGATACAAAGTCTTCTGCGAAACTGTCACCAACTTCATTATGGCTTAAGAATGGCAAGCCAAAGATGTGCCGCAACCACGATGATTCTTCCGCTGAATGCTGTTCCTTTTTGACATTCCTATAGGTTTTCACCAAACCCAAGTTTTGGATTTTACGGTACCTGCAAAATGTTTCTGGTAAATACAGGTAAACATTTTATTTATGCGGTATGTATATAACTCAGAAATAGCATGAACGGGGGATGTGATATTAGATCCGTAAATAGCACTGTACTAGTGTACATACTTTGAGTTCGTTTAACCTAAATTACACTAATTCTCATTTCTCATTTTGTATTTTTTTTATTAATCTGTATATCTTGTGATCAAAACTGAAAAAATATAAAACTGACATATAATATAAATTGACTGCTACTGCTGCAGCAAGTCGATACGCGAGCGCGTAGCGCGCGAACGGCACCAAGTATGAAGACCTAGCGGCTGCAAGTGCTCTATTTACGGCAGCTTATTACAATTATCTTGTCACTTATTATCAAAAGGAAACAAGAAACCCGTGGAAAAAAGACTATGGTGGATGACGGCTGTCAACAGAAGTCGCACAAAATAAGTAATTGTTTAAAAGAGGAATAATTATATTTTACCTTGGTATTTATATCGATCACCGGACCATCGCGAATTAAACAATGTTTTTGGTCAATTACGTATAATTACTTCAATATCGTAAATATTTTTTTTTATTTAGCATAATCTTACCTAACATATCCGCAGTAAGATTTATTTCTACAACAAAACTTATTATTACGAATAAAAATATGTTTTAAGTTTTGGTCATTTACATCTCATCAAATGTTAAATTTTGAAATAGCCGGATTTTCAATGCAGCTGTTATTTTTAAATAAAATAAAATCCGCTTTTTGTATTTCTAGATTTGATTTGTGATTATATTCAAATCTATCTAGGAATACATAAGTGGATATTGAATCGCACTGCTAGACGCCTAAGCAACTGCTGACAATTCGCCGAGGGATAAGCAACTGCTGACAATTCAACAATACAAATATTGACGGCGATTACAAACCAATTATATTCCTATGTACCTAGAAGGTTTATTTATTTATATATTTGTGTATTTATTGTTATCTGTACATTTCGTATATTTTTACCGTGCTATGTTTTTGTAGTATAGAATAGCTCAAAACTGGTTTTACGTAATGTACTTGTATTATGTGTAAATTAATCAAATATGGTTCGGATTTCTTAAAAAAAAGAATTATCATTATTTTGTGCGTCTTACCAATATACGCGCACGAATTAATAATAACATCCCACTATTATGTCTACTATTTATTATGTTCTGATGAATAACTGCAAGCTGAAACAATCACAGCTTAAACAGTAAGCAGTACACTCTCGCCGAGACGAGACGGAGCAGGCGAGGGCAAACTATTCGGAGGGAATTCCTTCCCCGCCCGCCGGGAGAAATATCGTACCTGCTCCAGGTAGAAAGTTGGTGAATTTGGACATTAGAAACGACCCCAAAAATGTTGGTGAATTTGGACGTAGCCCGTTCAATGAAGGGTCAAATATACCACGAATTACGACGCAACTTTCTCCCATTTACTTCAACAATGTATGATCTGATTCCAAGCACATCAACTATTAACCCTTCTTCACTCTGATGGTTGGAAACATTCCTGATTAATACTTTTTTTTAAACGCTGGCTTTCTTTAGTGCTGTATTATTATACTGCATACCCTGGCCAAGTTTGCTTGTCACTTCTTTATCATCAATAATCTGTGGTTTAAGTTTTGATGGTATTACAGGTAACTTAGTGTTCAGGACTCTACTTTAAAGTAGTTGCGAAGGAGAATACCTAAGATTCGCCAATGGAGATGACTGATATTTCAGAAGATATAAATTGAAGTCTGACTTTTCATAATTTGACTTTTGCAACATTGACTTAACGATGCCTACTGCTTTCTCTGCGAGTCCATTACTGCGCGGGTAATGGGGACTAGTAAACTTTACTTCAAACTTCCACAATTTACTGAAGTCAATGAATTTTTGAGAGTTGAATGGGACATTGTCACTTACAAAAATACTTAAAATTCCAAAAAAAGCAAAAATTTGCTTAATTCATAAGTCATAAGTCTTTATTGCCATTAAATAAATAAATAAATAAAATTAATAATAAATTAAATAAATAAAATTTAAATAAATAAAACATGCAAAATCAAATCTATCAACAAATAATTCAAATAAATAAGCTCAAGTCAAAAAAACAAAACAAGAAAACATGCAAAAACCATGCAGGTGTACCTGAAAATGACTCAAACGGTTATCACCAGATTGCTCTTGTCGCAGTTGAAAAATTCAGATACATGGTAAAAAGGATTTAGAGTGAGATAATTTTTTACAAAAGTGGAGAATGTTTTTATGTTTAAATTTATTGTACATTGGGGCAATTTGTTGAAAAGTTTAATGCCTGAAACAGGAAAAGAACACATTGATTTTTGAAGCCTATTTCTAGGTACAAAGATATCAAACTTATTCCTATAATCATAACTATGTACATCGCTATTTACATGAAGAGAGTCTTGTCTGGCTTTTATTGCCACAAGGCACTAAAAAATGTACTCATTTACAATTCTCAAAATTTCATTTTCAACAAACAAAGGTCTGCAATGGTCAAGGTACCCAGCATTTGAAATTACTCTAACAGCTCTCTTTTGGGTTAATAGAATTCTCTGAGTACCAGTGGCATGGCCCCACAGCCTGGTTCCGTAGGCTAAAATAGACTGAAAGAAAGCATGGTAGGCCTGCCTAACTGTAGGCCTTGGAAGCTCAGACATTAGCTTTCTAAGCAGGAACAACACTCTGCTAAGTCTCTTACACAGGACATCTATGTGACCTTCCCAAGACAGCTTGGGATCCAGTTCAAAACCTAACAGTTTTACAGACAAACCTTCAGGTACATTAGGCAAAATGCTTAAAGTTATTTCCTGGGTTTTCAAATCATTAAGAGCTTATTTGTTTAAAATGAACCATTGCTGAGCCAAGGTCAAAGAGTCATGCACTGCTGACTGAGCCAGGAACCAGTTTTTATCAGACGAAAATAAAGTTGTGTCGTCTGCAAATAGAATAATGTGACTATTAACATGGTAGTGCAAATCATTAATGGCAATCAAAAATAAGAGGGGTCCAACTGTCATTGCTTCAATGCAGAAATGACAGTTGTTGCTTTTTTATCTCGAATACGCTCAACTTCAATCCATCTTGAGTAATATTCTATTAACACTATGTAACTTTGATAAAAAGTTCTACTTTTGACATATGGTGTTCACTTAACACAATTAAATTTGGTTTAATTTCTTCTAATGTTATTTCCATGGATTCTATTTTAGATTGTAAGCCCCTTATGTTCTGGTGATATATTGTAAGAATAGCCCCTTTACTGTTTATTATATTGGATCTCTTACAACTGTCTGCTGGGAGTTTAAAGCACCAACCTCCTGATTAATATTTTGAGCAACTTCAGATATGGCGCTCGCTGATGGTTTCCCTTTAACAACACTTTTAGCACTCTCACTTTTACTCTGCTTTAGCGCCTCACAAAACGTGAGGTCGCCGGGCACTACACTTATAACTTCTCCATTCTGTGGTTCCTCCATTGAGGTCAGTGTAGGCTGGTCAGACAGAGTCGCAGTGTCGTCCGTCGGTTCCGAGGCAGGAGAGGTACAGGTTGCCGTCATAGGTGGTGTGACAGTGTGACAGTTTTCTTTCCTTGCATCAGACGAGCTGTTCATTGTCTCTTTCTCTTGATTCAGTTGATGCCCATGGATAAAAGTCTTTATTTGGTTGTTAAATTCATCGTGTGATAAACCATTTCTTAACTTTCTCAATGACTTTTGAAAGTACGACACAATGGTGACTTTTGCTCCTGTTTCATTTTGAAAAGTTGTTAGGTTTTCTAGGAAATCCACCAAGGATATATTATCTCTAACACAACCAACTGGCAAACAAATCAGATGTGTTAAGTTCTGTTCTTTAAAATATGTTGTCAATTCCTTAAAAGCAGCATGATAGTCCTTCGTATTTGGTTTTCCATTATAGTTATCTTTTGTAATCAGGCTGTACACAGTAGCACCCGGTTTCTGGTGTTGAGCTGCCAGATGACTTGAGACACGGTGATGAGGTTCAGGTTTCCCAAAGTGATTTTTGAAAATCACTGCCACCCCTGCTGTCATGATTCTGCTGTTCATTAATCAGCTTATTTCTATTTTTACATTTTTCCTTATAAATATACAATTCTTCCCAATAATTCATTACATATTCTTTCCTACAATTCTTTAAAATACATAGACTATCCCCCTATTTTTCCTATTAAGTTGCCATTTTGTAAAAGGTGTTGTGCGACATTTGATATTTCCGGTTTTCGTTTTTGCAGTGGTTAACGAAGTTCACAATCTGTCTAATGTAGAAGCTATCACAATCGTTACAATTGATTTTATGGATGCCCGACGCGCCGAATTTGTTGAAATCTTCTATTTTAGGATGCAGTATTTTACTCATGGTGTTCTGAGTCCTGCAGGTTATTGAAACTCCGTATTTATTGAATCTGTTAGCAGTCCTTTTTGTGTTGTAGTCCCCGTGTAGCTTAATGTGACATATATGGTGTTTTTCTCTTTGATCTCTTTTAATGTTGTTCTGCTGGGTAGTTTATTCTAGCTATCAATTTTTCTCCTCGTCTTTCTCCATTGTCATGGTTCGAAAACCATTAACTTGTGTGATCTTCTTCATCTTTTTGGTTTTCTTCAAACTCGTTGGTAAAAGTGAAGTTTGGATTGTGGCTGTTAAGTGTCTGCATCGTTGTTTCTTGCTCTTGCTCCTCGGCTTGTCTGAAGATAACAAGAAGGTCGTCTACATATCTAACATACAGTTTTACATTACGATTCTTTCAAAAATTCTTTATTATTTCTTATTCCTGATGCTGTAAATATATTTGTGACAAAATTGACGAAAGTGGACTTCCCATAGCCAAACGAACTCTGTTTGTTCTTAACATCTATTGTTACTGAGTGCAGTTTGTTTACCACCTAATCAAAATTCATCTCAATATTTTGAATTTTCTTCCACACTTGAGGAATTGTTTGTCGCCGAACTCAATCCCTATGTTGGTTGTTGTTGACTTCAACTTACCAAATGTTAATTGGACGGATCCCGCAACTTGTCAAGTTAATACTTCTGCTCAATCTATTTGTGATGTTATGAGATTCTTTATTTTATTTATTTATTCATTTAACGATTATAACCAATTCAGTGAAAGTACATGGTTGTGCATGCTTAACAGTAATAAATCAACTATGATCAAGAGTGAATAGACGTGGACGGCTGTTCAATAAGTTAATACTCTAAATAAATAACAAAACAAAGATTGAGTGCAATAGAGTAACAATAAATAAATATTCTCAAAATAAATAACAAGTAACAATAAACAAATTAACAACAGTGAGTAACAATTAATATATATCAACTCTTAGATAACAATAACCTAGCCAGTAAATGCAATAAAATATGTAGTGTGTAACAGTAATAAATATGCTCTTTGATAACAATGACCTAACCAATAAATACCATATAATATGAAACATGCAAATAGACAATAATCACAATCAGGTAAATACACCAGCTACAAATTACTAACCGTCCGATTTACATGGAATCACTGCAGAAGCCTCTGGACCTCTTTCTTGAAGGAGTTGGCCGAGACACCGAAGAAGTTCAGCCGACGAGCAAAAATGCTACCAAGTCTTAGCAGTCTTGAAGTGTCATGGTGATAAGCGTAGTAGCCGGGCTCGAACCTTCTCCGGAAGATTGTCCCGGAACGTGTTCCTCTATGGATTGTGAAGTCGATGCCGGACAAGGGAGCAGAGCAGTCCAGGAGACCATTCACCAGCTTGTAGAGGAAAAAGAGATCAAGATTAGTTCTTCTTAACTGGAGTGGTTTGAGATCAAAAAGCTCTTCGACCTCTCTGATTGGCGTTTCAATGTAGTCAAAGCTAATCCTACATCCCAGCAGTCTGACAAAACGGATTAAAACGGAATAACAAGTGGTCTTGGTGAGTTGAAATCCCTTGTAGATCTCATAACGAACCCAACAAGAGAGGATGCCCTGTTAACTATGTAATTCAAGTGCTTTTCCGGACTGAGGGTAGAAGTCATTACCCAGGTCCTTGGATTCATCGACTCTTCTCAGGACAGAGCCATTGATCGAGTAGTCATGGAGAACACCGCCCTTTCTACGCTTAAATGTAACCTGGCGTTTTGAAATGTTGAGCTCCGTGGCATTGGCACGGAACCACTCCTCGATACGGTCCAAGGTAAGCTGAAGATCTGCAAAGCTCTGAGGGGAAGTGACTCTGCAGAAAACCTTCAGATCAATGGCGAACATGAGGTATTCAGTCTTGATAATGAGACCAATATCATTGAAGAAGGCATTAAATAGTAGTGGGCCGAGATGCGAACCCTGAGGTACCCCAGACGTGACGCCAAAAGGCATGGAGGTTGACCTCTCATATTTCACCAGAAGAGAGCGACCACTCAAGTAGTCACTGAGCCACTTCAGTAGAGAGCCAGAGATGCCATATCCTGCCAACTTGGCAACTAAGAGGCGGTGATTGACCTTATCAAAGACCTTAGAGTAGTCCAGGTAAACACAATCCACTGAAGATGAATCCATAAACGCTGACATAATATACTCTTGAAAGTGGAGTAGGTTGGTGAGTGTCGACCTCCCATGTCTAAAGCCATGCTGTTTGTCTGAGAGAAACCCGTTGAGATTATGGACAAGGTAGTCGAGGACTATGCTTTCGAAAATCTTGGCAAGGTTGATTGAATTGCATTAGGCCTGTAGTTTCTCACATTCTTCCTACCCCTAGACTTGAATATGGGAACCACATCGCTTTCCTTGAGTGAAGATGGATAGATTCCAGCTGCCCAAGAGATTGATTTGATGATTTGATTTGATAGGAGCGAGGACAGGGGCACAATATTTAAGAATCATAGGTGGTATTCGATATTCCATCAGGGCCAGCTCCCTTGTTGGGGTTTAGAGATTCTAGCTTAAATTGCACATCAAGAGCAGATACTTGATAACCTGAAAGGCTGATGTTAGTGTCATAATCAAAGTTGGGAACGGGCACTTGATTGTCACTGAAAACAGAAGCAAAATATTCAGCAAAGAGCTCGCACTTTTCGGAAGGCTCAGATGCCTCCCTGGTGTCGTAAACTAATGTATAGGATGCCATTGAGAGTTTCCTTATGCAATCAACATGAGACCAAAAAGATTTAATGTTGATCTGGATGTCTTCTTCAATCCTGTTCATATAGGCTGCTCGACATACGTCGTCGAGACATATAGACATATAGACGTGCTAAGATCTTACAGTCTCTCCTGAGGTTTTGAAATGCTACAAAGTCATCTATATTATGAGTCTACTTGAATCTTTTATGTTGAATTTTCCTCCGAATAACCATTTGTTTCAGGGTACATGAAAACCAAGGTGGGAAGTTTGATGCACCAACTCTTTTGATGGCAAATCCATGACCGCTTGGCTTAGACTGCTGCTGAAAGAATTAAAAGCTCCTTCCAGATCATGGAGGTCAGCTGGGCCGGGGTAAGTACATGACTGAAGCAGATTAAAGACGCCCTCCAAGTTACAACGACGAAAGTCTGTGACATATTTTGGTGTACAAGTAGAACACGCTTTGAGAACTTGAAATGAGATCATAAGAGCAGGGTGATGTCTGTCCTCCATCAGTAATACATCATCCGCCTCATCAACTACCGAGATGGCAAATGCAGATAATATGATATCCAAACAGACTCCTTGATAATTTGTGATTTTGTTAATCAGTCTCAAATCATACATTGGGGCTATATTAAGAATCATGCGTTAAGGCACAGTGAGCCTTAAAACATCTACATTTTCCAAAATAAATTGGGAAGATTAAAGTCGCCCATCAGGAGAATTTGGTCAGGAATTCCAGCAGAATCTATAACTTCAATAATTGAGTCACTTATATCAGAGTATGTTGATGTAGGTCTCCCAGACGGAATATAAACATTTCCCAGAAGAAATTTGGTGTTACCGATACTGCAAAGAACATAAACTTGTTCATTGTTGTATGTTGATAAATTGATTTGATTACAGGATATTGAACTGCGTACAGCAAGTAGAAACGCATCTCCGCTTGTTTTATCACTGCCCCAATTAGTTCTGTCACATCTGAATATTGAGAAGCCAGAAAGGCCAAGCTCAGAGTCGCTTATATCAAGGGTGAGGTTGGTTTCAGTAAGAGCTATAATATCATAAATACTAACCAATGCATTTGTAGAGAGATCAGCCAACTTACTCCTCAACCCATTAACGTTTTGGTAGTAACACTTTTGTCGTTTTGAAGAGAAGTTGACTTTTTCCCATTTTTTGGCAACTGTTTGACAATACTAGGGACGTTGTTTTTATACACTATTTTTAGGTCTTTTTTCTCCTCTAGCAGTAAGAGATTCCAGTTCCAATTTCAGTGTCTGGAAGTACTCCGTCACTCTTGGGGTACGGTTCCTGGAAACCCTCACTTCCAAAAAACGCTAATCTACTTCGAACAATTTGTCTGGCGAGAAGAGTCTAATAATCTCACGGACGTCAGCTTCATTGTTAAGGACCACCTTTAATGGTCCAGCTTTTCCAGAGGATTTTTTTCCGACTCTAAAAGTTTTTATATTGGTGATGTTAGCGGAGGCATGAGTATCATGAATAAGAAAGGTTACAAGGTCCAGGTCATGTTGTTTTTTTGTGGATCTTAGCTTGTGGATTCCACCAGTTTATATATCTGCGCCCCTTATAGTCCAGGCGCTGAGGGGGTTTGAGCATGCATAAAAGTGTAACGAAATTTGACTTTTTATTGTTGCTATGGGTACCTAGTAGATAAAGAAAATCGATGTTGTCGCATTTCTAGGTGGTTAATAACAGGGGGGGGGGAGGGGGTGAAGTTGGGGGGCCGCCCGGGGGGCCGCCGCGCACAAAATAGCTTATATCTCGAGAACCAAAAGTCATATGAATACGTTAGACATGTCAAACTGTGCAGAAAAATGCATTCTACAAATAGATTATGTAGTAGTTTCATGGAAATTGACAAGAAGTTAATAAAAATTATATTTTTTAAATTTACGATAAGTATAATCAGGAGTATAATGGTTTTTGTTGTTGTTTTGAACCACTAATTTTTTAATTGACAACTTTTGAAAATAGTACGGTAGTACACAATAGGTAAATAGTACTTCTGTATAATGAAACTGTTGCGGTACATAACTTAACAGCTATACAATCCTCAGATCCAATAAACATAACACAAACAAATGCGCAAAACGCGTCGCGGTCATTGTTCCTGCTGCCGTAACTATTAATGGCGAGTACAGTTCAAGCTGAGACTTATATTATACTTTTAGAAAGATGGAGATTCTGAGGATTCATTTTCATATATATAAAATAGTATTGAGCGACTATTATGCAGCGGGAAATATAGTTTGTAAAAGAAGAGAGTTCAAAATATATTTTGGTGGTGGATCGTTTCCATCACCATCTGAAACTGCAATAAATTTCCTACAATTTATATATCTCCGAATCTGAGGTTGGTTATAACAATTTTATGTAGTTTTGAAAAGGTCATAAAAATTATGTTTTCGTAAAAAAATGTTAACATTTCACATTCTGACGTAAATTACTCAGGAAATTTCGTGTTTAACTACATTTAACTATACATTTTTAGAAAGAGCTTTTACTCTTAAATTATGCAGTGTAACAAGGCTACAAATACAAGCTAGGAATACAATGGAAACTCCATGTAGAGTATCTAAACTTAAATTTATTTCATTACAATACAAAATTGATGGTAAAAGAAAAGAAACTAAGGGTTCACAATAAAAGTTTACAAAGGGTGGCAAATGAATTTACTAATTTATGCTTTATGCTAGGCCTATTACAATAGTTCTAATTTAGGTTGAGGGGTTATATTGCATGGACCTTTATTCCAGGTGGGGTGATCGAGCGGTGTTTGAATTTAATCTTGTGATTATATATAGCCTAATTAAATTTTGTTTTGAAATATAAATTATGTTCGAATTATTTTCTGAAAGGTTGAATTAATTTATGTTCTGAATAAGCTTCTATTAGTTTCTTAACTTAATTCTGGTATTGAATTAATTCTGGTACAAAAGTTCAAAAGTTAGGCTTAAAAATGTTGTAATGGCTTCGATCCAAGGAAAGAAAATGTCTACTGGAGTGATCTCACCAAAATTGACGTCTTCTTCATAGTTAAATTTCTTGATCTTGTGTAGTTATTAATGTTTGTAACAAGGACGGATCTTCTTTAATCAAATTTCACTAATTTATTCCAAATATATGCACTTTTTTATAAATTTTTATATTAAAATATGCAGTTTACAATTTATATCTTCATACTAGCTCAGCACTCTTAGAAGTGAGGAAGGTTTGATGCATTGTTGCATTCACATATGTCAATGCTGACTTTATCACGGAAAATTTTAGGCCACTGTTCACACATATGTTCTAACAATTTTCATTTGCCATAGAGCTAAATTTGAATTTTGACCAGTTATTTAAGTAAAATCATATTGAATTTGAAGCAACTTTGTTACAAAAAGTTATAGGTTATTATATGTTTACATGAAATAAGGTTATTTGAAAATGTTCTATTATTATAATGTATTGAATTAATTGGTCTATACAATTACTTCAATTGGATTATTTAATTGGATTATACAGACCTATTGGTCTGTTTGGCCATATATTATACAAGGTTTGATAAAGAGAGATGGGTTGATATATTGATAAAAATAAAAACATATGGTAAAACTTAAATTATTCTATTGAAAATTTTTGTGAAAATACTAAATTGTTACAGCAGTATAATATTTATTTACTGTTGATGCAATAAATTTATTTCTCATACAACAATTAAATACAATTTGGTAATTAAAATAGTTTGGTAGGTAGTTTTTTTATAATTTTATTTTTATGCGTATAAAAAAAAAACAAACATTGATATTTCTACGTAAGGAATCATATTTTACACAAACTTGACATTTGGATAATATGGATAAAAACATTATTTTTATGATTTTTGTAGGTTGATTTAGACATTTCTAATTTGAATAATCCAAAAATTTGCAAACCTCTTGCTACTACGCCTAAAAGCATTGCTGAAAAATATATATTGTTATATTATTATATTCTATATTTATCACTGAAACATAATATATAATAGATATCTACTTATATGGGCATGTAACTGTTCCCTGGTGAAATATATAGTACCACTACAAAAGGGCCAAAATATAACCACCACTGGTACCCAGATAGGGTCAAGGATTGAGAGAGAAGAAGTAAAATTATAATGCTTCGAACTTCAACTATAACTTCAGCTGTTCAGGTCAATTTAATTGTTAACGATTGGTGCGATGATTCGTTGCATTACTGTCAGAGACAATGAGGGGTAAAGAAAAAATAACCTCTCTTTTTAAGTTTTGAGTAGTGGTTTTTGGTAATTAAAATACTGTCGCAGGTTAATTAATGCACACAACTCGCGTAAATAGTGTTAACGACACTCGTAGAAGTTTTTAAGGCACTCGCAAAGGCTTGTATTTAACATTTTCTACTCGTATCGTTTACACTACCTTAACGCGATCGCCGAAACAGCTGTTGCACCAATTGTGCAGCCTGGTCAGGTGATGGAAACGTTCAACTACCAAAATGTTTTTAAACTCTCTTCTTTTACAAACTATATTTCTCGTTACATAAAAGTCCCTCAATACTTTATACTTTATAATAGTTACGGCAGCAGGAACAATGACCGCGACGCGTTTTGCGCCTTTGTTTGTGTTATGTTTATTGGATCTGAGGATTGTATAGCTGTTAAGTTATGTACCGCAATAGTTTCATTATACATAAGTACTATTTACCTTTGGTGTACTACTCTCAAAAGTTGTCAATTAAAAAATTAGTGGTTCAAAACAACAACAAAAACCATTATACTCCTGAGTATACTTATCGTAAATTTAAAAAATATAATTTTTAGTAACTTCTTGTCAATTTCCGTAAAACTACTACATAATCTATTTGTAGAATGCATTTTTCTGCACAGTTTGACATGTCTAACGTATTCATATGACTTTTGGTTCTCGAGATATGAGCTATTTTGTACGCGGCGGCCCCCCGGGCGGCCCCCCAACTTCACCCCCTCCCCCTCATGTTATTAACCACCTAGAAATGCGACAACATCGATTTTCTTTATCTACTAGGTACCCATAGCAACAATCAAAAGTCAAATTTCGTTACACTTTTATGCATGCTCTAACCCCCTCAGCGCCTCGACACACGAGGCTCCAGGGCAGTTAACGTATTGCTCATTGCAGCTACCTCGGATTTGATCAACACAATATTTGATCAAGTTGAGATGCTATCATTCTTTTAAACTTTGTCCAGAACGCTATCAAGTTTGGATAACACGGAGTGTATTTGAGTCGAGAGTAGTGACATGGGCTGGTTTCCGGAACCAAGACAATCAGTCCTCTTGCAATACCATTTTTCATTTTTATTTGCACATAATTTCTGGTACTCAGTTTTATTCATCTTGATGCAGTCTGGGTGAAACCATCGTTCACAGGGACCCTCACATCCAACTCCCTTTTCCTCAACAGTTTTTAAAAACTGGGCATGAATGCGACATTGCGGGTTGCTGAAATGCCCTGGGCGTAACTATAAAAAGAGTGTTGAAAATTCGGTGGAATAAATCAAAATGTCTTGACAGCTGGGCGCTTGGCAGTGGTTACCCGAAAGGAGACTACTCAATTCACCCCCAGGTGAATAACTCGGTGAGCCAAGAGTTCAAATAAATAAGTTTCTTTCGTATAATACTCAAATCTTTTCGAAGATTATATAAAAAAGGCAGTGGTTTCTTTTCGGTTAGACGTTCCCCCTTTTTCTATGGCTCTGTTGGTTTGGTAGTTGGTAGCTTTGTTAGTTGAAGTGGAGTGGACTCAACAACAACGAACAACAGACGACAAATCAAATCAAATCAAATCGTTTATTTGCACATTAGATTTGTATACAATAACATGTAACAAATATCATGCATCGTCAATATTTACAAACTAAAACTAAAACATATGTACCATATTTTGATATAGGCTATATAAAAAATTATTAACAAAATAAAAATGATGTACTGGCTAATAGTCAGCCGGGGTCGCCGGGAATCCCGATTTCGGGTTTAAACAATCGCGGTGGCCGTCGAGGTAGTGGCTTTATTAGAGAGACCCAATTAATTACGAATTTAAGTCAAAATCAGTGTTACTTTGCCTTTTTACCAAATATTAAGATTTCTCTCAACAAAGTTAATGCCAATCTAGTGTATTCTTGTGATGTTAATAATTCCTTGAACATAGGAGTAGATGAAGTTAGGCCGCAAATTTTGAATATAATGCAAAGGTATTCTGATGTATTTACAGACAAGATAGGAAGGGCATTAGATTTTGAATATAAGATTAATTTAAAAGATAGTGAGATTGTTAATCAAAAGCCTTATCCATTATCTCCTCCCAGGTGTGCAGAAATGAAAGAAATTATAGATGACCTTCTTAAGCAAAATATTATAAGACCCTCAATTAGCAGTTATAGTTCACCATCGTTTTTAGTGTCAAAACCTGGTAGTATTAAGAAGAGACTTGTTATAAACTACAGCAAATTAAATAATAAGATAGAAAGAGTAAATTTTCCGCTATGGGAAATGCAAGATTGTCATCATTTTTTGAAAGGAGCTGGTTATTTTAGTGTGATTGATTTGGCAAACTCCTTCATGCAAATACCTCTACATGAAGATAGCAAGCATCTTACTAGTTTTTCAACTCCTTTCGCCTTATATGAATTTAACAGGATCCCCTATGGGTTACATGTAGGAAGTGGCTTACTTAGCTCATATCTAGATAAGGTGTTCCGGGATATTAAATTTGTTTATGTTATAAATTTTGTAGACGACATTTTGATATATTCTAAGACTAAGGAAGACCATCTTAGACATTTAGAGGAAGTTGTGAAGAGATTAAGTTCTCATGGTCTAACTGTTAATCCATCAAAAGTAAAATTGTGTCATACAGAAATAAGCTTTTTAGGAAATATTATCTCTAGAGATAAGGTAACAATAGACCCAAGTCGCACTGAAGCTATTAGAAAATTTAATGTACGTAAGAATGTTAAGGAGCTTAGCAGTCTTATAGGTATGGTTAGCTACTTTTCAAAATACATCAAGAATTATGCAGAAATAGCAGCACCTTTAAATGAATTACGAAAGAAGCGTTGTAAATTCGAATGGACAGACGAATGTAACAGTAACTTTTATAAGTTGAAAGACTCGAAAATCAATCCACCTGTATTAGCGATAGCTGATTTCAAGAAACCTTTTATTTTGATGACAGATGCGAGTGAGGTAGCTTTAGGTTCAACTCTTTTACAAAAAAATGAATTTGGAGATAATCTACCTGTTGCATACTATTCTAAAAAGTTTACTGATAGCGAAAGATGTTTAGGAATATATGAGAAGGAGGCTTTGTCTGTTGTGGCAAGTATAAAAAAGTTTTACAGTTATTTAGAGGTGCAACCATTTTATCTCATAACCGACAATCATGCCTTGTCATGGGTTCTTACCCACTTCAGAAAACTAGGTAAAATAGCCAGATGGGTGGAGTGTATTTTAAGTTTGCCATTTTATGTAATGCACGTAAAGTCAAAGGAAATTCCGGTAGCTGATTGTTTGTCACGTATGTTTCCCAACGAGGATAAACCTATACAAGTTGTAGATGTCTTTGAGGAAGAGTTTAATGTAACACCTGTTAAATGGAAAAGTTGTAAAAAGTTCAAATCAGTTAGCAGTGAAGTTAGCCCGGAAGCTAATGCTATTACAGAATTTCCCTTGGCTTACGTAGGAATTTCGAGTCAACAAAAATCTGATCCTGAATGCTTAGAAATAATTAATAGTGTGAAGAATAAAACGTGTAAGGAGAACTTTTTCATTAAAAAAGATGTTTTAATGTACAAAAAGAATGACAAGAGTAAACCTAAAATCTATGTACCAAAATCTTTAATTGATATGCTATAAATTTATTATAATGTTAGTAATTTTGGTGGCCATTTAGGTCAGTCAAAAACAGTGGCCAAGGTTATGGAGTATTTTTATAGAGAAAAGTTGCCAGAGGAAATACGCAGTAGAGTTAAGAATTGTGAAATATGTAAATTATCTAAACCACCACAGAGAAGATATGAAGGGGAGCTTATCTCTGGAATTTCTAGTGCACCGATGGACAAGCTATACGTGGACCTTGTAGGGCCTCTTACCCGATCTAAATTGGGAAATAATCAGATTTTGGTTGTTGTTGATGATATGACAAAATATGTGTGGTTGTTACCATTAAAGGATGCTAAAACTAAGGGGATTGTAACTAACCTAGAGGAAGTTGTGTTCAAAAACGTTGGTAGCTGTAAGCAATTAGTTACTGATAATGCTAATTATTTTGTAAGTGTAGAGTTTAAAAACTTTATGTTTAAACATTGTATAGAACATTATACCATAATACCGTATAGACCTAGTGCCAATAAGTGTGAAAGATACATTCGAAATGTAAAAAGTCAAATTAGGGCATTTTATCATAACTGTCAAAATATATGGGATCGAGATTTGTATTTTATGCAACAGAGTTTAAATACAGCTAGAAATGACAGTACAAAATTTTCTGCATTTGAACTGATGTTCAAAAGGAAATCTAACCATGGTTTGAGCAATTTGTGGAATGTAAATGAGTTATTAAATCCTAAGTTAACAGAGTTAGAAATTAAGTCTATGATGAACAGAGCTATTACAAATTGTAAATTATCTGCAAAGAGAAATAGGAAAAGGTTAAGATACAATGCTGATAAAAGTAAACACCCATTTCATCTAGGGGACATAGTATATTTAGAAACCCATCGCCTGAGCAAAAAAGCGGAAAAATACCAGGCTAAAATGGATTTAAAATATTCAGGTCCTTATAAGATTATTTACTTTCTAAGTCCAGTATCTGTAATAATACAGAGCACAAAAGATTCATGCGACATAAAAAGAGCCCATATAGTCAATTTGAAGAAACAATGACGAATAATTAATTTGTTTAGATTGCACAAGTTCATGATTTAGTTTGTATAATGTAATTTTGAGTAAAACCACGCAATGTGTATGATATTATGCTGCACATGTGGATAAGTTTTAAGAAGATTAAGTTTTAATAATTTTGGAGAGGAGAGATTGAATTTAATGTAAATATTTTATGATTTAAAATGATTTTTTTGAGTGCCAGGGTGATTCTGTTGGTTACCAAGTCCACGCGTGGCGACTACAAAGCTTGACATGAATGACTTTTTTGGGTATGTGTGAGTGCGTGAATGTGATACGAAAGGCAGCGTGAATGATGACTTTACTTTTGACTTACAGTAATACTTTACTACGACCGCACTACTGACTAAACCATATGGAGAATCCTGGTAACTCGAGAAAAATAAATAGTATCTCAATAATTGTTTACTGCCTTAACACACATATTGTGCAATCTCAACCGTAAGATTTCATAAAAAAAAGGGTTAGGATATTTTCCCAAGAAGAGCCCCAGTCCTCGGTTGAAGCTGATGCCTAGCGCCTGCAGTCGACAACGCGGCAACAAGGCGACATCAGGGCTGCGTTCCCAAGAAATCCAGGGTTTGGCATATAAGTAAAAAAACTCGTATTGCAGTTATACTCGTGCTTTGTGTTTGCTCGAACATTTTGGTATACAATATGTAGGGTTGAATCTTAAAACAAAAATCTTTATCGTTTACAAGTTTTCATTTAGCTTATTAATGATAAAGATTAGCCAACCTTTGGATAAATGTCATTTTGACAGTTTTTAAATTAAAAATAGCTGACTGAAATAGATTTTGTGTGGCTAGTGTTACACATTATATATTTCCTACAGTTACTGTAAGGCATAGAAATACTTAGTGAGTTAAACACTATAATACCCCCGTCACAGCAAACCTGCAGACTAAGCTAATTTCCATTTGCCTGATTGGATTTACACTAAAATGTCTCCTTAAAAAAGTCACATATATTCCCTATTTAAATATCATTAGTTTAGGGAGTACTTAGGTTCCCAGGTAACACGTAGGCATACGGCAAGCCTTGTCAAATGCTTGTCTGGAAAGGCCTTTTTATATCAACTTGCCTCAAACTGGTGGCACGCTTGTGAAGAAGGCCTACGGGGAACAGCTTGGGGACAATTCGTGGAAGGCGTATCGTGACAAGCAACGTGGGTGTAATTTTCATCCATCGCAGCGCTAGCGGCGTCACCGCGCTACCCTACTCTCTTTGTTGCCTTTGTTCGTGACGTTCGTGTGAAATCGAGTCAGGATCAGGACCTTCCAAGCTACCACTAGTGATGTGACGAGTCGGGTACTTTCCTGACTCGAGTGACTCGACTCGCCAACTGCCGCGAACTCGAGTTACGAGTCGAGTCAGACTCAACACGAAACTCGATCCGTAACTAATGCATGTAAGGGAGTCCACAACGACTCAGAGTCGACCAATAGGGTTATAATTTTGCGAGTCGGCCGACTCGGTAGCGGCCAATGGCGTGTCAGCTTTACGAGTCGACTCGACTCTTAAACTCGAAACGTTCCCAGTTCGTGTAGGTTCGGCAATCTCCGTACGAGTTAGTGACTTGAGTTAGACTTAAATAAAAACAAATCGGAGCATGCTGCGTCACCTCCTAGCCAATCTAATCTAATACTTTATATTGTTGAGTTGTTATGAGTTGAGACGGGTGACTCCCCGACTCACTCTAGGCCAATAAAGTTGTTTAGCGTTATACTGTAGTTAAACACTAGATGGATTAGAAACCCAATTGCACCTTGAAAATAAGAGAGCATCAAAAAGTGAAATATAGGAGCAAATAAACTCATAACTTCAAGTCTCAGAGGCTATATATTTTTATTAATAAAAGTTAACATTAAATATTTACATAAAAAATGTAAGTTAAAAAATATTGCAACGCAAGTCTAAAAATAAAAGGCACAACTTGATCGGGAAGAGCCTATTTTAAATGTTTGGTTCGTTACTTCAATTTGTACACATATGTAACTAAAACATAAACACATTAAATCAAATCTCAACATTATAAAAATGTAGGCCTACTCAAAAAGGTTTAATTCACAGAAGGTAAATATCGACGTATATATAATGCAAGTTAAAAAATGCAATCAGAGTCTTAAAACAATAATACGTACAAGCTGCGTAGAGCTAATATTAAATTTTTGGCACTGGTATAGTTACTTCAAGAAATGCACACATAGGCCTAACTAAAACATGAACCATAAAAACAAATCCCAAAAGTATAAAAATGTTAACATTGACAGAACTTAAATATTTACTTATAAATAAAGCAAGAAAAGAATTTAATAGGCCTACGGGTATTAAAATAATGATATGTATAAGTTGCATAGATCCTAAATATGAAATTTTTGGCAACTGTATAGTTACTTCAAGAAATGTACACGTTGGCCTAATTAAAACATGAAGCATACAAAAATCACAAAAGTATAAAAATGTACTTTAAAATATTTACTTATAAATAATGCAAGTAAAAAAATGCAACACAAGTATTAACATAATAATATGTACAAGTTGCGTAGAGCCTAAACTCCGTTCACTCTGCCGTGGCACCTGACGGATTAGGAGACCCTTACTCACACACACACACAAACGCAGTTGGCCCGGCTGCCAGGTAGATGACTCACAGAGTGGGGCGTCCAGTAAGCAACTGCTGTTTTATTTAAACACAAATTTCAATATTTATAACATGCATACTTGCAATATTCGTAAGTTTTATAACAAAATGACACCAAACACGATATGATTATGACAATAATGAGACAAAACGTCGTTTATCCATAGGAACTCCCATCTATGAGTTTATAAACGTATATACAATTATTTTGCACTTAAATGAAATGTACTTAACAATGTTCCTGACAAAACATGTCTACAGGTACATGAAGTAAATATATGAAAAGAAATACAGTATAGATATTTCAGCAGCTACCGTAGTAAACACGCTAATTTCTTTACGTCCATAGGATTCGGGTGAGCAATTTGGCCATTTGAGTATGAAAACAACTAGTTTCGAAATAAACACAAATCTGGCTGTTCATACATAAAATGGCCTCTCGGGTGAGAGGCACTAGTTATCTGAAACATAAAAATCAATTAATATGTTCACGCTAGGTTATACGTATATGATTTTTTTTATTTTTGTTTTTATATTTTATTTATTTTTTTATATTTTTGTTTTTGCAACTTACCTACATGTTATGGTTTGATCTACCTATCAAACTATCTACTTATAAATTCTACAAAATAAATTTCAACAAACAGGCTGTAACTAGCAAAGTACCTGAACTTGCCTGTCGATGAAATCGTTGATGCGAAATCAATTACACATAATCACATAGACAACAATTTAGGTCTAATGGTATGTATAGCTCACTTACCTCATAACAGCGGGAAGCATCCGATATCTTCGTCGGAGTCCACATCAGAGTCGTTTCCAGTGTCACTATCACTATCGCCGGGGCACAAATTTAGAATCAACTCTCGCACACTTTTAACAATCCTTGGTCACTCAATCGTTTACTCATCCAGTCTGCATCCATGTCCTTCTTGACGTGAGCGACATACTTTGACCACACCTCTGGCCTAACACGACCAATTGCTTCGTAGAAGAGCTCCTTAACATCTTTCAGCTTAAATGTTATGTTGTTTTCCTTTACGAATGACTTGAGGTTTGCCCAAACCATCTCAATCGCATTGTAATGACAATGATAAGGTGGGAGTCTAATTACTTTGAACCCCAAGTCAGTGGCTTTGGAGTCAATTACGTACGTCGGTATCGGGGGTCTGTGCAATTTCACCAGTTGGTAGAGTTCAGGCTTACGCAGACCTGGAGGAAATGCTATGTCTCTATCTTCCAGCCATTGCAACATTGTCGCTTTTGATGAAATTGACGTAGGTGCCTTGTCCTTCTTCCTAGAGTGATAAGAGGCATTATCCATCACTATGGTGCTTGCAGGAGGTATGGCTGGAAGAAGAGTACCAAAAAACCAGTTTTAAAAAACGTTGTGGTCCATTTCTTCATGATAGTCGCCGGTCTTCTTTGACTCAAAAACTAGTGGAGGAGTTGAAATCCACCCTTTTTGACTTTCGGCATGGCAGATTATCAATCGTTTACCCTTGCCCAAAGGAACTTTCAGAGTTCCCTTAATTGTGTTGTCAGTCCAACCTTTATCCTGGTGAATACCTTCATTCAACCAAGTTTCATCCAGAAACACCACGTCTTTAATATCAACCTTTCGGATTTTCCTCAAGAACTGACATCTTAATGAAGCAATCGTGTGCTTTTCCATCAAGATTTTTCTGTGGTTGAACTTTTTGTATCGAAATCCCAAATCTTTTATGACTTTATACAAAGATGTGTTACCACCGTCAAATAGACCTACATCCCCCAACGACTTTTTAGTATCTCAAGCGTAGGAACCTCTTGCCGCTCATAATATTGCAGTATGTGCCGTCGCATAGCCGATTTACCGAACTCGTCAATACCCGTCACTGGTTTATCCCTTGGCTGTCCATTTGAGGTTTTTCTTGGGGTTGATATTTTAATTCTTTTAGATGATGAAACTACACCTACCTCTTCATTATCTTCCGCTGAACATGCTGCCTCGTCTATGGTCTCCTCATTTCCCGCTGATAACGCTGATTTCATTTCCGCATTTATCCGAGTGACAGTCCGTTTCGAAACACTACAGACCACTGAAACTCGTTCAAGTACCTTTTTTGACATCCAAAATAGGCCCCATATTGTCTTTTTACAAATAAAAATATTTTATCACAGAAGCAATAATGCTTCTTGCTTGCGTATGGAACACTTCGTTTGACTTCTTTGATGACATCGCGAGTACACTATAAAACTATGAAATTAAAAAAATGTCCAAGCGTTCATATCTCTACTAGTAACTGATTAGAATAAAATACATTAAAAACACAAGTTCGTAACAAATTTATTAACTAGTTGTTGAGTGTCTAACTAACGGTGAATTAACATTGTTTGTAGTTATAAAAAATATCTTCATTTCACATGGTATAACCACGGAGACCTTATTGTAGAATTAAACATGTGTATATCAAATTACGACAAAAAATCATTGGGTGTGTATGCATATATTATAATAATTATGCCGTGTTCGGATTCATTTTTTTGTAATTTAATGAACATCTCGAATATAACCCTTAAATTTATTAACATTTGTTATTTTGTACAAATTAGCATATATATATGTTCAAATATCGACATGTTTGATGTTGCTTCCTGTCACAGTTACTTACTCCTAAATACTCACAACATTCCCATCCCCAAACACTCCACTTCATTCTTTCAACATCATTTCCAGTACAACGCTACACAGCTGTACAACAGCCTCCCTCTGGCGTTGAAGACCGAGCAGGATCACCAGACTTTTAAGAGGGCGGTGAAGATTGCTCTTAAATAAAGTATTTTACAGTGTCCGGGATTTTTTGGCTGGTAGTCACAACTTGTAAATAGTCTTACAAATTTTAAATACCTAAGAAGTTGTGTAATTTAGTTTTACTCCAGTTCATTTTAGTTTATTTTGACATAGCTAACACTAATTGTAATTGGTTGATTTGGCTAAATAAATGACTTTATGACTTATGACTTATATGCTTACTGGACGCCCCAGTGGTGATTCATCTGCCTGGCCCGGCCGGCAAGACCCAGAAGCTTGTGAGTGCGCGTGCGAGAGTCAAGGGTCTCCTAATCCGTCAGGTGCCACGGCTGTGTGAACGGAGTATAAATATTAAATTTTTTGCACTGGTATAGTTACTTCAAGAAATGCACACATAGGCCTAACTAAAACATGAACCATAAAAACAAATCTTAAAAGTATCAAAATGTTTACATAGACAGAACTTAAATATTTACTTATAAATAAAGCAAGTAAAAAATGCAATACAAGTATTAACATAATGATATGTAAAAGTTGCTCCACCATTTCGTTACTCGAGGCATTCTTAACTTTACAAGGTAAATACGACTTACAAAAGCGGCACATGAAATTATGGAACACACTGAGTTATATAACTCAAAAAAAAATTCAAAATTTTTGAAATCTTTGAAATTGTGGAAGTTGTTATACTAAAGTAATTTTGCTCCTTTTAATCAACTTTTTTTCCTATATTTTCAATTTTGAAGTTAACTATCATTGTACTTGTACAATTTTATTACAGTGAAGGTTTTGTTTTTGTTTTTGATAAGGCTACTTTATTTTAAAACAGCAACTTAATATTTTATTCTCATGCTAGTTTTTAGTGGTATAGTGTTATAGTTGTATCAACGGTTGACTGGGCAGGTGACTGGGGCTTGGCCGATGCAATTTTTTAATAGCTGTGATGATGACGGCGACGGCGACTTCCATTGTCTTGAGCTACATTCCACAGATCAATACATTATTTTTTTTAATTCTCATTTAAAGAGCCTGAAAATATTTCACAGTAACATTAGAAGCTTTTCCAAAAATTTTGATGAGTTTTTAGTTTACTTAGATTCCTTTAATACCAGTCTAGACGTTATAATTTTTTCTGAATGCTGGCTTGGCAGAGGAGAGGTGGGGGCGAACATCGACGGGTTTGACCCTCACATGACTACCACTCAACGTAACCGCAATGATGGTATCATTGTGTTTACTAACAAATCACTATCAGCTACTGCACGACAAATCACTCTGGGGGACGTCCATGGGTTATCACTGGACTTTGTGAAAGCTGCTTTTAGAAAAAATAAAAGGTACTCCACTGATGCTCTATTCCGTGAGACGGGAATACTACCGGTCAGACATCTTTTCATCCAGTTCCTTCTTAATCACACATTCAAAAACTCAAACACGATTCTTACAGCAGTCAGACATCAGCACTTCACAAGATACTCCCACAATGATAGAATTAGATTGTTCCTCAGCTACATAAATCAGTTCTAATTACCAACCGCTTTTATGTTTCTCAGATCCTCTGTCGAAATTTAATTCAAAAATATGATATTCAACACGTTTTTAGTTTACCCTCATTACAGAAATTCAAGAGTCAAATTCTTGTTTTACTGCACTCCATTACCAAAGAAGAGGCCGAGACTTTGATTAGACCAAACCATACTTGACTCTGACTAAAAATCCTTGACCCTTTGACCCCCCCCCCCCACCCTCCAAATGTCTTTTTTATTGAACTGGCTTTGGTTGTCGTCGCCGACATTCTCAACCGCATTTCAGTTTTATTTTAAATAATTAAGAACAAAAAATCTCTCATATTCAGTTTTTGCCCTTAAAATTTCTCAGACTGATAACAACCAGGCCTACGCTAGGCCCCTGCCCATGTAGGCCTATCCCATAAGTATGGCAGATTCATTAACAATTATAGTTGTACTCCTATAGTTATCTTGCTCTCTGTTTTTATTTATCTGTATCTTTCTGTATATATTGGGATAAATAAACGTATTTCATTTCATTACAACTCTACAAGCGGGAACTACTCACAGTGACACGCACATGACGCACAAGTTTCAAATATCGAACTGATACTAATAGTGAAAGTGACTGACGCTGGCAATGACAAGTGAGTGACTAATGACCTAACAACTCTGCAGGGGGTGGGTAATCAGCCGGTTTTGTTATGACTCGTGGACTCATAGTTGCTGAATTTTATCGTACTTACTTAAGTTAGGCCTACTGAATTCACAATAGGTCTAACAGATAACCTGACTTATATAAAACAAAGAAAATAAAACTTTCAACAAATTGATTCATCAACATTGATATTCTGGCATGAAAGCGGTGAAACTTAACTTATTTTTAGATCAAGTTTTTAGGATAGGCTATAATGCAAACATATGAAATTTTCAATTTGGTTAATTTTAATCAATCAGTTTTCTTTATTGAGGTTTCTTTAAGAAATATAGTGTTATATATACACAAATTGTAATTTGAATTTTTATCCTGCTTATCAATTTTGAACAATGAATTCCTTTGAATTTTATCTTCAGGTCTTGATTTCCCAAGAGGGCAATGAATTTAAATTCATCACTGGCCAAAGAAAATATTAAAATTCTATCACAAGTAAAAACTTTGGTTGGCATTACTCTCTATAAGGTTAAGGCATATTTCAAAACAAACAAGTTTGAGTTTTATCCCTATCATATAGAGAGTTAAACTTATACATAATCAACTAAATTACTTGGTCTATTTTGATCAAATTTGAAAATTTTGGGCCTATCCATTTTTACAGCTAATAAACTTATTAATTATTTAATACATATAATACATATCTTTTTTGCCAAAACATAATAAGTTAGGCCTATTTTCCTTTCTGAGGAACGTAGTCTATAATTTTTAACCTCCTAACTTAAGATAGGTCGGTTTATTCTTATTTGTTCGTTTTTATTTTAGGAATGGAGGGCTTCGTAAGATATAGAAAATCTTATTCAGATCAATCCTACAGAGGCCAATTGAAGAGACGCAAAAAAATTAAGTCTCTTGAGTTGGCTCAAACAAGTACTACATCAAATATTTTTACTATGCCTGCTCCTAGCACATCAAACTGTGTTATAAGGCATCATGAAGAAATTTGGAATGATTTTCAAAGCATCAATGAATTGCCTTAAAATAATGTTAGGCCTAGTGTATCTTTTCTGGAAGATCTTAAAACATCAAGCGATGATAGCGCTTCTGATTGTGATGAGTTTGACACGTTTTCAGAAATTATTGATAAGCTGAGGCATTGGTCTGTAAATAAAAAAAAAAAAAAAAACACATGTTGCAGTTACTGCTTTACTTTGTATACTAAAGACGCACCCTTGCTTTGACCAGTTGCCTGCTTCTGCCAGGACATTCTTATCCACCCCTACCTCTTTACATATACGTACCATTGCTCCAGGGCATTATTGCCATATTGGTTTGTCTTCTGGAATAAAAAATCTGTGAGCTGAGGTAGTTAAAAATGTTTCCAAAATTGAACTATTATTCGGCATAGATGGCATTCCTCTATTGAAAAGCAGCAACGGTGAAGCTTGGCCTATTCTGGCATCAATAATCAATATCACTTCAGTATGTAAAAAGGTCATACCTGTAGGACTATATTACGGAGCGAAGAAGCCTTCAGATTGTAGGGAGTTTTCAAAGGAGTTCATTGAAGAAGCTTTAGATTTGGTTAGTAATGGAATAATTCTTAATGGACATAAGATAGGGGTTGCCATCAAGGGGTTTCTTTGTGATTTAGCATTTATTTCGGGGGTCAAAAGCCACATAGGCTATTATTCTTGCACACGGTGCAAACAGTATGGAATGTGGAAATACAACAAAGTAATTTTCCCAGAAGTAACTTTTGAGCCAAGAACAAATTAGGAATTCTTTCAAAAAGCAGATGGAGAATTTTATGTTGGTGACACTAACCTTAACCTTATTCAAAATATAAATTTTATATCTTCATTGCCACTGGATTACATGCATCTTATATGTTGTGGTGTAACAAGAACATTGGTTTATATCTGGAAATATGCCCCTCCTCCATTAAAACTTCCTCCACGAATCCTCTCTTCAATATCATCAGCCCTAAAGCTTTCATTCAGTCCAGTATTCCGAAAGAATTTTGCAGAAAACTCAGGGCTTTGGATGATGTAAAAAGATGGAAGGCAACAGAATTTAGGCAATTTCTATTATATACTGGTCCAATTATCTTTAAGAAGAAAATCAAATTGAGCTATCCTGGATACTATGACAATTTTCTATCACTTCATATTGCAATGCGCATTTTAAGAAACCCCAAACACTTCACCCATTTAAGCTATGCCAAGGAACTGCTAAAGTTCTTTGTTGAAACAACAATTCATTACTAAGGATCTCAATTTATTACACATAACTTTAACAATTATATGTACAAAATGGATGACCGCTGACAAAAATAGTTGCCTATACCCAACTTCAAAAGGAGACCTATTCAACATGACATTAATTTAAAAAAAAGAAAAAGATGCGATGCCTGGCTGGGATGTGCATCCTGTAATCATCTTGGGACAGTATGATTCAAATGATTTTATTGGCCATTCAGTTACAAACAAACAATAAGCTACGTCAAACTAATAATAAATAATAAATAAACATGCCAATCTTCTTCTTGCGCTCTTGACTAACAAGATTAAGGCTGAAATAAACACATGCAGGAGCTGACTCATTACAAAACATGCAAAGCAATGCATGCATACTAAAAATGAAAAAAAAACTACATGCTGCAAGCCATCCAAGGCAGAGGAAAATAAATTAACATTTGTTTAATACCTCTACTAGACTACTGTGGGTTCAAGCCAATAGTAACAAGCTGTGCATTCCAAAACCCTTTAATGGAATAAAATGGATTGGCAAGCATCCAAGCTTTTAATGTGGTCGCAAACTTGTTCGGTAAGAGTTGTCTGACAGTTATGGGTAAGGCATTGTAGAACCTTATTCCTGCAACAGGAAAACAGTTGAGAGTTAAATCTAGTCTAACTCTATCTCTAAAAAATATTCTCATTGTTCCTAGTGCTATAATGATGTACATTATTAACCAAAGGAAAAGCTGCTTCATTGTTCTTAATCTCTAACAGGCATTGGCAAATAAATACATTGTGTACAGGCATTATACCATGCTGAACAAACAGAGGTTTACAATGCTCTAGTTGATGGACTCCACACAAGACCCTGACAACTTTCTTCTGTAGTTTGAGGACTTTTTGCATTCCAGGGGAGTGACCCCAGAGCCTAGTGCCATACAGAATGTGAGCCTGGAAAAAAGCAAAGTACGCAAGTCGAACAAATTCAAATGGCATGTCAGCCTTCAACCGTCTGAGCAAATGGATTACACGACTTAGCTTACCACACAGGATTTCAATATGATCGTTCAAATCAAGCTGAGGGTCAAGGGTGAAGCCCAGCAGCTTTACAGTATTTTCTTCCCTCAGTTCCCTAGAAAGACTGAAAGTGATGTGTTGAGTTTTGGCTTGGTTCAGGCATAATTTATTGTTGTGAAACCAGATAGAAGCTACATCTAATAATTTCTGCACAGCAACTTTAGATACAGAAAAGTCTGAGTGACTAGAAAAGAGATTTGTATCATCCGCATATAGCAGGACATTGCCTGCAACACTGTGATACATTGAGATTACAAAAAGGAAGGGACCGATTGACAACTTTTTATTGAACATTTTTAAAATAATACATCAAGCAAACCCTTTACAATTCATGCCAAAAAGGTGGAATCTTCCATGCAATAATTATTGTCCACATGCTCTTTTGAGCTTCACTGTTATAAAATTTAACATGCATATCAAAAATGTAGATCAAAATTGCAGTCCACCTTCATCCTATGATTCACATGCTGAGTCACTTCTTAACTAGTCAATCAAACTTAACATTAACCTGAATATTGGCACCCTAATATTGAAATTTGAACGCATGGCCCAGGCTTGCTGTCCATTGGACGCCACTCCACATTACATCTATCATTGAGCTTCAAAAAAAATGTTTAACAATTCTGGAAATTGAATTTCCCTAATTAAAACTACTACAAATAAATAACTAAAAAAATGTACAGCAAGCCACTTAGAAATTAAATAACAATAATAGAACTTTTAAATTTAACAACGCACAGAAATAAATTATGAACTTTTAAGATTTCACTACACTTTTTTCACAAAACACATCACATGTATCACAAAATTAACAATTCTTAACAAAAACAACGGGCCATGCGTTCGATACCACTGATGGGGGTTCCCTACCATTGCCGATGGCCTGTGATATGAGTTACGTAGATGTTTCGTGACCACATGATCACATCAGAGACCATCTGGCGTCTAATGGCCTGGGCACAGCGCGAGGAGATGTTCAAGAGTTTTAACACTCGCTCGTTCACCATGTCCCAGGATCCCAAGGAACCCACGATGAACCCATCCAGGGTGACAGAGTATCCCTTGAGGCGAAGTTCATCAGCTAGCTGACAGTATTTCTCAATTTTGAGTCTTCTCGCGTCAGCTAGCGCCCCGTACCTGTTTTCGAACGGGATAGCCACATCCACCAAGTGGATGCGCTTTTCCCGCTCGTTCGTGACGACCAGGTCGGGCCTCAAGGTACTCTCGACACCGGGAACGGTCAGGTCAACCCTGGTGGTTCCGGTCCTTTCCGGGATTGATTCGGCTAAGCGATGGAGTACTGCATCATGGCGCTTTCTCCAGCCCTCACTGGTCGGCTGGCAGTGGTTCAGCACGTGAGGCAGAGTTTCTGCCTGCTCACCACAGCGCCTGCACCTCCTATCGCCTTCGCCCCAACGCCTGCAACCGTTCAGAGGGACGGTGCCGAGGCGAGCCTTAAAAATAAAGCGCCAATCGGCAAATCGAGTGAACTTGCCGGCCTGGATGAAATGATTTGAATCACGGCATCGGCAAGCCACGTCGAAAACCTTCCCCTGATCAGGCTTCCTAGTGAGTGTCTTCTTCAACTTGAGCCTCGTGGCAGTCTTCAATCTTGAAAATAGATGGCCCCTTGCGTCTTCTGGGACAATGACTGGACCGGAACTGCCGTCAGGCGAGGGAATTCGAATTTGGAACTCCTCCCTGTCATGGTCAAACTTCCAGTAGACTCCGATTTTCTTTTGGAGCCTACCGGCGGCATTCCTCGCATCAGTCCACAGAGAACAGATGTCACCTCCATCCCTGGCAAAGTCACCGTCCAACCTACCGGACAAGTAGTCGGCAACCTCGTCAAGGGAAACGGGACGCCCAAGGCGTTTCCTGGTGACATGCGAAAGAGTAGCTCTAGCCAGGTCTTTCACCACAGGGTCAGTACACGTGACCATGCGGAAGGCATGGGCCACGGAGGATATGTCAACTAGGTCTGCCAGAGGGAACATTCCGGCCCCTCCCTCTGCCACCCTTGCGGTGGCAGACCATTGCGACCCATAGACCCTTGCGGGACTCCATTGTTCACCATCAGAGGACTGGAAGAGTTACCATTCCAAGTCACAACTCGAGACCTCCCTTCAAGATAAGATTTAATCAATGAGAGAGCATCGCCTCGTACCCCGTACCTTTCGAGCTTTGTCAACAGGAGACTATGTGACACGCAATCAAAAGCGCGGGATAGGTCACACATTATAACGGAAGTAGAATTTCTAATCTCTAGACCATTTAAGATTTCTTGAACAAGACAGTCCACAGCCTGAACGGTGGACTTTCCTTTTTGAAAGCCAAATTGAGCGGGCACAATAAGGCGATGCCTCTCAAAGTAGCTGTACAGCTGCTCTAACATGACTGCTTCAAGCACCTTACCAAAGATGGGGATGATATATATTGTTCTTTAACTTACAGTACTGTCCTTTGGTCCCTTTTTGTACACAGGTACAGTCCTACTAATCTTCAGAGCCTCAGGAAAGACTCCTTTCCTCAGAGATTTATTTACAATATCTACAATGATTGGCACAACTACATAGATACATCTTTTTAAAAGCTCAACAGACATGTTATAAAAATCTTGACTCTTAGAGGATTTAAAGCTACTGACTACTCTAAGCAGCTTATCAACAGTAACAGGTGTCCATGAAAAATTAGTGGGAACAAATAGAACAAAATTAAGGCAATCATAAGGAACAAATGGATCAGGTTTACAAGAGAGGATTAATTCAACATAATCAAGAAAAAATTAACTAAACTAAAAAAATTAAATTTAAAATTAAACTAAACTAAAATTTTGCAGCAGTGCAAAAGTTTTTAGCAGGAACAGTAATAGGGGTTTTATGCCTATTATTGTAGTTCCAGGCAGCCTTGCATGCATTTGGAGATGTAGCAATGGCAGTAGCAGTAGCAAATTGCTTCGCCTCCCTTACCTTCAAACGATAATGCTTCCTGAGATCACGGAGGTAGGGCAGCAATTGTGGGTTACTCTTGCATAAGTCACTGATACCTAGGATAAAGTTCTTAAAGGCAGAGAGTTCAGGTGTGTACCAGTTGTTTACACTGCACCCAGCATTTGCCTTGGCTGAAGGCACAGTCCTGCAGGTTTTATTTCTTAAGGGAAAACAATAGTCAAAAACTTTTCTAAACTTATCAAAGAAATAGTCAAAGGATTGTTCAGCATTAAATGATTCTATTTCAGAGAGCCACTTTACTGCCAGATCAGTCAATACACATTGAAAGTAACATTAGTTACTTTCATTAAATTGTCTGTAAGTTACAGTTTTGACAGGATTATTTAAACGGTCAGGTTCCTACAGACCATGTTTGGATACACCTTCAGGTAGATCTAGTTAAAAAAAACTTGTTTGTGGTCAGATATCTGATCCACACTTACATGGGCCATGTATCTCCAGCTATCAAGATTGGTAAGAACAGTGTCTAAAGGAGATAGACCACGGGTTGGTTCATTGACACTGAAGAATATGTCATGGCTGCGGAGAATGTTCCTGAAATCACTGGCCTCACTTGGATGGGTGAGTATATTCACATTGTGGTCTGTGCCGATTACAATATCTAACCCCAGGGAAGTTAAATAAACTAGACACATGTCAAGTAAATAAAAAAAGCGTTCAAAACTACCATTAGGCGAATGATACATAGTGACAACAATGAGATTCAAGTTAGAGATGATTATACCTGTAATTTGTGCAGGCAGTTCTTCACAGTACTCACTTAAGTCTAATAAAGAGTAGTTCCATTTAGTATTAATGTAAATTGCCACACCCCCCCCCCAAGGGGTTTTTCGACAAAAACAAGATACAAGGTCAAGGCTATTGATTCTAGAGTAGTATGCAGTTTCTGCCTCTAACAACCAATGTTCAGACACACAAAGCACATCAATGTCCAGTTGACAGCAAAGTATTTCAAGTTCAGCAATTTTATTACGTATATATTGCACATTTATAGCACATACAAGCAGGCTACTAGCAGATTTACCCGTACTAGGCAAGATTTCAGGCCCATAACCTAGGATTGAGTTTGACGGGGCTGCATTTTCCCTAAAAAAGTGCGTGATTGTACGAATTGAGGCTTGAGTCTCGGGACAAATTTTTGTTCAAACTCCTTGACCAATGAACCCTTAGGCCATTAGTCATCCTGTAAAAGTCTATTTGCATCCGCAGGTTGGACACTGATTTTAAAAGACCGATAAGGCCTATCAAACTTTGACTTTAGTAGAATATACCCAATAATAGTAAGCTGTAAACGCAACAAATACAGTGGTAAACGTTCGGGATGTTCGGAAGATATATTGAAGGATTGAATTGCGTAAGTCTATCAACTCAATTTGGTTAGTTTATACTCTACTCATTACTCACATATATAACATTCATTTTCCCTAACAACTCCCACTTAAGTTTCAAGGACTTAAGCATGGTCATGGTAATATTGCCATTTACGAAAACAATAAAAACCATTCCTCACAAACTAAAAATGTAGTAGGCCTAGTCAATTTCTCCAGTTTTACTAACCAAGTAAACCCACTATTTAGAAATTTAGAGCGCACATGAAAAGAGCCCAAATCTCAGGCAGACACTTGAAAAGTGTCCGGCCCTCTAAGGTCCCTCCCAGTACGGTGCGAAAAGAGCCCGGGCTCTTCCTAGAACTTTCACAACGGGTCTTCAAGGAGAAAAAACCCAATAACGCAGTTAAAATACATGTATTTATTTACAATATTAAAACATACAATATTAAAAGATACATTATTAAAATATACTTTATTAAAATATATTTACATTACTAAAAGATATGGTCTGTTTACTTCTGAGGTGAGGATTTGTGTCCAACACATTTCGTAAATGTTATTAAGTCGATCTGACCATTCTTGAACTGTCTCAGCTTTGTACCGTACTTAAAAACTCCTGCTGCAACATGTTTTTTCCTACTTTTCGTTGTTTCAAGATTGTAGGCACTATTCTGTCTTAGGTATGGATCAACTTGAACGGAAGTCAAAGTTTTCACAAAAATAAATATATTGGGGTGTGGCGACGGAAAAAGTTGGTTGAACCTAGAATGGAAACTTTCACAGGCGTTTGTTGTACGCCACAACACAACTCCGCCAAATCTGCAGCCCAAATTTGCGGGGGGAAGAGGGAACCATTATCAACTTAACTTCCTGGTTTTAAATGGTTACATATAGTGTAAGAATTAAACTGACCGATAATTTTTGGTTGATTACCGAGAAAATCAAGGATACAACTGTTTCCTAAATCACTTTGTTAACCATGTAGGTAGCCCTAAATCCCATTAAAATTAAACACTTACCCCTAGCAGCATGGGTATGCTCTCACTCTAGCCTGGAAAACAGCTTTCCTCCTTCCAACGTGTAAAGTGACGCTGAGCATTTATTGTTACTGAAACGCCAACGCTGCTCTCCACTTTTCAATGTTTTTACACAATGGTACACAAAATTGTCCTTAATGATGTTTTCTTTTCCTTTTTGACTCCTAGTAACACAACACTATTTACTAAAACACTACTCTATATAAACAAACAATTTACAAATTATATCTAACTCCAACATCCGATCTGACTTATATGGTGTTCAAACAGAGACTGCAGAGTATGAAAAATTTTGGGGGAAAAAACTATGGTACAAGGTACAACTAATTGTGGGGTGGCTGCAGGCCACATTCCAGAGTCGCTAGAAGTCCCATGAGTCAGAACATGAGTCAGCATCCTCCTCCTCAGGTACCTGTAAAGACCCGGGCTCTTTCCATACTTAAGATTAGTGAACCTTTTTGGGGATTAAAATTTCGGGCTCTTTTCTTGTGCTCCGGAAATTTATTTAAAAAGCGACTTATCACTTACTATCCAACTTACTTATTATTGTAGCTTATTTATCCTATTTGGACCATCATAGCTTATAATTTTTCTCGACTGTAGGATATTTTTCTTCTTGTGAAGTGCTTCCGCTCGCAGATACTTCAGAACTTTCTCACCGATACTGTTGTAGGTTCCTTAAAGACTATCGTGAATTAACACTTACTTTGTTCTAAAGTCCACGACAACTAGAATCCAATGTCACAGATCTTCGACAAAGTAGGGCATTAGAACCATGTTATACTCGAATATGTCCTCATTCTTCGTCCACCTCTCCACCCTTGTGTATCCATGTTTCAGGAACTTGCCAATGAAGTTGCTATTAAAAGCCAACACAGTGGGCCACTTGGTTTTCTCGCCTCGCTGTTGTAGCAGTTTCAGGTACTCATTAATCATTTAACCACTCACCAGACACGGTCATGTGGTGAACTAGAAGGGTATACAAACCGATCCGGAAAAGGTCAAGTCTATAGTGGAGTATCCCGTACCACAAACAGTAAGAGAGTTAAGGAGTTTTCTAGGACTAGCAGGATGGTAAAAGCGATTTGTTCCGCAATATTCCAAAGTGACTGCCCCCATGAATTATCTCCTACGAAAGAGTGTGAAGTGGAATTGGTCCGATAAGACCCAGAAATCCTTCGTACACGTAAAGTCCTTATTGACGCAAGCCCCAATACTGATTAGCATGTCCAGATTTTACCCACTAGTTCTATATTCAAACCGACGCTTCTGAAGTGGGACTAGGCGCTACTCCTTTTCAAAGGATTGACAAAGAAGAAAGAGTAATCGCGTTTTCTAGCCGAAGCCTACGGGAAAATGAGCGAAAATACTCCACAACCAAGAAAAAGTGCCTCGCAGTCTTGTATGCGCTAAGAAAATATCAGCCCTACATTGAAGGATATCGTGTCATCGTCATTACAGACCACCGAGCGTTATTGTGGCTCCACTCAATGAAAACTCCTTCTGGCCGTATCGCACGATGGGTTTTGGAGCTGCAGCAATACGATTTTCAAGTCGAATACCGGAAAGGTTGCATGAACAAAGTGGCCGATGCACTTTCGAAGAAACCTATAAACCCGGGACACATTACAGAGACCCCGGTGGAAGGACCTAATTTGATTCAAGAGTAAGCACCAGTGGAGAAAAGCTGGTACTATAATATAATCTAGAAAGTGGAAAAATGGCCTGACCGTTTTTCTAGATTCCAAATTGACAACGGAAAGCTATACCGTCACGTGTGGAATAACGTGGGTAAGAGGGAGCAGCCCACCACGTCACCGTTGAAGCTATGTATTGCAAGGGAAAATGTGACCAGGACCCTGGAGGAAAACCATGATGACCCAACTGCTGGACATATGGGGATTGCAAAAACTTTTGAAAGAGTTTCCAGAGTATATTACCGTTCTGGGATGTTTCGAGATGTGGCCCGATATGTGAGAAATTGTAATAAATGTCAACAATTCAAACATACCAATCAGCCGACAATGGGGGAGATGCAATTTAGAAATGATCATGGGCCCTGGCACTGTGTAAGCTCTGATCTAGTTGACCCTTTTCCCCGTTCGACTAAAGGGAACAAATATTTGATCATATTCCAGGACACCTTCACTAAATGGGTAGAATGTGCCGCGATTAGGGCGGCTACGGCAAAAACCGATAGTCAAGTATTCAAAGAAAGAGTTATACTACGTTTCGGAACACCCGAGATTTTAATTTCTGATTGTGGTACTCAGTACACAGGAAACATCTTTAAAAAATTAACTCAGGCTTATGGAATTAAACATCGGTTCACCCCCCCCCCTTACAACCCTCAGGCCAATCCTGTAGAGAGAACAAATAAGGTAATTGAGATAACGATAGCTCAGTATCTAGAGGATGCACAGAACAAGTAGGACATCTTACTACAAGAATTTACTTTCGCTCTCAATACGTGTGTACATAGTTCCACTGGATACTCACTCGCCCGCCTTTACTAACTACGGTAGAGAGCTCAGAACCCCTACTATGTTAGAGTTACCCTATAACCCGACCATGGAGGTGGATCCCGAGGGCAAGGAACAAGACATGAGAAACATTTCTGATTTGGTCAAGAAAAATATGGAACTAGCCCACGGTAACCAAAGACATTATTACAACCTGAGGAGAAGACCCTATTCCTCCAAGGTAGGGGATATGGTTTATTGTAAGGAGAGGCATTTGTCTGATGCTGGTAAGGGAATTACCGCAAAACTCCTCCCAAAATTGTCTGGACCTTATTTTGTGACGAGAGTAATTTCACCAGTAGTGGTGGAAATCATTAAGCAAGGAAGGCCTGCAACTATTCATGTAAAGGACTTGAAATTAGGGAATGTAAATTGGGAATTATGGGGACTATGTAAATAAAGTTATAGTTAGTGTAATGGTAAAAAAAGAGATAACTATTTAATAAATAAGAACATTTTTGTTTTCACGAAGTATTTTGTTTTAAATAAAACAACAAAATTGGTTTGAAGGGTAAATAGGAGCAGTGACGCTCAAGTTGTTTGGCACAAGTAGTAAAACGACCCGAGCTCCCGGCACCGGAGCCGAGTGAGATCCAACGGAGCCTGGGAAAACCCACGACCTACAATGTAAGCCTCGAGTAAGCTCCTCGAGGAGTCAGTCGCGTCCAGTCAGCCGTAAGAGTAACACAGATATGGAGGTGTCTACCAAAGACCTGAGGGTACTAAAGACTGGTGAGTAATTAAATGATTAATGAGTACCTGAAACTGCTACAACAGCGAGGCGAGAAAACCAAGTGGCCCACTGTGTTGGCTTTTAATAGCAACTTCCTTGGCAAGTTCCTGAAACATGGATACACAAGGGTGGAGAGGTGGACGAAGAATGAGGACATATTCGAGTATAACATGGTTCTAATACCCTACTTTGTCGAAGATCTGTGGCATTGGATTCTAGTTGTCGTGGACTTTAGAACAAAGGAAGTGTTAATTCACGATAGTCTTTGTGGAACCTACAACAGTATCGGTGAGAAAGTTCTGAAGTATCTGCGAGCGGAAGCACTTCACAAGAAGAAAAAAATCCTACAGTCGAGAAAATGGGGAATCAAAGGTAAACTAGGTCCAAAACAAGGAAACAAGATGGATTGTGGAGTTTTTCTGTGTATCAATGCTGGAGCTTACGCGGCCGACAGGTCCGCAACATTTACGCAAAGGGACGTGCCCTGGTTACGTATGACAATGGTGAAAGAACTACAGGAAAAAAGAATACTCTCACACCAAAAACCCCCACCCGAAATACCCGGGATAAAGCCAGCTCCGATGTAGAAGGGAAGAAAGAAAAAACACGTAGGCCATCACCAATGTTCGTGTCGGAGAGGACCAACAGCTAAGTTAGCAGTAGCCGGAACGCCAATGGAGGAAGGAAAACAAAAGATGCAGCACCCACCGGGGTAGTCGAGCGTGGATCACCCAAGAGAGAAGACGTTTTGCCAAATAAGAATGTCAGAATAGGTGGTTATGAGTCAGACACTTCAACCAGCTCCTGATCATCAAGTACAGCTAGTAGCTCTTCCAACAGTTCGTCGCGATCGAGCGGGACCACAAAGGAACAACAGGATCTGAAGGCGCCGCCTACCCCTGGAGCCGAAGGAGAGGAACCATCAACACTAAAACCGGAAGTCAAATTAGATAACGAGGAAGTGCAGATATCTGAGGAAGTCCCCCCGGAATTTGGAGCCGACTGGGAGCTTCTCTCCGTCGATACAACCACATTACTTGGTCTTTCCCCCCTCACCGACTTAGGCCCCGAGCAACCGGACGACAAGGAGACAAAGGGCAAAGAGCCGATCCCGGAAGACCTACTGCCTGAAACAACGAAATCAAAAGAGACTGGGAATTCTGTAGATGAGACGAGCCCGTACACTGCGATGCGTCGAGAAGTCAAGGCGATTATAGTGGATGACGAAAGTTCGGAAGGAGTTATTGAAACACGACAAGTGAAGTTTGAGAACAATCTAATGTACCGAAAGAGGTAGGGCCGGAGAAAGAAAAAGGATAAGAAAAGAGTGAGGAAATTCAGACACAGGAATGAAAGTGTAAAGTATTTTAAGTCATAAAAAAGCCGAAATCTAGCCTGTCTGTTAAATGTAGACTGCAGTTTTTGTTTATGTTTTATAGAAGAAGTTTGACTGTTTAATTTGAACCAAAGTTTTGTTTTTGTTGTGTTTTAGAAAACTAAGTTTTGTTTTTTTTACTAGTTGTTAATCCATACAGAAAAATATATAAATATATTGGTTTGACACAAACGGAGTGGTTATTTAAATATAGTTGCTTAAAATATAGGTTAAGACCTGAAGTTCAAGCTAACCGGATGAGTCAAAAGGTAAAGAAAGAGGAGGAAAAGAGATGGAGAGAAAAATTAAGTTCTAAGGTGGGGACACAAATCTTTTTTCACTTTTGGGATAAAGGTATTGAAAGATGGAAGATGGAGAGAATTTTAGAAAGATGGAAAGAGATTTTATTATTTTTTAATTACTAGAAAGAAAGAGGGGAGTGTAATAAAGTAGTTGTAAAGACCTGAGGTAAACACAAGGAAAGGCACTCGGTGACATGAGGGAAAAGCACTGAGGGAAAGACCTGAGGGAAAACACCAGGAAAGGTATTCAGTGACACGAGGGAAAAGAAGTGAGGGAAAAGTGCCCAGTACTTTCGCTGGGGGCCGGTACTGGGTACTTCCCCACCCTCCAAGCACTCTACGACCCTATAAAAGGCGCATCCTTCGGAGACTCTAGTCAGTTGGGCCTTCGGGCCCGCCCCCGCCGGTGAGCGTCACCGGTGGGGTAAGCACTAGGGGTGTGTTGAGCCCTGTGCATCCCGTCCCCCGTACTAGAGGCGTGCTGAGCCCGGTACATCCCGCACTAGAGGCGTGTTGAGCTCGGTCCTTCCCGTCCCCGAATTAAGGTCGTGTTGAGCTCGGTGCTTCCCGTTCCCCCGCACTAGAGGTGTGTTGAGCTCGGTGATTCCCGTTCCCCGCACTAGAGGTGTGTCGAGCTCGGTGATTCCCGTTCCCCGCACTAGAGGCGTGTTGAGCTCGGTTTCTCCCGTCCCCGCACTAGAGGCGTGTTGAGCTCGGTGCTTCCAGTTCCCCGCACTAGAGGCGTGTTGAGCTCGGTGATTCCCGTTCCCCGCACTAGAGGCGTGATGAGCTCGATGCTTCCAGTTCCCCGCACTAGAGGTGTGTTGAGCTCGGTGATTCCCGTTCCCCGCACTAGAGGCGTGTTGAGCTCGGTGCTTCCAGTTCCCCGCACTAGAGGCGTGTTGAGCTCGGTGATTCCCGTTCCCCGCACTAGAGGTGTGTTGAGCTCGGTGATTCCCGTTCCCCGCACTAGAGGCGTGTTGAGCTCGGTGCTTCCAGTTCCCCGCACTAGAGGCGTGTTGAGCTCGGTGCTTCCCGTCCTTGCACGAGAGGCGTGTTGATCTCGGTGCTTCCCGTTCTCAGCACTAGAGGCGTGTTGAGCTCGGTCCTTCCCGTCCCCGCACTAAAGGCGTGTTGAGCTCGGTGCTTCCCGTTCCCCCGCACTAGAGGCGTGTTGAGCTCGGTGATTCCCGTTCCCCGCACTAGAGGTGTGTTGAGCTCGGTGATTCCCGTTCCCCGCACTAGAGGCGTGTTGAGCTCGGTGCTTCCAGTTCCCCGCACTAGAGGCGTGTTGAGCTCGGTGCTTCCCGTCCTTGCACGAGAGGCGTGTTGATCTCGGTGCTTCCCGTTCTCAGCACTAGAGGCGTGTTGAGCTCGGTCCTTCCCGTCCCCGCACTAAAGGCGTGTTGAGCTCGGTGCTTCCCGTTCCCCCGCACTAGAGGCGTGTTGAGCTCGGTGATTCCCGTTCCCCGCACTAGAGGTGTGTTGAGCTCGGTGATTCCCGTTCCCCGCACTAGAGGCGTGTTGAGCTCGGTGCTTCCAGTTCCCCGCACTAGAGGCGTGTTGAGCTCGGTGCTTCCCGTCCTTGCACGAGAGGCGTGTTGATCTCGGTGCTTCCCGTTCTCAGCACTAGAGGCGTGTTGAGCTCGGTTCATCCCGTCCCCGCACTAGAGGCATGTTGAGCTCGGTGCTTCCCGTTCCCCGCACTAGAGACGTGTTGAGCTCGGTTCTTCCCGTCCCTGCACTAGAGGCGTGTTGAGCTCGATGCTTCCCGTTTCCCCGCACTAGGGGCGTGTTGAGCCCGGTGCATCCCGTCCCCCGTACTAGAGGCGTGCTGAGCCCGGTACATCCCGCACTATAGGCGTGTTGAGCTCGGTGCAAGGAGCCGAGGAGAGGACTAAAGGAGCCGAGGAGAGGACTAAAGGAGCCGAGAGAAAAGGTCTGCCCTAGCCGAGAGGAGAAGTCTGTAGAGCCGTGCTGTCAGGACTCCTGAGAGCCGTGGAGCAAGTGGGAGAAGCTACAGGCTGGGCTTCGTGAACAGAAGAGATTTGTATATATTGTATGTAGTTTTTGTGTAAATAGTCGTAAAATAATCCTGAAATAATAAATGTGTTGTAATCCTTGCAAGTGTTCAGTCAATCTGAGTCCTGAAAACCCCGAAAAGGTCTGATAGCTGTACAAAGGTAAAAACCTGAGAAAGTACGTTACACTCTTTATATTGAAATCCGCACTACTCGTTAAGAAGAATCCCAACATTTTTGTAACTAACAGCATGGTCCACAATTACAATACAAGAAGATCAACAAATCCACATGTACCTCAAGTAAATTCCACCCTTGCAAGCAAGACGACCACGTCGCTGATGCGATACCAGTAGAAATACTCCAAGTATCCGAGTAAGTATCCAAGTATTAAACAAACACGAGGATTACCAGTTTCCATCCATAATAGCCAACCTCTAGGCATATGTGTTGGCCATAGTTTGGGTTATGGGCCAAAGAATGTAGGCTTAGTTTTAATCACAGTGAAGTATACACATAAGCTCACATGACATGTTTATCAATTATAACACTCAAATTCATCAAACAAAGTTAAACCGACCGATTTTACCAATATATTTATCGCCGACGAAGACACAACATAACCCCACACTGGTGTTTGTTGACAGACGACAGACGAAGTCTAGCCTAACATAAAATGTCTGATCAGCTGTTGACTAGTCCTTAAACTCGCCACCAGAACGCAAAAGGTTCAACCAAGAAAATATGATTTTAGGTAATTTATTCGCTGTTTGACCACCGCCACGCCGGCCAACTAGCTCGCTAGAGAGGCTGGGGTACACGTCTAATTGGCACCACGAAAGATTGGCTCCACGTCAGATTGGCACCCCTCCTAGAGGTGCCAATCAATCGTAACAGTACACGACATATTGGAACCCCGAGAAAGGGGTGGTGCCAATCGGTCGTGGTACCAAGCTGACGGCGGCCGCAGACGTGCCAATCAGTCGTTCAGTATACGACAGATTTGCACCCCTGCCCTCAATAGGCCCTCCTTCTAGTTTTACTTACTAGTCTGATGATTGAAAACAGAAACGTGTCAATAATTTATGCATGTCAATTAATGCATACACATTGATAATAACATTAACTTTAACAGCACAAACCGCTTCGTAAATGGTCCATCTAATCAAAGTTACAGTTTCTCAAGAACTTTAATATTATGCCATTAAACTCAAGTTTAAAAATTTGGAAAACCTCTGATACCTACTAAAGTATTGGACACAATTGAATAAAATCTTGCAGGCATGTTTCGGGAGGGAGGGGGCGGTAAACTGGTTAAAACAACCTTCTTTAATGAGTCAATTGCATCCTTCAAGCACAAAATTCTAGCAAATTACACCTTATGTCAGTATTAAACGTCAATGTATTATTTAGGTATCCCATTTCAATGTATTATTTATTTATCATCGTTCCTAGCTCTATTATCCGTCCATCGCATGTACTGTTTTTCTTATTATATTGTCTTGTTACCACAGTATTATATTTATCAGTCCAAATATAAATTATAATTATTGTTATATTTCCTAGGTTAGTCTCACTTCCCTTTGTTAAGTACATATTTCTTTGACTTAATTTTTTGTACTATTTATTCAATTATGTCTTTACTATTATTTATGTCTTGTTACTCCTAGGTATAGTTTTTACTGTCTTAGTTTTTGCATGTATCCTTATTGTATTGTTCATTAACTGTGTCCCTCTAATCAACACTATGAGATATTAAGATTAGTCTAATGAATTCTGCTGATGCAAGCTTTACTAAAATTTTAGTTCTTCTTATTTTTTTACATGTTTAGACTCTGGATCACGTAATTTACTAATAAAAAGGTTAAATACCTGTAGTACTTGTCAGTGATCCTGGAATATAGGTCAGCGACCCAGGCTTCGAACCTAAAGGTCCATTTTCAAGGTTCATTCTTCTTATTCTTTAAATTGTGCATTATACCTCAATGAAGATTAAAAAATACAGCGATGAAATTTAACAGTTTTATCAAGTTAAATTTTATCACTGTATTTCTGAATCTTCACTTCATTTCACTCTATTGGCACGAGTGGAAAATGCAACTTCAAGCTTCGAGCAGATTTAATCTTTTGAACCCCAATGTTTTGCCCCCATTACATTTAATAACTGAATAGCTTAATTATCATGGTTCTCATCTGTTGGTGGAATTCCTTTTGACCATTACAATAACTGTTATGTAATCCAAGATCCCATACCAAATAAAGATATCCAAAATTATTAAGGCTTGTTAAGAAGTATATTAGAACAGGTTAATTCAATTTAAATATTATACGTGACGAAAGTAAAATAAATAATCCTGGTTGAATATATAATTATATATATCGCTAAGGTATTTTTTTTGCACTCTGTGGAATTTGCTAATTGTAATGCTAAATAAATAATAATAAATAAATAAAAATATCTTTAATTATCAAGCGATTTTCTGTACAAACAGCTTTTCAAAATAACTTTCGTCAATTCAGTACAAACATAATTTACAAGACAAACATACAAGATAATAACAAACTAAAATCTAACAAATAATAACAATTTTGGTGTTAAATCTAGATTTCAGTCTTTCTTTAAAATAAATAACAGACATGTCTTTGAGGCTTGCTGGGAGTCCATTGCACAATGCCGGACCGAAATAGGCAAACCCCCTCCTGCCAACTTCACGACTTATCCTCGGAAAAAGGAATCTACATACGACATCCATGAGGAGTAGGTGCAGGGCCTCCCTGAAAGGTGACACGTGGTCACGGCGGCTGAGGCAGAACACAAACCTGATGACACTATTCTGAACCGTCTGTATCCTCCCCATATTCTCCTTTGAGATACTATTGCCGTATGCAGGATAGCAGTATTGAAATACTGATAGAATCAGTGACTGCACAAGCTGAATTTTGGCTGCCTCTGGTAACAGTTTTCTGAATCTGTACAGCCCCCTCAACCTACCAACAGCACGCTGTACAGTCTGACTAATATGGTCAGAAAAGGAGAGATCACTGTCCAATGTGACACCAAGGGCTTTGACCATGAACACTTCTCCATTTAACATAATGATCAAGGCTCTATCATTGAGGGAATGTACAAGTTGTTGAGGGGCTATGTGGATTGCACAGCATTTCTTGACATTCAAATTCAAACCATTTTTGTTAGACCAATTGTAGATGTTCTGTAGGTCATCGTTGATGAGGCCAAATGCAATGTCGACCGTCTTAGGGCATAGCAGTAAGATAACTGCAGCTGTACATATCTTCGAAAGTCAGATGTGTAAGGGTTAAATAATATAGGTCCAAGACAGCTACCCTGAGGTACACCACGATCCTTTATAAGCAACCCAGATGTCTCACTTCCCACCCCGGTGATCTGCGCTCTGTGACTTACGTATGATATAAACCGATTTACTGTATCCCTACCAAACCCATAGTAGTGCATCTTTGCGAATACAAGTTCATGATTTAGAGAGTAAAAAGCTTGTGAGTAGTCTACCATAACCACAGCACTATATTTACCTTCATCTTTGGCTTTAAATAAACCATCAAACATATTCAACAAAGCAGTACATGTACTGTGGTTTTTCTTAATCCAGACTGTAATTTGGGCAAAATATTTTCAGTGTTTAAATATGTAATCATTTGACTAATGGCAGCTTTCTCCAATATCTTTGAAAAGGCAGGCAGTATTGATATTGGTCTTAATTGTTGCACACTTTTTGGATTCACAGTTTTAAGGAGTGGATGTACAATACTTTTTTTCCATTCCTCAGGAAATATCCCTTCTCTCAGTGATTCGTTCACAAGATGTGTAATGGCTGAAATTGCAAATGGGCTTACAGATCTAATCATATCTATTGAAATGTCATCGATACGGACTACGTTTGATTTAATTTCTTTCATAATTTCTATCACCTTGTTTTCAGTGGCAGCTCTGAAATTGAAGGTGTTCTCTGATGCATTAAAACTATTATTTCTAAAAAAAAACATATGTTATCGTCAGAGCCATTTATATCCGAGCCCATCTTCTGAAAGTAGTTGTTTATTTCATCTGGTGTAATATTATGTGGTAAGTCGTTGTTATTAATTTTCCCATAACATCGCTCTGCTTAAGGTAAGACCAGAAATCTTTTGGATTCTTACTATTTGTAAGTTTATCTGAGATGTTATACAAAAATAAAGCGTGGGAACAGACTTGAAGTTACACTAAGACAGGCTTTCTCCCTAAAATTGAGCCTCACTTTAAATTATGAGTAATATTATTGCAACAATTAATCGAGTTGTATTTCAAAAATGCATAATCCTAATATGCCTAAGCTTTGAAGAGTGTTCTTGAACAATTATGAATTTTTCTGTTGATATGATATATGAATTTTTTGTAATTTCTACAATTGTGAAGCTTGAATTAACAAAATAGCTTTCGATACTACTTAAAACTTGAATTTAAATAGGCCTATTGTATACTCACTTGATATATTTTCATTTTTAACCATCTTACAAAAAACACAAAATTGTGGATTCTTCCAATAAGCAAAATCATTGGTTTGGTGGAACCGTCGAGGCTAACTGATTACAGACGATGACTAAAATAATTGTAGAGCGTGAAAAATACATGAATATGCTTTTGAATATTATGTAGCGTAAAGGCGAATTTTAAAGTCATTAAAGTACCTGTATTGGAATTGTGCAGTATGTTTAAAAAAAAGTTTAAATATTAAACACTATTGGGACACAAGTTATAAGATGATAAATATTAAAAGCCTAGAAAAATAACAATCATTAGTTAGTAAACTATGAATCATGGTCATACATGAAGTAATCTGATATAAAAGGTAGTTTTTCTTGTTGATTGACATATTAGCTGACCCAAAAAAATTTGAAAACCACACTTTGATAAGATATTCAAGCTATATTTTAGGCAGTCACACTTCTTCCAATCTGCTCTAAAAAAAACCATATTAGGTATTGTAAAGTTTGTTGTTTTTTTTTAAGGTGTGAAATTCTTAAATTATTCACATGCCTTATTTCTCCCTATAGATGTTTGAAGTTTGAGGTGGTTTTATTTGTTCCAGTAGTCGTAGAGTTATATTATTTAAGACTTTTCTTCAAGAGATTGGGTTAGCACACAATTTAATAGCAGCCTAATTCAAGTTAGTGATTTTTTTTACCTTGCTCAGGTGCCTTATTTTATTTCATTCATTTGGAAAAAACATGCTATTCAGTAGGTACAGACACCAGAGAAATACGGTACAAGATAGCATTGTAAAATATAACATACAGTAATTAGGATTTCATAACTTTTCATCTTGATGAATCACTCGACATTACAAAAGCATGGTGGGATACAGTAAAGAAAACACTGGTTAGTTCCCTGCTTTTTGTTTCTGCGTTTTGTTCCAAACGTAATGATTGCAAAACAAACAAACTCTGACATTGATACCAAACACACATTTGACAAGAGTTTTGGCTCTGTTTTTGTTCCAACGGAACCCGCCCGAAATGAATAATGTAACGACTTTAGTTAAGCATTTGCCGTTGTGAGAGATTGAGGACATCAAACGTCTCATCAACATTCGCTCCGTGATTACTTAATTTGTTAGGTTTTTGTGTCAAGTTGAGTTAACTGATAAGAGAATTACTTGATTTTTACTTGGAAAGTACATGCCAGAGGTACATTATTCCTCACCCTTTAAATTGTATTTGACAAGGAACACCGCGTACTGTACACAAACAGTACTATACAACCGTAATTTTTAGATAGTAGTCATAAAACTGCTACATAATCATAATATAAACATAAACATAATCCTAAAACTGCCCAGTAGGTTTATTTATTTATCAAGGCATATATAATGATTTTGAGGTTGCAGGATTATTGAAAATTCTTAAAAGAAAGGGTCAAGGGGTAAACGAGCTGAGTCACAATAGCCAAATTGTACACCAGAGACTTTTTAAAGTTCAAAGACTAGCAGGAAAAAAAACCTTTGATTGATAAACAATTATTTCTTTTTTTATTACTATTAGCTTGCTTTTTTATTTATTTACAGATTTTTTAAATATTATCTATCCTATAATTAATTGTGATTTTTTATCCCCTGTACTTAGGTGGGAAAGATAACTCTAAAAAACAACTGTATTTTATGTGTGTTTTATTGCCTTATAATCATGAAACAAACTGCAATTTAAATTCTGAAATTGTTTAAAAGAATAAATATAAGACAGGCATAATAAACTATTAGATAAACCTCTCATGTTAGCTCTTTGTGAGATTAAAAAAAATATTTAAAAACAATAAAATCATGTGTTCGATAAATGACAGTAGGCCTAGTATCAACAATAAATAAAAATTCACACATACACTTATAATTAATTAAACTATTGACAGAGGCATATGTGTTGTTTATGTTGTTGTGAGAGTAAGGAGAGGAAAAGAATAAAGTTCACATCAATTGCACAGCTGATGCGCTTTGAGTTCGGTCGATCAGCTGATCGATGAGAGGGGGGAGAACGCTCACGATCGATACGATCACCAAACGAAGTTCGCGCAGGCGCGCATATCGTCCAATACAGTTTAAGTTGATTTGCAAAGAGGGGGAAGCGTCGTTTCCCTCGTTCGTGTACAACCAACGCAACCAAGAAAAAATGGCGATTCCACGCCAAAACGAAACAATTAATTTCAATAAGTAATTGTACTACAAAATGTTCAGAGTTTATGGCACAATAAAATAAGTGTTTACCGAACAGAAAATTGTAAGAGAGAGTTTGAGACTTGAGTTCAGTGAAATAATAACGAAAAATAAACATGTGGCTTTACAAAGGACGCCGAGTCAAAGTTCAAAGTTGCAAAGTAGCAGGTTTCCAAAGCGTGATTCAAAGCACATCCGGCTCGAAGGACCAAAATGTTCGATAAATGACAGTAGGCCTAGTATCAACAATAATAAATTAAAATTCACACATACACTTATAATTAATTAAACTATTTACAGAGGCATATGTGTTGTTTTTACCTGTGACATACGGCAAATGTACCGACAAATTCGAGTCCGCCCAGAAGACCAGAATTTTCAGCTGGTCCTATGGCGTGAATACCCCTCTCACGAGCTTGACATCTACAAGTTGACAACAGTGACCTACGGCTTAAATAGTTCCCCCTATCTTGCCATAAAGACCTTGGGACAACTGGTGAAGGATGAAGGTGAAGCTTTCCCTGACGCAGCCAGAATCATCATCTCTCATTCCTATGTTGATGACATAATCACAGGCTCCGTTGACGAAGAATCAGCCCTCCAACTCCAGGGTCAACCCATCGCCTTCCTGAAGAAAGGTGGATTCGATCTCCGGAAGTGGTCGTCAAATTCCCCTCGCCTACTGGAAGCAGTTCTTGAAGATCATCGTGAGACACCTGTCTTTCTGCAAGATCCAGAGCAACCTCATTACTCCATCTTAGGACTACACTGGTCACCTACTACGGATTCCTTCTCCTATCACTTGGATCTACCCTCTGGCGCTTGCACTAAGCGTCAGCTACTTAGCAACATCACAAGGATTTACGACCCTGGTGGTTTTATCTGTGACTTTGACATGGACTACTCCTTCTCCACAGCTTCATGTTGGAGACCTCATCCTACTTCAGGATTCATCAACCCCCTCCAGTCGCCCCTGGGACGCATCACCGCAACACATCCCGGAAACGGTGGTATAGTGCGTGTAGTAGACGTGCGCACCAACCAGGGTACATACCGAAGGCCTGTCTCAAAGGTCTTCCCTCTTCCCATAGACTAAGTGAATTTCCCTGATAGAATGTTTAAAAAATATTTCCTTATAATTGTAAGGGTTTATATAAAATTAAATAGGCACATACACTTTTAGTTGATTTCATCAAAATCGGATCATTATAATTTTTACTCGAGTCTAACGGATACATAAATATGAATTTGAACGGATTGTGGTTTTGGCCTCTGGGAACATCAAAACAAAAAAGTTAATGGGTCCGGGCCCAGGTCTTACCATGAGACCTACAGTAACAGCTTATTCCCTAAATGCGAAATAACTTACAAACGTGAATAGCAAAGATATAGATAATCATTGTAAGTTAAAACCACAGTAAATGTATTAATTAAGTAAGAACTCTTTAATTTACAATTTACAACACGCTTACAAATTACAATTTACGATATTTATAATTACGAATCAATACATCAGTCTTTTAATATTGAACTAAGGTAAATTCATCTTATTGTTGTGATAAGAATACATGTTTACTGGCAAAACTGTTTTTAAATATAAAATATTAGAAACATATATACAAGGATTTTTTTTATCTCAAAAACCTTTTTTGTTTACAACTAATTCCTAGTGGAATGATTTTTATAACCTGGATTTGTTCAGTTGCCCAATTGAATGAGCAAAAAAATCATTCATACAAGTAAATACAATCTTTTCTGATTTTAATGGTACATTTAAATTATTCTGATATGTGTAGGGTACAATACAATTTTACTAACATTTATTAACTACACGAGACACAGATCAGCAGTGTCTTAAATCAACATGTGGATTGTCATTTACCACTGAAATTGTTAAAAAATAAAACCTACTACATTTATTAGATTTCCTAGGTATTTGAACGCCTATTTAGTTACCAATAGTCTATAGAGTCCTTGGAGCCTATGGGCTCTAACTCATAAAACGATTAAAAAAGTACAAAGAAAATTTCTATCCAACAGTGCACTAGATATTTTAACTACAATAACTTTGGTATTTGAAAAAAATTGTTTTGATATGGTAAATAACTCTTCAGCGGCTGTTTAAAGTTGATAAAATTAACATTGATGGCGGGCAAATCCGAGATGGCCGTTAGTTTCCATAGAAAACCTTTTAAAACTACATCGAACATTTATAATCACACAGTGTCCTGGATATTTAAATTATAACCACTTTAGTGTTTGAACGAATATTATTGGATGATCTTCGGCAGCTGTTTGAAATCATCCAAGATGGCCACTAGCCTCCAAGGACTCTTAAATCTAAATATTGAAAGTTTTTTTAGAAACAACAACCTAAACCAAATATATATAAATATATTAAGTTTATTTTATTTTTTTATGTATAAATTTAGTGATTTGTATTGACTAAAATTTAAGAAAACATAAAAGTGAGGATTGAAAACAGTAAAATATGTAGAGGTACACTAAAAAATCACAGAATAAACATAATGGCACTATAATTAATAGTAAAAAGTATTATTGTGCTAACAAGTGAAAATAAAACTGTTAAGCAATTATTTACAGTAAAAACACAAGATTACGTTAACAACAACAGGAATGTTACATTAAGAATGTTACATAGCCAAGTTTTATCTAAATATTGAAAGTTTTTTTAGAAACAACAACCTAAACCAAAAATATATAAATATATTAAGTTTATTTTATTTTTTTATGTATAAATTTAGTGATTTGTATTGACTAAAATTTAAGAAAACATAAAAGTGAGGATTGAAAACAGTAAAATATGTAGAGGTACACTAAAAAATCACAGAATAAACATAATGACACTATAATTAATAGTAAAAAGTATTATTGTGCTAACAAGTGAAAATAAAACTGTTAAGCAATTATTTACAGTAAAAACACAAGATTACATTAACAACAACAGGAATGTTACATTAAGAATGTTACATAGCCAAGTTAAACTTTGTACTTTGACCTAAGCGTAGTTATTGCCCATTCTGTTACTCCTTGCTCTGCCAAATCTTGCTGTTTGTCTTTCAGACTTTCTTCCAACTTCTTCATCATTTTGCTGCAGAAATCCTTTTCTTCTCGGGTTTAAAAGTCTAGTGTTATGTTGAATCTTGCAGAGGTCAGTTTTGTACTTGTTCGCCATGATGAGCCTCTTCAGCTTGTGCAGAGAGCGACGAGGAACTGCCTTGAATTCGGCTTAATCTTTTACGGATGTTTGAGTTGCATTTGGCGCAAACTCGATATTGTTCCCCGTCTGCACTATTTTCTTCAATACAGAACTTTCCGTCTGAATCTTTGTACAACCATTTTTTGTTTGATTTCAGATTAATTGTTTTGTCGCAGTTATTGCATCTTTCCTTCTTTCTCTTTGGTTCTTTATCAAACTTCCTCTTCACTGCCTCACTGCCTTTTACTGCCTCTTCATCTTCTTTTGGCTCTTCTTTGTGCATCATTCCGGGTGCACCGACGGGAGGGGTGGGGAACAGCGGTGTGCCGGGGAATGGCTGGGGGGCAGTCGACGTGGCAGCACCATTCAGCGGACTGCTCGAGCTGATAGCTGGCACAGGAGTAGGTACTTTGTTTAGGTTAGGGCTGTCCGGTTTATTATTGTTGAGGGTTGCTGCAGAGAATGACTTGTGAGCAGGCCGACTTGGATGCGTTTCACTCTCCTGGCCGTCCTCCACATCTACAGTACCCTCTAGGCTAATCCCTGGACCTCCTCCTTCACCAAACTTGCACAGCTGTCCTACCTCATGATTTGCTGCCTGAGCCAACACCGCTGAGTCTATGGTGGTCTGTGACCCAGCTTCCGGCTCAACCTCCACTTCTGCTGATAATTGCTGATACAGCTTGTCGCACCTTCCTGATAGCTTCTCAATAAATTTGATGGTGGGTTTTATGTATTCTTCAACCCTCGATTTTTTTAGGTTCAGTAGATGTTTCTCCATGTCTAGTAGTTCCAGGGGAACAGTGCTCAGGGTAAATCGACTCTGAAACTGGTTGAGGGTCCTCCACAGTTCTGAGATCCAAGGGTCAACTTCGGTGACTGTTCCCAAATCATGCTGGTCATCAGCCAAGCCGAGCTCACACAAGGGCCTTCCTCCGAGTTCTTCCAAACGACGGAACAGGTTTATAGCTACATCGTTAAATTTCTCATATGAGGAAATACCCAGACCAAGGACGCCAAAACTCAAGTTTCTTAATGAATCAGGTTGAAAGTCTTTTCTCAATAGACATTTCCAAAACTTCTTCATGTTGTCTGGTTGTTTGCCTTGTCTGGCAACAAACAAAAACCACAACATTCTCAAAAATGAGTTTTGAGATGTCATAGTCATCCATAGCTCTGATTGGGCCGACAAAATGATTACATCTAGCTTCTCGCTAAATTCTCTCTGCGACTTGTTTTGCTGTCCCAGTTTGGCTGCCATATAAAATAGTAATTTTTCCTCTTGTATCATCCATTTTGGGTAGCAAAAACTTTTATTAGAATGGAGTACTATGATTAACAAGGATATACTATGATTACTCAGAGACAAGAGAATAAGCAAAAAAAACTATTGTTTATTATTAGTTGTTCACTCGTGTAACTCACTTAATCCTTGACTGCTAATTACACAATATTTAGTGGCCCTTTCACTATTGACGTTTCTTGTTTTTCTTGCTTTTTTACTTGTCTCTGAGTAATCATAGTATATCCTTGTTAGGTGCATTTTGTTGTTCTGCTAAACAGTTAATTAATAGGAATCAACTGATTTAACTTCACTGTTGTAAACGACCTAATTTTGTATTTGTATTTTTGTTTATAATTGTTCTATCGTCAAATTACTTATTTAGTTAATTGAACTTAAGTAGTTTATGATCTATCTATTTAGAGCACACTTTATGTATGTATTACCGATCACTGAGATCATATCACGCGGTGAGCGTAGCTGATTTCCGTTCCTAGCCTCTCTAGGTCAGCTGTTTCAGATAGTCAGCTGTTAGTACAAAGCCAAACGGTGTTCATTGTTAAACATCCGGAACCGCCTCAAAACACGGCATTCCATTTAAAAGCCGCACAAGCTCTATAAATCCTCTGATATTTGATTTTTGCTCCTCTAAATATTCGTTTGACAGCTCTTGAACACAAATAGTGTCCACTTAACAATATTAAATAGTTGTTAATTTTTCATTTATGTTTTCCATTTGTCATTGATTGTACATAGAAGAAGCTAACGTAAAAACATTTTATAGGCTAACCACTGTGTATAAATACGTTTGAATACAAAACAAACCATTAGAGTAATACATTTATCCACTATTGTTAATGAATTGTTTAAACTAACGTTTCTTTGTTAACAACATTGCTTAGCATTTATTCATGTTTAATGCTTATTATAACTTTTTTTCTTTTATGGTTTCATCATTGTAGATTTTTTTGAACTTATTGTAAGGTAATTCATAACCTAAACAATGCCTGGTCCAATCAAGTTTTCCACTTATGAACGCTCCACTGCTTTAATCAAAGCAAGGTTTGAGAAAATTCTCACTGCAGTAGAAGCTGTAGCTAATCTACCCCCTCCTCTCAGCCAGGTCAACTTAAGAACCTTAAGCAGTTATGCAAAAGAAATAACCAAAAAACGTGCGGACTTTGAAGGTAACCTTCAAAGAGTTCTTGAAGGTTTGGCCCCTGAAGAAGCTCCAACCTCACAACTGTCTACTGATCAAGATGATATCAATGATGTTTATATCAAAATTCAAAGCATTATTGAATCTTTGAATCCAATTGACGAATCCTTCTATTGTATTCATTTTAATAAACCTCAATATAATACTGTAATAATAATGAAACAAAGTATATACTCTTTGTATATATTAAGATAGCTGTAATCTTCGTATATAATTTAATACTAAAAATACGACTGAGATGTACAGGAAAGATGGCTCAGCTATGACAAATTGTCCAGAAAATCCAACATTAATTAGATAATATCTAAAATCATTTACACATCTAAAAATATTATTGTTATAAAACATAAATTACAAATTTTAACCACAGAGATAAGTTAGTAGGCTAAATTTGACTTACTGAATTAGCTGGGATGTAGTCATCATCATCAGTGTTGAGAACGGAATCTGCTCCGCCCAAAGGATGGGGTAGACTGTCGAAGAAATCTTGGGCCTCTTGGCTACAGAATCGTCTTAAAACTTGCAGGTCGTTGTACTTTTCCTTGGATAGTGGAGCCGAGAACTTCTTTTTTGTACATGCATGCAAGTGAGTCACCCAATTTGTTGAATTTTTCTCGACCGAAAGCAACAACCTCAAATTGTGAAGGTTTTGACCTTGCTTAGCTAATAACATCTCCGAGATTGTCTGGTGTCTCAGCTCATGTATTCTGATGTATTAACCCATATATTTATCTGGCTCCATGTAGGAGTGTCCTCATACAGAGAATGTTACAGGAACAGTTTTGAATCTTTTATTAAAGGTTTCATGTAGGTTAAAGGTTACGAAACATGGTGGCGTTTTTATTTTGACCACTGCAAGAATTGTAGAATTTTTTAAGCTCTTTGACGGATTCGCCTAAATGATTTTCAGTAAAATCATTGAGCATTGAGATAACAGAACCAGCTAATTTATTTCCTTCTGTTTGAACGTAAGTATCTTGATTATTGGACAACGCGTGAACATTGAAATGATAGAACGAAGATGTATTCTGTAGTATACTTTACTCGTGGAAACTTCAGGGAGATCAAGGTTTCTACTATAGTCAAATCAAATCGCTTCTAGTTTATTTGACCGTCTACTTTATCTTCTTGTCTGTTTTTCCTCCTAGAAAATGCAGCTGCCTTCATTTGATGTACTTTAATTTTGTATTGAAGTGATTTCAATTAGTTTTTAAAGGCAACTTTATCATTACCAACTGTATTTTGTAACGACTTTTCAATGCTCTCTTCTTTTACCTTTTTTCATCACAGAATGCACACGTGTCAGTCCGGGGATAACCAAAATGAATGTTCAAATTCTTATCAAATATAACTCTTAACTTTTCCATTGATATTTTTGATACAATGTTTTTCCATAAACTTTGTATGTACAAGCTTTTTAAGATTTAAGTGTTCAGACAAATAAACTCTCTTCATGTATTTTACGCTCTCCTTTCTACCTTTTAAAGTACTAAAAAACTCTATAATGAACGATTTTGTTTCTTCCGGAGTCTTTTAGGCCTGTTCTTGTGTGTACCCCGTTTATCGATGGGTGGCTGACCAGTGGTGGCGAGGGCTTCCTAAATAGTTTGTATGTGATGGCTAGTTATTCCAAAAATATAAATATGTGCTTTAAAACAAATTTAATTTATTTAATGGTATCGTTTCTTCTGAATCTAACTTTGTAATAATAAGAATAATTACTTAAAGTAGATCCTTTCTCACCTCAGGTTTTCTTAGCCTACCTCGTCTTATTGGTTTGACTGCTATCAAATCAGCTAGATATGCATTTTGTTTGTTTCGCTCCCCAAGCCTAAACTTTGATATAAAATTTGATATTAAGGCACATATTTCATTTTCCATTATTCCCTTAAAACACTGAAATCGTCAACACTTACAGTTCTCTCCCATTTCATGGGTCGTCACCCTAAGCACCTTATCAGTATCCCTAATCCTTCCGATTCTTCGCATTTTTCTTCTTTTTCCAACACAACTTTCATTCACACTTTCACTATTGTCATTGTCATTTGAGTGATTAATTATTACTACATTTAAGTATTTTAACAAAAACTATTGATACTTTTACTACGGAAAACAGGTTAAACTTCCACATTCACTTCCTCAAAGAGAGAAAGACTCTGATACTTGATAATTGGATTTATCCCACTGGAAGCTTATCCAAGCCGTGGTCGTCAATAGGAATTTTTTTGTTATTATTCTTCAAGGAATTTTGTTATACTATATATTTCCTCCTCCGCCAGGTAGATTTTTAATTTTGTCTTGAGGACATTATGATCTTAATTTTTTTAAATCTTGAGGTAAACTATTTTAAATGTACACATGTATACATGCGAAAGGGACTTCTTTTTACCAATGCTGATCTTTACTTGCTGTACGTGTAGATCTCTGGCTCATCTGGTGTTGTAGTTATGTTGTTGGTGAAATATTCTGGTTTGGCTTTAGCAGTACGGCACATTCTAGAATATAAACTGATGGTAAAGTTGAAATGCCAAGTATCTTGAAGATATCTCTGCAGGAGTCTTAACCTCTCATTTTACAAATAATTCTTACTACGTTTTTGTAATATAAAAATTCTTTGTGATTCCCTGCTGTTTCTCCATAAAATTATGCCATAGGCTATTACACTATGGAACCAACCGTAGTAAATTTTTATCAGGATGACTCTATCAATTATATTTTGGCGTCTTCAAATCAGATGGCACACAACTATTAATCATTTTGCTATGTTGTTTACATGGTTTTTTATGATCGGGTTCCCCTGATCCAAGTGACTGCGTGAGTTATTCGCGAGGACCACATTTCTTTATTGTGTATCTCTGAATACTATGAGCATTATTCCCCTGAACCGAATGCACGAAGTAAAAATATAGCTACTGTAAAATCTATACACATATTTATTTCGATTTTGATTTCTTGTGACTATATTCATTTTTCCCTGACCCTTACTTAATTTTAAGTAAGTAGCATGGTTTATGTTCAAAGTAGTGTGTAAACGTATATAATGTAAATCAAGACATATGGCTTCAACCCGTAACTTATTAAGTCTCAGATGGGTTTAAAAATAAGCAAGATTTTTCGTGCATATACGATGGCTAATTTCTTATGCAACATGTTATAATTATTTTAAGATTTTGTGATAAACATTTACACTAGATTATTTGGTGTATGCATTTGCCATTAATTAATTACAACAAAATATAGACTAAGTGAGTCACGCAAGATTGTTTTGTATTAAAATTGTAATACTATTGCCCAATACTCAATACTCAATACTTGTAGTAACTATTGCTTTCCCCTCCCACAAGCAATCAAAGAGTTAGATGCAAAAATAAGTAACTACGATAATTACAAAAACTTTATTCTGGTTGGTGCTGTCAATATAAATTTAAATGATAAAACTAATGTTTATGTTAAAGAATATGAGACCATGCTGATGTCATAGGGCTTAGATAGAGGCATCTGGGACAGTACACGAGAAGAAGTAAGGCTAAATACATTAACAAAATTATGCATAGACCATATCTACTATAGATTCAGAACCCCCTTTGAAAAAATACAAACAGGTGTGATAAAAACAAAAATATCAGATCATTACCCAATTGTAGCAAAGCTAGAATTATCGGGAGGAGGAAAAAGAGACACACAGGTAGAAAAAACTAGATTAAATGAGCCGCTTCTTGAACGAAAGCTAAAGGAGGAAAACTGGGATATTAAAAACTACGATGATGTAAACAAAGGTTTTGGATAGTTAATTCTAAAATTTAAAAAGATTTATCAAGACTGTACAATTACATTTACCACCTCAGGTGGGGGTCACACTGGGCAAAGAAACGCTCACAAGAGAAACAAGCGAAAGGAATGGATGGATAATAGGACTCTGGACCTGGTAAAAGAGAAAGACAGAATTTTTAGGTTATAGAAAGGGGACCCCTCAAACAATAGACACAGAAACCTATATAAAACCTTAAGAAATCAGGTAGTTAACCAAATAAGAAACACCAAAAATAACTACTATAAGAGGTTGTTTGAAGAGAACAGTAAAAACACAAAGAAGATATGGGAAAATATAAACAGCTTGTTAAACAGAAAGAAAAAGAACAGTATTGATGATACAGTAAGAAATTCGATGGGAAATATATTAAGCGAAAAAGATATTGTGAGTGGTTTTGCTCAGTATTTTATTGATGGAATGGATAATATTAAACATGAATGTAGTGCAAACATATGAGAACCCCTGCCCTTAATATCACAGGCAGAACCTAGCACAGAATCGCTAGAAAGCCTATACATTCCACCTGCCACGACAATAAAAGTCAAAGATATAATTAAAAGTATGGATTCAGAAAAATCACCAGGTATTTATGGCATCAGAATGAAGATGTCAAGTTAGTAGCTGAAAAAAATCAGAACCTCTATCAAAACTAATTAACCTCTCAATTTCACAAGGAACTTTTCCAGATTGCTTAAAGACTTCAGTAATTAGGCCTATTTATAAGAGTAAAAGTAAGAAAGAATTCCAAAACTACCATCCAATTGCAATTTTACCATAATTCCACACTAACATATTGCTTCCTATTAGTCAGATATGATTCAAGCATTTCTATTAGGTTTTTGCTAAGTCCATAGAATTTGAGTTTAACCAGCAAGATGTCAAACGGGATGCAGTCGAAAGCTTTTGTTAAATCAAAAAGTAGCATGGAAACAGTATTTTTATTTTCAAAAGCATTAATAATATAATTGGAAATGTGAGAGACTGCCATCGTAGTTGATCTGCCAGCTCTAAACCCAAATTGAGAATCAGTCATCAAGTTATTACAGTCAAAAAAGTTATTTAACTGTTTTAACATGAGAGCTTCGAAAACCTTAGATAAGATTAGTACTATTGAGATTGGGCGATAGTTTTGACATAGATTCTTGTCACCCTTTTTATAAATTGGAGTTACTTTTGAGACTTTAAGTTGGTCAGGAAAATAGCCATTACGGAGAAAACTATTAAATACAGTGGAGAGGGGTGTAGATATTTAGTGTATAATATTCTTGATTATGTAGTTTAAAAGCCAAAAGTGATCCATAGATTTAGAATTTGAAAATTTTGAGACTGTTTTTGTTACCTCATTTGGTGTAATAGGTATCCATTCAAATTTAGAGACGTCCAATTTTTGTGTAGATTCCAGTAGTTCTCTTGGTGTGTCTTGAGTCTGGCCCACTTGATTGGCCAGTTCCTAAACTGAATCTGTAAAGTATGTGTTTAATTTGTTAGCGTCAAGAGTAACATGAGATGTGCGTGTGGTTGTATTTTCCTTTGTTATTATGTCCCAGGTGGCCTTGCATTTGTTTTTTGAATTGTGTAATGTATTTTGCACAGGCTAATTTTTTAGCAAGGTTTAAATCCTTCCTGTACTGTTTTTTTAAGCTATTGTAAATATTATAAGCTGCCTGAGCCTTTACAGAATCAAAAAAAAAAAAAAAAAAATGTCTGTACAAAGAATTATAAGCCATCATGGTTTCCTTACTGTTTTTTAAACTATCACTATAATAGGTGATTTTATTTTTCACTAGATTAGTCTTATTATCTGATCTAAGCTTTTTCTTAACAGGTGGAGAACAATAGTACCAGAGGTTAACAAACCTATCAAAAAAAACTATCAAACAATGTTACTGGGCTACTCTTATTTTCTGTAATGTCTTCCCATGACTCGCTCTGCAGTACCTCACGGAAAAGATTGAGATTTTGTTTATTTTGTTTGCTAACAAGAACACTAGGCTGCTCAATATATAGGCCTACATTTTGTGAGCTTTTGCAGGCAGGTATATGGTATTTAAAAAGCAGCGGATCATGATCGGCCATAGCACCTTGCAAAATTGAAACTTTGTAAAAATCTTGAGAAAAATTGACTAATATGTTATCTAAACAGGCATCGTTTCTTGTAGGGAATTTATTACTACATTTTAGGTCAAGTGATCGTAGTAGGTTCGTGAAATTAATTGAGATTTGTTCCTCCATCTTTGCCATTTCAATGTTAAAGTCCCCACAGACTATTACTTTTTTTCCAAGGCTGAGAACGTATTTCATAGCTCCTCTAAAATTATCAAAAAAGTGGACATGTTGCCATTGGGTGACCTATACAAACTAACTACAATCAGATCTTCGTCAACAAGATTGATACAACAAATTTCACAGTGTAAATCAGAAGAAAACTTATCAAGACTAACTATTTGGTGATGACAATCTTTTTTGACATAAATAGCTGAGCCACCATTTTTGCAGCTAGTTCTGCACACAACATTTGCCAAAACAAAAACTTCAGCCTGATCTGGAGTCAATCAGTGCTCTGAGGCACAGATTAGATCAACATTATGTAAATGGCACAGGTGTTCTACAGCTAAAATTTTATTTCTGATGCATTGGCTATTTATTTGTAGTACAGTTAAAAAGTTTCACTAGGCCTATCATTATCAGTTTTAGCAAAAATGTTTTAAAACTATTTTTACTTACAATGGTGGGAATTGTTACATCTCTAGCATTACTTAACAAAGGCTTACTACCTAGATCCCACGAAGTTCCGGGCCCACGCGCAATAAAACTGGATTTTCTTGACTTGCAAGAGTAGATAAGCTTTTTGAGTCTTCACTTCTCTTCACCACCAAGTCTCTTCTTAGAATACCCTTGAATGGAGCGAAGATACAGCCTTCAGGCCATAGATCAGGACTTAATAGTTTTTCGAAATCAGATTCTGGCACTTCATCATGAAAGGAAGAGTAGCCCTCCTATTTAGTCCTAATTTGGGTACACTTGAGAAATTGAAGGTTTAGTTCATCCTTGATGTACCTGTCTATATACAAAGCGGTAGATTCTGGGCTCAGCCTAGAGAGGAAAATAGCCTTCTTTATGATCGTTGGTTTCAACTGAGCACTTTTAATTGCACAATCAGTCCTCTTGCCTATCACCATTTCACTGTATCTTTTACTCTTTGCACGATCATTTAATGACTTAGGTCTACTATTCGAGGTGCTTCCAAGATTCTTTTAACGGATGTGTTGCTTGGATTTGCGACGGTAAACCGTTTGCCATTTGTCTTCTTCATTAATTTCAGTTTCATTTGTTAGGTCAAGGACGGCAGAGATCGAAACGTCAGAGGTTGAGTCCAGGGCAGTCGTGATGTAATCGATATTGGAGTTTGAAGTAGGCCTATTCGGTTTTTCAACTACATTGAACGCCATAGATGAAGCAGAGGCAGCAGGTCTTTGAGTACCGATTCTGCCTCTTCCCCGACCGACACATTTTTTTAACTTGACTCCATGTTGGCATTATATGTTCACTAACAATAGGAGTTTTGGAGACAGTCTTTACTTCTGGCATAACCAACCCTTCAATAATAGTATCCATTTTGTCATTTAGTTTAACATTGTCGTCAACAACCCCTTTAACTGCACTCAGCAATAGGTCAACAGAATTGCGCAGCTGCGCTAGTTCATAGTTGGATCTGTAGTTGGAGCCTTCTGCTTTGAAGAAGTCATCCAATCTTGAGTCGCATTCGGAGCAGAACCACTTGCCTTTATCAGCCATGTCATTTATGCAGATGTAGTCATCATTTGTCAGGTTTACACAGTTTATATGGAACCATTTTTCACACACGCCGTCACATAGCATGGCACAGTCATCTGGTACCTCAATTTTACATGTCCCACACAGTTTAGATTCATCAGTTTTGTCTTCTTTGTTACACAAGCGTGTAATACGTAAAGAGGGAACTACATAAATTAATTTAAACACAAAATTCAATTATCCTGCAATATCCTTTTGCATATTTCATGTTGAATGCCACATCTTCGGGTATATCCTCTTCTAAGATTCAACATGAATGATGTTTAACACGTCGTATTGCGTGCACGCGTTTGGTCGACTTGGTGGTGACTGGATCACAGGGTATAGTTGAAGGTCACGCAACATGTAGATCAGAAGTTCTTTGTCTTTGTTTATTTTGATTATTGTATCAAACAAAGCGTTAACTTGGCTATTTAGTTTGTCATTCAAAATATTGTTACTGTCCAATTATACAGCTTTATAGCTTTCAAATGTGTTCCAATAGTGCAATCTTTTACAATTGCTGCATCTATGGGGAATTCGCAAGTATTAATTTATTGTGGAAAGATTGTGGTTGCTGGTAATTACAGTTTTTACGTAATTTGATTTTTGTATTGGTATGTGTTCATGAAACGGTGTTTTGACTGACGGTGTTATGGTTTGTCCGTTTTAAAATTTTGGGCTGGCGCTGAAAACTATTTTTTTATGCACCGCATGATTTATATTTGGTGTTTGTTTGTGAGCCTTTATTTAACAATCTGTCAATTTGTTGTGGTCCTATAAGATATTGCATGGTTTCTTTTCTATAAATGTTTGAAAATGTGTGAAATATTATTGTTTTCAAAGTCTGGCGTGATCTGTTCTTTTTCTGTTGTAATCTGTCACGTAGCATGGTATCTTAGCCGTTATAAGCTGCTATGTCTCTGGTAGTCTCTGATTTTGCTTGTCGTGGCTGGATTGAGAGGCCTGCGATATATGCCTTGCTGAAACTTATTGTTGTCTGTGATAGTTAAATCCAGATAATTTATCGTACTAACAATCATCACCTCTTTGTAGCTTCCCATAATTCCAAAAAACCATCACTTTGGATTTATCCAAGAGTACTTTAACGTTCCATGTGCACAGTACCTTTCCAGGTTTTTTATATTATGCTGTAAAACTGTAGATGTTGAAGTAAGGTGTCATACACCAACATATTTATTTTCTTTTCATCCCAGCACCTCTCACTACTTCTGACATGTTATTAAAAAATAAACTAAACATGCTATGACTGCATACACAGCCTTTCCCCAGCCTAATAGATGTGTCAAAAGTTCCATTTATACCGCCTTTACACCAAACCTTTTGAACTTGTATAATAGTCCCGTAGAATCGCTGTCAACTTTGTTAATACCCCAAGACACGATGATGAAAATAATAGCCCCTCGGTCAAAGGTGTAAAAATAAATTTGACGTTTACAAAAAAGCGTAACATGAGTTTTTATTTTAAAGTAACTGTTTTGTATGTTTTTGTAGAACAAACTCCGTAGGTTTAGTTACCTGTTTTGGCTATTTCTGGTGTAAATTTAAGCAACATAGTTATAAATATTAATGGTTTATGAATAAACTGTTGATGGTTGTCTAGATTGTTCGAATCAAATAGTATTGTTTTTAAGAAAGTAACACTTTACTTATATTATTAAAACTAATGAAATAAAATTGTCATAAATCAAATGGTAGTTTTGTTTTTATATTTATCTAATCTTTTACTCTTTTTAGGGTTGGCAAAAGTGATCTAAATGACTACTTGGGTCTATAGAACTTGTAAACGTTAAACCATTAATCCCAAATAAATGAATAAAGCCATGGCAATATCAAAGCTTTGTAAAGACTAAGCCCTGATAAGCCTTCTACTACCGGTTCTTTATAGCTTTACAAACACTTTATTTGTTTCAATTAACTTTTTAGTGTTTTTTTTTTATAAAAAAAATAGAAATTTTATTTTAGAAAAACAAAATTCACGTTAAAATAAGATAGGTATTTATTTTTAATTCATAACTATGCCTCGAGAGGAAATTCTATTTCTATATATTTGTTATTTTTGTTTTGTTTACTTTTTACGAGTAAATTAAGAGTAATAATGTGGTAGCTATTGAGTGAAATCAATAGACTAGAATGAAATTATACCTATAATAGATAGGGAACTATTGATTAAAACACGGCAAAATAAACCCACATCCCAAACCACGTCAAAGTTAATAAATATTTACAAAACATAGATCACACCTAAAACACACAACAGGCATGACTAGGCCTATTTTTAAAGATGGGACCGGCGGGAGTTTACGTCTCGATATTTATGAACTTTGACGATCTTTACAAAGAAGCGACAATGTCCTTGGGAAAAACCTGATAAAGGCACCATTGTGATTTGAAACTAGTTGTTACACAACCACTTGGATTATCAACATTAAAGGTATTTAAACCACTTTAATTGTATCTTGATAATCTGGGGGCTACCCGTTCGAAAAAGGGAAAACTTACAGTTCATTTAACCCAATTGCATTACCTAATATAAACTATTATGATATGTCTGACCTAAATGTCATATAAAAAAGTTGGTCTAATGGAAACAACGCTATAGAATGTAGACAGAATTTCTTTAAAATCACCGCAACAATGACCATGTTTTATGGAGAACTGTCACAGTTAACAGTTAAAACAATTGAAGCTTAGAAAATTATCATCCGAAGAACTGCCAAAGAAAATGTAATTTGCACGTTTTCTCTGTACTAAAATCATCATGTGAACTGACAAATCTTACAAAGTTATGATCAGAATGATAATCTCATATTTTTCGTTAATATATTATACATAATGCTGAAGTTTACAACGCATTATTAGTTATCAAGACCACTGAAACCATTAAGATTTTGCAGATCAGAACACAATTAGAACGCTTATTAATGATAACATAGGAAGAACCCTCCCTAACACTCAGAATACGTTAAAAACGTAACACAGATGCAGGTCGAGATAAAGAGCACCAAAAATAATGAGAGAAAAACAAATTGAAAATAAGGTCGAGATTAAGATAAAACTTCATCAAAGCTGGTATGAGTAATACATCAGTAATCGTGTAAAATCAAGATTGTGATGAGGGGGCTCAATATTTATAAATATTTTAACATTTATAAACATTTCGTCCTCCAGTTGTTAGAGCTTAAAACTTCTGTCCCGAATGTCTAGGTTTGAGTTTATTCAAATCATTTGTAGGGTATATTTACTTCTTAACGTGTGGTAACGCCGTGAGCTAGTTTGGAGCCCCAAGGCTTTGTCCATCTATTAAACAAAAAGAAATGGGCCCATAAACCTGTCATAGCCCTGATAGTTAATTAGATCTAATATAAACCTTTATTACCGGTCGAAAGATGGTTTAAATTACCCTATGAAGAATCACACGATCTTCTAGTTTGTTGTATTAAGTTTAACGATCTTTAATTCTAGTTTAGTAATAGTAGTTTAGTAGTTTTTTTTACTATGAACGGTTCAGGTAATATTGAGGGGTAAATGTGATTTTTTCTTAAAATTCTAAAAAAAAGTTGTTTTTTATCTGGAGGAAACCCATGGACAACCATAAAAAAAGTTTCTAACAAGTGCCAAATTGTTGTTCAATAAACCTCCCTTAATATGTGTAAAAAAGTTACACTGATTTGAGTGTCGGATTTGGGAAGGAGGGTTAAAATAAAAGGGGGGGGAATGGGACTTTTTTTGCTATTTTACAAATATCTCGAAAACGGTGCGTTTTTCTTAAAATATAATGTATTACAAAAATAATCTATATTAAATTTCAAACAAGATGATGCCATAAATACCTATCTACCATGAACGTGTTAGGTAAAATTGAGGGGTAAATGTGATTTTTCTTTTTAATTCTAAAAAGTTGTTTTTTAAATGCAGGAAAACCATGGATACCCATAAAAAAGTTTTTGTTCTTTGCATTTGCTCTATTAACTTACTCGTTTATGAGCTACAGGATGTGGAATGTACACAACAAGCCTTTTTCCATAAGTGTAACATGCTTTAACTCCTAAACGAGTAGCTTTTAAGAGAAAATGTCAAAATTAAAAATGTTTTTAAATTGGATTTGTATTCTAAAACAATCATAAACTATAGGGTGTTCCATAAGAAACAACAAAGTTGTCGGCCATATTGGAAAATGGCGAACATATTTTTAAAATTGGGAACCAATCCAAATCATCTAAAAAAATAAAGGGGAGTGTCCCATAAGAAGTCAACTGTATAACTCATGATAAAAAAGTTAGCTATTGGTTCACTTTAGGTGAGACATCCTGTATACAGGGAGTCCTGTAAGTAAACAGCCAAACCCCAGGAAATGGTTCTATGGGGGAAAATAAAAAGAAAATCAAGAATATTTTTTCCAAAATCGCTTCGTTAACCAGATATTTGCCATATTGTTTTTTTCACAAAAACATTATTTCATCTCTGAATGTTTTAACCGATCATTAACAAACTTGGTATGTATGTTGAGATAAAATAGACCCACGTTAGAAAAAAATTATCTTAATCCAATAAAAATTTAAAAATGGTGGTCATTAATTTTTTTTAAATTGAAATTGCTAGAAATGGCTAATTTTATGAAAAAATGTCTGTAACACTTTTATTTAGCTTTTAAAATAATAAAAAATAAATAAATACCACGATTTTTATTTGTAAAACGAGGCAACCCTGAATAGCGTAGCCTTGATCACAATAATTTTACAACTAAAAATCGTTGTAACTTCAGTTATTTTTTAAACGATCTTCTTGAGAATTCAAACGGTAGAAAGTTCACCGTGTTCCCGTATCTAGGTAGGTTTGTCTTGTATTAAGGGAGGTTTATTGGACGATTTGGCAATTGTTAGAAACTTTTTTTTTGGTTGTACAGTGGTTTCCTCCAGATAAAAAACAACTTTTTTTAGAATTTTAAGAAAAAATCACATTTACCCCTCAATATTACCTGAACCGTTCATAGTAGATATGTATTGTATGGTATCATTTTGTTCGAAATTTAATGTAGATTATTTTTGTAAATCGTTATATTTTAAGAAAAACGCACCGTTTTGAGATATTTGTAAAATAGCAAAAAAGTCCAATTCCTCCCCCCCTTTTATTTTAACCCTCCTTCCCAAATCCGACACTCAAATCCGTGTAACTTTTTTATACATATTAAGGGAGGTTTATTGAACAATTTGGCACTCATTAGAAACTTTTTTTATGGGTGTCCATGGGTTTCCTCCACTTAAAAAACAACTTTTTTAGAATTTTAAGAAAAACATCACATTTACCCCTCAATATTACCTGAACCGTTCATAGTAGATAGGTATTGTATGGTATCATTTTCTTCGAAATTTAATGTAGATAATTTTTGTAATTGATTATGTTTTAAGAAAAACGCACCGTTTTTGAGGTATTTGCGAAAAAGTAAAAAAAGTCCTATTTTCACCCCATTTTCACCCCCTCCCCCCCCCCAAACCCGACACTCAAATCAGTGTAACTTTTTGTTACATATTGAGGGAAGTGTACTCAACAATTTGGCACTGGTTTGAAACTTTTTTTTTTGGATGTCCCGGTTTAGGTCTAATTGCACCGTACTACATGTCATTCTACAATGTGATATGATGCTTGTTTGGATACACCTTTATTTAAAATAAGACGAAACGTTTTATAATGTAACTAATCTGCTTTACGATATACTAAAAGTTTGCCATAGATTTTATCGTATTTATTTGATAACATCTCATGGTTACTGGATTTTTGACTAAAATAAAAGCTTAAATTGTCACTGTTGAGGGTAAATATGCATTTTCACTATTAAATAGACTTACTAGGTTTTACCATAATAATTTCTCGGAGAAAAAAACAACTACTCAAGAGACAAAGAAGTACCAATCCTGCAGATGTAAAATGCGATGCACAATATTAACATCATTATTTCTCTGCGTGAATCAGCTGGAATCCCAATGGGAAACCCTTATGTATTTGTCAAAAATGATGAAAACTTGTTTATAGCAATCTATAAGGTTTTTGAGTGCAAGGTTGACGATTACAGTTCATAACTGGGACCACTCTTTGCAGAGATTTTGTTACAGCAACTGACGGGTTTAACTTAACCTATAATGAATGGTATGGCAATCCTAGCAAATTCCCTGGGTCCAACATAGTATACTCATAGAGATTTCTACAGACTTATAGGTAAAGCTGTCCAGCTGGCAAAGATTACCGTGTTACTGCAAGCAATTGTAACGTGCCGTTTTTCCCGCTCGGAATATATGCACTATTCCGTAGTTAAAGCGGGAAAGACGTCACCAACTCTCGCCAGCGGATCGCTCAAGTCGGCGCGTGCTGGGAAGTTTCCAGGGTTCAGATAAAAATCATTTATTTGATTAACTTAACAACCTAGCACAGGTACAGATTTGTATATACGCAAAAATGTAGTGTGAATCAGGTATGAACTCAGTACCGATAACCAACAACGCTACTGCACCATCATCATCGTTCTTACCTGGAAATAGCTAATTAAATTAAATTTAAAAATAATGAAAAAACGTTCAACGAAATGTTGTAGCAAATTAATGTTGCAGTTTCGTCAACCTCAACACTTAGAATATTTCTTCTGAATATACTTAGCGTGCTCCACCCGACCTCGTGTTTGCACGACCTGCAGAGACGGGTTCAACTTTGCCCGCTTTGCCGCAGCAGTTCAACACCTACTGAATATCCCGGCAAAATATTCGCTAAAACCCCGTCACCCTCAATCTATATTGTAAACACAATATTAAACGATGTATTTATACGTATTGAATCTTTAACAAATCCCGTGCGAGCCCTAGCATACGCTATCACGGTCTTCAACAGGTTCTAACACCCAATAAAGGATTCTAGACAAACTAATAAAGTGAGGGTTTATCACTAAATAATAAAAAAATAATAGTAAACACTATTAAGATAAAGCCGGCGAATTACCTGTATAATCCAGGGATCTTCTCTAACCCACTCTTGGCACTACGCAAAGTCACGTTGACGGCAAAATCACTACTGAGCACTATGTAACGTCTTAACTCGAGCTATCGCAAGATTAGAATGTCGTCGCATCCCTAGCCCACAAGGGATCTCCACTACTTCCCCCTCCCTAATCCTCTAGGGATGGGGAATCAGCTGATTCAATTACCAGCTGATCGGTGTTGTCACGAGTTCAAACTTGGCGCTGTCACAACACAACGCCAAGACAGCCGACTAGTAGTACAGGTTATGTTGTTATTCACCTGCGCCGACTGTGAAATTATACGCGGAACTTTAATATCATTGCTGGTTTAAACTAAAAGTATAATTTCCACCCGTGACGTGTAGCTTAGTGTGCGACAAAGTGTATGCATGTTATGTAGTGATATTTAATTCGTGATCGCGGTTCACCACCCTAGCCTAAACAATAACTTTGACCATACTTCCCAAAGGTGTATATTAGGTATGGGGGTTACACAGAAGCGGTTTGTCACTCGTTTTGTACACAACGATGCTATACTGTGACTTGCGTATCTCAACAATAGTGTCTTTAGTGATTTTACCAAAAGTGAGGTTATCCCTACTTCAACCCTAGGATAGGCCTAAAAAAGTCTATTTACCTTACCATGATGGGTTTACCACTATCACCAACCAGGTAAGGAATAGGCCTACCGATAATTAAATAATAAATATGAAACCTTAACCCCTCTATAATTTTGACCCATTACACCCCCCTCCTACTTCGGGGAGCAAAAAAACCAACAAAAAAAAGATTCCATGCCTAGGGTTTGAAAAATAAAAATCTCCAAGGAATTTAAGACCTCTTATTTCAACCAAAACAAAGGAAAAACATTTTTTACAGAAAAAAAACCAAACACAAGAGTGTCATTCAGAAATAAAAACAAAATAGCTACCGAGCATTAAAAATTAACAAAATAAATACTTCTAATTATCTAATGTCGTTGAAGTAACTCCCACCCCAAAGACCGTCTTAACACCGCAGGACGCACTCTTACGCGGCTACCATCCGACAGATAGATACGCCACTTCCTATTCCGTCGCTGACGGCGTGTGTTGGCTGGTGCCTCCTCCTCTAATCTCCTGAGGATTTCGTCAGGGATCCAGGGCTGGGGTCCTGACCTCCCCGGCTGGTACGCCGTCACCGACCGCCTTCCCCTGCCTTGTCCTGGCACCGTGACAATGATTCGAGTGGGGTTTTCCACCCTCATCTCAGGTCGCCGCACCAGCGGCCTTCCTACTCTCCCACGGGCTTCAATCTGGGGAGGACGTCTACCTCGGGTTTCACCCCGATCCAAATGCCGTCTTTCGTCCTGGGGTTGACCTGGGGTGCCTGTCCGTCGGCGTACGTCCTTCCTGAGGTGTTCTGACTGGCGCTGGGCAGGACTACTCCTCTGCCGACTAGGAACCTCAGCTAGTCTCCGTTGTGGGTGTGGTCGCCTTTCCCACCGCCGGTTCTGTCGGTCCTCTCGACTCCCACCAGGCTGACGTGATGTCAATCTTGAACGATCAGGTGCACCGCGTATCGTGGTCAACCGGTTTACTCTCTGATCACCGTACAGCCACGGTCTAGGCAGAGGTTGATCTCCGGAGTTGGGTTGACGGTCTTGCCTACAGCTTGGGGGAATGTTTCCATCCAGCGCACTCATCTTGGCCTCTGACGCCTCAATCTGGAGGCAAGGCGATTCGCCTCGCAGACTCAAAGCTAAAGCTGCCTCCACAAATAGTCTGGGCTCAGGGGTAGTCTTCCCGCCTGCAGGAGACACACAGGATGTGGGCAGCTCCTCCACAATCTCCCCCTCTTCCATCGGCTCCGTCGGTGGTCTGTCGGCCGTGTCCCTCAAGGATATTTTCGCAAGATCCCCTATCGCCCGATCCAATTCACCCAACAAGGAGTCACCAGGTGAGCACAGATCCACCACTTCAACATCGAGGACCTCTTGGTCTTGAGCCTCCTCCTCCTCATTAAACTGCTCCCGGTCAAATCTTCCACGCTCCAACACCCCTTTGATGGTCAAGCGGGCTCGAGCCGGGTCGATGGTCACCCCCAGGAGTCGGGAGTTCCTGGCCAACTTGTCCCCGTAGGTGCAGACGAACACCCCACAGGACACAGCGTCTTTCTGACGTGGGCACCGAAGGGGGGTTTCTAGGATCCTCCACCCCTCCTGGTGCAACGGATCCTCCTCTTCTCTGGCCACTTCCTTCAAAAATCCCTCGATGGCCTCCATCTCCGTTCTCCGGGGAAATCCCATTGGGTCGTACGCCAGAATCTCTTTCACCTCTGGCCGCACAACCACCAAAGACCAATGGGCGTGGGGTTTTACCTGGGGCAGATGCAGTGGGAAGAAAATCATCTCCCGCTGGAAGATGCCAAGCCCTGCTGCTCTCCTTCGGGTCGCTTGATATCCCCCCCTCTTCCACGACCATAAAAACTCTGTGTCAAAACTCACGACTCTTGGCAACGTAGGGTAGAAGAGGTTCCTATGCTCGATGAGCCGGAAGAATTAATTCACCACCCGTCCATTAACAAGGTTTTCCCCAACGATTGTTTCCAGGTCCTCCACCGAGCACCGTTTAATGGCCCGTAAACCTGCCATCCCGTCCCAGATACATCAGTACACTTAACCTCCAACACCTTTAACACCCACTACACTCTAAGGCAATAGTTAAGACTATGTAAGTGGGTTCGGCAAGCAGAAGCAGCTACTGTATAAAATATCAGGTGAGCAAGCGAGTAAGCCGGGACTCCACCTGCAACCAAGCGCTGCATAAAACATTGGGTTTCAAAACATACTCCCCGAACCACCACCAGGGTTAGAACACATTCAACGCGCTTCCGACACCAATCTAAGCCACCCTTTCCACAAAAGGTTTAAGATCCTTTACGCGAACCACATGAGGGGTTTTAGAGCTAACGTCTTCCACCTCGTAGACATTCACCCCCCGTTTACCGGTAATCACGCACGGGCCGTGAAACTTCGGAGCCAGTTTGCCTACCACGGCATCCGCTGCGGACGATAGTATCCGCAAAACCCGGTCACCGATCTCGTATGTCGCCTCACGCCGCCTCAGGTTATAACATTTGGCCTGGCGTTGGTACGCAGCTTTGAGGTTATGGTGGGTTTGGCTATAGAGTTCCCGGAAGGTTTTGCAACGACCTTCATAGACCTCACCCACCGACGGTTAAGCCTCCTCCCCGGAAAATTTCAGAATCAAAACGAAAGTGTTTTGATGAACTCAACAAGTTTGTAGAAACGTACGTTGCTGAACAAGAAAACACTACATAACAATGTCGAAGTTGGTAAATAGATTCTAATTTTAAGGTGTGATTTTTGTTTCATAAATAAATGTGTTGAAACAGTTTCAATATCAACCATAAATTAAGTATTTTATTTTAACTTTGCCGAACCAATCATTGATAAGAACAGCAATCATTTGATTTATTTACCTATGTGTTTACCGGACGATTGAGGTCGTTCCCGTGCGAGACGAAGTCGAGTACGGGATTACCATACTAGTCCGGTACACACATTTTGGATGAGTTACGTACGATAGTTTACGCCATACTACTAAATCTGTACAAATCCTTATATATTTCCACAAACTAAAGGACTAAAAATCACTAATCATAACCTCTAAGAGAGGTTATGTTTTTGTTTATAACCACTAATTGTCACCAAAATACAGTATAATCAGCTGATTGGTGTCCGGTAAAACCCATTACAGTACAGTAGTATGCAATGAAACCCCATTCGATTAAGCTGGCGGCAAACAATCAAATATAATCAAATAATTATTTATTGCTATAAAACGTATCATAGGCATTGTGGAAATAGCTGCACCATCGGAAAGTGGTAGATTTGAAATACCATCTTTTTGATTACGGATACGTTTCTATGTGTAAAAGTAAATTAAATACCATTGCTACTTGTTTATTTTTTTCTAAAACTTGTTCTTATTATTAAACTTATTTTCTGAATTGAATGAGTTTCACAACTAATTAATTTATTTTGGCATTAATTTGTCTAAAAGTCATTTTTTAACACATTTTCTAAATTAAATAACTTAAGTAAATATGCTAAATAGCTTATAAAAGCCGTTTATAAATGGCCCTTGACTAGGGACACAGATCGTTACCTTCAGCAACACGGCTGTCAACAAAGTGCTACACCAAGTCGATATTGAAATGTATAAATAAATCAAACTAACCTAAGTACACTTAGGTTGAGTGGAGCGTTTCCTGAATATCAGTAGAATTCCCTTGGCAACTGGCTTTCGAACATATTAATAGAGGTTGGTGGGCTACGACTTCTACCCAACAGCAATATGACAGCAAACCTTTTAATGACACATAAATATATATATATCGCACACATATTTATATTGTTTCGTAGTTATGGCAAACCATATCAATCACTTTGCGATGAATTCAAATGTTGTAGGTGTATATTAAATACTCGCATTTGCTTCCTGGGGGCTCCGCCACCAGGCCAGGGGGCCCCCTTTGTATAGTGACCGTAATGAGAAATGGTTCCAGGGGACAGGATGTTTTTTGGGAATTTTCTGTGTTAAAAACCAACGATAACTTGACCAACATGTTTCCTAGAGGGGGCGGTTGTAAATATACGTATAAATAACCTATCATAAATAAACAAAGCATCGAACTCTGATGACAAATAAATGTTATGTCTGCTGAGTAATACCAAAGGTCACATTGATCTGTGTAGATACAATGCACTTGTATAGATGCAACTGTGTGGCCAGATTGAATTATATATAAGGACAGACCACCAGCTTTACGAGTTGAATGTCAATTGCAAAGGGTAAATATTATGACGATTGTTGTCTAAAACTGCTTAATAACCTGGTATCCTATAGTTTAATGCTTTCGTAAATACGGTGGAAGGATTTTGTCTTAGGTTTGGAATTCAGGATCTCTACTTGATTTGTTACTAAACCTCTTAAAAATACCGTTTTGAATTACTCTTTTAGCTAATTTTTCATTTTCAACATCAAGTTTAGTGTAGTATGTGTAGACTGTAGGTTCTATGATATGCCAAAACATTTATATCGCGATATTGATACTATACCACCTATGTATGGTATTGGTGTCTTTCCTGTAAGAGGATGCTCGCTAAAAAGCCCCGGTTTTCTCTATAAGGTGACGCTGTATATTATTTTGTGTCAATTTAAGTGGGTCATACGTAGGTTTTTTAAAATATCTTTCTTTATTCCTCCTAGAATGTGTGTTTAAAGGAGGGTTTAATGGAATATGTGAGTTATTCTTACTGTTATGTACTTGAAGTACATTTAAAGTACCATTGTTCAGAAATAGAAAAATGCTACTTTTAAGAAGGCAAATTTAGTATTAGAGGTCTGATAAACATTTTGAAGCAATTATTGCGTGTTTTTTTTTAGTAGTACAGACAAATTGCTCCCCTAAAAACATAGAAGGAACTAGGTACTGAGGTTGTAGTACAAAACGAGAGTAAACATCAATATCCTAAATGAAATATGATATGTAATATATAACTTGTTGTTGAGGAAGCGTACAGAAAGGTAAATAAACCTATGTTATCTAAGAATTGGTATTACTATTATCGAAATATGTTCCTGCTCAAAAGACATGTTTTCCTATGGTATAGTTTAGGGTGCTTTCCAGACCAAGGTTCCATAGCTTTATAAAAAAGCCATTGGCTATTTGTCTTATTTCATCCTGGCTCTATCATCCAGAATCCCCGCGTTTTAACCTCTAGATCATCTAAGCTTTAAATAAAGAAGAGGTATTTAACGTTAATAAACATAGTCATGTATTGATAGGTTAAACTGAAGAACATACTACAATAGAACTTAAGTATGGAAATTAGTTGTTAGAGATTAATATACAAATTTATCCACGACGTGTTAAGCCCAGAAGTTATTAATTTGACTTAATTAATTGCAAGATAAAATATGAACAGGCTTCATGAATTAAGTATGCACTAACGCAGGAGCCTTATGCTTGAGTTGCTCACTAATGAAGGACTCGTTGTTTAATTATTCACATTGAGTGATGCAAAGACACATAACTTACTGCAGTATCTAGTTTAGTGCAACATCAACCTGATTAGGCTGTATGTTTCCAGAAATACATAGTTGTATTACATATATCCAATGTGATAGTTGTATAATTTAGTTAACAACACTATTGTTAAGGAAAGATGTCTTAAATAAATAATTCAAATGGTATGTTAAGGCTTGTCGCACACTACGGCAGACCAGCTCAGGCAGATCAGGTCAGACCGTTCACTACGTCAGGTCAGACCGCTCAGTTCAGTCCGGTCAGACCGTCTCCGGCACTTTTCGGTCAGCGAGCGATTTTTGCCGGAGCTGCCGGAGCGAGACGCCGGACCGCGGCCAGTGAACCAGTTTTGTGCAATAGCTCGTGCGGTACACAGTTCTGTGATTAGTTGCTGTGATTAGTTCAAGCAGTAGTTCAAGATAAGTTTTGATGAAAGATTAATTTCTGCAGTACAGGGGATGGTATGTTGTACGACTTGTCGCACAAAGACTACTACAATATAGTGATGAAGGATTCCGCGTGGGAGGAAATATCTACAAATCTGAATGAAGATTGTAAGTAATATGTTACTACTGTGTTACCATACAGTAGTTTGTATATATATATATAAACAGTAGTTTGTACCAGTTGGCTCAAAAAACGCCTGAGCTGAGCGGACTGACCGGACGTAGTGTGTGGGAAAACTGCCGGACCTGAGCGGTCTGACCTGATCTGCCTGAGCTGGTCTGCCGTAGTGTGCGACAAGCTAATAGAGTATACTTATGACTAGGAGTACGCTCCAAAGTCGCGTATGAGAATGAACGAAGACAGTTCCATGTACAATAATAATATCATCTGTCTTTGGCCCGTCATCCCGCCCCTGCGGCGCGGTGCGCCACAAGTTTGTGCGGCGGAATTGGCCAGACTAACTGCGATTTTTTTTGTACTACGGGCGTAATGCTCTTTTATTTTAGAAATAATTCTAATGTCGCATTTATCCAGCCAAAAATCAAATATAAATAGCATAAGCTCTACTTTTATCCATCTTAAATTATAATGTCAGTGGTGTTTGTTATGATTTAGACGGTGCGATACCAGGGGCTCCCGACGACGCAGACTCCCGACGACACAGACTTCCGAAATGTGACGTCACGGCCAACCATCCCTCTCTCTATCTGAGTGGAGTGGGAGAGAGTCGTTGCGGCAACGCCCCCGATCCAGCCGATGGCTTGTCCTCCACACGAAAACCCCTACAACACTACGACGTCACGGCCGTCTATCCCTCTCTCCGGGTAAAGTGGGGAAATGTGAGTTTTCGTCCGCGATTTTGATGTTGTTGATTTCCACTAAATTAACGACATAATTGCTTTAAACCAGATTTGTAAAGCATGGCATGGATATATTTTTTTTTTATTGTTCATTCCCACTAAATTAGCAATATATTTTAATCAGATTTGAACATAACTTTTAACGCAATTTGGACATTATTGGGAAAGTGTTGAGGTTTGTGAGTTAGTATGACATCCACATAAATCACTAAACTGATTAAAGTGAATGTTGGCTTTTGAATGTAATATTATTGTACATTGTATTCATGAAAGCAATAAGAAGACAATGTGCTGGATTTACTCTAAATTTATTGTAAACCTGTAGAAGTTTCAACAGCACATTGGGATATACAACGTCACACAGCTGATTTAAACCAATAATTTAATTCAGAATAATTGTTTCGTTTGTTTAAACCATCGATCTCTAGAGATCGATGGTTTAAACTAATTGGTGGGTTTATTAATTATAATACTGTGTTATTTACTGTAGGACATGGGATTCTAAAATGGTAGGTAAAACAGACCAATGCTGTATTATTCAAGAGTATTTATGTTTAATAAATTATTATTACGCCACACTACAATGTTTTAACGAACTTCCCACGCAAGGATTTCGGCCTAGTCCAGAAAACAGCTGTTTGCCGCCAGCTTTAGTTAAATGTGGTTTCATTACGTACTAATGTATTGCAATGAGTTTTTTACCGGACAACAACCAGCTGGATGATTACATTAGGCAATGAGTGGTTATAAACAAAATCATAGCCTCTCTTAGAGGTTATGAGTAGTGATTGTTAGTCCTTTAGTCGGTGGATATATATAAGGATTTTTTATTGTTAAGCTTAGAGTGGTATGGTGTAAAATATCTTAAGTCACTCGTCCAAAATGTGTTTACCGGACTCGTATGGTAATCCCATACGACTTCGTGTTGCACGGGAACGACCACACACTCGTCCGGTAAACACCTATTTTCAGGACTAATAACGTCACACTTCACTGTTTTGACGAACTTCCCACGCAAGGATTTAGTCCAGAAAACAGCTCTTTGCCGTCAGCTTAATCAAATGGGGTTTCATTAAGAACACTGTACTGTAATGAGTTTTACCGGACACTAACCAGCTGATTATATACTTTATTTGGCAATGAGTGAGTGTTTAGTTTATAGGCAAAAACATAACCTCTCTTAGAACTACTACAACGTAGATTTAAAAGTGCAACGCGTGTTTTATTAGAAAACTAGTTATAATTTTACCATAGAAAAACTCTACTGTAATTTCTACTGTAATTTTTAAACTGTAAGAGATATAAAGAAAACTGAAATGCTTAAAATGTTTGTTTAAAAAAGACCCTCCACGTGATATGAAATTGTTATACCTTGCTATTTAAAAATTTTGAAGTTTCAACTTTCTTTTATTCTTCAAATTTTAGATTTTTTCTAAAATAACACGGAAAATGCGCTTAATACAAATTATTTTAAAGATTAGCTCAAGAATAGCTAGGAAAAAGAATTTATCGCTATTCCGTTCAGTTGTTAAGGTAATACGGTACTTATCTTCGAAGTCCTTTTTTAAAACGTTTTGACCCACCCTGTAAATAATACGGTTAAAGATAATTAAATTTGTTTGCTCAAAAATGATCAGGGTATATAGACCTTTAAATTGATGTATCACATAACCCGTGTTTACATTTGAAGATTTCTCAAAAAGCACCCCCTACCCCCCAAATTATGCCCTTTTGGGGCATTTTTTAAAATTAAAAATAATTTTATTAGATTTGGAATGTCCAAATTAGGGGGAAATGAGAACGATTAAGTGTTAAAAGCCTTACCTGTGGATACAATAGATATGGAAAGTTTTCAAATGAACACATAAAAACATAAAATCAGCTGATTAAAGAAAAGGTTTGTTCAGCAAATATTCAATGAAATGTCTATATGTGTCTATTTAGCAACGTTAAATCAGTAGTATAAGGCAGTGTTTCACAGCAAGAAGCTGCATTGTTTATATTTTGATTCGATACTAAGATTTTCCCATAACTAATTTTAGTGGACCAGTATTTTTTTCTGACGCCTCAATTATTTAACCTCAATTTTAATATTGCTTGACAATAAACCTGAACTATTACGGGGTGTATTTTTATTATCCTCCGGATGACCATACATGACTACCCAAATATATAATTACTAAATAGAAAACATTATATTATTTTGCAATCTTTTATCAATAATACTCAAATTAATTGGTAACTTCCATATTTAGTTTATGGGGTTTCCAATAATTCAATCCCTCCTTATTCAATCAGATGCTCTCGGGTCAAACACCTATTCGGGGAACCGAAATGTTTTGGAATATGAGTGACGCATACAGTACTGTACAGTACTTATTTTCGCCCCTCCTCCTACTTTAGAGCGAATCAGATCGTTTTTCAATATAAGCACAACCCACATTACCCTAAAGCCACTTAAAGTTTTAGTTGTTGAAACGTTTAAAGGAGAGTGATCGGGATTCGGGAAGCAGAACGGCGTGTGGTGGGTAACGGGATATTAAGCATCGAAGTCACTAAGTCGTGGACAGGGCATCTCTGAACAAGGAAAAGGCTACCTACCTACCTCTGCTATTGTGGGGTGGTCCGCCTGGCTGACCCTAATTAATTTCGCTTGACTGCGCTCAACAAAAACAACTGCTATACCCAATACCAAAAAGTAAGTTATCTATACAAAATATTAACATTCATTATCATATTATATTTTGTTTTTCATGTCCATTTTTTTGTTACTAAATTTGATGTACTGTAATGAATAATAATATAGTTTAACCATATTATCCTGTTGTTGTAATATTTTGCCAAATCTATTATGTTATTATCTGTTATGAAACACAGTGTTGAAAAAATACAATAAATCGCAAATAAATCATTGCATTAGAGATTACAGCATATAGATTTTTAAAACTGTGTGAAACCCCATCCTTTGCACTTAATAGCCCTTGGCAATTCCCTTAGAAAAGCCTTTAATTCCAGGAGTATTTTAAGACAAAGACAAATAAAATAACCAAAATAAAAATGAATTACGTATCATTGATTTCAGATAAGTCCTAAAACAATCTTATATATTTAAAAAAAAATTGGTTTTTATTTTCCGAGTTCGTTTGGCTCTTCTACCCGACCGATTTTCATGATTGATGTCTCAAATTGAAGGTATGCACACACAGATTTGCCATCAAGCATCGGCCTATATTAATCTATAATCCCACTCGGCTTGTACGTAAACGAAATTTGCTCCCCATGTATTTCTTATGGGAGTTAAATTTGGTTTTCCTTTTCCGAGTTCGTTTGGCTCTTCTACCCGACCGATTTTCATGATTAAGGTCTCAAATTGATAGGCACGCACATATTTGCCATCCGGCATATCATTTCGGCATACATTTACCTACTGTATTACTTGACCAAAAAACATAATTTGATTCATTTTTTAATTGTTACTTCAATTTAAGATGTATGTCACCAGTTATAATTATATAATCTTATATATTTTGGCCTAAGAACCTTCAGTGAAGTGCCGGCTTTCATTCAAGCTATTAGTTATTCAAATCAGACGAGTTTCAAGCAAACGCAAGGTGAACAACCAACATAAAAAATATTTTTCATAAGGTTTTTCTATGATTAAAAATCAATCTCTCCAGTATTGTTAATGTTTTTATATGTTTTAGACTCAAAATAATCAGTAAATTATTGGCTTTAATTTGAGCTATTGAACGTTTGAATCAGTTAAGCTCAAGATACTGGATTACTCAATCAAAAATCATAAATTTGATTATTTCTCGGATATTATATTTATTTTAACGCTGGGTTCTCTAGTTATAATGAATTATTGTTGATTCTGCATCGTGCTTCAGGTACGTCCGATCTAATCAATAGCTCCATTTTAGGATTGTGTAGCAGATTTTAGAATACAAAAATCAACGGCGTACAACTTAGTGATTGATGATATTCTTTAATTTAATTTAAGCATAGGTTTAGCAAAACACAGTAACTAAATATAAAGGGTTTCCCAATAAGAACGCCGGATTTGAAATGTTAACAAACCATATATTTTCTCACTAAATTTACAATATGAAACATGAATCTTAAAGCATAGTATCTCCGATTAGTAATTGAGTATTATATGTCTTGTAAGTGCCAACCTGCTGAATACTGACAGGCCCGACATCTTTTGACAAAGTTTTCCATCACTTTTTCACACACTTCCTGTTGAATTCCATTAATGGCACGAATCATTTCCTCCTTCAAGTCTTGGATTGTTTGAGGATAATTGGCGAAAATAAGCGACTTTAAATATCCCCCAAAATAGAACTGAGCCAATTTATTCGAACTTATAAATCAATCTTCGGACAGATGGATCAATGGTGCATTGTCCCGGCCGTAAATAGCGCGCAGCTTCCGTACTTGTAGTGCACTTTAACTATGACCACGCGTTGTTCCGTCGTGTAGCGATTCATGACTACAAATGGGAACCTAATACTGATAACATCGCTGATAATTTGAGAATTCCTATTGAAATACAGATAAGGATAAGACGCTCCTCAAATCCGGCGTTCTTACTGGGACACCCTTTACAACCTTAATATACATATTAAAAAAACAATGTGACGTGCAAGTTATGTTAAGTTAATCCAACACATGTTAAGCAGTTAGAATTTATTTTAAGTAGCCTCCAAATTCATACAAAACATCTATACATACAATCGTCTAAACCTACGTTTATTCGAACGAGTTAGCGAACCAAAATGATCCGATCATGTGAACGGGCATTTGTTTTATGGGGGGATATATGGGGGAAAATTTCCCAAATTTTCTCTAGACAATTTTGAAGAGCTTAAAAAACAATTTAGTATATTGAAGTGTTTCTGTATGATTATTGGTTACGGAGAAAATTGTAAGTAAAAAATTCCCATGTTATTCTTAAGGAAAATAAGTAAACAGTTGTAGTTTGCTTGTTTATGGATATATTTGGATCAAACCTCTCAAATCTGAAAATTTATGTTAAGCTATTAACATTTTATTAAAAACACACTTTATCACCCTCCCTGTAGACAGCAAAACCTAGATATTTGTTAAACCTAATTATATTTGAATAGATTTCATTGAAAATTACATCAGGCAAATAGAAATTCGCTTAGTCTGCAGGTTTGCTGTAGCGGGGGTATATTAATTTGTTTGTTTGCTATATTAACGGACATCTCCAATTTTATAACTTTTATGACTTATGGTTCAGCTTTTACAAATGACAATACTGTAATAAATTATTCTAGCAAACTTATTTAGGCCTACAATTGTTTTTAGTGACCCGAGACCACAGGGTAGTGAACAAAATGTTGTGCAATTTGCACCAATACGTGAGCATTGTAAGAAGTTATTATGGAAAATCTGTGAAGGCATTAGTCCAATATCGCACAAAAACTGTGACTTTGATCGTGATTCGTTAAGTTAATAAATCATAAGCAATTTACTGATTTAAGTATAACGACTTGCATTAACAGCATTACACTAGTTTCATGAGTGTTATATTTTGCTAAGGATTATCTCTTCAGGTATTACCACGTAAAATCAAAACAAATTTAGGGATGGGAATTATAGGTCAAATCCTAAATGTCCGACCTCGGAATTCTACCCCCGTAAATCTACCCTCCGTGGTCGGCTACGCTACGTAAAGGTCGCTAGGTAAAGGTAATTCGTTGTTGTTGTATTTGATTTTATTAATTGGTTTATGTAAACCAACGGCTCTTCGGGTAATCATTAACTTCTAATATCCAGTAGTGCATGCGATGGGTCGTTGTCTTGTTTAACATTATCTATCTTCCAAATTCAATAACAATCATAGCATGTTAAAATCAAGCCACGACCTAAACACAGTACAAAAGGAAAAAATACAAATGATGATATCTGATCAAATAATACAGAGAAAGTCTTAAGTTGACATTTAAATCAAAATTTGGAAACGACCACTGATTGAATGGGTACAGTATTTTACGGATTTGAATAACGTAGTTTTTATATTTAAATTGAATATCACATGGCCAATATAATCGAGTTTTGGCAATGAACGACATAAAGATTTCGGGCGACTATTTTAATAATTCTAATAATTTATTCTAATCTTTCTAAGCGGAAATATATGTGTAAGGCATGGTATGTGTCAAAACTGATTAAAAATATATTGCTAATTCAGCGGCAGTTACGTGCCATCGGCTGGACCGGGGGCGATGCCGGGGGTAGCGGATTTCTACCCCCGGATATTTACCCCCATGAAAAAACGCCTACGTCATTTTGACGTCACGAGGGGCGGGGCTTATACATGGTCGAGAAACAGCCCGCGACTGGAAATCTACCCCCGGACATCTACCCCCGGAAATCTACCCCCCGTGGTCAGCTCTGCCGCGTATCGGCCAATAATCATTGTGTTGTATAATTGATTTTATAAATTGCTTTACCTTCTTATATCCAGTAGTAAACATGCGATATGTCGATGTCTGTTTTAACATTATCCATATTTATAATTCAATAAGTTGTAACAGTCCTTTTCAACCCGACCTACTTCACTGATTTTTACGACTGAGGTGTCTTTTAAAAGCTTAAGATCTAGCGCAGTACAAAATGGTAATTAAAAGGATATTTCGATTATAGCTTCAAAAGGTTGACCCCTAAGCCTTTGATTTATTCCTAGAAGGTGCTTCCAATGGTTGACCAACTTTTACTCTATACAGTAACAGTTTAAAAGTGAAATGTGAGGAGTACTCATCAGATCAATTTTTAAGTTAGGTTGTGAAAACATGAATGATGGTCTGCAACTGTAAACAGGAGATGAAAATTTATGAAAATAATATAATATTGCGCACTTTTCACATGGTCAAGTGTTACATCGTACTGAACCATTGTTTTTACACATATTTCTTAAAGGATAAAGTGAATAAACTGTGGTGAACTTCCGGTTTATTCAATGTAGGCCTAGTAGGAATAATTGTTTAGTAAACCAAAACTCAGTTGTAAACTGTTAAATTGAGAAAGAGGATCAATAAAAGTCAGGTGTATAATGGTAAATTTTTCATATCACCTAGTAAAAAAAACAGTTTCTAAGATTTAAATGCGTACTAAGAAAGGATTTAAAAGTATTTTCTCTTAAATACCTAAAATAAGACAATTCAGTTGTAAACTGTTAAATTGAGAAAGAGGATCAATAAAAAGTCAGGTGTATAATCGTAAATTTTTCATATCACCTAGTAGTAAAAATATTTAGTTTCTAAGATTTTAGATGCGTACTAAGAAAGGATTTTAAAGTATTTTCTCTTAAAGACCTAAAATAAGACAATCATTCAAATTCAAAATAATGGCCACATTCAATTATTTAAGCGTAGCCTAACATCTTTTAATATATATATACGCCTAAATACCCCTATTGCAGCACATTTGCATATTCAGAGCATGTATAAAGTCTTATTGGAAAATCCTGCCTTAAAACAAAACTTGTCAACTTATGTCCATAAATAAGTGTTCAAAAGATTCATTCATAAGAATATTATATAGGAAGTGAATAAGCAGGTTTCCTGCCAGTAAAATGTTAAAATGAGGCATTTTAAGGTAGTATACAGAACAGAATTAGGTTAAACCCGTCGACACTGACGGTTACTTTCAAGGCTTATGCTAATTCATATAACTGCGATAAATAGATTGAAGTAATACAAATTTTGAGCATTTAGCTCTTTAGCTTTTTTGATGAGTAATAAGTGTAAAAGCAATAATGACTATTGTGTTAGTTACAAAATATGGTTGATCATTCAATGAATAAAATATTTCCCATACCGTACGTCATAAGAGTTATTATTACAATGTTAACCGGTTTCTCTTCTTTTGGAAGAACCTTTAAATAGTATTAAAATCGTATTGGTCAATCTTTTGTGATAAACACTTCCGATCCGCGCTCATGCATGCGCCGTTAGCTGTTACTGTATGTGAAAGTTTGTCAACCATTTAAATCACTGTCTGGAAATGAATCAAATGCTTGAGGGTCACACTTTTGAAGCCCTTTATCAACATAAGGTTTTAAATACCATTTTGCGTTGAGCTGGATCTTAAGATTTAAAATTAGACCTTAATCATAAATATCAGTGAAGTAGTTCGGGTGAAAAAGGGCTGTTACAACTTATTTTATTAGGAAGATAGATAATGTTAAACAAGGCAATGACATATCACATGCTTAATACTAGATATTAGAGGGTAATGATTGACCGAAGAGACGTTGATTTACATAAATTAATAAAATCAATTACAACAATGAATATTGGCCGATACGTGGCAGAGCTGACCACTGGGGGTAGATTTCCGGGGGTAGATGTCCGGGGGTAGATGTCTGGGGGTAGATATCCGGGGGTAGATTTCCAGTCGCGGGCTGTTTCTCGACCATGTATAAGCCCCGCCCCTCGTGACGTCAAAATGACGTAGGCGTTTTTTCATGGGGGTAAATATCCGGGGGTAGAAATCCGGCGACCCCGATGCCGCAGGGAATTACGTGTGGAGGTTAAGCCGTCGGCTGGACCAGGGGGGTTGCTACAGAGAATTACGTTTGAGGGTAAGCCTTCGGCTGAACCGGGGGGAGTTGCCACAACGACTCTCCCCCACTCCACGCAGATAGAGAGAGGGGTGGTCGGCCGTGACGTCACAGTTCGGAAGTCTGTGTCGTCGGGAGCCTGCGTCGTCGGGAGCCCGTGGCGCGTTCCCATTTAGACTGGGGATAACACAAACCTTGGACCTGTTAATTCACAAGGTTATAATTTTTATAGGCCCAAAGCAAAAAGTAACTGGGGCCAGTTTGACCCTAAAAATTGTCCAACCTAGGGCCCGTGCCCCTGGGCATTTGCCCCCTTAGCCCCCCCCCTCACGGTGGTCCTGTAATCATGTGACAGAGTGATTAAAAATCATGGGCTGAGCATCACTTCTTTAAGTTAATAAAGAATTATGAACATATTTTTTAACCTAACGAATTCTATGATGCACGACCAAATTGTGTGATACATGGCCAAATAAGATTAATGTATTTCAATGTATTACTGTACAGTACCAAAAACATTAATTGCTCTACTCTGCTTAGTAACAGAGTTGTTACTAAGCTACAACTACTTAGCTAGCGAACTATGAAAGGTTCGTAGAAGATTTTGTTTACAAATTACAAAAAAAAACTTTCAGACAATAACACATACAGTCCAGACCACGCCATATTATAATCCGAACCCCTAAATGAAACTCAGATTCGTAATTTTAACCTTAGTTTTACAGCCACTTAGGAATCTCACCAACAGCCAACAATAACCAATTGTATTCAGCGTGAAAGAAACTGTAATTAAACATCTAAAAAGTACATCATATTCCAATGTTGACATACCAAATAATTGCCGTGAAGTTTTTTTTTTCCGGATAAATAACATTACATATTGGTATTTACCCTATCCGATTTAATTTATCTATTAAAAATATTCTTTATTTTTCCCTGATGCAGCCTAAACATCAAATTTATTAATGGTTTGTTCGGTTTTTGTTCATATTTCATAAATTAAACTACTGTCTAGGACTAATAGTTAGTTTACCAAAAATAAATTATAAGTTAGGCTAGTTAAAAAGTAGAGAAAACCTTTCTCAGCGTAAACCAGCTTTGATGGGTCTTCAATTATTATATTAACTACATTTTCATATTCTAATAATTAGCCCTCGCCATTATTAGATGCCTGCAACCACTTGCCCTAAGTTAGATATTGATAATTGTAAAGTCTAATTAAATAACATCACTTAATTTATTGTTGGTTGAACTTGGTTAGTTTAGAAAAGATACCCCTTAACCCCTTTATCCCCCAAAGATTAATTAATTAATTAAACATTACGGCTACTTTACCAACTGTAGACAAAAGATCAGGTCGGTCCTTCCTTATTCTTCGAGTGGTGATGCAAGACAAACCTGCTTGCCGGCGGTTGGTCGTTTTCCGGCCGGAGCGCTAGTATCGGTCCGACTAGAGCTGTCTGCTTGCCTTTGGATCAGCTGATGGGGTTGACTCTTACCTTATTCTATAATTGTTGGCGGTGATGTGGGTTATTCCCACAGCTCTCCCCCGCTCCTCGAAAAAAAAAAAAAAACTGGAGCTAGGATGCTGGACCCGGAACGTCTGGTTAAAAGAGGCAAGAAAATAGTGTTTGGGGTTTTGGTAGGCAAGGTTGCTGCTTAGGCCACACTGGACTGCAGTTTTAGTGGTGGTAATATACTTAGTTGGCGGGGCTTAAACAATTTATAATAAACATACAAATAGGATAGTAATCCGTAAACAAATAAATAAATATTAATAACAAATAACAATGAATAAATAGTTAGAACTATAACAACGTGGTGAAACATATCATTCTTGATGATCTATGATCCTGTAGGGGGCTTTTATATTGGTTCGCTTCCCTAAGGTTGGCATGTTGATCGCATAGCTAACTTACTCTACTTAAAACTACCGGTTTGAATATGAGAGATGTGTTTTTGTAAGGATTGGTGTGTTAGTGTTGGTGAGCGTGTATCCTCAAACTATTTCGAAGTAGGTTGAGGGGAACAATCCGCCCTTCCCCACGATCATTAGCCCCTGAACTGCGCTAAAAGATGAAAAAAGTTAAAAAAAAACTAGGCGCAGTTCACGGTCTAAAAATAAAATAATTTTAAATATGCGCAAAAAATGAATTTACTCTAAACCAATGACGCAGAGGAGAGCTGCAGCTCAGGTTGTAATGGGCGATCGCTAAACCCTGCCGCCTTCTGAAGGGCGTGCCTACGCGAAACACGACCTTAGTCACAGTTGGCGACAGGTGCAGGTCCCATCAAAACCCTGTGTGTTTGTTAGTATGGGCTAACCTAACTTAATCTAATATCACCAGCTGAGAGGGTTCATGAGATGTGTGGGTTTATTGACTCCACGAGTGAGTGGGGGTTCAATCTATGTGGTCGTTCGTGGAAGTCCCTGATTCGGGTGAAAATAGTACTTCAGCTGAGAGACATGAGCTCGTCTAACAACTTTTCCTGACTTTGGATCTATTACAATTACTGTGACAGGTGACGTGTAGGCCTGTATAATAGCGGGTTGTCACCAGAGTGGAAGCAATTTGGCATTGATTTTGTTGATTGCCTTGCTCTGGTGGTGTAGTCTAAACATGACCCAATCACCTATCTTGAAGGATGGGGGGTGTCTTCCCTGATTGTATTGTCTTTCGCTGGCTTCTCGTGCTTTAGTAAAATTTTGGTGCGCCTGTGCCCATTTGTCCCTGGTTGTTTGGGGGTTTGTGTTGTAATTTAGTAATTGGTCCAAATCCCAGTTTATTTCTAATGGGTGATTGATTTGAAAACTTAAAAAAGGGTCTGCTGGGGAATATCCGGTGCTTGAGTGCTTGGCTGAATTAAAGGCTATCTGAAAAAGATGGATATTCTGGTCTCAATCAGTTTGATGATCTGAGTGATAAATTCGAATGGCTATTTTGATATTTTTATTCACTCGCTCGGCATGGCTTGGGTTTGGATAGTATGGAGTGGTGGTTATGTGACGAATCCCTAACTGAAGACACATGTCTGAAAATTATTTAGACGTGAAAGACTAAATATTGTCCGACACTTGATACTTGGGGAAGCCGAAGTAAGCAAATAGGCCTGAGCATAAAAGTGAAACGGTGGTTGCTGACGTTGTGTTCTTAGCCGGAAGAAAAATTGCAAATTTTGAAAATGAATCGACAATTGTGAGAAGGTATTTATTTCCTTTCTTGGAACGTGGTAATGAACCAATGTGATCTATGAAAATTTTTTCAAATGGTCTTGTCGGTACTTTGATAAGAGTCCTGCTCTAGTATTTAGGGCTTGCTTAGATCGTTGGCAGAAGGTGCAGGTTTTGACCATGTCGGTTATGGTTTCCTTAAGGGTTGTGGACCGAAAATGCTGCTCGATTTCGAGACCAAGTCTTTTTGGTGCCTAAGTGAGCTGTGGTTGGGGCTAGATGATAGTATTTAAAGAGAAGTGGAATTAATCGGTCTGGAATAACTACTCTGGGTTTTTGTTTGGCTCGGAAATTTGTGTGTCAGTATGTTGTCTACCATTGACCAGTTTGGTGGTGTTTTTTTCCTTTCAATGACTTAATGATTTGTTGTGTTACTGTGTCTTCTAACTGATGTTCCCTAATATCTTTAAAAGCGTCTGGTATTTTGAATAAAACGTTGATTTGGTGTGGGTGATCTGATGTGGGTGAACAAGCCACGGGTGTTGTGGTTGGGGCTGGACAAGCTATGGGTGATGTGATTGGGGGTGGGCCTTGGTCGAACATGCGAGAGAGACAATCGGCTACTACGTTGTCTTTTCCCTTAATATGATAAACTGTGAATTAAAATGAATTGATTAGCGTGATCCAACGTGCGATCTTGCCTACCTGTCTAGGATGGTTTAAAAGCTAGGTTAGTGCGTTAGAATCTGTATATAACTCAAAATGCCTGTGTTCTAAATATACACGGAATTTCTCGAGGAATTGAGTTATGGTGAGTGCCTCTAACTCGAAGGCACTGTAATTTTTCTCGTGTACGTTTGTGGGACGTGAACCATATACCACTGGTAGAAGTGCATCGTCGTACCTTTGGGACACTATTCCACTAATGCTAGTTCTACTGGCATCTGTATGCAAGACAAAGGGCAGATCAAAATTCGGCATCTTAAGGACTGTAGCCGAAGTTAAAGATTGTTTCAATGAATTGGAGGCCGTTTCCTGCTCTTTTCCCCAAATGAACTTTTCACCCTTCTTTTTGAGTTTATTTAAAGGAGCTGATATTTCGGAGTAACTAGGGATAAATTTAGAAAAGAAAGCGGTCAAACCTAAAAATCTGGATAATTGTTTGAGTGTTCTAGGGGTTGGAAATCCATCTATGGGTTTGGTTCTAGTGTTGCTAATCGATAGGGAGTTGTTTTTGATTTGATGACCTAAAAATTCGATTTCCTGCGAGGCTATCACCATTTTTCCGGGATTGACTGTGAGGCCTGCTCGTTCGAGGACGAAATACCTCTAGGATGTGTTGAACATGTTGTTCAAAGGGGTCAGAATAAATTACTTAATCATCGAAAAATGAAAAAACCTATTTAAATTTGATATCACCTAATACTTTGTCATTAAATCGTTGAGTACCATAGAACCGATGGCCAGTCCAAAAGGGACATAATTAAATTCATATTGGGTCCAAGGTACCATAAAAGCTGTCAAGGGCTTTGACTCTTCGTCGAGGGGTATTTGGTTGTATGCTGAATTGAGGTCTAAAAGGGTAAACCATTTGGCCTTACCTAAATACTGGAATGCCGTTTCAACTGTGGGGGTAGGGACTGCTTCTAGGGATAACCCATTATTTAAGGCTTTGTAATTGACGAACATTCTCGTTTTCGCCCACTTTTGGGGACTGTAAATGCGGGAGCTGCGAAAGGTGAAGTGGACTCCCTAATAACATTGTTTTTCAAAAGCTCGTCGATATGTTGTCTTAGAATTTCTGCTTTTGGTGGCGAAAATTGGTATGGGCAGGACTTGGCTTGATGACCTGGTTTCATGTTTATATGGTAATTGATGAGGTTGGTTCTTCCTAATTTCTTGGTTACCGTATTGGGGAACTGCTCAATTAAGCTCTTAAGTTTTTGAATTTGATCGTTTGTGAGATTGTCACCAAAGGTTGTCATTGGTTGTTGTTTGATTTCCTGTGGTGAATCCTCGCCGAGTGTTAATATAAGAGGTTGGGTGTATGGGAAAATGATGGTTTGCCTTGCTACGTTTATTACTGCTTTTGTATATTTCAAAAAGTCTATGCCTAAAATAACTTTGACTGGTAATGTTTCGGCGATGTAAAAGGGAAATTTCCATGAGAGGTATTGAATTTTAAAGTGAAGATTGACCTTGAATTAAAATTTTAAAGAGTTTGACGACGCTGTTGTGGCTGAAGTGGAAACTTTAACTTGCGGACCTGTAACCACTCCTTTTATTGCCTTAATGATGTCAAAAAATTCTTTAGAGATAATTGAGCATGATGCTCCGGTGTCTACTAAAGCTTGTGATATTTGGTGCTGAAATTTTAGGGAGACAAAGTAGTCCAGGCGCTAAACGGGTTGAGTATGCACTGAAAGTCTGACAAAATTTGACTTTTGATTATTGTTGGGGACATCTAGTAGATGAAAAAAATCGATGATGTCGCATTTCTAGGGTGGTCACAACTCGGGGGGGGAGGGGGGGAAGTTGCGCGGGTCATCGGTTTACGTTTCCGCGTCTAACTCACAAACGTTTAATGATAGAAAAGTGGTTTAAGCGTCTATCAACGCCTAAATATATTGTCCTTCAAAAATGTTATAACAACCTTTCTTCTATCTCTTATGCTTTAGGCCTCAATCAACTTTTATTGCAAAAATTAAAATTTTAAACTACTTTAAAATCAAATATTGGAAATATTGTACGCGTTTAAGACATGTTACACAAGATTTATGGTTAGAAAAACTAACAAATAGTACAAGAACACCAAGTTTAAGAAAATATGTGCAAAAACAACAGAGCTACGTTTCATTACGTAAGAGTAAACGTGGAAAATTCGTAGTAGTACCGAGGCGCGCATGGACGGTACGTAGCCGACAGTCAATATAGGTTTGATGTTGAAAGTAACTATGGGAAAGCTGAATTTTTCTATGCCGTTAGACCATGTTGAGATGAGTATTTTCCCAAAAGTCCCCACTCCTACCCCTTTGTGCTTTCCTCTACCCCCCCCCCCCCACCTTTTAGATAAATTTACAGACTCTTAGAAATTAAGCTATAACTTTAAAGGATAATAACGCAATCTTTCATTAATCATTTTGCGTTACGATATTCTATAAAAAGTGTATTTACCATGGTATCCTAAATATTCATAGTTAAAAAATATCATAAACATAAAAAAATAATTTTTACGGATTAATTTATGAAACTTTTCTTTGTAGATTTTTTATACGAGGTCGCACAACAAAATGTTTGATACAAAATTTGGGATGCATAGTTTACATTTTAAAATGATACATAGTTATTAACAGTTTGTTTGCATATAGTGGTTATAGATAGTACAGTATATTGATTTTACAGGACTCTGGCTTTTTTGTGCACCGCAACAATAAAAAAAATTACGTATATTATGGTTTTTGTATTTGAATTTGCCACTTTATATAGATTATATTAACGTTATGTAGCTCATTCAGTACATATACAGACTATAGTGGATACATATGAATGAATATCGTGCATTTGCTGCTGTACGCCAGAGCCTCATTTTATTATACAGGGTGTCTCACCTAAAGTGAACCAATAGATAACTTTTTTATTATGAGATATAGAGTTAACTTCTTATGGGACACTACCCTTTATTTTAAGATGTTTTTTTAGTGGTTTCGAATTTTAAAAATATGTTCGCCATTTTCCAATATGGCTGACAACTTTGTTAGTCCTATAGAATACCCTGTATTTTATGATTGTTTTAGAATGTAAACGCACAATTTTTAAACCTTTTTATTCTTTACATTTTTCTCTAAAGCTACTTGTATAGGAGTTACATCGAAGAAGAAATGGTTTGTGAGTACATCCTGCATCCTGTAGCTCATAAACGAGTAAGTTTAAGAGTGAAAATACAAAGAATAAACAAGTTTTCAAATCACATCTACATAAAAAAAAACCATAAAATAAATTGTTCCAATATCAAAGTAAGCTACCATTTTTGAAAATGGTGACCATTTTTAAAACAACAAAATCAGTATTTTTTAACGTATTTTATATATTTTTTTGAACAAGGACTTATATGTGACTTATTTATTCTTTGCACTTTCTCTCTCAACTTACTCGTTTATGAGCTACATGATGCCGAATGTACACTACAAGCTTTCTTTTCTTTTAGATAACAGGCTGTAACTCCTAAATGGGGTAGGTTTAGAGAAAAAATGTCACGAATAAAAAAATAGCTTTTAAATTCTAAAAGAATACTAAAATACAGCGTATTCCATAAGAAATAACAAAGTTGGTGGCCATATTGGAAAATGGTGGATATATTTTTTTTATTCGTAATCATCCCTAAAAACATTTTTTACAAATGAAGGGGGTCGTCTAATAAAAAGTTAACTCTATATGGAAAATAAAATTTATGTATGTTCACTATGTTATCTCAACCGGGATGAAACGTGTACCCTTTTATAGCAGAATGTCCAATTTTAAAAAAGATACGTCAATTTTGGTCCAACAAGTTATATTTAAATGAATATGAGTTTTTTGAATTTTTAAATGGCAAAGATTGGCGGGCACTTGGAAATTATCTTAAAGAGGCGTGGAGTAAAGGGCGGGAATTGATAATGGAGTATAATTATTAAATTTAAGAATTGAGATATCAATACAAAAATGGGAAAAATCTATGTAATTTAAAAAATTTATAAAATATTGTTTGTTAAGTATCTATCAAAGTAAATTATAAAAGTAACAGGTTTGTTTTATGAATTATTAACTGTTTGTAGGAAAAAAAATTCATATTCTCAGTAGGCTAGATTTAAATTTTATTATTCATTCAATTGTTATCTGATCTTTATTAGTATGTAGTGCTATTTTGTGTATATTCTGTAGTTGAAATCAGATTATTTTTTGAATAATTGTAAGTGATTCATGGAATTTTTTTAAACTGTTTTAAAATATTTTAAAATCAGTGTGTCTAACACAAAACAGACGGTCTTTGACCATTGTTCTTTGCATTTAAATAAAAAAAAAAAAACACTGTATTGCTATTTTATTACAATGAACAAATTTTCTTCTTCTTCTTCTTCTTCAGAAATCCATAATAATTCTTTTTAAATATTTATTTAACTTATAATTTTTTTTGTAGATTATCGTAATAACGCAAAATGATTAATAAAAGATTGCATTATTATCCTTACCCATTTTAAAGTTATAGCTTAGTTGCTAAGAGGCTGTAAATTTATCTAAAAAGGGGGGTTAGAGGAAAGCACAAGGGGGAGGAGTGTTGACTTTCGGGAAAATGATCATTTCAACATGGTCTAACAGCATAGAAAAATTCAGCTTTCCCATAGTTACTTTCAACATCAAACCTATATTGACTGTCGGCTACGTACCGTCCATGCGCGCCTCGGTACTAAGAGATAGAAGAAAGGTTGTTATAAACTTTTTGAAGGACAATATATCTAGGCGTAGATAGACGCTTAATTCACCTTTCTATCATTAACCGTTTGTGAGTTAGACGCGGAAACGTAAACCGATGACCCGTGCAACTTCCCCCTCACCCCCCCCCCCCCCCCCGAGTTGTGACCACCCTAGAAATGCAACATCATCGATTTTTTCATCTACTAGATGTCCCCAACAATAATCACAAGTCAAATTTTGTCAGACTTTCAGTGCATACTCAACCCGTTTAGCGCCTAGACTAAAGGCTGATTTATTTAATTTGGCTTTGAGGTTGTTGTTACTATTGTTGGGTTGGATGGTTTTTTTTTTTTTTTGGGGGGGGGGGGGGCCAGTGTTGGTAGAGGTTGAGGCCTGAAGGGCTTTAGTTTGTGGTATGGCAGACTGAATAGTCCGGAGAGATGCGCTGCCTAATGACCTCCCCTGGTGGAGTTTAAATTCCGCTTATTATCAGAGATAGATGGTTGATTTTCGCGAGTGGGCTGCCAATTGAAGTTACGTGGATAAGTGTTGAATCCTCGACTCGGGTCACTTGGCTGATATTGAGGTCGGAAATTGGTCGGCTGTGAATTGAATTGGTGATGATTGGGAGTTCGTTGGGTCTGATGATATTGATGGGGGTAATTGGTTTGCCAATGGGGTTGTCTGTGCTGGAAATTATTTGAGAAGATGCCTCTATTTTGGCGGGTGATAACTGCTGTGAGGTCTACTAGTGGATGGTTGTTGATCTCTTGGTTGATTTTGGGTTGATTGGTCTAACAGGCTTGCTGACAGGGAGGCCACATCAAGTAAATCCTGAATCGAAGTGATTGGCTTAAGGCCTGCAAAGGTCGTTCGTGTTTGCTGATTAATACTTCTAAAAATGGTTTGGAAAATTTCCTGTTCAGGAGTGCTAGGGGACAAAATGGTGTGCAAGGTTTGAATGTCCTTAACAAAATCGGCTAAGTGTTCCCGTTGGTGCTGACGCCTATATAAATTTTGGTTCTTGAGTTCTCTCATAGTGACCGAGGTGAAAAAGTTCTACCTAATGCTATGTAGTGTTTGGGGCCATGAAAGATTTTGTGCGATTGCTGTCATCCAGAATTCTCTGAAACGGTTCGACGTGTAGAACATTATGTTCATTATGATGTATCTATCTTTGACCAGGTTTAATTGTATGATTTGGTGTAGTTTCTCAAGGAAAGTGACTAATTCGCGAGTATCAGCACCGGAAATTCTGGGAAGCTATTTTAGCAGCTCCGTAACGTATGGTGGACAGCTAAAATTTTCTGTCTGGCTCTGACTTGGCATTTGAATGGCTTTAATTTGTTCGGTGAAAGTGTTTGCCGTTTGAGCGATCGCGTTCAAGGTCATTGTTTGCAAAGACTGAATGAGGACTTGTATGTTTGGGTCTAGGATTGGTGAGGGACTGTGAAGGGTGCTTGTACTGGTTGTAGCTGTAGTTAGTGGTGTAGTCGTAGTAAGTGTTGTGGTTGTCATGGTGGCAGTGGGAGGTGAAGTTTCAGTGATTGTCGTTACAACAGCGGTAGGTGACGTTTCAGTGTTTGTTGTGACTGTTTGCTCAGCGTTGGGTGCTGGTGATTGAAGGTTGGCTTCATTTGAGCCATCATGCCGAAGAGTTTCTCCGTGGAGACTTTTCACGAAATTCTTCAGAATTGACCTATTTTCCTCTAAGGTCGGGGCTGAGTTAATATTCCAAATAGCGCATTGAGCCACTGCTTGTTGAGCGTTAAGCGCATTAATACATGTTACCGTGTTTGGTACGTTCTCAAGAGTATAAATTGGCATATTATTTAATACGAAGACTGGGGGCTTGGGGGGGGGGGGGTATCGAACTTAAAAATTGTGAAAGGTGTTTGCGATCCTAAAACTGTATGATTGGTTCTACAAAAAATATTATGTGTGTGTAATATGTACCTATATAACATTATAAAATGTTGGATCTATAAAAAAAATATTATTTGAGCATGTTGCACCAGACACATTGTCGGGCCACAATCCTTATTTTCCCATACCCAATTACTTTCCCTAAAAATCTGCTTATCGTTTGATTTTTGTGTTAGGAGGTAATTACAAGTGGAGAGTTAATATGGGATTGCAGGATTGTTTTGTCATGGAACCACCCTATTCCATTGGACACCATACATAAAAAGAAGTTTGGAACAACCAGCAAACTCTTGTCTCATAATGCACTGTCCCTATACAGCGACAATAAGTCATCGATGAACCTCCAAGTCTTTCGGTTTCCCGGATACCTTATGGTGTGTGGAGGAGTGGCGAACCCCGATTGAAAACTTTTTTGGGTTTCACAAACGCAATTCAATCCTATAACTTGGTGCTCAAAGGGGGTAGAAACAAAAAACTAAACAAAAAATATATTGATTTGGGGAGAGGCCTCCGAGTTGATGGTAGGGGAACTCTTTAATTTATTTTTATTTGTTTTTTTTTTTATTATTGTTTTTTTTATTATTGATTGAGCAAGTAGTAAGGAGGGCAAAGAAAAGGGACGTTGATACCTTGGCGGCTTTGAATTTATTGACTAGTCACATTCCATTCCATGTTCCCCGACGACGCATCGCGGGCTACCAGTGTCACCTTGCTGCCATCTCTACCTTTTTTTAGAAATACCAGGGGTATACACTAGTCCTGAGGATGAGTGATAAGATGGGTTTTTTATCCATCTCATCACCACCCGGTGGTGTGACAACAGGACTGAATTTGACCTGGTCCGTCCCGGGTCCGCAGGCGCAGCCATACGGATAGTTTCAGGGGTGCGACATTAGGACTGAGGGAGATCTCCCTCTCCGCATCGGTTTCTTCCCGTTCTCCCTACCCTCACAGACAGAGGCAAGAGACTAATCACCTAATGGACTCGTTCACTAGGTCGCTGAGAAAGCATCACCTCATGGAATCGTTCACCTAATTGCTGCGTCGTGCTTTTGAGAGAACTTTACTGTGCGGCATATTTTTTTCCAGATCAAGACTAAAATTTTTAATGTTAGATCCGTTAAATAATGACTGAAATATAGGCTCTATTATTTAGTAATTTACATAATGTATCGTGAATGGAAATACAAGGAGTAAATTAAAAAAGCTGTTTAGTTTTACACCATTTACTATTATTTATAAAAACGTTACTTGCATTAAAACCAGCTCAGTTTGAACAAACAAATACATTTAAATATGCTATACAGTTTACACAGACACTTTTTAACGTACACATTTTTTTTAGAAAAACACATAACACATATTAAATATTAAAAACGAATACAAACAAAATAGAAATTTAAGCCAAAGATGTACAATTAATTATAATAAAATTACACGTTGACAAGAAAACATAAATAACTATAAAACAGTAAAAACTAATATAAAAAACTACAAATTTAAGCTTGATATATACAATGAATTACAATGCAATAAAATGTTTAGTTGCACACTATATGTTTACTATTATCTACAAAAGCGTTACTTGCATTAAAAGCAGCTCAGTCTGAACAAAAAAAGACATTTGAATAGTATTTACAGTTTACCAAAAGACACTTTAACATATTATGAAAAAAGCAAGAATGGCACTTAAAGTTTTCAAAATATTACCTATAAAAACGCATAAATATCTATAAAACATTAAATACTACTATTAACAAATTTATTCCTGATACAGTATATACAATTAATTAATTACAATAAAATTACATTTTGACAATAAAACATATAACCCTTAAATATTGTTTTTATAAAAATTACTATGCAACCATAACAAAGACTTGAGTGACATAACTTTATTTTGGAAAATTTAACATGATTTCAAATTTATTGCCGATGTTAACACAGGTGAAATAAAAAAAAAAAAACTGGGAAAGAAAGTCCTTTAAATAAGATAACAAAAACAAATAAATATAAATTTTGAATGAGATTAGTTAGGGATACACGGTGCAACAAAGATAACAACAGTTCGTCATTCCTGTTAGTCAAATCGAATAGTTTTTGCCACTGCAATTAGAAACGATGATACGTCTCGGCGTTGAGTAACATAGTCTTCACACAACAACTTAAGTTTTTTTTTGATAGTCCACATACTTTTTGCACTTTTTTGGTGTGTCGTTGGTGAAGACGCGGGTTCTCTCCAATGCCTCGTCCTTCTGCAACGCTTCTATGACGCTCCAAATTGAGGGGTTTTGGTGTCCAACGAGATGCTTGAACTTGCTGTTCCATCCCTCGCAGAAGTTGTTGGTTTCTTCCATCCATGGTGGCCTGGTGCACGTTTCACACACAGGGAGGGAACAACGGTGGCTTCGGGACTCGGCCACACCTCCCGCTCACGTAGTTGGTGTCGAAGTAGTGGAGCAGATCGATGAGGAGCCTCATTACACAGGTAAGTCATCCCGCACTTGACGTCAGACTCTGGCAAAAATGCAAAAATACTGTGCAAAAATGTAAGTGCATCGATCACCCTGCTAAACATTTTTATGTCAGGAGAAGAGTTGTAGGCCTTAACAATGCGCAGGTCTTGAATATGACGCCACGTGCTCTGGCAGAGATGAAAAAACAACCCTTTACTTCAACTTGGTTCCCTAGAACAGCAGTCACCGCAGACATCGCAGCGTCCTCGAAGTCTACCACTGTTTGTGGCCGTGGAAGTGAACCCAACTCAACACATTTGGTTAGTATCACTTGCAGGGCTTGCCTATAAAACTCGCCCAACTTTTTAGTCATGAGACTATATATACAACTTCTTGTCAAGCCATATTTCTCTCCTCGTAATACATATAGTTGTTTAAATATCCCTGAAGAAATTTGGAACGTCCCATCCATGAACCAAGTTGTGGATTGACTTAAATGAGTCAGTGCATCGTCGGTTCCAAAAAATACCAGTCTCTCCGGTGAATTTCCCGAATCGAAGATCAACAACTGCTTCGGGTCCGCTCCTCCTATCGATTTCCAGGCCTCCGGAACTACAAAATCTTCAGTGGACTTCGGATTGGCAGGAAGCAATTTTCTCCGCGTTCGTTGTATGTCTCTCCAACTTAACAACAATTTCGTATATAAATAAATGGATGATCAAACAACCATTTTACGGCATTTTAAAGGAACCAAAATTCTCTCTTCAGAATCTTGATCTTTTTGGTTTTTTATATTTTGTATTTTTTTATGTATTTTTTTGTATAAAAAAAATCATGTTTTTTTAAATATATAAAGAAAAATATTTATACAAAATCCCGTACTCAGTCTGTTAAAATCACATAAAAGACCTAATATTCATAAACAATGTACAACAACTATAAAAATTTTCCAGATAAGTAATAAATAAAATACAGAGTTTGATAATGATAACAAAAGTAAAAATTAAATATAATATACAAAACAAGAGATAACAAAAGAATTTTATTTTTCATAAAGGAACCGCTAAGTCATCCCCCGAGTCATCTTCTGTGTCATGTCGTTCGCCGTCACTGCCAACTTCGCTGCCATCTTTGGATTCCGAGTCTTCTGCCAGGTTTATGATGAATTTGTCCTGAACGTCATCACTCATGGCCTCCAGGTCCCACATGAGGTCTTCTACTCCCATTACGTGTTTGACAGCCTTCCTCCAGTCCTCATTAGAAACATTGTCAAGAGCGTTGTTCAGTAGGGCTTCTACAGAGTGGAGAGAATAATCTGTGTTTGTTCTCGCTACTTCATTTTTGACTTTAGCCCACACCAGTTCGATGGGGTTTAAGTCGCAATGATAGGGAGGAAGTCGCAAAACCGTGTGACCAAACTCTTCTTCTATTTTATCGACTTTGAAAGTTTTTGCTGCCATTAGAAGGTTATCTGGAATGCGCGCTATCAGTTCTGTTTTCATATCTCTGTCGTCGAAGTAAACTCCATTTACATTTAGCCACTCTTGAATTTCACCTTTCTTCCAGCTCATGTTTGGCAGTTTATAAAGAGTTTCACTGTGATATGAAGCGTTGTCCATCACAATCACGCTATTTGGAGGTAACACGTGTGGTACTCCGGTGAACCAATCCTCGAAAGCCTTGGCGTTCATCTCATCGTATTGAGTTGCATTTGCAATTTTTGCCGTCTTTTTCGCTCTACAGACCCAACGAGCATCGTTTCCTGCTGACGGATCTGTTGGATCTCTCAAAAAGCCATCTTCACTACCTATGTGTACAATTATATGTCGGCCACCTCGTCATGGAACGTCGCGTAGTCCCGTCGTCTCCCCGCTCATGAAGGCTTCTCGTGATGATTTAATATATTTTGGGGTCCATGCCTTTTTTACGGTGTGACCAGCGTTGCACCACGTTTCGTCAAGGTAGAACATTTTTCGTTCTTCGGTTCTGAAATTTTTGATGTCTTGTAGATGGCGCCTCCTCCATCGCACAATATCCTCTCGTTCAATTAGTATGGATCGACGTTCCCTCTTTTCATATTTAAAACCTGGATCGTGCAACAGCTTCCTTGTTGTGTACACACTGACGTTTGGCAGATCAGGATCTTCGTTGATCATCTGGGTCACCTTCTTCACTGTAGGTGGTATATTTTGTCTGTACAAACTGTGTACTTTTCTTTTGATTCCTGTTTTTTCAAAATCACTGTACTTTTTCATCCTAGTACACTGTCCCACACGCCTCGGCCTTTTCTTCCCTGGAGTTACTAATGGGCCTTTTTCAAACTCCTGCCTAATTTTTTCAATGGTCCCTCTACTTGCACCCGTTAAAACGCTGACCCTTTCTGCCACTTCTCGCTTGGTCATACCTGGATTTTCAATACGTAAAACTCCGTACACGTGTAGAATAATCCGGCGCTCCCCACTGGTGAAAGATGCCTTACTTCGCTTGACGACGTATTTTTCTGGTGATGACAACTGCTGCTCCGCCATAGCTGAACGTATCAACAACACTGTCTAGCACCAACTGACTAATATAATTTAAGGGATGTTTGAGGAAAACTACCCCTAGAGAGGTGACTAAGGCCAGATGGGTTAAACGGAAAACAGTGAGTCATCCGTCACATTCAAGATACCGGAAGTGCTATCAAAGTGCAATGGGACACTCAAGCAGTAAGTCACTCTTCTTAGCTGACAGCCCGTAACAGAAAGAGTCATTCGCCAAAACAAAAAATTAATTATTTTTATAAGGAAATAAATACCGTTAATAGTTTTCATTATTACGTTAAAGTTATACGGTGTAATTATAATTTCACTTGAAAAACCTACAGTTAAAGTAATATTTGTCTATTTAAAAAATGCTATTGGCGTTGATAATAAAAAAAACCCTTAATAACAACTGTGGCTATAAGATTAAAAGTGAGAAATAGTGCTCATTTAACTCACCTTTTTTATGTGTTGGATTTATAAGTCTTTATAAGATTATTATTACTTTATAAAGCCTTATGATTCATTATGTGAGGCTTGAAAAAATTATAAATTTACCGTGCTCCGTATAGTATAGTGAGTAAATTGTAAATAATTATATCACAGATGTACTAAAATCATTTTATTACGTTATTTAACAGTGAATATGTTTTCATTAATACATTTATGTGTAATAAGGCCTAGGATATAATTAAAATTTTCCTTAAATGTGTAAATTTTGCTCAATTTACGTGAAGTTTGGTATCAAATTTATCAGTATTACGAGCCGATGCATAATATAACTTCTGTTCTGCTTAATTATTTTGAATAACCAACGTAACATACTCATACTGTGGGTGAGCCACGCACCCAGTCGAGCGGTGCTAATTGGGGGCCGAGGTGGCGAGGAGGCTCTGAATAGACGGATTACTCGAAGGGTCGACTATTCATGCCCAGCGTTAAACGACAGTCGACTACTGTGTCAAAACTGTAATGCAGTAAACCAATAAGGAAATAATTCATGAAAAATATCTTTACATGGAAATATTTTTCGGAAGTGTAAGGAAGTTAAAATAACATGATATCTTTAAAACTTGGATTTTAAATGGTGTAAATTTAAACATTATCTAATAAGTGGCTAAGAATCAAACGTTTAAGCTTGTCGTGTGTCTCTCTCTATATCAAGTGGTAATAAAAATATATTGGTGGCCTTCAGTTGAAGACCGTCTCAAACTTGATGAAACACTGTTATTCGCCAATAGTTGATAATGTTTCAGATAATGTAGCACGATTATTACCCAAAGATAACGAATCAATCGTATTTGACCATTGAAACCTGCGCAGGAAGATCGTTTGTCCATTTGTGACATATCTATTTATGTTTATGCAAATAACTATAAATATATTATATTAAGACAAATGAGGTCTATAGCCTAAATACAGGGTGTTTCAAAAATAATCATACGAATTTATAGGTTTATGGTTTTAAAACTAATGATCATATGGAAATGCAGTTAGTTTCATATAAAAAAGATAATTAACAACATTGTTATGCATACCATTTACAAATGCTCAATATAACCATTTTTAGATGCACAGCACTTATGTGTTAGGCGATAATCAATTCGTCACACACCTTAGCCAGCATGACTTTGAGCCATAGATTCAACGGCTGTTCTAATGTGGTTCTTGATTTCAACCAATGTTGAGGGGAGAAATATAAACAGCGTATTTTACCAACCCCCGCTAAAATAAACCACAAACAGTAAGGTCCGGTTGAAGCCTACCTTTTCGATAGTGATTTAAAACTTCTCTTACATAAATGTTATAGTATGGTAAAGGCACCGTTTTGATGGCATATTAAGGTACTATAATCTGTTTCCATCGGAGAGAAGAGATAGTTTTCCAACTCTTTTAAGTTGGAACCGACCACTGGGCAGTTGTTGGGGGAAACTCAAACCCTGATAGACAATTCCTGGTCATGAGAATGGCAACATACATCCAAAGAGAATGCTGCAGACACCTGCCAGTGCCATAGCGGCAGATGCCCATAGGCTGAATACGAAGACCCTGTGGAGGGTGGTTGTCTTCATCAGCGGCCACTGGGTTTTCCGCGGACATCTTCACAAGATGGGAATTTAAATTGAAAACCTATTATATAGGTAATGTGGCGAGGAGGGGGTCACAGCCTTCCACGTGATATTTATGTGCCTAGCCCTACAAGGTCTGCGTATGAGATATCTTGGCCAATTGACGGATGATCAAAGGGAAAAACAGGTTACCATAGTCAAAAGGTTCTCATGGTTCACTAAGGACCTGGGATTTGTCGGAGAATTAGGACCTGTGAATGAGGGTTCACAATAAGTTTTTCCAGCTGCGATAAAATTCCATGATCACTTGTAAGCCTGGCCCTCTGTAAAAATAAAATAAAAAATAAATTAAACTCATATAAGTGTTCTTAGCAATGAAAAGGGGCCATACTACACCTAATTCCATTTTTATCTATATTTATTATTTATACAATTCATTCCATTTATTCTAAAGGGGGTTTTAACCAAACACCTGTAAATACATCAGATCATTAATAGGTGAATTAGTGTTGTCAAAGGCTTATAGAAACACACTCATGCAAGCCCAAACTTTAGTTAAGTACGAGGTAATGAACGTCATTGAATGATATGTTACAAGATTTAAACTATCCCACACGTTCGTTATTAAGTTATTACAACACATCTCCAGGTTGACCACCTGTAACTAAAATTGATATGAAATAAGCATACTGAATCGTTAATGGTTACTAATGTTGAACTCAATGGCAAAATATATTTAGAAATAGACTCCTTGTTAAGCATATAAACGTCATTCAGCTAGTAGTTCAGAAGTAGAATATAAAACTGCCCTCTTATTTTGTTATAGTAAGTTCCTTGCTAGCTATAAGTTCAGCAACAACTAATAACTTATAAGTATTGCTAGTTAGTTAGAGCTACAGACAAACCTTGTTCCGTTTTCGTTTAGTGTTTCTCATTTAATTTTAGAAGCTTATGGAATATGTTGTGCTATGTTTTCTTACATTCTTTTCACCTAATCAAGAAAGTCTTCCTGGAAAATAAAATACTTATAATAATGTTAGTAAACACGTGTATACTTCCGTGGTGGATAGATAACTGTAAAAGAATAGCATATAAAATATACAACTTAAGAAAAAATGTTATTCACTTTCGATGTTTCATTTTTGACCACTTTTTTATACTGCTATAAACTACGAGCGCTTGCATACTTATAATCAGTTATTTAGTAAATACTAAACCTGAACTACTAAGGATAACTCGTGGTTTGATATGTGTTCAAAGCCAAAATATTTCAGATCCATTACATTTGCAATTCAGTTGTACTAGTACTCATTTTTTAATAGATCACCAAACGTGTTTTGAATGTAGTTATGTTCGTTTACCCTGTAATCGTTGGGCCAGGATTGTGTGAGGGAGAGCACATTGCTGTAATTATGTTGGTGTCAGAGACATTGTGTTTAGACGATTGTAACCTGAGTGTTTCCTCAAAAGCTGCAAGTAACCTTTATAGTTAGAATTTTTTTCATTCATAACAAACAGTATCCTTTTGACATAAAATGAGGTTACTAACCTGTCATCAATCAGTCCTCTATTGTCTTGGATTACTATAGTTTCGGGGTTAAAACGCCATTTTCAAATCTCTTCAGTCGTCAAATGTCAAATATATTTTCTTGAATTTCCGAGACAAATCCAAGACAATAGAGGACTGATTGACGACATGTTAGTAACCTCATTTTATGTCAATAGATCAATCCTGGAGGCAAATTATGTATAAAGTATCCTTTTGTTACAGCCATATCTGGTTGTTTTTTATAGGATTATTTTTTATAGTTCTTGTTTGGTTCAAAGTTTAAAGTTTGGGGTTTAGACTTAATTATTTGCATAGAAATAATGGAAAACACATTGAAGTAGGGTAAACTCCTTATTATGTACCAAAACTTAAACTGATTTCCTAGTCTTTAATAGTAATTTCATAGTTTTAAGTGGAAATAATTTTATAGTTGTTTGAGATTTTTAAGTTTTTTTTATAAGCACACAGTATAATGAAAATAAATTAACATTACAACAAATTTTCAGTCAATAAAAATACTTTACCGTTATTAGCATATGTTCAGCTATATGTTCACCATTGGCATTGAACAAATAAATGTCAATCACTGCGCAATTAAATAAAATATTTTATGATGGAATAAATATGTTAAAAATGAAGATATATTAATAACTACGTATGCTACGATTATTCGTTTATGGTCTTTTAAGATAACATGGAAGGAAAACCTTTATGTTGGTATCTTGCAAACCAACTCATGTAGAAACATAAATAAAAAGTGTTTGCATCATAAAATATATAAATGCTTTGTTTTTTCACGCTTAGTCACCTTTCATTAAGCTCAAACCTAGTTCTCACTTCAAGTAAAGGGGAACTTAAGATTCATTCCTTTTTCGGTTCTAAGATAAAATAAACAACTAGTAAATTAGAGGTATTTGACTTTTCGATCGATGGATTTAAAAGTTTTGAATGAGATGTACATTTTACTTTTGTAAAAATGCTCGTTTGAAAATAAATTAAAAGATTTGTATCATAAGCCATTAAATATATTATACGTATAGTTTCATCTAACATGCAATTAAATAAGTAAATGAGAAAAATGGGAAAAATGAGAAAAATTCATCATCACCCCACAGTACTCACATAAAACCCTGTTCCTAAAGTCTGATCATGCGAACGGATGGTGATTTTGCCTCTAAGGACATCAAGATAAGAAAGTAAATCTTTCCCAGGTCCAGATCTTTTTCCATGAGACGTGGGACAATAGCCTGAATCTAATCACCTAACGAGAATCTGACTTTTCTGTGTTTCATCACCCCTGATTGGGTAAACTGCATGAAAAACATGCAATTATCTCACTCGTAAAGGTTACATAATTGGTTTCTATGTTACATTATTTATCAGTCAATCTAAGTTGCCCAATTTGCACAGTAATTATGTGGCTGTTAGCTTATGAAGACGCCAATGGATACGTTACCGTCTAACTATACAGTGCAGGCATTCTTACATTGCCTGAAGGTATTAGTGAAAGTATGAAATGGAAAAGATAACAATAGGATGTTATACACTTTGATTACGCATTGTGTATAGTGCCTAGGCATTCTATAGAATGTCCCCAAGTGTGTTAGGCAACATGTAAAATAAAGATATTTGTAAAGAAAACCTATTTAAGATATAGAAACTATTTCTTGAATAGTTCGGATCTTAAAGTTAGCTTATTTTAGATTGGATCGGCTAATACCTATTAGGTAATCGAAAGTCTATGAATATATTTGACCACATCTAAATTGGTCAAATAAGACCCTTAGCTTAGGTTAAGGAAGATTTCGTCAGTGAAACTAAATAAAATCTTATTTGGAAGTCGATTAATTGGTGTGGTCGGTATACTGGAATTTTTAAATATTCTGTATATTGTAAGGTTTAGTTATTTTGGTTTGTCTTATATTAATTAATGCAAAAAAGGGCAAAAAAAATCTAAAGAATAACCTTCACAACCGTATTTCATGCTCTTCTTAAAGTGCTTAAAGGCATGGTATAGAATAACTAATCAAATTATACAGTCAGATTTATTTCAAACTTTGCCTGATTCACGTTAGGCATTGTATTGAATGCCTAGTTATTCTATAGCATGTCTGATTATATGCTTTGCCGGTGAAATATGTACGATAAATGATTTTCTAATTAGGAATTTATCGGTTATGCTGTGTAAAGTGTTCTGCCATTTACACGATATTTAGGTATAGTCAACTGGATTTTATTTTGAGGACCCAAAATGCATTGTTTATTAGTTTATTTGGAAATATAATAATAATATTTATGTCCTGTTGTCCACAAACAAGATAGTTAAGTTTTTTGTGAGACACTTTGAAAATAAACCCATCACTAATTTTGACCCACATCACGAGTACAATTTCTCCATGTCGTGCTTGTCACAGGATTCCAGCAAAAATCATTCCAATATTTTAATTTTAAAAATCTGAATTAAATTACTGATTTAAGACTCATTTTAACGAGGTGTAAACTATACTATTATTATTGGTTAATTATAGAGTGTTAACATTTAAACATCATTTATCTCTTGTATACTTATCTATTTTATAATACACTATAGGAGATACAAATTAATATTGTATCGAATATATTAGTTTGGTAATTTTAATATAAACAAAACTAGCTTTTATTATTATAATATATATTTTTAATAGGAAGGCGTTCATCAAAGGAAATTGCAAACATATTTTTGTAATACTTAGACAAAAATGTACAAAACAAAAATTGACGAAACTACTAGCAGAACAATTAACTAATTTTTAAGTTTGAGGAGGTTGGAAATTCGTTTTAACATGCGTATAAATGTTTATACTTTTGAAATAGTTTAGGTTACTATTTTCTAGTCTTAGGCCAAATACTTAAAGAGATACCACATAGATCCCAAAGATAATAGTAAGTTGAATTTAGCAAGATAGTTAGAAAATAAAGTGTGTATAGTTCTAGTTGTTAGTTTTATTACATAGCTTCAACACGATCTTGGTTTCAATATACTACCCATAACGGCACTTAAGAGGGTTTTATGTGTTTTCTAGGGATCATGGTGCTGTGTATTATTTCAAAAGCTCAATATCAATACCAAATTGTCATATTGAACGCATATTGTAGTAAAACTAGTGAATTTTACATTTCCCTGTGTTCGCTCAAGCTTAATATGTGAGGCAAAGCCGAACACAGGATCACCAAGTTTCACAAGGCAAGCAAATCTCTGCAAGTTAGAGTGAGCCAAATAATATTTATATTTCTATTTATATGGCTAAACAGTTAACAGCTGATCTAAATAAAAAAGAACTAATTATTAAGTTCACGTGCATTAGTACAAAAAAACGTGGACTAGTGGAACAATCGATCCAGATCAAAGGAATTAGTATATTACGCAAGGAAGGGAAGTTGGTGTTCACAGTACTAACATGATGTTCGAGGCTTGCCGAGATGGGGTTTTCATGCGAACACCGTAAACTGATTCCCGGATCAGATGGTACGATAGTTTTCACCAAACTACCGGCAACAAATGTACAGGACACCTAAAACACATGCCCATACATGCAATAACAAAATTGTTTATTATATAGTTTACGTTAGAATTAGATTTAGTAGAAATTTGTTGTAAGTTTTTTTTTTTTTTTTTTATTAATTATGGTAACGCAATATATAAATGTTTAAATAACTAGAAATAATTATCTTCAGGCTGTGTTTGGCAAAATTAATTACCGTTGAAATCTCATGTGAGTAAGCAAGTGGCAAACAGCTATTTTCTGGATCCATTGAAAGTCCATTCAAACAGGATACTGTGGTGAAAGTTTATTGAAGCAAAGTAAATTCAGCTGATATTGTTTCCTTTGCTCTATGCCAGAGCTTATAAAAAATATTTTTTTATTTGATTACCAGTTTCCATTGTAAATAGGTATTTACTGTACGGAGTGATGAGAACGCGTTTTTGAGACTGCATATTTTATTTACAAAACCTAATTTTCAGCCTTATTTTCCCATAGTTACATATATTATAATAAATTTACTATTTTCATATAAATAGTTGGGTTTGTTTTGGCTAATTTATAAAGAAATAAAACATGTAAATTCTAAATATTGGTTAAATGGCAGACAAAAGTGTTTTCGACATATACTTAAATTTGTTATTTATTTTCAAAAATGTCTTCCTTTTGTATTATTATTTTTATCTCCGTATTTTCAAATCAAAAATCAAGTGACTTGATGGTTTACTATACGCATAGCCAATAGTAGGCAATGTCTAACTCAGTTACTATTGGAATGTAAATGACCACTGTAGCATTGTCAAACTTAGTCAATTGATTACTACAACGGTTCAACAACTAACAGTTGTAACTATCCTGATCCCAGTAGCCTTTCAAGGAACTCTTTGAGCATTACTCACCTTATATCCCAGGTTCTTGTGTCTTGACTTTACTAAGCAAAAAGTTAGAAACATATTTTCACAATGCACATTTTCATAGATATCACAATAAAGACATACCGCCTTGCCTTATATGTCAATGTGGTCAAAGTGTTAAACTCAATGTTCGCTGAGCTGTCCTACAGCCCCTGTTTTCAACCAATAACTCACACATCATTTTTTAATATCTATTTTTATCACGCATAAAATATGTACAAAATCTATTTTAAATCTTCACAGCTTCCACATCAAAATCTACATCCTTACGTTTTACATGAATGGATAAAATTTTATTTTTCAATGGGATCCTGTTCAAGCTTATCAAAGTTTGTGAAAATGAAGTAGTCTAACCCGTCACCTTTCGAGGTAAACAGCATATGTTTATGCAGATGGTAGTAGATCAGATCTGCATATGTATGTACGCGGTATGGATTCAGCTAATATTAGTTGGCGTAATGGTATGACTAATATGAGAAATGAATTAGATCGGCCAACTTTTGCCTCGTAGCTTAACAGTCTGTTAAATTAAATCTTATAAAATAAACCATGTAAACCCTCTTAATATCCTAACACCTACTTAATATAAAGCAATGAAAAAAATTTGAATTAATATCATATGTATCATATTTGTAAAAATACGCATTTTTTTACTTGAAGATATTTTGATTTAGTCTTATTAAATTACAATTATTTTACTGATACAATTTTTAATAGTGTTGGAAGGGTATGTCTGGTACATTAATATTACTTTTAAGTCTTATCCAGTCACTACAATTCAACCGATCGTACTATTTCAATTTGTTTAGCTAAGTTCGTATATATCGCTAATTTATTTTAAATTTAAAGTAACAGTTATATTAGTTAAAATGCTGTTTAAATTAAAATCCTTCTACCAACCTGCATCACAATATATGTCTTAAAAAGATTATATTATCACATTTTAACCACTGTATACGACCTACCGTATTACATCAATCTTTCCAAAAAATGCCATGTAAATAAATGACTTCTTAGTTGGTTATATAATGGAACGAGCAAAAGTGGTATATAAGTATAACTAGTAAAGTATAACCATTTACCCACAAAAGATTTCCCCTTATTAAATGAATCCATTATTCAAAAAGAGTAATCACAGGACTTTGTTTTCAATGAAAATCAATTAATTCTGGAGCATTTATCATTGATAACCGAATCAAATAAACTTTCTCGCAAACTTTCGCACTTTAATTATCGAATTTTATACTTTTTAAATGTCATTTGGCTTTTTGCATTAGTAAATATAACAGCTTTTAAATTCTAAGGTTAAAAATAGTATGTAACTATGAGTTTCTGGTCAAACGAGTTTTATGTGTTTTTATTTCTCTTCACTTTCATTTGCCAATTATTTCAAAGATTGTAACAATAATTAGGAAATACTATAAGTATTATTATTTAAAGTTGGATGAACAACTTGCAAATCAAAGTGTTATTGCTAATGTTAATGTTTATTGCTATACATTAACAGAATATGAGTTTAAGTTCTTTTGTCGTATTCACAGTAAAACAATACCTAATAATATTACTCAAACATTACGTTAATAAAAAAAACACCATAATGATATAAACATAGAAATGGTTATATCTTTTTGAAATTTGAATAACCTTAATAATCAACCATTTTTATAGTAGAGTCACATAAAAGTAACTTAATTTTAATTTACTATATATACTATATTATACTTTAGCGAACATACAAGACTGATGTATATTATAATGTCAATCAACATCAATTAAATGTTTTCTTTATACTATATCTGATAAATAGTGAAAATACGATAAAACATTCTTTGATTTGTCTAGTTTCCTGATTAGTATTGAGGTTGTTAAAGGCTTTACAAATATAACGTAACTATGGTAAATTTATTTATGAAAGTAGTTTTACAACTTTCATCTCGATCTATTCGCCCTCGGCATTTAGCGAATATTAAGTATACGTAATTTTAAAACACACACGCAATAACTTATATATTTTTACTTGAATCATGTAGAAAATATAGTATTTGGGTATCTGTTTCACAGTTTTAATGTGACATTTACTATCTAAATTATGAATTAAAATAAGGTATTCGTATATCAATCGTTAACGCTACCTATTTATTTACGCGTAATCTTTCCAATGTCAATTATAATAATTAATTATTTAAAAATAAAAATATTCTATCTTGAGGGATTCCTTTTCAGATTTTAGTAACGTAAATTGTGCTGAAAGAAGAGGTAGAGTTAGAAGTAAAATGCTATCTCAATTAATTAGACAAAATTATATTAAAACTATATTTAGTTTGATAACATAACTGGGCCTAATGGATTTCTTTGTTTCACAATGCTAAGAAAGAATGAAAGCACTCTACCTTGAATGCTTATCATTGGTTGGAAATTTTTTTTCGCTATTTTCAGCACTTTCCACTTAGTGGTTTTAATATAATATTCTTTTCTTTCTTCTCACTGAGGTGATCTTCTTACAAGCTTGCTTATAGGTCATTTATCTTGCTGAAAATAGACTTTATTTTATCTTCGGGTTTTCAAGTCTTTATCTATCTTGTGTAATGCAGGTACTCGGTACAAGGGGGCTGATGGTCACCCGTAGTCTAAGTGTCCACGGCAAATATCAATGGATGTATGGATTGCCTAGAGTGTGAAGTCGAGTGAAGTCGAGTAGAGTATTCCTCTCGGTCACGCCGACTTTCTTGAGGCCGGTGATGGTGGCCTGAGGAAGAGCACCACGAGCGCCGATGACTACGGGGATAACTTCTCCCGACGTAGTTCCGAACAGCCGCAGAACAGTTCGAAGCAGAGGCTGATAGTTAGTTACCTTCTGCAATGCAGCTATAGAGAGTGAATCGCCGTTCTCATAGGGAAGGGTGACGTCGAGGATAACTGACCGGTCTCGTGAATTTATGACTAGATCTGGCTTCAGTTTCTCCCCGCCCAAGACGAACTCTTGTTCTCTTGCGACGACAGCTCCTCTTCTCTTGCATTGATCTTCTATCTTGCCAACTACCCAGTTGTGGCGCTCTATCCTCGCCCGCCTCCCAGCGGAGCACTCGCCGATGACGTGACCAGGGGGTTTCCGGTTTCAATTGACATCGCCTACAGATCGTATCGATTTGCCGATCTGCTCGGCCAATAGCTGTTCTTGTCCCGAAGGTGTTGGTCCTTAACTTCAGAGCGTCGATGAATTGTCCTGGCTTAAGGGCTTGCTGATTCAGGAGCCAGTGGTTACCAAGAGGGTTATTACGGAACCACTGGACACCCTGGCCATGAGTCTGAAGAGACGCCCAACTCTCCTGTCTTGTATTCTTGTTTCGCCCGCCGCAGGTCCATGGCTGATGGTGGGAACGGAATTCCCAGGCGCCCCGCGAGCTCTTCAGCACGGTTGTTCCACCCACCGATTCTGCCCAATTCCTCCAGCAGGGGGTCCTCCATCATCAGCAGTGACGTTACGGCTCTTAACCCACAGAGCCGGGACTGGAAGATGAGGTGCGGGAAGCCAAGGCCCCCGTCCTTCTTTCTTGTGTAGAGAAGTCCGTCGGTAGTGCTGTGGTGAAGGTGGAGTGTCTTCTTAACTTCCTCTCTGAGTGTGGCATCGACCCTCTTTAGATCATTTTTTGAGGGCGTATCGATGGCGAACCGGTGTGCGAAAGCAGGCACGATATACTGCATCAGCAGACATACCTTCTGCTGAGGCTTGAGTGCGAGACGGTGGACTCTTGTGGCGGCTTCGCACAGGGTATTCAGGTGCTGTCTGTTCTCAAACCCACCGCGGATGGTAAAGGTGAGCCCGAGATACGAGAACTCAGTGCTGGCTGCGAAGGACGTCAAGGGTTGGCCTTGGATGGTAAGATTTACAAGTGTCGTCACCCAGGAGTCCCCCTTCTTCCGGATGTCAAAACAGCCGCACTTTGCTGCAGACAGCCCCATTCCCACTTCCTTGAGGTAATCTTCGGTCCTGAGGAGTAGTCTCTTCATTTCAACCTCATTGTTAGCAAACAAAGTGATGTCATCGGCATACGCCATGGCCGCCAACCGCCGCCCACCGACGGTGAAGCCGTCCCCCGAAGCTTGAAGTTCCTGGAGGAGCGGGTCCACCACCAGATTGAACAACAGCGGCGCCAGTGGCTCACCTTGTTTGACTCCTCTTCGTAGAGTAATCCTCTCTCCAAAGTTTCCAAGTATTGTTGAGCAGTCAGAGTACATTTCTCTTACGGTGCTCAATGAGACAGGGTGATACCCAATGGCTTCGAAGCACTTCGGTGATTGCCGCATGGGATACGGTGTCGAATGCTTTACTCACATCCAGTTGTACTCCAACTACTTGGCTCTTCTTTCCCTGTCTGATCACCTCATTGAGGATCCAGCAATTGACGTGGCAGCAATTACCAGGCCGTAATCCATGTTGCCTCGCTGAGACGAAAACTTGTCCCAGCAGTCGAGATTCAATGAGACCACTGTAGAGGCGAGCAGTAAGGGGAGCGATTGTTATGGGCCTCCAGTTTTCAGGCCGGGTATGATCCTTGCCCGGCTTTGGTAGCAAATTTGTCCTATTTGTCCTCCAGGTTGTGGGGAAGACACCACGGAAAAGCACGATGTTGTACAACACAGCGAGCGTCTTGGCTGCGTGCGGATAGGCGGTTATCCCCTTCTTTGTTACACCGTCCAGTCCCGGGCCCCACCAGGTTTGAGTCTCCTTATTCTCTTCGTCACTTCAATACTGGAGATAGGTTCAACAATGGCGTCAGGCTGAGGGTCGAGATGAGGGAGTGGTAGCGTGGAATCACAAGCCGTGCCCCAGAGTCCTTTGAAGAGGGCGACAGTTTCTTCCTTTGGAGGGTCGATCCTTGGCCCTTGTTGAGCCAGATCACCTAGGTTATTCTTGATGACCAGGTCGGCCAGGCGAGATGGATTCTTCTTCCAAAGATCTTGGGTCTTGGCGTAGCGGGTGACGTTCCGACGCGTCCTCTCGGTTCTTGAAGGTCTAGTCCCTCTGACGTTGGCAGGTCGACCGGCTGGTACTGGGGCGGCAGCCTTCATGGCAGCATGGAGCTCCTTTACCAGAGCGTCGAGTTCCCCTTGAATATCGCCCTCTCGTTCCGCCAGTTGCCGGAGTCGAAGTCCGATTGGGTCGAGTAGTTGGATTCCATTTAGGTTGTCAAGAACTTCTGTCCAACGTTCTGACTCACTCGAAGTCGGGACTGTTTGCTCGGGCTCTAGTGACGGTGGTGGTATCACTGCCTCTGGTGCTTCAGGAGAAACATCCAGTCCCAGTACGATTGGGACGGGGTTTTGGTCGATTCTTCCTCCAGGAGCTTCTGGTGTCCGACGCTCCATCTCTTCAGGCTGGTCTACTTCAGGTTGTCTTTGAACAGGTGTGTCTTCATTAGTGTTGTCTTCGTCCGGGATGTCGTCTTCGGGTTGGTCGTCATCTTCAGGTTGTGCGTCGTGTCCTGGTTGAAAGTCATTATTAGGTTGTTGTTCTACATCGGTTCGTGGATCTTCTTCTGCAATTTCTTCTTCTTCTTCCACTTGGTCTTCTTCCACTACCTCCTCTTCCACTGGTAGCTCTTCTTGAGGCTCCTCTTCTACATGCTTCTCAGGGTCTGGCCGCGGGCGCTCCAGCAGGCCTCTAGCCCGGAGGGAATGTGTCCTATCTCTTACTTGTCTCTCCGTTTTTCTTGGCAGTTCCACTGCGATGAACTGGGCATAACCCTGACGTCGTCCATTTGCAGTGTACTCCCAGTAGCGTCTTCTGAGTATATCGTCCTCTTCTGGTGACCATAGAGTGGAACTTCGTATCAGCAGTGGTGGTGGTGGTGGAACGAGTCTCTCGGCATTCCGGGCGTACGGTTGACATGTGTTCCGTTGTAGGGCCAGGCCTGAAGGTCTTGAGAAGCTCCTACCGCAGACACAGATATGTTCCGGGCCTGGAGCAGTTGGCGTAGGTGGACCTCTACATCTGGCGTAGTGGACGGCCACTCCATTCCATCTACGATGGTTTGATTGGCACTTTGTACACCGGTAGTGGACAGCCTTGTTGCTGTGTTGAGAGTCATGATGAGCTCTGAAGTCGACAGCCCTGGTAAACCAGGACTGGCAGAGCTGACAGATGGAGGCTTCCCATGGGTATGGGTAAACCACTAAGTCCGGGGGTTGGACCAGCAGCCCCATAAGGGGTGTTGTCTGCTAAGTCCAAGCCCTCCTGTCGGTTTGGGTTAGTCCAAGCCGGGGGGGGGAGAGCCTCCCCACCGGAGTCCGAGGCTTATCATTTGAGACATTGAAAACAATTACAAAAGATTCAGCACATTGAGCAGTTGACCCAATGCACCTACACCGCCATGGAGGGGCTGCCTCCTCAACGGCTCGACGGTACGCCGCGACTTTCGCCAACTCACCCTCCTGTGAGCCTCCTCCCAAGGTGTTGGTAGGGAGGGAAAAACGTGTCAGGTGTTAGCATCCTCACGGCCTAAAGTCGTTCAGCCGTCCTTCAGGTCCACATGACCGTCAGGCAAGAGAAAGTTCCCAGCGTCCACCGCGTGGAGGTCCCTGAACTCCGAAAAACCGTTAGGTTTTATTCCGGTACATCCCACAAGGAGATACAGAGTCCCTATGACACACGAGAACTGAGTGTTTTCTCAGAAGCGAATCCCGTTCGGGTTCCTGCTTAAGAGAGTCATAGTTACTCCCACCGTTTTTAACAACATTAACCTCCCCGTCTTCTGGTCTCTTCTACTAGGAATGAACATTCCCCTTATAATAAGAACCGTATGTTTACCTAAAATTGATTTGGTATATTATATAATAATATGCATGAGATAGGTGTGTTATCCGCATTCAAGGAAAAACACTACAGTCTTGCTTTGAGTATTTTAAAAATACCCTGCCAAGTGTCTTTATATTATTATGCATTATTAAGTATTGCATTATCCTCTGATCTATATTAAGCATTGCAAAAATATAATTCCCAAGTTATTAGTAGTACCCTACAACAATAGTTAATACTGTTTATTTGTCGTTTTGTATATTTCAAAGAATCATATTACACAGTAAACTATGCGTTAATAATAAAACTCTAAACCTTATCTGAGATATCTGTCGACAATCGACACTTAACTAAGCTGTTTTCGGACATGTCTCGTGTATTTTCTCAAGTAAACCGCTAAAGGGTCACTTGAGCTCTACAACGGTCCTTATTTTATCTTTATTGCACTTCAGGGAATTATAAAAACAATAATAAATACCCCCTGCATTAAACTTATAATATTAATTGCTGTTTGTGAATGTTTTCTGCAGTTAAATGTAGCCTTAAAAGAAATTAACATTTAACTTTATTCGTTAAAAAATATTACAAACTTCTGTTAGCAGATTATTCATAATTCGGAAATAAAACTGATTTTTAATGTGTTTAACCTTATCTTTTCACATCTTTCATATCTTTCCAAGATTAAATACAAATTTTCTACCAACACTTAACAATAATTGTAATTGGTCTTGTGGGTATTGTTATTTTTAAATATTTTCCCATTTCTCCAATACATGTTCAGATAAAATTTTACATTTCTAAATTAAAACATTAAATCTTGTTAAATCTAAAAACGGCTTCAATGATTTCCTCCAAATTGTTGGAAATATCTTAGTTTTATGCTAAATACAATATCCATGCCAGGCTCTGTTCTGGAAAAATTAATTTTTCATTAAAAACGTAAAATTAAGTTTTAATATTTTTAACAGAAGTCTCTTATGGACTGTAAAGTAGCTATGACAGTTTTACGAAAATGTAAACAAATTGATTGTAACATAATGGTCGTAACAAATCATCTACGGTACAGTAGCAAATTACAAAATAGAGTACAAAGGAAAAGAAAATTTCTATGAATCCTATTGAGCATTGATTATATAATACATTCGGATTGTATGATGTATTACAAACCAAAGGAATAATTACGACTGTTCAAAAACGTTAAGTGTTTTACCGCAAAACACTATTCACCAATATTGAACTAAAAGTCTAAAGGATTGCCAAGGATGTTTTGTAGTTGTCGACGATGCGCCGCCAGAATTGATACGTTATTCCACGATCCCTAGTAGTTATGACGTTCCGCGATCCCAGTGACTAACGCAATAATGGTCAACAGATGTTATGTATCATGAGTTTTTATATTGAAGTTTATTGTAAGGATTTTATAGACTCCTCATCCACATGGAAAGGTTTGTTAGTTAAATAAGAATGAGTTTATGTCTACCGAAAACAAATTGACTTTTCAACTTAATTAATCATATCAAAACTGAAATTAGATGTAGGCTTATAGGTTCCATTTTCATACCTCTTGAACAAATCAAACACCTCGAGAAATGCTCGGTCACCTGGTACTTAATATTATTTGAGTTATTCAGCAAATAATGAACAACGAGAAAATCTATTTTGTTGTTTTGTGTTGAAACAAATAAACAAAAAAATATGAGGAAAAATGGTAAAGCTGTAATGGTATTTATTATAAAGGAATAACACAAAACTATCGATATTCTATCATCGGCAGTAATTATTCAAGCTCATTGAGACCACATCCATATTGCATGAAAAAATATACAAAAACGAATAGTTTGTGACAACTTTTAGGACTGTGGTAATACGGGATGGACGAATATCCCACATAGTATATGCCAAAATGGAGTTTTAAAAATCCTCATTCTATTTCATCCCCATTCAATAAGTAGGAATGAAGGTCTAAGCTACAATGGGCATAATATCCCGTTTTAGTTTCTATCTTAAAACAATACAATGCAACTTTCAAATAGATTAAACACAATCACTTTTAATGGTCACGATAATAACTATATTATCAATAGCCTATTAAGAGTCCTTGGAGGCTAATGCCCAATTTGGATGATTTCAATCCAAAGATAAGCTGAAGAGTTTATTATTATCCAAAAATAGTTTTTCAAACACCAAAGTGATTATAATTTAAATATCTTGTATACTATGAGATTAAAAATTTTCTTTGTTGTTTTGAATTGATTTCCAAGGGAGTTCATGGAAGCCAACGACATGATGGATTTGCCTGCCATAAGGGCAATGTTAATTTCGTTATTTTTAAACAACCTCTGAAAAGTTATTTACAACCTCAAAATATTTTTTCAAATACTAAAGTGATTGTAATTTAATATTCTAAAGTTAAATAACGTGGGATTAAAAAGTTTCTTTGTATTCCTTAAACTGTTTTATGAGATAGAATTTATAGGTTCCGAGGATGAATCGTAATGTTTATAAAAACCCGAGTAGCAAATTATTTATATTTTAAAAAGCAGATCTTTACCACTTTTTCGTGTCCATCACACACGTAAACTGTAAACATAATAAAAGATCTGCTTTGTTTCGGGAGAGAGGTTGTATACACAGAGGCTGGGTGCTGACTTTCAATAGAAGAGCTTTGCACTTACAATACTTTAGTGTGCTGAATCCAGCGGATTTGTAACCGGTACGGTGTATAAACAGATGACTTGTTATCTTCATTACTGGTCAGCGATGGATGTATGGTATAAAGGTATAAAGGTATATATTGCTATGGTTCATAGAACCCAACCGGTGCGAACATTAAGTAGGATTCTGATTGGGACGTATTAAGCTTACTTACGTTCAGGTAAAGGATTTTAAAAGTTATAAAGGCTTTTAAATGTTTTAATGCTTAGGACGGACTTTGAAACAATAATCTAACTCTCTACTTATTTATTGTATCGTACCGTTAGAATACTTTTTACGGAAAAACTTGTATACCGACTACAAGCGTAAACTTAACAGTTGCATTAGACCTTAGACCAGAAGATTAAATTGTTCATAATCCTTAAATAATAAATTGATATTAAAACCAAAAATTGGATTATTTAATTTGCATCAGACTATTGTATTTGTATCCCTATTTTACGTGCATATAGTTTTGTGGTTTTTAAAGTTGTTTATTTAATTTGTCTAAAATAGGTAATTCCTCTTATCTTGAGCCTAATTCATTGGGCCGGAGATTCAATTATTCGTCCATTCGTATTTTTTCGTGTAGTTCAAAAGATTTTTTTTTCAAATGCTCAATATAGGTAGTATTTTATCCCGAAAGACAGTTAAATAAATACAGTATTTTATTATATCTGTAAATTGCCAATCTTACTTGAAATAGTTTTGGTGTAAAGCTGGATTATCTACTCTGTTCTAGTCTAACAAAGAGTAACACTGTCTATTTCCCAGATATCCATATATAACACTGAATTGAAGTGATACATTGAGTTGTAATGAATGAAACAAAAAAATAACTTGACAACATTCAACAAATATTTTGATAAAAAGAATATAACTATTAAATATACTAAACAGAATAAAAAATTATAGCATTATTTTAAATACGAAATTTCTCGTTCGGTGTGTGAACTAGCTAAGTTGTAAAAGATAACGTTTCGCTCACATGTTCTTCACAAGTCAGCAAGCCAGGTGAAGTGAAATTGATACAAACTCCAACTTCAACTATATTATGCATTATTTATTTATTCCAATGATATCGATCATGGTTAATTAACTTACCACATATAATATAGTCCCCAACGCAAACGTGTAATTCAATGCTTATTATAAACTACGCCCCCTTTTGATTTGGGGGCCTGAAGCCTAGCGATCTAAAGGTGATTTATGAGTTATAATGATTGAAAGTCTATTTAAGCAGACAAATTGTCTAAACAAAGATTTTTTTTTTTTAGTGTTGCCAATATTGCAGCACTATAACATCCGATCACTAGGGTAATATTTCTCTCGGGTTGGTACCCCTTGACAGATTGAAGAATGTGGTTGATTTTGCAACCCTGAAATTCATTTAACTGAGTCTTAAATCCCCTGCTCTTTTCTTTACTAAGCTTTACATTGCGTTATAAATAGCATGTGTTTAGTGTTCTGGTATTATTTTGATTATAATCAATCCTTCGATTCATTGATTAACTTGTTCTCATTTTTTATCCTGTAAACAACGAAAATTAGAACACCAAATAAATATGGCATTACATAAAACCGTAATAAAATAAAAAAATCAAACAAAATAGGCCTACATGAATCTTTAAACTTATTTAGTCAAGAATGGTTTTCATTTTGTGACAAAACACTTATTAATTTATGGAAAAAAGTTTAAATAACATCACTAAAATACGGTAATCTAATGAACAAGAAAAATAGATTTTGAAATCATATCAGAGATACCCCATTAGTAGTTATAGTACATTAAATACGTAATAATTTGACAGGAAAATATGTTAAAAATGAACTGCAGTTAGCTATGTTGAAAAAGTGCACTATTTTTATGCATAATGTGTTGTGGTAATACGAAAAGTCCACTTTGAATACTAGGTAAAAATAATTGGTTTTACAGTGAAATCAGAAGCTCTTCCGTGACTTCTTAAGATAACTAGTTTGAAGCAATCCGATCAATTGTCATATTAGCTGCACACGTAGTAGCTTGCCTATTTTTATACGTGTGAGGGCAACGTGAATCTGTGTCAGCCATATTTATCTATTTATGTGTACGACCGTAGGAAATTATGAATGAGTGTGTCGTCTCACATATCACTGTATGAATTTAATATAAATTATGAGACTGTAAATGCATAGTTTTTCAGGAATAAGATTATTTTAAAACACAATGTTTTCAAGTATAAATGTAAAGGTGAGATGGTTCCATAATCATCTAGACATGGTGAACAGATGTGAACTTGTTTGAACTCGTAGTACAAGGTGAAAATATAATTAATGTTGTCAACTACCGTATCTCGAAGTTTGCAGCGTCGCTAGTGAAGTTAGTAGCTTTACATACTTAGGACCTTATTAAGAATTATAATAAAATATGAAAGTTTTTAAACACTCGTTTGAATAATTTTTTTTTTTGTTTTCCCATTACCTAGTAATAGAATATATTCAGTATAATTTACCTTTTTCGGTAGCCTAAGGTGTCAAAAGTGTTTTGCAGAACGCGTTTCATTTCCTAACATTCCGAAGATATATTATATTGAACACTTTATGTAATTGATAAGGCTGAGACAACTAACATTCGCATGTCATGGAATCAAAGTTATGCAAAAAAAATATATTATTGCTAAATTTAGAGGGTTATTCATTGGCAGAGAAGTAAGGATTTATGAAGGACGTGACGAAGGAAAAATAAAAATTACACATCTTTAGGGTGTTACTCCATTTGAAGTAAGAACGTGCCTTCTCAACAAACAAATAAAAAAAATAAAAAATCTGCATAACACTGATAAAATTGCAGAAGTGTGTACCACAAAAGATCCACCATTACGAGTTTAATACTATTTAAATATTCTTCCAAAAACATTCTTTGTTTTATATTCATAAAAAAGAAGATAAACCAGTTAACATAGGAACAATAACTCCTATGACAGACCGTATAAGAACTTCATACATGAATGATCAACCATATTTAATTCAATGATGAATGATTTGAAGATTCATTGAATGATCAACCATATTTTGTAGCTAACGCAATAGTCATTATTGTTTCTACACCTATTTATTACTCATTAAACAATGCTAAATGCTCACATCTTTTTTTTTATTTCCCTCTTTTAGTCGCAGTTAGAAAAATTGTCGTAAGCCTTTTGATCGATTTTGACGGGTTTCGCCTAGTAGAAGTAGCCTAATGAAAGGTTTATAAAACACTTGATAGGCCTACATTAACATTGAGCACCAATGACTAATTTTTGTCTTCTGACTTGTAAATTTGCAACTATTTGACTGAAATATGAATTGTACAAAAAACCCATTACTATAGTATGTGCTTAAGTCAGTTTCAAAAACCTAGTAATATTGACGTATAACCTCTCTTTCATCACCTGTATAAAAACATGAGCATATTTAATTTAAGTTATTCTCCGAGACAATGAAAATTATATAACCAGTGTTTCTAGCCACCATTTGTATTTGTATGTGAATTGTTTTTTTTTCATCCAACACATAGTTTTATCAAGTGGCCTTCCTGGTTTGACTACAAGTTCCCGACACTCTCTTCAAAACCTTCACATTTCAGGGAGGAACATTTTATTGTCGGTGAAAAGAAAGGAACGAATTTTACTAAACCGTAGGTTAAAACTTTTTAAAAAAATATTCTGAGCTGCTCAGATATTTTTGTTGCCAAATCAAAAACAATCCTATTTCACCGAAACCTCTGTTTAAACCTTGAGGTTTCCCTGAAGATGTTGAAATCACTGTGGGAAATATCCGTAGTGTAAACATCACGTTTTGGAGACCACCAGTACAAGTCAGCGACTTTTAATGTTACTTTAGACTCTAAAAACCTGATGTCTAAGATAACAAAGTATATAGGTTTGATTGTTTTGAATTTCCGAAATTATAAATATTTGCTGTTATCAAATATTTAAATTCATGAAATAACTTATACAGTATAGATTTGTTCAATTTAGTCAACCACTACTTTTAATAATTCACCACAACAATTAAGGAGAAATTGCTTTGTTTTCACTAATGAAGGAACTTCATTGTTCAATTACACAATAATAGTTGCGACGAAAGTCCACCTGCTGTTGTCTCGAGTGCAACATCTGCGTTTATATAAACCGGTATGATTATAAAAACATTGCTTATATAAATAACTAGAATAAACTTCCATATTTGATTTATTGAACTTGATATTAGTTTTATAAGGATACACTAGTATATATTAAGTAAACTAAGTTTGCCAATGATGTTTAAACAAACTCTATTCATAATCACCATGAAGAATGACATCTTTAATTATATTGAGCAGTTGAGCAGGGGTACGCAACGCACACAGGCAACTGTTGAAACTTACATCGGACATTACAGTATGTATTTAAATAATACAGAAAAAGTAAGTGCTCTGTTAATTGAAGCGGAAAAAGAAGATGAGATACTGGGTTCATCTCATATACAGGGTGCTCAAAAATGGTGGGGGGCATAATTTACTTACTGATTCCTTGGGTCAAAATAAAGAGAAAATCAAGGAATATAATTTATTCCAAAACCACTTCGTTAACCAGATATCCGCAATTTTGTGTTTTTTACATAAAAATTCTTATATTTGAAACTGTTAAACGGATCTTAATAAAACTTGCTATGTATATCAAGGTAGAAGAGACCAATGTAAAAAAATATTAATTTTTATGCAACCCAAAATTTCAAAACAGCGACCATTTAAATTTATTCATCTTAAAGTACTCAAAAAGGGCTGATTTTAATAAAAATTACCAAAAAAACTCTTTTATTTAGAATTTCTAATTCCCTATCAAACGATACCAAGGCTGAAAAATCTAATAAGAAATAGCTGAAATATTTTTATTTTTATTTATAAAATGATTTATAAACTTGACTAACTTCTGCCTTATTCTACCCCATTTTACAACTAAAAATCTTAATATTCAAACTATTTCTCATTTTATCTTTTTAGCGAATTTCCCTATAGGGTAGTAGCTATTACCGTAGGTGGCACGGTAAGACCTAGACCCGGGACCGATTTACTTTTTCATTTTGATGTCCCCAGAGGCCAAAAACACTATTCGTTCAAATTTTTATATATGTATATATATATATATATATATATATATATATATATATATAGACATATATATATATATATATATATATATATATATATTTATAGACATATATATATATAGACATATATATATATATATAGACATATATATATATATATATATAGACATATATATATATATACGTCCGTGAACGCGATAACTTGAGTAATTTTTGTCCGATTTTGATGAAATTTGGTTTAAAGGTGTAAAGCGGGATAAACTTGAATGAGTTCGCGAACCAGCACGATCGGACCATGGGAACGGGGCTTTACGGGGGGTTTTATGGGGTAAAAATTGGTTTTTCTCACTTTTGACCCTCAAAACACAAAATTTCCCAATTTCTCTTTAGACCTTTTTAAAGAGCTTAAAAAAACAAATAATTTAGTATATAAAAGTATTTTTGTTCGATTATTAGTAACGGATAAAATTAAAAAAATTGTAAGTTTAAAATTCCCATGTTATTCTTATGGAGAATATTGTCAAATGTTGTAGTTTGCTTGTTTATGAATATATTTTGATAAAACTTGGCAAATTTATTTATTTTGTACTAAGCTATCAATATTTTACTCAAAAACACACTTTATTAGTTTCCTTGTAGCAGCAAACCTAGGTACTCGTTAAACCTAATGTTATTAAAATATATTTAACTGAAAATCAATTCAGACAAATGGAAATTCGCTTAGTCGGCAGGTTTGCTGCGGCGGGGGTATTTTAATTTGGTATCGTTTAATAGGGGATTAAAATTCCTAAATAAAAGTGTCTTGGCATGTTTTCATACTATCAGCCATTTCTGAGTAATTTAAGTTTAACAAATAAATATAAATGTCCGCCATTTTGAAATCAAGGTGATAAACAGTTCACACTCAGCTTCGGCTCAGTTGCATCCGAAATTCGCAAGTCAACTTTTCATCAGTCTTCCGCCACTGCATTTATAGTGATGTTACAGTCAATAATATTTTTATAATGTTGTAAAATCGTTCATTTCATACTAAGCTATCAACATTTCAAAAACACAGATTATTAACTTCCCTGTAGCCACAAGCCTTAGTACTTATACCTATTCATTTTCTTTAAATAGAACATAAATGTGACAATTTAAAGGGAATATCTTAGTGGGAATCTCGCCAAGTGGTTGTTTTAATTAAGATAATAGGGCGACGAGCTGAGTTATCTTAGTTAAATAAAGAATGATTGTTTTCTTTGTCTGAGAACGGGATGACCACTTGAAACTTAAATTTGTGTGGTAGCTTTGATTTTAGGTCCCATTTTTCTCTTACGAGACTTTGATTTTCAACGTGTTGTATGCATATTGTGAGGCTTTTGATCAGTGTATTGGAGGATAATGAACCATAAGTAGGTTGATTTGATTTAAGTATATAATAATTGATCCATTGGGTTGAAAATTCACCTATTTCCTAAGAATCACAAACAAATGAGGGATCATCAAATCTGAAAGTAAGTATAGTTTATTGGTCAAAGTTCATCAGTTCTTAAAATATTTTCATCTACTTGGTCATCTTCCCAAGGTACACGGAATAAACATCTTAGCATACAAAACCACTTGTATCAAATATCCAAGAGGAAGAGGGTCAAATGTTGAATTCAAATGGTGTTAAATATAATCTTTAGTGTAGGTAGTTGATTTGGAATTGTTTTTCATTACTTAATTTACTTTACTCATAAACTCAACAGATGCTAATCGTCATTTTATACTTAAAACATAAATTGCATCAATGCCAATCTTTTAAATTATGTGCATGCTATAAGCAATTAAAGCAAGTCTGTTTGATGTTGATGACATTTTTGCGTTAATTTGCAGATGAAGCACGAACATTACACAATTAATAGAGATATATTATATTAATTGTCATTACAAAACAAACTCTGGTGCTGTATTTATTTGTTGTGGATTCGTTGCGACGTTTGAACGTTGAGCAGCAGCAGAGGGTAGGCCTATAGTGTAGCCTTTGTACCTTTGATGTTAACATACCTTGTAGTTTGACCTACCTTAGGCTACATGAAATTCAGGAGGAAGAACAATCTTTATTTGAAATGGATGCTTCTTCCATGGATTTACAGTGATCTTTTAAGAAGCTTATCAAGGTGTTAGACGTGGTAACATTATTATTATTATTGCTAATTTCGTGGTTTTACCCGTAAAATACCATAGTTACTCCCTGCAACTATTATCAAGATTTTTTACAATCCAATAGGAAGGTATGTGTCTTGTTTGCTCTTACCGTTTATTATATATATATATATATATATATATATTTACTTATTGTATTATGATAAAACAATAAGGGTAAGCTGTGGTTCACCCATACATATTACAATCTAATAACACGGGCAGGGGGGGGGAGGGTAAGCGTAATTATTTTTACATTCTTAAAGGGGAAAAACCTTGCAGCTGAATACATTATAAAACCAAACCACCAAAAGTTAATCTGAGAAAGTTTTGTAATACCAGCTTGGTAAGGTTACTTAATGTTTTAATGAGCGAAATTCATTAATATTCTCTCACAGTGTTAATTAGAAGGAATAAACCTATTCATTGCCTTTGAAATATTTTCTATGATTCCGCTCTTTGTGGAAGCAAAATATTATTTATGCTAATTATATTACCTCAATAGCATTTGCATTAAGGTCTATTTGCGTGTTTTTTTCATACATCATTTATGTCTAATTATAAAAATACAACGCAACAAATGTTTTTAAATAGTTTAATAAAAGAACTTTACTATATTTGTTAATATTACACAACTGGTACCGGCTTAAAGGACTGCTTTGGCATTGATGTAAAGAAAAACAATTTTTAAATATACTATTTTGTGTTATAAATGTAACCAAAATAGACCAACACATCGATATTAACTAGAAAGCATTGTTGGACCGAGACTATATGATACATCTCACAGTTTAATGAATCTATAAGAAAACCGAATTGCTTTGCACTTTATTAAAGCATATTAAAAGTCCACTATTATGAAATAAGAAATCTATATTTAAATGGAATAAGTTCTAAGATACATATGAGTAAAATAGAATTTCATCAAGATTGTTATAGAGGGTAAGTTTATAGCTGCACATTGCATAGTATGAATATATTAACTGCGTAATTTTACAGATGATTCGCCTCGGTTTATTTCAAATTTAAATCAAAACTGTAGGTACATTTTTTTATGGCACTAAATTGTAGTGCCATACTTAAAACCCTCTATGTACGATGTACCTACCTGTCACATTCAAGTTGGTTGTACTGTATATTAAACAGTAAACATAATAATCTTGAAAGATATACCATGCATTTTAAATTTATAGAATACAACAATACCAATCTGTGATTAAAATTGTGATGTAATAGTCGGTTATTCCCGCTTTAAAATAAATAAAATGCAATATATTGTCATAACTAAGGCATGGCACATTGCAGGGAGATATCTTCTATATAAGAATTTTCTTAGTTGTAAAACATAACCGATCCCACATTTCACGTCCCACACGCATCACAAGATGTCACTTCGTAGGTTTTCATATTTATCTGCAATCCAATTTGTATTCTTGTAGGCACATTTGACTTGTCAATTTAAGTGTACACATTATCAATGTATAAAAAAAATATGATATGAACTGAATTAAAAAGGCTAGTTAAAAACTGTCATAGGTAAATACTTTAGGAATACATAATTACATAATATGAATCCCACATAACTGTAAATATCACTCGATATGTTAGGTTCTGTATAAACAAATGATATGGCAGTTCTAATACCAATAAGAGGTCGCGAAAGTGATATTTATATCGTGCCAAATCTTTATTCGGGTGTAAATTACTTACAAATAGATTGGCTAAGAATTTATCGACAATGGTCTACATTTGATAACAGAACGTGTCATTTCTAACCACACAATATGATTCTGCATTAGAATATCGCCCATCTTCCTTATTAGTAGAATAAACTGTTTGTATTAACTCAATTAGTTAGGAATCGAAAGAAAAATGTAAAAGCCTAATTGGATTTACTTCCTTAATATTGCCAAGGGAGATATTTCATCTTATAAAAAGGCCATTTGACTGCCTTTTTGCGACTGTACTAAATTATCTTGGACCTCTTTTCATCACAATCAGCGATAAATTATTTACATACATTTACTAAATGATATAAAATGTGGCTTAAATACAAGAATATTTATGTGAACGTGGTTGTGATCCTACTACTCAGTGGTTGGAATTTTCCTCTAGTACAAATACATCATCCTACGGAGTACCGTTCCTCATTGTATTTCGTAAATGGACATGAAGGCATAGGGGCCGGTTTTAAATGTCTTTATATTAGTAAGTTATACTTAAAATAATGTAACAATGAGCAACTATGGTTACCAGTTCAAGTTCACAAACCATACAACCATCCTTAAAACTTCTTAGTCGATATTTCTTCACCTTACACAATAGCCTATATTGCTAAAACCCTTAACTGAAAATGTACTAATTTGAAACGTTACTAAAAGCTTGGGTTGGCGATACTGCAGAATATGTTATGGTATTGTGGTATGGTATCAGCTTTTGATCAATTTAAATTACTTTATTTTACTTACTTACTCCCTTTTATTAATATTTCGATAACTCAACACTTTTTAGTGGGATTTCCATATTACAAAACTGTGGGATTAACTATTACATTTGGTTGGCAGCAACGGTTGTACCATTTAAGAGGTCTAGTGCGTTTTTTCAAATATCTATTGAAGGGATAGTTTCATTGATATTTTAAAATCACAGATGGATTGATGACGTATGAAAATGTGATAGGACTAACACTACACCCATGAGGTATATGTTAAGAGCATCACTATAAGCATGGTTGATTATAAATTAGTACAGCCATTTCTACTAGATTTGTTTGTATTTTAACAATGTCGATATTGTATAAAATAACGATATACAAAACGAAGTACAGTATTGGATTTTTATGTAATGAAATTAGTCAAGAGGTATATTTAAACATTCTAAATCGTAACCAAAACAATATTTCTATTGTACCTGTAATATAGAAGGCTATATTACATTGCCAGAGGAATATTAAGTTTGTGTGTGTGGTTGGCTGCACTGCTGAGTGACGTCACCGATGAGGAACGATGGCACGAAGCGGAGTGGAACGCAGTCGGAATGATCATGCAAAGTAGTAAGTTGTCCCTAGTATCGGGTTCTTTTAACTTATTAATTATCAGTAGTGCATTTACTACAGTACCAAACCTACCCAGGCTTATTTGTTATTTTGTAAATCTCTTTGGTGTTTTACTAACTCTACTCTGCCACTTCTGGTTAGATAGTGACGATAGTATGCATTGGCCCCATTAGGCCTAATAGGTCGGTCTGACCCTACATTAGCATTTCAATTTTCAACATTATCGTTTACATTAGCGAAGGCACATTTGGCAGGATATTTTGATCAAGTTTTGGATTGTTATTTACAGGATTTCCCAACTCGATAATCTCTGGAAATTGTACGTCTCGGTAAACTGGTTAATTTATTGACTGTCGTATATGTGTGTACAGAGTTTTTCCTTTGTACCCTACCATTTTTATCTCTAATCAAATAGGATCGAGGCCCCCACTTTTAAATAATATTTTGACTGGTTAACATACACCATATTTTCATAAATAAAATGTGAGTTATTAAAATCTTTTATAGATTTTACATTTTTTCCAATGTAACCGTTTGATTTTTTCTAAAAATTCACAATAGACTCCTTTACCCCCATCTGAGCTTTAGGTTCAAGAGCACTTTTACTGAGAGGAATTTTAGCTCTGAAAGTTCCACTAATTAAAGCTTGTGAATTTGTTAGTCCTGTCCCTTTTACAGGAGTTGATCTACATCCAAGTAGGCCTAAAAGGGCCTCACTTTCGTACTCTGATATCTTTAGTTGTTTTTTAGCGATTTGAACTGAATTCTATTAGATTTGGGATAATGAAGGCTACTGTAACACTACCTACCTTTGTCTAAAAGTAAGTCAGGTACAGAATGTGATAATAATTTTGATTCATTGGTGTTACGAATTCTGTATCTTTGCCAAAGAGAACATCTACTAACATTATCTGCAATATCAGCATTTATTCTTGACCAAAACACTTTTTGCCTGGACGTATACATCGTTTTTTTTTCAAATTCCATGCGAGGCTTATGTAACAAGGTTAACATCTTGGATCTTAACCTAAAAGATATTACTATTCTGTGATTCAAAAACCAGAGTCCCTCATCGACTGTCAGTCTATCTTGAAACCTACAGTAAAACCTAGTATGGATTGGAACTTTACTCATATCGGGAGGCCAACCAAAAAAGGCGACAGTATTACGTAATGTTTAATCATTTTATGTATACCTCTGTAACAATTTCAGATTTTCTATGTGCTGGGGACGTATGCTATTTAAGTCTGTGAACCACTTCATCGAGCTCATGATCATCGAACGACTCATGAATATATCTGGACATTAAATCTGCTATGAATATTAGTTTCCCAGGCACATCCTTAACATTTAAGTTAAGAGGCTTCGTCTCAAGAAGGCAACTCGCCATTAAGTATATTTTAAAAGTGATAAATCTGTTAACGTTTTCACTAAAACTACCCTAAAGAGAGGTGTTGGTAATCTAAACTCCATATCTTTTTTGACAGTGTCCTATTTATGAAAGCAGGTATGTTTTTTAAGTTTAAGGTTAGGTCCACACTTACTGCACATTAACATAATTTTGTACTGCCCGAAGCACCATGATAGATATTCTTCTATATATATAGCATGGTATTCATGGCATATAAACTAACTTTAAATAATACACGTACCTTTATTTTATTAGCTTTAATTTATTAACATAATTATGACAACATTACTCTGCTTGGGCAACTTAATAACAGGCGGCGGTAAGAGCGACAAGAAAACACACATAATATAAACTACAAGCCTTACAAGCCTAAAGGTCAGGCTTTTAATCGGTTTCATACGGTCCAAATAACATAAAATATGCCTATGTAACCAAGGAAACGTTACCCATTGCCGTTTCTTCTCACTATGTCAGTTCGAGCTCGTTTTATACTTCTACTGGAGTGAGTTTTGTGTGTGTTTGTGTGGTGGCTAATTATGCTATCCAAGTGTCATTATAAGATGCATGAATAAATATGTTGTACCGAATGCCATTATAGGAACGTTTAATATTGCAGATAATTCTATATATTTGATTCATTAAAGACTGAGATGATTTGGAAACAAAATATGTTCAAGTGATGTTCAAGTTAATGGTCAAGTGTTTGAACGAATGTTTTAGTTCCACAACTATCTAGTTTTATGGTGATCATACCTTAGTACAAGATGAAATGTAAAGTAATGTAACTTTCCAACTACCGTGTCTTGAAGTTTCATAATCACGAGCAAAGTTTAGTAACTTTACATATTAAAGACCCTGTTATCAACTAAATTAGAATACTAAGTTTTATAAATGCTTTGCATTGTTTTTTTGTTTGTTTTTTTTTCTTTTATTTACTGTTTTCAGTGTTCTTTCAAGATGAAGTAATGGGAGTGATACTTTTCTATTTAATAACGTGTTTATCCATATGAATTAAAACAATTAGTTTCTTGTAGTAATTCCTATTACAGTAAACAAAATAAAACATGTATTATAAATCTGAGTCAACTATTATAATACAACTTAATTATAGTTTATTTTTGTGTAATACAAACGAAATAATTTGATTAAATCGTTAAAATACCCCCGCCAAAGCGAACCTCCATACTAAGCGAATTTTTATTTGCATGATTGGATTCGCACTAATATGTCTCCTTGAAGAAATCATATTTATACCCTATTTAAATAGAACTAGTTTAACGAGTACTTATGTTTCTGCAACAGGCAGGGTTACAAAGTTTTTCTTGTAAAATGTTAATATTTTAGTAAGAAATAAGTTCATTTTCCGAATTTGATCAAAATATGTTCATAAACAAGCAAACTACAACAGTTTACTTATTCTCCATAAGAATAACATGGGGATTTAATTTTGTTTCGTCTTAACTATTAGGCGCATGATAATTCTTCAATATACTACGATAATTTGTTATGAAAATAATTGTTTTTATTAAGCTCTACAAAACTGTTTGGAAAGAAATTGCAAATACATATAGTAAAAATGCACAATTTTACTGATTATAGCATCAACGAAGGTCTAGAGGAGCAAGACTAAATTAGATAATCTTAAAGTTTCGACTGCATAGAGTTTTCATACCTGTGAACACGATGTTTAAGGTTTACGGACATCTAGCCGAGTTCAAATTTCAACATTTGCTATTTGTGTTCTATAAGAAAATTAACAGACTATGGTATCATGAGTTTAGACGATTGGATATTGAGGACTCACAAACACTGTATACGTAGTAATACCGTACAAAATAGTATATTTGTAGTTCAAACAAGAAATAATTAATTTGAATAACCTACTAATACATTATAACTAAAAGATAATTACGTACTGTACGAACACCTTTTTATCACAAACTGATAACAAGCTACAAAGTGAATTAACTCTTATTAAATAGTTGAAGTGATTTACACATTTGTATAAACAGATGAGATATTTATTAGCGAATTTCCCTATAGTGAATAGCTATTACCGATGGTGTCTATACTACCTAGGACCGATTTACTTTTGAATTTGATGTCCCCAGAGGTCAAAAACACTGTTCGTTCAAATTGCTATATATCTTTTGTTCTATATATATCGAATTTTTATATATACAGGGTCGGGCAAAACTATGGAACCCCCCTATTAACTTCTTAATGGGTTGTATCAGGACAAAAAAAACCAAACTCTGTACACCTCTATATGGCGTAAAAGTGCACTTTTTTGTTGCCATCCTGATTTCGTCCGAAAACTGAACAACGGTTATTTGGGGGGCTACTTCAAATTTTAAATGCAGATCCCTATCAAGTGATACCTCATTTTAAATACCTGTTGTACGTTCGCTTTGTGGTGATCAAGTGTACCTTCCGTTGTAGTGAGTGTACTTTCCTCAAGTAAAGACCTACTGTACCATCAGTTGTTGTAATTAAATGTTCCCTTTTTTGGGGTGTTTATTTGTACCTTCCTTAGTGATGATCTATTGTTCCTTCCATTGTCGTGATATAGTAAACCTTCGGTTGTGGTGATTTAGTGTACCTACTCATAAGTTAGTTACTTACATTTTACTCTTGTATATTAATCAATTGTTCTCGTATTTTGATTATGATTTCCGTCATTTATATTTATGGAAAAAAAACTAACGTCACTTTTAAAAATAAATAACGTGGACACTATTTTATACAGATTTTCCGTAGACAAAAAAAATAACATTAATGTAGGCAGGTTTGTTACCATTGAGAACTATTATACATTCTTGTAACCTAACCTCGGTGCTTTGGATGACTGGGCAAAGCCTTACTTAAAAACAGAAAAATGGCAAAGCTTTTGTTTGTTGGCAATATTTTTGTTACATTTTTGCTTTTTCCAGTAGTTGTTATGAAATAAAAGAAAAGTCAGACGTTTCATTAATATAATACTATAGATGTAAGGGTTTGTTTGGTAAAAAGGTGAATTACAAATATAAGGCAGAGCCTTTCCCCATGATCCCTTCGGGCCAAATAAATATATTGTTAAAATGTTTTAATATTTTACAACCGTTAGTTTTCAGTCAGGGTAAATTCAATAAAGCGGACATCAAATGCAATCAGATTTTTCGTTGATAGAAAAGGTATTATATTGACTTTGACAGGGTTGTTGCCGTAGATATAAGTATACTGACCTTTTTACATCCAACTCCGGACATTTAAGTGACTGGACGAGGCCCAACTTAAAAATATCCAACTGGCAAAATTATTATTACAGTCTCCGGTATGGTAGTGAAACATCTGGTGAACATATTGGTGTGAAACATCAGCTTAGTGTGTCCCTTGGTTGTTATGAAATAAAACGACAGTCAGATGTTCATTATTATAACACTATAGAAATAAGATCTTGCCCTTTAAAAAACTATTACAATTTTAAGGGAGTGTCTTTTCCAGGATCCTTTTGTACCAAAGTAACGATTTTTAAGGGCGAATAGGGTAAATAAGAAACCAAATTTAAGCTTACTTCGTGTACTTTGATGTTTATATGTGTAAAAGATACTTTATAAGGAGCTTCAACTTCACGTTGAGGCAATCGAAAAGTGAATCTTAATGGAAAACCTGCAATTACGGTGAAAGCTTTTCGACTCTTTTCAAACAGAATCTTCCTTGACAGTGTTTATGTTTGGATAAAATATTACGATTTAGAGGTTTATAAGATTTTAAGCTGCCTTTTGACAGAAATGTTCGTTTGAAGGAATTTTTTACCAATGTGATACTTTTTATATTATTTAATACTAGTAAGTACTAAATACACACTACTACTAACACTACTAGTAAATCCCAAGTCCAGTAAAAAAGTTAATCGTTAACTTACAGTTAATCGTAGAAGGTTAATCGTACAAAGTTATTTCTAAAAAAATAATCTTTTATTGTTAAGTATAAACTATGCCTGATGTTTTAGGTTATATGTTAATCTTGAGTCGTTCTGAAAAAAAGAAGGGTGGATGATAACTTCATTATTACTAATAATGAAACCTGTAGTAGTTTGGGAGAAATGTGCTCATCTAATTCAATATGTTATGTAGGTCAGCTGTATTAGAAGTGTCTACACTAAACCACCGCAGAAAGATTATTTAGGTAAGCATAAGTAGTACAATTGATACAACAATGGTAAATATTGAATTCAATGAAATTAAAAAAAAAATTATAAAAAATGTGATGTCAGTACTGGAATCCTACCTCACATGGTATAAGCTACGGAAAATATTAAACTTAGAAAATTGTATCAATATCACAACAGTCACTCTGCTTTTGTTGTGATCAAATTTTTTATCTAGGGTTCATAACAAAGCATCAAAAGCATTAAAAATGGGGGGGGTTTAGGGGGGGGGGTGTTAGGAGGGAGTTAGGGGTTTGTGTATCTATGTTCACGAGTGAACACTTTTTTCCTAATGTCACAATTGTTTAGGACACTTTGTAGTTGTGACTGTCTACGTTGTTTAAAATCATTCTTACAAAAAAATTCCGATTAATTTAGATAAAATATTTGAAATTATATCTTAAAATTAAATGAGCGATTATCATTATTATTATTCCTCCTTTTTGGTTTCAACACCATATTGCAATTTCATTCATTCATATTTTTATAGGTTATGAATATAATTCCAGAATATCAGCTGCATAGTAAAACGATTGAACCTATATATGTTCCATGTCAGATGACCGTCATGGATAATTTAGCCATTATCGATGGAAGGATTAAACAGTTTCAGAGTTATATATAGCGTATTGAGAGTAAGGGCTGATTTATAAATTTCGATGTTTTTCGTATCATTCACACAACACTCCGACCAAGTATTTCCAATTGAATCCTTTTAAGCGTTTAATTTGATCAAATAACTGATCCTTCAGTGATTTTCTTTAAACTGCAATTTCAATTTCCAAAGAGTATTTCCAAATGGCGCTTTCTCTGATATTTATAATATTTTTTACAAACCATTTTCAAATAAAATAATTAATTTTGTTCAAAGTATTTAAATTGATCTAGAGGTTAATAATTCTTTTACTTGAATAAACAAACTACTATCCATGTGGTTCTTAAGAAATGCAGTCCAGGCATAAAGTCGTCTGATAAGAAGAATCGACTTCTTTTATAGCAACGACACAGTCAAGTTTTAGTACAGAAAGGCATAGCCATAAGTGATTTCCCATAAACCCATAAATATTGGTTTTATCTTAATAACATCACCATACTTTAGCGGCGATAAATCATAAAACTCTCGAGATTTCTATATTATAATCAGTATTTTAAAAATATATTCACAGATTGAAGCAAACCTATCGATATTCTTGTGTATCCAAACTATTCATGCTTTATATTACGCTTGTTATAAATATATTATACATTTCGTGTTCCAGCAATTCTTATTGAAACATTCCTAGCATATTGTAATCTATGTCTGTTATTATATTAGTCAGTTATATGATTTGGTCTATACAAAATAAGAACAAAAATATTGAATTAAAACTGCAATTGTTATTCGTAAAACAGCTAATGAGGAACAACTATTAAACAATTTACATCAACTCAAATCAAATCAAATAAAATCAAATCATTTTATTTAGCTAAAATTAACAATACATATTGCATTAGCTAAGTCATGGTACAAACGTACATTTTTAAATCTAAATTTTTCCTTATAAAACTATTTACAGTAAGGTATTTACAAACTATGGCTAGACAAAAATCATTTACAAAGCTCAGCTGTCGCTATCTATACGCCAGGGTTTACAGCAGTCCAGTTTCTATGGTCCAAGAACTCTTGGATGCTGTAACAGGAGATATTAACTAACTGTCTTTTTATGCATCTTTTAAATTTTGAGTGGTCTGATTCCAATTTAAGATAAAGTGGAAGGCTATTATACAGTTTGATGCCATTGTAAAGAGTATGTTTTTTGAAGAAAGATGTAGCATGTTTAGGAATTGGCAAATTATGAAAATTTCGAAGTGAATATGGGCAGATGCGGAAGTTTTCTAACCACTTAATACCGTTCGACCACTTCTGGAACAGTGAATAGAGGAAGATTTTGTTTGACTAAGGTGAGGGTTTCAAGAATGTATATAGATGGAAGAGTTAGGATTTTTGATTCTGAGAAGAACTTTCTACATGATTTACGTTTGGGCAGAGATAAAATTGTTCGTACAGCCCATTTTTGGAATTTAAATAGAAATTTAGTTTTTAAACTTTCATAGCCCCATATAGGTATAGCATAAGCTAAATGAGGATATATCAGTCCGTAATATACGGATATTAGAACTTCGAAGGTAGACGTGTTCTTAAAACTACGTAGAACAAAAATTCCAGAACTGACTTTTCTTGAAACCTGCAATGTGATCTGAGAAATCAAGATGTTTATCTAGTGTCAGACCCAGAAACCTAACACTGTTAGTTGGATTAACTGTTGTGTCGTCCAGAAGTAGGCTGAATCCATTAGAGAGTCTCTTTGAAATAGAAAAGTGCAAAAGTTGGGTTTTTTTCGGCGTTGACGGAGAGAAAGTTGGAATCAAACCACTCGATTAAGTTACTGGCTTCCCGAAAAGTAGTGAGCTCCAAGCTTTCAATGTTGCGGCTGGAAATGGAGAGTGAGGTGTCATCAGCAAATAGTGTTGGTTTGGCGGTTGATATGCAAGATGGAAGGGTGTTAATGAAGAGTAGGAATAGGGTAGGTCCTAAAACAGAGCCCTGAGGCACCCTTCTCAAAATGGCGGTCTTATCAGAGGAATAAGAGCGAATGAACCTGGTCACATCTACAGCCTGGATCTCTACATACTGTGTTCTGCCGCAGAGGTAGGAAGTAAACCAACTCAAGGCTACCTCGTATGCCCACTCTACTCATTCTTTCCAGCAGTAGGTTGTGATTGACCGTATCAAACGCCTTTCTCAGATCGAAAAATATTCCTGCAGCATAGTTTTTGGAATCAAGATCGCTTACAACTCCATTAATGAGGTTAAACATAGCAGTTTAGGTGGACTTTCCTTTCAAGAAACCATGCTGTTTTGAGGTGATAATATTATTGATTTCCAGAAACTTACAAAGCCGCAGATTCATAGCTTTCTCTAAGACCTTAGAGAATACAGAAACAATTTATATCGGTCTGTACTGTAGCTATTGCAAACCTTGGGATTTCCTTTCTTAAATATTGGTCTAACTACTGACTCCTTTAGACGCTCAGGGAATGTTCCACTACTAAAAGAGTAGTTAATTAGATGGGACAATGGCTTGAGCAGATGATCAGATACTTTTTTAAGCAAAACAGAACTTATCTCATCGACACCTGAGCTTTTTTTGTTTTTTAAATTGTTTACTATGGACTTAACTTCTTCCACCGTTACAGGATACAGAAAAAGAGAATCCACATGTTGTCTTATGTTTTCATTGGTGTTTCCTTGACTTAGGGGTGTTTTAACATGCCCTCCAATGTTAGAGAAGAAATCGCTAAATTCAGTACAAATGTTATCCGAACTTGTGATTTGCTCACCATTGTCACGCTCTATAACTAACTTTTGTTTTGATTCGTTTTTTGAATATTTTTTTGTTTTTATAATATCCCAAATAGCTTTTGTTTTATTATCAGAGGTCTCTATTTTATGTAAGTTGTTTTTTGACTTTATTTCTTGAATCATACGTCTGTATTGGCATTTCAGTGTTCTGTAATGTGAGCTTAGATAATGAGATGAATCTAGATTTTTAACTTCACAGTAAAGATGAAAGAGTTGATTTTTCAGTTTAAGGACATCATCTGTAAGAATTATCTTGTTGACTGTCTTCTTTTGGATCTTTTTACTGGTTTTTGGTATTGAAACATTAAAAGAATATATTATCTTGTCCATGAATTTATTAAATTTTGTGTCCAAATCTACAGCACCATAGACTTCTTCCCAATTTTCTTTGGAGATAAGATGTTCAAATAATGTAGTGTTTGCATTAGAATAAGTCCTAGAATATTGGTACTGAGCTTTAGGTAAACTTTGGACAGAGCTGAGGTGAAATGATGCCGATTGGGCGTAATGATCAGTAAGGCCTGTAATAATCACTGATGAATCAACATTAACACAGTTTGTAAATATGTGGTCTATTAAACTGCGCAAATCTTTAACCTCACGGGTATAACCACTGACTACGTTAATTAATCCAAATGCAGCCATCATAGAGAAAAGTTTGTGACTAGAGAAAGAGTTACAACCAAGATCGATATTAAGATCTCCCATGATTATAGTTGTACCATGGCGCATATGATACTTAGTCAAGCATTCAGCTAGCAGATCCAGAAATTTGTCATGCTGACCCGATGGTGGTCTGTACGCTGCCACCACCAACAGTTTTATTTTATTGTCAATAGCCACAGATACAGCCGCCAGCTCACAAACACCCTCCTCGACAAACTCACTACAATCTAATGGTTCACAATCAATGTCGGGGTGGCACCATATACCTGAACCTCCCCCTTTCCTAGATGATCTGCAGAATGACGTTTTGCAGCTATAGTTGTTCAGTTTTGAATGTACTACTTCATTACTATTCAGAAAATGCTCAGTCAGGCATAGCACGTCTGGAGACTCATCATCTATCAATATTTCAAGTTCATCAGTCTTAGATAATAGGCCTCTTATGTTTTGGTGGAGGAACTTTATGTGCGAACGCTGATGCCTAATCCTCTGTCGAGAAAGTGTGCCCAAGGGACTCCTGGGGGTTTTTGGGCTTCTCCTAAAAAAGATTTGGCAGAAAAGGTACGGCTGGATGGGCCAGGGCGGAAATGAAACTGCCGCTTAGGCTTAGATGGTAGGATGGGATCAATGGATGTTTGGACAGGACTAAGAATTACTTCGGAACTGACTGGGAGGCTTGTGGAGACAGGGGTTTCTGTGGTTGACTGGATCTGTTGCGTAGTGGGTTGTTGGATGGACTCATGGGGAGCTGATGATTGGTGTTGATGTTGACTTGGGATCTGGCTTGATATGGAGTCAATTTTTAGAGAATCAAATAAAAGTTTGGCTAAAGCTAGCTTACCCTTGTAGTTTAAATGTAGTCCATGGCGGGTGTATAGTTGACGGGACAAGGAATTGACGGGTATAAAAGTTACGTTTTTGTACGTGTGTGAGAGGGATAGTAGTTTTGTATTTATTGATGATATAGTGTTATTTAGTGAAGGGTTGTCATGTCTGTTTGGAATACCTACTAAAAGGATCATTGGCTGCGACACCTCACTAAGAAAAGGACTCAGAATTGAATTAAAGTTGTTACAGCATCCAGAGCTTACAATATTGTTAGTGCCACCAACAATAACAATAACACTCTCATTACCAAGGTTCTTATCTTTATTTACACTAGACAATACCTGTTCCATCTTAGCATTAGGCATTACTGTACCAGATACATTAAATTTACCATGTAAGTCATAAGATAGAATATTTGCGACATTTCTGGCGTGACTGTCACCGTATATTTTAACACATGGCATTGATGATGAAATGGCTACAGAGGAAGCTACAGGAGTGGCCTTATGAGTGACTTTGGAGGAGGAGACTGTAAATTGGTTTCTTTTGTTTTTATTTAGTTTTTTCACACCTTTCCTGGAGTTATGACAGGGCTTTTGGTAGGATTGTACGGGGATTGATTCCTGAGGTAAAGGATTTTCAAGGGATGGGTCACAGAGCCTGGAGAATCGGTTGGACGTGGTAAGTCCAATGCGGGAGATGGTGGGAACATTCGCTTTATTAGTAACCCTGGCGTGTTTACTACCCTTAGACTTAATAACCTTCCAGCTTTTGGAGTTAACTTTTTCCAGTTTTACAACTAGATTTTCTGAATCACTTTTATTTACATTTGATGTCTCGTTAAGTTCTGATTGATTTGTTGCTTTATCGGACTTTTTTGATCCGATAACAGGTGAGACAGATTGTTTAAACCATTCCAAAAAGTCACATTCCCTATCATGTACAAAGCAAAAGTAGAACAATATTAGCTTAGTATTCAGTAATACATTTAGACCACACTCGAATCCATTGTTTTTGCTGGTAGCAAGCTACCGACTTCATAGAACAACCCAGTTTTTCTGCAATACCATTAGCATGTTTGGCATTGATGTTCCCTAAGGAATCAAGATGGTAGGCCACCTTGCTCCTAATGTCACAAAATAAGAGACTCCAATGAGAGCCTTCATCTTGTTCATTAACGTTTACCTCACTAGAGCCTTTACCATTACTTATGCTACAGAAGACATAGTTATATGCAGAACAATCTAAACTCTTTAGTAAGTCGGTTACATCAGAAATACTACCTAACTTTAGCAATTCTGTTACAGAGGGATCAATGAGTAGGGTGTTGGATTTGATTGTGGAGGGATGATCCTTGAAGGAGGAAAAATAGGATTGTATCATGGAGTCATCAAACCATAGGGATGTGGACATACATTTAGGTGGAGGCTTCTTAAGTAATGATAAACTATCTAGCTTAGCTGACAATTCGTCATTTTTTTTCACGTGCAGTCTGGAGTTGGCTAGTCAAGTAATTAGAACGTCTTTCTAGGTGAACAATTTGTTCTTGGAGCTGGCTAACCTCACTGCAGTTCAAAGAAACCACAGTTTGGGCGTCATTATTTGTTTCAGGCAAACAGAAAGTATTCTGTTTTTTAGAATGACTATGTTTCAATCTAAGGTTGGCAACCTCTTCTCTTAAAGACTTTATCTCAAGACTTAAAGATTCATTTTTTTCAATAACAGCATCTTGTACATTGAAAGATTCGTTAAGTTCAGCATTTTTTTTCTTCTTAAACGATTCTACATACAATTCAAGTTCTATGTTTTTACTGTTCAGCTCTTCATTTACTATCCCAAGGTTTTTATTGGAATCTAGAGCAACACAGATGGAATGCAGCAAGTCAGAGATTTTCTCAGCTAAGCAGCTACAGTCTACATCAGGATGGTTACTTGAAAGAGAATTTATAAAGGAGGCAAGTTCCACTACAACTGATTGAGTTTTAGTATCTAGATTACTATTGTCAATTGATTCAAGATTCATTGTGACAGTGCTGTAATAAAAAATTAAGTACCAAAATTATATAGTAACAAATCAAGGTTTACATAAGATTTAATAATATTTTAAAACATGTATTTTACATAATATAGCAAATTTCCAGGTTAGTAGAAGTTCAACAGTTCCATCGCAGTTAATTGAAGAGTTCAGCGCGAAGTTAACAGTCTGTAATCCACGGAGGGACGAGGAACGTAAGATTATCGGAGCAGTACGCGCCCCTGCAGTTTTGTAGAAGCAAGCAGTAGTACAGGGCAGCGAAGCGTAGTGCGTCCACAGTTGTCCAGGTGGAGCGGCCCGGTGGCGACAGGGATCACAGGGTAATTTGGTGTTGTTACGTTGGTACAGCGGCGAGCCAATCCAGCGTGTGCCGGGGCTGATTTAACCGCTTTTCACGATTGTTCCACACAGACCAAGCCACCCGACGTTGAGTTAGTCACTTTTCAACATTTATAAGTACATACCAAGTTTATCTGATATATTATAAGTATGCATAGGAGTCCTCTCAATGCGATCTACACTACTGTTCCTCGTTGGAAAGTCCAATATAGTTAAAATAGAGAATATTCAACAGAGCGAAGTAACACTCGTCTAACCAATGCAGACCAGGTCTGCCAACTCGTTTAATGTAAACAATTTTAAGATATTTTCCAAACTGTAAATATATAAGCCAATATACTTGTGAGTTTATTTGTATTGTTAAGGCCATTGCCTTCAATATGTATACATAAAATACAGGTAAGCCAATGTGAATTCATTGGGAGTATATTAATGTAGGTAAAACTATGACAGACTTTACTTTAGAATGTGTTGCTAGCCTAGTGGTAAGCGTCTCGGACTTCACGGCCAGCGTCTCGGTGAAAAGTTGTTTGTATTACGGTGAGTGGTAATAAACGTATAAAAAATTACATTATATAACATTTAATGCAGCCACCTGACATTTTCTTCTTCAACCTCGTCCATTCCATGATCATCCTCACTAGATGCATACAGCTGTTCTCTGGCACAGGTCAGCCCACAGTCAACAGCATGCCTCTCGATGACCTCCACAACATCGTCGTGCCTGCCGATCCTGGCCGCTCTGCCTGCAGGGCAGGCCCCCAACACATGGCCCAACGTCTCTGGTGCGGCATGACACCTCCGACACGAAGTGTCAACCACCTCATGTCTTGCTAAGTACTCCCTTGTGGGGAATGTGTTAGTTCTCATCCTTATCAAGTCTATTTCTTCGCCTGGAGCGAGATCAGACTTGATCAGCCATCTGTTCCCAATCTTGTTCCCCCTAAAACACTCGGCACCCTTGCCCTGAGTAGGTTGTCTCGCCCAGTCCCTGGCTCTCTCCTTCCTTCGCTTCTCCTTCCATCTGGAAATCCCTGAGGTGCAGCAGGGCCAAGCCAGGCCCATGGACCTAGCCGTGTTTTGGGCCATTGTCTCAACTTTCCCCATAAATAGTCTTGCAGCAAGAGGGTCATCCGAGTTGATGAGAGTGACAATCCCCTTCAAGCTGGCAGCCCTTACAATGTCCTTTAGTTCCAACAGGCCCAAGCCTCCATCCTTTTTCGCACAGTACAAGAACTGGTTGGACGTATGAACTGGCAAGTGAAACATTTCCTTAACACTCTTCCTTATCGCCAGATCGAGGTCTTGGAGTTTTGTTTGTCCTGGAGGGTCACCAATGAGCAAATGCAAGTAGCCAGGGATGACATACCTACACGTCAACTCAAGCTTCTGCCTAGGCTTGAGACGTAGGCGTTGAATCCTCTCAATGGCGTCGACCAATCCTTGAGCGTTCTCCCAGCTTCGAAGTCCCTCGTTGACTGAGAAGAAAGCACCCAAGTACCTGAATTCCTCAGTATGATTAAGGCATCGAAGTGGATTGCCGTTGATGTTGACAACCAGGTCCGTGCATCTCCAGGACTTGTTGAAAGATCTGACACCAAATACGAAACACTTATCAGGCGATAAGCTCATACCCAGCTCTGACAGAAACCCAGAGGTCGTGTTGAGAAGGTCCTGTAGGGCAGCTTCACCTTTCGAAACCAGCACCAAGTCGTCCGCAAAGGCAAGTGCTGGTCATTGATACCCTCTACATCCATTCCCTGTTCGGAACTCTCCAGACGTCTCAAAAGTGGGTCCAGTATCATGTTGAACAGCAGAGGCGACAAGGGGTCACCCTGCTTTACACCTCTTCTGATTCTGACCTCAAAGCCCCCACAGTTCTTGAACACAGTCTTGGCTTGTGAGTACATGCCACCAACAGCCTTCACTAAGACAGGTGGGGCACCAGACCTGACGAGAGCATCAATGATCGCCCAGTGGGGGACAGAGTCGAATGCCTTCGACACATCCAAGACCGCAGCAGCCAAAGTTGAACGTTTTCCAATCTTCAATAAACAGTCTAGGTAGCGAGTGTTGGCGAAACATCCATTGCCCGTCACAAACCCCCGCTGTCTCACGTCCAGGACCACATTCTCCCTGAGTCTATCCTCGATGACCCCACTGAAGAGCCTGGCCAAAATATTTCCAATGGTGATGGGCCTCCAGCTGCCGGCCAACGACAGATCTTTGCCCTCCTTGGGGATGACTGAAGTGGTGTTTAATGACCATGCCTAAAATTCCTGCGACGACATGCGCTATGCCAGGAAACCTCAACAGGTGTTCTCTTCTGAGCCCACCCGGTCCCGGCGCTCCCCTATGTTTCATTCACCTGAGCCTCCTCTTGACATCCGAGGCAGACACTGGCTTGATCAAGAAGATCTCACCGTCCCTCAAAGCTCTGTTGATCGGAGCCTCATGAGTCGAACCCCACAGCCTGGAGTACGCTTCCTCCAGCTCATGTCTCAGAGGTGAGATTTCTTGGTGGTTGAGCCCAGCTTCTGTTCTGTTGGACCTAACCAGCTCAGCCAGACGGGCAGGGTCCCTCTTAAAAAGTTATGGACTTCGGCATATTCCCTCCTCTTGCGTGCCTTGGCCCTCCCTTGAGTCCTTCTAAACCTTCCTGCAGAGCTGTTGCCCTCCCGGCAAGCCGAGACCTTGACCGCTCCAGTGACCCTGTCAATAAAGTCTTCCAGCCACACCCAATTGAGAACCGGCTCAGCCATCCATCTGCCGTGCAGCTCCAAAGCGAATTCAGAACCAGGCTCCTTTCCAAGCCATGTATCACGAGGATCAGCAGTCCAATAGGCCTGCAACAAGGCAAGATCTTCATGTTCAAGAGGCTGACCCTCCCCATTCTCTTCTTATCCAATTGGAGCGCCTGGAGCCCCATGGTGAGGGTGTAAATCCAGATTCCCATCTTCCTCGCCAGCAACCAAGTGTCGACCGGCAATCTCCTCCTCTTCATCCACAAACTCTTCTTGCGCACCCAAAGCCAAACCATCTCTATGGAGGATACCCTTTGCGGAAAGCGCTCTGACTTTATCCCTGATTTGAGCCGGGGACTTCTCTGGAAGGAGAATGGCGAACCTCCGAGTGTATCTTGGTCCCTCAATGAGGTGACTGTGCTCAAGAAGTGTGTCGAGCTCAGCACGACTCCACGTTGCCCTGTGGTGACCTCTCCCCGGTCCCTGGGCAGCATCCAAATCATCCTCTGGGGAAAGAAATCTTGCCTCAGGATGTCTGTGACGGACATGTTGGTCCAATCCACGCTCCGTGTCGAATTGAGCTTCGCAGCGTTGACAGGAAACGGGTTTCGGAACTTGGGCCTCACGAGTGCAATGAGGAGCATGGCATGCAGCCACATGTGGACCATTAAAGATTTTCTGGCACCCTGATCATTTGAATGAGATGGGTCTATCCCCATGTACAGCTCGGTGATGTTTCATGAGCGGGCCAGGTCTCTGAAACCAGCTCGGACAGAGCTTGCAACGACACGGGGCCCAAGGAAACAGGTAGGCTTCGTCTTCCACCTCCGGGTCCAAGGGGGGTTGGTCTTGTTCGGGAGTCACACGTTCAGCATCCATAATCAGTTCTTTTGCGGCTCTCCTCCAGAGCTCTTAGATACGCAGGACATACACTGCTCGTGACTGCGTGATCATGCGGGCGCTTGGCCCTCTTGCAGGGTGCGCATGTTGGATTCCGGTCCTTGTTTGGGCAGTCCCTAAATTCGTGCTCCTCAGCGCAATGGCCGCAGGTAGGGGATGTTGCCTTGCAATATTTAGCCACGTGCCCGTAGCTTTGGCATTTGTAGCATCTCGTGGCCTCAATGTAGTCTTTGATGCGGCAACACTCAAAGCCGATGAACAATCTCTCTTTTCCAGACAAGGCCCTGAAGCAAGGGACGCTGAGCTCTACCACCCAGTTTTCTTTATCGTCCCTCCTGGATTTTAATCGCTTGACAACACTGAACCCCGCCCTGAATTGGTCAAGTTCAACCCTTCCACATTTTGGTGGAAGATGCTGAGTCTTGCCTCGTCTCCGTTTCCATCCTCCATGGGCACGTCATAAATCATTACCTTTGGCTTCCTGCCCTCCGGCCTTCGTGATGTGAGACCAGCCGCTGAGATTGCCTTGCTGTTCAGAATTTTTTTGGCAATGATTTTGTCCGCAGCTTCGAGAATGATGGAGCCCTCCCTTCCAGATCGAATTCTAGCAATCTTGATATTTTCTTCTCTAGGAGTACGCACAGTTTTTTTTTTTGTTTTTCTTTTGGAAAGTGTGATGATTTTGATTTCAATATAATTAAAATTAGTTTGATGTATCATTAACAACTGTTTTTGCGTGAGAGTATAGTGTTATAACGTTATAAGTGGAGCTACATGGTGAGTTGTACTACTGTATATTTTTGCAGTGTACAACATCCAATTTCAGCTACCATCTCCCAGCTATTTGTTCCGTCTTCTTGGTTAAACTACCGCCTGCCTGTTATATCCATTTCAGTTGACACTCAGTTGGCTCTGGGCACTAAATATTCTGGATGTTTCCTTTTTAGTTGATCGTGGAGTTGGAATATACTTTTTTTATTTATATTTTTCATCTCGTGGTTCACTTCGTTTTTACGAGTCGATGTCAACAGTTTGCAAGTAAAGCTTACATTGGAAATGTGTAAAGCCCCCGGGGGGCCAGATGTCATATCAGATGTTATGTTAGAAGTTATGTTATTTTGTCAATGTACTACTAGACATTTCACCTAATATTACGACGCTTTGTAATTGATAATCACATTTTCGCTTAATTTGCTGACACTTAAATTCTTTGTTAAAGAACTTGAGCCATATCTGTTCCTAAATAATTATTCAAATCTCAAAATACCAACACTCTAAAGAAAAAAAACATGTTAAATATATTAGTAATAAAATTAATTATAAATTTAACAATCTGTGTACTAATTTAAGGGTATACAAGTGTTCTGCTTGTTCTTCTATGGCCTAAGTTGGGGCACGATTTGACAAAGTCACTTGCGAGACGGGAGTGTGAGTATTTTTGAACGCAACGAGGAGATTGTAGGAATCCTCTGTTGCTTTAATATGCGTTTAGTTTGTGATGATGTTCAACACTCTACTCCAAAGAGTGAAAGATACAGAAATCCATTATTTTTGCACAATTATACATTATACGATATATATACGTGCACATTATTATTGTACGTATCTGCATGAGACATTAGCTAAAAATATGTTATTTAATAATTAATTATTTGTTTTTATACAATTGCATTTACAAAAAGAAATTGCACTGATGGATATGAGAAATTAGATATTAAACACTGTAATAATTAGACTGAGATTTATTAATTATAATCGTTGATCTGTTGACGTTGTTTTCTATTTCCTTGTTTCATTGATCTTAATGTTTTTTAAATAGTAACGTATTTTAAAACTAAATACGATTCTATCTTATTCAATTCAACTAAGCAATATAAAAGGCTTGGTCAGCAGATAACAGTTCAGCGAAGGACTTTGCTTCTATTGGCTTTGGTTTACGTTTCTCAGATCATTGATACGTTTACTTCTAGCACTAAAAATTGTCTTCTTTGCCTGATTATTTAATGCAGCAAAGCTAAACACTAACCATCTTACCCTTTGAGACAATACATGTCAATTGTTGTCAAAATGTAAGATGCTTAGTGGGTAGCTCTTGTATACCTAACTTAAACTACGGAATTAAATCACCAAATATTTATTTAAGATAACGCTTCGTATAACCTCAGAGTAATATTAAATCCCCAAAACGATAATCCTCTGTTAAGATAGTGTAAATCCCGTATAAAATATCATCTTTTAGAAACTTTATGATCCTATGTAGGTTTAACAACTCTGGCATGAATTAATGCCCTACTACATTTTCTTGATCTTTGTTTATTTAACTAAGTTCACAGATGTTAATAAAAATAATATTTAGATTGATTTTATCTATGTCCTCTCTTCTTAGACTCGCATTCCAGAATTCGATATACCGGTAGGTAAAAATAGCATTTATGCTAGAATCCATTGTAAGTTTTGGCCCTAACTAATGTAACCAAATTAAATCAAAATATAAAACGCTTAAAGTGTCTTTATATTAATGAATTCATAATATGTTTGTATATATGTTTATATACGAATAAACATTTATTTTCAGTAAATCTGTAAGGAAATTGCTATATATCGCTAAAGGAAGGCTACAACTAATAAACAAATCAATAGAGATATTAACAAAATGTTTGCAATCCATGTGTTTGTTGTAATTTTTCTATATGTGCTTTAACCATTGGAGCAAATACAAGACAATGGTTGTACATATTTTAGTTATTTAAACGTTTAATCCGATCATAACGAACCTTGTAATGAAGTGCATAGCTTAAACAAGAGTGGAAAAGGAAACAACCAGAGGGTAAAATACCGTAATATGCTGTTAATTAAACTCATCTCTGTGATCTTAGAGGAAGTGGCAATTGTGGTAAACAATCTCAAACTTAGAGGAAAATGTCCTAAATAGTTTTCACTGCGTGTAACTACGTTGTAGAAGCATAATTTAAAGTAATTATAATTTGTAATTATGATTTTTTGTAGATGTACACAAAATTTTCTAAAATATTCCAATAAAACATTAAGACAACTTTTTCAATATAAGATGCTCAAACCCATTTATATAAATGATACACGGTTTATTTTTAAAATGTTCATAATGATTACTAATTTTTTCTTGATTTCATAATTATAATGGACTCTCTCGAATATTGTCGCCCAGTATACTAGTTGCAGGAGATTACTTGACAATGGCATATTACATTTTGGCTCAACCTTAATTGCACGCAATCCTCATTGCTATTACATTATGTAATTATCGTTGGATTATACGAGCTTTTTCGTGGGTTCTGTCTCCACATTTCGATAATTGACACGGCTAAAAAGGCGATTTCGCAATGCCACTTTACTCTTAACGCTCTCTACAGTTTCGGTCAACAGTATTCATTAGGTTAAAATACTGTTTTGTTTCCTTTATGACTAATATTGTTCGTTAATTATTTAACTAAAATTATTAAAACATGTCTATTAAAAATATAATTTCACAACATTAATGTTCTAGCATTTAACTGTTTTCTCTAATTTGTTATATTTCACAGGTAAGCGTTAAAAATTGCTCGTCGTTTTAATCCTTATTTATTGACTCTTACAACTTTAACTTGAGCACATAGTAACTAAATTACCAGCAAATTTGTAAGTACCCAGCAAATATGTTAGTAAACCAACTGGCATTATTCCATAATTAAATTATTTATTTGAAAAAATTAAATCTATAAACGTTTGCATTTCTGTGACAAGCCAATGGGTACAAAGGAAACTCGTTTTCCTAACGATATGCCCTTTTATTGAACTCCGGCTATTCGGTCTCTTTCTTCGCGTTAGCTTTATTTTCCCCATTTCTACCATATGGATATCGTCCCAATCATCATAGATTAACTTTTACATAGATGTATCTCATTTGATTAACTAATGCATTAAGGGTTATTGCTCAAAATGAACACCTTCAAAAGTTTGTTTTCTTTTATGGCTTTAATTTACTATTTTTAACATCAGTCACTGTAGTCCAGTCGATATAATTAAAAATAGTGGTGGTAGATGGAAAGTATACTCAACTTGATAAATTTTGTACATGTTGTCTGGGGGTACTCTGGGATATATATCCTAGGTTTTCAACCTCTAGCACCCTGTGCTAACTTAAGGAGGGGTCAAAAACTTCATTAGTTTTTATAATTTTTATGGTTTTTTGTATATTTATTGTAAATTAAGCATATTTTGTGTACCTGAGTGCATTCTTAAATTGTAGGGCATAACATTTTCTAAACTCTTGTTGGTAAAACAATTGTGTAGACTCAATATTAACTGGGATACGGCCGAACAAAGTTTGATTTATTTTTTATGTAAGCAAATTGTTGAAAACGGAAGATTTGGCCCTATAACTATTTATTACTATCTTTGCCATGTAGTTATTTTAAAGACGCATCAATATTAACATCTTGGAATATCTGTTCCCCTACCCACGATCATCCCTTCATGCACTAACCAAACACTCTCGGTGGAAACTTGATCAAAATTCGTCCTGATAGTTTTAGGTCGACTACAAGGGAAATTTGTAGCCTTTTTTAAACCATTTACTGGTCCGAATAAAATAATTATTTAGTTAATAAGTTACCCTCTATAGAAATATTTATTAAGAACGGTTCAAATAATCGTATTGCATTGGAATATATCAATAAAAGTTGCATAAGCATAATAAATGGCAGTTTTATAAAAGTTTTGTTATTTAATAGCCATAACTGAACGAATACAAAGTACAACTCTAAGTATAATTCTCGTCAAAATTCACATATTATATCGTGCAATAGGAATTCGTTTTAATGTTTTTAAAATCTTCACACTACATCTACGCATAGTCTGACAGGTAAAACCGTACCGATTCACGTTACCAATGAAATCTTAGATCCGGTTAAGTATCAGGTCATGTTGAACCCTAACGACTACACTGAGATATTATTATATTAGAGAAATTTCAACTTTACCTGCAATATTTGAACCACAATTAGTTGTAATTTTTAGAATAATAAAAAAATATGATTCCCTTTTCAGCCCTATGTGTGTATTTCAGACGACTATGGTGAAACTTTTATTGTTTAACTTTTTATGTCATGGTTGAGAAAATAAAGTACGACGTACAAAATATGAATAAAGGGGAAGATTGGGGTGATAGCAGTCACGGCGTAATGGATGGAGGTAATCTAATTTTTGTTAGAATGTAGTTGAAGTGGATTAGTTTTCTTAAGTTTTTTGTTTGATGGCTTTTTAAGTAGGTACTACCTCGTTTAATTTCAAAATCCAATTGCAGATTTGCGTGTTACTGAAGTATGAGTGATTTTAGGCTATCTCTTATAAACTTGACCAATGAAACGTTACCAATGAAATCTTAGATCCGATATAAACGTGTTCTGGGTGTATACCACAGAATGCAAGTACCACTTACATTTCAAAACACCTTATATCTTAAACAATAACAAAACGGTCGTCCGAGTGTTTAGGGTTTTACTGAAGACATTTATCATTTATAATTTTTACTATGTAAATTTACCGATAAGGTAATAGATATTTATTATCCTTCGACAATTAGTATACGTGCCATAATTATGATCCAATACGAATGTGCCCTAGAGCTAATAATATAAAACTAATGGTGCCCGTTTGTTTTTCAAGGAGAATAAAATGTATATGCAAAAATACAATCCTAGAAACATGTTTTACTGATGGATTTATAATAAACGACAACCCTTTATGTAGGGTATATCTGAAATTTCCGTTCTAAATTTGTACCAAAATCATAAAAGGTGGTAATTAGTAAGTAGGTGGAGATTTAAGCATATAAGAGTGTATGGTTTGGTAAATTCTTGAGTTGTTAAGAGGAAATCAAAATTAATCAACACTGATTATACGAAATCAAGAACCTTTAAAAGTGTTATTTCAGAGACTTAGTTAACTTCAGTGTTAGTTTTACGATTTTAGGTCAACGTGGTAACTTTTATCTTCTTAGAGTAGTTAAAAACTCTTAAGTACCTTTTTTAAAGGGAGTGTTTATAGGATGGCTAACTACTGTTTCCTGAAGTTTAGTACGCTGTTTAGAGACGATTCTTTGCAATATTGCCGGTTATATTTCTTTTAGTTTGTAATGAATGATAATGTCGTGGTTTGCTGAACATTTCTGCAAACCCTTTACCTTAATATATTTTCATATTACTTTAAAAATCAATAAAAAATGTCTTCATCAATCGAGTACAGTTTTAAATCACTACGGTCCAAGCAAAATAGTAAGTGTAAATACATTAATCTGAAATAAGTTAAATCTCATTCCTCATAAATGAGATTTATGAGAAAGCTGATGCTGAGGACTACATCTAGGCCCGAATATTTAAGCTTGATACTATAATTATTACTACTAACCCTGTACTGAATTAGATAAGCTATTCAAGGCCGACAGTACAGTTCGCAAATGCCGAAGTTCAAATGTTCTAGGGCGATTGAACAAATCCAAAATACCCACAACGCGGTGAGAACAAAAGTAATTGTCCACTTCGGGTTGTGGGTATTTCTATCATGCGCAAACGCCGAATTCTCGTTCTCACAGGACATCCATCCACAATGAAGACCTAAATAGATAGCAGTTAGCATACCTTTGTGCACCCTTTTCTCAAGAAAATCTGCTATAAATACAACATGAGGAAACTGTGTTTTAACTTCCTTAAACATCCAGACACAAAAAATAACCAGAACACTGAAAGAAAATTAATCCCAGTTTCAGTCGGATAAATCGTGATGGATTTCTGGTGTTGAATGAGGACTCTTAGTACCAAGCATGGAGTTTTGGAGGAATAGTTCTCAAGAAACCAATTCCAGGCGACGTCAAATAAATTTATTTGCAACGATGATGTACCTGATGAGCAAGTAAACGTAAACAAAAAAGCAATGATGTAATCTGGATCTAAGCAAGGTTTTATACGATGTGGTTGCAAGAGGAACTGTTTAGGTAAATCGTGAAAATGTATAAGGTTATACATCAAATGCTATATGACATTGCAGCACATACTGAGCCAAAAATTAAAATTAAAATGTAACAATAACTGTTATTTAGTTGCCGATTTAAGGTTGCTCGCATAATTTTTAAACTTAACTGTATGTGTATTCATTATAGGTTTTTTAGAACTTTTCCTATTCGTTAATTTCCTGTCTACCTGTATTTTTTAATGTTTTTTATTATACTCGTAGCCTACACTAAATAAAGATAATTTTAAATATAAATTTTATCCTACCTTGCGATTGTGGATTTCTTAGAACTTAGATACGAGTTTTATAACATACATTTACCTAACTTAGTCATAGTATATTTGTGTCTGTATTCCTGATTAAACTTATAAACTACACCGCAAACATGTTTCATGTAGTCAGAAACATTGTATTTCTTCCTTGCAAATCACTATAGTCACAAAATAAAATAGAAAGTTATTTGGGAAGACGGTTATTACTGAGGACCGAAGAAGGAAGGGTTTATTAACTTTATAGTTTGAGTCAGCAATATCTTTCTTAGGCTGTTTAAAGATAACATAGTTTTTATCAACATTGAATCAAAGCCACTTAATTTATTTCAGTCTTCTAGTGATTGTATATTGTCATGTATTTTGTCTTATGATTTTTTAAATTAATGGCTAAATTTTGTTGAAAAATTACACCTTGTTTTTTTATATCTCCAATAAAATTACTTTGGTAAAAAATATTCTGTTTTCGAGTTTAACATTGTATTCAATCATAATCATTAAGATTAATAGCTAGGTAAGAAATCTACTGGTTTTACACACAGCAGAAGAGACCTGTTAAACGAATAAAGGGACGCAATTCAACTTTCCTTATATGTGAGGCAAAGTGAAAGTCTAACATACACAACATTGGGCGAAGTAGATATTCACGGTGCAAATACCATCACAGCATATCTCTTCAGTGTTATAAACATGCTACGAAATGAGGTAATCCATTTACAATCCATCGTTTATGAGGGGATTGCCAAATCATCGAAATAAAAAAGTTGGTGGTGATTTCAGTTGGTTACCTCAGGGTCAAATGCAGCCGGTAATTATTCATTTACTGGACCCATTTGTAAAATAACAAGATTAGGAACTAACTATAAATACTCCTAGTTACTAGTCATATTACTTAGAAACGAAATGGTTGATAAACTGACATGAATAATGAGTTTCTATAGAATATACTGAAGTAGGGAAACAAATAGTTCTCACAGTGATAATACATTCGTTTCATGGAAAAATTCACGTACCAGTCTCTGATATATTGACTACTTTATGGGTTATACAACGTTATTAGGGGTGGAGAACCTTTTTTCATTTCATAGGTCCTTGACTAAATTCTTTAAAAAGTCTCCTAAAAGCCTTGTTATTGGGATGAAAATATATATTACTTAAACAATTCATATTCCCAAAATTTGGAACAAAAGTACCAGATTTCTCTAGACGGATCGGTCAAAAGTGAGTCACATGAGAAGTGACCACAGTACCCACAGTTGATCGATTTTATTACTATTCGACGAGATTGCGGTATCATTATGTTACCCAGAACGGCACTTACGAGTAGTCCTATGGTCATGGTTATGCGATTTATTGTAAATTCTACCAATTCAGAAAGTAAAATTTTAAAAAGGACACTCAACTTTAGGAACTTCCTTTTTGCAATTATAACTTAAAAATGTTTGTTTTATGTGTACAACTTTTCACTTGTATGTATAAGATATACTTGACTTATTTACATAGTACCTAAGGTTATTTTTATTCATGTTTTACTCGTCAATGATTGATTATCATTCGTTACCATGTTTATCTCAATAATTTTTTCTATCTAATCAGGAAACATCTTTTTATATATTTTTTTTCTTTAATTCTCTTGGACAGAAAAATAATTTAAAGTTTAAGTCCAGATAGTACCTTTTACATTTACCTTAGATGTCACCACAATCCGTAGATCGGGGAATCGTCATAGTTCTTCCGTCTGGACGGGATTTCGCTGTATGTTCACGAAGTGAGTTGGCGTATTTGTGTGTATGAATGTTCTTCTATGTACTCGTTTATGTTATAATATGGTCTATTGGTGAGGTATTTTTTTAGCTGTTGGACAAATGTTTTATTGTTGTGTTGACGTTTAAATTGCTGTGGTAGCAAGTTGTAGCATTTTGAGCCAGTGAGAGGAGGGGTCCCAATATGGAACCTTGGGGAGTTCCTCTTGATGTAATTTTAAGATATTATTTGGTGGTATAAATGGTGTTATGGTGTTGACTTTCAATGTCTACATATTGGTATCTATCTGTCAGATAACTGTCGATCCATTCCAGTGTTTTGCCTTGGATATTCATGCTGATTAATTTGGTTCTGAGGATATCCCAATCAAGAGTGTCGAATGCTTTCTGTAGATCAAGGAAGATTCCAGAGGCATTTTTCTTTCTTCCCAGATATCGGTGATATGAGTAACTAATTGTTAGATTGCGGTAGTGGTGCTGAGGTTCTTCCTGAAGCCATGTTGGCATACGGAGAGGAGGTTGTTGGAGTCCAGGTGCGTGATAGTTTGATTATTGCTATTGAGTTTGGAGATAACGGGCAGGTTAGAAATGGGCCTATAATTTTTGGGTCTCTAGCTTCACCTTTCTTATATATCAGATGAATTTTAGCAATTTTGAGTTTTTTTGTGAATTTTGGCCTGTAATATTGACTCATTTATTATATCTAATTGGATTCCTTAATTCTTAATGGCAAAATTTCAACATTTTTTCCTGTTATTGTGTCAAAGCCTGATGAGTTATTTGCCTCGAGGCTCTTGAAGAGATTGTCCAGTTCTTTTTCAGCTATGGGTTGAAAGGAATGCAACGCTGGTACCTCGTTGGTTTGGTCAGGTATTTGAGTTATATTCAAAGTTTTATGCAGGTTTGGAGTGGAGAGCGCAAATTGTTTGTTAAAAATATTACAGATGTGTTAGTGATCGGAAATGGTTTCATTGTTAATATGTAGGGTAATGTTGCTTTTTCTTGCAGTTGTTTTATTTCGTTCTGAATTGATGATATTCCAGATTTCTTTGCTCTTATTACCAGCTTTACGTATTCTGTTTTGATTGTGCATTTTTCTGTTATTTATGATATCACGATCATATGCTGCTTTGTGCTGTAGAAAATGTATTTTATCCTGGATCAGACCAGTGAGTTGGTATCTATCCTGCGTCTCTTGTAGATTGTCTCTTAGGGTGTAGGTGTGCTCATTCCAAAAAACTGTAGGCCTATTTAATTATTTATTTATTTATTTATTTTGTTTTTTAGTCTATTTAAATTTTGAGTTGAAATACTTCGTATGGATTTGTATGTAGCACCAGAATATTCCAATTTACTATTAATTTCACAGGTTAGGAGGTGATGGTCTGATATCGTGTTGCTGTATGCGTTTACCTTGATGTCCGCTCTTTGGATATTTGTGTAGCATCCGTCAATGCTAGTGACTTACGGGATCAGTAACTTGAAATTGAAACTATGTGGCTTTTACTGTAAATAATTAGAGCGATAATTGGATAAGTGGATAGTTGGGGAGCGAGCTGGCGTAGTGGTTAGAGCGCGGGACTTCAGTCCCTGAGGTCCCGGGTTCGATCCCCGCCAAGTCACCAATGGATTTATCTAAGTGATAATGCCGCAACCCCTAGGTCTAGCCTGAAGTAATGTGAAAAACAATCCCAGGCTCGTGCCTAGCGTCCTAGGACAAAAAAAAAAAAAAAAAAAAAAAAAAAAAAAAAAAAAAAAAAAAAAAAATGCTAGTGACTTTAGTAGACGTGACTCGTGTGGCTGCTAGGGGATAGGCATAGCATCTATGTTGAGGTAATAGGTTGTCAAGTTATTTTACATGTAGATCGTCAGCTCTCAGTATATGTAACTTAACTAATTAAAACTCTTAAGACCCGGACCCTATTCATAGTTTTAAATTGGCTAATACGGGTACTACTTTCCTACACCAAAGGCTGTAGGTAGTTTGCCAAAGTATCAATCTCATTCCACTGTGTAAGAGTCTATGAAGCATTTCCTTGATTATTAGGATACAATGTTGGTATAAACACAGTTAACTATGAAAGATGAAAAAGCCTAATTGGCATTGTTTCCTTAATAATGCCAAGTTATATATTTTATCATGAAAGCTTTCCATTGGACTACCTTCTTTGCAATTGCATTAAGCCTGTGATCCATCTTCGCCTCGCTCCACTTGTTCAAACGGCAGATAAAGCTGTCTATCCAAGGTGAGTTACTTTTAGATGGGTTCTCTATTTAACTAGAACCAAGCATAAAGTTTAACAAAGGGTAAACAAGTTATTTTCTGATTTATTTTGACCTACCATTAAAATTTGACTAATTTTACCCTCGTCTAGGCGCTTACGGACAAATTTGTACAGCATACAAAGGAAATTCCCAACTAAAGAAAGATTGTTTTTAAACTGATAATGCAACAAAGGGAAAATAGCTTCAGTACTAGTAAATTCCCATATTGCTGGTAATGTGTAGAGGACGACTCTAGACGTCTTTAATTTTCTCATCAAATATTTGTGACACTGAACGTATACACTTGATTCGAGGTCATCTTGGCAATGAGATGAACCACCGATTTTCTATGCTGGAGAATTGAAATATCTATAACCATAGGCGAATTCACTGGAGTGGTTATCGTTCTTCGCCGTATCAACAGGATCTATTATCCCCATGACTTTCATAACGGAATGTACATAAGTGCCATGGGTGAGTTAATTCATAACTGGATTGTATAAAACATGCAGTTGTGACTTTGCAATTACCGATTACCTCTTGTACAGCATTCTCTTAAATATCGACGCTGTAAGCGTTGATACACCAACATGCAACGAGGGCGGTTGAATGCCGCTGACATATTCATTGATACCATGCATAATTACACTGCACTGCACTAATACCACCCGGTGTATGGTATTGTTACTGACGTTTTGGCATAGTAAATTACAGTGTTGTGCATAACCTGAGTGATATCGTCATCTGACATTTTAATCTGAGCAGCATTATAATATGGCACCTTTTTTCCATATAAGAAATTATTTCCCTTGTTATTAGCATAGTTTCTATAATGAGGGTATGGCCCTGAAAACTTGAGTATATACAAACTTGAGGCCTATATTCCCAGCTTATTGTAGGGTTGGCATCAGGTTTGGTTAGGTTGGTCGGTTTCAGATTTTTATCGGTTTGATTTTGTTAAATTGGGTGTTGGTTTTTCCCCTAAATTACTTATTTAAATATAATCTATCTCTCTTATTACGCAAAGATACTACACATGCTTAAAATAAAAGCTTGTGCTCCATGTGGAGGCTGTTATATTTTGAAGCAAGAGTAGGTTAGACAACGTACCCTAACCTCTCAATACAATAATTCACAACTGTCTTATTCTAAAACTCGTTGTTACAATACAAGGATATACATTACTCACAAATAATAATAATAATAATACTAATAATAATAAGTAAATGATACATTCAGTTTAGAGTGTGACTTATTAGTCCAGATACAACGTATTCTTGAATTTGTATTTTCTAATCAGTCTCATAATTAACCAAAACCTAAGATTATTTCAGAATCAATTCTGATTCATGGGAATTTTGATTGCGAGAAGTGTACAACACAGTTAACAAATATAAGGAACAAAACCACATTGAAATCTAAACAACGAACACTATATGACAAAGGTAAAAAAATACAATCACAGATTTTTTTAATGACGACGGACAAACTGTAGATCGTACATGCCACTAATTCCTATCAGTACACTTTTCATATTGTGACAATTGGTTATAAGCACATAAAAGGTTTATCAGATGTTTGCTACCAGTTTCGGTTTATCTGTGGTTGTGCAATACATTTGTCATGTGATAGTTGGTTATAAGCACCGGCTCACCCCTTCCTTTGTTGGATACGTTCCATAAACAAGTCCATATTCTATGTGAACGGCCAAATGCAAGGTTAAAAGTGGCAGCCAAATTACTTCTTAATAACCATATTAGCCATGGGTCTAGTAAATCAAAGGAATAATGCTCAAATGTGTAAACGATTAGGTACACATAGTAAAATTTCCGGTGTATACCAGTAAAGTAAGGTAACTTATACAGTGGCTGGCTGCTGACTTTCAATTTAGGAGCTCTGCACTTACATTACACTTACTTAAGTGTGCTGAATCTAGCGTATTTTCAGATGGTGCAGTGAATAAACAGATATGTCTTGTTATAATGGTGTTGCTCGTTAAAACGAAACCTATATGCCGATGCATATTGACGAAAAATGTTATTTATAGTACAAACCAGGTTTTATCTTTTTAGATAATAAACATATTAATAGTACAGTTTTGGTGTTCCCTACGTGCATGTATCGTTAAATTTGTAAGGTGAAAGAAATATCAATTTTCTTATTTTTCTTAGGGCAAATAAATGGTTAAGTATTTTCTTTATTTATTTACGAGTCTATAATCTGTAAATAGAATTGAATCAAGTGAATATATACAGAGTGTAATACTGAATTAGATGACGGGAGGCTACAGGTGGAGTAAATAATATTATCTTTATATGAAGATACGAGTACATCATGATTACAGATAGAGATCGAAGACAGTAAAAGTATTGTGATGTATGTGTTTAAAGTGTTGTGACATGTGATTTTAGCTACAAACCGCTAAAAATATAACAAATTTAAAAAGTATTGTCTCAAAACCCGCCAAAAGGACTGTCCGTCTTGCTGCTCAACATGAGCTAAGCTGACAGCCCTTAAGTGTCTATTAATAGGCCGAGTAATGTACCTCTTTACATTAAATTGATTGCAGTAAATTGATAAAGCCCATCAAGGTGCATGAAGCACTCCTTTTGATAAGTCCGTACGTATACGTATGGCTGTATACACATTTAAATACAAGTTTTATAACCTTAAACCTTTATGTATTCGTCAATGAAAAGTTCTTCCTTCAATCTCATTTTTGTACATATCGGTTCATGAGTATACACTGTTATGTTAAACATCAATTTAATAGGTCGAAGGCTGGAATACTTTTCTACGGTTACATGGTATTTCATAACTATGTTTATGACAATCAATGCAAGAAAATCCAAGAAGGCAGAGTGAATAGAAAGAGATGTCTCTCTTAGTGTAGCCAATATTGCAGCACTAAATCTTTAACACCCGATCACCAGGATAATATTTCTCTCGGGTTCGTACCCTTCGACAGGTTGAAGAATGTGGTCGATTTGGCAACCCTGAAATACATTTAAATGACGCTTACATCTTCTGCTTGGTCCAAGTCTGAGTTTTACATCATGGTTTACCAAATAAGTGTTCAGTAATGCTGTAACATTACAATTGCTCAATCCATCGAATGATGTCTTTGTTTGTTCGCAGCTTCTTATCAGGAGCGCAACGAAAGTAAACATATGGGCAGAAAATAGCATAAATAGTTTGAAAACATTACATAAATATAAAAATAATATAAGGTAAACAAAACCTGCAACTTTTTAGGTCAATATTCGTCCTTAGATTTAAAAAAAAAATATAACCAAATGTAAGGAGATGTAATTGTTGAGTTCTGATATATAAGACACTTATGGTAAAATGTTTTTAAATATGTAACCTAGTTTCATTTTACTATCAAAAATACAACATTCACGTGTTATATTACGGTAAAAAAATCAAGTAGACTCTGAATAATTGGTTCAAAAAATATTGTACCGTACAGCAAAATCGAAAATGGTCTGTGTCTTCTGAAGACAACTAACTAATTATATGGCAACCTTACCCTAGCCGTTACATTTTACTTATTTATTTTGAGCTCGTTATATCGAATCTATCAATTAAGGAATAAGATATTACTGTAGGTCTCAGGGTGAAATCTAGAGCTAGGACAGTTAAGATTTTTTAATGTCTGTAGAGCAGGCCAAAAACACCATCTGATGTAATTTGTATATTTACGGTGGTTATGAATAATCGTACTTATCCTTTTAAACGTTCTTCATTAAATCTTTCAAAACTTTTCAACATATAATTGATTAATCACAAACATTCTGGACATTCTCGTAAAACATGGGCTGGTAGTTGGGTATTTTATACTATGTTATATCGTATACAAGAACAACCCTGTTCAGATGTATATCGTTACGCCCCTGTTTGAGCCTTTAAGTTCCACTGCAGTCATTGAAATTACTATGGGAAGTTTTATTTGTGTTAGCATGACGTTTTGAAAAGTACCAGTGCAAGTCAGAGACCCTGTATATACTTATTGACTCTGATCGACTGCAGGGCGACCTTAGTCGACCAGGCATTGTCGACTGATTCTCTGACCTGATAATAATTGTGACTAAATCATCTTTGTAGTCTACATAATACATGGTCAAGTTATATTAAAACATCTACGTCCCATAAACCCAAAAATGCAGAGACAAAATCAAAGTTTCAAAAGGAAGATTATATAAAAAAAACTGCAAACAGTCTTATGGTTTTAGGTATTAATTTATTTAATAAGCTTCATCCTCAAGTCAAGTCCTTGCCTTTATAAATGTCTTAAAAACAAAATTTACTATGTGGTTTTCATCTTATTCATTTTACAAAATTGAGGAATGTTTTTGATACGATCGCATTGTTGGCTAATGTTAATGTTTTTAAGTTAGGCTGTGATTTTACGAAAGGTTTTAGCAATACTGCAATTAATTTTCATACATTTCATTTTCATTGTATTTTGATATGGTTTTACCATATTCCATCTGTGATTTAACGTTTGAAATTTTGTCCCTCTATGTTAATTCTATGTTCATCCACAATTTAAGTTTGTTAAGTTTGCCTATTTTTAGATTTTTTAAGCCTGTTAAATGTTAAACTAATGGCAGCCTATATTTTGGATTTTTTCCATGTCTAATTTTATGAATTATATAAGTATTGCTTCTTATATATTTTTACAAAAATAATGACGATGTCAATTACAACATTGTATTGTTTAAGGACTGAATAAATGACTATTCAATGACTTACTAAAATCAATCAAATATGTTACTTTTTTGTTCAATACTTTTTCTACGTTTATTTACTACTCTTTCACAAAACTAACTTTGCTGTTTCTTATTTGGTCCCAAATTTAACAGATTAAGTACCAAAGGTATGCCATTTAATCCTAGTTATTCATTGCAAATTTTACATACTTCGGTAACACCTTTGCAATAGTCATATTAGATAACGCTTCAATAGTTCATGTAGTACAAATAACCACATTACACGAGGAAACACAGTGATACCACACACAAATACTAAATTAATTGCTCTCCTCAACAGTGTTCAAGTTTATCCAGTCAGGCTAATTGGATTGAATCTGGGATATACTTACCTTCAGACCCCTGTTTCAATGTTGGAGACTCTATTTCAACGCAACCTCTTAAGCACAGACCTAAAGTTTTAGATTTCTCCTTCTTTTTAAGCTGTTGAATGGATAAATTGACGGCTCTGCTTGAGAAGATTTAAGTCAAGGTGTCCTTATAACAACTCGATCGAGGTCAGCTTTCGGGAGAAAATACATGTCTGTGTTGTACGCCTACAACTGTGAGATATCTCGACTTTTTTGGGTTAGTGGTGACACAGCAGCACAAGTCAATTTCTTCGGAGCATATGTCTCCAAGTTCAGAAGTGAACTAGAAAAAAATGGCTACTTCGTAATAGCCAATGTTTTGAACTCTGTATTTCTCGCTTGTATTTATCATCATATGTCTATATTCCCATCACTGTGATTGCATTACTTATATTTATTTGCTTTCTTTTCAATTTTTGTTTGTGTAGTTGCATATTTGAACATCGGTCTTATAATTATAAATTGTGGCATGGGAACACATTTTTGTTTGACGAACTTGTTTCACTTGTATTTATAGTATTTATTAAAGAGCACTTTCATTTTTTACTCGGCATTATTGTATTTGCATGAAAAACTTTGTCTTATTTTATTGCAAGATTATTATATATTATAGTTGTTTATTACTGTTATTAATTTATTGCTTACATTATTGGCTGTTATTTATTTGATTCAACATCTTATCTAGTACATTTTTTTTCTAATTCAAATAGAATAAAATTTTTGTTTACTTTTTGAATGTTGCATTTGCATTGCTGCAAATAACATAAATATTTCTGATTTATTATGCACGCTTCTCAAAGAATGAACTGATTCGTTGTGAGTACTATATTTAATTCATTTGTAGCAATTATTCTCTTTTAATATTTCTACTCTGATAAATTTGAATTGGTTGCCATGCAGGCCTAGTAGTGATTTAGATATTTAAAGGGTTTCTATTTCTCTATTTTACCAGTTAGGCCTATTAATGATAAATAAATTTTGATAGATTTCTTTTTGATAATTTGCAAACTTTTACGACTTTCAAGTCACACTGAATAAAATGAATCTACTGTTTAAGTACTGTACTGGATTTAATCTGTTAACAAATTTCTCGAGGTGCATTGGCATTTATTTATTAGAATTTCTCCAACAAATCAATAAGTTAGTTCAATCATTCTATAAAATTAAATATACATTACAAGTCTTGGGAATTATTTTTCCTGTAAACACACTTCCTATTCTTGTTATTATTTTATCCAGGAATAAAGAGATTTTGATCATATTTGATTCTTTCCAGGATTGAAAATGTAATCATACTTGTAGAATTTAATGAACAAAATCTTAGATAAAATAAATCAGTCATATACAAATTAGTGAACTAAATTACAAACTACTTAATTACATTGTTATTTTCATACCATTTCTGTGACGTATCTAATGTTTTGTGACGTATCAATTGTTTCACAGAAACACGCGTAACATAGAACACAAAAGCAGTTAAGCTAAAATGGGAAACATCCTATAAAGGGTGGTTTTAGTTCGGTTTTAGTGCCCCTTCAAACTTGCTTCCACGTTCCAATATATTGACTTTGTGATTATCTTGTAATGCATAGCAAGAAGAAATGTACATAAATAAACCATCTAAAGTGCATAAAAACTAATTTAGACTCTATAAGTAGTTTTAGAAACTCTTTTCAATGAACCTTTGATTGCCTATTAGTAAATCTTTCACCGTTAAACACAACTTTTTATTACATTTACCGTCTTCTATAAGATTATGGTTCAAGTTTAAATTAATTTTAAAAATGTTGTCAGTCTTTTAAAAATTTGTAACTAGGATAATACGTATATTGCTAGCAAAGAAGATATTTACCAATGCACGTTTTCAGTTCAAAATTGTATTAGAAATGTTTTTCTTTTAATTCTACTTAATACTGAGAAAAGCTGTTTTGAAGCGTAAGTAATTATCATAAAATAATAAATGGAATATATGATCGATGTCACAGTTTAATAATACATAACTTTGTATAATATTAGTTTAATATATAATATATAATAATAGTATAACACAATAACCCGTAAATTAACTTACCAATATACTGCAAGCAAAAGAAATGCATTTTAATCATCTACAATAAGTAAAAATATTACCAAAGTATTACATAGTTTATGTATAGCCCAAAATAATTTGTTTAGTTGGTTTCTTGTTTATTAATAACATGATATCAAACGTTCTAGAGTTTAAGTGTTTCAGCTTTACCACTAGTTCTTAATTAGTGCCTCTACCAGCAACAGTTTGGCCAAACACTCGACTTCAGTGTCCGTGTGTATGTTATGGGGTGGAAGGGAGCTCATTACATTAATGACCTTAGCAAGAGTCGAGTTTAAATTTTGTGGTTGTGATTTAATTAATCAACATAAATTATGATTTACCTCTGTTTAATAGCTCTATAACGTAATCATATTTAGTGGATTTTCTGTTAAATTTAATACAAATTAATTTCTGAAAATAGGTTATAAGAAACAGTTATTCTCAGCATTACCTTGTTAAGTCAGAGTTGAATTACTGCTGTAGCTTTTAATTACCACCACTGGCTTAAAATTCGGCGAGTTTTCAGGACGACGTCAAATATACTTTACAGTTAACATTACATAAATATTTATTCCAGTTTTTTGAGGTAACTACAAAGTTAAAAATTGTTAGAAACCGGATACAGATTCGCCATTTATTGTGACGATGCTTGCAATAAATATTTTATTTTCATTAAATTACTTTACACTATAAAAAGCTACTTTATTGAATAAAAGATTTACTAATTCAACTAAAAACTAACTTCTCCAAAATCTTTCAGATAAAATTAAAACATACAAAGAAAAATGCAAATATAATTACTAAATAGCTAAGGATAATAACCAGCACATTGATAAGGTCTATACGAATAGTAGGTAAAAAAACTAATTAAGTTTGATTACCATTTAGGAAATGGAATTTAAACTAGTATGGATTCAATAATCATCATTATGGATTGTTATTTCTTATTCGTTACTTTTCAATTAGCGAGCAGCTATTGAAAGAGATACAATACAATTATTGAGACATTCATTTTTATGAAATTACTTCTGCACACTGCACTAAATAAAATGCAATATGCCTTAAAAGACAACTTGCTTTAAAAAACACTAACTTACACTTGTGGTCAAACCTGGACTTCAATGGCAACGACCAATGCTATAGTTACTGATATAATCTTTTATAGTGTTTTGATGTGCCTCCAGTTTATTTGCTGATTTCCTCTACCTTCAGCTTTCTTTGGTCAACACAATCAATGTGGACTAGATATTTTGCTGTTAAAAAGTTCGTAGATTGCAGAGAATCTTCCATCTATCTCTTTGACAAGCGGATGCAGAATTGCCGATAGCAGAGTCGCACTTGGACAAGATGTTTATTAAGTTGAATTTTCGCGCTGCCCTTGCGTATTGCGCCTGTCCACCTTCTCATTCGGCAGTTTGGCAATTAAGTAAAAAAAAAAACAAGTCGAAAAAGGTCAATCGGTGCGCCGTTGGTTCCAACAGATCCTAGACATTCCTCCTCCCACATAAACTTCAGCCCTTCACATAAAGATGATGGTGGACTACCTGCATCTTCACCTTATTCGTCACTCGTTGTGTTTTTTGTCCGCACTGACATAAGGTAAGACCGTTTGTCTCTAATTTCACAAGGGAAATCCCTATGTTTATTGTAAAAAAAAACACGAAGTCTCCCAATCTGACGAAGGATGTATGAAATATCGGCATCTTCCGAAATATCTTTCCTTGATATCTTTGCCCAGGGGATGGGCACTGTTGATCCATATCCTATCTGTTCTGAACACCTCTTTAAAAAAGTGTCTTATAAACCCCTGAAGGTTCCAATTTTCTCCTCTCTCTTGAATATAAGGTTATTTTGCCCAGATCCTGCTTCAATGTCTGCTAGCTTGTCGTTTGCTATTCTTCCCTGGCGCAGGCGCTTCCATCTATATTTTTGATGAGCGGATGCAGAATTGGCGATAGCAATGTTACGCTTACACACGATGTTTGTTAAATAGAATATTAAACGAAAATTGGTTTTGTGTTTCAGTTCTAAAAACTGAACTTCTGGTACAAAATTTTAATTTATTTTATCTTTTAATTCAATTTAAATTGTTATTCCAAATCAATTATACTTTAATTAGTCAGGTCAGTAAATATAAGCGTATCACGTGTTTTTCTATGATTCATACCCATCGATATAATCTCTGGTTTTTCTAATATCGATTGAGTTTGTGATTGGAGGAAATCCAGGCTTATTTGGGACAGCTTTTTTCACTTTATGTAATATATGAATCTCATAAATATGAATGCTAAGCATTTAGTTTTTACAATATTATTTTGGAAATAAAATATCTGTGCCTTTCTTATGCTTATTAGTGTGATATTATTTCGTATATTCAGAATACAACTGCAATTACAGTTTATCAGTTTAAAATTTAAGCTTTAGGGGTTTTCTAAAAACCGAATTATACTTTAAAAGCATAAAAGTGTACTAAACGTTATTTTGTATTTAAACTGTACAGGAAAACCATAAACTCAGATTAGAGATTTCATAGAAAGATGTCCTAAATGTATTTTAAGTCTATCACGTATAACGTTCATGATAAAACATTATAATCTGGTCTTTGATTTAACTTATGTTCATCAATATTGTTGAGTATGTATGAACTATATTTTTACTTCGACCTTTTACAAAACATGTATGGGCATGAAACTAAAATCGAAGTAATTTATGAATTATTCTTGAAGTGTAAGCCACATCATTTCTAGGATGTCTTCTTATTTCATAACCTTGATGTGGGTTAATGTTAATTATATTAGCCTTAAATTGGATTTCTTAACAATACATTGGCATTCTTAAAAACTAAGATCATTGAATCTACAACAACTATAGACCCAAACTACTAATTAAATACAAGTGGGGAAAACCCCTTAATTCCAGCTTAATTTAGATAATGCTTAAAAGAGTGAAATTCATAAAGTATTATCTCATAGTGTTGCTTAAATGGAATAAGCCTATGCGTTTGCGATATTTTCTATGAATCTACTGTGGGTGCTATAATTTCCTTGAGCATTTAATTACTGTTGCCGTAAACCTTTTTTCGCACATGAATAATTTCGTTTATGAACTATAACTAACCGAAACATAAAACTTGAGGAACAAATTCTTGTACTAAATTTGTTAAGTCTATTTAGCTGGTACTGGAACACAAAACTGTTTTACCATTGAAAAAAAAAACTAAAACATTGTTTATATCTTCTCATAATATCCAGAACTTCCGATGGAAATTTAAAGGGGAACTAACTAGCCTAACTATTATTAGTCTCAAGCATGCGAAATATTGCTGGGTCACAACAATAATATGTATTTCACATCTTATGTGTTTCCCTTATTCTTATATTTTTTTAAGTTTGTTCCTTCAACCAACGATTTGCTATTTAAATTAAATTACTTGAAGCTACACAATTGCAATACGCATATTTGTAAATAATATACTTGAATGTCATACAATTTGAAGTTATTATAATAATACATCTTTTTTGCGTCATATTGCTGCACTTTGATTTGCAATTACATAATCACAATCAAATAGCATTGTTTTATCATACATTTAAACACTATATTACATGTAACATAGATTCTCAAATCAAATATCAAAAATCTGTATTCCATGAAGGAATATAGCCATGAGGAATAGAGATTTTGACATTTCATTTGTGAATTTATGTTGTATGTAATATTGTGTTTAAATGTAAGATAAAACAATTGTATTTTAAAATACAGAAATGCATGTCATACCCTTTCAAGATTTGAATGTTGATGTAATACTCAGGTGTTCCCACTTAATAAATAAAGAGGAAATGCTTGTCATATATGACGTGTGGTATGTGGGGAGATATTTTTTGACGTTGGAATTTCCTTACTTATGAAACAAACCCGACCCCACATCAAATTTCATCTCTTACAATCCTCAAATAATTCACAATCCAGGTTACATTATGATGAGGTATACACCTCATTATATTATTATAGTATATTTATACTTTTTGCAACCGTCACTAAAAAACTTATAGGTCTATAGGTGTATGTGGTTAAATAATTTTAAACACATACAGTGAACCTTCATACAGATGTTTTAATGTGTTGGATTTTAAGTATGATTGAAACTATTAAGTCTGTAATTTAAACGGATAAGTAAGCATCTAAGATGTCATTTTTTGTTGATAGAGAGACCGAAATAAATTTTCTGGTCAAATAAATTTAAAATATATTGAAAAAAAACGTGACATACTGTATATAACTAAAATAGACGAATGGTTGCCATAAAATAGAAATAAGTACATTTAAATTCACATGGAAAATTGGGATATTTTCCAATAATAAGTAGAGTATAGCAAAAGTTTACTCTAGCAGAGGAATGAGAAATTTCAAATAATCGTTTAAACACTGGTTGTAATAACGCTCAACTCAACATCTCTTGACTGCTTAAGGGGCCGCATCCTAATGAACGGAACTCAAAGAGTTCAAAGAAAGTCCACACGACTGAAGTTTTGTTTAGGTAACTTTTGATGTACATAAGTATCAGGTCATGTTGAACCCTAACGACTACACTGAGATATTATTATATTAGAGACATTTCAACTTTACCTGTAATATTTGGACCACAATTAGTTGTAATTTTGAAAATAATAAAAAAATATGATTCCCTTTTCAGCCCTATGTGTGTGTTTCAGACGACTATGGTGAAACTTTTATTCTTTAACTTCTTATGTCATGGTTGAGAAAATAAAGTACGACGCACAAAATATGAATATAGGGGAAGATTGGGGTGATGGCGGTCACGGCGTAATGGATGGAGGTAGTCTAATTTTTGTTAGAATGTAGTTGAAGTGATTAGTTTTCTTAAGTTTTTTGTTTGGTGGCTTTTTGAGTAGGTACTACCTCGTCTCATTTCAAAATCCCATTACAGATTTGCGTGTTACTGAAGAATGAGTGATTTTAGGCTATATCTTATCAACTTTTATCTGCTTCATATAAGATATTCACAGAAATATACTTTGAATGGTTAAGATTAAGAGTTTGCTGAATAATCTAACATAAAATTCTGTAGTTTTACGCTTCGGGTTATGATAGATTAAGTATTTGAGTTCGTTTTAAAGAAAACCATGCGTTTGGGGTAATGAGAGTCGACAAATTTGGGGTAATGGGGGTCACTGAATTACATTTCAACCATCACCCAAAACTATTGTTTTCATTCATTTAACGTTTCAGCTGCCTAGAATAAACTTCAGCAGTCTAGGCATGTATTTTTGCAAGATGAACGAAAACAACATTTGCCTGGACCACCAGAAATGCTCATATTACTGTGCCCATCGAAAGCATTCGTCGCTTAACAGGGTGCATCAATTGGCGATTAATCACAGCCATTATTGGTATTGATAACATATTTATAGGTGGAAAAATACGTTTGTATTAATATATTTTGATGTTTTCTATTAATTTAGGTCCAAACCAATTGCAACAAATACTGACTTTCATTACCCCAAGAGTAAGGTAATGGCTTTCAAAGAAACTTTTTCAATTTTTTTGGTTTTACTCCTAAAGTAATAGATTAGGTTAACGTTCTTAGGTTTACATGGTGCAAAACTTTGGAACATATATCTATGAGAATAGGAGTCGTTAAACTGAAATCTTCGTTTTTATGGTGATTCTTACTTAGGTGACTGACATTACCCCAGTCTCCCCTAAAAATAAGGAATAAATTTAAATTACATTTCAACGAAAATTATTTATATTTTTACTTCAGCCAAAATATAGTAATCCACGGTTTTAGGTATACTATAGTAAACCACTGAGGATGAGTCAAGTTTGTTCTTTTTACAAGCTATGCAAGAAAAAAATTCCCAAAACTAAAAAACCAAATAATCAAATAGTTGAACTTCTTAACGAATTTCAATAGTTGAATAAATGGTTATTGAGATAATTATGCAATCAAATAACTCCTAACCCCTGATCCCATATTCATGAATTTAATACGATGATAAGTTCATAAGTTTGATCTAAAACAGAACATATACATCATAACTATAAACAGACTACGACAAAAATATGTTTGATGCATAGTTCATAAAAAAACCAAGACTCTGCACTAAATTAAAGTGCAATACAAGCCAGTAGAGGTGAATAAAAGTTGTAAGTAAAAGCCTGTTTTCCATCTCAACAAAACGCCATAAATATACAGGAAGTTAACAGACTCATAAATTTTGCAGCAAACCAAGTGTGAAGCCTACTTGAGCCTGAGCTTCCTTCTTGTGTACACATAAAAAAGGCTAAAATTTTTACATGTATACAGTTTTACATTTGTTTTGGAAAACCTTTTTTTTTTTAAATACTATTTCTAAGTTGTTTCAGATGACTACACTGATTTAAACGATATTTTATAAGTAAGGTTATTATTCAAACACCATGATTATTTAAAGAGATGAGGTGTCCCGGCATTCAAGCCCTTATCTATATTTATAAAGTATAGAAATAAAATAGCAATACGTATAGTTTTCAACAAACTAGGAAGACATTCTTCCTTTTTCTTTATATGACAAATGATTTTTTTTTATATTTGATTTAAATATACATACATGTGTGTTAGTTACATAATTGGATTTGTAGGTTTGTAAATAATAATAGCTTATTTTGAATTATTATTATAATTACACATCTTCATTATATTGTAGGGTAACGGGTTTTATATGTAAGATACAATGGCTACAGACTAGATTGTTTTTAAATTTCAATAAACACTAGTGATTTGTAATGCTTTACGATCTAGAGCGCTAGGTTCTATCCCGGAACTGATTTACACATTACTTCAGGCTAATCCTAGAGGGTCGCGGCATTATCACATGGATAAGATCCATTGGCGATTGGCAGGATTTGAACCCGGGACCTCTGGCTCTAAAGTCCCGAAATCACCAAGCTCTACCACTAGACCTGCTCACTCCCCCTTATGAACAGGAGTAAGATAGCTCTAAACTGTCAAACTACGTAATTAATTCAAACAAAAATTGTAATTAAGCGCATTTAGTTTAGACTTTTGATCATTATCTGTCTATGTGTTTACTCATAAGGTTTAGTTTAGTGATACGCAGTTGAGATGTTTTTAGATCTATTTAGATCGTGTATTTCTGATAGTACCGTAGCCTATTCTTACTAGTTCCTTTACTAATTTTGAAATAAAAATATCTAGGACTAAGTCACATATTTTACTTGGAAGAAAAAATATTATATTTTATGTAATTGACTAAGAGTACTTTTTTTCGATTAAAGATGTACTTTTTGGTGAGTCGGTGGCTCAGTCGGTAGCGTCACGGACTTGGGGCCCAAGGCAGTGATGTAGTGGGTTCGGATCCTGGTCACTGCCACTAAAGTTTATCAGTACAGTTCACCTTCGTACTGTACCGACTCGCCCCTTTCTTTGCTGGATACGTTCCACGCACAGATCTGCAGTCTATGTGGACGGGCAAAGGCAAGATTAAAACAGGCCGCAAACCTCTTAAAAAATTAGACATAATGTGTTTCATAAATAAATATATGTTTCCATGAAAAGTCAGCGTAATGTAAAACACCTCAGATGTTCTACAAATGTAGCCGTGCAATTAATTAAATATCACATAAACAGAACAAAAAACATACATTTAAGTAAATATAGCAGTAAAAATATTCTCACCTGCTGTATTTGAAGACACCAATGTGATATGAGATCAAGTTTCCCTTATTCCGTAGATGTCGTAATGGACTGCTCAATGCTTATTTATAGGGGACCAAGAATGCCGCAAGAAGAGGTCAGAAGAACGGGTTCTACCTGGTACTTTTAAGTCATTGTAGCACTGAATGCCATAACGGTACAGTTCACCGAGGAAAATATCTTTAGCAAAATATCTTCTCGTGCGGTTGTCATAATTTTATTGTGCTTCAAGTCCGAAAATCTATTCCATCAGGCTTTATTAGGCTTTTCAATGGTCAAAGCTGACATTTTTTTCCATAATCCTTCAAAGATTTTCTTCTATCTGTTGGAGGTGCTTGATATGTGCTATTTGATTTGTTGACACAGCATTGTTTAAGTACCAACCTACATATACTGCTAGGGACAGAGGCTTAGTTGCATCAACACTCAAACTATTTCCAGAAGACCTAACTATAAATTCTAATGCTTGTGAAGCTGTGCTTATGGAGCTGATACACTTGTGATTTATTTGAAGCTTGGACATATTATGAGACGCAGTCTATTTAGCATGCTATTCAATTTCACCGAATAGCATTTTGTTTTATACTAAGCTATTTAAAATATTAGATATGAGAGAACATATTTACGTTATCCTTTTAAAAAGTCTCTTAACAGCAGCTACTCAAAGCTTGTTTCTTAGGCTGATTATTTGGATCAGCTTAAAAGTGGGTATTCTAGACTCCCCATAGTTATCATTTTAATTATTCGATCTTTCAAAAAAATAGAACTGGATTTCTACAAATAGATGCATGGGACCTATGTGGGTGTAGAGGCCTCAAAGTCAATATAGTGTGTTAGAGTTATTTAGGCAGTTCGGTCCAATTTGTTTCCCATGAGAGGTCACCACGGCAGCCACAGTTAATCGGGTTTACGAGTATTATGCTGCTATTAGATTTCGGTATCATTATGTTACCTAGAATTGCGCTTTTGGGTTTACTAGTGGTCATGATGTGATTTATTATGAACTATACATATTCATGCTTTAATACTGTATACGGAAAGTTGAATTGTTGGAATTCCATATTACGAATGATCCAGAGATATGTAATTAAAATATTTCACGCATTGATCTCTTTGTCAAAATGCATTATTTAGATCCCTTGTTTGGATTGATTTTGCCAAAATTTAATAATATTAAATTTAAATATGTAATTTTCAAATTTTAGTAGACTATAAATAAAAAAGTATTATAGGGTAATGTATTTTAATATGTAAATTTTCTTCTTAATTTATGGGGTATAAATAACATAGTAGAATAGAACATGAATATATTCGACCAATGTAAACGTGGTTGTAGTTAAAAATATGCGACACATTATTTTACTATTCATCGATAACCCTTATACTACTCAACAACTAACTGCTGTAACTCACTTACAATCACTATCTGTTACAAGATCACTTCGAACCTCATTCACTAGCTATTTGAGGTTATCATTCATCATGTTGTTACTCCTGTATAATCCCTAACTGTTAACATTGTTGATTATTATTATTTATATAATTTCATTATCATTAACAACAGTTAAAATACCAATAAATACTCAATTGTACGTTACAAATATGTGTATGGACAGTCATAAAACATTGTACTTAAATCACGGACTGAGGCTTGTATATCAGAGTTCTGTGAAACCTTCGGAAAGATTAATACTAAAAGACAAAACACATATTTGTAACTTGATTAAAGCAGTATAGCTATATATTAGTTTACTACACATTCAAAAAACTACAAATCAAATAATGATGATAAACTTATTTTAGTACAAGTTCTATATTAAATAGATCTTTCATAATTTATTTTTTTTGCACACAAACGATAAATGCCAAATAAATTTGCATTTATCAACAAATGTTCAGTTAATATATTACATTTCACCGACTTAAAACAACAAGCACTATATGAGACCGGTTTTACCATTATTCAGTTATTCAGAAAACTTATAACTAAGACAAATACGAAGTAAGTAGTTAGAGGCTTTCCATAAGATCTGATCGGTAAAAGCTCTCATAAAAGGAAACACAATTTCATCAGTATTCCATTGTTTTAACGTGAGACCAAACAGCCGAGTAAGTTTTTACTATTTTCAATTTTTCAATTGTTCAATGGATTATTTTTTTTGTTTTTTAACAACCCTATTTCACCAGGATTAATTCGTGATAAGACGTAACAGGCGACATAGATTCTCGTTTTTGTTATGAGTTTCCATGGATTTAGCTTTGTTAAGAAACTGTACAGTTTGTTTTAATAATAGCATCATGCTTACTACTGTCTCAAAAAGCACTCATCAAATGATTAGGTTCTACTGCTGCACAGTACATGCAAATCGATCATTAGATAATGCGTCTTCGTTATAGAGCAGTATATTATGCACTTCTATGTACTATTCTCACTCAATGTAAATTCTAATTCAATGTAAATGTATGATTCATCAATGTAAATTTCCTGAATTATATTCTTAAAAAATACTCTAGAAAAACCCCTTATTCCTTGAATTATATTATTTTTCTTTTATACTCACGCACAAATCTTTTTACGACCCTCGTGATATTATATTTACTTGAAACATATAAGTGTAAATGTTTTTTGTAAGAATTTCATGAAAATGGGTATGATTTTGATTCAAGTATACAAAAGAGTTATTTTAAAATTTGCATTTTCTTGGCCTAAAAAATATTTTTACCTTAAATATTTTTGATACACTTTTGTCCAAGAGATATTGTATTCAATGTTTTAAAACCACGGATGTGTTTCTAGAAAGTTTCCATGACGGGCTTCTAATAAATTAACGCTTCTTCCAGCCTAAAGCTTTGCCATAAAGTTTATAAAAAAAAATATATAAACATAACATTTTCTTATATACATTTATAAAGGTATGTATTAGTTTGATCGAGTTTGAATATACAGAAGGTTGTCGCTAAGTCTTTTCTGAGACCTCTAACATTGTTTTGGGTTTCAGGTATCGTACTTTTATTTCTTAACGTACACTAACACTATAACTAATATTATATTTCATCATTAACGTAAAGGATGAAGATTTACGGCTGTAATGGTGTATATCACTTCATATTACTACTGATTATTGTTAAAATAAGAAAGAGGCAAGGTGAAAATAAGAATATCTTGAACATTGATCAAGATATGTTCTAAGAATCTTGATCATATCTTTAATACATCTTAATTTGATCATATCTTTGTATAATTAGATGCAATAATTATTCGTCTAATCAAATGGTCAAAACCATAGTTAGCCTATATGAAATAGGAAGTCACGTATGAGGTACAATTTGTACTTAATAGCAGTATACTAATTACAGTACTAGAATGTATCGTTGGAAATGACAACTATGCATGCAATGATTACTATTTCATAAAACATATTCACAATGAGGTTCCCACTCAACAATAAATATTACTGGATATGGAGCAATAGTTTTTGAACTAGGAACAGTTACTATAATTATAATACTAATAGGACTAGCAAAAAATATATTCATATCGTGCTAGATTTTCCGACCGTGGGTAAATTATTCCTAGTTAGGATAGTTAAAAAAATATTGACGGAAATTATCTGCATTTGATCATAAAAAGTGGCATTTCCATCCTAAAAAAAACCCTTCATTATAAAATCACTAAGTTGTCTTCCCGATTACTAGAATAAATTGTTTGTATACACTCAATTGACTATGATTCAAGAGAAAGATGAATATGCCTAATTTGCTCTACTCCCTTAATGCAGTATTGCTAAGTAAGATTATTCAATCATCCATCCAAGTTTTCCATTAGACTGCCTTCTTTGCGATTGTATTAAATTGACCGGAACTCTTTTTATCAACAACAGCTATAAGGTTTTTTTTATTTGGTAAAAGTTGAAAAACGTGACTAAAATACGAAAGTATTTCGTACTTTAAACCGATCAACATCCAACAAAATACAATGGAAACAAAAAATATAAAATCATCGAGGTGGTTCTAATAATACCACTCGCTGTTGGAATAGAAGGCGAGTACAGCTATATCATTACAAGGAGTACCTCAACGTCTATTGCTAATCCACCACTTTACAGTTTAGTTTGACAAATCTTCGTCACCAAGAGTAAGGAGTTGGTGAAGACAAGAACAAAGACCAACACTGTGAAACAGAATAAGCACTACTACTTTGTAAAATAAAAAAAGGCTAAATAAAAGGGTGTAATGTAAATGGGATGTACGTAAAATGAATCACTCTACAGGCTCAGGCAAACAATCGACTATTGTGCCACATCTGCAGTTAACTCTTTAAAAAAATAACAAGATTTTTTAATGGTGGCAAAGGGAGCAATGTATCACGTTGGAGCAGGTTTAAATTTTTCCGAACGATAATTGATTTCTGATGTAAAATACAGCTATGGTTAGCAGTTCAAGTGCACAAGCTTAAAATCCACATAATCTTAAAACTGCAGAGTAAAATATAAACCTTATATAAATTTGTTAAAAAATAACAAATTTTTAATTAATTTGTTATCATCATAACACCTTACATATTGCTAAGATTTTTAAATGAGGGTAAAACATTTTTAAATTAGTTATTCGTTTAAATTAATCGAAACGACTGAATATACTATCGTTCGTTTTTAATAAAACTCCATAGAATTATTGAACAGTATAAAATGTGTATGGTTTTGGTATGGGATCGTTATGAACGATTTTATCTGAACAAGATTGAGGATTTCTGTCATCATAAATTATATAGCAGGTATTACAGAGATATTACAATTATATCCTGCTAGTGTGATAACCAAATGTTAAAAAACAAAAACATATTCAAGTGTGCAAAAATAAATTCCCCTAAATACATGGATTTCATACTATTGCTAACATTTTCTAAAACCACTGGAGACAGCGAGTGAAACATAATGGAGGTGTAGAGTTGACAGTTAGGACAACACTGTTATAGTATAGACATAGCAATAATTAGCCGTCCTCGTTACTAAAGGAAAACCTAACCTAACTATTATAAGCAGAAGATGGTAAAAATTATCAGTTTAACTGTCTCCCACTGTCTGATATTAAAATATTTGCCATGTAGCAAGTAATTACTTGGAATAGTGATCGGGCGTGTGAAATTTGAGGTAGACATAATAAAAGCTCTGCTCTGTTACAACAAAGTAAGGTTACACAACGGCTTGCAGCTGACTTTCAATACATAAACGCATTGCACTTACAATACTTTTGTCGCATTTGCAACCGGTACGATGAATAAAAAGAGATTTTACGTTATACAGCTATGTTTCAGTTTACCCAACCTGTATGCTTATGAATATTGATCAAACATTTTATTTGGAGTACAAACTAATTTTTTTAAAGAGATTATGACATATAATCAGTATTATATGGAATTATCAACTATTATTATTACTATTGTTACCATCAGTAGTATTATCGATACTAATACTGATATCAACCGGAATTCAAAAATGTTGATAGACTTGAACTATCAACTTGTTCAATGACATGTAGTGTTATAATTATTTGTATGACTGACACGATTTAAATTAATTATAATTCTTTTAAGTTATTTGTTTAATTTGTTTGGTCCAAGATCTGCATATAAAATATTATATTATTAAATAAAATACAACAAGTGGGATTCTGTATTAGATACCGGACGGTTTCTGTTGAAGAAGTTCTTAATCCAGAATAAAGTAAAACACATTGTACAAAAAATTAGTTTATACAGGTGTATGTACTGTGATTACGTTTGTTAAAATCTTAATTACTAAAAAATTTTATTAATTCTTTAAAAGTACTTATGTTCAAATACAGTGTAAAGAGTCACAAGAACCTTGCTCCACTCTTAAATGTAGAACACTATAGTATAAGTTTCACAACATATAGGCTGAATTTAAAATGTCCAGTATATATACAGTGGTAGTCTCTTAAGTCTATATTAAAGGTGAGAATATTTAATTCCGTACATATAACATAACCATCGATAAAACAAAGCACACTGTTGAAAAAGGTATTTAGATGTAAATGACACGGTATTCTGTTGGTAAAAAGACATACTGTTCAATAGAAAGGTTATATTTTTGATTAAAATTACTTAACAATCAATGAAAGTACAAATGTTGTCCATACAAAGATGTTTCTCTCAGTGTTGCCAATACTGCAGCACTCAATCTGTAACACCCGATCACCAGGATGATATTTATCTCGAGTTGGTACCTCTTGACAGGTTGAAGAATTTGGTCGATTTGGCAGCCCTGAAACTCATTTAAGTAAGCCTTAAATCTATTATTTGACCCAAACTCACGTAGCACATAGTGTTCTAACTAGTAGGTTTTTAGGTATACTTGTAGTATTTAGATTCCTCTTAATCCATCGTATTACTTATTTTATTATTCTTAGTTTACCATCGAATAGACAACGAAAGTAAATATAAACGAAACGTGATATCGCATAACTAAAAAGTAAATGATTATAAAAAGGAAACTTATTCATTGTTCAAATTAATGAAAATTAATATCATTTTCTTTGTAAACAGCAACTGATTGTGAGAGTATTAGATCACTTACTGAAATTATTATGAGTTTTTTTTTCTCATATATGAGTGCAATCCGTCAGAATTCACAGCACTATCCGATACTAATCTTTATCTCCTAAAAATAACTAGTTGTAAGGCAACCTAACCCATATAGCAACAACTCAAGATTGCAGTATTTTATAATGCTCATAAGTTCATTAGAAAAACGACAGAAGGCTTTGGATGAATGTGAAAGTTATTTATTTATCCAAGTGTACGTGAAACAATGAATGAATGAGTATGGTGTCTTGAATGTTACTGAACAAATGTAACATAAAGTATATAACTGTTAATATTTAATTGCTTAGAGACTGAGATTGAAAAAGAATATATTTTCAAACTTAAGTATTATAACTTATATAATAACATAACTTATATAACTTAAAAAATAATTTGTTTAACACATTCAATACCAGATCGCACGAGAGTCCTCACAGAGGAGTGTGATGGCTGGTAGGCAACCAATTAAACGTATATAAGTTTTTTCTTCTTTTTAAGAAGCATGTATGGGCACGTAACTGGTTGTTTCTTCTTTTTAAGAATCATGGGCACGTAACTGGGTATAAAGTACTATGTGAACCATTCTATTTATGATTTATCTAATCTTATTTTATAGATGATAATTATTTTTGTTTCAAATTTGTATCTCTAATATGTTTTTTCATACATCATATGGAAGTAAAATTTAAGTTTCAATCGTTGTAAAAACAAAACACCAAAAGATAAGTGGGCAAAGTTGCGTAATACCTGCTTGGGGTGCTTACTTTAATCGTTGCCTCACTGAGCAAAATTCATTAATATTCTCTAACAGTGTTAATTTTGGGGAAAGAACCTGTTCATTCCATTTATAATATTGTCTATGGTTATGCTTATCGTGAATACTATAACTAACTCCATTATATTTTCCCTATTGTTATGAAGTGCTATTGCACAGCAAGCCTTTCGTCCAGGAAATTTAAAACAACCATAATCAACGGATAGGTAACCATGATTTACAAAAATACCCCCGCTGCAGCAAACCTGCCAATTTAGCGAATTTCCATTTGCCTGGATTGATTTTTAATTATTAATCTATTATATTAACATTTATGTTTATCCCGATTACCTAGGTTAGCTGCTACAGGGAAACTAATAAAGTATGTTTTTTATTAAAATATCAATAGCTTAGTATGAAATATATGAAAACGCCAAGTTTGATCAAAATTTATCTAAAAAGGCCAACTACAACATATTATAATATTCTCCATAAGAATAACATAGATATTTTAAATTAACAATTTTTTTAATTTTTTCCGTAACAAATTATTGTAAAAAAACACTTTGATATGCAAAATTATTTTTTTAAGCTCTTTAAAATGGTCTGGAGAAAAATCTTTATATATAATACGTGAAGCCGTTTTTTGTTAACGCAACTCTTCCCTTGTTTGTAGACCAATTTTAACGTTTAAGGTGTCCAAAGATTCTTGTCAATATGTAGTTTTGCAATAAGGTTTTCGAATTTTAAAATTCCTACTCTTAAGGGCGTGAGACCTTCTCAAAGGTCAGGTTTTTCCCATAAGAAATACATAGAACAAATTTAAAAACAAAAAACAGCTGTTTATAAAAAAGGGAGTAAATATTAATGTTTGTAATTTTCAGTAGGTTAAGACGAAGTTAAACAGTTTATCAGTTTGGTTGGAAGAACAGAAAATGCCTCAAGTTCAAAGAATAAATATTGAAAACGGGAGGAGGAGACAATTAATAATAAGATATCTTATGCGTATGAGGAGAGTAGAAAAAGAGAGGCCTGGTCTAACAGATATCCATCCAGATACAAATTCACTTGGTGAGGAGATTAATAATATTTGCCAGTTCAGCAGTCAACTTACTTTGGAAGTGAAAAAATATACGTAGCACATAGTGTTGTCACGGTGGTAAAGTTAACTTGCCTAATGTCAGACCAAATGAATGCATACAAGAAATGTATACTTCTGACACTGACAGATCGAGATATTTCAAAAAATTTAGTACAAACTATATTTATGCCTTGACTTTGATAAGTTCAAGTAGTAAGATAATACCAAATCTTGGCGGACCTAATGTTTTTATTGTAAACTTTTGTATTACTCGCTCTACTTCAATTGAGAAAAAAACGCAAAATGGATTGTTTACTTCTTGGTTAGGTTGCCATGCCGGTTGCTTTGACAAACGTATACACAGTTTTTTTACTGAATTCACCAACACAATCCAGACATTTCAAGTCAAAAATAAGAAGTTCCAAAAACTCATTTACTATTGAAATTTTTAGTGGCAATATTAGACCAAACATAAGTGAAGGAATTAGTGTTTATGTATTCAACGATCGAGTAGTTACGGTCAAGTTTGTTTATTTTTATGATTCAGGAAAGGCAAAAAATATATACGCTGTTCAAAAAGAGAAAATGAAAATTGCCATCCAAATCTTATAGCTACAAGAGTTATCGAACCTATTTTAACAAATGAATCCATACTTTCAAAACTTTGGGACAGGTATTAAGAGAAAATAAACTCCACAGAACAACGTGAGAACGTTCTGTTGCGGAGCATATACTGACAGATTACACGTTAAAATACGTTAACCAACTTTCAATGGTGTTGCTGTTTTAGCCTATTCAAAGCAAAAATGACCCAACTCAAATTACTTTACACAGGTTATCAGGAAGGCAACAGTTTTCTTTAATTCTCAATGCTGGAAAAACGTTTTTGCGACATGTTAACTCGAATTGTAACAGATCATTTACCAGTCATTAGAAGTTATCAGTTAAAACTGAGAGCAGAAATAATATAGGTGAGCCTTGACGACGCAAATCGAGATATTTAAAATAAGTTTCTAACAAGAGTTTAAACAACTTTAAGATGTAACTAGAAATACTCGAATTTAATCTTAACGTTTTTCTCGACGTTATGTTTCATACTATGCGGCTCATTGAGCCGCACGGGTTCTCTAGTTGATATATATTGTGTTTTAAGGGTAAAAAATAAGAAAAGACTTTTTTTACCCCATAAAACCCCCCGTTAAACCCCGTTCCCATGGTCCGATCATGCTGGTTTGCAAACTTATTCTGTAAGTAAATTTAACTTCTGAGAATTTCAATTAGCTGCCATTTTTTACTGGATTGAGATAGAGACCTCTAGTTTGCGTTGTCGGGTTTCTTTTACCAGGACCTTCCAAATAAGGGCTTCATTCGATGAGTCTTACCATTTGAAATGTTTGAGTTTCCCCCAAAATCCCCCATTTTGGGGATGTACACAAAGTGGCGGTTATGCCCAAAAAGTACTTCATAATATGCCATAAAGGTCTGCCGTGTTTAGTTTTCTAGTATGGGCCGTTAAAAAATTACATGGGGTCTCTAGACTTTTTACTAACCTTGTATATGTTAGCACGATAACTCGAGGTGACATTATATCGGTTTTGATAATTTTTATAACGCGTTCGTGAACATGCATGATCGGACCATGTGAACGGATTAGGAGACCTTAATTTATACCTGGCTCAGTTAGGAATGGGGTACGTGGCGTACGGGTGTTATGGAACAGGGTGTTATGGAAGGTTTTGTAGGTTTTGTATCAAAACATACAATTTATTTATAGCCTATTCTGTAGAGCTTAACAAAACTTAAAATTTAGTATATTGTAGAACTGTCGTATGCTTAATAATAACGGAGAAAATAAAAAACTGCAAATTTTAAATTCCCATAAATTTTCATGAAGAATAAATCAACTATAGTAGTTTGCTTGTTTATGTACATATTTTACATGTTTTAATATTAAATTTGGAGTTTTTTATACTAGGCTATCAACTATAAAAAAACCTTCCCTGTAGCAGCAAACCTATGTATTCATAGTAATATATTTATTTTAAATAGGAAATAAATCCAACAATATTAATGGAATACTTTAGTTCAACTCCAGTCACGTTCATGGAAATTGGCTTAGTCTGCAGGTTTGCTGCAGTGGGGATATTTATAGTGTTTCTCAGAATTGGTTTTAACGAATAGGTTTATATTATGAATCTGATTGAAAAATTAAACCTGGGCCTCTATTAAGTCTAATAGACATATTTTTTAAAAGACATTTTAATTTGTAAATGTTAGATTAAAAGCGCTCTCCTAAAAAAATGTGACTCCAAGGCATTAATGTGAAAAACATGTACACATGTTTTAAATTATAAATCAAAAATCTTTATTATGACGTTATTAAGCAGAGTTCACCTGACCATATTCCCTGAAAACCGGTCATATTTTAACTCAACAGGATTTCCTATGTACTTAAGCTTTTACCTAGAATCTTAATGTTACCTTTAAGTTGTTACACGTGTTACACGTGTTACACTTAGGGCCGCACGTGAAATCCGTTAAATGGTTTTTGACACAATTTTTTTTTTGTATTTAACAATGTTTTGTTGTAATCTCGGCTTCAATTTGAGAGTCTCAAGTAGGCTTCAAACTTGGTTGGCTGCGAAAGTTATGAGTCTGTCAGCTTCCTGTATATTTACAACGTTATGTTGGAAAACAGGCTTTTACAAGCTACATTTATAGCTAAATTTAATTCATACTAAGCTGTTTATTGTATAACAAACGGGTCTTTAGAATACCCGAATCATACAGAATCTGGGTTCATGAATTTTTGATTCGTGTAAAGTTTCGTGATCAGTCCGTATAATTTACATGTGATGTATATTATCAATGATAAATATAATGCCCTCTGCCAAATTCTTAAATTTTTAGTTTAATATCATTTATCACTAACGAAAAATTTTCTAAATTACAACGGTTATACTGTGATCGATTCAATAATTTGATTTATTATAGTACAGATGTTTATTATAATGTTCAAAGTTATTCTATTTACTTACAAAAATTTAATTTCTTTATAACGATATACAGTATTTCCAGGTACTACTATGTACAGTAAATTTGTTAAAAAGAAAAATAACAATATTGCAATATTTCTTAAATCGTTAATTACGCAATATTAATTATAGTTTCAGCTACTAAAGTATTGAAAGGAATAAAGTTTACTAGTCCTGATTACTCAAGACTTCTCTTAGTAAAAGAAAATTGAACTCGTATATTTCATCACTAGGACTCTAAGTGACTTTTTATTGAAAGAGTCCCTTCCCTTATATTAATAAGGGAAGAGTCACTTTTGCTAAGAGAGTTAAAAAGACACTTTTTTCTGTTTAGCGAACCATAATTTTTTTTCCACACCACACCTTTAAATCAATGGTGAAAATAAATAATTACATAACACGAAAATTTTATTTTTATTGTAGCTCCCGAACCTAATTGTATTTTTTTTATAAGCAAACCGATATGTCATTGAGGTGCTCAAATACTTAATATGTTACAAAACCACCTCATAATAAATATTTATTTTTCCTTTTTAGCATTTTTCAAATCCAACAGCGATGATTGAATAATCTTACTTAGCAATACTGCATTAAGGGAGTAGAGCCAATTAGGCTTATTCATCTTTCTCTTGAATCATAGTCAATTGAGTGAATACAAACAATTTATCCTAGTAATCAGGAAGATAACTAGGTGATTTGAAATGAAGGATATTTTTTGTTATAGAAATGCCACTTTTTATGGTTGCGAGAAAGATAACTTTGAAAGAGCGAAAATTGTTCTGTGTTTTAGAGTCTCGTTGATTTTAAATTGTGTCGGTAATTTAAAATTGTTTTAAAATCGAAAAATGTCAGTAGATGCTAATTTTGTAACTATGTTTACCAAAGTGGTGTCAAACAAAACTTTAGAATCTCCTCTTTCAATTGATTCTCATCCCGTGACGATTGGTTCTATAGTTTTTCATTTATGGGGTTTAAAAAGTGTAACAATATTAGAACCACCCTGTACATATCAGGTATTTGAGATATCCATCCTATAAACCAGTGGAGAAGATTGATTTTAAACACTTGATAGATATTGTGTAATATAAACATAGAACTGACGTTGTTTACTTTCCAGCGGCAAGAAGTGAGAGATTAGACAAGACTTACAGAGTAACAGATTTATATTTATGTTGCGTCACAATTCAACCACGAGAGATTATAAAAATAGTATTTGTGGAATATTTTGCAAACAAAAACATTCTATAGTAGTTCTAGAGTACTGAAATCTTAATACTACTATACGAACTATTTCTGATAAAAGAACCCCGTTGTAGCATCGGTTTCAAAAACTTTGCTATGTCGACCTTTGATTTATTTTTGATAATTAAGGGTCTCTGGATATACAAGTACCTTATAACCCGTTTGTTTAAGGAAAAGAGGAGTGATTTTTATGTTGCATTACAATTTATAAAAAAAATTGTATGCAAGTCTCATCAAATTGAAATTGTAGGTGTGGTTATGTTTAACTATTAATTTTGTTAATTCTTTGATATGTAAAATTGTTTCTAAAAATGAACGAGATTATCAAAAGATCAGTCATGGCATATTTTGTGTCAGCTAGAATATTCAAACTGTTTCACTTCATTTGTCTTATGTTATATCATATAAAATGGTGACATATATAATGTAATAATGTTTAAAAAATAACATAGATTTTGCAAAATACTAAAACCGTTATTTTACCTTAGATTAATCGTTCACTTTATAGGGATACAATATCGGTGTAATTAATATAATGAATTATAATTATTTTAAACTTATGTGTACGTTCAATCTTTAAATACTTGTAACAAGAAGAAATGTTGAAATGAGCTATATAACCTCTATACATTAGAAAATATATAATACATAAACGTAGTTTTGAGCCTAAAGCTAACGTGTCTCACAGTGTTGCGAAGTTGTGGTCTTGGTGGTTGTGGTAAACATTGAGGTTTGGTTGTGTTGAAATTGGTTTGAATACGTGAAGGAAGTATTGCGTAGAGATAAAACTTCAGCAGTTTTCAGTCTTTGTAGTGCTCTTGAAAATCCAATTCTACCTATCTGTCTAGCTCTGTACAGGTTATGCCCTAATCAGTTTTTCTTCTTATTCATATGTTTATAGCCATCATCTATCAGAGGTCAAGAGTAACATTATAAGAGGGTGAATTTCCTAGCTCACGTCCCTTATGAAAAGAGTGAGGGTTCATTTTAGGCGTGCCATAAATGCCATGAAAATTGATAACTTTGGGTCACTGTCATAGCTTTCTCACTGAGTACAGCCATAATCAGTACGGGTGACCAAAAGGCAATCTTGAAACAACTTTATCAGTAACCTAAAGTCATCAGAGAAACATCCAGAATACACAAGGGTCTCTCAAGGCATGGGCCCTCTCTCTCTCTCTCTCTCTCCCCACCCCCCCCCCTCTCTCTCTCCCCCCCCCCTTCTCTCTCTCTCACTCTATAATATCATTCAATTTGTGTTGTGTTTGTTAGTTACCTTAACTACTTCTTCCTTCAGTACATTGGTAAATTACTTCTCTATCCTAATGGAAAATAGTTGTGGATATTATTTACTCAGCACAAATAGAAAATATTATCTTAATTGATTATAGTTATTGTTTGTCGTGCCATCGAAGACAAAACCATGTAGTGGATGAATTGGAATGGTCAAGAATATCTTATAATATTCTAATGTAGCATTATCTTTAGTATAATGTAGATAATAGATTTAAAGGCTATTAAGTAATTTACATTTAGCTAGACTAATATTGGGTTTTCTAATTACTATCTTACAAATATGAACAAAATTAATTTGGGGAATATGATTAAAATAAAAAATAAACTCATCTACTCAATTTTATTAAAATATATTAATAATAGAATGCATAGCGTGTGCCCCCTTTTCGTACCAAATCCTAAGTTAAACCATAGTATCTTTCTTAGCACATTTTTTTTGTTTTCGTTACTTTTATACGGGTATACAAACAGTCAATTCACCTAGATTAAGTTTTAGTCCACCCTGTAAAAAATCATTTCCACCAAGTTAATAGACAATTTGCTGAAAAGCTAGTTAATGTCGAGGTCAAAATCAAGCGAAGAACCATTTGATTTCAACTTCTGATCAGTAAACTTACTTGCTGAAGTAACTTAACAAATGACGTAATCACGAAGCAAATGTTGGTGTCGGTCTGTTGATGAGAAGATGGTTTGGTTGATATCCTTAGATTCTACAAACAGAAAATATTCCAATGGTATTATTATCCATGGTATTATCCAATGGTACTGGGGGCTTCATTACTAACAGAAACATAACTATAACATGCACAATTTTTCTTCCTTATAACAAATTCATTGACAACTTATTAATCTAACTTGTTTTTATACAGTACTAGATTAATGCACCTTAGTTATTTAACTATACTACAGTACTATGTTTTCTTTATTCCAATAAATGATCAAATAATCCCAAGTGTTTATCTAGATGGCACAATAAATTCTCATTAAATGGTTTCTGTTATATTGTTAATGGTTTCTGTATTTGACAACCTTTCAAGCGTGGTTATAGCCTTCACCGGTGATGTGGTGATTACAATTAAATTAGTGCTTGTTCTGTGGCATTATTATGATTTTAGCAAAAATATTCAGGTTCTCTGGAATTGTAAAAATGGTTAATAGAGACACTTTTTGCCAAACCCCATGAATTATGATTTTTTTCCATAACGAACGGTAAGTTGGTGTTGTTTGTTATTCTTTTAATATTCAAATCCTTATAAAAATCAGCCACTCAATTCAAAATTAAGGTAAAAATAAATGCTTAACAATGCATAGATTTAAAAATAATGAAAAAAATTAAGTAACTTTTTAATTGCCAAGATCACAAAACCTAATTTAACCTGTAATGAAAATCCGATGTTTAGGGTTTGGATTTTTACTGTCAAAGGCAGTTGAGATTTTCTCTCCACAGTGATATGGCTGTCAGGGTTGCCAATATTGCAGCACTAAATCTGCGACATCCAATCACCGTAGTGATATTTCTCTGTCAAGTTGGATGACTCGCTACGTTGAATCATATACTCGTCTGGAAATTTGTTATATTCAATTTGTATATAAGTTCCTCTGTGTCAAATGTTTACCACGCACTCGAAAACAAGCGCCAAAAAAGCCCCACAGATTTACATGTTTGGTGAAAAAATTGAACGCATTGTTTTAGTTACTAGTAAGTTAGACACTTTTGTTTGAAGGGTTGCAATTACTTTTCCATGCTTACTCATATGGTGTATATTAGTGTACCACATATTAAAAATGTATCATAGATTAGCTAGTTTTTGTTTATTTATGTATTTTTTTTACGGTAAACAACATTTTTTACAATAAATTTTACATTGTGATTTATGTTACAAGATGCTTTTTTTATATGCTCTTAAATGTTGTGCAGATACATCAGTGATACATTCAAAAGATGAATGTTCAATGAAAATGACGTGCGGTTATAATAACAATGAAGAGTGATAGTTGAATCATCTAGGTAATCAGTTTTACTGTAATTTCCTATTAATTTGATTTATGATTTTACAGTGGGCTTGTAGAAACATCAATAGTATTTTGGAGTGATTCCGTTTTTCGAAACTAGCCACCACTGTGCCGCAATTTTGAAGTTTTAAGTTGAATCACGGTGCGTTTTTTTACACGGGTCTTGTCTACCGCAACATATACCAAGTTTCATAAAAATTGGTAAAAAAAGTTTCATAATAATTCAAAGATGTAAAAAATATATGTAAAAAAAGCAATGGCAGAAATTGGTTAAAGAACCAATTTTGGAAAAAATGCTATTTATGATTTTCTCTTTACTTTGGCCCAAGGAATCACTACGTGAATTATGTTCTCACCTTTTTTTATCTCCCTGTATAGTAATATTTTACTTAACATGGCCTTGACTATTTTTGTATGATGTTTCCATTATTTTACCCTTCAATACACCACAATATATTAACAATAATAATGTACAAAATAATTTTCTTTTAAGTAATTTCCATTGTTTTATTGTACATTTCAAGCCTTATATGTTGACGTATAAATCTTCTGTAAGTTTTCAAACAAAACTGGTTGCCTTAAAAAAATTAGATTTTTTCAAAATCAATACGAATCACTATATTGTAAGCTCATGAATGTTTACATAATTATTCGAATGGCATAAGAATTGAACATCTATTACCTAGTTACTTCACCTCAATAAACTTGGGCACGTTTCAATTGTTACTAGCATCTGCTCATGTTTACCGCATGAGAAGCACGTCCAGAGAACACAATCAAATCTCTTGATCGACTTGCAATATGTAAACATAATGACATCAGTGTTGATGGTTGAGTAAGTTCTGCAACGTGTTCTTCATATATGTTTCATTGTAAGCTCTCAACATTCGTATACCAATTGACAACCATAAATATCATTTTATATTAGTAGTTTATATCATTGGTAGATTATTTGTACGAATTATCTTATTTTTTGGGAGATACCATGAATAAATAAAGGTTATTTTCTTCTGATCATTCCCCTAGGTCATTTGGAAGAGATTGGGTTCATGACAGTTATTGGCAGTTATAAACTGTCCAATTGTTTAACATTGTCTGGTGATAACGCTCCGATATATATCTAATAACTAAATGTTGTATCAGTACATTCTGTAACACCCACAACTGTAACAAAACAACAGTAACTGGTACAAGAACGGTTTAAATATATAATATATCTTTACGAATAACTGGCTTTTTGGCAATGTGAATACTTGAAAACGCTATATAAAATCAATACTTGGATACGTACTTGGATACTTCGAGTATTCCCACGGGTATCGCATCAGCTCGTCAGGTTATAACTCGTCAGGACCTACCCATGTATGTCGTCAGGTTTTTTAATTTTCTTTCTATTTATATACATACATTATCTATGGTTTCATTTCCTCTTCAGGGATGCATAGCATATGGCCTAGATATACAGGGTGAATTTTAAATGAGTTCCCCCCCTACTTTTTTCTACATTTCTTAAGATATCATCTCCGGACCACGTCAGATCATTGTTGAGTAGTAAGTACTTCATTTTGACTAGGTATACATTTTTGGCCGCCATCTTGGATCCGCCATATTGGATACAAAGATTTTTTTTCAAATGTAAAGGTAGGGTTGTGACCCATTATTTCAAACTAGAATTTTACGCCAATTACAATGCCGCAATTAGTTTTTAAAAATCTCGATTCGTTCTAAAGTTATGAGGACTTTTTATATCTTTATTTTTAGCCCATTTTAACATTGTGTATTAACAAACTAAGACCATAATCTCAAAATAGTGCTAGATAAAGATAAGTATACACCACCATTCATTGTCGACATATTTTCACTTGGTTATGACGGATGTAGTTTTTTCAGCCGCCATCTTGGATCCGCCATTTTGAAATGTGATCAATTAATTTAAATATGAAGGTGGTGTTGTGACCCATCATTTTGAATTACGTTTTTATACTGAACTCAATGCTGCAATCCGTTTTTGGTTATCAAGCTTTCATGATGAAATATTAAAATACTCTTATTTAAAATTTCAATATTTCTAAATCCAAAGATGCAAATGAAAAACGGATTGCGGCATTGAGTTCAGCATAAAAAAGTACCTCAAAATGATGGGTCACAACACCACCTTCATATTTAAATTAATTGATCACATTTCAAAATGGCGAATCCAAGATGGCGGCTGAAAAAACTACATCCGTCATAACCAAGTGAAAATATGTCGACAATGAATGGTGGTGTATACTTATCTTTATCTAGCACTGTTTTGAGATTATGGTCTTAGTTTGTAAATGCACAATGTTAAAATGCGCTAAAAATAAAGTTATAAAAAGTCCTCATAACTTTAGAACGAATCGAGATTTTTAAAAACTAATTGCGGCATTGTAATCAGCGTAAAATTCTAGTTTGAAATAATGGGTCACAACCCTACCTTTACATTTGAAAAAAAAACTTTGTATCCAATATGGCGGATCCAAGATGGTGGCCAAAAATGTATACCCAGTCAAAATGAAGTACTTACTACTAAACAATGATCTGACGTGGTCCGGAGATGATATCTTAAGAAATGTAGAAAAAAGTAGGGGGGGAACTCATTTAAAATTCACCCTGTATATTTCATCAACATTGTAGTAGGCCGCTTGACTTAAATATGTTTTTAACAGGTTCTTGAACTTGTCGATTGAAAGCTCTTGTATGATATACTGAGGCAATTTGTTGTAAATGTTGACGCTATTGAAGTAAGGGCTCTTTCTTGCAAGGGTGGAATTTATTTGAAGTACATGTGGATGTGTTGCTCTTGTATTGTAATTATGGATCAGACTTTTAGTTACAAAAATATTGGGATTCTTGTTAACGAGTAATGTGGATTCCATTATAAAGAGAGACGGAAGTTAGAGCATGTTAAATTCTTGGAACATAGGTTTACAGTATGTAAGTCTGTGGACTCCACATATTCTCCTAATTGAATGTTTTTGAAGGATGAAGATTCGTTATAAGGTTCTCCGTAATGTGTAGGCCCAGGTATTTGGTTTCACTACAGGTCTCAAGTGACACCCTGTCCATGGTCAATACCGGAGGTGGCTCTGGCTTCTTCCTCTTATAAAATTCCATTAATTTGGTTTTACTAGAATTTAGAATGAGATGATTTTTGCTATACCAAGTTGACATTTCAAGCAAGCCAGTTTGGAGGTTTTCAGTTGTGATGTTTCGATTTGGGCTTGGGGTAGGCGACAGACGTCATCAGCAAAAAGCCATAGATTTCCAGAAGATATGGAGCCATGCAAGTCATTCACATATAATAGGAATAGGATGGGCCCAAGGATTGGTCCCTGGGGGACACCGATGTTCAGAGCTGGTGAAGGTGATGGATTTATATGACCGGAGAATGTTATCAAGGCCTCTGTGTTTCAATGATACAATCATGTGTCGATCTTTAAGATAAGATGAATTCCATCGGAATGGGTTTCCAGAAATGCCAAGGGCTCGTAGCTTATCCAGAAGGATCCCGTGGTCAAGAAGGTCAAAAGCCTATGTCATGTCGTAAAAGAGACACATTAATCTGTCAGATATGTCAAGGTGGTTATATACTTCCTTTAAACGTGTGAAAATGGCATCACAGGTAGACATGTTTTTTTCTGAATAACTAGGTGTCTACACACTGACAGCCACGGTTGGAAACTTCGTTTAACAAAATTAAAATTGACATGAGGGATTGTAATGAAAATCATGGTACCATCATAATAGACCAGAACCACATGATCAGCAAGATACTTTCCATACCCTCGTTGCTACGAACCTACACTCAAATTCTACATTTAATTTAATTAATGGATATTAATTTTTAGTTTTTTTTTAATGTAAATATCTAAACTCATTCAACCAAACTAAGCTAAAAATTCATAATTAAATCTCCACAGAAATTATCCTAGAAAACTATTTTAATAAAAGATAATTCTATCTTGCCGTAGCAATTCTTACTTGCGATAATCTTCAAGATCGATGCCACGGAGGTCATCAGTTTGGGTTTAGGACATCTCAATTTACTTTGGCTTATCCACCTAGCAAGTTCATTTTTGGATGAAAACATACAGAACTTGTGTAGATAAGCCCTAAAAATTAGTTATCATTTTCATTCACAATTTATGATCGATCTATTACGGCCATCTCTACAATTTTTCCTGTAGAAATATATTCAATTTGTTATGAGAATAAAGTTATTAATTCATATTTATCTAGTAGCTTTTAATGGTATATTATGCCTGTTGTTTATATGATTTTATGTATTGAACTGCTTAAGTATTTATATTTTATAATGTATAACGTTTAACTAGGTATGGACAGGATATTTTAAGTTCGTGACAGGACGGGATGGGATTTATATATCCATCGTGATTTTCTGCACAGAAGTGTTATGGGATTTTTATTCTTCAACAAAAAAAACTTTCACAAGTGCTTGCATTATGTCAACAATGACAAGCAAACATTGTAGGCTTCATTGCACTAATTTGTAAAGATCAAAAACAAAAAACAACAATTAAGGATTAAAAAAATGGAATCTTATTGGTAACACTCAGTCACCTAAAAGCACCGCTGGCTAATCATAAACAGGATTCCTTGGACTTACGCATTTATACTTAACGAAAAATTGTTTGGGCTTCAAACATCAATCTTTTCACCATAGAACCATTGTCTGTTTCCTAAACAGGTAATTACTATCACAATAATGTATTAGCAAAATATGCGATTTTAACTTCAAATGTCAAAAAACACATCAAACATCAATCATCGTCATGGGTACCGGTAATTACGAATATATCGTTAACATCTCCCTCGATCACTGATTACAATAACATAATCATTGGTAAAATTGTTCACTGGCAAAATCATACTGAAATTGATCCTCAACATGCAATTGTTACAATAAAATCAATTAAACCATAACAAATATAGCTTAATCTATGAAATGACAAACTTATTTTAGCTCATTGTAATAATTAAGTGAAAATCACGGTAGCGAGTAAATGATAAGAGTTTTACTAATCCATTGTTTTTCACGAAGTCCCTTCACTGTATAAAAATACCGTGACACTGAGTAAATGTGTCAAAGAGTGCTTTGCTAGAGGTTGACGTCAAAAGCTTTCAACAGAAATTTGGCAGCAAAACCATTTTTTTTTCTTTCAGTGAAATTTTTGACACAAATTACCATGCAAAACAGTATATAAAAAACATAATTTTTTTTAGAAAAATTTAACCGTTTTATAGTTACCATTTACTGAATCATACTATTTTCTTTCGATTAAACCAATGTTATTTCCAATGTATCCGTAAACGGTAACCTATTAGTTCATTCACCTCTTAGCTCATAAGTAAGACTCAACTAGTTGTATTTACTAAACTATACCACATTTAGTAAAATCTGTCCACATTTTGGGTCTCAGATTCAGTTTGAGTAAAACGAAACCTAATGTATGAGTCGGTGGATCGAAAACATGATTGGTTTTCACACAGAAATGTATATCCCTTTTTATGACCCACAAGGTATCTTTATGACCATAAAGATTAGGCAATGGACTTTGCTGTAATCAGTATACTGTCGTAAAACGTGCTATTTGTGTCCGCAAAGACGACGAGAAAATTTTTTTTTTTCAAATAAACTTTAATTGTTTTACTCAAATCTTAAAGAATAACTTAATGTAAGAGATTTATGTTATATCGCATGGTTATTCGTATGGTTATGGAGTTCTTGGTTATTTAATCCTACTATTACGAGAGCACATCAACGGGAGTTAATTATTTTATTTTATAATCAAAAACCAGTAAAGCTACTGTTTCCTCGGCAAAAAATCGCTTACAATTAATTGATAAAGTATGTTTTATTTCCTATATATCAAAGATTTGCCGTAAAGGATGTGTTATTTATATTGTGAAAATATATAAACTGTTAAATCGAAAATAAAGTCATGTTCTTAAAAGTAAAACAAAATTCATAAATAACTGAGAACATTTACAATGGGTAATGTGGGTAATGGACGCATTAAAAGTGAGATTCCCGATTTTAACCTTGAATTGTGAATAATTTATATCCAAGTCGTTTTTGTTATGGTTCAAAATAATAAATTTATTTACTTAAAACCTGGGAATTATTATATCTTTAATGGGCTCTTTTAAACACAATGAATATCAAATTTCTCCTCTGATTTTACGCGTGACAGCTAGTTATCATTTGTTTGAGGCATCATATTCTACTACATTAACTCGCCCACTGTTTTCTCCTAACCTTGCTACGTTGCTTTAATAATTTTAATTTTCATACAATGCAATACTTACATACAGAGTGTCCCTCAGAGGAAGTATGTTAAAATTAAATAATTTGTATTGGTATGAATAATATCATTAAACAGCCACGCCCATAATTGATCTGTACCATTATTATTAACGTTAACTTTGCAGTTTTAGTCTAATATAAAACAAGTAACTTTTTATCAAAAACCATATATGTTATCGTATGTCAAATAATATGTCACATTCAATACAATAACATCACAAATTGTGTTAAGTTGAGCTATGTTTTAATATGAAAAATGTTTTTGGGACTATGAGACTGTGTAACATATTGTAGCACAACTTACCAAGGTTATTTCGAAAAAATGTGGATATATTTTTTAAATTAATAAACTTGAATTTTGGTAATGCTTTAATGTTTTAAATTATCTTACAGATTTTGAATGTTTAATATTAGTCTTATGGGTTGCTATGATGTTAACGAAATAACAACGTAAATGTAAAAGAATCATAGCATATGTTTATAAACAAGCTAGTAACCTAAATACGAAGGAATACAGTAATAATAAATATTCTAGATTCGGGCGAAGACCATTGACAAAAAATACACAAAAAGTATAACAGAAACGCCCACTAATAAAAAAAAAAACTACAGAAGTTTACAGATTATCTTATTTAATATAATTTGGAACTTAGAAAAAATTGTAAATAAGCTTTCCTAACTTGCTAGCAAACTTTGAGGTCAATGTTTGTCCAAATGAGAATGAGAATGAGAATGAGAATTTTATTTAGTCTTTTAAACATGCAGTTACATGCAATCAGACAAGTCATATAATAATCATCTTGCGACAATCAGTTAACAGTCCCAGTTAGTAAACTGGGTTGACTTAGCTTAAATCACACCATGCACAAAAACAGGCAAATATAATAAATAGATAAATAGTTAAATAATGGCAGCTACAATAGTAGAATAAATAGTGCACAAACTACTCTTATCTACTTTCAAAAAAACACACCATGCACAAACTACTTCAAACTTCAGGCACAGCAAAAGCATCTACTTACAACAGCTGTAGGAATTTCAAAAAATTCTTTTATAGCATACAAAGGATGCGCCAATAACAACTCTTGCAGTTTCCGTTTAAACTGACGAGTCTCCAGGTTTCGTGCTGAATAAGGCAATGCATTAAATAGATTTATTGCTAAGATATCACAGTTGAGTTGAGTTTTTCTAAGTCTAACATAAGGTATATCAATTAGATGTTTATTTCTTGTGTCATGTTCATGCACCTCGTCTCTAGTTACTACATTTCCAATACTATTTTCCTTAAACTTAACTAAAATATCAAAAATAAACAAGCTGTAAACAGTCATCAGTTTCTCAGATACAAATAAGGGTTTGCAATGTGCGTCATAAGAAGCATCAGATATTAACCTAATTGCCTTCTTTTGAGTAGTTAAGATACTTTTAACATCAGTTGCACTGCCCCATAGGCTTAGGCCGTATAAAATTATACTTTGAAAAAATGCAACATAGGCTACTTTTAAGTATTGTTTGGGAACATTTACCTTCAAATTTCTTAATAAATGTACAACTCTTGATAATTTGCTGCATGTCACTGCAATTTGATCATCCCATAACAGCTTATTGTCTAGGGTTAAGCCAAGTAATTTAACATGATTGGAATCATTGATAGGCCTATCGCCTATCCGCCTTAGAGAAAAAATCAGACTTTGAGTTTTGGAATTATTTAAAAAGAGATAGTTTGCACGGAACCAGATAGCTGATTGTTCCAAAGAACGTGACATATCCCCTGTTAGCATGGCTTCATCTTTACCTGTACACACAAGAGTAGTTTCATCTGCGTAGCTAATGACAGTTGCGTCAGTGTTATGACTTAGATCATTGACCATGATTAAAAAGAGCAGAGGCCCCAGGATTGAGACCTGCGGTACACCATGAGACAATGTTTTGGCACGAGAACTCTGCCCTCTAGCAAACACAACCTGCTCCCGGCCAAACAAATAAGACTCAATCAAACTGAGTGTTCTAGGCCCAACTAATAAAATTCAAGTTTTTTGATTAACAGTTCATGATCGACTGTATCAAAAGCCTTGCTGAGATCACACAAGGTGACCCCAGCAAGACTACCCTCTTCAAAACTTTCAAGAACAATCTTAACCAAATTGTTGACCGCAGCAATGGTCGACCGCCCTGCACGAAAACCGTATTGAGTGTCAGAGAGCAGGTGGTTAGATTCAAAATAAAGGTAAAGTTGCTTTTGAATAACATATTCAAACATCTTAGAAAAAATGGGCAGAATCGACACAGGCCTAAAGTTTTCTGGTAGGTCCCAACTGCCTTTTTTATGGATGGGAATGGTTTTAGACTTTTTCAAAATCTTTGGGAAAATCCCTTCAGCTATACATTGATTTACACAAAAGGTCAAAGGGTCAACAATATGGTTAATAATCAATTTTAAGAAATCATTAGAAATGCCATAAATGTCCTTACATCTCGATGTCTTCATATCCTTTACAGCATCCAGCACCTGGTCACAAGAAGCCAGTTCAACCTCGAATCTGCAGGTAGGGGAGGGGCACCTCTCCAGCAACTCCAATGCAGACACTCCAGGATCTTCCATCTCTTCTCTAAGGGACTGCACCGTTTCCACAAAGTACTCATCCAACTGGTCCGGAGTTACTTCAGGCACTCAAGATAGGCTGGGGGTGGTTACCTTCTTTATGATCTTCCAAGCAGCGGAACATTTATATGCTGAGCCTTCAATAAACTTCATATTTGCCACCAGTTTGGCTGATTTTAGTTCACTTTTGTACTCCTTTTTACATTGATTATACAAGTTCTTTATGTCAGTACTCCCCGAGCTTTTCATCATGTCGTACAAAAATAGAACCCAACTTTTTTTGGCAAGTACTGATTGGTTGATCCAATTGGAAGTAGGCCTACGGCTCTTAGACATAGGCTTAGCAGCTTTGATTTTAATTTCTTTAACCGGAAAGCACTGGTTAAAAATATTTATGAAGGTCTCCATAAATAGATTAAAATTTGCCTCACCATCATCAATTACTAATAACTTACACCACTCAACCCCATCTAAAATAGATAGGAAGTAGTCTATCTTAGCCTGATTAACAGGCCTAATCTCCCTTGACATAGAAGGTTGATGGCGATTCTGCTTCTTCTCTGGCAGTGGTACTTCCAAGAACACTGCGTCATGGTCACTTAGGGCATACGAACATACACCCACCTTTACAAGCCTATTATCAATGTCAGAGGCCACATTGTCCAGACAAGCTTTACCACGGGTAGGCCTGTCAATTAGGCAGTACAGATTCATTGATTTTAAAAGATTGACAAATGTCACAGTTTTGCGTTCACACTTCGCAGCCAGGTCTATGTTAAAATCTCCTCCAATCACTAGGCAGTTTTTCGTTCTATAATTGGACAGAGATCCATCTAGTTGCTCCAGGGCATCAAAGAACATGTTTACATCACCATTTGGTTATCTATATGCTACAATCAAGACTATATTTAAATTAAGGAGAGCGATGCATGCAAACTCATGATGTAATTCCATGCAGTATCTCTCGACATTGATTACTTTACAACATTGGACAAGACTACAAGCAACAAATATGGCCACACCACCATGCTTACGTTCTGAGCGACAAAAAGCTGAGATGAGATTAAATCCGGGAATGTCTTTAGTAGATAGTTCGTCTCTATTAAGCCAATGCTCGGTGAAACATAGAACATTGTACTTATCAGTCTCCAATATTACCTCTAGCTCCAAGATCTTGTTGTTAAGTGATTGGACATTAAGGAATAAAAATCTATTTACATGCATAGGCCTATTTACATTACTGGAATTCAGATCATTGTAACTACTGGAGTCCAGTGATTGCGAGCACAGGCCATCCAAATTCTGATTAGGCCTATCGGTACCTACTTCTGTTTGGAGGGGTTAAGCTTCTCCCTAAAAAAAGTCCTACTTTCTACAAAATCATCACGCCTACTAGGCTTAGGCACATATTTACTGACTAAAGTACCACTAGGCCAAAACTCTGGGCACATTACCTTATCCTCCAAGTTCACGGGGATACCAACTTTAAAAGAAGCATAAGAGTCATATCTTGATTTAACCTTCACACATTCACCATTTGATATTTCACCTTCCTTAAGATATTTTACAATACTTTCTTCATTTACCTCAGGATGGATTCTAGAAATAAACAGCCATAATTTCCTTTCCACTGTCTTAAACGATTGGTTATTACTAGACACAGACGTTTCAGTTTTTGTGCCAATTAGCGGTTACACTTTCGCAGAAAAACGTTTATCACTAGTTGTCTTATTATTCTTGGTAACGGTTGCATACGACATATCTCTTCCAGTTCTTCCACTGTTGTTGTTGCCGTTGTTGCCAAAGTTATAAACAGGCTATTAGAAACCTGTTGTTTTACCATTGACTGAAAATAATAGCCTAACTGGTTTTTAAGTGTGATTTATGTTGAAAATGTTTTATGCTCTGATGGCGACTAAATGTTTTATATTAATATGTTAATATTAATCTATGAAAATTGGAACTAAAACAAAGGTTTTAAATCAGCTACCCACTATCAATATGTTAAGTAAATACTTATCTATACATGATTTTATAAACACACCGATTTATTCTTAACATTACAGTGCATGTTAACATATCAACCTGTTGTGAAAATAGAAATCTGTTTTAATGGTTGTTTTATGTGGAAACGGTTGAGTATACCAATGTTGACTAAATTGACCAATTGTGTTTTTGTTCTTAAAACATAATATAAGTGTTATGTAAATGGGAGATATACAATGTAAATCACTTAGTTTTACCTAATCAGCATACCGTGTTGTCATATCACTGACTATCTAAGTAAGCTATTATAAAACAAGTGGTTTACCTTTAACTACATGTTTTACCTTAACAATGTTATTCATAAACCATAGCGGATGGATGTCACAGTCAAAACACACAACACAAACAACACTTTCCTTTAACGAAAATACAAGAATAAGTTATACAGGCCAGTCGCACACACGGTACGGTTTACATTGCCCAATTTTAAAATTAAATAATTACAACAATAATTAAATATAAAGGAAATGGTAGTTAACAACAAAACGCACTTATCTTTGAAAGTGACTTCAGTTTATCAATACGAATGATAAATCTATAAGAGAAAAAAATTAAACTATAGTATTGCAGAAATGGTACAACTCAAAACTTTGAGATTTGAGAACTTTTAACGACAGATTATGGGGATAGAGGAGTGAAAAGGAAGCGGTAGGCAAGATATTAAAATATTGATTTTCGTGTAGTAACCAAGGATGCACTTTAGTTCAGTCTGTGGTGGACCTTTTTTCCCCCAATCCACCGTTCCTACATTTCAGTATACCAGTGTTATTGTTTCCTGTTCTTTGATTTATTGTTTTCAGTGTTTCCTTAATGATTTCTTACCTTTCCTTTTTAATTATCTTATTCCTAAATTTCAATTCTAGCTAACTAATCCTATGACCTTTTTCTTCCACAACCACTCGATAAGCGAGGGACCCAAGGTGCCGAGGTTCACTAGTAATTGGTGTAGCCTTTGGCTCACTTTTATGTCTTGTCTGGGGAGTCATGTCCAGGTATGTCTTTTTTGTTGATCGATTTATTGTGTGAGGAATTGTTCTTGTGCTCTATCTTTTCCTGTCTGTCAGTATCTTGTAATTTGATAAACATTGATAATTCTTAATTGGTGGAATTAAGATTGTTTTGACTTGTAATTGTCGTTTGCTGCTGTTCCTTTTAGTGTGTTGTCTCAACCAACTTCGTCTTGGTTGTTGTCGTCTGTCTTCATTTACTTGATCATTCTTCTTGCCTTCACTATCTCGCTCCGTCTTTCTCCACCACTGCCCCCTCGAATCCTACCTCACATCCAATCTTCCTATCCTCTGCGTGTCATGGGCTCGCTGGCTGGGGTGAGCCAACAAGGGGCTCCCATATCCCGTGGTACAGTATTATTTGTCACGGGTCTGTAAGTTCCGGTTTCCACCCCATCGCCAATTAGCTGGTACTGATGTTAGATGACTATTCTTTTACATGCTTGAGAATGGACCTCATTGAGCTTTTGGAAAGTGTTGTTATTTCTTATGAAAGTGGATAAATTCCAGGGTGCTATGCTATCCCCAGTAGCAGCGTTATGGATTAGGCTCCTGGGGTCGTCTCGTGTCTGCACATTCATATAATGCATCTGGTAATGATCCTCTTGTTGACAATCTTCACTCTCTGTGGTCTCTGACCTCCTGAATCTATGCAGGTAGGCCTTGAAAGGGCTGTGCCCTGTAAGAATCTGTACGGTTGCGTGGTCCAAATCTTGTAGATGCATCAATTTTTGTCTTTCTTGGATCAATGGTAGGAGTACATATATGTGTCTGTAAGTCTCGGCACTATCCTAATCCTCTTGCCACATTCACAAAACACGTTGCTATATCACCCCTTCGTGTCTTGCCTTTCGCCTCTATTTCTTAGACTGAATTCAATTATTTCTCTCAGTTTGATGTGAATCGGCAGGTTATGAAACATAGTGCAATGGAGAAGTTCTATAAGCTCCCGTCGTGTTAATTGGCACTTTGGGTCTCTTTCAGATTCAGAATCAGAATCAGAAATCATTTATTCATGATTTATACATTAATAAATAAGGAATTGTGTCAGTAACCTAATATCTAAAAATAATTGTAAAAAATGTTCACTGAAAGAGTATAGTGATTTTTTTTATTAAATACACCTTCAATTTATTTTTTTAGATCTCAATATTATTTATTGTTACAAGGTCTTTTGGCAGAGAGTAAAAGAACCTAGCACCAGCATTTCTGGTTTTTTTTTATATAACTCTAGATTATGTCTCTGGATGGATGGGTAGTTACGATGTCGAATATTGTAGTCGTGTGTGGCTCCAAATATTGGAATTTTAGTTTGGTATTCTATGCTACCAGGCCTGAACTGCGTATCCAAACATTGGGAGGAAAAACAGTTTTTTTAGAACGTTTAGACTCACTGCACTGGCACCATGTCTAAGTTTCATGGCGCGGGAGATTTTTCTCAAACAAGTTTCTTGCTTTTTATCCTTGGTTTTTGACGTGTAACAACAAAGTTAAGCCTGAATCAATCGTAAGACGAAAATATTTTAGTTCCTTTGAATTAGCAATTCGCGTGGCCCTGTATTTGACAACAGGAGGTCTGGCAGTCATATTTCCTTTTAGCATAATGATGTTTAATTTCCCAGTTGAGATTTGCATATTGGCGCCAGTTGCCCATTCGGTGAGAATATCCATCACTACGTCCCCTTTCGTTTCCATTTATCTTCTAGTGTTTGCTGGGACCACGAAGGCAACGTCATCAGCAAAGGCAATGGGCTGGACATCTTCAGGATACTTCTTCTGAAGCAGGACAGAGAGGATTATGTTCCACGGTAGATGTACAGGAACTGATTCTTGTGAGCAACCTTTTGTCATAGTTCTTCTTACTATTTCAGTTAAATTCTTTATAAATACCATCTGTCGGACAGGTATGACTCCAACAGTCCAAAGATCGTCTTGGGAACTCCCAGCCTATTCAGATTTGCCAGATCTTCAGGCCACCACAGGGCATCATGAGAAATACGACAGACCTTCTTGCCAGAACATTTAAATAATAAAAGGGTTCGCCCTTACCCAATGTAAAAACAACAACTTAAATGTAAAATAATCATAGCATATGTTTATAATCAAGCTAGTAACCTAAAAATACACGTTTTATTTCGAATACGACTAACCGAGTTAGGTTAGCTGAGTCGGCTACGAAGGGCTACCTGGTGACATTTCCTTGGGAACTCATTCATCCCAACCGGGTGAGTTCCAGAGGCCTATCCATTCTACAAAAAAATCCTTGGGACGAACCGTACACCGTCCACGGGGAGTCCACCCCGATCCTTCCTAACCTATCTTACAAGGTAGTCTCGTAGTTTCTTTCGGTATCGTATACATTACCATAGTATAGGGCTTATCTTTTTATTTTTTCTATCGGAGTGAAATTTCATTACGTGCGACCTTAGGACATTATAGGAGTAGACACGCCACGGGCAAGATATTTTGATTTTATATTTGAACTGGCGCTATTGCAGGTGTTATATAATATGTACAGCTACAATAGCGCCAGTCGATCCTAGGCGTATGCGTCGCGGCCAGCAGGAATAAACGTGCAGGCAGCTTTGTGCACCATCGCTACGGCCAACAGGTCTTTGCCGGCCTGCCGACTCCTTTCTAATTCGTATTTCTACTTTAAGAGTTACATTTAATATTAATGCAAATTATACTTTATAGTCTTCGTAAAAAAATAAATTAAATATTCTGTAAATAATAACTATAAAAATAATACTAAAAATATTCTTCAATACGATGGTAGACTAAAAAATGTGTTACTACGAAAATAGTTATCAATGAAAAATACTGTCACATCCCACCTCCACTTTGAGGAGAAAAAAATCACAACTTCTCTTGTTAATTACGGCTACATATAAAAGTTTTTTTGTTTTGTATTTTATTTTATTTTTTTGTGTTTCCTTTTTTTATGGTTTTTATAATGTTGACACGTGACAAAAGCGGCAGGGTATCTTTATTTTCTGGCCATTCGGGAAAGTGGTTGTTCTTTTCTTTTCTCTCTTCCTTTTTGGGCGAGCTGTAGCCGGGGGATGGATTTCAGAATTGATTTTAGTTGTCAAGTATTCTGCCAAAAGTCCCTCTGTTGTTGTTAGCAGCCGTTCTTTGTCTGCCACTAAAGAAATTACTGGAGAGAAGCAGCTCTCAGATTCCATGGTGATCACATTGTCGTTGGCGGGAATAGTTGGAAGAGGCTCGTCGACCCTGGGTATCTCTTCCGTCACCCCGTCATTGAGACAATCCAAAAGAGACGTTAACGAGATCGCAGATTCCATTACAGCATCCTGGCTGTTAGTAAAAAGAGTTGGAAGAAGTTCATCGGCGGTGGGTATCTCCTATGTCGCCGCATCATTTTTTTTTTTTTTTTTTTTTTTTAGGGAGAGGTGGGAAAATGCATTTATGCACACAGGTTGCTAGCCTGTAGTGTGGGACTCCAACGGGCTTAAGGCCCAGAGACTATGTGTAGCTTTGAAAAAAGTTCACGGGGGTGAACTTCAAGATGGCGGCGGGTGAAGTTAACTCGGAGTGTGTGCGATGTAAAATCACTGTGAAAAAGAATGACAAGGGACTTTTATGTGATGGATTTTGCGGGAGATGGTTCCACATGAAGTGTATAAAGATGAATATTGAAGATTACAAGAAAATTAGTGATCTGGGAGACTCAGTGCTATGGATGTGTGAGGAATGCATCGGCAGAATGGGCAAGATCAAATCGGACATATTAGGCCTCGAAGACCATGTAAATATCATGGAACTACTACTAAATCTAACCAGTACTGTTAGAAAATTAACTGAAGACAATATTAATATAGTTAAGAGACTTGATAGCTTAAAATTTGAAAAAGTGAGGTTAATTAGTAACGAGGTTGGCAGACGACCGGAAACTTTGAATTCGAATGACGTCACTAAAAAAAGTGAAGAAGAATCCAATAAAACCTTACATCAACAAACTGACGAAGATATTAGTTCGGAAGAAGAAGAAGAAAACATGACTTTAGAAGAAAAAGGTTTGTCAAATCAACAGGGTATAGGACGTAATCATGATGGCAATGATATCAACTGGAAACAAGTTGGAAATAGAAATAGGAGGAAACGAAACTCGTCCGTCCATAATCAAAATCAAGATCAAGGACTTGCATCAAATGTACGAAATGCAGAGAACGGTGCTATGAAGAAACCAAGTTATGCGTCTGCTGTGAAGAATAGCGTAGATGTAGCGGTCAAAAGGAAGAACTTCATTAAGAAAACATCGTCTGCACACAAGAATCAAATACTGGTGGGTTCATCTGAGGACAACGGTCTAAGGGGAGCTAAAAAGGCATGGTTTCATCTCGGAAAACTGGTTAAAGGAACAACTGAGGAGGACGTCCGTAGTTTCGTTGACAAAGTCTTCCCTGGTGTTGAGTTTGTGATAGAAAAATTGACCACTAAAGGGACCAACGATAGTTTCAAATTGGGCTGTGATTTTGCCTATATGGCCAAAGTAATGGACAGTGCTATGTGGCCGAAGAATATAACCCTCAAGCGTTTTTTATTTTGGAGAGTGGGTCAAAACCCAGAAACATAGAACTAGGCCTAAACTCAAGAACTTGTTTGTCACCTCCCACCACTGAGGACAATATTTTAAAAGTAGTGGGTTTAAATGTACAGTGTATTAGGACTAAGTTAAATGTGCTATCTCTATTTATTAACGAAGTTAGGCCTGACATTTTTTGTATCTCTGAGCATTGGCTGAACATTGACGAGAGTTTATTTTACTCAAAGCTAGAATATATGACGCTTGCTTCAATTTTTTGCAGAAGTAACGTAGGACATGGAGGTAGTGCAATTTACGTTTCGGAACATCTGACTAAATCCATTAAAACTATAGATTTGAATAGATTCTGTGTATAACTATGCCTAGAGGTGTGCGGCATCAGTATTCCCGAGTTATCCCTAACTATTTTATCAGTTTACCGTTCCCCTGATGGGAACTTGGAAGTTTTTTTTGAGTCTCTTGAGAACTGTCTTGTGTATCTGTCACAAACTGACTACAAAACTATACTGTGTGGTGACTTTAACATCCACCTGGAAGAACAATCAGAGGAAGAGCGTGTCTTCACTGATCTGCTGTTGAGCTGCGGACTTTTTATTGGGAACCGTCTGCCAACTAGGGGGACTGCCTGCCTGGACACCATGGCTACCAGTCTGAACGTGTGGGACTACAGCATTGAGGTAGTGGATGCCATGGTAGCGGACCACGATGCCGTTGTCTCTAGGGTAAACTCCGGTTCAACCTCGGTGAGTCCAAATCCAGTTTCTTGGCATAGAAATTATATTTTTAGTCATAGAAAGGTAAAAGATATAGATTTCCATAGATTTAGGACAGCTCTTGAGCTAACTGATTGGGTTAACTTTGTACAGTATTGTGAATTCCTACAGCCTCATGAAGCATTCTCTGCATTTCTTGAAATATTTGATAGAATTTTTAATGAAATTTTCCCCCCTGTAAATTACACCAAAAATGTAGAAAACAAAGCTAAGCCTAGGAGGATTGCGTCTCATAAAGCATGGTACACAGATGACCTGCATAGGATTAAAATGTATGTGGTTCTATACAGGGACTTAATGAATTCAGCATCATCTAATGAGGAGTTTGCTCATTGGAAAACAATATATTTAAGTTAAAATCCATATTTTTTAGCCCCTGAGCTGATCTTGTGACTAAATCAATAAATAAGGTTACCTTCGTCAATCAGCTCATAATGTTTCAACTTTTATGAGCTGATTGACGAAGGTAACCTTATTTATTGATTTATATATTTAAGAATAAATCGATATTACCGTAACATGGTTGACAAAGCTAAAAGAAATTTCAATGCAAGGTCTATTGAGATGGCTCACAACCCCCAGAAGGCTGCCTGGGCACTAATTAACCAACATAGAAATTCTGCTAAGCCTAAGTCTAATGCTAGCCCTGATGAGTTTAACAAATTCTTTATTCAGAACATTAATGAAATTGTTGACAATATTAACCTCACTTCTCAAACTCTTGATAGCTCATCCTTATTAAGAGCTGGAAATCGGTCGAGACAAGTACCTACTATGTCAACCTGGAGGCTGGTTACTCCGGAAAAAATCTGTCATATAGTTAAGGGCTACAAAAACTCTCATAGTCCTGATGTTTATGGTGTGTCCTGCCACCTACTTAAGTCAGTTATTGATGTGATCTCTTTTCCTTTGGCCTGGCTCATAAATTCATGCTTAAGTAAGGGAGTATTCCCGGATGAGTTAAAGATATCTAGGGCAGTGCCAATTTTTAAGAAAGGTGACCCCCAACTTTTGACCAACTACAGGCCTGTAGCCTTGGTTCCAGCCTTTGGTAAAATCATTGAGTCAATTCTCAACGAACAGCTGGTGACTCACTTTGAATGGAACGATATTATACTAAGTGCCCAACATGGTTTCCGCAAGGGGCGATCAACTGTATCGGCTGTGCGATCATTAGTTGGTCAGGTTATGGAGGCCTTTGAGGCTGGCGACTCTCTGGGACTGGTGTTGTGTGATCTAAGCAAAGCCTTCGACTGCGTTTCTCACGAGATACTTGTTAGTAAACTCAAACATCATGGAATAACGGGGATTGCTCTTAACACCTTGCAATCGTATCTGAGAAACAGGAAGCAGGTAGTGGAAGTTGGAGGTGCTCGATCAGAAGAGCTTAGTTTGCGACATGGGGTTCCTCAAGGGTCTGTGCTTGGTCCCCTTCTCTTCGTCATTCTTGTCAATGATTTAGATCTTCAGGGCCGCTCACTTTTATATGCGGATGACACTACCCTGCTGGCATTTGAAAGGACATAGATCAAATACGTCTGGACTCAGACAGATTACTTGACGAGGCCATGAATTGGTTTGTGAGCAACAAGTTGCAGCTCAACGATGATAAGACTCAGCGACTCATTTGCACTCTGAAGACGACTGATGCTGGGAACCCCTTGAAGCTCCTTGGCTTCTGGATTGATCCGAAGATGTCGTGGGGTGAACACGTAACTCAGGTCTGCCATAGGCTTTCTAGAGTCCTCTTTTTGCTAAGGAAATTGAAAAAATCAGTGCCAGTGGATTTTTTGGTATCGGCCTATTTCGCCCTGTTCCACAGTCATATCTCATATGGGTTGTTATTATGGGGACACTGTCCAAAGAGTCAGAAGATTCTGCGGCTCCAGAAGAAAGCAGTGAGGCTTTTGACTTCGGCTGGCCGCCGAGACCACAGTAGGCCTCTGTGGCTCTCTTAACATTCTTACCATCTTTAGTCAATATGTACTTGACTCCGTCTGCTACGTTAAGGAGAACATTGGTGACTTTATACAGCGTGGTGCAGTACATCAGCACAACACTAGAGGAGCTATCGATCTGGATGTGCCAAGATGCAGACTGGCTAAGTCACTGAACAGCTTCCCAGTTATGGCAGTGAGACTTTTCAATAGACTCCCAATTGAAGTAAAGCAGGCGAACAATGCCCAGTTTAAAAGATTGGTAAGGGAGAGACTCCTGGTGGACCCCCTATTTGACACAGACGAATTTATGAGGGAACCTTGGAGAGGAGCCATCTGCAATCCAAGATAGCCTAGACATGAATTGACACAGCCTATCCAGATCATCTGGTCATCAGCGACGCAGTGGTAATAAAGGTAATTAATTAATTACCCACTAAAAACCTCCTCTACTCTTCGGACACTAGCCTGGGAACACTTGTCGCACTTCATCAGAACTAGGCCGAGTTTGCCTACGCCCGAGGGGCTTACGCCGTGTCTAGCCGTTTATTTCTTATCAAATCTAGACTATGTTCCGATCTAGATCATTCTTTTTAGCTTGAAGGACATTCCGGACAAAGTGCGACCAGCAGTCCCAGTTGTCCTCACCCTTCAGCAAGGTCTCACAGATCGATTCAATCGACAGCACCCCAAGATGTTGAATGGCCTCCTGGCGAAGCATATCCCATTGTGGACAGTGGAAAAAAGTGTGTTCCGCGTCGTCGGGAATGCATGGGCAGTAAATGCAGTCAGGTGAATTCGTTTTGGCCATCAAGTGCAGGTACGACTGAAAATAGCCGTGACCTGACAAGAACTGCGTGAGGTAATAGTCAACCTCACCGTGCCGCCGTTCTACCCACGGTTGGACCTGCCTGATGAGTCTGGCAGTCCAACGTCCTCGAGTCTCCCTTTCCCAGCTTACTTGCCACATCTGAAAAGTGCGGGAGCGCTCTTCTGTTCTTGCAGCGTCCTTTCCGATGTAGCCTTGTCTCTGGTAGATTGCCTTCCTCTCCGCTGCCAAGAGTTTGACTGGGATAACTCCAGCGATCACCAAAACGGCCGGTTCGGACACCGTACGGTACGCGGAAGCGACCCTGAGTGCCGCCTGACGCTGCACTCGTGCGAGCCTCAACCTATACGCCTCCTTGTTAAGCGCGTCTGCCCACACCTCAGAGCCGTAGAGAAGCACGGAATGGACTGCAGACATCAGTAGTCTTCTACGGCTGGACCGGGGACCACCGACATTGGCCATAAGCCTACTAAGAGCAGCAACACTCCTAGCAGCCTTGTCCGCCGTACGGAAGATCTGGTCCCTCCAGCTCAGCTTGTTGTCCACCATGACACCAAGGTACTTGGCGGTTCGCGTGGTTTGGACAACTACGTTCCCAACTCGTAGCGGAACGATGGTTTCAATCCGTTTTTTCGTGAGGATGACGATCTCTGTCTTGCTCAGAGCGAGTGTCAGACCATGATCAGTCATCCAGGCGTTTACAACGCGCATGACTTGGTTCAGTTTCAGTTGGGCTAGCTCAACGCTGCGTGCAGCAATGAGCGCTGCGACGTCATCATATGTCGCCGCATCATTAAGACAATCCAAAAGAGAAGTTAATGATATAGCTGATTCCAACTTGGGTGTCTCGGGGAGTTCCAGGACTTTTTCAATAAGTTCAAATTCCTCCTCAAGGGTTAGCAGTGGGAGTTCGTTTATTGGAGGGTCGTGTTCGCTGTCTGCCCCCTCATGAAACACGTTGTTTTTCAAACAATGCTTCAAGTGTTCTCGCCACCGTTGTGGAGAGAAAGGAGGGTCGATGTTTCGGATCTCAAGGCCACGTGATCTTCGCTCGGCGAACCACAGTAAGTATACTCCACAGTCATAATTATTTGTTTGTACTGAACAGTCCTCTGGTGTGTCCACCATTTTCCATTGCTCGGGTATCCACAGGATCCCTTCCTTTTGTGCCAAGCGGCCCATTGCTGAAAATACTAATCTTACGTCGTCCATGTGTTTCCATCGTAAGGAATCATAGGAACACACTGATTTTGTGCTAACATTCACTTCAATTAGAGCCCAGTGTCCAATCGGTGCAACCTTGATGGGGACAGGTACCAAAATGTAATCAAAATCAAATGGGTTTATTTTTATAAATTGTCGGGCTGCGATTCCAGGTCGGTTTCTTTGAAGGTTTAGACAAAAGAAGGTGTCTAGACAGAGAACCTTCCTCAATCTAGAATTGCCTTCTTGTCCCCTCCGCTCAATGAGCCGCATTTAACTCTAAATTACAAGGTCGTTTAACAGTCCGTTGGACTTTCCCCGAGAATTCTGGTCGGGAGGCTCCAGACAGCTTAGTTCCGTTTCGGAGATCTTGATCAACGGCCTCATCTAGAACAAAATATTTAACCATGCCAACATGCAAAAGCAAAGCAGATATAGTACGCTTTGTGAGTAGGGAATAATCGACATGCTGAGGAATTGGGGTTCAGCCTGTCTCCGAGGAAGTTGAGGTTCGGAAAGAAGGGCTCTAATTTGGTTGGGAATAAGTATTTTTAGTGCGTAGTGTAGTGATACAGTCTGAGGTCTTTGGCATGCACACTACCTATAATCTTTCCCTTTTTATCTTTGAGTCTGAACATATTGGCTTCCATCATATCGTCAATTTGGTACGGCCCCACGAATTTTGGTGCGAACTTTGCAGCAACGAAGTCTGGTGGTGCGGAAGACAGTATGTGGTTACGTTTTAGAACTACTTGACCCACTTTGAATGGATTATCTCTACGGCGCAGGTTATAGTATTTCACCTGGTTTTTAAATGCAGCTTTAGCATGGCGTTGACATTGTGCTCGCAGTTGTTCCATGACCTTTAGCCTACTGAGGTGAGTGTCGGCATCAAAACCACCAGTGTCCAGCAGGGGTTTATGATCCAGTGATGGACCATATACCAGGTTGGGTGCTCTTAGCTCTCGGCAAAAATTTTGCATTGAAGGAATAAACCCCGTAGACTCGTGTTTTGCTGTATTCATAGCAAATCTAAACTCATCTAGTTTCAAGTCCCAGTCACGGTGGTCATTTTTCACATACTGTGCTATGACAGTCTTGAGCACTCGGTAAGCCCGTTCTGTTGGATTCGCTTGTGGACTGTTTGGGCGGTGAAAATATGTTTAATGTTCCACTCTTTAGTTAACTTCGAAAATATTTTTGACGCATACTGGGTTCCATTATCTGTCAACAGAACCTCTTGTGCACCATGCCTAAACATAATTACATCGGTGAACTTTTGTCCGACTTGTTGAGCAGTGGCATTTTTCAACGGGGAAAATTCTATCCACTTTGAAAACGTGTCCTGGAAAACCACTAGATATTATTTATCTTTCCTTGATCGTGGAAGGGGGTCTATAATATCACTGGTAACTTGGTACCACGGTCCATATAAATCACCATATAAATCACTCGTAATTAATATTTAAACATAATACATATTTACACACTTACACTTATATTTATACTTATGCCTACATATTATTCCATGTAAAGAAAATTTATTTTGCAAATGTATAGAATTTAATTTATTGTTTTGTATGGGAAAGGTGTTATACAGTCAGAATGCCATACGACTTTTGACGAAAAAAACTCGTTAATGAAAATTAATGAAAATGTGTTTCTAGTTCCTATGATTGTTTAAAAAAATATATATATACAGATGTAGGACAAAACTTTTAAAGAGTTTAATCCTTTTAAAAAGTAAAATCCTTCACACTTAGTGTTTTAGAATCCAAAAAAAGTTTTAAAATTATTTCATTACTAATATAAAGTATTTGTTGTATATTTCTCATCACGAAAATGATGTCAAACCGTCAATTTCTGTTTGTATATTTAACATATCTTTAAGATGCCTCGTAATTTATTTTTTTTGTTTTATATTTTCATTTCTATCTAATCTATTTCTTTTCTTTTCTTTCTAATCTATTTAATGTATCATTTCTTTTCAAAAGTTATGATTTAAATACTTGAATTTTAGGCGGAAAATGCATTATTCAAATAAGATTATCATGCAAAACACGACTAATACAGTAGTTTGCAAGACAAACACACATTAGTCATACTAACACGTCAACTACTATCAGCTGAATCTGATCTGGGTACAAATGTAATCTGACTTATGGCAAGGATTGGCATAGGTTAGTACTGTAAGCTAGCTTAGTGTGTTGCTGACCAAGTGTTAGTGTCTCTAACATTAGTTGTATTAGTGACCGGTTTGATTCTTGGATCAACCATAAACTTGAGGTTATTGTGTACCTTGCTCTTCATAGTTTTTTGATTCCTACTAAAGACAATGCAACTTACCTAGGGACCTAGATAATTTCAAATAAAGCATCTGATTCTGACAAATTTTTAATACTGTAAATAGCACGAGGAAAATGTTTACTCCAAGAAACAAAAATAACATGTTAATTGTTAGTTGAAAACTACTCTTCCAACACCAGTATGTTATAATACAATTTATTCTTATAGTTTGACCATGTTGTGGAGGTAGATGTCAGCATTAAAATAATAAGTATATAAATATTTCGTTACTTGAAGCAGTCTCATCGATATAAGACTCATAGGAAACTGGTAACTTAACTAGACAAATTACAACGAATAGTAATATAGGTACATGAAATGTTTACCATCAAAATTAGGTATATATTTAAATGTATTCATCTACGTATTTAGGAAGAGCTAAAAAAATTCTTTATAAATTGTGAATATTTTAAATGAAAGATGTGATCTCTTTGATCATTATTCCTATGTAATACATATTAATTAAAGGCAATAAAAAAAATCATTTTTTGCAAACCCAATGTTCTAAAAGGGATCATTGAGCAAATATACCTATAAATGTAACGACAAAATTGTGTAACTCCATTTTGGTGTATTGCTATTGATTTGTTTGGCTATTCTTTGTGTTAATTCCCTGAGCGTGTACTGGGGGTGTTGGCTGACAGAATGTTTGTTTATAATTCATTTAACAAGCAAGTTATTTTCTACACTACAAAACATGTCAAGGATTGTCTGACAAGGTACGTTTTTAACCATTACTCGGCAGAATGTTTGTATTGTATGTTTATACAATACTGTGTGGTTCTAGGTTGATTGGCGCGTTTGGTGCTCGCTTGCGGGGTTAACTTGGGCCAGCTGAATAGTGTTGGAATACACACATGTTGCATTTGCACTGAAATCTTTACTCATTTTTAATACCGTACTTGATCTCTTAAGGTTTTGTTCTTGTTGCTTAATTTATAAATATGCATATACATGATATTTTTATTTATTTGTCATTATTTATTCTTTGTTATTGTTATTTCTTGTTGGTTAAAAAATATTATACAAATTGTGATGTATACTAAGAAGAAGGCTGCATGTACTTTAAAGCGTAATGATGCATTGTAATTAGGCATTATTTATTTATTTCCCAACGGTTTACACCAGTTTGCAAGAATGTATACAATATTGAAAGATGGCAAAATACATGCAACAGTGAGTGGTAACAGCAAGAACATAATTAACGAACAACAATTAACAAGTAACAAGTAAATAGATACTATATAATAACAATCTTGAATAACAATAACAATAGCAATAACAAAAATAACAAAATAGACAAGGAAAGACGATAAGTTAACAATAAAAATTAGAAGCAGTGAAGACAGTTTTGGATAATAGTACAATGTGGCAAAAAATTTGATTTAACAAAAACATAGCATGAGAGGTGATACTTGGCAGCAACAACAGGAACGATTTATTATGACTAGAGCTAAGGAAGGTAAGATTCTACAGTTGGTGACTAGAATTATTATCACTTAAGCAGGGAGGCGTCCTTTCTCCGGAACGAGGACAATGAGTCGTGGAAGAAGTCCAGGTGGATTGCGACATCACTCCCAGTACGTAGAAGTCTTGAAATGCCACTGTTTGATGAATAGTAGGTGGGTTGGTAGCGTCTATAGAATATCGTTTTGGAACGGGTTCCTGTTGGTATATGCAAGTGGATTATGCATGTAATGTAGTATTGATATACAATCAAAATAAAAATAAACCAAACCCAAGTTTTCAAAGCCTACTCGACGCTTTTTGACGAACATTTTTGTGTTTATAATTATGTGAAAGATGTAGCAAAATGATATAACTGCCTTAGTCCTTTTAGATACTACTAATTATCATTTCAGTTTTAAGTTATAGTAAAAACTAGCTCAAATGGTTCATTGACCTTACTTGTGCAAGCCTCTTTACTCTGTTGTGGTGTACAATACCTCAGTGTGGTCTACAGCTACACGGTGAACACAGACGCCTAGCAAGCCTCATACAATCTTATAAAAAAAATGGATATTAATCAGTTTTAAGACTGTGGTTTATAAAATGCTCTGTCAATGTTTAAATTATCTTAAATATTTGTTACCTGCATCATCAGCTACTTAGATTCTATAAATGTATTTATTTTATATAAGATAAACGCCATTTCTACAATTTCATATTACATCAAGTTGGCTATATTATAGCTTTATTAAGGCTATCATAGGATGGGTCAAACATTGTGAATATGAAGTGTTTGATTATTTTGTATGAACAGTCCGGATGTGTTGTTAAGAAAAAATATTTTGTTTTGATAACCTTCAGAAGGCTAAGGCTTTCAGTAAGCCGGTGGACTTGATCAGGAGGGCAGCTCTGTGTGTAGTTGGAAGACAGGGTCCCGCTGGGGAGCTGGGAGAAACTTTATATTTGTTGGGATTTAAAAAAATGTTTTAGAGTCCTTTTCCAAATGTAGGTTTCTGGTTATAATTACATGTTTATCACTATCATAGTCCACTCTATCTAAAATGGTTAGATTATAAAAGGTGGATGTCCTTCATGAAGGAGCTAAGCTGGCACTTGACCGATTGATAGAAATTCTCTACTAACATAATAATTTCAAAATCGTCTGAACTGTCCTCGCAACCCGCGTGAAGGCGCTAGTTAAAAGATACTGTAGTGTGTTGAAATTTTTCACTTTTATAAAATTTCTGCAATACAAATTAATTATTAATTTAAGCTTGCCTATTTTTCCCAAACGATGCATTGACTGAATCGAGGAAGATGCATTTGCCATCCAGACACATTGTGTTAAGTTAGCTGCTATAATATTGATGAATGGTTTAATTAATATCACAAACCCACTCAAACAATATTAAGAGCGGCCTTTCGGCTTTTTTATTGTGTATTACACACAATTTATCATTCATTAACAGAGTTACAATCATAGTGTTAAACGATATATAATATTTCAATAGATTACAAATAACATTTAAATTTCTTTGCATTTACATTAAAAAAACACCCGTAAAAACAATATCTTTGCTTCTGTTCAAGTGGGGCCTTGTTCTGTAACGCTACAATACTTAGTCTATATTTACAACACAATCATAATAATATTCATAATAATTATCATCTAATACGAAAAGCATTATTATATAACATATCTTTAACTTTATATTAAAAAAATCACAAATAACAGTATCTTGTCTTATATTAAGTGTACGCCACAACACATATTTACAACACAATCATAATTACAATAAAATAATGTACATAATAAAATATAAAGAAAAAATGTTTGTTTAGGCCTAAATTCGTCTTCCAACTTTTACGTTTTTGCATCTTACATTCCAGTCGTTGCTGTTATGGAGGAACATCGTGTAGGATGTCGTCTAATATGTATTTAATATGTTGAGGTTTGTGATCTTGGATGATTTTATATAGTTGGGGTTTCTACATAGTAGAGTCGAAGGGAATATTCCGTTCGGTGAGCCACTTGATCATCTCTTCTTTTCTGCTATTGATGTTAGGCGCTTTATCGATTTATTTGTTGTGGTACTGGTAGTGAGCATTATCTATTACCAATACTGATCGGGGCTGTAGATTCGGTAGTAACCCACTATTCAGTATTCGGTGATCCACTGGATGTAATTTGAATTGTTCATATTATCATGATAATCACCAGTCGTTTTCCCAGCTTTCCACATCACCAAAGTGCTGGGGACAAACCCGTGTTCTCCTCCAGCATGGACAATTATTATTCTTTACCCCTTGGTTACTGGAGCATGTAAAACCTTTGTCGATCCATCCGACCACGTTTTCTTTGACACATGATATGAACATACATATCTTTCGTCCCTGTAAACTATAGGCCTACCATGTGCTCTGAATTTCTTCACTGACTGGAGATAAATTATTCGTTTTCCTTAATTTCGGGTTTCTCAATAAGGATCCTCCGGTTATTATCTGTTATCTGTGTTATTATCTGTATGTCTGTGTTATTACCTGGAAATGGGGGGTTGGGGTTCACCCGTCAGCTTGCTGGCGGTCCCCTTCCCCCTGGCTTTGATGGCGGGTTTTGGCCTGTCAGGGATTGGATAGGACCCGAGTGTTGCTTGCACTAAATGCGTCAGGGCATTTCATTATGGGCCTTCAGGTTTTGTACCTGCTGGTTCCAGGTGGAGTGACGCTTAACCAAGTAGCCGGTATCCCTGGTTAGGATTGAGGGGCAACCCTCTTTCCGAAGGGTTGCTTCGGCAGCCGGTGAGCCTGATGACCTTAAGTCATCCGCCCATGGTGTGCCAAGGTTGGTGCGTATGCTCCGGCCTACACCATGGGGCCCGGATATGTTAAATTATAGGTACCGGTTTGCAGTTGAGGGGCTTCGGCTCTTTCGACAAAACAAAATGGAAATGGTTATTATCTGTCATTTTCCAAGAAAACCCTAACTTTTTTTAAGATTACGAATGCTTTGCTCACTTCCCGTAAAATTAAGCTTTTCCAGCAGTGCGGCCCTCAACAGTTTTGCCGTTGGCAGCCTTGTTCTAAGATGTGAAGGGAGGATATTTCAAAACAGTTTTTACGGTTTTAGCGAATTTCACATATAGGGAACAAGTTATTATTGTAGGTCTCTGTTGTGTATGTAAGTACTGTACTCACATTGTAACAGAATGGGTACTATTACCATGAATACAAACTTGCATTTAAGTCACAAACATGGTGGAGGTTCGGATAGCTCCAAGGTGTGTTTGATAATGAGAGAGAAAGAGCGCATGGTCAGCTCAAGGAAGTGGCGTGATCGAGTTCCACCAATAGGATTTATTTATCATAGCTACGTCATATCGTATGATGTACAGTTCGAATGTTCCGTTGAAAGAGAACTACAACACATTCGACATATAATAATAAAACATGAATATTTACTACACGCATAGGATATATAAATACGGTATATATAAAGAATAATACCTATATATTTATTTAACGGTATATAACATTCTCATAGAAAGACTTTTCCCAGGGCCTATTTACTTTTTCGTTTTGATGTCCCCAGAGGCCATAAACACCATCCGATCAAATTCATATAGCGTATATGTGTGTTCGTTAGGATGATAACTATAGCAAACATGATCTCTGATTTTGATGACATTTGGCACAAACGTGTAAACATACGTTCGAGTTCGCAAACCAGCATGATCGTACCGTGGAAACAGAGTTTTATGGGGTAAAAATTAATTTATTTTATTTTTGACCCCCAAAACATAAATTACCCAATCTCTATCCAAACTATTTTGAAGGGCGTAAAACTAATAATTTAGTAAATTGATGTGTTTTTATAATTTTATTGGTTACGGAGAAAATTCAAAAATTGTAAATTAAAAATTCCCATTCTATTCTTGGGGAGAATTATTAGTACATTGAAGTAGTTTGCTTGTTAATGGATATATTTAGATCACCTTGGCATATGTATTTTTTATACTAAGCTATTAATATTTCACTGAAATACACTTTATTACCCTCCCTGTAGCATCAAACCAAGGTATTCGTTAAATCTAATGTTATTTAAGTAGATTTAAGTCTAAATAAAATAAGATAAATGTAAATTCGCTTAGTCTGCAGGTTTGCTGCGGCGTGGGTATTAAGAATGTTTTATAAAGACAACAAAATTGCATTTTTAGTTGGCTATAAATGTACACCTAACCAAAATATTTTGATCTATAACATGCAAATATGATTTTAGATAGTAAGTTATATTTGAGTCCATAATTTGTATAAGGAGAACTTAAAAGAACATTTTCCTTTTTTAGTAAGTTAACTGAGTTATTATCCAACACCTAAACTCATTTCTTTTAGCAATATAATTGATTGTTTCAATGAATTGTAAATCACTTAGTGAACAAGAATTATTAAAAGGATCGCTTAAGCAACCTAGAGTAACAGTAACTCAGAGGAGATTCGCTATAAGTCATAAGTCATAAGTTCTTTATTCCAAAATAACAAAAAACACTTTGTATTGGAAAAGTCATAAAAATAAACAATAGTAAAAACTGAAAAATTCTTATCAAGGTAGGCTAAATAATATGTACAAAGACTAACAATTTGATTCTTGTTTAATCTTTAGTCTAACAGGAATGACTGACTACATGTCAGCTAAGAAATCGCTGACGCTGTAGCAAGCCTTTTCAACTAATATGCTTTTCAGTTGTTTTCTGAATTTAAGTAAAACAGTCTCTAGCTTCAGCTGTTGGGGAAGTTGGTTAAACAGTTTAATGCCATTATACAAAAGATGTTTTAAAAAAAATGAGGTTGAATGGACAGGGATTTTCAGGTTGTGAGATGTGCGTAAGGAGTATGTACTGCAGTTAGTGTTGGTGTTAAATATTGACTGGTGTTTTTTTTACAAAGGAAAGGGTTTCAAGGATGTATAGTGAGGGAAGAGTCAAAATAGCAGCTGACCTAAATGATTCCTTACAAGATCGTCTTTTGAAAAGTGAAAATATGACACGAATGGCTTTTTTTTGCATTTTAAAAAGGAAGGAGGTTCGTTTGTTTTCAGATCCCCAAACAGGTAGAGCATAAACTAGATAAGGGAATATTAAGCCATAGTACACGGAAAGAAGAACTTCCGTCGAGGCTGTTGTGGCCAAGGTTCGAAGTACAAAGATGCCTGTGCTTGCACGTTTTATTACGTAATCAACATGAGTTTTGAAATTTAAACATTCATCTAAATGAATGCCTAAGAAATTTACAGACTGTACGGGATGTATAATGGTTTCATCGAGAATAAGAAATCGAGAAGATCGAGATTATCGAGAAGAATCGAGGTGTACGAGTAGGAATGTTTACCAGTGAGAATAGTTTCCACTTAGAGTTGTGCATCTATGTAAAACGCTTTATATCAAAGGAACATTTTGTTTTACGAGTCTCTTCAAGCCTGTAATACAATGCTTTGTGTATTAAATTAGTATAATTTTACTTGAAACTTATTTATAAAGAATTAAAATAGTCAAAATACTATTTTATTTTATTTTATTTAAATAACCTAGTTTTAATAAAGTTTTGTAGGACCAAGGTCATGTTTGATCGACAGATTGCAGATCTCATTCTGAAAAAAAACAACTAAAAATCAACTAATTAATCTATAAAACGAACACTATTTAAACGTACATTAATTTAATAAATATTTGGGAAAGTACAACTTTATAATAAATACCTTATGTCCAAAAAGAAAAAGTATAAAAACCTACCTATCATATAAAAATAATGGATATTTAAATGTTGAAGAGATGATTGTTAGATGTAAAAAAATTTAGGATGATGACACCTAAATGTGTTATATAGAACTTGGCACATAGATATATGACTTGTAGTGATCTGAAATCGTGTGAGTTATACATATCAGAGCAGGAGCCCAGACACAGTTAATTCTAGGTAATTTGTTTCAAACAAATAATTTATAATTTGTCTAAATTTCAGTGTGAAAATAACATTGCACCTGAGGAATAATGAGTATAATACGTTGAAATAGATTTCGCAGTCCTGGTAAACGGTGCTGGTAAATTGCCTTTCTCTCCACCGCCAAAAGTTTGACGGGGATGATTCCAGCAACCACCAGGACGGCGGGCTCGCCGGACACCGTTCGGTAGGCAGATGCTACCCTTAGTGCTGCCTGACGCTACACTCGGGCGAGCTGCATCCTGTATACCTCCTTATTGAGAGCGTCTGCCCACACCTCCGCACCGTACAAGAGTACGGACTGGACCAAAAACATTAATAGCCTTCTACGACTGGACCGAGGTCCTCTGACATTGGCCATCAACCGGCTAAAAGAAGAAACCACCCTAGAGGCCTTGTCCGCTGTACGGAAGATCTGATCCCGCCAGCTAAGCTTGCTGTCCACCATGACCCCAAGGTACTTGACAGAACGAACGGTTTGGACCTCGACGGTTCCCACCCTCAACGGCGATGGTGTCAATCCGGTTTTTGTCAAAATCACGATCTCGGTTTTGCTCAAAGTAAGCGAGAGACCGTGGTCTGCCAACCATGCGTTTATGGTACGCATAACTCGGTTTAGCTTTAGCTGAGCCAGCTCAACGCTCTGTAATATTTAGAGTCCAGTATTGTAGCGATATAACTGTTTGGCAGGCTTGCACTTTGCAGTTTCTTAAATCATAAAAACATGTTGTGTTATACTATTTTAACTACAGTAACAGCACACCTGAAGGTCTCTGTTGTAAACACTTTTGCAATAAGATACGAAAGCTGACCGATGTATAATGAGAGGGTTTGAGCCTAAAAATCATTAAGTAATAATTTAATAGTAATAATTTAAATACATCCTCATTTGATAAACTTAATACAAATTAAAATATGCTAAAACGGTTTAAAAATTCAATTAATCTTATTCCTCGTATACATATATTACATACATTTATTATATATCATTGTCGTATTCTAAGTGATAAGAGCGAGGTGATTAGAGTATGAATGACATCTTTAGTTATTACTAACATTAGTCGGATTACAATAACTCCATACTCGTATCTACAGGGAAGTTTACTTAATGTTATTTTCACTTCCTATTTTTATGTACGGTAATAAGTAAAGAGTTTGAGAATTATGTATAAGGTTTGTATTGATGAAATTACATTAGATAAACAGCTACCTAATGTTTATGTGGACAATTAACTTTATGTGGTTTATTTCTAATGGTTATGGATAGCAATCAGCATTATAATTAAGGATTGTGTTTATCGTTTGTAACGTACTATTTCATGTGCGCAATCCCGTGATTGCATAGTGCAAAGTAATGTTGCTGTATGTATTATGGGTTTATACAGTTATATGAGTTATAAAGTAGTAGATTGTTGGAGGGTTGTGTGCATCGTTTGTAACATAATACACATACAATGCATCAACCATTTGTAATGGACCTCATGCGAATTGACAACAAATTAATATATGGTGTATTCAATTACTTTTTGCTCATCATTTCGGTTTTATAACCATTATTTTATATTTGGCCTTTAGGTGAATCGTTTTCAACTGTGACATATTATCATATAAACAGACATTTATAACTGATGGTAGGATTTCCCTTTTATACCTTGTAGGCTAGATGTCCAATTTTAACAGATATTTATATATGTTGGCCTTCTACAGGAATATGTGTATAGTTTGTGACCCTAACAATGAAATTAAGTGCGACTTTTTGAAATTTTGAACAATAAAATGTTTTGTGGCATTAAATCATTACTACTGTATATTATATGTAATTATCTTGATTTATTCTGGAAACCAGCTCTTTCGGTAGTGCCACGGACTTCGGGCCGAAGGCAGCGATGTCGTTGGATCGGCCTGGTACCTGCCACTGCTTGTAATAGTACCCTTCACCCAAATGCTTTACCGACACAGCCCTTGCTATGCTGGATACGGTCCACGCACAGGTCCATAGAGTATGCGAACGGGCAAATACATTGTTAAAAGAGGCCACCAAATGTTTATTTTCATTTAAAAATAACAGAAACCCCCCTTATGTATATAAAACTGTCTCTCATACTTGAATAAACATAAAACAACGTTATCATTGAAAAGCAAACTGATTAGAATTAGTTTAAGCTAATTAACAGGATGAAAATGTTAGAAAAGGTTTAAATACCTGCTATTAAGCAATCCAATATTGTTGTTAGCACTAACAAATTGGACAACATTGGATTGCTTAATAGCAGGTATTTAAACCTTTTCTAATATTATTTGGTAATCCGGAGGCTAACAACTACAATTAAGGATGAAAATGTTGATTATTTTTCGTTTGCCGAATTCCGGAGCTTTTAATGACATTGTTTATCCGTAATAATAACATTATATTTGTTTATAATGTTAATAACGTAATAATGTAATAATAACGTTCAGACACAGAACATCCTAACCTCAACTTTGATACAATTAAATCACTCGAATAGTTTTTTGATTCAAATTTTCTTTTATTTGAAAAAGTCCAATTTGTAATTACTAATTGCAAAAATGACTATTGTCTTATGTTAACCAATTAAATGTCTTGAATTACTTCTATCTGTCAGGCTTTTTGTGAATTAAGCTGTAGGAATTTAAGAGCATTAAATCATTTTCTTTCTTATTTCACTATCCTTATTCGGAGAGTTGTATAAGCATGTAATGTTTAAGTCATAGTTTATGATCAAAGAATGTATTTGAATCAGAGTACATATATACAAGTATTATGTCTTTGACAAAGATACTGTAGTACAAATGCTGTGGTTGTAAGGAGTATACACATTTTATGGCCCCCAGTGAAGCCGATGATAAATTGAATTATAATTGAATCACACCAACATTTAGACATTTATCTCTTAAAGTACGTATTAGATTTATTTCCAGTTATTCGTTCATAAAAAAGAAATGGCTATCTTTAAAAGTTACATACGCTATTACTCTTATTAGTGAATTTGAACAATAAAATTTGTTTTCATTTAAACGGTTACATCGTTTGCCACCAACAAGCAAGCTATTTTTATCATATTATAAATAAAATATAGAAATTGTAAATATAATTATTATTATATTTTATGGCATAATTTGTTACATTAATAAACTTGTTACCTTGTATTATCATAAATATGCTAAGCTTACGAATATCCAGTTTTGTTTTCAGATTAAACTAAATATTTCTTCATATTTCGAGTTAAACATTATTCTTAAATATTATTACTATATATTATTATTCTTAAATAGTTTTAAATATTAAATATTTCTCATTTACTAGGTAATAAAACTCAAGTATTACAATAAGAAGTTAAATGTAAAAGTTTTTTTTTAATCTTTTAAAATATAAGTTTGGCTGAGGAAAATCTGTTTGTTTGCTTATGAAAATCCACATTTAAAAGCTATAAAGGCTTAAGAGTTTTCATTAAAGATTAGCCTGATTAGCTTTAAACACAGTTTTTGCTAATACACAGTTTTAATTTGCAGGCACTGATTAATTTTTCATGCTATAAAGCCAAAACATAAAATATCTATATATTTTTTTTATTTAACTTCTAAAAATTATTAGTTGATGTTCAATATTTCCGAATCAAATTAAATTGCTTAATTCACGTTGCTGTGGAGTGATGTGAAGGGAAACTGACTCTTATCCCTGGGGAAATAGTTATAAGCTCGTGACACGATTGATATAGAGAGAGTGGTTAGTCAATCGTATTTTTTGACGTTTAGGGAAGAAACGTATTTGACTTTTTCAACAACAACCATTCAGGCCCTTATTAAATCTAGGCTGAAGTTCTGGAAGAAGAAACGAGAAATCAATAAAGTCTTAAGCTTAGTAAGTTCTATTGCATTATAGGGATTAACAAATAAATAACTATTTCTGTTACATTGTTACAACTGGATGTCCTGAATACTAACTCTACGGACGAATACTGATGGTAATTGGGTTAAAATGACAGAATATCTGGAATCAAAATGTAGTTACCCATACTGTATGTGACTGGGCCTTGTATAATTAAAGTCGGCTCTACAGCTGCATCAAAACTAGTACATATTGTATCAACACAGATCAATGTGACCTTTGGTATTAGTCAGCAGACATAGCATTTTCATGGGAGCTCAAAGGGATTACGTTTGACATCGTCAAAGTATTTTTATAATTCCCAGGGTCGGAATGATTACAGTTTTATTTCGCCAAATGTATTTGTAAAAATTTAAGCTAGTTTTTCATACATCTGTTCGTTACATTTGAAGAAAAAATAATTCGTAATCTTATGCTCATAATTTTAGTTAATAGATGTGACGCAAATCTTACGTTACATTAAAATTAAAATTAATTCTTATATTTGGTTAAATTAAATTACAAACAATAAAACTTATTTTTAACATACTTATAAGGACAATAAGGTTTATAGAAACCATGACGCACTTAAAAGGTTAGTGGATTATATGGGTGAACATATATTTTAAGAACCGTCACATCAGCTTTTTGGTATCCGTGTTTCAGAGGCGAGTATCAAGGTAGGGTCATTAATCAACGGGTCACTGTAATGGCAGATAGCCTCCCTAAACCAAGTTGATGAACCTCTAAAGATGTGATATATAGGTCCAATCCATTATAAACCAAAAGTGAAAGTGACATAATTGTCTGATATTTTGGTCATTTATTTATTTATTAAAATAAAGTGAAGCCTAGTTCGTTACAAAAGGGTGACTACAAAATTAACTGAAGAACTTAAACAAATTAATAATGAAAAATCTTACATTAAACATGCAAAAATATGATTGTATTTGTTCAATCGTTCACAATTATGTTAAAACTATACTCATTCTGGCTTTAACACGATATAAGTTGAGCTATGTTATGTCTCAGACACATACGTACTCAAAAGTAAAAGAAACATTTTAAACAACGTCACTTATCATTCCTTTGTATAGTAAGCAAATTCCTGATTAGTATGGACATGATTAATGTTTTAGTTTTTAGTCCAGCCAAAATTGGGATACTTACTCTTTGAATCTTAATGTTCATTTGCCAAATTGTCTCTTCTATCTAAGACAATAATTTGTCTCTTTGTTTAGTGTTTTAAAAATTAGTTTGGATGAGTGAAGTAATTATGTATATGCCTGTAACATTAATCTGTTGACAACGTTTATATCATGTAAATAATAGTCCATAAAAAGATTGGTTAACATTGAAATTAAATATATATAAATAAGTCAACAAAATTTAAGAACATTATGGCTTTTTTTTAAGCAATCGTTTATTAGTTTATTTTATTCACTCACTAATAATAACAAAATGTTGTAAATGTGTGTCTGTAACACCTAGTGCCTAAGTAAACTACAGTAGAATAAGCATTTAGTTGGTCTGTAAAGACAAAGGGTTCCCACAAAGCGTCATGTGAGATGCTTCAACGTATTCAAGCCACGACACCTTAATTTAATGTCAGGTAAAACATGTTTCAGTCCAGTTTCTCCATTCGTGAATACATATGAGAGACCGTGACAATCATATAATACTACGCAAAAAAATTATAAAAATAAGGACGATAATTTATTTTTTTAAATTTGAAAGTCTTTTATAATTCTAATTGGTTTTTTAATATACTTGTGAGGAGTTTTACAAGGATACCAAACATTAAAATAAACCCAATTTAAACATATTTCTTAATACAGCTATTACCCTATTATTTAATAAAAAATACCCCCGCCGCAGCAAACCTGCCGACTAAGCGAATTTCCATTTGTCTTAATTGATTTTCAGATAAATATATTTTAATAACATTATGTTTAACGAGTACCTAGGTTCGCTGCTACAAGGAAACTAATAAAGTGTGTTTTTGAGTAAAATATTGAAAGCTTAGTACAAAATAAATAAATTTGCCAAGTTTGATCAAAATATATCCATAAACAAGCAAACTACAACATTTGACAATATTCTCCATAAGAATAACATGGGAATTTTAAATTTACAATTTTTTTAATTTTCTCCGTTACTAATAATCTAACAAAAATTCTTTATTTTATATTAAAATACTTTTATGTACTAAATTATTTGTTTTTTTAAGCTCTTTAAAAAGGTCTAAAGAGAAATCGGGAAATTTTGTGTTTTGAGGGTCAAAAGTGAGAAAAACCAATTTTTACCCCATAAAACCCCCCGTAAAGCCCCGTTCCCATGGTCCGATCGTGCTGGTTCGCGAACTCATTCAAGTTTATCCTGCTTTACACCTTTAAACCAAATTTCATCAAAATCGGACAAAAATTACTCAAGTTATCGCGTTCACGGACGTATATATATATATATGTCTATATATATATATTTACATATATACATATATACAAATTTGAACGAATGGTGTTTTTGGCCTCTGGGGACATAAAAATGAAAAAGTAAATCGGTCCCGGGTCTAGGTCTTACCGTGCCACCTACGGTAATAGCTACTTCCCTATAGGGAAATTCGCTAAAAACATGTTATTTTTAAAGGAAATGAAACCTTAACCGTTCCGTGTTTTCCAAGAGAACCTTTAGATTCAAGAACGAAAATCAAAGAATCGGTAGGTTTTATACATCATTTTAAAGATTATTATTTGAGGAAGTTTTTAGTACTTTTTCACACTCTCTCTTTAGTTCAGAGTAGCATAGAAAAGCTTACGTGAAAGTTAATTATGTTTTCTTAAAAATCACAAACTCAAACTTTCATTGCAGAATACAGATGTTTTACCTCAATAATGTTGTACTATTATTATTGGAGATTTAAGAACGAAAAATCAAAGAAGCAGAAGTTTATATGCATTATATTAAAGATTATTACTTAAAGGAAGTTTTTAGTACTATTTGACACTCTCTATAGTTCAGAGCAAAACTGTTTTCTGGGATAATGAAACAATTATAACCTAACCTAACCTAAATTAATTACTGATTATTAAAAAATGTAATAAAGTTTTTCCATTTGTATTAGGATAGCTCAGTTGATAATCTGTACCCGGCCTCCGTTACGTCCTGCCCCCTTACTCCCCCTTCCACTAATACCCCTCCCCTGAATCACTCTTACGCTTTGCGGAGTCAAAATGCACTTGGGTCTACCTTACGGTTTTGGCAGTTTATGATCCCCTTGGCAAAGAACAGAACGACACTCGCTCTGTTTCCTGGTATCAATGCCGGTGGGATTGTAAACATTGTCCGTCCAAATTGCATAAAATATATTTCGATTTTGGTAAATGGTTTTTCAATTATCATCTTTACATAGATTCTGATGTTTTCAGCATTTAAGATCCGTATTGAATTTTTAAACCTTTTTTCATATATAATAGGATGTTAGTCGTAGGCTAAATGTCACAAGATTCCAAACATTTGACTAGACTGAATTTTATGTGTATTTAGGATCTTCAAGATTTGGTTAAATGAACTTATTTGTCCTTTTGATAGGTATTTTGTTAAAACATGCAAATGGGTCGAAAACTATAATATAAAAACTTTCGATCAACGCAAATTTAAGAAATTGTATAGTACAACATAACAGGTTCTAATAACTACTCTGAGTATTTATGTTTTCCATAAAATATGTAAAAAACCCGGAATACAATAATTTGTTTGTAAGAACCTGTGACAGTTTACTTCATAGTTTTATTCATACATTGTATAAGTAATATAATGTTTACGTTCTATGCAATGTCCTATGCTTTTACGACTTCAGTTTCAAATATTTAATAAATAAAATCATTTAATTAATTCAGAAACAGAATATGGCTGGATCTATGTATTTTATAAATCACTACTCTTAAAATGTATACTAACAAAGTGAATGTAAATAACCTTTCAGGATGCTTATACTTCTTATTTGATATTAATACTTTACAGTTTGAAGATTGCGTATACAATTAATCTACATTCGGGTGATCACTTCAGCCAAATTTTGCATTACTACTAATTTATATTGAGTTAACAAACAGTCTATTTATTTATTTGCGAACACTGTTAAAATGAGATGTCATTTAACCTAGGTTTATGTTTAAAATATGGATAAATCCTTAAAAATACTTATTTTTAAATCTTACTTTTTTGTTTTATCGAACATCTGTTTTATTTAGTAAGTTAAATCTTCATTTTATATCTATACAGTTTTACTTTTTCAACCAAATCATTATAAATACAACGACCAGTTAAACAGTAAATGTGATCCCTCAACCGTGAAACAAGCAAGTTAACTATGTCAAAGTCGCCTATTTTCTTCCAATCACTTGAGAAGTTTGTACCTCACAAATAGATGGCCTCAAAAGACTCTGATGGCAACAACAACTATATAATAATCTGATATAATATTTTATTTTATTCTTTGACGTTGTAAGCTGTACTCATGTTTGTGTTTGATGTTTGAAGGGTTTGTAAGACATCAAACGAATCAATTCCAGTACAAAAGAACGCAAGTCATTATGTAGTTTACAAAATCTCTAGATCAAGTATACCAATTAGAGAGAATGACATGAGTTCCCCCTGAAACATGAAATAATTCTTGCAAAATGAGATATTTTGTTACTATCACATGTCTTACAAAAATGCAATACAACATGGTTATCCTAAGTAATTTGTTGAGGAGAATCCTCATATTAAGAAATGTTAAGTAATCAATACTTGTTAATTAATTCTTATATGATTCTGGCTACAATTAAAACTACTTTTCTGAAATAAATTTTCTTCATTATTTAATTTTTATTAAAATGCTTATTTAATTTATTCAATCAGCTGATTTATTTATAAGGTAAATGAGATTATCTAAAAAAATAAAAAAAAACTTTCCAAAATCTTTGGCTTAACTTGATTTTTACTTCGTCTATGTGTGTGGTAATGGAGCGGCCTAAAGAATAACATCAAATGCATTGGACGATAGTTCACCGCCAATCCCACGGATTTAGATACGTCTGCAAGTAGGTTATTAGTTGTTACGTTATTAACAGAATAAAGAATAAAGACCTTATTTATTTATCAAACTATATTAGATCCCTCCACATTAAATGACCTTCGGACTGTAAAGGCACGCTTAACAATGGGACTATAACGTCACTTCAAATATAGTGTTCAAAGGGGTCTTGTAAACATGTAAAAATGTAAAGAGCATAACATTATGTTCTGAGAAGTTATTGATGTAAAATTTAAACCTACATCTATCCCTGAAGTAAGGACCAATACCTAAATCAATGGCGTACTAGCTACGTAGTATTAAGTGTATGTTTTCTACATTAATTAAGTGGGATTTGAGGAGGATTAAGTGCGAATGCTTCTAATCCATATTTGTTCACCTTTAATCAACCAGTAATATATTGATAACATAAAAATATTAGTTAGTTGTAGCTGTGATTATATGATTTAATGTACAGGTATGTTATCGCATGGTTTTTATTAAGAAAACTGTAATACTAAACATTTATTGTGTACACTACTAATGACTTTAACTGTTCCGTGTAATAATCATTTACAATGTCAGTCATATACACGGTCTAATTATATTAGCATATTTGATCTTTGTAGGGTTATAGCAAAACCAAACAATTATTTAATAATACCTCTATTATACGAGATAAAACATAAAATTTAACATCTTAAACATTTGATATCAATAGTATGTCCGTAATGACTTGTATTTTGATCAATAATAGGCTAATTGCCTGTCGTTAAGTTTGCTTTGAATGCCATTTTAATTGTAATTGATTATAAAAGTATTAATTTTGAGTGGATGTGTGCTAAAGTTTTATGGACTTAAGAATATTGAAAAAAAAATTTAATTTGTTAAGTAAAGTCAATAACATCATACTTTCGACAGCTTAAGTATGTTTATGGATATTTTAATAGTTCGTTATATTATATTTAAAACAGTAAAACCTTAGTGTAATACTTATATATAAGCTTTTGTAAGCGAACACTGTCATAGCATTAATTTGGTATTATTTTTTTATAATAAATGACTAATTTCCTAGATTTATAAAAAAATTTTCTCACTAAATGTACCAAGAGTAATAATGATTTATAACTATTTTTTTTTAAAATATGCGTTAAACCAATTGCGTCATATAACCATGTTTTATTAAATCATAAAATATTCCTCAAATTTACATAAATCGTTATTTTTAGTTGTATTCATATTATCGTATCATTTATAAATATAAATTGAGATACAATTTCCAAATTAAATATTAAATTGTAACTAGTAAATGGTTTGAGGTGATTACACTAAAATAAGTAGAAACCTACTTGAACAATCTTAAAATCAAATTGTAAAACAGTGTATTTGTGTACATTTGACAACCTATTTTTAACTAATAATCGTTAAACAGACGTAGGTTTTGGAAAAAAATGGCGCAAAGTATTGAACACTAAAGTGAGTACATGTCACAGCAGCCTCTCTTGTAGTCTTCGTAGCGGTTGGGAGCAGGAAGAACGAATAATAAAACAAGCGAATAGGGATCAGCTAATTTATTAAAGAAACTAATACAACTTTACATAATTGCATCGATTAAAGTAACACGTCACAAATCAAATCAAACCGCGACCAAATACTACGAATTACACAATATTGAATTTAAAACGTACACAGACTTAAAAGAAAAGAGTAAGATTAGGAGAAAGGGCGCAAGACCGCGCGCGCGGACTATACCGTCGTCCGTTACATCTCGGGCTCGGCGCGATCTACCGGCTTCAGCATCGTCCAAGCGAGAGCCTCAGCGTGGTCACATGACCATCGTCAGCCAATCAGCGCACGCTGAGCGCTCAGCCCATAATTCAACGCGTGGACAGTTGCTTGACAGGTGCTGCAGCCAAACGATTACAATGGTCATTAATAAAACTAATTGAAGCGAGGAACCGAGTCTAGAAGTGTAACATCGCATATCGCGACGTGCATGCAAAGTCAGCACATTCCAGGGTACATCCGGCCAAGCCACGACGTCTAGTTAGGATTATTGTAGGGTTACAAAGTAATGAAATGAATTGGAATATGAGTTATAAGGTTCACTTGGAAACTTATTTGAAGCTAAATAAAATTCAATATTGCTAAATACGGTTGACACATCAACCTAGCAAATATTCGGTGATAGCCAACGGGCCAGGTTTAGGGAGTAAGGCCAATCAGCTTAAGCTCAAAGTTAACAAATTACAACAAAATGAGGCAAATATGCCAGGCCGTCACATACAAACCTACGATGTTAAAGATAGCTTTACTGTTATTTTAAAATTATGTAAAACTTTTCTGTAATCAGTTAATTGGTTTGAAATATTGTTTGCTTTAGGACTTAAGATTGTCCATTTGTTATTAGTAAACATCTTCCATGACGGGGCAACACATTGGAAATTGGGTTGAACGTTTCCAAATTGAGCGCATAATTAAATCTCGAGAATTGCCCAACCTGACAGAGAAATATCACGACGGAATCACAGTACTGCAATATTGGCACAACTAAGAACAATACCACTGCAAAGAGAGAATACCAACCGTCCATGACCATTAAAGGCCAAAACATCTAACATCTGATAATTACAACACGTTATAGTAGGATTTGTGATATTGTAAATACAATTATAAGTCACAATTAACCGTCCTAAACCTTTCCTTAGGAAAAAATAATAAAGATAACCTAAAGTTTAAGTTTTTTTTTGTTACGTTTGATTAAATATCTGACCACTTCTTTGACAAGATATGGATGTAAATCAATAGCATATCACAACATTTGACCAAATACCATACTACTGATCAAAATGTCGTTTATAATGATAACAATAGTGCATATAATTTAATTTGCATGTTAATTTAAGTAAATTACAAGCTATTTGAATTTCTGAGTTTTGAATTAATTTGAAGTTTTGATATTATCAAAACTTTTCTGGCCCTAAAAACCTTATGATTGGAACACGAAAACACTTTTCCACCCAAAATGCATTTAGTGAGTATATTTTAACAAAATTAACTATGATATACTATAAACTATTTAAAAGAATAATTTAAATAGCATCGGCATTTTAATAATATTCAAGCAACACTTTTTGCGTTTGTTGTTTACACTATCGACCCTGCTCAGTTTGATAGTATCTATTGGACGGCTTGTGCAATGTGCATACGGCTTACCATATACTAATACTAACAACCTAATGAACCATTCACTGTACGATATCCCAAGGTGTTGTATGTGTCTAGTTAAAAAAAACCTTCTATAAGAAGACAATTAATTTGCGATATCTGTTAAATAACGGCAAAGAACGTAAGTAATGTTTTAATAACATTACATAAGTAAAGAATTTAGACATATATTTTCCACCAATCATCCTAAGATTATGTTACAGATTTTCCTTAAATAAAATATGTTCCAAGCTGTAAACGTACAAATATTTTGCATAATTAACATATAGCACTAGATAAAATGCATTGCCTTCATATCTAATGTATATTTTCGAAGTAACAAAAAGTTGATTCATGAATTGTTTGTTGTCAACGTGATTTTTTCCTGTTATTTTTTACGATATTTGTCATTTATACATACATCATAAGTCACAAGTCATTAATTTGGCCAAAAGTAAAATGCATTCATTATGTCAGAATACACAGATATGATACAATACTTTTATTTAAAATAAAAAAATTTGAATGATGTATAAATAAATATGAAAATAACAAATATATGCTATGAACTCCCGTCAGCGATAAAATCGTAGACATCGTAGTAAAACTTAATAATGACCAGTACTCTTAATAGTTTTTTTTTCTGAGCAGGATTAGACTTGATTTATATGTAAAATGTAAGAGCGTTGAAGAGTTTTACACAGTTGTAATAAATAAAACTTACGGAACTATGGAACTTAATAAATTCGTTTCATGTAACTACATCGACAGAGATTGTTATGGTAAATCAGGAAGATTACTTATTATAGTTTTGGCTTTCCACACGCACTATGTAGGCCTATATAAACGATTTGCCAATCCACGTTATGAAGGCTGGCCAAACCAACGGGAAATGTCAGAGAACAAGCATAAATAATCGAGTCATGCGTTACAAACCCAGGTCCACAACCACAGGACTGGCTTGGTAATGATTTATCCTCCGTTTACATTTTTCCCCATTCGATCCATATCATGCAATCGAAGCTATGTTTAATGTAATTCAAAGGTAGTCTAAACCAAGCCAACCATAGTTATTAAACCAGTGGAAAAGCATAATATGTCTTTAAACGTATGTCACTGTATATGACTGCAATATGTACATGATGCTAAACAAGTTATGAGACAATTTCTTTACATATTTTAAGTGTCCGTCGTTTTGAAGCTAGGCTTTTTCTATAGGAAACTGTGGCATATTTAGTATGATAATCAAAATGGATTAGGAATCAATTAAATTTAAATATATACCATGTTTCGTAGGATTTCTACAAATTACGATGTAGAATTTATACTTTGACTTTGGCCCAAATATAGTTTGTAATGTTTTCAAAGCAAACATGTTCTCTTACATTCCTTTTGAAGAACTGCATTGACCTCTTAACGTAGATAGTTGGTATATTGTGTGTAAAAATCGGCTTCACCATGCCTTAACCATACTCCGACGTTAAAGGATGGACATCCTTACTAATTTCAACACAACTAGGACTTAATGAGTCACTAGGACCACAATTTCTTGGCACTCTAGCAGAAGTTAATTTTAGTAAAAAACTAAATGTTAATAGTTGATTAAAGTGTAGCAAAAGATAACATAACAAAGCCAAGTCCTGGAAAAAATTCTGTTAGTCACAAATAGACAGTCAACCATATCTCTGGAGTCTGGATTACTTAAAAATTTATTTTATTTATGATTTGTGTAAAAGGACGTTCCAAGCCACCCATACGCGAAAAGGAGTACCATACCCAGGATCCTGATCACAAAATCCCTAATTCTCGGGTTTTGGGTTCAATAAAGTTGTCTAGAAACCAGATCAGTGTTAAGAAGAAGAAGAAGACGAAGAAAGAAGGTTGCCCATTGCATGATCCATTACGCTTAAAATTACCAGTTATTAGCATGGTCATTATTTTATAAAATAACCTTTAAATGCTATAAAATGTAATTTTTAATTGTTCATGAATTAACATGTTACCATTTAAATGTGTTTTTTCTTCCCCCTATAAAATTTCATTTTTGTCATGTACAACATTTTTGAAATGCATGCTTCACTAGATAAAGTTTTTGTTGTGATATTAATTGACAAACGCAATCAACTACTTTCTTTCTGATTTTATAAGGTTGAATAAGCCATTCAAATCAAAATTGATCCTAATCCAAAAAACAAATTCTAACCTTTTGGGTTTTTAAAGTATACTTCAGTTCAATAACTAATTTAGACTCTACAGTTATTTACGTAAAGAAAGCAAACCAACATTGTCAAGTAAGTAGGGCAGACTATTTTAGAAACAACGTTTTTTTAAGTGACCCAAAAATCTGAGTTTATTTCTTTTTAGACTTGATTGATGCTGTGGAACACAAACCTAGAACTAACGTTGTTTACTTTGCAGTGGCAAGGAGTGAGAGATTAGAAAAGACTTACCAGTGACAGATTTATGTTCCAGTTACGTCACAGTTGAACCACTTGAACTTATCAAAAATCATATTTGTAGGAATTCTTTGTAAGAAACAGTTTACCAATCCTAGGGACCGTAAATCATTGACAATAATTATTATGAACCATTATTTGTAATATTAGTCAATTAGTCATTAATAATACATAAACTTAACATGGATGTGCAATTTTTAAATTTCTAAGTTTAAAGAACAGTAACAGTAATTTTTCTATCACAACATGTATGGATATTAAGGATAAATGATTTATCAATGCTGAAATATATTGCGATACATACATTAAGAAGTTTTTATTTTTAATGTGTTCAACAAAGGTTTTACCGAAACGCACAAGTTGAACAAAAGATCGGTTACAGAGATATTTTTTTGTCAATCAGTATATTCTAACGGTTTCACTTCATTTAACTTAAGCTATCTGACATACATTTGTATATATTTATTACGTGCATATATTTGTTTTGCATATAATGCCGATGATTAAATCAATATTGTAATTTAGCATTTAATAAACCCCGTATAGTAGTATAGTAAGCTGCCTGTACTGAATATTCGATATAGGCATCCAGATTGTCAAGTCATAGGTGTTTGGTAAAATGATCTATCATTGGTGAATTATATTTCCTTATATATGTTTGCCTACATGATTTTCGTGATTACATGAGTTATTTGAGGTTCCCAATTCAAACAGTAACATGATAAAAGAAAAATTATAATAAAAAAATATGGTAGTTGTTATAAAAAAATTATATTACTGTGTACGAATGTAATTTATTGTAAAAAAGGCCATTATTCAATTTTTCACCAAATTTACAATGATAATACTATATAAACATTGGAGCGTTGGATGAGATTCTACTTAAGTATAATCGTAAAAGTTAACATTTTTAACGAAGACAAAAAATCTATAAATATTAAGAGCCTTATTTCTTGGTTGCAGAGTTTCCCTGAAGGTTTCAAATTTTATAAAAAATGTCCTCTTCAAATAAGCTATAGAATTATGTACAATAACCTTTAAATACTGTCACATTACATAATGAAATGCATGACTCAACAATCACATGCTACTACATGAAATTATACTGTTGTATAATTCGGATTTTTTTTAGCTATCAATATACTCGTAAAAATATGATAATGTTCTGACGAAACTTATATCAAATATTTAAGGTAAATCTTAAAAAAAAGCGTGAATCCTTTAGGGAAAACTACTAAGTTGTTTTAGTTGATCCTTGGAAAGTTTCTATTGAACTCTCAAAGCCACTCAATAAGTAGTTGTGGAGAGTAACTGTTTAGAAGTCTTACGTCGTCTTATACTGACTTAGTCAGCATGCACAGTTATTTAAACTCAAATGATAATTATTTAAAATTCTTATAATAGTTTGAAATAGTCGTAGTTAAAAGTAAGGCTATTGGGGGGTTTTCATCCACTGGATTGCCCTCAATCGCTATTATCTCTTTGTCCTTTTTACTCAAGGTACAGTAGTAATGATTTTCAGCCATCTTCTGTCACTCTACTAGATTACAAGTTTTAACAAATTATTTTTTAGGTTCTTTATTCAGATCATGTCACTTATTGAGCGTGAAAGAATTATAATTTGAATTTGTGTGTGTGTGGGGGGTTGATGAATATGTAAGAGCATAATGCAGAAGTAACACATTTACTCAATGACTAGCAGAGTGCCTGTCCTTCGGCGAAATGAGTTTTGCAGTTATACTCGTGCTCTGCGTTTGCAATGGGGGAGGACACGGTTTGAGAAAATTTGGTTCGTTAAATTTACGGTATGCTATAGTATAACAGATACGCCATGGCCAAAATGTTCTACCTAAACAATAGAAAAAAGTTAACTATCGCACATTCGCAAAATATCTCATATTATTTATTAAATTGGAAACATAAACTTAACCGTAAACAATCCTACTTCTACAGTTCTAATTGTGTATCACAGTTTTTGTTGCTGCTTAGTTTAAACGCTTAAATTAGCTGCTGTAATAAACGCAAAAAAAATAACAGTGATAAAAGCTGTAAGCCCTGTTGGTAAAAGCTGTAACTTTGTAATGCTATTAAATATCATAGAACCAACTTGATTAGTTGAAACAGCTGCCAAATTCTTTAATTCCTTTTAAATATGAATACTCATAACATTAACATGGAAACTTTGTACGCCCGTCAGGCATAGAATGTGTTCCTCAAGATCATCAAGTACCTCTCTGCAAAATGTCATCTCAATCGGTCCAGTAGATAACACGTGATGGAACTTCAGAGTTATACACAAACATCAATACTTTCACATTTATAATATTAGTAGGATACTCACTTGTTACGCAAGATCTGAACGACCAACTGTTGTGACAGACTAAGATGGCTCACTAGACATTCTGCAGTCTTTCAATGTAAATCCAAGTGTACAGGCCATACTTAGATAGAGTACTCCCTCACTGGTGGATTGGAAGACATGGAGCAATTGATTGGCCGGCCTGTCCCCCTGACCTCAATCTGCTGAACTACTTTTTATGGGACTAGCTCAAAGACAACGTTTATAAGACTCAGCCTACGGATCTGAATGACCTTAAACACAGGATATATCAAAACTAAAGATATTCCAAGAGAGTATTTGGCTTTTACAACCGGTTAGGATATTGCCTGGAGACCAATGGACACATTTTGATCACCTGCTTTGAATGAAGATTAGTAAGTACTCAATACTAACTTCAACTTGTAACTTGTACAAGTACTTGTACTTGTATTAATAAGAACAATTTCGTATCAAAACATTTTTTAAACTTTGAAAAACAATAACTTCCGATTGAATTGATCTTTGAGGTCCGGTCTGCGGCACTGTTTTTAGTTCAACATGACCTTAGATTTTATGTACCTACATATCAACCAGTGCTTACTTTAAAGATTTTCAACTTACTCCCCATAGGCCATTCCCCATAGGTGACTTCACCATGTATGAAAAAACTCTTTACTATTATGCATATACCAGTAATGATATCCAAATTTTATTGTAATATCTATTTTCATTTTAAAGTTATGAAGTCGTTTTAAGATTTGATTTATTTTCACCAATTTGTCAATTTGTACTTCGATCCTGGAATCGGCAATAAGAAATGCTTCTTACGGTATAACTAATTTATGCTTGAAAGATTAGTTCTAGAACAGTGTTATAGTATCTACCTACAGCTTATGTGAATTGTATAAGTACAAAAGTTTCAAATGCGTTAAAAGTGTTTCAATATGCTATGCAGCAACATTAGGTATAATCAATAATTCTAAGAATTTTCCTTTGAAATCTTAAAAGAAACTCAGTACTTTAAATAAAAATTATTACGTTGTAATTTTCAAATCATAATATTTGTATACAACTGAATCGATACAATTTAAATCAAAATATGTGTACTATTATTATTAGCATTTTAAAGTTCAAGTAAATTTTAACCCTTATTTGTGAGGTATTATATTTTTAATAAACTCCACAGAGTATGTAGGAATTGTAATCAACCTCCCAAGAACTGAGATATGAAGTAGCATCAGACTCGACAGACAGTTGTTGAATGTAAAGTAAACCTTGATGAACCAAACCTCCAAAGCATGTTGTGTGATGTATAATATAATATATTATAATATGAATTTTTTTGTATATTTGTTACTCCGATTTCAAAATCCCCACCAAGAAACAAACTTACGGAAAAACTCTAGACCAGTTGTATAACCTGGAAAAATATATTTTCCTTATAATATGTATAAGCCTACAAACTTTCAAAAACTTAACATGGGCCTTCTTGGCTGCGACACCGCCATGACAATTTTGGAGAAACAAAAAGAATCGAATATGTTTATTAGAGTAAAAAGTAAAGAACAATCGGATTAATACCATTGAGTATATTTCTCTCAAAATGAATAACCAAATAGGTTTATGTCGAGTAGTGAAATTAATAAGAATATGAAGCGGATTAATTAGGGATTTAGGGATTAATTAGGGAGCAGATTTGAGAAATTTTATTTCGACTTGACAATTATTTCATGGAAATCCTACAACATTCCCAGTACCTTTATATATATTGAATTTTCTAATATATTTTGAACAGTAACTATTGAGAAACCTTTTATTTGTTAGGTGAGCACTATAACCACTGAGCTACCCAGCCAAGGCTTCTGTATTCCCAATATCAGTAGATACAGTAGACACATAGATACATTTTCTGAAAAAATCTTATGCTGCTCCGTTTAAGAATAAAACGGGGTTAGTGGTTACAAAAGCCATTAAGACCATTCTACCAAAGGGGTTGAAAACATTAAATCTGACAATGGAAAAGAATTTCTTAATGCAAATTTTAGCAAACTAAATATTAATCATTATCACACTTTTCTACAACTAAGGCCGCATGTGGAAAGATTCCAGAGAAATTTGAAGAATTGGTTATATAGGGAATTTTGTGCTCAGGGGAGTTATATATGGTTGGATTTACTTCCAAAGTAGTTAATTAGAAAATATAATAATAAGGTGCATAGGTCTCTAGGAATGAAGCCTAACCAAGTCAATGTTAAGAAAAGTAAATATGTGCATGAGAGGTTGACTTCTAAAGTGCAAGTTAAAAAGCCAAGATACAAGGTGGGAGATAGCGTAAGGATTTTCAAATACAAACATGTGCTTAGTAAAGGATATAACCCAAATTGGACAGGAGAGCTATTTACAATAGTAGAAGTTAAGAATACAAAGCCTGTGACTTATATTTTGAAAGATGAAAATGACAATATAATCAGGAGAGGGTTCTATACAGAAGAGTTGTTAAAGACCAAGTATAATGACATGTATTTGGTAGAGAAGGTGATTAGGAGAATAGGGATTTGTTGTATGTCAAATGGCTTGGGTTCCCAAGTAGCAAGAACTTATGGATTTCCCCAAAGGATGCCTAAGGGAGTGGCGTTTCACCACCCCCTATCAAGAGCTGCCACTAGAGACGAGAAGCCCGACCATGGGTCGGGAGCATGCCCATGCCCGCGGCCGGGAGCGCGCCCGAGTTCTCGTGCAAATCTCGCACCGTCAAGTGGATGATTTTGAAAATATACATGGGAATGGATGGGGATTTCAGATGTTTGTGGAGTTGGACAATATTATAGAAATTTTATATAGGGGCGGTATAGGCCGTGGGCAGGATTTAAAAAAAATTGTCTAAAAATGCCCACTATGTTATTCTTATGGGAAGAAATTCTCAAAGTGGGGTCTCTTCCTCCTATTGCCTCTACTGTTATACTATCATCAGGCTCCCGTGCGAAATGTATTCAATCCCTTGAAAATCATTATGTTCATATAGACCACACGGTACGAATAGGATATACAAATCAATTAAACATTTACCGATAAATATTTACAAGACTAAAACATACGCATAAGCCCACTACCCGGTATGCACGGTAAGCTCACCGCCCGCGACGGGTGACATCCGAACCACTCAACCGATAGACAATGGCTCCATTAGTGTTGTGTTATTCTATTTGTTATTATTTGTTATTTGTATCGTGATATTGATTTGTGTTATCTTGTTTCCTATTTTATTTATTGTGTTGCAGCTTATTGTTTCTGTAGAGAGTGACTTTCTGTACTATTGATTCATAAATTTATAAGTGAAACATACTGAAGTAAATCACGATTCAGTAAGCAAGTATAAATGAATGAACTTTCCCTGTTGCAACAAACCCAAAAAAACTCGTTAAACAAAATAATTCCCCATCTAAAAGTTTAAATTTTACTAAAACTTAAAAATAAAATATTTTTGTTATTCCTACGTAGAAATCATTACGCTGAAAAGTGTTATAAAACAGTTAAAATCGTCTCTTAGTAATTATCAATAACTTTACAGCTGTAAACTGTTATGATTTAAAATGTACCGGGGGATGACAGAAATCCAACATAGCTTTGGGAAATTCTGTTACTTTTCCTAAGTAACTTGGCATATCAATAATAATAAGTAAAAGAATTAACAAATGCGTAAAGCATTACTTCCTATATAAACCCACGTTGGGTATTTTTAATACGTTAATCATACATAGCACACCCTTTAAATCCATTTAAATGCTTATCACTTATCAATCATGAGACTTTAAGATATATATACAATAAAATAAATAAATATATAAATAGTAAGGATTGACAAACACCAGCTTTCCATTTGCATGCAAGTAATATTTTTTATGTTCAAATGCAAAGTAATGGAAATGTATTATTGTATACCGATAGCTACAATATCACGCTTGATTGGTACAATGTAGTTCAAATATATGTTTATATCTTCTCGACGTGGTATTGCAGATATCTGAATATTTATATAGTGAGTAAAGTAGAAAATAATTATAATTATCTTACCCCTAAACAATGGTACTCAAAAACAAATTCAGTAAAGAACGTCTATATCTTACATAATTTTTCAAACATTTCCTCGATCCATTTGCGTTTCACGCAAGATTTTGAACATTATTCATGTGTAGGTTGACAAATTATATTTTGTAAAACTCATGGTAAATTATGGTTTTTTGCTTTAAAATAAATAGCCCCATCAAATCTCTATACTATTTCGAAAACAAAAGTTCCATGGGTGAAACGGTAAAATATAACATTAAATTCGATCGTCACATAGTTTAAATTATTTTGGAATAGTTTCTACTCTCCCTGGGAGTTTATAAAACCTCTTTCCGGGATGAAATTAAATCATTAGTTATACCTCAACAATTAATTGTGATTGAAGTAAAAAAGAAATATAAACCAGGATAGTGGCTCAATTGAAACTTCCACCTCCCTATCCTCGTACACTTAAAAGGTTTTTGTAGGACGTTTCCAGCAAAGCAAGGGGTGAGTTGGGACAGGAAATGTTTGAATGTGGCCGGGGACTTGAACAGCAGACATCACTGTCATTGTTTACAGTATTTCAGGATACCGATTGAGCCAACGATCCACCAAATGACCATAGAATGTTAGGTTATGGCTTTGATAATTGTTTCTTCAAGCAAAACATTTGAACGACGTATGGTTTGGAAATTAAACATGTGACACGGCAAATATGCATTTGCTCCTTACCATACCAAAATATGATAAAAGCTATTTGCATCAGAGTTGGTAACGGTGAACTGTTCTGATTGGAAAGCTCATCACTATCAAATCGACGGATGTACATTTTCCGTCCGTTGACTGTACAATTGTATGCAAATGATCGTTTACAGTATAGAACAAGTGTTAATACTTGTACAGTGAACCTGTGCGAGTTTCAGTTATTTCATAAAACTTTGTTGCAATATCTACAAGATTCCAGTATCAGTGTCAATGAATGTCAAACTGGTTTCTTGCATTTTGTTTTAGCACAATAACAACACCAGTACAACTACAACTGGATCACAAACTTTGGTCGAACTTCGTCCATATTTGATTTCAATGCAACGTTGAACAGTATAGTTTACTATCATAGTTCCATTTCTCTATGACGAAATACCATGCATTGTAATGTATTGAACCAGGTAGGATAGTTTCACCTAAAAGTGGGATTTTTGTGACTGAGAAACACAGGAGGTGATTTGGTACAAAAGTAAAGTCAATTCTTTAAAGGCTGGACGAAAATATCTATAACATTTATAAACTGAACACAGAACCATTCATCATGCTTTAGTACCTTTATTCATAGTCCCGTTTTATGATTTGAGTAACTGAAACTCATCAGGGAGCTTCTTATGGCTTGCAATGGTGCTGCGGATGTCATAACATTATTGCAGACTCATGAATGCTATCCTACACTGTTACCTCATATTAGGGCCTTTATTGCACAGGCTTGATTACTTAACTGTTATAAAAACATAGGTTTACTATCGTCAAATTAGTGCTTGGAGACGTTGGAATTGTTTCCATAACACTTTAATGTATCTCGTATTTGTAGTTCTGCGTCTCATAAGACAATTAAATTTCGTTTTGTAGCCCCTGAACAGCTTAGTATGGACTTAACTAAAACATACCTCATCTTGCAATTCAAATAGTTTTTTTAACACTAAATATGTTTGCCATATTTGACATTTTCAAGTGGTGTACAGAAACATTATAGTATCCGAATTGGACTCGTCAAGTCGTAAAATTTTACATTAAAAAATAAATATGTACACATTATAACACGTACAAACAAAAATATTTACATGTAGGCCTACAACACTTAACCCGATCACGGCACACACAGTATTCTACTAGGATAATAATATCATACCAGAGTTTTTAACGAGGACACATAAATAAATGTGTTTTTGCAAATCTGATTTCAATAAAATTCCAAACAAACCTACATTTATTTGAACAAATTTATCAACCAGCATTGTCGGACTATGATTACAAGGTGCCATGTGATAGAAATGGGGTTTCCCATTTTTTATCCTTAAAACATTAAATCTTTCAATGCTTCCAAATAAAATAAAATAAAACTGTAAAATAAAAATCCCATTTTATTATTATGATGAGTAAATAAACTAATGTTGTTGGCTTGTTAAGGGTTTTAGTTATTTTGTAAATTTATTTATTTTGCACAAAATTATTACCATCCCAATAAAAATGCCAACAGAAAACCAGCAATTTCAAATTGGCTGGTTTTATTTGGACGAAATATTTCCTTCAAAATGACAGATTTGTTTCCCTTTTTACATAAAATAAGTTTTACAGAGACATAAGACATAAGATCGATTTATTTCCTTTAGAACTTACAATCACAAGTCATTGGAAAACGTCAATTTCTAGTAGGTACATTATAAAACATACATTAAGATTTATGAATAAAACAATTCCTTCAACATCATATAATAGAAAGGAAATACATACATAATGTGACCTGGAACTCACCATGCAAAGAATGAAAAAAAGAAAAACAAAACATCACACTCGGCAAACCATCGGTCAAAAAAAGTATTTACATATTCTTTTTTTAGTTTATAGAATTCATCAATACCATAAAGTGGGCTGGCCAGGAGGAGACATTCCACGCCCCTTTGGAACTGTGTACTTGGAAGGTTCCGGGCTGTACAAGATAACACATTGAATAGTTTAAGGCTTACATTGTCATAGTTTCTTTGTAATTTCTTAAGCCTAACAAAGGGTACATTTACATCCTGTTTACTTCTCGTATTGTACGAGTGGATGTCGCTCCTGAGCTCGAGAGCACCCACCTCCTCCTTAGTTTTGATGAGGGTCTGGAAGATAAAATAATTATAAACAGTCATGAGGGATTCAGCCTTAAAGATAGGCTCACAGTGATCCAGGCGCTTGGCCCCTGCTACTATTCTTATAGCATTTTTTTAGAGAAGTAGGACTCTCTCAGCTCCAGGAGCGGCACCCCAAAGTCTAAGTGATGATGCTCTGGAAAAAGGCCACATAAGCAGTCCTTAACCACTCTTTTGGTACGCAGTACCTTACCTTACGAAGCAAGTGCACAACCCTTGCCAGTCGGCTACAAACATAATCAATATGGCTGTTCCAATCCAGCTTACAGTCTAGGTAAATGCCTAAATGCTTTACGCTTGATACCTCATGCTCAATGTTTCGGAGACTGAAAACAATAGATTGGGTTTTATCTTGATTTAAAAAGAAATAGTTTGCCCGGAACCATGTAGATGCAACATTTAAAGATTGATTCAAAGCTAAGTTCAACTCAACAGCACTATTTCTAGCTTCCACAATTGTAGTGTCGTCTGCAAAGCAAACAACACCGTTACCAAGGCACATGGGAAGGTCATTAATCATTATATTGAAGAGCCAACAGGTTATTTGATTCTAGATAATAAGAGAGTTGTTCTTTAATAATTCCTTCAAACACCTTGAACAATACAGGTTAAATAGATATGAGCCTGAAATTTTCAGGAACATTGTGATTTCCTTTCTTATGGATAGGAACTACTCTAGCAGATTTTAAATTCTTCGGAAAAATACCATCCAGAATACAACAGTTTATACAATAAGTTAAATGAAGAACGATAGAACTAATAGTATCTTTAACAAAACTGACAGAAATATCAAAAATATCCTTACATTTGGAGCTCCTTAGTGTCTGTACAACAGACAGGACCTTCTCAAATGGTACAGGCATAAAATCCAGAGTGCTGGAGGGTCTGGGCTGTCTCTCGAGCAGTTATAGAACATTATAGCCATAGGGCCGAAGTCGTTGGAGTCCCAATGGCGTCCCTGGTACGCTGAACAGAAGTCACAAAAAAGTTGTTAAAATCCTCTGCAGACAGGTTGGTTTTGGGAGGAGACTTTTGAGGAGCACCTTCCCTTTTGATGACAGACCACGCTGCCGAACAGGAGTTTTCAGCTGATTTGATGAAATTTACATTGTGTTCAAACCTAGCGTGTTTAAGGTTAAGTTGTAATTCCTTTTTAATGCTAAGGTATCTTGACTTTGTTTCATCGGTTGGTGAATTTCTATATGTGTCATAGGCTAGAAGCTTCCATTTTTTAAGTGTAGCAAGTTTGGGGTCTTTACAGTAAGGGAAACTAGGTTTTTTAGGCTTAACGCGAGGTCGCCTGGCCCTTTTAGGGAAACACTCATCATATACTAAAAAGAAAGTCTTAAAATAGTTTATGAAGTTTTCTTCTGCACTGCCATTAAGAGACACCTTTTCCCATTCAACATCGTCCAGTGCTCGAATAAAGCTATTTTCATTAGCGGGTGTGATAGACCTATGATAGGTAATAGGCCTACCTGGGTTTGGCGAGCTATCCAGGGTCAAAAAGGCTAAATCTTATGGCATCATGATCACTTACACCAAGATTCACTACCTGCGCGTTGAAATGTGTCTCCACAAGATCAGTTGCTACATTGTCAAGGCACGCATTTCCACGAGTCGGTTGCGAGATTGAGCAGTACAGATTGAGTGACTTTAAAAGATTGATAAAATGCTCGGTCAATATATTTTTAATTAGAATGTTTATGTTCAAATCACCCCCTAAAATAACATGGTTTGTTTTCCTGTCACCTTTCAATGACAGCACTAGTCTTTCAAGGCTATCTAGAAACAGAGCAGGGTCTCCATCAGGGGACCTATAGACACCTATAACAATTACATTTATGTCCAGCAATTTTAAGCAAACATACTCGTGGTGCAACACGACAAAAAGAACGCACATCGATCACCGTAACCGAGTCCATAATACAGAGTAATTGTGTTGGCTGCTATATGGAAGGTTACAGAAAGTGGTCTTAGTATAATGTCAATTGATAAGTATGAAATGAAAAAAAAAATAGAAACTTTAACAGAATAAATCAATTTTGTAAAAAATGGGATATTTTAATGATTACAGTCTTAGTGGCATTTTAACTGTCATATAACATATCTACTATTAAAAAATGACCAGTCATATTAAACAAATTTTCTTCGGCAGCATATAAAAAGTATCAGTTCAAAGCTTATTATTCCTTGACTATTTTCATTTAAATATTTCTTAATTTATATTTTTATTGTCTATAAAATTTTTATTTATCTAATGATTCTTTGTTGGTAATAATGTTGTTTACGGTATTAATGCAGAGGTTTTTTACTAATCTTTTAAGAATAACCATATAAAACATATAAGAGATATGCTACATTATTTTAGCTGGACATCGAAATGCCGTTGCGTTTAAATATAATCAACACATGATTATTTTTTACATTGTTGATAAAACTAAATACAGTCAATAGATTTTCAAGTGTACTTGTGTGTGCTGCGAATCTGTAGTATGACATCAGTTCGTATTTAATCATAAGTTATGTTATTTGTCAGTTGAAGATGTGTTTATAAAAACTAGTAAAATTTTAGGAGTTTTTCCTATTTCACCGAAGGATTATTAGTGTTTAAATTAAGTTGATTTTCTTTCACGCAGATAATATATATTGAAGATGCCAGATATCACATACAGATGTGAGTGTTCCACTGCAGCAAAACACGCAGACATAGCGGAAGCAAGGCAGGTCGTATTTTTTGTACTTAGGCAAGGCAAAGTCAGCCTCATATTATCGGTTGGAACATTAGCCTACTTTCTTAACTTAGATTCACTTAATTTCATAGTTTAAGACTAATTTGCTTTAATTTGCAAATGATGAAAATATGTGTCCCTTCCTTCTACGAGTTTCTATCGTAATTAATCTAAGCAAAGCCCATTCATATTAGGTAACATGCGTACACTTATTTGAATTACCTGAATCAGTCCAAATACGTTGTATGTTATTTTATTATAGTTTGGATTTTTTTATTTTATTGATGGTATTCAAAATATGCGTTGTGATTTTGGTTTAAACCTAGGAATTAATAATTTAGCTCTCTTATTTGCCTAAGACTTCCCCTTCACTATTCTACTAATTTCCTTGAATGTGAGAAATGGGATTTGAACGGTCAGTCAAGATTGAGATTTCGTCTAATTGATCTATTTGCATCCGCCTTTCCGCTAGAGAGATGAGATGGTAATTAGATTTATATAGAGTATTTAGACGCAAAAGGCGGAGAATCGTATCAAATCCAAACCATTGTTAAGTGTTTTGACTATTTTAGATTAAATATTTCCTATGCAATAAGATGAGGGAACTTCGATTAATTCATAAATTTTAATTAAAAGGACAAACCTGTCTTTGGAAAGATAACTGACTAAATATATAATCTATTTTTATGTATCTCATTGGATAAAGTAGGATTGTAAAAAAAATATGAAACATTTTCTTTTTTTTACTCTAATCCGAAATAGAGTTTGGACTAACTAAAAGTATAATTTGAAAAGTTACTCTATGGATGAGAAGTTCTTCCATTGAAACCACTTTCTTCAAAAATACATCTGACTTGGTTTTGTTTTAGTATGATATAACTTGTAATTATATTAAGTTATTATATAGTATCGTATTATACAGTTTCTTTACAGAGTTTCTTTACAAAACTCAAATTGTATTGCCTTTTTCAAACTTTTGAGTGAACACTTTTGAACCTGGATGAAATTCAGATATTAAACAAATATCCCTAATATTTTGGTATTTTCTATTTAGTGAGCTTTTGTTACTCATACAGTAAATTTATCAAAACAATGCATCTCAGAAAAATATTATTTAGATAGTCCCTTCTAAAACTTAACGGGAAGTAGCCAGTAGCTTTTACACATCCTTATTCTTAAATATCTAGGATATGTATTACTACTTAGGATACTTAGGATATGTATGTACTAAAATATATTTTAATTTGCAAATTATATTTAAAGGATAGTCAACTTTCTTATTAAATTAATTATTATTATTTAAAGTTTGTTGTGTGTTTTGGAAGCATGTATTCTCTTTGAATGCTTCTTAAGGCTTCATGCTTGGCCTTTATCGGTTTAATCCATTATTATACTAACGTAACATCAAATATTTAAAGCTACTAACTGCTAAGAAAACGCAGGAGTAACATACTACATAAAAATAATCGAGTACATAAAATTTATATAGGCGGATTAGTTTAATGAAAAGTTATCATGGTAGCCACAGAAAATCGATTTGATTACCATTCGATGCCGTCGTGGTATCATTATGTTACCCAGAATGGCACTTTTGTGTTTTGCTATGGTCATGTTGATGTGTTTTATTGCGAACACTCTGGACTTAGACAGTAATATTCCATCCACGATATTAAAACTTTTAAATTTTTTTTTTATCAAAGACAGTTTTTTTTTACTTTATCTAGTCAGATAGATTATTTTGTTGTTGTTGTTGTGTTTTTTTTTCGCTGAATACAATTCAGTTTGTGTGTATGCAACTGAAACTTGCCCAGGCCATCAATTGACGAAGGATAAATAAACCTTTCATTCTTAATAAGCAACGGAATAAAAAAAAATATGTAATGGCATATGGAACTCAATTTCAACAAGAAGGTCTTATAGTTGTATAAATTCTTGTATTTTCAACCAAATATGGTCACCTACAGTAGATAGAAGACAATGGCTACGGCTGATATCATCGGAAATTAGTAACCCTCTCTATCCCATTGTTGAAATTGGTCTATCAATAGCACTATAGAGGTTACATAACGCAACCTAATTAAGCTTCAATACGTACCATTAATGCCAGACTCACATATGTAATCGCATCAGATCCAGCTAATATTAGTGACTTGTTAATATGACTTATATGTGTGTTTTTTCAGAAATTTACTGTGTAGACTGTTTTTTGGCTAAGTATTTTGATTCAGAACCCAATCAATCAAGTAATTGTGCCATTAAAAAACTCGAAGTAGCTAAAAACAAATAATTTAAAAATAATGAAACCCTTATTTAGGTTGCTTTTTTAGTAAGTAAGAAAAGATACTATGAAAGTTTATAAGAAAAGCTATGAATTGCCTTATTTGAGAAAGTTTACCTTTTGAGGGTATTATGGGTTTATAAAATTATATTGGTAGTCTTATTTGCTAGTGAAAAAGTTAAGTATTTTGCAGTACATCACAATGTATTGAATTTCAATAATACTGAACTGTCAATGTTATTCTTAGTTTAAGTATGTATATATACGTATGCATATATATTGTACTATACGGCATTGTACTACCGTATATTTTGTATTTGTAAAGCGATTCAATACGTTTGTTGAAAGCTGGAATATGCAAGAAATTTATATTTCAATTTTATTGAGAATCGTGTCATCAAAGTTTTGAAGCAAATCTTTAAATTGAACTATTTGACATTTAAGGAAAATCAATCTAGTCTTCAAAATGATACTTGGGAAGTTTCTATTGAACTCATATAGGCACTCTATAAGTTCAAGGTTGTGAAATTTAAATTTTTGAAGTCCCCTTCCTCAGCATTTCTTTTAACTCGAGTACACAGAGTTTAAAATGGTTAATAGAATAATAAACAATAAACTAGTTGAAAATTACAAATAAATACTTAATAAAAATTCTAATGATAAATTATCTATTTATAATAATAATTGTATACAACCGATTGAATTCTTAGCTCAACTTTCAGTAATTTAATTACAAATCTCAACTACAAGAAGATTGTGAAAATTCGTTTTGTAGTTTATCTTAATATTGCAATTTTTTTATTTTGAAATGCTACTAAAGAGTTTTTATAGTTATGATGAGAGCAAAGTGATATATATGTATATAGGCACTTCAATTGCATGCCTACTCTATAAGATTAAAGAACAACATTTTGGCCCGAAAAACATGACAAAATTTAAAAAAAGCCAAAAGGTATGTTATATATTAAGATATATTTAATATTATAACGTTGTGAACTGTTGACGACAGCTACAATAATAGCACAGTGCAATTAGCTTAAAAAAAAGAGCAAACCGGGACATCCAAAAAAAAAGTTTCAAACCAGTGCCAAATTGTTGAATACACTTCCCTCAATATGTAAAAAAAAGTTACACTGATTTGAGTGTCGGGTTTGGGGGGAGGGGGTGAAAATGGGGTGAACATAGGACTTTTTTTACTTTTTCGCAAATACCTCAAAAACGGTGCGTTTTTCTTAAAATATAATGAATTACAAAAATAATCTACATTAAGTTTCGAACAAAATGATACCATACAATACCTATCTACTATGAACGGTTCAGGTAATATTGAGGGGTAAATGTGATTTTTTTCTTAAAATTCTAAAAAAGTTGATTTTAAATGGAGGAAACCCATGGACACCCATAAAAAAAGTTTCTAATGAGTGCCAAATTGTTCAATTAACCTCCCTTAATATGTATAAAAAAGTTACACGGATTTGAGTGTCGGATTTGGGAAGGAGGGTTAAAAGAAAAGGGGGGGGGGAATGGGACTTTTTTTGCTATTTTCCAAATATCTCGAAAACGGTGCGTTTTTCTTAAAATATAATGAATTACAAAAATAATCTATATTAAATTTCAAACAAGATGATGCCATACAATACCTATCTATCATGAACGTGTTAGGAGATATTGAGGGGTAAATTTAGTGAGTCGGTGGCTCAGTCGGTAGCGTCGCGGACTTCGGGCCCAAGGCAGTAGTGTCGTGGGTTCGGATCCTGGTCACTGCCGATAAAGTTGTTTTTTAAATGCAGGAAAACCATGGATACCCATAAAAAAGTTTTTGTTCTTTGCATTTTCTCTATTAACTTACTCGTTTATGAGCTACAGGATGCGGAATGTACACAACAAGCCTTTTTCCATAAGTGTAACATGCTATAACTCCTAAACGAGTAGCTTTTAAGAGAAAATGTCAAAATTAAAAATGTTTTCAAATTGGATTTATATACTAAAACAATCATAAACTACAGGGTGTTCCATAAGAAATAACAAAGTTGTCGGCCATATTGGAAAATGGCGAACATATTTTTAAAATTGGGAACCATTCCAAATCATCTAAAAAAATAAAGGGGAGTGTCCCATAAGAAGTCTACTAACTGTATAACCCATGATAAAAAAGTTAGCTATTGGTTCACTTTATGTGAGACATCCTGTATACAGGGAGTCCTGTAAGTAAACAGCCAAACACCAGGAAATGGTTCTATGGGTGAAAATAAAAAGAAAATCAAGAGTATTTTTTTCCAAAATCGCTTCGTTAACCAGATACTGTATTTGCCATTTTGTTTTTTTCACAAAAACATTATTTCATCTCTGAATTTTTTAACCGATCATTAACAAACTTGGTATGTATGTTGAGGTAAAATATACCCACGTGAGAAAAAAAATATCTTAATCCAATAAAAATTTTAAAATGGCGGCCATTTAATTTTTTAAAATTGAAATTGCTAGAAATGGCTAATTTTATGAAAAAATGTCTGTAACACTTTTATTTAGCTTTTAAAATAATAGAAAATAAATAAATATCACGATTTTTATTTGTAAAATGAGGCAACCCTGAGTAGCGTAGCCTTAATCACAATAATTTTACAACTAAAAATCGTTGTAACTTCAGTTATTTTTTATTCCATCTTCTTAAGAATTCAAACGGTAGAAAGTTCACCGTGTTCCCGTATCTAGGTAGGTTTGTCTTTTTTAGGTAGGTAAGTCATATTTATTTATATTGTAGTTATATTTGTGATAAAATGGAAAATAAAAAGTGTTACTTAACAAAATTTACAAAATTACTTATGAATAAAATTCCCAACCCCGTTTTCACACCCTCCTGCCCAAGACCGGCACGAAAATCAGTGTAACTTTTTTACACATATTAAGGGAGGGTTATTGAACAATTTGGCACTTGTTAGAACCTTTTTCTATGGGTGTCCATGGGTTTCCTCCATTTAAAAAACAACTTTTTTAGAATTTTAAGAAAAAAATCACATTTACCCCTCAATATTACCTGAACCGTTCATAGTAGATAGGTATTGTATGGTATCCTTTTGTTCGAAATGTAATGTAGATTATTTTTGTAATTCATTATATTTTAAGAAAAACGCACCGTTTTTGAGGTATTTGTGAAAAAGTAAAAAAAAGTCCTATTTCCACCCCATTTTCACCCCCTCCCCCCCAAACCCGACACTCAAATCAGTGTAACTTTTTTTTACATATTGAGGGAAGTGTACTCAACAATTTGGCACTGGTTTGAAACTTTTTTTTTGGATGTCCCGGTTTAGGTCTAATTGCACCGTACTATAAGCCTGGGTGAACCCTTTCAAAGATTAACTTGTTGAACCTTTCCGTATCTTGAACATGAATGCTTGTTTGATTTATTTACAAGTTTTCCTTTTCATAACCACATTCAAAAGCTCAAAAGTTACTATCCATATATTGGTGCAACCGTGTATTCCAAGTATGTTGTGTAAAAATATTACCTTTAATAAGGAATGTTAATCAATGGAAAATATAAAAACACAAATCATCTAGTCTTTATACAGCTTTATGATCTAGTTTCTCCTTGTATAAATTGTGTGCACGTACAATTATACCAAAATGTATAATGTACAGTTTAAATTAGCAGAATTTTAACGGTTAATCGTCAACAAAAATCTATATTATGATATATAATAAGTTAATAAATCAATAAGTCAATAAGTCATTTATTGGGCCAAATTGACAATACTTGCATTAGCCAAGTCAGTACAAGAAAAATAAATTTATTAAATCTTAATAACAAAAATTCCTTACTGTAAAAATTCTATAACTAAATAACTAAACATGCGCACATGACTTTGTGAATGACCACTAAAGTAGAAATTCACGGACGCTGTAAAATGATCTATCTAACAACATAGACTTTAGACCTGTTCTAAACTTTTTTGGATCTTGTTCGGCCTTCAATTGAGGTGGAAGTCTATTAAATAGTTTTACAGAATTGTAATGGAAGTTTCTTTGAAAGAAAGAAGTGGAATGCCGGGGAATTGGTAGATTTAAAGTATTGCGCAATGGATAAATGGAATTTCTTGCAGATGAGAAAAAGGAAGTATTTTTGCTATGGAAAGATAGAGTTTCGAGGATGTAAATAGATGGGAAAGTTAAAATTTTAAATTCTCTGAAATAATCTCTGCATGATTGTTGTTTGGAAATAGAAAACACAATTCGAATTGCCCTTCTCTGATGCCTAAACAAGAACCTAGTCCTCTCACTTTCGCACCCCCAAACAGGAACCGCATAAGTCAGATGAGGGTAGACAAGCCCATAATAGGCTGATAATGAGGCCCATAATGAGGACATCAGTGGTGGCTGATTGGCTGAGAACTCTCAGCATAAATATACCCACCGATACTTTCTTGCTGACGTGCTCGATGTGGCTGTGGAATTTGAGGTTTTCATCAAGGACAAGACCGAGGAATTTTACTTCTGAAGAAGGGGAGATAGTGTTATCGTCGAGGAGAATGTTCAAGTCATAGTGGGACCGTTTTGACCGGTTATAAATGGAAAATTGGACTATTTGGGTTTTTTTGAGCGTTCAAGATTAGGTCATTTTCTTCACACCACTGAAGAAGGGAGTTTGATTCCAGAAAGGTGACAAGTTCCAGTTCCTCCATACTCGGTCTGGACACAGTTAGGGAAGTGTCGTCCGCGAATAGGCATACATTTGCCTCCTTTACGCTAGATGGCAGGTCATTAATGAACAGAAGGAAAAGGATCGGCCCCAGGACGGACCCCTGTGGCACACCCCTCTTTACTACAGCCTCAGAAGATACGTGGTTCCGTAGATAGCCCGTGTTATCAATTGCAGGTATGATTACAGTCTGCCTTCTACCTTCAAGATAGGACGAAAACCAGTCGAGAGCTGTGCCTCTGATGCCCATGACATTCATTTTGCTAAGGAGAAGTCTATGGTTTACGAGGTCAAAGGCCTTACTGAAATCAAAAAACATCCCAGCTACTGCTAGTCTAGAATCCATATCTTTTACTATTCCGTTTATGAGACTGAGAATTGCGCTTGTCGTTGATTTGTTTTTAACAAACCCATGCTGAATTTTAAATAGTATGCTGTGTTTCTCAAGGAATATCCACAATCTACTCAGCACTGCCTTCTCAAAAACTTTGGAGAAGGTCGAGACTAGGCTTATAGGGCGGTAGTTGTTGCAGCACATTCTATCTCCATTCTTAAATATAGGTCTTATTAGTGATGCCTTAAGGTTGCTAGGAAATCTTCCCTCGACAAAGGAAGTGTTTATCAAGTGGCATAGAGGTTTTACATCTGATATATATTTGAGCAAATTCAGGGATATTTCGTAAATTCCAGCAGACTTTTTATTTTTAAATCCGTTAATTATACTTTTAATTTCTTCCTCGGTAACGGGACTCAGAAAAAATGAGGAATTTATTTGGTTTTTATTTGAACTGAAAGAGGGAGTGTTTCTTTTTTTCAAACAAGCATGCTTTCCCACTTCAACAAAATGCTTATTGAAGGCCTCACATACCTCCTCTGGTTTGAACACCACATTACCGTTGTTGTTTTTAAGAGAAATGCCTTCCTGTTCCCTTTTACGTTTTGGTCTAATATCATTTATAACCTTCCAAGTTCCTACCGTTTTATTGCTCGACTTTTCAATTGTATTTAGTACTGATTGTGCTTTAATATCTCTTATCAAGTTTCTGTATCGGAGTTTCAGTCTCAAATAGTACTGTCTTAGGAAATGATCAGAGTGTAAGTCTTTTGTCTTTTCGTAATACTGGAAACACTGTTCTTTCAGATGAAGCAGTTCTGGAGAAAGTTTGATTCGTTTCTTGGATTTATTCTTAATTATTTTATTTATTTTCGGAAATGAAATTTCAAAGTAATGGCCAAGTGTGCTGTTAAATATATTGTACTTTTCCTGCGTGCTTTCTGCTTTGTATAAATCGACCCAGCTCTCTCGACCAAGTAAATATTTAAAAGATTCCATGTTTGATACACTAAATTTTCTACAGTACCGAAACTTCGCCCCTGCGTCCTTATTGGATGGAGATATTTCAAGCTTTATAGTTTGAGCGTAATGGTCAGATAATTAGTAACATTGTATTTAGTCAATCTTGTAAGATTGTATACCTGTTGTTGCCAGTAGGTGGTTATCCTTTCCAAATCAAAAGATGTGTAATTGCGTTTTAGACATTAAGGTCCTCAACTGAAATTTCATTCTCAGCTGTTAATAAGACTAGTGGGGGAAAATACTCCCGCCGTAGCTAACCTGCAGATTAAGCGATCCTTTATTTGCCCCATTTAATTTTCACTAAAACTATGGCATCTAAAATGACAGATGTATTCATATTCAAACGAATTTCGTTGATATGAGTACATAAGTTTGCTTCTAGAAGTAAGATCGTTATGTGTGTTTTTTTTTGTGAATTGTTAATAGCATACATAGTCAGAAGATTTAGGATGTTTTGGAATTTGTTCGTAGCCTTAAACTGTAAGACGACGCTTCAACAATCAACATATCACCTTTTTTTTGTTTTTTTTAAGCTCTGGGAAATTGATTAGAAAGAATTTGCAAAATATTGTGTTTCGAGGGTCGAAATTGGGAAACCCTAATTTAACCCCACAAAAGTCTTGTAAAACCCATTTTTCCTCTGCCCATTCGGTTTTTGAATTCGTTTGTATTTATGTAGATTCAAAAGTTTGTACTAGATTTAATCAAAACCAGGTTATTTTTACTATAGTTCTCATTTTAATGGGCACACGGACGGACACACCCACCTAGACACACGCACACACACCCAAACATACTCGCATTTAAGCATGAATGTAAACTTGGGGGGGGGGGGGGTTTGGAGGGTTTATAATATTTTTATTTTAAAAGGTTTGGTTCTAGCTTGAGAAAGTGGAAATGAGTTGACAAGTTTAGTCCTATTGTACTGTAAGTGTCTTTTGAAAAAAGTTGTAGGTTGTTTCTCAATTGGTAATGTGTGTGAGTTTCGCAATATGTTGAAAAATTAATTGTGGGACAATTTTTGTTTTACAATTGTTAGGGTTCAAGAATATAAATGGATGGAAATGTCAAAATGTTTGAATAGGCAAAATATTTACGGCAGGATTTACCCTTTTGTAAAAAGAAAATATTCGTCAGAGCCATTTTTTTGGAGTTTGAACAAAACTTTGGTCTGCTGGCACTCAAATCCCCAAATAGGAACGGCGTATAGGAATGGTATAGGTAAATAGGAATGGCGAAGAATGGGCCAATAGTATGCAGTTAGAAGCATCTCAAGATTTTTGTTGTTCTTCAGGTTACGTAAAACGAAAATACCAGAAATAAATTTCTTTGAAATTTGTTTGATGTAGTCATGAAAACTGAGTTGTTTGTCTAAGGTCAATCCAAGGAACTTGACAATATGTCTTGAACTTGAAATTCGGTCTAGGGTAAACTTCTGTTTCGTCCGGGAGGAGACTAAAACCACTTTTCGATTGATTTGATAAACAGAATTTAATGAGTTGTGTTTTGCCTATGTTGATTGTCAATTAGCTGTCGCCAATATACTGTTTGCTTCCAAAAAACTAATTTGTTCAAAACATTGAAAATCAGAGCTATAAATTGAAAGTAAGGTATCGTCAGCGAATAGAGATATCTTAGAGGATAATGTACAGAAAGAAAGGTTGTTAATAAAAACAATAAAAAGGACTGGTCCCAGGAAGCAACCTTGAGGAACCCTACACTTACACTGCGTTTTGAAATTAGATCCTGTAATTTTTGGATGCTACTGTGTCATAATATAATAGTTTCAATCATAAAAACAAGGCATCGTGACATTGTAAATTTATTTTAATAACTTTTACTTGATCTTAATAAGTTGATATTCTTTTATTAAATTACATTGCCGAACAAAACTAAATTGTAGCCTTTCTGTCTGGGAATTTTTAATAAACTCCGCAGAATATGTAGGAATTGTAACGAGCTTCCCAAAAACTGAGACTTCATACATGAAGCTGCATCCTACGCGACAAACATTTTATTGGACATAATGTAAACCTTGATCAAAGCTCCAAGGTAAACTCTGTAATAAGATATACGACTATTATGTATTAAAAAATCATTATTTTATCTTTTTATCATTTTAGCTTCAGTTCATAAAACCTAATTAGATTGACATTGAGGTTCCTCCAAAGTGATCGGTACCTGTACGTTGCACAAATTAACTTATTATTGGTCGTATAAAAAGCACATTTTGTAGTTTTTGAATAGTTTTTATAAGATTTTTTAAAGATGTGCCTCAAAACATCCATTTAGTTTGTCAAGATCTTTAAATTTAATATGTGTAATTTTTTAAAGCTTTTAGGGCAACTGCAGAGGTTTTTGAACAGCCTCTATTGAACAACACACACTAAATTTAGTGAAAAAACTGAAAACTTATAAATTTTAAAGTGTAAACTAAGAAAAACATGACTGATGTGGATGTGTAAAATTACACAGTTGTTAAGTATTTACAATATGGGGTTTTCAATAGGACTATTTAATGAGAGCAAAACGTCCAACGTGTGCCAATTTGATACGCAATATCTTTTTTAAAGGTTTGATCAAGAAATTCTTATCCAAAATATAAAGTTTTGAGAAATATTTATATATAATACATCAGAGTTCTTTAGAAAATAGCTAAAACTATAACAGTTACTAACTGAAGAAAAATAACCTGTCAAATTAATCATATATTTACGAAAAGATTTATGAAAACGTAGTTATTACAATAGTTTATACCTAGTAAATACTAAGGAGAGCAAAGGGTTAAAAGTTTATCTCAATTAAATTTACATTTGGAGTATAGTTTAGGATGCAAAGAACTAAGACCATATCAAAAGTTGGTTATGTGAAAATGTCTTTCTAATTACAGAAAATACTATGGACTATTGGTATTGTATTCAACAATAATTTTCATTCCTGTCAATCCTCTTTCTAGGGAAATCTTAATCTTCAATCTCTCGAGTGGGAGGACAGTAAAGAAATAGACACCTGTTTCTCAAGCTACTAAACTCGTCTCTTTCAAGAATAAGGTCCCTCTAAACTTGATCACTGCCTTTCTGTTTTAAAACCTTTTTATAAGTATTTTATTTGAATAAAAAATGCATTAGAACCACTTTTATTACAAGCAATGACATTATCAAATTATTACATTAAAATGTGGTGTCTCTTCTTAAGTAGTGCAAAAGCATTTAGTCACTTAATATTTGACGGTCTGTTATAGTTAAAAGCGAGGACCTTGTTTAAATGTTTTTGGCTAAACGAACACTAAAAGTAAAGTTATAATTTGTTAAGTGATCAAATATTTTTACACTCACAAAATCATACACATGGAAAGGTACTATGAAAAAAATCATTAGAGGAACTTTTTAACAGACATATTTTATCAAACTTATTCTCGATCCATTTACAGTTCTCGTAAGATGTTTGAACATTACTCATGTGTAGGGTGACAAATTATGTTCCTAAACGATGATAAATTATGGGCTTCTTAACCAAATATTTCCATCAAACCTCAATATGCGTTAGTCAAAGGAACCTCTATCTGTGATATATCACTTGAATTCAGTTGTTACATTAGTTAAAAAAATATTTTTATGGTATGGACTCACCCGATACAAGATAAGTTCAATCAATCTTTTTGGGAAAAATGAAATACAATTTCCACGTTTACAATTGTGATTTTGCCATCTATGGAAAGGTTGGCTGCCACTTCTTAATCTTGAATTGTCCCGTCCTCATAGATATGTGCATGAAACACATTGAGCATAACAAGTGGTGAGCTGGCTCAATACATAAATTGCAGTGATGGAAATGTTATAACTGGGACCCGAACCGCAGACTTTGTTTCTTTATTTGTACAGTCTTTTGCGCTACGCATATAGGCACTGAAACACCAAATCAAATTCAAATTTTAGGGTATGGTAAATTTGTTTTCATCCTGAAAGTTGCGTAACTTATTCCACAGCATAATCAGCTTTTTCAAGGTTAAAAGACTAAAAGGTAGAATATCACCTCAAATATAAATTTATACTGGACTATATCAAAATAGGATAAGGTTAAAGTTTATAGATAAAAATAACAACTATATGTTTAGATTGGGTTGCCCACTCATCATCATTAGATACAATAAGTGAATGTTTGTAGTCAATTGATTGTATACTTGTTCGCAAATCATATAAAAACACACTAAACAACACTCAAACAATTTGCATTATTTATTTTATACTCTCTCAGTTCATTCAGTTACGTTGTCAATAAAAACTGTCTACAGTACATACTACATTCATTTTGAGGTATCCTATTAAAAATACCAGTTTAAACAAAAATACAAAATAGCTCGCCATCATTCTATATCCGATGAACCTGGCTTAGTTCTCATGAATAACAATTAAATAACTCCTTGATCAGCATCTTACATGTTTTTAAATTACCCATAAGTGAAAAATACAACTGTCCAATAACACTTATAATAATATTGAGCTAAATAACTTCATTCAAAATTAATTAGAAACTTTTACTATATGTACTTCATTGACTTTATTAGAAAATAAACTTCATACAAATAATTTACCCTTATACTGTTGACTCACAAGATGGCAAATACGGTAAATACCAATTACCATATTTTATATATATTTACAATCTTGTGAGTCGACAGTATAAGCGTAAATACAGGGTGAGTTTTAAATGAGTTCCCCCCTAACTTTTTTCTACATTTCTTAATATATCAACTCCGGACCACGTCAGATCATTGTAGAGTAGTAAGTACTTCATTTTGACTGGGTATGCATTTTTGGCCACCATCTTGGATCCGCCATATTGGATACAAAGTTTTTTTTTCAAATGTAAAGGTAGGGTTGTGACCCAATATTCCAAACAAATATTTTACGCTGATTACAATGCCGCAAATAGTTTTTAAAAATCTTGATCCGTTCTAAAGTTATAAGGACTTTTTATAACTTTATTTTTAGCCCATTTTAACATTGTGCATTTACAAACTAAGACCATAATCTCAAAATAGTGCTAGATAAAGATAAGTATATACCACCATTCATTGTCGACATATTTTCACTTGGTTATGACGGGTGTATTTTTTTTGGCCGCCATCTTGGATCAGCTATTTTGAAATGTGACAAATTAATTTAAATGGGAAGGTGACCCATCATTTTCAACTACTTTGTTATGCTGAACTCAATGCTGCAATCCATTTTTGGTTATCAAGCTTTCTTGATGAAATATAAAAATGACCTTATTTAAAATGTCAATAATTCAAAAACCATACATGAAAATGAAAAAACTGATTGCGGCATTGAGTTCAGCATAAAAAAATGGCACTATTTTATGCTAGAGAAGCACTATTTTGAGATTATGGTCTTAGTTTGTAAATGCACGATGGTAAAATGGGCTAAAAATAAAGTTATAAAAAGTCCTTATAACTTTAGAACGGATCAAGATCTTTTTAAACTATTTGCGGCATTGTAATCAGCGTAAAATTCTAGTTTGGAATAATGGGTCACAACCCTACCTTTATATTTGAAAAAGCTTTGTATCCAATATGGCGGATCCAAGATGGCGGCCAAAAATGTATACCCAGTCAAAATGAAGTACTTTCTACTCTACAATGATCTGATGTGGTCTGGAGTTGATATCTTAAAAAATGTAGAAAAAAGTAGGGGGGGGACTCATTTAAAAATCACCCTGTATATTATTATAAGTGTTAGTAGACGTATGTTTGTACTTTCAGGCAATAACAATTGTTTGATTCCTCAGATCACATTTACATTTACAGTAATATAAATCAAAGCCTAATCATTTACAACAACAAAATCCGGTTTTTTTATTTGGGTAAAGCTATAAATTAGTCATAATTCAATCTTAAAGCTACGTTTGATATTATTAAAAACGTTGTCATATTTACCACAAAATACTACTGCACCATGTCTTTGATACCTTGTATTATTATTTATGTGAATGGAAATTTCCTACAGGTTAAAGGAACTACTTAAGGTTCACAATGACGCTGCGGGTGTCATAACATTATGACGGGCTCATGATTGTTATCTCATGCTGTAACCTTCTCAGCGCAGGCTTGGCTACTTCACTATTAACACATTCTAAGTTTCATATGATCAAATTATAACTCGGAGGTTGAGTGTTTACCATCGAAGTATATAACACAACAATAACACAACAAGTTGTGTTATATACTTCGATGGTGTTTACTTGCCACAATAATTTGTCTTATTTCAATAGTTTTATCAAAAATTAGTCTTTAAAACAATCATTCTCCTTCTAGGATTGTAAATAGGATTATGAATTTGCGACGAGATTTTCTGCACTGGAAAAATAAATTTTAAAAGTGCAGTCAGTCGCAACCGTTTGCCAAGGATAGCTCAGCCTACAATGGCTAGGTAAAGTTCCAGGGTCTGCGATAAGGTCAGGGAAACCACTAGGCCAAAAGCCGGGTCTAACCGGTATAGGACTGGCTCATACACGGGCACTGTGAACAAGTAAAAAAACAAGTCACCAAAACAAACGTGCAATAATCACTACCAGGCCTACGCCGATTCTCCACTCTCCTAGGGGGTCGTTGCTGACTACGCAACTCGGGCTTCGTCCTAACTATCCAATAGTTAAGCCCAGAGTGCCTAAAACACGGTGAGTTACACGACGACTTGCCAATAAAAACCACAACGCGTGTTATCACCAGGCGGGGTCTACTAGGCCACTATAATCCAATACACAACTCTAATGCCCAAGCTAACAATCAAACACTTCACTCAATAATCGTACCACATAATAATACAAGTGCACTATAGGTAGAGTGACTACACCACTAGTAGCTGGTCTCAATAAATACCAAGCCAAACAAGCAAAACTAAATGGCAATTGCACTATTAAAATATTGAGCTACTTAGTAGCAGATAAATAAATATTAACTACGTTCCAAACACTAGATAAATATATTATCTGATAGCCGGTACTCCGCTACCCAAGCTACCGAGATAACGTGTTGGACTACCAAACAAGCTGTTCAGGTTAAATTAAAATAATTAAATGATTAATCAACACCAACCCTACTGCTACTACCACTACTGCTACTATATCAACGTTATTGCTTAGCCGGGCTTCTGTTAATAGGCTAATAAAACTAGCTACTAGCCTACTGGCCTCGTGCTTCCAACTACGCACGCTAAATCGTGCAGCCTAGGTTTGTCGGGCCTCAGAGTTATTAGTAATATAACTAACTCTTGGTACAACGCAAAATAATAACTACTACAGTCAATAAATTATATTGTTTGCGCTCTGGCACCTGCCCAGAACCGTCAGGAATATACTTTTATTCCTGACACCTGTAAATAAATCCTAACTACCATCAGGCTTTGACCAGCACGGTTACAACTCTAACTCTCGCAATAAAACCAGATATTAATATTATCAAACGAATAATATCAAGTCGTCCACTCACCACAAGTGGGTCAGTACCCAACTTACACCAACACTCGGCGCGATCACACCACCAACGTACTCCGACACCACTGTCACGGTCACGTACACTCCTCTCTACGTACACCACACCGACGTATCCCAGTCGTCCACAAGACACCACACTATCCTCACTGTCCGGGATCCACGACTCGAGTGTCCTACCTATACTGTCCTGAAGATCTAGGATATCCCAGGCTTATCGGCACTGATAAGCCGGGTCAAAGGGCGCTCGCTAGCCTCGCTGCCGCCGCTCGCTAGCCTCGCTGCCGCCGCTCGCTCACCTCAACAATCGGTGCGCGGCCAAATAGCAAAAATATACCCCCCTAGGGAAAATAACTCGTTACAAATTGAACTAAAATAAACACCAGAGCAATATAAACCGTGTCGTATGATGAATACAAAATTAAAACGTGATTTAAAATGTAATCAAGTTTTTGTATATAAGTATAATTTGAATTTGAGTGTCAATTTATGCAATCAAATACGATACAAGTTAGAATTATCTTTACAGGACCCTGAGTAAACAAAGCCATGAATCATTCGCCTGTTTTTTCATTAGACTTTATTTCTATAATCCGGTAATTTTTAAATTCAGAGAGGCTTCCACGGTACATGCTTCGACTTAAGTGTTTCATCGATTTAAATCCGGTTGTCATAAAAATAAACCTGTATCTTTGGTGAATTATTTTATTTTAGTTTTTAATAATTACAGTTATAATAAATACTTCATAATTAATTTACTATACTAATACTAATTTACTATATAAATGCTTTTCTGGCAGCCAAAATGCGTGATCACTTAGGAAACGTTTTCACTCGTAATATTTCAAAAGCTCTTTACTTGAAAGGTTTAATTACTTTCATTACATTTTATGGCCTTTTCAATAGTTTCAATTATTCTACGAACAAATAAACGGTATAACCTTAACTAATATAATTTTCCAATCGAATAAATATATGTAAATTTATGAATGAGATAAGAGTGTTTACACACATTATTGCAACTGACATGTAATATACACCATACAGGCCAGTAGAACTCAAATGTACACTTGCATTTCCAAACTCTCAATTCCGTCTAATGTTTTAAATTGACACTTTTCTTTACAATTTGGCAACAGGGATTTCTAACAGTGATGATACATTGGAAAATGTCCAGCTAAAATTAGATGGAATATCTAATTGTATGAGCTTTACCTAGCCTACGTAGGCCTACTAATTATGAAACATATGTTTAAGACTAAAACATGCTAAATATGCTTGTAGTAAAGTAAGGAAATCAAATTTAATCTAAGCCTTGTAATATGATATCAATCCAGAAGTAACCATCACACAATCACCCCCGTAAGTGTATTTTTGAAGTACCGTCTGCAACGTTAAACGTCAGTACGCTTTTTAAATGCATTTTTAAACATAGGTGTTAGTAATTAAACACCTGTTATCCTTACGCCTGGACAACTCAACAAAGATTGCTTTGTTAGCAAGCCAAGCAAATGTAAATGTTTCGTGGCTAAAAACCAGGAAATGCCGGAAATATGACGGGTCGTATTTTTTTACCCAGACAAGGGAAAGTCGGACTCATAATGTCGGGGTTTACTTTCCTTACTATATGTAAATTTACATACTTTATAACATGTTAGAACAGTTTACTTCCATTTGTAATTATTGAATATGTGTCTTAATTCTTTCTATTCTTGTGTTTTCAGATTATAATACGTCATGTCCATTCTTGGGGTTACCACTGTTTATTTATTTACATTACATGAAACATGTCAAATAACTAGTATCTGAAATCTTATTTGTTTTTTGGAGGTATTGGTTATACTGGCTGTGATGTTGGTTCATTCCGCGTAGTTAATAAATTGGGCTAACACAGATGAACTTGTGTACTAAAGGACCTTCCTTAAAGGGAATACTTGGGGAATTGGGATTGATCAGTCGTTCTTCAACCAACTTTTTGCATCCGCTGTCCACTTGGAGATGAGATAGTAATTAAATATCTTTAGACTATTTGGGTGCAATAAAATAATCGTATCAAATCTAAATCCGAGTTTACTTTAAGGATTACCTTTTCAATTAGTACTTCCATCAAAATACAAAGACCTTTTAATCATATTATTAAAAATAATAATAAACATACCTTTGAAAAAACACCAGGTTGGATTTGTTTATTAAAGAAACAATTTTCCAAATTTGAATAGTGTTCATAAAAAGTGTGGACCTCTTTAAGAGCACAATATGAAGTTACTTTATGGATGACAAGTTGTCACATTTAAAACATGTTCTTAAAAAATGCGTATCTTACTTTACGTGCCCATCTGCATTGTAACCAACCATTCATAAATAATACAATATCATCAATAATAATAATGCAATGGCATTACTTGTTATTCTTCGTATATTTTTGTGAATTTATAAAACTATTCAAGCAATTAATTAAAAATGAAAACTAATGAAGAAGCAATTGGCCCAAAAAATGATTTTATCCAAAGATAACTTATCACATACCTCAACTTATTATACTATATGCTGTTTTATTTTTGTTTAAGTGGTTTGTAATTTATATTTTTACATCTAGTTATAATTACAGTTTTTATTTAGCTATAAATGGTAAGGTTCAAGTTGAATTATTTGACGGCATCATTCGTGAATATATGGATAAAGTAATTTATGTTCCTGAATATTTTCTAGGGTATAATTAAAATTTTAAAATATAGACTACTATTTTTTATAAAGGAAGGTATCCGCCTGTTGAGGGCGTAATGGGTGAAATGAAAATAATTAATAACTCGAAGGACCAGAACTAATTAATAGTTCAAGAGAAAAATAATTAAATTAGAGAAAAATGGCGAATCTGCAATTTGAAGGGCACTGAGGTCCCGAGATGGAATAAAATGTCTTGTGAGAGGCAAATGAGATTAGTTTTAGAGTCAAATTAAAACACACACAAAACTTTAAGGTTGTACCTTGAGTCCAATTATCCAAAGGTGGAGAGTATGGCAGCGGCGTCGTCTATGGTGGAGCGATGGCGGATGGCGGAGTCCTTAAACCGAATGCTTCTGTTTTGTAGAATTTTGGAGAACGCAACGCACCCAAGTTCATAATCACAAAGAGCTCACTAATACGCGGAAGTCGCGGTGAAAACGTACGAAAAGTCTAGAAGTAATACACGGACGCGCACACACTGTCTTGAGGTTTGAAGAGTCTGAAAGCACTAGATCACAATTTAAGTAATTTAATCACAAACAAAAGGGGGAAATTAAAATGTATATATAGTTAAATGTACTATAGAGGAGAGAGAGGCCAGATATAATTAATCTATAGCCTAAAAATACGTTAAAGAGAGGTAAAAATGGGCAATTAATGTCCCGAGATACGAGAAACGGAATACACCGTGAGTTATGGACGCCGACCGTGGACAGACAGACGCAGATCACCGGCTTCACTTTGAAAAATGCAATTGCGGTTTAGAGGGGTCTAGGAATTCGATGGCCAATAGGAAATGCGATTGAAGCAAACACGGTGTCAGGTGATTCATGGGTATGTAGTACAGGAAAATAGGCCTTACTGTGGCGGGAAATTCGAGCGGGCTTAGCAATCTCATTTGAATATTGAAAGCGGGAGTCTATTTACAATAAATTGTTACTGAGACTAAATAATATTACAATAAATGTGGTGATTTATATACACATTAGCATGATTAATTAACCAGTGACTTAATTAACATAATGATTAATTTCTAAATACTCTAAAAATATGAATACCGAACATTCCGGCCCCCTTGAAGCATTACAGCTTTAACAGACAATTAAAAACACAAGAGCAAACGTAAACCACACTTAAATCTAATATGTACATAGAGTAGGTTTCTTGGATTTAGTCTTCATTGCATGGTAGAGGGAAGACCTTGTGAACAGGCCGTGTGAGTTGTCCGTTGGCCGTTTGAAGATGTACCACCCGAACAACATTGTCCTTTCCTGGGAATACCTCTGTGATCCGAGCAAGGGGCCAAGTGAGAGGGGGTGTCGGCTGATGAATAAGGACCAGATCACCGACCTTAAGGTTTTTAGTTGGGGAATGCCACTTCTCTCTCTGCTGAAGGGTGTGCAAATATTCAAGATGCCATCTCTTCCAGATGCTTTGGCTTAATGATTGAACGAGGTGCCAGTGTTTGAGTCTATTCTGAGGAGCATCACTGAGATCGGCTTCAGGTACAGCAGCTAGGGGGGCGCCTATCAGAAAATGGCCTGGTGTGAGAGAAGAGAGATCCGAGGGATCATTGGAGAGGGGTGTTAGAGGCCGAGAATTCATCATGGCTTCCGCTTGAGTTGCTACGGTGATAAATTCTGGGAGAGTGAGAACCTGATCACCTATCACTCTCCGGAGGTGATACTTGATGCCTTTGATGGCGCTTTCCCACAAACCACCTTGGTGGGGAGCAGCAGGAGGGTTGAAATGGAATTTTATTCCATTTTGAGAGGCAAAGACTTGAATTTCAGTCTGATTTGGTGACTTGACAAGTTTTCTTAGAGCGTTATCTGCCCCAACAAAATTTGTGGCGCAGTCGCTGTAGAGGTCTGAACAAAGTCCGCGTCGGGAGACGAATCTGGTTAGGGCAGCAATGAACGCATCAGATGAGAGGTCTGTTACTACCTCGACGTGGACGGCCTTTGTGGCAAAGCAAACAAAGATACATATGTACACCTTTATGTGCCGAATCGAGCGAAGGTTGTGAAGTTTCACAGTGAATGGTCCACCATAATCCATCCCTGTTTTGAGAAAGGGTATCGTGGCAGTCACACGAGCACTTGGAAGGTTTCCCATGAGAGGGGGGCAATTTCTTGGCCTTAGCCGAAAACATCTCAAACATTTGAAGATCCTAGAACGTATTGCACTTCTAGCAGACAAAATCCAGACACTTCGAGTGAGTAGCGCCTGTGTGAGTTGTGCTCCGGTATGGAGATGTCTGATGTGATAATGATCGATGAGAAGGTCTACCACGTGATGTCCTTTAGGCAATATGACAGGATGTCGAGAGTCATGTTTTAGTGTTGACGCTGTTAGTCGTCCTCCAACGCGCAGGAGACCATTGGAATCGAGCCAGGGTGAGAGACGTCTTAGACGTGAAGATACTTCTTTCTTCTTTTCCAAGGCGAGGATGTCTTCTTGAAAACTGGATAGTTGGACTAGCTTGAAGAGTGTGGTGGAGGCTGACTTCAGTTCGTCAGATGAGAGGGGTCCTACACGCTTGTCAGCGTGGCGGACATTGTGTATGAACCGTTGTACGTTGGCCAAGACAGCTTGAAGACGTGTCCATGAAGAAAATTGGGTGAGTAAATTCCACTCTTCTTGCTTCACAGCTGTTAGTACGGTCAGGGGGGTATGTTTCTCCTCATCCGTGGAAGACAAATCCATAGGAGAAAATTTGGGGTTAGGCCATGCATCTTTATCCAAATGAAGCCAAGAGGGTCCTTTCCACCAAAGAGGGTGATCTACGAGATCAGAGGCAAGAATTCCGCGAGAGGCGCAGTCAGCTGGATTTTCACTCCCCTGTATGTGTCTCCAGCAATGCGAAGGGATGAGCTCCTGAGTCTGGGCGACTCGGTTTGCTACGTAGGTTTTGAGCCGATAAGAGGGTGTTTGTAACCACGTGAGGACGACAGTGGAATCACACCACAAGTAAATTGAAGAAGAGGAAATGTGGTCTTTAAAAACGTTGCAGACATGTGCTACCAACTGTGCCAAGAGGTGAGCACCACAGAGTTCGAGGCGAGGTAATGTCGCTCTTTTGAGGGGGGCTACTCTAGTTTTTGCCATGACTTGGCGAACTATCACTTCGTCGTTTGACATTAGAATGCGGAAGTACACCACCGCTGCATATCCGCTCTCCGAAGCATCTGAAAACCCGTGTACTTCGACTTTCTTTGAGGAGCTGAGCATAAGAGATCGTGGAACCTTGATCTTAGAGACGTGATTTACATGAGAGAGGAAGGTATTCCACTTATCAGACAAGTCAGGGGGGAGCTGTTCATCCCAATCAAGTCCTGTTGTCCACAAAAGTTGCATAAAACACTTTGCGGCCATGATACATGGAGCGACAAAACCACAAGGATCATAGATTTTGGCAATTAAGCTGAGCACTCGGCGTTTTGTAGGGGTCACATTGACTGCATCAGAGAAATTTAAATTATAAGTGAAGCAATCAGAGACAGGTGACCAATGTAGTCCTAATATTGAAAACAGAGGTTCGTTGACATGTTCCAGAAATACTGGTAATTCTAGGTGTTCTTGAGGCAGAGTTTGAAGGAGTTCCTTAGCGTTGGATGACCATTTCCGGAATTCAAATCCACCACGGGACAGAAGACTAATTAGCTGGCCTTGAAGTTGTAGAGCATCTTTAACCGTGTCAGCACCGGTGATTATGTCATCAACATAGGTGTTGGAGGTTATAACCTGAGCAGCAGCAGGAAATGCCTCACCCTCATCTTCAGCAAGTTGATGAAGCGTTCTGATAGCGAGATAGGGACTGCTGTTGACCCCATATGTTACAGTAGCCAGCTGATAGGTAGAAAGCTCATGTGAAGAGTTATTGCGCCACAAGATTAGTTGATATTTTTGATCGTCTGGGTGCACTAATATTTGACGATACATCTGACGAATGTCACAAGAGAAAACAATGTTATAAGACCTGAAATGGAGCATAATATCACAAATGTTCGTCTGGAGCTTGGGACCTGTAAGTAAGACGTCATTTAGAGACACGCCAGTGCTGGTCTTACTACTAGCATCGAACACAGTTCGAAGCTTTGTGAAGCTACTACTTTCTTTCAAAACTCCGTGATGGGGGAGATAGTTGTGATGAGAGGTTGAATCAACAGTTTCAAGTTTGGTCATGTGACCGAGAGAGAGATATTCATCCATAAAATCATGATAGAGAGTAGAGAAATGTTGTTGGCTATTGAACTTCCGCTCAAGAGAATAGAGACGGCGTTCAGCCTGAGGTCTGGAGGTCCCGAGGGGAGTATGATTTTCTTTAAAAGGAAGGCGGACGATATAGCGTCCTGTCGAATCCCTCGAATGGGTCGACCTAAAGTGGAGATCGCAAAGTTCTTCTTCCTGAGTCTTCTTTGTACAAATTGGGGGTTCTTCCAAGGTCCAGAAGCGCTGCAGGGATGAGTGGAGATCATGATCGCTAGTGGAGAGGAGAGAGATAGAGAGATGAGAGGCTCTCGGAGAAGGAGAAGAACACGGAGCTGTTCCAGCGATGACGTAACCAAAAATGGTACCAAGAGCATAAGGCATGTGATCGCCTAACGAGTGACATTCATTTGTTAGCACTTGAGGAACTAATGCACATCCTATAAGGACGTCAATGGGACCCGGCTTATGGAATGTTGGGTCTGCGAGAACGAAAGGTTTCACCTTCTGTAGTACTTCCGGCGTGAGTTCCACACTCGGTAAATCGATAGAGATTTTTTCTAAAATATGAAAACAGTGTTTTTGGACAACTAAGTGACCTGAGAGTGACTCAACATTAACACTAAGTGAGCCTTTGGTTTGAGTGAGAGACTGAGCTAGCCCCGTGACAGAGAGATTAGAAGGGTGGCGTCGAGTACCCAAGAGTTGAGCAGCTCTCTCAGAAATAAAGTCGGACATACTACCAGAATCTAGTAATGCTCGGAATACAAAGGAATGGCCATTAGCAGCGGTGAGTTTTACTAACGCCGTGCTAAGAAGGACAGTACTGTTATGGGGAACATTTTTTTGCTGAACAGAACAAGTCATCGAAGTCGAAGCACTCTGTGCAGACGTGGGCACGGGAACTGTAGCAGTGGTGCGCTGCGAGTGAACTTGAGTATTGCTAAAATGCAGAAGTGAGTGATGCTTATTGCCACAAGTTATACAGGAGAATTTAGATTGACATTCCTTCACATGATGCAGACCGAGACAAGAGATACATCTTTGGTTATTCTTAACGATCTGATAGCGATCGTTTGGAGATTTACCTTTGAACAACTTACATTTATATATTGTGTGACCAGGCTTACCACAGCAAAAACAAGAATGATCCATATATGTTGACGATTTATTAGCGGCAGACACCATGGCTACGCTCTTATTAGAGGAAAAATGAACTCTTTTGTCCATTTTGAGTTTAGAAGTGTTAGCTTGTGAAGCCTTTGAATCTGGTTGGGAGTGCAAACTTGCATCTTCAATGTGAGAGCATTCTAAGTTTAAGAAATTAATTATTTCCATTACTTTAGGAAGGGAGTGAGTCTCATCTTCCTCCCTTTTGCTGTTTTCACGGTATTGCTCAAGTTTTTGAACAGTTTTACTATCGAGCTTTCGCAGCAAATGAGCAGATAAAAGTGGATTATTCTCCGTAATGTCATGATCTAGGGCCTTAAGGGATTCTGAATGCTCATAAAAAGTGGTTATAAAGGACCTTAGCTGTTTAGGGTTACTACTGGAAACAGATGGCAGATCCAAGAGATTGTTAAGGTGTAAGGTAGTCAAGCGACGAATATTGTGATATCTATCACGCAACAACTGATAAGCAATCAGATAGTTAGCAGCAGTAAGATTAAGTGATTTCACTAAGTTTAATGGCTCTCCAGTCAGGACGCTAGCTACATTAGATAACGCAGCGCTTTTATGCACAGTAGTATCGAACAAATTAATAAAGGAAATCCACTTGAGCGGTGACCCATCAAAGCTTTGTAAATTTAATTTAGGCAATTTAACACCAGACACAATGGCGGTGGGAAAATGTGGACCGCCAGTGCTGTCAGAGTGTGTTGAATGTGGAGTGATAGGGTCCACTGCAGTATTTGTTTCAATCACGCTAGATATGCGGACGTAAAAATCATTAACGTCATCAACATCTTTAGATAAGATAGTTTCCTCAGCTTCTTTGCTTTCAGACTCGATGATTCGCTGTAGATTTGATTCAAAATCCGCACGTTTCTTTTTGAGTTCAGCAAATATAGTGTTTAATTGTCTAATTTGCACCGGAGTTAGCGGAGGATCACTAGCGGTAATCTTGCTTACCGTCTCTTCGAGTTTTGCGAAACGAGACTTAATGAGGTCTGTGGACTTACGATATGTTTCATACTTGAATTCCTTAGCTGGCATTTTGATAGAGGTTAAAACAATTAAGCGTTAATAGGGTACACTACAATAGGCCTACCATTAACAATGAAATCAGAGTCTTAAAGTTTCAAACAATACTGTACAATAAAACAAATGAATGAGTCACATGAAAATTCACCGTTATTTACAAAAATAATAAATGGCTCTAAATAAGTTTAATGAGAGTAGGCCTAATTTATTTAACAGAATTGAGTTCTCCAAGACAAAGAAATTAAACCAGCTACAATTACAAACAATTGGCGATGTAACAAAATATAGACCTCATTAATGAAACAGTGTAGAATAATCCTTAGTAAACAAGAATTGCAACATAAAAAGTAAATTATTACCCTAATAAAAGACAAATGAACATAAAATTAAACCCATCAATGAAATATGAAATACAACTACAAATACGCTAAACTATAGGTTTGTTTATGTACAACAATAGTAAAATGAGAATCAGTAAAAACGGTTATTTTGAACTATTTATTAAAATGTTAATTGACAAGATAATTAATAAATTACCTTAAATATAATATCACACTTTGTCAACCAAAATTACAGAGATGAACTAATTTAACTTTACTTCATTTAAAACCAAAATTCAGAAAGCATAAACAATGTTTAATAACAATGACAAATTATTGTTTATTTAGTACGATATTCAAAAGAGCAATATTGATTCAAAGAATAATAGTAAACACCTAATAATAACCTAATAGTTGGTTATTAAATAATATCAATCAACCTTATTACACAATACACCTTAACTGAGAAAATGTAAACAACAACAAACGCTGTGCAGTGAGTGACAGTTGAGATATGCGTCTGCTACTAGTGTCTGCCGTCTGCACGCAACTAAATCCCGCAACTAAAAACTAAATCCCGTTTTCGGGATGAAAAGACCCAAGTAGGGAAAAATTGTCTGCTACTAGAGAGAACAGCAAATTGTACATGATTGTGACCTGCGCAGACGCGCGAGTCAAGAGAGTTTGCTAAACCACGCCCACGAACGAAACGAGCGCGAGCCGATATTTTACCAAGATGGCGCAAACTGAAAATTGCAGATTGCTAAAAATATGGTTGGTGGTGAATAATTGGCTGAAATTAATAACCACAGGACTGGAGAAAATTAATCCGGCTCGAAGGACCAAATGTTGAGGGCGTAATGGGTGAAATGAAAATAATTAATAACTCGAAGGACCAGAACTAATTAATAGTTCAAGAGAAAAATAATTAAATTAGAGAAAAATGGCGAATCTGCAATTTGAAGGGCACTGAGGTCCCGAGATGGAATAAAATGTCTTGTGAGAGGCAAATGAGATTAGTTTTAGAGTCAAATTAAAACACACACAAAACTTTAAGGTTGTACCTTGAGTCCAATTATCCAAAGGTGGAGAGTATGGCAGCGGCGTCGTCTATGGTGGAGCGATGGCGGATGGCGGAGTCCTTAAACCGAATGCTTCTGTTTTGTAGAATTTTGGAGAACGCAACGCACCCAAGTTCATAATCACAAAGAGCTCACTAATACGCGGAAGTCGCGGTGAAAACGTACGAAAAGTCTAGAAGTAATACACGGACGCGCACACACTGTCTTGAGGTTTGAAGAGTCTGAAAGCACTAGATCACAATTTAAGTAATTTAATCACAAACAAAAGGGGGAAATTAAAATGTATATATAGTTAAATGTACTATAGAGGAGAGAGAGGCCAGATATAATTAATCTATAGCCTAAAAATACGTTAAAGAGAGGTAAAAATGGGCAATTAATGTCCCGAGATACGAGAAACGGAATACACCGTGAGTTATGGACGCCGACCGTGGACAGACAGACGCAGATCACCGGCTTCACTTTGAAAAATGCAATTGCGGTTTAGAGGGGTCTAGGAATTCGATGGCCAATAGGAAATGCGATTGAAGCAAACACGGTGTCAGGTGATTCATGGGTATGTAGTACAGGAAAATAGGCCTTACTGTGGCGGGAAATTCGAGCGGGCTTAGCAATCTCATTTGAATATTGAAAGCGGGAGTCTATTTACAATAAATTGTTACTGAGACTAAATAATATTACAATAAATGTGGTGATTTATATACACATTAGCATGATTAATTAACCAGTGACTTAATTAACATAATGATTAATTTCTAAATACTCTAAAAATATGAATACCGAACACCGTCCTTAAGTATATGTTACCGCCAAAGGTTATTCCAGGCGCTATGCTTGGGTCCAATCAGGGAAATAGGACCTACACGACATACGCATAAATGATGCTAAGAATAACATAACGTACAATATTTAAATTGAGTGACCTAAAAAAGATAATGCAATACTTAAAAATACCCCCGCCGCAGCAAACCTGCAGACTAAGCGAATTTCCATTTGACTGATTTTATTTACACTGAAATGTCTACTTACAAATATAACATTTATTCCCGATTTAAATAGAATTTGTTTAACAAGTACTTAGGTTTGCTGCATTAGGGAGGGTAAAACTGTTTTTTTTTTGTAAAATGTTAATAGTTAGTAAGAAATAAAAACATTTTCCAAATTTGATCAAAATATGTTCATAAACAAGCAAACTACAACAGTTTACTTATTCTCCATAAGAATAACATGGGAATTTTAAATTTAAAATTTTTTGGAATTTTCTCCGTAACCATTAGGCGCATAATAACGCTTCAATATACTAATTATTTGTTTTTTTAAGCTCTACAAAATGGTTTGGAAAGAAATTTCTAAATTTTATGTTTTTTGGGTCAAAAATGGGAAAAACCTATTTTTACCCCATAAAATCCCCCGTAAACCCCCGTTCCCATGGTCCGATCATGCTGGATCGCGAACTCGTTCGAATAAACGTAGGTTTACACGTTTATACCAAATTTCATCAAAATCGGATAATTTTTGCTCGAGTTATCGTGCTAACGGACACATATATATATAAATATATATATAAATATATATATATAAATATATATATATAAATATATATATATATATATATGAATTTGAACGGATGGTGTTTTTGGCCTCTAGGGACCTCAAAACGAAAAAAAAATCGGTCCCGCGTCCATGTCTTACCATGAGTACTACGGTAATAGCTTATTCCCTATATGGGAAATTCGCTAAAACTAATTTAATATATTAAATGAATTTAGACAGATCGGACAAAAGTACTTTCCTTAAAAGTTATTACGTTAGCCACAGTTGATAGATTTTATTACTATTCGACAAGATCGCGTGGTATCATTATGTTACATGATGGCAGTTACCAGCAGTCCTATGGTCATGGATATGGTACAGTATTATATTTATGCAAACACTACGGACTCCTACATATTTTACTCATAATATTAAACTTTTGAAATTTAAATTTGGGTTCCAGTAAATATAGTTCTGTTTTCAGAAGAGTTAGTGTATCTTTGAAACTTATCGTGCTAAATTAATTATATGGTTTTTATGTTTTGATGATTCGGTTAACGTTTATAAACACTTGAAGTGTGGCTATAAAAGTTAGCAAAGGATGAATAAACCATTTATTAATAATTAGCGTTGAGGAAAAAATATATAGGTAATATATTTAGTTATTTCATTCCAACAATTAGTTATTCGTTACAATAATGCATGTATTTTCAAACGGAAGTAGCGGTATACGGTAGATAGTAGACAGTGTCAAAGGCATGACCTAAAGGGAAATAGTAATTATCACTATGTCATTGTTCAAATTGGTCAATTAATAATAATATAGTGGTAAAACGACACCAATCTAGAATCTATTCTCGCCAATTATAACCGACTCATATGTGTAACCGGATCAGAATCAGCTGATGTAAGTTGACGAGTTAATTTAAGTAATGACTGTTTGTTCAGTAATGCAGTGTGTCGGTCGTTTAGTAATCTCATTTGCAATTCAATCAATCAAGTATTCGAATCATACCTCGCACAAGAATATAAAGCAGCTAGAAACTAAAGTTTGAAAAATGATTAAGGTAAAGTATTAGGCCTCATAAATAGTATATATACAAGTTGTAAAGAAAATATGTAAATATTATTCCTTAATTTAAACAAGACAATTGTTTTTATTTAGTGAAATTTTAAGTACTATTTTATAACATTTGAATCCCCTAAAAATAAAAAAAGATCACAAGAGGTCTCTATGAAGCATTCAAAGTCTGTAAAATTCAATCGCCAATTATTATTTTTTTTTTTGAAACCTAACATCACATAATCAGTATGAACTGACTATGTGATAACTGACTAGATCCATTAAAGTTTTGGCTTGATGTAGAAACATTTTAAAATATGAAAAACTGAAGCTCACACAATGCAGTTAGTTAATTTTCTTTAAAGCTAAGGTTTTATTTGTTTGCCTGAACAGTTTACGTTAAGGCCTCAAGCTTACACTGTAAATGTTAAAATTGTTGATTGGCTTTTACCGATGCTAGGTAATCCAGTAAGTAATTACTAATCTGTAATCAAAATCAACAAAGTCCTAAAGTGCTGCAAGTATTAAAAGAAAAATTAAATTATAAATTTGCAACAAATACAGTCTACTTTCCTATTACAAAAAAAACCTTCATAGGCGTACACGGCAACCATATTTCTTACTTATACAATAGAGAGTAAATCCATCGCTATAATCCAAGTTGTATGAATTAGAAATATCTACATTTCATAAGAGGTAGTGAATTTTTATTGTAACGATCAGTGACTTAAAGTGTGTTTCAGAGAGGGATCCGCACAAGTAAATTGCTAATTTTCACAATTAATTAAATGAAACCAATTTGTAATCTGAGTTCAATTTCTTTTTACAAAGTGACTAATAATCTTAATTGGCTTAGTCCACTCTACTAAGATACGATCTCAAAAGCTTTTCATTTAGCTTGTCTTTCAGTTTTAATTAAACCATCATGAATCCTTCGAAACTGAATCTTCCTATAAATTACTATTAATTTATCTTACTATTAACACTTAAAACCCTGGAAATCTCCGTTAGAACCGGCAGAATACGATATTATGTTACTGGACACTCCAGGAAACAGTTGAGTTTTTCAATTACCACGCCTAGAGATCAAGATGTAGCCACATATTCTCACATACAACGTCCCCTTCAATTAAATCAACCACAGACAATACACAAGGAAATCACCAACAGTTTTGAAGATAAATAAAATTATAATTAAAATAGGATGCAAGAAGTTTACACAGATGTCAAAAACAACTAAAATAATTATATTAATCGAAAAGCCTTTTTAAATCCAACTGATATTGTACAAATCATAATATTAATAATAATTATTATTAATATATTATTAATATATATATATATATATATTATTATATAATTATATATAATAATAATATAATATATAATATATATATATATATATATATTATATCAATAATATATATATATATAATATTAATATATATATAATATATTATTATTATTAATATTATTTTCTTGCAAAATTAATATCAAACGTTGTAGTAGTAAGTCCCAAACTTAAAAGGGGTTTACTTGTACTTTTCGTTTTAAAAGGTAAATACCGGTTGAACTGCAAGCCCTTAAACAATTTACCAGTTCCTCCTTGGCCTGTGAGTAGTAAATTAATTAGACAATTAGACCATTTTATCGTTCAAAACCAGCTTCACCTACCATGCATTGGAAATGCATTTGATCAAATATTGAAAATGAAAACCAAAAAATATTTGTAATATCGTAAATATTATTGACCAATAAAACACTTGTTCCAAATAAACAAAGGCTCAACATACAATATTTATTACAATATTTGATTTTTCAGCACCACTTTCGATATACGTAGGTGTTTCGAGTAGGATTAGGCTACTGTTGTGTGTTTGAGCTATTGTTGCAGGCCAAAGATGTTCGGTATGCGACTATATAAATATAGATTTTGAACATCTTCTCCTAATCTTTACAATGTTTATTTAGTTACTGATTTCCTTTTTATTCTCGCTTTGCCATCCATTATTTTTATAGTGCAATAAACATCAACAATATTGTTTCTTACTTGTGATATTAAGTTTGAAATGGATTGACCTTTATCAAGTTAATTGTTAATCTAACATATTTGTATATTCTGTATTTTCGATACTGAGACGAAAGATCAAGGTAAATAGCATAAATTAAATATTGTTTATCTATTTACCTTATGAAAGTTATCATAAGTAATCATTCTTTACTAATTTAGCTTAGTAATATAACAGTTTTTATTTTTTAAAGAGCTAAATGTACATACGAATAATAAAAATTGGGTTTATTTTAGTTTCAGTTTACAATTGGATCTTAACACCAACATTTAATATTTTCAATTACATAACTTAAGCCACGTTTAAGGTTTACAGATGTTATAGAAGCTGTCTCAGTCAACATTAGTAAGACGACGTTAAGCTTGTCAAAACATTTACTCTTCCCAAAGACTATTAGGTGGCTTTGAGAGCATTCAATAGAATCGTTTGAAGATGGAAACCACAAACATTTGACTTACCATTCCTTTATAAATACAATCCACTGCTTATCATAAATCATTTTCTTCTAAAGTGGGCTACTGTCTAATTTCAGAACTTTACACGTGCATTGATAAAATACTTAGTAACACTCAAAGATTTGCTGTCTAATACACATTTTTCCTAATTGTCCAATGCATGGACAACATCTTTCTTTCCCTATATTACAGCTGTTGAAGTCCAAAAACATACTACAAGCAATCATTAATAACCGCCAGTCATATTTACGGGGGGGTGCAAAAATAACTGACACATTTTAACATAAATTTTATTCACAAAATGTTTACTTCAATGTAACATTTACATATAAATAGATAGAAACACTCAAACAGTTTTGGGCGATATTCACTAAATCTCAATATGGCCACCGTTAAGAGCTCTGCCAGCGTTAAATAAACATTTTGCACATTGGTAATGTCTACAGAGCCTTAAACAGTGGCCATATTGAGATTTATTGAATATTGCCAGGTTTGAGTTTTTCTATCTATGTAAATGTTACCATTTAGTAAAAATTTTGTAAATAAAAATGTATGTTAAAATGCGTCTGTTCTTTTTGCACCCCCCTGTATTTATATCAATTAATTTGAATTTATATAACATATATATATAGCATTAAATTTTCATGCACAATGGATGGAACTTCAGTGTAATATCATTAGTGCTTTCGTTCCAAAACGTGTACATTTTTACGTGATTGTATGATGTTTAAATAAAAATCTGACGGTAACTACTTTGCTTACGATTTGAAGAACGCTTTTAACTTTAAATTAAAACACCCTATTTTAAATCCCTACAAATAATTAAAACTGTGAATATTGATTTAACCATAATATGATGTGTATAATCCGTTTAAGCGTATTTTGAAGCTAAACACAATAATACGAGTAATAAGTGTTTAAAAAAATGTTAGGATTGTAAAGGTAGTAAGTGTGTAAGTTATTATTTTTGAAACATCCCTATAGCCCTTTCCTACCCATAGATAACTGTAGTAATCACGACTTCCACACCCTTATGTTATCTGTTATGTACTAAACAGTCCCATTGACTCCTGTAATACTCAAAAAATCCTGTTAAATTTAGTCCTGAATCGTTGGCAGCAATAGGAAATAGCTTCTTGTCACCATTTTAGTTTTATGAAAAAGTCTGCAGTGAGAGGTCACAATTTGCTTCGCTCTCGAGAATTCCATATTTTGGATTTTGTTAAGGTGAGTATACATTATTAACACTTACAAAAAAATTACATGTGATAACCTACAGTGTTTTCTTTCATATTCATTTTAATTCAAGGACAAATATATTGCCAGGTGATTACTAGGTTAGATTTTTGTCGTGATTGACAGGATACTCATTAGACACTTTTTTTACATTAGTGAGGAATAGAATAATAATTATTCGTTTTGGGGTATTTTTAGTTATGAGTAAAATAATGACTGGGACGATAAGTTACCCATGGACCAATATTTTATTTATTGTTTCTTAGGATAAAAATATATATATTTCATGACATCTATATAATATACCTATCAAAAATTTGCAATAATTTTGGTATTGATTTTTTCCCTTACAGATATGTAATATGGACCACGAACATTGTACAAGTTCAGAAATGAATGAACTGTTAAGAGGAGATATTTCTGATGTCGAGGGGTTGAGGATGGAGAAGATGACGATGATGAAGTTACGGGAGACGTTCTTGTGTCAAGGATTGAAGAATTCAAAATCATGCTGGAAGAACTTGAAATGAATTTGCCTGAAGATGAAGAAAACGGAGATAGAGAAGAAAATGAGGATGAAAGAGATGATACAGTTGATAATGAAAATGAAATAATGCAAGAGGAGCAGCAACCAGTGGGCCAACATGACGCAATGGATGAAATTTTGAGAGAGAAAGTGGTACCAAATGAAAACATCCCTCTTTTTCAAACGTTGACAAAAAAAAAACAACAGAAAGGATGGTTGAAACAAAAGAAAATCAAACGCTAGCAAGATTTTGATCATAATGAAGATACAATTCCTGAATTAGAAACAAACTCTATAATGGCCCCTCCTCCTCAAGAGATACTTAACCCTAAGGAGTATTTCTATAACTTTTTCGATGAAAACATGGTTGAACACATAACTAACCAAACTAATTTTTTTAATTAAAAATGGGTTAATCAATTAACACTTCAGTTGCAGAGATGGGCCAATTTATAGGCATGAATCTTCTAGCAGGCATCGTAAAAATGCCAGCGCACCAAATGTACTGGGCAGCTGGCACCAGGTAGCCGACGTCACGTCTAGGAATCGTTTCAATTCAATACGTAACAATTTTCATATGAATGGCATAACAAATGTTCCCAATGAAAACGACCCCAACCATGATCGAATTTTTAAAATCCGACCTTTCATTAATGCTCTCAGAGACAATATGAGGAAAATTGACGTCGATAACAGGAGTGCAGTTGATTAAATAGCTGTCCCTTATAAGGGGAGGTCTCGGTTAAAACAATATAACCCTTAGAAGCCACATAAATGAGGTGTTAAAGTTTTTGCTCTGGCATCGGTGTCAGGGATCGTCCATAATTTTGAAGTTAATGTTGGGAAGAATACACTCCCTAATTCAAACCTTTGTATCAGTGGTGACATAGTTTTGAGGCTTGTTGAAATTATGACAAAACATCTCAACTACAAAGTATTTGAAGAAAATCTGTTTAACTATCACAAACTTAGGTGTGCTTTGAAAAATGAGGGCTTACTGGCATTGAAGACAGTTAGAGAAAACCGGAGTGGGAGATGTCCTTTTTCTAAAGATAAAGACCTCCTGAAGAAAGGCCATGGATTTTCCAAAATGAAAATAGATGTAGACAACAAAGTTAGAGCGTGCAAGTGGGTGGACAACAAAGTAGTTTGTCTATTGTCTACATTTTCAGGTGCCGACCCGGCTGATGAAGTAGAACGTTGGTCAGAGGCTGAAAAAAGGAAGATCCAGGTTCCAAGGCCTGCAATAGTCATGGAGTATAACGCGTCGATGAGAGGAGTGGACCTACATGATATGTTGGTGGAACTTTGCCGCAATAACATCAAGGTCTCTAAACCTTATCTAAGGATATTTTATCACATGGTAGACAAGGGTGTTGTAACCTCATGGCTGTTGTACCGCAGACACTTGAAACACATATTTCCGGACACTAAGCGAAAGACCTTGGTGGTAATCAAAGATGAACTTGCAGAGTCTCTCATCAAAAGTAGTAAAAGTAAAAGAGATATGAAGAGGGGAAGACCAAGTGCGGAATCGGCAGAAAACCCTCGGCCAAAGAAACATACTGTTGCCGCTAGACCTGCTGAGGAAGTTCGTTGCGACAGTGTGGAGCATTCGAGTAATTCTCCGTCCAAGAGAAGTCGCGTATCCAAAGATGGTTTAAAATGTTTTCATCTAGAGGTTAATATTCGTAAACAGTATAGGGAGTTTATAAACTTCAGAAGTTTTAAGATGCATTAATCAATCCCTTTATACAATTAGTATAAAAATAAACAGAAGCACGTATGAAAGAATTAGTTATTGAATAGTTATTAAAAATAGTTATTAAGAATAGTTATTGGCCTTGAGGGTTCCATGAGTTTGGCAGTCAATAAGTCAATATGTCATTTATGGCAGTGGTGGAGCTGTTGAAATGACCATGTGTAGAGTGGGGGTGAGGGGTCGAGTGGTAATCTGTAATGACCGCATATGTATTGTCTACCGCAGCCTCCAGGCTATTGCATGTTATAATCTGTCAAAGGCCGAGTTGTAGCCGCGCGACCCTGGTGATGTCCACTAGCTCTGCACCCTGCACCACCCACGTCGGCTCAATGATACTAACACATGCCGTTTGTCCTATTTTATCACCACAATTGAAATACCAAAGTAATTCTGTAATAATAATAGAATAAAGAATTTTTCGACTTTTCGCCCATTTTATTCCTTGTACATTGAATGGAGCATAGGTTAATTTTCTGTTTACATAACATATTTTCTATAACCCTAATAAGTGGAAGTATTTTAAATTATATATTAATAAATAACAGCGTATATCTACAGTTTTCGAATACAATCCAAAAATACACAGTTTACAATGATTTTTCTAAAACTTACTTTGTATAATAACAACATGCCTGAAAGAAAAATCATGAAACATGGAATCACGTCACAACAGGTTGTTCATATTATAATAACTATCGCAAAACAAACGATCAAAGAATCTGGAGAACATTTTAAATGTGATAACGTCGTCGTTTTTTTACAAAACTCCTCAAGGTTTAAAACTGGGTTAGTTGAATATTTGCTATTTGGAGATTCTGAGGACATCAAACAAATCATCGTCCTATTAACAGTATTAACAGACCGAAATCAACATTGGCTCTGTGATTACGCCATTTGTTGAGTTACTGTGTCAAGTTGGGTTTACTGATCAGAGAACCACTTGGCTTCAACTTTTAACAAGTGATTATTTTGAATAGTTTCTTTTGCAAGTTCTTGTAAAATAACTATTCGTTCTACTACTAACGATATTTCTGGTTGGTGTTCTCATATTTCCGTTTGATACTTGTATTCTTACTTGCATATTTTACTTCCATACTGTTGTACTTGTACAGTTATGCACGTACTACCTCTATATTAACACCACGTTATTTAGTTAAGTTCTATTGTTAATATTTTTGATTTACAGCATTATGGTTCTAGGTATAATTATAATTGTGATTTCCTTGCATCGACAGGGTTTGTTTATTATTTTGGTTATGTTTGAAGCAATTTCTCACCTAAAAACTTCATGAAAACTTTGACATTTTCTTTTCACGATGGAAAATGTCCACAATAACCTTTTAAAGAATGGAACTATTTGAATTTGTAGATTATTGCTCAAAGCAGCACGCAATCAATTATTAGGTACTCCTAATGTAATCTATGTGGAATATATTGATGAAAATCTTTCGAATCAAAATAAACCGTTAAATAGTAAAAGTACGTGTAAGAGTACATTTGTTTCTATTTTTATATTATGCTTTCTAAAAACAAACATACAAACAATGCATTATTGACTTATTAATGAGTTATCAGTTGTTTTGGGGTTTTTATTTAAATTTATTTCTATATGAAGAATGGCTCATATAAGTGCAGAGTAAACAACTGTTTCCTTGGTGTATGAATTTGGGTGAGGCCTCATGTGCCCTAAGATTGCATAAAACTTCGGCATACTTTTCTACTTGGTAAAGGAAGAACAGTAGAAAAGTTTCTGTCAAGGTTTTTTTTTGTAATTAAATTTAATACATAGTTTTTCATGTAACAAAACATGCATAGTTAAATGTTGTTGAATATGTACGATTGTACGTCAATACATACCAGCACAATTAGGTTTTTTTTAATAAATAACAGCAAGAATCTAATAACACTGGCCGTAGTACTTAGAGGGGAGAGGTGCAAACGAAATGCAATATCTAATCTGATTTAAAGTAAATAAAAAGAATAGATCTTGTAATGACTAGTGATAAGATTGCAACTATGTAAGGTGCTACGGCGCGCCGGGGTCGTGACCTTTCTATTTGAGGCTCTCCCGTACTACGCTCCTCTACCGTATCGCCTTACAAATAAAATGCTCGGAATCGCTCAAGTCGAGCTGGGAAACTCCTAGGTCCGCTATTGAAATTTTAATCAACCGTATTTGTCGTTTGTTAAAGCTCAGAGTGACACCTCACCACAGGGGGTCGACGATGTCATCCCACTCAGCATCGCTTTAATAATCACTTTTAAAAACAATTGCTAACGCTGTGTTGTTCTCGCGTGTCTCGTGCCAGGCTAATTCGCCGGTCTTGATCAAATTAACCAACTCCGTATGCCACAATATCACCCTAATTGCCAGGCTAACTCGCCGGTCTTTCTAACCTACAAAAATTTAATAAAATAAAATATTCCCCTACTTGCCAGGCTAAGTCGCCGGTCCTTCTAAAGTAAAAATAATTAAATAAACTAAAATAATTCCCTACTGGCCAGGCTAACTCGCCGGTCTTTCTAACCTACAACAATTTAATAAAATAAAATATTTCACTTCTTGCCAGGCTAACTCCGAACTCGCCGGTCTTTCTAAAGTAAAAATAATTAAATAAACAAAGTATCTGAAATATATCTGCAAGGGCTTTACTTCCCAAATAGTCTATTATACACTTAAACAGCAATACTCGACTTGAGAAGTGAAGGCGGCCAACACCAGAGAAAATAAGCTGGGATTTCAGTTGGACTTCTTCGCTTGGTTTCACCTAACTTTTATTGGACTCAATTGCTGATTTTAACTGTCCTCGAACGGCCAGCGGCTCTGGTTTTATCAGCCGCAGGAGTAGCGAGCTCCAGCGGTGATATCCTGGACTACTTCCGTGTTCAGCGGCCTCCAGCGGCCGGCGACGTAAGCTAGTCGCTGTTATCGGGGTTGACCCTTGTCCCCGAACCAGCTTATTGTCCTCGCCACTAACACCTTTTGCTTTCTAACGGTTGTAAATATCAACGTAGAACCAGTCAAAATTTACAACTGTTACATCTCCTCCTGACTTTGTGTGAACAAAAAAGAAAATCGAGAAAAGAGAAAAAAAACTCTTACTTCAAACAAAATAAACTTCAGTACACAAGCTAAACATTTAGTATCGTTGTCCTCGCGAAATATATGCCTTGGCTCGGCTCACATTCATCCGTTGGAAGGATCCGTCTGGCATCCACTCTTTCACTCTTTTGGGTCGGTATCTGTTCCCCGTCTGGAGTGAGGTATGTGGATTGATGACTATCTTCCGTTTTCCCTCTACGCCCAGTGTATTCATGGCTGTTGTAGGAGGTTCTCTCGCTCTTTCAACATCCTCGTTGGCTTCGTCATTCATCTCGACGTCGGAAGTTGTCAGCATCAGACAATCATCTGAATCTTTGGGGTGATCCTCCTTTGGTGGATCCGTAAGTGGTTCCTCGATGTAAGGGAGGGTGTTGGAAAGATCTTCCCTGGATGTTATACAGGGCTTTCTGAATTCAGGGCTCATACGTTTGGATCTCGACATGCGGTTCAGCTCCTTGTTTATGTCCTCCAATACTGGGTCACTGGGAATCACGATCTCGGGCTTGGACCCATTGTGGATAAATGTGCGTATACAATTTTACAATGACCAATGGTGTCGTCATCGGGGTGAATCGTATTCGATCGGTGATGGGTCGTTCCAGTAGCTGGAAATCTTCATTTTTCTCCTGATTGCTGCACACATCTGTTTGCGTAACTCATTAGAACATAAATTTACTGATGCGAGATTTTCCTTACGTGCGATAATCTCGGCGAAGGCACAGACGAATATACGACAGTCCGCCTTGTTGGTCTGTCGAGGGTTATCAGACGGTGTCCCACAGATTAACCATTCCACGGGATCAAGTTGTACCTTCTTTGCCTTGGCCTCCTCCTGTAAAAATGCCATCACATCTGCAGCATGCCATGGTTAGTCTATGCCGCAGTGTGAGGATCGTACACAATATGGTGCTTTTTGGTCCAGACTATAATCACCGACCAGTGGCCGGACTCTCCGATGTAGGGGGCATGTACAGGGAATATCAACAGATCTCTAGAGAAGATATTCGTTCCCTTGGTCCATTTCCCTACTTTTTCATAATTCCCCAGTTTCCAGGCAGGAAAAAACAAAGAGTCAAAAGTATATACCATGGGATAAGTATCTTAGTAGTGGTTTCTCCTTTCTATCAGTGTCATATATGAATTCATGCAATTATCGTTCAATAAGTTAGATACCGTAGAAACAAGATGAGTCATCTGTGGAAGTTCGAATTAGTGGTCTCAAGGCATACATGTTCTTAAGTCACCGTTACAGCCCAGCAAGCATGGAATCCTGGACAAAACAAACACTCTACTGGTACAAGCTCAAGCACATGCAATATATTCCCGCCACCAAGCATATTCTTAATTTATCTAGCTACTTTGACTAACTTACGGGCTACTGTTGCAGCTATATTTCGTATGTAGTCTAATGGAATGATTTAAGATCTTTCACGTGTACTGTTATCATCCGGTCCGTTGGCTTATTTAAATTTCTCACGCGAAACAGATTATACCCTCTCTTTTGGATAATTTCGTAAGGTCCATCGAATTTTGGTGTTAATTTGATGGAGAACATGTCAACGGCAGAGGATAGCGGATGGCTCCTGACCAAAACTCTTTTCCCTATAGTGAAAGGGTTCTCTCTTCGGCGTAGATTATACTACTTCGCTTGGCGATTGAAGGCTTTTCTAGGTTGTCTTGACATTGACATGATATAGAAGTCTGAACCACGTCATACGTTGATTGTGTTGAGTTTCTGCGGTACCTGCTTCGTGTGTGCTGCTTCGTGTTCGTGTTGCGGTGCTGACTCCTTTGATTTGTTCGTCACGGTTTTGGCCGTAGCACATGTCAGAGGCAGCTTGAGCAAGTCTTTACATATTGCCTAACTTCTTTTCTCAAACCCGGCCAAAAATAATTCTCAGCGATTCGGGACTCCGTTTTCTTGAACCCAAAATGACCGGCAGTAAGTCATGGGTCTCGTGTAGTACTTTCATTTTTTCCGACGCATGGACAGAAAGTTTCCAGCTTTCCGTCACCACGCCCGATTTTCCGGTTCTTTGGACAAGCTTATACAACTTGCCTTCCCGGATTGTAAATTTTTCGTACGAAGACGGATTTTTGTTAACTTTTTCGAACAAGGTGTCGTACCAACGATCTGGGTCCGACTGCTCGATAATTTCGGCTGTTTGCTCGACTATTGGGCAAACCATGGTACGGACATCTTTACCCGGAGGATGCTCAATGGGATTTCGTGGCAGTGCATCAGCGACCCTATTGGTCGGCGTTCCCTTACGATACTCGACCTCGAATTCGTATCGTTGGATATCTAACAACCAAAGAACCAAGCGGCCGGACGTTTCCTTGAGTCGTAGTAACCATTTGAGGGCGATGTGATCCGTCATAGCTACGAGTTTTTTACCCTTCTAGGTACTGTCGGAACTTTTTAACGGCCCACACTAAAGCGAGACATTCCTTTTACATTGGAAAGAAGTCTACTAGCATACGCGATTACGACTTCTGCATTATTTCTCTTTTGAGTTAAGGAAGCCCCGAGGCCCAAATCTGACGCATCAAGTTGCAATTTAAATGTTTGACTGAAATCTGGACACGATAAAATAGGCGCTGAATCGAGACGATTTTTCAACTCAAGTTTTCCTCTTGTTTCCTACTCTCAATATTTTACCGTTACAAACCATTCTATGCTGAAGGCAGTGATCCACTTCCTACGTTTAAAAGGTAATTTTGCGAATTCATCTTCTCCATCATTTACTCATATATTTCTTTATAATTTCAATATTGTGTTATAAGTAATCGAGTTTGTTATTTTTAACAGCTTAGGGCTGTAAAAGAACTTCATGCATAAGATACAACTGAGACAGTCTTTCAGAAATCGTTTGCGTGGCTTTGCTATCAAATGGTATTTTCCTTAAACTTCGGTAATAAGTCAAATCTTGAAATAATAATCAATCCATTGCTGATATTTAAAATGATAGCATCATGATTTGTTGCCTCTAAGATAAACCTGTTATTATTAGTTTAATTGTACAAATCTTCCATGGCTAGAATTTAGAGCAATTATTATTAAAACTTTTTATGTCTCGACATTTTCAAAACAGGTTATGCTGAATCAGTTAAATATCTTTCAAAAACTTTTGAAAACTCATTATCTGCTCTTTGTCTTATCAGTATGTTCATATAGTATATATGTGATATATTTATTTGATACAAACAATGTTTTAATCATTATCAACACAACACTAACAAATACTGATAAATCAAATCAATGAAACACTTAACAAAATACACGTTAAAACTAAACCATTTTCTTCCTTTAAAAAATATATGATAGGTTTCGTTAACAAAACTGTCATGTAATTTAATTTGAGTAAAAATTTTAGGAAAGTAAATAAAAGAAGGGTCTCATAACACTTAAAACATATATTTACGCTTATACTGTTACTCACAATAAGGACACATAAAAGATGGTAAGTGGTGATCGATGTCGATTCGACACTCCAATCATCATCAGACCCAATAGGCGAATGATAAAAATAAAAATTTTAACAAATCATTTGATCAGGTGCTATATTACAACTGACAATCAAACATAAATATGAAATCAAAACAAAATAGAAACAATTTAAAAACAACTTTCTCCCCAGTTAATCTTATGAGAGGGAATCCAACTTTGATTGAAACTCCGGCTGAAACTAATCAAGTATGAAAGAAAATGCAAACTGCTTTGCAAAACCACAGATGATGGCCATGTTTGTGACATTTAAATTATTAATACTGGTATAAAAGATTATGGAGAAATTTTGTTCGAAAAAAATCGGCTAAACGTATTATATAATATATAATACATAGATGCCATCTTTATATTTACGCTGCACACAAAACGAAGATTTCTTAAGGCAATGTTATTCATTGTCTTGTTTGACCTAAGTAAGTAGATAACTTGCAATCAATGCAAGTGGTTAAACTGTCTAAACAATGATGTCTCTCTCAGTGTTGCCAATACTGCAGCACTAAATCTGTAACACCCGATCACCAGGATGATATTTATCTCAGGTTGGTACCTCTTGACAGGTTGAAGGATGTGATCTATTTGGCAGCCCTGAAACCACTTAACTGAGTCTTACATCTCCTGGTCTGTCCTACCCTTATTTTTTAGAAAGTTCTCTAGACAGGGGTTGTAATGCATATTTGAATTATTTGGCTTATTACACTTGAAAAAAATTATTTATCTGTTTACGATGTTATACAAGGGACAACAAAGGTATACGCAACGAAAGAAAATTAATTAAATTATTAATAAACAATAGGAATGTAATTTGTTTGGTAAAAACGGAATTGAGTTTAACTTACTTACTTTGATACTTATACTTGATACTTAGTTACTTCATCCTTGACCAACTAAGTTGGATAGATTGCGTCTTATTTACATTTAAAACATTTAAACACAATATATATATATATATATAGAACTAAGCAACAATGGCGGGAATGGCGGTATTATTTACAAAAACCAGAGGCTCGTCAAACATTTCTTGCCAGGAGTATAGCGGTCTACTGAGCAAACTCTGGCGTAGCGTTTGCTTAAATCTCTTTTTGTCAAGAGCACGAACTCCTATCGGCAGCGTATTAAAAAGCCGAATAGCAAGCGATGGGTAGGAGTTAAGAGTGTGACTGAGTCGGCAGCGGGGCAGATCAAGATCACATGCTCTGCGCGTCCCATAATCATGCTGTACGCTTCTAGTCATGAAGGATGGTTCATTTTCTTTCAGGAGGGCTAGGATGTTAAGCACCTATTGGCTGTGAATGGTCAGGATGCCAAGCTCCTTGAAAATAAGCCGACAATGGTCAGTTGAACTTGACGATGTCATTATTCGTACGGCCTTCTTTTGAAGTAGCAGCAGACTTTGGGTAGCGGGGCTATGTCCCCACACAGCCAGGCCATAGTTTATGTGGCTATGGAAGAGAGAGTGGTAGACCATTAGCAGATAGGGACGAGTGATCTGGTACTTTAGTTTTCGTACAAGGAATAGAATTCTGCTTAATCTAACGCATACCTTCTCAATATGCTGACTCCAATTGATCTTTGAATCAATCCAAAAGCCAAGAAGTTTGACTGCCTCATCGTCATTACCTTTCCTGAGAGTGCAGGTGATTGCTTGGGTTTTCTCATCATTAAGTTTTAGCCGGTTTCTTGCAAACCACTCCTTGGTTTCCTCAAGCAAGTATGATGCCTCAGCCTTCAGATCCGTTAGGTTGCTGTACCTCGTTAACAACGTAGTGTCGTCTGTAAAAAGAAGTGTGCGTCTGTTGAAAGATAGGTCATTTATCATGATGACAAATAGAATGGGTTCTAGCACAGATCCTTGGGGCACACCATGGTGTAGGTCTTTGATTTGAGAGGAGGCTCCTTGTAATGACACAAATTGTCTCCTGTTGTGAAGGTAATCGGCTAAAGTTCTATGGGCCGCTCCAGCGATGCCATACTTAGATAGCTTGGCTAGGAGTAAGTCATGGGAGACTACGTTAAAAGCCTTGCTGAGATCGCAAAGGCTGAGATGCATGGAGTCATTAGCTTCAAAGGCCGCAGAGATGTCCTTAATCAGGCTGAGGAGGGCGAAGGTAGTGGAACGCCCAGTCCTAAATCCGTGCTGTGAGCCACTGAAAAGGTTATTCTTTTCAAAAAAGTCTACCAGTTGCTGCTTCATGACCGCCTCAAGAACTTTGGAGAAAACAGGGAGGATTGAAATCGGCCTGAAGTTTGAAGGTTGCGCTGGATCGCCTTTTTTGAAGATAGGGGTGGTTTTAGCTATTTTTAGATGGGCCGGGAAAACTCCTTCAGATAAGCAGCTATTTACTAAAAAGGCAAGAGGTTTGACTATCTGCTTAATTACCGACTTTAAGATGTGGGTTGGGATTCCATTTATGTCTTGGCTATGAGAATCTTTAAAGCTAGAGACTATTTTTATCAAGTCAGACTCACTCACCTTGGTCCAATTGTTGAAAAGGTTAGTGGGGGTTAGATCAGTGAGGTCGTCAATTGTAGTTTTCTGCAACAGAGGTAGGTTGGAGATTATTTCATCTGCTATACTAGTAAAATAGTCGTTGAAGTCGTCAGGATGCCGGAGCATGACTGGAGGGTCTATGTTGATTTACTATGTCCCACGCAGCTTTGCAGGCATTAGGGGGAGTTCAGAATGGCTTGAGCATTATAGAGTTTTTTGGCAGTTTTGACTTTAGAACTGTAATCTCTCTTTATTTTAGTGTAGAGGGAAAAGTAATTGGTTTTCAAAGCATGGTCATGGGTTGAGTTGTAGTGGTCATGTACTATAATCATTAGAGATCTCAGGTTACCTAATTCTGGGGTATACCATGGTGGAAGTAAATAAGGTGTGCTACTCAGCCGGACGAGTTTGAGACCGTTCTGCGCATCGCGATGTGACGTCACCTTGGAGGCAAACCGCTTCGCGCGCGTATATAGCTCAGCGTGACACTGCTCTATTAACATCAACATTTTAAACTGTTAGAATTGAGGAAAAATTATGAAACTTGACATGGACATCAATTAAAAGTGGACGATGCGTGTTGTGAAAAAATAGTTTGTAATTGTTAAAAACTTAAGCGTGAAATCACTCTTTATACTTGGCCTTTGTTAAAACTAAACATGTAAAAGTTAGTCGGCTACCAAATCACGTACTATTTGGTTAGAAGCATTTGACCAGCGGGAAAGTTTTAGATAAAGATCCAAATTTAACTTTCCTTCAAACTATATACCGTTAGAGGCGTTATTTCCTGAGATATGCTAAGTTATATGAGCGCGTGATCGGAGCGCGTGCTGCGAGTCGAGTCAGTTGCCAAGTACTGCATTAATCACACATTGCCATCCAACAAATAATGTAGTTTCATGAATAGTATCAGTGATATTTTCATTCCTGTATTTATATTTTTATGTGAAAAATTGTTCTTCTGTTGACTTCAGTGTGTTTTTCCCCGTTTGAATATGGGTTATTTCGTAACAGTTCACAGAGAATATATAATATTGTCTCCCCTGTGAATAGGGTTAACGTTGCCAAATTGCATTTAAAGTATTGCAAATCGTTGTTGATTAGTTAAAACCAAAGTTTGCAAATAGTGGTTTAAATAATAAATGATCTTTAACGCAAAGGAATGTATTTAACGTAGTATATAACATAAAATGTACTCTGTTACAAATTAAGTTGGTGATTAAACATTGTATTTATAATCAGGTTAAAGTATAAAATTGTTTCACTCTTGCAATACCATGATAATAAAATGTGATATTCCAGTTTAATTCGACAGCTAGGATCGTATTTCCATGGGGTTGTTATCTATGTCGCAACTTTGGCTCGGATGCGGGGGTGTGTGCGGGGGATGATCACGTGTTGTTTGTTTTGTTTTCGTTTCTGTGTTCACCGCGAGTTGCAGTAGATGTCAGTTTTCCATAGGGCACACATCTTTCTACAAAAATGCCCCATTGTGCAGTGCACGGTTGCTGTAATAGTTAGAAAAATAAGAAAACGCAACCAAACGTGCGATATTTTAGTTTTCCTCAACAAATCAACAGGAGGCTAAGACAATGCAATTTTGCTAGTGGCGGAAAAAGAAAATTTTTAAAGAAACTCAAAAAAGTTTAGAAAATTCCAGAGGTGATGAAATGTTTAATTTTTTAGATGTTTACTTTCAGGTCGTAAATATTTTTATAAGATTGCAAAATGTAATAAACTATGTTTTTGGTTAAGGAAATGTTATTCATTTCCGATCCTACAAATTTTATGGCAACTGTTATCAAAGAGAGTTGATTTGTATAAAAACGAAGATGTTGCAACGCATTTTAATGTAAAACTTGTTATATCTGTCACTTGTTAATATTACATATTTCATTTAAAATGTAGAATACAAAGTATAATATCCTTATAAAATGTAGCTCAAGTGTTTTGGATAATAAATGCGTGGCCTTATTATCCAATAAACGGTGGCATCGGCTGAGCGCGCGCTCCGTTGCCGCTTGATATAATTCTTCGTAGCTAAAAAAGTAATTCTTTTATCGAAATCCAACCGATACTACAGTTAAATTAGAACCTTTCCTTAAAACGTTCCCGCAGGTCTCATAAACCTGACCAAATAATACGTGATTTGGTAGCCGACTAAATTTTTTGTGTTAGTATGAAAAAGTTTGAAGTTTGATCGGTGGTTGAATGGTTTTTAATTCAAATAAATTAATAAAATTTAAATCGTAAGCATCCTATGTTAATAGTTCAAGACTATGCAAAGTTTCAGGAATTTTTATCGGTTTTTACTATTAAAAATTACAATTTTATTAGAGCAGCGTCACTGATCGATATGGTCGCGAGGCATGTTTGCCCCCAAGGTGACGTCACGATACCCCTCCCCCGCACCGCCTGCAGCCGGCTACGATGCGCAGTAGCACACCTTATTTACTTCCACCATGGGGTATACCACTTTTTACACGAGAGCTTGGGCCTAGTGTCCTTGGACTTAATTTTTACTGTTTTAACAGAGAAAACTGAGTCAAACTCCATCTGGAAAAGATCTGAGAAAAGAACAAAGGCATTTGTAGCATCAGAGGCAGCATATATCATCCCCCAATTAAGGGTCGCCGGATTTCTACCCCCGGATATTTACCCCCATGAAAAAACGCCTACGTCACTTTGACGTCACATGTCTGGGGGTAGATTTCCGGCCGCGAACTTTTAGGATGGATAAATTATTGTATATTCAATCAACTCGCATTTCACGGTTTACTTAACAGTTGTAATTAATCAAAATGCTAATAAACCTGACACCGGAACTTTACCCCCGGAAATCTACCCCCAGACATCTACCCCCAGACATCCACCCCCGGACATCTACCCCCGGACATTTACCCCCAGACATCTACCCCCGGAAATCTACCCCCAGACATCCACCCCCGGACATCTACCCCCGGACATCTACCCCCGGACATTTACCCCCAGACATCTACCCCCAGATATCTACCCCCAGAAATGTACCCCCAGTGGTCAAATCATAAATGTCCGACCCCGGAATTATTTATTTCCGACCCCCGGAAATCTACCCCCCGTGCTACACTACGTGTCGGTCAATATTCATTGTTGTAGTTGATTTTAGTAATTGGTTTATAAAAATAATCAATGGCTCTTCGTTTAATAATTACCCTCTAATATCTAGTATTAAGCATGTGATATGTCGTTGTCTTGTTTAATGTCATCTATCTTCCCAATTCATTAAGCTGTTACTGATTTAGGTGTTATTTTTAAGCTTAAGATTCAGTGCAACGCAAATGGTAATTAAAAAGGATATTTTGATAAAGGGCTCCAAAAGTTTAACCCATAAGCATTTGATTTATTTTCAGACAGTGATTTAAATTGTTAACCAATTTTCACATACACTCATAGCTAACGGCACATGCACGAGCGCAGATCGTGAAATTTAAAACATATCACTGAAGGAGGTTATTTTCTGATTACTAGTGGTAAAAATGCAATTAAATGTTGATAAAAAGCCTGCCACGGGTTGATTAATGAATTAATAATTTTTTCACTATCAATTACATCCTAGTAATACGAAATAGCATAATCCCTATGTCGTAGACACTATCCAGAGTTTTACATTGGCTAAAAAGTTTAGTTGTTTACACAAATAATTAATCGTAAAAAATAAAACATAAACATTTTTTTTGATTGGTTCTGGTTGTCAATGCTGGTTGTGAAATAACGGAGAATAATGTAAAAGAATAAAATTGGATATTTCGGGATAGGGAAGGTATTTTTACCTCATGGTTCTTTTGGTTTTACGAATTTATTTTAATTAAATTAGAGTTTAGTATGAACATTGCTTAAAATTATATATTTTTTGGCCATTTTAACGTTTCATGCATTAAAGTAGCCAAAACAAGTCTTTATCTTGTAATCATCCTTTTACTTAGGTCTACAATGGAAACTCCATGTACAGTATTATAAATGAAATTTATTAATTATAATACAAAACTGATAGTAAAAGAAAAGAAAAGGGTTCACAATAAATTGTACAAACAGTGGGAAATGAATTTACTTTAAAATCTTTAGGCTAGGCCTATTACAATGGTTTTAATTTAGGTTCAAGTGTTATAACTTACTGCAAGGATCTTTATCTCAGGTGGGGTGATCGAGTGGCATTTGAATTTAATCTTGTGATATAAGCCTAATTAAATTTTGTTTTAAAATATAAAGTATGTTCGAATTATAGATTGGTTGAATTAATAATAGTCCTGAATAAGTTAAGCTTCTATTAGTTCTTGACTTTGAATTTGAGTACAAATGTCCAAATGTTAGGCAAAAAAAAAGTTTTAATGGCTTCCAAAGGGAAAAATGTCTATTGGAGTGATCTCACCAAAATTGATGTCTTCTTTGCAGTAAAATTCTTGATGTTATAAATGATTAATGTTCGTAACAAGGATAGGTCTTCTTTCAACAAATTCCACTAATTTTGTCCGAATAATGTACTTTTTTTTTATTTTGATATTAAATATGTAGTATCCAATTTACATCTTCATACTATCTTGGCTCTATTGGAAGTGATGAAGGTCTGATGCATTGTTGCACTCACATATATCAATGCTGACTTAATCACATAAAATTGTAGGCCACTGTTTACACATACAGGGTGAGTTTTAATTGTCCCCCCCCCCAACTTTTTTCTACATATTTTCAAATATCAATCCCAGACCACTTCCAAACATTGTTGGATAGTAAGTACTTCATTTTGACAAGGTGGTCATTTCCGGCCGCCATCTTGGATCCGCCATATTGGATGCAAAATATTTTTTTCAAATGTAAAGGTGGGGTTGTGACCCATTATTGCGAACTAGATTTTTACTCTGATTACAATGCCGCAAACCCTTTAAAAAAATCGCAAACCCTTAAAAAAAATCTTGATCCATTCCAAAGTTGACTGAATATATTTTTGAAATATTTTTTTAATAAGTATTTTTTTCATTAAATGTTTCTTATTTTTATATACATTAGACCCCAAGGAACCATGTTGGGCAATAAAGCAGTTCAATATTTAGTAGATTATTAAAAAAATTCGTTACGTGACTGTAGCCTACTAAAAAAAACTGTTGGGATGAATGTTACTCGATGTGGGTCATATTCTGTTTGTTTGGACATTTCAAAGAATCAATGTATATAAATAACACATTGTAATTATTTTAAGCTTGAGTAAGATGCATCCTCCATTGTCATTATGTATATTTTCTGATTGAGATATTTAACATAATCATTTATGATAAAAATAGTATTGGGGATGGATGTTTTCAAACAATATGGAACTCATATCAAATTGTGCAGCCCCTTTGCAGTAGTTTTTAATGCTAAAGCTATCAGTTTATATAGAAATACTTGTAATGTTAGACGGCTGGAGCAGTAGGCCCAGACTCAATTCATCATTGTCGTTATTTGGCCTTGTTTTAACGACATGCCCTGATGGTTCCTAGCAAACCTCAAGCCGTTGCTCGATTTATTTTTATAACAAAAAGGAATGATGCTCTATGCGAGAGTAAGTCACTGAAAACGTACTTAGTTATCAACATTTAGTTATTTGGGATTGGTTTTTTGCCATAAGTAAAATCAGTTCTATATTCTAATATTAACAATGTACAAGTGTGTTAACTCTCGTACCTCTTTTATTAGTTAGCCTAGTGTAAATATTTTTCTGGAAGCACAAAAAGAAATCTCATAAGTCTCAAGTAGGCTTCACACTTGGTTGGCTGTGAAATTTATGAGTCTGTTAGCCTCCTATATATTTACGGAGTTTTGTTGGGGAACACACTTATACTTGCTGTTTGAATATGTATGCTACCTGTTACCTTTTTCACTGTAGCCTTGCACTTAAACAGTAAATATCTACAAAATAATACAAGTAGATCAGTATATAATTTTTTTTAATATTATGTATTACCATACTTTAGCCTTTTGAACTTATCAAGGTACTGTAGTAAATATTCAATAAAAGGTATCTCTGCTGGATTTCATACTGTGTAGGGTGAACTAATGTAATTCAAGTTAATGGCTAAACGTGAATATAGTTTTTAAAATGACACTTTCAGTTTCAGCCTGTAATGTACATAAAAAATTGAAAAGGAGTGCGTAATTAAGTAATCGATTATTCCGGATTAATGCAGTAACAAAAATTATTAATTTACATAAAAAAATATTATTTCATATCTTTTCTGTTTATCATAACTCTTTGTATCCTACCAAGGATCAATTTATGTAGATAACAAAATGGATTTCAGTTTCACGTTACAGCTCAATGTTTTACCAAGTTCTCTCGTAATTGAGTGTTCATTATCCCGATCGATGGTTGAGTGTTACTTATACCTGAGTGCCATCAGCGTATAGTACTCTTGAAACCACTTTGTACAGACTATATTTATCTGTTTTCAAGGCTTGTATGCTTATTTTATTCCTCTAACAGGAAAGTCAGTTATATTCATAGTTCCAGAATTCATTCCGCAAGATTAATTTTGTATTGTTTCAACCACAAACCAAGTATCTGCCGAGAAATGCATCTCCTGTAATAGGATACAGCACATAAGGATCGACCGGCGGACACAGGTAATTTAACCTTTTATTGAATGTCATATCGATCCGGAACAACAACAAACAACATAAAACAAACCAAGTAGTTGGATTATGGGTACATAAAATCACAACCTAAAGAACATGTTTTTAATTATAAGTCAATATAGGAAAGTACAATAGAGGTATCTTAGATGGGTAATAGGTTGTAACATCCCCTCCTAACAACTCAAAGTATGGTGTAAAAAAAAACACTTTGTTCACAACACTCTAGCCGACTAGACTTATCTATAATCGATACATGAATGGTCAGACCAAGTATATTAAATAAAGCAAAACTACTCCATTACTCCTGGTTGAATGTTGTGGATGAGCCTGAAAATGTAACCTCCTACAGCCAACATCCTATTTGAGCTGCTTGAAGTCACACCTGTGGCCATACTCTTCTGACTAAGCAGAGATAAGTGCCTCAATTTGTCGTAAAAGTGCTAGTTTCCAGTATTTTGCTAGTTGTTTCAAAGCATAAACAAATAAAGTTACTCTCCATACAAAAAAGTAGACCCAAAACAAGTTTAGATTTCCTACTGCACCGAGCGCTCTTCTAGCTTTTAGGTGACGAAAAACAGTTAACAACAAGATCTCCGGATTACGTTTGAATATGTATAATGATTTAAGCACGTGCATTCAGTAATCCGAATTGCTGCTTTTGGCAACTATAGTTTTGGTTCCGTTAAAGAATCATCTTCAGGGCCGTACTTGATGTCGTTCAGGATATTATCTCCACTGTATATAAAGGTCGTCATTGATGATACTACGTAAAACACACACGAACACGCACATTGATAGACGAACATTAAACATTAAAACAACCGAGTACTCGGGGACACGAGACAGGTGCGACGCGACCGGGTGGAAGTCGTAGTTCGAACTAATAAATATATATTTTTACTATTTTACAAGTAGAACTTTATTTTGAAATCGGACATATGAGTTCTCTAATCACTATATGTATTTGTATTCCTCTAAACACCAATACTAAGTACCATCAAGCCATGCTTAATTTTACACTAGCAAAGCAGATTATGTAGACAACAAATGTCAGAATATCGAATGTTTGCAATTTACATTCAGTTACCTATGCACAGTGCATGTGGTCGGTATTTGACAGGTCTTGCAAATAGCATAGTCACATGGGTATACTTTCAATATTATCATTTCGTACACAACTACTTATTTAGTTTGCACATATTTTAATGCCTTAATTTACTTTGCAACAATCTCTTTGACATACCTTGAGTAAAGTTAATTACACTATAATCAACATACAATGTCCCGTAGAGACGAACACAAAGTGTAATACTAGATGGTTACATGTAATAACGCTCTGTGGGTGGACTGTGTAACTGTTATGTGTTAGGTACACCATGTTTATGTCTACTTTTCATGAGAAACTAAATTAGTACATCCCTTCACATTGCATACCTATAGGTCCCCATTCCCCGCATATTAAAATTTAATAATTTCAATTAATAAACTATACCTAGTAACGTAGGTGATTAAAACATTGGAAGAAATACAAAAATATTTGCTATAAGGCCAAGACAATTTTCTTATTAGCGCATAAATGCCAATGCCAATAATTCCAGGATTCTATTATACGATAGTTACAAATTAGGAGCTCATAACATTATAAGACATTTTAATACTCTACCGTCTACACACTAATTGAGGTGGATAAATATATAAATGATTAAATATATTAAGTAAAAGTAAAAGTATATTAAGTATTAAATATATTGAATATATTAAGTATAGCATTGTAGTCCTAAACAATCATCAATATATTACTGTGAAATTTAATAAGGACCTAAAACCTAGTAATTAAAAGGCTAAAATATACATATAGCTGTATTTGTTTCTTAATAATTATTAAAAATGTAAAATGCAGCTAACGAGCTGCATTCACCTTAACTTACAAAAACATGAACAAACATGATAGTCAAAACGCTTTTAGCAATTACTATGATTTAAAATTATTTTAATAATGCGTAAAAGGAATTTGAAATGATAAAATGATATTATAATGCATACTAAAGGTAGACAAACGCGGCAGAAGCTGTCTCAATCAACATTAGACACCGTAAAGCCTGTCAAAACATTTACTCTTCTCAACGACTTATAAGTTGCCTTGAGAGCTCAATAGAAACTTGAAGAGGCCTTAACTTATTTTTATTGGTGTTTTCTTTTGGGATTCAACTTCTTATTGAACCAATATTTGTGGTATCAAAATTAATAGTGAAATCAATTTAAAAAACTTAAGAGTTCACATTATTGATCACTGTTATTAATGAACAAAGGGTTTTTAATAAGTGTTTTCTTCTACTTATCTATAAAGCATATTTAGTTGAAGACACGTTTAACCTAAAATTTTAATATTTGGTCCAGTGTAATCATGCACAGAGGTGGATATGTCCGTACGTTTACCTATTCAAACCCATAATCGAAACTGCAATTTCTCGTTTAATCGAATTATTAAATCAAATTTCAAATTAAATGTAATAAATTAAGTTCAACCACCCAACGAATATTTATGTTGGATTAATGTAAATGCTTATTTGCTTTTAATTTAGTGTAGTGTACTAAATGCTATGTTATGTTTTCGAAGAGGTTTATTTTATAATTAGATATATGTATTTGGTACAAAGATAAATGTATTGTTACAAGTCAGGAGCCCCGCGCAACAATAGCCAGGTGCCGTCTCAAAAGGGTTGTTTGTTTACACGGGTTTCTCCTAGCGCACCACTGATAGACAATAAACCCATGTCAACGGACTACCTCAATAGGGGCCCTAGAAGCTTCTACACTTCTACGGCGTAAACACCTTTGTCTAGGCTACCAGGGGTCTCCAGAATGTTCCACGGCAAACTTATATAAGAGACCGTCTTCCGGCACACGGCAGTTGAGTTGAGCCTTCCGAGAATCGTCGCAGCAAGCGCCCGTTGGTGTTAGTGACCAGTGCTAGTGCTAGTGGCAGTGACAGAGAAGTGACGGTGTAGAGACAGTGTAGTGACACTAGTGACAGTGTAGTGACAGTGTTGTGACAGAAGTAGTGATAAATCCTGTAGAGGCTATATAGCTGTAAGTAGAAACACTGTAAATTAGAATAGGCATTAGCTAGGTTTAGATAGGGTTAGTTAGGTGTTAGGAAATTGTAATATTTGTAAGTAGAGAGAAAATTAGTGTTAATAAATAGTTTTTATAAAATCGCCAAGTTTTTATTGTAAGGAACCTGTTAAGCCCACAACAGTATATATCATGTATAAAGGTTTAGATAATATTCACTCGAGTGTTAATTGTATCATAAGGTATTTAATTAACAACATCAATTCAATCCAGTAATATATGTAATGTAAGTCCTGTTACGTTAAGTCCCATTTATATGACATAGCTGGTACATGTATAGTACTCAGTAGTTTCTCAAACCGGTGCAGTTTACCATTGAATGAATGCTAAAATGGCCGTGCACTATGAATCACACATCAGTTTGAAGGATTATTGACTTTTGTATCTATTATTAGACTTTTTGAGTTATATTACTTTCCAATAAAAGTAACTAGACAAATTATTTGGACAGAGATGTTTCTCTCAGTTTTGTCAATATTGCAGCACTAAATCTGTAACATCCGATCACTAGGATATTATTTCTCCCGAGTTGGTACCCTTCGACAGGATGAAGAATGTGGTCGATTTTGCAGCCCTGAAAAACAATTAACTGTGTCCTACGTCTCCTGCTTGGTCCTAGCCTAATTTGTACAGTATTTTCTAGACAATTGAGTTACGTAGTCTTCTACTATTAACTATTAATTTGTATTGTTATCACACCTGATTGTTATTATTTTCACTGTTTCTTCGTTCAATACAAAACAACATGATATTAAATTTTAAAATACAAATCAATAAGAGAAGGTAATTTTCTTTTGAAAAGAGAGGGCATATTTTTTTAGGGTGCATGTCTAAACATATAGCCAATTTTGTTAGATAGAAATATATAATATCCAACCTCTAGGAATGTGACTAGAAGTCTAGAGCTGTTTGATATTTTTTATTTAAGGTTTATATGTATAAACAGACTTACGCCGCCACTGGCATATATTATCATGGCTTGACAGAAGTAAAACCCCGGTTCTATTCATCCTAGCAAGGACAAGTGAGGGCTGTAACAAAAAATTTTGTATGTTAATACAATAAAGCTAAAGAAAACTAAGGGGCTCTAAATGATCAAGTCGGATGACGGTTAAAAATCGAAAGGCGATATTTATCTATATATTTTAAGTCAAGTAGTAAAAGGTTATTAATTAATTTATGCTCCACCTCACTATGGCAGTAAAAGCTCGTTTTCAAACGCAAAAATGAGCATGAATGTATGTGAGCGTTATTTATCCATCCGCTGTACGTGAGACTATGAATACATTAGTATGGTGCCTCGTATGACGTTGTATGATTGTAAAAAAATATAAGATTGAGAATGTTCAAGTTGTTGAAAGGGAAGATTATTTTGTGAATTCTCTCAAAAAACACACCTAAGTTTTAAAGTAAATATTTAACAATGACAACACAAATCATGCAAACTATACAACATATGTTTACATATGTTTTAGGCCTTTTTCAAGACTCACCCTAATTTTGATAAATTTTTATTCTTTTATAATTATAGTTCGTTTTAAGTTTGATCTATTCGTTAAAATTTCCTATTATGAATTTTGGTACGTTTCAATGTATATCTTTAGATCAGTGACCAACCTTTTTACAGTAGAACTATATCGTTTATACTTTAGAATCAATCGTTAAGTTTTTATAGAGAGATTAAGTAATTTAATCTGAATAATTGACCCTCATTTCGTAAATGTAACGTAAGGAGTTTTGACAAAATCACCATTGATGACTCTCCACTTAAAAAAAAACAAACTATGTCGAGATTGATCTGTACAACAAGGGCTACCAACCTACCAACTTAAGGCAATAGATTAGCAACAATTAATTCAATGATTATAACTTAATTAAATGTTCCTACTGTAGCAAATCAGTATACGACTCTCACACTAGATCTTGTAGCAAATATTAGAATATGACGTACATTTGTATATGTCGTGAATGTTACGTAAAATGTCCACGTGTCTACTTTTGAAAAATTTATTAGTTACTAGATTTTACCAATGGTAAAGTCTCAGTATTTATTAAAATCCCATTTTGCCAAAAGATTATTTAGAGCAAGCTCAGAATATTTTACCAATTACTTACTATTGAAGTTCAATGAATCTATGGAATTGTACTTAGATCTCTTTATAGAAGTGAGAGATCATCTTAAGTGAATACAATTGAGTTTATTCAGAGGCCCAAATAATTATCTCCACATTCCATCCAAGGGAAGTATTTCATTTGATCGTTTTGATATTTCCTACGTTTAACCTACGTTCTCAATATCACGTTTAATCTCATTTAAATTAATTCTTTATAATTTCAGCAAAACATACCTAAATCCGTTGGCTATATCATAGCATTTATTCGTAGAAACTAAAACTTTAAATGGTTGAAATAGAGATCCTAACGTTATACACGAAATCATTTATGTACTCGTATTAGTTTGAATCATAAAGAGATGTAAATAGAAATAACTTCTTAATCAGCATCGAGCGTGTTATTAAATTACCTGAAAGTGCAAAAATACATCAAACAACACTAATTGTAATAATATATTTACAGCTACAGTATACTGTTCGCCTACAAGACGGTAAATACATATGAAAGATGGTAAGGGGTGATCCATTCGATCCATTCCAATCATCAGACCCAATAGGCGTTCAAAGTAACTTAAAATATTAATAAAATAGCTTATATCTTACAGTGCAAAAACTATGCAGAATACTGACTTAGAAAGAACAAAACAATGCTTTCTACGCTACAATGAAAGAATTCTGTTGAGGTAATCAAACAAACCATCTACTTACGCAATAGGCATACTTTCAACTTAATCCAAGTTTTTAAGGCTCTACGGGCATTTTTCAATAAGCATTTTTGTTCCGTTTTGAAATTTTCTCCTTCTATTTCATTGATATATTTAGGTAATTTATTAAAAAAAAAACCCCTTGACATAAGGGCTATTTTCCGTCCTTTTGAAATATCTCCTCACCATGAAAAAATCATTACCTTGTCTAGTGTTGTGGTCATTAATTTGTCCTACATTTATTTATTTTCTTGTTTTGCTACCAACTTTCCAAACAAACCAATTCACAATTTTTTTTAGTAAACAATTCATTTTCAAGATGTTATACTAAGGGTCAAGCCAAACATGCAAGGGGACTGTCATAATTAATTAATCGCAATAACTTAACAACAAACTAAAAACCTGAACGAATGTAAACTAACAATAGAACAAGTTTTATAAATAATTAACAAGGAAAAGAGTTGTACAGTCTATAATTATAATAAATAACAACGATAACATTAAAAATTAAATTGCCAGAACAGCAGCTAAATTTAACCAAACTTATAACCTGGCATAGATACGTTGCGTACAAAGTCACAATATTGTAGGACACCAAAATACCTTTGCTCGCAATCCTTGGGCTTACTTTTGCTACCAAACGCAAAGCTCTCTTTTGTAATAAAGAATTCTCTTGGCGTATGTGTGAAAAGATCCTTCCACAGAAAAGTCCATAAGAAAGAGATGGATTCACCAATCCAAAATAAACTGCCCTTAAATGTTTCACAGTCGAAATAGTTTGAAAACCATTTTAGGAGAGAAATACTACTCAAGTACCAACATGATCTACGTGTTTATCCCATGTAAAATGATTGACAAAAATAATCCAAGAAATTTACAAAAATCTTTACTATCCAGAGTCATATCTTCACGTACAATACAATATAATTCTCTATAATAATTTCTTAACAATATAATGCTATTTTCACTCTTAAACATTCAAGTATGTAACCGTAGGCCCTTAAATCCAAGCCATTATTGGATGAAAACAACTATGTTTTTTTCCCGTAAAAACTTCCCAAGAGTTGGCATTGAAGCTGTAAATTTACACTCGCTGTGTGTATTTTACAAAACAAAAATTTTCTTCACGTAGCATGAATCTCAAACAAGCGGTATCATTTTTCATTCGTATCCAATAATTTAGACACAGTACCACAATATTACCTTCCAAATATGCTTAAAAATTTTAACATTCTGATCAGAAATATTTTGAACTGAATATAAAACAATGTTTGTCTATACAGGGTCGGGCAAATGTGTGGATACCACTAGTTAACTTTTTGATGGGTGACACCAGGAAAACTAAACTCCACATACCTTCATTAAAAATAAAACTGCACTTTTTGGACGGTATCCCAATTTTTCCCGGGACCCCAAATTGGGGTATTTTGGGGGTGCTCTAAAATTATTTAATGTAAAGACCCATCGAGTTACACCTCATTTTAAAGGCCTTTATTAAAGAAGAATATCAGCGAAGACTAGAGGTCTCTATCTCAACCCAATACGACATGGCAGTCATTTTAAATTTTCATCAGCCTGAGAGAACCCACTTAAATGTAGGCATCATTGGCATCAATATCCCATATTAACTTTTTAGCGGGTTATACCAGGAAAACTAAACTCCGCATACCTTCATAAGAAACAAAAATGCACTTTTTGGTTGGTATCACAATTTTGCCCGGGACCCCGAAATAGGGTATTTTGGGGCCAGCTCAATAATTTTAAAAGTAATGCCCCATCGAGTGACACCTCATTTTAAAGGCCTTTATTAAAGAAGAATATCAGAGAAAACTAGAGGTCTCTATCTCAACCCAGTACGACATGGCGGTCATTTGAAAATTCATCGTACAATTTAACCTCATTAAAAGTTTCTCTCAGGCTGATGAAAATTTAAAATGACCGCCATGTCGTACTGGGTTGAGATAGAGACCTCTAGTCTTCGCTGATATTCTTTTTTAATAAAGGCCTTTAAAATGAGGTGTCACTCGATGGGGCATTACATTTAAAATTGTCGAGCTGCCCCCAAAATACCCTATTTCGGGGTCCCGGTCAAAATTGTGATACCGACCAAAAAGTGCATTTTTGTTTCTTATGAAGGTATGCGGAGTTTAGTTTTCCTGGTATAACCCGCTAAAAAGTTAATATGGGATATTGATGCCAATGATGCCTATATTTAAGTGGGTTCTCTCAGGCTGATGAAAATTTAAAATGACCGCCATGTCGTACTGGGTTGAGATAGAGACCTCTAGTTTTTGCTGATATTCTTCTTTAATAAAGGCATTTAAAATGAAGTGTCACTTGATGGGGCTTTACATTTAAAACTTTGGAGCTACCCCCGAAATACCCCATTTCGGGGTCCCGGGAAAAATTGGGATACCGTCCAAAAAGTGCAGTTTTATTTTTTATGGAGGTATGTAGAGTTTAGTTTTCCTGGTGTCACCTATCAAAAAGTTAACTAGGGGTATCCACACATTTGCCCAATCCTGTATTATGATCAATAGAAGTATATATTCCATATTTGCATGTTGGGTACGATAGAAATCATTAACCTATTTGTTATTTTATATCAAACCTTTCCTAAATGTGTATAATAATGTGTTGTTATTAGTGTATATGACAATCAATTATAAAGTGTGATCTACACCAAATTTAAAAAGTAATGCTTTTTTCTTTCTTTCATTCCATCCGGCAAATATTATTTGTTGGGTGCCCAGAGATAAATCTCAGGAGTCTCAGGTAGGCTCCACACATGGTTGGCTGCAAAAGTTATGAGTCTGTTACCTTCCTGTATTTACGAAGTGTTTTTATAAACAGACGTTACTTACTTGTAATTGAATAAATAGGCTGACTATTATTTTTTAGCTCTAGCATTACAACAACTATACAATTTTACACAAATCTGTCTTCATCGGTAAAGTCTTTCTAAATTAGTTTAAAGCGTATATTTACGTTTTTAACTTATAAAAGTGCTGAATATTTAATAAGAAGTATGTGTGCTAAATTTAATACGACAGGAAGAATTATTTTATCCAAGTGGATGAGAAACAATTCTAAAAATAACACTTCCAGTTTCAGACTGTAATTTAAATAAGCAAAAGAAAGAAGTGCACATTGGAGTCATCAATTATTTCGGAATAATACGGTAGCAAGATTCCCTCACCAACATCAAATTGCATCTAATATATTTCACTAACTCTTCGTCTCTTTAGCCAATCCGACAAGGGTGAAATATTCTTAAGTAAATAAAAAATTATATTTTAGTCCTGTATGACGACTTCTTGTTTTTTGCGAATTCTCCATATACGGAATACTCTATTACCGTAGGTATCATGGCCAGACCTGTACCCAGGACCGATTTACTTTTTCATTTTAATGTCACCAGAGGCCAAATCTTCCGTTCAAATATATATATATATATACATATTTATGTATTTATTTATTTATAAACATATGTATATACAGTGTATGTGTGTGAGTGTGTGTCCGTAATCACGATAACTCTAACATGACATTTGGTACAAAAGTGTGAACCTACATTTATTCGAACGATTTTGCGACCCAGCGTGATTGGGTTATAGGAATGGTGGTAAATGGGGGGCGTTATGGAGTAATCGGTTTTTCCCATTCTTAACCCTAAAAACATATAATTTCAAAATTTCTTTTAAGTCATTTTCTAGAACGTGAACAAAAGAACAATTTACTATATTGAAGTGATATGCCTAACTGTTTTACAGAAAATTAAACAAAATTAAAAAAATTCCCATGTTATCCTTATGGAGAATGAATAAACTATTGCTCGTTTATGGATATAAAATTTTAATTTAACAACAAATAATTGTATTTTAATGCGATTTAGCAATTTTGTTTATTTCATATTAAAGTATCAACATTTTAATTTCGAATAACGCCTTTGTTTTTATTAAAATAATTGTTACCTATTTAAAAACAATAAATCTGAGAATTTTAAGATAATATTTTAGTGTAGGCAGCCAGGTAAATGAAGATTCGCGTAGTCTGCAGGTGTGCTGTGACGGGGGTATTTTACAGTTCTTTTATAAATTGAGTCTTTAATTTCTCAATCAGTGGTCAATCGCATCACTATGACTGAGTGTCATTAAAGGCACAGCTTGTTACACGTGTTGATTATCTGTGTTTAAAGGCGCACTTGTTTATTATTTCTCTGTCAGTTATAGTTTTACTTCCAGACGTCCATCCTCAAAATCCACTTTGTATCGTATCAATAACATATATTATAATGTCAAAATATTATAGACTATTAAAATAAAATTATATAGGACCCTTATGTGAATACTATACTTTCGTGCAAAAAAATATAATTCTATTAACTATAAGGATATGTCTTAAACAATTTATTTAATTATTACTCTATAGAAGACTAAATTCACCTAAAGTTGATATAGGAGTGGTGTGGGCAAGTATAATGGATAAAGCAAACCTTAGTCCAGGTGTTCTATCAAAAGGTTTCATTCATATGATCTTGATGTCAAGCTGTAATGAAATCTATATAAAATATATTAATTGATAAAACTCTTAGCATATACGAATACTATTGAAAATAATAAGCTAAAAGATATTAATGTATCGGTGTACTGTGTATTCCTTCACAAATATTTGTCATGTGTATGTAGGAAGACGATATTGTGTAACGTTTATATTTGCAACAATATTTTAGCGACAAATTCGATTACAAAGCCAGTATGTTTGGTCGACAGCAAGTTATTCATTTACCTAGAGTGCTTGGCTACACTGTTCAGGCAATGTTTTCAGTTCACACAATATAAAAACTGACAATCGTACCTAACTGCGTTGGCTTTACCCGTTTAAATGTTTTAAGTGCCAAATAGTGTCATTAAAGTGAGATTAAGTCTTCTGGATGAAATAGGTCAAAAAGTGTTAACTGAATGGATATGATTCAATAAAAATTTATCGTCCAATTATTAAGACTGGAAAATTAAAACTTTTAATTAAGAAAATACACGGAGATATCAATTTGTAAGCTACATCGACACCGAAGAAGGATTCAAAACGTGACTAATCCGTGATGTTGAAAGGCTTTAAGTATGAAGCTTTTACGTAAGTAAGGACGAGTCCTTTACCAAGACATTATTTTTAGGGATATTTCTGAGGTAAATAATTTTAGGTTATCGCACTTAGAATTTTCATAAAAATCTAGAAAAAATTTTCCGACCTGATACAAAATGTACACAATTACTTTAAGACGAGTTCTAACATCATCATGTGCCTTTTTAAGTCATAAGAATATGAACTTTGATGCTGAGCTCTAATTAGAACAAATGGTACTTTGGTATTATACGGAAGCCAAATATTTTACAGCGCGCTGCGGTGGTTATGTTAGGTTAGGTTATCATTATATGTCTGCAGGACTTTCCTCATTTAGTTATGAATCTAAAGATACCACATGAGTCATACTTTCTATTCATTATAACCCACCCCAACTGCCGCAGTACGCTGTATAAGGGCAGCCTCCGTATAATACTAAAGTACCCATCATTTTATAGTCAATATACGATGGCAAAAAACCCCCACCCCACCTTTTTAACTAAAAATATTACACTAATCAACGTTATTCTTTTAATATTAACTATTCAGTTAAAAAGACGGGTGTAAATGAAAGACAATAAATGCATCTTTCATTAGGAACGGAATTATAATAGCTGATGTCGATACTACTGAGTTGATTCATTAATGTTAATTAAGATCGCGAGACAATTTTAAAATAATTTTTCAGATTTTTAATAAAACCGTACAGTTTCATCTGGCTTTGTTTTAATATTTCCACATCACAGTAACAGGTTTGTTTTGTATAATTAAGTTAAATATATTTCTATGAGTTTTGAGCGCTATCTAATTGTAATAATCCTCTTTTCAGAATATATACATTGTTATGTAAAAAGCCATTTGTTTAAGTTAAGCATATAAACCCTTAAGTTGAACAAAAGGCTTAGAAAGTTTATTTTATCACAAATTGTTGAAAAGTTATAAATATAGGACAATATCCTATTTTTTATTACTCATCGGTAATTTTTGATATATTTTCCGTGTGTGTACTTTTTATTAATTTTGTCGCTTCACCTAGAGTTTTAATTTGCCCACACGAGCTTTTGAGTTAATCTAAGTTATTTAAAATTTCGAAATCTTAAACTGTAAATCTAAGTTGTAAATATAAATGTATTGTGTACTGTGTATTTGTCTGTGAAACAATTATTTAGTGAAATAAATTCTAATTTAAATGGGAAAAAAATCTCTTATATTTTACTTCATTTTACAAGAACATTTGAAAATATTAGTATAACTAATATAACATTTCCGAACTTTCTAGAACCTTGCCTTCGGGCTATGAGCTACAACAACTTGGAAGGAAGTTTTCTATTTTGAAGGAGAAAAGTCCCTTCACACTCCTACACAGTATTTCTTTTTTTTCCTCAAGGGGTTTTATCCCGGGTTAGTGACAACTCAGTGACTGCTATAAACTGATCTGCTTTATTATGCACTATATACAATATTTACAAAAGTGTCTTCAAATGTAATGGCCTTGTAGTACCAAGGCGACTATTAGTTTAGTGTCCAGTGCTCAACACCGTACTGTCCCTGGTGATCCTCTGGAATGCCGTCCCAACGGCGTACCTCACAGAGAGCAACCTGTCGTTGCCGTCACCTCTCGTCGAGTCGTCGGCTGTCTGGCTCCAACTGCCCAGCCTTCTAATAGTGTTGTAGACTCGTAGTAAATCAACGCTGTCTCCTGCTGACCGCTCTCGTCGGCTGTTTGGCTCCAACTGCCCAGACTAAAACAGAATCTCCTATTATATACCGTCCACTATTGCACGGAGTGGAAGGGGAAGATTCAAAGGATGGCTGGGGGCTCAACACGCCCGTCCATCCAGTGCGGGCTCAACACGCCCGTGCACTAAGGTACTGGGGGCTCAACCTCAATATATAGTATATATATATATATATATATATATATATATATATATATATATATATATATATGTCCGTGAACGTGATAACTGGAGTAATTTTTGTCCGATTTAGATGAAATTTGGTTTTTAATTTGTAAAACAGGATAAACTTGAATGAGTTCGCGAACCAGCATGATTGGACTATGGGAACGGGGGTTTATGGGGGTTTTATGGGGTAAAAATAGGTTTTCCCCATTTTTGACCCTAAAACACAAAGTTTCACAATTACTTTCCAAACCATTAATGTAGAGCTCTAAGAACAAATAATTTAGTATATTGAAGCGTTATTATGCGCCTAAGGGTTACGGAGAAAATTCAAAAGATTTTCATTTTAAAATTCCCATGTTATTCTTATGGGATTAATCCAACTGTTGTAGTTTGCTTATTTATGAACATATTATGATCAAATTTGGAAAATACATTAATTTCTTACTAAACTATAGTAGGTACCTATTAACATTTTACATTAAAAAACACTTTTTTATACTCTCCCTGTTGCAGCAAACCTAAGTACTCGTTAAACTAATTCTATTTAAATAGGGAATAAATGTGATATTTGTAAGGAGACATTTTAGTGTATATCCAATGAGGCAAATGTAAATTCTCTATGTCTGCAGGTTTGCTGCGGCGGGGGTATTTTTTATTACTCATTGGTAATTTATGATATATCAATACTGCGGATACTTTTAAAATGACAATATACAACCTGTTTCCATATCATGGATATCATTGCTACAAATATGTATGGCTGATTGCATAGTTGTTTAAGTAGAATTTTTGCTTTACTGTATTAATGTATTAAATTGGTAGAATTTATATTATCAGATAAAATTGTTGCATTACGTGGATATTACTTGCATTTTCCTTGAGGGTTTGTAATTTATTCTAGTATAAGAAGTACTATAGTATAAGTTTGAGTTTCAAATATATTTACCGTTTGTGTACTTTTTATTCTTTTTGTCGCTTTGTCTAGAGTTTTAATTTGCCCACACGAGATTTCTAGTTAATCTAAGTTATTTAAAATTTCTAAATCTTAAACTGTAAATCTAAGTTGTAAATCCAAATGTATTTGTACTGTGTATCTGTCTGTGAAACAATAATTTAGTGAAATAAATTCCAATTTAAATGGGAAAAAATTTCTTATAGTTTACTTTATTTTACAATAACATTTGAAAATATTAGTATAACTAGTATAACATTTCCGAACTTTCTAGAACCTTGCCTTCGGGCTATGAGCTACAACAACCGAGAATTTCCTTCTTTTTGCAAATTAGATTTCAGAAGTTAAGGCCTATACTATTCTACATCCGACCTTTTTGCACGAGATATGTTCTTTATAAATAGTTATATTAACTTAATATATAACCAATCTAGTAACTGTCGCAATAACAAACAAATAATCTAACAACTTTTGGAGGGAATGGATCACATAGTAACCAACTTGGCCATGCTGCCCTGACCTTTGTTCCAATGCTCAGAATGGCCCTTAATATTTCACCTTTTATTATAACAGTGACATATTATTCGTGATTCCGGAATCCGAAAGAGCGGCTAAATTGTCTTGATTAGTCTTCCACTCAAAATTGGTTGTCGCCATTAAATTCACTATGAGTTATGCGTTTAGAGCACAAACAAAATTCTGGGAGAAGAACTCCCTGACGACAGTGAAGTAAAGTTTGTATGTCATACGAATAAAGGAAAGTAAAGTGGAATCAAATTTCCATAAAAGGTTCGAATTTACTCCACCCACAATCCAAGCACTATTCCAGCTGTTGTATGGTAAATTAAATACTGATACAAAATATTCAAAATAATTAATTCAATAAAATGATGATTACAGACTGTATAACTGTTGTCGATAAAATCATTGATTGGTGTTCAAAATAACAAAGGTTTAATCAACCGATGCACCATGTTTATTAAACTCTTCCTCAAAGCCAAATAAACACTCTATCATCATGCTGATTGGTTTTTAGATTGAGTGTTAGGTAATGCAACGTGAAAACCAATTTTACCCATAATGCGGGAGATAATTGAGTGTTTAGGTGAGAGAGACATTTATACGGGATCAGTAACTTGAAATTGAAACTATGTGGCTTTTACTGTAAATAATTAGAGCGATAATTGGATAAGTGGATAGTTGGGGAGCGAGCTGGCGTAGTGGTTAGAGCGCGGAACTTCAGTCCCTGAGGTCCCGGGTTCGATCCCCGCCAAGTCACTAATGGATTTTATCTAAGTGATAATGCCACAACCCCTAGGTTTAGCCTGAAGTAATTTAAAAAACAATCCCAGGCTCGTGCCTAGCGTCTTAGGACAAAAACTAAAAAAACCTAATAATTCAGAGTACAATCAAAGTGTCTGTCTTTCTACAGTCTTGGTATGTTCCGAATGGTTCCACCAGGAATATTTTTTCTGAGGCACCAATTTTAACGGCACTACAATAACCTGGATGGCAGGACAAATTGGCCAGTAAACCAGCTACATTAAAGAGACCAATATGCTACTTTGCTTTGACATATGTTATTCCCGACATTAACCAAATATACCTTTATGACTAAACTAAACTCCTTTTATAATTTAAATCGGTAAGTGAAAGCTTGCTAATCACTATATCTCTGAAACATAATAACTTATCCATGGTGGTTTCACCTAAGGTCTAATTGTAAAGAAAATAACATTATTTATTTATAAAGGAAATAAACATTATAGCGAATAAACATTATTTATTTATACAGGATGGAAATACAGTTGTTGCCAAATAGCTATTAGCAAGAACAAATATGTGCTGGATTCACTTTTAAAACTAGTATAAAAATTACACATATGTTTAGGCTTTTGCAAAAATATGAAACAAAATACATCCTATGAGTGGAAATTAATAAAAATTATAAAATGAATGATCATAATCAAACCAAACACCACGGTATAGTCACTGATTGTTAAGATTATAAGTTATTTCATAAACTTGTTCTATCCTGTTGTATATTTAAACTGCTCTACCTGGTTTAGTTAAACGTATTTTATCCTTCAAAGTAACAAAATGACAGGTCACAAGATATTTAGATATCAATTGTTAAAATATTGAAAAAGGCTATCTTTGTAAAAAGGTGCATGCCTTTTTGGGTTGGCATTGAGCTCTATTTCACATTTTATTTTAGGGTGTGAAAATAGCTCAAAATTTCAGTCGAACTTATAAACCATCATCTTCTAGTATACAATTTATGAACTAGTTATATCCAACCTTTAGCGTTGGTCTTGAAAGATTTCAACCCTCAAATATCTAACATGTCTGTATTCCTTTATTGGTTGCAGTTATATCCAAATTGTAAACTTGGAAGGAGATATCATGTGATTGTGATTTAAAATATGTGTAAACCAATAGACACATCTCTAGCTGTACATCTCTTAGGTACCGGGTAGCCGTCGGGTTGTCTTGGCTCCTTCGACAACAAATGGTATGGTATGGTATGGTATGTACATCTCTTATTCATTTCCACATCTTTACATGATTTTACAAGACATGTTTTAGGTTTTTTATCTAGTACCTATTGTATTTTCACAACATATTTTTTTCATACCTTTTGACGCAAATCCTTAGTACCCATCAATCCATTGTTTTAGATTTTTACACTAGGAATATGTATGGATGTAAATTTATTTCGCCACATTACCCAGTTGGTTTCTGTTCTCTTTATAGACCATTGTTTACAGATAAGGATTAAGTCAGCTCTGTGACAGAAAAAATCAGCTGGGGTCTGGTAACCTACTCTAATATGACACTTTAAAAAGATGCATAGTTTATTTTCTTAAATGTGCTCTCAAAGTAGCTGCATAATAAATAGTGGACATGTTTGTCTAGGCAAGATTTACAAACAAAAATCCAATACACATATACAATATCCTATTATTGTAATTAAAAATAATTAATATGGTACAAATTAGATAAAATTGCTCTATACAATACGTTGGTATTGTTTTTAGAGTTTGGTCGCCGTTTATGATCAAATGATATTTAAAAGGTTTAAATATTCTCCTTTTAAAAAGTTGACGATTCTGTTTAAATGTTGTGTTAAAGTAGTGAAGTGTATGTTTTAAAGTGTTGCGATTGTTTGTATAAGCTTTGTTTTACATAACCTGTTATCAAATTCGTTGATAAATCTTTCTTCTGGAGTTTGTTTAGGAATCCGTAGTGCTGAACTTCATTATAATCTATAAAATAACATTATTAATAATATTAAACAATAATATTATATTACTAGGAATCGAAACATTTACGAGTTCATAAACTAGAGCAGAATATTCATATATTAGTTGTATTAACTTTCATTCTTAGGTAAATTATCAGGTTATAAGTCAGATTACGTAGACAACAAATGTCCCGATTTCCAAACTTTGTAATTGTAATCCAGTCATTCATACACAGTGCATGTGATTGAATCTAGTATGATTTGGTTGGAAACAATGAATGAATTATTATGTATACAAGTAGAGTCGTATTAACTCAGATCAACGTAACGGTTTAGGCAGCAGACACATATTTGTTATCGGAGCTAAATGTTTCGATTTATTTATAGTAAGTAAAGATTATGCATTTTTATATGTTACAAACAGAGTGTTATCTCTTTCAATGACTATAACAGAGGTAAATATATGAATATAAAATGAAAAACATGATGTGAAAATAATTTAAATATTAATAATTGAAGACTCTTTTGATTCTTTTAATGTTTAATAAAGTTCAAACAATTAGGGTTCTATTCCTTTAACCTATTAACACATTCAACCTTAATGCTACGTATTAAGTTGTACTGTTTCACTATGTTAAAGCATTTTTAACATAATTATTTGAAAGAATCATACAGATTTATTGTTATGGATATGATCTTCTTAAAATATCTTTCATGAAGTACTATAGTAGCAACGCAATATAATTATAGCTGTTATTAACTAAGTCATATTAAATTTTACCAGTTTCCTATGATTAATAGCTCTGTCTTGGTTAATAATTTTTTGTCTATCTGAAACTCCTATGCACCCGTTTTAAATATTTCAATTTTTAGTTATAATGAGTCTTATTTACGTATGTTATTCCTCAAAAACTCAAATATTAAAATGATAAATCACTTGATTTAATTTAGGGTTAGAATCTACAACTTTTACAGTATTAAAAAAAACAAACACTGTTTCGAATAACTATATGTTTAGTTTCGTTTCGCATTCCATTTTCTAAAGTTGTCATCTCCTGATTTGTTTATTGTTTTGATATTATTGTAATTTTGCCAATTTACGTTAAACTCAACAGTTTTATCTACAGTGACATAAGTATAAAAAAATACACATTATTAAATTAAACAGAAATAATCATAATTCGTACACTTTGTTGCTTCAATTGTCGAAATGTAAATTTATTTTCTAATTTATTGGGTAAAATATTTTCACTATTATTAAATCTTAATTTGAATACCATCATATTTTAATGTACCCAATTCTCCCCTGTACCCGTTTTACCTTCCCCTACCATCCTACGAGTTCCACTTGCCTTCCCTGATACCTTTCTACCACCGGCGGCGCCTCCAAACCTTCAGCGTCGTCCGGTATCCCTCCCGAAAGTTTCCTCGACCGTATCCAGAAGTCCGCTTCAAGGACCCTTTACCTAACCTGGCATAATCTGACAGTTTTGACAGTCGAATTGGAATCCACAAAAACAACGGACCGCAGTAAAGTCGTGTGCCCAATTGAGCATTGTAGGCGGGTAGGCCTAGATCAGCAGTCAATATTTAATTTATATTACTAGAATGACTTGGTTTAACTACAGACAATAGACCATTATTTTTTGTCTTTGGGTATACTTTGTCTATGGTTTAACATTACAAATCAAGTCCAGTAATATAAAAAGTGACCTTCTGGCTTTTTTATTTAGAATACACACTTTAAACAGATTAAGGAAATAAAGGAAATGTTTTGTAAAAAAGTTAAACTAACAAATATATTTATTACTCTCGGGTGCACGAAATCAAGCAGGCGAAAACACTTTAAACTCAAAAAATCTACAGATCTAATCACTTAGACTGACATGTGAAAGAGACGAGGACCTAATAAATTTGTCCCTGATAAAATATGAAAATATAAAAAAATACCCGAACCAATAATTTGAATAAAATATGCAATAGCCTAATTTGATTTTTTAATCGAAATTCCAATTGCATTTATTTTTAATTTTTCTATTTTATTAGTGAAAAATTAGTTAGGTCCTCACCTCTCTCACTAGTATTTCAATGTTATTAGATCTGTGCCAAAAAAAAGCTAACTCATTCGTTTATTTATTATACTCGTTCATTTATTATAATACCTTTGGCATGAACTTAAAACATTTAAATCCTTTAAAATAAAACTACCACCCGTTATAATTTGATTCAACCATTATACCACATGCAATTATTGCATGCTAAGTTTAGAACTGGCATTCTTATAAAATTGTTTTTAAATAATATATTTCCAACATTTAACGGGTTGGTTTAAACAACCTTTAATTAAACTAAACTCTGCATATCAGATGAAAAGTAAAAATCTGTTTGCCTTCTACATTATTTATAGACTCATATTTGTTTGTATGATGGCATCAGTCATTAATATAGTCAATGATGAACTTGGAAATTAAAACACTGCTACAATTCAATTAAGCTCGATGCTAAATAAGAATAATAATACTAGGCTGGAAACTAAATAATAAATTCAGTTTCTTTAAATGTTTGTCTTTTCTCCGTTATATTGATCTCATGATAACTTTACTACATTAAAGTATTATCATTGACTATTGGATATTATCGAATTTACTGTAATCCGCACATCACCCGCGGCTTCATCCGGCACACACGTATGCTGTACTCTTCGAAGTATATTAACACATATACTTCGATGGCTGTATACAGTACTTACCTTCTCACTTCTTCATGTTGAATCACAAGTTTTCCCTTACACCCTCTTTTTTCTTTCACACACTGCCACACAACACTACCGTCCTTGTTGCACATCTTTTTTCTGTATGAGTACCCACCCATAACTAAACATGAGTTACCTTAGGTTTCAGCTAGTTTCATTGCAACTTGTCACTGAACCTGTTAACACAAACTTTCCACTCCAAATGCCAAATTTTCGCCCTGTTTGAGGGATGGGGGGCCTCCCCAAACAAGTGTTTGGGATTTTTGACCCAACCACATTCCATGCGCCATTGCACACCTAAAATGTACTAAAGCCAGTTTCAATGTGTTTTGTCCTGTATTGTCCTTTAAATAATCCATTTACAACTGTGAAGAAGGTATAACATGATGAAAATAGAAATGAATAATATCAAAACTATGTCCGTGCACTAATGAAACTGTTCGCATACCTAGTGAAATTGTATTTTGAGTTTAATGAAATTATTATGATACATATTGACTGCTTCACAGATTAAACTCATTGTTGTAACCGGCATAAGAAAACATATTAACCCTCGTCACTTCTACATAACTGAGCAGACCCTTTGGTAATTTATGGCTTCGGTGCTCGGGATACTATTTTGCTTTCGGCGCTCGGGAGACTCGGCGCTCGGGAGACGCAACGCTTACCTACCACGGCGTGTAAGGGTGGCGCCTCTGATAAAGCTCCATCGAACACTCACGATGCCTTCCTGTACCAACCTGAAACTTTCCCCAACCTAAGCATCCCCTCCAAAAACCCAACGCCCCAAAATGCTCTAAAAACCACCCGCCACAGAGCCCAGCGTCACCTACCAGTACAGCTCCAGACAGGCCGGGTTGAGGGGAAGAGCGACGACGCCACCTAACCTCAATACTGGTAAAGTATTTCCACAGCCCCTTTGCAACAATGCAGAAACAAGGAGCAATGTGGCCTCGATGACGGCTGGACGACAACTGACTGTAAACTGACCTACTGCGCATGCGCGACCTGAAGCGCATAAATACGGAGCCGCTACAGCCCACAGGTCAGCTGGAGCAACTGAACTGGACACATTGACCAGAGCGGTTCACGAGCTGGTAAGTATCCTACTATTAGCCCATCCTGCTAGAGTAATCCATAGCACGATCCCATCCTGCTACAGCAATCCAAACACGACACCCCTCTCGCTCGAGCAATTCAAGCACGACACCCGTCCTGCTAGAGTAATCCGAGCACGACACCCGTCCTGCTAGAGCAATCCGAGCACGACACCCGTCCTGCTAGAGTAATCCAAACACGACACCCGTCTTGCTAGAGTAATCCATAGTACGATCCCGTCCTGCTAGAGCAATCCCAGCACGACACCAGATTAAATATACCGATATCTTGCTAGTGAAAACCCAGCATTCCCGGTGGCTATGATGAGTGTGGCCCTATTGTAGACGACTTGAAACATTGTCCAGTATCTGAGCTACCCTTCGAACCTTTCTTTCCTGACCCCTGGAATGAAACCCATCAAGGACTGAGCAAATCCTGGCATCTAGTGATAAAAACTACACGACTTACTCCGAAGTACATCATGAGCCGTGTCAGTCGGCTCAGTTTGAGAAAGGAGAGTATTTCTTATAGTACATATTGCGGCAGAAGCACTGTACGCCGACGCTCGCCAAAGGCCGTGGGCGAGTCCACTTTGTCTTTACTCCCCTTCTTCTCCGATTTGCTTGGAGACGTTCTCTCTCTTTGAAATCGTCCACCAAGATTGACGTTCCAAATTTTACCGGCACTATGGAGACTCAAGAAAGAAGATTTTCCAAGTTCATTTTGTTCGACCTTCATAAAATGCAATTTTAAATTTGTTTTTGACACCAAGCCAGGTATGTCAAATCATTGTATTAGATTAATTGTCCGTTTTTTCATTTTTAAACTTAGCCATTTTTCCCTCAAACATTTTGTCTGTTCTTGAAAGCGTTCACAAGAGATTTGTCCTTTTTCTCTATATTTGTGTAAAATGATGTTTAAAATGTCTTTTAAAGTTGTTTAAATTGTTTAACTTGTTTTGTCAAATGTTTAAAATTGTAGTTGTCAAAAATTTTGTGCTTAAAGTTAGTTTTTGTCTGGTCACAGACAGGAAAATTTCATGTTGGTGTTCAGGACACACGTGTTCGACTTTGGTAAATTTGTTGTTTTTAATTATTTGTGTTGTTCTGAGTCGTCATTTGTTTGTGTTTACAGGTTTTCCAAACTAAAGTAAAGTGAAAGAGTTAGTTTTTCCTTTTAACAAAATCCACAGGCTAGGCCTAGGCTGGAAATTGTATTAGTATTAGTAACAGAAAACTGAATGAAAATATGTATTGTTTTGTTAAGCCAAGAAAAGCAATAGAGATTATTTGTTTAACCATGACTAACAGAGATTTAAATTTTTACTTAAAGTGTTATGTAAATTTAGCTCTGCCGTAAACTCCCGAAAGACCAAGTCTATATTCCTTGAAAGGGTTAGGTTTGATAATATTCTGAAATACTGATTATTTTCAACTTTTAAGTAGGCCTGTGTAATTTTAAAGGGCTCCTGTACTGGACCGACAGCAGCGGACACATCATGCCTCCTGATCCTGACCTAGTTCGGAGCAAGACGAGGGCTTCGCCCCCGGACTAAACCAGGCCTAACCACAACCAACTCGCAGCGGAAGGACTTCACCCAGAAACATTCTACGAGAACTTTGGCCTTCTTCACCTCTACAAACCAGGTGCTATCTACTCCATGTTATCATTATTATTCCAACGTTTGCATTCAGCCTACCTTCAAGAACAGTTCATTTATATCAAGTTTTTCCCCAATTTAAAGTTTTACCGTTTCAATTTCTTAAACTCTGTAGCCTAGCAAATTGAGCTTAGTGTTTCCCTAACTAGGCCTACTTCTTATTTCTGGACTAAACTACAGACTAATAATCCCCTTGTGTTTTTTACTGTTTCAAATTAAATGATTTTATTTCTCTATCGCTGCGAGTTGAGTTGTGGAACTGGAACTAACAAAAGTCAACAAGAATACATTATTTATATCACGGGTCTACGAGTTTTTTTTAAAAAGGCTACAAGAATTCATGTATTTAGTAGGGTGTCACATTTCCTTGTTATTTCATTATTTTGTGTATGTACCATGTTATGTTAGAAATAGGCTAAAAATTTCTGTTCTAACGGGGAAACTTTCGGCCCAATTGTTCTAAATTTCATTTCGGTTCACGCCAGTACTAAATTCTTCCCCACAATTTTTGCCATTTTAAAAATTCTATTTCTTACTGTTTAAATTAAAATTCTATTCTGATGTTAGTGTATATTTGTGTATAATTGTCTTATGTTGCTATTTAAATATTTTCATGTCAATGTTGAGTGTAATTTTGAACTGTAAGGTTGTTCGAACGTTTTTCTTTAAACGCAACTTGTTATTGATATTTTGGTCAAATACTATTTTTAAATGATTTCATTGTAAGGTCATTTCAATTCAACGTCTGTTTTATGTAATATTTTAAATTTCTTGCCTTTTAAGATTCATATTTTTAAATTTATCATTGTCCTAAACCTTTTCCGAGTAGGCCTAACCTAACTTAAAGTAAGGATTTTCTTCTAGTTACCAGCTTGGTCCTTAAACTTAAACTTGAACTTCAACTTTTGGTAAAGTTTATATATACATAAATGTTTTAAATGTTTTGGTAAATGATTTAGGCCTAACACTGGTATTGATTTACATTCTAAGCCTTGTACCAATTTGTATATATTATTTCGCTGTTGTTTAAGGGCGCATATTTGTTAATATTTTTAATTGAGTTGGTAATAAAAGATGTTAATCACTTTTCAGTTGTATTTTTTGAACACCTGCAGATCTCTCATGAGCACAGAATCTTGGTAAAAGTTCCACGTACCATTTTGGGGTCTGGGAACTCAGTCATGTTTCATTTGGTAGCAGAGCGGTGTTTTTTTTTTCAAATGGCTCAGTAATTTAGAGTGTTTGTTAGCATTTTAATATTTCTGTGTTCTTGGGGGTCTGAAGGTGATTCAAATTGTTTTCAGGTCATGGCCGTTGGATTTTGAAATTTTCTGAACTGTGTGTTCCTGGGTATCAACATGAAAAACTTGTTGGAATTTGTCTCATTTGTTGTTTTGTCATTTCATTGTGTTTTGTATTTCCTTGTGTAGATTTAAAAAAAATGTTTCGAGTTGTTTTCACGTAGGCCCGTCATTGATTGTCCCGTTTTGTTCGCGTTTTGGTTAGGAGCCCTGGCAATGGTGTTTTTTTGGTGAATTGTTAATTGTAAAAAAAAAAAAAAAATTTGCTGTCGTGTTTGTTGTTTGTATTCAAATTTTGTCGAGATGAGTAATTTAAACCCCGATTTTCTGCTGAAAAAGGAACTCCAGTTTGAAGTTGCCTTGCGAGGTGAGACCCCGGCTTTGAAGGTAGCTGATTTGAGACGTCAACTCAGGGGACTCATAAAGGCCAACAAGCCCCCTACCTCTGCTGTGAAGAATGATCCCGGTGAAGAATGGGAATTTTGTAAGGAGCTTGCTGAGGAATTAACTTTAGGTGTGAAGGACTTGGGCGATTATCCTGATCTGGGTTCCAATGCTGTTCAGCGCTTGAGAGTTCGTCTTGAACATCTTGAAAGACGGCTAAATGCCATAGATCCTGTTCAGGCTGTTGGGGAGGATAGCGAAGTTACTGTAACTCTTGTGCTTCAACAGGTCCGTGAGCACTTGTGCTTTTTATTAAATCCCAAGCCCAGAACTGCCACCGGGAACAAGGAGTTGGAACAACCTACTGTCAATGTTGCTAGTGGCGGTAGTCAGGAGATCCAGACTCCAGACGAAATAGTGATTAACGAGAAGGATGAGTCGCAAACTCCTGCTACGAATGTAACTAATACTTCCAGTCCTGGTAATAAAATTCACAGTGCTGTATCTGGAAATTCACAGCCATCATCACAAACTGTGCAGGCTACTTCCAAACTCCCTGGAACCATGATAGCGCCACAATATTCTAGGCTTCCGAACCCAGTCAGCCAGGTTATGGAGAAGCTCCCCGTTACCGATGGACTCGAAGTACCGCAACTGTTGAATTTCCTTAGTTCCCTACTCCGTCTGAGAGAATTCCCTGGTGTGGATGACTCCACACTGCTAAAACTGGTGTACCCCTATTGTCGCAGCCCTTTGACTGAGAGAGTACTGTCATGTATCGAAGCTACCCGATCGTTTGATGATTTCCACCAAGAAGTTTTGGATTATTTTGTGCCGGGTAGGCTACTTCAACAATTGATACAGGAGAAATTTTACCGATTACAACGTCCAAGGGAGAGTCTGGCTAGTTTTGCTGCTGATCTTAAACATGTTGCTCGACTGCTTCGGGTTAAATTGGGAGAGACGGGAATAGTTGAAGTCATTCTGGGAGGTTTAACAGCCGAAGAACGTTCTCGTTTGGTTTTTTCGAGGCGACCGTCATCCTTCATTGAACTGGATGAGTTGAGCATCACATCACGAAACGTTGCCTATACTGACGGGTTGAGAAGTTCTTGTGCCCCGGGCGGTTCAGATATGCGGGTCCGAGAAAATTTGAAAAGTTTACCACTTATGAGTATGGAAGCAAATCCTTCACACAATACAGATAGGCCACGTACTGTTTTTACTTGTTACGGATGTGGCAGGAAGGGTCACACCCGAAGATATTGTAGAGCCACTCAAAACAGCAGGTTTATGCAGCCTCGACAGGAACCCCGTGAAGTTTCAAAAAACGAACAGAGCGGGGGGGAGAAGGAGAAATAAAACCGCCCCTCCGCAAAAGCCTCGGAGAAAGTAAAAGCAGTTGTTTCGTTACTCAACTTGCTAAGCAAGGTATTAGAGTGTCACCTGGTCACTGTCCTTATGTTCTGGTTAATTTTGGTGAATACCGTTGTGGAGCACTTCTGGACTCTGGATCCGCTCGAAGTCTATTATCACTGGAACTTTATAATCAGTTATTAAATCAAAATAAAATAAAATCAACTGAGACCATCAATCTACAATGTTTAACGGCTTCAAAGGAAATATTACCTATTAAAACTCAGATTCTTTGTAATGTCAAAATAGAAGGATTTTCATGGCTATGGACTTTTCTGGTCTCTGAAAAATTGGGAGTGGATTGCATCCTGGGAGCGGATTTTATTTCACATACTCAATTGGTTGTTGACCTTAGTCGGAGTAAGGGGTATTTCAATTTTGACAAGGAACGGTTTGTTAAGTTGGCTGCAAATGCGGTGGAAGCTACTCAGGTTTTCGAAGTGGATTGTGAAATTAAGGAGGAGAGAACTAAAGAGCCATTATCACACCTGAGCGATGATAGAAGACAGACACTTTCCTTGTTGTGCGATCAGTACCCAGATGTTCTTACTGGTAAATTGGGTTTAACCAACGTTTTGGAGTACACTATACGATTGACTTCTGATAAAATTGTGCGGTCACATCCTTACCGTTTTGCCCCACCCAAGATGGAGTTATTGCGACAGAAGGTCGATGAAATGTTACGACAAGGTGTTATTGAGCCATCCTCGTCTGGATACGCTAGTCCAGCGTTCCTTGTTCCTAAACCTGGGGGAAAATCACGCATGGTGATCGACTTTAGAAAGGTGAATGCCTGTATCGAAATTGATTCCGTTCCGTTACCTGACCTACACAGTGCTTTCGGCTGGTTCAGTAAAGCTCGATATTTCACCATTTTTGATCTGAACTCGGCCTATCATCAAATTCCCCTGGCTAAACAGTCTCGACACATCACCAGTTTCTGTGTACCTTGGAACTTATATCAGTACACTCGAGTACCCATGGGTTTGGCTGTAGGCGCTCAAGCACTTACACGTCTACTGGACATCATTTTTCATGACCTTAAATTTAAATTCCTTTTCAACTATTTAGATGACTTGTTAGTTTATAGTGAAACCTGGGAAGAACATGTACTACATATTGAAGAAGTTTTGAAGAGGTTGCGTAAGGCCGGACTAACTGTTAATCCGGAAAAGGTGCAATTCGCCCGTGAAGAGATATCCTTCTTAGGTCATTTGGTTTCTGCCAAAGGTGTGAGCATTGACCCCGCTCGGACTCAAGGAATTAGAGATTTCCCTAAACCACGAGACGCTAAGGGCATCGCAAGATTTCTTGGAATGGTGGGATTCTACAGAAAATTTATTCCAAATGTTGCAGATTTATCAGTACCTCTGAATTCTTTAAGGAAAAAAGGAGCTAAATTTATTTGGGGCAAGGAGCAGGAATCGTCATTTTGTGCACTTAAGGAAGCTATCATGTCTCCACCAGTGTTAAAGGTACCGGATTTTTCACAACCTTTCATCCTTCAAACTGATGCTTCATCTCAGGCACTCGGTGCCGTACTCCAACAAGAAGTGGATGGCACTAGACAACCAATTGCTTTCGCTTCTAGGACACTAAGCCCTCAAGAGAAGAAGGCGTCTTCGATATATGAATTGGAATGTTTGGCTGTTGTTTTTGCCGTTGATAAATTTCGTAGGTATTTGGAACACTCAGAATTTCTTCTCGAAACGGACAATCAAGCACTTTCTTGGTTACTAGCTCATCCCCGTCAATTAGGAAAGATAGGCAGATGGGTCGTAAAACTGTCCGCACTCAAATTCAAAGTACAGCACATTAGAGGAACGCAAAATGTAGTGGCGGATGCCTTGTCTCGCATGTTTATTCAGGAGAAAGGTGATTCTCAAAATACAATTATTACCTGCAATATGTTACTCTCTGATTTCCCTTTAGCTTTCACTGCACTTCAAAAACATCAACAAGAAGATCCAGAAATTGTGGAAATCCTAAATAGGCTTAAAAATGGAGAAGTTTATCCACCGTATTTATTGTCCAAGGGAGTTGTCTGTTGCCGCCCTCAGAGGGGAAATCGAAGTCCTAAAGTTGTTTTGCCAAGCCATCTCATCCCCATGGTTTTCTCATATTTCCACCAATCACCAGTGGGAGGACATCTTGGAATATTAAAAACCATTTCCAAGATTCGCCAGGAATATATATGGAAGGGTATGGACCGAGATATCGCTAACAGGGTTAGGAACTGCAATCTTTGCTCTCTTAGTAAGCCTGCGCAGAATACCAGACTAGGCCTACTAGCTTCGGAAGTTGCTGAAAGACCCATGGAAAAGATATTTATCGACTATGTTGGACCTTTTCCTCGTAGCAAGACTGGAAATACTACTCTTCTTGTAGCAGTCGATGCATTTACGAAATTTGTGTGGTTATTCCCCATGAGGAAAGCTACAGCCCGACTCACCATAGAAATTCTACAAACTCGTTTGTTTCAACATTTTGGTAATCCTATGAAATTGGTTTCCGACAACGGACCTCAGTTCAGGTCCCATTTATTCAAGAGGATGTGTTTCGGTCAGGGAATACACCATTTTACCACTTCTCCCTATTACCCCCAGCCCTCTCATGCAGAAAGATTTAACAGAAATTTGAAGTCAGCGCTCATTGCGTATCACGCAGAACAGCAAGACACCTGGGATCAGAACCTACGATGGCTACAACTAGCTTTCAACACTGCTCTCCATGAAGGCCATAAGGCGGTACCTTTCGAACTCATGTTTGGATTCAAACCAAATAACCCTTTGTCAAATGTTTGGAAAATCACTGATTTGTTACCCTCCATACCAACCCCGGATGTCAAAAACCTGTGGTCAGCCGCTAGACGGAATTTAAAGCGAGCCCACGAGAGACAGCGGGATCGATATAATCAAGGAAGAAAAGAGAACCCTTTCAAGATTGGACAACTTGTTTTTTGCTTAGCCCATCCCCTTAGTTCAGCAGTGGAGAAACGTGCTGGAAAACTGTGCTATAGGTGGACTGGACCTCTAAGAATTTCTAAATTTTTGTCACCTGTTACTGCTATGCTGGTCGACCCCACTACCGAAGAGAAGTTTAGGAAGGCTCATATTTCACATTTAAAGCCCTACACCGGGGATGCGATGTTTGATTCAGGAAGTGAAAGTAAATAAGAATAGTGTGTCTTAGGACTGATCACCCTCAAGACTACGTTCTCTCTGAAGTTTTCTACATCTCTCTCTATTCTATACAAACATCTATCAGCGCTGATAACCCCAGTTCACCTATTCTGGAAAACATTATGAAACTTCAGTTATCACTTGTTACCTGTTTGAAAATTTTGAGCCTGATGTCTCCTTTGGGGTGGGAGGTTGAGCCGTGTCAGTCGGCTCAGTTTGAGAAAGGAGAGTATTTCTTATAGTACATATTGCGGCAGAAGCACTGTACGCCGACGCTCGCCAAAGGCCGTGGGCGAGTCCACTTTGTCTTTACTCCCCTTCTTCTCCGATTTGCTTGGAGACGTTCTCTCTCTTTGAAATCGTCCACCAAGATTGACGTTCCAAATTTTACCGGCACTATGGAGACTCAAGAAAGAAGATTTTCCAAGTTCATTTTGTTCGACCTTCATAAAATGCAATTTTAAATTTGTTTTTGACACCAAGCCAGGTATGTCAAATCATTGTATTAGATTAATTGTCCGTTTTTTCATTTTTAAACTTAGCCATTTTTCCCTCAAACATTTTGTCTGTTCTTGAAAGCGTTCACAAGAGATTTGTCCTTTTTCTCTATATTTGTGTAAAATGATGTTTAAAATGTCTTTTAAAGTTGTTTAAATTGTTTAACTTGTTTTGTCAAATGTTTAAAATTGTAGTTGTCAAAAATTTTGTGCTTAAAGTTAGTTTTTGTCTGGTCACAGACAGGAAAATTTCATGTTGGTGTTCAGGACACACGTGTTCGACTTTGGTAAATTTGTTGTTTTTAATTATTTGTGTTGTTCTGAGTCGTCATTTGTTTGTGTTTACAGGTTTTCCAAACTAAAGTAAAGTGAAAGAGTTAGTTTTTCCTTTTAACAAAATCCACAGGCTAGGCCTAGGCTGGAAATTGTATTAGTATTAGTAACAGAAAACTGAATGAAAATATGTATTGTTTTGTTAAGCCAAGAAAAGCAATAGAGATTATTTGTTTAACCATGACTAACAGAGATTTAAATTTTTACTTAAAGTGTTATGTAAATTTAGCTCTGCCGTAAACTCCCGAAAGACCAAGTCTATATTCCTTGAAAGGGTTAGGTTTGATAATATTCTGAAATACTGATTATTTTCAACTTTTAAGTAGGCCTGTGTAATTTTAAAGGGCTCCTGTACTGGACCGACAGCAGCGGACACATCATGCCTCCTGATCCTGACCTAGTTCGGAGCAAGACGAGGGCTTCGCCCCCGGACTAAACCAGGCCTAACCACAACCAACTCGCAGCGGAAGGACTTCACCCAGAAACATTCTACGAGAACTTTGGCCTTCTTCACCTCTACAAACCAGGTGCTATCTACTCCATGTTATCATTATTATTCCAACGTTTGCATTCAGCCTACCTTCAAGAACAGTTCATTTATATCAAGTTTTTCCCCAATTTAAAGTTTTACCGTTTCAATTTCTTAAACTCTGTAGCCTAGCAAATTGAGCTTAGTGTTTCCCTAACTAGGCCTACTTCTTATTTCTGGACTAAACTACAGACTAATAATCCCCTTGTGTTTTTTACTGTTTCAAATTAAATGATTTTATTTCTCTATCGCTGCGAGTTGAGTTGTGGAACTGGAACTAACAAAAGTCAACAAGAATACATTATTTATATCACGGGTCTACGAGTTTTTTTTAAAAAGGCTACAAGAATTCATGTATTTAGTAGGGTGTCACATTTCCTTGTTATTTCATTATTTTGTGTATGTACCATGTTATGTTAGAAATAGGCTAAAAATTTCTGTTCTAACGGGGAAACTTTCGGCCCAATTGTTCTAAATTTCATTTCGGTTCACGCCAGTACTAAATTCTTCCCCACAATTTTTGCCATTTTAAAAATTCTATTTCTTACTGTTTAAATTAAAATTCTATTCTGATGTTAGTGTATATTTGTGTATAATTGTCTTATGTTGCTATTTAAATATTTTCATGTCAATGTTGAGTGTAATTTTGAACTGTAAGGTTGTTCGAACGTTTTTCTTTAAACGCAACTTGTTATTGATATTTTGGTCAAATACTATTTTTAAATGATTTCATTGTAAGGTCATTTCAATTCAACGTCTGTTTTATGTAATATTTTCAATTTCTTGCCTTTTAAGATTCATATTTTTAAATTTATCATTGTCCTAAACCTTTTCCGAGTAGGCCTAACCTAACTTAAAGTAAGGATTTTCTTCTAGTTACCAGCTTGGTCCTTAAACTTAAACTTGAACTTCAACTTTTGGTAAAGTTTATATATACATAAATGTTTTAAATGTTTTGGTAAATGATTTAGGCCTAACACTGGTATTGATTTACATTCTAAGCCTTGTACCAATTTGTATATATTATTTCGCTGTTGTTTAAGGGCGCATATTTGTTAATATTTTTAATTGAGTTGGTAATAAAAGATGTTAATCACTTTTCAGTTGTATTTTTTGAACACCTGCAGATCTCTCATGAGCACAGAATCTTGGTAAAAGTTCCACGTACCATTTTGGGGTCTGGGAACTCAGTCATGTTTCAATCACAATATTAATGTTTTAGTCAAAACTATATACTTGGCTTTACTAACTTAGACTTTAATTTGATACCAAACTCGACTTATGATGCTATTTTAGAATTTTGTCTGACCCTAGTGGGCCATTTCCCCTAAGGGATAAATAAATTTTAGCTTAAAAGATTAGACATTTATGGTTATTGTTGGCATGCCAAATCTCATTATTTTATCTGTACTACCAAAAAAGTTATTTCACCGTTCATGGACTTTTCAATCAGACTGTGTTAAGAGAAACAAAAAATGTAATGCAATAACGCTCTGTAGTTGGACTGTGTAGTTGTAATATTTTGTGACACGACGTATCCCGAAATACATCACATAATTTTGGCACCCGAACAGGGACCCTAAACGTTTTAGGACGAACGAAATTGACAAAGGAACGAAAAAATGGGAAACGAGAAGTACTCATCTGAGACGACCAAGAACTCCAAAAACGAAGATTTTTCACCTTTACCTCCGCTTCAATTGACGACAACATCTTCAACTACGATAAGTACGACTACAGTAACCTCAGCATTACCAGGCATGATATCAAATACTAGAAGCCAATCTGAGAAAATTACTCAAATACCCAATGAACGGGTTGGATGGGTCTACAACCTCAGTAAAACTGCACTGCAGGAGGAGTGCAAGAACAGACGACTTGATACATCGGGAACCGTGATGGGGCTGTTAACTAAGGAAGATTATGAAACGCTTAAACCAAACCATTGCTTAAATGATAAAGTTGTGAACTGTTTCATAAAACTGCTAGAAACCCAGTCTAAACACCGATCGAAAAAGGTGATCCCTAAATCCCTAAGAGGCCTTCGTAAATTTTTTCTTTGAAAGGTGGGACAGAGAGGGACAAGGGTATGATGGCGTAAGGAAGTCGGCAAAGGAAGACCCTTTAGGAAAAGACTTTGTACTTTTTCCCATTGTCATCAAACCGGAAAGTGCCTCCAACATATCCCACGAGGCCAGCACCACGACCAAAGTCTACCCGACCACCAAAGTGGGACACTGGGCCCTTGTATTTGTCCGCCCAATGAAAAAGGACGCTGTGGCCTTAGACAGGCTTGACCGGGAAAACACAACCTTCGCCTTGCTCAAATAAAAGTGTTCTTCCAACAAGAATCATTAAAAAGGGAAAAAAGTGCTCCCAAGGTGGAGTCTATTAAACACCCTTAAGACCTGTCCACAGCAAAGCAACATTTTTGATTGTGGGTTGTTCATATGTTTATTCGCAGAATAACCCACGCAGGGAAAGCCTTTACAATCGCTGAGGGAAAAACCTCCGAGGAAATCCGTCAGCACGTGGTGCGAAAACTAAGATGGTCTTCCAACCAGCTGGGCCCAGCGAAACAGCCCCACAAATCTCCACGGGTGATTGTAAAGAAACTAAAATCACCCCTAAGACGAAAGCATTCTCCAAAAAAATACGACCAATTTGTAAAAAGCCTCCATCAATTACTATCACTCGCCCCGAAGATGAGACCAAGGTGAAAGTCTTGGCATTAGATCGCTCCTCGGCTCTACTAAACCAACCCTCCCCCATGATGAACAGAAATAGTGAGGGATATTACACCCAGTCGGGTGAAAAACAAGAAGTAGTGTCAGCTTCAGACTTCTTGCAAGTCATCCTCCGGTGTCGGGCTCACTCTGCGGTAGCCGACCCCCTGTTAGAGGAATTGAATGAATTCATAGCCCGTTTCCCCATTCGCCCCGCAAGCTCCAAACACCCGAATTACAGTTGACCTTAAAGGAGATGAAGCTGCAATCTCCTCATGTAGAAAGTATGGAAGTCGACAAGAAAAGATGTCATGGCACCAACCATCAAGGAATTCAATAATCTAGCCCCTGCCAAAAGTATGGAGACAATTGGTCCTGCTACAGTTAGTGGTGCCCTCGGAAGCCCAAAACCGATGGGATCAATGCCACCACCTAGAGGTTTTCCTCCCAAGAAACTTCAGCCCCCAAAACACAAGCGAGGGCATACCCAAAGACAAAGGGTAATCCTTCCAGATGGCTCTGTTGTACGGAAGAGTAAAAGAAAGCTGGAAAATGTTTCCTACTATTTCCCAGATGTGGAGCTAGGCGAAACGAAAGAAAACGTCAGAGGAACAGTAAAGAAAAAAGAGCAACTCGACGACATGTCAGTTTTAAGAAAGATTTATTTGTTATTTTTGTCTGTGATTTGTAATATTCTAGTCGAGAAAGAGCTTTTTTTTAGTTATATTTTGTTATGATTTTTAAAGTTAAAGAGGATAATTTTTTAGAAATTTTAAAACGATATTATCAAGTCAAATATTAAATTTGCAACCAAATGTTCCTTCTCATGTTTGAATGATTTTTTTAGGTTAAGTTTCGATGTTAGAGTATAAATTAAAAAAAGTGATTGAAAAAAATATAAAAAAAATACTTGAAACTAAAAGAGACTGATTTTAATCTTGTTAATTTATTCGAACGTGTTAATGATGTTCTGTTATCAAGGCAGAATTGTTTTGTTATTTTTTCTTAAATCAAGGTTTTTATTTTCTTTTTAAGCAACAACTGTTTTTTTTTTTCGTTGTTTTCTTTTTGCCTCCCGAAGTGGAAAGGGGGCTGTAACGTACCCAATTCACCCCTGTACCCGTTTTACCTTCTTCTACCTACCTACGAGTTACCTAACCTTCCCCTGATACCTTCCTACCATCGGCATCACCTCCAAACCTGCAGCGTCGTCCGGCATCCCTCCCAAAAATTTCCGCGACGGAATCTAGAAGTCCGCTTCAGGGACCCCTTACAGAAATGTTATTTCCGTAACTTCATTAATTTATAATTCATTCTTAACGTTTAATCAGTAATCAGTATAGCTTGTAGTACTGTATATTTAACCTTTTAAATCGCAGCTACCCATAATATAAAAATGAAAGGTGGTACCTAGGCCTATATAAACCAAAAGGTTGCCCGATCTATCATTACAAATAATAATTTTTACGATGCAATCCAAATTGTATTCGTAAAAGAAGAAAAAAATGTGCCAAAATCTGATTGTAAGTCCCACTATATTTTCTAAATCTTATCGGATCCATAGGTTTTGTTGTCTTGGGAAGTAAGCTGGTTTTGGCAGGGTTTCATTCCTGGAAAGATCGAATTCTTTTATTCTGATTTGAAGCATTGTAATCTTTATCTTCAAACTTTAGGTATCGTTTAACTAATATAATTTGTCTTCAGTTCATAATGGTTAGTCTGAAATTTCTTGGAATGTGCCAGATTCACAACAATTGACGTTGTGCACACATGGCCAAGTAAACTGTCCCATTGTTTAACTTGGTCTATCGATGAAGGCGTAGGTCCACTAACAAACTGTGGTAACTATAGCTCGAGCTGGTAACACTTATATTACATGACAGACAACGTGTAAGCACCTGGTTTGAATAACCACTTACAGTTTATGTATTCACGAGTAACGAAATATATTGTTTTAAATAGTAAAGTGACTCTAATACTAAAATCACCTTTGTTGGTCATATGATTTATTTATACTACGTTTTTAATGAGGCTTAGTAATAACGGGTTGAAAATTCCTATCGAAACAAAATGATATATCAAAAAAATTATGCTTCATAAATTTCTCAAATATTATGTAATGATCCGCTTAGCCTAAAAACCATTAGCTGATTATGTTAAGTTAGTAATATGATTCCATTAATTAAATTTTAAAACAGTAATCTGCTGCTGTAAAGTCTTGAGAAAGCTAATTGACCTAAAAACACTAAAAACACCGATTCAGAAACTTACCTACTGTACATTAGATATATAAACTGTGCGCTGTTGATACATACATTTTTCTTGATTTTTAACAAACTAGCAATTATTCTGAGGAAATCTGAAGAAATCGTCGGTAAGATTGTTCTAGATAAATAGACGAAATAACAATTCAGTTTTCTTAAATGACCTCTCTATCTTAAGGACTTCATCCATGGGGATATTAATAATCATGTATTGCTATTGAATTTTCAAATTGGAGAAAAAAGTAAATGAAAAAGATATTTTCCATACGATCCATACCATGTGATAGTTATTAACATTGGTTTTGATAACTCTGACAACTTTGACCAAATAATAGAGAAGAACATATTTACATGTACGATATGTTGCCTCTTAATATATAATATTTAATCGAATTTTCTGTAAAAAAATATGGCTAAACATATAAATCATAAGATGGATTTCTGCAGTTCAATTTACAATTTTGAGATCAACATACACTATTATTCCGCATTCTGATTAGAACTTAGTTTGATGGCCACTCTGTAATTTCAGGTTATAAATATAATAATCCATTCTTATATCGGTCTTGGTAGGTATTACTGAAAAAATCGCCTTGGTGTCTGTTGAATGAATGAATGTAGTTTATTCCAAAAAACATTGGCTACAAACTGTGATTATAACTAAATAAAGTATACAGGGTGAGTTTCTACTAAGTGCGTTAATTTTTACCAGTTATTCTACTCACTAAAAGGAACAAAAAATGACAAACAAAAATTTTCCATCCCCACTCGTTATGCTGTAATGGCAGATTATGTGAATTTTTATAGTTACCTGTAGTAGCTTCACTAAAACAAGCATAGAAATTAATCCAATACACGTACAGCATAATAACTTATACCAATGAAAAGAGCGTTAAATTTCCTACAAAACCATTGCAACACCTTTAACATACAACCATATTTTCCCCGTTGTATGTCTCAAATAACATAAAAAAAGAAGTCTCAAAATTAATTCATAACAACTTCAAAGTGGTTTACAACTATACATACTAATGTGATGTTTTGTCAAATTACGTAAAAAACTTTCCCATTTCATGCCCTTTAAAATGATGTAACCCATAAGGTTATTGCTGTATTAAAAATTCGAAAAATTAGGTCAAAATCGCGTCAAGGTCAGAGTTTTCGGAATCAAAACATTGAACCAAATGTAATACAGTATCTGTTAACTTCTTTGCTATCTTATAATCAGCTGACATCTGATCAGCTGGGTGTTAAACTTTGTTTACAAAACCAGCTGATTGCAATTGTTGGCTTGTAAACATTTAAATTATTAACTATTTTATCATTTTATAATTCTATGACAAAAATGCAAAATAAATTTGACAAAAATCTAGGTTAATACATTTGTACAAATAAACAAAATGAATCCTGTAATGTCTGGTTTCTAGATTTTTAATCAAAGTAAGTTTTCAAAATGTCCACCATTTTTGCTCTAATACATGTGGTCATAAATATGGCCTTTTCCGAAAGATTTTTACTGTTGCCTTTAATTTAGCTTCTCTTGAAGAAGGTTGGAAGCTTAAGTCCGATTTCTTAGCTCATCCGCTGTTTGAACTAGTATTCTGTAATTTTCCTGTTTGAGGTAACCTCAAGCGTAGTAGTCCATTGGAGTCTGGTGACTGTGGTGGCCAAGCAATTGATCCGCCTCTTCCAATCCACATTGGGAAAGCATTTCCAATGTAAATTCGCACCCCATTATTGAAGTGGGGAGGTGCACCATATGCTTGCTAAACTATTCGCTTACGTACATCCAACGGGACGTCTTCAATGAGCCTTGGTAGAGTATCAGTAAGGACGTTGAGATACTGACAGCAGTTTAATGAATATGGAAGATCAATGAAAGGACCAACTAACTGGTTTTAGAGTAATCTATTCAACTTAAATCTTGTTTGGTTTCGACACTGGTGTATCACATGTGGGTTTTCTGTAGCATAGTGATGTCCTGATACTGGCATACTGATTATGGATGTTGTAAATACAATCCCGAGTAAACTTGGATTCGTCTGTCCACAAAATCGACTTGAGGAAGTCACGATGATCAAGTCAACTAACAGAGCGACATAACTGAAGTCTCTGTACACAATCTCTTGGTTAAATAATCTGTACTCGTGTAAAATGGTAGGGATGCAATTTTTCCTTTATCAATAGCTGAGAAATACCTCGAGAAACTGTCATTGTTCTTGTCCGTGGATCGTCCTCAAACCACCCCAACACATCTGACACAGCTTCTTAAACACATACACAATACACATCATGTATCACGTTCCCAACAGAATGATGTTTAGTGCCCATGGAAACTTGTATGGACACTGATGAATATTCGTTCATTTGAAAGTCACCTATTAGGAAACTGACGACTGTATTCACGTCAGATTACAGCTGCATTTGAGAACAGAACCCGGAAAATAAAATCATATCAAGCACTTTGTTGGTGAACATCAACATAGCACTAAACAATTATAATATTTTCCAAGTATGTTCATGAAATAGTTAATAATTTAAATGTTTACAAGCCAACAATTGCAATCAGCTGGTTTTGTAAACAAAGTTTAACACCCAGCTGATCAGATGTCAGCTGATTATAAGATAGCAAAGAAATTAACAGATACTGTATTACATTTGGTTTAATGTTTTGATTCCGAAAACTCTGACCTTGACGCGGTTTTGACCTAATTTTTCGAACTTTTAATACAGCAATAACCTTATGGGTTACATCATTTTAAAGGGAATGAAATGGGAAAGTTTTTACGTAATTTGACAAAACATCACATTAGTATGTATAGTTGTAAAACCACTGTGAAGTTGTAAAGAATTAATTTTTAAACTTCTTTTTTTATGTTATGTGAGACATACAACGGTGAAAATATGGTTGTATGTTAAAGGTGTTGCAATGGTTTTGTAGGAAATTTAACGCTCTTTTTATTGGTTAAGTTATTATGCTGTACGTGTATTGGCTTAATTTCTATGCTCGTTTTAGTGAAGCTACTACAGGTAATTTTAAAAATTCACATAATCGGCCATTACAGCATAACTGGTGGGGATGGAAAATTTTTGTTTGTCATTTTTTGTTCCATTTAGTGAGTAGAATAACTGGTAAAAATTAACGCACTTAGTAGAAACTCACCCTGTATTAGACAGAGACTTTTGTCACTAAAAATATATATACGAGTTTTAATATAGCCAAAATATATAGAACAAAAAAATAAAGGAACTAGCAGACATAGGCAGTGCTACCTGTGCGTCTGCTAAGTTGCTGTCAAATAGAAAAAAGAAAAATTATTGAATTTTGGAATGTCAATTAAAAAAGACAATAGGTCGTTATTATTATTAGTTAAATAAGTGAATGTATTTTTATGAACACAGTGCTGGTAAGATAGTGCTTTATAGATTTTCGTGGTGGCCAGGGGAGAGAGAGAGAGGGAGAGAGAGTGTGTGTATATTGTTATATTAGTAAACTAAACCAAACTATGAGAACAAAATCTCACAACTAGAAATATACATAAAATTAATTTTATCAGGTTTTTTGGGAATATTGACATGATATTCACACTGTGGTTGATTGCACTTTACAAGATCTGGTTGTATTTAGTCTACGGTAGTCCTAATCAATACCCAGAACAACTACTCGTTTGAACACGACCCGTACCACAACAGGTAGCCTACATCGCGTGTGGTCTACACTACACCAGGCGAGCATTGTTGTCAATAGGTTTACTGGAAACTACGTGTAACATGCCCAAGCTCTATAAACCTCCTTTACTAGCAACTACATGTAACACCCCTGAGTGGTATAGAGCTTTACAGGTAACAGAGACAGAGTCTGAAGATAATCAACTAGCAGGAAATACATTTATAGATTATAATCTTCAAATCATATTATTTTACCATTTAATCTTTTTTTTATATTGTACTACTTATAAGTATAATCTAAATCCACTTGTTGTTGAACATTAAAGGGGAAAACGGTTCATTCTTAACATACTTTTATCATCTATGCTTGTATTTAACGAATATACCATGCACTTTTTGTATTTATTTGGGATATTAGCAAATTAATATGTTTTTTTTTTATTTAGACACAGTTTTTATTTTGTGTATATGAGTTTCAATCCCTTTGAAATTTAGGTGATAAACTCTCAAAACATAAACATCCCTATAAACATAATTGATTGATAATCAAAATGATTTAAGTAATAAGCAATCACGATGACGTCAAGGAATGCGTGAAAATATTTTAATACTTTGAAACTATTACATCGTGTGTACAAAGGAAGACAACCACGACAGAAGGTCTCCGAGGAAACATTAGTAAGACGACGTAAAGCTTGTCAAAACAGTTACTCTTCTCAACGGGTTATTAAGTGGTTTTGGAAGCTTTTTGAAACTTTTAAGGAAGGCTTTTAGAAACCGCGTATGCTTTTCATGAAGTTAATTTTCTATTATTTGAAGTTTTATTTATCGAATTACTGGTATTGATATTATTAATAAAATAATCATAACACTTTTAAATCCATCGTTTATTTTGTCATTTATAAACTAAACCCTTTAATATAATACATGTTCCAACTTAAATTATACACAGTCTATATCCATGCCATTCTTGTTTCTTGTCATTAAGTCACTGTCTTAGTTCAAAATGAATCGAGAGCTTATTGCAAGATTTAATTAGTGCAAAATATTCTCAACATTTTTGTAGAAACTGATGAGATAATGTATATTGTTTGTGCGAATAGTTTTGTTGTAACAACTAATGAAAAACTAACTATTGAATGAGTTAGTTGATGTTTAAAGCTTAAGTCCAGTATTTTACTGATCAGTAAACCCAACTTGACACAGTAACTCATCAAATGGCGTAATCACAGAGCACAGAGCCAATGTTGATGTCGGTCTGTTGATGGGACGATGATTTGTTTGATGTCCTCAGAAATCCAAACAGCAAATGTTCAACTAACCCTGCATGTTCTACTTCATTCAATACTGAGGGGATTTGTACAAACAACAGACGTTGCCACATTGCACATGTTCTTCTGAGTCTTTAGTCGTTTGTTTTGCAAAAATTATCATAATATAAGGTTTTTTTGTGATGTGAATTAATGATTCATGATTATTTTTTGTAGCCAAAATGGTAATATCAAAGTATATATTTGAAAAATCTTTGTAAACGTTGACATTTTTATTTTGTTTTACAAATTATTGATATACGCTGTTATTTCTTAATTTGTCACTTGAAATACTGCTATTAATATAGGTTACATAGAACTTACAGCAATCAGGCAGATAATTTAACTTATGCTCTATTCAGCATAAGTATAAATACGACAAGCGTTATGTTCATCTATTTAGAGTTTAATTTACAAGGTATACTATGGCCGAAAGGTCGAATAACTCACCTATTGTGATCCTGGGATTAGTTTAGAATTTTAAAACTCTTAATCACATTATAAGTTTAATACTAATATTCATTCGCAATTATCTATCATTTATGTTTTTCGAGGTTTTGAATTCGTTTCATGTCTTATAATCAGCTAATTATTAATGAGTTCTCAATTTGGTTGTAATAATTCCACCAGATTGCTCAGTTGGTATGATTTAGATGTGCCTGTAAATTATCTAAAACAGGAGTTCTTTAACGAGCGTGAGAAATATATGAGCTCCATATAGGTTGACTAATATGAATTTTCATATGAATTTTTATAAATCTATTTCCGTGTTCAACAAATTCTTATTTAGACTAGTGGCTTGTAGGGACATAAGTCCCTAAAATGCTCAATAATATAAAACAAATTATTCTAATATTTTAACAAACAAAGAAATATATTATCTATGTGTCAGAATAGATATCCCTGTATAAATGCCATATCTTTTGTGTAAAAAACAGTTTGTTGTTTGTCTTTGTTGATGTTATTTTCAATAAGTCATTCGAATCACTACATAGATTTAACTCTGCTAAAGCAAGGCCACACTATAAAGGCAGCAAACATATAATTGGTTGTGAATGAATACTGGTTTATTAAGGTAGCTCGGCCAAATCATCTGCTGATTCTCAACTCTTTTGCGAGCAACAAACATTAACCTGTTTAAATCTAAAAAAAAAATTGTTTTTCCTCCTATCGGAACTTGTTATAGTATTTACTTAATTAACAAATATACTCGTTTATTTGCTGTACGAACCTATTCCATCTTTATTCCCAGTTTTTTTTTTTTTTTTTTTTTTTTTTTTTTAAGAGTAGCCGTTGAAGTTATTCCACTTCATACAACATATTGATCAAACACTACAATAAATCTCAAACTTATAAAATAAAGAAAGTAAGTGTAGAATAAATCTAATCTAGAACATATGTTTTGAAATAAAAACAAAGCAGAAGTTTTCAATTTAATCTTGATTTACAGTAAAATCTGAACATAATTATTGATTGGTTTGAGACATTGAGGTTCAAAATTAATTAAACTAAATCTGTCCACATTTCTTTTACTCTAAATCAAAATTCTTGTCCTCCTGTCACAATAAACAACACCCAACTTCCCGAAGTAACTGAGGTTAAATACTTAGGTATCCATTTAGATAGGAAGTTAACTTGGAAAACACATTTGGAGAAATCGGAAACAACTAAATTTAAAATCTAATCAGTTAAATTGGCTCATTGGAAGAAAATCAAAACTTAGTCTAGAAAATAAATTATTGCTATATAATACTATATTGAAACCAATCTGGACATATGGAGTGCAACTATGGGGCTCGGCGAGTACTTCTAATATAGAAATTCTCCAAAGATACCAATCGACAATGCTGAGGAAGATAACAAATGCACCATGGTATGTCAGCAATAGAACACTTTATCAAGACCTTAAGATGCCTATAGTTAAGGACGAAATCATGACCATAAGTGAACGATATATTACGAAATTGGAATGTCATCAAAATCATTTAGCTCTTAACTTATTAAACAACATGGATACAATTTACAGACTTAAGAGGCCACAAATTGTGGACCTGCCCTTTAGATTTTTGTAAAGTGTTTTTATTGAAAGATTTGTTGTTGAGAGTGCTTAACAGCTATTTTTAAAGTTTCAAAGTCAATTTGTTGTATTAAATAGCATTTACTTATTGTTCAATATAATATAGAACAGATTGTAAAGTAAACAAATAAAAAAAAATAATCTTGAATCGTTAATTATTTATTCAATGTGGTTATTTCTTGTTAAACACAAGTTTGAAAAGTTTCACAGTAAAATAATATATTTCCATATTATATATAACGTAACTAAAAAGTCTTAATTATTATAGGTAACGTTATCCCTGGTTTTATATAGTACATTGCTGAACTTACTGGCAAATAAGTATAATCCAAATGTTAACATTGCGTACGGTACTGGCTTGATGATAAATCACGATCAGCTGTATGAAGTAAACAAAAATTAGCAGAAAATGGCTTCTAATGCTATTCTTAAGGAGAACATTTTACGTTATATCTCGTTTTCTGGTAACTTTATGGAAATTCTGCTATTTTTCCCGAGTCCCTGGGGTCAAGACCTTTAATTTAAGACCCCTCCCACTTTTCTGCGACTTACCAGACGTCCAAAATTTTCTGGTAAAGCTTTTGTCTTACAGAATTATATATAAGGATTGAGTAAAAGTGTAAGTGTTATCAATACTTTCTTATTTAGATTGAGTAAAAGTGTAAGTGTTATCAATACTTTCTCCACTATGGTATGCGTTTGAGTTTATAAGAGAAACAACCTACTTTAACACTTTCAGTAAAACAGTTGATAAAAATTTCATATTGTCTTATTATATTTCAAGATTATAATCCCACGCTTGGAATGCAATACGTTTCAGATGAGCGTTTTATAAATTCATAGAAGCCTACCGATGTAAATACCATATCACCTTACAAAGGAACTAAATTATATAGTGACAAGACGAAAAATATATATTGTCTTTTAATGAACTCCTATTTTTAAAGATACGGCCACTCAAATGTGTGTCGCTTACTTCTTCTGAAGATTCTAATGAGAGATCTCAAAGGCACTCAATAGTCTTTGGGAAGAGTAAACGTTTTGACAAATTTAATGTCGTCTAAATAATGTTGACCGAGACAGCTTCTGTAACATTTATTACCTTTGAATATACCTATGTTAGATTATTTAAACATTAAATGTAGTTGTAAAGATAAATCTGTTTTAGTTTTGTAATTTCCGGTGTTATATTTAAGTACATTGGTTTACAATTTTGACTAACACATGTACTGTAGCTGTAAAGTTACATTGCACTAAAAAACAAAAATCCCTTGACCTATTTTTATCTTTTTGGAGTCCATATATCTTCTTTTAAAAATCAAACAAAATATAAAATATAATTATTCCTTTGTCAGCATATCTGTCACTAATTGTATATTATTTGTTATTTATTTTGGGCAACTGCTGTGACTTCTTGTTGATAATTGAAGGTTTATTTATCTTCAAAAATAGTTATCATCTGAAGACATTGTTATTGCTATAGTTAAAGGAGATGTTGCTTTTGAGAATATGTTGTCCACACATTGAGCTTTAGTACTTGAAAAACTGAACAACTGAACAGTCTTTACCGTAGTGTCTGGTAACATATCGTCTTCTGTTGGCTCTAACTGCTCTAACTGTTGGCTCTCACTATCTTGCAGATGTCTAACTTTCAAGTCAAAGAAATATTCACAAAGTTATACTTGTAACGACCTTTATCAGTTCCAAATGTTTTTGTGCTTTCATATTCGCATATTTAATGAAGTGTGTCAATCTTTTGTAGAGAATTAATTCAATCAGTCAGTGTAAATTTTAAATTTTTAAAATAATACGATTTATAGTATTGAAAACGGTACTATTTGTGCAGAACACAGTTCACTATCCTTTTGGCGAGAGCTAAAGATGTGTCACAAGATCTCTAACCCCTTTCAAACATTTTGGCAAAGACTTAGATTATGTTTTGTCATAAAAGACTTTTGTAACTATAGGTAATCAAACGGTGAAGAAACTTCGTATAGGCCGTTGGTAGTAACAGTCTTTTCTGTCTGAAAACGTAATAACCACAACCGAACAGTTCTTTACTCTTTACGTTGTGTTTAAATACTAGTTATTCAGTCTGGTTAAAAAGTACAGAATCACTTCTACAGCAGGCCCATAATTATAAAATCCCTCTCTATAAAGTGCAAGAAGCATTTCATGTAACAATTGGGGAAACAACGTTTTTAGGGTATTTCGACCCTGCTGAGTACGAATCTGCCTGCTGCCAACGCGAAATTTAAACCGGAAGTCCGGTATCCAAGATGGCGGCCAAAACTCTGTTTGCCCCATAGGCCTATCTCCCTTGTTACTTGGCCTAAAATAATGGTTTCAACGTGTATATAGGGGGTTTTCAGATGCCAAGCACATTAAAACACTCAGAATTTACTTAAATTAAGTCTTGAGGGCATATCTTAAAAAAATGGCGCCCAAGATGGCCGCCAAAACTCTAATTTCCGCATATCTCCCTTGTTTTTGGCTTAAAATAATTATTTAGACGTCTGCATAGGGGTTTTCTCGGATGCCAAACACATTGCAACACCCAAAATTTACTTATATTAAGTTTTGGGGCATATATTCCAAGATGGCACCCGAGATGGCCGCCAAAAATTCTTATTTCCGTGTACATGTATATATATATTTTATATTTGTATATATATATATTTATATATGTGTCCGTTAGCGCGATAACTCGAGCAAAAATCATCCGATTTTGATGAAATTTGGTTCAAACGTGTAAACCTACGTTTATACGAGCGAGTTCACGAACCAGCATGATCGGACTATGAGAACAGGGGTTTATGGGAGGTTTTATGGGGTAAAAATTGGTTTTTCCGATTTTTGACCCTTAAAACTTAAAATTTAGCAATTTCTTTCCAAACCATTTTGTAGAGCTTAAAAAGCAAATAATTTAGTATATTGAAGCGTTCTTATGTGCCTAATAGTTACGGAGAAAATTCAAAAAATCTGTAAATTTTAAATTCCCATGTCATTCTTATGGATAATAAGTAAACTGTTGTAGTTTGCTTGTTTATGAATATATTTGGAAAATGCATTCATTTCATACTAAACTGTTACATTTTACAAAAAAATACCTTTTTACCCTCCCTGTTGCAGCAAACCTAAGTACTCGTTAAAATAATGCTATTTAAATAGGGAATAAATGTACGTATGTAATTTACGTACGTATTACGTAGATATTTTAATTTGATATTTTATGAAGGTATTTTACGTAGGTATTTTACGTAGGTAATTAACGTTGGTATTTTACGTAGGTAATTTACGTTAGTATTTTACGTATTTAATTTACGTTAGTATTTTACGTAGGTAATTAACGTTAGTATTTTACGTAGGTAATTTACGTTGATATATTATGTAGGTAATTTACGTTGTTATTTTACGTAGGTAATTTACGTAAGTAATATACGTCGGTATTTTACGTAGGTAATTTACTATACTTGGTTACACCCACTATGATAATTCGTAGTATTCCTTGACATTTACTCTACATAAATCTTAATAAGCAAAGAACCTGTACTTGGTCCTATCATTAATAAATTAAATGTTGTTATTCATTAAAATAGGGTTTTTTTTTTATCTAGCAACTGTTTTAAGTGGAATTGTTGTCTCTGAATACTATTATTTTTTAAATCCATTGCACCATAAAGCTTACATACATTCAAAGGTATTTATCATTCCAATTTACAACTACAAATAGATACGTGAATCTACGTAAATACGTAGAACGCGTACGAATTACGTTTTACGTAAGTAATTTACGTAGATATTTAACGTAGGTTTTTACGTAGGTATTTTACATATGTAATTTACGTATGTATTTTACGTAGGTATTTTACATATGTATACTTTAGTATTTCAAGGAGATTTTTAATCACAGTTTGTAGCCAATGTTTTTTGGAATAAACTACATTTATTCATTCAACAGACACCAAGGCGATTTTTTCAGTAATACCTACCAAGACCGATATAAGAATGGATTATTATGTTTATAACCTGAAATTACAGAGTGGCCATCAAACTAAGTTCTAATCAGAATGCGGAATAATAGTGTATGTTGATCTCAAAATTGTAAATTGAACTGCAGAAATCCATCTTATGATTTATATGTTTAGCCATAATTTTTTTTACTGAATATTCGATTAAATATTATATATTAAGAGCCAACTTATCGTACATGTAAATATGTTCTTCTCTATTATTTGGTCAAAGTTGTCAGAGTTATCAAAACCAATGTTAATAACTATCACATGGTATGGATCGTATGGAAAATATCTTTTTCATTTACTTTTTTCTCCAATTTGAAAATTCAATAGCCATACATGATTATTAATATCCCCATGGATGAAGTCCTTAAGATAGAGAGGTCATTTAAGAAAACTGAATTGTTATTTCATCTATTTATCTAGAACAATCTTACCGACGATTTCTTCAGATTTCCTCAGAATAATTGCTGGTTTGTTAAAAATCAAGAAAAATGTCTGTATCAACAGCGCACAGTTTATATATCTAATGTACAGTAGGTAAGTTTCTGAATCGGTGTTTTTAGTGTTTTTAGGTCAATTAGCTTTCTCAAGACTTTACAGCAGCAGATTACTGTTTCAAAATTTAATTAATGGAATCATATTACTAACTTAACATAATCAGCTAATGGTTTTTAGGCTAAGCGGATCATTACATAATATTTGAGAAATTTATGAAGCATATTTTTTTTGATACATCATTTTGTTTCGATAGGGATTTTCAACCCGTTATTACTAAGCCTCATTAAAAACGTAGTATAAATAAATCATACGACCAACAAAGGTGATTTTAGTATTAGAGTCACTTTACTATTTAAAACAATATATTTCGTTACTCGTGAATACATAAACCAGTTGAGTGGTTATTCAAACCAGGTGCTTACACGTTGTCTGTCATGTAATATAAGTGTTACTAGCTCGAGCTATAGTTACCACAGTTTGTTAGTGGACCTACGCCTTCATCGATATACCAAGTTAAACAATGGGACAGTTTACTTGGCCATGTGTGCACAACGTCAATTGTTGTGAATCTGGCGCATTCCAAGAAACTTCAGACTAACCATTACGAACTGGAGACAAATTATATTAGTTAAACAATACCTAAAGTTTTGAGATGAAAATTACAATGGTTCAAATCAGAATAAAAGAATTCGATCTTCCATGAATGAACCCCTGCCACAACCAGCTTACTTTGTCAAAGTAGATTAAACTGTTGAGTTTAACGTAGATTGGCAAAATTATAATAATATCAAAACAATAAACAAATCAGGAGATGACAACTTTAGAAAATCGAATGCGAAACCAAACTAAACATATAGTTATTCGGATACAGTGTGTGTTTTTTAATACTGCAAAAGTTATAGATTTTAACCCTAGATCAGCCCAATTGATTAATCATCGTAATCTTTTAGTTTCTGAAGAATAACATACGAAAATAAGACTCATTGTAACTAAAATTCAAATATGTAAAACGGGTTTATAGGATCTTCATTGTGGATGTAGCCTCCGGATTGCCAAATAATATTAAAAAGGTTTAAATACCTGCTATTAAGCAATCCATTTAATTGCAGTTGCAACTAGTTCCGACTCCTATGTGGAGTCATCATCAGGCGGTGCAAGGACTTCTTCTTTCTTCATATGAAGAGCGTCATATTTAACAAGTAAAAATAAATAAACATTTACACACGACAAAAAACACGTTACGGACACGAAACATTTACTGATCAGTTACGACAACAGACGACGCTAACCCGACGGAGTTTAAGTCCAGACTGCGGGTGGTCATTGCAGTGGTGTACGTCCGTTATCTTATCATCTCAGGTTAGGTCCTAGTCCTGTCTAACACACTTCCACTCTCCAGTATCCTTATGGCAGTGTCATATATAAAATTTTTAGGAGTTTATAGGAGTTTCAGATAGACAAAAAATTATTAACCTAGACAGAGCTATTGCTCATAGAAAACTGGTAAAATTCAATATGATTCAACTAATACCAGCTATAATCTTGCGTTGCTACTATAGTACTTCATGAAAGATATTTTAAGGAGATCATATCCATAACAATAAATCTGTATGATTCTTTTAGATAATTTGGTTAAAAATTCCTTAACATAGTGAAACTGTACAACTTAACACGTAGCATTAAGGTTGAATGTGTTAATAGGTTAAAGGAATAGAACCCTAATTGTTTGAACTGTAATAAACCTTAAAAGAATCAAAAGAGTCTTCAATTATTAATATATGAATTCTTATTCTTATTTCACATTATTTTTATTATTTTATATTTTTATATTTACCTCTTTTATAGTCATTGAAAGAGATTACACTCTGTAACGTTTGAAAATGCATAATCTTTACTTACTATAAATAAATCGAAACATTTAGCTCCGATAACAAATATGTGTCTGCTGCCTAAACCGTTACGTTGATCTGAGTTAATACGACTCTACTTGTATACATAATAATTCGTTCATTGTTTCCAACCAAATCATACTAGATTCAATCACATACACTGTGTATATATGACTGGATTACAATTACAAAGTTTGGAAATCGGGACATTTGTTGTCTACGTAATCTGACTTAACCTGATAATGTACCTAAGAATGAAAGTTAATACAACTAATATATGAATATTCTGATCTAGGTTATGAACTCGTAAATGTACAAATGTCGTAAATGTATGATTCCTAGTAATACAATATTATTGTTTAATATTATTAATAATGTTATTTTATGGATTATAATGCACTTCAGCACTACGGCGGATTCCTAAACAAACTTTAGAAGAAAAATGTGTCAACGCATTTTATAACAGGTTGTGTAAAACAAAGCTTATACAAACAATCGCAACACTTTATAATATACACTTCACTATTTTAACACAACATTTAAACAGAACCATCAACTGTTTAAAAGGAGAATATCTAAACCTTTTAAATATCATTTGGTCATAAACGGCGACCAAACTCTAAAAACAATACCAACGTATTTTATAGAGCAATTTTATCTAATTTGTACCATATTAATTATTTTTAATTACAATAATAGGATATTGTATATGTGTATTGGATTTTTGTTTGTAAATCTTGCCTAGACAAACATGTCCACTATTTATTATGCAGCTACTTTGAGAGCACATTTAAGAAAATAATACTATGCATCTTTTTAAAGTGTCATATTAGAGTAGGTTACCAGACCCCAGCTGATTTTTTCTGTCACAGAGCTGAATTAATCCTTATCTGTAAACAATGGTCTATAAAGAGAACAGAAACCAACTGGGTAATGTGGCGAAATAAATTTACATCCATACACATTCCTAGTGTAAAAATCTAAAACAATGGATTGATGGGTACTAAGGATTTGAGTCAAAAGATATGAAAAAAATATGTTGTGAAAATACAATAGGTACTAGATAAAAAAAAAACCTAAAACATGTCTTGTAGAATCGTGTAAAGATGGGGAAATAAATAAGAGATGTACATCCCATACCATACCATTTGTTGTCGAAGGAGCCAAGACACCTCGACGGCTACCCGGTACCTAAGAGATGTACAGCTAGAGATGTGTCTATTGGTTTACACATATTTTAAATCACAATCACATGATATCTCCTTCCAAGTTTACAATTTGGATATAAATGCAACCAATAAAGGAATACAGACATGTTAGATATTTGAGGGTTGAAATCTTTCAAGACCAACGCTAAAGGTTGGATATAACTAGTTCATAAATTGTATACTAGAATATGATGGTTCATAAGTTCGACTGAAATTTTGAGCTATTTTCACACCCTAAAATAAAATGTGAAATAGAGCTCAATGCCTACCCAAAAAGGCATGCACTTTTTTACAAAGATAGCCTTTTTCAATATTTTAACAATTGATATCTAAATATCTTGTGACCTGTCATTTTGTTAATTTGAAGGATAAAATACGTTTAACTAAACCAGATAGAGCAGTTTAAATATACAACAGGATAGAACAAGTTTATGAAAGAACTTATAATCTTAACAGTCAGTGACTATACCGTGGTGTTTGGTTTGATTATGATCATTCATTTTATAATTTTTATTAATTTCCACTCATAGGATGTATTTTGTTTCATATTTTTGCAAAAGTCTAAACATATGTGTAATTTTTATACTAGTTTTACAAATGAATCCAGCACATATTTGTTCTTGCTAATAGCTATTTGGCAACAACTGTATTTCCATCCTGTATAAATAAATAATGTTTATTCGCTATAATGTTTATTTCCTTTATAAATAAATAATGTTAGTTTCGTTACAATTTTATCTTACACTTAGACCTTAGGTGAAACCACCATGGATAAGTTATTATGTTTCAGAGATATAGTGATTAGCAAGCTTTCACTTACCGACTTAAATTATAGAACGAGTTTAGTTTAGTCATAAAGGTATATTTGGTTAATGTCGGGAATAACATATGTCAAAGCAAAGTAGCAAATTGTTCTCCTTAATGTAGCTGGTTTACTGGCAAATCTGTCCTGCCATCCAGGTTTCTTGTAGTGCCGTTAAAATTCGTGCCTCAGAAAAAATATTCCTGGTGGAACCATTCGGAACATACCAAGACTGTAGAAAGACAGACACTTTGATTGTACTCTGAATTATTCGGTTTTTTCCTAGGACGCTAGGCACGAGCCTGGGATTGTTTTTCACATTACTTCAGGCTAGACCCCGGGGTTGTGGCATTATCACTTAAATAAAATCCATTGGTGACTTGGTGGGGATCGAACCCGGGACCTCAGGGACTGAAGTCCCGCGCTCTAACCACTATGCCAACTCGCTCCCCAACTATCCACTTATCCAATTATCGCTCTAATTATTTACAGTAAAAGCCACATAGTATCAATTTCAAGTTACTGTTCCCGTATAAATGTCTCTCTCACCTAAACACTCAATTATCTCCCGCATTATGGGTAAAATTGGTTTTCACGTTGCATTACCTAACACTCAATCTAAAAACCAATCAGCATGATGATAGTGTGTTTATTTGGCTTTGAGGAAGAGTTTAATAAACATGGTGCATCGGTTGATTAAACCTTTGTTATTTTGAACCCCAATCAATTATTTCATCGACAACAGTTATACAGTCTGTAATCATCATTTTATTGAATTAATTATTTTGAATATTTTGTATCAGTATTTAATTTACCATACAAAAGCTGGAATAGTGCTTGGATTGTGGCTGGAGTAAATTGGAACCTTTTATGGGAATTTGATTCCACGTTCCTTTCCTTTATTCGTATGACATACAAACTTTACTTCACTGTCGTCAGGGAGTTCTTCTCCCAGAATTTTGTTTGTGCCCTAAACGCATAACTCATAGTGAATTTAATGGCGACAACCAATTTTGAGTGTAAGACTGATCAAGACAATTTAGCCGCTCTTTCGGATTCCGGAATCACGAATAATATGTCACTGTTATAATAAAAGGTGAAATATTAAGGGCCATTCTGAGCATTGGAACAAAGGTCAGGGCAGCATGGCCAAGTTGGTTACTATGTGATCCATTCCCTCCAAAAGTTGTCAGATTATTTGTTTGTTATGGCGACAGTTACTAGATTGGTTATTTATTAAGTTAATATAACTATTTATAAAGAACATATCTCGTGCAAAAAGGTCGGATGTAGAATAGTATAGACCTTAACTTCTGAAATCTAATTTGCAAAAAGAAGGAAATTCTCAGTTGTTGTAGCTCATAGCCCGAAGGCAAGGTTCTAGAAAGTTCGGAAATGTTATGCTAGTTATACTAATATTTTCAAATGTTCTTGTAAAATAAAGTAAACTATAAGAAATTTTTTCCCATTTAAATTGGAATTTATTTCACTAAATTATTGTTTCACAGACAGATACACAGTACAAAATACATTTGGATTTACAACTTAGATTTACAGTTTAGGATTTAGAAATTTTAAATAACTTAGATTAACTAGAAAGCTCGTGTGGGCAAATTAAAACTCTAGACAAAGCGACAAAAAGAATAAAAAGTACACAAACGGTAAATATATTTGAAACTCAAACTTATACTATAGTACTTCTTATACTAGAACAAATTACATACCCTCAAGGAAAATGCAAGTAATATCCACGTAATACAACAATTTTATCTGATAATATAAATTCTACCAATTTAATACATTAATACAGTAAAGCAAAAATTCTACTTAAACAACTATGCAATCAGCCATACATATTTGTAGCAATGATATCCATGATATGGAAACAGGCTGTATATTGTCATTTTAAAAGTATCCGCAGTATTGATATATCATAAATTACCAATCAGTAATAAAACATACCCCCGCCACAGCAAACCTGCAGACATAGAGAATTTACATTTGCCTCATTGGATTTACACTAAAATGTCTCCTTACAAATATCACATTTATTCCCTATTTAAATAGAATTAGTTTAACGAGTACTTAGGTTTGCTGCAACAGGGAGGGTAAAAAAGTGTTTTTTTAATGTAAAACGTTAATAGGTACCTACTGTAGTTTAGTAAGAAATTAATGTATTTTCCAAATTTGATCATAATATGTTCATAAATAAGCAAACTACAACCGTTGGATTAATCCCATAAGAATAACATGGGAATTTTAAAATGAAAATCTTTTGAATTTTCTCCGTAACCCTTAGGCGCATAATAACGCTTCAATATACTAAATTATTTGTTCTTAGAGCTCTACATTAATGGTTTGGAAAGTAATTGTGAAATTTTGTGTTTTTAGGGTCAAAAATGCGGAAAACATATTTTTACCCCATAAAGACCCCGTTCCCATAGTCCAATCATGCTGGTTCGCGAACTCATTGAAGTTTATCCTGCTTTACAAATTAAAAGACAAATTTCATCAAAATCGGACAAAAATTACTCAAGTTATCACGTTCACGGACACACACACATATATATATATACAATATATTGAGGTTGAGCCCCCAGTACCTTAGTGCACGGGCGTGTTGAGCCCGCACTGGATGGACGGGCGTGTTGAGCCCCCAGCCATCCTTTGAATCTTCCCCTTCCACTCCGTGCAATAGTCGACGGTATATAATAGGAGATTCTGTTTTAATCTGGGCAGTTGGAGCCAGACAGCCGACGACTCGACGAGAGGTGACTGCAACGACAGGTTGCTCTCTGGGAGGTACGCCGTTGGGACGGCATTCCAGAGGATCACCAGGGACAGTACGGCATTGAGTACTGGACACTAAACTAATAGTCCCCTTGGTACTACAAGGCCATTACATATGAAGACACTTTTGTAAATATTGTATATAGTGCATAATAAAGCAGATCAGTTTATAGCAGTCACTGAGTTGTCACTAACCCGGGATAAAAACCCTTGAGGAAAAAAAGAAATACTGTGTAGGAGTGTGAAGGGACTTTTCTCCTTCAAAAAAGAAAACTTCTTTCCAAGTTGTTGTAGCTCATAGCCCGAAGGCAAGTTTCTAGAAAGTTCGGAAATGTTATACTAGTTATACTAATATTTTCAAATGTTCTTGTAAAATAAAGTAAAATATAAGAATTTCTTTCCCCATTTAAATTGGAATTTATTTCACTAAATAATTGTTTCACAGACAGATACACAGTACACAATACATTTAGATTTACAACTTAGATTTACAGTTAAAGATTTCGAAATTTTAAATAACTTAGATTAACTCAAAAGCTCGTGTGGGCAAATTAAAACTCTAGGTGAAGCAACAAAAATAATAATAAGTCGTACACACACGGAAAATATATCAAAAATTACCAATGAGTAATAAAAAATAGGATATTGTCCTATATTTATAACTTTTCAACAATTTGTGATAAAATAAACTTTCTAAGCCTTTTGTTTAACTTAAGGGTTTATATGCTTAACTTAACAAATGGATTTTTACATAACAATGTGTATATTCTGATAAGAGGATTATTATAATTGGATAGCGCTCCAAAACTCATCGAAAAATATTAAACTTGATTATACAAAACAAACCTGTTACTGTGATGTGGAAATATTAAAACAAAGTCAGATGAAACTGTACGGTTTTATTAAAATCAGAAAAAATAATTTAAAATTGTCTCGCGATCTTAATTAACATTAATGAATCAACTCAGTACTGTCGTCATCAGCTATTATAATTCCGTTTCTAATGAAAGATGCAATTGTCTTTCATTTACACCCGTCTTTATAACTGAATAGTTAATATTAAAAGAATAACGTTGATTAGTGTAATATGTTTAGTTAAAAAAGGTGGGGTGGGGGGTTTGTGCCATCGTAATTTGACTATAAAATATAAATTATATCATTTATCAACAAATCTTATAAAATGTTGGGTACTGTATATTATACGGAGGCTGCCCTTATACAGCGTGCTGCGGCATTTGGGGTGGGTTATCATTAATAGAAAGTATGACTCATGTGGTATCTTTAGATATCTTTAGATTCATAACTAAATGAGGAAAATCCTGCAGACGTATAATGATAACCTAACCTAACATAACCACCGCAGCACGCTGTAAAATATGTGGCTTCCGTATAATACCAAAGTAACAAATGTTGTAATTAGAGCTCAGCATCAAAGTTCATATTCTTATGTCTTAAAAAGGCACATGATGATGTTAGAACTCTTCTTAAAGTAATTGTGTACATTTTTAAATAGGTCGGAAACATTTTTCTAGATTTTTATGAAAATTCTAAGTGCGATAACCTTAAATTATTTACCTCAGAAATATGCTTAGAAAATAATGTCTTGGTAAAGGACTCGTCCTCACTTACGTAAAAGCTTCATACTTAAAGCCTTTCAAAATCACGGAATAGTCACGTTTGAATCCTTCTTCGGTGTTGATGTAGCTTACAAATTGATTTCTCCGTGTACTGTCTTAACTAAAAGTTTTAATTTTCCAGTCTTAATAATTGGACGAAAAATTTGTATTGAATCATATCGATTCAGTTAACACTTTTTGACCTATTTCATTCAGAAGACTTAATCTCACTTTAATGACACTATTTGGCACTTAAAACATTTAAATGGGTAAAGCCAACACAGTTAGGTACGATTGTCAGTTTTTATATTGTGTGAACTGAAAACGTTGCCTGAACAGTGTAGCCAAGCACTCTAGGTAAATGAATAACTTGCTGTCGACCAAACATACTGGCTTTGTAATCGAATTTGTCGCTAAAATATTGTTGCAAATATAAACGTTGCAAAATATCGTCTTCCTACATACACATGACAAATATTTGTGAAGGAATACACAGTACACCGATACATTAATATCTTTTAGCTTATTATTTTCAATAGTATTCGTATATGCTAAGAGTTTTATCAATTAATATATTTTATATAGATTTCATTATAGCTTGACATCAAGATCATATGAATGAAAGCTTTTGATAGAACACCTGGACTAAGGTTTGCTTTATCCATTATACTTGCCCACACCACTCCTATATCAACTTTAGGTGAATTTAGTCTTCTATAGAGTAATAATTAAAAAAATTGTTTAAGACATATCCTTATAGTTAATAGAATGATATGTTTTTGCACGGAAGTATAGTATTCACATAAGGGTCCTTTATAATTTTATTTTAATAGTCTATAATATTTTGACATTATAATATTTGTTATTGATACGATACAAAGTGGATTTTGAGGATGGACGTCTGGAAGTAAAACTATAACTGACAGAGAAATAATAAACAAGTGCGCCTTTAAACACAGATAATCAACACGTGTAACAAGCTGTGCCATTAATAACACTCAGTCATAGTGATGCGATTGACCACTGATTGAGAAATTAAAGACTCAATTTATAAAAGAACTTGAAAATACCCCCGTCACAGCACACCTGCAGACTACGCGAATCTTCATTTACCTGGCTGCCTACACTAAAATATTATCTTAAAATTCTCAGATTTATTGTTTTTAAATAGGTAACAATTATTTTAATAAAAACAAAGGCGTTATTCGAAATTAAAATGTTGATACTTTAATATGAAATAAACAAAATTGCTAAATCGCATTAAAATACAATTATTTGTTGTTAAATTAAAATTTTATATCCATAAACGAGCAATAGTTTATTCATTCTCCACATGGGAATTTTTATAATTTTGTTTAATTTTCTGCATAACAGTTAGGTATATCACTTCAATATAGTAAATTGTTCTTTTGTTCACGTTCTACAAAATGACTGAAAAGAAATTTTGAAATTATATGTTTTTAGGGTTAAAAATGGGAAAAACCAATTACTCCATAACGCCCCTATTTACCACCATTCCTATAACCCAATCACGCTGGGTCGCAAAATCGTTCGAATAAATGTAGGTTCACACTTTTGTACCAAATGTCATGTTAGAGTTATCGTGATTACGGACACACACTCACACACATACACTGTATATACATATGTTTATAAATAAATAAATACATAAATATGTATATATATATATATATATATATTTGAACGGAAGATTTGGCCTCTGGTGACATAAAAATGAAAAAGTAAATCGGTCCTGGGTACAGGTCTGGCCATGATACCTACGGTAATAGAGTATTCCGTATATGGAGAATTCGCAAAAAACAAGAAGTCGTCATACAGGACTAAAATATAATTTTTTATTTACTTAAGAATATTTCACCCTTGTCGGATTGGCTAAAGAGACGAAGAGTTAGTGAAATATACAGTATTAGATGCAATTTGATGTTGGTGAGGGAATCTTGCTACCGTATTATTCCGGAATAATTGATGACTCCAATGTGCACTTCTTTCTTTTGCTTATTTAAATTACAGTCTGAAACTGGAAGTGTTATTTTTAGAATTGTTTCTCATCCACTTGGATAAAATAATTCTTCCTGTCGTATTAAATTTAGCACACATACTTCTTATTAAATATTCAGCACTTTTATAAGTTAAAAACGTAAATATACGCTTTAAACTAATTTAGAAAGACTTTACCGATGAAGACAGATTTGTGTAAAATTGTATAGTTGTTGTAATGCTAGAGCTAAAAAATAATAGTCAGCCTATTTATTCAATTACAAGTAAGTAACGTCTGTTTATAAAAACACTTCGTAAATACAGGAAGGTAACAGACTCATAACTTTTGCAGCCAACCATGTGTGGAGCCTACCTGAGACTCCTGAGATTTATCTCTGGGCACCCAACAAATAATATTTGCCGGATGGAATGAAAGAAAGAAAAAAGCATTACTTTTTAAATTTGGTGTAGATCACACTTTATAATTGATTGTCATATACACTAATAACAACACATTATTATACACATTTAGGAAAGGTTTGATATAAAATAACAAATAGGTTAAAGATTTCGATTTCTATCGTTCCCAACATGCAAATATGGAATATATACTTCTATTGATCATATACAGGATTGGGCAAATGTGTGGATACCCCTAGTTAACTTTTTAATAGGTGACACCAGGAAAACTAAACTCTACATACCTTGATAAGAAACAAAAATGCACTTTTTGGTCGGTATCACAATTTTGACCGGGACCCCGAAATGGGGTATTTTGGGGGCAGCTCAACAATTTTAAATGTAATGCCCCATCGAGCGACACCTCATTTTAAAGGCCTTTATTAGAGAAGAATATCAGAGAAAACTAGAGGTCTCTATCTCAACCCAGTACGACATGGCGGCCATTTTAAATTTTCATCAGCCTGAGAGAAACTTTTAATGAAGTTAAATTGTACGATGAGTTTTCAAATGACCGCCATGTCGTACTGGGTTGAGATAGAGACCTCTAGTTTTCTTTGATATTCTTAAAGGCCTTTAAAATGAGGTGTCACTCGATGGGGCATTACTTTTAAAATTGTTGAGCTGGTCCAAAAATTTCGGGGTCCCGGGCAAAATTGTGATACCAACCAAAAAGTGCAATTTTGTTTCTTATGAAGGTATGCGGAGTTTAGTTTTCCTGGTATAACCTACTAAAAAGTTAATATGGGATATTGATGCCAATGATGCCTACATTTAAGTGGGTTCTCTCAGGCTGATGAAAATTTAAAATGACCGCCATGTCGTATTGGGTTGAGATAGAGACCTCTAGTCTTCGTTGATATTCTTCTTTAATAAATGCCTTTAAAACGAGGTGTCACTCGATGGGTCTTTACATTTAAAATTTTGGAGCACCCCCAAAATACCCCATTTTGGGGTCCCGGAAAAAATTGGGATACCGTCCAAAAAGTGCAGTTTTATTTTTAATGAAGGTATGTGGAGTTTAGTTTTCCTGGTGTCACCCATCAAAAAGTTAACTAGTGGTATCCACACATTTGCCCAACCCTGTATAGACAAACATTGCTTTATATTCAGTTCAAAATATTTCTGATCAGAATGTTAAAATTTTTAAGCATATTTGGAAGGTAATATTGTGGTACTGTGTCTAAATTATTGGATACGAATGAAAAATGATACCGCTTGTTTGAGATTCATGCTACGTGAAGAAAATTTTTGTTTTGTAAAATACACACAGCGAGTGTAAATTTACAGCTTCAATGCCAACTCTTGGGAAGTTTTTACGGAAAAAACATAGTTGTTTTCATCCAATAATGGCTTGGATTTAAGGGCCTACGGTTACATACTTGAATGTTTAAGAGTGAAAATGGCATTATATTGTTAACAAATTATTATAGAGAATTATATTGTATTGTACGTGAAGATATGACTCTGGATAGTAAAGATTTTTGTAAATTTCTTGGAATATTTTTGTCAATCATTTTACATGGGATAAACACGTAGATCATGTTGGTACTTGAGTGATATTTCTCTCCTAAAATGGCTTTCAAACTATTTCAACTGTAAAACATTTAAGGGCGGTTTATTTTGGATTGGTGTATCCATCTCTGGCTTATGGACTTTTCTGTGGAAGGATCTTTTCACACATACGCCAAGAGAATTCTTTATTACAAAAGAGAGCTTTGCGTTTGGTAGCAAAAGTAAGCCCAAGGATTCCGAGCAAAGGTATTTTGGTGTCCTACAATATTGTGACTTTGTACGCAACGTATCTATGCCAGGTTATATGTTTGGTTAAATTTAGCTGCTGTTCTGGCAATATAGTTTTTAATGTTATCGTTGCTATTTATAAAAGACTGTACAACTCTATTCCTTTAGCTGCTGTTCTGGCAATTTAATTTTTAATGTTATCGTTGCTATTTATTATAGACTGTACAACTCTATTCCTTGGTAACTATTTTTTAAACTTTTTCATTGTTAGTTTACATTCGTTCAGGTTTTTTAGTTTGTTGTTAAGTTATTGCTATTAATTAATTACGACAGTCCCCTTGCATGTTTGGCTTGACCCTTAGTATAACATCTTGAAAATGAATTGTTTACTAAAAAAAATTGTGAATTGGTTTGTTTGGAAAGTTGGTAGCAAAACAAGAAAATAAATAAATGTAGGACAAATTCATGACCACAACACTAGACAAGGTAATGATTTTTGCATAGTGAGGAGATATTTCAAAAGGACGGAAAATAGCCCTTATGTCAAGGGATTTTTTTTAAATAAATTACCTAAATATATCAATGAAATAGAAGGTAAAAATTTCAAAACGGAACAAAAATGCTTATTGAAAAATGCCCGTAGAGCCTTAAAAACTTGGATTAAGTTGAAAGTATGCCTATTGCGTAAGTAGATGGTTTGTTTGATTACCTCAACAGAATTCTTTCATTGTAGCGTAGAAAGCATTGTTTTGTTCTTCAAGTCAGTATTCTGCATAGTTTTTGCACTGTAAGATATAAGCTATTTTATTAATATTTTAAGTTACTTTGAACGCCTATTGGGTCTGATGATTGGAATGGATCGAATGGATCACCCCTTACCATCTTTCATATGTATTTACCGTCTTGTAGGCGAACAGTATACTGTAGCTGTAAATATATTATTACAATTAGTGTTGTTTGATGTATTTTTGCACTTTCAGGTAATTTAATAACACGCTCGATGCTGATTAAGAAGTTATATCTATTTACATCTCTTTATGATTCAAACTAATACGAGTACATAAATGATTTCGTGTATAACGTTAGGATCTCTATTTCAACCATTTAAAGTTTTAGTTTCTACGAATAAATGCTATGATATAGCCAACGGATTTAGGTATGTTTTGCTGAAATTATTAAGAAATAATTTAAATGAGATTAAACGTGATATTGAGAACGTAGGTTAAACGTAGGAAATATCAAAACGATCAAATTAAATACTTCCCTTGGATGGAATGTGGAGATAATTATTTGGGCCTCTGAATAAACTCAATTGTATTCACTTAAGATGATCTCTCACTTCTATAAAGAAATCTAAGTACAATTCCATAGATTCATTGAACTTCAATAGTAAGTAATTGGTAAAATATTCTGAGCTTGCTCTAAATAATCTTTTGGCAAAATGGGATTTTAATAAATACTGGGACTTTACCATTGGTAAAATCTAGTAACTAATAACTTTTTCAAAAGTAGACACGTGGACATTTTACGTAATATTCACGACATATACAAATTTACGTCATATTCTAATATTTGCTACAAGATCTACTGTGAGAGTCGTATACTGATTTGCTACAGTAGGAACATTTAATTAAGTTATAATCATTGAATTAATTGTTGCTAATCTATTGCCTTAAGTTGGTAGGTTGGTAGCCCTTGTTGTACAGATCAATCTCGACATAGTTTTTTTTTTTTTTTTTTAGTGGAGAGTCATCAATGGTGATTTTGTCAAAACTCCTTACGTTACATTTACGAAATGAGGGTCAATTATTCAGATTTAATTACTTAATCTCTCTATAAAAACTTAACGATTAATTCTAAAGTATAAACGATATAGTTCTACTGTAAAAAGGTTGGTCACTGATCTAAAAATATACATTGAAACGTACCAAAATTCATAATAGGAAATTTTCACGAATAGATCAAACTTAAAACGAACTATAATTATAAAAGAATAAAAATTTATCAAAATTAGGGTGATTCTTGAAAAAGGCTTAAAGCAATATAGTTTGCATGATTTGTGTTGTCATTGTTAAATATTTACTTTAAAACTTAGGTATGATTTTTTGAGAGAATTCACAAAATAATCTCCCCTTTCAACAACTTGAAAATTCTCAATCTTATATTTTTTTTACAATCATACAACGTCATACGAGGCACCATACTAATGTATTCATTGTCTCACGTACAGCGGATGGATAAATAACGCTCCCATACATACATGCTCTTTATTGCGTTTGAAAATGAACTTTTACTGCCATAGTGAGATGGAACATAAATTAATTAGTTACCTAGTTAGTTAGTTAGTTAATTATTTACTACTTGACTTAAAATATATAGATAAATATCGCCTTTAGATTTTTAACCGTCATCCGACTTGATCATTTAGAGTCCCTTAGTTTACTTTAGCTTTATGTATTAACAAACACAATTTTTCGTGACAGCCCTCACTTGTCCTTGCTAGGATGAACCGGGGTTTTACTTCTGTCAAGCCATGATAATAAGCCAGCGGCGGCGTATACATATAAACGTTAAATTAAAAATATCATACAGTTCTAGACCTCTAGTCGCCTTTCTAGAGGTTGGATATCATATATTTATACCTAATGAAATTGACTATATGTTTAGACATGCGCCCCTAAAATGTTATGCCCTCTCTTATTAAAAGAAAATGACCTCCCCTTATTGATTTGTATTTTTAAATTTAATATCATGCTGTTTTGTATTAGACGAAGATACATTGAAAAAAATAATAACAATCAGGTGTGATAACAATACAAATTAATAGTTAATAGTAGAAGACTACGTAACTCAATTGTCTAGAAAATACTGTACAAATTAGGCTAGGACCAAGCAGGAGACGTAGGACACAGTTAATTGTTTTTCAGGGCTGCAAAATCGACCAAATTCTTCATCCTGTCGAAGGGTACCAACCCGAGAGAAATAATATCCTAGTGATCGGATGTTACAGATTTAGTGCTGCAATATTGGCAACACTGAGAGAAACATCTCTGTCCAAATAATTTGTCTAGTTACTTTTATTGGAAAGTAATATAACTCAAAAAAGTCAAATAATAGATACAAAAGTTAATAACCTTCCAACTTATGTGTGATTCATAATGCATGGCCATTTTAGCATTCATTCAATGGTAAACTGCATCGGCTTGAGAAACTACTGAGTACTATACATGTACCAGCTATGTCATATAAATGGGACTTAACGTAACAGGACTTACATTACATATATTACTGGATTGAATTGATGTTGTTAATTAAATACCTTATGATACAATTAACACTCGAGTGAATATTATCTAAACCTTTATACATGACATATACATTTATCTTTGTACCAAATACATATATCTAATTATAAAATAAACCTCTTCGAAAACATAACATAGCATTTAGTACACTACACTAAATTAAAAGCAAATAAGCATTTACATTAATCCAACATAAATATTCGTTGGGTGGTTGAACTTAATTTATTACATTTAATTTGAAATTTGATTTAATAATTCGATTAAACGAGAAATTGCAGTTTCGATTATGGGTTTGGATAGATAACGTACGGACATATCCACCTCTGTGCATTATTACACTGGACCAAATATTAAAATTTTAGGTTAAACGTGTCTTCAACTAAATATGCTTTATAGATAAGTAGAAGAAAACACTTATAAAAAAAAACTTTGTTCATTAATAACAGTGATCAATAATGTGAACTCTTAAGTTTTTTGAATTGATTTCACTATTAATTTTGATACCAAATATTGGTTCAATAAGAAGTTGAATCCCAAAAGAAAACACCAATAAAAATAAGTTAAGGCTTCTTCAAGTTTCTATTGAGCTCTCAAGGCAACTTATAAGTCGTTGAGAAGAGTAAATGTTTTGACAGGCTTTACGGTGTCTAATGTTGATTGAGACAGCTTCTGCCGCGTTTGTCTACCTTTAGTATGCATTATAATATCATTTTATCATTTCAAATTCCTTTTACGCATTATTAAAATAATTTTAAATCATAGTAATTGCTAAAAGCGTTTTGACTATCATGTTTGTTCATGTTTTTGTAAGTTAAGGTGAATGCAGCTCGTTAGCTGCATTGTACATTTTTAATAATAATTAAGAAACAAATACAGCTATATCTATATTTTAGCCATTTAATTACTAGGTTTTAGGTCCTCATTAAATTTAACATATCCTTGATGATTGTTTAGGATTACAATGCTATACTTAATAATATACCATCTACACACTAATTGAAGTGGATAAATATATAAATGACTTAATGAATATATTAAAATGTCTTGTAATGTTTTGAGCTCCTAATATGTAACTATCCTATAATACAATCCTGGAATTATTGTCATTGGCATTATTACAATGTAACTTTCCATATGTGCTAATAAGAAAATTGTCTTGACTTCATATAAGATAGTTGTATATTTCTTCCGATGTTTTAATCACCTAGGTTATAAGGTATAGTTTATCAGTTGAAATTATTAAATTGTAATATGCGGGGAATGGGGTCCTATAGGTATGCAATGTGAAGGGATGTACTAATTTAATTTCTCATGGAAAGTAGACATAAACATGGTGTACCTAACACATAACAGTTACACAGTCCACCCACAGAGCGTTATTACATGTAACCATCTCGTATTACACTTTGTGTTCGTCTCTACGGGACGTTGTATGTTGATTATAGTGTAATTAACTTTACTCAAGGTATGTCAAAGAGATTGTTGCAAAGTAAGTTAAGCCATTAAAATGTGTGCAAACTAAATAGGTAGTTAACTGTGTTCGAAATGATAATATTGAAATTATAACCATGTGACTATGCTATTTGCAAGAGGAAGAGAGAGAGAGAGAGAGAGGTGTTTGGCCGAAGCCCAGCGGTCCCTCCACCACCCCTGGTTTAAGTCAGAGACTTATTCACCAGGCCGCTTTCCTGAAATATCTTCGGATTCCTCTTCCTGCTGTCAGCTTCAATCCATGTCCTTCCAGGCACATTCTGTGCCTAACCAACACCTCTCTCCTCACCTAGTACCCTCTGTACTAGGGTCATCGGATTTTTTTTTCTTTTTTTTTCTTTCCAATCTTCTTAAATTTATCTTTCTTTCCTAACATTTTTCTTTTCAAATTCCAGCCTGTCTTCCTGCATTTTCAAATTCATGCTTTTTCTTCCCTATCCTTCGGCACATTCTGGCAAACTCCAGCGCAGATTCTTTACTTCTCAAGAAGTTGATCTTCTCCCAATCCCATGTCTTTTGTCTTTTGAGAGAGAGAGAGAGAGAGAGAGAGAGAGAGAGAGAGAGAGAGAGAGAGAGAGAGAGAGAGAGAGAGAGAATCTTTATTACATAGGCTTAGATCTTAGAAATGGTGTCAACAATAAAAAGCAAATCTGGAAATATACATAAATGTTACAAAAAAATGGATTTCATCAGTCTTTTTCACAGAGGGTGTAGAACTCTTCCATGGTGTAGATGGGATTATCTATCAGCCAGGCAAGTAGTCTTTTTTCAATGTATTTGCATTGTCGGTCTTGATTGTTGTCGGAAGAAGATTGTAGAGCCTGGCTCCTGCGTAAGATGGCTTCTTCGGCAATATCTGGCAGTTCTGTGTGGGGGCAAGTTGAAATTTGCAGCGTTCCTTGTGTAATGCAAATGTATATTTGCATTTCTAGGAGTTGCTGGAGGCCACCAAGAATTCTCGCGGCACACTTTCGCAAGAAGCGACCTGTCAAATACCGACCACATACACTGTGCGTAGGTAACTGAATGTCAATTGCAAACATTCGATATTCTGACATTTGTGGTCTACATAATCTGCTATGCTAGTGTAAAATAAAGCATGGCTTGATGGTACTTAGTATTGGTGTTTAGAGGAATACAAATAAATACAGTCTTATGTTATAGATAAGACTGTATTTATATTTGTATGGATACACAACACTCTTTTAATAAAGTAGAAACACATTTGCAACAAAGTAAACAAATTAGATTCTTTAGAACAGTTCGAAATATACAATAGCTACAATGAAAAAGAAACCAAACAACAAATCCTAAATGAAAAAAAATAAATTTCAGTTCCCATGCAATATTCAATACAATTATCTCACATAGCTCTGGCATAAACAAAACAAGTCAACCTTTGTCCACCTGATAACAAAGGAGCACGGACTTCTTAGTTTTCCTGCCAGTCTGTCTCAGTCAGTGCTGTTGGTGATGGGGTTATGTGTTGTAGGCCTACATGTTTAAATTTTATTTATTTTGGTGTCATAATGTAAATATTTTTGTATTTACTTTATTACTTTTTTATTTGAAGTAACTTGTTGACGAGTCCCAAACGGATAAAATGTTTCTGTAACCACTTGAAAATGCCATATATGGCGAAACATATGTAGTGGACTTCAAACACTATATTTTGAACTGCAAGACGAGGTAAGAAATGAGTTTAGTCTAAATACAGTGATTAGAGAACTCATATGTGCGATTTCAAAATAAAGTTCTACTTGTAAAATAGTAAAAATATATATTTATTAGTTCGAACTACGACTTCCACCCGGTCGCGTCGCACCTGTCTCGTGTCCCCGAGTACTCGGTTGTTTTAATGTTTAATGTTCGTCTATCAATGTGCGTGTTCGTGTGTGTTTTATGTACTTTTATCATCAATGACGACCTTTATATACAGTGGAGGTAATATCCTGAACGACATCTTGTACGGTCCTGAATATGATTCTTTAGCAGAACTAAAACTATAGTTGCCAAAAGCAGCAATTCGGATTACTGAATGCAGGTACTTAAAACCATTATTAATATTCAAACGTAATCCGGAGATCTTGTTGTTAACTGTTTTTCGTCGCCTAACAGCTAGAAGAGTGCTCGGTGCAGTAGGAAATCTAAACCTATTTTGGGTTTACTTTTTTTGTATAGAGAGTAACTTTATTTGACAATCAGGGCAACAATCTCACCACAAGGTTATCCCTCACAATGTCTTTTGTTTAGGCTTTGAAACAACTAGCAAAATACTGGAAACTAGCACTTTTACGACAAATTGAGGCCCTTATCTCTGCTTAGTCAGAAGAGTATGGCCACAGGTGTGACTTCAAGCAGCTCAAATGGGATGTTGGCTGTAGGAGGTTACATTTTCAGGCTCATCCACAACATTCAACCAGGAGTAATGGAGTGGTTTTGCTTTATTTAATATACTTGGTCTGACCATTCATGTATCGATTATAGATAAGTCTAGTCGGCTAGAGTGTTGTGAACAAAGTGTTTTTTTTACACCATACTTTGAGTTGTTAGGAGGGGATTTTACAACCTATTATCCATCTAAGATACCTCTATTGTACTTTCCTATATTGACTTATAATTGAAAACATGTTCTTTAGGTTGTGATTCCATGTACCCATAATCCAACTACTTGGTTTGTTTTATGTTGTTTGTTGTTGTTCCGGATCGATATGACATTCAATAAAAGGTTAAATTACCTGTGTCCGCCGGTCGATCCTTATGTGCTGTATCCTATTACAGGAGATTCATTTCTCGGAAGATACTTGGTTTGTGGTTGAAACAATACAAAATTAATCTTGAGGAATGAAATCTGGAACTATGAATATAACTGACTTTACTGTTAGAGGAATAAAATAAGCATACAAGCCTTGAAAACAGATAAATATATTCTGTACAAAGTGGTTTCAAGAGTACTATACGCTGATGGCACTCAGGTATAAGTAACACTCAACCATCGATCGGGATAATGAACACTCAATCTACAAGAGAACTTGGTAAAACATTGAGCTGTAACGTGGAACTGAAATCCAATTTGTTATCTACATAGATTGATCCTTGGTAGGATACAAAGAGTTATGATAAACAGAAAAGATATGAAATAATATTTTTTTTATGTAAATTAATAATTTAGGTTACTGTATTAATTCGGAAAAATCGATGACTTAATTACGCACTCCTTTTCAATTGTTTATGTACATTACAGGCTGAAACTGAAAGTGTCATTTTAAAAACTATTTTCACGTTTAGCCATTAACTTGAGTTACATTAGTTCACCCTACACAGTATTAAATCCAGCAGAGATACCTTTTATTGAATATTTACTACAGTACCTTGATAAGTTCAAAAGGCTAAAGTGTGGTAATACGTAATATTAAAAGAAATAACATACTGATCTACTTGTATTATTTTGTAGATATTTACTGTTTAAGTGCAAGGCTACAGTGAAAAAGGTAACAGGTAGCATACATATTCAAATAGCAAGTATAAACGTTTTCCCCAAGAAAACTCCGTAAATATATAGGAGGTTAACAGACTCATAAATTTCACAGCCAACCAAGTGTGAAGCCTACTTGAGACTTCTGAGATTCCTTTTTATGCTCCCAGAAAAGTATTTACACTAGGCTAACTAACAACAGAGGTACCAGAGTTAACACGCTTTTACATTATTAATATTAGAATATAGAACTGATTATACTTATGAGATAAATCCAATCCCAAATAACTAAATGTTGATAACTAAGTACGTTTTCAGTGACTTGGTCTTAACATATTCTCGCGTAGGGCAACATTCCTTTTTAGTTATAAAAATAAATAGAGCAACGGCTTGAGGTTTGCTAGGAACCATCAGGGCATGTCGTTAAAACAAGGCCAAATAACGACTAGGAGGATTTGAGTCTGGGCCTACTGCTCCAGCCGTGTAACATTACAAGTATTTCTATATAAACTGATAGCTTTAGCATTAAAAACTACTGCAAAGGGGCTGCACAATTTGATATGAGTTCTATTGTTTGAAAACATCCATCCCGAATATTATTTTTATCATAAATGATTATGGTAAATATCTCAATCGGAAAATTTACATAATGACAATGGAGGATGCATTTTACCAAAGAAAATAGAACCTAAAGCAGAAGTCTATCCGGGTCTGGGGAAGCGCTGCGCCAAGGTCAACGTCCCTGGTAGTTTCATTCGTCGCCGCTAGATTTCGTGGGCGTTATCGCTGAGTGAGGAATGACATTTTACGACGTCACTCTTCATAACCCATGCACCTCTCTCGTCGTCGTACTCCGTGTCATGTCGATGCGCGTATTCATTTTTGTTGCCGGGCAGTTAACTCTGTTAACTCAGTTAACTCAGTTAACTGCCTGGCCGGTTAGTAAAGAGCTTAAATAACCGTAAACTAACTATTTCCTTAATAATTAATGACCACGATGATAAGTTGTTACTACTGTAGGTAATATTTTGCATGATCAACTGAGATTGATAAAAAAAGTTCTGATATTGAACAAAATACTGAGTTGGTGATATTTTTGTTAAAGTTTGTACGACTAAATCTCAACTTCTAATCGACCCATTTTATAATTAATGGTTCGTTGGAAAGCCTAATTCGTGTAAATGTGCAAATAATAATAAAAGTATGATTTTATAAAATATTTTGTAAATAAAGTAAGATTTAAAAAACACATTAAAACGGCTTTTAAAGTTTTTATTTATAGCCTACTTTAGGCTGCCTTTATTTAGTATTTTCATTAAATAAACAATAGTCAATTGTAGGACATTTTATCCTCTTTCAGAATATTTCGTCCCATTTTGGTTGATTTCCTTACAATTTTAAATATTAAGCAACCTACAAATTTATAGTTGCTAGAAAATGCCGAATTAGAGATGAGTTTATTGTTTGTTAAATCTTTGTTCAACTAAACTTACAATTCTACAGGACCAATTTTGTTTGAACAGGTAATTATAAAACTATGATTTTATTAAACATCGTTGATTGTTGTACAGTAATATTAATTCATTGATTTTTCTTTGCTTACATGTTGTTCACAATTTGAGTTTTTTGTTTGTTAATTAAAGTGTATTTCTTATTTCATGTGTGTTTTCAAGGTTATGAGCTTAATCTGTACCAATAATTAATTATTAGTGAGTAATCTGCTGTATGCAAATTTTAATAACCATTACTTTCCTAGAGACAGGTGTATTTAACCACAATGGACTTAGTTGCTAGTGGTAATAATAATGCAATAGGCTAAAGCACAAATGAATCTTTAATTACAAATTATGAACACAAACATTTTGGTTGTCACAAACATCTGTTGAATAGGCTATTTAAACTTTATAATAAATATGGATTGCATTTAGCACAAATATAATTTGTAAACTAAATTGTACTGTTGTCCTTTTTAAAGTAATGGATTACATTTTAGGATTGAAGAAAGTGTGTAAAATGAAATTACTAAAAACTATTCAAGCTACATCTTCAACAACCCCTCAGAAATTTATACAATTCAAAATGTAATTACTATTTTTTTATGTGGAGTGATCAAATCAAATCAAATATAGTCTGAGTAGTTAAACAAGTTTAGACAGTATCATGAATTCAAAAACATCTTTTATGTTAAATTTGACCAAAAATAAAAAAGAACTACTTTGAAAATATTAATAAAAAACTGTTTATTGCACAACTTATATATTTTAGGATAGGTAGTAAATTACCCCAAGAATATTCCTTACAAGAAGATTAAATAAGACAAACATGTTTTGTTTTGATTAACAAACATTTTACTTTCATGTTTGAATGAAAATAAAACAGAAAATAAGTATTAAGAAAGTAACAAAAGTCAACGAACAAAATTTAGTCTGATGAATTTTTGAAGTGTTCAGTTGAAACTGGGAAGATTATTTATCTTGTAATTCTGTTTTGTTTAGTCTAAATAATGTTTACCATTGAACCGATCAATCTGTGTTTGGTTTCAAGCGTATAATGAAAATATAATTTTTAAATGTCATAATGCTAGAACTCAGTTAACTTCTCTTTGACAATCAAATTAGTACAAATTAAATTACAAAAAGTTAGACCTCTTATCCAACATTTGTTTTTTTTTAAAGAAGAAGTTAGGTTACACAACAATTTAAAGTAAGTAATTATTCATACTGTCTCTTTGATACTAAAAATATACTGTAACAATACTAATCTCAGGAATAACTAATTATACATAGTGTTTGAGAGATTAATTATATAGTTGCTTGTAGTAAAGTCCAGTATGATAAAAGTTTGTACAAGTATAGATCTCAATAAATTAAGATTTAGGTATGTTATAGGCTACAATATTATTTATTGCAGACATGACTGGCAAATAAGTCACCCAATTGTTAATGTAAAAAACCAGAGGTTTAAAAATTATATACCTAAAAAAAAATTTTACAACACCTATATAATTTTGTTTTAATGTAGTTGGTATTCAGTATCGAATTTTCATATAATCGGCTTACGTAATTGAATATATAAATGCCTAGTACAAGAGATAGTTTAAATAATAATTCATACTATAACCTGGTTTACTTATGATTTTTCCCTTTAGATGAATAACAATAACAAATACAATTAATTAAATAAAAAGTCAGGAAAGGCTTATAGAAATGTTTGGATGAGTATTAAAATATTCAAAAAAGAATAATTAAATTCAAATTCCACTGGTCATACATAACAAGAAACATATGTTTTTCTAACTTAGTACAGTAGCACTATACATGTTGGAGGATTCGCATTTTGCTGATTGATGTGTTCTTCAGAGACGCGTTGATCCATTTACACTGTTTATACAGAAGAACTCTGAATAATGTTTGTAGCAGGTATGTCACATGCTGATCACATTCTTGGCTCAAGTTTGCCAAGGGAGAAAAGTCTTTCAAACTTGTTCTTGTTCTGTTCATTAGTCTAGCTACAAGTCTTGGTCTATGGGCAATTTTGTTGAAGTATTTTTTGTAAATAGCTAGTGCTTTTGTTACAATGGTTGTTAATGTTGAAGATGGGGCTTTTAATCCGGAAGATGAATGAATGTTGATATTCGGAAATGTTTTGTGGAAAATTAAAAGCTCTGAGGGGTTGTCAAGGGTTGATTCTACACAGTTGCGCTGCAAACACTTTTCACATTGAAATTTTTTATGACAATTCCAAGCTAAGTATCCAGCGTAGTACTGCTGAGAACAAGTTTCTAAATTTACTGGCAAATTCTCATGATCAAAATCTGTCAATCCGTCATAATCTTCATCTTCATCTTCTCTATCACTAAAACTATCTTCTTTCAGTTCAGGGGATAGGTGGTCTTCTGTCTCATGGCTGTGAGCTTTGGAGGATGAATCGCCAATGTCCAATACCATGTCTACGTCAGGCTCGTAGGATGTTGTTTTAGGGGGTTCAATTAAGTATTGCATGCAGAACAACCTCAGGGAGCTACGGAATACCCGGACAGTTGGGTTTTTGTTCCACCCGCCTCGTTGCCTGATGCTTGAAAATAGGTTTTCAAGGGTATCCTGGTTTAATCTGCTGGTCAGTAAATATTTGTACGGTTCCTGTTTGAGTAGTGATATAATTGAATTTGCTGTTAAAAGGATTCCAGGAAAACAAGGTGGTCTGGGGTTCTTGCTGTTGAGTTTACTGAGGTTTTCAAACACATTAATCGCTTTCTTAATTATGTTTACAGTATGGGCATTCTCTAAGCTCAATGCACAGGTATCGGGATTTTTAGTTTTAACAACTCTACTATTCAATACATCAAACAAAGAGTTGATAAAGTCAATGAAATCAGCGGTGTGTAGGGCGGTTCTTGATTTCAGTTGGCCAGTTCCAACAACTGTCCGCAGTGCTGATGCAGTGGTATGGCTGAGGACCTGTGTTGCTAGGGACACGCTCATCTTTTGGAAGCTATTGGGATTTATATGGGCAGGGGTGAGTTTTGGAGCTGCTCTAGTTGATGTACTGCTTTGGTCTATTGTAAATAATTCTTTGATGTCGGTGAAACTGATGGTGTTGCCGTTAAAACAGAAGTCATGTGTGAGGAGGTTGTTTCTTATGGATTTAATTAAATGTGGCACATCATACAAAGCGTGGATTTTAACTCCTTCACATTCAAACCATGGATGTGAACATGCCACCCCTAGCAAATTGTAAGCAGTTCTGTTGGTGCTGTTTTGGTCACAGACTATTGCTTTTATATGGAGACCAGCATCTGATAAACATTTGACACATTTCCTGATTAATTTATATGTCTGGGAACCTGTAAGACCATTCCTACTTATAAAATAGCCAATCGGCATCTTCCAGTGGTAATACAGGCCCCTAATCATAAATACACATGCCTGCCTTCCAACTTTACTGTTTCTCCCGAGACATCCCAAATCTTCATACCCTTCAACCAAGTCATAGCTTGCACAATACTCCAAAGATTGCTTTATGGCCATCTCATCAAGCATCAGTACACAGGACTTTTCCATCTCCTCCATGCTACTTGCTTTGCATTTAATTTGTTGGATAAGTCTGTTGTTAAATCCAGGCTTGAAACATTCTTTAGATGAAATCCACTTCCTAATTGTTGAAACACCAGGCAAAACTATTGATTTTAATAAGTACTTGTAGCATGAAGGAGATCTCAAGTACAATGATATGGCATACAGCTTTTCACTTTTTGACCACGGTTGTCTTCTTTTGTGGTATTGCATACCGATTAGTAATGCCCCGCCTTTGGTTCTTGCTGGAGTTTTATTATAAACTGAGAATCTTTTGAATTTATTTCTTGTTTCTGAAAGTGTCCGTCTTAGTCTAGAAATAGTGGCTCTTTTAACAGCAAGTTTTTTTTGTAGAGTTTCTATATTTTTATCGGGTTGACTACTTGATGAGTTACTAAATAACGTTCTGTTTAGTTTTCTTTTGGCTCCTTGGCTGGTCTGCTTGTCCGGAGATTGTTTTGTTTTTGTTGATGCATTCGAAATCCAAAAAGTTGATGACGGTGTTGTTACTACTGGTGAATGTAAAGATGTTTGCAGTAACGGTGATTGTAATGGTGTTGAAAAATCTTGCCTGTGATAGCGTCTGGGAGAATTGGTTTGGCGTAATAGTACGGGTGAAGGTGAGGGTGAAATCAAACGGGGTCTTTTTGAAGGCGAACCTATGATATTCCCTGTCGAGGTGGCTGCAGGAGGTGGACGTCGTCTCGGGGTTTTAACTGGAGTCATGATTACTGGGGCAGTACTGGTGCTAGGTATTTCTGTAACAAAAACAAATAGGCTATATTAATTGCTTATGGTAAATGGTATTGAAACCAAGTAGTACAAGTTGGCAATTATGTTTTTTGGTATTCCTCTTACATATTTTGCCATAATAGTGATATTCATCAAAATATTTGGAAAATAGGTTTTTTGTAAGTCTGTATTGCTTGCTAACTCTTAGCAAGAATTGGTATTGGTTCCTTTACCTCTAAGGATTGTAATTTTTTTTGATGATTAATACAAATTACAGAACAAACTAGGATTGAAACTTTTTAAATTTTAAAACAAACCCCAATTGTGAATGATAAAAACACCAATTCTCACAACCTGATGAAATCAGGCTTTTAAATTATTCTAATCAAATAAACAAGCTTAAAAGAGTGTAAATACGCAATATTTCAGCTCTGTCCAAATGTTACACAAATTGCATATTTTTTTACAGATAATTAAAAATAAAACATGGTGGAATTGGTGGATAAGAGAAATATAAAATATTAAATATTCTTTATACGTGTTATGTAGCGTACCAATGAAATTTCCTGTCGTAGTAGCAGCATTAGCAGGAGGTGGATGTCTCGGGGTTTTCACTGGAGTTGTGATTCCAGGGGCAGTACTAGTGCTAGGCAAGGCTTCTGTAAAGAAAACTTTGCATTCAGTAAATGATTTTGAAACCAAGCTATACAGTAGAAGAAATAAACTGAATATATTATAACAGAATAGTTACTCTGACATATTTTGCCACATAAGGTAGGTAACATTTGTCTATCGACGGATTTCGTAAATAGTTTTTTTGTAAATTAGTATTGCTTTGCTAACCTTTAGCAGAAAACGCCTAAGGTTTCAATAACAAACTTCGGATCTGGTAAGTTGGATCAAAATATATCCATAAACAAGCCAACTACAACATTTTACAAAATTTTCTTTAAGAATAACATGGAAATTAAAAATGAACAATTTTTTGAATATTCTCCGTAACCGATAACCGTACTAAAACACTTTGATAAACTAAATTCTTTAAGCTCTTATCCCATAAAACATTAGCTAAACCCCGTTCCCATAGTCCGATCATGCTGGTTCCCAAACTCATTCAAGTCTATCCCGCCTTACACCTTCAAACCAAAGTTATCGCGTTCACGGACACATATAACCCTATATATAAATACATACATACAAATTTGAACGAATGGTCTTTTTGGCCTCTGGGGACATAAAAATGAAAAAGTAAATCGGGTCCCAGACCTAGGTCTTACTGTGCCACCTACGGTAAGCCTAACTCTCGCAGTATTAATGTATTATAGTCTGTTCATAAAATGTTGGCGGTTTTGGGGAATTCCCCCCCACTTTTACCTGCTTAATTAAATGAAACTCTTATACTACACCCCTGCTTTTTTGCACATACTCCAAGTAAACGGCTGAAGCGATCCACATGAAATTTAGCACATCCATAGTAACCAATTATGGGAAGGTATAAATCCGAAATGTTACAAATTGGACTAAATAGCTTTCCTCTATGTGTATTCAATTTTTTAGAAATTGAACATGGGTCTTAAGGGTTTATTGGTCGCCATGACATTATTTGCGAGATAACAATAAAAATGTAAACAAAAGAGTTGGTCTGTTGGTCAACTAATAATTTAAAATGTCACATGTATAAATACAGAACAAAAGAGAACATTAATCAAATTAATATAGTTGAGCATAATTTACTGCAAAATAATCAAACAATTACGGTTGCCGGAAATAGGCTAGCACCATTGACTTTAGAAAGGTACTCCAAATAGACATTCTATATGTGAACAAGCAAATATACATTCGATTTAATTGAACCAGACTCAAGACGTGGAGGGGATAGATTTCTTCCCTTAAACCGCTTAAATTCTGTAAATGCGTTAATACATTTGCAAGGTCGTAGTGGAATCGGTAAGAAAAATGTAAAGATATAGTTTATTGAATGTTATACCTCTACTGTTGGCTGATAAAACTCCAGTCGAACCAGAAGACGTGTCCTCATCAGGAGCAGTGTAGCAGTTGGGAAGGGCATTAAATGCAAGTCGACCACTGGGAAGTATGAATTTTTCTTGAAAGTGGCTTTCACATAATCTTCTATTTTTGTTCAGTTTCATTGGAGACAGTCCGATAAGATCAGCATTGCCTGAAATATAAATAAAATAAATTGCATCATCCAAGTCACAGATACCTTTCCTTATTAGCTTGATATTGAAATTGAACTACTACTTTTATAAGCAAAACATTAATTGTAACCATAACATAAAACATCAATGCATGATCAAAACATAAGGCTAATTTTTTGGGGGGAGTCACAAACATTGCAATAATTTCTAATCTGTGAGTGTAACAGCAATATGGGGGTTGAACATCTGGTTTGATGTTAACATGACTGTAATATACAATCAAAACCGTTTAGTAGTGTTGTTGTTAAATATATGATATTTATGTCAATTAATTGATGTGTTTTTAAGTAAAATCACTAATAATAAAAATAACAAAAATAAAAGCTGGAGATATTGTAGACAAAGTACATATTATTATTAAACCATACAAGTTAAATTCATTAAGCCTACCGAAGGAAAAAAAATATTTTTTACGATACGAGATAACCACATAAAACAAGTAGGCATACAGTATAATTAATGTACAGTTTATTGACAGATCCTATAGTTGTTACACCCAAAAAGTTAAAAAGGATAACAATAAAACATCTCCTTAACTTAGTATTTCCCAGACTTTATTTATTTATTGGAACGTGAAATTCCTGTTACTATTCTAATGCATTGTTGTACATGTTAGCATTTACAATAAATTACAACCTATCAATATAATACTGCAATGTAATTTTTTATTGTTTGTTAAATAGTGAACTGCAATAAATGTAGGTAAAAGAACGGAATTGTCCATAGCAAGCTCTAAGTGCCATTCCTTCCATCTAGGCACGCCACCTGACAGGGGGTGGATTTACAACCTTGTCAGCCGACCTAGGACCGTTAGGGCTGTTTTTGGAAAGCAATAATAGCAAAGAAAATAGAGTGGCTGTAGCTAGAAAAACACGGTTCAAACGAAATAAAACGCCGCCACCATGACAATATAGTCTGAAGTCTGACTTCTCTATAGTATTGTATACGCACTTACAGTTAAAGTACCACAAAAATGCAAAAATACACAAATACACATGGTCACTACTAACTAGTACTGCAGGCCTATAAACCAATATTACTCATCGCTATATTATAATGTAGCTTAGCAAACAGTGTAATTATTAGTTATTTTTGGCATCATGTTTATTATTGTTTTTAACGGTATGTTACTTTTATAACATACGCATACTGTGGCCAACTGTTTATACACGCTCTGTACAAACTGATGGTACCGTGAAAATGAACAGGCTACTTAAAACTTGGTCAAAATATTTTACTTTGCTGATGTAGGCTATATAGCTAAAGTCAAATCCCCAGGATCCATAGTATCATTACTAAAATACTTGAAAATTGAATTTAGGTGATCACGTTTTACTTACCTGATAGTTGAACCCACTGTTGAGACAGTAAGCTATCTCTTGGGAACCGAAACATTTTCAATCCTTTAACTTTTGCGGAACTGTTCGAACAACTTTTGTAGGAACACTTTGTAAAAGACATGATGATAAACGTAGAGTTTTGCAAATGAATAAGTATAGTTTATATTCCTATCTGATAACACACCAACCGCACTATCCAAAAAACGAACTCAAAATTACAAAAAAAATTTAAAGCTAACAGACTTATTAACTGAGGTGAACATAACATGGCTGATTAAAAGCGTTTCAGTAAAACTAATTTTAAATTAAATTAAAAACTAAAAACAAAAACACACTTTTAACTGAGTTGTAATACCAGCCAACACTGGTGACAGCAACAATCACTAGGCCGGCGCGCGGCAGCTCGGCACTCGGCTATCAACAGTCAACACGTGAGGAGAACTGGGGGAGGGCGAGAGAGCGCGGTGTAGTGACGTCAGACCGCTCTCCCACCGCCCCCACTTGTGGAGTAGCGCGCCAGTGAGCGACAGTAGCGCTACTAGGATTGGGAGTAGACACTAGCAGTTCAAACGCAACGCTTTTTATGGCTCAGATAGAGTTCTGCTTTAGGTTCTATTTTCTTTGATTTTACTCAAGCTTAAAATAATAACTATGCGTTATTTATATACATTGATTCTTCGAAATGTCCAAACAAACAGAATATGACCCACATCGACTAACATTCATCCCAACAGTTTTTTTTTAGTAGGCTACAGTCACGTAACGAATTTTTTTAATAATCTACTAAATATTGAACTGCTTTATTGCCCAACATGGTTCCTTGGGGTCTAATGTATATAAAAATAAGAAACATTTGATGAAAAAAAAATACTTATTAAAAAAATATTTCCTAATTGTTTATACCACCTGATGCACATAAATAAAAGGATTTATGTATGAGTCGCGTATTTTGCATCCAGATCATTTACATAAAAATAAGCTGCAATTTTTAGTTGTCGGTCAAAAGAGGATTATTAGCAAAAGAAGGAAATACATCAGTACAAAAATATTATTGAAAATATTTAAAACTCTGTGTAATTGGTAGTTGTCGTTTTGTAATATTTAGTTTAATAGGCAGAGAGTAAACTGAATCCATTACTTATTAGGTGTTAAGTTCAAATATGGTAGCCAAACCAATTGTAGACACCAACCAAAAAAATTTTCTTTCAATTTTTGGTACGTATAAAGCCTCTGTGATCAGCCCAATGAATTTACTGCAGAAATACTATCAATGATAAATGTCTTTTGCAAGAAACCCTGGACTGGGTCTTGCTTTTATTTATTGCTCACTAACTAAAAACCTTCAAAAGGCTAACAAACTTAGATTTATTCGATAATTTGTTGCTGTCGATGATTGTACAGCAATATATCTTTCAGATCTATTACAATAACAATAGTTTAAAATTATCTTCTTTTAGTGGGCAATTTTTGTTTCAAACCAAGAGACACATTTTTCTTATCAAACACATTATGTATGATGAAAATATAAATCCTTCAAATAGTTCAAAAAAGGTGGTTAAAGGGTTTGACACAGCTCAAATACCCAGATCCAGTATTTATGATAAGGTAGTTTATAGCCTCTCTACACAACCCAACATTAATTTTTAATACAAAAAACAAATTACTAATTAGTTTAAGTCATTAAACACGTGGTGCTAACCATTTTCTTGTATTTTATTTAGGTAAGCAGTGAAATACAAACATATTTTCATTGAAATTTATGGATAAATACAACTAAACAGAATAACACTTATCACATATAACAAAAGTATAGTGATGATGGATTGTGTCTTCTGATAGCTGTGACAAAATCTGACAATACAAAGACGTAGTCGGCATTTGTCACCTCCTGTCAATTCAAGCTTTGCTGAATGGCGTTTACTTTTAAATTAGTATTTATAATAAATCTTACGCCAAATATGTTTTAGACCTTTATCTTATATCGTTTACCTTTCACACTCAGCCTAAGTGGTTTTGTCCAACATCTGTAGCAAAACATAATATACGTCAATAATTGTAAACCGATTGCAATTTACTATTACTTGCACGCAAAGGATGAGCACAAAATGTCATCGTAAGCTGCCAAAAATGGGTTAGGCTGTTCCTAGTCAAAAAACGAACACATTAATATCAGGTTTTTGCAGTATAAGCAATCTTACTATTTGCAATGGCCTTTAGCTGAACATAAGATGAGATGAAAGGCACATATTCTTTGTGAGACAAAACCAACTGTTTGTTAAATAGACGCTCTTTTTACCAATACAAACTATCTTATTCTTTTTGAAGGTATATTTTTTCTAATTGTAATGAAACAAATGTCTGCAATAATCTCTTTTGCTTAATTTGTTTTCACTCAATTCTGTTTTAACAAACTAATTACAAATTACATTCCTCTTGTTTATTATTGATTAAATAAATTTTCTTTCGTTGCGTATACCTTTGTTGTCCCTTGTATAACATCGTAAACAGATATAGAAATTATATTAACGTGTAATAAGCCAAAACAATTCAAACATACATAACACCCCTGTCTAGAGAACTTTCTAAAAAATAAGGGTGGGACAGACCAGGAGATGTAAGACTCAGTTAAGTGGTTTCAGGGCTGCCAAATCGACCACATCCTTCAACCTGTCAAGAGGTACCAACCCGAGATAAATATCATCCTGGTGATCGGGTGTTACAGATTTAGTGCTGCAGTATTGGCAACACTGAGAGAGACATCATTGTTTAGACAGTTTAACCACTTGCATTGATTGCAAGTTATCTACTTACTTAGGTCAAACAAGACAATGAATAACATTGCCTTAAGAAATCTTTATTTTGTGTGAGATTGTGTGCAGCGTAAATATATAAGATGTTATCTATGTATTTGTTTTGTGGTAAAATGGTATTTTAAACACTTCGAAATTTGTGAGTGGACTGTATAAAAAATTAATTAAATTGCAAAATATTTACGAAAAGTTGGAGCACTTGGTGTCTTAGCAAATGAGATATGATGAATTATTTTAAGGCATTATTTTAACTGGTTTTATGCTATGATCACTAATATTCACTAACTATGAGTTGTGGAGAAGGGAAGCCTAGATGACGACAACATGGCCGATACCTTCGCCATGAGCTGGATGAGCTGTTGGGGAAGACGATGGAGGTACAATGTCCAGACGTGTGATGGGAAGAGAAGAGAATGTCCAATCTAAACACTTTTCTTGATGTCGAAACGACGGGTTAGTTTATATGAGCTCAAGAAAATGTTATTGTAGGTAATGTTCACACGCGTTCACGGAAGCTGCACTTAGTTCACGTTGAATAGGAGCTATCACTTTTCAGGGAGTTAATACACAGTTAAAAATACAATTTAAAAAACATAGAATACAATTATGCGTGACACGAAATAAAGAATATGGGGGCCTAATTAGGCTACAATACACTGTTAATAGGGAACTCTCCTGAATCAACCGACCAAAAAATAGAGACTCGATGAACGGGAGTGTTACATCAAGGAGCTTTTCCGAAAGACTGACGCTTGTGGGTTTCGGGAATGGACGCATCCAGTGGTCACATGACCGTCTCGACCAATTAATTTATTGCTATATTTTAGTTCACCAACGAGGGAATACTTAGACCCCTCTAAGAAAGTAATGTTATAGAATAACGGGACCTCTCTCTATCTCTGTGGAAGGAATAACGATAGAAAATTGAAATAAAGCAGTGCTGAGTTGTCTGACAAATAATATCACATCAAATACTTATACGAAATACTGAACAGTAGCCTATTATATATTATATAATAAATTTAACCAATTTTTTTGAACAGAATTTCTTCATAATCTTTTATACCAGTTTTAATAATTTAAATGTCACAAACATGGCTATCATCTGTGGTTTTGCAAAGTAGTTTGCATTTTTTTAAATATTTGATTGAATTCAGCAGGAGTTTCAATCAAAGCTGGATTCCCTCCCATAAGGTTAACATGGGGAGAAAATGGTTTTTAAATTGTTTCTATTTTGTTTTGATTTCATATTTATGTTTGATTGTCAGCTGTAATATAGCACCTGATCAGATGTTTGTTTAAATTTATATTTTTATCATTCGCCTATTGGGTCTGATGATGATTGGAGTGTTGAATCGAAATCGATCACCACTTACCATCTTTTATGTTACCGTATTGTGAGTAACAGTATAAGCGTAAATATATATTTTAAGTGTAATGAGACCTTTCTTTTATTTACTTTCCTTAAATTTTTACTCAAATTAAATTACATGGCAGTTTTGTTAATGAAACCTATCATATATTTTTTAATGGAGGAAAATGGTTTATTGTTAACGTGTATTTTGTTAAGTGTTTCATTGATTTGATTTATCAGTATTTGTTAGTGTTGTGTTGATAATGATTAAAACATTGCTTTGTATCAAATAAATATATCACATACATAATATATGAACATACTGATATGGACAAAGAGCAGATTATTGAGTTTTCAAAAGCTTTTGAAAGATATTTAACTGATTCAGCATAACCTGTTTTGAAAATGTCGGGACATACAAAGTTTTAATAATAATTGCTCTAAATTCTAGCCTAATCTAATCTAATTAATAATAACTGATTAAGTTTATCTTAGAGGCAACAAATCATGATGCTATCATTTTAAATATCAGCAATTGATCGATTATTATTTTAGGATTTGACTTATTACCGCAGTTTAAAGAAAATACCCTTTGATAGCAAAGCCACACAAATGATTTCTGAAAGACTGTCTCAGTTGTATCTTATGCATGACGTTCTTTTACAGTCCTAAGCTGATAAAAATAACAAACTCGGTTGCTTATAACACAATATTGAAATTATTAAGAAATATATGAGTAAATGATGGAGAAGATGAACTCGCAAAATTACCTTTTAAACGTAGGAAGTGGTTCACTGCATTCAGCATAGAATGGTTTGTAACGGTAAAATATTGAGAGTAGGAAACAAGAGGAAAACTTTTACGAGTTGAAAAATCGTCTCGATTCAGCGCCTATTTTATAGTGTCCAGATTTCAGTCAAACATTTAAATTGCAGGTTGACGCTTCAGATGAGGGCCTCAGGGCTTCAACTCAAAAGAGAAATAATGCAGAAGTCATAATCGCGTATGCTAGTAGACTTTTTTCCAATGCTGAACGAAAATATACCGTTACAGAAAAGGAACGTCTCGCTTTAGTGTGGGCCATTAAAAAGTTCCGACAGTACCTAGAAGGGTACAAATTCGTAGCCGTGACGGATCACAACGCCCCCAAATGGTTACTACGACTCAAGGAACCGTCCGGCCGGTTTAGTACAGGTAAAACTCACCTAAGAAAACATAAAAATTAGTCCATTCATGAAACTTGCAGGAAACGTAGTAATTACCATTAGGTATTGGAATCTGAAAAGTCCCTAGTGATTGTAGGGGTGGAAGTACCATTTTATGGGGTTTTAAGTTTATGGGGGTAGTGATTTTGAGAAAATTTTTATTTATGGGATCCAAGCAAGTGGGGTGTCGTTTTTTATGTTTCTTAGGATGCAGAATCGAAAAAGAACATAATAAAAGTTATAAAACCGACAGTTTATCAAAAAAAGACTAATTTATAAATTAAAAACTAAATATGACAAATTAATCAAGGTAAAATAATCCGGTTAATTAATATCAATCACCTATTACAAAATTGATCATGAGTCTGTGTCACATGTTAAAGTTGTGAGGAAAATTAACCAAGAAACTGGTAGTTACGCCTCTTTAACCACCACGTGTCATATTGTTTATGAGCTACTGATGCATCATCACCTTCCATGGAATCGTCAGGGTCTCTAACTCGTTCTTCTCTATCATCGTTTTGACTTTACACTGACAGCTTAGTAGGGGATGGGTAGCAGGAACATATTTCAGTTCTGGAGGTGATCCTACAACTTAGGGTGAAGATAATATATAAGACCAAGTATGTAAAACCGCCCAGACCCCAATTTTTAAGGACCTTGGTCGCCCGTAATGTCGTCATCAATATGGCGATCGAAAGAGGATGCTGGGTCGCTATGAATTGGTTATTATACCAAAATGCCTGAACCGATTTTAATGAAATTTGGCATACAATTGCTTGAATACTATATCTAATCCCAGTTTGTCAATGGTCGAGTTTGATTAGGTCATTTCAAAATGGCAGCCGTTAATAATTAAAATAATTAAATATTCTTTAATGTTTTGTTTTTTCAACTCTCTCCAGAAATCTGCAACGATCTTTTATTTACCTTGCAATCATAGGTTGTGATGCCATCTCTGCATTTCATGGAATAGGCAAAATACCCCCACCACAGCCAACCTGCAGATTAAGTGAGTTTCCATTTGCCTGATTTGATTTTCAATTAAGTCTATTTCAATAACATTAAGTTTAATTAGTACCTAGGTTTGCTGCTACGGAGAGGATAATAAAGTGTGTTTTTTTTTTAATTAAAACATTAATAGCTTAGGTCAAAATAAATAAATTTGCCAAGTTTTATCAAAATATATCCATAAACGAGTAAACTACAACAGTTTACTTATTCTCGATAAGAATAAAATGTGAATGATAAATTTACAATTTTTGAATTTTCTCGGTAGGTAACCAATATCCGTACAAAAACACTTCAATAAACAAAATTATTTGGTTTTTAAGGTATTCAAATTCATTATGGTATCCAAATTGGTTTAGAGAGAAATTGGAAAATGCTATGGAGGGTTAAACATGACAAAACCCAATTTTGACTCCATAAATCCCCCCAAAAACCCCGTTCCCATGGTCTGATCATGCTGGACTGCCAATTCGTCAGAATCAATTTCAAAGATTCGTTGTACTTTTCTATATGACATAACATCAAACTTTAACAGCGTTAATGACTGTAGACGTGTACTTTTTAAAGAACGTTAGCACAACTCAAGTAATAACTCAAGCAAAAATTACCCAATGTTGACGAAATTTGGTAAAAACGTGTAAACCTACGTTTACTCGAACGAGTTCACGAACCAGCATGATCGGACCATGAGAACGGGGTGTTCTGGGGGATTTATGGGGTAATAATTGGGTTTTCTCATGTTTGCCCCTCTAAACGTAAAATTTTCGAATTTCTCTCTAAACTATTTTGAATACCCTGATTAGGTAGTTATTTTGCTAGTTTATGGTTATATTTTGATAAAACTTGGCAAATTTTTTAAATATTTTCATATTTTAATAAAAAAACACACTTTATTACCCTCCCCTTAGCAGCAAACCTAGTTAACACTAAACTTAATGTTATTGAAATGGATTTAATTGTAAATCAAATCAGGCAAATGGAAACTCACTTAATCTGCAGGTTTGCTGCGGTGGGGGTATTTTGCCTAATCCATGAAATGCAGAGATGGCATCACAACATGTGATTGCAAGGAAAATGAAAGATTGCTGCCGATTTCTGGAGAGAGTTGAAAAAACAAAACATTAAACAATCTTTAATTATTAACGGCCGCCATTTTAAAATGACCTAATCAAACTGGACCATTGACAAACTGGGATTAGATATACTATTCAAGCTCTTGTATGCCCAATTTTATTAAAATCGGCTCAAGCATTTTGGTATAATAACCAATTCATAGCGACCCAGCATCCTCTTACGAGCGCCATATTGATGACGTCATTACGGGCGACCAAGGTCCTTAAAAATTGGGGTCTGGGCGGTTTTACATTCTTGGTCTTATATAATATTATCTTCACCCTAAGTTGTAGGATCACCTCCAGAACTGAAATATTTTTCTGCTACCCATCCCCACTCCTAAGCTGTCAGTGTTACGGCAAGAGGATGATGGAGATGAACGAGTTAGAGACCCTGACGATTCCATGGAAGGTGATGATGCATCAGTAGCTGATGAACAATATGACACGTGGTGGTTAAAGAGGCGTAACTACCAGTTTCTTGGTTAATTTTCCTCACAACTTTAACATGTGACACAGACTCATGATCAATTTTGTTATAGGTGATTGATATTAATTAAATGGATTATTTTACCTTAATTAATTTATCATATTTAGTTTTTCATTAATAAATTAGTCTTTTTCTAATAAACTGTCGGTTGTATTGCTTTTATTATGTTCTTTTTCGATTCTGCATCCTAAGAAACATAGAAAACGACAACCCACTTGCTTGGATCCCATAATTAAAATTTTTCTCAAAATCACTACCCCCATAAACTTAAAACCCCATAAAATGGTACTTCCACCCCTACAATCACTAGGGACTCTTCAGATTCCAATACCTAATGGTAATTACTACGTTTCCTGCAAGTTTCATGAATGGACTAATTTTTATGTTTTCTACTGGTTTTTTAGTATAATTTTACCTGTACTAGTTGGCTCGTTGGATGTTAGAAATCCAACGATACGAATTTGAGGTTGAGTATCGTAAGGGAATGGCCAATAGCGCTGGTGCACTGCCACGAAATCCCGTTGAGCATCCTCCCGGTGAAGATGTCCGAACCATGGTTTGCCCAATAGTCGTGCAAACAGCTGAAATTATCGAGCAGTCGGACCCAGATCGTTGGTACGACACCTGGTTTGAAAAAGTTAACAAAAATCCGTCTTCGTACGAAAAATTTACAATCCGGTAAGGCAAGTTGTATAAGCTTGTCCAAAGGGAAAATTGGGCGTGGTGACGGAAAGCTGGAAACTTTGTGTCCATGCGTCAGACAAAATGAAAGTACTACACGAGACCCATGACTTAATTACTGCCGGTCATTTTTGGTTCAAGAAAACGGAGTCCCGAATCGCTGAGAATTATTTTTGGCCGGGTTTGAGAAAAGAAGTTAGGCAATATGTAAAGACTTGCTCATTCTGCCTCTGACATGTGCTACGGCCAAAAACGTGACGAACAAATTAAAGGAGTTAGTATTACTACGGTATAGAGCACCCGAGACATTAATAGTTGATAATGGTACCCAGTTGTGTGCGAAACTCTTCCAAGAGATGGCTAGGGGTTGAAACGTTTCCTGTGTTATGGGTGATCACAGGACGTGGGACGAAAATCTGCGCGAAATTTCGTTCTCTATCAATACAGCTTCACATGACTCGACACAATTTACGCCGGCAATGCTATGTTTCGGCCGCGAGCTTCGAATGCCTAGGGCACTACACGGACCTTTATTTGAATGGACTCCGGAGTTAGGAGAGGCGAAACGTGTGGAACAACACGCCCAACAGATGCAGCGGTTTAAAAGGTTGTACGATACCACACAACGGAACCTCCAAACTGCCTTTAACGTACAGGCTAGACATTATAACTTTCGAAGGAGGGATGTGCGGTATGACGTAGGTCAGTCCGTCCTAAAGCGAACACATGTACTTTCGTCAAAAGCTGAAGCTATCGCAAGTAAATTAGCGCCAAAATATGAAGAACCCTGGGTTATCACACGTCTATCAGGTTACAATTTTTACGAAGTAAAATATCCAAATAGTAGTCGCAAACAAATTGTTCATGTTAAGGATCTGAAGCCCTTCCTTGATAGGCGTGAAAATAAATAACGTTTAGGTTGGGATAGGTCGAGTATCTTGCATGCACTATGTACTAAAAATTGGGTTCTGGGGCTCATTTGCATGTTCTCCTGCTGAGCTCTAATAATTTTTTTTTACATTTGCATGGTTTAATCTGGCTTACACTTGCCGCATTGCGCATCCATCCTTGCATTTGAGGAGACGTCCTTAATATGGTGGCAATTCAGCCTCAAATCAAAAATGCGTGACTCCGAATTGCAGGACTTTGTAGCGAATGATCTGGTAGATGGAGTAAACCTAAGTGCCTATTTCAGGCTAATCGAGCGCTGTTGCTGGTACTATCAAAAGCTACCCACTACCTGGGCCACAGTACCTGGGATACAGTATTCCTGAGAGACTGGAAAACGGGAGAATAGAAAAGACCAAAGCGCGAATTCGGGAAGTAAATATTTTCCAGGAAGAAATTCTTTTGTTTCCGCTACACCTACCGAACATTGGTCAGAACAGACATTGGGCCTTGGTCTCCGTTAACATAAGGGACAATACTATACAAGCGTATGATCCACTCCATCTTCCCAGGTTGGAGGAAATTAAGGAAATCTTATTATTCCTTCAAGAAGGTGCCCAGCTCCAGTACAAAGTTATTGATCCCGCCGACTGGAAGATTCTGGAGACCCCGCCACAAGCACCGAAACAGAAAGACTCGGTGTCATATACGTATGTGCTGTGGTGGAAAAAATATCGGCTAACAACAGTATAATACAAGAAATTTACGAACATGTCACGACACTGCGAAAAGGGATAGTCGCGGCCATACGAAGGGGGTGTCTGAGAGTCGAACATTTTAAAGTATTATAGCCATCGTCAGCTAGGGAAACCGAGCTACGATTTGTGGGGACGGAGCAGGCTAAAATGACGCGCTTTGGGACAACGGGTCCGGCCGAGATGGAAGTCGTCTTCCAAAAGGAAGATAGCGTAAGCTTCTGGCAATACTACCATTTACAAGAAGCCCCAAAACTTGTTGAATCGGACTATAAAATGAACCCCAAGAGGGAAGTATCGGAGTCCCCTGTGCTAACGCTTATGGTATATGAGGATGATTATCGGGTGAAGGACGACCCTTCCATTATCGAGCCACTACCAGACCCAATATTACCTCCTCCACCATCACTTAAACCAATGAACAAATTTTACCTATCGCCCGAGAGAATGGAAGTATCGCGAAAAACGTACTTGAGGGTACAATCTCTAAAAGGAGAAGTATCTGGAACTCTCGGCCACCGACGACAACGTAAAAGCAAATATTATAAAGTCCGACGCTGGAGAGAAGACGGAATCTGGTTCCACGAGAAAATCTTGAACCCCTAGTTTTGGAGGCAGGAGTAAGATGATTGAAGTCTTTTGTTTGTCAGAGAAGAAAATTTTAGTTTCAAAAAAGTTTTAATTTTCGTTTTGATGTCGTGAGTGGTATTTCTTATAAGTAGAACATAGTTTGTTTATGCAGGGGATGTTGCATTAAACATTTTCTGAAGTAAGAGTATTTTTTTTGTTGATTTTTTTAACCACAAACTAGGGGGTGCAACGTGAATATATTAAGAGTAGGGACGTTGCGGTTTCGTAATTCAAATAGCGCGAGGTTGTGGTTCACTGAGCGGCCACGTACTGCGCCAGCGTCGCGACCCTTATAAAAGCCGCACAGGACAGGGGCAGCTGCTATCTTTTCCCCGGCTGAAGAGGACGAAGTCCTAAAAGGCCTATGTGGATCCATTGAAGGATAATTAGTTTCCGCCATTGATGTATAGGAGAGATCATCAAGAGATAAGGGAGAGAAATTGGATTCCCCAAACAGTTGGAAATAACGAAAGAACTTATAGAGAGTTTAGTAATACGCAGATATGCTGGAACTGCTCTGAAAGAGGACACATATTCAGGGATTGCTAAAAGAATAAACAACTCACTACTATTGTAAAAAGGAAAACCAGTGGACGTCAACCTGCAAGTGTAGGTCGGGAAACGGATCGGGTACTCTTCAAATAGGAGGTCGAACGAGCACCCCCAGAACCGAAGTCGCACGACCTCCACCGAGTGGAATACATGGTTGTATACGATCAAAGTGACCAGGGGTCTGTGCGTAGAGAATGTACACTGTAACGATGATAGACCATATTTATAAATTAATGTCAACGAAAAACCGGTGAACGCACTGACAGACACAGGGGCTATGGTATCTGTAATTGGTAAGGAATTGTCTGAATATTTAGAGAGGATAGGGGTGCAAGGTCGTTCCACTGCGATAAAAATGCTCTTAGTAGATGGATCTGAGTCAAAAATTTTGAGCGTATACGAGTTTCAAGGGACGATAAATGACAGGGTGGTAAAATTCCACGCTGCTTATATCGCAACGTTTATCGCAGGATCTCATAATCGGGATGGATGTCATTAAAGAAAACAGATGGTTACTGACAGAATACGCAGTGTGTGGATCAAAGAGTAAGAACTAGGGGGATACAGACGTACAGAGTCCGGAAACATGTGCCCGCCTTGAGGGGTGAAGAACGGGCTCGACTGGATGAGTTTTTAGGTAAAGAGTTGCCCCGTTTTAGAGACAAATTGGGACGAACCAATCGTATATCCCACTCTATTAAACTGAAAGCAGGTACAACGCCAATAAAGCAAAGGTACTATCCGCGAAACCCGATGATGCAAGACATATTAAATAAGGAGATTGAGAATATGCTAAGGGATGGGGTTATAAACCTTCAAAAAGCGGATGGAGCTCACCCATCGTTATGATCAAGAAGCCTTCGGGAAAGTTTCACGTAGCTGTGGACTTGAGGAAGTTGAATACTCATTCTGAACGAGATGGTTACCCACTTCCACAGATAAATGCTATACTGGACAATCTACGGGGGGCAAGATACATTTCAACACTTGACCTAAAACAAGGATACTGGCAGGTGCCCCTAACAGAGGAGAGCAGGCCTCTCACAGCGTCTCAAAGGATTATACCAGTTTACGGTGATGCCGTTCGGACTGCATTCGGCTGGGACAACCTTCCAGAGATTATTAGATGAGGTCGTAGGACCTGAATTTGATCCTAAGGTTTTCGCCTATCTGGACGACTTAATCATAGTTTCTGCAACGTTTGATGAGCATTTAGAACTTTTGGGTGATGTGTTTGAGCGCCTTCGAGGTGCTGGCCTTCAGATTTTTGCAAAAAGGAACTGAGGTATTTGGGACACGTGATCAACGAGTATAGTATTTAGATAGATCCAGAAAAGGTGCGTGCCATCGAAGAGTTCCCCAGGCCAACAACCATTAAAACCCTGAGGAGCTTTTTAGGCATGGTGGATTGTTTTGATTGATTTTGGTGGATTGAGCTTGATTGTTTTGTCCAGGATTCCGTGCTTGCTGGGCTGGAACGGTGACTTAAGAACATATGGCCTTGAGACCACTAATTCGAACTTCCACAGAGAACTCATCTTGTTTCTACGGAAGTAACTTATTAAACAATAATTGCATAAATTCATATGTGACATTGATAGAAAGGAGAAGCCACTACTATAATACTTATCCCATGGTATATGCTTTTGGATCTTTCTTTTTTCCTGCCTGGAAACTGGGGAACTATGAAAAAGTTGGGAAATGGAACAAGGGAACGAATATCTTCTCTAGAGATATGTTGATATTCCCTGTACATGTCCCCTACATCGGAGAGTCTGGCCACTGGTCGGTGATTATAGTCTGGACCAAAACGCACCATATTGTAACGTACGATCCTCTAGGCATAGACTATCCATGGCATGCTGCAGCTGTGATGGAATTTTTACAGGAGGGGGCCAAGGCAAAGAAGGTACAGCTTGATCCGGTGGAGTGATTAATTTGTGGGGCACCGGCTGATAACCCTCGACAAACCAACAAGGTGGACTGTGGTATATTCGTCTGTGCTTTCGCCGAGATTATCGCACGTAACGAAAAGCTCGCATCAGTAAATGTATGTTCTAAGGAGCTACGCAAACAGATGTGTGCAGCAATCAGGAGAGGAAAATGAAGATTTCCGGCTACTGAAACCACCCATCACCGATCGAATACGGTTCACCCCGATGACGACACCATTGGTCATTGTAAAATTGTATACGCACATTTATCCACAATGGGTCCAAGCTCGAGATGGTGATTCCCAGTGACCCAGTATTGGAGGACATAAACAAGGAGCTGAACCGCATGTCGAGATCCAAACGTATGATCCCTGAATTCAGAATACCCTGTATAACATCAAGGGAAGATCTTCCCAACACCTTCCCTTACATCGAGAAACCACCTACGGATCCACCAAAGGAGGATCACCCCAAAGATTCAGATGATTGTCTGATGCTGACGACTTCCGACGTCGAGATGGATGACGAAGCCAACGAGGATGTTGAAAGAGCGAGAGAACCTCCTACAACAGCCATGAATACCGGGCGTAGAGGGAAAACAGAAGATAGTCATCAATCCACATACCTCGCTCCAGACGGGGAACAGATACCGACCCAAAAGAGTGAAAGAGTGGATGCCAGACGGATCCTTCCAACGGATGAATGTGAGCCGAGCCAAGGCATATATTTCGCGAGGACAACGATACTAAATGTTTAGCTTGTGTACTGAAGTTTATGTTGTTTGAAGTAAGAGTTTTTTTCTCTTTTCTTGATTTTCTTTTTTGTTCACACAAAGTCAGGAGGAGTAGTCCAGTCAATGAATGATCCAAAAGTAGGTGTAGAGTGCGTGAGCAGGTAACTAAGCGATTCCTTCAGAAACTTGTTCAGGGGGCTTAGGGTGTTAACATACCAAAAGTCCTGACTCCTAGGTGGTGAGCCAGGGGGTGGAGGGGGGAAAAAGGGGGGGGGGAAAGGTACGCATTTTGGGTTTTTTGATTATATTTCGAAAACTATCAACTTTTTGTATACTATAGTAAATTATAAAATTGAGGAAGATTAAATTTTCTACAAGAAAAATATATAATGTGTTTATTTTGGTTCAACAGATTACGAGTTATAACTTATTTAATTGATATCTTATTAAAATACTCCTTCCTTAAGAAATACATGTAAATTAGTATGCGAAATGGGGCGAATCCTATCCGCCCAAAGGAAATATAACTGATATTCTGGAAATCTTGACAAAATTTCCAGAAATTTGACACTTTAATCATGAAATTTTGTCAAAAATTAAAGCGAGGGTGAGCGTTTAAAAATGGGATGATTTAAGGTTTTTTTATATTTCCAATAAAAAAAACACCAAAACTCGACATTTTGTTACCTCGCCCTCGCCTTAATTTTGGATCAATTTTAATGATTTAAGTGTCAAATTACTGGAAATTTTGTCAAGATTTCCAGAATATCATTTACATTTCCTTTGGGCGGATGGGATTTGCCCCATTTTGCATACTAATTTACATGTATTTCTTATGGAAGGAGTATTTTAATAAGATATCAATTAAATAAGTTATAACTCGTAATCTGTTGAACCAAAATAAACATATTATATACTTTTCTTGTAGAAAATTTAATCTTCTTCAATTTTATAATTTACTATAGTATACAAAAAGTTGATCGTTTTCGAGATATAATCAAAAAACCCAAAATGCGTACCTTTTCCCCCCCCCCCTTTTTCCCCCCTCCACCCTCTGGCTCACCACCTAGGAGTCAGGACTTTTGATATGTTAACACCCTAAGCCCCCTGAACAAGTTTCTGAAGGAATCGCTTAGTTACCTGCTCACGCACTCTACACCTCATTCCTTGACTGGACTAGAGATGTAATGGTTGTACATTTTGACCGGTTCTACGTTGATATTTACAACCGTTAGAAAGCAAAAGGTGTTAGTGGCGAGGACAATAAGCTGGTTCGGGGACAAGGGTCAACCCCGATTACAGCGACTAGCTTACGTCGCCGGTCGCTAAAGGCTGCTGAACACGGAAGTAGTCCAGGATATCACCGCTGGAGCTCGCTACTCCTGTGGCCGATAAAACCAGAGCCGCTGGCCGTTCGAGGACAGTTGAAATCAGCAATTGAGTCCGATCAAAGTCAGTTAAAACCAAGCGAAGAAGTCCAACTGAAATCCCAGCTTATTTTCTCTCTGGGTTGGCCGCCTTCACTTCTCAAGTCGAGTATTGCTGTTTAAGTGTATAATAGACTATTTGGGAAGTAAAGCCCTTGCAGATATATTTTCAGATACTTTGTTTATTTAATTATTTTAACTTTAGAAAGACCGGCGACTTCGGAGGTAGCCTGGCAAGAAGTGAAATATTCTATTTTATTAAATTGTTGTAGGTTAGAAAGACCGGCGAGTTAGCCTGGCCAGTAGGGAAATATTTTAGTTTATTTAATTATTTTTGCTTTAGAAGGACCGACGACTTAGCCTGGCAAGTAGGGGAATATATTTTTTTATTAAATTGTTGTAGGTTAGAAAGACCGGCGAGTTAGCCTGGCAATTAGGGTGATATTGTGGCATACGGAGTTGGTTAATTTGATCAAGACCGGCGAATTAGCCTGGCACGAGACACGCGAGAACAACACAGCGTTAGCAATTGTTTTTAAAAGTGAATATTAAAGCGATGATGAGTGGGATGACATCGTTGACCCCCTGTGGTGAGGTGTCACTCTGAGCTTTAAAAAACTACAAATACGGTTGATTCAAATTTTAAAAACGGAAGGACCTTGGAGTTTCCCAGCTCGACTTGAGCGATTCCGAGCATTTTCCGCACAATCCACTCTTATTGTTGGAGAGAAGAAGATGGCGGTAGATGATGACAACCTGGAGTGTGCGAGCTGCGAAATTATCGTAAAAGATAGCGAAAATGGACTATTTTGTGACGGGTTTTGCCGTTGATGGCACCATGCAAATTGCATCGACATCAAAACTGACGAATATAAGAAAATCAGTGATTTGGGAGACAAGGTGTTATGGATATGTGACGAGTGCACTACCAGGCTAGGTAAGGTCAAAACCGACATATTTAGCCTAGAAGATGCTATAAACATCAAAGATTTATTAAATAATTTATCCTGTGCTGTCAAAAAGTTAGCTGATGATAATGTAGAGATCATTTCAAGACTAAATAAAATTGACAATCACATTGACAAGCCAGATTCTAGGTTAAATCACAATGAGGTCTGCAGACGGCCGGAATCAAAAATTGCGAATGACGTCATGGAGGAGGAAGAAGAAAATCTACCAAGTGAAGCAGACGGCTACAAGACTGATCCAAAAAAATCGACTATCGATGTACAACCGAACAAAAAGTCGAATGATCAACAACCGAATCAATCACTATCCTGTTGTTCAGGTCGAATTTTGGACAACAAGCAAGCTGAAACTCAAGATGTATCTAGTGTTTGGTGCCAGAATCAGAACTCTAACCAACTAGACGCTTTCCCGGCGTTGTTGGACTCCATCAAGGTTAATGAAAATAAAAATCCTTGGAAAACTGTCACCCACAAGAAGAACAATCAACCAAGACCTAACCTCAACCCGAACAAGCCTAGGCCTAGGTCCGGGGAAGACAAGGAAAGTTCTAAACCTAGTTTAGTTAGAAGACCTATCCAAAAAATTTTAACTGGAAAATCCCAATCTGCAAACAGTCTAGCTACAATTAAGAAAACCAAGTTTATCTTTGTCTCACGACTTGATCCAGCTGTAGGAAAACATGATCTGGAAAACTTTTTACAATCTCGTAAATGTGGAAACTATGTGGTAGAGAAGCTAAACACCAAATATCCAACCTACAGCTCTTTTAAGGTTGGTGTGTCTGAGCCACTATGGGATGATATTTACAACGAAGAGTTTTGGCCAGAAGGTACTCTAGTAAGTGCTTACAATTTGGCAAGAGATAGGCCTAGACATAATTTAAACTCACAGCGCATGGTGGGGACTGGGACAAACAAAGCCTAAACCCAGTTAAGTGTGTACATAGCCTAAAGCTTTTATTCTTAAATGTTCAAGGATTAAGTAGTAAGGAAAATATTTTAAGTTTACAAGTAGAAGAGCATATGTATGATGTTGTTTGTGTAAGCGAACATTGGTTAGTCCAAAATGAAATTGACTATTTGCAAGTTGATGGTTACACTGTGGCAGCGATGTACTGTCGTAAAGATCATATCAGAGGCGGCGCTGGTATACTGGTCTCCAAAAATATTGTATGTAGAGCGATAGATGTAAATTGGCTTTGCACAGAAATGAGTTTTGAATGTGCTGCTATTGTGATAGAAAATCCCAAAGTCATAGTTGTAAGTATCTATCACTCTCCAGCCGGTGATGAAAATGTATTTTTAAGTCAACTTGAAAAACTATTGATCCACCTTAGCCGCTTGAAGACTTATATTGTGATTGGTGGTGACGTAAACTCGAAATTTGACGTAACGAAAGATAAACCTAGTGTTAGGAGGCTAGTCAACATCCTTAGGCAGTTTGACTGCAGATTTCTCAATAATAAGCCTACTCGACTAAACTCTTGTTTAGATTACATCTTTACAAATATCCCAGAAGATCTCTGCACGACTAAGGTTGTAAACCTTGATATTGCCGATCACAGTGGGGTGGAGACTGACCTACAACTTCAACCAGACTTCAACAGCGATTCTACGGGAAGCCTAACCTTTAGAAATCTTTCGCCTAATTGTCTTGACAACTTCTTCGGACTAATATATAATTTCAACTGGACGGATCTGTTGTGCCAAACCTATTTACCTGCCAAACAAAAATTTAATATGTTTTTTACTAAATTATTAGAATTTTTTAACGAAGCCTGCCCATTAAAAACAACCAAAAAGAAGAATACACAAGCAAGGAACAAAAAAACTGGAAAATCCTGGTACTCCCCTGAGCTCCAACAGATGAAGGAAAATGTTATGGCTTACCGTACAGTCCACATGAATATGAAGACTGAAACTTCTTATGAAGCCTATAAAAATATCAGGAATCATTACAAATTCCAGGTAAACCAAGCTAAGCTCAATGCGAATGCTAATTTCATTGAAAACTCTAGCAACAAATGTCAAGCTGCCTGGACTTTAGTACGCAAAGTATCTTCGCAGAAGAAACCAGAGCACGATGCCACAAACACAGCCGATGACTTCAACAACTTCTTTATCGACTCCGTCAACGAGGCAAGGAACAGCATCCAGCCATCACCTATACCATCCTCGGAGTTTCTCCATCAAGCAAATAGGCCAAGTTCCAACTTCAAATGGGAAATAGTTACCAGTGAGTGTGTGCTAAGTGTTGTGTCGAAAATGAAAAATTCAAAAAGTAAAGATGTGTACGGGCTTTCTACAAATGTCTTGAAATATGTGATACTAGCAATATTGTCACCTCTTGTCACCTGCATCAACTCCTGTCTTGCTGAAGGAATTTTTCCTAGATCTCAAAAAATTTCTCGTGTGGTCCCTATTTTTAAAAAAGGTGATAAATCTCAGATGAAAAACTACCGTCCGATATCTTTGGTCCCTGTGATAGGCAAAATTATGGAGGCGGTAGTGAAGTCTCAGGTATGTAAATTTATTAATTTCCATTCTTTACTATCGAAATGTCAATTTGGTTTCCGTAGTGGGTTGTCTACCACAGATGCCCTAGAGAAGTTGATTTCCAACATCTTATTGGCTTTTGAGGATGGTAGCCTTGCCCAGGTCACTGCTTGTGATCTGAGCAAGGCTTTCGATTGTGTTGATCATAAAATTTTGCTGGAAAAGTTGGATTACTATGGCATTTGTGGTATTCAGCTTAAGTTTTTCGAATCATACCTGAGTGGTAGAATCCAATACGTTGATGCAGGTGGTAATGTGTCAGATTGCTTGGAGGTTAAATCTGGTGTGCCACAGGGATCAGTTATTGGACCATTGCTGTTTATTTTAACCATAAATGACTTAGCTTTTAATGTGATTGATTCGACCACTGTTATATTTGCCGATGATACAACTTTTTTAAGTATTCATCCAGATTCTGACTTGTTAAGATCAAAGGTAGAACATACTCTAGACAGAGCTAAAATGTGGTTTAGCTCAAACAGCCTTCTCTTGAACATTGACAAGACTCAGAATCTCCTCTGTACACTTAAATCTAGTCATCAAAACAATAAAAATAACATCAAAATCCTTGGTATTGTAGTTGACAGTACGCTATCATTGGAGGCTCACATTGAATCTGTTTGTGTAAGATTGTCTAGAGTAATTTTCCTGCTTAAGTCCTTGATAAACATTGTACCTGATTCGTATGTTAGAATAGCTTATTTTGCATTTTTCCAGTCTGTGATAAGTTATGGCCTAATTCTCTGGGGAAATAGTTGTCATGTCAGTGAAGTTTTATTAATAAAAAAAAGGCTCTTTGAATAATAAATAAGGCGTATTTTGCCGATCATTGTAAACCCTTGTTTAGTAATAGTAAAATTTTGATATATATTTGTTTGTTTAGTAAATGTAAAAAGAGATTATGGCATAGGTTCTTTAGTTTTCAGATCAGACTTACATGAACACAATACCAGAAACCAATCCTTACTTGAGTTACCATACACTAGGTTAAGTAAATGTCAAAGTAGCTTTAATATTGTTAGTCTTAAGTTGTTTAATAAGCTAGCTGAAAGCAGTAAATCCCTGGACCAAAAAGTATTTAGAGTAAGGTTGTATGACTGGCTGTGTAAAAATCATTTTTATAGCCTTAGAGAATTTTACAATTTTAAAACTGTTAGCATTTAAACGTTGACTCTGACTGTATAGCCTAAATTTTGTAATGTATCAAACTTTGACTTTGTCTATTGCATGATTGTAATGCTGAAGGACAATAAAAACATTCTGATTCTGATTCTGATTTTATTTGTAAGGCGATACGGTAGAGGAGCGTAGTACGGGAGAGCCTCAAATAGAAAGGTCACGACCCCGGCGCGCCGTAGCACCTTACATAGTTGCAATCTTATCACTAGTCATTACAAGATCTATTATTGTATTTACTTTAAATCAGATTAGATATTGCATTTCGTTTGCACCTCTAAGTATACTACGGTCAGTGTTAGTAGATTACTGCTGTTATTTATTAAAACAACCTAATTGTGCTGGTATGTATTGACGTACAATTGTACATATTCAACAACGTTTAACTATGCAAACTATGCATGTTTTGTTACATGAAAAACTATGTATTAAATTTCATTACTAAAAAAACCTTGACAGAAACTTAAATCTACTGTTCTTCCTTTACCAAGTAGAAAAGTATGCCGAAGTTTTATGCTATCTTAGGGCACATGAGGCCTCACCCAAATTCATACACCATGGAAACAGTTGTTAACTCTGTACTTATATAAGTCATTCTTCATATAGAAATAAATTTAAATAAAAACCCCAAAACAACTGATAACTCTTTATAAGTCAATAATGCATTGTTTGTATGTTTGTTTTTAGAAAGCATAACATAAAAATAGAAACAAATGTACTCTTACACGTAATTTTACTATTTAACGGTTTATTTTTATTCGAAAGATTTTCATCAATATATTTCACATAGATTACATTAGGAGTACCTAATAATTTATTGTGAGCTGCTTTGAGCAATAGGCTACAAATTCAAATATTTTCCATTCTTTAAAAGATTATTGTGGCCATTTTCCATCGCGAAAAGAAAATGTCGAAGTTTTCATGAAGATTATAGGTGAGAAATCGCTTCAAACATAACCAAAATAATAAACAACCCCTTTCGATGCAAGGAAATCACAATTATAACTATACACAGAACCATAATTTTGTAAAACAAAAATATTAACAAAAGAACTTAACTAAACAACGTGGTGTTAATATAGAGGTAGTACGTGGATAACGGTATAAGTACAACAGTATGGAAGTAAAATATGCAAGTAAGAATACAAGAATCAAACGGAAATATGAGAACACCAACCACAAATATCGTTAGTACTAGAACTAATAGTTATTTTACAAGAACTTGCAAAAGAAACTATTCAAAAGAATTACTTGTTAAAAGTTGGAGCCAAGTGGTTCTCTGATCAGAAAACCCAACTTGACACAGTAACTCAACAAATGGCGTAATCACAGAGCCAATGTTGATTTCGGTCTGTTAATAGGAAGATGATTTGTTTGATGTCCTCAGAATCTCCAAATAGAAAATATTCAACTAACACAGTTTCAAACCTTGAGGAGTTTTGTAAAAAAATGACGACGTTATCACATTTCAACTGTTCTCCTTATTCTTTGGTCGTTTATTTTGCGATAGTTATTATAATACGAACAACCTGTTGTGACGTGATTCAATGTTTCATGATTTTTTCAGGCATGTTATTATACAAAGTAAGTTTTAGAAAATCATTGTTAACTGTGTATTTTTGGATTGAAAACTATATATATATACGCTATTATTTATTAATATACAGGGTAGTTTTAAATGAGTTCCCCCCTACTTATTTCTACATTTCTTAAAATATCAACTCCAGACCATGTCAGATCAATGTAGAGTAGTAAGTACTTAATTTTGACTCGGTATACATTTTTAGCCGCCATCTTGGATCCGCCATATTGGATACAACTTTTTTTAAATGTAAAGCTAGAGTTGTGACCCATCGTTTCTATCTATATTTTTACGCTGAATACGATCCTGCAATCCGTTTTTAAAACCTTGATCTATTCTAAAGTTATGACAACTTTTTATAACTTTATTTTTAGCCCATTTTAACATTGTGCATTTACAAACTAAGACCGTAATCGCAAAATAGTGCTAGATAAAGATAAGTATACACCACCAGTCATTGACACCCTATTTTCACTTGGTTATGAGGGATGTATTTTTTTGGCCGCCATCTTGGATCTGCAATTTAGAAATGAGAAAGATTACTTTAAATACGAAGGTGGTGTTGTGACCCATCATATTAAATTACTTTCTTGTGCTGAACTCAATGCTGCAATCAGGTTTTTGTTATCCTGCTTTCTTCATGAAATATTACAATTATTTTATTTAAAATGTTAATATTTCAAAATAAAATATGACAATGAAAGATGGATTGTGCCATTGAGTTTAGCATAAAAAAGTAGTTCAAAATGATGGGTCACAACATCACCTTCAAATTTAAAACAATTTATCTCATTTAAAAATGGCGGATCCAAGATGGCGGCCGAAAAAATTCATCCCTCATAACCAAGTGAAAATAGGTTAACAATGACTGATGGTGTATACTTATCTTTATCTAGCACTATTTTGCGTTTACGGTCTTAGTTTGTAAATGCACAATGTTAAAATGGGCTAAAAATAAAGTTATAAAAAGTTGTCTTAATTTTAGAATGTATCAAGATTTTTCAAAACGGATTGGAGCATCGTATTCAGCGTAAAAATCTGGTTTGAAACGATGGGTCAAAACCCTATCTTTACTTTTGAAAAAAAGCGTTGTATTCAATATGACGGATCCAAGATAACGGCCAAAAGTTTATACCCAGTCAAAATGAAGTACTTATTACTCTACAATGATCTGACGTGGGCCAAAGTTGATATCTTAATAAATGTAGAAAAAAATAGGGGGGACTCATTTAACACTCACCCTGTATAATTTTAAATACTGCCACTTATTAGGGTTATAAAAAATACGTTATTTGAACAGAAAATTAACCTATGATCCATTAGGAGTTCAATGTAGAAGGAAAAGTCGAAAAATTCGTTATTATATTATTATTGCAGTACACTATTACTTTGGAATTTTAATTCTGGTGATAAAATAGGACAAACGGCATGCGTTTGTGACGTCACGTGTATATATGTTTAATATAATAAATATTATACTTTACTTTTTACACTTAGTTTATGGCAAAAAAGTAGTTAATTTGTCCATTTTTTTTTCTTCTGTCACTTTTGTTATGTAATAGCGGTGTAGGTGTAGTAATATCTTTTTCCTGTTAAACTGATACCGATTCACAATTATCTAAGATTTTTGTTTTTGAAGGCTTCAAGCGCGTTTTAGCCTCTTTTAATAAAATAACAACATAATAATATGGCGGCAACAACCTTCAAATTATTATCGTAATAATAGTAGTAGTAGTAGTTTAATAGTAATGAACAGTCAATTTTGTGATAATGTGGAATTGCCTGTTCTATGATTTAAAAGAGATGGTTTAACTCTCAGAGTCAAATATCAAAAACAGGGCTTTCCTAACAAGCGTGAGAAAGATACAGCTCCATATAAGTTTAATTAAATTAAGTTGATACATCTCTTACTGTTTTAAATATATATATTTTATTGTTTCGAGTGAGTCAGTGGCTCAGTCGGTAGCGTCGTCGCGGACTTCGAGCCCAAGGCAGCGATGTCGTGGGTTTGGATCCTGGTCACTGCCGATAACATTTTATCAGTACAGTTCACCTTTGTACTGTACCGGCTCACTCCTTGCTTTGCTGTAAACGAGACGGGTGGTTAGTCTATGTGGACAGGCAAATGAAAGGTTAAAAGAGGCCACCAACCTCTAAAAAAAAAAAAACACACAATTTGTGGTGCTGAATAAAAGTAGAAAAAGCGACTCACTTTCTATTTACCAGTGAAATAATTTATACATAATCACATAATGTCATATCATCTTTTAAGAATGTCGTAGAATGTAATAAGTTTTCTGATTCGAATTTTATTACGCCATTTCATAAACGCCTTGCAATATAAAGAGCATATCACCTTACAAATATTCAAAATTACTTACTGACAAAACGCGAAATTACATTGTTTTTAAATGAAGTTTTATAAAACTGTTCTCTTCTTACTCATTTTCTATTCAGCTAGTGCTTTATGTTTAAAACCGTGGAGGGTAATAGTAAGAAAAAACAAGCAAGTAACTATTTTTATATAAACAAATAATATAATGTATAAAAGTACCCCTATAGGCATCTTTCAAAAATAAAAACTTACACACTTACTACCTTTACAATCCAAACAATTTTTTAAACACTTATTACTCGTATTATTGTGTTTAGCTTCAAAATACGCTTAAAAGAATTATACACAGCGTATTATTGTTTAAATCAATATTCACAGTTTTCATTAGTTGTTGTGATTTGACATAGGGTGTTTTAATTTAGTTTAATTAAATTGCGTTGCCCTTTGCTACCCAAATTATAAAATCACCCGTAGAAAAAAATCTTTTGTGTTTCTCTATTATAATGGATGTTAAATAATGCAACAAATGTGTTTTTATATTTTCTTCCTTTAAATAAGAAAACAAATGTGAGTAATACATTACTCATTGGTTTGTTATTAAATTACCGTGAGTAGCAAAATCATCATTGGGACAATAAGGAAAGACAGTGTAGAATGATAACAAAAATGATTTTATTAGCCTATTTAATAACATAGAATGATTAAATCTACTGATTATATATTTAAAAACAGTAACTATTATACGTTTATACCTTTATACCATGTATCCATCGATGACCAGTAGTGACTGGATAGATTTCGTCAAAGAAAAAAACATTTAAAAACATTTTAGTTTTAATACTTTATATATTCATGCGGTTAACATGGCTGTAGATTACGAGGTCCACTCACCATTTTCCTCTGTGAAATATTCCTTCATGGTGTACAGGGGCCGCGCCTTGAGGAGCTCATCTACTCTCTTTTTAAAGCTCTTAAGACGGAGTGACTTTATGTCCTGGTGCAGGTGGTTATAAAGTCTGATGCCAAGGACCGGATAACAGTCTTTTTGTTTACTAAGCCTGCAGAAAGGAACAATTACATCTTCTCCTTTTCTCGTATTATAACGATGTAGCTGGTTTCTGCAGCTGAGGTTATCTATATTTTTCTTGGTCTGTACCAGACAGTTATAAATGAATAGGCTGTTGATAGTCATTACTCCTAAGGCTCGGAAAAGTGGCCTACAGTGTTCGTGTCTTTCGCTGGACGTTATGGCTCTTATGGCAGCCTTTTGAACTATCAGAATGTTCTTAGTCTCTGAAGCGTGTCCCCAGACAAAGACACCATAGCAGATGAGCTATGGTGTCTTTGTCTGGGGACACAGCTGTGAAAGAGGCCATAATAGGCCAGCTTTAAGTATGCATCTGTGACCAGATTTTTTAATTTTCTTAAGAGGAAAACAGTTCAGGAAAGTCTGCTTTCCAACTCATTTATATGTCTGTCTTATGTCAACCTATCATCCAGCCAAAAACCTAGTAGTTTGACAGGTTGTTGTTGCAGAGTTTGGGGTTTTAAACTGCATACAAGCTCTTGGGTTTTTCATTGTTTATTTTGAGTTTGTTCGTTGAAAACCAGGCTTTTGCCTCGTCGAGGATTTCAGCTGCTTCGAGTTTTAGTTGGTCCAATTGACTATTGCTCGTGATGAGGGTGGTGTCATCAGCAAAGAACAGGGTTCTCCCGTCAGTCCCCAGGTCGTTGATAAAAATCAGGAAGAGAACAGGCCCCAGTATAGAACCCTGGGGGACCCCTAAGCTGACATTCAGGCCACTGGAGAGAGCTCCCCTTATAGATACCACTTGCTTTCTGTCTCTCAAATAGTCATGAAAGGTTTTTAGTGCAACGTTCTTTATCCCGTATCTTTCCATTTTTCTCAGCAGGACGTCGTGTGAGATACAGTCGAACGCCTTGCTGAGGTCACATAGGGTTGGGTTTGTCAGGTATTTTTTGTTAAAAGCATAATGTATTTTTGATGTTAGATTTTGCAACGCAGTGGTTGTTGATCTGCCCTTTCGAAACCCATGTTGATCATTCGTGAAAAGGTTCGAGCCTTCAAAAAACTCAACCAGTTGGTTCTTGACTATACCTTCCATAATCTTAGCGTACATTGGTATCAGGGAGATAGGCCTATAATTAGATAGTTCTTCCGGGTCACCTTTCTTAAATACGGGGACTGTTCGGCTTATTTTTAGAAAACTTGGAAAAGACCCCTCTCTAAGACATATATTGATCACTGTAGCTAGAGGCTTGGACATACAGTGGATGGTATTCTTTAGAATGCTCACATTTATTCCATATATGTCAGCGCTGTTCGAGTTTGAGAAATTCTTAACAATAGACTCAATTTGACTTGGGGTTACGAGTTTCCAGTTTTCTAATTTGTTCATGGGGTTTAGAGGGATATTGACAGCTGGATCAACATTGCAATTGGTGAAACGTGAAGCGATGTCAGTAACACTGTTAATGAAAAACGTATTTAATGTATCTGGGCAATTGTTGTTTTTGCAAATTGTATTGATTTTTCTGCTTGAGTTTATAAGGTCCCAAGCCGCTTTGTTCGGGTTGTGGGAATTTGTGATATAGTTTGAGTTTGATTCCTTTTTAGCTTTGGTTACTTTACTCCTGTAGTCTTTTTTGGCACATAGATAGAGATGATAATAGTGCTGCTTATCAGTATGATTTATTGCAGATTTATAAATGTCATTTAGGAATAAAACTCTATTTCTCAGATTGGCCAGGTCAGATGTGTACCAGCTTCTGTTAACTCTAGTCTTGGGAATTTTCTTTGAATTATGATTCGGGGGCTTTTTTGGCACTACAGGGAAGACCTTGTCAAACACATCCTTAAAAGCTAAGAAAACACCTTCAAATGCATTAGTTGGTAACTTATCGCTAATAATTCCATCCCAATCTATGTTAGATAATTCCTCATTGAGGATGTTAAAGTTGGATTCGTCAATTGGCCTCTTATATAAACTATAATGATTATACCACAGTGGATATACAAAAATTAAACTAACTACTTTGTTGTCCTCCCACTTGCACGCTCTAACTTTGTTGTCTACATCTATTTTCATTTCGGAAAATCCATGGCCTTTCTTCAGGAGGTCTTTATCTTTAGAAAAAGGACATCTCCCGCTCTGGTTTTCTCTAACTGTCTTCAATGCCAGTAAGCCCTCATTTTTCAAAGCACACATAAGTTTGTGATAGTTAAACAGATTTTCTTCAAATACTTTGTAGTTGAGATGTTTTGATATAATTTCAACAAGCCTCAAAACTATGTCACCACTGATACCAAGGTTTGAATTAGGGAGTGTATTCTTCCCAACATAAACTTCAAAATTATGGACGATCCCTGACACTGATGCCAGAGCAAAAACTTTAATGCCTCATTTATGTGGATTCTGAGGGTTATATTGTTTTAGCCGAGAACTCCCCTTATAAGGCACAGCTATTTCAACAACTGCACTCCTGTTATCGATGTCAATTTTCCTCATATTGTCTCTGAGAGCATTAATGAAAGGTCGGATTTTAAAAAGTCGATCATGGTTGGGGTCGTTTCCATTGGGAACATTTGTGTTGTCATTCATATGTAAATTGTTACGTATGGAATTGAAACGATTCCTAGACGTGACGTCGGCTACCTGGTGCCAGCTGCCCAGTACATTTGGTGCGCTGGCATTTTTACGATGCCTGCTAGAAGATTCATGCCTATGAATTGGTCCATCTCTGCAACTGAAGTGTTAATTGATTCACACATTTTTTGAATAGAATACAAATTAGTTTGGTTAGTTATGTGTTCAACCATGTTTTCATCGAAAAAGTTATAGAAATACTTCTTAGGGTAAAGTATCTCTTGAGGGGGAGGGGCCATTATAGAGTTTGTTTCTAATTCAGGAAATGTATCTTCATTATGATCAAAATCTTGCTAGCGTTTGAATTTCTTTTGTTTCGACCATTCTTTCTGTTGTTTTTTTGTCAACGTTTGAAAAAGAGGGATGTTTTCATTTGGTACCACTTCCTCTCTCAAAATTTCATCCATTGCGTCATGTTGCTGCTCCTCTTGCATTATTTCATTTTCATTATCAACTGTATCATCTCTTTCATCCTCATTTTCTTCTCTATCTCCGTTTTCTTCATCTTCAGGCAAATTAATTTCAAGTTCTTCCAGCATGATTTCGAATTCTTCAATCCTCGACACAAGAACGACTTCCGAAAGTTCATCATCGTCATCTTCTCCATCCTCAACCCCTCGACATCATAAATATCTCCTCTTAATAGTTCATTAATTTCTGAACTTGTACAATGTTCGTGGTCCATATTACATATCTGTAAGGGAAAAAATCAATACCAAAATTGCAAATATTTGATAGGTATGTTATATAGATGTCATGAAATATATATATTTTTATCCTAAGAAACAATAAATAAAATATTGGACCTTGGGTAACTTATTGTCCCAGTCATTATTTTACTCATAACTAAAAATACCCCTAACCAAATAATTATTATTCTATTCCTCACTAATGTAAAAAAAGTGTCCAATGAGTATCCTGTCAATCACGACAAAAATCAAACGTAGTAATCATCTGGCAACGTATTTGTCCTTGAATTAAAATGAATATGAAAGAAATCACTGTAGGTTATCACATGTAATTTTTTTTAAGTGTTAATAATGTTTACTCACCTTAACAAAATCCAAAATGTGGAAATCTCGAGATCGGAGCAAATTGTGACCTCTCACTGCAGACTTTTTCATAAAACTAAAATGGTGACAAGAAGCTATTTCCTATTGCTGCCAACGATTCAGAACTAAATTTAACAGGATTTTTTGAGTATTACAGGAGTCAATGGGACTGTTTAGTACATAACAGATAACATAAGGGTGTGGAAGTCGTGATTACTACAGTTATCTGTGGGTAGGAAAGGGCTATAGGGATGTTTTAAAAATAATAACTTACACACTTACTACCTTTACAATCCTAACATTTTTTTTAACACTTATTACTCGTATTATTGTGTTTAGCTTCTAAATACGCTCAAACGAATTATACACATCGTATTATTGTTTAAATCAATATTCACAGTTTTAATTAGTTGTAGTGATTTGACATAGGGTGTTTTAATTTAAAGTTAAAGGCGTTCTTCAAATCGTAATCAAAGTAGTAACCGTCATATTTTTATTTAAACATCATATAGGCCTAACCACGTAAAAATGCACACGTTTTGAAACAAAAGCACTTATGATTTTACACTCAAGTTCCATCCATTGTGCATGACAATTTAATGCTAATGTTATATAAATTCCAAATAATTGATATAAAATACAGGGGGATGCAAAAAGAACAAACACATTTTAACATACACTTTTATTTACAAAGTCTTTACTAAATGGTAACATTTGCATGGATAGAAAAACTCAAACTTGCAATCTTCAATAAATTTCAATATGGTTACTGACTGTTTAAGGCTCTGCAGGCATTACACATGTGCTAAATTTAGATTTAACGCTGGCAGAGCTCTTAATGGTGGCCATATTGAGATTTAGTGAATATCGCCTATAACTGTTTGAGTGTTTCTATCTATTTATGTGTAAATCTTACCTTGAAGTTAACATTTTGTGAATAAAATTTATGTTAAAATGTGTCAGTTCTTTTTGCACACCCCTGTAAATATGACTGGCGGTTATTAATGATTGCTTGTAGTATGTTTTGGCTGGACTTCAACAGCTGTAATATAGGGTAAGAAAGATTTTGTCCATGCATTGGACAATTAGGACAAATGTGTATTAGACAGCAAATCTTTGAGTGTTACTAAGGATTTTACCCATGCACGTGTAAAGTTCTGAAATTAGACAGCAGCCCACTTTAGAAGAAAATGATTTATGATAAGCAGTGGATTGTATTTATAAGGGAATGGTAACTCAAAAGTTTGTGGTTTCCATCTTCAAACGATTCTATTGAGTGCTCTCAAAGCCACCTAATAGTCGTTGGGAAGAGTAAATGTTTTGACAAGCTTAACGTCGTCTTACTAATGTTGACTGAGACAGCTTCTATAACATCTGTAAACCTTAAACGTGGCTTAAGTGATGTAATTGAAAATATTAAATGTTGGCTATAAGATCCAATTGTAAACTGAAACTAAAATAAACCCAATTTTTAATATTCGTATGTACATATAGCTCTTTAAAAAATAAAAACTGTTATATTACTAAGCTAAATTAGTAAAGAATGATTACTTATGACAACTTTCATAAGGTAAATAGATAACCAATATTTAATTTATGCTATTTGCCTTGATCTTTCGTCTCAGTATCGAAAATACAGAATATACAAATATGTTTTACGAAAATACAGTGAATATACAAATATGTTAGATTAACGATTAACTTGATAAAGGTCAATTCATTTCAAACTTAAAATCACAAGTTAGAAACAATATTGTTGATGTTTATTGCACTATAAAAATAATGGATGGCAAAGTGAGAATAAAAAGGAAATTCCGATTTGAATCAGTAACTAAATAAATTGTTAAATAAAGTACATTGTAAAGATAAGGAGAAGATGTTCAAAATCTATATTTATATAGTCACATACCGAACATCTTTGGCCTACAACAATAGCCCAATCACACAACTGTAGCATAATGCTACTCGAAACGCCTACGTATATCGAAAGTGGTGCTGAAAAATCAAATACTGTAATAAATATTGTATGTTGAGCCATTGTTTATTTGGATCAAATGTTTTATTGGTCAAAAATATTTACGACATTACAAATATTTTTTTGGGCATTGGGTTTTAATTTTCAATATTTGATCGAATGCATTTCCAATGCATGGTAGGTGAAGCTGATTTTAAAGGATAAAAAGGTCTAATTGTCTAATTAATTTACTACTCACAGGGCGAGGAGGAACTGGTAAACTGTTTAAGGACTTGCAGTTCAACATGTATTAACCATTTAAAAACGAATAGTACAAGTAAACCCCTTTTAAGTTTGGGACTTACTAATACAACGTTTGATATTAATATCTCTAGATTTGTACAATATCAGTTGGATTTAAAAAGGCTTTTCGATTAATACAATTATTTTAGAGTTTTTGACATCTGTGTAAACTTCTTGCATCCTATTTGAATTATAATTTTATTTATCCTCAAAACTGTTGTTGATTTCCTTGTGTATCGTCTGTGGTTGATTTAATAGAAGGGGACGTTGTATGTGAGAATATGTGGCTACATCTTGATCTCTAGGCGTGGTAATTGAAAAACTCAACTGTTTCCTGGAGTGTCCAGTAACATAATATCGTATTCTGCCGGCTCCAACGGAGATTTCTAGGCTTTGTAAGTATTAATAGTAAGAAAAATTAATATAAATTAACAGTAATTTATAGGAAGATTCAGTTTCGAAGGATTCATGATGGTTTAATTAAAACTGAAAGACAAGCTAAATGAAAAGCTTTTGAGATCGTATCTTAGTAGAGTGGACTAAGCCAATTAAGATTATTAGTCACTTTGTAAAAAGAAATTGAACTCAGATTACAAATTGATTTTATTTAATTAATTGTGAAAATTAGTAATTTACTTGTGCGGATCCCTCTCTGAAACACACTTTAGGTCACTGATCGTTGCAATACAAATCCACTATCTTTTATGAAATTTAGATATTTCTAATTCATACAACTTGGACTATAGCGATGGATTTACTTTCTATTGTATAAGTAAGAAATATGGTTGCCGTGTACGCCTATGAAGGTTTTTTTTTAATAATAGGTAGGTAGACTGTATTTGTTGCAAATTTATAATTTAATTTTGGTTTGATACTTGCAACAACTCAGGACTTTGTTGATTTTGATTACAGATTAGTAATTACTTACTGGATTACCTAGCATCGGTAAGGGCCGAAACAATAATTTTAACATTTTACAGTGCAAGCTTGACGCCTTAAAGTAAACTGCTTAACAAACAAATAAAACTTAAGATTTAAATAAAATTAACTAAGTGCATTGTGTGAGTTGCAGTTTTTCATATTTTAAAGTGATATTGCATTTAGCCAACACTTTAATATATCTAATAAATTTATTACAATCACAACACATACTGATAATGTAATGTTAGGTTTCATAAAAATATAATTGAAGATTGAATTTCACAAACTTTGAATGCTTCATAGAGACCTTTTGTGCTCTTTTTTTATTTTTAGAGGATAAAAATGTTATAAAATAGTACTTAAATTTTACTAAATAAAAATATTTGTCTTGTTTAAATCAATGAATAATATTTACATATTTTCTTTACAACTTGTATATATACTATTTATGAGGCCTAATACTTGACCTTAATCATTTTTCAAACTTTAGTTTCTAGCTGCTTTATATTCTGGTGCGAGGTATGACTCGAATACTTGATTGATTGAATTGCAAATGAGATTACGAAACGACCGACACACTGCATTACTGAACAAACACTCATTACTTAAATTAACTCGTCAACTTACATCAGCTGAATCTGATCCGGTTACACATATGAGTCGGTTATAATTGGCGAGAATAGAAGCTAGATTGGTGTGTCGTTTTACCACTATATTATTATTAATTGACCAATTTGAACAATGACATAGTGAAAATTACTATTTCCCTTTAGGGTCTGCCTTTGATACTGTCTACTATCTACCGTATACCGATATTTCTGTTTGAAAATACATAGAGTTATGCATTAGTGTAACGAATAACTAATTGTTGAAATGAAATAAACAAATCAATTACCTATATATTTTTTCCTCAACGCTTATTATTAATGAATGGTTTATTCATCCTTTGCTAACTGTTTTATAGCCACACTTTAAGTGTTTTTAAACGTTAACTAAATCATCAAAGCATCAAAACCATATAATGTATTTAGCAGGATAAGTTTCAAAGATACACTAACTCTTCTGAAAACAGAACTATATTTACTGGAACCCAAATTTAAATTCCAAAAGTTAAATATTATGAGTAAAATATGTAGGAGTCCGTAGTGTTTGCATGAATATAATACTGTACCATAATCCATGACCATAGGACTGCTGGTAACTGGCATTATGTAACATAATGATACTATGTGATCTTGTCGAATAGTAATAAAATCGATCAACTGTGGCTCACGTAATAACTTTTCAAGAAAAGTACTTTCGTCCGATCTATCTAAATACATTTAATATATTAGATTAGTTTTTAAAGTATTGCATTATATTATTTGAGGTCACTCAATTTAAATATTTTACGTTATGTTATTCTTAGTATCATTTATGCGTATGCAGTGTAGGTCCTATTTCCCTGATCGGACCTAAGCATAGCACCTGGAATAACCCGTGGCGGTAACATATACTTAACGACGGATACCTTCCTTCATAGAAAAATATTTGTCTATATTTTACAATTATAATTATACCCCTGGAAAATATTCAGGAACATAAAATACTTTATCCATATATTCACGAATTATGCCCTATCGGTGGAATGGTAGTTAAATTTATGTATTAATTTTATCAATAATAAATCGCTTTTGTAAAAAGCCTCAACACTCAGTCCTGCTTTCATTTATTGCCTTAAACTGGAAACCTTCGGAAGTAAAATAATTCCACTTGAACCTTACCATTTATAGCTAAATAAAAACTATAATTATAACTAGATGTAAAAATATAAATTATAAACCACTTAAACAAAAATAAAACATCATATAGTATATTGAGTTAAAGTATGTGATAAGTTATCTTTGGATAAAAAAATTTTTTGGGCCAATTGCTTCATGAGTTTTCCTTTTTAATTAATTGCTTATGTAGTTTTATAAATTCACTAAAATATACGAACAATAACAAGTAATGCTATTGCATTATTATTATTGATGATATTTATATTATTTATGAATGGTTGGTTACAATGCAGATGCAAGCTACGTAAAGTAAGATACGCATTTTTTTAGAACATGTTTTGAATGTGAAACTTGTCATCCATAAAGTAACTTCATATTGTGCTCTTAAATAGCCCATACTTTTTATGAATACTATTCAAATTTGGAAATTTGTTTTTTAAATAAACAAAACCATCCTGGTGTTTTTTCAAAGTATGTTTATTACTTTTAATAACATGATTAAAAGGCCTTTGTATTTTGATGGAAGTACTAATTGAAAAGGTAATCCTTATAGTAAACTCGGATTTAGATTTGATAAGATTATTATTTTGCACCCAAATAGTCCAAAGATATTTAAATACTATCTCATCTCTTAAAGTGGACAGCGGATGCAAACAGTTGGTTGAAGACCAACTGATCAAACCCCATTTCCCCAAGTCGGAGCCTTTAAGGAAGGTACACAAGTTCATCTGTGTTAGCCCAATTTATTAACTACGTGGAATGAACCAAAATCACAGCCAGTATAACCAATACCTCCAAAAAACAAATAAGATTTTAGATACTAGTTATTTGACATGTTTCAGGTAATGTAAATAAATAAACACTGGTAACCTAAGAATGGACATGACGTATTATAATCTGAAAACACTAGAATAGAAATTTGACCATTACAAATGGCAATAAACTGTTCTAACATGTAATAAAGTATATAAATTTACATATTATAGTAAGGAAAGTAAACCCCGACAATATGAGTCCAACTTTCCCTTGTCTGGGTAAAAAATACGACCCGTCATATTTCCGGCATTTCCTGGTTTTCAGCCACGAAACATTTACATTTGCTTGGCTTGCTAACAAAGCAATCTTCGTTGAGTTGTCCAGGCGTAAGGTTAAAACGTGTTTAATTACTAACACCTATGTTTAAAAATGCATTTAAATAGCGTACTAAAAATACAAGTACGGATGTTATTGTGTGATGGTTACTTCTGGATTGACATTTAATCATATTACAGGCTTAGCTTAAATTTGATTTACTTACTTTACTAAAAGCATATTTAGTGGCACGTTTTAGTCTTAAACATTTGTTTCATAATTAGTAAGTAGGCTAGGTAAAGCTCATACAATTAGATATTCTATCTTAATTTAGCTGGACATTTTCCAATGTACCATCACTGTTAGAAATGCCTGTTGGCACATTGTAAAGAAAAGTGTCAATTCTAAACACTAGATTTGACAGTTTGGAAAGGAAAGTGTACAACCATGTTCTACTGGCCTGTATAGTGTATGTTACGTGCCAGTTGCAATAATGTGTGTAAACACTCTTATCTCAATCATAAATTCAGACATTTCTATTCTATTGGAAAATTAGATTAGTAAAGGTTATACAGTTTATTTTTTTCGTAGAAAAGGCCATAAAATGCATAGAAAGTAATTAAAACCGTTTAAGCAAAGAACATTTGAAATATTACGAGTGAATACGTTTCCAAAGTGACCACGCATTTTGGGTGCCAGACAAGCGTTGATATAGTAAATTGGTATTAGTATAGTAAATTAATTATGAATTATTTATTGTAACTGTAATTATTAAAAACTAAAATAAAATTTTTCACCAAAGATACAGGTTTATTTTTATGACAACCGGGTTTAAATCGATGAATCACTTATGTCGAAGTCGAAGCATGTACCGTGGAAGCCTCCTTGAATTAAAAAATTACAGGATTATAAAAATAAAGTCTAATGAAAAAACAGGTGAATGTTTCATTGCTTAGTTTACTCATGGTCCTGTAAATATCAATACTAACTTGTATCGTATTTGATTGCATAAATTGACACTCAAATTCAAATTATACTTATATACAAAAAATTGATCGGATTATAAATCACGTTTTTAAATTTGTATTCATCATAAGACACGGTTGATATTGATCTGGTGTTTATTTTAGTTTAATTCATATTCCTTTTCAAAATCCTAGAAGGAGAATGATTGTTTTAAAGACCAATTTTTGATCAAACTAATGAAATCAAACAAATTATTGTGGTAAGTAAACACTCACCATTCCTCCGAGTTATAATTCCATCATATGAAACCTAGAATGTGTTAACAGTGAATTAGCCAAGTCTGCGCTGAGAAGGTTACAGCATGAGATAACAATCATGAGCCCGTCATAATGTTATGACACCTGCAGCGTCATTGTGAACCTTAAGTAGTTCCTCTAACCAGTAGGAAATATCCATTCACATAAATAATAAAACCAAGTATCAAAGACATGGTACAGTAGTATTTTGTGTAAATATGACAACGTTTTAATAATATCGAAAATAGATTTAAGATTTTAATATGAAATTAACTTTACCCAAATTAAAAAAAAACACGGTTTTTGTTGTTGTAAATGATTAGGCTTTGATTTCTATTAAATGTAAATGTGCTATGAGAAATCAAACAATTACTGTCGCCTGAAAGTACAAACATACTTCTAATAACACTTATAATAACATATTTACGCTTATACTGTAGACTCACAAGATTGTAAATACATATAAAAGGTGGTAAGTGGTATTTACCGTCTTTTGAGTCAAAAGTATAAGGGTAAATATATTGTTATAGATGTTATTAGACATATATTTTTCACTTTCGGGTAATTTAAAAATACGTAAGATGCAGATCAAGGAGTTATTTAATTGTTGTTGATGAGAACTAAGCCGGTTTCATCGGATGTAGAATGATGGCGAGCTATTTCGTATTTTTGTTTAAACTGGTAATGAATTACCTGAATTACCTCCCTCGACGTCCATGACCAGCTCTTGCTGGATAGACAGAGTCAAACTATTTACCATTAATATATATACATATTTACAAATTTACATTTTGCAGATTAGGCGGCAGGTTAGACGCATATTAAAAAAATTCGTCCAGGGAGTACATGGGCCTTGCCAGTAGCCACTCTCTCAGTTGATTTTTAAAATCCGGGGCTTGAAGGTTTTTCAAGTATTGGGGCAATCGGTTGTACATCCTAACAGCCAACATAGGGAAACTGTTCTTTTTTTTATTCAGTCTGCAGTAAGGGATATCAAGGTTGGATTTTGACCTTGTATTGTGGACATGTAGGTCTTCTCTCAATGCATAACTGGCAATGTTGGTCTTTAAGTCATTTAGGGTGATAAGGATGTACTGATTGTATACTGTTTGGATGTTAAGGTTTCTGAAAAGGGGTCTACAATGTTCGTCGTAGTCAGCAGATGAAATGACTCTAACCACCTTCTTTTGTATCAGAAGTACATCCTTACAACCAGCTGCATGGCCCCAAACTTCCAACCCATATTTGAGATGGATGTGGAACAAAGCAAAGTAAACAGTCAACAAATACTGCTTTGTCAGAATGGTTTTGAGCCTCCTGAGGAGATGTAATGTCCTCGCAAGCCTAGTGCAAACTTTTGTTGTATGATTTTCCCAGGTGAGTTTGGGGTCGATAGTGAAGCCCAATAATTTAACATCAGGCAGGTTGCCAGGGATAAGATTTCGAGACAGACTACAGGTCATGTGTTGGGTTTTACCTTCATTTAGGCAGAGCTTGTTTACTTTGAACCAGTTCTTAGTAATCTCAAAAGACTGTTCAGTTTTGACCCTGGCCTCCTCAGGAGTACTTCCTTCTGCAAAGATGGTCGTATCGTCTGCAAAAAGCAAGATGTTACCAAGCTGCCCGAGGTCGTTCACCATCACCAAAAAAAGCACAGGGCCCAACACAGATCCCCGGGGCACGCCATGTTTAACTGGCAGTGGTTGTGAGTTTGCCCCTCTTACAGCCATTATCTGTGTTCGATTTGAGAGATAGGATTCAAAGGCATGCAGTGCTGGCCCCCTAACACCATACAAATACAACTTGTCTAGCAGTTGATTGTGGGGAACGCAATCAAAAGCTTTACTTAAATCGGCTAGAGTCAGTTCAACTGTATTTCCCTCTTCAAAGGCATCGACTATTTTAGTGACAAGCTTAAGAACTGCAGTAGTGGTGGTTCTACCACTCCTAAAACCGTATTGAGAGTCGCTAAACAGACAGTTTGATTCAAAGTGCTTAACAAGATGATTCTTTAATATGGTTTCATAAACTTTTGCGAACATAGGCACTATAGAGATAGGCCGGTAACTTCCCATATCTTCAGGGTTACCCTTCTTAAAGATAGGTACGGTTTTAGAGACTTTCAATGCATCGGGAAAAACCCCATGGGTCATGCAGACATTGAGCACTTTTGCGAGAGGTTCAGCGATAATATCGGTAACATGTTTCAGAACAATAATGTTTATACCATAGATGTCTTGACTAGTCGAGTTCTTAAACTGTCTAATTATTTTGATGATAGTTTGAGGTGTTACATGGAACCAGTCATTTAGGGGGTTCACAATAGGCTTGTTCGGTACTTCCGTTCCAGTGTTTACATTACTGACAGTTACTGAGTCTACGATTTTGTCAATTTCCCCAAGAATATGTTTGTTAAATTCATCAGGAGGGTTAAATTCATCGCATTTGCAGTACACTTGAGAGTTGTGGTTTATTTTGATACGCTATTCACCAAATTCCATGCTGCCTTGCAGGGATTTTTGGCAGCCTCAATACCAATCATGTTATTAAGTTTCTTTGCCTCATCCACCTTTGCTCTGTACAACTTCTTACTTCTAATGTATAAACTAAAAAACCTATTTCTGTATATTTCATTAACAGCATACTTATATCTATCGTTAAACGCCAATACAAATTTCCTCAGTTGAACCAATTCAGGTGTGTACCACGACTTGCTACCATTATGTTTAGGCCTACTCTTGGTTGGCCTAGGCTTACCAGTAGTTGATGAAGGTTTGGGCTTAGGCTTACGTCCAGGCAGTATTTTCTGAGGAAAGACCTGGTCAAAAGAGTCCATAAAAATATTAAAGAAAGAGTCAAAAGCTATAATCGGGTCATTAGTCTGAATTTCTGCATTCCAGTCTTTACACATCAAGGATAACCTAAGGTAACCAAACTTATCTTCACTAACAGGTCTTATAATCTTACTATACATAGCAAACCAGGGTAGAAAATCTGGGTTACTCACCCTTTGAGATGAGACATCCAAGATTACCGGGCAGTGATCCGCCACTATCGGATCAGCAACAGTAGTCGCACAAGTCCTGGTGTCAAGCGAAGTCGCAAAGGTGTCAAAACACACAGGGCCACGTGTGGGAGTACGGCTTGTCACAAACACTCCATGGCTTTTTAGAACAAAGTCAAACCTATGGGTCTTTGTTTAATCTTGGTTTAGGTGGATGTTGAAGTCACCGCCCAGTATTATTGGAGTGTTGAAATGAGCCAACCAGGTCAAGCATCTGTCCAAATTTGTGAAAAAAGTATCAATATCCCCTCTAGGGGGTCTATATACAGAAATAACTAAAAGTGAGAGGTCCACCAGTTCCACTCCAGTGAGTTCAAAGTCTGTTTCAGTACAGAATACACTAAGATCAATCTTCTTATATTTAATGGTATTAGCCAGATAAATCGCTACACCACCATTCTTATGTTTAGTTCTATATAGGCCACTGGCCAAAGGCAACGAGTTTATCTCACTATAAAATTCGGCCTCACAAATGGGATACCAAATGGGATAAAATGGGATACCTCAAAATGAATGTAGTATGTACCGGAGATAGTTTTTATAGACAACTTAACTGAATAAACTGAGAGGGTATAAAATAAATAATACAAATTGTTTGAGTTTTGTTTAGTACGTTTTTAGATGATTTGCGAACAAGCATACAATCAATTGACTACATACATTCACTTATTGTATCTAATTATGATGAGTGGTAAACCCTATCTAAACATAGAGTTGTTATTTTTTCTATAAACATTAACCATTTCCTATTTAGATATAGTACAGTATAAATTTATATTTGAGGTGATATTTAATCTTTTAGTCTTTAAACCTTGAAAAAGCAGATTATGCTGTAGAATAAGTTATTCAACTTTCAGGATGAAATAGATTTACCATACCCTAAAATTTGAATTTGATTTGGTGTTTCAGTGCCTATATGCGTAGCGCAAAAGACTGTACAAATAAAGAAACAATGTCTGCGGTTCGGGTCCCAGTTATAACATTTTTATCAGTGCAATTTATGTATTGAGCCAGCTCACCACTTGTTATGCTCAATGTGTTCCATGCACATATCTATGAGGACGGGACAATTCAAGATTAAGAAGTGGCAGACAACCTTTCCATATATGGCAAAATCACAATTGTAAAGGTAGAATTTGATTTCATTTTTTTCCAAAAAGATTGATTGAACTTATCTTGTATCGGGTGAGTCCATACCATAAAAATATTTTTTTAACTAATGTAACAACTGAATTCAAGTGATATATCACAGAAAGAGGTTCCTTTGGCAAACGCATATTGAGGTTTGATGGACATATTTGGTTAGGAAGCCCATAATTTATCATCGTTTAGGAACATAATTTGTCACCCTACACATGAATAATGTTCAAACATCTTACGAGAACTGTAAATGGATCGAGAATAAGTTTGATAAATTATGTCTGTAAAAAATGTTCCTCTAATGATGTTTTCATAGTACCTTTCCGTGTGTATGATTGTGTGAGTGTAAAAATGTTTGATCACTTAAGAAATTATAACTATACTTTTAGTGTTCGTTTAGCCAAAAACATTTAAACAAGGTCCTAGCTTTTAACTATAACGGACCGTCAAATATAAAGTGACTAAATGCTTTTGCACTACTTATGAAGACAAACCACATTTTAATTTTTAAAATTTGATAATGTCATTGCTTGTAATAAAAGTGGTTCTAATGCATTTTTTATTCAAATAAAATACGAATATAAAGAATTTAAAAACAGAAAGGCAGTGATCAAGTTTAGAGGGACCTTATTCTTGAAAGAGACGAAGTTCAGTAGCTTGAGAAACAGGTGTCTATTTCTTTACTGTCCTCCCACTCTAGAGATTGAAGATTAAGATATCGCTAGAAAGAGGATTGACAGGAATGGAAATTATTGTTGAATATAATACCAATAGCTTATCGTATTTTCTGTAATTAGAAAGAAACTTTCACACAACCAACCTTTTATATAGTTTTAGTTTTTTGCTAATTTATTAACTCCAAAGGTAAATTTATTTAAAATTAACTTTTTACGCAGCATTTACTGGTAATAGCTATAAACTATTGTAATAAATACGTTTTCATAATGTTTTAAAGATATATGATTAATTAAACAGGTAATTTTCCTTCAGACAATATTAGTTATAAATTTAGTCATTTTCAAATGGTTCCGTTGTATAACATATAAATATTTCTCTAAACTTTATATCTTGTTGTTCAAAGGTTTATTGCGGACATTTTTCATCACGATGGTAAAAAACAATACACAACGTTTCGGGAACTAAAATCTGATCCCGTCCTCAAGTGAAAAAAAAACAATTTTGAACAACACAATTTTGCACTCACCATCACCAACAATGAACTTCAAACAAATAACTTTATATCTTGGATAAGAATTGCACAGATCAAACCTTTAAAAAAAGATGTTGCGTATCAATTTGGCACTCTTTGGACGTTTTGCTCACATTAAATAGTCCTATGATGACACGTCATCACTGGGGAGCGAGCTGGTCTATTGGTTAGAGCGCGGGACTCCGGTTCCTGGGGCCCCGGGTTTAAAACCCGCCAAATCACCAATGGATTTTGTCTAAGTGATAAAGCCGTAACCCCTAGGTCTATGCTGATGTATTGTGAAAATCGATTCCGGGCTCGTGCCTAGCATCCTAGGACAAAAAATTGATGACACGTCAGTCATGTTTTTCTTAGTTTAGACTTTAACATTTATGAGTTTTCAATTTTTTCTACTAAATATAGTGTAAATGTGTGTGTGTTGTTTAATAGAGACTGTTCAAAAACCTCTGCAGGTGCCCTAAAAGCTTTAAAAACCAAACATATTAAATTTAAAGATCTTGATAAACTAAATTGATGTTTTGAGGCACATATTTAAAAAATCTTATACAAACAATTCAAAAACTACAAAATGTGCTTTTTATACGAGCAATAATAAATTAATTTGTGTCACGTACATGTATTGATCACTTTTGAGAAACCTCAGTGTTAATTTAATCAGGTTTTTTAAACTGAAGCTAAAATGACAAATAAAATAAAATAATGAGTTTTTAATACATAATAGTCGTATACCTCAACATATTACAGAGAAGACCTTCGAGCTTTATTTAAGGTTTACATTAATGTTCAATAAATATTTGCCGTGTAGGATGCAGCTTCATGATGTCTCAGTTTTGGGGAAGCTCGTTACAATGCCTACATATTCTGCGGAGTTTATTAAAAATTCCCAGACAGAAAGGCTACAATTTATTTTTGCTCAGCAATGAAATTTAAAAAGAATATAAATTTATTAAGATTATATCAGGCAAATTTGTTATTGTAATTAAGTTATTTAAATTAATTTACAATGTCACGATTCTTGTTTTTATTAACAACCTTTCTTCCTGTACACCATCCTCTAAGATATCTCTATTCGCTGACGACACCTCACTTTCGTTCTATAGCTCTGATTTTAAAAATTTTGAAAAAATTTGTTTGTTGTAAGTAACAGTATAATTCAATAGTTTGGTGACAGCTTATTGAAAATCAACATAGACAAAATACAACTCATTAAATTCTGTTTATCAAATCGATCGAATAGTGGTTTTAGTCTCCTCTTGGACGAAACAGAAGTTCGCCCTAGACCGAATGTCAAGTTCAAGACACACTGTCAAGTTCCTTGGATTGACCTTAGATGAGAGACTCAGTTTTCATGACTACATCAAACAAAATTATTTCTGGTATTTAGTTTTACGTAACCTTAAGAACAACTAAAATCTTTAGGTGCTTCTAACTACATACTATTGGTCCATTCTTCACCATTTAGCATATGCCGTCCCTATTTGGGGATTTGAGTGCCAGCAGACCAAAGTTTTGTTCAAACTCCAAAAAAATTGGCTCTGGGCAATATTTTCTCTCTATGAAAGCGTAAATCCTGCCGTAAATATTTTGCCTATTCAAACATTTTGTCATTTCCATCGATTTATATTCTTAAACCCTAAGAATTGTAAAACAAAAATTGTCACACAATTAATGTTTCAACACATTGCGAAACTTGCACACATTACCAATCGAGAAACAATCTACAACTTTTTTTAAAAGATACTTACAGTACAATGGCATTATACATTTCAACTCACTTCCACTTTCTCAAGCTGGAACCAAACCTTTTAAAATAAAAATATTAAAAACCCTCCAAACCCCCCCCCCCCACAAAGTTAACATTCATCCTTAAATGCGAGTATATTTGTATGTGTGTGTCTGTGTCTGTGTGTGTGTGTCCGTCCGTGTGTTTATTAAAGTCAGAACTCTAGTAAAAATAACCTGAGTTTGATTAAATCTAGTACAAACTTTTAAAATTTACATACATACGAACGAATTCATTAACCGAATGGACATTACAGAAGAAAAATGGGTTTTACAAGACTTTTATTGGGTTAAATTAGGGTTTCCCAATTTCGACTCTCAAAACACAAAATTTCGCAAATTCTTTCTAATCAATTTCCGAGAGCTTAAAAAACAAACAAGGTGGTATGTTGATTGATGAAGCGTTGTCTTACAGTTTAAGGCTACGAACAGATTCCATATCATCCTAAATCTTCTTACAATGTATACTATTAACAATTCACAAAAAAAAAAAAAAAACACACACACATAACGATCTTACTTCTACTAGCAAACCAAAGCACTCATTTCAACGAAATTCGTTTGAATATGAATACATCTGTCATTTTAGATGTCATAGTTTTAGTGAAAATTAAATGGGGTAAATAAAGGATCGCTTAATCTGCAGGTTACCTATTTTTTTTTTTTTTTTTTTTTTAAAGAGGTTGGCGGCCTCTTTTAACCTTGCATTTGCCCGTCCACATAGACTAAGCGCCCGTGCGTGGATCGTTTAGGCCGCGGCTCCACTTGCCGTAGATTACCGCGCTGCAAATTGTAGCTGGTCAGTTGAGGAAATGGGAATGCAGCGATCAAACGAAGGTGGCTCCACTAGCGACAGTCTGCAGCGCGCTACATTTGATGGCGCGCCGTAGAATGTAGCGACGCACGGGAATGGAACTCGGACCATTTTCGCGCTACATTTTGCAGCCAACAGGCGGCTCCACTAGCTGTAGATTGTAGTGCCGCGTCAAGTCAGTGTACGTAGAAGACACACGCTACAATCAGTATAGAATTTTTAGTGTCCTTAGTTTTTTTTATTTTTGTTGATTGGTTTGTAATCAATGGAGACTGATCTGGACTGTGAAATTATTATATTAGAAATTATTAAATCATTACATCGGGAGTGTGGGAATCTTGTTTTATAGAGGTTGTGAAAGGGTTTCCTACTTTATATTATAAAGTAATACAGTAGTGATTGGAGAAACAAATACGTGAAAACATTCAATTTGTTTTTAAATGCTGCAGTCGTACAATTGTTATGATTATTAGCCCTATAAAAAAGCTCCTAATGGCTGTTTTAGATTATTATTAATAGGTACAACAAAAACTCACGAAACTCATTGATATTCACCTTACATGGTTACCTAGAAATATTTCTTCTGAAGGTAAATGAGTGTAATAAAATTAAAATAGAATAGAAATAGAGATAAAATGACCATTAAAGTAGAGTAATTCGACACACCAAGGATTGTTGAAGCGAGGGTTCAATGTTTAAAATTAATTAGTTAAAATTCAGTACACTAAAACCTAAACCTTAGTCAGTATAACCTTAATGTGACTGAAAGCCTTTCCTCTACTCCAATTAGTTCTCTTAGTTTGGTATTCTTCTTCTTCAAACGTGTTGATACTGATTCTATTAAGTAATCAAATGAGTCTTGGGACATTCGATAATATTCAAAAAAACATGTCTGAATACTTTTGTAGTTTAGTATGCAATGTGTGGAACATCCCTTCAGACTTCCCGTAGCTTAATATTGGATGGATCCACCATTTTCCTGCTGTGTGATCTTGATAAAGTACACTGATAACATCACTACGAATGTTAATTTGCGGCATGATCAAGGACCACATTTACCTCAGCGCTACATTAAACTGCTAGTGGAGCCACGGTGCATGCGAGGACGCTGCAGATTGTAGTTCGTACTCTGCTGCTAGTGGAGCCACCATCTGTAGCGTGTAGCGGGCTACAATTTGCAGCGCGACAATTTATGGCAAGTGGAGCCGCAGCCTTACAGCAAAGCAAGGAGTGAGCCGGTACAGTACAAAGGTGAACTGTACTGATAAAATGTTATCGGCAGTGACCAGGATCCGAACCCACGACACTACTGCCTTGGGCCCGAAGTCCGCGACGCTACCGACTGAGCCACCGACTCACTACTGGGATATTTATATATCCCGCAAATACTCACTTGCGGGAGTATTTTCCCAGCTGAGAATGAAATTTCAGTTGAGGACCTTAATGTCTAAAACGCAATTACACATCTTTTGATTTGGAAAGGATAACCACCTACTGTCAACAAAAGGTATACAATCTTACCAGATTGACTAAATAATTAACAATGTTACTAATTATTATTATATTGAATTTTGTTGACGATTAACCGTTAAAATTATGCTAATTTAAACTGTATATTACACATTTTGGTATAATACATTGTACGTGCACACATTTTATACAATGAGAAACTAGATCATAAAGATGTATAAAGACTAGATGATTTGTGTTTTTATATTTTCCATTGATTAACATTCCTTATTAAAGGTAATATTTTTACACTTCATACTTGGAATACACGGTTGCACCAATATATGGATAGTAACGTAAGAGCTTTTGAATGTGGTTATGAAAAGGAAAACTTGTAAATAAATCAAACACGCATTCATGATCAAGATACGGAAAAGTTCAACAAGTTAATCTATGAAAGGGTTCACCCAGGCTTATTGTAGCTGTCGTCAACAGTTCTCAACGTTATAATATTAAATATATCTTAGTATATAACATGCCTTATGGCTTTTTTTAATTTCGTCACGTTTTTCGGCCCTAAATCTTTTCCTTAAATCTTATAGAGTAGGCATGCAATTGAAGTGCCTATATACATATATATCACTTTGCTCTCATCATAACTATAAAAACTCTTTAGTAGCATTTCAAAATAAAACAATTGCAATATTAAGATAATTGCTTGGAGAAAAATACAAAACGAATTTTCAAAAGTTGAGCTAAGAATTTAATCGGTTGTATACAATTATTATTATGAATTGATAATTTATCATTAGAATTTTTAATTAAGTATTTATTTGTAACTTTAACTAGTTTATTGTTTATTATTCTGTTAACCATTTTAAACTCTGTGTACTCGAGTTAAAAGTAATGCTGAGGAAGGGGACTTTTTAAATCTTTTAAAAATTTTAAATTTCACAACCTTGAACTTATAGAGTGCCTATATGAGTTCAATAGAAACATCCCAAGTATAATTTTGAATAATAAATCGATTTTCCTTAAATGTTAAATAGTTCAATTAAACATTTGCTTCAAAACTTTGTTGACAAGGTTCGTAATTGAAATACAAATTTCATAAATATTCCAGCTTTTAACATGCATATTGAATCACTTTACAAATACAAATCGTACGGTAGTACAATGCCATATAGTACAATATATATGCATACGTAAACTATGAATAACATCGACAGTTTAGTATTATTGAAATACAATACATTGTAAAGTACTGTTAAATATTAAACTGTTTTACTGGAAAAAAACTACCATGATTTTATTTGATTTTATTTACATGCTTTAGTACAGCTTGCTAGCACACATGAACACAACATTGAACCAGACACACATAAATACACATTGAAGCAGATGATATAAGTTAACCGCATCCAGACGTTTAACAACACCGAGAATACTCAATCCTTGTATTCTTAGGGTTTTTAATCCTCTTAAGCAAGGTTATAATTTTATAAACCCATAATACCTTCTAAAGGTAAACTGTATTTTCTCAAATAAGGTAGTTCGTAGTTTTTACTATCAAATACTGCCCACAATTTATTTTCCTACTTACTAAAACATAATTTTTAACAGTTTCTATTATTTTCAAAAGATTAGCTACATAACCCTTTCAGACCCAGCACACTCATTTGTGTAGGTAAATTTTAAAGTCCTGACAACCTAACAAACACGATTGTGTAGACATCTAAGATGTTTATTTGTTTTTTTTTTTTAAGTTTCTGGATCTTTCTGTTGCTCAGACCTGTACGCATCGATTGTGTAGGTTATGGAGATCAGCTGGGAATTTTTGTTTTGCAGTCTGCCTTCATGTCTTTTGGTAACACTGATTGTTTTGTTACAATGTCACGGTAAGATAGGGGAAAGAGGCAACTGTTAAGGTTAATGACTGTTTTATTTATATTTTTAAACGTATATAATGCTAATTATTGCTGAAACTGAAATGGTTAATATGGTATTATGTAATATTATGTAATATGGTATTATTTTAGTATTTGAAATCTAGGTTAAAAACCAATATTTATTCAAAATTTGCTCAGGACTTAAAGCGGTCGAGATGACTAGGATTCCTGGGTCTGAAAGGGTTAATATTAGCTGGACCTGATGCGATTACATATGTGAGTCTGGTATTAATGGTACGAATTGAAGCTTAATTAGGGTGCGTCATGTAACCTCTATAGTGCTATTGATAGACCAATTTCAACAATAGGATAGCGAGGGTTACTAATTTCCGATGATATCAGCCGTAGCCATTGTCTACTATCTACTGTAGGTGACCATATTTGGTTGAAAATGCAAGAATTTATATAACAATAAGACCTTCTTGTTAAGATGGAGTACCATATGCCATTACATATTTTCTTTATTACGTTGCTTATTAAGAATGAAAGGTTTATTTATCCTTCGTCAATTGATGGCCTGGACAAGTTTCAGTTGAATATACACAAACTGAATTGTATTCAGAAAAAAAATCTATCTGACTAGATAAAGTAAAAAAACTGTCTTTTATAAAAAGTTTTAAAAGTTTAATATCGTGGATAGAATATTACTGTCTAAGTCCGGAGTGTTCGCAATAAAACACATCAACATGACCATAGCACAACCCGAAAGTGCCATTTTGGGTAGCATAATGATACCCACGACGGCGTCTTATGGTAATCAAATCGATTGTCTGTGGCTACCATGGTAACTTTTCATGAAAATAATCTGCCTATATAAATTTAATGTACTCGATTATTTTTATGTAGTGTGTTACTCCTGCGATTTTTTGGCAGTTAAAAGCTTTAAATATTTGATGTTACGTTAGTATAATAATGTATTAAACCGATAAAGGCCAAGCATGAAGCCTTAAGAAGCATTCAAAGAGAACACATGCTTCCAAAACACACAAAAAACCTTAAATTATAATAATTAATTTAGTAAAATTAATTTCATTTGAAAATGGAAAGATATTTTAGTACATACATATCCTAAGTACATCCTAAGTATCCTAATTAGTAATACATATCCTAGATATTTAAGAATAAGGATCTGTAAAAGCTACTGGCAAAATGGTTAGTGAAAAAAAATATCGGTGATAGATCCATTTTGTAAAAATCCTCACTACTCTGTCTTATTATTTTATATTCTTTTACCTTAGACCAATATACATCCAAATAATTCCCTTTGTGCCTTCCCTTTAAGTTTTAGAAGGGACTATCTAAATAATATTTTTCTGAGATGCATTGTTTTGATAAATTTACTGTATGAGTAACATAAGCTCACTAAACAGAAAATACCAAAATATTAGGGATATTTGTTTAATATCTGAATGTCATGCAGAATCCAAAGTGTTCACTCAAAAATTTGAAAAAGGCAATAAAACTTGAGTTTTGGAAGGAATCTTTATATAATAACCATACTACAGTATATAATAACTTTATATAATTACAAGTTATATCATACTAAAACCAAAACCAAGTCAGATGTATTTTTGAAGAAAGTGGTTTCAATAGAAGAACTTAACATCCATCGAGTATCTTTTCAAATTATACTTTTAGTTAGTCCAAACTCTATTTCGGATTAAAATAAAAAAAGAAAATGTTTCATATTTAATATTTAATATATTTAATGTATACAATTGTACTTTAATATATGAGATACATAAAAATAGATTATATATTTAGTCAGTTGTCTTTCCTAAGACAGGTTTGTTCTCTTAATTAAAGTATATAAATTAATCGAAGTTCCTTAATCTTATTGCAGAGCAAAGATTTTATCTATAACAGTCAGAAAAACCTAACCGTGATTTGGATTTGATGCGATTCTCCGCCTTTTGCGTCCAAATACTCTATACTATAAATCTAATTACCATCTCATCTCTCTAGCGGAAAGGCGAATGCAAATAGATCAATTAGACGAAATCTCAATCTTGACTGACCGTTCAAATCCCATTTCTCACATTCGAGGAAATTTGTAGAATAGTGAAGGGGAAGTCTTAGGCAAATAAGAGAGCTAAATTATTAATTCCTAGGTTCAAACCAAAATCAAAACACATATTTTGAATACCAACAAAAAATAAAAAAATTTCTAAACTATAATAAAATAACAATTAATGTATTTGGAATGTTTCAGGTAATTCAAATAAATGTACGCATGTTACCTAATGAGAATGGGCTCTGCTTAAATTAATTACGAAAGAAACCCGTAGAAAGAAGAGACACATATTTTCATAATTTGCAAATGAAAGTAAATTACTCTTAAACCATGAAATTAAGTGAATCTTCGTAAAGAAAGTAGGCTAATGTTCCAACCGATAATATGAAACTGATTTTGCCTTGCCTAAGTACAAAAACTACGACCTGCCTTGCTTCCGCTATGTCTGCGTGTTTTGCTGCAGTGGGACATTCACATCTGTATGTGATCTCTGGCATCTTAAATATATATTATCTGCATGAAAGAAAATCAACTTAATTTAAACACTGATCATCCTTCGGTGAAATAGGAAAAACTCCTAAAATTTTACTAGTTTTTATAAACACATCTGCAACTGACAAATAACATAACTTATGATTAAATACGAACTGATGTCATACTACAGATTCGCAGCACACACAAGTACACTTGAAAATCTATTGACTGTATTTAGTTTTATCAACAATGTAAATAATCATGTGTTGATTATATTTAAACGCAACGACTTTTCGGTGTCCAGCTAAAATAATGTAGCATATCTCTTATATGTTTTATATGGTTATTCTTAAAAGATTAGTAAAAAACCTCTGCATTAATACCGTAAACAACATTATTACCAACAAAGAATCATTAGATAAATAAACGTTTTATAGACAATAAAATTATAAATTAAGAAATATTTAAATGAAAATAGTCAAGGAATAATAAGCTTAGAACTCATACTTTTAATATGTTGCTGAAGAACATTTTTTTATATAACAGGTCATTTTTTAATAGTAGATATGTTATACGACAGTTAAACTGCCACTAAGACTGTAATCATTAAAATAACCCATTTTTTACAAAATTAATTTATTCTGTTAAAGTTTCTATTTTTTTTATTTCATACTTTTCAATTGACATTATACTAAGACCACTTTCTGTAACCTTCCATATAGCGGCCAACACAATAATTACTCTGTATTATGGACTCGGTTACGGTGATCGATGTGCGTTCTTTTTGTCGTGAGTTGCACCACGAGTATGTTTGCCTTAAATTGCTGGACATAAATGTAATTGTTATAGGTGTCTATAGGTCCCCTGATGGAGACCCTGCTCTGTTTCTAGATAGCCTTGAAAGACTAGTGCTGTCATTGGAAGGTGACAGGAAAACAAACAATGTTATTTTAGGGGGTGATTTGAACATAAACATTCTAATTAAAAATAGATTGACCGAGCATTTTATTAATCTTTTAAGGTTACTCAATCTGTACTGCTCAATCTCGCAACCGACTCGTGGAAATGCGTGCCTTGACAATGTAGCAACTGATCTTGTGGAGACACATTTCAACGCGCAGGTAGTGAATCTTGGTGTCAGTGATCATGATGCCATTAGATTTAGTCTTTTTGATGGATCTAATGATAGCTCGCTAAACCCAGGTAGGCCTATTACCTATCATAGGTCCATCACAGCCGCTAATGTAAATAGCTTTATTCAAGCACTGGACGATGTTGAATGGGAAAAGGTGTTTCTTAATGGCAGTGCAGAAGAAAACTTCATAAACTTTTTTAAGACTTTCCTTTTAGTATATGATGAGTGTTTCCCTAAAAGAGCCAGGCGACCTCGCATTATCCTAAAAAACCTAGTTTCCCTTACTGGAAATACCCCAAACTTGCTACACTTAAAAATGGAAGCATCTAGCCTATGACATATATAGAAATTCACCATGGACTTCGGCCATAGAACTGCTCGAGAGACAACCAGCCCAGACCCTCCAGCACTCTGGATTTTATGCCTGTACCATGTGAGAAGGTCCTGTCTGTTGTACAGACACTAAGGAGCTCCAAATGTAAGGATATTTTTGATATTTCTGTCAGTTTTGTTAAAGATACTATTAGTTCTATCGTTCTTCATTTAACTTATTGTATAAACTGTTGTATTCTGGATGGTATTTTTCCTAAGATTTTAAAAACTGCTAGAGTAGTTCCTATCCATAAGAAAGGAAATCACAATGTTCCTGAAAATTTCAGGCTCATATCTATTTAACCTGTATTGTTTAAGGTGTTTGAAGGAATTATTAAAGAACAACTCTCTTATTATCTAGAATCAAATAACCTATTGGCTCTTCAATATAATGATTAATGACCTTCCCATGTGCGTAACGGCGTTGTTTGCTATGCAGACGACACTACAATTGTGGAAGCTAGAAATAGTGCTGTTGAGTTGAACTTAGCTTTGAATCAATCTTTAAATGTTGCATCTACCTGGTTCCGGGCAAACTATTTCTTTTTAAATCAAGATAAAACCCAATCTATTGTTTTCAGTCTCCGAAACATTGAGCATGAGGTAACAAGCGTAAAGCATTTAGGCATTTACCTAGACTGTAAGCTGGATTGGAACAGCCATATTGATTATGTTTGTAGCCGACTGGCTAGAATTATGCACTTGCTTCGTAAGTTAAGGTACTGTGTACCAAAAGAGTGGTTAAGGACTGCTTATGTGGCCTTTTTCCAGGGCATCATCACTTATGGACTGAGACTTTGGGGTGCCGCTCCTGGAGTTGAGAGAGGAGTTGACTGGAGTTGACTTCTCCAAAAAAGGCTATAAGAATAGTAGCAGGGGCCAAGCGCCTGGATCACTGTGAGCTTATCTTTAAGGCTGAATCCCTCATGACTGTTTATAATTATTTTATCTTCCAGATCCTCATCAAAACTAAGGAGGAGGTGGGTGCTCTCGAGCTCAGGAGCGACATCCACTCGTACAATACGAGAAGTAAACAGGATGTAAATGTACCCTTTGTTAGGCTTAAGAAATTACAAAGAAACTATGACATTGTAAGCCTTAAACTATTCAATGTGTTATCTTGTACAGACCGGAACCTTCCAAGTACACAGTTCCAAAGGGGCGTGGAATGTCTCCTCCTGGCCAGCCCACTTGATGGTATTGATGAATTCAATAAACTAAAAAAAGAATATGTAAATACTTTTTTTGACCGATGGTTTGCCGAGTGTGCTGTTTTGTTTTCTTTTTTTCATTCTTTGCATGGTGAGTTTCAGGTCACATTATGTATGTATTTCCTTTCTATTATACAGTATCATGTTGAAGAAATTGTATTATTCATAAATCTTAATGTATGTTAGCGAATTTCCCTATAGGGAAGTAGCTATTACCGTAGGTGGCACGGTAAGACCTAGACCCGGGACCGATTTACTTTTTCATTTTGATGTCCTCAGAGGCCAAAAACACTATTCGTTCAAATTTTTATATATGTATATATATATAGACTTATATATATATATATATATACGTCCGTGAACGCGATAACTTGAGAATTTTTGTCCGATTTTGATGAAATTTGGTTTAAAGGTGTAAAGCGGGATAAACTTGAATGAGTTCGCGAACCAGCACGATCGGACCATGGGAACAGGGCTTTACGGGGGGTTTTATGGGGTAAAAATTGGTTTTTCTCACTTTTGACCCTCAAAACACAAAATTTCCCAATTTCTCTTTAGACCTTTTTAAACAGCTTAAAAAAACAAATAATTTAGTATATAAAAGTATTTTTGTTCGATTATTAGTAACGGAGAAAATTAAAAAAATTGTAAATTTAAAATTTCCATGTTATTCTTATGGAGAATATTGTCAAATGTAGTTTGCTTGTTTATGAATATATTTTGATCAAACTTGGCAAATTTATTTATTTTGTACTAAGCTATCAATATTTTACTCAAAAACACACTTTATTAGTTTCCTTGTAGCAGCAAACCTAGGTACTCATTAAACCTAATGTTATTAAAATATATTTAACTGAAAATCAATTCAGACAAAAGGAAATTCGTTTAGTCGGCAGGTTTGCTGCGGCGGGGGTATTTTATAATGTACCTACTAGAAATTGACGTTTTCCAATGACTTGTGATTGTAAGTTCTAAAGGAAATAAAACGGTTTTATGTCTTGTGTCTCTGTAAAACTTATTTTATGTAAGAAGGGAATAAATCTGTCATTTTGAAGGAAATATTTCGTCCAAATAAAACCAGCTAATTTGAAATTGCTGGTTTTCTGTGGGCATTTTTATTGGGACGGTAATAACTTACAACATTAGTTTATTTACTCATCATAATAATAACATGGGATTTTTATTTTACAGTTTTATTTTATTTTATTTGGAAGCATTGAAAGATTTAATGTTTTAAGGATAAAAAATGGGAAACCCCATTTCTATCATATGACACCTTGTAATCATAGTCCGACAATGCTGGTACATAAAGTTGTTCAAATAAATGTAGGTTTGTTTGGAATTTTATTGAAATCGGATTTGCAAAAACACATTTATTTATGTGCCCTCGTTAAAAACTCTGGTATGATATTATTATCCTAGTAGAATACTGTCTGTCTGTCAGTTCCGTGATCGGGTTAAGTGTTGTAAGCCTACATGTAAATATTTTCGTTCGTACGTGTTATAATGTGTACAAATTTATGTTTTAATGTAAAATTCTACGACTTGACGAGTCCAATTCGGATACTATAATGTTTCTGTACACCACTTGAAAATGTCAAATATGGCAAACATATGTAGTGTTAAAAAAAACTATTTGAATTGCAAGATGAGGTATGTTTTAGTTAAGTCCATACTAAGCTGTTCAGGGGCTACAAAACAAAATTTAATTGTCTTATGAGACGCAGAACTACAAATACGAGATACATTAAAGTGTTAAGGAAACAATTCCAACGTCTCCAAGCACTAATTTGACTATAGTAAACCTATGTTTTGATAACAGTACAGTAATCAAGCCTGTGCAATAAAGGCCCTAATATGAGGTAACAGTGTAGGATAGCATTCATGAGTCTGCAATAATGTTATGACATCCGCAGCACCATTGCAAGCCATAAGAAGCTCCCTGATGAGTTTCAGTTACTTAAATTATAAAACGGGACAATGAATGAAGGTACTAAAGCATGATGAATGGTTCTGTTTATAAATGTTATAGATATTTTCGTCCAGCCTTTAAAGAATTTACTTTACTTTTGTACCAAATCACCTCCTGTGTTTCTCAGTCACAAAAATCCCACTTTTAGGTGAAACTATCCTACCTGGTTCAATACATTACAATGAATGGTATTTCGTCATAAAGAAATGGAACTATGATAGTAAACTATACTGTTCAACGTTGCATTCAAATCAAATATGGACGAAGTTCGACCAAATTGTGTGATCCAGTTGTGGTTGTACTGGTGTTGTTATTATTCTAAAACAAAATGCAAGACACCAGTTTGACATACATTGACACTGATACTGGAATCTTGTAGATACTGCAACAAAGTTTTATGAAATAACTAAAACTCGCATAGGTTCACTGTGCAAGTATTAACACTTGTTCTATACTGTAAACGATCATTTGCATACAATTGTACAGTCAACGGACGGGAAATGTACATCCGTCGATCTGATGGTGATGAGCTTTCCAATCAGGACAGTTTACCGTTACCAACTGTGATGCAAATAGCTTTTATCACATTTTGGTATGGTAAGGAGCAAATGCATATTTGCCGTGTTATTACACATGTTTAATTTCCAAACCATACGTCGTTCAAATGTTTTGCTTGAAGAAACATTCATCAAAGCCATAACCTAACATTCTATTGTCATTTGGTGGATCGTTGGCTCAATCGGTATCCTGAAATACTGTAAACAATGACAGTGATGTCTACTGTTCAAGTCCCCGGGCACATTCAAACATTTCCAGTCCCAACTCACCCCTTGCTTTGCTGGAAACGTCCTACAAAAACCTTTTAGTTTACGAAGATAGGGAAGTTGAAGTTTCAATTGAGCCACTATCCTGTTTTATGTTTGTTTTTGATTTCAATCACACCTAATTGTTGAGGTATAACGAATGATTTAATTTCATCCCGGAAATAGATTATATAAACTCCCAGGGAGAATATAAAATATTCCAAAATAATTTAAACTATGAGACGATCGAATTTAATGTTATATTTTACCGTATCACCGATGGAACTTTTGTTTTCAAAATAGCATAGAGATTTGATGGGGCTATTTATTTAAAAGCAAAAGAACCATAATTTATCATGAGTCTTACAAAATATAATTTGTCACCCTACACATGAATAATGTTCAAAATCTTGCGTGAAACTCAAATGGATCGAGGAAATGCTTGATAAATTATGTAAGATATAGACGTTCTTTACCGAATTTGTTTTCGAGTACAATTGATTAGGGGTAAGTTTATTTATTTTCTTAAAGTTAAGTTTTTTTAATTATTTTCTTCTTTACTCACTATATAAATATTCAGATATCTGCAATACCACGTTGAGAAGATTTATACATATAATTGAACTACATTGAACCTATCAAGCGTGATATTGTAGCTATCATTATACAATAATACATTTTACATTACTTTGCATTTAAACATAAAAATAATACTTGCATGCAAATGGAAAGCTGGTATTTGTTCAATCCTTACTATTTATATATTTATTTATCTTATTGTATATATATCTTAAAGTCTCATAATTGATAAGTGATAAGCATTTAAATGGATTTAAAGGTTTTGCTATGTATGATTAAGGCATTAAAAATGCCCAACGTGGGTTGATATAGTAAGTAATGATTTATGCATTTGTTAATTCTTTTACTTATTGATATGTAAAGTTACTTAGGAAAAGTAACAGAATTTCCCAAAGCGATATTGGATTTCTGTAATTCCCCGGTACATTTTAAATCATAACAGTTTACAGCTGAAAAGTTATTGATAATTACTAAGAGATGATTTTAACTGTTTTATAACACTTTTCAGCGTAATTATTTCTACGTAGGAATAACGGAAATATTTTCTTTTTAAGTTTCAGTAAAATTTAAACTTTTAGATGGGGAATTTTTTTGTTTAACGAGTTTTTAGGTTTGCTGCAACAGGGAAAGTTCATTCATTTATACTTGCTTACTGAATGGTTATTACTTTAGTATGTTTCACTTATAAAATTATTAATCAAAAGTACAGAAAGTCACTCTCTACAGAAACAATAAGCTGCAACACAACAAATAAAATTGGAAACAAGATAACACAAATCAATATCACGATACAAATAACAAATAATAACAAATAGAATAACACAACACTAATGGAACCATTGTCTATCGGTTGAGTGGTTCGGATGTCACCCGTCGCGGGCGGTGAGCTTACATGTGTATGTTTTAGTCTTGTAAATATTCATCGGTAAATGTTTAATTGATTTGTATATCCTGTTGGTGCCATGTGGCCTATATGGACATGATGATTTTTAAGGGATTGAATACATTTCGCACTGGAGCCTGATGATACTTTAATAGTAGAGGGAGGCAATATGAGGAAGAGACCCCACTTTGAGAATTTCTTCCCACAAGAATAACATAGTGGGCTTTTTTAGACAATTTTTTATGAATCCTGCCCACGGCCTATACCACCCCTATATAAATGTTCTATAATATTGTCCAACTCCATTTAAATCTGAAATCCCCATCCATTCCCATGTATATTTTCAAACTCATCAACTTGACGGTGCGAGATTTGCACAGTACTTGGGCGCGCTCCCGGCCGCGGGTATGGGCACGCTCCCGGCCGCGGGTATGGGCATGCTCCCGACCCATGGTCGGGCTTCTCGTCTCTAGTGGCAGCTCTTGATAGGTGGTGGTGAAACGCCGCTCACTTAGGCATTCTTTGAGGAAATTCATGAGTTCTGGCTACTTGGGAACCAAAGCCATTTGACATATTTGACATAACAAATCACCCTTTCTCCTAATCACCTTCTCTACCAAATACAGGTCTTTTATACTTGGCTTTTAACAACTCCTCTGTATATAACCCTCCCCTGATTATATTGTCATTTTAATCTTTCAAAATATAAGTCACAGGCTTTGTATTCTTAACTTCTACTATTGTAAATAGCTCCCCTGTCCAATTTGGGGTATATTCTTTACTATACTTGGAAATCCTCACGCTATCACCCACCTTATATCTTGGCTTTTTAACTTGAACATTAGAAGTCAACCTCTCATGCACATATTTACTTTTCTTAATATTCACTTGGTTAGGATTCATTCCTAGAGACCTATGCACCTTATTATTGTATTTTCTAATTAACTTTGGAAGTAAATCCAACCATTTATAACTCCCCCTGAGCGCTAAATTCCCTATATAACCAATTCTTTAAAGTTCTCTGGAACCTTTCCACAATTGCAGCCTTAGTTGTAGAAAAAAGTGTGATAATGATTAATATTTAGTTTGCTAAAATGTGCATTAAGAAATTTTTTTCCATTGTCAGTGAATGTTTTTAACCCCTTTGGTAGAATGGTCTTAATGGCTTCTGTAACCACCAACCCCGTTTTATTTTTTAACGGAGCAGCGTAAGATTGTTTTAGAAAACGTATGTGTGTCTACTGTATCTACTGATATTGGGAATACAGAAGCCATTGGCTGGTTAGCTCAGTGGTTATAGTGCTCGCCTAACAAATAAAAGGTTTCTCAATAGTTACGCTTCAAAATATATTAGAAGATTCATTATAATAGGGAATGTTGTAGGATTTCCATGAAATAATTGTCAAGTCGAAATAAAATTTGTAAAATGTGCTCCCTAATAAATCTAAACATATGTATGAGTATTCCGCTTCATATTCTTATTACTTTCATTACTCGACATAAACCTGTTTGGTTATTCATTTTGAGAGTAATTTACTCAATGGTATTAACCCGATTGTTCTTTACTTTTTACTCTATTAAACATAGGCGATTCTTTTTTTCTCCAAAATTGTCATGGCGGCGTCGCAGCCAAGAAGGCCCATGTTAAGTTTTTGAAGGTTTTTAGGCCTATACATATTATGAGGAAAATATATTTTTCCAGGTTATACAACTGGTCTAGAGTTTTTTCCGTAGTTCGTTTCTTGGTGTGGATTTTGAAATCGGAGTATCAAATATACAAACAAAATTCATATTATAATATATAATATTACACATCACACAACATGCCTTGGAGGTTTGGTTCATTACTTTACATTCAACCACTGTTAGTCGAGTCTGATGCTACTTCATATCTCAGTTCTTGGAAGGTTGATTACAATCCCTACATATTCTGTGGAGTTTATTAAAAATGTAATAACTCACAAATAAGGTTAAAATTTACTCGAGCCTTATCGATTCAGTACTATACAAATATTGTGTTTTAAAAATTACAACGTAATAATTATTATTTGAAGTATTCATTTTCATTTAAGATTTATAAAGATAGTTCTTAGAATTAAAGATTTTATACCTAATGTTGCTGCAAAGCATATTGAAACACTTTTGACACATTTGAAACTTATGTATTTTTATTCACACATGCTGTAGGTAGATACTGTAACACTGTTCTAGAACAAATATTTGAAGCAGAAATTAGTTATACCGTAAAGGGCTTTTCTTAGTGCGGATTCCAGGATCGAAGTAAAAAAATACAAATTGGTGACAAAAAATTAAGTCTTACGACGACCTTATAACTTTAAAACGAAAATATATATCACAACAAAATTTGGCTATCATTACTGGTATATGCAAAATAGTAAAGAGTTTTTTTTATACATGGTGATGTCACCTATGGGGAACGGCCTATGGGGAGTAAGTTGAAAATCTTTACAGTAAGCATAGGTTGATACGTAGGTACATAAAATCTAAGGTAATGTTGAACTAAAAACAGTGCCGCAGACCGGACCTCAAAGGTAAATTCAATCGGAAGCTATTGTTTTTCAAAGTTTAAAAAATGTTTTGATACGAAATTGTACTTATTAATAATAACAAGTTACAAGTTGAAGTTAGTATTGAATACACACTAATCTTCATTCAAAGTAGGTGTTCAAAGTGTTTCCATTGGTCTCCAGGCAATATCCTAACCGGTTGTAAAAGCTAAATACTCTCTTGGAATATCTTGAGTTTCTTGATATATCCTTTGTTTAAGGTCATTCAGATCCGTAGGCTGAGTCTTATAAATGTTGTTTTTGAGCTAGCCCCATAAAAATTAGCCCAGCTGATTGAGGTCAGGGGGACTTCAAAGTTTCCATGTTATTCTTATCAGTATTCATATTGGAAAGAAATTTAAAGAGTTTGGCAGCTGTTTCAACTAAACAAGTTGGTTTTATGATATTTAATAGCATTAAAAAGTTACAGCTTTTACCAACAGGGTGCATCAATGTTATTTTTTTGCGTTTATTACAGCAGCTTATTTAAGCGTTGAAGCTAAGCAGCAACAAAAACTGTGATACACAATGAGAATTGACGAAGTAGGATTGCTTACGGTTAAGTTCATGTTTCCAATTTAATAAATAATATGAGATATTTTGCGAATGTGTGCTAGTTAACTTTTTTCTATTGTTTAGGCGCAATGGTAGAACATTATGGCCATGGCGTATCTGTTATTCTATAGCATACCGTAAATTTAACGAACCAAATTCTCTCAAACTATGTTCTCCCCCATTGCAAACGCAGAGCACGAGTATAACTGCAAAACTCATTTCGCCGAAGGGCGGGCACTCTGCTAGTCATTGAGTAAATGTGTTACTTCTGCATTATGCTCTTACATATTCACCCCCCCCCCCCCCACACACACACATAATTTAAAGTGTAATTCTTTCACGCTCAATAAGCGAAATGATCTGAATAAAGAACCTAAAAAATAATTTGTTAAAACTTGTACTCTAGTAGAGTGACAGAATATGGCTTAAAATCGTTACTACTGTACCTTGAGTAAAAAGGACAAAGAGATAATAGCGATTGAGGGCAATCCAGTGGATGAGAACCCCCCAATAGCCTTACTTTTAACTACAATTATTTCAAACCATTTTAAGAATTTTAAATAATTATCACTTGAGTTTAAATAACTTTTAACTACAATTATTTCAAACCATTTTAAGAATTTTAAATAATTATCACTTGAGTTTAAATAACTGTGCATACTGACCCAGTCAGTATAAGACGACGTAAGGCTTCTAAACATTTACTCTCCACAACTACTTATTGAGTGGCTTTGAGAGTTCAATAGAAACTTTCCAAGGATCAACTGAAACAACTTAGTAGTATTCCCTAAAGCATTCACGCTTTTTATTTAAAGATTTACCTTAAATATTTGATATAAGTTTCGTCTGAACATTATCATATTTTTAAAATTATATTGATAACTAAAAAATCCGAATTATACAACAGTAAAATTACATGTAGTAGCATGTAATTGTTGAGTCATGCATTTCATTATGTAATGTGACAGTATTTAAAGGTTATTGTACATAATGTTATAGCTTATTTGAAAAGGAAATTTTTTATACAATTTGAAACCTTCAGGGAAACTCTGCAACCAAGAAATAAGGCTCTTAATATTTATTGATTTTTTGTCTTAGTTAAAAATGTTAACTTTTACGATTATACTTAAGTAGAATCTCATCCAACGCTCCAATGTTTATATAGTATTATCGTTGTAAATTTTGTGAGAAATTGAATAATGGGCTTTTTTACAATAAATTTCATTCTTACACAGTAATATAAGTTTTTTATAACAACTACCATAATTTTTTTTATCATAATTTATCTTATATCTTGTTTCTGTTTGAGTTGGGAACCTCAAATAACTCATGTAATCACGAAAATCATGTAGGCAAACATATATAAGGCAATATAATTCAGCAATGATAGATCATTTTACCAAACACCTATGACTTGATAATCTGGATGCCTATATCAAATATTCAGTACAGGCAGCTTACTATACTGCTATACTCGGTTTATTAAATGCTAAAATACAATATTGATTTAATCATCGGCATTATATGCGAAACAAATATATGCACGTAATAAATATATACAAATGTATGTCAGATAGCATAAGTTAAAGTAAACTTGTTAGAATATACTGATTGACAAAAAATATCTTGAAACCGATATTTTGTTCAACTTGTGCGTTACGGTACAACCTTTGTTCAACACATAAAAAAACCTCACAAAGACTCTCGACTCTCATTTTATAAAATTGTATGTAAAATGGCAATATATTTCAGCAACGATAAATCATTTACCCTTCCTATCCATGCATGTTGCGATAAAAAATTACTGTTACTGTTAAACTTAGAAATTTAAAAATTGTACATCCATGTTAAGTTTATGTATTATTAATAACTAATCGTATAATATTACAAACAATGGTTCATAATAATTATTTTCAATGATCTACGGTCCCTACGATTGGTAAACTGTTTCTTACGAAGAATTACAAATGTGATTTTTGATAAGTTCAAGTGGTACAACTGGGACGTAACTGGAACATAAATCTGTCACTGGTAAGTCTTTTCTAATCTCTCACTCCTTGCCACTGCAAAGTAAACAACGTTAGTTCTAGGGTTATGTTCCACAGCATCAATCAAGTCTAAAAAGAAATAGACTCCGATTTTTGGGTCACATAAAAAACATTGTTTCTAAAATAGTCTGCCCTACTTACTTGACAATGTTGATTTGCTTTCTTTACGTAAATAACTGTAGAGTCTAAATTAGATAATGAACTGAAGTATACTTTAAAAATCTAAAAGGTTAGAATTTGTTTTTAGGATTAGGATCAATTTTGATTTGGATGGCTTATTCAATCTTATAAAATCAGAAGTAGTTGATCGCGTTAGTCAATTAATACCACAACAAAAACTGTATGTGTTGAAGCATGTGAGAAATTCCTTTCCCTCGTGATAGGCGAAATCTAGGTGTAATCTTTGCCAGTTATGTTTAGGCCAAGTCCAAGGCTGTAGTGGCGCTAGTGGTGCTGATTTCCGGGTTGTCTGACAAACCATGCATCCCTTTACCATCTCTTCGATGTCTTGGTCCATCCGAGGCCACCACACGTAGCTCCGAGCAAGCGATTTCATTCTTGATTCACCTGGGTGTTCAGTGTGCAGTAATGTTAAAACTTCCTTACGGTGAGTAGGCGGTATAATCACTCGATTGCCCCATAGTAGACAGTTGGAATCAACGGAGAGTTGAGCTGTTTTGTTCAGATAGGGTTTTAGTTGATCATCGTCCGGAAGATTAGGCCAGCCATTTGTTGTATAATCGATTACTTTCGACAAAATAGGATCATACTTGGTTGCTGTTGCTAACTCCTTATAGGTTATGGGCAGCTCGTTAGATGTTGAGAAGAAGGATATTTCCCCTTCGTCCTCTGAGCCTTCACAGGGTAGTCTAGACAGGGCGTCAGCGTTGGATATTTCCGATCCTTTCTTATATTTGATCTCATACTGATATGCTGCTAGTGTTAATGCCCAACGTTGGATTCGGGCTGCCGCTAGCGTAGGTATCCCCTTATTAGGGCCTAATAGAAATATGAGTGGCCTATGATCCGTTACCAGTGTGAACTTGCGACCGTACAGAAAATTGTGGAACTTGCGTATGACAAATATCAAGGCTAGTGCTTCCTTTTCAACCTGGCTATATTTGATCTCACATTTTGATAAGGTGCGGCTCGCAAAAGCAATCGGACGCTTGGAACCATCTGGTAAGATGTGAGCAATTACGCCACCTATTCCAAAACTAGAGCTGTCACAAGTAACGATTATTTCAAGGTTAGGATCAAAAGGTATTAGAACATTGTCTTTACACAGTAGTTCCTTACTAGTTCTGAATGCTCGTTCACATTCGTCACACCACGTCCATTTGACGTCATTATTTAGCAGCCTATACAAGGGATGTAATATTGTAGATGAGTTAGGTAGAAACTTGCCATAGTAGTTGAGAAGTCCAAGATAAGAACGCAGTTGACTTATATTCTCTGGTCGAGGAGCGTTTACGATAGCTTCAGTGAGAACCTCACTTTGATGAATTCGTCTTGCATCTAGGCGGTGCCCTAAGAAAATCAGAGACTCCTGAAAGAATTCACTCTTGGTATTGTTTACCTTGATCCCATGATCACATAACCGTTGAAGAACAGCATCCACTCGTCCCAACATTTCATCAGTAGACTTTGCTACAATTAAGATATCGTCTAAGTAACAAAAAGTGTTTTCGAGTCCGTTTAAAATCTTATCCATTGCTGACTGGAATAGTGCACCTGCACTAGTAATGCCATAAGGCAGCCTGGCAAACCTAAAAAGACCTTTGTGGGTGGTTATGGTTAGCAGCTCCTGTGAGGATTTGTTAACCTTAAGTTGGTTGTACGCTGCAGAAAGATCAAGCTTTGTAAACAGTTTGGCTCCTGAAATTTGTGAAAAAATGTCATCAGGAGTGGGGAGCGGATAGTAATCCGTTCTTAAGCATGGATTTGTTGTCACCTTAAAATCCCCACAAATTCTTACCCTTTTATCAGGTTTGACAACTGTAACAATTGGTGTTGACCATTGCGACTTCGTCACAGGATAGATGATACCGTTACTCTGTAAGTTTTTAAGCTCGTTCTCAACGGCTTCACGTAATGCGAAAGGTACATTCCTTGTCTTACAAAAAACAGGTTTGGAATTTTCTTTTAATACCAAATCAACAGAAATACCCTTAATTTCACCTATTGTTTGCTCAAAAACTGGTGAATACCTCTTTTTCAAAGTCGAAATTAACTCAGGAATATGAACAGTCTTACCTTGCGTAAGACGAAGAGCTGCGACGTTTTGTTCTCCGTCCGAGCCATTTGGTTTCATACAGTCCCAGTCCAACTGTATTTTCTCAATCCAGTTCCTTCCCAATAGCGGAGGTTGATGTGAGCCGTTGCTCTCGATGACTACTACTGGCAGGCGCTGACTGCTTCGGCCCGTGGACACGTTGGCCTGGAACTCGCCCAAGATTCGAATTCTCTCTCCAGTATAGGTCTTTAGTTTAACATTACAACTCTCTAAGGTAGGCATTGATTGATTAAACTTTTCAAAATAGACATCTTCAGGCATTACTGTGACTACTGCGCCTGTGTCAATTACCATTTCAACTGGCACATCGTTTATCATAACTTCAGTTACAAAACCACTTTGCTTCTTTGCACTAGAATTAGCATAGGCTATAGTGTATAGCTCCAAGTCGTGGTGAGAATTGTGGCTAACGGGAGGTTCGTCCTCGCTCCCATCACTACCGTCAACATCACACATGTTTAACCTATCACCTTTAGGCCTAAACTTATTTTTATTTTTGCTGCACTTGTTTGATAAATGACCCTTTCTTTTGCAGTAGAAGCATGTGTACTCTACGTAAGGACAAGCATTAGGATCGTGGGGCTTTCCGCAACGGAAACAAGAAAATTTTCCCAGTTGTGGTTCCCTAGGTCTAAAGTTTTGAGGTCTTGATGGTTTCTCAGTAGAACTATGATTAGGGTTGAATCTCCTATTATACGTAACCTATATCCCCAGAAGAAATTTGTTTTTCAGGATATAGGGATTTGACGTTTCTGTCAGTGTTCTCTATCACAAGTGCCATCTCAAGGGCCTTAGAAAAGGTAAATGTGTCCCCTTCTGCTAATAATTTACTTTGTATATGAGAAGACTTAAGCCCACACAAGAATTTGTCCCTAAGGGCTTCATCCAAAAAATTCCTAAAACTTCATGTAGATGCTAGCTTCTTTAGCTGAACTGAGTAATCAGTGATTGATTCACTATCTTTTTGACCCCTTTTGTTAAAAATAAACCTTTCATAGGTAGTATTACAGGTAGGTGTATAGTGTTTCTTAAGCACAGAGATAACCCCTGCAAACTCAACTTCATTTACTTTTTTAGGGTGCAAAAGATCCTTAAGTTTTGTATATAACATCGGTCCTATAATAGAGACAAAAAATGAGAGTTTACTTTCATCCTTGATTGTGTTTATCTTAAAGAAATGTTCTAATCTTTCTACGTAGTTTTCAAACGATTCCAACTCTTCATTAAATTCACTGATCTTTCCCACAATTTGTTTTGAAGACATATTTCAGGATAAATAAAATTCAATTTCACTTTTGGAAGTACACGGATGCTCATATCTTGAATAAAAACGTGACTAAATACTTTTCGTAGTCAAACATAACCTGGTTTCAACGATCAGCATCAATTAATTGCACAGCAGACAGCAGCACTCCAATTGCAGTCTTCAACAAGAAGAAATAACAGAAGTAACAGGTATTTGTAACCGGTCAACTTTAGTAGCAGTGTAAAAAAAACTAGTTCCCAAGCAACTGTGATTGCAAGTCACTGTTATAGTTGGCGTCACCGTTACTACTTCACAGTTCCAGAAACCGTTTCGGCAACTTTTCAAAATGGCGTACACTGAGCAAAAACTTGTCGGCAAAATTGACAAACTTACAACCCGAAGTTAGAGTTATTCTAACGGTAAAAACACGCACTGGATCGATAAAAAGGCCTCGTCGCCACTGTTATAAACCGATAAACATATATTTAGATACTATACAGCACTTTAGTGAAAACACGAAACTGAAATAATTATATTGATCGGAACAGATGTTCACTAACCTGGATCTCATTGTAGACTGCTCGTTTCGCCTTTGTCCTTAGCGGTAGTGGTGGGGTTAGCTTCTTATCTCTAAGCAAACACAGACTTGTCTCGAATAGCAAACTTCGACTTGTCTAACTTAACTTGTCTCTTAATATTAATAAAATAAAATATCTTCCTTATAACAATTAATTTCTCATCATTGTAGACAGCCATTCAAAATGGATAGAAATTTTTTACATGCCATCTACAACAGCCAGCAGGACGATTGAGAAACTCCGACACTGTTTTGCAGCATATGGTCTTGCTTCGACAGGGGTGACAGACGGTGGCCCACAGTTCACCTCTCAAGAGTTTGGTGATTTTTTGAGATCAAATGGTGTTATTCATGTCTTGACGCCTCCATATCATCCGGCCTCCAATGGCCTAGCGGAACGTGCCGTACAAACCGTTAAAGACGCCTTTGTGAAGCAAATGTTACAGGATGAAAGAGACAAAGCCAACAGGTCATTACAACACCGTATAGATTCATTCCTATTTGTCTACAGGAACACTCCCCATTCAATCACGGGGCAAACACCATCCGAGACGTTTTTGAAGTTTAAGCCAAAATGCCACCTAAGCCTTCTAAAACCGCACCTAGCTAAACAGATGTTAGATAAGCAAGAAAAGATTGTGAACACGGCTAATCAAAACAGGGGAAATTTTCGGAATTTCAATATTATCGACCGAGTGTTTGTGAAAACAGTCCGAAACGAAAAGATAAACTGGCAACCTGGAACCATCATAAAAATTATTAGTCCAGTTACGTTTCTAGCTAAGGTTGATGGTAGAACAAGGTTTGTGCACGAAGACCACTTGAGAAAATGTATGGCTCAATCTGATGAAGATGATATTGTGACTCAATTTCCTAGGGAAAATTTCCAGCAGAGTCCGAGACCAGCACAGATTAAAACACCCATCAAGACTCCAGAAAACACGAGTTCCCCTGAGACAACTAACGGGAAAGACGAAAATCAAATCATGGAAGAAAACAGAGGTTTGACGACACAGGGCCAAAGCCCTATCGGTCTCCGACGCTCTCAAAGAACTCGGAAACCACCAATCAAAATAGACTTGTAGACGAAGAAGAAATCCTCCCAAATTTATTTTGTAAATATTTTATTTTGTGAATTATCTTATTTGGTTGGGAGGAATTGTTATAAGGAAGATATTTAATTTTATTAATATTAAAGTAAGGAGTATTTTATTTGGACCAAGAAGAGACAAGTTAAGTTAGACAAGTCGAAGTTTGCTATTCGAGACAAGTCTGTGTTTGCTTAGAGATAAGAAGCTAACCCCACCACTACCGCTAAGGACAAAGGCGAAACGAGCAGTCTACAATGAGATCCAGGTTAGTGAACATCTGTTCCGATCAATATAATTATTTCAGTTTCGTGTTTTCACTAAAGTGCTGTATAGTATCTAAATATATGTTTATCGGTTTATAACAGCATGCATTTTAAAAATGTTGTAAATGACAAAAATAAAATTTTATAGGGGGAAGAAAAAACACATTTCCATGGTAACATGTTAATTTATAAACAGTAAAAAATTACATTTTATAGCATGTATCATTATTTTATTAAATAATGACCATGCTAATAACTGGTGATTTTAAGCGTAATGGATCATGCGATGAACAACCTTCTTTCTTCTTCTTCTTCTTCTGACACTGATCTGGTTTCTAGACAACTTTATTGAACCCAAAACCCGAGAATTAGGGATTTTGTGATCAGGATCCTGCGTATTGGTACTCCTTTTCGCGTATGGGTGGCTTGGAACGTCCTTTTACACAAATCATAAATAAAATAAATTTTTAAGTAATCCAGACTCCAGAGATATGGTAGACTGTCTATTTGTGACTAACAGAATTGTTTTCCAGGACTTGGCTTTGTTATGTTATCTTTAGCTACACTTTAATCAACTATTAAAATTTAGTTTTTTACTAAAATTAACTACTGCTAGAGTGCCTAGAAATTGTGGTCCTAGTGACTTATTAAGGTTTGGTTGTGTTGAAATTAGTAAGGATGTCCATCCTTTAACGTCGGAGTATGGTTAAGGCATGGTGAAACCGATTTTTACACACAATATACCAACTATCTACGTTAAGAGGTCAATGCAGTTCTTCAAAAGGAATGTAAGAGAACATGTTTCCTTTGAAAACATTAAAAACTATATTTGGGCCAATGTCAAAGTATAGATTCAACATCGTAATTTGTAGAAATCCTACGAAACATGGTATATATTTAAATTTAATTGATTCCTAATTCATTTTGATTATCATACTAAATAAGCCACAGTTTCCTATAGATAAAGCCTAGCTTCAAAATGACGGACACTTAAAACATGTAAAGAAATGGTCTCATAACTTGTTAAGCATCATGTACATATTACAGTCATATACAGTGACATACGTATAAAGGCATATTATGCTTTTCCACTGGTTTAATAACTATAGTTGGCTTGGTTTGGACTACCTTTGAATTACATTAAACATAGCTTCAATTGCATGATATGGATTGAATGGGAAAAATGTAAACGGAGGATAAATCATTACCAAGCCAGTCCTGTGGTTGTGGACCTGGGTTTGTAACGCATGCCTCGATTATTTATGCTTGTTCTCTGACATTTCCCGTTGGTTTGGCCAGCCTTCATAAGGTGGATTGGCAAATCGTTTATATAAGCCTACATAGTGTGTATGGAAAGCCAAAACTATAATAACTAATCTTCCTGATATTCTATGATAATCTCTGTCGATGTAGTTACATGAAACGAATTTATTAAGTTCCATAGTTCTGTAAGTTCTATTTATTACAACTGTGTAAAACTCTTCAACGCTCTTACATTTTACATATAAATCAAGTCTAATCCTGCTCAGAAAAAAAACTATTAAGAGTACTGGTCATGTACTGTAACTGTACTGTAAGAGTACTGGTATGATATACTACGGTGTCTACGATTTTATCGCTGACGGGAGTTCATAGCATATATTTGTTATTTTCATATTTATTTATACATCATTTTTAATTTTTAGTTTAAATAAAAGTATTGTATCATATCTGTGTATTCTGACATAATCAATGCATGTTACTTTTGGCCAAATTAATGACTTGTGACTTATGATGTATGTATAAATGACAAATATCGTAAAAAATTACAGGAAAAATCACGTTATCAACAAACAGTTTATGAATCCACTTTTTGTTACTTCGAAAATATACATTATACATGAAGGCAATGCATTTTATCTAGTGCTATATGTTAATTATGTAAAATATTTGTATGTTTACAGCTTGAAACATATTTTATTTAAGGAAGATCTGTAACATAATCTTAGGATGTTTGGTAAAAAATATCCATCTAAATTGTTTACTTATGTAATGTTATTAAACATTGTCTACGTTCTTTACCGTTATTTAATAGATATTGCAAATTAATTGTCTTATTATAAAGGTTTGTTTTTACTATACACATACAACACCTTAGGATATCGTACAGTGGATGGTTCATTAGGTTGTTAGTATATGGTAAGCTGTATGCACAAGCCTTCCAATAGATACTAGCAAACTGACAAACTGAGCAGAGTCGATGCAAACAACAAACGCAAAAAGTGTGGCTTAAATATAAAAAATGCCGATGCTATTTAAATTATTATTTTAAACAGTTTTTAGTATATCATAGTTAATTTTGTTAAATATACTCACTAAATGTATTTTTAATGGAAAAAATATTTTCGTATTCCAATCAAAGGGTTTTTAGGTCCAGACAAGTTTTGATATTCACAATTTGAATTTGAAATTCAAATAGCATGTATTTACTTTATATAGCATGCAAATAAAATTGTATGCACTATTGTTTAACGTCATAAACGTCATATTGTTTAGTAGTGTGGTATTTGGTCAAATGTTGTTATGCGCTATTAATTTACATACATATCCTGTCAAAGAAGTGGTCAGATATACCGGGTGTCCAAAACCACCCGTACACCCCTTTAAAAACGAGGGAAACGTTTTCTTACAAACAAAAAATAATTCAGAACTAAATAAATTGGTCATGGTCTACCAAATGGTGATAATTTCAAATCCAAAATCACACCGGAAGTGGCTTTTTCAGACCGGAAGTGGACTTTTTTAAATGTAAACTACCAATTTTGATCACAGAATCGGATTCTACGTTAAAAATACATAACTTTTGTCGAAAACATTTTTAGAAAAAACTTGTTTTCTACCCTTAATCCCCTATTAAAGTCAATAATTTTGGGTCATTCATCTGTCAAAGATACTCGAAACAATAACAGAGAAAAACAAATAACAAAGATGACATAAATACATATGATGAATAGGATCAGCTGTTTATTGGAAACGCCTTAGTAATTGAGTAACAGCTGGTCTACACATTGATTAAACACATTTTTTTTATCATTTGTTTTTACATTTGACCACTTTAATGTAAAAACAAATTATTTATTTTTTAAATAAAATGAAACTAAGCAATGTGTACACCAGTTGTTACTCAATTACCATAGTGTTTACAATAAACAGCTTATTCTATTCATCATATGTCTTTATCTAATCTTTGTTATTGATTTTCTCTATTATTGTTTCGAGTAACTTTGACAGATGAATGGACCAAAGTTATTGACATTTAATAGGGGATTAAGGGTAGAAAACAAGTTTTCTCTGAATTTTTTTTTGACAAAGTTATGTATTTTTCAACGTAGAATCTTATTCTGTGGTCAAAATTGGTAGTTTACTTTTAAAAAAGTCAACTTCCGGTCTGAAAAAGCCACTTCCGGTGTGATTTTGGATTTGCAATTATAATCATTTGGTAGACTGTGACCAATTTATCTAGTTCTGTATTATGTTTTGTTTGTAAGAAAAGGTTTACCTCGTTTTTAAAGGGGTGTACTGGTGGTTTTGGACACCCGGTATAATCAAAACGTAACAAAATAAAACTCAAACTTTACGTTATCTTTATTATTTTTTCATAAGGAAAGGTTTAGGACGGTTAATTGTGACTTATAAATGTATTTACAATATCACAAATCCTACTATAACATGTTGTAGTTATCAGATGTTAGATGTTTTGGCCTTTGATGGTCATGGACGGTTGGTGTTTTTTCTTTGTAGTGGTATTGTTCTCAGTTGTGCCAATATTGCAGTACTATACCTGTGATACCATCGTGATATTTCTCTGTCAGGTTGGGCGATTCTCGGGATTTAATGTGAGCTCAATTTGGAAACGTTCAACCCAATTTCCAATGTGTTGCACCGTCATGGAAGATGTTTATATAGTTTTGTATAAATTTGTATATAGTAATTAATTAATTTATTAATTTATTTATTTCCCCAACAGATTGCACCTTATTACAAAATATGTGTGTACAATATGAGATGGCATTTGCAATAGTACTAACTATAAAAGTAATAACAATGGTAATAACAAAGTGATAATAGATAGTAATAGCAAGTAATAACAAATAGTGATAACAATAGTAATAACAAAGTAATAACAAATATTAATAACAGAAGAATAAACTAAAAAGAGTAACAATAACAAAAATATGAACAGCAGGTTTCAACGATGACAAGACAAATATGCAGATGTGCTGGAGTGTGGTTGCTCAAGTGATCAGGGAGACCTTCTTTTTGAATGGGAGGGGCTTCTCACCGAAGAAATCCAGTTGAGCAGCCGCCGTGCTACCAGCCTTGATCGAGTAGACGGCAAATTCCGCTGTTGTAAGAATAGTAGGCTGGGAGAAAGCGTCTGCTGAATATAGTCCTGGAGCGGGTGCCTCTGGGCGTGGTAATGTTGATACCACTCAGGATGTTGGGGCAATCGACAAACCCGTTAACCAGCTTGTAGAGCATGAATATGTCGGCATGATGACGTTGGAGTGACAAAGGCAGAAGATCGAAGGACTTCTCCACATCGTCAACCGGGGTAGTGCGGTATTGACGCAATCCATCCGATAATGTCGGTCAAGGATGAAGACATAAAGTATCAAGTATCAAGTAAGTAAGTTTACTAATAACAAATGAACAATCATGAGTCTTAAAGCAAACAACATTTCAAATCAATTAACTGTTTACAGAAAAGTTATACACAATTTTAAAACGAAAGTAAAGCTATCTTTAACATTGTTCTTTGTTGGCCAATTCCGATTTTTAAAAAAGGTGACAAGTCTTCTCCAGAAAATTATAGACCCGTATCAATTGTTCCCATCTTCTCAAAAATTTTTGAATCTCTTATGCATAGGCAGCTTTCTTCTCATTTTGATAGACTTGACCTATTATCTGACTCTCAGCATGGCTTCCGCAGAGGAAGATCAACTACATCGGCTGTCATGGAGATTGTTTATTATTCTTTAGATGCATTTGAGAACAAAGAATCAGTTGCTGTGTCATTGCTAGATCTGAGCAAAGCATTTGATTGTGTACCTTTCAATACCTTACTTGACAAACTAAAATTTTATGGAGTTGAGGAGAAATCACTTAAAGTAGTTCGGTCTTACTTGACAAGTAGGAAACAATATGTCTGTGTTCAGGGTACTAATTCCAATGTTGTGGACATCAAATTGGGCGTGCCCCAAGGATCTGTTCTTGGACCTTTCTTTTTTATAATTGCCATTAATGATCTTCCAAAGAATCTTAAATCTAGGTCAGTAATATATGCTGATGACACATCAATTTTTGCCAAAAATTCAGACAAAATAGAACTCTTCAGTGAAATCAGTGAAGCCCAGGGAGATGCTCTAAATTGGTTCTTCACAAATAAACTTCTCTGCAACCAAAGTAAAACCCAAAACATTATTCTTAGCACCTCCTTAAATCTGGACCTACAAACAGTAAAGCTATTAGGTATTCATATTGATTCCAAGCTGTCTTGGCATGCTCACATAAACAACCTTTGTAAAAAGATTTCACGGGTCAGCTATCTTTTTTGGAAGCTGAGGGATTCTGTGTCAGATGAATACCTCAGAATGACTTACTTTGGTTTATTTCAATCTCATTTATCTTATGGACTGGTTCTCTGGGGACATGCAACGGCCGTATCAGATGTGCTTCTGATTCAGAAAAAAGTTCTTAGAATCATGTGCAGAGCTAATAGATTGGACCACTGTCGACCTTTATTCAGACAAATGAAAATTTTAACAGTAACTAACTTATACATTCTACATATTCTAATTTACACTAAAACTAATCTTCACCTTTTCCTCACCAGGCAAGATATACACCTACACGAAACCCGAAACAGGACAAAACTCAACATTCCACAGCACAGATTGGCAAAATTCGGCAAATCACACAAGGCAAATTGTATCAAATTTTTCAACAAACTACATGAATCAGCAAGGACCACCACACCAAAAATCTTCAAAAATAAGGTAACTGCTTGGCTCTTAGACAATCCATTTTATAATATTTATGAATTTTTAAATACATGTGTAGAAATTAGTTTCTAGCTGTAGGTAGATTTTTATGACAACCTGTTTTAATTTAATGTAACTATGACAATGCCTATCTCATGTATATGATCAATGGCAAATAAACCATTTCATTTCATTTCATTTCATTTCATTTCATTTCATTTCATTTCATTTCATTTCATTTCATTTCATTTCATTTCATTTCATTTCATTTCATTTCATTTCATTTCATTTCATTTCATTTCATTTCATTTCATTTCATTTCATTTCATTTCATTTCATTTCATTTCATTTCATTTCATTTCATTTCATTTCATTTCATTGTAGGCTTGTTCTCGCTTTTGTGTTTTATACTTTGCGCCATTGTGTTTTCCAAAACCTAAGTTTGTTTAATGATAATTATTCAATAATAAGTTGTCAAATGTATCCATACACTGTTTTACAATTTGATTTTAAGATTGTTCAAGTAGGTTTCTACTTATTTTAGTGTAATCACCTCAAACCATTTACTAGTTACAATTGAATATTTAGTTAAAAAATTATATCTCAATTTTATATTTATAAATTATACGATAATATTAATACAACTAAAAACAACGATTTATGTAAATTTGAGGATAAATTAGAATATTTTATGAGTTAATAAAACATGGCCATAACTAAATGACGATGTTTACATGAGTCTAGAAAAGCTTGGGCTTTAACGCATATTTGCAAAAATATAGTTATAAATCATTATTACTCTTGATACATTTACTGAGAATTTTCTTTTATAAATCTAGGAAACTAGTCATTCATTATAAAATAATAAAACCAAATCAATGCTCTTATAGTGTTCGCTTACAAAAGCCTATATAAGTATTGCACTAAGATTTTACAGTTTTTTTGTTTGTAGAATATAACGAAATATTAAAATATACATAAACATACTTAAGCTGTCGAAAGTATAATGTTATTGACTTGACTTAACACATAAAAAAAAATTTAAATATTCTTAAGTCCATACAATTTTTAGCACGAATCCACTCAAAATTTATACCTTTAGAATCAATTACAATTGAAACGGCATTCAAAGCAAACTTAACGACAGGCAATTAGACTATTATTGATCAAATTATAAGTCATTACGGACATACTATTGATATAAAATGTTTATGATGTTAAATTGTATGTTTCATCTCGTATGATAGAGGTAATATTAATTAATTGTTTGGTTTTGCAATAACCCTACAAAGGTTATGCAATATATTATATTAATATAAAACATGTTATGTAAAATATTCTAATATAATCGGACCGTGTATATGACTGACATTGTAAATGATTATTACACGGAACAGTTAAAGTCATTAGTAGTGTACACAATAAATGTTTAGTATTACAGTTTTCTTAATAAAAACCATGCGATAACATGGCTGTACTAAAAATGAAACAACCACAGCTAAAACTAACTAATATTTTTATGTCATCAATATTACCGGTTATAATATTTTAACTATTTTGTCTAAATATCACAATATTTCTGGATAGTATGGATCAAAATGTGTTTTCTATATAAACGTACCATAATGTTTTTTTTTTTATTTAAAATAATACAATAATATTAGAATAACTCGTACAACGTTTCATGTAAATAAAATAAAATAAGACAATGAGAATATTTAAAGAGTCTTCTCTTGAGTATTAACATGTTTAAACATTAAAATAACTAAATGACAATAGTCACATGTTGTTGCTTTGCTATCCTTTTGATGAGTTGAAAACAGGAATGATGTTTTTAGCATTTACATCTAACCGCCCCTGGTGTTTAAAAGTAGGTTTCAGAACATCGAGGAACAATTAGTTATTTAAATAAACGTTATAGAATTTATAACCTGATAGGATTTACCCTGATTTCTTACTTTTGAACCTTTTACAAAATATCAAATTATCATCATCTCTTATTTTCTTGACAATATCTCATGAACTATTGCATTTCAGATCAATATATCTCCTGACTCTCAACTTTTATTGGGTATAATACTTTTTTGTGAGGTATTCATACATTATTTCTAAAGTGTATTATGCACCATTTGCCTACTATTACGTTTTGAGTAATCGATAGGCCTATACCTCTGTTAAGTAAGTTTGCAGGAAAATGTTTTTATTTCTTGTACTGTATATAATTTATGCATCTGTATTTGCCGCCGACAGAGAGAGAGTAGGGGTTTTCAATTGAACCTAGTGGGGTCAGCACAATGCCCATTGGTGAACTTGGCGGAAGGATATTTTGCGAAGTTTTAGCGTCGCATCGGGACGCTTGGCCAGTCTTTTGGTTGCCGGGTTTACCTAACACATGTCACTCTGACATAATTAATTTTCTCCGCCATTGCGGCTTTCCCTCTTATAGTTTTAATTCTCTATTATTGCCACTCGGAATAGTCCGTGGCCCCTTTACAGTACTCATAACTTTTTTCCTCTTTAAATTACATTAATTGTACTAACCAGTGTGTAAAGTCAGTTTTAGCAGTGAATCGTCCCATTCCGGTCTACCGCGGTCGCGTAGGAACTTCTTGTGAGCGCTCATTTGGACTGTATGGACTTTAGACGTGCGTTATTCCGACATCAAGATCAAGACTTAAACATAAGAAGAAAGTGTCAAGTGTTGTGCCTTCGTCTTGAGGACATTCTACCACCTACCATCGCAACTCGACCCCGCGGCGCTTCCTTGCCGCTCACTACGTCCGACATAATTCCAAAGGTACATTCATCCATAAATCATTATTAATTAACCCCATATTAATACCTTTAATCCAAAATTTATTTATCCTCACAACAGAATTTCAAATTGTGTTTTGTGTTTTTATGCCGATGGCGATATTTAAAATAAATTTTCAAAGGCCATAAATTCTGCCCTATATAAATTCTACCCCCATAGGACATTGCATATAACGTAAACATTATATTACTTATACAATGTATGAATAAAACTATGAAGTAAACTGTCACAGGTTCTTACAAACAAATTATTGTATTCCGGGTTTTTTACATATTTTATGGAAAACATAAATACTCAGAGTAGTTATTAGAACCTGTTATGTTGTACTATAAAATTTCTTAAATTTGCGTTGATCGAAAGTTTTTATATTATAGTTTTGACCCAATCGCATGTTTTAACAAACAACCTATCAAAAGGACGAATAAGTTCATTTAACCAAATCTTAAAGAACCTAAATACACATTAAAATTCAGTCATGTTAAATGTTTGGAATCTTGTGACATTTAGCCTACGACTAACATCCTATTATATATGAAAAAAAGGTTTAAAAATTCAATACGGATCTTAAATGCTGAAAACATCAGAATCTATGTAAATATGATAATTGAAAAACCATTTACCAAAATCAAAATATATTTTATACAATTTGGACGGACAATGTTTACAATCCCACCGGCATTGGTACCAGGAAACGGAGCGAGTACCGTTCTGTTTTTTGCCAAGGGGATCATGAACTGCCAAAACCGTAAGGTAGGCCCACGTGCAGTTTGACTCCGCAAAGCGTAAGAGTGATTCAGGGAAGAGGTATTAGTGGAAGGGGGTGTAACGGGGCAGGATAGTGACGGAGACCGGGTACAGATTATCAACTGAGCTATCCTAATACAAATGGAAAATATTTATTACATTTTTTCATAATCAAAATTTATGTTTTCGGCCCCTGGACTATATTGTTAAGACAATAATAGGTTTAACCCAACCTTCCACGACTTACCTTCCACCGGCGCCGTGTCTCGTGAATCAGCGTCTGGTCGACCAGTTTATTAAATGTATTTTCGTGTGTGTCGTATCCGTATGTGTGTCCCGTTTATTTATTTGTTTATGTTTATATTTTTGACGAACTCTACATGAGGGATTAGCAAGACATTCTGGACCTGAAGATGTGCTATTTTTAAGCACGAAACAGCTGTAGTCATCATACTACTAAACTGATCGTTTTGACAGAAAACAGGTAATTTAAACCTATATTAGTTTATTCAGACGATCTAGAGGCCATTCCATCATGAAATAATAGGTTTTTTACATACCTCAGTCAAAGAGTCCAAAAATGGTATTGCTCAACAGCTTACATGTTTCGTTGCGAAGACAACATTATCAAAGCTTGCAACTCGTCAAAAACACACTTAAAACACGAACACGAACACAGAAAACATTAATATGGTACGAATACACGATTGACATTTAGATAGCGCTATTATGATAGCGTCAAATCAGTATTATGATAGCGCTATCTAAATGTCAATCGTGTATTCGTACCATATTAATGTTTTCTGTGTTCGTGTTCGTGTTTTAAATGTGTTTTTGACGAGTTGCAAGCTTTGATAATGTTGTCTTCGCAACGAAACATGTAAGCTGTTGAGCAATACCATTTTTGGACTATTTAACTGAGGTATGTAAAAAACCTATTATTGTCTTTTCATAATCAGTAATTAATTTAGGTTAGGTTATAATAGGTTCATTATCCTAGAAAAAGGTTTTGCTCTGAACTATAGAGAGTGTAAAATAGTACTAAAAACTTCCTTTAAGTAATAATCTTTAATATAATGCATATAAACTTCTGCTTCTTTGATTTTTCGTTCTTAAATCTCCAATAATAATACAGCATTATTGAGGTAAAACATCTGTACTTTCACGTAAGCTTTTCTATGCTACTCTGAACTAAAGAGAGAGTGTGAAAAAGTACTAAAAACTTCCTCAAATAATAATCCTTATTCTGCAATGGAAGTTTGAGTTTGTGATTTTTGAGAAAACATAATTAACTTTCACGTAAGCTTTTCTATGCTACTCTGAACTAAAGAGAGAGTGTGAAAAAGTACTAAAAACTTCCTCAAATAATAATCTTTAAAATGATGTATAAAACCTACCGATTCTTTGATTTTCGTTCTCGAATCTAAAGGTTTTCTTGGAAATCACGGAACGGTTAAGGTTCCATTTTCTTGAAAAATGATATGTTTTTTGATTAAATAATAGGGTAATAGCTGTATTAAGAAATATGTTTAAATTAGGTTTATTTTAATGTTTGGAATCCTTGTAAAACTCCTCACAACAATATTAAGAAACAGTTAGGATTATAACAGCATTTAATTTAGAAAATAAAATATCGTCCATATTTTAATAATAATTTTTTGCGTAGTATTATGTGATTGCCACAGTCGCTCATATGTATTCACGAATGGAGAAACTGGACTGAAACATGTTTTACCTACGACCGTTTTTTAAAGTAGCCATTTCAGTCCAGTTCTTAGAATTGAAAAGATTCACTTTACAGCTGTTTACTTTCATATCCGCATAGTTTCATTTCATATCCGCATAGTTTTCTCATATCCACACAGGTAACGGACCAATGAGGTTCAAGTATTGAGAGAAAAGAATTAAAAAATTGTAATGCTTCGAACGTCAACTAATCAGCTGATCAGCTGATCAGTTGACCAATTTAATTGTTGATCCGACTTGTTCATGTTGATACTCGCGTATTCTTAATTAAGTTGGTGGAAGTCCAAAAATAAATGAAATATTTGCCGAACTGTACCTGATACAATATTATTTATGGTAAGAATGTTGCTAGCAATGTAATATTTAACGAAGTTTGACAAACACGTAATTACAGGAAATCAGCTGATTATACAACAAAGTCGTTGCATCACTTTCAGTGGCAATGCCAATACACGAAAACATAACCTCTCTAAAAAGTTATCAGTAGTGATTGTTAGTAATTAAATCCAGATTGATAGTAATTAAAAAACGGTCGTAGGTAAAGTAGTGTACGCAACTCGCGTTAATAGTCTTTACGACACTCGTAGAAGTTTTTAAGGCACTCGCCAAGGCTCGTGCCTTAAATTTTCTACTCGTGTCGTAAAGACTCACTTAACGCAATCGTTGCGTAAACTACTATTACCTGAGATTAAATTAAGGTGTCGTGGCTTGAATACGTTGAAGCATCTCACATGACGCTTTGTGGGAACCCTTTGTCTTTACAGACCAACTAAATGCTTATTCTACTGTAGTTTACTTAGGCACTAGGTGTTACAGACACACATTTACAACATTTTGTTATTATTAGGGAGTGAATAAAATAAACTAATAAACGTATACTTAAAAAAACCTCAATGTTCTTAAATTGTGTTGACTTTTATTTATATATATATTTAATTTCAATGTTAGCCAATCTTTTTATGGAATATTATTTACATGATATAAACGTTGTCAACAGATTAATGTTACAGGCATAAACATAATTACTTCACTCAACCAAACTAATTTTTAAAACACTAAACAAAGAGACAAATTATTGACTTAGAGAGATAGAAAATTTGACAAATGAACATTAAGATCCAAAGATAAAGCATCATAACACATTTTTGGCTGGACTGAAAACTAAAACATTTTAATCATGTCCATACTAATCAGGAATTTGCTTACTAATACAAGGGAATGATAAGTGACTTAATTTAAATGTTTCGTTTACTTTTTTGTACGAATGTGTCTGAGACATAACATAGCTCAACTTATATTGTGTTAAAGCCAGTATGAGTATAGTTTTAAAATAATTGTGAACGATTTAACAAAATACAATTATATTTTTGCATGTTTAATGTAATATTTTGTATTATTAATTTGTTCTCTTGTTCTTCACTTAATTTTGTAGTCACCTTTTTGTAACTAACTAGTCTTCACTTTATTTTAATAAATAAAAAAATGACAAAAATATCAGACGATTATGTCACTTTTACTTTTGGTTTACAATGAATTGTGTTGGACCTATATATCACATCTTTAGAGGTTCATCAACTTGGTTTAGGAAGGTCATCTGTCATTACAGTGACCCGTTGATTAATGACCCTACCTTGATACTCGGCTCTGAAACACGGTTCCCAAAAAGCTGATGTGACAGTTCTTCAAATATACGTCCACCCACATAATCCACTAACCTTTTAAGTTCGTCATGGTTTCTATAAACCTTATTGTCCTTATAAGTCTATTACAAATCTTTTTTATTATTTGTTATTTAATTTAAACAAATATAAGAATTAATTTTAATTTAATGTAACGTAAGGATTGCGTCACATCTATTAACTAAAATTATGAGAATAAAATTACCAAATATTTTCCTTCTAAATGTAACGAGCAGATATACGATAAACTAGCTTTAATTTTCACAAACTAATTTGGCGAAATAAAAATGTAATCATTCTGACCCTGGAAATTATAAAAATAACTTGACGATGTCAAACATAATCCCTTTGAGCTCCAATGAAAATGCTATGTCTGCTGACTAATACCAAAGGTCACATTGACCTGTGTTGATACAATATGTACTGGTTTTGATGCAGCTGTAGAGCCGACTTTAATTATACAAGGCCCAGTCACATACGGTATTGGTAACTACGTTTTGATTCCAACGCTAGATATTCTGTCGTTTAAACCCAATTACCGGCAGTATTCGTCCGTAGAGTTAGTATTCAGGATATCCAGTTGTAACATTGTAAAATAAGTAGTTATTTATTTGTAAAACCCTGTAAGGGAATAATTGAACTTAGTAAGTTTCGGTTTCTTGTTTCTTCTTCCAGAAGATTTAATAAGGGCCTGAAAGTTTGATGTGGAAAAAGTCAGATAAGTTGTTTCCCTAAACGTCAAAAAAATACGATTGACTAACCACTCTCTCTAACGATTCACAGGCCAATTAAAAAAGCCGTCCCAATTGGCATGCCGTCCTAGACTGTTGCCAATCAAACATCAATCGTGTCACGAGCTTATCACTATTTCCCCAGGGATAAGAGTCAGTTTCCCTTCACATCGCTCCACAGCAACGAGAATCAAGCAATTTCATTTTATTCGGAAATATTGAACATCAACCAATAATCTTTTAAGATTAATTCAAAAAAATTATAGTAAATATTGTATGTTTTGGCTATATAACATGAAAAATTAATCAGCGCCTGAAAAAACTGTAATTAAAGCTAATCAAGCTTTATGAATGAAAAGACTTAAACCCTTATTACTTTTAAATGTGGATTTGCATGAGCAAACAAACAGATTTTCCTCAGCCAAACTTATATTTTAAAAGATAAAAACAACTTTTAGATTTAACTTCTTATTGTAATACTTTAGTTTTATTACCTAGTACAATGAGATATATTTAATATATAATATTTAAGGATAATAATACAGTATATAATAATAATAATAACATTTAAGAATATTAATATTTAAGAATAATATTTAAACTCAAAATATGAAGAAATATTTATTTTAATCTTAAAACAAAAATAGATTCTCGTAAGCATCATATTTATGATAATACAAGGTAACAAGTTTATTAATGAAACAAATTATGCCATAAAATATAATAATAATAATATTTACAATTTCTATATTTTATTTATAATATGATAAAAAAACAGCTTGCTTGTTGGTGTTATACAATGTAACCGTATAAATGAAAACAAATTTTATTGTTCAAATTCACTTATAAGAGTAACAGCATATGTAACTTTTAAAGATAGACATTTCTTTTTCATGAACGAATAACTGGAAATAAATCTAATACATACTTTAAGAGAAAAATGTCTAAATGTTGGTGTGATTCAATTAGAATTCAATTTATCATCGGCTTCACTGGGGGCCATAAAATGTGTATACTCCTTACAACCATAGCATTTGTACTACAGTATCTTTATCAAAGACATAATACTTGTATATATGTACTCTCATTCAAATACATTCTTTGATCATAAACTATGACTTAAACATTACATGCTTATACAATATACAACTCTCCGAATAAGGATAGTGAAATAAGAAAGAAAATGATTTAATTCTCTTAAATTCCTAAAGCTTAATTCACGAAAAGCCTGACAGATAGAAGTAATTCAAGACATTTAATTGGTTAACATAAGACAATAGTAATTTTTGCAATTAGTAATTACAAATTGGTATTTTTCAAAGAAAAGAAAATTTGAATCAAAAGACTATTCGAGTGATTTAATTGTATCAAAGTTGAGGTTAGGATGTTCTGTGTCTGAGCGTTATTATTACATTATTACGTTATTAACATTATAAACAATTATAATGTTATTATTACGGATAAACAATGTCATTGAAAGCTCCGGAATTCGGCAAACGAAAAATAATCAACATTTTCAGCCTTCATTGTAGTTGTTAGCCTCCGGATTACCAAATAATATTAGAAAAGGTTTAAATACCTGCTATTAAGCAATCCAATGTTGTTGATAGTGCTAACAACAAAATTGGATTGCTTAGTAGCAGGTATTTAAACCTTTTCTAATATTTTAATCCTGTTAATTAGCTTAAACTAATTCTAATCAGTTAGCTTTTCAATGATAACATTGTTTTATGTTTATTCAAGTATGAGAGAAAGTTTTATATGCGTAAGGGGGGTTCTGTTGTTATTTTTAAATGAAAATAAAAATTTTGTTTTGTTTAGCTGTCATCTTCAGCTGCTCATTTGTTAAGTGAAAAAAGAAGGGATAACCCAACGAAAAAGTTTGCAACATTTTATCAAAGTAAATTTTGATAAATTAGCTGTTTTGCAAACTAATTCTAGTGAAAGAAATGCCACTGTGTATGGAAACCGTAGATCGGATATTATATACGGCATCTCGGTTAAAATAAAGAAGACAACTATCCATGTAAATATGTAAGTGTAGAGAAAATATCTTTATTTCCTCCTCTAAAAAAACAAAACCAAAATTCAGCAAACATTTTGGAGCTTACATTTACGCTAAGTAGTGCTTTGCCCCAGCATCAGTTTGGCTAAACACTTTACTTGTGTATGTGTACGTGGTGGTGGAGGGAGGGCCCATTTCATTAATAGCCTAAGTTTGAATGCTGTGGTTGAAATTTAGTTATTAAGTTCGTAATTACAAGTTTACTGACAATTTTGTATTGTTATCAAGTTTGCTGGATTAAATAAATTAAATGCTAACAATAGTTTAAATTTTATTGTAATAACCCAGTATACTAAGGTAATTAAGTAAACATATAGCTTTTTTTAGGGAATTTCCTATGAATGAATTTCCCATAGGAAATAAGTTATTACCGTAGGTCTCATGGTAAGACGGGTCCAGGTCTAATTTACTTACAGGGACTGATTTACTTTTTAGTTTTGAGGTCCACAGAGGCCAAAAACACTATCCTTTCAAATTCATATTTATAGTTATATATGTGTCCGTTAGCATGATAACTAAAACAAAAATCATCCGATTTTGATTAAATTTGGTATGAACGTGTAGATCTACATTTTATTCGAACGAGTTTGAGAACCAGCATGTTTGGACCATGGGAATAGGAGTTTATGAGAAGTTTTATGGGTAAAAATGGCAAAAAAAATTCAATTTCTTTCCAAACTTCTTGGTAGAGCTTAAAAAATGAAACCATTTAGTATATTAAATTATTGAATTTTTAAATAATTTAGTATGTCGGCACAGTTATTAGCCAAGCGTAATTTTACTTGTCCATCAAATTTATCCACACATGTATTTAGGCAGCTTGTATGTCCGTTGTTATTTGGTGCAAATTAAGCTTGTCGTGCAATATATCTGGTAATACCTAATAGTATTGCTAATTTCATAAAATGGTGTGCTAAGTAATTACATCGCTATAGCTTTCTTAATTAAATCAAAATAAGTCATTACACAAAATAGACAAACACTACATCACACACTATGAATTGACACTCCTTGTCCTTAATTCGATAAATTGGATTGCTTCCGTTTCTTACATAACATTATTCTTGAATGAAAAATCTTTTAGTGTAACGTAATGCCTTTCAGATTTTGTTAGAAAGTTGGTGTTTTCAAGTAGCAACAAAAGTAAAACAAATAATAAGCATGGAACTCAAAATGATTTTAAAGTTGTAAAATCTCTATTAATCGAGTGTTTATCCAAATACTTTATCAATATTACGTATTCATTTTAATATCTTATGTTTTGTTTCCTTTGCTCGATTCACACCGTCTGACATAATTTCACATCCTCAATAAGTAAATATATCAAACAACTTGACAATTTCAGATATCTCAACACCCCCCTCCCATTAAAACTATCCTTGGTTAGGATATATGTCATTGTTGTCTAATGTTTCTTTCTCACATTCTCAAAAACTCTTAAAAAATAGTGCGTATAAGTATTCTGTGTCTTAGCTGATGTTTTGTGAATGTTAGCTTTAGCTGATGTTTTGTGAATGTTAGCTAAGTAATTGGAGATTTGTAGTTTGAAGAGTGTATGGCACAGTAAACATTCCTTTAGAATAAAAAAATATAAATGAATAATAACTCAATGTACACAAACAAGAACTACAAGCAGGGTAATTTTGAAAGTAAGATAGCTTTAGTAGTAGTTTTACGACTTGGGATCTATGTGAGAACATTTCATCGTCTTAGTGTAGTTAAACTCTTGTTAGGAGTGCCATAAGATCAGATAACTACTGTTTCCTCAGTTTAGTAATCCCTTCACAGACAATTATAAATTTTACTGATAATTTTTTTTAGTTTTAAAGTTTTTAAAGAACAAAAACATATTTTAACTTTTTATGTTTTTCATATTCTCTTATGCTAATGTTTATTGTTACGGATTGTTATTTATCGTTATTACGTCATAAATATATTTCCAGTACATTTTTCCTTAATGGCCCTGCTCAAATATATGAAATCTACCTTAGTTTTGAAATGTCAGTCTTTTAGTTATATTTATACTGAAAGTTCTGCTATCCGTTCTTATAATTCTTATGGATGGACTAGATATACCCTTATATTGTCCATGTATTTTACATTAATAATATCTAGGGTAATAATTTATAGATTTGTGTAAAAGACGACAAGGAAGCACCTAATCAATCCTTAATGCTGTATAGATAAAAATATATCTGTCCTGCATGTGAATACATTTAGCTGTAGATGACGATCACATTTGGGATACAGTTTGGATGGCAACATGAAAGGTAAGAGCATATCAGCCTCGTCAGATTATCTAGAATCTGAAGATAGTTTTATAGAGGCTGGTGGCCTCTTTTAACCATGTATTTGCCCGTTCGCATAGGCTATGGACCTGTGCGTGGACCGTATCCAGCAAAGCAAAGGTTGTCGGTACAGAGCCCTTGGGTGAAGGGTACTAACAAGCAGTAGCAGGTACCAGACCGAACCAACAATATCGCTTCCTTCAGCCCGAAGTCCATTCACTACCGAATGACCCACCGACTGATGATTTACAGAATAAATCAAGATAATTACGGATAATATACAGAAGTAATGGTTTAGTGCACGAAACATTTTATTGTTCGAAATTTCAAAAAGTCGCACTTAATTTTATGGTTGGGGTCACAAACTATACACATATTCCCGAAGAAAGCCAACATATATAAATATCTGTTAAAATTGGACATCTAGCCTACAAGGTATAAAAGGGAAATCCCACCATCATTTATAAATGCCTGTTTATATGATATATGTCACAGTTGAAAACTATTCACCTAATGGTCAAATATAAAATATTGGTTATAAAACCAAAATGATGAGCAAAAATTAATTGAATGCACCATAGCTTAACTTGTTGTAAATTTGCATGAGGTCCATTACAAATGGTTACTGCATTGTATGTGATATTATGTTACAAACAATGCACACAACCCTCCAACAATGCACAACAATCTACTACTTTATAGCTCATATATAAACCCATCAGACATACAGTAAAATTACTTAGCGCAATGCAATCACGGGATACGTTACAAACGATAAACACAATCTTTAATTATAATGCTGATTGCTATCCATAACCATTAGATATAAGCCACATAAAGTAAATTGTCCACATAAGCATTAGGTAGCTGTTAACCTAATGTAATTTCATCAATACGAACCTTATACATAGTTCTCAAACACTATACTTATTACCATCCATAAAAATAAGAAGTGAAAATAACATAAAGTAAACTTACCTGCAGATACGAGTATGGAGTTATTGTAGTCCGATTAATGTTAGTAATAACTAAAGATGTCATTCATACTCTAATCACCTCGCTCTTATCACTTAGAATACAACAATGATATATAATAAATGTATGTAATATATACGTGGAATAAGATTAATTGCATTTTTAAACCGTTTAAGCATATTTTAATTTGTATTAAGTTGAGTAATGAGTAATGTAGTATGTATTTAAGTAATGAGGATGTATTTAAATTATTACTTATTGATTTTTTGGCTCCTATCCTCTCTTTATACATCGGTCAGCTTTCGTATCTTATTACAAAAGTGTTTACAACAGAGACCGTCAGGTGCGTTGTCACTGCAGTTGAAATAGTATGACACAACATGTTTTTATGATTTAAGAAACTGCAAAATGCAAGCCTGTCAAACAGTTATATCGCTACATTACTGGACTCTAAATACTACAGAGCGTTGAGCTGGCTCAGCTAAAGCTAAACCGAGCTATGCGTACCATAAACGCATGTATGGCAGACCACGGTCTCTCGCTTACTTTGAGCAAAACCGAGATCGTGATTTTGAAAAAGCCCGGATTGACACCATCACCGTTGAGGGTGGGAACCGTCGAGGTCCAAACCGTTCGTTCTGTCAAGTACTTTGGGGTCATGGTGGACAGTAAGCTTAGCTGGCGGGATCAGATCTTCCGTACAGCGTACAAGGCCTCTAGGGTGGTTTCTTCTTTTAGCCGGTTGATGGCCAATATCAGAGGACCTCGGACCAGTCGTAGAAGGTATTAATGTCTACGGTCCAGTCCGTACTCTTGTACGGTGCGGAGGTGTGGGCAGACGCTCTCAATAAGGAGGTTTGAAGGATGCAGCTCGCTCGAGTGTAGCGTCAGTTACCACTAAGGGTAGCATCTGCCTACCGAACAGTGTCCGAGCCCGCCGTCCTGGTGGTTGCTGGAGTCATCCCTGTCAAATTTTTGGCGGTGGAGGAAAGGAAATTTACCAGAGCCATTGGGAGGCCCAGGCACGAACAGAGGAATGTACCTGCACCTACCAGCTGTGGCAGGAGAGCTGGGATCAGGAGACACGGGGACGCTGGACCAGGTGACTGATACAGCAAATCCAACCATAGGTTATTTGGCGGTGCAGAGAGGTGAACTTCTACCTCGCCCAATTTCTGACGGGTCCAGGCTTTTTCCGGTCGTGCCTGTTCAGGATGGGCAAAGCCGTGTCACGCGATTGCATATACTGCCCAGGCATTCCCGATGACGTGGAACTTTTTTCCACTGCTAGCGTTGGAAAAGGCACCACCTGGAGACTCAACAGTTCGTAGGACTGCTGTCGGGTGGGCACGGTCATACTGATGATGACGGAGGGTGAGGACAGTTGGACCTGTGTGTCATATTACATCCAGGTTGTTCTCCGCACCAAGACCGGGATGTGGTGTTGGTCATAAAGAATCTAATTGCCAGAAGCGTCGCGAGCCTTGAGGGCTTAGGTCACATGTTGGCCTGACTTGAAGTAATGTGACAAACTATTCCAGGTCTGTGTCCAACATAGTAGATGGGGCTTTTTAGTGAGTAGTCTGATAATTTCAGGTTTCTCACACTACAGGCTGGCTACCTGTGTGCGTAAAAGCATTTTCCCTCCTCTCCCTTAAAAAAAACCCCTTTCAGTATACATCGGTCAGCTTTCGTATCTTATTACAAGTGTTTACAACAGAGACCGTCAGGTGCGTTGTCACTTTAGTTAAAATAGTATGACACAACATGTTTTTATGATTTAAGAAACTGCAAAATGCAAGCCTGCCAAACAGTTGTATCGCTACTTACCTGGACTCTAAATATTACAGAGCTGCGAAATCTATTTCAACGTATTATACTCATTATTCCTCAGGTGCAATGTTATTTTCACACTGAAATTCAGACAAATTATAAATGATTTGCTAGAATTAACTGTGTCTGTGCCCCTGCTCTGATACGTATAACTCACACGATTTCAGATCACTACAAGTCATATATCTATGTGCCAAGTTCTATATAACACATTTAGGTGTCATCATCATCTTCAAACTTTTTACATCTAACAATCATATCTTCAACATTTAAATATCAATTTTTATATGATAGGTAGGTTTTTATACTTTTTCTTTTTGGACATTAGGTATTTATTAAAAAGTTGTACTTTCCCAAATATTTATTAAATTAATGTGCATAGTGTTCGTTTTCTAGATTCATTAGTTGATTTTTAATTTTTTTTCAGATTGATATCTGCAATCAAACATGACCTTGGTCCTAAAAACTTTATTAAAACTAGGTTATTTAAATAAAATAAAATAATATTTTGACTATTTTAATTCTTTAGAAATAAGCTTCAAGTAAAATTATACTAATTTAATACACAAAGCAATGTATTACAGGCTTGAAGAGACTCGTAAAACAAAATGTTCCTTTGATGTAAAGCGTTTTACATAGATGCACAACTCTAAGTGGAAACTATTATCACTGGTAAACATTCCTACTAATACAGTATAGCGAATCTCCTCTGAGTTACTATTACTCTAGGAAACTTAAGCGATCCTTTTAATAATTCTTGTTCACTAAGTGATTTACAATTCATTGAAACAATCAATTATATTGCTAAAAAAATTAATTTAGGTGTTGGATAATAATTCAGTTAACTTACTAAAAAAGGAAAATGCTCTTATAAGTTCTCCTTATACAAATTATGGACTCAAATATAACTTACTATCTAAAATCATATTTACATGTTATAGATCAAAATATTTTGGTTAGATGTACATTTATAGCCAACTAAAAATGTAATTTTGTTGTCTTTATAAACATTCTTAATACCCACGCCGCAGCAAACCTGCAGACTAAGTGAATTTACATTTGTCTTATTTTATTTAGACTTAAATCTACTTAAATAACATTAGATTTAACGAATACCTTTGTTTGATGCTACAGGGAGGGTAATAAAGTGTATTTCTGTGAAATATTAATAGCTTAGTATAAAAAAATACATATGCCACGTGTGATCAAAATATATCCATTAACAAGCAAACTACTTTAATTTACTAATTCTTCACAAGAATAGAATGGAAATTTTTTATTTAAATTTTTTGAACTTTTTCCGTAACCAATAAAATTATAAAAACACATCAATTAAAAAAAATATTAGTTTTACGCCCTTCAAAATAGTTTGGAGATAGATTGGGTAATTTATGTTTTGAGGGTCAAAAATGAAATAAATTAATTTTTACCCCATAAAACTCTGTTCCCATGGTACGATCATGCTGGGTTGCGAACTAGAACGTATGTTTACACGTTTGTGCCAAATGTCATCAAAATCAGAGATCATGTTTGCTATAGCTATCATGCTAACGAACACACATATAGGCTCTATGCATTTGATCGGATGGTGTTTTTGGCCTCTGGGAACATCAAAACGAAAAAGTAAATAGGCCCTGGGAAAAGTCTTTCTATGTGAATGTTATATACCGTTAAATAAATATACAGGTATTATTCTTTATATATACTGTATTTATATATCCTATGCGTGTAGTAATAATTCATGTTTTATTATTCTATGTCGAATGTGTTGTAGTTCTCTTTCAACGGAACATTCGAACTGTACATTATACGATATGACGTAACTCTGATAAATAAATCCTATTGGTGGAACTCGATCACGCCACTTCCTTGAGCTGACCATGTGCTCTTCTCTCTCTCATTATCAAACCCACCTTGGAGCTATCCAAACCTCCACCATGTTTGTGACTTAAATGCAAGTTTGTATTCATAGTAATAGTACCCATTCTGTTACAATGTGAGTACAGTACTTACATACACAACAGAGACTTACAATAATAACTTGTTCCCTATATGTGAAATTCGCTAAAACCGTAAAAACTATTTTGAAATATCCTCCCTTCACATCTTAGAAAAAGGCTGCCAACGGCAAAACTGTTGAGGGCCGCACTGGTGGAAAAGCTTAATTTTACTGGAAGTGAGCAAAGCATTCGTAGAATCTTAAAAAAGTTAGGGTTTTCTTGGAAAAAGACAGAAAATAACCGGAGGATCCTCATTGAGAAAACCGAAATTATGGAAAAACGAATAGTTTATCTCCAGTCAGTGAAGAAATTCAGAGCAGATGGTAGGCCTATAATTTACAGGGACGAAAGTTATGTATGTTCATACCATGTGTCAAGGAAAATGTGTTCGGATGGATCGACAAAGGTTTTACACGGTCCTGTAACCAAGGGGGAAAGATTAATAACTGTCCATGCTGGAGGAGAACACGGGTTTGTCTCCAACGCTTTGGCGATGTGGAAAGCTGGGAAAACAACCGGTGATTATCATGATAATATGAACGATTCAAATTACATCCAGTGGGTCACCAAAGAGCTACTACCGAATCTACAGCCCCGATCAGTATTGGTAATAGATAATGCTAACTACCACAACAAACAAATCGATAAAGCTCCTAACTCCAATAGCAGAAAAGAAGAGATGATCAAGTGACTCACCGAACGGAATATTCTCTACGGCTTTACTATGTTAAAACCCAAACTATATAAAATCAACCAATATCACAAACCTCGACATATTCAACACATTATACGACACCCTACAAAAAGAAGATGCAAGAAGAAGATGTTCAGTGTCCTGCGACTTCCTCCATATTATCCGGATTTAAATCCAATTGAGATGATTTGGGCGGAAGTAAAGAACTATGTTGCCTCACGCAATACCACGTTCAAATTTTCTGACGTGCAAAGGTTGTGCGAAGAAAAAGTTTCCTCCATAACAGCAGACGACTGGAATTCAAGATCCAACCACGTAAAAAAGGTGGAAGACGAATACACCGCCAAAGAACCAGCCATTGATGAAATTTAGGAGGAATTTTTCATTAATATGGACTGCAGCAGCGACGAAGAGGAAACCCACAAGAATTCTAGTGATATGTCTGGTATCGAAGAATCGTAATTATGATTATGTTTTGACTATATGTATCGTGCCATAACAGAAGCCAAGGGAATGTAAGATGTATTTTTTTTTTATTTTAGAGATTTTTTGCTTCATTGCTATACTACTTTCTTTATTCCATATATGTACATTATTCTCCGAGCGTGTACTGGGGGTGTTTGGAATTTTTAATTATGAAGATGGTTTTTGGCTTCATTGCTAATGTTTTTTTTACATTAGATTATATGTACTAATTACAATGCAGCATTACGCTTTAAATTCGTATAGAAAGTACATGTAGTCTTCTTCATAGTATGCATATCACAATTTGTATAATATTTAACCAACTAGAAATAACAATATCAAAGAATAAATAATGGCAAATAACATAAAAATATTATGTATAGACATATGTACCACTGCAACAAGCAACAAGCACAAAACCTTAAGAGATCAAGTACGGTATAAAAAATGAGTAAATATTTTTATGCAGATGCATCATGGGTGATTCCAACACTATTCGGATGGCCAGCCCACCAAGTCAACCCGGCAAGCGTCCACCAAACCAAGAACCGCACAGTATCGTATAAATATACAATACAAACATTCTGTCAGCCAACACCCCCAGTACACGCTCGGAGAATTAACTCAAAGAATAGCCAAACAAATCAATAGCAATACACCAAAATTGAGTTACACAATTTTGTCGTTACATTTATAGGTAAATTTACTCCAAGATTCCTTTGAGAACAGTGGGTTTGCAAAAAATGATTTTTTAGTCGCCTTTAATTAATATAAATTACATAGAAATAATGATCAAAGATATCACATCTTTCATTTAAAATATTGACAACTTATAAAGAATTTGTTTAGCTCTCCCTAAATACGTAGATGAATACATTTAAATATATACTTAATTTTGATGGTAAACATTTCATGTACCTATATTACTATTGGTTGTAATTTGTCTAGTTAAGTTATCAGTTTCCTATGAGTCTTATATCGGCAAGACTGCTTCCAGTAACGAAATATTTATTTACTTACTATTTTAACGCTGACATCTATCTCCACAACATGGACAAACTAAAAGAATAAATTGTATTATAGCATACTGGTGTTGGAAGAGTAGTTTCCATATAACAATTAACATGTTATTTTCGTTTCTTAGAGTAAACATTTTCCTCGTGCTATTTACAGTATTACAAATTTGTCTGAATCAGATGCTTTTTTTGAAATTATCTAGGTCCCTAGGTAAGTTGCATTTTCTTTAGTAGGAATCAAAAAACTATGAAGAGCAAGGTACACAATAACATCAATTTTATGGTTGATCCAAGAATCAAACCGGTCTCTAATACAACTAATGTTAGAGACACTAACACTTGGTCAGCAACACACACTAAGCTAGCTTACAGTACTAACCTATGCCAATCCTTGCCATAAGTCAGATTACATTTGTACCCAGATCAGATTCAGCTGATAGTAGTTGACGTGTTAGTATGACTAATGTGTGTTTGTCCTGCAAACTACTGTATTAGTCGTGTTTTGCCTGATAATATCATTTAAATGATGCATTTTCCGCCTAAAATTCAAGTATTTAAATCATAACTTTGGAAAAGAAACTAGATTAGATAGAAATTAAAGTAAAAAAAAAACAATAAAATAAAATTATTAGGCATCATAAGCACACCACTAGCACGCAAATATGTTAAATATACAAACAGAAAATGACGGGTTGACATCATTTTCGTGATGAGAAATATACGACAAATACTTTATATTAGTAATGAAATAATTTTAAAACTTTTTTTAGATTCTAAAATACTAAGTGTGAAGGATTTTAAAAGTTTTGTCCTACATCTGTGTATTATTTTTTTTATTTTTATTATAGGACCTAGAAACACAAGGCCTATAATATCCTTCATTAATTCTCATTAAAGATTTTTTTTTTCAAAAGTCGTATGGGATTTTAACTCTGTATAACACGTTTCCCATACAAAAAAATAAATTAAATTCTATACATTTGCAAAATAAATTTTCTTTACACGGAATAAAATGGGGATTCACATTTATATATATGGCATGTTTTTATGTGCTCATCTATTTACACTATTAATCCAAGAGAATTACAATTATGCTCGTTCTATATAAATACTCCTAGCTTAAAAATATACCGTTCAAGATAATTATCTATATTGCATTTGTTAAAGTGAGTAATTTTAATTATTTTTTGTTAACTAATCCATCAAATCTACAAAATAACCTTTCCCAAGATTGGTTAACTTATGCCTAATGATAGTATTATGTTTAAATATTAATTACGATTGATTTATATAAATAGTGATATTTCAATTTTAGTGATGCATCAGCACAACGGCAAAAAAAATAAGTATATAACAATAATCCTTGCTAGTTATGGCTGACTCTACAATGAGTAATATTTATTTAAATGCACATTCAGCCTAATAATATTTAGTAGTACGATTTAATTGGTTCATCATCGATTTGCAATATACGTAAGGAATGGAATAAAGAAACTATAACTTAATGTTCAAGATATTTCCTTTTTTTTTATGCGGACTGAATTGGTTTGATTTGTTATACAAATCTTTCCACTTGCTTTATTAGGTTGTTTTATTATAACTCTTCCTGATTGGAGGTTTACACAAGAAGTTAATAGATTTTTATGTCAATAACTTGCTTGTTATTTTAAAATAGTATGTAGCCAAATTAGATGCATGGGCCAGCAACAATATCCATTCTAAAATGTAAAACAAAAGAATCCAATAAAATATTTAAAGATATACAAACACAATATTATAAAACTATCACCAAAACACCAACATTTAATAATTTCAATAATATAACTTATGGCACATTTAAGATTTGCAGATGTTATAGAAGCTGTCTCAGTCAACATTTCCAAGTAACGATGTGACGTGAAGCTTGTCAAAACATTTACTCTCCCCCAAAAACTTTTTAGTGGCTTTGATAGTTCTCAATATGATCACTTGTAACCATACCTTTGGACTACCGTTTCCTTATGAATTCATTTTCAGTTTATAGTAAATAACGTTGCTCTAACATTGTTTTAGTGAATTTCCCATATAAGGAATACGCTATTAACGTTGTACTCATGTTAAGACCTGGGCCCGGGACCGACTATTTTGTTTTGAGGTCCCTAGAGGTCAAAAACGCCATCCGTTCAAATTCGCATGTAAACAAAAACTCCCAACTAGCTACCCACAAGTTGGGGACGAACATTGATCTGACCCTATCAGCTGTTAAGATCCTAGCTAAACCAAAGAACTGGAAAGTTCATGAGGATGACAGTCTGAGCGATCACAGACTAAAAACATTCGAACTTTATACTGTATAAGTATTGGGTGCATATTGGTTGATATAAGGTGGGGTAACAGTACTTAAACAATTCAGCCTTAAGTCAGAAAACTATGACCTATGATAATAAATAACTCAATAAAGAACAACCGAATGCATATTCGGTAGCTACCTGGCACGACAAGACAAGATGTTGAAACCATGGCTTTTGAGGTGCAAAAAACAATTAAAGCAGCTTGTGAAAGGAACCTAAAAACAATTGTTATGGGTGAAAATGCGTACCATGGTTATATAGAACCTAAACTCAATTGAAATCTGAGGAAGCCAGGTCAAGAAGAAAGGCTCATTGCTGCTGCCCCTGCCGGGCTAGGCTAGTATATTAAGAAGAGTTCATACGAAAATGGCAAGAACTACAAAAATGCAATAAAAAATGCAAAGAAACAAAGCTAGGCAGTTTTTGTCAGGAATAAATCCAACGAAAACCCATACGGCCTGCCGTATAAGCTAGCAGCAGAAAAGATTAGGAAAGAGGAAGCTCTCACATCACTAAAACTCAACGGACAACATACAGATACAGTAATAGGAAACCATGGAACTTGTACTTCCTTGGTCCCTCCTGATACTGAGAACATCCTCCGAACATCATAGAACAATATGAGCCAACAACCAATATGCAACATCCAACAATCTATAACAACCTTTTACAATTCAAAACTGAAAACTGTTCTGCGAAACACGAAACCGAAAAAACAGTAGGACCTGACAATGTATCAGCTGAAGTCTTTGCAAATTTGGACCTGGAAAACCGTTCAACACTTTTGAGCCTGTTTAACAACTGCCTAAAGCTGGAATAATTTCCCAAAGTTTGGAAACAAGCAAAAGTCAAGATAATCAGAAAGGCAGGAGATAGAGACTGGGCAAGCCCATCACCTTATCGGTCCATCAGCCTTCCAACTATTGCGGGTAAGGTTCTTGAAAGGCTAGTAAAGGAGCGGATCACTTACCAACTTGAAGAAAACTCATCAATAAGCAATTTTGTACATAAATTCAGAGCCATCAAGTCCACAACCTCTGCCATTGACAAGTTAACTTCCCTCACCCAAACTCTGGACTACAAATATGTGAAGGCAATCATGATAGATATAAAAGGTTCACAAGTATAGCCCCATACAATGCACACACATATGAAACCAACCTATACCAATACAAACACAAAATACCAACAATACATGAAAAACAAAATCTTATCTCTAGAGCTACAACAATTTGACTTTAACATCCAATATCGAAAAGGTTCGCTAAATAAAGTAGCCGATGAGCTATCAAGACAGCTGACCAACGAGGTTGAGTGCGGCCAACTTCTATGTAAAACGGCAGAGCCCAACCATATGTTAGATGACAACCAGAAGGTTCTAACAATACAAGAAACCAACGAAAACCTCTCCGTTGTCCGCTCTCCGCTGGCCGACTCCGCGTCTAGGAAAACCCAGCTTAAGCATCGACTGGGTAACCGAGAACATCACTCAAATCAATGTGAACCCAAGCAAGTTAAAAAACTATAGAATCAAGAATGGAAAACTTGTTCGCAAGTTCCCGAAAAAACGAGGTATTCAGTACCCAAATCATGAGTGGAAACTGTGTGTATCTGATGGCGACATTAACAAAGTTTTTAAACCGAAAGTCATGACGAGTGCACCACTGGGCACTTAGGGATTAAAAAAACCATCACTTGAGTGGGAGATAGATATTATTGGCCAGGATGGAGAAAAGATGTCAAATCACACATACGAAACTGTGACAATTGTCAGCGATACAAAGTGGAGCAACGACAAACCGTTGGTAAAATGTATTTTAGACCTATTAGAGGACCATGGTACCAAGTTACCAGTGATATTATAGGCCCCCTTCCACGATCTAGGAAAGACAAAAAATATCTAGTGGTTTTCCAAGACACGTTTTCAAAGTGGATAGAAATTTCCCCGTTGAAAAATGCCACTGCTCAACTAGTCGGACAAAAGTTCACCGGTTTAATTCTGTTTAGGAATGGTGCACCAGAGGTTCTGTTGACAGATAATGGAACCCAGTATGCGTCAAAAATATTTTCGAAGTTAACTAAAGAGTGGAACATTAAACATATTTTCACCGCACCATACAGTCCACAAGCGAATCCCACAGAACGGACTAACCGAGTGCTTGAGACTGTCATAAACAGTATGTGAAAAATGACCACCGTGACTGGGACTTGAAACTAGATGAATTTAGATTTGCTATAAATACAGCAAAACACGAGTCTACGGGGTTTACTCCTGCAATGCAACATTTTTGCCGAGAGCTAAGAGCGCCCAACCTGGTATATGGTCCATCACTGGATCATAAACCCCTGCTGGACACTGGTGGTTTTGATGCCGACACTCACCTCAGTAGGCTAAAGGTCATGGAACAACTGCGAGCACAATGTCAACTCCATGCTAAAGCTGCATTTCAAAACCAGGCGAAATACTATAACCTGCGCCGTAGAGAAAATCCATTCAAAGTGGGTAAAGTAGTTCTAAAACAAAACCACATACTGTCTTCCGCACCAGAATTCGTTGCTGCAAAGTTCGCACAAAAATTCGTAGGGCCGTACCAAATTGACGATAAGATGGGAGCCAATATGTTCAGACTCAAAGATAAAAAGGGAAAGATTATAGGTAGTGTGCATGCCAAGGACCTCAGATTGTATCACTACACTACGCACTAAAAATACTTATTCCCAACCAAATTAGAGCCCTTCTTTCCGAACCTCAACACCCTCGGAGACAGGCTGAACCCCAATTCCTCAGCATGTCGACTATTCCCTACTCACAAAGCGTGCTTTGCTTTTGCATGTTGGCATGATTTAATATTTTGTTCTAGATGAGGCCGTTGATCAAGATCTCCGAAACGGAACTAAGCTGTCTGGAGCCTCCCAACCAGAATTAGCGGGGAAAGTCCAACGGACTGTTGAACGACCTTGTAATTGAGAGTTACATGCGGCTCATTGAGCGGAGGGGCCGAGAAGGCAATCCTAGATTGAGGAAGGTTCTCTGTCTAGACACGTTCTTTTGTCTAAACCTTCAAAAAAACCGACCTGGAATCGCAGCCCGACAATTTAGAAAAATTAACCCATTTGATTTTGATTACATTTTGGTACCTCTACACCTAAAGGTAGCACCGATTGGACACTGGGCACTAATCAAAGTGAACGTTAGCACAAAATCAGTGTGTTCCTATGATTCCTTACGATGGAAACACATGGACGACGTAAAATTAGTATTTGCAGCAATTGGCCGCTTGGCACAAAAGGAAGGGATCCTGTAGACACCCGAGCATTGGAAATTGGTGGACACACCAGAGGACTGTCCAGTACAAACAAATAATTATGACTGTGGAGTATACCTACTGTGGTTCGCCGAGCGAAGATCACGTGGCCTTGAGATCTGAAATATCGTACCTCCTTTCTCTCCACAACGGTGGCGAGAACACTTAAAGCATTTTTTGAAAAAGAAAAAAACATGTTTGTGAGTGGGCAGACAGCGAACACGACCCTCCAGTAAACGAACTCCCACTGCTAACCCTTGAGGAGGAATTTGAACTTATTGAAAAGGTCCTGGAACTTCCCGAGACACCCAAGTTGGAATCAGCTATATCATTAACTTTTCTTTTGGATTGTCTTAATGATGCGGTGACAGAGGAGATACCCACCACCGATGAACTTCTTCCAACTCTTTTTACCAACAGTCAGTATGCTGTAATGGAATCTGCGATCTCGTTAACGTCTCTTTTGGATTGTCTCAATGACGGGGTGACGGAAGAGATACCCAGGGTCGATGAGCCTCTTCCAACTATTCACGCCAACGACAATATGATCACCATGGAATCTGAGAGCTGCCCCTCTCCAGTAATTTCTCTAGTGGCAGACGAAGAATGGCTGCTAACAACAACAGAGGGACTGTTGGCAGAATACTCTACAACTAAAAACAATTCTGAAAACTATCCCCCGGCTACAGTTCGCCCAAAAAGGAAGAGAGAAAAGAAAAGAACAATCACTTTCCCGAATGGCCAGAAAATAAAGATACCCTGCCGCTTTTCTCACGTGTGAACATTATAAAAACTAAGGAAAAAGAAAACGCAAAACAAATAAATAAAATAAAAATAAAAAAAATACAAAAGAAAAAAGAACTTTTATATGTAGCCGTAATTAACAAGAGAAGTTGTGATTTTTTTCTCCTCAAAGTGGAGGGGGGGATGTGACAGTATTTTTCATCGATAACTACTTTCGTAGTAACTTTTTTTTTAGTTTAACATCGTATTAAAGAACATTTTTTGGTATTATTTTTATAGTTATTATTTACAGAATATTTAATTTATTTTGTTAGGAAGACTATAAAGTATAATTTGCATTAATATTAAATGTAACTCAAGTAGAAATACGAATTGGAAAGGAGTCGGCAGGCCGGCAAAGACCTGTTGGCCGTAGCGACGGTGCACAAAGCTGCTTGCACGTTTATTCCTGCTGGCCGCGACGCATGCGCCAAGGATCGACTGGCGCTATTGCAGCTGTACATATTATCTAATGATAGTATATACAGCCGCAATAGCACCAGTTCAAATATAAAATCAAAATATCTTGCCCGTGGCGTGTCTACTCCTATAATGTCCTAAGGTCGCACGTAATGAAATTTCACTCCGATAAAAAAAAATAAAAAATAAGCCCTATACTATGGTAATGTATACGATACCGAATGAAACTACGAAACTACCTTGTAAGATTAGTTAGGAAGGATCGGGGTGGACTCCCCATGGACGCTATACGGTTCGTCCCAAGGAAATTTTTGTAGAATGGATACGCCTCTGGAACTCACCCGGTTGGGATGAATGAGTTCCCAAGGAAATGTCACCAGGTAGCCCTTCGTAGCCGACTCAGCTAACCTAACTCGGTTAGTCGTATTCGAAATAAAACGTGTATTTTTAGGTTACTAGCTTGATTATAAACATATGCTATGATTATTTAACATTCGTGTTGGGTATTTATAATGAATTTAACTGAAATAGTAAGAAGAACTATGACAAGAGGTTGCTCACAAGAATCAGTTCTTGGACATCTACCGTGGAACATAATCCTCTCTGTCCTGCTTCAGAAGAAGTATCCTGAAGATGTCCAGCCCATTGCCTTTGCTGATGACGTTGCCTTCGTGGTCCCAGCAAACACTAGAAGATAAATGGAAACGAAAGGTGACGTAGTGATGGATATTCTCACCGAATGGGCAACTGGCACCAAAATGCAAATCTCAACTGGGAAATAAACATCATTATGCTAAAAGGAAATATGACTGCCAGACCTCCTGTTGTCAAATACAGGGCCACGCGAATTGCCAATTCAAAGGAAGTAAAATATCTTCGTCTTACGATTGATGCAGGCTTAACTTTGTTATTACACGTCAAAAACCAAGGATAAAAAGCAAGAACCTTATTTGGGAAAATCTCCCGCGCCATGAAACTTAGACATGGTGCCAGTGCAGTGAGTCTAAACGATCTAAAAAACTGTTAGGCCTGGTAGCATAGAATACCAAACTAAAATTCTAATATTTGGAGCCACACACGACTACAATATTCGACATCGTAACTACCCAGCAATCCAGAGACATAATCTAGAGTTATATAAATAAAACCCACAAATGCTGGTGCTAGGTTCTTTTACTCTCTGCCAAAAGACCTTGTGACAATAAATTGAGAAATAAAAAAAAATTATTAAATTAAATTTGAGATCTAAAAAAATAAATTGAAGGTGTATTTAATAAAAAAAATCACTATACTCTTTCAGTGAACATTTTTTACAATTATTTTTAGATATTAGGTTACTGACACAATTCCTTATTTATCAATGTATAAATCATGAATAAATTATTTCTGATTCTTATTCTGAATCTGAAAGAGACCCAAAGTGCCAATTAACACGACGGGAGCTTATAGAACTTCTCCATTGCACTATGTTTCATAGCCTGCCGATTCACATCAAACGGAGAGAAATAATTGAATTCAGTTTAAGAAATAGAGGCGAAAGGCAAGAAACGAAGGGTTGATAAAGCAAAGTTTTTTGTGAATGTGGCAAGAGGATTAGGATAGTGCCGAGACTGACAGACACATGTATGTACTCCTACCATTGATCCAAGAAAGGCAAAAATTGATGCATCTACAAGATTTGGACCACGCAACCGTACAGATTCTTACAGGGCACAGCCCTTTCAAGGCCTAACTGCATAGATTCAGGAGGTCAGAGACCACAGAGAGTGAAGATTTTCAACAAGAGGATCACCTAATAGATGCATTATTTGAATGTGCAGACACGAGACGACCCCAGGAGCCTAATCCATAACGCTACTACTGGGGATAGCATAGCACCCTGGAATTTATCCACTTTCAAAAGACATAACATCACTTTCCAAAAGCTCAAGGAGGTCCATTCTCAAGCATGTAAAAGAATAGTCATCTAACATCAGTACCAACTAATTGGCGATAGGATGAAAACCGCAACTAACAGACCCGTCACAAATAATACTGTACCACGGGACATGGGAGCCCCTTGTTGGCTCACCCCAGCCAGCGAGCCCATGACAAGCAGAGAATAGGAAGGTTGGATGTGAGATAGGATTCGTGGGGGCAGTGGTGGAGAAAGACGGAGCGAGATAGTAAAGGCAAGAAGAATGTTCAAGTAAATGAAGACAGACGACAGACAGACGAGAACAACTAAGGCGAAGTTGGTTGAGACAACATACTAAAAGGAACAGCAGCAAACGACAATTACAAGTCAAAACAATCTTAATTCCACCAATTAAGATTTATCAAAGTTTATCAAATTACAAGATAGTGACCGACAGGAAAAGATAGAGCATAAGAACAATTCCTCACACAATAAATCGATCAACAAAAAAGACATACCTGGACATGACTCCCCAGACAAGACATAAAAGTGAGCCAAAGGCTACACCAATTACTAGTGAACCTCGGCACCTTGGGTCCCTCGCTTATCGAGTGGTTGTGGAAGAAAAAGGTCATAGGATTAGTTAGCTAGAATTGAAATTTAGGAATAAGATAATTAAAAAGGAAAGGTAAGAAATCATTAAGGAAACACTGAAAACAATAAATCAAAGAACAGGAAACAATAACACTGGTATACTGAAATGTAGGAACGGTGGATTGGGGGAAAAAAGGTCCACCACAGACTGAACTAAAGTGCATCCTTGGTTACTACACGAAAATCAATATTTTAATATCTTGCCTACCGCTTCCTTTTCACTCCTCTATCCCCATAATCTGTCGTTAAAAGTTCTCAAATCTCAAAGTTTTGTGTTGTACCATTTGTGCGTTACTATAGTTTAATTTTTTTTCTCTTACAGATTTATTCGTATTGATAAATTGAAGTCACTTTCAAAGATAAGTGGGTTTTGTTGTTTACTACTATTTCCTTTATATTTAATTATTGTTGTAATTATTTAATTTTAAAATTGGGCAATGTCAACCGGTACCGTGTGTGCGACAGGCCTGTATAATTTATTCGTTGTATTTTCGTTAAATTAAAATGTTGTTCGTGTTGTGTGTTTTGACTGTGACATCCATCCGCTATAGCTTTTTTTTTGGGGGGGAGGAGGTGAAAATGCATTTACGCACACTGAGGTGCTCAATGGCCACTCAGTAGTGCCGGACTTCCGCGGGCTCATTGTCCCCGGACTACCGGCTAAAAAAACCCCCTCGTCTCCTAGGACACTAGCCTGGAACTATTTCGCACATTACTTCGGGCTAGGCCTTTTATACTACGCCCCTAGGGCTTTCCTTCTGGTTTCCTCAGAAAACTAAGGCCGATCGAGGTCGACCTTCCTATCCCGAAGTATGGCTTCAACGAACTGCTTTACACAGTTCCAGTTTCCTTCCCCCTGTATCATAGCTCCAACGATGTTGTCGGGAGTAATGTCGACGCCGATCTCGGAGATCAAGGAGGCTCGGCGGACATGCCACCTGTCGCAGAAGAAGAAGGTATGCTCAGCCGTGTCTGCAATGCCTGGACAGTACATACAGTCTGAGCTGGCAGCCTTCCCCATTCTGTGCAAAAAGGCCCGAAAGTACCCGTGACCCGAAAAAAATTGAGTCAAGTAGTACCCAACCTCACCATGCTCCCGTTCCACCCATGGTCGGATGCTAGGAATGAGCCTGGCGGTCCAACGTCCCCGAGACTCGGCTTCCCATTCACTCTGCCAGCGGTCGAAACTGCGGTTGCGTTCTCCTCTGGCAGCAGTCTCTCTATCTTCTTCAGGTCTCCTGCGGTAGATCGCCTGTCGCTCCCTCGCGAGATGAAAGACGGGGATGACACTGGCAATCACCATGACTGCAGGCTCGGAAACCGTGCGGTAAGCGGAAGCAACTCGCAAGGCACCTCGACGCTGAACACGGGAGAGCCTGTCACGGAAGACACGCCTCTCCAGCACGGGGGCCCAGATTTCAGCGCCGTACAAGAGTACTGATTGGACGGCAGACATCAGTAGACGGCGTTTGCAGGAGCGGGGGCCGCCGACGTTTGGCATAAGCCTACTAAGGGCAACAACTCCCTTAGCGGCTTTGTCAACAGTTCGCTTTATCTGCTCGCCGAAAGACATTTTGCTGTCAATCATAACACCAAGGTATTTGGCATACGGCTTGGTCTCCAATTGGGCATGGCCTACTTGCAAAGGAAGGACGGTGGGAATTCTTTTCTTGGTTAGGATCACGATCTCTGTTTTTTCAACCGCCAACGATAAGCCGTGGTCCCGCATCCACTCGTTGACACGGAGCATCACTATACCAAGTTTAAGCTCTGCTTCTTCAACGGTTCTGCCTGCAACCAAAACAGCGACGTCGTCGGCGTAGCCAACGAGGCGGGTCTCGTCTGGCATTTCGAGTCTAAGCAGACTGTCATAAGACACGTTCCAGAGATCAGGTCCAAGGATCGATCCCTGTGCAGCCCCAGAAGTGACAGAGATCCGACGCTGACCTTCGCTGGTGTCAAAGAGCAGGACGCGGTCTGAAAGGTAGGACTCAATCATTCGCAATATGTAAGGAGGGACGCGGAATGTGTGCTCGAGCGCCTGTAGCATGTCACTCCACCTGGCGGAGTTGAACGCATTCTTCACGTCAAGAGTGACGAGGAGAACTAAGCGGCGCGACCAACGACTGTGGTTCTCCGCACTCCGCACTGCCCCAACTACCTCTTGGATGGCGTCAATGGTCGAGTGACCAGAACGAAAACCATGCTGCTGCGGGGACAAATCACCCGCAGAGACGATAGCCTCGGTCAGTCTGACACGAATTAACTTCTCCATCACTTTGCCAACAGTGTCAAGCATACACAGTGGGCGGTAAGAGGAGGGGGTTCCCGGTGCACTCTTCGCCTTGGGGATCAGGACAAGGCGAGCCACCTTCCACGCCGTCGGGAAAACGCCGTCCGCCAAGCAGGAGTTGAACATATCCAACATAAGCTTTGGATTGTACTCAACAACGAGCTTGAGGATTTCCGCAGGAATGCCATCAGGACCGGGTGCTCTTCGATTCCTGAGGGATCGGACAGCGGAGGTAAGTTCCTCTTCGCGAAAGGGTGGGAACGTGCCAAGATTCCTAAATTCTCTAGTTGGTCGCACTGGGTGCTTTGGAAACAACGAGTCAACGACAGCAGCCATGGCAGTAGGATCCATGACCACAGGTGGTGAACGAGTCCCTAGCTTTTGGGTTACTATCTTGTAACCCGTCCCCCAGGGGTTGTTGTCGACGTCCTGACACAATTGCTTCCAGCACCTGACCTTACTCCGGTTGATTGCACCACGAAGATCTCGCCTGGCAGCCTTGTGCTCTGCCGATCTGGCATTGGCTTCAGGCCGGTTTCTGGCACGCTGCGCTGCTCGTCGGAGGCTAAGGCATCTTCGCCGGAGTTCCGCAATCTCGGGTGTCCACCAGTAAACTGGCTTCTTCCCACGACGGGCAGAAATCCTGGGCATGGAACAGTCGCACGCCAATGAAATGAGTCGCATTGTCGACGTGGCACGGAATTCGGCACTTCCGATGTCCCCAACAGTTTTATCACCGATACATCTCCGAAAGGTGTCTCGGCAAAGACGACCGAGGTTCCAACGTCGAGGCGGGTTGGCCGAGTTGGCATATGGACGCCTACGCTCGGGAAGCACCCCGAAGACAATTGCCTGGTGATCACTTGCAGAGTAGTCCTCGGAGACACGCCAGTCAGAAATCCGATTGGCTAGGCCTTCAGATGCCAGTGAGATGTCAGGGATGGTCTCTCCATATCCAGGGCGACGTAAAGTGGAGACATTGCCCACGTTCAGAACATGAAGACCCAGCCTGGCTGCCATCTCTAAAACATATCGTCCCCTTGTGTTTGTTTGGGGTGAACCCCATTCCACCGCCCTAGCGTTGAAATCTCCGCAAACAATTACCCCACCATCGACGTTCAGGATCCCGTCCTCTAGAGAGTCGACCATCTGGCGGTAATCTGCTATGGGCTGGTTAGGTGTAAGGTAGCAGGAGAAGAAAGTTAAACCTCTGCTTCGCACCCACACGAAACCGTTTCCCGCACCGGAATCTAAGATAGGTACCTTCCCGGGGTCAAGGACCCAGATGGCCGCCGTCCCAGAAACATCAGGAAACCACTGAGGAGAGCGTCGGTTCTGATATTGCTCACTCAGCAGCAAAATATCGGCGCCTTGCTCGGTTGCGAATTGGTACAGCAGACCGTCAGCTGTCCTGCTCCTTTGCATGTTAAGCTGAAGGGCACTTATCATTTCTGGGTGGATTGGCGGATCTTGTGCAGTGCTTGCTTATAAGCAGCACAACGGCTTGATCCCGCAGCGTGCTGTATGGCATCGTTCTTCAAGCCGGCCTCTGTGCACAGGACGCAAGATTCAGCGGAACTGCATACATTGGCCCTGTGATTTTGGCCGCCGCACTTGTAGCACATATTGCTTCTGTCGGGACCTTTGCAGCGATTAGCTATGTGGTTAAACCCCAGGCATTTATAACACCTTGGGGCTACGAGCTTCTCGCGGACCCGGCATCTCACCCATCCGACCTTTATGAGCCCTTCAGCTAGGAGTTTTCTCCCATCTCTAGCTCCCAACGTCAATATCGCCATCTTCTGCCCTCGAGAGTTGGCCTTTGAGACAAAGATCTTTATCTCACTGGGTTCCCCGAGAACAGACTTAACTGCAGTGGAGACCTCTTCCTCAGTCGTGAGTTCGTCGAGATCCCTCACTTCCAATGTCGACTTAGGCTCAAGAATTCGCACCGAGGCGTTTGCACCAAGGATGGATTGCAAATCGGCCCCGAATTCTGCCTTCGTCCCGGAGGAATCCCCAAGCTCTACGAGGAGATCACCAGCTCTAGTTTTTCTGAGCGATTTCATAACAGCTCCTTTCTCTTCGGGCTTCACCTTTTGACGTATCTCACCAAGCACGTCAGCGTATGTCTTTCCGCTTGTCGGCTTGATTAGAAGAGCGTCAGGGCGTTGCTTAGAGGCTCTCTTTTTCTTGGGCTTCTTTGTTGTTTCGTCACCAGGCTGGACAACAGACTGCTGAGGAGGGTTCTTCTGCTTGCCCTTCCGTTTCGCAACCGTCACCCACTCTCCTGGTTTGTTTCCGTCGACCTTCTTTTTCTTCTCGGTCACAGGCTCAGCTGGACTTGAGGCGGCTCGCTTAGAGCTGGCCGCAGTTGAGGACTGAGACGTCTGTTGTCGTGGCGAGGTCTGCGTTGACGAAGAGACGAGGGTCTTTTCACACGACTTCCAAGACTAGCGGAGATGAAGGATGTGGTTAAGATAGGACTCCAGCTTGGTAATCCCAGTCTTAACGTCTTGGTTCACATTCCTCTGTCTGCGTGTCGCTGACTTCATCTGACTGAGAGTGCCAAAACACTTTGTCAGGAGGTCCTCCTCTTCCTGCCTGGCCAGTGCGATAACGGCCTCGTATGGCGAGGTCGTTTTCTCACTTCCCTGCTCTGGCAGAGTTTCCGAGAGCGGCGATGGGTCGGAACTCGGAGTGAAAGGACGGGCGCGAACAGGGGAGCGACTCAAACGTGAGCTCCTCCTGAACGGGTCGAAATCCACTTCAGGTGTCGTTTCTGCCTCTTTTTTTGGGTTAGGGAACCCGAAGTTTTTTCTTGCACAATTGTAACGTTTTCTTTTTGCTTGTCTGTCATTTTTAAAAAGTTTCCCCCCCTATCCTGTGCCCTCGTGAGAATGTCCCCCTGGTTCACCCCATGCACGGCTGTACTCCATGTCCTGCGCCCCCCGAAACCCAGAACGCTCCAGAAAAGGCAGTGGCCTCGGCAGAGCCCCCCCAAAACCGCAGCAGGGCCCTATCCGGTCGCCATCCGGCACTACTACGGCCAAAGAGATTTTCGCCGGATGATAGGGCAGCCAGGTCATTGCCGGCTAAGCTGACTCGGGCCCCTGTACTATCCGGCAGCCTGGGATGTGCAAGAAAGACCCAGTTTTTAAGCTGTACCCTCTACCTGAACGGACGTCCAACGCATCGGGGGACCGCAGGACACGGAGCCATACACAGCAATAGACCAGGGTGATTTGGAAAAAGAAAATTGGTTTATTGATTTCAAGCGGGAAATGTTGGTTTGCAGAGGAGACGCTAAAAGAATTGGTGCGCTCCCCCCCCTTTTAGTCGACTCTTACGACGAGCAGGGGATACTGCGGTCTATTCTAATGCCGGAGCCGCACAGCGAGCATCCGCTATAGCTTAAGAATAACATTGTTAAGGTAAAACATGTAGTTAAAGGTAAACCACTTGTTTTAGCTTACTTAGATAGTCAGTGATATGACAACACGGTACGCTAATTAGGTAAAACTAAGTGATTTACATTGTATTTCTCCCATTTACATTACACTTATTTTATGTTTAAGAACAAAAAAACAATTGGTCAATTTAGTCAACAATGGTATCCACATAAAACAAACAAACATCCGTTTCCACATAAAACAACCATTAAAACTGATTTATATTTTCACAATAGGTTGATACGTTAACATGCACTGTAATGTTAATAATAAATCGGTGTGTTTATAAAATCATGTTTAGATAAGTATTTACTTAACATATTGATAGTGGGTAGCTGATTTAAAACCTTTGTTTTAGTTCCCATTTTCATAGATTAATATTAACATTTTAATATAAAACATTTAGTCGCCATCAGTGCATAAAACATGTTCAACATAAATCACACTTAAAAACCAGTTAGGCTATTATTTTCAGTCAATGGTAAAACAACAGGATTCTAATAGCCTGTTTATAGCTTTGGACAAACATTGACCGAACAGTTTGCTAGCAAGTTAGGAAAGCTTATTTACAATTTTGTTTAGTCCCAAATTATATTAAATAAGATAATCTGTAAACTTCTGTAGTTTTTAGCGAATTTCCCATATAGGGAATAAGCTATTACCGTAGTACTCATGGTAAGACCTGGACCCGGGACCGATTTACTTTTTCGTTTTGAGGTCCCTAGAGTCCAAAAACACCATCCGTTTAAATTCATATATATATATATATATATATATATATTTATATTTATACTAGCTGTGTACCCGTTCTACGCACGGGGATCTTATAATATTCAGTTGAAACCTTCTTATATAAAGAACAGCAGTTGGTTTGCATATTTTAAGATATGCTGGCCAAACTATTATACATAGCTTCATTTTATGTTGTTTTTTGTTGTTCCGGATCGGTATGACAATCAATAAAAGGTTAAATTACCTCTGTGTCTGCCGGTCGATCCTATAACGGTAGGCTTACTTTTATTTTTACTATCTGATCTCGTTTGCATGGCTCAATCACGTCCTGGTTGAAGTTCGTTCGCTACGCTCACTCACCTGTATGTTGGAGCTCGTTCGCTGCGCTCACTTTCCTTCAGGTTAGCTCGTTCGCTACGCTCACTTGCCTTCAGGTTAGCTCGTTCGCTACGCTCACTCGCCTCCAGGTTGCAAATTAGCTGTTGTCATAAATGTAAAAGAAATAATAGTGCTAGTGCTGCACCCTGTTGGTAATCCTTGTAACTTTAATGCTATTGAACATCACAGAACAGAACCAACTTGTTTAATTGAAACAGCTGTTAAGATTCAATAATTTCATTTCTCATAAGGTTAACATGGGCTTCCAGAAATTCCACGTCAAAAATCGACAAACTTGATTTTCAAGGGTTTACTGTTAAATATCTAACTGTCTCATATTCGATGAAATACGTCTAAAACCATCTCATATATGTATAGTATTTGGAAAATAAGTTTCAGGCGGGACAGTGCTATAGTTATTGAGGAGTAGTTGTAATAAAGTGCGTATTTTAGCGTTACCAAGAGAATGACAGATAGACAGACAGACAGACAGACAGACAGACAGACAGAAATTGAGATAAGGTTTGATTCGGTTTCTCTGACCTATGAAATGTAAAAATAACCAAAAAGTTCATTATTCTAAGCAATGTACAGACAAAACTCTAATTTTATTTATATAGATATATTTATATATGTGTCCGTTAGCGTGATAACTCGAGCAAAAATGATCCGATTTTGATGAAATTTGGTACAAACGTGTAATCCTACGTTTATTCGAACGAGTTCGCGATCCAGCATAATCGGACCATGGGAACGGGGGTTTATAGGGGGTTTTATGGGGTAAAAATGGGTTTTTCCCATTTTTGACCCTAAAAACAAAACATTTTGCAATTTCTTCCTAAACCGTTTTGTAGAGCTTAAAAAAAGAAATAATTTAGTATATTGAAGCGCTGTTGTATGCCTAACGGTCACGGAGAAAATTCAAAAATAGTGTAATTTAAAATTCCCATGTTATTCTTATGGAGAAAATGAAAATCGTTGTAATTTACATGTTTATGGATATATATTGATAAAATTTGGCAAATTTATTTATTTCATCCTATACTATTGACGTATAGTCAAAAAACACTTTTTACCTTCCCCGTAGCAGCAAACATAAGCACTCGTTAAATATAATGTTATTTAAATAGGGAATAAATATGTCTTATTTATGGAAATATTTTAGTAAAAATGTAATCAGACAAGTTGAAATTCGCTTAGTCTGCAGGTTTGCTGCGGCGGGGGTATTTTTTTTATTAGTGGGAGTTTCTGTTATACTTTTTGTGTATTTTTTGTCAATGGTCTTCGCCCGATTCTAGAATATTACCGTATTCCTTCGTATTTAGGTTACTAGCTTGTTTATAAACATATGCTATGATTCTTTTACATTTACGTTGTTATTTCGTTAACATCATAGCAACCCATAAGACTAATATTAAAAATTCAAAATCTTTAAGTTAATTTAAAACTGTTTTGGCATTACCAAAATTAAAGTTTGTTAATAAAAAAATATATCCACATTTTTTCGAACTAACCTTGGTACGTTGTGCTATAATATGTTACACAGTCTCATAGTCCCAAAACATTTTTCATATTAAAACATAGCTCAGCTTAGCATAATTTGTGATGTTATTGAATGTGACGTATTATTTGGCATACGATAACATATGTGGTTTTTGAAAAAAATTACTTGTTTTATATTAGCCTAAAACTGTAAAGATAACGTTAATAATAATGGTACAGATTAATTATGGACGTGGTTGTTTAATGATACTATTCATACCAATACAAATTATTTAATTTTAACATACTTCCTCTGAGGGAACCCTGTATGTAAGTATAACATTGTATAACAATTTAAATTATTAAAGCAACGTAGCAACGTTAGGAGAAAACAGTGGGCGAGTTAATGTAATAGAATATGATGCCTCAAACAAATGATAACTAGCTGTCATGCGTCAAATCAGGGGAGAAATTTGATATTCATTGTGTTTTAAAAAGAGCCCATTAAAGATATAATGACTCCCAGGTTTTAAGTAAACTAATTTTTGTTTTCAACCATAAGAAAAACGACTTGATATAAATTATTCGCAATTCACGGTCAAAATCGGGAATCTCATTTTTAAAGTGTCCATACTTACTTAAGAATATGACTTTATTTTCCATTTAACAGTTTGAATATTTTCTCAATATAAATAACACATCCTTTACGGTAAATCTTTTATACATAGGAAATAAAACATACTTTATCAATTAATTGAAAGAGATTTTTTTGCCTAGGAAACAGTGGCTAGTTAGGTTTTTGATTATAAAATAAAATAATAAACTCCCGTTGATGTGTTCTCGTAATAGTAGGATTAAATAACCAAAAACTCCGTAACCATACGAATAACCATACGATACAACATAAATCTCTTACATTAGGTTATTATTAAAGATTTGAGTAAAACAATTAAAGTTTATTTGTAAGGAAATAGTTTTCTCGTCATCTTTGCGGACACAAATAGCACGTTTTACGACATTATACTGATTACAGCAAAGTCCATTGCGTAATCTTTATGATCATAAAGAGACCTTGTGGGTCATAAAAAGGGATATACATTTCTGTGTGAAAACCAAGCATGTTTTCGATCCACCGACTCATACATTAGGTTTCGTTTTACTCAAACTGAATCTGAGACCCAAAATGTGGTAAGATTTGACTAAATGTGGTATAGTTTAGTAAATATAACTAGTTTAGACTCACTTATGAACTAATAGGGGGCCGCCTACGGATGATTTGAAAATAACATTTGTTTAATCGAATGAAAATAGTGATTCAGTAAACAGTACTATAAAACCGTCGCATTTTTCTAAAAAGAATTATAGTCTTCAAACAGTTTTTCATGGTAATTTGAGTCAAAAACTTCGCTGATTAAAAAAAAATCGTTTGCTGCCAAATTTCTGTTGAAAGCTTTTGGCGTCAACCTTTGAAAAGAGTACTCTTTGACACATTTACTCGGTGTCACGGTATTTTTATACAGTGAAGGGACTTCGTGAAAAACAATGGATTAGTAAAACCTTTTATAATTTACTCGCTACCACGATTTTCACTTAATTATTACAATGAGCAAAAATAAGTGGTACTTACGTATTATACGGAGGCCACTTATTTTACAGCGCGCTGCGGCGGTTAGGTTAGGTTGGGTTATCATAAATATGTTTGTAGAACTTTCCTAGTTACGTTATGAATCGAACTATACGAGATGAGTCATAAAAACTTATGATAACCCAACCTAACCTAACCGCCGCAGCGCGCTGTAAAATAAGTGGCCTCCGTATAATACGTAAGTACCAAATAAGTTTATCATTTCATAGATTGAGCTATATTTGTTATGGTTTAATTGATTTTATTGTAACAATTCCATGTTGAGGATCAATTTCAGTATGATTTTGCCAGTGAACAGTTTTAACAATGATTATGTTCATGTAATCAGTGATCGCGGGAGATGTTAACGATATATTTGTAATTACCGGTAACCATGACGATGATTGATGTTTGATGTGTTTTTTGACATTTGAAGTTAAAATGGCATATTTGGTTAAGAATAATACATTATTGTGATAGTAATTACCTGTTTAGGAAACAGACAATGGTTCTATGGTGAAAAGATTGATGTTTGAAGCCTAAACAATTTTTCGGTAAGTATAAATGCGTAAGTCCAGGGAATCCTGTTTATGATTAGACAGCGGTGTTTTTAGAATGTGACTGAGGTTTACACTTGAATTGCACTAATATGCAATAATTTTTCCTACAGTTACCTGGCAAAGCGGGCTTTCTTGAACTGTTTATAGGAAGCGAAGTAACTGATTTCTACAATTACTTTTTTCCGCACTCATTTTACTTTGTCGCACTTATACTAGCCAAGTACGAAAAGTTTCACTTTGCGCACTAGTTACACAAATAGCTATTGTCGAGATTCCATTTTTGTAATCCCCAACTGTTGTTTTTGATTTTTACAAATTAGTGCAATGAAGCCTACAATGTTTGATTGTCATTGTTGACATAATGTAAGCACTTTGCAAGTTTTTCTTGTTAAAGAATAAAAACTTATAACACTTCTGTACGGAAAATCACGATTGATATGTAAATCCTATCCCGTCCTGTCACGAACTTAAAATATCCTGTCCATACCTAGTTAAACGTTATACATTATAAAATATAAATACTTAAGCAGTTCAATATATAAAATCATATAAATAACAGGCATAATATACCATTAAAAGCTACTAGATAAATATAAATTAATAACTTTATTCTCATAACAAATTGAATATAAATAACAATAAAACCAATTGGAATTGCAGGTGTTAGGTGCATCTACAGGAAAAATTGTAGAGATGGCCGTAATAGATCGATCATATATTGTGAATGAAAATGATAACCAATGTTTAGGGCTTATCTACACAAGTTTTGTATGTTTTCATCCAAAAATAAACTTGCTAGATGGATAAGCCAAAGTAAATTGAGATGTCCTAAACCCAAACTGATGACCTCCGTGGTATCGATCTTGAAGATTATCGCAAGTAAGGATTGCTACGGCAAGATAGAATTATCTTTTATTTAAATAGTTTTCTAGAATATTTTCTATAGAGAAAATATTAAATTATAGGGAAAAATTGTGAATTTTTAGCTTAGTTTGGTTGAACGAGTTTAGATCCTTAAAAAAAAATAATATCAATCAATTAAATTAAGTGTAGGATTTGAGTGTAGGTTCGTAGCAACGTTTGTGAAGTATCTTGCTGATCATGTAGTTTTGGTCCATTATAATGAAAAAATGTGTTTCATTAGAATCGCTCATATTAATTCAAATTTGTTAAACGGCGTTTCCAACCGTTTGTGGCTGTCAGTATGTAAACACTAGGTTATAGATTTTATTTATTTATTCATTCATTTTACATACCAACGGGCAAACTCCATTTTTACATTCATACAAACAAAACAGGATGATAAATATTGAATAACAATACACTAGTATTCACTCTAGCCTGAAGTGAAAGTACATGCATTTAGATAATAAATAGTGCGACATTTGAATGCACATAATGATTAAAATAAAAATAAATAATTAAAAATAAATTTTTGATATCCATAAACAATAAATAGATGTTGAGATATACAAACATAAACAATACAAATATTATTTAAAGCACAACAGCCTTGCATAGTAAGTCCCTGCAATCATCGTTTTCCAAATTAGGGACTACGTTGAAGCTTCCTCTTCATCTAAGCTACACTGTCCAGGAAGAAGTCGACAGTTTCGGGCACGCTGTTGCCCGTCCTTTGCATGCGGATGAGTGCGGCATTCATCTCGTAGTTCGTGTGGTGCTGTCTAACAAACAGGTCTCTTTAACGGTTTTATACTGTATAGCGTTTTCAAGTATTCACATTGACAAAAATCCAGTCATTCGTAAAGATATATTCAAACCGTTCTTGTACAAGATACTGCTGTTGTATTACTGTGGGTAATTATCAGAAGAAAATAACCTTTAGGCCTATTTATTCATGGTATCCCCCCAAAAATAAGATAATCCGCATAAATGATCTACGAATGATATAAACTTTGAATATAATAGTTATTTGTGTAACTAGTGAGAAAAGTGAGCAATTGACTCACCCGAGAGAAATCCTTACTCACGAGCCGTAGACGAGTGAGGAATGGTTTCTCGAGTGAGGCAATTGTACTTTGAACTCAAATTGCACATTATACTTTTCCTACAGTTACCATAAAACAAATAAATTTGTGAAGAAACATAACCTATTTTTACACAGAAGTGAACTTTTAATATAACATTTAATGTGAAGTGACAAATACAACAGTACAACAGCTGACCAGCTGATTTAGAGCCAGTGCTGCCAACGTATTTCGCGCGTATATACGACGTTGCCTGCATGTTACAAGAGCATGTTGTAATAAGAGTGAGACAATGTTAACATTGTCTCACTGATGAGCGAATTGGCCACTTTGCTTTCTCAAATCAGTGAGAGAACATGTACATTGTTAGGTAACTGTAGGAAAAATGTTATTTATGGTTGTCAATTGGTATACGAGTGTTGAGAGCTTACAATGAAACATATATGTAGAGCACGTTGCAGAACTTACTCAACCATCAACACTGATGTCATTATGTTTACATATTGCAAGTCTATCAAGAGATTTGATTGTGTTGCCTGGACGTGCTTCTCATGCGGTAAACATGAGCAGATGCTAGTAACAATTGAAACGTGCCCAAGTTTATTGCGGTGAAATAACTAGGTAATAGCTGTTCAATTCTTATGCCATTCGAATAATTATGTAAACATTCATGAGCTTACAATATAGTGATTCGTATTGATTTTGAAAAAATCTAGTTTTTTTAAGGCAAACAGTTTTGTTTGAAAACTTACAGAAGATTTATACGTCCACATATAAGGCTTGAAATGTACATTAAGACAATGGAAAAAAGAAAATTATTATGTACATTATTATTTTTAATATACAGTATTGTGGTTTTAGTGACAGGTAAAATAATGTAAACACCATACAAAAATAGTCAAGGACATGTTGAGTAAAATATTACTATACAGGGAGTTCAAAAAAGGTGAGAACATAATTTACGTAGTGATTCCTTGGGCCAAAATAAAGAGAAAATCATGAATAGCATTTTTCCCAAAATTGCTTCTTTAACCAGATATCCGCCATTTCGTATTTCTACATATACATTTTTTACATCTTTGAATTTTTATGAAACTTGTTTTTACCAATTTTTATGAAACTTGGTATATATTGCGGTAGACAAGACCCGTGTTAAAAAAACCCCACCGTGATTCAACTTAAAACTTCAAAATTGCGGCACAGTGGTGGCTAGTTTCGAAAAACGGAATCACTCCAAAATACTATAGATGTTTCTACAAGCCCACTGTAAAATCATAAACCAAATTAATAATGAATTACAGTAAACCTGATTACCTAGATGATTCAACTATCACTCTTCATTGTTATTATATCCGCACGTCATTTTCATTGAAAATTCATCTTTTGAACGTATCACTGATGTATCTGCACAACATTTAACAGCATGTAAAAAGCATCTTGTCACATGAATCACAATGTAAGATTTATTGTAAAAATGTTGTTTGCCGTAAAAAATACACAATTAAATAAAAACTAGCTAATCTATGATACATTTTCAATATATGGTAAACTAATATAAACCATATGAGTAAGCATGGAAAAGTAATTGCAACCCTTAAGGAAGTGCAAACAAAAGTGTCTAACTTACTAGTAACTAAAACAATGCATTAAATTTTTTCACCAAACATGTAAATCTTCTGGGCTTTTTTGGCGATTATTTACGTGTGCGTGGTAAACATTTGACTCAACAGGGGAACTTATATACAAATTGAATATACACAATTTCTGGACGAGTATATGATTCAACGTAGCGAGTCATCCAACTTGACAGAGAAATATCACTACGGTGATTGGATGTCGCTGATTTAGTGCTGCAATATTGGCAACCCTGACAGCCATATCACTGTGGAGAGAACATCTCAACTGCCTTTGACGGTAAAAATCCAAACCCTAAACATCGGATTTTCATTACAGATTAAATTAAGTTTTGGGATATTGGCAATTCAAAAGTAACTTAAATTTTTTTTCATTATTTTTAAATCTATAATATGTTTTAAGCATTGCATTTACTCTGAATAATGGGGTTTGGCAAAAAAGTGTCTCGATAACCTATTTTTACAATTCGAGAGAACCTGAATATTTTTGCTAAAATTATAATAATGTCACAGAACAAGCACTAATATAATTGTAATCACCACATCACCGATTAAGGCTATAACCACGCTTTGAAAGGTTGTCAAATACAGAAACCATTAACCATATAACAGAAACCATTTAATGAGAATTGATTGTGCCATCTAGATAAACCCTTGGGATTATTTGATCATTTATTGGAATAAAGAAAACATAGTACTGTAGTATAGTTAAATAACTAAGGTGCATTAATCTAGTACTTTATATGTATAAGAACAAGTTAGATTAATAACTTGTCAATGAATTTGTTATAAGGAAGAAAAATTGTGCATGTTATAGTTATGTTTCTGTTAGTAATGAAGCCCCCAGTACCATTGCATAATACCATGGATAATAATACCATTGGAATATTTTCTGTTTGTAGAATCTAAGGATATCAACCAAACCATCTTCTCATCAACAGACCGACACCAACATTTGCTTCGTGATTACGTCATTTGTTAAGTTACTTCAGCAAGTTGAGTTTACTGATCAGAAGTTGAAATCAAATGGTTCTTCGCTTGATTTTGACCTCGAACATTAACTAACTTTTCAGCAAATTGTCTATTAACTTGGTGGAAATGATTTTTTACAGGGTGGACTAAAACTAATCTAGGTGAATTTACTGTTTGTATACCCATATAAAAGTAACGAAAACCACATAAATGTGCTAGGAAAGATACTATGGTTTAATTTAATATTTGGTACGAAAAGGGGGGCACACTCTATGCATTCTATTATTAATATATTTTAATAAAATTAAGTAGATGAGTTTGTTTTTTTATTTTAATCATATTCCCCAAATTAATTTTGTTCGTATTCAATTCGTAAGATAGTAATTAGAAAAACCAATATTAGTCTAGCTAAATGTAAATTACTGTATAGCCTTTAAATTCATCTACATTATACTAAAAATAATGCAACATTGTGCTGAGTGAATAATATCCACAACTATTTTACATTAGGATAGAGAAGTAATTTACCAATGTACTGAAGGAAGAAGTAGTTAAGGTAACTAACAAACACAACACCAATTGAATGATATTATAGAGTGAGAGAGAGAGAGAGAGAGAGAGAGAGAGAGAGAGAAAGGGCCCATGCCTTGAGAGAGCCTTGTGTATTCTGGATGTTTCTCTGATGCCTTTAGGTTACTGATAAAGTTGTTTCAAGATTGCGATTTGGTCACCCGTACTGATTATGGCTGTACTCAGTGAGAAAGCTATGACAGTGACCCAAAGTTATCAATTTTCATGGCATTTATGGCACGCCTAAAATGAACCCTCACTTTTTTCATACGGGACGTGAGCTAGGAAATTCACCCTCTTATAACGTTTCTCTTGACCCCTGATAGAAGATGGCTATAAAAATATGAATAAGAAGAAAAACTGATTAGGGTATAACCTGTACAGCGCTAGACAGATAGGTAGAATTGGATTTTCAAGAGCACTACAAAGACGGAACACTGCTGAAGTTTTATCTCTACGCAATACTTCCTTCACGTATTCAAACCAATTTCAACACAACCAAACCTCAATGTTTACCACAACCACCAAGACCACAACTTCGCAACACTGTGAGACACGTTAGCTTTAGGCTCAAAACTACGTTTACGTATTATATATTTTCTAATGTATAGAGGTTATATAGCTCATTTCAACATTTCTTCTTGTTATTTAAAGATTGAACGTACACATAAGTTTAAAATAATTATAATTCATTATATTAATTACACCGATATTGTATCCATATAAAGTAAACAAATCATCTAAGGTAAAATAACGGTTTTAGTATTTTGCAAAATCTATGTTATTTTTTTCAAATGATTACATTATATATGTACACCATTTTATATGATATAACATAAGACAAATGAAGTGAAACAGTTTGAATATTCTAGCTGACACAAAATATGCCATGAGTGATCTTTTGTTAAACTCGTTCATTTTTAGAAACGATTTTACATATCAAAGAATTAACAAAATTAATTGTAAAACATAACCACACCTACAATTTCAATTTGATGAGACTTGCATAATTTTTTTTTATAAATTGTAATGCAACATTATATTTAAACAATAAAAATCACTCCTCTTTTCCTTAAACTTGATTTATCAATAAATAATAATGATATAATGTAAGTAAGATGTAAAAACATTAATTTATTTTCACCACACTATGATGCTATTAGCTGTTTTACATACGTTAATTAGAGGCTGAAATTTACGTTTTGCTGGCCATGTCAGCTGTCATCGTCATTTGGGGACCGAGCAGGTTTTTAAATCCCTAGGGCCGCAAAATCAGCTGCCGGCTTGCATATTAAATACACAAACAGTATCCATAGCATTGAAATAGAATTGTCTTATTTTCACCGTTGCGTAGCAACTGTTTATTACAGTTTTTGCTGATTCCTGAAATTACTTCTTCACATTACCTTAAAGTTGCGTTGACTATCAGTGTGCATGAATTATTACTGTGAATAGTAGTAGTGTGGTGAAAAAAGCGTTCGTACCACGGGCCAAAAATAGTTTTGGCGGCAAAACCTCATTTTCGGCCCTAGGTACGAAATATACTATTATTGCAGGTTTATACGTATATGAAAATCTGAAAATCAGATGTTAAGTCAAACTTGATAAGACGAATTAATAAATAAAAACAAAACTAGGAATATAAATAGATTTAATATGTTCCACTGTAAAATCCCAATAATAAAATATTCATTACAATAAAGTTACACTTTTCATCAAGCAATACACAAACAGTTTATAAGGTACTTGTATATCCAGAGACCCTGAATTATCAGAAATAAATCAAAGGTCATCATAGCAAAGTTTTTGATACCGATGCTACAAGGGGGTTCTTTTATCAGAAATAGTTCGTATGGTAATATTAAGATTTTAGTACTCTAGAACTACTAAAGAATGTTTTTGTTGCAAAATATTCCACAAATACTATTTTTATAATCTCTCGTGGTTGAATTGTGACGCAACATAAACATAAATCTGTTACTCTGTAAGTCTTGTCTAATCTCTCACTTCTTGCCGCTGGAAAGTAAACAACGTCAGTTCTATGTTTATATTACACAATATCTATCAAGTGTTTAATATAAAATATCCACACTGGTTTATAGGTTGGATATGAATGCCTGATATGTACAGCGGGATTCTAATATTGTTACACTTTTTAAACCCTATAAATGAAAAAATACTATACAACCTATCATCACGGGATGAGAATAAATTGAAAGGGGTATTCTAAAGTTTTGTTTGACACCACTTTGGTAAACATAGTTGCAAAATTAGCATCTACTGACATTTTTCGATTTTAAAACAATTTCAAATTACCTACACAATTTAAAATCAATGAGACTCTAAAACACAGAACACTTTTTGCTCTTTCAAAGTAATCTTGCTCGCAGCCATAAAAAGTGGCATTTCTATAACAAAAAATAGCCTTCATTTTAAATCACTTAGTTATCTTCCTGATTACTAGGATAAATTGTTTGTATACACTCAATTGAATATGATCCAAGAGAATGATTAATAAGCCTAATTGGCTCTACTCCCTTAATGCATTATTGCTAAGTAAGATTATTCAATCATCGATCCAAGTTTTCCATTAGACTGCGTTCTTTGCGATTGTATTAAATTTACCGGAACTCTTTTTATCAACAATAGCTATGAGTTATTTTTATAATTTGGTAAAAGATGAAAAATTTAAAACAAAATACTTTGGTAGCAAAAAATATAAAATCTCAAGGTTGTTCTCATCTTACCACTCGCTGTTGGAAATGGAAAATGCTAAAAAGGAAAAATAAATATTTATTATGAGGTAGTTTTTGTAACATATTAAGTATTTGAGCACCTAAATGACGGATCGGTTACCTTATAAATAAAAAAATAATATACAATTAGGTTCGGGACCCACATTAAAAATAAAAATTTCGTGTTATAACATTATTTATTTTTACCATTGATGTAAAGGTGTGGTGTGGACAAAAATGTATGGTTCGCTAAACAGAAAAAAGTTTCTTTTTAACTCTCTTAGCAAAAGTGACCCTTTCCTTATTAATATAAGGGACAGGACTCTTTCAATAAAACGTCACTTAGAGTCCTAGTGATGAAATATACGAGTAAAATTGTCTTTTACTAAGAGAAGTCTCGAGTAATCAGGACTAGTAAACTTTATTCCTTTCAATACTTCAGTTTCTGAAACTATAATTAATATGACGTAATTAACGATGTAAGAAATATTGCAATATTGTTCTTTTTCTTTTTAACAAATTTACTATACATAGTAGTACATGGAAATACTGCATATTGTTATGAAACAATTACCTTTTTGTAAGAAAGTTGAATAACTTTGAACGTTATAATAAACATATGTACTATAATAATTGAAATTATTGAATAAATCCCAGTATAACCATTGTAATTTAGAATATTTTTCGTTAGTAATGAATTAAATTAAACTAAAAATGAAAGGATTTGGCAAAGGGAATTATATTTATCATTGATAATATACAGGGTGATTTGTACTCAGTGTGACAAAATTTTTTTGATGTAAGTACAAAGTAAATGAAGTGTGATGATGCATATCAAATGTTCCAAGTCTCAAAATTAGCGTCCCAAAAAATTAGTTTATGTTTTTCAAAAATAACCATGCTTTTAAACTTAATACAGCGATTACTCAATTACCTGTATATGGATTTGAGTAGATAATGTCATTTTCGTGTTCTACATTAAATTTTGAACAAGAATAATGGAAAATGAAGGAGGATCAGTTGTAAAAACTCCATTGTAAATAGATTCAAAGATAAAAATTAAGATATTTGATAAAAATTGCAAAAACAATGGTCTATTCCTTTTTTCACACCCTGTATACAAGGAAGTGTCGGAATATGTTAAAAACTGCGCCATTTTATAAGCTTTCCAACCATATGCTACAATATTGAGGTTTAGATATTTTTTTGTTTGTTTTAGTGGTTTGAATACCAGAAAACAGGGAACTTTTTACTGTTTTTACTGTTCAAGCTGAATCAAAAATACAACTTTTGCTTAATACATGCCAACTTTCTATGTTTTAAATGCTAAAGACACCATGTTTTGTAGCCTTCAAACCATTAAAGCGTACATAAGCAGACATAAACCTCAACAGTGTAGCATATCGTTGGAAAGCTTATAAAATGGCGCAGTTTTTGATATATTCCGACACTTTCTTGTATACAGGGTGTGAAAAAAGGAATAGACCATTGTTTTTGCAATTTTTATCAAACATCTTAATTGTTATTTTTGAATCTATTTACAATGGAGTTTTTACAACTGATTCTCCGTCATTTTCTATAATTCTTGTTCAAAATTTAATGTAGAACACGAAAATGACATTATCTACTCAAATCCATATACAGGTAATTGAGAAATCGCTGTATTAAGTTTAAAAGCATGGTTATTTTTGGAAAACATAAAATAATTTTTTGGGACGCTAATTTTGAGACTTGGAACATTTGATATGCATCATCACACTTCATTTACTTTGTACTTACACCAAAAAAATTTTGTCACACTGAGTACAAATCACCCTGTATATCAACTGTAAATCATACGGACTGATCACGAAACTTGACACAAATAAAAAATTCAAGAACCCAGATTCTGTATGATTCGGGTATTCTAAAGACCCGTTTGTTATACAATAAACAGCTTAGTATGAATTAAATCTAGCTATAAATTTAGCTTGTAAAAGCCTGTTTTCCAACATAACGTCGTAAATATACAGGAAGCTGACAGACTCATAACTTTCGCAGCCAACCAAGTGTGAAGCCTACTTGAGACTCTCAAATTGAAGCTGAGATTACAACAAAACATTGTTAAATACTTAAAAAAAAATTGTGTCAGAAACTATTTAATGGATTTCACGTGCGGCCCTACATAAAGACCGTGTAACAGTTTAAAGGTAAATTTATATAAGATTCTAGGTATATGCTTAAGTGCATAGGAAATACTGTTGAGTTATAATATGACCAGTTTTTTTTTTTTTTCAGGAAAGAAGGTCAGGTGAACTCTGCTCAATAACGTCATAATAAAGATTTTTGATTTTTAATTTAAAACACGTGTACATGTTTTTCACAGCAAAGACTTGGAGTCACATTTTTTGAGGAGAGCGCTTTTTAATTTAACATTTACAAATTAAAATAAAAAAAAAATCATAATATAAACATATTCGTTAGAACCAATTCTGAGAAACACTATAAATATCCCCTCTGCAGCAAACCTGCAGACTAAGCCAATTTCCATGTACGTGACTAGATTTGAACTAAAATACTCCATTAATATTGTTGGATTTATTTCCTATTTAAAATAAATTAATTTCAATGAATACATAGGTTTGCTGCTACAGGGAAGGGTTTTTTATAGTTGATAGCCTAGTATAAAAACTTTAAATTTAATATTAAAATATGTAAAACATGTACATAAACAAGCAAACTACTATATTTGACTTATTCTTCATGAAAATTTATGGGAATTTAAAATTTGCAGTTTTTTTATTTTCGCCGTTACCATTAAGCATACGACAGTTCTTCAATATACTAAATTTCAAGTTTTGTTAAGCTCTACAGAATAGGCTATAAATAAATTGTATGTCTCGATGTCAAAAATGGGAAAAACTATTTTTACCCTACAAAACCTTCCATAACACCCTGTTCCATAACACCCGTAAGCCACGTACCCCATTCTTACTGAGCCAGGTATAAATTAAGGTCTCCTAATCCGTTCACATGGTCCAATCATGCAGGTTCACGAACGCGTTATAAAAATGATCAAAGCCAATATAATGTCACCTCGAGTTATCGTGCTAACATATACAAGGTTAGTAAAAAGTTTAGAGACCCCCTGTAATTTTTTAACGGCCCATACTAGAAAAACTAAACACGGCAGACCTTTATGGCATGTTATGAAGTACTTTTTGGGAATAACCGCCACTTTGTGTACATCCCCAAAATGGGGGATTTTGGGGGAAACTCAAACATTTCAAATGGTAAGACCCATTTTCGAGTGAAACTTCCCTTAATTGGAAGGTCCTGGTAAAAGAAACCCGACAACGCAAACTAGAGGTCTATATCTCGATCCAGTAAAAAATGGCAGCTAATTGAAATTCTCAGAAGTTAAATTTAACTTACAGAATAAGTTTGTGAACCAGCATGATCGGACCATGGGAACGGGGTTTAACGGGGGGTTTTATGGGGTAAAAAAAGTCTTTTCTAATTTTTTTCCCTTAAAACACACTATTTATCAATTTTCCTCCAGACCTTTTTAAAGAGCTTAAAAAAATAATTTTGTATATCAAAGTGTTTTTTTTTTAATAATTAGTTACCTACGGAAAAAAAAATTAAAAAATTGTTAATTTAAAATTCCCATGTTATTCTTATGGAGAATATTATAATATGTTGTAGTTGGCCTTTTTGGATAAATTTTGATCAAACTTGGCGTTTTCATATATTTCATACTAAGCTATTGATATTTTAATAAAAAACATTCTTTATTAGTTTCCCTGTAGCAGCTTACCTAGGTACTCGGTATAAACATAAATGTTAATTTAATAGATTAATAATTGAAAATCAATCCAGGCAAATGGAAATTCGCTAAATCGGCAGGTTTGCTGCAGCGGTGGTATTTTTGTAAATCATGGTTACCTATCCGTTGATTTGGTTGTTTTAAATTTCCTGGACGAAAGGTTGGCTGTGAAATAGCACTTCATAACAATAGGGAAAATATAATGGAGTTAGTTATAGTATTCACGATAAGCATAACCATAGACAATATTATAAAGGGAATGAACAGGTTCGTTCCCCAAAATTAACACTGTTAGAGGATATAAATGAATTTCACTCAGTGAGGCAACGATTAAAGTAAGCACCCCAAGCAGGTATTACGCAACTTTGCCCACTTAACTTTTGGTGTTTTGTTTTTACAATTATTGAAACTTCAATTTTACTTCCATATGTTGTATGAAAAAACATATTAGAGATACAAATTTGAAACAAAAATAATTATCATTTATAAAATAAGATTAGATAAATCATAAATAAAATGGTTCACATAGTACTTTATACCCAGTTACGTGCCCATACATGCGTCTTAAAAAGAAGAAAAAACTTATATACGTTTAACACGTTGTCTACTAGCCATCACACTCCTCTGTGAGGACTCTCGTGCGATCTGGTATTGAATGTGTAAAAAAAATTATTTTTTAAGTTATATTAGTTAAGTTGTTATATAAGTTATAATACTTAAGTTTTAAAATATATTCTTTTTCAATCTCAGTCTCTAAGCAATTAAATATTAACAGTTATATATTTAGGTTACATTTGTTCAGTGACATTCAAGACACCATACTCATTCATTCATTGTTTCACGTACAATTGGATAAATAAATAACTTTCACAATCATCCTAGCCTTCTGTCGTTTTTCTAATGAACTTATGAGCATTATAAAATACTGCAATCCTGAGTTGTTGCTATATGGGTTAGATTGTGCTGTGAATTCTGACGGATTGCACTTATACAGGGTGGTAAAAAAGTCCCTGGACAGTTAAATATTTTAAAAAATAATGCAGATAGAGCTACAATACTTGGTACAAAGTTACAGGGCATAAAACTATATTTTAACACATATTCAGTGATCCAATAACTCTTCAGGGGGACGGCCCACAAGGAGTCGAAAGAAAATCTTAAATGGAAGCATAGGTCAATATGCACATCAAATTAAAGGTATTTTTTAGTAGAATACAATGCCGCAAACCGCACTTCAAAAGGTTGACCCCGCACAAAATGACAGTTGTTCAAAGATTCATTTAATTTACATTGCTATTATACGCTTTATCCTCAGGGGGCACAGCCCTAGGAATCGGAAGAAAATTGTTAACGTAAGCATAGGTCGATATGCACATCAAATTAAAGGTCTTCACTAGTAGATTACGATGCCGTAAATTCAAGCTCGAAAGAATGCCTGAGTAAAAAATGGCAGTCGTTCAAAGATTCAAAATGGCGGATTCAAGAAATCTTTGAACATCTGCCATTTTGCGCAGGATCAACCTTTTGAAGTGCGGTTTGCGGCATTGTATTCTACTAAAAAAGACCTTTAATTTGCATATTGACCTATGCTTCCATTTAAGATTTTCTTCCGACTCCTTGTGGGCCGTCCCCCTGTAGAGTTATTGGATCACTGAATATGTGTTAAAATATAGTTTTATGCCCTGTAGCTTTGTACCAAGTATTGTAGCTCTATCTGCATTATTTCTTTTAATATTTAACTGTCCAGGGACTTTTTTACCACCCTGTATATGAGAAAAAAAACTCATAATAATTTCAGTAAGTGATCTAATACTCTCACAATCAGTTGCTGTTTACAAAGAAAATGTTATTAATTTTCATTAATTTGAACAATGAATAAGTTTCCTTTTTATAATAATTTACTTTTTAGTTATTTGATGTCACGTTTCGTTTATGTTTACTTTCGTTGTCTATTCGATGGTAAACTACGAACAATAAAATCAGTAATACGATGGATTAAGAGGAGCCTAAATACTACAAGTATACCTAAAAACCTACTAATTAGAACACTATGTGATACGTGAGCTTGGGTCAAATAATAGACTTAAGGCTTACTTAAATGGGTTTCAGAGCTGCCAAATCGACCAAATTCTTCAACCTGTCAAGAGGTACCAACTCGAGATAAATATCCTCCTGGTGATCGGTTGTTACAGATTTAGTGCAGCTATATTGGCAACACTGAGAGATACATCTCTGTATAGACAATATTTGTACTTTCATTGCTTGTTAAGTAATTTTAATCAAAAAAATAACCTTTCTATTGAACAGTATGTCTTTTTGCCCACAGAATACCGTGTCATTTACATCTAAATTCTTTTTCAACAGTGTGCTTTGTTTTATCGATCGTTATGTTATATGCACGGAATTAAATATTCTCACCTTTAATAAAGTACTTTTTGGCATAACCGCCACTTTTTGTACATCCCCAAAATAATACTTAAGAGACTACCACTGTATATATACTGGACATTTTTAATTCAGCCTATATGTTGTGAAACTTATACTATAGTGTTTTACATTTAAGAGTGGAGCAAGGTTCTTGTGACTCTTTACACTGTATTTAAACATAACTACTTTTAAAGAATTAGTACAATTGTTGAGTTATTAAGATTTTAACAAACGCAATCACAGTACATAAACCTGTATAAACGAATTATTTTTGACAATGTGTTTTACTTTATTCTGGATTAAGAACTTCTTCAACAGAAACCGTCCGGTATCTAAAACAGAATCCCACTTGTTGTATATTATTTTATTTAATAATATAATATTTTATTTGCAGATCTTGGACCCATCAAATTAAACAAATACCTTAAAAGAATTATAATTAATTTAAATCGTGTCAGTCATACAAGTTATTATAACACTACATTCCATTGAACAAGTTGATAGTTCAAGTCTAGCAACTTTTTTAAATTCCGGTTGATATTAGTATTAGTACCAATATTACTACTGATGATAACAATAATAATAATAGTTGATAATTCCATATAATACTGAAAATATGTCATAATCTCTTTTAAAAAATTAGTTTGTACTCCAAATACAATTTTTGATCAATATTCATAAGCATACAGATTGGGGTAAACTGAAACATAGCAGTATAACATAAAATCTCTGTTTATTCATCGTATCGGTTGCAAATACGACAAAAGTATTGTAAGTGCAATGCGTTTATGTATTGAAAGTCAGCTGCAAGCCGTTGTGTAACCTTACTTTGTTGTAACAGAGCAGAGCTTTTATTATGTCTACCTCAAATTTCACACGGTCGATCACTATTCTAATGAATTACTTGATACATGGCAAATATTTTAATAGCAGACAGTGGGAGACAGTTAAACTGATCATTTTTACCATCTTCTGCTTATAATATAGGTTTTCCTTTAGTAACGAGGACGGCTAATTATTGCTATGTTTATACCATAACAGTGTTGTCCTAACTGTCAACTCTACACCTCCATTATGTTTCACTCGCTGTCTCCAGTGGTTTTAGAAAATGTTCCTAATAGTATGAAATGCATGTATTTAAGGGAATTTATTTTTGCACCCTTGAATATGTTTTTGTTTTATTGACATTTAGTTATCAGACTAGCAGGATATAATTTGAATATCTTTGTAATACCTGTTATGTAATTTGTGATGACCGAAATCCCCAATCTTGCTCAGACAAAATTGTTCATGAACGATGAGCCGATCGTTCATAACGATCCCATACCAAAACCACACACATTTTATACTGTTCAATAATTCCATGGAGTTTTATTAAAAACGAACGAAAGTATATTCAGTCGTTTCGATTAATTTAAATGGTTCACTAATTTAAAAATGTTTTACCCTCATTTAAAAAATCTTAGCAATATGTAAGGTGACTAAATATTTTATTATGCAGTTTTAAGATTATGTATATTTTAAGCTTGTGCACTTGAACTGCTAACCATAGCTGTATTTTACATAAGAAATCAATTATCGTTCGGAAAAATTTAAACCTAACCCAACATGGTATTATACATTGCTTCCTGTGCCACCGCTCAAAAATATTCTTTTTTTAAGAGTTAACTGCAGGAGAGGCACAATAGTCGATTGTTTGCCTGAGCCTGTAATATTCACGATAGCAGCATGAATCAGTACGACAGCATGAATCACATTTACATTACACCCTTTTATTTCGCCTTTTTTATTTTACAAAGTAGCAGTGCTTATTCTGCTCCACAGTTTTGGTTTTTGTTCTTGTCTTCACCAACTCCTTGCGCTTGGTGATGAAGATTTGTAAACTAAACTGTAAAGTGGTGGATTAGCAATAGACGTTGCTAATCCACTCATTACTCCTTGTAATGATGTGTCTGTACTCGCCTTCTATTCCAACAGCGAGTGGTATTATTAAAACCACCTCGAAGATTTTATAATTTTTGTTACCACTGTATTCTGTTGGATGTAAAGTAAATACTTTCGTATTTAAGTCACGTTTTTCAGTTTTTACAAAATAAAAAAAACCCTTATAGCTGTTATTGATAAAAAGAGTTCCGGTCAATTTAATACAATCGCAAAGAAGGCAGTCTAATGGAAAACTTGGATGGATGATTGAATAATCTTACTTAGCAATACTGCATTAAGGGAGTAGAGCCAATTAGGCTTATTCGTCTTTCTCTTAAATCATAGTCAATTGAGTGTATACAAACAATTTATCCTAGTAATCAGGAAGATAACTAAGTGATTCAAAATGAAGGATATTTTTATTAAAGAAATGCCACTTTTTATTATGAAATGCAGTAAACTTCCACCAATAAATTTGTTATCATCATAACTAGGAGTAATTTACCCTCGATCGGAAAAGCTAGAACGATATGAATATCATTTATGCTAGTCATATTACTACTATTATAACTATAGTAACTGTTCCTAGTTCAAAAACTATTTCCCCATATCCAGTAATATTTATTGTTAAGTGGGAACCTCATGGTGAATATTTTTTTATGAAATAGTATTCATTGCATGCATAATTGTCATTTCCAACAATACATTCTAGTACTGTAATTAGTATACTACTATTAAGTACTAATTGGACCTCATACGTGACTTCCTATTTCATATAAGCTAACTATGGCTATGACAATTTGATTAGACGAATAATTATTGCATCTAATTATACAAAGATATGATCAAAATAAGATGTGTTCAAGATATGATCAAGACTTTTAGAACATATCTTGATCAATGTTCAAGATATTCTTATTTTCACCTTGCCTTTTTCTTATTTTAACAATTATCTGTAGTAATATTAAGTGATATACACCATTACAGCCGTAAATCTTCATCCTTTACGTTAATGATGAAATATAATATACTTTTAATATAGTGTTTATAGTGTTAGTGTACGTTAAGAAATAAAAGTACGATACCTGAAACCCAAAACAATGTTAGAGGTCTCAGAAAAGACTTAGCGGCAACCTTTAGTATATTCAAACTCGATCAAACTAATACATACCTTCGTAAATGTATATAAAAAAAATTATGTTTATATATTTTTATTGATAAACTTTATGGCAAAGCTTTAGGCTGGAAGAAGCGTTAATTTATTAGAAGCCCGTGTATGGAAACTTTCTAGAAACACATCCGTGATTTTATAACATTGAATATAATATCTCTTGGACAAAAATGTATCAAAAATATTTAAGGTCTTCTCGAACTTCGTGACATCTGCCTTCACACGTCTGCATCAGGTCGACTGTCTTTACCTGGATTTTGCTAAGGCGTTCGATCGAGTTAGCCATATTCACCTCATTGCTAAGCTCGAAGCTCTCGGTATCGCTGGCCCTCTTCTTGCTTGGATTCGGAGCTACCTTACGGGAAGAACCTTACGTGTGAAATTTGCTTCATATTGCTCTAGGTCTACGGTGCAAGTGACATCGGGTGTGCCTCAGGGTTCCTTATTAGGACCTTTCTTGTTCTGTATATTTATTAACGATATTGCGAAGCCTCTTGCATGCAAGTTCCTGATTTTTGCTGACGATGTTAAAGTTTTCACCGAGGTCACATCCACCCAACAACAAATTGAGCTTCAACAAGATCTGAGGAAAATTGAAAATTGGTGTTTGGATAATTCCATGCAACTGAATGCAAAAAAATGTCAGGTGATGACTTTTGGAAGAACCAAAACGCTGCTGTCCTTTAACTACTATCTTCACGGTGCGCAACTGGATAGGACCCTATCGATTAAGGATCTTGGAGTTTATCTCACACCTAGCTTGGATCCTGGACTTCACATTGCTAAAATCTGTTCCAAAGCTAATTCTGTTCTTGGGTTGATAGCCCGGTCTTCTAGAGGTTCTCTATCTACAGCATCAGTGAAGGTCTTGTACAACTCTCTTGTCCGTCCCATCTTGGAGTATGCTTCTCCTGTGTGGTCTCCTTATCAGGTTGGCCACTGTAACTCCCTGAACATGGTCCAGAGGCGCTTTCTCCGGCTGCTTGGTGTAAGAGATGGCATTAACTACCTCGACGTGAACGTCCACTTGATTGCAGTAGACCACGGTGTGCTTTCACTTACATCACGAAGAGCCGCTTTTGATCTCCTACTACTCTTCAAGATCATCAATGGTCAGGTGGACAGTCCTGAACTTCTTGAACTGATTAACTTTCATGTCCCAGTCTCCACCCGAAGATATCGACCCTTCTCCAAGCATTACCAGCCAACTGCCTATGCTTACCATAGCACAGTTCCCCGTTTACTTCGTCTGGGAAATGCAGCTCAACTTGAGTTCTTCGGGCCTTCCTTGCCACTCTTTAGGAGAGTAGTGTTTAAGTGGGCTGCTGACCAGATCCAGCTTTAGTCTTTGTGCTTTTGGTGGTGCCTATAGAGGGCCACACTTCAAGTGCCACATGTGCAGTGAAGTGAGTGTGTTTTTGGTGGTGCCTCTAAAGGGCCACACAATCAGTGAGAGGAAGTGCCAACTGCCAAGCAATATTATTCTGTCAATTCAAGTTTTTCTTTTTGTCTGAGATTTATCACTGTATCGTTTTCATTCTTAATATTTTAATCCCTGTTAAATTTTTTTAAATCTTTATCAATTGTTGCTACTCCTTGTTGTTGTTTTCTATAGTTTTTAATGATATATTCCTTTCAATTATTTGTGTTATTTCTATCGTTGATTGTTTATCTTCTCGAATATTAATATCTTGAAATATAATAATTTGTAATATAACGGGATTGTTATTTATTTATATTGTTATGTATCATATTGTTATTTATTTATATTGTTATTTATTTATATCGTTATTTATTTATATTGTTATTTATTTTTATTGTTATTTATTGTTGATTTTTCTATCGATTGTCTTATTGATTTTGTGTTTAAGCTGGAAACTGTTTTTCGCTCATTTTCAAATGGCTCTGTCGTTGTATGTATGTATAATGCACAATGTTAATGTAATCTTGATAAACCCACTTGTAAAATGGTGTTTGCCGTCTAATAAAAATGAAATGAAATGAAAGGTAAAAATATTTTTTAGGCCAAGAAAATGCAAATTTTAAAATAACTCTTTTGTATACTTGAATCAAAATCATACCCATTTTCATGAAATTCTTACAAAAAAACATTTACACTTATATGTTTCAAGTAAATATAATATCACGAGGGTCGTAAAAAGATTTGTGCGTGAGTATAAAAGAAAAATAATATAATTCAAGGAAAAAGGGGGTTTTCTAGAGTATTTTTTACGAATATAATTCGGGAAATTTACATAGATGAATCATACGTTTACATTGAATTAGAATTTACATTGAGTGAGAATAATACATAGAAGAGCATAATATACTGCTCTATAACGAAGACACATTATCCAATGATCGATTTGCGTGTACTGTGCAGCAGTAGAACTTAATCATTTGATGAGTGCTTTTTGAGATAGTAGTAAGCATGATGCTATTATTAAAACGAACTGTACAGTTTCTTAACAAAGCTAAATCCATGGAAACTTATAACAAAAACGAGAATCTGTGTCGCCTGTTACGTCTTATCACTAATTAATCCTGGTGAAATAGGGTTGTTAAAAAACAAAAACATAATCCATTGAACTAAAAAATTGAAAATAGTAAAAACTTACTCGGCTGTTTGGTCTCACGTTAAAACAATGGAATACTGATGAAATTGTGTTTCCTTTTATGAGAGCTTTTACCGATCAGATCTTATGGAAAGCCTCTAACTACTTACTTCGTATTTGTCTTAGTTATAAGTTTTCTGAATGTCTGAGTAACGGTAAAACCGGTCTCATGAAGTGCTTGTTGTTTTAAGTCGGTGAAATGTAATATATTAACTGAACATTTGTTGATAAAGGCAAATTGATTTGGCATTTATCGTTTGTGTGCAAAAAAATAAATTATGAAAGATCTAGTTAATATAGAACTTGTACTAAAATAAGTTTTTCATCATTATTTGATTTGTAGATTTTTGAATGTGTAGTAAACTAATATATTGTTATACTGCTTTAATCAAGTGCCAAATATGTGTTTTGTCTTTTAGTATTAATCCTTCCGAAGGTTTCACAGAACTCTGATATACAAGCCTCAGTCCGTGATTTAAGTACAATAATGTTTTAGGACTGTCCATACACATATTTGTAACGTACGATTGAGTATTTATTGGTATTTTAACTGTTGTTAATGATAATGAAATTATATAAATAATAATAATCAACAATGTTAACATTTAGGGATTATAAAGGAGTAACAACATGGTGAATGATAACCTCAAATACCTAGTGAATGAGGTTCGAAGTGATCTTGTAACAGATAGTAATTGTAAGTGAGTTACAACAGTTAGTTGTTGAGTAGTATAAGGGTTATCGATGAATAGTAAAATAATGTGTCGCATATTTTTAACTACAACCACGTTTACATTGGTCGAATATTGTCATGTTCTATTCTACTATGTTATTTATACCCCATAAATTAAGAAGAAAATTTACATATTAAAATACATTACCCTATAATACTTTTTTCTTTATAGTTTACTAAAATTTGAAAACTTATATATTTAAATTGAATATATTTAAATTTTGGCAAAATCAATCCAAACAAGGGATCTAAATAATGCATTTTGACAATGAGATCAATGCGTGAAATATTTTAATAACAAATCTCTGGATCAATCGTAATATGGAATTCCAACAATTCAATTTTCCGTATACAGTATTAAAGCATGAATATGTATAGTTCATAATAAATCACATCATGACCACTAGCAAACCCAAAAGCGCAATTCTAGGTAACATAATGATACCGAAATCTAATGGGAGCATAATACTCGTAAATCCGATTAACTGTGGCTGCCGTGGTGACCTCTCATAGGAAACAAATTGGACTGAACTGCCTAAATAACTCTAACACACTATATTGACTTTGAGGCCTCTACACCCACATAGGTCCCATGCATCTATTTGTAGAAATCCAGTTCTATTTTTTTTGAAAGATCGAATAATTCAAATGATAACTATGGGGAGTCTAGAATGCCTACTTTTAAACTGATCCAAATAATCAGCCTAAGAAACAAGCTTTGAGTAGCTGCCATTAGGAGACTTTTTACAAGGATAACGTTAAATTGTTCTCTAATATCTAATATAATAAATAGCTTAGTGTAAAACAGAGATGCTATTCGGTGAAATTGAATAGCATGCTAAATAGACTGCGTCTCATAATATTTCCAAGCTTCAAAGAAATCACAAGTGTATCAACTCCATAAGCACAGCTTCAAAAGAATTGGAATTTATGGTTAGGTCTTCTGGAAATAGTTTGAGTGCTGATGCAACTAAGCCTCTTTCCCTAGCAGTATATGTAGGTTGGTACTTAAACAATGCTGTGTCAACAAATCAAATGGCACATATCAAAGCAACAAAGCACATATCAAGCACCTTCTGGAAATAGTTTGAGTGCTGATGCAACTAAGCCTCTTTCCCTAGCAGTATATGTAGGTTGGTACTTAAACAATGCTGTGTCAACAAATCAAATAGCACATATCAAAGCAACAAAGCACATATCAAGCACCTCCAACAGATTAAGGACAATTTTTGAAGGATTCTGGGAAGAATTTCAGCTTTGACTATTGAAAAATATAATAAAGCCTAATGGAATAGTATTTTGGACTCGAAGCTCAATTAAATTATGACATCCGCACGAGACCATGTTCCTGCGAAAGACATTTTCCTCGGTGAACTGTACCGTTATGACATTCAGATCTACATTGACTTAAAAGTACCAGGTTGAACCCGTTCTTCTAACCTCTTCTGGCCCTCTTGGTCCACTATAAATAAGCATTGAGCAGTCCATTACGACGTATACAGAATAAGGGAAACTTGATCTCGTATAACTTTGATGTCTTAAAATATAGCAGGTGAGAATTTTTTCTACTGATATATTAACTTAAATGTATGTTTTTTGTTCTGTTTATGTGATATTTAGTTAATTGCATGTCTACATTTCTGTAGTGTTTTACATTAGGTTTTACATAAGGACTTTTCATGTAAACATATATTTATTTATGAAACACATTTAGTCTAATTTTTTTAAGAGGTTGGTGGCCTCCTTTAACCTTGCATTTGCCCGTCCACATATACTAAAAATCTGTGCGTGGAACGTATCCAGCAAAGCAAGGGGTGAGTCGGTACAGTACGAAGGTGAACTGTACTGATAAATTTTATTGGCAGTGACCAGGATCAGAACCCACTACATCACTGCCTTGAGCCCCAAGTCCGTGACGCTACCAACTGAGCCACCAACTCACCAACAAGTAGGCCTACATCTTTAATTAAAAAAAGTACTCTTAGTCGATTACATAAAATATAATATTTTTTCTTCCAAAGTAAAAAATGTGACTTAGTGCTAGATATTTTTATTTCAAAATTAGTGAAGAAACTAGTAAGAATAGACTACTATGAGAAATACACGATCTAAATAGATCTAAAAACATCTCAACTGCGTATCACTAAACTAAGCCTTATGAGTAAACACATAGACAGATTATGATCAAAAGTCTAAACTAAATGCACTTAATTACAATTTTTGCTTGAATTAATTACATAGTTTGACAGTTTACAGCTATCTTACTCCTGTTCATAAGGGGGAGTGAGCAGGTCTAGTGGTAGAGCTTGGTGATTTCGGGACATTAGAGGTCCCGGGTTCAATTCCTGCCAATCGCCAATGGATCTTATCTATGTGATAATGCCACGACCCTCTAGGACTAGCCTGAAGTAATGTGTAAATCAGTTCCGGGATAGAACCCAGCGCTCTAGATCGTAAAGCATTACAAATCACTAGTGTTTATTGAAATTAAAAAGCAATCTAGTCTGTAGCCATTGTATCTTACATATATAACCCGTCAAATACCCTACAATATAATGAAGATGTATAATTATAATAATAATTCAAAATAAGCTATTATTATTTACAAACCTACAAATCCAATAATATAACTAACACACAGGTATGTGTATTTAGATCAAATATACTAAAAAATCATTTGTCATATAAAGAAAAAGGAAGAATGTCTTCCTAGTTTGTTGAAAATTATTCGTTTTGCTATTTTATTTCTATACTTTATAAATATAGATAAGGGCTTGAATGCCGGGACACCTCATCTCTTTAAATAATCATGGTGTTTGAATAATAACCTTACTTATAAAATATCGTTTAAATCAGTGTAGTCATCTGAAACAACTTAGAAATAGTATTTAAAATCAAAAATAAGGTTTTCCAAAACAAATGTAAAACTGTATACATGTTAAACTTTTAGCCTTTTTTATGTGTACACAAGAAGGAAGCTCAGGCTCAAGTAGGCTTCACACTTGGTTTGCTGCAAAATTTATGAGTCTGTTAACTTCCTGTATATTTATGGCGTTTTGTTGAGATGGAAAACAGGCTTTTACTTACAACTTTTTATTCACCTCTACTGGCTTGTATTGCACTTTAATTTAGTGCAGAGTCTTCGTTTTTTTATGAACTATGCATCAAACATATTTTGGTCGTCGTCTGTTTATAGTTATGTTGTATATGTTCTGTTTTAGATCAAACTTATGAACTTATCATCGTATTAAATTCATGAATATGGGATCAGGGGTTAGGACTTACTTGATTGCATAATTATCTCAATAACTATTTATTCAACTATTGAAATTCTGTAAGAAGTTCAAATAATTGATTATTTGGTTTTTTAGTTTTGGAAATTTTTTCTTGCATAGCTTGTAAAAAGAACAAACTTGACTCATCCTCAGTGGTTTACTATAGTATACCTAAAACCGTGGATTACTATATTTTGGCTGAAGTAAAAATATAAATAATTTTCGTTAAAATGTAATTTAAATTTATTCCTCTTTTTTAGGGGAGACTGGGGTAATGGCAGTCACCTAAGTAAGAATCACCATAAAAACGAAGATTTCAGTTTAACGACTCCTATTCTCATAGATATATGTTCCAAATATAGTTTTGCACCATGTAAACCTAAGAACGTTAACCTAATCTATTACTTTAGGAGTAAAACCAAAAAAATTGAAAAAGTTTCTTTGAAAGCCATTACCTTACTCTTGGGGTAATGAAAGTCAGTATTTGTTGCAATTGGTTTGGACCTAAATTAATAGAAAACATCAAAATTAATTAATACAAACGTATTTTCCCCCCTATAAATATGTTATCAATACCAATAATGGCTGTAATTAATCGCCAATTGATGCACCCTGGCAAGCGACGAATGTTTTCGATGGGCACAGTAATATGCGCATTTCTGGTGGTCCAGGCAAATGTTATCTTGAAAAAATACATGCCTAGACTGCTAAAGTATATTCTAGGCAGCTGAAACGTTAAATGAATGAAAAAAATTGTTTTGGGTGATGGTTGAAATGTAATTCAGTGACCCCCGTCACCCCAAATCTGTCGACCCTCATTACCCCAAACGCATGGTTTTCTTTAACATTAACTGAAATAATTATTGTAGCATAACTCAAAGCGTAAAACTACAGAATTGTATAATAACTCAGCAAATTCTCAGCAAACTTTTTTCAGCAAACTCTCAATCTGACCCGTCTAAAGTATATTTCATGTGAATATCTCAATATAAAGCAGATACAATTTTACAAGAGATAACCTAAAATCACTCATTCTTCAGTAACACGCAGATCTGTAATGGTATTTTTAAAAATGAGACAAGGTAGTATCTACTCAAAAGGCCACCAAACAAAAGAACTTCACAAAACTAACCACGTCAACTACATCTTAAAAAAATGAGATGACCTTCATTACCCCGTGACCGCCATCACCCCAGTCTTCCCTATATTTTTGTACGTTGTACTTTATTTTCTTAACCATAACAATAAAAGTTAAACCAAAAAATGTTCACCATATTCGTCTGAAACGCACACATAGGGCTGAAAAGGGAATCATAATTTTTTGTTCATTATTCTCAAAATTACAACTAATTGTGGTCCAAATATTGCAGGTAAAGTTGACATTTCTCTAATATAATAATATCTCAGTGTGGTCGTTAGGGTTCAACATGACCTGATACTTATGTACATCAAAAGTTACCTAAACAAAACTTGAGTCGTGTAGACTTTCTTTGAACTCTTTGAGCTCCGTTCATTATGATGCGGCCCCTTAACCAGTAAAGAGATGTTGAGTTGAGCGTTATAACAACCAGTGTTTAAACGATTATTTTAGGCAAAAATAATAATGGTGTTCATATGAAATTTCTCATTCCTCAGCTAGAGTAAACTTTTGTTATACTCTACTTATTATTGGGAAATTTCCCAATTTTCCGTGTGAATTTAAATGTACTCATTTCTATTTTGTGACAAACATTCGTCTATTTTCGTTATATACAGTATGTCACGTATTTTTCAATATATTTTAAGTATATTTGACAAGAACATTTATTTCATAAAATTCCAGTCTCTCTGTCAACAAAATATGACATCTTAGATGCTTACCTATCCGTTTATATTACAGACTTAATAGCTTCAATCATACTTAAAATCAAACACATTAAAACATCCGTATGAAGTTTCTCTGTATGTGTTTAAAATCATTTAACCACATACACCTATAGACCTTTAGGGTATTTAGTGACGGTTACAGAAAGTATAAATATACTATAATAATTTAATGAGGTGTATAACCTCATCATAATAAAAGCTGGATTGTAAATTACTTGATGATTGTAAGAGATGAAATTTGATGTGGGGTCGGGTTTGTTTCATAAGTAAGGAAATTCCAACGTCAAAAAATATCTCCCCACATACCACACGTCACATATGACAAGCATTTCCGCTTTATTTTTTAAGTGGGAACACCTGAGTATTACATCTACATTCAAATCTTGAAAGGGTATGACATGCATTTCTATATTTTAAAATACAATTGTTTTATCTTACATTTAAACACTATATTTCATACAACATAAATTCAAAAATCAAATGTCAAAATCTCTATTCCTTCATGGCTATATTCCTTTATGGAATACAAATTTTTTATATTTGATTTTAGAATCTATGTTATATGTAATATAGTGTTTAAATGTATGATAAAACAATTTTATTTGATTGTGATGATGTAATTGCAAATCAAAGTGCAGCAATATGACGCAAAAAAGATGTATCATTATAATAACTACAAATTGTATGACATTCAAGTACATTATTTAAAAATATGCGTATTGCAATTGTGTAGCTTCAAGTAATTTAATTTAAACAGCAAAAAGTTGGTTGAAGGAACAAACTTAAAAAAAAACTATAAGAATAAGGGAAACAAATAAAATGTGAAATACATATTGTTGTGACCCAGCAATATTTCGCATTCTTGAGACTAATAATAGTTAGGCTTGTTAGTTCCCCTTTAAATTTCCATCGGAGGTTCTGGATATTATGAGAAGATATAAACAAAGTTTTAATTTTTTTTTTTTTTAACAGTTTTGTGTGCCAGTACCAGCTAATTGGACTTAACAAATTTAGTACAAGAATTTGTTCCTCAAGTTTTATGTTTCGGTTAGTTATAGTTCATAAACGAAATTATTCATGTGCGAAAAAAGGTTTACGGCAACAGGAATTAAATGCTCAAAGGAAATTATAGCACCCACAGTAGATTCATAGAAAATATCGCAAACGCATAGGCTTATTCCATTTAAGCAACACTATGAGATAATACTTTATGAATTTCACTCTTTTAAGCATTATTTAAATTAAGCTGGAATTAAGGGGTTTTCCCCACTTGTATTTAAATAGTAGTTTGGGTCTATAGTTGTTGTAGATTCAATGATCTTGGTTTTTAAGAATGCCAATGTATTGTAAAGAAATACCATTTAAGGCTAATATAATTAACATTAACCCACATCATGGTTATGAAATAAGAAGACATATTGTGGAATAATTCATAAATTACTTCGATTTTAGTTTCATGCCCATACATGTTTTGTAAAAGGTCGAAGTAAAAATATGGTTCATACATACTCAACAATATTGATGAACATAAGTTAAATCAAAGACCAGATTATAATGTTTTATCATAAACGTTATACGTGATAGACTTAAAATACATTTAGGACATCTTTCTATCAAATCTCTAATCTGAGTTTATGTTTTCCTGTAAAGTTTAATTAAAAAATAACATTTAGTACACTTTTATGCTTTTAAAGTATAATTCGGTTTTTAGAAAACCCCTAAAGCTTAAATTTTAAACTGATAAACTGTAATTGCAGTTATATTCTGAACATGCGAAATAATATCACACTAATAAGCGTAAGAAAGGCGCAGATATTTTATTTCCAAAATAATATTGTAAAAACTAAATGCTTAGCTTTCATATTTATGAGATTCATATATTACATAAAGTGAAAAAAGCTGTCCCAAATAAACCTGTATTTCCTCAAATTACAAACTCAATCGATATTAGAAAAACCAGAGATTATATCGAGGGGTATGAATCATAGAAAAACACGTGATACGCTTATATTTACTGACCTGACTAATTAAAGTATACTTGATTTGGAATCACAATTTAAATTGAATTAAAAGAAAAAATAAATTAAAATTTTGTACCAGAAGTTCAGTTTTTAGAACTGAAACACAAAACCAATTTCCGTTTAATATTTTACTTAACAAACAGCCTGTATAAGCGTGACATTGCTATCGCCAATTCTGAATCCTCTCATCAAAAATATAGATGGAAGCACCTGCGCTAGGGAAGAATAGCAAATGACAAGCTAGCAGACATTGAAGTAGAATCTGGGCAAAACAACCTCATATTCAAGAGAGAGGAGAAAATTGGAACCTTCAGGGGTTTATAAGACACTTTTTTAATGAGGTGTTCGGAACAGATAGGATATGAATCAACAGTGCCCATCCCTTGGTCAAAGATATCAAGGCAATCATAGGTCATATTTCTGAAGATACCAATAGTTCATACATCCTTAGTAAAATTAGGAGACTGCGGGGTTTTTGTTATAATAAACATAGGAAATTCCGTTGTGAAATTAGGGACAAACGGTCATACCTTATGTCAGTGCGGACTAAAACACAACGAGTGACGGGTAAGGTGAAGATGCAGGTAGTCCACGATCATCTTCGTTGAAGGGGCTCAAGTTTATGTGGAAGGAGAAATGTCTAGGATCTGGTGGACCCAACGGCGCATCGTCCTTAAAGACCTTTTTCGACATGATTTTTTTCGACTCAATTGCCAAACTGCCAAATGAAAAGGTAGACAGTCACAATGCACAGCAGGAAGACAGTCTACGATATACGCACTTTTTAACAGCAAAATCTAGTCCACATTGATTGCGTTGACCAAAGAGAGCTGAATGTAGAGGAAATCAGCAGATAAACTGGAGGCTCATCAAACTATTCTAAAAGATTTACTCAGTAACTATAGCATTAGTCGTTGCCCTTGAAGTCCAGGTTCGGTCAAAAGTGTAAGTTGGTGTTTTTTAAAGCACGTTTTTAAAAACAAGTAACATTTTATTTAGTGCAGTGTGCAGAAGTAATTTCATAAAAATGTATGTCTCAATAATTGTATTGTATCCCGTTCAATGGCTGCTCGCTAATTGAAAAGTAACGAATAAGAAATAACAATCCACAATGATTGCAAATGGAGACATGCACGTTCAAATCGCAGGAAAACCTCTAATGGTGAGGGATACCGTCAAGACCTTGGGTGTGGTACTTGACAGTGGCCTCATTTTCTCGGACAACATCACTAATGATTCCCAGGTGGCTTTGGGAAGGCTGCGTGGTCTGTACCGGTACAAAAAGATCCTGCCAGAGACAGCTAAGCTGCAGCTGGTACAGTCACTAGTGTTGTCAGTGCTCCATTACTGTTTTCCTGCATACGGCAACAGCATCTCAAGGGAAGAGATGTCCCGATTGCAAAAAGTGCAGAACTCCGCCATTCGTTTCGTTTACGGTATCCGTAAGCGTGAACGCGTATCCCCATTTCGGGATGCTGCGGGGTTGCTGCCAATGGGTGCCGTATGCAGGGCGCAGACTTCACCGGGTCTTGGTTCAGCAAGAGCCTAAGAACTTTGTGGAGAGGCTTGTGGCACGTGGGGAGGTGACTCAACGTGTGACCCGGCAAAACGCCTTGCTCCAAATTCCAAAAGTAAGACTAGAAGTGGGTAGAAAAGGGTTTTGTTACTTTGGCCCAAAGATATATAATGATCTCCCCTTGGACCTAAAACAGCTGGGGTCCTGGCTTTCAAAAGAAAAGTAAAGGAGATGTAAAGTATTGTATATAGATTATAATTTTGTTTTGTTTTGCTTTGTCATACACATTGTTTTTGTATCATAATTTTTGTATATTTTTAAGTTAGTTATATTGACATGAGTTATTTTGTAAAACAGTTCTTGTACTGAAAGACGCTCGCAAATAAACATATGTTAATGTTAAAAAAATGTAATAAACATTTTTGTAATAAACAAAATGTAATAAACAGCATTTTTATTTATTTATTTATTTATTTATGATGATTATTCATAATAGTTTAAATTTAATTTCCTAAATGGTAATCAAACTTCATTCGTTTTTTTATCTACTATTCGTTTAGACCTTAACAGTGTGTTGGTTATTTTCCTTAGCTATTTAGTAATTATATTTGCTTTTTTCTTTGTATGTTTTAATTTTATCTGAAAGATTTTGGAGAAGTTAGTTTTTAGTTGAATTAGTAAATCGTTTATTCAATAAAGTAGCTTTTTATAGTGTAAAGTAATTTAATGAAATTAAAATATTTATTGCAAGCATCGTCACAATAAATGGCGGATCTGTATCAGGTTTCTAACAATTTTTAACTTTGTAGTTACCTCCAAAAACTGTAAAGGAATAAATATTTATGTAATGTTAACTGTAAAGTAAATTTGACGTCGTCCTGAAAACTCGCCGAATTTTAAGCCAGTGGTAGTAATTAAAAGCTACAGCAGTAATTCAACTCTGACTTAACAAGGTAATGCTAGGAATAACAACACTCCTCTTAAATATTTTCAGAAATTTGTATTAAATTTAACAGAAAGTCCACCCGATATAATTACGTAAAAGAACTATTGAACAAGTGTTTAACAGTGGTAAATCATAATTTAGGCTGATTAATTAAATCACAACCACAAAATTTATACTCGACTCTTGCTAAGGCCATTAATGTAATGAGCTCCCTTCCACCCCATAACATACACACGGACACTGAAGTCGAGTGTTTGGCCAAACTGTTGCTGGTAGAGGCACTAATTAAGAACTAGTGGTAAAGCTGAAACACTTTAACTCTAGAACGTTTGATATCATGTTATTGATAAACAAGAAACCAACTAAATAAATTATTTTGGGCTATACATAAACTATGTAATACTTTGGTAATATTTTTACTTATTGTAGATGATTAAAATACATTTCTTTTGCTTGCAATATATTGGTAAGTTAATTCAGGGGTTATTGTGTTATACTATTATTATATATTATATATTAAACTATTATCATACAAAGTTATAATACATAAGATAATCACAAAGTCAATATATTGGAACGTGGAGGCAAGTTTGAAGGGGAACTAAAACCGAACTAAAACCACCCTTTATAGGATGTTTCCCATTTTAGCTTAACTGCTTTTGTGTTCTATGTTACGCGTGTTTCTGTAAAACAATTCACACGTCACGAAAAGTTGGATACATCATAGAAATGGTGTGAAATAACAATGTAATTAAGTAGTTTGTCATTTAATTCACTAACTTTTATATGACTGAAGACCAATCATTAATTATTAATTCCATTTATTTTATCTAAGATTTTGTTTCATTAAATTCTACAAGTATGATTACATTTTAAATCCTGGAAGGAATCAAATATGATCAAAATCTCTTTATTCCTGGATAAAATTATAACATGAATACAAAGTGTGTTTGCAGTAAAAATAATTTCCAAGACTTGTAATGTATGTTTAATTTTATAGAATGATTGAACTACCTTATTGATTTGTTGGAGAAATTCTGATAAATAAATTCGAATGTTAATACACCTCGAGAAATTTGTTAACAGATTAAATCCAGAACAGTACGTAAACAGTAGATTCATTTTATTCAGTGTGACTTGAAAGTCGTAAAATTTTGCAAATTATCAAAAAGAAATCGATCGACATTTATTTATCATTAATATCTGGTAAAAGAGAAATAGAAACCTTTTAAATATCTAATTCACTACTAGGTCTGCATGGCAACCAATTAAAATTTATCAGAGTAGAAAGATTGAACGAGAATAATTGCTACAAATGAATTAAAATACAGTACTCACAACGAATCAGTTCATTCTTTGAAAAGCGTTCATAATAAATCAGAAATATTTATGTTATTTGCAGCAATGCAAATGAAACATTCAAAAAGTAAACAAAAACGTTATTCTATTTGAATTAGAAAATAATATGTACTAGATAAGATGTTGAATCAAATAAATAACAGCCAATAATGTAAGCAATAAATTAATAACAGTAATAAACAACTATAATATATAATGATCTTGCAATAAAATAAGACAACGTTTTTCATGCAAATACAATAATGCCGAGTAAAAAATGAAAGAGCTCTTAAATAAATACTATAAATACAAGTGAAACAAGTTCGTCAAACAAAAATGTGTTCCTATGCCACAATTTATAATTATAAGACCGATGTTCAAATATTAAACTACACAAACAAAAATTGAAAAGAAAGCAAATAAATATAAGTAATGCAATCACAGTGATGGGAATAGAGACATATGATGATAAATACAAGAGAGAAATACAGAGTTCAAAACATTGGCTATTACGAAATAGCCATTTTTTTCTATTTCCCTTCTGAACTTGGAGACAGATGCTCCGAAGAAATTGACTTGAGCTGCTGTGTCACCACTAACCCAAAAAAGTCGAGATATCTAACAGTCGTAGGCATACAACACAGACATGTATTTTCTCCCGAAGGCTGACCTGGATCGAGTTCTTATAAGGACACCTTAACTTAAATCTTCTCAAGCAGAGCCGTCAATTTATCCATTCAACAGCTTAAAAAGGAAGGAGAAATCTAAAACTTTAGGCCTGTGCTTAAGAGGTTGCGTTGAAATAGAGTCTCCAACATTGACACAGGGGTCTGAAGGTATGTATATCCCAACTTTAATCCAATCAGCCTGACTGGTTAAACTTGAACACTGTTGAGGACAGCAATTAATTAAGTATTTGTGTGTAGTATCACTGAGTTTCCTCGTGTAATGTGATTATTTGTATTATAGGAACTATTGAAGTGCCGTTTAAACTAATATGACTATGGCAACGGTGTTACCGAAGTATGTATAATTTGCAACGAATAAACAGGATGAAATTGTATACCTTTGGTACTTAATCTGTTAAATTTGGGACCAAATAAGAAACAGCAAAGTTAGTTTTGTGAAAGAGTAGTAAATAAACGTAGAAAAAGTATTGAACAAAAAAGTAACATATTTGATTGATTTTAGTAAGTCATTGAATAGTCATTTATTCAGTCCTTAAACAATACGATATTGTAATTGACATCGTCATTATTTTTGTAAAAGTATATAAGAAGCAATACTTATATAATTCATATAATTAGACATGGAAAAATCCAAAATATAGGCTGCTCTTAGTTTAACATTTAACAGGTTTAAAAAATCTAAAAATAGGCAAACTTAACAAACTTAAATTATGGATGACAGTGAGTCTTTCTTAAAAAAAGGCTAATTATTGTCACAGGTGTGCAATGAACATAGAGGGACAAAATTTCTAACGTTAAATCACAGATGGAATATGTTAAATATATATATTGAAATACAGTGAACATGAAATGTATGAAAATTAATTACAGTTTGCAAAATCCTTTGGTAAAATCCTAACTTAAAAACATTAACATTAGCAAACAATGAGATCATATTCAAAAAAATTCCTCAATTTTGTAAAATGAATGAGATGAAAACCACATAGCTAATTTTCCTTTTAAGACATTTATAAAGGTAAGGACTTAACTTGAGGATGAAGCTTATTAAATAATTTAATACCTAAAACAAAAAGACTGTTTGCAGTTTTCTGTAGCCTTCAGTGAGGTACATCAACAAGACCCCTATTCCTTGTGTTATACCCATGAGTATCTTGGAGCAAATCATACTCATTTTCATTTTGCCTAACATTAATCAGACAATGCAGGATAAAAACATTAATGACAGTTAATATGCCAGTGTCCACAAACAAAGGTTTACAATGTGCTCTTCGGCGAGAGTTATGATTCTCACAGACTTCTTTTGAGTTACCAATATTTTATTTACATGGGTACTATTTCCCCATAACAAAACACCATAACTTAAAATACCCCCGCCGCAGAAAACCTGCCGACTAAGCGAATTTCCATTTGTCTGAATTGATTTTCAGTTAAATATATTTTAATAACATTAGGTTTAACGAGTACCTAGGTTTGCTGCTACAAGGAAACTAATAAAGTGTGTTTTTGAGGAAAATATTGATAGCTTAGTACAAAATAAATAAATTTGCCAAGTTTGATCAAAATATATAAACAAGCAAACTACAACATTTGACAATATTCTCCATAAGAATAACATGGGAATTTTAAATTTACAATTTCTTTAATTTTCTCCGTTACCAATAATCGAACAAAAATACTTTTATATACTAAATTATTTGTTTTTTAAGCTCTTTAAAAAGGTCTAAAGAGAAATCGGAAAATGTTGTGTTTTGAGGGTCAAAAGTGAGAAAAACCAATTCTTACCCCATAAAACCCCCCGTAAAGCCCCGTTCTCATGGTCCGATCGTGCTGGTTTGCGAACTCATTCAAGTTTATCCCGCTTTACACCTTTAAACCAAATTTCATCAAAATCGGACAAAAATTACTCAAGTTATCGCGTTCACGGACGTATATATATGATGTACTATTTGCATATATATATACGTCCGTGAACGCGATAACTTGAGTAATTTTTGTCCGATTTTGATGAAATTTGGTTTAAAGGTGTAAAGCGGGATAAACTTGAATGAGTATATATACATATAAGTCTATATATACATATATACAAATTTGAACGAATGGTGTTTTTGGCCTCTAAGGACATCAAAATGAAAAAGTAAATCGGTCCCGGGTCTAGGTCTTACCGTGCCACCTACGGTAATAGCTACTTCCCTATAGGGAAATTCGCTAATTGAGTGAAAAAAGCATAATACACAGACTATAAGTAATTCAGAGGCAGACTAGAGCTAAGGCATTAGTAACCCCTTTAAGAAACTAGTAGAGCTCTTTAAGTAAACGAGTTTTACAATTTATACTTATACAAGTTGGGTAAAATATAGACTGAAGTACATGAAGTACATTTATTCTAAACCAAATAGTAAAATGTTTTATATTTCAAGATTTAACTTAAAATTATACATGAGGATGAAAAAGAAGACTTAAAGGGCTTTTGCAGTTTTCATTTACTCATTTTCCTTTAAATTGTAAAAATAGGTAAAGTTCTTTTAAATCACCTGTCAGAAGTACAGTTTAATACATAATATTTAAATTTCTTACATCTCCAAAAGAAACATTAAGTGTTTTTAACATCCTTTGTAAACTGCACCAAAATACTCCGACTCTCCTTAAAAGAGGCGTTAATCTTTGCTTCAAGAATAATTTCTAAATGGGTCTTATGAAATGTTATATAAAATATTATTTTTAAAAACATTTTTGCTTAAGAATATTTATTAATATTTTATAGGCCTAATAATGGCAAATCTCTTGTAACTTTTGTTGGTTACAAAAATAGCTACAAAATGTGAACAGTGCATCAGTAAATAGACGTAAATAACCACTGCTTACATAATCAAAGTAAGCTGCAACATACTATAAATTATAACAGTTGTAAGACTGATTAGAAAGAAACATTTGGATGAATGACATCGAGCAAAGACTGTCCTCAGAGTACAGCATACTGATTATTCCCCGAGCAAATACCTCAGTCCCTAGTTCTATACCAAATCTACTATACAATTAACTACATTACATAACTACATTTGATCAAAAGTCTATTTTCTTTTAACTTTATGAATGAACGTTTATGTATAGAATATGTTTCAAGTTTATATATTTTATTAATTACAGCTAATTTATTAATTATAACTAATAAATTTAATGATAACTATTATTGTCTAGTAATATGTAAAAAAATTTAAAATATTTTAAAGACAGTATTTTTTGCTTTACTAATTACACTGTAATTATATATGAATATTACCTAGCGATACTGTTATGTGTCTGAGTTTTATTAAATATACAAAACCTTAAATTATTTGTTAAATGAGTCGCAGTTTTAAGATTTGCTTTTGCATATAATCTTCCTTTTGAAACCTCAATTTTTTTCTGCATTTTTGGGCTTATGGGATGTAGATGGTGTAATATAACCATGTATTACGTAGACTACAAAGATGATTTAGTTGCAGTTTTTACAGCGAAGGTCAGAGAATCAGTCGACAATGCCTGGATCAGGGTCAATAAATATATAAAGGGTCTCTGACTTGCACTGGTGCTTTTGAAAACGTCATGCTAACACAAAGAAAACTTCACATAGTTATTTCAATGACTACAGTGGAACGTCAAGGTCCAAACAGAGACTTGAGTGATATAACATAGTGTAATACCCAACTACCAGCCTATGTTTTACGAGAATGACCAGAACGTTTGTGATTGATTAAAAATATGTTGACAAGTTTAGAAAGATTTAAGGAAGAACGTTTAAAAGGATAAGTACGATTCTTTATAACCACGGTAAATATACAAATTACATCGAATGGTGTTTTTGGCTTCTAAAGACATAAAAAAAAAATCAAAACTGTCCTAGCTCTAGGTCTCACCCTGAGACCCACAGTAATATCTTATCCTTAATTCGATATAACGAGCTCAAAATACCTAAGTCAGATGTAACGGCTAGGATAAGGTTGCCATATAATTAGTTAGTTGTCTTCAGAAGACACAGATCAATTTCGATTTTGCTGTACAATATCTTTTGAACTGATTATTCAGAGTCTACTTGATTTTTTTTACCGTATAACATAACACAATAACTACAATATAAAACGAAAATGTTGTATTTTTCTTATTAAAATTAAACTAGGTTGCATATTTTAAAACATTTTATTATAAGTGTCCTATGTATCAGAACTGAACAATTACCTCTCCTTACATTTTTTTATATTTTTTTTATCTAAGGACGATTATTGACAACAAGTTGCGGGTTTTGTTAGCCTTATTTATTTTTATACTTACGCATTGTGCTGGACCAAGCAGAAGATGTAAGCGTCATTTTAATGTATTTCAGGGTTGCCAAATTGACCACATTCTTCAACCTGTCGAAGGGTACCAACCCGAGAGAAATATTATCCTGGTGATCGGATGTTACAGATTTAGTGCTGCAATATTGGCAACACTGAGAGAGACATCTCTTTCTATTCACTCTGCCTTCTTGGATTTTCTTGCATTGATTGTCATAAACATAGTTATGAAATACCATGTAACCGTAGACAATTTTTCCAGCCTTCGAGCTATTAAATTGATGTTTAACATGACAGTGTATACTCATGAACCGATATGTACAAAAATGAGATTGAAGGAAGAACTTTTCATTGGCGAATACATAAAGGTTTAAGGTTATAAAACTGTTATTTAAATGTGTATACAGCCATACGTATACGTACGGACTTATCAAAAGGAGTGCTTCATGCACCTTGATGGGCGTTATCAATTTACTGCAATCAATTTAATGTAAAGAAGCTAAGGAGGTACATGACTCGGCCTATTATTAGGCACTTAAGTGTAGCTAAGCTCATGTTGAGCAGCAAGAAGGGCAGTTCTTTGACGGGTTTTGACACAATACCTTTTTAATTTATTCTATTTGCTTTGGGTTTCTATCTAAAATCACATGTCACAACACTTTACACATATACAGCACAATTCTTTCACTGTCTTCGATCACTATCTGTAATCATGATGTAGCTTTATATAAAGATAATGTTATTTACTCCACATGTAGCCTCCCGTCATCTAATTCAGTTTTACACTATGTATATATTCACTTGCTCCTATACTATTTACAGATTATAGACTCGTTCAATAAATAAAAAATACCATTTATTCGCCCTAAGAAAAATAAGAAAATTGATATTTCTTACACCTTACAAATGTAACGATACATGCCATTGAACACGTAGGGAACACCAAAACTGTACCATAAATATGTTTAATATCTTTTTAAAAACCTGGTTTGTACTAGAAATAACATTTTTCACCAATATGCATCGGTATATAGGTTTTGTTTTAACGAACAACACCATTATAACAAGACATATCTGTTTATTCACTGTACCATCTGGAAATACGCTGGATTCAGCACACTTAAGTATGTAAATGCAGAGCTCCTAAATTGAAAGTCAGCAGCCAGCCACTGTGTTTAAGTTACCTTACCACAAGCTTTACTGGTATATATCGGAAATTTTACTATGTGTACCTCAACGCTCACACATTTGAGCATCATTCCTTTGAATTACTAGACCCATGGCTAATATGGTTATTTCTATTACTAAAAAGAAGTAAGTTGGCTGCCTCTTTTAACCTTGCATTTGGCCGTTCACATAGACTATGGACTTGTTCATGGAGCGAATCCAGCAAAGCAGGGGGTTAGTTGATAGAGTACAAGGGTACAGTGTACTGTTGGAAAATAGTGTTAGGTACCAGGATGTACCCAGGTGTTGGTTGTTTAGATTTCAATGTGTAGATTTCAAATACAAATTCAAGGATAAGTTGAGAGGGTATCTGGACTTAAGTCACACTCTAAACTCAATATATCACTTAACTATTATTATTATTTGTGAGTACTGTATAACCTTGTATTGTAACCATGAGTTGTAGAATAAGACAGATGTAAATTATTCTATTGAGGTTGGGTTACGTTGTCTAACCTACTCTTGCTTCGAAATATAATAGGCCTCCACATGGAGCACAAGCTTCCATTTTAAGCATGTGTAGTATCTTTGCGTAATTAGAGAGAAAAATTATATTAAAATAAGTAATTTAAAGAAAACCAACGCTCAATTTAACTAAACTTAACCGATAAAAATCTGGAACCGAGGTTATATTAAATATCAATTGATATTGCTCGTATAGTGATTGTGTTACAGGGCTTGTTTGGACTATTTTTAATTAATTTTTAATTAATTTTTTTTTAATTTTTTTTCTTAGTTACTTAACTTTACCCAAAAAATGTGTTTCGAGTTAAAGTTGTGTCGTTTTTAACCATGTTCACTTGAAGTTAGCCTTGAACATAATAATGTCATATTATTTCAACTAACCTTGTAATTTTTTTATAGCTCATGCTTAGTTTATTAAATGAAATAAATAAATTTGCTTTTTGAATAAAATATTTTCTTCATTTTAAACAAGCCACCTTGCTCATTGCTGACCTCGGCTTCACCTTGTTTGTGGACTTTGAGCTTGGGTCAAAAGTGACTTCACGCCCTAGTGATGAAATATACTATTTTTGTTAAGACAAGAAAGAGAAATCTAGTGACTGCCGCGCATTAGAGCCATCGGCAACTACAATACACAGCCCGATTGGTGGATTTAAAACTAGTAAAATAGTATATTCGCATTCACGTTTCATGTTTTCATATGGATAACAATTAAAAACCGTAGCAGCCAAATTTTAAACATAGCAACGCACTTAACAACACCTACTATGTAAACCATTCGCAAGAGTGCCTTTTCATGAATTACCTTTTTTTTCTGGCCAAAACAGAATTTGACAATCTGCCGATTGGAAGTCGAGGTGCACGATTTATTATAACTGTTCAACAAATAGGTTTAAGAGCGAAATTTGTAACCAATTCAGCAGACATAAATAGTGTAAACTCAAACCTGTGAGTCATTTGCGTAACTTTTCATAAAACAAAACAATAAGTATGATGGAACTAATGTAGAATAAATCAGACTTGGCTTAAAATACCTACTTTTTATGGTCGAAATTACAATGAAATGCATTAGAGTAAAGTATTAAAGATACTTTAGCGAACTACCTACAGCCTTTGGTGTGGAAGGTAGTACCTGTTTTTGCTATTTTAAAAGTACGGATAGGGTCCGGGTCTTAAGAGTTTTGATTAGTTAAGTTACATATAATATCTGGACTTAAAACTTTAAATTACATGTATTTTTCTGGCTAAGAGTATTAAAGAAAAAAATATAAAAAATATGTTTCCTGATTAGGTTGAAAAAAATAGAGATAAACATGGTGACGAATGCTAAGAGTGTTATTCTACATAATATTTATGAATCATAGACGAGTAAAACATGAATAAAATAACCTTAGGCACTATGTAAGTAAGACTCTATTTGAAAAGTTGATTACCTTCAACAAACATTTCTTAGCTGTAATTGTAAAAAAGCAAGTTTTTAAAGTTGAGTGTCCTTTTCACAATTTCACTGTCTGAATTGGTAGAATTTACAATATATCGCATTACCATGACCATAGGACTGCTCGTAAGGGCCGTTCTGGGTAACATAATGATACCGCAATCTCGTCGAATAGTAATAAAATCGATCAACTGTGGGTACTTCTCATCTGGCTCACTTTTTACCGATCCGTCTAGAGAAATCTGGTACTTCTGTTCAAAATTTTGGGAATATGATTAGTTTAAGTAATATATATTTTTATTCCAAGAACAAGGCGTTTAGGAGACCCCTTTTAAAGAACGTAGTCAATGACTTTTGAAACAAAAAACAAGGTTCTCAAACACCTAATAACGTTGTATAACCCATAAAGTAGTCAATATATCAAAGACTGGTACGTGCATTTTTTAATGAAACGAATGTATTATCACTGTGAGAACTATTTGTTTCTCTACTTCAGTATATTCTATAGAAATTCATTATTTGATGTCAGTTTAGCAACCATTTCGTTTCTAAGTAATATGACTAGTAACTAGGAGTATTTATAGTTAGTTCCTAATATCCTAATACAAATGGGCCCAGTAAATGAATAATTAACGGCTAAATTGGGCCCGCTGAGGTAACCAACTGATATCAGCTCCAACTTTTTTGTTTCGGTGATTAAGAAATTCCCTCATAAACGATGAATGGTAAATGGTTCCCTTATTTCGTAGCATGTTTATAACACTGAAGAAATATGCTGTGATAATATAAATTTGCACCGTGAACATCTACTTCGCCCAATGTTGAGTATTTAAGACTTTCACTTTGCTTCACATATAAGGAAAGTTGAGTTACGTCCCTTCATTCGTTTAACAGGTCTCTTCTGCTGTGGGTAAAATCAGTAGAGTTTTTTACCTAGGAATTATTCTTAATGGTTACGTATATATACAATGTTAAACACGAAAACAGAATATTATTTACCAAAGTCATTTTATTGGAGATATAAAAATACAAGATGTAATTTTTCAACACAATTTAGCCATTAGTTTTAAAAATCATATGACAAAATACATATCAATATACAATCACTCGAAGACTGAAATAGATTTAGTGGCTTTGATTCAATGTTGATAAAAACTATGTATTCTTTAAACAGCCTAAGAAAGATATTGCTGACTCAAACTATAAAGTTAATAAACCCTTCCTTCTTCGGTCCTCAGTAATAACCGTCTTCCCAAATAACTCTCTATTTTATTTTGTGACTATAGTGATTTGCAAGGGATGAAATAAAATGTTTCTGACTACATGACACATGTTTACGTTGTAGTTTATAAGTTTAATCAGGAATACAGACACAAATATACCAGGACCAAGTTAGGTTAATGTATGTTATAAAACTCGTATCTAAGTTCTAAGAAATCCACAATCGCTAGGTAGAATAAAATTTATATTTAAAATTATCTTTATTTAATGTACAAGTATAATAAAAAAATACATAAAAAAATACAGGTAGACAGCAAATTAACGAATAGGAAAAGTTCTAACAAACCTATTAATGAATACACATACAATTATGTTTTCCCGCTATGCGAACAACCTTAAAGCGGCAACTAATTAACAGTTCTTGTAACATTCTAATTTTAATTTTTTGCTCAGTATGTGCTGTAATGTCATATAGCATTTGATGTATAACCTTATACATTTTCACGATTTACCTAAACAGTTCCTCTTGCAACCACATCGGATAAAACCTTGCTTGGATCCAGATTACATCATTGCTTTTTTGGGTACGTTTACTTGCTCATCAGGTACATCATCGGTGTAAATAAATTTATTTGACGTCACCTGGAATTGGTTTCTTGAGAACTATTTCTCCAAAACTCCATGCTCTGTACTAAGAGTCCTCATTCAACACCAGGAATCCATCACGATTTATCCGACTGAAACCGGGATTAATTTTCTTTCAGTGTTCTGGTTATTTTTTGTGTCTAGATGTTTAAGGAAGATACACAGTTTTCTTATGTTGTATTTATAGCAGATTTTCTTGAGAAAAGAGTGCACAAAGGTATGCTAACCGCTCTCTATTTAGGTCTTCATTATGGATGGATGTCCTGTTATGTGAGAACAAGAATTCGGCGTTTGCGCATGATAGGAATACCCACAACCCGAAGTGGACAATTACTTTTGTTCTCACCGCGTTGAAGGTATTTTGCATTTGTTCAATCACCCAAGAACATTTGAACTTCGTCACTTGCGAACTGTACTGTCGACCTTGAATAGCTTATCTAATTCAGTACAGGGTTAGTAGTAATAATTATAGTATTAAGCTTAAATATTCGGGCCTAGATGTAGTCCTCAGCATCAGCTTTCATTAAATTACACATTCATCACTGACCGATTTAAACTTACGTTATACAAAAGAACAACTTAACTACTACTACTACGTATACTTGCACCGTATTTATAGGGAGGGGGTCGTGATTCTAGCGCAGTGCGTGGCCGCACGGTTTCATTGTTTCCTTAAAAATTAAGGAATACACTTTAAATACAGGGTGTCCGGTCATAAGTGTTAGATAAAATTTTGCATCAAACTACATGGCAATGGTGACAGAATGACACTAATTTTATTTTCCCAACTTAAACCGTTAGAGAATAAAAAAATAAATCACGATCTTTCAAAAATGATTGTAGTCGTTATGAAAATAGTTATATTACTCTGTTGAAAAGGCACTTATTGTGTATTTTAATGTTATTTTCAGAATCCTCACAAATTTTTGATATAAATAGTACATAATCGTTGGGGAATAGTAAGTCCATTAAATAAGGAATTTTTTTGTAATATTCGGTAACCTCAGCGGAACTCAGCAACCGAGAAATAAAGCTCTGAATGTTATTTAAATTTCCGTCGATATTAAAAATATTCTCTTTAACGAAGGAATTTAGATTGAATTTTTTTCCATACCCCAACGATTATGTATTATTTCTATTTAGAATTTTGTGAGGATTCTGAAAATGACATTGAAATTAACGATAAGTACGTTTTAACAGAGTTATATAACCTTTTTCATAACAACTTTAATAACTATTGAAAAATCTTAATTTATTTGTTATTCCCGAACGGTTGAAGTTAGAAACCTCAAATGTGCGTCATTCTATCTCCTTTGCCATGTAGTTTGATGCAAAATTTTGTTTAACACTTATGACCGGACATCCTGTATACCGCACGGGCCATTTAAAATCGTAAGAAACGTATTTTCAAATTCCTTAATATTTTATGATTTTTATAGCATTCCTTCCAACTGTCTTGGACTCCTATGGAGTACAGACATGTTTTAAGATTAAAAGAGTGGTGAATTTTGATGCCCACCCATCGCATCCTGCGTTCACATAATGATTCTTACTTACTCATATGTGCAAGCAGGAATGGTATAAGAATAGGCACTCGTCAACCCCTATTTTTATATGAGGAATGAGATTTAATTTATTTCAGATTAATTTATTTAGACTTACTATTTTGCTTGGACCGTAGTGATTTAGAACTGTACTCGATTGATGAAGACATTTTTCATTGATTTTTAAAGTAATGTGAAAATATATTAAGGTAAAGGGTTTGCAGAAATGTTCAGCAAACCACGACATTATCATTCATTACAAACTAAAAGAAATATAACCGGCAACATTGCAAAGAATCGTCTCTAAACAGCGTACTAAACTTCAGGAAACAGTAGTTAGCCATCCTATAAACACTCCCTTTAAAAAAGGTACTTAAGAGCTTTTAACTACTCTAAGAAGATAAAAGTTACCACGTTGACCTAAAATCGTAAAACTAACACTGAAGTTAACTAAGTCTCTGAAATAACACTTTTAAAGGTTCTTGATTTCGTATAATCAGTGTTGATTAATTTTGATTTTCTCTTAACAACTCAAGAATTTACTAAACCATACACTCTTATATTCTTAAATATCCACCTACTTAATAATTACCACCTTTTATGATTTTGGTACAAATTTAGAACGAAAATTTCAGATATATCCTACAAATGGATAGTCGTTTATTATAAAACCATCAGTAAATCATGTTTTTCAGGATTGTATTTTTGTATACACATTTCATTCTCCTTGAAAAACAAACGGGCACCAATAATTTGATATTATTAGCTCTAGGGCACATTCGTATTGGATCATAATTATGGCACGTATACTAACAGTTGAAGGATAATAAATATCTATTATCTGATCGGTAAATTTACATGGTAAAAAATATGAATGATAAATGTCTTCAGTAAAACTCTAAACACTCGGACGACCGTTTTGTTATTGTTTAAGATATAAGGTGTTTTGAAATGTAAGTGGTACTTGCATTCTGTGGTATACACCCAGAACACGTTTATATCGGATCTAAGATTTCATTGGTAACGTGAATTGGTACGGTTTTACCTGTCAGACTATGTGTAGATGTAGTGTGAAGATTTTAAAAACATTAACACGAATTCCTATTGCACGATATAATATGTGAATTTTGACGAGAATTATAATACTTAGAGTTGTACTTTGTATTCGTTCAGTTATGGCTAAATAACAAAACTTTTATAAAACTGCTATTTATATGCTTATGCAACTTTTATTGATATATTCCAATGCAATACGATTATTTGAACCGTTCTTAATACATATTTCTATAGAGGGTAACTTATTAACTAAATAGTTATTTTATTCGTACTAGTAAATGGTTTAAAAAAGGCTACCCCTTGTAGACTACGATCCCTTGTAGTCGACCTAGAACTATCAGGACCAATTTTGATCAAGTTGTCGACGAAAGTGTTTGGTGAGTGTATAAAAGGATGATGGGGGGGGGGGGTAACAGATATTCCTAGATGTTAATATTGATGAGTTATTAAAAGAGTTATTAAAATAACTACATGACAAAGATAGTAATAAATAGTTATAGGGCCAAATCTTCCGTTTTCAACAATTTTCTTACATAAAAAAAATAAATCAAACTTTGTTCGGCCGTATCCCAGTTAATATTGAGGCTACAAAATTGTTTTACCATCCAAAGTTCAGCAAATTTTATGCCCTACAACTTAAGAATGCACTCAGGTACACAAAATATGCTTAATTTACAATAAATACGCAAAAAACCATAAAAATATAAAACTTATGAAATTTTTTACCCCTCCTAAAGTTAGCACAGGGTACTAGAGGTTGAAAACTCAGGATATATATCCCAGAGTACCCCCAGACAACATGTAAAAATTTTATCAAGTTGGGTATACTTTCCAGCTTCTGTACCACCAATATTTTTCATTATATCGACTGGACTACAGTGACTGTTGTTAAAAATAGTAAATTAAAGCCATAAAAGAAAACAAACTTTTGAAGGTGTTCATTTGGAGAAATAACCCTTAATGCATTAGTTAATCAAATGAGATACATCTATGTAAAAGGTAATCTATGATGATTGGGACGATATCCATATGGTAGAAATGGGGAAAATAAAGCTAACGCGAAGAAAGAGACCGAATAGCCGGAGTTCAATAAAAGGGCATATCGTTAGGAAAACGAGTTTCCTTTGTACCCATTGGCTTGTCACAGAAATGCAAACGTTGTTTTTTTTTAATTTTTTCAAATTAATGATTTAATTATGGTATAAAGCCAGTTGGTTTATTAACAAATTTGCTGGTTATTTACAAATTTACTGGTAATTTAATTACTATGTGCTCAAGTTAAAAGTTGTAAGAGTCAATAAATAAGTTTTAAAATGACGAGCACTTTTTAACGCTTACCTGCAAAATATAACAAATTAGAGAAAACACTTTAATACTAGAACATTAATGTTGTGAAATTATATTTTTAATAGACATGTTTTAATAATTTTAGTCAAATAATTAACGAACAATATTAGTCATAAAGGAAACAAAACAGTATGTTAACATAATGAATACTGTTGACCGAAACTGCAGAGACCGTTAAGTGTAAAGTGGCATTGCGAAATCGCCTTTTTAGCGGTGTCAATTATCGAAATGTAGAGACAGAACCCACGAAAAAGCTCGTATAATCCAACGGTAATTATATAACTTAATAGCAATGAGGATTGCGTGCAATTAAGGTTGAGCCAAAATGTAATATGCCATTGTCAAGTAATCTCCTGCAACTAGTATACTGGGCGACAATATTCGAGAGAGTCCATTATAATTATGAAATCAAGAAAAAATTAGTAATCATTATGAACATTTTAAATATAAACAGTGTATCATTTATATAAATGGGTTTGAGCATCTTATATTCAAAAAAGTTGTCTTAATGTATTATTGGAATATTTTTGAATTTTTTTTGTGCATCTACAAAAAATAATAATTACAAATTATAATTACTTTAAATTATTCTTCTACAACGTAGTTACCCGCAGTTCAAACTATTTATGATATTTTCTTCTAAGTTTGAGATTGGTTACCACGATTACCACTTCCTCCAAGATCACAGAGATAAGTATAATTAACAGCATATTACAGTATTTTACCCTCTGGTTGTTTCCTTTTCCACTCTTGTCAAAGCTATGCACTTCGTTACAAGTTTCGTTTTGATTGGAAAAAACATTTAAATAACTAAAATATGTACAACCATTGTCGTGTATTTGCTCCAATGGTTACAGCACATATAGAACAAATTACAACAAACACATGGATTGCAAACATTTAGTTAATATCTCATTTATTTATTTATTAGTTATAGTCTTCCTTTAGCAATATATAGCGATTTCCTTACAGATTTACTGAAAATAAATGTTTATTCGTATATAAATATATATATTATACGTATTATGTATTCATTAATATAAAGACACTTTACGAGTTTTATATTTTGATTTAATTTGCTTATATTAGTTAGGGCCTAAACTTACAATGGATTCTAGCATAAATACAATTTTTACCTACCGGTATATAGAATTCTTGAATGCAAGTCTATAAGAAGACAGAACCAATAAGAATAAGAGCCAATAAGCCAATAAGAAGAGAGGACATGGATAAAATCAAGTTAAATATATTTTTTTTTACATCTGTGAACTTAGTTAATAAACAAAGATTAAGAAAATTTAGTAGGGCATTAATTCATGCCAGAGTTGTTAAACCTGCATAGGACCATAAAGTTTCTAAAAGATGATACTTTATACAGGATTTTCACTATCTTAACAGAGGATTATGGTTTTGGTGATTTAATATTAAATGAATTGGCAAATTATTGAACCACAATACGATTATGTGAAATTGCTCTGATCTTCTTCGGATTGAAGGAAAAGGCTTCAGGGGGCTTAATGTTCAGGGATACGGGCTCTTCATTCGACTGCACCATGTTCTATTATCATTTAGATAAAAATTAAATGAAGAAAATAAACTAAACTGTTTTAATCGAGAAACAAATACAAAAAAACATCAGTAAAGAAAGTAAATAAAAACATATGGTTAAATATTAATTAAATAGCCATTGCGGTTAAACAAATTGTCCTGATCTTCCACTGGTATGAACTTTACTGTAGTAAATTGAATTCTTACCTAAATGCATTGTAATTTCAAGTCTTCAGATTCCTAAACATTGTTCACTGTAACTAATTAGTTATACGAAGCGATATCTTAAAGAAATATTTGGTTATTTAATTCCGTAGTTTAAGTTAGGTATATAAGAGCTACCCACTAAGAATCTTACCTTTTGACAACAACAGACATGTTTTGTTTCAAAGGGTAAGATGGTTAGAGTTTAGCTTTGCTGAATTAAATAATCAGGCAAAGAAGACAATTTCTAGAGCTAGAAGTAAACGTATCAATGATCTGAAAAACGTAAACCAAAGCCAATAGAAGCAAAGTCCTTCGCTGAACTGTTATCTGCTGACCAAGCCTTTTATATTGCTTAGTTGAATTGAATAAGATAGAACCGTATTTAGTTTTAAAATCTGTTACTATTTAAGAAAATTAAGATCAATGAAACATAACAAATAAATAGAAAACAACGTCAACAGATCAACGATTATAATTAATAAATCTCAGTCTAATTATTACAGTGTTTAATATCTAATTTCTCATATCCATCAGTGCAATGTTTTTTATAAATGCAGTTGTATAAAAAAAATTAATTATGAAATAACATATTTTTAGCTAATGTCTCATGCAGATACGTAAAACAATAATGTGCACGTATAAATAACGTATAATATATAATTGTGCAAAAATCATGGATTTCTGTATCTTTCACTCTTTGGAGTAGAGTGTTGAACATCATCACAAACTAAACGCATATAAAGCAACAGAGGATTCTTACAATCTCCTCGTTGCGTTCAAAAATACTCACACTTCCGTCTTGCAAGTGACTTTGTCAAATCGTGCCCCAACTGTAACAGGCCAGATAAATAACAATAGGATATTCCAGCTCCGCGATCAACTAAAAAGGAAACATCTAGAATATTTAGTGTCCAGAGGCAACTGAGTGTCAACTGAAATGGATATAACAGGCAGGCGGCAGTTTCACCACGAAAACGGATCAAATAGCTGGAAGGTGGTAGCTGAAATTGGATGTTGTATACTGCAAAAAATATACAGTAGTACAACTCCACTATGTAGCTCCACTTATAACGTTATAACGCTATACTATCACTCAAAAACAATTGTTATTGATACATCAAACTTATTTTCATTATATTCAAATCGAATCATACACTTTCCAAAAACAACGGTGTAAATTAATAGGAATACGGAGATCAAATGTCATGATCAGAAAATAGTCACTTTATAGCGTTCTACTTCTTACTTCTTGAATATTATGGACCATATTATGAATACAGATTTTGAGGATTTAGTTATATTGTTGTGAGTTTAATCATACAGTATATTGGAGCAGACTCCTTGTCAAAGTTACATCCAAGAAAAACATAAGCAAGCAGACCAAAACGATGGAAACTAGACATTTGATCCCACGAACGAAAATAATGCACATCTCAATCTATTTCACGTAATTAATAAACATTGATGTAAGTTAGATTTGTCAATCGTTTTCCACTTGCAAAATACAGTTTTTTACACGACACTGTCTTCAACTATGAACTAGGCTTTTACCTTGAATCACCTTGTTTTATGGTCCGGTTAGAAAGATTAGGTATAAACCTCAAGCCTTACTTTACGATCGAATAGAAATTTCTAATTTACACGAGATGGACACACTTGTTGGGTATTCATTTTATGAAGTACAGTAATTATAAAAAGGCTATTTCATCCTAAAACATACTCTTACGAATTTTTGTTGTTATTCAAATATACACTACAACTATTCAAAGCTAAACAAAAATCAATGTATGCGTACTATTCACATTATCAAGTATTGCATGCAGTTAACCTGTTTCGGAACATAACGTTCCTCACTATTAAGTATCAATACAATATTGATTTGTATTACAATAGGTTATTACAAAAGAAATTTGCCATGAAAATCTAGTTCATTGTTATTGAGAATAATAACAATAATAATAACAATAATAATAATCTAGTTCATCAAATTGTTATTGAGAATAAATGACTACATATTCAAGGCATACATATAGTTGATAGTTAGGTAGTTATGTAGTTAGTTGATAGTTATGTATGTCTCTGATAGTTATTTAAATAACATGCAAGTCAATGGGCCTAGATTTTGAGGAAAGAGAGTAAGGACTACTAACATTGGTTTCTACGAGCATTTAACTTCTGATTTAAATCTGAATTATCGTTGTTCTAAAGGTTTTTGTTATGCAAGTGTCAGCTTTTGATCAATTAAATATCAAATTGTTAGTTGGGACGATGGTTTTTATGTATCTTATATAACACCGGCAACCTATAAATGTTATATTAGGTTATTTTTGGTATGAATCCATTACCACTCACCGTAATACAAACAACAGTTTTTTTTTTTTTTACAATAAATATGCTTTTTTTTTCGTAGGCAGGTGTAGAATATTGGAACAGCTTGTGATTGTGTGGCCCTTACAAGGTCCACAATGCATCTGCTGACACCTCATCATAGCTCAATGACTAATTATTAGTTTACATGGATTACATACTCTATAGTAGCTGGTTTGTCGTTCTGGTTGTTGTAAGAGGAACATTTATTGTATTGTGATGTTTATTAAAATAAATATTCATATTGTTTTTTTTTTATTAAATAATGTTATAACTATAAAATAAATAGTTGTTCTATTAAAAAAAACACCATAATAATGTTAGTATTCTCCAGTATCCATGGTAAAGTGAGTAAAGCATACCGTAGTATTAGCCGTTCCGTTTAGCTGTCTGATATCGTTGTGGGTTAAGGATACTGATTTATAAATATTATATAGTCCAGTTATAGTCCAGTTCCGGTTGTGTTATTTGGTTCTGATTATTATACAACTGAAAACATAAGAATTATAACTTGAGCCTAATATATTGTTCAACAAATATTAGCCTGATATAAATTTTTCTTGTCTGTAAAAATGATACATGGAATGTAAAAGCTATTTTACAAAGCTAAATACATTGTTGATTGGATTTTTTCGAGCTTGGTTTGTCATATTTCATGTATCTTTCAAACTTCAATCATCAAAGATTGCCATAGATTTATGGTTTATTGTCAATGACATAACTAAATTACGTGAATAGTAAAAAACTGAAATATATGGTTACCTATATGATTGTAGGTAAAACCACTAAATCCCTCTCCAGACAACTCTCCGAAGACTCGGGCTCCATCTACTTACAGGGTCGATTCTATCAGTTCTACGCCCGTAGCTAGATCCCACACTACTACCGGGAATCACAAGGAATTCCGCAAACTCTCTACTCTTCCTATCTCGCTACGCCTAGTATTGCTACTAATACGCCAACTACATCATCCAATAGCATGCGTCCTGCTATGTCTTGTTGGAACTGCCTCAAAATGGACCATACCGCTAAGGAATGTCCTACTCCAAAAACAATAAGATGCTTCAATTGCGAGAAGTCAGGACACTCATATAAAGATTGTCAACTTCCAAAGAAGCTACGATGTGTGAATTGTAAAACTGAAGGAATTCGCACAATAGACTGTAAGTGCACATCGGGAAACGCCCAACGAGGCCGGGTAACCGGAGGCGTACCGAGCCTCAAAATGTGAAGAGCGCCTCAGAGGACTGGCATAAATGGCTTAATTAGTAGATAAAAACTTTAGAGATAGGAACTAATTTCAGCTTTGCAATTGATGGTAATATTGATACTTTCTTTAAGTTGCGAAGCCCCTTACATTTAACTTTCAAGGTAGATTTTACTCAGAGGCTCTTTTTTTTATACAAACAAACTAAATTTAGAATAGTCGATTCAGAGTCTGTGGTTTCTCATGTGAGACAATTCAATATTCTCACGTTCTTCAAACACTCATCTTTATCGACTTTTTCTAAGTGAGAGGGGTTTTGATGGAATGATCAGAAAGTAATTTACTATAGGCCAAAGATTTAGGTTGGTTCAAGACTTTTCTTAGGCTGAAGGCCTGAATAAAGGGAGAAAGGACAGAGTTGACAAACCAACAAGGAGGCGTTGATGTCAAAGAGCACAGGACTGTTAGTTGAGCTTATGACAAAGAATTCATTGATATATATATTTCCTTAGTATTAGTAGCAAAGTATTAGTTAGCGGTATTTCCTTAGTATGCTAGACTAGGAATATAGGATAGCTTGCAACGGAAGTATAGCAATGAGCTAGCAACTAAAGTGAAAATGCGCCAGTGTTAGCAAAGTATTAATGGATACCTATGAACGAAATAACGACTAACGCGGGAGTACGTAAGCGTTATTTAAAATAGTAATAAATAGCTTTAGGACGGAATAACAACTAACGCGAGAATACGTTAGCGTTATTTAAAATAGTAAGGAATAACTAGGAGCGGAATAACAACTAACGCGGGAATACGTTACCGTTATTTAAAATAGTAAGGAATAGCTAAGGACGGAATAACAACTAACGGGGAAGTACGTTAGCGTTATTTAAAATAGTAAGGAATAGCTAGGAACGGAATAACTACTAACGCGGGATTACGTTAGCGTTATTTAAAATAGTAAGGAATAGCTAGGAACGGAATAACTAATAACGCGGGAATACGTTAGCGTTATTTAAAATAGTAAGGAATAGCTAGGAGCGGAATAACAACTAACGCGGGAATGCGTTAGCGTTATTTAAAATAGTAATGGATAACTAGGAGCGGGATAACAACTAACGGGGGAGTACGTTAGCGTTATTTAAAATAGTAATGAATAGCTAAGAGTAAGGTATTATGACTAGCAAGTAATTATTAGTAAGTGAAAAACCCGCTCGAAAGTATTTAAAGACAATATAAACAGAATTTAGATTAAGCTAACTGAGTGAATTAGACGAAAAGAAATAAGAATGTAGAGTGAAAGCGAAGATTTAGAAATCGCAATAGAAAATATAGTATGGAACAAGGAATATATATAAGAGTGTCTATACCTTATAGTCCTGCCGTCTACACCTTCGCACTATACACAAATTTACCTTTGATGTTGTCACAAGGATTATCCGCCGTAAACTGCGTAGAGCCTCGAGTCTCAGACGCGGCTCTGGGAGAGTGGAGAGGGTAGAGCTCACTGCGCATGACCGGTGGCTGACAGGCCGCGACCTGAAAGTTCACCGCGGCGGGAAATTCAAACCATCTTACGCGCCAACCATTTCATTCATGGCAGTATAGACTTGATTTAATTGTATCTGCTTAGGTTGGTGATAGAAATAGATTACGGTGATTTAAAAATAAGTCAGTTGTATATGTAAAATATTTATTTAATACCATGAAAAATTAAATTTAAATAACTATGTAAAACAATTCATTTACTGCAGTTATTTTTCTCAAAACTAAAACATATACCTATTATGTAACATGTGAAAAAATAAACATGTTACAGTCTTCCGTTACTTCGGAGAAAAAAAAAAGAAAGAGTAAAGAAAAAAAATCGTTCACCTTGTGGCATATTAGAAAGGAAAATGTGGTCCCGCCGGAATGGGAGGGCATTTCGACTGAAGGGTATACTTATTAGGAACAAAAAAAAAGCTGCTTAGCAGAAAACAAAATCTTAATCTTAGTTTAACGTATAAAATAAACTACCTATTTTAAAGTACAATAATTTTCCTACAAACTTAAATAATTTCTTGGTTTTCTAACTTAAACATACGTTCTTGGAAAAACAAAACTATATTTAAGCTGTTTACGAAAATATCACAGAAAAGAAAAGGAACACTTGTACGAGATTAACAATGACTTAGAATCTACGAGTACTTTTTTTTCTAAAAGGGTCTATGCCTTCATTCGTGATGTAATTTGTGAGGAGATATGCTCTCATCCTTTCTAGTATCCTAACAAAAGGCGCCTTGGGACACGGATTTTGGTTCCATCCGGGAAATAAATAGCCCTCTTTTTATTCCTTCGTCTACGGTTCTTCCCTGGTTTGGTGGACTGGTTCGAGGTTGAAGGGGGAGGCCCCATTTCAAAGGAGGTGGACGAACCGTTTAGCTGGGCCACCGGCACAGAACAAGTGTTTTCAATTGGGGCATCCTCAACACTCTGGTCGTTCCTCTGGTCAGGGAGAATCTCTTCCACAAGTGACGGAGTAGGGTCCGCACCGTCCACTTCCATTTCGCTGATCAGGTCCCCTACAAGATCTTCTGACGCATGCAGTGACAGCGATGGAGAGGGACTTCGCTCTTCATTAGGCTGGTCAATAGATACCGTCGCTTCACTTGGTTGGGCAGCACTACTACTTTCTGGCATCTGGCGAATTGGACTTTCTGGGTTGGGACTTTCCGAAACCGTGCCCTGGTTTCTGGGTCGATCCCGACTGCGTTGTTGAGGGCCTGGAGAAGGTCCTCTATAGACTCAGTGAGAGGTAGCGAAGTCTCTTCAGGAGGTTCAAGAAGCTCCCAGGCGTCGAGAATCAAGTTTACCAACGAATCATTTAAGCAGTCCCCTTCCGAGCTGCTGATGGCCTGATTTTTCAAAATTTCCGCCACGTGGATCCTCCACCACTGGGTATCTAATCGGTAGGGTTGCTGGGGAATTCCCTTCCTTCTGGAAAGTCTCTCCGCTATCCACGTGACGAACACACCACAGTCGAATCCATTTTCCTGTAGTGGGCCATAGTCGGACGTATCTTGAAGGAACCAGCGTTCCGGAGACCATTCTTCGCCTTTACTGACAGCATACCATCGTAGGGCTTGAAGCATCTTCCGCAAGTGTACTTCATGCTTGATCCCCATTGAGTCGTAGGACTTAATTTTGAAATTCTTAGGTTCAGTGGTGATAAGGGCCCAATGCCCAACTTTCCCAGGAATGTGTAGTGGAGCGAGGATCAGGTCGTAGTTCAAAGGGTTCACCTGGCGAAACCGCCTTGCAACCCGATCAAGGCGTTGGTGGTCCAAGTCCAGAAAGAATGCGGAGTCCATGCTTAAGATTCTTGGCCACCCAGGTACATGATTGCTACGCCGTTCAATGAGTCGTAAATAACTGTAGATGACTAGGTCGTTGAGGTACTCTTCCGGTTTTAGGAGCAGGAGGTCGTCTGTTGACACCGCAATGAGTCCTCGTGTCATCTGGGAAAAGAGAAACAAACATAGGGATTCTTTCCAGCTTTAGTTAGTGTTAGTCGACAGGAATAACATTCTCACCAACCAGAACAGGGGTTGTTGGGTGCCTAGGATAGGAATAGCTTTAAATCTTTTGCATGGGCAACACTAGTGTGGTTATTAGAGAGATCTTTTAGCCGGAACATGTTGTACCCAATTTTCGATGTGATGGTAAATGGACCTTCGAATTTGGGTGATAGCTTTGCTGCTACGTGATCAACTGCGTAAGATAAAACATGGCCGCGTTTTAAAACTTGTTGGCCAATAGTGAAGGGGTTTTCACGCCAACGTAGGTTGTAATAGCGGGCCTGACGGTTGTGCGATGCTTGCAGACTAGCTGGCACTTATTTTTCAATCTCTCCATCAGATGAATGCGTTGGCGGTGTCTATCGTCTGTAGAAACATTCTCATTGGCACCTTCCTCCATTATGGCACCGTAGAGTGAGTGAGGTGGCTTTAGCTCCCGACAGAAATTTAACATGGCAGGGGTATACCCTGTTAACTTGTGAACTGAGGTGTTAACAGCAAATCGAAATTCGTCAAGGTGGTCATCCCACACACGATGATCACCCTTCACGTATTGAGCGATCATTGTTTTTAACACTCTATTTTCTCGTTCTGTCGGATTTCCTTGGGGAGAGTACGAGGCAGTAAATTGGTGAGTAATGTTCCAACTCTGAGTTAGTGCGGAAAATATCTTAGAGGTATATTGGGTACCATTGTCGGTGACCAGAACTTCCGGGGCACCATATCGTAGTAGGATAAGGTCCGTGAATCTTTTGGAGACCTGATGGCTAGTAGCATTTGTCAAAGGCGCTAGCTCCACCCACTTGGTAAAAGAGTCCTGACACACCAGTAAAAAGCGGTTTCCTTTGCGAGAACGAGGGAGCGGCCCGACGAGGTCACTAGTGACGGTATACCAAGGACCGTGAGGTTGACGAAAGTGCATCTTCCCAATGGCTTTCTGTTGGTCCACCTTGTGCCGTTGGCATATCTCACATTTTCGCACATAGTCCTTGACAGCATTCCGACAGTGGGGCCAGTAATAGCGGGCTGTTAATCTCTGTGTGGTTTTGAACATCCCGATATGTCCCGCAGTAGGGGAGTCATGCGTTTCTTTGAATACTGAGGCTTGGAGATCTGGAGGGAAACACACAGTTTCCACCAAGACGAAGAATCAACCTTAGTGGACCGAGATTTAATTCTCTTGTACACTTTCCCGTCTCGAAGGGTGTAATTCCTTCCATACTTTCCTTTCGTTAACTTTTCCCTAATGTCATCCAGCCAATTAGCCTTCTTGGGATTTCTCGTGTCATATTTTGGGTCCACTACGCTATCCTGCATTGACCTCGTGGTATTTCCAGTGGTCGCACAGCTTAATACTCTTTCCTCTCCCTTTACTTCAGAGAGTATGCAGTATCCAGTACCAGAGCTTGAGCAGGATTTGGAGGCGGATGAAAGTTTCTCTTTTCTCGGATATACAACTCATACCCTTCGGTCTGTCGCATAAATTCATCTATAGAGTGGAAGTTTTCTCTACGCATGGTCAGCTTGTATTCTGGTCCCATATTGGAATACAATCTGTTTAGGGTTTCATTCACGGACATATTTCCTCTTCGCCGTATGAGTGTGGTAAGAGCTACCGTAAACTTTCGGATATTTTCTAGTTCACCTTGGGTTCGGCGAGTTATTTCTAAGTCAAGATTCCTCATATAATCTGGAGGAAAATACTGTTCCCTAAAACTAGCCAAGAAATCATCATATGTGTTCCAAAAGTACTTGACATTTCGGTACCAAAGCAGAACATCTCCTTTAAATAGTTCTGGTAAAGCTTTAAGTAACCTTTCATGGGGAATATCATATGAATCTGCTAACTCATCTAATCTTTCGAGGAAAGACACGACATCGCCGACTCCATCAAATCTGAGGCCCCATTTTCTCACTTGTTTGCAGACCTCCGAAACATCCATCGATGCAGGTCGTGCTGTAGGTAACCTAACTGGTTGTGAGTGAAGCTCCTTCGGGAAGTCATCCGTCGGGTTGAACAGGTGATGTTCTCGCCTATCCTCGATATTCGTTCTCTTTCGATTTAGATAAGCTATCTGTTCTTGTACCACTCGAAAGTCTGAGTTAGGGGGAAGGCCTAGAATTTCCCTTATACTTAACCCTTCATCGTTGTGCCGGGCCTCTAGAAGCGTAGATAGTATGGTGTGTCCTGCCGAATACGTCACAGTTGTACCTCCAGGCGCTGGAGGCATGTTCCCGTAGGTCAGGAACTCGACATTGCCATCAGCTGTGGGATGAGTGGAAATCTCGTCCGAGGTAGCATATTCTTCAGCAGTTCTTCCGCTACGAATGAAGGCACTCATTTTCTTTCTAAGTGTATCTACATTACCTTCAATACTCAAATTAAATTTCTTCATTTCGATTTCCAAGTCCGCTCTTCGAAGGAGGTAAATCCAACCTGTTTTAGGATCATCTTCGCTGGGAGAGCGTATTCCTAATCTTGTTCCAGGGGGTCTTAGAGTTTGTACAAATCCTTCCCGGGAGAACGAAGGTAGAGTGTCAAGGGATGCCGCAGGTCGTCTAAGAACGCCACCAGGAGCAGTATGAGGTGAAGATAGAGCCTCATGTTCGTGTGACGTAGTGGTCGTTTCCACGGGTGTGGCAGTTGAAGCTCCGCTGGCTGTGGTTATCTCGGGTATTGTTGGAGGTATTACTCCTGGGTTGACTGATGTGGTAGGAACAGATTCCCCTGTGCGGGTTGATGGTGGAACTGTAGTCTTTGTAGATCGATTCGCTGACTTGGGTTCAGTTTTATGTACTGACAGGAAGAAGAGGGACGACCAAGGCTTGACAAAATATTTCAGAGGAAAGAATAAAAAATTATCCATTCTGGTAAAGATGAATAGGTAGATTTCTCACTCAAATACAAAGCAAAACAAGCAACCTATATAGCGTATATGCAGCTAGTCAAGCAACAAAGCACAATCGTAAAAGCCAAACAATAAATAAAGGGTATCAAAGTCATATGCCCCTCGGTGACTTGTTTTCAATTCAGTCTCATTGGCAAAATAGTTCATAGATAATTAGATTAACATAGTCCCTGTTCGGGCGCCATTTTGTAGAGCTCCTTTTCGGTATTGTATGTCAAAGTCCAGTTGTTGCAGCTCGAGAACCCAGCGAGCCAGTCTACCAGATGGTTTCTCTAGTGACATCAACCATTTTAGGGCTTGATGGTCCGATATAGCCGTGAAATGGTATCCCTCTATGTACGGTCGGAACTTCCGAGTGGCCCAGACGAGTGCCAAACATTCCTTTTCGGTAGTGGAAAATTTTTTCACGCCATCAGAAAGAAGACGACTCGCGAAAGCAATCACCTTTTCCCCATCATCCAGCTGTTGGGTTAATGCAGCCCCGAGTCCTTCGTTTGAGGCATCGACTTGAAGGGTGAAAGGTTTAGTGAAGTCTGGACAGCTCAATATAGGGGCTGAATTAAGCTTTTGCTTCAGAGTCTCGAACGCTTCTTGTTGAGCTTCACGCCAATCCCATTGACCGTGTTTCTTAAGCAGTTTTGTTAGCGGTGCTGATATCCGGGCAAAATCAGGAACAAACTTCCGATACCAAGATGCCAGGCCGAGAAAACTTCGGACTCCTTCTACTGACTTTGGAGCTGGAAAATCAACAACAGATTTTACCTTCTCGGGGTCCGTACCGATGCCTGTGTCGTCTACAATATGGCCCAGATATTTTAATTTCTGTTGGCAGAAGTTGCATTTTCCCCATTCATTACCAGCCCAGCCTCACGCAGTCGTTTGAATACCAATTTCAGAATTTCGAGATGTTGGTCAAAATCCTCAGAGACAATAATGAGATCGTCTAGGTAGGCGAAAGCATGGGGTTCAAACTCAGGTCCGATTACTTTGTCAGTAATATTTAAAAAGAGGTCAATGTGAGAATACATTTGTGTGGATGTGCCAGGAATTGAACCCGTCCCTCCCACACCGAAGTCCGAGACGCTTACCACTAGGCTAGCAACACATTCTAAAAGTAAGATCTGTCATAGTTTTACCTACATTAATCCTACTCCCAATGAATTCACATTGGCTTACCTATATTTTATGTATACATATTGAAGGCGATGGCCTTAACAATACAAATAAACTCACAAATATATTGGCTTATATCTTTAAAGTTTGGAAAATATCTTAAAATTGTTTACATTAAACGAGTTGATGTAAATTGTTTAATAGTTGTTCCTCATTAGCTGTTTTACGAATAACAATAAACGTTTTAATTCAATATTTTTGTTTTTATTTGTGTATAGATCAAATAAAATAACTGACTGATATAATAACTGACATAGATTACATAAATATGCTAGGAATGTTTCGATAAGAATTGCTGGAACACGAAATGTATAATATATATTTATAACAAGCGTAATACAAAGCATGAATAGTTTGGATACAAAAGAATATCGATAGGTTTGCTTCCATATGTGAATATATTTTTATAATACTGATTATAATATTGAAATCTCGAGAGTTTTACGATCTATCCCCGCTAAAGTATGGTGATGTTATTAAGATAAAACCAATATTTATGGGTTTATGGGAAATCACTTATGGCTATGCCTTTCTGTACTAAAACTTGACTGTGTCATTGCTATAAAAGAAGTTGATTCTTCTTATCAGACGACTTTATGCCTGGACTGCATTTCTTAAGAACCACATGGTTTGTTTATTCAAGTAAAAGAATTAGTAACCTCTAGATCAATTTAAATACTTTGAAAAAAATTAATTACTTTATTTGAAAATGGTTTGTAAAAAATATTATAAATATCAGAGAAAGCGCCATTTGGAAATACTCTTTGGAAATTGAAATTGCAGTTTAAAGAAAATCACTGAAGGATCAGTTATTTGATCAAATTAAACGCTTAAAAGGATTCAATTGGAAATACTTGGTCGGAGTGTTGTGTGAATGATACGAAAAAAATCGAAATTTATAAATCAGCCCTTACTCTCAATACGCTATACATAACTCTGAAACTGTTTAATCCTTCCATCGATAATGGCTAAATTATCCATGACGGTCATCTGACATGGAACATATATAGGTTCAATCGTTTTACTATGCAGCTGATATTCTGGAATTATATTCATAACCTATAAAAAATGAATGAATTAAATTGCAATATGGTGTTGAAACCAAAAAGGAGGAATAATAATAATGATTATCACTAATTTAATTTTAAGATTTAATTTCAAATATTTTATCTAAATTAATCGGAATTTTTTTGTAAGAATGATTTTAAACAACGTAGACAGTCACAACTACAAAGTGGCCTAAACAATTGTGACATTAGGAAAAAAGTGTTCACTCGTGAATATAGATACACAACCCCCTAACTCCCTCTTAACAACCCTCCCCTAAACCCCCCCCCCATTTATAATGCTAATGTTATTAACCCTAGATAAAAAAAATTATCACAACAAAAACAGAGTGACTGTTGTGATATTGATACAATTTTCTAAGTTTAATATTTTCCGTAGCTTATACCATGTGAGGTAGGATTCCAGTACTGACATCACATTTTTAATAATTTTTTTTTTAATTTCATTGAATTCAATATTCACCATTGTTGTATCAATTCTACTACTTATGCTTACCTAAATAATCTTTCTGCGGTGGTTTAGTGTAGACACTTCTAATACAGCTGACCTACATAACATATTGAATTAGATGAGCACATTTCTCCCAAACTACTACAGGTTTCATTATTAGTAATAATGAAGTTATCATCCACCCTTCTTTTTTTAAGAACAACTCAAGTTTAACATATAACCTAAAACATCAGGCTTAGTTCTTAACAATAAAAGATCATTTTTTAAGAAATAACTTAACGATTAACTTTTTTACTGGACTTAGGATTTACTAGTAGTGTGTATTTAGTACTTACTAGTACTAAATAGTATAAAAAGTATCACATTGGTAAAGAATTCCTTCAAACGAACATTTCTGTCAAAAGGCAGCTTATACTTTTACAAACCTCTAAATCGTAATATTTTATCCAAACATAAACACTGTCAAGGAAGATTCTGTTTGAAAAGATTCAAAAAGCTTTCACCGTAATTGCAGGTTTTCCATTAAGATTCACTTTTCGATTGCCTCAACGTGAAGTTAAAGCTCCTTATAAAGTATCTTTTACGCGTATGAACATCAAAGTACACGAAATAAGCTTTAAGTTGGTTTCGTATTTACCCTATTCGTCCTCAAGAATCGTTACTTTGGTACAAAAGGATCCTGGAAAAGACACTCCCTTAAAATTTTAAAAGTTTTTTTAAAGGGCAAGATCTTAGTTTTATTGTGTTATAATAATGAACATCTGACTGTCGTTTCATTTCTTAACAACTAGTGGACACACTAAGCTTTCATACAAATACAGCTACCATACCGAAGATTGTATTAATCATTTTGCAAGTCGGATACTTTTAAGTTGGGCTTCGTCCATTCACTTAAATGTCCGAGGTTGGATGTAAAAAGGTCAGTATACTTATATCTATGGCAACAACCCTGTCAAAGTCAATAGAGCACTTTCTCTATCACCGCGAAATCTGATTGTATTTAATGTCAGCTTTATTGTATTTACCCTGACTGAAAACAAACGGGTATCAAATACTAAAAAAAGTAAACAACATATTCGTTTGGTCCAAAAGGGTCTTAGTTAAGGCTCTCCCTTATAAATGTAATTCACTTTTTTACCAAACAAACCCTTAACTATACAGGGTGATTGATATAAGTGTGCCAGCCGTTTTATTCGAAAACCATAAGAGATATCAAAAAAAGTTAAATGGTAAGTGCCTTGGACTTTTTATTTAAAAAATTTTAGTACAGTCAAAAAAATTATTTTAGCCACCATTTTTCCAATATGGCCGCCAACTTTGATTTTTCCTATGGAACATCCTGTATTTTATGATGTATTCTGGTAGAAAATGTAATTTTAAGACGATTTTATTCTTGTAATTTTTTTCATAAACCTAACCGTTTCAAAGATAATAATGGTTTAAGTTGTGAAATTTTGAATGGTTTTCGAATAAAACAGCTGGCATGCTTGCTTAGGCCTTTATCGAAACTCTTTCTCATGCAGAAATTTCAAAACTTTAACCATTATTATCTTTGAAACGGTTAGGTTTATGAAAAAAATCACAAGAATACAATCGTCTTAAAATTGCATTTTCTACCAGAATACATCATAAAATACAGGATGTTCCATAAGAAAAATTAAAGTTGGCGGCCATATTGGAAAATGGCGGCTAAAATAATTTTTTTGACTTGACTACAATTTTTTTAGTAAAAAATCCAAGGCACTTACCATTTAACTTTTTTTGATATCTCTTATAGTTTTCGAATAAAACGGCTGGCACACGTATATCAATCACCCTGTATAGTATTATATAATGAAACGTCTGACTGTTGTTTTATTTCATAAAGACTACTGGAAAAAGCAAAAATGTAACAAAAATATTGCCAACAAACAAAAGCTTTGCCATTGTTCTATGTTTAAGTAAGGCTTTGCCCAGTCATCCAAAGCACCGAGGTTAGGTTACAAAAAGTTAGAATAGTCCTCAATGGTAACAAACCTGCCTACATTAATGTAATTTTTTTGTCTACGGAAAATCTGTATAAAATAGTGTCAACGTTATCAATTTTTTAAAGTGACGTTAGTTTTTTTCCATAAATAAAAATGATGGAAATCATAATAAAAATACGAGCACAATTGATTAATATACAAGAGTAAAATCCAAGTAACTAACTTATGAGTAGGTACACTAAATCAGCACAACCGAAGGTTTACTAGATCACCTTAACGGAAGGAACAATAGATCATCACTAAGGAAGGTACAAATAAACACCCCAAAAAAGGGAACATTTAATTACAACAACTGATGGTACAGTAGGTCTTTACTTGAGGAAAGTACACTCACTACAACGGAAGGTACACTTGATCGCCACAAAGCGAAGGTACAACAGGTATTTAAAATGAGGTATCACTTGATAGGGATCTGCATTTAAAATTTGAAGTAGCCCCCAAAATAACCGTTGTTCAGTTTACGGACGAAATCATGATGGCAACAAAAAGTACACTTTTACGCCATATAGAGGTGTACAGAGTTTGGTTTTTTGTCCTGATACAACCCAATAAGAAGTTAATAGGGGGTTCCATAGTTTTGCCTGACCCTGTATATATAAAAATTCGATGTATATAGAACAAAAGATATATATTACAATTTGAACTAACAGTGTTTTTGACCTCTGGGGACATCAAATTCAAAAGTAAATCGGTCCTAGGTAGTATAGCCACCTTCGGTAATAGCTACTTCACTATAGGGAAATTCGCTAATAAATATCTCATCTGTTTATACAAATGTGAAAATCACTTCAACTATTTAATAAGAGTTAATTCACTTTGTAGCTTGTGATCAGGTTGTGATAAAAAGGTGTTCGTACAGTACGTAATTATCTTTTAGTTATAATGTATTAGTAGGTTATTCAAATTCATTAATTCTTGCTTGCATTACAAATATACTATTTTGTACGGTATTACTACGTATAAAGTGTTTGTGAGTCCTCAATATCCAATCGTCTAAACTCATGATACCATAGTCTGTTAATTTTCTTATAGAACACAAATAGCAAATCAGCAAATGTTGAAATTTGAACTCGGCTAGATGTCCGTAAACTTTAAACATCGTGTTCACAGGTATGAAAACTCTATGCAGTCGAAAATTTAAGATTACCTAATTTAGTCTTGCTGCTCTAGACCTTCGTTGATGCTACAATCAGTAAAATTGTGCATTTTTACTATATGTATTTGCAATTTCTTTCCAAACAGTTTTGTAGAGCTTAAGGTAAGACAGGCGTCCCTATCTCGCCCATGTTAAATTCATATATTTTAGGTACACATAACTTTTACAAATACTAACATAGGTAGCTGATTTTTTCTAGGCTTATTCTAGCCATAGTAAAGAGCAATAATAGGAACCAAAAGTTAATTTGGTTGAATAATAATATTTTTATGGATTATTGTTGTTTATTGATTTTTTTTTTTATTTTTTTACTACACATAAAAGGCTATATAAAAAAGACTTTTTGAACAACACAAAAACTGGTTCCTATTACTATAGAAAACATTACAAGGAACAAGTAAAAAAAAATTGTTCGAATTGGTTCATAAATATTGCCAAAAAGTGTACCGAAGTGTTAAAAACTTCAACTTTCGGAAAATGGCGTAAATCTAAAAAAGACGAGTTGTGAATATGGACAAAACGGAGCTTGTAAAGTTTCAGAAAAACTCTAATAAAACATAGATATATTATTATTATTATTTTGTTTTTGGTATCTATGGAAACATAAAACACAGGTCTACAAAACTAAACAATAAAAAAATGGTGAAAAAAAATTTTTGACGCCTGTCTTAAAAAAGACGAGTTATGAATATTAACAAAACGGAGCTTGTAAAGTTTCAGAAAAACTCTTATAAAACATAGATATATTATTATTTTTATATTGTTTTTGGTATCTATGGAAACAAAAAAAAAACAGGTCTACAAAAATAAACAATAAAAAAATGTTATTCTTAGGTTGTCGGTTACTCATCACTAAAATAAATTAATCACAATTTACTAAAAATGACGAGGGTGATTAATTTATTTTAGTGATGAGTAACCGACAATTTAAGAATAACATTAATAATGCCATCACGAAGGGAAAAACATATCGGAATGAATTAATAAAAAAAATTTGTAAAAAAAAAACATTTTGACGCCTGTCTTACCTTAATAAAAACAATTACTTTCATAACAAATTATCGTAGTACATTGAAGAATTATCATGAGCCTAATAGTTAAGACGAAACAAAATTTAAATCCCCGTGTTATTCTTATGGAGAATAAGTAAACTGTTGTAGTTTGCTTGTTTATGAAAATATTTTGATCAAATTTGGAAAATGAACTTAATTCTTACTAAAATATTAACATTTTACAAGAAAAACTTTGTAACCCTCCCTGTTGCAGAAACATACGTACTCGTTAAACTAGTTCTATTTAAATAGGGTATAAATATGATTTCTTCAAGGAGACATATTAGTGTGAATCCAATCATGCAAATGAAAATTCGCTTAGTATGCAGGTTTGCTTTGGCGGGGGTATTTTAACGATTTAATCAAATTATTTCGTTTGTGTTACACAAAAATAAACTATAATTAAGTTGTATTATAATAGTTGACTCAGATTTATAATACATGTTTTATTTACTGTAATAGAAATTACTACAAGAAACCAATTGTTTTAATTCATATGGATAAACACTATAAAAGAGAGAAGTATCACTCCCATTACTTCATCTTGAAAGAACACTGAAAACAGTAAATAAAAGAAAAAAAAACAATGCAAAGCATTTTATAAAAATGAGTATTCTAATTTAGTTGATAACAGGACCTTTAATATGTAAAGTTACTAAACTTTGCTCGTGATGATGAAACTTCAAGACATGGTAGTTGGAAAGTTACATTACTTTACATTTCATCTTGTACTAAGGTATGATCACCATAAAACTAGATAGTTGTGGAACTAAAACATTAGTTCAAACACTTGACCATTACACTTGAACATATTTTGTTTCCAAATCATCTCAGTCTTTAATGAATCAAATGTATAGAATTATCTAAAATACTAAACGTTCCTATAATGGCATTCGGTACAACATATTTATTCATGCATCTTACGACGCTTGGATAGCATAATTAGCCACCACACAAACACACACAAAACTCACTCCAGTAGAAGTATTAAACGAGCTCGAACTGACATAGTGAGAAGAAACGGCAATGGGTAACGTTTTCTTGAATACATAGGCATATTTTATGTTATTTGGACCGTATGAAACCGATTAAAAGCCTGACCTTTAGGCTTGTAAGGTTTGTAGTTTATATTATGTGTCTTTTCTTATTGCTCTTACCTCCGCCTGTTATTAAGTTGCCCAAGCAGTGTAATGTTGTCTTAATTATGTTAATAAATTAAAGCTAATAAAATAAAAGGCACGTGTATTATTTAAAGTTAGTTTATACGCCATGAATACCATGCTATATATAGAAGAATATCTATCATGGTGCTTCGGGGAGTAGAAAATGATGTTAAAGTGCAATAAGTGTGGACCTAACCTTAAACTTAAAAACATACCTGGTTTCATAAATAGGACACTGTCAAAAAAGATATGGAGTTTAGACTACCATCACCTCGCTTGAGAGTAGTTTTAGTGAAAACGTTAATAGATTTATCACTTTTAAAATATACTTAGCGGCGAGTTGCCTTCTTGAGACGAAGCCTGTTAACTCAAATGTTAAGGATGTGCCTGGGAAACTAATATTCATAGCAGATTTAATGCCCAGATAATTCATGAGTCGTACGATGATCATGAGCTCGATGAAGTAGTTCACAGACTTAAATAGCATACGTCCCTAGAGCATAGAAAATCTGAAATTGTTACAGAGGTATACATAAAATGATTAAACATTACGTAATACTGTCGCCTTTTTTGGTTGGCCTCCTGATATGAGTAAAGTTCCAATCCATACTATGTTTTACTGTAGGTTTCAAGATAGACTGACAGTTGATGAGGGACTTGCGTTTTTGAATCACAGAATAGTAATACCTGTGAGTTTAAGATCCTAGATGTTAACCCTGTAACATAAACCTCACATGGAATTTGGAAAAAACTAAGTATGCGTCTAGGCAAAAAGTGTTTTGGTCAAGAATTAATGCTGATATCTAAGATACTGTTAGTAGATGTTCTCTTTGGCAAAGATACAGAAGTCGTAACAAAAGTGAACCAAATTTATCACATTCTGTACCTGACTTACATTTTGAAAAAGGTAGGTAGTGTTACAGTAGCCCTCATTATCCCTAATCTAATAGAATGGCAGGAAGTCCGGTTCAAATCGTTAAAAAACACACTAAAGAAATCAAACAATGAAAGTGAGGCCCTTTTAGGCCTACTTGAATATAGATAAACTCCTGTTAAAGGGACAGGACTAACAAATTCACAAGCTTTAATTAGTGGCACTTTACGAGCCAAAATTTCTGTCAGTAAAAGTGTTTTTGAACCTAAAGCTCAGACGGGGGTAAAGGAGTCTATTGTGAATTGTTAGAAAAATCAAAAGGTTACTATGACAAAAATGTGAAATGTATAAAAGAGTTTGGCATCTAAAATTTGTTTATGAAATTATGGTGTATATTAACCAGTCAAAATAGTTGGTAAAAGTGGTGGGCCTCGATCCTAATTGATTAGAGATGAAAATGGTAGGGTACAAAGGAAAAACTCTGTACACACATATGCGACAGTCAATAAATTAACCAGTTTACCGAGACGTACAATTTCCAGAGATTATCGAGTCGGACAATCCTGTAAATAACAATCCAAAACTTGATCAAAATATCCTGCCAAATGGGCCTATCGCTAATGTAAACGATGATGTTGAAAATTGAAATGCTAATGTAGGGTCATACCGACCTATTAGGCCTAATGGGGCCAATGCATACTATCGTCACTATCTAACCAGAAGTGGCAGAGTAGAGTTAGTAAACCACCAAAGAGATTTACAAAGTAACAAATAAGCCTGGGTAGGTTTGGTACTGTAGTAAATGCACTACTGATAATTAATAAGTTAAAAGAACCCAATACTAGGGACAACTTACTACTTTGCATGATCACTCCGACTGCCGTTCCACTCCGCTTCGTGCCATCGTTCCTCATCGGTGACGTCACTCAGCAGTGCAGCCAACCACACACACAAACTTAATATTCTTCTGGCAATGTAATATAGCCTTCTATATTACAGGTACAATAGAAATATTGTTTTGGTTACGATTTAGAATGTTTAAATGTACCTCTTGACTAATTTCATTACATAAAAATCCAATACTGTACTTCGTTTTGTATATCGTTATTTTATACAATATCGACATTGTAAAAATACAAACAAATCTAGTAGAAATGGCTGGACTAATTTATAATCAACCATGTTCATAGTGATGCTGTTAACATATACCTCACGGGTGTAGTGATAGTCCTATCACATTTTCATACGTTATCAATCCATCTGTGATTTTAAAATATCAATGAAACTAGCCATTCAATATATATTTGAAAAACGCACTAGACCTCTTAAATGGTACAACCGTTGCTGCCAACCAAATGCAATAGTTTATTAATGATATGGAATTCTTACTAAAAAGTGTTGAGTTATCGAACTATTAAGAAAAGGGAGTATGTAAGTAAAAAAAAGTAATTTAAATTTATCAACAGCTGATACCATACCACAATACCATAACATAATCTGCAGTATCGTCAACCCAAGCTTTTAGTAACGTTTCAAATTAGTTCATTTTCAGTTAAAGGTTTTAGCAATATAGGCTATTGTGTAAGGTGAAGAAATATCGACTAAGAAGTTTTAAGGATGGTTGTATGGTTTGTGAATTTGAACTGGTAACCATAGTTGCTCATTGTTACATTATTTTTAAGTATAACTGACCAATATAAAGACATTTTAAACTGGCCCCTATGCATTCATGTCCATTTACGAAATACAATGGGGAACGGTACTCCGTAGGATGATGTATTTTTACTTGAGGAAAATTCCAACCACTGAGTAGTAGGATCACAACCACGTTCACATAAATATTCTTGTATTCAAGCCACATTTTATATAATTTAGTAAATTTATTTAAAAAAATTATCGCTGATTGTGATGAAAAGAGGTCCAAGATAATTTAGTACAGTCGCAAAAAAGGCAGTCAAATGGCACTTTTATAAGATGAAATATCTCCCTTGGCAATATTAAGGAAGTAAATCCAATTAGGCTTTTACATTTTTCTTTCGATTCCTAACTAATTGAGTTAATACGAACAGTTGATCCTAATAATCAGGAAGATGGGTGATATTATAATGCAGAATCATATTGTGTTTTGTAGAAATGACACGTTCTGTTATCAAATGTAGACCATTGTCGATAAATTCTTAGCCAATCTATTTGTAAGTAATTTACACCCGAATAAAGATTTGGCACGATATAAATATCACTTTCGCGACCTCTTATTGGTATTAGAACTGCCATAACATTTGTTTATACAAAACCTAACATATTGAGTGGCATTTACAGTTATGTGGGAATCATATTAAGTAATTATGTATTCTTAAGGTATTTACCTACGACAGTTTTTTAACTAGTTTTTTTTAGTTCAGTTCATACCATATTTTGTTTATACATTGATAATGTGTACACTTAAATTGACAAGTCAAATGTGCCTACAAGAATACAAATCGGATTGCAGATAAATATGAAAACCTACGAAAGTGACATCTTGTGATGCGTGTGGGACGTGAAATGTGGGATCGGTTATGTTTCACAACTAAGAAAATTCTTGTATAGAAGATATCTCCCTGCAATGTGAAATGCCTTAGTTATGACAATATATTGCATTTTATAAATTTTAAACCGGGAATAACCGACTATTACATCACAATTTTAATCATAGATTGGTATTGTTGTATTCTATAAATTTAAAATGCATGATATATCTTCAAGATTATTATGTTTGCTGTTTAATATACAGTATAACCAACTTGAATGTAATAGTAGGTACATCGTACATAGAGGGTTTTAAGTATGCCACTACAATTTAGTGCCATAAAAAATTAGCTACAGATTTCATTTAAATATGAAATAAACCGAGGCGAAACATCTGTAAAATTACACAGTTAATATATTCATACTATGCAATGTGCAGCTATAAACTCACCCTCTATAACAATCTTGATGAAATTCTATTTTACTCATATGTATCTTAGAACTTATTCCATTTAAATATAGATTTTTTATTTCATAGTAGTGGACTTTTAATATGCTTTAATAAAGTGCGAAGCAATTCGGTGTTCTTATAGATTCATTAAACCGTGAGATGCATCATATAGTCTCGGTCCAACCATGCTTTCTAGTTAATATCGATGTGTTGGTTTATTTTGGTTACATACCTATATATTTAAGGTACATTATAACACAAAATAGTATATTTAAAAATTGTTTTTCTTTACATCAATGCCAAAGCAGTTCTTTAAGCCGGTACCAGTTGAATAATATTAACAAATATAGTAAAGACCTTTTATTAAACTATTTCAAAACATTTGTTGCGTTGTATTTTTATAATAAGACATAAATGATGTATGAAAAAACACGCAAATATACCTTAATGCAAATGCTCTTGAGGTAATATAATTAGCATAAATAATATTTTGCCTCCACAAAGAGCGGAATCATAGAAAATATTTCAAAGGCAATGAATAGGTTTATTCCTTCTAATTAACACTGTGAGAGAATATTAATGAATTTCGCTCATTAAAACATTAAGTAACCTTACCAAGCTGGTGTTACAAAACTTTCTCGGATTAACTTTTGGTGGTTTGGTTTTATAATGTTTTTAGCTGCAAGATTTTTTCCCTTTAAGAATGTAAAAATAATTACGCTTACCCTCCCCCTCCCGCCCGTGTTATTAGATTGTAATATGTATGGGTGAACCACAGCTTACCCTTATTGTTTTATCATAATACAATAAGTAAAATATATATATATATATAATAAACGGTAAGAGCAAACCAGACACATACCTTCCTATTGGATTGTAAAAAAATCTTGATAATAGTTGCAGGGAGTAACTATGGAATTTTATGGGTAAAACAACGAAATTAGCAATAATAATAATAATGTTACCACGTCTAACACCTTGATAAGCTTCTTAAAAGATCACTGTAAATCCATGGATGTAGCATCCATTTCAAATAAAGATTGTTCTTCTTCCTGAATTTCATGTAGCCTAAGGTAGGTCAAACTACAAGGTATGTTAACATCAAAGGTACAAAGGCTACACTATAGGCCTACTCTCTGCTGCTGCTCAACGTTCAAACGTCGCAACGAATCCACAACAAATAAATACAGTGCCAGAGTTTGTTTTGTAATGAAAATTAATATAATATATCTCTATTAATTGTGTAATGTTCGTGCTTCATCTGCAAATTAACGCAAAAATGTCATCAACATCAAACAGGCTTGCTTTAATTGCTCATCGCATGCACATAATTTAAAAGATTGGCATTGATGCAATTTATGTTTTAGGTATAAAATGACGATTAGCATCTGTTGAGTTTATGAGTAAAGTAAATTAAATAATGAAAAACAATTCCAAATCAACTACCTACACTAAAGATTATATTTAACACCATTTGAATTCAACATTTGACCCTCTTCCTCTTGGATATTTGATACAAGTGGTTTTGTATGCTAAGATGTTTATTCCGTGTACCTTGGGAAGATGACCAAGTAGATGAAAATATTTTAAGAACTGATGAACTTTGACCAATAAACTAGACTTACTTTCAGATTTGATGAACCCTCATTTGTTTGTGATTCTTAGGAAATAGGTGAATTTTCAACCCAATGGATCAATTATTATATACTTAAATCAAATCAACCTACTTATGGTTCATTATCCTCCAATACACTGATCAAAAGCCTCACAATATGCATACAACACGTTGAAAATCAAAGTCTCGTAAGAGAAAAACGGGACCTAAAATCAAAGCTACCACGCAAATTTAAGTTTCAAGTGGTCATCCCGTTCTCAGACAAAGAAAACAATCATTCTTTATTTAACTAAGATAACTCAGCTCGGTTATGTCCTATTCCGCCCGAGTTTTATTTCGCCCGGAGCCTAATTACTCCCAATTCGCCCGCGGTCCCAGATTAACCCCTATAATCCTCCGCTCTACCTGCGTCAGGAGTCCTATTCCATCCACGGTGGCGAAGCCCCGCCTCCTAGGACCCCACCCACCCCCAACTATGTAAAAGCCCTCCCCTACCCATCACCCCGTTATCCACCTCCGACTACACGGTTATTTAAGCTTAAAATATTTATTTGACAAACCAAGCGAATTTCCTTCATATTAATGTAAAGTTTAAACACGAAGTTTTAAGCATTAAAATATAAAGGGGCATGTGCCCTTATTGATGTAGCCGTTGTAAAGATATGTTAAATCTTTATAATAAAAAGGTTTAAATTACCTGTATCCGTCAAGTGATCCTGGTTTGTAGTAAATTGACTACAGCCGTTTCATGTTGTAAAAACACATCTTCAGGTCAAACGTATATACATTGATTTAATCCATGGAATGGTCGTCAAGGTTTAAAGTTCACAAAAATGACACATACACGTACACGAAAACATTAAAACATAAATTGGCCAACACAAAAATATGAAAAACGCGTGATAGGCATCGGACACGTACGGCGCCGCTAGAAGGTAGGTCATGACTGTCATGACCAGAAGGTAGGTCATGACTGTCATGACCAGTCATGACCTACCTTCTAGCGGCGCCGTACGTGTCCGATGCCTATCACGCGTTTTTCATATTTTTGTGTTGCCAATTTATGTTTTAATGTTTTCGTGTACGTGTATGTGTCATTTTTGTGAACTTTAAACCTTGACGACCATTCCATGGATTAAATCAATGTATATACGTTTGACCTGAAGATGTGTTTTTACAACATGAAACGGCTGTAGTCAATTTACTACAAACCAGGATCACTTGACGGATACAGGTAATTTAAACCTTTTTATTATAAAGATTTAACATATCTTTACAACGGCTACATCAATAAGGGCACATGCCCCTTTATATTTTAATGCTTAAAACTTCGTGTTTAAACTTTACATTAATATGAAGGAAATTCGCTTGGTTTGTCAAATAAATATTTTAAGCTTAAATAACCGTGTAGTCGGAGGTGGATAACGGGGGGATGGGTAGGGGAGGGCTTTTACATAGTTGGGGGTGGGTGGGGTCCTAGGAGGCGGGGCTTCGCCACCGTGGATGGAATAGGACTCCTGACGCAGGTAGAGCGGAGGATTATAGGGGTTAATCTGGGACCGCGGGCGAATTGGGAGTAATTAGGCTCCGGGCGAAATAAAACTCGGGCGGAATAGGACTACACGACTCAGCTCGTCGCCCTATTATCTTAATGAAAACAACCACTTTAAGAATCTCCTAATTGATTATTACCTTAACCTGTATTTTTACAAGTTCCCAGAATACTGTTGTCACTTATTCAAATATCTGCTTTGAAAATATAATTCTGCATTACTATAAAATACCCCCACCACAGCAAACTAGCGTACTAAGCTAATTTCTATTTACCTGGCGAGATTCCCACTAAGAGGATACTTTAAATTGTCACATTTATGTTGTATTTAAAGAAAATGAATAGGTATAAGTACTAAGGCTTGTGGCTACAGGGAAGTTAATAATCTGTGTTTTTATTGAAATGTTGATAGCTTAGTATGAAATGAACGATTTTACAACATTATAAAAATATTATTGACTGTAACATCACTATAAATGCAGTTGCGGAAGACTGACTGATGAAAAGTTGACTTACGAATTTCGGATGCAACTGAGCCTAAGCTGAGTGTGAACTGTTTATCACCTTGATTCAAAGTATAATTTCAAAATGGCGGACATTTATATTTATTTGTTAAACTTAAATTACTCAGAAATGGCTGATAGTATGAAAACATGCCAAGACACTTTTATTTAGGAATTTTAAACCCCTATTAAACGATACCAAATTAAAAAAAGATAAAATGAGAAATAGTTTGAATATTACGATTTTTAGTTGTAAAATGGGGTAGAATAAGGCAGAAGTTAGTCAAGTTTGCCCCATTTTATAAATAAAAATAAAAATATTTCAGCTATTTCTTATTAGATTTTTTCAGCCTTAGGGAATTAGAAATTCTAAATAAAAGAGTTTTTTTGGTAATTTTTATTAAAATCAGCCCTTTTTGAGTACTTTAAGATGAATAAATTTAAATGGTCGCTGTTTTGAAATTTTGGGTTGCATAAAAATTAATATTTTTTTTACATTGGTCTCTTCTACCTTGATATACATAGCAAGTTTTATTAAGATCCGTTTAACAGTTTCAAATATAAGAATTTTTACGTAAAAAATACAAAATTGCGGATATCTGGTTAACGAAGTGGTTTTGGAATAAATTATATTCTTGATTTTCTCTTTATTTTGACCCAAGGAATCAGTAAGTAAATTATGTCCCCACCATTTTTGAGCACCCTGTATATGACATGAACCCAGTATCTCATCTTCTTTTTCCGCTTCAATTAACAGAGCACTTACTTTTTCTGTACCATTTAAATACATACTGTAATATCCGACGTAAGTTTCAACAGTTGCCTGTGTGCGTTGCGTACCCCTGCTCAACTGCTCAATATAATTAAAGATGTCATTCTTCATGGTGATTATGAATAGAGTTTGTTTAAACATCATTGGCAAACTTAGTTTACTTAATATATACTAGTGTATCCTTATAAAACTAATATCAAGTTCAATAAATCAAATATGTAAGTTTATTCTAGTTATTTATATAAGCAATGTTTTTATCATCATACCGGTTTATATAAATGCAGATGTTGCACTCGAGACAACAGCAGGTGGACTTTCGTCGCAACTATTATTGTGTAATTGAACAATGAAGTTCCTTCATTAGTGAAAACAAAGCAATTTCTCCTTAATTGTTGTGGTGAATTATTAAAAGTAGTGGTTGACTAAATTGAACAAATCTATACTGTATAAGTTATTTCATGAATTTAAATATTTGATAACAGCAAATATTTATAATTTCGGAAATTTAAAACAATCAAACCTATATACTTTGTTATCTTAGCCTGCATCAGGTTTTTAGAGTCTAAAGTAACATTAAAAGTCGCTGACTTGTACTGGTGGTCTCCAAAACGTGATGTTCTCACTACGGACATTTCCCACAGTGATTTCAACATCTTCAGGGAAATCTCAAGGTTTAAACAGAGGTTTCGGTGAAATAGGATTGTTTTTGATTCGGCAACAAAAATAGTTGAGCAGCTCAGAAAAATTGTAGGGAGGCGTTTTAACCTACGGTTTGCTAAAATTCGATCCTTTCTTTTCACCGACAATACAAATCCTTGCTGAAATGTGAAGGTTTTGAAGAGAGTATCGGGAACTTGTAGTCAAACCAGGAAGGCCACTTGTTGAAACTATGTGTGAGATGAAAAAAAAAACAATTCATATACAAATACAAATGGTGGCTAGAAATACTGGTTATATAATTTTAATTGTCTCGGAGAATAACTTAAATTAAATATGCTCATGTTTTTATACAGGTGATAAAAGAGAGGTTATACGTCAATATTACTAGGTTTTTGAAACTGACTTAAGCACATACTATAGTAATGGGTTTTTGTACAATTAATTTCAGCCAAATTGTTGCGAATTTACAAGTCAGGTGACAAACATTAGTCGTTGGTGCTCAATGTTAATGTAGGCCTATCAAGTATTTTATAAACCTTTGATTACTTCTACTAGGTGAAAGCCGTCAAAATCGACAGTTGCTTTAAAGGCTTACGACAATTTTTCTAACTGCGACAAAAAGAGGGACATAAAAAAATGTGAGCATTTAGCATTGTTTAATGAGTAATAAATAGGTGTAGAAACAATAATGACTATTGCGAAAGTTACAAAATATGGTTGATCATTCAATGAATCTTCAAATCATTCATCATTCAATGGAATATGGTTGATCATTTATGTATGAAGGTTCTTATACCGTCCATCATAGGAGTTATTGTTCCTATGTTAACTGGTTTATCTTATTTTTCATGAATATAACATAAAGAATGCTTTTGGAAGAATCTTTTAATATTATTAGACTCGTATTGGTGGATCTTTTGTGGTACACACTTCTGCGATATTATCAGTGTTATGCAGATTAAATCGGTGTTTTTTTAGAAAAATATCTGTTTGTTGAAAAGGCACGTTCTTACTTCAAAGGAAGGCCCACCCTAAAGATGTGTAATTTTTAATTTTCCTTCGTCAAGTCGGTCATAATTCCTTACTTCTGTGCCAATGAATAACCCTCTAAATTTAGCAATAATATTTTTTTTTGCATAACTTTGATTCCATGACATGCGGATGTCAGTTGTCTCAGCCTTATCAATTACATAAAGTGTTCAATATAATATATCTTCGGAATGTTAGGAAATGAAACGCGTTCTGCAAAACACTTTTAACACCTTAGGCTACCGTACCGAAAAAGGTAAATTATACTGAATATATTCTATTATTAGATAATGGAAAAAGAAAACACAAATTAATTCAAACGAGTGTATAAACAACTTTCATATTTTAATATAATTCTTAATAAGATCCTAAGTATGTAAACTACTAACTTCACTAGGGACGTTACAAACTTCGAGACACGGTAGTTGACAACATTAATTATATTTTCACCTTGTACTACGAGTTCAAACAATCTCACATCTGTTCATCATGTCTAGGTGATTATGGAACCATCTCACCTTTACATTTATACTTGAAAATATTGTGTTTTAAAATTATCTTACTCCTGAAAAACGATGCATTTACAGTCTCATAATTTATGTTAAATTCATACAGTGATATGCGAGACGCCACAGTCATTCATTGATTCCTACCGTCGTACACATAAATAGATAAATATGGCTGACACAGATTCACGTTGCCCTCACACGTATAAAAATAGGCAAGCCAATACAGTATGCTAATAATGACAATTGATCGGATTGCTTCAAACAGTTATCTTAAGAAGTCACGGAAGAGCTTCTGATTTCACTGTAGAACAAATTTATTCTTACCTAGTATTCAAAGTGGACTTTTCGTATTACCACAGCACATCATGTATAAAAATCATGCACTATTTTAACGTAGCTAACTGCAGTTTGCAGACGACACCACCTTTTTTGCAAGAGGCAAAACACCTGAATTGGCCCAGGAATTGGTAACAGGGAAATTTGTTGAGGCCAAACAGTGGTTCCTCGACAATAAGCTGAGCTTAAACGAAGATAAGACACAAGAAATTGTATGTAGCCTCAGTTTAAGCCAATCATCAACTTCTCCGGAAGTTAAGTTACTGGGTTTTACCCTTGATGCTAAATTAAGCTGGAACAGTCACACGGGTAACATCTGCCTAAAACTAGCAAAAGTAACACGACTTCTCAGGCGCCTAAAGCCTATACTATCTAAGGAGCACCTATTAATGATATATTATGCACTGTTTCGCAGTCATATTTTGTATGGGCTTCAGCTGTGGGGACACGTATCAGGGTGCAGTAATATCCTACTCGAGCAGAAAAAAACCTTGAGAATCATAGACTTGGCTGGTTTTCTAGACGACTGCAAACCTATATTTATAAAACTCGAAGTCTGCACCGTGTTTAGCCAATACATTCTACTTAGCCTACTTTATGTCAGAGAAACCCTATCTTCACTTACTATGAGAAGGGACCTGCACCCGTATAACACCCGAGGGAGGGAAAAGATTGATATCCCTTATGAGTAGGAAGAAAATATTCTTTCTTACTGAGTAGAAAGAAGGAATGCTTCCCAGTCCCGGCAATAAAAACTCTTCAACACGCGCCCAACTAGTGTGAGAAATCTGGAGGTCGGGAAGCTCAGGGCTCGGGTGGAACGATGGTTGAAGAAAAATCGTTTCTACTCCATTGAGGAGTATTATAAAGCAGAGACCCAAAATATCTAAGGCCTAGCTCGGTAAAGACCTGCCGCCAAACATACAACCCAAAGTGTAAATAGTGTACAGTTTTTTTTAATATTTATTTTTTTTTTCTGTGCAGTTCCTAAATATTAGTTTTAAACGTATTACTGACGCCATCTATCCAGTATCACTGGTCAAAGATGAAGGGAAGAAGTATGAAGTAAGTTCATTTTTAACATATTTCCCTGTCAAATTATTACGTATTAAATGTACCATAACTACTAATGGGGTATCTCTGATATGATTTCAAATCTTTTTTTCATGTTCATTAGTTTACCGTATTTTAGTGATGTTATTTAAACTTTTGTCCATAAATTAATAAGCGTTTTGTCACAAAATGAAAACCATTCTTGAATAAATAAGTTTAAAGATTCATGTAGGCCTATTTTGTTTGATTTTTGCATTTTATTATGGTTTTATGTAATGCCATATTTATTTTGTGTTCTAATTTTCGTTGTTCAAAGAATAAAATAATAAGAACAAGTTAATCAATGAATCGAAGGATTGATTATAACCAAAATAATACTAACATACTAAACACCTGCTATTTATAATGCAATGTAAAGCTTAGTAAGAAAAGAGCAGGAGATTTAAGACTCAGTAAATGTATTTCAGGTTTGCAAAATCAACCACATTCTTCAACCTGTCAAGGGTTACTAACCCAAGATAAATATTATCCTAGTGATCGGATGTTATAGTGCTGCAATATTGGCAACACTGAAATAAACATCTTTGTTTGGACAATTTGTCTGCTTAAATAGATTGTCAGTTGTAAAGCTCCCTAACCTCTAAGAGGTAAAAGAAAACTTATGAATTCTTTGACCAAACAAAAATTACTTCAAAGGGGGGAAGAACTTAGCTTAGAGTAGAGTACTCGCTAGATGGAGGACCTCTAGGATCGTGGAATAAGTGAACACCAGTGCCAGTATAATATTATGATTGAATAAATCTAACTAAATGTGCACACCATTGATAAGTACATAAAATAAAGAGAATTGTTACACAGTGATATTATAATAATTGAGAATAGAAAAATGACAAATAAATTGAAATAATGTGATTGAATATTTACACCCTATGTTTTGGAATAGTACAACCGATTAACGTTTGTTTTTATAAATGTTTTCTTATTCCTTATTAGTCCTATCGTAAACTAAACGAAGCCAAACTGAACTATTCTAATTTAACCTAATTGCCGTAGGACAGTGTAAAAGAGTCTTCTTGAAAATATCGTATTGCTTAAAATGATTTTATATAACACGTAAAAACGATAGACCTATTATAGTATATATTACCTAAAAATTATTAACAATTTAATATATGTATGTCTAACTAATGTATATAACTGCCACAAACAGTTCCCACACTCCGCACTGCTCGCCGCTGCTCCGTGCTTCCTTCGCCGCTACCTACTACGTGGACCTATGTACCTCTCTTCCCATAGCATTTCAGTATTTAACCACTTCCTTCATCACTTCCTACAACGTGGACCTGTTTCCCTTCCTTCCCATAGCTTCTACTATAAAAAAGACTAACATTAAATTAAACAATGTAAACTGCTGCTTAATAGTAACAATATACATAATTGTGATATAAAGATCAGTTTTAATACTGCACATTATCTGTATATAACTGCCGACTAATATTGTAAAGTTCAATTTATTATTCTGGAAATTGTAGGATTATAAGGTCAAATATTCATAGATGTCAAACTGTTTACTCCATGAATGAAAATGATGTCTAAAGTAGACAACAAAATTGTAGGTCACAAAATGTAAACAAATAAAAATAAGAAGAAGGTACCTTATAATGTTATTCTAATTGGACAAATTTAAAAATTTATTTTTAGGGTTCTATAATTACTACTGGGCTGAATCGTCTAGAATGTTAATGGTGTTTCCCAGTGGTGTCATAATTATTTGGGGAAAATGTTTACGCTACTATTGCAACGGTTCTTGAGTTTTTTACCCTAACACACAGACACACTGACAAGCGGACAACTAATCTCCGACTCCGCTATACACGATACATAGATTTGTGGACTTCAATTCTTATAATAATAATAATAATAATAATAATAATCCTTATTTCTTACCTATGAAGACATGTTTTTTCGGTAAGCCATTCTCATAGCCGCAAAACTATATGCACATCAAAATAGGAATACAAATGAAATAGTCTGATGTAAAATTAAACAATCCTATTGTTGGTTTTAATATTAATTTATTATCCTAGGATTATGAAAATTTTTATCTTCTAGCCTAATGAAACTTTGATGTTTACGATTAGAGTCGGTATAATAGTTTTTCCGTACAAAGTATTACACCCCTAACGGTACGATACAATAAATAAGTAGCGAGTTAGATTATTGTTTCAAAGTCCGTCCTAAGCATTAAAACATTTAAAAGCCTTTATAACTTTTAAAATCCTTTACCTGAACGTAAGTAAGCTTAATACGTCCCAATCAGAATCCTAACTAATATCCGTACCGGTTGGGTTCTATGAACCTTAGCAATATAACAAGTCATCTGTTTATTCACCGTACCGGTTACAAATCCGCTGGATTCAGCACACTAAAGTATTGTAAGTGCAAAGCTATTCTATTGAAAGTCAGCACCCTGCCATTGTGTATACAACCTCTCTCCCGAAACAAAGCAGAGCTTTTATTATGTTTACAGTTTACGTGTGTGATGGGCAAGAAAAAGTGGTAAAGATCTGCTTTTTAAAATATAAATAATTTGCTACTTAGGTTTTTATAAACATTACGATTCATCCTCGGAACCTATAAATTCTATCTCATAAAACAGTAAGGAATACAAAGCAACTTTTTAATCCCACGTTATTTAACTTTAGATTATTAAATTACAATCACTTTGGTATTTAAAAAAATATTTTGAGGTTGTAAATAACTTTTCAGCGGTTATTTAAAAATAACGAAATTAACATTGCCCTTATGGCAGGCAAATCCATCATGTCGTTGGCTTCCATGAACTCCCTTGGAAATCAATTTAAAACAACAAAGAAAATTTTTAATCTCAGAGTATACAAGATATTTAAATTATAATCACTTTGGTGTTTGAAAAACTATTTTTGGATAATAATTAACTCTTCAGCTTATCTTTGGATTGAAATAATCCAAATTGGGTATTAGCCTCCAAGGACTCTTAATAGGCTATTGATAATATAGTTATTATCGTGACCATTAAAAGAGATCGTGTTTAATCTATTTGAAAGTTGCATTGTATTGTTTTAAGATAGAAACTAAAACGGGATATTATGCCCATTGTAGCTTAGACCTTCATTCCTACTTATTGAATGGGGACGAAATAGAATGAGGATTTTTAAAACTCCATTTTGGCATATACTATGAGGGATATTCGTCCATCCCGTACTACCAAAGTGCTAAAAGTTGTCACAAACTATTCGTTTTTGTATATTTTTTCATGCAATATGGATGTGGTCTCAATGAGCTTGAATAATTACTGCCGATGATAGAAAATCTATAGTTTTGTGTTATTCCTTTATAATATATACCATTACAGCTTTACCATTTTTCCTCATATTTTATTGTTTTTTTGTATCAATACAAAACAACAAAATAGAATTTCTTGTTATTCATTATTTGCTGAATAACTCAAATAATATTAAGTACCAGGTGACCGAGCATTTCTGGGGGTGTTTGATTTGTTCAAGAGGTAAATTATCCTAATCATACCCATAATTCTTACCTATAAGCCTACAGCTAATTCGAGTTTTGATACAATTAATTAAGTTGAAAAGTCAATTTGTTTTCGGTAGACATAAACTCATTCTTAATTTAACTAACAAACCTTTCAATGTGGATGAGGAGTCTATAAAATCTTTACAATAAACTTCAATATAAAAACTCATGATACATAACATCTGTTGACCATTATTGCGTTAGTCACTGGGATCGCGGAACGTCATAACTACTAAGGATCGTGTAATAACGCATCAATTCTGGCGGCGCATCGTCGAAAACTACAAAACATCCTTGGCAATCCTTAGACTTTTAGTTCAATATTGGTGAATAGTGTTTTGCGGTAACACACTTAACGTTTTTGAACAGTCGTAATTATTCCTTTGGTTAGTAATACCATAGACTAACCAACACAAGTAGACTTCTCATCCCATTGTAAATTTTGAAGCACGTTTTTCGTGTCTAGTTCATGTACGTGACACATGGGCGCTAGTGTCGACGAAACTTTGTTTCTATTATTTTAGGGTTAATTTCTTGATTTGTGCTTTACTGTTTGGTCATATAACTAGGGGACAAGTTATTGTTTATGATTAGATCGTATTATTTGGTTAAACGAGGTTTTAAATGGCTGTAATAACGGGAAACAAATTGTAAACAAAACACGACCTCTACAGAAAACCGTACAGAACTAACAATAAAACTGTCTTCAGCTGTTCCATAAGGATGAGAAATCTACTAAGGGAGTATGTTTTATCTATGGTAATACATCATACAATCCAAATGTATTATATAATCAATGCTCAATAGGATTCATAGAAATTTTCTTTTCCTTTGTACTCTATTTTGTAATTTGCTACTGTACCGTAGATGATTTGTTACGAGCATTATGTTACAATCAATTTGTTTACATTTTCGTAAAACTGGCATAGCTACTTTACAGTCCATAAGAGACTTTTGTTAAACATATTAAAACTTAATTTTAAGTTTTTAATAAAAAATTTATTTTTTCAGAACAGAGCCTGGCATGGATAGTGTATTTAGCATTAAACTAAGATATTTCCAACAATTTGGAGGAAATCATTGAAGCCATTTTTAGATTTAACAAGATTTAATGTTTTAATTTATAAATGTAAAATTTTATCTGAACATGTATTGTAGAAATGGGAATATATTTAAAAATAACAATACTCACAAGACCAATTACAATTATTGTTAAGTGTTGGTAGACAATTTGTATTTAATCTTGGAAAGATATGAAAAGATAAGGTTTAACACATTAAAAATAAGTTTTATTTCCGAATTATGAATAATCTGCTAACAGAAGTTTGTAATATTTTTAAACGAATAAAGTTAAATGTTAATTTCTTTTAAGGCTACCTTTAACTGCAGAAAACATTTACAAACAGCAATTAATATTATAACTTTTAATGCAGGGGGTATTTATTATTGTTTTTATAATTCCCTGAAGTGCAATAAAGATAAAATAAAGACCGTTGTAGAGCTCAAGTGACCCTTTAGCGGTTTACTTGAGAAAATACACGAGACATGTCCGAAAACAGCTTAGTTAAGTGTCGATTGTCGACAGATATCTCAGATAAGGTTTAGAGTTTTATTATTAACGCATAGTTTACTGTGTAATATGATTCTTTGAAATATACAAAACGAAAAATAAACAGTATTAACTATTGTTGTAGGTTACTACTAATAACTTGGGAATTATATTTTTGCAATGCTTAATATAGATCAGAGGATAATGCAATACTTAATAATGCATAATAATGTAAAGACACTTGACAGGGTATTTTGAAAATACTCAAAGCAAGACTGTAGTGTTTTTCCTTGAATGCGGATAACATACCTATCTCATGCATCCCTAGCAGTGGCCAATGTTAGAAGTGGGGAATGGCCAACCCATTTTGGCGATTTTGCAGACCTTTTTTTGAAAATTCGTAAAAATTCAACCGTACAAGTAAACCTAGCCAACCTCATATTCATTTTGTTCGGAAAGAACAGGAGAATCTAGAAATAGTAATATCATAATGATTTAGACAGTGTATTTTATCGATAAAGTGAAAAAAATAAAAAAATTTGAATTTTTTTTTTTGAAATTTCAAAAGCGGCCTTGGTATTTTTTTTCTACGGATTTCTTTATGGGAAATTCATTATATACATTTTGTAGAAAATCTAATTCCCTACATAGAAATATATAACATGTTAGGAAAATATTTTTTTTTTATAAGTTTTTGGGGCGAAATATAATGACAAACGGAGAACCGAAAAAATTGAGAACCGTACAGTGTTAGTTTATGTTGTAAAAAGTTCTATAATACATGTGTATACTAATAATGATATATACATGTTTGTAAAGCTAATGAAGTAAGGAATCAAAAAAAGTCATAAAGTTTATGGTAAAAATAATTTTTTACCTATAAACATACGTATATAAAATAATGTTTATATATTTTAGCGATTTCTCGAAAAACAAAATTCACAGTACTTAGTATACAACTTTTGTACCAAATTTTTTTACTTCAAACCAACATAATAATCTTGTAGTGTATTCAATTACCAACATAAAAATGTATAACATGTTAGAAATATTTTTTTTGTAGGTACGTAATAGGGACATAATAATACAATAACCGCAAAACCGCAAATAAGTGTAAACTATAGCCTACAGTGTTTGCTTGTGTTGTGAAACATTATGTAGGCTGATGATATGTAGCCTACATATTTGTAAAGCCAATGAAGTAAGGAATCCAAAAAAGTCATAAGTATGATGGTAAAAAGTTATTTTCACCTATGATTATGTAGGCCTATCAATTTGAGAACGTTTTGAATTTTTTGCGCATTTCGAGAAAATGGAGTGTACAGTATTTAGTAGCCTATATAATTTTTTACCAAATTTTTTACACCCAAACCAATATAAACATGTTGTAGTGTATTCATTTACCTTTATAAAAATGTATAACACCTTGGGTAAATCATTATAACCCCTCTGAATGTCAGAATCATAATTTTTGGACATGATGCTAACAAAATAGCCTACAGTAGTAGGCCTATTTAGTATAGGCTATAACTTTTTTACAAAATTGTTTACCCCCGAACCATTATAAACATGTTGTAGTGTATTCATTTACCTTTATAAAAATGTATAACACCTTGGGTATATCATTATATAGGTACAACAATCTCTGAATGTCAGAATCGTCATTTTAGGACATGATGCTAACAAAATACAACCTTTTATGAACACTATTCCACACAATTCAGTAATATTTATGCATGAAGATAACTGTTATACACACACACAACACTTCACTTACACTAACACTACGAACTAATAACATATTTAGTAATAAATCGCGGATAAAACTATTACGGCAACAACACAAACAAACAATGGCAATACAAGACAGCTGACAGACTGTGGCAGTAATGACTCACTTCCGTCGTCTACATCACTGTCTACATGCGAGCATACAGAAATAACCCTGAGTGCAGGGCTGCCACTCTCTGAATCTAAATTTCTTCCTCTTCAAAATGATATACTATATGACTAGTAATAATAACTTTCACTGTATATAATTCGTATTTTCCATACTGTCACCAGACGACTGTTGGCCATTTGTTAGAAATTTCGAAAACAGCTGTTTTCATAAAATCGTACCGATTGTGCAATCAATATTTAGTTATAAATATCACTACCACAATGAAGATAAAATCAATGGCTATCCAGTGGTATCACCCGCAACATCAAACAAGACGTGTTTTGCCAGTTCCCAAGTGTCGGCTGCAAAAGTCGTACCGCGCCAAAATTTCATTTGATTTCTAATCGTCGTGACATTGTTATATACCTGCTACAGGGTTTGTTTATGTAATCAAATGAAAGTTCAGAATGTGATCTTTCGAATGGTATATATATTATTCTAATCTGAGTTGATTGTAAGTGTTTTTTTTACCGTTAAAAAAATTTCGGCCCATACCGTAACCAGACGACTTTGGCCATTCTAAGCATCAACGCCATACCGTAACCAGACGACGGTTGGCCACTGCTAGGGTATTGTTAAAAACGGAGGGAGTAACTATGACTCTCTTAAGCAGGAACCCGAACGGGATTCGCTTCTGAGAAAAGCATGGTTCTCGTGTGTCATAGAGACTCTGCATCTCCTTGTGGGATGTACCGGAATAAAACCTAACGGTTTTTCGGAGTTCAGGGACCTCCGAAGCCGCGGCGTACCGTCGAGCCGTTGAGGAGGCAGCCCCTCCATGGCGGTGTAGGTGCATTGGGTCAACTGCTCAATGTGCTGAATCTTTTGTAATTGTTTTCAATGTCTCAAATGATAGGCCTCGGACTCCGGTGGGGAGGCTCTCCCCCCCGGCTTAAACCGACAGGAGGGCTTGGACTTAGTAGACAACACCCCTTATGGGGCTGCTGGCCCGCCCCCGGAATTAGTGGTTTACCCATACCCATGGGAAGCCTCCATCTGTCAGCTCTGCCAGTCCTGGTTTACCAGGGCTGTCAACTTCAGAGCTCATCATGACTCTCAACACAGCAACACGGCTGTCCGCTACCGGTGTACAAAGTGCCAACCTACCCATCGTCGATGGAATGGAGTGGCCGTCCACTACGCCAGATGTAGAGGTCCACCTACGCCAACTGCTCCAGGCCCGGAACATATCTGTGTCTGCGGTAGGAGCTTCTCAAGACCTTCAGGCCTGACCCTACACCGGAACACATGTCAACCGGGCGCCCGGAATGCGGAGAGACTCGCTCCACCACCACCCCCACTGCCGATACGAAGTTCCACTCTATGGTCACCAGAAGAGGACGCTATACTCAGAAGACGGTACTGGGAGTACACTGCAAATGGACGACGTCAGGGTTATGCCCAGTTCATCGGAGTGGAACTGCCAAGAAAAACGGAGAGACAAGTAAGAAATAGGACACATTCCCTCCGGGCTAGAGGCCTGCTGGAGCACCCGCGGCCAGACCCTGAGGAGCATGTAGAAGAGGAGCCTCAAGAAGAGCTACCATTGGAAGAGGAGGTAGTGGAAGAAGACCAAGTGGAAGAAGAAGAAGAAATTGCAGAAGAAGATCTCGAACCGATGTAGAACAACAACCTAATAATGACTTTCAACCTGGACACGACGCACAACCTGAAGATGACGAACAACCCGAAGACGACATCCCGGACGAAGACAACACTAATGAAGACACACCTGTTCGAAGACAACCTGAAGTAGACCAGCCTGAAGAGATGGAGCGTCGGACACCAGAAGCTCCTGGAGGAAGAATCGACCAAAACCCCGTCCCAATCGTACTGCGACTGGATGTTTCTCCTGAAGCACCAGAGGCAGTGATACCACCACCGTCACTAGAGCCCGAGCAAACAGTCCCGACTTCGAGTGAGTCAGAACGTTGGACAGAAGTTCTTGACAACCTAAATGGAATCTAACTACTCGACCCAATCGGACTTCACCTCCGGCAACTGGCGGAACGAGAGGGCGATATTCAAGGGGAACTCGACGCTCTGGTAGAGGAGCTCCATGCTGCCATGAAGGCTGCCGCCCCAGTACCAGCCGGTCGACCTGCCAACGTCAGAGGGACTAGACCTTCAAGAACCGAGAGGACGCGTCGGAACGTCACCCGCTACGCCAAGACCCAAGATCTTTGGAAGATCAATGCAAGAGAAGAGGAGCTGTCGTCGCAAGAGAACAAGAGTTCGTCTTGGGCGGGGAGAAACTGAAGCCAGATCTAGTCATAAATTCACGAGACCGGTCAGTTATCCTCGACGTCACCCTTCCCTATGAGAACGGTGACTCACTCTCTGTAGCTGCATTGCAGAAGGTAACTAAATATCAGCCTCTGCTTCCAACTGTTCAGCGGCTGTTCGGAACTACGTCGGGAGAAGTTATCCCCGTAGTCATCGGCGCTCGTGGTGCTCTTCCTCAGGCCACCATCACCGGCCTCAAAAAAGTCGGCGTGACCGAGAGGAATACTCTACTCGACTTCACACTCCAGGCAATCCGTACATCCATTGATATTTGCTGTGGACACTTAGACTACGGGTGACCATCAGCCCTCTTGTACCGAGTACCTGCATTACACAAGATAGATAAAGACTTGAAAATCCGAAGATAAAATAAAGTCTATTTTCACCAAGATAAATGACCGAAGATCGAGAAGCTAAAACGACTTCCCCAAACGACCAGCACAATGGACTTGTCCAGAAGAAAAGAAGAAACCCTATAAGCAAGCTTGTAAGAAGATCACCTCAGTGAGAAGAAAGAAAAGAATATTATATTAAAACCACTAAGTGGGAAGTGCTGAAAATAGCGAAAAAAAATAGCCAACCAATGATGAGCTTTCAAGGTAGAGTGCTTTCAATCTTTCTTAGCATTGTGAAAGAAAGAAATCCATTAGGCCCAGTTATTTGATCAAGCTAAATATAGTTTTAATATAATTTTGTCTAATTAATTGAGATAGCATTTTACTTCTAACTCTACCTCTTCTTTCAGCACAATTTACGTTACTAAAATCTGAACAGGAATCCCTCAAGATAGAATATTTTTATTTTTAAATAATTAATTATAATTGACATTGGAAAGATTACGCGTAAATAAATAGCGTTAACGATTGATATACGAATACCTTATTTTAATTAATAATTTAGATAGTAAATGTCACATTAAAACTGTGAAACAGATACCCAAATACTATATTTTCTACATGATTCAAGTAAAAATATATAAGTTATTGCGTGTGTGTTTTAAAATTACGTATACTTAATATTCGCTAAATGCCGAGGGCGAATAGATCGAGATGAAAGTTGTAAAACTACTTTCATAAATAAATTTACCATTGTTACGTTATATTTTTAAAGCCTTTAACAACCTCAATACTAATCAGGAAACTAGACAAATCAAAGAATGTTTTCTCGTATTTTTACTATTTATCAGATATAGTATAAAGAAAACATTTAATTGATGTTGATTGACATTATAATATACATCAGTCTTGTATGTTAGCTAAAGTATAATATAGTATATATAGCAAATTAAAATTAAGTTACTTTTATGTGACTCTACTATAAAAATGGTTGATTATTAAGGTTATTCAAATTTCAAAAAGATATAATTATTTTTATGTTTATATCATTATGGTGATTTTTTTATTAACGTAATCTTGAGTAATATTATTAGGTATTGTTTTACTGTGAATACGACAAAAGAACTTAAACTCATATTCTGTTAATGTATAGCAATAAACATTAACATTAGCAATACAATTTTGATTTGCAAGTTGTTCATCCAACTTTAGATAATATTAATTATAGTATTTCCTAATTATTGTTAGAATCTTTGAAATAATTGGCAAATGAAAGTGAAGAGAAATAAAAACACATAAAACTCGTTTGACCAGAAACTCATAGTTACATACTATTTTTAACCTTAGCATTTAAAAGCTGTTATATTTACTAATGCAAATAGCCAAATGACATTTAAAAAGTATTAAATTAGGTAATTAAAGTGTGAAAGTTTGCGAGAAAGTTTATTTGATTCGGTTATCAATGATAAATGCTCCAACATTAATTGATTTTCATTGAAAACAAAGTCCTGCAATTACTCTTTTTGAATAATGGATTCATTTAATAATGGGAAATCTTTTGTGGGTAAATGGTTATACTTTATTGGTTATACTCTTATGCTAGTTTTACTCGTTCCATTATATAACCAACTAAGAAGTCATTTATTTACATGAAAATGTTTGGAAAGATTGATATCATACGGTAGGTCGTATACAGTTGTTAAAATGTGACAAGATAATCTTTTAAATACATATATTGTGATGCAGGTTGGTAGGAGGATTTTAATTTAAACAGCATTTTAACTAATATAACTGTTAATTTAAATTTTAAAGTAATTAGTGATTAATACGAACTTAGCAAAAGAAATTGAAATAGTTCGATCGGTTGAATTAGTGACTGGATAAGACTTAAAAGTAATACAGTAATAATGTACCAAACATACCATCCCAACAGTAATAAAAATTGTATCAGTAAGACAATTGTAATTTAATAAGACTAAATCAAAATATCATCAAGTAGAAAAATGCATATTTTTAAAAATATTATACATACAGGGTGAGTTTTAATTGTCCCCCCCCCCCAACTTTTGTCTACATTTTTTCAAATATCAATCCCAGACCACTTCCAAACATTGTTGGGTAGAAAGTACTTCATTTTGACAAGGTGGTCATTTCCGGCCGCCATCTTGGATCCGCCATATTGGATGCAAAATTTTTTTTTTCAAATGTAAAGGTGGAGTTGTGACCCATTATTTCGAACAAGATTTTTACCCTGATTACAATGCCGCAAACTGTTTTTAAAAATCTTGATTCATTCTAAAATTATGAGGGCTTTTTAAAACTTCATTTTTAGCCCATTTTAACATTGTGCATTTACAAACTAAGACCATAATCTCAAAATAGTGCTAGATAAAGATAAGTATACACTACCAGTAATTGTCGACCTATTTTCACTTGGTTATGACTGATGTATTTTTTCGGCCGCCATCTTGGAACCGCCATTTTGAAATGTGATAAATTATTTTAAATATGAAGGGGGTGTTGTGACCCATCATTTCTCACTACTTTTTTAAGCTGAACTTAATTCCATGATCCGTTTTTCATTTTAATTTTTTGATTTTTAAATATTGACATTTTTTACAAAATAATTGCAATATTTCATAAATAAAACTTGATAACAAGAAATGGATTGCGGCATTGAGTTTACCTTAAAAAAGTAGTTCGAAATGATGTGTCACAACACCCCCTTCATATTTAAAATAATTTATCACATTTCAAAATGGCGGATCCAAGATGGCGGCCGAAAAAATACATCAGTCATAACCAAGTGAAAATAGGTCGACAATTACTGGTAGTGTATACTTATCTTTATCTAGCACTATTTTGAGATTATGGTCTTAGTTTGTAAATGCACAATGTTAAAATGGGCTAAAAATAAAGTTTTAAAAAGCCCTCATAACTTTAGAATGAATCATGATTTTTAAAAACAGTTTGCGGCATTGTAATCAAGGTAAAAATCTAGTTCGAAATAATGGGTCACAACTCCACCTTTACATTTGAAAAAAAAAATTTGCATCCAATATGGCGGATCCAAGATGGCGGCCGGAAATGACCACCTTGTCAAAATGAAGTACTTACTACCCAACAATGTTTGGAAGTGGTCTGGGATTGATATTTGAAAAAATGTAGAAAAAAGTTGGGTGGGGGGACAATTAAAACTCACCCTGTATATTAATTCAAACTCTATTTTAAATTTTAATTATTGCTTTATATTAAGTAAGTGTTTTGTATTAAAGCAAGATGCATTCATACAGTGAATTCAAAATAGATTTATCAGTGAAGATAAATGTTTCAAACATATTCCTGATATTGAGAGGGTTTACAAGGTTTATTTTATAAGATTTAATTTAGCAGACAGTTAAGCTACGAGGCAAAAGTTGGCCGATCTAATTCATTTCTCATATTAGTCATACGATTACGCCAACTAATATTAGCTGAATCCATACCGCGTACATACATATGCAGATCTGATCTATTACCATCTGCATAAACCTATGCTGTTTACCTCGAAAGATGACGGATTAGACTACTTCATTTTCACAAACTTTGACAAGCTTGAACAGCATCCCATTGAAAAATAAAATTTGATCCATTCATGTAAAACGTAAGGATGTAGATTTTGATGTGGAAGCTGTGAAGATTTAAAATCGATTTTGCACATATTTTATGCTTGATAAAAAGAGATATTAGAAAAATGATGTGTGAGTTATTGGTTGAAAACAGGGGCTGTAGGACAGCTCAGCGAACATTGAGTTTAACACTTTGACATATAAGGCAAGGCGGTATGTCTTTATTGTGATATCTATGAAAATGTGCATTGTGAAAATATTTTTCTAACTTTTTGCTTAGTAAAGTCAAGACACAAGAACCTGGGATATAAGGTGAGTAATGTTCAAAGAGTTCCTTGAAGGGCTACTGGGATCAGGATAGTTACAACTGTTAGTTGTTGAACAGCCGTAGTAATCAATTGACTAGTTTGACAATGCTACAGTGGTCATTTACATTCCAATAGTTACTGAGTTAGACATTGCCTACTATTGGCTATGCATATAGAAAGCCATCAAGTTACTTGATTTTTGATTTGAAAATACGGAGATAAAAATAATAATACAAAAGGAAGACATTTTTGAAAATAAATAACAAATTTAAGTATATGTCGAAAAAACTTTTGTCTACCATTTAACCAATATTTAGAATTTACTTGTTTTATTTCTTTGTAAATTAGCCAAAACAAACCCAACTCTTTATGTGAAAATAGTATTTTCATTATAAGATATGTGACTATGGGAAAATAAAGCTGAAAATTAGGTTTTGTAATTAAAATATGCAGTCTCAAAACACATTTTAGTCATTCCGTACGGAAAAATATATTTTGAATTAAAACTGGCAATCAAATAAAATCATATTTTTTGTATAAGCTCTGACGAAGAGCGAAGGAAACAAGATCACCTGAATTTACTTTGCTTCAATAAACTTTCACCACAGTTTATGTTTGAATGGACTTTCAATGGATCCAGAAAATAGATGTTTGCCACTTGCTTACTCACATGGGATTGCAACGGTAATTAATTTCGTCAAACACAGCCTGAAGATGATTATTTCTAATTATTTAAACATTTATATATTGCGTTACCATAAATAATTTACCAAAATAGAAAAAAAAACTTACAACAAATTTCTACTAAATTTAACTCTAACATAAACTATATAATAAACAATTTTGTTATTGCATGTATGAGCATGTGTTTTAGGTATCCTGTACATTTGTTGCCGGTAGTTTGGTGAAAACTATCGTACCATCTGATCCGGGAATCAGTTTACGGTGTTCGCATGAAAACCCCATCTCGGCAAGCCTCGAACATCATGTTAGTAAAGTGAACACCAACTTCCCTTCCTTGTGTAATATGCTAATTCCTTTATCTGGATCGATTGTTCCACTAGTCCACGTTTGTTTCGTTTGTAATTATTTTTCCTACAGTTACCTAACAATGTACATGTTCTCACACTGATTTGAGAAAGCAAAGTGGCCAATTCGCTCACCAGTGAGACAATGTTAACATTGTCTCACTCTAATTACTTTGTCTCACCCAAGATTTGCAACGTGAAGGCACGAAATAGTGAGCGCGTAACATAAAGACAAAGTCGTATGCGTGCGAAATACGTTGGCAGCACTGGCTGTAAATCAGCTGGTCAGCTGTTATACTGCTGTATCATTGAGGGCCGTTTTCCCCAAATCAAGTTTAACTCTGATCGCGGTTTAAACTCTAGTTTAACCTCAGATTCACTTTCCCCAAAATAATTTCTCCGTTTAAACTAGGTTTAAGTTAACCCTAGGGGCGAGGCTGGTTTAACTGGCGATCCGTGGGTTAACCCAGGAGAGAAGAATAATAGCTTGATTTTGATTGGCTCTTGGCTGACTTGTTACGTTCGGCAGGGCAGACGGCAATGGCAAATATCCTTGTTTGACATTTGTTAAACATAACCTAAAATAAATTGATCTGGAGATAAATTAAAAATAACAAACCAGAACCTATGTAGACAATTAATTCATGACTATTTCAAATTTAAAGATATAAGGCTACAGATGTACATTAATGGTTTTAAGGTTTTTAAATGCGTAGAGTAAGCCTAAATTATTATATTTTTGGTAGGTAGTATCGTAGTTGTGTACAATCGATAGGTTATCTTGTCCACAGCAACGCAACAGTGGTTGGAAAGTTTGCTCATAAGAAGCCTTTTGGTTTGATTTTATTTTAACACGAGTCTTACATTACACAAAAGTAAATATTAAACATTCGGGCCTAACCACTAGTCTATTATTATCATGTGTAAATTAACAACTACTGCAGTACGCCTAAAATTAAATTTAGTTTAGAAACATCGAACGTGTCTAATGCTGAATAGCCTAGGCCTGCCATTACAAAGGATAGGCTCTAGTTTTTAATCCACAAACATTAATTTTGCGTCTTTCCCAACATTTTATTTTCCCATGATTGTAAATGCTTTTGGTACTTCAGTATTAAACGGAGGCCACATTTTGTCAGCGCGCTGCGGCGGTTATGTTAGGTTGGGTTATCATAATAGAAAGTATCGTTCGATTCATAACGAAGCGAGGAAAGTCCTACACACATAATATTTACGATAACCCAACCTAACATAACCGCCGCAGCGCGCTGACAAAATGTGGCCTCCGTTTAATACTGAAGTACCATGCTTTTATTTGATGCGTAAAGTAGGCCTACTGTTTAATTAAGTTTGAGCTTAAATAAACACAATAAATGAAATGCTTATAAATTAGCATCAGTGCAATTTATTAGCCTGCAAATAAAAATGTTTCTTTTTAATGTCAACAATTGGAGACAATGACACGAAACCTAATACAAATAACCAAAACACGAGAAAATTAATAACATATATGTCATAGTGGGAAGCTAAACAGCTAATATTGCAGACAAAATTGCATAACAGTGTTGCCAACATTGTTGCTTGCAAAGAAAAGCTAGGTTAAACTAAACTTTCATGACAAAATAGTGGGGAAAGCCATCCTAAGTTTAACCCACCGATTAAAGTTAACCGAGATTAAGTTAAACTTGATTTGGGGAAAGCGGCCCTGAATGTTATATTAAAAGTTCATTTCTGTGTAAAAATATGTTACGTTTCCTTACCAATTTATTTGTTTTATGGTATCTGTAGGAAAAATATAATGTGCAACTCGAGTGCAAAGTGCAATTTCCTCACTCGAGAAACCGTAAGGATTTCTCTCGAGTGAGGCAATTGCTCACTTTGCTTACTAGTTGCACAAATAACTATTTCTCACTCTAACATGCAGAGCTTTGCCTGACTCGTGAAACTTGGTGATCCTGTGTTCGGCTTTGCCTCACATATTGAACTTGAGCGAAAACAGGGAAATGTAAATTACACTACTTTTACCACAATATGCGTTCAATATGACAATGAGGTATTGATATTGAGCTTTTGAAATAAACACAGCATGATCCATAGAAAACACATAAAACCCTCTTAAGTGCCGTTATGGGTAGTATATTGAAACCAAGATCGTGTTGAAGCTATGTAATAAAACTGACAACTAGAACTATACACACTTTATTTTCAAACTATCTTGCTAAATTCAACTTACTATATTGAACCTTCATCAACTTACTATATAGATATCTTTGGTATCTATGTGGTTTCTCTTTAAGTATTTGGCATAAGACTAGAAAATAGTAACCTAAACTATTTCAAAAGTATAAACATTTATACGCATGTTAAAACGAATTTCCAACCTCCTCAAACTTATAAATTAATTAATTGTTCTTCTAGTAGTTTCGTCAATTTTAGTTTTGTACGTTTTTTGTCTAAGTATTACAAAAATGTGTTTGCAATTTCCTTTGATGAACACCTTCCTATTAAAAATATATATTATAATAATAAAAGCTAGTTTTGTTTCCATTTACCAATAATAATAGTATTTATAGTTTAAACCTCATTAAAATAAGTCTTAAATCAGTAATTTAATTCAGATTTTTAAAATTAAAATATTGGAATGAATTTTGCTGGAATCCTGTGACAAGCACGACATGGGGAAATTGTACTTGTTGTGATGTGGGTCAAAATTAGTGATGGGTTTATTTTCAAAGTGCCTCACAAAAAACGTAACTTTCTTGTTTGTGGACAACAAGACATAAATATTCTTATTATATTTCCAAATAAACTAATAAACAATGCATTTTGGGTCCTCAGAATAAAATCCAGTAGACTATACCTAAATATCGTGTAAATGACAGAACACTTTACACAGAATAACCGATAAATTCCTAATTAGAAAATCATTTGTCGTATATATTTCACCGACAAAGCATATAATCAGGCATGCTTTAGAATGACTAGGCATTCAATGCAATGCCTAACGTGAATCAGGCAAAGTATGAAATAAATCTGACTGTATAATTTGCTTAGTTATTCTACAAAATGCCTTTAAGCACTTCAGGAAGAGTATGAAATACGATTGTAAAGGTATTTGTTTAGACATTTTGTGACCTTTTCTGCATTTATTAATATAAGTCGAACTAAACTAACTAAACCTTACAATATACCGAATATTTAAGCATTCTATTATGCCAACCATACCGATTAATCGACTTCCAAATAAGATTTTATTTAGTTTCAATAACAAAATCTTCCTAACCTAAAACTAAGGGTTTTATTTTACCAATTTAGGTGTGATCAGTATAAAACAAAAGTTCCCATTATTCTAAGAGATATTCTTAGACTTTCGATTACCTACACGATATTAGCCGATCCATTCTAAAATAAACTAACCTTAAGATCTTAACTATTCAAGGAATAGTTCAATAACTTATTTACAAACATATTTATTTTACATGTTGCCTGACACACTTGTGGGTATTCTATAGAATGCCCAGGCATTATAAACAATGCGTAATCAAAGTGTATAACATTCTATTGTTATCTTTTCCATTTCATACTTTCCCTAATACCTTCAGGCAATGTAAGAATGCCTGCACTGTATAGTTAGACGGTAACGTATCCATTGGCTTCTTCATAAGCTAACAGCCACATAATTACTGTGCAAATTGGCCAATTTAGATTGACTGATAAATAATGTAACATAGAAACCAATTATGTAACCTTTACGAGTGAGATAATTGCGTGTTTTTGATGCAGTTTACCCAATCAGGGGTGATGAAACACAGAAAAGTCAGATTCTCGTTAGGTGATTAGATTAAGGCTATTGCCCTACGTCTCATGGAAAAAGATCTGGACCTGGGAAAGATTTACTTTCTTATTTTGATGTCCTTAGAGGCAAAATCACCATCCGTTCCCATGATCAGACTTTAGGAACAGGGTCTTATGTGAGTACTGTGGGGTGATGATGAATTTTTCTCATTTACTTCGAATTTATATGCATGTTAGATAAAACCATACGGATAATATAATTAATGGCTTATGATACAAATCTTTTAACTTATTTTCAAACGAGCATTTTTACAAAAGTATAATGTATATTTCATTTTAAACTTTTAAATCCATCGATCAAAAGTCAAATACCTCTTATTTACTAGTTGTTCATTTTATCTTAGAACCAAAAAAAGCACGAATCTTAAGTTCCCCTTTACTTGAAGTGAGAACTAGGTTTGAGCTTAAAGAAAGGTTAATAACCGTGAAAAAAACAAAGTATACCTATATATATTTGATAATAAAAACACTTTTCATTCATGTTTCTTCATGAGTTGGTTTGCAAGATAACAACATAATTGTTTTTCTTCCATGTTATCTTGACAGACCATAAACGAATAATTGTAGCATTCGTAGTTATTTAAACATCTTTATTTCATCATACAATTTTTTTTTTATTGCAGAGTGATTGGAATTTATTTATTCAATGCCAATACTGCTCGAAGAAATAAATCAACGGTAAAGTCTTTTTTATTGTCTGAAAATTTGTTGTAATGTAAATATTTTTTAGTCATATAGTGTGTTTATAAAAAAAACGTTACAACTTCAAACAACTATAAAACTGTGTCCACTTAAAACTATAATATTACTATTATAGACTAGGAAACTATTTTAATTTTTGGTACATAATAAGGAGTTTACCCTACTTCAGTGTGTTTTCCATTATTTCCATGCAAATAATTAAGTCTAAACTCCAAACTTTAAACTTTGAACCAAACAAGAACTATAAACAATAATCCTATAAAACAATTAGATATGACTGTAACAAAAGGATACTGTTTGTTATGAATGAAATAAAAATGCAAACTATAAAGGTTACTTGCAGCTTTTGAGGAAACACTCAGGTTACAATCGTCTAAACGCAATGTCTCTCACGCCAACATAATTACAGCAATGTGCTCTCCCTCACACAAACCTTGCCCAACGAGTACAGGGTAAACGAACATAACTATATTCAAAACGCGTTTGGTGTTTATTAAAAAATAAGTACTAGGACAACTGAATTGCAAATGTAATGGATCTAAAATATTTTGCCCTTGATCACATACCAAACTACGAGTTTTCCTTAGTAGTTCAGGTTTAGTATTTACTAAATAACTGATTATAAGTATGCAAGCGCTTGTAGTTTAGAGCAGTATAAAAAAAGTGGTCAAAAATAAAACGTCGAAAGTGAATAACATTTTTTCTTAAGTTGTATATTTTATATGCTATTCTTTTACAGTTAGCTATCCACCACGGCAGTATACACGTGTTTATTAACATTATTATAAATATTTTATTTTCCAGGAAGACTTTCTTGATTAGGTGAAAAGAATATAAGAAAACAGCAAAACATTTTCCATAAGTTTCTAAAATTAAATGAGAAAACCCAACGAAAACGGCAAAAGGTTTGTCTGTAGCTCTAACTAACTAGCAATACTTATAAGTTATTAGTTGTTGCTGTACCTATAGCTAACAAGGAACTTACTATAACCAAATAAGATGGCAGTTTTATATTACACATCTACTTCTGAATGACGTTTATAGGCTTAACAAGGAGTCTATTTCTAAATATATTTTGTCATTAATATTTGTCATTAACCTAACCTAACCTAACCTAACCATTAACGATTCAGTATGCTTATTTCATATCAATTTCAGTTATAGGTGTTCAACCTGGAGATGTGTTGTAATAACTTAATAACGAACGTGTGGGAAAGTTTAAATCTTGTAACATATATCATTCAAAGACGTTCATTACCTCGTACTTAACTAAAGTTTGGGCTTGTATGAGTGGGTTTCTATAAGCTTTGACAACACTAATTCACCTATTAATGATCTGATGTATAACATTTAAATGTTGTTGTTTAGCTCAAATCAAATTTATCTCTATTCCTGAATAAAATGTTACAAAATTCCAAGAGTGTGTTTGCTAGAAAAATAAGACGCAATTAGACTATACGTTTGGCGGCTACTATTAACTTACATGTTATTTTTCATGTACAGAGTGTTTCAAAAAGGATAATCAGATTTTATAGGTTTATAATTTAAAAACTACTGATCATATGGACATGAGATTAGTTTTATTAAAGGATAACTAATAAAGATTATTTACATACTTTTTACAGGTGTTTGGTTAAAACCCCCTTTAGAATAAATGGAATGAATTTATTTTTTATTTTATTTTTATAGAGGAGCCAGGCTTATAAGTGACCATGGGATTATATCGCAGCTGGAACAGTTTATTGTTCGTGCACCCTCATTCACAGGTCCTCATTCTCCGACAAATCCTAGGTCCTTGGTGAACCATGAGATCCTTTTGACTATGGTAACCTGTTCTTCTCTTTGATCATCCGTCAATAGGCCAAGATATCTCATACGCAGACCTTGTAGGGCTAGGCACATAAATATCACGTGGAAGGCTGTCTCCCCCTCCTCGCAACATTACCTATATAATAGGTTTTCAATTTAAATTCCCATCTTGTGAAGATGTCCGCGGAATACCCAGCGGCCGCTGATGAAGACAACCACCCTCCACAGGGTCTTCGTATTCAGCCTATGGGCATCTGCCGCTATCGCACTGGCAGGTGTCTCAACATTCTCTTTGGATGTATGTTGACATTATCATGACCAGGAATTGTCCATCAGGGTTTGAGTTTCCCCCAACAGCCCAGTGGTCGATTCCAACTTAAAAGAGTTGGAAAACTATCTCTTCCCTTCGATGGAAACAGATTATAATACCTTAATATACCATCAACACGGTGCCTTTACCACACTTACTAGAACTTTTATGTAAGAGAGTTTTAAATCACTAAGGAAAAGGTAGGCTTCAACCAGACCTTACTGTTTGTGGTTTATTTTAGCGGAGGGTTGGTAAAAGACGCTTTTTATATATCTCTCCTTCAACATTGATTGAAATCAAGAACCACATTAGAACAGCCATTGAATATATGGCTCAAAGTCATGCTGGCAAAGGTGTGCGACGTATTGCGTATCGCCTAACACATAAGTGCTGTGCATCTAAAAGTGGTTTTATTGAGCATTTGTAAATGGTATGTATAACAATGTTGTTAATTATCATTTTTATATGAAACTAACTGCATATCCATATGATCATTAGTTTTAAAATCATAAACCTATAAATTCGTATGATTATTTTTGAAACACCCTGTATTTAGGCTATATACCTCATTTGTCTTAATATAATATATGTATAGTTATTTGCATAAACATAAATATATATGTCACAAATGGACAAACGATCTTCCTGCGTAGGTTTCAATGGTCAAATACGATTGATTCGTTATCTTTGGGTATTAATCGTGCTACATTATCTGAAACATTATCAACTATTGGCGAATAACAGTGTTTCATCAAGTTTGAGACGGTCTTCAACTGAAGGCCACCAATATATTTTTATTACCATTTTTGATATAGAGAGTGACACACGAGAAGCTTAAACGTTTGATTCTTAGCCACTTATTAGTTAATGTTTAAATTTACACCATTTACAAGCCAGGTTTTAAAGATATCATGTTATTTTAGCTTCCTTACACTTCCAAAAAATATTTCCATGTAAAGATATTTTTCATGAATTATTTCCTTATTTGTTTACTGCATTACAGTTTTGACACAGTGTCGACCAGTTGTTTAGTATCATAATTTATCTTAACGATAATCAATTTTACTTAACCTTCTCAATTCAGTTTTAAATAAACGGCTGTTTGAGGAATGAGATTGTTGTGCAAGCTTTGTTTTTGGTGACGTTGCAATTCTGTTATTCTGTAAATGATTCCAGATAGCTATTTTTCTACTACACTTCAAGCTTCTAATAAAAGATACGTCCACTTAGAAACTGTTTAATTAAAATTACCAGGTGGTTCAACTCCTGAGTAGGCTGCCTGAAATTGTTTATCAACTTCTTTTAAGTTATCAAAAGCAATATTCTACTCACAAATCTTCACTTTTTTGTACAACTGTGGCACAACTTTCAATTTGAACTCCTCAAGTACAACTGTACTTGAGATGTTTATGAAATGTTTTTGTTCTCAAGCAATATTATTTAATCAAACATTTGCTAAATAATAAGTGTTAAACTGCATGCAGTAAGAAAAATCAGGTATTACTCAAGAAAGTCACTCATACAAATGTTAGGAAGGTGGGAAATATTCCAAATATTTGTAGGTTTTCACAACATATTCTTTAAACCTACTTTATAAATTGGGGAAGGTTTCAAATCTTTTCAACAACAAATAGGAAATTAGTAAATACCATCAAACATCTAAATATCTTCGTGAGAAAAGCATTAGATATAATTGTGGGAATAGCCCACATCACCGCCAACAATTATAGAATAAGGTAAGAGTCAACCCCATCAGCTGATCCAAAGGCAAGCAGACAGCTCTAGTCGGACCGATACTAGCGCTCCGGCCGGAAAACGACCAACCGCCGGCAAGCAGGTAAGTAAATAAGTAAATTCATTTTTTGCGCATATTTAAAATTATTTTATTTTTAGACCGTGAACTGCGCCTAGTTTTTTTTTTAACTTTTTTAATCTTTTAGCGCAGTTCAGGGGCTAATGATCGTGGGGAAGAGCGGATTGTTCCCCTCAACCTACTTCGATATAGTTTGAGGATACACGCTCACCAACACTACCACACCAATCCTTACACAAACACATCTCTCATATTCAAACCGGTAGTTTTAAGTAGAGTAAGTTAGCTATGCGATCAATATGCCAACCTTAGGGAAGCGAACCGATATAAAAGCCCTCTACAGGATCATAGAACATTAAGAATGATATGTTTCATCGCGTTGTTATAGTTCAAACTATTTATTCATTGTTATTTGTTATTAATATTTATTTATTTGTTTATGGATTACTATCCTATTTGTATGTTTATTAATACATTTTTTAAGCCCCGCCAACTAAGTATATTACCACCACTGGAACTGCAGTCCAGTGTGGCCTAAGCAGCAACCTTGTCTACCAAAACCCCAAACACTATTTTCTTGCACCTTTTAACCAGGAGTTCCAGGTCTGGTTAAAAATTAATGTTTAATTAATTAATTAATCTTTGGGGGATAAAGGGGTTAAGGGGTATCTTTTCTAAATTGACCAAGTCCAACCAACAATAAATTAAGTGATGTAATTAAATTAGACTTTACAATTATCAATATCTAACTTAGGGCAAGTGGTTGCAGGCATCTAATATTGGCGAGGGCTAATTAGAATATGAAAATGTAGTTAATCTATTAATTGAAGACCCATCAAAGCTGGTTTACGCTAAGCGGGGTTTTCGTGAGAGCTATTGGGAAATGGAACCAGTACGTTTTTTTCATTTTTTGGATCTGGGTGGATTTATTCCAGTCAGGACCCCACAGTTGGTAGCAGAGCGTTACGTAACCTCATAGCTTGCATAGTAACTCTCGCGAAATCCTGTTCGGCTGGCCAAGCTTTGAATAAGTCTCAAATTCCATAATTTTCACTTTTAAAAAGATTTGTTATATTCGGGGAAGGTAATTTAAGGTATTCAGTGATGGTTTAGAAAATGAATTCCATTGTGTAATCATGTAAGGTCAGATCACGTGATCGAGTCCTCAACTTCCGCCCGTGACCTCGTGTGAGCAAGTTAACTCATCAAGGTATTAAATTTAACTTCTGCAAATTCATTTATTTATTACGTTGAGTTTCCAAATGCCAACGCTTGTTTACAATAAATTTTCATTTCAATATCTGATTTTGAATGACGAAAATGCAGCAATGTAATTAGTACGACGTAGGACTACTTAACTCAAATGAGTGCCTATGTGAAGCATCCCGTTAAACTGCGAAACACATTTCAATAATTTAATAGTTAGTAACGTACATTTTAATTTATTTTACAGAAAATTATAATTCCCAATCTTTTTTCTCCAAGGTTAATTATTTTCAATATGTGATAAATAAATTAGAGAAGCATTAAAATACAGGGTGGGGCAATGAAAGCACCCCAATTTATAAACAGTACAAACTCAATAATATTCACCCTATGGATATAAATAGCACACCAAAACACAGCTTATCTTTTGCCATTTTAACTTAACAAAGTCATTTTTCCATTTCTTGAGAACAAAATCCTACAAGTGTCTCATTGTCCTACTTAACATTCCTTTTTAGCCACTTGAAACTCCATCAAATACTCCTCCAGCACTTCTTCAGGAATCACTTTAGTTTTTGGACCATCCTTAGCTTCGTTTCAAGCAAATCTGTGGGGTGACTTTGAAAAACCTAGAACGCCAAGTAGCTTAGAACAACCCCCCCCCCCCCCAATAAAAATTAGCCAACGTAAAGCTTTCAACAAAAGCTTCCTGGCAAATCTCTTCGGACTTTGAGTTACTGGGACTCATATTCTTTTAACATTTGCTGGTGTACAAAGAGTTTTGCGGCACCCACCGATAATTTTTTTTTTTTTTTGTTTAAGCGATTATCCTAAATAATTTTACCCAGTTCAACATTGTTTTCCAATCTGGAACAGCGCCATGTTGACCAAGGATGGAATACGGTCCAAACCATTTCTGGGTTTTTGCACAAGAACCACTATTTTATAAATAGGTTTCCACATCAAAATCTCAGTGTTAATAGCCTCAGGCATAATATTTACTAAAATGGCATAGTTTAATTGATGTTTTAAGCACAGCTGATCATTCATTGTTACAACAATTAACATGTGACAGGTAAAACAAATTGTAGCGTTCTCATTGTCTCACCCTGTATAAGCCCCTTCATCTGCACATGTACAGTCATCGATGCAGTCCTGTCTAAAGGACAGCGTGTCCTTGAATTTTGGTACTGAATTATGTGTAGTGACTATTTATTTTACTGTTTATGTATTTGTTTTAAATGTTAATTGCAATAGGAATGATTGAGTAGGAATTCAATTTCAGTTTGGGATTGTTTTAATGTGGTACAGTATATTGGGCCTAAGTAAGTTTGTTAGGTTAAGTAGCTGCAGTGTGTTCAGATTAAATTTGTTTAAGTATTCAATTACAATGGCCCTTTTCTTTTACATACAGAAGATGTATTTGTCGCCATGCACAGTAATTTTGTGTAACTCCTTTTGTGTTTAATAATTTTGTATGATGGTCCCAAGCAATTTAGCAAGTAAGCCTAGGCCTAGTTAATCTTCAGCAGTAACCTTAAATAATTCCTTCCAGAAAATCAGGTCATTGTTGTTTATTCTTAATCTCAGAAGCCCAGTTTATTTTTAATAGTGAAATTTACACCCCTTTTTTACACAATTTGCTAGGTTTAATACAGTGATTGCTAGAACAAGTTAGGTTGAATTGAGCAGGTCATTGTTGTTTATTCGTAATCTTAGAAGCCCAGTTTATTTTTAATAGTGAAATTTACACCCCTTTTTTACACAATTTGCTAGGTTTAATACAGTGATTGCTAGAACAAGTTAGGTTGAATTGAGTAGGTAATGGGTGGGTTGACCGCAAGATGTAATAAGTTTTACTGATTCAGTGCCTGAGTAAAACATGCAATACATAAAAGGTAGTAGCGATTTACTATCATTACTCAGGGCAATCACCCTTCCCCTCAGTTCACACAAACATTGATATAGCCTAGATTAATTGTTACTGGCAGTCCTCTTTCGTGGTCTAGCGCTTTGTTTTTTACAGTTAGGACAACTGAATTATTAAGCCTACTGAATTATTAATCCTGACTCAATTAATAAATTTTCATAAATTAGTTTGCATTGTTTATAAATTAGTTACAGTTGCATTAGTTACAGCAACAGTAGCCTAAGTAAGTTTTTTTTTCCGCAGTCAGTAGTTGTACATAATTTTCTTTTTTGCGATACGCTAGAGCGTACTTGTTGATGAGTAATACAGTAATTAGATTTATCAGTTTATTGTTTAACGTTGTGGCTTATAGAGTCAAACGCCTGTGAATAGTCAAGCATGACAACAGAGCTACACCTGCCCCGATCCCTTGCCTCAAACAAGTCTGCAAACATATTCACTAATGCAGTGCAGGTACTGTGGTTTCTTCTAAACCCTGACTGTAATTTTGGAAGTATTTGTTCTTTTTCTAAATGTTCTAGGATTTGTTTTATTGCTAATTTTTACAATACTTTTGATATCGCTGGCAAGACAGATATAGTATGATAATTTTATGTTGGGCATCACTCGCCTTATTGGAATCACGAGAACGCAGTTCTTGTCAAATCACAATCAACACAGTTCATTGTGGTGTCAAGATTATTTCTCTTCTCACGCAATCGTTGTGAGCGCCTAACCACGACTGACGACCCCGGTGGTGGAGGAGGGGGAGGGTAGACTCTGTTATCTAGAACAGCTGATGGCATTATCTTCTTTTGTTTAGATTTTTCTATGCATCCTTTAATTTCTTTCTCTATTAGTGTATTGTAAACCGGGCTGATATCAATGGATGCGTTGGCTAATGAATCTTGATCTGAAGTAATAATCAAAGCCTCAATAATATTCCTTTTCTTCCAATTAGGCTCCTTGTATAATGGTAAAGTGGGAGGAAAGCTGTGTACTATAAACAAAAGACAACAAAAGAAACAAACGAAACAAATGACTAAACAAAAGAAGATAATGCCATCAGCTGTTCTAGATAACAGAGTCTCCCCTCCCCCTCCTCCACCACCTGGGTCGTCAGTCGTGGTTAGGCGCTCACAACGATTGCGTGAGAAGAGAAATAACCTTGAAAACGCCGCACGTTGATTTTGGTGCGGCGAAACTTCGGTGTTGGGAACTTAAGTCTGAAATTTTAAATTTAGTTTTATTTTTATTTTTGTATATTTTTATGTGCAATGAACTGTGTTGATTGTGATTAGACAAGGACTGCGTTCTCGTGATTCCAATAAGGTGAGTGATGCCCAACATAAAATTATCATACTATATCTGTCTTGCCAGCGATATCAAAAGTATTGTAAAAATTAGCAATAAAACAAATCCTAGAACATTTAGAAAAAGAACAAAAACTTCCAAAATTACAGTCAGGGTTTAGAAGAACCACAGTACCTGCACTGCATTAGTGAATATGTTTGCAGACTTGTTTGAGGCAAGGGATCTGGTCAGGTGTAGCTCTGTTGTCATGCTTGACTATTCACAGGCGTTTGACTCTATAAGCCACAGTTTACTTCTCGCTAAATTGAGACATCTTGGTTTTATGGATAATGCAATTGCTTGGATGCAGTCGTACTTGGAAAGAAGAGAACAGGTGACTAGAGTGGGAGCTGATGTTTCACTTCCCCTTGTCAAAGTCAGGGGAGTGCCGCAGGGAAGCTGTCTGGGTCCCATTTTATTCACCTTGTACACTGCAGACATATCCAATTGCGTGCACTTCTGCAACGTGCACGCCTATGCAGATAACTGTCAGATGCATATTTATCCTATGATGTCAATTCAATTGACCAAGCTGTTGCGAGGATGAACATGGATTTGGCGAATGTCAGTGAGTAGTCCATGAAGCATGGCCTCAAGTTAAACCGAGAAAAATGCACTGTTCTTCATATTGCTCCGCCCAACCATGTTCAATTGGTCATTGATGGAGACGTGCAGGTAAAACTTGATTACGTGGAGTTGAAGGTGAGCCACACTGCCAGGACTTTGGGTGTAATACTGGACAGTGGTCTTACCTTCTCTGATCATATCACCCATGTTTCCCAGTTGGCGTTGGGTAGATTGCGGGGTCTGTACAAATGCCGAACCATCCTACCTGAGACAGCCAAGATTCAGCTGGCCCAATCAATTGTCTTGTCAGTGTTCTACTACTCTTTTCCTGCATATGGCAACAGCATCACAAATGAGGGCATGGAAAGGATTCAAAAACTTCAGAACACCGCAGTAAGAGTTATATATGGTCTGCGGAAACGCGATCATATATCTGAATTTGAAAAAAAACTTCCGGTCTTTTGCCCTCAGCAGCCGTATGCAGGATGCAAACCTGCACTCTGGTTCATCGGGTGCTGGTCAAAAAGAACCAGCTTACCTGATGGAAAGACTGGTCTCCCGTGAGCGGGTGTCTCGGTGCAATACTCGGCAGAACAAGCAGTTTCACTTCCCGAGAGTGAGGCTGGAGATTGGCAGGAGAGGCTTTTCTTACTTTGGGCCCAAGTTGTATAACGACCTCCCCTGTGATCTTAAGTTGCTGGGTGTTCCAACTTTCAGAAATAAAATGAAAGAAATGCATACAGTTGTGAATGAAGTACCTCAAATTTTGTAAAGATTAAAGTAGAAATGTAAATAAAATTTTTTGGTTGTATATATACTTTCTGTTATTAGTTTTATATAGTATTAGTAAATGGACAAGAGTTATCCTGTAAAGCAGTATATACTGAGGAACGCTTGCTAAATAAAGGTATTTTTGATTTGATTTGATTAATGCAATTAATCTGCTGGCAAAACAATTGTTATATAAATGCAATTTATTAATTCTATTCAAATCCTGAGTTAGGCCTACATATTTGCTTTTTGTTTCAGTACGGGAACTGTTATGTACGTGGAGAGCACACCCATCCACCGAACCATGACGCATTTGGAACAATACAATTCAGGGTCGGAATCCGGGAGAGGTCTTCCAGCAGCCATGTCAACCCGGTGGAAGTTTTGGCGTCGGCTCTCCACAACGCGCCGGACAAAACAAAAGAAAACGTAGAAAAGTTGGACAGCATCCGGAGAGACATACAACGAACGCGGAGAAAATTGCTTCCTGCCAATCCGAAGTCCACTGAAGATTTTGTAATTCCGGAGGCCTGGAAATCGACAGGAGGAGCGGACCCGAAGCAGTTTTTGATCTTCGATTAAGGAAATTCTCCGGAGAGACTGGTAATTTTTGGAACCGACGATGCACTGACTCATTTAAGTCAATCCACAACTTGGTTCATGGTTGGGACGTTCCAAATTCCCTCAGGGATATTTAAACAACTATATGTGTTACGAGGAAAGAAAGATGGATTGACAAGAAGTTGTATATATAGTCTCATGACTAAAAAGTTGGACGAGTTTTATAGGCAAGCCCTGCAAGTGATACTAACCAAATGTGTTGAGTTGGGTTCACTTCCACGGCCACAAACAGTTATGGTAGACTTCGAGGACGCTGCGATGTCTGCGGTGACTGCTGTTCTAGGGAGCCAAGTGGAAGTAAAGGGTTGTTTTTTCATCTCTACCAGAGCACGTGGCGTCATATTCAAGTCCTGCGTCTGGTTAAGGCCTGCAACACTTCTCCTGACATAAAAATGTTCTGCGGGATGATCGACGAGCTTGCATTTTTGCCAGAGTCCGACGTCAAGAGCGGGATGACGTACCTGTGGAGTGAGGCGCCTCATCGATCTGCTCTACTACTTCGGCACCAACTAAGTGAGCGTGAGGTGTGGTCAAGTCCCGAAGCCACCGTTGTTTCCTCCCTGTGTGTGGAACGTGCACCAGGCCACCATGGATGGAAGACACCGCACGAACAACTTCTGCGAGGGATGGAACAGCAAGTTCAAGCATCTCGTTGGACACCAAAACCCCTCAATTTGGAGCGTCATAGAAGCGTTGCAGAAGGACGAGGCATTGGAGAGAACCCGCGTCTTCACCAACGACACACCAAAAAAGTGCAAAAAGTATGTGGACTATCAAGAAAAACTTAAGTTGTTGTGTGAAGACTATGTTACTCAACGCCGAGACAATTACAATAATTGCAGTGGCAAAAACTATTCGATTTGACTAACACGAATGACGAACTGTTGATATCTTTGTTGCACCGTGTATCCCTAACTAATCTTATTTAAAATTTATATTTATTTGTTTTTGTTGTCTTATTTAAAGGACTTTCTTTCCCAGTTTTTTTTTTTATTTCACCTGTGTTAACATCGGCAATAAATTCTAAATCATTTTAAATTTTCCAAAATAAAGTTATGTCACTCAAGTCTTTGTTATGGTTGCATAGTAATTAAAAAAATATATATATTTATGGGGATATGTTTTATTTTCAAAATGTAATTTTATTGTAATTAATTGTATATACTGTATCAGGCTTAAATTTGTATTTTGTTTATAGTAGTTTTAAATGTTTTATAGATATTTATGCGTCTTTATAAGTAATATTTTGAAAACTTTAACTGCCCTTTTTGCTTTGTTCATAATATGTTTAAGTGTCTTTGGGTAAACTGTAAATACTATTCAAATGTCTTTTTTTGTTCAGACTGAGCTGCTTTTGATGCAAGTAACGCTTTTGTAAATAATAGTAAATATATAGTGTACAACTAAACATTTTATTGCATTGTAATTCATTGTATATATCAGGGTTAAATTTGTATTTTTTAACGTTTTATAGTTATTTGTGTTTTCTTGTCAACGTGTAATTTTATTATAATTATTTGTATATATTTGGCTTAAATTTCTATTCTGTTTGTATTAGTTTTTAATGTTTAATAGTTATTTATGTGTTTTTCTAAAAAAAATTTTACGTTAAAAAGTGTAAACTGTATAGCATATTTAAATGTATTTGTTTGTTCAAACTGAGCTAGTTTTGATGCAAGTAACGTTTTTATAAATAATAGTAAATGGTGTACAACTAAACAGCTTTTTTTTAATTTACTCCTTGTATTTCCATTCACGATACATTATGTAAATTACAAAATAATAGAGCCTATATTTCAGTCATTATTTAACGGATTTAACATTAAACATTTTAGTCTTGATCTGGAAAAAAATATGCCGCATAGTCAAGTTCTCTCAAAAGCACGACGCAGCAATTAGGGGAACGATTCCATGAGGTGATGCGTTCTCAGCGACCTAGTGAACGACTCCATTAGGTGATTAGTCTCTTACCTGTGTCTGTGAGGGTAGGGAGAACGGGAAGAAACCGACGCGGAGAGGGAGATCTCCCTCAGTCCTAATGTCGCACCCCTGAAATTATCCGCATGGCTGCGCCTGCGGACCCAGGACGGACCAGGTCAAATTCAGTCCTGTTATCACACCACCGGGTGGTGATGAGATGGATAAAAAACCCATCTTATCACTCATCCGCAGGACTAGTGCATACCCCTGGTATTAAAAAAGGTAGAAATGCCAGCAAGGTGACACTGGTAGCCCACGATACGTCGTCGGGGAACATGGAATGAAATGTGACTAGTCATAAATTCAAAGCCGCCAAGGTATTAACGTCCCTTTTCTTCATCCTCCTTACTACTTGCTCAATCAATAATAAAAAAAATAAAAAATAAAAAAAAATAAAAAAAATGAAAGAGTTTCCCTACTATCAACTCGGAGGCCTCTCCCCAAATCAATATATTTTTTGTTTTGTTTTTTGTTTCTACCCTCTTTGAGCACCAAGTTATAGGATTGAATTGCGTTTGTGAAACCCATAAAGGTTTCAATCGGGGTTCGCCACTCCTCCACACACCATAAGGTATCCGGGAAACCGAAAGCCTTGGAGGTTCATCGTCAACTTATTGTCGTTGTATAGGGACAGTGCATTATGAGACAAGAGTTTGCTGGTTATTCCAAACTTCTTTTTATGTATGGTGTCCAATAGAATAGGGTGGTTTAATGACAAAACAATCCAGCAACCCCATATTAACTCTCCACTTGTAATTACCTCCTAACACAAAAATCAAACGATAAGCAGATTTTCAAAGAAAGTAATTGGGTATGGGAAAATAGGGATTGTGGCCCGACAATGCGTCTTGTCCAACACGCTCAAATAGTAATTTTTTTATAGATTCAACAATTTTATAATTTTATATAGGTACATATTACACACACATAATATTTTTTTTGAACCAATCATTTAGTTTTAGGATCGCCAACACCTTTCACAATTTTTAAGTTTGATACCCCCTCCCCCCCCCCCGAATCCCCCAGTCTTCGTATTGAATAATATGCCAATATATACTCTTGAGAACGTACCGAACAAGGTAACATGTATTAATGCGTTTAACGCTTTACAAGCAGTTGCTCAATGCGCTGTTTGGAATATTAACTCAGCCCCGACCTTAGAGGAAATTAGGTCAATTCTGAAGAATTTCAAGAGAAGTCTCAACGGAGAAAATCTTCAGCTTGATGTTTCAAATGAAGCCAACCTTCAATCGCCAGCACCCAACGCTGAGCAACTGGTCACAACAAGCACTGAAACGTCACCTACCACTGTTGTCACAACAATCACTGAAACTTCACCTCCCACTGTCACCACGACAACCACAACATTTACTACGACTACTCCACTAACTACAGCTACAACCAGTACAAGCACCCTTCATAGTCCTTCACCAATCCTAGACCCAAACATACAAGCCCTCATTCAGTCTTTGCAAACAATGACCTTGAACGCGGTCACTCAAACGGCAAACACTTTGACCGAACAAATTAAAGTCATTCAAACGCCAAGTCAGAGCCAGACATAAAATTATAGCTGCCCACCATACGGAGTTGCTAAAAGAGCTTCCCAGAATTTCCGGCGCTGACAATCGCGAATTAGTCACTTTCCTTAAGAAACTACACCAAATAATACAAACCTACGTCAAACCTGGTCAAAGATAGATACATCATAATGAACTTAATGCCCTACACGTCGAACCGTTTCAGAGAATTCTGGATGATAGCAATCTTACCAAATCTTTCATGGCCCCAAACACTACATAGCATTAGGGAGAACTTTTTCACCTCGGACACTCTAGGAGAACTCAAGAACCAAAATTTATATAGGCGTCAGCACCAACGGGAACACTAAGCCGATTTTGTTAAGGACATTCAAACCTTGCACACCATTTTGTCCCCTAGCACCCCTGAACAGGAAATTTTCCAAACCATTTTTAGAGGTATTAATCGGCAAACACGAACGACCTTTGCAGACCAATCAACCCAAAATCAACCAAGAGATCAACAACCATCCACTAGTAGACCTCAATACCATAGCAGTTATCAATTTCGCCAAAATAGAGGTAACTTCTCAAATAATTTCCAGCACAGACAACCCGATTGGCAAACCAATTACCCCCATCAATATCATCAGACCCAACGAACTCCCAATTATCACCAATTCAATTCACAGCCGACCAATTTCCGACCTCAATATCAGCCACCAAGTAACCCGAGTCGAGGATTCAACACGTATCCACGCAATACTAACTTCAATCGGCAGCCCATTCGCGAAAATTAACCACCTTTCTCTGATAATAAGCGGAATTTAAACTCAACCAGGGGAGGTCATTAGGCAGCTCATCTCTCCGGACCACTCAGTCTGCCATACCACGAACTAAAGCCCTTCAGGCCTCAAGCTCTACCAACACTAGCCCCCCCCCCCCAAAAAAAAACAAAAAAACCAACCAACCCAACAATAGTAACGACAACCTCAAAGCCAAATTAAATAAATCTGTCTTTGTCTCCCTAAAATTTCAGCTTAAAATATCACAAGCTTTAGTAGACACCGGAGCATCATGCTCAATTATCTCTAAAGAATTTTTTGACATCATTAAGGTAATAAAAGGAGTGGTTACAGGTCCGTAAGTTAAAGTTTCCACTTCGGCCACAACAGCGTCGTCAAACTCTTTAAAATTTCAATTCAAGGTCAATCTTCACTTTAAAATTCAATACCTCTCATGGAAATTTCCCTTTTACATCGCCGAAACATTACCAGTCAAAGTTATTTTAGGCATAGATTTTTGAAATATACAAAAGCAGTAATAAACGTAGCAAGGCAAACCATAATTTTCCCATACACCCAACCTCTTATATTAACATTTGGCGAGGATTCACCACAGGAAATCAAAGAACTACCAATAGGGCCAACCTTTGGTGACAATCTCCCTAACGATCAAATTCAAAAACTTAAGAACTTCGCGGCAGGAAAAAGAACTTGCCGCCGTGGAACGGTTATCAAAGCAGATTTAAGTCTTCAGAAACCCCTGTAACGAGAGGTGTGCCCCAGGGATCCGTTCTTGGCCCTGTGCTATTCCTGCTCTTCATAAATGACCTCCCCTCATGTGTAGCTCAAGGTAAACTGTGCCTTTTTGCAGATGATACCTCCCTGACACTATCCAGTCCTTCCTGGCATTCCTCGAGGCGAATACCTTGCTTCAGTGGTTTGATGATAACCTTCTAAAAACTAACACTGCGAAGACCCAGCTAATCAACTTTCGAATCTCAAACAGGTCCAACAAAGATCCGAATCTGTCTCTTCTTCTCGATGAAACCATTATACATCCCGTACAGTCTGTAAAATTCTTAGGCATTCATGTAGATGAATGTTTAAATTTCAAAACTCATGTTGATTACGTAATAAAACGTGCAAGCACAGGCATCTTTGTACTTCGAACATTGGCCACAACAGCCTCGACGGAAGTTCTTCTTTCTGTGTACTATGGCTTAATATTCCCTTATCTAGTTTATGCTCTACCTGTTTGGGGATCTGAAAACAAACGAACCTCCTTCCTTTTTAAAATGCAAAAAAAAGCCATTCGTGTCATATTTTCACTTTTCAAAAGACGATCTTGTAAGGAATCATTTAGGTCAGCTGCTATTTTGACTCTTCCCTCACTATACATCCTTGAAACCCTTTCCTTTGTAAAAAAACACCAGTCAATATTTAACACCAGCACTAACTGCAGTACATACTCCTTACGCACATCTCACAACCTGAAAATCCCTGTCCATTCAACCTCATGTTTTAAAAAACATCTTTTGTATAATGGCATTAAACTGTTTAACCAACTTCCCCAACAGCTGAAGCTAGAGACTGATTTACTTAAATTCAGAAAACAACTGAAAAGCATATTAGCTGAAAAGGCTTGCTACAGCGTCCGCGATTTCTCAGCTGACATGTAGTCAGTCATTCATGTTAGACTAAAGATTAAACAAGAATCAAATTGTTGGTCTTTGTACATATTATTTAGCCTACCTTGATAAGAATTTTTCAGTTTTTACTATTGTTTATTTTTATGACTTTTCCAATACAATGTGTTTTTTGTTATTTTGGAATAAAGAACTTATGACTTATGACTTATGACTTATTTGAGCAGTTCCCCAATACGGTAACCAAGAAATTAGGAAGAACCAATCTTATCAATTACCATATAAACATGAATCCAGGTCATCAAGCCAAGTCCCGCCAGCTCCCGCATTTACAGTCCCCAAAATAGGAGGGAAAAAGAGTCGTCAATTACAAAGCCTTAAATAATGGGTTATCCCTAGAAGCAGTCCCTACCCCCAGAGTTGAAACGACATTCCAGTATTTAGGTAGACCAAATGGTTTATCCTTTTAGGCCTCAATTCAGCATACAACCAAATACCCCTCGACGAAGAGTCAAAGCCCATGACAGCTTTTGTGGTCCCTTGGGCCCAATATGAATTTAATTATGTCCCTTTTGGACTGGCCAACGGTTCAATGGTACTCAACGATTTGATGACAAATTATTAGGTGATATCAAATTTAAATGTTTTTTTTTTAAATTTTTCGATGATTTAGTAATTTATTCTAACTCCTTTGAACAACATGTTCAACGCATCCAAGAGGTACTTTGTCGCCTCGAACGAGCAGGCCTCACAGTCAATCCCGGAAAAATGGTGATAGCCCCGCAGGAAATCGAATTTTTTAGGTCATCAAATCAAAAACAACTCCCTATCGATTAGCAACACTAGAACCAAACCCATAGATGAATTTCCAATCCCTAAAACACTTAACAATTATCTAGATTTTTATGTATAACCGCTTTCTATTCTAAATTTATCCCTAGTTACGCCAAAATATCAGCTCCTTTGAACAAACTCAAAAAGAAGGGTGAAAAGTTCATTTGGGGATAAGAGCAGGAAACGGCCTTCAATTCTATGAAACAATCTTTAACATCGGGTACAGTCCTTAAGATGCCAAATTTTGATCTGCCCTTTGTCTTGCATACAGATGCCAGTAGAACTAGCATTAGTGGAATAGTGTCCCAAAGGTACGACGATGCACTTCTACCAGTGGTATATGGTTCACGTCCCACAAACGTACACGAGAAAAATTACAGTGCCTTCGAGTTTGAGGCGCTCGCCATAACTCACTTCCTCGAGAAATTCCGTGTATATTTAGAACACAGGCATTTTGAGTTAAACAGATTATAACGCACTAACCTGGCTTTTGAATCATCCTAGACAGGCAAGCAAGTGCGATCATGGATCACGCTAATCAATTCATTTCAATTCACAGTTTATCATATTAAGGGAAAAGACAACGTAGTAGCCGACTGTCTCTCTCGCATGTTCGAGGAAGGCCCACCCCCAATCACATCACCCGTAGCTTGTCCACCCCCAACCACATCACCCGTGGCTTGTTCACCCACACCAGATCACCCACACCAAATCAACGTTTTATTTAAAATACCAGACGCTTTTAAAGATATTAAGGAAAAACATCAGTCAGAAGACACAGTAACACAACAAATCATTAAGTCATTGAAAGAAAAAAAAACACCACCAAACTATTCAATGGTAGACAACATACTGACACACAAATTTCCGAGCCAAACCAAACCCAGAGTAGTTATTCCAGACTGATTAATACCTACCACTTCTCTTTAAATACTATCATCTAGCCCCAACCACAGCTCACATAGGCACCAAAAAGACTTGGTCTCAAATCGAGCAGCATTTTTGGTCCCCAACCCTTAAGGAAACCATAACCGACATGGTCAAAACCTGCACCTTCTGCCAACGATCTAAGCAAGCCCCAAATACTAGAGCAGGACTCTTATCTTCCGAGGTACCTAAAAGACCATTTGCAAAAAAATTTCATGGATCACATTGGTCCAATACCACGTTCCAAGAAAGGAAATAAATACCTTCTCACAATTGTCGATTCATTTTCAAAATTTGCAATTTTTCTTCCGGCTAAGAACACAACGTCAGCAACCAAAGTTTCACTTCTACGCTCAGGCCTCTTTGCTTACTTCGGCTTCCCCAAGTATCTAGTGTCGGACAATGTTTCGTCTTTCACATCTAATTGAATTTTCAGACATGTGTCTTCAGTTAGGGATCCGTCACATAACCACCTCTCCATAATATCCAAACCCAAGCCATGCCGAGCGAGTAAATAAAAATATCAAAATAGCCATTCGAATTTATCACTCACATCATCAAACTGATTGGGACCAGAATATCCATCTTTTTCAGATAGCCTTAATTCAGCCAAGCACTCAAGCACCGGATATTCCCCAGCAGACCTTTTTTTAAGTTTTCACATCAATCACCCATTAGAACTAAACTGGGATTTAAACCAATTACTAAATTACAACACAAACCTCCAAACAGCCAGGGACAAATGGGCACAAGCGCACCAAAATTTAACTAAAGCACGAGAAGCCCGCGAAAGACAATACAATCAGGGAAGACACCCCCAATCCTTCAAGATAGGCGATTGGGTCATGTTTAGACTACACCACCAGAGCAAGGCAATCAACAAAATCAATGCTAAATTGCTTCCACTCTGGTCACAACCCGTTATTATACAGGCCTACACATCACCTGTCACAGTAATTTTAATAGATCCAAAGACAGGAAAAGTTGTGAGACGAGCTCATGTCTCTCAGCTGAAGCACTATTTTCACCCGAATCAGGGACTTCCACGAACGACCACATCAGTGCCGCCCAATTAAACCCCCACCCACTCGTCGAGTCAAAAACCCACACATCTCATGAACCCTCTCAGCTGGTGATATTAGATTAAGTTAGGTTAGCCCATACAGTACAATTTTTCACTCCGAAGCACACATACACACACACACAGGGTTTTGATGGGACCTGCACCTGTCACCAACTGTGACTAAGGTCGTGTTTCGCGTAGGCACGCCCTTCAGAAGGTGGCAGGGTTTAGCGATCGCCCATTACAACCTGAGCTGCATCTCTCCTCCACGTCATTGGTTCTAGAGTAAATTCATTTTTTGCGCATATTTAAAATTATTTTTTTTTTAGACCGTGAACTGCGCCTATTTTTTTTAAACTTGTTTCATAGGGGCTAATGATCGTGTGGAAGAGCGGATTATTCCCCTCAACCTACTTCGAAATAGTTTGAGGATACACGCTTGCCAACACTAACACACCAATCCTTACACAAACACATCTCTAATATTCAAACTGGTAGTTTTAAGTAGAATAAGTTAGCTATGCGATCAACATGTCAACCTTAGGGAAGCGAACCAATATAAAAGCCCCCTACAGGATCATAAATCATTAAGAATTATGTGTTTCATCGCATTGTTAGTTCAAACTATTTATTCATTGTTATTTGTTATTAATATTTATTTATTTGTTTATGGATTACTATCCTATTTGTATATTTATTAATATATTGTTTAAGCCCCGCCAACTAAGTATATTACCACCACTGGAACTGCAGTCCAGTGTGGCCAAAGCAGCATCCTGGCCTACCAAAACCCCAAACACTATTTTCTTGCCCCTTTTAACCAGAAGTTCCAGGTCCAGCATCCTAGCTCCAGTTTTTTTAGGAGCGGGGGAGAGCTGTGGGAATAACCCACATCACCGCCAACAATTAATTATAGAATAAGTTAAGAGTCAACCCCATCAGCTGATCCAAAGGCAAACAGACAGCTCTAGTCGGACCGATACTAGCGCTCCGGCCGGAAAACGACCAACCGCCGGCAAGCAGGTTTGTCTTGCATCACCACTCGAAGAATAAGGAAGGACCGACCTGATCTTTTGTCTACAGTTAGTAAAGTAGCCGTAATGTTTAATTAATTAATTAATTAATCTTTGGGGGATAAAGGGGTTAAGGGGTATCTTTTCTAAATTAACCAAGTTCAACCAACAGTAAATTAAGTGATGTAATTAAATGAAACTTTACAATTATCAATATCTAACTTAGGGCAAGATGTTGCGGGCATCTAATAATGGCGAGGGCTAATTAGAATATGAAGATGTAGTTAATCTATTAATTAAAGACCCATCAAAGCTGGTTTACGCTAAGCAGGGTTTTCGTGAGAGCTATTGGGAAATGGAACCAGTACGTTTTTCATTAAAATGTGAATCTGGGTGGATTATTTCCAGTCAGGACCCCACAGTTGGTAGCAGAGCGTTATGTAACCTCATAGCTTGCATAGTAACTCTCGCAAATCTTGTTCGGCTGGCCAAGCTTTGAATAAGTGTCAAATTCCATAACTTTCACTATTAAAACGATTTTTTATATTCGGGGAAGGTAATTTAAGGTATTCAGTTATGGTTTAGAAAATGAATTCCATTGTGTAATCATGTAAGGTCAGATCGCGTGATCGAGTCTTGAACTTCCGCCCGTGACCTCGTGTGAGCAAGTTAACTTATCAAGGTATTAAATTTAACTTTCGCAAATTCATTAATTTATTACGTTGAGGTTCCAAATGTCAAGGCGTCTTTACAATAAATTTTCATTTCAATATCTGATTTTGAATGACGAATATGCAGCAATGTAATTAGTACGACGTAGGACTACTTAACTCAAATGAGTGCCTTACGCACTTAAAAAATAATACTCCTCTTTCACACACTATCAAAAATTATTTAATAAATTAAAAACATAAACATAACTGTAAACAATCCTACTTTGACAATTATTTTATTTGGTATCACAGCTGCTTCCTTGAAATTAGCAACTGTTGTCATTAATTTAGACAGTTAATAGTACTGCACCCTGTTGGTAAATTATGTAACATTTTGATGCTATTGATCATCACAGAGTCAAATTGTTTGGTTGAAACAGCTGTTAAGATTCTTTGATTCCATTTAAATATGAGTACTCATAAGGTTAACATGGGAAACTCCAGAGTCACTGAGACGGAGCCCTTTTGACGAATCTGCACCAAACTTTACACAAACCATCATTGAATAATGCTTAATAGTGCCTGAAAGTTTCATTACAATCTGTCGAGCGGTTTCAGAGCCAATAACGTTCAAATATACATATATATGTATATACAAACTTCCTCTTTTATAAATATAGATAACATTAACACATGATTAAGAGTTTCATTTAAGTAATATTAATTATTTAAAGTTAATTTATTAAAAAGATGGTGATAATTATTCACTATTTGAATACTAACCAAAGAAGTTTTCAAAAGTAGATGGAGCAAGTTATTTTAGTAATATTAACTCGTACCAAGTACCGGAATTATTGTATGCAGTGACGTAATCAACTATATTTTATAGTATCACACTATTTAACTAAATGGGATGAAATGTCGTACACCTTGAAAGTAACCGTCTATTTCCATTGGTTTCGCCTATTTTTGATAAATAAAAAAACTAAATACAGGATACTTAATCACATATAACTCAAAAACCGTTGGGCTTAGAGAAAATGGTAAATACAAAAAAATGTGTGTTTTTAGATGGACCACTTTTTGTATATTTAGTTTTTTGGTAATTCTGAGCAATTACTTGGTCAATCCCAATTTTTTTCATATTTTACTACGGTCATCAGTAGGTTCTCAGAAAGCAAGAAACATATAACTCAAGGCCCGCAAGGCCATCGTACAGGTTGCCGAGCGATAAGAAGGTTCAAAGTCCAAGCGATAACAGTGGCTTGCGGGAGACGCGCGGAAGGCCAGTTGTGACAGTACCGTTATGGCTATGGCTAGTGGTTCCTCCGACAATCCTCCCGGCGATTACTGAGGTAATTAATAACCTAACTTAACCTAACCTAACCTAACTTATTATGTTTTTTTTTAGTCTCAAATACATCTCTAAGGCCAATTGTAACAGTACCGTTACGTTAGGTTAGGTTAATTAATAACCTAACTTAACCTAACCTAACCTAACCTAACTTAACCTTGCGGGGCTTGAATTATATGTTTCTTGCTTTCTGAGAACCTCCTGATGACCGTAGTAAGATATGAAAAAATTGGGATTGACCAAGTAATTGCTCAGAATTACCAGTTTGTTCCTGTTTTTCTAATAATAAAGTCACTATAGCCAAAAATACAGAAATATGCCGCCATTTTCCAATATATATTGAGTTAAAGAATCAAACAGACAGACACTAAGGCGTTTTCATTATTAATTATAATAAAAAATAATAACAAGAAAAATAATTTAAAATAATTCGTATGGACACAGTTAATAATGAAATTATTATCCTTACGTAGTTATAAATCTAAGTTTACTGTTCTTTGAACCCATTGACATGACCTTTATTATACAAATAATTCATTTTACCTATTTTGCCTGAAGGTCTTATAGGTTATTGAACCGATGTGTACTTCGCCGCTCAGTACAGCACCTTCATGGAGTTTTTCTTACAATTTAGTGTACATAGTTACGTTAGATCTTCTTACTGTATTCACTTCGTGGTCACATTCGCGGTCTAGGTTACCCGCGATTGCGATACGAGCAGCGGACGTTTCGTTCAGCACTGTTGATGTGATCAATTTGAACAGTGCCAACCGAACATTTAATCCGCCGCTCGTACTGCTCGTAAATGCCGTCACCGGACAACCGCGAAAGCGAATGTGACCGTGAGGTGAATACAGTAAGAAGATCTAATGTAAATATGTACAGTATAGTGTAAGAAAAACTCCATAAAGATGGTGTATTGAGCGGCGAAGTGCACAATGGTTCAACAACCTACAATACCCTCAGGTAAAATAGGTGAAAAACCCTGCTACCGTGTCTTATAGTAAACTCTCAATTACGTTTTCGGTAGAAATGCTAGTGTTCGATATTAAAAGTACCTGTTTCCTTCTTAAAAGAGTTTGGAAAAGATTGTGAAAAATAGTAAACGAGCGCAAAAAAAAACACTAGACCCATGCTAAGTCAAACCACCCGGTAAATTGCCAATTTGCATTGCACTCGCATAGTGTCAACTAGTCTTTATAAAGGTACTGACACTATTAATGCGATTAATCTGCTGGCAAAACAATTGTCAAATAAATGCAATTGATTAATTCTATTCTAATCCTGAGTTAGGCCTACATATTTATTTTTTGTTTCAGTACGGGAACTGTTGTGTACGTGGAGAGCACACCCATCCACCGAACCATGACGCATTTGGAACGATAAAATTCAGGGTCGGAATCCAGGAGAGGTCTTCCAGCAGCCATGTCAACCCGGTGGAAGTTTTGGCGTCGGCTCTCCACAACGTGCCGGGCAAAACAAAAGAAAACGTAGGAAAGTTGGACAGCATTCGGAGAGACATACAACGAACTCGGAGAAAATTGCTTCCTGTCAATCCGAAGTTCACTGAAGATTTTGTAATTCCGGAGGCCTGGAAATCGACAGGAGGAGCGGACCCGAAGCAGTTTTTGATCTTCGATTCGGGAAATTTTTGGAGAGACTGGTACTTTTTGGAACCGACGATGCACTGACTCATTCAAGTCAATCCACAACTTGGTTCATGGATGGGACGTTCCAAATTTCCTCAGGGATATTTAAACAACTATATGTGTTACGAGGAGAAAAAGATGGATTGACAAGAAGTTGTATATATAGTCTCATGACTAAAAAGTTGGGCGAGTTTTATAGACAAGCCCTGCAAGTGATACTAACCAAATGTGTTGAGTTGGGTTCACTTCCACGGCCAAAAAGTGTTATGGTAGACTTCGAGGACGCTGCGATATCTGTGTTGACTGCTGTTCTAGGGAGAAAAGTGGAAGTAAAGGGTTGTTTTTTCATCTCTACCAGAGCAGGTGGCGTCATATTCAAGACCTGCGTCTGGTTAAGGCCTACAACTCTTCTCCTGACATGAAAATGTTCTGTGGGATGATCGACGAGCTTGCATTTTTGCCAGAGTCTGACGTCAAGAGCGGGATGACGTACCTGTGGAGTGAGGCGCCGGTGGAGCTCATCGATCTGCTCTACTACTTCAGCACCAACTACGTGAGCGGGAGGTGTGGTCGAGTCCCGAAGCCACCGCTGTTTACTCCCTGTGTGTGAAATGTGCACCAGGCCACCATGGATGGAAGACACCGCACGAACAACTTCTGCGAGGGATGGAACAGCAAGTTCAAGCATCTCGTTGGACACCAAAACCCCTCAATTTGGAGCGTCATAGAAGCGTTGCAGAAGGACGAGGCATTGGAGAGAACCCGCGTCCTCACCAACGACACACCAAAAAAGTGCATAAAGTATGTGGACTATCATGAAAAACTTATGTTGTTGTGTAAAGACTATGTTACTCAACGCCGAGACGTATCTTCGTTTCTAATTGCAGTGGCAAAAACTATTCGATTTGACTAACACGAATGACGAACTGTTGTTATCTTTGTTGCACCGTGTATCCCCCATTCAACATTTTTATTTATTTGTTTTTGTTGTCTTATTTAAAGGACTTTCTTTCTCAGTTTTTTTTTTATTTCACCTGTGTTAACATCGGCAATAAATTTGAAATCATGTTAAATTTTCCAAAATAAAGTTATGTCACTCAAGTCTTTGTTATGGTTGTATAGTAATAAAAAAATATATATATAAATATATATTTATGGGGATATGTTTTATTGTCAAAATGTAATTTTATTGTAATTAATTGTATAGGCTTAAATTTGTATTTTGTTTATAGTAGTTTTAAATGTTTTATAGATATTTATGCGTCTTTATAAGTAATATTTTGAAAACTTTAAGTGCCCTTTTTGCATTGTTCATAATATGTTAAGGTGTCTTTGGGTAAACTGTAAATACTATTCAAATGTCTATTTTTGTTCAGACTGAGCTGCTTTTAATGCAAGTAACGCTTTTGTAAATAATAGTAAATATATAGTGTACAACTAAAGATTTTATTGCATTGTAATTTTAGGCTTAAATTTGTATTTTTTTAATGTTTTATAGTTATTTGTGTTTTCTTGTCAACGTGTAATTTTATTATAATGAATTGTACATATTTGGCTTAAATTGCTATTCTGTTTGTATTAGTTTTTAATGTTAAATAGTTATTTATGTGTTTTTCTAAAAAAAAATTGTACCTCAAAAAGTGTAAACTGTATAGCATATTTAAATGTATTTGTTTGTTCAAACTGAGCTGGTTTTAATGCAAGTAACGTTTTTATAAATAATAGTAAATGGTGTACAACTAAACGGTTTTTTTTTTAAATTTACTCCTTGTATTTCCATTCACGATACATTATGTAAATTACTAAATAATAGAGCCTATATTTCAGTCAATATTTAACGGATCTAACATCAAACATTTTAGTCTTGATCTGGAAAAAAATATGCCGCACAGTCAAGTTCTCTCAAAAGCACGACGCAGCAATTAGGGGAACGATTCTATGAGGTGATGCGTTCTCAGCGACCTAGTGAACGACTCCATTAGGTGATTAGTCTCTTGCCTGTGTCTGTGGGGGTAGGGAGAACGGGAAGAAACCGACGCGGAGAGCGAGATCTCCCTCAGTCCTAATGTCGCACCCCTGAAATTATCCGCATGGCTGCGCCTGTGGACCCAGGACGGACCAGGTCAAATTCAGTCCTGTTATCACACCACCAGGCGGTGATGAGATGGATAAAAACCCCATCTTATCACTCATCCGCAGGACTAGTGCATACCCCTGGTATTTATAAAAAAAAGGTGCCAACAAAACAAACAGGATGCCAGCAAGGTGACACTGGTAGCCCGCGATGCGTCGTCGGGGAACATGGACTTGAATGTGACTAGTCAATAAATTCAAAGCTGCCAAGGTATCAAAGTCCCTTTTCTTCACCCTCCTTACTACTTGCTCAATCAATAATAAAAAAAAATAAAAATAAATAAATAAATAACAAAAAATGAAAGAGTTCCCTACTATCAACTCGGAGGCCTCTCCCCAAATCAATATATTTTTTGTTTTGTTTTTTGTTTCTACCCCCTTTGAGCACCAAGTTAAAGGATTGAATTGCGTTTGTGAAACCCATAAAGGTTTCAATCGGGGCTCGCCACTCCTCCACACACCATAAGGTATCCGGGAAACCGAAAGCCTTGGAGGTTCATCGTCGACTTATTGTCGCTGTATAGGGACAGTGCATTATGAGACAAGAGTTTGCTGGTTATTCCAAACTTCTTTTTATGTATGGTGTCCAATAGAATAGGGTGGTTCCATGACAAAACAATCCTGCAATCCCATATTAACTCTCCACTTGTAATTACCTCCTAACACAAAAATCTAACGATAAGCATATTTTCAGGGAAAGTAATTGGGTATAAGGATTGTGGCCCGACAATGCGTCTGGTGCAACATGCTCAAATAATAACATTTTTGATAGATTCTACAATTTTATATAGGCACATATTACACACACATAATATTTTTTTTAGAACCAATCATACATTTTATAGTGAGTCGGTGGCTTAGTCGGTAGCGTCGCGGACTTCGGGCCCAAGGCAGCGATGTCGTGGGTTCGGATCCTGGTCACTGCCGATAACATTTTATCAGTAAAGTTCACCTTTGTACTGTACCGGCTCACTCCTTGCTTTGCTGTAAACGATCGACGCACGGGCGCTTAGTCTTTGTGGACGGGCAAATGCAAGGTCAAAAGAAGCCGCCAACCTCTTAAAAAAAAACACAGTTTTAGCATCGCCAACACCTTTCACAATTTCTAAGTTCGCGGTCGCTCAAACGGCAAACACTTTCACCGAACAAATTAAAGTCATTCAAACGCCAAGTCAGAGCCAGACAGAAAACTTTAGCTGTCTACCATACGTTACGGAGTTGCTAAGAGAGCTTCCCAGAATTTCCGGCGCTTATACTCGCGAATTAGTCACTTTCTTTGAGAAACTACACCAAATCATACAATTAAGCCTGGTCAAAGATAGATACATCATAATGAACATAATGTTCTACACGTCGAACCGTTTCAGAGAATACTGGATGACAGCAATCGCACAAAATCTTTCATGGCCCCAAACACTACATAGCATTAGGGAGAACTTTTTCACCTCGGTCACTATGAGAGAACTCAAGAACCAAAATTTATATAGGCGTCAGAACCAACGGGAACACTTAGCCGATTTTGTTAAGGACATTCAAACCTTGCACACCATTTTGTCCCCTAGCAACCCTGAACAGGAAATTTTCCAAACAATTTTTAGAGGTATTAATCAGCAAACACGAACGACCTTTGCAGGCCTTAAGCCAATCACTTCGATTCAGGATTTACTTGATGTGGCCCCCTGTCAGCAAGCCTGTTAGACCAATCAACCCAAAATCAACCAAGAGATCAACAACCATCCACTAGTAGACCTCAGTACCACAGCAGTTATCACCCGCCCAAATAGAGGCATCTTCTCAAATAATTTCCAGCACAGACAACCCCATTGGCAAACCAATTACCCTCATCAGACCCAACGAACTCCCAATCACCACCAATTGAATTCACAGCCGACCAATTTCCGACCTCAATATCAGCACCAAGTAACCCGAGTCGAGGATTCAACACGTATCCACGCAATACTAACTTCAATCGGCAGCCCAATCGCGAAAATTAACCATCTTTCCCTGATAATAAGCGGAATTTAAACTCCACCAGGGGAGGTCATTAGGCAGCTCCGGACCATTCAGTCTGCCATACCACAAACTAAAGTCCTTAGGCCCCCAGCCTCTACCAACACTAGCCCCCCCACCCAAAAAAAAACAAAAAAAAACCACCCAACCCAACAATAGTAACAACAACCTCAAAACCAAATTAAATAAATCAGCCTTTGTCTCCCTAAAATTTCAGCATCAAATATCACAAGCTTTAGTAGACACCGGAGCATCATGCTCAATTATCTCTAAAGAATTTTGGCATCATGAAGGCAATAAAAGGAGTGGTTACAGGTCTGCCAGTTAAAGTTTCCACTTCAGCCTCAACAGCGTCGTCAAACTCTTTAAAATTTCAATTCAAGGACAATCTTCACTTTAAAATTCAATACCTCTCATTGAAATTTCCCTTTTACATCGCCGAAACATTACCAGTCAAAGTTATTTTAGACATAGATTTTTTGAAATATACAAAAGCAGTAATAAACGTATCAATGCAAACCATCATTTTCCCATACACCCAACACTCGGCGAGGAATCACCACAGGAAATCAAACAACAACCAATGACAACCTATGGTGACAATCTCACTAACGACCAAATTCAAAAACTTAAGAACTTAATTGAGCAGTTCCCCAATACGGCAACCAAGAAATTAGGAAGAACCAATCTCATCAATTACCATATAAACATGAAACCAGGTCATCAAGCCAAGTCCCACCCATACCAATTTTCGCCACCAAAAGCAGAAATTCTAAGACAACGTATCGACGAGCTTTTGAAAAACAATGTTACTAGGGAGTCCACTTCACCTTTCGCAGCTCCCGCATTTACAGTCCCCAAAAAAGGGGGGAAAACGAGAATGGTCGTCAATTACAAAGCCTTAAATAATGGGTTATCCCTAGAAGCAGACCCTACCCCCACAGTTGAAACGGCATTCCAGTATTTAGGTAAGGCCAAATGGTTTACCCTTTTAGACCTAAATTCAGCATACAACCAAATACCCCTCGACGAAGAGTCAAAGCCAGCTTGACAGCTTTTGTGGTCCCTTGGGCCCAATATGAATTTAATTATGTCCCTTTTGGACTGGCCAACGGTTCTATGGTACTCAACAATTTGATGACAAAGTATTAGGTGATATCAAATTTAAATATGTTTTTTTTAATTTTTCGATGATTTAGTAATTCATTTTGACTCCTTTGAACAACATGTTCAACACATTCAAGAGGTACTTCGTCACCTCGAACGAGCAGGCCTCACAGTCAATCCCGGAAAAATGGTGATAGCCTGGCAGGAAATCGAATTTTTAGGTCATCAAATAAAAAACAACTCCCTATCGATTAGCAACGCTAGAACCAAACCCATAGATTAATTTCCAACCCCTAGAACACTCAAACAATTATCCAGATATTAGGTATGACTGCTTTCTTTTCTAAATTTATCCCTAGTTACTCCGAAATATCAGCCCCTTTAAATAAACTCAAAAAGAAGGGTGAAAAGTTCATTTGGGGAAAAGAGCAGGAAACGGCCTTCAATTCATTGAAACAATCTTCAACTTCGGCTACAGTCCTTAAGATGCCAAATTTTGATCTGCCCTTTGTTTTGCATACAGATGCCAGTAGAACTAGCCTTAGTGGAATAGTGTCCCAAAGGTACGACGACGCACTTCTACCAGTGGTATATGGTTCACGTCCCACAAACGTACACGAGAAAACTTACAGTGCCTTCGAGTTAGAGGCGCTCGCCATAACTCAATTCCTCGAGAAATTCCGTGTATATTTAGAACACAGGCATTTTGAGTTATATACAGATTCTAACGTACTAACCTGGCTTTTAAACCATCCTATACAGGTAGGCAAGATCGCACGTTGGATCATGCTAATCAATTCATTTCAATTCACAGTTTATCATATTAAGGGGAAAGACAACGTAGTAGCCGACTGTCTCTCTCGCATGTTCCAGGAAGACCCACCCCCAATCACATTACCCGTAGCTTGTCTACCCCCAACCACATCACCCGTGGCTTGTTCACCCACACCAGATCACCCACACCAAATCAACGTTTTATTCAAAATACCAGACGCTCTTAAATATATTAGGAAACATCAGTCAGAAGACACAGTAACACAACAAATCATTAAGTCATTGAAAGGAAAAAAACAACACCAAACTGTTCAATGGTAGACAACATACTGACACACAAATTTCCGAGCCAAACCAAACCCAGAGTAGTTATTCCAGACCGATTAATTCCACTTCTCTTTAAATACTATCATCTAGCCCCAACTACATCTCACTTAGGCACCAAAAAGACTTGGTCTCAAAATCGAGCAGCATTTTTGGTCCACAACCCTTAAGGAAACCATAACCGACATGGTCAAAACCTGCACCTTCTGCCCGTGTCGTAACACTTCGGCCCAAGTAACACTTCGGCCCAGTAACATTTCGGCCCGAAACCCTCAGATGTGGCCTACGGCCCAACTCTCTACCTGCCCACTAGTAACACTTCGTCCCAACAAAATATTTGACAGGTTAGGTTAGGTTAGGTTATGTTAGGTTAGGTTGGGTTAGGTTAGGTTAGGTTAGGATAGGTTAGGTTAGGTTAGGTAAGATTCCACCGATTCTCCGTCATGTGAGGTCAGAGGATGCAAGGGGTGACGGTTGGGCGACATTCCACCAGAGGGTGGTTGCAAAGTATACAGGTCATGTACCTCTTACTACCTGAAATGCGTTCCTCAACCCTTGTCAATTTTTCGTCGGGCCGAAATGTTACTCCATTAGCTTATTTAATCATCTGTAAAAGCGAGTGGGACGAAGTGATACTGTTTTTCTTAGAAATTTGAGTTTGGCCGAAATGTTACTGGGCCGAAGTGTTACTACATCAGTGCCCTAAATACTAGAGCAGGACTCTTATCTTCCGAGGTACTGACAAGACCATTTGAAAAAAAATTCATAGATCACATTGGTCCATTACCAATGTGGTCCAAGAAAGGAAATAAATACCTTCTCACAATTGTCGATTCATTTTCAAAATTTGCAATTTTTCTTCCGGCTAAGAACACAACGTCAGCAACCACAGTTTCACTTCTACGCTCAGGCCTCTTTGCTTACTTCGGCTTCCCAAAGTATCTAGTGTCGGACAATATTTCGTCTTTCACATCTAAAGAATTTTCAGACATGTGTCTTCAGTTAGGGATCCGTCACATATCCACCACTTCATACTATCCAAACCCAACCCATGCCGAGCGAGCGAATAAAAATATCAAAATAGCCATTCGAATTTATCACTCAGATCATCAAACTGATTGAGACCAGAATATCTTTTTTTCAGATAGCCTTTAATTCAGCCAAGCACTCAAGCACCGGATATTTTCCAGCAGACCTTTTTTTAAGTTTTCACATCAATCACTCATTAGAACTAAACTGGGATTTGGACCAATTACTAAATTAAAACACAAACCCCCAAACAGCCAGGGACAAATGGGCACAAGCGCACTAAAATTTAACTAGAGCACGAGAAGCCCGCGAAAGACAATACAATCAGGGAAGACACCCCCCATCCTTCAAGATAGGCGATTGGGTCATGTTTAGACTACACCACCAGAGCAAGGCAACCGACAAAATCAATGCTAAATTTCTTCCACTCTGGTCACAACCCGTTATTATACAGGCCTACACGTCACCTGTCACAGTAATTTTAATAGATCCAAAGACAGGAAAAGTTGTGAGACGAGCTCATGTCTCTCAGCTGAAGCACTATTTTCACCAGAATCAGGGACTTCCACGAACGACCACATCAATTAAACCCCCACCCACTCGTCGAGTCAAAAACCCACACATCTCATAAACCCTCTCAGCTGGTGATATTAGATTAAGTTAGGTTAGCCCATACTAATAAACACATAGGGTTTTGATGGGACCTGCACCTGTCGCCAACTGTGACTAAGGTCGTGTTTCGCGTAGGCACGCCCTTCAGAAGGCGGCAGGGTTTAGCGATCGCTCATTACAACCTGAGCTGCAGCTCTCCTCCACGTCATTGGTTTAGAGTAAATTAATTGTTTGCGCATATTTAAAATTATTTTATTTTTAGACGTGAACTGTGCCTAGTTTTTTTTAACTTTTTTCATCTTTTAGCGCAGTTCAGGGGCTAATTATCGTGGGGAAGAGCGGATTGTTCCCCTCAACCTACTTCGAAATAGTTTGAGGATACACGCTCACCAACACTAACACACCAATCCTTACACAAACACATCTCTCATATTCAAACCGGTAGTTTTAAGTAGAGTAAGTTAGCAATGCGATCAACATGCCAACCTTAGGGAAGCGAACCAATATAAAAGCCCCCTACAGGATCATAGATCATTAAGAATGATATGTTTCATCGCGTTGTTATAGTTCAAACTATTTATTCATTGTTATTTTTTATTAATATTTATTTATTTGTTTATGGATTACTATCCTATGTGTATGTTTATTAATACATTGTTTAAGCCCCGCCAACTAAGTATATTACCACCACTGGAACTGCAGCCCAGTGTGGCCTAAGCAGCAACCTTGCCTACCAAAACCCCAAACACTATTTTCATGCCCCTTTTAACCAGAAGTTCCAGGTCCAGCATCCTAGCTCCAGTTTTTTTTTCGAGGAGCGGGGGAGAGCTGTGGGAATAACCCACATCACCGCCAACAATTATAGAATAAGGTAAGAGTCAACCTCATCAGCAAATCCAAAGGCAATCAGTCGGCTCTAATCGGACCGATACTAGCGCTCCGGCTGGAAATGCCCAACCGCCGGCAAGCAGGTTTGTCTTGCATCACCAAACGAAGAATAAGGAAGGACCGACCTGATCTTTTGTCTACAGTTAGTAAAGTAGCCGTAATGTTTAATTAATTAATTAATCTTTGGGGGATATAGGGGTTTAGGGGTATCTTTTCTAAATTAACCAAGTTCAACCAACAGTGATTAAGTGATGTAATTAAATGAAACTTTACAAATATCAATATCTAACTTAGGGCAAGTTGTTGCAGGCATCTAATAATGGCGAGGGCTAATTAGAATATGAAAATGTAGTTAATCGAATAATTGAAGACCCATCAAAGCTGGTTTACGCTGAGAAGGGTTTTCGTGAGAGCTATTGGGAAATGGAACCAGTACGTTTTTCATTAAAATGTGGATCTGGGTGGATATATTCCAGTCAGGACCCCACATAATGTTTATTTAGCAGAGTATATATTGCGACTTAAGCAATATCTCTGCCACGATTATAAATAAAAGAGTAAAACTTGCAACCCTAAAAACATTGTTTAACGCTGCTTTTATCGATCTTGCAGTTGAGGTCGATAATGTGATATTATTAGGCGACACAAACATTGACCTATTGTCTGATCGTAGTGATGCCAAGTACATGAGACGCCTCTTGCAAAGTACAAATACAGTCCAACTTATAAACGAGCCTACCTGGGTCACTGCCGAGTCATCCACTCTTATAGACCACGTCATCTTCGAAAAAACCACAAAAAAATAATTAGATGTGGAGTGATTGATACCTCAAACATAAGAGACCATAGGGGAGTTAAAATAACTGACCACAAAATGATTAATGGCTGCATTGAGTTTGAACCGGATGAAATGAAAACTAAAATGGTATCATACAGAGATTTTTCAAAATTTGACATTGCAAGTGCAGTAAAATATATGGCGGCAGTGGACTGGGAATGTGTTAAACAAATTTTAAATGTGAATGAAATTGAACAATTGATCTCTCAAAATATAAGAGCATATGCTATTTTTATTTACACGTGTTTTTGTAGCGTACGCTCGTTGAGATAATACCCGACCGGACGACATTGTAAGTGTGACATCTTAAGTAGGCCTACAAATGTCGTCCGGTCGGGTATTATCTCAACGAGCGTACGCTACAAAAACACGTGTAAATAAAAATAGCATGCTAAAACGTTCTGTGTTTGTGTGTATATGTGGTCTGTATATAGTCGACAATCATCTTTCGATGTGAAAAATTGTACATAGAAAAATGCTGCTGAAGATGAGCCGTATTTAGGCTTGAAACATGTACAGCATAATTCAAGTATTAATAATTGACACCTACTGGCATACGTGATACGTAAGTAGATATTATCTATAATAGCATAATAATACTGTTAAGGGTCCATAACAAATTAGGACTGTGCTTAGATAGCCAAGAAAAGAAGATCAAGACGTACGTGGAGGCATAAAATTGGGCTCACAAGTCTTCATTGATTGTACCAAGGCAGTGGAAGAATGGCGAGACAGACAGGATGAGGTGGATAATCTTAACTTAACAAATATAGCCTAAACAGTATAAGCTTTTGAAGGAAGTGCTGTGTCTTGTGAAGTGTTTGTGTCAAGTGTGTCTGTTGACAAAAGATTGCCTAGACGGCCGTGTTCCCTAGCCTATGTTTGCATGTCAAGTGTTTTGTTAAAATCTCTTTCTAATGTCATTGTATATTGTTTATTTGTTCATACACCAATCTGTGCGTAATGTGTTTTTCACTGACGAAGAGTGTAGGCCTAGCTAGCAAGTTCAAACTAAAAATAGTAGGCCTTAATAAACCTACCTAGACCTAAAAAGGCAATGTAGGTATAGCTTTCTTCTAGCTACTAGACCTGTGTCCTTAGTAGGCCTACTTAGGTTAAGTTACCCATTTTCAGGAAGACAGTTTCGCAGAGAACCCAGCCTACGATATTTTATGAGATGAAATATTCTTTCGTATAGCCTATAAGTTTAGGCTATAACATATCGTAATCAGTTCATTTCTAGGTGATACAACTTACCTTAATCCATTTTTCATGTAGGCCTAGGTCTATTTCAATATTGAACAATTTAGGCCTATGCCTAAGATATTTTTAAAGGATATGCTTTACAATGTGTAGCTTACTTTTTAGTTTATGATAGGCCTAAAAACAAATGTAGCATTTCGAAAAAAAACAACATCGATCTTTTGGGTATGATTTGTTCAAGAGATAAATTTAAAAAGACATTGGCTACGGTAAGTTAACTTTGATCTTTTTCATGAGTTTATAAAAAGGTACCTAACTTACTGGGTAAATTTCTGCAGGGAACCAACGATACTTATTTTTTCGGATGAATAACTATAAATCGGTTCAATACTAACCTAACTATCGTTTCTAATTTGAGTTAATCTTAAGATACCATATGATATAAATAAAAAAATGTCAAAAACATTAACGAAGCATTTCATTTTTTATCCTTAGTTGTTTTGTTATTAGGTAGGCCTAGGCATATTTGTTTTGTTTCTTTTTAACAGGCTTAACTTATAATTTATTTTTGGTAAACTAACTTATAGTCCTAGGCAGTAGTTTAATTGATGAAATATGAACAAAAACTGAACAAACCATTAATAAATTTAATGTTTAGGCTGCATCAGGGAAAAAATTGAATATTTTTTAATCGATAAATTAAATCGGATAGGGTAAATACAGTACCGATATGTAATGTTATTCATCCGAAAAAAAAATACTTCACGGCAATTATTTGGTATGTCAACATTGGAATATGATGTACTTTTAGATGTTTAATTACTGTTTCTTTCATGCTGAATCAAAAAAAAAATTGGTTTTTGTTGTGTTGGTCTAGACGGGTCTGTATGTGTTATCGTCTGAAAGTTTTTTTTTTTTTTGTAATTTCTAAACAAAACCTTCAACGAACCTTTCATAGTTCGCCAGCTAAGTAGTTGTAGCTTAGTAACAACTCTGTTACTAAGCAGAGTAGAGCAATTAATGTTTTTGGTACTGTACAGTAATACATTGAAATACATTCATCTTATTTGGCCATGTATCACACAATGTGGTCGTGCATCATAAAATTCATTAGGTTAAAAAATATGTTCATAATTCTTTATTAACTTAAAGAAGTGATGCTCAGCCCATGATTTTTAATCACTCTGTCACATGATTACAGGACCACCGTGAGAGGGGGCGGGGCTAAGGGGGCTAATGCCCAGGGGCACGGGCCCTAGGTTGGACAAATTTTAGGGTCAAACTGGCCCCAGTTACTTTTTGCTTTGGGCCTATAAAAATTATTACCTTGTGAATTAACAGGTCCAAGGTTTGTGTTATCCCCAGTCAAAATCATAACAAACACCACTGACATTATAATTTATGATGGATAGAAGTAGAGCTTATTCTTATATATTTGATTTTTGGCTAGATAAATGCGACATTAGAATTATTTCTAAAATAAAAGAGCATTACGCCCGTAGTACAAAAAAATCGCAGTTAGTCTGGCCACTTCCGCCGTACAAACTTGCGGCGCACCGCAGGGGCAGGGTGACGGACCAAAGACAGATGTTATTATTATTATTGTACATGGAACTGTCTTCGTTCATTCTCATACGCGACTTTGGAGCGTACTCCTAGTCATAAGTATACTCCATTAACATACCATTTGAATTATTTATTTAAGACATCTTTCCTTAACAATAGTGTTGTTAACTAAATTATACAACTATCACATTGGATTATGTAATACAACTATGTATTTCTGGAAACATACAGCCTAATCAGGTTGATGTTGCACTAAACTAGATACTGCAGCAAGTTATGTGTCTTTGCATCACTCAATGTGAATACTTAAACAACGAGTCCTTCATTAGTGAGCAACTCAAGCATAAGGCTCCTGCGTTAGTGCATACTTAATTCATGAAGCCTGTTCATATTTTATCTTGCAATTAATTAAGTCAAATTAATAACTTCTGGGTTTAACACGTCGTGGATACATTTGTATATCAATCTCTAACAACTAATTTCCATACTTAAGTTGTATTGTAGTATGTTCTTCAATTTAACCTATCAATACAGGACTATGTTTATTAACGTTAAATACCTCTTCTTTATTTAAAGCGTAGATGATCCAGAGGTTAAAACGCGGGGATTCTGGATGATAGAGCCAGGATGAAATAAGACAAATAACCAATGGCTTTTTTATAAAGCTATGGAACCTTGGTCTGGAAAGCACCCTAAACTATACCATAGGAAAACATGTCTTTTGAGCAGGAACATATTTCGATAATAGTAATACCAATTCTTAGATAACATAGGTTTATCTACCTTTCTTTCCCAACAACAAGTTATAGGCTATATTACATATTACATTATAATTTCATTTAGGATATGGATGTTTACTCGCGTTTTGTACTACAACCTCAGTACTTAGTTCCTTGTATGTTTTTAGGGGAGCAATTTGTCTGTACTATAAAAAAAAACACGCAATAATTGCTTCCAAATGTTTATCAGACCTCTAATACTAAATTTGCCTTCTTAAAAGTAGCATTTTTCTATTTCTGAAGAATGGTACTTCAAATGTACTTCAAGTACATAACAGTAAGAATAACTCACATATTCCATTAAACCCTCCTTTAAACACACATTCTAGGAGGAATAAAGAAAGATATTTTAAAAAACCTACGTATGACCCCCTTAAATTGACACAAAACAATATACAGCGTCACCTTATAGAGAAAACCGGGGCTTTTTAGCGAGCATCCTCTTACAGGAAAGACGCCAATACCATACATAGGTGGTATAGGGAATATCGCCATATAAATGTTTTGGCATATCATAGAACCTACAGTCTACACATACTGCACTAAACTTGATGTTGAAAATGAAAAATTAGCTAAAAGAGCAATTCAAAACGGTTGTTTTAAGAGGTTTAGTAACAAATCAAGCAGAGATCCTGAATTCCAAACCTAAGACAAAATCTTTCCACCGTATTTACGAAAGCATTAAACTATAGGATTCCAGGTTATTAAGCAGTTTTAGACAACAATCGTCATAATATTTACCCTTTACAATTGACATTCAACTCATAAAGCTGATGGCCTGTCCTTATATATAATTCAATCTAGCCACACAGTTGCATCTATACAAGTACATTGTATCTACACAGATCAATGTGACCTTTGGTATTACTCAGCAGACATAACATTTATTTGTCATCAGAGTTCAATGCTTTGTTTATTTATGATAGGTTATTTATAAGTATATTTACAACCGCCCCCTCTAGGAAACATGTTGGTCAAGTTATCGTTGGTTTTTAACACAGAAAATTCCCTAAAAACATCCTGTCCCCTGGGACCATTTCTCATTACGGTTACTATAAAAAAGGGGGCCTGGTGGCGGAGCCCCCAGCGAGCAAATGTGAGTATTTAATATACGCCTGCAACATTTAAATTCATCGCAAAGTGGTATGGCTTGCAATAACTATGAAACAATACAAATATGTGTGCGATATATATATTTATGTGTCATTAAAAGGTTTGATGTCATATTGCTGTTGGGATGAAGTCGTAGCCCACCAACCTCTATTAAAATTTTCTAAAGCCAGTTGCCAAGGGAATTCTACTGATATTCAGAAAACGCTCCACTCAACCTAAGTGTACTTAGGTTAGTTTGATTTATTTATACATTTCAATATCGACTTGTTGTAGCACTTTGTTGACAGTCGTGTTGCTGAAGGTAACGATCTGTGTCCCTAATCAAGGGCCATTTATAAACGGCTTTTATAAGCTATTTAGCATATTTACTAAAGTTATTGCATTTAGAAAATGTGTTAAAAATGACTTTTAGACGAATTAATGTCAATGTAAATTAATTAGTTGTGAAACTTATTCAATTCAGAAAATAAGTTTAATTATAAGAACAAGTTTTACAAAAAAAATAAAATAAACAAGTAGCAATGGTATTTAATTTACTTGTACACATAGAAACGTATCCGTAATCAAAAAGATGGTATTTCAAATCTACCACTTTCTGATGATGCAGCTATTTCCACAATGCTTAAGATACGTTTTATAGCGATAAATAATTATTTGATTAAATTTGATTGTTTGCCACCAGTTTAATCAAATGGGGTTTCATTGCATACAACTGTACTGTAATGGGTTTTACCGTACACCAATCAGCTGATTATACTGTATTTTGGTGACAATTAGTGGTTATAAATAAAAACATAACCTCTCTAAGTCCTTTAGTTTGTGGAAATATACAAGGATTTGTACAGATTTAGTAGTATGGCGTAAACTATCGTACGTAACTCGTCCAAAATGTGTGTACCGGACTAGTATGGTAATCCAGTACTCGACTTCGTCTCGCACGGGAACGAACTCAATCGTCCGGTAAACACATAAATAAATCAAATAATTGCTGTTCTTATCAATGATTGGTTCGGCAAGTTAAAATAAAATACTTAATTTATGGTTGATATTGAAACTGTTTCAACACATTTATTTATGAAACAAAAATCACACCTTAAAATTAGAGTCTATTTACCAACTTCGACATGGTTATGTAGTGTTTTCTTGTTCAGCAATGTACGTTTCTACAAACTTGTTAAGTTCATCAAAACACTTTCGTTTTGATTCTGAAATTTTCCGGGGAGGAGGCTTAACCGTCGGTGGGTGAGGTCTATGAAGGTCGTTGCAAAACCTTCCGGGAACTCTATAGCCAAACCCACCATAACCTCAAAGCTGCGTACCAACGCCAGGCCAAATATTATAACCTGAGGCGGCGTGAGGCGACATACGAGATCGGTGACCGGGTTTTGCGGATACTATCGTCCGCAGCGGATGCCGTGGTAGGCAAACTGGCTCCGAAGTTTCACGGCCCGTGCGTGATTACCGGTAAACGGGGGGTGAATGTCTACGAGGTGGAAGACGTTAGCTCTAAAACCCCTCATGTGGATCGCGTAAAGGATCTTAAACCTTTTGTGGAAAGGGTGGCTTAGATTGGTGTCGGAAGCGCGTTGAATGTGTTCTAACCCTGGTGGTGGTTCGGTGAGTATGTTTTGAAACCCGATGTTTTATGCAGCGCTTGGTTGCAGGTGGAGTCCCGGCTTACTCGCTTGCACGCCTGATATTTTATACAGTAGCTGCTTCTGCTTGCCGAACCCGCTTACATAGTCTTAACTATTGCCTTAGAGTGTAGTGGGTGTTAAAGGTGTTGGATAATTGTACTATCTGGGACGGGATGGCAGGTTTACGGGCCATTAAACAGTGCTCGATGGAGGACCTGGAAACACTCGTTGGGGTAAACCTCGTTAATGGACGGGTGGTGAATTCATTCTTCCGGCTCATCGAGCGTAGGAACCTCTTCTACCCTACGTTGCCAAGAGTCTCGAGTTTCGACACAGAGTTTTTATGGTCTTGGAAGAGGGGGGGATATCAAGCGACCCGAAGGAGGGCAGCAGGGCTTGGCATCTGCCAGCGGGATATGATTTTCTTCCCACTGCATCTGCCCCAGGTAAAACCCCACGCCCATTGGTCGTTGGTGGTTGTGCGGCCAGAGGTGAAAGAGATTCGGGCGTACGACCCAATGGGATTTCCCCGGAGAACGGAGATGGAGGCCATCGAGGGATTTTTGAAGGAAGTGGCCCGAGAAGAGGAGGATCCGTTGCACCAGGAGGGGTGGAGGATCCTAGAAACCCCCCTTCGGTGCCCACGTCAGAAAGACGCTGTGTCCTGTGGGGTGTTCGTCTGCACCTACGGGGACAAGTTGGCCAGGAACTCCCGACTCCTGGGGGTGACCATCGACCCGGCTCGAGCCCGCTTGACCATCAAAGGGGTGTTGGAGCGTGGAAGATTTGACCGGGAGCAGTTTAATGAGGAGGAGGAGGCTCAAGACCAAGAGGTCCTCGATGTTGAAGTGGCGGATCTGTGCTCACCTGGTGACTCCTTGTTGGGTGAATTGGATCGGGCGATTGGGGATCTTGCGGAAATCTCCTTGAGGGACACGGCCGACAGACCACCGACGGAGCCGATGGAAGAGGGGGAGACTGTGGAGGAGCTGCCCACATCCTGCGTGTCTCCTGCAGGCGGGAAGACTACCCCTGAGCCCAGACTATTTGTGGAGGCAGCTTTAGCTTCGAGTCTGCGAGGCGAATCGCCTTGCCTCCAGATTGAGGCGTCATAGGCCGAGATGAGTGCGCTGGATGGAAACATTCCCCCAAGCTGTAGGCAAGACCATCAACCCAACCCCGGAGATCAACCTCTGCCTAGACCGTGGCTGTACGGTGATCAGAGAGTAAACCGGTTGGCCACGAGACGCGGTGCACCTGATCGTTCAAGATTTACATCACGTCAGCCTGGTGGGAGTCGAGAGGACCGACAGAACCGGCGGTGGGAAAGGCGACCGCACCAACAACGGAGACTAGCTGAGGTTCCTAGTCGGCAGAGGAGTGGTCCTGCACAGCGCCAGTCAGTACACCAGGAAGGACGTACGCCGACGGACAGGCACCCCAGGTCAACCCCAGGACGCAAGACGGCATTTGGATCGGGGTGAAACCCGAGGTAGACGTCCTCCCCAGATTTAAGCCCGTGGGAGAGTAGGGAGGCCGCTGGTGCGGCGACCTGAGATGAGGGTGGAAAACCCCACTCGAATCATTGTCACGGTGCCAGGACAAGGCAGGGGAAGGCGGTAGGTGACGGCGTACCAGCCGGGGAGGTCAGGACCCCAGCCCTGGATCCCTGACGAAATCCTCAGGAGATTAGAGGAGGAGGCACCAGCCAACACACGCCGTCAGCGACGGAATAGGAAGTGGCGTATCTATCTGTCGGATGGTAGCCGCGTAAGTGTGCGTCCTGCGATGTTAAGACGGTCTTAGGGGTGGGAGTAACTTCAACGACATTAGATAGATAGGTTAGGTTAGGTTATTTATTTATTTTGTTTTTATTTTGTATTTATTTTGTTTATTTTTAATGCTCGGTAGCTATTTTGTTTTTATTTCTGAATGACACTCTTGTGTTTGGTTTTTTTTCTGTAAAAGATGTCTTTCCTTTGTTTTGGTTGAAATAAGAGGTCTTAAATTTCTTGGAGATTTTTATTTTTCAAACCCTACGCATGGAATCTTTTTTTTTTGTTGGTTTTTTTGCTCCCCGAAGTAGGAGGGGGGTGTAATGGGTCAAAATTATAGAGGGGTTAAGGTTTTATATTTATTATTTAATTATCGGTAGGCCTATTCCTTACCTGGTTGGTGATAGTGGTAAACCCATCATGGTAAGGTAAATAGACTGTTTTAGGCCTATCCTAGGTTTGAAGTAGGGATAACCTCACTTTTGGCAAAATCACTAAAGCCACTATTGTTGAGATACACAAGTCACAGTATAGCATCGTTGTGTACAAAACGAGTGACGAACCGCTTCTGTGTAACCCCCATACCTAATATACACCTTTGGGAAGTATGGTCAAAGTTATTGTTTAGGCTAGGGTGGTGAACCGCGATCACGAATACAATATCGCTACGTAACATGCATACACTTTGTCGCACACTAAGCTACACGTCACGGGTGGGAATTATACTTTTAGTTTAAACCAGCAATGATATTAAAGTTCCGCGTATAATTTCACAGTCGACGCAGGTGAATAACAACATAACCTGTACTACTAGTCGGCTGTCTTGGCGTTGTGTTGTGACAGCGCCAAGTTTGAACTCGTGACATCACCGATCAGCTGGTAATTGAATCAGCTGATTCCCCATCCCTAGAGGATTAGGGAGGGGGGAAGTAGTGGAGATCCCTTGTGGGCTAGGGATGCGACGAAATTCTAATCCTGCGATAGCTCGAGTTAAGACGTTACATAGTGCTCAGTAGTGATTTTGCTGCTGACGTGACTTTGCGTAGTGCCAAGAGTGGGTTAGAGAAGATCCCTGGATTATACAGGTAATTCGCCGGCTTTATCTTAATAGTGTTTACTATTATTTTTTTATTATTTAGTGATAAACCCTCACTTTATTAGTTTGTCTAGAATCCTTTATTGGGTGTTAGAACCTGTTGAAGACCGTGATAGCGTATGCTAGGGCTCTCACGGGATTTGTTAAAGATTCAATACGTATAAATACATCGTTTAATATTGTGTTTACAATATAGATTGAGGGTGACGGGGTTTTAGCGAATATTTGGCCGGGATATTCAGTAGGTGTTGAACTGCTGCGGTAAAGCGGGCAAAGTTGAACTCGTCTCTGCAGGTCGTGCAAACACGAGGTCGGGTGGAGCACGCTAAGTATATTCAGAAGAAATATTCTAAGTGTTGAGGTTGACGAAACTGCAACATTAATTTGCTACAACATTTCGTAGAACGTTTTTTTCATTATTTTTAAATTAAATTTAATTTGCTATTTCCAGGTAAGAACGATGATGATGGTGCAGTAGCGTTGTTGGTTACCGGTACTGAGTTCACACTACATTTTTGCATATATACAAATCTGTACCTGTGCTAGGTTGTTAAGTTAATCAAATAAATGATTTTTTTCTGAACCCTGGAAACTTCCCAGCACGCGCCGACTTGAGCGATCCGCTGGCGAGAGTTGGTGACGTCTTTCCCGCTTTAACTACGGAATAGCGCATATATTCCGAGCGGGAAAAACGGCACGTTACAATTGCTTGCAGTAACACGGTAACCTGGGTTGGATTCCTTTATCCAGGATGGAGGGGTGTTTAGCTCTAGGAGAGATGGAAGTACATCATAATATCTAACCTACCTGTGTCTGTGGTTCTTTGGGCTTCGGCCTGCTTGTTGTGTGCGACCAGCATTCAGTGGGCAAATCCTCGACTTTGGAAGTAACCTTTCCTGGAGGTGAAAACGGGCAAGTACCCGCAGCTCACGGGGACACTCAAGGGCAACGTAACTTTCCGCAGTGTGAGGGCAACGGTTTGTAGGTACTTATGCAAACCAATCCCTGTCTCTGAGCACGGACGGTATGGTTATCTTGAGTGTGGGGGGTTCTTCCCGGAACCTCAATTGAGTCAAGGGTGTCGCCACCTCTGGTGGATAGGTTCATCCGGGTGGGTCCCACTTCTATACCTGCCTCCTTTTGGGAAACCCTGATGGCCTGGCAGTGATGTTGGGTCTGACGGGCAAACGAAGTAGATCGGGTGCTGGGTCCGAGCCCGCCAGGGGTATCTGGGGATCTATCGCTCTGGTTATCTCTGGTTTCCCAGCAATGGGTAAGGCCTCGATCGGGCAGCGGTGTAAATGGGAGGTTGGGGTTCCCCCCGTCAGCGTGCTGACGGTCCCCTTCCTCATGGCTATCGATGGCGGGTTCTGCCTGTCAGGGATTAGATAGGTCCCGAGTGTTGCTTGCACTAAATGCGTCGAGGCGCTCTACCATGGACCTCTAGGTCTCGACCTAGTGGAACCCAGGTGGAGTGACGCTTAAACAAGCAGCCGGAATCCCTGGTTAGGATTGAGGGGCAACCCTCCTTCCGAAGGGTCTGCTTCGGCAGCCGGCGAGCCTGATGACCTTAAGTCATCCGCCCATGATGTGCTAAAGGTTGAAGCGTAAGCTTCGGCCTACATCATGGGGCCCGGGTATGTCCTATAGGATAGGTACCGGGTATGCAGTCAGGGGGCTTCGGCTCTCATGACAAAACGAAATGGAAATGGAGTAACACGGTAATCTTTGCCAGCTGGACAGCTTCACCTATAAGTCTGTAGAAATCTCTATGAGTATACTATGTTGGACCCAGGGAATTTGCTAGGATTGCCATACCATTCATTATAGGTTAAGTTGAACCCGTCAGTTGCTGTAACAAAATCTCTGCAAAGAGTGGTCCCAGTTATGAACTGTAAACGTCAACCTTGCACTCAAAAACCTTATAGTTTGCTATAAACAAGTTTTCATCATTTTTGACAAATACATAATATAATATACATAATATAAGGGTTTCCCATTGGGATTCCAGCTGATTCCCGCAAGGAAATAATGATGTTAATATTGTGCATCACATTTTACATCTGCAGGATTGGTACTTCTTTGTCCCTTTTACCTCATGCCTGATACATGCTCTGCGTTTTTACCTTTACTTTTGTATACTGTGGGCACATGAGATTTTCAGACTCACTCAGTATTTGACAAGTGATTGTCCCATTTTGAACGCTGTGGCATTTGTTATAATCATTGATAGTTGCGTTTTATATCGCCATCCCGTTTCCTGTTGAACAGTCCATCGTTGCCTTTTTAGCTTTGCCCACTCTTTATGTTAAAAATGTCTCCTTAAAAAATGTGACAGCTTTGCTAGATACTTCTTTGAAGTTCTTATTCAATTTCAGCAGAGGTAGTGTGTTTTGGTTTGTTCTACTGATTAGTGTCCGGAGCAATGTCTTTCCTGGCATGTTTACTAATATATGTATTGTAATCCTTCGAAACAATGTCAATACATCTTTTTGCTTGCTAGCTGTAAAACTTCGATTTCGTCCTTCCCTTAGATTTAACTATTAATCTTTTTGCAGATTGTTTTAATAACGTCACCAATTAGTTAGCAATTGCTAACCTTATAATGTATTATGAATCTGCCATTTTCATAACGTGTGACCTTTTTAATAGCAGCGAAAAAACTATGGCGAAACTCTTCTGTTGTCGGGATCTTTTGTATCCAATAAAAGATTTTTTTACTTAAGTCTCTCCAGAGTGAAGTTGAAGTGTTTCGATCTTATTACTTATACATGGATCTCACTATAGGGCAGTAATGCTTTTTCAAAGTTCTTTGGAGTTTTTTTTTGTTTTTTTGCTTTGCATTCTTTTTTTTCCATTTTTTTCGCTATCTCCACCTTCGAGATGCTTTTCTATTTAAACTTATCTATGGTTATATTTTTCTTCAGTGGATGCCTCTGGAACCACTTTTCCCCTTAATTTTCCCTTGGAGTGTTCATCCTCCTTATACATCCTTCTATTTGTGATAAACGTCTTTCAAACTTTCAAAATCTGAATTGTATTCTATGTTTCTCATTCTTTTGTTTAAAAATTTGATTTTAGGTTGATCTTCATCGTATTGTCCTCCTCTTTTTTCTTATCCTCCAACTTCCACATTATTATTTTCTTCTTCTTTCTCAACTTTTTGCATGTCAACGTTTGGTAAGCATGTCACAAAATGTAGTTTCGAGCAACTGACTTGTGCACGTGGCTTCCATAGATCAACCATTTATAGGTTTGTTAAATTTTTACGTACCCTTGACGAGGATGTCACAGGAAATACATTTTCCTTTACTAACGTTCTTGATGCTAATTGAATTCGAGTTTCTTTGACATCAATGTGGTCTTGGTGACTTAATCTTGAGCAAAAGGCAAAAAATAGGACGGCACTCACTCCGCGTCCCTGTCCCTAAGGTTCTAAGGGAATTTACCCCGACATCGTTACCCGGACCCAGGGCCACTTAAGTTCTTCATGTTGATGTCTCTAATGGCCAAAATCATTATTCATTCAATACTTTGTACATGTGAGTTCGAGAACACGACGGGCACGAACAAGATTGTGGTTTGATTTTGATAACATTTTTCATATATTTGTTGACTAAACTTAAATGATTTTGTGAACTTAACGAGCATTGGTCGTACTTGAGAATGGGGTTTTATGGGGTTAAAATACATTTTCTCATTTTACCCCCGGAATAAAAAACTATGTAATCCTTTTCAAACTATTTTGTAGATCTCAAAATAAAATAATTACGTATTTACGTACTCGTTAAACGGAATTGTATTTAAATAGGGAATAAAACTGACGTGTTTAAGGTAATAATATAGCAAAAACTACCATCAGACGGATGCTAATTCGATTAGTAAGGGAAAGGACGCTAAGGTTGCAGCAACGGGGGTATTTTGACTTGGTTTGCACTCTTTATATCTATGGTACAAGCCCAAACAAAAGCTGCCACTTCGTTGTTATAGCTATCCTGAGACACTTGCTCTAACTCTCGTTGCAACGCTGTCATGTGTACGCAAAGGCTTATCTGAAGCGCGTTATAACGCTCCCATGTGTACGTAGCCTAAAGATTATTTATAAAGTATATATAGTCATACATTTTATATTATATATTCAAATATATATAGTATATTTATTTAGCATGATAACTCAAGTATTATTTATCACATCTGTATATGTGTGTTAACATACAGTTTATTCAAACGAGTTCGCCAACCAGCATGATCGGACTGAGGGAATGTTTAAGGGAGGTTTAATGGAGTAAAAATTAGTTTTTCAAATGTTTGCCCTCAATGTTAAAAGGTCACAGTTTGAATTAAAGTATTATTGTATTAAAGTACCAATACAAGAAATTACAATTTCTCTATAAACCATTTTTGGAATATGAAAACCAAATAATTTAGAATTTTTAAAAATTTTAAAAAATTCCATAGAGATATACATTAAAAATTGCCATGCTATTTTTATGGAGAATAAATAAACTGTTGCAGTTTGGCAGTTTATAGATACATTCTGATTAAATTTGGTATATTTACTTATTTCATCCTAAGCTATCAATGTTTTACCAAAAACGCAACATATTACCTTCCCTGTAACATCAAACCTAAGTTACTCGTTTTTCCTTATGTTATTTAAATCGGGAATGCATCTGGTATATTAAGGAACAATTTTAAAAGTAAAAGTAAAGATCCAATGATACGTTTATTTAATTTAGCCATCTCAATTTCTTTAAAATCAGTTTTAATTACCTCGAGTAAAGTTGATTACAAAATAATACACATACAAAGTCCCATAGAGAAGACCATAAAGTGAAATGCGAGAGGATTAAATGTAGTTAGGTTTGAGGGTGGCCTGCTAATTGTAATGTTAGGTGCAACATGTTTTTTTTTTCTCCGAGAAATTATTATGGTAAAACCTAGTAAGTCTATTTAATAGTGAAAATGCATATTTACCCTCAACAGTGACAATTTAAGCTTTTATTTTAGTCAACAATCCAGTAACCATGAGATGTTATCAAATAAATACGATAAAATCTATGGCAAACTTTTAGTATATCGTAAAGCAGATTAGTTACATTATAAAACGTTTCGTCTTATTTTAAATAAAGGTGTATCCGAACAAGCATCACATCACATTGTAGAATGACATGGTGTTAATGGCATTCTACATTAAACGAATTTTTTATGAAGGCTTTTAAAGTGAGTTGGGTAAAAAAGGGCAACGATTTTAGTGAAGTTTCAAAGAAGCTCATTAACGATACGTCAACCTTTACATTTAATCTATATTCACCCGTTATGAAACTTCGTTGCATTGTATTACATTATTGACACTAAATGCTATACGAAAATATTGATTCAGAAAAAATCCATAAAATAGAGAGTTATTTTTACTGCTTGTCTACAAAACTAGAATTAAAGATCGTTAAACTTAATACAACAAACTAGAAGATCGTGTGATTCTTCATAGGGTAATTTAAACCACCTTTCGACCGGTAATAGGAGTTTCCATTAGATCTAATTAACTATTAGGGCTATGACAGGTTTAAGGAGCCCATTCCTTTTTGTTTAATTGATGGACAAGGCCTTGGGGCTCCAAACTAGCTCACGGCGTTACCACACGTTAAGAAGTAAATATACCCTGCAAATGATTTGAATAAACTCAAACCTAGACATTCGGGACAGAAGTTTTAAGCTCTAATAACTGGAGTGCGAAATGGTTATCAATGTTAAAATATTTATAAATATTGAGCCCCCTCATCACAATCTTGATTTTACACGATTGATGTATTACTCATACCAGCTTTGATGAAGTTTTATCTTTATCTCGACCTTATTTTCAATTTATTTTTCTCTCATTATTTTTGGTGCTCTTTATCTCGACCTGCATCTGTGTTACGTTTTTAACGTATTCTGAGTGTTAGGGAGGGTTATTCCTATGTTATCATTAATAAGCGTTCTAATTGTGTTCTGATTTGCAAAATCTTAATGGTTTCAGTGGTCTTGATAACTATTAATGCGTTGTAAACTTAAACATTATGTATAATACATTAACGAAAAATATGAGATTATCATTCTGATCATAACTTTGTAAGATTTGTCAGTTTACATGGTGATTTTAGTAAAGAGAAGTCGTGCAAATTACATTTTCTTTGGCAGTTCTTCGGATGATAATTTTCTAAGCTTCAATTGTTTTAACTGTTATGTGACAGTTCTCCATAAAACATGGTCATTGTTGCGGTGATTTTAAAGAAATTCTGTCTACATTCTATAGCTTTGTTTCCATTAGACCAACTTTTTCATTTGACATTAAGGTCAAACATATCATAATAGTTTATATTAGGTAATGCAATTGGGTTAAATGAACTGTTAGTTTTCCCTTTTTCGAACGGGTAGCGCCCTGATTATCATGATAAAATTAAAGTGGTCTAAATACCTTTAATGTTGATAATCCAAGTGGTTGTGTAACAACTAGTTTCAAATCACAATGGTGCCTTTATCAGGTTTTTCCCAAGGACATTGTCGCTTCTTTGAAAAGATCGTCAAAGTTCATAAATATCGAGACGTAGACTCCCGCCGGTCCCATCGTTAAAGCTAGGCTTAGTCATGCCTGTTGTGTGTTTTAAATGGGATCTACGTTTTGTAAATATTTATTAACTTTGAGGTGTTTGTTGATGTGGTTTTGGAATGTGGGTTTATTTTGCCGTGTTTTAATTAATAGTTCCCTATCTATTATAGGCATAATTCCATTCTAGTTTATTGATTTCACTCAATAGCTACCACATTATTACTCTTAATTTACTCGTAAAAAGTAAACAAAGCAAAAATAACAAAAAAAAGAAATATAATTTCCTCTCGAGGCATAGTTATGGATAAAAAATAAATACCTATCTTATTTTAAAGTGAATTTTTTTTCTAAAATAAAATTTCTATTTTTTTATAATAAAAACACGCTCAAAAGTTTATTGAAACAAATAAAATGTTTGTAAAGCTATAAAGAACCGGTAGTAGAAGGCTTATCAGGGCTTAGTCTTTACAAAGCTTTGATATTGCCATGGCTTTATTCATTTATTTGGGATTAATGGTTTAACGTTTACCAGTTCTATAGACCCAAGTAGTCTTTTAGATCAATTTTGCCAATCCTAAAAAGAGTAAAAGATTAGATAAATAATAAACAAAACTACTATTTGATTTATGACAATTTTATTTCATTAGTTTCAATAATATAAGTAAAGTGTTACTTTCTTAAAAACAATACTGTTTGATTCGACCAATCTAGACAACCATCAACAGTTTATTCATAAACCATTAATATTAATAACTATGTCGCTTAACTTTACATCAGCAATAGCTAAAACAGGTAATTAAACCTACAAAAGGAGGAGTTTGTTCTACAAAAACTTACAAAACCGTTACTTTAAAATAAAAACTCATGTTACGCTTTTTTGTAGACGTCAAATTTATTTTTACACCTTTGACCGAGGGGCTATTATTTTCAAATCATCGTGTCTTGGGGTATTAACAAAGTTGACAGCGATTCTACGGGACTATTATACAAGCGGTGTAAAGGCGGTATAAATGGAACTTTTGACACCTCTATTAGGCTGGGGAAAGGCTGTGTATGCAGTCATAGCATGTTTAGTGTATTTTTTAATAACCTGTCAGAAGTAGTGAGAGGTGTTGGGATGAAAAAAATAAATATGTTGGTGTATGCCGATGACACCTCATTCCAACATCTACAATTTTACAGCATATGATAAAAAAACCTGGAAAGGTACTGTGCACATGGAACCTTAAAGTACTCTTGGATAAATCCAAAGTGATGGTTTTTAGGAATTATGGGAAGCTACAAAGAGGTGATGATTGTTAGTACGATAAATTATCTGGATTTAACTATCACAGACAACAATAAGTTTCAGCAAGGCATATATCGCAGGCCTACTCAATCCAGCCACGTTAGACAAGCAAAATCAGAGACTACCAGATACATAGCAGCTTATACGTGCTAAGATACCATGCTACGTGACAGATTACAACAGAAAAAAACAGATCACGCCAGACTTTGAAAACAATAATATTTCACTCATTTTCAAAAATTTTAGAGAAAAGAAACCATGCAATATCAAATACGACCACAACAAATTGGACAGATTGTTAAACAAAGGCTCACGAACAAACACCAAATAAAAATCATACGGTGCATAAAAAAATAGTTTGCAGCGCCAGCCCAAAATTTTTAAACGGACAAACCATAAGGTAAGTCAAAACACCATTTCATGAACACATACCAATACAAAATCAAATTACTTAAGAACTGTTATTACCAGCAACCACAATCTTTCCACAATAAATGAAAACTTGCAAATTCCCCATAGATGCAGCAATTGAAAAAGATTACACTATTGGAACACTTTTGAAATCTATAAAGCTGTATAATTGGACAGTAACAATATTTTGAATGACAAACTAAATAGCCGAGTTAGCGCTTTGTTTGATACAATAATCAAAATAAACAAAGACAAAGAACTTCTGATCTACATGTTGCGTGACCTTGAACTTTACCCTGTGATCCAGTTGCCACCAAGTCGACCAAATGCGTGCACGCAATACGACGTGTTAAACATCATTCATGTTGAATCTTAGAAGAGGATATACCCGAAGATGTGGCATTCACCATGAAACATGCTAAAGGATATTGCAAGGTAATTGAATTTTGTTAATTTCTGTAGTTCCCTCTATACGTATTAAAGTTTTAAAGTTTGGAAATTCCCTAATTTCATTGGGCAATAGTATTACAATTTTAATACAAAACACAGTAGTGTAATAGACTATGGCATAACTTCTTGGAGAAAAAGCACTGAATCACAAATAATTTTTATATTACAAAAACTAGTAGTAAGAACCATTTGTAAAATGAGAGGTTAAGACTCCTACAGAGATATCTTCAAGATACTTGGCATTTTAACTCTACCAGCAGGTTATATTCTAGAATGTGCCGTACTGCTAAAGCCAAACCAGAATATTTCACCAACAACATAACTACAACACCAGATGAGCCAGAGATCTACATGTACAGCAAGTAAAGATCAGCATTGGTAAAAAGAAGACCCTTTTGCATATCAAAATTTAAAATCGTTTACCTCAAGATTTAACAAAATTAAGGTCATAATTTAATTAAGAAAAATTTAAAATCTACCTGGCGGAGAAGAAAATATATAGTATAACAAAATTCCTTGAAGAATGATAACAAAAAAATTCCTATTGACGACCACGGCTTGGATACGCTTCCAGTGGAATAAATCCAAGTATCAAGTATCAGAGTCTAACATATATGGCTATGTATATAATATAATGTACAGGCTTCTTATATAATGTACCCGATTCTTGCTGTTCTATTCAGTCACGGTTTATTTCTCTAGTTGAGGAAGTGAATGTGGAAGTTAAACCTGTTTTACGTAGTAAAAGTATTAATAGTTTTTGTTAAAATACTTAAATGTAGTAATAATTAATGACTCGAATGACAATAGTGAAAGTGTGAATGAAAGTTGTGTTGGTAAAAGAAAAATGCGAAGAATCGTAAGGATTAGGGATACTTATCAGGTGCTTAGGGTGACGACCCATGAAATGGGAGAGAACTGTAAATGTCGACGATTTCAGTGTTTTAAGGGAGTAATGGAAAATGAACGATGTGCCTTAATATCAAATTTTAGGCTTGGGGAGCGAAACAAACAAAATGCATATCTAGCTGGTTTGATAGCAGTCAAACCAATAAGACGAGGTAGGCTAAGAAAACCTGAGGTGAGGAAGGATCTACTTTAAGTAATTATTCTTATTATTACAAAGTTAGATTCAGAAGAAACGATACCATTAAATAAATTAAATTTGTTTTAAAGCATATATTTATATTTTTGGAATAACTAGCCATCACATACAAACCATTTAGGAAGCCCTCGCCACCACTGGTCAGCCACCCATCGATAAACGGGGTACATACAAAATCGTTCATTATAGAGTTTTTTAGTACTTTAAAAGGTAGAAAGGAGAGCGTAAAAGACATCAAGAGAGTTTATTTGTCTGAACACTTAAATCTTAAAAAGCTTGTACAAATGTTTATGCAAAAACATTGTAACAAAAATATCACCGTATCAATGGAACAGTTACGAGATATATTTGATAAGAATTTCAACATTAATTTTGGTTATCCCCGGACTGACACGTGTGCATTCTGTGATGATATGAAGGTAAAAGAAGAGAGCATTGAAAAGTTGTTACAAAATACAGTTGGCGATGATAAGGATGCATTTGAAAACGAATTGAAATCACTTCAGTACCAAATTAAAGTACATAAAATGAAGGCAGCTACATTTTCAGGGAGGAATAACAGACAGGAAGAGAAAGTAGACGGCCAAATAAACTAGAAGCGATTTGATTTGACTGTAGAAACCTTGATCTCCCTGAAGTTTCCACGAGTGAAGTATACTACAGGATACATCTTCATTTTACCATTTCAATGTTCACGCGTTGTACAATAATCAAGATACTTACATTCAATCAGAAGGAAATAAATTAGCTGGTTCTGTTGTCTCAATGCTCAATGATTTTACTGAAAATCATTTAGGCGAATCCGTCGAAGAGCTTAAAAAATTCTGCAATTCTTGCAGTGGTCAAAATAAAGACGTCACCATGCTTCGTAACCTTTAACCTACATTAAACCTTTAATAAAAGATTGAAAACTGTTCCTGTAACATTCTCTGTAAGAGGACACTCCTACATGGAGCCAGATAAATATATGGGTTAATACATCAGAATACATGAGCTGAGACACCAGACAATCTCGGAGATGTTATTAGCTAAGCAAGGTCAAATCCTTCACCATTTGAGGTTGTTACTTTCGGCCGAGAAAAATTCAAAAAATTGGGTGACTCACTTGCATGCATGTACAAGAAGAAGTTCTCGGCTCCACTATCCAAGGAAAAGTACAACGACCTGCAAGTTTTATTACGATTCTGTAGCCAAGAGGCCCGAGATTTCTTCGACAGTCTACCCCATCCTTTGGGCGGAGCAGATTCCGTTCTCAACACTGATGATGATGACTACATCCAAGCTAATTCGGTAAGTCAAATTTAGCCTACTAACTTATCTCTGTGGTTAAAATTTGTAATTTATGTTTTATAACAATAATATTTTTAGATGTGTAAATGATTTTAGATATTATCTAATTAAAGTTGGATTTTCAGGACAATTTGTCATAGCTGAGCCATCTTTCCTGTACATCTCAGTCGTATTTTTAGTATTAAATTATATACGAAGATTACAGCTATCTTAATATATACAAAGAGTATATACTTTGTTTCATTATTATTACAGCATTATATTGAGGTTTATTAAAATGAATACTTATTCGCAAGATGTTCAGTACAGTTTTGTAAATAGGGTAATTAGTAGTCTCATCATTAATCATTTTATTAACATTTAATTAACTGTATGCATAGGTTTCTAACATAAAATAGTTATTTTGTTATTTCAGATCAATATGACCATTTGTAGATCAACATCAATAATTAGTGAGAATTATACTCGTAGGCTATTCCATCAAAATCTCCTTTAAAATATATATTCTTATAAACATAAGTAGTTTAAGGAAAACTTTGGATAGGGTATATACGATGAATTTTGTATGGTAAACTTCTAGATAGTGTAAGAATAGAACATACAACCCAAACTTATATAACTTACGGTTAAAAATTTAACATTAACTAAAATATAAACTGAAAACTTACTATGATATTTTTACAAATTAAGTGGCTCAGCAGCACTGGCATATGAAGGTACGTTAATATTTGAATTTCATTGTGCTCAAACTAGTGAGAATCGTATTTAATATGACCTCTACAATTACTCATCCGATTGAAGTGTAATATATACTTTTGGTGATTCCTAAAAAAATGCAGCTGCTGCAAAAATTGATTGCTGCAAAAAACATAGTTTAGGAATTTTAGGAAGTTTAGGCACTTATATTCTTGATTTGTTCTCTGTTGGTATCTGTGCTAATATTGATAAGCGTCAGGCCTTTAAATGAATATCTTTAATTTTCTATAAAATTTGTTTCTCACATTTACATATTTGTTTATCTCAGTATTAAAGGTAATGAATCATAAAACAAACTTTATTTTATATACAGTTAATACATATCTGAATGAATTATAACCATTATTTGTTAACAAAAGATGATAAACGTTTACATAAATGCGCAAACAATACTTAATTAGCTTGATATTTTTCCTCTAATGTTTCGTGTTTTGTTTTACAAAGAGGTATGCTATTGTTCCATTGTTCGCTAATTAATGACGTTCTTCTATAGTAGCTTATATTATGGTAAAACATTAAGGTCATTATGGCTCCAGTCAATAGTGTCAAGAACGTTGTAAATACACTAGTACCAAATGAGAGTGACCTTCATTATGATTCTAAGAAACAATCATAAATTCATTGAACGTTAAGAACATAGATATAGAATAATTTATAAATTAATCATCAACAGAAATCACATATGTCTAGAAGATTTCTTGGTAGGAAACAAACTAAAATTTATTTATTTAAATTATTTCCATGTATGCCTGATAGCTTGCTTGTAAATTTGTTTTGTGGTATGTCAATTATAGTAATTAGCCATAGTATTGTTGTTGTTGTTGCTATAGTTTGTTATTGATACTTATTTATTTGCTTGTTATGTCACCACATGTAGCACTTAGTATTCATTCATTATTAAAGTATGTGAATAGTACCTAGCCATCTTTAGTTGTATTGTTTTTTATAATGGTTTTTCGGTTGAAATGAAATAAATAAATACATAAATAAAAGATTGGAGGGTATGAAGAAAAAGTTATAGCCTACTAAACTTTTTTAATTACACTCATTGATTGAGAAATATCAATTACTCAACATAGTTTTTATGAGTTTTTTTTACCACAAATAAACATTGAAAGTTTAAATTTATTGAATATTTTGCCCAATTATAAAGTTTTCAGTTGCTTAATAAAAATAAAATTGTATTATGAAAACAGATAACTTTTGATTATAGTAGTATTGTTGCGGGCTTAGCAGGTTCTTTACAATAAAACTAGGCGATTTTATAATAACTATTTATTTACACTAATTATCCTCTATTTACAAATATTACAATTACCTAACACCTAACTAACCCTATCTAAACCTAGCTAATGCCTATTCTAATTTACAATGTTGCTACTTACAGCTAGCCTCTACAGGATTTATCACTACTTCTGTTACAACACTGTCACTACACTATCACTAGTGTCACTACACTGTCTCTACACCGTCACTACACTGTCACTGCCACTAGCACTGGTCACTAACTCCGACGGGCGGTTGCTGCGACGATTCTCGGTAGACTCAACTCAACTGTCTTGTGCCGGAATACAGTCCCTTATATAAGCTTGCCGTAGAACATTCTGGAGACTCCTAGTAGCCCAAACAAAGCTGTTTACAGATCACCGTGGAAGCTTCTGGTGGATGTCAAAGACCCTATTGAGGTAGTCTGTTGACATGGGTCTATTGTCTGTCACTGGTGCGTTCGGAGAACCCCGTTTGACAAACAACCCTTTTGAGACGGCGCTGGCTATTGTTGCGTGGGGCTCCTACTTGTAACAGTATATTCCGTGTGTCTCAATAGTTCCAACCTCGTAATTTCTTTTTTAAAACAGAGATAAAATTGCAATATTCAGGGAATATTTTATATTGGAACGATGTTTTCTGCAATTATAAAAATATTACAAGTGCCATCGCAAACGTTTGCCAAAGATAGCTCAGCCTACAATGGCTGGGTAAAGTTCCAGGGTCTGCTACGAGGGAAACCACTAGGCCAAAAGTCGGATATAACCAATAGGGCTGGCTCATCAAATTGCACTGTGAACAAGAAAAACAAAACGCCACCAAACAAACGTGCAATAATCACCACCAGGCCTACGCCGACTCTCCACTCTTCTAGAGGGCCGTTGCTGACTACGCAACTCGTCCTAACTATGCAATAGTTAGGCCCAGAGTGCCAAAAACAATGTGAGTGACACGATAACTCCGCCAATACGAACCTCAACGCACGTTATTAACAGACGGGGTCTACTCGGCCGTAAAATCCTACACACACAGCTGCAATCCCCAAGCTAACAATCAATCAATAATTCGCTCAATAAAATAATACCAAATATAGGCAGAGTGACCAAACACCTAGTAGTTGTTCTCAATACATACCAATTCAAAAGGTATAACTAAATGCCAGTTACACTATTATTAAAGAATTGAGCTACTTAGTAGCAGTGTAATAATTATAAATTACTTTTCAAAAACCCAATAAATATATTTGATAGCCGGTACTACAATATCCAAACTACCAAGATAACGTGTTGGATCAACAAACAGCACGTACATCAGTGTACACCCGTCGTCTACATCGGACACAAGCCTCTACCCCTCACTGTCCGTGATCCACGAATCGAATCCCTAGGCTGTCCTGAAGGACACCCTAGGCTTATAGGAACTGATCGGGTCAGCTATAGCTTCGCCACCGCCACTTGCTTACCTTAACAATCGGTGCGCGGACGAATAACGAAAATTTACTCCACTAGGAAATATAAGTCGTTAAAATATGATCAAAAAAGGAAGTTGTTGGTGTATGTACATCCCCCCCCCCCCCTAAAGGGGTAATTTGGAGGTAAGTCGCGATTTTCAAATCTAAACTCTAAATATAAATATTCGTAATTGTAAAGTGTATAATAACATAACAAGAAAGGCGCAAACTAGATGTCTCTATGTCAATCGTATCAAAAGTAAAAAAAGTTCAAAGTTTTAACTTTTTTAAAAGTAAATAAAATACTTATTCGTTATCCACACATGAACTTTTTTATTAATTTATAAAAACAAACTTATTACTTACTTGTGAGTATGAATGAAGAAATAACGATTTTCGTGTGAAAAAAGTCATGCCCTGTCGGTCTGGATCTGGATGTGCATTGTTACTTAAACGTTTGGTATCGTATAGATTTCTCTTTGCCTCACCATAAAAAAATCATTTCTACCATATCTTCATCTGATAGAACCATTCTTCGGGTAATAAGTTACCTATTTTTCCTAAAATAATTACTTACACACGAACTGCCCTTAGTGCTTCTCTAAGAAGTATAAAATAAGCGTAATTACAATTTTTAAAGTGTTACGGCCGGGAGCTAACTAATAGTGTTTTTGAAATGAGGTCAAGGTTGCTACCCTTGCCCCGTCACCTCGGACAGGATTTAACCTGTGATTGGAAACTGCCTTTTATTTTGAGCAGTTAAATACAATTTAATCGAAGTAGTTTTTCACTTCATTCCCATAAATAAGTATTATTTTATCATTTATTTACATAAATAAGTATTTTATTATCATAATAATTTTATATTTATTAATAAATAAATAACAGGGGGTGGGCCTTTTGAGACGGTATATGTTTGAATACATTTGGGGTTTTATATTGCAGATTCATTACTTATTTCGGCCCTGACTGTCCTTAAAAAGTGAACTGGGTTATAAAGCACATTATATAGACCAAACAGGTCAGAATATCCAAGTTTCATAATTGACATTCAATTGCCCATAAAGCTTGCCCATAATTTGTCCTTGTATAGTATTCAAGTTGGTCATACAGATGCAACTGTACAACTACATACTATTGTATCAACACAGATCATTGTGACATGCTGTCTCAGACAGCATACATACGCTTACACTATACATCAAAGCTAAATGTTTTAATTGATTTATAATGGCATAGCTTATAACTACACGCTCGTTGCAAAACGATGTAGAAGATCCGCAATAACGGTGATATGGTATCCAAATTTTTACATTTCATTATGTGGAGTCAGGATGTATTTGAACACAAGTTTTTAGCAACTTGAACCATCTATAAGGACAATGCTACATTCACGTCTGTTAAATGTAATATTTTGTAATGTCTAAACATTATTACAAAATGAAGCACATTCGACCTGAATAATTTCAATGTTTAACTGCTTGGCTTTTGTTCTACAACAGCCTGTCAGAGCATCTTATATATAAGTTATAATATAAGTATAATAATATAGTAGTAAGTATAATAGTATAGTATAGTTATAATAATATAGTATAATATAAATATATATAAGCATCTTATATTTAAGTTTTTTTTTACTATTATTAAACTGTTCTTAAACTATTTTCTATTCTGCTAAAACTCTTCTTATAGGAAGTAATTCTTAAACCACACTTAAATTATTCTTAAAATACTATCTTGGTATATCAATAGATAATTTAAATAGAGAACTTAAACTGAAGAATGTAAAGTTTTATCTTATTTACCCTAAATAGTAAATTTTGATTTTTTTCTTCCTCCCAGTTATAGGAAAGAGATAAACAAATTTATATTTTAGCTCCACTTTTAAATATGCCGATCGTCAAAGGCATCATATTGCGATGAATGTTTCACTCAACCTAAGTGAACAAATGGCAGTTTGATTTATACATATATAGCTGTCAATACATACTTGGATAATTATTGCTAAGATGAATAAGTATTCAAGGTTGTTTTATCTAGCCCTTTATTGACATAATAAAACAACCTAAACAAAAATACGAGCGTTCGTAAATTAGTTTAGTGATGTATAAAGTCTCACTCATCCATTTATTCATTACTCTAATACATGTCATAATAAAATAACATAATTTATAATATTAATCAATCCTTTAATAGATCCCTCACTGTGGAATTTCATTTGACGAGAATACCACCTTTAAATGTGCTCAAAGAGTAGTTATGAATTGTGAAACAAAAAACGTTAGGTATTGGATTTTAAAGTTTGTCTCAGTATAAATAAAGTGTATTAACATATATTTTTAATGGAGTTGTGATGTATGAAATGATTTTATGATATGCACATTGAACAACAAACTAGTCCAACATATTTGACTTTCAAAATTGGTGGAATAGTTACTGGTTAAATGCAACTGTCACTGATATTTAAGACTAATAGGTATACATTTTGCATTTTATATCATATTTCAATTCAATTCAATTCAAAATATCTTCAATCATCAACGATACAGTTTATATTTTCCACAAACATCAATTATTGACAAATAATATACTTTTCATAATACAAAAAAAATCTTTATAACCAATACAAACTGTGAATGAATAGTTAGGTACTTATTTTTTTCCTAATTTTTCATCATCCTAAGTCGAGGAACCATTTCAATATAAAACACAATTCTATACTCATATCGCATTATTTTTGTACATATTTTTGTTAAAATCCAACCCTGTGTCATAAAACACAACACAAATTTAAAATAGTTATATTTTTATACTTTATTATACCAATGTGAGTAATTTGTTGTAATCAAAAATAATATTACATGATAAAAAATTTAGTAAATACTACTAACTATGGTTTATTCTAATGTACGAGTATACAATGTTACATTTAACCATACCATTGGTCAGATGGTATGGTATTGGTTCATGGTCGGATCCCCTTAAATAATATGATTCTCACATTAGATTTACTTAACACACAAAACTCATTAGTTTTATTTTGATTCAAAATTAAAATATAAACGCTTTATATATTTTTTTATATTAGTATCTCAACTTAAAACACATTTGAAAAAAATTTATTTAAGAAACTTGGACTGAATTTGGTTACACTATAATAAACACTTAATGCCCAATAGAGATAACACAAAGGGAAATGCAAGATGGTTTAATTTAACAACACTGAGGGTGGTCCGTGTACTTGTAATGTTAAGTGTGAATCGTTTATTGCCAGATTTTCTACGAAATACAGCTTAGTATGCTTAATAATTAATATTTTATCTTAACAGTAACAGATTTTACTGGAATCCATTTTCACCTGAAGTAAAACGTGTTATAGAAATTCAATACGAGCTTTAAGATTTAAGTTTTAATGCATTAGTCACACAACAAAATCTTTAGTCAAGTTATGATACGTTATGTTGGCTACTTATTTTCAACTAGTTGTATATGATATATTAATTATAAGTAATGTACGTTCAGTTAAGAAAAAAAATTCTTTAAAATGAACCCATGAATTGATAAAAATAAGAAACAATTAAAACAGCTGTAATGCACTATGTGACATTTCCGGGTTTACTTGTTCGCCAAGAGGAGAAGGAAGTAAAGCTTTAACACCACATCAAATTAGAGGGATCCTAACCCCAATTTCATTTAACAAGGAAACCGTTGTTTACTTCCTCTTAACTAAGATCTTGATAGGGACAATATTGCTTTAGCAAATTTAAAGTTACGTTTTATGAGAAATCCCTAGTCGTTATACAATGTATCTGTATATTTGTATAAACTACATAGCTGGGACGTGTTAAATTTATTTATTTGATTATGCTAATCAGCAGGCTATGAGATATTTACATTCCTGAAGTTTGGTAAGTATCTTTATATAGAAACGTAAATATTAATTTAGCCTCCATGCCAATCTATTCCTGGCCAACTAAATATTTTTTTCTGCTTTAGGTTTGCTAGGTGTGTATATATTTGATGAAAATAGGGCTTACGATTTATTATCCCGATTGAGGTGAATAAGTACACCGATCTGTGACTAGAGAAAGCTCTACGTTAAAAGCCACATCCTATTGGCGTAGGAGTGGCTCATACACGAGCATTGTGAATAAGTGAAGACAACTCACCAAACAATGTGCACTTATTACCACCAGACCTTTCCTCTGCTCTTCCAGGGGAACCTCTTCCGTGTCGTTGCTGACTTCGCAACTCGGGGTTTGTCCTCACTAACCAATAGTTTAGTCCAGAGTGTCCAAAGGAATATAAGTGTCGCGGTAGCCTGATAACGAAAATCTGAACACACGTTATCACCAGTTGGGACCTATTCAATCACTACTGTAAAATCAGTACCTGCGTGATGAAACAATAGATTAAAATACAATACTCTGGTATTGTCAAGCTAACAATCTACATATATATAATTCAGTTTTAAAACCTTTGTACAACTAAATCTAGAGTCCTACTGGACCGATTAGGTTAATTAATAGGTCGTTGGAAAGCTTTGTTATAATTTATGATGAAAAATATAAAAAAATATTTTCCATCAGAGATACATTGAAAATAGTGATTTCACTTTTTTTATGCAACCTTTATTAATCATTTGTAGTCAAAAAGTACAAACAACAAGAATACATTTAAAACTGTAATTTGAACTGTGTTATCCAACTTTCATTTTCCATGCACTACTTCATTTGTAGCGCTACTTTAGGCTGCCTTTACTGAGTATTTTCAAGAAATACATCGTATAAATTTTTAGAAAATATCATTCTCTTTCTGAATATCACTTTTCACTTTGGTCGATTTCCTCACCATATAAAAGTTATTTGGAAAAGGGCCAAGCAACCCCCGAGTTTATCGTTGTTAGAAAATACTGAATTAGAAATATTTTTGTTGAATCTACTGTTCAACTTGACAGATTTTATTAAATAATATGACAATGGAAAGCTTATTTAATCAAATCTGTCATGTAGAACATAATATGTCGATGGAATAAATAATATGTCAATGGAAAGCTTGGGGTGCACAGAAGGAGCCTCCCCGAAGATTGTGACCATTACACGCAAAGAACGACATCTAAATCGGGCAACGCTGACATCTCAGCGGCAAATCCTTCTACAGTCGGAAGACTTAGAAAAATGAATCTACCTAAACGGTCTTTTTCAAGGCCACTAGTAACGATCTCGATTAATATAGAAGGAATATCGAGAGACAGAATTATTACTCTCTGATATGTGCAAGACGTACTAATGCGACTTCCCCCTTGTGCAAGAAACACACCGGGGCATCTTAAAACCTAGACCCGACATAGAGGGAATGTTACTGATTCTAGAGAGACCTCACGATCAATATGGTAGCGCAGTTTTTTGCCAGGCCATACATTGACATCACCTCAGCTTCGCTGACTGAGAGGAACAATACTGAGATACTAACGGTCAGGACACCACAGTACAGTGTCACCTCTTTGTATAAGCCTCCCGAATCTCAGTATGTATTTACAGAGCCCGATAATCTATGCTATGATGACATTAATTTCGTCTTCGAGGATTTAAATTGTAAGAGCACTGCTTGAGGATACAAGAGACAAGTGAAAATAGGACAAAACTTGAAACCTGGGCTGAGGCAAATGACCTGCAGCTCATAGACGATCCTAAGCTCCCATGCTCCTTTAACAAAGGTAGACGGAAGAGAGGTTATATAGTGTGAAAAGTCTGTAGGTGATCCCATTTCCCGAACTCAACAGAGACCTATAGTTTGCACCGTTAGTGCTGTTGGTAAACCTGAAGTTGTTCCTCTAATGCGCAGGTTTAATTTCAAAAAGGGCAACTGGACGGGTTTTAGGGAGATAATTGACAGAAAAATCGCCAATATCCCTCCACAATGATGTGGCAAGTGAGAATCACTTCCTGGAAGAACCATTCACCATGTCCGAGCTATGTCCGAGGCAAGGCTTGTTGTGGCCAAGTTTGAAACCTGACCCAGCACATTGAGGATGGGTTTGAGAGAAAACAGATCACTGGTGTCGCTTTTGTAGATTTAACAGCTGCCTACGATACCGTAATCCATCGAAGACTCTTGGAAAAAGTGTAAAGCATTACCAAAGCCTATCAGCTGAATTCAATGATAAGTACTTTCTTCAGAACAGGTGGTTTTTCGTGTCCCTTCTAGGCAAGAAAAGTAGATGGAGGAATCAAAGAAATGGATTGCCTCAGGGAAGCGTCTTAGTCCTAGGTCTTTATATACGCTAACGACCAACCGTTGCCAAACGCTACACGTGAGTATATATATGTCGATGATACGGCAGTGGCGGCACAAGTTAGGAGTTTTGAAGATGTGGAACAGAAGTTGACTACGACTCTAAATGAACTTTCCCAGTACTATGACGCAAATCACCTCAAGCCGAACCCTGCTAAGACCCAAGTTTGTGCCTTTCACCTAAACAATAGAGAAGCAGGCCGTGAGTTGATTGTGAGGTGGAGGGGAGACAGTCTTCAGCATTGTCCTACACCCAAATATCTTGGTGTCATACTAGACCGCACACTGCCATTTAAGGCGCATTGTATTGCGACAAGGTGTAAAGTCTCAGCGAGGAAAAATTTGATCAGGAAGCTGACCAGCAAATGCTGGGGTGCTAACCCTAATGTCCTCAGAACCTCAGCTTTAGCGCTCAATGTCGGCTGCGGAGTACGCTGCACCAGTATGGAATGCATCGTCATATGCAAAAAAGGTTGACATTGCAGTCAATGACATGACTAGGATTGTAACTGGGTGTTTGAAACCAATCCCAGTACTATATCCTATCATAGGGATCGCCCCTCCATCAATCCGACGTGATGACGCTGCCGACGCAGAAAGGACTAAGCAAGAGACATACCCTCGTCACCCATTACACAGCCACCAACCTGCAGAGCGTCGGCTTCGGTCCAGAAATGGCTTTTTATCACGGACACATGTCTTGGATGGATCAAAGTCAAAGTCAAAGTATTTTTTATTTCCAAATTTTTACAAATTTGATTGAAATATAAAGCAATTTCTTATTAGGTATCTTAAAAATACAAACTGTCCTTTTGATGGTAAGAAAGATACTTAGACACATACTAAAATGCACACTAAAACACAATGAAAAATTAAATCTTACCTACAACTTAATCTATATGGAAATAAAATACTAACGTGCTAGGAAAGAATTTCCTGCTCGCACGTAGGAGTTACAAGTCTGAATACAAAGTGATTAAAATATAGTATTAGCTAACATGAAATGACAATATAAATGGCCCATCTTGACAAATTTATATACAATTCCTGTTTATAGAAAAATATGACATAAAGATTAACAAATGTTTTGAGATTTAACAAAAAATCTTATTGAACAGATGTTTATAAATAGTATTCTAAAATAAGAAGCCCCTGCTACAGACTAAACATAATTTTTAATATATAACCACAAAATCCCTTGTTGTTAAGTGATGTTCCAAATTATCCTCGATAAATTACTGAAATTTTTATCGATAACTTGATTTATCGCATTTTATTTACATTGAGAAAGATTGGAAAATTCATTATTGCATTATCAAAAATAGTTGATGGAAATTGTCTGTCGACATACTCAATAAGTATGTTTTTAATGATTTCTTTAAGGAATGGTCTGAATTTATATTTAAAATACTTTTAGGAATAATATTAAGAAATTTAGGACCCAGGTAAGCGAAGGTCTTTTGGAAAAAAGAAGTATTAGGTTTTGGAAGTTTTACATTATGAGCATATCTAGTTATGCGTCGCTCAGGGTCATCATCGATAACAGCACCAACATTTCCACTTACTTTGTAAAATAAAAGTAAGACCTTAAATACGTAAAGATATCTTAACGGTAATATATTTAATTTGGAGAATAACGGCATAGATTCTGTTCTAATTTTTTCCTTGCATATTATCCGAATGTAAGTTTTCTGGAGTATAATTAAAGGCTTAATATAACTAACGTATGTACTATACCAAAAAACAATTCCATAACTGAACTTAGAATGTACAAAAGCGTGGTATATTTGGATCAGCACTCTATCAGGGCATAGTGGTCTTAAGAAATAAAACTTTCTCAAAAACATGAAAAAATATCTCTTTAGGGAAAATATATGATCTTTCCAATTAAGTTGGTCATCAACCAACAACCCTAAATACTTAACACAATTACTCTGTCTAAAACATGGACAGTCACAATGATAATCATCTGCACAATTGTAGTTATGAAACTTTATTTCACTGTTAAAAGGGAAACGTTTGTGGAAGGAGTAATTAACTATATGAGACTTATCAACATTTAGCGATAAGCTGTTACATGAGAGCCAAAGCGATAACAATCTCATATCATGTTCTATGTTCGATTTAAGAACTTCTATAGAACATGCCGAATAAGATATCGCTGTATCATCAGCAAAAGCCGTAATATTACCTATCAAAGGACCTACAGGTCATTTACATAGACCAAAAACAATATCGGTCCAAGAACGGAGCCTTGAGGGACTCCACACTTTATTTGTTGGACAGAACTTTTTACAGAACCTAAAGAAACATATTGCTCACGTTCACAAAGATATGATGAGAACCAGCTAAGTGATACTCCACGAATGCCCGACTTCTCTAATTTTCCCAACAAATATTTATGATTAACGGTGTCAAACGCTTTACGCACATCAAGAAATAATCCTGTAACCAACCTCTTATTATTTATTTCATTGTAAAGCTGGGAAATAAATTTATGCAGTGCATCTTCAGTACTTAGTCCCTCTCGAAACCCATACTGAGCCTCAGAGAAGAATTTTACAGCATTTAAGAAACTAATAAGTCTACACTTCATAACTTTTTCAAGTAGCTTAGAAAAAACAGAAAGCAAAGATATGGGTCTGTAATTAGATAAACAAAGAGACGAACCCTTCTTAAAAATTGGTACAACTTTCGCAAGTTTCATTTGTTTTGGAAATACACCCTCAAGGAAAGATTTGTTGAAGATATAGGTTAATATTGGTGTAATTTGAGTTGAAACTGTTTTTACCATAAGGGAACTGATATCATCACTTCCAGGGGATTTTCCTGACGTCAAGTTTGATATTAAATTATTAATTTCTTTTTCAGCTACAGGAGATAAAAATATAGAATTTCCGATGGGTTTACTTTTGAAAAGGTTGTTATAAATTTCGACATTATCAATTGGAACATTTTGTGAGGAATAAGACGATACCATGGGGACGTCAGAAAAAAACTTATTAAATTCTTCAGCGACTTCCTTTGGGTCCGATACTTCTGTGTTATTAATAATTAATTTTACTTCATCGGGCCCCTTTTTCTTTTGACCACTAAGTTCGTTTATAATATCACATTGCACTTTGCTATTATTTTTATTTGTTTCAAATAGAGAATTATAGTAGTTGTATTTTGCATCTTTAATCCATTTAGCAATATTGTTCTTAAACGTAATATATCTATTTTTAATAACCAAATTGTCAGGTTGTTGTCTAACTCTCCTCCACATCTTATTTCGATTGCTAATAGCACGACACAGTCCAATAGTTATCCATGGTTTAAGTTTTTTGATCTTGTGACTTTCAGATTTTTCTAATTTCCTTTTTGACTTGCTTATGCTACATATAAGGGTATCTATAAATATATCAAAAGCTTCATTTACACCGGTGGCAGAATATACAAGATCCCATGTCTCACTATTTAATGTATCTTGTAAGATATCGTAATCAATGATAAACTTATCTGGCTTAACACAATTTTTAGTAGTACCTAAATCAATATCAATAGCGACTCCCACACTACGATGATCAGTTATATTAGAGTCAATAACAAACGATTGGAGTTTTAATGATTTGTTATTTCTATACAAAATATGATCAATGCAAGTTGAGCTGAGATCGGTTACTCGAGTATCGGCATCAATCAAGTTGTCAAAGCCTACCCGACTAATAACCTCAAAATAGGTATCAACTTCATTATTATTGATTTTAGTATTTATATTAAAATCACCCACACATACAGCAAACTTGTTTTTAAACCTGGAAATTTGCTGTTCAAAGCTTGCAAGGAATTGTGCGAACGCAACTCCATGCCACCTATACACGGCAAAAATTGTGAGAGAGTAAGCATTAAGCAATTTGAGGTCAAGGAATAGGGAATCTGCCCCATGGACAGTTGAATCATTGATACGACACGTTGATAGCTTATCAACACGATAAAACACAACAATACCTCCGCAACGTGTAGGGCTCGACGCTGAAACCGCCTGGTAGCCTTCTATCTTAAACATATCAGCTGGCTCCCCATCCCGCAGCCACGTCTCCGTCAAAACTATAATGTCTGGCTTAACTCGCATGAGACTTAAAAACACTATTAAATCGTCAAAATTTTTCTTTATGCTCCTAATATTTTTATGAAATATTACGAGTTTATTTAGTTGATAAATATCCAAATTATAACATTCCACATCAGAATATACCTTAGTTTTACCTGTCATGATTAAGAAAACACAAATATAGCATTAAATAAATGTCAAATAAGACATTGAAAGAAACAACCTAAAGAAAAACAAAGCTTACACAGGTTATGGTTCGTTATGTTAGTACTATAGTAGCAATAGCAATTATACATTGTACAATGTTTTATATTTTTTGCGCAGATTATGCACTTTATAGCTCATCATTTTATGTATTGGAAAAAATCTTTATTTATAAATATGTATTAGAAGACAACAAGCCTGCAAAATATTGTTATCATATTTTTACCTATCAATATTAAATTATTTAGTCAGTTCACCTGCAATCGTTAATGGAAGGTCAAACAAATGATAAAGAATGAATATGTGGAATGTAGGTCAAGCTCAGCTTAGTTATCCAACTGATAATCATTGATTTGATAACACATCCTATTCCAGAGCATTTTAATAAAAAAGAAGTTATCAAGTAGAAATAAATGTACTATCTCTAAAATTATTAGATTAATTGCACTTGAATTCCCTAATTATGTTGTTTTGATTATATGTATTTCTTCTAAAATTAGAAAATACCATAGTTGAATGATAAATGTTTTAGGCAAACACACAAAAATATAAGATTTACCTTGCTATGTATTAGAGTTTCCTTATAGTTCAACTACCTATTTGCACTTATCAAGGTCATCCATTGAGTCTAGAACAATCACTCGGTCACCGTCACTTTTCCGCAAGAAAATCTTGCCTCCCCGTATCCAGAGGTATGTGTAGCCCTTTTCTCTTTTTAGCAGTCGAGCGGCGTTAAGGATTCTGCGTCGTTCCGGAGCAAGACTTTCGTTTACATATACCACCTCAGCAGCCTTAGCAGTCAGTCCCAGGTCATGAGTATTCATATTCCTCTTCACTCTTCTCTTCTGTAGCAATCCCTCAGCATCTAGTCTTCTCACCATTTTAACAATAATTCCCGGAGGTTTTCCAGAGCCTTCTCTAGTACGGAGACGATGACAGGCGTCTATCATGTTGTCCTCCACAGGGTAATCAAGGGCACGTCCTACTGTCTTGACTAAGGCGACCACATTCTCCCCCTTTTCCACTGGGACTCCATGAATTTCTATTGTGTTACTGCGTGAATACTGCTCCATCTCAACCATCCTCGATTCCAGACTACAAACCTTATTGCGAAGTGCCATGTTTTCTGTTTTGAGATCTTCTACCCTTTTCATCCACTCTGACAATTCTTCACTTTGCTTCTGGACTATTGCCTTTGTGGCTGATATTTCTTCGTGGCAACTATCTAGGGAACGTCCTAAACTTGTTTCAACTCGTTTGAAGTCGTTCCTGAGCTCGGAAACCAAATTAAGTACATCGTCATAAGTCATAGAACTTGTAGTTTCAACAGCCATACTCTTGCGGCGAGCCTTCGAACACGGTTCACATCTCCAAACACTTTCTTGTTCCGATAGGTACGACACTTCATCCGTGGACATATTGACACATCTTGCGTGGAAACTCTGCTCACAATCAGCACAACTTACTTTAACTTTCACAATTTTAAGGGATTTTAAGCATTTAGAACAATCAGCCATATTTATACTGTATGTCTCAAAATTATACTGACAAGATATTGAAACTCTCTCAAAAGAAACTCGTATGTCTTTATATTTATATTTTTTATACTTTATCTGCGGTACACATGTAATTTGAGGGATTTGAAAAGCTCATCTACAAACCATGACAGGAAAACCTGTAGATAGATAAGGGCAATGATAAGACAAGCACTCCAAAAACACAACCGTCCTGCTCGGCATCCGACTGATAACTCTGGTCAATCTCAAGCAATCGGGTGGCAAGGTGGGAGGCCACATTGACTAACCCTCCCATACCAGCCAGGGAGGAACTGGCTCCCAGTGGAGGCCTGCATTGCATGGTGTGGAAGACCCTAAATCGAATCAGGGTCAAGGTACCAAAATGCAAGACAAACATGCAGAAATGGGGTATCTTACCAGACGAAGAAAAAATCTTGTGTGCGTGTGGTGCTGTTCAGGATCCTGGCCGGGTCGCCGGAATTGTACCCCCCGGCGATTGTTGACGTCATTTTGACGTCACGCCTAGAGGGGGTACAATTCCACCCCGTACACTTTGATTTTAACGAATTCTAATCTATTTAATGTGGGCAAGTGATCAGTGAACCGGATAATTATATTAGATATTAAAAATAGCAGGAGATGTACGGCCCGGAATTGTACCCCCCTGGAATTGTACCCCCCTGAATTGTACCCCCTGCCAAGATCAAAATATTTACGTACGGGGTGGAATTGTACCCCCCATCAGAAAGCCAAATGTGTACGGGGTGGAATTTTACCCCCCGGAATTGTACCCCCCTCTTGGACAGCTAGCTTGGCTTGTGTACGGGCTGGAATTGTACCCCCCACCCACTCGATAAACCTACTGTAATTGGTATTATGAAAATTGAAGTAGTAGAGGATGCCTTCTACAGTGACGTATGTTGGATTTTCAAACCTGTACAGAATATAGTGATTGTACCAAGGAACTATAATTGTGAAGAGATTATCCAAAAATCTGGCTTCGCCATTTTACTTCGCCTCGGGCTATATATTGTTTTATTTTCCTTAAACCATGAACAACTTGAATGCATTATTGCTTAGTTTGTTTTTACTGTAACACTTTTTATACACTATTATCTAATAACATAAAACCTGATCATAAAATTTAACTTTTAATCTCCTTCAAACTTTGAAAATACACAAGACGGAGCCACAATCACATCATAGGTCAACGCTTTATGTTTCAGTGCACGATTATGTTTCAGTGCATATACAGGAAAGTACAAACTCTTGGACTTGCTACTCTGTTTAAAAACAACACTGTAGTGAACAAATCTACTCAAATGCTCATAGCATTGGCTCTTCTCCCTCATGAAAAAATAGAAGAAGGACTTACAAGCATAGAAACATACTTTCAGCTCCAAGACACACAAGACATAAGCCAAAGTAATAAGGAGAAAGTCGCCAAGTTGTTTAGGTAAATATCATCCAACCGTTTAGCAAAATCGGTATTAATTTGGATTATTAAATAAATGTTCCTAAGGGTCAAAATAAAATAATTGTAAATAATTTCAGAAAGTCATATTTTTTTTTGTTTATAAACTAAATAATCAAGTCACAAATAATCATTGCGGTATAGTTTTTTAATTTAATTAGACTAACTATTTTTTTCTCTCTTCAATTTGTAACTAACCGTTTTCACGACTTATGATTTCAGCAAGTATTCATATATCAGAACTTTTGCTAGAAGTGCAATACATCTAACAAATGTAATCTCAAAATATAAACGAAGACGCTTACCACATAGAAAAATGTTATACCTGAGTGCGTGGTCTTAGTTTAAAGTGAAAATATAATAATATAGTATTTGTAATGTTTCTTAGGTATATGAAAAACTACTGGATCAACAAAGTGGGCAGCATATCTTTCTTGGTTTTCCAACAACTGAACCGAACCAACAACTGCCAAGAGAGCTTTCACTATATGTTAAACAACCTTCTTGGAGGATCAGCACATCCAAACATTTGGACTCTGCAAGGTATGTTACCAGTAAACAACTAGTGCGAAGACTTTTGTTGTCTTTTTTCTAATATTACATTACTCATTGTCAAAGCAATTAAGGTTGTTCTTTACTTGATTAAAAGACTCAAAGTTAACTTTTGTTTAGGAGTTTCGTTACGAGGACTGTGACCACTAATGTACCTAAATGTCATTCATATTTTTTCTGAACCTTATCATTTTTACACTTACTCATTTCTGTTATACTATATTGACAAAATCCTACAACACATTTTATAATTCAGGGGGTTCAAAAAAGGTGGTAAACAAATTACTTAGTCATTCTTTGTTCCAAAATAAGCAAAGATGTTTATTTATTTATTTATTTATTCCAACGGTTTCTCCATTAATACAATTATGTCAAACTATGAGCAAATAATAAGTTAATATCAGTGGTTACAAAAATCGTGCAATAATAGTAAATAAGGAAGCTGGCAATAAATACATGAGTGGGACCTAAAAACTACAATAAATAACAACAAGAAGACTATGCCTAGTAATAATGGTAACAAGTAACAAGCAGTAATGACGGTAACTTTACAACAGGCAATAACAACAACGATTAAATAAGACCAACAAAATAGACTATGGCAACAAAGATAACAAATTATAAACTGTGAAAATAATAACAAAAGACAGCAAAATATTACAGAAGTATTAACAAAAGTATAATTTGTGGGAGTGTGTGTGTGTGTGTGTGCATGCATGACATGGGAAGAACACTGTGTCAAACACCATACACAACTAAAAAGCACCAACTTTCATTTGTGGCCCTTTAAAGGCACCACCTAGATTACACTGCACCTCGCTGAGGTAACACCAGCCTCAAAACAGAACTAAGGTGTGGCCCTTTAAAGGCACCACTTAAACAAGAACTACACATCACTTGTTCCCACAGGAAGGCAGGAAAATGCTTTTAAGATGTTCTCTATTGTAAATATCTTGAGGCGTCCCTCTTGAATGAGGAAGAAGAAATCCCGAAGAAGTCAATGTGAGTCAAAGCCTCTCCACCCAACCTCAGCAACCTTGACAACCCATGATGGTAGGAGTAATTCCTTGCTTGGAATCCTCTAAACCTTTGTTATGATGTGTTTGAAACTACAGTACAGTAGTGTAATGTCTTATCTAACTTCGTTTGGCGTCTGTCTGTATGTTTATAAACATTGACTCACTTGCGGGTTTCAGTTACATAGTTTAAATTTTGCAATAATGCTCATCTGATTGAATGAACTTTCTGTGAAATGGAAATTAATTTTCTTTAACATTTTTAACATGTCGGGTATTAAAAATATAGAGCATATATTAATTTTAGAGCAGCAAAATTCAACGAATCCCGTTCACTGAACCAACAAATCGTATCAGGGACAAATAATGTAATACATTTTAAGTATTTTGTGTTTTTTGTTATATACACGTTTTAATTAAATTTTGCATCCAATATTTACACATATCAGCCATTTTTAAAAGGTTTAAGAAGTATTTTTTTACACAAAGATGGCGGATTTTCCCCCTAGCAACCTTTAGATATTGTTGTTTGTATTTTAATCTCCATAAGATCACTGTTGACATAATTAAATCGTTTTCTATATTTTCCTGGAGCGTTGATTGAATGTAATCACAATTTAATTTTTGTACACGTTTTATCTTTTAATTTTACCGTTGACTGTAAATCCGTTTATTTACAGTAAACACAATTATTTATATTTTGTATTAATTGACACGTAATTAAAATATTGGTAGACGAAAGGGTGTGATTTGACCGCAAGGTGCAATTTATGAATATCTGGTTATAAATATACCTTGATGACTGCGAGTTTCAGTTATGAAAGTTCCATTTAAATGGCTGTTATAGTATTGGCTAGAAATAAATATACGTCTCCAGTTCTTATTGACCACTCAATTTTCTTTCCATCACTTGTGAAGTTTTGTTTAGTTTATTCAGTGTGTTAATTGCTTTGTAATCGAGCCTACTCAATTAATAAACCCAATCAATATTTCCAGGCTGCCTTGTGAATCTAGGGAAACAGGCAGTTGCTGATGTGTTGAGGCTGGAAGGAAATCAAACAATCCGAAGGAACAGGAAGACAAAATGGCTGCTCCAAGACAAAAAAAATCAAAGAAGCGCACACTCAAGTCTCATCTGACCCTCCTTCGATGACCACGTACCAATTTCTGTCAGCGATGGCCTACAAGTGCTCGACGAATCAGCCGAGAGAAGTGAGAGAAAGTGATGCTGAAGATGACAGCGACGACAATCTTGTTCCTCTGGACCAAGACCCGCTCCCAGAGGCTGTAGACGAGGTTCAAGAACCACCAGCTCCCGACCACGACCAAGACGAAGACGAAGACGAGGAAACTGAGGCGGAACGACAACGTGTAAGTTAAAAAAATCATACAATTATATCCATATAACGTGCCACCGCCTTTTAACGAGTTGTTACATTGACTATACATCTACTCCTAGAGATGTAGGGGATCTTGATTAAGAAAACAAGAAAAACTATTCACAGGTTGTTCAGCAGAAGAAAAATGATGTTATCATCGGAACAAACAGAGTGACGACAAATCTCAAATCGGCCTGCAAACAAGCATTGTTCTTTGTTTCGAGAATATCACCTGACGTTTCTAGTGAACAAGTACAAAACTACCTAATAGGAAAAGGCATAGGACTAGGCCTGACACAAATTGACTGTGAAGAACTAAGCACCAAATTTAAATTCAAGACCTACAAATCTTTCAAAATTGGTTTGCCAGAAAAATATTCAACCGAGATTCTAAATCCAAACTTTTGGCCTACTGGGGTTTTAGTTAGAAATTTCATTCCCTCCAAACGTGGTGTAAGAGCAGTGACAAAGCCCAATTCTTTTTTAGGGCGCACTGTGTACAGGACTCAAACAACATAAACATAACAAGTGACGCAACCACTAGGCCACGATTAAGCTATGGACATAATGGGCCAAATAAGGAAGCTGAGGTAGGCCTAGGCACAAACTGTGAAGTCAAAATTGTTGTTCTTAACGTCCAATGCCTGAGAACTAAATTTAACCTAGTTTCCCTTTTTACAGAGGAGGTTGATTGTGATTTTTTGTGTGTTTCGGAACATTGGCTTTCTGCAGATGAATGGGACTTCTATAAATCCTTGTCTGGCCTTCAAATTGTGAACATGTTTTGTAGAAATGTACATAAAAACGGTGGAGTAGCCATCTTCGCCTCAACAAAATATAATTGCAAACAAATAAATTTGGACATTTTTTGTGTTGAGCTTTCACTCGAACTTGCTGCTGTGGAGGTACCTGAAATAACAACTATTCTTGTGGCAGTCTACCGTTCCCCTGACGGTGATTTGAAAACTTTTTTTCAACAATTGGATAACTGTCAATACCTCCTTAGATTTGAGGCTGGTAAATTAGTAATCTGCAGGGACTTCAACATCCATCTGGAGCGTCCATCGAGAGAGGAGGCCACTTTTGCTTATCTTCTACGTAGCCATGGTCTACATATAACCTCAAGACTCCCTACCCGTGGCGAGGCCTGCTTGGATACCGCTGCTACCAACATCGACTCATGGGACTGTGAGGTGGAAGTCAAAAACTCACTTGTGGCTGACCATGATGCAGTGGTATTGAGGCTGACAACTGAAAGAGTGAGTGATCAACATGATTGGTTAGATAGGTATGTAATTGAAAAGAGACTAGTTAGTGAGGATGATTACCATTTGTTGCATGGTGAGCTGGAACATACTTGCTGGGATTCTCCAAACCTTCACTCTGATCCAGAAGGGGCGTTCCATGCTTTCTTTAGTACTTTTAAAGATAAATTTGATGAAGTTTTTCCTGTTAAAGTCTTCAAACCAAATACAAAGCTTAGACAGAGAAATGTCCCTAAAAAAGGTAGGCCTAGTATTAAGGAATGGTACACTCCGGAACTTGCTAAAATGCGAGCCCTTGCGCTCCTGTTTCATGATCACTACAAAGCTGCCATAGATGTGGATAGGAAAGAAAGGTTCTTCTCCCTATACTGTAGGGCAAAAAGAGATTACAGTGCTAGTGTAAAAGAAGCCAAAAAACTAAGTAATGTTGAACAAATCAGAAAGTCCCATAACACGTGCAAAGCAGCCTGGGAAATAGTAAATGAACACCGTAAGCCAAGCCCAGGGCCTAAGATACAGGCAACACCTGATGAACTGAACGACTATTTTGTTCAAGTGGCAGAGAGTGTAATTGCCGATCTACCTGTCGTGCCGACTGACCCTACAGAGGCTATGATTGACCGTTCGCCAGCTTGCAAATTTGCAAAATGGAGAGAAGTGAGTCCTGCTGAAGTTATAAACTTAGTTAAAAGATTTAAAGACTTTAAAAGCCAGGATATTCATGGGATGTCTAGCTCTGTATTAAAGGCAGTGATTGACACCATTGTGGTACCTCTCACCAAGTTAGTGAATGCCTGCCTCTCAAAGGGTGTATTTCCTGATTGCCTTAAAACTGCTAGGACCATACCTATTTATAAGAAGGGGGACCCAAAAATCATGGCGAATTTCCGACCTATCTCCATCTTACCGATGTTCTCTAAAGTATTTGAGACCATAATGAAGAAACAGCTTGTCGAGTGGCTCGAAACCCACGACCTGCTTAACAATGCCCAGCATGGTTTTAGAAGCGGGAGATCGACTACCACAGCCCTTTTAAACCTTGCTGGGATAATAACTGATGCGTTCGAAAGCAATGAGTCCGTACAACTCGACCTATGTGACCTCAGCAAGGCATTTGATGTGGTCTCGCATGACATTCTAGTGGCTAAGCTAATCAAGTATGGAATCAGTGGGATGGTACTGAAAACACTGGCGGGCTACCTTAAAGACCGGAAACAGATTGTATCACTGAGTGGGGCCTCCTCTAGAGTTGGTGTACTGCTACACGGAGTGCCGCAGGGATCGGTCCTTGGCCCATTACTGTTCACAGTCATGATCAATGACTTGTCGCTGAACGGCCACACACTGCTGTTTGCAGATGATACCACCTTGTTCTCTCGGGGCCGAGATCTGCCTGAACTCAAAGCGGAGTCCGAACAACTGCTGACGCGTGCCATGGAATGGTTTATCTCTAACAAACTGAAGATAAATGAGGACAAGACGCAATCGCTGATATGCACACTCAAAACTAGAGAGGAGGAAGATAAAGATGAACCTGTAAAGCTACTTGGGTTTTGGATTGACTCTAAGTGCAGCTGGAGTTACCATATTGAAAAAGTCTGCGTTAAGCTCTCCAGAGTCTTGTACCTATTAAGGAAACTTAGGTTAATCATAACGCAGCCTTACTTAAAGACTGTGTATCATTCCCTCTTCCACAGCCACATAATGTATGGACTGGTATTGTGGGGACACGCTCCTGCAGCCCATGATGTACTGCTGCTCCAAAAAAAGGCACTCAGAATTATAACATCCTCGGAATACACTGAGCATTGCCGGCCTATTTTCAAAGATCAGCAGATACTTACCATCTACAGTCAATACGTTTATGACATACTGATCCTCCTAAAAAAAGAACGTGAAGGAGAATATTCTAAAAGGGAATGTCAGCACAGCTACAACACAAGAAGAGCACAAGACCTGGATATGCCACGCTGTCGCTTGAGTCGCACCCTGAAAAGTTATCCCCGCTCTGCAATAAAGGTTTTCAATACCCTGCCAGTTAGAGTGCGTAAATTGGAACTACCGAAATTTAAAAAGGTTGTTCATGGAGCCCTAGTGGATAGGCCACTATATTCATTGGGAGAACTGATTGAGGAGCCTATTTTCAGATCCTAGCTAAAATATATCCGCCATGCCACATTAAAATGTAAATATTGTATATATTGTAAATAGTGTAAATATATGTTTTTTATTGACAAACTCATATGAGTTGACGCAATTTATCCGACATTGTCAGTCAAGGATGAAGACCTCAAGTATTTCAAGTATGTATAGTCAATGGTTTTATGTGTCTGTTGGGTACCACGCCTACAAAGATTTCTCTCTCTCTTGGCGTTGTTTTCTCGTGGTATTTTAAAACGCCACATTGTCTATTCTTAATGTGTGTAAAAACATAAACAAAGATTATTAAAATATAATTTGGAAATATTGCAAATAACATTGGTATGCAAATAATATTCTCCCCAGGCTATAGTACCGATCGAAAGCAATGACTAAACAAGTAAAGTAAGCTATTTTTGTTTCCTTAAAACAGCCCCCTACTTAACATAACCTTTAAAGTTTTACTTGAGATTATTAGAATTTTAAATAATGGTTTTAACAATTTGCATAAATGATTATAGTTAATTTAAGTAGTTTACTAATTGTTTGGATATTTCACGTACATTTTTAAAGAATAAGTTGCCACTTTGCATTGTGTGGAATGTAATTAACACATAATATAGGTTAACTTAAGTTTAATTCCTTTTCAGTATAATTTCTCATAAAGTCGACATGGAAAACTCCAAAGCCACTGGAGTGAAGGCCTAAAATATATTTGAGATTACGCCTACAATTTACTACGGAATAAATGTAACTAACACATCCACACATCTTTAAGCCAACTCAAGTCACAAATATATTAAACAATAGCAAATTTAGGTCAAAGTTCAATTGTGTATTGTAGAATAAATTCGCTTTACGAGCATGTCATTGGATAATGTGTGGGTTTCTTAATAGGTAATAATAGGTTAAATCGGGAATTTGGGCTACCATAATGAAAAAATTCAGCCCAATCCGACACAAACAACCCAATGCGTGTTTTAAGACCCAATCAATAACTCAAACTTTCATTTGTATAGTATTAGTATGATATAATTTTATCCCCCTGGGCTAGGGTAGTACTAAGCACCAAGAGATAATTTTAAGATTCCCATAAAATTTTTTTTACGTATCTCTTAATCTAGGGCTTATTTTAAACATCACACTATGCAATCGAAGTTTTGTTTATTTTAATTTGTGTTTTATAGTTTTGTTATGGAAGTAAAGTAATGGTAAGTATAAAAGAAGACTGTAAAATATAAACCTTATCAAACAATAATAGAAAAGTAAACATGATACTTGGATGAAGTGCCATAGGGTTTGCACGAGGCTAGGATTTATAAGAGGTGGTCGAGGAACATTGTGTTGATTATAAACTAATTTTGCTTATTTCTTTGGATTTCAGTTGGAAGAAATTGCAGAACAATTGAGTCACTTAAGAGATATACCTATCGACGACAACGACGTTCCTTCCGACCATGACTCAACCCGCTGCCTTACGTGCTACACAAACACTAGGACATACACCGTGGAGCCATGTAACCACTTTTCTCTTTGTGGCAGATGTTGCAAGATCCACAGAGAGGGAGCAACCTTCAGTGGGCAACCTGCCTTCATCAAATGCCCGGTGTGCAGGACAACAGTCTCTAATTATAAGAGGACATTTTTGTAAATAAATAATTTCGGATTCTTATTGTGTTATTTTCTTTCTACAACAGGCATATCCTAGTTGTTTATTATAGAGACGTATGATGTTTTGAATTACACTCTTTTACTCTTTTGGAATTATTTCACTAATATAAAACTGAATTATTTTAGTTGAATAAATGGATGGTTTATTTATATCACATTTGCTACACAATTCATATTGGCCTATAAACAGTTTTTGAAATATCTAAGACATACTATTACAATAGTTCATACTATTTGTTCCAAGTCTACAAAATTCCGAATCTGATGACAAAGTGAATGGACAGGAGGCCGGAAACACTGAAAATAGGAATAAAAGCTACTCCCAAGTACTAGCTAGCAATACTGACAGTAGGCCTAGAAACAAAATTAGACCTACAACTTCCAAGACGTCTCAAGAAGAGGTTAGGTTTTCTAAAACTAAGACTAAACCCATTATAGGTTCAAATACTGACAAAAGTGGTCTCAAGCGTGCGGAAAAATCCAAGGCAGTTTTTGTTAGTCGTTGTTCTTCAGATACGGAAAGTAGTGACATTGAATCCTATCTAAAAAGTGAAAATGTTATTTGTAACAAATGTGAGAAACTACCTACCAGGTTTTCAGACTATACAAGTTTCAAGGTAAGCGTCTCTGATAATCTTGTTAAGGACTTATTGAAACCTGAATTTTGGCCCGAGGGAATTTTTGTAAAAGAGTTTGAAGAACGTCGTTCAGGCAGACAAAATAACGTTAAAAGCTACATTCCTTCTCGTACTTTTTTAGGGGATCGTCCGAAAAAATGGGACTAAACATGATGCGGGAAAATCACTCCTCTGTAAATTTTTGTGCATCTAGACCTGTTAGCCAAAACGGCCATAGAGGCCCAAATAATGTAGGTGTAGGCCTAGGACTTTTTAACTTTTGTATATTGTTACTTAATGTACAGTGCCTTTCCACTGCTCGAATTTTAGACCTTGAAATGACACTTGCTCTGAATGATTATAAACTGCTTTGTCTCTCAGAACATTGGCAGTCCGATGAACTTATAAAGTGTACAAACATAAGTGGCTTCTGCCTTATTTCAGCCTATTGCAGAACTTCTCTGAAGCACGGTGGGGTTGCTCTTTTTGGGACACCTAACATAATGAACTCAATCACTGTTATTGATGTTAGTGATTTTTGCGTTGACCTGCATCATGAATATGTTTGCGTTCATTTGCATAGTTGCAATATTATTTTCATTGGCATTTATAGGTCGCCTGACGGTGATCCCGACAGGTTTTTAGATAGCCTTGAAAGGTTAGTCCTCTCTTTAAGTGTGAGAAGATCTGCGAACAGTGTCGTCATAGGTGGCGACTTCAATGTGAACATCTTGGTAAGAAACAGACTTTCCGAAGATTTTTTAAACCTTTTAAGGTCCCTTGACCTCTATTGTTCTGTGTGGGAGCCTACTCGGGGCACTTCCTGCCTGGACAATGTAGCAACCGATTTATCTAATGACTGTTTTAATGCAGAGGTCCTTAGCTATGCCATTGCAGACCATGAAGCAATTAAGTTTAGCATAAGGGATAAGCAGGCAGATGGTAACGTCTCGAAGCATGGTACTATATCTAAGTTGTATAGGCCCTTTCCTGTAAGTAAAATACATAGCTTTGTGGGTGATCTCTTTAACATAGACTGGTATGTTCTACTTCAAGGTGGTAATGCTAACCAAAAATTTAACCAGTTTTTAAATACTTTTCTAATGTTGGTTAACGAGTGGTTTCCCAAAAAACCCCTCCGGCCCCGTAAGAATCTAAAAAACTCCATCCAGCCCTATACAGACAATCCCACTTTACTAACCTTAAGAAAGTGGAAACTTTTAACCTATGATATGTACAAGGTATCCAAAACTCCTGAAGCTAAAGCAAGATATCTGCGAGTCAAGAATGAATACCAAGAAAGCCTTAAGCTTGCCAGATTTGAAAGTAATGTCAAATTCATTGAATCTGCACAAAATCCTTGTTCTGCAGCTTGGACGGTTATAAAGAGAGAAGTGGTTCCAACAAAACCTTTACAGCTGACCAACCTAACACCCAGTGAGTTCAACGAATTTTTTGTGAACTCGGTCCAACAGACCCGTGACGCTATTGGAATCCCCCCTACCTCTGGCCTAGAACTACTGGGAAAACATCCTCCACCTACTAGTACCTTTCACATGTCCCCAGTTTCATGTGATAAAGTCATATCTGTAGTGCAAGGGTTAAAGAATTCTTCTAGCAGAGACATATATGATATCTCTACTAGTTTTGTGAAACAGATCATTTTCTCTATAGTTAGCCCATTAACTTACTGTATCAATTGTTGTATTTTAGAAGGTATTTTCCCTGATGTTTTAAAAATTGCCAGGGTTGTGCCTATTCACAAGAAAGGCAATCCCAACCTGCCAGAGAATTTTAGACCAATTTCTATTATGCCATCTTTCTCTAAGATCCTTGAGTTTATTATTAAAGAACAGCTCTCTCTGTATTTTGAAGCAAATAATCTGTTCTCAGCTGCCCAGTTTGGTTTCAGGCCTCACCGCAGCACTACTGATGCGGTTGACAAGTTAATAAAGGCAGCTTTTCAGTCTTTTGAGGATGGGGGCTTTGCTGGGGCCACTCTTTGTGACCTCAGCAAGGTCTTTGACATGGTGGATCATGACACCCTCCTGGGAAAGTTAAATTTCTATGGGGTTAAGGGGAAACTTTTTGAACTGTTTGAGTCATACCTGACTGGACGTGGGCAGCTGGTTTGTATAAATGGCAGACAATCCAGTGTACAGCAATTGACCCATGGTGTACCTCAGGGCTCAATTCTTGGTCCCTTACTCTTCAATGTCATGCTTAATGATCTCGCTTTGTGTTTGGGGCAAGGTGTCATCTGTTACGCAGATGATACTACACTCTTTGAAACTAGTAATGAACTGGGAGATCTTGAGGAAGCCATGAAACGATCTCTTGAGGGGGCATCGGCCTGGTTCCGAGCAAATCACTTTTTTCTAAATGAGACAAAGACTAAGTCAATAATCTTTAGCCTAAGAAACTTAGAACATAGTGTGAAATCTGTCAAACTTCTAGGCTTACATCTCGATAATAAAGTAGACTGGAATGACCAGATTAGCCATGTTTGTGCTAGACTTTCCAGAGCTCTGTGTCTACTCAGAAGACTGAGATATTTTGTACCAAAGGACTGGCTGAAAACTGCTTATATTGCTTTCTTTCAGAGTATTTTATTGTATGGCCTAAGGCTCTGGGGTGCCGCCTCTGGGGTCAAGAGAGTTCTGCGCTATCAAAAGAAAGCAGTTAGAGTAGTAGCTGGTGCTGATTACTTGGACCATTGCAAACCCTTATTTGTAGCTGAGAACTTAATGACAGTTTGTAACCTCTATATTTTTCAGTCCTTGATCAAAATCAAGAAGGAATGGGATTCTCTTGAGCTGAGAGGCGACATCCATCCCTATAATACACGTAGGAAAAATGATATCAATTTACCACATGTTAGATTAAGTAAAGTTCAGATGTCGAATGAGATTCTAAGTTATAAGTTTTTTAATAAACTTCCTTTTGCAGCTCGGAACCTGCCGGACCCAAAATTTAGAAAAGGTGTTGAGGGGCTCCTTTTGGCAAACCCTTTGTACAAAAACAGAGAATTTTTTGATTTGAAAGAAGAACTTGTAAGTAGTTTTTTTTAGTTTTTCAACCGAGTGCTGTGTGCTGTTTTTTTTTTTTCTTCTCTTTGCATGGAGAGTTTCAGGAATGTAATTCTTTATATTGGTAAGAAACCTTGTACCATTGTCTTATTTTAGTTTTTATTCTTTTTTAGCTATAGTTGACTGACGTTTTCCAGCAATGTAACCACATTTTATGGAAATAAAAATTCTTGATTCTTGATTCTTGATTCTTATTTGTTAAGTTTGGTGTAATACGAATTAATTTTAATTGGAACATTGATTATGAAATGGGTAACTGATGAAGCCCTCTACTCCATAAATTCCTGAACCTATTTGTATTTGATTATTCATGAATATATTTAATTTATCAACTTTGACTATACCTTTGACTATTGAATATTAATGACTAAGGAAATACCTGGGACTTTTGTGCACAAACAAAATGAATACTTTGTGCGAAAAGAGAAATTTACATTTTATAATTTCCACCAAAGAAATCTGTAACGAGTCGCCGTTAGTTACCTTATCACGTCTTGTTTTTGTGTCTCTTAAATCGCGTTTTCGGTAAATTACCACATTGTATCAGAGATCGCCAGAGATGATAACAAACAGCGTTGCCGTAATCGTGGGAAATGACGACAAATTTGCTGTGATCGTTTGTGATAACTGCGATGTTCTTGTGATCGCAGGATATACCTGTTGCCTTCCTTAGTGACTTAATAAAAGGCCAAGCAATAAGGAATAAACGTTTACGAATTAACGCTGAGCTTGATTCCCTCATGGACAAAGCTTCTAAATAATTTTATAACCCAAGCTGATTGATTTTTTTTAAACGATACAAGCAGTGCAAATCCTAACAAACTTTGTTTTTAAGAGGAGTCGCAAGCAGCGAATTTCGGCTTGGTTATATAGATTTGAAATACTTACCTTTTGATTACTGCACATAGGCCTAATAACTAACTTAAACTAGTTTGTATACAATAACTACGCTATAAGAATGGAATGGTTATTTGTTCACGTCACTTTTCTTCGTTCTTTTTCAACGTAATTTAATATGACCGTGAAAAGAAGTTGATGTATTTCATTTTTGTTCATTCAAACATAATGTGCATTATTGTTCATTCGGTAACAAATTATGAACAGTTATTACTAGCAAAGGTAGACAAAATACCTGTTGTAAAATTTAATATGGGGCCACGTAAGTTTGCAGATGGTGCCAGCCAATCACAAGACAAGGCTAGAGCGACTTTGCCACATCGCCCGTTGACAACACTAATTAAAATATACCAAGCAATATTATCAAATCAGCTGGTATTATTAGATTTGGCAACACCGCACGGTTCTCATTGGTCCATTCAAAACCATATGGTAAATAGGCTCCTCCCTCAACTGCAAACTTACGTGGTCCCGAATGTAGGTATCTGGTACAAAGTAGTTCACAGTTTGTCAAAGTTTTAACCTTTGTGAATTTAAGCTAACCCATGAACAGTTAGTACTTGGAGAGGTTAAGAAAATATTAATGAATAACGTACAAAGAAGTCTGTTAGGCCTCTCGCACGTTACTCTGAATGGCCTTAATTTGCAGTTTCTTAGAATCTTAGAATATCCTTTTACAACAAGCAATTCATTAGGTGCCGGGTAACTTGCTTCATTTCACATTCGTGTGATTCCCCTCTAATATCCAACATAACTATTGTTTTGATTTCAGTTGGTAATCATAATATACAAGCTCCTCGGTTAAATGGGGGGGATACAATTCCAGGGGGTACAATTCCGGTCCTATAAGAAGGGCTAGACTGACGGGGGGTACAATTCCAGGGGGGCACAATTCCGGTCCGTACAGTTTTTTAGATGCCAGTGGATTTAATCAAACCACTCGTGCATAACAATATCAAAGTTTTATGAGGGGGGTACAATTCCAGCCCGTACACGCCGTTTTGGTCGAGAAAATGAGACGTCATCGTGACGTCACAAACCAGCAGGGGGTACAATTCCAGGGGGGTACAATTCCGCCACCCCTCCTGGCCATCTTCAATCTGTCCACGCCTAGACCAGTCTTGCACATTAGATTATCTTTTACATACGAATGACAAAGCCATGTCGGTAGCTAATTTTTGGAAAAAGAAGTCTGATATCCGGACACGGAAAGTAAGTAATGGAAAGCTTCATTTTATTTTATTTTATTTTATTTTATTTTATTTTTTTATTCCAACGGACATTCCATTTTGTTTGATGTGGTGCTATTTGTTCACAAACTTATCTTTATCAATATAATATTGCAATGTACAGTTCAAGATGGCTAATTAAATAACAACTATACATTTGACACTTAGACATAGGCAACAGAAACAAATAACGGTAATATAGTATCTAACAACAATAACCAATAGCTTAAACAATAACAATGATGATCGCCCTATATACTAACCATAAAAAAAACTATAAATAATAATAAATAACAAGGAAAACAGCTAATACAAAATAAATACAACAAAATAAACAACAAAATAGATATTGCTTAAATAAGTAACAGATTCTGACTAGAGCAATTATGAAGACTTGGTTTAATATTTTTTTACAAGGAGCATGCAGTGTAATAAAAATGATTTAAAAGACACGAGAGAAAAAAAACATTTTGTAAGTAATAGGATTTTACCATCAAGGATTGAAGCAACAAAAATAATAAATAATAATAATACTGTAAGCAGAACACTCACGCACTGTCTGCCTTCTAAGGCGTGGCCCTTTAAAGGCGCCACCTAACACAAACACACACTTCACCCACAAATTCCGTATGCAACCCTTTAAAGGCATCGCCAAACACAACCGCACAACTCGCTGCCTCCACTTATCATCTGGGCTGTCGTTGTTGGATGAGGCGTTGCTTAACCGCTCTTCTAAAACTCGCCAGGTTGCTGTTGAAGAAGTCAACGCTGGAGGAAACGATGTTGCCGAGGCGTTGTATTCTGGGCAACGTACTGCTCTTCTCATAATTGGTGGACTGGTGGGCTCTACCAAAGAGTTCCGTAGACCTTGTGCCACTAGGAACGCGAAAATGAATTCCCTCCAGTATCTTAGGACAGTCTATTACTCCGTTGACAAGTTTGAATAGAAAGATTATATCCTGGAGTTTCCTTTGGGTTTCCAGTGTATCCAGCTTCAGCAGACAAGATATTTCATCCATTGGCACTGATCTGTAAGTAAATCCAAGTCTCAGGCCGACCAGGCTTATTAGTCTGTTCTGTACTGCCTGCAATGTGGACACTGCCGTTACCTGGTGTGAGGACCATACAACAGATGCGTATTCAAGTATGGGTCGCACATAAGCACAGTAGAGCAGCTTAAGTGTGGATGGATTTGTGAGGTAGTGTGAGGAGCTATATATTAGACCTAAGTTCCTGCTAGCTCTGGATGAGATGCTATTGATGTGATTTGTAAAACTTAAAGAGGAGTGCATCAAAACCCCAAGGTCCTTGGCTTCGTCCTTTCTCTGAAGACTACAACCACTGAGAGTGTAACTTGTATTAAGTCTTGAACGAGTTTTATGGTAGGACAGGTAAAAACATTTATCCTTATTTAGCACCATGCAATTTTTGATACACCACTCTTCTACGGCATCTAGGGCATCCTGAAGGGATATTGTTTGATCTTTTTATGGATGTCATTCATGTGGATTTGCAAATAATTATGAAAGTTTGATTTTTTTTTAAGATTTATGGAAGTAATGGGTTTGCTGGTGTACATAATCCAATACTAATCATATAAAAAAAACATGTGTTGATAATTTGACGGCTGATTGTTGTATTGTGAAATAACAATTAATTTATATTTGTTTGCATGTTGTTGTTCACAATTTACATTTCTGTTAAATTGTGTTCTTAATGATATATATGTGTGTTTCTAAAGTTATGTGCTTTATATGTACCATTAATATTAGTGAGTAAAGTAGCCCATGGATTTTATAACTATTACTTTTCTAAAGACCGTTGTATTTAACCCCAAAGGGGTCTGTTGCTAGTTCATTAATAATTACCTCATAATACATTAAGTAAAAATTAGAATCAATTTAAAAGTATTGAAACTAACCACCACATTTGTTGTATCTACAGCTCAAACCAAACAACCAATCATGAAAAATATACTGTTAGGAAACGAGAGGATAATGTGTTTCAGAACTGGATAAAGACAGATAATATTTCGAGTGGTTCTCTAATTAGTTAGCTCAACTTGACATTTTTTTTTTTTTTTTTAAAGGGAGAGGAGGTAAAAATGCTTTTACGCACACAGGTAGCCAGCCTGTAGTGTGAGACTCCTGAGCTTGTCAGACTACTCACTAAAAAACCCCCTCTACTCTGTTGGACACAGACCTGGGATTGTTTGTCACATTACTTCAGGTCAGGTCAACGTGTGTCCTAAGCCCTCAGGGCTCGCGCCGTTTCTGGCATTCAATATCTTTATGACCTAGACTGCATCTCGGTCAAGCTCTAGCTTCTTTGTGCGGAGAATATCCTGGACGAAATGTGACATACAGGTCCAATTGTCCTCACCCTCCGTCATCATCGGAATGACCGTGTCCACCAACAACTGCCCTTCATGTTGTTCAGCCTCCAGGCGGGAACCTTCCCAACGCTGGCAGCGGAAGAAGGTGTGCTCCGCGTCGTCGGGAGTGCCTGGGCAGTAGATGCAATCGGGTGACACGGCTTTGCCCATCCTGAACAGGTACGACCGAAAAAACCTGTGACCTGTCAGAAACTGGGTCAGGTAATAGTCCACCTCACCATACCGTCGGTCAACCCATGGTTGGACTTGCTGAATCAGTCTCCTGGTCCAGCGTCCCCGCGACTCCTGTTCCCAGCTCTCCTGCCAGAGCTGGTAGGTGCGGTTGCGCTCCTCCATTTTTGCGTGGTCCTCTCCACGCCGCTGATAAATCGCTTTCCTCTCCGCCGCCAAAAGTTTGACGGGGATTACTCCAGCAACCACCAAGATGGCAGGTTCAGACACTGTTCGGTAGGCGGATGCTACCCTGAGTGCTGCCTGACGCTGCACTCTGGCAAGCCGCATCCTATACACCTCCTTATTGAGCGCGTCTGCCCACACCTCCGCACCATACAGGAGCACAGACTGAACTGTAGACATCAACAGCCTTCTGCGACTGGAACGAGGACCTCCGACATTGGCCATTAACCGGCTAAGAGAAGAGATCACCTTAGCGGCCTTGTCCGCCGTTCGGAATATCTGGTCCCGCCAGCTAAGCTTAGAGTCCACCATGACACCAAGATACTTGGCGGCACGAACGGACTGGACTTCGACGTCCCCCACCCTCAACGGCACAATGGTGTCAATCCGCTTTTTGGTCAGAATCACGATCTCGGTTTTGTTCAGCGCGAGTGAGAGACCGTGATCTGCCATCCATGCGTTTATAGTTCGCATGACTCGGTTTAATTTTGCGCTGGGCCAGCTCAACACTACGAGCAGCTATTAAAGCTGCAATGTCATCTGCGTACCCAACTAAAACGGTTTCTTCAGGCATTTCAGACCTAAGGAGGCTGTCGTAGGCAACGTTCCAGAAGTCCGGGCCGAGTATGGAACCTTGGGCAGCACCAAAAGTGACACTCATCGTCCGCGGGCCTTCTGTAGTATCATACATGAGGAGGCGGAACCGGAGGTAATCCTCTATAATGCACATGAGGTATGGAAGTTGTTCTCCAGAGCGTCCAGCATATCGCACCATCTTGCAGAATGAAATGCGTTTTGCACATCGAGTGTAACGAGCAGCACAACCCTACGAGAGTAGTGATTAAAATCCTCAGCTCTCATCACGGCTTGCTTCACCTCCTCAATAGCGCCAACCGTTGATCGCCCCTTCCTGAAGCCGTATTGGCGAGGGCTCAGGTCCCCCGCAGCAACCACGGCTGAATTCAGTCGGGAACGGATCAACTTCTCTAGGACTTTCCCAGCCGTATCCAACATGCAAAGGGGTCTGTAAGAGGACGGCAATTCTGGGTCTCCTTTCCCCTTCCCTACGAGCACGAGTCTAGCTTTTTTCCAGCACAACGGAAATACCCCCTCTGCCAGGCAGGCGTTGTACATGCTCAGAAGAATCAGGGGATTGATTGAAAAAACCTTCTTAAGAGCCTCGCCAGGTACCCCATCAGGTCCAGGAGCCTTGTTGTTCTTTAGGGATAAAACGGCAGTCTCCAGCTCTTCATGAGTGAAGAGTGGGACATCGTCCATCATCTCAAACTCACGCAGTGGGCGCAGAATATGTTCCGGAAAAAGGGATTTGACGACCCTCTCCATAGCGGCCCCCTCCATGACGGAAGGTGGAGAGCGAGTGGTGAGTTTGTGGGTTACTAGTTTGTAACCCAGGCCCCACGGGTCGGAATCGACATCATCCCTTAGTGTTTTCCAGCAATTGTGTTTGCTCCGGTTGATGGCCCGGCGGAGAGACTTCCTCGCCACCTTGTAGCTCTCCAGCTTACGGCGTCTATCCAAGAGTGCCCTGGCCCTGGTAGCGAGTCGTCTAGCTCTCAAAGCAGCTCAGCGCAAATCCGCGATCTCTGCAGTCCACCAGTATACGGGTCTCCTATCGCAACGAAGTCTCTTGCGGGGCATTGACTCATAACAAGCCGAGGCAATCAGCCCCATCATCGATGTAACTATAGCCTCTGCATGAGCCATGCCAGGTGCGGCAGGCACCGCTGGCACTCCCCGCAGGATGGCCTCGGTGAATTTAGCCACGTCCAGTTTTTTGGTGTTCCACCGAACGGGCACTTCCCGAGATGCAGCAACTTGTCTCGGGAGGCGATCTAAGACGTGGAAAATAATGTATTGATGGTCGCTGGCCGTATAATCCTCCAAGACTCTCCAGGCTGTGATCCTTGGCAGAAGAGACTCAGATGCGAGGGTTATGTCTGGGATCGTTCCCCTCATCCCGGGTCGCCGGAACGTTGGCGTGTTGCCCTCGTTGATTACAACGAGTCCGGCCCTGGCAGCAAAGTCCAGGATGTACTTCTCCCGGGAATTAGTGAGGGTCCGTCCCCACTCGACGGCCCTAGCATTGAAATCACCAGCCACGTCCACATGCCCTGTGGTGTCCTGCACGCTCTCTTCCAAGCGGTCTATCTTCTCGCGGAAGTCATGGATAGCCTCGTTTGGGGTGAGGTAGACACTGTAATAGGTGACGTCCCTGCACCGAACCCAAACAAATCCACGGCCCTTTCCATGACCCCGCACTTGCACTTGAGCTGTATTACGCACCCAGAAAGCAGCGGTACCAAGACTATCGGGGAACCAAAAGGGTGGGACCCTATTCCGGTACTGGTACTGCTCGCTGACCAAGAGCGCGTCGACACCGTGTTCGAGGGCAAGCTGACTGAGAAGCGCGTCAGCTGTCCTGGATCGCCCAAGATTACATTGGAGTATTCTTATTTTCGTGGGTGGGCTTTTGCTTGCTGAAGCGCAGTTTTAAAAGCACTGCACTGCCCAGACCCAGCTATATGTTTGGTGTTTTTGTCCGCGAGCCCATTTTCCTTACAAAGAAAGCAAGATTCGACTTGGCAGTCCCTACGAGCGTGACCCACCCCTCCGCACCGGAGGCAGTGCTTGCCTCGGTCGGGCCCCTTGCAATTTCGGGAGGAATGACCGAAACCGAGGCACCTAAAACACCTGGTTACTTCCACCCTCCGTCTGAGCCTGCAGTTGACCCAACCGACCCTCAAATGCTGGAGTGCCAACACCTTACTAGCGTGTGCGTCTGCCATTTCGGCGACCGCCATCCGCTGCTGGTTTCTATTTGGTTTTGTGAGCCACACCCTAAGAACAGCCGATGTTCCGGCAAGCTCGGGGACTGCTTCCTTTAGGGCCTCAACCACCTCACTCTCTGTCGACACACCATCTATGTCCCGAACCTCAACTGACGTTTTAGGCTCGAGTGCACGGACGGTGCCCTGGCCTTCCACGGCTGCCTTTAGTTCAGCAGCAAAAGCGGATTTGTCCTTTGACTTACCCAGTTCAAGGAGGACGTCCCCGCCCCGGGTTTGCCTAATCGACCGCACAACCGTATCGGTCTGCTCCGGCTTAGCTTTAGCCTTTATTATACCCAAGACTTCAGCGAATGATCTCCCCCCTGAGGGCTTAACCAAGATTGCCTCCGTCCTGGGCTTTTTTGGCCGCGACCTTTTAATAGCGGGGGCCAAACCGGGCCCAATTTGGGCAACGTTTGCCGTTTGTGCCTTTACCGCCACATTTTTTTTGGAGGTGACCTCCGCCCGCCTCTGCTGCCTCTTCTCCTTTCGGGTAAGACGCTTTTCCCATGCAGCCCCAGATGGTGTCTCAACGAGTGATCCCTTACGGGAGCTTCCCCTAAGAGGGGTCACGGGTTGCTGAGGTTGTAGACGCTTTGTTGGGAAAGCAGCTACATCTGGGGAAGACCTGGGCCCGGCAGACAAAAGGTCTGTCAAAAGCTCAACTTGACATAGAATCTTAACAAATGACGTAATCACGGACTGGATGTTGATGTTGGTCTGTCGACAAGAAGATTTGTTTATGTCCTCAATATCTTTGAATGTCAAATTTTCAACTAAATTAGTTTCATTGTTCAACCCAGATGGGTTCAGTTGGTACAAAAAACAGTACTTAAATGTGTTCAGTATCTATGCTTGTGTTTGTTTGTTTTGCTATCATTATTTCTGGACCGTTACGAGTAAAACAAAAAGCGGTGAACTACTCTGTTTATTACCTAACTGATACCTTAACACTAATTCAGAGAAAACCATGATTAATCAAGTCTGTCTCACAACCCTTGACTACCGGTTATGTCGGGTTTGCAAATATTGCGTTTTATAATAAGTCTTTGAATTAATATATATATATATATATATATATATATATATATATATATATATATATATATATATATATATATATATATGCCTGTCTTAAAATAAAGATACTCTCGGTTAGTTGTTCTAGAGAGGTGAAAGGATATAAGAGACATAAGACTGCTAAATGTGTTACAAAAAGTGTAACAAAACAAATAACAATTTATAAAATAAGAAGTTACAAAGTGGGCAACAATAAATAAACACTTTGAAAAAACATCAAGAATAATTCAGAAAAAAATTACATCGATAAGTTACAAGAAATTTTTAGATCTTTATAAATTCACATAAAACTTTACACACTGAAAAAGGTCCCTTGAAGCACACGCACTCAAAACTTTCCCGCTGTAATCTCTCCTCGATTTTCTTTCCAGGTACTCCAACTCCAAGACTAGTCACCATTCGACCTTCTCATTGGCTGGTTACCGATAGAGTGTGTGGCTTATAGGTTATAGCCGTTTCTCGGAAGTCAGTTTTACTGGTCATCACCTAGCTCACGTCAACTGGGAAAAGGCTTTAAAAAAATTACGTGCTACTGCTCAACTCTGTTCACACCAACTGGTCGACTAAGTGTAATGTACACAGACTGTCTTCATGATCGCTGTGGGTACAAGGCTAATCCCCTTTCCTAAACCTCCCTGGTTAAAACGTCAACCTACCACCGGTTGACAATAAATATTAGAAATTAACTTAAGAAGATACTCGAAAACATCAATCGCGATTGTTGAAATCGAACGGATATCTTTATGTACTTCAGACTCTTCTTACACCCTTCCTGCGACGCGCCGCGATCTTGAGGATTGGAGCAGTTGCTTGTTTCGCGAGCCTTCCAGCGACGCGATGGAATGAGCTGGTGGTGTTTGTAAAGCTCGCTCACGTCTTCTTTCGCTCCTTCGAGTCTCAAGGTTAATTTATTGTTTCACTAGCTACAGAGCCCGTTGTGGTTAAATACAACGGTCTCTAGTAAAATAATGGTTGTGAAATCCATACATCACTTTACTCACTAATATTAATGGTACAGATTAAGCACATAACATTAGAATCGCATACTTAACATAAGGAACTCACTTTAAACACAAATGCAAATTGTTAACAACAACATTTAATCAAAGAAAAATCAATTAAATAACAATTTAACAATAAGCTGTTAAATTATTAACACATGTTTCGTATGTTTAGATTAAGCATACTGGTAAACAAATTATTGCCATCTATAAAAATTATTGGTTTTCTTTTCTGAGCCGGGTTAAAGGTCTTCTACCCAACCGATTTTCATAATTTTGGCCTTAAACTAAAGGTATGGACCCACCACAGATTTGCCATCAATCATCAGCATTCATTTTGACGTATATTTCGAGTTATGTTCAAAATGCGTCCCTGTACATTTCTTATGGGAGTTAAATTTTTTTTCGAGTTCGTTTGGCTCTTCTACCAGCCTGATTTTCATAATTTTGGTCTTAAAAAATTAAGCTATGCAAGCATATATTTGTCATCAAGCATAATTATTAATTTATCTAATGTATTACTCAACGAAAAAATATAAATTAGATTTTTTTGATTTTTACTTCAATTAAAGATGTATTCCAGCAGTTCTAATTACATAACCCTATATGTTTTGGTCTAAAAACCTTTAATGAAATACCAGCTTTCATTTGAGCTATTGATTCTTAAGATTCAAATCTTAACAATCCTACCTAAAGCACACTGCTGAATCACGAATCAACAATAATTATAATCGTTTAGGTACCTATCTGCAATCTAAGATACGTAACTCAACTTTTATTTAAGTTATTTTATATGTCTTGGTCTTAAAATACTTCAAAGGCTTTCACTTGAGATATTGATAGTTTTAATCGGTTAAGTTAAAGATATCCTGAATCGCAGAAAACATAAATTTAATTATATCTTGGATATGGAATTTAGTTTTAGATATATTTACTCAATTCTAATTACGTTATTCTATTTGTTTTGACCTAAGAACCTTCAGTGAAATACCAGCTTCCATTTTAATTATTGATTATTAAGATCGGACGTACCTAAAGCACACTGCTAAATCACGAACAACCCAAATAATGAAAAAAATGCAGTTCTTTATCATCGATTTATAGTCAAACGGTCTTTCTTGCAACCTCAACAGCAACTGTCAGACTTTGACGGGTTTCACCTAGCAAATCAAAAAAATCAAATTTTCGTAATTATTTGAAAGCCTACACGAATTAGGCTTTCCAATGACCTATTAATTAATAAAATCGGTTCAGTAGAACTGTAGATTTAATTGTACAAAATCTTAAGTTCAGTATTTTCTCACCATTATAAATTGGGAGGTTGCTTAACGTTTTTGCAAATAACTCTGAAATGGTGAGGAAATCGACCAAAGTGGAAGGTAATATTCTGATAGAGAATAAAATTTCCTACAAATTACTATTATGCATTTTTGGAAAATACTCAATAAAGGCAGCCTAAATATGGCTACAAATATAAACTTGGAAATATAAACTTAGAAAAAAAGGCATTTTAAATGTAATATTGTTTATTTTCATTGTTTTACCTAAAATATGTAATAAAATCAAAATTTCATAATTATTTGCAATTCTACACAAATTAGGCTTTCCAACGACCCATTAAGTAACAAAATCGGTCCGGTAGAAGTCTGGATTTAGTTGTACAAAGTTTTACAAAAATATAACTAATTCTGTATTTTCTCACCACTATAAATTTGGAGATCACTTAGATTATTGCCAATAACTTTTAAATGGATTTAAAATCGACCAAAGTGAATGTTATATTCTGAAAGAGAATAAAATTTACTACAAACAACTGCTATGCATATCTTGAAAACGCTTAATAAATTCAGCCAAAAGCTGGCTACAAATAGAAACTTGAAAACAGAAACTTGAAAAAAGCAGTTTTTAATGTATTTTTGTAATTTTTACTTTTTTACCACAACATGTTAATAAAATCACACTTTCATAATTATTTGCAAATCTACATGAGTTGGGCTTTCCAATTACCCATTAATTAACAAAATCGGTCCGGTAGAAGTCTAGATTTAGTTGTACAAAGTTAAAAAAAATATCCCTAATTCAGTATTTTCTCATTACTATAAATTCGGAGGTTGCTTAGCTTTTTTGCAAATAACTTTTAAATGGTGAGGAAATCGACCAAAGCGGAAGGTAATATTCTGAAAGAGAATAAAATTTCCTACAAATTGATACCATACACTTCTTGGAAACACTCAAAAAAGGCAGCCAAAAGTCTTACCCAAATAAAAAGTGTGAAAAACACCGTTTTCAATGTATTTCTTATGGAAAACATGTTTTTTTGAAATATTTCACCATAAATCATAACAAAAGCAAACTTTCATAATTATTTGCAAATCTACACGAATTGAGCTTTCCAACGACCCATTAATTAATAAAATCGGTCCAGTAGAACTCTAGATTTAGTTGTACAAAGATTTTTAAAACTGAATTATATATAGAATAGATTATATTTTGAGTCGCTTAAATATTATAATTTGAGGTTATAAATTATTTATGTTATGTTATAATTTGTTATGCTAATAGTATCTTTAAGGAGTTTAAGGATTTTTCATAAAATAAATTTTAATATAAAGTGCGAATATAATATGCTAATGAAATATGCTCAAACATTGAGTAAGATTGTTAAAACTATTATCCAGCCTAATAAAATATGCATCATTACTCTTCTATCATCTTAAATTACGGTCTATGTATTCTTTACTGTAACATGAATAAACAATTGGATAGGTTCTAAATGTCTTACGACAAAGCAGAGACATTCCAATAATAGACGATTATTGTCTATTATGAAGTTGGTGATATGTTTATAGGGATGTTTAATCTGTATGAATTAAACTCACCACTATATGAACGAATATTTGATAATGATTTATCTACAAACGAATAATGAAGTGTACTAAATCATGACGTAGTCAAAACTAAATGTTTAACAAAACTAGCAACAGCTGTTACATAATAAATATTAAATAAAGTATAGATCATGACGTAGTCAAAACTAAATGTTTAACAAAACTAGCAACAGCTGTTACATAATAAATATTAAATAAAGTATAGACCAAAGGCATCACAGATGTGGCTAAGTTGACGCCACATCAGCCCCCCGCAGAGACTGGAAGTCCAGGAAGCTTGAGCTTTACATTTCGACCAGACCGAGTTGTATAGTTTCTGAACAATGATGCCGGGTTTGGAGGCTTGAGGGATGTGTTTGAAGGTTGAGAAGCCTCTTTGATTGTTGGGTGATTACATTTGTCAGGTAACACATATGCAGGCTTCACCCTGTCTAAGCTCACTCGCACTTGTTTGCCATTCTGTGAAATTACTAAGGATTTTTCATCACGAGAAATTACAGGATATGGTCCGTTGTACGGAGGCTGTAGGGCACGTTTCACAGAGTCATCTCTTAGAAAAACATCGGTGCACTTTCTAAGGTCCTGAAATACAAAAGTTTTGGGTTTGACATGGCGTGAAGCTTGGACAGGTCTGATTGAAGACATGTGTTGACGGAGTCTTACAACATAATCAGGAGGATCTTCATGCCTGGGTCCGTCAACAGGGAGATCAAACAATTCTCCTGGAAGTCTCAACTGTTGGCCGAAAACAATTTCTGCCGTTGATGCTTGAAGATCTTCACGGTACGCACTTCTTATACCTAGGAGGACAATTGGAAGAGCTTCCAGCCAGGATGAATCGTGATGACACATCAGTGAAGCTTTGAGATGACGATGAAATCTCTCCACCAATCCATTTGCACAGGGATGGTAACTGCAAGTCCTGATTCTTTCAGAGCCGAAAGTTTTTCCAAGGGACTTGAAGAGGGATGATTCGAATTGGCGGCCTTGATCAGTAGTTATTTTTGAAGGAGCACCATAACGAGAAAACCAGCACGAGACTAGACCTTCGGTGACTTCTTCTGCAGTAATCCCCTTTAAAGGATGAACCTCAGGCCATCTAGTGTAACGGTCTATGACTGTAAGACAGTATTTGTATGGTCCTGCTGGTGGTAAAGGCCCAATTATGTCAACATGGATGTGCTCAAAACGTGATGATGGTAAAGAAAATGTTCCTAGAGGAGCATGAACGTGTCGTGTTACCTTGCAACGTTGGCATCGCTCACAAGTACGAGCCCAGTTACGACAATCGTTTTGAATACTTGGCCAGACAAATCGATCTGCTACAAGTTTTGCAGTAGCTTTAATGTCTGGGTGGCTGAGGTCATGTAGCGAATGAAATATCCTCTTCCATAGTTCAACTGGAATATAACGTCTTTGGGTCCCTGTGGAGGTGTCACAAAAGATGAATGAGTTTGTTCCAGGGATTTTGATCTTCTGAATTTTGAGAGATGAATTGTTGTTGTTTATGAGGTTGATGAGTTCGTCATCTGAGCTTTGTGCTTTGGCCATTGACGCAGGATCCAATGAACATGAAATAGCCCCTACACGTGATAAAGCATCGGCAACAATGTTTTCTGAACCTCCGATGTGTTTTATGTCAGTAGAAAACTCGGATATGAATGAAAGCTGACGTAGTTGAACAGGTGGAAGTTTCTCACGACGTTGATGAAAAGCAAAGATGAGTGGCTTATGATCCGTAAAAATGGTAAATGCCGTGGTTTCCAAAAAATGACGAAAATGCTGAACTGCTTCATATACAGCTAGAAGTTCACGGTAGTACGCCGGCCAAGAGCTTTGCTTTGGTGAAAGTTTCTTAGAGAAGAATCCAAGTGGCTGCCAGGAATTTTCAACAAATTGTTGAAGGCAAGCTCCTAAACTAACGTAAGAGGCGTCTGTAATCAATCCAAGAGGGGAATGTTTCGGATGAAATAGGAGTGTCACCGACGACAAACTAGCTTTGCAAGCTTGAAACGCTTCCTCAGTCTCTGGGGTCCAAGGCACAGGAAGTGATACCTTGCTATTTGCACCACCAAGCAGAGAGTGTAAAGGTGCTTGGAGTTCTGCGGCTTTAGGTAAGAATCTACGATAGAAATTGATCATACCTAGGAACCGTCGAAGACCACGCATTGTCTTAGGCAGTTGGTACTCCTGAAGAGCAGATATTCGATCTTATGGAGGGTAGACACCTGATGCTGAAACTTTGTACCCTAAAAACGTCACTTCAGGCATTGCAAAAACACACTTGGACGAGTTTACAATAACGCCATAGGAATGGAGTCTTTTGAACAAAGTCCTAAGATGTTGCTCATGCTCTTCAATTGATCGGGAAAACACTATAATATCATCAATGTAGCTGAACGTAAAATCTAAGTTTAAGGTTACTTCATCTATGAAACGCTGGAATGTTTGGTCAGCATTACGTAACCCAAATGTCATGATTGGAAATTCAAAAAGGCCGAATGGAGTTGTGATAGCAGTTTTGCATATGTCATCAGGGTGTACAGGGATTTGTTGGTATGCTTTTACTAGATCTATGACAGAAAATATGTTACAGCCTGAAAGGTTATTTGAAAAATCATGAATGTGTCGAACAGGATACCTGTCAGGAGTGGTGCGTGCATTTAATGCACGGTAGTCTCCACATGGTCTCCATCCATTTTCTCTAAATTCTAAATGTCTTACGACAAAGCAGAGACATTCCAATAATAGACGATTATTGTCTATTATGAAGTTGGTGATATGTTTATAGGGATGTTTAATCTGTATGAATTAAACGCGTGTGCTCGAATTCATCCGCGGTTAGAGGGTAGTTTTGGATCATTCAAACTGACCCGGGGGTCTGGTATGTAGATAATAGGGTCGCTTGAAACATGTGATCTGACCCGCGAGTCGTTGAGGGAGGCATGGGAATTCTCCCCGTCCTCTACGGGAAAAATAAGTTGAGTAATATACTTAGTATTTTCTTATATACCCACTAATATGATTTAACCTATTAGCTAATTTTAGCAATTTAATTGATTTGGCTTAATATAGCTAGCCAAGTTTGGTCCTCTATTTATATTCAATTCCGTCCAAATATTCTATAAGTTTCGATATCAAACGGTTTCTAAAATTGGCAAAAAGTTAACATAATAATTTTTTATTAAGGTTGTCAATTAATTGTTTTGTATTCAATGAGGATAGCATTTCGGAATTTATTTATATAATTGCTATTTGGTTTGCATTCAAAAAGTAAACAGTTTTGTACCACTTATAATCTTATCACCATAAAATAAAAATAAATTGAAATAAATCTTAAAATAAAATATAAAATAAATCGTGTGTATATTAGTTTGCCTGTCAGCATTTCGTATACACATTACTAAACCATCCTTGCAATTGTAACGCACCTTTAGAGAGTAGTTTATCTCTAGCTACAAATGTTTACTTTTAAAATATTCAATTTTACTGCCAATATTCACTGAGAGTTGCTATGAAATTCTTCAAGTCTTAGTGCTAAGACTATGAGCGTTCAATACGGTTCAGAGTACAAGTAACTATATCAATGATTAAAATATAAAATTAATACTATTATATCCTAATAATCTCAATCAAGTCAACATCTTACAGCAATATCAAGATTTTTCAAACTGCATACTTAGTCTCGACCGGGTCGAGTTTTCGGAATTCTTCTCCCAAATAGACATCGTTACGCAAGACATTTTTACAGGGAAGACGTTAGTCAAATTCCTTATAGGGTGAGTGTACCTGTGTATACCAACTCCCTGTGAATTACCTCTTCCTATATAAACATCCTATATCGCATGGTTTGGTTACTGAAAATAAAAGGTTTTGGACAAGGTAGCGTAGGCCCGCAATATGCGTGTACATGAAAATATTATATTTTATTCAATATTTGAATGGTTATCTAAAACGATCTGGAATATTCTAGGAGGTCTTATAGCTTAATGAATTAACTATGGAAGTACGTGATAGTAGTTAATCTGGAATGCTCTAGAAAGAATATTCCAGATTTGTCTAGATTGTACTAAAATTATCGATGATCTTAGAGCATTTTACATCAATCAGGAGTGTTTTTTATTAATATACACACCAAACAAGGTAGGTATGTAGGTCTTGAACAGTATAAAATATTCCCCCCCACTAATAATTTTATAATCGCCATTGTATTTTGGTATGGGTATCGCGTAGTTTGCCGCTAGTCTTTTTAACACATTGTCAATAAAATATAGACAACTAGGGGTCCATAGCAGCAATTACTGCTTTATAGTTATGTGTACAAATTTAAAATAAATGCACACTTTTTTACACATTTAGTTGCGGTCTTCGCCCAACAGGACACATTTAAACACCGCATTAACATCTTATATAAAAAAACTTTTGCCAAACTTATGACAGCTAGCCTGACCATACTACTGGACCGAATTGCACGCGGCTGGTACCAAATGAAATATGTTTACCTGTAGATGTGCAGAATCCCTTTATAAATTGAATTAAGCACACAAATAAGCACGAAAAGTGAATTTTAAATTTAAAAAAATTAACATGGGTCTTACGGGTTGCCATGGTGATGACGAAATAACAACAAAATATAAACAGAAAACCAAAACAAATGGAAGAAATTCCAATCACATGTTTTATTTACAGCGTGGGGTTAAAATAGAGAAGTTTGCACAATACATACTTTTGGTCAAGTTTTTGACCACGGGGTGAGCTCTCGTTTTTACCTAAAACAGAACACTAAAAACAATGAACATACAAATATGCAATGTTTTCATCAGCTGGTATGTTTAAAATAGCTTATAGAAAAACTGTGGCAGTACTACCATTAGAAAATGACACTAGGGTTTTGACACTTCTGATATTCTGATATAATTTTTTCCCACCGTCCTTGGACCTTAAGCTTTAAAATGAATCCTCAACAGCCTTTTACGTAGCTCGAGATATTGAATGGGGACCGATTCACTTACGGAATTAAATTGATAGATATTATATATTTTACGTAATATGACTCAAATTAAATATAAGCATTGACTATTGGATACTGAAGTTGATCCATATGGACCAGCTGTAACCAATTTTTTGTTAAAAAAAGAACGTAGTTGTGTGAGCCAGCCACAGAATGCGCTAGTGACTATATAGAATTATATTTTCTACTTTACTTTTTGTTTTATTAATAGTCAAAGATATAAGCCAATTCTATACTTTGTAGTGAACCTATTTGTTGAATTATGAATCAAGAAACATGAATTTGTACTGAATACTACTTGTACGTAAATACATAACTTTCATTGTGCGCAAGGGATTTAATAGAATTTGTTTTTTTTATTTTTTTATGATTACAAAGTAATTCGATAGCTTGTGTATTAATAATTAAAAATTACAATATTATAAATCATATTACTAATCATCCCCATCATTATTATCAAATTACTTTCTGGTAGTATCAAACGTACCAATTTAATAACAAATATATTGTTATCATAAAAAGCTTACAAGAACTAAGAAATACATAACCATATCCTAATCTTAAATAAAAAAAAAAAAACTACATATTTTAAATTTTAAAAGCAACAAGAGATAAAACAAATGGCACCAACAATAATTTACAAAAAACGATGCATTAGTTTTAAGGATAGTATAAAGAACACTGTAACAAATACAGGAGGTTAATACACGTGAAATCTCACGTAAATTTTAGCATTCTATAGGATTAACATAGACGTTTTGAGAGCCCTGACCCTGGGGCGAAGCACTCACCACATACTGAGCTCAGCTTAAATAACATATAAAGATTAAAATGACAAAAAAACCTTCAAAATTCGTTTAAAACATAGGGTGAGTTATAATCACTCAATAGAACCATATAGCAAAATAAATGATCATTGATGTATTTCTGTTGGTTTGTTCTAAATAACCATTAGTTTTTACCAAGTGACAGATTTTAAAATACGATAGCAATATTTAAGCCAAATCAACTAAATTGCTAAGATAAGCTATTAGGCTAAATCATATTAGTGGTTGTTTAAGGAAATACTTAGTCTGTTGCTCAAATTATTTATCCCGTAGAAGCCTGGAGAATTTCCCGTCCTCCCTCAACGACTCGCGGGTCAGAACACATGTTTCAAGCGACCCTATTATCTACCTGCCAGACCCCCGGGTCAGTTTGAATTATCCAAAACTACCCTCTGACCGCGGATCAGTCTGTATGCAGCCAATTAAACTCACCACTATATGAACGAATATTTGATAATGATTTATCTACAAACGAATAATGAAGTGTACTAAATCATGACGTAGTCAAAACTAAATGTTTAACAAAACTAGCAACAGCTGTTACACAATAAATATTTAATAAAGTATAGACCAAAGGCATCACAGATGTGGCTAAGTTGACGCCACATGTTCAATTCCGATTTTTATCCGTCGATTCTATCTAGTGGTTCGACTTTAAGACTGTTTAAATTTATCCACGAAAGGAGAACTAAATAAAATATGGCTCGTGATTGGTGATCTCTGGAATCACAGGGCATTATAGTGTCATTGATTGTGTTCCCTTGTGAAACTGAACAGTCAAATGGAAGTCTTATCTCTCGAGTCCCGGTTTCATTTTTAAAATGGTTTAAATGTTGGGTTATTACAAAATTTAATATTAAATGATTTCTTATGTTGTTGATTAAAATTATAGAAATATATAAAAATATAAAATCTAAAACTTTTGTGTGATTGAAATTAGTAAGCCTTAAAAGCAGTATACAGGAATAAAATATGGTTCATTAAACAGAAAGAGGGTCTTTTCAAACCACGCTCATTTTAGTGACTGCTTAGACTCGGTCATTAAACTTTAGCTGGGGTTAAAAGTCACTTAGAGCCCTAGAAATGATATATACAATTTATCCACGAGAACTCTCTCCAGGATTGTTTGAAAAAATATCAGAACCAGCCAGTTTTTTTTCCTTTCTTTAAGGCTGTTTAAGTATCTAGAACTAACTTTTGATGCATTTAAATATTGACACTATTATTATCAATATACACACAGTTAACAGTTTTGTACCACTTAAAACCATAATCACCAAATGTGGAAACTTAAAAATAAAAATAACTGTATGTTATAGGTTGTCGTTTTTTAATAAATATTACAACTGTGATTCTTTAAATTGTAATAGATTAAGTATGCTGAGGAGTACATGAAAATACTTAATTTCTATAGTAGATACACATAGAAGGTATAGGTATGGTTCTATAGTAGAAGTACATACCATTATCTAGTTCTAATAAAATATGATAAGTTTGATGATTGTTCGCGACAGATAATACATACATAATATATATATTATGCAGATAATATCGTTGATAATAAGAATTCGATTATTTATTACGAAACTGATGGGTGACTATTAAACCTTTTTCAGATCTTTACGATTAAACTACGTATTGGAACATCAATGATATTAGATTTTATTTAAATATACAATATTAGTAAGTAGTAAAAACAATAGAACAGGACAGTTGACAATACCAAATACTAAATACAATTTTTTATTCAGTTTTTTTATTACAGTTAAGAGTATTGTGTATGAGTTACAGTTAAGAGTAATTTATGTTATTTCCCTAAGAGCCTTAAAAGCCACAAACATTCATTTATAGACTAATGTTCTAACTCTTAATCTAGTGATACACCCACAACTAACAAGGCTTCACGATTTGCAAAGTACATAATAAAGTAAATTAAAAAGTCATAAGAGTTAAATAATGAATAAACTTATTCCCAAAGGAAATACAAAGCTCCACAATACCTATAGACAAAGTTAGATGAGGTAGGTTTAGATTAATGTAGTCATGAGTCATTTGGTAAGCAATACATATAAAGGATGCTTGACACTAAAGGTTTATTTCCAAATACATTAAACTATAAATTTTATCATTGATAATATTTCGACAGTGCCAAGCTAATGGCGAAGATTTTCACACATATTAAAATACACATATTAAATAAAATAACGTGTTTCGTGTTGTATAAAAACCCATTTGGCTTTCTTGCTTGAACTAGTTCTCACAACAATGGGTTTACTTATTCCCAGAGTAGTGAGTATGCAATGAAATAATAATAACTACAAATGCAAATACTATTGTCATCAAAAGTGATTTTTGTTTTATTTTATCGCTCCACACCGTTTTTTTACTTCCTCACTCTATAAATAGTACATGGAGAAAGCATGGTTTTCATCAAAATATTCAAATTTTTGTTTAGGGTGGATGAATCTATTTTGGGTCCTCATGAACACATACTACTGGTTTTCAAAGTAGTGTCTTTGTGCGTGCGAGGGGAGGGTGAAGCTCTGTACAGTGTACACGACAGAGCTTCGGACTACTAATCTATGGTATCTCCATGTGGTTTAACAGCCTGATAGATTTGAATTAAAATTCAGTATGCTGTGGCTCTCTAAATTCTAACCAAAACAAAATTTTAAAATCCCCATTGCTGCAAAAATAACGGTTCAAAGGTTATTGAAATTATTTTATTTTCCTCAAAATATCGAAGTTACTTCCACCAATAATGTTAGGTTATTGACATGCTCATTGGAGAAAGTACGTGTCAGATTCTTAAACCCGTTTACTTTTGCTTGTTATTGCTTTACCCACCCACACATATTAACATTCTAATGTATTGCATTTAATTTTTCCGAAAGGAAAGTTTGGGTCCTTATTGGTTTATGAAAAATTGCTATTGATGTTAGTCAGTATGAAATAAATATAGATAGAATGTATAGATAGAACCTTCGCCTAAAAAACCTTTAAAAATCAACTAGGTAGTTAGGTGGAACAAATCTTATTCATGGCGTCAAAAACTAAATAAAGGTCAAATTTATTATGATATTGAGGACTCCCTATCTCAAACAATTCCATAAATATATTTACCCTTTCTTCTCTATTTTCAAATAAGAAATATCACGTTTTTAAGGACTAATAAGTAATGACCTTGGCAGACAATATCTAACTTTGACACAATTGGAAAGTCAGTAGCCCTTCCTGTCCCATTGTTTAACTTGGTCTATTGATAACGCTACAGAGGGTCAACTACTAATTGTTATAACTTACCTACAAACTGTATCTGAATCAAGGTGTCTATACATCATTAACAAAGATTTGTCTAAAATTGTTGTTCTCATATTTTTCTTTTGTTATCACTTGAACACTGAAATAAATGTGACAAAGAATAATCTTTTAGAAGTAAGCACAGCAGTAAAATGGCTGACTAATTGAATGTTATTACATTGTTTGCATTATTGGTTCATTGAAAGTAGTTTTTAAGTGTCCGTCTTTTTGATTTCAGAGGGAATGCCAAGTTTGATAACGCAAATATGTTAATCTACTATCCCAGTCAATCTAGGGAAAAAATTCATGGAAACCTTGAAATGCAAGATATAAAGCTGAATTTTGGCACAGATGTTCTTTATGATATCCTTGCCAGCCAATATAATACTTTAATGCAGACGGTCAGCTGGATCTGCGCTAGGCGCTGTTTCATGATGCGGCTGTATTGCCGCGCCACTGTAGCGGAAGACGCGAAGCGTTTCCTCCTCGAGTGGCGCCGTGGGATTCTATTTGAATTTGAATGAACGCGCTTTTAATGAGATATTTCTCGAAACCTATTTAAGATATCTTTATGAAACTTGGTATACAGTTTTAATACGTCATAATGTATTTAAGGAAAAATAATCATTAAAAAATATGATCCTGTTTCAAAATTGCTGTGTTTTAGCGAATTTCCCATACATAGACTAAGCTATTACCGTAGTACTTATCGTAAGACCTGGACCTGGGACCGATTTATTTTTCGTTTTTAGGTCCCTTGAGTCAAAAATCACCAACCGTTCAAATTCATATAAAGTGTGTAAATAAAGTCTTGAAATAGATCTGTATTTTTTAAACCGAGATAGATTAAAATATTATAGTTGTGGCATTGAATGTTAACAAAGGTTCCGTTTTTTTACATAAAAAATATTGTTAACCCCCTAACATGGTAGGCGGGGGTGAGGGTGACTTATTGTTTTCAAATAGCAACCCCTATTGAGTGACTCCTTTTGAAGGATTTATCGAAAGAAACATAATGACGCAAACCCTTGGTGGATATCTCACCCCTAGCCAAAATGACAGGTATTTCAAAATGCGATTTAATGTATGTGAAAAAGCACCAATTTCAAAAATATAAAAACAAATCTGTATTTGTAAAACCGAAATGATAGAAATATTCTGTTTGTCGATTTAATTGTTAACATAGGTTCCACAATTTTTTTACATCAACAATATTTTTTAACCCCTTTAACAGGGTAGGGGTGGGGGATCGAAAACTATTTAAGGTATAAGTTTGAAATAAAAACTTCACCAATATTTCTGAATTTATTGGTGAAGTTTTTATTTCAAATTTATATTAATTCCAATATTACCAGTTATTCTTGAAGATATTTAAGATACGTTTATGAAACTTGGTATACAGTTTTAATACGTTATAATGTATTTAAGAAAAAATAATCATTGAAAATATGTTTCTGTTTCAAAATACGGGTATTTTAAACTTTATATCTTTAATTACAAGAAACCTGCTGATTTTATGAAAAAACGCCATGGACACTTTTATTTAGCATTTAAAATACCCTATCAAACGCCACCAAGTTTTAAACGATCCCATTACAAACAGCTGAGAAATGAGGATATTTAGTTGAACAGGTCAGGTACCTGTTTCATAATAAACACCGCACTACAAGACTACAGGTTAAAAGTTGTGACTTGTAATTTCCATTATTTTTGCAATTTTGAGGTGTGAAAAAGTGTCAACAAGTCTGGACCTAGAAAATTTTCTTGGTAACTGTTATAAAATATAAAATAATATATTTTATATAAAATAATGTTATAAAATAATAAAAAATAATGTGATTAAAATAATGTTATTTTAAAATAATGTTATAAAATAACATTATAAAATATAAAATAATTTTTATGTTGTAATATCGTTCATAATCACAAGTTGACACCCACGTAGTGTGCCAGAATTTAGACAGTGTTGCCATATCCCAAGCCGTTTTCGAGATATAAGTGTTTTTAAACAGTTTAATGGGCTCAGAAAATTTTGAGGTGTGGAAAAATATACGTTATTGGAAAAATGTTATCTGTCTGTCTATAACACTCAAGATGGAATTTTACGATATCTTATCCAGGAAAACGAGAGTACCTATCAAGATCCAAGTCATTTTAATGTGATCACTGGATTGGCGAGAGTGTCTTTAGCGATTAAAATATGATCGTCCGTAATTTTATTTACAAAGTAGTGAGGCCATATTTTAATGGCTAAAGACACTCTCGCCAATCCAGTGAATACATAAAAATGACTTGGATCTTGATAGGTACTCTCGTTTTCCTGGAGAATATTGCGTAAAATGCCATCGTGAGTGTGACAGACAGACAGTAGACAGACAGACAGTAGACAGGCAGACAGACAGACATAAATAGAGATAAGACTTGTTTCAGCTTCTTTAATGTATAAAACGTAAAAATAACCTAAAAATATATAATTCTGAGCAATGTACAGACAAAACTCTAATTTTATGTATATAGAAGATTAATCATCTATGAAATAACGAACAGCTGTTCAGATCAAGATTATTTTTTCTAGCTGTCACTGATATGTTTACAAATACCGCAACCATTTTCGATCACGTTTTGAAAGCAAATCCCAACCAAGTGAGATTAAAAACGTGTTACTTACATAACGGATTTAATTAATCGCAAGTGCAATGTAAATGAAATTAAATAACTAGGCATCATCCAGGTCAGGAATCAGAGATTCTTTGTGTATAAAACTGTTCTTGAGTTTTAATAACCAGAAAGAAGACCTTGAATCAGTGTTGTATACGGCTGGGAAACTTAAATTTATTAATGATCGTCACCAATAGCTTAGAAACAAGATTTCCAGTCATTGACGGCGCTTCAATGGCGGTTGTGTAAAGTGTTAAGTAAAAAATCACCACTGCAGTGGGTGATTGTAACAGATGTTTACGGATGATGCTAAACTCGCTTTTCCAATGTGTCACTTTCTGTTCCTATATGTACACTATATGTACAGTGTTAGTAAAAAGTCTGGAGACTCCCTGTTAATTTTTAAACGGCTCATACTAGAAAAACCAAACTCGGCACACCTTTATGGCATGTTATGAAGTACTTTTTGGGCATAACCACTACTTAGTGTACATCCTAAAAATGGGGGATTTTGGGGGAAACTCAGGAATTTCAAAATGTAAGACCCATCAATTGACCCATCATTTTGAAGGTCCTGGTAAGAGAAACCCAACAACGCAAATTAGAGGACTCTATCTTAATCCAGTTCAACATGGCAGCCATTTGAAATTCTCAGAATTTAAATTTAACTTACAGTTTTTCAAGTCTGGAGACCCCCTGTAAATTTTGTAACGGCTCACACTAGGAAAAATAAACTCTACACACTTTTATGGCATGTTATGAAGTACTTTTTGAGCCTAATTGCTACTTGGTGTACATCCCCAAAATGGGGGATTTTGGGGGAAAATCAAAAATTTCAAAGCCCCATCGAGTGACCGCTCATTTTGAAGGTCGTGATAAAATAAAACTAACAACGCAAACTAGAGGTCTCTATCTCAATCCAGTGAAAATGGAAGCTGGTTGAAATCTTTAGAAATCAGAATAACTTAGAATTTTATATTCAATTGGCTGCCATATTTTACTGTGTTAAGATAGAGACCTCTAGTTTGCGTTATTAGTTTTATTTTATCACGACCTTCAAAATGAGGCGTCACTCGATGGGGCTTAGCATTTGAATTTTTTTTATTTTTCCCCAAAATCCCCCATTTTAGGGATGTACATCAAGTAGCAACTACGAATTTTATGGAAAATATTGTAAAATGTTGTAGTTTGCTTGTTTATGGATATATTTTGATCAAACTTGGTAAATTTATTTATTTTGTACTAAGTTATTGATATTTTACAAAAAAAATACACTTTTTTACCCTCCCTGTAGCAGCAAGCCTATGTACTCATAAAACCTAATATTAATTCAATACATTTAATTGAAAATCAATTCAGGCAACTGGAAATTCACTTAGTTGGCAGGTTTGCTGCGGTGGGGGTATTATTTTTTTTGAAACTGTGATGAATAAAATGCTAGATCAAAGCTAATGTGGTTGTAACTAAATGTGATATTAGGAGTAGTGAAATACGTGCCTTGGATCTGCCCTTCCTATATGAAGCCATTCAATGATTAAACTATGTGAGCTTAAACATATGCTGTTGACAAAAGGTAACTCTCTCGCCCCAGATTGGAGTTACAAAAATTCATAAAATGCACCTATTCCATCAGTGGTAGTTACCAAATGGCGACGTAAATGTAAACTTACGACTGTCTGTACCATATTGATCAGTGGTCATCCTACCCACCAAAAACCAGCCACCAGTGGAGTTTTTTGGTCAGTGGCCAGGTTGGCCTGTCAACCTATCATCAGAATGTTTATCCTTTGTACTGTGTTTAGGTCATATTTTAACTTGATTTTAAACATATGCTATGATTCTTTGTTTTGTTTACATATACGTCGTTATTTTATAACCATCATGGCAACCTATAAGGCCAATGTTAAAATTTAAAAACGTTGAGTTTCTTTAAAATTATACAGGCACTAGCTGTGTGCCCGTTCTACGTACGGGGATCTTTTAGTAAGTTGAAACCTTCAACCTTTAAATTCAGAACAGGAGTTGGTTTGCATATTTAGTGTGCATTTTCCAGATATTCTGGCAAAACTATTACCACAAACAATATAATACTGTAATAGGTTTCCGTGGTCTGTGCTATTACTTTATAGGAATACATATAAACCTTCGCAAATACAATATCTGACGGTTTACAATGTTTACAGAACGAATGCTTCGCAATTAAATGTCACCCTATCGTGTTAGTCTATATTTCATATCCAATGATAAAAAATTGCCTCAAGGTAGGCCTATAATTTAAAATACATTCCACACTGTTTAAAAGTAGTTAAAATACTATCCCAACCTCACCATGCACACTTTATTCCGGTTGAAATTTTCATTAACAAAGGTGCTCTTGTCTTTTCCACGAAACACTGAGATATAAGGACATTAATACATAAGGAACATTAATATATAAGGGACATTAATATATAAGGACATACACACACACAAACACAGAATTGAATAAGGGGATTTGCTACGCTTTAACCAACCAAAGCAAAGTATTTACAAAATGATTATTTGAAATGTTTGATAGTGTCGTCAAATTTTATGATAATCGTATTTAGGCCTACTTATCGTGCAGTGAAAATGCCGTATGGAATGACAATTTATATTTGCTTTGCTTAGTCCGAAAATGACTCGAAATGTTGTTGAAATTAGAGCATAAATTATGAAACGAAGTACAAAAGCAGATTTAGACGGGTAATAATGTACAATAACTATTCACTTCAAATATTTATCAATGCCAAATTATTTTTGTTTTCACGAAAATATTCATCATGGTTATTGTTATCTTTATTATTTATTATTTCTTAGATTGGTCAATGTGACATTTATTGTATACATATTTTCGTTATTATTGTTATTCAACCAACTTGTTTATTTACTTCTCGTTAATTTTAGTTCTTTCTTTGTCCAAGTATTTGCATGTACTGTATTCTTATTATTGTTACTTTTGATATTCGTTTTATTTATAGGCTATTTAGTCATATTGAGCAATTCACAACTTGTAATCCAACTGTAAAATTCGTGTGAATCCGTTGGCAAATATATAAATAAGTAAATAAATACAAAGGCCACAAAAAAATTGATACGTTAACAATGTAAAGCTTTAACATTTCATGATGGTTTGTTAAAAAAAATCTTTCACTTAATGTTTTATCTTTTTCATAGTAAAAACTAACATTTTGGAGTCCATACAGAATGACACAATGACAGACAAACAGACAGACATACAGAAATTGAGAAGACTCGTTTCGGCTTTCTTAGGCTATGAAACGTAAAATTAACCAAACACTGCATGATTCTACGCAATGTACAGACAAAACTGTAATTTTATTTATATAGATTATCAAAAATTTAAATTGTTTGGTCTTAAATCTTCCGAATTCCTATTTGTGGAAACAACGCATCTTGGAAAGTTTGGCTAAAATAAGTTAAGCCATTTTGAGTGATTTGTGTTTTTGTTTTGTGTCTATGGAAGTTTGTATTGAAGCCGATCCCAACAAGCTTCGCTTCGCTCCTCTCTATTACAGTACTACAGACTGAATAAATTTATTGCTAATACTTTTATTGCTGAAATGGGGTAGAATAAGGTAGAAGATAGTCAGGTTTGCCCCTTTTACAACTAAAAATTATAGTATTTAAGCTATTTTTTATTTGATCTTTTTGAACTTGGTATCGTTTGATAGATAGTTAAAAATGCTAAAGGATAATTAAAATAATACTAATTAAAATTAAAATTGTACTTGGAATATTTTCAAAAAAACCAGCCAGTTTTGAGTAATTTAAGCTTAAATGTTTTAATGGCCATCATTTTGAAATTGTAGGTTGAATCTAGATGAACTTTTTTTCTAACACGGGTCTTATCTACCTTAACATGCATACCAAGTTTCATAAAAATCAGTAAAAAACATTAAAATATAAAAAAGTGTATGTCAAAAATACAAAATGGCAGATATTTGGGTAACGAAGCGATTTTGGAAAAAAATATTCTTGATTTTCTCTTCATTTTTACCCAAGGAATCACTAAGTAAAATATGTCCCCCACCTTTTTTGAACACCATGTTTAATTAATTGCTAAACTTCGTCGCAAATGTGATTAAAATAATCACATAATGAAAAATAAATGCTGTCCGCAGGCAGATGGATGCACGGGTAGTCGTAGGGAGTATGGTATCGGTGGACCGCGCGAGTTGTGGAGGAGGAATGATAGACGAGAATTTGGCGTTGAGTTGAACTGCTATAGTCGGGGCCAGGTTAACGCTGGGCAGACCCGCAGGCCATAAAACCGATAAGACCCTATTCAGCCCGGTCCTCGCCACCGAACCCTATTATGCCGCTTCGCTGGGCGCGTGACTCACTGCATCGGCAGTACAGTACGCCAACGTGAAAATCTTTATTTTTTTTATCATAAATCATAAATCATAAATCATAAATCATAAATCATTTATTTGGCCAGATTTACATGAATGCATTGGCTAAGTCAATATACATTTAAAAAAAAAATACAAATTGTCTTATAAACTATAAAATAACTACTAAAACAAACAATATTTACATGTAATCAATTCATGAACCAAGCATACCATATGCCCATGACTACCCATCAGCAATAAAATCACGGACACGGTAGTAACACTTGGACACCAGTAATTTTCGAAGTGATTTTTTAAAAACAACAGGGTTCGACTCAATTTTTAGATGTGTTGGCAGTGCATTGAAAAGCAGTATACCGTTATAATAAAGATGTTTTTTGAAAAAGGTGGTTGAATGTTTTGGTATCTGAAGATTAAGACTGTTTCGCAAAGTATATGGACATGATCTGGAACTTGAAAAAATGGAAATGTTCTTTTTCAGAAAAGAGAGTGTTTCAAGGATGTATATGCATGGAAAAGTTAAAATATTTGAAGACTGGAAAAAATCTTTGCATGAAGTTCGTGAGCTGATTTTAAAGATGGTTCGAATTGCTCTCTTTTGAAGTCGAAATAGAAATCTGGTCCTTCCATTCTCATATCCCCATGCCGGCACTGCGTATACTAAATGAGGGAAAATGACCCCATAATAGGCGGTCATAAGGACGTTCTGATCAGAAAAAATTGACAATTGTTTTAAAAGAAAGATGCCGGAACCAACCCTCGTACACACACTGTCGATATGGTCATAAAAACGAAGGTGTTTGTCTAATATTAAACCAAGGAACTTGACGCCTTCTGTGGACTCAATTTCCACGTTGTCTAAAAGGATAGTTGTGTGTGGATTGCCTTGGATCGAAAAACGGAGCAATTCAGTTTTGTTGGGGTTGAGATTTAATAAATTGGAGTCAAACCACTGCTTTACGTTATTTGCCTCAATAAAAGATTTTAATTCTAATTCCTCGGAAGTTGAGCCAGACAGAGCTAAAGACGTGTCATCCGCAAAAAGACAGATCTCTCCAGCCTCAACACTTGAAGGCAGTTCATTGATATAGATCAGAAACAGCACAGGTCCGAGGACAGATCCCTGGGGAACCCCACAAGTGACGGTGTCCCGAGAGGAGACAAAGGGTCGAGCACACCCAGAACTGTCAACACCTCTGACCTCAACGAATTGCTCCCTCTTTCTAAGGTATGAGGAGAACCACTCCTGTGCCAGCCCCCTAACACCAATAGATTCTAGTTTATTGATGAGCATATCGTGATTTACAGTATCAAATGCCTTGCTCAGGTCAAAGAAAAACCCTAAAGCATTTTCTCCTGAGTCAAGAGCCCGTACTACTTTTGTTATAAGTGTAAACATTGCATTGGTGGTTGATTTCCCTTTTACGAATCCAAATTGGTTCTTAAACATAATGTTATTTCTTTCTAAAAATTGTACTAATCTTGTTATTACTACTTTTTCAAATATTTTCGAAATGGTCGAAACTAGAGTGATAGGTCTGTAGTTATCACAAGTGGTTGGTATGCCTTTTTTATACAGTGGTTTAACAACGGAGGTCTTTAATAGGTCAGGGAAGGTTCCTGCTTCAAAAGAACTGTTGACCACGTTGGCTAGAGGCTTTGCTATTATATGTCCAATTTCTTTAATTATATTGGGAGAAATTTCGTCCGCCCCGGAAGACTTCTTATTTTTCATCTCATGAATTATTCTTAAGATCTCAATTTCATCTGTTTTGTAGAGGAAAAACGAGTCTCTTACTGAGCTTATAGTGTTTAAGCTGTGGACCCCTTTGGACTTGTTTCCAACGTTCAAGAAAAATGTATTAAACATCTCAGCAACAGCGGTGGGATCGCTTACCACTTGACCAATGTCATTGATAATCTTAATCGGTTTCATTTCATTGTCCTTACATTTTTTATTTTTCTTTATTGTTTGCCATATTGCTTTAGATTTGTTGTCGGAGCCGTTGATTTCTTTTAGTATCTGGGCTGATTTTATCTGTCTAATTTGGCATCTATATTTTTGTTTCATGTGAAAGTAGTATTGTCTCATATAATGTGTTGAGTTAAGATCCTTAGTTTTTATATAAAGTTCGCGAACAGTTCTTCCTAACTCAATTGTATCAGGTCCAAGAACTATTTTCCTCCTATCTTTTGCTATTTTGTTTTTCAAGACTCTCTTGGGAAACGCGGTGTTAAAAAAGTGAATTAACGTTGTCTCGAAAGCTGAATATTTATCATTTACATCATCTAGGGAGTATACTGATTCCCAATTTTCTTCCTTTAACAATATCTCAAAATATTCTTTAGCTGAGTGTGTAAACTTTCTACAAAATATTGATCTGGGCGCTGACGATGTTTTTGTGTTTGGAAGTATTAATGTAGCAAGTTGGGCGTGGTGATCTGAGAGGGCTGACACTATCACGGAACATCTGAAATTCTCATCCTCACTGTTCGTAAACACGTGATCAATAAGAGTTCTGGAGCTTTTGAATTCTCTAGTAAAGGATTTAACTCTGTTGGTCAGTCCAAAGGAGTCCATTGTAGTGATATATTGAGAGGCTGTAAACGATTTAGTGGCCAAATCTATATTAAAATCTCCTACGATTATGGTTTTGTTTTTGTAATTATTGTATTTATCGAGGCATTCTGCTAAGCAGTCAAGAAAGATTTGATGGTTATTTGTAGGTGGTCTATAGCCTGCAACGAGAACAACTGTTTCTCCTCCACAATCGATTAGTGCTCCGGCTAATTCACACTCGCCCTCGTGGCAATACAAATCCAAATCAATTTTTTGACAACAAAGGCCATTTTTTGCGAGTATACAGACTCCACCTCTCTCAAGATCTTTTCTGCAGAATGAAGAAACGTTGTTAAACCCCTCCAGTTTAAATATTTCAAATTCGTTTGGTTTTAAATTGTGTTCTGTAAGGCAAACAATATCTGGCATCTCTGTGTCGAGGAAAACTTGCAACAGTTCTAATTTCGAAGCAATGCCTCTAATATTTTGATGTACTATTTTTATACGGCTCCGAAGCATGCTCCCCACGTCTTCCTGGGACCCATCCATGGGACTCCGTACTGTTTCCGAGCCGCCTCCAAAAAAGACCTGTTAAAGAAAACACTGGCGCCACCCAGAGCCTTCCTCACCGGTCCGCCGGAGTCGACCCGCTGCCCATGCCCAGTGCTGTGTCCAGGCTTGGAGGGCTCCGTCCCCCCGGAGACCAAGTCCGCTTGAAGGGGCGCAGATGGACAAATTTTATCTCGTAACAGCTCAGACAGCCGCCGCTTGCCCCGAGGACCCAGATGGAGACCATGCCTGGTGTAGCATGCACGGTCCAGTGAGGCCAGGGATACAAACGAGGCATTTTTCAACTACGTGAAAAATAATGTGATATTCTTGTTCGTCTTAAAATTCTGACAAAATTGATATAAAACTGAAATAAATCGGCTTATTTAATAGTTAATAAATTAATGATAAGTTATGTCATGTAATAACACAGACATTGTATGTTATAAATTATGATATAGTATATGATATAGTATTGGTAAGTTATTCAAAACTTGTCTGATAGAACATAGTTCATAATTATACATGATTAAACTATCTGTTTTACTACTAATCATCAATAATAATTATCCACTTCAATTTGTTTGCAAGTATTTTCAAATTATATGAAAATTACGAACATAATACTATCAGATCTATTCTTCTTATTCCTGTTTTCTCAAAGTCGCTGTATTTATTAATCCTGAGTCGTTGAACCACTCTCTTTGGCCGTTTTTTCCCCGGTGTGACCAATGGACCTTCTTCAAATTCTTTCCTTAGTTTCTCTATCGTGCCTCTTCCTGCTCCAGTCAAAACACCAACCCTCTCAGCAACTTCTCTCTTCGATAAATTTGGGTTTTCTTCACGTAACACACCGTAGACATGTAAAATGATCCTGCGTTCACCACTAGTGTAAGACGCCTGACTTCTTCCAACAATGTACTTCCGGGGAGACAATAACTGCTACTCTGCCATAGCTAAACGTATTCGCAACAGAAACCAACAGCAACTGACCGATATCTCATACAGTGGCGATAAGGAAAACAAACGCCAGGGTAAAGTGCAACATAATCTGAACGCTCGACGAACGCGTTACTCATCGCTAATAACGCCGAACAAATCACCAATTTGTAGAAACGAAACGCGTCATCAAGGAATGAGGGAGACGCACGTCAATTTTGCGTGTTAAGAGACAAACAACTGTGAGTCACTCTTAAAGATCTGATAGTATTATGTTCGTAATTTTCATATAATTTGAAAATACTTGCAAACAAATTGAAGTGGATAATTATTATTGATGATTAGTAGTAAAACGGATAGTTTAATTATGTATAATTATGAACTATGTTCTATCAGACAAGTTTTGAATAACTTACCAATACTATATCATATACTATATCATAATTTATAACATACAATGTCTGTGTTATTACATTACATAACTTATCATTAATTTATTAACTATTAAATAAGCCGATTTATTTCAGTTTTATATCAATTTTGTCATAATTTTAAGACGAACAAGAATATCACATTATTTTTCACGTAGTTAAAAAAATAAAGATTTTCACGTTGGCGTACTGTACTGCCGATGCAGTGAGTCACGCGCCCAGCGAAGCGGCATAATAGGGTTCGGTGGCGAGGACCGGGCTGAATAGGGTCTTATCGGTTTTATGGCCTGCGGGTCTGCCCAGCGTTAACCTGGCCCCGACTATAGTGCTGCAATTAATTGCAAGCCAGCGACCGCCGACCATGCCGGCGACTGGCGAGGCGAGCGCGAGACTGCGTGTTTCCTCGATTCTCCGCTAGAGGCAGGATGTGACGGGGCCCTACGCATCGCGCAGTGAGACGTCTGGGTTAAAGTATTATATTGTCTGTGTCCTTGACCATACCCTAAAAGTCCTCTACCGTCCCCTGCGTGCTTCTTCCGGTATAAGGAAAAAAGAGGGGAGGGGGCGAATTTTACTTAAACCACGCTTAAACGTGCAACGCTTGAGAACGGTAAGATAAACAGAATTACAAAAAACTAATTTAGATGCAGTAAAATATGTTTGTTAATAGAAGGTCATGTGATAAAGTGTGATACCTGTAACCGTTAAGCATTAAAAACTAATTACCTATAGTTATTTTTTTTACTTTTTTTAGCTAGAACTTATGTTATAATGCTGTAATTCTTGGGTTATTTCTAGATGTAAAAATTTTAAAGCTCTATAACATGTTAATAAAGTATACAAAACTTAAAGGCAATCGTCGGATTAGTAGTGAAGCCTGATGCCGGCACGGTGCGATGCTGGGCGCATCCGACTTGCGCATAATCCCGGGTCACCAGCGGGGAGTTGACAAATTTCGACGCGCCCCAACGTCCGACTTGCGCATCGTCCAGTCAGGCAGAATAATTGGGTAATCAAGCGTTATTAACAGGGGTTGTATAATTGGTTACCTAGGCTGCAGATCTGTTGCACGGGAGGTTTTGACAATATGAGAATCAAGAAACCATCAAAACAGTTGTGTTTGACAAGTATCCCTGCTCCTCACACGACATTCTTCAATTAATTGGGAGTTTGGTTTTTAATAGAGTTGGCGTTAATTTTTACTGATATTATTGAAATTTTACATTACTTTTAAAGGCTGTAAGATTTTATTTGAAATACAGTAGTTAGTTATAGCCTACTTAAAGAAAAAAATTGAAAATCTTAAGTATGTACAGTAATAAAATATAACGTACTCACATATATGCATACATATTCATTTTATCAAACTGTGTTTTTAGCTCATGGGGACTTTGAAACGAAAAGTTATAATGGCCATACGCCATCGTGGTAACGACTTTATCCTTATAGGAAATCTGTTTAAACCCTGGTCAAATTGATAAATCTCTTATTAAAATTCTGAATATTTATGTGTCCTTACAAATAAATATGAGTAATTTGCTGTAAGTTCCATTATTGTAAATAAATTTGTGTTTTTGTATTTTCTAATTTAACCCAGTATCCAATATTTTGTGTGTGTGTGTATATTTAAAAGAGCCTTAAACTGCTAATACTCTTTAGTAAATTATTATAGCGATAGTCGTATGCTAAAGGTATGCTAAAGGTATACGTAAAGGTATGCTAATGCGCTTTCTTGTATCCGAGCATGTCAACGCTTACGCCAATAATATTTGCTGGTATGGAATGCAACCGTTAAAAATACCGAACTTTGTTTCCACCGTGGTCACCACGGCAGTATCCCAGTTTAATTCGAGACGTTGTCGTGGTAAGTTAGTTCAGTTCAGAGTTTGTGCGCGATGAAAAAAATGTTTAGTTCAAAGGGGTTGCCCTTTTTGCTAAAAGAAAATTTTACATTCCGATTTGATAATAAGCTAAAGATTTCAGAAGAGGAACGGTGGCGATGTAGTGTAAATCGTGTTCTGCAGTAAGCTACACATTAGAAGAAGGAAACTTGGAATCCAGGTGCACGGGTATTCATAACCACGAACCTCTAATAGTCGGAGAAATATAGGATATGACCTTAAAAAAATTGCAAGAAAACGTTTTATAGTTTTATTTTGTAGAGTTGGGTTTGCAGAATGACATACTAAAAGTTGCCAAAAATCGGTGCACGAGAAAACCACTAAAATCAGAATTTAAAATGGCGGCTTTTTCCAACATTGGACAAACTAAAAAAACATATTTCACATGCATTTGTTATGCACATTTTTTCGAGATATTGACTTGGGACCACCACCTGTATTTATTGGGTGGTTAGTACTTCATTTTTATAGGGAACATGTTTTTGGACGCCATCTTGGATCCACCATATTGGACATAGATAATTTTTTTAAATGTAATGATAGTGTTGTGACACATCATTACCAACTACATTTTTACACTGATTTCAATGCCGAAATCAGTTTTTAAATATCTTTATTCATTTAGAAGATATATTTAAACGAAAACTCTCCACCATACATTTCTTATGGACGTTTCGTAGTTTGATAATTTTTTTAAACTATTTTTCATATATCTCCAGTTCTTATTGGCGCTTGTAGTTCGTTCTAGGCTTAAAATATTCAGTAATGTAAGGGCTTTCATTTGAGCTCTTGATCATTAAAATCAGACGAGTTAAAGACCAGCTACAAACCTCAGAACAATATTAAATTTAACTTTATAGAAATATATTTTTATTAAATGATTTATAACTCGGGTTGTTAATTCGTCACAAAGCTATTTCTGGTCTCAAATTACTCAGTAAATAATTGGCTTTAATTTTATTGATCATTAAACAAAATCTGACAATTTTAATATGAGTCATGGACCATAATTTAACATTAAAATGTATTTATATTGAAATTTGTCTTTAGTTAAAGACGTATATCCCCAATTCCAAATAACTCCAAAAAACTCTTTATAGTCTTAAATAATTCGCCAAATTATTGACTTTTATTTTAGCTATGGATTACTTTCCGGGAGTTATTACAATTTGGGATATATGTCCTTAACTAAAGACAAATTTCAAAATAAATACATTTTAATGTTAAATTAAGAACCATGACTAATTTTAAAATTGTCAGATTTTGTTTAGTGATTAATAAAATTAAAGCCAAACATTCACTGAGTAATTTGAGACCAAAAGAACTTGGTGGCGTATTAACAACCCGAGTTATACATCTTTTAATAAAAATATATTTCTAAAAAGTTAAATTTAATATTGTTCTGAGGTTCGTAGCTGGTCTTTAACTCGTCTGATTTTAATGATCAAGAGCTCAAATGAAAGCCCTTACATTACTGAATATTTTAAGCCTAGAACGAACTACAAGCGTCAATAAGAACTGAAGATATAAGAAAAATAGTTTTAAAAAAATATCCAACTACGAAACGTCCATAAGAAATGTAAGGTGGAGAGTTTTCGTTTGAATATATGAATAAAGATATTTAAAAACGGATTTCGGCATTGAAAACAGTGTAAAAATGTAGTTGGTAATGATGTGTCACAACACTATCATTACATTGAAAAAAAAATTATCTATGTCCAATATGGCGCGGATCCAAGAGGGCGGCCAAAAACATGTTCCCTATCAAAATGAAGTACTAACCACCCAATAAATACAGGCGGTGGTCCCAAGTCAACATCTCGAAAAATGTGCATAACAAATGCATGTGAAATATGTTTTTTTTTTATTTGTCCAATGTTGGAAAAAGCCGCCATTTTAAATTGAGATTTTAGTGGTTTTCTCGTGCACCGATTTTTGGCAACTTTTAGTATGTCATTCTGCAAGCCCAACTCTACAAAATAAAACCATAAAACGTTTTCTTGCAATTTTTTTTACGATCCCTATGTCAGTTTGTTTAGTTTGCTTGGACTATAAGTGAAGAACAGTTGAATCGGAGGAAGGTGAACAACGCAGTGAAGAGGAAGGCAACCGAGTGTGTAGGTGAGCGGCCGGCCAAACTTATACATGATGAACTTAAAAACCAAGAAAAAACTATTGAATCCATCACAAGCAACGATATGTCTAGGATTCGTAAAAACATCAACTAACTTTGCGAGACTGAAGCTGTTTCCTAAATTACCAAGATCTGCTGACCAAGTTCAAGTTGCCCTGGACGAATCGGACATTACAAGCATTAGGGGAGAAAATATTTTGCTTGCAAATGACAAAGACAATGGTATAGTGATGTTCGCGTGTGAATCAAATTTAAAGTTCCTTTGTGATAGTGACATTCTATTAATGGATGGTACGTTTGAGTACGCTCCAAAACACTTTACGCAGATGTTCACGGTGCATGGGTATTCCTTCTTCGGGATAAAAAAATATTGAAACAAAGTGCTATAAAAACTATTGTGCATGAACGTGAGAAGAAGTGCCTGCAGCTACAGCCGAATCACGTAGTGATAGATTTTGAACAATCTATCCATAATGCGATCACTGCAGAGCCCAGGCGAGCATTGTCGGATGCAGGTTCCACCTCGGACAAGCATGGTAAGCTAAATATATATTTCCATCTCTTTAGATAATTCGATTTACTGTAATAGACATCTTTTCTGTCTTCATTTCGTGTTGACAGGGCGCTGCCCTGACAGTTAGTAATTAGGTCCAATATTGTTCTTCAAAGTAATAATGAAAACCTTTTTGAAATAACACTCAAACCGATACGGCAATCAATATTTTGTTAATACTTAGTATGAAGTCAAACGGGTCGAGGCCACGGGTAACAGCGGTCAATAATAATACACGCGGGTGCCAATAATACATTAAGTGAACTTGTAAATACTGTGGACGTAAATTTTTACATTTCTAGTCTGAAAAGGTGATTACCATACGAGATCGGTAAACTAATTGTAACGGTCGATAACGTACAGCAACAAAAATGATCAAAATCCGTACAGGCTATGTTGTCTGAAGTAGTGGATACATAGGGCTGCTGGTGAGTGACGTCACAAGAGCCATGTGGTGCTTAATTGACGGTTAAGCATAAGGTGGTAATGGTGCGTGACCTAGCACGTGGTGTGGTGGGTTACGGCATGATGACGTGTTAGGGATGTTGTGGATCGATATTTTCAAGGTTATTGTTGTGGTTTAAAAAAAATCAGCATATCAGTAAAGGGATGAGTACCTATATGCTGATTTTTTAATTCTTTATTGAAAAATTAAAATTTTCATACGAGGATTATAATTGTTTTGAAAACTTAAACCTAATACAGATCCAAACTGAACTAAACACTTGGATCATAGAAGTTATAGGAGGTCTACTACAGTAACAACAGTTGTAAAAATTGTCATCTACACATGTCGCAAGCGAAACAGTGTTTGCATTGGTAAGAAGAGTAAATTACGATTTTCCTCCATGCATATTACACACTCAAAGTTTGCTTCTTTTATTGGAAACATAGTAGGAATTTTGCTAAATTTTAGAAATTAGCTATATATATATATAACATAAAACTGTGCGAGATAACTATTTGAACATGTTACCTTTACAATGTTTGCGATATAATTTGATGTTAATGAGATGTTTTCTTTAGCTAGTTCCACTACAGACTGATGAGAGACCGATCTTACACCTTCTTTTATGCTGTTTATGATTGCTATCTGGCATACAGCAAACAGTCGCAATTGAAATATTTCCACTTTTGTCTTTGCATTTTATAAGATCGTTAAGTGAAAAGTTTTTTATTATGTACATATTACGAAAAGTGTTTGGATTTCGGTTTGCAATGTTTCGTACAGAAAACTGATTAAAAACCACTATTTTATTATGTCACCATTATAAACATGCACCGTTCTAAACATAGTCTTTAGATGGTTGTTAATTACATGATCAATATAATTTACTCACATTTTCTAAATGTACCATTCGTTACGTATTTTCCGTCAAAAGATACATTTGTCCTGCCACTCAACTCTTCCCTTATTGTTGAAGTACTTCACCAATTTTTCTCTCACAGCCTTACCACTTTCTGATGTCGGTTGTTTTCTTTTCTGGAGGTCCATATTTTGTCTACAACGAGGACCTGGTGAAAACTCTCCGGATTCTTCATCTTCGTCGTCCAACCATTCAAGAGGTGTGTACTGGTGCGGTATCTTACTTCGTAAGTAGTTGTGAAGGTAGCAACAGGCCATAACAACATTGTGCACTTTGTCCAAATCAATGAATGTAATTTTCCTTTGGGAAATTCCAAATCTTGCAGCAAGTATACCGAACTCTCTATCATTCTTCTTGCCCTTGACAGACGGTAGTTGAAAATCTTGTTTTCCTTAGCTGCAAGTTTTCTGTTTATAGGTTTCATGATATTTGTGCTGAGTGCAAAGGCATCATCGGCTACGAATACATAGGAAATGCGCCCACTTCCAACCATTCGAGGGGGTGGTATGTTTAGGGTTCCGTTTTTCAGTTTGTGAGAAAAATCGGTGTATTGAAAAACACCATCATCAGATACACATCCGTTAACCCCGTAATTGAAGTATATCAGTTCGTAGTTTGCATTTGATACACCAAATTAAACCTGGCTGTGGTATCCTTTATAATTATAAAAGTACGATCCACTTCCTGGGGGAGGCGTTATCTCAACATGTTTCCCATCCATGGCCCCAAGGCAGTTTGGAAAATTCCATTTGGTCTCAAAGTCTTTTGCTACGTTACGCCATTCATTAGGTGTTGTCGGGAACTGTAACAAAATTACTTGTATTAAAAATTGCAAATTTTAAAATGTGATGTTACTATTATAGTAAATAAACTCCATCGCAGCAGTACTGAATACTCAGCACTATTTAAACCTGGTGCAATATTTCACTCCCAGTATAGCGAAATAAAGACCACGTTTTTAAGCTATTGATTCAACTTTTTCGTAAAAAATATCGCCGGGTAAGCAGTTTTGCTGTGAAGGTTTTTTTGTGTAAAATCGTTTAAACTAGCAAGGTTTATGTCGTTTACAGGAAGAAGTTTGTGGTAATCGAGGGAATGGCAGGGATACAAGTATTATGGATACCACAATTGACACCCCTGAGGAACCTGATGAAAATTCTGTTTCGTCACCAAATAATAACCCTGATGAACCACTAGCGAAGAAACCTTTCAAACGAGGAAAAACTTTGACACCTGCTGATCAGGTATTAGTTTCAGTGGGGGAACGTTTGTCCGAAATGAAGAAATAAGATAACTGCGATATTTTTGCGAGAAATGTAGCAGTGAAGCTGCGCAGTTTGACCAAGGAACAACGGTTATTTGCAGATAAACTAATTAACGAATCTTTGTTTCCACCACACAAAAAAAATGGGAGTGTTAACTCGTTACAGTACCATTAACACACCTCCATTCTCCAGTCCCTTTTACGAGCAACCAATGAACAACTACCCACAGCCAATGCAACCGTCCTCGGGAATGGAACCTGTGTCACGTGCAACCTCTTCGCGATCCAGTAATCTTGAATATGAAATCAAGGATATGACTATCAAACAGGATCAGCAAATCAGTTAACAACAATCTTAAGCAATTTATCTGCGGGATTCCAGACACCCCCAACCCATGACGGTCACAGCCAAAATCAATGAAATTATGTGAAATGGTAAAAATGTAGAGTCTAGGAATCATGACACTTTTCAGACAATTACGTGCAGTGTTTTACAAATATATTTAAGTATATATTTTCCAGGTGTTTAAAAATGAAAGTATTATTCAAAAACATTTTTTATACCTCCGTACAGTGAAAATAACTGTTAAGTATTTGTCAGTTTTCTTTATTTCATTCATATTTAAATTATTAACTCAATCAAAATTCACTAACCAATGTTTAGGTTTACAATTTATTATTATTAGTTTAAATTACAATTCATTTCAATATTTACTAGTTATCATATGTTATCAAATTATATTCACATTGTATCTAAAAATAATATTTCATTATTAAAATTGGCAACACTGTAAATGCAAGCAGTTTAACTACTAGATGTCCAACAATTAAAATTTAAAAACAAAACATGTGACTATGTGAATGAAGAAAAACAAATGAAGACATAATGAGAATGAACTGAGAAGATGTAGGAAGAAAGTGTCAAATTCAAGAAAATTTATTATAATATTATATTGTATTCCATTTCAAGAAGAATTAAGAAAAACAGTAAGTGATTCCTTTCATGTAAACACAACAAAATACAGTCCACTTGTTCTAATTCTTTAACTATTTTTCTTCAATCTATTTTAGTCACTAAATTAATTAATGTTTCAATCAATTATCAAAATTTCATGACAATAACGGTTTTGTCACAACAATTTCAAGTTTTGTACCGACTCATTTTTTGTTTCTTGTTATATTTTACTTGTTATATCCTTGTTATAGGTTAGTTAGTTTGTTTGTTTTCACTTAAATAATATTACAAATAACCAACCAATCTACTTAACTTCGTGAAAATTATTAAGAATGGTTAGTTGTTGGTTGTATTTTTATATTAAAAAAAAACTTTATTAGTTTAATTGAATGAGCTATTATTAAGTGTTAGGTATTTATGGTTTTTATTGTGTGTTGCATTTGAGAATAAAATACACCTAAAGCTAATACTATGGTTTAAATTTGTGTATTTACCTTTGTGTATCCTCTCAGTGCCATGCAGATTGCTCGACAGATCTCTGGTATCAGTTTTCCAAGACACTGAGGTAATATTCTGGATGAGAACTTGAGATCTTCAAGGGTTCTTCCACTTGCAAGATAGCGGATGGTAGTTAACAATCTTTCATGTGGTGTTATTGATTTCCTCATGACAGTGTCTTGCTTCGATATGTATGGTGTTACCAAACTCAGGAGTTCCAGGTAAGTAGGTTCATCCATTCGTAAATAATTTTTCCAATCTTTAGGATACAATCTAACTCTTCCAATAAATTTATATCAGTTGGTGCGGTTCTATTCAGCCACTCCTTATGCCACAACCCCCTTTTCTTCCTCCTTTTCTTTTTCTTCAGTGCTGCTACAATTGCAGCATACGCCATCAACTCCTCCATCTGAGACGACATGTCAACACAACAGCACTATTATGTGTTCACAGCAGCCACAAAACGCAAACTGACTGCACGCTCACCTTGCACCTAGAGGGGAGAATCTCAGTCCGGCCGGCAGGCGAATCGTTGCGTGTATGGGCACACTCCTTTCACAGCCGGCCGGCCGGCCGATCGTTACGTGTATGGGGGGCCTTATGCTCGTCAAGGTATTACGTAGGTATTTATTTATTTATTTTCCAAGGAAATATTAAAACAACCAGTTGATCACAAACGACAAACATTACGTCATTGCCGTCTTCTATCGTGATGTCATGCTTGATGAGCATTACGGCCTGTTTTTTTAGTGTTGATAAGTCTAAATAATACAGTATACATTTAACTAACACATACTTGTAGGTACAGAATTTGCATACTTGTTGTGGGTGGATAAAGCTACAGAAACTGGGCCTGACTGCAATGTACAATGATAGGAACAGTGAAAAGGGGAAATGGATGAGATATTGCTTCGCCCTCACGTATTTATGTTCTGAAGATGTAGACGAGGTATTTTGCGAACTGGTAATTATTCAGCGACCTGATGAAAAAATCAGCTGCTTTGCTGACTATTTATTGGAAAACTACGTGGATACTGCAACCGCCACCTTCCCTCCAAAACATATAGGCATGCGCATCCACGGATCTGTGGAGGACCACGAATGCGTGTGAGAGTTTTCACTCGCGATTCAACGCTTCGTGCAGTTCAACGCATCTAAACATTTTCGCGTTTGTCCAAGCCCTTAAACAAGCGCAGTCGGACACATACGTCAGGATGAACAGTTCAGTGCAACAACAGACGCGGAAGGTAGATAGGAAAGTGCGGGATAAGGTGGCATTTTTGGATCAAAAATTAACACAATTAAAAGCAAACTCAATTGACAAATTGCACTTTGTCAAGTGCATTGCACAAAAAGTGAGTGTGTAGTTCGACAGCAGACTCCATCTGTTGTATACTGTATTTTTATTTTATTACTGTACTGTATTTTTAATAAAAAAAAAGTAAATATAACATTTGTATATTAAACATTCTTTTGCGTGGTATCAAAGTAATGATAAATGTTTAGTGATGTAGCGAAAAGTATATTTCTGCCTAATGATTGTTGATTTTGTTTTTGGGATTTCTTTAACTAAATTTCGTTTGTACTTTGTTCTTTAAACATTTGTGTGTATACATTTTGTGTGTATATTGTGATTAATATTACCGATTTTATTTTCAAAGTCGGGACCACGAAAGTTTGCAGTTGGCGGCAGCCAATCACAAGACAAGGCTAGTGCGATGTTGCCATATCGCCCGTTGACGACATTAATTAAAATACTAAATAATATTTTCAAATCAGCTGGTATTATTAGATTTTACAACAGCGCACGGTCCTCATTGGCCTCTTCGAAGTCACGTGGTAAATAGGCTCCTCCCTTAACTGGAAACTTACGTGGTCCCGACTTTAGGTTGGTGCAATACTTTTTGCAATTATTTCCTATTTTTAATGTTTATTTAGGCCTACTTTAAGTGAAATTGTATCTTTTTCAAGGGAAATTTTAATTAATTGTTTATATATATATATGTGTGTACTGATTTATATTTGATCAATACTTTTTGATTTAGTTTAGGCTAAGTTTTTATTTTATTTTGTAATTTATTAATCTTTTATTTACCGTACATGAAGTAGGCCTTCCTAAAACAAAAATATATTAAAATCTTTTTGACCAATGTTTGTTTTATTTGTTCTAACACCATTGCTATCATAATAGTCCATATAATTTTAGGTAAAAGTGAATTAGTTGTTAATTAATTGCATTATATAAATGAAATGCGTACAGCTGAACGTTGCACACGCCGCAGCATATTACGCGCCAAACTGTGATAAACTGTGTTTATCAATTTTCACTATGCTAGCAATAGCATGTTATTTATCCTTTTCTTTAACGCTTCACTGATTTTGTCGATGAATAGCCAGCGCAAGTCGGATGCTTAAAAAACCCGTGGCAGGTAGTTCTGCGCAAGTCGGATACTCCCGCGATGCCAGGGTCGCGGGCGGCAGAGGCAGTCATCGCTCACAGGATTCAACGTCAACGAGAACTGCGCGTCGAGGTCGTGCATGCACCCTTAAACATGTCTACAACTGCACATCCACCCTGCAACGAGACCTTCTCTGGGGGAACAACCTCCCACCCGCAGTGATGAACACTTCCGAATCGTACAGAGCATATCTGAACCGTACGCGGCAAATCGTCTGTCACTGTTGCTGTCAAAACGCCCGGGTTATTTCCTCATAATAGACCAAACATAAACTTTTTATGTTCCAGTTTCCAATGTGAATGAGATTGTAAATAGATCTATTTAAATAAATGTATATATTATTGTTGAATTATTTGTAGAGTAAATAAGTTTTGAAGATCTTCAGTAATTTAACATTGGGCATAAATTACTATTTTTGTTCATGGCTCTATATATAGGCCTACCTGTATATGCATAAAATGCTATAATGGCATAAAATTAGTTTTTTTTCTTCCTATAATTTTATTATTTATTAATGCATTGAAATAACGAGTAACGTAGTTATAATATTAGGCCTAATTTAATTAAAATTTATTCATTTATTTGGTCAATAAATTTAGATAATACTACGGATAGATACTAATAGTAATTATACTGCTTCAATTTAATTACTGCTTCAATGTGAATGGTGTTTAAACTGTATTGAAGCATGTAAATAAAATAAAATAAAATAAAATAAAATATAATAAAGTTAGTGTTTGAAAAAATATCTACTGACTTTTTAACATTGTTTATACATAAGTAAATAAAAATTTATTTTCACATATTGCATTTAACTATAAAGTAGGTTTCAACATTTATTTAAAATGTTTGCCTAAATATAGGTGTATTGATTTTCATAATTTATTTTCCAGAATACAAAGAATAATTTTTTGATAAGGATATTAAATATTGAGGAAGATTGAAGGATAAGTTTTGACTTAAGTATAGGTATTTAAAACTTGTAATAATTAGTCTACAAATAACTAATTGTTAACAAAAAACTAAGGAAAAAAATGTTTGACGCAAACCATTGATAAAGAAAATTTAGGATAGTGCATCTTTGTAGGAAAATATCCCCGCCGCAGTAAACCTGCAGACTAAGCGAATTTCCATTTGCCCGATTGGATTTTTAATGAAATCTATTTAAATAACATTATGCCTAACAAGCACCTAGGTTTGCTGCTACAGGGAGGGTAATGAAGTGCAGTTTTCAGTAAAATATCAATAGCTTAGTATAATTTAAGTTTATTTGTCAAGTTTGATGAAAATATATCCATAAACAAGCAAACTACAACAGCTAACTTATTCTCTTTAATAATAACATGGGGATTTTAAATATATATATTTTTTATTTTCTTCGTAACCAATAGCCTTACAAAAACACTTTTATATAGGTACTTAAATGTTTGATTATTAAAGCTTTTTAAAATGGTTTGGTGAGATATTGGAAATGTTTGTGTTTTCAGGGTCAAAAATGAGAAAATTCAATTTTTACCCCATAAAACCCCCCATAAACACCCGTTCACATGGTCCGATCATGCTGATTTGCCAACTAATTCAAGATTATCCCATCCTACACCTTCAAGCCAAATTTAATCCAAATCGCACCAAAATTACTCAAGTTATCGCGTTCACGGACAAGTTTAAATAAGTCGTGACCCCTCCCCCTCTTTATTTCGTTAAAACGGGGGTAGCACACGGGCGGGGACTTTTAGGGTGTCATTTTACATACCATAACGGACGTCTGTTAAAAAAATAGCTTTATACTTCGCATTTCTGAGTAAAAGAATTGACTGAACTATACAGTCTGAAGTCCGATTAACATCCTATTGCTTGCTAGGCAGCTGTGTGTAGACCACACTGAGGTATTGTATAAACAAAGCAGAGTGATGAGGCTTGCACATCATGGGTCAATGAACCCTTTGGACACATTTTTACTGAAATTTAAAACTGACATGTTTATAAGTTGTGCAAAGCGGTTGATGTTTATAAATAGTTGCATAGAAAGTACAGAACAATACGTGCAAATAATGTGCCTTTTACGAAATGATGTCATTTTGCTAAAACCATTTTATGGATATACAGACTGTCCAAAAAATCCCGTACCGGTTATTAGTAGGATACAATTCGGCTAACTCGAACACAAACGGACAACCAAGTCAAAAATGACAGCTGTTCCAAGATTTATTTAATATGCCATTCTAAATCTTTGAACCGGTGTTGCGTATCATTTTGCGTATGAGTTGCGGGCCAAGTTTTGACAGGGTAATTGCGGCCAAGGATATGGTTGGTTTAATGGTACCTCGTACATAATTTAAGAAATCAGTTTATTGTGTTAGTTTGGTTTGCACTCCATTGTACATAGGTTTATTATGTTGGCAAATATTAAAAATTGAAAAATGTACACCTTTTCAAAAACTTTCAAATTGAACTTGGTAAGCCCTATGATACCTAAGACTAATTTCTTCAACTGCTTTTCTTTTTAACTTATTATTCAAATTTTGCCTATTCAGAACGGTATCGTCACATCGGTCATGATTGTGGTCAGTCCGATTTCAATTATTCCATTTATAACACATAGCTTTAAGAAAGACTTACACTTTTTATCACAGCATGGCCATCGCTGAACATCGTTCTTCAATGTTTTGTAAAATCTAAACTTGAATACCTCATAAACTACGAGCGGCTTTGACTTCTCTTTAATAATACACTCCATAAGAATAGATTTAGAACATTCACCAAGCACATCAGTGGAGGAACTGACTGATAAGGCCTTTTCACACCAGCGTACTGGACGTACTGTACGTTTGGTACGGCCAGTACGTCCAGTACGCGGTCCTTTCACACTGCACAGAAACTTCCAAAACGTACACTTGTTCGTTTGCAGTCAGACAAGTAACACTGGCTGAGCACGTGAGTTTGAAGTGTTCACTGCGAAAACGTGTAAACCTACTTTTATTCGAATGAGTTCACTATGCGATCGGGGTTGCAGGGGGGCTTCTAATGATTTTGAATACTGAAACATGACCTAAAGGCCATACATTTGTATGTCTAAAGGTAAACGAAAAAAAAAACTGTAAAATTGGAACTCCCACGCTTTTTTAAATGTGGAATAAATAAACTAACAATTGTAGTCAGTGTTTCGTGAATATATTTTGATCTAATTTGGAAAATTTGTTTATTGTATACTGAGCCATCAACATTTCAATACAAAAACACTTCTCATTACCTTCCCTGGAACAGAAAACCTAAGTACTTATTAGATTGTTATTACTTAAATTTATTTCAATCCATACTAATATATAAAAATAAGATGGTGTGTGTCTGTGTATGTGTCTGTCTGTTACTTAATAACGCAAGAACCAATGAACCGGTTGAAATAAAATTTTGTATGGAGGTAGCCTATATACCTGGTTAACATATAGGCCTATTCCTGTTATTATATTTCGCTTAAGCTACTTCCCATGGGCTTCCAAAGTTTAAATAGTAAAAAGTATTAATTGAAGTCAGCTTTAATAAGAGTTCCAATTGAGTTATGTTCCTGAAACCAAAGGGGAATATATAACTATGTTATACAACATCAGAAATCAAGATATTTTTTTTCGCTTCAGTGTCTTCTCCTTTGCGAAGCACGGGTATAACAGCTAGTAGGAAATAAATCTTACAGGTTAACAGAAATATTTTAGTAGAAATCCACCCGGCTAAATGGTAATTCGTCTACAGGTTTTCTGCAGCAGGGTTTTATCAATCACGTTCACTCTGCCAGTCATTTGGATTGCCAAGTTTTTATTCACTTATTTTATCATTATGTTAAACTGTTGGTCCACATGCAAGCAAATTATTTTAGTAAACTAAGAATTGCTTTATAAAAAAAACATCTTATACCCTTCATTCTTAGAAAATGGTAATCCCAAAACAACAGTATAAAACTTTTCAAAGTCCAATTTATTTTAAAATAATCAGTTTATTTACTGAAACTGGATCATTTAGTTCATAAACTCTGTTGAACTTATTTTTATCGTGATGATTTATAGTAATTTAAGATTCGAAATTTAAACGTACAATTGTCAGGCTACACACTTAGGAGAAAAGAATTCACTGCAGCATAATTGTTACTAATAATAATTTTACGGCGTTTGAGAAACTTTATCAAAGGAAATTGCACAAATGCAAGTTGCAAAGTTAAATATTATATCTAGTAGTTTATTTTCCATTGTTATTTAAGTAACTAGCAATAAAACTGCAACAAACAACAACTGTAAAAGAGGTTAAATACGTTTTGACACTAAAAATGTTTTACATTAAAGTAAAATCACAATGCACATTAAGGAATACTTAATAGTTCAAAAGGCACTTTAAAACTTTCTTTGTGACAAACTGTTTTAACTTACCTTATTAAACTTGTTTTTCATTTGAGTTTGCTCTTTCAACAATTAACTAGGTAATAAAGAAATGACAGTAACGTTTATTACTTGTCCTCTTATTTAAGTAGAGAGAAGCACTTTAAGCACAGCTTAGTTTCTCGAGGTTAATATTTCACAGCCTAGTTATTATTAAATCATTTTCAGGAAATTTATCTTACATCATGCAATTATAACGTTTATTTTTATGTTTAGATGTGCAGGTTATTGCAATTATAATATTATTGCAATTATAATATTATTGCAATATATATCTGTGCAATATATATGTGGCTAGGAAAACTGTACTTTCCTTTCACAACTGTAAATAACATAATAAATCTACGATTCATATCCTTTGACTTTAGCTTGTGTTCATCTGGGTTTAGTACGCTTGAAATAAAACTAATTTGTATTCTTAGAAACAATTAGTAATTGCCATTCCCGATGCACACGCACTCCCGCTGATTAATGTAAATATTTTGTAAATAATGTGTACAAAATATTAATTTTAATATGGAGAGATATTATATTAGACGGAAAGTAAATAAAAGAAACGTCTTATAACACTTAAAACATATATTTACGCTTATACTGTTACTCACAAGACGGTAAATATACAAAAAAGATGGTAAGTGGTGATCGATTTCGATTGGACACTCCAATCATCATCAGACCCAATAGGCGAATGACAAGAATCTTGAATGGCGTCCCTACTTATACCCTATTGGCTACCGGAAGCACCGGCCAATAAATTTTTATAAGTACAACTGGAATCAAAATGTATTTGTTCATTAATCAACTTATTTCTATCTTTACATTTTTCCTTATAAATATAAAATTCTTCCCAAGCATTAATTACATATCCTTTCTTACAATTCTTTAAAATATCTAGACTATCCTACATTTTTCCTAATGAGTGCCGATTTTGTAACAGGTGAGTTTGTAAAATCGGCAAATTTTGATATTTTATTTTTATTTTATTTTATTTCCAACGGCAGCAGCCAATTTACAAAGATAAACATGATGGTTGAATACAACAAAATAGGTAAGCAAAATTTGATGATAAATATAAGTTAACAAAGATATAACAGGTTATAAATATCCAAAGCGTAACAACAAAAAAAAATAAGATTAACAAACAACAATAAATACTCTAACATAGCAACAACAGAAAATAAAGATTAACAAACAACAATAAATTAATTACTAGTCTTTCCCAGAAAGAAGAAGAGAGGAGGCCTGCCGACGAACCTGCTGAAGTCCATCGAAAAACAGGTCACACCCAGACGCAACTCGATTTCCCAGGCGAGTAAACCTTGCGAAAGGACTGTTGAAGTCGAAGTTGGTTGAGTGGTATCTTCGACCCAGCAGATCTCGAGATCTTGTGTTTGTAGGCACTCTGAGGTCGATTTCAGCTAGGAGATCTGGACAGTTCATGTGACCATTGACTATCTTCCAGAGAAGAATAACATCAGCCACGTCACGTCGCAGGGCAAGAGGTGACAAGTTCAGATTGCTGGACAGTTCCTCCACAGGCACATCAAGATAGGCAAAACCCAGCTGGACACCAACCAAACGAAGAAAACGCCTTTGTAGAGCCTCCAGTCTCGTCCTATTGCCAACAGTGTAAGGCGACCACACGGGACTTGCATATTCCACTAGCTGTCTCACAAGGGAACAATACAGAGAGCGAAGAGCAGAAGGGTTGTCGATGCCTCTGGAGAATCTTGCTATGAAACCAAGCATCTTGTTTGCTTTGTTACTGATGTGATCTATATGCCCAGAAAATCCCATGTCGCTGGAAAAAATAACGCCTAGGTCTTTTATACACTGGGACCGTGGAATGGATGTACCAGAAATGGAGTATACGTACATGACTGGGGATTTGATGCGGTGATAGGTTATACAAGAGCACTTACTGGGATTTACAGACATGTTATTCCTGACACACCAATCCTCAATTTCAGAAAGGCTATTTTGAATTTCTTGAGAGTCTTCTGGTGTAGACACAGTAGTGAAAATCTTCAGGTCGTCAGCAAATTGTAAGGCCTTTACAGTTAAATTGTCTAGTAGGTCATTGACAAAAACATTGAAGAGGCAAGGTCCCAGCAAAGAACCTTGTGGAACTCCTGAAGAAGGTGAGAACTGAGTGGAAGTGGTAGAACCAATCCTCACGACAAGAGAACGTTTTTGAAGATAACTAGAAATCCATGACAAAAGAGGTTCAGCCACTCCGTAGCCCAGCAACTTAGACACAAGAATTGTATGGTCGACCTTGTCGAACTCTTTTGCCATATCAATGTAGGCTGCATCAACTTGGTAGTTCTTGCGAAAGGCAGACAAGACATATTCTTGAAAGAGCAGGAGATTGGAGACAGTAGACTTGCCTTTCATAAAGCCATGTTGGGAAGGATGGATTATTTTGGATAGAAAAGGATTCAGTCTATCTACCACGATACTTTCAAAGACTTTGCCAATTGCCGGCAGAATAGTGATTGGACGGTAGTTCCGTATGTCGCTGGGATCATTTGCTTTATGTAAAGGAATGATAAAGCCCGACTTTAAAGAGCTAGGGAAGATTCCTTTGTTAAGTGATTCGTTGAACAACACTGTGAGGGGTTCAGCTAAGAGAGATCGGCAGTGATGAAGCATAGATGGCGGTATATTGTCAATTCCAGCTCCCTTTGTAGTGTCCAGATTCTTAAGCTTGCTGAGAACTTCTTCAGTTGAGGTTGTTATGACACAGAGAGAATCGAAGACGGGATAGCTAAAGCTAGGTGAAACTCGTGACGATGGAGAGTAGACCGAGTTGAAATAACTGGAAAACAGCTGACATATGCTTGTTGTGTCACTGGCTACTTCGTCATCCAAATGCAGACTAGACGGCATGTCAGGAGTATTTCTTTGAGCCTTAACTAGTCCCCAGAAAGCTCGTGGATTAGAAGATATGTTTGATTGAACATTGGATAAATATCGAATGTGGCATTCACGAGACAGCGACCTACAATTATCTCTCAGCCTTGAGAATTCATAATAATGGACAAGATTGAAACTTCTCTTGAAACGTGCATGCGCAGCTTTCTTTTCAATAATGCATTTTTTTAAGTCATCATTAAACCACCTAGGGAAGCGTGAGATACCAAATTTCTTCATCGGACTTGCATTTTTGACGATTTTCTCTAAGGAACTTTCCAAAAGATCAAACTTTTCATCAGTTGAGATCGGCTGGTGAATAAATCCCATATCTGCTTCCTGAAGGGCTATAAAAGCAGCGGGGAGGTCACATTTCCCCAAGTTGTAGCCGCTGTAGCTGTTGTCACAAGTAGAAGGCATATAGCACTCAAGAGTAAGGGACAGAGGAGGGTGATGAATTTCAGGTTTAATCAACCAATCGTTGGCCCTGATAACTTGCACTTCACTATCAGAATGGAAGACCAAGTCCAATGTTACTCCTCTATGGTTTTGAACATGATTTATCTGGAAGAGAGAGTGCAGAGAAGACATGTCACGGAGGTATTCGCAGCAATGTTGAGGAAGGCCAGATACAGGTAAGTTGACATCGAAGTGAGGCAAGTTGAAGTCTCCAAAAATGAGTGTCTTCTTTGGGAAATTTGCCAATTCGACTGTCTCAGTAACCGCATCACAGAATTCACGGTAAACAGAAAGAGGACTTGAAGGAGGAATGTAGACACAAGCCAGAAGAAGATCAAAACCAGGTCCCAATTTCACAAGGGCAAAGACACTTTCAATGTTGAATCCAGAGTATAGTCGCTTAGACATAAGCTTCTTACGAACTGCAAGTAGGGTTCCTCCACCAGAACTTTTGTGACTTGTAGCAGCAGACCTATCACATCTATGAACAATGAAGTCAGTATCGCCAACGACTTCGGAGTCGGGGATATCAGGAGAGAGATTTGTTTCACATAGTAGAATAACATCATCAAGGCATGCAGATAAATTATTTTTTAACTCGATGAGCTTCGAACGAAGACCATTTACATTTTGGCAGTAAACATTCAGAGAAACATGCTGCTGCTTACCGTTGGAATTTATTCGTTTTTTGGCACAATAGAAGGCGTTCCATTCTTGTATCTAATCGTTAGGGAAGTATCACCGGCATCTTGTTTGGACTTTAAGGTGGCACGAAGAGTCTCCAGATGTCTCTTCTCTCGAGGAGTGCGGTCATGAGAGATTGATATTCCCCGCATGCTAATAGGAACATCATTTTCATTGAAGTTTTTGAAAATATAAATAGCAGCGCCTTCAGACGGCATACAAAGCATAAGAGGACGATTTGTCCTTTTTTTCGCCAATCTAAAATGACGAACATCTGAATACTGAACATTAGACTTCAAATGAACTAGAAAATCCTGGACAAAAACAGCATCCGCAGTTTTTGAGACTGTGTTGGAATCGGGGATGTTATGTACAATAACATTTTTTGCACGTCGATTACGATCATTGCATTCGGATAAGACATCTTCAAAAAGCTGATCACTACCCGCTACCTGTTTATCCTTGATAGTGCTTAATTCCGATTCAACATAGGCCAAACGAGGCTCAAATTCCTGTAATTTGGAGGTCACTAATTCCAGGTCTTGTTTTATAAGTTGTAGTCCTTCTGAGAGTTCTGTTTTAGTGGCAAGGGAGGACAATTTAGAGAGAATGGCATCCAGCTTGGCATCTATTGGGCTTGGCAGCGTCTTTTTACAGTCAGTTCTATGACAATACCATTTTATACTGTTATCGTTGCTAGATCGTTGGTATTCAGATTTAGACATTTTCACACATTCTCTGTGAAACCATCTCTCACATTCGGCATCACAGCACAAGCCATCTTCTGTATCTAAGACTTGCTTTACACAAACAGGACAGGAAGTAGACATAATTATAGAATGTACTGAATTTTATATCTCAAAAATATGCTTTGTGAAATGCAACAGCGAGAAGGCAGACAGTTCATAAATCAGTAGCTACTCAGTTCACCACTGGAAGTGTGCTTTTTATATAGTATTTATGTTGCTTAGCAAACCTGATATTCAAATGGCTGTGGCCAGAGAAAAAAATTGGCGTGAGATGACTGATGAAACGACTTTCCAGATCAGACAGAAATGTTAGTGACGTCACAAGGGATATGGCCAGATATTAGACAGGGATAGTTTATTGAAAAAGTGTAGATTTTGGAAAACACACAGTGGAGTTCACTCACAGGCTTTTGCGAAAAATAGCGAAGTAGAAATGAGATAGTGCAAAACGAGGTAAGTTAAAAAGAAACACTCAAAACTGTAGTGCCCAAACAAGAGTCTCCGCATAGTAAACCACCATCTTGAAAAAAAAAAAAAAAATGATAACACTTTTATTGCTAAATGAGCTTTCAAAAAACTCTGGTTTCAACCCTTTTGCTATCTTTTTACTTATGTTACGCATTTTCAAACTTTTTGAAGTTTCAAAAGCTGTTATCTCAAAACTTTCAAATGGCAACATGGGTTTCATTACAAACCACATTGCAGCCCTTGAAATTTGCTATAATTTTTGTATTTAATGTTTTTTGGTATCTTCATTGGTTAAAGAGATATAACGAAATTAGTGTATTTTAATGTTTTATTAAATGGTATTCAAAGTGTTTACTGTTGCAAATGTACACCTCTAGGTCTCAATTAAAACAAATTTTGTCTAAAAAATAAAATAGTACTCAGATTGTTGATCTTGGCAGATTGATAAAGGAAAGAACACAACTGCAAATATTCTTAGTTATTTTACAATTTCATGGCTCTAATAGTTCTTTGAATGAATAATTTGTTTGAATCAGCATTAATAGCCTACATACCGATGGACTTCTACAAAAGCTTAAATTGCCTTCCATTTTGTTCCATGCAAACCCCAACTCTGTTTATGCACGTAGTACTTCTTCTCCACTATTATGGTAGGATAGTAGTGTATTGCTATTTTACTACCGCAGGTGCATTCACCTCTCGTACAGATCCAGTAAGTTCCTTATAATTTGGTTTATCTGATCAAACGTGACCAGTTTCACACGCTCATTGATTTCATGATGATTTTTTTTATTTGCCAGTAGCATTTATAGACAGTATTCATTCAAAGCACTATTAGCACTTTGTAATTGTAAAATAACTAAAAATTTTGCTGTTGTGTTTTTTCCTTTATTAATCCTCCAAGTTTAACAATCTGGGTAGTATTTTAATTTTTTAACATAATTAGTTTTAATTGAGACCTATACGTGTACATTTACAACAGCAAACACTTTGAATACCATTTAATAAAACATTAAAATACACTAATTTCGTTATATCTCTTTAACCAATGAAAATACCAAAAAACATTAAATACAAAAATTATAGCAAATTCCAAGGGCAACAATGTGGTTTGTAATGAAACCCATGTTGCCATTTGAAAGTTTTGAGATAACAGCTTTTGAAACTTCAAAAAGTTTGAAAATGCGTAACATAAGTAAAAAGATAGCAAAAGGGTTAAAACCAGAGTTTTTTTATAGCTCATTTATTAATTAAAGTGTTATCAAAATTTGAACCCCCCACAAAATAATACCTCTTTACAGTGAAAAGTAGTTCAAAGGTCTATTTTTTGTAAGTTTTTGAACACCCTGTAAATAGGGATGAAGATAATTTAAATCTTTTTCCACTAAAATACTCAGGACTAAAGGACCCTTAAAAAGAGGTATAACACGACCCCCCTTTACATTTGAAAATTTCCCAAAAACCACCCCCACCCCCCAAAATCTGCCCTTTGGGGTGCTTTTTTGGGGTTGAAAATAATTTAGCTGAATTCCTTGGGGTCAAAATAGGGGGTTCCAGTTGCAATTAGGTTTCCATTTGCTTTCATATTGGAGCTATACAAGCCGGCCGGGTGGTCTGAGACACCCTGTATGTTTTAAGTGTTATAAGACGTTTCTTTCATTTACTTTCCGTTAATTTAATAACATGTACAATGCTGATCAAGAAGTTATTATATTAGACAGATATATAGCCCAACATATAGACAAATATGTAGCCGCGCACATATAAAATCGCAATCAAGTTCACAATCGTGACTTTATTTCTAGCTTATGTAAGAAGCAACTTACACACGCGGACACTTATTGAAATTACAACTACTAAAGAAGACACTGTTAGTGCTACTAAAGAAGAATAATTTCTGAAATTCAGTGACAAACTAGTCAGTTTAGTGTACACTAAAAAGGTGAACTCTATTCATTATGAATGTATATTCATTCACATTCATTGTACATTGTTCACCATGTTTGATGTAATGTTTTGGTAGTAATGGATACCTAATATTTATACAATTAGTTTAACGTAGGTACTAAAATTAAGATAAAAATAATAATTATTAATATAAAGTTAAACAAATGTTCAATACACCACAGTTTGTTTGCTTCTCAAACAGGGCTGAAAGCAATTTATAAAACTGAGTGACATTAACGTGTATTATTCTTGACACATCATGTTACACGCCCTGACACACGATGATATTTAGTGTTTTTTTAACTAACACTGTTGCAGACGACCCTTCACTTTAAAGGATATCATACTTAATGAGTTTGTAATTTGAATGATTATGCAATATAAAACCTGGTGTGTTTGTTTGGAGCAGGGGGGGGGGGTTAAGCTCGTATGTATATTTCATTTCTGTACCACGCTTATAAAAGGCATAGTTTCAGATTGAAGGCCCTGGATTATTTTTTTTTAATGATTAAAACGAAAAATAGCTAAGTGATATCCTTGGGTGGGTTGTTTGGACTGGTCCTCAACTATTAGAACATAACACCAAAATACAATATATAATATCTTAGGTAGGAGCATATATTCCTTGATCTGATTAATTTTTAATTACTATTAGTTTTGGTATTACAGTTTATCTTACATCGCTGTGAAGTAAACAATACAATACATAACAAGCAATATATAAATATGTAAACAACAATTTCTCGTATTACGAGGGCTATTACAAGGGCTGAATAATCCTCGTGTATATGTATTTAATAGACAACACACATATGAAATTGGTGTATGCTACCACACTTTGGAAGACAAGTTTATCACAACTCGCCAGTTCGTTTGGTTTAAGTAGAGTTTATTTATTTAAACAGAGGGCTGGGCTACACTATTCGGGCATTGTTTCTGCACACAAATTTTGATGGAAACGCGCATGTTTGATACAAGTTGGTATAGGATTTTTTTTAATTATGTCTTTGGAACTACGTTAATAAGGCATAGGTAATCTAGGCTAATAATAGGCTTCGGGGCTAATTTTTTTAGGAACGAAATATAAATTTAACTAAACATAAATGTCGAATTGTTTATTAAATACTTATGTAACAACTTATGTAACTTAGGTAACAAATAAAACTGTTTCGATTTTTTTTACATAATGAATGCCTATAGTGTATCTAAAATGTTTATACATGCTGTATGAAAGCTAAGATGTATTTGACATATTTATTTTTTAGCCATTAAAATAAAAATGTTTACTTGCTATACTACATACGGTTTCAAAGAAAATAATTTGTTACATCAATTTGTGTTTAGAATTTTTTTGTTTCATTTGCCTACTAAATTCTTCTTTCTGAATTATTATGGACAAATCTATGACTTAGGTGATTCAGTCGGTTTTGGGAATAAAATGTCTACCCTGATATTTAAGTTAAGCTGCGCGTGCCTATATCATATATTTAAAGTGTAATTTAAGTTTACTTAACATTATTTAACATTGTTTAAATGGAATTGTCTAAACCATATGTTATTTTTATTAGTACAGGATTCGAGCCAAAAACGTAATTTGTGTGTATGATCCATACCGGTATTTTTCTAGTATTCGTGAATTGTATATATCTTTTTGAGGCTGATCGGAAGAGGGAAAGCCAATGGTGACGTCAATTGGAAATGTCCACCCATGATTTCACCTATGATGGGTAGGTGTTTCCCGACGGCATCAGGGAAGAATGAAACATTTGAGAGAGGAAAGGAGGTCTTAAACACAAAAAATGTTTATCAATTTTAGAGGAGGCTAAAGATGGTCAGCATTAAAAAATGACTTCATCAGGTGTCCAGAAATGAAAATGGGCAGGGACTTAACAAGGAAGTCTAAAGCCACTGTTAACATCCCGATTATTCTTTGTTTGAAGTTCATTGTTGGTGATGGTGAGTTAATGTTGTTTATAAAGGTTTATAGGTTATAAAGGTTTATTGCGGAAATTTTCAATCAAGATGGTTGTTTGACTGCTACTCTGTCTCTAGTGTATTCCAACTTAGGTTGGGAATTTGTGTATGTAATGTGTTAGTTAAGTTTTTTTCACCTGAGGACGGGATAAGATTCCAGATCTAGGTGTATTGTTTTTTACCATCGTGATGGCAAATACCCGTAATTAACCCGTTGAACATCATCCCGATTAGTCTCAAGATGGCATGTCCACTACAGCCACTCCAAGACCAAGGACACCTGAAGAGGACAGCCCAAGGAGAACAACTGACTACGAGAATATGGACAACACCTGAACATACCCGGAGTCTTAAGTCCAAAGTCGAGGAACGCCCCGGAGGAACCGTCGAATCATCTTTGAGCTGCTCTGGCCTCGTACAATATTCACACATTTATTGATGTGCACAATTATTAATTTTACGGAAGAGAACCCACTTAAATATTTCAAATTTATTAGATTGTAAAATAATATAATTCGAAGATTGAATTATTATTAAAATGTTATTGGACCATAAAAAAGGGAATAAATTCTTAGTAATAATCAAGAAAAGCATATATTTATATAATTAAATCAAGCTATGCAGACAGCTTCGCTAAATCTCATCAGTCTGGATATTCCGTGGTAAAAAAAATAATTTGTGGGCCAATATCTCCTTTTTAACACAGGTCTGGATCGGTTTCCTCGGGGTGTGTCTATAAAATTTTAACGTGGCCTGTTTAATAAGGATTCCAGGTGACAGAGCAGTATTCCAAGATTGGTCGGGCTTTGGATTCGTACAGCGTGACAAGTTCCATGTTATTTTTCTAAATATACAAGTACTTTTATTGATTATTTGTTAAACACTATTCAAACCTATTTATATGTCTTGGGTTTTAAACAAAATATATTTTAGCTCTAAACATGCTCGTGTGTTATTCACTATTCTGTGTATGAGGTACTCATGCAAGATTAATAATTTAGCTAATCATGAAACATAAACAAATGTATATCTTTGGTTAATACATATTCTTAGCAAATATTTCTGCTAATGTATTAACTCCACCAAATATACTCCTAAATCAAGCGAAATAAAATTTGTGATCCATTGATATCTCAACATTTTGATACTTATACCACGAATGGTTTTCTATTAACAGATAACAAGGTTATAAGGTAAGTTAACTCAACCCTTGGCTTTATTCTGGGGGTATCCAGAAACGAATTTTCTTGTTGGGCATTTTTTCGTGAAGCTAGGAATTTCAGGAATTTCAGTTCCTCCGTGGCTCCAGTCATAAGGGGGGTACCTCAGGGGTCTGTCCTTGGTCCGATTCTGTTCCTTCTGTTTATCAACGACCTTCCCTAAAGCAAAAACGCCAAGATCTGCTTGTTTGCAGACGACACCTCTTTGACACTCTCTAGCCCTTCTTTAGCTGAACTTGAACAAAGAACCTACATCGAAGTCAACAAGCTCATTCAGTGACTTGACGTTAACAGATTAAAAATGAATACACCAAAACCCAGTTTAGAAGTTTCCGTATCTTGAACCGGTCCATCCAAGACTCTTCTTTATCACATCTCTTGAATCAAACGTTGGTTCAGCCAACAGAATCAGTGAAATTTCTTGGGTTGTACCTAGAACATCCAAATCCTAAAACATCTTGTACATCTAAACTTTTATCAACATGTTGACTACGTCATGTGCAGGGTGAGTAGGGGCCTCTTCGTCCTGCGTACTTTGTCGAGAACTGATAATACTGTTCTTCTTTCAGCACACTACGGGTTGATATATCCTTTTCTTTCTTATGCCCTGCCGATTTGGGGAGCTGAAAATAAAAAAAAAAAACTTTTCTTGTTTAGGCTTCAGAAGAACGCAGTGAGAGCCACTTTCTCTCTCCCATGTGGCCATTCTTGCAAATAGGTTTTCAGCTCATTTGGAATTTTAACATTTCCCTCCATCTATATATTTGAGACGTTGTCATTTGTCAGGAAAAACCTGTCTAAGTTTCATGTCAACTCTCATTCCTGCATTTATCCCTTGTAATCAACTGTAAAATTCCCAAACACTCCACGTACTTTTTTAAACATCACCTCTTGTACAACGGAATTGTACTCGTATAATTCGTTATCGTATAATTCATACTAGTATAAATTTACCAACACATAGCCATAAAAAAATTAAAAAAAAAAAAAAAAAAACTATAAAAGTTTGTAGACTCTAGGTGTATTTTTTCCAACTGCAATGTTTTGACAATAGCGGATACAAGCCGAAACATGTAAACTTACTTACTTACTTGATACTTGTACTTACTTGCTACTTGTATTCTTGATCCTTGACTGACAATGTCAGATAGATCGCGTCATGTCTTTAAAATGTAAAGACTTGATTTATTTCTCTAAATAAGTTACCATAGTAAAACTAATATTTACAACTACTGGTGGTATGGCGGACTTTTTTTATTGAGAAGGGAAGAGTGGTATCTCATTCAGCTCCCCCAGAGAATATAGTGGCCTATTCACGAGGGCCTTATGTACAACTTTTTTAAATTCTTTCAAGCCCATCTCTCGAACTTGCGACGGCAGGGTGTTGAAGATTTTTATGGCCGACCTAGGGTAGGACTTCAAGGTCCGTTTGAGTCGACAGCGCGGAAGGTCTAAATCCTGAGCTCTTCGAGTGCTGTAGTTATGATGGTCTTCCCTTTTCATGAAGTCGCTCCTATTTTCTTTCAGGAGTGTGAGTATGTTGTAAACATATTGACTGTACACTGTGAGGATCTTCAGTTCCCTAAAGATAGGCCGGCAATGCTCATAATACCCAGATGATGTGATTACTCTGAGTGCCATCTTTTGAAGTAAGAGAACATCCCTTGTAGCAGGAGAATGCCCCCACAGTATCAATCCATACATCACGTGACTATGGAAGAGAGCATGATAAACCGTTGTAAGGTATGGCTGAGTTATTAAATCCCTAGGTTTCCTTAGAAGATACAGCACTCTTGAAAGTTTGACACATACCTTGCTTATATGGTGGTTCCATGTGCACATCGAGTCGACGCAGAAACCCAGTAGTTTGACCGGTTCACCCTCTTCTACCCCTGCACTCAGAGTGCATTCGAGGGATTGGGTTTTATCATCGTTTACCTTAAACTTGTTTGATACGAACCAGGCCCTTGCTTCCTCCAGTAAGTATTCAGCCTCAATGCGTAGCTCCACCAAGCTCCGACCTCTTGTGATGGGGGTGGTGTTGTCTGCAAAAAGTAATGTACGACCATTAAGATGTAGATCATTAATCATCACTGAAAATAGCAAAGGGCCAAGGACTGATCCCTGAGGTACTCCATGGGGTAAAAGGCCTACGCTTGACGAGGTCCCCTCCAGTGACACTACTTGTTTCCTATCTTTGAGAAAACTCTTTAAAGACTCTAGCACACAACCTCCAACTCCATAATGCCTTAGCTTAGCCACCAGGATGTCGTGGGAAACAACATCAAACGCCTTGCTGAGATCGCAAAGGCTTAGATGTACGGACTCACCATTTTCAAAGGCGTCAGTAATAACATTAGCAAGGTTGGTGACTGCTGTTGTGGTGGACCGCCCACTCCTGAATCCGTGCTGTGCTTTGTTAAGTAGCCTATTCGTTTCAAGCCACTTGACTAGTTGCCTTTTCATTATCGTCTCAAACACCTTAGAGAATATAGGCAAAATGGAAATCGGTCGGTAGTTAGCGGGGTCAACGGGATCTCCTTTCTTGTACACCGGTATTGTGCGCGCTAACTTTAAGCAATCAGGAAAAACCCCTTTGCTGAGACAGGCATTTACTAATTTAGTTAAAGGGTCAATTATCGCGACAATGATTCCCTTTAGTACTGTACATGAAATTCCATGAACGTCCTGGCTACTAGACTCCTTAAACCCATTTACAATTTTAAGGATGTATGAGGTATTCACTCTCTCCCAAACATTGAAGGTGTGTTCCGTTGATATGCCACACAACGCTTCGCAAGGATCTGTGTGACTAGTAGGCAAGTCAGCAACTATCTTGTCCGCTACATGTACAAAGTAAGTGTTAATCTCATCAGGTGTCAATGATGGTTTCGGCTTTGCGTTAGACCCCTTCTTATGGGCATTAACTAGATCCCAAGCTGCTTTGCAGGTATTCGCTGCCTGACTAATATGCTCTATATTACTAGTCTTTTTTGCTTCACCGACTTGAATGCTGTAATCTTTTTTAGTTTTGGTATACAGAGCAAAATAATTAGCTTTTTTAATAGGGTCATGTTCGGCCTTGTAGAAGTCATGAAGTAGGATAGACCAGGCGCGCATCCTGGCCAGTTCAGGTGTATACCACTGTTTGCTCCTAGTTATATCCTGTTTGTTTTTAGTTACTAACCCAGGCTTTTTTTTGACAAATCTAGCAGGGAAGACAGAGTCAAAATTATTTTTAAACTTAACAAAAAAATGTGAAAAAGCTAGCTCAGGATCTGTAACAGATTTGGACAGAGACCAAGTACTTTTTTCTAATTCTCTACATAGACTAGGCAAATTTTCTCTTCTAACTACACGCTTAAAGCTAGTGTAAGAATCAAGACAAGACTGGTGGTTACTTACTTGCTCAGTTTTCACATTCAAAACCACAGCTCCGTCATGATCGGCAACCAGTGCACTAACCACTTCCGATCTGCAATCCCAGCTGTCGATGTTTGTAGCGATGGTGTCCAGACAGGCTACACCACGGGTCGGCAGTCTTGAAGTGATATACAGTCCAAAACTTCGCAGTAGGTTGGTAAATGCAGTCTCTTCTTTAGATGTTACTTCCAGGTGAATGTTAAAGTCCCCACCGATCACAATCTTCTTTGAGGTAAATTTGGTTAAATACAGAAGACAGGACTCTAGTTGCAGCTGAAACAAGTCGAAGTCGCTGTCTGGAGACCTATACACTGCAACGAGTATGGTAGAAATTTCCAGTACCTCAACAGCTGTAACTTCAAATATGCGTTCAACGCAGTATGGTTCCGAATTTAGCTTCTTGTAGGTAAATCTATTTGAGGCAAAAATGGCCACTCCACCATTTTTATGAACACTTCGGCAATATATATTGGCTATTTCTAGTTCATCACAACCAACTGTTCTATAAAACTCACTTTCATCACTAGTAAGCCAATGTTCTGATATAAGTAGGAAGTCACACTTTAACTCATCTGTGAAAAGTGACAGAAGGTTGATTTTGGTTCTAAGGCACTGCACGTTAACTACTGCCACCTTCACCTCACTACTATTTACTGGATGAACACTAGGCCTAGGCCTATCTCTGCTGCTTCCAGTTTTCTTTAGGCCTACCTCACTTCCTTGTAGCCTAGGCTCATTGACACTGCTTACTACAGTTATGTATTTTGAGTCCGATACACTGTACGCCCTAAAAAATGGTTTTGCCTTTTGTCAGGGTTAGGCTTAGCACTGCGCTTGAAGGGCAAGTAGTCTCTAACCAACACACCCGTAGGCCAAAAATTTGGATCCAAGATGCTGGAAGATGATTTGACAGGCACTCAAATTTTGAATGACTTATACTCTTGAGATCTTGTATTTAGTTCAGTGCATTCAACTTGAATGACCCCTCTTGTTGTTAAATAGTTCAAAACGGTGTCACTAGACAATTCTGGAGAAACACGAGACACGAAGTAGAATGACTTTTTGCAGGCAGATTTTAAGCTGGCGCTGACTTTGTTTGTACCAAAAATTACATCACTCTTCCTTTTGTTTTCAGCCTTTTGAATTTTAGGCCTTGCATCATATATGTGTTCCCTTTTAGATGAGACAACGTTTGAATAAAGAGGTTTCTGAGAACTACTTTCAGTGTTTTCAATGTTACTTTTGTTACTTTTGTCAATTAAAATACTCTCACTCTCGACACCAGATTCGGATACGGAGACAGAATCATCAACAGACTTAAGTTCAATGTTCAATTTCGTTCCTCGAGTCATGGTTCTGTTTTCCCGTTCCATTTCCCCACTAAGAGGACTTTTACGTAATTGGGTATTTTTTGGTTTATTTAGTTGTTCCTTCCTCCTTTTGGGTGTTCTGGTTACTGTTTTTTGATGATGAGTTTCAGACGCAACAGTAGATCCAGTTTCAGTTTGGCTCATTTTCACTCTTTCCAGTTCAGTCCGATCGTATTCAGTACGTTCACGCTCTGATGCCTCCTTTTTTTCCTCGTGAACCTCAACAGCCACTTGAATTTTGTCGCTATCCTGATTGACCAATGCAGAGTGAGGAAGTTTGCCAGTTTCAACCAAAATGTTTGAAACGTCTGTGACGTCACTTTCATTCATGTTTTGGTAACCCATTTTCAGGTCTTCTAAGTTAACCTCCAAACTATGATATCTTAGCAATTGACTAACACTAGTTTTAGTTTTTATACTACTGTTTATAAGGAACTTAAGCTTTCTTTCCACTGATATCTGAAACGATTTCACGTAATCCTGCACTTCTTTCAGTTCATTACGAAGTCCGGATTCTGATTTAGCCTGAGCAACGAGAACCTTAACTTGGGTAACGCACGCCGGGCAAAACCAGTTAACTATGTCTTCAATCTTCTTTATATCTTTGAATTGTTTCGCATTTATGTTAACGCACTTGGCATGATGCCACGAAGCACAAAGACCATCACAAACAATAGCTTTTTCTTCGTCTAAACATATAATATTGCAGACCGGGCATACTAGCACATCCCGTGAACAAGGGATCACATGTCCTACTATGCATATTCAAACAACCTACTATTTCAGCCGTTTGTCGGATTATAAAGTATGTAAACCTATTTATCACATTGAATATAACAGCTCAGGAGTTAGAATGGAAATTAATTATAACCAAATTACTTAAACCACCAATTACATATATTTTCTACGAATTGTGTTTTTGCTCTCTCGGGGCATCAAAACGAAAAATTAAATAGGTCCCAGGTCTAGGTCTTTCAATGAGACCTACGGTAATATTTATTCCCTATATGGAAAAGAGTATTCTAGCACAACTAAATAAAGAAGATTTTGAGGTTTCTAGTCATAGTACGGCAGCTTACAGCCCCTGATGTTGTTGACCTGCTATTACGAAAAATGACTAAGATGTCCCTACTAATTCAAGGGGAGTTGGAATACCGGGAAGTCATTTCAAGTTCCAAGGTGCCGTAATGTCAGTGATTCTGCTGTGCTATGTGAAGAACGTTTGCATTGTTTGACGGACAGTCCCAGTACCTCAACATCAGTGGTAAGTTTTAATGTTTTGTGCGAAGGAAGAATCGCATGTTATCACAACTAGAAAAGGAAAGCCGTCTTTGGTGTTTGGGACATGTTCGTACCGGCTCCATAAGACTAATCAAGAAATCGTTTCGATGTGATTCATGCGTCCTACCACAGACACAGATATCAGGGTGTTCATTCCATTTTATCCAAAGTATATGGCGCAAGGTTCAAACAATAGGTCTTACGTCGGAGTTCAAAGACAACCTAGAGGTTTCCAACACGGTAAGAAGATGTGCTGCGTTGGCACGTATTCCAACTAGAACACATCGACGATGCCTGGCTCAACATTATGGATGACGCTCCGGCTCCAGACAACAACGTAAAGATTGCTGAATTCTTGGACTACTTCGTGGAGCAGTGGCTAGAAAACCATACCATTAGATGAAGTATGTGGAACGTCCACGGAAAGAGACATCGGACGAACAATGCAGCAGAGGGGTGGAACTCAAAGTTAAATGCCACAGTCGGGAGAAAAGCGCCTAAAATTGTTTTCCTGGTGGAAAAACTAAAAATTATGGAAGTGTCGTTTATTTTAAAATCAAAAGAACTGGGAGACAGCTGAAACAAAAGAAGGAATGTTTTCAAAAACTTATATTATTACATAACTATGGCATAACTATGGCATAACTATAAAATTTGTAGTGATAAAGTATTGTAACATAGTATTTTACTTACTGAAATAAACATTGTTTTGATTTTATTTGATAAACTACCTCCATTTGAAGTTTTATTTAGATCTTTTGAGTGGTTCCCGTGCGGTTAAGTGCGCATGAAGACGAAAAATGGTGATTTTGTTTACTATCTTCGCATAAAGATGAAGAATACCGATTTTATTTACCATCTTAGCATAAAGACGAAACTGCCTTGTCTGTAAACAGTTTAAGAGGAAACCGTTTCAAAGACGCTGGATCGCGACAGCGGTCAGGCGCTAGCAGCGGATCTAGCTAACAACAGTCAACAGTTAAACAACTAAACTGCAGCTTCGCTGGCTCTAAACTGTTTCTGGCAGGCGAAATATAACCCTACTAACACAACCCCCACCCCCTCACTGCTATGTCGAGACATGTAAATATACTCACTGTTGTTTTCCTGTTTAGTTTTAAGCAATTCTCAGTTGTTTAGTTCATGCCTTTGAGAGTACATCATATTGAAAGGTAGGAGGGAAGAATTTTATAAAATGGCTAAGCGGGTCAAAACGAGCACATTTTGGTCGTATTTCACAGTTATAAACAGTGAAAATAAGATTGCTAGGTGTGATTTGTGCGGGCTCAACTTGTAATTTTGATCAACAATAACCAACTTTAAAACACACCTTAAAAAAAGCATCGATATTGATCAAGAGGTATTTAAACCTAAAAGAGTAGTAAGCGATCAAAATACAATTATTTCAGAGCCTGGCCCTTCGGGCTCACAAATCACTGATAATAGCGATAGTGAAAACTCAGTTCAAAAACAAATCAAAAGTACAAACCCCCATCAAATATAACTTCATTTTTACCATAAAAGATAAACGTAAGTCAGAAGAAAAACTTGACAAACTTGTAATAAGTTTATTTACAAATAACTTCCAGTAATTTTCATTAGTGGAGGACGCCGGGTTCAGGTCATTTGTGTCAGAATTGAATCCGACATACAACATTCCAACCCAAAAGTGATAACAAATAATCTTTTGCCTGCTGCATAATTTTTTCTGCATATGAAGAGTGCATAAATGTAGTTTATCAAAAACTGCAACAAGCTACATCGGTATGGTTATTGCTTAACCACGGACTGCTGGTCATCAGCTACTAATCATTCTTATCTAGCTGTCACGTGCCACGCTATCAATGACTCTTTTCAGTTAGAGTCTATTTTACTTGACTGTCTCCTTATTGAAGGATCGCACACCGTTGAAAAGTCGCTTATGAGATAAAAAATTTAACGGATAGCTATAACGTAACAGAAAAAGTGTTGATTTTAGTAAGTGGCAATGCCTCTAATGTTACAAAGGCAACAGGTATTTTAAACGGTGCCATTGATAATCTCAATTGGAAACATTTCCCTTGCTATGTGCGTACCCTGAATTTAGTAGTACAGAATGCTATTAAGTCTATTCTGCCTTTAATAGAAAAAGGCAGGCATATTGTCATGTTTTTTAAACGTAGTAGCTTGGCATCAGAAAAACTGCTGAAATTCCAAAGTGATGCTGGAGTTTCACAACCGAAAAGGCTAGTTTAGGACGTTCAAACCCGCTGGAACTCCACTTATTTTATGGTGGACAGATTGAAATTATTGAGGGACGCAGCCTCAATAAGCGAAAGAGATGATCTTAATCTTTGTCCTGAGGAGTGGAGTGTATGTTCTGATATGGTGATAGTCAGGACTACTACATGTATGTAAGCTGTTAAAACAACATCCGTTTCATAAGACTGCCATTCAGGTGGTAACCGATTTGGAACAAGGACTTTCAACCCGTTTCCAAAACGTCGAGCTGCACTGAAACGCAGCAATAAGCACTTTCTTGGATTCACGGTTGAGACTATTTGTCAAAAACTGTCTCTATATTTTATAAAATGTATAATCTTTAAATAATCGTAACTAACTTGGTTGTAAAAGAATATATAAAAATTAAAAAAAAAAACGAAAAGGGAGGTGAAAAGGAAGATAGCCAAAAAGAGAAAGATAAGACAACAGCTGGTGAATTTTCAGTCTGGGCACATTTTGATTTGCTTATGGAAAAATAAGTTAACCAACCAAAAACTCTACCTCAAGTGCCATGCTCAAGATACAGAGGTATGTACTCTAACTCTACTTGTATACGTATTATTCTTATATTTAGGTAGATAGGGTAAATATTTGGGTAAGTTTTCGATTTTAAAGTTTGTTTTAGCGAATTTCCCTATAGGAAAGTAGCTATTACCGTAGGTCTCATGGTAAGACTTAGGCCCGGGACCGATTTACTTTTTCATTTTAATGTCCCCAGAGGCCAAAAACACCATTCGTTAAAATTTTTATATATGTATATATATATATATAGGTATATATATAGATTTATATATATATATATATGTGTCCGTGAACACGATAACTTGAGTAATTTTTATCCGATCTTGATGAAATTTGGTTTGAAGGTGTAAGGCGGGATAAACTTGAATGAGTTCGCGATCCAACATGATCAGACCATGGGAACAGGGTTTTATGGGGGGTTTTATGGGGTAAAAATTGGTTTTTCTCACTTTTTACCCTCAAAACACAAAATTTCCCAATTTTTCTCTAAACCTTCTTAAAGAGCTTAAAAAAACAAACAATTCAGTATATCAAAGTGTTTTTGTACGGTTATTGGTTACGGAGAAAACTAAAAAAATGGTAAATTTAAAATTCCCATGTTATTCTTATGGAGAATATTGTAAAATGTTGTAGTTTGCTTGTTTATGGATATATTTTGATCAAACTTGGCAAATTTATTTATTTTATAGTAAGCTATCAATATTTTACTAAAAACACACTACTTTATTAGTTTCCTTGTAGCAGCAAACCTAGGTACTCGTTAAACCTAATGTTAATTAAATAGATCAATTGAAAATCAATTCGGCCAAATGGAAATTCGCTTAGACAGCAGGTTTGCTGCGGCGGGGGTATTTTAAAATATACTTAAAGTCGTTCAATACAATCTGCTTCTTTCAGATATTTGAGAGAAAATGCACTGCCAAGAAAGGAAGACCCATTATTATACCTTCTGATTTACCTGTGTGGCTTGATAGTTACATAAGACATTTCAGAGTCATTAGCAACAATTTACTTCCCCTGCTTAAGCATGATCTTTGGTACGTTAACTGGCAATGTGATAGAGGGCAGAGAACCTGAAGAAGCTTTTAATGCTTTTTTGCATTGCTCTGTGATGTCTTTAATTTCTATTTCCTCTGCAAACTAAGCATATCACAGGGGAGACAAGAGGTAGGCCTATTAGAGCGGGTAAGTCTTGTTTTACACCTGAATTAGCTAGAGTTAAGATGTTTGTTTTAGCAATCAAGAGCAGGCTTTCTGTTGCAACTGGTAAAGCAGCCATTGACAACCTCAGATAACTCTATGCTAGAACAAAAAAAAACTTTATAGGCAGAAAGACTATGAGGCAAAGAGGGCCGCAAATTCCAAAATTATTGATAGCTCACTGAATCCCTGTAAGGCACTCTGGAACTTGAATAATAAAAATAGAGATACATGCAAGCCCCCTTCTTCTAAGTGTAAGGCTAGTCCGGACGAATATAACATTTTCCTACTTGACAGCGTCACAACCATTGTCAATAGCTTTGACCAGTTCCCCCAAAACGTTGCTCACTTAAATAGAACCCATAGGCCAACCTTACTTCATTGGCGGGATATATCTCCTGGTGAACTCTTGGGAATAGTGTATGTTAATGTCAGTTTTCGCCCTATCTACATGGTTGTAAACTAAAATTATAGACTGTTACTTGTTATAACAGTTTTTTTCATGGACATTTTTAGATCTGAGACTGACCACCCAGTCATGTAGATTGTTTAATAATTTGACAGTTTATATAAGATGAGATATATTTACAAAAGTAATACTGAATCACAACGATACATAGTGCCTAAGTAAGGAATAATACAATGTAATGACATGCTCTCTATAAAGACTGTTGTGCTTGTAGGGAGAGTCCTTTGCTCAAAAACACTTGTGTTGATTGGAAAAATAAATTAACCTCAACGTACATAAATAAGACTGACATAGATATTACAATTGACTTGGCTCAACCCTAGAAGCCACCGCTCAACCTTCTTACTAACATTTCTAGTTAATTGTTTTGTTATTAATATTTATTAGTTTTATATAAAATGTGTGATTGTTTTATACTCTAAAATTACATTTTTTGTTACATTGTGATAAATAAAATACATTTTTTTGGTTAGAGTGTGTTTTAATCCAAGCCTCTTTGCTAATTTTAAAGGTGTTTTTAGTTTTGTTCTCTTCCTAGAATTTTTTCATTTGGTTATTTTATTACCTAAACCATAGTAGCATTTTGTACTTGGACAAATATGGTTTTTCAATTGACCAACCATTGTAGTACCAATAGCCTATATTTTGAACCAACGGCTGAAAATGAGGTTTACTGGTTTATAGTTATTTTCGAATCAGAAACTGATTTCAAATGAACCACTCTTAGTTAGGCCTATTTCCACATAATAAAATACTAAGACATTTTCAAAATGTGAAAAAGTCAATCATTTCATTTCATTTCATTTATTCTTTCAACGGTAACACCATTTTTACATTAGAATATACATTAATAGGATTTAATCATTTAATAAACATAGCATAATTAGGTAATAAATATGAGCAATAATAATAAGAATAAATTGAAAGCAGACGTGACATGCAAAATACATAACCAGTATAAAAGAAAATAAAAATACATTCATAGGCTGATCTATTTCAAGTGTAAGACATCAAGACATAGCAAATTTGGTACAGGCTACTAAAATATGTGCAATTAATAAGAATGAAAAAGAGAAGCAGGCATAAGATCCAAAAGACATAACAATATGGCGCAAAAGATAATAACAGGTAAAATATGAAGTGCAAAAACATAACAACAACAATATTTAACAATATGCAACCGAGACATGACAACAACGAAAAAAAGGAAACAACAAGTGCAATACCGGTAGGCTAACAAAAGAAATAGTAAGATACAACAGCAACAAAATAAATAAATATATATATATATATATATATATATAGGTACAAAACAACAGCCATAAATTAATTTAACAAACGCAAACACAACAGGAAACTTATTTAATAGACAAACAGGAAACACCAACTGGACACAAATGTGGCCCTTAAAAGGCACCACCAAAGAAATAACTGAAACTTTACTGAAGCCCTTAGGCAGCCACTAATTTAAAAAGGCACTGGCACATCTTTTAAAAAAAGGAGCTGAAGTGCTGAAGAAGTCCACATGAGCAGCCGCCACAGCGCCCTCACGCAGTAGCCGAGACAAGCCGCTATTGTACGCATATGATGTGGGATGGAATCTGTGCTGGAAAATTGCTCTGGAGCGAGTGCCTCTTGGAACAATAAGGTCAATGTTGAGAAGCAGATCGGGGCTGTCCAGAAGACCATTAACCAGCTTGTACAGTACCACAAGATCAGCCAGTCTACGTCGTATGTGAAGAGGTTGGATACCAAAGATCCTCTGAAGTTCTTCAATTGGTACATCAGTATATGCATAACCAATCCGGATACCCAACATCCGAATGAAGCGAGCTTGGATTCGAGACAGCAAATCAATGTGACCCAGCTTATGAGGCGACCATATCACAGAGCCATACTCCAGTATAGGACGGACCAAGGTCTTGTACAGCAACACAAGTGACCGAGGATCTTGAAAGTTCCTAGTAGACCTGAAGACAAACCCCAGAAGTGCATGCGCCCTTGATGTGATGTGGACAATGTGGTCAAAGGGGCTGAGTGAAGGCGTCAAGAGTATTCCAAGGTCCTTCACTTTATCCATAGATGGAAGAGCGCTCCCATTGATGTAGTATTCAGACTTGAGAATGTTCGGTCCTCTCTTGAAAGTCATAACCTGGCACTTAGATACATTTAAGTCCATGGAGTTGTTTTTGCACGACCCAACGACATTACCTATGGACCTCTGAAGGTTTTCTTGATCAGACACGGAGTGGATTTCCGAGAAAATCTTTATGTCGTCAGCAAACATGAGGTAGTTGGTGGTCAAGACCGTTCCAATATCGTTGATGAACAGATCAAAAAGTAGGGGTCCGATGTGAGAACCTTGGGGGACACCAGAGATTACAGGGAATGGTTTAGAAGTAGCTCCTTCACACTTAACGATGAGATATCTCTCCTTCAAATAGCTCTCCACCCACCTGAGCAACGAACCACCAACACCATAGGCAGCCAGTTTTGCTACCAGAAGGCGATGTTGAACTCTGTCGAAAGCCTTAGAAAAGTCCAAGTACACGCAGTCGATCTGACTAGAGCTACCGAATGCTGACATTACAAATTCTTGGAAACACAGGAGATTGGTGATGGTTGATTTTCCATCAAGAAAACCATGCTGCTCAGGTACAATGTACTTCTTGAGGTTAAAATATAAATGTTCCAGGACAATACTTTCAAAACCCTTAGCAATCGTAGGTTGAATCACAATAGGTCTATAGTTTTTAGCATTACACCTACTGCCAGATTTGAAAATGGGCACAACATAGCTAAGCTTTAAAAATGATGGGAAAATTCCCTCTTTAATTAACGCATTGAAAAGCACAGCCAGGTGAGGAGCAAGTACAGGGGCACAGAACTTTACTACAAGTGGAGGGATATTATCCGGACCTGCACTCTTATTGTAATCAAGAGCATTCAACTTCTCTTCAACAACAGTAGCCGAGATTGAGCAATGGGAGACGGTGTCGTTTAAGCCAAAATCGAATGCAGGAACAGGAAAGTCAGCATTGCAAAATACAGATGAAAAATGTTTCGCAAAAAGTTCACATTTGTCAACACAATCAGTCGCCACCATAGAATCAAGTTTAAGACTTGGAGGAACAGTAGACGTTTGCCTGAGATTCTCAATATGCGACCAGAAAGACTTAATATTGGATGGAATCGTCTCCTCAATGTTGGCTATATCATCATAATCATAATCATATAATCATAGACCGAAGAACAGTCAGCTGGCAAAGCAAACATCGTTAAAGAATTATTTGTAAATTTATTGGGTACTTTGGTATCATATGGAGGTCACATACTTCACAGCGTGCTGCAGCGATTATATTAGGTTGGGTTATCATAAATATGTTTGTAGGACTTTCCTCGTTTCGTTATCAATCGAAAGATATTAGATGAGTCATATTTTTTCTATTTATGATAACTCAACCTAACATAACCACCGCACTGTATAATACCAAAGTACCGTATATTGAAAAGCAATGCACATGTTTAACCTATAGAAAAATGGTTCTGTTAACATTTATATAAACAAAGAACTTGTTAATAATCAGGACAAGGCCAACATTTCCAGTCTGCAAATCACTGTTTTTCAATGTTCAAATAGACAACTGAAAACATCTTTCACCGGTGAAGATCAAATAAACACCGAATAAGTATTTATTATTTATTTGAATGTAATTTGTTCATTAAAAACCCAACCAACCAAAACAAAAGGGGCGAGACTTTTTAAATTACCTATTTTTTATTTTATTTTTTTTTATTAATCGATGGTTGTTATTTAAAATCTTTTTAATTCAAGAGGTCTACACTAACAATAGTTGTTCTTTTTTTATCCACTGTCATCTTAAAATCTTCAACCGGTGCCTAGCTAATTTCCCATTGATTTGAGTGTTTATGAAGCTTTCGGGTAACCTAGGGTTTCGTTCAACAGGGTCAATTTAAAAGGATTTTTATTGTATGCTTTGTTATTTCAATGTGTATATTTTATTTTATTTTATTTATTTTTTTTTTTTACTAAAACCTTCGAAAAGTCCTGACATCTATGGTATGAATGCCGCTGTTCTAAAAACTATCATTGACAGTATTGCAGTCCCACTTTCTAGGGTCACAAGCCTATGCCTGAATGCCGGCATTTTTCCTAGAAGCATGAAAGTATCAAGAACGGTGCCTATTTTCAAGAAAGGTGACCCTTCCAGTATGGCTAGTTACCGACCTATATCGATTATACCTATGATAGCCAAAGTCATGGAAACTGTCATGAAGCGGCATGTAGTTGAATATCTAGAGCAGTAAACTTGTTTTCCAGTCTGCAACATGGCTTTAGAAAGGGTAGGTCAACTATGACGGCAGTGTCCGATCTGTATGAGATAATAAAAGGTGCTTTTGAAGCCAATGAGTCTGTAGCTTTGACTCTATGTGATCTGTCAAAGGAGCCTCATGAAAGGAAAGCCTTACTACAAGTTAAGTGAATTTTTCGAAGACGATTTCTGTGTCCCAAGACCATTGTCCAACCCACCTGTGGGGCACAAGTGAACTATTTCCATCATAGAAGTTTTGTAGATATGTCAATATATGTTTATTATATCGACGCAGCTAATCCAGTATAAAACTGGTCTAAGGCATAGAAGGAGGTAATAAGGTAGTAAGGTAATATGGTGGGCTGAAAACCAGTGCATTTATCCCCTCCTTGCAAGATTAGTTAAGAAAAGATTTGCTATGGTGGCTACGTCAGTTCCGTGTGAAAGGGTCTTTTCTAAAACAGGACTAATTAAATGACCGAAGAACTCGATAGACGCCCTCAAAGGTCCGTCAAATTATTTTTCTTAACGTGATCAGGAAAAACGTGTAAATATGTATAATAGTTTTTTTTATTTTATTTTACACTTACTGTTTGTTACATTAGCCATAATGTAAACAATACACTGCGATTTATTGTAATTGTTTGTATTTTATTTAAAGCTATCCTATGTTCGTTCAAGCGTGAGGTAGGCTAATAACCCATACAGAATAACAATTATACTTAATACTAATCATTTGAAAACAGTTTTGAGCAACATAACTGACAACAGATTCAATACTATAAGCAGTTCGCCGGCGGCTAACAGGGTCTCAGCTAAACTTTTGGTTGACAACTGTTTAATTAAACTGTTTACAATGCTGGCAACTGTTTACAGTGTAACCACACCATGTACTTCCATTGATCTTAAAAATCCTATCCATGTGTTCCCGTCCGTCTATACATTTCATGTCACAAGGTGGTGTAACATTCAGTTACCGATGCATCCATCGTGGAGAGAGACAGAAGACAATCTGCAAGCTGTGAAATTTTTGCCTTTGCCACATCAAGTCCACGTGGATTGTCTCCACCAATCAGAGAAGATTATCCAAAGATCACACCCTCTGATTGGCTGTCCCTATAGGATAGGATAGGAGGAACTCAATTCCTACAAAGACCAACAGAGGACAGTCTCCAGGAAGTCTTCGGTCCGGTGACCGCGGTCTACACTTGAAGTTTTAGGTCGTGAGTGATTCGTGGGTGCAGTGTTGTTTTTAAAATGGCCTGTCGCCTTTAAAGGCAGATTAAAATTCTTCAGTGAAGTGTGTAATGCAACAAACCCATAAAGTGCAACCAGTTAATTTTGTAATTGATTAAACTAAAAATGTAAGTCCTGCTCGCTTACTTATGGATAAATGATTAAATATTCTAGAAATTAAATTTCGTCCCTTAATATGCGTCGAATCAGTTTGATTCAATTCAGTGTAACTTATATTTACTTGGATTCACTGTTATATACACTTTATTCACTTCAGATTGCTTCGATTCATTTTTTTTTTAATTGATTCACCTTCTAATCCTTTGATTCACTTTCTTTTTGCTTTTATATCACCAATACAGAATAAAGTATTAAGTAAATTAACTTTGATATTATTCTAATTTGGATTTATTTAATTAATTATTTAGTAGCAAGTGGGGCTTTATTAATAAATATACAGATTCTACTTGTTCTACATAACTTTTATTAACATCACACAATACTTAATTCACAGATTAAATGTTCTCTTTTTGAAGGCCAAAATCAGAGAGAGCGAGTTAGCGGTTTCGCTCCAAAATCCATAAGAAAAAACTCCATGTCATTACTTATATAAAGTATAAAAGGGACAACATATAGTAAGTGCTCAGTTGGTGGACAGAATTTGTTGGACAGAAAGAAACAAACTTGTGATATATTGTAAAGTTCTTAGACATGTGCTCCCAGGATGATCTGCTGGTGTATAACGCAAATCCAGTTTTGTTTACTTCTGGTTCATCATCAGAAACTTCTTGAGTAAATAGCCGATCAACTCTGCTAGCTGGCCATCGACAGTCCGAAGGCGTCGTGATTCTGTCTAGCCAAATTTATACCGCTGCTGCCCCTTGGACAACGCCTACAGTGCTGGACTGCATTTAGTTTTATTCCTTTGACTCTATGATCTGTATATATATGTAAAAATAAAAATGTATTAATATTTTGTAATTTACTTTTCTTTTAGTATGGTGGATTTTCAACTCTTCGAAAGTGTAAATATTGATTGTAAAACGGAAAAGAATGTGGTAGATCTCTCAGCCATACTCAATTCCCTTACAGTCAACCACCCTGACCTTGATTTCACTTGTTTGATTGAGATAATATCAGAAATTCTAAAAACCTTAAGTGAAGTCATTAACAAAAATAGTAGTCTTGTCTTAAAAAATGATGAATTGTACTGTACAATTATAGGACTTGAAACTTATATTGAGAATTTAAAAAAAGAAAAAAACTGTTGAACTTAATGAATCTTTTAAAGTTCAAGATTGTATAGTAGAAAAAAATGAAACTTTGTACAAAGAGTTATAACTAGCAAAACACAATATTGTCAACCTAGAATCTCAACTTGCTAAACTGAACAAAGAAAACATTTCTTTCAGGAATAACTTGGATGTCAATTTAAATGAACCCCCATGTGATAGTGAAATAAGTTCTTGTAAGCAAAAGGTTATAGAATACCAGGTAACCAACAGTTGTCTCATTCGTAAGCTAGAACAAGCATTGGAAAACAATACTGACTTGTCTAGTGAGCTTCATAGCTTAAAGGTTAAATGCAAAGCCCCCCAATGTAACGACACAAATAAGTGGCTAGATGACTCTGTTCTGCAAGCATATTTCACCACCTTCAACAATCACCCTACAACCGTACTGTCCAAATCTTTATTTATTGACCCATCAGTTACTGAATTGTTAAAGGCTGAACAAAATGAAACTGTTAATATCCAATTACAAAATATAGGTATCTCATCTTACAAGTATGTGTTCTTTAGTCTAAGTAACAGTAAGAATAAAATATGTTATAGTGGTAGTGTCTCTGAAAACCATGATGAAGGCTCACATTGGAGCCTATTGTTCTGTGACATCTCTAACAAGGTAGCCTACCACCTTGACTTCTTAAATGTCCTCAATGTTGAATCGGCTGAAAAATTAGCAAGTAAATTGGGGTTTACCCTCAAAACTGTTGTCTGTTATCAACAAAATAACAACTTTGAATGTGGTTTAAATGTACTTGTTAATGCTAAGCTATTCCTTCATTACTTTTTTTCTGTAAAAAATCAAAGCTGTGACTTTCAAAACTGGTTTAATCAATGTACTTTAGTGTCAGGTAATGAAATAAATGTATCAGAAAATCAAAACGCACGATCACGTGAAGTTAAACAACGTGAAAATAACAGTTCTGATAAACTCTCCACAGTGAAATTAAGCCTGAAAAAGTATAATGGAAACATATGGAGGGTAGTAAAATGTAAGAGAAATGCACAACCAAAAACTCCAGTCAAACCACCACTTGAGCCAATAGACCTATCCAACAGTTACTCCATCCTTTCTAACCACACTCCTAAAACTTGCCTTCCTGAAAGCCCTTCAAGTCGTAACTCCTTCCGTAACCCATCTAGAAAGTCCTCTAGTACTCAAAAAGAAAAAACAAACAATAAATTCATAGTTGAACCTATCTCCTCTTCTAATACTCCTATTCCCAAACCAAAAGACCCTTGTACTGCTGTCCTTCCTCACTTGAAAATATACAGTGATAGCCATGGAAGAGATCTCTCTTTTATTCTGGAGCGAAGGTTGAAAGGTAAATTTAATGTATTTATGTACTATGAATATGTATGTATTTTATGTACTGTGAAAGCTAATGCTAAAATGGAACAGGTATTAGACAGCATAGGCTGTGACAGGAATATAGGTAGTGAAAATGTTATGGTTGTTATAGCAGGCACAAACAACTTTGATGTTAATGGCCGCTGTAACAGCTTTTTAACGGAGCTAGATTCCTTCCTAAAAAGTAAATCTAGTCCAAAAATCCTCCTTGTTGGTCTACCAGCAAGACACGATTCTCCTTTTATGAACCCGGTTGTAGATAAAGTCAATTGTGATCTGTTATCCCTATCCAACCGCCATAATAATGTATCTTTTGTCCCATTGCAGTCTATTTCCCGTGACCTATTTACAAAGCATGGGCTACACCTCAATTACAAGGGGAAGGTAGTCTTGGCAGACCTTCTCATTAATTCATTGAACCCTTCATCTAGTACACTTCCATCACACTCCAACCATCACTTCTCTACCCATCATGTCAGAACATTAGGTAATCCTTTGGATAAAAATCCTGTTCATAACCAGTCTAGTTCCTTTAAACCAGATAAGCCATTCCCAACCCGTGTCTTCGTCAATAATCTTTTTTTAGGTAAAGCCCAAAAACATCCAGAAATCCCATGGGCCCACCATCTCAAAAGAGGGTGGGGACTCGGAACACTAGCCTCAAAGTTATGCACCAAAATATAAGAGGGCTGCTTAGCAAACTTAATAAGCTAGAAAAATTTATAGACGACGAATCCCCAGACTTATTCTGCTTAACAGAACATAGCTTAAAATCAAATGAAGCTGAGAAATCTCTAATTAATGATTACAGATGTGTGACTTCCTACTGTAGGTCAGGGAAAAAAGGAGGCGGTGCTGGCATATGGGCTAAGCCTGGCTTAGGCTGCAAACCTCTTGATTGTAGTGACTTTTGTGAGGAGGGAATTTGTGAAATTGCTGCTGTGTCAATCCAAATCGATATTAACATAAAAGTTTAATTAATAGCTGCATACCGACCACCATCAACACTGTATTACGATTTCTTATACAGAATAACATAATGTCTGAATAAATATGCTAACTGACACAGTACAGTTGTTGTAATGGGAGACCTCAATATTAATTTAGCTTGTGATACAGTTCCAGCGCAAAAACTCATTACCTACATGGCATCCTTTGACTTGCAAAATATTATAACGTCATATACTAGAGAAGCACATGGATTTCGCAGTCTTATTGATCATGTGTTTACTGATAATAAGAGTGTTGATAGCTCAGTTATCATATCAGGACTCTCTGACCACAGTGCCCAAACTGCAACTTTTCATTTTAATCACATCATTCAAACCCCAAAAGCCCTATATAAATATGAGAGACTTTTTTCAAACTCAAATATAGAATCGTTTTCGTATCATCTATCTAAGGAAACTTGGTATGAAATATATAATGCAGCAGATTTGCAAACAAAGTTTGGAGATTTTTTATAAAAAATTACCCACTTGTTCAAAAACTCTTTTCCAATGAAAAAAAAAGAAAATAATTAGAATAAACCTCGAAAAAAAATCCATTCAAATGAAATAACAAAAGTCAAGGAACAGCTACTCGTTTCAACATGACAAAACATCTTGAATCCTCCCATTATTTGAGTCAAAATTACAGAAAATTGAAAACCCAGAATAGACGATTAATAAGAGAGAAAAAGTCTGAGGCAACACTTCAAAGAATAGAGAAGTCCGATAACAAAGCTAAAGCAATATGAGATATAATAAACCAGAGTAGACAGTCCTCTAATATGAAACCCTCCGAAATAATTCTTGAGAATGAAGACCATGAGCCGATCAGTGACCCCAAAGAAGTGTCCAACAAGCTAAATACATACCTTGCAGACATAGGGAAAAATGTCAACCTCCACCCCCAATAACTCTCCAAATTCACACATGATTAACCCCAGCTCCATGTTTCTATATCCAACAACTGAGGAGGAGATCTTAGATACGATCAAAAGCTTAAAAAAACAAGAAATCGGCTGGTGTTGATGAAATATCACCCTTCTTATTAAAAAAGATTGCAGCTTACATAGCAAAGCCTTTAGGCCACTTAGTTATTGTTTCATTTTTAAATGGTTCATTTCCCGAAGCACTTAAGGTGTCTGTAATAAGACCAATATTCAAAAAATGGGACCCTAAACTTTGCAGTAGTTACAGGCCAATAACCGTTGTATCTGCCTTCTCTAACGTATTTGAAAAGATCATGCTAAACAGGATGTGGAATTTTCTAGAAAAACATAAAATAATTTTCAAAAACCAACATGGATTCTTAAAAGGTAAATCCACCACATCAGCAATGTATAACTTTATAGCTGAGGTGATACGAGAACTAGACAAAGATAATTATTCGGCTGGTCTCTTCTTCGATTTAAGTAAAGCCTTTGATATGGTTGATCATGGTTTGCTACTTGATAGAATGTATGAAGTGGGGGTGAGAGCTCTGGACTGGGTTGAAGCGTATCTTTGCGGCAGGAGCCAATTTGTTGAAATAAGGGCAATAGATGAGGCTGGTTGCATGAGATCCTATCCCTCTTCTGAGAAATCCATTGTAAGAGGTGTACCACAGGGCTCCGTTCTGGGGCCTGTCCTTTTCCTCCTTTTCATCAACAACATCCCCTCCTGCACCACATCCTCAAAATTATCACTATTTGCTGACGATACCTCCCTTTCCATATCTAGCTCCACTTTGTACAATCTGGAACAATTATCTTTTTCTGAAGCAAATAATTTAATTCAATGGTTTGACGACAACTTACTAAAAATTAACACTGAAAAAAAAAATCAGCTTATAAATTTCCATTTAAATAAGAGACGAGATGTTGGGTTTAGTCTCCTCCTGGACGAGACTGAGGTCCACCCAACAGCAAATGTAAATTTTTTAGGGTTGATCTTGGACGAGAGACTTAGTTTTTGCAGCCATGCCAAACACATTTCAAGTAAACTCAGTTCTAGAATTTTTGTTCCACGCAATCTCAGAAACAATGAAAATCTCAATGTGCTGCTGATGGCTTATTATGGTCTCATTTATCCTCATCTGGCATATGCTGTTGCAATTTGGGGATTTGAGAGCAAACAAACCAAATTTATTTTCAAAATCCAAAAGATGGCTGTGAGAACTATTTTCTCCTTGCGTAAGCGTCAATCCTGCAGAGAGTACTTTTTCAATTCAAAAATCTTGACTTTTCCCTCCATATACATTTTAGAAACCTTGACCTTTTTTAAACGAAACTTTCCTGAATTTGACTTCTCTACTAAAAATCAATACACATTGCGCAACTCATTTAACTTGACAATTCCTAAACACAAAACTTCTTTTTTCAAAAAACACACATTGTACATTGGCATAAAGCTTTTCAACTCACTTCCATTATCCCTTAAGTTGGAACCAAGCCTTTCAAAATTCAAAAAAACAATTGAAACATAAATTGCTAAGTATAACCTGTTATAGCGTCCAAGAATTCCTGAAATGTTTTGAAAGCTCTAATTTGAAATTATTATTGTAAATATTAGAAAATATTAGTAATCGATGTATAGTATAGTATATTTGTATTGACCTGGCTAATGCAAAATGTATAATTGTTAATTTGGCCCAATAAAATGATTTGATTTTATTTGATTTGATTTGAGACAACTTATAACAGACATAGCATACGTTGATTAATTACGGCTAACTACTTTGAATCGTTCGTTTGAAATTTTATAAAATTCCTTCAATCTTTTCAATTAAAATTAATTTTTCCTATTTATCTTGTTTATTTTAGATTTTTTTAAACTTAATTCGACTTGCTTCGATTCACTTAGGTTTATTTATTTATTACTAAATCTCTTCTTTACTCTAGCTTCAACTACCACATTTATTTTTATTTTATTATAAAAGGTAGGTTTTGACCACTCACACAGGCTTCTTAGAACATTACTTACGTATGGTATTATTTTGACTCAGGCAAAGCATCAAAGCAAAGAAAAAGTAATCGATGTCAATCAAAGGAAATTGAAAGTAATATAAGTGAATACAATTTATAATGACTATATTCATGGGATGCTATAAAGGCTAAAAATTAGATGTAGGTGTTATCATTAAATATGGTTTTTGTCTTTGTGGATATTAGATCTTAGAGTCAACACAGAAGTGAGCACAAAAGTCTTATAATTGGTGATAGATAACATAACCCTGATTAGGTTTAAGCTATATGTACACTGGAACAAGTGTTTAAAATTGCATCAAAGATAATTGATCCCAATAAAAGCATATGTGAATGAACTTAATTCGAAGTTAGCACATATATGTCAAATTGGAGTTATTTGAATCGAATGAAAGGAAACTTAAAAGAATCCATGCACATAAAATTTAATTGAAGGGAGATAAGGTAAACTAGATTTTAAAAATTTAATCAAAGTGTTTAGAAGGAAATATAACAAATCAAAGAGATTCGATCTGAACTGAAGTGATTTTAAGTGAATCATAATTAATTTATATAAATCTAATCGATTTGGAATTAATAAATATGGATCGATTATTTTATATGGATAAAAGTAATTAATCGAAACAAATTATAATAATATTAGGTTAGCTAATATGAGTTTAGCTAATGTGAGATAAAGTTAGGTGTGGTGAGGTTAGGGTAGGCGAGAGCTGGTAAGGCGAGATTAGGTGAGTTAAGGTGAAGGAAAGGGAAGTAAAATAAAGGTAAACGAAGCATATATTAATTTAATTAAGTTTTTATAAGCTTGTAAGACGCCAAAAAACTAGTGGCTATTTTTAATTGAGGATATAATTGTAGGTAAGCTAAATAAGTCGTCACCGTTGTATGTTTAAGTTGCATTTCAAAAAGTTATCTGTGCAACATTTAACTGAAAGACAGTTATTGGGAAACTGTGTAATTATCTTGTAGAAATGTTCTAAGTGTTTCAATGAGGTGAGTTTCAGATTGATGTAATAACATGCTCCCAAAAAAATCATTAACTAGATCAAGAAACGAACGTAGGCCACTTAAGCTCATTTTATGTCATTCTACAGATTAGTCTTCAGAAGTAGAAGTAATAATAAACTTAAATAATAATAAATAATAATAAACCTCAGAATATTCATAATAATAAACTTTTGTATTATATTTACGATTACAAGTTATGATTCATTTGCCTCGACAACAAACAGATTAAGTGTGCTATCTGTAAGAAAATAAACATAATTATGTAAACAAAAACTATATAAATACCACTAACTACGATGTAAATCCATCATTTTAACCTAACTAAACAAAAATCCAAAACATCATGTGATCGTAACTAAAAGTCTATAACATAATTAATTAATTAGTTGTTGGTTAAATAATATTAGTCAAATAAATACGTATTAAAAATATGCATGTTATTTTGCATGTTCAATGTTATTTTTGCATGTAAATCAAGCTTCGACTAAAATATATAGTTGACGTAACTGTTGATAGCGCACGTTAAAGCAGCGTCTAATGAAGGCTTTTAAAGTTAGTGAGGTCAAAAAGAGCGTAGGTTTAGTTAAAGAGTCAAAGGCGCTCATGAACAATACGTCAACCTTTCACATTTCATTTATATTCACCTCTAACTCATATAAATGGAAACTTAAAGCGTTCTATTGCACGTTCTATTCTAAACTGGCTCTATTGCATTGTTTTCAGTAATTAATAATAAACAGAAAATTTTACAATCAAAGGTTTGTATAGTTCTGATCTAAAAAATTTCTTTATTATTAAGTGTAAATATAATGACATGGTAATATTATTTCACCTCATTGGCTATAAACGATTTTTACCCTACGTGCAAAATAGTACATTAGTATTTCTACATTAAAATTTTAAATATAGCCCTTACCAATTCATATTTTGAAGAAGACAGTTTCATGTACAAAGCTAATGTACTTTTGCCTTGCATAGTATATACTACCAGAGTTCACTTTAGCCTTTATTTAAGAACTCTATTTGTTTAACAATACACTGTCAAGCACATCAGACCTATTTACCAGTTTAAAGCTTAACCTCCAACTGCAGGAAAAGACACCAATTGAATGTATTATTAGGTTTGCTTTAAAAAAAACTGATAGCACTAGGTATTGGGCATTACTTCACAAGAAGACTACACAAAATAAATAAGAAGAGGTACAATGAAATAAAGCAATTCTATGGTCTTTGGTGGAGGTAGATATATGAGTGGGTTTACATTAAGGAACCACAGGATTACGGTTATATCACATAACATAGATTTCGTATTTATATTTTTAACTGAACTTAAATGACACTATATGGACTAAAGTGATATTGGTTGTTACATTTCACAGCTGGCCGTTAGTGACTGACTAAGTTCTCGTTTGATTTTATATTTTTATGACGGTGGACCCTTTATAAAACTAGCTTAATGTATCTTCTGATCTCTAAGTTGATTTTAATGCAACCACCTACATTAATGTAGGCATAGGGCACATGCAGCGCATGTAGGGTTGTGTCATCACAATTTTATATTAGATTAATGGAAAGGCATCCTTTCCAAATATTTTCTTAAGTTTACTACTACGCCAGAAATATTACTAGTTTTAAAAATACAAGATATTTTTGAAAGTGTAAGAGCTTACAAGTATATCTACATAGGTTTTGTAGAACATCATTGAAAAGGTAATGGTTTCATAACTGTTGTCTAATAAACGTATTTTTAAAAAATATCTCTTTTTTATTATATAGGCAGCCATTTTTACCTTGCATTGCCCACCCACATGCGCCTCACCTGTTTGAGGTTGCTATAACGGAAATCAAAGGGTGAGCCAGTATATTACAAGAAGAACGGTCCTGACAAAATTACTTGCTCCTGCGGCCATTTTTCCAACCCAGCACTCTGCTGCAATGGTATCGTCGAAAGCCAGTGTGCTAACAAACTCTTTCACTGACTCATCCAAATAATGTATTAATTTATAAATTAGTTAGGCAAATTTGCAAGCTAAACCCCTTGCTTTTCTTTACAACACTCATGTACAGGCGAGACTCATGTGGATGGGATTATTCTTTGTAAAAAGAACATCAAACAAAAAAAGAATAAAGTTTATAGAAATACAGATTTGAAATCGTTATAGACAGAACCAAACTTTAAATTTAGAAACGTGTATTTTTTTGTCTTTTTTAATAATGTACTTCAAAACCTATGCTAATACAGTATATGTGTTTATTCACTTCTTGTAACCTCTCGCCTATTCTAATATTTCCTGTTTTTAACATTAGTAAACTTTGACGTAGTGAAACATTTTGGTGTTTTTTCACGCCCCTTTTCAAAAACGCTTTTAACAGTTTTCAACCCTCGAAAAAAACTTATATTTCCTTACATTAATGCAAGTGGTTCCAATAAAATTCACTTCAAGACCCTAAATTTACATGAGGATGAATTCAACTTATCTTAATACATGAGCATCAAGATAAGTTGAAATTTGTTTCATAAAAATGCTCAGGGAACAAACCCCTTTAAAATAAGGTCTCACTTAATCCACCTTTAATTTTGAAAATATTCCAAAAACTACCCTTATGATGCGCTTAGGAGATTTCAAAATAATTTCCCCGAGTTCTACGGTGTAAATAAGGGGCGTTTAATTTGTTTTGAATGATCTATCTCGATTGGTGTGGCCTATATTCATCGTGTATGGATGATCTGACTCGCTAGTCCCAAGTCACTTGAGACGCACCAGGTCTACAACAATTGACGTTGAACAAACAGCGCCAAGTAAACCGTGCCATTGTTTAACTTGGTCTATTGATAACGCTGTTAGCACAATAATAGCAAACTGTAGTAACTCTACCTCCAACCAATAACTGCTACACGATTTCTTTCGTCTTTTTATCATGTTAAAGATGTACAATAGCTACCTGTTTTAATTAGTTATAATTAATTCAAAAAATATTTGATATTGTTAGAGTGTATGATTCACTACAATAAATTTTATAGTATATCAAAATAAAAATCACCCATAAAATGGTGTATGCATATTTGTTCCTATTCTCTATTAAGAGTTAATAAAAATAAGATTCCATGATTGCTTTGTTAAAAAAGACATATTGCTGTTAAATCAAGCACTAAACTACTGTGTTGTTACTTTGTGGTTGGCTGACCAGGATTTGCTTTTTAAATAATCTTACTAATATGATAAATGTGAAAGTTTGAGTGTTTGTTTGTTTGTTTGTTTGTTTGTGTGTTTGAAGTTCAATCACACATACACCACTGGATGGATTGGGCTGAAATTTGGCATGATGATAGCTTACATTCCCATAGGCATATTCAAAAATCCTTATCTCAAAAATCCTTTCGGGCTCCGCCCCAGTGGCTCTGTAATTCCCCATGTTAACCTTATGAGTATTCATATTAAAAAGGGAATTAAAGAATTAAGTCAGCTGTTTCAACTAAAAAAGTTGGTTCTATGATATGGAAAAGCATTAAAAAGTTATAAGATTTACCAACAGGGTGCAACACTGTATTTTTTTTTTTTTTTTGCATTTATGAAAACAGCTAATTTGAACTGAGCAGCAACAAAAAACGGTGATTCGCAATGAGAACTGTCAAAGTAGGATTGTTTACAGTTATGTTTATGTTTTTCATTTCATGAATAATCTGTGATATTTTGCGAATTGTTGATAATTTATTTTTCTCTATTCTTTAGGTGAAGTGGTAGAACATTATGGCTATGGTAGATGCGTAATACTATAGAATACTGTAAATTTAAAAAAGCAAATTTTATCAAACTGTGTCCTCTCTTATTGCAAACGCAAAGCTTGAGTATAACTGCAATAAGCATTTTATAGGTACTTATATTCCAACCCCGTACGAAAGACGGGTACTCTGATAGTATAATATATAAGACTTACCATCTTGAAGCAATCTAGTTTTTGTACTCAGTGTACAGCTGTTTCGGCTTCATAAAGCCATCTTCAGCACATTCTTCTAGAGGTCAATTCATTATAAATATGCGAACATTCTGGTTCTTGTCAACTTTTTACAACACATTTTACACAGCATAAAAGATGAAAACATAAACTTTGGTAGGCCTACCCTACTTGTATGTCGCGACATAACCTCACTTTTGACCCAAAAAGTGAGGGTTTTGTGGTCAAAAGTGAGGTTATGTCGCGACATACAAATACAAAGGGTACATACAAAGGGTAGTACTATATGTTTAATTACATTTAAAATATTGAATATATATAAAGCTGTTAGATTGGTTTTAGTTTTAGTTTTTTGGTCTGATTTTACATGAGATAACATTTTGATTCTACCTTAGATTTCTTAATTTCAAGGGAAATGACCGTATCTTTTTCTTATAATGTACAATGTGAAAACTTTTGAATTTGGTTTTAATTATTGTTTATTTATTATTTCAGTGTTGTATATTTTAAAACCACATCAATTGATGGTGCAGAGAAATATTGAGTATATCCTATTCTCTAATAAGAGCTATGTCTGTTAGTCTGTAGGCCTAATATATACCTCGAAATCCAGCCTAAGGATTTTGACTAAATTTTGGAATTAGGGACTTATAGCCCTAAAAACGTGATTGGTGACAGCCACTACCGTAAGAAAATTCGTATTTTGCTTCACGACTAATTTGAAAATTTAAAAATTAAATATTAACCCTACGAGCAATTAATGTTATTTGTAATGTAAGCTAGTTTGCGTAATTTTATGCAAAAATAAACAATGCTTTCGATTTATGCCCCCTTCCACAATATAGCACTAAAAGTCTTTCAGGGGAAGTCTTCTAAAATAAAAATTACATACTGAAAAGGCTTGGCAAAGAGTAAAATCTAGTGACGCAAGTTTTGGTGAAAAAGCGAAAAGTTTAAAATTTAATTTAACCAAATGCAGAATAGTATGCAGGCCGTTGGACTTCTCAACTAATTACAAAATGGTCAACATAAATTTTAAAATATAGAATATTTACAGTCACAAGAAAGTGTTCATTGTTAGCTGACATAAGTAAACTACCAATGACAACAAAGGTTTAAAATCGGTCGGTATTTTACGTAGGTAATTTATGTAGGTATTTTACGTAGGTATTTACGTAGACAATTTAAGTTATTGAAACATGTTTGATTACATGAGTAAACGTCTTCCAAATATGTTTTAGTACATAACACATGTGATGCTAATTTTAAACGTTAACTTGTCGTTGTATTCATGGATCATATACATTTATGAATAAAATAAAATCTCACCTATTTACTTGTTTGGTTCCAGTATAATTACTATACGTGGTTAGACCCACTATGATAATTCGTAGTATTTCTTGACATTCACTCTACATAAATCTTAATAAGCAAAGAACCTGTACTTGGTCCTATCATTAATAAATTAAATGTTGTTATTCATAAAAATAGGGTTTTTTTATCTAGCAACTGTTTTAAGTGGAATTGTTGTCTCTGAATACTATTATTTTTTAAATCCATTGCACCATAACGCTTACATACATTCAAAGGTATTTATCATTCCATTTTACAACTACAAATAGATACGTGAATCTACGTAAATACGTAGAACGCGTACGAATTACGTTTTACGATCACTATCACTTTTTTATAAACGAAACTTTTTTGTCTGAGGCTTGTACAGCCCCATACGTAAAATACCCCCGCCGCAGCAAACCTGCAGACTAAGCGAATTTCCATTTGACTGATTGGATTTACACTGAAATGTCTACTTAAAAATATAACATTTATTCTTGATTTAAATAGAATTAGTTTAACAAGTACTTAGGTTTGCTGCATCAGGGAGGGTAAAACTGTTTTTTTTTTAATTTGAATAGTTTCGTAAGAAATAAAAACATTTTCCAAATTTGATCAAAATATGTTCACAAACAAGCAAACTACAACAGTTTACTTATTCTCCATAAGAATAACATGGGAATTTTAAATTTACAATTTTTTTGAATTTTCTCCGTAACAATTAGGCGCATAATAACGCTTCAATATACTAAGTTATTTGTTTTTTTAAGCTCTACAAAATGGTTTGGAAAGAAATTGCTAAATTTTATGTTTTTTGGGTCAAAAATGGGAAAACCTATTTTTACCCCATAAAACCCCCCGTAAACCCCCGTTCACATGGTCCGATCATGCTGGATCGCGAACTCGTTCGAATAAACGTACGTTTACACGTTTGTACCAAATTTCATCAAAATCGGATCATTTTTGCTCGAGTTATCGTGCTGACGGACACACATATATATATATATATTTATATATATATATATATATATATATGTATAAATATATAAATATAGATATATATATATGAATTTGAACGGATGGTGTTTTTGGCCTCTAGGGACCTCAAAACGAAAAAAAAATCGGTCCCGCGTCCAGGTCTTACCATGAGTACTACGGTAATAGCTTATTCCCTATATGGGAAATTCGCTAAAAATAAAACTGTGATATATTGATCATTTTATTAAAACAGTAAAGTCCTTTGTATTTATTTCGTAATCTGTTTTTCACTAAAGTAAAAATATGTATTTGAACTTGAGTGAATGAATACCACGTATTTTAACAGTAACTACATTATAATAGGATGATAAATATTTGTGTATCTAGAAACATTTCTCTTATATGCAGCAAAGGCAATTTGCACTAGTGTTACACATTATATTTTTTCTACAGTTATTTAAAAGCATGGAAATAATTAGTCTTTCAAACACTAAACAACACGTTTTAGGTTGAAATCCAAGCGTTGAACGACATGGGAAACACTGCACCAGCTGTTCGTAGTCGTAGTATTTTTAAGTAACAACCACGAATACAAGACATTTTCAAGCGTACACGTATTACGTGGCTAATAAAAGCATACATGTTTTTCTCGTTTGGTTGGAATACTGGAGTGTGACAAAAAATGAGTTTGTCAAAAGTAAGTAGTTGTCAGGTAACTGTAGGAAAAAGAATATCTTTGCTGTTTGAATTTTCAGTTACAAGATCATTTCGGTGCGGATGCAATGACTTTGGTAAATTTGGTGTCTCAAGGGATCGGATATACCGGAGGAGTCAATTTTATTGGTCAACTGATACTTGAAGAGGTATGTATCTTTTATTTACAATTTAAATTGCCGTAGAAAAGGAAATTTTCTTACAACTTGAATTCGTAATAATTCATACGAATCCACAATGCAAGTCACTGAATTGCTGCCTCACATGATGTTGGTAACCTTTCAATATTACGATGGTGAATTTATTAAATTTAAAGTAGGAAGTATTAGCATAGATCATTGAGTCATATACCATGGTAGATACGTCTCATGCGAAGCTTTACCTTAGTCAAATAAATTCCAATAACTTCCAGTCTAATGCTCTCCAACAAGCTCTATACTACTGCAACTGGACCGACAAGCCTCTAGCATTGAAAAAAGGGCTGCTTGTGATGCAAACGGTGGCATCTAGGCCCCTCAAAATCACCGTCGGGACCATCTTTGCCCTCAGCTTGGAGACTTTTGGTCAAGTGAGTATACCTTTATCATTAGGACTCCAGTACATGGGGAATAGTTATTTTTTTAACTGCTATTGACACTTATACAGTTAGCTTCCAATATTAATATTTCCCTCTATATCACAATAACTGTGATTCAGGTAATTTTTGACATGATATATTTTAATTCACGTATATTTACTTAACATATGACAACAGCTTGGCTTCGCCAAGTTTACAAAAGTTGTCGGCCAGGTCAAATTAATAATCAAAAATAACAAACAAATTTTATAGATTTTTACTTTGTTTATACGAAAATGTAGCCTGTCTACTACTTCCTGGACTACTGGTTCTAAGACGGTTTTTGGCAGACATTTAACCGCAATACTTCACTTTCCATAGAACCGATTCTCGTATTTTCAAATGAAATAGTAAATAAATACAGTTTTTATTTTTGATTCGAGGTTTTTGATTTGAGGTTCGTCATGACGAGAAACCTTGCTTAAAACTATCCATTATTTCATAATTCCCCTTTAAGGTCGTAATTTCTTTCTAAAGGAAACTTTCCATATACCGAATGTTAAAAATGCCTCAGCTGTACAATTTGTTTCTTATTCTTTCAATTTATTACCTTATTAAAATCATGTGTGATTATTTGTTTGTATTACTGTATTCTGTTTTGTTTATTTCAGCTTATCTTAACCAAACAATATTTTGATTAATACTTATAATGTCAAAATGGGGTGATGCTCGTGGGTACCAGCTAGTAACATAGGAACTTCAAAACTGCGTGGCAGCTTCAAAGCAATTATCACAAAATTCATGTTGGCATATTGTGTAGTTAATTCTTGTTCTGTACCGACTCGCCCCTTTCCCATATGGCCGAGATTTGTCATTCGTCATCGTCTAGTAAGTCTAAATACTAAAAAACCACAAATCTCTGCAAAGTATAATAGAGAATATCCTCGAATAGGTGAGAATTCATTTTCTACATATAGAAAATTGACATGTCCCTTTACTAGTATACAGGATATCTCATGTAAAGAAGGATATATTCCTTTTTGTCTCTTACGTATAAGTGCATGATATCATTTTGTCAAAAATACTTTTGTATGTATATGTTTAAGTTAGAATAAGTCATCTTATACAACATATTATTGTAAATTGGTTCTTGACCGTTGGAAGGTAAAAATAAATGATAATAAATAAATAAGTGTAATTTTCACGTAGCTAAAACCAACCAGTGATTGGTGGGATTTGAACCCAATCACCTTTACAGAATCCCTACACCTCCCCCCTCCCCCCTCTGTAAGTTATTGATAGTTTGGTTCACGTATAGAATACACTATCAATTACTTACAGGTGTAATTATTCTGATGATACACCATCATTGCCTTTCAAGGGTTACGAAATAAGCAATGGCGTCTTGAATGCTACAATATTCAACCCGCTCTACAAACGTTAAGCCCACTCGTACTATTTCGCAGCCATAGACCTCACAAAATAGACAAGTCCACTAGAGGTTAGTATCTTTGCCTTCAATGCATCTTACTCATTATTAGAAATCATTATTTTATATTCACAATTTTGAATTTTAGTAAGTTATTTGTGGAGCAACAGTTTTATACCCCTGTCTTAAGCCACTATCTAAAGCCACATTTGGCATTTTAGAGTTACGCTATCAGCACTATTACATCAGAATTTGTCGTTTGGTTAAGTTTTATTACACTGATGACGTTTTTGTGTCTTATTTAAAAATGAATTAGGTTTCATAGTCTTGAGGTTTTACCGTAAGATTTTTATGTCGTAAGATTCTGTTTAACTAATCGACTTAAAACAAAGATACGTAGATTTTTCAAGTCAATACACTTTTAAATAAGCGTACCTTTTGAAATTTACATAAAATGGTTAAGGCATGGTCACGCGCACATACGTGCCACTTATACAGGCCCTATTGTACTAACTAGCTATTGTAGCTATTCACCAGTTACTTGAATGAATAAAAAAAGAGAATTATAAAATAAGGTTAAACAATTTGTATTTTGTAATAAAAATCAGATGGTTGACATGTAACCACATAATACGGAAGATTTAATCATACAAAGAAGTAAATGTTTCGCTATCACGTCCTCTCCCTGTTGCTATGAGTTGCTATAAAGACAATAAGATACAGGATATACGTTAACGTCATTCCTATAAGATTACTCTGCTAATTACATTAGTGTTTGTGCATTTTGTCTTGACGTAGGATGGATCGTTTTGATATTCTCGTTGAATAATACACACTAAACTGTTTTAATAAACGATATAGGCTAACAACATCTATTATAAGAGGTAAAAGCTAAAAATGTGTTTGAAGTCTCAAAATAGCTGCCGTAATTGCAAAAGCATACACGTTAAAAACGCTAATAAAAATTCTAATTATGAATTTTTATTTTTTCAGGTTTTTCAAGATGGACTCCCCTTTCACCCAGTTGCCCATTGATATATTACGCGCTTCGAACATCTTATTTCCTGGGTATACACCTGTCAAAATGCTCTTCTCTCTGTTGCGATTATCGTATTGGTTTTTCGCATATGTCACTATATCTTGCCTCAACAACAAAGAATGGGAACATAAGAACTATATTTCTATTGTGTGCGACATGATGGTGCTCATAATAGGCATCTTCCTGGAGTTCAGTTATTTCATGAGTAAAGGTTCAGCAAACCTATTGTTGGACATTTTGGAACAGCCTTTTGACGACTACCCAGAAAACTCCGTTCATTCCGGTATAGTACGGAAATACCTAAAGAATCGTCGAACTTGTATACAATTGTTCATTCTGGCTACCTTGGGGGTTACGGTACCCACTATTTATTCGTATTTCACAACAAAACAGACAGAAGAAGAATGTTCTCATTTGATCTACGGATATATTTGGCACACGAAGTACTATGACTACATAATCTTGCTGAATTTGTTCAGTGTCACGACTGCTACAATGACGTTCACACGGTGGAACATAGGGATGTGCCTTATAGTAATGAGAGTTAACGCTCAAATAAGATTGCTCTGTGCGGATTTGGACTCCATCGATGAGTATATAGATCCTTTGGAAGTTGAATTGAAGAATTATAATTCTGAAACAAAGGATTTAAGAGCAGTAGAACACCGGTTTCTTTCCAACAACTCAAATGAAATAAACATTTATAAATCATTTAAGATATATCTCAAGATTAAAAAAGTAGAGAAACAGGTCCACACATTTCTGATGAAAATTGTGGAACAACATGTTGATATAATTGAGTAAGTTTAACCTAATTGTATTGTATGTTGTTTCAAAATTAAATGTTAAAATTTTAATTTATCTGACCAAAGGGAAATATATTACTGTAATTCTTAATAAGGATAGGTCTGTGTTTACACAAATTACAAGGTTAGTTGCCATTTCCCTGTTTAGACACAGAAAAGAACAGTGTGTTGTAAACAATTCAATATCAACAATAGATTCCGGAGAAAATCTCAATTAAGACCTTTTAATTTTACTAAAAATTGGGTTTTAATTTATAAAATATATTACTTGATTGCAATGTAAACAAAGTATTTTAGACAGTGCAAAGTTCCGTGGAGAACAGTCAATTTACCTAAAGTTGGAATTTGAAACAACCAGGAAAACTTAGGATGTAGCCAGATGCAATTTTAAGGCCATGAAAAGGCGTATATGTATGTATGTCGAATGAATTTTACTTTACAATTCATATTACCTAAACAAATTAAATTTAATATTTTGCACAAAATTTGGAAATTTTCATATTGTAAAAAAACATGTTAAATTGTTTTACTGAGTATATTCATCTAGTTGGCTAGTTAGTTATGTTTTAGTTGTTATGAAGGTCTCAGATTTCAGAGAGTGATATATATTTCGGGTTTTCACTTATATAATCACCGTCACATGAAGTCCTCAAATGCAGTTATCAGTAGCCAAAATGATAGAATCCGAAACTGTACGGTTGATTTTCAGGATATCACTAGCTGGAACTGTACCACCCTGTTTGGGAAATAGTTGATGACTAACCCAGAGGTTTTAAACTTAAAATGTTAAACTTAAACTTAATGCAGGTCTCCGAAAAGGCCTAAAATAATATCTCTGTGTTTTACTCCCCTTCATTACAAAACTATGTTTAGCCAATCTAATTACCTCAATATTTATCTCTACACAAATGTTGTCTTCACTTAAAACAGTAGGTAAAAGTAATTACGAAGCTCGATGGAGAAAGTCGATAAAAATATAATGTGATATCTGATGACTCCGCTAAATTTTGTGGATGCCTCGTCACCTAGTAATTACCCAGTTAGTTCATTAATTAGTTATTCATGCCAACGCAATTCTTACATTTTCAGGTAGTGGTTTATTTATATTTTCATGTTATAAATTAGTAAATCACAGCTCATCAAACACTGGATTAGGGTGTTTACGGCAATGGGCACGATCAACCTCAGGGCAAAACATTTCCTTTAAAAAACACAGTTTACAGCCCTTCCTAACTCCTCAACCTAATGGTTAATTTATTATATATTTCCATGTCCCAACCCTCACCTATCCATTTCACTGTTTCATTATTCCACAGACACACCCCACCAGTTTTCAATCAGTAACAACCATTTACAAATTAGCACCTATGGCTACAGTTGCTAACGCACTGATTACTGCAATAAGCACATTACTGTACAATGGACACCCGGCTTTACTCTGCTAGCATCGACTACACAAATAGTGCACACATAGCTAGCATATCACAGTCATAATTGTGTAACTTGACTTGTACTTTTTGTTTGGCTGCACCAGGAAAGTCAAACTCACAGACGCCACCTTTCGTTATACTACTTTGATCTTCATCGAGGTGGGTGCGATCGCCGTCGCAATGGCTATCCCACAGTTCATTTTGGTAAGTAATAAATAAGCAAATACATAAGTTTTCCCACAAGGGAACAAGGATCTAATGAAGTGCTATTTCTCAATAAATTGTAGTTTTAAAACAGCTTTATACACATTCAATTTGGAAATTCCATGAACAAAATTGTGGGAAACCAGTAAATATAGCATTTTACAAGTAAAGTTTATCCGTGGACTTCGTGACAGAGGAATTCGAGAACAGATTCTCCAGCAAGGGAACGACATCAGTTTTGAAAAAGCAGTTGAAATTTCACTAGCACTTGAAGCTGTTTAAATGCGGTACCGATATAGATGTTAAACAAATTTCTAAATCCAGAGTGTCGAAAAATATTTGAAGTTTCACATCTACGATAAAGAAAGAGGAAAAAGCTAATAATCGTCTGGAAACTTTAAGAGAAGAAATCTACTTACAGAACTTGGATTAGAAAATACGTGTTTACGCTATAGGAAGAATAATCACAAAGCATCAGAATGTAGATCCAAGAATATTCATTGCAAATCTTGTGGAAAGCAAGGCCACATCGGGAAAGTCTGCATTCATCTCTTCAAAAGCCTGGTTTATACGGGTAGAGTTGTGGGTAGAGTAGAGTTTCTAGTAGAGAAACTCTACCCACTAGCGCCTAGTAGCTAGTATAGTAGATAGTAGGTGGTAGAGTAGAGTTACTAGCAACATGTGACATAGTAGCTCTACTCTACTACCCCCACCACTAGCGAAATTGTCACTCTCCTGTACACTATACTTGTGTAAATATAATCCGTTGGCAGTAAACTAGAGTTTCTAGTAGAGTGACACTGTCTTAAAACTGGTTTTGAACACTCATTTTGGGAATTGAGCGAAGAGGAACACAGTTCACAAACTGTCATCAACACTCTACTATGTGTGAACAGTCGCTTGCTTAAAATTGGTAGAGTGGACAAAAAAGTAGCTCTACTATAAACTCTACACTACCCACAACTCTACCTGTGTAAACCAGGCTTAAGGCAGCCAATAAACGAAGTACAGTGATCAGAATCAGAAAGAAGTTACGTAGATTTTGACTATGACTGCAATCAGGTAAAAACTGCACCCATTTATTAAAATTTAGGTGAAACTCGATGATCCTTTTGTAGTAACAGTCAAGGTTGGTAGAATTTCAAAACAATTTGAAATAGATTTTGGCAGTCAAGTTACTATATTATTATTAACTGATTTTCAAAGTTTAAAACTTGATTGTGCGTTGAAATTATCCAATGTTCGTTTATATACAGTTCAATATTTTTCACCAATAACGGTAATTTATATGTCTTAAAAGAGAACTACACTGCTATATAAGTAAGAAGTAAGTAAGAAGCCCTGTAAAAGTAAGTATTTTTTTATAAACGAAACTTTTTTGTCTGAGGCTTGTACAGCCCCATGCGTAGAAAAATAAAACTGTGATATATTGATCACTTTATTTAAACAGTAAAGTCCTTTGTATTTATTTCGTAATCTGTTTTTCACGAAAGTAAAAATATGTATTTGAACTTGAGTAATTGAATACCACGTATTTTAACAGTAACTACATTATAATATGATGATAAATATTTGTGTATCTAGAAACATTTCTCTTATATGCAGCAAAGGCAATTTGCACTAGTGTTACATATTATATTTTTTCTACAGTTATTTAAAAGCATGGAAATAATTAGTCTTTCAAACACTAAACAACACGTTTTGGGTTTAAATCCAAGCGTTGAACGACATGGGAAACACTGCACCAGCTGTTCGTAGTCGTAGTATTTTTAAGTAACAACCACGAATACTAGAAATGTTCAAGCGTACACGTATTACGTGGCTAATAAAAGCATACGGGTTTTTCTCGTTTGGTTGGAATACTGGAGTGTGACAAAAAATGAGTTTGTCAAAAGTAAGTAGTTGTCAGGTAACTGTAGGAAAAAGAATATCTTTGCTGTTTGAATTTTCAGTTACAAGATCATTTCGGTGCGGATGCAATGACTTTGGTAAATTTGGTGTCTCAAGGGATCGGATATACCGGAGGAGTCAATTTTATTGGTCAACTGATACTTGAAGAGGTATGTATCTTTTATTTACAATTTAAATTGCCGTAGAAAAGGAAATTTTCTTACAACTTGAATTCGTAATAATTCATACGAATCCACAATACAAGTCACTGAATTGCTGCCTCACATGATGTTGGTAACCTTTCAATATTACGATGGTGAATTTATTAAATTTAAAGTAGGAAGTATTAGCATAGATCATTGAGTCATATACCATGGTAGATACGTCTCATGCGAAGCTTTACCTTAGTCAAATAAATTCCAATAACTTCCAGTCTAATGCTCTCCAACAAGCTCTATACTACTGCAACTGCACCGACAAGCCTCTAGCATTGAAAAAAGGGCTGCTTGTGATGCAAACGGTTGCATCTAGGCCCCTCAAAATCACCGTCGGGACCATCTTTGCCCTCAGCTTGGAGACTTTTGGTCAAGTGAGTATACCTTTATCATTAGGACTCCAGTACATGGGGAATAGTTATTTTTTTAACTGCTATTGACACTTATACAGTTAGCTTCCAATATTAATATTTCCCTCTATATCACAATAACTGTGATTCAGGTAATTTTTGACATGATATATTTTAATTCACGGATATTTACTTAACATATGACAACAGCTTGGCTTCGCCAAGTTTACAAAAGTTGTCGGTCAGGTCAAATTAATAATCAAAAATAACAAACAAATTTTATAGATTTTTACTTTGTTTATACGAAAATGTAGCCTGTCTACTACTTCCTGGACTACTGGTTCTAAGACGGTTTTTGGCAGACATTTAACCGCAATACTTCACTTTCCATAGAACCGATTCTCGTATTTTCAAATGAAATAGTAAATAAATACAGTTTTTATTTTTGATTCTATTAAATCGCATTAAAATAGAGTTACAAAATACTTCAAATGTGTTCACTACATCAATACATTAGCGATTAGCGGGATTTGAACCTCAGACCTCAGTGAATGAATCCCACACTTGTGCACTTTAACACTCACACACCATACTATACAGCTCACCCCCAGTAGTTACTAACACTAATTAATTTGTATGTTGTTCGTTATGTTGCAGATTCTGAATGCTACCTATTCCTACAGCAGTTTAACTTATTCTCTCGTATCTAAATAGTTACCTCGTCCACCTATGTCTCAACTTGTTGTATTTTTACAGTTTGTAAGGTGGAAATTCTTTATGGGAATTTTAAATCAGGATGATGATAGATTTTCGGAGGAAAATTATTTATAAAACTATAAAAACTCATTATATAGTCAAAGGCAGAATAGTAAATGTAAATGCACCGTTATATAAACTATATTGGACTGTTAATGTTGTCACGGAATATAAGATTATATTCATAAGCACCTAGTAAATTATTAATCACAAAAAGTGCATAGCTTACTTCCTACCTATCTTCTGTCACTGACCTCCAATTATTAATTTTATTTGTTATTTACTTATAATTCAGGAGATTTACATAGAATACTGAGACATAAAATAGAAATACTTCCTGCGGTGGCGTCGTCATATAATCCAGCTCCTTCGAAGTCACAACGTTATACGATGATATTTGACCTGCATTTGTGTTAGTTTTTAAATTGAAATTAAACGAAATATCTAAAATACTCTAGTCAAAATCATGTCAACTATTTAACTGTTTCAAGAGGAGAGGGTCTTAAGCAAGCATAAACGATCGTCCTGTGCATCAATTATTAACTGAAGTAGTCGAGAAACTATCATGCACGCCTTGGCTTAGGGTCCTAAATCTTCTTGAGAGCAAATATATTATCTTTTGCGTGGTTGAAACTATTGATTTTACTTTTACATTGTTTTCGTTTGTGAATTTTAAAATAAGTTCTAATTTTATCTTTACTATTCTGAAATGGTAACCATTCGAATGTAGTATTTTAAGCCAAGTATGAATAGAGATGAGTGAGGGATGAGTGGCTCGATCTTGTAGTCTTGTTAGTGGCTAAGGCCGACATGTTCCTTAGACACAGCTGTTAATTAATAGCCCATACATCCAATGGCAACTAAGGGACCTACAGTTTATAGTGGAATCAGAACCACGTTTTTGCCTTGGTATTATCGAATCAGTCTAATCATCAGAATAGTAGTGCGGACGTTAATCCACACCAGAGAGTATCGCATCCACGGTGCATGTCTACAAATATCCACAATTCGTGACCTCCAAGGAGCTGGATTTCAGGACAACGCCACCTTAGGAAGTATTTCTATTTTATGCCTCAGTATTCTATGTAACCATATCTCTTTTAACCATCAATCTCTTTTTCCAAGACTTGCACAATCCAAATCAGAAATGTGGTTTTAATTAGCTTTATACAAAATTAGACCTACAAATAACTTTGGAGGGAATATTTTTTAAGTGAAAACATTACACAAAGTAGTAAAAAAGAGTATACTTTTAGTACTGTTACTTATTTGAATTTAAACACAATTACAGTTCATAATGCTTATTTGAGTAAATTGAAAAAAAATCTTTACTCCTAAAGATCCTTTAACAATATAACTTCTTTCTAACTGGTAGAATAGATATTTCAAAATGGAATATAATTTAGACATCTCACTTGATTCAATATATCTAATCAAGTTAGACAGGTCAATTTTGTCAAAACCTGTTTTGCAATCAAAAACTATATCCTTACTCTAATCGAATGAGAGGGGCCTGTAGTTTAGAGTGCAACGAATTCTCTAACTTGAGTAAAGAATAAACTCCTTACTACAACATAGAGTAGTGGTAACAGGAAAATTAAGTGTTTGATTTGAGTGTGGCATACATGTTTCGCCTTCCAACAAATATATCCTATGACGCTGTACTGTTCTCATTTATCAATAAACACGTTGATTAAGTACATTGTCAATATTTTCTAGTCACATTTAAGTGAGGACACTTTACCTACACTTAATAAAAAAAACTGAATTAGACGTCCCATCTATATAAACCAGCTGTAGCCAATTTTTTTTTTTTTTTTAAGAACGTAGTTGTGTGAGCCAGTCACAGAATGAGCTAGTGACTAAAACTCTATTTTCTACCTAACCTTTTGTTGCTGGCCAAGTTTATGGGTCATAACAGTAGCAGCTCACAATAAGTCATTCCATTATTTGAATTGGTAAATAATATTGTGTATTTGAGAGAAATCAATAATTTATAGGTCAGTACAATCTGTCGGTGGCTCACATCAACTACGACAATTTTGGTTAAAAAACTGGCTACAAATTTAACATGGGATGGAATGTGTTCAATTCAATCTATATCTATGTTATGAAAGCAAAAGTTTAGAAACCAAATTTATATGGTTTTATTCAACTTAATATAATAGTTAATTAATATTAAGCATTATTCAAGGATGGTTAGTGTGAAGTTTGGTGCATATCCGTCAATAGGTTCGCCCCAGAGGGTTTTAAGGGGTTCAATGTCAGATGTTTGGAACTACAATGTTTACAGATAAAAAATATAACTTAAAAGCAGATGTTTACTTTCAACAACAGTTTTGTAGGTTTGAATAATCACAACATTCTGTATTAGTTATGATTTGATTTGAAATTATGCCACACTGTTTCCACAGAGTGCAGCAGAGAAAACTATTTTACTTTTGGATAAGTCCAAAAATATATTAAACCCCAATCGCAGCACACCTCAACAACGTTTAAATTCTCCACTATTAAATATGTAAACATAAAAAGTAAAAACCTTAATCAAAGTAAAAACTTATATATTCATACACCTAATAAATATTATACAGTATATAAAGATATAGAATAGATTGTAAAGAACAAATTACCGAATGATCTCGAGTGCAGCAAAGGCCTTTTGCACTTGTTATATATACTGAGGTGGTTACTTCTTTTAATCAATGGTTTAATTTATACTGGTTTTAAAGTGCCAGCTGTTAGCAAATGTTAATATTAATGTATATTAGAATGCTTGATAATAATTAAACACATGTTAATTAAATTTAAATGAGAAAATTTAAACAATAGTAGAGTGTGTGTTGCCTTATAAAGAAGATGTTAGTTAAATGGTTCAAATAAAATGTTGTTATTGCATACTTTCACTGAGTACTCATTGTTTTTTGTCAGTTTATTCGTAACATTGTGGCGTCCAACGTGTTGGCATTGGTGGAAGTAATGTATTTGTTGGAAAAGTGTAGATTTTATTTGAACCATGGATGCCTTGTTAAAAAGAAGGAAAGTTTTGAGAAGTACATTTAGTAGAACAGTATATAAGTTTAATTAAATTTGCCAAGAAGAATTTGATAGAGCTAATGCTCTTTATGGCGTAATAGAACAAAGGTATAATGAGTTACATGAAATTGATAAAGAAGTATTCTATTTAATGCTTGAAGAAAGTACTGATGAAGAAATTGAAGCCGAACTTGCAAAACAGGGTGAAAATAAGGAGACTTTTGAATCAATCAAATACAAGTTGAGAGTAAGTAACAGACTAGAAGATGAAGCTCGTTCTCTCAGCGATTCTGTAAGTAACAACAGAACTTTAGTACCTAAGCAAAACACAGTGAGACTTCCAAAAGTTGAATTGATCAAATTTGGTGGAGATCCGAAGGATTGGCTACATTTCTGGAGTCTTTTTCAAAAAATAGATAGGGAACCGACCTTAAATGCTGCAGAAAAGTTCCAATACTTGTTACAAAGTATGATTCCTAGGTCTAGAGCATATGAAGTAGTAAAGAGTTTTCCACCAACAGCAGATAATTATCCTAAGGCTCTAGAGAAACTTAAAGGTAGATTTGGGTGGGACGGACTTCTAGTACAAGTATATGTTAGGGAGCTGCTATACAGAACATCATTTGTCTCTGATGCAGTTTTACGACAAATTAGAATGTCAACTACGAGCCTTGGAAAGCTTAGAGGTAACAACAGATAAATGTGCTTGTGTTTTGTTGCCTTTAGTAGAGTCCTGCTTACCAGATGATCTTCTTAGAGCTTGGCAGAGATGCAGTTTGTCTTCAGATGGAGAAAATAAAGAATCATCAGAAACAGAAGAGCAGACATTGAAGAGATTGCGTCAGTTCATCAAATTAGAAGTTGAAGGTGAAGAAAGAATCATTTTGGCTAAGACTCGTTACGGTACGAGTAATAGGGTAAGCCCTAGAAGTAATATTGATAAAACTTCAAACAATATGCCTTCAGCATCTTGCTTGACTAACAGGTCAAAAGAGTTAAATTGTATATTCTGCTCAGAAGCTCACAAAAGTGCAGATTGTCTTCAGGCAAAGAAAATGGATTTCAGTAAAAAAAGACAAATAGTTTTGGATAAAAAGGCGTGTTTGACATGTCTATTTCAGGGACATACATCCAAATTTTGTAGACGTCCTTTAAAATGTAGTACTTGTTCCCGCAAACACCCTACTTTGATGTGTAATAAAGAACAAGGGTTGCAAGAAAAATGAAACAGGAGTACCGGTAATGAGGTCAAAGATCTATATAACTTAGGACAACAAACAAAATCACAGATTTATCTGTAGGCATTTAGGGTCAATCTGATCCATGAAGGTTTTATTCGTCCTGTTAGAGCCTTAATTGATACAGGTTCGATGAGACTTATATTCTTGAGTCAACAGCATCTAAAATTGGTATGTATCCCGAGGGGCAAGAGAGTTTAACTCATTCACTTTTTGGTGGTGTTAAGACGGATGTTGTTACACATAACATGTTTAAAATTTTCTTGCCAATAGGAATAATGGCTATAAGTGTAGGTTCAAGGTTTTAGATCAACCTCTTATAAGTGAAAATATCCCTAGTATTAGGAGAGGTCCAGAACTTAGGAAATAGAAGCTGCTAACATTGTTCTTTCGGATGTGGCTGGATCAGATGCAAAAATTAAAGTATTAATTGGTGCAGATGTTGCTGGTAAGTGGTTCACAGGTAACACAGTTCAGCTGAATAGTGGACTTGTCGCAATGGAAACCTTTCTAGGCTGGACATTAATGGGTCGCTTATCTAGTGTTGTGGAAACTGATAACAGTGAGACAGAATGCAATACATCATGTGTTAGTATGTTTTCTTTTAGTGATCCTTCTCAGGATATTTCGATGTTCTGGAAATTAGAGACACTTGGTATTACTGATCCCGTAGAACAGAAGTCAAAAGAAGAGTTACACGAGATGACACTAGAGCATTTTAGGAATACGGTGAGTGTAAACAACGAAGGCCGTTATGAAGTGTGCTTATACCTTGGGTCGAGGATTGTAACATGCCTCCTAATAACTTGGAACTTTCAAAAAAACGGCTTCAATCAACGATTGACAAAACTAAAAATGGTGGTTACTTCAGTAAGTAGCAACAAGTGTTTAGAAGTTGGCAGACTGAAGGAATCATTGAATCAGTTCCCAGTGACGAGGCAGATCACATCAACCACTTCATACCACATAGAGCAGTTATCGAGGACAGTGCGACTACACCAGTGAGACCCGTATTTGGTGCTTCAGCACATGTTAAAGGGTGGGAGTCCAACAATCAACATGCTCCGAAGAGAGTTTTTAAGAAAACTAGTTAAGAAACTACGAAGAAATGTCAACTACATTATGCGAATGTGAAAGAGTTATCAATGCTCAACCGCTTACTTACATGTCGGATGATCTGAATAAATTAAGTCCCATCACTCCATCAGTTCTTTTGAAAGATATAAGCGATGTGAGACAACCCGACTTAGACACTATTGAGGAGATCAATTTACCGAAGAAAGCTGTATACAGAAAGAAAATAAGAGAAGGACTGAAGTCAAGATTCAGAATCGAGTATCTTGGTCAATTATCACACCATAATAATGTCAAAAGTTACCGAGAACCTGAAGTGGGGGAAATAGTACTCATAGGTAATGACTTTGACAAGCGGATAAACTGGGTGATTGCCAGAATCGTAGAAGTAATGAAAGGAAGAGATGGAATTGTGCGCACAGTAAAGCACGGGTCACACTAGGCTGCTCGGCAGCCGCTGGTGATCAGCAGCTGGCACCAGCACCACCAAGCAGCGGCTTTTCCACGGGTCACACTAGGCTGCTTGTCAGCCACTGGTGATCGCGATATTAACGATGTGTGAGAAGGAAAAGAACAGCTTTGAGGTTTTGTAACAAATCACTGTAAGCTGCTTATTTCATGTTCTTACTTCTATAAAGAAACGTCCCACAAGCACGTTTAGTTTTGGAATAAATTTAAGAAATCAATAACCTGCTTCCCCAATCACCTAAGCTCAGTAATTTCTATGCTACAATACTACTTTAAAGTTTAAAGCTAAGTTCTTGTTGCCAATGTGTCCTTTTTCGGGTCCTCATCCAGCACTTAATATTGAGAATGCTGTGTGTGAAAGAGAAATTATTTTATTAAAATATGCTTAACCGCAAGAAGAGACGTTAGTGGATCAGGTCTTGGTTACAAATAATTTACAAATAAAAATACTTTTAAAAAATACCACGTTTTTAAACGCACTAAAAAAAGAATCAGAAACATACCAAAATGTTTTACGAATGTCACCATCAGTCACCACATACATTCCAGGGATTACTAGAAGTAAGTTAAGCCTCTAATTAAAAAATTAAGACAGCTGCTTTTGTCCTTTTGTGTTAAACCAAGCTGGATATTACCTTTGGTCGCCGCTGGCACGCTTCTAGAGGTGGTCAGACTACGCTGCTCGCTGGTGTCAGCGAGTGCGAGTGGTCACGTGACCTCTAGTCGCCGCTGCCTCGCTACCAAAAGTTGAACATGTCCAACTTCGCCAGCCGCTGACAAATACTCGCCGGCTAGCGATGCCAGCTGCGAATTTTGTGGTCACATAAAGCTGACAGTAGCGGCTTCTTTCAATTCGCCGCTGATGCCAGCCTAGTGTGACCCGTGCTTTAGATTGAAGACACCAACCAATGAATTGATTCGCCCAGTACAACGTTTATACCCATTGGAAATAAACTCTAATGAAGAGAGAAAAGTAGTTACAAGAAGAAGTATACGATCCAAAGTACAAGTTAATCAACCATAAGTTAATTAACTTGGGTGGGAGGATGTTATATATACTGAGGTGGTTACTTCTTTTAATCAATGGTTTAATTTATACTGGTTTCAAAGTGCCAGCTGTTAGCAAACGTTAATATTAATGTATATTAGAATGCTTGATAATAATTAAACACATGTTAATTAAATTTAAATGAGAAAATGTAAACAAGAGTAGAGTGTGTGTTGCCTTATAAAGAAGATGTTAGTTAAATGGTTCAAATAAAATGTTGTTATTGCATACTTTCACTGAGTACTCATTGTTTTTTGTCAGTTTATTCGTAACAGCACTTGTGTTACACATTATATTTTTCCTACAGTCACTATAAAGCATATAAATAATTAGTCTTTCAAAGACTATACACTACGTTTTTAGGTTTAGCTGGCAACACAAATAGGTGCCCTAGAGAAAGTAGTCCCCGGTCCGTATCACTCCGATATTTTTAGTTCCGTATGTTTTTGTAATTTGCAGTGGTTTCTGCGCCTAAAAAAATGCTTTAATGGCATTTTCTTGTTTATTAAGATCGTAGGAATGTTTTAAAAACGTTTAAAAGAAAAGTCCAGAAAATTCAGAAATACCAGAGAACATTAACTATAAACACGAAATGACAGGTTAAATCGTAGTTATAATAGTCAATCAGCTGCTCATAGTATTATTTTTCTTTAAGTGTTGCCAGCCTATTTCCAACCGCACACGGATTACGTGCATAACAGAACCACGCTTTTTTGTGTTGTTTCGTTGGAATTATTGATGTGCGCCAAAATATAAACCGTAAGACAAAGTATAAATATGCAGCAATTAGCAGCTTTCTGTACTATAAACAGTACAAGGAAGCCAACTTTGTCGGGTGACTGTAGGAAAAATTAATTATTGTCGACTGATGAATGCCAGGTTATAAAACATGAATTATTAATCATTTTCCTGATTCAGGATAGTTTGTGTTTTCATGGGCTCTCAAGGGGGGCCAGGATTTTATTGTTATACTTTGGTGGGACGTGGAAAAAGACAACCGATTTTCATGATACAGTATGCTCAAAATATTCATATTATTATTTTACAAGTTTTATTTCAAATTAATTTATTTAAATTTGTATAAATAAGTATAAAAAAGTAGCTATGAGATCAAGCATCGATTCAGAGTTTGCATTTTTTGACGATGTGCATTTTTTCTGACAAAGATCAGCTGAACATCTACCATCCAACCATAATCTCAAACTAACGATTTTGACTATTACGAGCAACTTAAGGGATGGCCTGGTACAAAACAACATAGAACATTGCTGATCAATAATTATTTTTTCACCACACTATGATGTTTTTAACTGTTTTACATACGTTAATTGGTGGCTGAAAGTTAAGTTTTGCTGGCCATGCCAGCTGTCATCGTCATTTGGGAACCGAGCAGGTTTTTACATATCTAGGGCCGCAAAATCAGCTGCCCGCTTACTTTATAAAAATATGAATACATATTAAATACACAATCAGTATCCACAGCATTGCAATAGAATTGTTTTATTGTCACCGCTGTCTAGCAACTATTTATTATTTATTTTATGATTTCTCAAACTATTTCTTCACATAACCTTAAAGTTGTAGTTGTGTTGACTATCATTGTACATTATTATTATTAATAGGTTATAGTGTGGTGACAAATAGCGTTCGTACCACGGACCGAAATGCTTTTGCAGCTCTCGATCGTTTTAAGTTCTCGACTTCGTCATTAATTGTATTAATCGTCAAACGTATAATATTGCGGCCTTGGTTGCTAACCAAACATTCATTATAAGACAGTCACATTTTTTCGAAACAGACCTCAATCCTGTGTAATTTTCTGCTTATCTATTTAGTTTGTAGCTTGAGGCACATCGCATATATTATAGCTTCTGTTTATTCATGCTGGCTATTATTGGTCTTAACATCTTCATACAGTAATATGTGTGGGAAACGTAGCATAGCAGTGGCAATTAGCGTGATGTAGGCTAACATATTAGTCTCGTGTAAAATGTATGGTCGGGTCAGCAAGATCGATCTGTTGTTGTACACCTAGACCGATCTTTGACTTAAGACTTTCTATCTAATAACACGTTCGTTGAGAATATATTTGATTTGGATTTGATCTGTATAGTAGCACGAACGCGGTTTATACTGTATATTTATAATCTGAAAACCATACACGTTCAAGCATTTTTATCTTAGACGTACTCAAACTCACTTCAACTCACTGCAAAAAGTCCAAGCCACTTCGATTCAATCGTATACAGCTGTGTTTATTGATCAACACCGATCCGTCTTTTTGGTCATATTATTTCAGATTTAAAATGTCAAAATCTTTGGCTTATCACGAAGTCTGATGAGTCGCTGGAGCCATGTACTACGATGGCATCCATAGCGTGGGTTCAAGTACCGATCCCACCACACACATTTATCAGTACTGGATGAAACTGGATAAAAACATATTTTTCCTTCGATATTGATATCATCCACTCATTAAATTATATCCTGTTATTAAGTTTCAGTAAAACAACGGTCTTGAAAATCAAAACAAATAGTGTAACTGCTGTACTACGCACCTTCTCTGTAAGTTATTGATAGTTTGGTTCGCGTGCATACCAAACTATCAATTACTTACAGGTGTAATTATTCTGATAATACACCCTAGTTGCTTTCAAGAGTCAAGAAATAAACAATGGCGTCTTGAATGCTTAAATATTCAACTCGCTCCACGTACGTCGGGCCCACTCGTACACGCATTTCACAGCCATAGGCCTCACAGTCTAGTCAAGTCCACTAGGTTAGTATCTTTGCCTTTAATGGTGTCTTACTCATTATTATAAATCATTATTTTATTTCACAATTTTAAATTTTAGTAAGTTATTTGTGGAGCAACAGTTTTATACCCCTGTCTTTTTACTATCTAAAGCTACATTTGGCATTTTAGAGTTACGCTATCAGCACTATTACATCAGAATTTGTTGTTTGGTTATGTTTTATTACACTGATGACGTTTTTGTGTCTTATTTAAAAATGAATTAGGTTTCATAGTCTTGAGGTTTTACCGTAAGATTTTTATGTCGTAAGATTCTGTTCAACCAATCGACTTAAAAACAAAGATACGTAGATTTTCCAAGTCAATACACTTGTAAATAAGCGTACCTTTTGAAATTTACATAAAATAGTTAAAGTTTGGTCACACGCACATACGCGCTACTTACACAGGCCCTATTGTACTAACTAGTTATTGTAGCTATTCAGCAGTTACTGGAATGAATTAAAAGGAAGAGAATTATTAAAATAAGGTTAAACAATTTTGTAATAAAAATCAGATGGTTGACATGTAACCACATCATACGGAACATTTAATCATACAAAGAAGTAAATGTTTCGCTATCACGTCCTCTCCCTGTTGCTATGAGTGGCTATAAAGACAATAAGATACAGGTTATACGTTAACGTCAACCCTATAAGATTACTCTGCTAATTACGTATTAGTGTATGTGCATTTTGTCTTGACGTAGGATGGATCGTTTTAATCTTCTCGTTGAATAATACACACTAAACTGTTTTAATAAACGATATAGGCTAACAACATCTATTATAAGAGGTAAAAGCTAAAAATGTGTTTGAAGTCTCAATTAAATAGCTGCCGTAATTGCAAAAGCGTACACGATAAAAACGCTTATTAAAATTCGTATTATGAACGATCAAGTTCTGTTTTAATTAAAAGGTCCACATGTGCACCAATTTTGGACACAAAATGCACTTAGTCCAGTTTATGCACTTTAAAACACATCTTCATTTGAAATAACTAGATAGACTAGGTAATTAGCAGAGTTGCGCATTTAATTTGTACCGTTTTACTTAAAATGTCTTTTAAACCAGTACAAATTTTGTTGTGTTCTTGGATTGTTGTATTCACACAGAAATTTAACTATGCAGGTTTTGGTTCTTGTAAATAATGAATAGTCTTTTAGATTTAATTCCCATTTATTGAATTTTTTTCTCACTGGTAGTTGAACCCTAAAAACAAAAGATATTTTTAATTGCCTGAAGGGCCAAAGTAAATTCCACAATTCGCAAGTAGTTGAACGAACTCTTCAATGATCTTACTTTTTCTTGTTTTATTGCAAACCAACATTTTCACATCGTTACTTAAAAATGTTACAGTAAAATATTAAAACTTTGCACTGTAACGTAAAATAAAACACATTATTCAAAGCTCTAAATATAAATAATGAATTGCAGCTTTCTTGACAGCAAAATTACTCCATTAAACAAAATACAAACCAGTTTTTTTTTTTTTTTACTTTAACAAAACAAAATAACCATTTCAAAAGATATAATCAGACACAAAGTCAATCATCAATTTCTATTAAAATTGATTACCATAATCTTTTTTCATTACCATCATACTTACGACTTACACCTCTTGTCGTTTAGTACATATTAAAAATCATTTTTCCCATCGGACATCATTCATAAATCCTTTTCACTTCAAGTTTATTACGGTTAAGCAATTATTTAACAACCTGTACCTAGAAAGGATTAGTTGCAACATTCTGAAAATACACATAAAAAAGCTAGCACATAAAATCATGAATTTCATTTCTTAAGTCTAACAAGTTTTAATAAAATCTTATACTAAAATATTTACATATTTACAAACTCAGCTATACAATAACAAACATAGCTTTTGATCATTGATTTACTCATCCCTGCAAACTTCATTTCTTTAACTTCAACTGTGAAATATGACACCTCTTAACAATACTTAAATCATTGAGCTTTTGAACCAAACAAGTAACTTCGGTTATGAAGTATATTATTCTATACGGTCCATCAAACCTTAAAGCCATTTTCTGCATGAAGTATTTACTTTTGTCACTTAAATGATAGGTTTTGACAAATACAATACTGCCCTTTTTAAAAGGATGTTGTGAATTCTTATCATTATACATTTCACGAGCAAGATTTTTATTTACAGACTTTTTAAGATTTTCTACTACTTTTGTAAGCTTGGTAGCAATGTCATTAGATTTGATTTGTTTGTCATCAATCAAATCGTTTAACTTCCACATGTTAGTTAGTGTTAAATTAGGAGGCCTGTTGAACATAATCTCAAAAGGTGTACAGTTTGTAGACTCATTAACAGCTGAATTAACTGCTAATTGTATTTCAGAAAGATTTCCATCCCAACTACTCTGTCTGTCATGAAAATATATTTGAAAAATTGATTTTAAATTTCTCTAATACCTTTCTGATTTGTTGCTCCTAGGTACATAAGGCGTAATTGTTTTTTGCAATATACCCTTATTAAATAAATAGTTTTTGATTTGATTACTAGTAAAATATTTAGCATTGTCCGTCACTATTTCCTTGCACAAGGAAAAGTTTTTGAAAACAACATTTTCTAATGCGTTTATAATAGTTGAGGATGTTGCATCTCTAATGGGTACAATCCACACATACTTACTGAAGTCATCAACCATTATTAGCACATTTTTATTCATTGCCTTACCTCTAACAAGTGGTCCGAATACATCAATGTACAACCTGTCCATTACACCTTTAGAGAAACTGGAGATCAATGGTCCATTGTAAACCTTCTGAGCTGGTTTACCTTGGTAACACATGTCACAATCTGCAACTCGTTGTCGTATTTCTTTAACCAAATTCGGTCTGTAAAAATACTGAGTAACTCGTTGAATAGTTTTTAAGCTACCCATGTGACTTCCTGCTAAAGAGTTATGGAAATATTTAAACACCATGTCTATTAGAGTTTTAGGCAAATAAACTTTTGGTGAACTGCAGTCCCTCTTTTTATACATTAAAACTCCTTTGTTTAAATAAAAACACAGTTTGTTTTCACCCTTTTCAATGCTCTCAATTATTTGTTTAAGTTCACAGTCTGCTTCTTGGTGCACTTTAAAGTCGGTATACGCTACTGGGAAGTCATTAATAGAATTTATTGACTTTATGATGCCTAAGTCTCGGATTGAACTCTCATTACTCTCATTACGCTTATTTACAGGTTTCTTTAGCCTAGAATCATTATTTACAACACTACTAAACTCAACTTTCTCAGACTCATTGACAGTACTAAAGATTCTCGACAAATAATCTGCTATGGCGTTATCTTTACCCTTGATATGTTCTATAGTAAAAGGAAGACTAAGCATTACTTCACACCAACGCCCGATTTTTCCTAGTTTCCTAAAGTTTGACAATACCCATGCTAAAGCACTATTATCTGTTTTGAGAGTAAAAGGCTGAATTTCTAGATAAGATCTAAACTTATTTATCGCACACACAACCGATAAAGCTTCTTTCTCGTATACAGATAAACATCTCTCTGCATCATTAAACTTTTTTGAATAGTAAGCTATAGGTTTAATTTTATCACCAAAGTTTTGAAGCAAACAGGCTCCACAGGCTTTATCGCTTGCGTCACAATGTAGCGTGAAAGGCTTACTATAATCAGGTATACCTAATACAGGTGGATTTGCAACACTATCTTTAAGCTTATGAAAACTAGAATCACACTCGTCAGACCATATGAACTGTTTGTTTTTCTTTCTTAATTCATTAAGTGGACTTGCAATCTCAGAAAAGTTAGGTATAAAAGATGAAAAGTAAGATACCATTCCAATAAACCTAGAAACTTCTTTAGCATCTTTAGGAGCAGGACAATCTCTAATTGCTTGCGTTCTATCTGGATCAATCGACATAGTATCCTTAGAGATTAAAAATCCTAAATACTTAATCTCCTTAAATACAAACTTTACTTTCTGTGGGTTGACAGTTAGATTGTGTTTACTAAGCCTAGACTTCGTCTAAGTGTTTGATATGTTCCTCATATGTTTTAGAAAACACAATGACATCATCTACAAAATTAATTACATAAGAGTACTGAATTCCATCAAAAACTTTGTTCAAATATGAACTCAATAAACCAGACCCTAAATGTAATCCATAAGGGATTCTGTTCCATTCATAACTTGAGAAAGGTGTTTTGAATGCAGTTATATGCTTACTCTCTTCACACAACTTGATCTGATGAAAGCTATTACATAAATCAAGTACTTTAAAATACGTACAACCCTGTAAATACTGACATATCTGATTACAATCTCCAATAGGATAGTTGACTCTTTCTATTTTGTTATTTAACTGACTGTAGTTAATTACAAGTCTAAATTTCTCAGAATTAGGCTTTTTTACTAAGAAGGTAGGACTTGCATAGGGAGATAGTGAAGGTCTTATTATGTTTTGGGAAAGTAGGTCATCTAGGATTTCTTTCATGGCAATCATACGAGGAGGGGATAATGGATAAGTTTTCAGGGATACTGGTATATCATCTTTAAGCTTAAGCTTGAATTCAAAGTCTAAACCTTCTCCAATCTTGTTTGTAAATACATTAGGATATTTAGCAATTAGCTTAGCTACATCCTCCTTAGCTTTATACAACCCTACTTGTACATTTTCACTGATATTACACACAACCTTGTTTGAATTACAAACAAACTCGACTTTACACTCTTTATCAAACTTAAAATGACAGCAATCATTGTTTAGATCTATAATCATACCAGACTTCTTGATAAACTCACTCCCTAGTATTACATTCCAAGTTAGATTTTGACCTACAAAGAATTTTACACTCCAAGAATATCTGTGTATTCTTATCTTTGCTTCACAATAACCCAGAATATTTACATTTGTGTTATTAGCTGACCTACACTCGACTTCAGAATTGTAAACTCTTTTAACCAACCCTTTTGATTGTAAGTTACTAAGCATTCTGTCACTTATTAAGTTAATACTACTACCCGTATCAATCAAAGCATTTTCTATACAGTTATAAGAAAATTCAGCCTTTAGTGTAGGTAACCCATTACTACAGTTAGTGTCAATCTTTAAGTTTAACCAATCATTATTGTTTAGCTCAAATTGATTTGCTTTAAATTTATATTGTTTCTTAAACTTGCGTCTTTCAAGTAAGTTCAAACTTCTACCAATCTTTTTATTACTGTTCCCGGTGTGAATGTTTCTATGGGATGGAGCCCTGATAGGAGCCTTAACGGGTCCATCCCTCATCACGCGTTTTTTGGCGGACCATTTTTGGAATATTGAATTTGACTTGAATGAGTGTTTTGACCTTGAGTGCGTGATGGGTTATTAATGCGTTTCCTACACTCCCTCGCCATGTGACCATAAATACCACAATAGTAACACTTTCTAGTAGCATTAGTATTATGTGTCCAAACCGGTTTACCATGATTACCTGGACTAGACCTTAAACTGCCTCTTCGCGTATCCTCATAGGCAACATTCTGCTCATGTACACACAATAACTCTAGTTCCTTAAAACTAGTGGGAGTTTCTGTTAATGCAAGACGGCTTCTAGTTGATTGATTCAAACCAATTATAATTAGTTTGACAATGTCAAGTTCAGAGTACAAACAATTCAACAGTTTAGAATTTTCTCTGATTTCTAAAATGTAACAACTTAGAGGCTCGTTATGCTTTTGTGGTCTATTCACTAGTTCTCGTTTCAGGTTTTCTCTTAACCCTAGAGGTACAAAATAGTTTAACAATAGATTATGTACTTCTTCAATTGAGTGGCCTAACTGCTTAAATTCTACAATTTTACTGTACAGCGGTCCTGTTGTGTAACCTAGTATTACATCTAATATTTGGAAGTCTGAGAGCTCGGATTCTTTTTTAAGTTTCAGCATGACTTTAATAAAGTTTATAAGTTCCCTAGCTTCGAGACCATCACAAGATTTTACATTTTTCAAATGTCTCTCAACAGGATTGGGGAGTTTAGCGTACACATTCAACTGTTCATTACAATGGGGCCTCTCATTAGCTTCATTAGAAATATTCAATTTAGACATTATATTCTGTTCAATTTCTTCGTCCTCGGCAAAAGAATCGCTTAATCTACGTTCTATCCTAGATTCAAGGTCTTTATCTACTTCAACTAAACCAAACATTGTTTCACATTCTGATAACACTACTTCCAACTGCTGAATATCCTTCTTTTGTTCATCGTTAACTTTGAAACTAGATAACACAGTTAACCTTAGTTTGTAATGATTAATCTTGGCTTTACATCTCAAAGAATCTACTACCCTCTTCTCTTTTCCACATTCTTCTATTTTTAACTTTAACTCTTCTAAAGCTACTTTAATTGTCTTTATTTCATCGTTTATAACTACCTTTTTAGCTATATTATACGCACTTGGTTCAATATTTAACTTTAAAACAGAACGTAATCGCTTTCTTAGGTCTGCAACAGTTTGATTAGTTTCTAGTTTAACATTCCTAATTGTAAGTTCATATTCAAGTTCTGTTTTAATTAAAAGGTCCACATGTGCACCCATTTTGGACACAAAATGCACTTAGTCCAGTTTATGCACTTTAAAACACATCTTCATTTGAAATAACTAGATAGACTAGGTAGTAAGCAGAGTGGCGCATTTAATTTGTACCGTTTTACTTAAAATGTCTTTTAAACCAGTACAAATTTTGTTGTGTTCTTGGATTGTTGTATTCACACAGAAATTTAACTATGCAGGTTTTGGTTCTTGTAAATAATCAATAGTCTTTTAGATTTAATTCCCATTTATTGAATTTTTCCTCACTGGTAGTTGAACCCTAAAAACAAAAGATATTTTTAATTGCCTGAAGGGCCAAAGTAAATTCTTTCATGAAGCTGAAAATTATTAAATAAAAAGATCACTGCCTGCCTGCACCCTCCGTACTCACAACAATGAATAGAATAATATTGTAAAAAATTAAAGATAAGACTTACCCACAAAGGGGACTATGTGCACTAAGCAATTCACATTATACATAACTACTACACTGACCAAATGAGACCGAGCCACGTGGTCCGACCCCTTTTATAAGCTCGGTTGTGACGTAGGCACTCTGACTATCTTTTCATAGGATTGAACCATGAACAGCCAATCAGAGAGCACACGGTGGTTGCAGGCTTACATCACGTTTTGACAAAACTAATAAGTTTACTGCTTTACTAAATGACAAAATTTTAAAATACAAATTTCATAAAATTGTTACAAATATTTATTTTTTACAGGCTTTTCAAGATGGTCTCCTCTTTCACCAAGTTGTCCATTGACATATTACACGCGTCGACCGTCTTATTTCCTGCGTATACACCTGTCAGCGTCCTCTTCTCTCTGTTGCGATTATCGTTTTCGTTTTTCACATATTCAACTATATATTGCCTCAACAACAACGAATGGGAACTTAAGAACTATATTTCTCTTGTGTGCGACATGTTGGTGCTCATAACAGGCATCATCCTGGAGTTCAGTTTTTTCATTAGTAAAGGCTCAGCAAACCTACTGTTTGACATTTTGGAACAGCCTTTTGACGACTACCCAGAAAACTCCGTTCATTCGGGTATAGTAAGGAAATACCTAAAGAATCTCCGAACTTGTATACAATTGTTCATTATGGCTACCTTCGTGTTTACGGTATCCACTTTTTATTCGTATTTCACGACAAAACAGTCAGAAGAAGAATGTTCTCGTTTGATTTACGGATATATTTGGCACACGAAGTACTATAACTACTTATTCTTGCTGAATGTGTTAAGTGTCATGACTACTCTAATAACGTTCACAAGGTGGACCATAGGGATGTGCCTGATATTAATGAGAGTTAAGGCTCAAATAAGATTGCTCTGCGTAGACTTGGACTCCATCGATGAGTATATAGATCCTTTGGAAGTTGAATTGAAGAATTCTAATTCTGAAACATTGGATTTGAGATCAGAAGAAAAACTTATTCCTTTTAACAACTCAAAAGAAATAAACATTTATAAATCGTTTAGGAAACATCTCAAGATTAAAAGAGTAGAGGAACAGGTCCACACATTTCTGGTGAAAATTGTGGAACAACACGTTGATATAATTGAGTAAGTTTAACTTAATTATTCCAACCTATTGTTGTGTATTGTTTAAGAATTAAATGTAAAAATTTTAATTAATCTGACAAAAGGGAATTATATTACTGTAATTCTTAAAAAAGATAGGTCTGTGTTTACAAGGTTAGTTAGCATTTCCCACCATTGTTTGGACACAGAAAAGAACAGTGTGTTGTAAACAATTCAATATCTTCCATAGATTACTTAGTCCAAGCAAACTAAAAAAACTTACACAGGGATCGTTAAAAAAAATTGCAAGAAAACGTTTTATGGTTTTATTTTGTAGTGTTGGGTTTAAAGAATGACAAACTAAAAGTTGCCAAAAATCGGTGCACGAGAAAACCACTAAAATCACAATTTAAAATGGCGACTTTTCCCAACATTGGACAAATTAAAAAATATATTTCACATGCATTTGTTATGCACATTTTTCGAGATATTGACTTGGGACCACCTCCTGTATTAGGTGGTTAGTACTTCATATTGATAGGAAACACGTTTTGGGCCCCATCTTGGATCCGCCATAATGTAAAGAGTTATTTTTCCTAGGGGGGTAAATAATCGCTATTTGGCCGTGCACCGATTGTAGAGGTAGGCAAGCGGCGGCGGCGAACCTAGTGAGCGCCCTTTGACCCGGCTTATCAGTGCCGATAAGCCTGGGATATCCTAGTTTCTCAGGATAGCCTAGGACAGACATTCTAGTGGTGGATCCCGTACAGTGAAGAAGGCAGTGTTGGTGTCTGGCTGAGACGACGGTGTACGTAGAGAGGAGTGTACGTGACAGTGGTGTCGGAGTACGTTGGTGGTGTGATCGCGCCGAGTATTGGTGTAAGTTGGGTACAGACCCACTATTGGTGAGTGGACGACGTTCCTTACATTTTGGTTTAAGAGTTGATAATATTAATATCTGATTTGATTGCGAGAGTTAGAGTTGTAACCGTGCTGGTCAAAGCTTGACGGTAGTTAGGATTTATATTAGTCAGGAATAATATTAAAGTGTATTCCTGACGGTTCTGGGCAGGTGCTAGAGAGCAAATAATATAATTTATTGACTGTAGCAGTTATTATTTTGCGTTGTACCAAGAGTTAGTTATATTACTAATAACTCTGAGGCCCGACAAACCTAGGCTGCACGATTTAGCGTGCGTAGTTGGAAACACGTGGCCAGTAGGCTAGTAGCATTGACTTTATATCTCTAGCTAATATTATTAGCCTATTAACAGAAGCCCAGCTAAATAACATAAAGTTGGTAGTAGCAGTAGCAGTAGTAGGGTTGTTATTGTTTACTCATTTGATTATTTTAATTAACCTGAACAGCTTGTTTGGTAATCCAACACGTTATCTTGGTAGCTTGGATAGCGGAGTACCGGCTATCAGATAATATATTTATCTAGTGTTTGGAACGTATTTAATATTTATTTATCTGTACTAAGTAGCTCAATAATTTAATAGTAGTGCAATTGCCATTTAGCTTTGCTTGTTTGGCTTGGTATTTATTGAGACCAGCTACTAGTGGGGTAGTCACTCTACCTATAGTGCACTTGTATTGTTATATCGTATTATTATTGAGTGAACTGTTTGATTCTTAGCTTGGGCATTAGAGTTGTGTATTGGATTATAGTGGCCTAGTAGACCCCGCCTGGTGATAACTCGCGTTGTGGTTTTTATTGGCAAGTTGTCGTGTAACTCACCGTGTTTTAGGCACTCTGGGCTTAACTATTGGATAGTTAGGACGAAGCCCGAGTTGCGTAGTCTGCAACGACCCACTAGGAGTGTGGAGAATCGGCGTAGGCCTGGTAGTGATTATTGCACGTTTGTTTTGGTGACTTGTTTTTTACTTGTTCACAGTGCCCGTGTATGAGCCAGTCCTATACCGGTTAGACCCGGCTTTTGGCCTAGTGGTTTCCCTGACCTTATCGCAGACCCTGGAACTTTACCCAGCCATTGTAGGCCGAGCTATCCCCGGCAAACGTTTGCGATTGCGACTGCACTTTTAATAATTTTTTTCCAGTGCAGAAAGTAGCGTCGCAAGATGGCGCCCGAACAGGGACTGAGGTTGGCAGTGGTGCTGAGTTGCTGACGTATTAACGGCGCCCGAACAAAATAATTTTATTTGTGCAGATTTGCTGCGGACTTGTGCAGATTGGCTGCGGACCTGAGCTGTTGAGCAGAGTTTTAGGCAGACCTGCTGTGATTTTATAGTCGGTTGGGTAGGCCTAACCTGTTTTCTGTTACAGCGTGGTGTGTTGTGAGCCCTAATTTATTTAGTGGTTGTATACATAGATATTAGTTAGTAATTTTAATTTTGCTAATTAATTGAGCCTTATCATTGAATATTATTTGAGTGAGAACCCTTATTGTGTATTTGGGGTTTGACTTTCACACCCATGATTGGTTTGATTTATTATTTTGCTAATTAATTGAGCTTTATTATCGAATATTATTTGAGTGAGAACCCTTATTGTGTACTTGTGGTTTGACTTTCACACCCATAATTGGTTTGATTTATTATTTTGCTAATTAATTGAACTTTATCATTGAATATTATTTGAGTGAGAACCCTTATTGTGTATTTGTGGTTCGACTTTCACACCTATAATTGGTTTGATTTATTATAACGGTGTTAAATATATTTTAATTGGTTTCGCTCTTATTTTTGCGGATTAGTCGTGGTATTTGAATTTTAAATATGGTTGTCACTACGAGTACGACGTCTGTGCTGGGCGGTACGCCTATTACGTCTGCTATTACAACGACTAGTTCTGGGGTTAGCTCCGAACTGTCGGTGATGATGACATCGTCATTGTGGCCGGCGTCTTCGCTCGTTTGGCCGACTATTTCATCGGTCGTGGCCACGATGGTGACAACTTCTTTGACCTATTCCGTGCCAGCGACTATGTCCTTGGGGTCGCAGCCCCGGGACGGTCGCGTGGGTTGGATCTATGACCTCTCGAAAGGGGAGCTCATGAGAACGATGGACCAGTATGGTTTGGTGACCACTGGGACTTCTGCGGAATTACGGCAGAGATTTTCATCGTTTTGGAAGCAGCGGAATGCCCGTCGGTACAGCGATGATAGGCTGTGTACGGCTGGGGCTGCTGCACCTACATATGTACCGCCGGCTACTACAACTGTGGAGCTTCCTGACCCCCCGAGAACCGTACCTCAGGTACTGGGTAATACGGAATCTGACCAAGCCGCGGTAGTGGGAATTAGCAGGGAGTTAGAGGCGGTCAAAGAGATTCTTGGGTTGTCTTTGGAGACTGATACCCGGACTCTTCGAGAACAACTTGCATTAGTGGTGCGACAGGCGAGGGGCTCGCCGAGTAATGGGGTCGGCTATGGGTTCGAAAGACCCGCCAACCCTACGTCCCCTGTTGTGGCTGCTCCAATGCCTACCTTTGGGTTACCTAGTAGACCCGAGGGATGGCAGCGGCCCAATGATAGTTCTGAGAGACCAGCTCGGCCTTCTAGTTTGGAGCTGCCTCGAGGCTCGGATATGCTCTCAAATGAGGCCAGCAGGGTGGAGCCAAAGGATTGCTCCAAAATATGTAACACGGTACGGAAGTGGGGTTTGAAGTTTGATGGACGTAGAGACCCTGTGTCATTCCTGGAGCGTCTTGAAGAGCTGATGGTCTCGTACGCTATATCGTCGGAGGACCTGCTCAGAGCGCTGCCGGAGCTGTTGCAAGGCTCAGCGCTTCTATGGTACAGGAATTGCAAGGAGCTCCTGTATTCATTCGAAGCTTTTCGGCATCAATTTGAGATCCAGTTCCTTCCACCTGGTTATCAGAGGAATTTGGATGAGGAGATCCGGAAAAGGACACAGGGTGAAGGCGAGCACTTCCGGGACTACGTTGTTGCCATAAGTACCTTGCTTAGGCGTAGCAGTACGTTGTCGGAGCATGGTAGATTAGACTTAATCTACAGCAACATGCGTCCGGAATACAAACTCATGGTACGCCGGCGTGACTTCAGGAACCTGGCCGAGATGGTTGAGTTGGCCGAAGATTATGAGGCTTATATGCGCGAGAAGGCGGCCTTTAGACCCCCTCCTTCTCCGAACGTAGCGCTGGTTTTGGAAACCGCCTACACACCCAAAAAGAAGGTGGAGAAGCGCTCCGAAACTGCCGCCGTCGAGAAGCGGAGTTTCGAGAGACCATCTCCGGAAGCCGAGTCGCGTGGGCGGGTAGCTTTGAAGTCGGATCGGGTCCACGGTCAACGGCCCGTGACAGCAGCTAGAGCGCCTGAGGGTCCAAAGGGGACGGTGGAATGTTTTAGGTGCCAGGAGATTGGTCACTTTGCCCGAGAATGTGGTAAACCAAGGACCGTCTCCTGTTATGGGTGTGGCAAACCTGGTTTGACGGTGAGTCAGTGTGGATGTCGGGCGGGAAACGGCAGGCCAGCTCAGACATCAGGAGGTCAACTGGGCAAGGCCACCCAAAACGAACGACCTCAGAAGAGTGGCCCGAGTGGCTCGGAAAACTAAACAGCCTGGTTGGTGGGGTAGACGAGAACCAGCTGATTTTGGACTCTTGGCCCTTTGTTGAAGTTGTGCTGATGGGCAGCGTTTTTGTGGCGTTACTGGACACTGGGTCCGTCGTCAACTTGGTTGGGCGAGGAGTCGCCGAACATCTTCAACGCCAGGGGATAGAGCCTTGTAAGAAAACCGCTCCTCTGAGGATGGCAGATGGGACACGGTCGAAGGCTGAGTATTCGTTTCGGCTAACAGGAGAAGCTGCGGGAAGACGGTGGATAGGAGATGCCTTGTACGTCCCCACTCTCACCACAGACATGATTCTGGGTATGGATGTCATCCGAGACCTCGGATTGGTGACATGTGGGACAGAGGTAGTAAGAATGGGCGTGGGTGATGACTGTTCTGGCAAAGGTGGCCTAGACAGTGTCAAAATTGGTGACGAAGACCCCAAAGGCCCTTGCAATGGAAATCCCCATTTGGTTCCTGATGCTAAATCATTCAGCACCTTGTTGGCTGGTAGTGGCAAGTAGAAGGTTCTTTTATTTGTTTTAAGTTTGAGACCTGTGGTGTAGGTTTCACCATTGGGTTAGGTGTTGGAGTATTTTGTTTTGGCCGGAGTTTGAATATTTTTTTTCTTTTTGGCCGTTTTCTTTTTTTTCATCCCGATGTAAGTGGGGGATGTAACGAGTTATTTTTCCTAGGGGGGTAAATAACCGCAGGGGGCTCACGCTTGCGTGGGTTCGTGGCCTGGGCGACCACGCGGACCCTAGCTCTCCCAGAGGGGAGGTAACTGCCCGGTGTCAGACCCGGCACTTCAGGTAGACCACAGTTATGGACGACTGGTAAGCGCCAGCCCCTTAGGGGGAGCCTCCAGTGACATTCCCTCCATTCAGGGTGGGGGGGTGTTTAGCTCTCAGTGACGCCGTTAATTCCACCTCTCCTCATCTACCTGTAACTGTGGTTGTGACACTGTCCTACCTGTTGTGTTCGACTGACATTTTGTGAGGCATATCCTCGACTTTGGAAGTAGCCTCGTCCTGGGAGGTGAAATACCTAGCCCCCAGAGGGGAGGTAAATGCTCCGTGTTGGTATCGGCATTTTCAAGTTGGCCACAGACATGGACGACTGGGCATTGGGTCCCAGTGACATTCCTTTATCCAGGATGGAGGGGTGTTTAGCTCTAGGAGAGATGGAAGTACATCATAATCTCTAACCTACCTGTGTCTGTGGTTCTTTGGGCTTCGGCCTGCTTGTTGTGTGCGACCAGCATTCAGTGGGCAAATCCTCGACTTTGGAAGTAACCTTTCCTGGAGGTGAAAACGGGCAAGTACCCGCAGCTCACGGGGACACTCAAGGGCAACGTAACTTTCCGCAGTGTGAGGGCAACGGTTTGTAGGTACTTATGCAAACCAATCCCTGTCTCTGAGCACGGACGGTATGGTTATCTTGAGTGTGGGGGGTTCTTCCCGGAACCTCAATTGAGTTAAGGGTGTCGCCACCTCTGGTGGATAGGTTCATCCGGGTGGGTCCCACTTCTATACCTGCCTCCTTTTGGGAAACCCTGATGGCCTGGCAGTGATGTTGGGCCTGACGGGCAAACGAAGTAGATCGGGTGCTGGGTCCGAGCCCGCCAGGGGTATCTGGGGATCTATCGCTCTGGTTATCTCTGGTTTCCCAGCAATGGGTAAGGCCTCGATCGGGCAGCGGTGTAAATGGGAGGTTGGGGTTCCCCCCGTCAGCGTGCTGATGGTCCCCTTCCTCCTGGCTATCGATGGCGGGTTCTGCCTGTCAGGGATTAGATAGGTCCCGAGTGTTGCTTGCACTAAATGCGTCGGGGCGCTCTACCATGGACCTCTAGGTCCCGACCTAGTGGAACCCAGGTGGAGTGACGCTTAGACAAGCAGCCGGAATCCCTGGTTAGGATTGAGGGCCAACCCTCCTTCCGAAGGGTCTGCTTCGGCAGCCGGCGAGCCTGATGACCTTAAGTCATCCGCCCATGATGTGCTAAAGGTTGATGCGTAAGCTTCGGCCTACATCATGGGGCCCGGGTATGTCCTAAAGGATAGGTACCGGGTATGCAGTCAGGGGGCTTCGGCTCTTATGACAACAATAATAAATAAATAAATAATAGGGGGGTAAATAATCGCTATTTGGCCGTGCACCGATTGTAGAGGTAGGCAAGCGGCGGCGGCGAACCTAGTGAGCGCCCTTTGACCCGGCTTATCAGTGCCGATAAGCCTGGGATATCCTAGTTTCTCAGGATAGCCTAGGACAGACATTCTAGTGGTGGATCCCGTACAGTGAAGAAGGCAGTGTTGGTGTCTGGCTGAGGCGACGGTGTACGTAGAGAGGAGTGTACGTGACAGTGGTGTCGGAGTACGTTGGTGGTGTGATCGCGCCGAGTATTGGTGTAAGTTGGGTACAGACCCACTATTGGTGAGTGGACGACGTTCCTTACATTTTAGTTTAAGAGTTGATAATATTAATATCTGATTTGATTGCGAGAGTTAGAGTTGTAACCGTGCTGGTCAAAGCTTGACGGTAGTTAGGATTTATATTAGTCAGGAATAATATCAAAGTGTATTCCTGACGGTTCTGGGCAGGTGCTAGAGAGCAAATACTATAATTTATTGACTGTAGTAGTTATTATTTTGCGTTGTACCAAGAGTTAGTTATATTACTAATAACTCTGAGGCCCGACAAACCTAGGCTGCTCGATTTAGCGTGCGTAGTTGGAAACACGTGGCCAGTAGGCTAGTAGCATTGACTTTATAACTCTAGCTAATATTATTAGCCTATTAACAGAAGCCCAGCTAAATAACATAAAGTTGGTAGTAGCAGTAGCAGTAGTAGGGTTGTTATTGTTTACTCATTTGATTATTTTAATTTAACCTGAACAGCTTGTTTGGTAATCCAACACGTTATCTTGGTAGCTTGGATAGCGGGGTACCGGCTATCAGATAATATATTTATCTAGTGTTTGGAACGTATTTAATATTTATTTATATGCTACTAAGTAGCTCAATAATTTAATAGTAGTGCAATTGCCATTTAGCTTTGCTTGTTTGGCTTGGTATTTATTGAGACCAGCTACTAGTGGGGTAGTCACTCTACCTATAGTGCACTTGTATTGTTATATCGTATTATTATTGAGTGAACTGTTTGATTCTTAGCTTGGGCATTAGAGTTGTGTATTGGATTATAGTGGCCTAGTAGACCCCGCCTGGTGATAACTCGCGTTGTGGTTTTTATTGGCAAGTTGTCGTGTAACTCACCGTGTTTTAGGCACTCTGGGCTTAACTATTGGATAGTTAGGACGAAGCCCGAGTTGCGTAGTCAGCAACGACCCCCTAGGAGTGTGGAGAATCGGCGTAGGCCTGGTAGTGATTATTGCACGTTTGTTTTGGTGACTTGTTTTTTACTTGTTCGCAGTGCCCGTGTATGAGCCAGTCCTATACCGGTTAGACCCGGCTTTTGGCCTAGTGGTTTCCCTGACCTTATCGCAGACCCTGGAACTTTACCCAGCCATTGTAGGCCGAGCTATCCCCGGCAAACGTTTGCGATTGCGACTGCACTTTTAATATTTTTTTTCAAAGTAGCGTCGCAATATTATATTGGACATAGATAATTTTTTTTTCAATGTAATGTTAGTGTTGTGACACATCATTACAAACTACATTTTTACACTAATTTCAATGTCGATATCTGTTTTTCAATATCTTTTTTTATTTGGAAGATATACTCAACCGAAAACTCTCCCCCATACATTTCTTATGGACGTTTTGTAGTTTGATATTGTTTCTAAATTATTTTTCTTATATCTCCAGTTCTTATTAACGCTTGCATTTCGTTCTAGGCTTAAAATATTCAGTATTGTAAGGACTTCCATTTGAGCTCTTGATCATTAAAATCAGACTAGTTAAAGACCAGCTACGAACTTCAGAACAATATTAAATTAAACTTTTTAGAAATATATTTGTATTTAAAGATTTATAACTCGGGTTGTTAATACGTCACCAACTTCTTTCTGGTCTCAAATTACTCAGTAAATGTTTGGCTTTGATTTTATTAATCATTAACCAAAATCTGAAAATTTTTTAATGAGTCATGGACCTTAATTTAACATTAAAATGTATTTATTTTAAAAATTCGTCTTTAGTTAAATACGTATATCCCCAATTCTAAATAGCTCTCAAAACTCTTATATTCTTAAATAATTCGCCAAATCTGAAGTGAGTCGTGGACCTTCATTTAACATAAAATTATTTTTATTTTGAAATTTGTCTTTGGTTTAAGACATACATCCCCAATTTTAAATAACTTAAGTAAATAAGTAATCTTTAGCAAAAATAAAAGTCAATAATTTGGCGAATTATTTAAGAATATAAGAGTTTTGGGAGCTATGTAGAATTGTAGAATATGTGTAATGATATGTCACAACACTATCATTACATTGAAAAAAAAATATCTATGTCCAATATGGCGGATCCAAGATGGCGGACAAAAATGTGTTCTCTATAAAAATGAAGTGCTAACCACCTAATTAATACAGGAGGTGGTCCCAAGTCAATATCTCAAAAAAATGTGCATAACAAATGCATGTGAAATATATATATTTTTTATTTGTCCAATGTTGGGAAAAACCGCCATTTTAAATTGTGATTTTAGTGGTTTTCTCGTTTCACCGATTTTTGGCAACTTTTAGTATGTCATTCTGCAAATCCAACACTACAAAATAAAACCATAAAACGTTTTCTTGCAATTTTTTTAAGGTCATATCCTATATTTCTCTGACTAACGGAGAAAATCTCAATTAAGGCCTTTTTTTAATTTGATGAAAATTGGATTTTAATAAAATATATTACTTGATCGTAATGTAAACAAAGTATTGTAGATAGTGCAAAGTTTCCGTGGAGACCAGTCAATTACCCTAAAGTCGGAATTTGAAACAACCAGGAAAACTTAGGACGTAGCAAGATGCAATTTTAAGGCCGTGAAAAGGCGTATATGTATGTATGACGAATTAATTTTACTTTACAATTCATATTACCTAAACAAATTAAATTTAATATTTTGCACAAAATGTGGAAATTTTCATATTGTAAAAAAACATTGTTTTACTGAGTATATTCCTCTAGTTGGCTAGTTAGTTATGTTTTAGTTGTTATGAAGGTCTCAGATTTCTGAGAGTGATATATATTTCGGGTTTTCACTTATATAATCACAGTCACATGAAGTCCTCAAATGCAGTTATCAGTAGCCAAAATGATAGAATCCGAAACTGTACGGTTGATTTTCAGGATATCACTAGCTGGAACTGTACCACCCTGTTTGGGAAATAGTTGATGACTAACCCAGAGGTTTTAAACTTAAAATGTTAAACTTAAACTTAATGCCGGTCTCCGAAAAGGCCTAAAATTATATCTCTGTGTTTTACTCCCCTTCATTACAAAACTATAATCTAATTACCTCAATATTTATCTCTACACAAATGTTGTCCTCACTTAAAACAGTAGGTAAAAGTAATTATGAAGCTCGATGGAGAAAGTCGATAAAAATATAATATGAGTCTTCATTACAAAACTATAATCTAATTACCTCAATATTTATCTCTACACAAATGTTGTCCTCACTTAAAACAGTAGGTAAAAGTAATTATGAAGCTCGATGGAGAAAGTCGATAAAAATATAATATGATCCCTGATGACTCCGGTCAATTTTGTGGATGCCTCGCCACCTAGTATTACTGATGTGTTTAACTGATGTACTGACTTAAGACTATATGTGTATGTGAATGAATGATCACCTGTTATTTTTCATTTGTTTTGTTTGTATTAGTTTTTTTCTGTTTACATTAAAGTATGAGTTTGATTCAACTGAACTAATTTAGTTATTATTTGAAAATGTAACATTGGCGACGAGAAAAACGAAGAATGGCTGGACAAGAGTTAAATAATCTAAAGAAAGCACGAGCAGTAGTAAAAGGACAGTTGAAGAAGGCAGAAAGATTCCAGTCTCAAGGTAGTCTTACAGTGACTGAGGTGAGTGTTAAACTCAAAGCAATTGCTGACCAGTGGGAACGTTACAAAAGTATTCAGGACCAAATTGATACAATAACCGATGAAGAAAACTTGCACCATGAAATAGAATGTAGATGTAATGTCGAGGATAAGTATTTAAATCTTACAACAAAACTTCAAGAGTTGATTAAGAATGAATGTCCCAACACTATGTGACGCTTAGCACCACTATTTTATATAGTGCCACACAACAATGCCTTTCCGATCAGCGCGCCCCTTTCGGTCTGTCGCTTGCTTTTTTTCCAAGAAACGGTCAAGGAGCTACGGAACGGAGATTTCCTCCATCTTGTCTGTCCTCTGTCGCCGGCCTGCTTGGATATACTGATCATCCATTTTTCAGTTCGACATGCCCTCGTTAAATCAGGATAAGTCTATAATTGAGGCGTCGAGAGGCCAAGGGAGATATGTGTCTTTTTAAAAAATGTCATTATATTTTTTTCATGGTCATAAAAAAAATATAAAAATAAAAATACATTCACTTATACCCCTTGGCTTCCAACTCTTAGGTGTTTAGTTTGGAGGCCAAGGGATATAAGTGAATTATATGTTGAAATTCCACCCTTTTTTAACAAAACCCGTTACCATGACAACATTTTTTTAAGTCACATATCTCCCTTGGCCTCTCGACGCCTCTATTAAGTAGTGCTAAGATTAGGATGACAGGCTAGATTAACAATATAAGGGGAAGCCGGCAGGCTTTCGCCCCATTCGCAGAAATGTAATTCCAAAATATATGATTACCTCGCTTAACGAGGTAATCATTCCTAGACATGCAATAGTCACCACGTTGAAAGTTTAATTATTAATTCATTCAGGAATCGCCTTATGAGTCCAAATTGGTTCAGTAAAGAGTTAGGGAACGAAATTGACCTGTTTTATCATCATTTCCATTTTACACTATTTAGCAGTTTAGTTTGGAAGGTTAGCTATAGTTCTGTTTTCTAGTTAAATTATAAGTAATCAAAGCTGGCTTGGCCAGCTTCTGGTCTGGGTAAAGATTTCCGCCCTCTGGTTCCCCAACAACGTTTCCAATTAAATTGTCATTTTAAGATGGTAGTAGAGGACAGCACGTTCTTAATTGCAACATGCTAGGGTCCACCTACAACTTCTATCTAGCACCCACAACAGCCAATTACCAACACATTTCACTTAATTACAATCAATACATCACACCACCACAGAATTCATAACCAGTTTTCACACAATATCTCTCCTTAGGGCCGCAACTAGGTCTACACCACTTCACCCAATCAGCAATCCATCTGAGGCGACACATAGTTCAATTCCCGGGTCCTCATTGTCGGGTAGTATCAATTTTACACCTTTTCACCCAGAGGAAACGGTTACAAATTTCATAAAGAGACTTGAAATATTCCTACACCTTAAAAATTTAAGTACAGATGGTAATGCTAATGTTTACATGCTACTACACGCTCTTACACCCTAGTTACACCAACAACTTTATGATTTATGTGCACCTGAAAACTCACTTACAAACGACTTCAGTGAGTTGGTTAAGATACTAAAGGATTTTGTAGAACCACAGCCAAGTCAATGGGCTTTACAACACAAGTTTATTTCACGTACTCAACAAGAACATGAATCCATAAATGAATTCTCAATAGCACTTAAGAAATTACCTAGCAACTGTGACTTTAATTGTGATTGTGGAAAGTCGGTTACAGAGATGTTTCTTAAACTTCAGTTTATTCGTCGTTTGAATGACATAGATATTCGAGCAAAAGTTCTTCAAGGACGAGAGAAACGCACGTACAAAGACATTGTTAACGAAGCTTTGGCAATGGAACTAGCTAAATCTGAGAGCAAAACTGTACGTCGCAAAACAATGGAACACCTTGATTTGAACAGGGTGTATTCCAATAGTAGTGATAGGAACAAGCCAAAGAAAATGTTGTGTCGACAAACATTTCAAGAAACCGGCACGAGACCCAACACAAAATTTGACAATCTAAAAGGGAAATGTTACAGATGCGGTTCACCTTCTCATCGAGCTAACAAATGTAAATTTATAGATGCTGAGTGCAGAAAATGTACTAAAATTGGACACAAGGCAGGTGTATGCTTACAGGAAAAGAACCAGACTAACAGAAATTTGAAGCAATACCAGACTCAAGATGGCTCGGAGAAAGGCAGTGAGTATGAACATGAAATTAATGTACTAAGTGACAGACAAAAAGGTAAATTCATTCTTGACATAACGATTGAAGGAAAAACTCCCCTTAAAAGTAAAGTTGAAAATGAATTAAAAAGACTTGAGGACTGTAACATTATAAAAAAGATTGACCATTCTGACTGGGGAACTCCCATTGTACCAGAGGTAAAGCCAAACGGACAAGTACGAATTTGTGCCGATTACAAAGTAACACTGAACAGAGTAATAAAAGATGAGAACCACCCTATTCCAAGAATTGAAGAAATCCACTCTCAAATGAACGGAGGAAAATTATTTTGCACGCTAGATATTTCTAACGCATATCTTCACATGAAAATGGATGAGGACAGCGCACACATGCAGACATTGAGTACACATAAAGGTATGTACAAAGTTAACCGTTTAATGTTTGGTGTCAAAGTTGCTCCTTCACTTTGGCAACAGTTTATGGACAAAACTTTACAAGGTATTTGCGGAGTGCAATGCTTTTGTGATGACATCATTATACAAGGTAAGACATCTGAAGAACTCTTGAAAAGATTAAAGGTTGTCCTAGAAAGATTAAAAAGTACAAACTTAAAATTGAACAGAGAAAAGTGTAAGTTTTTTCAAACTAGTCTGCAATATCTGGGACTAATAATAGATGCTCAAGGTATTCATAAAACAAAGGAAAAGGTCTCTTCCATCTTAAATAGCAAAAGACCAGAAAACGTAACAGAACTTCGCAAATTTCTTGGATTAACAAACTACAACAACAAATTTATGAAAGATTTAGCAAGAATTCTATACCCACTCAACCAACTACTTAAGAAAGATGCACACTACAATTGGACCTCAAAATGCGAGAATAGTTTTCAAAGGGTCAAATCAGAACTAGCAAGTGATCGTGTCCTTGTACATCATAATCCTGATTTGCCTCTGGTACTAGCAACGGATGCCTCTCCGGTGGGTCTTGGTGCTATTCTTTCACATCATTACAGCGATGGAAGTTGTAATATATTTATATAAGTAATATAACAGTTTTTACTATTTAATAATTTACAAGGCTATGTTGGCAATATTTAAATATGTATGTTGAACTGTAACCGTTTGTATTTCCCACTACCAGTTAATAATATTTGAATAAACGAATGCTATTGGACGATCGGGTCACGCCACTTCCCCAACCCATGAGTCCATGTTAACCGACACCTCTACACCTCAGTTATAGCCAGCTTCCATCCTGAGTAACTCCGGCCCGTTCGGTCGTTAGCAGTTTTACAGTGTTAAACCGTAGTGCTTATTAACTTCCCGATTCCCGTAGTGTAAGACGTCAGGGTGACGACACTTCAGTGGCGACGAGGACAATTGGAGCAGTTTTTAACGTTCGGGAGTGAAGCGTCGGTCTACGTCCGGTACTGTACGCGTGATGTAAATGGCTTGTTTTAGCGCCATAAAAAGATTTTCGTTAGTTTGTGTGGGGAAGGAATGAACATAGAGAAGTTATTTAGTGAAGGATTTAAGTTCGGACATAAAATGGCGGGAATTATAGGAAGCGTCGGGGAGTTCGACCAACACGAGGAAACGTGGGACTCGTATATTGAACGTTTCGAGCTATTTTTAAGTTGTAATGAGGTCAGTGAAACGAAAAAGGTTAGTACGTTACTCACAGTAGTTGGTGTAAAGACGTTTAAGCTTTTGCGAGATTTGTGTACACCGGACAAACCGTCTAGTAAATCGTACGCTGAATTAGTGAAATTAATTAAAGACCATTTGTACCCGACCCCATCTTTCATTGCGGAACGATATAGATTCAGCTTGAGAAATCAGTTAGAAAACGAGAGTGTTTCCCAGTATATCGCGCAATTAAAGCATTTGTCGACACATTGCGAATTTGGCGCGAATTTAAATGACTATCTACGAGATCGCCTGGTTAGCGGCATTAGAAGTGATTCAATGAAGCAGAGACTTTTATCGGAATCAAATTTAACATTCGAGAAGGCAGTGCAGATGACGTCACAGTTCGAGATGGCGGAGAAGAGTGCGGCGTCACTTTCGGCGGGAAGCAGCGATGGTCACGGCGGGAGGATCCAACGCATGGCGGCGGCATCAGCTTCAGCTTCACCACGCCCATCAGGTCAGCAACTCCGCCCACGAGGTTCAGCGCATCACAACACCGGAAGAGGTAGACAACAGCAACAGCCAACATTGTCTGCAGCGGCGTCGGCGTCAACGTCAAATGATAGAGTGCAGTGGCAGTGTTTTTGTTGTGGTGACTTCGGTCACATCGGCAGGAATTGCCGTTTTAAGGGTTCAACATGTCACAAGTGCGGTAAGAAAAATCATTTAGCAAAATTGTGTCGATCTCAGCAAAACAGTAAGTCACAGTTTCAGTTCCGTAGTAATAAGAGTGATTTTAGATATAATAGAAATAAGCAGCATAACTATGTAGATGAGGTATCTGATGATGTAAGCGTAAATGATGATATTGAGGAGAGTATAGGTAATCTGTTTGAAATTAGTGAAGGGTCCAGTAAAATAACTAAGGTAGATCCTTTCAAAACAGAGGTTATTCTTGAGAACAAATCAGTAACTTTTGAAGTTGACACGGGTGCTTCGGTAACTGTAGTAAGCGAGGCTTATTACAAAGATAATTTGAGTGCTTTGAAATTGTTTCCTACTGACATAAGGTTAAGCTCGTACACTAATGTGCCAATTTACCCTGTGGGTAAGCTAGAGGTAAATGTTCAGTTCAGAGATAAAAGCAGGACCTTAGACTTGTACGTAATTAAGGACGGAGCTCACCCCCTTATGGGACGAGACTGGATAAGGGAGTTAGGAGTAGAAATTTCTTTCAAAAATGTTGAGGAATTATTTGTCGCTACAAGTAGTTGTGAATCAAAGAGTAAACATGAAAGTTTAGTTAAAGAACTAGTAAAAGAGTTTCCTGAAGTTTTTTCAGATCAATTAGGACAATGTAACTGTAAGCCCGTAAGGCTGGTTGTAAAAGATAATGCCATTCCCAAATATCATCGACCCAGATCACTACCCTACACCCTTAAGGCTAAGGTAGAAAAAGAACTAGAACGTTTGGTGGAGTCCGATATTTTAGTCCCAGTTTGCAGTTCAGAGTATGGATCGCCTATTGTGCCAGTTCCTAAAAAGGATGGTAGCATTAGGATTTGTGGGGACTTTAGGCATGTTAACGCACAATTAGAAATTGATAGGTACCCCATTCCTAGGGTCGAAGATTTGTTTACAGAACTACAAAAAGGGGAATTTTTCAGTAAGATCGATCTAAGTCAAGCCTATATGCAGTTAAGATTAGATGAGTCATCACAAAAGCTGTGTACAATCAGTACACACAAGGGGTTGTTTGCGTACAAAAGATTGCCTTATGGCATAGCATCAGCAGTAGGTATCTTTCAAAGAGTCATCGAACAAGCTTTGCAAGGGTTGCAAGGTGTGAAATGTTTTTTGGACGATATAATTGTATCAGGACCTAATGACGAAGTACATTTAAGTAGACTAAGGGAAGTTTGTTCACGCCTCAAGGCTGTAGGTTTCACAGTGAAACAAGATAAGTGTAAATTTTTTGCATCAAAATTGGAGTTTTTGGGGTTTACTATAGACAAACATGGGTTTCACACCTCGCAAGCCAAGATAAAAGCGATTGTCGATGCCCCTGTACCGAGAAATGTGACAGAAGTAAAATCATTTGTGGGTCTAGTCAACTATTACTCTAAGTTTGTCCCTAATATTGCGGGTGTTTTGAGACCTTTGTATGACCTTTTGAAGAAAGATGTAGAATTTTGTTTTGAAGACGAGTGTATGAAATCGTTTAAGAAAGTTAAAGAGCTATTGTGTACGGCTCCTGTGCTAGCACACTATGACCCCCAAGCACCAGTAATACTAACAGTAGATGCAAGTAACTATGGTCTAGGTTGTATTCTCAGTATAATAGACAAAGACGGTGCTGAAAAACCAGTAAGTTTTGCATCACGTACATTGAACCAAGCAGAGCAAAACTATTCACAAATTGATAAGGAGGCATTAGCTGTAGTTTATGGTGTTAAGAAATTCCACCAGTATTTGTACGGGAAGCATTTTACCCTTAAGAGTGACCACAAACCCCTTATTAGTATTTTTGGACCTAAGAAAGGCTTGCCTGTGTTCGCAGCCAGTAGATTACAGAGATACGCCCTGTTCCTGTCAGGGTATGATTTTGACATAAAATATGTTAGGTCAGACAACAATAGCGCCGATGCGTTGTCTAGGTTACCGCTTAAAGTGTCCCCAGCAGACGAGGAACCCGAATTGTTGTGGTTAGGTACTTATTTACACTTTGTTAAAGAGAGCTCAGCAGGCCCGCAGAGAGAAATCTCGGGCCCCTGGGCAATCGTTGCCGCGGGCCCACTCCACTCCCCCATCCTACATCCCAACTACATTTTAGACCAGGCCCGGCCCGGGCCCGGGCCCCTTGTAGGCCCGGGCCCCTGGGCAATGCCCCCGCTGGCCCCCCCCCCTCTCGGCGGGCCTGGAGCTCAGTACCAGTGACATGTGATCAAATTAGAGTAGAAACACAAAAAGACCCGTTATTACGGAGAGTGTTAGGCTATGTCATGTTTGGGTGGCCAAATTTTGTCCCTAAAGAGGAATTTGAATTGTTCCCATTTTATCAGAAGAGGGAGGAACTAGCTGTCGAGCAAGGTGTTTTGATGTGGGGGTACAAGGTAATTGTTCCTAGTAGTTTGAGAAGTTATGTTTTGAATGAACTTCATGCGTCTCATCTGGGCATAACTAAAATGAAGTCTGTTGCGCGTTCTTATTTTTGTATCCAAGTCTAGACAAAGACATAGAGAACCTTGCTAACAGCTGTTCGTCCTGTCTTCTTGAAAGACCAAATCCTAGTAAAGCAGAATTGCATCACTGGCATTACCCGAGTAGACCATGGGCTAGGTTACATGTAGATCACTTAGGCCCATTCAAGGGAAAGTTGTATCTGATAGTAGTTGACGCACATTCAAAGTGGCTGGAAGTTTTCGAAACTAGTTCGACTTCAGCCAATCACACTATAAATCACCTTCGTGATTTGTTTGCACGGTTTGGTTTGCCAGAGTCAATCCATAGTGACAACGGTCCTCCATTCAGTTCAATGGAGTTTGCCTCATTCTTGAAACATAACGGTATCAAGCACACAACATCGGCTCCGTACCATGCTCAAAGTAACGGACAGGCCGAGAACTCGGTTAAGTATGCTAAGTCAAAGTTGAAATGTGCATTTAGGGAAAATGTAAATACTTCTGTAGCCTTAAGTAGAATTCTTTTTGACTATCGCAATTCTGTGCACATGACCACTAATGAGACACCTGCTATGTTAATGTTTAATAGACCTTTGAGAACCCGATTAGACCTACTCAGACCTAATTTGTCTGAGACTGTAAATAGACAACAACAAGCTCAAAGGATGTATGCTAGGGGTAGTAAGACTCGATATCTGTTTGAAAACCAAAATGTATTGATTAGAGATTATAGATCTAAGGATAAGTGGATTGAAGGATGTGTGGTTAGACAGATAAGTCCAACTATGTATATAGTTAAGTTAAGTTCGGGTGTTACGTGGAAAAGACACATTGATCAGCTGATAGCTATCGACAGTGGCCCAGTGTTGACATCAGATGCAGACAACAGGCCCACGGCAACTACAGTCATCGCGCGCCCAGCTGTTCAGAGTACACCAGCTGAGCGTGACGTCAGTCCTATGACGCGCGAGCTTCCGGGACATAGTACGCGCTCGTCCCTCTCTCCCACCACTCCGCGGCGCTCTATGGTTCCACAAACAGCTGATCGAAACTCACCACCAGCTGTACACCGTACACCTGTACAACACCGTACGTCCACTACACCACAGAGACGTTATCCCATGAGAGATAGGAAACCAGTCGAGAGAATAGATTTAAAATTAGTTTGTTTTGTTCTCATATAACGGTTGTTGTGTTTGTGTGATGTTAGGTTGTTTTATTTATGTATTTGTTTGTCAGCGTTTATATTCTATCTGTTTACTGATACTGAAATTGAAAAATAATTATTGGTCACATTTTATGGTCAGATTTAAAGGGGAGGAATGTAATACATTTATATAAGTAATATAACAGTTTTTACTATTTAATAATTTACAAGGCTATGTTGGCAATATTTAAATATGTACGTTGAACTGTAACCGTTTGTATTTCCCACTACCAGTTAATAATATTTGAATAAACGAATGCTATTGGACGATCGGGTCACGCCACTTCCCCAACCCATGAGTCCATGTTAACCGACACCTCTACACCTCAGTTATAGCCAGCTTCCATGTAATTCCTGAGTAACTCCGGCCCGTTCGGTCGTTAGCAGTTTTACAGTGTTAAACCGTAGTGCTTATTAACTTCCCGATTCCCGTAGTGTAAGACGTCAGGGTGACGACACTTCAGAAGTGAGAGACTGATAAGTTTTGCCTCACGCAGTTTGACAAAATGTGAACAGCACTACAGCCAAATTGACAAGGAAGCCACTGGCATCTACTGGGGGCTTAAGAAGTTTTTCCCGTACTGTTATGGACGGAAATTTACTCTGATTACTCACCACAAGCCATTCGTATCCATATTCAGCCCCACAAAAACACTACCATCAATATCTGCTACTAGATTATTTAATTATGCACACTTTTTATCTGGATTCGACTACAAAATTGAATACAGAAGAACATCGGATCATGCTAACGTAGATTTTTTATCTCGGTTCCCAACTGAGCATGCTTCAACTAAAGGCAGGGACAACTGTGACCTTTTTCAACTTAGTCAGCTCGATTCTTTTCAAATTAGTAGTTCTACAATTTCTAAGTCAACAGCCCACGACAAAGACCTTCAACCAATACTACATGCACTTGAAGAAGGTAAATCAGTGGAAGCTTTTGGATACCATGACAATGAACTAACACTTCAAGACGGATGTATATTCAAAGGATGTCAAGTTCTAATACCACAATCCCTTCGTCAAAAGGTTCTTGATGAACTTCATATCAGGCATTTAAGCATGGAGAAAATGAAATCCCTAGCCAGAAGCTATTGTGCATGGAAGAATATTGACCGAGATATAGAGAAATTGGCAAAATCGTGCAAACAATGCTGTTTAAAACAAAATGAACCAAGAAAGGAACAAAATCATCCATGGCTAGCTCCCCAGGGACCATGGGAAAGGTTGCATATAGACTTTGCTGGCCCAATGCAAGGACAGTGGTACTTTATTATTGTGGACGCCTTGACTAACTGGATTGAGGTAATACCAACTAAGAATACTTCTACAGAATTTTGCACAAGAGAACATGGAAAATTATTTGCTACATTTGGTCTTCCCATGATTTTGATTTCTGACAATGGAAATCAATTTACGTCTACCGTCTTCGAACAGTTCCTATCAGAAAACAGGGTGGTACACAAAACAACTGCTCCTTACCACCCAAAAAAATGTAACAATTACCCAGTTAGTTCATTAATTAGTTATTCATGTCAACGCAAATCTTACATTTTCGGGTAGTGGTTTATTTATATTTTCATGTTATAAATTAGTAAATCACAGCTCATCAAAAACTGGCTTCGAGTGTTTACGGCAATGGGCACGCGCGCGTACAGATTGGCCAATGGTTCGAGGGTCGTTTCTACCATACAGATTGACCAAAGGTCCTAATGAGCAGGGGCAAAAAATGGGGGAGGAGCTTACAGCAGTGATGTCTTGTGTGGGGGAGGAGCTAGTCTATTCAAGTAAACTGTTTGTTAACGTTTTCTAATCTTACCAGATACAGAGGTGGTCTCTTTAATGCTATTGAATATCGTAGAAGACAACATTTTTTAATCTATGTATTTAACTAGCTGTAACCCGCGGGCTTTGCCCCGTTTAACTTCTTAATTTTCAAGATGATCTCGTTCGCATGGCTCAATCACGTCCTGGTTGAAGTTCGTTCGCTACGCTCACTCACCTTTAGGTTGGAGCTCGTTTGCTACGCTCACTCACCTTTAGGTTGGAGCTCGTTCGCTGCGCTCACTTGCCTTCAGGTTAGCTCGTTCGCTACGCTCACTTGCCTTCAGGTTAGCTCGTTCGCTACGCTAACTCACCTCCAGGTTGAAGTTCGTTCGCTACGCTCACTCACCTTTTGGTTGCAAATTAGCTGTTGTCATAAATGTAAAAAAAATAATAGTGCTGCACCCCGTTGGTAATCCTTGTAACTTTAATGCTATTGAACACCATAGAACAGAACCAACTTGTTTAATTGAAACAGCTGTTAAGATTCATTAATTCCATTTCTCATAAGGTTAACATGGGAAACTCAAGAGCCACTGGGGCGGAGCCGATTGGACGAATCACGAAATTGATGGTGTATAAACCTATTCCACGAAATTCTACACGTATGTACCAAGTTTCGTGGCAATCGGTTAAGTGGTGTCTGAGTTTATCACTGCCAAACAAATATAGCCTACATATACAAACATCCTCTTTTATACTTATAGATACACAGTTGTTAGTCTGTTTTCTCAGTCATTACTGGACCGATCTTCAAGATTTATGTCTCAAATTAAAGGTAATAATGCGTAGATTTGCCGAACTTCCTTAAAATTTCCGTATTTCCTAAGGGCTACGACCTGCAGCCCTTCAAAGGTCGAGTCAATACAATTCTTATTGAAGAATATAATACACAGTTTATAAATTATTTGCCAGCTGTTTAATGTTTGCCAGAAATTTGTTATTATTTGTATAACCTCACTTTCAGTATGTAATTATTAATCTAGGAGTTTCTGTTAAAAAAGACACGATTTCGAACAAGGGAAAGTGTATTCGTTAACTTATTATTATGGAACGTGAAATAATACCCATAGTAGAGAACGGAACGGTTTGTTCTGATGGATATAATTTAATCTCTACGACCACCAGAACAATAATTGGGAAATCTGCTTGCAGGTTGTACAGAAAATTGCTAATGAGGGGGGAAAATACAAACATTTTATCGTACCTAGGTGATGAATCTTACTCAAGATCGGTGTTTGACGTTCACAGTACCAAACTTTTCCTTCTCGAGATGGCGAGTACTTTGGATATGAGGAACTACAATTTATCAGTGAACTATACCCTAATTTTGTTTTCGTGTACACAGGGAAGTTGATTGAGAAACAGTGACTTGTGATTTTGGTTCTGGCGAAAAAGTGTGTGACTTGATGTTTAAAGGCAAAGTTGACTCGGGTCACTGTAAGTTATAAGTGTATCATAATCCCCAGGCTGTGAAAAATACAAAAAGAAAAAGTTAGTTATTAACTGTGCGTAAAGAGACAACCAGAACGAAAAAACGTGTAGAACCATGGAACTAAAAAGTAAATAACAGAGATGTGCTCTGGATGTCCCTAAAAAAACGCCGACTTTTTTAGTTAGGGTGGCGTTAAATTGGATTTGTCACTACTGCAAATGTATGAATTTAGAGTCAGAAAAGACTAACAGGGACACAAGTATATTCTCCTTATGTTGTCACAAGGGGAATGTAAATTAGCTCCTTATCAACATTCTGATTTCATATAAAATCCTATCAACGGGGCTATATAGACTATAAATAAAGTATTAATTAAGTATCAAAAGAAACAAAAAAAGTCCAAAAAAACTATTTGAATGATATAAGATCATACAACTCTGCATTTGCAATGGTGAATTTATAAGTCGGGTAGACTTCCGTATCTGTTGGCACAAACAACCAAATGAAAATATTGATTATTCGATGTTTCATTCGATATATCGTTTTGTTAGTTAGGTTAACCTTACTTTACTATAAGTCTCACTTAGATTAATTATAATTCTGGTAGTCTATATATTTTTTTTAAGATTCGGGACTCATTTTACCATCAGATTGGTCCGTTAATACCCTCTAACATTGAACCATAGATTAAACATACTCCCTTAGGGAAGTACTCCCTAAGGGAGTATGTTTAATCTATGATTGAACCTTACCAAAGTATGCCCAACTTTATATCATAACCTATACGATATAATCACAGCTGTTACTCACAGACTGGGTCAAAGATCCATTCCACACAACAAATGTGATGAACAAGAAAACAACGAATGTAGGGATATACATGAACAAATTATCTCCATAGCATAAGTAGCTTATTAGATTATCAGCATTGCGCAATTCTCATACACTATTTATTTTTAAAAGGTAACTTGAATTAATTTAAAACATTTATTTGGTTAAACTAATATATCGGTTTGATTAACATTAATAGTTTTCATACAAACAAATAAACACAACATTAACAAATAAACATGTTGTTAGTATGTTGTATTTATACAGGCCAACCTCCTTTCTACTTCATGTAAAAAAAATAAGCAGCCACTAAATAAAATACAAAGATAAACAGTATTTGTTAATTATTATATCTTTTAATGCTGACAATATTCCCGTGGCGGAGCACGGGCGGTTAACTAGTTCATTTTTAATATGAATACTCATAAGGTTAACATGGGAAACTATGGAGCCATTGGGGCAGAGCCCGAAATGATTTTTGGGATAAGAATATGTCTAGATATTTTAATCGGGAATGTGAGCTATCTTCATACCAAATTTCAACCCGATCCGACCAGTAGTTAATGCGTGATTGGATATCAAACAAACAAACAAACTCACAAAATTTCACAATATTAGTACTACGATATATTGAAGTTGATAAGGGTGAAAACATGATGTCTCATCATATCTCTATTATTTTCATTGTGTGCGCGATCTCTTCAAGGCAACTTGATTAATAATACTAATAACACATACTATGAATATGAAAACACAAAATCTAACGTAAACCATTTTCTTCTTTACATTTTATACAAAATAATACAACATTTTCTTGATTTAACTTAAACATCACCGACCTACAGATAGCCCAATTTTCGTATGGATGTAAACAAAATTGTACTATGGACATATGTTTTGATGTAAACAAAATGTCATTGTAAACTTGAAAAAGTTCAGATATGATTGACAACAGAATTCAGCACACACTATGCAATTTTAAAAGCTAATATGACGAGCTTATATGCTTTCACGGGATATCATCCAAACGGAATAATATCTCCAATTTCGAGTTATTATTTTCTTTTAGCGGTAACTGAAAATGTAGCTGACCGAATATTAATAACAAATTATTATTTGTTATTAATATTCAGTCAGCCACAACTGACCCCGAAGACCAAGAATGTATAAATTATTATTTATTTTAGGATTTTAAGGCAAAATGTTAAGAATTATTTGAAGTTTAGAATTTTAATTTTTGGTTTAGGTGAATGTTGAATAAGAGGGTAGATTTTTATACTCTGTGGTAGAACATTTTATTTTGGTTATTTCACTTCCAATGGAATATCTTTTTCCTTTTTTAACTTTTGTTAAAATACTACTCCTATAATGAATATTGCTAGATTGGTTTTGTGAACTTAAAAATGAACTAACATCGTGTGCGAAATACTAAGACAGATGTTCAAGGTAATTTTCAAACAATGTGTATACACATAAAAACGAGAATGCTTATGCTTTGAATCTTGAAAGAATATTTCAGGACTTTTAAATGCTATCCTTAATGCTGTTTTAATGCATTATCCTTATTGCCATAACTAGGTCAAACAAACTAACAATTTCGTAACCAACTCGATCTCCCAAAAAATGTACTTTGTTTACTTGACAAGAAATTGATAGTGAGTTTATAAGCAATTAGTTAGATTTTAGAGCCTATTATTTGTATTACAATACCGCACTGTTTTGTTTAAGCTACAGTTGAATGTAAAAACCTTATTTGTTTACTTAACAGTTTACATAAAACTTAGTGTTTTAAAAAGTAAAATTCGTCTCTTGAGTTTGGCCACCTCTGTGACTAAGATTAGAAAACGTTAACAAACAGTTTACTTGAATAGACTAGCTCCTCCCCCACACGGGACATCACTGCTGTAAGCTCCTCCCCCATTTTTTGCCCCTGCTCATTAGGACCTTTGGTCAATCTGTATGTTAGAAACGACCCTTAAACCATTGGCCAATCTGTATGTGGCCCGATCAACCTCAGGCCAAACATTTCCTTTAAAATATACAGTTAAAGCCCTTCCTAATTCATCAACCTTATTGTTAATTTATATTTCCATGTCCCAACCCTCACTTATCCATTTCACTCTTTCATTATTCCACAGACACACCCCACCAGTTTTCAATCAGTAACAACCAGTCACAAATTAGCACCTATGGCTACAGTTGCTAACGCACTGATTACTGCAATAAGCACATTACTGTACAATGGACACCCGGCTTTACTCTGCTAGCATCGACTACACACATAGTGCACACATAGCTAGCATATCACAGTCATAATTGTGTAACTTGACTTGTACTTTTTGTTTGGCTGCACCAGGAAAGTCAAACTCACAGACGCCACCTTTCGTTATACTAATTTGATCTTCATCGAGATGGGTGCGATCGCCGTCGCAATGGCTATCCCACAGTTCATTTTGGTAAGTAATAAATAAGCAAATACATAAGTTTTCCCCCAAGGAAACAAGGATCAAATAAAGTGCTATTTCTCAATAAATTGCAGTTTTAAAACAGCTTTCTACATAATCAATATGAAAATGTCATAAACAAAATTGTGGGAAGCCAGTAAATATAGCAATTTACAAGTAAATTTATCCGTGGACTTTGTGACAGTGAAATTCGAGAACAGATAACGACATCAGTTTTGAAAAAGCAGTTGAAATTTCACTTGCACTTGAAGCTGTTATACGGTACCGATATAGATGTTAAAAAAATGTTTAAATCCAGAGTGTCGTAAAATATTTCAAGTTACAAATCTACGAGGAATAAAGATGGAAAAAGCCAACAATCGTCTGGAAACTTTAAGAGAAAAAATCTACTTACAGAACTTGGATTAGAAATTACGTGTTTACGCTATGGGAAGAATAATCACAAAGCATCAGAATGTAGATCCAAGAATCTTCATTGCAAATCTTGTGGTAGGAAGGCCACATCGGGAAAGTCTGCATTCATCTCTTCAAAAGCCTGGTTTACACGGGTGGAGTAGAGTTTCTAGTAGATAAACTCTACCCGTGTAAACGTTACTACTATACTATCTAGTATAGTAGATAGTAGGTGGTAGAGTAGAGTTACTAGCAACATGTGACATAGTAGCTCTACTCTACTTGTCACTCTCCTGCACACTATACTTGTGTAAATGTAATCCGTAGTGACACTGTCTTGTAACTGGTTTTGAACACTCATTTTGGGAATTGAACGAGGAGGAACACAGTTCACAAACTATCATCAACACTCTACAATGTGTGAACAGTCACTTGCTTAAAATTGGTAGAGTGGACAAAAAAGTAGCTCTACTATAAACTCTACACTACCCACAACTCTACCTGTGTAAACCAGGCTTAAGGCAGCCAATAAACGAAGTACAGTGATCAGAATCAGAAAGAAGTTACGTAGATTTTGACTATGACTGCAATCAGGTAAAAACTGCACCCATTTATTAAAATTTAGGTGAAACTCGATGATCCTTTTGAAGTCACAGTCAAGGTTGGTAGAAGTTCAAAACAATTTGAAATAGATTTTGGCAGTCAAGTTACTATAGTATTATTAACTGATTTTCAAAGTTAAAAACTTGATTGTGCGTTAAAATTATCCAATGTTCGTTTATATACAATTCAATATTTTTCACCAATAACGGTAATTTATATGTCTTAAAAGAGAACTACACTGCTATATAAGTAAGAAGTAAGTAAGAAGCCCTGAAAAAGTAAGTACTTCTTACCAAACAAAACTTTTTTGTCTGAGGCTTGTACAGCCCCATACGTAGAAAAATAAAACTGTGATATATTGATCACTTTATTAAAACAGTAAAGTCCTTTGTATTTATTTCGTAATCTGTTTTTCACTAAAGTAAAAATATTTATTGGAACTTGAGTGAATGAATAACACGTATTTTAACAGTAACTACATTATAATAGGATGATAAATATTTGTGTATCTAGAAACATTTCTCTTATATGCAGCAAAGGCAATTTGCACTAGTGTTACACATTATATTTTTTCTACAGTTATTTAAAAGCATTGAAATAATTAGTCTTTCAAACACTAAAAAACACGTATTAGGTTTAAATCCAAGCGTTGAACGACATGGGAAACACTGCACCAGCTGTTCGTAGTCGTAGTATCTTTGTAACAACCACGAATACTAGAAATTTTCAAGCGTACACGTATTACGTGGCTAATAAAAGCATACGGGTTTTTTCTCGTTTGGTTGGAATACTGGAGTGTGACAAAAATGAGTAGTTGTCAGGTAACTGTAGGAAATAGTTATTTGTGCAACTAGTGAGAAAAGTGAGCAATTGACTCACTCGAGAGAATACCTTACTCACGAGCCGTAGGCGAGTGAGGAATGGTTTCTCGAGTGAGGCAATTGTACTTTGAACTCGAGTTGCACATTATACTTTTCCTACAGTTACCATAAAACAAATAAATTTGTGAAGAAACATAACCTATTTTTACACAGAAGTGAACTTTTAATATAACATTTAATGTCAAGACAAATACAACAGTACAACAGCTGACCAGCTGATTTACAGCCAGTGCTGCCAACGTATTTCGCGCGCATACGACGTTGCCTGCATGTTACACGCTCACTATTTCGTGCCTTCGCGTTGCAAATCAGTAGTGAGACAAAGTAATTAGAGTGAGACAATGTTAACATTGTCTCACTGATGAGCGAATTGGCCACTTTGCTTTCTCAAATCAGTGAGAGAACATGTACATTGTTAGGTAACTGTAGGAAAAAGAATATCTTTGCTGTTTGAATTTTCAGTTAGAAGATCATTTCAGTGCGGATGCATTGACTTTGGTAAATTTGGCGTCTCAAGGGACCGGATATATCGGAGGAGTCAATTTTATCGGTCAACTGATACTTGAAGAGGTATGTATCTTTTATTTACAATTTAAATTTTCGTAGAAAAGGAAATTTTCTTCCAACTTGAATTCGTAATAATTCCTATAAAATCCACAATACAAGTCACTGAATTGCTGCGTCACATGATGTTGGTAACCTTTCAATATTACGATGGTGAATTTATGAAATAAAAGTAGGAAGTATTAGCATAGATCATTGAGTCATATACCATGGTAGATACATCTCATGCGAAGCTTTACCTTAGTCAAATAAATTCCAATAACTTCCAGTCTAATGCTCTCCAACAAGCTCTATACGACTGCAACTGGACCGACAAGCCTCCAGCTTTGAAACTGGGACTGCTTGTGTTGCAGACGGTGGCATCTAGGCCCCTCAAAATCACCGTCGGGACCATCATTACCCTCAGCTTGGAGACTTTTGGTCACGTGAGTATACTTTTATCATTACGACTCCAGTACATGGTGAACAATTTATTCCAGTATTGCAACCTTTTTATATTTTTATATTTATTTAGGTAATACTTAAATTTTGAATTGAACAATGTTAAAGTCTTTTTTACATCCTAAATTTGAATGAATATTAATTACAGTATAATGAAACATTTTTGTTTTCAAACGTTTTAAAATATAATTTATTAAATTATAAAGTGAGTTTATGTATTTTAACTTTCGTAGTTAGTAATTTATTTTAACTGCTATTGACACTTACAGTTAGCTCCCAATAATAATATTTCCTCTATATCACAATAACTGAGATTCAGGTAATTTAAGACATGATATATTTTAATTCACGAATATTTATTTAACATATGACAACAGCTTGGCTTCGCCAAGTTTACAAAATTTGTCGGTCAGGTCATATTAATAATCAAAAGTAACAAACAAATTTTATAGATTTTTACTTTGTTTGTACGAAAATGTAGCCTATCTAGACTACTGGTTCTAAGATGGTTTTTGGCAGACATTTAACCGAAATACTTCACTTTCCGTACTACCGTTACTCGTCTTTTAAAATAAAATAGTAAATAAATACAGTTTTATTATAGATTATATTAAATCGCATTAGAATAGAGTTACAAAATACTTCAAATGTGTTCACTACATCAATACACTAGTGATTGGTGGGAATTCAACCTCAGACCTCAGTGAATGAATCCCACACTTGAGCACTTTAACACTCATACACCACACTATAAAAGCTCACACCTAGTAGTTACTAAGATTAACACTAATCAGTATGTTGTTCGTTATGTTGCAGATTCTGAATGCTATCTATTCCTACGGCAGTTTAACTTATTCTCTCGCATCTAAATAGTTAGCTCGTCCATCTATGTCTCAACTTGCTGTATTTTTACAGTTTGTATGGTGGAAATTCTTTATGGGAATTTTAAATCAGGATGATGATAGATTTTCGGAGGAAAATTATTTATAAAACTATAAAAACTCATTATATAGTCAAAGGCAGAATAGTAAATGTAAATGCACCGTTTCATAAACTATATTGTACTGTTAATGTTGTCACGGAATATAAGATTATATTCATAAGCACCTAGTAAATTATTAATCACAAAAAGTGCATAAATTACTTCCTACCTATCTTCTGTCACTGACCTCCAATTATTCATTTTATTTGTTATTTACTTATAATTCAGGAGATTTACATAGAATACTGAGACATAAAATAGAAATACTTCCTGCGGTGGCGTCATCATATAATCCAGCTCCTTGGAGGTCACAACTCACAACGTTATACGATGATATTTGACCTGCATTTGTGTTAGTTTTTAAATTGAAATTAAACGAAATATCTAAAATACTCTAGTCAAAATCATGTTTGATTTAACTGTTTCAAGGGGAGAGGGTCTTAAGCAAGCATAAACGATCGTCCTGTGCATCAATTATTAACTGAAGTAGTCGAGAAACTATCATGCACGCCTTAGCTTAGGGTCCTAAATCTTCTTGAGAGCAAATATATTATCTTTTGCGTGGTTGAAACTATTGATTTTACTTTTACATTGTTTTCGTTTGTGAATTTTAAAATAAGTTCTAATTTTATCTTTACTATTCTGAAATGGTAACCATTCGAATGTAGTATTTTAAGCCAAGTATGAATGGAGATGAGTGGGGGATGAGTGGCGCGATCTTGTAGTCTTGTTAGTGGCTAAGGCCGACATGTTCCTTAGACACAGCTGTTAATTAATGGCCCATACATCCAATGGCAACTAAGGGACCTACAGTTTATAGTGGAATCAGAACCACATTTTTGCCTTGGTATTATCGAATCGGTCTAATTATCAGGATAGTAGTGCGGACGTTAATCCACACCAGAGAATATCGCATCCACGGTGCATGTCTACAAATGTCCACAATTCGTGACCTCCAAGGAGCTGGATTACAGGACAACGCCACCTTAGGAAGTATTTCTATTTTATGTCTCAGTATTCTATGTAACCATAATTTATCAATCTCTTTTTCCAAGACTTGCTTAATTCAAATCAGAAATGTGGTTTTAATTAGCTTTATACAAAATTAGACCTACAAATAACTTTGGAGAGAATATTTTTTAAGGGAAAACATTACACAAAGTAGTAAAAAAGAGTATACTTTTAGTACTGTTACTTATTTGAATTTAAACACAATTACAGTTCATAATGCTTATTTGAGTAAATTGAAAAAAAAATCTTTACTCCTAAAGATCCTTTAACAATATAACTTCTTTCTAACTAGTAGAATAGATATTTCAAAATGGGATATAATTTAGACATCTCACTTGATTCAATATATCTAATCAAGTTAGACAGGTAAATTTTGTCAAAACTTGTTTTGCAATCCAAAACTATATCCTTGCTCTAATCAAATGAGAAGGGGCCTGTAGTTTAGAGTGCAACGAATTCTCTAACTTGAGTAAAGAATAAACTCTTTAGATAAGTACTTCAACATAGAGTAGTTTTAACAGGAAAATTAAGTGATTGATTTGAGTGTGGCATACATGTTTCGCCTTCCAACAAATATATCCTATGACGCTGTACTGTTCTCATTTATCAATAAACACGTTAACTAAGTACATTGTCAATATTTTCTAGTCACATTTAAGTGAGGACACTTTACCTACACTTAATAAAAAAACTGAATTAGACGTCCCATCCATATAAACCAGCTGTAGCCAATTTTTTTTTAAAGAACGTAGTTGTGTGAGCCAGTCACAGAATGAGCTAGTGACTAAAACTCTATTTTCTACCTAACCTTTTGTTGCTGGCCAAGTTTATGGGTCATAACAGTAGCAGCTCACAATAAGTCATTCCATTAGTTTGAGTTGGTAAATAATATTGTGTATTTGAGAGAAATCAATAATTTATAGGTCAGCACAATCTGTCGGTGGCTCACAACAACTACGACAATTTTGGTTAAAAAACTGGCTACAAATTTAACATGGGATGGAATGCGTTCAATTCAATCTATATCTATGTTATGACAGCAAAAGTTTAGAAACCAAATTTATATGGTTTTATTCAACTTAATATAATAGTTAATTAATATTAAGCATTATTCAAGGATGGATAGTGTGAAGTTTGGTGCAGATCCGTCAATGGGTTCGCCCTGGAGGGTTTTAAGGGGTCCAATGTCAGATGTTTGGAACTACAATCTTTACAGATAAAAAATATAATTTAAAAGCAGATGTGTACTTTCACCAACAGTTTTGTAGGTTTGAATAATCACAACATTCTGTATTAGTCATGATTTGATTTGAAATTGTGCCACACTGTTTCCACAGAGTGCAGCAGAGAAAACTATTTTACTTTTGGATAAGTCCAAAAATATATTAAACCCCAATCGCAGCACACCTCAACAACGTTTAAATTCTCCACTATTAAATATGTAAACATAAAAAGTAAAAACCTTAATCAAAGTAAAAACTTATATATTCATACACCTAATAAATATTATACAGTATATAAAGAGATAGAATAGATTGTAAAGAACAAATTACCGAAAGATCTCGAGTGCAGCGGAGGCCTTTTGCACTTGTTATATATACTGAGGTGGTTACTTCTTTTAATCAATGGTTTAATTTATACTGGTTTTAAAGTGCCAGCTGTTAGAAAATGTTAATATTAATGTATATTAGAATGCTTGATAATAATTAAACACATGTTAATTAAATTTAAATGAGAAAATGTAAACAATAGTAGAGTATGCGTTGCCTTATAAAGAAGATGTTAGTTAAATGGTTCAAATAAAATGTTGTTATTGCATACTTTCACTGAGTACTCATTGTTTTTTGTCAGTTTATTCGCGTAACATTGTGGCGTCCAACGTGTTGGCATTGGTGGAAGTAATGTATTTGTTGGAAAAGTGTAGATTTTATTTGAACCATCAACCATGGATGCCTTGTTAAAAAGAAGGAAAGTTTTGAGAAGTGCATTTAGTAGAACAGTATATAAGTTTAATAAAGTTTGTCAAGAAGAATTTGATAGAGCTAATGCTCTTTATGGCGTAATAGAACAAAGGTATAATGAGTTACATGAAATTGATAAAGAAGTATTCTATTTAATGCTTGAAGAAAGTACTGATGAAGAAATTGAATCCGAACTTGCAAAACAGGATGAATATAAGGAGACTTTTGAATCAATCAAATACAAGTTGAGAGTAAGTAACAGACTAGAAGATGAAACTCGTTCTCTCAGCGATTCTGTAAGTAACAACAGAACTTTAGTACCTAAGCAGAACACAGTGAGACTTCCAAAAGTTGAATTGATCAAATTTGGTGGAGATCTGAAGGACTGGCTACATTTCTGGAGTCTTTTTTTTTAAATAGATAGGGAACCGACCTTAAATGCTGCAGAAAAGTTCCAATACTTGTTACAAAGTATGATTCCTAGGTCTAGAGCATATGAAGTAGTAAAGAGTTTTCCACCAACAGAAGATAATTATCCTAAGGCTCTAGAGGAACTTAAAGGTAGATTGGGCGGGACGGACTTCTAGTACAAGTATATGTTAGGGAGCTGCTAGCTTTGGTACTGAAAAACACAGAACATCATTTGTCTCTGATGCAGTTTTACGACAAATTAGAATGTCAACTACGAGCCTTGGAAAGCTTAGAGGTAACAACAGATAAATGTGCTTGTGTTTTGTTGCCTTTAGTAGAGTCCTGCTTACCAGATGATCTTCTTAGAGCTTAGCAGAGAATGATGCAGTTTGTCTTCAGATGGAGAAAATAAAGAATCATCAGAAACAGAAGAGCAGACATTGAAGAGATTGCGTCAGTTCATCAAATCAGAAGTTGAAGGTGAAGAAAGAATCATTTTGGCTCTAATAAATAAACTCTAATGAAGAGAGAAAAGTAGTTACAAGAAGAAGAACACGATCCAAAGTACAAGTTAATCAACCTTAAGCTAATTAACTTGGGTGGGAGGATGTTATATATACTGAGGTGGTTACTTCTTTTAATCAATGGTTTAATTTAGACTGGTTTAAAAGTGCAGGCTGTTAGCAAATGTTAATATTAATGTATATTAGAATGCTTGATAATAATTAAACACATGTTAATTAAATTTAAATGAGAAAATGTAAACAAGAGTAGAGTGTGTGTTGCCTTATAAAGAATATGTTAGTTAAATGGTTCAAATAAAATGTTGTTATTGCATACTTTCACTGAGTACTCATTGTTTTTTGTCACAGTTTATTCGTAACAGCACTTGTGTTACACATTATATTTTTCCTACAGTCACTATAAAGCATATAAATAATTAGTCTTTCAAACACTATACAACACGTTTTTAGGTTTAGCTGGCAACACAAATAGGTGCCCTAGAGAAAGTAGTCCCCGGTCCGTATCACTCCGATATTTTTAGTTCCGTATGTTTTTGTAATTTGCAGTGGTTTTCGCGCCTAAAAAAATGCTTTAATGGTATTTTCTTGTTTATTAAAATCGTAGGAATGTTTTAAAAACGTTTAAAAGAAAAGTCCAGAAAGTTCAGAAATACCAGAGAACATAAACTATAAACACGAAATGACAGGTTAAATCGTAGTTATAATAGTCAATCAGCTGCTCATAGTATTATTTTTCTTTAAGTGTTGCCAGCCTATTTCCAACCGTACACGCATTACGTGCATAATAGAACCACGATTTTTTGTGTTGTTTCGTTGGAATCCTGATGTGCGCCAAAATATAAAACGTACGACAAAGTATAAATATGCAGCAATTAGCAGCTTCCTGTACTATAAACAGTACAAGGAAGCCAACTTTGTCGGGTGACTGTAGGAAAAATTAATTATTGTCGACTGATGAATGCCAGGTGATAAAACATGAATTTTCCTGATTCAGGATAGTTTGTGTTTTCATGGGCTCTCAAGGGGGGCCAGGATTTTATTGTTATACTTTGGTGGGACGTAGAAAAAGACAACCGGTTTTCATGATACAGTATGCTCAAAATATTCATATAATTATTTTACAAGTTTTATTTCAAATTAATTTATTTAAATTTGTATAAATAAGTATAAAAAAGTAGCTTTGAGATCAAGCATCGATTCAGAGTTTGCATTTTTTGACGATGTGCATTTTTTCTGACAAAGATCAGCTGAACATCTACCATCCAACCATAATCTCAAACTAACGATTTTGACTATTACGAGCAACTTAAGGGATGGCCTGGTACAAAACAACATAGAACATTGCTGATCAATAATTATATTTTCACCACACTATGGTGTTTTTAGCTGTTTTACATACGTTAATTAATGGCTGAAAGTTACGTTTTGCTCGCCATGCCAGCTGTCATCGTCATTTGGGAACCGAGCAAGTTTTTACATCACTAGGGCCGCAAAATCAGCTGCCCGCTTACTTTATAAAAATATAAATACATATTAAATACACAATCAGTATCCACAGCATTGCAATAAAATTGTTTTATCGTTACCTCTGCCTAGCAAATATTTATTATTTTTTTATGATTTCTCAAACTATTTCTTCACATAACCTAAAAAAGTTGTAGTTGTGTTGACTATCATTGTACATTATTATTATAGTAAATAGTGGTAATAGGTTATAGTGTGGTGACCAATAGCGTTCGTACCACGGACCGAAATGCTTTTGCAGCTCTCGATCGTTTTAAGAACTATCTCGAGCTGGTAAAACCTAATTATCGCCCCTAAGTACGAAATATATTATTATTAATGTTGGACCTGGATTCCAAACGTATAATAATTGGCTGTTATTATGTTAATTGTATTAATAGTCAATAATTGTATTGATAGTCATTAATTGTATTATTAGTCATTAATTGTATTAATCGTCAAACGTAAAATTTTGCGGCCTTGGTTGCTAACCAAACATTCATTATAAGACAATCACATTTTTGCGAAACAGACCTCAATCCTGTGTAAATTTCTCCTTATCTATTTAGTTTGTAGCTTGAGGCATATCGCATGTAGCTAACTGTTCATTCTTGCTGGCTATTATGATGGTCTAAACATCTTCATACAGTAATATGTGTGGGAACGGTAGCATAGCAGTCGCAATTAGCGTGATGTAGGCTAACATATAGTCCTCGTGTAAAATGCATGGTCGGGTCAGCAAGATCGATCTGTTGTTGTACACCTAGACCGATCGTTGACTTAAGACTTTCTATCTAATAACATGTTCGTTGATATTTGATTTGGATTTGATCTGTATAGTAGCACGAACGCGGGTTATACTGTATATTTATAAACTGAAAACCATACACCTTCAAGCATTTTTATCTTAGACGTACTCAAACTCACTTCAACTCACTGCAAAAAGTCCAAGCCACTTCGATTCCATCGTATACAGCTGTGTTTATTGATGAACACCAATACGTCTTTTTGGTCATATTATTTCAGATTTGGAATGTCAAATCTTTGGCTTATCGCGAAGTCTGATGAGTCGCTGGAGCCATGGACTACGATGGCATCCATAGCGTGGGTTCAAATCCCGATCCCACCACACACATTTATCAGTACTGGATGAAACTGGATAAAAACATATTTTTCCTTCGATATTGATATCGTCCACTCATTAAACGATGTCCTGTTATTTAGTTTTAGTAGAACAACGGTCTTGAAAATCACAACAAATAGTGTAACTGCTGTACTGTCAGTTGACTTTTAAATTCGTCGAACCTTTAAAAACGTGTTTTGCAAGGAAACGCTAATTTCTTAACTACAAAAAACACAGTACGTTTTTATCTTTTTAACAAAATTTACTCCAAATTTCAATTTTAGTATAACCAGCTGTTTTAAATATTAGTGTAAATTTCAAAGTATTCATCTGTTTAAATGTGAACAAAGAATTCTCTTCGTCCATATATAAATCCCAAATTACCCATGAACTTTGGAGAAAACTAAAAGTCACACCCCCATAAACCGTATACTTAAAATGTTCGTCATGACGAGAAACCTTGCGTAAAACTATCCATTATTTCATAATTGCCCTTTAAGGTCGTAATTCCTTTCTAAAGGGAACTTTCCATATACCGAATCTTAAAAATACCTCAGCTGTACTTAATTTGTTTCTTATTCTTTCAATTTATTACCTTATTAAAATCATGTGTGATTATTTGTTTGTATTACTGTATTCTGTTTTGTTTATTTCAGCTTAACTTAACCAATCAATATTTTGATTAATACTTATAATGTCAAAATGGGGTGATGCTCGTGGGTACCAGCTAGTAACATAGGAACTTCAAAACTGCGTGGCAGCTTCAAAGCAATTATCACAAAATTCATGTTGGCATATTGTGTAGTTAATTCTTGTTCTGTACCGACTCGCCCCTTGATTTGTCATTCGTCATCGACTAGTAAGTCTAAATACTAAAAAACCACAAATTTCTGCAAAGTATAATAGAGAATATCCTCGAATGGGTGAGAATTCATTTTCTACATATAGAAAATTGACATGTCCCTTTACTAGTATACAGGATATCTCATGTAAAGAAGGATGTATTCTTTTTTGTCTCTTACGTATAAGTGTAATTTTCACGTAGCTAAAACCAACCAGTGTTTGGTGGGATTTGAACCCAAACACCTTTACAGAATCCCTACGCTAAATTAATGTAATTGCCAAAGACAGTTCCCACACTCTGCACTGCAAGCCTTACTACATCCTTCACCATTTCCTACGTTATAGACCTGTTTCCTTCCCTTCTCATGGCATTTAAGTATTAGATACATTTATCTAACTGCCCAAACGGTTCCCCCACTCTAAACTGCCAGCCTTTACTACTTCCTTCACCACTTCCTACGTCGTAGGGCCTGTTTCCTTCCCTTCTCATAGCATTTTAGGATTGAAAATACATAATCTACCTTCCACAGACGGTTCTCACACTTTGCTCACACTTTACTACTTCCTAAGCCACTTCCTACATCGTGGAACTGTTTTCATCACAATCGTCATAAACAGTTTCCACACTCCGGGCAGCTCGTATTGACAACTCGTTAGTCAAATCTTAGATATAAACAATTTAATATAATTTTATTATTATTCATGGTAAAATTGTAATCACTCAAAGAACAATTTTTAGGAAAAATCGTCAAATTGATTTCTTAGTAACGATAATTTTAATAAAGCTTATATCTAAACAGATTTGAAAATGTTTTTAAAATCAGCAAAACTTGCATCAAAGTTATATCAATACAATATTTGGCCTAATGACTTGTAATTGTTTCAAAGTAGCATGAGTGAAGGTTACCTCCCGCTATCTCCGCGTCCCGCCACCTCCGTGTCCCGCCACCTCCGAATTTCAGAGTGACCCCTATAATCCTCGGTTACTACCTGCGTTAAGACTTTCTGTCCTATCCTAACCAAACCTAACCTAACCTAACCTAACCCACGGGTTAAATTTTCATTAAATCTCCCATCCACGGGGCTTCAATAAAAAAATATATGGAATAAGATCAAAAATTTATTAATCTTGGTAAAATTATTAACTCACTAACAAAATTCAATCTGCAATGACAGCTACCAACGCAGGCAGTGACGGGATTATAAGGGTCACTCAAGAATTCGGAGGTGGCGGGACAGATTTGGGTTCGGAGGTGGCGAAACGCGGAGATAGCGGGAGCACACGTGAGTGAAGGTCAGGTCAGACCCCGACAGACATTCAGATGTTATAATGATGATGGATAGGGTAGCGAGGAGGGGCTACGTCACTAGCTTGCTTGATTCCTTGTGTCTGTTCAAGTCGTTCAGTGTTTAGTATACACTGCTTGCTGTTCTCGAAGCCTATTCTGTCAATAGAGCTAGAGCACGTAACTCCCCTAGTGGCCACCGCTAGTGGCGCTACCGCATCCCACGGCTTGAAGGGTGTGGTCCTATAGCACCGAATCCCAACTAGCCGAAAGACAAATAAGTCCTAAACTGCCGAATGCAATAGTGCCGAATTCTTTCGGCAATTTGCGACGATTTAAACTTTATTTCGGGAGTTTAGGACTATATTGAAAATAGTTCGGCACATTAGGATTTATAAGTGTCAAATACCCGAATTGTTATTTCTGTCCTAAACTGCCGAATCTTAATCTAGCGAAACCATATTCACCATCAAAATGCCGAAAACTTCCTTCGGCGTAGTACGACTTAAGCGTCCCAAATCGCCGAAAGATCTATTTGTGTTAATTTGTCGAAAGAATGCATTAAAAGTCGTAATCTGCCGAACAATAGAACATTCCCCCTTCTTAAAGGGGAGGAGCAACAGGAGGGATCGAGGGGTAAAAACATGGCGTCGGTGCCCAAAGTCTCCGCCCACAGCAGCGTTTCCCCCCACCCCACCCTAGTACATTCGGATTAACTTTCGCCACATGCAGTTATTTGCTCAGTACTCAGTGTCAGATGCTGTTCAACGAGTCACCTGAGACACTTAGAGGCGGTTCACGAGTACGGGGTTTCGTGGCCCGCGGTTATCGTTGTTCTCGGCCAATTTTAACCGACGGCCAAAAAATGGGTTCACAACATAGAGCGTTAGCCGAGATCAAGCTTAGCCGAGACCAACGCTGACCGTCGCTCAACACGTTATTATAGTAACCAACCAAAAGAATTCCAATTGAAGCAAATAACATTATGACAGACTAATAATGCAGGATATCGAGTAGTATTTGAGTAAAGTGAAAAAATTGTTATTGCTGTTTAAAAAGAATATTGAGTAAAATTTGTATTTAATTCGGTAACAATTGTGGTATGCTATATAATGTTGGCTACCTACCTTAACAATGGCGAATATACACATGGAAAACTTTAAATGCGGATATGTGTAAATCAGGAAAAAGATTGTTAATAACACTCTATAACAAGGCCAGCTTCTGAAAATGGTAAAATATTTACAAGAAGAGTTTGTTATTTCAAACTGTTATTAACAGCTTGAGCATTGCGATTAGTAACGTAAGCTTTTATTTCGATTTTTTAAACTTTTAGTAAATTAGGACTTACATTAGTTTTAAAATACCTTCTGTTTTACCAGTACTAAAGATTGCTTGATTTCTAACAAAAGATTCATTATTTATATATAGTTAATTAGAAGACGAAAAGCCAACAAAAAATTTCTATGTAGGGTAATAAGTAATTTAAAACGAAGGAAAAAGTAAGGAATGTTAAATATTAAAACTGACTTTTCAGAAGACGGGGCATTGAAGCCGCGTGATGTTGGTACCAATGGCAACGCGTAGTAAGCGGCGGTCAGGTTGCCAGCATAGATACTAAAAAGGTCCCGAACGCCCCCTGACCGCCCCTACACCGTACTATCAAGCATAATGTTACAGTATAAGGGTTCAAGTTACGGGAAAAATTGAAAGGAACACTTATGTTAGCGTATTGTTTTGCACATTTTCTGTTTTCTTAAACAGATGCAGCTGCAACAATAATGAGCTAATAGCCCAGTCAATAAAGGAAAAAATATTGGTTTGTCGGGAGTTAGATTAAGGATGATTTTTTCATGGGTGATTGTTCATCACATAAGGAACAGTACCGGGGGACCGAGCCTTGTTTTGGTTGTGGCATAGACTAACCAACACCAAGTAGACTTAACATCCCATTGTAAATTTTGAAGCTCGGTTTAAGTGTCTAGTTCTGTCCAGTGCACTGTCGATGTCATGTTTTGTTTACAATTTGTTTCTAATTTTTAAAAGTTAGTTTCATTATTTGTGCTTTAGATAAAACGTGTTGCTTAGTCTATGGTTCAATATACTTTAATACTATTAAGCATCAAGTAGTGGGCATTGATTATATATCCAGTCAGCGTAACCTTGAAATAGAAGTTGTAGAGGGTAAATTCGCTTCGTTCACCTTCTAAATATGAACTTTAGATAGTTAAGCATAAAATAGTAGGCATTGATTATATATCCAGTCAGCATTACCTTCAAATACAATTTGTAGAGGGTAAATCCGCTTCTTTTAACTTCTCTTAATGAAATGTAGATCTTTAAGCATAAAATAGTGGGCATTGATTATATAACCAGTCAGCGTTACCTTGAAATAGAAGTTGTAGAGGGTAAATTCGAATCGTTAAACTTCTCCTAATGAAATGTAGATCTTTAAGCATAAAATAGTGGGCATTGATTATATAACCAGTAAGCTTTATCCCGAAATAGAAGTTGTAGAGGGTAAATCCGCTTCTTTGAACCTCTCTTAATGAAATGTAGATCTTAAAGCATAAAATAGTGGGCATTGATTATAATATATCCAGTCAGCGTTACCTTGAAATAGAAGTTGTAGAGGGTAAATTCGAATCGTTTAACTTCTCCTAATGAAATGTAGATCTTTAAGCATAAAATAGCGGGCTTTGATTACATACCCAGTCAGCGTTACCTTCAAATACAATTTGTAGAGGGTAAATCCGCTTCTTTTAACTTCTCTTAATGAAATGTAGATCTTTAAGCATAAAATAGTGGGCATTGATTATATAACCAGTGAGCTTTATAGTCTTCACCACTTAATCGGCAGATAGGGAAATTGTCATGGTACATCCGTCTGGACGGGTTCTCAATAGGATTTCACGAAGTGAGCTGGCGTTCAATTTCTGTTGAAGTCTAATGTTATTCATATCTCATGCCTTTACTTCTTGTTGAAACTGAAATTAATAACCCTTTCTGTTATTGAATATTAGCCTACTTCAAATGAACTAGCCTAAGTTAAGTAAAAATTTCACATTGTTAATTTTAAGGCTAATAAAGCATTTGCTTTGTTGGATGTGGTAATTTTGAAGTTGTCAACTTATCATTTAATTTATTTATTTGAGTACAGTCCCGCAGAGAATCTACAATATTATCAGATGAATAACGATATTATATAGGCTAAATGTGTATCCAATTCAATATTAATATTGCATCGATTATTTTAAACCTAATGATAAATAAAAACAATAAATAACAAATACATTAACCTTAAATCGTTTAGTCACAGTTTGTGGTTTTATTTTTTATTTTTTATATAATATCACAGTTTTTTGTTGTTGTTATTGTTTATATTGATTAAATATCAAAAAAATCGTAGACCTAAACAGATCACAACCCTATTCAATCTTTACATAATGAAAAAGCATAGAAACGATATATTGAATTAGATAATTATGAATTTAAATCGTTAGTCAACCGATAACATGTCGCAGGTTCTCTGCGGAACTGTACCCGTTTATTCATGTAAATTTGATAAATCAAGCATAGGCCTAGGTGACCTACCTAACTTACTGTGAGATCGCACATTGTTTTCTGTATCAATCAAATGTGTAATATTTGGTAATTGTAAATAAATAAATAAAATAAAGAGATCCTAGGCCACGATATACTTGGACAAAAGCAAGTACTATGTATCGATTTATTAAGGATCCGAGTCATAGGCCCTAACTTAGGTAATTCATAAGGATTAAGACTAACTAATTAATGTTTTAGGATTAGTTTCAGGGCATTAGAGACTTGAGGTTCTAATGTCAGTATAGGACTTAGTTAACTCTTAAACACACAACTGTAAGGATCTAAATAAATTATTACAGAGAATTAAGAGATTACCTTACTCACCTTGGTTAGGCTGTATTTGGTTGGCAAAAAACAAAAGGTTAGTAATATGTAACAAGTAGATAAACAATGGTAATATCTTCTGGGTTCCAATGGCCATATTGAGATTCGAGTGGAAATGACTTTTGTGGGTGACGTTGATCTGTTTGGCCCTGGTCTGGTCCTGGTCCTGGTGTCTGACTGAAGTTAGTTATTATACTGACCGCAGTTCGGAAGGGCGCTAGTGAACGGGTGAACTTCCTGGGCTGGCAGGGATGGCCGGCCATGATGTACTCTTGCAGCGTATTGGATGTAGATCAGCCAATCGGACACGTCGGGCGGATGGTGGGGCTTCTATTGTTCGGGTGGTTGGCATTTTTTGGTGTCAAATAGCCGAAAGTAAGTTTAAATCGTCTTAAATAGCCGAAAACAACAAGATTCGAGAGTTTAGGACTTATTTCACTTTCGGAGCTGTTGGAATGATTCTTAATTCGATACTTTAACACGTTTGTACTGTTTTTTCGATGGATTAGGATTTTAAAATATATATTTCGGCAGTTTAACACAAACATCTCTTTCGGCAATTTAGAACTTTAAATTCTTATTCCGTCGAACGTGATATTCGGCGAATTGGGACTCAAAACACAATTCGGCACTATAGGATTCGGTGCTATGGCACCTTCTCGGCTTGAAGGCGAATACCGGACATTTGCGGACACGGACAATTGGGGACACGTCTTAAAAGAGGACAATTGTGGACACTAGGGATTAATGCTGCCTGACATGGGTTTGACAGGTCTCTACAAATATTACACTGACGGACAACTGCGGACACATGTTCTGGAAAGAGTCTGATTTCCACCTTCAGAACAGATACATACATGATATATGATTTAAAGACTGATTTCCATCACACTTTACACACTAACCTAACCTAACCATACAAACTTAAAAATACCAATGATCTCCCTCGCCCCTATCCAGGTATTCCACCCCCGTGAGTCATCCGTTGTTTTGGTCTAGCGGTATTCATGGCATCCCGTGAAATGCCAGAATATCTATTGCCATGACGAGCCTACTTAAGCTGATTTTAAACTCTCCAAAATGAATGCGTCCGCAATTGTCCGGCAGTGAAATATTTGTAGAGTATTAAAAACATATTGATTATTCCCCCCAAAACACTGCCATCATTTTGAAACGGAGAAGATAATTAATTGCTGTTCTCACCAAAAGGTTTGTCTATTAAAATACATTTAAATTGATGTATAACACGACATATGTTTAAATTTGAAAATTCTGGGATTCGAACTCACAACTCTCAATTTTTAACACCCCCTGTTTTGGAAAAAAATTTAAAATATGTTCACGTTATTCCTTGGGGTTTATTTTGCGGGAAATAATTTTCTTTCATCCTTGTACGTTAGCCATTTCTCCATAATCAATTTAATACAACTTTACCTGGGACACCCTGGATATAATATACTCGCCGAAGTCACGAAGTGACGCAGGAAGCTAGTAGATATAATTCAAATGAAGTTATAAACCACGTTAGATGTATTACCTTTTAGTAATGGAGTAAATATTGGCTCAACAAAGTAGTTAAATTAATTTCTTGTCACGACTTTATGCTATATTAACATCCAATCCCTACAATTATAAGCTTAAATAAATTATGTCATGACTTTGTAGACATCGGGTACCAATCTTTCCAAATCTTTGTTTAAAAGGTAAAGTTTTATATGTTCAACGGTTAATTCCTTCAATAAATCAATTTCGTAATTTCATTTCGTAAATTATTTAGTATACAGTAGTTATTAATATGCCACTAGCTGCTAACCCGTGCTTCACAATGGATAACAATTAACAACTACTTCAAACTATTATTAAAGCTCAGGCTGATACCAACACAATCCACCATGAAATGTTTGTCAGGCCTATAAAATAAGTTATGCTTTGAATTCATTTGATACTAAGAGCACAGGCCCAGCTGATTTTTTTAGAATCCATCAAATTCTTTAGATGTAATCAAGTTTTTGTAGATAAAAGTGAATAATTCTTTAACATTATTATCCCGTGGGGTTTGAGGATTAAAATATATGTTATTAGGGAGCTTAATCTAGCTCCCTGGAAAGTTTAAGTCCAATTGGTTTAGTACTTTAGGAGTTAAAAACACACATACTGACTCAACGACAGAAACACAGATGAATTTTGTAAACACTTTATGTAAATAGTAAACAGGTTCTATATTTGGAGATTTTATTTAGCTACTTTCTTCCCCCTATATTTTAGTATATGGAGAAAGTTTGGTTTTCGTCAACATTCCCGAGTTTCAGTTTTTAGTGGATACATCCGTTTTGGGCCCTCCTGACCCCAAGAAAGGGAGTTTTAAAGTTACGTGTGCGTGTGTGTGTTTTGTGTGTGTCCATATGACCATACCAGTAGTCCGACTAAAATTAAATTTGCTATGCATATAACTACTCATTCATGGTATTCTCAAGGTGTTTATTTTTATATATATATATACACTTTTAATGATGATTTATCATAAAACCATAAAAATCACCTTTTCTTTAAAATGGCCGGAACGATTTTGATAACATTTAGTAAGTTTTAATCTTTAGAATTTTGAACAAAATTGTACAACTCAAACAGCTGTTATGTTTATTTTCCATTGAAACCCCTCGGAACATGGAATGGGCACACGGGAGGGACTAAGGCTAAAGGTGTAGTGACGTCATCTCTAGTGGCTAATGTCTACTCTTGAGGCAACACGATTACCGTAACGAAACGATGTGTTTTCAGCGGCGTTCGTGGCATAGTTAGTAGCGTTTCGATTTGGTGTTCAAGAGGTCCCGGGTTCCCCACTGGTAGCACGAACCTTTTGTCAAAAAATTGTTCATATCAGCAAGTTTGGTTGGTTAGGTTAGGTTATGACAGTTTAATTTTATAATACTAAATTTTAAAATTAATTTTATAATTAATTAACAATTATAAGTAATCATTAATTAGATTTTAATCTTATACTGTTTTTATATTATCAGCAAGTCTGGTTGGTTAGGTTATGTTATGACAGTTTTCCCTCCCGTGTGCCCCACCGCTCATAACATAACAAAAATCGGATCTTTGAAAAAAAAACAAGGTTTCAATTAAAATTAATATGTTATGGTCCCAACAATTTCAAACAAAATAGAAAAACACCAAATAGTAAATTACAAAATGTTTTGTAAAATATGAAATGTGATTACCATATTTTTTTAACGATTGAACCAAATTAACTACAATCCGGTACTTTATAAATTTAAATAGAATAACCATTACATACACACGTACCTTGCAGCTCTTTCTTTTACACATCTCCGATGTGTACCCTTGTCGTTCTTCTTAAATAACCTAAAGCGGTACTCATGAATCCTTTTCGCTCCAAGCAATGAAGATTACTCTTAAAACCTTCAAAATATTTGATGTAATTATGTACAATATCCAAGTGTAGAATGCTCACAATTAGGACTTTTACACAATTACTCCTACCTATTTACAGGTATCATGCAATTAGTAGCGTAATACGAATTAGCCGAGTGTTATTAAGAAATTTTGAGAGATAAAATTGTCACATAGTACTATAAATGATGATGATGCAAAAGCATCAACAGTTACAAGATTTACTAATAGAGTGTAGCTATTAATTTTTTTTCATTCATGAAAGCAGCTAATTTGAACTAAGCAGAAAAAAATCTTTGATGCGCAATGAAAACTGTCAAAGTAGGATTTTTTACGGTTATGTTTATGTTTTTAATTTCAAGAATAATCACTTTGTGTTATTGATTAGGTAAGGTAGTAGAACATTATGGCTATGGTAGATGTGTAATTATATAGTTTACCGTTAATTTTAAAACGCAAATTTCATCAAACTGTGTCCTCCACCATTGCAAACGCCAATATAGAGTATAACTGCAATAAGCATTTATACTTATATGCCAATCCCGAACGAAGGACGCGTACTCTACTAGTATTTGTATAATAATGGCCAAATTTTAAAAATTAAAATAACTTTAATTTGCTCAAAAATAGTTTTTCTATTATCTTTGCAACTTCATCTTGGCAAACAAACGTACAACGAGAAATCTAAGTTACTATTTTGCGTTAGTAAATGTTTTTAATACAGAACTAGGGGAATGTAGGGACATAACTTAAGTCCCTAAAAAGCTTAAAATGTAAAAAAAAAACGTATTGTAATATTTAAACAAACTAAGAATCAAATTATTTATTTGTCAAAATGGTTTGATATGTCTGTACACCATATTTTTGTCTAAAAACTATCCCTGTTTGCTTTGACTGTTGTTATCTATATACAGGGTTAGTAAAAAGTGTGGAGACCCCCTGTTATTTTTTTTAACGGCCCATACTAGAAAAACTAAACTCGGCACACCTTTATGGCATGTTATGATGTACTTTTTGGGCATAACCACCACTTGGTGTACATCCCTAAAATGGGGGATTTTGGGGAAACTCAAAATTTCAAACGGAAAGAGTGATCGAGTGACCCCTCATTTTGAAGGTCCTGGTAAAAGGAAACCAACAACGCAAACTAGAGGTCTTTATTTCAATTCAGTAATAAAATGGCATCAAATTGAAATTCGCAGAAGTTAAATTTAACTTACAGATTTCCAAGTCTGGAGACCCCTTGTTCATTTTGTAACGGCTCACACTAGGAAAACTAAACTCTACAAACCTTTTTGGCATGTTATGAAGTACTTTTTTGGCATAACCGCCACTTGGTTCCCAAACCCAAAATGGGGGATTTTGGGGAAAACTCTAAAATTTTAAATGATAAAACCCATCGAGTGACCCCTCATTTTGAAGATCCTGGTAAATTAAAACTAACAACGCAAATTAGAGGTTTCTATCTCAATCCAGTAAAAAATGGAAGGTGATTGAAATCTTTAGAAATCATAAATAACTTGCAATTTCATATTCAATTGGCTGCCATATTTTACTGTGTTAAGACAGAAACCTCTAGTTTGCGTTGCTAGTTTTCTTTTATTATGGGTCACTCGATGGGTCTTTCCTTTTAACATTTTTGAGTTTCCCCCAAAATCCCCCAATTTGGGGATGTAGTGGCGGTTATGCCCAAAAAGTACTTCATAACATGCCATAAAGGTGTGCCGAGTTTAGTTTTTCTAGTATGGGCCGTTAAAAAAATAACAGGGGGTCTCCACATTTTTTATTAACCCTGTAAATGAAATCCAATGTTTGTCCTTTATGCGTTACTAAACGATCCATCCAAACATTGAGTAATATTTTATGGTTCAATTTCCCAGTTACGGATTACTGTACATGAAATTGACGATTGACACGAAAATCTTTGGTTTGGTTTTGGGTGATCAAAAGTCTCAATTATAGATTACGTTATCCCTGGTTTTAATATAGTATACAGTGCATTTCATAGTTAACTGGCTAAGAAGTAAACCAACTGCCAAGTAAACCAACTGAAGTAAACCAATTGAATACTGGCCTGGAAATATAGCGCGATCAACTAAATTAAAGTAAACAAAAATCTGCTGTGTATGGCTTCTAATGCTATTCTTATGGAGAACATTTTGCGTCATATCTAAATTTCAGTTTGTGATTTCCACTATTTTTCTCGCCGTCACGGGGTAAAGACCTTTAATTTGAGCCCTCTCCCGTCGTTCTATGATATCCCGATCGCTCACAATTTTGACGCAAAGAACCGGCTTACGTAATTAATATATAGATTGAATAGATAGATAGATTTTTTATAATAACTAGACAGACTTTTACTATGAAACCCGCTAAGAAATGGAAATCGATTGTGCGACGGCAGGACTGAATTTTATCTGGTCTGTCTTTTCAGATCTCATGTTATAAATAGTGGACGGCTGGTCTCAATCACTAAGCTAATGTTTTAATATTTTTCCACAGGTAGCAAAAGCCGAAAGAAAAAGCAAACTCAATTGGTGTTCCTACTGCTGTACTATGCAAAGCCGACTGATACGGCATATGATTGCCAAACATAAAAACTGTGATGAAGTGAAGAAATATTTAAAAATATAAGACAAAGACCCGAAAATACAAAGCAAGAAACGGAAAGAAGCATGCAAATTAATCATAAATCAAGCTAACAAAAGATTTAACAATAATTTATTTAACAATAAATATTTAACAATAATTTATAGTTCGATTTTATAATTTCAAATTTTTAATCTTTTTAAATTTTATTGACACACTTGGTATTACCTGTTTGGATGACTACACAGGCAGTATGACTATATTATGGCCAGCACCTATTAATTTTTAACAAATTTTATCATACGTTTATTCTTTAATTATTTTTTACAATATGTATATGTCCAGTATAAAATTATTTAATAGGTTTTTTCCATATGAACATTATATTCATATTTGAAGTTACAATTATCATTACATTTTGTATTTTTAATTACAGTTGCTTGCTATTCTTTCTAGTTTTGGCTCTATTCGGACATATACTCTAATAATATTTCATGTACATATATTTTTTTATAAAACTTATAACGTTATTATTTAATCCGCATTTTTGAAGAATAAAAGGTTAACAATATTTTCTTTGTTAGATCATAACAAGTTTTATATTTATTGAAAATTCTTATGATAACCTAATTATGTCCAGCATTGATTTTTAACTAACTAAATAATAAATTTATTATTTCCATCAAAATTGTATGTACATACATGTGCTGCACTTAATTACTTTATACATTAATTAATATTATTTAATAGTATTTTATTAGCTTAATTGATTGTTTTGCATTTGAAAACAACTATTTAAAGTGTGATTAAAAATCATTTAAACTTTCAAATGCCTATTTTAATTTGCTTAGATATAAGTAGAATTATACGATATGATGACTGTATTGTGACTAGCTGTGAGTTTTATGGGACATGTTTTAATGTAAATATTTTCAGGATATATTTTTCTTAAATTCACACTTATAAAGTAGTTTTGTATCTTAACTGACCTTTATGCAAAATGAATATCAAACAACTTCTTAATAGTATTATAAATGTAATTTATTTTCCAATTTTACTATGTTTGCTTGGCATTGTGCATTTATACAGTAGTTTTATCGTTAAGCTGACTTTCATTGACTAGAATGTTTTGTATTACTTTTGTATTGATTTTATTATTTCCATTCCTGATTTTTATTGAACTGTTATGAATCTTTTATCTTTCTTTCAATGTTTCATGTGAATTTGTAAACTATACACTTATTTATGCTTACATTGATATTAGAGCTTAATGAAATTTCTCATTTCATGTACTATTCTCTTGTTATAAAATTGACATTTTTATTGTACATTGATAACGGACGAAATATTACTTTGGTTTAACATCAAATTAATGTAACGATCTTATTATTACTAACAACTGTAAATAAAGGTATAATTAATAACCATACACATATCTCTTACTTTCCTAATATTATAATCCTATTACATTTAAATTTAATTTCAAAAAGAGTCATTAACAAAATGTTGAGTGTTATAATGTTTTGAGCCGTGCATTTCTGCGCTGTAATTCAGTGAAGTAACACATTTTTTCTACTACATTTTTCTATCTACATTTCCTTTGGGAGTATTCGATTTTTCTATTACTTATAAAAATAATACCCACCGAACTCTTTGTGTTCATAAAACCAACAAGGTTTGACTTTGAAATGTTAAAAGATGATTAAATTTTACATGTGGGTATGGCACGTTGGATGCACGATCAAGTTAAAAGTTTTACTGGGAAACTTTAATAATTAGTTACCCTAGTTAGTTTTGATGGTAATTTTTATTAATTTTGTTAATGGGGAATTTCTATACAGTAGTAACGTATTTAATATGATTGGGTTATTATTACGGATAGCCGGGAAACCTAATAGAGCAGTATGCATTATATCCATAAAGATCATGCAGATACTCTTGTTTTACACGTTTACTAATACGTCGTGTCTAGACCTGGATCATCTTTGGAAAAACATTTCTTTAGTAGAAATAAATCTATCACATACACATAATTTTAGTCTACCCTCATCTTGAGTTACATACATTTAACAAATCTGTTCTTATCATGTTACTTGTGTTAAGCTTTTGAGAGGTTGTTAGTGACTAATGTCCTAATGTCAACTACGCGTTTTGTAAAGATTAAACATTTTAATTTTTACCAAGGAAAGCTATCAATAAAATACTTTACATAAGGGAAGAGTCCTTCATACCTACGCCATAGGCAGTGACGAAGGTATCCAAGCCTACCATCCAACGGCAAGGCATGTTTAACCCGGCTGCGGCACTGAGAATTTGCTTAATACCACGAATACGCAAGAAATACCAGTGGATCATAAACACAAACAAATGACGTCTTTGGCCCCAGTCCTATACTAATAGCAGTAATATATGTTTTATACAGTTACATTTATTTAAGCAACGTTAAATAACGTTTACTTTCCGGCCAAACGTCATTTGTTTATGTTTGTGATCCATACCGGGTCTTTTCTAGTATTCGTGGTTAATACAGAAGTACTCCCTTGGTTCGGAAGTCACGTAACGCCGATGGTCCAGAGGCGTAGAAAACAAAAAAGCGCAGGTTTCTTCAGGCGAGGAAAACTTTCACATAGTTGGTGAACTCCCTCCTCTAAAAGCCATACGATATTTTCTTATTATACCTACGCCGTATAGGTTTTTTGTTCCCATAACACCAATGTGTGGGTTAATTAATTACACTTTAACTACAAGTGTGTGTGCTTAAATTAACAGAAACATATTTAAAATATGGTCTACGAGAGTCTGCAGTTGAGGGAGGAGCCTATTTACCACGTGACATCGAAGGAGCCCATGAGGACCGCGAGTTGATGCCAAATCTAATAATACCAGCTGATTTGAAAAATATTGTTAAGTCTATTTTAAATAAGTTACCTTGAATGTTTGAAAAATTGAAATTTAAAAATAGTATTGTTAGTAATTTACCACATGTGGCCATGAAGATAAAATATGTAATTGTTAATTGAACCTAATTAAAAGTCTTCATGATTTTATAATTTTTATTTTCATCTACACTGACAAGATTAATAAAAAATAAACTTTTCCTTAATGGCTCATGACATAATTTCTTACTGCACTCATATGACACCTAGATTAAAATGGTCTATTAATAATTTATTTAAATTTAACATCCAATATTGCGTACGTATGAAGGACAATCAAGGACATTTATGGCGGAGCCCTGATGGAATATCAGGATTAAAAACGCTTATTTTTCCTATTGATTACCCAAAGTCTCAGTGTGCCAAATTTCAGCGCTCTAGTTAAATGGGAAAATGGAGAATAAGTGATATAAGTCAGTTACGGCTTTGCGTTTTATGTGAATAAGTTTTAAAATAGAAAAGAGCAAATAGAAAAGAGCATTGCCAACCTGTTGAAGGTAAAGGGAATTTTATGTAAAAGAAATTGTGTAAACCATTTAGAATAAGGAAGATGAAGAATGGTGCATAAGAGTTCACTCGAAGGAATACCTCGGGCACCCAGGTACTAGAAATGTATTATATACATTAAAACATTTATATACAACGGGTCTTTTGGGAATATAAAAACAATGCAGTTCTTGGAGGAAATGAGTAATTTCGGAAGGAAACAAAGCATGTTTTTTACGTGCATGTTTATTTCATATCATGACTGAAAAAATAAAAATATTATAGCCTAAACGCGTATCCAGGACCAAACAATTACAGATTTTTCATAGTAGGAAATATTTAGCAAAGATGTTTTTACAAAAAATGAATTATATACAGTTGTATTGACAAAAGATAATTTTAAAAATAGGAAAAAAGCCGCAAAGTTTTTAGCTTCTTCACTACACCTACTTCTTTGAGGTCGGCCTGTGAAATTAAATTTCTGATAAAAACAATATTGAATATCAGTCAGTATAGGTTTATACACTTATGAGTAATGCAGATTCAAAGTAACGTGTTCACTTGTAGGCAGTCTCTATGTACGTTTTTATTGAATTTTAGCTAAGGAAATTAATTTTTAGAACTAATTCCATCATATCTACCGTTCTAGAACGTGTTCTTTGTAAGATATGAGTGGACGGTCTATCGTTCGGAAAACTAATCAATCGTTAGTGGTGACGCCGGTCCACCACAACAGTGGTAAATCACGCCTGAACCTCGGAGCCCCAAACATTCAATGCCGACAGTTGGAGGAACACTCAGGCTCGGAGATAGTATAGCTCGGAATTCAGTGCTTATAGTGCAAAGGCCAATTTGTAATCAATGAATGTCAGTTCGGTTGTACTCTAACAATAAATTTGGCTCTTATTGCATCACTCGTAAACAACAACTCGCCATAATAAGGTCAGTGAATACTGTAGGAATAATCTTGGGAATGAGCTCTGTGCGAGTGAAAGCTATATATGGATGCAAATGAGGGAGTAGGCGAGCGCACGTGGTTAGTGCGCGCTGTTTATAAAGTGAGGGAGAATTAGCGAGAAGGACAATGGAATTGCGAGGGACGGTAGTAGTTATGATTAGCAAAATTATACTTCAAAGTTTAGTTTTTATAACACTAAATAATCGTTTTGTTTCAAAGAGGCAATAGGGTTGAATTTCTAGGCATTTTGCTGATTAAAACGTGCAAAGGTTTACATTTTATTCCAGCCTAAGAGAAAAGGGATGGTATTTATTTTCTAAGTAGTTTTTCAACGTTTAAACTAAACAATTGGGTCAAACTTTACTTAAATTCTTATGATTTATGAAGGATATTTGACAAAACACAATCAGAAAATCGGTGGAAAAACTTGTTCCCAACAAAGAAGTTGGTAAGCCTGAATTTTACACGTGAAAAGCTGTTAAGAAGACATTGAGTGTTATAACCAAAAGCCTGTTAAGAAGACTGTCCTCTTATTAATAAGGCGACAGTTACTGTCTTCTTAACAGGCGTTGTGTATAAATTTTGTCCTCTCAACAGCCTCTGGCATATATATATATATATATACATATATATATCTCTTGTTTGTTTAAATTAATTATTTAAATGTTTACAAAGGTATTTTCTAGGATGTTATTCAAATTGTAACACTCATTTAGTGTTTAAAACCAGATTAGTGGCTGAATATCATGTTGTCAGTGTGTGCAACAAAGTGTGTAAAGGTATTTTTTTTTATTAGACGTCTCAGGTTGATTGTTGATTTTGATGTTCTGATGTCAATATACTTTGCTCACACTCAGAGTCACCTATCGTATGGAATTGTAGTGTGGGGATGTGACAGCAGCGTTAAAAATACTGATTTATGTAGAAGAAAGCTTTAAGAATCATGTGTAAAGTAAAAAGAAAAACTCGTTGTAAACCTTTGCTTAGAAAACTTGGTGTGCTAAACTGTACCTTCATTATATTTACTGGATTCTTTGTTGTACATTAAAGAAAATCTTAATAATATTCCTGCCAACAATTCAGTACATTCATATTTTACCAGACAGAGCCATTTTATCAGAATTCACCAATGTAATTATCAGACTGCCATTAAATCTACTTTTGAATTAGGTAAGAAAATCTTTAATTTGCTGCCACATAATGTAAAATGCTTGGATTATAAAAAATTCAAAGTGCATTTGACATTTCTATTGATATAATTAAGTGTGTATGATGTTGACGAATTTATCACTTATTTAAGGTGTCCAGTTATGTAAATAGATATTTATTGTAAAATATGACGATGCCATACGTATGTTTTGTATGTTTTAAGGCAAATAAATAATTTGATTTGATTTGAACGCGTAGTCCAACAGAACCTACTAAAAAATTATTTAAAAAATATTTTTAGACCATACCTAAAATCCGCAAGTGGTGGTGCATGCAAATTAAATTAAACAAAGGCACTTTAAAACATATTAATAAATAATAAGAAACAATTTGGTTATAATATTAACAATGATATTGTACTGTTATATTGTATTGATCTTGTGGTGCCACCCATCAATGGAGGTTTGTTTACCATGGGTCTCTATGGATGAAATAGATTTTTTAAAGGATTTTTAATGTCAGCATTGTGTTGGCTGCACTAATCAATATTAATAAGCTAACAACTCTAATTCTTTTTAATATCTTCTGTTGGCCAACCGACTATAAAAGTTAGTTTGTGAAGAGAAAGTAAACATTTGTATGCATTTCTAGGAAATAATTATTTGAGGTAAGTAAAATTTGTAATCCTTGGTTTATTTAAACTTAGCAATAGGGAGTTTTTGAACCATTCGTTAAATAATCACGGTAAATGCTATTCGTTATGTTTTCTCGTTTATTAAATGTGAAAATAACGTATTGCGTTTGCCGTGATTATTTAACGAATGGTTCAAAAACTCCCTATTGCTAAGTTTGAATAAACTAAGGATTTAATGCCAATTGTACTTACCTCAAATAATTATTTCGTAGAAATGCATACAAATGTTTACTTTCTCTTCACAAACAAACTTTTATAGACGGTTGGAAAACAAAAGATGTTACCTTATTAACAATTATTTTGTACACATGTATACAATTGTTTACTTTCTCTTCATAAACTAACCTTTATAGACGGTTGGCCAACAGAAGATATTAAAAAGACTAAGAGTTGTTAGCTGATTAATGTTGATCAGTGCAGCCAACACAATGCTGACATAAAAAAAACCGTTAAAAATCTATCAGTGATAGATGAAACATCTATGATGTTTGAATATTGATGAGTACATTGATGTACTCTATAGTTCCATGTACATTAATGATATTAATGTAACATTAATTAATGATTAATAATCATTAATGACATTAATAACATTACTGATATTGATGTACATTATTGTACTGTTTGTTGTATGATGTATGAAAGATCTATCAGTGAACAATAATATAAGTATCATGATGTTTAAAGTACCTTTGTTTAATTTAATTTACATGCACCACCTATTGCGGATTTTAGGTATGGTCTAAAAAATAATTTTTACAGGTTCTGTTGGACTACGCGTTCAAATCATATAAAATTATTTATTTGCCGTTAAACATACAAAACATACGTTTGGCATCGTCATATTTTACAATAAATTTCTATTTACATAACTGGACACCTTAAATAAGTGTTAAATTCGTCTACATCATACACACTTAATTCAACAATTACTTAATTACAGGTTCTGTTATACTACGCGTTGTCTATGGTGCCACCAGAGTACATTAAACAATTTGCCTTCTACTTTAACATTGCTAAATTTCACCTGGTATTTCAAAAATAGTAGCACATATTCAGCCACTAATAGATATCTGACACACTAACACAATAATACGCACGGAGCTCACGTAAGCACAATTAAGTTTTTATTGGCATCTTAGAAACATATGTCATCTAAACTCAAAGGAAGTAAATAATAAATGTTGCAATGTGATTAACATCCGAGAAAATACCTTTGTAGACGTTTAAATAATTAATTTAAACAAACAAACAAACAAGGGATATATATACGGAAATAAGAGTTTTTGGCGGCCATCTTGGACGTCATTTTGGAAGATATGCCCTCAAAACTCAATTTAAGTCAATTTTGAGTGTTGTAATGTGTTTGGCATCCGAAAAACCCCTATATACACGTTTAAACCACTATTTTAGGCCAACTAACAAGGGAGATATGGGGCAAACAGAGTTTTGGCCGCCATCTTGGATACCGCACTTCCGGTCCAAATTTCGCGTTGGCAACAGGCAGATTCGTACTCAGCAGGGTCGAAATACCCTAAAAACGTTGTTTCCCCAATTGTTACATGAAATGCTTCTTGCATTGCATTTTTTTTTTAAACGGGCCTAGTCTATTCATATTGTACCTCGGCAAAATCTTACAAAGCTTAGTGGTTGACGGAGTAAATCTCAAGGTTTGGTGTGATAGTAGTGGTGGTTGGAGACACTAACCGGTGAGATTCGCTTAATTACAGCTAATCAATGTAACGAGAGAGATGTGTCATGAAGTAGACTCGTGGAAAGAAACGTTACAAAACTTATGTGGGGATACACAGCGTAGATAGCATGTGAATAACAACACGTCATCGTTCTAGCTCTTTTTTATACCACACTGGAAAGTGGAAGGATATTGAGTTCTTGGAGAAGTTTACGGTAGCATTTCCTGTTAAAAAGTTCAAAATGGCTTCCTGATGCCGTTCAACTGTCGTTTTAGTGGTTTTGGTGGGAAGTCAAATCTTGTAACTTCTTTAATTTTAAATACATTTTTAATTGCATACTGTTGGATTAGAACTAATAACAGTATAATCAAGGGATATATCATCAGCTGTCATATGCCACGGATGAAGAAATACGTAATAAATGGTTTAAAAAGGGGTTCTTAACCAAAATCTGCATACAGTTTTGGTAAGGGATTGTTTCGCCTTAAGTTAACACAACATGATTAGAGGAAAACCCCGAGTATTTCTAGCTTTTTCAACTTGGTAGTTATAATCCTAATCAAGTAGATTTTTGGTTTTTCTTCTATCTGAAGCTTCACCAGTTCAACGTCCTTGCTTTTTAATATGTTCTGCCATCAAAGATTGTCTTGCAAACGCTGAAACAGGTTTTATGGACAAGAAGAGACCTAGTGGTTCTCCTTATCTTTGTATCTTTATAGAACGTCATACATAGCCCATCAATACTTACATTCATAATATTAATATTATACAGGGGCGCAATATTATTTTAATTGCCCTCCTTCCAACTATGTTATTTATTTATTATTTATTTATTTATTTATTTATTTATTTATTTGTCATGAGAGCTGAAGCCCCCTGACTGCATACCCGGTACCTATCCTTTAGGACATACCCGGGCCCCATGATGTAGGCCGAAGCTTACGCATCAACCTTTAGCACATCATGGGCGGATGACTTAAGGTCATCAGGCTCGCCGGCTGCCGAAGCAGACCCTTCGGAAGGAGGGTTGCCCCTCAATCCTAACCAGGGATTCCGGCTGCTTGTTTAAGCGTCACTCCACCTGGGTTCCACTAGGTCAGGACCTAGAGGTCCATGGTAGAGCGCCCCGACGCATTTAGTGCAAGCAACACTCGGGACCTATCTAATCCCTGACAGGCAGAACCCGCCATCAATAGCCAGGAAGAAGGGGACCGTCAGCACGCTGACGGGGGGAACCCCAACCTCCCATTTACACCACTACCCGATCGAGGCCTTACCCATTGCTGGGAAACCAGAGATAACCAGAGCGATAGATCCCCAGATACCCCTGGCGGGCTCGGACCCAGCACCCGATCTACTTCGTTTGCCCGTCAGACCCAACATCACTGCCAGGCCATCAGGGTTTCCCAAAAGGAGGCAGGTATAGAAGTGGGACCCACCCGGATGAACCTATCCACCAAAGGTGGCGACACCCTTGACTCAATTGAGGTTCCGGGAAGAACCCCTCACACTCAAGATAACCATACCGTCCGTGCTCAGAGACAGGGATTGGTTTGCATAAGTGCCTACAAACCGTTGCCCTCACACTGCGGAAAGTTACGTTGCCCTTGAGTGTCCCCGTGAGCTACGGGTACTTGCCCGTTTTCACCTCCAGGAAAGGTTACTTCCAAAGTCGAGGATTTGCCCAGTGAATGCTGGTCGCACACAACAAGCAGGCCGAAGCCCAAAGAACCACAGACACAGGTAGGTTAGAGATTATGATGCACTTCCATCTCTCCTAGAGCTAAACACCCCTCCATCCTGGATAAAGGAATGTCACTGGGACCCAATGCCCAGTCGTCCATGTCTGTGGCCTACTTGAAAATGCCGATACCAACACGGAGCATTTACCTCCCCTCTGGGGGCTAGGTATTTCACCTCCCAGGACGAGGCTACTTCCAAAGTCGAGGATATGCCTCACAAAATGTCAGTCGTACACTACAGGTAGGACTCAGTCACAACCACAAGCTACAGGCAGGTGAAAGATCTATGAACTTAATCAACACTAGCAGAGCTGAACACCCCACCACCCTGAATGGAGGGAATGTCACTGGGTACTCTCACTTTGGGTAAACCCAAAGAGGCTGGCTTGTCCAGTCGTCCATAGCTTGTGGTCTACCTGAAGTGCCGGTTCCAACACCGGGCAATTACCTCCCCTCTGGGAGAGCTAGGGTCCGCGTGGTCGCCCAGGCCACGAACCCACGCAAGCGTGGGCCCCCTGCGGTTATCCAACTATGTTATACATTTTGTTCAAATATCAATCCCAGACCACTTCCAAACAATGTTGGGTAATAAGTACTTCATTTTGACAAGTTGATCATTTCCGGCCGCCATCTTGGATTTGCCATATTGGAAGCAAAATATTTTTTTGTTATGTTAAGTTTTGGACCCATTATTTCAAACAAGATTCATACCCTGTTTACAATGTCACAATCCGTGATTAAAATATTATTATATTGATTTATTCCAAAGTTATGAAGACTTTTTATAACTTTATCGCATTTACAAACTAAGACCATAATCTCAAAATAGTGCTGGATTCCACCACCAGTCATTGTTGACCTATTTTCACTTGGTTTTAGCGGATGTATTTTTTGTGCCATCTTGGATCCGCTATTTTGAAATGTGATAAATATCAAATTGTGTTGTGACCCATCATTTTGAATAACACTTTTAAGCTAAACTCAATGTCACAATCCGTTTTCCATTTTCCTATTTTGTTTTTGAAATATTTACATTTTAAATTAAGAAAAATGGCAATTTTTCTAAAATAATTGTTGGTAAATTTTTTTAGATATAGGCTACTAAGGTTTGTAATTGAATTTTTATATAAAATAATTGAAGCGTATTGTTTTTGTAATTTACTTTCAGGTTACCTAATTATTTTAGTTTAGTAAGATTCAGTTTTTAATAGGGATTGATGATTATTTGATTTAAACTTGAAGATGGCAAATTAATTAAAAGATTTTAAGATTATATCTCATTTAAAATTACAGAGAATATAAAGCAAACTATGCTCACTCGGGTCCTCGTTAAATAAAATGAAATGCAGTAATATTTTAGTTTTTTTTTTTTCATTTTTCATTGTAAGTGAAAATTAGTAATTTACTTTTTACTTATACTCCTTTATAAAACAAACTTTAGTCACTGATCGTTTGAAGTAAATTCACCACTCTTAGTAGATCTTTATAACTGATACAACTTTCATTATACCAACACTTTTTTTCTTCTGTCGTTTAGGTAAACATGGTACTGATAAAGCAGTTGAAGTCATAACCACACAGGATTAAAATTAAGTTATTGGAAATCATTTTAACGCTGTGCTTACACAGCTGACACCGAGGTCTTCTTCTACTAACTACTTTCTTAAAAGTAATATAATAGTTTTCTTTTTATTTTCGAGGATTATTCAACATTAAATTATCATATCAATTTAGAATTCCACTAATATCATTGTAAATTACATTAAGTTGTTAATCTTACTATCTCTCTGTTATTTCCAGAATTTGTATGAGATCGTCGGAGCCGTTTTTAGATCACTGTTCATACAAGCAAGCAAGCAAGCATACATACAAACATTGCTCGTAAAAGAGTATAGGGTAGTACCAATAGGCTACTATAGGCACGGCGTTTACCCATGATCAAGTCGCGTAAGTGAATGTTGCGAAAGCCAATACTAAATCCGATACCGATACCACCCGCGGAGTTTACCTGCGGTTCACGTACAGTCACGACCACCTTTAATTACAGGCCGCGGCCTGGTAGAATTGGCAACGTCGCAAGTGGTGTTGTTTAATGACAAAATCAATATCTGTAAATTTTAAGCGGAGTCAATATTGTCATAGTCCAGTAACCAATATTTTCTAAATACACAAATACCTTTAGCTGCTTCCAAACAAAACAGCTGTTACAACACCACTTGCGACGTTGCCACTTCGAAGGCAGCGGCCTGGAGTTAAATGCGGCCGTAACACGGTACGTTGCGACAGCGTGTGGTGGAAGTTAATAACGACATACCAACCACTCCGACACCGGATCTTCGGCAACAGCGTGTAGTGGAAGTTAATAACGACATACCAAATACGCCGACACCGGATCTTCGGCAACAGCGTGTAGTGGAAGTTAATAACGACATACCAAATACTCCGACACCGGATCTTCGGCAACAGCGTGTAGTGGAAGTTAATAACGACATACCAAATACTCCGACACCGGATCTTCGGCAACAGCGTGTAGTGGAAGTTAATAACGACATACCAAATACTCCGACACCGGATCTTCGGCAACAGCGTGTAGTGGAAGTTAATAACGACATACCAACCACTCCAACAATGTACCTATAGTATATTACGCTACAATATAATAGGAGAAATAGAAGGTATGGCAGAAAATAACTTTCGTATCTTCAGTTTTAATCTCTGCTTAAATTTTAGACACCTTTTGCGAAAACATAAGAACGAGATGGAGGCTGCTGAGTATGTTGCTGTATTCATGCTCTTCTAGAAGTGGGACATGAAAAAACCGAAGAAAGTAAGCATAGAAGGAAGAAGATCTTCAACAGAGATAAAGGAAGAAATAAAGGCAACAACGAATATAACAAGATTGTGTTAAAATATGTGGAACTCGGCAAACAGAATGTTGTTGGTTCTTTGCCTTCAAGAAGGCCTAAACAGGGATGTGTGTTGAAAATAAAAGAATATGTTACATGCACTATGTGTAAACAGAAGCGGAGATCTGCGTTCAACAGAAGATCGTTTCGAAAACATGTGCCGAAATGTAGTGTGATATTTTCTATTGATGATGAGGGTACCGACATTGAGGAGGAAAGTGTGGACCCCAACTCAAATATTAGAAAGAGGATATGTCCAAATTTCATAAAGCAATACGGAATGCAACATAATATTATTGCTCATACTGCAAGTGAAAACCTAAAGAAAAATATAGTTTGTTTGCTAAAGAAAGACGATGCCGCCAAGGCAGCTCTGGCAGATCCACTTATCATGTCTACAAAAATTTGTACCAATTATTATGAGAACTTGTGTGAAGTCACAATTTCACATATTATGAGCCTGAGTCGACGGCGGTCTGCTGAAGCAGCTAACGTGGAGCTAAACAATTATATAAACAGAGATAAAAAGGAAACACACTCACCGACCATTCTTGAAATTCTAAGTGAGGAGCAAACTGAAGCGATGGTCACACTCCAAATGTTTGTTGTCCCAGGGAAAAATGAACACGAGGTGCCAGTGTTACTGACAGAACAAGTGATCAAAAATATTGATTTACTAGTAAGCCTAAGGTCAAAACTTTTATTCAAGAAATCAAACAAACTTCTTTTTGCACGACCCGGGCTGGAAACGCCGTTTAGTGGTACCAAAGTCATGCATTAGCTGGTAGGGTTGTGCCCCGGGTTGACGAAGCCGAAACATTTCACACCAACTGGCTTAAAGGCATCACGTCGCCTCAGTATCTCAGGTCCATGGAGACACTTTTGTCAACCATTTGGCAAAATTTATGGGACATACTGCTCATATTCACAAAAAGAACTACCAACTACCACCAAGAGTCATACAACGTGCGGTAGTTGGTAAGGAACTGCTGGCTATGGAGGGCGCATGTAACCAAACACATAGGGAAACTGTGTCAACACAATCTAACGCCATTTTGGATAAAGAGAATACACATGAGTTGAACATAGAAAGAGGGTGTGGTAGATCTGAAGAGTATGTATCCCCTTCGCAATGGAAACGTAGATGGACGAAAGAAAAGAAAAATATAGCTATACAGGAATTTAAACCCCTAATAAACTCTGGAAAAAATCCCGGGCTTCCTGAATGCAGGAATGTAATGGATAAACACGAACAACTAAAACAACACAGCACCCTGGAACAAATCAAAGCAATGGTGGACAACATCAACAAAGGCAAACTTAAGGTATAAATAAGTTAATGTTTTAGCCACATACAACTTTTCAAAATCCATTCGTTCGTAAATGTTAATGTAACTTACATGTGAGTATATTTTAATTTTTATATAATTTGTATTAACAGTAGATGCTATTATAAAATAAATGATGTCACATTTTTTTCGGTTTTAGATAATATAACCAAACTTATGCTTGGTGGATTGGAAAGTTGACATTAATTGAAACAAATTTGTAAATAATTTTTTATGTAAATAAAATGTTTAATTATTCAATGAACTGATTTACTCTTCCTTGTTATCATTATTAACTATTTAAATGAAGGTTTCATATTTCGCAGTCCTTACGCAACTGAATTTCTGTTTCATATAATGTTATCATATATAAAAATAAGGTGATTTCTCTTACCACTTTGCCACCTAACCAACGATCACATAAGACCAATAGATGGAGCACGTTGGCCGCGACGTGAATCCAGGATTTTTCATTATCCTATAGCAAGATGGCGGCTGGCGGCTGCCGGCTGTGATGAGCCCTAGTAGCGAGCGTAACTAACTGAAGGATAGTTGATATCAATAATATCAATACGCCTTTATATTATAAATATTTCCATTACTAACAAAATGCCCTTAAAAACAACAAAAACTATCTTTTAATTTTTTTCTAGCGTTCGCCGTTTCTTAGGAAAAGTTAGTATACATAATTAACAACAAAAACTTTTTGGGAGTAGCAACAACTCTGAAAACCTACAAATTAATTCATTATATATGTATATAATATCTATATTGTATTAAAGTTTGATTAAGTTCTGACGTTTGGTTTACAATTTTCGAATTTTCGAAGTAGTTTTTCTAAGTAGTTTTGTAATTTTTCTGTAAAGCTCCAAACTTGAGTATTTAAACTGTATTAAAAGTGAGATTGGGGACAGTATCTATCTGCCCATATGACGCAACGTGGCGCGGCGGGAAGCCCCTATAGTACAATTTAAATTACAACTAAATTACACCAGATACAAATTGTAAAAAATATGATCATAAAAATCCAAATCTTTGGCTACAAAATTGGCCGTTTTTTTATCTTACCTGACCAAAAAAATAACAAAAAAAATTAGTAGCCGACGAACTTTTTCAAGTTAAAAAAACCTTCGTCGATTTTCAAGGGTTCAGTTGTTATTAACCCTACTTCAATTTGGGAAAATCATCTTCTATAAAATAAATCTAACCACTTTGTATTTCCAAGAAAGTGTTTATTCTTTTCAATAGCATGTGCATATCAAAGCGCCTTCATCTTTTAACCATAAGTAATTGTCTAAAGAAATACAATTACAATTACACGACATAAAGTGTACCCAGATTGGAATTCAATACAAATGTTTTGTGCATCCCAATAAATATTTAATAATAACTAACCTTTTGATCAGCATCGTAGGTGTTTTTAATAGATGTAAATTAATTAATACCCCCTCTCCCAAGCGGACAGCGAATGCAACAGATCAGTTGGATGAAGACCCAATCCTGAATTAGTGGTCAAACACTGTTTTCCTAGGCCTCTCCTTCAAGAAATAGTCCTTTATTGGACAATTGATTTCCAAGGTGATTAACCTAAAAGTACATTTCAAAGCTAAACTACTAATTCCTTAGAATAAAGTGAAATTTAAAACCGGCATATCGAATGCATTCAATCAAATAATCAAATTTTATTTATTTTACAGGTTTTAGGTTATTATAATAAATATATGCTGGTAACCTAAGAATAGGCTTTGCTTGTTTGAATATCAAACACAAAAGAAGAGAAACATATGTTAAACATTTATTTACAAATGGAAGGAAATTGTTCAAAAATTTAAAAAGTTGGAATATTTACGTTAAGGAAGGAAAGTAAACCCCTACAATGTAAGAATGACTTTCTCTTGGCTGGGTACAAAAAATACGATCTGTCATGTTTCCGGTATTTCCGTCTGTCTTTTTCAGCAACGAAACATTTACATATGCTTGCTTTGATAACTATTTTTTCAGTCTTAAGTTTAATACAAATATTATCATAAACACTGATGTTTGCAAATGTGTTTTGATAACGTACTGAAAAACGTAATGTTAATACGTGACAGTTACTTTTAAATTGTTATTTAAGCATAACAAAACAATAGTATTCAAAGTTTATTTCTTTATTTATCTTATGAAATTAGGTTTCAGTCTAAAATATTTGTTTCATGATAAGTAGATTAGATGGATAAAGTTAACATAGTTCGGATTTGCTTCATATTCGAGCAGGGATGTTTTCTATGTACCACTGTCATTAAAAATAAAAAGAATATTATTAAATTTATTGGAGAGTTTGACAAGTAATTTCAAGCAGAAATCTTAAGTTTTAAAATGTAATGGTGAAATTTATTGCTTAACTCGAGCTGTATTGTCAACAAGATTTTGTCGATTGATGTGATTATAAGGGGAGGGAGGCATGGATTCATATGCTGATGACATCATTGTGTAAGAAACAATCGACAATAGTGATGTTGTTATAAGATTGTTTAAAACATATGGTTTGTCAGGAAAGCCAGTAGAAACGCAACCAACTGGTAACAAATGGGTGGTTGAGTGAAACCACATAACTGTAAAGTGTATGGCGCCAGAACTAATGGAAGAATGGAATTGATACAATTTGACAACCTAAAGAAGGGCTAGATGGTGAATCATCGCAAGCAGACAATTTTCCTCGAAGCAATAGCGATTTTAAAAGGCTAATCTACAAAATGTTATGAGCGCGAAAGGTTAAATTTTACAGTGGGCGATCAAGTGTTTGTCAGGCCCATCCTGTACATCGAAGAATGAATAAGTGATCACACGAGAGTATTCGTATATGAGTCCTAATTCGATTGCAAGTCTCATCAACACATTTCAGATGTACTAAAAGTAGTTAACAAAGAAAAATTGAAGTATTAGCTGTGCTAGGACTACGAGGCCATGTGATGGTGTAACACCACAGAGGCGGGTAGTTTTGAACTATCAGCTGACTAGCATTTCATTTTTATTAAAAGCTAATCTTGGTTTACTTTTCTTAAATTTTTTGGAGATCAAAGTCAAAGTCCTTTATTAACCAGATTAACAATACATTGCATTGGCCAAGTCAAGAGATCACATTTATTATGAAATTAATAAACTACTAAATACATTATATACCAATTGTTTTTTTTTATGTTTAATAAGGTTAAAGACTACCAGAAAATTCCCGGACGCTGTAGCAGACTTTATCTGGACTTAACTAATTTCCTGAATTTTCCGATCTCCTGTTCGGCTTTCAAAGGGAGAGGGAGGTCATTAAAAAGTTTTACTGCACTGAAGTGTAAATGTTTCTTAAATAAAGTGGTTGAGTTGTTTTGATACTGAAAGATTGAAATTGTTCCGGAGACAATAACTATGGATACTTGGAGAGCTACACGATGATTGTTTTTTTTTTATAAATGATAATGTTTCTAAAACGTAAATGGAAGGTAAAGTTAGGACTTTATGTCATCTGAAGACATCTTTGCAGGATTGACGACGGTGAAGGGAATACCCAGTTTTGAGAGCCTTTTTTTAAGCTTGAATATGAACTGAGTCCTTTGTCTTTCACACCCCCAGACAGGTACAGCATATGTCAGATAAGGATAAACAAGTCCATAGTAGGCTGTTAAGAGGACCTCAGACGAAACGGCATGTTTAAGAGTGCAGAGCATGAAAATCCCTACAGATATCTTGTTCGAAACGTGATCGATATGCTTGTGAAATTTGAGGTTATCGTCAAGAATTAAACCAAGGAACTTTACATCTGGGGAGGGGCAAATAGTAGTATCATCAATGGATGTCAGTGTCAGTGGATGTGTGATGCTGAGAAATGCTAAATTGAAGGAGTGTGGTTTTTTTTGGCATTCAATATTGGTTGATTATCCTCACACCACTGAAGCAGGCAGTTTGATTCAAGAAATAGGTCTGTTTTAAGGCCTGCGTACTGGGATTTGAAATGGTGATAGAAGTTTCATCGACAAAAATGCATATGTTTGCAAGATTCAAGCTGGATGGAACATCATATATGAAGATGAGAAAGAGAATCGGACCCAAGACGGAACCCTGGGGCATACCTCTCCTGACTGGGGCTTCTGAAGAAGAATGGTCTGCAAGTAGCCACTTTTATTTACAGCTGGTATCGTAACAAACTGTCGCCTGTCTTTCAGGTACGAAGAAAACCAAGCATGAGCTACCAAGCATGATATATTGGTTTAAATGGTGAATTTTGGTAGTTTTTGAGAATAAATTGTGTTTATGTATGATACAATTAAGTTTACAAACAAGATTAGTTTCTGAAAAAGTATTGAAGAGTTTTATTTTCTTAACAAGTTTACTCTATACTGATATGCAAAATACTTTATTTGATTCTACTTCACTTAAACAATTCCCTGGATTACGTTTGATACTTATTTATTGTTAATTGAGTATGTATATTGTATTTAAAGTAATATTGTCATTAACATTGCTATAAGAAGCATAATTTCAGTCTAAAATACTTCGTAACAACAATACCGATACTAGACAAATTATAGTGTTAAGGAATCAATCACCAAACAACCAAGCACTAATTTGATCATATTAAACCCAGTATGTGATAACAGTAAAGTAATCAAGCCTGTGCAGTAAAGGGTCTAATGGAAGATAACATTGTAGGGTAACATGCATGAACCAGCCATAATGTTATGACGCCCACAGCATCGTTGTGAAATCTAAGAAGTTCCAAACCTACAAACTTCTAGTAATTTAAATGATAAAAAAGGTAAAAGAGGTATACTAAAATGGTATTTTGTGTTAAATATAAGAAGGTTTAGATACTGTTCATAGTAGCATTGAAAATTAATTATATATTGAATGAACTTAAATTAAATAGCTGATTGTGGTTGTAATTTATTAGCATTTGGCAGTAGTTATTGGCATTCAAAGTAAATTTGCTCTAAGAAATAAACTGGATCCACCCTTTTTAGTATTATAGCAAGCTATTTCGTCTATTTGAGTAGTGGAGAACTACCGGTTTTACCTCACTTTGGGCGTTTTTTCCCATAAGAATAACATGGGGATCATTTTTTGGCCACTAAAACCAAAAATCCTGATCTTTGCCTAAATATCCCTATATAATTGTCAAACCTTATTTCTTACTTATTCCCCATAAATATATTTGCTATTAAGCTAAAAAAGCTATTTCTTATATTTATTGACCCTTACAAGTGTAAATGTAGAGTAGAGGCAGTAGGGCAAAGAGACGACACTTTAGGCACGTTTTCCCCATAAGAATAACATGGGGATCATTTTTTAGCCACTTTTTCAAAAATCCTGATCTTTGCCTGTACACCCCTATATAAATGTTCAATACCATTGTACAACTTCATTACTATTTCAAATCCACATCTATTCACATGTATATTCTCAAAATCATCAACTTGACAGTGCGAGGTTTGTACGCGAACTCGGGCGCGCTCCCGGCTCATGGCGTGCTCCTGGTCGTGCTCCCGACCTATGGTCAGGCTTCTCGTCTCTACTGGTCTAGTCCTGGGTGGGTGACCTCCTGTTGAAGTAATTCTTAATTTCTAATCTAAATTTTTAAAATTTTAAAAATTTTGAAATTTTCGAAAATTCTATAAATAGAAGTGACATTCGGGTATTATTTCATTCTGGACCATGAGGCCCACCTGTCAACACTGCTCTGTGTTGCTCTCCACCAAAAGTAACCTGATTCGCCACTACAAGGTAATTCATCAAATGAAGGTGAAACTGTGCAAGGTTTGCAATTTAATCTGTGATAATAAAGTGGCTTTAAAATCACATATATTACAAAATCATAAGACTTGTAATTTCTGTAAAACGAATGTTGTTGGACATTTTAAAAGACACGCCAATTCTTGCATCAAATGTCCATATACAATGATTAAATTTGTTGGTGAATCGATTAGAGCTGACCTTAAAAATACTCTTCAGTCTTGTCCTCTTCCGATAAAATGGACGTTAGTTAGGAGAATCAAATTTATAAAATATTCAATGGATCAAAATGGAAAATTAGTCAATGAAAAAGAATGTATTGCAGATTTTAGAAGCCTTACTACCTTAACTATTGAGAAGAGAGATTTAAAGCCTCAAATTGAAAATGCACTTTTAAAGATTGATGCTTCCATACACAAATATCAAGCCCAAGGCAGTGGATGGATATATGACCATACTAAATATTGGCAGCTGCATGTTTACAAGTATAAGCCCCTAACTCCAAAGTCATATATCCCTACACCAAAAAGTATTCAATCAAAACATGCAGTTTTAAATATTAAAAATGCTGACAATAAATGCTTCCTTTGGTCGATTTTAGCAGCTTTACATCCAAGGAATGCTAAAAATGCTGAAAGGGTTTCTAATTATGTACCCTATGAAAGTCAGTTGAATATGACAAACATAAAGTATCCTGTGAAAATATCTGATATAGATAAATTTGAAACACAGAATGATATAAGTATTAATGTATTTGGGGTTGAATATGATAAATTTATATATCCATTAAGAACAACCAAACTAAATAGTAATAATCATGTAGATCTATTGTTATTACAAGAAGGTCGTAAATCACATTACTGTTTAATTCGTGATTTTGATAAGTTAATGTTCCACTCTACAAAAGATGACCATAAAAAGCATTTTTGTAAGTTGTGTTTGCAACATTTTTACACTAATGATATATTAGAACGTCATGCAACATATTGTAAAAACTTTGATGCCCAACGAGTGGAAATGTCTAAACAAGATACATTACAATTTAAAAACTATAAATATCAACTTAAAGCCCCATTTGTGATTTATGCAGATTTTGAATGCTTTATAAACTCTAACAACCATACTCCATCTGGATTTGCATTTGTTGTAGTGAGAGATTCTAAGATTATTTCTGAAGAGTTATATAGTGGCGAAAATGTTATGGATGTGTTTTTTAAAAGGTTGTTTGAAACTTATGACTTCATTAAAAGTCAAATGGCGATATATATTCCCCTGGTAATGACTCCAGAGCAAGAGGCGTCTTTCCAAAACTCGACACATTGTTATATTTGTGAAAAGCCCCTATATTTTGATAGGGTGAGAGATCATTGCCATTCATCTGGCCAATACCGTGGAGCTGCCCACAATGATTGCAATTTAAACTATAAAGTAACAAAGAAAATCCCAGTATTCTTCCATAACTTGAAAAATTATGACGGTCATTTAATAATGCAACACTTGGGAAAATATGCAAAGTTAGATCGTAAATTAAATTGCATAGCCAAGGATATGGAAAAGTACATTTCATTCTCTATTGATGATTTAGTATTTTTAGATTCCTATAACTTTTTGTCCCTTCCATTATACAAATTAGCTTCCAATTTAAATACATTTAGATTCATAGACAATCCACTACTACAACGTAAAGGTGTATATCCCTATGAATATATGACGGGACCAGATAAGTTTGCAGAGTCTCTACCACAAATTGAATCATTCTATAGCACTCTAACTAAAGAACATATCTCTTCCAACGAATACGAACATGCTAAAAATGTCTGGACCCATTTTAATATAAATAATTTACAAGAATATCATGATTTATATCTTAAAACAGACGTATTGCTACTGGCTGATGTGTTTGAGACATTTAGAGACCTGTGTTTAAAGGATTACAAACTGGACCCCGTACATATGTATTCACTCCCTGGATTAACATGGGAGGCCTGTCTTAGAATGACTGGTATAAAATTACAATTATTTCAAGATATTGACATGCATTTGTTCATAGAAAGTGCGATTAGAGGAGGAGTCAGTATGATGTCTACACGTTACGCTAAAGCAAATAATAAATATATGGGTGAATACTATGATCCCAATCAAGAGAGTGTGTATTTAATATATTTAGACTGTAACTCACTATACTCTACAGCAATGTGCGAGCCACTGCCTGTGGAGGGATTTCGTTGGACTAATGAGATAGACTACAAATACAATCAAAATGATGAGTTTGGATATATTTTAGAAGTTGATTTAAAATATGATAAAAGCTTACATGATTTACATAATGACTATCCATTAGCACCAGAGAAAATGAATGGCAAATTAATACCTAATTTAAATGACAAAACTAAATATATTTTACATTACAAAGCATTACAAAAATATGAGGAATTGGGTTTGATTGTTACAAAATACCACAGAATTTTAAAATTTAGACAATCAAAATGGCTTGCGCCCTATATTAATTTTAATATTGAAAAACGCAAATGTGCTAAAACTGATTTCGAAAAAGACTTTTACAAATTGTTAAATAATAGTCTCTTTGGTCGAACAATTATGAATCAACGAAAGTTTCGTGATATATATCTCAAGGATGAGTCAATATTAACAAAATATGTCACTAATCCAAGGTTTGATTGTAGCAAAAAGTTTGATAACAATTTACATGCTATACATTTAAATAAATTAGTTGTAAAGTTTAATAAACCAATATATTTGGGAATGACCATTTTAGATATTAGTAAAGTAATAATGTATGATTTCCACTATAATTATATGTCAAAATTTAAGAATAAAAGATTTCTAATGACAGATACAGATTCTTTAATGTATGCTATAGTTACAGAGGACTTTTACAAGGAAATAGAATGTGACTTGCACTATTTTGATACCTCTGGATATAGTAAAGACCATTTCTTATACTCTGATAAAAATAAAAAAGTCACTGGAAAGTTTAAAGACGAATTGGATGGTCATATTATGTATGAATATTGTGGTTTAAGACCAAAATTATACTCTTACATTCCTCTAAAATGGTTATATGAAGAAGACAAGCAAGCTTTAGAGGTAAAGAAAGCTAAAGGAGCTGATGGTGCCACTGTTAAACATCTCCTCAGACATCAACATTATTTGAACTGCCTTGCAACTGGGCAAGACTACTATGAAAATGTGACAAGAATTAAATCTATAAATCATCATCTTCAAACCTTAACCATGCACAAGAAAGTACTATCCTTTGACGATGACAAGAGGTTTATTCTACAAGATGGCATCAACACTCTTGCCCTTGGTCATTATAAAATTGATCAAACATAAATTGTATGTGTAGATATATAATAAATACAAATGTTAAAAAACTCTAGTCTTTTATTTATTTACCCTTACCATCCTCTTGATAGAATTGGTCAAACATATATCTATATTTGCCATTATTCTTTGACCTTTCTTTGTCTATTACGAAAAAGCCATATTTAGTTTTATCCCAACATTGATGGCAGAGATTTCTAAATTGGTTAAATGAAAAGTCATTACCAACATGATTGTTATATACATGTTTTAAATTTAAATCATCTTGTTTAAATAATATTAGGAAATTTACATTATCACGTAAATGTTTGTGTACTTTGCTGTAAGATTGACACAAGTAAAAACAGTTAATATTTTTATGTCGACCCATTGAGAAAAATTGTGTAATATTTTGACTATTTATGTCATCAAATACAACAACTGACTGTGATTTTACATCATTTGGTGTGATTTCACAGTCAGTAAACGTGTGTAATTTCACTTCGTCACACAAACTAAATATTTCAATTATTTTTTTATATTTTTCTTGTTCTAAAGATTTAGATATTAAATATAAGTTTGTAAATTTTAATCCTTCCTTTCTTACAATTAAATTGTAAATTACAACCGTCTTCCCACTTCCACTTGGACCACAAATAACACATCGACTATTGGTAGGAAATAGACCCAACTTCTTTGGTATATTTTCCTTAGTATGTACTATTTTAAATTTATGTTTTTGTTGAATAAAAGACATTTTTTATATAATAAAAATGGTAAAAAATGATAGTAAGAAAACATGTAAAAAGGGCAAAGGTTTATTCCTAAAGCCCTATAGGGGTCGAGGGTTATTGAATACTCTTATAAATAACCTTCCATTCCCACTTCACATACCATCATATCGGTACTGTGGACCTGGAACGAATATACGTGAGAATCTAGCCAAAAATGTACCTCCAAAAAATAAACTAGACTCTTATTGTAAAGAGCATGACATATTCTACATGAATAATCCTGATACTGCTGCTCGGAACAAAGCAGACATGAGATTAGCAGACTTAGCTTGGACTAGAGTTACAGCCAAAGACGCAAGTCTTGCTGAAAGAGCTGCTGCTTATGCCGTGACAAATTTGATGAAGGCTAAAGCAAAAATGGGAATGGGATTAAAATTTAATAAAAAAGATGGACAACTACCAGCTGTTAGAGGCCGCAAAAGACGTGCCTCACTTCAGGGGGGTGTACCTAAAAAACGAGCTAAAAAATCTAACACCAAGAGTAAAAGAGTGCGGAATAGTTAATTTAGACAGTTCATCTGGCACACATTGGACAGCTTATCGTAAAAATAAGGATATTGTAATTTATTTTGATCCATTTGGAATCCAACCTCCAAAAGAAGTAATTAAATATTTTGAGGGATATAAAATATTCTATACAACCGATCAAATACAAGATTTAAATAGTTCTATTTGTGGAATTTTATGTTTATCATTCATAAAAAATATTTCTTTATAAAAATGGATTCATTTACCATAACATTTTCGGGTACAGAGCCAGAGCTAAAGTCAGTATTCTTTCCTCCCATAGAATTAAATGATGATTATGTAATTGGATTGGTAGATTTTCAAAGTTATAATTCTATATTTAATGTTAAAAAACCACTAAATACTTTAACATATTACAAAGTAGAGAAAATGACATTACCAAAAGGAGAGATCTCTGTCGACGATTTAAACCAGTTATTAAATGGTAAACTTAAAGTTATAATAGATAAAAATGGAGAAGCATTAATTAATACTAAATCTAAACTTTTATTCAAAGGGCTTATTCCAAAATTAAATCAACTTAAAGGCAACAAATTAACCATTAGAGAAGGTGATGATGTTTTCTATTATGACCACAATGCTCCAGTTACAATAGAAATTTCTGAAGGAACATATGAGGTGGTTGAGCTAGCAAAGGAAATTCAAAAGCAAATCCCAGACTTTTTCCTTACAGCTAATAATAAAACTATGAAAGCGACATTACTTTCTAACCACGTGTTTGATTTTACAAAACCATGTTTAGGGTCTGTTTTATTGGGATTTAAAGGTGTTTCTACTCCTGGTGTTCAGTTTGAATCTACAAATAAAATAAACATTAATAATGTAAATGTGATTAGAGTAAAATGTAATATTGCAAACGGGTCCTATTTAAACGGAAACAAATCACACACCATACATAGCTTTTATCCAGAAGCTCCTCCTGGCTACAAAATTATCGAAGTTCCAAGAAATATTATATATTTTCCTGTAAATAAGAGAAGTTTAGATGTTGTCAGTATTACATTTGCCGATCAACACGACAAGGCAATTGACTTTAACGGAGAAGAAACTACAATTACTTGTCATATAAAAAAGATATGAGAATTTATAAGAATTTATCCATAAGTGTACAAAATGCTAGGTTCCTAAAGTCAATAGGACTAAAGTTAAAATTTTCTATTAATAAAAATGGAAGATTTTCTAGATGTTACAGGGAAATCCCAATTCGACGATAGTGTGGTTAAAATTACAAATCACTCCTATGTTCCCCACAACACTTTGGCAATAAATAATTCTGATGAAATTCGAATATGTATTAATAATCAAGATTTGCTAACTCTGCCATGTAGGAGTTATCTGTATATTAAGGGAGAAATTGAAAATCATGATAAAGGTCATTTTATAAATAATGCATTTGCGTTCTTATTTGATGAAATTAGATACGAAGTTGCAGGTAAAGAAATAGACATTGTAAGAAACCCAGGAATTTCTAGTCTTATGAAAATATTGAGCTCTTACAATAAAACTACTAAATTGTCAAATGTAGCATTTGATTCTGACACAAATTTAAAAGAGTTCCATAAAGGTGGCAAGTTTAGTACTTGTTTGCCATTAGAGCTGTTAATGGGTGTATTTGAGGATTTTAATAAGGTATTAGTAAATGTCAAACAAGAATTGGTATTGAAAAGATCCAAAAATGATTTGAATTGTATATTAACAACCACTAGTGCTCCAGCCAGTGGCACTGCTGATACGATTCCCAAAATTACACTTAACTCAATTCAATGGGTAATGCCACACGTGATACCATCAGATGGAGAGAAGTTACAATTACAAAAGATGTTATTGCAAAATAAAAATTTGCAAATTGCATTTAGAAGTTTAGAGTTACATGAACTTCCATCATATCCCAATACCACAAGACATACATGGTCAGTAAAGACGTCTTCAAGTTTAGAAAAGCCTAGGTATATTATATTTGGTTTCCAAACAGCTAGGGATAATAGTGCACGAAAAAGAACTGATGAATTTGATCACTGTAAATTAAAAAATCTTAAAGTATTTTTAAACTCTGAATATTATCCTTATAGTGATTTAAATATCGACTTTGAAAATGGAGATGTCTCTAAAGCTTATGAGATGTTTATGAGGTTTAGAGAGACTTACTATAATACTATCCCAGATCCTATGATTAGTAGGGCTGAGTTTATGAAGAAATATCCACTAATTGTAATAGACTGTTCTAGACAGAATGAAACTGTGAAAGAAGGAATTGTTGATATTAAATTAGAGATTGAAACTGCAGAAAATGTACCAGCAAATACATCTGCATATTGTTTGATAATACATGATAAAGTGTTTGAGTACAATCCTTTGTCAAATGAGATAAATAAAATGTAAATAAAAGATGAAAAACATTCAACAAGAATTGGTTGACTCTGCAAATCAAATACGAGAAAAATATAGAGCTTTAAAACGTGGCAGGTTTCTAGAGGCTGAAGAGAGGTTTCAAACATTCCAACCTTTAATAGAGCCATTACAAGAATTAAAAAAAATCACATCTATTGGTAAAACAGAGAGGCCTCAAATGGAGATACTCCCAATGACTCCATCTAGAATATCAATGATACCAAGATTACAACCATTACAGCAATCCACTCCACAGAAATTAGATTTTGGTCTTTTAGCATCAGACTATTTAGGAAATTACCTCAGTAAAAGTAGTATGACAGACACTACATATGGTATTAGACGAGAAGCAAATAAATTTTTTATTGGAAATAAGGAAGTTGATATTGCCAATGATGATGTTACAGTTGCAAATAAAACCTACAAGGGGACAAAAGGTTTGTGGCAGTTGTTAACTTTAAAAGAACCTGAGAACTATACTCAAGCTGATTTGCAAAATTATAAAGAGATTTTGGAAGCTACAAATGGACATTTAAAGAGTTACAAAGATGGTGCACCAATTTCAAGTAATAGACATACTAAATATCTTAATATAATTAAACCTCTTTTTAAATCTGTTGGTGAAGGTTTGAGACAAGTGACTGGTAATAAAATAGACTATATTTATTGGGATGATCCTAATGAACTTGTAGATAGGTTAAGACTTCTTTGGCTAAGTCGCCAAGCCGGTAACTCAGGAGTGGATAATGAAATAGATTCCATTATTGAGGAATTGAGAGAAAGTGGAATTATTTATTGAATAAAAATATGTTTATAGATAAATTTTATCGTTTATATAATCCATATAATAAGCCTGCAGAACCCAGGGCTAGTAGTGAACCTACTTTAAATTTACAAGACGATAGTTGGAATGGTTTAAACCGTAAAATTGGTAATGTAAAAGATGGGGAGTTTGTAGATGATGTATCAACTTTGAGACAGACATTAACTAGAAAAGGTGATGTCTTTTTACAAGGTAAAACTAAATATGAGTTTTTAGAATCTAAGAATGAAAATTGGAATGCTAAAAAACAGAAAATTACTAATGTGGAAAAGGGTGAAAGTTTAGATGATGTGCCCACTTTACAACAGACTTTAATACGAACAGATGGTGGTACATTTGTACAAGATAATAATAATTATGAATTTTTAGAATCAGAGAATGGTGTTTGGAATGCTAAGAAACGGAAAATTACTAATGTGGAAAAGGGTGAAAGTTTAGATGATGTGCCCACTTTACAACAGACTTTAATACGAAAAGAAGATGGTAAATTTATACAAGATGATAATAATTATGAATTTTTAGAATCAGAGAATGGTGTTTGGAATGCTAAGAAACAGAAACTTAGCAATTTGATAGAAGGTACAGATAGTAAGGATGCTGTGAATGTTTCACAAGTTCCAAAAATGGAAGCAGGCTATTGGGATTTTAATAATAAAAGGTTAGTACGTGTAAAACCCGCCGTTGATGACACTGACTGTGTTACAAAAGAACAGACTATAACTTATGATAAAAAAGAAAAATGTTGGGATGCCAAAAAACAATTTATAAGGAATCTGCCAAAGGGGGAATATTTAGATGATATTTGTTTAATGTCACAAGCTATGTATTATGATGGATCAAAATTTGTATATGCAGGAAGAAAATTTAATTTGATGGAATACAATCCTGATTTATTAGTTGCCGACCCCACATCTTTGAGTGGATTTAAGTATATAGATAATAGACCATATATACCAGAAAACTATGTATTTAAAAGAATGGAAGATAATCTATTGATTGGGGCTAATGGTAATATATTTTCAGTACAAGGAAAGAGTGATGTTATAAAAAATGAATGAAATTGCATACGAACTTCATAAGCCTGCAAGAAAGAATTTCATTAGAAGGTCTTTTAAAGTATTAGGTATAAACGAAACTGTACAAATAGATTTAATTGATATGCAAAACTATGCTAGAGAGAATTCTGGCAATAAATATATTTTAACTTTAATAGATACATTTTCTAAAAAAGCTTATGCTGCTCCACTAAAGAATAAGACGGGTTTGGTGGTTACAGAAGCCATTAAAACCATTCTACCAAAGGGGGTTAAAAACATTCAATCTGACAATGGAAAAGAATTTTTTAATCAATATTTTAGCAAACTAATGAAAAAATTAAATATTAATCACTATCACACTTTTTCTACAACTAAGGCTGCAATTGTGGAGAGGTTTCAGAGAACTTTAAAGAATTGGTTATATAGGGAATTTAGTGCTCAGGGAAGTTATAAATGGTTGGATTTACTTCCAAAGTTAATTCGAAAATATAATAATAAGGTGCATAGATCTATAGGAATGAAGCCTAACCAAGTGAGTATTAAGAACAGTAAATATGTGCATGAGAGGTTGACTTCTAAAGTAGTGCAAGTTAAAAAGCCAAGATATAAGGTAGGTGATAGTGTGAGGATTTCCAAGTATAAACATGTTTTTAGTAAAGGTTATACTCCGAATTGGACAGGGGAACTATTTACAATAGCAGAAGTAAAGAATACAAAGCCTGTGACTTATACCTTGAAAGATGAAAATGGTAATATAATCAGGGGAGGTTTCTATACAGAGGAATTGTTAAAGACCAAGTATAAAGACATGTATTTGATAGAAAAGGTTATTAGGAGAAAAGGTGATTTATTATATGTCAAATGGCTTGGGTTCCCAAGTAGCCAGAATTCATGGATTTCCACTAAGGATATCCAAGGGAGCACGCCATGAGCCGGGAGCGCGCCCGAGTTCGCGTACAAACCTCGCACTGTCAAGTTGATGATTTTGAGAATATACATGTGAATAGATGTGGATTTGAAATAGTAATGAAGTTGTACAATGGTATTGAACATTTATATAGGGGTGTACAGGCAAAGATCAGGATTTTTGAAAAAGTGGCTAAAAAATGATCCCCATGTTATTCTTATGGGGAAAACGTGCCTAAAGTGTCGTCTCTTTGCCCTATTGCCTCTACTCTACATTTACACTTGTAAGGGTCAATAAATATAAGAAATAGCTTTTTTAGCTTAATAGCAAATATATTTATGGGGAATAAGTAAGAAATAAGGTTTGACAATTATATAGGGATATTTAGGCAAAGATCAGGATTTTTGGTTTTAGTGGCCAAAAAATGATCCCCATGTTATTCTTATGGGAAAAAACGCCCAAAGTGAGGTAAAACCGGTAGTTCTCCACTACTTATTTGAGCTGGCATTGCTATTACCTCAAAACTGAATAATAGTGACAAAAGCTATAGACAGTTAGTCAGAATAAATTGGAATCTAGTAAAATTGTTTACATGAATTTATTTTATAAGTAATAATAAAAACTCACACAGTTTCACAGTGCCAGTATTAAGATTGGTTGTATACCGTTTAGATGGTTTGCAAACAATTTATACAGTCAACGAACAGCACACAATAACTTATTGTGGCTTATGATAATGAGTACAGTGTCCAATCAAAACTAATTACCGTAACCTTCATCTATGCACATTCGCAGTTTCATATCTACTGTAGATATGATACAGTGTAAATGTATATTTAAGATGTTATTCAAATAAAGTTTTTAAGCCGAGAATAAAATAACTAGTTATAAAATAACTAGAAAATAAAAAACATAGCACATTGTGCTATGGAATAAGCTATTCGCCTTTCAGGCTGAAGAAAACTTTAACAAGGCTATATCCTGATATTTGGCGTTGATTTGGTGTTTCGGTGCCTCGGTGGGTACAACCATTGACTATTGGATACTGAAGTAGACATCCCATCCAACTTTTTATTGAAAATGAATGTAGTTGTGTGAGCCATTTAGTTGTTGCGCTATCAATAGTTGTGCGCTAGTGTCTAAAATTCTGTTTACACCTTCTTTTTATTGTTGAACAGGTTGATGGGTCATAAAAGTTGCTATAGCTCACCATAAGTCATTCCCTAAGTTTGACTTGGTAATTGAGTATTTGTAATCGAAAGAATTTAGTAAATTAGATCAGCACAATCTGTCGGTAGCTCATATCAACTACGAAAATTTTGATAAAGGATCTGGCTATAAATTTAACAAGGGGATTTAATGTCTAGTTAGACAAAGGTACAACTAGGACACAGAAGACTGTACAACTAAGTAAACGATGTATGCGGTTCGCACAGTACCGTGTTTTAAATTTTATCAGGACAGTTTATTATTGTACTGTACCAGCTCACCTCTTGCTATTCTTGATACATTCTACACACATAACTATGTGGGCGTAAAAATACAAGATTAAGAAGTGGCAGTTAACCTCCTCATAAATAATGAATTCACAATATTTGTGGACTTCAGAAGCCGTAACTTGGATTTAGTTTTTCCCGAAAAATATATCTAACTTATCTTGAGTTCAACGCAACGAATACCTATCCTATGTAAACTCCTAAGGTGAGTCAATACTATTCCAAAATAATTTTTACTAATGTGAAAACCGAATTCAACGTTGTATATTAAGCGATAGATTTTCTCTTTACAAAACCATATTGAGCTTTGATGGAACATTTAGTTTAAAAGCCCATAATTTATCGTGGGCTTACAGACATAATTTGTCACCCTACACATGAATAATGCTCAAACATTCTGTGCGACCCGTAAATGGATCGGGAATAAGTTTGATAAATTATGTTAGTTAAAGATGTCCCTTTAAGTCATTTTTTTAATACTATTGTTGTGAGTATTAGAGTTAAATGTAAAATTGTACACAGTTTTCTTTTGTTATAACTTTATGTATTTATTATTTCACTTTTGTTGTTTGTATTATTAATTTGTTTGATTGTGTTAAAACTTTGTATTGTATTCTGATTAAGTGAGATAAATTATTATACCCCGCAGTTAGTTTTTGGCCCTAAGTTTGGCTGTATAGATAAATAATTGTCTTTTTGAGTTCGATGATAAGGATCGGGTGGATAAATTGTAATTTGTTACTTACTCGCTTTATAAACATTCAGATATCTGCTATACTAGTTTAACACAATTCAAACATACATCAGAACTATTTCGTACGAATAAAGAGTGATATATCATTCTAGCTATTTTACTAAATATATTTTCGAAGGTCATTCTCATTACCTAATTAGACATTACTTAGTGTAGTATATCCTTAATCATTTTAATAGGTATCAGAATGTCCCTTCTAAATGAATTAGGTACTTAAAATTACAAAGTGATACATTTAAAATATGTATTAAATTGGAATGATTACAAACAATAATTTTGCTAGATTAAAACTTTCAGTACTTACTGTGTACTGTGTACTTTCAGTGTACGTTCAGTCAAGAATTAAAACTAAGATCCCAATTTCTATTTATATCCGACCGGCAATAAAAGTAATGGCAATGCATAACCTTTTCTTTAAACTACTTAAAATGTCAAAATACAATTTATTGTAAATGTTTGACAACATTAATTGTAACAATAGTGATCTATATATCTTTTTCTTAACATAATAAAAATTCTTATAATGATGTTCTGAAAACAGAAAGACAATAATCAAGAGTAGTGACCTCATTTACTCAACAGGTGTATATTGGTTTACAGCCATCCCACTTGACAGACTGAAGATTGACAGAACTGTAGGAAGATGATTCACACGAATGAAATCCACTGTTGGGTAAAATACCGAAAAGTTGTTGTATTTCCTGTAAATTTAAAGACACTTGAATGTATGCATTGCTTCTATATTTTTTAACTTTTGCCATTGCCAGAGTTATTTCACGAGTAGCCTACTCCATATTGAACTGTATTTGAGATATACTTTTAACCTTTTGCTATCTCCAGTATTTACTTATACTAAGTTTAAAATATTGTAATAACTAACTAATTTAATGTTTCTAAGTATAAGACTTATTTTAAAGATATGTATTTCTTGTAACTATCCATTATTATTTCAGAAATATTTTAAGTGTTTCGTTGTAAAATATTAAAAAATGTATTCTTTTAGCTTTAATTTATTCCTCGACAAAACATATATTTTTATACCTGCTTTACGAGTTATGAAGACTCTTGTTTAGTGATCTACACAAACTCTCTAAACAAACATAGCGTTGACATCCGAACCATTTTAATAATATTCAGATTCTGTTGACAAAACAGTTAAAAATAATTATTTGTTTATGATTCCCTTAAGTGCAGTTAAGGGACCCTTTAGGCGTACATGAGATTCTCCATCACAGAGGTCTATCAAGTGCCAACATATCATATATCATATCAGGTTTGGAGTCTTATCAAAGTACAAAGGTTTATTGTGCAATGAGAGCATATAAAATGCAAGAGGAGGTGCATGGAACTAAAATCAATAGCATACAATAAGCAACAGCCAGTTCTGGACTTGTAATACGAACTATTACTATTATGTTATTATTAAAAATTTCCTAAATAAACAGTCAAATTACCGATCAAATAAGAATCGATAACTCAAATGCATGATCTCATCTCTAAACTGTTCTATTGAAAGATCTCAACGCGACGTATTAGGTGTTTTATGGAATGGAAGGTTTGTAATTAAGTTTTCAGGTGTGATTCAAGTACCTAATAAATCAACTATTATTGACATACTTTGGAATATAAATTCCAAAAGGAAACCGAATCCGGATTCATTGAAAAATCTAATCATGCAAATTTAGTTTTGCTTAGTCTGTAGGTTTGCTGCGGCGTAATATATTTTGTTTACGGGTTTTTTTAAATATCCTATGCCAAATTCCATGAAAACCGTTAATCATACAAACTAGTTGCAGGTAATGTAAAAGTTAGTAACTTTTATGCAGATAACAACGATATCTTATAATCTTAGTTTGGACAAATAATAACTGAGAAATTACGTCATCTACAAAATGTTTAGGTATTCAGGTACAAAACTCTATAAATTTGTATAGATATACTTAAATTCTAACCAATAAACCAACCATTAAACTTCAGGACAAGAATGGTTGTTTATTATGCTTAGTTTCTGTCAAAATTGTTACATGAAATAGAGTTCTGGAGCAACTCCTCAAAAGCCTTAACAATTTTAAAACTCTAAAAAAAATCCTTAGTATTATGCCATTTTCAAAAATTAGACAACCCTGTAAATTGTTATTCAGAGAATCGAAAATATAAACGCTTCCATCAATTGATATCCTGCAAACATTAACCTTGATTTGAACAACTCATGAATCTTTTCTGAATTAAAACCATAATTATTTAACATGACATCAAAATTATTTACAAATGTCCATTCATAGACTTACCTCACTTGAAACCCTTCCACAATATCTAGGGGAGGAATTGTAGAATGATTTGCCTTATAAATTAATAGAAATTTTCCAAAAATACAAAAAAGAAGTTACCGAATTGTTGCTTAATAGAGTGTATTATAAAGTTGATGATTTTTCAATTATGTATTTATTTGATTTCTTAACACTATTTTTATTATTATAGTTTTATGTATAATAATAAAAACAGTATAATAATGTATTATACTAATAATAAACATATTGTGTGTTATTAATAATAATGTATAATAATGTTAGCAGTCCATGAACATTTCAGATGTTTGCTATCTAGGATCTGCAATCGTTTTGTGACTAATAAATTATTGACTTAGATTTTGACTCCAATCACATTATTCATTTTAGTCGTTTTCTAAACTTTCTTGTATCTTCACAGTAACTGGATGTCACCAGTATATGTTCCTAGTGGTACAAAAACTTTGGTATAACGTTCATATGTTCATAGCAACGTAATATGATGTTTTAATCCTATTGAGTAAAACTTGCTCTTACACACATAAAGTAAAGGAAATATAATTAATTTCCATAAAATCCTTAATTTAAATCGATTTTCTTGTTTCCATTTCTAAATTTAGAAATGTGACACAAACAACACATTTCTGTTTCTAGAAAGAAACTGTTTCTATTCCCTTGCAGTTTTCCATATATTTCACAGGCCTTTTTGGACTGCAAGCCTCATCACTCTGCTACCTCTGAGCAATATCAGTGTGGTCTACATACATAAGCTTTGTGCCGTGCAATAGCATGGTAATTTATATTTACGTAGTGGTTTCTGTTAAATGCGTCTACTCTTCAACGTCACTCTAAAATCTACTACACGGCCTAATGGAATACATAAACATTGCCTAAGAAATAGATAGTTAAATGTTCAGGTCTTGCCTTTCATATTATTTAACGATTATAACATACACAATTATGTCAAATAAATACATAATTATTGCAAAGGTAATCAAGGTAAACTTGCAAGGTAAACTTAGTCTAAGTGGCGACCATTCTTGACTAAATTAAGGCCTTGAAGACACATTGAATTCCCCATAAGTAAGCATTCATAACCCGAGATATGGTTCTATGGGTCGAAATGAAGAGAAGGTCTGATAAAAGTTTCCGCAAAAAGCGTCATTAACTAGATATCCACCATTATTTACACATCATTGTGTATCTTTGAATTTTACAACACATGTTTAGAAAAATAAGTTAGTTTGAATTTCATTGTGTTTATAGGTTATGTTCCCCAGGCAAGAATTGAGGAACGCACCCGGACCTTCCAGCTGTGGCAGGAGAGCTGGGAACAGGAGACAAGGGGGCTCTGGACCAGGTGACTGATAGAACAGGTCCAACCTTGGGTTAATCGGTGGTGCGGAGAGGTGAACTTCTACCTCACCCAATTTCTGACCGGTCACGTCTTTTTCCGGTCGTACTTGTTCAGGATGGGCAAAGCCGTGTCACCCAATTGCATATACTGCCCAGGCATTCCCGATGACGTGGAACACACTTTTTTCCACTGCCAGCATTGGGAAAGGCCCCGCCTAGAGGCTCAACAGTTCTTAGGACTGCTGTCGGTGGACACGGTCATACCGATGATGATGGAGGGTGAGGACAATTGGACCTGTGTGCCACTTAACATCCAGGGTGTTCTCCGCGCCAAGAAGCTTGACCTCGACCGGGATGCGGTGTAGGTCAAAAAAATAAATAATGCCAGAAACGGTGCGAGCCCTGTGGGCTTAGGTCACATGTTGGCCTGACTTGAAGTAATGTGACAAACAATTCCAGGCCTGTGTCCAACAGAGTAGAGGGGGTTTTTTAGTGAGTAGTCTGTGATCTCAGGAGTCTCACACTACAGGCTGGCAGGTTTAGATTACCTGTGTGCGTAAAAGCATTTTCCCTCCTCACCCTAAAAAAAAATAAAAAAATAGGTTATGTTTGTTACTTGAAATTATTTTATTTTTATTAGGCAATGTAGGTGAATAATTTTCTTTTTTTAGAGGTTAAGTGGTAGAGAGGACTTCGAAGTTCTTACATCACCTCTCAAATAAATACATGGTTAATTTCATTTTAATAACAGTAATTACAGTTGTCATAAGAAATTTTTAATGAAGAGGCCCAATGTTCTTTATAAATAAATAAACAATATGTATAATATTATTCGCCAATAATACCACACGCCATCTAGTCATAGTACATAGGTAGTACTCTAGAACAGATTGAAAAATAAAGATCCAGGGTACAAGAAAACTTGGGAATGAAACGTGAAGCTGTAACACAGATTTGAAATTCAATTTTTTATTTACATACGGTTGAGACAAAGAGTTAAAACAAACACAAGAGAGAATTATTTACATTGGAGGTTAGCGAGATCTTTGTTACTGGACTATACTGAATAATCGATCATTTTAATCAGTGCAGCTTTTCATCTGCTTATTTACATGACTGACTAAGCCAAGGGTGTTAAAAATACAATAATAAATACAATAAAAATGCTATATATTTTTTTATTGAGGAGATATATCAATACATAAAATAATAAGTGATAATATAATTTTTTTTGTTTTAGTTTTTAGAAATTCTGAAAAATGACAACTTTTAAAAAGTACACAATATTATATCAGCAATATTGAACAAATTCGGTTGTATTACTGAAACAAAACTATAGTTCTACAGTAAACTCTTTAGGGCTTACATTATTATTATCTGACTAGATGCAGTATCTGTATTATATATTATTCATGCGGTAAAATATACCGCATACAATGTAAATACAATGTAATACATAAAATAGTGTTATTTAATATAATACATAGCAGTTTGGATGTTACATTTACGCATAGGTTAATTTATAAACAAGATTGGAGACATAAAAATCCGGACAAATCGAATTTTCTCAAAAATGGCCAGAACGATTTTGATAAAAATTTAGTATATTGTAGCTCTTTAAATTCTGAACGAAATTGTACAAATCCCATTTCTCTAAAAATTACGGTTTGAAACTTAATCTTAAATTATGTTATTTTCCCATAAAACCCCCATAAAATAACAAAAAATGGGATTTTAGAAAAAAATCCGGTTTTTATTTAACATAGTATGTTATGGTACTTACAATTTTGATTTTCAATTTTTTTGAAATTTTGATTTTTAATGGGGATTTCTCATAAAACCCCATAAAATAACGGGAAAATAGGATTTTCCCAAAAACAGCCCGAACGATTTTGATAAAAATTTAGTATGTTATAGTCCTTTATATTCTGAACAAAATGGTACAAATCCCAATTCTGTAAAAATTACAGTTCAAAAGTTATTGTAAATTATGTTATTTTTCCATAAAAACCTCATAAAATAACGGAAAATCAGATTTTCACAAAAATGGCCCAAACGATTTTGATAAAAATTTAGTATGTTATAGTCCTTTAAACTCTGATCAAAATTGTACTAATCCCATTTCCGTATATTTACTCTCACCGCTTAAACATGATAAAGGTTGTTGAAAAACGTATGGGAGAAAGTATGTGTCAGAATGCTGATACCGTTTATTATTGTCTTAGGTATCTTAAAACAAAGTGTGTTAATAGATTAACCTTAGAATAAACTATATTTTTTTACTTTATTTTAATTTTAGGTTATGTCATGATTTTGCAAAACCAGGGTAAATAGAAACACTTTTTTTGGACCATTGGTGAAAATATAGGTGGACCTGAAAACCCCCCAATAAAGAAAAAAATTACCAGAGATGAAGATGATTCCACATCAGTCTCACTTCTCACTGTAAGAAAGTGACAAAGACGAACAATTTGATGAAGAAGAACCAGAGCATACCTAGAGACATCAGTGGGTCTTCAAAGTTGTCCCTTCATGACCGTGTAATTGTCAAAGTAATGGGAAAAACAAAACTTGCTATCGTTTATATGTTGCAAAAGTTATTGAATTTGACGAGGAAGGATAAATAGGAATATTCATAAAAAAAAAATTGTGCAAACCAACAAGTTCTGAGAGACAGATTAAGAGGCCCTCTTCAAAGTCGATGACGTAGTACGTCGGCTTCCAACTCCCAAGTCGTGTACAACTTGTAGGCCCCGGCCACACGAGGCGAATTTAAGCCGCAAGGCTTATCTTCGCGCGAAGTTAAGCCGCGCGAAGTGCCTGGCCACACGGGGTGGATGAACCGCTTCCTGTTGGGGTTTCCCAGTGACTCTATTAAAACATAGTTCAGTTCACTCTTTTTAGTCATGGGCGAAACACTTATGTTAGTTTGTGCATTAAAAGCGTGTGGTGATCTGGAACGTTAACGTAAATCATTGGGTCCATCCCTTCATAACGGAAAAACATTTTTTTGTGTTCCAAACCTTTTACGAGCACATGCGAAACCATAGTTCGGAGTTCATATGTATCAAACATTGTTTGAACACCACACAACCGGTAAAAAATACACAAAACAAACTCAAAAACCACTGGAAATGTCCGAAGAATATCTCCAATAAGCGCGGCTGCCGCGCGGTCGAACCGTATCGTGTGGCCACTCTCATAAGACTACGTGTGTCATCCCCTCCAACGCGGCTTAACTTCGCGCGGTCGGGGGACGACATGTTGCGGCTCAACCGCACATGCGGCTAAACTTCGCCTCGTGTGGCCACTCTCATTTGATTCAATGTGTTGTCGAAGCCCTTAACTTCGCGCGGCTTAACTTCGCGCGGTTAAACCGCCTCGTGTGGCCGGGGCCTAAGGGAGTGTTGAATTTTGAGGAAGACTTGTCTGATTTTACTCTTCATTTAGTTGGTTTCTATGTAAGATTTTGTAACTCTGATTTCACCCATTGTCATTTATGTTCTCCGATTTGTTTGGATAAGGATTTAGGAAAACGATGGTTTTATACTTCGTACTTATAAATAAATGTGTTAATTAACTTTAAATATTTTTATTTGTAACAACCTAAGTTAACAAGCACAAATTTCATGTTTCTTTTGCCCCTGGTAAGTGGGGAAAAGCAACAATCATCAATTTAACACAGTGTTTCTATTCACCCCAAAGTGCAGGGTGAATAGAAACAGTCATATTTTATTTTTTTCTGCTTAGTGATTAAAAAGAGAAAAAAAATTTGATAACTGGTTTGAGTAGAGGAGTCAAAGACCGGAAATATGAGCTAGTGTTGACAATTTATAAATTAAAAATATCGTTTTTACAGAAGCTTAAAAGACAAAAAATGTTTCTATTCACCCCATTCTACGGTACTGTGCTGAGTGTTGACATCATTTTTCGTCATACTGCAGCAAAAACATAAATACATGGAGAGCAAATTTCGTTTACGTATAAACCGATTGAGACTATAGAATTATATGCCGATGCTTGATGGCAAATTTGTGCGTGTATACCTTCAATTTGAGACCTCAATCATTAAAATCGGGCGGGTAGAAGAGCCAAACAAACTCGGAAAAGAAAACCAAGTTTTTTTTAATATATAAGAAGATAATATGTAGTCGTGGTATTATTTTGTATAAAACTAACACCAATACAATTTTTGCAGGAAAGGAAACAAAGGGATTCTTCACCGATTAATCCTAGAAAAGGACAAGAGTTTGATTTCCTCGATAGTAAAAGAAACACCAAGCCTGAACCCAATTGTAATCATAGCGGTGATGAAATGCTATGGGCGGTTTAGAAAAAATCCTCAAGGTAAAAGTATTACTCCTCTTATAGCTGCTATTTACATGGGAGATGAAAATATCTGCAAACATTTAATTTGAGTAAGGAGCTGATGTACATTGGGGTTACCTTGACAACATGGGGCCATTGTGTCTATCCTTGCACCACACAATAGCTGATTTGCTAATTAAATCTGAAGCTAATGTGCATATTTTGGATAGAAAAGGGAGATTTAAATCAGCCTTTAAGCCCAAGAGATGGTTCTATTTTGCGGCTTGTAATATGTCATAAAGTACATGATTTAGTGGAGCTATGCTTAGCTCATGGTGCTAACTGCTTTCAAAAGTTTGAAGGAAATCCAGTGTATAATGATGTAATAAAAAGTGATTGTCCTGAAATCCTAAGATTATTTTGGAAATACAGTTATCCTTTTCACGACCTTCCTCCATTCGGATCACTCAACAGTTCTTCAAAAGTCCTAAAACTGTTGAAGGCCCAATTTCTGTTCAAACAAAGTATTAAAGACAATAAGATTGTGTCTGTCAAAAGTGCTTTAATGCGAGGTGCAGAAGTCAATTGTCAGTTTGAAGATGCAAGTGATACACAGTACACTGGCGTTACCTTGACAACATGGGGCCATTGTGTCTATCCTTGCACCATAAACACCACACAATAGCTGATTTGCTAATTAAATCTGAAGCTAATGTGCATATTTTGGATAGAAAAGGGAAATCTCCTTTATATCATGCTATAGAAAATTAATCTCTTTCTATTGTCAAAATCATAATATCAGCAGGATTCCCAAAGGATGGAGACATTTATGACAATGGCTTGGTAAAACTTGATTCTTGATGACTGCAATTAAGGTGAACAATGTATCAATTGTGAAATTTCTTCTGGAACAAAATGTTAATGTAAATTCATACAAACCTCACGGTATAACTCCATTGATTTGTGCCATCCTCGAACGCTCTATTGAAATTTTGAAACTCCTGATTAACCACGGTGCAGATGTAGAAGGTTTGTTTAAAAATGATGCACCTCCACTTTTTATAGCTGTGCAATTAGAAGATACGTCCATATTGAATAAGAATAAGAATAAGAATGAATTTATTTTCTTGAAAGCAATGTTACAAAGTTATTGTACATGTTACCAATGTTACATAAATATTACAAAAGCGTAAATTATAAACATAGATACTGTTGTGTTTTCATTTGTAAAATAAATCAAATTGATTAACTTCATACTAATTAATTAACCTAAAATTCATTTCTAGCTATTATATATTATATAAACTAAACAACACATAAAATCATCATCTAGATATTATACAACAGTTATCGTCTCTCAAGAAAATTTAGGGCCTCCAAAGGCATTGCCTGTGTGGAGGTTCCTTATCTAATTATTTTGATAAAGGAATACGCAGGATAGTTTCTTAAGCTTTATTCCTGACCCACTTGTTGTTATAGTAAAAACATAACATCATCTTATCTCTGTTCACAACTGCTAGGATTCGTGTACATTAATTCAAATTCAAACATAAAGAAAATTATCATAAAATTATAGAATTAAATCATACATAAACTTTAACTATACATTCCAAATTATCAACTGTCAATAGCCAAGTCTTTAGTTTCTTTGAAAATCCATCTAAATTTTTACAATTAAAAATATTTTCAAGTAATTTACAAAAAAGCTTAGGACCTACAAAACAGTAACTATTAAGGAAAAAAGTTAAATTATGCCTAGGCACAAGTGCACGCTCAGGGTTCCTTAATCTTTCTTTATAAGTATTATTAGGCTTCCTGAAATCTCCACTTAACTCATAAAACATTTTTAAGACATTGTGTAAATACATACATTTTAAAGGGAGAATTTTTAAGTCTAAGAAAAGAGGTTGTGATGGTTCCATTTTGCTCTTTTTCTTAATTACCCTGATAAACTTTTTTTGTATTATGTAAATAGGTTTCAGTTTAGATTCAAAGGTACCACCCCAGCAAAAAAGTCCATAGTCTAATCTACTATTTACAAGTGCAAAGTATAAAAGTCTCAAAACATTTTCTGGAAAAATGTCCTGTAAAAAATAAAAATATCTCAATGTACTGTTTAGTTTCCTTTTTAAAATATTTATGTGATTAACCCAGCTATTCTATTGAAAGTTCTTCTAGAGGCTGGTGTCAATGTCAACAGAGTTTTCACTCCATTTGGTTATAGCTTTAATACATTGCCTTTACCCTTTGCCACAGCACTCCAGATTGCTATATACACTTCTAACCTTCAAGCAACAAAGCTGTTGTTGACTAGCGGGGTTAATGTAAATGCCATAGATCTAATACATAATGTATCACCTCTCCATGTTGCATTTTCAATAAATTCTGTAATATTAAAGGAAAACCATAAGTCAAATCATAGAAAAATAATCAAATGCCTTTTAGAAAACATTGCAGATATCAATGCAAAAGATTTTGAAGGAAAGTTGCCTGTTCATCTTGTATTTTATTCCAAAAACTGGATTGCACTTGAGGAATACATACTATTTGGGGGAGATTTAAATCAGCCTTTAAGCCCAAGAGATGGTTCTATTTTGCGGCTTGTAATATGTCATAAAGTACATGATTTAGTGGAGCTATGCTTAGCTCATGGTGCTAACTGCTTTCAAAAGTTTGAAGGAAATCCAGTGTATAATGATGTAATAAAAAGTGATTGTCCTGAAATCCTAAGATTATTTTGGAAATACAGTTATCCTTTTCACGACCTTCCTCCATTCGGATCACTCAACAGTTCTTCAAAAGTCCTAAAACTGTTGAAGGCCCAATTTCTGTTCAAACAAAGTATTACAGACAATAAGATTGTGTCTGTCAAAAGTGTTTTAATGCGAGGTGCAGAAGTCAATTGTCAGTTTGAAGATTCAAGTGATTACCCTCTTCACATATGCTCAGCTGTAGGTAACAAAGAATTAGTTGAGATTCTTCTGGATAAAGGAGCAACTATATCCACTGTGAATAGAGCAGGCTACAGTGCCTTACATGTAGCTGCCAAAGCTGGCCATTTGGAAATATGATAACTGCTGTTAAGTCATGGTGCTTGCCTGGACTATCGAGGGCCGAAGGGATTCACTCCATTTGACTTTACACAAAAAGAAGGTTAAAGAAGTTGTTGATTTTCTCAAGAGTATTTCAGTGCTCTTCTCGAAATTAAAAAGAAAGCATGAAAAAGTGATTGGTATTCTAAAATTCAAAATTGCCTCTGCTGAGTTAAGCATTTTTATCAACTGTGTTAATCAATACGGAAATGCATTACTCGGTGAAGCCTTACGTCTCAACTTGAAAGATGTTGCAATGAAACTTATGACTCTAAGGTTGGAAGCTGGACGGAGTTAAACCTAATTATGTCCTGATGATGTTATTGAAGTTGCTGATCACATTAATTGTTTGTTAAGGTAATGATCACACAATTTAGCTCCAGGTGATTCAAAATGCAACCAAAGTGGACATAAAAAAATAATATTATATTAAATTTTATGAAGATTATTAAGTTTTTGTTGTTCTACTAAAAAACCTAATTGTTCTTCAAAGATCAATTAATTAAGCATTAAGATTGAAAAGAAAATATAAGTCCTTGTATACAGTTTGCGTGTTTGTAAATAGCTTCTCACATAGACAGTTTGCCTATTTTTATTGAAGCACTGTGTTGTTTGCCTTGTAAAAGAAAATGTGAAGTAATTTCCTTATATTTCACTTTGTTAATAATACTGTATTAGCTATTTACTAATGACTCATGCGATGCTAAGATGTTAGAAAATAAACAGGTCACACAAATACACATAGATTCGTGAATAATACAATTTTGTGGTGTTGAAAACAATTATGTGTTAGATTTTTAAGTGAAATAAACTGTATATCAAACAAAGTTATTGTTATTGTTTAAAAGACATTTCTGAAAAATGTTCTGTTCAAAAAAGTAATACAAAGACATTGAGGTTGATTGCTTCTTAATAGGTTATTATTAACAATATTAAACAAGGAAGAATATAAAGTCAACCCTGCGACTATATGCAGTAAGATGTAAAACATACTTTGTGACAATGTTTATGTAGCAAGCAATCTTGTCCCATATTGTAATTAAAACCCTAAAAACGAGAAGTTAAATGTAGTTAGGCATAATTTAAATATTATGTAAAAGGAGGTTAAAACAAATAATTTACTTCTTCTTATTTGTCACTATAGAACACTTATTGCTATTATTTAAAATGCAAACCAAAACTAACTCATGTGTAAAAGAACCCTAGTCCCATCTGATTCCATTTGACTAATAAGAACAGAATTACAGATTGGAAAACATCATTATGGAACAAAATAATCGTTTGTTTTCCCTAAAGCAATTTTATTAGAATTTTATTAATTATTGGGTCACCTTCAAGCAGTCTGTGAATGAAAAGTGTTTAATAATGTTTTATTTGTTCTTTTGAAATAGTAAAAAACAGCTATCGCCAAATGGTATGCTGAAGTAAATATAGGCCTGAATAGTTTTACTTTAAATATTTTGTTTCTTCTCCATTTTGTCCTGATTAATCAAAACCAAATGTAACATAGGTTGTATTTTTGATATATGAATTAAATATAACAGCGGAGCTGAAATAGTAATTCTGGAATACTTATTAAAAAATGTTCTACTTTTTCGTGGGACACTTAGTATGTATATAATAATTATGGGTAAAACTGTTATTCATTGTACATTTTGATTACACATAACTTGCTATTTGATTGTAATAGTAAACAAATGTTTTTAATGTCTCTTTTTGTTTTCCTTACAAATCAAACTTTTTTTAGGGAGAGGAGGGTAAATGATCAACCCTTACGCATAAAATTCATTAATAATATAGCAGAGTTAATGGCACTTAAAAAAATTGATTGTATTTCTTAGTAAACTGGTGGCTGCTATAGTGGTTGTCTATCAGACTCACTGCCTTTGGAATTTTTAGTAAAAAAAACCTCTGGAAAAGTGACATTGTACATGGTTGAATGCACTTCTCAGCCTGTTTGCCAAAACACTTAATGGTAATAGCATAGTTTTGCTTGCTCTGAAGTGTTAGATGAGTTACCTGCCTGATAAGGGTTACTAGACAAACCCCTCTGACACAGGGGCGTACCTACGGGGGGGGGGACGAGCGGGACTAGACCCCCTTCCCTCAGTACTAAAAATATTTCAATATTAAATTCCCAAAATGAAAAAATAAATATTTAGCATAATATTTAGCATTTTTATAGCACTTTTAGATTGCCTAAATCAGCAATACTGAACATGTATTTTCCTGGACCCCCGCCTGGCTGAGTGGTATTCCATACCAGAGGAGAGGCTGAACCCCCTCAGGGCAAAATCATGGGCACGCCACTGCTCTGACGTGACCTAGTATGCCTGCCACGTTGGGAATCAATTACGCATATTGTTCATTTGTAACTCTAAAGCAGATAGTTTTGTCAAAATTTTGAGCAATAGAAAATGAAGATTACAAATTTGGTGAATTTACAGCATTTAAGAATGTACTAGCAGGAGGAAGACAAAAAGATGCATTAGGTTTTACCTCTAGAATTTTGTCGGCAGTAATCGCCATTGTATCAGTTTGAGCGCTTGTCTGCACTTATAAAATATTTTGTACATGAGGGAAGTCTCTGCATCCAAATAGTTTTAAGTAAACTATCTTGTATTGTGGTCGAACCTATAAATGATCGAAGGGGGCTTAGGAACTGAGAAGGAGCATTAATACTCAGTTCCTTCTCCAGTAATGGCTAACAAATACGTTGACAGAGACAACCGTCTGATTATTTCAGACTTCAATGAGGAGTAAGGAGTAAGGAGTCTCAACAGGTGGATCTATTAAGATCTTCTACTACATGAGCATAGCGCTTATAAAAATGTGAAATGACATACAAGAACGGAAGTTTTACGCTTACTCTGCGCTTATTTTATGTAGCACAGATACTCCAACATTGTGTGAGTATTTTGTGTAGTGCTGATGTGTGACTGCTGTATGAATCAAGTTTGAGTTTTTGAATATGTATTTAAGAAGAAACTGAATGAAAAGATGTCCCACCGGCAATATTCCCATCTGGTGTTGCGATAGCATGGTCCCCAGCAAATAATTCCAAATGAAATCAAAGATTGCACATAAGCGACATAAGCTCGCTTTACATCATCCTCGTCTGAAATGTCACTTAATTTATTAAAATCATAGATGTATATTACCAACCTTTTCCTTATTTAAGGAATCTACAAGCCCTGTCCACTTCGTTCGGCAGTCAAAACAAACACCTAAATGTTTTTAATAATCTACATACATGATACATGGTCCGTAGTCCTTTGCCTTAAGGAATTGGACAGGTCAGGGTTAATACAAAGAATAACCAAACTTAATACCAGTTTTTGTCACCGTCTACTGCTATGTCACTACTATGTCTATGTCCTGTAAACATAACTCCACTAGATATTTTTTAAATTCTGATTTGAATTTTGAAAAGCTCTGAATTTTAAGTATTTTTTTCGGTAGGGCCTGGTACAATGTCATTCCCATGTAATCTGGTTTGTGTTCAAATTTTGTGAGTTTATGTTGGACTGCATGTGTAGCCTTTGTTCATGTGTTGTAAGTGTGATTTGTAAAAGTTGGTTTAATGTTATGTGATTTTATATAGCAAACTGATTCATAGATATAAAGTGAAGGGACTTCGAGAAAGCCAAGTTCTTTAAAAACATTTTTGGAGCTGGTCCGAGGCGGCATGCCCAAGATTGCTCTTACTGCCATGTTCTGCCAAACAAAGATCTGATCAATATTCTTCTTCACAGCTCCCCATAGGATAATTGAATACAAAATGTGTTGTTCTATTAGGCCAAAATACACAAGTTTAGAGAGAGCCAGGTTTCCGAAGGTCGTTATTCTTCGAAGTACAAAGACCCCTCGATCCATTGAGCTCCAGTTTTTTATTTGTGCTTTTTCAATGTCAGAAAACTGTTATGGCCACCGCAACAATGAATGTTAACAATGAATGTTGTCTAGACTATAATCAGTGCTAATACTGAGTGATATGGGACGAAAGTCTTGGTTACATTAAGTCAGAGAACATTTTGATTTAACCATTTTTTTTTATGAGAGGTCACCAAGTGCTTTACACCTAACATCCTCCCATGAACGACCCTTTATCAAAACTATCAGCAAACAAAAATAGTTCACCATCTAGGTTCAGTTTTGAAATGTTGTTTATATAAATTAGAAAAAGTACTTCCCTGAATAACCCCATACTCAATTAAATTTGCATCACTATTCACACCACACGAATTAAACAAATTAAATTAGAGAAATTAGATTAATTAGGTTAAATGGTTTTATTTACACAAAAAAAATTTACATAGATAGATTGTTATTTATCAATTAATTGTGAATTAGTTAATACAGGGTGAGTTTTAAATGAAGTACTTACTACCTAACAATGTTTGGATGTGGTCTTGGATTGATATTTGAAAAAATGTAGAAAAAATTTGGGGGGGACAATTAAACCTCACCCTGTATATTGTTATGATGAATGTACTCCACCAACTGTTGCTTAACAATATACGCTCTAAAACCTTGAAAAATATGCCTAACAATGAGATTGGTCTAAAGTTGCTTCTATCTTTTGGATCATCTTTGTTTAAATAAAGGAATTACTTTTGCTGTTTAAAATTAAGCTGGAAATATTCCAGTCAGTAGAGAGTTGAGTAGAGATAGATTAAATAGGTGTAGCAGCGGAATATAAATTATGAGAGCGTCTTGTTTGAGTAAATCAGCCAAGACTTCGTCCAGACCAGGGCTGAGCCACCACGCAGCTGGGAGATGTGTCATTGAACGTAAAGTGCAGAAAAAGTTTTCAATGTGACAGTAGAGCTGTAGTCAGAGTCAACAACCCCCGCGGTCCCACCCGCATATATCTGATTTAATAAATTTTCTCCAACACAAGCAAAGAAGTAAAAAAAATCTCCAATCTCATGTTTTGAAACTTGCGTATGACCGGACGTGTTAGGAATAAATTTGTCAATTGGAAATTAATTTTTGTTACACGACCTGCCAGCAAGATCTACAATCAGTCCCCAAAATATTTGGTATTCTGATTGAACTGGTTGAGTCTTTCCCTATAAAAATCTCTTTCTGCTGATTTTAATTGACCGCTTAGGTTTTAGCGAATTTCCCATATAGAAAATAATCTATTACCGTAGGTATTGTGGTAAGACTTAGACCCCGTACCAATTTCATTTTTCATTTTGAGGTCCCCAGAGGCCAAAAACACCCTTTGTTCAAATTAATATACAGGGTGTCCATAAAAAACGTTTCAGGACTTTGGGAAATGAATCCCCATACTAAAAGGAAGAAAAAAGTTTATGGGAAGGTATGTCCGAAAATGCATATTTACCCAGATATCCGCCATTTTGTTTTTTATACAAAAATATTTTTATCTGTGAAGTTTTTTATTCGATGATTATTAAATTTGGTAAACATGTTAACATACACAATACCTATAATAGAAAAAATAATAAAGTTGTTCCGATTGTAAATTTCAAAATGGCGGCCATTTGAATTTTCTCTAACTTAAATAACTCAAAAACGGCTAATTCGATGAAAAAATGTCAAGAATACCTTTTGTTAGCATTTTTAATTGCCTATCAAACAATACCAAGATCAAAAAAATCTGACAAAAGATAACTGAAATATTACGTGTTTTCTGTAAAAATAAGGCAAAAATTAAGGGTTCCCCGACTAACTTTGCCTTATTTTTACAGAAAAAACTTAATATTTCAGTTATCTTTAATCCGATCTTTTTTATCTTGGTATTGTTTGATAGGCAATTAAAAATGCTAAAAAAAAGTATTCTTGACATTTGTTGTAAATGGAGAAATATGCTGCCATTTTCCAATTTGGAGGCCGTAGCACAGCTTCAACTTTAGGGGACTTTCTGTTCAAAAGGAAGGTAGATCCAACAACTGTGCCAAATCCCTTGCTTGTGCAATTTTTTTTGGGCCAAAACACATTTTTTACTTTCTTCCCCTATACCATAGTATATGGAGAAAGTATTGTTTTGTCCTAATTTTCGAGTTTGAGTTTTGAGTGGATATATTCGTTTTGGGCCCCCCTGGACCCAAAAAAGTGGTTTTCGAAATGATGTCTGTGGGTGTGTGGGAGTGTGTGTGTCTTGGTGCGTGTGGGTTTGTGTGTGTGTGTGTCTGTCTGTCTGTGGAGACGATGCAGGTCACGATTAATTGTTATCCGAGAGTACCAATTAACAATAAAGATAAGGTAATTTTTAGAATTCCCATAATAATTGCATTATTTTTTTTTATTTCATCCTCACTACATAAGATAATTTAATTATTTAAAATACTGAATTGCATTTTTTTATTTTTTTACAATATGGGTATAGTGTACCAAAATGAAATTAGTTATTAGCTCTACTAACACAAAACAAGGTTTAACCTATTTTCAACCCCATACAACACTGTTACGGTGTATTAATTATCTTAAATCATAGATAACACGATTTCATAGGTACAGTACCAAATTCTGTCTAAATTGGAAGCTGTGAAGAACAACGGGGAAAATTATAGTAAGGTTAAATATTTTTCAAATTTCTGGATGCCATATTGGAAAACCCCAATTTCCCAGACCCCGATTTTATTAGACCTTTAGTATATTATTTAACAAACTTATTGAAAATGTAAGCCATAAATAAGTTATTTGAGCAGTAAACCTTAGTAAATAAGTATGGTAAGTAAAGTAGTAGTAAGTAAGTAAACCTTTAAGAGCATTTTTTTTTTAAGTTAATGGGTTTTATTTCATATCTTGACTAGATGTTGAATAATGCCACTATCCTTATGTCAATTATTTAAATAGGTTATTAAGTAGTTCTTAAATCGGTTTTCCGGCAGTAAAATTGTCTAAAAGAATACTATTATGATATTGTTTTTATAAATTCTGATATAGAACGTAACAATGTATTCCCTCCTGTCAAAATATGAAAATGATACTGTGTCAGCTTTATAAATAATGGAGGGAATTAAATTTAGTTTCGTTGCCAAAATACTGTTGTTGAAGGTTCTTAACGTTGAAGCCTTTCGGAATCTCCAACAACAACATTTTTGGCACCTTTTCATCTCGTCTTGACAAAGCTTTATTCTTTCTTCCATAATTATATTTCATAGTTGCAGCAATATTCCTTAGTTGTTGAATAAATACTTTTTCCTACAGTTACCTAACAATGTACATGTTCTCTCACTGATTTGAGAAAGCAAAGTGGCCAATTCGCTCACCAGTGAGACAATGTTGACATTGTCTCACTCTAATTACTTTGTCTCACTCCAGATTTGCAACGTGAAGGCACAAAATAGTGAGCGCGAAACATGCAGGCAACGTCGTATGCGCGCGAAATACGTTGGCAGCACTGGCTGTAAATCAGCTGGTCAGCTGTTGTACTGTTGTATTTGTCACTTCACATTAAATGTTATATTAAAAGTTCACTTCTGTGTAAAAATAGGTTATGTTTCTTCATGTTTCTTCACAAATGTTTTTGTTTTATGGTAACTGTAGGAAAAGTATAATGTGCAACTCGAGTTCAAAGTACAATTGCCTCACTCGAGAAACCATTCCTCACTCGCCTACGGCTCGTGAGTAAGGATTTCTCTCGAGTGAGTCAATTGCTCACTTTTCTCACTAGTTGCACAAATAACTAATAATATTGTTCCCTTAGTATTTTCCTGAGCAAAGCTCAGTTTTACTTAAATATTACTAGCAATAACTCTTAAAAGTAGTATCATGGTTTTATTGCAAAATTAAAGAAGCGCACAAGGAAGTATACACATCTTATTAAGCTCGGGATGTTTTCAAAAGTATAATATATAAATTATCCTTTCATTACTGTAAAAAGTGTTGGCTAAAAAAATTATTTGTTGCCAATTTTCACTGCTCTAGATTGGTACACGTACAATTAATAGGTTTGCTTTTCAATGGAATTTTGCTATCCATTTTACATTATAAAACCTGTTTTTAAACGAAAAATCCAATGAAAGAGGAGAAGGTTTTATGGTACTAGGCTGTAAAAGAGATCCTATTCCCAATTTCATTCATCAAGAGAAAGGTTGTTTACTTACTTCTTCTCAACAAGCAAATTAACTCTCTTGCTAGATAACCAACGAGTCGACTTAGTTGCTTTTGACTGCTTTGAAAACCCAATATCACATAAATCTAGAGATGTACAAAACGCCTTAATTGATCTCATTCTTGTTAAACATTCCGCATTTTTTATTTGATATTTGCATGAAGTAGTTCCTAACCTAACCACGTTACCAATTATTTTGACGGTGAAATAATGTTCTATAGTAATTAATCAAAAAATCAATTCTACCAAGATTTCAAACCGTTACTTTGGTGCAAAGTCTTCTTGTTTGAAAAGTATTTCATTTACTCAGGAAAAATCTCTTAATCTGAGCAGCTAACAGGAAGTTTTAGCCTGGCATGTCAGCATAGGTATCGTCGACTGGTCAACGCTGGGCAAGCCGAAACCGGCTGTACCGAAACTGCCACTACATTTTACGATCATAATCCATACCTAAACTGCCACATCCATTAGGAATGATTATAATTGTGTTTTCTAGTGAGTCAGACATACTGAAACTGCCAAAGCGGATTCTTCAGGTAGGGAAGGTCAGTAACAACGTGCAGGGAGAAACGGGAATGAGAATATTCCCTTATTCATCAGAGTGACGATTTGGAAAGAGAAATTTTTAGATTTTCCATAGCTTAGTTAGGATCGTTTCATCTCGCTACTTAAGATTTCATATTAATTTTTGAATTTACAACAAGAACCAATGGCAAAAAGTCATTTAATTTACCGTAAGCAGAAAGAAATCATTTTGTTTTGAAGGATTAAGATTGTAGTTTATTTTAAAATTGTTCTTAGAAAATGTATGTATTATATGAAAGATATCTCCGTTTATTACTAGTGTTAAGGAAATATATTTAAACTTATCTTTTGACATTAGATTCGAGAGTTACCTTTTATTTACTAAGTTTTAATTTATAAATACAGTATATACCAAGGTGTAGGAAACATCGCCAACAAAATAAAATAAAAATATTATCTAAAGCACACAATAAGTTACGTATCATGAAGTATACATAAATCAGAGTTGTGATCAATATGATGATGATATTTGGCGTAGCTCAGTAGACAGTAGTTGCAGTTCTGCAACCTAGCGTCTTTCGCAGATAAAGAAAATGTTTTCAATATTACAGTTTTACAGTATGCCATTAGCAATTGATCCCCCCTAGAGTAATCAAACGCGTCGAACAGATAATTTAAAATGCAGTGTTATATAATATTGGTTAATATAAATCTAAGTGGTAAATGAACACATAACTAACTGCTTAGTCGTAAATAATCATTCATTAAAGTATTCTATTATTTTCTATTAAAAATAACTAAATTTTTTTGTGCCAAATGAGTTTCTTATTTTCCTTTAGTACAGGCGCGTACACTTTATAGTCTTACTTTGCTGGTCTATTAGTACCTACATTACACAGTATATTAATAGGCAAGCATGTTTCATAAAAACCGTTTTTCTCATTTATCCATGTTTTGTCTCCTGGATTGATAAAGATTAATAGTAATAATAATAGGCTAAATACCTTATTTAAGTCTTCAATCCTAGTAGTCTTTTTATGATTACTATAGTTTCGGAGCTAACAGCTCCATTGTCAAATCTTCTTGTCTTGTTAAATTACTGTTGATAGCATTGTTAAATTGTTGAATTTCACATGTAGACATACAAACACACACGAAACATTTATATATACAAGCAACATTGAAATTATTTTGGCCGGCCTAAACAAAAGAAAAGTGACTAGCACATACATGAATCAGTCAGTCAGTGTACCGGTCCGTACAACCACAACGGTAGTCACTTTTCTTTTGTTTAGGCCGGCCAAAATATTAAATTTCAATGTTGCTTGTATATATAAATGTTTCGTGTGTGTGTGTGTGTCTACATGTGAAATTCAACAATTTAACAATGCTATCAACAGTAATTTAACAAGACAAGAAGTGACAATCGAGCTGTTAGCTCCGAAACTATAGTAATCATAAAAAGACTACTAGGATTGAAGACGTAAATAAGGTATTTAGCCTATTATTATTACTATTATTTTTCATTTTTCTCAGCTCGTTTGCATCGCAGGGAAAATCTACGCATACTGTTCAGAAACATATTTTCCTGTTGATGTGCAGAATCCATTTATAAATTTAAAAAGGCTACAAATTAAGCACAACAAATCAATTTCAGATTTTAAAAATATCACTGGTTTTATGGGTTGTCATGCTGGTTACTAAATAACAACGAAATATAACAGAAAATCAACGAGTTAAGTTTGGTTAAAATCTTGGTTTTCAGATGGACATTCAGTGCGGAAAAGACCGTCTCTATTGAAATCCTCAGTGGTTTTAAAAGCCTTGAAATAATCATTTTGACGCAAATAAAAGTAATATCTTTGATGTATAAGTGAATTTGTAGATAAATTAAAACTATTATTGTCATTGTTAGAGATAGGCATAAGTTATCAACACGAGATTGTGGTAAAACTGAGAAACGGTTCCTAAAACTGTTAGGGAAAATATTTAATCTCCTCTTTCCATTGAAATATCCGTTTTTTTTCTATGTTAAGAGGTATTTAATCTGCCATAGTATCATTGTAATTGTTGCAGATATGCAAGAAGGGATGTATATCAGCTTATGAATATATATGAACCAATATAGTCTGCATATATATGTCTTTCCTGAAAGTTATGATACGTTCCACAGTAGTTTGATTAAGTATGCGCGAGCATAGATATCGTGATTGGTCTGTTTGTTAGGAGACTAGTAATTTAGTTAATTGTCAGTATTTATACATTTTGTAGTGGTTTTATGAAACCAGTTTTTAGGATGCTTTACGAAAGAGTCGTAAAAAGACTGGATAATTTTATAAATTTGGATTATTCATATGATCGTATTTGTTTATATAATAAATGGGCCAATCAATTTAATATAAATGTTATTCCAATCATCTGCAAAGAAATGCTGATGTTGATATCTTTAAATAGTGAATTAATTTTCTTTTTATAGTACATATGATTTACTGACTTATATTTAAAGTATTATATTTCCATGCATTGGACCGATTCCTCTCGCTCAGAATAAACCAAGATGTCGAGCAACATAGATGAGTGTTTTATTTATATGTTACGCAATTTTTACAAGAAAATACTGAGTGTCTTTGTGACAAATGACTGGTCAGTAAATAAGTAGTGAAAAACTTGAAACAAGATTTCATGAACGAGACATACAAGATAACCTAAAAAAAATTATTCACATATAAAATAACCTAAACATCAGAACAAGTTAAGAATATAATAGATTCTCAACAAAAAGTATACCAACGTAGAACAATAATTATAGCAATACAGTAAAACCCATTAACCATGTAAATACAGGTAGAACATTGTTGATGAAATACAGATAAATACTTGCAGAAAAATTACAATATGATAGACTCTGTAATAAGAACAAACTAACAACAGGATAAACTCTAGTAACAAAAACAAATAACAATGCAGTAAATAAAAGGTTAAGGAACATGCAAAGACTGATGCAGGATAGATTATCTCCTTGGAAGATTATCTATAAGACGAATCTATAAGAAGGGAGATTGTCTCCCTTCTTATACTTTGGGTGGACTAGGGCAATTTCTGCTAGGTCTGGTACAGTTGCTTGTCTAATTGAAGCATTTATTACATTTAAAAGGGACTCAATTATTAGATTTTTACAATGCTTAGTCATTTTGTTTGTTATCTCACCAATCCCTAAGGAACTTATGGGGGTTAACTTAGACATCATTTGCTCAAGCTCTTTTTTAGTTATAGTCTTGAATTCTGATAGAGTCTGGTTTGGGTGGTGTCATGTCCGGTGTTATGTTGTCAAAATCGGTATTTATTGTCTAAGCAGGTTTTGCTTTGCCAAGAGTGATGAAGTGAGTACTAAGTAATTTACATATCTTGGTAGGGTCGCTGATAAGTTGGTCTTCAGCTATTAGTTTTATCTCTTTGTTGTGTCTTTTATTAGGATTCCTTTCTATATTTATGGTAGTCCACAGTTCTTTTTTTACTTTGGGCATTTTTATTTTCTCAACAATTGATTTACTTTTTTGAAATTTTATTTCCAAGTCATAACATCTTTTCAGTCTTTTGTGCAATTCCTTATTTTAATTTTTGTTTGTTAATAAATATTTTTGTTCTGCCTGACGACATGTTGAACTTAATTTTACATGCATGTCATTCCAAAATATTTTTAATTTTTTTTTATTATTATAGGCTCTGTAGGTTATGGGCTTGATTTCTTATATTTTTCTTTGGATAGTTTTTACCAGGTAGTTGTATTTTTTATTCACCTCAGGAGTTGTATATATGTATGACCAGTCTTGATAATTATGTGATTCTTTTAGTTCATCTAATTTTGCTGTTGTTATTTTTTTTTCTGATTAGTCTTTTGATGGGGGTTAGCTTTTATTTGTATAGCTCCTACTATACACTTCAAAGCCTCATGGTGGGAAATTGAGTTCCAAATAGATGATTACTTACTTTAAGTCTTGATAGATTAATATTATTTTGTACAGCACCAATCAATACATGTCTCAGATGTGGACGTTAATCTAGAAGGTTCTACCTCAATAGGTTTCAAGTTATGTTCTGTTAGGATGTTTAGAAATTCAACTATGTCAGGGTTTGTTTTTTTTTTTATGTAGCTATGTTTATCTCCCATGAATATAATGTTTTAGTTCTTATACGTAAATTTTGATAAAAAATTGGAAAGATAATAAACAATGTATTTAAGTTGCCACTAGGTGATCTGTTTCCTTCTATAATAATGTTGTTTGTTCTTTTATCAATTCAATTACTGCTAATTGAAAGATTAATTCTTGGTTTAAATTTGGAATATGTATTAAATTTGATGAATTTGTAACGTGCCTATTTTGAGGGGGGGGGTCAAACTAGCCTACTCCTATGTCTAGCCTATCCCTAGGCATAGCCTACCAGTCCTAACTAAGGTTATAGGTTAGAAGGCTAACCTTAGTTATAACATCATCAGTAAAGTATATGCATGATACACTGTTGTGTTTGGTATTAAATAAGTGTATAACGAGACTTATTAATACTGTATGAGCGTGATATAAACCGCATACAGTGTTTTATAGCTTATTGACTCACCAGTGATGTGTTTCGCAAGCTAGGGCTCAACCCGGCTTGGTACTTTGAAGAAACTTTCTACACTTAGTAAACCCGCAGATCATGGCCTAAGCCAATAATCCGTTTCAAAGACGTGAGGAAATGCGGAGTGAGTAATATAAACCGACAACTTGAAGTTAAAACTCATTGTCGCGTGAAACAAACACAACATAACCTACAGTCAACCACAACAACAAGCTCGATCGACTGACTATTTAGCGGCTGCAGAGGACGGCGGCCGGCTTGCTTTTTTCGGGTTAAGAAACAGCAGACGTCTAGAATCAGCTGAGCCCCCTACTTTGCTAGAGAGGGGAGCGAGAGGGATGAACCGAGGAACCCTCAGACGGCAAGTAGAAAACTTAGTTCCTCACCAGCCACGAGATAGGAGGGTTCCTCACCAGCAACTACCACGACAAGTTTGACTACTCCTACGACTCAACCTGCTTACCAGCCCATACGAAACGTGCCGTTAAACCTCAACCTTGAAGGTGAAGGTGCGGGGGCGAACCTGGCAACCCAACGATCAGCTCCTTCATTCTTGGTTAACCCTTCACAGGACGAGGCCACTCGCATTCGAGAGATGCTTGGCCTGTCCCCTAATGCAGACTCGATGACGGTGCGTAGAGCCCTCTCAGAGCTGCTGCGAGAGCCTAGGGACTTTCAGCGAGATACAAATCCTGGGTCCCTATGGTTAGGTTTGCCACCTGCCCCACGACACATACCCTCCACGCAGGTGACGCACGGTGACCTCTAAAGACCCCATGTACCACCAGTGGTGTGTGCGAAACCACCACAGTTCCTTCCGGATCCGAATTTCTTCGAGGAGTCGAAAGCCCCAGAGCCCCGTTGCAGTGGGAGCGAGACTGGCTCGCGGAAAGGTTTTGCGGCCCTCTGTAATACAGTGCGCAAGTGGAATCTCCGCTTCGATGGAAGGAAGGATCCTGTGTCATTCCTCGAGCGCCTCGAGGAGTTGATCGAGGCCTACTCTCTGTCAAGGGAGGAAATTATCAATCAAAAAATGTTTACAAAAATAAAATCAGCATGTACTTCAGATATGTGGATGACACCATTGTTTTATTCGATGGCAACAATAGGCAATTAAACCTCCTACTCAACTATCTGAATAACATCACACCCAAATTAAAGTTTACTTTAGAAACAGAGTCAAACAATAGAATAAATTTCCTAGACCTCACAGTCACGAAGAATAACAGCAAATTTGATTATAGTATTTACAGAAAACCAACCACTTCAGCTCAAACAATTCACTCCACTTCTTACCATCCGTTTTCGCAAAAAATAGCAGCCTACAACTCCATGATCCACAGAATGTTAACTGTTCCATTAAGCCCCGATAATTATAACAAAGAATGCTCATTAATAAAGTATATCGCATCAGCCAATGGGTACAAACACGATTTGGTAGACAGATTAGTTAGCAAATATAAGAACAAAAGAAAACAAGATATTAAACCAGATAAGAGTGAGAGAAAATATGTTTGCGTGGAGTACAGCCACTCTGTAGAAAACAGCCTTAAAAAAGAACTAAATAGGCAAGGCATCGACTTAACGTTCCGAACCACCAACCGCACTAGGAACATCTTGCATAATAAAGGGTCTAGCAACAAATTAAACAACACCGGTGTTTACCAGATCAGTTGCCCAGATTGCCCATGCAAATATATAGGCCAGACGGGTCGGGCATTTGAAACCCGCTACAGAGAACATAGGCCAACTCCAAAAATGGTCAAACAAAAATCAGCCTTCGCACAACACCTGGTTGATTCAAATCACTCAATGAGTAGCATTGAAGATGGTTTAAAAATTTTACATGTCTGTGGGAAAGGTAGCAAACTTGACACCTTGGAGGAGTTCGAGATTTATAAAATTTATAATGACGAACAGTGTAAGGACCACATCCTTAACGAAAAATTACAGTTCCAGTCTCACTCGATTTTTAATACAATATTAAACTCAGGAACAGCTGATCGAAGATCTGATAACATCAGTGATAACAGTAGAGGAGACGACGTGAGTAGGATAGGCGGTCGTTTAAGACAAATCCAAGATGGCGGCATCTAACCTTAGGTATCCTAACACCCATGTTGTATAACCTCACTTTAGGTGTACCCACGTGATCTAACCTCACTTTTTGTCCACATGGTCGTGCTATTGCTCATGAAACTATGCTATTGTTATATTTTGGCGAATTTGATGTGTGTTGGTAAGAAGTCATATGAGGTGGATCATGCTTTGTCTTGTGTTGACCTCTTTCCTTTTGTGTTGTATGAATTTCAGTCCCTAGGGGTTATTGTATCTTTTGTCTGTAATTTCTGCGTAATGTATGTCCTCTTTGTCTTGTTACCTATTTAACTATTGTGATTTCTGATCATGGTCTTTAATTACCGATTATGGTGTGTGATCAGTTGGTCTGTGATGACCGATTACGGCTTTTGTACCTATTACAACAACTGGATTGGTGGTTACGGCCAGTAATTACTGTCTGCGACCACCGATTATGTTTCACAAATACCAATTATGGCCTGCGATTACCAATTATGGTCAGCGATAATCGATTAAGGCCTATGGTTTTGGTCTGCGAACACTGATTACTGCTCCGTAAGAGCCAGCAATTACCAAGAAGCCACCCTAAAGATGGCCTAAGATTACGGCCTGTGGTTTTGATCTATGATCATCGATCAATGCTCCATTATGGCCTGCGGTTATCGATTACGGCCTGCGATCATCGATTATGGCCTGTGATCATCGATTACGGCCTGTGGTTTTGCAAGCACTGTGGTCTGTTATTACTTCTTATGATATTTAAATAACGATTACGGCCTGTGATTGCCGTTTACGGTTTGTGATTATTGATTACGGCCTATGGACTTGATTATAACTATTGATTTCTTTCCAATTACTTAGTTTAGCCTGTGATTTCCGGTTGTGTTTTATGACTACTACTGCCAAACCAAGACCAACCTAGTATGATGTTATGTGACTACCTTATGATATTTATCAATTAGGAAAACCACTGTGGTCTGTATAACATGATGATGACATGGAGAGTCTTTATGGTTATCTATAGTTTCATTGGACATTTAGCAACGCATCTAGAAACGTTTAATGCACTCAGCTACAGCAGAGTTAACATCTGTTTTGTTAGTGCGATTTAACCCTAATTTGTACATTGGATGGTAAATTCTGGTGTTTTCAATATATTGTACAGGTTTGTAAAAATTGTAAAGACTTTTGCTGTCTTTTCAGGAAAAAATGCATCCCGATGAATTAAAATTAGCAATATAATCTTAGCTTTGATTTTGTATGGCATCTGAAAATTTGATGATTCTACTCAGCTAATAAAGCTATTTTACGCCTAAATATGGATGTCACAAAAATACACTTTGATGTGTTATAGAGTAAAAAACTTATTGTTACTTTTGATAATAAAACTCTTTTACAAATCCATTGAGATTACAAGGTAAATCATAGGCTAGAACTGAACATATATACCATGGGCTGGAACTTTTACATGTATGTCACATTTTTAAACTGTTATACCACTTTCCGGAGCGTATACCTTAAAAGAGTTATACGTATACCAAATGTCTGGAACTGTTATATAGTCTGAAACTGTTAAACGTATGGTCTGGAACTGTTACACGTATGGTCTGGGCCTGTTACATGTATGTCACATTCTGAAATTGTTAAACATATACTACCCTCTGGAGTGTATTCCTTTAAACTATTATACGTATACCAAATGTCTGGAACTGTTATATGGTCTGAACCTGTTAAACGTATGGTCTGGAACTGTTACATATATGTCATATTCTCGAACTATTAAATGTATGGTTTTGCACTGAACAAGGTCTGGAGCTGTACTATAAATGTAAATGTATGTCATTTTCTGGGAATGTTTCACATCTTATTTATATAAATTAATGATACATAACAGTTACATGTCCTATTAAGAGGAATATTGTGATTACTCATTCTTCACTCATATTTGGGTTAACACATAGTGGTGTCACTATCTTATAATTTTGATTGATAAAAAATTAACTGAAGGCTACTTAATCGGAAAATAACTCAAAAACCTCTGGGTTAAGATAAAACACTAGAATGACTGAAAATGTGTAGTTTTAAAATTTATGTTGTTATCTTTCTTTGTCTAAATTCAGTCGTAAGTCACACATTCTATAGTAGTCTATTGCATAACATCAAAATAAGTTTAGGTGACCCAGTTTCCACACCACGGTAAGCTGTTAGGCTAGGCCGTAGGGTCCCAGCGCGTTCTTTTTGTTAACCCAGAGCTTCACCAAGAGTCCTAACCTCTGGGGGTAGGCTGCTTCAACCATTGTAGTCTATGATAAAAATTATTACAGATTTGGCACATCCCAAATTTTTTTGTCCTTTGACAAATGTAAAGGGTTATTTACTCAGTGAAGCCTTTCAATTAACCCTTTTTGCCTCTGACAAAGGATATTTTACTTTTATATGTTGTCTCTGTCAACCCGTTCATTTTAAAATTCATCAGGCCATTTACTAGGCGAACCGTTCATTTTAGCCTACGACATTTCATTTACTAAGAATGACAGAGAATTTAATTTTTTTTTGTTAGATTATAGTCCGAGGTGAGAGGGAAATTAGGTGACATGGAGGATAATGCAATGTTTTACGATTTGTAGGTCAACCTCTAGCCCCTGGACTTATGGGTTTTAAGCCTGCCTGTTGGGCCTCACACACACACACGTATGGGGAGGATAACACAATGTTTTATGATTTTTAGGCTAACCTCCTGCCCTTGGACTTATGGATTTTAAGCCTGCCTGTTAAGCGAGTACACATACACACACGAGGAAACACCTCGAACCATAATCCGTTTTTTAATAAAGAACATCTCTAGTACATCAAATGATCATTTACAAAATTACTACTTCATCACGATATGAAATGACATTGTCCTATTTTACTTATAAAGCTGTGGATTCCAAGAACTTTTAATATTTAAATGCTTCAGCATCCGTCAGAGTTGACCGCCAATTACAGAAGAAAGTATTAGAACAGTTTTTGTCTGTATAACCTATGATAAAAAAATCATAAAAGCTTCATATTGGATAGGGTTTGAGACTATCCTTTCACTGTGTGAAACCAGGTTAAGCATTATACAGCCGGTCCAGATTACCTGGTTGATGCCGTATAATGCCCTCTCCCTTATTTATGAAGCTTATTTACAAATTTACATCTTGAACTTGCTTTAGTCTTGGACATTTGAGAACTAGTTACTGAGGGTTTCTAAATGACGCTTACCCCTCCACACATGGTTTACGGGCCTTTCGGCCGCGCCAGTGACCTTCACACATGGTTTACGGGCCTTTTAGTCAGCCGCGCCAGTGACCTTCACACATGGTTTACGGGCCTTTTAGTCAGCCGCGCCAGTGACCATCATTCACACATGCACAAGGAGTAGTTCAGGTCCTTTGAGATCTGAACGCCTCAATGTACACTCCCACATACACACCATGGAGTAGCGCCAGATCAGAACGCCTCAATACTGCTTTCTGTCCTTACATTAGCCATCAAGGGAGAGAATAGACTCAATTACATATTTACTCTTTAGGACATGTCATTTTATACCATTAACTGAATGATTATTTTTAAGGATGCTTTACTGGCACTGTTTTTTTTATTAAAGGATATAGAATTTTAAGTACCAAGAAATCTGTTAGTCTCTAGGAGCTTTGCATAGTGACAAGATTTTGCACCCAGTTCCCAGTTTACTGTACTCTAGGAGCCTTACTATAACCAAATGGTAACGTTCCATACTCTCCTTCAAACTTTCTTTTAGGACCTGTGATTTTAAATACTTTGCATTCTGTTATGGAAATAATATCTCTTTCTTTGGTTCTTCTTATTCTGTTTTCTTCGATATCAATGGACTGCTTTACTTCACTCAATACCATTTCTTTTAATTTGTCAAAGTTAACTGTTTTTGAGGTTTTCATATTGAGAGTGAGACCTTTAATTTTACAAACGGGAATCAATGTTTGTTTATTGGTTGACCAGACAAGGTATGCATAGGTCTTTGGACCTCCGGATACAAATTCTGTAATGTATGACCCGGGTCCATACTCGGTCAACTCATCGGTCATTTCACCGAGATAATCTCCTGTGGGAACTCTATACAAACTACCCTTATATACATATAGTACAGAATCAGTATCGTAATACAATACTTGACCACCCAGGGAATCTAGATGCTCATAGAGCTTCAATCTCGCTTGGGCAGTAGTGTAAGCTGCCACCACAACATTAACATTTTGCAATGGCTCACCAACCTCATCAATGTACTCCCAGCTGACAACAACAACCTCGTCATTGACAATCTGCACTCTATTTACATCTATTTCAGGACTTGAAAACATCTTAAAAAGTGTTTTTGAATCCCTGACGATTGTAGCTTTGGTCTGATTTTCTCGTTGGCCAAACTTGCCCCAAAACGAGTTCAACATAAGTTTAGCCAACGACCTCAATCCACCATTTTTAATAATTTTGTCTTTTTCCAGTTGGACACCCTCTTTTTTAAAATAGTCATCAATGTACTTGTTTTTGTCCTCATCAGTCTTACACCAGCCTGGGAACCCTGACGCTTCCTGTTTCATTTTTAGAAATTTATTTATAAAATCTGTAAACAACCCCCCATTCTCATATGTGGCTACCTTATACTCCCAAAGTTCAAACATTTCTAAGATAATGTAGCCTTTTCCTACAGCTTTACGAATTTCATCCATTGTCCAGGTTCCTGTTAAAACTCTCTCCTCAGTTTTACATACACAATTCTTCTGATTTTGAGTTTCTCCACATGTCGCACACAAAACAAACATTAACTTGTCATTTATTTTGGCTGGGAGAACGGGGTGATAGAGCTCACGAGGTGGGAGTACTTTACACTTTAATAGGCCTTCGACATTAAGACCTCTCTGCCTACACTCTTTGTCTCCTACATAGATTGTCGGATGGCCTACAGGGTATTTGCCGTATTTACACACCCAAGGATAGAGAGAGCACACATCAACGTATTCAATGGTTTCCCCTTCGGCGCATTTGTGGTAGGTTTTGGCATTCCCGGTTCGGCCCCCAAAAAATGCTCGCCTCGGATTCAGGGGTAAATTGTTGAGTATCGGCAACTTGTCTAGATGTTTTAGGTTTTCTGTCTTTTTTAACTTTCTAAACTCACATTCCCACATTTGTACGACGTTATCACCCAACTTTGCTATTTTCGATTTGGTCCGTTCATATCGCAAATGGAGTGAGTCAGAGGGATCTTCTTTCAAAGCAAGTTCACGGTCATAGGGAAAGCATTTAGGACAGCCATGAAAGTAGCAGCCTTGAAATTCATAAATATTTTGACCATCATACCCATCAACCTTCATTCCATTGATCTTAACTTCTTTTCCACGACCAGCATGTTCAATTCTTATTCCACGTTTCTCCTCTTCCCACGATAGCCACTGTAACGCAATGGCTGATTGGGCGTCTGTAAGCCTATACCCGTTCTTTGGGATCAAACCAACTGTTTTAGGTTTCAAAAAATTCCGACGGAAGGCCAAGTTACAAGCACTGGCGATGGTTACAGCTTCAAGAAACGGATCCACATTACACTCTTGGAGGAAAATTGAGCGGAACTTTAAACAAGCTTGGGCCAAGATATCAACGTCTGATACACAGTACTCGAGGATTTCTTTTTTAAAGTCAAATGTAACGTGGTTTGCTACCTGATCATTATACCAGTTTTCAAAATCTTTGTGTGATTTTTGAAACATTGATTCTGGGCAGTAAAACTTTTTTTCCGGTATAGGGCCCACATAATTTTGATTCTCAAGGGTGTTGAAGAGGTGGGGAAAATAGCCTTTCTTCTTTTCTGGAGGCAGGTCAAAGGCCTTGGGCAGGGCAGCAAGAGGCATGGGGAAGTAACTTAGTGAATCAATAAACCTCACATTGTCAATCTCCATCAAAATGACCTTAGTTCCCCGCATTACAAGTTTTGGAGTGAACTTTGTATCTTCTAGCACATACTTGAGCAAAAATTGGAAGTCAAAACCCTGCCCATTGTGTGCAATGACACAGACGTCTTTGAATGTTTTACGGACTTGCATCACATAGTTCATGAACTGATCAACAGGGTTTGATTTAAAGATTCTTGTACGGTTTTCACATGTTGTGCAACACTTTCCGTCAACACACTCATGGCAAAACTGTTGTGACACACACAAATTTACTTTATGAACCTTAGCGTCTGAATCTGAGGAAAGGGACTCATCTTGACGTGTTTCCAAGTCAAAGAAAATGAACAAAAAGTCTTTGGATTTAGGCTTTCTTTTGTCAGGTTTCATATAGCATTTGTGGTTAGCGTCTTCAAATGAACCACAAGGCTTACAAAATACTTCACCACATTTATGAGGCTTAGACCGTTCTTTAATTCGAATAAGCTTTCCACAGTCTAGACACTTTTTTACCAATTTGCATTTATCAATTTCATGTGCAATAAAACATTCCTGGTTTCGATAGGTCATGTTACATTTAGGGCACAGAATACCACCATGCTCCTCTACACAAGGGGGTGAAATAGTCTGACACTGTGGGCAGATGTTTGAGCATCGGTGCTTACCTTTGTGATCATACGGGATATGACAGGCTTCACAGAAGTAGACACATGCAAATGCTGCAGTCAAACTATTAATCACATTGTAGTGCCCATTGTGAAACAGTAAATTAATTTTGATTTTTGGATTTTCTACATTTCCCTCAAAGTATACATCACGTCCTTTCCTGTCATAGTTGTACACAACAATTTTGTAGTCCTTTAAGAAACTTTGGAATTTTTCAAGTTCTGGGATTCCTGCACCATTCTTGGGCATTTCTACTCTAGCATGACGTACAAGCTCTTGAGCTCTATCAGTTTGTCTCTGTCTACGATCTTTACAAATCAGATTATAGTCGGGATCATTTGTTATTTTAGCTATAGCCACTACCAAAGCTCTAGGAAGACACAGATTGTCCTTATTATTAATGACAACAATTCCTTTCCTTGCTTTACACTCCTCGTCAAAAGTATTGTACAAGCCTGGTCTTACTCTTCCAGATCCCACAGGGAGGTTAATTCGAGTGCACTCTACTTTAAACGTGTCCGTAGATTTGATTGTTTCAGAGTTTGACTGTACAATACCCCCGAAAATTTGCCACAATACGTCCTCATTAATTTCACTAGCAGGACGAAAATTTACATAGCCAGGTTCCTTAGATTTCAAGTTAAGACTTTGTAGAGTAAACCCCAGTTGATCATTTTCAAATGCTTGCTCTTTCATTTCTCTAACGATTTGACCAAAACCTTGTCTTAGCCAATCAAATTCACTTGTATTAGGGGGAGGATTTGAAAATTTAAATACTGTTTTACTTCCATACAATCTAAATTTATTTACATAGGTCTCATCTTTATGTAAGAATGTCACAGGTTTTACTACATTATCCAAAGTAGCTGTTTTTCCCAACATGTTGCAAGTATTTAAAAAGTAGGTCTAAGAAATAAAGAGTCAACTTACGTATGGTACAAGTAAGCTTCTGACACAACACAAAAGGAACAAGAGCAAAAACACGTCCGTCACGATCAAGCTCCTCAATGAGAATGAGGAAAAACACGGTAAACTCTGAATATACACGCCAGGGGTGGCACAGGATGTGTGGCATCTATTCTTAGTGTGGGGTCCCCCTAGGCAGCAGATGGGTTCCCTTTGGTAGGGGACGCATAGGTATGCGCGCGCATCACTTGTGAAAGCTACAAATAGTATAATGGAAACAGTAATCTATATTTGCTACTTACAACATGATTTTACAGAATATACGCAATAATTATTTACACGTAACACTAAACATTGGTTACGTTTATTGAATATTAGCGATTTTAATTACAAACTGTTTTTTTTATAGACGTTGATAGGAGAAAAACGCAAAATTTCAATATGTTCATCAACTTAAGCGTTTGATAAAAATTAACAAGTGTTAAATATTTAAAAAAAATCATACAATGGTATATAACTATGATGTTGTGGAAGACAGGCATTATTCGGGAACATGCCGATATTAATTGTAAAAATATATCCTAATAATAGCTTCTATAAACATGGTTTGGTGCTTTTTATCTCGATGTATTGAGAAAAATCTATTTTCATGTGCAATACAAGACACTATAAGGCCATCAATCATGTTAAACCAACATTAGATGAATATTTACGTAAAGAGTAAATGTCAATGTAAATGTCACAATGTCAATCATTAGATTTATTTGTAGTGCTGGTATGCAATGATGAAATTTAATCATAAGGTTCATATTACAGTATTATGCTCAAGATAAACTCAAGCTTACAGTGAAAATATACGAAATACTGAGTCACATATTAGGCTAAAACATAAAAGTTTGAGCTTTATAAGAAGGGAGACAATGGTTGATATGAGGTAAGTTTTGTTTAAACTGGTGTAACGGTGAAGCAAAACGTCGGTAATGGGTAGTTGGTCAGTGATAACATAAGAATGTAGTGTGTGTTAGAATCATAAAAGGGAAAATTTGCATAGCTGTTACCAAATTAATGATATTCCAAAAGGAATGTTAAAAACACCTATAAATCACTTTTCATCACTCTGTATTCGAAAATAGCCCATTTCAGCTGAATTCTTCAAAAATCTTCAATTTCCATACACCAAAAATAAATAGTGATCAGCTGACTTTTCCTGACATAAACATTACTTATAAATAAATATAAACGTCTTTATTAGGCGGCATTTCTCTGATACATATAAACTTTTCAGAACAACTTTTCTCATTACAAAACCGTACTTACAACTAAACATTTATATCTTTTAAACACTTTTTAAACTTAATCTTAAAGGTATTGTTGAATGCAACGGTTTTTGGGCTCTTGGGTAGTCTGTTGTACAATGTGGGTCCGAAATATGAGAAACTTTTCTTTCCCAATTCCAAGGTGACCCTTGGAAAATGAAGCCTCCCAATATACTATTTTATTCTTTTGCTACATAAACATTACTTTCACTACACAAACAATACTCTGCCTGACAAAGTTACAATCAGCTGAACTTTATACTAAAATTATTTGTACAGCCGTATTATGTTTAGATAAGTAAAATTAATAAATTACGAAATATTAGATAGAGTAGTTTTGATGAAGTAGTTTTTTCATCGTTTAATACTCGTCACGAAAGTCCCATTTCGAGGCGAGATAGTGTTGTACATGCATGTTAGTAGTGAAATATACTATAGTTTAAACTCATTGTATTTATGTTATTACTGGCTATTGCCCGTCGGATTTGCCCGACATATTTTTAAGTTTTTATTATGAACCGGCTGAAGTTGTGACTTGACCTATTACATTATTTTTCTGTATAGTAACTGTTATTAGGGATTGAATCCATTTTTAGGCAGCCTAATCACCTAAGCATGGAACTACTGAAGTCAAACTAAGGGAGATTTTTTTTTGTAAATTAACTGTCTTTCTACCAAAACCTTTGAACTACTCTCTCAGAAACAAAATCGGAGTCATCTCATTGCAGCTATTAAGGATAGCTACATGTTACAAATATAAATAGATAGACAAGTTTGTTTTGACCAAACGATTAAACATGACATCTGTCGTGATTTTATCTCTTTTTTTCAATCTGTTGGGAATTGGGTGAGTACGCATGTTTGCTTTAATTTTATCCTGTATTCATTTTTGACAAAACTATCACTATTTTTACTTTAGATTGGCTAGTGGTAACAGCAAGAGATAAAAAAAAGGTTTAGAATAGGACATTTGCAACGTTTTTATGAATAACTGGTTTTATTCGGTCCAGCTGCTGTACTCATGCTTTGCAACCAGAGCAAACAATAATAGTGTTGCAATCTGTTGATAAGCCTTCTTTAATGCTAATAAGCATCATAAAAGCCATTTTGTTTATTTGAACAACCGTCAATAATATTCTTTGATTAATTTTCAATATTCTTTCAAAATCCATATGTACCTTTAAGACGGTTCCAGGGCTAAGCCTTGAAGGTCATCACGGAACTGATGGACTCCATGAAATTCTACTTGGCCATTGGTCCAGCAATGTCTGAGTTTATCACTGCCAAATAAATAAACCAACATCCTCTTTTATTACCCCTTTACTATAGTTTATGGACAGTTTATTCTTTGCTTGCACCATACAAGGTTAATCCAACGAGGTTTTTAATAGGTTCAAATTACTAAAATACAATTGATATTTGACCTAAATACAACAAATAGTTTTGAAGAAAAGTCAATTTTTTATGTATGTAACCTATTTGTGATACAATTTATGTGAAATTAGCTCATGTAACAATTTATATCTAATTTACCATAAAACACCATAAAAACTTATTGGTACTATTTTTTTTGCCATGGTAATTGTAAAACTTACATTTTCATAGCATTAATTTATACAGCTCAAGGTCAACCATACAACGTAGCTTTAGATTCAACTTTTGTGATTTCCTAACATCTATACATCTCTACATTTTACATTCTTCCAGCGTATTTAGGTTGTAATTGGCATTAATTGTATGATCTAGCAGATGAGGACACGATACCTTAGCTTTTACCCATACCTTAGCATCCACAAGTTAAGTACTCAACTACTAAATATTGGATATCTATGACAAGACCTACGGTGATTTAGTATAATCCTGAGTAAAAAATCTGTAGAACGTAACACATTACACAAAACCCCAATAGTTACATATGACATATTTGATAACGGTAACTACACTTACCAACCTGTTACTACACTGTTTATCATGTGAGTTTCGCCATTTACACATTTGTTTTCCAAATTATAGTTTTTCAGTGTATTAACAGTCACTTTCTTAAGCTTTTCTGCTCGGATTTTGGAAATTTTGCCTTATAACACCATTAACCAAATATAGTAGGACTAGCAGAGTACCCGTCCTTCGTATGGGGTTGGAATAATAAGTATAAAGTGCTTATTGCAGTTATACTCAAGCTTTGCGTTTGCAATCGGGAAAAACACAGTTTGATACAATTTTCTTCTTTAAATTTACAGTATACTATAATACTACACATCTACCATAGCCATATTGTTCTGCAATTCACCCAAACAATAGAGAAAAATAAATGATCAAAAGTTCGCAAATTATCACTAATTTTATGGAAATTAAAAACATAAACATAACTGTAAACAATCCTACTTTGATAGTTCTCATTGCGTATCACAGTTTTCTGGTTTTCATAAATGCAAAAAAATGCTGCACCCTGTTAGTAAATCTTATAACTTTTTAAAGCTTTTCATATCATAGAACCAACTTTTTAGTTGAAACAGCTGACTAAATTCTTTAATTCCCTTCAAATATGAATACTCATAAGGTCAACATAGGGAACTACAGAGCCACTGGGGCGGAGCCCGAAAGGACTTTTGAAATAAGAATATGCCTATATGTTAATCGGGAATATGAGCTATCATCATGCCAAATTTCAGCCCAATCCGTCCAGTAGTTAATGCGTGATTGGACTTCAAACTAACAAACACACAAACTTTCAAATTTATAATATTAGTAAGATTTCTAAACGAACTCAAATGATAACCTAATTATAGTAACATTAACTACACGTGAGCAGCTATCAAGAATATCCTTAATATATCCTTAATAATGCTAGATGTATCAGAATATAGTAAAACATACTATTCAGGTATTATCAAACAATGTACTGTGATTAATTTAGGGTGATTAAATAATTGTTTCAGAGCTAGAGTCAAGAGTGAAGAGTATTCCATTGATCTATAACAATACAGAAATAGGAACAGTCAAATATTCTTACTAAATGCTAATAAATTAAGCTAAGGTAGCGTCTTAATAGCAAGTAGGTACCTAATTTTCCTAAAACCATACACAAGCATTTAGAATTTTTTTTCATAATCTAAGCAAGAAGTAACCAAATAACATTAGGGAAATGTACTTTAAAATGTTATTGCAAACATTTATTCATTAGCCAAATATCAACTGATCCCAACGCTACTCCTTGTGTCATCATACAACCCACGGGATCCAAAAATAGCACCGAGAAGGGTTACGACTTCCTTAGTTGAGGGGGGTATGCAATTATAAACGAGCCGCCAATCCTCGCACGTGTCTCAAAACTCTGATTTCTACCATTCGTCTCCCCTTCTGTTTTTGTTTTTCTGTGGAGGACAAATGATGCAATACAGACACACATGATGTTACATGTTGTAAAGTCAACGTGATTAGTTGAGTGAACACATAAAATTATAGTTTTGGGACATTTTCTTATTAAAAACACTGCACACTCTATGATAGCATGATTGAAATTTGAGGTAATTTTGTGAAATCAATATTATCCGAAACGTTTAACAATTGTATTGCTAGGACCCTTTTACTTTACTTTTACTTTTTTTTACTTTTACTTTTGGTTTATGTGGTTTTCTGGTGCATTTTTAATTATCCTGGAATCTTGTAATCACTATCAAATCTTGCCAATTTATTGAGAGATTACCTATTCAGAACAGCTTACTATTACCATAATCATATTTTATATCATAAAAACCCATAATATACCAAGATATTCAACATGACTTTAGATGCTACCAAATTTCTGTAGGTACTTATCCATCCAAAAATATAAAGCTCTGGTTCACAGGAAGCTCTCATCTATGCAAATTTAGCTTTTAGAGTTACTCAGATCTCTTAAATGGTTTGGGCTAATTTTGTACCATAAATGATTTTCATTTAGATTGCATTAAATGACACTCCATGACACAGTTTATTAGTTACTTTTCACACTACTTTGCAACTCGTCATACAACCCTTATCTCATCGTAGATGAATCCGACACAGAAGTGAATGAGAGGCGAGTGTCCTTTGTCGGTGTGCAGAAAATACATAGAAGACAACTTTTTTTTCCAAAATTTAATACGCTGTAAACAAGTAGCTTTAGAGACAACATGATTGAATAAAAAGTTGGTAAAATGTTAATTTACATTCCTAAATCAATCATTATCGTAATACAAGATGAGCTGTAAGACATTTTAAACCTAGTCACCATATTGAAAAACGGTGGCCTTAGAAAAAGTGGATTGCACATTTTTTAATGTCATGGGAAAATAGTTCAAATTTAACATTATTGCTTTCTCTAGGACTAATAGTTTCCGAGGACAATAAGAGTAAATTGGTCAACCTGTATTAAAGATTTTGGCATCAGCAGAAAATATAATGTTATAGCTAAAAAAAATCAACGAAAATACAGATTTCAAAATCATTATCGTTTTAACATATCACATTTTATGAGTAACATTTGTGCTTGTTGCAATGTTTAATCTATACCCGTCTTCTAGTTATACGCGTTTTTGTAACGTGTCATAACACTTCGGCCCAGTAGCCAGCTTGTATCAACCTAGAGATTGTTGAATAATACAAAGACAATGATAATAAATTTTTGTCAGCTCTCAAAGCCCTCTTAAAACAACTTCAACGAGCTATCCCCTTCAACAAACTCTCAGTTTGGTAAGTATATGTAGTAATGACTGTACAGTTGGCTAAAAACAGCACTAGTCCACAGGCCTGTGGGAAAGCAGCCACCAATCACCCATCAAATGGACCATGAAGCAACATTTTTGCATTGGTACACCCTAGATCAATCATTTGGCAGAACTAGTTCATGTAAAACAGACAGATGAAGTAGGTATTGCTATCGAAAATCTCTTTACACTCTAGGAATCACCCATCAAAACCAGAAACTAGTTCATTAGACTGCAAAGCACAATGTTATAGACTGCAAGAGACTTTGTGTGAAGACCAAGCAATGAATCAGATGCTACAAAATCTCCTAGATATGTACGGGTTGTCCCATTGGTAACATGTGAGGTCCGCTATGCCATGCCTAGAGCATAAATTTGCCCTACCCCATCAATCTAAAAACTTGGAAAAACCTGTACAAATACCGACATTCGTGTGAGTTTAAGGTTTTTGTTTGAAAAATAATAAGTAATTAAATTTAGGTATAATTCATCATTGATATTACCGTACTCATATTTATGCCTAAGCTAAAGCTATGGTACCAAATCTTTTCAAAGTGGATTCTACTCTAGTAATCTATTCTATTACTAAAGTTAAGGAGAAATGATTACATAGTACTGAATAAAGTTACAGAATCCATGTATATTTTAATTGTTTAAACATTGTCAAGTACCCTGCATTAATTACATAAGAAGAAATTTGAGGTTAACTTTAGAGACCTAAATGAATGGTGATTGTAAATTGGCGTATTACAGTAAATATGAGTTATACATGAGAGTTATATGAGAGTCAATGAGTACATGAGTTATACATCACTCAAGTGTAACACGAGAATATGTCTCAAGAATTAATAATTGAGAGATATCCACCTTAGGGTTTTAGCGAATTTCCTATACAATTAGCTATTACCGTAGGTCTCATGGTAAGACCTGGACCCGGGACCGATTTATTTGTTCATTTTGATGTCCTTAGAGGCCAAAACGATAACTCGAGAGAAAAATAATCCGATTTCGATGAAATTTGGTACGAATGTGAAAACCTACGTTTATTCAAACGAGTTCGCAAACCAGCATGATCTGACCACAGAAACAGGGTTTTACGGGGAAATTTATGGGATAAAGTTGGGTTTTCTCGTTTTTGACCCTCAAAAACCTACAATTTCCCAATTTCTCTCTTGACCATTTTTGTAGAGCTAAAAATGTATTTAGTACCAACGTTGAAGTATTTTTGTATGGTTATTGGTAACAGAGCAAATTGAAAATTAAAAATTTCCATGTTATTCTTATAGAGAACTAGCTGGCCCGACAGACGTTGTCCTGTCCTGATGTGGTTTTATGTCAAATGCTCGTTCATTTTTAAAATGAGCTCGGTCACATAGCTTTATCACATCATGGTTGAAGTTCATACGCTACGCTCACTCACCTTTAGGTTGGGGCTCGTTCGCTGCGCTCACTTGCCTGCAGGTTAGCTCGTTCGCTATGCTAAATCGCCTCCATGTTGAAGTTCGTTCGCTACGCTCACTCACCTTTTGGTTGCAATTTAGCAGTTTTCATAAATTTAAAAAATAATACAGTAGTGCTGCACCCTGTTGGTAAATCTATTAACTTTTTATGCTATTGAACATCACAGAATCAAACATTTTAGATGAACCAGCTGTTAAGATTCTTTAATTCCATTTAAATATGAGTACTCATAAGGTTAACATAGGAAACTCCAGAGCCACTGGGGTGGAGCCCTTTTGACAGATCTACACCAAACTTCACACAAACCATACTTGAATAATACTTAATAATGCCTAAAAGATTCATTACAATCTGTCGAGCGGTTTCGGAGTCCATTAAGGACAAAACAAACAAACAAACATTCATAAATATAAACAAACATACATTGGATTGTATATATATATAGATAAGTAAACTGTTGTAGTTTACTTGTTAATGGATATATTTTGATCAAACTTGGCAAATTTATTTATTTTATACTAAGCTATTGATATTTTACTGTAGCAGCAATCCTGGGTACTCGTTAAATCTAATGTCATTTAAAAGATTAAATTGAAAATCATTCAGAGAAATGGGAACTCGCTTAGTCGGCAGGTTTGCTGAGGCAGGGGTATTTAATTTGTAAATCTAATTTTAATACTTTTATGTCAATAAAATATACTTAAGATACATTTATCAATACAAGTCCAGGTTATTGCACTTTTTCATTGCTTGATTCAAGAACTATTTGGTACAGATCACAAAAGTTACATCAATGCTCATAGTTTTTTCTACAGTAACGGTCATATTTTGCTAAATGTTAATAAACGATATTGAGTTAGGAAAAAATACATTATGATACATAGTGCTATAACTGTAATACATAGGCTAAGTGTTCAATTTTACCTAATAATCCCAATGATATTCCAATAGCATTAGGTTAGGTATGTAAACACCAGTTATATATTATACATCAGTACAATTTATATGAGGTTCAGATGATTCATGAAGCAAAATAATTAGCTTTACCATAATCATTACTATAATTTGTCCTAGATGTGCCCAGACTTTACACACCTCATTGTTATTATTTGCCTTTGGTATTAATTATTAATAGTGACATTTCCAAAGACATAGGTAGAGTAGGTAGCAGATGATAGACAACAATCAATAACAATAAAGCACGGAGATCCACTACCTCAGGTGAATATTTTTGTAGAAATCTATCATAATTATAATCTAAACATAAGGGAAATGTACAGTCATAGCAGCTTCAATGTATTTTCAGTCTACAAATAGTATTTTATCCAAACAAAAATGCCCATGCATTGGTAATGTCTTCTGATTACACTTTGCAAGTACTGCAATTACTAGTCTGTTAACTTTGAGGTAAAATAACTTATATACAAAGTATAAAAACCTATATACACATAGATGCAGTAAAATACTTTAACAAGTTTAATAATATAAGCTAGACCTCCCAGTCTAATTGTTATTCCGGAATTTAACACATAGTTAACTTTTAAAGTTTCTTGGTCGCCGCCGGCCCCACCAAATGCGTGCACGTACCGCGACGGTTGATCAAAAAATAAATAATGTTACATCTTTTTACGTGTGATCTGTGTTTTCTATTTTAAATTTATGATGAACCTGAGAAGAGGATAACCTGATGATGTGGCAGTTGCCACGAAACATGTAGTTTGTTTACCAACATCAAACAAGGATATTGTAAGGTAACAAAATAATTTTATTTCTTGGTAATTTGAGTAAAAAATAAATGTTCAAAACACTTTATTTAACAATGTGGATTTTTTACAGCTACACCCAATAACTAAGGAACACAAATTTGACAAAGATATTGAATAGCTTTATTAGATTTGTAGCCATCAACACAAAGACACAAAACGTGCAAAACACACTCCTCAACCCTACGGAAGTGACGTAGGCCTATAACCCCCAGTGGGGCTCTGAGCTATAAATATCATCTTGTCACTGTCTGTTTATAACCCGACTAATTGTTGGCGATTGCACCACAGTTGACACCTCGTTAGACTCTCATTCAACTCTTGTGGATATGGAGTTCTGTACGAACATATTACAAGCCACCCTCATTATCAAAATATATGTTTTTAGTCATAAACATAGCAAAATTGCCAACCATGTAAGATAGGTTAGACGCTTCTAAAATATAAATTACCTCTTGAGTTAATTAATAATTATTTCATAAAAAGATGTAGAGAGTTGGTTTGTCCTATCAAACCCAAAGAAACTCCATAAACTCTGCATTTTGACATTCCCAAAGAGTCAAGATAATATGTTTTTCTTATCATCCCTATTATAGGACTATGGCCCCACATGTAAATGTTTTTGGCTCTGGCTTACTCTTTATAAAGTCCCAGAATGTGACACACATGTAACAGTTCCATACCATACATATAACAGTTCCAGATCACAGTATGATTTTAACAGTTTAAGACAGTTGCAGACAACGGGATGGATAAAATAATTGAAGACAATGGAATTACACTAAACTAACATATAAAATACCATTAGTTTGTTAAATGTAGTTATGATAATTTGTTAAAATTACAGTTTTCATACAAATTTCAAGTTGTTTAGACATTATATTGCTAACTTCAAATCATCAGAATGAACTTTTGCCTAAAAAGACAGCTAAAGTCCTTACGTGTTTAACAAACATTTACAATATTGATATCACCAGAATTTATCATAAAATCTACAAATAAGGGTAAAATCACACTAACAAAACAGATGTTAAATCTGCTGTAGCTGAATGCATGAAACATTTCCAGATGCAACTTATTTACAGATAAGTCCAATAACACTGTAGATACCCAAAATAACTTTCCATATCATTATAAAGTTATGCAGGCCATAGTGGTTTTCCTAATTGATAAGTATAGTAAGGTAGTCATACTAGGATGGTCTCGCTTTGACAGCAGTAGTCGTAAATCACAACCGGAAATCGCAGGCTAAAATAAGTAAACGGAGACAGTAGTAGGTAAACATAGGTCATAATCAGTAATTCCAAGACATTCAGGTATTCAAGGGTCACAATACGTAATCTAAGACTGTAATTGGTAATCACATATCATTATTACAAGTCGCACAGGCCCGTAGTTAGCGCTATCCGTAGAAATAAATCGATGGTTATAATCAAGGTCTACAGGCCGTAATCGATAATCACAAACCGTAAACAGCAATCACAGGCCGTAATCGATATTAAAATATCATTAGAAGTAATAACAGACCACAGTGCTTGCAAAACCACAGGCCGTAATCGGTGGTCGCATGCCATAATCGATGATCGCAGGCCATGATCGATGATCGCAGACCGTAATCAATGATCACAGGTCGTAATTGATGATCGCAGGCCATGATCGATGATCGCAGGCCGTAATCAATGATCACAGGCCATAATGGATGATCGCAGGCCATAATGGAGCATTGATCGATGATCATAGATCAAAACCACAGGCCGTAATCGATGATCGCAGGCCGTAATCGATGATCGCAGGCCGTAATCAATGATCACAGGCCGTAATCGATTATCGCAGGCCGCAATCGGCAATCGCAGGCCATAATGGAGCATTGATCGATGATCATAGATCAAAACCACAGGCCGTAATCTTAGGCCATCTTTAGGGTGGCTTCTTGGTAATTGCTGGCTCTTACGGAGCAGTAATCAGTGTTCGCAGACCAAAACCATAGGCCTTAATCGATTATCGCTGACCATAATTGGTAATCGCAGGCCATAATTGGTATTTGTGAAACATAATCGGTGGTCGCAGACAGTAATTACTGGCCGTAACCACCAATCCAGTTGTTGTAATAGGTACAAAAGCCGTAATCGGTCATCACAGACCAACTGATCACACACCATAATCGGTAATTAAAGACCATGATCAGAAATCACAATAGTTAAATAGGTAACAAGACAAAGAGGACATACATTACGCAGAAATTACAGACAAAAGATACAATAACCCCTAGGGACTGAAATTCATACAACACAAAAGGAAAGAGGTCAACACAAGACAAAGCATGATCCACCTCATATGACTTCTTACCAACACACATCAAATTCGCCAAAATATAACAATAGCATAGTTTCATGAGCAATAGCACGACCATGTGGACAAAAAGTGAGGTTAGATCACGTGGGTACACCTAAAGTGAGGTTATACAACATGGGTGTTAGGATACCTAAGGTTAGATGCCGCCATCTTGGATTTGTCTTAAACGACCGCCTATCCTACTGACGTGACGTGACCTCCAGTCTGCTACCAGCCCCGCGCCGCGCCGGACCAAATCAGTATTATGATAGCGCTATCTAAATGTCAATTGTGTATTCGTACCGTATTAATGTCTTCTGTGTTCGTGTTCGTGTTTTAAATGTGTTTTTGACGAGTTGCAAGCTTTGATATTGTTGTCTTCGCAACGAAACATCTAAGCTGTTGAGCAATACCATTTTTGGACTATTTGACTGAGGTATGTAAAAAACCTATTATTGAAATTATCAAGGCGATGCCGGAGCTGCTAACAGGGCCTGCACTACTGTGGTACCGGAACATGAAAGCTTCCTGGAGGTCCTTCAAGGAATTCCGAGACTCCTTCGTGGTGTACTACCTCCCCGGAGGCTACCAGAGAAACCTAGAGGACGAAATCCGACGACGGACTCAAGGAGAGAACGAGCTATTTCGGGAATACGTGACGGCAATCTCTACCCTCATTCGACGCAGCGGCAACTACTCTGAGTTCACCAAAATCGAGCCGCCTCCGGGGAGCAGCCGACCCCACGGGAGTCACAGCCACCACACCCTGTGGAAGAACGAGGTCCACAGGCAACTCCTGGGAGGACTGGAGCAGGGAACGTCCCAAACTGCTGGAGACCAATAAACCCCCATACAGAGTGATAGACAGGTAGCTCCATTAGTTAATGTCGTATGTTGTGTTAACCAACTAACTACTGGTGAAGGTTGGGATCCTCGTGGGTTAACTTCTGATTCGTGTGGGTGACGGCAGTGTGGTTACAAGTGGCCTTGTTTTAACACTCTTCTCTGCCCTAGGTAACTTCGAGATGCACTTTTGAGACCCCTGGTAGCACTGTCCTCCGCCGACCTGGACACGCTCGCCCCTGGCCGTGTGATAAACCGGCAGGTGGTATCTGCCTACCTAAGGATAGTGGAGCGCCGGGGACTGTACTACCCGACCCTACCAACCATCTGGGCCGCCGACGGTAACTTCTTGGCGAACTACAAGACCGGAGGGCACAGTGGTACGAAGAGGAAGAACCCTGCGGCCAACATCCTGACATGGGACCTTCTACTCTTCCCTCTGCTGCTGCCTCCATCTTACCCACAAAGATGGTCGCTGGTGGTGGCAAGACCTGCGAAGAAGGAGTTGGTGGCGTACGACCCGGCAGGCTGTGAGAGGGCAGTGGAAATGGACTCGGTACTGCAGTACCTCAGCGACGTCGCCAAAATCCAGGGTGTGTCATTGAACCCCTGCGAGTGGATGAAGAGGGAGACCCCCGAGGGAACACAAAGGATTGCAGCCAACGAAGCGGCTGGCATCTACGTGCTCGCCTTCGCCGAGTTGCTGGCAAGGGAGGCCGGCCTAAAGGGGCAGCCCATCAGCGCACTGCGAGGAAGAGTGAAGATCGCCTTTGTCCTACGGCGCCAAAGATTCGACCAGGAGGACATGGGAAGCCTGAAGGTACAGGGCAGGGATCGGTTTCGTCCCCCAGCAGAGTCCCGGCCCGTAAACCCCGTCTCATTCATGGTGAAGGAGCCAGCAAGATGATCCCACATTCGCAGAGTTGGAACAATCCCTTCGCTGCAAAGGATATCTCAGTACCCTCTTCCCCGCCACACGCCAGAAGCCGTGCGAAGCCCAGGAAAAGAGGTAGGGGAGCGAAGAGCCCCCTAAGCCCCAGGAGGAGACGGACGACGGGACAGGGCCAGGGTCACCGACCCTATCGTTGGATCACTCCGACCTCGAGGAGGAAGAAGAGTACGAATTACCTTCACAAGTGCCGTCAGCATCACCAGCCAAACCCTCCATTCTGATTAAGTCACCGATACGAATTCCCAGAAAATCCCCGGCGAAGAGGGTTACGTGGGACGTCCGGCGAACCGTCCATGCTTCACCTCTGAGAAGATCCCGGGATGGGCAGACTACCGAAGCTCGCCGGCAGTCAACGCCAACGTTGCCCAGAGGCCAACGAAACCCCAGGCGGTCGACTCATCAACGTCGTCGAGACACTCCAGGTCGTTGGATCAGGACGGTTCGTCTTTTGGCGCACCTAAGGTTGGGACCGGAGCGTTCAGCCCGGCCTCAAAACTCCTACCGGCATCGTCGGCAGCGTCACTCGGTGGGTGCGGTGAGCCCCACCAACCGACAATCTTCGAGACCCCGACGGCCCCCAAAGGTTTGTCGGAAATGGAGACCTGGTGACCACGTCGTGGTGACAGACGACCTTCTGCGGATCCTAACGAGGGCTGAACAAACCAGCGGTCAGCCGACAAGCAGAAGAGACCGGAGGTGGAGAGTAGAGCTGGAGGATGGGAGCCACGTGCGTCTGAGGCCGCACCAGCTACGCAGCATCATTGACGCCCAGTGTGTGTGAAACCCCTGAGCGCGGGCACGAACGAGTTGAAGAAGTGGAGTTAACTCTTCAGTTTTGTTTTTTTCGTTTAGGCAGGAGCCTTTATTTTTCTTTTGTTTATTTTCGCCAGGAGGCATTTTTGTTTTGTTTTCCACGTTCGTTTATTTTAGGCTGGTCAGGAGGACTGACAGCCCGCTGGGCAGCAAGTAGCTGCCAGTGACGATTACGGGGGCGGCAACTAACGGATGGAAGGCCGCCACGAGATCACTGCGGTGGAAGGGGCAGTGACACCGGGCAGGGACTGTGCGATAAGCCAACCTGACCCGAGGGTATGATGAGCGATAAGCCATCTAGTCCCAAAAGAATACGTATCAACGAACGAGAGGAGGAGAGGATTCCTCCAAAAGAACTGTCGTTGAAGTGACGAGTATTCTAAACCATAAAATGGACGTAAGAACGAACAAGACGGCAGGGTGTGTGATACACCATCCTTGGCCCAGAGTACGAGAAGACCGTAAGGGGTAACGGGCAGGATGTGCGATGAGCCAACCTGGCCCTGGAGTAACAGGCGTTTTTTTTTTTTTTTTGCTGTTTTTATTTGCAAGCGAAGTTTGTAGGAAGTGTAACGTGCCTATTTTGAGGGGGGGTCAAACTAGCCTACTCCTATGTCTAGCCTATCCCTAGGCATAGCATACCAGTCCTAACTAAGGTTATAGGTTAGAAGGCTAACCTTAGTTATAACATCATCAGTAAAGTATAGGCATGATACACTGTTGTGTTTGGTATTAAATAAGTGTAGAACGAGAGTTATTAATACTGTATGAGCGTGATATAAACCGTATACAGTGTTTTATAGCTTATTGACTCACCAGTGATGTGTTTCGCAAGCTAGGGCTCAACCCGGCTTGGTACTTCGAAGAAACTTTCTACACTTAGTAAACCCGCAGATCATGGCCTAAGCCAATAATCCGTTTCAAAGACGTGAGGAAATGCGGAGTGAGTAATATAAACCGACAACTTGAAGTTAAAACTCATTGTCGCGTGAAACAAACACAACATAACCTACAGTCAACCACAACAACAAGCTCGATCGACTGACTATTTAGCGGCTGCAGAGGACGGCGGCCGGCTAGCTTTTTTCGGGTTAAGAAACAGCAGACGTCTAGAATCAGCTGAGCCCCCTACTTTGCTAGAGAGGGGAGCGGGAGGGATGAACCGAGGAACCCTCAGACGGCAAGTAGAAAACTTAGTTCCTCACCAGCCACGAGATAGGAGGGTTCCTCACCAGCAACTACCACGACAAGTTCGAGTTATTCCCGACATCGTTATTGGTGAAGTAATAGTTAGCTCGTGTGGCACTTCAATACACATTTGTGGAAAAGTACGTCACAAATTTGTTTGTATTTTATTGCTTCTTTGATATAAATTGCAACTCCACCCCATTTATGGATATGTCTTAAGAAATTAAAAGTTAGGATGAAATTGGGCATATTTACTGCTTTTAATTATTCATTAGTAAGGCCATGTTCTGACATTATTAGTAAATCTGGATTTATTTCACAGATTTCAAATAGTAATTTTTAAATTTTTTTTGGAGTCCTCTTTACATATTTAAGTGATAAACTATAAGACTGGGTTTTTATTTTCATGATTTTTGTGGGCTTGTTGTTGTCAGAGTATGGAAGATGGGGCTTAACACTCTTCTGGCAACTAGGCTTGGGGTTTATTAAATTCTATTTATTTATTTCATTCAAACGGAAAATATACCAATACGTAATAGGAAGCATGCATACATGGCAAGTACAAAGAATATACAGAAATACGAATAGTGTATAATTGCAATATGTTATGCGATTGCAAAAGATTAAGAATGATTACACAAGAAATGCAAAAACAAAATACAAGCGCAAAGAGAACACGTAAAAATGCTTAAACTAGTACAGGAAGTCGTCAAAATACCGAATCAATCAGCGATATGCCGGTGAGCGGTGAGCATCCGTCTTCTAATAGTAACTGAACTGTCGTTGAATATTTCGACCGTGTCTCAGTGACCATTTCTGGAATATTGTTTAGAATTTTGGTTGTGTTGCAGGTTATATCTGTTTCAGATTCTTCATTTGTTGTGTTTAGGTTCTGTTTGTAGGTTCTATTTTTAATGTTTTCGTTTTCACTAAAACTGGTCTCAATCATTGTTTGATCCGTACTTGTTTCCTAGTCTACAGTTGTCAATTTATCTTCAGTCGCTGTCAGGTTCAGAGTCACAAGAAGCTCCTCAGTCGCTATGCATGGTAGGTCCTGAATCGATAGTTGGTCGCTAGTTAGCAGACCCGTCCAATTTAAACAACCGTCATTAAAGATCAGTTACTAAATTATTTTATTTTGAATCAAGTAATCTGTTCTCAAACCTACAGCACGGGTTCAGAAAGAACCATTCAACAACCAATGCCGTTTCAGAATTGGTCAACAGAGTGCAAACTGCCTTTGAGGCATCCGACTCGCTTGCCTCAACACTTTGTGACTTAAGCAAAGCGTTTGATTGTATATCTTATAGCATACTTACAGACAAACTTGAACGCTATGGGGTTGGGGGCGTGGCTATCATGTATATTAAGTCCTATCTGGAAAATAGGCAGCAGGTAATATCACAAGACCTTTGACCTTTATTACCCAACATGGCATTCCTCAGGGATCGGTTTGGGGACCAGTACTATTTCTGGTATCAATCAACGACCTTGAGCTAAATGGTTCTTCGCTTGGATTCGCAGATGATACCACCATCTTTGCAATAGGCTCTACCCCTGCGCGTGAACTTTTCACATGGTTTAAACACTTTTCGAGGAAGCCAGTAATCGCAATAATTCAAGTAATCTGTATGGTTTTTGGCCAACACATTTAAGCTGAACGAGTAGAAGACTCAAGAGATCGTATGCACCTTAACTTAATATCCCCAAATTGAATCCAAAGTCCATCTGCTTGGTTTCACCATCGTCCCAAAACTGTCGTGGGCAGAACATATCGAAGTTGTTTGTAGAAGGCTGTCAAGAGTCGTGTGTCTGCTACGCAACCTTTCTAAGTTAGTAACCCTACAATATTTAAAGGTGGTCTACCACGCTCTCTTTCACATCGTGCTGAGCTACGGCCTACTGCTCTGGGGGCATGCGTCTAATTGTAATGAAGTTATTTTGCAACAAAAGAAGGGGGTCAGGATTATAACTTATAGTAAAAGATTTGACCACTGCCAACCTCTTTCTATTGAAACAAATATCTTAACTGTCTATAGCCACTTCATTCTGTTATGCGCAACACATGTTAAAAGTAACTAAGTTTCCGACTAGAAATACCGTCCAAATACACCAGAAAAGACAAAATCATGAAATAGACATTCCCTTCTGTAGACTCTCTAAGATGCAGAATGCTTTCCCGACCATAGCAGTTAGGATATATATAACAGCTTGTCCCAAGATATAAAAAAACCTTGAGATAAGGAAATTTAGCACTGCCCTTAGGTCCTGGCTAGTAGCCAAACCTTTTTATAGCTTTGACGAATACTTTGAAACAGCGAATAAATTAGGGTTGATCCACCGCCAAAAGTGAATGAATGTAGATATTGTAAATAATAAGATACAAAAGTATCAATGAGTATTTTATTATGACAGAACCTAGCCGGCATAGCTGTCCTTCGTGAAGAGGAAGGTAATCAGGTAAAATCAGGTAAAGTAAGCCTATGTTAAAAATTCGATGTGAGGTCAATATGGCTACTTTGTTGCTTGCAGGTCGACTAGAGTTTTAAGTTGAGTCTATAGATCATTTAAAATTGAAATCGATTAAATTTATGTATGAACTTATAGAAGTACTATTAATGTTAACTTTAATCATAGACACCACTTATAAAAAGTTGTTTAAGTAATACAAATTCTATTTAAAACTGAGCTACGTAGAAGGAGAAGTCACTTTAATTTCACTCCACTCAACTTCACTCCTCGAATAAAAACTAAAAAGAGCCATTTGGCTATAACTTTACCTTATATTCAGATTGTTTATCAGTCTTTATTATTAGTGAAACTAGCTATATAAGAACCTTGGACAAGAATAATATCATGTTTCTAAAAAAGTATAGTCGAAGCAGAAGAAGAACCAAACTGTTTCGTTCCTTATTTTGACGTAATACCAGATATGCTACATTTAGGTTACACGTGACCCTGACACAAAGTATCGCTAAACAATTCAAGAAATATGGAGTATCAATAGCTTTCAGGACTCAGAACACCTTGAGTAAAGTATTGCATCCGCAAATAGAAGAATATAACAAATTTGACGCTTCGGGGATCTACAAAAAAACTGTAACGACTGTGATAGCTTTTACATAAGACAGACTATAAACTATGTTAAACGTTTCAAAAACCGTTGTAAGTCGATGCATGTCTTGGAAATTCAAGTAACATACCTGTACCAGTGTTAGGGTACAACACCCGGAATTGTTACACTTAAGATGGATGAGGAGTTGAACATTTTAAAAGATTCTTTAAGCTATGGTCAGGGTTCCATCAATTAACAAAACGTGCAACCAGCCAACAAAGTTTATTAAAATCTTACTGTTAATAATTCTTGATCGAAAATTGATTTATTAAATGGTTATTTTCACCGTTTTAATGAGACTTCATTGAATTCTATTCCATGCGTTAACTTTTACTTTATAATAATTTATACATTTATACCGTCTTGTGATAATTCCAGTATAAGTGTAGTTATATCAAGTAGTGCTGAAAGACGAATTTTATTATAATGTCAACAACGCATTCAATTGCAAATTCAAAAGATATTTAACAATATGAAGCAATATACCTTACAATATAAAAGTAAGTAGGTAATTGTTTATATTTATAATAACAATTGATTTCTTTTATGGGAAATATAAATGGATGCACAAACCGATATAGTATTAATTTATATCGTCCACTATTACAAAAACATACACAACATACAAAAACATAAAAACATTACAATCATAGGAATGTATTTATTTCATTGCTATTAGTCGCTGAAAGTAAAACAGATTTCTTGAACACACGAAGTTAAAAAATAATTGTATAAAGAGGCTAGCGTTTCTAAGAAAACATAATACCTCTCAAGGAGCTACACAAGATTCAATCACTTACCTATATTTCATCGAGGTCTAAGAGACTGTCCAGTGACCAGTGTCCACCACACTCAGGTTTTTTTAGTTTATTACCACTCTTTGGGTTGGCTTGAAGATACTATAGCGGTATACTATAGCTAAACAAAATTACTGATTATACTTCTGTATGTTTATCCACGAAAGAATTGACTCCACCTTTTGAGATCTAGGCAGGGGTTCTGATTTTGACACAATTTTCTATACAGATAATATTTTTGATGATATCATTCACACTATTTGGTTTCTTCAATACAGTATTATTATTATTGTACGCCGTTGAGCTATATCATACTATTGCCGGTAATTTAAAGTTGGATGTAAACAATCTCATATTACAAAATTAACTGACTATATTGCAATATAAGCTACATAATGCTATGTTTTGACATGTTGTCTGACGTATGATTGACAAATTGGATTACTTGCGTTTCATAAATAATGATATTCTTACATGAAAAGTCACTCTGCGTAACGTAACGCACTTTGGGGAGCAAGTCTGTACGTCTGAGAGAGTTTCCTAAATTATTTAAATGTATTTATACGTAATGCATTTGAAATGCCTATTTTGCCATTACACAGTATTCCTCTCGGTTATAAATAACAAGACATGTCAAATGTATTAAATGTTGCTTATGTATTGAATGAATGCATAATATAATGTTCGTGCCAAAGTTTTTAAAGTAATGTTTTTCATTCATTGGTCCATTCGTTCTTTCATTGTTCCTTAACAGTATTATTTAAATGCATAGGTCTAACACAGTTCAAATTTTCAATGCTGCAGTTAAAATAAACTGCAATGAAATGTCTACCTATTCCAGATTATGCCTAATGAAAATACGTAATTATAGATAAATAAATGTCGTACTGGTGTACTAAATAACATTCGTAAGTTTATCAAATGAAATTACAATAAATCCTGCTTTTAATTTTCATAGCTAAAGAAAATACACCCGCCGGAGCAAGCCTTCTGACTAAGCAAACTTCAATTTGTCTGAATTTATTTTCAATTAAATTTTAATAACATAAGGTTTAACGAGTGCCTAAGTTTGCTGCTACAAGAAAACTAATAAATTGCGTTTTTTAGTAAAATATTAATAGCTTAGTATAAGGTAAATAACTTTGCCAAGATTGATCAAAATATATCCATAAACAAGCAAACTTCAACATTTTACAATATTCTCCTTAGAATAATATGGTGATTTTAATTTTTTTGTTTATTTTCTCCATTACCAATAACATAACAAAAACACTGTTATGTACTAAGTTATTAGATTTTTAATCTATTTAATAAAGTCTAAAGAGAAATTGGGAAATTTTGTGTTTGAGGGTCAAAAATGAGAAAACCCAATTTTTACCGCTGTTGTAAATGCATATATTATGCATAACTGTTTGCCTATTCAGAGGTCTGACAGTAAATCTTTCCGCCGTCAAATCGTGTTTGGTCTTGTTGGAAAAAGTCTTAATCAAGCTGTTCCTATTGCTATAGACGCTACGCCACTACTCACAGGAAGAACGACGCAAATCCCACGGGAAGTACGTCAAAGTGATTCTTTACATCAGCCAGTAAGAAGCACAAGACTACGATGTGCCGTTTGCAGTACAAAAGATAGACAAGTATCCACATTTTGGAATTGTAGTGTTTGCAAAGTCCCACTGAGCCTAAGCAAATCCAAGACCTGCTTCCAACGATTTCACACGGTAGAGTAGACCAATTAATTTAAGTGAAATAAAGTTATGTAAATAAATATATTGTAGAAGTAACCGAAAGATTAAAATTAATATTAAGCTCTTTATTAAAAATTCCAAATACTGCATGGTGTTAAAAAAATATGTAACTATTAATACTACGGGGTGCATGGTGTTACGTAACGTGTAACACCATTTTTAACATATTTAAACACAGCATTTTTTTCAACAAAAGTGTAGTTTTAACACTTATGTAAATGCCAATTACACCATTATACCAAAAAGTTTGTAATTTGATATCTCCGTGCAGGTTGGGGTTTACGTCACCCACAAATCATGTGGAGGTAAGAGTTAATAGTACTATATAATACTGTATCTCAATAATACACTTGATACTACCCACTACATAAATAGCATGTTAACTATCACCAATGCTCGCGCGAGGTAAAAAGTCTCCTTCAGCGCTGACTTTATATGAGGTCCACCATTACAAATTGGAGCTATATCAACCAAGACTGCAAACGAGTTTCCAGCAAGGTACTTACATTAACAATTTAACCATGCCATTTTTCTAGTGGATTACAAGATAAATCTAAGCTGTTAAGCTAAAAAATAAGCAAAAATCTCTTTTAAAAAACTAGGTAAAGTATGTATTTTTTGTTGAAATTAAAACGCTGTTTACTACAATTACGAATTTAATCACCGAGTTGGTAAAACTGTTGTAAAAGGCGTTCTAGTATGCTATGATTACTTTAGCAGTTCAAGAAAATGTATTTTCCTTGAAAAATTACCTCGGTATCCACCGTTGATCAATTTTAGATGACTCCGCTGAGATCGCAGTATCATTGTGTTACCCGGAATGGCACCTAAGGTTTGTTATACAGTATAGTCTTTATGATGTGTTTTATTGTGAATTCTGTAGACTTGGATCGTAACAGGATCGTAATATTCCACCCAGGCTATCTAGATTTCCAATTACCACTAGTTTACAATTAAAAAATCCAAGAAAATTTGTTATGATTCAGACATAAATCATTCTAAACAGAAAAACTTAGGTTGTTTGGATACGTAAATGAATTTGGCACTAACTTTATTCATTTCCTCTTTCCATTATAATATTTTTTCTCTTTTTTCAGGTATTTTCAAACAATTTTGATACCTATTGCAGATCCTAAACTATGATACTCAATCGGCAGTATCTAACTCTCTCAATATTGCATTGGAACGTCAGAAACCCTCCCTGTCTAATTGTTTAGCCTTGTCTACCAATAATACTAATTTATGTATAAAATTTAAGTTTTTTTTAAGCAACATTTTTTCCTAAACAGAGCTGTCACTTAAAAATAACAAATAAAAGTCGCAATCATACGTGTGACCATTGACTATACACCTCTACTTTATAGAGGTTGTAGAGGTGTATAGTCAATGGTGTGACACACTATATTATTATACTAATTACAAATTCGTATATATTTGTTTATTCGCAAATTTTTAAGGAGACTATAAGGCGGTCTGATAATTTTTTTTTAATGGGTATTGAGGTTGTGGTACATTTATTGTAAACCAAAATGTGAAGACCAATTAACATGATATTTCACATCGTAAAGTTGTGTGTGGACCTCACTGAGACATTGTACAGAGAACATGGAGTGAAGAAGATTGACATTACAACAAAGGGCAGTGATCCTTCGGAAAAATTCTCACTCAAATTTAAATTTTTTGATTATTTTAGTAGTTAAGTGTTAATAGTGTGTAATTATTTACTTGTAACTTAATCTAAGCTATCTTCCAAACACACTGTGTAATTTCTTTGAAAAAAAAACAATACAGATCGCTGATAAATCATTGTCCCATTCAAACATTAAGTCGACTTAAATTAGGTACATTGAATGATAGGCAGTACCATTGTCCAAAAATTTTCCTCAAAGGATTTATAATTTTCTGAATAAATAGTTTTACTTGCTTTGTAAAATCAAATTAATTTCAATTAAAAACAAGACGAGTATGCCTAATTTTTTGTATTCACTTCATTATACTAAGTAGGATAATCTATCTTAAAAGCTTTTCTTCGGCCTATTCTTCGGAGTTTAAATCAATTACCTTAATTTGACAAATAAGTTATTGAAGAAAAAAAAAATCGTTAAAAAGAATATCACGTATGATGACGTTTCTGGGGGGTGAACTAGAGTAAAATATAGTTAAAACCTAATATGGTATTTCCAGAACATATTGGTAAAACTCAAACTAAACAAAAAGAGTGTAAAAGCATCTACGCATTCAATCACTAATTGTAATTAATATATATATATTTTGTCCTAGGTCGCTAGTCACGAGCCCGGAATTTTTTTTCACTGTACTTCAGAATAGACCTAGGGGTTACGGCATTATCACTTTCCTTTGGTGATTTAGCGGGATTTGAGCCCGGGACCCCAGGAACCGGAGTCCCGCGCTCTAACCACTAGACCAGCTCGCTCCCCCGAGTGTAATTAATATTAGGTATAATAGTTTCTTCGTTTATATATTTTTCCAATGCGAGTAATTTTAAGCTAAACATAGCTAATTTGAGACCGGTCGCTGACACATTTCGTCAATTACTTGTAGCAGTTAGTAGCTTATACTGTAACAGCACTGTTCTTGTTTGGATCACTGCACACGTATGTCCGGAAATGACGTTGAGCTGAGTTTATATTCATAAAAACAAAATATAATGCATGCACAAGTAACTAACAAAGGAATTCGTTTACAACAACAAAACCACGTATTCAGGCCTTAGATAAATTAATCAATTCTTAAGTAACTCACTGACTTTTTGTTTCACGCACACACACGTAAACTATAAACATAATAAAAGCTCTGCTTTGTTTCGGGAGAGAGGTTGTATACAAGGTGACTGGGTGCTGACTTTCAATAGAAGAGCTTTGCACTTACAATACTTTAGTGTGCTGAATCCAGCGGATTTGTAACCGTACGGTGAATAAATATAGCTCTTTCATTATGCTACTGCCGTAGTACCCCATCCCAACCTATGATTTTAAATAATAGTTGGGATTTTTTCTCTAAAAAACTAATTGATATATTTATTATATAACAATGTATCCACATACTTATCATCCAATTCATTGAAGTAAAGTGCTAAAATAATCCATGTATTTTTATCTTTTAATGTTTTATAATAGAAATAAATTTCACAAACTTATTATATTTTTATATTGATTACTTACACTCATAATTGAAACAAATCCATGAACTGAGATATAGTTTAACCCCACGGGATGAGTATGTCCATAAGAGATAATGGCTGGAGTATCAATCTTGGTGGCAGGAGTCTGTTGGTTTGTGAGAAAGCCAAGTCATTGGCGTCGTTAACACATATTTTAGTTTTACGGATCTTATCACACATATCTCTCATCTAGCAATAATTGGAAGACTGAGAGGTCTGTACAGGTTCAGATGTATGCTGTCTGAGGCTACATAGACGAAGATGGGCAGGATATATATATGGAGACGAGAGGATATGTCCATAATTAAAACTGTAGGTCAGTATAACCCAGAAGGCAGAAGACCACTAGGCACGCCAAGGCTTCGATGGAAGGGGCAGGTACTGAGGGCTTAGCAGTATTGGGAAACACCCCCGAGGCAGCTGAAGATGAAGAGCAGTGGAGAGGCATCGTTGGAGTGGCCAAGGGGGTAAGGTAAGGTTACATTACTTATACATTTCAGAGTTTTCTTACACAATATGAGCATACTATTATGGTTTTAAATTTTTAAGAGGTTCTAGAGGTTCTATTTGATACATTTAAGACAACGTTACGAGTTTTTACTTTTTTCCTTAAAAACTATAGGATATTTAAAATTACCTAGATATTAGAGCTATAGTTATTTTGAGGGTTTGAAACTAATCGGGATGATGAGAATATAAAGGATCCGATACCAAGAAAAGCACATTTCCCGCAAACATTGTGTAGGAACTCTTTCAAAGAGCTTTACGTTTGGATGCTTTACATGAGGTAAATGTAACATAAAAATATTGAAAAACTCCGCAAAATGTGACCAAGCTTGGGATCTGAGCAGGTGAACTGGAATGTCCTGTTGGTGTAAGTGATACGTGGACCGTAAATTTGGATGGACAGAAAATTTGGTAAAGGTCGTCTAAGGAATCATGTATAAAGGTAGATACGTCCATACGTATACGTTATGCTATAAAAACATCCAATACTTTATGGACAATCTTTAAGACCTGTGATCAAAACTGTTTTATAACTACAGGGTGTCCCGGAACTCTCTACCAATATTTTAGGGCAATGTTCCTGGGTAAGAAACTTCTAAATACGAGTATCTCATTTAAATTGTCCGGAAACCCTTAGTTCCAAGTACCATTTTGTTTTTTTCGCTATTTTTTTTCGGAAAAGTTGTTAAGCATACGAAAGTGAAACTTTGCACCAACATTTATGACAATTAGAAAGCTAGAAAAACAATTATGACAATTTTCCAAATTCATAAATTAAAATGGCAACCATTTACATATTTGTTTCTTAAATAACTCAGAAATAATTGATTTCACAATAATTTTAAAAACAAACACTTTTTAAGGCAATTTAATTACAAATCGATTGACACCCTTTTTATGATTGGACCAGCTATTATCTCTCATGGATATATTTATACTATGGGGTTAAACTATATCTCAGTTCATGGATTTGTTAATGGATTTAACAACATTAGCTATAAGTGTAAGTATTTAATATAATAAAAACGTATTAAAAATATAATAAGCTTGTGAAATTTATTTTTATTATAAAACATTAAAATATAAAAAAATACATGAATTATTTTGATGTTAGACGTGAATGAATGATCAGTATGTGGATACATTGTTATATAATAAGACAAGTTTTCACCCAGGCGGCAATCACCGTTGAAGGACCAGGAGACTACAGCGGTTCAACCAAGAGATGAAGACCCAGCTGCGGTAGTGCAGGGCAACCCGCAAAGTCTTAGGGGTAATACAAAAGCCTGATATGCTAAACCTTTAAACCTATTCAGGTAGAAGCAAGAAGAGATTATTTTAGTTTTTATGAGAAGAATTTTTAGTTTTCAATAAAATTTAATTGAATAAAAATAAAGAAAAAAACGAAGAGGAAATTTTATGATAGAAGATTTTGTTACTTGTGCATAACAGCAGTAGTGTGGGCATAAAATCTAAATGGGGGCGACTGGTGAGTGTAATAGAGTACAATAGAACTATATAATAAAATTGGTAACTGGAAGTATATTAGGTTATTGGGTGGCTGCACTGCCTACATCGGCATGGAGCTTCTTGATTGGCTGCCGATCGGCAAAGGAGTTTTCCGGGAGATGATTTTCACTTCTAGTCAAGGTGTGTATCTAGGATGTCTGCTTATTCTTATAGTTCCGATACTACAAGAGCCAAGGAAGAGACGATATATGACCCGAAATTTGCTCAAGCAAGTTTCATACTATGGCATATTGGCCATAATCTTCTATCGGTTCTTCGATTCAAAGATGGTGCAGGGTTTAGAAACTTCACTAGGTAGGATGACACCTACAGATTTCGAAGTTTTGCTATGTTTTTTAAGGTTAAAGATTTAAAAGAAATGTTCACGTTACAGGGCTTCTATTTCAACCACAATTCAACTTTCAGTCACTTTGACAAGTTAGTTGTATCCAGTGTTGGATATACAAGTACAATATGTAAAATTTCAAATGTTTTTGTTTGCTTAGTCAAGGTATTTTATTTCATATTTCTGTAACCAAAAAATATATATATTTTATATAGTTGTTAACAGAGTTATTAGAATCGAGGTAAAGATTTTATTGTAAGCAATCCAATCCTTTGAGTTTTCATTTCAATACGTTTACCTGAAGAATTTGAACTTTGATCGGTATGTTCCCCTCCTCAGACCGACTAGATATGGAGCCACGTCGGGTTGGGTCTGCCTTGAACATGGTAGTGACCACGCTTCTCTCAGCTCGTTTTGTGCATACCGTTCTCTTTTATATTTTTATACTTATAAATTCAGTGAAATTATTGTGATCGTCTCAAAACCCTGTACACCACACCATGAAGACTACCAGACTGATTGCCCTCGCTTCACGGTGACATCTCATCTTGGAACTCTCTACTCACGATTCAGTTGAGCGTATCTTCAGTGGAGACCACACACTAAAAAAGATACATCCGGACCAAATTTCTTGGGGTTTTGACTCGGTGAAACCAGAAACGATTAAGATGTGTCAGAAGAACAATATAAAAACGCTACAGACACCTGACCAAGATAAAACAGACATTACCGAAGCCTTGGAGGATATTTGGAATGAGATAGTGGTGAGATAGATAGTGTGATTACGATTGTAGATAACTCTGGTAGACTAGGGGTGCATACGAACCGAGCACCTTTGGTCTTAAGCCCCAAAGGGTCACCCCATTACCTACGCTGAACTCCGCACATAACCCTCCCGGTACCTGAATCTTCAGCGTCCACCTCAATGGTTCTCTAATGTGTCATCACTCCACACAACAATTCATCAACCGCTTCGTTATTATAAAATACTAGCCGCTATACCTGCTATATTACTAGATATTTAGTACTAAATCTTTTAGGTGTTGATGCAAGTACGAAAATACTTTAAAAATATGGTGGTATTAGTGGCTTTTTCATGTTTCACAGTTTTAAAGACTTTATATTTGCACTCTTTCCACCAATTATCAACATTCCCATCCTGCCATGTTTGATTAGGTTAGGTTAGGTTAAGGTTACAACCGAAGTCCCGAAAAACAGGAGGAAGGTCAATGAGCAGAGGGACTTCCTTTTGAAAAAGATTGAAAAATTAAATAACCAACTGGTAACGCATGCGTAAATACGCAATTTTTAACAATGTTAACAAATGTTAACATTCGTAAAGTGTGTAGGCTACAAATATTCACCAGTTTGGGGGTAATAAATGTGGTATGATAAGTTGAATGTGATTTATTTGTCACCCTTTGTTTAATCAAACATGAGATTTCTGTGAAGGGTAGATGGTGTAGATGTGCGTAGGGGGATCTTTTACTTTTAATTCAACAAGTTCAAAGGAAACTAATCTGTTTACGTTCCAACTCTCTATGACAGAAAAGTTCGTTTTTAAATGTGCAAAAGTGAGCGTGAATGTCCCTGAAAGTTATTTGCCCATCCGATGTTCGCGAGCCAATGAATAAATCAGTATGGTGCCTCGTATTTCATTGTATGAATGCAAAAACACATATGAGATTGAGAGTGTTCAAGTTGTTGAAAGGTTGATTTGTAAAACAATCCTTCCCAAAAATTATACCTGAGTTATAAATTAAATATATCCTAGTAACAACACAATCCATATTATATAGTTTTTCCAACTCACTTTATTCAAGCCACCAACTTTAAATTTGGTTTATTCTTATTTATGACTATAGTAAATTTGTTCTTTTGTGGAACTTGACTTTTATAATTTGGTACGTATCAATATATATTTTTAACATAGACTAACATCTTACAACAATTAATAGACCTATAGTGGTTATAGTATATAATCAATAGTTGACGTTTTACAGAGATTTTAAGTAAGTTGATCTGAATGATTGACCCTTAACCCGTTAAAGTAACGCAAGTAATTTGTAAAAAAAACACTTTTGTCACTTCCCTTACCAGGAAATAGTATATCGATGTTCGCACTAAATGGTGTGGATATTACGTAAAATGTCCATGTGAAAAAGATTTAATTAATTACTAGAAACATTACACCATTTGGCCCAGTCTTACTATTCGTTAAAACCCAACTTTGTGAAAGAAATTATCTAGAGTAAGCTCAGGATATTTTGCTAACTACTTACCATCGAGGTTCAATGAATCTATGGAATTGTATTTAGTTTCAATAGTATGGGATCAAACAAGATTTGTTACTACGATCAATGCCAGAACTTCTAAAGGGCCACGTCCTACTTTGGTATCGAAACAACAACGATTTTTGGACTAATTATGAGGACTTTTTGTCAGACTTCAAGATGCAATTCTTCCCACCTGAGTACGGACGAAATCTAATTCAGGAAATTATGAACAGAACTCAAGGCGAGATGGAAAGTTTTCGTAACTACGACTATTGATAGTCACTGCACTTTGTACCCTAATGCGTAGGAAAGGAGGGTATACTGCAGAAGAGCAAATGGATAAGATGTACACAAATTGCGTCCAGATTAAAAACTAACAATTCACCGAGACCAATTTACCTCTGTAGGAGCCGCAATCAAGTTAGCTGAACACTACGAATCCTATTTGAGGGAAAAACTAAACTATAGAGCTCCCCCAAATCCAGCGCAATCGTTAATGCCAGAAACTGCCTACTACCGGACCAACGATAGGATACACACATCGATTGTTCTTGATAATTCCACGCCAAGACGAGAGCCTCTTCACACTACGAATAGAAATTGGGATCCACCGAGCCAAGATAGAACTTCATGGTTAGCCACTGGAGCTATTAACAGACCCACGAACAACAGATATTTCTCCGAACGAAAAGTGCCACTCACCCCAACATATCCGAATGCTAATAGTAGCAATGTGATACAATCGAAGTCGTCTAATTATCAACAAACCCAAGAAGCATCATCCCACCTATTCTGCTGGAACTGCGAGAAAAGCGGACACAAGTACCAAGAATGTAAAGAGCCACGAGTTATCAGATGTTTCAACTGCAAGAAGGAAGGCATACGCACGATTCAGTGCGATTGTAATAAGGGAAACGCTAATTGGGTCCGGAGGGAAGGAGGGACTCCGGCCCTCGACGCATTAAGGCCCTCGACAAGTCTATCACAGAACCAGCAATAAATAAGAGAGAAATAGAAAGCCATAACAATCATAAAAGCCCTGGGGTAACAGATGTCCGTCCTTACATCAAAGTAATTGTGTGTGGCAAACAGTTTATGCTCTCATTGATACCGGATCCACGGTGACTCTGGTTGGGAACGAGTTAGCTCAGTTTTTGCAGGACAATAAAATTATGCTAAACCCTACTTCCGTTGATTTAGGCATGGCCAACGGGAATAGACCTTTAACCAACCACTGCCTTACCTTCGAATGTGAAATTTCAGAACAAAACACCGTTATACTTGTTTATAATACAAGCGTTGTATTTACCCACATTAAGTATACGACACTGATACTCGGAATGGAAGTCACCGAAAGGTTAAAGTTAGTTCAAATACCCAATCGGCACTACATCGAGCTCAACCAAGATTTAGGGCGTCCAAGCTTGTTTTCAACGCCGAAAGACCAATCGAATCAACCAAAACGAAGCCCTTATGTTAGAAATTTTTCTGAGTGAGGAATTAAAGCTGTTTGAAAATACAACAGGACGCACTTCTTTGGTTAAACATCAAATAAAATTGAAGGTTGACACTCCGATCAAGCAAAGGTTTTATCCTCGAAACCCAATAATGCAGAATATAATCAACGAAGAGGTCGATAAAATGCTTACTGATTACGTAATTGAGCCCTCGTCGTCCGCGTGGAGTTCCCCGGTGGTTCTTGTTAAAAAGCTTTCAGGCAAATACAGATTCTGTGTTGACTACCGAAGACTAAATTCTGTATGTGAAAAGGATGCCTATCCATTACCACAAATAAATTCAATTCTAGATAAACTGCGTGAGGCTAGATACATATCTACTATTGATTTAAAGAACGGGTATTGGAAAGTGCCCTTGGCCGAGGATAGCAGGGAATTGACAGCTTTTACAATACCAGGTCACGGACTCTACCATTTCAAAGTTATGCCTTTTGGGCTACATTCTGCTCCTGCAACTTTCCAGAGATTATTGGATAGAATTATCGGACCACAACTTGAACCAAAAGCGTTTGCCTATTTAGATGACATTATTGTGGTCACCACGACATTTCAGGAACACTTAGGAGTGCTCAAAGACGTATTTTCACGACTCAGACAAGCTGGGCTGAACCTAAATGCAGATAAATGTCATTTTTGTAAGAGAGATCGAGTTAAAATACCTTGGACATGTTGTAAATAACGAGGGAATACATACAGACCCAGATAAAGTAAAGGTAATCTTAGAATTCCCCACGCCTACTACAATCCGACATCTTCGAAGTTTTATTGGCCTCGCTTCATGGTACCGCAAGTTTGTGGAAAACTTTTCAGAAATTACCGCCCCCTTAACCAAGCTATTAAGGAAGAATTCGAGATGGCAATGGGATAGCAAAGAAGAGGAAGCGTTCTAGAATCTGAAGTCAACGTTAACAACAGCACCTGTATTAGCTTGCCGTGATTTTAACTGCACCTTCATCCTTCAAGTTGATGCCTCTAATAATGGATTAGGTGCCGCACTTACACAAGTTCAAAACGACCACGAGGTTGAAATTGCCTATGCTAGCCGAATGCTATCCGAGAGTGAACAAAGGTTCACAGTGACCGAAAAGGAGCTTTTGAGTCTTGTCTGGGCCATCCAAAAATTTAAAATGTATCTAGAAGGCTATCGGTTTATAGCTATCACCGATCACCAGGCGTTAAAATGGCTTATAAACTTAGAGAAACCGTCAGGAAGACTTGCAAGATGGATCTTAGAACTTCAGCAGATGGATTTTGAGATTCGTTATAGTAAAGGGACCTTGAATAAAGTGGCCGATGCCCTGTCTAGGTACCCTATCACTGAGAATTCAGGCGTGCAGACAATACACCCAGTACACATCACCATGGCTACTGATCGACACCTGACAAAACCGAGGAAGCAGAGAACTGAAGATAACACTACCTTTAATTGGTACGACCGAAGAAAGCAGCAAGTCCTCAAACAGACCGGCAAGTATAAAGACTATGTAGTTCGTGAGGGTAGACTTTCACGAAGAATCCCCAACCGAGGCAACCGGATTGTTGACCAAACGACTTTGTGGAAGACTTGTTTCCCGGAGAGCCAGATATCAGATGTCTTGACCGAATGTCATGACACACCAATTTCAGGCCATCTGGGCATTAACAAGACGATTAAACGAGTTTCAGACCTATACTACTGGCCGAGGTGGAGAGTAGACGTAAAGAATTATGTGAGAGCGTGTGACTCCTGCCAACGTCATAAGGTTGAACAAAAACCTCCCGCTGAACAAATGTTTTTCCGACAACCTAAAGGACCGTGGGTGACAGTTACATCCGTCATAATGGGACCAATGCCACGATCAAGGCGTGGAAACAAATACATTCTGCTGTTCCAAGACACATTTACGAAATGGGTTGAGATAGTAGGAATGAAGAATGTTACGTCCAAGACGGTATCCCAGCACTTTACTGATCTCATTCTTCTTAGATATGGTGCCCCCGAAGTTATCATAACAGATAATGGGACACAATATACATCTAAGATCTTTCATCAGGTCACCAAGGATTGGAACATCCGCCATCAATTCACCGCACCTTATAGCACAGAAAACGTACTACTATAACCCAGAATGCCAACCGCATGGTTGGAATGCGGTTGGCATTCTGGGTATAGTAGTACGTTTTCTGTGCTTATAGTCCTCAGTCTAATCCTGCAGAACGCCCGAACCGTGTGATTAAAACTATGATATCACAGTTCGTCAACTCCGATCATCGAAATTGGGACATCCATTTAAACGAGTTCCGATATGCCATTAACAGCTCCGTCCACGAATCTACGCAATATTCACCCGCCATAATGAATTTTGGTACAGAGTTGTGTACTCCAAACAGCATACATGCTGCTCCTGTCGAAACCTCTCCCTGCCCAGAAGACACGCCTATGGACGAAAAGTTTGGGTCACAGATACAATGCCTTCACCTCCTACAAGAAAATGTGTGCAGGAACTTGAAGACAGCCTTCGAAAGACAGTCGAAATATTACAGTCTGCGAAGACGAGCCAACGAGTTCAAAATAGGGGATCTAGTTTTTAGGAAGACTCACCGGCTTTCAAGTGCAGCAGACTATATAGCCGGAAGACTTGAACCAAAATGTGACGAACCATATATACTTAGCGAGCCACAAGGATCTAATATGTTCCAAGTATCAGATAAAGAAGGCAGGAAAGTTGGGGTAGTACACGTTAAGGATTTAAAACCCTATAAAGCGGCGCAAAGCGTTCACTTAGAAAGGGGGGTTTAGACAACAACTAGGTAATCACAGCCCCAGGTGTTTCTTTCGTCCACTCATTGCTTTGCATGGCTTGTATTGCATGAGTCTGCTCTCTTTACAGGTTAGCATGGCATCGCAGAAAACGACTATTCGAGTGACCCACGAGGACCTGCTATGCCTCCAGGAGGGGAGGATGCTGACTGGGACAGTCCTAGAGGCATAACTTCAGACGTTGGCAGAACAGGACGATCTTGCCCTGAACGTCGGTGTCTTGTGTCCTTATTTCTTTGGGCACCTTGAAGAAAACCAGGAGACGAAGGCATACAGAGAGTTCAGGGACGTGGATATCTTTGGAAAGGACCTGATCTTAGCACCATTGCACCAGAGAGATAGTCAACACTGAGCGCTAGTCGCCGCCTATCAAAAAAAAGAAGGGTCGAGTCATATGACTCAATGGGTTGGTCCCACAAGAAGCAGAGATACCTGATGTACTATGCGCTCCGATGGGAGGCGAAGATCTCCGGTTACGATTTTAGACCAGAAGCATGGCATTTACAAGACACCATGCTAAACCAACCCCGCCAGTCGAACGGCGTAGACTGTGGTGTGTTTGTGCTTCACTTCGTTAAAAGCCTGACGCAAAGCGGAGACGTCTCACAGAGTAGAGTCAGTCCAAAGTGCTTCAGAGACACCATATGGAAGGCTTTGGAAAGTCGGGTGGAGGTGAACGCAGATCTTTCCCCTCTCGGCAGTGACGAGGGAATCATTCAAGCTGGGGTCCCCGCCGTCCCTGAGGCAATGGACCAGGACAAGTTGACTGAAGACGTGGCTCAGGAAGTGGACCTACTAGATTTCGAGCTGATCTCCCTGGAAGATGGGACATCTCCCAGCCTAATGCCGGTCGACGACCTGCTGCACCTCATCGAAGACGCTACTAAAGACCTATCTCCAACAGTGGAGACTGGTGAACCACCGTCACCATGTATATCGATCGCTGCCAGCATGGACCTTGCCAGTGTCGGGGTGGAGAGCCCTAGTATTCCCCAACAAATTGAGGAAATGAATCGACCGGAAACATTAGAGGAATCCAAGGTGACTGAGCCAGCTGCAGCAATTGGAACAGGGTTATTCTACGAATGTAGTTCAACGACAGAAGAGGGACCAGGGGCGGAAGAGCCCGTCCAACGATACCCTAGCTCAAAGGAAAATGAAGCTAGTAGCGTGAGACGGCCAAAATATTATGCGTCCATCCAAACGTTTCGATGGCATCAGCACATCCAATCGCCAGACACCACCTTCCCCATACCCAGAAGAGGCAGGCATCACAGAGGAAAAGGCGGAGCAGGAGGAACCCGCCGAATCGTCTTTCCTGGGGGGATTGTCAAGCGTGTCCCAAGCCGATTCTTAAACCCATGGAACGGGTTTTAATTAAGTAAGTGATCCGATCTAGTCCTAGTCCCGGTGATGAGGACAGCATTTGAAACTTAAGGAGATTTTGTTTTAGAAGATTGTTTAATTTTTTAGCAGTTAATTGTTAAGAGGACTGAGTATTTCTTTAGAAGATTCTATTTACGTTTTGTTAATTAGTTTAAGGAAACAAATGGTTTACGTTATTTCTCATAGAAGAAGCTACTAGTTAAATAGAAATTGTATTATAAAGTTCCTAAAGCAAGTTCCTAGATAGGAATAGTTTAGTTTTTCTACGTCATTAGGAAAACCTTAAAAAAACACAAAGAACAAAACACAAAAATATTTATGGAAGATTATATTGTTTTATTTTATGAGGAATATAATTTTTTTTTCTTTTTACATGTTTTCTTTTTTTCTGCCCCGAAGTGAAGGGGGGATGTAACAGGCTAAAATAATGGTAAGATTTTTTTTTTATTCAATTTCAACAATAGACGAAATATAGACAAGCAAGACAAGTGTATTCAGGTTCCTACGATTTGAATTTCCCGCTTCCTTGACGTGCGCGCGCACCTCGCGCATGCTCCAGTGGTCACGCTACTCAGAGAGGCCGAGACGACTCTAAGACACTTCACTTCCGAACACGATACCTACCCGACTAGTCAATCTTCAACTTCAAATAAGATAGGAGAACGTCTCCAATTCTATTTGTAGTACTTGCATTGACATCCGTATTATTGCTTGATTTAACTTAATGCTGATTGCTTTGATTTACCTTTTGTAAATAGTTTGGAAATTATAATCCCGTAGCACTTTGCTTAGTTTGAGCTTGAATCACGCACATATAGTATTATTGCATTTAGTTGACGTATAAATTGTCATTGCTTTGTAAATTGCTTGATCTATAATTAACATATTACTTACCACGCTAATTTGTATAGTTGCCTTGCCCATAGTGACTATACTATCGTACTTTATCTACCTTGCTTGTACATTCTATGCTTGTATTTCAATCTGTATGCACCTAGATTCATTCTACCAGCTTTATTCCGTTTTTTAAAACCTATCTAACCACCCCAAAACCATTTCCATAAATCCTGGGATCTGTGATAGCCTAAAGTAGGTAGAGTATCGATGTGCTATTATTAATAAGCAGATTATCGTACCATTATTGATTCCCTTGTTAAATTCGTGAATCTTATGTTGTATTGAAATAATTCCTTGGTTTTTTACACCTTGATCCCTTTCAGTAATACCTTACATATCCTTGGTATAATATTACCACAAACCGTTCTACCATTAATCCTTGGCTTTTACACCATAATTCCTTGGATTAATACCTTTATTACCTTGATTACCGTAAACCATTCTACCATTAATCCTTGGCTTTTACATTTTAGTTTCTTGGATTAATACCATTACTTCCTTGTCACGTAATATTACCACTTTAATATTAATCCTTGGTTTTACCACTTTATTCCTTGGATTAATACCTCGACTTCCTTGCATAATAAATCACCGTATAATATCTTGAATTAATCCTTTAATCAATAAATAAGATAAGCGCAAGCGATAGATTTTTGACATCAAATAGTTACCGCGGAGTTACGACCCACTCTTTGTCAACGACCTTATTGCGGTTCCTTGATTGTTTCCACATCATTCTTTGATTAGGGGCGATAATGAGAGTTTAGCAGCAAGGACATAAAGGAATCTCAAGAGTGATTGAGTGATTTTAAAGCTGCACTACTGAGCCCATCCCAAAAACTCCAAACCTATCCCGAAGTTTACGAAAAACCGATCCTGGATTCACCCCCTTCTAGCGATTGAACTATCTGTGCTTTGAAATTATTTGACAGTACAAACAAAACGACACCGACCCGAAAACACTGTCACAAATTCTACCTAACAATAAAGCAATATTTTAACTCTTTCAACATACAAATCAGTATGCCATTAAAGCTATGCCATTGATGGATGGAATCCGTTCAACAACCAAGGTTGATCTAAACTCAATTTACTAAAGTTGGAATAACATAATATATTTAAACGTTCTATTTCGTTATTAGTAAAATCAAAGTAGGTTTCAGTGTTTTATTGAAATGTTAATCGTAGATAAGATGTTTGTTTAAAAACGCCCCTTGAGTTGGAACCGAAGCTGTAAATTTACACTTGATGTAACAATGTAAGTAACAGAAAATTCTTTCACGTAAAATGAAGTTGAAACCAAGAGGTATCATGTTTAATTCGCCCCAAATCAGTAGGTTAGTGAAGAATTTACCACAATATTTTACTCAAAATATAATAACAACAGTATTAAAATGATGTACAGTAATTCGAGAATAATATGAAATAATAATTATAAATGTATAGAAATATATATTCCATATTTGCAAGATAGAAATCTTAAACATGCATGCTTCACAAAAACCTGCGCTTTAATAAGTTATACTTTCAACCAAGCAACAATAATGCGGCAAGTTATAACTTCAAATAAAATGTTCTTTCAAAAATGTTCAATAATTTAGGTGCACTCTGAATAAACGCCATACAAACCAGTATTTACTATTTAATTACTTACTGGCACCATTCATTTATTAACTGTGGTTATAAATGTCAGTGTTTATCAAAATTAACGCCGTGTAGTTTATGATTTTGTAGCAATGTCACGGTATGCATTTGAATGTATTACTAAACAGCATTAATTGGTATATATATAGTGTATAATAAATCCTCAAAAATAAAGTTACGCTCAAGACATTATGGACTAAGAACATAGCACAGGAAATATTAAAAATAGCCTTGAGGTAATTGAAGTCAGCAGCAAAGGTTTTTAGTCTTGACACCATAGAGGAATTCCACATGTATAAGGCCTTAAAACAGGATAGCGATAATGTATTGAATTAAAAACTAAATTATAGTTCGCACTTTATTCTTAATAAAATCACCCAAACCTCTCAAATTCGTTAGACAAGTCCATCTTCAACTGACAACCCCCACAGGACGAGTCCATGTCCAAAGTCACAAGGGTCATCTAATCACAGATGCCGTAGCCCTCAGTGCTTGACAATACCTTAACTAACGAGGTGCATATAATCAAGAGGAAAATCTATTATGAGGTAAAACTTTGGTGATGGCAATTATATTTGGTAACTTGAAAATCTTGAGTTAAGTAAGGTATTTGGCTTGAAGACTGTACGGACTATGGCAATGGCAATCTTGTTGCTTACCAGCTGTATAAAAACAACTGAAATCACGTATGTTACGAAAATAACTTATTTAAGACACTTCAGACTAATTAAAATGTAAAAATTCGTAATTCTGCAAATCTTTGCAAACTTTTGCAGGTATATTATGGTCACCGATGCGCACAGAATAATGGCGATGACGCTTCGTTTCGTTTTGTTTTCTGTATCTTCTACAGTAGAACCAGGCTTGGGGCAACACCACTGCCACCATGTTAATCACCGGTCGAAAGAATACTGCGCTGCTGTCCTCAGTCGATGATAGTTGGTAGTGCTAGGCTAATGAACTTTTGGTATCGTTGTAATGGCCAGTTCTTATAATGTATAAGAGTAATTTTAATAGATGTTCCATAGCTAAACCGTTTCAGAATTATTTGGCATCATTTTTATGCTTTCTTATTACGTACGTTCATGTTGAACTTGTAAAATAAACTGTGAGTGGCAAAGCTCATTACTTTAATGACTTTGATGGGAGTTGGATTTAAGTAATGTGACTGTGAGTTTGCATTGAACTGAGTTCAGCACTTGTTTTGTTGCCGTTTAAGTAAACTTATAATCGTGTGAAATTTTACCTCATTAACTTTAGAAGAGTTTCAAACTAAGTTTGCTTCGTCTAAATAACGTTATTAAAATTAGTTTACCTTGAAACACTAACACAATATATATGTTTTTACAATATAAAATCAACAATTAATATGATCTGTTATTGCGAAAACTAATATTATTTATATTACCATATATAATGTTTATAGTCTTTCTTGGGGAAATATTTTCTTAAATATGTGAGATGACCAGTCCATGTAAACATTTGTGTTATCACTGAAATTCTTAACTCCGGACCTATCGTACGAATCAGTCCACGGCCACCCCTTCGGTGTAAGGTGTCGACAAAAGGCCGTTTATTTGCGACGCCGTACCAACTCACGGCTAGTCAATGGGGAAGTCATTTTTCACCCAAAGCATATACTTATACCTAACAATGTCAATTTTATTCCGTATTGCAGTGGTGTGAATTCGGGTGCAGATAGCATAATAATCTATTGATCACAGGTTCAAGTATCCAATGCAATTAGTTGTACCGTAGACATTTAAAGTTGTAACATGTTTTTTAGTGGGGGGAACGAGTTAACTAATTAAATTGAATTGATGTCATTTTAAATTATGTTGCTCTATTTTTATTGAGAGTCCAGAATGGTTTTTTTACTCTTTCAAGAGAAAACTCACAATATAGAGCTATGAAACCTAGAAAAAGTTTACTGGGCATATAAGGCATTTAAACACAAAGATCATTATATGCTACCTCCTCAAGGGGACGGCCCGCAAGAAGTTAGAATAAACCATAAAATGTGAGTATAGGTTAATATGTACATTAAATAAAAGGTCCATATTATTATGATATAATACATTATATCCTGACTCAAACGGACAACCCAGACGAAAATGGCAGCCGATGAAGGTTCTCTTGAATTTGCCATGTGACCCACTAGAAGTCAGAAGAACATCTTTTGATTATATGTTAAAACGATTTTTATGCCTATTGTACCAAGTTTCGTTTTAGTTTTTTTTATTATTTCACCGTCCTGAAACATTTTACCACCCTGTATATCTAATGTAAATTCCATATGTTGTAAAAATTGATATTTCCTATAATTTGGATGGATACATAAATTATAATTATTGTAACTACCTTCAATTTTTATACTCGAAAGGGTGCATATATAAATTCAATACAATTCCAAAATATTGATTTAATACAACAGCATGCTAATATTACATATCCTTTAGTTCTAGTACACAGGCACGTGCGAGGAAACCTATACGTACAAATAATATTACATTTTTTTACTAGCAAAGTCTATTTACTGTTAATAATTAAACACACATACTCATGATGGAAAAGCTATACTACATAATAATCATGGAATATAAGCTTACAACAATGACAGAGCGATTTTTTGTTTTAATAACTTATGGACAAAGAAAAACATACACGACAAAGAACAAAAAGATATTAATGCTTTTAAGAATTAAAGTGATTTACATTTATACAGAGTGTCCCGGAACTCTCTACCAATATTTTAGGCATTTTAGGGCAATATTTTAGGGTTTTTTCTAAAGAATGGTTAAACATACGAAATTGAAACTTTGCACAAACATTTATGTCAGCTAAACAAAGCTACCAAAAAATTATGAAGATTTTTCAAATTCGTAAAACAAAATGGCGGCTATTTAAAAATTTTGTAAAATCAACGGTTTTCAAGTTATTTAAGAAACAAAATTTTAAATAGCCGCCATTTTGTTTTATGAGTTTGAAAAATGGCCATAATTTTTTGTAGCTTTGTCTAGTTGTCATAAATGTTGGTGCAAAGTTTCCATTTCGTATATTTAACCATTCTTTAGAAAAAAACTAATAACTGAAAAAAACAAAATGGCGGCTGTGTGAGACACTAAGGACTTCCGGACAATTTAATATGATATTTAGGTATGTTTCTTAACCAGGTGCAATGCCCTAATATATTGGTAGAGAGTTCTGGGACACCTTGTATAATTTGTAACAATTTTACAAAAAATGTATATCTAATTTTTTTTCTTAACACTATTTAAATTATAGGAAACATTTAAAAGTCAATAGTTAATTTGTTTATAAATGGAAAATTTATTATAAAATCTTAACTGATGAGTTGCACAACTGATTTTTTGACATGTCACGTTTAAAACATGGAACTACACTACGTATGCATTTTTGAGGCTCTGGTACATCTTAAGTAATTTTTATGATCATTTAGACTGTGTTTTTTGCTTCAAATATAGTAACAGAAGAAATGTACCATTGTGGAACAGTCAATACGTCCAGTTCCTTAAACATGTAAGTTATACTTACATACTTTGTTTTTTTGTATATGTTTCGTAAGGCAAAGGGTTGTGAAATTGATTGGCAAAAGAGTTGTTTGCTAAGAACGTATCACAATGTATAGAACATTTTGGAAGATGTTTGACCTGCTAATCGTTGGTATTAAGTAACTCTTTATTTATTGGAAACTAGAAATATTTCAAATAAATTTTAAAAGCCTGGAGATAGATTCATTGACAATGCTAGTGTCAAAGTATAATGCCAATCGACAAAGTAAGACAGATACAACGACAGAAGCTGACCACGTCTTTGTATTGTTAAACTTTGGCAAAGTTCCCAGTGAACACAATCCATCAAAATTATTTGTTTGATTAAATGTTAAATATATATGAATATTGAATTATATATTTTTATCACAATATAATAATTAATAATTATCACGTACTAATGAATAAATGAATAAATTTATTAAATAGTTAACTTAAATGTTTTTTACAGTGTATAGTAATACATTTTGAAAAAAAATCGCACTTGACTTTTAACAGATAAACGTTATAATGCAAGAAAAAATCCCTTTATATGTAATTTTTGCGTAGCAATGAATGTTGGTATGAAGCAATGAACAATATATATACAGGGTGTTCATTTGAAAACTTTCCATATCTGTTGTGTGCAAAGGTAAGGCTTTCAACACTTGTTTGTTCTCATTTCCCCCTAATTTGGACATGCCAAATCCAATAAAATTATTTTCAATTTTGAAAAATGCCCCAAAAGGGCCCAATTTGGGGGGTAGGGGTGCTTTTTGAGAAATGTTCAAATGTAAACATGGGTTGTGTGATACATCAATTTAAAGGTCTAATCACCCCGTACATTTTGGTGCAAAAAAGTTTAATTATCTTTAACCGTATTTACAGGGTGGGTCAAAACGTTTCAAAAAAGGACTTTGAAGTTAAGTACCGTATTACCCTAACTACTGAACGGAATAGCGCCAAATTTCTTTCCAAGCTTATTCTTGAGCTACTCTTTAAGATAACTTTTAGTAAGGGCATTTTCCATGTTATTTTCTAATTTAAAAAAAATCTGAAATTTTAAGAATAAAAGAAAGCTGAAAACTCAAAATTCTTAAATAGCAAGGTATAAAAAATTTCATACCACGTGAAAGGTCCTTTTTTAACCAACATTTTACGTATTTAAGTTTTCTTTCTATCTCTTACCGTTTAAAAATTGCAGTAGAAAAACATAATTTTCTATGGTAAAATTGTAACTAGTTTTCTAATAAAACAGCCAAAAATCGTCTCTAGACACATTAAATAGTGCAATAACTGAAGGAAACAATTCATAATTATTTTTAGGCAGATAGGCAAACAAGTCATTACGTTTTACTTTGTGAAAAACAAGTTTTATAGCTGATGAGAAAAACCCAAGCGTGGGCCGCTTTCTGTAGTACCATTGACTAGTCAATGGTAGTACTAATTTCAAAAGTACCATTTCCTGTAGTACCTAATCAAATATGGTGTAAACTTTAAAAAATAGACTTTATTTTTACTTATTGGTAATAACAAAAGTGTCCCAGGATAACTGCAAAGTGTTTAACAATAGATATCCAGGTATAACCTTGAGTCATATGGCTGTAAATAATTTAGTTAGGAAGTTTTTTGAAACTGGCTCAGTTACCAATGAGAAAAGAACAGGATGAAGAGTCCTAGATGAATTCTGACACACGTAAAAGTAGTCGATCAATTTTTTATGAATCCTACTACATCGTTTAACAAAGTGCAATGTGTTTTATTAGAAAACTAGTTACAATTTTACCATAGAAAATTATGTTTTTCCACTGCAATTTTTAAACGGTAAGAGATAGAAAGAAAACTTAAATACGTAAAATGTTTGTTAAAAAAGGACCTTTCACGTGGTATGAAATTTGTTATACATTGCTATTTAAGAATTTTGAGTTTTCAGCCTTCTTTTATTCTTAAAATTTGAGATTTTTTACAAATTAGAAAATAACTTGGAAAATGCCCTTACTACAAGTTATCTTAAAGAGTAGCTCAAGAATAAGCTTGGAAAGAAATTTGGCGCTGTTCCGTTCATTAGTTAGGGTAATACGGTACTTAACTTCAAAGTCCTTTTTTAAAACGTTTTGACCCACCCTGTAAATACGGTTAAAGGTAATTAAACTTTTTTTGCACCAAAATGATCGGGGTGATTAGACCTTTAAATTGATGTATCACACAACCCATGTTTACATTTGAAAATTTCTCAAAAAGCACCCCTACCCCCCAAATTGGGCCCTTTTGGGGCATTTTTCAAAATTGAAAATAATTTTATTGGATTTGGCATGTCCAAATTAGGGGGAAATGAGAACAAACAAGTGTTAAAAGCCTTACCTTTGCACACAACAGATATGGAAAGTTTTCAAATGAACACCCTGTATATATCATAAATACTAGTTCTGGTTAAGGGAGTTGAGACAACTTTTTTTCTGACTTGTTTGAATTAATTCTTAGTTCCATGGTTGTCCAATTTTCATTACAGCCGTCGTATAGAGATTAAAAACAAACGAATTCGTATATTGAAGCATTGCTCTACGATTAAAGGTTAAGGAGAGGATTTCAATAATGTAAATTTTCAACTCACATGTTATTCTTTTGAAGAAGAAAAAATTGTTGTCGTTTGCTTTTTTATGAAAATATTTTAATACAATTTGGCAAATTTATTTATTTTAATTAACATTAGATTTGAAAAAAAACTTTTAACCCTCCCCATAGCTGCAAACCTGAGTACTTGTTGAATCTAATATTTTTAAATAGGGAATAAATATGACTTGTTTATAGACATATTTAAGTAAAAATCCAATCAGACAAGTTGAAATTCACTTAGCCTGTAGGCTTGCTGGTGCGAGGGTATTATTCGTATACATTTCATACAAAGATATTCATTTTTAACTAATTGCAGAGCTAGCTGTTTGCAATTCTTTATAAACAAGAATTGATTTGGTTATTAGAGTTTTACAGCTCTATGGTGATCCACTAATTAACTTTTTTATTTATTTATGAATATTTCGATATCAATTTTTTATTTTTCGACGTTAGTCAAAATGAAATATTATTATATTTAAAAATTGATGATAAAAATTGATTTTTAAAACACGTTATAGAGAAAAATCTCAGTTTTCCAGTATAATTATACTCTCATTATTATTAATGCCATACAATTAAATCAGTAAATGGCTCCTACATTAATTACAAGCTAATATATTTTTTGGCATGACCTAAGTAAAGTTACTAATAAGTCAATGCAACTGAGGTATGCTATAGTATATCTACTATTTAAGGATAACGAAACTACCTTAAGCTGAACATGAATAAGTACAGTTGTAACATTAACACCCTCGGTTTAGCCTGTGATGTAAATAAGCAGATGAAAAAAGGAACGCACGTTAAAGTTATTGATTATTTTGGAATAATTCAGTAACAAAGATTTCCTCGCTAACATCAATACAGTTTAATCTCTTTTGTGCTTGTTTCAACCCTTTGTATCCTTCAGCCGACCCACCAAGAGTCAATTAACCGCATGTAAATTTTAAAAATTGAATTTCAATTCTGTGTTACGGCTTCACATTCCGTTCCAAAGCTTTCTTGTACATTGGGTCTTAATTTTCTCAATCCGTGGTAGATTACTATGTTCTATGACTGAACGGCAGTAACGTGAGGTAATACTGATGGATCATACTACACATATTGTTTATTTATTCATAAACCACGATCGCCATTGTACTTCTATAATACAAATGTCTTGAATAGTCATAGCTCAATACTTCGTTCATCCAAACCCATGTTTCATTCTATCAACCCAATCACAAAAGCCAAGTGGAGTGGAGTGAGTTGGCATTCAACAGGTGGCTTTAGGCTTGGCGATAAGTTTGGGAAAATTTGAACTTTGGTGAGTGGAGTTACACAATTTGAGGCACAATTATAATTCCTAGGCATCTCAAACACATTTGTGCCATTTTTCAAGGAAATCCCTGCATTATGGAATAATATATAGGTAAAATTGATTCTGGACAAAAATCAATAAAAACCAGGGAAATATTTAAATAGTATTAATCAGCCTTTTATTTTAGCATAACACCACACAAAGCAACCCATTTTATCAAAGAAAATAGCAAATAGGCCTAGAATATTGTTTAGGCTAGTCACATTGGAGGGTTGACTAAAAACGTCCCAGGCAATTCAGTTAAGCCCCATCAATTGTATAGCACAAAGTGTCGAAAAAAAATTTTCGAAATCATTGGGTAATTCAAGGTATTACAATTCAAGCAAAGCGAGGTGGCTCCAACTTCAGAAACCACGCCAGCGGATCTGCCGGGGCTACGGGCCCTTGGTTAAGATGTCAAATGATGGCAAGGATGATTACTAAAAGTTTTTTGCAAGATCATCAAAGTTGGATCGTTCACCTGTCAGGACACCTGTAGGGCGACAACAAGGCGGTGTGGAGGACGTAAGACAAAAACGATCACCGGTGGCTGCTGACCTTGCAGCAAGGAAGGCGGTGGAGGCGGCTGTTTTGGCTGGGAATGTGGCGACAGCCAGGTGTGAAGCACAGGAGAGAAACAAGACGCTAGGGTCAGTGCGATCGTCATCAAGCCAGGAATGGATGAGCAGGGCAAACCTGTAATGGCGTCGGAGGACACCAGGAAAGCGGTCACTGCTGCCATGAACCCAAGGAATGACAACATAAGGCTTATGAGGATTCGACCTGGCAGGGAGGGGGCAGTCATAGTGGAGGCTGCGGACAGGAGCAGCGCCGCCAAGATCCTTGGCAGTGACCCTATTTCTTCGGCTGGCCTCACGGCACGGAGACCGGTGGGCAGGAACACGAAGATCCTGATATATGACATGCCGAATGAAAGTGGCCTTGTGGGGGAGGCGATTCTTGACATATTCCACCAGAATGTGTCGGACATAGAACTTGAGGAGTTTAGAAAGGGTTTCGACATTGTGAAAAAGTTAAGGTCAAATAATGAGGGCAAGGAGAACTGGGTCGTTGAACTTAGTACTTCCTGTTTTAAGGCACTAGCAGGCAGGGATAGGTTGTTCATGAGCTTTGAATCTTACAAAGTTAAAGAATTTACGGAGGCGACACGCTGCTATAGATGCCAGGGCTACGACCATGTCACCAAGCATTGCAGCATGGAGACCCCAACGTGTGGTCATTGTGCAGCCGGACATGATTATAAGGACTGTCCCAACAGAAATAGGAACCCCACTTGTGCACCCTGCAAAAGGGCTAAGCGTCCTCATGACCACTGTGTGACCAGCAATGTTTGTACTGCATATATAAGAGCTCTGGAGGTGAATCGCAATAGGATTGATTATCGCAATTGAAGCTGTATTGTTATTGTTAAACCACTAAAACAAACCCCGCATGAACTGTTATTATTTTTGTTATGTTTGTATATATAGTCTATCATCTTCGTTAAACCTCCGTTTTTTTTTTCTTGAATTCCAATTGATACTACGTCAACCATGTTGAAAAAGGGGGGGAGGAAATAAAGAAAAGGTGAATAATGCATGTGTCAATATCATCGCTTTGCATATTTTCTTCACAACACACAAATCAAAAGGAACCATCATTCATCAACGACCGCAATCTGTCATGGAATGTTACCAGTTTGTTAAGTTTGCCAGATTTTATTATTCATTGTTAACCCAGTTTTTGTTGTTATTGCTATTGCACAGGCACATCACGACCATCCACATGTTGTAGGGGCAAAGAAATGGGAAATAAAGGAGAAAAGAATAATAATAATGCATGTAAAATAATCGTATTGCATGCGTTTTTCACAGGCACTAACCAAGAGTTACCATCACTCATTAGCACTACAATCATTCATTGGAACGTCACCTATTCTATAAAGTTTGTCATATATCATTCATCATTCTTCATTCAAGTTTAAATGTCATAGCATTGCATGTTTTTTCCTCAGGATTAATCAAGAGTTACCATCATCATAGTTACCACAATCATTCATGGAATGTTACCAGTTGTTAAGTTTGTCATATTTATCTTTCATCGTTCAACTTCTTCTGGTCCGCAAAAAAAGAAGAATAAAAGAGGGAAAGAGGATTGGTCTCAAATCACTTGCCAAAGAACAATCAAAGGAGGGAACCCGCCCCACCAGTGGCGTGAGAAAATCACTGGTACCACGGGTGTCAGGGGCCCAACACTGGAGTCTCCGGCCAGTGTCCTGGCAGCATGGTGTTGGATCCGCGGGGGCAGTGGTTGCTCGATCGATCGATTGATAGATAGATGATTTTCCCTGAAAACTAATCAGTATCCGTCGGTTTATACGGGTTTCACCTAGTTGTACCTTAAAAGTTTAATTCATGAAATAACTATCAGAAACAACACATCTTTGAAAGTCAAAAGGGAAAGTACCATTCATTCTGCCTTACAAACGCAAACAAGTTTTGCACTCTTTTGAAATGCGCAATTTTCGCACAGTACTCTTTGTTTTGTTTACATTTAAACCGTTATAACACAACGTCACAACGTTTTAAATGCAAACTAAATTATACCTTTGTATTCTGTTGGTTTCAGATTTTTGAAGACGAATTGAGGTCACTCCATCAATCTGGATTTGAACTTGTCGCCAAAATTCCTCAACTTTCCTTCTGCAAAATCACTCTTCACAGACAGCGGAGGTTGGCTCATGGATTACAATCTGGACCGAAGTGTAGGGATTAACTTCAGTTGGACGCCGAGACTTTGAAGATGGAAGATGGATTAACAGACGACAATTAGCAGACGACAGCACTGGTGGCGAGAGGATCATTGTATTTGCTAGTACTACAGGAAAAGCTGTGTTGAGGGATAAACTACCATACTTATGGACGGAACTTTTAAAAGCGTGAGCAAGCATTTCGTGCATTTGGATACAATACACGTGGACATAGGAAGCACCAATGAAGAAACCAACATCACTCCTGTGATCTTTGCGTTGCTGCCTGACAAAAAGAAAACTACCTAAGTTTGCCTGTTCAGAGCTATCCTTCAAGTGATCCCCAATTGGGCCACAGAGATGGTAATCGCCGATTTTGAGATTGCAGTGATCGAGGCCATAGCTACAGTTTTCCCCGAGCAGAGTTCAACGGGTGTTTCTTTCATTTCTGCCAGAGCCTATGGAGGAAGGTCCAGTCTCTTGGACTTACACATGAATACATCATTTGTGAGACAGTACGTGAATATATAAGGATGTGTGCAGCTCTGGCCTTTCTAAAGCCAATGCAAGTAGAGGAAGGATGGCTGCATATTCACTCTTCAGCGGTTGCAAACGAATAGATTATAAAATTCCTGGACTACTTTGTCGATCAATGGCTAGAAAATCCTAAAATACCAGTTAAGACCTGGAATTGCGCCGGCAGGAGGCACAGGACCAACAATGCCGTTGAGGGATAGAACTATCGCTTGAATTCAATGGTGGGCAAATCTCACCCCCACATCAAAAGTCTAATTGCTACACTGAAGAAGGAAGCAGGAAGTTCTGACATCAAAGTGACAAGAGTAGACTTGAATTTAGAAGGAGTAAAAAGAAAGAAGAAGTATATTTTGATGGACACGCGCATAGGAAGAGATACAGATTAGTTTGAGTTTTCTGTGGACACTTAAAAGTTTTTTTAAGAAATTATCTTACTTTATTAAAATGGATTAAACAAGACACGGAAAACAAGATGACAAAGCAAATGCGGCTATATTGTACGTAGTTAATATAATTTTGTAAATATGATGTAATTGTTTAAGAAATGTAAATAAATTGACAAGGCCGAAATGCCGCAATTTGCATTTTTTGTTTATCAAACCTTTTTTAGTAATGTGGAATTTAGCTGTAAGGTGGCTGAGAATGAGGCAAGACATTCTAGAGAATAGATCACACTCTGAATTTTATTTTTGTTTCAGTTTTACACATTGTATAGTTTTTATTATTTAGTTATATTTGCCAACAGCGTTAATTTACATTATTGTTGTACTGGATTAATAAAATATAAAACTATCAATGAACGGCACTGCAGGTAAATAATAATCATACAGCATCTATACAGGGTGATTGATATAAGTGTGCCAGCCGTTTTATTCGAAAACCATAAGAGATATCAAAAAAAGATAAATAGTAAGTGCATTGGATTTTTTATTTAAAAAATTATAGTCAAGTCAAAAAAATTATTTTAGCCACCATTTTTCCAATATGGCCGCCAACTTTGATTTTTCTTATTTCATGTATTCTGTATTCTGGTAGAAAATGTAATTTTAAGACGATTTTATTCTTGTATTTTTTTCATAAACCTAACCGTTTCAAAGATAATAATGGTTTAAGCTGTGAAATTTTGAATGGTTTTCGAATAAAACAGCTGGCATGCTTGCTTAGGCCTTTATCGAAACTCTTTCTCATGCAGAAATTTCAAAACTTTAACCATTATTATCTTTGAAACAGTTAGGTTTATGAAAAAAAATTACAAGAATAAAAGCGTCTTAAAATTACATTTTCTACCAGAATACATCATAAAATACAGGGTGTTCCATAAGAAAAATCAAAGTTGGCGGCCATATTGGAAAAATGGCGGCTAAAATAATTTTTTTGACTTGACTACAATTTTTAAAATAAAAAATCCAAGGCACTTACCGTTTAACTTTTTTTGATAGCTCTTATAGTTTTCGAATAAAACGGCTGGCACACTTATATCAATCACCCTGTATACATAAGCCAATACATGACATTTGTCGTATGTTTGTTATCTGATCGTGATGCATTTTTTTTAATTCATTAAGTAAAAATGTATTTAACAAATTAATAAGTTGGGTTCTATGATGTTCAGTAGTTTTAAAACGTTATAAGGGTAAATAAAATAGTGCAGCGCTATTTCTTTTGAGTTTTGCCCTTGCGAAGTGTGGGTAAAGCAGCTAGTATGTATTCAGTATTACTAGGTGCACGCTAATTCTTACGGTATGTGGACGAAACGAAGGTAGTGAATAAGGCTGAGCTCATAGTTATAAGGCGACCAGACTACGTCGTAGTATTCTAGGTTGGCGCACAAAGGAATTAGCCTACACTGGATCGAGCAGGCGTGGATGATCTAACAGTGTCTTGCAGAGTAGATCATGTTGAGCATGCCTGAGGCCTTGGTGCAGATGTGGTGAATGTCTGGTCCAAACTTAAATGACAAGTCAATAAAACGCCATGGCCTCTTTTGGTTAGACTTCCAGAACAGGCTGCCATCTAGAAAATATTCAATATCCAGAAAATTTTATTTTATACAAACATGTATCAACTTATTCTTGGCGGGATTACCATAATATTATCTTTGGACTTCAGAAAAAAACTTAGCTGAGAACATCATTAACAACCTCCTTCATGGAGGGATGAAAATTCCACAAGTTTTCAAAAAAAAAAGGAAAAAAAGGATTTTGATAACTCTCTTTATGTCATTAATAAAAATGGGGATCAGAAAATATCTGTAATTTGTTGGATGTTATCCAGTTAAATTAGAATGAAATCCATATTCACCCCCCTACCCCCATAAAACCACATGAAAGCCAGTTCACATGAATCTAATCAAGACAGTTAGTAAAACTCAACCTGATGAGGGAGTGTTTATTGTATTCAACCCATGACACATGATTCAACCAAATTACATCAGCATTATCCTTAGTCGCATTAGAACTACATCTCGGAGGGCATGATCTAGAGGCATGATTGGAGAGCACTTGATGACGCTACACAAGGGATTCTGGGTTAAGGATGCTAGGAAGATAAGATTGAAAAAGAAAGTTTTGAGTATACAAAGAACAGTTTTCTTGAAAGTATGGAAAATATACAACACAAAATCGGATGACATGAGTTGGTCTTTGACCGGAGCCATACCACTGGACCTGCTCATTGAAGAAAGGGTTAGGATTTTTGAAGACAAGGAGGCGGTTAGGATTACATCGGAAAGCAAGAGTGCCAGAAGAGAGGAGAACTTAGATGAGTGACAAATTTTATGGGAGCAGATTGAAAAAGATAGGTGTACGATCGGATGCATGCGAAACATCAGGATACAGGAACAAGATTGGGAGATAGACCATCATTATTGAACGCAGTTTGTCACAGTACATGGGAAATTTCAAGGCATAATTGTGGAGATTTAACCTGTTTGAAGAGGAAGTACAGTATGCAGATGTGGAGAAATAGAGACCGCGAGTCACGTATTTATGAGTTATCCACTTTAGGAAGCAAATAGGAGATATCAGGAAGAACTTGGATAGTAAAGATGAGAAAATAGGAGAAGGAAAACTGGTCCTGTGATAAATGTAGTTTAAAGAATGACAAAATTTTGTTAAATCAAGAACTTAAATCGCTAACCTCAACCATAACTTTGTTGCAAGAGGAAATTCGTGAATACAAGGCCTTGTATGATGATGCTAGGAAACAAAATGTTAATCTCAGTGAAATTTGTCTAGTAAAAGAAGAAGAAATCGTCAAACTTAAGAAGCAGTTGGAGACTGTTACAACTAGTGCGGTTATTGATGTGAGGAATAGAAGCGTTAACCTAAGTAGTCAATCGCCAGTTAATATGTCGGACTTCCCTCCCTTGCATCTTAGTAATAAGTATGCTAGTCTGGCGGGCAAGTCTAGCGAATGCACGGATGAACCTTTAGTAGAATCCAATTTAAGTAGGCCTAGGCCTAACTCTGGTGAGCGAAGGAAAGTGAGAAGGGGGAGCATGAGGGGTAGAAGTGATAGTAATAATAAAAGCCAAACTGCAAACTCTAAACCTGTGATTGAATGTTCTACACCTCGACCACAACCACAACCTAACCTAACTGTGCCTTCCATGCATGATGTGACTGTCACGAACACAACTAACACCCAAGCTAATAACACAAATAGCGCCCTAGTAAGTGAACCTAGTCCTAATGCGGAAAGGAGGAAAATTCTGATCGTATCAGATAGTCATGGCAAGGACTTAGCTAGCTACCTAACTGTCTTGACAGAGAATAAATTTAATTTCAACATTTTTTCTCTGTGTAGACCCGGTGCCAAACTGGCTGATGTTATTGACGGACTTAACAAGCAAGTTGAGGGTATGGGTAGTGGGGACACGGTGGTAATCATAGGAGGCAGTAACGACATCTCCCAGGGAATGTCTACGATTATCTCCAGTAAAGTGAAGCAAAGACTAAAATGCCTCAAGAAACTAGGGGGTCCTAAGGTGATTATGATGAAACTTTCACCAAGACATGATGATCCGAGACTCAATTGGACAGTCCAGGAATGCAATAAGGGGATGGAGGCTAATAATGTAACAAAAGACTTTAACTTTATATCTATTGGTAACTTTCATAGACGGTTTTTTACTAAACATGGGCAACACCTTAACAAATCAGGTTAATTGTTATTGAGTAAGCACATATTGTCATGTTTAATAAAACTAAATAAGAGAGTGCCTAATGTAACTTCAAATGAAATGTCTTTTTTAGAGAGGACTTAGTAACTCAGGGGTTTGCATTGCCCGATAGGACGCCTATAGAACTAAATGATTCATCAATTTTAAGTAACCTCAATAATAATTGGTCAAATTCTCAAACCATCACTAAGTATGAAAATGATAGGCCTAATGAGCAGTTTTTAACAGTTTTACAGGCTAATTGTCAATGTATCAGGAATAAATTATTAGACAAAGAACATGTATGCCAGTTACAAAATGTAGATATAATTTGTGCCTCAGAACACTGGTTAACCCCAGAGCAAGCTGATATGTTTATTCCACAGAATTTTGATTTGGCAAATATTGTATGTAGAACTAATTTTAAGAATGGAGGCTCAGCCATATATGTTAAGAAAGACTATCATTACCAAAAAATTGATCTCAATAGGTTTTCCTCTGAATTACATTGTGAAATTTGTTGTATAAAGCTCACCAGTGAAAATTTAATTGTAGTAAGTTTGTATAGGTCGCCGAATGGTGACTTGCCCACTTTTTTTGTTCAATTTAAAGAGGCAATGAAATATGTTCTTAGCTTGGGTAAAAAAGTAATAGTTTGTGGGGATTTCAATATTGAAATGGCAAAACTAGATGAGGAAATCTCAATTAATTTCAAGAATTTACTGCGGTCACTTGACCTGGTATGTAGCAATAAACTCCCAACAAGAAGAAGAATGAAATATGTTCTTAGCTTGGGTAAAAAAGTAATAGTTTGTGGGGATTTCAATATTGAAATGGCAAAACTAGATGAGCAAATCTCAATTAATTTCAAGAATTTACTGCGGTCACTTGACCTGGTATGTAGCAATAAACTCCCAACAAGTAGTTTCTTGTTTAGATAATGTTCTAGTCAATTTGACTCAAGATTTATATACAATTTCAGTTCTGCAAGGTGCTTTGGCCGATCATGACCCATTGCTTTTTAAATACTGTAAACCATCATCCACAACTACTCAAAATGCAAACCAACCTACATTATTTGTCAGAAAACAAAATAAACAAAATCTTAATCTTTTTTGTGAGGCCTTACAAAATGAGTCCTGGCAAAACATTGTGGACAATGAGAATAACTCAGAAGCTTTATTTAACAGCTTTTTTTTATCAATTTGTCAACCTTTGGTATTATTGCTCCCCACTTGTAAAGAAGAAACCTAGATCAGACAGTAGGACTCTTATAAAGAAAAATAGATTTAATTGGTACAATGATAGTTTAAAGAAAAGTAGGGAAACCATGCTAGCTTATAATTCCTTGTACAAGAATCTTTTAAAAATTAATTCTGTAAAGGCTCAGGCAGCTTACAATATTTATAATAACTTGAAAAAACAATATAGGAAGGACTTAACCCTTGCAAAAAAATCTGCCTGTGAAAAATATATTAATAATTCCAAAAACAAATGTAAGGCAGCCTGGGATATAATAACATAAGAAAATACTACCACACGCACATCTCATGTAACACTTGACCCTGATGAACTCAACACATATTTTACAGATTCTGTTGAGGAACTGGTCAACCAAGTGGGCCAAACCCAAACCACACCCAGTGATCTGCTGGAATCCAAAAAACAATTGGACAACATTTCCAAATTTAAATGGACATCAATCACACCAGACGAGGTAATAAAAACAGTTTCAAAATTTTCAAATTCAAAAACCATGGACCATTTTTGGCTTTCAAATTACATAATCAAGAATACTATACACTACATTTCTACACGCCTCTCTACTGTATTTAATAGTTGCCTCCGTAATGGTTATTTTCCTGATTTACTTAAAATTTCAAAAGTAATTCCAATATATAAAAAAGGCGATAAGAACCTTTGTCAAAACTATCGCCCGATCTCAATAGTTCCAATTTTATCAAAAGTTTTTGAAGCTCTCATGTTGAAACAACTCAATAATTTTGTTGATTCCAATAAGTTGATGTCTGACTCTCAATTTGGTTTTAGAGCTGGTAGATCAACCACTATGGCAGTCTCTCACATTTCCAATTACATTATTAATGCTTTTGAAGATAAAAATACTGTGTCCATGCTTCTTTTTGACTTAACAAACGCTTTTGATTGCATTCCGTTTGACATTTTGCTGAAAAAACTCAAATTTTATGGACTTAATAAAAACTCAATAGACATAATTGAATTATATCTGACCAACATGAGGCAATTTGTTAGTGTGGAGGGTAAAAACTCAACATTGACAGCAATTAAAGCAGGAGTTCCGCAGGGCTCGGTCCTGGGCCCTTTTCTTTTCATTGTCGCAGTCAATGATCTTCCATGTAACATCCCTATTGACTGTGTTATATATGCAGACGACACCACAATTTTCACTTCTGATAAAGATCTTACAAAGCTCTCAGAAACACTTTCTAATGCAGAAAACAGTGTTTTGAACTGGTTTTCTACAAATAAACTCATCTGTAACCAATCTAAAACCCAGAAAATAGAATTTTCACTCTCTTCAAACAAATTAGACCACTCAGTCAAACTTCTTGGCATTCACCTTGATAGTAAATTAAATTGGAAAATTCACATCACAAATTTAAGCAAAAAGCTATCGAGAGTTTCATGTCTATTCTGGAAACTCAAGTCTTTTGTTGACATTGAATATCTCAAACTAGCCTACTTCGGACTGTTTCAATCCCACATTCAATATGGAATCCAACTCTGGGGCCATTCCCCCCATGTTCATGAGCTTCTACTAATACAAAAAGAAGTCATCCGCACTATGTCGGGGGCTGGCCCTGCGGAGCACTGCAAGCCACTTTTTGTCAGACTAAACATTTGCACAATCATTAACTTATACATCTACAATGTAATTATATACACTAAAGCTAATCTCAATGAGTTTTCCACCAGGCAGAATTACCATTTCCAGACATACACGAAATAAGGAACAACTGGATATACCACATCACAGGCTGGCCATCACAGGTAATTCTTTCAAACTCAATTGTGTGAAATTTTATAATAAGCTGCCTGAGCCTCTTCAGGCAGACAGGCTTTCTCTTCCTCTTTTTAAGACAAAAATTCATAACTGGCTTGTAGCTAACCCATTTTACTCAGTTAAGGACTTCATAAATTATAAAATTAAAGCCGAATCATTCATCCTGTAAACCAAGAACTCTCAATCATTATTCTCAATCTTTGTTACCTATAGATATGAACATGTTTAGTAATATTTTATTTAATGTAATTTGACAATGCCTATTCCTATGTACAACTTGGTCAATGGCAATAAACTTTCTTATTCTTATTCTTATTCTTATTCTAGGAATTTTAATTTTTAGTTATTTTAATCGTATAACTATATTATAATCTTTGAGGGGTTAAAAAAATGAGTAAGACCTTAACTAAGTACGAATGTTTGACCTGAAGTAAACTCTCCGTCTATTTTTTGTTCTAACTGTAACTCTGAAGTAGTATACCAGGTGATAATGCAGATTATGTAGACCACAAATGTCGGAATAGCCAAGCTATTGATTGACATTCAGTTACCCATAAAGCTGTTGATTGGTCCTTGTTTAATTCAAGTCGGCTTCACAGTTGGGTCTATACAAGTACATATTGTATCAACACAGATCATTGTGACCTTTGGTCTCAGTCACCAGTCATACATATTTGTCATTGCAGCAAATTTTTCAATTTGTTTATAATAGGAACAGTTTATACATATCCTTTGTTAAAAAAGAATACAACGGCTAGAAATAAATATACCATGGAGTAGGTAAGAAGTGTAAAGGCTTAAAAAATGAACACTTTAATTCCCAATTAGTCAATAGCTTTTAGTTGTAGTTATATTGAGTAAATACTTTAGACTAATATATGTTCAATTCTTACCTATTTAATATTAACACTAGTTAATAGATAGGAACATTGTAATTTTATACCAAAACACTCTTTGCGAACCTATATTAATACCTACCTATTTTGTATTTAATTATTTGATTTACAACTGTTCCGCAGTATGTGTAAGAAGTGTATCAAGGTTTATTCGATCTATTGAAATTATTAGCTGTTACCAACGGGCTTCACCCCGTTTGACATCATAAGTATTAATAAAACTATTGATTGGTTAAGTTAACCTGAAATAAATAAAATACAGTAAAAGAAACAAATAAACACACCTGATTTTAATAAGGTAATAAATTGAAACAATAACAAACAAATAAGTACAGCTGAGGTATTTTTAACATTAGGTATATAAATTCCCTAGGTATATAAGTTCCCTTTAGAAAGGAATTACGACCTTAAAGGGCAATTTATGACATAATGAATAGTTTTGATCAAGGTTTCTCGTTATGACGAACATTTTAAGTATATGATTTATGGGGTTGTGACTTGTAGTTTTCTCAAAAGTTCATGGGTACTTTTGGCTTTATATATAAATATAAGGTTTAAAGAAACCTTACATCACATTCAAACGGTATAAATTTAGTAAGGTACAGTGGACAGATAAATGTTTAACGTTTAATAGCATTTTAAAAGTGAGCTATCTTCTTTAAATTAATAACCTATCTAAGTAATCAGAAAGTGATATGTTATCGATTAGTCCTATAAATATCACTCAGCGTACTAAAAGTGCATTATAGTCCTACATAACAACGCAATATAAATGCAGGCCTCAATATCTAGGCCTAATTGATAATGTATTTTACCAGTTTTCTCTCTGCATTAGTTCTGTGTGGGTGAAAAATATCAACCGATTTGAAACAACTTTGTATCACGAATTTCACCTGTTTCATGACATTTGAGATATTTCCAATTTTTATCTGTATAAACGTGTTTTGTTGAATCATAATTTTGCAGTATTTAAAAACACAATTTATAATTACTCAAATTTTCATTTCTCTGGTTTCACCGTAGGTGGTGTTGTATCGTATGTGCTGGTTTTAAATAAATATTCAATAGATCAAGTTTTGTTGATTACTTTTGTCGGGATACTCAAAACTCTACAGTTTAACCCACTATAGTTCAAAATATTGGTTTAAACTAAACATAATTCTTCCTTCAATTTTTTAAAAGTATATAGAAATCATCACATTTCACCTACACTCCTTCATTATCTTAATGAAAGTGTGAGAATATTTAATCCTTTTATTGGTTTACTTAAATACAATCAACTGAAAAATCACTATTTGAACACTACTGCACTACTATAGTAATAATATATAATAGTTCAAGGCAAGGCACTCCTTGTAAGATTCAGTTGTTGGGTTTTAAAGTACCTAGTTGACAAATCGTGTAAAAATGAATGCTTAAACAAATTTACTCTCATTATTAGTACTTTGAACTCGTTCAAAATTTAACTGTAATTACTTATTTCGTTGCAATTTTATTAGGAAATTTCTTTTAAATACCTGGAGTAACGTTAATTACCCTATATGATTGTAATAAACATGCAAAGTCCCGTCAAAGTGTAATGTGAGTTGGTTAAATGTAATAACGCTCTGTGGGTGGACTGTGTAGCTGTAATGTGTTGGGTGCACCATGTTTATGTCTACTTTCCATGAGAAATTGTATTAGTACATCTTGTTACGTGATATACATACAAATTGTCACTCACCTTAATATTTATTAATTCCAGTTTGTTAAGTTTTTTTTTTTTACAAGAATAAATAACAGAAAATATTAAAATTATTCGTTAAAGGCCAGTCTGACACATAATATTGACGTACATGACATTTATTTTACATGTATCATTGTATTTCTAGAAAATCGTGAGAATCCGGAACACCTAAATGCTCCCAAGACCAAAATGCTCTAAGGACTATAATAATTTAGGATTTATCATAAATATTATGATACATACGTAAATTTATAAGTATAAATTTTGGATCTTATCTTAGATTTTTTTTATTAAAATTTAAAAGGGCATTAATCCTCTAGCCAAACGACCATAACTCCTTTAACAAAACCATGCTTGCAAACTAGGATTTTATATTCAAAAGGTTAAAATGTCACAAACATCAGCATGTAACCAAGCCGGGTTACCCTAATGGCGGTATGGTTGTTATTTTTCTCTGCCCTGGCTGTTATTTTACCAATCGTAATTGTTTGTTGTAATGGTTTGTCTTGTTAGCTCATGCATTGTTAGCATGTTTACATCAGTGTTTTTAGAAAGCAATTTTGTTAATTCTAACCTACAAATAGCAGATAGCAGTCAAGTCAAGTCAAGTCCGCAGATAGCACGCAAATTCAATTTAACACACATGTTATTAGAATATTTAACTCTTTAAACTGTAAAACAAGTAGGCCAGTAGTTATCACAAACTATTATTACATCCACAAGCACTTTTGCACAAACATATAAAACACTAATGAGCCACTTCATATCTTATAAACTTTTCATATCTTTTTTAGGCATGTGTGGAAGGCAAGCTGGGCTTTATGCAGATTCGTGGCTGTATTAAGTGTTTTGAAGTTAGGTTGGATTAGGAAGGTAAAGTGTAGGTTAAAGTGAACCAAGTTGATAATTATACTACACCCAGGCTGCTTTGTGATATTGAAATAGTGGGTTGAACACAACAAAATAACAATTTAAAAAATGCTAAAAAAAATTCAAAATCTGTATCTCAGATTTCATAAATCAGGTGTCCGATGGCTTGGATGGGTCGCAGAGCACATCAGCGGTTTTTTGTGATCTATCAAAGGCATTTGGTTGTGTAAATTACGATATATTAACGAGTAAACTTAAAAATTATTATTTTTCTGGCATGGCACTTGGTCTTGGATGCATTCATATTTTACTAACAGACAACAAAGAACAATAATCGTAAAAAATTGTAAAAAAACGCATTTCACATTGGCTTAACACTAAATGCGGGGTTCCGCATGGATCAATATTAGGCCCCTTGCTATTTCTAATATTCATTAATGATTTACCTTGAAACATATCATCATACCTTATCTTATATGCTGATGACACTACGGTAATAGTTAGTCAAATAATTAGCAAAATTAAAAAAAACTCAGTCTTTCTATTCTTAATTTATCTAATTGGTTTACAGCCAACGGGTTGAAGCTTAATAGTTCTAAAACACATGTAATGTTATTTAAAACAATTCAGAATAGGAAAAATTTCACTGTTGAAATCTCATGATAATAATCTTATGATAATATTTTATCCTTTACTGAAAATGCAAAATTTGTAGGCCTAGATTTAATTTAATATAATATAAACCTAGATAAGAATTTAACATGGAAAACACATATAAAATGGTAGTGGTAAAGTAAATACTGCTTGCATTAAAATGAACGTTAGATTTAAAAACTAAACCCACAATTTAGTATGCAATGTTCTATTCTGTATTTCAATACGGGATTGAATTATTGGAAGCAACTTCTTATTCTAAAGCAATTTTCAAAATTCAGAAATTATCATTCATGTCTAAAAGAACATCATGGAAAGCTTTGTTGGCTAAATATGATATTAACTTTGCCTTCACTTTATATATTTAAAATGATGGTGAATTCTAAGATTAATTATCAAACGTACAATGATAAACAATTTAGTTATTCGTATCCTAAACGTTAAAAAAAGTTTTCAACATCCAAAACATAGTCTATGTTGATAGGAAAAATCACCTTATTATATGGGTTGAGGCTTTACAACAGTCTACTCACTAAATTCAAATAAATTGACAGTGTTTCCAAATTAAAAAATGATTATAAAGAATACCTTATAGAGAAAAAGTATTATTCAATAATTAAATGATGAGTGAATGCATTTTAGTTTAAGTAGTTTTTAATTTTATTTGTATTGATAAATATCTGACAATGTCGCCCGTTCCACCAGCTACGCTAGATGTGTGAAATGTTTTGTGTCAATCAAGTAGTATTTCATTTCATGGCCATAATTGCTAATTTCATGTTTCTTAAGACGTACCAGGTTCGTAACAATAATTGACGACGAGCAAACAGCGCAAATTAAACTGTCCCATTTTTTTAACTTGGTCTATCGATGAATTTTGTGAGGTCTAAAAAACTGCGGTTACTATAGCTTGAGCCAGTAACTCGTATATTACATCACAGACTAAATAATGATTAACCTTTAACAGTTTATGTAGTATTCACAGGTTAAAAAAAAAAATGTTTTTAAACAATAGAATTATAGTAATACTAAAATTACCGTTCTCAACCATGTAATGTGTTAATGAGGGTTAGTAATGTTAATTGAAAACTATTTTGTTTGAAAAAAGATTATACATTTTCTATTTATGTTTCATAAACTGCCAAAATATTGGTTAGTGATTCGTTCAACTTAAAAACAATAAACTGATAATGATTATAGTTAGTTAAGGTAAATGGTTTCTTGTTTTCGAAGCATTAAAATAGTTGCTATGAACAATTAAGGAAGCAAATAGCTTAATCATGAAATTATGATTTATGCATAAAGCATGTAAAATAGATTTTTGGTTAGCTTTCTTATTTTAAGATGTACTTAGCATGCTAATTAATAATTTATGGTCACTCTCTCGTGGCATATTATAAAAACTCCCCTGTCTCATATCAACCACAATATTCCCTACTGACGTGCAAGAAACATTTGTCTTGCCATTTCATAAGACAACTGAACAAAAAAAGTAACCAAATCTGACCACTAGAAAAGTGAAAATATTTTAATATTTGATAATGTATGAAATTGTTATATTAATTAGTCGGTTAGTGTATTGTTTATTTATTACATTAAAACTCTAATATAGTGCATTAAATAGAATTTTTGAACTATTAACAACTGAAACTATTATAATCAAATGCTTTTAGCGATTGTCAATCGCTATCAATCGTCACACTTCGTTAAGGAATGTGTAAAAGGAATTATATATTTTAAAATGGTAACATAATGTATACTAAAGGTAGACAAACGCGGCAGAAGCTGTCTCAATCAACATTAGACGACGTAAAGCTTGTCAAAACATTTACTCTTCTCAACGACTTATAAGTGGCTTTGAGAGCTCAATAGAAACTTTTAAAGGAAATATTTAAATTCCTTAACTTATTTTTACTTAAAGATTTCTTTTATATTATTTGACTGATATAGAACCAATTCGTGGCCTCGATATTAACATCAGAAATTGCAAATAAACTTAATTCATTGTGTTTAATTTTAAATTTGCAAATAAATTTTTAGACTAGTGTGCTTCAAAGTTTTTATGAAAACATGTTGAAGGTGTTTTAATAATAAGGATGTTATTATATGTTATGATTAACATATGTTGGCGTATTTACTTCTAAATATTTATATTTTTAATGTTCATTCATTGTAACTTAATCTCAGTTAAATAATATATTTTTGCATAAAGTCTAATCGATTTTCAATAACACACACATTAAAACAATTAAAACACACGACATTATAACAATGGGAAATACAAACATAAATTGATAAAAAAAACGTATATACTTATTCAGTTGATAAAGATTATTTGGTCATAATATCTTTCCCTTATTAGGTTTTGGAAATTCATTATTAACTAAATTACTTTCTGTCAATGTTTATCAAATAAAAAAAACTAAACGAATGCATCGTAACCCTACTCATTATTATAACTAGAGCATTTCAGTTCAAATTCGAAGCTTGATGAGCATTATTAATATGTCCACAGTTATGCCTGTATTGAATTTGTATGTAGATCTCTATATCTGCTAACTTTGTGGGATTAATAAATTTTGTAAGGAATTTCACAATCAATTACTGTTATATACTCGGGAAAGTGTCAATAAAGGCGAATAAAACCAGAGGATCAATGGATATTGTTTGTCTGTGAATACGCTTTGAATTTTAATTGAAATAAATAGCCCTTTTTCACGTAATTTTTAATTTTAATAAATAATAATATTATAACAAAGGAAAATATTATGAAAAAAATTCTTCTGTATCTTAGAAACATATGTGAAACATTTTTCTTTGAAAACCACCACACCAAACACAAGCCGTGTTATAAGAATAAAACAAAAAAGAAACTTTTTGCTAAAACAAAATCAAGCAAAGTCAAACATCAGAAGGACAAATTTAAAAAAAGCTACTACAGGAACTCAAATGGAAAAAACTGCAAACCAGTTTTCAAGACATAATATACATGATGATGAAAGTCGATATAGAATTTGTGAAGCTCGCGGTTGCATCGAAGAAGAAATCTTTGCCGCTTGCCCCAGATGCATAACTTTGTTATGTTGGGAGCATTTTACCAATTATGATAACTGCAACAAACACTACATAACACCATCAGTGTCACCCTAGGGTCATTGTACATAGTCTAGTTTATCAGCGAAAGTTGTCGCTCTTCATTTTTTCTGACAAAGGTCACGCCCGCAGTTCGGCTGGGGCTCCCAGCCTCCAACCGACATGAAAAATTCAAAGGAGGAGCTTCAGAAGCTCTTTGGCAAATCAGCGAGGGTGCGTCACTCGCCACCTCACTCGCCTAGCAACATTCATGATGATCAACAACAGGAGGACGATGACATGGCAGGACGTGAACGATCACCGCTCAACGCTGCTGCGGATCTGGCAGTCAAAAAAGCTGCGGAGGCGGCTCGTGTAAATCTTGAAGCCAGGGAGGCTGAAGAGGAGTTAAGGCGCCTGCAACACGAAGAAGCTAGGTCAAGGATGTGGCAGTCTGGTGTGGCTTCTATCTCAAGCCAGTCTGGATTAAGTGAGACTTCCAGTTTCAAGAGGAAGAGGGACAATGATGAGGAAGGTCCGGATGACTTCAGGTACTCGGAGGGGCCAGGTGACCAGCCGCACTTTGAGGGTGCCGCTAGGGACATTGTCTTCCACTGCGAGAAGCTGACGGCACCAAAGAAAGCTGCCATCATGGACAGGTCCATCCATCATTTGGATTTGGATTTGGTGGAGGTTTCATGTCCTCCATCGTGAGCCGGCAGGCCAATGAGATAGTGTACCTCCGTGGGCTGGTTGATGGGAGGGCCTCGATTGAAGCTGAGATGAAAAAATAGCTGGTTCTCTGCCTATGGCTGCTCCTATGGTCGTTTGCGGATGCTGCCAAGGCCAGTCAAGTCACAAGGTCCAGCGCCATTGTTATAAGGCCAGGGATAGACGAGCAAGGTAAGCCGGCCTTGTCCTCAGAAGGCACCAGGAAGGCAATCGCAGCGGCCCTGAACCCGAGGGAAGAGAACATTAGGATTGCTAGGATTCGATCTGGCAAGGAGGGCTCCATCATTGTTGAAGCTGCGGACAAAATCAGTGCCACGAGAATTCTTAACAGCAAGGCAATCTCTGCGGCTGGCCTTACATCACGGAGGTCGGAGGGCAAGAAGCCAAAAGTTACTGTATACGTCGTACCCATTGAGGATGGTAATGGGGATGAGGCACTACTCAGCATCTTCCATCAAAATATGGAAGGGATGGAACTGGACCAATTCAGGGCAGGGTTCGTTGTTGTTAAGCGGTTAAAATCCAGGAGGGAAGACAAAGAAAACTGGGTGGTGGAGCTGAGCGTTCCCTGCTTTAGGGCTTTGTCAGGAAAGGAGAGACTATTCATTGGCTTTGAGTGTTGCCGTATTAAAGATTACATTGAGGCCACGCGGTGTTACAAATTTTTAAAGCTATGGGCACGTGGCTAAGTACTGCAAGGCGACATCCCCTACCTGCGGTCATTGTGCCGAGGATCATGAATTCAGGGATTGCCCTAACAAGGACCGAAACCCAACATGCGCACCTTGTAAGAGGGCCAAGCGTCTACATGACCACAACATCGTCAGCAATGCGTGCCCCGCCAACTTGAGAGCTCTGGAGGAGAGCAAAACGAGAATCGATTATGGCCCAAATCCGTGAGAAAGTAAGGTTGCTCATCTCCAGCGGAATCCTGATCAGGCATGGGAGAGTGGTTGAAGCTCGGGAAGAGGAAGATGACGTAGTAGAGGCCAATGTTCAGCCGGGGTTGGCTGAGGGAATCTCAGGGACGAGGTTCCTGAGACATTCGCAGATGCCGCTGCGGGTGAAGCAGTGGAGGTGTCATTCAACACGGGGGCAGACATGGCTGCCGCCGGCCTTCAGGGGCATTGGGAGGAGGATCCTCGTGCAGCTTGGCTAAGGAAAGAACCAAATTCGGACTTGGCTAGGGAGCTATATGCCAAGTGGGCAGCTGAACCAGTGCTTGACTGGGATTGGATTGAAAACCTTATCATGAAAGTAACATCCGCAGTCATGAGTCAGGCTGATAAAGGCAGGGATCTGAGAGGCAATGGAAGAGGTCGGAGTGCCAAAGGGCGTAAGAGGCAAGAGTATGTTGAGATTCAGGAACTATACAAGGCAGACCTAGCTCGATTGGCTGAGCTCATCCGCACCAATAGGCTTGAGAGGGCGCTTCAAAGGCAGGGGATCGAACCTCCAAAACATGAGTTGGAGGGAACATACTTTTAGCTCTGGGGTGCCGCCCAGTGTGATCCGCCTGCCAGACCTGTTTTTGATGTGGAGATATTTTCTTTGAGTCCGATTAAAGCCTCAGACATTAAGTTGAGGATTAAAAAGATGAAGCCTAAGGGAGCGCCGGGTCCGGACGGGATCAGAAAGGAACACTTGACCAAATTCCAAGGGCTCACCCACATATTGGCTGGAATTTTCAATGCAGTTCTTCTAGCGGGGAAATACCCCAATGCCTGGTCAGTCAACACCACATCAGTCATCCCCAATGAGGGAAAGGACCTTGCATGGTCCAGTTTGGCTGCAGCGGTGCTTGACATCTCCAAGGCCTTTGATTCGGTTCCGCATTGGGCAATTTCTGAAGCGTTGGAGGGAAGTGGCGCTCCACCAGCTCTCATCAGGGCCATAGACGGGATGTACGGCAGCTCTAGGACCATCTTCAAGAACTGTGGCGAATTTCAAGTAAACATGAAAAGGGGAGTCAAACAGGGGGACCCACTGTCACCGCTTCTCTCCAACATGGTCCTGGATCCATTGTTGCGGATGCTCGACCAGTCTGGGCTCGGCATGGATGTTGACGGGATGGGTGTTGCTGCCCTGGCGTTCGCCGATGACATGGTATTGTTAGCCAACAACGAAATTGATCTGCAATCGCTTCTCACCATGACCTGTCGGTTTTTGAATCGATTGAACATGAAGCTTTCTCCGGAGAAATGCTTTGCATTTGGAGTCAAGGCGGTCAACTAGTCTTGGAGAATGTGTCAGCCGACAGTCAACATTGATGGCCACCAATTGCATTGCGTGGATCATACTGAATCCTTCAAATATTTGGGGGGATACTTTTCAGTGAATAGTGGGTTGGAAAGTTGGAATAACGGCATGAGACTTGTCGAAGCGGTTGCTCGAGCACAGCATTTGCTCCTGAAGCCACGGCAAAAACTTGAACTCTTTTGCAAGTTCCTGATTCCTTCTTATCTTCATCTGTTGATCGGAGATCCTCCGGGACTGGGAAAGTTGGAGAAGCTTGATCTGGAAATTAGAAGGATTGTCAAGGAAACTTTTCATCTGCCTATACATACATCCAGTCAATTTTTGTACCGCTCAAGAAGGGATGGTGGCATGGGCGTCCTAGAGCTTAGGGATATTGTCAGGGCGGCTAACCTCAAGGGCCTGGCATCTTTGATAAATTCTGACGATCCTTTGGCTGAAAGGCTCTTCAGAGGACGGATAGAGACAATAGCTGTCAGAACGGCAAGATCGATGGGACTACAGTGGCCTTGCACCGGTGCTGAAGTAAACAAATGGAAGGAGAGAAGGAAAAAGGAGTGGGCGCTTGATTGGGCAAGGCAACCAACCCAGGGCAAGGGAGCTCAGTTCTTTCGGGGCAACAAGATTGGCAACAGGTGGCTTGTCAGGCCCGATCTAGCTCCGGGAGAAGAGATTGATATGCTACGCATGAGGACTAACACCTTCCCAACAAGGGAATATCTGGCGAGACATGAAGAGATTGACGCCACATGTCGTCGCTGCCGTTCTGCACCAGAGTCTCTTGGTCATGTTTTGGGGGCGTGCCCAGCAGGGAGAGCGGCCAGAATTGGGAGACACGATGATATAGTTTCGTCGATTGAAAATCACCTCACCGGTTGCGGCCTGACCTGTGCGAGAGAACAACTGTTTGCCACCAGCGAGGCATTGGAAGGTGATGAGGATGAAATGGCGAGTTGGCTGCGCCCTGACCTGGTGGTCAAGACACCGGGGGGGGGCATCATACTCGATGTCACCGTTCATTTTGAACAAAATGAATCTCTCAGAGAAGCTTCCAAGGAAAAGAAGGACAAATATAAACGCATCGCTGATGCTGTGAAGAGAGACATGGGAGTTGGCAAGGTATCGGTATTACCAATTGTATTCGGTGCCAGAGGCTGTTTGCCAGCGGAAACAGAAAGGAATTTTGTTACACTCGGCATGGGAGACTTAAACACGTTGAGTTCCCTAATGACTGGAGTTCTCAGAAGTTCGGTAAGGGTAGCCAGGGCTCATGTTGATTTGGCGAACCACTGAACCAAAGGGGTTCACTCCACATGAACTGCACATTTTGTTATGTTTGCCACAGTTATAAAAAGGTTAAGAAAAAGAAAAAGAAAGGAAAAAAAAGCATGCAAATGATCTCACCGCATGCCTTCTTCATAGTTACCAGCACCAAAGTTACCATCATTCACAACACACCGTCATCAACACCAAGTTAATTCTACAGTTGTTAAGTTTGCTACGTTATAATTTATCCTCGTCATTGTTATTGTTGCCAACAGACTAATCTATTAAAAAAAAGGGGGGGGAAAAAAGAAAAACAAATTTTTGCATGGGGAATCATCAGATTGCATGTGCTTTCACAATCATCACAACATCATCGTCATAGCACCACAATCATTCATTGCAACGTCACCACATCATTCAGTTAGGTTGTCCACATCATCCCATTCATCATCAATCATTCAGCATTAATCATTTATTGTTGAGGATCAAACTCATCGCATTGCATATTTTTCTCAGTATTAATCAACATTCACCACCAAGACCACAAACATTCATCAATGTCACCAGCTGTCAAGGACATTCATTATTGCATGCGTTTTCTCACAAGCACCAAAACACCATCACTCAGCTCATCACAATCAGCATTGGATCTTCACCACTCTGTCAAGTCATCCACATCAGTCTCAATCATCATTCATCATCCATCATCCAGCATTTTTCACAACATTCAAGATCATGACATCGCATTGCATGCCTTGTGAAATCAGCAGTGCCACCAAGACCACAAACACTGATCAAAGGCATCAGTTGACCAGTCACAACAATCAAAGGAGGGAACCCACCCCACCAGTGGCGTGAGAAAATCACTGGTACCGAGGGTGTCAGGAGCCCAACACTGGATTCTCCAGCCAGTGTCCTGACTACATGGTGTTGGCTTCGCGGGGGCAGTGGTTGCTCCCTTTGGGCGCTATGGTAGGGATAGGACAGATAGGAAGTGCGTCAAGATCTGCACAACATGCGCGTCACTGAGTCCGCCACGGCGGCCATTTCTCCACCCAGCTTGCTGGGGAATCAACAAAACTCAAACACTCACCCAAGACGGGGAATTGTGGGCTATTGCCCCCTAGGTTTTCGTAAAATTGGGCCTTTAGAGAAGACAAGCTATACACCAGGAAGAGCACCAAAGAAGGAAGGATGGTGGATCCAGCGATAGTTTGGAAGCTCTGTGTCAAGCCTGCCGATAGGGATTTGGTCCTCCATCAAAATCACGACCTCGAGATCGCCGGACACCTCTGGGTACGGAAAAATGCCAATCAAATACAACAGAGATACTATTGGATCGGGATGTTGAAGAGTGTACGATCCTACGTAAAGAGTTGCAAAGTATGCCAAGCTCACAAGGCAGAACAAACGAAGCCTGCGGGCAAGACGGTCTTCCGTAAGCCACAGGGACCGTGGTACACGGTTACAGCCGACTTGATCGGGCCCCTGCCATGTTCAAAGAAAGGGGCAAGATTTGTGTTAGTTGTTCAAGATGTTTTTACGAAATGGATAGAGCTGGCACCCCTCCGAGCCGCAACCACTACCGCTGTCTCCAGTGCGTTTTGAAATATCACATTACTAAGATATGGTGCTCCCGAGATAGCGATCACTGATAATGAATCCCAGTTTACGTCAAGCATTTTATTTGGTGAGGTTTGCTCAACGGTTGGAAGATCAAACCACAGGCAATGGAAGAAACCCTATGTCTGTGATCGAACACCAACTCACGGTGCCATATACCCCCCAGGAGAATCCGGTGGAACGCTCGAATAGAGTACTCAAGACCATGATAGCACAGTACGTAAAGGAGGATCACCGGACCTGGGACGAGTTTCTCAATGAATTTCGATACGTGATAAACACGGCAACGCACGACGCCACTGGTCTCACGCCAGTTGAATTTTGGTCGGGAGCTCAGGACTCCTAACGCCTTTCACGGTCCCGTTGAAGTTTCGTCAACAGACGAAGATACGGACCCAGCGGTCATCTATCCGACAGAAAACCGTAAAGAATGGAACGTTTCCAGCACCTCGTGAGGAAGTGTAGGGTTAATATAGAAAAAGCGAGCCATCAGCATGCGAAGTATTATAATTTACGCTTCAAAACATGTATTTCACTTTGACTCTCTTAAGTATACCAACTCAAACACAGCTAAAGAAGTTGCAAATAGGCCTTTTTCTGAACAATGTATTTTTACAGAAGTGACTTGCAATCAGCAAAACAATGCTTTTGAGTGTGGGCTTAGTGTACTTTTTAATGCTAAGTTTATTTATGAGGGGTTTTGTAAGAGGGAGAGTCCCTGTCATTTTCAGTTCCTTGAATGGTGCAATTGTATTATTGGGGAATGTGTTGGTTGTAAGGTGATGACAGCCAATGTGAACTCCTTTCAAGGGAAGGAAAGTAATGCCGAGTGTGGTATTAGAGGTGGCAATGGTGGTACTCCTTCTGAGTCCACAGATTTAGTACATATTGATATCATGCCTGTAACAAATATTCTAGCTGATAGTGATGCAGACAATGTTAGTATAAGTGGGTCACCTAACAAAGGGTTGAATCAAGGTAAAATTTATTCTTCTGATGATAACTGGAATGTAAATCATAACAAGCGTAAGAGCAAGAGTAAGAATAAATCAATGAAGAGTCAAATGTATCAGAAGGGGAGGGTTAGAAATAATACTAGCTTAAGAAAGAAAAATAATGTAAAAAGTAAAGTACACGTTTTAGCAAAAAACAAGGGTAAGCCTAATCTTACAACTTCTGATGTCCATGTAAGAAGAGACAGTGCTTTTGGTCAGCGGGTGGGTAATGCCAACAAGGGAGTTTCGCTGGCAAACACGTTGATAATTGGGGACTCACTTTTGAGATTTTCAGGGTTAAAATTAGCTGACAATGGGGCTTTGATTGACGTATATCCAGGGTCAAAAATTAGACACATAAAAGAGAAACTCATGAATTATGTTACTCGTCAACCAAAATGCATTTATTTTCATGTTGGTACGAATAATCTGAGGTATGGCTACAACGGTGGTCCAGGTTATAATGGTGGCTCGGGCAAGCGTGAGGCCTTGCATGAAATGGCAGATCTCTTAAGTACAGCTAGGCAGAATTTCCCACGATCAAAACTTATTGTAAGCAGTGTCCTTTGTCGTAGGGACATAGGCAACTCATCACTTGCTTATTTCAATGATCAGCTTTACCTCATGTGTAACAACTTTGGAGTAGTCTTTGCTGATGGAAACACATCAATTCGCAGATACCATCTGTCTCGTGATGGGAGGCATTTGAATAGAGTAGGTGTAAAAAGATTGGGAATTTTGATATATAACTGGGTTTCAAAGGATGGGCTTAGGGAAGTAGGATGTGAAGTAAGTGATGCGGAAAATCGTGTCAAACCAACTCAATGTAAGTCTGGTGAACCCCAGCAATCATGTGTAAACACTGAGTCAGTGCCTCAGGGGCAGTCTGTTTCGGGAAACGGGGAAAACGTCCCGTTGATGGTTTCAGGATAGGACATGTAAATATAAGATCCCTAAATGCAGGTTTCCCTGAGTTCAGTTCTGTTTTTCAGGATTTTGACTTTGACATGCTTGGGGTGTCGGAGACTTGGCTTAACCCAGAAATTAACTCAGACTGTTTTGAATTACCGGGATATACATTTCTGAGGAGCGATAGGAAGTCTCACACCTCTGTATCCGGTCAAGGAGGAGGTGTTGCAACCTATGTGAGATCTAAAAAAAATGTAAACCTGATGCAACTAACTGATATTGATAATCGTATGGACTACATATGCATGAAAGTTGATATTGGCAACAAAAAGATTTGCGTTTGTTTTCTATATAGATTCCATATAGTTACCTGAAATCTGTTTTATACTCACTTTTTATTGACACTCTCCCACTAGTGGACTCTGTAATATTATTAGGGGACTTGAACATAAATCTATTCGGAGAAAAAAAGAGCGATGGCAAGTTTTTAAGTAATCTGTTGGAATACCTGAGCTTATCGCAGTTGGTAATGGAGCCAACTAGAGTAACATAAATGTCATCGACACTCATAGATCACTGAAAATAGTAAGGAGATAAACAAGGTGGGAGTGATTGACACTTCCCTAATTTTAACGAGCTTTGGTAAAAAACTAACTGACCACAAACTTGTTTATTGCGACTTTCCGTGTAGCAGATTAAAGCGGAATGCCGAATATATTTTTTTATCGAGACTTCAAAAAGTTTGACATGCCTCACTTCATTTCATTAGCTTCAAAAACCAACTGGGCAGCGATCGCTAAGATTGATGGTTTAGAGGAAATCTGTACCAAACTTACTAATTCAATAATTCAGATTTATGATGGGTGTGCGCCTGTAGTTAGAAAAAGAGTTACGAAACGGAAAGCTGCGTGGAGGAATGACGAAATGAAATATCTCACAAAAATAAAAAATAAATATAACAAGGAGCTTATCTATGCCAATTCTCCTCAGTCTAAGCGGCAGTACTGTGGAGCTAGAAATATGTTAAATGGTGCCATCAGGCACGCAAAGCAGAACCATTTCAGTAATAATATTGAAATGAAGAATTAAACCAAAAGAATAATAATTCTTGTAAGCTTACTCCAAATGACATGAATATATTTTTTGTCACCATGGGAACTGGTTACACATTAACATTAACCTTGAAGTTCTAAGCCCCGACAAAGATACCATTGCAAAACACGTTTCAAGGACTTTTAGTTTCACTGAGGTAAGTGAAGCCCAAGTATAAATGGCCATGAATAGTATAACTTCTGCATCTGCGGGAATAGACGGAATCACCATTCATATGATTAAGAACCTAAGCCCTTACTGCCTCCCTGTAATCACACGCCTAATAAACATGTCACAAGAATGGGAAGTTTCCTAGAATGTTGGAAACATAGCCTTGTAATCCACCTTCCAATGCATCAATGGTTTCACACTTTAGATCTGTATCATTGTTGCCTACGTTATCAAAAATACTAGAGAAGGTTGTAGTGGACCAGATAACGCACTTCATTGATACAGAGCATATTTTGGATGTTAACCAATCTGGTTTTAGAAGGGGACACAGTACATGCACAGCTTTGCTTAATGATTGACGAAATTTACAAAGCCAAAAATAACAAGCAATGCAGCGTATTGTCGTCATTAGATTATACACAGGCGTTTGATTCTGTAAACCATAGCATGTTAATTTCAAAGTTAAAATACTTCAGATTTGACGGTATGGCTCTAGAGTGGATGACCACATATTTGAGTGGGAGATCACAGATTACAAAGGTGGGAAATCAGCTCTCATCGTCACTGGCAAAGACAGTCGGTGTTCCCCAGGGAAGTTGTCTTGGTCCTATCTTATTTAATATGTATATAGTAGGTTTTGAATCTGTATTGGATTTCGGGATTATGTATTCTTATGCTGACGACTGCCAAATCTTCTTATCATACCAGCCTACTTTGGTCGGGGAGGCATTACAACATATGAGTAGTGACCTTTCAAAGGTTTGTGAATGGTCTAGGGATCATGGGTTAAAACTAAACCCTGAAAAATGCTCCGCTACGCACTTTGCCAATGCAGCAATCTATGAGCAGTTGGAAAAACACAGCATCAAAGTTACAATTGATAATTCAGAGCTATCAACTTCCATAAGCATTAAGATTCTTGGGGTGACGATTGACTCACAGCTGACCTTTTCTAACCATGTCAAACAGATAAGCAAAAGTGTTGTTGGAAAATTAAAAGTTCTTAATAGGTTTAGAACATTGCTCCCAGCAAACATCAAGTTGAGGTTGGTCAAATCCCTGATTTTCCCTACCTTAAATTACTGCCTACCTGTTTTTGGATACAGTTTATCACATTGCTCTCTAAGGTTCGTATACAACCTTAAAAAGTATGACCATATCACAAGTCACCGTAGGATATCGAATACAATGTCCGTCCAGGAGAGCTGTGATAAGCAGGTTGTCTGTATCGTCCACAAGACACTTATCACTGAGGCACCGCAATATTTAAAGGAAAAACTGAAAGCGAGGTCGGCCGTGAGGGAGCGCAGAACTAGACAGGACTTGTTGCTTGACATACCAAGGGTTGTTCTTGATGCTGGTAGAAGGGGGTTTTCTTACTTCGGACCGGCTCAGTACAATGCAGTCCCTTGTACACTAAAATCACTGTCTTACAAACAATTTAAAACTCGCCTGAAGAATTTGTAATTACATTTTTATTTTGTTTTGCAGTGTTAAGAATTTTTGTTTAGTTTTAGTCCTGACTTGAGTCAATTTGTAAAACAGTATTGTTACTGAAATTCGCTCATGAATAAAGACCTTATTTATTTATTTATTTATTTATTCATCGCTGACAAACGTCTCTCAGACGTCACGGTAGTGTGTATGTTATTTTTAAGTTACAATGGGTTGTCTGTAGGACGTTCGGTAGTAATAGACGTTGGCTTTTTATCATAATAGTGTATCTTAGACGTTTGTTAGTAATAGTTGAAGTATTAATTTGTTTTACTTTATTTTATTTTATATTTTTATAAAATGGCCGGTAAACATTGCACACCTTCAACTTCAGAAGAACCTTCAACTTCACGACAGTTACGCACACGCGTAAGGCTAAATGACAGACATTATGAAAAGTCCGTGGAGCATATGCTAAACGAAATCATTGGTGGTGATGATGACAGTTTGTCAGATTTTAGCAGTGACGACACGGACTCCGATCCTAACTATGAACTTAGTGACCACAACTCAGATAGTGAGCAGGAAATGGACTTGCAGCATGATCATGGACAGAACTCAAAACCAGAAGAAGAAACCATAGAAGAACCACTTCCGTACGACAATTCACAGATTGAGGACGATCAAGTGGACCAGCTGATGGACCAAGAGAACCAACTGAGAGACGACATGTTCAATACAACCGAGGAGGAAGGGATGGATAATATTCCGTTGAATGAAGTAGTATCCCAGTCACATAGATGAAATTATCTCCAGTGTGATTGCTGGAGCTGGCCAACTGCGTCAACATATTAACTATAATGGTAAGGCAACCAAGAACAAACCAGCTTTCAAATTGAGAAAAAACCGCCTCCTTCCAACGTTAGGACAAGGAATCACAATATAGCTATGAAAGTTCCCACCCTAAAAGATAGAGCCAAAACTTTTGGCGATAGCCCAACTACGTGACAGATTTTTGAACTGTCGATGACTCAAGAAATCTTGTGTTGGACTAACATAAAAATAACCAAACTCGTGAAAAAAATAAGAGGGAAAATTTGTCATTTATTAAAGATGTTGATATTATTGAGTTGAGAGCCCTTATTGGCTTATTGATCTACTCTTCTGTATTCAAAGCAAACAACGAGTCTGTGTTGTCATTTTACGCTACGGACGGAATGGGTCATGAAGTATTCGGATGTACGTTCCCTAAAGAGAGATTTCTTTTTTTGAATAGTGCCTTGAGGTTTGACAACCCTGCCGTAAGACAAGATAGAGCAAAAGATGACCCAGCCGCTGCTATCTCAAACATCCTTCAGAATTTAATTGACAACTCTCAACAATGTTATTCTATTGGAGAAACAGCTTGCGTGGATGAAATGCTAATTGCCTTTCGTGGTAGATGTCGCTTCCGCATGTACATGCCGAACAAGCCAGCAAAGTATGGCATAAAAATTATGGCCATGACTGATGCCCGCACTCAGTTCAGGCACAATGCTTATGTCTACAGTGGAAAAGATTGTTATGGCAAAGGGCTATCTGCTTCTGACAGAAAACTAGGCAAACCAACACAGTTGGTCCTGAGATTAGTGAAACCTATTGAAGGATCACACAGAAACGTTACTGGTGACAACTGGTTCTCATCCATCGAACTTCCTAACGAGTTAAAGAAGAGAGATTTGACCTATGTACGGACGATGAAGAAAAATAAGACGGAAATTCCTGAGGACATTTAAGCCGAATGCTGAGCGGGTCGTGTCTTCATCTATTTACGGATTCACCGATGACCTCAATCTTATGTCATATGTGCCCAAGCAAAAAAAACTGTTATTATGATTTCTTCTATTCATCATACCCAACATGATGACCCTGACACTGGAAACCCGGAGATGATCGAATTTTACAACCACATAAAGGGAGGAGTTAATGGCCTGGATTTCTATTCGTCCAACAGAAGAACGAAGAGATGGCCAATGGCCGTATTCTACACAATCGCCCGTAGATGTGTCATCCGGTGATAATGCATTTGTCATGCACCAATCTTTCAAAGACACTTCAAAGAAAATAACAAGAATGGAGTTCATGAAAACTTGGCAGCATCCTTGGTCCAGCCTCACATGCGCAGGATACTCCACAAAGGACGTCTAGACAAGAACCTGGTATTCTCTATCAGAAGAATTCTTGGAATTCGTGATGAACTTGAACCCGACGTTTTGGAAAAGAGGAAGAAGCGGCAGACAAGATTCCCTTGCAAAAAGTGTGGTGTGCCCATATGTTAAGAGTGTACGAAAACAGTGTGTTGACACATGTTTATTTAGGTTTTGCTTCCTGTGTAAGTTTTTTTCCTTCCTGAGCTTTTGAGTAGTGATGTATAATCTCATTTTGTTCATTTAAATTTGTACATTTTTTATTTAGATGTTGTAATAGTGTAGATTTGTATCATTTCTAAAACTCTCATATGCACTCTATTATACACTCTTACACACAAACTGAAGTTCGTGTGTTGTGATTTCCCCTAAATATTCCAAACAATATTTTGTACGATAGATACATTTTGCATATATCTCCATTTGTTCAAATTTCATATACCAAAAATCACTAAAAGGCTGAAAGATTACAATTCAATGCACTAAAAACAGAACAATAAGGAAATATCAAACAAAAGTGAATGACGTCTGTCAGACGTCACCATAGTGATGGGTAAGTTTTTACTTACTATGTGTGTTACGTGTTATTTGTGTGTTTGTAAAGTAGAAAATGAGGGAAAATAAAACAATTATTTTAAAAACAAACTACAAGCAAGTTAAATCAAACTAATGATAAAAAGGAATCATACAAGATTTGGTCATTTGCAAAATCATTTCTAACCTAAAACTTTAAACAAAAAATTATGCCAAAAAAGTGTAATGTTTTTTTTAAATAAATAAATATGTTTCACAGTGCATGGGTTTGAAGGTACGTATTTTAAAATTTTAATTAAAGACTAAAGAAACGGTCGAGATAACACACAGACTCGTGGAACAACAATTATAGGTCGAAACAAAAGTTGAAAAAATAGACGTCTGACAGACGTCAGATACAAATGGTGTACTTTTTACCACGTAACTAAGGGTGAAAAAAACACAGCTCCATTAGCTTATTATCTTTAGATTGTTATTATGACGACACCTATTGTCTATTGTATATTTAACGGTGTATACATTCTTGATTCTTGATTCTTGTTAGCAGAATAATAAATCAGAAAATCGCGTGTATTAATTATTCTTACCGTGATAAATTTAAAGTATCAGCATTATTCTTCTAACATAAGTGTGTTCTGATTGATAAGAAAGTTATGGATTTGCCGAGGAATGGACTACAATAATTGTAGATATTCTTTGGAAACGAAATCATGAAAGCGTATAACGAAACTACTGAATAAGTTCATTAATTCTATTAAGGTTGCAAGAAAACATTAATTATTTATCTTATTTAACTAAACTGTGCAGTTCAAGCTGGCTTTGTGTAAATGATCCCACTTAACAGGCAGAGGTGTGTTTTTATGTCATTGAATATCATGTTTTTTTATCAAATATGAGCTAATTGATATGGCGCTTCTTCTTATCCACATCCACCCATAAAGTAATGTAAGTTTGCCCATCATTAGATACTGCTTGCATCAATACTGCTTGAGGTGAAAGGATAAAAGCTTAATTTAATCATGTGTTAAAAATATATAGGCTAACACATTAAGTAACTGTGATTTCGTTTCATTTATAATTAATTCAAAACCTACGATTATTAAAAAAGATAATAGTGTGTAAACTTTATAGTCGATAACAGTTGTTATCAACTGTTAATGTTAAAATAGATACATATGATACAAGTACATAGACTTAAGTAACTTTTTTACTTAATCATATTCATAAAACCAGTAATTACTAATTCAAGTGCACATAAAAATGCAATTCCAATATCTAAGTGGTTAGTTTTAATAATAATCATTTGTATTCGGTATGTTTGGGATAGAAATCTCTACCATGAAAATCCACTTTATTTATTAATAAAACTATTTACTTGTTACTTACATTTGAAAAACAACATCACTGACCAAAAATAGCTAAATTAACTCAAAGGTTGGTGCGGTCACACTCAGTTCAAATTCGTGTAAACGCAAAGTAAACTCACACCAACATCATTACAGTAATGAGCTCTCCCTCACAGGGTAAACGTACACAGCTTGAGTGTTGCAGCAAACTGTCAAGCGGTAACAAATCTGAATTTTCTCCCTCTGAACTCTACTGAACAATCTTTAACCTGATGATTTCTCATTTTACTTTCTACATTCTAAATACCTTGGACTATATTGCGAAATATAATTTCCTATAACAGTTTTTACACTTTCAACTAATTTAGTAATCATAACCTTTCATTATCTACATGTCTAAGTGGTTTTGAACAGCTCAAAAGAAATATATGATTAAACAACTAATCCCGAAAGCATGGAAAATTTATGGCAGAGTAGTGATTGTTTGAAAATGAACCTTAAAATGCTACAAAAGGTTTAAATTTCCATTATTCGTCAAGTTATCCTCGATTGTAGTTGTTTGACCACAGCTTTTTTCGTGTTTATAAACACATCTTCAGGTCAATGCTGCATTGATTTATCCCAACCATGTATTGGTCGTCATGGGGTTGAAAGTTCACAAATAACATACGAGCACAAAACATTAAACATTAAATTGGACGAAATACAAATACATAAAAAACTACATCGGACACGTGCGGCGCCGGTAGAAGGTAGGTGTAGGGTGACTGTAAGGTAGTCAAACCTTACAGCCCTAGTCAAACAACTACAATTAATTGAAGGTCACTTGACGGATACAGGTAGTTTAAGCCTTTTGTTGTAAAAATCAGTTATCCAGAGGCTATACCATAAAAATGAAACTTAAAATGTTATAAACTGCAGCAATGAACTATAAGCCTAAACTTCAGAACTATACTTAAACGGTTATCCATACTGTCTTTCAAGATCAGTTCATGCGCAGTATAGTTACGCAGTATAGTAGTTAGGTAGTATAGTATGGAATTTAATACAGTATAGTTCATCAGAAGAGGAGTGGAGTGCAAGAATAATTCTCTAACAAACTTTCCTACTGTAGTTTTTCATCTTCTAGGAAACTTTAATTTTTAGTCATTTTAATCTTATAACTGCATTATAATCTTTGAGGGGTTAAAAAATAAATGAGTAGGAACCTAACTAAGTACGAATGTTTGACCTGAAGTAAACTCCTCGTCTATTTTTGGTTCTAACTGTAATTCTGAAGTATTATACCAGGTGATAATGCAGATTATGTAGACCACAAATGTCGGAATAGCCAAGCTATTGATTGACATTCAGTTACCCATAAAGCTGTTGATTGGTCCTTGTATAATTCAAGTCGGCTTCACAGTTGGGTCGATACAAGTACATATTGTATCAACACAGATCATTGTGACCTTTGGTCTCAGTCACCAGTCATACATATTTGTCATTGCAGCAAATTTTTCAATTTGTTTATAATAGGGACAGTTTATACATATACTTTGTTAAAAAAGAATACAACGGCTAGCAATAAACATACCATGGAGTATGGAGTAGGTAAGAAGTGTAAAGGCTTAAAAAATAAACTAGAACACTTTTTAATTCCCAATTAGTCAATAGCTTTTTAGTTGTAGTTATATTGAGTAAATATTTTAGACTAATAGATGTTCAATACTTTCATATTTAATATTAACGCTACTTACTAGATAGAAACATTGTAATTTTATACCAAAACACTCTTGCAAACCTGTATTAGTATCTACCTATGTTGTATTTAATTATTATATTTACAACCGTTCCGCAGTATGTGTAATAAGTGTATCAAGGTTTATTCGATCTTTTGAAACTATTTAAACTAGCTGTTTAAATAATTACGAGCTTATTACCCCATATATATATATATATGTTATATATTATATACCTTGGGCTTCACCCCGTTTGACGTCATAAGTATTAATAAAACTATTGATTGGTTAAGTTAACCTGAAATAAATAAAATACAGTAAAAGAAACAAATAAACACACCTGATTTTAATAAGGTAATAAATTGAAACAATAACAAACAAATAAGTACAGCTGAGGTATTTTTAACATTAGGTATAAAAGTTCCCTAGGTATATAAGTTCCCTTTAGAAAGGAATTACGACCTTAAAGGGCAATTTATGACATAATGGATAGTTTTGCGCAAGGTTGCTCGTTATGACGAACATTTTAAGTATATGATTTATGGGGTTGTGACTTGTAGTTTTCTCAAAAGTTCATGGGTACTTTTGGCTTTATATATAGATATAAGGTTAAAAGAAACCTTACATCACATTCAAACGGTATAAATTTAGTAAGGTACAGTGGACAGATAAATGTTTAACGTTTAATAGCATTTTAAAAGTGAGCTATCTTCTTTAAATTAATAACCTATCTAAGTAATCAGAAAGTGATATGTTATCGATTAGTCCCATAAATATCACTCAGCGTACTAAAAGTGCATTATAGTCCTACATAACAACGCAATATAAATACAGGCCCCAATATCTAAGCCTAATTGATAATGGATTTTACCAGTTTTCTTTCTGCATTAGTTCTGTTTGGGTGAAAAATATCAACCGATTTGAAACAACTTTGTATCACGAATTTCACCTGTATTAATGACATTTGAGATATTTCCAATTTTTATCTGTATAAACGTGTTTTGTTGAATCATAATTTTACAGTATTTAAATCACACTTTATTATTACTCAAATTTCCATTTTTCTGGTTTCACCGTAGGTGGTGTTGTATCGTATGTGCTGGTTTTAAATAAATATTCAATAGATCAAGTTTTGTTGATTACTTTTGTCTGGATACTCAAAACTCGACAGTTTAACCCACTATAGTTCAAAATATTGGTTTAAAATAAACATAATTCTTCCTTCAATTTTTTAAAAGTATATAGAAATCATCACATTTCACCTACACTCCTTCATTATCTTAATGAAAGTGTGAGAATATTTACTCCTTTTATTGGTTTACTTAAATACAATCAACTGGAAAATCACTATTTGAACACTACTGCACTACTATAGTAATAATATATAATAGTTCAAGGCAAGGCACTCCTTGTAAGATTCAGTTGTTTGGGTTTTAAAGTACCTAGTTGACAAATCGTGTAAAAATGAATGCTTTAACAAATATACTCTCATTATTAGTACTTTGAACTCGTTCAAAATTTAACTGTAATTACTTATTTCGTTTGCACGTCATTTTATTAGGAAATTTCTTTTAAATACCTGGAGTAAAGTTGATTACCCTATATGATTGTGATTGTAATAAACATACAAAGTCCCGTCAAAGTGTAATGTGAGTTGGTTAAATGTAATAACGCTCTGTGGGTGGACTGTGTAGCTGTAATGTGTTGGGTGCACCATGTTTATGTCTACTTTCCATGAGAAATTGTATTAGTACATCGTGTTACGTGATATACATACAAATTGTCACTCACCTTAATATTTATTAATTCCAGTTTGTTAAGTTTTTTTTTTTTCTTACAAGAATAAATAACAGAAAATATTAAAATTATCCGTTAAAGGCCAGTCTGACACATAATATTGACGTACATGACATTTATTTTACATGTATCATTGTATTTCTAGAAAATCGTGAGAATCCGGAACACCTAAATGCTCCCAAGACCAAAATGCTCCAAGGACTATAATATAAATTTAAGATCTTATCTTTGATTTTTTTTAAGGGCATTAATCCTCTAGCTAAATGACCATAAATCTTTTAACAAAACCATGCTTGCAAACTAGGATTTTATATTCAAAAGGTTAAAATGTCACAACCATCAGCATGTAACCGAGCCGGGTTACCCTAATGGCGGTATGGTTGTTATTTTTCTCTGCGCTGGCAGTTATTTTACCAATCGTAATTGTTTGTTGTAATGGTTTGTCTTGTTAGCTCCTGTATTGTTAGCATGTTAACATCAGTGTTTTTGGAAACAAAACAATTTTGTTAATTCTAACCCAATAAAACCCTATTACAATGTTGCATCAAGTCTGCAGATAACACGAAAATTCAATTTAACACGCATGTTATTAGAATATTTAACTCTTTTAACTGTTAAACAAGTATGCCAGTAGTTATCATAAACTATTATTACATCCACGAGCACTTTTGCACAAACATATATAACACTAATTAGCACTGAACTTTTCATATCTTATTTAGGCATGTGTGGAAGGCAAGCTGGGCTTTATGCAGATTCGTGGCTGTATTAAGGGTTTTGAAGTTAGGATGGATTAGGAAGGTAAAGTGTAGGTTATAGTGAACCGAGTTGATAATTTTTACTACACACAGGCTGTTTTGTGATATTGAAATAGTGGGTTGAACACAACAAAATAACAATTTCAAAAATGCTAAAAATTGCAAAATCTGTATCTCAGATTTCATAAATCAGGTATCCGATGGCTTCGATAGGTCGCAGAGCACATCAGCAGTGTTCTGTGATCTATCAAAGGCATTTGATTGTGTAAATTACGATATATTTATGAGTAAACGTCTTGGATGCATTCATATTTAACTAACAGACAACAAAGAACAATAATCGTAAAAAAAATTTTAAAAACGCATTTCACATTGGCTTAACACTAAATGCGGGGTTCCGCATGGATCAATATTAGGCTCCTTGCTATTTCTAATATTCATTAATGAATGATTTACCTTGAAACATATCATCATACCTTATCTTATATGCTGATGAAACTACGGCAATAGTTAGTCAAATAATTTGCAAAATCTTAACAAAATAAAATCAGTCTTTCTATTCTTAATTTATCTAATTGGTTTACAGCCAACGGGTTAAAGCTTAATAGTTCTAAAACACATGTAATGTTATTTAAAACAATTCAGAATAGGAAAATTTTCACTGTTGAAATCTTATGATAATATTTTATCCTTTACTGAAAATGAAAAATTTGTAGGCCTAGATATTGGTAAGAATTTAACATGGACAACACATATAAAATGGTAGTGGTAAAGTAAATACCACTTCCATTCAAATGTACGTTAGATTTAAAAACTAAACTCACAATTTACTATGCAATGTTCTATTCTGTCTTTCAATACGGGATTGAATTATTGGAAGCAACTTCTTATTCTAAAGCAATTTTCAAAATTTAGAAATTATCATTCATGTCTAAAAGAACATCATGCTAAGCTTTGTTGGCTAAATATGATAAATTAACTTTGCCTTCACTTTAGATATTTAAAATGATGGTGAATTCTAAGATTAATTATCAAACGTACAATGATAAACAATTTAGTTATTCGTATCCTAAACGTTAAAAAAAGTTTTCAATATACAAAACATAGTCTATGTTGATAGGAAAAATCACCTTATTATATGGGTTGAGGCTTTACAACAGTCTACTTACTAAATTCAAATAAATTGACAGTGTTTCCAAATTAAAAAATGATTATAAAGAATACCTTATAGAGAAAAAGTATTATTCAATAATTAAATGATGAGTGAATGCATTTTAGTTTAAGTAGTTTTTAGTTTTATTTGTATTGATAAATATCTGACAATGTCGCCCGTTCGACCAGCTACGCTAGATTTGTGAAATGTTTTGTGACAATCAAGTAGTACTATATTTCATTTCATGGCCATAATTGCTAGTTTCATGTTTCTTAAGACGTACCAGGTTCGTAACAATAATTGAAGACGAGCAAACAGCACAAATTAAATCAAATCAAATCAAATCAAATCAAATACTCTTTATTTTGCACAGAAAAAAACTGTATAATAGCGTCACAAGAATATATAATAAAACTAAATTATAAATGCTGTTAGAACTAAAACTTAACTAAACAGTACGCAAACGTAAACTGTCCCATTTTTTTCAACTTGGTCTATCGATGAATTTATAGAGGTCTAAAAACTGTGGTAACTATAGTTTAAGCCAGTAACTCTTATGTTACATCACAGACTAAATAATGATTAGCCTCTAACAGTTTATGTAGTAGGCCTATTCGCGGATAAAAAATATGTTTTTAAACAGTAGAATTATAGTAATACTAAAATCACCGTTCTCAACCATGTAATGTGTTAATGAGGGTTAGTAATGTTAATTGAAAAATATTTTGTTTGAAACAAAATTATATATTTTCTATTTATGTTTCATAAACTGCCAAAATATTGGTTTGTGATTCGTGCAACTTAAAAACAATAAACAGATTATGATTATAGTTAGTTAGGGTAAATGGTTTTCTCGTTTTCGAGGCATTAAAATAATTGCTATGAACAATTAAGGAAGCAAATAGCTTAATCATGAAATTATGATTGATGCATAAAGCATGTAAAATAGATTTTTGATTAGCTTTCTTATTTTAAGATGTCCTTAGCATGCTAATAAATAATTTATGGTCACTCTCTCGTGGCATATTATAAAAACTCCCCTCTCTCATATCAACCACAATATTCCCTACTGACGTGCAAGAAACATTTGTCTTGCCGTTTCATAAGACAACTCAACAAAAAAAGTAACCAAATCTGACCACTAGAAAAGTGAAAATATTTTAATATTTGATAATGTATGAAATTGTTATATTAATTAGTCGGTTTGTGTATTGTTTATTTATTACATTAAAACTCTAATATAGTGCATTAATTAGAATTTTTGAACTATTAACAACTGAAACTATTATAATCAAATGCTTTGAGCGATTGTCAATCGCTATCAATCGTCACACTTTGTTAAGGAATGTGTAAAAGGAATTATATATTTTAAAATGGTAACATAATGTATACTAAAAGTAGACAAACGCGGCAGAAGCTGTCTCAATCAACATTAGACACCGTAAAGCTTGTCAAAACATTTACTCTTCTCAACGACTTATAAGTGGCTTTGAGAGCTCAATAGAAACTTTTAAAGGAAATATTTAAATACCTTAACTTAGATTTACGTGAAGATTTCTTTTATATTATTTGAATGTTTATAGAACAAATTCGTGGCCTCGATATTAACATCAGAAATAGCAAATAAACTTAATTCATTGTGTTTAATTTTAAATTTGCAAATATATTTTTAGACTAGGGTACTTCAAAGTTTTTATGAAAACATTTTGAGGGTGTTTTATTATTTTAAGAAAATGTTATGATTAACATCTGTTGGCTTATTTACTTCTAAATGTTTATATTTTTAATGTTCATTCTTTGTAACTTAATCTCAGTTAAATAATATATTTTTGCATTAAGTCTTATCAATTTTCAATAACTAATACACGACATTAAAACAACGTGAAATACAAACATAAATTGAACAAAATAACTTATATACTTATTCAGTTGATAAAGAGTATTTGGTCATAATAACTTTCCCTTATTAGGTTTTGAAAATTCATTATTAACTAAATTACTTTCTGTCAATGTTTATCAAATAAAAAAAAAACTAAACGAACGCATCGTAACCCTACTTATTATTATAACTAGAGCATTTCAGTTCGAATTCGAAGCTTGATGAGCATTATCAATATGTCCACAGTTATGCCTGTATTGAATTTGTATGTAGATCTCTATATCTGCTAACTTTGTGGGATTAATAAATTTAAAAGGAATTTCACAATCACTGTTATATACTTGGGAAAGTGTCAATAAAGGCGAATAAAACCAGAGGATCACTGGATATTGTTTGTCACTGAATACGCTTTGAATTTTGATTGAAATAAGAAGGCCTTTTCACGTAATTTTTAATTTAATAAATAACAATATTATAACAAAGGAAAATATTATGAAAAAAGATTCTTCTGTATCTTAGAAACATATGTGAAACCTTTTTCTTTGAAAATCACCACACCAAACACAAGCCGTGTTATAAGAATAAAACAAAAACTAACGTTTTGCTAAAACAAAATCAAGCAAAGTCAAACATCAAAAGGACAAATATTTAAAAACAGGCTACTACAGGAACTCAAATGGAAAAAAACTGCAAACCAGTTTTCAAGACATAATATACATGATGATGAAAGTCAATATAGAAGTTGTGAAGCTCGCGGTTGCATCGAAGAAGAAATCTTTGCCGCTTGCCCCAGATGCATAACTTCGTTATGTTGGGAGCATTTTACCAATTATGATAACTGCAACAAACACTACATAACACCATCAGTGTCAAGCCAAGCCCAAATACAAAGTCGAACTCCAAGTTTGTAAGATCGAAGAGGCGTCCCCGGGAGATAAAGTACACCGGAAGGACTGGTATGGACGAATGTTATCCAGAACCAAGCGAACCCCTAGGTTTTCGTAAAATTGGGACATTAGAGAAGACAAGCTATACACCAGGAAGAGCGCCAAAGAAGGAAGGATGGTGGATCCAGCGATAGTTTGGAAACTCTGTGTCAAGCCTGCCGATAGGGATTTGGTCCTCCATCAAAATCACGACCTCGAGACCACCAGACACCTTGTGGTACGGAAAACTGCTAAACGAATACAACAGAGATACTATTGGCCCGGGATGTTGATGGCTGTACGATCCTACGTAAAGAGTTGCAAAGTATGCCAAGCTCACATAGTAGAAGAAACGAACCCTGCAGGCAAGATGGCCTTCCGTAAGCCCCAGGGACTGTAGTACACGGTTACAGCCGACTTGATTGGGCCCCTGTATTATATTTTGCGCAGGCGTGACATCCGATATAGTCTTGGGGATCGAGTCTGGGTGAGGCAACATCATCTTTCTTCAGTCACCAAGGGGTTTGCGGCAAAGTTTGCAGCCCGTTACGGTGGACCCAACGTTGTTAGGGCAAAAGTGGGAACCAACGTTTACGAACTCGAAGGGCAAAACGGAAAGACAAACGACATGGGCCCATGTTAAAGATTTAAAGAAATGGGTGTCAGCAGTTCAATACCACACACCCGCTGTATACGTGGGCACGCCTGCGACGCCTGCTGAGTAAGCAGTTGTTCCAGGTTCGGTAGGCATGTGACTATCCTAGAAATAAGTAGTAGGTAGCTGAGTCTAGCATGTATCGTATCGTTGCTTGCCAAAACAGATCACTAAGCATGTGTTTTGTTTCCAGAGTTGCATGCTAACTGCTTGTTGCCAAATCGCACCCTGTATTTGCTTTACACTGCCATAATCACCCCGTAGCTTTCTGTAGTTCATTCCCCGCTTCTTGCACGTTCCTCATTAGTGTGCTTGTTTGTTCATTTCACAGCCCTTGTAAATAAATCATCGAATTACGACATGACCTTTGTAAAAAGACAGCTCCGTCCTATGGAGAAAGTCGCCTCGGAAGACCAAGAGTGCCTATTCCCCGCGCGTTTGGTGGATGGGGATTTGATCAGTGCTTTCCTACGCCTCGTGGAGCGGATGAGTTGCAACCGACCTTCGTTGCCTCACGTGATGGCAGTGAATACTTATTTTTCCCCCGTTTTAAAGGCATCCCCGGAACGTCAGCGGGAAGGATTTGATAAGGTGCAAAGACACCATTAAAACTTGAATCTTTTGGACTTTGACATAATCCTCGTCCCAGTCCATGAACCTCGATTGGGCCGCGATGGACATTGGGTGCTGATGGTGGTGGACATCAGGACAAACACGATCAGTGCCTACGACTCTGTGCCAGCGCAAGACCAGACCAAGGATTTGAGGGTCATGAGGGCCTATTTAGATTTTCAAGCCGAAGTCGCCGCCCCAACTCGGCCCAAACGGGAATGGCTGTTGTGGAAAGGGCGCGCTTGACCAGCCCAGACGAACGCCACGGATTGTGGTATTGTAGTATGTACAGTAGCGGCAGAAATTTCACAAGGAGGGCCGTTGGTAAATTTCACAGTAGATCCGGATGAGATACGATGGAAAATATCCAGGGTGCTGCGAGCTTCAGCCATCTGGGGTGACGAACTCATGGAGGAAGATTTGTTCCCAGGGGAGGTCAATTTGGACTTTGAAATGTTAGCGTGGGAGAACGCATTGCACCGCCTGTCCCGATAGGAATTCTACCTGCAGAAACCAGTAGCCAAGGCGAATGGGACGATTGTGCCCTGGACGACCCTTCGTCCGCTATCACAGCCACACCCGTGACAGAGAGAAGTAATGAGGATACACAGAACAAAGAAGAGGGTGCAGAGACAAACCCGAACTTACTGGAGATGGATGGGATGACGAAAACAAGAGGACAGCATGGAGCACATGCCAGTGTCCCCTACACTGTCAATGTCACCTGGGAGCAGTGTTGCCAGGTGTACGATAATTAATTATCGTATTTGTACGATATTTTTGCCCCTTCCCCATAAAAAATTATTTTTAAAAATTGTATTATAATTTTGACGATGTGTACGATTATTTGTTATAAAATACGATAATTTTTTGGTGCCAAGAAAAAAAAAATATTTTATATTGATTAGTTTACATTTATACAAGTTTGGAACTTGCAATGTAAAGAAAACGGCAACATCGCTTCCTTGCTGTGACTGTTCAATCTGACAACGTTGCAAAGGCATCAGCTGCGCAGTGTCCGAGCAGCGAGCGGCAGGCGGCAGATGATATGATAGTCGATTGTCTAATTCTAAATAGTCAAAAGTCAACACATAAACATAATAGCTTAGTAGTAAACAGTTAGCAGACAAAACGTAACTCCAACTCGTCTGTTGTTTTGTATACCTCTACAACACATTGATTGTAGGCCTGGGTTTTATTTGTTAATTTGAGTTTGTTTTAAATACTACTCCATCAAGTGAAGTTTAAAGAGTGTATAAGTGGACATTTTGAATACGTTGCGTTTGATGATACATTGAATAATGGAGAGTGATAGTGATCCTGACGTTCCTGATGCTATCGACAGGCCTAGCACCAGCAAAGATGCTGATGGTACTTTGACGAAAAGGAGGAGATTATGTACACCTGAGAAGAAGTTGCAAGCTAGAGGTGAGTCATCGAAGAAAAAATCCCATAGGATCCAGTATTATAGAAAAGAATGGGAAAACAACCCAGCATTTAAAAATTGGTTAGCTCCAGTATCAAATGATAAATGTAAAGCATATTGTAAAGTGTGCAAGTCCGAGTTTTTATCAGAACTAACAGTGATTAAACAACACAGTAAAGGTCAGAAACACCTTAAAAACGTAATTTCGGCCAGTCAAAAAAGTCTCCCCCAAGTTTTTGTACAGCAATCAGTTGCTAGGTTAAAAGAGGACCAAGTAACTGTAGCAGAAGTAAAGCTTTATGGGTTTTTGACAGAACACAAAGCAGCATTCAGATCCGCTGACCATTTGGTAGGTGTTTGCCAATCAGCCTTCCCTGATTCAAAAATAGTTGAAAAGGTCAAACTAGGCCGTACAAAAGCTACCAACATTGTAAAAAATGTCATTGGGAAGTATGAGGGTGAAGTTTTGGCTAAAACCCTTAAGGAATGTAAGTTTAGCATAATCATAGATGAATCAACTGATATAGGTACCACAAAAAACTTGGCAGTGTGTGTCCGCTACTTCGACAATGTCGAATGTAGTGTCGAATCAAAGTTTTGGCAACTAATTCCAGTATTTGATAGTCCTGATGCAGCCAATATTGGAGCCACAGGTGAGAGGTTGTTTAGTCTTCTTGTTGAAGCGCTTAACAAGGAAGAGATTCCTTTTGAAAATGTTGGATTTGCTTCGGATGGATGCAACACCATGATGGGGGAGCACGATTCTGTAAGTAGCAGATTGCGACAAAGTTTTCCTGGCATCACCATCATAAAGTGCATTTGTCACTCTCTGTGCATTTATGTGCCAGCGAAGCGTGCAAAAACCTACCTCGAAGATGTGAAGACTTGTCCAGAGACGTCTAGAATTTTTTTTAAACAAGTTCCTAGCGTCAGACAGAGCTAATTAAGTTTCAGGTATTTTGCGATGAAGAGCCTCACAAAGTTTTGAAACCTTCTCAAACAAGATGGCTCTCCTTATTGATGGTTGTGAAGAGGATTTTGGAGCAGTGGGAGCCGTTGCGATTATACTTCACAAGTAAATGGGCTGAGCAACGACTTATTGCCGCAGAAAATGTTTATCGCAGCCTCAATGATGACCACATCAAACTCTTCTTTTTGTTTTTGGAATGGGTTTTGCCCAAATTCCACAACTTGAATGCCTTTTTCCAGAGTGACCAGGTTGTAATAACCGTACTTCATGAGAAAATGGAGTTGACGTTTAAGGATCTCATCCTTTCCTACATGAAACCTGAGTACGTGAACAGGACAAAACTTTCAGAAATCGACCCTGAAAAGGCGGAAATGTTCTTGATGCCTCAGCAAATGTACCTTGGGATTGGAGTGCTATCCATGATCAATCGACCGGTATCAGAAGGAGTTGAGAACCTGCCTCAAGACAAGCTCACAGATTTTTACATTCGCTGTAGAAACTTTCTAATAACAGCTTGTAAAGAAATAAAGAAGAGATACTCCTATGATGACCCGATCCTCAGCAAATTGCAGTTTTTTAACATAAGCAATGCTACTTCGAGTGCCAGTCGAAAAGAACCATCACTGTTCCCTTTAATGAAATCCCTACCAAGGTTAGTGGTGGATAGTGAGATTATGCAGAAGATTGATGACCAGTGGAGGGCTTTGTCAGGATGGGAGTTCCCCCCTAAGACCGAAGAGCAAAAAGTTGACAAATTCTGGCATATTGTAAGAAACACAAAAAATGTGTTAGGGGAAAAAGTTTTTGCTGACCTAGGAATATTTGCTCTCAATACTCTGGTATTGCCACACTCAAATGCTGCTTGTGAGAGATTGTTTTCTCAAGTCAATCTCATTAAGACAAAATCCAGGAACAGACTGGTTACAAACACTGTATCAGGATTACTGTTGGCTGGTCAGCATGTAAAATACTTTGGTGGCTGTACACAATTTCAACCTTCGTCAGAAATGCTGAAGCTGATGACCTCTGCCAATCTGTATCCACAAACCTCAAAGAAAAATAAACCGACCCAAGCTGGAGATGATGACAGCGATGTTGAATTTACATTTGACTGAATTGCCTAGTCATCAAAACAGACTGATAGTTACAGACATGTTTGATATGCCTAACTGATTTCAAAAACTTGATAAGTTTTACTCCTATAAGAAAAAGACTTATTCCAATTAGTGTGTATTACAGTATGGACATTTGTAAATTTATTATAATATTTTTGATACATTAAGCACTAAAAAACTATATTAGTCTTATAAAGTACACTTTATCATAAGTTTTGTCACTGAAAGGTGGGTTTACCACCTGTAACAATGTAACTGTTCCTAACTTAACAGGTTTGTTAGAATGAGTAGGCCTACATTAAATCAACAAGTGTTTTTACCTGTCTTTGTTTTTATTCTTTAAGTGATGTCTTGTCTGTGTTTTATTGTTGTTGTTTATGTTTGTTAGGTTAGGCTATGATTTGTAAAAATTGTTGCTCTCTGTTTGAGTTTTATGTTGTTGATATGAGATAATCTAGTATAGCCGCCTACTTATTAAAACTGCTTTTCAGGATTATTTCTGATCTCTTGTATAGAGATTTTCTTTTGCTTTGTAAAAAGAATTTGATGTGTTTTGGTAAACTGTGTTAAACTGTTTACTGGTAGACCTAGTATGGGTTTAATATTTTAAGTGATTTCTTGTTACCTTAAAGTTTGTATTATTGGAAGATTTACTTAGGCTATGATTTGTAAAATACAGTTGCTCAATAAGTTTGTAATACAGTATATATAGCATTCTAGTCCACCTATCCTACCTATCAAAACTGCTTTTAGGTATTGTTCTGATCTCTTGTTAAATTATAATATCCTTTGCATTTGATGTGTATTTGTTAAGTATGTTAAACTGTTTATTGGTTGTGTTGGTTTAATATTTTAGGTTATTTCATGTTACCTTTGAGTTTTTACGATTTAGTTCAGGCAATGATTTTTATAAAACTGTTGATTCATATAATATGTTTATAATATATATAACACTCTGTACTAGTCTACCTCATGGTGGAACCTTCTCTTGTTTAGTTATTTCGCTTGACACTATTAGCCTATAGTTTTCTAAAATAAGTTTGATTATCGTTTAAACTTTTCATGGATATTATAAAAGGTCAATTTAGTTATTACAAAAACATAAAGGCCCTCTTGCAAGGTTGTTAGGTAGGTTATCTTAGTTATATTTTTTTACTATTTGATTTTGATTATTCACACATATAAAAAAACATAGTTTTGTTAAAATATTACAGTAACTTAATTAAAATTTAGTTGTGATTCTCGTGCAGGATTTTATGTTATTTTAATTTTACAATCTCTCAAAAAAAGTCTCGTTACGAATTGTGTTACCTACTACAGTACAACAGTAGTTTGAATCAATACATGTAACATCTTTAAGAATACTCTTTTCTATCAATCAATAGTGTTTTTGTAACCGTAACAATCCATTGTATTATTTTTATTTATTGTGTTGTTTTGTAACTAGGTATAACTCTTTTGGAAAAAAACAATTTTATGCACAGGCCTACATGGCTTATGTTAATCATCCATATATGAATTTGTGTTAGGCTAAACAATTGATAAGTTAAGTCCTTCCAACTAAATAGTATCACCCCCAAGGACATGTGTTTTTTCTTTAATTCTAACTATAATGTACTGTTTATAAATTAAATAAACTGCATCAAGTAATCGTGATGAAGTATTTTTTTTATTTTATAATTGACCATATTTTTTTGAACATAGATTGCATTGCACTTTAATTGAAATTAAGGAAGTTAGTGTGGAAGAAGCATTATAGTTAGTTAGTTTTATGTTTGCAAAAGAGTTATTGAGTTTATAAACGTTAAAATGAAATATATTGACAGATGAGAAAGATTAGAACAACAAACACATAGTGTGCAATACCATGGATGCATTGCTTTTTTACTTATTCTCTTGTCACATTTGAGTTTAGACACAAAGTCAATTGGTCTGGTAAGTTAACAAACTAATCTTGCAGACGAAACTAACTATATCAAAAATCCAAATCAACCGCTCTCAATTAATACTCCAATACCAACAGGCAACAGAACGAAACGGGAAGTCGTTGAGTGTTAAGTTGGCGGTAGCAGCTGCTGCAGCTTTCGGGGATAACAATTATTACTGAGCTACTGATGGGATACAAATGCGGTAGATACTGAGATAATTGAACAATTGAGAGACGTTAACCACTATTTGTATGTACTAGGGGCATAGTACTTTGTAGACATTTTACTTGGTAAATTGGAACTAGGGGCTGTATAGGGAATTGTGTGTGGGATTGTAATATATCCATTAGCTCTGGCCAATGTGCTGGTTGATTCTTCTAACTGGTGCCAACAAAAAAAAACACAAAGTTTCGATTTTCTAGCCTAAGTGTCGATTTCTAGTGCCACCTCCTGTTGTATTCCTAGCTAGTTTCGAGTTATAATTGTAAAACTGCAGTACACCAACAACTTTTCAATAATTTTATCGCTGAATTGCATGTTATACATAGTATTATAAAGTATGTGATGTGTACGATAATTTTGCCCAAAATACGATAATATTTAAATTTGTTGTGTTTAATTTTAAATTTGCAAATATATTTTTAGACTAGGGTGCTTCAAAGTTTTTATGAAAACATTTTGAGGGTGTTTTATTATTTTAAGAAAATGTTATGATTAACATCTGTTGGCTTATTTACTTCTAAATGTTTATATTTTTAATGTTCATTCTTTGTAACATAATCTCAGTTAAATAATATATATTTGCATTAAGTCAAATCAATTTTCAATAACTAATACACGACATTAAAACAACGTGAAATACAAACATAAATTGAACAAAATAACTTATATACTTATTCAGTTGATAAAGAGTATTTGGTCATAATAACTTTCCCTTATTAGGTTTTGAAAATTCATTATTAACTAAATTAATTTCTGTCAATGTTTATCAAATAAAAAAAAACTAAACGAACGCATCGTAACCCTACTTATTATTATAACTAGAGCATTTCAGTTCGAATTCGAAGCTTGATGAGCATTATCAATATGTCCACAGTTATGCCTGTATTGAATTTGTATGTAGATCTCTATATCTGCTAACTTTGTAGGATTAATAAATTTTGTAAGGAATTTCACAATCAATTACTGTTAAATACTTGGGAAAGTGTAAATAAAGGCGAATAAAACCAGAGGATCACTGGATATTGTTTGTCTGTGAATACGCTTTGAATTTTAATTAAAACAATTAGGCCTTTTTTACGTAATTTTTAATTTTGTAACGAGCCTTTTTCCTAGGGGGGTAAATATTTGCTATTTGGCCGCGCACCGATTGATGAGGTAAGCAAGCGGTGGCGGCGAACCTGGCTAGCGCCCTTTGACCCGGCTTATCAGTTTGGATAAGCTTGGGTATCCCGGGACTACTGGATAGCCGAGAAGGACATTCTAGTCGTGGATCCCGGGCAGTGAAGAGCGAGCGTTTGTCGAGTGAGACGTGGAGTGTTTTGGTGACATCGGTGTCGTGTGAGATTGGTGCTCAAGGAGTGAGTGTCGGCATTCAAGTTGGGTAGTGAGACAGTGACCCACTTGTGGTGAGTGGACGACGTTTTATTATATTTTGGTTTAAGAGAGTTCGAGAGTTAGAGTTGTAACCGTGCTGGTCAAAGCCTGGCGGTAGTTAGGATTTATTTACAGGTGTCAGGAATAAAAGTATATTCCTGACGGTTCTAGGCAGGTGCTAGAGCGCAAATAATATAATTTATTGACTGTAGTAGTTATTATTTTGCGTTGTACCAAGAGTTAGTTATATTACTAATAACTCTGAGGCCCGACAAACCTAGGCTGCACGATTTAGCGTGCGTAGTTGGAAGCACGAGGCCAGTAGGCTAGTAGCTAGTTTTATTAGCCTATTAACAGAAGCCCGGCTAAGCAATATAACGTTGATATAGTAGCAGTAGTGGTAGTATCAGTAGGGTTGGTATTGATTAATCATTTAATTATTTTAATTTAACCTGAACAGCTTGCTTAGTAATCCAACACGTTAGCTTGGTAGCTTGGATAGCGGAGTACCGGCTATCAGATAATATATTTATCTAGTGTTTGGAACGTAGTTAATATTTATTTATCTGCTACTAAGTAGCTCAATGTTTTAATAGTGCAATTGCCATTTAGTTTTGCTTGTTTGGCTTGGTATTTATTGAGACCAGCTACTAGTGGTGTAGTCACTCTACCTATAGTGTACTTGTATATTATTATGTGGTACGATTATTGAGTGAACTGTTTGATTCTTAGCTTGGGCATTAGAGTTGTGTATTGGATTATAGTGGCCTAGTAGACCCCGCCTGGTGATAACACGCGTTGTGGTTTTTATTGGCAAGTCGTCGTGTTACAACTCACCGTGTTTTAGGCACTCTGGGCTTAACTATTGGATGGTTAGGACGAAGCCCGAGTTGCGTAGTCAGCAACGACCCCCTAGGAGAGTGGAGAATCGGCGTAGGCCTGGTAGTGATTATTGCACGTTTGTTTTGGTGACTTGTTTTTGACTTGTTCACAGTGCCCGTGTATGAGCCAGTCCTATACCGGTTGGACCCGGCTATTGGCCTAGTGGTTTCCCTGACCTTATCGCAGACCCTGGAACTTTACCCAGCCATTGTAGGCTGAGCTATCCCCGGCAAACGGCGACGACTGCACGCACTTTTAATTTTTTTTTCCAGTGCATTGTAGGCAGCGTCGCAATTTTAATAAATAATAATATTATAACAAAGGAAAATATTATGAAAAAAGATTCTTCTGTATCTTAGAAACATATGTGAAACCTTTTTCTTTGAAAACCACCACACCAAACACAAGCCGTGTTATAAGAATAAAACAAAAAAGAAACTTTTTGCTAAAACAAAACCAAGCAAAGTCAAACATCAGAAGGACAAATTAAAAAAAAGCTACTACAGGAACTCAAATGGAAAAAAACTGCAAACCAGTTTTCAAGACATAATATACATGATGATGAAAGTCAATATAGAATTTGTGAAGCTCGCGGTTGCATCGAAGAAGAAATCTTTGCCGCTTGCCCCAGATGCATAACTTTGTTATGTTGGGAGCATTTTACCAATTATGATAACTGCAACAAACACTTCATAACACCATCAGTGTCACCCTAGGGTCATTGTACATAGTCTAGTTTATCAGCGAAAGTTGTCACTCTTCATTTTTTCTGACAAAAGTCACGCCCGCAGTTCGGCTGGGGCTCCCAGCCTCCAACCGACATGAAAATTTCAAAGGAGGAGCTTCAGAAGCTCTTTGGCAAATCAGCGAGGGTGCGTCACTCGCCACCTCACTCGCCCAGCAACATTCATGATGATCAACAACAGGAGGACTATGACATGGCAGGACGTGAACGATCACCGCTCAACGCTGCTGCGGATCTGGCAGTCAGAAAAGCTGCGGAGGCGGCTCGTGTAAATCTTGAAGCCAGGGAGGCTGAAGAGGAGTTAAGGCGCCTGCAACACGAAGAAGCTAGGTCAAGGATGTGGCAGTCTGGTATGGCTATTATCTCAAGCCAGTCTGGATTAAGTGAGACAATGATGAGGAAGGTCCGGATCACTTCAGGTACTCGGAGGGGCCAGGTGACCAGCCGCACTTTGAGGGTGCCGCTAGGGACATTGTCTTCCACTGCGAGAAGCTGACGGCACCAAAGAAAGCTGCCATCATGGACAGGTTGAATTTCATGTCCTCCATCGTGAGCCGGCAGGCCAATGAGATAGCGTACCTCCGTGGGCTGGTTGATGGGAGGGCCTCGATTGAAGCTGAAATTGAAAAATAGCTTGTTCTCTGCCTATGGCTGCTCCGTCATTGAACAAGAGGTCGTTTGCGGATGCTGCCAAGGCCAGTCAAGTCACAAGCATCGATGTATATAACCTAACTGGATCGCGCCCTGCCACGAGAGCACAGCGCTGAAAACGAGCCGGCGCAGAGTAGGCTCCCCCCACCACTGGTGGGCAACCACGCGGCGCCGGCGACTGTCTCGTGCGTTGACTGCACTGTTTACATCCCATGTAATCACTGTCGTACTCGTGATGTTAGTGGTGGTATTTTTTGTTATGTCTAATGAAAGTTCTACATCATGCCACAGAGGTGTGTCGCATTCAACTGCAACAAAAGTGCCAAAAAGGGATCGGGAATATCCTTTTACAAGTAAGTACTGTTCTCTTGTATAGTTTATACTATTTATAGTTTCGTGGCATTAGCATAGGTCATTAGAATGCTGTGTTGAAAAATATTTAAGATTAAGTACACAGTAAAAACCTGTATTTAATTTTGTCAAATAGATTAAATATTTTATTTCCACAAAATAAGCATATCTTGTTAAGTCTCTGATTGAATACGTTTTTTTAGCTTTCCGAAAGATCCTGAGCTGCGAAGTAAATGGATATCTGCAACAAAAAGGAAAAACTTCAACCCTTCCAAGCATGCCCGTATATGCAGTTTACATTTTACCCAGGACCAATTTCAAATCCGACCAAACAGCAATTTTGAATTGTTAAAACCTGACGCTGTGCCATCAGTATTCGACTTCCCTCCTCATCTAGCTTCAGCACCACCAAAGAAAAGAAGGATTATAATTAAAAAACAGGTAATTATAACATCATGACATTCATGAACTGTGATACTTTTTAGGTGAAATCGTAGATATACAAAATGTTTGTAGCCTAATTTATTTCCTTACATATAAATGTAAAATATCCAAAATACAATCATTGTTCATAAAGTGGTGATGATAACAAAGTACAAAAGAACACGTAAATTAAGTAGTGATTGCCCTGTAATGGATTTTACGATGAAAGTTTACTATCGATAAATCTACGATAGCCACACATTTTATTGGAGGTCATGCTGTTTGAAAATTAATAAGAAACATTTCACTAGGACGAAATGAAAATAAAACATGTTTTACTACTAGGACAATCAAAATAGAGATTAAAATGAGTGTAAGTGCTATTATAAGCTATAAATAGTTTGTTGTTATAGATTGGGTTTTGCCAGTTTCACTGTGACCATTATGTGTTTATGTTGATAAACATTATAATGTTTACCTATTACCACATGATTAATATAGGCTATTTACAGGACATCTGTGTATCTGATGACATCTGTGTATCTGATGATATCCAGACACCAACTGCTTTGTTGCCGAAACATGACGATTCCTCTCCTAGTACATCAATTATCATTCCATCATGTGAAAAACCAGATGAAATCCAGTGTATTAGTATTACGAACAAACAGGTAAGGGTTTTTTTTAGAAAGTAGGGTAGAATATACAAAGATTCAACACTTAGTTAATATAAAGTCGATAACTTTACTCAGTCATACGTCTTTTGTATTAAAATTTACGTCTATACGAATCTTCATCAATGAACATATTAACCATAGAAACAACATGGAAGCTCTTAGCACGTTATCTGATTATCTTAATGCCTAATACTTTAATTTAACTCTTAATTTTAATATTTTTAGACGCCACAAACACCAACCAAAAATTTGCTTCGACGGAAAATCAAGATTCTACAACAACGGTTAAAGAGGAGAGAAAAGAAGATAAAAACAATGAAAGATGTGATTATTTTATTAAAGAAAAAAATTAATGCTCCAGATAGACTGTTAGAACTATTAGAAGATAAGTTTTCTGGGTTTCCTCTTGACTTAATTGTACATAGTATTAAGAATAAGAATGCTAGGAACTGCAGAAATTTTTCAGATAAAATGAAAGAATTTGCTTTGACCATGTATTTTTATTCGCCAAAGGCATATTCATTTCTCAGAAAAAATAACTTTCTATTGCCTCACCCTGCAACACTGAGGAAATGGATTGCAAGTTTCAACTGCCTGCCTGGTTTTTTGGAGGAGGTATTGAATTATTTAAAAGCAAACTTGGAATCAAAGCCTTTTTTAAAGAATGTAAATCTTACATTTGATGCCATGAGCATCAGGAAGCAAGTAATTTTTGACCATAATTTAGGGAAGAATTTCGGTTATGTTAACCTTGGCAATGAAGTAAATGTTGGTGAATCCGAAACCTTAGCTTCTGAAGCTTTAGTTTTTCAAGTTGTTTCACTAACAGGTAATTTTAAATGTGCAGTAGGCTATTTTCTCATTGATAAAATAGGTTCCGATATTTTGTCTAAGTTAGTTAACATGTGTGTATCGAAGTTGCTAGAAATCGGAGTTATCGTCCATAATGTAACATTCGATGGTGCCAGTTCCAATATAACAGCTGTGAAAAAGTTGGGATGCCAATTGCCTGAGAAACCTTATTTCTTTGTTAAGTGTAATGGCGTATCTCATAAGATTTGTGTCATGTTAGATGCATGTCACATGCTGAAATTAGCCAGAAATACTTTGGCGGACAAAGGTACCATTCAGACAGATGATGGAAATGTTAGTTTTAAGTATATACAAAATCTTAATTCTTTGCAAAAAGATGAAGGATTATCATTGGCTAACAAGTTGTCTGACAAGCATATATGCTATAAAAACAGAAAAATGAATGTAAAAATTGCAGCTCAAACGTTGAGCTCTGGCGTTGCTGACGCTTTACAATTTTTGTTAATGAAGGAACATCCCAATTTTGTAGGTTGTAAACCAACCATAGATTTCATTAGAATAATTGACCAGTTATTTGACATTTTCAATAGTAGAGACCCGTTTGGGAAAAATTTCAAATCCCCCATAAAGAAAGAAAACCTTATGTACATTAAGACGATCTTAGACAAAAGTTTAAACTATTTAAAAAGTTTAAAAATTGAAAACGTCCCCATCTTAGAACACCCTAGAAAGACATTTGCTCTCGGTTTCATTACTAACATCAACACAATTGGCATTTTAATTGATAAACTACTAATTGATCTCAAATTGAATTACATACTAACTTATAAATTTTCTCAAGACCACCTGGAGTTGTTATTTTCATGTATACGAGCTAGAGGAGGAAATAATAACAACCCAAATGTAAAGCAATTTCAGTGGGCCTTGAGAAAACTTATGTTCCGTAACAGTATCCAGCCTTCTGCAAAGGGGAATTGTTTGGTTTTTGACGAACACCATCAAAATTCGGTCATGAGCTTTGGAGAAGCAGCGCGGTTGCATAGTAATGAAACCGAGGACAACGACGACGACTTTGAACTTTTGATTAATCTTTACGAGGATACTAATAGTACATTTAAGGACAATGCATTGTACTATATATGTGGTTTTGTGACAAGGAAGATTATAAATAAAATAGAATGTGAGGAATGTACAAATCTATTGATTGATGACGAACACAACTTAAGCCCATATACACATTTTACAGATCATGTAAACAGGGGTAAACTAGTCAGAGCCTCGTCAGATGTGTTTAAGATTATAAAGTTTTTGTTTAATCAATTCAGAAGTTTTGCTTCAACCAACTGGGCTAAAATGAATGCCTATAATATATGTGCTTTGGCATCAAGGATGTTTGCTGGCAATGTATTCCGAGGCCACAAATCAAACGGAGATCTTGGTGAAGACAATCATGATCTAATGCTCATTAAAATGATAAGCATGTTGTTTTCTAAAGTATATTGTCATAAAGTGTCAAAAGAAAAAACCTTAAAAAGTAATGTTTCAAACCTCGGCGTTCGGCAGAAACTAAATAAACTTATTTTGTTTAGCCACGTCTAGCAAAATATTGAAAATCTTTCAAATGTATGATTGTTGTCTAGCAAATGATTTCTATTTGTAAAAGTTGTTTTTTTTTTGTTAGATTAATTAAAGTTATATCAGAACTACAAAAGTTAAGTTTTATTTCCTTTGATTATTCTACACTTGGGAGTTCAATACCGGTAGGCCTACTGAAGTTTTTCTCACTACTGTGAGAGTGAACAATTAATGTTATATAATATAATTTAACGTCAACTGATGTACTATATAACCCAACTGACTGAATAAAATAATCCATATCGATGCATAAACATAACATCAAAACTGTGTTATAAATCCAAGACTACCAACAAGAAAGTTCAATTTTAAATATGTGTTCCGGGTCCCTATATTATAGTTTAGATAATGTACCTATGAGAAAAAATTACATACAATACCATACACGAAAAGAGAAATTCATTTAAACATTTTGGTGACAATAAGGAAGTAAAAAAGTGCGATGTGTCGGTGGTCACAATGCTACTTCAATGCTATGGCCCACTGCGGTTGCCCACTTGTGGTGGGGGGAGCGGCGCGGCGGCGGCGGACCGTTTTCGTTTACCAGCCGAGCGCGATCCAGTTAGGTTATATACATCGATGGTCACAAGGACCAGCACCATTGTTATAAGGCCAGGGGTAGACGAGCAAGGTAAGCCGGCCTTGTCCTCAGAAGGCACCAGGAAGGCAATCGCAGCGGCCCTGAACCCGAGGGAAGAGAACATTAGGATTGCTAGGATTCGATCTGGCAGGGAGGGCTCCATCATTGTTGAAGCTGCGGACAAAATCAGTGCCACGAGAATTCTTAACAGCATGGCAATCTCTGCGGCTGGCCTCACATCACGGAGGCCGGAGGGCAAGAAGCCAAAAGTTACTGTATACGACGTACCCATTGAGGATGGTAATGGAGATGAGGCACTACTCAGCATCTTCCACCAAAATGTGGAAGGGATGGAACTGGACCAATTCAGGGCAGTGTTCGTTGTTGTTAAGCGGTTAAAATCCAGGAGGGAAGACAAAGAAAACTGGGTGGTGGAGCTGAGCGTTCCCTGCTTTAGGGCTTTGTCAGGAAAGGAGAGACTATTCATTGGCTTTGAGTGTTGCCGTATTAAAGATTACATTGAGACCACGCGGTGTTACAAATGCCAAAGCTATGGGCACGTGGCTTAGAAATGCAAGGCGACATCCCCTACCTGCGGTCATTGTGCCGAGGATCATGAATTCAGGGATTGCCCTAACAAGGACCGAAACCCAACATGCGCGCCTTGTAAGAGGGCCAAGCGTCTACATGACCACAACATCGTCAGCAATGCGTGCCCCGCCAACTTGAGAGCTCTGGAGGAGAGCAAAAGGAGAATCGATTATGGATTTTGAGCTTGAATCTCCTGAGCCCATCCAACCCCCCAGAAGCCCGGAGGTCCTTGAGGAGGCCTACATCATTCCTTGGGTCCCAAGTGAATGCAAGTTTTGCCCGAGTTGGCACCAAAGGCCAGGTGCCCTGGTCAAGCATCATCGTGCAGTGCATCAGGAAAAACGACTCTCGTTCCAATGCTTAAGATGTCGCAAGACCTTCAGTGGGCCACATGCGGCTGCGTGCCACACCCCGCGGTGCTCTGGCGACGCACCAATCCCAAAGCAGTTTCCTTGCCATTCATGTCAACAGCAATTTGACACAGAAAGGGGGCGCAGTCAGCACATCAGACACAGACACCCGGAAGCTAGATTTTTGGTGAGAGAGGCTGATGGGGACGGTGCCAGATGGCCCGGCAGTGGCCATCACATGGTGACTTGGACTCAGGACGAAGTTGAAGTTCTGCTGGGCAACAGACAACTGTTGGTGGGATCTAGATACACATCCAACTTTTCCGAGTTACTTCCATTGAAAACTCCAGCCCAAATCCGTGAGAAAGTAAGGTTGCTCGTCTCCAGCGGAATCCTGATCATGCATGGGAGAGTGGTTGAATTTCGGGAAGAGGAAGATGCCGTAGTAGAGGCCAATGTTCAGCCGGGGTTGGCTGAGGGAATCTCGGACGAGGTTCCTGAGACATTCGCAGATGCCGCTGCGGGTGAAGCAGTGGAAGTGTCATTCAACACGGGGACAGACATGGCTGCCACCGGCCTTCAGGGGCATTGGGGGAGGATCCTCGCGCAGCTTGGCTAAGGAAGGAACCAAATTCGGACTTGGCTAGGGAGCTACATGCCAAGTGGGCAGCTGAACCAGTGCTTGACTTGGATTGGATTGAAAACTTCATCATGAAAGTAACATCCGCAGTCAGGAGTCAGGCTGATAAAGGCAGGGATCTGAGAGGCAATGGAAGAGGTCGGAGGAAAGGTGCCAAAGCGCGTAAGAGGCAAGAGTATGCTGAGATTCAGGAACTATACAAGGCAGACCCAGCTCGATTGGCTGAGCTCATCCGCACCAATAGGCTTGAGAGGGGGCTTCAAAGGCAGGAAATCGAGCCTCCAAAACATGAGTTGGAGCGAATGTACTCTCAGCTCTGGGTGCCGCCCAGTGTGATCCGCCTGCCAGACCTGTTTTTGATGTCGAGATATTTTCTTTGAGTCCGATTAAAGCCTCAGACATTAAGTTGAGGATTAAAAAGATGAAGCCTAAGGGAGCGCCGGGTCCGGACGGGATCAGAAAGGAACACTTGACCAAATTCCAAGGGCTCACTCACATATTGGCTGGAATTTTCAATGCAGTTCTTCTAGCGGGGAAATACCCCAATGCCTGGTCAGTCAACACCACATCGGTCATTCCCAAGGAGGGAAAGGACCTTGCATTGGCTGGAAGCTGGCGTCCAATAACCATTGGAAACGCATTTGCCCGAATTTTAAGCGGAGTGCTTGAACACAGGCTTAGGAAGAAGGTGGTTTTAGATGTCAGACAACGAGGTTTTGTGGCTGGCAATGGCTGTTTCGCCAACACCAGATACCTTGATGAATTGATTTGGAGAGGGAAACGGTCCAGTTTGGCTGCAGCGGTGCTTGACATCTCCAAGGCCTTTGATTCGGTTCCGCATTGGGCAATTTCTGAAGCGTTGGAGGGAAGTGGCGCTCCACCAGCTCTCATCAGGGCCATAGACGGGATGTATGGCAGCTCTAGGACCATCTTCAAGAACTGTGGCGAATTTCAAGTAAACATAAAAAGGGGAGTCAAACAGGGGGGCCCATTGTCACCGCTTCTCTTCAACATGGTCCTGGATCCATTGTTGCGGATGATCGACCAGTCTGGGCTCGGCATGGATGTTGACGGGATGGGTGTTGCTGCCCTAGCGATCGCCGATGACATGGTCTTGTTAGCCAACAACGAAATTGATCTGCAATCGCTTCTCACCATGACCTGTCGGTTTTTGAATCGATTGAACATGAAGCTTTCTCCGGAGAAATGCTTTGCATTTGGAGTCAAGGCGGTCAACAAGTCTTGGAGAATGTGTCAGCCGACAGTCAACATTGATGGCAACCAATTGCATTGCGTGGATCATACTGAATCCTTCAAATATCTGGGGGGATACTTTGCAGTGAATAGTGGGCTGGAAAGTTGGAAACACGGCATGAGACTTGTCGAAGCGGTTGCTCGAGCACAGCATTTGCGCCTGAAGCCACGGCAAAAACTTGACCTCTTTTGCAAGTTCCTGATTCCTTCTTATCTTCATCTGTTGATCGGAGATCCTCCGGGACAGGGAAAGTTGGAGAAGCTTGATCTGGAAATTAGGATTGTCAAGGAAACTTTTCATCTGCCTATACATACATCCAGTCAATTTTTGTACTGCTCAAGAAGGGATGGTGGCATGGGCGTCCTAGAGATTAGGGATATTGTCAGGGCGGCTAACCTCAAGGGCCTGGCATCTTTGATAAATTCTGACGATCCTTTGGCTGAAAGGCTCTTCAGAGGACGGACAGAGACAATAGCTGTCAGAACGGCAAGATCGATGAGACTACAGTGGCCTTGCACCGTTGCTGAAGTAAACAAATGGAAGGAGAGAAGGAAAAAGGAGCGGGCGCTTGATTGGACAAGGCAACCAACCCAGGGCAAGGGAGCTCAGTTCTTTCGGGGCAACAAGATTGGCAACAGGTGGCTTGTCAGGCCCGATCTGGCTCCGGGAGAAGAGATTGATATGCTACGCATGAGGACTAACACCTTCCCAACAAGGGAATATCTGGCGAGACATGAAGAGATTGACACCACATGTCGTCGCTGCCGTTCTGACCAGAGTCTCTTGGTCATGTTTTGGGGGCGTGCCCAGCAGGGAGAGCGGCCAGAATTGGGAGACACGATGATATAGTTTCGTCGATTGAAAATCACCTCACCGGTTGCGGCCTGAGCTGTGCGAGAGAACAACTGTTTGCCACCAGCGAGGCATTGGAAGGTGATGAGGATGAAATGGCGAGTTGGCTGCGCCCTGACCTGGTGGTCAAGACACCGGGGGGCCATCATACTCGATGTCACCGTTCATTTTGAACAAAATGAATCTCTCAGAGAAGCTTCCAAGGAAAAGAAGGGCAAATATAAACGCATCGCTGATGCTGTGAAGAGAGACATGGGAGTTGGCGAGGTATCGGTATTACCAATTGTATTCGGCGCCAGAGGCTGTTTGCCAGCGGAAACAGAAAGGAATTTTGTTACACTCGGCATGGGAGACTTAAACACGTTGAGTTCCCTGATGACTGGAGTTCTCAGAAGTTCGGTAAGGATAGCCAGGGCTCATGTTGATTTGGCGAACCACTGAACCAAAGGGGTTCACTCCACATGAACTGCACATTTTGTTATGTTTGCCACAGTTATAAAAAGGTTAAGAAAAGGAAAAAGAAAGGGAAAAAAAGGCATGCAAATGATCTCACCGCATGCCTTCTTCATAGTTACCAGCACCAAAGTTACCATCATTCACAACACACCGTCATAAACACCAAGTTATTTCTACAGTTGTTAAGTTTGCTACGTTATAATTTATCCTCGTCATTGTTATTGTTGCCAACAGACCAATCTATTAAAAAAGGGGAAAAAAAGAAAAAAAAATTTTTGCATGGGGAATCATCGGATTGCATGTGCTTTCACAATCATCACAACATTATCATCATAGCGCCACAATCATTCATTGCAACGTCACCACACCATTCAGTTAAGTTGTCCACATCATCCCATTCATCATCAATCATACAGCATTCATCATTTCTTGTTCAGGATCAAACTCATCGCATTGCATATTTTTCTCAGTATTAATCAACATTCACCACAAAGACCACAAACATTGTCACCAGCTGTCAAGGACATTCATTATTGCATGCGTTTTCTCACAAGCACCAACACACCATCACTCAGCTCATCACAATCAGCATTGGATCTTCACCACTCTGTCAAGTCATCCACATCAGTCTCAATCATCATTCATCATCCATCAACCAGCATTTTTCACAACATTCAAGATCATGACATCGCATTGCATGCCTTGTGAAATCAGCAGTGCCACCAAGACCACAAACACTGATCAATGGCATCAGTTGACCAGTCACAACAATCAAAGGAGGGAACCCGCCCCACAAGTGGCGTGAGAAAATCACTGGTACCGCGGGTGTCAGGGCCCAACACTGGATTCTGTAGCCAGTGTCCTGACTACATGGTGTTGGCTTCGCGGGGGCAGTGGTTGCTACCTTTGGGCGCTATGGTAGGGATAGGACAGAGAGGAAGTGCGTCAAGATCTGCACAACATGCGCGTCACTGAGTCCGCCACGGCGGCCATTTCTCCACCCAGCTTGCTGGGGAATCAACAAAACTCAAACACTCACCCAAGACGGGGAATTGTGGGCTATTGCCCCCTAGGTTTTCGTAAAATTGGGCCTTTAGAGAAGACAAGCTATACACCAGGAAGAGCGCCAAAGAAGGAAGGATGGTGGATCCAGCGATAGTTTGGAAGCTCTGTGTCAAGCCTGCCGATAGGGATTTGGTCCTCCATCAAAATCACGACCTCGAGATCGCCGGACACCTCTGGGTACGGAAAAATGCCAATCAAATACAACAGAGATACTATTGGCTCGGGATGTTGAAGGCTGTACGATCCTACGTAAAGAGTTGCAAAGTATGCCAAGCTCACAAGGTAGAACAAACGAAGCCTGCGGGCAAGATGGTCTTCCATAAGCCACAGGGACCGTGGTACACGGTTACAGCCGACTTGATCGGGCCCCTGCCATGTTCAAAGAAAGGGGCAAGATTTGTGTTAGTTGTTCAAGATGTTTTTACGAAATGGATAGAGCTGGCACCCCTCCGAGCCACAACCACTACCGCTGTCTCCAGTACGTTTCGAAATATCATATTACTAAGATATGGTGCTCCCGAGATAGCGATCACTGATAGTGGATCCCAGTTTACGTCAAGCATTTTATTTGGTGAGGTTTGCTCAACGGTTGGAAGATTAAACCACAGGCAATGGAAGAAACCCTATGTCTGTGATTGAACACCAACTCACGGCGCCATATACCCCCTCCAAAAGAATCCGGTGGAACGCTCGAATAGAGTACTCCAGACCATGATAGCACTAGCACAGTACGTAAAGGAGGATCACCGGACCTGGGACGAGTTTCTCAATGAATTTTGATACGTGATAAACACGGCAAAGCACGACGCCACTGGTTTCACGCCAGCCCTGTTGAATTTTGGTCCGGAGCTCAGGACTCCTAACGCCTTTCACGATCCCGTTGAAGTTTCGTCAACAGACTAAGATACGGACCCAGCGGTCATCCATCCGACAGAAAACCGTAAAGAATGGAACGTTTCCAGCACCTCGTGAGGAAGTGTAGGGTTAACATCGAGAAAAAGCGAGCCGTCAGCATGCGAAGTATTATAATTAGCACAGTCGTGACATCTGATATAGTCTTGGGGATCGAGTCTGGGTGAGGCAACATCTTAATTCAGCCACCGAGGGGTTTGTGGCAAAGTTGGCAGCCCGTTACGACGTATCCTACGTTGTTAGGGCAAAAGTGGGAACCAACATTTACGAACTCGGAGGGCAAAACGGAAGACAAACGACACGGGCTCACGTTAAAGATTTGATGAAATGGGTGTCAGAAGTTCAATGCCACACACCCAATGTATACATGGGCACGCCTGCGACGCCTGCTGAGTAAGCGGTTCAGGTTCGGCGGGCATGTGAGTACCCTAGAAATAAGAAGTAGGTAGCTGAGTCTAGCATGTATAGTATCGTTGTTTGCCAAAACAGATGCTTCCAAACACTAAAGCATGTGTTTTGCTTCCAGAGCTGCATGCTAAATGCTTGTTGCCAAATCGCACCCTGTAGTTTGCTTTGCACTGCCATAATCACACCGTAGCTTTCTGTAGTTCATTCCCCGCTTCTTGCACGTCCCTCATTAGTATGCTTGTTTGTTCATTTCACAGCCCTTGTAAATAAATCATCGAATTACGACATGGCCTTTGTAAAAAGACAACTCCGCCCTGTAGAGAAAGTCGCCTCGGAAGACCAAGAGTGCCTATTCCCCGGGCGTTTGGTGGATGGGGAAGTGATCAGTGCTTTCCTACGCCACGCCTTGTGGAGCGGAGGAGTTGCAACCGACCTTCGTTGCCTCATGTGATAAAAGTGAATACTTATTTTCCGCCGTTTTGAAGGCATCCTCGGCACGTCAGTGGGAAGGATTTGATAAGGTGCAAAGACACCATAAGAACTTGAATCTTTTGGACTTTGACATAATCCTTGTCCCCGTCCATGAACCTCGATTGCGCCACGATGGAGATTGGTGGCTGATGGTGGTGGACATCAGGACAAACACGATCAGTGCCTACGAATCTGTGCCAGGGTGAGACCAGACCAAGGATTTGGAGATCATGAGGGCGTATTTAGATTTTCAAGCCGAAGTCGCCGCCCCAACTCGGCCCAAACGGGAATGTCTGTTGTGGAAAGGGCGCGCTTGTCCAGCCCAGACGAACGGCACGGATTGTGGTATTGTAGTATGTGCAGTAGCGGCGGAAAGTTCACAAGGAGGGCCATTGGTAAATTGCACAGTAGATGCGACGGAAAATATCCAGGGCGCTGCGAGCTTCAGCAATCTGGGGTGACGAACGCATGGAGGAAGATTTGTTCCTAGGGGAGGTCGATTTGGACTTTGAAACGTTAGCGTGGGAGTTAGAACGCATCGCACCACCTGTCCCGATGGGGATTCTAACTGCAGACACCAGTAGCCAAGGCGAATGGGACGATTGTGCCCTGGACGACCCTTCGTCCGCTATCACAGCCGCACCCGTGACAGAGAGAAGTAATGAGGATACACAGAACAAAGAAGAGGGTGCAGGGACAAAACCGAACTTATAGGATGACGGAAGAAGAGGACAGCATGGAGCACATGCCGGCGTACCCTACACTGTCAATATCACCTGGGAGGCTACGGGATTGGGTCAGCGTGACATCTTCAGAGAGTTTCGAGGTTATCAGCGAACCGGAACTGCCGTCGAGTAGTCAACTCAGCGAGACGGGTCAGCTACCTACGACCCAACCCATGGATGTTGACTTCCAGTGGACAGTGATTCTCCAGAGACACCGATGCAAAAAGCATCAAGAGGAGGCGAGAGTGCGAGCACACCGGCTACGAAGCCCAAGGAAGGTGCCACCAACCGCCCTGCAAGGACGCGAAGGAAAAGAAGAATAACGAAGGTGCGAATTCCGGGGAAAAAACACGTTCAAGAGAATTAATATCCGGAAGTAGGGACTGGTGCCCTACATACGGTGAACCCACTGTAAGGGTGAAGAGTTTTGATTTGTTTTGAGAGAAGTTTTATTTTCTTTGCCTCGTAGAAGATTGCGGAGGTTTTCAGATCCCAAGGGTTGGATCCTAACAGCGAAGAAGATGGCTGAAGACGATAAGTTTGAGTTAGAAGAATTTTTATTTTTGATTTAGAAGAAGATAAAAATTTTTTTTCCGTAACTTCTTATTTTGTTTCCACGAACTGAGTGGAGGATGTAAGCGTTGTTTTTTTACACCTCACATTTTTAAAGAATATCACAATTGGAATCGGAAGAAAATTTTTTCGTCGAAGACCGAAAGTAGTACGAAAGACCAAAGATTTTGAGGTTAAACATTGTGAGGCGAGGCTCAAGCAGTTAGCGCGAGCACCGATGGAGCCGCCACCGAGGCCGAGACAGACTGCCAAATAACTGCCGGGTCATGCGCAGAAACCACTTTTGGCAGTTTATACCACCCTACGCCTTCAAGCCATATTTCATCAAAATCTAACAAACATTTCTCAAGCAAGTTATTACATTTACGGACACACAAATATACAGGGTTAGTAAAAAGTGTGGAGACCCCCTGTTATTTTTTTAACGGCCCATACTAGAAAAACTAAACTCGGCACACCTTTATGGCATGTTATGAAGTACTTTTTGGGCATAACCGTCACTCTTGGTGTACATCCCCAAAATGGGGGATTTTGGGGGAAACTAAAAAATTTCAAATACAAAGACCTATCGAGTGACCTCTCATTTTGAAGTCCCAGGTAAAAGAAAACCAAAAACGCAAACTAGAGGTCTTTATCTCAATCCAGTAAAAAATGGCAGCCAATTGAAATTCTCAGAAGTTGAATTTAACTTGCAGCTTTCCAAGTCTGGAGACCCCCTGTAAATTTTGTAGCGGCTCACACTAGGAAAACTAAACTCTACACACCTTTTTGGCATGTTACTTTTTAAGCCTAATAGCCACTTGCTTACCAAACCCAAAATGGGGGATTTTGGGGGAAACTCAAAAGTTTTTAACGATAAGCCCCATCAAGTGACCCCTCATTTTGAAGGTCCTGTTAAAAGAAAACTAACAACGCAAACTAGAGGTTTCTATCTCATTTCAGTAAAAAATGGAAGGTGATTGAAATCTTTAAAATCGGAAATAACTTGCAATTTTATATTGCACTGGCTGCCATATTTTACTGTGTTAAGATAGAGACCTATAATTTGTGTTGTTAGTTTTCTTTTATTATGACCTTCAAAATGAGGGGTCACTCAATGGGGCTTATCATTAAAAAAAATTTGAGTTTCCCCCAAAATCCCCCATTTTGGGTTTGGGAACTTATGAGAATTTCAATCGGCTGCCATTTTGTACTGAACTGAGATAGAGACCTCTAGTTTGCGTTGTTGGTTTTCTTTTACAAGGACCTTCAAAATGAGGGGTCACTCGATGGGTCTTTGTATTTCAAATTTTTTAGTTTTCCCCAAAATCCCCCATTTTGGGGATGAACACCAAGTGGCGGTTATGCCCAAAAAGTACTTCATAATATGCCATAATGGTGTGCCGAGTTTAGTTTTTCTAGTATGGGCCGTTAAAAAAATAACAGGGGGTCTCCACACTTTTTACTAACCCTGTATATATAAAACTTAAACATACGCAATATATATATATATATATATATTGGGGTGAGTGTGTGTGTGTATCCAATTATAACATTTTGGACGGATGATGTTTTAGCCTCTGGGGACATCAAAATAAAAAGTATATCAGTCCTGGGCCTAGGTCTTACATTGAACAGTCAGGTCTTACATTGAATTAGGTAAAAGCTAATTCCCTAAAGAGAAATTCGCTAAAATCTTCCTCTACTTTGGAGGTCCTAGGTGTAATAAGGTGAAAAATAAAACTGTGAGGTGCAGTATTTGGAATCGCTACATTCTTGTAGCTCTCCTCCCAGCTACACTCTCAAACGAGCTAGGTTGGAGCTACTAGCCTGTATTCTATAGGTTTTGATAGCTAGCTCTTGCGAGTTCACATGTGCTTGGTCTTATTTGTTTCAGGGCTTACAGTAGTAGTATAGGACCTTGATATGCTGTAATAGTAAATTGTGCGTTAACAGGTAAGTTCCAAAGGAATATTATGAACGTGAAAAATAAAACGCTTGATAACCCCCTAACCAAGCAATAAGGAAGTTAAGTCTGTTTTTACTCCAGACTGTATTTTTTCTGCGTTCGAAAAAATATATTCTTTATAAACTCATTTTTGAAATCGTTGTTATATTCCATATCCAGCTCAATGAAAATGTCACAATCCAGTCACTTAATGCTTTATTATTGTTGTCCCAAAACTGATGGGTCCTAAAAAAAATGTATTCAAATAAATCAAGTAAATTTAAAACGCTCAAAAAACGGGTTCCTTTACTTTCTGCACTTACCTAACTTGATTCTGTTACGCATCTTTCTTTCTAAAAATGAGAAACAGATATATTCATGTCACATAATGGCTGTCCTATTATAGCATACAATGCAAAGGAGAAATCTCCTCTGAGAAGATTGTTAGAACGTAGGAGCATTATTCTTGTTTGCCTTGTTATACTGTATTTTCCAAACTTAGGATATATTTAATACCACCCTCTGTTATATTTTTGTAAAGAGGTTGGTGGCCACTTTTAAAATTGTATTTGACCCTTAGAGGCCTGTGCATGAATTGTATTAAGCAAATCATGTAGTAAACCGGCACAGTACTTATAGTTAGAATGAACTGTGTGGATAATAAATATTACATAAATATTACAGGCAGCATACTGGGACTCCGTCTCATCTAAGACACAGGAAACATACTAGTAGTATGTTTTCTGTGTCTAAGAGCACGAACCTCCATGTAGAATACAAATCATTTAAGGGTACTACTGCCTGATAGATAAGTTTTAGTTTGATAGGCTTATTTTCCATATCTATGTTTGAAGTTCTATTTTTGTGAAGTTAAAACTATGTTATTTAAGGGTTACTGTAAAAACTAATGGTTAGGCCTATTCAGTTTTGACAAAATAAAATCAAATTATTTAGTATAGTTTTACCATAAATAATTTGTGATGACTAACCACATCTATAACCACGTCAGAGTGGACGTTGTGTTTAATATAAAACACAAAAGTTATATTAATGGTTAATAATGTATTATGATGCTACAACTTGCTCCAGTGATCGAGGCTGTTTAACATTTGTATTGAAACACGTATTTTTGTCGAACAAACACAACAACAACAAACGTTTTATAAATATCTTGTTGACATTTAGTTAATAGTTTTAATACTTAATAAGGCTCCACAATGTTTACATAAAACCTTCCTAGATTGCCAAGTTCCGACTGCCAAACAGTTAATGAATAAATTTATTTTGGCAACGCTCTTGTACCATGTTTTAAATTACAAAACATAAAACCATTCATATTCAAAACATAAAAAAATAAATACATTTATTTTACAGTGAGCAAACGAAGGTAGATATTTACTCACTTATGTATTATAACTTTAACTAAAATAACGTTTTTCCTGCGTATATTGACCACTTATTGTTGCATTGTAACTGTATTAAAAATCCCCATCCATTGTTAAAAGGAATTCATGACATTACAAGCATACACATATTCTTTATATATATAACCTAATGTTTAAACGGTAGTACCCATATTTTGACCATCCTATTTAGGCATTTCGCAGTGGATTACGTTCAAAAGTAGATAAATATATCCAAAAGTACATTACCAGTACATGTTGACCACAATGTTGAACATGTATAATACAACACAGCGTAGTGGACATTTATGTAAACCATCAGAAGGTTCAATACAAACTGATTTGCAGCTTGTTAAGAGATGTAATTGATAAAAAAATTTACATGAATTATGATGATGTATCTTGAACTTCTTCCCCAACGTTAAAACGGATAAAATTAATTTATCATCCATATTGTTGCTGAAGAACTAATTGACTGCTATTGGAAAAATATTAACACGGGTTCATAAAAAAAAAACAACATAAATGTCATGCTAAGGAAAGAGCTTAAAATTGGAACTTGCAAGCAAACGTACAGCCAATCAAGTGTTGGACATAAACAACACATACCATGACCAGAAGTGCAAGAAGCAGGTGAACATGGAGCAGTAGGAGAGAGACCGCAAAGGAGCTGCAGAACATTTGTTGGTACTATTAAATCTCGATATATGTCACAAATATTCTTTGTTTCACGATTTCCTTAAATTTTAAATAAATATTAAGCAGAAATTACATTATTTAGCTGATCATAATGTTAACAAATAAATTTGTAATAAGGATATCATGGGAACTTTAAAAGCCATTGGGTCAGAGCCCAAGGGTCTTTTTTCAAAAATGTGAGGTCAGTTTGCAATCCTAACCACCTAGACAAACATTTTGGTAAATAATATGTGGGGTTAAATCTTAAAACAAAAAAAACCTTATTGTTCACTAAGTTTCATGAAGCATGTTAATAATATACAAATTAACAAGTTAATAAGGGGAGGTCAGCATTTGTTCGAGGAAAAATCTAATCACTATAACTAAAAATATTATTTAACATAAGAAAAAATGTTTAAACAAATACATCTCAGTTTGTTTTTTCTTCAAATCAATCAAGGAATCCAAGTCAGCTGTTATTTGCTGCCAAGTTCTGTTTTTGTTGTATTTGCCAAAGTAAACAACATTTAGTTGGTGTCGTTATTCTCTATTTATGCATATTGTTAGGAAATGCAATTCAAGTAGAAAATTCACAGGCAACAGATTTACAAGGCCCAGTGCTGAAAGATGTAACATAGGCCAAACTCCTCCCTCTGCTGCTCAACCTGTAGGCCTACAATCATCTAGTTCGAAGAAACTTAAAAATTCGAAACTTCCTAAAGACTATAGTACACATGATGTAGATAATGTAAATATAGTTGTTAGTGTACCCATTTTATCCAGTTTAGTTTAAAGATTTACCAGATGTAAAACGTGCTCCAATACGGATTCCATTATTTTGCGTATCGATGAAAACTATCAGAATGGTTTGTGCCATAGGATTAATATTGAATGTAATACCTGTAAATCTAGCCATACACATTTAACTAGCAATACAGTTTTAAACCAGTCGAAGTTGAATATCAGGCATGCATACGCCCTTAGATCGATTTGTAGGGGAACAGAGGCAGGAAAAACCCTTTCTGTGATAATGAACAAAGTGATAATACGATACACAAGGTATTTAGGAGAGTACAGACCGGTCGCGCGGAGCGGTCAAACATCTGTCAAAACTGGCAGACCGGTTGCGCGGAGTGGTCAGTTTAGGGTAGTGAACGTTTGTGCGCAGCAGTCAGAATATTAGTCGGTTGAATGATTTGTTATTCCCGTTGTTATAACTACCTCTTAAACAAACATATCCTCCAACTTCTCAATAAACCAAAATTTATGAACTTAATATACTGGTTGTTCGAGTTTCAAACTACTGATGTCAAAAATATAAAGAAATATATCATGAAAAAATATCATGTTGTTGAGTTTTAATAAAAACAAATCAGTTGTTAAATCTGTTTTTAATTTAGCTTTTATTAACAAAACATCAACAAATAATTAGAAAAATCAAAAGAAATAGAAATCGATTTCAGGTAAATAACAAAGAAAGAAATAAAAAAATCTACCGAATAACATCTGGTAAGAAATTAATCGCACATACTTAAAAGTAAAAAAAGAATATCTGCTAAATGAAACTTTGTTGACCAGGATACCAAACAACCTAAATTCCACAAATTTAACAAATAGCGTAACATTAAAATTATAAGTTACAGAACCAAAGGAAACAGAATAATTAAGATTAAACCAAAGAATACGTCATATATACATAAAAATCTGAAGAGTCCTTATCATGTTTTAAATAGCTAAATTTCTAAAAACCTTCAAGAAAAGTTGTTGACAAAGGTTTGCAATTAGATAATCAAAAGTTTAAAATTGCTAAATTATGTAAAATCAAATTATATTTATCCAAAAGAAATAATGTAAATAAATTTGCCTATTTATTAAACTTTACATTTTACTTCAAGGAAAATAGTCCTATTAATTGTGCTCAGTGGTACGTATTACTACATTATGTACAGTTTTACAATTGTTATAAGTTTCTTTTACTGTAAAAAGAACATTTTCTAATGAAATCCAATCGTGACATTTTGTGCTCTTTGTACTCAATTTCAGTGAGGGCATTCATTTTCTTAACATATTTTGAATTGGTTTGTTTCCTTGGGGTGCTGGTGTTGGATTACACATAGGTCATTACTTGGACTCCCTTAAGTGCTTCGTTAACAATACAAATGTTTGGGCTCAATGCGTTAAATATTTTCCGAACGAGGAGTGGAAGGACTCGCATGCATTGGCAGGCCTGTGAAGGCAATGTTTGACGATGCCCACATTGTTGGAGGGAGGCGTCCATCTTCCTGGATATAGAAGTCTCTGAGGTAGTCTGCAGTGTGTGTGCAGTAGTGTGCGTGTGACATCGATGTCTTCGTTTTTGTAACCCTGACGATGCCGTATTTACGGCGAAACATGTAGGTTGTTAACCTCAAACAACATTTGGACTACTTGACGAGGTATAGTACCATTTTTATAGTCAAGATAATTGTAATAAGCTGCCGTAAATAGAACACTTGCAGCCGCTAGGTCTTCATACTTGGTGCCGTTCGCGAGCTACGCGCTCGCGTATCGACTCGCTGAAGCAGTAGCAGTCAATTTATATTAAATGTCAGTTTACATTTTTTCAGTTTTGATCACAAGATATACACATTAATTAAAAAAATATAAAATGAGAAATGAGAATTGATGTAATTTAGGTTAAATTAACTCAAAGTACGTACACTAGTACAGTGCTATTTACGGATCTAATATCACATCCCCCGTTCATGCTATTTCTGAGTTATATACATACCGCATAAATCAAATGTTTACCTGTATTTACCAGAAACATTTTGCAGGTACCGTAAAATCCAAAACTTGGGTTTGGTGAAAACCGTGTGCTCCCACTATCTCCGCGTTCCGATATCTCCGAACCCAAATCTGTCCCGCTATCTCCGAATTCTTGAGTGACCCTTATAATCCAGTCACTGACTGCGTTGTTAGCTGTCATTGCATCCACGGCTGCGAAGCCCCGTGGATGGAAGATTTGATGAAAATTTAACCCGTGGGTTAGGTTAGGTTAGGTCAGGTTAGGTTAGGTTAGGTTAGGTTAGGTTAGGTTAAGTTAAGTTAAGTTAGGTTAGGTTAGGTTTGGAAAGTCTAAAAGCAGGAAGTAACCGAGGATTATAGGGGTCACTCTGAAATTCGGAGATAGCGGTACACGGAGATATGGGGACGCGGAGATAGCGGGAGGTAACCGGTGAAAACCTATAGGAATGTCAAAAAGGAACACCATTTAGCGGAAGAATCATCTTGGTTGCGGCACATCTTTGGCTTGCCATTCTTAAGCCATAATGAAGTTGGCGACAGTTTCGCAGAAGACTTTGTATCAGACATGCCGGGAAATGATAGGATCCAGCAGTTTTCGGACTATTTGTTAGATACATATAACTCTGATGACGCCATATTCCCACCTCACATCTGGGCTTCTTTTACCGATGAGCCTGTTACAACAAACCCATGTGAGAGTTTTCACTCCCATTTCAAGAACAAGTTTTATCAGGCCCACCCAGATGTGTTCACGTTTACAAGGCAATTGTTGTCCACCCAGACCTTTGTTTATATTAAGCTCCAATCAGTTCACGAACCTCTTCAAATAACTGGGAACAAACAATATAGGGAAAGACGAGCAAGACTTCTTTCTTCAAAGGAAAAATACACTAATGGTGAAATAGGAAGGAAACAATATGTAGTAACGGCTTCAGTCAGTGGCAGAGTTTAAGAGAACACGCCGCTAAATCCGGTTATTGCGGACAATTTATGTGTTTCATGAATTTACTTATTTTTTCGTGTTTCCGATTGAAACTGTAGTATATTTTGTAAATATTTAAAATTGAAATGCGGTCTTGATGTACATCATTTTGTTTGCAGTCAAATATTATTCATATCTTGATTTTATATTTCATCACTGTTTACGTTCATTTTTATTTAATTTTTAATTTTGTTGTGTAATGCAACTTCTGTATACAATTTTTGATTTTAAATGAGATGTTTTGTTATAGCCTACATAGTTTTCACTGGGCTATAGCACTGGGCAATTTACGCATGTGTCCTGATTGTACTTATTTTTCGTGACTTCCATTTGTACTGTTTAGTATATTTTGTGGATATTTTAAATTGAATTGTGGTCTTAATGAAGATATTTTTTGTTCAATAATATACGTTTCTTACTTTTATATTGATATTGTTAACCACATAATGAACTTGAAACTGTTTCAGTTTCTTTATTTACACCTTTTTAATTACATTTTTGTTGTTTACTGTACTTTATGCATATTATAGATTTTGAATGGGTTTTTTTTTTATTACAGCAATATTATTTTTTTTTTTTTGTTCTTTACTAGTGCAAATTCGTAATTGCAATATTTTTATTTTTATACGTTTTGCTAACTTGTTTTGTTTACGATTTTATTTTATTGTATTTATTTATTGACAACCTTTATAACATGTACAGTTTGAATAAAATAAAATCCGCTTTTTGTATTACTAGATTTGATTTGTGATTATATTCAAATCTATCTAGGAATACATAAGTGGATATTGAATCGCACTGCTAGACGCCTAGGGATAAGCAACTGCTGACAATTCAACAATACAAATATTGACGGCGATTACAAACCAATTATATTCCTATGTACCTAGAAGGTTTATTTATTTATATATTTGTGTATTTATTGTTATCTGTACATTTCGTATATTTTTACCGTGCTATGTTTTTGTAGTATAGAATAGATCAAAATTGGTTTTACATAATGTACTTGTGTTATGTGTAATTTAATCAAATATGGTTCGGATTTCTAAAAAAAAGAATTATCATTATTTTGTACGTCTTACCAATATACGCGCACGAATTAATAATAACATCCCACTATTATGTATACTATTTATTATGTTCTGATGAATAACTGCAAGCTGAAACAATCACAGCTTAAACAGTACTATTAGGGCTAAGCAGTACACTCTCGACGAGACGAGACGGAGCAGGCGAGGGCAAACTATTCGGAGGGAATTCCTTCCCCGCCCGCCGGGAGAAATATCGTACCTGCTCCAGGTAGAAAGTTGGTGAATTTTGACATTAGAAACGACCCCAAAAATGTTGGTGAATTTGGACGTAGCCGCAAATTCCATTGCCTCAGCCTAAGACATCAGGTCGGTGAATGCATATCTCAATTCTTTAGCATCAAGGAGACTGAGCCCAAACACTGTTTGAAGCCACTTCCGACATTCCGTGTTATTCTTGTAGTGGTTCGTCAGTCCCAACTTTGTATGTGTCTGTACTACGCCTGTGACAAGTGGAAACGACATCCAGTTATTGCTGCCTGTGGCCGCGATGATTTAACTGCGTGTATTATAGCTTCCTCAAAATCAATCACAATCTTCGTTGGTTGTAGGAGAGCCTGCAGTTCCAAGCACTTTTTATCGATGTGTTGATAAGCCTAAAAAAAACACAAATAAATAAACACTGAAAACATCTAATCCCTGTTCGTTCATTAATGGCATGTATATATGTCATGAATATGATACATTGAGATATATATATAGTTTAGTATAGCGAAACACGCCCACTTCTTAACTTTGATTACTGATTATAACCATAGACTAAGCAACACATTATAGCGTAATTAAAAGACGTAACAGAAAAATATTCAAACTTTATTGAAAACTTAGTACCTAATACACTAAAATATAGGTTTGAACACAGTAAATAACTTTATAGAGGGGTTGAAACGAACGTTCGCAAGTATTTAGGTCAAAAGGAAGTGTAAGGGTTACCAAGATTTCCACTCCGGGTCAGCAATTAGAGTCAAAATAAACGAGGGTTCAGTGAAATATCATGAGAAATTGAGCGACAGCATGAAATTAAAAATTCTTCCAGTAATGTGAAGGGACAGAATTAAAAACCTTTTTGATAATGACGACAGTCTCATTTTATATGGGAATAAAATGAGTGAGGGCAGTTATGAGGGAATTTGCAAAGGAGTGTTGGTCAGAGAACTTTAAACTTCTCACGGGAACCAGACTGTGAAAACAGCTGGCAGCAAGCCTCAGATACCTTAACCCGACAGATGAGGATTTGAGACTTTTTGTCGAGTCCATGGGTCATACATACAAAACCCATATAACCAAATACCGTGTGAATGATCCTGCATTTCATGCTGGCCGAATAGGAAAAATGCTAATTGCGATAGACGAAGGAGCAATTAGCCAATATGCTGGAAAAACCATAGATGACATAGATGAACAACCTTTCCCAAGGTCTCCTGGCCAAGGGTTGGTCGTAAAATATTTTTGCTGGGAACCTGTCCCAGGGTGCTTGAGGATTACTACTGGGATAGGTTGGCCGCCCTAGTCAAAATATTTAATGGTCGACCCTAGACTAGTAGAACCTGGGAAAGGGGTTGAAAAGTACGTAATCATAAGATACTAGTACTTAACTAAAGCATGCATAAACTTGTTATTTCTAAGCTGAAACATAAGTTTCGAATACAAATAACAACACTTTTAAAGAATATCTTTGCGCTTCCGGGATCATACATGGAGAATTCAATTATGTCCCATATTAAAAAAAATGCTACATTTGGTGCATATTGATAATATTTCGGCTTCATTATCAACATTCTTGTTATTCTGTAAAATATATATTCACGTATCCACTATATTATACATTTTCTTAATTTTAGAAACACTAGTATGAATATTAAGTTGACATAACATCTTAATCTGTTAAAACACCCATGAAATCATAATACTTATCAATTTGATCAATGCAAAATTTTAATAACATATCTATTGGTTGTATCCTATGCCAAAGAAGTAAGTGGCAAAGAAATACCATCACCTCAAAATACCTGCAGGATAAGCGAATTTCCATGTGCCTCGTAGGATTTTCAATTAAATCTATTTAAGGTAGATCTTACCATGAGACCTACGGTAATAGCTACTTCCCTATCGAGAATTTCGCTAAAACTGCGGGGCACTAAAGTTTAACAAACTAATTTAATGACAAAGATCAGGGGCCGCCAACCTGTCCCACCCCAACCCCTAATTAGTGACGGGAAAGGTTGTCAATCCCTGCAAAACAGGTCAGCAATTCGCAGGTCAATTTTAACCCTGGGAAAGGATGACCGTTTCCCCACCTAAGTATGGGGGTTGAAAGGATTATACACGGTTTGATGAGCAGAGTGACCGCTGCGCGCGACTGGCCTCTACCCTTGAAGGGCCATAAAACTAACCCTCGTCAAAAATCTTACCACTCCGCGCAACCGGTAGGTGCCCATTTAGGAGGCGGAGATTCCAAGGGTGAACAAACAAAGATCTTTGCCTAATCTTCCTTTGTTTCAGTTATAGAGAGCAAACCTTATGGTGATAATGTAGAGATAAAAAACTAGAATATGTTGGGCACGTACAGAAGAGACTAGGCACTAGACTCAGAAGCTTAAAATTATCGATGGAAAAACTAAGTGATGTAAAAGTAAGTGGTGGTAAAGGTCGGTGAACTTATGTTGAAATTGGCAATCTCCAAAGATATCATAGCCTAGATATAAGGAGGATACAAAGCATGCAAAATGCAGTTTAGGCCACATACTTACATTAGTGTCAACTGACGACAACACCCAAACCATTTATATCCAGAAAATGAAGGGACGTGGTGTAATATAATCTATCTAAATACACCAACAAACACAAAAATCCCTACCAATGGCTGTGATGAATGAGATCGAACACATATATGAGAACTTGACTGATGAAAAACTTCTCGAACGATGTTTACATGGGAAGACTCAAATCCCGAACCAGATTTTTAATAACTGTATTTGGAGGAGAGTCCCTAACACTGACTTTGTTAATCTAAACACTCTAAAACTAGGAGTCATAGGTGCAGTAATTTGCTTCAATTGAGGATCCATATATAAGGTGAATGTTCTACAAAGGTTAGCCATCAATCCTGGGATGTTCTTGATTGAAGGCATAGAATTAATCGATCGACGGAGGATATTAAACCCTGAATAAGATACCAAAATCAGAACAAGGAGGGGAGGATCAGAAGAAGGTTATTAAATAAGTCAAAGGACGAGGTGGACTTAAAAAAACAGCACTATTTGCCAGGAGGATTTTACAAAGGTAAGCTGAATGAACATGATACTCGGTTACGAATACATAGGTACATTTATCTCATGAACTATTATTCCTATTCACTTGAATCTTTTTACCATGTCTTGTTTTGTGACAACAATAAGTAAAAAAAAACATGTCATAGCGCTGTAGTATTGCCCATATTTTGCTAGCGCTTCCTTGTCTGCGGCTATAGAACCACGAACCATGATATTAAAGACTTTAAAACTGCAAAGCTCAACTTAAAGGCACACGTCATGAGCACGTATCACCTGTTTGTGAGGCTATTGCGATTTTGGGTATTTTTGGAACTGCTTGAGGCTGTGGTACCAACGCATACGATTCTCAACGAGCCTGCCTTGTCGAAGAAAAATAGGTGGCCACAAAAGGTTGTTGGCCTTTGTAGCACCTTAACATACTGGCAACCAGTAGCCTTAAGAAAACCTTACAAAGTTACTTACGAATAATACTGATTTGTTTACATTACCATTGGCTTTTGTCTATGATATTTGTCATGTTATTTGTTATAAACTATGCATGTTTATAAGCAAGCTAATGTTTTCGTAGTTTTGCCTTGTAGTTTCAAAACTAAGATTTTGATCGTTTTAGTCTATACCAGGAGTCGTCCAAAAACCAATTTGTAACGCAGGAGTGCTTGCAAATAAAGATATTGACATTCATTTTTGTTGTACATATACCGGTTTATGGAATACATCATGAAATTAAGTATATTGCATTTTTTATATAGTAAAGGGTGTGTTACAATTTGTAATAAAGATCGGTCCTTAGCTAGAGCATGGCTCAATTTCGAGAAATGAAGTAAACAACTGTCTTCTTGATAGAGAAATGGGGTTAAGCTCCCGCTTACTCTAGGTGTTTTCATCGTGTTCTTCAACGTGAATTAAGGGCAGTGGTGTGAATTATAGGTATCAACGTGAATTATAGGTAGTAGTGGTGACCTGGTGGAAACGCGCGTAACAGCTGTCGGGCAGATGTTAGCAGATGTTACAAAGTTAATTAGTTGAAAGGGTATTCGGAGGAAATTACGTAAGAGCAGGTGGTTTTGATCGTACGTCACTTGTGACGTATGTGGGTACTGTTTTAATTGTTTAATGAGTAAAACACAGTTTATACAATTAAATGATGGATTTAGTTAAATTCATAGTCAACAGTACTGTGTAGTATTCTAGTAAGGTCAGCGGGGCGCGGCGCGGCGCGGCATGGGTGACTCACTGGTCGCCGCGGAATTGGGTTAGTTGGACGGAGGAAAGTTTGGTCAGGGTCGCGGCCACGCCCGACCTTGTTACTCAACCTTCGCGGAGCTGTACCCAGATTTGGATAGTATCCACACAGTTCGCGTTTGGACGTAGTGGCGGAGTGTTGCTCTCTGTACGGTGCTGTGTCTACCGTTAGCTGTATCGTTAGCTGTATCGTGTGCTCGTGTGTGTTTTGGAACTATGTGATATAGCAGCTTCATCTTGTACCCACAAATGAGGTAGGCCTAATGTAAAACCAAATATAATTCTTATCTTATGTTAGAGGTCCTAAAAATAACGTAAAATTAAATATTGTTTATATATCTTTAGAAAAATTAGTAGTAGTAGTATATTACGGGTTTTGGAGACCATGTTTATATTTTGTTAAATAGTTTGACAGATTAACCTTTGTGGTCAAAATATCTTTATATAATGGAGTCTTTAGAAAGACTGATACCTTTTGTACGTAAATTATACCCAATTCCATGTGTCCTGACTTGTGTGAATCAAATAAATTAGCTTTCCATCTTCAACGTCAGGAGGATTTGATACGTTTAATTGTGTCGGAAAGCAAACCTCTAAAAACTTGTTGTCATAAAAGAAAATAAATGTTTTACCATTTTCATTTTGTCTTTGTTCTACTAATTGATAATGTTTGTTTTGTAACAGATATTTAAATGTTACTTTTTCTGTTTCTATTGGACTTACTAGTTGAGGAAGCTTCATTTCTTGACATATGGCTTCGGGTGATAATTGATTAGAATAATTTGATCCTGATGCATTCCAATGTAGTGGTAATTTAATTTGCTTCTGAAACTTTAGACGTAGTGAAATTGACTTGCGAAAATTGCTAGTTTTAGAAGTAGTAGATTTCTTTAAATCTTCTTTTATTCTCTTTAGTTTATCTTGTGTGATTGTACTTGGCTTATCCATAGTTAACATCAGAACAGAGCTAGCATATGTGAACAGTCTTCGTTGAAGGTTCGACACTGAATGATGTGATGTTGGAGGTTTGGAGACTTCCTTACTTAGTAGGTAGAATTACCCGACAGTAGGGAAATTTACCCGCGAAGCAGGGTAAACCTCCCAACCGGCCCCCCTCCCAACTGGCTTGCGGATAAAAGTAGTGGCAGCGAACGGACTGTAGTCAGTCTCACCCAACTGGCACAGCTGACTGGTTGAGTGTAGACTGACTGACTTTTGATTAAAACCTTTTGTTAAATTTGGCCAATCTAACTTAATGTTTTAGTCAATAGCATGTGCTGCATGTTGTTTTTTAGCTTGGATCTTAGATGGTTTTACTTTATGGAGTGTATCGTGTCTTTGGTACTTGAATTGCGCAGAGTGTTGTATTTTTCTAATCATGTGATATTTCAGCTAACAAAGGAAAAAGAAGTCCCCCCCCCCATTACAATGAACACTCTTTTGTGACTGTAAATATTCTATATTTAAAATTTAAGTTGACCATTTTGTAATTAGTTGAGAGGTCCAACGGCCTGCATACTATTCTGCATTTGGTTAAATTAAATTTTAAACTTCTGTTGTCATTGGTAGTTTACTTATGTCAGCTAGCAATGAACACTTTCTTGTAACTGTAAATATTCTATATTTAAAATTTAAGTTGACCATTTTGTAATTAGTTGAGAGGTCCAACGGCCTGCATACTATTCTGCATTTGGTTAAATTAAGTTTTAAACTTTTGTTGTCATTGGTAGTTTACTTATGTCAGCTAACAATGAACACTTCTTTGTGACTGTAAATATTCTATATTTAAAATTTAAGTTGACCATTTTGTAATTAGTTGAGAGGTCCAACGGCCTGTATACTATTCTGCATTTGGTTAAATTAAATTTTAAACTTCTGTTGTCATTGGTAGTTTACTTATGTCAGCTAACAATGAACACTTTCTTGTGACTGTAAATATTCTATATTTAAAATTTAAGTTGACCATTTTGTAATTAGTTGAGAGGTCCAACGGCCTGCATACTATTCTGCATTTGGTTAAATTAAATTTTAAACTTTTCGTTGTCATTGGTAGTTTACTTATGTCAGCTAACAATGATCACTTTCTTGTGACTGTTTTATTCTATATTTTAAAATTTAAGTTGACCATTTTGTAATTAGTTGAGAGGTCCAACGGCCTGCATACTATTCTGCATTTGGTTAAATTAAATTTTAAACCTTTGTTGTCATTGGTAGTTTACTTTTGTCAGCTAACAATGAACACTTTCTTGTGACTGTAAATATTCTATATTTTAAAATTTAAGTTGACCATTTTGTAATTAGTTGAGAGGTCCAACGGCCTGCATACTATTCTGCATTTGGTTAAATTAAATTTTCAACCTTTGTTGTCATTGGTAGTTTACTTATGTCAGCTAACAATGAACACTTTCTTGTGACTGTAAATATTCTATATTTTAAAATTTAAGTTGACCATTTTGTAATTAGTTGAGAGGTCCAACGGCCTGCATACTATTCTGCATTTGGTTAAATTAAATTTTAAACTTTTCGTTGTCATTGGTAGTTTACTTATGTCAGCTAACAATGAACACTTTCTTGTGACTGTAAATATTCTATATTTAAAATTTAAGTTGACCATTTTGTAATCAGTTGAGAGGTCCAACGGCCTGCATACTATTCTGCATTTGGTTAAATTAAATTTTAAACTTTTCGTTGTCATTGGTAGTTTACTTATGTCAGCTAACAATGAACACTTTCTTGTGACTGTAAATATTCTATATTTTAAAATTTAAGTTGACCATTTTGTAATTAGTTGAGAGGTCCAACGGCCTGCATACTATTCTGCATTTGGTTAAATTAAATTTTAAACCTTTGTTGTCATTGGTAGTTTACTTATGTCAGCTAACAATGAACACTTTCTTGTGACTGTAAATATTCTATATTTTAAAATTTAAGTTGACCATTTTGTAATTAGTTGAGAGGTCCAACGGCCTGCATACTATTCTGCATTTGGTTAAATTAAATTTTAAACCTTTGTTGTCATTGGTAGTTTACTTATGTCAGCTAACAATGAACACTTTCTTGTGACTGTAAATATTCTATATTTTAAAATTTAAGTTGACCATTTTGTAATTAGTTGAGAGGTCCAACGGCCTGCATACTATTCTGCATTTGGTTAAATTAAATTTTAAACTTTTCGTTGTCATTGGTAGTTTACTTATGTCACAATGAACACTTTCTTGTGACTGTAAATATTCTATATTTTAAAATTTAAGTTGACCATTTTGTAATTAGTTGAGAGGTCCAACGGCCTGCATACTATTCTGCATTTGGTTAAATTAAATTTTAAACCTTTGTTGTCATTGGTAGTTTACTTATGTCAGCTAACAATGAACACTTTCTTGTGACTGTAAATATTCTATATTTTAAAATTTAAGTTGACCATTTTGTAATTAGTTGAGAGGTCCAACGGCCTGCATACTATTCTGCATTTGGTTAAATTAAATTTTAAACTTTTCGTTGTCATTGGTAGTTTACTTATGTCAGCTAACAATGAAAACTTTCTTGTGACAGTAAATATTCTATATTTAAAATTTAAGTTGACCACTTTGTAATTAGTTGAGAGGTCCAACGGCCTGCATACTATTCTGCATTTGGTTAAATTAAATTTTAAACTTTTCGTTGTCATTGGTAGTTTACTTATGTCAGCTAACAATGAACACTTTTAAGCTTTTGTTGTTATACCTAAACACAGACTCTTTCCTCACTACAACAGAAGGAGAGATAGAGCATGTTTGCTCCATCTCTTCTTTTGGTATTATTTTAAATGACCTTGACCTACTTACAGGACTTTGAAAATATTTTGGAAAAAATATAAAAACGGTAGTAATGGATCTTGTATATGTTTGAATCCGACCGGGCATATATTCTAGCTAGGGACCTACTATCGCTAGTTAATTTACATAAGCAGGTGCAGCGTTGTTCTACCCCCACCACTCAACCCGAGCGTATAAAAGGGCTGCGAGCAGACGGATGATTGTCAGTCTTGCACAACCGGTGAAGCTGACCGGATGGGCAAACTGGCTAAAGATGAGACCCTTAGTTTAGAGTTGGTACCACTCTAACCTAAGGTTCTTGTCACTTAGTAGTTATATTAGAAGCATGTTGATTGTAGTATTTGTTGGCTTGTAGTTAGAGGGTGTTTTGCGTATTTGTATCTTTGGTAAGGGTGTTGTATTTCTTAATTATGTGATGTTCTATTTCAGGTATCAAAATAATAAAGTCCCTATTAGTAATTTTATTTTCAATTTGAGTTGATCATTGTATGTTACAAAGTTCTAAGTGACATTAGTAAGTTGAAAACGTTCACACAAAACAAAAACATGAAACCAATAGTAAATTCATGACATAGAGTTCTCTTTGACATACACACATTTTTATGGGGACAGTTCGTTGACTGCGCTGCTCCGGCTATTGCTAATGAGTCTTTGATCAATACCATGAGGACAGTCCTTTGGCTGCGCTGCCTCTGATCAAAAAGACTGATACATTGGTCTTTAGCCAATTCAGACTTACACACAAACATGAAAATAAAACAAACACTAAGTTCCCCCACTACAACAAAATGAGATAGATGACATTCACACATTTTTATGGGGACAGTTCGTTGACTGCGCTGCTCCGGCTATTGCTAATGAGTCTTTGATCAATAACATGAGGACAGTCCTTTGGCTGCGCTGCCTCTCATCAAAAAGACTGATACATTGGTCTTTAGCCAATTCAGACTTACACACAAACACGAAAATAAAACAAACACTAAGTTCCCCCACTACAACAAAAGGAGAGATGGAGCTTATTTTTGCTCCATCTCTCCTTTTGGCGTTATTTTGAAATGACCTTGACCTACTTACAGGACTTAGAAAGCTTCCCTTAAAATACATAACAAACACTAAGTTCCCCTATTACAACAAAAGGAGAGATGGAGCCAATTTTTGCTCCATCTCTCCTTTTGGCAATATTTTTAAATGACCTTGACCTACTTACAGGACTTAGAAAGCTTCCTTATAGTACATTATTGGGAACCGAGAACAGTTCTTTTAAGTTAACACCAAAGGACACAACATTTCCCCTCCAACCACAAGCTTCTCCCCTCCACCCACAAGCTTTCCCCTCCACTTGAGTTTTGCTATAAAAGGAGGTTTGCTTCGCAGGCAATCATCATTCAATGGTCTGAAGTAGTCCTAGCTAGCTGAGTCAGCACCAGTTACTATTCACTGTTTCATTTGCTATCATGGCTTACCTTAGAATTCCCACTAGACCCTCGAAAGTAGTTTCTTCATCTTCAAAGTCTCTTCCTCGATCTATTTTAATTTCATCACATGCGTCAGATCCAAAATCGGTTCTTCGAGAAATACTGCAGTCAGAAGGTGCAAGTCCTGGAGCAGAAGAACAATACACCTTCCGAGCCATTGGTGATCAATCTCCTCCACTGATTGAAATATTGTCTTCATCTTCATCTTCACAATCAAGTTCGTCTTGTTCATCTTCTTCGGAGTTAACCTCATCTGATTCATCTACAAGCTCTTCCTCGTCCTCTGACTGCACTGTTGCTGATATTCTATCAACACCTACTGCTACTAGAACTGCATCTCCACCTCCAACTTCTACACCATGTATTTCTCCCTCGACAACTCCACCTTTACAATTCACTATTCCACCACCCATCATATCTCCTCTAAAAGACTCCCTACCAGCCACTTCCAAATCCTTTGACCACCTTCACACTTCTCCTTCAGATAAGTGTAAACAATTAATTGCTGACAGGAGAAGAAAATTTGCACACACCCTCTCTAAGTGTCGATATGTTTTTAAAAAGGGTGGTAGTAAGGGGGAACACTGTGAAAAGGTTTGTGTTTTGAATAGTGATATGTGCTCCATTCATTCAAAACACAATAAAACCACAGAGTCTTCCAATAAAATTAAAGAACTTCCCAAAGCAATCCGGGTAAGAAGGATGAAAAGGTGTACGAAATATTTCTTTGTCAGATGTGTATGGTTTAATAACATCATTATAAAACGTAACGATACAGGAGAGCATTTTTCAATTAGATTACCAAGAGATGTTGTAAACCCTGAACATCCGAAAAGAACTGACTACCTTATCCGGGATGCTAAAGGAAGATTGTCTTGGAAATCTTCAATTTCCAAGATCAAAAAGACACGGTAATTTTTTTCCTTTTAACATTTTACATTACCAAAGATAACACAGTAAATTCAATTTTTCCAAATTCTTAAAAAAAATGTGTGAGCAATTTGTTTAATTCTGATACATCATGTGTAAAAACATGATGCAGAATTAAATGAATTGTTCACACATTTTTTTTATTATCTTACAATGACCTTGACCTACTTCTTAAACTTAGAAATTTCTGCAAAATTTTAAAATAATGATAATATCAATTTCCCCCACTACTAAAAGTAAGGTGGTTGGTTTAAACCCAACCCTCACCCCCACCAGTACATAAATGTATAAAAGACGTGAAAGTTGAAGAATAGCCTGTATTTACGCTAGATTATAAAAAAATTGGGGATTGCGGTGATTTTATTAATTTAATAGTAGTAGTAGAGGGGAGAGAGGGGAAAGAGGGGAGGGAATGGTATAAATAGGGGTGGATGTTCACATCTTTCATCAGTATGCTGCTGCTTCTTGAATAGAGAACATCTACAACATGCTACGCTGCGCCATTTGTCAAGCCACATTCGAGGATGAAATAGATCTTCTACTTCATGAAATAGTCGATCATCCTACAAATGAAGAGGAATTAGAAGGATATCAAGACTTGATTGAAGAATTGAATAAAATAGGACAAGGAGAAGAAGAAGAACCGAAACCATCTACTTCAAGAGATCGAGGAGAAGAAGAACCAAAACCATCTACTTCCATGCTACGCTGTGCCATTTGTCAAGCCACGTTTGAGGATGAAATAGATCTTCTACTTCATGAAATAGTCGATCATCCTACAAATTATGAGGAATTGGAAGGATATCAAGACTTAATTGAAGAATTGTATAAAATAGGACAAGGAGAAGAAGAAGAACCCAAACCATCTACTTCAAGAAATCCAGGAGAAGAAGAACCGAAACCATCAACTTCAAGACCAAGTGTTATTCATTATGCACCCAAACGCCCAACTTCACCTTCAACTGATGCATCTCCAACAAACGTGGAACTACACGCTCATGCTCTACCGGGTAAAGTGGTAACACATTTTAAAATTGACAATGCTACATTAAAACTGGAAGAATTTATGTTTAGTGCAAAAGGACTAGTAATTGAAACGCTACAAAATGAATTACAAAGATTAAATTTTATAAAGTTTGGACTATTGCTGGACACTATGTTTACCAACATGCAAAATGAAACATCGCCTAGAGGGTTTTTAACAAAAAACAGAACTATCATGTTTGGCTCAGATATTGAATTAATTGTAGATGAATGTTTTGAAGAACTTTTGACAAAATTGCAAGAACATGAAGGCAGGGGATCAGGATGGACTGTATTGAGCATATCAGGTTTGGATATAAGAGTGCATAAACATGGATATGGAATGAGAGGAAGTAGCTATATTCCTCTACCCAAGAAAATTGCTAATACTCTATCTTGCATAAATGTACAAAATGATGATACAGAATGTTTTAAATATTCAATGTTAGTAAAACATATCAAAAACAATCACCCGGAAAAGGTAGGAAGAGAATATAAAGAAGTGCAGCACAATTATAATTTTCAAGGAATGAGCTACCCTGTAAAAATCAAAGACATCACCAAGTTTGAAAAACAGAACCCAACTGCTTCTGTAAATATATATGGTTTAGATTCATCAAACAATGTATATCCTCTACGTATAAGTGCACACGAACTAAATAATCACACTGACTTGTTATTAATTACGAAAGGTGAAATATCGCACTATGTATATATTAAGAACTTTAACAAACTCGTTACTTCCCAGATTTCAAAGCATGGGGGATGTAAAACAATTTGTAAAAGATGTTTCTGTCATGTGAACAAATCTATGAGAAATGGAGGGTCTGAATGGTTGTTAGAACATAAAAGGTTATGCAATGGAAATGAAGAAGTTAAGATTAACCTACCACCAGCTGATAGAGCATTTGTACAGTTTAATAATGTAGTTCATCAATATAGAACTCCTATTGTCGTGTATGCTGATTTTGAATCTACTCTACTACCATTAGAACATCAAGAGGAGGACACATCAAGAAGAAACAAGTACCAACTACATTCACCCAACAGTTTTTGTCTACTCATCAAGTCAACACTTTCCAAAGAATATTTACAAGATTATGGACTGACAGCTGAACCAAAAGTGTATCGTGGTGAAGATGCAGCTAAACACTTTGTCGACGAGCTGTACAATATAGCTGAAAAAGTAGAGGCAATTTATACACAGGTAAAACCTATGACACCTATGTCACCCGATGAAGTTCAAGAATACGATTTATCAACATCATGTTATTTGTGCAAGAAAACATTTACAGAAGATAATCATAAAGTGCATGACCACGACCATCTGACTGGAAGCTACAGAGGTGCTGCGTGTAACGCTTGCAACTTAAACTATAAAATTCCTAACTATATTCCAATTGTAATGCACAACTTAAGCGGCTATGATGGACATTTTATAATACCTGAATTAGGAAGGGACAATGGTAAAATTGATGTATTAGCCGTAACGATGGAAAGGTTTATTAGTTTTTCAAAAAAGGTTGGTAAAATGAAACTCAGATTTCTTGACTCCTACAGATTTATGCCTTCTAGTCTTATGAAACTATCAGAAAATTTGACAAGAGAAAATTTAATAGAAACAAGTAAAATAGTAGACAACAACAAATTGGATTTAGTTCTTCGAAAAGGAGTTTTCCCCTATGATTACATCGATGGATTGCACAGATTTGACGAGACATCACTTCCTCCACCAGAAGCCTTTACCAACAAGCTGAACAATTCAGAAATATCACCAGAAGATTACCAACATGCATGCAGAGTTTGGAACGAACTTGATATGGAAACATTAGGGGATTATTCAGATTTTTATGTTAAACTCGATGTAACTCTGCTTTGTGATGTGATGGAGGAATTCAGAAACACCTGTTTGGGAGCATACGGATTAGACCCTCTTCATTCTTACACATCTCCAGGATTAGCTTGGCAGGCGATGTTAAAAGAAACCAATTGCAAACTTCAACTTTTAACAGATATTGATATGGTGCTGATGGTTGAGTCCGGTGTCAGAGGAGGATTGACTCAAAGCGTTGTAAGACATGTAAAAGCCAACAATAAAGATCTGCCAAACTACAACCAGCAAGAGCCATCAGTTTATCTTGGGTATTTTGATGCAAACAATTTGTATGGATGGGCAATGTCCAACCCCCTTCCATATGATAACTTTAAATGGATCGACCCAGAGTCAATTGGAGATATTGTTCAAATTCCAAAACATGGTGACACAGGATATATATTAGACTGCGATTTCGAATACCCAGAACATCTACACGACCTTCACTACGATCTTCCTCTTTTACCAAAAACAGAAATTTCACCAACTGGAAAACATCCTAAATTAATGATGAATTTAAATAACAAGCAAAGATATGTAGCGCACTTTTGGACTGTACAACAAGCACTTGAATTAGGACTTCGTCTAACCAAAGTACACAGAGTTTTGGAATTTTCTCAATCTTGCTGGCTGAAACCCTACATCGATTCCAACACTACAAGAAGAGCAGCAGCAACGTCAGCCTTTCAGAAGGACTTTTTTAAATTAATGAATAATGCCATATTCGGTAAAACTCTGGAAAATAAAAGGAAACATAAAAATGTAAAACTTGTAACAGATGCTAGGAAATTGGAGAAACTTGTACAGAAGCCCAACTTTGGATCATCAGTAATCATAAATGAAAACCTTGTTGCCGTATCTATGAAGAAAACTAGTATAAAAATGGATCGACCTTTGTATATAGGAATGTCAATACTAGATATATCAAAAACGCACATGTACGATTTTCACTACAACAAGATGGTTGCACATTATGGAAGAGAGAACATAGTTATAACTTACATGGATACAGATGCTTTTATTTACAAGATAATTACTCAAGATATGTATAGAGATCTTCGCACATTTGTATATAAAGATGAATTTGATTTTTCTGACTATCCTAAAGATCATCCGAACTACGATCAGGACAGAAACAAGAAAGTATTAGGGAAATTTAAAGATGAGGCTAACGGAGTGTTACTTGAAGAAATCGTAGCACTTATATCAAAATTGTATGCTGTGAAACTACATGATGACAACATTATAAAAAAGGCAAAAGGTGTAAAGAATTTGTATTTGAAGAAAAATGTACTTTTTGAAGACTACAAGCAAGTGTTGTATGAAGATAAAGTTATAACTGCACACTTCAACACAATCAGGAGTTATAATCATCAACTGTACAGTGTGACAGAAGTTAAGAAGGCGCTCTCCTGCAACGATGACAAACGACACATCCTACCAGACCGGATCCACACACTTCCATTTGGTCACTATTCCCTTAACCCTATCGACTAATTACCTTTTCATCGTCCTACACCACTTATCCTTTCTCCTTTCCGTAAAATTGGGGGAACACAGCATTGTCCGCTGTGTTCCCCCTTTTTTACACAAGGTTTGAATGACCTTGACCTATATAAGGAGATGCAAGAAAAAATGAAAATCATTACTTTGCCAACATTGACAGTGAAAACAACATAATGGCTTTTAAAGAAAACATTGTAAATGAGCTACACAAACCTGCAAGAGTAAACTTTCCAAGAAGAAATACAACTGTAAAAGGAATAAATGATTTGTATCAAGCAGATTTGATTGAAATGCGGCCATATAGTAAAATAAATAAAGGACATCATTATATACTTACAGTGATTAACTGTTTTACCAAAGTTGCAGATGCATTACCATTAAAGGATAAAACTGGTAAAAGCGTAACACAAGCCATGGAAATCGCTATAAAGAGAGATAAAAACAAAATGAAACATTTACAAACTGATGATGGCAAAGAATACTTTAATAAAAGTTTTTCAGAGTTAATGGAAAAATACAACATAAACCACTACTCAACCAAATCTGAAAAAAAGCGGCTATAATTGAAAGATTTAATAGAACGTTAAAAGGAGCGATGTATAAAATGTTTTCAAACAGAGGAACCTACTTATGGATTGATATTTTACCAATGTTAATAAGTGATTACAACAACAGGTTTCACAGAACTATTGGGATGACGCCAAATGAAGTAAACAAGAAAAATGCTAAACTTGTATTAAAAAGAATAAAGCACAATACAAAACCTAAAGTTGAAATAAAGAAGCCTAGAAAATTCAATGTAAATGATAAAGTTCGAATAAGTAAGTATAAAACGATATTTACTAAAAAATATCTACCTAATTGGACAAATGAAGTATTTACCATATACAAAGTGCAACCAACTATACCAGAAACATACATATTAAAGGATAATAAAGGCAATTTGTTACAAGGTGCGTTCTACGGACATGAATTATTGAAATCTACAGTAGGTGATGTATATCTTGTTGAAAAAGTGTTACAAAGGAAAAAAGACCAAGTTAAAGTACGATGGCTAGGTTTTAACAAAACAGAAGATTCTTGGATACCTATAAAAGACCTAATTTAACGGGAACAGCTCATTGTACCATTGGATTTCAAATAAGATGGAGATTGTTCATCATAAAGATCAATTCAACATTAGTAATATTGATGATTACACTGTTGATAACGACACAATCAATACTGGCAAACATGGTAGTTTACTTCCAAACACAGTCAGATGTATTATAAGTGGTCCTTCAAACTGTGGAAAAACTAATGTCGTATTTAATTTGATTACAAATCCTAAAGGATTGAGGTTTAATAACTTATACATATTTTCAAAGTCACTACATCAGCCAAAGTATCAATTGTTGGAGAAAATCATATCGAAGGTGTCAGGTGTTAACTTTTATAAATTTAACGCCAGTGATAAAGTTTTGCAACCAAACCAAGCTAAACCATATTCAGTATTTCTATTTGATGACGTTTCATGTGAAAATCATGATACTATTAGGAACTATTTCGCCATGGGAAGACATAATAATATCGACAGCATATATATAGGACAAACATACAGTAAAATTCCAAAGCAGCTTATCAGAGATAATGCAAATGTTATAATTTTGTTCAAACAAGATGAAACCAACCTGAAACACGTATATAACGATCATGTAAATGCTGATATGTCATTTGATAAGTTTAAACAAATTTGTGGAAAAGCATGGGCAGAAAAGTATGGATTTTTGGTCATTATGAAAGAACAAGCCATAAAAGACGGACGATATAGAATAGGGTTTGATAAATACGTTCTGCTTCACTAAATATCACTATTTCAAATCAACACTTCGTACTGTAAACATGGCAAGTCAAGAAAAGCTCTTAAAAGAAATAAAATCACTTAGTGATTCTATTAGACATAAAAACAGAGCTCTGAAGTTAGGTATAAGCGAAAGAGAAAAGTTTATAGAATCAACGTTTAAACCCGTTACTGATCCTTTAAACAGATTAGTTAAGAATATTGAAAAACCTTTCGAAGGAGATGCTATTCTACCGATTTCTAAGTATGAAAAAGAATCAAGAGATTATGAACAATACAAACAATTTCAATCAACTGAAGAAAGTGGTGAAAGCGAAGAAAGTGAAGAAACAGAAGAAACAGGAGAAACAGAAGAAACTGAAGATTCAAGAGAAAAGGAAGGATTTTCCGCAGGTCAAGAAGAAGGATCTACTAATCCTACAAATTTAAGTACATTAAGCACAAACATAGCATTCAAAGGGAATTTGGGCAGAAAATATTTATTAAACATGTTACATTCAACACAGGCTAATCGAAGATATCACATTTATGGAGCTAGACTAGATGACAATGGTATTATGATTGGAGACAGTAATTTGGATATTGATGAAAACGATAACATCCTTATTGGTAACCAAAAATATAAAGGTACAACAGGACTGTTTGAACTTATTTTTAAAAACAAACCTGGTAAATATACCAAAAAAGACCTATCAGTGTTTAAAAATATACTAAATGATACAAATGCACATAAAAAGCAGTATTCCAAAGATTTGCCCATTTATCGAAATCGATCAATAAAATACACAAGTGTCATAGCTGATCTTTTTCCAACACAAGTGAAAAAATCTCAACTTAAAAGAAGAGCTATATCTACAGCTGAATTAAATGTGTTACACAAAAGACCAAGAACCAACGAACCTACATCTTCAGGGAAAGGATTATTAAAAAGTCTATACAATACCAACATAATATATTATAATGATGTCAATAAGCTGGTTGATCGAATGAGATTATTACATGAAGCCATGGAAGCCGGTCATACCGGATTGGACAATGAATGGGTAGCTTTAATCGATGAACTACGAAATCGAAGGATTATTGCTTAATCATCGCATATAAAAGGAGGACAAGAATCGAGGGAACTCAGTTGAATCATGAGCGTGGACAAGTTTGGAAGGTATTCCAATTTTGGAGAAAAACCAAAATCCAATGGTAAAAGATATAGTTTACCATTAACAGCTGAAGGAGATTATAACATAAGCAGCAAACGATTGAAGTTTGTAAAAGATCCAGAAGATGATAATGATGCAATAAATTTGAAAACTTTAAAAAGTGAAAAATTGTTGAACCTACAACTTCAAAACGACTCTTATAATGCTAAGTCTCATAGAATAACAAATGTTGGTGAACCAATAGAAAACTCCGATTCCGTCACCAAAGATTATTTACTTTCAAAACTGTCAAATACTTTACAAGTTAATAATGAAGTTTACGATGTTAAAAACAGAAGAGTTACAAACTTAGCTGATCCTGTCGATAGTCAAGATTCAGTCAATAAAGGATATTTACATTCTATAATCCCTGAAAGAAAAGAAGATAGATTCTCTTTTTATAACTTTGTTATAAATGATATAGGATACCCTAAAGAAGATTCGGATGCAGTTAACCTCAAATATGTTAAAGATAATTGTATTATTCACGATAATGAACAAATTGATTGCAAAGGTAAAATATTACATAAGGTTAAAGAAGGATTAAAACCAACAGATGCTGCCACTGTAAGTCAAATCATGTTACAAAAGAATGGAAATTGGCATGCTGAGAACAAAAAGATAACTAATGTAAAAGGTGGAGTAAATCCTGAAGATGTGGTAGTTTTTAAACAAGTTCCTGTAATAACCGATGAATATAAACATAATAATATAAAGACTACCACTTTTGATTGTAAAAACTTACCATTAGCAAATGTTCATAATGCAGTTTTACCTCACGAAGCGGTAACTTTGGATCAGATGAAAGATCATATAAAAAGCCAGTGTATAATAAAAGATGAACAAAATGAAGAAATATACACATGTAATAATAAAAGAATTACAAATCTTGAAGATCCACAACAAATGGATAATGCTGTCAATGTAAACTATCTTGCTAGACTTTTGGGTACTGTAATGTTTGATTTTCACAATATGATACCAGCATATCCAGGACATAACAAAGTGCATCCAGATAATAGAGATCAATGGATTGATAGGGTCATTATGAAGCAATATTTTATGTCTAGCAAAACAAAGATGCTTAGAACTAAACCTGTAGAAAGATTTCACCATTAGAAAAATGTTTACAATGCAGTTTTACCTCACGAAGCGGTGACTTTGGATTAGATGAAAGATAATATAAAAAAGCAAGTGTTAATAAAAGATGAACAAAATGAAGAAGTACACACATGTAATGATACAACATATTCAAAATATAACAAAGAAGATGAAAATACAAAAAATATAATATGGATTGATAAAGGTACATAATAAGAAATCAATTCGTAAATGAAACATTCATTGTCAAACACTTGAGGAGTGAAGCCGATGTGGGTACATTCCCCTATAAATAGAGATGTCAAAGGTTAAGCACATCAGTCGTGATATAGAGAGCTTGAAGAGAGGAAGAGGATTGACATCATCAGCAGTTTCTCTATTATCTAAACCAATTGGAGCAATTGTTAACAAAACAATAGATTTACTACCAGTAGAACTGCATTTGCCTGGAGGATATCAATACTGTGGACCTGGAACAAAATTGAAAAAACGTCTGGAAAGAGGAGATTCTGGAATAAATAAACTAGATCAAGCTTGCAAACAGCACGATATAGCATATTCAAAGTTTGCAGATACAAAAAATAGATCCATAGCGGATAGAGCGCTTGCTGAAAAGGCTTGGCAAAGAGTAAAATCTAGTGACGCAAGTTTTGGTGAAAAAGCAGCAGCTTTGGCAGTAACAGCAGCAATGAAGACAAAAACTACGTTTGGAGGAGGAAAGAGGAGGAAAGGCCGAAAACGAACGGTTAAAAAGCAAGGAGGTAGTATTAAAAAGAAAAGAAGGAATAATCAAAATAAAAAAAACAAGAAACCAACAATATGGTCAATGATAAAAAAAGGAGGAGGATTATACTTAAGACCATACCGTGTGTATTAAACAAGAAAAAACAAATACTAATTCCAAACAAAGAGTTGACAAATAAAGAATTAATTATATACGCTTCTTGTATGAAAATACCATTTTTTAGAGGAGTGTTTATGAAAGATGCATTGCCCGGTAAAATATGGAAAAATGAGACTGGAATAGTTAATTTAGAAAACAGTGAAGGTCCTGGCACTCATTGGATATGTTATAAAAAACTTGATCAAATTATTTATTATTTCGATAGTTACGGTAATATGCCACCACCTAAAGAGCTTCAACGTTACTTTCGCACAGCAAAAGAAGTATTTTACAACTATAACAGAGAACAACCTGACGATACAACAATTTGCGGACACTTATGTTTAGATTTTTTAGCTAGAAGCGTTAGTCAACTTTAAGATGTCTTCCTATACGGTCTCATTGACCGGCACTTCATCAACTCTGCGCAGTATTCTATTTCCAGCTCTACGATTGCAAAAAGGAAGATTATGGGAAGCTGCATTATTGGATTTAACAACATACAATTCTATTCCAAATATTTCTGAAGGAGTCAATAACAAATTACACTATTACAAAAGCAAAAATAATTTAGGAGAATTAACACCAATGAAAGAAATTAGTTTACCGACAGGATCTTACGAAATAGACCATATTAACGAATTTATACAAAAACAAATGAAAAACGAAGAACTTAACGAACTTGTTCAAAAGGAATCAGAAAAAGAATATATAACAATAAGAGGAAATAACAATACCATGAAAGCTGAAATAACTTCTTCATATTATATTGATTTTACTCAAAAACATTCAATTGGAGGATTATTGGGATTTTCTGAAACAACTCCAATACTAGAACCTAAAAAGACCTATTCTGGTGATAAAACTGTAACAATACTGAAAGTTAATACGATAGACATTACATGTAACATTATACAAGGATCATACAGAGATGGAGAGAATAGTCATATATTGCACACATTCTATCCGACAGTCGCCCCAGGTTTTAAGATTGTAGAAAAGCCACAAAACTTGGTGTACCTTCCCTTAAACACCAGTGTTGTTTCAGACATCGTGTTGAACATACTAGATCAAGACGGAAACCTCATAGACTTCAGAGAAGAACGTATTACGATCAGGATTCACATAAAAGCATCAACCTAAACCATGGGATTGTCATTCAAGAAGAGAGAGTTGTCGGGTAAACACCTAACTAGTTCATCATCTGCAAAAGGATTAACTACTGAAAACATTCAGTTTTTACAGGATATTGGATTAAAACTCATTGAAAATGGAAATACTGGATATAGCACAAGGACCGACATTCGACGAGACTTTATGGGAAAAGGAGTATCACACGCACAACCCCTACGCTTCGTCAAAATTGAATAATAATGATGAAATTAGAATTCCTATACAACAACAGGATATTTACACTCTTCCGTGTGAAAGTTATCTATATATTGAAGGAAGAGTAACAAAAAAAGATGGAACAGTTGGAACCACCGTTCCTTTTATCAATAATCCAATGGCATTTTTATTTGATGAAATTAGATATGAAATATCGGGAGTAACTGTGGATTCTACAAAGAAAGTAGGTTTAACAAGCACATTAAAAGGATTAGCATCTTTGACACAAAACGAGAAGAATTTGTTAAGAATTGGAGGATGGGTTGCACCCGATGAAGACACAATCACCCCTGATTCTGCAGGGAACTTTGATTTCTACATACCATTGAAATTATTTCTAGGCTTTGCTGAAGATTACAGAAGAGTAATAATAAATGTGAAACAGGAATTAGTATTATTAAGATCATCAAATGATAAGGATACTATTTGTGCAGCAGCTGGAACCACTGATGCAAATTTAGACTGGAATTTAACTTTGGACAAAATCGTTTGGAGAGTACCACATGTGCGATTAAATGATGAACATAGAATAACACTGTTGAGACAACTGAAATCAGATAGAGATATTGTAATACCATTCAGAAGTTGGGAATTTCATGAATATCCAGTTTTACCTAAAACACAAAGACACACATGGACTGTAAAAACATCTACTCATTTGGAAAAAGCAAGATATGTAATATTTGCACTACAAACAAAAAAAAGGAATAATATACTAGCTAATGCCAGTCATTTCGATCATTGCAAACTAACAAATTGTAAAGTGTTTCTTAATTCACAATTTTTCCCTTACGACAACTTTAATATTTCTTTCACTAAGAAGAGGTACACCGTTTTGTATGATATGTACGCTAGATTCCAAAGTTCATACTACGGGAAAACAAACACCCCGATACTGTCTCCCGAACAGTACAAATCAAAAGCTCCAATAATTGTAATAGATTGTTCAAAACAAAACGAATCTGTAAAGTCATCAAGTGTGGATATAAAAATAGAAATGGAGTTTGAAGAAAACGTTCCTGATGCAACATCTGCATATTGTTTAATTTTGCATGATAAAATTGTAACGTACACACCATTGACGGGATTAGTCAAAACAGTGTTGTAAATGAGTTTCACCACAACCACCAGTCGGCTATAAAAGGAGGAGCTTCGCACACCATCAATCAGTCTTTGCTCGTTCGTTGAATGGGTAACATCCTACACTACATCATGAGTAAAATGAGTTCTCCATCAGTCGTACAAAAGGATGCAGAGGAAGCAGCATTATTGGAAGAAGAAAACCATGAAGAAATCGTAAATGAAATAGAAGAATTTTTAAAGTTTCGAAAACAAGAAGACAAAGAAGACAAGGAAGAAAAAGAAGAAAAAACTAAAAAAAATGGCACTAAGAGGAAGCGGAAAGATGAAGATACAATACCAATTAATATTTTGAAAGAAGTTTTCCTACGCATTTACTATCCTATCTCACTATGTTTGGGTAAAAGTGTAACAGCTGGACTAATGAAATCATCGGAATATACACCTACAGTAATCTTGCAGCATGGTACAAAAATGGTTATATTTTCTGAAACGGCATGGGAATCTTTTCTATAACATTTAAATCTAATTGAATGTTACTTAAATACTAATGTTTGCGGAAGGAAAACTAATATTCGACTTTTGGATTCTGACAATGAAATTGACATAGTAAAGAATCGTGGAACACTACAAGTACGATTTAGAGATTTAACTCAACATGAAAGTAAAATTTTACTCTCACGTGAAGAATTCTACATTTTAATGCATGCAACGTCTCCTATCTCTAGATATATGAAACAACTTGTATTCTCAAGTTCAATCATCAAGGAGTATTTAATTGATACACTAGAAAAACAACCGGAAAGCACCATATTATACGGACACGTGGATACATCTATTTTTAATAGATTGCCTCATGAAGTTGGTATGTGGAGACAGTTAAGGAACTTCGAATCAATTGATGAAGAAGCGATAGAAGCTGTTGAAGAATATGAAACTATAAACCAAGAAGAACCAGCAACCCAAGAAGTGTAATTAAAGAAAAACAGTATAAAAGAGTGACCAAGGCGCGGTGTGAATTCAGTTGAACACTATACGTGGTGGTGTGTAGATAGGGTTAAACATTATGGATACAAAACCCTGTGTAATAGAATTTCAAGCATTTCGTGATAACAAAGATGAATTTGTGATAAAAGAATTAGTGATTTTAGATTTGATTACACATGTCGTATACCCGTTTATATTTGAAGCTCCATTTTCAGTAAACCAATTGAATGACAAAGCAAGAAGAACAAACAAATGGATAACTAAACATTTTCACCATATTCAGTGGAACGAAGGATTGATAAGCTATAAGCACTTGAACAATATCATGTATCATTTTTCTAACAAGTTTTCCCATATTTATACAAGAGGATCGGAAAAAAGACAATGGATACAACAATACACATATCACGATGTTTTCGACATAAGAATGGACAAGGATCATCAAATTAATTATGGACCTATTTGTACTTTAACAGATCACTCTTATCGCACAGTAACACAATGTGCACTACAAAACGCATACCGATTAGCTAATTTTCTAGTTCTTCACTATTGGGACAAAAATAAATTCAAACAGCAACAGTGGAAGTATTACGAAGGAAATAGCAGTGGAGGGGGGAACGTGTGCTATAAATACAGTGGACAGTCTCAGGATCCTCATCAGTATTACTCCAGACATCGCAGAGGCAACATCTCACAGGGTAGTCCTAATCAAGAAAATGGCTTCACAACAGTTTCTCCAGTCTTTGGTGGATCAGTTCAACACCCAGTCCAAATCCAGCATTCTAAGTACTAAGAAATGTCACGAATTGAAGGAACACAAACACTACATCGTTCACGAGCTGAAGAAGACAGAAACTTCACATGGAGACGCAATTTTAGCATCACTGAGCGAGGCACCGTTTTCACCAGGTGATGAACCGAAATTTCAAGTTTATCTTCCAAGACGATTTGTGCAGCAACTACAAAACGAAGACCTGCGAGGTATTCAACCAGGATCCCTCTATTTGGTATCACACGGAGTTTGCGGAAACAATTCCACTGAACTATCTCTACACATCACCCATCAATGTTAGTTTTAAGTTTTTTTTCTGTAAATAACCATCTATGTACATTGTACATATGTTTGTAAAATGTTTATGTCATTAAAAAAAAATAAATTAAAAACAATTAAAAGAGGAAACAACATATCAGCATATAATTAATTCTATATGCTGATATGTTGTTTCTTTTTTTAAAATTCAAACAAATGACCTTGAACTTTGTACTATAAATAACAGGTCTTACACGCAGTTGCTCTCAGTCTTGTTTCAACAATTCACCGAGCATCATGTCACAGCGTAAATACAATTTACCTTTTGTTTACAAATCCAAATACGATTTGGATAACTATTGTTGTAATTTAAAATGTTTTAGAAAGCCTGAAAGTAAAGTTGACGGAAAAGCTTGTAAAAAATGTGAGTCTGTTGGCTATTGCAAATGTAGGTGTAAAACATATCAAGACAAGCATCAAAATTTCATACACGATCTAACACAAATGGTTAACCTACTATGGAAAAATGTAGACTAACTTGTGAGAGCTGCTGACTCTTGCACTATAAATAGAAGCTCACAACACATTGCTTCTCATTCTTGTTTTAGAATTCAGTCGAGCAACATGTCACAGTGTAATTCCAATTCATCTTTTGATCAAAAATCGGAATACGATTTAAAATACTATTGTTGTAATCTTAAGTGTTTCAAAACACCTGAATGTCAAGTAGATGGAATGGCTTGTAAAAAATGTGAATCTTTCTCCTATTGTCAATGTAATTGTAAAACGTATCAAGAAAAACTGAAACATCACTCACAAGACAAGGGACGTAGAATCAAAATACTTTTAAAACGGATGGAATGATGCCCTCATGTTGCTCTCCCCCACCTCTACTACTTTCCCCCACCCCTACTGCTTTAGCTCCGCCCACTTCGTCAGGGACCTGCACTTCTTTACTCGCAACAGTCACTTCGCATCCAGCTCTTCACCAGTCAACTCAACCTCTCTCGTTTACTTTGCACAAGATGGCCAACCAACAACAACAACAACAACAACAGTGGACAAGCGATATTGAAGACTCTGACCTACACCAAGCATGCATCGAGGCAGAAGAGCAGGAGCGAAAACGAAAGGAAAAAAAACTACTTCAACTGCTAGAGGAGGAGAAAGAGATTCGACACAAATTTGATCGTGTTTGGTGCGCTCAGCCTCGAGACGACATCGAATGGGCCGAGCACAATGCAGATATGGCAAGATGGAAAGAGCTCCATAATACAATAGAGGAGTTGAAGAAGTAAACATCCAAATACACAAGCGTCGCCGAGCTACACAAAACGGCCTTTATAAAGGCCACCAATAAACTCATTCGTTTTACACTTTAGCAGACGCTCACTCTAGATACGTACGTTCGCACATGTTTTCCTTATTAATTGTAATAGTATGTAAGTTATTGTCATTCCTCATGTTTTATACAAATAAACAATAAACAAAACAAGGAAGCTATCCTACACTACAACTGTAGGCTAGCTTCCTTTTTTTAAAACACAAACGAATGACCTTGAACATCATATGATCATCCATCGTGACGTCAGCTCAAATCCAACGCCATTTCCGGATGTTTACGTCATTTCCGCATTATGCCCTTTAAACTAATTAACTTTGTAACATCTGCTAACATCTGCCCGACAGCTGTTACGCGCGTTTCCACCAGGTCACCACTACTGTGATTAAACAAAATCTTGCATAAATCTTTTTTTTTTTTAATGAATCACTACTTTAAATTATATAGTTAATTATATGTGATAATCTCCTTACGTAGGTATGCCAGAAGGTGTCAAACGTAGTCGTTTTTAATGCTGTACATGTTCAAGCCGTTACAGGTCATCATCAGCAGCATGATTTATTATTTACATGAATCCCATCAGGCAACGTTTGTCGGATATTTACAAACACTTATGTACGTCACACAGAAGTAAGCATTATGCGAATATTTAACCGGTATTTACACATTTTCGAACACACTTGTGTACCATGCAAACGGGAAGACATTCGTAGGCCTACTGAGCAACATTGGATCGTGACGTCACTGTATCAGCTGACTGGAGGTCCCGATTTCCAGTTTTGTTATCTAGTTCGCAAAACAGCTGATAGGTGATCTTTTCTGAGTATTCCTCTCTTTTGTTTAACATAATTTCATTTCCGTTATCCTTAATATGGTTGTAGATTAATAACTCTTCCCATATTTTGTATCCAACATATTTGCTTTTTTTCAATGCATCGTTGCTGTGTATATAGTTGTTTCCTTTTCATTTTATAACCAGGTCGGAATCCATTATTTTTTTAAATGCTGCCTATTGTTTCGGAATATTTATTTCCATAACAGAATGGGATGATTTTTATCTCTGGGATGATCTCGTTGACTATTTAGGCTATGTCTTGTGTTCCTGATCAAATTATCAACTAATTGAACGTCGTAGCCATTGTTTACAGCATTTTGTTTGATAATGTTTACTTCTGTATGTACGTAGGCTACATAAGTGTTTGTAAAAATAAGACAAATATCGCCTGATGGGATTCATGTGAATAATATATAATGTTGCTGATGATGAGCTGTAACGGCTTGAATAATGTACAGCCTGGAAAACGACTACGTTTGACACCCTCTGGCATACTTACGTAAGTAGATTTTCACACATAATTGAATAAAGGTGTCTGTGCTGTTTAATTCAACTATAACTATACGTAATGCAATGGGGAATGATGCGGTATTTGCCTCCTTATATTGTGTTTCAAATGTTACGGAATCGTTATTGAGAATTAAACTATCGGGGCACTGGATATAGGCATCTCTAGATACAAGGCCACATTTATCATCGGCTGGACAAGAGCAGAGAGCCTGAATGGCCTTCGGGAATATAAGTGAAATTTGATCACACAGGAGTCAAACAAATCTTGTTTGAGGAGGAGTGAAAGATAGAGAGACTTTACAACCGAACACACAGGCGGATTGCCGGAGTTGTACCCCGAGATGATCCTCGACGTCATTTTGATGTCACACATAGAGGGGATACAACTCTTGCCCGTACACTTGGCTTATAACGGAATCCAATTAATTTAATGTAGGCTAGTTATCAGTGAACCGGATGATTATATTAGACAATGAAAATAGCCAGGGATGTACAGCCCGGAATGGTACCCATTGGAGTTGTACATCTTGTGGTAAAGTTGGCTTAACCACTTTACTTTATCTCGCTTGATATTGATAATAATTATTTTTTAACCTTGACCTTCCGATCACCTGATTACCTTATAGTTAGTTTTAAATTCATGCAGTAAAACCTTTAGACAATCAAGTTTAACAATTTCCCAATTCCTTAGTCACCCAACCTGTATAAACAGCCTCAGTATCAAAGGTCAACCCCAACGTTATCTCTGAAGTTAGTTCCGTGTTAGCAACTGAAGAAGACACATGGAGTACCCCACTTCACTACAAGTTCAGTAAGCAAATTTAATCAACCAAAAAGGTATTTATTATTCTTTTACTTTCATTTTTGGGCTGTTCCCATTATTCTATCCAACAACCTTTTTTAAGTAATTACCTCATACTCGCCATAAAATTTCAAAAACCCATAAGACAAAGTTCTGAGCCAGTTTTGAAACGCAAGTAGGCCGATTTTAATCCTATACAATTTGTAGATGTAATATGCAGGAAACATGGGAGCTTAGCTTCAGTAAAACCCGGATCTTCAACCTTATATTAATTTAGTTAGGATTTGGATGGTTGTTAAATAAGATGACCAGATTGAACTCAAAGTACTGATAAACAGATAAGAATCATACTATAATTTTATAAAGCTGAAACATTGTAGGTGTTTTGTTTGTTTGGGGCTCAATCACGCATTAATAACTGGTCGGATTAGGCTAGAATTTGGCACGATGACAGCTCATATTCCCGATTAACATACAGGCAGATTCTTATCTCAAAAATCCGTTTGGGCTCTACCCAGTAGCACTGGAGTTTCCCATTTTTACCTTATGGGTATTTATTATATGATTAAAGTGATTCGATTAGATTTTTGGACATCTTTTAAGGCCACTAACCAAATAAAGATATAGGAGTATGGCGCATGAAAACAAAGCGTATACATTTGACGTGTAAATAACTTAATGACGTGTAAATTTGACGACAATTATTGGTGTGAATGAATTCCCTATGGGCTCTGCCATACAGACCGTTTTCCAGAAGGATTCGTCTTACATGATTTAAAAGTTTATATTATTTGACTAATTGAATGAAACCGCTAAAAGATTGAATTAATTAAGTTGTCAGTTCTTTCACTGTATATTTATTTGTCAACTTGTTTATTTGGTCTTTAATGGTACCTTATTTAAATTGTGGATATTTGTAATTAGTAATAATTTGGAAGTCGTGTTACTACGAGCATAATTTTCCTTGTAATTTACATAATGAGCTGCAGGTAAAGAGGCTTGTATAAAATTGAAGAACTAAGGTAAAAAAAGATTGTTATGAAAAATTAATATCAAATAATTTGTTTTATTGCAACACTAAGGTATGTTGATGGATTGTTTTTAGATATTGACTTTACATATAAGTATGATTTTAAAAGTAAACAGGTGTACTCACTTTTTTAACTAAGTTTATCTTTTCAGATTGATCCAGAGAGTTAGAGTATTTATAATACACATCAGCACCACTTTGTACACTTTAAGAGTTACTTAGTAATTTAAAAACCAAATCTTAAATGAAAGAAAAACTTTACCATTGTATTAGTAAAATTAGGGGTTTCTCGGAATATAAATTATATATGTGTAACTATTTCATAATTGATGATCTAAAGAACAGGATCATCATTTGAATTTTGAATTAATTATTATCTTTCGCGTCCTAAACCCGTTGCGAAGCATTGGTTAGCAGCTCGTCTTATTTTAAAAGTTTGTTGTAATGTTGTCAAGGCAACAAATACCATTATCAAGGATCTTGGTGTTGTATTTAACGAACAGTTTTCATTTATAGAAGATGTGTTAACGATGTGTAAATCTGCATATTCAATCATAGGTAACTTATTTCTACCATTTGTTTACCATAAAAAGAAGGTTATTTATACAATAGAGATTCTCAAAAAACCAATAACAATTATAAATAAAATAAGAAAGCAATAAAATAATCTAAAGATCCAAAAGCTCTTCAAGTCTTAGAAGCTTTTGAATTAAACACTGGGTCAAGAAATTCTTGTATATTATATAATGCTTTAGTTGTTATGAAACCTGTAAGTTTCCTTTTTAATATTCTTGGATTCGGCTCTTGTCTTAAAGTCAATGGTAATTTAGAAAAAAATAATGCACCAGCATAATCCGTGCAGTTGTATCCGTGGATCAAGAAATTTATAAAAAACACTAACGTCACCTAAAAATTGTATTGTTAATTGGTGCACTCTCGTTTAGAATTTAGTTTAGTTGTGTGGAATCAGTATTATATTTATTCTTCAAATGCAATCGATTGTGAACAATTTATAAGTTAGGCTAGATGGTAATATTTTATTGCAAGTAATACAACTATCCAACTCTACAATCACCAAATACACATTTTTAGAACCTTTTGTAGAAAACCTTGCCTGATTATTAACACTTTAGATTACCAGTCTAGGTTGTGATCGACATCTATGGTTTCGGTTGAGGGGTAAGTGCTTGAGACTGTAGTGAAAAGCAAGTAATGCATTGTTTATAATCGTTTTGGGTGATGTCAAATTGGCAATTAAATCACTTTTCTCCGTTTAAAGGATGTAAAAACTTAGTTTTTATATTTTACTATTGTTTATTTATGTTTTTGACGGACAAAACATTTAATAACAAATTCATAAATTGAATATAATTTAGGCTATTGACAAAAATCTAAAAGAAATTGAGGAACAATGCAATATCAACATGGCAAGCAATTTGTTATAACAAGTTGGTGGATAGCTACGAAACGTCATGCATGTAAACAAACTGTGATCGTTTGCAGTATGCGACATTTTAAATGTAAAGTTTTTTTTTTAATTCCTTCCGTAACCTTTAACTGCATGACAATGCCCCAAAAAAACAAATTATATTTTTTCGAGCAACTTTCCCTATGGGTAAGAAGCTATTACCGAACTAGCCACGGAAAGACCTACACCCAAGACCGATTTGCTTTTTCATCGTGATATCCTTGGAAATCAAAAACATTACTCTTTCAGTTTTTTATATTTGTATATGTAAAGTTATTTGCCAATTTACCAACTCGTGGTGTGTAACATTTACAACTTACTGTGTACATTGCTATTACAGAACTTTATTACAACACTTACTACAAAAAAACCATTAGCAACCCTATATAGGTTCAAATTAAATATATACATATACAGTATATGAATTTGAAAGGGTTGATATTTTTGGCCTCTGGGGACATCAAAACACATTAAATCGGTCCCGGGTCCAGGTCTTGCTATGAGACCTAAGGAAATAGCTTATACCCTACATGGGAAATCAGCTAAAAGCAAAAATGTTTTGTAATTGCTTTCATAATCGATGTAAACTATACCGAGCCTTGGCTAAATGGGTAAATTCTATGGGTAGGGGAGGGGAGTTGAAGTATCCTTTCGTGAAAATATTTTGTTTTGGACCTTTTCATGTAAGGAATTAGTTAATTTCGTATTTGACCCGATAGTCAAAGATATACCCACGGTTTATATTAATATTTTTACAAATAAATACACCAACATTTTTCCAAGCTATTTTATTGTAGGCCTATAATATTAATCATCAAACAAATGTGTAAATAATCATGATTTGTTTTCAAAATTACACAGACACCCTGTAGATTATATTGAAATCTCCATTACATTGTAGATAAAAGGCGACGATGAAGACTTCACACGACTACACTGTGCTGAACTTAACTCGTCTTCAATGTGTTCCAAGTATGGCTGATACAGAGGTTGTTTTGGCAAAGGATGCTTGCCGCAAAAGAGCAAGAGAGGAAATATCAAAACCCGTTGAAAAGATCTTTAAAGGCGAATTTGTTCAACTTGCGGATAAAGGGTGCGAGTTTGTTGTTGAAATACCAAAATATCCCAATACAAAATCAGCTCTCTGTGAAATTAGAAGAGTAGCCTTAGGACCAATGAAAAAGTCCCCTTTCAAGTTCTGAAATTGTCCTCAACTAAGTACTCGTAACACAAGAGGATGGAACTAATTCGTGCTACTTGATTTTACCACAAAAGATGAGAAAGTGCATCATGTTCAGTTGTGAGACATAAAAACGGGTCATAAAGACCAATGACTCCTTCTTTTTGAATGAGTCTTTTAAAAGTTATCCAAGACAATTTACCCAAATAAAGAAATGTGAATTCGGATTTTTGTGGCACAACCGATACAAACATATATCCGGTTGCATATGTCTTACTTGAAGACAAGAAGAAGAGTACAATTGTTGTTGTTTTTTCACTGTATATACAATTGTTCCGAGTGATGTAAGATTAGGTCTGGTCACACAAAACCATAAAGATTCTTTTCTAAGCATCAGTTTTTGAAGCAATCAGTGAGGTTTTCACAGACACATCGATAACAGGGTTTTGTTACTATTTCAATAAACGTTTGTATATCCAACAAATTGAAATGGTGCATGGTATTTCAAAGAGAATGAAGAAATTAGACGAATATGCCGAATACAGCGTTGGCGCTTGTACCAGAGGAGAAGGTAGAATAAGGTTTTATGGTTATAATGGAAGATAAACCTTTACACGACAAATTCAATTCCTTGATTACTTCGTCAGTCATTGGATGGACAATCCATAAATTCCTATAAGAATGTGGAACGTGTATGGACAACGGCACCTAACCAACAATCTCGTGGAGGGTTGGAATTGTAAATTGACAAAAACACAACAAAAAAGGTCGGTTTACTGCAAAACCCAATGTTTACTTTTTGATAATTACCCTAAAGTAGGATGCAGTCAATTTAAAGGCAAAGGTGATGCGGCTTGAGCTGTGCCTTCAAAATGAAAAAAAACAGAAAGAAGTAGGCCTATGTAGATATAGATAACGTTGTAGACATTTTAGACCACTACTTAATTAAAGCCCTTCACAAATGCCTTCAAGTTCTGGCTCTTGAAGCAAACATTTGAGTAGGTTGAAAATCTTCAGTTGTCATATAGTATACCAGGTGTACACGAACTCCATATAAATGTATTGTGTGTTTAGTACTTAGGTCGTAACAATGAAAAATTACAAAAACATTGGTCGAAAATGCTTGATTTTCCTTCAGCCGTTCTGTATGTGTTATCTTAAAAAAACTTATAGCTACTAAACTGCTGAAGGTACAGCATTGAGACTATGTACAAATGATTATGTTAATAGGAATTATTCTTTGCATCATATTATAACAGGTTATTGTCTGTGATTATATACGGCGGTAAAAACAACATATTAAGTGGTCGCCATCTTTAAATTATTAAGGATAATTTGTATACCGTTATACAGCAATAGGGTCTTAATTAGTTAAACAGGTTTAAACCTTTATAGAAAATCCAAACGTGTCACATCAATTTATTTAGGCGTTATAAGTATTTTGTAAAAGTTGCAAAAAGGTCAAATGACAAGGTACTAAGTATTTTAGACATATTTTATATATTTTTTTGTCTTAACTTAATGAACTAAAAATCCAAAAAAATATTTCTAGGGAGTTGGTATACATACACTTTTTATACAGCAAAGTACCCGTAATTTTTAATGCCACCAGTGGAGGTACACAGTTAGTCTTTTAATAACGGGGTTTTAAGTCTTTGTACTGTCCATCATAGTGCAATTATTTATGACAGCCGGTGTTTGTTTGTTTGTATAATTATGGCTCGATGACATTTTAATAACGTTTATGTTGAGTTTTTGTATCGTCTATCTTAGTGCATTGATTTATGACTGTCGGTGTTTGTTTGTTTGTATAGCTCGATGATGATTCCTAACCTGTATAAACGTTATTTATGAATGTTATTTTTTTGTATATAACTTGATGTTTTTGTATGGTTTCAACTTTTGTACTTATTTTATTGTAGCTTATATAATAGTATGTATGTAAAAAATGAAAAAAAGGAATACGAATATATAAAAAGGCCGCTTTGATTATTATTATAACTGGTTTGATAATTAACCTGAATCACTTATCACTGAAGCCTAATTTGACATCAAGGCCCCATAAAAGGTTGTTTTAATACCTCCAAAACTAAAACTGGAGAATAATGTTACACGTGTTATTGACTGTCACAAGCGGCCTCAAACATCAAGCGTACAACTGGATCCTCAAACTACGATTTTGGTGCCTGGGTTATCAGGACCTAAACGTTTATTCATAAATTATGACAAAGTTCGTAACGCTAGTTTATTGAAGTACAGAGCAGGTAGACAGAGAGACAGACGGACCGGCGCGGCGTCCTAAGTAGACTGCGCTATACGAGCACGATATTTCACCATTTTCTGGTGCGCTGTACGAGCATGTAATCGACGTCAAGCCTATCGGGCGTTGGATTTCCCCAGGGCCGGGGATAGTAGGGGCCGGGGATAGTAGCTAGTAAGGGCTAGGCCACTCTTTTGATGTTTCGCAGAAGCCGCCGCGCCAGGTAGTGGGGGAGTCGGCGGCCGCGTGACGTCACCTGGTTGCCTCGCCCAGCGTTTCTGCATTGGATCACCGCTTGTTTGTTTACATTTGTTGCGCTAAGTAGTTCAGTTTTAGTGTTAGCTGTGGTTAGAAGTGTTTTTAAGTAATATAGTATGTTACTGACTTAGTACAGTGTGTTTATGATTTTCATCTGTTTCCTGCGGAATTTTTGTAGGCTCTAGAAATGTGACTTTTGCCTATAAGTTGGTTATTTATCATCGACATGAAACATGAGTTGTGCTGTTGCTGGGTGTAATAACAGATACCGAAATACAAAGGACTGTGAGGTAGGTGTTCTTTACCATCGTTTTCCAAATGACAGTGATATTTTGAAGCAATGGATCGCCAAATGTTACAGGAAAGACGAAATTAACTCAAAAAATGCTCGAATTTGTAGTGAGCATTTCTTGCCCCGTGATTATGAGGATGACATGAAAAACAGACTTTTGGGCCTTCCGTTAAAAAAAAATACTCAGAAAATCTGCGGTTCCTTCTCAAAAGCTGCCAAATGCAAATGTATCTTCACAAAACTCTGAATTTAGAGCTGATAGGAGCCAAAACAGAACAGTTAGAGCTTCAGCTTTAGAAAGGTTGAAACAATTAAGTCCAAGGAAAAATCATTCTAGGCCTGTACAAAATCCCGGAGAATGTGTCACTGGCACAGAGATGAATCACGATGGAATACCCGATATGATCGATTGCAAAAACTGTAAAAGTCAAACAGAATTAAATGAAAAACTACAAACTGAAATAGTAGTCCTAAAATCGCAACTGAAATTAGCTAGGCGTAAAAATAAAGTTTTAGCTAGCAGAAATTTAAGAATATCTTGTAGCTCTAAAAAGCTAAGGAGTACGATTAAACGTTTGCAAAGTGAAATATGCGTTTTGAATAAAAACTGTAAAAAACAAGTAGCTATAACTAAGTGGGCTGAGAAAAATATGACTCCCGTGCAACTAAAAAGTATAGAGAATGAAAAGCAAGTGCGATGGACAAGCGATGATATATCTCGTTGTGTAATAATAAGGGCTCTGTCTCCAAAATCCTACGATTTCTGGAGGGAAAAATTGTCATGACAGAAAAATTGTCTGTCAAATTGACAGAAAGTTGGACCTGCAAAAGCAGTATTTTCAAGAACGACAGCGAAAGCAATCGCCTTACTGACAGAACACTACCAAGCTGAAAATTTTTTGAGTTAATGGATGATTTTTATGACATTATGAACTCAAGTAGTCCACAATTTGACCCTGCGCACCCGCTTAAGATTGCTTTCGGTTTGACTGAACACGCAGAAGAACAGTATCTTATACTTAATCAAGTCGAGTATGTAGTGAAACAAATGAGAGTTAAAGGCAAACCTAAATTGCTTCCCTTTCAGAAAGGCATTTTAGTATCAATCGCATCTTTGAGGGACATGTTTACGCAACTCCAGGCGCAGTATGGCATTAAATACATACTTACTACCCGTCTCACTCAAGACGCTCTTGAAAGTTTGTTTGGTCAGCTTCGTGGGTTGGGGCGCTTCCACGATCATCCTAGCCCTTCAGATGTAATCACACGCCTAAGAACACTGATGATTTCCAACAAAATGCCTATTCCATCGAGGAAAACTAACATAGTATCGACTGAAGAGAAATGTCCTGAAATCCCAGCTTACTTGACATCGGACTTGTTGCAAATGGCATTTACAACAGAAGAAATAGGATCCTTGCAGTCCAGTTGTTCAGAAGTCGACATGCTGCAGGAGAACACGACATTTTCAGGTAATCTGTAATCTTCATAAAATAGTTCTAACATTACAGCTGTTTTATCTAAATAAATTTAAATCATTTAGAACATTGTATATGTACATTTTACAATTTATCTATACTATTATAAAGAAGAGGTGGTTAAAACAAATTTCTATAGCAAAGGTGTTCCAAAGATAAAAGAATAATGGTATTTATATATGAAATCTTATTCGATTGAATGATGTAATCGTACACTCTTATGAATTTTTCACAGATTTAGCAATGAAAAAAAAAACGTTTAACTTCCTTAAGAGGTGAATTTTCTTAGAATTTACTTCATAAATGGTGTTAAAAAAATTAAAAGGCTAAAAACAAATTTCGATTATGGATAGGTTCTTTATAAATTTTACATTACCCACAAGTCAATTCTCTTTTTTGATACTTTGTTTTTATTTTAGACGACCACGACGACGAAAGCGAGGAAGCCACTACGTGGGCAGAGGAAGAGGCAGTTAAATACATAGCTGGCTATGTTGCTTTCCGAGTGCGGAATGTAGATCCTAGTCTTGGGAAAATTGTGGAAAACGTTAGTATTTCTGAGGAGGAGCAGCCGTCTTGGATTAGAATTCTATCCCACGGCTCCCTTACAGAACCAAGTGAACAGTGGCTTTCTGTAGTAAAAGAGTTCGAAAAGGTGTTTATTGAGTTGCATGGTCCCCTGTTTAAGTTTAGCAGTGAATTTGGAGTTGTTAAAGTTTTAAAAGAGAGACTGAGTGCACAATTTCCTTATGTATGTAAGGAAGCTGTTCACGTATATTCCAGAATCAGGACATTTATTCGAGTTAGAGAGGTGAACAGACAGAACAGCAACAATAAGAGGAAACAATCTAAAAAAGCTATAAAATGGACAAAGTCCAACAAATAAGAAAAGACGTTGTAATTTTTTGAAACTATTACGATGTATTACTATTAATGTATTGGTAATAAACATGTTCTATAATAACTATATTTTGCGTAGAATTATTTTTCCTTGACCACAACATTGGAGTTCAACTACTAGAGCATAGGTTTTTGAAATGTTATGTCAGTGCCATTTAAGTGTCGATGTGCGCTGTGAAATTGTAAGTGTTCACACCTCGCTTTAAGTTTTTTTGTTTTATTTTAACATAAAACGAAAGTAGCATATAATGGATTTGAAAACCCTTTAATTTGTACATCTTAATTTAACTAAAAACTAAAAAGACCGTGAGTGCAATAAAAAATATCGCGGATATGAATTTTCTTTTGAGTTCGTCCTTATGTAGCCTATTTAAAATTGTCTGCCAAACACATAAATGCCTGAAAACTAGTAAAAAATGGTATTAAAAGTTCGAGAACCTAATAAGAAATTCTAATTAAATATTTATATTGCCATTCAAATTAGTTTTTGTATTCTAACCTAATTTTAGTAAGCTCGTCTTAACAATTGTAAAAATAAATAAACTTTAATTTTTGTATAGAAATATTTCTATTAAAAATGGTTAAATAAATGTTTTTTATTTCGCGAAAACCTTAGGGAACACGAAACAAATTTTTATTGTGTTAAATATATCTTCATAAAAAAAAAACATTATTAAAGTAATCACATTTTCAAAGTCCAGAACAACTCTTCGTACTTTGATCTTCAATAATAAATAGTAAATAATAATATTCATATGAACAAGTTACACCATTCCATAGACAATTTAATTTACTTTTAAGAACGCCAGAGGTTAACAAAATAGGTCTTTAAATTTAGTGTGAATTTTAATTCGAAACAGCGCGCGCACGCTGCCGAGCATTGCTTTTCATAGTACAGTACAGGCGCGGCTGACAACCACGTGACGTCACAGGGTGAAACGAGCGGGATGCAGGTACAACGGCGGAGTGGTCTAGCCCTTACTAGCTACTATCCCCGGCCCTGGGATTTCCCTACGATCACGCGACGTATTTCTGCTCGTATAACAGTTCAGTTTTCGTGAGCAGCGTCGGCGTTTTATCTGCCACGACAAAGCTGTCCGTATATTTTTTAGTTTATCATTACTGTTCTGAGTTTTAAATAACGTTTTTGGGCAGCAGAGGTGTTGGCACCAAAACGACCAAGTTTCAAAGTCACAATGGGACTGTTGGGAGTGCGAGTGGCACAGGGCAGTTGGGCACCAACGTTCGATTGTATTTTATCACTTTCAAGTTACACATTTCATTTCACGTTATATATTATTATGCATTCATTTTATTTATATAAGATAATCATCATTATTAAATAATAATTTTAATTAAAAGCGAATTTTCTCCATGAGCAGTGTAGCTCCATCACCCAAATTCGATGACACAAATTATTAAAATTAATTTTCATATCAGTGCGTCTGTATACAACCACCGCACTGCATTCACTGTTTAGATTATTGTCCAAAATAGCATTGGCCAAAGGACTCTAAATTTAGTGTAATGACTTCATGGACACTGATGGCCTTATTGGTAATATATATATATGTCTATATATGTTTGAAACACTCATTAAGTAAACTTGATTAAGTACACTTATGAAATTTGTGCAGTGATCGTTTGAAATTTTATAAATATAATATGTTTTACAGCCTCTAAAAATGTTAATAGATTTTAATATTTTATTGAAATTAGACGGTTTAAGAGTGTTTATTTACCAACTTATTTCGTGGTTTTAGAAAGCATATTAACATGACTCGTGTAAATCAATGTTAATTTGGATAAATACTTTAATCTCAGTTCATAACGGTCCTTACTTTAGGCTCATTTATCCAATCACCTAACCAAACCACTTCACCCCAAATCTCCTGTTCGTGCTTGGATTTCCTAACTAATCAAGAACTCCTCTTGTTGGCTGCCTGACATTTTATAACAGTTTAAGTCTTAACCAATTTATGAAACTACTGGTATACGACTCTTTGATAAATTGTATTATTTCCCTAACTTTGGTGTAATTTAATAGTATTGATTAATGGTGATTCCAGGGAAAAGGTGTTCACTATTGGTTTTTGTTTCGAGTGGTTTGCAGATCAAAATGGTAAAAGAAATTGGAGATAACACTATTAATGGAACTATGGACTATAAATCTTGAATTAAAATAAACTAAACTAAATACATACTGAAGTCCTGAACAACGGTTCTTTGTTCACTTTCAAACTTCAATAATATAAGAAGGCTTGCAAAACCAATTCACCAAAGTGCACGAGGTCTAGAAAGGGTTTATACTGAAAAGATGAGTGGATTGTTAACCTTAAGCTATAAGAATACAATACTAAAAGATAAGATTTTCACTTTGAGTAGAGAACATAACCAACGTTAAGTATCATAGAAAATCGATTATTGATTGCACTTACTGTTTAGAAGAATTGTTAATTGCTGTCTATTACTACATTTACAATTTTGAAATGTACAGATTCAAAGAAACACAACTAAACAAAATTCAAATCAAATGCAACTTTAGGCACTTTAAAAGTCAACAAGTATCCAAACTGTTTTGGATTAATACCAAACAAATTCTCCTGTTTGGTTGTGTATGTACATGTTTATCTCCTGTTATGGAAAAGTTTCTCCTAAAATATCACGTGCCGTTTGTTTAATAAATAAAAAAATACGTTGGAAATTCAATCAGGGTGGTTTAGATAAAGAGTTTTAATTTTTCAATTCTTTGGTGTTACTCTTCAAACTTTATATTTTATTTAACTGCAAAGGAGTCCAAAAAATAACTTGCATATAACTAGAATTTTTTACCTTGGGTTTACGTATTGACGTTCAGGGGGACGAAAAGCCCCCTTCCGTCTTTCCGTCAGTCCGTCTTTCAAATGAACATTTACGAGTATATACATAAAAATATCCCCACTGCAGCGTACCTGAGGACTAAGCGAATTTCCATTTTCTTGATTAGATTTTCACTAAAATATCTCCTAAAAATGTCATACTTGTTCCGTATTTAAATAACATTAGTTTGATGGATACTTAGGTTTGCTGCTACAGGGAGGGTAAAAATGTGTTTTTGGGGAATGTTAATAGTTATATACAGAGGCGTGCAAATGTAGGTATACAGTAATGAAACATGTTATAAAAAAATATACACATTAAAACAAAAACCAAACTTTTCCAATTCATTTGAGAAGTGTTAAGACACCTAAATCAACTCATAAAAATGTAGTAGTTGACTAAAACACCTACTTCCTTGTTTGTTGAAACTGTTAGATTGTTTGTACTGTATACCTACTTATGCACCCCTCTGTATATATATATATATATGTATATAAATATATATATATATATAATCGAATGAAACTATCAGCTGATCGGGAAATCCTGGCACGACATCACCACTAACCACGTTGATCCTGACCGGCAGTCTAGACATACCATCCGTCTGATCACGTCGGGTCCCGTGTACTGGTCCAGTATTACCCTTAAATAAAAATAAATAAATAAGGTCTTTATTCATAAGCAAATTCCAGTAACAAAACTGTTTTACAAATTGACTCAAGTCAGGACTTAAAACCAAACAAAGATTCTTAACAATACGAAACAAAATAAGATTAATTACAAATTCTTTAGGCGACTCTTAAAGTTTTTGTAAGACAGTGCTTTTAGTGTGCCAGGAAGTGCATTGTAGTGAGCCGGCCCAAAGTAAGAACGGCATTCCCACCCATCATCAAGAACAACTCTGGGTATGTCAAGCAACAAGTCCTAGCTAGTTCTGCGCTCTCTCACGGCCGACCTCGCTTTCAGTTTTTCCTTCAAGTAGTGCGGTGCTTCAGTGACCAGTGTTTGGTGGATAGATGTAACCTGCTTATCACAGCTCTCCCGGACGGACATTGTATTGTATCTGACATCCTACGGTGACATGTGAAAGGGTCATATTTTTACGAATATGATAAGGTTGTATAAGAACCTTATGGTGAAATTCTGTAGCCTTTGAAGTATTGTGATCGATTTCTGTGTTAAACTGTATCCAAAAACAGGTATGTAGTAAAATAAGGTAGGGGAAATCAGGGATTTGGCCAACCTCAACTTGATTTTTGCTTGGAGCAACTTTCTAAACCTAAGCACTTTTAATGTCCAACAACACGTTTGCTTAACTGTTTAACATATGGTTTAACATTAAGGTTTCAATCATATGAATGGTGATTCCGTCTATTCCAGTAGATGCAGAAGTTATGCTATTCATGGCCATTTTTACTTGGTCTTCAATTGCTTCAGTGAAACTAAAAGTCCTAAAAACGTAGCCTTCGTTTTTTATCGTAAATGTTCATATTTATGTTCGTATACGAGTGCATGTTTCATGTATTTATTATTTACTTATCATTTTTATTTTATTACTGTAGAAGAGTGTGGAGTTATGTTTGCCAAAGAGACATCGATACCATTTCTGTATTATAAATGATATTTTACTGAAAGGATTACACCACGTAAAAGCAAAAGTAATTCAGAATGCCTTAATAATATTTTGAAGATAATCCTGATGTGATTAATAATTGAAATTACATCTCTTAAACCCATTGACCAACCTTGATAAAAAAGTTTGGCAAGATTTAATTTTGACAAGAATAGAGTACTTAGGAAAATTTCAATGAGTTTCTTCCGAGTACGGTATTTTAATCAAGAAGAATGTGGAATAATATATGCTAAAGGAATGCAACGAAGCCTTGCCTGTATGACAAATGGTATCCCTCCGTATACATTACCCCAGGTAACAGAAAACGTTATTCGGAAGTGTTTTAATAATGCTATGAGGATACTTGATAATCCAGACGTGATCAATAAAATTAAAGAACATCTCTTAAACCCACAAACCAAACTTGATGAAAATAAGATTAGTAAGGCGAAATCTAAAAAGATAAATGGTTTTAAAAAAGATGTAGATATTTTTTTCCGATTTCGTTATTTTACCCTAGATGAATGTCGAGTAGTACATGCCAGATTAATACGAAAATACCTTTACTGTATTTTAGATTGTATACATTATGAGTTAGACCAGGTAACAGAAAAAATAATTCAGAATGTCTTAACAATATTATGAAAATGATTGATAACCCTGACGTGATCAATCAAATGAAAGAATAGGTCGTAAACCGATTGACTTAGATAAAAATAAGTTTGTCATGACAAATCTTGAAAGGAAAAGAGTGTTTAAAAAAGATTTTGGAAGTTTCTTCAAAATTTAGCATTTAACCTTAGAAGATTTTGGAGTAGTATATATGCCATACAAATGCAATGGTACCTGCTACCGTATGATAAATGGTATTCTTTTTATGGATTAGACCTGGTAACAGAAAAAGTAATTTAGAAGTGTCTTACCAATTTTATGAAGATTTTTGATAATCCTGAATTTTAAAAACATCTTTTAAGCCCATTGCCAAACTTGATGGGACAAGTTTAGCAAGACGTCATCTTGAAAGAAAAGGATGCCAAAGAAGATTAAAAAAAAAGATTTTTCCAAATTCGGATTTTACTCAAGAAGAATGTTGGGTAGTATATGCCAAAGAAATGGAACGAAACTATTACGATATGTTAAATGGCTTTCACAGTATGGATTACATCAGGTTAAAGCAAAAGCTATTCAGAATTTCCTAACCATTTTAAAATATACCTACTTGATAATTGAGGCATGATAAATATTTAAAATTACATCTCTTGAACCCACTGACCAAACTTGAAAAATTAGTTTGGCCTGATGTAATTGCGACGAAATTTTCTGCACTGGAAAAAATAATGTTAAAAGTAAGTGCAGTCGCAACCGTTTGCCGGGGATAGCTCAGCCTACAATGGCTGGGTAAAGTTCCAGGGTCTGCGATAAGGTCAGGGAAACCACTAGGCCAAAAGCCGGGTCTAACCGGTATAGGACTGGCTCATACACGGGCACTGTGAACAAGTCAAAAACAATTCACCAAAACAAACGTGCAATAATCACTACCAGACCTACGCCGATTCTCCACACTCCTAGGGGGTCGTTGCTGACTACGCAACTCGGGCTTCGTCCTAACTATCCAATAGTTAAGCCCAGAGTGCCTAAAACACGGTGAGTTACACGACGACTTGCCAATAAAAACCACAACGCGTGTTATCACCAGGCGGGGTCTACTAGGCCACTATAATCCAATACACAACTCTAATGCCCAAGCTAAGAATCAAACAGTCCACTCGATACTAATACCATATAATAATATACAAGTATACTATAGACAGAGTGACTACACCGCTAGTAGCTGATCTCAATAAATACCAAGCTAAACAAGCAAAACTATTAAAATATTGAGCTACTTAGTAGCAGATAAATAAATATTAAATACGTTCCAAACACTAGATAAATATATTATCTGATAGCCGGTACTCCGCTACCCAAGCTACCGAGATAACGTGTTGGACTACCAAACAAGCTGTTCAGGTTAAATTAAAATAATCAAATAAATAAACAATAACAACCCTACTACTGCTACTGCTACTACCAACTTTATGTTACTTAGCTGGGCTTCTGTTAATAGGCTAATAATATTAGCTACTAGCCTACTGGCCACGTGCTTCCAACTACGCACGCTAAATCGTGCAGCCTAGGTTTGTCGGGCCCCAGAGTTATTAGTAATATAACTAACTCTTGGTACAACGCAAAATAATAACTACTACAGTCAATAAATTATATTATTTGCGCTCTAGCACCTGCCCAGAACCGTCAGGAATAGACCTTGATATTATTCCTGACTAATAAATAAATCCTAACTACCGTCAGGCTTTGACCAGTTTGGTTACAACTAACTCTCGCAATAAAATCAGATATTAATATTATCAACTCTTAAACCAAAATGTAATGTCCACTAACCAATAGTGGGTCTGTACCCAACTTAACACCAACACTGTTCACCGGTATCACCACACTCCCATGTACCACCAACGTACGCCAGCCGTCTCCATAGGCACAGGACACCAACCCTCACTACTTGACTGTCCGAGATCCACCACTAGAATGTCTGTCCTAGGCTATCCTGAGAAACTAGGATATCCCAGGCTTATCGGCACTGATAAGCCGGGTCAAAGGGCGCTAGCCAGGTTCGCCGCCGCCGCTTGCCTACCTCAACAATCGGTGCGCGGCCAAATAGCAAATATTTACCCCCCTATGAAAAATAACTCGTTACAGCCCCCACTTACATCGGGATGAAAAAAAAAGAAAACGGCCAAAAAGAAAAAAAAATCTTCAAACTCCGACAAAAACAAAACACTCTGGCCCCTCACCCAATGATACCTCCTTTACCATGGGTCTCAATCTCAAAACAAAGAAAAACGCTCGCTCTAGCCACTACCAGCCAACATGGTGCTGAATGATTTGGCATCAGGAACCAGACGGGTATTTCCATTGCAAGGGCCTTCGGGGTCTTAGTCACCAATTTTGACACTGACTATGCGGCCACCTTGGCCAGAGCAGTCATCACCCACGCCCATTTTTATCACCTCCGTCACGACCGTTACAAGTCCAAGATCTCGTATGACATCCATACCCAAAATTATATTTGTGGTAAGAGTGGGAACGTACAAAACGTCTCCAACCCACCGTCTTCCCGCAGCTTCTCCTGCCAATCGGAATGAATACTCGGCTCTAGACCGTGACCCATCTGCCATCCTTAGAGGAGCGGGTTTCTTAAAAGGCTCTACCCCCTGTTGTTGAAGATGATCGGCGACTCCTCGCCCAACCAGGTTAACTACGGACCCAGTGTCCAATAATGCCTTAAAAACGCTGCCCATCAGCACAACTTCAACAAAGGGCCTTGTCTCTGAAACCAGCCGGTTCTCCTCCACTCCACCAACCAAGCTTTTTAGTTTTCCGAGCCACTCGGAACACTCTTCTGAGGTCGTTCGTTTTGGGTGGCCTTGCCCAGTTGACCTCCTGATGCCTGAGCTGGCCTGCCGTTTCCCGCACGACATCCACACTGATTTACCGTCATGCCGGGTTTGCCACATCCATAACAGGAGACGGTCCTCGGCTTGCCACATTCTTTGGCAAAGTGACCAGTCTCCTGGCACCTAAAGCACCGTACACCATCAGCATCTTTCCTTGTCATTGCGGGCCTTCGTACACGAGTCTCAATCGAGTATGAACTAACTCGCTGCCCAACTGACTTGGCTTCAGGAGACGGTCTCTCAAAACTACCTCTTTCGAACGTGACAGTCTCAAGATTCCTCTCAGCTTTCTTCCTGGGAACGTAGGCGGTTTCCAAAACCAGCGCTACGTTTGGTGAAGGAGGAGGTCGGAAGGCGGCCTTCTCTCGCAAATAGGCCTCGTAGTCTTCAGCCAACTCCACCATCTCGGCCAGGTTGCTGAAGTCACGCCGGCGTACCATCAGCTTGTACTCTGGACGCATATTATTGTAGATTAGGTCCAATCTACCATGCTCCGACAACGTACCGCTACGCCTAAGCAAGGTACTTATGGCAACAACGTAGTCCCGGAAGTGCTCGCATTCACCCTGTGTCCTTTTCCGGATCTCCTCATCCAAATTCCTCTGATAACCAGGTGGAAAGAACTGGATCTCAAATTGATGCCGAAAAGCTTCGAATGAATACAGGAGCTCCTTGCAATTCCTGTACCATAGAAGCGCTGAGCCTTGCAACAGCTCCGGCAGCGCTCTGAGCAGGTCCTCTGATTTTATAGAGTACGAGACCATCAGCTCTTCAAGGCGCTCCAGGAACGACACAGGGTCTCGTCGGCCATCAAACCTCAAACCCCACTTCCGTACCGTGTTACATATTTTGGAGCAATCCTTTGGCTCCACCCTGCTGGCCTCATTTGAGAGCATATCCGAGCCTCGAGGCAGCTCCAAGCTAGAAGGCCGGGCTGGTCTCTCAGAACTATCATTGGGCCGCTGCCATCCCTCGGGTCTACTAGGTAACCCAAAGGTAGGCATTGGAGCAGCCACAACAGGGGACGTAGGGTTGGCGGGTCTTTCGAACCCATAGCCGACCTCATTACTCGGCGAGCCTCTCGCCTGTCGCACCACCGATGCCAGATGTTCTCTAAGAGTCCGGGTATCAGTCTCCAAAGACAACCCAAGGATCTCTTTAACCGCCTCTAACTCCCTGCTAAGTTTCCCTATCTCTATTTGGCCCGAATCAGTACTACCCAGTACCTGAGGTACGGTTCTCGGGGGGTCAGGAAGTCCCATAGTGGTAATAGCCGGCGGTACATATGTCGGTGCAGCAGCCCCAGCCGTACACAGCCTCTCATCGCTGTACCGACGGGCACTCCGCTGCTTCCAAAACGACGAGAATCTCTGCCGTAATTCCGCAGAAGTTCCAGTGGTCACCAAACCATACTGGTCCATCGTCCTCATGAGCTCCCTTTTCGAGAGGTCATATATCCAACCCACGCGACCGTCCCGGGGCTGCGACCCCAAGGACATAGTCGCCGGCGCGGAATAGGTCAGAGACGTTGTCACCGTCGTACCCACGACCGATGAAATAGTCGGCCAAACAGGCGAAGACGCAGGCCACAATGACGACGTCATCATCACCGACAGTTCGGAGCTAACCCCAGAACTAGTTGTAACAATAGCAGACGTAATAGGCGTACCGCCCAGCACAGACGTCGTACTCGTAGTGACAACCATATTTAAAACTCAAATCCCACGACAAATCCGCAAAAATAAGAGCGAAACCGATTAAAATCTATTTAACACCGTACTATTAAATCAAACCATTTATAGGTGTGAAAGTCAAACCACAAATACACAATAAGGGTTCTCACTCAAATAATATTCAATGATAAGGCTCAATTAATTAGCAAAATTAAAATTACTAACTAATATCTATGTATACAACCACTAAATAAATTAGGGTTCACAACACACCACGCTGTAACAGAAAACAGGTTAGGCCTACCCAACCGACTATAAAATCACAGCAGGTCTGCCTAAAACTCTGCTCAACAGCTCAGGTCCGCAGCCAATCTGCACAAGTCCGCAGCAAATCTGCACAAATAAAATTATTTTGTTCGGGCGCCGTTAATACGTCAGCAACTCAGCACCACTGACAACCTCAGTCCCTGTTTGCAGGCGCCATCTTGCGACGATGTTTTCTGCACTGGAAAAAATAATGTTAAAAGTAAGTGCAGTCGCAACCGTTTGCCGGGGATAGCTCAGCCTACAATGGCTGGGTAAAGTTCCAGGGTCTGCGATAGAGTCAGGGAAACCACTAGGCCAAAAGCCGGGTCTAACCGGTATAGGACTGGCTCATACACGGGCACTGTGAACAAGTCAAAAACAATTCACCAAAACAAACGTGCAATAATCACTACCAGACCTACGCCGATTCTCCACACTCCTAGGGGGTCGTTGCTGACTACGCAACTCGGGCTTCGTCCTAACTATCCAATAGTTAAGCCCAGAGTGCCTAAAACACGGTGAGTTACACGACGACTTGCCAATAAAAACCACAACGCGTGTTATCACCAGGCGGGGTCTACTAGGCCACTATAATCCAATACACAACTCTAATGCCCAAGCTAAGAATCAAACAGTCCACTCGATACTAATACCATATAATAATATACAAGTATACTATAGACAGAGTGACTACACCGCTAGTAGCTGATCTCAATAAATACCAAGCTAAACAAGCAAAACTATTAAAATATTGAGCTACTTAGTAGCAGATAAATAAATATTAAATACGTTCCAAACACTAGATAAATATATTATCTGATAGCCGGTACTCCGCTACCCAAGCTACCGAGATAACGTGTTGGACTACCAAACAAGCTGTTCAGGTTAAATTAAAATAATCAAATGAATAAACAATAACAACCCTACTACTGCTACTGCTACTACCAACTTTATGTTACTTAGCTGGGCTTCTGTTAATAGGCTAATAATATTAGCTACTAGCCTACTGGCCACGTGCTTCCAACTACGCACGCTAAATCGTGCAGCCTAGGTTTGTCGGGCCCCAGAGTTATTAGTAATATAACTAACTCTTGGTACAACGCAAAATAATAACTACTACAGTCAATAAATTATATTATTTGCGCTCTAGCACCTGCCCAGAACCGTCAGGAATAGACCTTGATATTATTCCTGACTAATAAATAAATCCTAACTACCGTCAGGCTTTGACCAGTTTGGTTACAACTAACTCTCGCAATAAAATCAGATATTAATATTATCAACTCTTAAACCAAAATGTAATGTCCACTCACCAATAGTGGGTCTGTACCCAACTTAACACCAACACTGTTCACCGGTATCACCACACTCCCATGTACCACCAACGTACGCCAGCCGTCTCCACAGGCACAGGACACCAACCCTCACTACTTGACTGTCCGAGATCCACCACTAGAATGTATGTCCTAGGCTATCCTGAGAAACTAGGATATCCCAGGCTTATCGGCACTGATAAGCCGGGTCAAAGGGCGCTAGCCAGGTTCGCCGCCGCCGCTTGCCTACCTCAACAATCGGTGCGCGGCCAAATAGCAAATATTTACCCCCCTAGGAAAAATAACTCGTTACATAATCTTAAAATGTAGTATTTTTGTATTTTGTTAAATTTACATATGTATCTTCCGATTACGGAATTTAGCCCTAAAAATGTGTGGAGTAGTATATGCAAGAGCGATGCAACGATACCATTACTGTATGATAAACTGTATTCATCGGTATAGATATCAGGTAACAGCAAGAGTGTTCTTAACAATGTTATGAAGTTACTTGATAATCCTGAGGTAATCAATTAAATGGAAGAACATCTTTAAACTCACTGCCGAACTCGATAAAAATAAGTTTGGCAAGACAATCTCGAAAGGTAAAGAGTGTTTCAAAAAATGTTTATAAGTTTCTTCAACATTCAGCATTTAAACCATGAAGAATATGGAGTAATATACATACCAGAGCAATGCAATGGTTACTTAACCATATGAAATTATATTCTTTTTATGGATTACACCAGATAACAGCAAAAGTAATTCTGAATGTCTTGATAATGATATGAAGATAATTGATAATCCTGACGTGATCAATAAAATTAAAGACCATCTCTTAAACCTACGAGCCAAATTTGATGAAAAATAGTTTAGCAAGACGTAATCTCAAAAGGAAAAAAATGTTAAAGAATTTTTAAGTAGGTTTTTCCGAGTTCGTTAGTTAACCCTAGAAGAATGACTTGTAGTATATGCCAGAGCATTGTAATGATACCTTTACTGAATGTTAAATTATATTCTTTCGTAAAGAAAATTTAAATAAGCTTCTTTAAAGTTTTATTTAACCCTATAAAATGTGGAGTAGTGTATGACAAAGAAATGGGTCTGCGGTGCACCGAAAAAGTCGGTATGGTACTGTTCTGGACTAAGGACCGACATCGGTTCGGTATAACATTTCATCTTAACAGCTTACAATAATACATTACTTTGTAACGGGCATATTTGAGGGGTAGGCCTGACGTCATCTCTACTGTACGCTATCGCAATTTAACCATAAGTTAGCAAACGACGGCGGTGTCGTCCTGTAATCCAGCTACTAGGAGGTCGCGAATTGTGGATATTTGTAGGCATGCACTGTGGATGCGATTTTCCCTGGTGTAAATTAACGTCCGCACTAGTGAGTACTACGACTATCTGTATTACTATCATGATAATTAGACCAATTCGTTAATTAGAAGGGGAAAATGTGGTTCGGATTCCACTATAAACTTAGTTGCCATTAGCTGTATGGGCTATTAATTAACAGCTGTGTCTAAGGAACATATCGGCCTTAGCACAGAAAACATGTTTTCTGTGGTCTTAGTCACTAACTAGATTACAAGGTAGCGCCACTCATCCTTCACTCATATTTGAGTTAATATACGCACAAAGTAGCGTCCCCATCTTAAATAATTGAAATGGATTGAATTGAACCATTTAAGTGGGTAAACTGAAGTTGGTGACTCCCGTTTTTCATAACGGTTTTAAAATTCTTATTGGGATTTTCTTTTTAATTTGTAATCCTTTTAAAATTTAGTGCGACGTGCACTAGTTTGTCCCAGTAGACAGGTTTCTGTTTGTCTAGTTTAGTTGGCAAAAGTTTGCTTAAGTTGTCCACCTAAGGAGGTGCAAGTTTTAGTTTTGTTTTTAAAACAGTTTTATTTTTCGTTTCGTCTTTTACCTTTTTTCCTTCACCGGCAACTTAAACATTCTTCAGGAAATTCAGACTCTGTGGGACCTATGCTATGCCTATTCTAATCCTTGTTTGTTTCAGATTCTCACATGTAACCCTGTAGGCAAGCAGGGTCAAACTACTTAGTTTCTTGTTCGTATCATTAAGCAGTTATAGTTTGTCCAAAGTATGGTGCGCCCTGGAGCATTTAGAGCGACCCTTAGCTCACACATGCGCAGCCACACTCACTCGCACGGTTCAGCCTACCCACCGCTAATGGGTTTTCTATGAATCGCCTACTAGCCCAAGTACTACAAAATCACATTTTACTAACTTTTAATTTCATCCAATTTGTATTTAAATAACTAAACTCTGAATATTATTACTTGCAAAATGAGTCCAAACACGATACAATTCTGAAAACTATAAGTGGTTTCGTAAAAATTTAGAAAATTAATAAAACGGGACTTTTATTACGTATTTGATTGTGTAATAACAAAAGGTTATAAAATAAATAACAGTAGTCGGATCAATAACGTGGAAACAGTTTACAATTAATTATTCTAGAGATTACTTAAATTGTTTGCAAATTAGCTGTAGTTCCATAACTTGTAAAAAATTAAGTATGCAAATCAGGTGGAAATATTAATTTATAAGGTAAGGAAAAACTATGAACAAATTAATCTGTGTAACATAAAACACAGATTAATAAGCGGAAGCGAAATCTGGAATTTGACTCACTTTTAAGGGATGTGAAATCTACATTTTTGTTCAGATAAATACGTCAGTGTCGAGTTAAACTTTGTGGTGGTCTCGGTCTGTTGTCTACAGAATATCGGTAGAAGTAGTGTTTTCTGTTTTCATACTGACTGTGTTTGTGTAAGTGTAGTGTTCCTCGCGTTAGTGTTTTCATTTGGTAGTAATGTCTACGGGCAAATCACAACAAATTGTACATTCTTAAACAAGAACAATAGCAGCTTCAGTGATCCAGTTATTTAGAAAAAGATTATATGGGTAATTTGAAAGATGTAAAAAAGGTTTTGGAAAGAGTGTCGGGTGCATACAATGTTCCATACGGAACTAAACATTCAACTAAAGGAAGAAATCGTGTCAAATGAGGCAGAACAAACGAGTGAAGAGCACACCGACGTTGAAGAGGCAGGGCAACCTACACAAGATTAGGAAAATGTTACTAGCTCGTTACGGAAGAAAAGGTGCAAACTGATCACCACGCCGCGCAAAAAAAAAGCCACTTACACCTCGGAACCGAATAGTAACTGAAGTTGATGATTTTCGTAAATCATCCATTCGTCACCACATCATGACTTTCTAAGAAAGGAAAGAAGTGCCGACCTTGAGAAGATTGCAGGGATCCCTCCAAGATGTGGACTTTTTAATGGCGGTAAGTCATTCTTAGCCACAGTTTTAAAGAGCTTAGGATTTGCCTACAAAAAGTTATACAGTAGGAAGGTGTTAATGAAAAAACCTGCGCTAGCACTCAAAAGATGCCAGTTCCTTCGGAAAACACGCGACATAGATTTAAAAAACACGGTTTTCCTGGATGAAACCTGGCTAAACAAAAACACATGCCATGAGGATGGACAGATAGAAATGTCAGAGGAACATTGAGTGCTCCCCTTGGGAAAGGGAGACGCTTAACGCGCCCCCCTGGGCCCTTTGTGGGGGTTTGTCACGCGGGGACTCAAGATGGCTGGAGCGCTCGTTTTTCAGTCATGCAAGTCCAGAAATGGACTCTAAGGTGTTTGAAATTTGGGGTTTCAACACATTAATCCCCATGTTACCTCACAGCAGCACTATCATTATGGACAATGCTCCATATCATTTAAGGGTGGGAAATAAGGCTCCCACATCAAGTTCTACCAAAGCACAGATGATCAACTGGCTGAAAGATAGAGGAGTGTGTTTCCCACAAGACCTGAAGAAGCCTGACCTGTACAATGTCGTGAAACTGCATAAACCCCCGCACCCGACCTACATGATTGATTCAAAAGCAGCAGAGCGGGAATCAAAGAAATCCACCTTCCTCCGTACCATTGCCAGTACATATACATTTATGTAATGTTGTTACACCTATTTGTTTATTTCAATCTTTATTGTTTTATTTTGTTCATGTATATCATTATTGTTAGTTTTTTTGAGGTTAACTGTAAGAAAGGACCGTGAGGTCCTAAGTTCGCCTCAATAAAGAAGGATTTGAATTTCATTTCATTTCATTTCAAGCCTAGGTACTCGTTAAACCTAAGTTATATAAATAGATTTAATTAAAAATCAATTCGGACAAATGGAAATTCGCTTAGTCGGCAGGTTTGCTGCACCGAGGGTATTTTAATTTACCCCGGGGAAGCTGCCACTAGAAAAAAGGAAAATATTGTAAAATGTCAAGTGCAAGCCTAAATTTAGAGGTCAAGATCCAAGGACAATGTGAAAGATGTTAAATGACAAAGTCTCCATTTTTTATCAGACAAAGATTTAGCCGCAACAGTCGTTTGAAAAAACCCTACATCAAAATTATCAAAACCCACCATTTTGAATTTGTTGGGAAGGTCAAAATTCAAGAATGTCAGTTTTGGCAATATCCCTGGTGGTTTGGAACCAATATTTAAAATCAGCCGAGTTAAAAACCCCCTTAGCACCTATAGAAATAATATAAATAAATAAACTGTTGTAGTTTGATCCTTTATGGATTAAATTTTGATCGGATTGGGAATTTAAATCAATACTAAGCTAGGTATTAACATTATTATTAACACCTCACTTTTTTACCTTCCCTGTAACAGCTGATCTAAGTACTCATACAATTTAATAATATTTGAATTGGGAATAAATCTGGCAATATATAGGACACAACGACAATTTTAAAACTAGAGTGTCTAGAAACAGTTTAGCACGAATTATCTATAAGGGGGAATTACGATGACATAAATCACTATCTAATTTTTTCTGTCGATTACGCCCATAACCAATCAACTTTCAATCAAGTCTGTAGTCTGTTTGTCATGCATGCTTATTCTCCATAAGAAATCAGTCTAAAAACTGCCCAAAAACGACCTATTTGTTTGAACATTCCCCAATGACAAATTTTTTTGGGTGGGTTAAAATGTTAAAATGTCACATTTGACCATTTTCATTCAAGTTTGGGCTCATTATAAGTACAAATATATTTCTGAAAAGGCGTTTATTAAAAGTACGTAAAAATCAATACATTTTAATTTTTTTGGAAGTAGGGCGTTTTTCAAAGGTTAAAGAGTAAGATTGTTTTCGGAAAACGTAAAAAAGTGTCTCGTGGAAAATTCAACTCCTGAATATAAGAATTGTTTCACATATTTTCTAGCTCTTACCGTTTTTTAGTTAAAGCCGTTTAAAAAAACGTGTTTTTGCGAAAGATGGGAATTCTGAGGTATTTTTTTTGGGGGGTTAGAGTTTGAAAAATTTAACTTTTTTTATTTTCCAGGTAGTTTGGAACCAAGACGGGCCTACAAAAAATCAGATCTCCAGCTATTCTAGGTAAGCATTTGTATACCTGATCAGTGAGTTGGACATAAGTTAGATAGATATGCCGAGTAAACGAATAGACTCCAAGTAAACCAATTGGTAATTTTGTGTATTATGTACTTTAACTAATTTAATACAATTAAATTGTGCACATAATGTTGACTGTGTAGTGTATATTTATTACTGAATAACTTCACATAAACATAAATAAAAACAACAACAAATAATTAACTGATCAGCTGGACTAAATAGGGACAGTCTTTGGAAATATGTATCAACTCTCCCCGCCTAAATTTCACATTTTAGAAGCTGATCGACATGCCTCCTCCACACAGTTCCGTCTTCCATTTTGACTTGTTATAAGAGGGTACCTTCTCTTCCAATGATAGTTCCAAAGCACCATTCCCGTTTAGGACTTGAGTAGTCTCTAGCCTGTACACTGTCCCCCACTTGAAATTGTCTGCGCACAGCCATTGCCCTTCTTGCTGACTTGTTACATTGAGGAAGCAATAATCCTAAGTGCGTTCTTATCTCTCTTCCATACATTAAACTGTAAGCATTTGACCCGGTTGAGTTAGGGTATTGATGAAGTTGCATGAGAAGCCTATATAATTTAAGATGTAGTTTACCTCCTTCTTCTTCCATTGCCTTTAATGATTTCTTTATTGTTTGAACATATCGTTCGGCTTGCCCGTTCGAGGAAGGATGGTACAGTGCAGTAGTTTTGTGCACCACACCATTAGCAGACAAGAACTGTCGGAATGCGCTAGAAGTAAACTGACTCCGATTGTCTGATACTAGAACTAAAGGTAGACCGAATGTAGCAAAAGTTTTCCGAAGTTCTCTGATACACCATTCTGTAGACGTGTTTTTAGTTGGAATCACTTCAATCCATTTGGTGAATGCGTCTACAATAATTAAATACTATTGTCCTTGCATTGGGCAAGCAAAGTCTATGTGTACTCTTTCCCAAGGTCCTTGAGGAGTCAGCCATGGATGATTGGGTTCTTTAGCAGGTTGGTTTTGTTTTAAGCGGCATTGTTTACAGGTGCGTACCAGTTGTTCAATGTCCTTGTCTAAGTTTCTCCATGTGCAATAGCTTCTAGCAAGAGCTTTCATTTTATCCATACCTAGATGTCCTACGTGTAGTTCTTGAAGCACAGCATGGTGAAGAACTTCTGGTATTATTACCCTATTACCCTTAAATATACATCCCTCTTGCAGCGTCAATTCATTGTCATGAAAACCCAGATGTTCAACAGACTCCCCTGTCTGAAGGGCACGTAGCACTGATTGTAGGAACTTATATTCAGCAGTTTTTCTAGATATGATTTGACTATCTACAAGAAACGAGTCCAGCTGGCTGATTTGAAATAGACTACAGTCATCCACATGATTGATTGAAGTGTGTTCAGTTGGGAATCGTGATAAAAAATCAACATTCGCATGGTCTGCAGTTTTCCTGTATTCGATTTGATAGTTGAATCCAGATAAGAAATGTGCTTAATTGAACAGCCTCGTTGCTGAGATTGATGGCAAAGTCTTGTTTGGATGAAATATTGATACTAACGGTTTGTGTTCAGTCACTAGAATCAACTTACGTCCGTAACAATAGGGGAAAAACTTTTTGAAGCCCCAGTATATACCTGTTGCTTCTTTGTCAATCTGACTGTATTTTTGTTCACATTTAGTCAGAGTAGGTGAAGCAAAATTAATAGGCCTTTCAGTTCCATCACTGTATCTGTGAGAGAGAATGGCCCCAAGGCCCACCGGTGACGCGTCTGTTGCAAGCACTAAGGGAAGATCCGGATCATAGTGAACAAGTACATTGTCACTACTTTCTTCAGTTTCATATTCTGTTTGATGATTTCTGTACTTTGATTGCATCTGCCTTTTTTTGCATGCATACACTTGCAATGTGTCCCACTTTGTTACACCTTCGACACGTTGCTTCCTGAAAACGACACTCTTGTGCCGGATGAGATGGTGAACCGCAGCGACAGCATTTTCCTTTGAGCTTTTCAAAGCTGTTTTGAAATTAGGGCTGTTCGGTGAGGATTTCAGTTGTGTTGGCTTAACACTTTTTTCGTTATTATTTTTATACTTAATCTGATTCAATTCACTTCGTTCCAACGTATTATGTCTTACAGTCTTACTTTCTGATTTTGCAAGTTCCATTGCTGACGCATTGTTCACTAAATCTTGATACATTCGTTTTTCACGATCTTGTAATAGTTTAGTTCGAATGTCTACGTCTTTCAACCCCCGGATTAACTGTAGTTTTAGAAATAGATCTGCAACAGATTTACCACAGCAACAATGAAATTCACAATTTACAGTCATCTTCTTAAGAGCAACTGAAAACTCATTCACTGTTTCATGTTCCATTTGATTCCGCGAAATAAATTTCTGTTGTAAAGCCCATTGGCTTGGCTGAGGATCCACGAATTCTTTCAAGAGCTGCACTAAGTCATCATATTGTTTGTCCAAAGGGTCCTCAGGAGTACAAACATCATAGAGTTGTTGATGTAGTTGAGGTGATAGGGCATGTAGTAGTGTATATATTTTACCTTTATTATCAGGTTCTTGGTTATTTAGATACAAAAATACTTCCAGTCTTCTTATGAAGTTTGTGATAGTTTCTTCGGGGTGATATGGTGTGAAATTAATTCTCCCTGATGTGTTACATAAATGTGTACTAGGTGATGAAGATGAAGAGGTGTTAGAGTTTTTCTGTTCAACAGCTAGCATCATTTCTTGAAGTGTAGTTGTAATCCGTAAATATTAATCTTTCATATTGCATCTGCATTCAATTTCTCTACTAAGCTCGTCCAAATCTGTGCGTGAATCTATTTCATCTTGTATTTGTTTGTACTTGGTATTCGGTAACAGTTTTGAGCTTTACATTTAGTTCTGTCGCCGTTGGGTTGCCTTTTAATAATCTGTTTGCTCGTGTAAATTGGCCTTTGACCACCGTCCTTGCTTTGGTTAGTTTCTGTAGTGTCTGTTCTTCAGACATTTTGTTTTCCTCGTCGCCAATATTATGTACTTTAACTAATTTAATACAATTAAATTGTGCACATAATGTTCACTGTGTAGTGTATATTTATTACTGAATAACTTCACATAAACATAAATAAAAACAACAACAAATAATTAACTGATCAGCTGGACTAAATAGGGACAGTCTTTGGAAATATGTATCAACGTTTGTTACCGGTTGTGTGGTGTTTAAACAATGTTTGATACAGACAGTCTTATAGAACTGGTTAAAGACAAGCCATGTTTGTGGGACAAAAATCTGAATGGGACTACTCCGATAGAAGGTGTCGGGAAAAGGCGTGGGAGCAATTCAAGTAACTCATCAAACGATGCTATAGACATACGGTAATAACCAAAGAAACTCCGAACTATGGTTTCGCATGTGCTCTTAAACACAAATGGTTTATCCGTTATGAAGGGATGGACACAATGATGTGTTAACCTTTGGTTCCAGACCACCAAACGCTTCTAATGCAACTAACATTAGTGTTTCGTCCATGACTACTAAAAATAGTGAACTGAACTATGTTTTAATACAGTACTGATACTGGGAAATCTCAACAGTAAGCGGTTCATCCGCTCCGTGTGGCCAGGAACCACCGGGCGGTTCAAATTCGCCACGTGTGGCCGGGGCCTTAAGAAGGAGTGTCTCATTCGTCATAATCCCTTTTGTTTTGATTTATTTTCCGCGGAGTTTTAAGTGAAAATATAACTTATACCTTTCTTTGACAATATTTACGACTATAATAATTAACACGATCTAATTTTATAACCAAAATAGTATCATTGCAGATATTGAACGAAATTACAAATTTTACTATTATGGACTATACTCAAGGTTATGTATGTTTCATCTGTGTCATTGCTTAAATGTCGCCTCCAGTCTGTAATTTGCTAAAAATAATCTTTAAACATCTGATTAAAGTGAATGTGATCAGCTGACAGCAAACCAAACCACGATTGTCTTACTTCGTGCTGACAGATACATACGCATTGCACCATTGTTATGTTTTTAAATGTGCCAAACAACCAGTCATTCATTTGTTGTAATAAGCCTACAGTTAGTTATCAGTTAACCGGTTGTGATTATTAATGTTTGTAAAATGGATTACTTTGACGATCCCCATTGCCTCAACCAGGTACTTCTGCTGCAAGTGAGGACGTTCCTAGAGCTTCTAGGCCTATAACTGAACCTCCTAAAGGTAAGGCACCAATTTGGAAATACTACTAAAAAGTTGACAAAGATCATTCAAAATGTTATACTGTAACAAAGTGATCAAATCTCAATATGGGTCTACTTCTGGTATGCGGAAACATTTGGAAAGAGATCATCATTCAAAAAAATGAAATTCAATTCATGAAATTCACTAGTGAGGAAAAGTACCTAAAGTGGCTCAAATTGACATTTTTTTAATCAAAAGTAAAATATGGTCCACAGCATCCAAAAAATATATTTCTAAGAAATGCCAAAGTGGGTCGCCAAGGGACTTCATTCCTTTATAATCACAGATGAGTCTGGTCTAACGGAAATGATAGACATTGCAGATCACAAATTAACTATCCCCTCTTCAACCACAGTCTCGAGAACAAGACTACAAGATCGTGCCACTCATCCTTCACTCACATTTGGGTTAAAATACGGACATAGTGGCGTCCCCATCTTAAATAATTGATAGTTGATGCCTCAGCTGTAGGCCCACTTAAAAACCAAGAATAAACTAATTGGATTAATTCCTAAAGGAAAATTTTCATCAATTTCAATAACAGATGTGTGGACATCGCAATCCACCTTGTCCTTTATAGCTTTTACAACCCATTTCATGGACCAAAGCCTGCAAATAAAAAGTATTTTTTGGATTGTGTTCCCGAGAGCCACACTGAGGAAAATATTTCTCAGTATTTGAATGAAACTTTAATAGAGAGGGACGCACGTTTAAAACAAATACAGTACTGTGTTACTGACAATGCACAGAACATGAACAGCCATAGACAATAAAGGGAAAGAGTGTAGTTGCTGTGTCTCAGTTGTATGGAGCTTCGTTGAGTTTTTCCCACACATTAAATTTGGTTATATAAGATGTTAAGAAAAAGACTTAGTGGTTTTAGGACTCTGATTAAGAAATGTAGATCCATTGTGGGTTATTTTTAACACAGCCCCCCTGCAAAGGCTGCGCTACATACGAGGCAAGATCAACTAGGACAAGGGAAGCGAGAGCTGATCCAAGACGTGGAAACTCGCTGGAATAGCGAGTATTAGATGATTGATCGACTTCTAAAACTCAGAGAGCCTCAAAACCAGTTTGCCGTGTTGAAAATCTTTCTTCACATGATTGGGGCATGGTAGAAGCATACGTGGAAATCGTAAAACCACTCTATGACACAACATGTGAAGTGTCCTCAGAGAAAAAAAAACACACGAAGCATGGTCAATGTTTTAAAAAGCGGATTGCAAGCGACCATTGACCAAAATATTAATGGGATTTTGTTAGCGAAAGCTTTATTATAGGCAATATCAGCTAGATTATCAATCTTTTATTAAGTTCTACTGGATGAGCTATGCACTTTAATGGATTCGGAGGTTTAAGGATTCTGTTTTAGATCCTTGTGTAAAGAATGCGACCAAGGAAACCATTAAAATTGAAGAGAGATCAGAATGAGACAAATTCCATAGGGGCAATCTCCAAAGAAAAACATCATCAAAAAATCGTTTAATCTTAAAAAAGTGTTAGGGCAGCCGGCAGCCTTCCTAAATGTTACGAAGCAAGCGTCTGCAGAGAAAACTATAAAGTCAAAGTCACCAGGATCTAGCCCAAGGTAATTTCATTAGCATTATAATGATAATGTTATATTTTTCATTGCGTACATTATAGGCTAGCTGTAGCCTAATAAGCTATTAATACTGTACATGCTAACGCACAAAAAATAGCTTATTAAACTTTAGGCCAAGAGATTTTATAACTTTGTTACATGGGTTTACACCTTGATTGATTCGTATACTTGCATTTTTTTACTAAACTAACTTAACTAAACTAATCTAGCTTATTAAACTAAAACAACATTACTGTGCTTTGATTTAGTAAAATAAATATTTTAGGGCTTAAGTAAGTTTACATTTAGAGAAAAAACTTTAAGTTGTACTAAGTGTATACTACCTAGTGTAGTACACTAGTATACCTAAGTGTAACTAGTGTAGTTGTAGCCTTGATTAGGCCTACAAACAATTTCTTTATTTTAGTATACCTGTATGTTAGCCTATTTTAATAAGCCTTTAATAAAATAAATTTTAAAAGGCGAAGACATTTAAGTTTAAGATTTTCTGAAAATTGATCTATATTATTTTTCCAGTTTGTATTCAACTTGAAACATATTTACCCGAGCCTTGCATACCAATCTTGGACTATCCATTTCAATGGTGGGTAGACAACTCAGTGAGATTCTCAAAACTAATCCCGATTGTGAAAAGATACCTACCAATACCTGCACCTGAAGTGTCATCGGAAAGAGTGTTTTCTTCTACTGGTAATATGATTAACAGTCGCCGTCGGAGGCTCCTTCCTGGTAAAGCCGTATAACCCCCTATTTCTCCATGAGAATTTGAAATATGTTTAATATGACTATAACCCTTTGTAAGACTGCATCTTTTTTCAGCATTTGTCCTCCTATCCAATGGTCTTGCAGACGGTGTCCGGGCAAAAGCGGACACGGAACTTTGGGGAAACATCATTAAAGAGGGCAAAAGCGGACACTAGGGATAACTGCCACCTGTCAAAGGGTTGGCAGGTCTCTACAAATATTTCAAGAATGGAACATTGCGGACACATGTATCTACGACGGGGTAAAGGGTGCGAGGGAGGGAGGCCATGGATATCACTAGGAGATATTGGTTTTCTCACTTTATTAGTCAGGCCATGCTGGTTCGTGAACTCCTTAGAAAAAACGTAGGTTTACACGTTTGTTCCTAATTTTTCCAAAATTGTATCACTAAACAAACTGTGTATTTGGCCTCTGGGGAGCTCAAAACAAACAAAAAATCGGCCCCGAGTTCTAGGTCTTACCATGAGACCTACGATAATAGCTTATACAACCAATATATGTGGCATATAAATATCACTTAAGTTTAATATATTGTGTATAAAAAGTCACATTGTTTGCATTTGAATTACTTATTGAAAGCTGAAATAAAAGTTCAATATCATTCTATATATTCATTTCTATATATATATTTAGTGAGTCGGTGGCTCAGTCGGTAGCGTCGCGGACTTCGGGCCCAAGGCAGCGATATCGTGGGTTCGGATCCTGGTCACTGCCGATAACATTTTTATCAGTACAGTTCACCTTTGTACTGTACCGGTTCACTCCTTGCTTTGCTGTAAACGATCCACGCACGGGCGCTTAGTCTATGTGGACGGACAAATGCAAGGTTAAAAGAGGCCACCAACCTCTTAAAAAAAAGATCTGTTACATACTGTAGTTCTATAGGATATTTTTAGTTAGAACAAGTGGAGAGAGAATTGTCCATTATCCTTTGTCAATTAGTCATTAATAAAAATTATTGTTATGAAAGACCCATCAAATAAAAATATTAAAATATTTTTTTAATCTGCATTTAAAAGTGGCATATTAATATAAAGCTTTCTGAAGATGGGCCATTATACATATACAAGGCTTTATGTCATAACAGTTAATCTCACACCACATTTTAGTTTATATGCCCATATTTGACATCGGGTTACTTTGGTTGCCAAGCCGATAGACAAACACGTCGTACAGATTTGTACTAGGCCTACGGAAAATTTTTTTTTTCATGCAAAATCATTGAACTGCAAAGATAAATCTACTCTTGTAATACAATGAAATGTAGGTATAAACGTAAGCCAAACAAAATAGTTATTAAAAACTGTACATAAGCGTTTTATGGATACTTTTTGTGACGAGTTGAGTTTAAAAGGTTTAGTTTTTACACTAAACTTCATTAGAACAGGTGTAAATAAAGCATCCAATTTAAAACAAAAAATATAATTAAAAACTCTTTTTAATCTCATTGTTATCATCCTAATCAAATACCTTTTATTGTTTGCATAATATGGAAATCATTTTCGTCTTCAGTTTTACCTTTGACTATTACAATTTCTCTTGAATGAAGTGATGGCCCGTCATCAGTACTCATTAGATTAACAAACACTGACGAGCGATCTAGATTGAAAATATAAATATCAGCAGTAAAGTCCTACAAACTATTCATGATAATTGACGTTTGTCCAAGGCTATTAGTTCAATTTTGGAAATCCTTTCAGCCATTTTTCAAAACTTTGTACGCACAAACGTAACGCGTATAATAGTATAGGAATAGTCTATCTATATAAATAGAACAGAGTTAAGATTTTATTCTGCAAAATACCCGTGGCCTCCCTTCCTCTCACCATTCTCCTGTCGTATATAGGCCTACATGAGTCCACAATGTTCTTAATGGTTTGGTTAATTGCAAACTCATATATGAAAGATACTGTTATGTCCTAGTTTAGTGCCTTTTACTGAGTGGTACGAAGGGCTCGATGGGAGACCTATTCCTAAGCCTATGGATAAAGGTGTTGAAGTAAATCTAAGTAACACAGCTGCTAGTAACAAACAACAATCAGTAGAGTGTATTGGCAATGATTTTCAGGTTTCATTTGTAGATACTGACAATCTTTCTGAAAGTAATGTTCTGAGTAATGGTCCAGTTTCTAGTTATGTAACTCAAATAAAATGGAAAAAAGTTAAGAGTGAAAACAAAACTGGGAAGAATAAGGGTACAAAATTGTCTGTGGCTAAAGTAGCTGATAGCGTAATGCAGGATGGATTAGAATGTGAAAATAGTTTTAGTTCATTAGTTGATGAAATTGAAGAGCTTTCTGAATCAACCAATGTTGTACTCGTAGAATCTAGTAAAAAACACTTGAGGAGAGTAGTATGCCTTGACCACCCTCAGTTTCTCCTATGGGAGGAGTGTTGTTAATTGGGGATTCAATGCTTAGACGCTCCGGGAAAAAGTGTGCACAGAACGGGGCAGTATTAGATGTCAATCCTGGGGCAACCATTAAAGCAATTGAAAGCAAACTTGAATTGTATGTAAAGTCTAAACCAAATGTTGTCTATTTGCTTGTGGGTACAAATGATCTTGTGCATGGGTATAATGGGTGTCCTGGCTATAATGGGGGGGTCGGGGAAACGTGCGGCATTGCATAGCATGGCTAGCCTGCTGTCTACAGCTAGGCAGAAGTTCCCTGTATCCAAGATCGTTGTCAACAGTGTCATCTGTCGAAGGGGTATCAATCGTAGAGCCTTAGAACACTTCAATGATCAACTCGATCTAATGTGCAACAATTTCGGAGCTCATTTTGCAGAGGCAGATTTTATAATTAATAAAAGTCATCTAGGAAGGGATGGCTGACATCTTAATAGAAGAGGTGATGCTTTGCTTGGAGATTTTATGTTCTTCTACATCAGCCAGGTAATCGGTACCTTTGGTTCCAATAAATCTGATTGTTTCAAAGGAGATGATAAATAAAGTGATCGGTTCATGTGATGTTCCTTATCCTGATGTCGCTGATGTCTCGTGTAGAGTTAAGATTGGAGAGTTGGTCTTCTATCTTATCCTCTTCATCGGGAAACGAGCCCATCCTTCTGCATTCACCACTCGAATAGCACATGTAAACATGCGCTCCCTCAATACTGGATTCGAGGAGTTGCGTTCTCTGGTAGACGATTTCAGTTTTGACTTTTTAGGGGTTTCTGAAACTTGGCTTAGGCCTAAACACGTCCTCTGACCCTTACAACATTTTTAGTTACAATATGTTGCGTTTTGATAAGATCTCTAATGAGAGTGGAGGTGGAGTTGCTCTTTATTTGAGAAGTGATCTTCGTTTCTCTCAGGTCTATCTTTCTAACGTTGACAGCAGTATACAATATCTTTGTGTTCTTGTAAATATCAAATCCGAAAAGTTGTGTGTTTGTGTTGTATATAGATCTCCATCAGTGTTGTATTCGTCTTTAAGTTCTTTGTTTTATTCCTTGTTTATAGACTTCTCCCCAGAGGCAGACAGAATTGTTCTATTGGGCGATATGAATGTTGACATGCTTGATGCTAGTAAGCCCTGTACGAAATTTTTGAAGAATCTATTGGATTCCTTGGGGCTTTCACAGGTGGTGAGTGAGCTCACTCGATGTACAGCAACATCATCTTCCCTGATAGATCACATTATAGTTGTTAAATGCCTTAACCCATTTGTTGAAGTTGTAAATACGTCAGAAATATCGGATGGTAGGGGGGAGAAAATCACCAACCATAAGCTGACTTACTGTGAACTACCAATTTTCAAGGCTAAAAAGTTCGAGAAATTTATTTCCTATAGAGACTATAAAAACTTTGGCATTTTTTTAGACTTGTTTCAGAAATAAATTGGAATTCTATTTTGACATCAAAAGATTCTAATTGTATTGTAAAATTTATTTCAAACAACATAATCAATGTGTTTGATAGCTGTGCCCCTGTAGTAAAGAGACGTGTGACAAGAAAGAGGTCACCATGGATTTCTTCCAAAATTAATAGCCTCATCAAAGAGAAAAACAAATTACGAGCAATGCATAACAAATGCCCAACTGCCAAGCAATTAAACATCAAATGCGGAAATGAGCTAAATAGTGTGGTTCGTAGGGCCAAGAAAGAATATTTTGCGCACAATCTAGATTGCAAAAATCCTAAGAAGTTCTGGTCACCCAGATCTAATCCAGTCACCCATTGCTAAGACTTTTGAATCTTTGGTCCTAGATAGACTCAGACCTCTACTTGGAAGTCTCATAGTTAAAGAACAACACGGGTTTACTGTGGGAAGGTCTACAGTAACAAATCTAATTACCTTTGAGCAGTACATATATTCATCCTTTGATAATAGAGCCCAAGTTGATGCCTTGTTTCTCGACTTTAGTAAGGCTTTCGATAAAGTGAGCCACGATCATCTTATTGCTAAACTGAAGGCCTATGGCATTATTGGCAAACTTCTATTGTGGATTGACAATTACCTGTTGAATAGACACTCGATAGTCAGATTTTCAAATGCTGAGTCTCTACCCATGAAAGTTTTGTCAGGGGTTCCCCAGGGATCTCTCTTGGGGCCTTGTCTGTTTAACATCTTTATAAATGATATAGGGGAAGTAATTGAGTCCGAATACCTGTTATTTGCCGATGATATAAAATTATTTAAAACTATCAGAAATGTTAGTGATGGTGAATCTCTGCAGAGAACTTTTGCTGGCATCGAGTCTTGGTGCAAGCAGAATTTGATGTAAAATCAAAACAATAGTTATGTTGGATTTTAGAGAGGAATCACGCGAAAGTGAACTGAACCAAGTTACCCGACACCTAATGAATTGCTTGTTGTGAAAGGATATTATAAGAAACTACAAATTAAGGCCATTCCGAGTGCGAGAGGCCTAACAGACTTCTTTGTAAGTTATTCATTAATATTTTCTTAACCTTCCCAAGTAGGCTACTAACTGTTCATGGGTTAGCTTAAATTCACAAAGGATAAAACTTTGACAAACCGTGAAATAATTTGTACCAGATACCTACAACTAAATTTTACAACAGGTATTTTGTCCACCTTTGCCAGTAATAGCTGTTCATAATTTGTTACCGAATGAACAATAATGCATATTATGTTTGAATGAACAAAAATGAAATACATTAACTTCTTTTCACGGTCATATTAAATTACGTTGAAAAGAGTGACGTGAATAAATAACCATTCCATTCTTATAGCATAGTTATTGTATACAAACTAGTTTAGCCATAGATAAAACATGGTTAGTCTCTGTTTTAGCTTAGTCATTAGGCCTATGTGCAGTAATCAAAAGGTAAGTACTGTATTTCAAATTTATATAACTAAGCCGAAATTCGCTGCTTGCGACTCCTCTTGAAAACAAAGTTTGTTAGGATTAACAGTAACAGCTGTTTTGTTTGGAAGCAGCTAATGGAATTTTTGTTTTTACGAAATATTGATTACTGGACTATGACAATATTGACTCTGCTTAAAATGTACAGATATAGATTTTTTATTCATATTGTTTTGGTTTTCAATTCTGTATGTTTTATTTTCAATATTTTAATAACTGTATGTTCTTAAATTTAAATCTATAAATCGCGAATTAATGGGCTGATGTTACCTGTTCGCCATGTTATCTTATGGGACGTCTGTCACTAAACAACACCACTTGCGACGTTGCCAATTCTACCAGGCCGCGGCCTGTAGTTAAAGGTGGCCGTGGTACGTGCCGGACCCATCGAACTATATAACACACACAATATATAGTTGTGTTATATATTTCGATGGCCGGACCCTGTTTCTTTTTACACAAGTTGTTTGTGGCTTTGCTGGGTGCAATTTTTCAGTGAAAACTATGTCCGTATAATAGCAAAGCCATTAAAACAACGAACATTTCAAAATTCCGCGTTTAACTTGCCTTTTCTATTATCAAACCCAAACGGAATTTTTAAATGGTCCAGCAAGTTTAGTTGGTTATGTTAGTTTAGAACGGTTTCATTTCTTAATCCATATAATAGACTATTTTAGCCTAAACAAGATCAGTTAGTTGTTGCCAATTTGTAATGGATCGGAAAATAAAAATATCGATATATCGAGAAAAAATCATCGATAATAATGAATGTTCCCTTTAACAGGAAAGTACCATTTGGGGAAACAATTATTTTCGATTGAGCAGCACTAGTACGCTATACCACTAAAAACATCACGCACCTTTGGAGAATACTGCAATTTGGAATTCAAAAACAGAATTTTCAATGATGCTGAGAGGTTCCATGTAAATAGAATACATATTTCATGGGATACTTACTCAAAAGCCTGCCTTAAGAAAGTTGTGAGAAATAAGAGAGGCGTTGGTATTCGTCGGCAAATGACACATGGAAATAAGCTACCAACCAATTGGAACGATTTTCTCCGCTGCGATCAAAATAAGACCAAACTATCCAAGTTACTTGGAACTTGGAGAACATGCACTTTCCAATTTTCATAGGGCACATATCATCACTTAGATCGATGGCATTATTCGTGCGGTTCAGCCTGATGAATCTTCAATTGATGGAGTCAAATGCAAGCAACAGGAAGAAGCTGACAGCAGGATTTTCCTCCACGCCAAAGATAGTGTCGAATAGGGAACAAAAAAGATTATTTTCACAGTAGATACTGATGTTGTTTTGGCAATATATTGTTTCCACATCCTCAAAACAGATGGACTTCAGGAGATGTGGATTCTCTTCGGTGCGGGGAAGAGTCAAAGATTTATGAATATTAATGCAATATTTGAGAGAATGGGTGAACACAAAGCCGTTGCATTGAGAGGATTTCATGCGTTCACAGGATCAGATATGACTTCATCATTTGCAATGAAAGGAAAACTGACAGCTTGGACTGTGTGGAAATCATTTCCTGAAGCTACTACGGCCTTTCATGCAATCTCTCTACCACGAGTCAATTTCTGACGAGACTTTACAAGTCCTGGAGAAGTTTACCGTCTTGTTTTACTACAAAGATTTCTCAGTTAATGGTATTAGAAAGTTTCTCTTTACTTCAAAGAACTGTGGTTTACAAAGTATACCCCCAACTAGAGAGGCACTAAGGCGATCAGCATACCTGGCAGGCCAGGTTTGGGGTCGTGCATGCTCAGTGAAGGAAAACACTCCAGAGCCAGACATATGGGGATGGACCAGGGTTGCTGAGGAGTGGAATCCTATTTGATTTTCTCTTTCCCCTATTGTGGCAGCATGCAGAGAATTAGTTAAGTGTAGTTGCACTGAATGCCATACAAGATGCTCTTGTTTTGCGTTTTTAGAAATGTAACAAACAAAACTTTTAAAACTGGTTTAATTAATTTTACAAGAAATCAGTTTCATTTCAGAGTTTTTGTTACATTTAATGGCGTCCCCGAGCCAAGAAAATTTTGAGTTATTTTGATGTAAATATTCATCATTGTACAGGTAATATACTTTTGATTTATTTTTTAAATGACTGAACTTCAAAGGGGAGCTTACAGGTCAGTCTTTACTAAAGAGGTTGCTATTGAAAACCTATTGAGCCAAAATGAAGAATGAAGAACTATTGTTGCCAGGTTTAATGTATTAAATACAACTTATGAAAAGCTTTGCTCTTTAAATGATGTAGTTTTGCAAAGTCTAATTAGTGAAGAGGAGGTAACAGATGACATTGTGTCTGAAATTATAGGGACTAATGAGTATGCAACTAAATACCATCAAGCTTGAAAATTCAAGAACTGCAGTTAGTTGCTAACCCTGGCAGTGAATCAAATAAAACCTGTTCCAATAAAAGGCGCCTTCCAAAAATATAACTTAAAAGATTTGATGGTGAACTTAAAAATTGGATAGGATTCTGGTCCCAGTTCAGTAAAATCCATGACGATAATAGTTTAGGAGATGAGGATAAATTTGATTACTTACTACAATCTGTGAAGCCAGGCTCCTCAGCTCAAAAACTAATTGAAGGTTTTCCTCCATAAAAAGAAAACTATTAGAAAGCAGTTGAGCTTCTTAAATCTAGGTATGGAAAAGAAGAATTCCTTATTGAATACTATGTCAGGGAGCTTTTAGCTCTAGTTTTAAATAAGACTGATAACTTGTCAATCACATGCCTTTATGACAGGCTTGAAGTGCAACTAAGAGCTCTCGAATCATTGGGAGTAACCAAAGAGAAATATGCTGCCATGCTATTCCCTCTTGTTGAAACAGCCATACCTCAACCCATTTTTAAAATATGGGAAAGGTATCGTGTTACCAAGAATGCATCCACAAAAGAGCCAGATAACTGTTTGAAAGAACTCCTTCAGTTTCTAAGAACCGAAGTTGAAGCTGAGGAGAGGCTTAAGTTGTGTGAAAACTGTTTTGATGTGAAGTCTCACAAGGTGGATCTTTATAAAGACTCAACCAAAACTCAGCGGTTTGGTAAACCTAAGGCAAGCACACCTTCAGCAGCAATACTTGTTTCTCAATCTGAAAATAGTGCAAAGGTAGGTACAGATTTAAATACCAACTTGAGAAGAAATCTTTGCATATTTGGTGGAAAAACAAACCATAACTCACCTGATTGTTTTTCTATCTTTGATAAAACAGTATCAGAAAGAAATTAACTTGTAAAGAAAAAGGGTGCATGTATAAAATGTTTGAAAAGGGGGCACTGGGCTCAGAAGTGTAAATTACAAGTGAAATGTCACATCTGCTTGGGTAGACACTTTGCAATCTTGTGTCCAAAGGTCCATGCAACTAATGAAACTGAGCCGAGAGCTAAGGACAAGCTTATAACCCCTGTTAAAAATAAAACAAATTTGTTTTCTACTGTTACCAATAAAAGCAAGATAAACTACTTACTTACAGACTTTGAATGCTTTTATTGATTGTAATGGGAAATCAAAAAAGGTTTGAATCTTGTGCGACTCAGGTTCACAAAAGAGTTTGGTTTCTAGCCAATGTGTATCAGAAATAGGCCTCAAAAGCGATGATAGAGTTTTAATTCAACAAGAAGTTTTTGGAGGCAAGAAAACTGGTCCTAAATACCATAAAACTTATGGCATCACTTTGAGTTCACTAAACTTGGATTTTAAAACAGATTTACAAGTTATAGAACAGCAGGTTATTTGTAACCGGATTCCCAAGTTTTGTGACTACAGTTTGATAAAAAGTTTTTTAGCAAGATAACATCATTTTGACGACATCTTTACATCGACCTCTGACGAAGAAGACTCTGCTAGTATTGATGTGTTATTGGGTGCTGATGTTTGGACACAAATTATCACTTCGGAGTTTCACAAAGTAAATGACCAACTTGTGGCCATTAAAACACGATTGGGCTGGACGATTGTTGGTTCATCTGAATCATCTGGTACTTTTGTCTCATCTATGTTTATTGCTTTACTGTCTTCACAGAATGTTAAGCAGTTTTGCGAGCTTGAGACAATGGGAATCTCGGACCCAAGTATGAAACTGGAGAAGGGAGAAAAGGACAAGCGAGTGGTACAGTTCTTTGAGGAGACTGTGCCAAGAGACTCGACTGGCTGCTACATCGTACAACTTCCGGTACTTTCCTGTTAAAGAGAACATTCATTATTATCGATGATTTTCAATCGATATATCGATATTAACGAATTGAAACCTATCAGCTGACAACTACCAAATAAATATTGTTCAGTATAAAAAAATATTGAAATGAAACTGTTCCAAACCAACCTAATAAAACTAACCAAACTTGCTGTGTAACATTTAAAAATTCCGTTTAATATTCCCCACATGCCTTTTCTGTAATCAAACGGAATTTTAAAATGGTACAGCAAGTTTGGTTGGTTATGTTAGGTTAGCTTAGAACAGTTTTAATCCATAATAGACTTGATTTTAGCCTAAACAAGATAGTTGTCAATTTGTAATGGATCGTAAAGGGAAATAAATGTATTGATATATCGATTAAAAATCATCGATAATAATGAATGTTCCCTTTAACAGGAAAGTACCCAACTTCCTTGGGTTGAAGGACTAAGAAAAAGATTTCAAAAGGAATACTTGGGTTTTCTAAATTCCTCTAACAAGAGCGTAAACAAAACTTGTGAAATCAAGGTGGGAGACATTGTACTCGTCCATTCAGAAAATAAACTAAATAAACTTGGCCTCTTGGAAAAGTAAACAAAATATTTCCTGGGAAAGACAAAGTAACATGACTTGTAAAAGTAAGAACGAAAAATGGAATTTATTTATGACCTGTTCAACCGCTTTATCCACTTGAAGTTCAATCCAAGGATGAGCACATTCGTAAAACTCAAAATTATCTACCTGAACCTAAAACTTATAATACGACAAAAGATTAGACAAATGTGAAGACTAGTGACACACAAGTTCTGACCCAAAGTGGGAGAAGAATAAAAAAGCCAACAAAATTGGACTTGTGAAAGAATTGGAAGATTTTTTAAAAAAGGGGGGAGAATGTTGGAAATGTTTAACTTAGTCTCCTTTGATTTATTTTTGAACAACACTTTATGAAAACCATAATTCGTTTTTCATTTGCATATGTAACTTTTAAAACTGGTTTAATTAATTTTACAAGAAATCAGTTCAATTTCAGAGTTTTTGTTACACTCTGGGAGTCGACTCTGTATCAATAAGTATAATGAAAGCTGTGATGAAGTGGAAGATGAATAAGATGGATACGTGATCTGAAATTATAGAGAAGCACTCAATTTACATGTGGAATATTTCTTGATTTAATTGTTTTTTTTAAATCATAATAGTTTGTTACCTCCTTTTAATTCCTGCTTTATACTATAGTAAAGCTAATTATCTCTTTTTATTTGCCTGATGCTTTACATGTCCCTTTTTTAATTTTACCCCAATCAAAAAGTGCAGCTTTTTCCCATATATGGCCCTGTGCACAACATATGGTACTAGTAGGGATAAGAGAGTGAAAGAAAATTTTGATATCTTTCTTTCGAGTTTGATATTTAACACTAAAAGATTTTGAGTAGTGGATTCAAAGTAAGGCAACAATACCCTTACTGTATGATAAATAGTATTTTTCGGTGGATTGCACCAGGTAACAGAAAACATAATTGAGAATGTATTAACAATATTATAAATATACTTAATAATCCTAAGATCATTAATAAAATGAAATTGACATTTTCGCAATGGCGGGTAGACCTGCTGGAAAACCGATCAAAAGTGATGACTGTAAAACAGTCTTGAATGATTTTAATATTTCCAAAACACATTCCTAGATCAAAATGTGTAGTTTTGAGCAAAAAAAAAAAAACTAGTGAAGCAACGTTAACCAGTTTGCGTTCAATATATAAATTCCGCAAAGTACCATTGGTAATATTGATACGCCAAGAAAGAATCTGCGCAAGATAAAATATAAAACCAGCAGAAAACGTAAGAACGATGAGTTTGTAATTGGATGTATTTGGAAGAAAATCCATTCATTTCTTGCGACCAATACACCTCCCACACTTACTGCAGTTTTGGAAAAACTGAACGATGATCCAGATCTTCCTGAGTAAAAAAGAACTACATTGTGGAGGCTGCTCAAAGACCATGGCTTTTGTTACGAAAAGCATAAAATACAGTCTTTTTTAGAATGTGATGATTTGATTGTATGGCGTCATTCTTATTTGCGATTAATGAGGGAGTTTAGGAAGGAAAAGAGAGATATTGTTTTTATGGATGAAACAGGGGTAAATATTGGACAAGCTACATCCAAAATATGGAATGAATAAAGTATAAAAACACCGAAGGATGCTTTCATAGCTGGGCTAACGACAGGTCTGAAAGACCTTACTCAACGAGGACCTGGTTTTGTCATTGTACATGCAGGAGGAGAAAATGGCTTTGTTGAAGGAGGGCAGCTAGTATTTTTAGCAAAAAAAAAGGAACAGCCGATTTCCACATAGAAATGGATGCAGAAACATATGAAAAATTGTTTGTAGAACAATTAGTTCCTTATGTCCACCCTGGTAGCGTCGTTGTCATAGATAACGTGTCTTACGACAGCTGTAAATTGGGAAAAGTACCAAAGGAGAAAACAAAAAAAAAGGATTGAGAAATGGTTTTGGTTAGTAGACAAAAACGTAACCTTCCCACAAGACAGCTTGAAAAAAGAACTGCTTGCTGAAGTGCAAAAATTAAGCATTTGTTTATCCTTAATGCCAATCTTGAAATTTTAAGATTACCTCCTTATCATTGTGAGTTAAATCCAATAGAACCAGTCTGGAGCCAAGTAAAGAGACACATTGCAGCAAACAACAAAGCGTACAGCGTTTAGCTAATGGAGCCGTTAATTGACTACGCATTAAGTCAGTCACGCTCATTGCAATGGATGAATTATTGCAAACATGTAATAGACATTGAAAGTGATATGTGGAATATTGACAGCTTGATAGATGATGTCGAGCCTCTAATTATTCATCTTTCTGGATATTCGTCTAATGAAGAAGACGAAAGTTCAACACCTATCGTCAGTATAGAATCTGGAGTAGTTTCGTTGCAAGGCAATCAAGGCGAGTTACAGTTAATTTGACCAAACATAGATGATAAACACATTAATCAAAATAAATATAAGTACGGTGTTGCATGAAAATAATTAAAATATGTAGTATTTTTTATCTAAAATGTTATCTAAGATGTTTTGATTGGTGTATAAATTATAAAAAGTCATTTTTATAGTTATAACCAAATGGTTCTTCAATGGCATTTTAAAATTTTTTAGTTAAACGAGTAGGTATTAAGTGATAAATAGCTCAATCCTGAAATAAAAACCTAAACGAAATTAAAAAGGTTTTTGAAGCGGTATGAAGAAGGGTATGAAGAAGCGGTTCACAAGTGTTGATATTTTGATTATGGCTAGTAGCGCGGTAACTCCCATTTGATATACATAGCATACGGGCGCTACGTACTTTACGGTGAAGGTGGAATTGAGTATAGCCAAACTTTATGAAAAGAAGTTTAGCTAGATGTAATCTCGAAAGGAAAAGAGTGTTAAAGAATGTTTGGATAAGTTTCTCCCGAGTTTGATATTTAACTTTTAATAATTTGGAGTAGTGTATGCCAAAGAAATACAGTTGATCAGAATGTCTTAACAATGTTACTAGCATATTTGATGATCCAGACATAATCAAATATTTTAAATGACACCTCTTAAACCCATTGACCAAACTTGATTAAAATAAGTTTGGCAAGATGTAACGTCTAATTGAATATAGTCGAGTATTTTGTATTTTAGAAAATGTTAATTAGTTTCTTACGATTATGGTATTTTACTCTAAAAGAATGTGGAGAGGTATATTCCAAAGAAATGCAATGATGCCATTACTGTATGATAAATGGTATTTCTCTGTATGGTCTCTGTTATTACACGGTAAAAGTAATGTTGATAATCCTGAGCAAAAGTAATGTTGATAATCCTGACACGATAAATATTTGAAAGAACAGACAAACAGGCAGAAACAGATGCTTCGTCATTTCTTAAAAGACTCCATAAAATTGTAGTCCTCTACAAATTGAATGAGGACGAGGTGGCCCGAGTTCTACCTGAACTACTCAAAGAGTCTGCTTTACATTGGTATGGGAATAATGAAGAATTCTGGACTCGATTTACAGACTTTTTGAGAGATTTAAAGATGCAACACTTCCCTCCTGGTAACATGATAATGATGAGATAAGCTAGAGAACACAAGGTGAAGGTGTGCCTTTAGACATCATGCGGTATTACTCCCGACCACCTTAGAACCATAGAAAACCTTTGAAGAAGAGGTGGTTTCAGGGAACATGATACGGGTGACAAGAGATTTTCTGAACATATACCCCTAGCTAACTATTAATTGTATGTAAGGCGCCGGGATGTGACAAAGGTACTCATATTTGGTCAAAAGTCAATGAAGTACACTTGTATTTCCCTTGTGTTTCTTGTGTTCCCCTGTGTTTCAACTTGTGTTTCCCTGGGGAAACACCAGCTAAGAGATTAATGATTTGCTGGAATTGTGATGAGACTGGCCATACCTACAGATTTTGTCGCATTCCTAATGTAATAAGATTTTTTCCTAGGGATATTGCCTTGGTATATGAGATTTTTAGAAGAATTTGCCAAAGTAACTCTACCTTTGATAATGGTGTTGCAAAGAAATGTGCGTTGGTAGTGGGATGAGGCTCAAGAGTTAGCCTTTAACAAGTTAACAGAGGGGTCAGGTTCAGTTTTTGCTTGTCCTGACTATACAGAAACATTCTGGGTCTAGATTGATGTTAATTATTGTACATTTTTGTTAATTATTGTCTAATTGTAAAAAAGATCAATTATTTGAAAAATATATATCAAAAGAAAAAGAAAAAGGGAGTGTTGAATGAAAGCAATTACAAACCAAACAAAGCTTGGTTTACAACAGCAGATCAGTGGTTTATTAAAATGAAGGAGGGAAAATAACGCTCCCGCTGAAGTGATCGATGTTGATGAAGATGATGAAATTGATAATGTTCGACATCTGCTTACTAATGGAAACAGTGTCATTCTTTCGTGCTACAAACTTGAAATTTGCAATTACTTTAACCGCACCTTTTTCAGTGAACCAGGCTATGTTGAGACACACAAGAGTCACCAACTAACTCCTTTGAAATTACGACATAATGTTATTAATCGAAGCCTTTATAAAGGGTAGGATTGTGAAGAGCAGCCTGAGATATGCAAGAGAAAATTAATCAAAGCATTTATAAAGGGTAGGATTGTGCAGAGCAGCCTGAGATATGCAAGGGCAAATAAAAAACTCTTGAGTGCATTGATGACTAAAAACCTGAAGAACCCAACAGTTATCTTTTGTTACTTGATTGTGCGTCTATATATGGTTATGCATTCACAAAATTTACCTAAGGACAATTTTAAGTGGGAAGATCCAGAAAAACTGTATGGCCAAACTGGTCTCCTGACTCACCATTTGGATAGTTACATAACTTAATTGAGGCTGATGTCGATGTACCAAACAGTGTAGGCCTACATGATAAATTAAACGATCTTTCACTGCTAGCGGGAAAAAACTTCTACCTGGTGGAAACTTTGAAAAGTTATCAGCAGCATTTATGAAAAATGAAATTTAACTATTTGTGTATTTAAAAATTCAGGCCTACAGGCCTAATGTAGAACCAACCTCTCTATGAAATACTTTGAAAGACTGCTAAGTTATCGTTGGATTTATAATGCGGGAAAAATTCCCAGACAACATCCTGCCGGGCCCGTGACCATTTCCATCATGGCTACAGTTAAAAGGAGGCCTGGGGGCAGCAATATATGCAGCCAAAAGTATCGTTCAAGTCGGTTTTGGAATTATTTTTAGAAGAATAAACATGTTTATAAAAAGCATAAAAAAAAGAATTTTTGTAGGTTAAAGTTGTTAATCAATGAGCATACAAGTAGTATGATAAATAATAATAGAGATAAAAATGGCAATTAATTGGCCTTGAAGATCATTAGGACTTAAATCAAATTACTAATCAACTTTCTTATCCGATTTGTAAATACAACAATATTGATGAACGCCCTACTGTACTAACTTAACCTAGCTTTGAAAATAAATAACCAATGGTTCAGAGGTTATAGCCCAGGCAAATTAGACATATGCTCCCCAAAAAATTGTCTAAAGCTGGAAAGTGTTTTAATACCTTTTGGGGGTCCCAAATAAGACTCCTGTGAGTTTGCGACGGATTCTGACGTCTGCTTAAGTTTTGGGAGTCGAAAAACTATGAAAATTATGCACTTTTTTCAGCTTTTCGCTTATAACTCCTAAATAACGAATCCTAAGGAAAATGTTGTTCAAAGGTGTCTTTTAGTGCATTTGATTTCGCGTCGATTGGTGTTAAATACGTCAAAATCGGCCAAGCCGTTTAGCCGCTGTAGCTTTTCAAAGTTGGGATATTTTCATCAACATGGCCAAAAGGTTGATTATTTGACCAGTTTTCGGCTTACAACTCCTAAACGACGCATGCTATACAAAAAAAGCACTTGTAGTTAGTTTGGAAAACACAACATTCGGCTTAGAATTATGATTATGAATTACTAGATAGTTTATTTCATGGTTATCATCATCCAGAGGTTTATCCAAGAATGTGTGAAGGGAAGGGTAGCAAGACCCCCTATGTAATTTTAAATCTAATATTGTTATCTGAGGTTACAAAAATTCTAGGATTTGTCCTAAGCTCCCATTTATACGATCCCATCTCTGGAAACTCCAAAATGATGTTAAGCGATTATAATATACAAAAAGATATTACAACGAGAAAGATTTTATTAAATGTTGACAAAATTTTATTTTTTAGCTTAATAAACGAAAGATGATAATGGGACAGATGTACATAGTCTTGTACTAAGCCTATACAAAAAAAAAGTTGGGAGTTTTCGTAGATTTCATCATATAGCTTTTCTACTTCTCATCATTGGAATCTTAAGAATAAGGATTCATTCCTTGCTCTTATTTGTCTTGCCACAAATGGTGACATTCGGTATACGCTACTATCTTTTTCGTCAGATATCGAATTGAGATAATCGTGCCCCTTCCAAGTCTTTCAGACAGTAGTGAATTATATCCCTGCATTTAAAAAGGAGCAAGATAATGTAAACCTTTTTTTACTAGTTCACGATAGTCGAGATAGGTAGACGGAGAAATTCTTGTCGAAACGGTGGATTAGCCGTAGTGATGGGAGTTAATCCATTGGCGTTAATTTTCTATACCTATCTCTCTGAATTAAGTACACTTTTAAATAAGCTCTAAAGGATTGGTGGATGAACAGTCCCTTTTGATAGAATTAAAGTCAAAATTAGATTTTGAAAGTGTACTCTAGAAGAGACCAACCCCCACTTGATTTGGGTATTTTCTGCTCCCACCATGTAAAGGGTCAAAACCTGCTTCTGCAACTTCGCCAAATGTTGTAACCCGTCAGAACACAGTGAGATCCACATTGACTGGAGTAAACAGCATGAGTAGTTTTAGGCTATATGAATAGTTCGATTTTCGACTCTTCTACATCACGCTTTCTAGTGGATAGATTCATTGATAGATTCACTGCCATATCCCCTGTGTTTTCGGTAATTAGGCTGGTTGTTTGCCAGATTTCAAAGGTAAGATTTTAAGCTTCGGAAACTTGACAAGCATCCGATCTAGTGTTAACAATAAATAGCGGTTAAACGGTGAAGCCGATCTTAATGAATTGGAAAACATTCTACGCAGACGTTTATGCTCTTCAAACTAACTACAGGTACATTTTTTCTATAACATGCGTCAGAAGATGGAAGCCAAAAACTGAAAGATGAATACAGGGATAGATCGTATATAATGGGAGGTTGGGATGAATCCTAGAATTTTCGGAACCTCAGACCTTCACAAACCAACAAAGAGACGACAGAAGAATAAACCCTGGTTTAGTAGTAGCTGTGAAGATTCGATACAACTCAGGAGAGAAAAGAAGAAATGCCTTTTAAGTAGCAACAGCAATGAAACCACCAGAGAACAACTCAGAGAACTTAATAAACAGATAGTAAAAAAGTTTCGGGCCAAAAAGCGCCAATATGTCTCTGATCAATTAAAAAAGGCAGAAGAAGATAGAACACACAACAACGCCAAGGAATTTTTTAGGGCGGTGAGGTTTTTGCGGAAGGGATTTTCCCCCAAAACCAATAGCATTAAAGATGAAAATGGGAACCTAACCTGCGAAGTAAAGTCAGTGCTGGACACCTGGAAGCAGTACTTCTCCAAACTACTAAAGATGGAGGAGTCAGTAAGGAGGAAGAGAATGAAGACGTTTATCAAAATGTACAACCTGAAGTATGTGAACCTTCTGCATCTGAAGTACATGAAGCCATCAAACAACTCAGCAGTAATAGAGCACCAGGAAATGATGGCATTCCTGTAGAAATTTTCAAAGTTGGAGGAAAGACACTTTTAATTAATTTTCATAAATTAATTTTGGAAATATGGAGGAAAGAATCCATGCCTGATGAGTGGAATGAAGCTGTGATTACTCCAATACACAAAAAGGGAGACAAAACGGAGTGTAACAATTACAGAGGTATATCTCTTTTAAGCTCAGCGTATAAAGTTTTGTCAAAAGTAATCCTAAATAGGCTAAAAGTATATATAGAAGAAAATATAGAAGACCACCAAGCTGGATTTATCCAAGGTCGCTCCACAACGGACCAGATATTTACTATCAAACAATCTCTTTCGAAATATTGGGAATATAATAAAGAAGTCCACCTACTGTTCATTGATTTTCAAAAAGCATATGATAGTGTACTTAGGAAGAAAATATATGAAAAAATGAAAATGTTTGGCATTCCTGACAAACTTATTAACCTGACAAGAATGTGTATTCAAAAATCACGCTGCAAAGTGAAAATAAATGGAGAATATACTTCAAGTTTTGAAGTAACAACAGGAGTGCGTCAAGGAGATGGCCTTTCGCCCCTCCTTTTAGCGAATTTCCCTATAGGGAAGTAGCTATTACCGTAGGTCTCATGGTAAGACTTAGGCCCGGGACCGATTTACTTTTTCATTTTAATGTCCCCAGAGGCCAAAAACACCATTCGTTCAAATTTTTATATATGTATATATATATATATAGGTATATATATATATAGATTTATATATATATATATGTGTCCGTGAACACGATAACTTGAGTAATTTTTATCCGTTTTTGATGAAATTTGGTTTGTAGGTGTAAGGCGGGATAAACTTGAATGAGTTCGCGATCCAGCATGATCGGACCATGGGAACAGGGTTTTATGGGGTAAAAATTGGTTTTTCTCACTTCTTACCCTCAAAACACAAAATTTCCCAATTTTTCTCCAAACCTTCTTAAAGAGCTTAAAAAAACAAACAATTCAGTATATCAAAGTGTTTTTGTACGATTATTGGTTACGGAGAAAACTAAAAAATGGTAAATTTAAAATTCCCATGTTATTCTTATGGAGAATATTGTAAAAGGTTGTAGTTTGCTTGTTTATGGATATATTTTGATCAAACTTGGCAAATTTATTTATTTTATAGTAAGCTATCAATATTTTACTAAAAACACACTACTTTATTAGTTTCCTTGTAGCAGCAAACCTAGGTACTCGTTAAACCTAATGTTATTTAAATAGATCAATTGAAAATCAATTCGGCCAAATGGAAATTCGCTTAGACGGCAGGTTTGCTGCGGCGGGGGTATTTAATTTAGTGATTGAAGATGCCCTCAAAAAGACTAAACAGTTAGCAGCAGGAATTAATATTGGAACCAAAATTAATGTGCTAGCGTTTGCTGACGATGTGGCACTTCTTGCAGAAAACAGAAAGGATCTAGAGAGCTTAACAAAAGTCCTAATAAAAGAAGCCAACCATGTTGGGCTAACAATAAACCATCAAAAAACTAAATATATGAATGTGGCTAGAACCGAAGGAGTAGCCAGGAAAGAGAATTTTAAAGTGGATGATTTGGAGTTTGAGCATGTGGATGAGTTTAAATACCTCGGCATAACAATAACACATGATAACAAAGAGGAAAAAGAAATCCAAAATAGAGTAATTGTAGCCTCAGCAACCTACTGGTCCCTAGTCAATATGCTTAAGTCAAAAACTCTGTCCAAAAATACCAAAATTAAAATCTATCACTCCATCATTCTTCCAGTACTACTATATGGATCGGAAACATGGGCACTAAGAAACTTATTATTTTTTTAAACAAGATTCTGAGAAAAATATACGGACCAATTCAAGATGAAGAAGGCTGGAGAATTAGGAAGAATAGAGAATTGAGAGATGTGTATCACCATCCAGATGTAGTAGCAAAGATAAAAAGCAGGAGACTGAGATGGGCTGGACATGTGTGGAGGAGAGAGAACTCATCATTAATTAAAGCTGTGGACCAGAACAAACCAGAAGGCAGAAGACCACTCGGCAGGCCGAGACTGCGATGGAGGAGTCAGGTGCTGAAGGATGTGGCTGTATTGGGCACTACTCCTGAGGTAGCGGAGAATAGAGAAGAGTGGAGAAGCATCGTTGGCGAGGCCAAAAACCTTCTGAGGTTTCAATGGCCAAGGAGGTAAGGTAAGGTAAGGGGGTATTACTTTCTTCACACCTTAGATAAACCTCTGGATGACCATTATGGAATGAACCACTATCAAATAATTCATAATCCATTTAAGGACAGGATCTAGGTTGTAACCAATTTTAGTAAAATTTCCCAACTTTAACTTTAATACTTTTTTTAATGAAATGGCGACCATATAAAAAGTAGGTAACAATCAATTACCGTTATTGATTAATAAAAAAACACTATACGCAGAATTTTGTGTTTTCCAAACTAACTACAGGTGCATTTTTGTATAGCATGCGTCGTTTAGGAGTTGTAAGCCGAAAACTGGTCAAATAATCAACCTTTTGGCCAAGTTGATGAAAATATCCCAACTTTGAAAAGCTACAGCGGCTAAACGGCTCGGCCGATTTTGACGTATTTAACACCAATCGACGCAAAATTAAATGCACTAAAAGACACCTTTAAACAACATTTTCCTTAGGTTTCGTTATTTAGGAGTTATAAGCGAAAAGCTGAAAAAAGTGCATAATTTTCATAGTTTTTCGACTCCCAAAACTTAAGCAGACGTCAGAATCCGTCGCAAACTCACAGGAGTCTTATTTGGGACCCCCAAAAGGTATTAAAACACTTTCCAGCTTTAGACAATTTTTTGGGGAGCACACCCTATATTTGATCTAATTTGCCTGGACTATTAGGCGTAGGCTCAACTGACTAATGACACAGTAAAATGTAGGCTTATAAACAGACATACAGATAAATAGTGAGAATGCTCAAGTCACAAAGACTAGTGATAGAATCTAAACTTCTTTAAGCTATGAGAACATTCTGATATTGGCTTCCTAAAAGGGGCCGGATAAACAGAGGACCGGTAAAACCAAGGCCGGATATCAGGGGTTCTAGGGTAAGTTATGTAATTGTTTGAGCTGTGATATAGGTGAACCTACGGATGCAACATAGGCCTACCTGGAGTTAACAAATCACAGAAAAATATTTAATATGCAGGAAAGAAATTTTGAAAATTGAGAGCATATAGAGTAAGGGGTAAGACATAAGTTAAGAGTTTAGGAGTTAAGATCGGTGATGTCACGAAGATGTCAACAAGCTGTAGGAAGACACATTGGAGCTCTGTGAAGACCTAGATAAAGTATAGCTGACTTTGGAATATGAACAGCAATATTGAAGATCCAAAACATTATTCCTATATCATTAATGAAGATGTCAGTAAAAAAGTAGTAAAACTGCCTAGGGTCTGAGAAAGAATTGATAGATCACCGACTGCCTTTAAAGGCACCACCCATCTTCAGGCCTGGGTTTAGGGTGAATAGCCCCCGAGCTATAAACATCTTTGGCTGCCAAGGAGAAAGGGCCTAAAGAATTACCCCAGATTTCGGGGAATTCTTTCCTAAATTTGGGTACTTTCCTGTTATAGGGAACATTAATTATTACCGTATAAACTTAGATAATTTTTTTCTATATACAGTATCGATATTTTATTTTTCAGTCCGATAAATTATATCGACATCTCAGGAATTGAAACATATCAGCTGACGCGTACAATAATTAAAATATTGTTAAGTAAGTTATCAACAAACAAGTTAAACAAAAAATATTACATTGAAATGAATCTGTTCTAAACTAACCAAACCCAACCAACCAAACTTGCTGTAACATTTCAAAATTACGTTTGATAATCCCCACATATATTTACTGTTATCAAAGGAATTTTGAAATTGTAAAGCAAGTTTGGTTAGTTAATTTAGTTTAGTAGTTTTATTTCTAAATCCAGAAAATATTATTAACACTTAAACCCCGGTTGGCAGGCCAACAAGAATTTTCATAAACGCATGTTGGCAACCTGTTTTCTTCGAGGATTCCATTCCCGCAATACCTTCCCTACCTTTAGGTATGTTTGTTCATTTTGCTTGGGTGGTGTAACCTCATGACGGGTTGTCTGTTCATAACATGCCGTCTCAGAAGCCCAGCGTTAGTGAATTTTAAAGCATGGTCTCACAGGCCCAGGGTTTTCGGTTTGGGTGTTTCTATGCGGGGTCTCTTATTTTCAAATGGGGTCCCACAGACCCGGGTTTAGGTTAGCATCAGCCTCGGTAGGGTTTCGGTAAATAGTGTTAAGAGATCAGTTGACTATTTTTAATTGAAACGCGTTTGAAGGTATTGAAACAGAAGGAATAAGGATCTTAAAGGAAAACCAAAATATCGACATACAAAAAAAATTTATAATAAGTTAGTTAATGTTCCCTTTAACAGATGAAAGTAGGCCTACCATACTGAGATTTGTTCAAATTAAAGTAGTAGCTGAAAACAAGTTAAGAACCCTTTTGCTGCCACGGTCTGATATATCGGACGTCTGCTAAATGTTTGTTTACTGGCCAGCTGTCCAAATGGGACATATAGCCTATGAGACAATTTGTCATGAATCGGGCTACATGTAGAAACAGCTTTGTGCTTTAAATTACTTTGAGTTTCATGTTTGGTAAGATTTTGTTAGAAAAAGTGGCATTGCATCATCTGTGTTTGTATCCATAAGAGTGCTATTGGAGGTTAACTGTCGTGTGTTTCTACAATTTTTATTGTGTTTTATGAGTGATTTTATTTCTGAAAATGAGTTACTGTATGATAATTATTTCTGATTTTTTTGGTAACTATGGATTATTAAGTAAATTATTTAGTTATTTGAAAATCAATAATTAGGATTACCTAAGTGATAAGAGTAGGCCTATGTGCTTAGCCCTATAGCCTTTTTCAAAAAAGCACCACTGTGAGCTGATTTTTTGAGGTAAGACTTTAAAATGTTGCCAATTTACTAATAAATATATGTAGAACATATATATATCACCTAACTATAAAAAATATTTTTTCTGGTGTTGTTGCTGGCATTCAAATTAAATTTTTAGGTATCTTTTTCGTATTACGAAACATGTTTTTTATATGTACAGAAATAAAAAAACCAAATCTAACCAAATAAATTGTATATTAATTTAAAGACAAATTTATAACTAACTTAATATACCTAACAAAAAAAGAATTATTGTTCTATGCTGCCTAAAGAAACAAGAGATAGAACTTGTTAATCAAAACATTGCGCTTGACCAAAAAATGTCCTTGGCGGTTTTGGCATGCAACCACTTAAAAATTGTGGTGGCGAAAGGGTTAAAACACTGGTTGGGCTAAACTTACTAGGCTATAAAAAATGTGCAAATTAGGCAAGCCTAAAAATTTGAAGCTCTGGGTTGAGCCCAGCCAGTCTATAAAAAAACTGGGACCTGCTCAGATTTATTCAGTGCAGTAAGAACTAAGAGCGGCAAGAGACAGCATAGTAGGCCTTCATAGGCCTAGCCTAGATCTAGGAAAGATAGACCAGCAACTTTCGTAGATAACTTCATAATATTCTGATTAGGCTTAGTTCTAACTACCTCGATGACAGTAGGCTACAACTTAACACGGAACTTTTTAAATCTGATGAAGAAAGCTTAAGTAAGAACTAACAAAGAATACATGAATGTCAGGATACTCTATTAGGTAAAGAGTTGTAACTTAAGTAAAAATTTAGGATCCACACAAGTGAAAGTGACATGTGAATCCAAAACATAAAGGTTTGGTAGGCCCTACCCCAACTTCAAAGCATTTAAGAGCTAGTTTGTAAGAGGGCTAAAAAAGTACCTTCCAGCTTTAGGTTAGCCTTTCAGAAAACTGGTCAATCAAGAAATAAAAATGGTATTAGACCTAACCTATTCTCTGTTAATGAATTTAACACCTCGGCCTTCAGAAATAGAATCTATCAGGTATAACACTTTCTAGACAAGCACTCGTACTGAATTTCCAGTTTTTAGTGACGTGACATCCACATCTGCTAGTAGGCCTACAATACAAATCTACTCTACAAGACTCTACATCTACAATGAAGATAAAAATTAAAAATCAAGCCAAGATCGACCAAGAACGAGGATGATTCAACGATTCAACCAACCACGATGATGATGATGAGATGAGAATGAGATGATGATCAGATGATACACACACACACACGTAAACCCCAAAAAGAAAAGAACACGAACAGCGGCACAGGCGCTGCCTTCTGGATTTCTCAGCTCAACGTAGCAGAAAGATTCAAACTCTCAACATATATATCAAGCTTTCACGCAGAACTCATAGCCATACTGAAAGCAGTTCAATTTATAAAACAGCTCCCAGATAGTGATTTTGTAATATTTTCAGACTCACAATCAGCCATAGACAAAATTAATCAAAACTAACTGTGATGTAGAGGGCATCGTATTGGACATAGTGTATGAGCTTTCCAATTCAGGAAAGAATATCCTTATACACTGGTCTCCTGGCCACTGTGGCTTTATGGGCAATGAAACCTGATAAATTAGCGAAAGAAGCCACTACCCATGGTAATAGACAATTTCATAATACCCATGGACGATTTTAAGAGCTACCTAAATACACTCTACCACAGCCAACATAACAAATTGTTTACTCTCCGAAAAGGGTAACTGGTATAAGGGAATTGTAGATACAGTTTCCAAATACACATGGTTCCGTAATTCAAGATTAAAAAGAAAGGACATTATCACGATGTGTCGACTACGTTTGGGACATGCAAATGTAAATCTCTATTCCGTTATTCCGTATTAAAAAGTGTTTTACGCCACTCTGCCTAGCTGCACAATGGGCCGCAATGAATCAGTGGAACACCTGATTATAGAATGCCCGGCACATGAATCCGCCAGGAATAGATTTTTTTAATTAACACAGAAGATAATACAGAAATGTAATAGCTCCTACTATCTGCAAGAAATTCTCAGAACTAATGATACCATAATTTATGAAGGATTCATAGATTTCCTCGTATACACAAAGAAAAAATTTTAAACCAAAAACAAAACCAAACGCTCACATAAATTCATTCCAATCCTTGGGTTCTTCATCCACTGGCCTTCTTTTCGGGATAGAAATGCTTGACAGCCCTCAAGCGAGAAGACTCCAATCCAACCCTTCTCACAACTATTCCATCAAGGCCTTAGAATCCTACTAAATCCCATCTATTAACAGGAGACAACAAAAAACAAAATTAAATTTGCTAAAACAAAACCCTCAACAATACTAACAAAAACTTACCAATACTAATGAAAACCACAGAATCGTCAAATGAAATAAGTTAGTGCACAACGAGGCTGCATATAATAAGCCTGCTTTCGAGCAAAAAAGATAAAAAAAAGTTATAAAAAACCACAGCTGAAATAAAAGTTGTGCAGCCGGCCGCCGTCGTCTGCAGCCACCTCACCAAATAGTCAGACACTCGCACTCGAGCTTGATTTTGGTTTGGGCGTAGCGGATTTTTATACCCTGGAATTTTACCCCCTGGGCGAACGTGACGTCACAAAACAGGGGGTAAAATTCCGGTATTGGACTTTTGAGTTTTGCGACATCAGTTTGATGGCTTAAACGCGGAATTAAACGTATATATTTTTACGGTTGTGAATGTAATCAGAATATATCAAATTATAAAAACCTAGAGTGTACGGGCCGGAATTTTACCCCCTTCATGAGATCAGCTCAAAATGTACGGCCCGGATTTTTACCTTGGGTCAGATATATAAATTTTGTTAATTATCTTAATTCCGTATTCATTAAATAGTTAACATTATATTATTAAGTAGACTATCTTTTATTTGTAACATCAACTAATTAAACAGGTTTTTAATATTTGAGCGGAGCGAGCGAAGCTCTTTGAGATCGGACCTTATGCAAACTATGTAATCAATTAACTCAATAACGGCTGAACATATTTAATCCAAACTTACCAGGGGTATTTCGACAAATATTTTTGATGTTACTAAACAAACAAAAATTTCAATTTGATAATACTAAAATTTGATAATAATCGATTATTTCTTTAACGATTTATTATACAACCGTGGTAAGCAATGTTTTTCGTTTGTATTGTAACAATAACAAAATATGCCTTATTGTTTCATACGAAGAAATGTTCATCCAATTATCATTTAAATACGCTACTCAGTTTATTTTACATACTTATTAACCAGCAGTTGGCCCCAAACGCAAATCCCAAACATAAAAATTAAACAGCAAAACCTGTTTCCTGTTAACTTAGAAGAGATTACAAAATAAATAAATAAAGATATGCTATACTTAATAATAAAATGTTTACAATTTAAATCAAAACATAAATAGGAAAATCAATCATCCTTAATAATTTCTAAATCCGGCCAGGGGGTAAAATTCCGGGGGTAAAAATCCGGCCCGTACATCTTTAGTTGTCTAAACGCTAGTTTATATGGACAGGGGGTTAAATTCCAGTTTTATTGCTAATCTAATTAATCACGCTCTGTCTATTTTCATTAGACTTCCAAATCCGCGGGGGTAAAATTCCGCCCGCGAACAAACTTTTGCGCTCAGGTTACTAAGTCATAGTGACGTCAGCTTTGCCCAGGTGGTAAAATTCCAAGGGGATAAAATCCCGGCGACCCTGTACTGGAGTCTAAACCTTCCCTGTATCATCGCGATGTTGCACGACCACCTTTAACTACAGGCCGCGGCCTGGTAGAATTGGCAACGTCGCAAGTGGTGTTGTTCAGTGACAGACGTCCCATATGGCAGACAGGTGACATCAAAATAATGAACACAAAATATTGAAAATAAAACATACAGAATTGAAAACCGAAAAAATATGAATTAAAAATCTAGATCTGTACATTTTAAGCGGAGTCAATATTGTCATAGTCCAGTAACCAATCTTTCGTAAATACACAAATACCATTAGCAGCTTCCAAACAAAACAGCTGTTACAACCAACACCACTTGCGACGTTAATTGCCACTTCGAAAGCCGCGGTCTGGAGTTAAAGGCGGCTGTGGATGTTGTCACAGAAAACATACTACTGTAGTATGTTTTCTGTGATGTTGTCCCCTGGCGCTGCGGAGACTAGCGTCTCATTTTCCCTTTCAGAAACTGATGAGAACCTTTTCTGCGAAAGAGTGGGGGATTGGAGAGCCCCTCGCGTTGATTTAAGAAAATTTATTTTATAATATTTTAGTTAGAAAATTGACTTTTTAACTATAAAATTAATTTTTAAATTTTTAATTATAAAATTAAACTGTCATAACCTAACCTAACCAACCAAACTTGCTGATAATATAAAATAGTATATTACGTTACTAGTCCTGAAAATAAGTGTTTACCGGACGAGTGTGGTCGTTCCCGTGCGAGACGAAGTCGAGTACGGGATTACCATACGAGTCCGGTACACACATTTTGGACGAGTTACGTACGATAGTTTACGCCATACTACTAAATCCGTACAAATCCTTATATATTTTTCCACCAACTAAAGGACTAAAAATCACTAGTCATAACCTCTAAGAGAGGTTATGTTTTTGTTTATAACCACTCACTGCCACATAAATACACAGTATAATCAGCTGATTGGTGTCCGGCAAAACTCATTGCAGCACAGTAGTACGCAATGAAACCCCATTTGAATAAGCTGGCGGCAAACAGCTGTTTTCTGGACTAAATCCTTGCGTGGGAAGTTCGTCAAAATAATGTAGTGTGGCGTAAAAGATATAAAATAAAAATCGAATGAAGGTTTACTTAAAATTAATTTTTAATTATCAAATTAATTTTAAAATTGTTATTATAAAATTAAACTGCCATAACCTAACCGAACCAACTAAACTTGCTGATAATATAAAAAATATATAAGTTAAAGTAAAAATCTAATGAAGGTTTACTAATTTTAAAAAATGGTTCTGTTCATAAATAAAATTATAAATGCCTCAAATTCTAACAAAAGATGTACAGTTAAGAAGTATTCGCAATCTAAGCAAAACCTTGGACAAAAAATAATTAGTGTCGCCGGTGGGATTCGAACTGGGGACCTCCAGATCACGAGTCCGAGACGCTGTCTAATACGCCACTAACACCGATCCCCTAAGAGCAGAGTGACGTCACGCCCCCCACTCCTTCTCTAAAGAGGTTCTCATCAGTTCCTGGAAGGGGAAACTGAGACACTATACGCTGCGGAGTGGGGGAAATGATTCTCCAGTCCCGCAACAGGCAACAAGTCCCACCCGCTTCCCACTTGTCCCAGTCTGCTCTGCTGCCGAGTGCCGCTGCCGAGTGCTGCCTGCCAGTGCCACTAGACTAGACTGCGCGGCGTCCTAAACAAACCCGCGTTGTCTGTCTTGACTTTTACAAGTCACAACCTGTATAGTGTATAGTCCTTATCTTAGTTTCCTGTGTGTAATGTGTAGTTTGGGTGGTTTACTACAAAATATAATTAAAGGAGTCTAAAGGTATACGTATATCTTGTTTTTGTGATATGATATCATAGATTAGAATACTGTCATGGCTGATGTTTGAAACAACTGAGATTTGAGATTCATAAAGTTATCCATTTTAATCAAGTTAATTTCTGTTTTCTTAACTTAAATATTGTGTTTAATATCATCTACTTGTATAACTTTTCAATAATAACTAATAATCATTGAAGTGTAAGTGGCTGAAGAATTTATATTAAGATGAAGTGAGGCCATGCTTTGACCGATGTACCATAACCTATTTTTGGTGGATTAATAATAACTAGTGTACATGTTGCTCGAATTCGAGCAATTGCGAAGTATTACAGGAGTTATTTCAAAACGAATAACAGTCATATTTACAATGAGTTTAAAAGAGTCAACTCAAAGATTACCAGTGTGTAACTCAGACCATGGTTGTAGCATAGATGAAGTAATATAATATTATATTACTTCATCTATGGTTGTAGCTTCGTTATTGATAAACCTAAAGCATTCCGGCCGGTTTTCTCCTTCTCAAAATGCCTCGCTGTACATGCAACACAGGTCATTGATAGAGGGCCAATTGAGAACGAAAAGTCGTTTTGGGGTAGTGTTAGGGCGCATTTGTAACCTAAAAGTTGAGATTGTCCATGGTCAGGTGCTGACTGTGATGAGTTAAGCCTATTACGCACCACTGTTCTGTTGCTGCGGTCGTTATCACGATTACGCCTCCTGGTTATGTTTCGTTGTCGTTGCGTCGGAGGCATTTATAAGAAAAAACAACAAATAAATAAATTATAGCTATACAAAACAACGATAAATGCAAAATTTAAGTTACAATCATGCTAACACGATCCGTCATAGCGACACAAACAACGATAAATACACAAATTTAGGATACAACCATACTAACACGATCCGTCTTGGGGGTTATGTTTACACAAACTCAAGTAGTAAATAAATGTACTCAATGCGTTTCATTGAATTGAATACATTAAATAACAGCAATTAAATTATACAGCTGATCAAAATGTAAACAATTAGGTTCTTCATAAGGATAACATGGGAACTTTCAAAGCCACTGGGGTAGAGCCCAAGGGACTTTTTCATAAATGTAAGGCCAGTTTGCAAATCTACGCGACACGCTCTTTCCAATGAGACGTCAATCGATAAAATCGGTTAAGAAATGGCGGAGGAGTTCAACCGACAAAGTTTCATGTAGCGTATTAATTATATATAGATTGGTACGAACGAATGTTGTTTTAATGAAGAACTGACAAGTATACATATATACATATTTTAAGATGTCTAAACGAAAATCTACTACTAAGTGTGGGGTCTGTCGTAAGGTGGTAGTTGAAAACTCATATGCCCTTTGCCCTAGGCTGTGATTTTGGCTGTGACCACATGTGATCACATTGAGTGCGTAGGTATAAGCATTGAAGAGCATGATAGGCTAGTCGAAGAGAAAGAAAACTGGTAGGGGAAGGTTTTGTGCCATGGACCAATTTTACCTTTTTATTTTTAATTTTTTTGATATGGCACTTTAAAACACAATAAATGTTAGTGAAAAGTAATCATTGTTCTTTAACACAATACATATATTTTATTTAACCCTTTATTTTCACCCAAAACAAATATTTTCAATTATTAACATTTGGACCAAGGAACAATAAATACCTATTTTCTGGGAGATAGGCATGGACTCTTTTCCTGATGGATTTAGGCGGTTTTGCCTTTAATTTTAGTGAAATTCACTGACATCAGTGTTATTTCCATCATATTTAGGGGAAATAGGCCTAGGCAATATAAAAATCGTCGCTTAAGAAATATCAACTCCTAAATAAAATTAATTAGCCTAAGTGAAATTTTTAGCAAAATTGAGATTTTTGTATCTCTATTGAAACTTATGCATTGTACATGTCCTTGCAACGTAGTTTAATGAGAATCATACCGTATCATACAGTTTGTTGCCAGAGACAGTGTGTTATCAGTGTCATTGGATTGTTATCAGTGACAGCTTCTTGTTATCAATTACAGTGTTTGTTACCATCATAGTGTCTTGTTACCATCAGTGACAGTGACTAGTTATTAGTGACAGTTGACAGTGTATTGTTATCAGTGTCATTGACTTATTATCAATGACAGTGTCTTGTTATCACTGACAGGATCTTTTATAAATGACAGTGTCTTGGCATCAGTGATAGTGACTTGTTTTCAGTGACAATGTCTTGATAACAAGTATAGTTCAAACATATAGTTCATAATATAGTCAATGATGAATGGAACTTGCAGAACCATTCCTCTTCATAAGTCCCAGTCAGGAGAGGTGTGCCCCAGGGTTCCGTCTTGGGTCCGATTCTCTTCCTCATCTTCATAAATGATGTTCCATCCAGCTTGAATCTTGCAAACATATGCCTTTTTGCTGATGACACTTCTATCACCATTTCAAATCCCAGTATTCAGGCCTTAGAACAGACCTTATTTCTTGAATCCAACTGCCTGCTTCAGTGGTGTGAGGATAATGAACTAATTTTGAATGCCAACAAAACCACACTCCTTCAATTTAGCATTTCTCAGCATTCGCACATCCACTGACATACACTTTCTTCTTGATGATACCACTATCTGCCCCTCCCCAGATGTAAAGTTCCTTGGTTTAATTCTTGATGAGAACCTCAAATTTCACAAGCATATCGATCACGTTTCAAACAAGATATCTGTAGGGATTTTCATGCTCCGCACTCTTAAACATACCGTTTCGTCTGAGGTCCTCTTGACAGCCTACTATGGACTTGTTTATCCTTATCTGGCATATGCTGTACCTGTCTGGGGGTGTGAAAGCCAAAGGACTCAGTTCATATTCAGGCTTCAAAAAAAGGCTCTCCGAACTGTTTTTTCCCTTCACCGTCGTCAATCCTGCAAAGATGTCTTCAGATCACATAAAGTTCTAACTTTCCCTTCCATTTACATTTTAAAAACATAATCATTTATCAAGAAAAACCAATCATCATATAGCTCTCCAAGTATCCATAGTTATCGTCTCTGCAACAACTTCAATCTTTCAGTACCATACATGTGTCAGTACTCAACCACTTTCTTTCAGAAAAAATTCCACTTCAATGCAGTAAAACTTTTTAATGACCTCCCTCTCCCTTTGAAAGCCGAACAGGACATCGGAAAATTCAGGAAATTAGTTAAGTCCATGTTGATAAATAAGGTCTGCTACAGCGTCCGGGAATTTGCTGGTAATCTTTAACCTTATTAAACATAAAATAAAACAATTTGTGTATAATGTATTTAGTAGTTAATTAATTTCATAATAAATGTAATCTCTTGACTTGGCCAACGCAATGTACGGTATTGTTAATCTGGCTTAATAAAGGACTTTGACTTTGTTATTGATGACAGTGTCCTGTTATCAGTGACAGTGTCACTAAATGGGATCCCTTATGAAGCTGACAAATAACTTGTTCTTGTTCTAAGTGTTATTGAAACTAGTTGACTGAATAAGATTTGATAGCCTAAAAATTATACTTAGCCCTTAGTTTTATTTTAATTTTAAATTGGTTATACATAAGACTTTTTGCTTTTAAAAGCTGTTACTGTAGGACCGGTATATAAGTGTCAATTTTATACAGTATTTCGTGTTAGTACACTTATTTTAAGCCATTCAAGTACTAAGCAGGACTCAAAAAAACCGAATGAAATAAATTATGAGTAAATCTTTAAAAGAGCATCCATGCACGATCTTAGGGACCATGCATAAATTACATCACGCTATATTCAGTGCCTTTTAACCCCCTACACTACGCATATTAGGATCATTAAGCTAAAGGTTACTGAGTGAAAATTTAAAAACGTACGTTTTCAGGAAAAGCACTTTGCAAATTTTTTTCCCCTTTTTTCAAAACTTTTATTATTATTTTTATTTCATTAACATTTTAAGTTTCATAAAATGTCCATGGTAACACAATATCTTTGGTAGTTTTCTTTTTAAAGAGCATCTTTAGTAGAAAAACACAAAATCCTGTCACGACCATAACGGACGTTTAAATGAATATTAAAAATAGTTAATATTATTTTTATAACTATGTTTTGCTATAAACTAATTTACTTTTATGACCATTATACAATAAAAAGGTCACTGAGCTTTTGGTATATTTGGTCTTTCTAGAAAAAAAATTAAAAAACTCAAAAAATAGAAAAAAGCCAATAAAATCTTTTTAAGTTTGTATAACTCCAAAAAAACTTACCTGAGACCCGAAAAATCGTTATGTTTGTATAGAGGTGTGCTTCTTTTGTGTATAAAACATTAAAATATGACGATATTTTAATTTTTGAAATTTTTATGATAGAAATCATAAACGTGATGGTCAGGGACAAGCGGTACGGTCGTGAATTGTCTGGAATAATCTAAATCTTTCCAAACAATCCTTCAGTTATACTGTTAGTTATAATAAAACTATGTGTTTCAATTGAACTAAACTGTTCAATTTACAATTATATTAAAGTTATTGTCACGACCAAACTCACTATAATCCATAAGGCTGGATTGGTCGTGAAAAAACCGCGATGGTCGTGAAATTACGTGTTATTTGGCTCTGTTCTGGCGGTAGCCCTGCACCTCATGTTCGAGGATACAAAGTGGACTTCTAGGTTGATCTAGCAATTGAAATATCTTATAAACAAAAATTAACACCATGTCTACTTCATCGAATGACTACGTACGGTCATGGACACACCAAAATTACAAAAAACACAATCTTTCCTTTATTAATCTTGTAATTCCTCCTTTCAACTCAAAACGACCGGCACTACAATCCTGACGTACACCCCGAACTAGTCTCTAAAACCAACTGACTCCATCGACGCCAGGCTTGCCACTGTCGTGCTCCAAAGTTGAAAAATTTTCCCAAATGGTCGTGACGCCAAATCGAGGGACAGACTTATTTTGTCATGGTAGTCAGTCTGCAATGACAATAAAATTATAATATACTCCTTTTTTGTAAGTTTAATAACCATTGATAACATAAAAATATGACTTTATATATTTCGGCATGAATAATTAGTCTAAAAACAGCGTGAAAGTTGGAAAATGTACCCTAGGGACACGTCATGGTCGTGAATTTCGAGACTTTAAAAATACGAAAAAAATACCTAGAACCTATTTAAAACTAAATAAATGTGTGTAACATGTTGCCCCCGTCCCAAAAAATATTAAAACACATAATAATAAACTACAAATCCAGTATCTACGAAGTAAAAGGCCAGGGACATGAAAACGTACGTTTTTAAATTTAAATTAAATTAAAACTGTAAATTTAAATTTTCACTCTACTATATATTTGCCCAACCTCAATATGATTATTTTTAACCATAAGTTATAGTCAAATATGTTATCGTTAAAGATAAGTTACCTATAATAAAGTATCAACCTTTTTATATGTTTAAATCACTTAAGTAGGGTGACACACACACCCTAATCTTGTAATCTTTGCCATATTGTTTTTACGGTAAAAATAACATTAGGCCTACTAGGGTTAAATTTGGTTTAACCTAAAAAAATAATAACAACCTTTAAAATGAGTTTTTTAGGGCACCCCCAGTCATGTCACACTTACTAATTATTAAGTATTGAAATTGAGCGTAGGCCTATAGTATTTTGACACTGTAAGTGACGATTTATCAGGCTTTAACATTATGACATCATGGATACTGGTTCGCCTATGAATACAATCGATGTACCGGTATTTAATAAAAAAATGTTTATGGCAACATTTTGTTCAGAAAATGCGGCACCTTTATTAATAACACCCATTCTATTGCAGATGGAACTGATGGAAGATGTAAAAGAATATCGTCAGTTCAATGCGGCTACTGCGAAAATACATTCAACCAAAAAAAGAATCTAAACCGACACATAAAACGAGTACCTACACAAAATCAATGCACAAGGAGACAAAATAGATGAAACTAAGTTTACGTGCGTTTTTTGAGAGAAGACATATTGTTACAAACAGACATTGCAACGTCATATTGATTCAATACATATCTCGTTTAATGAAGCATTTTCATGTGACAAATGTGCCTACTAAACAAATGTCAAAAGTAACCTGAAGAGGCATATAACCAAGCGGCATGAAACACCATTAAACGTGTCCCAAAAAATACTTTTTCTTGTTCTTATTGCGAATCAGTATTTGCTTACAATGCGAACCTAATAAGACACCAAAAGACCAAACACAAAGTTCGGGCGCAATCTGAAATAAAAAGAAAGTGTCCAATGTGTTCTTTTGTTTCCAACTCAAGAACAAAAAAAGAAATCATTGTTCATTTATCATTGTCAATTTATTTAAAATCTAATGTCGTTTATTAAATTTATTTTAATTTTCAATGTAACGTTGTAGTATTTACAGTAAAAAATGGGAATTTTAAGATGCCTCTTAGCAGTTTTAGCGAATTTCCCTATAGGGAAGTAGCTATTACCGTAGGTGGCACGGTAAGACCTAGACCTGGGACCGATTTACTTTTTCATTTTGATGTCCCCAGAGGCCAAAAACACCATTCGTTCAAATTTTTATATATGTATATATATATATACAGGGTGAATTTTAAATGAGTTCCCCCCCTACTTTTTTCTACATCTCTTAAGATATCATCTCCGGACCACGTCAGATCATTGTTGAGTAGTAAGTACTTCATTTTGACTGGGTATACATTTTTGGCCGCCATCTTGGATCCGCCATATTGGATACAAAGTTTTTTTTTTTTTAAATGTAAAGATAGGGTTGTGACCCATTATTTCAAACTAGAATTTTACGCTGATTACAATGCCGCAATTAGTTTTTAAAAATCTTGATCCGTTCTAAAGTTATGAGGACTTTTTATAACTTTATTTTTAGCCCATTTTAACATTGTGCATTAACAAACTAAGACCATAATCTCAAAATAGTGCTAGATAAAGAAAAGTATACACCACCATTCAATGTCGGCATATTTTCACTTGGTTATGACGGATGTAGTTTTTTCAGACGCCATCTTGGATCCGCCATTTTGAAATGTGATCAATTAATTTAAATATGAAGGTGGTATTGTGACCCATCATTTTGAACTACTTTTTTATACTGGACTCAATGCCGCAATCCGTTTTTTGTTATCAAGCTTTCTTGATGAAATATTAAAATACTCTTATTTAAAATTTCAATATTTCAAAATCCAAAGATGCAAATGAAAAACGGATTGCGGCATTGAGTTCAGCATAAAAAATTAGCTCAAAATGATGGGTCACAACACCACCTTCATATTTAAATTAATACATCACATTTCAAAATGGCGGATCCAAGATGGCGGCTGAAAAACTACATCCGTCATAACCAATTGAAAATATGTCGACAATGAATGGTGGTGTATACTTATCTTTATCTAGCACTATTTTGAGATTATGGTCTTAGTTTGTTAATGCACAATGTTAAAATGGGCTAAAAATAAAGTTATAAAAAGTCCTCATAACTTTAGAACAGATCAAGATTTCTAAAAACTAATTGCGGCATTGTAATCAGCGTAAAATTCTAGTTTGAAATAATGGGCCACAACCCTACCTTTACATTTGAAAAAAAAACTTTGTATCCAATATGGCGGATCCAAGATGGCGGCCAAAAATGTATACCCAGTCAAAATGTAGTACTTACTACTCAACAATGATCTGACGTGGTCCGGAGATGATATCTTAAGAAATGTAGAAAAAAGTAGGGGGGAACTCATTTAAAATTCACCCTGTATATATATATATATATATACGTCCGTGAACGCGATGTGAACTTGAGTAATTTTTGCCAGATTTTGATGAAATTTGGTTTAAAGGTGTAAAGTGGGATAAACTTGAATGAGTTCGCGAACCAGCATGATCAGACCATGGGAACGGGGCTTTACGGGGGGTTTTATGGGGTAAAAATTGGTTTTTCTCACTTTTGACCCTCAAAACAAAAAATTTCCCGATTTCTTTTTAGATCTTTTTAAAGAGCTTAAAAAAACAAATAATTTAGTATATAAAAGTATTTTTGTTCGATTATTAGTAACGGAGAAAATTTAAAAAATTGTAAATTTAAAATTCCCATGTTATTCTTATGGAGAATATTGTAAAATGTTGTAGTTTGCTTGTTTATGGATATATTTTGATCAAACTTGGCAAATTTATTTATTTAGTACTAAGCTATCAATATTTTACTCAAAAACACACTTTATTAGTTTCCTTGTAGCAGCAAACCTAGGTACTCGTTAAACCTAATGTTATTAAAATATATTTAACTGAAAATCAATTCAGACAAATGGAAATTCGCTTAGTCGGCAGGTTTGCTACGGCGGGGGTATTTTTTTTTAATGTTAGATATTTTGTAATGCTAAATAATGCATTAAGATGCTTAAAAGTAAGTTAATGCAATATTTAAAAATAAGTACAAATAATGATGGAACACCCAATGCTATTTTAGTTCTGTTGTTGTTATGATAGGTTTATAATGCCAACAAATTAAATACAATCTAGGAAAAAGTTGTTTTCCAAGTAATGTTAGATACAATACCGACATTTTGTTGTTTGAATGTTTGTTCAATAATAATGTAGTTGCAATTAATTTTACATTTACCTAATGTGCGTGGAATAAAAGTAACGTCTTTGGAAAAGTAGCTAAAATTGTAGCTATACATTTCATTGTAGCTGTAGTTGTAGCTAGCTACTTTTTCGGAACTGTAGCTGTAGCTGTAGCTAAGCTACTTTTTTGAAAATGTAGCAGTTGTAGCTAGCTACATTTTAAAAGTAGCTTCCCCAACACTGTTGATTGATTAAATTAGAGTGGCAATCCGCTTGTGATTGGTGGAGAATACGCTTGGGCACAAGAACCCTTCCCTCAACACCGTCGCTTATGTACAATAACGTCAACAATTGATTGCCATTAGATTGAATTGAGACCTGTAGCATCTAGTTATGTGACTCAAGTGTTATTGTGAGCTTTAACCCTCACCCTTTACGCTATCCCAATTGACACGTTCCTTTTCACCATTAATATAAGCTACTGATATTTTTATCAAGGAGTCTACTTTATTGTCAACAACACTTTCACTTTTCTCACAAGGTATCGTTACTGTAAATATCTTGTATATTTACAGAGTCATGTTGGAGACCCATACGTCTCATGTCGGGCCGAATGCTTCACTCACTCCGACTGTCCTTCTCACAAACCATCCTGCCTTAATGCCAAGTGTGTGGACGTATGTGCGGGAGTTTGTGGAGTTAACGCCAACTTTCGCGTAAGAGACGGAACTACAGCTGTCTGCAGTTGTCCCAAAGACATGACGGGAAACCCTTTTGTCAGCTGTCGCCCATTCGAGAAGAGTAAGTTCTATATTTTTTTAGGTACGTAAGGGAGTTAAATTAAGTGTCACATTGATATATTGGACTCAAGTGCTAAAACTGTGTGGGCTTGATTTTTGCCTAAGTGTGAAATTCACTACGCTCAGATTTTTTCCCTAAATATTCATAAAATTCCCGGTAATTTTGAATGTGTTGCTAGCCTAGTGGTTAGCGGTTAGACCTTGGTGCGAGTGATATGGGTTCAATCCCTGACATATTAATTACTAAACTTAAATTTATATATAACTTGTATCAACGCCTTCCTTCAAAAGCGTTTGTGATCACTTCTTCAAAACTCTCTCTATCTAAGACAGTAACATTATAACAAACACAGTTAGTTGTGATTTGGTGTTCATTGTGTAAACTGTGGGACCCAACTCTTCACACAATAGAGGAAATGTATAAGGTCGACAAACATGTATTTTCAGATAAGAATATTTTTATTTCTGTAAAGCTATGTCGTTGCATTGATATGAAGACACATATTTCACATGAAAGCAGCACTCAAATTGTTTTCTCACAATTTTGAATTAATGAAAAAGTGAGAGGAATGATCCAGTGAGGGAATGACACAGATACAGGTTAACAACCAAACTCAATTTATTTAAGTAGGCTATATATGGAACAAATAAAAATGAACAGTATACTGTACTGTTCATAACTGACTTCAACGCCATCGTCAAATTTATAGTACAAGATTCCACCTCCCACCACAGATCAGTCAATAAAAGCCACATCCTCTTCCACAGTTTTTGGAGCATCCCTTATTCCCGACTAATCTAAAAAAAAAAATACTTTAACTTCTCTGTGTGTGTGTGTGTGTGTGTGTGTGTTGGGCCCCTATATAGCACAAAATGACATCCTTTTTGATACTGTATGGTTGTTTCCAATTCCCGATAAATTTATTTCACCTATTGTGAAAACTGAAAAACCTATATAATCATTGTGTATTAAGTATTTTTTTACTGTTAAAAATTACACCAGTATAAAATGAATAGGTTCAAACTATGACCAATCAGTCTCTGGAAGTTTTCGGATAACAACTGTGGTGAAATCTCCGTTGTTGATGCTACGACACTGTTCTCAACTTCGTGATTTCAGTCAGTAAGCAGCAATTTCCTGTTCCCAAATACACTGAAATAGCAGAATAACAAGTTTGCTAGTGGGAAATCAAGTAGGCCTACTTATTTCTGGTTGATAAAATCATCCTTTTGAGAGGATCATTTTAATTTTAATTTTTAATTAATACTGGTACAGTTATATTTAATCCTGGCAATACCTCATAATAAAAAAAATATTGGATTTTATTTGTGTTTGTTTAAATGAATGAAATTCTTACCTAGGCCTAGGCCTAATAAATAGGGATTTTTTAAGGGGGATATGGTATCATACATTTTTCAATCCCTAATTTATAACTAATTTACTGATTAAAAACAATAATTCTTCAGCATATTTTTTTAAAAAGATCTTACTAATCAATATTTTTATATTTAAAATGCTAAAATAAATAATATTTGTACAACTCAATTAAGGCAGGGTGCACACTGGAGAAACCCGTTTCAGGAAACTGGTTTCATTAAATTTGTTTCAAGGAAACCATTTCTTTAACAAATGCACACAGAAGAAACGGGATTCCATCAGTTTCGTGATATGAATTCGGATGATGATTATGTGACTATATTGGTGATGAGTGGCTAAAGAAAACGAAAAGAAGGAAGTATTGGGTTCACCTGTTGATTAGGGATGGTCAACACAGTACTTACATTGTAGCTCATTAATTATGCAGTGATACTGTCAAATTCTTTGATGTTTTAGAATGCCAAAGCCTCTTTTTGAACGTTTGGTGGAATTACTTAGCCTACTAATAACAAAGAAGGACACCAACCGAAGGTTAGCTCTGAGTGCTGAGGAAAAATAACAATACATTGAGAAAGTCAATAAAACCAATAGAAACGTGAAACTGAAGCCTATACGAAATCTGTTTTTTGGATTTCATGTATACCAGTTGCAAGAAACAAATTAAATTAAAGTTTCATGCAACGCAGTGTGCACTGCCCTGTGTTAAGCTAATCTATTTGTTGCGAGCAACTAAAGTTTCTCGTTTCATGAAATCGGTTTCCTGAAACGGGTTTCTCCAGTGTGCACCCTGCCTAAAATATATTGAATGAAGATTTAAATGACTTCTGAGAACTGGAACTAAACAAGAATCTTATCACAAGTGTTATTTTGTCTATGGCAGTGTATTTTGAGGTTTGCATCTTGAATTCATTTGCGTGGGAAAGTCGTTGTCTAGCACTGGAGCCAACGCTGGTGGAGAGCTGGTTGGTGTTGTAGACTGCTTGTAATGCATGTAGAATGCTTGTAAACACTATAGGTAGCCTATATGACTCATTTAACACAGTAATACAAAGCTGGTAGAAATTATACGATATATTTGTTAATAATGAATGTGTGAAATTCAATATCAGAACTGACTGATGATGATATCCACAGTTTTGATAAGTAAATCTGTTATTCTTGTTTATGGTTTTCAATGATCCTTGTTCAACATAAATACATATACCATATATCAGTTACTTTTCCTGATTTAAAATATTGATTTTATGAGTTATTCCTTATTTGTATAGGTACAGTGTACTAAAAAAAACCTCAAAGTCAAAGTCATAGTCAAATCGTTTATTTCCAAAATTTTAACAATACAATAAACAGATATAAATTAAAAAGAAATATATTTTTCCGCATAGGCATAAGCCCGTGTGCGGAAAAAGAGTTCTAAATCTGCTATCTGGTATATTGTGGATAAACAGTGATTTTTATTGTCTAATTAAAACATTTACTAACATCACCTGATAGTGAGTAGAACAGCGGTGAAGTTGTAAAGGGACATTGGAAACGGATTTTCCTTTTCCGGTAGCTTTGCAAATAAGTGGTGATGTTATCCCTTCAATGTTATCTCCAAAGTCAAATGCAGATTGTTTCTCATACCGGAGATTTTACAACTACAACACTGTTGCTTAAAACATGGTGGACACAAATGATTAGGCTCCTGAAATCACTGTGATGTGTGACTGATTTAGGATGTAACATAGAGCACAAGGGCCTAGGTTTTTATGATTTATAGTTTGGATAGCAGGCTTACATGAATGGGAAATAGTCCAACCAAACAGCACAAAGAATACATAACTTTACACTATGCAATAAAATTATCATCTTAACAAAAACTTCCTGGAATTGGAACAAATCTATCTTCTGATATTTGGTTTGATTAGAAAGGGCTTATTGCCTCAGAATTAAGGAGACAAAGGACAGGATAAGCACGCTTACCTTAAAAATATACAAAAGAAACACTCAATATTTTGATACCGCTGGCTCCTTTCTCATCATTGAGAGTCACATCGGAGACTTGAAGTAAAAAACCAGCGAAAGACTTCCAGAATCCAGTGTGACCCTCAATGTTGAGAAAGGGGCCAGTGGCCTTTAAGGGCACACGCTCCCTCTTACGGCAAGTTTGTAGGCGACGCCAGCGTGCTCCACAGCGGCGGTATCGGTTTGAACTAGAAAGCTGAGTCACAACTAAAGTAGTTCCCTCCCCACGGGCGAGTGGCGGGAACCCACCAAAAGTGTTTGACCATTTTTTTCAATATCCTTAAAGAGAGTATCAAATGAATTGTTGTAATCTTGAATATTAGGTTTGGATTAAAATCTTGGTTTAGTTACCAGTCCATAAACTAGGGGTTTATTGAATTTTTGACAAGTAAGGCTGTTATTTACAAAGTTTGAGGACAATGGTTTTTTGAAATGTTTTTTGAAGGCAGTTGCAACCCCAGCGCTCATGTGCCTGTCATCATATACATCTGCAGATATGCAGTGGGTAAAGGCAGTGTTTTCGGTGTCTCACAGCTTGTGAATTACCTTATTCATGTCAGCCTCTACAAATGTGACGGGTTCTTCATCTGAAGGCAGTCGGATGTTGAAGTTATTGGATAGAGCGGGGTTGAAACAGCAGTCGCGGATTATATTTAGGATTTCTTCAGAAATTTTTCTTTTACCTTTTTTGTTGAAATGCAAACCATGATTTGTGTACATTTCCCGAGGCAAGAGGTGTAGTTCTAGTAATCTTCTTTTTTCTATGGAGTTGTTCAATTTTCCTTCAAGCCAATAGTTTATGTTACTAATTTTGCTGTCTAATTTTGGCAAGTCATGTCACATAGGCAGTGATGCAATAATCAAGTTTGTTTTATTGATACTGGTTAGTAAAGTGTTGAATTCTTCTTTTATGCTGCTTACACTTTTGTCTTTTATATCATTAGTCCCACCTATTACCAACAGATAATGATTTTCACTCAAGTCCTTGGAAAGATCCTTAACATCCTTTACGACATCACACAGCAATGCCCCAGGTTTTATAAAGGAAGTGACGTTAGCAACGGTCTTTTGTTGTACAAGATTGCCAAGGTCACGACCATGGCTATCAAAAATTAGTAGTCTTGATTTGTTTGGTTTGTTGCGAGAAATAGTTATTTTCTTTGGTTTTACATGTGTTTTTAAATTTTGTTTGTTATATTTTCTATGTGTAGAGGCTGTTACTGGTTGGGCTGTTGGAAGTTTATCCTCACCATTAGTATTTACATCTGAAAGAACTACAAACTTATTTTGACATTCAACTGTAGGCCTACACATTTCTTTTCTCCCCTTATTAGCTTTTGATGGATTTTTCGGCGTTTGCCACTCATCACATGCTGAATTTTTAGCATTTATTCTCGGAAAACAATTTAAACATTTTAAACTGTACTGTTGGCTATTTTGCAGCTGAAGGTTTTTGTTTCTGAGTTCCTCATTTTCACTTTGTAGAACGCTAATGATAGACTCTAAGTGATCTTATGGAGTCATAATGTTTTTTGTTTCCTGACCATAAATATTACATGTTTTACAAGTGGTTCCACTAGACGTATCATTGATAGAATGTACATCAGAAGTTGCTTGTAGAGTTAGTAGATCATTTAATTTTTTTAGTGTATTGACCTTGTTTTTTAAAGATTTAATTATAGCACCTAACTCATCTTCCTTTTCTTCTTTGGTTTTGATAAGATTTTTTATTTCATCATCTTTAACGATTAATTTATCTTCTAATTCAAGCTCATGGAGTGATTTTGAATTTTGTACATCATGTAAAGTTTGCTCTAACTCCTCATTCTCACTGCGAATTGCACTACCTATCTCAGTAGCTAAAGTGAGAGAATTTTTAAGGTTGTCATTAACAAGTAACAATTTACTGCTCTCCATTGTATTTGTGGTTTCATCTTCCTCATCTCCTGATTTTAAACATGCATTACACAGCCATAATTTTGCATTATCCAAAGATAATTTTTTGGCCTCATTGTAGGACAGATTTACACACCTAAGATGGTACCACTTTTTACAGGGACCATTGCAAAATATGGCTCCAAAGGTAGCATTTTTCTCACAAACCCCACAAGGATACTTATTTGGTTTTAATTTTAAACATTTTTTCCATCTTAATTTCTATGAAATGCAAAATAAATTATATTACAGTAGAACCTCGATAACAAGACTCTCATGGGGATTATTAAATTAGACTTGTTATCAAGGTTGACATCTTATTGAGGTTTGTAATAACATGTGATTAGGGGTCAAATAAATTCAAGGGGATTTGAAAATTACACTTGTTATCAAGGGTGACTTGTTATTAAGGGTCTTCTTATCGAGGTTCTACTGTAGTTAAGTAATGTTTTTACAAGTACAAATAATAAATAAATTAATGTATGGAATTTTCATACAAATAAGTTATTAGATAAGTTACTATGCGTTGTTTGTAAACAAAGATAACCAAGTGACAGTTCTATTTACAAAGGAAGAATTCAAACAAAAATCCGGTCAGGTTATCTTATCAGTAGCCGAGTATGGATTGAACAAACTTGCAGAGTTGAGCAGGAATGATCAGTTCAGTCCTCTTGTTTGAAAAGCCCAACTAATAATTCCAGTTTAGAAAAGTGTTAATGAAGTTAAAACTAGTATTAGTGCTCACCAGGTCTGTTGATGTTATGTATGAGAAAAACAAGCACTACTTTCATTTTTGAAACAGTGAGTATTAATAAATGTTGCCGTTAGGGGGAGCGTGCCCTTAATGGCCACTGGCCCCTTTCTCAACATTGAGGGTCATACTGGATTCTGGAAGTCTTTAACTGAGTACAGAGGGCCTTTTGTTTTGTCGTATTGCCAAAAAGAACCTACCACACCTTTTTTCTTCTCAACTACTTCATCAGGAGTCATATTTTTCCCAGTTAGAGGACATTTGACTTCTATTAGGGCATCTTCACCGACCAGCCCTTTAGGCGATGCAGCGAGCTACGGTCTTTGCCTGTCTATGAAGAGTCCGCATTTGGATACCGCACATCCTGTAAATGTTTCAAAACACTTTACTGCATCCGCTTCATGCGCCTGGCCATACCTAGTAGCTGCACAGTCGACTTTAGAGTAGAGTAGCTTTTTTACAACTGGACCGCAACTGAAATCTTCCCTCCTATTACACACTAGTCCAAAATTGGAAGCAGTGAGCCTCAGTCGTCTTTGTTCCAACCACAATGTGTTGTCTTTCTGATTCAATGTTAATCGTTCCAATTCTACAATCTCATTTTCAGTTTTCCTCAAATTTTCTAGATGATCTTTAACTTTGATTTCATACAAAGCTTCATCAATGTCAGGTTTCTGTGCAAGAGGTCCGTAGTCTTTGTCTGGTCCTGCCGCTGCCAATACAAGTGATAGCCTGGCTTTTGGTTTTTTTTCTACTCCTTTCTAAATCTTTCTCAGCTTTACGTTTGGCTCTGGCTTCATACAGTTTCTCGTAACCTCCCGGGCTTGATGTAGTTATTGACTTGTGAAGCTTGTAGAAAAGCTGTCAACTGTTGTATTTTACCACTGCTGCGGCACATCTGGTTTGATATCCATTGCGTTGAATCTGGTTTGTTCTTTTGCCTCCTGTGTACATCGCTATGACAGAGTTGTACTGTTCGACACTGTTGCTATCAACGTCTTGGATAAGGTGGTAACTGTAGTCGGCTAAAGCATTTACAGCAATCATGATTTTTTTTATACAAACCACATTTCTGCATGTCTTCAATTAGGTTTCTCTCTCCCTCTTTGGGAACGCCATCACAAAAATAACCTATTTCTCCGCAGTTCTTATGTTCATCAAAGACGTGACTTGGAGAATTTATAATATCTTTTCTTATTTTGTCAGCCTTTGTTTTTAAGGACCCCTCTTCATTCTTCCTGTGCTCTATCGCCTTTTTAACTCCCACACGACACCTAAATAACCGATTACCAAAAGCACGCCTCATCTTCAGATATAGTTCTTTGTTTGTATCGTCTCCGTTGTAGCTTGATGTTGAAATTTCTTTGAGCTTGTTATTGAAATTCCGAAACAAATGGTTCCGACACTCAACCTTCTCCACTGTTAGCGTTTCATAAGGCCTGTACTCAAGAATTTTGGTATACTTGCTACTATCTCCGTCTGCTATGAATTTGCTATACTTAACACCATGCATTACAAATCCTTCTAAGATTGCCATTGCTTCCATACTAGATGAACTTCCTGTCCAATTTTTAAAGCACGTGTGCTTTGGCGCGGCGAAGTTCTCAAGCTGACCTGCTTTGTTTGCAGCGCGGGCACAAACGACGCAGTAGGCCTACTTATTCTTGATTCCGAAGTACAAGACCTTTCTGGTGTGGTAACCAACAATGGCAACCTGGAATGGAATACTGTAATCAGAATATAATATATTGGTCCCCAAACTATAACAACAACATTTTCCCTGAAAACAGACAGTTAGGGAAAAATTTATTTGAAAAAACTATCCGTGTTTACAGCCATAACCAACCAAAATATTGTACTGTTTGTGCTAACTTCTCAAAATCTGATCACTTTTTGGGGGGACAGACGTTTTTATAGTTGTACGTTGAATTGTGTTTTTATGTTATAGGCTATAGCAAAATTTTATAAATATTTTGGCAAAGCTACTATTAATGGATATATAAAAAAACACATTTACCTAATTATGATTCAGTAGGCTATTTACATTTCATGTTAAGATAACGATGTTGCTATTCTTTCTCTTTGTTCTTCTATCCTTTCTTGGGTTTCTCTTCATTCAAAAATTCAGCAAGTCGCTATTGTTATACAGTAATGATAGATGGAATACATTCTTTGTCTATGTGGCTTATTTTACAGTATTATTATTATTATTACAGCAAAAAACACCATGAAGCCATCGCCAATATATGGGCTTATACTTACAGCAAATGAGGTCATTCAATATAGTACAAAGGATGGACCAAAGTACCTATATGAACAAGTTTTTTTAACTATTCTACTGAATCTAGCATTCATATTTATTTGTTCATGAATATATGATTTCAGGGTAAAGAAGAAAATCAACAGACTGCTTGACATGTGGAAAGGGAAAGGAGACAGACACAAGAGGTCACACACAAGAGACTTCTTCAATTAAAAGTTTTCAACGATCTCCAAACTATAAGCAAGAATCAAGGATAATTGCTTAAGACCGGATGCTATTGAACAATTATTTGAAAAATATATATCTCCGTGAATGAAAACAATTACAAACCAAACACACACAAGAGGCTTCTTCAATTAAAAGTTTTCAACGATCTCCAAACTATAAGCAAGAATCAAGGATAATTGCTTAAGACCGGATGCTATTGAACAATTATTTGAAAAATATATATCTCCGTGAATGAAAACAATTACAAACCAAACACACACAAGAGGCTTCTTCAATTAAAAGTTTTCAACGATCTCCAAACTATAAGCAAGAATCAAGGATAATTGCTTAAGACCGGATGCTATTGAACAATTATTTGAAAAATATATATCTCCGTGAATGAAAACAATTACAAACCAAACACACACAAGAGGCTTCTTCAATTAAAAGTTTTCAACGATCTCCAAACTATAAGCAAGAATCAAGGATAATTGCTTAAGACCAGATGCTATTGAACAATTATTTGAAATATATATATCTCCGTGAATGAAAACAATTACAAACCAAACAAACTTGGATTACAATAGCAGATAAGTTGTTCATGTTGTACAGCTATCAAATACATGGTTTTAAGGCTAGATTTCTTTGTCATCACATTATATAATCCTGCATTTCTCATAAGAGCGTTTGATGTATACTCACTTGTTTGGTTGTATAATGAGGTGCATGATATTGGAAACCATAGCCTCATTCCACAACAACAAATTTTGATTTTTCAGCAACATATTTTTATTTGATCTTTTTGAACTTTGTGTCATTTGATTGGAGACTTGACATTTTAAATTAAAGTATTATAGAAATTTGTTTATAAAATCTGAATTTTTTTGTAATTTAAACTAAGAAAATTAAAAAATCTGCCATTTTGAATTGTACAATTATAATCTCTTTTAACATGGGTCTCTTCTAACATAACACATACTAATTTTATAAAAATCTGTTGGAACAATCAAATGATAAAAATCTTCAAGTAAAAATAAAATACAAAATGGTGGATATCTGATTAACAAAGCAATTTTGGAAAAAGTTTCATTCTTGACATTCTTTTTAATTTTGACCCAGTGATAGCAGAAAAAGCATATAAAACCAATACAAAATATATGAGATTAGGTACAGTGTAAAAGTACATTGTTTCATCTTTAAAATTCACGGTCAACAATTAAGGGAAAAATATTGCTGTAGATAGTAGACGAAATAATATAATGAAAAGAAATAAAATATTATCGTAGTATCACAGTTCCCATAGTCTGCTGGTATGCAAACGCTCCCAAATACATGTAGGTTTACACGTTTATATTAAATTTTGTCAATATCTGATAATTTATACATATATACAGTACTGTATATTGATTTTTAATATGAATTATTCATATTATAAAAATGATATATGAGAATTATATGGTCGTGTGATTCCACATACTTTCACCTAATTTGAAAAATATTTCCAATCCCAAGCCAATACTAATTGTATAGGTTCAGCAATTGCTGTGAGAATACCTGGTAAAATTAACATGGAAACTTGAAAATTTTTATTAACGATGAATTGGCAACATAATAAATATGGAGCATTACTAATATAATATCATATGTAAAACAAAACATACATAACACACATAAAATACTTTACTATTCAGGGTTAATAAAAAGTCTAGAGACCCCCTATTACAGTAGCTTTTTAATGGGTTACACCAGGAAAACCAAACTTTGCCTGCACACCTCTATATAGCATAAAAGTGCACTTTTTTGTTGGCATCCAAATTTCGTCCGAAAACCCAAAATGGGGTTTTTTGGGGGCGGCTCAAAAATGATAAATGTAAAGCCCCATCAAGTGACACCTCATTTTAAAGGCCATTTAGTTTAAAAGAATATCGGTGAAAACTAAAGATCTTTATCTCAACCCATTACAGAATGTCAGCCACTTTTGTTTATTCATTACCCTGAGAGACCCCAGGTAAAAATTATACATCAATATCCCCTATTAAGGGTTTTGTGGATTGTATCAGAAAAACTAAACAGAGTTTAACTGTAACAAGAATCTAAAAACTCTTTTTTGGTTGGTATGATAATTTTGCCCGAAAGCCCAAACATTTTGGGAGCAGCTCAACATTTTTTTTATATAAAGTCCCATCAAGTGACACCTCATTTTGAAGGCAATTAGTTTAATATCGGTGGAAACTAGAGATATCTATCTCAACCCAATACAAATTGGCGGTAGATTTTAGTTTTCATCAACCTCAGGAGACCCCACTTAAAATTTTACATTAATATTCCCTATTAACATTTTATAGAATTGTTCCAGGAAAGCTTATCACTCCATAATTAAAACAGTGTAGCCTACCCTCTAGTTGGTATTAGGTTTCTCTCTGGGAACCCAAAACGAAGCAATAGGGGCAGCTCAAAAATGTTAAATGTAAACCCTGAAAACTAAAAACTGCCGCCATTTTGTACTGGGTTGAGGTAGGACCCTCTGGCTTTTGTCGATATTCTTTTTAACTGGTGCAGGGTTGGTACGGTCAGGGAAAACCTGGAAATGTCAGGGAATTTTTTTGGTCCGGAAAAGTCAGGGAATTTTGGAAAAAATCTGGAATTTCTCTTGAAAGACTAAATTTTTTACAGATATGCTACATTTTGCATCTATGTCTCTATACTTGGTCAAAAACATCGAAGTTTGATGAAAACATCGATGTAACAAAAACATCGGGAACCTACCATCGATATAAAAAACATAGAACATCGACAGACATTCTATCATCACCCTCTGATTACTGGCTTTAATTGAACGCACCGAGCTCCCTGTGTTTCTACACGATCAAAAGAATATAATCCCGGTCACTGGGTTAAGAAATCCCGTTTAATCCCTTAAGATTTTTTATGTTAAATTCTGAGTGTTAAATTAGACATATCTTGTTTAAATAGTTGTTTTTACATTGCTATTATATTTTGATAAGGTAATTTTTTCGATTGGGGTTAGTTTTTCACTAAAATAAAGCATAGTAACTAAAAACGGACGTCATAGCCAAAACTCCTGTTTTATCCCACATCCCCTTCAAATCCCGCTCATGCTCTAAAAATCCTGTTTTCGGCATAATAATCCCACGTATGGAAACACTGCTAGTACCGCGATGCGGGGAAGGATAGGCCTACATTCATCGTTTCAATTTCAATACGATACTGAATACAATTCCTCATTGAATTTATACCAATACTGATTCAACCTTTAATAAACTAAAAAAAAAAACTGCACTTGTAGGAGTTTATAAAAATATATTTATCCTGTTAGTTTAAACATTTAATAGTTTAGTTTAGTACTACTTTTTGTCTCCGGTACAAGCATGGTAGTTATTTTTCCAATATCACATGTTTCTTCCGATATAAACCGATGATATCACAAGCAAAATATCGATATATATCAGTATCAGAAGCACCGTATCGTCTATCTGCCAGTGTCAAGTCAAGGCCAAGTAGAACATAAAGTGTGAGGCAGTGGCGTAGATAGCCTCTTGTCATGGGGGGGATACCGGGGGGGTCAGCAAGGAAGGGGGGTCCGGGGGTGGATAGGCTGTTGACCTTCCGTGACTTGTGTCTGTACTCTGTTTCGGCGCAAAAGCCATACTACTTTCACTGGCATTGCAGTTTATTTACGGTTTATTGATATTGAAAGTATACTTACGAAAAACAAGCTTGATACAATATAGAAGTAAAATTAAAAAGATTCACTATTTCATTGCATACGTTAGAACATTATTTTTTAAATGTTATTACAATTTTTTTACCCATTATAGGTTGAAGGGGGGGGGGTATATCCCCCTGATCCCCCCCCCCCCCCCCCCGTATCTACGCCACTGGTGTGAGGTTAAGTTAGTTGGTACTCTTACTTTTTCAGATTCCTGATGTTTAATTCTTTTCTTATTGGTTTTATGAGTAAACTATTTAGTTAGGCCTACATTTTTTCTAATATTTCTTGATTCTGACTATTTGATATCGTCTTTACGGTATACCTGGAAAAAGTATAATATCAGTCTGGAAAACCTGGAAGAGTCAGGGAATTTCATTTTCCAAAATCAGTACCAACCCTGTGGTAGCCTTCAAAATTAGGTGTGACTTGATGAGGCTTTACATCCAAAATTTTTGAGCTGCCCTTCCAAAATAACCCAGTTTGGGTTTTTGAACAAAATCGTGATACCGTACCAACAAAAAATTGCATTTTTACGCTATATACCAGCTTTGATACAATAGAGCGAGTAGTGTTGTCAAAAGCTGCTTCTATATCAAGAAATGCAGCCAACGCTATTTCAATCTTACAAACCAGTGCATGCAGGGCTGTTTCGCATGACTTTCCCTTCTAATAGGCGTTGGTTGGTTCGGGTGCAAAGGACGGCTTACAAGGGCCCTATCCTTTATTCGTCTATCCATTAATTTCTCCATGGTCTTCAAGAGAAACAATGTAAGGCTGATAGGTGTAAAAGCCTTAGGCACAGCATATGTGTCCCTTCCAGGCTTCAGTATGAATACCACCCTTGAGGTCCTCCATGCTGTTGGTATAACTCCACTAGCTAAGCTGGTCCTGAAAAGACGCACCAAGGGGAGTATCAACTCAACTGGTCCCCACCCTTCTGCAAGAACACAGGATATATGACATCGGTACCATTTACAAGGATTTATTTACTATTAGTTCTTAAAATAATTTGATGTGAATTCAGCATTAGTTAATAACACTTGAAAAATGAATGAATGAAATGTGTTTATTTCCACATAATATATACAGAAAACAAAACATACTTTTTAATACAAAATATACTTACAAAATAAAACTAAGACTAAGAATAAAAAAGAACATTTCTGTATATTCTACTCATACAAGTTCATAAACATAAACAAAATAAAAACTATAAAACAACTTTAACTAGTAACGATTTGCAAGGTCGTTCAGTTGAATTCAGAAATAGTACTTTAGAAAAATGTTGATGTACAGTAGTACATTTGAAGTACTTACTCAGGTACTTGTGCACAGTTATGCAATAAAACGCAAAGATCCACAGGGATAAAGAATACATTATTTTGTGGAGAAACTTTAAAAAAAGAGTAGTGCCAGGTAGAAAATTGAAGTACAGTAGAACCTCTTTAACCCGAACCCCCGTAATCCGAACGTCCACTAATCCGAACACCTCATTGCTGCACTCTTTACACAGTAGAGCAGTTCTATATTGTATACTGTATTTAATGTACAGTACTGTTTATTAACTATGTTTACTACTGTATTAAATAAATACAGCTATATTTTATATATTTTACTTTATACAAATATATTTTACTTAATAAAGCATTTTTTTTACTTTTCCCGTGTCAATTACGATCCGTTTTATCTATTGTTATGTAAATATAACAATATGTTCTGTAATCCGAACCATTCAATAGTCCGAACTACCCCCGGTCCCAATTAGTTCGGATTAAAGAGGTTCTACTGTACACAAAATTAAATTAACCATAGTATTATCTATGCAACAGAGGTAAAAAGAATAACACATATGTATTTCTTCAACTAGAATTACACATACATGTGCATGCTCAAAACCAGAGACGCGTAACTTAGAAAGGCTTCGCTAAGAAAATACCTCTCCCTGGTAACACAGGCAATTTTTAAGCGAGAGAAATAAAGACAGGGAGGCTTTATTAGTTGACTGTGATTGATTAGAAGACCGGTATTATCAATTCTTATTTGTTTCTTGATTGAATAAATATATTATGTGAGTCAGTGCCTCAGTCGGTAGCGTCACGGACTTCTGGTCCAAGGCAGAGTGCAAGAGCACCTTCCTGTGGGTGCCCATGGTTTGGATCCTGAGGTCACTGCCGCAAACATTTTATCAGTACAGTTCACCTTAGTACTGTATCGGCTCGGTGGCGCGAGCGCCGCACGGACTACCTTGATATATTGTGACAGTTTTGACAGCGCTTATCAAGTGTACTATACACTTATAATTGTCAATTTATCCATGTTGTGGCACATCCACGTCCGTATATGCAAGCTTTTAAACCCTGTTTTCAATCTTAGGGTTTTTAGAACGTTCTTATACCTAATAATAATAGCATAAAACTTTGCTAATAACCTAACATAACAGCTGGCTCTCCAACTGAGACATGTGCCTGGAGGGACCCTAAGTGACCACTGCGTTGAACTGGTTGAATTGGAATAAGCCCTACCACAGAGGCTCGTGTTGACCTTGTCACTTTTGATTCGTTGAGCAGACCCTTACAAGATTTAATGCTTCGGCGCTTGCACTACTAATTTAGCCGCGGCGCTCGCAGCACGTCACCATCGGCTCATCCCTTGCTTTGCTGTATACGATCCACGCACAGGTAGTTAGTCTATGTGGATGGGCAAATGCAAGGTTAAAAGAGGCTGCCAACCTCTTTATTAAAAAGAATTGTTAATTAATTCTTCGAATGATCACGTCATTCGAGTTCTTTATATTTGTTCACAGACAATTCCCATGTTTACTTTCTTATTAACACCACTTCCTTAGCTTTAAGGAAATGTTCAAAGTGAATTGTTATAAGAACATTTAATGTAATTTTTAAATCATTTTCATGTACTGTAGTACCTAAATAAAATATTTATTTCATTGAAGGAAATGAATATAGGTCTAATATTTGTCACATTTTCCTACTTTCAGTTGCGTGTTCATTGTTTTCATATTCCATACAGTTCAGAAGCCTTACGCAAATCCATATTCGTACTGATATCGATTAAAAAACAAACAATTACACATAATTAAATGATAACGTATGAAGAAAACTAACAATTTATACGTATAATTATTACATAATGTATAATTATTATGTAATTTTATACGTATAATTAAATATGAATGTATAAAATGATTACTTGTATGAATGGTTTCCAAGTCCAAGTGATTTTTGACAGTATTATTAAATCCCTTTTAACTGGATTTTTATTATTTATTTATTATTATTACTTTCCCTTTTTTACTAGATTTTTCTCTTTCTTTACACTTTTGGATATTTCCATAATGCTTACGTTATCTGCTGTGGCTTCCTAGTAAAATTGTTTTCTCCTTATGTGTAATTAGTATGTTTATGTAGAGTAATATAATAATTATTATAATGGCGTTAGATTGTAGATTGTAATTAACTCCTGGGATCTGCATTTGTAAGCTATGGATGAGATTCTACCGATAGTTACAGCATCCAGAAGATTGTGGTTGGTATAAAGAAAATAACGTTTACCATCCAATACTCAGCGACTTACCACCAGCTCCAGACTAACTTCTAAATATGATCTACGATCCGATGATCCTGCAAAACAAACTGCGTTTCTTTACACTGCGGTTGCAAGCGTAATGGATTACCATGTTAAAAAAACATGTGGGGATTGTCAAATGAAGGGATGTCAGAATTTCTACCGCCCTTCAAACTATGATAGGGATGAAAGTGATGAACATGACTAATGAGTTTTTGTTTTTTTATCAATCAGTTATACAGTCAAATCAACTTATGAAGTATCTTGTGATTCTAGAGAAATAGTAGATCTTAACATTTTGTACTATATAAAGATCAATTAAATTTTTTAAGTTGTAAATATACATAATATATCTGTACACAGCTTAAATTAATAAATATTTTTCTCAATTTTGAAAAGATTGTGTCCGCCATTTTGAAGTGTGTTTTTGGGGTGTTCCCATTGTCAGATTTTGTCTGATTTTGGATATGTTATAGAGCTATAATTTCCAAACAAAAAGCCATTGAAAAAGTTTCTGTTGCAATTTTTTCCATGCTGCATCACTGTTTTCTTAGCGTATATTACTGAACTGAATCTGTGTACAACTTGTAAATAAATCAAATGTAAACAATAACAATAATCACAGAATATGACATATGATTATAAGCACATCAAGGAATACTTTTAAGCAAACAAGCACATAGTATATTTTCATTTGATTTTAAAACTTTTTCTTCAATTGCAAATTAGTAAAACGTGAGTCAGTGGCTCAGTCGGTAGCGTCGCGGACTTTGGGCCCAAGGCAGAAGTGTCGTGGGTTCGGATCCTGGTCACTGCCACTAACTTTTATCAGTACAGTTCACCTTTGTACTGTACCGGCTCACCCCTTGCTTTGCTGGATACGTTCCACGCACAGATCTGTAGTCTATGTGGACGGGCAAATGCAAGGTTAAAAGAGGCCGCCAACCTCTTTTTTATAAAAAAAAAAAAAAAAAAAAACTTTTATTTTTTAGTAAATTTTAACAACTTGAGTCTACGCACAGACCACTGAGGTCTATGTAAACTCCTTTCCATTATTACATTAGTTATTATTCAAGCCGGAGCAAGCATATTTCAACTAGTATTTAAGTTTATACCATTAATAACTTTATAAATTTAATTTTACTTGAATTTTACGCAAACAATGTAGCCTACTGTATAATGCTTCAAGACTATATATATTTGTATTTTATTTTATTTTTTAATTGTTATTTTTTCTATATATTGTGTAAATAAAACTGATTTGAAATATACGGACAATTTCAAGATAACAGAGGTTAAGATACGAAAGAACAAAGAGCTAAGAGGAATGTTTAATTACACAGATATGGGTGTTTTCCAGAACAGAAGTAAAAGGCTCGGATGGACAGGCATGCGTGAAGGAGAGAAGATACACCAACTCTAAAAAAATTGTCCATGGAGTATCACAAGTAAAGCCGCGTTTACACCGGAGTTTGAAACACGAGTTACAAACAGAAATTGCAAACATCTCTAAAAACGCCCATTTTCAGACAAAATTTTTGGCTGTTGCAAACAGTTTTAATTTTTGTTTCCACTTGAAGTCGGTAAAGATCAAAGGGAGTTGCAAACTCTTTGTTTGCAACACTAGTTTCGGTCACTATGAGCCGTTGAAACACGAAACAGAAACATTTTTCCGCCATCCCCTATGCTAACACCTCCAGTCTCACTCACGCAATCACTCGCACCACTCTTGGTCTTGACTCAGTGAACCCTGTCTGGACTGCTACTAGCCTGGCTACTAGCTACCTCGTGTTTGTTGTGACTTATCTCGTATTGTGAGTGATGGAAAATCTACTGAGTGAGATGGAGTGAAGGGATGACAATATCGATATATCTAATTCCGTAAGCCCTAAATTTTACAATGAAATTGTGAGCGAACGGGAGGCCGTAGAAAGCTGGAGCGGTCCTATTTTAAAGGTCTGGGCATGAAATTTTGGGGAAAATTATTCATTTTTCTTAAATATGCACCAAAAGGTTGTTACGGAATAAAATAATTCACATTTAAATAGCATGGGAATCTAGGTCATGTCTGCTTTGTTTACTTTAAACATGTGGTTTAACTTTATTTGAAGCATATGTTAATATGTAAAAAAAACCAGTGTTAATCCACGGTCAATTTTATGTTGCATTTAGAAGGGTAAAGCGGCCAGATGATGTTAAAATAGTACTAGAACCAAATAAAGACCCAGGAATCAACCAAAATGGAAACTATACAACAAATGTTTTCAAAGGTGTTTTGTTATAGAATTAGCATTTTACAATTTGGAGGGTAACATTATCTCTATGTGTTTTATCTAAGTGAATTTGTCTATATTCAAAGAAATTTATATATATTTAATTAATAGTAATGAAGATTATTATTGAAAATTTTCCTTAGTTGTATTATGATTAGAAAGTTTATATTATAAACACACCGCATGAACAGTCCTTTGGAATTTTTATTTTAAACAGAACATATATCAAAATGCATTATGCAGGTATGTAATAACTAGCTGCAAGTGTTCATCAATAGGTGTCTTTGCCGTGTCATGAACATTCATTGGCCTGAGGTCATCGCAAACGAATATTTATGGAGAGAAACAGGTCAAACTGCAAATTCGAGAGAGCATGTGGAGAAGGCTGGAACATACTCTGAGGAATCCAAACGGAACCATTGAGAAAGAGGGCCTGGATTGGAACCTGTAAGGTTTTAGAAGAAGAGGTCAACCCCAAGAAACCTGGAAGAGGACCATTATTAAAGAAGCAAAAGAGGTTAACAAGAATTTAATACTTACTTTAATACTTTTCAATGAAATGGCGACCATACAAAGTATAGGTATTTTAAGCCAAGTATGAATGGAGATGAGTGTAGGATGAGTGGCGAGATCTTGTAGTTTTGTTAGTGACTAAGGCCGACATGTTCCTTAGACACAGCTGTTAATTAATAGCCCATACAGCTAATGGCAACTAAGGGACCCACAGTTTATAGTGGAATAGGAACCACATTTTTGCCACCTTGGAAGGGAATTGGTCTAATTTTCAGGATAGTACTGCGGATAGTCGTAGTACTCACTGGTGCGGACGTTAATCCAAACCAGGGAACATCGCATCCACAGTGCATGCCTATAAATATCCACCTCCGTAACCTCCTAGTAGCTGGAGAGAAGTGAATGCACTTGGTGGATACAGGGACAGATGAAGAGCTCTTCTGGATGCTCTATGCTCCCATAGGAGATGGTTGAAAGTTTGTCGTGTTTTGACAGAAATCAGTCGTCAGAGACTTACAGTAGCACTAGTAAATACTCTATCTGTGGCTATTCAACTAGTGTACATTCATTCCCATTCTTAAACCGGATTCAAATACTGTAAGCATGGGGACGGAAGGTTGAGTTCCATGAAATGAGATTGAATTCTATGTGTTAAATCAACTATTAATTTCCATCAACATTTTTTTGCGATCTTCTCTATATTAGTGTGACTCTTGGTGATTGAGAATATGATATTCACAGCATAAAAAATTTTTCTTATAGAAGTAAGATACGGAGGAATAGACGTATGGGACAACCACACTGTGCGGAACAAGTTTGTTATAGTCATTTAAAACTTGATTATTTTAAAGCTTACTAATGTATCCCTAACATTGTTTAAGTGCAATAAAAAATTATATAGTTACAAGTGTACGCAATTTAGTAGTACCAACAGTGAGAGTTGCAAGGGAGTTTCGTGAAAATTTTCAATTTTTACATAATGGACTAAACTACTGAATCATCAAGCCATGGTCTCTTATTATACATACTTTAATACTTTTCAATGAAATGGCAACCATACAAAGTAGGTATTTACAAAAATGTTAAACTATAATTGAAGTTAGGGTAACCCATGAGACTAATACATGTAATTTGTACAAAATAATTACTAGAATATATATATACTGTATATATATATAGGGGCTATTGCCCCTACAAGCCAATAGTTATTAAGTTAAATTAGCTTGTACAGAGAACAGGAAGTGCTTTGGAATCAAACTATTTCTGACTATAAAAACAAAAACAAGAAAAACTAAGCGTGGAATGACATTTTACGGGAAATTAACTTAAGCAAGGCAGAGGTCCAAAATAAGATGAGGAACCTCATAATTCATTTTAACAGAGAATCTAAAAAGGGCAATAAGTCTAAATCGGGGCCAACAATGTGAAAACCAAGTGGAAGGTTTTTTTTTTTTTTTAATCAATGATGTTTCAATCAAGGTCTAAATTATTTCAAACATTTTCATGAAACATGGAAACAAAACCATGAAATAAAATTAAAATTGCAAACTTTTGAGACTCCGGTGTAAACGCGGCTTAAGACAACCACTTGGAGGACCAAGCAATGAATGACTCCTCTAGACTGGGATCAACATTATAAGAGACAAGGGATAGAAGAGAATCTGAGGTCAAAATCCTACAGAGGTTTCAGTGGCCACTGTGAGGTACGGTAAGTGATAGTATGTAATGGAAGGTGATATTTTATAGCTTCTGTACTTTAAACCAGTGTGTGTGAACCAACCAATCTCAACTCTAAGGCTTTTCAAATCAATACAATCGCTGTTTTATTGTAAAATTATAAATTATCGGATCTAAAACGTATATTGTATAGGCCTATAATCGGATGAAATAAATAGGTGGTCACGTGATTGTTTACAAGATGATTTCCCCTATTAAAACTGCCACAATTGTTCTCTATACGTTTAAACTAGCTGTTTTGAATTATATCCAGTTATCATTGACTACTTGATTCCCGTACGTAGGACGGGCCAACAGCTAGTACTATTTTAAAATGACCGACGATTATGTTTTTTACTAATATTTGGGTACTATGAGCGTACTAATAGGAATAGGAATAAAAGTATCAAGGCCTTCTTTTACACCACTAGTTTCATTGAAACATTTTTACATTTACAAATACCACAATTTTGAAGTCTGAACCAATCATTGGTAATTTTTATCGGAGGTGAGACCAAATTCTAAACTGGTACATTTGCCAAGCAACACATTTGTTGGTATATTTTGTGCAAGTGGGGGCTTTTAGCAATTGTTTGTGTTTACCTTTGTTTTATGTGAAATTATAAAAATTCTAGTTAACTCCATTCCAATTCAATTGGAATAGTTTTTATATTTAATACACTTATTTACTTAATTCAGGTATTACAATAATAACAACAATTTAGCAAAGAGGATAAGATAAAAAAACCTGAGCCTTGAAAAAAGGCATACGGTCAGTCACATATAGACAGTCAACTAGGTCTCATTCGATTCGGGATTAATAAAAATGCATTTTTTTATAAATTGTGCAAATTGAATTTGATAGCTGCTCAAAAGGAGTACCAGACCAATTCTCAGGTGTCTACTCAGGTTCAATAAAGTTGTCTAGAAACCAAATCAGTTGAGAAGAAAGCAGCAGGCCTATGTCGATTACATGATGTTGCAGCCAAAGGACACTTCAAAGAGAGAATGGTAATAATAATACTACAAATATGCAGCTATAATATAAAAATGGGATGTCCCAGCCTGGGAATAGTACTTTCACTTTTCTCCATAATGTTAAACAAATGGAATACGATAACATGAGGGATCTATAGGCTACCGTTGGCTATTTCAACGGGTTAAATTACAAATTATTAGTCTATGATTTATTATTGCTTGTACTGCATGTTGTAAAATTCATTTTTCCGAGGAGTGGAGAAGGATGGCTTGATTATTTTTTTCACTATTGGTATGCGTACAGTACTCAAACATCAGAAGGAAACCCAAATTTGAGTTATTTGCGCTTACAATAGTATGTTTCTAGCTATAGTCTGTGGTTAAATCCATTGTACTTATTACTTATTATTGTAATTGACATAACCAATGCATGTAAATCTGGTTGAATGACTTATGACTTCAAATTACCAGTCTTAGCATGACCATGTTTTTCACAATGACGCATGAATTTCGTTATGTAATGTGACAGCAATTAAAGGTTATTATACATAATTTTAAAGCTTATTTAAGGAGTAAGTTTCTGATAATGCTTGACACTTCCATCGTAATTACGCAACAGAGAAATAAGTTTTTAATATTTATTAAGTTTTTGTCTTCGTTAACAATTTTAACGATGTAACTTGAGTAGACTCTTATTCAATAACCCAATGTTTATGTATCATTCTTATGGTAAATTGTGTGAGTATTTCAGAAATTACCTTAACAATACATGGATTTCTCATATTGTAATACAGGGTGAGTTTTAATTGTCCCCCCCCCCAACTTTTTTCTACATTTTTTCCAATATCAAATCCAGACCACTTCCAAACATTGTTGGGTAGTAATTACTTCATTTTTACAAGGTGGTCATTTCCGGGCGCCATCTTGGATCCGCCATATTGGATGCAAAATATTTTTTTCAAATGTAAAGGTGGGGTTGTGACCCATTATTTCGAACTAGATTTTTACCCTGATTACAATGCCGCAAACAGTTTTTAAAAATCTTGATTCATTCTAAAGTTATGAGGCCTTTTTAAAACTTTATTTTTAGCCCATTTTAACATTGTGCATTTACAAACTAAGACCATAATCTCAAAATAGTGCTAGGTAAAGATAAGTATACACTACCAGTTATTGTAAAACTATTTTCACTTATTTATGACTGATGTATTTTTTTCGGCCGCCATCTTGGATCCGCCATTTTGAAATGGGATAAATTATTTGAAATATGAAGTGTGTGTTGTGACCCATCATTTCGAACTACTTTTTTAAGCTAAACTCAATGCCGCCATCCATTTTTTGTTATCAAGTTTTATTTATGAAACATTGCAATATTTTTGTTTAAAATGTTAATATTTCAAAATCAAAATATGAAAATTAAAAATGGATCATGCTATTGAAGTCAGCTTAAAAACGTAATCCGAAATGATGGGTCACAACACCCCTTTTATATTTAAAATAATTTATCACATTTCAAAATGGCGGATCCAAGATGGCGGCCGAAAAAAATACATCATTCATAACCAAGTGGAAATAGGTTGGCAATGACTAGTAGTGTATACTTATCTTTATCTAGCACTATTTTGAGATTATGGTCTTAGTTTGTAAATGCACAATGTTAAAATGGGCTAAAAATAAAGTTTTAAAAAGTCCTCATAACTTTGGTATGAATCAAGATTTTAAAAAACTGTTTGCAACATTGTAATCAGGGTACAAGTGTAGTTTGAAATAATGGGTCACAGCCCCACCTTTACATTTGAAAAAAATATTTTGCATCCAAGATGGCGGCCGGAAATGACCACCTAGTCAAAATGAAGTACTTACCACCCAACAATGTTAGGAAGTGGTCTGGGATTGATATTTGAAAAAATGTAGAAAAAAGTTGGGGGGGGGGGGACAATTAAAACTCACCCTGTATAAGTATTTTCCTAAAAACTACCATATTATATTTTTTATTAATTTATCTACGACACATGTTAACATGTTTTCTCTTTTCCTGAGAAGTGTGGAGCTTTTTGATGGTTTGAAACCATAATGGAAGGAAAATACATAGGTGTGCTATTCCCATCATATGCTGACGTCACTCAGATTGCAAACACTATTTTACCATTTAGAAAAATTATAAAAAAATTAAAATCAAATCAAAACAAATATATACTTATATGTCAATACATCAGCTGATATTTTGTTAGCAATCCGGATGACGTCAGCAAATGACGGGAATAGCACACCTATGTATTTTCGATAAATTGGTTTACCTTATGGTTGCCAGATTCTTGAGAATTGTGGATTTCTTGCTCTATGATCATTTCGCCACAGGTGTGGCATCTTCAGGAGCACAGTTTATATTACATAAGACAAGCACTATTTACATTTTCGGTCGGATGACTGTTCACGTTACGGTCCTAGGTACCGGTACCCGAGCGCCACAATTCTCAAGAATCTGGCAACCATAAGGTAAACCAATTTATCAATTATTTGTTCTTGAAGCTGGAATAACACACAAATTATATGTATTTTCCTTCCACCATGGTATGAAACTAGGCCCAGCTGTCCTTGATCATTGGGCCTAACTAAGAAATGGCCTTGACTAAAAGATACACGAGGCATCACACTCCATTTACACATCCTTCACTCATATTTCGGTTGAAATAATATTACTTTGAGGTAAGTTATCGGTTTTAAACAGTGCTCGATTTGTGGCAGAACAGCGTTCTAGTACCTCTCTTTTGGAAATATAAAAATATTGGCATAAATAGGTACTAATCACATTAAATAAGTTATTTTACAAATCGAGCACTGATCATATGGGTATTAAAGAATTAACGAAATATGCCCAATGTAACGTAATAGACTCCCATGTAATCAAATGTTAGAAAGTGCACTTTCACAGCGCTTAGCAGCCACGGCCCCTGTGGTCAACTAGTGTTTGCGTGGCTGTTTTTTGCCACCCGAGAAGCTAATTTTCTGCCATGCGGTTAGCCATTGTAGTGTAACAGGATTCAATTTTATTCAGTGTAAACACTTGCATCTGTAGCTGCACAATTGTCAGCGACATGAATTGCCACCGAAGTGTAACAGGGGTCTGAGTTTGCTTAAAAAATTGTGTAGTACTTTCTTCAAGAACTTGTGTCAAAAAGAGTCACTTCTAGACTCTAGTGATGAAATCTTACTATTTATTGCCAAATAGATATAAGTATTATAATCAAAAATAATAATATATGTTGAGGATACTGGTTAAATTTAATTTGGTAAGAACAGAAGAGTTTTGAAAAACTCATTGTCAATATTATTATTGATATTAAAGAGCATTTTTCAATTTTTGTAAATCACTGCACAAGTATTACCTCATACTTTTTATTAGCAAAAAGTCTGATACCTTTTCCTTCATTGTTTTAAGATGCTAAAACTTAGAATCAACATACAAAATAAATCTGTGTCACATATTTATTACTCGGCATGGGCGTACCCAGAGCTGCCCACCCCCCCCCCCTAAAAGCCATTATAAAGTATACAAATTGAGATCCAAGAAAAATTTTATTATTAAGACATTTTTTTGTCACACGTTATTAATTTTTCATTAATTTCTGAGTTATTCTTCAATGAAATGAAAATTCCAAGAGTAGTATAGGCATGCCTGTGGCGGGATTGAAACCTTTGCACATGTCCTTGGCTTCTGTCCTGTTGGTGAACTTCCAAGTATTATAGCAAACGCCTTCCGAAAAAGATATAATACATGGGAAGTGCATGAAGAAGTACATTGTCTTTCTTCTAACGGAAGCACTAGAAGAGTAGATATTCTATTGATTGAAAGACAAACAAACATAGGTATAATTCTCTATCCAACAATAAGATATGAAATCAACCTAATGAAGTGAATGAGGATAAGAAAAAAATTATGAATCAACCTTTGAATATTTCAAGCAAACTTTCAAAAATGGAGGTGATTGGATTGTTTATCGGTTCTAGAGGATCTTTTTAAAATTTTTTTGTGAACTTTTGGTAATAATATGATATGGCCAGATCCTTTTTGAAAATTACTATCCATGAAACATTAAGGGGTTCTCATCAACTATAATGAGAAATCATTTATAAGGCAATCATCAAAATTAATCAGTCTTATATCTGTTATAATCATTCAATATTTTAAGTGTATATTTTTTCTGTGTCATGGCAATCTTATTTTTTAAGGCAGACTTGTTTATTTTTATAAATTCTTTAATTCTTTTCTCTCTTAGACAGACTAATTTCTTGCAAAATGTAACAACTTTGTGTAATGTATTATATAAACCTACTTTTGTGACATTATTTTGTTTTAGTTTACTTTAACAATAATGCAACAAACAAAATTGCTTTTACTAAGACTTTATAAACGCTAGATTATCGAGATAGGTTTGTTATATTAATGTTTCAAAATAGCGTAAAAAACGGTAATTTCAACATATTGTTTTTATTTTCCAGGGGGTAGAGGAGGAAGCAGCACAATGGCCAAGACCGGTTTTGGGGCAGGAACACGAAAATGGCAGGAATTTTTCATGTTGCAGTATCTAATAGATTAGGTGCAATCCATGTAGAGTTAAAGAAAAGAATAGCCTATGTATTATAATATAGTAATTATCAAAAAACGTATGACTTAACCGAATAAAATACGTTCCTTAATGTCTTTGAAACAAGAACTTGGTTCCCGCAGGCGAGATCGTTAAACCAGCCAGAATATAATACAAAATAAAATGGGCCACATTATCAATAAAGCAGTTTTAATGAAATCTCCAGTATTGCTGGGTTCATATTGTCTTTCCTTCCCATTTAGTACCTGAATTTATTCATATAAGGAAAGGATTATTTGATTATAGACAGTAATTAAATACTTACTTAATTTCAGGCGTCTTAGACAAGTTAGCATTCAGTAATTGACTTTGAAACCATTATTTATAAAGTATAAAGTTGTGAAGTACTATACAATGTGACATGGCCTTTAAATATAAATTCTAATCACTAAAAAAAGTGGGTACAGTTGAAAAATCAAAAGACAAATTTATAGAACAAAATTTATTGCCTTTACTTCTTTGGCCATGTATTTGTTTTCTCTTCTAACAATTAATTACATCATCAATTAAATTCTAAAACTTTAAACAAAACAAAAGTGAAACTTTAAACAAAAAATGAAAAACAACATAGTACTGGTTTTAAACATTAAAGAAAGTACCAGTACACAAAATGTATTGCCTTTACTTCTTTGGCCATGTATTTGTTTTCTTTTAACAATTAATTAGGCCTACATCATCAATTAAATTCTAAAACTTTAAACAAAACAAGAGTGAAACTTTAAACAAAAATGAAAAACAACATATTATGTACTGGTTTTAAACATGAAAGAAAGTACCAGTACTAGTTTTGATTATCGTCAGCTGGCTTAGCTGTAGACGGACGAGTTACTTGAGGACCTTCTGGTCTCTGTGGAGGCAAGGCGGATTGAGGCCGGCCGCCGGGCGGCAATCTGGCTCCTGCTGAATGTCTCCCTCTAGTGGCAGGTGCTGTAGGATCTGCTTGATATAGCTGAGTAGAGCCATGTGATCGCCTCGGTCGGAGTTGCATTCGGTTACTTCTGTCCGGTGGGCTCTCCGGCGGAGGCATGTTATTGTCAGTTGGTTTCGGTGGCTCCCCTGACATGTTAGAGAATAGACTTGACCTGAAATCAAGAGTTTTATAGGTTTCAATTGAAATATAAGATATAATAACGGTGTAAATTGCACGCAGTTTGCAAGAGAGGTTTAAGTCTACTTGCTACTCCAATATTTAACACTTAAAATAAAAACAGTCGGGTAAGATTATTACTAGACTGGCATGGCAGGAGTCTACTCTGAGTAAGTTGTTGTACAAGGTAAAAAGTGTTAAAATTTGAAATCAATAGAAACAACAATCAACAGTTAGCGCTCTCCTACTGTAGGCCTGAGTACCCAACATTAAGATGGCTGTTAGTCTCAGAGAACTCCCTTAGAGACTAGTCGTTTTTAAACAATTACATAATTACAAAAAATCTCATAGTGCTCTAGATATTTAAATTACAATTACTTTTGTACTTGTACAGGGTGAGGCAATGAAAACGCCAAAATTTGTTTTAGCTGTCACATTATAATTGTTGCAACAACAAATGATCAGCTGTGCTTAAAACATCAAGTAAACTATGCCATTTTAGTAAATACTATGACTGAGGCTATTAACAGGCTACTAAACATTTATCTCGTAACTCTCACGTAAAATGCCACTGGCGTTGAAAAAAAACAAAAAAAAAACACTGAGATTTTGATGTGGAAACCTATTTTTAAAATAGTGGTTATTGTGCAAAAACCCAGAGATTGTTTGGACCACATTCCATCCTTGGTCAACATGGCACTATTCCAGATTGGAAAACAATGGTGAACTGGGTAAATAACCCTTCAGTGGCTGCTTGAAATCAACATTGCTCTTATGGCGGGTAAATCCAAGATGGCCGATAACCTCCAAGGACTATTCAGGAATTATTTAAGTGAAAATCCATTCAGGCGAAAGGAAATTTGCTTAGTCTGCAGGTTTGCTGCTGCATGGTTATTGTATTTGAAGTGGGAGTTGATTGAAATATTTAGTACCCAAGCTTTTATATGGATGACAGAAAAGGGTTTAATTTACATTATGAGTGACATTTATTTGCAAAGCTGTTATTGTAACTTGTAAATATTAATATTACAAATTGCATTAACTGGGTAATTGACCAACTTATTTTGTATCTACATTCAAAAAGAGTCCCATTAATAGACAATGCTAACAACCACAACATGCAAATTGGCAAATCTCTCACTTCAAACAGCATGAAATATTAGATGATCAAATTTTCATCAAGAAAAAATAAATATACCGTTTAAAGATTAAAAGCTAAAGCTGCAATTTGTTGTACGACAGATGACCAATTTATTGTGCAGTATGTGTTAGATGACCTGTTAAGAACACACTGTTTTATACCTACCCCCTTAGATCTAAATCCTTCCAGGAATAATAGCAAATCAAGTATCACTATAGAAATCTGAAATTAATAGCCTATTTTATTTCATATTCATTTCCACAGAACTTGCATTTTCTAATAATTTTCTATGAAAACCGTTCCAAATAGGCCTAATCTGATTATCTATGGATTGGGACGTGATTTATGGCACTGATGAGGGGTGACATCAGTGCCTGATGTTTTCTGAAGTCAGGTGACGAGTACACAATTTATACCTAAGAGAATGTCATCTTATAATACTCTAACTTATCTAAAGGTCTACATAAGCTAAACTAAGTCAAGTTTAGGTCTAAACTACACTTGCAAAACGTTACATCCCATGTACCATTACACATTTTTCCCTTAAAAATTATACTTTGTGTTTGTCACCTTTTAAAAACAGATGGAGAACCTTCATCTAAATCTCCCTTAAATGACTGAAGGACCTTAGCCTTAAACATCTTATGGCCCCTAAGCCCTCCCTTGTGGGCTATCTGTCACTCTAATGGCATCTTTATTTTCAAAGAGCAATAAGTTTGACAAATAGTCCAGGTATTTACATATGTTGTTTTCAAATTGTACTAGGCTAAGCCCTCTTAAAAGTAGGTTGTATTATACATAACTCACTGCATCCCTCTGAGAGGGTGTTTCCGGTTAGCTATTTCATTACATCATTGACCTTGTTATATCTTGGCTTAAATTATACCAAACTTTAATTGATTAACTAAAATAAAATAATTTAGGATGTAGCTTAAGTATGATTTAAGGTTATTAGGCAAAAATATTTACTTTCCAAAACTTTATTTTCATTGTATTAGGCACTAAATTAGAAATTGAAATGTATGGTTAGTAAATGATTATGACTAATAATGTAGGACTTATGGGGTTTAAAAGTGGTCATTTTGTCAAATGTGGTACGGTACTAAAGTTTAAAATACTGAAACACAGTTTTAGTTCATTAAAAATATGTCATTTTTAAGGGGGTACTGTATAACGATTTACTTGTAATTTTTTCCAAGTTAATGTCTCATTTCACTTGGTCTAAAAGCTTGTACCATTATATTTGTAAACAGCAATAAACACAGCACAAACACAAGGAGGCACCTACAGTGCCTCTACGCGCAGCCTCTTGCTCTCTTTCTCCTCACCACTTGCCCTCCCCCTTTCTCCTTCTTACTTCAACTGACCTACAGTTGTTGTGCTGCTTACTGGTAATCACCTTCCAGAGCCAAATAAAGAATACCCCCGCCACAGTAAACCTGCAGACTAAGCGAATTTTAACTTGTCTGATTAGGCTACATTTTTACTAAAATACTTCCATAAATAAGATTATTTATTGTATTTTTCTAGTCTAGGCTCAATTTTGACAATGCACCTGTTCTATATGTTATCACATCTAAAAGAATGTTATGTGCAAATAAATAATGTCTAATGTCTAATGTCTTAATGTTACCAACCGAGTGCACCAAAGTCCGTAATATAGGCAGGTGCAAATAATTTGTCAAGATGGGTACCATTTTAGGCAAGGTTTCTATGTTTGGATTTTATTAGACACGATAAGAGCAGATATTTCTACATAAATATTTGATATGTGTAGAATAATATGATAAAATGTAAGCAAAAGTAGTGAAAAGGGCAGACTCCAACCCGTAATTGTAAGGGTTGGTAGATCTTATATCTATTGAGATATAAGATAGTTCAACTAGAAACTAATTTAAGAATTGCTGTGATAAAAGGATTTTCCACTGATTTCGTAATGGAACGTTATATTGAAAAACATGACATGATAAAGAAAATCAATTTTAAAATCAGAAAATAACATTGCAAATACACTTATTTGGTAGAATTCAGTAACTCCCAATAAATGTGTGTTGTTGTTTTAAATACAATTTTAAAATTAACCGCTGTTTCATTAATAGTAGTTTACGCAATGATTGCGTAAAGTTAGTTTTAACGACACGAGTAAAAAATTTAAGGTACGAGCCTTGGCGAGTGCCTTACAAACTTCTATGAGTGTCGTTAACACTATTTACGCGAGTTGCGTACACTACTTTACCTACAACAGTGTTTTAATTACTAAATATCACTACACATAACTTCTAGGAGAGGTTATGTTTTAGTTTATAACCTCTCATTTCCAATGACAGTGAAGCAACAAAACATTGAACCAAACACTAATTGCACCACTCAACAATCAAATTGGCGTGGAACAGCTGATTAGTTGAAGTTCCAATCATTACAATTTTACTTCTTCTCTCTCAGTCCTTGAACCTCATTGGTCCGTTACCCGTGTTGTTATGAGTAAAACTGTGCTGTTATGGAAGTAAAAAATGCTGTTATGAGAAACTTTTCAATTCTAAGAACTGAACTGAAACGACTACTTTAAAACGGTCGTAGGTAAAAAGTATTATTCACACGGCCAAAATGTAAACAACTCTGTGGAGGGATCTTTAAAGGCTTCTGGGGCAGAATCCTAAGGGATTTTGCTTAGTTTTTCTTTTGATAACTCTTCTACAGACTAAGACCTTTCTATGGACACCTCTACCAAGTTTCTACGCCCAGCCGTTCTCAAAAATTAGTGCCCGGGGACAAAGATTCCAATTAAATATTTAGATTCCCCCATGTTATTCTTATGGGAGAAACTCCAACTTTGATGGCCTGTGGGGCAAAGCCCAAGGATTTTTATTACAGGAATTGGTGAAAGGGGGCGTCTACACAAAAAATACTTTATTTTGACATGTCGTTTGTAAAAATCCGTCCAATATTAACGGAGGAGTAGTGTTTCGTCGAAATCGCCTTCATGTAAGGATAACTTCTCTAAACATTTTTAAGCTTTTAGGAAGTGAAATCTGTTGCAATTTTGATCTTATGAAATTGGACTTTTTGGTTTAATTGCAGGTGGACTAGTTTTTTATTACATTTATTTTAAAAGTACTTAGGCTACGCTTTTCGTTATATGATAACATTTAACGTTATGTTTCTCTATCCTTTAACACTGAATATATATGGGTCCAAAGGGTGGGGGAGGTCGGGAGGGGGGGGATTAAATTGACTGCAATAACACGTGATGTGACAGACAGAAATTTTAGAGTGACCCATGGGAGTCTAAATATAGAATAATAGAACCAATTAATTAAAAGATGGGAACCTTCAAGTTCTGTGGTCAGTGGTCGCTGCTCGATCCCAATCATCTTAAATTTATCTAAACTGCATTTTCATTTTTTTGTTGTCTTTTATGAGTTTTGTGTGCTAATTCTGTCTCTATGCCGAGTAGTTATTAAAACAGCTAACACTGTATAAGCTTAGTAATTTAGTGAAAGTTGATAATACTCTTACACAACATATTCTTCAATGTTCAATGAATGCAATGTTTAGTGTAAATAACACTCATGGGACACCACGGAGTATGAAAATCATAAAAACACACTGGTGCACAATAATTAACACCAGACGACAGATCAAGCGTAGTGTGGGTGACGGGGTAGAGAAGGAGGGTGTCGATGGACGGTTTAACGCTGAACGTCCGGTGACTCACGTCTGTTTGGCGCACAAATATCCCACCCCACCACTGCTACCGGCTACTGGCATGTAGTTTATCTGTTACCATTTATTCATCGATAATGAAAGTATACGTACAAACAAACAAGCTTAGTACAATAGGCATGACATTTGATTAACTATTTTATTGCTCACGTTAAAACGATTAATTTTAGGTACGTGTAAAAGTGAAGTGGTGGCAGAAGGGGGAGGGGCGGAACGGCTGTTGACCTTCTGTGACTCGTGTCTGTACCGGTACTCTGTTTCGCAAAAACCATAATACTTTCACTGGCAATGCAGTTTATTTACGATTTATTGATATTGAAAGTATACTTACAAAAAACAAGCTTAATACAATACAAGTAAAATTAAAAAGATTCACTAATTCATTAAATTTTTTTTTCCTTACGTTAAAACATTATTTTTAAATGTTATTATAATTTGTTGACCAATTATAGGTTCAAGGGGAGGGATATATCCCCCTGATCCCCCCCCCCTGTAACTACTACGCCACTGTCATTTACCTTAATTGTTAAAAACGTTTTAATATTTTTGAGTAAATAAAGTTGTTATTAACCACGAGTGTACATAAATTGAATCCTAATGATGACCAAGTTTACAGTTATGTTAGGTTTTTGGAGTTAAAATGCTTGCAATAAAGCATTTAATTCCAAGCGGAAGACTTATAGTTAGTAATAATAGTACCGGTATAGTAGAAGTTAGTAATAGTATAGTAGTAATAGTAGGCTAAGTTAGTAATAAATTAATGGCGGCCAAACCAGGAAAGGAAGGGGTGGGCACTACGAGTGGACTTGCCGAGCTATTATATTATAACTTGATCTCGTGGCCTCACGTAACTTAGTGGCCTTCTATTCTGAGGTATCAGTCAAGTTTAAGCTCATAACAAATGTTTAAGAATCAGCATTAACACGTTCGCTACCGAGCGTCGCTTATATACGACGCCACGGACCGAGGTATACAATTTAATTTATAGATAGACGGGCTGTCACTTGGTTAACATTACACGCAGACCACGGGCAAAAACCTATTTGCACAGTGATCATTTACTTTTTTATACTCTGCAATCGTGTTTGTAAATATCATATATGTTCTTGTTTTTAGTGAATTTCCCATTTAGGGAATAAGCTATTACATTACCGTAGCACTCATGGTAAGACCTGGACCTGGGACCGATTTACTTTTTCGTTTTGAGGTCCCTAGAGGATAAAAACACCATCCGTTCAAATTTATATTATATGTGTCCGTTAGCACGATAACTCAAGAAAAAATTATCCTCTTTTGATGAAATTTGGCATAAACTTGTAGACTTACAATTTATTCAAACGAGTTCGCGAACAAGCATGATCGGAATATGGGAACGGGGGCTTATGGTGGGTTTTATGGGGTAAAAGTGGTTTTTCTTATTTTTGACCCTAAAAACACAACATTTCACAATTTATTTCCAAACCATTTTGTAGAGCTTAAAAAACAAATAATTTAGGTAGTATATTTAAGCTTCGTTGTGTGCCTTATGGTTACGGAGGAAATTCCAAAAAATTAACATTTTACACTTTTTTACCCTCCCTGTTGCAGCAAACCTAAGTAACCGTTAAACTAATTCTATTTAAATAGGGAATAAATGTGATATTTTTAAGGAGGCTTTTTAGTATAAATCCAATCAAGCTAATGGAAATTCGCTTAGTCTGCAGGTTTGCTGCGGCGGGGTTTTTTTTTTATTTTTGATAACCTTTTTTTGTATAATGTTGAATATTTGAGACACCCGGCCTATAGCAATGACAATAGTGAAAATTATTCTATTTTTCTTGAAATAATCGACCCATGAAGGCTATGCGACAGTTCATTTTCGTTTGTGTTTTTTGGATGAAAGTGAGTAAAAAACCAATTTTTCAGGAACCGTTTATAATTGAACAAATATAAAAGCTACATAGGATAATGCAGCTTACATACATATGGTGATGTAGCAAAGTAAAGAACAGTTTTTCCAACTAGGCCTACTTATCATATGACCAATCATTATATCCACAGACCAAGCGATGCAAATGTGCGACAGACATCCCTGTAGACCACTGCAGAGAATTCAATGTCTTCAAATAGACCGTTAGCCTACAAAGATAAGTGTTTTGATAACATTGGAACACTGACGCAAATATGCAACGTCAGTCTATTTTTATGCAACGGCAGGCTATGGGTAGAAACTGGGCGTCGCTGGTTTATATGAATGAACAATTTTGTACTAATACAATAGGTAGCGAATGTGTTAAACAATTTTGAATCGGAACCTACTGGATCGGTCATTTGCCTTTTTAACGCTCACACATTAACCGACCAATGTCGGTCGGCCACTCGCAGGGTTAAATGTAAGTTAACTTAAAATTGTTTAAGTTAATATTGAGTTAGGATAATCTGACTAGGGATAGACTGTCAGACTACAACACCACAGCTCGAATGATAAAGAGGGCTTGGCGTAAGAAACGTTGGCTGTGAGTGTAGCGGTGGCAAACAGTCAGGCAGATGGGCTGACCTTAAGAGAGGGAGAGAACTGTCGTCCCCCTATCCCCCCCATCCATATTAAATTACTCACAGTTACAGCTACTCCCTGAATCAACACACCACCATCGACAGTGGTAGCATACATGGCGATTCTAAGGAGAATTAATTAACTAGACTCAACGCCAGAATTACTCACACACAAACAGCCTTTAAAATTTGTTAACACGTTCAGTGCTGACTACATCAACTGATGTAAGTTAGGCGGGCCACGAGCGCTCCAATCGGCCTACATCAATTGATGTAGTTGCGCAACACATTAGTTCAGTATGAGCTTAGCCATTGCCGGGGGACGTTAAAATCGTTGCTAGCCTGCTTAGAATGTGAGCTTTATTTAGGTGTAGTTTGGTAGGCCTATGTTTTGGTCCCGGTTTCGGGGATTTTCTCTCTTCAAGCCAATATTACAAAGTCACTGACTACTTAGGCCTACAGATCCAGGCAGTGCTGCTACCTTTGAGTGTTTTAGGGAACTACGTCCAATCTCGGGGTAACGTGAGTACAATCACCGCTGCTCTTTTGTTATTCGTCAGATTAAAATATTTGAATGCCAATTGTGTTCGCTGTTATGGTGCTGCGCCAGGGCTTCGCTCGGGCCTCGCCACCATCGGCGAGCACCTGTTGGAATGCCTGCCGCACTAAATGTGTTAAGAGCCTATTTATTAGGCCTAACCCTTATTGTAGTGATGTGACGAGTTGAGTTGGCGAGTCGAGTTGACTCGAGTCAAGACCCGAGTCGAGTCAACTCGAGTCATCTCAATTACAACTCGAGTTGGTACGAACTCGTACGGAGATTGCCGAAGCTACACAAACTCGTAACGTAACGAGTCCGACTCGCAAAACGAAACCGAACTCATACGGAGAAAGACGAACCTACACGAACTCAGAGCGTTTCGAGTCAACTCGACTTGTAAAGCTGACACGCTATTGGCCGGTACCGAGTCGGCCGACTCGCAAAACTAACGAACTCGTACGGAGAATGCCGAACTCACACGAACTCGGAACGTCTCGAGTCGAGTCGACTCGTAAAGCTGACACGCTATTGGCCGGTACCGAGTCGGCCGACTCGCAAAACTAACGAACTCGTACGGAGAATGCCGAACTCACACGAACTCGGAACGTCTCGAGTCGAGTCGACTCGTAAAGCTGACACGCTATTGGCCGGTACCGAGTCGGCCGACTCGCAAAACTAACGAACTCATACGGAGAATGCCGAACTCATACGAACTCGGAACGTCTCGAGTCGAGTCGACTCGTAAAGCTGACACGCTATTGGCCGGTACCGAGTCGGCCGACTCGCAAAACTAACGAACTCATACGGAGAATGCCGAACTCATACGAACTCGGAACGTCTCGAGTCGAGTCGAGTCGACTCGTAAAGCTGACACGCTATTGGCCGCTACCGAGTCGGCCGACTCGCAAAACTATAACCCTATTGGTCGACACCGAGTCCTTGCGGACTCCCATGATGCATTGGTTACGGATCGAGTTTCGAGTTGAGTCTGACTCGACTCGTGTTCACGGCAGTTGGCGAGTCGAGTCACTCGAGTCAGGAAAGTACCCGACTCGTCACATCACTACCTTATTGAACCTTTTAATTACTTAGCCCAATGATTAACAGCATTTTTATGTAGGCCCTACCTAAAGTAACACTCCTACAGGAGGGGGGCTAAATAAGTAGAGTAGAATAAACAAAATAGGCTTTTAACTTAGGTCTAACTGTCTAGGCTAGGCCTGGTAGTGAGATTTAGCATTTCAATTTAACTTATGTAAAAATTTGTTGAAAAACCTATGCTACCCTCATAACCTTTACCTACAAACAAACTACTAACTTAAATAGCAAACGTTGGGCCTAAATAAAAAAGGATTAGAAATGAGTAGGCCTAGATTGGGCAATGGCCGCGTGTTAGGCTATTGTCACCAATGTACAACATGACTTAAATAAGCCTATTTTAGTATACCGGCATAATTAAGCAACGCCAATTTATTATAAGCAAACTATACATAGTTAGGCCTACCTTCAATATAAATGAAGAACAAAAAGTTTCTCGAAAACTTAACAAACAGTAAGACACCACTATGATAGATAAGTTACGTGCTACAATTGTAGATCTCGTTACTTCGTTTTGAGCAAATGGAAGATGGAATGGATGGAGCAATGGAGCCTCTATAGAGACGAGAAGTGAGAAGATGAAGATAAAAGCGGAAGTTAAGAATAACATTCACACCCAACTGCAGTCAAATAGGGATATTTTTTTACATGTGTATGGAATTGGCTTGCTGTACCTTCAGTGCTTTATTATTATACTTTAAAAATGTACCTAAATTGAAGAGTAATCGAATAAAAAATTAAAATGAATGGACTATCAGAATTGAAAGGACAAATCAATAGTGAAGTGATATAAAAATTGTTTAAGTCCCATTGATTATACATCTCACAAGGAAGATTTACTGGCAGTCGTCCAGTACCAGTAGCATTTTAAGTAAACGTTGAGGATTGAGGATTGTGAGATAGATTTAAAAATACTTAGTTGTGATTAAGTGAAAGCCCTTATCCCCTGATTTCTTAAATTATGCATTTTTCCTGTGCAGTATAGATAAAAGCAGTATAGCTTAACTGCTTTTTTAAATAAAATTTAGTGAATAAAATATGAGAATGTCAATTATAGTATGGCAAAAAAATAAATAATAATTAAAACGCCTTTATTGATTATTGAGCGTTTCTTAGTACAATACTGTTTTCAGAAAACTTTCGTTAAATGAATAATAATTACCTAAATAACAAACAAATTATCTATCAAAATAACAAACAAGAAACTAAACAATTTAAATAATAATTAACCCCTAGTCCGAGTACAATTCTTTATCCTATAAGATAGCAAGGCATATTTTTGAGGCCAGAGAGGAGATCATTTTACAGATTTGCACCGAAGTACGAGAAGTTTTTCTTTCCCAACTCAAAGTCACTCTTGGAAAGTGATGCTGGAGACTTCCATGGCAGGTACTGCGCTGAGAGACCTCCTCCTGGAAGGAGAGCCTCTCATGAATAAAGTAGTGTGAAGAGCCTTTATGCACCATGCAACACGTCATGATCCTGCAAACAGTGTCGTCACCCCTGCGACAATGCTTAAATGGAGTGACATGTTCAAATCTTGTGAGTTTTAAAATGATACGTTACACGCATTGCAGAATTCTGCAGTTTTGGTATTCAATACATTTATTTTCCTGGGATGCTGTTTCCTGTTTCCATGAGCAGAGAGAGAGAGAGAGAGAGGGGGGGGGAGAGAGATAGAGACAGAGAGAAATTCTATATTCATACACATTATTTTGCAGTAATACATTCAAAAATAAGAATATCACATGGGTCACAAATGACCTGTGCGTGATAGAGTCATTACTAGCTGCTTCATCAAAATAAAAGTTCTTCACACTTCACTACACATGAAAAAAATCTAACAATAACTTGGTAAAATAAGCATACAAATTAATTTAATGTACAATTATTATAATTATAATAACCTAACAACCATATAAAATGTGCAACTAAATAACTTGGGGAACTCATTGCTTTGATTGGGGAACTATGATTACATCTGATGAACACATTAACATTTTTTTCAATTCCCAATTTTACTGAGGCGTAGATTCCGTCAAGTAAGAGTGCTGTGGAAGGTACATTGTACTTACAATAGATAGTCCAGTTATCAGCTGGTTAGGTATAAACGAGATATTCTGGGCTGATAAGCGACTCTGTATTGTCAAGGCCTATCTCCATGAGCCAATTAGCGATAACCCTCTTATATACACTCAGTGACACTCGCAGGTCCCTAATTTCTGGAGGAATATTACGCAACAAGCAATTAGCAATGTAAAAGGAATTTGTTAAATTGATTGATTTGAGAACTCTTGGGACCCGTAATCCTATCATCACTGAGTTTCTGGTATGATGAACTACGGGAGAGGCGATAAGGTCTAAATAATGAATGTATGGATAAGCTAATAAATCTTTAACATATAGCTGCCTTATTTATAAAAGCTGAGATTCTTTGAACAGATGATCATAGTAGAATAACGTCTCCGTTTTCTTAACGCAGCTCTAATTATTGATTTTTGAATTACGAAAAAAGGTTCAATTACCGATGAATAAGCCCCTCCCTAAGCTATTAAACCATACTGCAGATAAGATTGAACGTATGCGTAGTAGATTCTTTTAATTTCTTCATGTCGTAAAATTTTACCCAATTGATAAAAAATATAAATCATTTTTCTAAGCTTTGTTTCTTAAAAATTATATGGCTTTCCCATTTCAATTTAGAATCCATTATAATGCCCTGGTATTTATACTGCGACACAGTTTCAATAATTTGGCAGTTGCAATCGCTGCCTGCGGTGCCACATGAGTGCAAGGTTAGTCTGAGTTCGGCGGGCGGCTCGCTAGCGGCACGGAGTGCGATAGGCAAACATTTTGTTTTACTGACATTCATTGTTAAAACGTTTTCTGAGAACCATATTTTTAAAATTTGTAATTCTTATGATGCAATATTAAAAACCTCTTCCCAAGTACGTGCCCTAAAGATTACCGCTGTGTCATCTGCAAACAAGAATATTTTCCCAGAAATATCAATTTTATCTATGTTATTTATGTAAATTAAAAATAGTAAAGGTCCCATTGTAGAACCTCGAATAATTCCAAAATCTAAATTCATTTGATCACTAATTACGTTATTAATTGACACTACTTGAGTCCTATTGCTTAAATAACTTTTAAACCATGCCAGGGCTAAACCCCTTACTCCCAAATATTCCAACTTTTTGAAAAGAATTTTCCTATCAATAGAGTCAAACGCTTTAGCAAGATCTATGAATGAAATTAGTATTTTTTCATTTATGAAGAGAGTCAGTATGTAAACACTGGTAAGTTTATAGTGACTGCATGAGGCACAGCATCGCAGATTCTGGCAGATTGGCAGCAGACCTACGACCTGCGCACAGTCCTCTCCTCTCAACCTCCCTAACATGCACTGTGAAGCATGTGTGCCGTGATCAGAGAATGTGATGTTGCTGTCAAGCACAACGCCGAGAGGCTTTTGGTTTTATGTTTCATATTGGTCATATTTCACTAATCACTTTGTCATATTTAAAATTGGTAACAACAATTCAAATCGATCAGCTTCGTAGGTCTGCCACCCCGCAGTGTGGTGCGGTCACTTAACCTTTACACTGCTAAAAATTCCCGCGACCTATTGAATCACCCATACGCATTCAAATACGGCATTTTTTTATTATTATGTTGTATTTTCTTATTGACAATTCACATGTTATAATTTTAACAAATGTAAATTATAACTAGAATAGAATATAGAATAGAATAGAAAAGTGCTTTATTGAATACATATTATGAACAGTATGAAAGGATACGATAGTTTGATACATGCACATACAACAATGGTAATACGACCATTGTCACTCAGGTCACTCTGGTGCTGGGTTGGCATAATGTCCATTCAATTTAATAAAACTCTCCCACATAAATTAATCATATTTTTATTTTAATGATTTTCTTATTGCCAATTCACATGTTATAATAGACATAGACATAGACATAGACTTTATTTGCACAAAACATTCCATACATGTCATAACATTTAGAATAGGTGCATTGTCAAAATTAAATCCATACATAAAATATTTAACATTAAAACTTTTAACTTAAAATTAAACACAAAAAAAAAATCTAAATTGTAGTTCTGTAAAAATCTTCAATTAAGTAAAAAGCCTTGTCAATAAGAAAATTATCTATTGTATCTTTAAATTTAGTTTTGCTTAATGACTTATAGCATGGCGGAAGCACATTGTACAATCTCAGCCCAGCGTACAATGGAGATTTTTCATAAAGGGTCAAACGGTGTCTGGGGAGTCTAAATATATTTTCATTTCGGGTTTCATACCTATGATTAAAATGTATTGTTTCTGGTAGCTCATTTTTAACTGAATGTATGTAATTTAATAATTCTAGAATATACAACCCCGTTAATGTATGAATTCTTAAATTTTGAAAATGTTTCTTACAAGAACTGCGTGGATGAGAGTTGGTAATAATACGAATAATACGTTTTTGTAACCTGAATAAATGCGTTTATGCTTTAAAATAATTTTAAATTATTGAAATAACTAGGAGATCTACTAAGGGAGGGTGTTTTATCTATGGTAGCACGGCCACCTTGGAGTTAAAGGTGGCCGTGATGGTAGGGATGTGTTGATTGTTTGATTCTCGATACCACCGATTCTGGATCACCCGTATCGGTACCCCCCCCCCCTAGATAACTTCCTAAATCAGTATACATGTAGGGGGTTTGCCCCCTAACGGAGGAGGGCAGAAGGTGGTGAGATTAATGGTACAAAAATTGTGTATTTGTATTTAGGAAAACATAATTAATCCATTAAAATAAAAAAAATATTAGGGGGACATTTTCCCCATTGTAAGTAAAAATGGGGTTTTAGGGGGGCCGCGATGGTTCCATAGAGTTCTCCGCCCAATAATTAGGGGTATACGAGGTTTGGACTGCCTTACCCCAAAATTTGGGGAAATACAAGGATTAGGGAGAAAATCCCCGCCAACAATCCCCACTCCCCAGAGCCACACACCTTACAACTACCCATATAATTCGTTAAAAAGAATAAATCCGTGGTCGTTCATCAATCATTCGTAGGTTCTATTATGTTCATCTCACATCATTCTGATTATACACTTATCCTTCACTCATATTTGGGTTAAAATACGCACCTAGGGGCGTCCCCATCTCATCTCAATGATTGATAACTGATAATTGATAATTATTGTTACCTAGGCTATAGCAGGTTTTCTAGCCTGTCTCTGCATTATTTACTTTTATATTGTTTTGTTGACTGTCCTTTTTGACATTTGTTATACTGCAATTCTCTTTTTTCCCCTTCTTCTTCCTTGTTTTTGGTTTGGTTTTGGTTCTTTCTCTTTCCATGAGTTGGTAGTTTGGTAGTTGGTATATTTTTGGTGAGTCAGAGTCAGCCTGTCTGTCAGCTGACCTAACCTCAACCTCACTCTCTCTCTCAGGTATTTATTTTTATTTATTTAAGAAGAAGACTACGTTTGAATGGAAGTTACAATAATAGTTAATTATAGTTTTGAGCCATCAAAAATATTTGTTATATTTTATAGTGACAAGGCCCTGAATTCAAATATCGCCTGACCAAAATGATACTTAAATGTCAGGAAGATTCTTTTTTAAAAGAGGTAACTTATATAGGTCAAAACTAATAATTAATTTACTAGACCTAGGTCTAGTACCTCTTTTTGTCTAAATGACCCACAATGAACACTTGTGTTCCTCCTAATAGAAGTTGCAATGCATGATTGCATTCTGGTTATTCGTGGTTTGGTGCTCTAGCTACAAGGGCTAACTTACTATGTCTAATATATAACTTTAACTTGCTTTACACATCACACCATTTATTTAGGCTATTTATTTTCAATTATGAACATTATTTTACAAAACAATACATTAATTTCTAGATTTAAGTTAGACATGGTAGTACCGTGCAAACGGTGGTAATAGTAATCCTAAAGAATATAGGTACCCTATCTTTGTAATGCATACAGTAAAATATATTAAAAGAAAATAATTAGTAAGTTAACTAGAATTAAGAGCAGAGCAATACTTAAAATGGCCAATAAATACAAATCTGTTTTAAAAGAAAAAGGACTCAACATGCAATAGGTAACTAAAATAAGGCTGTGAAAATTTTGTCAAAATTGTGCAAGCGATAGCGGTTGGTCAACGGAGAATGGAAGTGGGACACAGCCTTGCCAACTCAAACTCTGCCAAATAAAACACAACTATTTGCCCTAAGTGCATGTGTGCGTTGGTCAAGCTGGCAACACTGGCTGTAGCCGCTCCCGCTGTGCATAAACAGTCTTATTTGAGTTAATGTAGGCCTAGTTGAAAACTGCTCACTCCCAAACAACCGCTGCAATTTCTAATTAAACAGCAGTTGAATTAGAAACCGCAGCGAGAGGTCAACCGCTACCGCTATCGCTCATCGTGCATAAACAAGCCCATTTAACTCAATGGTGTTGAAAATCGCTCCCGCTATTGCTACCGCTCCCGCTCTTGGTGCATGAATGGGGCCTTAGACTAAAGAAACACAATTTATAAAATGTTCTTGGTATTAGATAATGAGGTTATGTAACATAATTTTAGAAGCATTTATATTGACCACTCTGGTTAACCGAGGTTCTTTATAGACAATAGATAATGTACCTACTGAAAAAAAAAACTGGACCGCACTGCTATTTAGCTTATTATGTTAAGTTCTCAAGTGGAACGGTGCAAATGAGGAATATTAAAAAATCTAATGTACTAGAGGGTGTACATACCAAATCAAATAGGCCTACTAGGCCTATGCTTACATTGTTAGATCACATCCTACACTTGTTTTTTTTTATGGCCATTAGTTATTTTTTAAATGGCCCTAAACAAACCTTATTATTTCTTTTCTAAGGTGGCCCTCAAACCACTTAGCTGTGGCCCTCAAACCCCCCCTCCACCCAGATTAGCTGCGTGAACCCCCCCCCCCCCTTGACATAATCCTGGCTACGCTACTGAACATTAGACAATAGGAACCATGGTTTAACGGGCCATCAAAGCTTGATACTGTCATATAACTTATTTATTATTAGGCCTAAGACCAGCAAATTTTGAATATACTCTAACCAACTTTAATGTAATTTTCGTGGGTCTTCTTAAAGTTTTCTCAAGATGAATCCGAAAATACAATAAGTCTTTGTAACACTAAATTACTTACTCAATCCTGTCAAAGCCTAACAAAACATCTAAATTTAACTTAGTATGGTAGGACATATTTTGGTGTTAAAACACCATCATTGAGCTGTGACGGGATTTTGTAAGTAGTCTTACATTATGTTCATCAGCTCAGGGGCTACAAACATGCATTTTAATCAGTTTTGTCTGAAAGAGTCCTAAGTGTCCGATAAACTAAGTTAAATCAAAGTTTACAAATTTAAGGTCCATTAACCGGCAGTTCTCATGGTTTATTGGTATGGTAAACTAGTCGGTATGTGGAGAGAAAACATTAGTTTAATATACAATGCACCACTATTTGAAACTAAAGGCCACGTTCCATATTATGATTTGAATCTTATGTAAGAAATATATTTTAGTACCTACTTTTGACCAGTAATATTGATCAGATACAATAACTTATTTACAATAAATGCGGTCTTAGGAATTTAAGAAAATATTTTTGAAAAACCAAGTGTTTCATGGGTAAGTAACTATTATATTTTCTTGAGTCTGGCATTGTTATCCATCTTCATAATACAATCCAAGAAAATTGACTCACTACAAGCTGTAAGTATCTCACTGATATTAAATCATATTATTTAATGTTCTTTCATTTATTTCAGTTTACTACTAAACTAGTTGAATGCATTGAAGATGAATTTTCAATCTCAATTTCTGCTGGTACACAAATTAAAATAAAAGGAGTTGGAATTATTTTGGAAAACACAATACTCTTTCCAGAAGGAGGAGGTCAAGTAAGTACCTACAAGAACAATTCAAATGAAGAAGCAAATAAAAAATATTAACATAGTTTTTATTTAAACTGGAGGGGCGTACGGTCCAAACCGGCAAGATTTCAACAGGTTTAAAGTGAACAAAAGTTCCAGATCACTCTGATAAAGATTCATTCATGACTATAATTTGTTGTTTCTTGTTGTAATCTGTTGGCTGAAAGCCTACTACCTCGATCTGATGACCGTGGCTTGGCGGGATGGTGTGCGTTAGGCCTAGGTGTGGCGAAGAGTAAGGGGCGGTTCACGAGCTCGGGACTATCGTAGCCCGAGCCCAGAATCCGGAAATAACTGGTATTTGGGCCGGGACTTACAAAATCGGGTTCACGAGCTCGTGACTTTATAAGCCGCGGACTAAACTGATAGGCCAATTACAGATAGTCCCGACTTCTGATCATTAGACCCGGTGGGTTCACGAGTCAAGTCCGAGCCCAAATGAGAGGGTTCGGGCCCAGAAAAACAATGGTGTTTGGTCTCCAACTCAGACCTGGTAGGACGCAGGTTTAAGGTGACATCATGCCGGTTTTATCTAATTAGCTCCTTAATTTTTATTATTTTTTAAAAACTAATGTTTAAATATGGTTCCTCATTAAATTCGGAACAATTTCATTAAGTTACCCACAACACCATGTTAAAAAAAATATGTAAAAATGGTAAAAACGCTAAAAAAAACATGAAAAAATCATCAAACAACTTAAAACGACAGATAAATTATGCACGTAACAAAGTAGTGTCATAACAAAGATATATTTTTACTGATAAACCCCATGTTATTACAATTTTAACGATAAAATTATGCGTAGAATAACTAATCAGCCACAGTTAAACCACCGTTACCTAACATAATTATCAGAAATAGTTTTTTGCCGTGGGAAACATCAAGCAAACCGTCAGTCGTTGAGTACGGTTCGTTGTGATATCACCGTCGTGTGTGTTACTCACTGGTCGCTGTGTGTATTAATATGACTATATGAAATATCTACACTGTATTAGTATGTTAACAACTACGTACTACCGGTACCACTCCACTACCTCGCATAGGACCAGCTCGTTATCATGACTAAAACCCTTTTATGACTAGATGAATTTAAAGATAGATTTAGATGTTCCAAAGATGCCGTCAATGAGTCATTTGAGGCGTTCACTCCAAGGCACGGATTTCCCCACAACAAAATCCATTACAGTATTCTAAATTGAAAAAAAAATGTTGCACTAATACTTTTGGCCGATGGCACTTTTCATAGAGAACTGGTGATTTATTGGATGTTAGGAAAGCTTGGATGGTAGCTATTTGTTTGGTAATGAAAGCAGAACAAATAAAATTTTCAGTTTGAAACAATACCAAAAGAAAAAAAACAATGTATTCCAAAATAAAAAAAACATTGTAATACCAATAAAACTAATCTTAAAAATCGCAACAACACAAAATTAAAATAAAATACCCCCGCAGCAGCAAACCTGCAGACTTAGCGAATTTCCATTAGCCCTGATTTGATTGGATTTACACTAAAATGCCTCCTTAAAAATATCACATCTACTCAATTCCCTATTTAAATAGAATTAGTTTAACAAGTACTTAGGTTTGCTGCAACTGGGAGGGTAAAAAAGTGGTTTTTTTTTGTAAAATGTTAATAGTTTAGTAAGAAATGAATGCATTTTCCAAATTTGATCAAAATATGTTCATAAACAAGCAAACTACAACATTTTACAATATTCTCCATAAGAATAACATGGGAATTTTAAATTTACAATTTTTTGGAATTTTCTCCGTAACCATTAGGCACACAATAACACTTAAACACACTAAATTATTAGTTTTTTTTTTAAGCTCTACAAAATAGTTTGGAAAGAAGTTGTGAAATTTTGTGTTTTTAAGCTCCAAAATGAGAAAAACCTATTTTTACCCCATAAAACCCCCCATAAACCCCCGTTCCCATAGTCCGATCATGCTGGTTCGCTAACTCATTCGAATAAATGTAGGTTTTACAGGTTTATACCAAATTTCATCAAAATTGGATCATTTTTGCTCGAGTTTTATATATATATATATACGGTATATATATATATGAATTTGAACGGATGGTGTTTTTGGCCTCTAGGGACCTCAGAACGAAAAAGGAAATCGGTCCCGGGTTCAGTTCTTACCATGAGTACTACGGTAATAGCTTATTCCCTATGGGAAATTCGCTAAAAACCATAGCTGTTTACATAAATGATATTACGAGCGAACCACAGAATATTATTTCAAAATTTTACAGATGGATAATTAAAGAGTGTAAGAATAACGGTAAGAATATTCTTAGATTGCAACCACGAGACCAGCACACACATCACACATATGATTTTTATATCTAAATAGTCAATATGTCTAAATACATTCTAGTTTCAATAACTGTACCATTTAAATAAGTTTAGTTAAAATTAGCCTATCCAAAAATCACCATCCTAAATTATCGGGCATTTATGCAAAATAGGCATTCATACGGTTATAAATACCCGGTTATTTTATGTCATGCATCTTAATTGAATTACAATAATGCACACAGAAAAGTATATTTCAATAAAGACATCCATTATCTGATTTCATACAAACGTGGCTTGTTGTGTTTATAAATCAATAAACTTTAAAATATTATTATAGGCCTATGTGAGCATTGAGACAATGAAATACGTGAAAAATAATCGTTTTGGATGTTTTAGTTCAGCTTTGTTTCACGATCATCCTATTGTATGGAAGTGCCTATATCGGTAGCAGTGGCTTCACATGTGTTTTCAATGAAATGGTGACCATACAAAGTAGGTTTTTTAAGTTTTTACCAACGTCTCAACAAAAATTCCCTGCGAATCCCTGTCATTAGGCTCCGCTTCGGATTTGGTCTCAACCAGCAATAAGCCCGGCTTTCACATCATTAGGCTCTGACTCGTGAACCCGTTTTTTGGTGGGCGCTTATATAGTTAGGGACCAGCGTCTGGTCACGGACTATGACGTCCCGAGCTCATGAACCGCCCCTAAATGTGTGTTATTTTTACCCCCAAAACTTAAAATCTCCCAATTTATTTCTAAAACCATTTTGAAGAGCTCAAACAAATAATTTTGTATATTGAAGTGTGTTTGTATGGTTACGGAGAAAATTAAATAAATTAAAATTTTAAATCCCCATGTTATTTTTTATGGAGGGTAAGTAACTGTTGCAGTTTGTTTGTTTATCCATATATTTGGATCTAACTTGGCAAATTTATTCATTTCATACTAAGCTATTAATATTCTACTAAAAAATACACTTTAATGCCTGTAGCAGCAACCTAGGTACTCGTTAAACCTAAAGTTATTTAAATAGATATAGGGTAATTGGAAATAAAATCAGGCAAATGCAAATTCGCTTAGTCTGCAGGTTTGCTGCGACTGAGGTATTTATTTTGTTAAGTCATTCCTATTTTTGGTCAGAATTACAATCTCGGTTTTGCTCAGAGTGACTGTGGGACCTTGATCTGCCATCCTTGTGATGATGGTTCGTATGGCTCCATTTTATTTTAGCTGGGCCATCTCAACGCTACTATCAAAGCCGCTATCAAAGCCAAAATGTCATTTGTGTATCCAACTAAATGGTTTCGTCAAGCATTTCAGACGTCAGGAAGCCAGTCGTAGGCGACGATCTAGAGGTCCAGGCCTTGGCAAAGTTATAAAACCTTAGGTGACACCAGAAGTTATTCATCGTCCATGGGCCTTCCAGATTCCAATGTGAGAAGGCAGATCCTGAGATAATGCCTGAACATGGAAGTTGTTCTCTAGAGCGTCCAGCATATCACACCTCCTCGCAGAATTGAATAATGCGTTCACACATTGAATGTTACAAGCAGCACAACCCGAAAAGAGTAGTGGTTGAAATTCTCAGCTCTCATCACGGCTCACTTCACCTCCTCAATAGTGTTGACCGTTTACTGCTGCTTCCTGAAGCTTATATCTGACGAGGTGACAAGGGCTCAGGTCCCTTGCAGAACATGGCTGAATGCATTTGGGAACGGATCATCTGCTTGAGGACTTTCCCAGCCATATCCAACATTCAGAGGAGTCTGTAAGAGGACTCTATCACTCTACTATTTTTGAAGCACCATCGTTGAGCTCTCCGACCGTGACATTGGTGTAAGGGGTTTCTCTGGCAGCTCTTGAACAGACTTGAATGCTGGTATCAGTAGGGGAGGGGGGGAGGGGTTGGAATAGTCACCCCCTTCCCCAGCTAAGCTACCAACAATATTTTTTTTTGTATCGTTAGTGGTAATGTAGTATATTGTAATGGTGTAATGGGCCTAGAGACACGCCCTCCTCTCTGAAACGCCACCACCTCTGACTGACTGCTTGCCAAGCATGTCCTCCGTGCTTCCTGCAGTTAAAGAATCCATAAAAGTGTTTGCCAGCAATTCAAGCACATCATGTATTTACCAAATTATTATTTAATTATTAATTAATTACCTAATTATTATTATTAATTAATTATTATTATTATTATTAATTCACCATTATTACTAATTATTGGTAATTATTAATTAATTATTGTTTTCTAAAAAGATGATATTTATATGTTATGGATAAAATTTTATGTAGTTCTAGTTTAGGTATGCAGATTTGAGGAGCAATATTATTTTTTTATCGTAAAATTAGATCCGTGTCTCTTTTAATTAGGATGTTGGAAAATAAACTCCTTTTACATAGCCTTTGTAAAATATTAAAGGACGAATAATACAATCTAGGGATAAACTAACCAAGAAGTCAGTGGGCTGTCAAACCAGCCCTTTCCTGACTGGGTACTTTGAGCTACAGTAAGTTAATGTACAGTAAAAATTTGGGATATGAACATTCAATCTTCAAACACATTTTCATCGAGAAAGTTGTAGTTAAGGTTAAGGGAACGGAATCAATTCTCTTTGGTTTTACTACATTTTCAAAAGTTATATACTGTATATATTTGAGGGTTTGCATATTAGTATATTTTATGAACTGTATACGAGACAAAGTGAAGACGTATTCCCTCAACAAGGCTTAGAATTTGACTTATTCTAAATCAATAAAATATAATTGAAAACTCCCTTGTTTACTCTCAATTTGTGTTGTAACATACCTAGAGACTTTAATTATTTGTTTTGTTGGTAGCCCTGTGACGAAGGTGTGCTGAGGCTAGAAAGGGAGGGGGGTACAGATGAGCTGAGAGTGTGTCACGTCTTCCGCAGAAATGGCCAAGTGGTACACCTGGTGGAAGAAAGGTGGGATGTTCCATGGAATGAGTTATTGCCTGGCACACCTGTGCATCAATTACTATCTTGGCATCGCCGGTTCTACCACATGATCCAGCATTCAGGTTGTTACTTGTGACAGTTATTGTAATGGTTTACTGAAATTAAAGATGCATATCTTTACTAGTAGAAAGGAGTAATATTAGGTTGGTGGTTTCTATATTTGAGCATTTCTTAGGACTTACAGGAATTTGTTTCCAGTTACTCAATAATGTTAATTAGAACTTTGAAAAATGAAGAACTGCTGTGATTTATTTTCACAACAGTATTTTAAGAGGTTTACGAGATCCATAACGATAATCTTAATCACATTACACATCTTAACTAAGTGTTGGGCCTAAATCAAACAATAATACAGGGTCCGGCAAAAAACATCCCTGGTTTGAGCAAGCCACCGCGTGAGTTGTAGTGGGGGTAGAGATGTGGAAGGGGTATTGTTCCGTAGCGGCGTACGTGCCATACGTTCAGTGTTTGCCATGGCTTGGCTCGGTGAGCATCGGGCGTTTGTTGTGGAGGAGTTTATTAAAAGTGGCGGTTCTGTGATTTCTACTCAACAAGCGTTTCTAACCCACCTGCACACCACCTCATGGAATCCACGAGCTCTGGCAGCATTGATGACAGCCTGGGTTTCAGTGTTGTCAAAGGCTGGATGTCAAGGAAAGCCTTGAGGACAATCTCTCAACGCCTTGTCAATTCTGCTTACCAAGTGATGTAGCGCAGAGTCACAGAATCTTCCTGGAGTGTAAGCGTGCTGATGGCTGTGTAGGGGATTGACTCTGAGGACTGTGTCCCCTACATACCTCAGTACCAGTTTCTCTAGAGTCTTCAGTAGGAAAGAGGACAGAGAGATGAGACGGAAGGACTTTGGATCCGTGTAACTTTCCTTACCAGGTTTTGGGTTGAAGACGACCCTTGAAATACTCCAGGCCGGTCTTGACCCTGAGCAGATTGCTCATCGCCGGAAGTAGTATATCAACACCTTGCTGAAGGCAGACGGGTCTTACCTCATCAGGTCCAGGTGATTTGTACGGAATGGGCGACCTTATGGACCATCTTACACGAAAGTGTCACTCTGTGGCACGCAACCCTCCACAGAGGGCTGTTTGCCCTTGTGACAGCTTGTTCCTCATCCTCCGGCTCTGATAGCTTGCTTGGGATGATGCTACCAGGGAAGTGGATGGCCGTCGTGGATGGCCGTCATGAGCATTTGCACTGTTTTTGGTTCATACAGCTTGTCTCCCCCACTTTCCTTGAGGGGTCCTAGCTTGGAGGAGTTGTCCTTTCTTAGGACAGTGTATATCCTGGATGTATCTCTAACACTTTCCAGCTTACTACCACTCTACTACAGAAATGTTTACAGGAGAGTCTTTTGGCCCTCCTTACGGCAAGATTATATTGGGTTATCATTCTATGGTAGCCTTCTCAATTATTTCACCTTTTTGCCCACCTGAACTGAGTCCTGACTCTCTTTTTAAGGCTGGCGAGTTTTGTGGTCCACCAACTCACTTTACATTGCTTCTTCACCACTAGCGAGCAGCTCTAATCGAAAGACGAGACTATGACCTAACCCAAGCTCCCAGAGGCAAGGTCTAGTGTGTTGGTGTCCCTGACTCTAGGGAACCATGTATCAAAACACTCAATGCTAAGAGCTGTTAAGAAATTTTAAGAGCTGATCTGTACAGATCCCAACCCAATCCACCTTTCTGGGATTCCTGAATTCAATCTTTTCCATGGAAAAGTTACCAATGTTGAACAAAATATGTCTGTGATCAAATCAAATAAAACCAAATCAATATCTCCTTTATTCATAAATTTACAAGTACAATGAACAGAGTCAGTGAGAAATGTAACTTATTGCATATTCACAATTTTTTAAATTGTAAAATTCATCAAAGGAGTAAATTGCTTTTTCCATTAAGAATCTCTTTAGTTTACAGTAAAATTTCCCACTATTACATTCATTTTTTATATCTTTTGATTAACAAATTTATATATCTAAGGCCTCTATAGTCTATACACAGTGTTATTTTTTATAAAATTCTAAATTATGTCTGTTTAGTATAACATATTGTGCATTTCTGGGGGATGATATCACAAATTGTGCATCAGAGAGGGAAGGCTCCTGGGTTACCCTCCATTCCAGGATTCTGGGGCTAATCCCCTCTGTGGTAACAGTGAGATCTATTATTACCCATTCTCCAGCCCTGCTAAGATATGTTGGTTCTGAACAGACATTAGCAATCATGAGACCACTAGAGGCTAAGTATTCAAGAAGTGCCTTAACTCTTGTGTTGTTGTTCCTACATCCATATACCTACAGTGTTGTGAGAGTTGGTGTCACAGCCCAGCACAAGTTCATCGCCAATTCTGGCCGAGTGTTCGACCAGCTTCCTAACCTCCTCTTGCGGTGGCTCTGGGCCCGTCTTGCGGCATGTACACCAACGCGAGTAGAAGAGTAGATATCTCTGGAACAAAATTCCTGAACCGGCATGCTAAAGGTGTCATTGTTCGTCCAAATGCAGGTTCTAGGATTACGGACCTGAGCCAAATTGTCTGGCTCCTAGAGACCCCCATTCCCGCTATTTTGCCATCTCTTACAATGGGTTCCTGGATAAGGGCAAAGTCCAAAGCCCCACCCGAAGTGCTCGCACCGAGTACTGCAGTGGCAGCTTTACTGTGCTGAAGGTTTACCTGCAGTATTCTGATCGTCATCAGGAGCACCTGAAAGAACATTGAGCTGAACCCTATTTATGCCCAAGAAAATCCTCCTGCCTCTGTCCCTAAGGAACTTAGCACTCCCACAGTCAAGCGCCAGAACCAGAGTCGGGTGCTCCTCCTCTCTCTTCAACTGACCACTCTCCAGTCCCTTGTTGACAAGCCAGGGTTTTGCTACTGAATAAACAAAAAAATATCTTTTGGGTCCTTCTTGGCCAGGATCCAGTCGGTATGAAGAAGGACCTTGGTGGTACGTAGGAGATCTTTATAATCCCCCTACAGAGATGAGGAAACTGGGTGTCTTTCAGCTCCTGGGCTACATCAGAAGCCTAGGGCTGTCAAAATGAACTTAAGGGTGCTACAATAGACCATAAGGCCGAAGTAGCAAGAGGTAGCTAAATACCCCAACCCTACTAAGGAAAAAAAGAAAAAAAACTGAAACTCTCGCAATCACACCCTGCCCCCCCCCCCCCCCCCCCACGCCCACCGGACCGAGACCAACAGCCACCTCCTTGAGCCAAGCTCTGGTTACCTCGTTTCCGCAGAAGACTGCGATCGCCTTACCGTTAATCTGTGTAGGTTTTTAGGATTTGCTGAGGGGTGGCGGCCAAAATAACCATCTTAAACAGCTTCTCCTGTAACAGGAAAAATTGTTCATCAGTGAACCTATCTTCAGGATAGTTCTCCGGAACAATCGCCATCTTCCAGCCCGAAAGTTGGTCCTTAAAGGACAAGTTCTTTCTGGCATCGCCCTCTTCAGTGCTTCTAGGCGGCGGCGGTGGAACATCCCACCTTCTCGCCCGCTTCGGCGTCTGCTGCTGCTGCAACAGACCTGAAACTCTTTGCATCGGAGAAATACCTGAAGCCCCTTCTCCAGCAGGACTAGGAGTTTCCACCTGCCTTTTCCTCTTAGGCATGTCAACATACCCTTAGATCTCTTGTACGCAGCTTTAGAAAGCCACGTACCCTCGGCCTCCTTCCTCTCCGTCGCCTGTTTCCTCTAGACACTGGGAGGTACAGATAGCTGTGTTTGTTGTCTCTCCTGTTCTGGAACAGTTACACAGACCTGGATCTCTATACTCAGATCCGATCCGGTGTTGCCACCTCAGAGATGGAACCCAGGGTTGGGTTAGCACAAGCGCTTGAATCAGCCCAGGGGTGCCCAGAGGGGGGGTACTGTGGCGCGTTTGCGCCACAGGAATTTTTGGGGGGGACTTTTTTTGAAGGGATTTTGGGGGGGGATATTTTTGCTAGCTGTCATAATGAATGTATAATTTTGTATAAGCAGCCCGAAAAAGTGTTTCTAAGTAGCTCACTATCAACACCAACAACATTTTGCCGTTCGTAATTAATATTGCTACTAAGAATGGTAAAAACGCACCTTGTCAGACAATCCTTAATATACCAGTGTCGAATTTTATTTGCTATATATGTTTTGGTGGTTCTTTAACTCCACCATCGTCAGGATTTACAAAAGATCCACTTCTGGAGATGTCGTCAGAATACGTTACAAGCATTTAACACAAAACACGAAACGATTACAGATAGGCCTATCAATTCACGCGTGTACATTACCGTCGGCAGGACTGGAAGTAAACTGAATCAGGTTCAGGCTATGACGGACCGACGTGGTCTCTAGATTGTCGTCTGCGTTTTCAACAGCTGATATTGGACTATTGTAGTGACTGAGACAAGTGTTGAAATAATGGAATTCATAAGTAAAATTGAGTGTTTTCACTCAAAAATTTTGTGCTGTCCCTAGTTTTATGTATTTATATATTTCAAACTCCTCAAAGTTTTAAATAAATTTCCTTTCACGCAGTAGAATTTCGAGACCATCATTTATATCCAGACCAGCATATAAATTGGTTATTATTGTCAATAATTTTAAATGGAAAACTCAATTAAATCAATCCCATTATATTTTCAACACTCTCCTAGGTCACTACAATTAGTCCAATATCAGCTTTTGATAACACAGACGACAATCCAGAGACCACGTCTTTCCGTCATAACCTGATTCAGTTTACTTCCAGTCCTGCCCGTGGCAATATACACGAGTGAATTGATAGGCCTATCTGTTATCGTTTCGTGTTTTGTGTACAAACGGATTGTCTGACAAGATGCGTTTCTACCATTATTAGTCATAAAGAAAAATTATTATTAGTCAATCCTGGGGCTATCAAAATGAATTATAAGATTACTTCGTTACAAAAACCTTTTGTACTACTGGTACAATTAAGGTATTGTGTCCTGTGGGTATTTTGCCCGGTGATTTTTGTAGAAGGCAGCCTGGGAGTGGCAAGCAACAAGTCTGTCTTATTTCGTGACTCTGCCTATATTTTTTAAACAAGATACTTTTTGCCAAAGTATTATTAATGCACATAAAACTATTTGCATTCTTAAGCCCTGTAAACATTAACGCCACCTAATATATTGTACAGTTTCAGTACTGTGTTGGAGTAGAGTAATTCACCGAGTATTGAAGACGTTGTCTATTGCAATATTGAGCACATGTTCGCTGACAATACAGATTCTGATTGTAAATTGAAAAACTTCTAATTCGTCCATTAGTTAGATACAATGATTTATTGTTAAATGACGTTTCCTATTAAACATTTAATTTTGATTATCAGCAAGTTTGTTTTTCGTACCTCAAGTTTACTAAATACTTGAAATGCTCGTTTTTAGTCCAGTGAGGTATGTTAACTTACAAACGGTCCGGTAAGTCTAAATTTTTTATATGTTGTCTAGGATGGTAAGTAGGTGTTAAAACCGCAAAATGCACAATTCTACCCCCTCCGCGCCCGCCACCATATTGAAAAATCGAAAAAATCGGTACTTTCTAGAGATTTTCGCCTATATCTCTGTTTTGGTGTGTTCTAGCGAAAAATGTGTAATTGCAATGTTGTAGACAATTAAATTTCCTATAATATAAGTATAACAATTTGGTTCTAAGACTTATGGATACGAAAATATTCCAATTGTTTTACAATAAAACGTACATTTTTTTGTTATTTTGCTAAATCTCTTTCTTTAGATTGCTGTAATTCAGTAATGAAATATTCTAGGATAACAAGTATCCCAATCACATGTATAGAGCATTTAATTACCTACAAAATGCTTCTATTCTTTAGGCCAACCGTTTGATGTGGGGCTGTAAAACAAGCAAAACAAATTAAAAGAATGGGTCTATTTTTTCGCTTTTGTGACCTAAAAATTAACAAATTAACTTTCAGTTTTCGGTTTAATTTTCAGTTAATGAAACCATACTTACTGTACTTACTACATGTAACAGTGCAATGCTCATGATGCAGGTACTATATTCCTCCCTTACAAATATACACTGGTGAGAGGAGGTGTTAAATTTAAAACAACCCACCAACACAGCAAGTAAATTTTTAAAGATTCATTTATTTAAACAAAATAAGATCAAAATAAGATAAATACGTAATGTCAATGTTGTAGACGGTTAAATATCCTAATAGATTATGTATGTAACTTTCTGTTATTTTGCAAAATTTCTTGCATCAAGGGCTTGCATCAAGGGTGAACATCAAATCGATTCAAAAACAATTAAATCCCACCTACTGGAGAAGTACGGTGGAGATATCCTAATTGTTGATACTCACAAAAAAACGACAATCTGTTCCAAAAATACAGGATATAAAATACTCACCGACAACTGGTACAGTACAATGAAATCCACAGATCGAGAAGGAGAGAGACTAAGAGTAGTGAAAGTAGCAGCAGACATAGTTTTGGAAGATATTAGATGTCAGGTCTACAATACCACAGAATACCCACCCACTGACCAGTTTTTGAATGATGTTGCAACAGTTATTCCACAATCTTTGCCCACTCTCCTGACATCCGTTATAACAAAGAACAAGAAAAGATCTCTGGAGAAATTGAAAAAGAAATGTGTGGCCTTATCGCACGCTGACCAAGGTCCTTTGTGTCACCCCTTCTGACTTAAGTGTATTCATGTACAAAAAGTTTGGTTCAAAGCTTCTGGTAGATTTAATGGCATCTATTGGATTTTCTTCCTCTTATCACGAATCACAATTACTTGAAGTGTCTACCATCATGCAACAACAACTACCTCTGGTGAAACCCAACCGTGGCGATGCTTTCTGCCAACTGGTTTTTGATAACGCCGACTTCAACGTCAATACTCTAGATGGCCGAGGGACTTTTCATGCCATGGGTAGAAAAGCCCATGCATGACCCCATAAGATGCCTACTAAACGAGCAAAGCTCCAGTAATAAATTTTCTAATATGTTAGTTATTTAGTTTATTTTAATTCTATTAACCATTAGTTTACTTATTTATTAAACGTTTATTATTACAGTATTTGATCTTATTTTGTTTAAATAAATGAATCTTTAAAAATTTACTTGCTGTGTTGGTGGGTTGTTTTAAATTTAACACCTCCTCTCACCAGTGTATATTTGTAAGGGAGGAATATAGTACCTGCATCATGAGCATTGCACTGTTACATGTAGTAAGTAGGCTACAGTAAGTATGGTTTCATTAACTGAAAATTAAACCGAAAACTGAAAGTTAATTTGTTAATTTTTAGGTCACAAAAGCGAAAAAATAGACCCATTCTTTTAATTTGTTTTGCTTGTTTTGCAGCCCCACATCAAACGGTTGGCCTAAAGAATAGAAGCATTTTGTAGGTAATTAAATGCTCAATACATGTGATTGGGATACTTGTTATCCTAGAATATTTCATTACTGAATTACAGCAATCTAAAGAAAGAGATTTAGCAAAATAACAAAAAAATGTACGTTTTATTGTAAAACAATTGGAATATTTTCGTATCCATAAGTCTTAGAACCAAATTGTTATACTTATATTATAGGAAATTTAATCGTATACAACATTGCAATTACATATTTTTCGCTAAAACGCACCAAAACAGAGATATAGGCGAAAATCTCTAGAAAGTACCGATTTTTTCGATTTTTCAATATGGCGGCGGGCGCGGAGGGGGTAGAATTGTGCATTTTGCGGTTTTAACACCTACTTACCATCCTAGACAACATATAAAAAAATTAGACTTACCGGACCGTTTGTAAGTTAACCCCCCTATTTCTGTCTCTATTTACTGGACTATTTTATGAGGTAAAGGGAAAATTGTCAGATAAATTAGTGGGGGAAGGGTAGGTTTAAATGGACGGCAACATAAATTGGGGGGGACTACTCCTTTGGCTTGGGAGGGATTGCGCCTCTGGGTTTGGGGGGGATGGGCACCTCTGAATCAGCCGCACAATCCGCCACAGCCCTGTGCGCTTCTCAAGCATTAGAATATAATTAATATTAGGTGGAGATCTTGCTGTGAGGGAGCTCCTGGCAAAGCCTCATCACCCCACTCCACCTTCCTCACTGAAACATTGCCTGATAATTTGCCCTCCCCAGAATACATGGGCAAGCCCTCCTTGATGGGGGGTGGGATTCACGCCTATGTGCTGACCCACCTGGATTAGTTTCCGTCATTTTATCAGCAGACATAATTTCCTTCTGAAACACACCAGTGAGCAGTTTGAAGGCTGTACCGTGTTTCGTACACTTCGCCCATCAATACCATCTCCAGCCCCGCTGCACACATACCAGAACTGGAGGGCAGCAGCCTTACCATGACCCATTCACTCCGCCTGCTGCTCATTGACACTGGGCCTGAACCGGTGTTCATAACTCTGGCCCCAGGTCGTACAGTGTTGCTGCTCCCTGACCCTAGGGCAGAAATTTGCTCTGCCAACATAGACACTGCCTTTAGTAATAACAGTGGCACGCCTTGTAGGCTGGGATTAAAAGACACTACAGATTAACTGACTCGCAGCGGTCTTGAGGGAAGAGTAGCCGTTAGGGCCCACATCTCTCCTGAGGGGCTTCGCTTACCTCTCGCCACCACTTGCATAGTACATATGTATTCATTTTTTAATTTTTTTTTTTTGCTTTCGTGGTTATTCAGCAACGTGGCTAATCCAATCGTCGATAATAATGGTTTTTTAAGCTATTATTTAGTTATTTCAATGTTTTTTTTTTACCCAGTACAAGTTTATTACCTTAAAACATAATACATAACTAATCATTTCACCAAACAAATGGGCTTTATCGACAAATTGTATCCCTTACAAAAAAATTTTGTTGAAAGTCACACACGTCTTTTAAAACATTCTCACTTAGGCATGCGTATTCATCTTTTCTAAAGGTTTTCTCACACTCGAGACAAAGATAGTGCATTACTAAAACACATACATTTAAACTATAGTGGTTTAAATTACTTGGTTACTGTCCAAAACCATCCTTTGTATATAGACTACAGCTGTTTTGTACTTCTGATGGAGCACATCATTAGGCCAGAATGCCAAGATGTGATTAATGATGCATCATAGGTATACCCCACCAGGTAACCGATAGCCGAACTCAGTTGAGCATTCCAGTCTGGGCAATCTCAATGTTAACAATGTATGTCTCTGGCGTCACTTAATAAAGTTTGTTTGTGGCTTTTGCAGTTACAAAATGTGAGTTTGAACTACAAGGAACCTACATTAAAGTACACCCTCCAGTATATATCAATTAAATATTCCTTATGGTGGAGTTTGTCAATAGTTTAGTACTATACAAATAACATGGCATTTTACAGGCCAGCACCTGATATCAGCATTGGCAGAGAGGATGTTTCAACTGGATACGTTGTCATGGTGTTTGGGATCTGAATCTTGCTACATTGAACTGGGTGAGTCCCTAAATAAAAGATGGTCGTAGGTAGAAACTGACAAAACATCTAGGCCCAACTAAAAACAAAACATGAAGTAGTGAATTCAAAAATCATGTAATTTATATTAAATACATAAAAACTGTTTTGTTGATGTAGACTTTGTTCAGTGTTCACAGATGCCAAACATTTTTAGAGGATGGTAGCCTTATAGCGAATTTCCCTTATAAGGAAGAAAGCTATTACCACAGGTGGAAAGTTAAGGCCATAGTATAAACATACTCCTATATGATTTATCATCCTGATGATCACATGAAGAATATTTTAATGTTAGTTCCGTTTATGTTGCGACGCTACTTTCTGCACTGGAAAAAAAATATTAAAAATGCAGTCGCAAACGTTTGCCGAGGATAGCTCAGCCTACAATGGCTGGGTAAAGTTCCAGGGTCTGCAATAAGGTCAGGGAAACCACTAGGCCAATAGCCGGGTCTAACCGGTATAGGGCTGGCTCATACACGGGCACTGTGAACAAGTCAAAAACAAGTCACCCAAAACAAACGTGCAATAACCACTACCAGGCCTACGCCGATTCTCCACACTCCTAGGGGGTCGTTGCTGACTACGCAACTCGGGCTTCGTCCTAACTATCCAATAGTTAAGCCCAGAGTGCCTAAAACACGGTGAGTTACACGACGACTTGCCAATAAAAACCACAACGCGAGTTATCACCAGGCGGGGTCTACTAGGCCACTATAATCCAATACACAACTCTATTGCCCAAGCTAACAATCAAACAGTTCACTCAATAATAATACCAGATAACAATACAAGTGCACTATAGGTAGAGTGACTACACCACTAGTAGCTGGTCTCAATAAATACCAAGCCAAACAAGCAAAGCTAAATGGCCTACTGGCCACGTGTTTCCAACTACGCACGCTAAATCGTGCAGCCTAGGTTTGTCGGGCCTCAGAGTTATTAGTAATATAACTAACTCTTGGTACAACGCAAAATAATAACTACTACAGTCATTACATTATATTATTTGCGCTCTAGCACCTGCCCAGAACCGTCAGGAATACACTTTAATATTATTCCTGACTAATATAAATCCTAACTACCGTCAGGCTTTGACCAGCACGGTTACAACTCTAACTCTTGCAATAAAACCAGATATTAATATTATCAAACTAATAATATCAAGTCGTCCACTCACCACAAGTGGGTCACTGACTCACTACCCAACTTGACACCAACACGCCTTGAGCACCAATCTCACACGACACCGATGTCACCAAAGCACTCCACGTCTCACTCGACAATCACGAACCAGCTGTTCACTCACCGTAGGCCACGACTCGAATGTCCTTCTCGGCTATCCAGTAGTCCCGGGATACCCAAGCTTATCCGAACTGATAAGCCGGGTCAAAGGGCGCTAGCCAGGTTCGCCACCGCCGCTTGCTTACCTCTACAACAGGTGCACGGCCAAATAGCGAAAATATACCCCCTAGGAAAAATAACTCGTTACAATGTAGGACTGTTTTGTTCTATATAAATAATTTGTTTCTTGCTATTTTACTTATTTCAATTCAATTCAATTTATTCCGACCTATCTTGACCTTGGAGTTGTTAACCCCCTACCCTGCCCTCCCTACAAGTTGCGTTGTTTGTTTACTACGAACGATGATGACAAACTGACAATATGCTATATTTTTTGTCACCAATACAAAATAACTTATTCTTAGTCATATCCTGTGGAGATAAGCGTATGGTTCAGTTCTCATCGCCCAGCAAGGGAACGGGAATGCCGAGATTTCTAGAAACCGAACTGCTCTCAAAGCAAGGTCGGTTAAACACACTGTATTATTTTACGATCGAAGGCGGATAATCCGATTATCAGTTAATACGAGGTCGGTTAAGAGGGGGTCTACTGTATTTTGTTTAGATCCATACAAAAATTGTGTTATCATAACAGTTGGTGATGTTTTAGCGAATTCAAGTAAAATATTGTAATGTTGTTTGTTTAAAATGTAAAGACGAAAATGACTTTTCTGTTTTCTGTTTTGATAGGATTTTGAAGTCACAAAGTGACGCTGGCTGCTAGTTATTATTAATCATTTAAAGTAATTATTTTATATAATTAATACTATCATGAAAGGGATCTACTGAGAAAAACACAAATAAATAAGAATTGTTAAGATTATGTAATTGAAACTAGACAATAGACAAAAATCTGTATTAGTAATTTCTTTAAGTTTAACTTCAAAATAAATAGGATAGAAATTTGTTCTTACTTTACAATAATTGTTTCTTTTATTTGATTTTCCATTATCTTCTGTGATATATATTTTTCTATTTGCATTCATCAACAACCATATGTTATTTAAATTAATTATTTTTCCTTATGTTTTACTATTGTGATTTTGAAAACATTGTTCAAAATACAAGACTCATTTGCAACACAATGCTGAAATAATTATTTTAATACTAATTATCAGTTATTAATACAAGTCTTTTAGATCTTCTTAGCTCAAAAAAATTAAGACGAAGTTGGACATTCAGAAACCTTTAATAAAGTCGACTGTTCGCAAAGATCACCAACCAGTGCCTCGTTCCTTATACAAGGTTATAGTACGCATGGGAGAAGAGTGGAAATTTGGAAAAGTTGTCACCTGGCTCGGAGCTCTTCATTATATGATCCAACTTGATAACGGTTATGTGCTAAAGAAGAAACACATCAATCGGCGAACCGAAGTGCCAAAACCCGATTCTGCAAAGGGCCGGAAAAACAGAAAAGGATCAAAGTCACCAACAGAAGTTTCATGTGTAAGAGAAAACAAACTGGCAAAAGCCTTCCACAAAAGTGTTTTGTTAGCAAATACTATGCCACAAATCCGAACCCAAAAGGACAACCAAGTCATAAATGGCAGCAATTCAAAAACAGTAGACTCTCAGTAATCCGGCAGATATAGGACCGTGATACTGCCGGATTACTGAAAATGCCGGATTATTGGAAGGTCATCAAGAAAATCACTTAAAATGCACAAAACACAAGTGTTTTATTGGACCAAAACAATTCGTAAGGTATATAGTATTGGAATAAAAAACTACATGTATTCAGAACATTTCTTTAAGTAATAACATTTTTATGCAGTGTACTGTACAGCATGGCCTACTAATCTAAGAAAACAAAAAACAAACATAACCCTTAACTGTACGTACTGTTGAAAGAAATAAAAAACAAAATATTCAAAATTTTTCATTTAGGAATATTATTTTTATGCAGAACACAGTAGGGCCTACTCATCTAAGAAAACGAAAAAACAATCATGAACTTTAATGCATTAGAATGAAAAACGACGTAATCAAAAATTTTCTTAACCCTCCGAGTGTTATGTGTCGAAAAATCGACACATAACACACTTTGTGTAGTGTTTTGTGTCGATTTTTCGACTCACAAACACTGTTTACAGCAAAGGCTCTATGACTGACAAAATCGGATTGAACTGGATCGAGTTAGGTATCGTTCTTTTCGTTAGATTCTAAGCTTTCTAAAGGTCTGTCTCTAAGCGCTGTATGTTCTCCGAGCCGATCGTGATTGTAGCAGACAGCTGACGTGCATATTTGTAAACAGGTTAGTTAACCTCGGACCGATGACTGATGTGTTTTATTATGTTTATCATTGTTTTAGAGTTAAAAATCAAAAGTAGTGATATACGTGGTGCATTATAAGAAGATTTAAGTGATTTTGAAGGGCTGGTTGATGATCCTGAAGAAGTAGGTAGTGATATTGATGTAAATTATCAGCCAGATTCCTAGCTATGGTTAGGCTATGCATTCTTAGCTAAACACGCTATGTACCGAAATCTGTTTTTTGCCCATAACTTATTTATTTGCAGATCTACTTCCTTATATGATTATATATTTGTAATCCTCACAAAATTTAGAACAAAGTGGCTATTTTCAAATATTTATAGGCCTATAATTTATACAACTTCATTGAGCGCGAACTTATTTTTTTTTTTTAATTTTCCAAAAAAAATTTTTTTTTACCTAAAAATTTTTTTTGTAACAAATGTTCCTTATGTTTTATGTATAATATTGAAGCCCATGATTTTCCAAACAAAATGGTATATAGAACAGTATAATTAACATTGTTTTTAAGCTTCTCAGATCCGTTTTAATAAAACCTTGCAAATGTGCAAAAAATAGGCAAACATTAAGGCCAAAACTAGGGACCCTCGGAGGGTTAAGGAATAGGCCTACTGTAACATTTTTATAGAGCAGAACAGTAGGGCCTACTAATCTAAGAAAATGAAAAAAATACATAACCTTTTTGAACTGGAATGAAAAACTATTTAATCAAAACTTTTCTTAGAATAACATTTTTATAAACAGTACAATTTGGCCTACTAGGCTAACTCAAGAAAATGAAAAACAAACATAACGTTTAACTTACAGTATGGGATCTTCACCAATTCCACAACGGTCAAAAAAACTGTCAATCTTCTTTTGCTTTTTAACTTGGAAAGACACTTTTAACATTTTCTCTTGAAATCGTTTTAAGAGAAGAATCTCACTCGCGGACACATTGTTTTCCTCGGCCCACTTAATAGACGTCGTAAAAGCGTCCATAGCTGCATCGTTGCTCACAGTGTGAAGACTGCACGCTGCCCCTCTCTCATCACCGTCTTCTTCTTCATCTTTATCAGTCATCTGGTCGACTATTTCGTCGTCTGTCATAATCTGTCCATTTTCTTCTTCCCCGCCTATCAGCCACAGTCTAACCTCATCTGTTGTCAGGCTTTCGTTGACTTCAACCAGTTTTTCAGAAATCGTCTCACGCAGTTCTATTAGTTCACGCTCACAATCAACAATTTCTTCGTCTTCTATAAGATCAACAGGGAGCGGCATATCAACATTTTCGTCTTGGTCATTAACTGATTCGTTGTTTTTCCTTCTGTTGTATTGTTCCAACAACGGCATGTCAGGCCATACGTTGCGCCATGAACAAATAATAGTCTTTTCGGAAAGATTTTCCCAAGCATTGGCAAGGTCAAAAACCACGTCTTTCAAGTTAGTTTCCTTAAGCGACTGAATCACGCTGGATTCTTTTGACAAAACTTTGTAAAGCAAAGCTTTTTTGTAGTGCATCTTGATCGTATGTATGACATTTTGGTCCATAGGCTGAAGAATCGGCATGACGTTGGGCGGCAAAAACATAACATGGAAGCCCTTACTTTTCAATTCATCTTCAGGAGGGTGACCAGGGCAGTTGTCTAGGATTAGCAAGGCTTTTTGGGGCAATTTATTTTTTAGTACTCACAAGACGGCAAATACATATGAAAAATCGTAAGTGGTGATCCATTTTGATTAGACACTCCAATCATCATCAGACCCAATAGGCGAATGATGACCCATTAGCCTATTGATTCTGATAATGATTGGAGTGTCCAATCAAAATCGATCACAACTTACCATCTTTTATATTATGTATTTACTGTCTTCTGAGTAAACATAAGCGTAAATATATTATTACAAGTGTTATTTGACTTATTTTTGTGCTTAGCCAAATAAGTTTGAAATGCTTTGTCATTGCTTATTAACACTTCCAACCTACTCACACAACATTGCAAAACAGTACCTCTTCACAATATTTGACCCCTCCTATTACACATAGCATCATCAAATATGGAATGGTCTTCTGGGTTAACAGCCCACTTGCTCAACGTTTACTTCTACTACAAAAACACATCGTTGGAATAATCTGCACTGAAAATTATCCTGCTCACTGTCAAGAACTAATTGTGGAATCAAAAGTCCTAATGTTACCTTTTTATTCTGGAGTCACCAAGATTCATGTGTACAAAAACATTCAACAAGAAAAATTATTCAATGATTAGGCAGACAAAAAATTGACGACCAGGTCACATCAGTGTTTCCAGTGAGAGACTTCCAAGTAAGTAAGTATACATTGTTATTTGGTAGGAATATTCAATGGGCTATTTCTTTGTTCTTCAATTTAATTCTATTTTTTTCCTAAGTGGAACACTACATTTTTGTTGGAGATATCTATTTCTTCTACCCCAATGGATGGTCTTCTCACCTTCATGGACATAGATTGCAACCCCTCCCAATCTATGTTCTTTTTGACTGAAATAGGTCATTAAATTGTAGCCAGTAATTTTAGTGAGTACTAACCTATCTGGGCTAAACCCATGCTTGGTAAGTTCTAAGGTAGCTGGTTGTAGTTCACTCAGTAGGTGATCTAGTCTTTCAATATTTTTTTTAGATCTAGCACATTTGGTGAATAATGGTGATGATGTTGTTTTGTGCTGTGAAATGTTTGTGTCTCTTTTAATATATCTGCCTTGTACTTTTGGAAAAAATCCATGAGATGAATATATTTTATGCTAGTGTGATTGTGATGTATTTCTTCAAACTAGAATTCCATAGTGTTTGTGGTTTATATTTCATTTTTGACTTGTATCCATCCTTGTTGTGCTGGGTATTGGCTAAAAAGAATGGTTTGGGTTTATTTGTTGTTGGTGTGGTTTGTTTGTTTCACAATTGCTGTTTAGTGATGCTGTGGAGAGAGTTCTGTTTGTTTGCATATGTTAGTTCGCTTTTTATTTGTCCATTATAGAGTTCACTATTGTTGTAACCGTAGGCTTATTTGGATACAATAATTAAAAATAGTTTAAATTCTTTTAATAATTAAAATTATTTTACCTAAATAATTTTATTCTCAATCTATATTTTGTGCTATTGGCAGAACAAATCACAGAGGACCAATATAAGACACTGGAAATTGAAGCAAATACATTTATTGGGAAGGATCTGCGAGTATCAGCCCATGTGTACAAGGAAGGAGATCAAGAGTTACAGAAGGTATTGCAGATTTCCTTGCAGGTCACATACTCTTTTATGGTTTAAAGAATTGCATATTTAATAAATACTCTTATAATCAATGTTATAATTTGTATTCTTGGGTTCAAAACATTCAAATGTAACATTTATACATAATCCCTTAGACAAACGTTTCTGAACCTGGGAGATGTGAAAGAATTTAAAGTTGGGCGTGAGCGCTTTTAGTAAAATTATGAAAAAAATGTACAAAAATTAATTTGGTATTGTAGTTATATAAAAACTTTAAATTTAATCAAATTACCTTATTAAAAATAGATTGGAGATATAATTAAATATACAGATATTTGAATCCCACAACTCAATATGATATATGAGCGTAATATGGTTGATGGGAAGATGGTAGGTGTGTTAAAAATTTAGGATTCAAGGAGGGCATTAAGCAAAAAAGGTTGAGAACATCTGCCTTAGTCACCAGGATAATTCACCTAGCAAAGATTGTCTTAATTTCTCCTCTTAAGCCGGGTTTTCCTAGACGCGGAAGTGGAGAGCGGAGAGAGGAATGCGGAGAGCGTACTCCACTTGTCTTAGGTAATTTAGTATTACTGTTTTCCTAGAAGCGGAGCGGAACACCATGTTAATCTCTTTTCCCCTCTCCGCGTTCCTCTCTCCGCTATCCGCTTCCGCGTCTAGGAAAACCCAGCTTAATGGAGACTGAAAACAGCTGTGTTAACATTTATAATTTGCTAATATAAATATTTACAATATATACAATACTTCTGAGGTGAAATTATTAATACAGTACACAAATGGTGAAGAATATAGGTGTTAAGGCATAGTAATCGTCTTTGACAAAACTGACTTAGTTTGCAATACAGTTTTGCTTTCAAAAAAGTTATAAGTACTGCAGCAAATGTTTTATTTTGTCTGGGAGCTTATTGTAGGATTTCAGGGCCATGACTTAAAAATTTTACTTGGTTATACCATATATGGACCAGCTGTAGCTAATTTTTTGTAGTTGTGTGAGCCAAACACAGAATGCGCTAGTGGCTAAAACTCTATTTTCCACCTTATTGTTGACATAGTTGATGGGTCATAACAGTTGCTATAGTTCAAAATAAGTCGGTCCATTAGTTTGAATTTGGTAAAAAAATTGTGTATCCGACAGAAATCAGTAATTTAGATCAGCACAATCTGTCAGTGGTTCACAACAACTACGATGATTTTGGTTAAAAATAAGTTTAACATGGGGATGGAATGTCTAGTTGTATTAATAGCCAAAGGTTATACTAAGCAAATAAATAAATAGTAAAGTCTTACCTTAGCAATCCTTGTTATGGTGGTCCGATATTAATTTCAAACCCGTAGGTTCATCATCAGTCGGAAGTTTAGGTAGACCAAATTTTTGTTATAAAATCCACCCGATGGGTTTCGTAGATGGATTTTATAACAAAAATTTGGTCTACCTAAACTTCCGACTGATGATGAACCTACGGGTTTGAAATTAATATCGGACCACCATAACAAGGATTGCTAAGGTAAGACTTTACTATTTATTTATTTGATTATATAAGCAATCCAGAGGCTGAAATGATAGAGTTATACTAAGCTTAAGAAGGGAATGTTGGTTGTGTATTTGCAACTAATGTTTTGGCTGAGAACTTCATCTCTTGTTGTCAACTTCTCCATGGACATCCTTCCATGGATATCGACTTTTTACATAACTTACAGAGGAAAGAAAGAACCTGCTTTAAACGGTCACAACTCCAGTATTTATAGGGGGTGTCATAAAAAAAATATGTAGCGTGCTCTGCAGACCCAGGCTAGGCTGTACATTCAAAAAAATATAAATATTTAATTTCCTTCATAATGATGTTCTTTGGTCCAGGATCACTTCTTGAATATTGAAATGGTATAAGATTACCTGTTTCCGTCTATGATCAAATCTATCTCACCACAAATTTAGGATCATAGACAGAAACAGGTAATCTTATACCATTTTAATATTTAATTTCCAATAAATCAGTTAATGTTTGTAGCACGTGTTTCCTTGTAGCAAATTTTTACAGCAATTAAATTATCCAGCTGATCATAATGTAAACAAATCTGATCTACATAAGAATAACGTAGTAAGTTTAAAGGCCACTGTTAGAGCTCCAAGGGACTTTTTCAACATGGGAAACCTTAAATGACATATACTCAATGAGATCTTTCAAATGAGCCGTAAACTACAATAAATCGTCTAAGAATCTTGGAGGAGTTCTGTCGACAAAAATCATGTTGGCCTATTTTATATATAGATTGAAAATCTAAACCTGATGGCATCTTGATTGTAAAAACTGCTTAAAAATAAGCAATTTTTATGGTTAAAAAATGCAACTATTTACAAATTTTTAATTTGTATCCCATACAACTGGAAGAACCGTCTTTCTTGAAAATGGGTACTTTCGTGAGAATTTTAGACTCTTGGGGAAAATGTCGTCTGTTTGTTACAACATGCCCAGGCATTGTTAATAGGCCTGCAAGGACGGCGTTGTTTTGCTGTTGATAGCATTTAAATAACTTTGCATTTATCCCATAAATGTCTGTGGTTTGAGGGTTTAAAGTTTTCAGATAATAGCAAAATCACTATAAGCTCCTCAGGTTTTATTTCTTACCGACTTTTAGCCCATTTCCCTATAGGGAAGTAGCTATTACCGTAGGTATACCACCTACGGTAAGACAAGGACCCGGGACCGATTTACTTTTTCATTTTGGTGTTCCTAGAGACCAAAAACACTATTCGTTCTAATATGTGTGTGTCTGTCTGTGAACAAGATAGCTGAAGTAAAACGGGGTATTATGGGGTTTTAAATTTTCAAAAAATTTGTTTGTTTCAAATTTTTATCCTTAAAATATGGAATTTACCAATTTTCATAGCAACCATCGTGTAGACCTTAAACCATAAACCGCAATTAAAGGTACAAATTAAAGGTTAAATTAAAGGTTGAAGAGAAAGTTTAAAAACTGTACCTACATTTAAAATTCCCATGACATTCTTATGGAAAAAAGAAAACTGCTTGTTTATGGATTTGTTTATCAAATCTGGCAAATTTATTTATTTCATCTATACTCTTGACAATTGGTCAAACACAATTTTTACTTTACTCCTAGCACCAAACCTAAGTACTAATTAAATCTAATATTATTTAAATGAGGAATACATATGCTTTTTACAGAAATATTTTAATAAATATTCAATAAGACAAATTGAAATTCGCTTGGTCTGCACTCTGCAGCATTGCTGCGCCGGGGGTATTTTAGGTAGGCCTGGTGTTGGTCAAAGCAGTTTATACTGTTATAAACACCGTTAAAATAAAACCATTTTTAAAGTTGCCAGGACTAGCTTTTTCACGAGATTCCAAAGTGTTAGCAAACTTTTCTGTAAGCTTGCACAAGTACTGTATATAAAAACTTCAAAAAAACTAAAAAATCACGATCACTACAATCACATCATAAATCAACGCATTAAATATTATAAATGCCTCCACAGTTTTTTATTCATTCTTTAGCGCACTTAATATTTTCATATTCCTGAGTCAATTCGAGTGATTATAAAATTCTTTTACAGGCCAAAACAAGGGGTCTTCCAGAAGGTCATGTAGGAGATGTTAGAGTGATTGAAATAGAGAATTTAGACAAAAACATGTGTTGTGGTACTCATGTCTCTAGTCTGCGTCAACTTGAGGTGAGTACAGAGTAGAGCCATAGAGCTAATACAGTTGCCGCTTGACTATCTAAACTTAGGCTATCCAAACTTAGGTACAGACATAGACTAAGCAACACAAGTACACTCCTCACCTCATTGTAAATTTTGAAGCTTGTTTTTCGTACCTAGTTAATTGATGATAGAAAAAAATAATAGAAACAAATTTTGTCTACCCCAATTGTGAACAAAAACCACTTGGGAAAAATGTCGACTGTTTGTTACAACATGCCCAGGCATTGTTAATAGGCCTGTTTGTGTTGTGGGGTAGACAAAATCTTTTTTCTATTATTTTAGGGTTATTATCATCATGATTTGGGCTTTACTATTTGTTGGTTATATAACTAGGAGACCAGTTATTGTTTGTGATTATATCGTTTTATTTGGTTAAATGATGTTTTAAATGACTGAAATAACAAGAAACAAATTGTAAACAAAACACGACCTCTACAGTTGGACGTACAGAACTAACAATAAAATTGGCTTCAGCTGTTCCATAAGGATGACAAATCTACTAAGGGAGCATGTTTTATCTATGGTACAGAGTAGAGCCATAGAACTAGTACAGTTACCTCTTGATTATCTTAACTTTGGCTTTCCAACTTTCTGTTTAATCCGACTCTCCCTGTGAATGATTGAGTACCAAGAAATGGGCCATTTTTGTATAGCATGACTTCTTGTGTCGAGCATACGTCTTAGTTTGTCAGCTCCTCCTATCTGCAGATATCTCTGCTAAAAACAGATACCTGTGATGGAGTGAAAATATCGTTTTGTCTTTTTTTTACAGTTACAGTTGTTGTATTTACTTGGTCAGTTTTTTGTCATGGTATATATCGTTATGGATCCAGATTGAAATATTTAGTAGTTTTAGTTAAGGTCAAACTCAAAGCCTCAAATTGGTTTGACAAAAGGATAAATTATGTTAATCTCACTTTTCAGTTACGCCTTACCCTTTCACTTCCTGCTGTAGTCAGTTTAGGTCAGAAAGTTGAGATTCTACTGTAGTAAGGCCTACTATTTTATTTTTCAAGCTATTGAAATGATATCTACTAATATTTGTGTAACTTACTATTGATTATGCCTTACAGGTCATCAAGTTTTTAGGAACAGGGAAAAAGGTGTTTAAAAAGAAAAAGACATGCCTCCTATATTTTGTAGTTGGCAGAGATAAAGTGTTCCAAAAATTTGACTGTATGCACAAAAAAGAAGAGTCCATCTCCACTATATTAAAGTAAGATTTACTGTTTATATTTAATACTTCAATTACTGTAGTAAAGTTAATGATTGCACATTCATGTGAGACAAAATGTTTTACAACGAGCTAGTTAATCTCTCTCTGGTTTTGAAACACCCTACATTTAAACCCATTTAAAATATTTTTACCTCATTCCTTGTGGTTGGTTTAGTGGGAAGATTTTCCATTTCCATTCCATCATTGTAGACCAACAGTTTGTCTGTTTTAATATAGGTCACCTTACGTGATACACCCTGTATATTTGTGTGTGTCTATGAACTTGATAACACGAATAATTTTGGTCCTATTTTTATAAAAATGTTGCTTGAACGATTATGGCTAGATACACTTAAATGAGTTGGCAAACCAGAAATACCGGGTCACAGGTACAACTGTTTTCAAAATTTTCCCTTTTGAATATAAAAATTCCCAATTTCCATTACAACACCATTTAGGCCTGGATCTTAAAAAAGAGTTTGTATATTAAAGCATTGTTGTAGGGTTTTTGGTTACAGAGAAAATTGAAAAAAAAACTTTACATTTAAAACTTGCATGTTATTCTTATGGAGAAAAAGTAAACTGTTGTAGTTTGCTTGTTTATAAATAAAAGATATTTTGATCAAATTTCATACTACAATATAGGCCTACTATTATTATTTTACAAAAAAAAAACACTTTTTCCTTTCCTATAGGAACAAACCTAAAATCGTTAAATCAAATCTAATTTTATTTAAATAGGGAATGAATCTGACAAGTCCAAGGAAATATTTCTTTCAAAATCCAATCAGATACCGTAGATGGAAATTTGCTTAGTCTGCAGTTTTGCTGTGGCGGGGGTATTTTCTTAATAAAAATGGGTATTCACAATATTTTCCCTTTTATAATATATAACAATTATTTCAGCAACCATAATATAACTATGAGTGTAAACCCTGATTTCTAGTTTGCTGCGGTTGCAGTAGTATTTTTAGGTTGTCCTTGAGGCTGTAGTTAATTTTGAATTTGTTAACCTGAAATAAAGCAAAAAGTAGTTTGTTCATCCAATGAGTCTTCAGTTTTTCTTTACTAAGAATTGAGGGAAGTTGTTAACTATGCTACTTAACTATGCTCCGGAAGGTAGAAGTTGAAGGTAACTATCTTTTTGTGTTTTATTTTTTTAGTAAACTCCCAGAGGAGCATGTTACATCCATAACAGACATGAAAGAAGGTTTAGCAGTTGCTAAAAAGGTAAGTTAAAAGTGGCTCCTGAGGAGTCGTCCCCCTGAAGGGGAAGCGTATAATTGAATAATTTGTTAAAATGATTTGAATGCCCATTAGCTGTGTACAAAGCTTTTAGACTCTACCTTTATTATTCTTTGAAATATTTAACTGTCCCAGTACTTTTTTCACCCTGCATACTGTCTCTAATTCACCATTAATTATTAGTCTAAAACCAATATAATTTGAGAGCACCAATAATTTGTGTGGAGCATGGAGTGTTGTTCTAAGATATATTCATAGAGAATTTTGTCAATATTTAGATGGAAACCAGTAACCAATTTTCATGCTGCATATTGTTTTATAGCTTTTTCAAGATATAGCACATTCTTCCTTACAGGAGAAATGGAAAGGGGTCATAACTTGTAGATTTATGAGATTTTAGCTCCATTACCAACATTCTAGAAATTAATCACCGCCAACAAATTGTTGTTGGTTTGTAGAATAAACACAACTGTTGTACTGTTACATTTCTCCTTTGTTACCTGACTTTGACAGCTACTAGAAGGTCACAAATTCTGGATGTTTATAGGCATGCACTGTGTGGATGTGATGCTCTCTGGTGTGGATTAACGTCCGCACTAGTGAGTACTGCGACTTTCCGCAGTACTATTCTGATAATTGGACCAATAATTCGTTAATTACAAGGAAAAAATGTGGCTTGGATTCCACTAAAAACTGTAGGTCCCTTAATTGCCATTGGCTGTATGGGCTATTAATTAACTGCTGTGTCTAAGGAACATGTCGGCCATAGTCACTAACAAGACTACAAGATTGCGTCACTCATCCTACACTCATATTTGGGTTAAAATACGCACATAGTGGCGTCCCCATCTTAAATAATTGATAATAATTGACTAAATTATTGAATGCTAATATTTTGATATTTGCAATTTCAGACAGTTAAAGAGTTACAGAAGGAGGTAGTCATGCTAATAATAAATGCTTTCAAAGAGGAAGAACCAAACCCTGCACTCTTCTGTTTGCACAGGTATAATACATATATATCAGTTCAAGAATTTGGAAAATTATATTTAAACTAGATTTTTTATTGCTTAAAATATTCTTTTACTGAATTATCTTAGATTATTTTAAATATTGTTCTGATGGCTTGCTTCAGAATTTTTCAAAATGTTAGTCTAGAAATTATTTTTGTGGCTGCTATATATCCGCATATACAATAAGCTATACGGGATTGAATATGGGAAAAATAAATCTCTGTGGCAAAATGTGGTTGAATGAGTGTTAATTAAGATACCTGGGCCTAATATATCTTCCATCAATCACCGCTAAACTACGCACATTTCCTGTCCCTGCTCGAACCATATTCAAATGAACCTAACAACCTAGTCAAAGTGCACAATAATACCTCAGCTGCATATCACAGCCAGCTTTTATGTTATTTAATACATCTAATTAATAAATAGTGAACAGAGATTTAACTATATAAATGGACTAATCTGATTTCATAAATGTATCTACAAGTAGCTAACTTGAATTCAAATATTAATTATAATAAACTGGAAATTGGACCACGAGACCACGGCCGGCTTGGTAAACCTAATAATCTACGTAAATAAATATTATCTCAATGCCCTAGTCTACACCCTTCCCCAACCCCTATTATATTATCTACTCATGCTAAGGCTACTCATCTGATCGAAGATGTCCACCACATGCCGCTACCGCATACTACTGACTGACTCACTCCTCGTTGCCGTGTCTCCCGGCGAATTTGGGGGTGCGTGCACATCTAGCTATTGTCACCATGATCGTCGTCTTTATGACATCACGGCTAAAATTGGTAGAAACAAACTCCGCTTGTAGTGGTGATGCTACATCTTTTTAGAACTTTAATTTTGCATATAAGGGATTTTTCTAATTGCAACCACCAGGCTAGGTCTCTCCCTGTGCTCTTCATGATCCACATTCGACTTGCAGTTTTCACTTTATTGCCCCATTGACTCACTCCACCTACAGTGATAATGTTGTTCCAATACTCGTCTTGAAGTCGTTGATAACTCTTGATCGGTTTAGTATTCAATTCATTCTGTGAGCAGCGTAGCCCCCAGACACCAATATGGCCATGCCAGTGCCGCCCTTACTGCATAAGAAAAAGTCATTTACTTTTGGAATAGCCTTTGTATAGCCTAATTTAAAAAAGGATGAGTATACTCTTTAAATTAAAAATCTTCTGTCTGCAATTGTGACAAATGTAAACATTTAATCACCCATCGGCTCCCTTGTTTCAGGCCGGATGGAGATTTGGAACTCATGAATTTTATTTCTAGACAGTTCAAAGGAATGGTAAGAATATATTTTAACTTTAAACTTGCTTTAATTTAGTTACAAAAATAAGGCTGTAGTGTTGTGTGGCTTTATTACGAGTAGTTGCTATAGTGCGTTCAAACAGCCGTGGCACCTGAGGGATTAGGAGACCCCAAGGGTTTCCATGGGGTATCCTAATCCGTCAGGTGCCACGGCTGTTTGAACGGAGTATAATATAATGTTCTGTAACCAAAGTAAACAGCTAATTCAAGAACTAGTGTTTAGATTTTGCTTACCGCACCGACATGATATTCACATACATCTTAAAGCTTACCAAAAGTGGCACACTATAGAACATCATCAGTCACTAAAGATAGAAAAATAATTGCTATAACTAGATTTAACTTTTGAAAGGCACGCTCGTTTTTAAAAATGAAGAGGGCACATCTGGAGGTTACTTCCATTGTATAAAACTGACAATTAAGAGATCAAATGTAATTATTAGGTCATATAGAATAATTTTCGTTATTGTTCTGGCTAAAGATTTGATTTCAAAACTTACAAATTTACGGGAACCGTTTTGTCTTGTATCCAGAGTTTAGTACAATACAGCACAGTAAAATTTATACTATATAATTAATAATTTAAATTTACCCTTCATCAGGGGTTTGTGTCCTCAGTGTAAAAAAAATCTCCAACAAAAATCCTGTGGGTTGTTCATGTAACTCCATTTCAACACTATAATGGTCTACCGATTTCATCTTATCTTAAAAATATCACATTTATTTATTCCCTAATTAAATAGCATTGGTTTAACGAGTAATTAGGTTTGCTGCAACAGGGAGGGTAAAAAAGTGTTCCTAATATGAAAGAATAAGAATATCTTTATTGTCTTAAAACAGTACATTCTTTAACAACTAGCAAAGCTAGAATAGAATAGATGACATTGTTAATGCAGTAAATTTATCATAAGTAAGTAGCTACACCTAGCAATAAGTATCCACGTTTACACGTTTGTACCAAATTTCATCAAAATATATATATATAAAGGAAAATTAATATATTAATATATATATTAATTTGAGCAGATGGTGCTTTTGGCCTTTAGGGACCTCAAAACAAAAAAATAAATCTGTCCTTGGTCCAGGTCGTATTATGAGTACTACGGTAATAGATTATTCCCTATATGGGAAATTTGCTAAAAATAAATGCATCCACAATAGAGACTGCAACTATTTGAGTGATTGTGTAGGGAAATATTTTAATGATATGAAACCTATTTTCACAGAATGTGGTTCTATTCCTAAGCATTGGTGAAGAAGAAGGAAATGTGCTCCTTGAGGGACCAAAAGATATTATTACTGAGTTGGCACCAAAGTGAGTATTTTTTATTTGTCAACTTTAAACTCATCAACATTGTCTAAGCCATTCTACAAAAAAGGAACTGAGCAATCTCAAGTAGTTTTAGTCACCAGTTTTGATACTCTGGTGATATTCAAATTCTCAGCCTTAGAACCATTTAAAATAGTCACACTTTCTTCTCTGAATCAATTCAAAGAGTACAGTAACCTCTTTAATCCGAACTAATTGGGACCGGGGGTAGTTCGGACTATTGAATAGTTCAAATACAGAACATATTGTTGTTTTTACATAACAATAGCTAGGGAAAAGTGAAAAATGCTTTATAAAGTAAAATACAGTGTTTACTTAATACAGTAGTAAACATAGGGAATAAACAGTACTGTACATTAAAATTGAAATAATTACGGTGCGTATATCAATGAATACAGTATACAATAAAGAACTACTGTTTAAGATTGTATAGAGTACAGCAATGAGGTGTTCAGATTAGTGGACGTTCGGATTACAGGGGTTCGGATTAAAGAGGTTCTACTGTATTTTTATAGGCAATTTATTCACTATAAGTAAAAAAAAAATTGGTCAGTTTTTGTGTAGATGTTTTACCTCACATCCCTCGCCCACGAGGGATCTCCCTCTCTTCCCCCTCTCTAATCCTCTAGGGATGGGGAATCAGCTGATCCATTCCCAGCTGATCGATGACGTCATGAGTTCACAAACCCTTGAGCTCTCACAATTCACAACGCCAGGGCAGCCGGCTAGTGGAGAGGTTATGTTGTTGTTTACCTGCGCCAACTGTGAAATTATACGGCGGAACTTTTATTATCGTTGTCGCTTTTTACTCCAAGACGTATAATTTCCACCTGTGATGTAAAATTCAGTGTTCGACAAAGTGTACACATGTTATGTATGTGATATTATATTCGTGATCGTGGTTCACCACCCTAGCCTACACAACAACTTTGGCCATTCTTCCCAAAGGTTTATATTAGGTATGGGGGTTACACGAAAACAGTTTATCACCAGTTTTATACATAACAATGCTATTCTGTGACTTCTGTGTGTATTTAAAAAAAATTGTGTCTTTAGTGATTTTCCCAAAAGTGAGGTTATCCCTACTTCAACCCTAGGATAGGCCTCAGACAGCCTACAACTAATTCCCTTACCAAGATAGGTTTACCACTATCACTGACCAGGTAAGGAATAGGCCTAATGATAAACAAACAATAGTACATATAAAATCTTATCCCCTCTATAAGTTTGACCCATTACAGATAACCATGTTACTTTCCAACCAGCTCTTTTTAATGAAATCTGTTTTAACTGATCCATTGTTTCAAAAACATACATACTGAAAACTGTCATTATATTTTCTGATTTAAACTTTCTCTTAACAAAAGTTCTATGTGGAAGGTTTATTCTTACAGCTTTTTTGCATTCTTAATATAGATTTTAAGTTTCCCTTATTGGTTGAGCCCAAAAGAGTAATTCCAAATGAAATAACTGAATATATGTATGAAAAGTAAACTACTTTTAAAGTTTTTCTTTTGCAATAGTTTTTAATCTAGTTAAGGCATATAATCCGGAAGAAATTATTGAAAGTAGTTTTTCAACATGACAGTTCCAATTTAGTCTTTTATCTATTACTAATTCTAAAAATTTAGTACTATCTTCAACAGTTTTAATATTAAATTTGATAATCGATCGAGGTTGATTTCTGGTTGGTCGAGTTTGAAAATTTATGATACTTGTTTTGTCCACATTGAGATTTAGATTTTGGGAGTTAAGGAAAAAATAATTTAAAACACATATGTCTGATTTTGCCTTGCTTTCTAATTCTTCATTTGTTGGGGCCTCGATTTTAAAATTTGTATCATCAGCATTCAAGCAGAGTTTAGTTAAATTACTGAGTTGCAGAAAATCTCTTAAATAAATAACAAATAAAAGAGGGCTCAGATTGGTTTTAAGTCAGTGGTTAAAGATTGATATGGAATTTTATAGTTTTTATGGTTATGATAAATAATTTCAACAAACTGTTTTCTGTGAGAGAGATAAGATTGAAGCAAATTTAAAGCAATCCCATCTGTACCTAGTAAGCCTACTAAGGCCTACTAAGCCTTGAAATTGATATATCATGTGATATTGAATCAAATGCTTTTTGCAGGTCTAAGAACAAACCCGCTACCTTAAATTTACTATTTAAACTATCAATGACCGATTCAATAAAATCAGTGGCAGCAGTTATAACTGATTATTCATTCTGATAGCCCCTGGACTTCGAATAATGACTTTATAGGCTTACCTCCGTCAGTAGTCCAAAATTGTGTCTTATTTCAAGTAATGTTGATCAAAGCTGACATGTTTCGTTGCACTGCAACATCGTCGGAGCTTTACGTCAAAAACATCAAATAATTTAAACATAAAATACAACACGGGACACGGAACATTTAAAACACGAAATAACACGATAGCGCTATCATGACACGGCACGGCAGCGGTTGTAGGTAAACTGGACACGGGTTATGTAACTTCGTCTCGTCCTTCTCTGTTATCAGCTCGGTGGTCAGCTGTTTCAGATGAGACTGTAACAGTGTTGAAGAGGGAGTGGGACTTGAACTGTAGTTTATCATTGAGGATGTATTCCTTGTGTTCTTCGTTTATGTTCATTTGATATATTTCATACTCCTCAAGTGTGTCCAACTTATTACCTTTCCTGCAATAATGTAAAACTTTCAAACCGGTCATAATATCACTCATTGAGTGATTACAATCTACAAGGTGTTGAGCAAACGCAGATTTTTGTTATAGGTGTTTAGGATCTGGTCGGTGTTCTTTATATCATGTTTGGAAGGCACGGCATGTTTGCCCTATGTATTTACTTGGGCAATCCGGACAAGATATCCTATACACGCCGGTTTTATCTATTTTGTCACCTATCTCAGTTTTATTCGTCAACACGTTTCTAGTACGGTTTGTAGTTCTGAAGGCTAGTTCAATGCTTTGTTTAGCGAGTTCTTTCTTTAATGCGTGTTGGATAGTGTGACTAAATTCCACGCAGACATATTTTTTCTTCTCAGAGCTGTCAATCTTCACACCTTGTTTTTTATGTTTTGTGATGAGCCTATCTACTAAACCGCTTTTGTTACCATTGGCTGTAGCAATATGTTTTATAATTTTGTATTCAATTTCATAATTTACTGCGTTTAATGGAACTGTTAACATCCTATGGACCAATGAATTAAATGCTGAAATTTTTTGAGAATATGGGTGGTATGAGGTGTTGTGGATTGTTTGTACAGAAGTGGTTGGTTTCCTGTAAATGCTATAATCAAAACTGCCGACAGTCTTCCTTATGGTTAAATCTAAAAAATGTATGCAGTCTGATTCTTCTGTTTCAAGCGTGAATTCTAATTTTGGTGCTATTTGATTTAAATATTTGAGGAGGAGGTTTAATTGTCTCTTGTTGTCATCAAACAATACAATGGTGTCATCCACATATCTATAATCAGGGTTGGTACGGTCAGGGAAAACCTGGAAAACCTGGAAATGTCAGGGAATTTTGTTGGTCTGGAAAAGTCAGGGAAAAGTCAGGGAATTTTGGAAAAAATCTGGAATTTCTCTTGAAAGACTACATTTTTTACAGATATGCTACATTTTGCATCTACGTCTCAATACTTGGTCAAAAACATCGAAGTTTGACGAAAACATCGATGTAACAAAAACATCTGGAACCTACCATCGATATAAAAAACATCGAACATCGACAGACATTCTATCATCACCCTCTGATTACTGGCTTAATTGAACGCACCGAGCTCCCAGTGTTTCTACACGACCAAAAGAATATAATCCCGGTCACTTGGTTAAGAAATCCCGTTTAATCCCTTAAGATTTTTGATGTTAAATTCTGAGTGTTGAATTGGACATATTTCGTTTAAATAGTTGTTTTAACATTGCTATTATATTTTGTTAAGGTAATTTTTTCGATTGGGGTTAGTTTTTCACTAAAATAAAAGCATAGTAAATAAAAACGGACGTCATAGCCAAAATTCCTGTTTTATCCCACATCCCCTTCAAATCCCGCTCATGCTCTAAAAATCCTGTTTTCGGGATCTTATCTTATCTTATCTGACAGGGGCAGGTCTTTAAGAGACCTTTAAGCACTTCATCCGAAATCGAATTATTTGGGGTGCGCAATAATTGCTTTCTTGTTGACCTACAAGTTAAGGCGCCCAATGAATGCCTGTAGCTTCCCAATTAGTTCATCCTCAGGAAGGTATCTACCTCTAGCCATATTTCCAAGAGTTATCGATCTAGCGTCAAAGAGCTTGTTACAATCAAAGAGTAAGTGATCAGCTGTCTCTTCTGACCTATCACAGTACCTACAGATCGGTTCACCATCATATAAGCCCATCCGTTGTAGATGTTTCCTGAATCTTCCATGACCAGTTATCAGTTCAACAATTAATTTAATTCTTCGTCTGTCTAGTCTCAAGAGGTCACAGGCAACCTTTTTAGAAGGCCTAAACAGAGTAAGCTGGCTGACCCTAAGAAGGGGAACATCGACCCAGCGTTTGCGATGCTTTTCCTTGGCCCATGACGCAATCGCAGAACATGCACTGTTTCGTGAGATGCCACAGAAGGGTTGTGGGCCTATCATTGAAGTCGCAGAGGCAGTATTTGCCAATCTGTCTGCAGCTTCATTTCCTTTAATGCCTGAGTGTCCTGGCACCCAGCAAAGCGTAAGGTCATTTCTCCTACCCAACTCAGACACAGAAGCAAGACAATCCCACACGAGCCTGGAGTTGAATTCGTAAGAGTTTAATGCTTTTAAGGTCGCTTGACTATCAGTATAGATATTGATTGTTTTGTCTCTGATATCTTTGTTAAGATGTTCTTGAGCACAAACTAGAATGGCAGTGACTTCCGCTTGAAAGACAGTTGGGTACACCCCCATTGGAAGACAAATGCCAGTGCCTCCATTCATCCAATGCACACCTGCTCCAGTGCCCCCATTTTTGATCTTAGAACCATCAGTATAGCATTCTAAATCACCTGTGGGTATGGGTCCTTTTCCGCCAGACCAATCCTTCCTATCTGGTATTAGTACTTTGAAAGGCTTTCCAAAGGAGTATTTTTTGGACATGTGATCTGAAGGCAAGTGCAATTCATCATTATGTACCACCTGAACAATTTTGGAGTGCCCTTTATTGTTTCCTGAGGTTATCCATAAGTATTCGCATCTAAGGCGTTGGGCTGTTTTACTTGCTACCACCTTGATGTAAATGTCGATAGGTAGCATATCAAGCAGACAGTCAAGAGCCGCTCCAGGACAGCTGCTTACTGCCCCAGTTATCATTATAAGAGCAAGCCTCTGAACTCCTGCTAAAGCTTTGACAGCTATAGTAGATTCCATCTTTGGCCACCACACAAGCGAACCATATGTAAGGGCGGGTCGAACAACAGATACATACAGCCAGTGCATAAAAGTTTAGGCTGTAACCCCCATGTGCCACTTACCATCCGCCTGCATGCCATAAGGGACCATTTGCCACGCTCAGTGACTTTTTGAAGATGTGGTCCCCAGTGAAGTGATCTGTCCAAAATTACACAAAGATACTTCACCTGATTCTGCAGCTCTATTACAGTGCCCTGCAGTCTTAGTGGGCCGATCCCATCCAGTTTCCTCCTTCTTGTGAAGGGTACTATTACAACTTTCCTGGGATTTATAGAGAGCCCATCTTCCTGGTACCAACGGTCCACTACCCTTAAAGCTCTATTCATAAGGTCAGTTATGGTTCCGTGGAACTTTCCAACCACAAGGATTGCAACATCATCAGCATAACCTAAGGCGAAAACCCCACTTTTGTTGAGTGACCTTATAAGGTCGTCTGCTACCAAATTCCAAAGGAGAGGAGAGAGAACCCCCCCCCCCCTGAGGGCATCCTCGAGTAGTTCTTGCCTCGATCGTGTCATTATGGAGTGAGAGCCTAACCTTCCTACTGTGAAGCAAGGATTCAATCCATCTACATATTATACCGTGAAAACCTCTTCCTCTCACCGCATTAAGAATTGCTGGAGTACCAGTATTATCAAAAGCACCTTGAATATCGAGAAATGCACCCAGGGCCACTTCACTGCTCTCTAGAGCTTTCTCAATCTTGCTTACAAGTTGGTGCAACACAGTCTCGCATGATCTTCCTGAGACATACGCATGCTGATTATTATGAAAAGGATGTGTCCTAAGAGCTGTATCCATCATATATCTTGAGACGAACTTTTCTAGGATCTTAAGGAAGAAAGAAGATAGAGAAATGGTCTAAATGACTTAGGATCAGTGTAACTATCCCTTCCTGGTTTAGGAATAAATGCGATACGTGAATTACACCACCCTAAGGGAATGTGTCCTAAGGCTAAGCTGGCTCTGAAAAGTTTTCGGGATAAGTTAATAATCCTACGTATGGAAACACTGCTAGTACCGGGATGCGCGGAAGGATAGGCCAACATTCATCGTTTCAATTTCAATACGATACTGAATACAATTCCTCATTGAATTTATAAAAAGAGAAAAGAATTTATTTATAAAAATAAATACATCTGCCTTAAAAAATAAGGTTGCCAATGACACAGAAAAAATTATACAAGATAAAATTGTATAAGACTGATTAATTTTGATGTTTGCCATATAGATGATTTCTCATTATGCTCAATGAACCTCTTAATGTTTCATGAGTAATAATTTTCAAAAAGGATCTGTCCAAATCATATTGTTTCCAAAAGTTCACAAAAAATTTTGATAATGTTCCTCTTGAACCAATAAACAATCCAATCACCTCAACTTTCCAAATTTTAAAATTTTGCTTGAAATATTCAAAGGTAGGATCATATTTTTTTTTCTTTTCTTCATTTACTTCGTTAGGTTGATTTATGTTTATTTCAAATCGAATTGTTGAATCGAGAATTATGCCTTTGTTAGTTTCTCTTTCTATCAATAAAATATTTACTCTTCTGGTGCTTCCTTTAGAAGAAAGACAGTGTACTTCTTCTTGCACTTCCCATGTGTTATACCTTTTTCGGAAGGCATTTGCTATGATACTTCTTATTTTGTGATGCCTAGTGATTCTTAGAAGTTCACCAAACGGACAGAAGCCAAGGGCATGTGCAAGGGTTTCAATCTCACCACAGGCATGCCTGCAGCGGTTATTGCCCTGACTTCTGCTGTGGAGAACACGCACTGGCACCACATTTGCAATCATTTTTATACTGTCTTTCCACTCAGATTCTGACAAGCCTTCTTTATTAATAATACTTTTATTTCCCGGAGTATAGTCTTTGAAAAGTTCAACACCTTTACCCTTTCAATACTGATTCAACCTTTAATAAACTAAAAAAAACTGCACTTGTAGGAGTTTATAAAAAAAATGTTATCCTGTTAGTTGAAACATTTAATAGTTTAGTTTGGTATTACTTTTTGTCTCCGGTACAAGCATGGTAGTTATTTTTCCTATATCACATGTTTCTTCCGATATAAGCCGATGATATCGCAAGCAAAATATCGATATATATATCAGTATCAGAAGCACCGTATCGTCTATCTGCTAGTGTCAAGTCAAGGCCAAGTAGAACATAAAGTGTGAGGTTAAGTTAGTTGGTACTCTTAATTTTCCAGATTCCAGATGTTTAATTCTTTTCTTATTGGTTTTATGAGTAAACTATTTAGGCCTACATTTTTTCTAATAATTCTCGATTCTGACTATTTGATATTTTGACTGATATTATACTTGACTGATATTAGACTGATATTATACTTTTTCCTGGAAAAAGTATAATATCAGTCTGGAAAACCTGGAAAAGTCAGGGAATTTCATTTTCCAAAATCAGTACCAACCCTGTATAATACATGAGTATTTTATCTTTGTATTTGTTTTTATCTGAAAATATATATTATAATTTCAACGTGATTCAAGTAGATATCAGTTAAGATACCTGATAGTGACGATCCCATAGCAAGGCCGTCGTTCTGTAAATAATATTTACCATTAAAAGTAAAATAGTTTTGACGGAGTACTTCAGTTAGTAGTTGTAACATTTCATTTATTGCTTCAGGTAGTAAGTTTGAATGTTTGTTTAGGTTGTCATGAACGATGTCCAGTGTGGTTTTCAAGGGGACATTGGTATATAGGTTTACAATGTCAAATGAGGCAAGAGATTGGTGCATTTTTATTTTAAAGTCTTTCGTTTTATCATGCCGTGGCCAAATCAGTGATATGGGTAGGCTTACTACAAATTTTTTTTCAATAACCGCGACACCAGCAGTCATGTGGCGGGGGTCATGGAAGTCCGCAGATATGCTGTGTGCGAAACCTACTGTTTTTCTTTCATGTCTGAGTCTAAGAATATTTGCCATATTACTCTCAGTCACCTCAATAGATCTTTTCTTCTGAAAACTGTTGTTAGGAAAGTAGCTATTCCCTCTTCAGTGGTGAGCGATTGAAATTGGCTTTCATTTTCTTTTGAACTTGTACATTCAAATACATTTTTTGCGAATTCAATCATCAAATAGGCAAGCCTCGTTTTCCCATCATTTTTTAGGTGCATCACGTGGCGTGTGAAGTGCTGCCTATCAAAGAGGTCACAATCAATAATAATATGTATGTTGTATTGTTAATGCAAGCAACCCACTCCTGGATGTCGTTATTTGCTTGAGCCATGTTTTATTGAATGACGTCATTAGAAGATTTATCGTAACGGGATGGTTGTTATACATACTGGTCTTGCTTTACTAAGTTTTTCCAATTCACCTTCCATTTTTCATAAACAATGCGAGGAGAGTTCACAGACACATCATTTGTACCAGCCAGCAAAATTAAAGGTCTCTTCTGAGATTTAGCAGCTCACAGAAAGTAAATAAAGAAATGTCTTATAACACTTAAAACATATATTTACGCTTATACTGTGTACTCTTGTTCAGTTGCTGCAATAAGATGTCAGTAAATACCATCATATATACTCCACAATCCACCTACACTATTATTTTGTTGAGGAACATTTATGACTTTAATTGGTGATTCAGCCGGACAACCAAAGTAAATTATATGAACCCATATAGATTACTCAGTGTGATCCCTCAGTTCGGTACAAATTCTGGGTATCTGCAGGATCATTTTCATTTTCTACATGAATGACACCATGAATAGGAAAAAAATACATATGACTTTTGGTCAAGATTCAAAGGCTCAACAATATGGTGGTAGTCGTTAATGGATTTAATCATGTGGGTTATAATTGGATTCATCAATAACATATATACAAGGTGTTATCATTGGGTAAACATTGTTGATTTGTTATTTTGTTTTCAGAGTGAGCTCTGTGCTAATAGGCAAAGGTGTTGTTAGTGGAAATAAATTTCAAGCTAAAGTGTCACGGCTAAGCTGCAAGAAGAGAGTTGAAGACTTGATAAGGGAGGCCCTTACTGTTCAATGCCGCTCAGCCTAAATATGTAATGCTGGAGTTTTTATTATCTGTTTATTTTTGTTTTTACATGTGTAAGATGCATATTGAAATATTAAGTATTATTATCCTATGTGTACGATTCTAGTCATTGTTAAACTATGAAAAATAAAAAAAAATAATGTTGAGTAAATACAGGGTAAAAATATGGAGTAAAAAAATAAAAATATAATCTTCCCTTAGCATTGTGGTCAGTTTAGGATGTTTCAGCTTGAACTTGTTCACTCTATAAAGTTTTACCTCATAATTTTAGGGGGGAAAAATTAATTTACTGTAGTTACTTTCCAAGGAGAATATTATTTCACCATGGTTCATCATAACTTTTGAAATTCATTTTCATTGCTGTTTGAAGTTCAGCTGAATAGCTATGGGAATGTTTGTATTCAAAGTTTTAGTTAAAATCCTCAACATTATCACAAATGAGGGCATGGAAAGGATTCAAAAACCTCAGAACACCTATCTGTTACACATATCTGTTAAAACAAATCATTTGTACTCGTATCTTAGGACGAATAAAGATTTTTTTCTGATATCCAACATTATTTTTACAATTCCTTATTTTAACAAAATGCCTGGGTTATTTAATTTTTGTTTGTATTTCTACTGGGTAATAACTTTCAGGTAAATTACGTTAATTTTTAGTTACAGTAATATAAAGTGTATAGTATCTGAAAGTCATCCCATTGTAGATAGGGCAAACTAAAGTGCAAAAGAAATATTCGTCACTTGACTGTGTGTTGTTGACTTTTAACAACAATATTCTTGTAGGAATATGAAAAATCCAGACTTTTTCCAAATACCAGGAAAGTTTTTCCACCCAAAGAATATTTCTGCAAACTATAGACCAATTACTCTTGCTAGTAAACTTGCCAAGATCTTAGATAAATGTATTAATATTCAATTCAAAACATTTCTAATGGAGAATAACATTTTAAAGTATTTGGATTCAGAAGAGAAAAATCCATTCTTGACAAACTATTTTCATTACCAAAAAACACCTATATAAAGAGCTAAGCTATCATTTAAAAACAAGACAAAAATATTCATATTTAGTAACTTACCTAAAGCTTTCGATACAATTGATTGGTTCTTACTAAAATTTATGCAGCTTAGGTGTGAATGGTATATCTTTTTATTGGTTGAAAAGCTACCTGAGCTACAGTCATCAAGTTGTATCAATATTGTGATATAATAGTTATCCAAGAAAGATCGATTACAGTGTGAACCAAGGCACTGAAGGCAGCACCCTCGGTCCTGCTTTGTTCTTAGTCTATAATTAATAACATTGGTAAATCAAACCTGCCCAACGTAACCCTTTATCAATGTGCATATGACAAAGTTTTTTTTTTTATTATTTCATGGAGATAGCTGAGTTTGGATTGTTCATGGTTAATCGTTAATCTGATCAGGTCAGGCTAGCTTCCTCGGCGGAACTCCCTAACCAATGAAAAGCCTTCCATGCTGCCCAATGAGAGCTTAACTCGATGAATATCAACTCGGGGTCTGTACAAATGCCGAACCATCCTACCTGAGACAGCCAAGATTCAGCTGATTCAATCAATTGTCTTGTCAGTGCTCTACTACTGTTTTCCTGCATATGGCAACATTATCACAAATGAGGGCATGGAAAGGATTCAAAAACCTCAGAACACCGCAATAAGATTTCTATATGGTCTGCGGAAACGCGATCATATATCTGAATTTGAAAAAACTGCCGGTCTTTTGCCCTCAGCAGCCGTATGCAGGATGCAAACCTGCACTCTGGTTCATCGGGTACTGGTAAAAAAAGAACCAGCTTACCTCATGGAAAGAGTGGTCTCCCGCGATCGGGTGTCTCTGTACAATACTCGACAGGAAAAGCAGTTTCACTTCCCGAGAGTGAGGCTGGAGATTGGCAGGAGGGGCTTTTCATACTTTGGGCCCAAGTTGTCTAATGACCTCCCCTGTGATCTTAAGTTGCTGGGTCTTCCAGCCTTTAGAAATAAGCCAAAGGAAATGTGTAGACAGCTGTGGATGAAGGACCTCAAATTTTGTAAATATATTATGTACTTTCTGTTATTAGTTTTATTTAGTATTAGTAATGAAATTGACAAGAGTTATCCTGTAAAGCAGTATGTACTGAGGAACGCTTGTTAAATAAAGGCATTTTTATTTATTTATATTGACCAGTTTTGCAAAAAGTATCGTACCTCTATTGTTATCAATCTGATAAAACATATCTCACCAATTATTAGCAGAATCAACACAAGTTATAGTTTTAAAATAACTATACAGTTGAATATATTAACGGACTTGTTACTGAACAATACTACTTGTGGTGTTGTTGACCAAACATGTATCCTTGACTTAGGCCTATTATGTTACTGTCGTGTGTTAGTAGTTGATGCATTTCAGCCAATACATTACATAATTATTTACTAACACATTTGACCGTTGTGAGACAGGTTAGTTACACCCTACTGATGACAAGTCGTTGCAATAGTAATCCTGCTGTACGAGAGGGACCGCAGGTTCGGACATTTGGTTCATGCACTCAGTCGAGCGGCCGGTGGTGGGAAGCTACCATCCTTGGGATTATGCCTGATGAACACCTCTAAGGCCAAATCCCGCCTAGATGGCGCTGACATCCACTCAGAGTCCGTGAGTGAAGACTCATAACAGTGTGGCTTTATAGGCGGGTCTTACGAGCCTGTGGCTTCCTTTCGTGGACAGATCCGCCAATTATGATCGTCTCTGTACTTGACGTTGCTTATATGAGGGTCGTTTTTTAAGCAAGGGCAGTTTTTGTCTATAGCGCTGTAGTTCTCTTGTCCACTTACTGGCATCATTGGTGAACATAATGGCACCACTAGCATCTCTGTATCTGACGTGTAACACCTTGCTGTTGTCTAGACAGTGGTGGATCCAGAGGGAATGGGCAAAGGGGGCGACCGCCCCCCCCCCTCGAGCATACATATACATATATTTTTTACTGCATGTAATACAGTAGTGCATACACATTGCGTAAAATAATTTGTCACACTAACTTTGGACAAAGAAATTGTATAAAACTGCCATTTTGGAGACTTAGTTTACATAAATTTTTCAGGGGGTACCACCAAACCCCCCAGACACCCTGGTTCGCCCCCCCCCCCTTGTGACTGTTCTAGATCCGCCACTGTGTCTAGAACATTTTTAAAATTATTGAATCTCCCGCTGCTTGCTAGATAAGGTCAATGATAATTTTTTTTACCACAATTGTGTACAATTTGTGATTATGTCCCTAATACAATGAGTGAGGGTAAAGTATGTAAATAGGTTAGGGAGTGGAAAAATGGCTGTGAAAACCTTTGTGGTCTTGTGGTCTGTGAGAAGTCTGGGTACCCTCCAAAAACAAAATCTCCTTCTGAAATGGACATTTTCACGGCCATTTTTAAACTCCCGAATTCATATCTGCACTTAACCTTTACGCATTGCCTTAGAGCCATCAACTTCAGTCATGTGTCAATGAATGTCTGCAGCCAACATGTTTCTTATTGCAGTCAAAAAAACATATCACTAACCTTATCTCGCATGCAGCGGGATATTAAATAATTTTTAAAATTGTCTAGGCACACAGCAAAGTGTACACGTCACATTTAAGCGTGTAAGCACATGGTAAGTTATGTGTCCATGTTCCTTATATAAACTGTTGACAACCATTTCGAAGCGACAGTTTTATAAAAAGTTTTTCTTGTGGAAGATCTGAAGAAAAGGATTTAGTCATTTGAAACGTGCCATTCATAAGGATTACATAGGATCACTCTGGCAGTACCCAGGTAATTTTATACCTTTTATAGTAAAAATGTTGATGGGTTTGGATTTCAAAATGTCTTACGATGCAATCAAATGTACATTATGAAACAGTAGGGCAGTATAGGTTACCCTACTATTTGTTTATTTGTGTTTTTTGTCTTGCGTTATTTTGTATGCAGAATCTAAATACTCCTTTGGCTCTCGCCGTTAAAGCCAAAACCTGAAGCCAAAAAGTTGACGAATACAAGCGTTGGGATAGTCGTTTGGGTGTATTGTATTGTATTGTACATTAGCGGACTCAAGGTCCCAGCACGTTAACCGAAGCTTATTGTGCATGCCCCACTTGCCGCTAACTAGGTAAGCCTATGCCCGTGTCCTTGACCAGGTCCGGGAGCTTTGCCCAATGTTAGCGTCTGGTTCATCACCTGGCTGCTTTTGTCCGAACAGAGCCCTTCTAGCCCCAAGTCTGTAGCAATCCAGAATGATGTGCTTTTCAGTCTCATTGGACTGGTTGCATCGATACTCCTGGTTGTCATTGATGATTCCTAGAGTCTGAAGGTGTTTGCTGATACATTCCTGTGTCTTGACTCTCATCAGACCTAGGGTTTAAACCTCTGGCCTTCTTTGAAGGTCCTTCTGCCAAGGGTGGAGTGACCGTTACACCTCTAGGGTGCTTAGCCCCCCTTGTCCCGACATCCAGACCCACAGATGGTTCTGGTGTTTCTCTGGTCTTGGGGACTTCTTCGAGATATGGGTCTTGGTCTTGTTCTGAATGAGCTAACAACTGAAGTGTTGGCAATGCAGATTCCAGATTTGAATCGAGCTTTGGTTCTGGTAGGACTTAGGTTTTTTAGAAACCATAACGTTCTCACCAATCAACTCTTGTGAAGCTGAAGGTTGAGCCCTGTATGCCCGAGTAAGACTGTTACTCTAAGAGGTTGCCCCTGCTGAGGAGCCCAGTGGCATTCACCTTTTTGGCACTGGTTGCTTGACACCATCACTGAGGTTTGGCTAAAAAAGAAGGTAAGGAAGGGTGAAGGAAAGAAGAATTCTTCAATAGCAAAGCAAAGAAGAGAGAAGAAGTATGCTAGTAGTCATCGAACCCAGTACAAAGAAGAGAAGAGATCTGGGGGTTGGCTAGGGTACCTCGGTGTTGCCAGTTTACAATAGGCCTCATGTGTGGTTAACAGATAACTACCCTTGAGGGAAGTGGTTTGGGTGAGACTAAACTGTGTGATAAATGAATAATGAAGACTGAGGAGAAAGTTGGCTCTTTATATCTGATTCAATAAAAATTTGGATCTTTGCTGTAGCCTATGTTGGAACAAGACAAAAGAGACTAAGCAGTGTAATTTCAGACATGCAAAATGAAGTCTATTTGCTGCATCCAAACTCGGAGGTTGGAAAACAGTAGCTACTTCCAAAATATAACGGTTTCAAAATGTATGATAGCTACCTGCTAAAAAACTATAACTCAAGCATGTTATTACAAAGCAAACTAAATTTTTATCATAAAAGTAAATAAATAAATGCAGTAATTATAAGATACTTATGCTTAGGTTATTAATTTATAATGTTAATTTTTTATGTAGCTATAACTACTAGGTCCCTGCCCATAACTGGGCAGTTGGCACCAACCCTGAAGCATCTTGGCCCTATGCTTTGCTTCGCAACATTCATAGACCAATTTCAGAGTAATGTGTCTTTGTAGCTTTTTCCGCATAAATTTAGATGGTTTTAACATGATTTGACTGATTTTTGCACAAGTAAAAAGAGCTTTGGTTAGCAAAAGGAACACCATCTTTAGCTGTGGAAATGTGAGCTTTATTTTTGAATGCAGATATTACTTTATCATGATTGGAAATGATTGGCTCATACCTGTCTAGATCCAAAAACATCTCAGTTTCTGCATCCCATTAACATATCCTGAGTAAACACTGTTTCGTAAGACAACTTCCTTTCAAGTCCTTAGCAGCAATGGAAAAAATAGTTCTAGTTTTCTAAGGCAGGGGTTTCCAACCAACATTGTACATTTTTGGAGGGAAGGCTGGCCAGTAATTTTTCATTGCAGAAAGTTCCCCTCTCCCATGAACCCACGAAGTCGTTAACTAATTGAGAATTTAGTGTTGGTTTTTGATATTTTCTTGATCATTTTGTATTTGCTATCCTTTATACAACTTCTTGGCTTGCTAAGTTTCAGATAGGCCTAATGAAAACACAGGACTACATATAATAAATATTGTTTTTACAGACTACAGTGCCACAAAATTTACTTCGTTGAAGTTTTAATTGTAATGGTGATAAAAACTTTACAATACAGGAGCTTACAATAAGTGTAAAGCGTAAAATTTACAATCATTTTTAGTGAGAATATTGCATTTGCCACTTAAAATGTCAGCTCATTTAGGGTTGTAATTTTTAGTGTTGACAATTAGAATTGAATCCAAATTCCACTTAACTAGGTGGATCTGTATTTATCTCGGTAAGTACACGTTTACTACAAATTTTCCCGTACAGTAGGTACCAACAAATTGGCAAGTGAGAGACGTATAACACGTCAGCCAGCCGACCGGGAGACTGGCAATTGTACGCGAATTTTGTTGAACTTGACAACAGGTAAATGACAGTGAATTGCACTTGACTCTGGTATAAGCCGCGAGTTCGATCAATATCCTATGGCCTACCCTTCATTCAATGACGGCGTTCCATTGATTCTCTTTCAACGTCGCAATGAAATTGCGATCATCGGTGACGAGTGTTGCCGAGATCGCGGGAGACGATGACGATCTATCTCGGTATTACAGAGACCGCCAAAGCACAGGTGTTTACGCGATCGCGGGAGAAGATCATCGGTGTTTGCTACTAAAAAGAATTGTTCATCAACCCATGCTGGTTTTCAAAGGGCCGGAATTAACTGCTCGCGGGCCAAAGTTAGAGACTCCTGTTCTAAAGGGACCCTTCTGTGTTTGCTACTAGTGAGAAGGGGGTTCATTGAGATTTCGAGTTCGACTAAGTACTTTTCTCTTCGTCTATCTTCGCCAATGTTCAAATTACTTTATACGAATAAGTAAAGCACATAATTTGAAAATAAACTGTCTGAAAAAAATAATTTACACCGAGGAATCCGTGGGTGTTTGGGTCAGCCGGGTACTCAATAAAACACATATTGAGATAAACCTACAGATGATATAGTTAGAAGTAGGCCTATGTGAAATTTTAAAGCACACAATATCTATTCCCTTCATCAACCAAGCATTACTACTTATGGACTACTACTTATGGACCTTCCCTTGTATCATATCTGCGTGTGGCAGTGAGGAATGACTTCAGGGATTTGAAGCAGCAAACATTTTTGTTTAGACCCAACATAGGCCTACATGAGTTACAACTTATTGTAATATCAGAAATCGGTTGAGATTGAGTTGTTTATCTGTTTACGAACATATTCAAAGTCTGAATCCACCACAAATGATAGTCCCCTTTGTGAACTTCACTGGGTATTGGCTAGAGCTCCGAGGTGGTCCATTCACAAGTTAAGGGTATAAACCACGTAGAGGTGGCAGAGAAATGCGATACTTTCCCCTCCTGTATGTCGTACAAGTGCTGCTGCGGGGAGGGGGGTGCATTGCTGCTAGCAGCTAGCAGGTGTCCGCTACTCGCTGCGCTGCTCGCTAGTCTCAGTGTAGTGTATAGTCTGTGTCGTGTATGCCTAGTGCTCAGGAACTTTAACTTTCACATTGCCCGGTAAGTGCATCCATCACTTCTTATATTTTTCTCTTTTTATTACACCAGTTATATTTTTGTAGTGCATTTTCTATGTGTTATTTACTCGAATGACACTAGATTACTATCCATTAGAAACAACTTGACATAAGTTAATTATATTTTTGTAATTTTATTGACAGTTTGTGTCTCCAAAGGTTAGTGTTTGGATACAAAAAGATCCACTGTCCATGAACGCGTTACGTTTGGTCGGCATTTATTAGTAGTTTGTATTTTTTTCTAACTTAGTCCGCCGTAATGACGCAGACGACTTCTAAATAGTGATGTATGTCAAATAGTTTTACCCGTACCATATTAATACCTTTTGTTGAAAACCATTGTAAATAATTGCATGTTGTAGTCAGTTTTTAAAATATTTAGGCTTATTTAACAGAATGTTTTTTACACATTTCTGTACCTTTGACAACCTCTATTGTCAATCATTTTGCTCATTGTCGTGTTTTATTTTTTTCCTTAGGCTACCTATATTTTTTTAATTTGAAATCTTGACGATTGCGATCATGTCCGTTTTAGTGTTCGTTTATTTAGGACGTATAGTTTTAAGTTTATAAATAACAAATTTTAATTTTACATCCAACCATTGGGTGCATATTATTCTCACTTGTAAGTAGTTTGTATCAATTAACATTGACCACACACAGGTAGAATTCCTATTAAATATCACGATAGATATCACATCTACATGGACCAGCTGTAGCCAAATTAGACTCCAATACAACATAACTAAATGAGCGACTCACTGAATGGGCTGCTGCTAAAATTCTGTTTTTAGTTTGGCTTTCAACATAGATCGGTAATTTACAACAGACCCTCTGCGGCTCAACTGCAGGGGAAGGGATGTCTAGTTCGATCCATAGTCAACGGGTTTACTTGTATCAATGAGGTAGTAGTACATAGGCATGTTCACAGTTTGGTGTTGTCATGCTGTTATCAGTCAAGTGTTGGGCGGGGTCTGGTGCGGTCGCAAGCGGGACACCGCAGGCCGCATGGGCGCAGATTTCACTTTGGGCCCCATTGACCGGGATGCCCAGAAACACGGCGATCCAAGCCGAACCGGCCGCCACTCCTCTCTCTCCATCTCCCTCTCGCTTGCACACTCGAGCCAGAATTTTAAACGTGTGCTGATTTTGTAAAAGGAGTACCAAGAGAATTAACCGGCTGTGACCGGGGGAAAAGTTGAAATGCATTCGACAAGTCTTGTGTCAATGCAACAGCTCCTTTCCTAGAAAACTACATTCTAATACAACGTAGTTTTGACAAATCTGTGACACTAGTGGATTTTGACATCCAAATATTAATTATGGTAGTAAAGATCAGATTTTAGCTATGCATCATGATAAAAACTTGTTTTTGAGAATTTCTGTAAAAAAAACAACAATTAGTTTGTCTAAAATTTTAGAAATTATTCATTCAGGAATCCCTCTGAAATTAAGAGTAAATTAACATAGTCTCAGCCTCTTACAACTCGTATCATATGGGTGGTATTTTAAAGCAATATTTGCCTTAAACAATATTTCAAACTTTTCCATTAATTCTCTACAATAAAAAAAAAACTTAAATATTTTTTAGTTTTGTTTGGACCCAAATCGGTGGCTTTTAAGATTTAATCACCATTCGTGAAGAGACGACGATGGTGTACCTTGGTCACAATTACTATGAAGCAGACGATTGATACAAGTCGATGTATGTACCGTAGCGAAGCCACATTTACTCACTTACACACTATGTACAGCTTATCAGCTTTATTAGATGTATTTCTCACCCCTATTCTTCATATGTTAATTCCTGGCCAAGGAGATGAATCAGAAATATTTCTTTCTTTTTTAGACCCATGACTCTATTAAGAGCCAAAGGACTGAGAAACTTACCTCAAGAGCTTTTCTGCAGATAAATAGTCTAAATCGGATTAAAATATTCGAAATAATGTTGTCCGTTCAATTCCGATACAATGCATATTCTGACTCAAAAATATCTGTATTTAAAATACTGTACTTAACATTAATGGTTTTACTTCAATACCTTCGAAAGGATTCGGTGCGGCTTCGATGCCTCTCTTTATAAACCGGTTTGAGAACAGTAATCCTACTGGATTCCTTCAGGTAGGGCTGAATCTTACGGACACGAACAGCATCCCTATCTGTTTGTATTTTGTAATAATTTCATTATCAACAGTCAATCGCTTTCGGAACGTGGAGAGATCGATGCGTTGCTGCAGACTTTCGTTCAGACGTGTTGCTCGGAGGATGAGGGGCACTCCTGGAAATATCCTATCTTCGCTGTTGCAGAAAATGCCTAGGCAACTTTCCTTGCAGACTTAAATTTAATATTTAAATTGTTTCGTGAAATACAAAACCATCGCATGTCTTCTTTTTGCTACGAAGAATAATAACACACTCTTTCTAGGGAAACGCCTAAAACCCTCAAATATTTGTTGATATGCCGAGAGTTGAACCCGTCATTCTCGCATCAAAGTCTGAGACGCTAAACATTGGGTTATCAACAAAATCAACCCACGCAAAATCATTAATGAAGTGAGCTCTCGAACATAACAAGTTACCCTCGTATGAGAAACGCCAGCTTTTGTTTTCTCCGTAGGAGGACCCATAACTACAGGTAGGCCCAAAGTACTCAAGATGAGGATACAATGAGTAATTTGTGATTGACCGGATTTGAACCCTTGTTTCAAAGACGGAAATCCCGTGCTCTAGTTAACTAGGCCAACCGCGTACCATCTATATTTTTATTACGGTGGCGTGCTTACGTATCTTTGACCATTTGAAGTGTAAATACCTCTTTTGGTACCGGTTATCATTTGACAAGCAAAGCTCTTGTTCACTTGATGCACTTTTCCGTTTTACATCCAAATACATCCACTGGACGCCAACCCATTAAATTTTACAGTTTCCATGATAATCGAACATTGTGAACCAAATCAACTGATTGCAAATCAATCAATCTGTCAAGATATAATACCAAAAGTATTTTACACTCGGTCTATTTAAAAATAATTGGTATCTTAAAAGATATCTTCTCCCAAAATATACTTTTTTAGGTTACAACAAAATCCACCTTCAGGTCTTCATCCCGTTTGCTTACTAATCCGTCATATAATCTTACAACACTGTCTTTTTTTAATCAGCTGATGTGATTTTATGTATACCTTCGTGACTTATAATCTGTATCCATACAATAGTATTTGCTTGAAATGGATCAAAACATTATAGGATTACCTTGAGTTGTCCTTACTGAGCTATATATAAATATACTGGTGTATTTATGGATTCCTTCACTGCATTACAGATTTCGACATGTAGACATAAACAAGTTTGGTGCGTTTCTTGGCCGTGAATTAAGCTAATTGGACGTTCAAAACCAATTAGCCTATATTTAACTTATATACAAATCTTGCAGAACCTTACTAGTAGTTGCTATAGCCAACAGTATTTCGTATTAACAGAAATATATAACGTTAGTATCATTCATATAATGAAATTAACCGAGAAATGTTAGTGAACAAACCCATGAAAAAAGAATATTTTAAACAACATAAATTTTGGGATTCGTTAGTTTTTGTACATGATTACTTCGCAATTTCGTGCTTATACTGCCCTCTTTAATATTTGTAAATCAGAAACTCATTTCCCGTACATTTATTAACTTTGTTTAATGACTCTTCACCTAGCCAATTAAAAGGTTAATATGAACATTGAAATAATTATTTTACAGTGTTATCGTCTTACAACACGATTAGGAAACAAAATAACAGTGATTTAGAGCTGAAATGCTGTAGGAAGTGAAATAATCGTAAATGCTAATAGGCGTATAGAGAATTCTTTTTTGTGTTTGTTTTTCAACTGAAATTAAAACTATGGAAATCCAACAGTTGATGCATCTTTCCTTCGGTCACTTGACCGCAAATAAAACTACACTACTTGATGCGCCACTTCCAGAGACTTGGAAATAATCCCAGTTTGCAGATTTACTAACATCTATAATATTTATACAGGAACAATATATAGGAACAATAAAACTGCCACCGTATAAAGCATATGCTGAAGTCGAAGTCAATGCTTTACAAAATTACACTCGAACATGATAGTCCAAATGTTAACTTTAAACTGAATGTGTTAAAATGTCAAAAATACATTCTAATCCAATATCTGTTGCCATTTTCAAATGTGGTTGATCCTTGCTGTATTATGGCCAATTGGTTGCGTCATTTATTGAACGTTTCACGAGAACAATGAATTTTTCTAACCAATGATGATTTCACCATTTTCCTAATTGAAATGATAATTATAGTGCTCAGTAGAAATGTAATCCCTTTTCGTTCATCTCCGTACGCATGAAAGTACACCATCGAGTTTTGAATCCTGGAGTATCCAAGAACCAGATGTAGCCAACTTTTATTCAAAAAGAGCATTGTTGAAGAAGCCACTCAAATTGTGCACTGCATTCAACATTTTTTTCTTTTAGTTTTTGGCAAGTTACTATGGTATTTGATGTGACGTACAAGATGCTGTAGCTAATCATAGGGGTTTCTTTTAATTTAGGTTTGTTAAAAGTTTGCATATGAACATAAATCCATATTTGACATCATGACTTTCTGTCGATGGCCCGATTCAACTACTTCACCTAGTCTTTAAAATCTTGCAACAAATCTTTATTCCATCCAAACAAAGTACTGAAATCAATTTCAATTCTATTATCAATTATCAATTATTTAAGATGGGGACGCCACTATGTGCGTATTTTAACCCAAATATGAGTGAAGGATGAGTGGCGCGATCTTGTAGTCTAGTTAGTGACTAAGGCCGACATGTTCCTTAGTCACAGCTGTTAATTAATAGCCCATACAGCTAATGGCAACTAAGGGACCTACAGTTTATAGTGGAATCCGAATCACATTTTTTCCTTGTAATTTACGAATTGGTCTAATTATCAGGATAGTACTGCGGATAGTCGTAGTACTCACTAGTGCGGACGTTAATCCACACCAGGGAGCATCGCATCCACAGTGCATCCCTATAAATAATTATAAATAATTATCCCTATAATTAAATGCCTCATTTATGTTATTTTTCTATTTTCTTTTGTCGTTAAGCCTCCGATTATATACTTAAAGTGGTTTAAATAAGTTTGTTGTCAAGGAGTAAAAACAAACACTTTATTTAAAGGTCATCAACGATGTTTGATAAAAACGAATTTACAAGAAACGGATAACTAAACAAACTATTACGTAAACTAAAAAGACCAATAACATTGTCAAAAGCGACTTGAGCACTTGATATGTTTGAAGATGGTGCATCATAAGAAAAAATCTTGTCACCTCAAAAACCAAAGATTACTTTATGCAGTCATTAAACAATTTTCTATTTCGTTGGATGTTATCAGTTTCGTTACTCAGTTTAAAACACTTGCCATATTTTGTTCAATCCTATACTGCGAAAATTCAGTTCATACCACTACGCAGATATCAATTTTGTGGAAACAAATATCAGCATTTAGTTTTATACGGTTATTTTTGATGGAAGCGCGGGAATAGAAGATGGATCATATTTGAGTTTTAAAAAAACGCACATAGACGGGGTTCCTATCTCAATGATTGATAATTGATTCAGATTTTGTCACTCACTTTAAAATGCCTTACACATTTTGTTCGATAACTGTCTGAAAATTTAGTTCATACGTATACTTAGATCGAAATTTTGTGGAATTAAATATGCTGATCCGCGGCATAGAATTTGCATAGAAAGCGTGGCAATAGAAGATAGCCCTTTATTATTTCAAAATGAAAATTAGGTTAAAATACTTCTCATATTTTGCTCATTTACTAAGTTTTAAGCTGTTTCTACGAAGATAGTATTATTTAAGCAAACAAATATGCCGATCCTTGTTTGGTTTTATACGGTTATTTTGCATAGAAAGCGCGGCAATAGAAGATAGCCCTTTATTATTTCAAAATGAAAATTAGGTTAAAATACTTGTCATATTTTGCTCATTTACTAAGTTTTAAGCTGTTTCTACGAAGATAGTATTATTTAAGCAAACAAATATGCCGATCCTTGTTTGGTTTTATACGGTTATTTTGCATAGAAAGCGTGGCAATAGAAGATAGCCCTTTATTATTTCAAAATGAAAATTAGGTTAAAATACTTGTCATATTTTGCTCATTTACTAAGTTTTAAGCTGTTTCTACGAAGATAGTATGTTTTTAAGCAAACAAATATGCCGATCCTTGTTTGGTTTTATACGGTTATTTTGCATAGAAAGCGCGGCAATAGAAGATGGCCTGAGGAGGGAAGGACCGGGAATGAGCACATGCCCCTACAGAAGGTCAGGCTGAGCTGATGATGAATGACCCAGCCGTAATTATTGCCTGTAACCTCTGCCTACTTCTGCGCCGCCGCGCCACGCCGCTGTCTTCCCACCGGGACCTGCTCTTTCGAAATCGGCCATTAAACCTGTAGATATCGAAATCGATGACCAACGTGATGGTAACCTCTTTCTGGGAACAAGACAATTTTTATACACTAGGTTTAAACATGCGTATGTACTACGTACAACTTGCATACACGGAAGATACGCGAAATCGAGTTAAATGACACGTTTTAATCTATTGGAGTAACCAAATATATCTCCTTATAATACCTTTGAATATTAATAAAAGTAGCTCCCCTTCACATATTAAGATTAATACTGCCCGTCTTGGGACAGAGAAAGTTTGTCGTGCCAATTTGATTCCTCAATGCCATCCATGATTTTATATTGAGATGGGTAGGGTCAGTATGTAACTTATCTGGGTTGGACATGGGAATGGGCTATCCGTCAAATAATTGCAGTGTGAAGTGTCAAATTAATTATTTTTCAATAATTTTGGGGTACCTTTGATTATCCGCGTATGTACCTAAAAGTTACATAGAGTATTTACAAAATTAGTCAAGTAAAATATTTTAAAGACTACAACTGAATTACTAATACCACCTCTATTACAATTAATGCACAAAACAATGTTTTATACTGTACTCTTTTCTATTTATTTAAGTGTTGTGTCAAGTTAAATTCGTACAAATCTAAAACTAATGTGGATTACGGATTGGCATCCTTGCCACCTTAGAGGATAACATAAAAAGTAAATGAATACTAAATTGCTATAAGCAAGAAGACATGAATCAAGTCTACATCTTTCTTGCATCGTTACATTATGTATCATTATGTACATAACTGCCGGAGGGGTAATCTGAATTGTGTAACAAACTAGTTCGATTATAAATATGAGTAGGCTACGTATGTTTATATATAGCTAAGACAAGTATTCAAGGGTCTACTCATCATTGCTATGGGGAATGTTTCCGAATGGATTTTTGCGGTTAGTAATCTGAGTCTAGAACTTCTCACTTCCGAGACTGTTTCTGTGGTAACTTACGACGTCGATATGTGGTCCCTTGACTGTGGGTGAAATTATATAAATAATGATGATATAACAATAGTTATTTGTGTAACTAGTGGGAGGAGTGGCACTTTGCTGCACACGAGAGAACTGTCTACGAGAGGAAAGTTTCTCAAGTGCAACAAAGACAGTTTGCACTCGTGTTAAACATTATATTTTTCCTGCAGTTACTAACTGTGCAAGTAAAAACTGTGTGACAAAGTAATTAAATGCAGCAATTAGCAGCTTTCTGTACTATAATCAGTGCAAGGAAGCCCACTTTGTCGGGTGGCTGTAGGAAAATTAATTTAGCATGCCGTGTACCACATTTCTGTACGAATAAACCATTAGATCATAACCCTATCTTAATCTATAAAACATGTATTGCTAATAGAAAATTTTAACCATGATTAAAAATGCTTTTAAAACAAAACATGTTTTAGCTAAGCAAAACATAATTTAAAAAATGTCAATGTTTCAAAGTATAAGACAAAGCAGTCGAAGCCTAATATAACTCAAATTAACGTACGACTTCCTTACATTATGTTTAAAATACTAAGAAACTAAAAGCTAAAAAGCTTTACAAGGACAATTTACGTACAAAACAATAACTTACTATTATCTGAAATAATAAATTATTTGACAGAACACAGCGTATCAAATGAATTTTAACAAACCTTAAAGAAAGTTCACACACCGACTATGATTATTCACCTTAACAGCGAAACCCCATCAATTCCATATTCCATGGTGGAATTAAAAGTGAAACGACAAGTGCATTTATATGGGGCGGAGACCTAGGAAGTTGCTTAACGTCCTGCCAGACTGCCACACATAACGCAACCTAGTGTTGGTATATGCTGTCGCTGTCCCTCCTTACATGTAGTCTGCAGTTTCAATATGTACGGACATGTCTGTAGATTAGATTAGGTATACCTTTCAAACATAATCAACAAGTTAATAAGTGTACAGTAATCCTAAATCCAAGGTCAACCTAACTGTTGACTTATATATGGTTTCTGGTCTGTAGCAAAATTGTCTCCTTCTGTACGCGACAACCTAGTTGTCTTTAGTTGGAAAATGGGTGGATGAAAATGGTTTAACTTTAGCTTTATTAATGTTTAACATGGTACAAATTAAATTTATCTTGATTTAGAACATTTTCATATAGAAATATCTGTTACATTTTAAATTTCCGGAACCTTTACACTAGGTCTAATAGTTTGGATCGGACTCGGTGTAATAATAACCCAGTACTAGGTAATATTTCCACTCTCACAACCTTATAACCAAACTTAACGGTTTGTGCTAAGTTCCCTAATGATCTCCAAAAACATATTATATATGATATTCATATTAAATAAGCACAAAGAAGCTGTCACAGTTACAATTATTTTCACAGTATTTCTCTTATGGGCAAGTCCCTCATATGCATAAAGGAGGATTTCTTTACTAAGTTAATTCCTAACCCTCGGAGCAAGTTAACATGCTTAATCCAAGTAATTGACAGGGATGTTCCTCATTAGATTTTGCCTTAAAAAGAATCTCCCTTGACGGACTGTTGAAGAAAGGGACATTGACTGCACGGAAAAATGGTCCAATCTGATTTCACATAGAAAGTAGTTTAGTAAACCCATAGAGTCATAATTTTTGGCAAGCAACCCCTAAAACATTAGGAGCCTAATAGGTTTGATGAATTTTTAACCTTTTTATAAAAAATATATGCAGATACTACGGGAGGAACTCAAACTATCTTTTTGGGGAGTGTGCTACTGTGCAGTAAGCGAAGGCAAATGCGTTAAAACCCATATCACTGGATAGGGGTCTAAGCATCTTTCTGAAAAAAATGTGGATTGGTCAAGCTGTTTCAGTTGAATAGGTTTTGATCTGTGTGGGAATGAGTTGTGACGTTCAACGTTGTCAAGAAACTCAGATTAGTCTTCTAATAGAAGTAATGAATCCAATAAAAAGACACGAAAACAAATATTACTACATTGGTTTGCATTGAATGTCTACCGAAGTCACAATCAAAAAAGTACAACTACAAATACGTCTAACTTTTATCGCAAAATGTGTCAAACTAGTTATATAAGCTGTACAAAATTTAAACGTAATTTCTGTTTTAATTGTTTGTCTTGTTATTTTCATTAGCACCAACATTTAAAGGTTCTCTCTCGGTTAAGTAGTACAACGAACTTCGTGTTCTCTATTAAGCTAACCACTCCTGCAAGTTTGCGAAACACAAACAACCGTAAACTGTAGTTAAACGCGCTCCGATTATCCATACGATTATCACGATGGTTAGTTTTGTACAAAGACCCCATTCCGTGCAGAGATTAACTCAAATTTACCAGAGAGAGCAAAACTAACTTAACTATGTTGTAAAAACCGCTTTTATCTCAAGACAAGTACACGGTTGCGGATTTCACTCGTTAAGGTTGACATTAGGGTGCAAAGGTGTGTGCGGAATGTAGGAGAGTGACGTTACAATCTGAAAGTACGCACTTTTTATGTTATGTAACCAGACTTGTAGCCGTAATCTCTAAAGAATCTAGGTGAGAAGTTTTTGTAGGTTTTTATTTTAATTTACTGCTAACGAGTAAGATTTCTTCAAGATATTCAGTAAACACTTGTTTTTAACATTTAAATGTGTGCTTGGTTTTTTATGGACAAAAATATAATTTTACTTCACCTGTAACTTAAATACCGAATTGATGAACTTTAGAATTTAAAAATCTCTTGTATTGTAACGGTTTAGCGGCCAGTTTAATTATATTGGTGAAATTGTATTGGGCACTCTTAATTACTCTTATCACAGGTTTACTCTTTAATCTATGCTTATATGTTTGGGTTTTTGTTATTACTGAGCCGACTATCAACTATTACTGATAAAGCGTTTTTCATAAAAAATTTTGCTTTTCAAAACAACCCTTGTCATTAATCTGCTTATTGGCTGAATTATTGGCTATATAACTTCAAATTTTACATGCATGCCTTAAGACGTACAATAGTATTTCTTTTCGCTTGTTGGGTACAAAAACAGGAAATCGGAAGCCAAGCCCGATATTACTGACATAAGATTTTCCAAAAGCAAATTCCACTTATCTCTGACTGATTGTGTCACCTCAGACTCGTCCATTCCAGTACATTTTAACCAATAAGAGATCATTTCTTTTCATAACATATATTACATATTCGAGTTTTCCACGAAAGGCGTAGGTGTTTCTGGTAACATAGATTAAGATCTGCGGAAGAGCGCAAGGTGGAGCCGATCCTACCACAGACCTCATGATAATGGCTCGCTTTCACCCAGATACAATGGCTTTCCTTCGCCTAATTATACAGAACTCACAACTCGGTGCTCGCCAGCTCTCTGTGTACCTGTACAGTCTGCACAGAGTCTGCACAGAGACGGAGAGCAGTCTGCAGAATATCTTCACAGAGTTGGCTTGTAATTTAAAATTAATGTTATGCGCAACCTATAGTCCCAATCGTACCCACTAACCTCGTCTGTATTTATAGACCCACTTTTTGTATATGAATACAGATTTTTAGGATGCATTTGAAACCGATTTATGAGATAGCTAACCCTCTCTAAGTATTCCACATACGTACTCACGTACTCCCCATATACCTGGTCCCCCCCTGCCCGGGATTCCAACAACTTAAAACTTTAAAGACAATGTACTTTAAAAATTACCCTATCGTGTACGATGGTGTTATTTAAGAAAAATAAAGGAACATGGAAATGATACTAAATTCTGGATCAGTCAAGCTTAGGATAGTAATGAGCGAGTATAGATGCAATACTGTACCAGTTTTACACCAAAGTGCTAGGGGAAGATGCCATCCAAAAAAGTGATCAAGCTTAACCTTGTAATGATCAAGCTTAGTTTGACCTTGAATAATGACTAGACTTATCAGTAAACCACCGAGCACTCTTCGCGTACGCTTCAAACACAATTCCTTTATGAACCTTAATTTCAAAGAGAAATATTTGAGATTCAACCTTTAATGTGTGATGAGAGCACTTTCATCTCATCATTGTGAACACAGGAAGAAGAGTTGGAGACAGAGGCGAATATTACGACCCAGAAAGCCGTGCGAATCCACTCTCGCCTTAAATCAAGTTTTATATTGCAGTCGTGGTGAAATAAGCAGTCGCAATGCGTTATTACTCACCCGGTTGTGAGCTTTCCCTTTCATATCCGACCAGAGTTTAATTGGTAGCGGCCACATCGTCCAGACCTTGATGATGGCGATGAGCCGCAGCCGCTGAAGACTAAGCGACCCTCGTAGTGGTACCTCGCTCTCTCACCCGCACTTGACGACCTTCCTCCCTTCCTACTGTCACTATACGGTGACTCACGTACTAGCTGGCAGTCAACAAATTTAGATTAAAGTTGTTATTTATTGATGATATACTAATGTAAATAGTCTAAATACTTGTTGTGAGTGGCTTAATGAGCCAGGTCGCTTTTGAATTATATGTTTCATATTGCTCCTTCAGCCAGCCACCAAATCAGCACGGTGTACTTCTTTCTTGTTTCAATCTGAGAAATCAACGAATGCTTATTCATAGATGCCAAAGCCATTTAAGGGAAGCATCACTCAAGAGTGAATTCGAATGTGCAGCGTCCACAGTCCCAACTATAATCTTTCCCCCATTTCGGTCTATGTACAATGAAACTCAAACCAGCAATTAGGATCTATCGGTAAGAATTCCAAAACTATAAAATCTCCGTAGTAGGTTGATCAAATTCATAAAAATAACCAACGGTTGAGTTGGCAATGGTCATGACGGTTTATCAGTCGAGATTTTTGCGTGGCGAAGGTAATGCTATAAGGGATTCTGGGACGTATAGGCAAGCTCCAAGGCAGTTCTGGGTGCGGGTGCAGCGAGTCATGACACCACGACACGCACGCGTTCTCAACACACTACACTCACCACGCATGGCGCATGCGTGTACCGTGTACATCCTCTCTGGCTTCCTGCGTCCTTCCTCCCTCCTCTCTCCTCTCTCCTTCCTCAGACCCTGCGGCCTGCAGTAGCGCGAGGGACTTATGGAATAGCCCAGTCAGTAAGGGTTTGTATCGGAACTAATTGGTAACAAGCAAAACTATTTACCACTTGTTATTACATACATAGCTAGTACATTTTCCCAAAAGTCACTAGAATCCCCCCTTCCCACCCACATTATTATTTGCGGTAAGTACAATGTTGATAGCATTTGTATGTATTTTCGGTGTTAATAATTCTTATGGGTGCCATATAGCTGATGCCCCTAAAATAGCCATTAAATCTGCTTGTACGAGTTACTGAATGTTAGCTAGTAGCAAAAACAAATAAGTACTCATCTATAACCCTCTCTGAGCTTGTAGTGAATTAATGTCTACTAATGTGTCCGATCGATTCTCATGTTTCATAATGCGTCGGCAGACGAGTTTACAAAACATAATCAATAGCTATTTTCAGTTGTTTTGTCAATCAGTAATAAGCTTTCGCCACTTTCGTACCCCAAAGATAGGTGGCGCAATTTGACGAGGTAAAGCAATATAAATGACTACATAGCTTAACTAAACGGGCTGTATATAAACGCGTGTTTATATTAAAAATCACTAAACAATATAAAATGTAATCTTAATGTTTACCTATAAGCATGGTGTCCACATTAAATTATAGCTAAGTAATCTTAATGGTCAGCTCTTTTGAATTTCTCACAAAGCTATTTTTTTCTAGTGTTTGATCCCCCTAAATATTTATTTTTCAATGTAACAACAAAATACAACAAAAATTGAATACTACAACATAACGAGAGAATTTGGTCCTTAATCAATAAATACATTTTTGCATAATAATTTATACGAATAAATTAAATCCGTCGCTTAAGTTTACGACATATCTACACTTATAAAGTAAACATCTATATTACTGTAAATATATGTAATGGTGATACCACCTTAGTTTCTGTTGTCTGTGGTGATACCTTCGACCGGTCTTGCAGGTCATTATCAGGCCCCATCACAGACTCAATAAATTCTCAAAAGTTTATTAAACTGACAGATGGTAAGATGTTCAAAGCTTAAGAGTCTTAAACTTCAAGCGTTAGGAAACTATGTTCAACGCGCTAAACATATCATCCACGAATTTGCAGACTTGTTTGTTTTATGGTTTAATTTACTTGTAACATGAAGGAGAAAGACATGAGGAAGACAATGGTGCGACCTAGACCGAGGCCAATGTAACTAATGTGGGAACAGAAAACTACCTTGTGTAGAGAAACTCAAGTTGAAGGTGAAACTAGAGTCAAGACATGCACGATTATGTATCTACAAGGATTAGGGAAGTGCAAATTACTTTTGTTATGAAGGTTTAATTCCGACATTCTTCCAACTGCATCAATGCCTAATAGGGTATTCTTAAAGACTTAGGTATAGGCTAATATCCCGTTGACTAAGAAAATGGATGGAGCTTATTATGGAATGCTTCGTTATTCATGGCCAATAGTGAGCTATGCAAAGGGAATAGGCCTAAAGAGGGTAAAATAGAATAAAACTTAAAATAGAGCCAAAACGTCATCAACATCAATAAAGTAACGCATTTATGTATAATTTTAAACCATAACATCCTTGACCGTCTACGTGTAGAATGGGTAGATATAATTGTAATAAAATAAATCAATATACGCATTATGAACCTTTTAAAACCCCTATGATGTAAATTGAAATGACATGAACAAAACAAATAATTTCATTTGCCTGGTACATTTCATTGATTTAGAATACAGAGTAAAGCCTAGAACGCAATATAACATATACCTGATTGAACACTGAATATCTATGCATATTTAAATAGCTTCTTGATTAATAATGCTGATCGTGTTGGTGATGTATATATGACATGTATATACGAATGTCATAAATTCGTCTTCCAACAAGGGTCGAAATTGACCGCCATTGTTATCTAAGTACCTTCTTCCTGTGAATAATTACAGAATAAGTGTAGATAACACTAACTAATAACTAACAACACTAACAACTAAAGAACTAATAATGTTTTAAGCAACAGTCTACCCTTTCAATTTATTAATTTTTTTTTTATAAAGGTAATAATTCCATAGGATTTGGCTACTAATAATTATTTAAACATCAACCCAGCAAACGCACAGGCAGCACTTGCCTAAGTCTGCTGTATTTCATTAAATCTATTTAATTAATTTATACAGAAATGTTCTTTTTTATTCTTAGTCTTAATTTATATTTTGTAAGTATATTTTGTATTAAAAATTTTGTTTTGTCCTCTGTATATATTATGTGTAAATAGACGCATTTCATTCATTCATTCATTTTCGTTCAGATAACGAAAAGTGTTTGGAACACCTAATTTACAATATTCAAATTGTACATGTTTGGCAAATGGGGAAGCTATATTGCGTTGAATGAATTACGAACTGAGCTAGGGCATGCGGGTTTAGGTCATATGATAATTTTTTTTCTTAATAATTTTGGAAACGTGTAAATTGGATATTTAATTGAAGAAGTTGAAAAGGTTTTAAAAAGTCTTCTTCCTCCTGTCGTTGAACAAACGATTGCTCTCTCACTCTTCCTCATACCCTTTCTCTAGCACTTATGTGAGGTGACTCTACACTGCAGCTCTCTCTCAATATTTACCACGCCCCAAGCTTAAAAACATCATGACTTAATCCTTCATGTGTGGCATACTTGATTTATGTCCATCCATTTACAGCTTGTGTTCGTCTAACTCTTATTTTACTTTCTACTGAGCTGTTTATTTGAAATATCAAGCAATTTTTTTCTAGTTTTAGTTATGTTTTACACTTTGGGAGACACCAATTAACTAACAGAAAAACACTTGAAATAATAAACAAATAGAAACGACTTCAAGGTGCGTTAAAGTAGACGCTCAATGTTTACTAAGGTCTTTCAAAAATATGTTTAGTTATTAATATTTCCATTCTGTTTCAGGGAAATGTGGCAGAAAAGAAGACCCAGTATTTTTTGGATATTCATTCTCTAAAAGGCAAGTATAATTAATTGTTATTTATAACATTCATTGTTCGAATACACTCTATAGATTGAGCTGAGGCGTTGCAAGTATATTACACTTTAGCATTTGCTATGCCTTACAGTTTACGTATTTGGGTTACTTTAGATTGTAGATAATACTCACTGGAATAGTATACAATATCACATTAGGAAGAAGGCCTATTTTGTAATGATGTATGGTGTTTCAGGGGGCAAATAGTCTACGACGCGACGTGCCAAAATCAATACTCGGCTTTTATGTATTTTAAGAACCGATCATGTTCACTTTAGTATAAAGTGGACATGGTTTCTTTCATACCAACAAAACCACTTATTCTAGAAGTAAAAAATATGACATATGTGCTAAAAATGCTTTATTTCCATCCATTCCAGTATATCCATTCTGATGATTGTAATATTAAAATGTTTTCTGAAAACAAATGTTTCACTTGAACTTATTTAAACACAATATTGCTAGCCAATATTCATGTTATTGACATAAATGAGCTTTGTGTCCTTAAAATAGATCTTACAACATCTTTAGGCGGACTAGTGTCACGATAACCTCTATAAAAAGTCTGTTAAACCAATCAAACATGGACACGCTCCATACACAAACGAATGATCAGCGAACTAAATCATTCAAATTCAAACTGAGTACTTGGGAATTATATAAGATTTAAGTTTCTTCGTTTTAACCGTGAACTAAGGACATGAGTTTTCAGCTTTGCTGTTTCATCTCAAGGACGTTTAGGCTATAACCTCCCTGTCGATCCGGTAGACGAGACATCGGGCAACAAAAACAATAACAAATCCATTAAGTTGCTTTTGCCTGACGAGTGATGATTTTGGCTGAATCGCCTTTTTAATCCCGCTGTTGGTTTTAGAAAAGGTAAACAAAATTAACTTAAAAATAAGCGTGAACCGGTGTAATTGTGTATTAGTAGAGAAAGAAAGATTGAAGCAATTTGATTGAATACGATTATGATGGATTAAATAAAATAAACACTATAGGTAAACTGTACATTAAATTAGTTACTTTTGTATTAGCGTGATCTATGTTAATCCGTTCACGTGTAAATGATTGTCTAGTAAAACCATAGATTAAATGAGTAGACATTGTCTACTCTGTTAATCTATAGCAAAACTTAGAAAAGGTTCGCAATGTTTAAAAAAAGACTCCCTCATTTTAATGACACCTAAATTACATAATGATAAAAGCCACATTAGTTGACCTATCTATATTACTGCAGTTTCTTAATTAAAATTCAGTAACTCTAAAAATGTATCTTTTGCGATTTGGTCTGACGTGGTCTTCACTCAGGTACAGTTGAGACGCTGCATAAAAAAGTATACATCTTTTAGATCTGTGAAAGCAACCAATGTCACCAGGACAGATCTTAAACTTAAGGAAACTATACTTTACACAGTGTAATCGTAAATTCTGTATATTTTATGTTTCGCAGTTAATATATTTTGAATTAGCGAGACTAGAGGCTCAACTTTGACTACTAATACAACTAGACATTCCATCCCCATGTTAAATTTGTAGCCAGATTTTTTATCAAAATCGTCTTAGTTGATGTGAGCCACCTACAGATTACGCTGATCTAAATTACTACATTCTGTCAAATAACCTAAACTTGTTTACTAAGTAAAACTTAGGGAATGACATATGATGTGTTAGCAAGTGTTATGATCCATTGAACCTGGTCAGCAACAAAAAATAATGTATACACTAGAATTTTAGACACTAGCGCGTTCTGTGTCTAGCTCAGACAACCACGATATTTTTAATAAAAAATTGGCAACAGCTGGTCCATATAGATGGGAAGTCTACTTCAGTATCCAATAGTCAATGATGCATACTGTACAACAACGAATACATTCTGTATTCATATACAAGATGACAAATACACACAAAATGATGACTGATTTCAATTCCATGATTCAATGATTTATTAGGCCACTAAGCAAAGCAATAGGCTAACTCACTTACAATACAAAATAAATAATGGAACGATTAAACCTTTAATTATTCTCAGACCCAACGACTAATGGCAGGAATCCTTTGGCAACTTCATTTGTTAGCCTAGCATACTAACATAAATTAAAGGGCTATATTGGCTAACAGGGGTTTCAGCCTTAAAGTTAAACTTACTTTTTTATTAATATTAATAAAATAATTAATAACAATAAATAATAAATTAAGCCTAATATTTATCAGTCAGATCAACCTTATTTGGGATTTTTCGTTGTAAATTTACATTTTCTTCTTCTTTTTAATCAATCCTTTTTTACATCTCGTAGACGAACGAAGGTTGTCCAATCAGCGGCCAGTTTAAGACGTGTTTGCGACTTAAGATCTTTTCTGCATCTTACTCTTCCAGTAGTTACGTTGTTGTTCTTTTAACACAATTAATATTTTGGCCTCCGTTTCTGCATTTATATAATGGGTTGAAATGTATATCAATAAGGAAGAACTTAAAACAGGGATAGCTTGAATAATGGACTTAGTTTCTAGTAGAGCGTATTTCCCCGAGGTTCCAACACTAGTCCTCGGAGCCTAGACGCTTTAACTCGTAAAACAATTGAAAAACTACAAATAAAATTTCTAAACTCACAGTTTACTAGATTCAAATTACTCTGGTGTTTGAGAAAATATTTTGAGATGATAAATAACTCTTCAGCGCCTGTTTGAAATTAACGAAATTAACATTGCTCTTATGGCGGGCAAAACCAAGATGACCGTTAGCTTCCATGGACCCCCTTGGAGCACAACTCAAAACTTCAAAGAACATTTCTAATCTCACAGTATAGGCCTACTAACATTGCTATTTTCAATTAGCAAATATTCGGAGAAAATCTATCAAAATATGCAAATTTACTTTGACAGTCATTCGTTCACTGTGTAATAAACTATCCAAAAACATAGACACGACAAAGCTTGTTCAAACAATTCTCCTTTTGGAGTACAGAAGTAATGCATTAGTACAGCACCACTCCTCAGCCAAATCAATCTTCATTCTTCCACATTCCAAAGTTTCACTTTTCTAGGCCTCTTAATCTTCCAGCTATTCTTTGTACAATCCACTTTTTTGAATTATTGATGAACCAGTACACTTTACTGTTACGTTACCTGCGACTAGAATTCCTTCTCTCTAATACCAGCTATCATCTCTAGCTTGCTCCTCCATTTACACTTTCACCATTTTGTAATCAACAAACTCAACTACAGGTGGGTTTCTTCGGTAACATTTTGCACTGCAAAAACTACAACGAAGCATTATTATTCTCGTGTTAATTATGTTACAACAATTAAACGGTGTCAACAGCGTGCGTAAAATGCCTACTTAAAATCTACCTGGCAAGAAGGTTGAGCCAAAGGTTTAACTGTAGTTAACATTACCAATCATTTTCAAAACATTCGCTGTTACACATATTGACTTCATTATTTCAGTGTTGTCATTTAACAGTATATTCATCTTAGAGCTATTACCTAATAGCGTATATAAAATATTTTAAACAGTTTTAGTCCAAAAGTATGAGTTTTCTATACTGGGTATGTTCATAAACGAAGGATAACCAATACTACTTCTGGGATCTTTAAGTTAGAAGTGTCTAATATTAACAGTTTTCTATCAGAATGTTCACAAAAATTATTGATATTCATCTTTTAAATGTGTATTTTAAAAGTCTTCAACAAGAAACGTCATTGTACTTAAATTTAAAATTACAAAAGAAAAAACAAATAACAAATTAAAACAAAAGTAAATTAACACCTTGATTAAAACCCAATATGAATAAATTGTGCTCAAGGAGTACTTAGGTGAGCTGATACTAGGAACACATAGAGTTATCAAACAAAAATGGAAAAAACATGAAATGAAGTTGTTGTTAATGTTTACACATACATATATATCCTTAAGTAAGCAATGTACAGGAATTAAGTTATTGACGTGGAAAACGCATTGATGCAAAATTGATACACGCAGCATTTTCTAGCTAGCTATCAATATGTTCAAAGAAGAATATGTATACTCGGAAAATAATGAATATTTAGCTATGAAATAGCAATGTAAACAGAAAGTACAGTTACATTAGTGAAAATTGCTTGTGACATATACTTACTACATCATAAACTATATAACAAATTACTGATCCATAATTAATTCGAATCGATTCTCGGGACTTTTGCTTTAGTCTTGAACCGTACAAATGAAACTGCTCACCATACCTGAAACGGCTCACCATACCTGAAATGGCTCACCTTACCTGAAACTGCTCATCATACCTGAAATGGCTCACCTTACCTGAAACTGCTCATCATACCTGAAATGGCTCACCTTACCTGAAACTGCTCATCATACCTGAAATGGCTCACCTTACCTGAAACTGCTCATCATACCTGAAATGGCTCACCTTACCTGAAACTGCTCATCATACCTGAAATGGCTCACCTTACCTGAAACTGCTCACCATACCTGAAACTGCTCATCATACCTGAAATGGCTCACCATACCTGAAACTGCTCACCATACCTGAAACTGCTCGCCATACCTGAAACTCCTAACTGAAGAAATTATCTGAAGACCTAACCTACAATCACATAAACATTAAACATTTTTTTAACATTGTTGTTGAATTTTTTCACACCCGGGGTTTCAGTATGCCTAGAATGAGACCTTGGCCTTTTTACTTGTTAAACATGTGCAATGTTTGTGAACATATCATCACCAGATTCCTTCATATAAAATGTACTTCACACAGTTTCAATAGCCTTTGTAACTCCTCTATATGTTGGAAGTTGAAGGGTCCTTACTCTGCTGCTTGCAATGGTGATTTAACATCACGATACCTTGACCGGTAAAGCCATTCAAACCTAGTCATGAGATGACACCATGATTATGAGAAGTACAGTGTCCGATTTACCATGGTCGAATACGAGATTCGAGTAATTGTGAAAAATAAACGTTCAGTACCTGAATCTATTTTAAAATCCATAGTAATTTAATTCTTTACTACGCAATTATTTCTTTTGACGAATCTAGTAATATATTATAAAATATCATTTTTTTAACATCTAAGTTCACTAATTTTTAAAATTGACTTGTATTTTTTTCATATTTTCAAACACTTAAGCCACGGTGAGGTAAAATAGGCAATCCGATAGTGTAAGAACAACAACCTATTTTGCCGTGTTAGAAGATACACAGTCTTAGAATGAAAAATTGTGTTATTTATTGCACCTCAACTTAATATGACCAAGTACATATTTGTACTTGGTTATATTTGGTCGTTCTTATTAGATATGTAAATTTGTCAATACTCTCAACTCAAAAAGAATGTAGTCTTTTCCGGTTTTTAACTATTTCAGACACACTCTTAAAATCCCAACGACCCACTTTGTGATTTCTCCTTTAGTAAAAAATGTATCATTCAGTAGAGGTGTTAAAATTATGCCTGAAGTGCCAAGATTTAAAACAATATTTTAAACCATTTGTTTGCTTAGATAATATTGATAGTGTTAATTACCTACCTAATTTTTGGATATCAGACTCTCATTTAAGAGAACTTTCCCTAATTTGTTTGTGTGCTTGTTTTATGATATGATGGTCCATAAAATACTCATTAGTCATGAGAATCTATTGGTAATAGAAAATATTAATCTTATCGAGTGTTGTAAGCCAAAACACAAACAGAATTCAAAATGCATGGTCCATTTTTTCTAGTAAAATAGTTTGATGAATACAACCAAACATTGTACTGTAGTATGGGTTGCATTGAGAATTAAACAGGTAAACATTGTAAGCATGACACGAATGTTTCAACTTATATTTTTATAAAAAATCAAATAATTGCTAAAAAAAGTTTCATACTGTTGTTGTATTTCTTTGATTGAACCGAAGGGAACAAATCTCAGATATTCTCTAACCCAAATACTATACAGTGTTAATAATTATTACGACTTACGTCAATCAATCCAGTTGGGTGATTGGTACTCAGTGTGACAAAACTTTTTTGGTGTAAGTACAAAGTAAATGAAGTGTGATGATGCATATCGAATGATCCAAGTCTAAAAATTAGCTTTCCAAAAAATTATTTTATGTTTAAAAAAAAAACATGCTTTTAAACTTAATACAGTGTTTTCTCAATTATCTGTATATGGATTTGAGTAGATAATGTCATTTTCGTGTTCTACATCAAATTTTGAACAAGAATAATAGATAATTACGGAGGATCAGTTGTAAAAACTCCATTGTAAATAGATTCAAAGATAAAAATTAAGATGTTTGATAAAAATTTAAAAAACAATGGTCTATTGTACTGTATTTTCACACCCTGTATACAAGAAAGTGTCGGAATATGCTAAAAACTGCGGCATTTTATAAGCTTCCCAACCATAAGCTACACCATTGAGCTTTATGTCTGCTTATGTACGCTTTTAGTGGTCTGAAGACTACAAAGCATTGTGTCTTTAACATTTAAAACATAGAAAGTCTGCATGTATTAAGCAAAAGGTGTATTTTTGTTTCAGCTTGAACAGTAAAAACAGTAAAAAATGTTCCCTATTTTCTGGTATTCAAACCACTAAAACAAACAAAAAAATATCTAAACCTCAATAGTGTAGCACATGGTGCACCACATAGCAATAGTGTACCACCAAACATAAACAATAATAACAAACTATTAATTGATAATACTTTATTAAAATACCCTGTACAAATACAAACACTTACCAATTGGTTTCCTCCACATCAATAGAAAGTCGCCGGCTTACAACTTGTGGGTATTGTAATCGTGATCGTAAAACTCAAACTCGTGAGGTTTTACGTCGTAAAATTATAACCGACGGTTTATAAGACACGAAATAATTAGTCTGGGGGATAGCGATTAATTTTATCAATATCAACTAAATACGAGAAAGTTGGAGAGAGCCTGAGATAAGGAGTTGAAGGTCGCGGCGCGACGGGAGACAGGTTGTGGCAGTATCGTGGTGACTGCGCAGCGCTAAACCTCGTATAGACCTGCGCAGTGCACTGGCAGCGCAGACCGGTGCCGGCACGGAGTGTACAATAGTGTGACAGTGTTATGTGTGCTAAGTGAACTAATCTTCATTGGATTACCATCTTACGTTTGACTCGATTGAAAGTAAGCTTGAATAATAACAGTAGAGGTTCGATAATAAAAAAACATAGCACGAAACTCTACAAAATTAGTGTAAGCATTTTTCAATGTTTGGATTTAGTTGGAAACTATATATTATATTAGATAGTATGACAGTCAATTTACACTATTAAGATATAAAAAATAAATTTTAATTAAATGCTTAGTTCCAGATGAACAAATTTCAATTTGTATTATGTTTTTCTGATTGTCTTGTATATATTTTTAAACTTGGCTCTTCTTAATAAATATTAACTATTTTTTATGTACACTATTTAACATGCAGATATTATTTTACAGATCATACTTTTATCTGTAAGAACATCTTTAAGAGACACTTGTTTAAACCCTGCAACCCTTCATTGATTTTCTTTGATATATATATCAAGCTTGTGAGCTAAACACGTTAAAGCAGTATTTCAATTATATGTTAGTAAAACATGTTTTTGTGAAACTTTTATTATTTATCATTATATCAATCGACGATATACTAGGATGAAAAATGTTGACGTAACTCTATATTTGCATCAACATGGGCTAAAGATCAGCTCCAGTGCTTGAAATATATATCGATGCAAATATTGGCAAGATATATTAGCACTGCAGTAATGGCATACAAATTAAGAAAAAATATTTCTTGATATTATTTTATTTACAATCCAGAGGCTACATATGGAATATACGTTTATACCCTTATCTTATATTCTGTAAGATTAAGATTACATGTTTAAGCCATTTCTTAAGCGTCTCGGAATAAATGTTTAACTATTATATACACTACACACTACACAATGAATTATAACATATATTATAATATTATATTATATTATTATTATGTGCTTCTCGATATTTAAAAATAATGATTACAATAATATGAAACGATTTAAAACTACAAACTAATTGTTTTATTTTACCAATGATTATAATGATATCAGACAATATTTAGTACTCTGAAGTACAATATAATTTATTAAAACATTAAACTAAAGCCGTAAACATAGAATGTGGTAATCGAGAGTAAATTTGTGACATTTGTCATTGAGTGTGTTTGTGGGAATCGTAACTAAATCCATAATCTCGTTGTTATTCATAGCTAACTTCAAACTTTGCGTTGTTAAAAATAAATTTAAGACATTCTTGTCCAGGTTTCCTGGCTAAGAATAGGCTTCAACAAATTGAACGTCAAAGATTGATACTGTTAAATATTTATGCTCGAAACAGGAGTTCTCTGTTAGAAAAAAAACATGACTTGTGTTATTATAACGCTCGAATTAAAATTATATTCCGTGGAAAACTATTTCCTTAAGTTTAACTAACTAGTTCCATAAGTGCGTTTACAAACAAATACCGTTCGTTTAACCCTTGACAAATCCTGGTGAAAATTTTTAACCGTCAGTCTTATAGTTACTAACTTATAAATGCAATCTCGGAGCTTAGTATTTTTATTTTGTACAAATCAGTTTTATAAAAACGGAGTAAATAAATAATTTAATGTTATTATGCGTTTTTATTTTGCTATTTCTCAAAAATGTAATTGTAAATTATGTAGCTGATTGAAGCTTTATGTGTTCATTACAATATCCTTTATATTAAGAAAGTGACGAATTGTTATTTATGTTTGCATCCAGAATGTGAACATAACACACATGAGGATGTAGCCATTAATTATGAATTTGAATGCTATGTGGAACTGTCTACTTTTGTATGTAAATACTAAGCCATCCCACCGCCATACACGAACATTTAAGTACAACCAAGGTAATTTCAGTAAATAACATTAAAAACTACCAAATCAAGTTCTTGATTACAGAGTCGGTATATTTTTCATGGTTCTAAAATGAGTTTTATTTGGGGACTCCCTCAAAACTTTATACTTAAAATCCCCTTAATTTTTCAGCTGAAATCAAAATATTCTTCAATAATAAATACTAATCTTAATTTCAATTTAAATGATTAGCGGCTGACCTCAAATTAGCATGTTTGGACATGGACATTGTTTCATTGTAATGAAAATAGCATTTTCTTGCTGCTAAAGAATTGCAATGCTGTTTTTTTTTATACAAAAGAACAAAGATATTACCCTTTCTCAGTTATTTACCAATATATCAGTCTGTGTGTAGCATTAAGGATTGCATATTCTATTAAAATGGACGCCATAAGAAAAAAACAACTAATTTGTGATAAAACTAGAGTTTGTTTGGTTAAATTCATAATATATAAATACACAAAGTACGCTAAATGCAAAATAAAATCTATTTAGCAACTAAACATAATTCACTGAAAAATAAAGAAAATACGGCTAAAGAAACCTGTAAAATATGGAAATGTTTTACTTGTTTCCCCGTAAGTAATGTGATTATGTCACAGCAAATGTTGTGATACGCCCTCCGAGTTATAATATTAAATAAACAATGTTACCAGTGAACCACGTTTCGCTATTTACTATTCTTAAAGGAAATCACTTCTTCACTCACACCATCGTCACGGAAACTTTCCTCCATTCAACTTCTTCAATCTCTTGACATTCCCGCTCTTTGCCGTATTAATTCCATTGTGAAAGCTAATTATGGCCCACCTTTACACCTGGGAACACTTTCCGTCCCTGGTGTGTGAGTGGTGCGATTGCTGAAAAACCTTCCCTTTTATACTTTTGTTCCAGGATTTAAAAACCACTGAAATCTTTTGTGTTATTGAGTATTTTACTATGACAAATAAAAACCCCGTGAAGAAATAGTGAGTTAGTTGAACTACTTAATTTTGACAAATATCTGAGAGTGTACTCCATCAAAACATTAGTAAGTTTACCTATGGATCAGAGAAAACTCATTCAGCGGCAGGTACCTACTATAGAAACCAAAAAAAAATTTATTGGTTTTAATGCCTTGTTGATTCGCATTACATAGTAAATATTTCAAACGAAACCCCGGTTCCTCTTTTAAATGCGTAACATATGATATAAGAATTGGAAGTAACTGTTATGTTGACCAGTAGGACATGGTTTTGGCTCGAACTGCCTATTCCGTGGCCAATAGTGCCAATGTCTCGGTCACCGTATATTCAATTACAGGTAGGTGCGGCATTTAGTACTATTCCGTTCCCTACCCATTCCGGATCACGATTTCAGAGTGTGGTTAGTCATTCAGGGACGTCATTATTCCACGTTATCAGTATTGATCTAAAATTATGGAAATACTCATTACAGTTTATTTACTTAAAATGCGTACTTTCATTGAAATGATTCATTAGCTTTTGACACTATACAGGGTGGTAAAAAAGTCCCTGGACAGTTAAATATTTTAAAAAATAATGCAGATAGAGCTACAATACTTGGTACAAAGTTACAGGGCATAAAACTCTATTTTAACACATATTCAGTGATCCAATAACTCTTCAGGGTTATTGGACCCCCCCCCCTCAGGGGGGGGGGGTAGCTCTTCAGGGGGGGGTTCAGGTTGGGGGGGGGACGGCCCTCAAGGAGTCGGAAGAAAATCTTAAATGGAAGCATAGGTCAATATGCACATCAAATTAAAGGTCTTTTTTAGTAGAATACAATGCCGCAAACCGTACTTCAAAAGGTTGATCCTGCGCAAAATGGCAGATGTTCAAAGATTTCTTGAATCCACCATTTTGAATCTTTGAACGACTGTAATTTTTTACTCAGGCATTCTTTTGAGCTTGAATTTACGGGATCGTAATCTACTAGTGAAGACCTTTAATTTGATGTGCATATCGACCTATGCTTACGTTAACAATTTTCTTCCGATTCCTAGGGCTGTGCCCGTGGAGTAAGCGTATAATAGCAATGTAAATTAAATGAATCTTTGAACAACTGTCATTTTGCGCAGGATCAATCTTTTGAAGTGCGGTTTGCGGCATTGTATTCTACTAAAAAAGACCTTTAATTTGATGTGCATATTGACCTATGCTTCCATTTAAGATTTTCTTCCGACTCCTTGTGGGCCGTCCCCCTGAAGAGTTATTGGATCACTGAATATGTGTTAAAATAGAATTTTATGCCCTGTAACTTTGTACCAAAGTATTGTAGCTCTATCTGCATTATTTTTTAAAATATTTAACTGTCCAGGGACTTTTTTACCACCCTGTATAAAATGTTTGTCCATTTCTGAAACTAAATCGATTGATCTTTGAGAAAGGTTTGTATGGCTATTCCATTTTATCTACGTATTTAAAGAATGTGTATAATTTCGTTAATAATAAAATTGAAATATTCATCCCTATCCAAACCCGACCCAACTTACATTGAAATGTACCGAATTAGGGATAACTAACGGGGTTTGACTTTATGATTTTCTACATTCAACAAAATCTTACCATAAATTGTCGTATAAAGCTGCTATGGAGATGGTTAGGAAGTTGTATAATGTATTATTTTCATAAAAATAAAATTGTTTTAAATCAAGCTCGTCCAAATGAGTCTATAATTACAGTTAGGGTTGAACCAACTCAGCTTTTTAAACATAACTCATAACACATTGAAACAAATAATTCTTTATTATTATGGTCCTTTTTGCATTGGTTATCGTCTCCCAGGTTTTCTAACGTTAGCGTTTTATTCATAAATACATTTCTCAGTGGAATAGATAATTTTCTACATTTCGTTAAAATTACTGGATCTATTCTAACTTAAAAATATCTTTTACGCACGATTTCAGACACTTAATAAAATCACAATCCTTCTGAATTTTACAAAAGTTTAAATAAGCGTTTTCCTTCATTCATCATTAGCCATAATCGACTTGAATACCTCTACACCTCAAAAATCAAGTTCCGATAATTATTTTTCATTAAAAACATGTAACATTTCAATTTGAAAGTGATCGTAATCCCTAATCGCCCGAGGCTAGCGTAGGTCGTCTACATTATCGGGCACGGGTTGGGCTGCAGAGAAGAAAGTTGTCTTTAAAATGTAGTTATTTAAATGCAGGTTTCATTAATGGATCGGTGCTTATAACTGGTTCTCTACATCATCTCAGCTAAATCGCCGCTCTTACAAGAATGTCCAATGTAATTTTGTAATGTAAAAAGTACAAGGCGAAGAACGACCTTAAACATGTGAAACAGGCGTCTTTTCAGTTACGGTTTGTAATTCGTTTGGTAGAATATTTCACTCACAAGAAAACTAAAATATGTTCTAAAATAAGTACTATAGCTAAAAATATGAGTTTGCCGCTAAAACTGTATCATCCTCCGAATAAGGATTTGTTGTTTAAATATAGGAACTCAAACAGTCTAGACGTACAGTATTTTGTTTAATTTTTACAAGTTGTGTTTTTATGTAACATTTGATAGATCTGGTAAACAAGCCAAGCTTAAAGTTAAAACTCAAATCTCATATTTGATGACTAGATATAAACTGACGCAGGACAATCTATTGGAAAAAGCAATCCAAACATCTAGTAACCAACGGTCGCTCCGAGAACTATCGAACTGATCACTTTTTGTTGTATGTGTTTCAAACAATAAATGCATGATGCATTTATACTAGAACTGATCAAATGGCTGTGTGGTATACAAACCGGAACTTTACTGAATTTCTAAACGGTTTACCAAAACTAGTCTCTTTATAAGCTTCAAAAAACTGGTATAAAATTATGTACAAGGTAGCGGAAAGGAAATTAGACACATTTAAATTTTTTTTCAATTTTAATATGTACATTTTCTCAATAGATTCTGAAGCTCTCACGTTTCTAAAAAAGTTTCAAAATGGTAGTAGGCCTACATCATACCTTACAATATTTTGCACTAAGATGTTTCATTTACTTGTAAAACCTTTCTATTTAAAACCACTCTTCGCCTAGTACTTATCGAGAAATATATTTCTACTGTTTTAAACATAAATACCGGTACTGAGAATTCTTATAATTCTAGACTACTTAAAGAAATAATGTTGACATAAATAAAAGATTTCATAAAAACATAGAGGGGAATTAATTATTAATATATTAAATCCTAATTGATTTTTCAAACGTCAGTTCATGTCATGTCATTAATTGCGAGACTTAACGCCTTGCTTGGTTGATAAAAATTGATCAATTAAAAAATACCTTTGAAAGAGATTCGCCAATTTTACATTTACTATTACGTAGGCCGGCTTAGGTGTTGACACTGTTATCCTAAACTTGGTTAAACAGCGTTCACAGTTTACACGCCTATAACTGATTCTCCTGCAATGTGAAACTTGAAATACAATTGTGACATTGCCAACAGAATATTCACTAAGCTTCACAATACCACATGATTACTGTCGTTTTGGTTCCTGATATTAAATTGAATGTCACGGCGATCAAACATTACCTATGATTCCTAAAAATACATTATAGAAGTAGCCTAGTTAGACTAACTAAAAGGACATAGAACTCTCGTTCTTTTCAGTAATTGTTAACGAATTTATTTTATTTAATAACAGGTATATTATTTAATTGTAACTAATTTTGTGGACACTTTATTCATAGAAATCTATTCATTCAAAACTTGACCAAAACTAGAGTAACTTTAAATACATGTAGGGTTTCTAAAATCTGAAAATTATTCGATTCCAGCTAGTGAAATATTCTAAACGTATAGGAAAAATGAAAAATATTGGTCATGTAAATACTTCCTCCAGCTATTTGCATATGTACATCCTTAACAAAATCAGACTTTTAATGTGTTACGGATATTAAATTTTCCCGACGATAAAAAAGTAAGACAATTTTCTCAGTAATAATTTTCAAATTGTACCATAAAAAGTATATCCATTAATTTCATTTTTTCGCTACATAATCGAGATCCATTGGATTCGCTCTATAACATTCGAAGAAAATCACATTTTACCTCAAATTCATTTACAGTTTCCTAAATCCGAAAACTATTCGATTCCAGTAATAGTGAACATTTCTGAACGTACTAATCACAATTTCTCCAGCCATTTCCAGATGTACAACCAGGCGCATTAACGGTAAGGCGTGCAATTTACTTTAATGGTGGGTTTGAGACGTATATCGGAGTCAAGGCTATGCTCGCTATGGCCAGTGACATAGGGCGATCATGCGATAATGCATGCTTTACTCAATGCCGTGTGAGGTATGATTGTTACATTATCATGTAATTTGGACCTTGTCGCCTGTCATTGATCACTGGGTGATTTTCCAAATCCAGTCAAAGACCAAGCCTTTCTACAGTTGGTAATGGAGCTGTACTGTTATGCACTTTTGTGGTAACACAATGTAAGAAAGAATGTTATTGAGACATGTATCAATTGCTGGATCAATACACCTTTCTGAATTCTTAAATACATACTTATAGTTGGTAACATGGTTGTGAGATTTTTAAACAAAATATTTACGTTTTTCAATGGATTATTGCAGTTTTTACGACAGAGTACTAATAATTAAGTCACCTGCAACTACCAGGACTCAAACATAAAGTATTTTAAATTTATTAAGATGGTCAATTAAATAACTACCAAGCAGTCTTAACCATGTTTTGAGATATTAATGTAGCACTAAATTATAAGTGAAAAGGCTATCTTATTATTTTGAGCTTACCCCCGTACTGATTTTCTTTACGTAAATTTACTCCGGTGGCCATGTAAACCCAAGATGATTTTTAGCTTCGCCAACAATCCGCCTCCATTCTTCTGATTCCTCCATATTCTGTACTTTCCTCTCTTGCTCCCAATCTTCTTACATCCTTCAGCACTTGGTCTCTCCACCGCAGCCTTGGTCTTCCTAAAGGTCTTCTACCATTGGGTCTTCATTATAAGTCAGTTTTATAAAGCTGAAGTTACCCCTTCTTCATACATGACTTAGCCAACTCGGTGTTTACTTTTTATTATTTAAATTATGTCTGGCTCAAGATAAATCTCTCTCAGTTCTCTATTTTTTTATCCTCCACACTCCTGCTTCATAAATAGGTTCTAATAGTTTTCTTATTGCCTTGTCTTTAAAAGTGATGAGTTTTCTTTCTGAATACTTTGTTAATACCCAAACTTCACAGCCATAAAGTATTATTGGTTATAGTATAGTTTCTTGATGAATATACGTGTATAAAATATGGTAAAAACTTTTACCTTTTATTATACCGTCTTGCGTATCAATATAATATTAGTAAAAAGCTAATTTCTAAGGGATTTTGGATGTTTTATTTACAATTTTATTTTAGCTCTTTGGGTCTTTCAGAACTAATCGCGATGCTTTAAGATTAAAAGATAAAATAGTGACTGGTACAAATTAAAACATGCGCCTTTTTATGGATTTAACTCAGTTGTGAAAAATACTATATCTTGTTAAATTAAAGGTTTCCGTAGAGTATCCTCTCAAACCACTTATTGAATTATACATCTAGTATTGATAGCGAAAACATTAAACTGGAAGTATGGAAGTCCACAGTTTGTAAGAATGGTTTAAATAAGAAATACTATACTTGCATTGGACTGCCCATTTGAATTTCTACTAAGTAAACTGAACAGAGCATTTTAGCATTGTTACTTTTTTTTAGGACGTTTCACTCAAAAGTTATCACTGGAATTAGTTGTTTTTAACAGTTTAAGCAATTTAGAGTCAAATTTCGCTGACAATCCCATTTTAAAACGAACTTGTAATAGTATATTACGTTACTAGCCCGGTAAGTGGTGTTTTACCGTGCGAGTACTTTAAAGCTTACCGGGCGAGTAACGTATGATACTTTACATCGTAATACATAGAATAGTTTTTAAATGCATGACACAATTTATTTAGGACATAACATAAATTATTTTTAAATAACAGAAAATAAAATAGATCGTCGCAGTTAACTGTTTATTTCATCAGCTGACTAAGTGCACGGTTAAAGTACATAACATTATTTTCCGTGCTTTGGCACGGTAAAAGGCAACTTTCCAGCCTGTTTCTGTGTAGTTAAAGTATTATTCATATCATATATGTGGCGATGATATCCTTTCGACATGGGCTTGTTCTATTCTTCGATCTTCCATTTCTCTCGTAATTAAGGCAATTCTATCTAGACAAAGGGAAAAACAAAATGGTAACAACAAAATGTAACAAAAGTAGTGTCCTCATGTATACATTTTAAAAGGTGTTTCGAGCTTTATTTTTTCACAAAATATTGTTACAATTCAAAATGTAGCTTCATTCATACTTATCAAGAACAGTTATCAGTAAATAAGATTTGTTTATGACTGGAATATAAATATCTTGTTCAAAATCCTTCAACCTTATTGATTTATCACTGAGATTAACTCGTAGTCTGATTCGCTGTTCAAAGATACAACACAGATCGGTGTAACTTTCCTCAACTGTTTATGAACATCGCAAATGTGAATCACAGAACCACAAAAAAACAAATGAACGACCTACATTCTCAACTTAAAGTTAAATCTCTTCGTCAACATTTGACATTATCTCCTCAAAACATGATGCTTCATAAGACCAGAATTGAAAACTTTTGATGTGTATGCTATTAAAGGTGTTATTACATAGTTTTTGTCTCTTGTTATTACAAAAGTGAAGGTGACTTGTACTTGTACAGTCGTGGGAATGTAACACAAGAGGCAGTGCGGGTTTCGGATGGGAGACTTCTCTACCACTCCCATCGCCCATCGCAAAAACCAGTTCCAGTTCTAGCAAACGGCCACTAGGCTCGGGGTCAGGGACAGCCGACGATACCAATGGAAATACAAACATCATCAAGTATCAATTATGTTAAGTGCTGTTTAAGACTGGAGATTCCCAACGTAGAAATCCTCTAGTGTAAAAGACAGAGTCCTTATTCAGTTGCCTATTAGAGCTGTTGGTTTAGTGTGTTTAGAACCGTCAGATACAATTTGACGCTGGTCCTTTACGGAATTTTAGACAATTGTTTTCGTCCGACACCTGTAGAAACTATACATCTTAAATAATCAAGCCTTCGTTTTATTTATCGTACAGCAAGAATGTGATATTTACTTGACACAGAACTAAATATTTTTACTATGCTGCGATAGATAGCTTAAAAAAAGTTTGCATTAAACTTCCTCAGTAAATCAATATATTCTGACCGCGCATTGATATCTATACCAATTTTGACTAGTTGCACTGGCTGCCATTGGAACGACGGCGGTATAGCCTCTGAAATAGCTACCACATATATTATATTACTGTAGTAGATCTCTTTGACTCGTAGTATCCCGTATCGCTCCCACTACTGTCGAGGTACACCAAAACCAAAACCTGTCTACTTTGTTGTTCAAGGTTAAATGTAACTTAAGTTCTGGATTTAGGTTACAACAACAAATACAATTTTTAATACAGATTATAAGCGTTTTATCAATGGCTATGCTATTATGGAAAATACAACTAAAGTTTCTGTTTCACCTAATCATTATAATAGTTGAAAAATAACATTTATTTGATATCATAACTAATAAAAGTCATTCTTATGTTACAGGGTTCAACCTGGTATCCAGCATGAGAAATGAGTGAGTGCTCCTGCGAAGCCGTACTGCTGGGCAGAGAACCGGTGAAAGGGACGGCCAACGCGGACAGTCTAGCAGGACAGATCCGCTTGGTCACCGCTCCCGGTCGTCCGGGGACCCTCGGCACCAAATGCCGGCTACGCTGCTCTAGGGACGGCATAGAGATCCGACCAGCGAAGCGACATGAAGACGAAGGGTTCGAGTCCGACGATGACGCTGTCTCTCAGACCTCATCGGACAGCAACTCTTCGACCTACTGTTTCGTGGAGGACCATGTGCTCAAAATCTCGGGTCCGGCGAGCTCAGGGTCCGCGGAGCCCTCCGTGGCCACTGACAGCGCCAACAGTAGCGGCGCGTCGGACAACGACGATGCTGAAAACTCTCTGAACCCTGTCCATCCTCTCCCATCACCTCCGTCCCACCCCCCTGCACTGCACGCGAAACCGAGAAAATGTTCCCCTGACGAATCCTCACCCTCGAGAGAACTGTACGCGTACAGCGATGTCGCCTTCTGCCATACGGACGCAGGGTACCCTAAAGTCCTTGTGTTGGTTATTAGAAAGAAATCTTTATCTATTAAAGAAGACGGACAATCCTCGACTGGACTAGAAGCCGTTATATTTCAGTGTAAAAGTGTACAGAGCGTAAGGGAAGTGTGTGCGAGCTATAAAGAATTTAGCCGCAGATTGAAAATGGACCTTCAATTCCGATATCCTCACAAAAGAAAAGAATCTTCTAATTCCTCGGGAACGCTTTACAGAAATGTATTTGACGTTTTACAAAATTCCATGACGACTTCTCCAGCAAATTCGACTTTTTTCAAAACCTCCCTTCATCACGTAGCTGACAAGACTCCTTCCATTATCAAAGAAGATTTTTCATCCTCTGATGCTAATAAGAAGTATAATTTAGTCCAACGGACAGACGGGGACGGTGTAACCCACATAGAAGTGTCCAAAGCTGCGACCGGCAACTACTTCGGCAGCGTGACGACTACAGACGAGTACTCCGGCTCATCCAGCATCATCAGCATCAGCACACCGGACGAGGGGAACTTGTTTATGTCCTCATCGATCGTCGTTCCCCACAGCCCTAGTCCCTCTTTCACCGAGACGTCTTCCAGCTCGGGAGAAATCGACGGAGTAATTTGCGCTGATATAGAATCTAGTCCAGAGTCAAACTCGAAAACCTTGCGAAAAACGACAAACCCTCTGATAGCCGAACCGAAAGATGAGAATGGTGAGAATAAAACTGACCCGCAAGTCAATCAAGACGTTCCTCCTAAGAGACCTCAGCGAGGTAAATACATAAAGAATAACGCGAAAGCGAAGCAATTGACGAAAAAAGAAGAAAAGCCGAGTGAAAACGAAAGTATCTTAAAAAAATCTCCAGCTCCTGAGCCACCGAAACAGTCAAGTAGCCAAGAGAAGGTAGTTAGAGGCCAGTTTATCAGAGTGAACGTGGACCAACAGCAACAGTCTCCTTCGCAGTTCTCTACTACACCCAGGCCAAGCCATCGACTGTTCAGCGAGTCGAGACCTTCCGGGCAGATGCTGTCGTACCCTGCCTGGAGCTTACCGTCACCGGTGACGTCAGTCTCGAGCAAGAGAGGACGAAGAACTAGAGAGGACGAGACAGACTACCGTAGCCGAGATGGGGGTTCCAAGGGTTACCAACGCCGCAGTCGTAGTAGTGGGGGAGGTCCTGGCAGAAGAACCACCAGTCCACCGGCGAGGCCTCTGGTCTACCGATACATAGACAATCTTCACCCCAAGCCTCTGTCCAACAAAGTGTTTGGTAAACTGAAGGAGATCGCCAACATTAACAACTCTTGTGTTGGGACCCTTTCTCGTAGAAGGAACAGCAGCGGGGATCTCTCCACCGTCCAGTTCTACACTTATTTAGAGCCTTCTCTCAAAGTGTCTACCACCTCAAAAAGCACAACCAACCTGAAATCCGTCATCAAAAAGAGAAATTGTAATGAAAACCTTGAACCGAAAAAAGTGACTTTTAGTGCTTACGCGACTGTACAAGTAGTGGACTGACTGTTAGTGTAAGGTTGTAACTAAAATTATTGTTGTAAATATGCTCCCAGGCATTTTAGTTAGGTAATTTTTCTTCAGTAAGCCTGTCTCTATTGTAATAATAAATACTTAATTATTACGTATCGATTTGACTTGAGTCCCATTTAGTCGCATGTACCTCCAGTGCAATATTGTGTTGACGTACGGGTTACCTTGAACACATTCAATTCCAAAATATTCGTTTTATTTATAGTTTTATAAACAAACATATGTTTTCTCAATACATGTTTTATAAAATAGTTTACATGTTTGTGTACATTTCTCATGAGAACCCAACACACAATCTATAATTATAGCTTTTAGTTGCCCTGTGGATAATCATAGCACACACTTCAGTGCAATTATGATTTATTGCATATATTCCATAATTACGTTGAAGTAAGCCTTTAGACAAAGCAAATTCATACAGTAGTTGCTTTATTAAGTTTTATTCAAACAGATTCACAATAAAATATGTTTGACACTTAGATCCACCCCCCAAAGATGTATCACCAGTAACCCAGTGGTACCTTAAGTTTGTTTAGAACGCGAAGAGTACAACTAATTCCTGTTTTGGTTGAATTCCAAAAGCCTGGATTAAAAAATATGAATTCTTCAAATTTTGTTAAAATATACCTACAGTATAAAAAAGCATTCCACACAACTTGGCTTTTGTTTGAGCTTATTTTAGGTGGTACTGTAATACGTTTACAATCGTAATAGTATTGTTATATGATGAATACTAGAACTGATATCGGTATGGATCATAAACATAAACAAATTACGTAACTGGCCCGAATCCTATACTATTATGGTTTAGACAGTTCCATTTAAGCAATGTTAAATACTGTTTACTTTCGGACTAATAACATCATTTGTTTATGATCCATACCGTGTATGTTCTAGTATTTGTGGTTTATATTATAAGAGGGATTATTACGAACATTTTCCGTGACTATTAGTGATTCTTTGAGATTTTCTGGATTGAAAATCTGAACTCATCTTCATGTAGAGATACCTGAATGTTAGAAGATCTGGAATATAAACCTAATCAAAGCTAAAAAAATAACAACAAAAACACAGATAACTGTATGGTAGTCAAAACAAGGAACAGAAAATCTTGAAAGGAAACAACAATTTTTACAATGGCACAATAGGAACGTTTGTGAAAGACAGTGGTAACCTTTCAAACGATCGAACGTCATTAAAACTGGATTGAACGTATTTTTAAACTGATTTGAATATAAAAAAATATTTTTTTAACCAAGGCAAAATTGGAAAAAATGAATACTAAAATCTTCGTGATGATAATCATTCGAATGATTGATTATTCATATACAATTTAGACATGCCACTTTTTTCAAGTGGAGACAGAATGATACAAGTTTAATTCTTTTAATAACATTATTAAATTGTATCAAATAGTTTTTTCCTCAGAAACTCCTCACGAACTGCATTGAGACATATTTAGTTTAAAGCATCATGAAATGATTTCTTCTTACGCAATTTAAAAATAATGTTACCACATGTTTCGTTTATATATAGAGAGATTTTGTGTAGAACTAAATCACGATTTTTATGGATCCTTCATCAGGATATCTATCAATATAATGGATTACAAGTGCAGAGAATGGTCTGCACTAGGATATGATTTAGTTTAGAGGATAGCTTTTCTATACATGTCTAAATTGTTACCTCGTTTAACATGTTAACATTTACCATCAAAACTACGAAAAATGCATTCATTTGAATGTACACAAACTTTGACTAGCAACTCACTAAACGAAATACGAGAGAAAATATTTCTGTACTTTAACTTGCATGCCTGTGGCTTACAACATTTCGTAATCTGGCTGTAATTAATGTCAATACTACTACTAATTATTATACTATTTATTCTGTATTTAGAATAGAATCAATTCACTTTCCCAAAATGAAAATGTATGAGGATCGTCAGATTGTGTTTAAAATAAATAAACTAAACTATACCTTTGGAGCTCCATATTCTCCGTAATCACCCGTGTTCGACAGACCAACCTACTAGGGCACTTCTGGTTGAAGGACATTCATGAAGAGGACATATGCTCCTAGAACAGCCTCAGTCCCTAGGGTTTTCGGCTCCCTGGACTGAAACATCACGAAACAACAACAAGGCTCAAATGAATTGGGTCCTAGTACAGCCTTAGTGGGCTAACACGTCCGCAATAAACATTTGATCAACATTAACTCACCATCACCAACAATGATTTTCTACAGTTTGATGTGTTGCTAGACTAGTGGTTAGCGTCTCGGACTTCGATGCGGGAGAGACGGGTTCCATCCCCGGCACATCCCCTAAACATTTTTCTCTTGTGACTCTCTTGTGAAATGTCACTGGCGTTGGAAAAAAAAATGAGTGGATATCACTGATTATGACTTAAAACATTCTGGAGGAGAATAATAGACCAATCTTACAGTGCATATCATAAAATCGGTAGCAGTCTGAGATTCTGATAAGAGGTACCTTTGAAGTGGTATAGTGCACAATTTAAGATCCACCCGTCTTCCCCACAAGTACACCGGGAAAGTAATTTGATAACTGTTAAAATTTTAATTAAATCTCATAAGTTTCAGATTTAACTGTTCCAGAACCTTTCACAGCTCCTCAAAGTTTCAAGTTTAACGGATTCCAATGAGACACGTTTCACCTTTCTACGACTTCCATGTTGGCTCCAGCTCGCATTGACACAAGGAAACTAGCAATTTTACACGGGAGTTTAAAGGGGGAGTACCTCCTTTTTGCATTCGTAGTCTAATGAAAATTAGTTGTTGGAAAATTGAAAAATTATCTCCATTGTCCAAAATGGCAACCAACTTTAATGTTTCCAATGGGAAAGCCTTTATTTTTGTTTTATGGGTTTCTTTTAATATGGCTTCTTGTATTCGGAATATAGACTTTCTAAAGTTATAATTTCAAGTGTCCAATTTCAAAAGTCTTATGGAATACCCTTTTCTCAAAGTTTAACTTTAAAATTTCAAAATAGTAAGTATAGGTACAGATAAAGGTATAAGATACAGACATCTTCGTGTGTCTGTTGTATTCTTAACCGCTCTAATTTACTGTCTCAGTAGACATATTGAAACATACATTTATCACCTAACTGTAGAAGGGCTAAAGACTAGCAGTGTTTGACGATTGAAAGAATCATAGACCAATGAGTAGACCTACTCTTTAATCTATGATAAAAGGAAGTGTGTATAGAAACAAATACAACATCATGAAGGTAGGCTACAATAAACATCCAATAGCTTTTGTAGACCTGACAAATGAATCATAGCATAAGTTTTTGGACAAAACGGAACTTGGATGTGATTAACACTTGGACAACACCGCTAAAATATCCATAAGTACTACATTGAGTCAAAGATGAAAAATAGAACGCAGGTCTAACATCCACACCATCTTACAGAAACAATACCTAGTATTTCAACTATAGATCAAACTGTTTTCAAATTATATCAAAAACACACTAATTGTCAGAGGACATATTTTGCGGGGTCTTAGTCAATCTGTAAATAACAATCAATTGATAATGAATTGTTATTCTCATATATTGTAACATCTCAATGCGGCGGAGAGTTGTGAACTCATGCTACTATACTCACACTCATGTATTAACACATCACTTCAATCTATGAACAAATGAAAATGTTCACAAATATTGATCCCTCTAGTGCAAACGTTGATGATATTTCATAGCTAGTGAATAGAACGGAATGATTCGTTGTGGTTGAAGTGGTATAGAATTACTGTTTGTGCAAACTATAATGATTATTAAATACACACAATAACAATATATATATATATGGTAAAAAGATATATACATGGTAAAAACTCCATGGGCAATGGAATGATTAGTAAAACGATAGTTTGATCAACTTTTCAAATGATAATTAATTTGGTTGTCCATGGCCTATTTTACTTTATTTGAATACATTCCCAATATCAAATAGGAAAATCATTGCTCACATATTTTTTAACAAGTGACGAATTTGAATTATTTTTGTGGACTTTTGGCCAGCATACAGAGAAGTCTACTGTATTTCCAAGGATGTCAAAAGCTTTCAACTAATCGAAATGTTTTTAAGTTGCTTTATATCCGTTGAACAGTAGGAAATAGTTATAATTGTTTACGGGCATTACTACTAAGGGTATCACTATGCGGGTCCCGGATCGATAGTAGTTAGTACGGCCATGAGTATTACTACTAAAGAACTGCACTACAAGGCTATAGTGTGGCACAAGTTTGTCCTTGTTGGAGAAGAAATCCATTAGGTCAAAATGTCCACACTAAAGGATCACAGGAACTTTGACTGTATTACTTGTTTACTATACAAGTAACCTTAAACATTGCCACAGCCTGGTAAAACATTATTAAACAGTTTTAACCTGCTCATTTAATGCTATAAACACCTCCTGTTATCCATGACATTATCTTAAATTAATTTCGAACATGTGTAAAATTATTAATTTAATGGATTCAAGAGTTCGTAGGGAGTTATATTGTTTTAATTTAATACCAAACATGATATAAAATCATGGTTTTTCGATAGAGTTATTATTGGTGTAAATAAACACTTTTATAAAAAATAGTTAACTACTAATTTTGGTTTACCGGTACTGTGTTCGGAAGTCGACAATTACAAACCATTGATAGTTTTTTGTCACATGTCCAACTACCTAACAATATATATTTCATAAAAAATATCTCTTTACACGGTCGCACCATTCCTCAAACACTTTGACTACAGGATAAACACTTTGAGTAGGAAGTCAATCTAGGTTAATTCTCTCGTAAATGGAGTAAAAGTAAATCCACTCCGTCATCTAAGGACTTCCACTGGTCGTTGAAAGTGAATTGATCAAATTTAAATGCATTTACAATCCCGTTCTACCGAGGCCTCATCTGGGGACGTATCAGGGTTTGGGTTTACCGGTTTGTGGGGGAGGGATAGCAGATCACCTCGAAATAATCCTGCTGAAGGATTTCGTGTGTATTATGTCGCCAAGACAACTAAATCCCCTTGGAGACTTATTTATAATACACGACAAACGTCATTTCGTAAAAAAAGTTTAAAAAACAAAGTGCTTTTACGATACTGGGTTAGGACACCAAACTACCGTAAAACGTAAGCCACAGGATTAAAACACCTGTATAAGGGTTAACGTGTGCATGTAGTAGGTTGTAAATGATCTCTCGTCCTTGTGTTATTATTATTTTTCTTATAACTCAGGTAAGGTGTAAAAAGGACCTTGAGCCCTTGCATTGCATAAATAAATTAGGTAGTTTCTTTTAATTTAATGATATTTAATTTTATTCTTTTACGTAGCTTCAAAGCTAAACACTATTTGACTTTTTTATGTAAGCATATGCTATTAGGTTAAAGGCAATGTCTTTTGCAATTTTAAATTTATATATCTTATTAATTATACCCAAAAAATGTTGTCTTGGATATCGAATTTTATTTACCACTAAAATCCATTGCGACTCAACTGTTATGAAGGAAATATTTAGGACCTATACAATGATAAAAGCGTTAACAAATAATTTTCATTAATCAAAATGTAACCAACACAACACTTTAGGAATCGGCAAAAAAGATCATAGTTTGAAACATTTGCATGCATAATAAAAAGAAGAGAACAAAGTAACGACTGGTAACAACATACCGGTAATATAAATATAAGAACACGTTGTATTAAATATTTTTACCGTACTATAGATTCCTCTATAATCAGTAGTTACTTAAATATTTAAGTACTAAACACAGTGCTTAGTATTTCATTTATTCTTATGGTGTAAAGGTTTATTATTGCTTTTTATCAGTGGAATATTTAAAGGTATTTCATTTGTGAGCTTTATTTATCTATTTCATCACAAGTTCTTGATATTTTATTAAAACACTATTCATGTTGTTGCAGAAAACCTAGGTAACTAACAGACATTATGTTATTTAGATTGGTAATAAATCAGTCTTTTTTAACAAAAGGTTGTAATTTAATATAAACTAAGAAGACAGTGGAAATAGTTTTTTTTTTTTTCAGCAAGATTGCTGCGGCGGTGTAATCGCTTATTTAGTTACATTATTTTTTTTTATCTTTAAAATTAAATATCCCAGACATAAAGGTTTTAAAAATGCAGAAAAATTTATTTCCATCAAGTTGTGGCTGCATTTAATATACAACTTGGGTGTTTAAAAGCATATTTACTTATTTTTATTTTTTATTATTTTTAAACTTCAGTATTATATTAAAACAACCCAGGCAGTAAAATTGTGACTAAATTTCGTAAGTGGATAGTGGATCGTGAAGAGATAAATATGCCGTCCCTTGTCAACCTTTGTCAACCCCATCTCCAGGCCAGAGCGGTCAAAGGGTCCCCGGTCGACCCCTCATTAGTACGGGGACCACCGGTCCTCGCCTACCAAAATAGGTAAAGGATTGTCAGGTAATTTTGAGCCGGGGACCCTCTGACCGTCTCCCGTTGGGGTTCCTTTTGGGCTTATTCTACAACAAAGGAATTACTTGAATAATGCTATATATGAAACTTAACAATATAGTAATCATACTTAGGAAATACAAAGGCTTACAATGGCTTCAGTTCGTCACGATGTGGCAAACATTGACTTCATAAATAGCGTGATTTATTTAAATTACACATTATACGAGTACCTAATGTACTCGAGCATTTTTTCACACTGTATATTATTATAGCTAATTGGCTTCCAAATAGATTATTGAATATAATGATTGATTTGAGTAAACATTGTATTCAAACTGTTCACTCAAATCAATCATTCTATTGAATGATCTGTTTAGAAGCCATACAGTTATAATAATATAAATTATGGTTTCTTGGTTGGTAACGTAAGTTTGAAGAACAGTTCCGAAAAAATCCTCTATTCATGAGCTGATACTCATTACAATTATATACTGATGTTTGTTTGTGTTAACAAATCTGTCTTCACGTGTTTTTACTGTCACCGGTTTTATTGCGTTTTTGGGGTCAAGAGACTTGTTTCTTCACATCGCAAAGGTTTTCTGGCTACATCAACTTGTAGAAACACATACCCGTGATGTTTCCCAATAATATAAATTTTGTCTCCAGTGCTGGCTGGGGGAGGGGGACGAGTGCCAAAAACCCACTTTCGGCCATAATTAAAGATGAAAGCCATGGCGCTGCCCAGAGCTCCAGGCCTTGCCGCACCTGATTATGCGCAAGCGTACATCCCGCATCCCCGCCAGAAACCTCTTACTTTCATTGCAGACTTTGATACTGGTCACTGGTCAGCTGGGATCAGGGAGCAACTTACTTTTCCTCTCCACGTTCTCTTGGGAAAGTATTGGAGGAATCAAAATACATTCCATGTTTGCCTTAATTATTTGTTCATTTGTCATCAAACATAATAAAACACTATAATACCAGAACTACCAGTTGTAACTAAATTTGTTTTCAAAAATAAACATAGTTCAATTAACGACTCACATAGCATGCTACAGTCTAAGATTGTAAGTCTTTCGTTTGGATTTTGTTAAAGTGACGTAAAATGCTTTATTTTACAATAAATTGTCCTTTAGCTAGGCTCGGATGAGAAGCTCGTGTATTCGACAACAATCTGTAATTTATACCTGCGCACAGCTAACATGTGAATGGAATTTATAGTTCCTTTCGTAGTCAATGGTTCCACACATAGGCTAGAGGTTTATTCAACGGAAAATGCAATTTTAGAAGTGGCCGCCAACATTTTACAAAGAAATCGTGCTATTGGATGTTTAGTACAATTGAGCAGCACAGGTTACAATTGCTGGACCTTCAGTTGATTAATCATATAATTAGGGTCAGTAATCAATAAGTGGTTGTTTACCCGGTTAATTATCAGGTTTGAGGTGCGAGCTTCACATTAACGGGTCGTCGCCGTCACCCGTCTCGCCTGTACACTTTCACTCCCTCCAAATTAGGAGCTCAACATTTCACTGAACTTACACACCTTCCCCTACATTTTACCCACCTTTCCGCCAGCCCTATTTTTGTCAACCCTTTACCATTTCGTATCATTATTGAACTAGATAATCTAATTGGTTTATGGTAAGCCTGCTGACCTGTAAAGAAATATATACAGTCTTTTTCGCTATGAGCTTTTTAGCTGCGAGCCACTTGGAAATTCTTTGCTTGTTTAACGTGATAGTGTTTTGTGGTTCTGATTGGTCTAAAAAATATTTTGACCCAGACATTTTTGTACGTTTTTCCTGTTTATTTATAATATAGGGTTGTTCTTTTGTAATTAATTTTATAGCTAATTTTTATCTGTCTTCAATTTATATGTGTTTATTAAATGTAATCGTGTACACAGTTTTACTTATGTAAATATACGTTCGTTAGTCAAATAATGTATTGTTCTCATTGTGCTTTGATTGTATTCAATTGCATATTCAGTACAACTTTGTGTGGCATGCTTTTAAACCGATCCTAGCCAATGTATACGGGAATACTATTTTCATCCAATTGGACATTTGGAAAATTCACCTTGGTAGTATGTGAGCCAAATTCACCGTAATATTTTATTTCCGATAATTTAATGATAGGCCACCAATCACCCTTCACTTACAACTTGCGATTTGTCCTCTACAAAATCTATTTTACCAGCTAATACTAATTTGCTGGACTGCTTTAGTTGTTTGTACTCCGCTCATTATTTAAATAATTTTTTACCATTTCGGCAACAACTTTTAGTTAAATTCGTATTTTTAGGTAGTGCAACTACAAAGGTAAAAGAACACATACATTAAGTTAAGTTTGATAAAAAATATAATAGCTAAAAACTGATTGCTGATTCATTTAGAACGCATACATATATGAATGTTGATACTGTTAATTTATACGTATTGCAGTACTCATTTTCACTGTTTCACTTAGTTCACTGGAGCTGTTTATAGAATGGCTAAACAATACGAAGTTTTCAAACAATAAACAGTCACCTGACTAGAAGAGTAAGTGAAACTTAAGGAATAAATTCTTTGAACTTTCATTCCTATTTCTGTAGAATCAAACGGTTAAGAGCGCCACCGTCAGTTGTCCGTTATCCTAAATTACAACGATAGGTTTCTAATTCTAGTACCATTACATACTATGAGAATACATACCTCTAGAATCGTTTCCGTTTATCGACAACGAAGGATTGTTGTAAACCCCTACTCAATATTTAGGTATATGAGAGTCTATAAATACAGAAAATTCACCATTGCAAGCTAGGTATATACAAGAAAAATACGACTCACCTACTCACTACTAATCACTATACTTCTCAGAAAAAATAAATTGCAAATCAAACGTAAGTGACAATTAGCTATACGCTTCTTCTTCTTATCTGAACATGTTTAATAATATAACAACATTGTAATAAAATGTGTGTTTCAACAAAGTACTGTATACAATCCATCAAATAAATATAATATTATAAATACTACAAATGTAAAAAGCCTAGAAACAATTAATAAAGAAAAAAACATGACAGACGGCAATACTATTCCCCATTACATTTGGTCACTTTGATAAGTTGATTCAATTAGTGTTTTTTCGGCTTTTAACTTTGTGAAAACGCATCCTAGAACTCATTCATGTAAATACGGTATAAGAAAACCTACTCCACAATTATGAATTCAAAAATGATTCTCGTACATAGTTGCGGACGGCAATGACCGATTACAGTAAAAGCTCAACCAATTATTGGAGGATTTCTTAAATAAATCTTAGTATCAGCGTAATTTTTATGTAATTTAGTAGCCAAGTCAATGTGCACCCACCCAATTACTTTGTCAATCTTCAAATAACCAAAACTCTTCAAATAAGATTGAAAATAAATAATGTTTTAAACTCTAACAATCGGCAAAACTATTAAAAACTATCAAGATAACAATCCTCTCAAAAAGGCGGGTATTTAGTCAACAATATTAAATTTGGGAAATGTTTTAAGCATAACGATCAATAGTCTAATACAGAATATAGATATATGTCTCAATATAAAGTTGTGACCCCCAACTTCACCTCAGGACTTAGTGATGTGATCACTGTTCAACAGTATGCTATAGGTACAACCCCACACATAATATCAGATCTCAGTGATGTGATCACTGTTCAACAGTATGCTATAGGTACAACCCCACACATAATATCAGATATCAGTGATGTGATCACTATTCAACAGTATGCTATAGGTAAAACCCCACACATAATATCAGATATCAGTGATGTGATCACTGTTCAACAGTATGCTATAGGTACAACCCCACACATAATATCAGATATCAGTGATGTGATCACTATTCAACAGTATGCTATAGGTAAAACCCCACACATAATATCAGATATCAGTGATGTGATCACTGTTCAACAGTATGCTATAGGTAAAACCCCACACATAATATCAGATATCAGTGATGTGATCACTGTTCAACAGTATGCTATAGGTACAACCCCACACATAATATCAGATATCAGTGATGTACACGATTAATGGTTAACTTACCGCGACGTTTTTAAGCTATTTTAATCACTGTAACTCAATTTACAATCTATGGATGAGTTTGAGCACTAATCCTTTTATGTTATACGTACTTTCTCGCCTGATGACGGGATTGAGTCCAGATCCCGAATGTCAAAAATTGTTTTTTTTTACTAGTCGTGATGAATCATGTTCTCAATACCTTCAAATAACATAGTTAATATGGTCACCTCAGATCGTAGAGATGTACTGATCACTGATCACTGATCACCACAAGACCAGTGTGCGGTGTGTGTTGGTGTGTGTGTGTAGAAAGTGACCGATGGTAGGAGGTGGCTGGTAGGGGTCTCATGGGAAGTGTGCCGTCTGCAACGTGTAGGCATCCTATAGCCCACTTATACTATACTTGCGACTCTGCAACCAGTAACCGACCTTGCAAATATGTCTATTGTTTGCCAAAATTGATTGCAATTTTTATATTTTTACTTATGTTAAGCAATAGTTTTATTTTAAAATTTTGTGATTAATGAGTTCCATATAGATTAGTAGTATTTATATTGGTACGTGACCATGATATAAGTGTCGAAAGACACAACAGTGCTTGATAATTTTAGTAACATTTATGGGAGGTATTCAGATAAAAAATACTCCTCATTCTTAGATTTATAATCCAAGGTTTGTACCCAATCATGACATAATAACACATGATTTATCATCATTCTTTCGAAAAAGAACACTGCTAATTAAGTTATATACCTTGAATATAATGATTTTTGGTAAAATTATGACATCCAAAATACTCATGTCCTAACCCGATCGGTTTATGTGTTTTTGACAGTATGGAAATCAATACCCAGAAATAAACTATCTAACCTAGTCTAGGTCTGAGCTACTTGAAGTACTAGCTCATGTAAAAACCCCTTGCATTTAAAATTGTTAGACACACTGCAAAATCACAGGCCAAACAATTTTTCAAGAAATAGTTATTTGTGTAACTAATGTGCGAAGTGGCACTTTGCTGCACATGAGAGAAATGTTTTTACACGAGCCGCAGGCGAGTGTAGGAAGATTCTCGAGTTGGGGTAAGCCCATTGCGCTCGTTTTACACATTATATTTTTTCTACAGTTACTATAAAGCATAGAAATAGTAAGTCTTTCAAACACTAAACAACACGATTTAGGTTAGGTTAAATCCAAGCGTTGGACGAAGTGGGAAACACTGTACCAGCTGATCGTAGTCAACTTATTTTCAAACGTTCACGTATTACGTGCTTAATAAAAGCAAACTGTTTTCTGTTTTTTGGTTGGAATACTGGAGTGCGACAAAAAAATGACCGAGGCAAGAGTACAATGAGTGCGGCAAAAGTAAGTAAATGAAGCAATTAGCTACTTTGCGTGCTATAATCAGTACAAGAAAGCCCGCTTTGTCTGTCAGGTAACTATAAGAAAAATACTAAGCTTAGTTTTGTCATATATGTAAAAAATAAAACCATAGTGACATGGGGCTGAAAATGCATTTTGTATATCATCTTTTATATTGGTATGCAAGTATGATTATAATGGCAGAGTTAAGCGTTTAAATAAGAATAAGTTTGACACGTTGTGTAAGTTATGGTGTGTTGTATGATGTCAGGAAATATCGATCGAACTTCCCTTTATGAAGATTATTAACTCCTTAAATAACTACAAATACCAGGTAGTCCACATACTATTCTTTATTGCCGTAAAAAATTGTTACATCCAATTGCTAGCATTAGAGACATTGTAAGTATTAGTTAGTTATACAATTAAAAATATATATATATATATGGGTATATATATAAAAGACTAAAACTGTGTATACTTAGCTTGTTTACATGAACTTTTACAGAATGACGTGATAACGATGCTGTAATATTAATTTATATGAGGGCCCTATTGTTAAAAGTTATAATTATTTTACTGTGCAAAATAAATTTCCTTTAAATAGTATTTCACCGAAATATAGCTATAAATATAGTCTAGAATTTGTACAATCACCACACCAGCTACGTCAGTTTAGCCTGTACCACAGATTAGCACTAGTTAGCAATCACTAATTAACGGACGAGTGACATTTGAGTGTTTAAAAGTCACTGATAATAGTGAGACATAATATGCTTTGACAGCTAGGTACCGTACCAACTGATTATGTTCTAAGGTTTTGATTTCCAAGTCATATGATTGATGTAAGAATCCAATTACCTTACAGTTGATACGTGTTAGTTCGGTCTATTCATAGAATCTTATAACGTAAAAATCTAATTCACAATTTCGAAGGATTTGTTATAGTTTCAAACATGAAAACAGGAAAAAATGCTGCTATATAGATCCTTAGGTACCGCCCCACCAACACAATAACAACTTCAAATTGAAATGAACAATTTTCTATTTCCATTTTCCTAAATGATAATTTCTATGTTATTGAGGCGAGACATACAATGGGATATAATACACAACTAATCTCAGTAACTAAACATTACTATACGGGATTATATTATTTGGCAAAACAGCGAGCGAATTTTAAATTGAGAAAATGTGAAGCTAATGTTTTTGACTTCATCTGATGGGCTATTAATTAACAGCTGTGTCTAAGGAATATGTCGGCATTAGTCACTAACAAGACTACAAGATCGCGCCACTCATCCTACACTCATCCTTCACTCATATTTGGGTTAAACACGCACATAGTGGCGTTCCCATCTTAAATAATTGATATTGATATTTGTTGCCTTAGGAATGGAACGACAGTACGCTAATCTCACAAAGCATGTATTAAAACGGCAGTTTTCGCTGCAGTATATCGAAAGTACGTTTCGGTATTGTCTAGCCTCTGTATTTGTGCCGCTAAGGTTCGCCCACCAGGCCGCCGACTGCAGACTGCCGATTCCTCATCGCCGGTTGCCGTTTTCCTTGGTCATGTAAGGACCGCTCCAATAAGAGCAAGGCTGTCAGGTGCCCGCGCCTGCACCTAACATACTTAATTCCTTAAACGATTTATCGATGCCAAATATTTATATCTTGGCTAACCTTCTATTTGCCACTTGAATACGTAATTTGGCTTTTTAAATGTCAAGTGATACATGCCGCACATGTCATTGTATCACTGTAATTTTTTTTGTATACGCTGGTCAATATCTTCTCCCTGATCTGGTATTGCTTCGATTTCATGAATAGAGTTATTAGTTAACAAAAGGTGAATAAGTAATTTTGTAGTGGTTATAAAATAAAGAAATGGTTATACTACAGAAAACCCGAAATACAATAAAGGTTCGTTCCACTCTGGTGCTCATTAATGTAATGTCTTGATACCAATGTTATCCATCAAAGATCAAATCATGCTTAATGCCTACTGTTAATGTGTATATCTTTATATTACGAAGAAAATGTTTGTGTCAGGCAAAATACACCTTTCCCGTTGCCACAAACTAAATAATTACTCGTTTCTCTTAATATCCGTTGTTTTGGATGTACTTGTACAAAAATAATTTTGTACCAAAAAGTAAATTTGGCAAAATAAAAAATTAAAATCAAATTAGAACCTACCACGTGGTTCCACAAGCTCTGGCAAGGAGGTGTAAATTGTTATGCATTATGCAGTGTAGTTTTACTACTCTAGTTGTTGTTGTTAAGGGTATAAAGTATAGCGTAGACTCTTAATTTGTCCAGCTAAAAACAACACCGTTTTATCAGTTTTAACTAATAAAGGTCGGTTCACACAGTTCGGCACGTCACAGTTCAGTCACATCAGTCACCTAAAAGTAAAAAAATATTCTTTAATGGATTTTCTATTGCGCTACTACACTCATCCGGCGCAGATCCTTCAGTTCCTCTGCCGGCGTCCGGCGGTCAATAGAATATTGTGTTTTAAGAAACAATTCTTGACTGTAACATCACTGTAAATAAACTGGCAAAAAATGACCGAGACCAACTAAAAGGGCAGTTGACTGAGGAATTTTGGATGCAACTGAGACCGAACTGTGAATGGACTGATGGGTGTGAATCGACCTTTACTCTATTCATTAACTCGATATAATTCCGGATCAGTGAGAAAATAGCTAGTATAGGTTATAAGAAATCAGCAACACGCATTTATTCGTGCTGAACTTTCGGTTTAGACTTAAATTATCTGACAAAAGAAATTATGCTGACAACTCTTTCAGCCAATCATCAAAACCTGGGTTTGAAAACTGCTTCCCTCTTGTTTAATGAGAGGAACTCACATTTTCCTGTAATAATTCTAGGAATATTTCGTTGCTTGTGAAGGATAACTAACTAGTTCTACATGCCAATATGAAGGTTGGTAGGTTTGTTACTACTGTATTTCAAAGTCAAGTACTACAGATGCATTTCTTTATGCCATCGTAGCGACAAAAATGTTTATTACAAACACATAGTTAGGATACATCGACATCATCTGTTAGACAGGTGACAGCCCTGTCGCGTATTTATAAAACTGGTCACGTTCATTTTTGAGTCAACCCTTTATGAGAATCGTTTGACTTTCAAATATTGTTAGTAATATACAACTAAACTTGGTTTTAGCCAACGCTGGTATGCACAATAATTTACTAAGGGTACATAAAAATACGCCTAGTAACACTTAAAACACACTTATATTGTTAACTCAGAAGACAGTATATATACATATATATATATATATATATATAAGATTGTAAGTGGAGATCGATTTCCATTGTACATTCTAAGTATCATCAGACCCAATAGGCGAATGACTATAATGCATTTAATAATTGATTTTAAGTTTTGATATTATTGGTCAAATTAAAGATTCCAAATATTCATAGTTAACCAATGAAAGGCGTTAATGTAAATATAAATGAACAATAAACTTTTCCAAAGCCAAAGAGAAAACAGGAATAACCAAAACATGTTTTGAAAGTTTATACATGCATTTTTTATTAGCATGAGCAACCTGACTATTTTGTGATGAATCAACATTGCTATGTCATCAGGAACAAAAAAATACCACTTGAATACAATCCACGTTAAATCAATAAGAAACTACTTATCATATTATATACAATTACATATCTCAACACTTATACAACACTCCCCGGAATATAATCTTGAGTTTGCTCATACAGTAATTGTTACTCCATTTACAAATTTTTGATCATTGTTATTAGTTAATGTGGTAGGGCTATTTATTGTTGTCTATTGTCTTAGTAAAACGTTATACTTATCAAGCATTAACTCGACACTAAAATGGCACAAGTAAATAAATAAATGGGTTATTGGAAGCCTGACCTTAATTGGAAGAACTATCTTTTAAATTATTTCAGCATGAGGTTTTTATGATTGGTAGGTGCGAATTGCCAAGTTCGTTTGGGGACAGGCCCTAGATGAGTCATTGTCATCAGTGGCTGGAACCATTAAACTAAGAGCCATAAGTCAACCCTTCTAACTAAAAGAACTACTTTTTTGGCTTCTTAATAATAGAACAGATGTTTCCACAAATCATTACAGCATTTTGTTTATTAAATTCGAAATGCAATGCAAAAACCAGTTAACCTAAGTTATTTAAAATTGCAAATTGAAACTGGTACAAACGTCTAATAATATTTTTATTACTAAAATACATTGATTTTACATTTATGGTAAATAGTACAGGCCCAGTTTGATTTTAACTGATTCAATTTCAAATAATTAAAGTATGAAGTCATTGTCTGTTTTGTGATTTAATCAGTCGTCGTGAAATAGAAATGTCTAAACTGTAAAACCATAAAAACCCAATTCTACATTGTTATACTAGACGTTACAGTAAGGAAATTTAAACATACACTTTTCGCAACCCAATAGTATGTTGTGATTCAGGGACTTTGTTTTTTCCCTATTTCTTTTACTCCTTAATTGTTTTAAATGTAAAAGTTTAGTTCCTTCAGTTTCGAAAACGTAGGCACTAAGCATGAAGAACCTACTCACTGCATCATGATAATTGCAGGCGTCACAGGCAAGGCATATTGCACAGTATTGTAAAATATCCCAGCCGCAGCAAACTTGCAAACTGAGTGAATTTCCATTCGCCTGAATGGATTTTCACAAATATGTCCTTAAACCTTTATTCCCTATTAGCTTTATTAGCTATTCCTTTATTAGCTTTATTCCCTAGTTAAATAACATTACTTTTAGCAAGTACTTAAGTTTGCTGCTACAGGGAAGGTAATAAAGTGTGTTTTTTTTTAATGTTAATAGATTTGTACAAAATAAATACATTTGCCAAATTTGATTAAAATATATCCATGCATAAGCAAACTACAACAGATTACTTATTTGCCATAAAAGTTACATAGGCATTTTAAATTCACAATTTGTTGAATTTTTCCGTGACCATTAACCGCACAAAAATACTTATTTACATTTAAAAAGTTATTTTGTTTTTTTAGCTTTATGAAATAGTTTGGAGAAAAATTTGGATATTGTGTGTTATGAGGGTCAAAAATGAGAAATACCCCCGTCGCTAAGCAAAAACCTGTAGTCTAGTGAATTTCCGTTAGTCTGATTCCATTTACACTAAATATTTCCTTTAAAATTTCAGATTTATTTCTTTTTTAAATAAAATTATGTTTGCTACTACAGGGAAGGTAAAACTGTAAAGAGTGTATTTAGTAAAATATCAGTAGATTAGTATGAAATGAAGAAATATTGAAATATTGATAAAAATGTATCCATAAACAAAGAAACTAACAGTTAACTTATTCTCCATAAAAATAATTTGTGATTTAAACTAATTGAATTAAAAGATTTTTGATTTTTCCCGTAACCATTTAGCGCCCAACAACGCTTCAATAAACAATTTTTACAAAGTTATATATACAAAGTTGTATACAATGTTCTACAAACTGGTTCAGAAAGAATTTGCAAAGTTTTTTTGTTTTGATGGTCAAAAATGGGAAAACCCAATTTTTCTTCCGTAAACCCCCCGTAGTACGATCATACCTGTTTGCTAACTCGTTCGAATAAACGTAGGTTATTGTACATGTTTGTACCAAATTAAAGTCGGATAATTTTTACTAGAGTGATCGTGCTAATGGACACATACTATACAATTATCTATATGAATTTGAACAGATCCTTTTTTAGCATCTAGGGACATAAAGTAAAAAACTGTCCAAGGTTTTACCGTGAGACCTATAGTAATAACTTATTCTCTATACGGGAGTCTTTTATGCTGCGTTATGAACAACGTCCGTAAAATGTCGTGTACTCACTTTGAATATTAATTATAACACATTTGAAAACTAATGAGTGAACCCAGTATCAGCGTCCAGGTGTGAAGGGCCACCCAGCGACCAAGAGGAGACAAAAAGTAAAGTTTAAAACAAAACTTAAAGTTCAAATGTTATGATTTCGTAAAATAGCCTCCTCTGTATTTTAAATTTGCATTTAGTTTTGCATCGAATCTATTTTCATCATGAAAGGCCTATGAATAATGTCCAATTATAAAGACATATCTTATACAAGGACCCCAAAATACATTTTGTTGACTATTTATTCAACAGTTTTAGTTTTAAACATGGCTAAAACAATTGTTTAACGTTTCGGGTGCGTACTCTTCAAAACCATTATTAAGCATAAATGAGTACCATGCATAAATTTAAACAAGTACCAGGGGACCAAGCTTTGCTCGGGGAAATTATTAGTATACTCTGAGAGTATTCTTTGGTCAATGTCATCTATCAAAAATTGTATTATTAGATTAATAAACAGATCAAATCAAACACGACAATTGACAAATCAAGAACGACAAAAGTGAAAAATAATACCCCCGCCACAGCAAACCTGCTGTCTAAGCGAATTTCCATTTGTTTGAATTGATTTTCAATCGATCTATTTCAATAACAATAGGTTTAACGAGTACCTAGGTTTGCTGCTACAAGGAAACTAATAAAGTGTGTGTTTTAAATAAAATAATTATTGCTTAGTATAAAATGAATATATTTGCCAAGTTTTATCAAAAGATATCCATAAACAAGCAAACTACAACATTTTACAATACTCTCCATAAGAATAACATGGGAATTTAAAATTTACAATTTTTTTAGTTTTCTCCGTAACCAATAACCGTACAAAAACACTTTGATATACTGAATTGTTTGTTTTTTAAGCTCTTTAAGAAGGTTTAGAGAAAAATTGGGAAATTTTGTGTTTTGAGGGTCAAAAGTGAGAAAAGCCTATTTTTACCCCATAAAACCCTGTTCCCATGGTCCGATCATGCTGGATCGCGAACTCATTCAAGTTTATCCCGCCTTACACCTTCAAACCAAATTTCATCAAAATCGGATAAAAATTACTCAAGTTATCGTGTTCACGGACACACACACACACACACACACACACACACACACACATATATATATATAAATTTGAACGAATGGTGTTTTTGGCCTCTGGGGACATCAAAATGAAAAAGTAAATCGGTCCCGGGCCTAAGTCTTACCATGAGACCTACGGTAATAGCTACTTCCCTATAGGGAAATTCGCTAATAATGAAGTGAAGTGCTGAGGTGAGTAAGTGTGATGAAGTGACTGAGTGATTCCATACCTGGTATTGAATATAAATATGTTAGTAAATTAATATTAAGTATTCGCGAGTGAGCTGAAAGCAAGATACTGTATTTTTAAAGTTTCTTGCATTGTACCGACAATATCGTTGTAGGTCTCCCCGATGTCTGGAATTTATGTGATGCACTCAATTTTGGGCTAACGTGATTGAATAAGGCCATATTTGTAGCACACCTTATACCATTGCACACTACAAGTATAGTGTTGTAATGCTTATACAGGATGTGTTGTAGTGCTTATACAGGGTGAATAAAAAGTCAAGACCCCCCATCTAATATTTTTCTAAGTAAATATACAGAGATATCTTTTGGTGGTCATACAATCTTAGAAGGAAGTTTAATTTTATGATTTTGAAAATTGTGAGGGTCACCAAAAAATAGAGGATTTTGGGGGCAACTCAACATGTTTAAACGTATATTCCCTTCAAGTAACATCTCATCTAGTTTAAAAAACTTTAAAGAATGGTGAAAACTAGAGTTCGCTATCTCTTCTCTATCTAAAATGGTAGCCATGTATTGAAGTCTAGACATTAAAAAGATAAGAAAAATCAATATAATGGTAATTTTGGCTACCATTTTGGATAGAGAATAGATAGCGAACTATGGCTTTCGCCATTATTTATGTTTTTGTAAACTCTTGAGATGAGATGTCACTTGAAGGGGGGTTACATTTAAAATTTTGAGTTGCCCCCGAAATTCCCCATTTTTTCGGGACCCTCACAATTTTCAAAATCATAGAATGAAACTTCCTGCTAAGGTCGTACGACCACCAAAAGGATATCTCTGTATATATTTACTTAGGAGAAAATTAGAGGGGAGAGAAAATTAATGTAAGATTAGACATCTTTTAACTGTTGACAGACTACTATTTGGATAGAGAATAGATAGCGGGCTCTGTTTTTCACCATTCTTTAGGTTTTTGTAAAAATTTCAAAATGAGATGTCACTTGAAGTAGGATTACGTTTAAAAATTTTAAGTTGCCCCAAAATTCCTCATTTTTGTGGGACACTCAAAATATTTAATGTCATAAAATGAAACTTCATGCTAAGCTTGCACAACCACCAACAGGATATTTCTGTATATTTTCTTATAAAACTATAAGATCGGAGGTCTTGACTTTTTATTCACCCTGTATAGTCATACACAAGCCCCAACGTAATTATTTATAATTATTATTGATACCAATCGAACATACAAAGCACCAAAATGTTTATTTTTATTTTAGCGAATTTCCCTATAGGGAAGTAGCTATTACCGTAGGTGGCACGGTAAGACCTAGACCCGGGACCGATTTACTTTTTCATTTTGATGTCCCCAGAGGCCAAAAACACCATTCGTTCTAATTTTTATGTATATATATATATATATATATATATATATATATATATATATATAGACTTGTGTATATATACGTCCGTGAACGCGATAACTTGAGTAATTTTTGTCCGATTTTGATGAAATTTGGTTTAAAGGTGTAAAGCGGGATAAACTTGAATGAGTTCGCGAACCAGCACGATCGAACCGTGGGAACGGGGCTTTACGGGGGGTTTTATGGGGTAAAAATTGGTTTTTCTCACTTTTGACCCTCAAAACACAAAATTTTCCGATAGACCTTTTTAAAGAGCTTAAAAAAACAAATAATTTAGTATATAAAAGTATTTTTGTTCGATTATTAGTAACGGAGAAAATTAAAAAATTGTAAATTTAAAACTCCCATGTTATTCTTATGGAGAATATTGTCAAATGTTCTAGTTTGCTTGTTTATGGATACATTTTGATCAAACTTGGCAAATTTATTTATTTTGTACTACGCTATCAATATTTTACTCAAAAACACACTTTATTAGTTTCCTTGTAGCAGCAAACCTAGGTACTCGTTAAACATAATGTTATTAAAATATATTTAACTGAAAATCAATTCAGACAAATGGAAATTCGCTTAGTCGGCAGGTTTGCTGCGGCGGGGGTATTTATTCTCTGTATTGATGTGCTGCAGTTAGTTCATTTTGCAACCAACAGAGCCATTGAAAGTCGGTAACGCAGTACAGCTACTTCTACCGTTTACCAACAGAGTGGGCTGGTATGTAGTTTATGTTTTTGCTGTAAAACTATGGTATTTTATGTTTGCTTTTGAAAACATGGATTTTCGCTAAATTATGGATTAATATTTTAATATTACGCCAAATAAATATTAAAAAGGTATTAAAATTTAAGCCATTTCAGCGTATAGTTTTGGATATTTTTATAAGACTGTAGTTTATCGTCTTTTATTTCAACGTTAATGACAAGTTTTCTATTAATATATTCATTTCGAAAGTTAAACACTGTGACAATTAAGACACAAGCCACAACATTAACTCAAAGTCAAAATGAAGTTGGATAAAATAATAAAAATAAAAACAATTCCCCAGAATCCATTTTGTAGATCTTAAGTGATAAGAAGTTTTCCTAACACATAATAGAAGTGAAAAAGCCGTAAAAAACTTATACATAAAAATAACATGAGGTTGAAATATATATAGGAAATCTTTTCTTTTGCCATATCCCATAGCAAAAGATGTGAACTGTACAAGAGTAAAGGTGGAATGTTATTGTGAAAAGTTTAACATTTTTGTTTAGATAGCCGATTTTTAGTTTTTTAAGTTATTATATTTAAAATGATCGCCATTTTTAAATAAGAAAATATTTTGTGATGATTATTTGTTTGTAAATGCATTATGGCTTGATAAAACTGCATACCAAGTTTTATAACGATATCTTAAATAGTAAGTTGGATATCTTGCTAAGAAGGCATTATTGAAAAAATTTTACGAGTTTCGTTTTATTTTTACCCAATAAACCTATTCTTGAATTCTTTGTTACAGGAAACCCTGTATAATTAAGTATATATCGGTTGAAATGTCATTCTCGTTTTTCTTTAAAACATTGAATTTCCCAATCCCTCTCTAAACCGTATTGTAGAGCATAAAGAAACAAATGCATTAATTTAGTATATTGATGTGTTTTTGGACGGTCATAGGTTACTGAGGTAATCCAAAAAATTCAAATTTCTAATTCCCATGTTACTCTAATAGACAATACTTATACAATAACAATTGTTGTAGTTTGTATGTTTATATTTTGATCAAAATTGGCAAATTTATTTATTTTATACTCTATTATTTTTCTACTAAAAACACACTATATTTCCTCCCTGTAGCAGCAAACCTAAGTGCTCGTTAAACCTAATGTTATCCAAATACCAAATCAATCCGATAATTTTAAGGAAATATTTAAGTGAAAAATCTATCAGGCAAATGAAAATTCGTTTTGTCAGCAAGATTTGCTGCGGTGGGGCTGTTTTAAAACTCAAGTATACATTGACTAAAAGTTGCTAATGTGTGGTTTTGAAGTAGTACGTGTGTATGATGTGTTGTAATCTAACCATGTTTTGCTTAGTGTCTCTCTTCCAGACGTGATCGGATTCCAGATTCTGTGAAAAAGACAACGTATAAAATGCTAACCCCAGGCGTAATAGCTGTTAAGTAATGTTTACTACTTACTATACTACTTATAATACGCACTCCTAGATTCTTACTACACACCCTGGTATACGTGCGTACAATAATTGTAATACATACCTATTTTGTTAATTATAATAATCTATGTTTTACCTGTTGTAGTTATTGTACGTCTGCTGCCACGGAGAGACGAGATATATTAACAAGTCTTGTAGTGTAGGGTCTATAATATATTCATATTATGAAACAAGTAAAGTACGTTAATAGTAGTAGGTATAAACGAAGAATGTGTTTTAACTTTTTATCAGATTTCATGTTCATTGGAAATTGCGACGCATTTATTAATGAAACCCAGGTTAGCTTAGATTTTTGAATTCTGTGAAGTGATATGCTAGGGTTCCATGTGTAATGTGGTAGGCATACATTTTTTACTATTCGATTTCAAAATATGTTTTACAGTTGCTGTGGTTATTATAAGTTTTCAGAAATGGCGGTGTTGATATAATTTCACCGTATTTAATTTGAAGTGGTATCTGTTTATCAGTTTCCAGATTCTATGAATAATACTATGCATCAGATGGAAAAACCCTGGCGTAGCTTTAAATAATTATATACAATTATTTATTCATAATTACATAATTATGCTCTGGATGCCTGAGTATAATTTAATAAACCCGCCTCAGAAAACCTGGTGACTAAGAGAATTTCCATTTATCTGGTTAGATTTCTAGTAAAATATTCCCTTAAAATTGTCACATTTATTTAATGTTACAATAATATTAAATTTAATGAGTACTTGCGGGTTTGCTACTACAGTACATTGAAGAAAAAAATGTGTGTTGTTAGTGAAATGTTGATAGCTTACTATGATATAAAAAAAATTTCCAGATTGGATTAAAATATATCCATAAGCAAGCAAACTATAACAGTTTATTTAATCTCCATTAGGACATTTAATTAACCCATTTTAATTTTCTCCGTAACCATTAGGCATAAAACAACCACTTCAATGTAGTAAATTGTTTCTCTTTTTAAGCTTCACAAAATTGTTTGGAAAGGAATTGCAAACTTTTGTTTTTAGGGTCTGAAATGGGGAAAACCAACTTTACCTCATAAAACCTCCCATATAACAGGAACAAATGACACAACTAAATTGATTTTGTTATATATATATTGATGTGTTATTCTTCTCAGAATAACACCGATTCTAACAATACAATACATTGTTAGAATTAGTTATGTTAGTAGTCATTTTTATTTTTTTAGAATAGTAGGTAGTCTATTCAACGTTACGTTTTATGCTGTTATTAAACGTATTATTATTATTCTGTTCCCATATTCCGATCATGCTGGTTTGCTAACCTGTTCGAATAAATGTAAGTTTACACGATTGTACCAGTTTAAATTGAAATCGGATAAATTTTATTCGAGTTATTGTGCTAATGGAAAAATACACATATACGTCCGTATAAATTATTGTTAATGGTGTTTAGGGCATCTAGGGACATCAAAACGAAAAAGAAAAGGTCCCGGGTCTAGGTCTTACTTTGAGACCTACGGTAATAGCTTATTCCCTTTAAGAGAAATTAGCATAATTTTATTTTTAAGTAGGCCTACATATATTTTACCTCCTTGTAATTTTATTAGGTTTGCTGCAACGGACATGTTGGCATATCTTTTCGTTGTTTCGCCATATGTAATGGTACATCCCACAGGATCTAGTTATTACAGCTCGTGCGTTGTTGACTCACTGAAGATACCGCCGTATTCCAGCCTTCTGTGTTGAGAGAGTTTCCAAATTACTCTTGAGGCTGGTCACGTAGCTTCACCGTAAAGTAAGCTTACAAATGCCCAATCAACAGCAGAAACACGAAACTCGTAAAGATTTTGAAATGTGAGAACCTTCTTGAGACCATTCTAACAAAATGTTTGTTTACTACAACTCTGATATTATTGTATATTACAAATTATTTTGATTAGGACATTTGTGTAATATTTTGTAACATAGTGATAAAAGCAGTGGGTAACCTTTTGCGTGCTTATCTTTTATAATAATATATATTAATATATATATATATAATATATATTTTTTGTAAAATATTACTTTGTAATAAAAGTTTTAAGGGCCAAATTGGCCAAAGTATATGTTTTGAACCAGGATTTTAGGTGATATTTGACTAACTATAATATTACATCTTTTAGCTCGTATGTTCACTTTATATCCGGGTTCTTACGAAAGCGTTAAATGACATAACCACATTAATATTTGAGTAATGGTCACTCACACAATGAATTACGTTATGAACTGGCTGATGGATCAACTATATATTTTGAGTTCCTTTAGATTTCGTTGTAGGAACAGGGACGTTTGTCAAAACTATTTAAAAGTAATGATGCTATATTGGCGTTTCAACTCTTTTCAATAAATGGTCCTGAATAATGAAACAGCTAGTCTTAGTCAGTAACAAAGCTACACAGATCATCTCACTCCATTCTACACTCATCCTTCGCTCGTATTTTGGGTTGAAATACGCACCTAGGTGGTGTCCCCATCTCATGTGGGAATGATGGTGATAATAACATAATATGTAGAGAAACGTCGATAAAATATTACAACTCTTAATGTTATGTCATGATATGTTTTATTATTATTCACTTTTCATCTTATAAACCTCAACAGTGCTTCATGGCGGGGTATGGTCACAAAAATACAGCTAATGTGCTTTCAAAGTAGCTAAAACAACCGTTGACTCTAGAACACTACCTTTGTTGTAGTATTTAATAGAGCTAGTTTATATGTGAATCATCTTTAGTCAATCTTATCACCATAGAACTAATAAATGTATCACTTTGGATAAAGATTGCCCTAATTAAGTATCAAAAAATAGTTGTATGAGATTGTAACACTTATAGAATTTGATCAACGTAAATTAAAAATATAAAAACAGATTTTCGTATTTTAGATGTTCCTGATAATTTAGACTAATCACTTACTGAAAGTCTCATATCAAAACTTCGAAGGACTGAGTCAACGAAAACGGCTATACTGTATACCTACTCCACTCCTCGGTATCCAATATATTTACGAGATGGACACACAGAACTCCAATTAAATGTCTTATACATTTACAGTATGTATGTAGACTGAATACATCAATACCATTTAATATTTACTACGAAGTAAATATGATTTTAAATGCCTCATAATGAATGACCTCGAAACTATTTTATTTCAATTGTATAAAACCAAGTTCAATTTTAAACATAACCTAATATAAAGTTTTTGGAATTAGAAAATAATATGACCATACGAAAACTGGAAGAAAACGTATGTAATGTACGCTGGACTTGAAACTCCTTACACAATCATTGACATTATTAAATGTGAATTTCCGACAGTAATTTCCGATAAGTATACGCCGAATAAATGGCGTAAGTTATTAAAGCTGGGGAAATGTATTTATTGGGCCCCATCTTCATACTTCTCGACAATGTACTACCGCTGAATCTACAGAACATGCCAATTTGTTATTTATTATTTATTAGCTAAACATGTTTACTGTTCGATTAAATTGGACAACACAATGAGGTTCTAAAACGCCTTCGTAAATGAGGTTATGTCTACTGTTACTGTGAGTACCTAATAACTATTCAATAACAAACTAAAAACATTCTGTAGTAATATTTTACCATCCATATTGCTGCAGACAGACATAAGTATAAAAATAAACGTTTAAGGGCATCTGACTCCGACCAATTAGGATGTTGAGTGGACCTCCTTCGCTTATTTATTTAATATGCTGTAGCACAATTTTTCTTATGCAAATAGTTTTATAAAAGTTTTATAACATATACATTTAAATTAAAGAAGTATAAATGAAAAGACACGCTAAAATTAACACAGAAAACAACATATAAAAGACAAAACTTTCAACGCACTTAGTAATAAATAATGCCCCCGCCGCAGCAAACCTGCAGACTAAGCGAATCTCCATTTACCTGGCTGGATTTCTTCTAAAATATTCCCTGAAAATCGTCAGATTTATTTCCTATTTACTTCCTATTTTTGTTCTTATGATATGTACTTTGTTGTTTACTTTTTATTTATTTTGCTTTATACATGTTGTTTTATTTTTATTGCATTGCAAACGTATGACTCCATGTACTAAGGAGTTTTTTTTCCATGTATGCACTAATGATTACGATTTTTGATTGACGATTTTTGATCATTGTGTAGAAACACCAACTATGCTTATACGTTCAAGAACTCGTCCTCGTCTCCTCACGAACGGTGATAAACTAGTATCACCTTTTCCACAGATGTTTTTGACATCTTTGACCATGAGAGCTAAGCGTCATCGCATAAGTTTTGGACTAAAAAGGCGATAGATTGGGCACCGCGATCTCCTTTGAACTTTACAAAGCCTTCAATGTCACGGCCTCGCTGGAAAACTACCATTTATATCACTTTTTTAAAATTGTCTCGTCTAACAGCTGTCTCTTAGGTTGACGACCTGGGAAGCGTGAGGAATACGGGGCCTAAATGGGCTTTTTAGCGAAATTTGTGAAAATGATCAATTTAGTGGGTGAGTCATGCGCATGGCCTTGCTCCCCCCGCCGCACTCCGCACGCCGCACGCCGCACGCCGCACCGCGCTCCGCTCAGTCTATCCGCGACACTCGTCGACCGTGTACATCGTCCGTGTCTCTCCTAGCGAGTGTGTGTTGTGTCATGTGTTACTGCTGATCTTCAATATACCCAGTACAAGGTAGGCTGGTGCCACAGTATATACCCAATACTATAGTATACTGTCGAGCATGGACATATACTACTTGGCCCTTGCTCGTCAAATATTTTTTAAATATTTTATACTAAAAAAATTGCAGTTATTCATTGGGGGATTTTACTTTATAAACTATGAAAAATCCTGAAATTTCACTGAAAACTTTATTGAACAATCACAAAATCAATGTTAACAAAATATATAAGTCTATGTACACTATTGTTATTATTTAGTTAGCACCTAAACTGTATACTGATCAAATAATGTTTTTCAACGTGTACCTTACCATGTTGGTTGTTTATAAATATTCATGATTTAAATATGAAATTCCATAAAAAGCCTTATTAAGGAAAGCAAAAATGATCTATTCACAGTGGTAATATTATGATTGAACGTGTCTGTTATTATTGGTTTACCCAACTATGATTGCAATTCTAGTAAATATAATTAATAACATTTTATATAATATAATCCCCAATAACAATTAACACTCTTTGACAACTTTATCATTCCCAACAACCGGCATTGGGTGTCTAATTGATTGACTACAAATCAATTAATTAACTTTCTTCTTATTCTAAAGATTTGGCTAGGTACGGGATACAATTACCTGACCTTAAAATAAGTTATTTATATATATATATATATATATATATTTGACCTCTCGATTAGCAAACTAGTAGATGTTTCGAACTAGTAAATATTAATTACATTAGTGGATTAATATAATGTTGCACTACATTATTTGTTGTAAAATAATCTCAATAGAGCATTAGAACAATCATATTTTAGTTTTATATGAACAAACTAAACAATGTATTCACTTATATGGCAAATATATACGAAAGTAATCATTGTATGACTTTTAAAATATATCAGGATCTTAATTAAATTAAACATTCTTAAATCAGCTAGAAAAAAATAAATTTATACAAAAGGAATCAAATTCTTACCTATTGCCTTATTTTACCGTATTGAAATCTTAAAACACCATTCGATTTTAAAAATTATGTTGTCAATTTTGACTTTTTTTAATGAAACTGTGAAATGTAGTCTATAGCCTCATTAAGTATGAATGCTGCTATAATGACTTGTTTTACAATACACCTTTTCACGAGAAAAAATTCGAATTGCTAAGTATTTTCAGAACAGTAACTACATGATTCATACTTATCGTTGACTATTGTTATGAGTAAGTTAGTTGAAACAGCAGTGATTACATTGTGCACAAGGAGACGTTTACAACAACGGAGTGTTATCATTGGCTTCTAACAAATGTGTTCAATAAAATGTTAAAAAATGGATCATATTTAGTAAATTAGTTATGGAACATTTGAGAACATTAATCACATTTTTGTAGGCTACAGTCTCTATAACAAATGGCCAACAATACGAAGTTAAAACATCGTTTAAAGAACCAAAAGAAGAAATATAATGGGGTGGATTTGGTTTCCAACTTTTTATTGTGTTTTAGGAATTCAAAATTATCGACACGATTTTCTAAGTATTGTACCAAAAACAAATTTAAATATGTAAACTTTACTTTAGCACACAATAAAGGTAGATCAACAACAGTCATCTAGAAATGAAATGTGTGCTATTAAATTGTCAAACATGCATATTATTCTTGAGATTTTCCCATAGGGACGAAAGCAATGTAGTAACTGGAGGAATAAAAATTTAATTTTCTTACAATATTTAATAAAGTTTACTTTGGCATGCAAATTCGAAGTTAGTTCCAAAATGTCATACTGGATGGACCTTACCTTATTTCAATTAACAAACCAATAAAACAGATTCTTCTTCCCTCGTGTTATTTTTAAGAATAACAACAAATATTTATCTGAAATATAAGTTTAACAAGTCATTCGACCATTAGAGTCACCTTTACGTTCACTATCTTTACTGTACAATTTAATGTCTCTAAATTATCTCTAGATTCAAAATGTACTCATAATGTAACAGTAATATTTTGTGATGGTTTTACGTTTTTTTTTTTTTTCAAAAAGAAAATGGTCAAACCTTTCATGTTATTCTAGAATACACTTATTGGGGACTTATAGTAGCATATCTATCAGTTTTTGCCATGTTAACGAAGCGTACGATGTAGCAAAAGAAAACACATACTTTTGATGTAAATTAACTACACCACTTACCTGTTGCATTAAATTACGATTACCCTAAGATGGCTTTCTGTGCAAAATTACAGAAGTTTAAACATTTTTGTACGTGTTATTGTTCCAAATTATAATATTACTCCGTAAATGGTTGCTTACTAAATGACCTACTGTGATTCCACACGAAACTCTATATTTTCCTAGTCGAGTTTCTATATTTATTAGTTTCGACAAGCACAATTAATGAACGTTACTCACTAGAGAATCTGAGTAAGGAGTAAAAACCATCTGTTTGACGACACCAATGACGAGAGAGCGACCACATGTCGTGGTAGACGGGGGGGGGGGACCTCACAGAGTAAACAAATTTGGCCCCCACGATAAGTTATCACCCAAGTATATCAACTCGCATAGCTCCAGAGGGAACAGTCAAATAATTGTTACAACAATATGTTTTACCATTGACTATTGGAAAAGTAGACGTCCCATCTATATGGACCAGCTGTAGCAATTTTTTTGTAAAAAAAAAGAACGTAGTTCTGTGAGCCAGTCACAAAATGCGCTAGTGAATAAAACTCTATGTTCTACATTATTTTTGGTGCTGGCCAAGTTTATGGGTCATAATAGTTGCTATAACTCACAATAAGTCATTCCATTAGTTTGAATTGTTAAAAAAGATCGTGTATCCGACAGAAATCAGTAATTTAGATCAGCACAATCAAGGTACAATCAGGTAGCTCACATCAACTACGACGATTTTGGTTAAAAAACTTGCAATAAATTTAACATGGGGATGGAATGTCTAGTTGTATTTAGTAAAAGTCATAATGAATACGATAATTCAACTCAATAGATTATTAGTTCGATTCTATTTAATTAATGCCCCTCATTGAACAAGCTGTATTTAATCCAAGAACCTACAATTTAATAAAGTACAATAAGGTAAACAGTGTGTGTGTATAAAAGTATTTTTCACACATAAAAAACTCGATACAAATGTACAAAAGATTATCAGTTGACATAGGAAGAGTGAAATTATAAATTCAACTCAACTTGGAGGTACCAACCACTCAATTCAACCCTACCTCATACAGCAGTTTATATTTATTTCAGCAGTTATGACTCAAAACTATTTAGCATCTCAGACCAGAACCTATGGAATTTTCGTCTGAAAGGTACTACCTAGATAATTATACAAGTACTAATCTCTTTTACTATTGTAGAACTTACTTTGTATAACAATATATAGTATAAGTATACTCATGATTTCTTCCAGCTTCCATGTTTATGTTAACTAAGCTTTTTATTTTGAAATGTTGCTTGCACACATCAGTAAAATACAATACAATAACACTCCTGTTTATTAATAGGAAACTCAAAGGATATGACGACAAAAAATAAAAACATTTTAGTACCTTAGTATTATGGAAACCTATGGAAAGGTGTTTATGCAAACAAATTCTAGCTTGACACCATAATTTGATCTATTGTAACAATGTACCTTATGAAGTTGTCGATTAATTTTATCATTTATGATGGTGCTTGTCTGTATGCATATTACTGTAACAGAAACTTGCTAATAATTTGTATTTCGAATCCATAATGATGCTTTTAAACATTGAAAATATAATATTGAAGCAAGGGCAGAAAAAAATACCGCCACCGCAGCAAACCTGCAGACTTAATGAACTTCCGATTTCCTTATTCAATTTTCACTAAAATATTTGCTTTGAAATTTCAGATATATTCCCAATTCAAATAAAATTAGGTTTAACAAGTACTGAGGTTTGCTGATACAGTGAATTAAAGGGGGTTTTTTATAGTTATAGTATAAATTAAATAAATTTGCTAAATGTTTTCACATTAATTAAAGTATATCCATAAACAAGTAAACTCCAACAGTTTATTTATAGCCTACTCCATAGGAATAAAAAATGAATTTTGAATTTACAGTTTTTGGAGTTTTGTTTGTAAATGTTAAGCGTACAAAATGCCTCAATATAATAAATCGTTGTTTTTTTAGCTCTACAAGATGGTTTGAATGAAAGAAATTGCAAAACATTATGTTTTGGGTATTAAAATGGAAAACCTCAATAGTTACCTCAAAAAACCTTGTTCCTATAGTCCGATAATGGGATTTTAAAATATATATATTCAAGTACATACAAGTAGCTTGTGCTCTGGATAAAAAAGACGATTTTCTTTATTGAAATAAATTAAATTCATTAGGCACCTATCTTTGACTACATAATAAAGAGTCAGATTATTTCTTTGCTACTTTACAGATTTCTCAGTTTCGAGTAAATTGTCCAGAGTTGTAGTCTAAGACATGCAAGTCTATGAATAGTCCACTCTAATATTTATATAATTAGAGCATTGAGTAGGTTACTACCATATTGAATATATCCCCAGCAAGTTTGGCACTCAGAGCTGCGTGTAACCTCAGATGAATCAATAATAATGCAATCATTCGGACATAAATCTTGTTATAACAGATAACGTGACAGCATTTCGATAAATGTAAATTGGTACCAGAAATGAGAATTAACAAAATGAACAAAAGTAAATAATTTTCATGAATGCCTAGCTATGAATACTTCCGGCTATTCTTTTTATTTGGGATCAAATAGTGTACGTGTTGTTTTGTCATAATTCTTTTTTAGCTTTGTCTAGTTGTCATGAATGTTTCTGCAAAGTTCCAATAACCATTTTTTTTTACAAATTAATAAGTGAAAAGAACAAAAGTTTGTAAGTGAACAAACAAAATGGTGGCTGTGTGAGTAACTAAGGACTTCCAGACAAATTAAATATGATATTTAGATATGTGTCTTACCCAGGAACAATGCTCTAAAATATTGGAGAGAGTTCCGGGACACCCTGTAGATATAGTTTTACAACTAGTGATAATTACCAATACAAATCTTTAACAATTATAAATAATCATTTGTAATGAAGTAACATCAAAGAAACTTAGGCCAACAAGGTATTACAAAAAGTAAGACATTACGAAAGAATAGGAAAAATCCATTTAATAGCTCGTGCTCCTTCACAAACATATTAAAATCGTCTTCTATTACTTCCCAGTGAATCTACACTTACTCTTTTACAAGATGGTAAATATAGGCTTACATAACAAATTTAAACGTGACGATCGGCTGAATCACCGTCAGACCCAATCGGTGAATCCAAGCTGGGTCAAAGTGTACATTTAAACTTGAACTTATATTTTAAACAATTTAGGTATTTTATTAATTAACTTTTTCATTAGAATTATACATGTGGGTGATAATATATATTTTCTTTGTGAACCAAATAATTTTTGCATCACTCTTCATTATATTTTCTAAAATAAAATTGTAACCGTTTAAAGTAGTGTGCATTGGTGTATTAAATTATGTTGATAATGAAATATACCATAATATACTATGTAAACAATGATAAAAAATGATATTTGGATATCAGTTAAGAGCTTAGTAGGGATATACTGATATAATATACACCAATTTGATATATTTGATTAATATTCGATTAAATGCCAATTAAGAAGATATACTACATCTTTCTATCTTGTACCTCAGTACATGAGTGCATGTTACAGAGGTGTGAATATTGTTTTATTTTCGCCTCTATCACATCTAAACGTTTCTCCAACTCACTCTATTGCGAAGTAAACACTGTGACAACTTGTCTTTCCAGATGCCTAAGTCTGTAGATATTCTGGTTCCTTATCAGATAAGATTAGCCTCAGTTTGACGTGTCTAGTTCAGTTGATGTTTGACCGCGCAGGAAACGAGGTCCTTCTTCTCACGGAGCGTGTGTCATATTTAGCATTTGGAATGATAAAATTCAAGAATTAAATTCTGATTTTAAAATCAATTAACAAGGAATTAAATTCCGCTATTTTAAATACTAAACGTTAGTAAAACTTAACGTTAAATTGACCTTCTTTTGCTAAGTATAATGCCGTCTCCGTTGTATATTGAAGTGCTTAGGCGCCGAAGAATGCATGTATTGGTGAGTAATTGTATGCAGAATTTTCTTTTACAACACTCATAATAATATAAATAAGGTCTAAATAAATCTAAATAAGGTAGGGATTAGTTATTAGTATTTGATAAACACGCAAAATCGTGCTTTCATTTAGATAACATTTTGTTTTTGTTTGTTTTTTTTTCAATTCCAATACATTTTAAGTTAACAAATTGTTTCACGTTGCTGGATACAGTAGTCTTTAACTGGGGTTGACCAAAAGCTGAATATCTTCAGACTCTGAAATCCCCACATAATGAAAATTTAAATGACTCCGCTATTAAATACATATCCAGCGTAAAATTGGATCGCTGATTATTGGATACACATGTTATAAGCAAATTCACGTTAATCTTGAAATATTACACAATAAATACATAGGGGTATTTAATGGGGGTGTTAGAATGTATTAGATGCTTACGCTATGTAAACAATAGGAATGTATATCAGAAGGACCGTTGACATTTTTGCATTTAGCAATTTTAACTTAGGGAATAAATAATTATTTTATACGCAATATTCAACATATTATTGCTGAATTAAGTCTGAGATTCACTCAGTAATAATATATGATATTGGATGCAATTTAGTTTATGTAAAGATTAATAAGGGTGCATATCAAAATTGCACCTTTTTGCAATTATACACTATACACTATAGTATACTCTATACAAATATGACATTGAATTATCATATTATTGTTTATACCACCACGGGTTTAGTTTAAGTCATTTTGCCGTCAGTCAACTTTATAAGACAACCCGTACCAACTACTTTCTGATTATAATATTATGCAAACTACAAACAAATTATGCGTAACTAAAATTCGTGCCTTGAAGTTGAGGACGAAATAATTCAAGGACTCGTCCACTTAGTTACCATTCAAATCTGCTTCACTCCTTAAAACTTTTATATTAAATGTGCGACCTTAAAAAAATGCAGAGTGTAAATCCGTGCAATAATAATAATGTCTTAATATTCCAAAACTATAACCTATGTTTTTTTTATTTATTTACTAGATTATACACCATATTCGAGAGTGTTCGTTGTTAGTACTTTACTTTACTACGAAATAATTATAATAAAAAGTGTTAAAAATACTCTTGAGTTCAATGTTGTTTGAACCTGGTGACAAGACCTGTATTATACAATAGTTTATTTAGCTATTTTGCCTAAAGGTCTTGTAGTTTGTAGGTTGCTACAAACTACAAGACCTTCAGGCAAAATAGGTAAATAAATTACTCTTGAATTATGTTAACGAAAAAGGAACTTATATGGAAGAGCGTTTGTGGTTTAAACCATTTGTCATTAATTGATATAAATGTAATTAATAATCTAGTTGTAGAGTCAATCAATTAAAGTCGTTAAAAGTTTGACATTGGTTTTCCTCAAGTTTTACATTACTACTCTACGGACATGTTTTGATACTAATTTTACACACTACTCCTGTTGGTCCATTGTTCCCTATACTCATTACTCAGTTTAAAATTGGTTCTAAACGTTTCCTGTTCTTGCCTAATCTATAACGACTGTAATCAGTTGTTTAACTATGTAGTTCAAATAATGTTTCACAATCCCTGTTAAATGTGATAAACGAAAATGAAAGGGCTAAGGCCATAGTAGTTTATCAGACATTATTAAAATCTCAAATTCACCAAACTGCATTGAACTAAGATAAATAATATGCATTCTATTTTATAGTTTTATACGTTTTCTACAGGGAAGTCCTTACCTATTACCATAAAATATTATTTTTCCGAGGACCCTCAATTGTATACTTCTCACAGAAACCATATATTTGAAAATATAAACGAATAGAGACTGCATAACATTTTAAAAGTTTTGATCTCAGTATCCGAGTTCAAATAATCAGATGGTCACCGGTTCGATCCTAACAAAAAGTCAGTAGTTTTGTAATAAGTGCTTTTAATAAATTATCCTGGCTAAAAAAACACGGTTAGCCTTTAGAAAATGTTACTCAAGGTATCTCACATCATTCTACAACCTCAACTTATATTTGGGTTTAAAAAGTCCAGTCAAAATCACAATTAATTAGTAACAAGATTCCGCTGGTCTTAGATCATCTCCTAGACATCCTGAAGTCCTGCAGTCGCCATCTCCTAGGTCCTAGTACGTCGAGTTTGCATAAAAGGAAGTTACGCGTTCACCATCTAGTTGACCTTGAGTTCCAGAAGGTTGAGTTCTGTGTAGCCTTTATCAGTCGCTACAAACGGTTCTTTCTTTATACCAACTTCCAATTTTGGAATCACCTTGTCTCTGTCCTTGCTCCTTGCTTTCTCCCTAGCTTTACTCCGTTAGGGTCCAGGGTCCCGGCATGTCCTGGGAGTCAATGTCGATCCTGTGGACATCGTCTGCGCCGATCCTTAGATAATGATTTTACTATAATATCTACACACCTGTTAGGGAAGATCGTGTTATTTAATTATGTTACTGTCATACTCCAGGGAAACAGTAGATTTTATGCTTATTCCTTGCCCTCCCACACATTTGAGTGGAGGGAGGAGGTGCTTTTAGTGGGTATGCCAGGTTGGATGGTTGATGTGGTTCCTACACTACCCTCCAAGACCGAGGTTGTGCGTAGCTGCATTTTCCACCTCCATAACAAACAAACAAACTAATATGGGTAATTTGCTAATATTCCCTCTATGGGTAGTTCGATAAAATGCAAGCAGTTTTCTACAGCAGTCTTTCCATCAGTATGCAGCATGTTACTGATACTGATACCCGTGCAAGCCCAAGGTTATATTGCAGCATGCAGAAGCGCAGCAAGTCTGTCTTATCTGTGTTGCACAGCACAGTCTGATAAGACCCTCACGCTAATTGATCATCAATCTCTATTATGCGCATCAATAATTGACCCGCATCGAATTGTTAATTCCCCATTCAGCGTTCGACATTGAATGAGTTATGGTGCAACGAATAATTCTGCCAATGGAAATCGGTATTGTTCCAAGAACGACTTATGCGTTGAATAAAATGAACATTGTGTTAGTATTTACTAACTGGTCTGATGAAAAATTAAATTTAACTGTAGAGGGTCAGTGAGCTCTAATAAGTATGGAATCAAAAATATCAACGATCGTTTGTCATTTGTTGCCTATTTATGTAATCGAATCGTCACTGTGAAAGAGAGTATTCATCAATTGAATTGATGCCAATACATATTACTCTGATCAAAACTTGCCTTCATCTATAATGCTAATAAGAAGCGCGTAATTTAACAGACACACACTTTTAAATTTGGATGTAAGATCAACCATATTAATTCAGCAGTCTGCAATAAAAAAATGTGAATGTTGTTGAAAGCTAGAACTACTTTATTTGTTGGCAAAACAGAAGCAGAAATTAGCTTAAAATATGCATATTGGTCTCGGAAAGGCCCAGCCTGGAACTGGGAATAATGGTTTTCATGAATATTCATTATGTTCTCATTGACTCATTGGTGACTGAGGTCCTCTCAGAATCCAAATGGACATTAGAGTTTCTTCCTCCAGAGTTTGACCGTTCTCAGTGTCCTATGCCATTGATTATACATTCACATAGATGTTTAATGGGGCTATAGAAATGAGTGTGTTGCTGTGGAGTTTACACTTACATGTAAGTAAGTATATTTAGGTAGATTCTTAGCTATACTTACACGGATGGGTAACTGAGCTGAGTGGTTATAGTGCTCGCCTAATCATCAGGAAGTCGCGCCGGTTCGATCTTGATCAGTAGTTTATGATCGTCTGAAAATGGACCCGGTCGTCCTTGATAATTGGTTTTCAATAAAATATCCTGCCTAAAAAATTGCTAGTCTTAGTAAGTAACAAATATCTTGGTAAGCAACACAAAATATTGCACCTGATTCTACTTCAACAATTACAAAGTTCCGACTGACATGTTACTGTTTTTATCTTCGTGTGTGGACTTATACTCGTAATTGAAATGTATAAGTATATATATTAAGTTTTAATGCTCGACTAACCAAATGAATAGTGTACATATCATGTGATTCGTTGCTTAACCCACCTCATTTCTGTGTTATTTAGATTAGAGGAAATATTATAATTGATTAATTATTAGAGTGATGCAACTAATATTTTGGTTTTGTTTTATTTTGTCGAGTGTTTAATGAAACGAACTGTTCTGCACATTGATCTCAAATTAAAGATTAAAGTTGAATCCAACAAGCTCAAAGGTACCTTTGTAATTAATAACAACTTGTTGAATAAATTAATGTCGAACTTGTAGCAATATGTTATCTAATCCAGCTGCTTAAGCCCTTCATTATAATTTTTTATCTTAACTGATTAGATTATGAACATAATTACTTCTTAGTCAGAAAGCTTGGTGCGTCTTGTTTTGTTTTGGGTTATAATTATGTTACTTTGTTGTACTAATATTTGTATCCGATTCTTGTTGTTTTCAATTGTATTCCTTGAACGAATGTACGAAAGAGTTGATAGTAATGTTGGCTGTTAGATAAAAATTAGGAAATATGTCACAAGTCTAGTCTAGTTAATTTAATCCTATCGACCGTTCACAAAATATCGTCTATTACCAAAAATATTACTATACAGTAATACATCCATAGCTGTAATAAAAATATTGTTTGACTAACTATGGCAGGAATACGGTATACATGATGAGGAACTTGAATTGGAATTTTTTTAAAGAAAACCACTTACATGGGCAATATATGTTTTCATAACCTCCCTCAAAATATTAAATCAGAGAGAAACCATAAAAGGTTGTTAAAATTACTTGTTAGAATATCTAATTAAATCTGCTTTTTACTCTCTCCAAGACTTTATCTTATAGCAACTTTATTTTTCTTGAAAATATATGATTTTTTAACTCTCTCTGTCTCTATCCTCTTGCAGTTTTTGCAACTAATGTTTATTTTGTATCTTAAACGTAATTTTTATTTTGTATCTTAAACGTAATTTTTATTTAAAGGTTTCTTTAATGTAAATATTGTAAATACTGTATGATGTGGAAAACTCAGTTACATGTGACGTAGTATGAAACTATTTTATATTATTTTACCTTATGTTATATGACCTTATGTTATATTTACCTTATGTGTGACTCTATTCTTTGTAAATGTTACAAGAAACAGAATAAAGATTATATTGAATTGAATTGAATTGAATTGAATCTGATATTTCTACACGAATGTTGTTGAGTCCCCAAAAGATTCCTCCGATAACCTAAATAGCATCAAGCATACAATAAACACAGCTCGCTTAGTATATATTAAACATACTCCATTTTAGATGTGTCACTCTTATGGATTATGGACGAAGGCAAGGTAGATTTATTTGTTAAATATAGAGTGCATTTTCTTTTATTTACTACTGATTAATTAACCGAATAACAACTATTATAACTAAATAAAAATATTTCTTTCAAAACATTTCTATTCCTGTAGAGTTTTAACCATTAGTAAAGCGTATTATAAAATTGATTTAAAAATAAGATAGCAATATTTTTGTAGTTTATTCAACGTTTACATTTGATAATCGGACGGGAAAACAAGACAAAACGGTGTTCAGACTCCATAGGCTGGAAAGTTTACTAGTGTTATCCGGTGTTATCCAGAGTAAATTATATGGAAACTAGCAGTTTTTTTTTATAAACCGACAGAAACGCATAGTTATAAAGTAAGCACTATGTTGGTTTACCAAGGCACCTTAATGGGTTTAAACGTAAACAGAAGAATTTCCCACATAAAAAGCTAAGTGATAATTCCGTCTGTTGCCACATTACCCACAATGCGGTTACTACTGGTCCTCTCCCGTCCCAATCTCCTGTCTTCTCTGTAGGTTGCGCATTGCGCATTGCGCAATACCCACATTGCTAGCGACATACCGCAACCCGCAACTGACCCTAGCATCAGTACATCAGTACCTGGTCGCGCAACATCTTCATCAGTTACCTAAACATTTGACTATGGGTAGATTTAGACATCCCATTTCCTTGTTTGCTCTAGGCAAGTGTAATTATAACAAACGGTTTGAACAATTTGACACATCCTTTCTCTTATTAGCTTGTCAACAACCCTACCATAGGCACGTAATGGGAGTAAGTATGATATTTTATGGGGAAATCACAAACGTAGCAATTACTTATGAACAATTTTTACATCAATGGGTGTACCATGTTGTTTGGTATTAAGCAACGTGATATTTTAATATAATGTTTTTTTATTAGGGAATAAATCTAGAGTGTTTGAGGAAATATTTCAGTAAACACCCAAACAGACAGATGGAAATTCGCTTATGCCCGGTACCCACCGATGCGATTTAGGTTTGGAACCGAGGAGGAATCTGAGGACGAGCTATTATTGTTTATGACTAAATTGTTTTATCGGGTTAAACTAGTTTTAAAATAACTGAAATAACAAGAGACAAATTGTAAAAAAACATGTGTCTACATGAACCAGACGTATTACAAAAGCGATGGGGTTGTTTTTGTTATATAAGAGGTTACTTACTGTCTAGCATATGTAATAAATTAAAGGTAAGACACATTTTTATGTTTTAGTTATACTGTTTTCATACCACAGTTTTTTCATAAAACTGACACAATCTTTCTTTCATTATCTTGACATTACAATTTAACATTCTACCACTATTATTAAATTAAAATCTATAACTATCATAATATGTAACTGGAGGGAGTAGCTTAAAAGAAGATCGGGAAATATTAAAAGCAAGTAAACTGGAATATAACACAATACCTTTAAATCATAGACGTTACTACGTGACCACAATATAATTAAATCCTTTATTTTTACCTAAAGATGTAAGAATATTTAAGAGCGGATTTTTCAATAAAAAATATACAACCGTAGTCTTTATCTGTACATTGAAATAAACTTTTAAGAATTTTTTTGTGAAAATCACAAAAATTGAAATGACTTTTTGACCATATTTTTTTCACATAATCATTACGTACGTTAGTTTTGTCCCATTTTGTTCAGGGTAAAAAGTTTTATATCATTCCAAATTAAAATTATAACTTTTGGAGCTATTTTTGTATAATGTTTTTCGTTAATGGGTTGTTATGGGGAAATGACCATTGAAAATAAACATTTGAAAAATTAAAATATCATGGAGATACCATAGATTACTCCATACTAAATTTTATAAAAACCCTCGAAAGGTGTAGAGTATAGACAACTACTATTGTTCTGTACACATATACACACAGACATAACTATTAGAACCTATCTTTGGGTTCAGTGGAACACAAAATGGATTTTTCCACCTAGGCTCGAAAAGTGTAACGAAAACGATACTTTCACCATATACTATGCATATGGGGATAAAGTAAACATACGTTAAAGCTAATGGTTAATGATAAAATTTACGGGTTTGAAATATTTGAAATAAACACTTAAATGTTATAAATTAGTATTAAACACAGTGTCCTCGCCTTACAAACCAATGACGAATAGCATCAGTTCGATAAGTGCGCTACTAGAACTTATAATGCCAACGTCTCACACTGGTCGTTTAGCTAGTTAACTAGCCACTCATTACTCGGTAAGTTCCGCGTCGCTCGATCGTTCTTGTTGTTGTCCTAAGGTCAGCGGTGAGGAGGTCAGGGTCTATGGAAGTCGCGCCTGTCAGGGGCGTGTGGGACACGTTGTCTCTGTAGCACTGTCACTAGACACTGGTGGAAACAGTTCATATCAAGTGTAAACTAAGGTATATCTCCATCCGATATTTGTTTCAAGGTTGCACATCCTGGTATTCATTCATAGGGTATATTGTATTTGTACCGAAATTGGACGAAAGGTAATAAGGTAAATAAGTGTAAGGTTTCCTAAAGGGTCTGGGTATGAGGAAGCTGTTTATTGTTTAAGGGTATGAAGGATTTTCGAGGGTATTTGCGGGTAATATGAGGGGTTAGATGATTGAATATAAATACTATAATCAATGGTATGAGGGTTTTAGTTGAGGGTATGAGAGAGTTGTTTAAGAATATCCGAGATTTTTACGGTATAAGGGTGTAGTGTAAAGAGAATGTTAGATGAGAGTGCCAGATATTATGAAGATATTATAGCATAATATTCCACTTTTTTCAAACAAACACCTCATAAGTATTAAAAGCCCATTACACGTATCAAAGCTATGTCAAAACATAGACAAGTACTTTAAAAAGAGGTTGCTCTGCCTTTAAGAAGAATAGGTCTTTACGAACTGACATTAGCTAACTGCAAAGAGCTGTTTATAGAATTCGGGTAGTAGTGTATGTTTGTTATTCTATTTGTACATTCTAAAATTTTGGAGTGACATATACGTGGGCGTTTTTTAAGTTTCTGTTTTGTATGGATACACTACTGTACTATCAGCACACAAGTGAACCGACTGTAAGGTAATAAAGGGAAATCAAATGTTCTTTCCCCCCTTCAAATTATGTGTACTAAACACAGACAGACGGAGAACAGCATGTAAGTTCCAAGTTCTTTCTCTTCAATTCTATTTTTTCTTCGTTGAATGTAGGCTAACCTTTGCAAATTCTGATCGTGCCATTACTTCTAACCATGCCTTACTTCTACTTCTCGGCACAGAGACAGCTAAGCCTTCTGATGACAAATTGTCAAGTTCTCAGCAGGAACTGGGCACTAGGTCTGTTTACGTAATCTCTGATGGCCCCGAACTGTGCTTGCACCGTGTACTTGACCGAGCCCTAGATGGTGGTATCCAGTGTGACCCATGGGTCTCTCTTGGCATGTCCTTGGTCCTGCTACGTCGCCGTCACTTCCTCCTCCCCTCGCTCGACCCTCACCCTCAATCTCCACCAAGCCCATCACTTCCAGTGACGGTGACATGAGCTGTGCTTGAGGGAACCTAAATGATTCAGTGATTATTATTTATTTTGTGTGTTTAAGCTAGTGGCACTTTTTAAGATTTGTTTTAAGGAAATGTTCGAAACCCTGGATTTATTACTATCAAACGTCGACTTTTCGTTAAAATAGTATTGTTTGATAGCCCAATGACAAAATTTGAGTCCAAAACACGGGATCGAACCAGCCAATCCACCTACGGATTTGTATGTAAGCACTATAACCACTCGGCTACTCAACAAATTTGTGATATTATCCTTTTCACTTGATGAATATGCCTCACAATTTGCTGCCCATGATGAACCCTAAAGCCCAACGCGATGTCTTTAGTTTCGACCAGCGATCATACCTACTAGTAGGCCCTACGTATAGTCAGCGCATATTATCAAAGGTGGATTTGACAAACTTGAATTTTTGTATGTTTAATCCACATATTTTTGGGTATTACATTTTTGAAACTACAAATTCTTACTTCGTTCAAAGTTATTAAACTTATGTAAATAGACATGTTTGTATGAACATCAAAATGTAAATTTGTTCAGTGTGTTAGTGGTAGTGTAGAAGTGTACAAGTTTACGCCAACTCTTTTGTTGATTTTCGAAATTTACTTGGTTGTAAGTAGTTATCTCCTAATAAAAATGCATATAGATGGACAACTTGTAATAAATATACTTGGGCCACGAAGTGGTTGATTTATTTTGTTCAACAATATAATAAAGTGCTTTAAGCTACACACATTTCTGAAACTTAAATACTTAAATGTTAATTTCCAGTTCGGTTTTTCAATTCAAAGGAATCTGTCACCTTTTTCCTTTATTTCATTCTTGATGCCTAGACTGATCTAGGATACATCCCTCACGTATTGATAGACGTTTCCCTACGTTTGTGACGTTTACTCGACCATAACATACACGCCAGGCTTGTGATAACTTCAATGGATTATAGGATCAATTACAATGATAATTCTCAACTTAGATATGATGGATTGATGCCTATAAACAAATTGAAGACATTTCCATGACAAAAGATCAAAAACATATTTAGTCTCGGCTCAGGGGCTTGAGCGACGACCGGTTCCACTACCCTGAGAAATACCTGTTCCCAAGGTCAACCTGAAAGATATATAGCCTCCATATATGGAAAAGATTACCTCTCTGTTTACAAACAGTTGCAATTATTTCAAGTTTAATGAAAATCGGCGAGTCCTTCTTTAAAAACCCGATTGCAAATTGATCCCACCTTGTTAGAGAGGCAACGCCCGCCGAGAGACGACTACTCTCGCTGATGGAACACACAATTAATTAACTGATCACAACCAAGAAGACATCTAGTTATTGTGGACATAGATGTGACATGCATCTATCATGGCATCTGACATCTATTCCTTAAACTTTTCAGTATGGGATTGAATTTAATTTGACACAAAGAAAAAGATTCAGAAAAGGAGTGTACTAAAATCCGTTTTTTAATGATGGTGACGTTTTGGTCTTCTTAAGAATATTAAGGTGCTCAGGGGATGTGTTTTTGTTAAATGTTTTACACTCGATATATTAGGTAACTATTAAAAATTACTAAAATCTAAAAAAAAAGTAGAAAATTGTGATTGACACTTTGTGGTGATTGCTATATAACGGATTTCCAAATTGAAAATAATCGATTCAGTAAGTATGTAAAAGCCAGACAACATTTATTTAGTCGTACTTGTTTTCCGAGGGGTTTTCTATTGCTAACATCTTTCTTAGATTTTTTAATGTGGTGCATTCTTACAATGTGTTTAGGACATAGCACCTACCAAAATATTGCATCATTGAACCATGAAGTTGGCATGTTAATCTTAAGGAAGTAAATCTTTGTTATGAAATTGTATAAAATCAATAATATTATATCCTGTTATACAGCATGAATTACTGTTTCCAATTCAATAAAAAATGCAGTTTTCACAGGATGTGCAGCATATCTTTTAAATATGACAATATTTGAAAACACTAAGTCGATACATTAAAGACAAGCCTGATGTGTTTTCTGAGTCGTATAAATCAAAGAAACTACGTAAGAAAATATAAGAAAATACTGATAAAGTAATTATTGTATATTTATATTCCACGTACAATCGCTGATTTAGTTCTTTGATATTTGCAGTATATTGTTTTAAGATGGTATTTAATAAAAATGACTAGTTTGGGTTATTTCGGAAAATCAAGCGTGGAAATTCTGATTTTACCTAACAGTTTGACATACATTTTGTCCATAAACTGTCCTGGTTATAGAATAATGTTTTAAATACCTAGATGGATGGATACGACATAAACCACATACGACATAAACATTGTAATGTAAAATTGACAATGGGTTGTTATGTGTTTATTTTTTATTACTTTTATGTTGTATTAATAGTCAAGCTTTTATATAATATTACATACGAACTAATAAACTTTAACGTGTAATTAATAAATGTAACTTAAGTAGTTGGTGGTGTGTATCAGTCCAGTATAAAGAATTCTACAAGTTTTAATTGATGCATAAACAAATAATTAAAAGAATCTCATTAAAATAATGACAGAGTGGAATCAATATGCACAGAACTTCGCTAGTCATTCTCCTCACGAACCGCGTAGGCGTTCACAAAATTGGCCAATGTTGATCGAAACTGGTTGTTAAGATAATTTACTTCCTACTAATCTCAAATCTCGTTATGTTAAAAAAAATAAGCCGGCTTGTTTAGTTAAACCCTGAATGCATGCAAAGAGAAGGTGTTCGTGTGAATCGAACATTAATGGACTGGCGTTTAATCACAGATCAAGGAGCGTCAAGGCCACAGATTTGTTGAGTATTACCGTTGGCGGTGTCGGCGTATCGAGTTAAGCCACCACCACGTGATAGGTGGTAACAGTTTCACTTGTGTTGCTGTTGCTGGGCGCTGTGATGCCGCCTACACTTTACCAGTGACATGACATGAAGGGCCAGTCAATATCTATGTCATCGTCATCTGTCAAGTGACAAGTTGTAATAGTTTCACTTGTGTTGCTGTTACTGGTCGCTGTGATGCCGCCCACACTTTACCAGTGACATGAAGGGCCAGTCAATATCTATGTCATCTCTCAAGTGACAAGTTGTAACAGTTTCACTTGTGTTGCTGTTACTGGTCGCTGTGATGCCGCCCACACTTTACCAGTGACATGAAGGGCCAGTCAATATCTATGTCATCTCTCAAGTGACAAGTTGTAACAGTTTAACTTGGGTTGCCGTTAACTGTGATGCCGCATACACTTTAGCAGTGACATGAAGGGCCAGTCAATATCAATGGCATCGTCATCTTTCAAGTTACAAGTTGTAACAGTTTCACTTGTGTTGCTGTTGCTGGTCGCTGCGATGCCGCCCACACTTTACCAGTGACGTAAAGGGCCAGTCAATATCTATGTCATCTGTCAAGTGACAAGTTGTAACAGTTTCACTTGTGTTGCTGTTGCTGTTGCTGGTCGCTGCGATGCCGCCCACACTTTAGCAGTGACAGGAAGGGCCAGCCATGTCTATAGTCAAGTGCCTCACTGTCAGTTTCCTGCGCCAGGTAGTTTGCATTCCAGTCGTCCACCAACGCTCATTACATGTCCTTATTTGCACATCCAACTGCGTCAACTAAACGTATTTATTTAATTCATAAATACTACTTACACAACAATGAGTTAAATGTTCGACCCTAAATTGATTTTGAAACCATGAGCATTATGGTTATAAATTTCAACTGGAAATTTACTTACCTTCTGTGTTCGTTTTGGCAAGGGTAAATTTTTCCCCACTTTAACAATTTCTTACAGATTGTACACGTAAAATGTGGTCGTATTTCAGGTTTCTATACAGTATTTGTGCTGTGAAAATAGAAGATTGGCTGATGAAAATATAGTATTGTCAAGGGATATGACTAAACGTGACGCCTACATGGATACAATGAGTATCTGAGTGCAAGTTTAACTGTTTCATTTAAGTTCATGTATTGACGGTTTCGGTCAGATCCCTTTAAATCCCGATAATAATACATAATAAAAACATCATCTATCCGGATTGTGTTAAAGTGATTGTAAGAGTGCGCTGCAGCGCTTGAGATAGGTAAGTTAGGGTAGGTTCATGATAGTGACAAACAAGGAAATATTTATCGGAAGCAAAAGTTGTTATCTCGTGTGATTTGTTGAAGGGAACGATGTAATTTGATTTGTTTGTCAAATGAAACCCCTTAAACATTTTTAAAAACGACAATGCGTATTTTGAGGCCCCTTTTCGTGTATCAGAAAAAAGTAAATTCGAGATGTTAGGGTGATTGTCGTTATCATAAGCTGAACCTAACGTAACTAAATCTGCCTAAACACACTGCAAAATAGTAGTTGCCATCTTCTTGTAAATACCTGAATACATTTCGGTACGAGTGTGTATGACAATATGACAATTGCTTATCTGCTAAATACGGCAAGTATTTAATGTAATTTAAGTATTTAATTCAAGTATTTACTACTTTAGTGCCAAATACTCGTTATCCTTAGGCGCTAATGTTCTGTTGCCCCGATTTCAATTCACAAGTCGCAGACAGGGATAAGAAAGCTGCGTCGCGCGTCGCGGGCAAACGCCCACCTCTAGGCCCACCAGGCCCACATCTTATCACCCCCCCCCCCCCTTTAACACACTCGTCTGGCCATACTTATCACTTGTTTCCGTTCCGAGAGATACATACTTTTCAAGTCTAGCGTGTCGCGGGACACATGTTCACACTCAGATGATATGTGTTTCAGTTTGCTAAAAACACCTTCGCTTCATTATTCTTGTAGAAAGGACATTGATTAGTTGTTTTAAATCAATCGCTCCTATATGATAAAATGTGTTAGTTGAACTATCCTATCGTATTATTAAATGCGAGTATTTACTTTAATATATCCTCCACAACATCCAATAGCTACGTTATTGCAGAGTACTAAAGTATTTATTTTTATACACTATTTATTTATTTATTTATTTGTATTTATTTATTTTTATATTTTTTATACACTGGATAATACACGTTAAACAAACAGGATAGTCCAAGCACCAAGATACATTGAGATCACTTTATTTTATTAATGTAGAATTGAGTGACCGAAATACTACCCTATGTAAACAAACATCATACCGAATACACACTCTTCGGAAATAAAATTAACACACGCTTACTCTACATCTCTTGGACGCTAACCAATTGGAAGGTTTTTAGTTTAACCAATCTCATCCTTGTGACCCAACTGAAACAGATTTTGTGTCAGTTGCGGATAGGTAATCTGAAAAACAAAAAGATATACGTCTAATAACACTAACACACGCCTATTGGGTCTGATGATGATTGGAGTGTCTTTTATTATTTATTAGTAAAAAATCCAAAACTGTATATCCGCAAATCCATCCAAAAGAATAAGCAATTAGCCAGTCAATAACAACATACTCTGGTCTTTCTAGGCATCAAAACTGATGTGGCCTGATAGTAAAATTTCAGTTAAGAGGAGAGCCCACAGAGGTCGTTCTAGGCCTTGGACTTTTATTCCAGTCATTTTAGGTAAAAATACCCCTCTACCTGGAAATAATTCCCTAAGTGGTGAAACTTTGCAAATGTGTAGTACTTGTACCCAGTAACAACATATCAAAAATCTACATTCGTGCATGATGCTGTGCTACGGCCACCATCATGGAAAATGGCGGCCGATTTTAACTTTTTAGCCCATATTTCACTACCGTTGGAAATACAAAAATCTTGTTCAAGCAAAAGTTAAAGAACACACACAAATACATCTTTTACTCATTTACATATTTGCCCAATCTCTAACGGTTATTGATAGAAATTGAAATTAATATTTAAAAAACATTAATTTTGTTTTATATATATAGAGATATATGTGTCCGTGAAAACGATAACTCAAGTAATGTCCATCCGATTTTGATGAAATTTAGCTTGAAGGTGTATGGCGGGATAACCTTGAATGAGTTCCCGGACCATGGCAAAGGGGTTTTTATGGGGTAAAAATTGGGTTTTCTCATTTTTGCCTCTCAAAACACGAAACTTCCCAATTTCTCTCTAAACCATCTTGAAGATATTAAAAAAACAAATAATTTAGTATGTTAAATTTTATTTGTACGCTTATTGGTTCCGGAGAAAATTTAAAAATATTGAAAATTTTTAATCCCTATGTTATTCTTATGGAGAATATTGTAAACCGTTTTTGACCAAACTAGGTAAATTTATTTATTTTATACTAAGCTATTAATATTCTACTAAAACACACACTTTATTACCCTCCCTGTAGCAGTAAACCTAGGTACTCGTTAAACCTTATGTAATTTAAAGATTTTATTGAAAATCATTTAAATTTAAATTTTTCTCAATAATAGAGATGGGGCAAATTTGTAGCCTAAATGAGTAAAATATGTATTTTTGTGTCTTTAACTTTTGCTGAACGAGATTTCTGTATTTCCAACGGTTAGTGAAATATGGACTAAAAAGTGAAAATTGGCCACCATTTTCCAAGATGGCGGCCGTAGCACAGTATCATTGACTTTATAAGTCAATGACAGTATGCATGAATGTTGATTTTTGATATGTTGTTACTGGGTACTAGTACTACACATGTGCAAGGTTTCATCAATGGGAATTATTTCTACCTAAAACCCTAATATGACAGGACTGTTTCTTCAGCCTCAGGGATAGAGTAGCAGTATGAATGATAGAGGCTTAGAATGTTACGAGGCAGCTAAGAGTTTAAAGTTAAGCGACATTGTATTTCCTGATTTCCGAATTTATAGTTAATTTAAATACATACTTCTTTTTTAACTCATGGTTGTGTTTCAATCAATAAGTTCTCAGTAAAAATTGAAAGATAAGTATATAGAAATTGCCCAATTTATCGGCCGTATTAGTTCAGTATGGGTCAACTTATGTATTCTCATTGCTCTGTACAGATGTCGGTGCTACTGGAATCACGGTCGTTTCGGCCGTTCAAGTCGAGCGAGGAATATCTGTACGCGATGAAGGAGGACATCGCAGAATGGCTGAATGGTCTGTATCCAGACCTCTACATGAACGTCAACAACTTCATGGACCGCCTCGACACCGGAGTCGCCCTCTGCAAGGTACGCTAGCACTATCAGTAATCTCGTATCTCCTTGGAGGTTACCTCTTGTGGGGTTAGGGGAAGCGTAGACAGGAAATAGCATTGCCAAAATAGGCTTCGGTTAGAAGTATACAACTCAAAACAACATATAGCCTTATAACAGTATCCTTATGTTTCGGGAATTAAGGAAGTTTCTAAAAGCAAAAACAAGCCCCTGCACAGGGATATTTTTCCCACAGGATAAACATTCTTAAGAAATAACCTAAGGGAATGGTTACAGGAAAAAAGCATGACAAAAGGTTATTCATATAGTAAATTAATAGGGAGTGAGTGTTCACTAAGCCTTTTTACGTAATACGTAATGATTTCCAAATGAGTATTCTGTGATGTTATATGAGTGCATTGGCATACGTTTATACTTTGATATAATTTTAAGACATGCGTCAGTGTATTCACAATTCCAACTACCTTTTGTCCCTTAGTAACTCTACTACTATGTATGTCTACAGGCTGGATTGTATAATACGGTTTAGGCTAAATTGATTACTAAATACAGTACAAAAGAAAATGACATTTCCATAAATACCATTCGGCATTGGTTATTTAATAAGCTGATACACTTGGAATGTTTTATTAAGCGATGGTATAATTACTAATGATCAAAATTGTAGACTATTTTACCGCAAAATATTATACACAAATGCTAAACTCGAGTATTGAGGAAAACCCAAGGACGTTCAGAATAACCCTCGGATTATAAAATAGACACCATATGGACCATAAACAAGCTAATAACCTGAAAATAAATATGTTTGTACAGTATTATTATTTCAAAGCAACTATCAAAAACGTCCAAAACACATGTAGATATTATTCGTATACTGTTCGATTACGGAAACTAACTAATCATTAATTAATTAATTAATCAAGTAATTAAAGTCAATTAATTGGTATAGACTATTATAACATCAACAAGTCTTATACAACGGCTCAGCTAATGATACAGGCATACGGCATACAGGGTAATACCGTAATGATACAGTTTTTAAATGCAGAATTTTTATTTTGGTAATTGTTTACTGTGTCAGTAATGCGAGTTTTTAGGCCTTACGATGGTTTTCAATGACTTTAGACGAGAGGGTCATGCACAAATATGTTGAGCACCAATACGTGAGCATGATAAAATGTTATTATATCATTTGTTTTATTACACATTTTAGAATGTATTTTATAATATCATGGAAATTGTATTTGATGTAGGCCTATGTTTATTTTTTTAACGTCTCCTACAAATTAAACACCACGAGCAAATGCTCGGTCCCCTGCTACTTGGAAAATAAATGAACATATTATTTTGAAAATAATATGTCTGACCCATTTTACTCCTGTAAACCATGGGAAATAATAGTTTCCACAAATCTACACATCTAAATCAATATGCCTTATTTTGCATGCAGTATATAATTACGTTTCTGAAGGACTAAGGAGGTGATTCTAAAATGTTTTACTTTGGAAGAAAGGCTATGCCATTTAATTTAATATAAAGTAAACAGGCTTCCGTGGTGGTTTAGGGAGGTTCTGTCGAAAATTTAGGATTTAATTGATAATGTTTTTACAGTCGAAAATCCTCTAAGGGATTTTCTATAGGAAACAAATTTAGAATCTCTGGATTTATGTAAAAACTAACAATGTATTTGTTTACTTTTAAAATACATATATTCATACATGATTTCCGATTATGCTTAGTTGAACATGCATGCTATTTCATCAATGTTCATAAACGCACAGCCACAAATCCATTGACTTTAGATATGACGAGTAGACAGTATCTGCCTTAACACCCAGCAGAAATCCGGATGCTTTTAGGGTACAACATAATAATACTATATAATGCCATACTGTATTAGTTATTTAAGTTTGTTTTAGCGAATTTCCAATATAGGGAATAAGCTATTACCATAGGTCTTATGGTAAGAGCTGGACCCGGGACCGATTTACTTTTGTATTTTGATGTCCCCAGAGACCAAAATCACTATCCGTTTGAATTCATATATAACGGAGAGTGAATTCATATATATTGTTATCTCCTATGATTCATATATACGTGTGTGTGTGTGAGTGTGTCCGTTAGCACGATAACTCGAGCAAATATTTTCCAATTTTGATTAAATTTGGTACGAACGTGTAAATCTACGTTTATTCGAACGAGTTCGCAAACCAACATGATCATACTATGGGAACGGAGTTTTACGGGATAAAGTTAGGCTTTCTCATTTCTGACCCTCAAAACTTAAAATTTACAATTTCTCTAAAACGTTTTTTGTAGAGCTTACAAAACAATTTATTTAGTACCGTGAAATGTTTTGTACGGTTATTGGTAACGGTGAAATTTAAAAAATGTAAATTCAAAATTTCCATGTTATTCTTATAAAGAATAATTAAACTGTCGTACTTAGCGCGATCACACTTGGCAAATGTAATCATTTTATATTAAGCTATTAATATTAAAAAAAACACACATATCACCCTCACTGTAGCAGCAAACCTAGGTACTCGTTAAATATACCGGTAATGTTAATTAATAGATTTAAATGAAAATCAAATCAGGCAAATGGAAATTCGTTTAGTCCACAGGTTGGCTGCGGCTGGGGTATTTCTGTTTGTTTATGTTTTATCCTCCTTGAGATTGTTGCAGTGTAATAGGTTTTAAATTGCATCTTATAAACATGACCATGTTGGTTTTATCAGAAAGTGGTCGTAACAGTTACTGGATAAACTTTTTTCAGGCGAAATTTTTTTTAAATTTTGACTTGAGATATGTTCCCTCACACACCAAAGGTTGAAGTTTTTATTTTATGTTTCTATCAAGTCCTACTTCTTAGTCTCATTTACGTAGCAGCTAAAGAAGTATTCCTGTAGTAACTCTTGTGAAGTAACTAAATACTTAAACTCGGAAAGAGCTGCGAATACACATATGATGGCAGATGGGCATTGTTTATATCATTATAAGACGGTGTGCCGATTGTGAAGATTGTATTTGACGTTCGAAACTGAGTGATGTCAACGTTTTCAGACCGCTGGTGTCGATTGGGACCATCGAAGGAAATTAAGTTTGTATCGAAGATTGCGACTTCCAGCATTTTCAAACAAATATCATTAACAGTTGGATATGTAGTCATCGATTAGACAGCCAATCAAACAATACTTCGGAGATCGCTAAGATGCTCTGGACACTGAAATATCATTTCCGGGCATAATATTTATACTCGTATTTATAAAATTTATACTTATAAATCGACGATCGAGTGATATACCTGATTTACATATTGGCCATGAGTGAAAACTTGCATAAAACAGAATCGAAAGTGAAAAAACTACGTTTTTCATGTTTTGTACCATCCAAAAAATTTTTAGGACGCCCAATGGCATTAGTAAAGAATGTAATAAAACTCACCAACAACTTAACTAAATCGTACTTACAATTAGCAGTTATTTTTTGTGTTGGAATAGATCTGTGAGTTGTATGGTGTATGGTTCACAACATGTTCGGTTCACAACAGATACGGATATGGTTTTTGGTCTCTAGGGACATCAAAAAGAAAAAGTAAACCTAACCCGGGGCTAAACCTTACCTCAGACCTCAGAATATTTGTTGGAAATTAAAAATTGCAATTGCGGCTAATTCAAATAAAATCACAAAACTGTCATTAGCTCTTATATACTTGGATCAGGAGAACAAAGTCCGCTACTGAGGTGTAAGTATTTCAGGAAACCAGCTCAAGAAGCTGAAGATTTACCTGAATAAAGTTTCCCCACACACTCCATTTGCAAGGTAGAGAAGTTAATCTCTTTCAACACATAGTGGCATCGGTCCTCCGATCAGCTCACTCTACCTACAGCACTGTATAATTATATATGCCACACGCCGCCACATATTCCCTGCGAGAACCAAATATTTTTGACTTCTGATTGAAACTGTCCTATGTGCGTTTGGTTATAATTGAGCAAATTATTTAATGCAGATTATGTTGGACATCATTTCTATTAGGGGACACACATATTATTTTAATTATATGTATTTGAATATGTATTTCAATTATACATACATGATATACAAATACAGGATTAATAACGTCTGGATCAGGATTAGTCCAATATTGATTTCAGACAAACCGTTGATCACCCAATGAAATGAGGAACTTTCTTACTAAACCAACCCGAAGGAATAACTTTAAAATATTTATAATGTTTTTCGAATACATTAAGTGGTGAACGACAGGCGCACAAGTTCAAATCTCGCAATTATCAAATACTAACATCTGTCATTTTATACACAATTTTAAAGCTCTAGTAAATACAGACATTTTTGTGCGATTAGAATTTAACAATTATTTATTCGTTTAAAAATGGTGGCTCTTTATGTGGAAAATTTGGTACTATTTTCAATGCCCTATATTTTTCGTAAAATTCGGATATCTCTACTATGATTAAACATTTTGCATTTCTCGTGAGTTATTCCTTATGGTTAGTTTAGTGTGGAAAATGTGCATTTCATCATTATGGCACCAACGGTCTATCTTAATTTAATAGTGGACACCTTCAAGAGATTCACCCTGTGTAGCATTGACAGGCTACAAAACAACAGGGGTAATGCAAATAGGGTGTGGACGAGGACATCACTGGCATAGAAATGAATCGTGGCCCTTTAAACCGACCCCTTTAAATACTGCCCGAGACTCCATCCATTTAAACTTTAATTCAGCAATGACCTTACTGCATCAAACCCAAAACTGATACAATTATTGTACCTTGTAATATGACGACAGTCTGATAAGTCCCGTTATACAAGTCCAAGTCCAACAACAATTTATGGCCTCTAAATTGCAATATCTTTATCAGCCGCCATATACTGTAGTCTGCATTGTGATTGTGCAACAGTTATCTCAAAGGCCAAATGTGACGCTGAAATATACTCTCTATGTCTTACATTTCATGTTTTACCACTTTCGATTCACTAATGTGGTACTTAAATCATTGTATAATATTTGGGCTCTGCGCGTACTAGAGCATTGTTCCATATCACCTAGTTTTTCATTATTGCCTGATATTAATTATTGGTATGTTCAATGGAAATCTAATGCAAAAACCTATTTGTACATAACTTGACGATATTTACTCTTTTTGCTTTAAATATTTATTCAATGCAATTCCCGTAGAGATTTACATTCCTGCTAATTTAAATGCACGCCCTTAAGCTTTGATAAAGTATTTATTTAAATTATTTCTCAATGCGTATAATATTCCAGGCTACAATGTAGTAAATTGTCTTCTTCGTAAGTTTGATGCAGAATTCATCATCTTTTCAAATAGTTTCAAAAATACACAACTAAAACAACCTTGGGTTTACAATAGAGTTCACCAAGTATTTTTTCACAATTCACAATATAGTTTCACGCTACAAGAACGGTTAAACATTTAAAATTATAACTGACTAACAGTAAATTATCTGCCTAACGCCAAGGACTTTACAAATATTTATTACAGTCTTTAGTTCTTTGATTATTCAGTAAGCTCAACAACGTCAAAATGTATAATTTTCTTTCTACAGTAAAATTTTGCCAATGTTAGTAGTCTCTTGATCTACTATATAGCAGCATTTAAAATTTATGTAACTGTAACTAATTCATTTATCCAAATTACAATACAATACGGAGTGTAAATAGCTCACAAATCAAAAGTCAATAATTAGCCTAATGGCCTGTTTTTGATCAAAATAAATACACCAATTTATAAAAACAGCAACCGCAGCGGAAGATTTGTGAAAGACCACTTTTCCTTTCTTGGTCTTTTGTCCTCAGAAAATCGTGAAGAAGTATATTAAGCCCTCAATCGGGTTTATCAGAGAACAAGGTAATCAGAAATCAGTCAGATTGGTCGATAATTTGTGATAAGAGAACAATAACATGGAGGAACTCACGTATTCAACCTTTCACGACCGTGAGACTCGAACTGCGGACTCAGAGACGGTCTCAGTCTATCAAATATCTCAGTTGTGCAAGTGCAAGTGTGTAAGATTCATCTGTCGATGGTCAATAGTCAACATTCGATAGTCGATAACCAACCATCGATCGCCAATATCTAGTGGTTAACAGCCAATAGTTGATAGTAAATAGGTAATAACTAATAGTCGATAACCTATCGTCAATAGCCAATAGGTCAATACAATGTAGCCAATAGTTTATAATTTCAGTCAATATTATAATCAGTATTCGATAGCCAAAAATTGACAGCCGATAGTTGATAGTCGCTATGCGATTATTAAGGATTGATTTCCAATAGGCAACTTGGTAATCAATAGTTATTGAAGGTCTTAGTCAATAGCCAATAGTGTTTACGTTATAGCAAATATTAAACAGGTAGCCAATGTTCGATAATCGATAGCCAATAATCTCTCGTCGGTTGATAATAGTTGATAGTTGACACGATACTAAATCAGTTATTGAGGTCTAGAGTCAGTAAATTAATAGATTATGGTCGATATTCTAAATAACGAATCAAGTAATGAACATTATTACAGGGCCATGGTTAATGATCATTAGATAAAATTCAATAGTTAATGATTCACAATCGTCCTTGCTAACCACCATCAAACCCAGTCGTCAACTTATCGCTAAAAATTTTCAAAATAATCGTCTTTGTATTTATTATCAGGGTACACAATTCAAGATATTTTGGTTTAATGAAATGAAATAATAGTTTTGAAAAATTAAACCGAACTTAAGTTAGGCTCAGTCATTTACAACATTACATTTCTATTGCAGTCCTGATTTTTTAAAGAATTCCTGGTACCAATATTGCATTATTAGGGATTGGTATTACTTTATTAGCTGACTATCCGTTAGTTTTCGCTTATTCGTGCTACTCAGCTATTTGAGCCAGTGTGATGTTTAATTATCGTTCAAACACAATCATACTAGTCATTGTGCTTATTACAAAGGTGTTCAATTTAATGTAAATTATCTTTCATTTTGGTATATTCAACGTCAGTGAACCGAACTTTTGGTTATACATCTGACTTGTTCAATCAGCCAAATGGTTTATCCTGTAATCCTGAATTTCTGACACCAATATTCAGTTTTTCAGAGATATGTGTTATCTGTCATTGCTGTCAGCGCTCTCTGTATTTTGACGCCATGATGCCAATCCTCGTCAATCCTGTAATATTGGCGGATTAAACTGTTGACTTTATGTTTGACATGTTTCGTGAGATATCCAGTCTACTTTATCTCTTGACACGACAACGGCCTCGCGACAATACGTGATCGATTCAACGGTAGCCTTGCTGTTGTCCTGGGGCCTTCGATTGGTCACAGAGGCCCGTCCACCGACAGCACCACGATGTGGACTATAACAAGTTATTGTACTTTCATAACAAACTTTACCACATGAGAAATATATAGCTTCTTTAAGTCTCGTTATCGTAAGCATAAGATTATATCAGTCTCGTCATATAAGGCATAAACTTGTATCAGTCTCGTTATCGGAAGCATGAAACTTGTATCGTTTCGTTATCAAAGGCATGAAACTTGTATCAGTTTCGTTATCAGAAGCATGAAACTTTTATCAGTTTCGTCATCAAAAGCAAGTACTTCTTCTATCAGTCTTGTTATCAAAGGCATGAAACTTGTATCAGTTTCGTTATCAAAAGCATGTACTACTTCTATCAGTCTCGTTATCGGAAGCATGAAACCTGTATCAGTTTCGTTATCAAAAGCGTGGACTGCTTCTATCAGTCTCGTTATCAGAAGCATGAAACTTGTATCAGTTTCGTTATCAGAAGCATGTTCTACTTCTATCAGTCTCGTTATCGGAAGCATGAAACCTGTATCAGTTTCGTTATCAAAAGCGTGGACTGCTTCTATCAGTCTCGTTATGAGAAGCATGAAACTTGTATCAGTTTCGTTATCAAAAGCATACTACCTCTATCATTCTCGTTAGCATGAAACTGATATCAGCATCTTTGTATAAAGATTAAAACTATTTACTCAACACATAATTAATAGGTTCAACGTTATTCTTAAAACCGAAAGCAGGACTATACAACCTAAATATCGGTGATAAGTCTTAGTAGTCTTAGTAATTTATAAAGTATGAAAGTTGCTGTCATATATCTTTTATTAGAATTTGAATTAAAGTTAAATAGATTTTTTAATTTTACTTTTTTAAATGTAAAATGCAACTTATTCAAAAATATCATGTTACAGTATCAATATTTTCTAATAATATGCTCAATGATGAATACCGTTGTACTACAAATTGCATTGTAGAACTTGTAATGAGAATTGTATTAATAATTATAAAATAATTAGGATATTTTGCTTGTTATTATGCTTAGAAACCAAAACATATTTAAACTTGTGTGCCAACGTGGTTGATTTGTAGCATTGCAAATGTAGTATTTATAAATAAATCTCATTAATCTCAAGAAATGAATCTTGGTCTTGCATAGTTAGAACAGTAATAACTATAATGTATATCGCTTACACTCTAAACGTGGCAGTACTTTAAATAATGCATTTGTATGACTAGACGTCATAAGCCAATGGTTCTTGGTTAGGCCTAATTGCGTAACCACCATTGCATGAACTCACGAACCTCTTAACTCTTAATTCGCTAACTCTTGCCAATTTAGAATAATTTTTACCAACTCTGTTCTGAAGAAACAACGCAGGTCGTTTTGGTTGAATAATTATAACAGTTTGCTAAATTACCTACTGCAACCGCAATGTCAAAGACCCTCAAAAACGGAACCCTAAAAATTACCTGCGTTAATAATGTAATGGTAAATCGTTCTGCAGTTGGTCTTAAATTCACCTTAAGGCTCACATTTTGAGAAAAAAAGACTTAAAAAAGTGCATCCAGTAAATGCAATAATGTCTTACCTTGTAATGAACTGTAACACTTTGCACCTCTAGGGTGTATACCGGAACCTTTAGTTTAGCATTTCCCTAAATTGCATTATACTGTATTTAGCATTGTTTCCAGTATTCATCAGGTATTTATAATTGCTTTTAGAATTTAGTGCATTACTTTATATTTATTGGTGTAGTGTTTGGAGAGCAAGAACGTAGTAATACCACTCTTTAGTGTCTTGTTAGACGATACAATCGTACGAATACAAACTAGGAGTTAACTATTACATCAGCTCATCATATCACTAACTTAACAATGGCACCAAGTAACGGGATATATAGATCAGTATGTTATTTGGAAGCTGAACCAGGTGTGTAGCTGGACTCCAGAGCCAACGTGAAGTATTGATCACTAGGGAGATGGAGTTAGATTTAGCTTTGAAACGTCTCTCCAAATAGTTTTGATTTATGTTGGTTTTTTTGAAATAAAGAACTTACCACTTGACCTGATAAATTTTAAATTACATATGGTCAGGAAATGGTACCATATGTCTCATAGGGCATACTAAACTAGATCTGTCCAACTTAATGGAGACAGATACGTAAGTATCTTTAATCTCAATTGTTTGTTCGTATTCAAGGAATAAAACTGCATACTAAGTGTTTCCCCCTCTCAATTCATCTCTCTTTCCTCAGAAAGATAAGAGCCTGTAACACCACACCTACACATAACTTGAACACTGCCTTATCTTCCGAGTGACTAACGCTAGGAGTGTCTTATAAGTAAGTGGTCGCTAAAGTAGATAAATAACACTCTCATGTCAGATTAAAGTTGTTTATAAAAAATACCACGAAATGAAATGGTCTCTCCACAGCAAACCTGCAGAAAAAGCGTATTTGCATTTGCCTGATTGGATTTTCACTAGAATATTTCCTAAAAAGTGTCACATTTATTCACTAATTACACAACATTAGGTTTATTTTTTACCATCCCAGTTTGAATAACTTGAATAATATTAGATTTACCTTTGTTGTTGCCTACAAAAACTCAACAACAACAAAGTAAATCAGGATTTTAGGTTAGCTGCTGCAGGGAAGTTAGTAGAGTGTCGTTTTTTTAGTGAAGTATAATTATCTTTTTAGTATGAAATGGAAAAAATTCAAATTTGATTTAGATGGATTCATAGACTATGAAACCACAACATTTTACGTATATCCATAAAAATAACATGGAACTCATAGTTTTTTAATTTTATTTTTTCTCAGTTGCCATTAAACGTACAAAAACACTTTAAAGTACTAAATTGTTTGTTTTTAAGTTCTAAAAATGGGTTAGAAAGACATTGCAAAATATTATTGAGTGTCAAAAATGGGAAACTCTAATCTTTGCCCATAAAACATCAAAACCCTGTTCTCATAGCCCGGTCATACTGGTTGGTAAACACGCTCAAATGAACGTAAGTTTACACGTGTTTACTAATTTAATTAGAATCGGATCTACGGAGTCATTCATCATTGTAAATTTATAAACAACATTGTAAACGGTTAAATGTTATTAGGTGCAAAATATATTTTGACCAAAGTAGGAATTTCCCTCTGTCGTTTTTCTGACTCTTCATGTTTAGTAATCAAAATCAAAATGTATCTACAGTACTATTCATTATATTGTGCCTTATGGCAATTGCAACTGCAATCGCACATAAGTACTCAAGCTGTAACCAAATTAATACTCTAACACCTTTTATGGAGCTTTGAGTGACCAACCTCTGCAGAACCAATTCAGAATTAACTGAAGCTTTTGAAACTGTTTTGGTATATAGAGATCATTAATCCGATCTCCTCTTCATAGAAAAACTTGAGATTCACTTTTTGAACTTTGTAAAAGATCAAATCAAACGTTACTCAAAGGAGATTATTCTAATTGTTTCAACCATATACCTACGCATATACATCAAAATGACGTTTATACTCCGGCACACCCTGGTTCTCATTAGAAGGATACCATCAATCGCCAATGAAGGGGTTCATGAGAGGAAGGCAGTTACAGCAACCAGCTAGACCGCAGAACAGACTTTGTACTAGTAGGCAATTTGCTTTTATTACCTGTCGTAAGTTTATTGCCCTTTATATATTATCTGTCTCACTAACCACGGCAGATGCTTGTCAGGCGGCTACTAAATCGGAAGATTTGTTGTCATAACTGGTTGTAACGTCTACACAGTAACCTCCCAGAGAGCAGTCCGTGGTGGGGCGAAGCCTCCGTCGTAATGTTCAACTCGTTTAAGAGACAAACATAACACCTGATAGGGAACTAAATGTATATACTGTATACACAAATCCTGAAAGTGGGAGTAACTCATTATCCAATACAAACATAAGATCTTATGGGTAACTCAGCCTAAGTCCGAAGGTCCTGATAGGAAGCTCGTCCAGTTATCCAGACTTTTAAGCAGACAGTTAAGCACAAAACCTTATGTTGCGTTATTCGGAATCAACTGTAAACGGAATATAAATAAAGAATAGCATTGGAATTCACAGTAAACACAAGGTATGACGAGTAGCTCAAGTTATAATCATAACATAATATAAGGCTTCAAATTCTGATGAGTAGACACTTTTTATACTGAAGTTTTACTGCCTTAGTCCGATAAACAACGGAGCTTGAAAGCAGTGGAAAGTTGGTTGTAAAAGAGTATACAATAATTGAGAAACGTCTGTGGTTTTCATTAAAGGTATTAAGGCAGCTCAGCTCTAAATCGCAACAAAATTTGGTCATGGGTCTCTCAATTTGAGAATGTTTGATCCGTAATGTCCAATGGATTATCGAAATATAAAAACTATATAAATCTATAACAGTCTGATCTTATATGGTCCTAGGGAACATAATATAAACACCAACAGTTCAAAAGTATGATATTTGATTTGGGTAGTTCAACTTTTGCTGTTGAAATGTAACGGGAAATTCAGGTTAATACCTTTACCAAATTTAGGATTTATTCAGTTTCACATCAACGATCAAGAGTTTGCTCAAAAAAAAAAGGTTCGGAACACAGAACCAATTGTTCGATTGCAATGTTCACCAATGTCAATGTTTCAGTGAAGTGCTATCACGGATTGATTCTGCCGAGACTGCTTCTCCAAATGTAACGGAAACTCTTAAAATCGACCAAACAAATGCTAAACGCCATTTTGATTACTAGTGTGAAAAAACAGGCTTTATATCTGATAGTATGAAGACTTTCTGTTTATTATTTATGGAGGGAATATATAGCCTATCGTATCCTCACCATATTTGTTGACAATTTCATACTTTACTACTTAATCAATCTTGTCCTATACGCAATCATCGGAGAATACCAAGATTCTACAGTTCCCTTTTGAATGTAGAGGCCGACCTTCTTGTTAAAAATGTGTAGTTTTGCGTATTCTTTTATAGTATGAATATAAAAGTACAGCATTTGTGTAGCCTACGTATTTTAAAGTGTTCCAAGACGCTGTAAAACAACTCTTAGTAATAAAACAGCTATTAAAAAACAAATGATTGTTTAATGATATAACACTGTCCTCAAGGGGCCCAAATCAAAGATACCACCGGTGCGGCGGCGTTGGTACAGCGGCCCCATCTGATAAAAAGCCGCCGGCGGCGCGCCGTTGCCTTACTCCAATAATCAATTAGTTCCAAGAGGTTTCTATGCGACTGTAATTTTCCTGATAGGTGATCGGTACACGTCAATAATTATACAGCAGGCCATGCTAACGCTAACATTCAACACGCAACAACTTTTAATGTTGCTACAGCACAACATTAGTAGTGTGTATCAAGTAGTATGTACTAAAATCACTTAAGACTATGATACTAAAAGGTACTAAATGTGATCCTGGTATAAGGCAATGTTGATTTGAGGGTTTTTTTAGTGTCAATATTTTCTTGAGGTGTATATACATTTAGCATAATTATATAATGGAAATATCCATTAAAACTTGCCATTTTGAAAGGTTTAGTGAAATTCTTTGCCAGTAATTCTCAAAACTTAAAAACTAATATTCTCTACTGCAAAAATCTTTATGTAGTCAACAAATGTGATATTTCAAATACAAGAATGCTGCCGAAGATGAGCTGTAAGTAGCTCGAAACATGTACAGCGTGAACATTTGACAACTTCAGGGAAAAGTAATGAAAATCTTACCTATATTAAAAGTATTAAAAGTGTCAAGGCTGATTAATTCAAAATCTAAAACTTATGTTTTTGTGAATGGAGGGACCATGATTCGAGCCCAAGACTTTCCGCCCGGCTACTAAATTTTCTTCTCACTATTATGATGTTATATTAGACTATATATGTCATGGCAATGGCAAGATACTGTGTGTAAAGTCAATATTATTTGGCCTCAAATTGTAAGAGAAGATTTTGCCGAAACTTGATTTAAATTATCCAAGTAATATACTGTTTCAAAATCGCAAATACGTAATTAGAAAGCCGAGGCAACTGTTGAATCTTAGAGTGCAGCGTGACCGACTAGGGCTAAACAATTGAACACACGACCAGAATACACACGGCTCAATAATGCCTTGGCGAGCAACGGCAACGTACAGCGGGCCGACGAACGTTACGTACACAGTGTGCCACTTAAAACTTTAAATACAGCACATCTTCCTCCAGAGAAAGTCCAAAACAATGTTTTATAGCTAGCAATTTGCACCGATGATGCCATCTTTACGGCAAATATACGCTTATGTTGTTAGACTGGTGAGGCCGCTAGCAGTGTAAAGGATAGTGGTTTGGAAGGATTAATCACACAGTCTTGTACTAGTATTCGTTATTACTGTTTGTTCCTGCCACTATATCCAGCCCAGATCACTTGGAAGTGTATACAGAAAGTTTGAGAAAAGTCTTGTGGATCAAGAGCAAATTACATTTTTGACAAGTCTACACCAAATATACATCAATGACTTAAAGATTTGATGGAATGCATGAATTACTTTGCAGGCATATTGTAGAAGTATATAACGTTAATAACACTGCACTTTCAAATTTAAGAACCTATATAGTAATTCATGCTCAATATTTTGAGGCGCAATTGTTCATTGGATATGCAATTTCCATTTGTGCGATACAAGATGGTTACAAAAAATAAAATCATAAAATGCCTTCTCCCTCTTGTTATATAGACGTCCAAAATAAGAAAGGGGACTTTTGTTATGATGTCACATTTCTACACGTTCTTTAGCAATAAAATCACAAAAGGGGAGCGAGGCAAGTATCAAATATTTTAGTCGGGGGTGGCGAACAATTCCAACAACAACCTATAAAGACAGCACGCAAAGGGTTGGCGAATTCCATTCCTTAAAATTTTTATAAATAAATCGCCTAGCTCTACAAGAATCATTATTATGCTTCTTTGTATAAAAGAAGATTGACGCATTGCCATAGCTATTTTGTTAAGCAGCTAACGAATGATGTTCATGTAGTATTTTATTTGTTCATTACAGGATACAGGGGCGATAATTATACTCGTCCTATAAACACGCTATTAATTTATGTTAGGTGTCACCAACGCCAATGTCTAAATTTACACAGTGGACGTGATGTGAATATTATGATTTTAAACAATGCGTTTTTGATGACAAGAATCAGGAAGAAGAAACCCCATGTTGTAAAACAATGCCTTGGCTACACCAGGTGAAGAGGTGAAACCCGGTAGTCGAGTCTCGGGTCGGAGACCACTGCATCACTGGACCGGAACTGTTTTAATCATGGACCGGAAGGAAAGAAATGCGTCGACCGAAGACGAGGAGTGGACCAAGTAACGCCCTTCGGCCACGGTGTTGTCTCGGTGTCTTGTAGGTCCATAACACCAGTAACGCCCTTCGGCCACTGTATTTTCCTAGTGTCATGTAGGTCCATAACACCAGTAACGCCCTTCGGCCACTGTGTTTTCCCAGTGTCATGTAGGTCCATAACACCAGTAACGCCCTTCGGCCACTGTATTTTCCCAGTGGCGTGTAGGTCCATAGTACAAGTAACACCCTTCGGCCACTGTATTTTCCCAGTGGCGTGTGGGTCCATAACACCAGTAACACCTTTCGGCCACTACATTTTCCCAGTGTCGAGTAGGTCCATAACACCAGTAACACCTTTCGGTCACTGTATTTTCCCAGTGGCGTGTGGGTCCATAACACCAGTAACACCTTTCTTCCACTACATTTTCCCAGTGTCGAGTAGGTCCATAACACAAGTAACACCCTTCGGCCACTGTATTATCCCAGTGGCGTGTAGTTCCATAACACAAGTAACACCCTTCGGTCACTGTATTTTCGCAGTGGCGTGTAGTTCCATAACACAAGTAACACCCTTCGGTCACTGTATTTTCCCAGTGGCGTGTAGGTCCATAACACAAGTAACACCCTTCGGCCACTGCAATATCCCAGTTCGGTAGACTCTATTACTCATTTGAGATAAATTAATGAGTAATGAATTGTCAACTTGAGTCTAACCTTGTCCTTTATAGTGTACAGCGTACAGTGTACTGTAGCAAAAATGGTAACGATCCAGAGGAGGGACTTTGTTCGGTCATAGCGGCAGAAACAAGTCTAGCCACCCACAGACGGTAGGTTGGGAAACTAGAGGCGCAGCAGCACTGCGGCCGTCTCGGAGGTCCCTTGCCCAATAGTAGACGATGACGTGTTCTTGGCCCATACACACCAAGCTTGTTTAATATACTATTGGGGTGGTTCTACTGTAAATTAAAAGATATAAATTAGTTAAACACTGATCCCATCAAAAACAAAGATGAGATCAAATACCGTTCTGAATAATAATAAATAATGATTTATTATTATAAATAGTAATTATTTAATAATTTACTTTGACAATTCTGGATGAATGGAGCTAAGAAATATCTAACTATTCACTTTTGAGCTCTGAAGTAGACATCCCATCTACATGTACAAATTGTAGCCATGTTATACTCAATTGTAAAATAATTAAACGAATCGCTTCTAGAATGTGGTACTGTCACTGTACGTTGTCGATCCTTGTGATTTTCTAATTACTTTAGTTTTAAGGCTCACACACACACACATTACATCTTCACTCTTCACTAAATCAGTCTTAAATATGTCAGTTTAAAATTGGTTTAATCTCAAAAGTTATTAAAAACCAGTTACAGACTATTTTCTTCGTGTATTTAAGATAACTATTAAGGTCTGCATCAAAATACTACCGACAGGTTCTAATAATGAAATCATAGTTTTGTTGGACAGTTAAATCAAAATTTAGGTTAGGTTAGGTTAAAACACTTGTGTGAACGAGGTTAAAATTTTATAAATTGAAATTTATATCCCAAAATATAGAGACAATATTATAAAACTTTAGTCACAAACTATTACCACAAACTCCTGCATGAGCCATGATGGATTAGGTGGTCATATTTATTTAATATAAAATACTAAATGCTGTGGGCTATTGTAGCTAATGTTCCATTTTCATTTTCTACAAATAGGATTATTTTTATTTATACCTTTAACGTGTTAAAACATACATTAGAAAACGCCGTTCTTAGAAAACATACAACACCATCAAATTTCTTTAAAAATATCCGTACAATATAGGATGTTCTTGTCTGAAGGAACGCAGAGGAACAATTTAATTCGTGAAGAGGACTTACTCAACAGATTACAAACAGTCGTTATACTTTTACCCTCGATACAGCTTAGTGTTTAATACTTTTGATGTTCTAACAGATAAACTCGATCATTCAGAGTGGAGTCTTCGACGTTCCTGTGAACTCAAGCTAGCTACATCGATTAGCTTTCCTCTCTAAGCAACATTTACCTAATACTCTCACTGGTCAGTATTGGAAGGGTAATTGAGGAGAGGGGAGGGTAATTGGTCAGTCTCCCAGAGCTTTTGTCCTGCTCCAGTAAACGGAATACTTCATTCAATATATCCTGTTGACCAACAACTAACCACTCTACGTCGAGACCTAGGGCGATTTCAATCCTTTAGTTATTTTGCTGTTCGAAATGCATTTTATTTCCTATATATATTAACAAAGTAATCATAGTTATTTCACTCGAAAAAGCAATATATCTCTTTTGAAAAACTACTGGAATTTAAATTATGCAAAAAAAAAGGAAAAGTCTACATGGACAGTGGCATGTGTGTCATTTGAGTGACAAAGAAAAAAATGCATGCGATTTATTTATTTATTATACATGTTATTAATACCCGAGACTGATTAAATTAATTTGAGTAAGAGACTTTAAGTAAGTAACCACCTCTTAAGTCTCTTACTCAAATTAATTTAATATTCACATTCATTTACCACATTCATTTAATATTTCTTAGCTCCATTCATCCAGACTACAAGCACTTGTAACTTGCATAACTATCTATTCATAATTGAAAAGTAAATATTATGATATGAACAATATAAATAATTAACTTATGGATTAATATAAGAAGTACAGAAGCAAAATATATAACACAACTATTCTTAGTATTATCTATAAAGATCCATATCACAATATCGGTTTCCGGGAATTATAAGGGAATGGGAATCCATTCAAGTAGGTGGGAAATATTTAAATATTTTGATTAACAAATTTCTTAACATGTCCGGTTTACTTTTGGCGTGTACATAACAACCATTGTGCCGTTATTATAAGATAATCGCCAATCAATTTATTTTCCCACAACAATTACCGAAGGTTACTTGTACACAAAAATGTATAAAGTTCAGTGTGTGTTAACTAGCCTACAGGTTGGAAGTACGCCTATTCCTAAATGGGAGCATTGGCCTACATTCTATTTGATAACATTCACTAAACACGATAGCTGATAATTCTACAAAGATTATAAAATGTTCAAATTTGAATACAGTTTACGCAATGTTTAAGCACTAATCTAAAATCTTGAGTAAACCGTTATAAGTTATAACATAAAGATGTGACAACCAACACATGTAGAATCTAAAGCCATTTACTTATTGGTGCGATTTGTGGTTTGTCTTTTACTATAACATATTGGGACATGTTAATTATGAGTTTTGTGAGTATGACGGTGTATTCATTATGCTTTACAAGTACTAGGTCGCTATACAATGATGTTTTTTAATCAAAATTCAGAGAACGCTTACTAAAAAAATCAACTTGATATTGCCATGTAATTTGCTAAATTTACAGTTCTTTTTAATTTACCATGTATTAAATTAGGATGAATACCTTTTCGCCCTTAATTTCCTTAATAAAGAATCTGTTATGTGTCGCTCAATGATTTAGAAAGACTTTTAGTTTGCACCGTAAGTATATTTTTTGCACGGTAATACTTCTCAAAAAGGAGGATTTTATATTGGTGTACGTTTTGCTAGGTTTTGGGTTTCAAAATTTCTCGGCAAAGCTACCAAATCCACACGGTATCTGTGCTTAGATAGTTTGGTATGATTTTGAACTAGTTTGTAGTTCGTAACATGTTATGCTACATAAATAAATTCTTATCCATATTAAAATTATTTCGGCTATGATATTGAAATTCTCGTTAGTATAGTGTGGTATTTGTTATATATCCTAATTTAAATATCCATAAGTTATCAACTCAGTTACAAAACTAAGATGTTTTCTGACAGCCTCCATAAAGAATTTTCTACTTCTCTACGAATATTTTGCTGAGAGGGTTGCTGAAGTAGATAAGGAGAGGGGGTGAGATGAGCTAACCCTGAGGCGCTCTGCACTGGATACATTCAACAACTCCAACTTGGACCAATCCACCTTGCAATTGTGACACTTCTGCATTGTTGCAGTTCGTAAAGTTAATTATTTAGTAATGTTTTAACCCAATTTTTGTTTTCTTATGCAGACTTAAATATTTAATTGCTCTTTGTTCTAATTCCGAAACATCCTTACGCAGTTCTGTTGTTAAATTTGCACTTTGACAAGTATAGTAGATGTCTTTATTTAAAAATAATCCTAATAAAAAGAGTTATACACACTTGAACATTCCATCGCTAGGACCTTTGACTAATTTTTGGACGAGCTCCTTGTCAAGTTTTAGGACCCGTTCACGTAGCTGCCGATTTCAATTGAATACGGCTGCAAAACTGTAAATGGCGTGTGAGTCTTTCTTGCATTGAGTTTTTCTGTATTCCTTACAGAATTCGACCACCAGGAGTCCCCACCTTACCGAGGCGATACCGAGGTCGGAATGTTAACGAGGTTTGAAAATACACTTTTGTTCAGTTTGATAAACTATATTTAAATCGTCCTGCATGATTCTTTAAGCAATTCATTCACAAAAACGTTAAATTTTGTATATTGTTTACCTTTAAAATATAGCTCCCTAAAAACTCGTATATTGTAGTTAAGAGACACCGAGATACGATGATAAATACACACAATTTTTAATAACGATACAATAGTACTTTTGTTGGTATGGACTATTTTCTTCAACAAAGTTAGATAACAAATTTTAAAGCTATGAAAGTATAAAATCTATGTCCTTGAAATCAACATATTTGTTTTGTCTTAGAGAAGAAAAGAGCCACTCAACACATGTACTGAAGTATCCGGTTTTGCTGCAAAGGCAAACATTTTAAAAACAATTTTACTGTAAAATAGACAAACACAAATTGAAGGTTGATGCTCTTTTTGCACAGTAACAGTAAATATTGAACAATGTCCAAAAGACGATACAAGGTAATTAGCGTCTCTTAAAACCAAACCATCTTGTATCCAAGTAATATGATGCAACTGTGGATCAACGTTTAAGTGTCTTATTAGATGTTTCATGTCAGTTAGTGTACAATAATCGAATTATTATTCACAATTAGGAACTAGAAGAAACGAAATAAAGAATGTAAGGAAGGGTGCATACCACAGCAAGTGGGAGAGGGCGCGTAGGTCTACACAATGCAAGGCTACATACTCAGATGTGCTTAAGTCAAGTCAGGACGTAGGCCACAATCTATTTCTGCCTCTAAATACAGATGCTATTTTAAATAATTTGTCAATACGACTAATTCCTCTAATTCCTTTATAATTAATACTATTTGTTTCTTTCTTTCTTAACACGAAAAATACCATAGTTAATATATCATGGATAAGCAAAAATACTCAAAGTTATACAGAAAACTCCCTAAAGGCCAACAATATTTCCTAATTAATCTAAAAGAAATTAAAGTTAATATAAAAAAAACAACGTATAACAAATGATTCACCAAGTAAAGTAGTAATTTTAAAGGTTATCCACACGTTTGTTTAAACGTGTTTGATATTTCACCATAAAGATGAGTAGAAGGCAAGCCTATCTATTCAATTCCAAATTCAATCTAATTTACATAAAAGTTGAAACATTGATTTGTTTCATTCACTGAAAATTGTGTATGAATAAATTTTGTTGATTCCAGATTCCAGCATATCTTGTAATCAATACTGATAACTAGTTAGTATATCGGCGATAACCTAGAGTATAAGGAACATTTGTCAGGACACATCTATGAGTACAAGTTTATAGATCTGTCAAAATCACAACCAAAAATATTGCTTTGAATTAGCTCTGTTACAGTCCCAATAAAAATTAGAAAGAGTATTTACACTTTTTTGTTAAACTGAGGGGACCGAATCACTGACGTTATGTTTTTATTGACTGTGGAACTCCGAAATGATAAACAGTGTACAGTAAGTCAGAAAGCTGGTCGGATCAACGGCCGCGCGAAGACAGCGCATGCGCCCACCACACTTCTGTCACCTGCGTCCCCGGTACGCACTGTCGCGCGCTTGCTATTAGCATAATCACATCTCTCAGTCCGCAGCCCGCACTGACTATGTGTTCGAATTTAAATCTAATCAAACTAAATATGCTACTGGGGATTCATATTTTTTAATTCAATAACGACTGGAAAGGAAGAAGGTACGAAAATAACTTGTGGAAAGTCATTAGTCGTGGGAAGCGAGGCGCCAACCTGTGTGGCTGGTGTATGAATATTAATTATGAATGTCTATCTGAGTGCTTCTCTTCACTGGGCCTTTGTTTGGTTAATTATAGTTCACGAGTAGGTCGACGATTGTGTCTATGAAGTTGTTCCTTCGATTGAAATGTCTGTTGATAACAAATGTCGCGAGCCTAGTGTTGTAATCGTTTGTTATTAATTGTTTGGCTATTAATGATATTAAGTTTTTCGACATTGTACAATTATTTATACTAAACGATTATTTGACTCTTTCCGTTTGGTTGCACATGTTTGGAAATATTTATCATCGTTATTTATTCTCTTTTTCCACACAATATTTCATGCTTTTGTTGAAACATTCCTTGGCAGTAAAAAAACGTAAATATACAGTGAACTAAATTACTATCATTTGTCAGTTGTCTTGCTGAAAAATAAAAATTAGGTTAACTAGGATAGATCAAAGTGAAATTACAGAGGTAATCAATTTTAACCTACAACTGAACCTGAGCCTATTGGATGTCGAATCTAATCAATTGCGTATCTTGAAAGTATAAGTGCACCTATATGTGTGGAAAACGTCCGTTTATACTAAAAACTATAGATGACAGAAAAATGTAGATTATAAATTTATTTACTATTCCTTTTAAAATAATAAAAACCTACGCTATTAAAAGTTATTCACGAAACCAAGTTTTGAAAGTAGCAGACAATTATGTAATTTAACGGGTTATTCAATGGAAACTTCTTTGTTGGGCAACTGAGCTTGAAAAACTTGTTGCTTCTATTTGAATTGTCCTTATGACCAGTCTAAGCAATCTTTTACAGTTTAACTTTTTGGATTTTAACCTAGTTAGACTAGTTTGCTTACGGATAAATATTTACTCGTGTTATGACCCAAAATCAAGTTATACCTTGATTTTCCGTTGTTTGCTGTTCCGCTGCACCTGCATATTTATACGAAACTGAGAATTTAGCTTCAACGAGACGATGAATATACACACCGTAGTTTAGGATAAATGCACAAAGAGTGTCATTCATTCTGTAATTCAACCTCTAATAGCCTACCTACTGAGAACTAGCAAATTGTTGCTTTTCACAATTTCCTACAATGCTAGATATTTATACTTTCACGTTCAGGCCTTTGTATGTCTTTGTGTGTTTGTTTGTTTGTTGTTGTTTATGTGCCTGATGTTTGTCGTCAGTCCTTGTATGCTCTATCTACTCTTAACAACTTTTATCCCTACCCATTGGATCTAAAAACTTATCGGCTTAACAGCCAACCAATTCCCACCTATTATGTGATACGGTATTTTATAAGAGCGTCAGTTTATTGCATTATTTAATTTGTCTTTGCCATATAATATTGTATTTCCTTGCATCATCCTTACTCTCTCATTCTTTTCCAGCACGCCAACAGCGTCCGGAAGTACGCTGAAGAGTATGTAACTCGCAGACAGAACCAGGGGGCCAAGTACAGCAAGTCCGGCCAGACAATCGCGGCATCGGTCCTCAACTTATCTTCGGTTCGCTCCTTCCCTGGAGCCAAGGCTGGAACCTTCTTTGCCAGAGACAACGTCTCCAACTTCATCTCCTGGTGTCGTCGCGGCCTCGGCGTCTTCGAGTGCCTTCTTTTCGAGACAGACGACCTCATCATGCGCAAGAACGAGAAGCACGTGATCCTTTGCCTCCTCGAGGTTGCCCGGCGAGGTGCTAAACTTGGTAAGTAAAGCTACATTTCATCTTAGATTTTAATATGTTATAACAGCTTCAATTGATGTAAATTGTATGATAAGGCATTAACTGAAATAACTTACAAAAACGTTTGTTTACAAACCTACTTTCTCCCACAACATTTTACACCACTCTACATTTGGTTTTATTAATACCATATATTTATCAACCGTAGGCTTTCGCGGCCGGTGCCATTTAAACTTATATTTTTGGTTTCAACCACGTTGTCAGTTAAAGGTTGTGCCCGACGTTTCGCCCTTATTTTGAAGAGACATCCCCAGTACCTGATAGAGGATGCACCTTCAAAATGTTAACTGTTCTCTTCTTCATAAAGCTACGTTGTATGAGAAAATTTGATTAGCTAAACAATAGTGGCAAATTTTGAGTCAATGATTATGTACCTATTGTATAAATAAACAAAATCCTGGTTACATAAGTGTACATGAAGTGTATGAGTCTATGGAGAATCTTCAGACAGCAATATTAACACAAACCTTTAGGGGAAAACTGATGTTGTAATTAATTAACACCTAATGTCCATTGCTGAATATGGATGAAAAATCCCTCAAAAGTAAATTGATAAACAAATAACCAATACGGTTTCAGAATTTGTCCAATACACTCTGTAGCTGTTATTTTCTCTCGTATCCGGTTTAGCAAAGATAGATGAGAACAATTATAAGGATTGGCTATCATTTAATTCATCTAAAGCGCTGGGAATGGGTTCCTCTATGGAATTAATTTGCTTCGCAGATATTCCGGGCCAAGTTATTGTGTCCGTATTTGTGTGTGCGTGCAAGCACGCGTTCAGTGCGTGTGTAATGTGTGTGTTTGCGTGCAGCCGTGCTGACTGCTGAGTGTAATTCTTCTGCGATTGCCGCACATCGTCCAGTCACGCCACGACGCCGCGTCACGGGTTCGATAACTGCCCTGCGCACCAACTATGTACAATGTCCATAGCTCTTGTTTGCATTCTACTGGGAATCCACATGACAAACTGTAGTGTCTTACTCATTCGGTACATTAGATAATGGATATTTTGGATTGCACATAGCTAAGTTTACTCTGAGACGAAACTTCTGGTATGCAAATTTCAACTAAAGAAAGTGCTTCGAAACTACATACTGTAACCATTTATATAAAACTTTTTATGAGCCGTGGGTACAGGTCATCGCCATATTATGACTTTCCTTTACGGAAATTAAATACAAAAATACGTCTAATAACACTTTAAACATATATTTAAACTTAAACTGTTAACTCACGAGACGGTAAATATATATAATAGTGTAAAGTAAGTGGGGATCGAGATCGACTGGCACTCCAATCATCATCAGACCCAATAGGCGAATGATTTTTTTTATATACTTTCCATTAATTTAATATCATGTACAATGCTGACCAAGGAATGTTTTTCCTTTACCCTCTTCCATTTATTTGTCATTGAGGTTTGTAGTGACGAGCGGGGCTTCGACCTGGAAAACCCAGATCTTGTAGAAATACCTTAAACTTTTGTTGCTTTTCTGTTTAGAAAAATTAAACTAAAATTAAATCTACAAAAATATACATATCTTAAGTGAGGAGAAAAAACTGTTGATAAACATTTTGAAATCTTCTGCTACTAAAATCTGTGTGAAATGTATAAATATCTCTCTACATTTTGGCATTAATGAGATTGTATCTTTTATCAACTTTCTTTGTATATTTGTGAATGTTCTTTATTATATTATAAGTTGAATGTAAATAATTGAGTTTTATACGACTTCGTGACGTATATGTACAATAGTTACTGAGGTTTTTATTCAAATAATACATTATAAATAATTTGAATGGCGTACGTTGCCTGATTAACCTCAAATCATTTTAGAGTTTCGAAAAAGAAACATTATGCTTTGAGGTGGAATTATTAAGTACAACCACAGAATAAGAAGAGAAACATTTTATCTAACTCATTATTCTATGGTAGAAAACTTTATGGTCCTAGACTTCCGGAGTCCGAAAACAACGTTATAGTACACCGAAAACACAGTATAATCGCTCAACTGAGCAAGTCAACACGTAAAACCCCCGAAATATTAACGTATTTGCTGTTTTAATGACTAAACAAGTTATTTATACAGGGTTAGGCAAAAGTCTGGAACCCCCCAGTTAACCTTTTTAACGCGTTGCAGTAGGAAAACCAAACTTGGCACATATTTACAACATAAGAAATTGCACTTTTTCATCAAAATTACAAATTTTCAAAAGTAAACACCTATCATGTGAGGGGTTTCTCAAGACAAATTAAATGGCGCAAACTAGAGGTCAATATCGCATCCCTAATCAAAATGGCAGTCATTTGTAAACACCCCCTATTAAATTTTTAACAGGTTTTAGCAGGAAAACTAAACTCACCATACCTTTATAAAAATTGAGAATTCACCTTTTGATCAGTATTAAAATAACAAAAATTTTAAAGTTAACTGGAGGTGTCCAGACTTTATCTTATTTGTTCATCTTAAATAATTAAAATGGCTGCCATTTTGATTAGGGGTGCGATATTGACCTCTAGTTTTCGCCATTCAATTCCTCTTGGAAACATGATAGGTGTTTACATTTGAAAATTTGGGGCTGCCCCCAAAATACCCCATTTTGAGGGCTGGGACAAAGTTGTAACTTTGATCTAAAAGTGCAATTTCTTATGTTGTAAATATGTGCCAAGTTTGGTTTTCCTACTGCAACGCGTTAAAAAGTTAACTGTGGGGCTCCAAACTTTTGCCTAACCCTGTATAAATCGAAATAATTCACTTATAATATCCATGAAAATGCGTGTTTTTAGCGAATTTCCCATATAGGGTATAAGCTATTACCGTAGTACTCATGGTAAGACTTGGACCCGGGACCGATTTACTTTTTCGTTTTGAGGTCCCTGGAGGCCAAAAACACCATCCGTTCAAATTCATATATGTAAATTATGTTCCGTTAGCACGATAACTCGAGCAAAAATGAACCGATCTTCATTAAATTTGCCATAAACGTGTGAACCTACATTTATTCGAACGAGTTCGCGAACCAGCATGATCGGACTATGGGAACGGGGATTTATGGAGGGTTTTATGGGGTAAAAACAAGTTTTTCCCATTTTTGACCCTAAAAACACAAAATTTCACAATTTCTTTCCAAACCATTTTGTAGGGCTTAAAAAAACAAATAATTTAGTATATTCTAGCGTTATTGTGCGCCTAATGGTTGTGGAGAAAATTCAAAAAAAATTTAATTTAAAATTCCCTTGTTATTCTCATGGAGAATAAGTCAACTGTTGCAGTTTGCTTGTTTATGAACATATTTTGATCGAATTTGGAAAATACATTCATTTCTTACTAAACTATTAACATTTTGCAAAATAACAAACTTTTTACGCTCCCTGTTGTAGTATACCCAAAAGTACTCGTTAAACTAATTCTATTTAAATAGGGTTAATATAAATAGGGTTATTAAAATAAATGTGATATTTTTAGGAGCTATTTTAGAGTAAATCCAATCAGGCTAATGGAAATTCGCTTAGTCTGCAGGTTTGCTGCGGCGGGGGTATTTAGTTAGTTCATTCAAACATCATACCATAAATACAAATGAAATCATAATACAAACCAAAGTGGAGTTCCTTAATTGTGTTAGTTATGGACCACAAGTTTCACCATTACAAAAGTGTACTTTCTTATTTCGCAGTTTTATCTCTACGAAATATACATTTCTTTGCATTCATTGCCTGTTATTTTTTCAACTTTAGTTTTTATTTCATGTTAGCATATTTTTATTTTATAACTTTATATTTGTAGAATTTTCTCTAGATTCTATCCAAGTCGGAAGTATATTATCAGTTTATAAGATAATGTATCTTCCGCGAACACTTTGTCTCGATAACGAGTTTCTCCCTATTATATTTCAAACAAATCACATACCATATGGTATTACTTTATTTTCCATTATACAATGGAAAATTCAGTCACAGCATTACTTAGAACCAATTTATTTCTATTAGTTATAATTATCATAAGTAAACATGATTTCTTGTAGTTTATTTTACTTACCTGAATAACTTGATGACAAAATCTAACTTGCTGAGTATAAGAGACACACAACATATAGGGATAATATAATACACATCATAAGTAAATAGATTTAATTTTTATATGATTTTGCTGATAATAACACTTGAACTAGAGCACGTTACAATTACACAAATAGCCTATCGGTATCCTGTAATTACTAGTACTCGGCTAAAATACTCTATAGAACAAAACCTTGTTTATTTGTTTATTTATATTGTTACTTAAATCATTAGGTGTTCTTTGATTTCAACAACACATTAATAACTTCTATAAAGCTACCTAACTACTTATCTTATTAAGTAGTTGCTTTTTGGTTCCACTGTTATGTTTATTGACGTAGGACTAATTTTTTTACGATTTATCGGTGTAATCGTGTAACAAAAAAGAAATGCAAATTAACAAATCATTTTAAAATTGTAACTGTTTTGTAAATGATTAATAGTTTATAACCTATTAAATACGAGTTTATAAATAGATTCTTCTCAAAAAATGCTTCGACCAAAAAATGCTCGACCAAAAAATGCTCGATAAACAAACGAAGAAACAGGCTACGCAAGGGAGAAAGGAATCTGATGTCAAGGACATCAGCTGCATCACTAATTATTGTTGTTAATATAAATGTAGTAGAGAATCAACATCGTGTACGGCAGGTTTGAAAGGTCAGTTTGCAACCGATTCTGTCGAAACAAGCATTAAATTGCATACATTGATTGCTACGTATAACAATTAGCCTACCTCATACCTTTTAATCACTCTTCACAGAAAGTAGTGATTTTTGTTATCACCTGATATAAAAGAAAGTAATTGTTTCCCATGATTTAATTTAGAGCAAGGGGAAACGATCAGCTGATTTTCCCTCAATCAGTTCTCCGTTCGTCTTATACTCGTTTAAAATTTATTTTCATTATTTAAATCAGCTGTTTTTACTGTTTGACAGTACAAATGTCAACAGAAAAATACATGAGTCAGTTTTGTGTTGTTTTAACCTCTAGAGCGAATTTATAGCAAAATTAACATAGCATTGAACTTCTTATTATTACGGTCTAGTTATATAGGTTTGCTATAAACTTTTTGTTTTATTTTCAATTTGTAATTTTAATTTTACTTAGGTTTGTTATGTAAGTATCCTGGTGTCGTGATGAAAAGAATCGTTCATAACTTGTACCATTAGTAATATTCCAGCACTTGTCTCAATTATTCTCGGCTTTGCATCGTACGCGAAATAACACTCACATACTCAGCTTTGCCTCGCACGTTGAATTTGGTGTTCCTGTGTTCGGCTATGACACATGAAACACATGAAACTTGAGCGTTCACCGGAAAATGACACTTTCGGCACTAGTAATTGAATATACTATTGGTTAGTTGTTTTGCATATATTAGGGATCATATATTGACATCGGTTTTTACATTGGACACTTATAAAGTTTGGTTTCACAGATATAACTTGCGATTAATGTATTTACGCGTTATTTTTTACAATTGTTATAGAACCAGCTTGTCCCTTCTAGTTAAGGTTAAGTGAAACGGACTGGGTTTGGTTTAACAAGAAGGGAACGGAACAAGTCAAGTGAACGAAGCCATAGTTGTGGCGTGTTGCTTCGAGAAGCCATGAGAAGATGTTTGATCATGAAAAGCATGAGAATGTTAATTTGCGAAACTTGAGCACTGTACAATGCCAAAGCTTTTAGCCGATAAAATATACAATAAAGCAGAAACAAATCGAGATTAAATGTGCTTTACAGTTTTAATCACATATACTGGTCGATTGTTAGAGCACCGGACGAGAGGTCATGGAAAGCTAGGTTCAAATCCTCTCAATCACCAATGGCTTTAAGGGCTATGATATTGCCACCTGGTGGTTCGGAACCCACCTCAGCTCTCTAACAAAAACTTTGTTCCTTCCTTATGGTCCTTTACTTCCAATTGTATGTTTAAGGTGTAAGTAGAGTAAGTAAATAAAATAAATTGTAACTATTTGTAACCATACCAATTATAGCAAAAAACACACTAAAGTCTGTCATCAGATTCAAGAATCATTAATGTTTCACTTATTAACACTGATACTGTGTAGTTGGGAATATAACGTGACCTGAGTTAACGCATGGGCTAAATAAAAATAAGGCTACTTTTCTGTCATATCGAACACACTAATGATATTGCATAGGTTTGGTTGAGATTGTCAAAGTAGCTTAGTATCATAAAATCACATTAGTAGAAATAATTGAAGGTACCTCAATATTTTACATTATATGAATCTAACCTAACCCTACCTGGTCTAACCAAACGTGCAATGAAATAAGTGTGGTCGATCTAACATAAGACGTGCAAAAAAATACTATAGACGTTATCACTGATTTTGTTTAAATGTGCAGTGTAACCAATTTGCTAGAAATTTTGCTAAACGTTGGTATAATTTCTCGAATGCAATATAGCTTCTAGCCTTATATTGGTAGATGGTTATATATGATCTGTTTTTTTATTGTGAGTTTTTCATACACAGCACTTCCACAGATTATATTAAGGGTTGACTACATTCTTAAGCTTATTAATTGCTACACAAACATTAAATATAATTCATTCATCCAACCTTTATCATAATAATTTTGCTATAAATATTAAAGAATAACTGAAGGCGCTACTAAAATTAGTACAGTAGCCTAAACGTGTTATTGTGATAAACGCGTATGTCAATGTTCATGTTCGGATGTACTAGAATATTAGGGGATTGACAAAAATGGAAATAGCCTACACAATTTACAGATATCCTAGAACTATTCTATAAATCTTCAGCTTCTACTATCTGTATATCATCTGTGTATATTTCAAGTATACCCATGATAGCAGCAAATAATTGGGAAGTTCCCAGTTAGTAATACTGTATTTATTAGGGGAATACACAGTTACAGATTTATCCTAGAGAGTCAGAACCCTCTACATTATCTGTATATCTTGCAGGTATGCCGGCGCCCATGTTAGCAGCAAGTAACTGAAAGTTACCAGTTAGTAATACTGTTTTTATTAGGGGAATACACAGTTACATATTAATCCTAGAGAGTCACAGCCCTCTACACTATCTGTATATGTTGCAGGTATGCCGGCGCCCATGTTAGCAGCAAGTAACTGAAAAGTTACCAGTTAGTAATACTGTTTTTATTAGGGGAATACACAGTTACATATTAATCCTAGAGAGTCACAGCCCTCTACATTATCTGTATATCTTGCAGGTATGCCGGCGCCCATGTTAGCAGTAAGTAACTGAAAAGTTACCAGTTAGTAATACTGTATTTATTAGGGGAACACACAGCTACAGACTTATCCTAGAGAGTCAGAGCCCTCTACATTATCTGTATATGTTGCAGGTATGCCGGCGCCCATGTTAGTAGCAAATATTTGGGAAGTTCCCTGTTAGTAATACTGTATTTATTAGGGGAACACACAGTTACAGACTTATCCTAGAGAGTCAGAGCCCTCTACATTATCTGTATATGTTGCAGGTATGCCGGCGCCCATGCTGGTCCAGCTGGAGCGGGAGATTGACCGCGAGATCGCAGCAGACAAGCGCGATCTGAGGCGAGGGCTGAGTCAGGGAGGTCCAGGCTACGAGTTCGAGGATGACGACGACGAGAGCGACATGAGCGACGCCGAAGACCACTGCCAGTACGGTCCTACCCCGCAGATCGTCACCAATGACCTCAAGAGTCTCGACGAAATGGTCAGTCTTATCTCTTGCATGTCTTTCGAGTCACTAAGATGTTACATTTAGTGGCAACATTGGATTTTGAATTCTAAAGTAGACATCCCATCTATGTGGATCAGCTATGAAAAAGGAGCCTAGTTGAATGAACCACTCAGAATGTACTTCTGTCTACTGTATAAGTTATTTTCATTCTCAGCTATTGTTACTGCGATTTATGTGGCCTAAAAGATGCTATAGTTTGCAAATAAGTTATTCACTTCAGCCTTGTTCAAAAGGTTGGAGTATCCGGGAGAAATCAGAAATTTAAATCAGCGCACTCTTTTGGTGGTTCAATTCAACAAGGTTCATTTTTATCCTAAAACTGGCTACATACGTAAAATGAAAATAGAATATCTAGTTATGTCTATCGTCATAGGTGACACATTGAGTGTGGTGCTACTGCTAAGTTACTGAGGGTATTGGGTGTATTGTGAACTTACTGCTTACTGCTGTTCTTCTCCTCCGCAGTCATCAAGATTGGGGGAGGTGTATTTTTTCCTTTTCTTGTCTTTCTGGTTTATGAGTTTCTGGTTTTATTTTCTTCTGTTGTATGTGTGTTCATACAGGAAATAGTTTAAGCTGTAGTAGAGACGTTCGAGGAGATTTTCAGTTGAGTAGAGCATTTTTTTGTGTCTTGAATATTTTTAAGACTGTTTGGTAGTAGATTGTATAATTTTTTCTCTCTATACGTTGGGATTTTTGCAGTTCTTTCTAGTCTATGCTGTGGTAAATTTAGGTAATTTTTCCTTCTGGTATTTTAGTTATGGGTTTCAGTTCGTTTGATAGAATCAAATTTAATTGCTTGGGTTACTACTTCAACTAGGTACAAGAATGTTAATGTGAGAATCTTTAAAAGAATGGTTTGTAATGTTCTTGATATTGGAGATTGCTTATTTCTGTGTTACAAAAATTCAAAATTGATTGGAAAAGGTTTGTACTTGCTGCGTCCGAGGCATGTGTCGATAAGTGCATGGTATACTTGCAATATGCATGTATTGCTTGCTTAGTTGTCTCAGACTTCGGTGTGAGAGTGACGGGTTCAATCCCCGGCTTATTAAAAAAGGAAAATTGAAGTAAATCTTAATAAGTCTCTAACGAATACAGTATGCAAATCCATGAGCCCAATTATCTTTCAACAGGAACACAGCCTATCTTTTTTGTAAAGAGTCGCTCACTACTGCGAGATTTACATTTTTACAAACTGTTCAGAGCGTTTGCAAAGATAGTTACGAGGGGTTGTTTCTGATTGCATTTCCTAATAGTTTGACTTTTGGAGTATGATGTTGTACATGATTTTTAAATTTGTAGAGAATAAGTAAACATTTTCGCGTTAAGGAATATACCAAGAACGCAATCACACTCTAGGAACCTGTTTAAGTTATAATAAAATATTTTATCTTAAAATATAACAGTTATTTTTATTTTTGAAATAAATGTTTAACACATTTAAGTTTTCTTTAATTGCATCTAGGCATTAAAGATGGCGTCCTTTTCAATAGGGGATCTTCATTTTAATCTATGTTGAATATCACCGTTGGAAACAAAATTCCCACGAAACTTTGCACTTTGACGGCAAGACAGGCATATATTGGAGCTTTAGAAGAGTTTTTATAGAGGAGAGGAGGCCATGTGATATTGATTCCTCTTTCTCAAGATTTGCAACATCTAAAAGCATTACAAAATTGTTTCTTTCCCTTCTCCTCCATTTGGACCTCTGCTATTAATAATTATGCACTACAGTTTCCTAACAATTTTGTATTGATTTTCCTATTTGGTCTTCAATCTCAGCGAAATAAGCTATCTGAAGTTCAAGTAAAGTTCATTGTTGCTCAAGTTTTGATATAGTCTTATCATTTCAAATGTAATTTGTAGTGCAATAGCGTTAGAGATTGAGAGTGTTTAGCGTTAGGGTCTAACCATCATTTCAGTTAGGGCCAATAAATTTCAATTAAGATGTGGCCCACTACACCATGACGCTACTGTTGGCTTTAGAAACTGCTGTGTACAAACAAAATGTTCATCCCTCATGACTTTTTGAAGAACTTTGTTTAGAAAAAGTTTGTGTTTCTTTGTGTTTCAAAATTTAAGCTTTTTATACGGAACCATCTAAAAGATGTTAAAATAAAATGGTACTATTCCATTCAAATACATATATATATAAATAAATATATATAAAGTTAGTATCATGGAGTTGTCCAAAGGATTAAGCCATAATTCTCTAATGACCTTGGGATGGATCTTAACATTTTTGTCGTCCTTTATTTTGGAGTATAATTATGTTTGTTAACAGTATAGAAAGTCTCTAAGTCCTGTGCTTGTGACGTAATATATCAAAGCGTTAGACGACATATAATTCTGAAATGTTGAATCGTGATTAAAACATCCGAATAAAATTAAATGGGTAGTAGGTATCCACGAATAAAATCCATGCATTTGACAATATAATGCCCATCGTCGCACTGATTCACTCTCTAAAACTTACTAAATTCAAAGTCGAACAAAACTAGGTTGTTGTAACTCCAAATATGTATAATTACTATTTTGTTGGTGTGACGAACATAATAATACTTCATGTCAGAAATTTTCCTAGTGACATTCAACTCATGAGGTTGTAGTCTACGTAGAATTAAGCACGCTATAAATTAGTTATGACAAATCTGACACAAGACTAGTCATGTTGAACGCTAAGAACATGTTGGAGGCTAAGTTAGCTACATGGTCTGGAAATACATGTTAGTTATGTTTAAGATTTGCAGTCCGGAACTAGAGTATCCTGCACCCCCCAGATTGTCCACCAGGATCGTCGAAAGTATCAGCAAAAAACTAAAACACGAGAGAGCGCGTGGTGCAAGCGTTTGATATAGATTACTTGCGTATAAAAACGGGTTTCTTACGGTTCCGATAAGGTGATATTCTATTTTTCACCGCGGCAGGTAAAAATGAGAAAGTCAGCTTTGCCTCACGGCCGATCTAGTCATTGTCCAAGCCGAGCGCCTTGTAGGCCATCTACTGCTCAGATTTCAATCGGGCATTGAGGCTGTCGGAGGGGAGTGTTATATGATAGGCTCTGCCACATCACTTTAAACCCCACCTCTACAAGGAACTTGATTACATCAGGTAACTATGTGTTTTTATCTGGAATCGATACGAGTTTTTATTGGCTGTTGGAACTGGCTTTCCGTGACTAAAAACCTAGCATAATGCGTGAAAACACTGATTTGTCAAGCTTGAAAAATAATGTGACTGTGAAAGTAAAACATCTTGTTCGCTGAAACTTAACTTACAAAGTTCCCTCTAAGTTAAATGTGTAAATAAACCTGGTACTTAATAATTGATTCGGAAAAATGTGTATTACGTAGAAGCTCAAGTGGGTATGGTACAGGCCATCTGAGAACTCCTTGACATGTCAGAATAAAGTATTCTAAGATATACATCATTGGATCATTGGATGTATGCGAATCTAGCTTCTCCTTAGTGAGTAGGGTGTTACTAAGAACAATCTAGCATTCCGTGACGTATGAAAGGTACAAGGATCTACTTTGCACCCATTTACTTATGGAGAATATAAGGACCTACTTAACACCCATTGACGCATGAAGGGTATCATGATCTACTTAGCACCCATTTACGTATGAAGAGTATAAGGATCTACTTAGCACCCATTCACTTATGAAGAATATAATGACCTACTTAACACCCATTGACGCATGAAGGGTATCATGATCTACTTAGCACCCCTTTGCGTATGAAGAGTATAAGGATCTACTTAGCACCCATTGACTTGTGAAGAATATAATGACCTACTTAACACCCATTGACGCATGTAGGGTATTATGATCTACTTAGCACCCCTTTGCATATGAAGAGTATAGTATAAGGATCTACTTAGCACCTATTGGCGTATGAAGGGTATAAGGATCTACTTAACACCCATTGACGCATGTAGGGTATTATGATCTACTTAGCATCCCTTTGCATATGAAGAGTATCGTATAAGGATCTACTTAGCACCTATTGGCGTATGAAGGGTATAAGGATCTACTTAGCACCCATTAACTTATGAAGAATATAAGGACCTACTTAAAACCCATTGATGGATGAAGGGAATAAGGATCTACTTAGCACCCCTTAACGTAAGAACGGTATAAAAACATAACAAGAATCGTCTTGACGCATGGACGGTGTGAGGTCATTGACGAATGAAGAGTATAAGGAGCTACTTGGCACCTTGCAGATTAAGCGATCAAAAGATCAAATTTGTACATTAAAGGTTCAAGAACCTAATAGAAAGCAAGCAACTATCTTGCATGCTATTTGCCTTCTAGAAATACACGATATTTTATCGATTCTAATTGGCGAATCAGCAGTATGGCCATTTACTAAGTAACTACCAAGTACTCCTTCCTACCTTCTGAGTAAACAAATTTACTGTGAGTGTATGGGTAGTTTTAAAATGAACAAAGATAAACTAAACTCACCATTCCCATCGTGTGTTAGGGATACAGTGACTTACCCACCACGTCTTTGGTGTACAAGTGATATACGGGTTCTTCTTATTTTATATAGTTTTACGGCATGTTTTGGTTCAAATTAATATTATTTTGCCCCGTGGTTACCTAAAGCACTAATTTGTTATCATATAAGTCTACCACTTGTTTCTGGTTTTATATTTGTTGCTTTCATTTATTTGAAGCACATTCAAGTCAACATTTACTTCCATTTGATTTTATCACTTTACTGAATATTAATCATTGCTGTTAAAGTATTTTTTCATTGTAAGCAACATTTTGTAAACACATTTGATATTGTAGGTTTTGTGGGTGTTACTAGAATGTTTTATAGTTTATAGCATTGCATCATTATCTAAACGATACCCTAACTGTGTTCCTTGTCCTACGTAGTGTAATGGGTTTCGGCTAAGATACGTCGGGCTTTCTCCACTACCGCCCTCGGTCGATTGCTTGATAATGCCTCAGACTACAAGTGTGTGGTTATGTAAGAGCCTCGCATTCGAAACTGTGACGCAAGGTTTAATAATTTTGACTACGTCGTATTAAGGAAGAGCTCTAACTGTTCGTGGTTTGTTGGGGAAATAGAGCTTGTGAAATCCATGGATGGTGTCTCCACCTTACCACCTGTTACTGTCTCCAGTCGGTTCCTTGGTTGACGTTGAATACCTTTACAAGATAATCTAACTAGTTTCTATATAGGCTCTATAGTGTCATCTGATTTTCCAGCATTTCTATTCCTCTTCCTCTCAAGATGATTTGCTCCTTCTATATAGATTACAGTTTAATCTTGACCCATGAGCAGAAAGGAATGACTTTTTTAACCCCTGAAGATGCCACACAAGCTAGCGAAATGTATAGGGTATCACAAACATGTTAATTACTCAAGAACACGGGCAACATCGACAAATGTAATTTGATAGAGAGAATTGAGTATTTTCTTGGTCTCCTAGATGGAAGAGTTGTCATCTAAAGATTTTAAGAACAGCCGTGCATATAAATACACAGTCCTCTCTAGTGAAGCGATATTTTCCTTTGGGATTAAGATACCTTTCTCTCTAAAGAACCAGTGAAGCCTAGAAGCTGCTTAGGTTTGGTGCGGATCTTCCTAAAGATAGAGCGCTTACTATATACTTTCACATCCATGTAATGATTTTGTGTGGAAGGTACTCGAGCCTGTATGGTACTCACTTCCTCATCTTGTCACAGTTATTAGCTAATATTCTCGTAAATTAAATACATAGTGTAACTAACTTTGTACATCATAATACTAGCTGACTTTAAGAAGTCAAACGTTACAAAATTGTGAACGAAAATTAATAATGTCAGCAACGAGTAAACTCTCAAGTGTTTTTCATGTAATGTAGAATTTATCTATGGAGGGAGGTACAACTATATATATAACCCTTATCAGGGCAGTTTATTATTATATAAGTAAAGTTAATGATACACAACAGGTTATTCTTATAAACAAGTTACTTTCAGTAACATTAATTTACTAGATGATTTTTATGAATTGGCGTTCGGTATTTTTGTTTGCATTAAGCTGCAGAGTTAACTTGTGAATATTAGGTCCCTGAGGTGATACGTGGTTATTAGTAAGTGAAACGTTTATTTTTTTTACCTACTTCCGTTTTTTTAAAGTAGCCGTTTCAGTTCGGTTCTTAGGATTGAAAGGTTTCTCTTAACAACACGGGTAACGGACCAATGAGGTTCAATGATTGAGAGAGAAGAAGTAAAATTGTCATTATTCGAACTTCAACTAATCAGCTGTTCAGGCCAATTTAATTGTTGAGTAGTGCAATTAGTGTTTTGCACAATGTTTCGTTGCATCACTGTCAGTGGCAATGAGAGGTTATAAACGAAAACATAACCTCTCTTAGAAGTTATTAGTAGTGATTTTTAGTAATTAAAACACTGTCGTAGGTAAAGTAGTGTACGCAACTCGCGTAGATAGTGTTAATGACACTCGTAGAGGTTTTTAAGGCACTCTCCAAGGCTCGTACCTTTAATTCTCTACTCGTGTCGTTAAAACTATCTTTACGCAATTGTTGCGTAAACTACCATAAGATCTTTTCATTGTGTAGCTGAGTAAAAGTTAAAATCAATGGGTTGCTATGGGTACATTAAGTCTGAGCATTTTCATCTACTACAATTTTGATACCTCAAGAAGCTGTACTCGATTTTAGAATTTAAAAATATGTTTTATTGAAACTTTATTCTAAATATATTACAGTTGTGGTGTAACAAAAACTCTTTTGTATAATGTCTGTTAACTTCACCTCAAGATACCCTACTCGATTTCGAGAGACAGACACATTATAATATTTGAGCTGTGTTTTAATATGTTACGGCCCCATTGTCGTGATCTACAATTTAGATAACCAGTTTATACGTTTACGGATGGTATTTATGCTAGATTTTGACAAAACATTTGACTTTAGCCGATACGGAAACTATCCAGGTTTCCGAGACAGCGGGATGTTCCACGTAGGTGGGGTTGGGCTGTAAGAGCCCGTATCGATCTCGTCCGCCTCGCTCTTTAATATCATGATTTTCAGTAGATTTAACAAAATAAATTGTATTTAACTATTTTTTGTTACGTGAGTATGCTATGTTGTTGCACGAACACAACATATTTGATTCTAAAACTTTTACTGTCTAACTTGAATGTAAAGTGGATTTTTTAACTAACACTCCACAAAACTGCAACTTTGCTAACAATATAAATCGGTTTGTAAACTTTGAAATGAACTAAACTTTGATAAACGGAGTTTTTGACGTTGAGTTTTAGTTTGCAAGCAATCTTCCCAATGATCCTGTATAACCCGGACCTAGGTCAAGCCGATGTTCTTATAGTCGTGTGATTTGTTTATGTTCATGAATAATCATTGTCTCTCAACGCACTGATTACTCTGTCAATATACAGGGTGTCCCGGAACTCTCTACCAATATTTTAGGGCATTGCTCCTGGGTAAGAAACGTACCTAAATATCATATTTAAACTGTCCGGAAGTCCTTAGTTACTCACACAGCCGCCATTTTTTTTTTTTTTGTTATTAATTTTTTTCTAAAGAATGGTTAAACATACGAAATGGAAACTTTGCACAAACATTTATGACAACTAGACAAAGCTACCAAAAAATTATCACGATTTTTCAAATTCATAAAACAAAATGGCGGCCATTTAAAATTTTTGTAAAATCAATGGTTATTGAGGTATTTAAGAAAGAAAATTTTAAATGGCCGCCATTTTGTTTTATGAATTTGAAAAATCTTCATAATTTTTTTGTAGCTTTTTCTCGTTGTCATAAATGTTCGTGCAAAGTTTCCATTTCGTATGTTTAACCATTCTTTAGAAAAAAATTAATAACGGAAAAAAACAAAATGGCGGCTGTGTGAGTAACTAAGGACTTCCGGACAATTTAAATATGATATTTAGGTACGTTTCTTACCCAGGATCAATGCCCTAAAATATTGGTAGAGAGTTCCGGGACACCCTGTATTTATGTGTGTATTATTACATAAACCTGTCAATGAAATTTACTTTCCTAAAATGCAGCATTACGATGTTTATGCATCATTACGAAATGTAGAAATTCAAAAATTTTATCAACGATGGATTCTTGACCGATCACTTTTTAATAACACCTTGGAGTGATTAACAATATCACGACAGTTTATTTTGAAAAACTAAATGTTATGTTCTGATGGGTATTTGAAATAAAAAAATGCCTATAATATAATATAACAGTTTCTAGTTACAATGACAATTATAACCAATAAAATAGTATTGATAAACTTAATGGGATAACTTTACTTTAAAAGTCATTCCCTACGTGTAATAACATTATGTAATAGAGATCCAAGAACAATTGTATTTTTTTTACCATGAGGCCAAAAGAGATATGTATAAGTGAACCCACTGATAGTGATTTAGGGTTTGGTTTTCAGACGCACATTGATCAAAATACTAAATAATTCTCTTGAGAGACAAGCTACTCGTATCTTTGGTCCTTTGAAACGTAAAGCTCTTGTTAACGTGTTTAAGGCACAGTTGATCAAACTCTCCTGATCGGTGACATTTACTGAGTTGAGATCAAACTAAAGAAACGTCCTATATCGTGTCGTCATTATTAATTTCAAAACTAAGACCGTTGGAGTCAGATTATTTTTCGTGTGGAATAAATTGGTTGACTGTCAGGAGAGTTAGAAATAATTTGAAATAAATATTCTTAATTGGAAAACCCTTTTTACTGAGGTAAACGATGGTAATCCCTCGTATAATGTGATCAACATTTAGTTAATTTTGTTTTCATAGTTTCGTTTACTATCTTACTTTTATTACAAACTTGTTATTGTACTAAGAAAATACCCCGCCACAGCAAACCTGCAATCTAAGCGAATTTCTATTTGCCTGATTACATTTTCAGTTAAATATCTCCTTTAAAATGTCATATTTATTCAAGGTAGGTATAAAATAAATAAATTTTCCAAATTTGATCAAAATATGTTCATAAACAAAGCAAACTACAACATTTTACTTATTTCCCATAAAAATAAAAATAATAGAGGCATATTAAATTTGTCGTTTTTTTTTATTTTCTCCTTAAACATTAGGTCCATGAAAACGCTTCAATATACTACATTATTGGTTTTCTTAAGTCGTAATAGTAAATACAGGCTTAGAAGTCGGGACCACGTAAGTTTGCAGTTGGTGGCAGCCAATCACAAGACAAAGCTAGTGCGACGTTGCCACATCGCCCGTTGACAACACTAATTAAAATATACTAAGCAATATTTTCAAATCAGCTGGAATTATTAGATTTGGCAACACCGCACGGTTCTCATTTGTTCATTCAAAACCATATGGTAAATAGGTTCCTCCCTCAACTGCAAACTTACGTGGTCCCGACTTTACACATTTATACCAAATTTCATCCACATGGGATTTGAGTTATCATGTTAGCAGACAAAACTAAAAACGAAAAAGTAAATCGGTCCCGGGTCCAGGTCTTGCCGTGAGACCTACGGTAAAAGCTTATTACACATATGGGAAATTCGTTAAAATAAGCCAAAGTTTAGTTATTATCTCTGCCTTGAAAACGTACAATGAAAGATTTTTTTGAATGAAGACCAAAACAAATCCATCGTGGAGTTCATCGTTCATTTTTACGTAATAGAATTTAATGACAAGTAATTAAAAACGAAGGCCAGTGCATTTAGTATTTACTAAACAGGGCACTTACATTTGGAAATTGGCCCACGCCTTTCTTAATTAATATCTTTGACCACTTCATTTTGGTTCTTTATTGACAAACTTAGGCTAACTAAAGACAGTTGTAGGCCTATATTACCCCCATGAGTCGATGAGTGCGGCTAAGTAAACTTAGTGCAAGGTTCCTATACCTTTCTACTACAAGGTTCCTCTTTTCTGCGTTCTTACAGGTAGTAGTTTGTATTCACTCGTCTAGCACTTAAAGAACGCAGGCAACAAATAAACGTAATTATTATAATTCGTGTCCATGTAACTGATATAAAACCAATATCCCACCAATTCCTTAATGGGGTTTAGTAATACTGTAAAGCCTTGGCACCGTAGCCCACCTTTAGCTATAGGTACATATATCTAGAAAAAAGTGCATGTTTCATAGGCAAGCTCTGAAGCCATAAAATAATGGGGAGGGGTATTTGTCACTTCTTAATTTACTAGGAACCAAAACTAAATACTTGGTTATAGTTACTAGTTATAGTCGATACCAGTTATAGTCATACGTCATATTGATTAAACTCAATTCCATTAAATTTGATTTATCATCTGTTACAAAACATTATAGCATATTCTGCTTAGCTTCTACGTTTCATTATTTTCTTTCTCACCTCTTCCTATCAGTGGTTTAAAAATATGTTATTAATTTGACCTAATGCGGCAAAATATTTATTTAGTTAGGCCTATAAAATCATTAACAAGCTTACCAGTTTACTAACATCACCAATAAAACGATTGGTAATAAAATATTGAACTATTTTGTGAAGGTAAAATTAAAATTAACCACTATTTTGTTAGTATAGTCATGGTTAAAGCATCGACTAAAAGTCCGTTACTAAGATTACTTGGCAGTTTTATGAATTTTAGATGGATTGATAAGATCGACGAAATAAACAATCCTGGTTAAAGAATCAAACTATTTGCTACCATTTGCAAAGACTTTCTCATTTACAAAGGTAATCTTTGAGATTTTTATAGAGAATACGCCTCAAACTGGTTTGTATTTAGTGTAATTAAAGTATTGAATGTAGTTATCATTGGGAGGGTTGTTCAGTGTGACTGTGGCACTTTTCTGCACGTTTGCTATCACCATGTGTAGTACCGTAGTAGGTGGGTTGTCGGGCCGGGGAGCCTTGGCCTTACTAGGTGCAGTGGCAGTGGCAATGTAGACAATCGATATCACCAGCCTGTCCCGTCCCCGCCCAATAGCTGCATTGCTCTTCGGAACTTCCACATTTAACCGAATTATCCCATCTAATTGCTTGAAATCGACCGTTAGTATGTAATCTGAGTCATTATCGACTCCCAAAACATCATTGAAATATATCAGTAGCAGAAATTATCGTTATTTTGTGTATAACACTTCGAACATCTGTAATATTAACGCTATCTTAGTTTATAGTGAATAGTTTAAATAAATATCCACAACCAAAACATTATTTAAGTACAGCGTTAATTTACCAGAATTTAAGTATTGACTTATATAGATCATAAAGATATGACTGTAATGTGTTAATAAACGTTCTTCTGTCTTAAATCCGCCGTTTATCCTTGAATTTAAATACATGAATTTTGTATCACCAGCTTTAAATTAAAGAAACATATAACCATCGAACAAGACATGCTAAATTTAAGTTAATTTATCTGGATTAAATCTTTGACTATTAATATAACTAGAGATTCCATCCCCATGTTAAATTTTTAGCCAGGGTTTTATCAAAATTGTCGTAGTTGATGTGAGCCACCTACAGATTGCGCTGATCTAAATTACTAAATTCACACACTTTTGTACTAAGTACACAGACTTTTTTACCAAGTCAAACTTAGGAAATGATTTATGGTGAGCTATAGCAACTGTTATAACCTATCAACCTTGTCAGCAACAAAAGATACGGTATAACCATAGATAAAAGGGTGACTACTCCTTTTATCTATGGTATAACACAGAATTTTAGACACTAGCGCATTCTGTGACTCGCTCACACAACTACGTTCTTTTTTAGTAAAAAATTTGTGACATCTGGTCCAATAGTCAATGATTAAATTATAAAACGGTTGATCATACAATGTGAGTGGTATTTACTTTCGACACATTAACGTGATCTTAGACGTCAATATCCTCTTCACTTAAACATCATTATGACAATTAGTATCAATATACCAGAAATAAACACTCTATTGTGTATAATATAATCAAACATTTTCAAATTTAAATTTAAAATCTACCTAAATTGTTATATTTCAATCATCATCGTATCTTTCATTTAACTCTATGGCTACAACTTGTTGTATGGGTACAATCATTCTGTTATTAGTTTCTTCGATTATAGCATCTTCCACACATAGCACATATACTTTAATTAGTAATATGGCATTTTTATTCAACAGTTAAGATGTTTAGAAAACGAGGGTTGGGAAACCTTTTTAACCAACTCAAATATATTTCAGAGAAATCTCCCAATTTTTGATTGTTATTAAATATTAATCTAAAATTACTCAGAGATGGTTAAAGTTATCATATTTTTTTTATTTTTAAATAAATATCGAAAATATTTTTAAGCTCGATGCATATACAACTCCACAACACCGTTTAGAATGATAACTTACAAGTAAGGACTCTGTGACCTTTCGATGGAATGTTTTGGCTGTTAAAGAGTATCAACTATTGACTGATTAGATAATTTTAACTTTTTTTAACTAAGTGTTTTAAAAATGTTGTTCATTACTATAACTATTAGTGAAGCGAACCCTCAAAGATTTCCCAAAAAGTTAGCCAACCCTGAATTGGGTTTAATCACTTTTCGAGTGTCGATTGTAAAGTGTTATGTTCACAACTTTTTTTAGCGTTTTTAGCGTTATCAGTAAAAATTAGGGTGTTGAGGTAGTATTGAAAATACGATATATGATTGAGACCGAATATTTGAGTCACAAGGCTCGAATGACGTTGAACAATGATTGTTGGTTATTCATCTTCGAGTCATTAAATCAACACGATACCACCTTTATGATATGTGTTGTATACATTTATATTATTTATTTATATACATATCCTACATTGTTTTACTAAGGTTTTTCAAACAACGAAAAAGTATAATGGTCACCATACCGTACAGGAGTTAATATTTGGTAGAATACACGCTGTGATATGTTGAGACAGCTGTTAGCTCGTGGGATGGATGTATTTAAAATGTATAATTACTATCATGTTAAGGTAAGATCAAGACAGCATAGAACATTATTAATCATTGTGTGTATACACGTTAGGATTGTGTATTTGCGTGTAAGTGTCATGGATCCAAAGTCGTCGAATGTTGAGCTTTAACTTTTAAGAGAAACAGAGTCGAGCCGAAGATCAAACTTTAAATGTGAAGATGAACGATGAGTGTAGTATCGACTGTCAAGCTTTGTGTGTTGAATGTTGAGTTTTGAGTGTAGACTGTTGAGTGTTGCTTATCAACTGTTGAGTGTTAGACTGTTGAATGTTGAGTACTGACTTTTGAGTGTTGAGAATAGACTGTTGAGTGTTTCTTATCGACTGTTGAATGTTGAGTGTAGACTGTTGAGTGTTGAGTATAGACTGTTGAATGTTGAGTACAGACTGTTGAGTGTTGAGAATAGACTGTTGAGTGTTGCTTATCGACTGTTGAATGTTGAGTGTAGACTGTTGAGTGTCGCTTACCAACTGTTGAGTGTTGAGAATAGACTGTTGAGTGTTGCTTATTGACTATTGAATGTTGAGTATAGACTGTTGAGTGTTGAGTATAGACTGTTGAGTGTTGAGTGTTGATTGTCGAGTGCCGAGAGTCGACTCAACATTAGATCATTAGCCCAACAACAAGACTATTAGCGAGGTCGTGACTCCACTGGTAACAATCGCTGGTTATGTTTATTTAACACTCCGTATGTGGCATTATGATTGAATCATCATCGCTTGTATATGGTGCAGCCAGTCGTAATGATTGAGACCCTGCTATTCTCTTCTCGCTGTCAGCTGTTAAATATTCATCGTTATTCTTTCTCTCTTCCTGTTGCTGAGATTGGTGCTTGTTATTCTCGTCTTGCCAGTAGACCGTATACCGTATACATCAACATCATGGTGTGGTTCACCTTCGCTTATGTTTCAACATTCCTAACAAGTTTATGGCTTACTTCACTGAGATGTAGTTTGTTACAGACGTTATGTTGATGTTGCCAACGGCAACGAATGGGATTTGTGTTAGTCTTTTATAAAAAAAAAGCTGAGTTTCGCGGATATATTTATTTATATTTTCAACTTATACAGGTTGACGCCATCCTCCTTCTTTCTACTGATTGAGGTGATTACGACGCCGACCCAGGGGATGAGAACACAATAGTTTAATAGAAATACCCCCGCCACAGCAAACCTGCAGACTAAGCGAATTCCCATTTACCTGGCTGGATTTCTACTAAAATATTCCCTAAAATATTTCTAAAACTTTCAGATTTATGACCTATTTAAATAACATAAATTTTATTAGTACTTAAGTTTGCTGCTACAGGGAAGGTATTGAGGTATGTTTATTTATTTATTTATTTTTATTTTTTTATTGAAATGTTGATAGCTTAGTATGGAATAAACAAAATTGACAAATTTGATTAAAATAATATATCCATAAACAAGCAAGCAACAACAGTTTATTTATTCTCCATAAGAATAACATGGAAATTTTAAATATAAAATTTTTTGAATTATCTCCGTAACGGTTAGGCATACAAAAACTCTTAGATTATATAAAATTATTAATTTTTGTAAGCTCCACGAAATGGTTTGGAAAGAAATTGTGAAATTTTATGTTTTTAGAGTCAAAAATGGGAAAACCACATGTTTACCCCATAAAACCACCCAAAACCCCCCATATATGAATTTGAACTGGGAGTGTTTTTGGCCTATGGGGACCTCAAAACGAAAAAGTAAATCGGTCCCGGGTGTAGGTCTTACCATGAGACCTACGGTAATAGCTTATTCCCTGTATGGGAAATTCGCTAAAAATAGAGCATCATTATAGTTGTATACACCCACTGTAATGTTGAATAGACAATCATTATTAATGCAAACAGTATAGCTTTAAAAACAAAAGTGCAAACCTTAGTTATTAGTTAAGGTTTAGTAATTTTACTTTAAAGTGCAAATTACCCTCTTTGGCAAATGCTAACTCGAATTAATCTATTTCGTTACTGTAGCAGCAAAAAACCTCGAGCTTAACTTGTTTTTTCTTCTATTTTCGGTGGTCACAATTTGTCTTTGTCTCTAGAGTCGTATTAGTCGTAGAACCCCCACATACAACCGCAGATACATCACAGTGTCTGGTTATGTATGTGTTTCTTCCAATGTATCAAGGTGCAGACCATGAGATTCTGGCCTAGGCCTAATGTTCATTGATCTTATTACTCACACGTGTACTATCATTACAGAATAATGACACAACCGGGAGTCACCGGAATAGGTTTTCAATGTAGCAGACTTTTGGTGGGGGGATTTATGCAGGGGAATGTTTGTCGAGGTTAAAAAATAATGGCAAAAACGGTGGTCAACGTAAAAGGTTTTATGTGCAGCATAATTTCAGTCTGTGTCATACAGTGATGGTACAACCGTTGGTCAGTGAAACTAATTTCGTGAGTAACAGAATTTCAGTCGTGGTCAAAACGGCAAGTGTTTCACGTAGCGACAAAACGTAAAACATCTGTTATCGGACAGCTTTCCTTCATCTTTTTTCCACCGACCGACATACCAGAGTAGTAGAAGAAATAGCAATCAAAGTAACCCGAGTCTACTGCGGTGCGGACACCTCTAGACCGCAACAGAAGCACCGCGCCGGCGAGTGTTAAATGGCGTGACAAACCACGACTTGTGTTTTGCGATGTTAACGCTCTCCCCCCTTATCTCCCATCATTCTCTCTTCCCTCCATTCTCTGTCAGACTTTGTCTCCGATTTCTTTCCAGATAGCTCGTCCGTTATAAAGTATACCTTAGCATATTCCTCGCACGCAAAAACTGCGTACATACATTTACAGTTTTATCTCGCCCTACCTCCATATTTAGATTGTAGACAACCTGCATATGAATTGTTTAATAGAAGCAGAACAGTTAAAATGTGTTGAAATAGGACGTTATCATTCAGGGATTTATTGTTATTGGGGCTTTTGACATTATTATAAGAACAACTCTGCATATTTTTCTTGTGGTATATCGACTTCTTCAGGTTGATACAACTCTGTTAACATTCCAGGTTCGAGACTTGGTGGAGAAGTGCCGCTGCCCCACCCAGTTCCCTATGATACGAGTATCTGAGGGTAAATATCGCATCGGAGACACCAAGGTCCTCATATTTGTCAGGGTGAGTGCCTCTTTCACAATGTGTTTTAAATTCACAAGTGTTTAGCTTTCACGAAAGCATTGGTACAGTTTTAGTCCGATATTTTTTAATATAATTTATTCATTGCTGTTACATCACGATTGAATACTTTTCATTACTATCACTCAACTGATAAAGAACTTTATGTGTTTTCAAGGACGCAAGTAATTGAAAAATGCTTGATATGGATATACACATTTGCACTTCTGTCACATACCACCACATTTTTACCTGAGGTTGTTATTTTTTCCGTCATTTAGAAGAATCAAGTATATTGCATGCAACCCAACGATCTATCAATTTGCGTAAAACACCTTCAATGGAACGATTTTCTACAACCAATGCATATTTTTGTGACGTGGCGAACGAACTTCTCTTGATATTTACGAGGAACCGTGTGATTACGAATTCCGAGATTTTGCGTTGTGCGAATTCACCAGTGTCCATAATCATGCAGAAAGTAATTACTGCTTGTCCTACAATTAGAAGTACTTTCTACCCTCGCCAGTCTACTGCGCGCTTTCTGTATTTATTGATGGGTGCCTACAGTTCTGCGCTTACCAATTACTGTACTCCCACAAGTCTCCTACTTTTACTTCCGGTGGGATCCTCGAAAGTGTTAGCCAGAGCAATACCGTAGTTGGCTGTTCGGTTTGATCAAACTGGTTTGGCTATATTTTGGGAATCACTCGAGAAAAATACCATTAAGAAATTGGGACCCCAGAAATCGCTATAAATCCTATGATAAATAAAACCGTGTACAGTATGATCATTTCCTGCATGGATTGTCATCCCACAATGTGTTTCAATTTTTTATCGAGGATGAAGTGAAAGAACATTTTTTGTTAAATTAAAATTCTTTTAGGCAAAAGTAACACAAATCTCAACGTGGATTTATCAAAAGATTACCCATCACCTGCATTACAAATGTTTGCTGACATTTAAATAACAACGGAAAATCGATCATATTGCAATCTCAACGGGAACGGGCGTTCAGTGAGAACACGTGAATTGAGATGTAACGTTCTGCCTAAACCAGTCGCATAAGCTTTTAGGCATGTTATTTCATAAAATTATAAATTTCCTCACGCATCTTCTGATAGCATGAACATTATTATACTTATCAAGGTAATAAGTAAAACATTCCTGAGAGATAACAAATATATACTTTTTTCCCTTTGTTTTATTATAATACGTCTTTTTAACTTATGCAAAACATATGTTGAAGGTACTACGAAGCCATGTGATGGTGCGAGTTGGAGGTGGTTGGGATACGCTCTCTCATTACTTGGACAAGCACGATCCCTGCCGCTGCAAAACTGGTAATGATCAAACTATTGGATCTACAGTAAAAATACAAATACTTAACCTTATGATTAGAATTTCAATTTAAAACACTACAATTTATCAAAAGAATAGTATAGCTTTTTAATTTAGTTTTCTTAAAATTGTTGAAAGATTATGTGGGTGGTATCCATTCCAATTCGCAATCACATCAAAAAAAACAAAAATATGTTCCGCAATTTCCATTGGGCTGCAGCCAGTACTAATTTCTTATGATACTTTACAAATGGTTTTGGATTACTGCAATTATAATTCAGGGGTAGAGAAGAGTTTAAACGGAATCCATCCCTAACATACCAAACTGGCCGTCGTATATCAGTAAAGTAAATTAGTATATTGATGGTAAAAAACTTCATTTATTTTTAAAAACCTAAATATTAAAGCTAACTAAAATAGACCTGTTTGTTTTTTCCAGCGCACCGCGCTCCAGTATCGGCCAAGATCGTTGGCATGAAGACAGGAATCCCAGGCATAGATATCGCTGGAACGCAGGTGCATTACGAGAGGTGAGTCTAATTCCGGTTAGCCTTTTTTCCTGGGTTATTTTTATGGTCTGTTAAAATCTGATGGTCGGCCTCAGCCGGCGGAAAAATTCTTATTCTACGAAAGTCGAGTTCTTATTCTACGATTTAAGAGTCAATTTCACTTGCTGTGTGATCATTATTGTTTATTTGTTTCGCAGGTCACCTCCTAGAACTCGCAGATCATCGGCTTCAAGTGTAGGAAGCAACAGTGGGGCTGGTAGCATAGCTCCACCTCCACCGGCCATCACCAGGAACCGAAGTCGCTCCCCGAATACTCAGAGAAACGCCACTCTCTCTCCGGGATCCAAAGACCAGGGACGCCGAAGCCGCTCCCCTACCCCTCGTAGAACCCTCACTCCTACACCTATCTCAGATCGGGCTAGGAACAGAAGTAGATCTCCTACTCCGAACTATCGTCTCGCACCCAATCAGCGGAATCGAAGTCCGTCACCAACCCCAAGGCGAGAATTAGCCCCGACTGTAGCATCCAGAAATAGATCAAGGTCACCTACGCCTCGTAAGGAATTAAAACAATCACGACCTTCCACCCCCAACCCACGACGACGATCCAGATCAACCTCACCCAAAGAAGGAGCCAACGCTAGAAAAGTCCCGTTGGAAAACGGGACACACGAAGACTTGAAGGCAGTGGCTGAAAGAGTACGATCGTCCACTCCTCTATCAGATTTTGATTCGATTGAAACGCGCACCGCACGTGTCTGTAACGATGTTGTAGAAAACGTGTGTAACACGAATGGATACGGCTATGCCCTAGACGGTGATGCAACAGTGCAAGCGCTTATTCCTAGCAACAAAGCAGTGGCAAGTCTGGTCACAGATGATGTCCTCAGAGCTACTTTGGAAGACAAGAATTTGGATTCGGCAACTGAGAAGCTTGAAGAAATTGTTGAAAAGAAAACTAAAACAAAATTGGATGACGTTAGTCCTGGAGTTGATGTTTCTCCATGCAACAAAGTTTCAGACAATTTCATCCACCACCCTCAACGCGGATCTTCAGGTAACATCTCAACTTTGGACTCACCACGCCACAGTATCTCGAGGGACTACGAGAGTGGAGTGGACACTTCTCCGGCACAAAGAGTGTCCGATAACTTTGTCAGCTACCATCGCGTGTCCATGTCGGTACCGAGGAGGAGTCCAACACCTGTCAAGGAAATCAAGTCTGGGGTCGACACAACACCTTCTAGACGTATATCAGATAACTTCATTGCTGCCGAGGCTAGCGGACACTCTGGAAAACGCTCGGGTTCAAAATACGGAAGTTCTAGTTGTCTCGACACCATGGGAGCGGACGGCCAGACGAACAACGACAGTGGCTCTGAGGTATCGGACGAGGGATACCGAAGTTTAGGCATCGTCCCTTCCCCACAGTCTTGCAATACACAAGGAGCGAAATCACTGACAGGTTAGTTGATTTTTTACAGTAAATTTGCATCCAAGATCAACTAATGCTTTCTCTTTTTATTGATTTTATGGCATTTTTATGGTACAGAATTTTACCTTACTAATAGGTTCACATGAAAATATACACCTCTCAGTCATAGCTGCTACACTTCTTACACTTTTTAACATGATAAATATTACAGCCTGTCAATTAATTTATTCACGACAAAAGAACTTATGGTAATTTTAATGTTTGCCTCCAGCGTCTCCAGTACGAGTGCCCAGGACGGCACGCAGCAGGTCTGTGGGTGGGACGCAGGAAAACCAGACCCAGAGTCCTCAACAATCACCGTTCCGCCGCAACACTCCCGTCAACCGTTCTGCGAGGGTTTCTGCGTCCACAGCGGCGAGCTCTTCCTCCCGCAACCCCAGCAACACGTGGAATTCTACTGGAGGTCGGTCGGGTAAGAAGACCAGACCCGCTCTCACACAAGACACCTTCTGTCAGCAAGTGGCAGAGATAATGCAGCAATACGCCGCCATGATGCCTAGTCCTCGCAAAGACTCTAAACCCGACTCAGGGATTACTACTCGCATCCCAGCACCCGTGCAAAGGACATAGCTACTGTACTGTGTGATCTTAATGTGATATCTATCTTAGATACTTTTGTGTAGTTGAGATATATCATTAACATCAGGTTGTAATGACGTGACATATTGAGTTCGAGAATGTGTTCCTCGGTGTCCCTAGGAAGGTAACGCGAGAGCTTGTTGCTAGACCACATTTAAGTTTTGACAATAAATTGTACATTCTTGGTCACGATTACTCAAATTGTGCATTTTAATTATCATTGTTGCAATTATTCCGGATCTTCAATTTGATTGAGAACCCCGTTTCGAAATATAGTTTTTAAATTTACCAAATGGCTTAGGTAGTTTATAAAACGGAAATGCTATACCAACGGGCCATATGATAAATACATTCACTTCTGCCATATTCTACATTGAACTGGTAGACTTAACAAAAAATGTCATGTAATTTGTAACTTGATTATGTAGTTGCACACATTCATGTGATAAGCATTTGCAGTTGTTATAATCAGCCTAGAGCTAGGGTCGGATCTATTGTAGTTCGGCCAAATTATTGGACTTAGAATTGGTGTCTTATTTGAGACTTCTTATTGTAGAAGCTATATTTTTTATACAAAGCAACTATCGTGTAGTGTTTTAAGATTGTGGTGATCTTGGGCAAGACTGGTGCTTTTATTTCATTGCCAGTTGACATTAAGTCCTGTTTTAGAATCTATTGACTAAAACGTAGATCTATCAATCATTGTAGTACCACGGTTTGGGAACCCCGTGTAAATTGCCAACGAAAGACATATTTATGACCTCTGAATAATTCTGCCAACTGCTAGTGTTCATAAATGTGTCTTTTGACGAGTAGAATGGCCCAAATGGTGCAAATACTCTGTGTCGTTTAAGAACAGATTACAGTATGTCCAAACGCACAGGTGCAAAAAGATTGACTTATTTGTCAAAATTATATTACATAATTTCCTATTCGTAAAATGGCAGGATTTTTTTTAGTTTGGTTCAAGCGATCCTTTGATTCACGTCTTAGCCTAACAATTTTAATGCATTTTTTATTTTGTTTGACCTGCGTCTGTCATCTCATGCAGATGCATACCTAGAAAAATGCAAGTCACTCTCAACACTTGTTGCTTATAGGCTATAGACAATATAAGCTATTTAATACCTCGTTTTCATCCTTGTCGTAGTTTAATATCGAATAGCAAAAGCGTGTTGATTTTCATCAAATCGAAACACTCGTTTAGTAAGGTAAGTGTTATTCTTAATCTAAGTTATGTTTGTATTTAAAGAATACATAGTAACTAGTCAAAGACAAGATGTCTATAAAATCACTATTTTTCATTACGGTTAAACTCTTTGCATCGTTACTTAATCATTTAACATAATTTTAAGATTAATTAATCGCTCTTTGTATCATTACTAATACATGTAGGTATTTAATTGTGAAGCGTGAGTTGTGTTATATACAATATAGGTGAAAACTCGAGTGTTGTCTTCATAATATTCTCGGTACTTGGAGGTCGCCTCGTATTTTCACTGATAGTTATGCTGTCTAAGGAAATAAAGGTGTACTTTAACCTTACTTAGCTTAACTGAGGCTGACTTTACCTAACCTGAAAAAATCTTCGTGCTATTCAAGTTGCAATTAGGCGATGGTTTTGACCAACAAGTATCGAGTTTGCTTTATATTCCTTAGCTCCACTCGTAACCTGCATATTTGTAAGTCTCTGTGCTACTCTGGAACGTCCGATTTTGTTTAGAAGCTAGATTATGTGAAATCAATACTCAAATAAACTTCACTGTCTCATAAATCCCAATAAATTGTCATGACTATGCGTTATCCATTAAATGTTTACCACATCTGAGTACAGATATACTTCTAGCAGGTGTCATTGTACTTGACTGGTCACATAGTTAAGCCCGTGTCGGACACTGGTAAACCTTCAGTGATGAAGTTCCGCATTCATTTATTCAGTCGCGATCGAGTCTTTGTTTTCCATCACAACTGTAGGTACTTTATTTCTCCCACCAAACCACAAACTTGTTTTAAGTAAATTAAAAAAAATATTTTCCTCGCAATTGATCCGTTTAAACTTAATGTCTTTATCTGCTGTTTCTACCTAATTAAATAAGTCGGGAGTTAACTGCATAAAAGGAGATTTATAATAATGTTACCTTTTGCAAATTTGTTATCTTGTTTAATACATTAAATCTTCTTGTTGCGGATTGTTGTTTATTTCAAATATAAGATATTTTATGCGTCGTTCAAAACTTTATTAACACGCTTAGTTGATTTCTGATAACTAACGTTGGAATTTGTGTGTGTGTTGTTTATGTTATTTACATTTTAAATAACCATGTGTACATAATTTATAAAGGTCTTAATTGATTCCTATGACATTGTTAAACATAATTGAAAATCTCTAATAGGTATACTTTTTTATTATAAAATAGAACGTTTGGTTAGATAAAAAAATGATGGTGTAAAAAAGAATGTCTTAACAGTTGGAAATGTATACACGATCAGAAGTGTAAAACTAAGCTTATTCACAACCATGAAAATGTTTATTACATAGGTTTTCATGTGCAAAATCTGTATTAAATTTTACTAACATATATCTGAGAATAAATAGAGATGAGTACTCCAACTAGTCTTAAGATAGATTCAACTGAATGGAGAAGGCGTTAGAAGCAAGATTACATGTTATTGAAAATCACTATCATAATATTATATAATGAATATTAAGGTACAAATAGATTAGAGGAGTTTTATAAATTTTGTATTCGGCCTTTGATGTAACAGAATAAAAATATAAAGATTATTTTTTATTTTATTAACCTTATTTCCCATCAATGTATAGAACAATTGTGTATCCATTAAGACATGAGTAAATGGATTTTTGTAAATATCGTAAATAAAAACTCCCGAAGACTTTTGCCAGGAGAAAAATACTGTTCTCAGTATTCTTATCATGAGCTTCAATTTGAACTAGGGGGTTAGATTTATCAATAGGGCTTCATCTTTTTCTAAAATAAATGCAATTCAACTTATTTAATTACAGTACTAATAGTTGGCATCAAGTGCCACGTACAAAAGTACAATAACATAATGTAAAAACTTGTAGAAAAACATTTACAAACAAAACAAGAGACACAAAACTATTTTGCAAAGCATGCATGAAAAACACATGTAATACAAGCATGTACTAGCATACACTGGTGCAAGAAAAATATAATATTCTTTGAACAACTAATATTTAACACGCTGTTTTAAGATGACAGTGATTTTGGTAGTAATGTTCGCCTGCACAACTGGTTTAATACCAGAGTTAATCTTCAAGTTTTAAACTAATTTAAGCATATAATTCTCTCAAGGCTAAAAAAATGTGATAGGTGGTTAGAAAATCTTACTCTTGAGAATTCAAAAAAAGCTTAATCTAAATCTCGTCAAGGTGATATGGAGCCTTTATGGACGGACATCAATGTCTAAGGTAAACTTACTCTAGTTGCATCAATTTTCATAAATTCTAGTGAAGCTATTGAAATTGTACATAACTAGCACAATATTTGCCCCCTATTAGCATTTTATGGGTTTTGTATATGTAGATGTTTTAGCATGTTATCTGTGTTAGAAGAGAAGGTGTTGTGAAAACGTTTATACTAATTTCATCCCTTCTCTTCGTAAACCTCTCCAATATGCTGTTACATGAGATAAAATGTACCCAAAAGACTTTTTTTCATGAGCTTAGTAGGCTTCTATGGGAAGCATACACCAGCTTAGACAGTTATCATTTCAACTTTAACATGTAACACATATCGTATGCTAGGCAATGGGTAGAAATGTGAAAGAACCCGACGCAGGCAAATCCCTTCACAACAGACAGGGTTATTCAGATTTGTATTTTCTGATCATTGTTTGAATAATACTTTTCACAAATGCTAGAAGTGGTGTGTTTCTATTTATTTCAACCATTTTTTTTTCAATTCGTTCCCGTTTCAACCTCTCAACGGGAACATTTCATTCCTGCTTTTACGTAAGGAAAATATTTTTATCAGACGGAGTGTTTTCTTCTGGACATTCTTCGTCGACGTCGTCAGGTGCTGTGGAAGAATAGACCACTGCTCTTCACGCCACCAAACAGAACTCACCATTCACCTCATTAACGATTGCATTCCACTCACAGATGTGGGACCATTGGGCTTGTGGTTTTCATTTATCATGCAAACTAATGACAAACAGTTACTAAAATAACGCAATCTCTCTAAATACTCCTAAACCCAACCACACATATTAACAAGTTACGCACAATGTGATGAGGCAGGTCTAGTCGCTCTCTGTCCTGAGGGCCAGGGGTTTTGTTCCTGTCAAACAACAATGGATTTGAACTTTTTTATAACATCACCACACACGGGGGTTAGGGGCCAGGATGCAGCTACACTTATTTAAGAAAAAATTAAGAATTGGTCTTTAGGATGAAGAGCACTTTCACTAAAACTAACGATAAAATAATATGTTTCCATTATAGAAACACAAAACACGTAGTTTGTTTCTGGTTATCTGTCACATTCGCATGTTTATTAATTTAACATTTCTCATACATTTCACTTGTATGATTATACCATTTCGTTCCACTCGTATTATACTACAGTATATATTGTTCGAATATTCAATATTAATTACAAGATTAGAACCCTTAGGGAACATTCTTCTTATAGGGCAAGTCGCCATGCCTATAAAGCCTGATGAAGGAGGATGGATTTAGGTCCGAACATATTACTACAGTACATTTTATGTGTGGAACTTTATAGAAACGGAAAGTAAATAAAAGAAACGTCTTAACACTTGAAACATATATTTATGCTTATACTGTTACTCACAAGACGGTAAATATACATAAAAGATGTAAGTGAACTTCATATTCAGTGGATATCAAAATTTAAATAATCAAAAAAACAGTAAAATTATTTTTCATGTTTTGTTCTGTTTGATTATATAACATTAACACCCACAAGAAGTATATGATACGGACACATATTAATATATAATAAATTGTCAAAATTTGAATAAAATGCTTAAAGGTCCTTAACAAATATTCCTTCCCAGTGTACATAAACAAACTGCTGTAACTTAACGTTTTTAATTAGCCTTCACATTTACGTACATATATGCTATTATCAACATATTAATAGGTGCATTTCAATACATAAGAGCAGTTCATATACTGGCTAATATCACCAGGGTATATGTTTTCGTCCTTAAACTTATTTATAATCATTTCTTTCTCAGGGATTTTTTTCCTCTATGATGAAACCAGCTATTACCGAAGTCTTCATTATAAGGTCAATGTTTGGAACACTGCATGGTCCGAAGACGCCAAAAACATTATTAATTTAAAAATAAATAACATGTAAAAACGCCTACATGTAAAAATTTTATTAAGATTTTTAGCCTTTTTTCTTAATAAAAGGGCACATTTGCCCACCATACGTTTCAGAAACTCAACTAGTATATGTAGAAGGGGTAATGTGGGTTATTCTTCATTTTTAGCGGGACGTGTCCAAAATCCATCTTATGATTCGTCATCTTTACAAATTAATTTGGAAGGGGTTATTTGGTGAACAAAACTCATCCTCGAGTTTGAATCGATATTTACATTTTTTGTGTCATTTTGACGAGTTCAATCTGAAGTTCAATGCTAAAATGAGCTCAATGTATAAATTAATGAATGGTTTATTCCGTTAAATGTTCTACATAGTACAAATGTTATTTTTTTTATTTTTCATCATAAAAACAAATACCCCCGCCGCAGCAAACCTGCCGACTAAGCGAATTTCCATTTGTCTGAATTGATTTTCAGTTAAATATATTTTAATAACATTAGGTTTAACGAGTACCTAGGTTTGCTGCTACAAGGAAACTAATAAAGTGTGTTTTTGAGTAAAATATTGATAGCTTAGTACAAAATAAATAAATTTGCCAAGTTTGATAAAAATATATCCATAAACAAGCAAACTACAACATTTGACAACATTCTCCATAAGAATAACATGGGAATTTTAAATTTACAATTTTTAAAATTTTCTCCGTTACTAATATTCGAACAAAAATACTTTTATATACTAAATTATTTGTTTTTTTATGCTCTTTAAAAAGGTCTAAAGTGAAATCGGAAAATTTTGTGTTTTGAGGGTCAAAAGTGAGAAAAACCAATTTTTACCCCATAAAACCCCCCGTAAAGCCCCGTTCCCATGGTCCGATCGTGCTGATTCGCGAACTCATTCAAGTTTATCCCGCTTTACACCTTTAAACCAAATTTCATCAAAATCGGACAAAAATTACTCAAGTTATCGCGTTCACGGACGTATATATATATATATATATATATATATATATATAAGTCTATATATATATATATACATATATAAAAATTTGAACGAATGGTGTTTTTGGCCTCTGGGGACATCAAAATGAAAAAGTAAATCGGTCCCGGGTCTAGGTCTTACCGTGCCACCTACGGTAATAGCTACTTCCCTATAGGGAAATTCGCTAAAACGAACATAATACACTTATAATTTTGTAACTAGTAACAACAAAACAAATAAAATTTGTATTTTGAGGGCGTTTCCCCTCAAAGTTGCCATGTTAATCTTATTAAATAATAATATTGGAATCAGCTGTGTTGTATTTTTGTATTTCAACTTTCACAGGTCTTTCTTTGTGATTACTGTTGTATATTTTTAAAGTTTCATTTTTAGGTTAAACAAAAATATTGCTTCTTACTTAACGATACTTTATACTTAGGGCTATTTGCAAATCTGGATTCATTTAGCGATCCAGTATGTAACATTGTTCTTGAGGTAGATCTTCGATTTGGTATTCCAGTTCTTTAAATGATGAATAACTCCTTCGATGAGAGTTTTAATTAAGTTTGCTGGGGTACCTATTCTTCCAAAAATGGTTATCATATCGACTCTTGTTCAGCTCGCTCTACCGGTTAATTTGAGTACCCAAAATGTCATTTTTCGTAAAAAGAAGTTTTCAGGCTTTTTCCAATTTTCCGGGTAAACGGGTCGTTTCAGAGAAAAACGACAACCATTTTTGGAATCAGCGTGAAATTTCGGACATTTTGAAAAAAGTTAATTTTGGGTGAGGTCCGGAGGTCGATATAGTTACCATTTTTGGTAGATTAGGTACCCAAGCAAACTTAATTAAAACTCTCATTTAAAGGAGTTATTCACCATTAAAAGAATCGGAAAACATATCGAAGATCTACCTCAAGAATATAAGATCCTACAACGTCGCATTTGCGATGGTGAATTCCGAAGCACATCCGAATGAATCCCTAGTAAGAGGTTTATATAACTTGCAAATTAGTGCAAATTGTATCATCGAATCGGAACCCTACTTTTTCAGAAAACTATGTATCATCGCAAATATGTTCTGTAATACTGCTGCAAACCAAAGAATAGCAATCGAAGCAAATATAAATTAATTGTGACAGGCAGTTACTGTCAATTTCAATGTCAAAGTTGGTGAGTACTTAAGTAATATTTCTTTATCCTTCTCTTGATCCACCATGACTTTTTTCCACCATGTATTCTTTTTTTATTTATGGTGAGAGATAGCCTAATAGCTATCATATTGGTTCGAAACTGTTCTCAAGGAACCTCTTATCTATTTGCTGTACAGAACGATTTTAATATCCTGAGGTCGGAATAACTATTTTACAATGGTTGGTTGATGAGGATAGAGAGCAGACGAAGGCAGGACTTTAACAGATAAGGCATTTAATTGTAACAGATTATGTCTTACAGCAGCAAACCACCCAAAACTAAGTATTGGAAAACAGGTTATCCTCCTCTCTTCATCTTATAGGACCACCACGACGCTTAAACCGAAACTACCTGGACGGAATGGCTATCATGAAACATGTTTTGAAACCTTATGTATTCATGACGATTGCATGCAATTCTAGGTGGTCTGAAATAACTGAGAATTGGGGATCTGGAGCGTCATCAGCCATAGTTAGACTTGATTTAATAGCAATAGTTGTTCAGTTCAAGTTAAAGGAACTGATATCAGAAATCCACAAATAAATGTTATTTGTAGATGCTGTTGCGCGTATACACACAGCTATTTAAAATTACACCAAAATCGCCTTAATTGGTCAAATATATAATGTTTATAATTATGTATATATACATTTATTTGAGATATATAAATAAATTGGTGGGATATCCATGTAAATATAAAGCACGAACAATATTATAATTGCAAATAAAAATATCATTCAACTAGATCTTAACATTTAAAAGCATCTATAAAATATTGCTAGACTTCGAGCAGCAGATTATCTAGGAGTATTGAAACAGGTACGTTATAACAAGAATTGTGTGATTAAATTAATCAGAGCTAAATTAATCTATTTAGGATCTCATCACAGAAAGTCCTACAAATCACAATCGTGGAAAAACTACTACGTTAAAATTATTCCAAGCTAAAATTCCAACTCGTCTCTTGCGTAAGACTGTTGAAAAGGGAGAGAAGTAGACGTTCCATTCTCATGTCAACGATGTATAATTCCTCATTGGTACTGACTTCTGGCCCATACAACGACCTTTTAGCCAAATGAAACTGAAAATATAATTTACTAATAGCGTATCAATTATCAAAGTATCGAAAAACTAAGAGATTTAATGAAATGTTGACAATAGTACACTCTTCAATCGGCTCATTTAACTATGAAATATTGGTTACAACTGGTCCATATATATGGGATGTCTACTTCAGAATACAAAGTAATTGATACGACGCAAGAGGCCAGCTTGATTAAGTTGGATATTCGTAGCTTTTGCGGAGTGAAAAAGCTATATGCCAGCTTGCAAAAAGTTATAATTCTCATCATAGGCTTGTTTCTATACTAGAAAATAGCGATGCTCTAAACTCTAAAGTATCCTCATGTCTCGTTTACATGAACCCGAAGACGAAATTCAGAGAATACAAAACCCATTTGTCAGACTATTTCCTAGGCCTTGGAAAACATTGAAACCACAAGAAAGATACAATGACGGGTTCGTGACGAAGAAGATTACTTCATCCGGTCAGGCCAAACTTCTCTGTCATTTTGCTTCCCAAGTAAGAGAAATAGTTTGAGGCATCAACAACATTAGGCAAAGAAATGTGTGCTAATTTGTGGTGGACAAAATTGACATTTGTCAAATCACATAATTGAGAAATATGAACTTTTCGTCTCACTTTTTTTCATATAAAATAGATATACACAAACGCGAGTATATCTATTAACTTATAGTTAGTTTAATAAATCTCACAATTATTCTAGTTCTAATTATATTATAACTAGTATCACACCAGTGGCAAAACCTGAAATTTACCTTTTCAAAATATTGTTGAAACAAGCCTTTAATAATTATTATGAAAAAGCTTCTAATCCTTATAAATTATGGCAATACCACTGGAGATTCTCGTTACATCCTATTCAAATATTTGAATATACATTAAAAGCACAAGCAAGCAAGCAAATTAATACATAGTAAACATTCATTTTTCTCAATCTCTTTCAGAAACCTACACATTAGTAAAACCTTACCATTAGCCTACCATAAATGTGTTGAAATGCTTGCTTAAACAATGTGTATATGTTTGAAAAAAAGAATACTAACAATAAGTTTCTAACTTCAAAATCAATGGTATTCATTTTTATGTTACTGAAACGAGTGTTCTTTAATAGGGCGTGGATTTCGTTTGTATAGAAGCTCTGTTTACTTGTCAAACTGTAAAATAATTCAATTCCTATTATAACAGTAAATACCCCCACCGCAGCAAATCTGCAGACCAAGCGAATTTACATTTGCCTGATTGGATTTACACTATAAAATCTCCTTAAAAATATCACATTTATTCCCTATTTAAATAGCATTAGTTTAACGCGTACTTAGGTTTGCTGCAACAAGGAGGGTAAAATAGTTTTTTTGTAAAATGTTAATATCTTGGTATTGTTTTTACCGATATTTATGAAACTTGGTATGTATGTTAATGTAAAAGAGACCCATGTTAGAAAAAATGCATCTTGATTCAACTTAAAACTTCAAAATGGTAGCAATTTTAGTTTTTCAAACCTAAATTACAAAAGAATTGTCGATTTTATGAAATAATGTCAAGAATACTTTTATTTAGAATTTTTAATTCCATATCAAACGATACCGAGTTTAAGAAGATCGGATAAGAAATAGCTGAAATATTAAAATTTGTAGTTTATAAAATGGTGTGGAAAAGGCTAATCTAGTCGGTTTTGCCCCATTTTACTGCTAAAATCGTAATATTTCAGCTATTTCTCATTAACTATTTATTCTTGAACTTAGGATCGTTTGATAGGGAATTAAAAATGCTAAATAAAAGTATTCTTAACTTTTTTTTATCAGCCATTTTTTGTGATTTAAGTTTTAAAGGCCGCCAGTTTGATATTTTAAGTCGAATCAAGATGAGTTTTATTGACATTGGTCATTTCTACCTTAACATACATACCAAGATTCATAAAAATCGGTTGAAAAAATTCCAAGATAAAAATTTGTATTTAAAAAATACAAAATGGCAGATATCTGGTTAACGAAGCGAATTTGGAAAAAATGTTATTCTTGATTTTCTTTTTATTTTGACCCAATGAATTGCTAGGTAAAATATGTCCCCACCTTTTTTAACACCCTGAATTTCTCAGTATATGAATTTTCACGGATGGTGTTTTGGCCTCTGGGACCCTCAACATGAAAAAGTAAATCGGTCCCGGTTCCAGGTCTTACCATGAATACTACGGTAATAGCTTATTCCCTATATGGGAAATTCGCAAAAATTAAACAACAAATTTACAATTTAAAACACGTAGTTTATTCTTGTCAGTCTTTGTACAATTGCATGATGGTTTACAGTAACTGATGGTCACGATTTGAAATAATCTTCCCAAATAATATATGAAAAAAATTGTATGGGATAGTAAAATTATGTCGTCTACGTCTGTGCGTTGTAAGACAGATTTAAATGTGGGCGTAGATGGATGAGATGAGGCATGTTAATGACTTAGGCTGGTTTAATCTTTACTAGACAAGATCATTAATTAATAATAGGCCAATAGCCGATGACGGATGAGTCTGGTTTACAGCGTAAAACTCCTATGATTGCTTGTCTTCCTCTAGTCTAACCGGCGACTATCGTTACTAAACGAACTGGCTGCCACCCATGTCGCTTATATATAAGTTGGCTTTTTTTACAAAATAGGTATAAAATGTACAGAAGCTTATGTACTGATTATACAAATATCAGATCGCATGTCTTTGTACATACATCATCAATTATCGGAGCTTAAATTTTCAATTATCGTAACCACAAACAATAGGGTACTGCTTGGAAAACAAATTTCAAAAGATTATAGAGTTCTCAAATCATACCAAATTGCCAGAATATTTGGTCCAAAGTAGGTTAAAGGGAGTTTTCAACAGTGTTTTGAGTGTTTTTTTCATCTATGTCTATGAGCAAAGTTGAGTGTTTCAATTTCACGAACAAATTATACAGAGCTTGTACTATTAATTTTTATATTTTGTGAAGTAATTTGCTTATTTTCCAATTCATTGAACTCAAGGGAAATATTTTCGATAATAAACTAACAAAATAACGTACTAGTGGAGTGTCATTGTGTTCTAGCAATGGAGAATGTGAGTTGTATTTTGCTAAGCGTCTTCTTTCAGCAGAAAATATACTGTATAGCATAGAGACATGTAGGGAAATGCGACGAACACTGAGAAAGCGATATTGAACAATATTAAAAAAACACAAAAATAAAGAATTTGTAATGATTTGATCATTTGTATTATTTATTAAAGTGTTTCATGCATCTCTCTATAAGCTTAATCTACATAATTCATCAACACGATCTATTCTCCAGCCCTGAATTACCTCAATAATTAAGAATCAATTTCCAATTACAAAATTCAGAACTTATTAAAAATTTTTGTCCATCAAAGTGTTTAAATAGTTTTTTTTTTGTATTTGTAGATCTTACTACAACTGCTAGTAATTTTTTTTACAAAAACATTTTAGGAATACGCGATAACAACCCGCCTCATGGTCAAATGTATTCTCAGAGTAGTTTTTGTTGCTTTTGATACCCTCAACAGTTTAAGTCTAAAAGTTCTTTCAGTAGACTTTAAACCTATAAGTTTCCTCTTCTTCTTTTGATTTATTTTTTACGGTTAATTTTCAATTAAGTGGCTAACATTGGATTAATCGTGGGGTGACAAGGAATTTAATTCCAGAGCTTCCAAATCTCTCTTTTAGCTACCCCTAAAATTTGTAGTTGCTGTAAAAATATTCCTCAATTTGTTCTTGAAGTGACTAGAATGAAACATAACAAGGCACATAATTAATCATCAGAACAATTAATAGGTATAAATTATTATTTAACATTGATACTGATATGAGACTTAGACACCTTTTTACACGCTTAACACGCAGAATTTCAACGCCAAATAAAAAAATTGTCCAAACCATACAACAGACCTTACCACCAAACTGAAAAAAATTTTAGTTTGTCAATGGTGTCACCTATGTAATAAGAGTACTCGAACCGGACTGTGCTGGTAATGTATAGACTACATGACGAAATCATCTTCGTGCTTTAATTTAACTTCTTATGAATATTCTAGTACTGGCACAACAATTATAAGTAAAATATCGCAAGATTGCCTGACTAACCGAATACTTAACCGTCACCTTTCAATCTGAGGGTTCAAGGCAATCCTAGAGCGAGCCTTCTTAACAACCTGCCGCGCAGTTTTCAGTCGTATTCAGATTTATTTCTTGATTTACCTTCTGATATACACGGAAGAAAGGCCTTATACGGATGGTACAGTAGTTGGATAGAGAAGGAAGAGGTTAGTGTGTTGCAAGTCATTCCACCTTTGTTTCTTTGCCTCCGCCTGTCTCTGAGGCAGCACAAAGATTAATTGTATTTCAGTAGGCTGCAATATAATGAATAGTGAGTGAATCAATAGATACAGGATACTATGACTGAATAGGCTTGTTTATAAATGCAAAATGAAACGCCACATTAATGTTATGATTAAAGTAAGTTAAAATTGAAGTTATATTTTGATAATTAGGACGAAAAATATAATCTATTGTAGAAAGGTACGTGTATTGAAGATTTAGTATGTCTAGTATACTAGATGTATCTCTCTTGTTGATTCTGGAGAGTATCTTTTTTCTTTTGTGTTATCTTTTTAGCCAACAAATACTCATGGTATTGCTTTTGCTGTTAATTTAAAGAATTACTTCGGATGTATTAGGGCCGTAGGAGGCTATAATGATTCATAATCTGAAAATCTAATTTTTGTCATTTTATCTACAAACTGACGCTTTAAACACGAATTGCATAAATTTGCATTCTAATAACTTCAGTATCATTTGTCATAGCTTTTCATTCTATTTGTTTTTTTGTTTTTTTTTTAATTCACACAGCTAAACAGGCCCCAACTGTATTTAATTACGAAGAAAATGTATTCCCATCCAGCATAATAGTTTATTTCACTTTTTAATTTGTGAATATGTTCTAAATTATAGTCGTAATATACCTTCAATTTCTTCAAATCCTATTCTACACATAGATTTTTCTATTTTCTGTAACTTTGTCGGTTAAAGAGCTTTTTGATCAAATATTAAATTGTGAGAACAAGCGTATTGCTACATAATTTGATCTTGCAAGAGAAAGTACGGGTCTAACCAAGACTACGATACCCCAGATACCAAAGCTACTTAATTAGTATTGATCTACGTAGAGCACAATAGTCTGCGAGGCTTAATGTAAAATATTATGAACTAAGGAGTTGTATTACATTTTATCTTTAATTTTTACTTTTTTTATCTCACCTATATTTAAGTAGTTTATAACAACTATAATGGAATTTACTAGTTTCCAAAATTTAAATTGAAAACTTATTCATGTATTAGTCACCAGTATCCTTCCATCGTCATTTAAATGAGGGCCGTGCAAGATATTTCACAGGTTCTCATACTTCCTTGCCCAAACAAAATCACCCAGAGTCGTCCCGCCACTCTCCAAATTTGGTCAAGATTGGTGACCTTGAATACGTATAAGGCATTCTGTTTATTTGTTGCCGAGGTGAGCTTAAACGCTTAAGGTGAGAAGCTAAGGTTGTGTCCTTTGCTTGGTGCTATTTAAGGCTACTCTGCTGATGAAATCAAATTAACTAAAAAAATATCTTTAGTGTAATAAAATAAAATTTATGCCCGTATATATTTCCAATACGATAACACCACTTGACCTAATTAGGTGACATTTTCTCCAAGATAATTTATCATTCATTGATAAACTCTACATTATAATGGATAAATAGACCAGACAAATTATAAATTTACCCGGAACTGCCTCAGAGGAATTGACCATAATTTCCTTATACCAATAATGGGTTGAGGATACAAACATTCGAAGATTTTCTAACGATGACAGAATTTGTTGAAGATAAGGACAAACTGAAACTGCTAACTAATCGATTATATTTTACGACTTATATTATGTTAATCAAAGAATCTGAAACCTTCGAAGACGCTTTGAGAGTTCTTCACTAAATTTACATAAAACAAAACAATGAAATATTCTCAAGATATTCAGTAATGACTATAAAACAGCAAAAAGGAGAGACTATTGACAAATATGTGTCGGAACTGAAACTTTTGAGCCAAGGTTGTTTTTTTGAAGCTGGTTTAAACTCTCATACATACGTCATAGACAATTTGAAAATAAAACTTTAGACTTAGCTGAAGCAATAAAACATTCTAGAGCTCTTGAAATGGCTCAAGTTAAAGTTGAGAGCTATCCCAAATCTTTGCACGGAATGCAAACTTGTGCAATGAATAAATTGGCAAAGCAAGCTAGTCAGTACAAATTTCAACTACAACAAAAGGAAGAAGTGACTGTGTCCACTATTTAAAATTTTGCTGGCATGTGTTATTTTTGTGGTCATTACAGACACTTAGGGATCGCTGCCCAGTCAGAGAAGCAACTTGGGGGAAGTAGTAAGTAGTAAGAACATATAATACAACTGTATCACAGGACTTTACAGTTGAAGCTAGAGTGAATGGCCTGAAAGCAAATTGCTTAATGACCATTGCTTAATTGCTTAATTGACACTGGGAATACATCAAGCTTTATCAACTTGAATTTTTTTCAGTAAAAAAATAAAAATGTATAAATAAAATGGACAAGTATCGCTGTCTACTTCTAATATGAAATCAAACGTCCACGGGTTTGTTAAAATCGACCTAAATCTATTGAGTCACAATGACAACAATTTTAAGTTGGCTGTTCTTGAAGATCTTTGTACCGACGTGCTTATCGGACATGATATCATGAAACTTCACTCTAATATACAGGTTTGATTTAGAGGTGAGAACCCTCCTCTGTTGGTGTGCTCCTGTGCCAAAGTTGAACCACCCAAACTATTCTGCAATTTAACTCCAGATCGAAAGCCGATAGCCACAAATCACGACGTTACTTGGAAGAAGACATTTAATTTATAAAACAAGAAATAGAAAGACTACAGACTGAGATTGTTGAACCTTGTTCGTCACCTTGGCGTGCACAAGTGTTGGTTGTTACAATTAAACGACAAAGGGAAGAAGCGACTGTGTGTGGACTATTCGCAAACGATAAAAAATCTACTCTTCTAGACGCCTATCCCTTAACAAACATAAATGATCTAGTATCCACTGTAGCAACAAAGAAGGTTTTTAGTGCCATTGATCTAAATCTAGCATACTATCAAATACCAATTTCTGACGAAGAGAAGAAGTACACTGTTTTGTGGCTGCTGGTCGTCTTTTTCAATTCAGAAGAACCCCTTTGCTGTAACCAACGGGGTGGCTTGTTTTCGAAAGACCATGGACCAGATCATTTTAAAAGAAAAGCTGAACGGAGTGTAAGCCTATTTGGTTGATTTGACCGTATTTGGAAAGGATCAAAAGGATCATTATGAAATCTAAGAACATTCTTGGATGCTGTAACCAAGTATGGACTTGTAATCAACAATGAAAAGAGCAAGTTCAATCAGACTTAATAACTTTGTTGGGACATTTAGTTTCTCATAACACTATTCGCCCTGGTCCAGATAGGCTAAAATCTTTACTGTCACTTCCTGTGCCCAAAGACCAAGTTTTACTAAAGCGAGTCCTAGGATTTCTCGCCCACTATTCAAAATGGATACATTGGTTTTCAGATAAAATAAGAAACCTGACACAACTTAATTCTTTTCCTTTGTCACAGGAAGCGGTTGCAGATTTTGAATCACTCAAAAAACGTGGCAGCAACTTTAAGTCATGATAATCGGCAAATTGCTTTTTTCTCAAGGACTCTAAACAAAATCTGAGAGGCTGTATTCAGCTGTTGAAAAATAAGTCGTTGCCATTGTTGAAGCCCTTGGAAAATGGAAACCATTTATCATCGGAAGAGGCTATAGATTATGTGCGGATCAGCAAGCTTTATCATTTGTTTTTGACAAGATGCATACAAGCAAAATCAAAAATTACAAAGTTATGAGATGGTGACTAGAGCTAACACCTTATCAATATGAAATAGTGTATCAACCTGGTAGGAAGAATGTAAAAGCAGATACGCTCTTTCAGGCATGTGTGGTTCGCTGGGACAATGCTAAGTTGTTTGAATTTCACAAATCTCTCTTCCATCCAGGAGTCACTCGAATGTTTCATTGGATTAGATCTAAAAATCTAAACTACACTCTGGATTATTTAATATGGATGGCATCAGCTTGACATACATGTGCTGAAGTGAAGCCAAGGTTTCACCAATTTCAAGGAAAATTGATGAAGGCAACCACTATTTGAACATTGATTTTAAGGGCCCTCGTCCATCAATGACCAGAAACCGCTACCTTTTAACCACGGTAGATGAGTATTCTCGTTTTGTATTAGCTCACCCCTGTAAGCACGTTAGTTCAGCAACAGTTATTCAATGTTTTCAGATCTATTCTGTATGTTTGGAGCCCCTTCCTATGTACATTCAGATAGAGGTTAATCTTTTATGTCGCTGATGGACTTTCTTCACAAGTATGGAGTAGCTACAACTCAAACGATACCTTATAATCCTAGGGGGAACTCTCAGATTGGACGCTTTAATGAAACAATATGGGGAACCAATATGGGGAACCATCCTACTAGCTTTGAAACCCCATAACCTACCAGTTACTGCAGGGGAAGAAGTATTACAGGAGGCTCTTCACTCAGTCAGATCTCTTTTATGCACTGCGACTAACTGCACACCACAAGAAAGATTCTTTGTACATAGCAGAAGAACTACCAAGGGAGACCATCATTACCATCTTGGCTATCTGCTTCCAGTACTGTCCTGATTAGAAAGTTTGAAAGATCGAATAAATATGATGACTTTGTGGAGCCAGTTCAACTTTTGGAATCAAATCCACAGTACGCTCTCGTCAGAAGAAGAGATAAATCAGAATCTCAAGTATCCTTGAGACATCTTGCACCCACTGGCCACTCCGATGATCTACCTCCTAAAAATAACACTGCTGAGAGAGAGAATGGTAAAATTGTGATTTCATACATTAACCACGATGACGATGAAAATGAAACCCAACAAACGGTATCTCAGACCCCAACTTCAGAGACGGCTGTGGGAGAACTACGTCCTAAGAGGAATGTCAAGCCTCCATCATAGGATTACATTTGCTATACCTACCATAAAAGTGGGGAAGAATGTGGTGATGTGAACATCATCACCTGATAATCTTTATTATTTTATTGTTTGTAGACATTGTATTTGTTCTTAACTAAAACATGGTTGTAGTTTTGAATGAATAAAAGCCATACGTTTGGTTTACTAAGCATTTCTTATAACACACTCCAACCTAGCTGATCCACCCAGCGTCGTTGCTTGGACTGTAGAGCACTAGAGCATTCCAACCTAGCTGATCCAGTGATCCACCCAGTATCGTGGCTTAAGACTCTAGACCACTCCAACCAAGTTGGTCCATACAGCGTCATGGCTTGGACTCCAGAGCACTAGAGCATTCCAACCTAGCTGATCCAACCAGTATCGTGGCTTAAGACTCTAGACCACTCCAACCAAGTTGATCCATACAGCGTCATGGCTTGGACTCTTGAGCACTAGAGCGTTCCAACCTAGCTGATCCACCCAGTATCGTGGCTTAGACTCTAGACCACTCCAACCAAGTTGATCCATACAGCGTCATGGCTTGGACTCTTGAGCACTAGAGCGTTCCAACCTAGCTGATCCACCCAGTATCGTGGCTTAGACTCTAGACCACTCCAACCAAGTTGATCCATACAGCGTCATGGCTTGGACTCTTGAGCACTAGAGCGTTCCAACCTAGCTGATCCACCCAGCGTCGTTGCTTGGACTGTAGAGCACTAGAGCATTCCAACCTAGCTGATCCAGTGATCCACCCAGTATCGTGGCTTAAGACTCTAGACCACTCCAACCAAGTTGGTCCATACAGCGTCATGGCTTGGACTCCAGAGCACTAGAGCATTCCAACCTAGCTGATCCAACCAGTATCGTGGCTTAAGACTCTAGACCACTCCAACCAAGTTGATCCATACAGCGCCATGGCTTGGACTCCAGAGCACGAGCATTCCAACCTATACTCCGTCCAAACAGCTGTGGCACCTGATGGATTAGGAGGCCCCAAAGGTTTCCATGGGGTGTCCTAATCCGTCAGGTGCCACGGCTGTTTGAACGGAGTAATAGCTGATCCACCCAGTATCGTGGCTTAGACTCTAGAGCACTCTAACCAAGCTGATCCATACAGCTGATCCAAGAAGCGTCATGGCTTGGACTATAGAGCATTCCAACCTAGCTGATCCCTTTACATCATTGGTTGATCACCCCAGTGGCTTAGACTCTAGAGCAGTAGAGCACTCCAACCAAGTTGATCCCACCAGCGTCGATTATTATAAATATGCAGATTCGGTCGCGACTCGGGAGAAATGCGCCCGATAACGAGGAAAGAGGACGAGACAATTAAACATGCGCATGTGTTGTTGCCTGTGGGAATAACGCCGCGGTTGGGGTCGTTGTACTTCTCTCACGGCTCCAATTATGCAGTCACAATAGACTCTTAATTAGTACCGATAGCCTTTGTTTCGCTATAAAGATACTTAGGAATGTAGTTCACTCGAGGTTCGCTATATCGCTGTATGATTCGACTTTGAACTCCGAGTCCCCGGGTGTATGAAACAGCGAAAATATAATGATGAAATCCGGATCGACCCACTAGAGTACACGTACAGTGAGATAACAAAATTAGTAGCGATTATGTCTATTTAGGTCGCTCCATGCTTAATGTGAGGTTCTACAGTCAGAGTGATTACGAAGTAAATAACCATCGGACTGCAGGTTGAAAGCGAAAGCAAGTGCGAGTAAAGCTCCCGACTGGGGCAATTAGTGGCAGATGAGCTCTAACCGGTTAGACAGGTGCTGCTGAAGACCGGACCGGACCCATCATTGGCCGTGTCAATCACCGGTTAGTGGCTAACGCTCTGTATATGGTGCAGTGCAACCAGAACCCACAACCTATATCAGATCCCATCCTCAGCTAAGAAATTAACTAAAATAATATAACAATATTAGTACAAACCCCTAGCAAAGGCGAGAAATCGCAACAGAAAAAAACATTCAGACATATGTATGGTAGTCAAAATATGAAACACAATTTTTAAACAAACGATAATTTGTACAAACAGTGAAACACATACAGTACAAACAGGATACAGTACAAACAGGATACAGTACAAACGGTGAACACAAAAGACACCTTTGAACAAGATTTTCTAGACGTTAGTGTGTACACGTGTACACATGTATCACGTGAAAATGTACACGATTTGGTGAGACAGTCGATTTAGATTGAACACTCTGAATGGTTGCAGGTTCACCGATCAAAGGTGAGTTCGAATAATAAAGATGCGACAGGATACAGAGGTTATCATGGTGTATGTTTTCTTTATCTCTACGACTACTCCTGAAAATTGTATGTCAATACTTTGTACTCTTATCAATATTGATGTTCCAATTTGACATTAAAATTCAACAACAATGTTCTATCCAATTTAATACTGTAGAAGTTATTATGACTGTGGACCCAAAAGAAACCCACTGCTTGCACTACCACACTTCCTTGATACTGGTTTATATTTTGGCCATTGTTTTAATCCATTTGCATTGTACCATCTGTGTGCCACCAGTCTAGATGGAATACGCATTGTTCTAAAGAAAGCTACTAAATGTTTTGAGTGATGGTGATATCTTCACGTCCATGAGCATATTGTTTATTTTTTTCCTACCGCTGCATGGAAATAATCACATTTCCAAACCTGTAATAGTACACAAAATAGCTCATTCCCACTCGCTAAATCAGCTGATTTCCCAGATGTAGTTTCTGGACCAACCACAGCAGCGGATCATACATTACTTATCAACCGGTAAGAAATAACATAACCTTTAAAATACCCCCACCGCAGCAAACCTGCAGAGAATTTCCATTTACCTGAATTGATTTTAAATTAAATCTATTTCAATAACATTAAGTTTAACGAATACCTAGGTTTGCTGCTACAGGGAGACTAGTAAAATATTAATGGCTTGGTATAAAATAAATAAATTTGCCAAGTTTGATCAAAATATATCCATAAACAAGCAAATTACAACATTTTATAATATTCTCCATAAGAATAACTTAAAATTTTTAATTTACACTTTATTTGAATTTTCTCCGTAACTGCGAAAGATATTAATTGCTTCTTAATGTTACCAGTAAATGTGTTGTATTTAAGTAGATAGTTATGTGTTATGTGCTTTAAAAATAACGATACTATTATAATAAAGTAAGATATCATGTGATTCGTTATAACCGATCCAATATGTTTAATTTTTACCTCATAATATTCATATGTGACACCACTTACTAATAGGACATATTTTCCCTGCCACGGATATACGTACAGTATTTAGTTAGAAATAGTAACTTAGTCTCCCAATGTAATGCTTTAAGGAAATGCAACGTCAAAATTTTAAGGAATTGTACTATTATTTGTTGAGAGTACGTAATCTTAAGTCATCTCTATTTGCTGATCATTCAACTCTCAAGAAACAGTAGAACTTAGGGGGAGGTTTATTTCAAGGATTGGCTTGAAACTAGATTGGAGCAATCGCAAATCACTTATGTTTTCCTAAATTACTGTCAAACTCAAGCTAAACCCAACTCACTCTCCATGACGAATTACAAAATGATAGTCTTTGAATCGGCAAAGCAACTATTTTTATACCTCTTAATTATTTTTAAGAGAAATCCGTTAAAACGTGGAATCTCTAATTATGTGAGGAAATATCGACTTCCACAATCTTGTAATTATATCACAAACGTCACCTTTACAAACGCTTTCTGTCCGACATTTCCTCCGCTTGCGCGTCTAGAGTATGTTGGCGGAAATCAGGATATAAACGACGAAAGATAAGAGGGGAGCAGGATCATGGCCTCGGTAATCATTGCATAGTGAAAGGTTCGACCCCCGGCGTCATTGATGATTCTACCAAGTTAGGAGTGGACATGGTCGCGCCTAATATGGCAAGGACGATTCCACCTGCTCAGTGGTAGAGGCAGTATACCACAGCGAGTAACGTGGCATAGTACACCGGGATGAAGACAATACCATTGCGGGCAAAATAGGAGATTGTATGCCATGGTGGATAAAATATTAGTAACGGAGATACAGCCTATACCAATCGATAGCTATAACGCAAGGGGTGAAATAGCAGACTGCTGAATAAACCAAGGTGGGTTAAATAGAAGAGTAAACAGTGAAACAGAAAACAGACTATACCATGGAAGGGAAAAAATCAGATTAGAGTTGTCATGGTAAGTAAATGAGCATAGTACAAAAAAGTTACTCAATATAGGTACCAAAGTATGGCAGGTAAAAAAAAAAGCAGGAGATACAGATAACATATTGGAGTTTCTGTATATACCACTGCGGGTGAAATAGTAGACAGTAATACTACCACATACCACCACACTACACATACTACCGCATACACTAATATACTACCAGAGAAGAAAAAGGCATGCAGTTTTTGTACCAAGGCAGGTTACACCATGGCTGAAAAATAGCGGAACACAGTAAGTGAACACAATAAGCTTCTATAAGCTCATAGTAAACCAGATTAATTAATTTTGTATAGTCAACACTACTGATGAATTAAAAGTGTTTTTGGTCGCCAGTTTGTTGCCCTTCATAGCTCTGGTCCAAGACCACGCCGAAGACAGACGTTGAAGGAAAGATGTTATAATCCGGCAACCCGTCCAAGATATTTTGCATCGACAGATAATTCGGTGCCAAATGACAATAATAGAGAATTAACCAATGTTTACTGGAATAGATTTTTTGTGGTGGTGCCCAAGCTATGAACATTCCGCATTCTTATACTGCTTTAAGTGTATTTTTGGTTGTGGGCTAAAATCACTAATTAATCCCTATATATTTAAACAGTTTGTATCATTTTTGGTTGGCACTAATTTCCAGATGCATACGGTAAGGGCCATATACCCAGACTAATTATTTTAGCGACTTGAAATTAATCAAAGCTGTTCTAATTTACTAGTAAAAATATCAATTTATACGTTACAACCTTTATTGTATCACATCCTAATTAAAGGATGAGTGGCATTGCATTACAAACACAGATGAAATTCCATTAAATTTCACAATTTATTTTGTATTATGCTTCTAAAGGTATTCTTCCAGTTATCGATGTGATTTTTACTACGACAGTTGATAAAACGAGTAGGTTTTAATAGTTAACACCACACGAAGTGAAAGGTAGAGTTAGGGTAATTTGATTAAATGCTTTGTTTGAGTACATTAATAATCTCCCTACCTCAAGCCAATATGTCGGAACAGGTTTAAATTTATTTAGGAACAGTTGTGCTTAGGACGAATGCCCGAATTTATGATTCCTTTTATCACAGTGGATCCTTTTATAACTGTATCCGAATGAAAAATGTAAAAACTAGATGACTTAAAAGAGTTTCTATTGCTTAGTTTTGAGCCTTATTTTCACATTTCACGACGCTACTGGTTGAGCTTGAGCAATCGTACGGTGAAGACGTGTCCATATGTTTTCCCACCCTTTTATTTGTACTTGTTGTTTTCTTCCAGAATATGTGTCCTTTCTTGAGTGGGATTCCTTTGGTGATTTCTACCTTTGGCTAGGTTTTAGTGAATTTCCCTGTAGGGAAGTAGCTATTACCGTAGGTCTCATGGTAAGACTTAGGCCCGGGACCGATTTACTTTTTCATTTTGATGTCCCCAGAGGCCAAAAACACCATTCGTTCAAATTTGTATATATATATATATATATATATATATGAAAAATAGGGCTACTATATATAAATAAAGATTAAACATTAATAAACTTATTACCCAAGTAAAATTATTTATTAAAATATTTACTGACTATAGTTTCGGCTCTAAGGCCATTTTCAAAGTAAACAAATATAAATATATCATAAATATAGATTTATATATATATATATACACATATGTCCGTGAACACGATAACTCGAGTAATTTTTGTCCGATTTTTATGAAATTTGGTTTGAAGGTGTAATGCGGGATAAAGTTGAATGAGTTCGCGATCCAGCATGATCGGACCATGGGAATAGGGTTTTATGGGGTAAAAATTTGTTTTTCTCACTTTTGACCCTCAAAACACAACATTTCCCAATTTTTCTATAAACCTTCTTAAACAGCTTAAAAAAAACAAACAATTCAGTATATCAAAGTGTTTTTGTACGGTTATTGGTTACGGAGAAAACTAAAAGAAATGGTAAATTTAAAATTCCCATGTTATTCTTATGGAGAATATTCTAAAATGTTATAGTTTGCTTGTTTATGGATATATTTTGATCAAACTTGGCAAATTTATTTATTTTATAGTAAGCTATCAATATTTTACTAAAAACACACTTTATTAGTTTCCTTGTAGCAGCAAACCTAGGTACTTGTTAAACCTAAAGTTATTTAAATAGATCAATTGAAAATCAATTCAGCCAAATGGAAATTCGCGTAGACGGCAGGTTTGCTGCGGCGGGGGTATTTTGACTTTATCTCGTTATGTTTTAGGTACTTTCCCACCTGATGACGGGGTGAGACTACAGATACCGAAACGTCGTAATACTTGTTTTTTACATATCGTAACAGAAAATTCCCCTCAAATAACATAAGGTACTCTATCTCAACTATTGATAAAATAAGCAAAATTGTTAACGAGTTGGAAATTATTTTTGAAATTTACATTATTACATTCCGGCCGTGTAAGAGTTAGCCTACAATAGCGATCACTTATTGATACCTTCGAAGCACATACAATACACCTCCCATAGTGGATACTCGGGAACTCGGGTTAAAAAAGGAAACACTGTCCGAGTCATGAGTCATTCTCCCGATTACGGTAGAGGCTATACACAACGGTAGCAAGGGATATTACTGTACCTCGTTGTTTAGTGATTTTGAGCGTTTCATAGCTGTTCATATGGATTTTATCACCTCTACATCCTGTGTTGTTGATGTTACTAAAACTGCAAATGCGTGTTTGTTATTTGAAATTACCGCTGTAAAGTCCAGGAATACAAATGTCGTTAGGTCGGAAATGAAGTTGGCGTAGGTGGTCCTGTGCGGTAAACAGACTATATCCATCGTACTTTATGGTCAAGTTAAAACCGGCTGGTCCAGGTGTGTGAGTGCACGTGTCAAGTCGTTCATGTCAATCATTTCCTGTGCTGCAGAAATGGAATAGGAATATACTATGTGTGGTTGCCTAACGGTCTAACGCCATTCTTAGCACAATCATACTACCATTATTAATACACGTAAAGCTTTCAATATGGGTGATTCTGAACCAAAATGGTTCATTCCTGGTACTTTCTGTATTATTATAATTTTTTTTTTATGTTCTCATTTTCTCCTTTACTCCTCTCAGAACCTTTGTTTCTTTCTGATTTCACAACTTAAACAAAAAATTTCATTTCTAATTTTTCATTTTACATGTTTATTTTAAAATTGTTTCTCATGTAAACTGTGAAATTTTCACTTAATGTAGTAATTACCATTAATATTCGTCGTTATAAATATTATAAACAAATATTAAGTGAGGGGTGTTCGTAACATGTGTACTGTAACACAATGAACGTGTATTTAAAGCTCGTATAAGTTAGGGTATCTTTTTATCAATGAGCTGTTTATAAGTGAATGGTTTTAAAAATAATTCCAAATTAAGTCAGCATATTTACTTTGCCTGAAATAAATAAACAGCAAATTAAAAATGTGAAGTAGAGTAACTGATCCATTGGACACAGTTTTTCTTTCTGCAATAAAATAATTTGTATGCAGGAAGGACTGATAGACTCTACCTGAAAAACTAATTAAATACTAATCAATGGACTCAGCATCTGCTAACATTGTACACGCAAAAGCAAAATGACAAGGAAATAATAAACTACGGTCCTAAGGAAGGCATAAAAACATGAAATTATTGACATTTTTGTGCTTTGAGAGCTAAGTCGAAATATATACAAACAGAAGTTTTTAAAACTTTTTTAGACTGTAAAAATGCAGAAGCTGTGACTTTAATACATTTTTAAATTGATTGATTTTCACGAAACAGCCTGTACAGGGCTCGATGAAAATCATTATAAAGCATTGTTGCCATTATATTTAATTATTGGCAAATAAGTATAATATAAATTTGATCAAAACACATTCATAAACACACAAACTACAATAGTTTACTTATTATCCGTAAGAATAACATAGGAATCACAAATGTACAGTTTTTTTCCTCCGCAAAGCATACAGCAAAGTTTCAATATGTAGGGTGTCCCACGAAGAGATTGAATGAATAAACCAGACGCATCCTCGTTAACAAACTTGAAACTCCACAGCTGTTACCAATTACGACCAATCAGAAGAAATATCTGAGTAACAAAGGAAACAACATTAAAGTAATTAAATATACTGTATAAGGTAGTGTTAAATCATTGAAATTTTTATTTGAATCATAACCCTTCATTCAACTCGATGTTTATAAAATCAGATCAGTTTTTCTAATCACGCTAGCAAACTGTTTTGTTACTTTTGTTCTTATTTTGTTGCTCCATTATTTTGTTCTGATTAATTGTCATTTGATGAGACTCGGGCGTATTTTTACATGTATTTATTTGTATTTTTTTATTTATTTACACGTACAGTATTTGTTTATGTTTTAATTTCATTTTTACACGTATTTAACTGTATACTTAAGGTTTGCAGTGCGTTAGATAAGTCTGGACTGTTAATTAAAACGCTGCAACCTCTTCGTGGGACACCCTGTACTAAATGATTTCTCATGAGGCTCTAAACGTTTGAAAAGAAAATGTGAAATTTTATTTCATGTTGTAGTTGTTTTATAGGCCACTTCATGCAAATCCTTTACAAAACTAAAGTTTTTCGACACATGATGTCACGTCACGGTTTTCAGTCACAAAACATAGGCTAAGTCACGAAAAACATAATGTTTCGAAAAATTTAAAGTTTTGTAAAACAGATCTGAAGATGGTATAATAATATACCGAAACACGTAATCCTGTTGGGTGACCGAGGGCTACTATAGGCAGTCTGTAGGTATTGTAACGTTCTTATGTTGATGTGAAATTTTGTTTTTAGGGTCAAAATAGGAAAACACAATTTATTAGTACAAATAGTATGACCAGCAAATCCCCACATTGTCTTATAACTAGAGGGCTAATGAGCTTTCTAGGTGCACATCATCCTTATATCAAAACACGATATCTATGCTTAACACATATTTAGTAGGTAATATCGTCAAGAATAAAACATTCATAAAAATATCACTACGACGGCTTACAGATCATTGAGTAGACCGAGTCAGACGCATAATTGAATTATAACAGTCGCCACAAAAATACTAGCATCCTCTAACATGGTTTTGTGTTTTAAAATAAGAAACCAGCTGAGAATTATAAAACCGTTGTCTTATGGAATTTGTCGAAAACAATCAAAGTGTTAAATGTCTATACTTGGCGTCTTGTCATTTGTCGTCGAGCTGTTCGTGATAATGTTTTGTGGCCTCATGACTACGTCAGATAGCAAACCTGTTATGAGTAGATTTAGTTTGAAAATAGATTAACCTTTTTATTGAAATAGACTAATGACTTGGCAAGTAACATTTACATAATACCGTTACCGATTATACCATCAGGGCCGAGTCGAGTGTTCTTGAGATTTATGAGTTTATAAAGAGAATGTAAACTAGGCAGTGATATTTTATTCATTGACGAAATTTAATGAAATATTTGTCTTCTGATTTTTCAAATGATTAGAGACGAACGTTGACTTATTTTTAACTCGAGCGTATTCTCAGGGTTAGAGAAGAAACAGATAACATTTTGTAAAACACTGTTGTTGGATTCTTCAGAGTCAGTTTTGTATCTGTGCAATATAAGATTTACTTGGCTATAACCGTTTTGAGCTACATTTTATAGATTATATACAGTTGGGAGACTCTATAAGGTAAATATTTGAGATTATAAGATATAGTCTGTTTATAATAATTATTTCAAAAATCCGCGGAGACATATAGAGTCAAGCTGTTTATTGATTAAAATCACAAAGTAATTTTCGAACAGTGAAATTAGAAGAAATGTAATAAGTTCAACTGACAAGTATTTCTGAATAATGCTCGCACCCAAGTTTTCAGCTACAATAACATCGCATACACGTTCACATGGAAAAAGACGGTTACAAAATAAACCTTTAGAAAATTGAAAACACATTTTTAAAATATTTATAAGGTGTATGGATTCAAACAAAGGAACCGAAACCCAAAACCTGTGGAAATAAACAATGGCAAAAAGGACTACTTTGAGTAATAACATGGTAAGTGATATTGTATCTTTGCAATTGAAGTATCTTACAATGGTTGTGCGTGGTTTTTGTCGATTATGTGAATGCTTGTACTATCGTGTACTGTTTTACCAAGCAATGCGACCAAATTAGTATCTTGGGGCTAACCGGGACCTCGGTTTGCGTTTTCTATTGTTCGTGTGGAAAGTTTGATTTTGATTGTCGCCTTCGCCTACTGCCATTAATACTATGTATAAGATATAAAGAATAGATATATAGATATGTCTATGTTATAAAGATAGAAGAAAGTTTACAATCAAAAAAATAATAGAGTGTATTTTCTAAAACCAGTTAGACTCGTTGTTACTTTTTTGCAGAGTCTTTCTTGAGGAATGAACCAATCCTGTATGCCCCTACAAAGTGATGAGCTAGAAATGAGTTAATGTGTATAGTATTATTTTTCGGCCCAGGATAAAGTACGTTTTTTGGCAACGTAGTATTCGGCTAAACTATACTACTAAATGTTTAGCCCACTCACGTTTTAAATTTTACTATAGCTCCAAAATTGGCAAAAAATGTCAAATTTTAAAAACATATTTTACAAGTTGAAAGTGAAGAAATACCGTTTAACCCTTTGATTTTCCTTATGGATTGATACTTAGTGTGATTGATACTGATTGATACTTAGACATAAAAACAAACTATACAAAATTGTATATAAATAATCTATGAAAACTGTGTATAGACTACCAATCCGTAATAAGGATTTATTAAAATAATCTACTGCAAACATTAACATGACCAGAATTTCCAATGCTTAAAATGCCATGTAATTGTTGGAAATTCCTCGGGATATGGATTAACCCTAATATCACAGTTGTTTGGAGATAATTTGACAGTTAATTGTTTGTTCTATTGCCAGACTGTTTGTTCTTTTAATATATAAATCTAGGTAAACCTAGTTTTGAAATGCTAACTTTACTTCCATTTGAATACGAAGCAGAATTGAATTTGGAACTCAGTTTTACAAAGCTTGGAAATGCGTTATACGTATTAAAAAAGTGCATTTCATCCAAATAGTTTATAGGGCCTCCCATGAGTAAAAAGAACGAACATATTTCGCTAAAATTAGATTAAACAGGATATTATGTTATGGCTGCTAGTGGTTGTAGATCTCCAAAACAGTCTTTCAGCTTTTCCTCGCCTCGGATGAGATTATATGTACAGAATGTTATCAGGACTTCGGAATATGCTTAGATACATAAATAGAAACACATGCTGGACACTCAGCAAGAGTCAAAGAAAAGCTGATTGGACAAAGTCAAACACAGTGCGACTTAGTGATTATAACGCGGGGCTTATATCCTAGAGGTTTCGGTGCGAATCCCAACAATTGCCAACCCGGTGGTCCGACGTGACAAAATAAGTGAACAGAACCTTCTGTGTATTGGGGATTTCCCTTATACTAAAGTACGTATTATATTTTTTTTTTATTGTAGGTACAAGGTCTTGGCCACATGATTGATGGTCTTCTGAGGGTGGCCTGTTGTCACAGTACTCAAATGGCGCAGGACCTTGGACCGAGGTTGTCTCTTGCCTAATGTCCCATCGTTCCTAATTAAATACGCCTCATAAGCTTGTTTGTATTTGAATATCTCGATTTCCACAAAAACTGGAGACACGTAGACCCGACGGGTGACGGCTTGCTCAAAAGCTTAGGTTCTAAATACGCTTCGTAGTATAAGCAAGTTTTTGCCAGAAGCGAGGTAAGAGGTTCGGTGTCGTACAGCGCAGTGCTCGTACAGCGCAGTGCTCGTGTGAATTAATAAGCTGAATCACTTAAATAATATTCAAGTTGTCTCCACAACTCCAGCATACTTGGCGAATTTAAAAACTAGACCCCATAAAAGGTAGTTTTAACACCTCCAACTCCAAAGCTAAAAATCCAGAAGAATGTTGAGCCATAGATAAAACACACTTCCTTGTGTTGGTTAGTCTATGGTTGAACAATGCGACACGTATTATTGACTCGCACAAGCGGCCTTGAACATCAAGCGTACAACTGCGATTTTGGTGCTGGGGTTATCAGGGCTTATACGGTCATTAATAAATTATGAGAAAGCCCAAAGCCAGTACCGCTAGTTAGTTGAAGTACAGAGCAGGGAGACAAACAGAAGACGGACGGGAGTTCCAAGTAGACTTCGCTGTACGAACACGATATTACACCATTTTCTGCTGCGCTGTACGAGCACGTAATCGGAGGTTCAAGTTGCCTGTAAGGGATTTGGTATTTCTGAACATTCTTGACTTTTCTTCTAAACCTTCCTAAACCATTCCTATATACGCTCCTCATAAACGTTCAAACACCTTTAAAACATTTTTAATGCACGGAAAGCACCGACAATTGCGTAAATATATGGAACTACTTTCTTAAGGCACAGATCACATCGCACACCTAGTAACAAGAAATGAAGTGTTACTCTTAAGATAAGAGACTGAAAAGAGAATGTTGGGGAAATACAAATCAGTTGTGATAACTGAAAAAGTCATCAATCTCAGGAAATCTTATTGGGCGTGCTAAAATGAAGATAAAGAAAAAATAAGTTTTGTTAGAATGTAAAATAACAAGAAACGTCAACAAAAAAGCTGATGGCAATGAAACATTTGCAGGTTCTTTACAGACACGGTCATGTACAAATTAAAGTGAAAAGATAAGTACAGTACTACTAACCAACCAAATAACTGTACTTTTGCACTTATGGACACCATATTAATACATCATTTTTAATTCTTATAGAATCCTTCTTGTTCACAATACAGCACGAGCATGTCTATTGAATGAATAAATAAACACAACTCTTGTCATCTATGTATGAACACAATGTAAAAACAATCTGTTAATTATCTAGCCTATGAAAACTATGTAAAACAATCTATAACGATCAACACCTTAACCCAACAAAAGTCCTCTCTCTCTCGCTGTATATATATTTACTTTAAATAATATTATTCTTTTTAACACAAATATTTGTCCTAAAGATGTTCGTTCAGTGTTGGACAAGCTGGATTGAGGAATGGGTCGACTTGTTACAACCAAGTTCTTTATCTTGCTTTTTTCACCAACAATGAGTTTGATAAATGTTTGTAAACATTTCTGCATTATTAGCGAATTTCTTTATAGGGATGTAGCTATTACCCTATTACCGTAGGTGACACCTACCGTATGTAAGACCTACTAATAGAGCTAGGACTGATATATATTTTTTTTCATTTTGGTGACTCTAGAGGCCAAAAACGTAATTTTTGTCCAATTTCGATGAAATTTGGTTAGGAGATGTCTAAACACATGGCGGGGTTAACTTGAATGAGTTCGCGAACTAGGATGATCAGACCTTGACAACAGGGTTTTATGGGGTGAAATTAAGTTTTCTCACTTTTGATACCAAAACATAAAATCTTCCAATTTCTCTTTTAAGCATTTTAAAGAGCTTAAAAAACAAATACTTTGGTATATTGAAGTGTTTTTAACTGTTGTTGGTTACGGAGGAAAAAAATTAAATCCAAAATTCCCATGTTATTCTTATGGAGAATAAGTAAACTGTTGTAGTTTTGATCAAACTTGGCAAATGTATTTATTTTATACTAAGGTATTAATATTTTAATAAAAAACACGCTTTATTACTCTCCTTTTAGCAGCAAATCTAGGTTCTTATTAACCCAAATGTTAAATAAATAGATTTAAATCAAAATCCAATCAAGTAAAAGGAAATTTGCTTAGTCTGCAGGTTTGCTACGTCGGGGATATTATTGAAATAGGATCCTTAACATCATCTTATGACAGTGGCCAGTTTTAATTGGTTACACGAAAGATGGAGCATAATTTAATGTGTTCCTGTTGTACACAAGATGCAGTGAGAATGTTAAAAAAATTTAGAGTAGATCACTACCGACATAATGAAATACTAAGAAACGAGTTTTCAACACAAGACTTTGTTAGATGAAACAAAACCTAAACTGAGTGTTCTCATTTAAAACAGCCAAGGCAGGCCAATTGTTAATTAAATTCGTATTTGATTTTGTGAAAAGCTTTGATACAATGATTCAAATTAGTTTGAGTTTTTAACCGATCTCTTAAATATAGCAGCTTACAAATTTTGCAGCAAAATATAAACGTGGTTTGTACCTTGTACTGCTGTGAGAAGGCAGGCTGCAGATGGATTTATGAAAGCCTTCACTTTTTTGCGATGCAACACAACTACACTGCTGTCTACAAATTGCCGTACGACACTTGAAGGTCTCTGGGAAGAAGGACTTTGAAAAATCACCAAAAATTAAATTTGTACGTAAAATTTTAAAAACTACAGAAAGGTTTTTACAATGCTGCAACTAAAGACACAGTATTTTACATTTATTATATAATATAGTGTCCTTAGTAAGCCATTGTTTAATGATGCCATTGATTAAAGGTGCTAAATGTTTTCTTTGGCTACAGATATATATTAAATTAAATGAAAATCCTTCTTTATTGAGGCAAACTTATGACCTCGTGGTCCTTTCTTACAGTTAACCTAAAAAAATAATATAAGCAACAAAACATTGACAAAAAAGATAATAAATTTTGTAACATAAAAAATAATAAAATGAAATAAATTTCTTCATCTTCCCTAACACACACACACATCCTCTGCTACACCTGTACCAAGGCCTAATACACGCCATCCTGCCAAGCGACCGCCCTCCGATTGCTCCGATTTAAGTAATATTCTTTCAGCACCACCCACCTTCAGTCGGGAATCGGTATCGGTTTTCTACGGACCTGATGGCTGATGGGAAAAAGTACGGAATTTCATAGGCGGCATGCTGTTACTAAAAGTGATTGATTATAAACGGTTGTTCTGTGATGAGGAATGCGCAGCCTGGCAGAGACAGAGTAGGTATCCCTTGTGCCTATCACAAAGAAATTTAAAGTTCTTTGGAAGATCATTTTGAATTCCAAGATTGATGGCTGAGTACTGATAGAAAGTATTCATATTTTTCTGATATTCTTTAGTTTCAAATTGTATTCATTTATATAATAGGGTGTGATGATGTCATCCTGCCTAAGATCAAACAAGAATCGAACACAATAATATTGTACATGTTTTAATTTTATTGCCAATCATATCATTAACCACAGTGTTGCAGGAATTGAAAGGGAAACACAAGTGATTTGATCAAAAAGAGTTTAATGTGAAGAAGTAGAAGTAATTGCATCATCAGCGTATAAACAGCGGCAAAAACTCTCTTTCAAGTACATATTTACCACCGTGTCAGTCCAGTCTAATGTGTGGAGTGTCACTTCCGGTGCTGCCCAAGGTTCCATACTCAGCCCGGACCTCTGGAATGTCGCGTATGACAGCATCCTGAGGTCTGAAATGCCTGAGGAAACTGTTTTGGTTGGGTACGCGGACGACGTTGCAGTTTTAAAAGCTGCACGTAGCGTTGACAAGGCCGCTAGGGTGGTCTCCTCTCTTAGCCGGTTGATGGCCAATGTCGGAGGGCCTCGGTCCAGCCGTAGAAGGCTGTTAATGTCTTCTGTCCAGTCCGTACTCTTGTACGGTGCTGAGGTGTGGGCAGACGCTCTAAATAAGGAGGTATATAGGATGCGGCTCGCCCGAGTGCAGCGTCAGGCAGCACTAAGAGTTGCATCCGCCTACCGAACAGTGTCCGAACCCGCCGTCCTGGTGGTTGCTGGAGTCATCCCCGTCAAACTTTTGGCGGCGGAGAGAAAAGCAATTTATCAGCACCGTGGGGAGGACCAGGCACGAACAGAGGAACGCACCCGCACCTACCAGCTGTGGCAGGAGAGCTGGGAACAGGAGACTCGGGGACGCTGGACCAGGCGACTGATAAAGCAAGTCCAACCTTGGGTTAATCGGCGGTGCGGAGAGGTGGACTTCTACCTCACCCAATTTCTGACGGGTCACGGCTTTTTCCGGTCGTACCTGTTCAGGATGGGCAAAGCCGTGTCACCCGATTGCATATACTGCCCAGGCATTCCCGATGACGTGGAACATACCTTTTTCCACTGCCAGCGTTGGGAAAGGCCCCGACTGGAGGCTCAACAGTTAGTAGGACTGCTGTCGGTGAACACGGTCATACCGATGATGACGGAGGGTGAGGACAATTGGACCTGTGTGCCACATTACATCCAGGGTATTCTCCGCGCCAAGAAGCTCGACCTTGACCGGGATGCGGTGTAGATCATGAAGTATCCAAATGCCAAAAACGGCGAGAGCCCTGAGGGCTTAGGTAACATGTTGGCCTGACTTGAAGTAATGTGACAAACAATCCCAGGTCTGTGTCCAACAGAGTAGAGGGGGTTTTTAGTGAGTAGTCTGCGATAGATTCAGGAGTCTCACACTACAGGCTGGCTACCTGTGTGCGTAAAAGCATTTTCCCTCCTCTCCCTTAAAAAAAAAAAAAAAAACAATGTGTGGAGTGTGGTTTAAAGTCAAACCAAGACTTTTTTACTTTGCCCTGGTATAGTAAAGTGGTTCCGTTTACAGTGAGTATTGGTAAATAGCCTACATCCACTTTGATTAGTAACCGAGAATGAGGATTAGTGACCTATGATGATTGCCTTTGTTTTCTCATGATAGAGTCTTAGTCTGTTCTTTGCTGCCCATTGAACAATTCTGTACATGCGTCGTGATTCATCAAGTGTACAGTTTAATTTGCAGCGCTCATTTTAAAATGAGAATAGATTTGCTAGTCCTCAATATATCATACCTACAAATTAAACTTTACATGGTGTAGTACTGTACTGATGTCATTGATGTAAATAGCAAAAAACAGACGACCAAGAATTGAACACTGAGGAAGTCCACAGGAAACATGTCTCCAGTCGGACATCGAGTTGCCATGACACTCACACTTCTCTCGGCTCTGAAGATCTCATCCATTTTAGTGTATTGTCAGAGAAACCTAAAAGTTGGAGTTTGGGTAGAAGAATGCTATGGATTATTTATAGCATCGAAGGCAATATACAGTATATCGATCGTACAATATCGATAGTATAATATTAGATATTTGATGTTAGTAAATAATATAGTACATTGGCTACAACCTTAGCAAATTGTATGTCATCAGCTACATGAAGCAGTGCTCTTTCCAGTGGCAGTTCCAAGGGGGGGGAGCTATCGGGGCTAAAGCCCCCCCCCCCACCATTGGACCCTGGAAATAAAAATTTTAGTATGCATTTTGTCATAAAAACATAACCTTAAAAATGGCTTTGAAAAGTCACAAAACTCCCTTACAAATAGATAAATATCCAGAGGAGGATCCCCACTCCCCAGCCCCCTCCTTGTATGGAAAACCCCTTAAATGAAAGATTTACAATAACCTGAGTGAAAGCTATTGAGGATGTTATTTTGGGACAACGACAAGAAGTCATAGAAACTTGGGAGTGAACGATTCTTCCTAGAGCTTTAGAATGAGCAGGAAGAATGCTTATTCGTCTATTAGTCTTGTGGAAGGGATGGAGATGAGATTTTTTCAAGAGGAAGAGAAAGCACAAACTTCCACTAATGACATAAGAAGCTTATACTATGTTTTTTTCCAATCAATACTACAGTATGGGATAATAGTATGGGGAGGAGCAAGTAGTAGTATTTTAGAGCCATTATGTTCGCTAAACAAAAATTAATTATTAAATTAGCTATTCAATTTGACAGACATTTTCCTACAAATTCACTACCTATTCAAAAACACTTAATTACTCCTCGGTGTTTCAGCTCTTTATAAAAAATTTACTTGTCTTTCACCTAGACTAATCAAGATCTGATAGTAGCCCCAATCACACATAACTATCTCACCAGAGGAGCTGTAAATGTAGGTTTGCAGGTAACCAGAGTTTCCAAATCTGATAATTTTACAAATGCGTTTTATATTGTGAATTTTCTGTATAGAAACACACCATCAGAGATTAGAGACATATAAGTATCCCTTCCAGTTTGCAAACGGGCACTAAATGGTTGGCTGTCAGAGATTGGACTTGATCAGTCTGAGACACTTACTATAGCAGTTCAGTGTACAATACTTAGCGAGAAAATACTTCACAAGTTCAATAAAAAATACTTATCGTACTGACATAAGTAACTGCGCAACTCCCACTCGACTACTCTATTGCTTAGTCTTAACCCCTCCGGTAGCTGTCTCTGGGCTTAGTACATATACATTAGTATCTTGATTATGTAAGCTTTATTTTTATATTATTCCAATATTTGTAATAGAACTCATCCAGTGCACAGGGCTTGCATGGCCTATGCGGGACAATTTTTTTGTATGATCAATTTACTTTGTTATAATACAGGGTTGTTAAAAACAAATGGTGCAAAACTAAACAATTGGTACATCCGATTCCGTGATTTCAACCAGCTGATTGTTACACCAATGGAAAGGGTGTGTTTATAAGTTTGTTTTGACAAGGTTGTGTTTTTTCTCCAGTTGCTAGGCTCGGTATCATGAGGCCTGTCGACAAAATCGCTGAATATCAACAAGAATCGAAGATATCATTGCAAAAATCTATTCATTTTGGCCTGTCAGTAAGCTTCAATGCTTAATAACTACAGTTTGTACAGGTTTCGTCTCAAAGGCTTGTGTAAAACCGTGGACTGCGGTATTTGAACTTCCCTACCAGCTTTGACTGTCGAGATTTTTAGACTTTGCGCAAATTTAGCTTTGATTCCGTCCATAGCGTCTGGAGGAGTCTGAGGGCGGCTCAAACTCTTCCCGGCACACATACATACAGATGTCTTGAATTGCCTCATCCCAACAAGCTGTATAGTTCCGATGAGGAGCCTCCTTCCTAAATTTTGTCCAGACGATCCGCTAAACACTAACGATAGCATTAGTATGAGCAAACTCTAAAACATATAATGCTTATTCTTGTTTTTATCAGCCATTTGTGTGCAGGCTTTGTGGTACTCAACTAAGCAACTGAGAAAAAACATATCCTTGTCAAAACAAACTTCAAACTTATAAACCATTGGTGTAACAATCAGCTGTTTGAAATAACGGAAACAGGCGTACAGACCTTTAAGTTTTGCACCATTCTTTTTCAATAACCCTGTGTATACGTTGTTATAATTTTGAAATAAAACTGATTATGATTCTGATTTTATTTCCATTTTTCTGGGAAAATACCTGATCTTACCTACGATTTTGTTGGTTAAATTAGTTATTTAAGTATTGTTTTTTTTTATGTCTTTTATAGGCAGGTTGAGTGTAAGAAAGTGTCATGTGGCATTAACTTTGCCTTTTGAAATGCCAAATTTTCATTTCATTTTCATTTTCATTTTCATTTCAGTTAAAAGTTTGATTTGGAAGTTAATGTTAGGAGGAGCTAAACAAGATACTGTACATTTAATTAAAGAAATTTGGAAATTGAGATTGTGTCAGAACCAGTGCTATTAGACTTTTAACACCTTATTGATTTCAAGACATTGATTTGCAATATTGGCTTGAAATTAAATTGAGTGATAGTATTGGGTAAGCGACGGTATTTTAACTCAGTTAAAGGGTTCTAAACTATTGTACCGTTAGCATGTGATGAAACTGATATAAATGATTGTTCAAAACGTTCAACGGCATTCATTTTGGAACTAAGTTACCGGTAACTTGCTTTCCAAATCCAAAATGTTTTATATTATACCAGTAAATGGCAGAGGATTGCTATTTATTAGCTGGTGATACTGGCCCATTAGCACCTGATGCCTAGTTCTTTTGGCTATGTGATGAACTGAATCTTGCTGATCCATTAACCCAATGATCTCCTCACTAACCCAAGGAACGGAATGAGTTTTACTAACCCTACAATTGGAGTGTGCTTGTCATATAATTTTAAAATGGTTTCATTAAGTTAATTTACCATATCATAAACTGCCTCCAGGGTATGTATGGAGTGCCAAGGCAGTGTTGGACTGAAAATTAAGGGATCATTCAAAATAATCAGGTCTAGTAAGGTTACGGTATCAGCTTTAGCATCTTGATGAGTCGGGTCTAGTTGGGGTATAGTCATGTTACTTGAGTCAAACATGTTTGTCAATTAATTGTCTGCCGTTCAGGTTTGAGTAAGTCACAGTTAAAGTCACCAATGAACAAGACACGACTGTAGCTTGGCATGAGGCACAAGATTTGTTCCTTAAAGCTATGATCGCTTCTTGGCCTGTTTTGAGTACTTTTGTCACCTGTGTACTGTGCGTACCATTAACGTTCGTCCACGTCCAACATGTGTTACACGTGAACATGTGAGTGAGCTCGAGTGTGCGTGGTGCTAACGCCGCTGACCGTCGTGAGGTGCGCTCCTGATGTAGTTCCAGTGACCAGTGACGTGTGTCGGAACCTAGTGGCATATCATGGGTCCGAGCCGACGAACGTGACCATCGTAACCAGGTACCTTGCTGCAGTGCAGGAATCGACAATGACTTTGTAAGTTTTTTGGAATCTGTTTTGTTATATTTATTGAAACCAGACTATGCTATCCTATATATTTATTGACAGACGTTATTTATTAGTTAAGTTTTATCGTTTGACATAGTTACTTATTTCGTAGGTACTATTAAATATATTCTATTTATTCACTGAAGATAATTATATTTACTCGTTAATATTTTATTGTTGGGCTGAATATACATATATCTATTTCATCCTTATCTATTCCGTACTATTTATTTGCACGTTATCTAATATTTATTACACCGGACATGGACATTCAATATTATATAATACCCTTTCCCTTGGACAACAATGAAGGCCCCCTCAGGTGCGAAGACTGTTTTGGTGTGCCCAATAGTAAAAAACAAGGTGTTTATGAAACCCGGAAGAAACTTTAACACTTGTGGCGAATACATAGAAAAAATCCCAAGTATCAGTGTCAGGTGTGTGGCGAGCAGATTGTACAAAATCATGGCTCCCCTCGTCTCGCCTAGAAGAAGATGTAGATGACGTCGGCGTAGCAGCGAGACTGACAACTCTGACGATGTTCCAACATCACCTCGTAGATCACCAGCACCAGCCCGAAGAGCTTGACGTCTGCAGCGTGAGGTGGAGGCACAGGAAGCGGCTGCTGTTAAGGACCACGTCCAGGACCTGCTTGATTTCACTGAGGAGGTTGCTGATCTGCGTGCCGACATCGAGCGGGACCTCGATGCTTCGAGAGCCATGCTGGAGACATCCTGGGCTGTGGGACCTGCTGCCTCGACACCAGTGCCTGGGCCCCTAGCTGAGCGGCGGGAAGAGGTGGACCTTGATGTGATTTTGGACCGGCTGACGGCTGCTCCGGCACATGGTGTGACACCTGGGACACAATCCTCAACGAGAGTCTGCGGTGTGAGTGACGTCGCAGCCGCAACGCTTCGAGAGTGAGTATACCTTGTCTTAATGGTGGGGGGGGGGGGGGGGGCTCAGATAGGTGGGATTGATCTTGACATTGTAAATATCACTGATGGGGGAAGAGATGAGCTCGGGGGTCCAAGCATGAGATAGTGATACCAAGTGACCCAGTATTGGAGGAAATCCAAACGTATGATCCCCGAATTTAAAAAGCACAGTAAAACCTCCGGAGAAGACCTGCCCCTTGCATCGAGAACCCACCTACAGATCCACTTAAGAAAAATCACCACAAGGACTCGGATGATTGTCTGCTGATGACAACTTCCTACATCGAGACGGATGACAAAACCACCGTGGATGTTGAAAGAGCAAGGAAACCACACGCAACAGCCATGAATACACCGGGGGTAGAAGAAGAACAAAAGATAATCCTCATTCCAAATGCCACGCCCCCAACAATGAAGGGATACCTTCCAAGAGAGTGAGAGTGTGGATGCCAGATGGATCCTACAAAAGGATGAATGTTAGCCGAGCCAAGGCACATGTTATGACTTCTCTACCATATTTCATGTATATCCATTTTTATTATTATTTTATTATTATGTGTTTTTCTATCATTTATGTTTCGTAAACATTCATGAATTAGAATTTGTGGTGAGTTAACATCTGTGCTTTTATTAATTATTTTATAATTAATTAGAGTCATTTGAAACGAGTGTGAAAATCAACTAGCTACTGTAAAATTTAACACATTTACTTTTCAGAATTACATTCAATTTCTAGTTCCAAGATACACTAATATTTTATACAGTTCAAATTATAATGGATGCACAATTTATACAGTTCGAACACGGAAGTGGTCTATGTAATCACCGCTGGAGCTCGCTACTTCTGTGGCATATAAAACCAGTGCGGCTCGCCGTTCAAGATCTCAGTTGAAATCAGTTCAGTCTAATCGACGAAGTCCAATTGAAACACCAGCTGATCTACTCTGGTGTTGGCGACTTTCACTCTAGTCAAGTACTGTAAGTTACAAACTATTTAGGAAGTAAAGCACTTGCAGCCATATTTCAGATATTAAATTATTTTATTTCAGAATGACCGGCGAGTTAGCCTGGCAAGTAGGAAATTATTTTAGTTTATTGAATTATTTTTATTTCAGAAAGACTGGCAAGTTAGCCTGGTAAGTAGGGCAGTATTTTAATTTATTTTATTATTTTATTCTAGAAAGACCGGCGAGTTAGCAAGGCAATTTGGGTGATATTTTAATTTACTGAGTTGTTTTAATTCGATAATTAGCCTGGTACTTGACAAGCGAGAATAACATAGTGTTGACAATTATTTTCAAAGTGTTTATTAATGTGATGATGAGTGATTTGACATCGTTCACCTCCTGTGTTGAGGTGTCAATCTAAACTTTATCTGACAACATAGATAAGGTTGCTTGAAAATTTAATGGGGGAAGGACAGTGGAGTTTCCTAGCTCGACTTGAGCGACTCCGAGCATTTTATTTGTAAAGCGATACGGTAGAGCGTGGTACGGGTGAGCTTAGATAGAAAAGGCCGAGACCCGCAGCGCACCGTAGCCCTTACAAGGTACACCATATCACAAGAACCTTAGGTACAAAAAAACACCACAACAGAAGGTACATATGATTACCACAACAGAAGGTACATATGATTACCACAACAGAAGGGATAATAATTCACCGCAACGGAATGTACACTAGATTACAAACACTGAAAGGATAATACACCGCAACGGAAGGTACATATGATAACCAAAACTGAAGGTACACTATATCACCACAACGGAAGGTATAACAAATAACCACAGCTAAAGGTGACCCAGATCACCACAAAGGAAGGAACACTAGATCACCACAATGGAATGTACACATGATTACTACAACTGAAGGTACACTAGATTACCAAAACTGAAGGTACACTTAATCACCACAACTGAAGTTACACTATATCACCACAACGGAAGGTACAACAAATAACCACAACTAAAGGTGACCCAGATCACCTCAAAGGAAGGTTACATATGATTACCAAAACTTAAGGTACACTAGTTTACCAGAACTGAAGGTGGACTAAATCACCACATCGAAAGGTACATTAGATTATCACAACTGAAGGTACAATAAATCACCAAAACGGAAGGTAAACTGGATTACCCAACTTATAAGGTACAATAAATCACCAAAACCGAAGGTACACTAATTGACTACAACAGAAGGGTCACTAAATCACCATAAAAGAAAGTACACTTAATCGCCATAAAGGAATGGACACTAAATAGCTATAAATTGTAGCACTAAATAGCAGGTACATATGGTTGTGGTAATCATATGTACCTTCAGTTGTGGTGATTTAGTGAACCTTCATTTGTGGTAATCTAATATCTTCCATTGTGGTTATTGAGTGTACCTTCAGTTTTGTTATTCTAGTGTACCATCCGTCGTGGTGATCTACTGGACCTTCTGTTGTGATGATTTATTGTAACTTCAGTTTTGTTAATCTACCTATTGTACCTAGTGTTGTGTTGATTTTTTTACCTTCAGTGCTGGTAATCTAGTATACCTTCAGTTGTGGTAATCATATGTACCTTAAGTTGTGGTGATTTAGTATACCTTCCGTATTGATGATATAGTGTACCTTTTGTTGTGGTGATTTAGTGTACATTGAGTTGTGGTAATCTAGTGTATCTTCAGTTGTGGTAATCATATGTACATTCCGTTGTAGTGATCTGGGTCAACTTTAGTTGTGATGATCTAGTGTAACTTCAGTTGTGGTGGTTTGTGTACCTTCCATTATAGCTATTTAATGTACCTTCATCCTTTATGGTGATTTAGTTACCCTTCTGATGTAGTGACTTAGTGTACTTTCAATTGTGGTAATCTAGTGTACCTTCAGTTGTAGTAATCATATTTACGTTAAGTTGTGGTGATTTAGTGTATCTTCAGTTGTGATAATCATATATGTAAGCCCTACCTTAAGCTGTGGTGATTTTGTGTAACTTCCGTTGTTGTGATATAATGTATCTTTTGTTGTGGTGATTTAGTGTACCTTGAGTTGTGGTAATCTAGAGTAGGTACCTTAAGTTGTGGTAATCATTATGTACCTTTTGTTGTGGTGATTTAGTGTACCTTCAGTTGTGGTAATCTAGTGTACCTTCAGTTGTGGTAATCATATGCACCTTAAGTTGTGGTGATTTAGTGTACCTTGAGTTGTGGTAATCTAGTGTACCGGTATCTTCATTATGTACCTTAAGTTGTGGTGATTTAGTGTACCATCCGTATTGGTGATATAGTGTACCTTTTGTTGTGGTGATTTAGTGTACCTTGAGTTGTGGTAATGGAGTGTACCTTCAGTTGTGGTAATCGTACATTCAGTTGTGGTGATCTAGTGTAACATCAGTTGTGGTCATTTAGTGTACCTTCCATTATACTCGAGTCTGCCCCCTGCTACCTGTGCGGTTGGTCATCTTTTTTTAGAACAGGCCTGTTTCTTAAATGTTTCATTGTTTTATGTATTTATTCGTAATTTTGTTCGTGCCGTTTCGTATTTTGTTTATCTTCTGACGATGTTAACTCCTGATCAACTCTACATATGTACCTGAAGCTGACGATGGTGTTTTAACTCTGAAACATGTACTGAATTGACATATTTTATTGAGGTGTGACAGAATTGCGTAAGTAATTTAGTGTAAAAACATACAGACAGCGTAGCGTAGCGCAGCGCAGCGCATGTTTTAAATCAAAACCGTGCTTTGTAATGAGCTACGACATACTAGTAGTGTATTTCGGCGTAGCGTAGCGCAGCGCAGCGCAGCGTACGACCGAGGAACAAACTATTTTGTTTTTCTCAGAGCGTATTGGAGCGCATTCGACTGCAGACACGCTTTAAAGTCAATACTAGTCTCTTTTCTGCACCAATTGGTCCCCTCCAATTAGTTGTCAGCTTCTCTCAACCATCCTTCACCAAACTAAATATGTAATCGAACGTTGTAGTCGACATTCTTGTGTAATTCTTAAACCGAGACTCATATTTCCTAAGGATTGGAAAAAGATGTATTCACCATGTTTGCCCCTGCCTTTACACACTTCATGCACCCCGAAACTTCTCCTACTGATCAAAACTGCCACCAGTAATTTATAAATAAAAAACTTTTTTAAAACAAAACGTTTTTAAACGCACTAAAAAGTAGAAAATATTTTATAAATATGTTGAGAGTATAAATACTTGTAAGATTTAAAACGAAAAACGTAGGGTGCATGCAATAGATGATTTACAATTACCTTCACCTATTGAACTAATGTATTATTATCAATTAATTGCATGCACCCAACGTTTTTCGTTTTAAATCTTACAAGTGTTTATACTCCCAACATATTTATAAATTATTTTCTACTTTTTAGTGCGTTTAAAAACATTTTGTTTTAAAAAAGTTTTTTTATTTATAAATTATTTTCAACTTTTTAGTCTTTAATGTGTAAATATGTTAAATATATTTTATATGGCCTGTTAATATATAACCTTTGACTATTAATACAACAAACCAAAACCTTATTATCTCTAATCATATGTTTTATCTTTACTTTAAAATGCTTGTTTTATATTTTTAGAATATATCTGGAGCAGAACCTGTACCTCTTAACCTTGCTCTTCGAACTGTCAAATTTAAGTATTCACAGCTGACTTAAATTAATTGATATGTTTACATTCTTTCAAAATGTAAACATGGAAAATGTGGAAGCCCATGGGGCGTATCCCGTGGGAAATGTGAAAATTAAATGATATAATATTGCATTGTCATCCATTTGTGAGCTATGTTTAAAATTTCAAGTCTCTAGCTCATCGGGAACTTCGTTTAAAATTTATATCAAAATTTGTAGGAAAGCGACTAGCGAGTTAATAAAAACAAGCCCATGGGGCGTAGCCCAAGGGAAATATGAAAATTAAATGATATAATATTGCATTGTCATCCATTTGTGAGCTATGTTTCAAGTTTCAAGTCTCTGGCTCATCGGGAACTTAGTATAAAAATCGATTGCAAAATTTGTACCGGACAAGAAAGCGAGCTAATGTATTATTATCAATTAATTGCATGCACCCAACGTTTTTCGTTTTAAATCTTACAAGTATTTATACTTTCAACATATTTATAAATTATTTTCTACTCTTTAGTGCGTTTAAAAACATGTTGTTTAAAAAAAAATTTATTTATAAATTATTTTCAACTTTTTAGTCTTGAATGTGTAAATATGTTAATATGGCCTGTTAATATATAACCTTTGACTATTAAAATTTTCGATATTTTCGACAAAACTAATACGAGTCGTCTTCGACAGAGCCATCCTCTATACTGATGTACCTTTAAGACCGTCTACAACTTATGTTGCGCTACGCTACGCTGCGCTCTCTGTGTGTATTGGACAACGCTGCACTCGGCTACGCTACGCTGCGCTACGCTACGTTGCGCTACGCTACGCTGTCTGTATGTTTCTACACTTAGTCTTACATTATGTCCAACAGCTCAGGAGCTACACACATGGATTTTAACTAATCAATTTTACAAATTTATAAAAGACTGGAAAAACTTACTGGTGACTGAAATAAATTAAGAAACGTTTAAACTTTATATGACTAATAAGTAAGATGAAACAAGAAATTAACTCATATTTAGTGTTGTCACTGAAGCAACTGAAGCAAATGATAGCAATTAGTGGACGAGTGTTCCCAGATCCATGGAAACTAAGTGTTGTCAGGTCATTGCCAAAGATTGCTACACCAACTAAGGTAGGTCCAGATGATCTTAGACCAATATTAATTCTTTCAGCAATATATAAGTTATTAGAGAAAATATAGGTATATTGACCAGATATCTCAATTTATGAATAATAATGGGCTGCTATCGCTATCAGAATTACAGTCAGGCTTTAGAAAAAATCATAGCACATGTACGGCTTTGGCTAATTTATTCTGTGAAATTATTGATGCTAAGAATAATGGGAAACGTAGCTCATTTGGATCACTACCTGGATTCGTTCTTATCTTATCAACAGATTGCAGGTTACCAGCTTGGGGAGTGAGACCTCTGAACCTCTTGATAAAAACCTAGAGGTTCTTCCTCAAGTTAGCTGTTTAGGGCCTAGGTACCTTACACACTTTACACAGCTTACTTTCCCAGCTGTGTAAAACATTGTACTGCTACTGCACACTTGTATCCAGATTAGTTTCTAGTTACACCTATCAAATGAACCTGGTTCCATGAAGGAGACCATCAATCAATACAAATCAATACAATCAATCAATCAATACAGATCAATCGATCAATACAGATCTGGAGAACATCTCCATGATTTCACATTAATGGGTTCAGGCTCAACCCAGACAAGTGAAAAATAAATTCTGAAAGAAGGTACTTTGGCTCTTGTAGGACAAGAACCTTGGGCACCACACAGCACGTCATGACTCTACAAACAGTGTCTACTATTGTTATCCCCGCTACAGCTCTGAATAGAGAGATATATTAAATTTTTCTTAGGAAAAAATGAAGTGAATAGCAGAATTTTGCAGTTTTCGCATTCGGTTTATGTCTTCTACACATATGCTGCTTCCATAAGCAGGGAGACAATATGTAGGTACCGACAGGACTAGTAACTGCATGAGGCGCATCCACGATTCGTGCTTGCTTTGACTGTCTCGTTATGGAGTGCGAGCCTTACCTCCCTGCTTTGAAGCAAGGTACTCAATCTATTTACAAACATCATGAAAACCCTGTGCTTATATTCATATTCATTAACTGCATTGAGTATCGCTGGGGTCTTAGTATTGTCGACGGCACGCTGAATGTCAAGAAACGCACCTAGGGCATCATCTTTGTACTCTAGAGCGTTCTTAATACTGCTTAACAAGGTGGTGCAACGCAGTCTCTCATGATCTTCCTGCAATATACGCATATTGGTTTTCATAGAGAGGTCTTATCCTAAGAGCTGTGTCCCCTACAAGACCAGTTTCTCCAGGATTTTCAGAAGAAATTAAGATAAAGATATGGGTCTAAATGACTTGGGATAAGTGTATCTGTCCCTGCCTGGTTTAGGGATGAATGCTATGCGAGAATAGCTCCATCCTGAGGGTACGTGACCCAAGGCAAGGCATACCCTGAATAACTTTACAAAGCCCTGGAATAAGGATATCTAAACGTTCCTATAAACAGACCGGTCTTTAAATGGACCCAGTGGTTTAAAGGGGACATAGCAGGCTCACAGTCCATTTTACCTTACTAAAAACAGTAACTATGAGGCAGGCATTACTTCACCTGGTGTGTGTGGCATGCCACCCCCTATCAGGTCAGTCAGTTTTCACCTCTTCCTGCCACAAATTGGAGACAATGCAACCAGGGAGTGAGTTCTTACCATGACCTTATGTATTTTGATGGGTTTAAAGCCATAACTCCACCTAGTTCCTCAACGGCACCAAGGGTGGCGGACCTGTCCCTGTAAAGAACCTTGAGTATTCAGAATGTTTCTCTAACCCCTTCCAAATTACTACAAAAGTTATTCCGTGAAAGCCTTTTGGCCCTTCATACTGCACAGTTATATTTAATGAGAATGTTGTGGTAATAGCCCCAGTTATTTGTTTTCTTGGCTTGCCTAAAATGGACCCTCAATCTCTTCCTAAGGGATGCAAGCTCAGGACTCCACCAGCTAGCCCTATTACCCGGAGGCGCGAGGTAAGCGTAAGCTCCTCAGGGAGGGGGGCTGTCTTCAACAGCTCCTCCTTCAAGACCACTGTGAGTGGCCAAGCAAAGTCAAACTGTTCTATGCACAGCCTGCAAGGGGTGCCTCTGCACTCGCTAAAGGCAGCGGATCTAGCGCTGGTTGTGTTGTGACTAGACCTAAACTGCTCTGGTACTGGCCTTGGGTGGAGGTGACAGTCACCCATCCGGCCACGGCTCAGACAGCTTAATTCAACTGCCAACTGTAACAGGCATGTGTGCAGCTGTTTCAGGACTGAGCTGGAGACGATGAGGGGTTCAACTCTGAAAGGGTCCAGTTTCGGACATTGGTAGGCGTAGTGAGCGGGTTACAGTTCGGCTGCCAAACTGCAAAATTTTTGTTTTGTTGATTAGTTAAAATGGCTGAAGGAAAACAAACGGAAACACTACCCCAGGTACCTGCTCAAGCGGGGAATCTTACTTCTCCTTTTTGGGCGACTTGCTCATGGATTCTGGGGAGGGCAACTCTCAGCTATCTAATGTTTTTGTGCAGAACACCGCAATGGAGACGGAGCCTGGGGAGATTGTGAATACGCCAGAGATCATCTCAAGGAGCTCACTGACAATGAGAACTCCACCCAAATCATCGACTGATGTCCTTGAGCTCTGTCATAGGTTAGACGCAGACCAAAACAAGCAGCTAGACACCAGCAATGTCGGTGATACCTCGTCTCTGACGGACGCTTCGTCCGATTCAGAGATTGTTTTCACTGCTATGACCAGAACTTAACATAGATTGTTTGTGTAGTAGAAGTCATTATAGTTTCATATATGAACAGTCATAATTATTAGTAACGGAAGAGTTATTATGTTTTGCGGGGTGGCTGCACTGTGCACTGAGCCCTGAAGTGGGATGATTCGTCACGGCTCCTTCTTCTATGTCCACCAACGAACGTAAGTGGTTCTCTTGCTATATCGTCCACTTTTCTAGCGTAACGTTAGGTTACGACATTTTGGCGCAGTCGGTAATAAACCTTTTTATCATAGTTAGGGTAGTACGCGATAACAGTTGTTGTTTTAGTGCGTATTATAGTTGAGATGATTAAAAATGGCGAGTATTAGTGTTGGCAGGATTTCTGAATTTAATCCAAGTGAGGAGGACATTGTGCCCTATTTGTTGCGCCTGAAACATTTTTTCAAAGCGAACAATGTCAAGAAGGAGAACGAGGTGTCGGTTTTAATTACAGTTATTGGTCCCAGGGTTTTATCGGTCCTATCCGATTTATTATCACCGGTAGAGGTAGATTCTAAGACCTATGATGAACTTGCAGCGTTGTTGAAATTACATTATGCGCCCAAGAAGTTGGTTGTGGCGGAGCGATATGTATTCTACTCTCGTGTGCAAAAGCCGGGCGAAAGCATAGCGGAGTTTGTGGTTTCAATAAAACATTTGGCTAGTTCGTGCAAATTTGGTACCGGTACCTTTTTGAAAGACGCTTTGAGGGACAAAGTGATTTCCGGCATTTCTAATGAAACTATCCGGCAGAAATTGTTGTCGGAGGAATTGGACTTTGACGAAGCTTATGCGTCAGCGCTCAGGCTGGAACAGGCCGAATCGCAGTCAAGCCTATTTGTGCAACCTCGTGGGGACATTGCGAAAATCAATGTGAAAAGTCAAAATAGGCCTAAAACTTTCATGCATAGGAGTAGTGAAAATCAAAATTCTAGAAACTCTTGCTGGAGGTGTGGTTCTGCGGGTCATTGGCCTAGTGCGTGTGCGTTCGCCAGTTACAAGTGTCACGGTTGTCAGAGAGTAGGTCATCTCAAGAAAGTGTGTAAAGCCAAGAAATCTTCTAGTTTCCATGGTAAAAAGTCGACATCTAGGATGGGGGTCCATCAAGTGGAGGAAGAGGTAGGCCTAGGCCTAGAAGTTCCAATGGCAGAGATAGGTCTGTACAACCTTAAATCAGGATCAGACAACGGCTATAAGGTAGGCCTAGTGGCTAATGATGTATATTTAGAAATGATTCTAGATACAGGCAGTGCCTTGACTATATGTCCTTCTGAGATATTTTATGAAAAATTTTCTAACCTCAAACTTAGGCCAGCAAATGTGAAACTTACTACTTATTCAGGTCATGATGTACCTGTTCTGGGACAAGTGAATGTCAATGTTAAATATAATAATCAGCAGGCGAGTTTGCCTTTGACAGTAGTTAGTTTAGAAAGTAAGAGTCAGCCGATTCTGTTGGGGCGAAACTGGTTAGGCCAGTTGAGGTTAGATTGGCAAAATGTGTTTTCATGTAAAGCCACTGTGGATCACAGTTCTAATTTAGACATTGCTAAATTGAAGAGTAAATTTAAGTCAGTTTTTCAGCCTGGAACGGGCGAAATTAAGGGTGTTAAGGCTCAAATTGTCTTAAAGGAGGGGACAGTCCCTAAGTTTTGTAAGGCGAGACCAGTGCCTTTTGCGTTAAGGGAGAAAGTTGAGAGTGAGTTGGACCGCATGGTTCAAGAGGATGTTGCATACAGAGTTACTAATTCACAGTGGAGCACTCCACTTGTGGTTGTCCCTAAGCCTAATGGTGTTAGGCTTTGTGCCGATTATAAGATTACTCTTAATCAGTGTATTGAAATGGAACATTATCCGCTTCCTCAGGCTCAAGATATTTTTGCAACTCTTGGCGGTTGCTCAGTTTTTAGCTGCCTTGATCTTTCAAATGCGTATCAGCAATTGGCGGTAGCGGATGAATCGCAACCTCTGTTGACCCTAGCTACCCATAAGGGTCTGTATCGTTTAAAAAGGCTACCATATGGTTTGTCTTCAGCTCCTGCAATTTTTCAGTCAGCCATCGACCAAATTTTAACAGGTCTTCCAGGAACGGTGGCGTACTTAGATGACGTCTTAGTGGCGGCTCGCTCTAAGGAAGAGGGGCTTGCCCGTCTGGCGCAGGTGCTGCAACGCCTTGATGAGTCAGCTGCAGTTCTATCTCATCTCATCGATGGTCAGGAAAGGCCAATAGCCTTCGCATCGAAAACGCTAAGTTCCAGTGAACGGAATTATTCTCAGTTACATCGGGAGGCTCTGGCTTTGATCTTTGGAGTCAAAAAGTTTCATAAGTATATATATGGAAGACACTGTATTCTACAGTCTGATCATCAGCCGTTGACGGCTATTTTTGGCTCTAAAAAGGGCGTTCCTAGTATGGCGGCAGCTAGGCTGCAGAGATGGGCCTTGATTCTATCAGCATATGATTTGGAGGTTAGGTACCGGAAGGGAGTGGATGTCCCTCACGCTGATGCGTTGTCTAGGTTACCCTTAGCAGAAGCGGAACCTATAGAGCTGGATGCTAATTTTGTTTCACATGTAGATATGTGTACAGAAGTGATGAACAATTTCTGTGTTGTCAAGGACATTGCACCTATTACTGCCTTGCATATAGGTAAAATGACGGATAAGGATCCGATTCTTTCGAAGGTCCGAGATTTTGTGATGTACGGCTGGACGAGCTCGGTTGAGCCGGAACTAGCTATTTTTCTAAGGAAGAAGGACGAGTTGTCCGTGGAACAAGGTTGTTTGCTGTGGGGTTCTCGTGTAGTGATTCCAAAGAAACTGTATTCATCTGTGCTTCAAATGTTGCATGATCAACACCCGGGAGTTACACGCATGAAGATGCTGGCGAGAAGTTATGTCTGGTGGCCAGGCATGGAGAAGTCGATTGAAGACGTGGTGGCCTCTTGTTCTGCGTGTCAGTTAACTAGGAATTCGATACCTAAAGTACCGTTGCAGCAATGGCCTACAACATCAACCCGATGGCAGAGGATACACATTGACTTTGCGGAGGATCCAGAGTCGAGACAGCAACTTTTAGTTTTGATTGACACATACTCTAAATGGTTAGAGGTATTTATCATGAGTTCCATGAATTCTTCCAAGGTTATTGAGAAACTCCGTACCTTGTTTTCATCGTATGGATTGCCTGTCGAACTGGTGTCGGACAACGGAAGATCTTTTACTAGTCAAGAGTTCAAAACCTTTTTGCATAACAACAATGTGAAGTTCACATTAACTCCCCCGTATCATGCGGCTTCAAATGGATCTGCGGAGAGAAGTGTTCAGGAGGTCAAGAAAAACCTTTTGCGTCAAGTGATTGAGGAACATCAGCGTTCTCAGCGTACCACTCTTCAAATGAAATTAGATAATTTCTTGTTTGCGTACCGCAACACTCCAAATACAGTTACTGGCTTAACTCCTGCAGAAATGTTCCTGTCTTGGAAGCCTCGTACTCAGTTGGTTATGTTAAAACCCAATCTCCAGTCATCCATTGATCAAAAACACAGGGAACAAAAAGATGCAGCTGATAGGCTTAGGGGAAGAAGCAGATTTTTCTCAGAAGGTCAGGCAGTCTATGTCAAAACTGTCCGAAATGAAAAGATATCTTGGGTTCCTGGCAAAATAATTCTAAAGAGAAGTCCGGTCACCTATCTGGTGAGTGTTATTGGTGGAAAACCCCGATTTTGTCATGCGGATCACTTGAGAGCTCGGTATGCAGAAGAGGAGGAGATTTTTGTATCACCCAAGGATCCCGTTGTATCACCCCAAGTACCCAAGAATTCACCCCCGCCGGAGGATCGACCAACTAGTCCCATGATGATGTCACCTGTACCTAGGCCTACTACCAGTCCCAGGGAGAGCCTAGGGCAAGCCCAGCCTCAGCCAACTCCTGCGTCGCCGCTAGCACAGTGCAGCCCACCACCCTCGCTGAGGAAGTCTGCACGGACTGTGCGAAAGCCTCACAGGCTGGACTTGTAAAATTAGTAATGAATAATGGGAAGAAGAAATTTTGGTTGCATTTTATTGAAAGTGAATTTATTTTATTTTGAAAGTTGAGTTAATTTTGAATTTATGATATTGACTTTTTTTTATGGGGAAGACGAGTGTAGTAGAAGTCATTATAGTTTCATATATGAACAGTCATAATTATTAGTAACGGAAGATTTATTATGTTTTGCGGGGTGGCTGCACTGTGCACTGAGCCCTGAAGTGGGATGATTCGTCACAGCTCCTTCTTCTATGTCCACCAACGAACGTAAGTGGTTCTCTTGCTATATCGTCCACTTTTCTAGCGTAACGTTAGGTTACGACAGTTTGTTAAAGAAAGGAAAACGGAACAAGGCAGGTGGATCCCCAACAAACAATGGAGAAAGAGGAAGCGAGTCCTTCGGTTCGTCAGGTTATGGTACTGGTGTTTCACCATTGTGCAGATCCGGACCCGATGGGTACCCAGGGTCCCCAGTGTTTGTCCAGTTAGAACAGCAAAATCCTGGTGTGACGACCAGAGATTGGCGTGTCAAGCAAGAAGATTGGTGAGGTGGGAAGAAGAAGAATGATCACCATCAGATACTTGTTCTCGCCATTGATGAAATTAATGCACAGGTTCAAAACCGTGGCTGGATCATCTACCTGGGCCTGGGTGAAGTGCAGCTCAGAATTATCTCAGGTGCCCCCTCTGATGACCCAGGTCCTACAGGCGAACCTACAACACAGTAAGGCTACCACGGCCGTGTTCTGTCTGAGCATGATTAAGCAGTCCTTAGATTTTGCATCGATTCAGGAACACTGGGTCAATAATTTTAGAACTGAGGGGATGGGTACCACTAGGGGTTATATCATTTCCGTGTCTGTTCCACACCCTAGAACTTGCATTTGGGTTAAAGATGGGCTAAAATTTAATCCAGTTTTAGAGCTTTGTTAAAGGGACATTATAGTAGCTAAGACTGTCTGTGCTAAATCCAACATAAAATTGCTGCTGGCCTCTGTTTACATGCCACACGAGGGACAATTCCCATCGGCTGAGGTCATACGACTGATCGACCTCGCAAAGGAGTCCAGAGCTAAACTAGTGATAGGCGACTCCCTAGTGGTCTCCTTATAGCTAATGTAGGCTTTAGAACCCGCACTTTTCTAAGCAGGATAGGTCAATATGTTATTGATCTTACCCTGTGTTCAGCTGGTATGGCTAATAGGATTTCTGACTGGTCAGTGTCTCTCGAGGCATCCCTGTCTGATCAAAAGCACATTGTTTTCATGGATAGGGAATTTTTGCAATGACAAAGATAAATATTTTTATCTTTAGATTGTTTCAACTGATCTTTATGAAACTTGGTATGTATGTTAAGGTAGAAGAGACCCCATCCATGTTAGAATACAAATGTATCTTGATCCAATTCAAAATTATGGCCATTTAAATTACTAAAAAATAACAGATTTTATTAAAGAATGTCAAGAACACTTTTATTTTGCATTTCAAATACATCAAGTTAAAAAAAGATTGAATTACAATTAAGTGAAATATCACGATTTTTAGTTGTAGGCCTACAATAAGGCAACCCTGACTAGCTTAGCCTTATTCTACACCATTTTACAACTAAAACTAAACAAAGCAAACCAGACTAGCTTAGCCCCATTCCACCTCTTTTTACAACAAAAAATCATGATATTTCAGTTATTTTGGATTCAATCTTTTTTAACTTGGTGTCGTTGTATAGAGCACTTAAAATAAAAGTGTTTTAGGCATTTTTTCATAAAATCAGCCATTGTTTGTAATTTACATTTAAAAATTTGAATTAGACCAAGATAATAATTTTTCTCACCTGGGTCGCTTCTACTTTTACATACATACTAAGTTACATAAAGATCGGTTGGAAAAATCCAAAGATAAAAATGTTTATGTAAAAAGATACAAAATCGTGGATATCTGGTTAACAAAGTGATTTTGGGAAAAGTTTTATTCTCAGTTTTCTTTTTATTTCGACCAAAGGAATCACTACGTAAATTATGTCCCTACGGTACCCTTTTGTTTTACCTCAACAGTATGTATCCAAGCTTCATAATAATGATTGGTTGAAAAAAATCAAAGATAGCGATTTTGGAAAAAATGTTATTCTTTATTAATACGTTTTTATTAGCTCGCTTTCTTGTCAGTTCGGTACAAATTTTTCAATCGATTTTAAACTATCTTTCCGATGAGCTAGAGACTTGAAACTTGAAACATAGCTCACAAATGGATAAATTGAAAATGCAATATTAAATAATTTGTATTTTCATATTTCCCATGAGCTACGCCCCATGGGCTTCCAAATTTTTTATGTTTAGATTTTGGAAGAATGTAAATAGTCAATTATATTAATTGACGTCAGCTGTTAATAATTTAATTTGACAGTTTGTTCAAAGAGCAGGTTCTGATCCCGAGAGATTATAAAAATATAAACAAACATTTCAAAGTAAAGATCAAACATCTGATTATAGATAAAAAGGTTTTGGTTATGTATTAACATACCATAAATATAGATTTAACATACTTACACATTGAAGACTAAAAAGTAGAAAATGGTTTATAAATAACAACTTTTTTTAAATACTACGTTTTTATAAATTATTTTCTCTTTATTTTGACCCATTAAACCATTTCCCAGAGTTTGGCTGTTTACTTATGGGACACCCTGTATATACAGTAGAACCTTGATAACAAAGACTCTCATGGTAAATATTAAATAAGACTTGCTTCTAAGTTATCAGGGTTGGCTTCTTATCCATCCAAGGTGACTTGTTATCGAGGTTCCACTGTATATGATTTTGAACAAATGATGTTTTTGACCTTTGGGGACATAAACATTAAAAAGTAAATGAATTGTCTGTCTAGCTCTTGCACAGAAGATTCTATTGAGGTTGTGACCTATGGTATAATGGCTTATTCCCTAAGTTAAATTTGCTAATACTCCCTACAATGGAAATTTTGCTAAAATGATATTAGTTGTATTAAGCCAACGTAGTTAGGTGAATGTTGATGACAATTACCGATTTATATTGTAAACGCTAAATCTTTTACGGAAAGTAAATAAAGATACGTCTTATAACACTTAAAAGTGTAATTTTAAGTGTTATAAGACGTATCTTTATTTACTTTCAGTAAATTTAATAACAGGTACAATGCTGATCAAGAAGTTATTAAATCTTTTACCAATCCGAACTGTTATTATTGAAAACTGTAGCAAATTTTAAGTTACTGATACATCAACTATCATGGTGACAAAAGCTAAGAGAAATAAAATTCTAAGTAGTACAATCTGTGACAGGCTCATTTAACAAGGTTCTTTTATTTCTGTTTGATTACTAGATTGGATGTCAACATCTTAATCTTTTCCAAATGTAAGGTCAATAATGCCTCTACAATAGAGCGAGTAGGTAAGTTGTAAGGCACACACTTTTACTCTTTGAGGCTTGATTTTCTAACTTTTTTCGGCCTTAGTGATACTATGCCTAAATTTTCTTTTTTTATTAAGAAATTAAGGATCAGGACACCTTGGCATGAGAAATTGCTCAAATACCATAGGCTCCTTAAAAATAGCCTTTAATTACTTAAACTCCTACTTCCCAAGTTTGTTAACGTCCCTATCTATCTCGGCTGAGATGGAACCCAGCTCTAGAAGCTACCCACCTACCTTGGTCCTTGGTTTGAGGCAACCAACAGTAGCATTATGATGTCGTCAGCACTCAGCAGTCTTCCAGCACGGCACCTCAAAGACGACTCCATTTTTTTGGTGCATCTTTACCAGTGTTTTATTTTTATTGTCTTATAACAGTGCAAAATGATGTCCTCCATTTAACTCTTGAACCTGATATTAAAACAACATTTAGTAATAGTTGTATATTATGGTTTGTATTTTATAATTTCAACTAATGATGTGTATGTTTAGCTGTAATTAGATAAGTTAACAGGTATCCTTTTCCTAGATATCCAGATCAATTACCATTACACATCTTGATAGTTTGGTTCATTTTTGCAAGTTCAATAATTGTAAAAATTATACGGGCATCTTATGTATCACCTGATTCTATCCAACCTGACTATAACTTTGGAGGTTATGTTAGCTTAGGGTCAGGCTATGATCAACTGCTGCAGCAAGCTAATAAAAAGGTACTCATAATAGAATATCCTCAAATATTCTCTTTGTGGTTAACACCAGCCTTAGTAAAGGACAGACACAATTGGTTCTGCAAATATGGTATTGTTATGAAACCTTTAACTTCCTCTTGGGCCAATGGAAACAAATATTTTATAAATTGAATTTGATCAGTTTGCATAGTTGTTTTCAAATGTATTTTGGTAACTTGATTAAGTGTAGCTTGATAAATGACCAGTAACTTTGTATACTTTTCATATTAAAGAAATTAGGTTTTTTTCTGAAACTGCATGAACTTTGTCCATTAGTGGCCTGTGATAACCACTTGTGCACTGACAACAGAAGAAACAGCCATGAAGTAATACTAAAAGAACAATTCTTAGCCTGGTAAAAAGAAAAGAATGTTTTATTCTATAGCATTGTTTTGCAATATCTTGTTGTATTTAGTTAAATTTACTTTTTCAACTTACTACCAAAAATACCTTGGGTAAGTATCAAGATCAGCTGAGCCTACTAAAAAGACAGCAAGCCAAGTAACAGTATCTGCTGTCTTTATGGTGCTTGTGCAAAATGAATTATAGCAAGCACTTGTTAGTTAGAATAGAATAATCCTAATATAAATGTGGACTTTAGACTACAAAATACTCATCTATAGAATTATTTGATACCCTGGCTGTTTCTTATTTGTTTATTTAATTATTGTCCTATTTGTTATAAAATGTCATCATAACACATGTTGTGCAATATACTTCTATTATACAAAAGGAATTAAGATTTAGGGTAAAATATAATACATACTTCAAATTGGAAAAATTACTTTTATTTAGCTTATAGCTACTTTCTGTACAAAACAAGGACCAAAGGCAATATATAAATCTTACATTAATAGCATTTGTCATTATACAAATAAATTTTACAACTATTTACAGTAGAACATGTTTTAACACACATTATATTAAAAATATTTAAAATATTAAAATTCTGAAACAACTTTTTATTTTATACAAAGTATTTACGACATTATTACACTACTGAAAATGAGAGAAACCCTTTAACGGCTAAATTTGGACGTTAGTTTGTGTAATAAATTAATGAGAAGGATGATGTTTGTACAAAATGTGTGCAAGTGATTCGTATAATGCAGGCAGGACGCTGGCCAGAAGACCATCGCCAGTGCCAGCCGTGGTAACGAACCTTACAGCTACAGCTATGTATGATCACACTCACACTATCACAGCTTTCTGGTAGGCTACTGGTTATCAACAAAAACGTACAAAAAACTTGTCAAGGTTTAAAAAATATCATTGCAATGAAAATATAAAAAAAGTGATAGTTGTAATTCACACTTAAATATTGACCACTGTAGAGAAGTAACCCAATGCTTATGATACATCGACCCCACATAGAAAAAATAAACCAATAACTACCCGTTTTAAGGAGTGTGTATCATCAACAAAGGGTTGATTAAGAAATTTAGCTGAACCAATTATATTTATTACTTGAAAACTAAATATAACCTTAAAATTGTGTGCTGCGCAAAGAGTTTTTATTTTCATTGCAATGTATTGTATTTTACTCTAAAAAATAATCAGTAGCCTAAATAAATGCATTAAGATAGCCTTGTATGTACAATCCTTTCAACACACTTTCAGTTGTATACAAAACTAAACACCACATCACCCACTCATATTCAAGATTGCTAGTTTTGTACTCAGATATCCATATGAGTCTTCTTTAATAGGCTATACAAATTGCCATCAATTACCGGTAATTAAAACTCCAGGACCGAATTCCCAACTTCAATTCCCTTTGATTATAACTGATTTAACAGATTTGATTTTTTAGATATTTTGTACCTGTAACCCAAAATGTTGTATTATTTATTATTAGTAATGTTGTCTCTAATAAGGGCAATAACCAAGGTGGTCTTAATTCACAAGATGTTAAGTTGTAGCCATCTCTTGTTGTATTAATAGATAATTTGTTTTGCAACAGAGTTTCAAAAGAACAATAAAACATTATTTAAGTGTCTATCAACTAAAGAAATTTGATTTTACTAGTACATCATTTAATCACTGAAGATTGCCACAACTCTAAGCATACTTTGTTGAAGGTTAGATGTAAAAATATTTAATAAGGCAAAAATAACATAAAATGTGACAAATATCTGAATAATGGCAGTTGGGAACCCTAAGAGTCTTCTTCACAATTTTTAAAAAATATAAAACTAACATGGTTAAAGAAGTGAAATCTGACTACCCTTAATGTGTGTTACATCAAAGGTGAGGACAGGTCAAGTTACAACATGACTTTGTTGAACGTATTTTACATGAACAGGGAATTTTGAAAATTAGATAAAATAAGTATAAATTATTAATATATTAAAATTAAAAGAATGAAAACAGAATTAAATAAATGGCAGTCTTTAGCATTTAAAAATTTACTGATGAAAGTTTCAGGCTTTTCTAGCAATCTGAACAAGAGTGTGTTTACAAGTACTGGCAATAGCCTCCTAACTAGCGGACTGCCATAACATTGGACTTAGTAAATACTGTTGTTAAAACTACAATCACAGAATGCTGCACTACCAGCTTATTTTGTACACAATACATTACAATACAATCCAGTCTCTTATTTCTCAAAAATATATTACTTACAAAAAGTCCATTTGCAATCCAATTATGGCAGTTATTTAACCTTAAGTACACTTATGTCAATGGGACAAACAGTTTTTGACGGTTACAATAACAACATTAATTTGTATAAATGACTCAAGAAATATACTACTTACAAAGAGAACACTTGAGGTGTACTTACTGAGTAAAATCATATTTTAAATCCTACCTTTAAATGGAATCATCTTTGAAATTGTAATGTAAAAAAAAAATTTAAATTGACATTTCATCGCTTTTATTAGACTTAATAGGAAAATTACATTAATTTTAGATATTAGGTTAAATTTAACCTATGAAAAGACAAATGACAGTTATAACCCAAACGTGTTGATGAAATAAATTAGGTACTATTTTGTGTAAATCCCTGACCACATTTCTACGATATGTCTCAGGGCTGAAAAATACTGCAAAATTATATTTTCCTTTTATAAAGGATGAAAAAAAGACGCATTGTATAACAATAAATATTTAAAATACAATTATTTTTTCTGCAGTAAGATGGTTTCCAACTATCAGCAAAACCTAAACTATTTAAAATACAATCAAAATTGTTATAAAAATAAATTTGAAATATAATCATTTGGACTAGTCTTAACCTTAATTACTGCCAATAGCAGGTTAAATGGAGTTTTACTCATATCATCTCAAGTCAAGTACAGCAACGGTAAAAAAAGAAACAATGTAGATATAGGTACTCTCCTAACTGGAAGACTGCCTCAAAAAAATATAGATAAAAATAGACAACTAGTGTATAACAGCGACCACTAACTTTACATCACAGTTATCAGCACAAAACCTGCCTTATTGGTCTGGTCCCTGATTTGTAGCTTTTTCGTGCTGCATGTTGTTGAGATCATTAGTCGCTGTTATTTAAAAGGCAGAGGTGAACTAGTAAATGTAGTCCACCATGGGGTCGACTTGCTCGTACTGTCGCGGATCATGGTAGAGCTCGGGAGATTGTCTCGGAGGAGGGAAGTTTAGTGACTCTTCTTTAGTCTTCTTGCTCTCGTACAGGGTGCAGATACTGCCGTGTTCTCCGATGCGATAGGAGACTTCAGAAGGGTCGATCCATACCGTCAGCTCACAAGGGAACATTTTACGAAGGAATTCTGGAGGTATCCCGATGGCAGCCCCAGCCTGGGCGATAACAGGATCCATCTTGTTATTGATCCTGATACAGCGGTAAGCAGATCCCTTGTTCGGTTTCAGTGGGAACCAGTGTTCACGGTACCTGCTTTGTAGGACATTAGAGAGCGAGCCCCGGAACATCACCAACTGCTCGTGATTCAGCTCACTTGAAAAGCTACTTAGTCGGAGGAGGTTGACTAGAAATTCAGTAGCTGACGATATTTCAACCAGCATCTTGGAAGTTGTATCTGAAACAAAAACAATATTTTGACTAGACTGAAAACAACAAAGCAAGCATCAATTAACATCAGCAAAAACTGGAAAATAAAGAAGATTATGAAAAACATCAAGAATTCCACACGGTACCATAAAAACTATAACTAAGAAATTACATATGGTTAAATATGTAGGCCTACTTTTTAACATACAGAAGACCATTCAAACTTTGTTGGTTTTTTTTTTACAGGAACGCGCCTAGTCCTGCGCAACAGCTAGTCTAGTTCCAAAGACTTTTTTAGGTTTGGCTTGTCCTCCCAAAGACTTCACCTACCGAAATTTTGATGTCACAGCCGCCACCCCTCTCTCTAAGTGGAGTGGGGTGAGGAGTGTCTTCAACTTTAGTAGCCTTGTCACCGTGATTTTTATGTTATTCATTGGCACTAAATTATCAATACATTTTAAATCAGGTTTGCACATAGTATGCCCCATAAGATAGACGGAAATTTCCACTTCGAAAGGTTAAAAACCACTTAATGATTTTTGAAGGTTATTGATTTGTGTTTAAGGAATCAAAAAGAAGGCACAATTCTTAAATTTGCTCTGACGATTCAATGTAAACAGAAGGTAGGGGAATTTAATACACATTGCAATATAAATACATATTCATAAATATAAATAATATAAAGTCAGCAAGTAGTGATCACTATCCATTTTTAAACGTCCACATTAATTGAATGATTTTATTCACCACAATTTTGACGAGATGAAATGTTTCCAAATAATTTTGCTCTCTATTAATACCTATATATTCATTTTAGAATTTAACACAAAAACGTTTTAATAAAATAAAAGTAGCATAAAATTATTATAGCCTATTATATATCGATAGTACAGTACACTGTATTGCTCACTGAAAACTGACATAGGCCTAACATGACCACTAACGCTAATGCCTGCGCGTGGTAAGTCTCCTGACACTATGCAGCGCTGAAAGAGCTACCATTACTTCAAGGTCATCCAGAAAACAAGTCGACTGGAAGGTACTCAGGGCGAGGAAGCACTGGGGCACCTTTACGCGTACTTTATCTCACATTGAAATGTACCTCGAGAAATTTACCTCGCACAGACATTTTAGAGTTCATATCTTAATTTTTTTTCTGCTCTATTTCAGGGCTGACCACGAGGGACAAGGTTTTATTAATGCTTATCAATCAACAGTTCAATGATCATGTCTAGGATTTGTTGAATGGTATCCTTGAAAAGGTTTGTAGATTCAACTCTATAACAATATCCATTATTTTTTTAGAATAGCCTGAAATGATGTGTTTTAATCTAAAAAGATTTCAATCTACAATCCGCAAAAGTAAGAGGATTTTTATTAGTGACCTAGGGTTCAGTGAGGGGTTCAGATTATGACAATATTAAAAAAAACAAGCCACCCAGTTGAGTCAGTGTTTTGTGTGTCAGTATCTAATGTTTTGCCCACTAAGTAATTCTGTATCTACCTAGGCTACATCGTTGATCCTTTCACGGAACACAAGAGATGACTTGAGTTTTTTTTTAAACAGGATGAAAACAAAAGAAATAAAACACTTTGAGAACTTAACAGCATAAGTTAATTAGAACACGGTGTTGGCCTTTAACACTCCCTTAACACTCTTGAGTGTAAAGTAATGTGAAGGAGGATTTTAGAGAATGAAACTAGGAGTAGGTCATGTCGGTTCTGAGAAAGATCTACTACTACCGACCAGCAACAACACAAATATCTCAACTAAAAATACACCTACGGAGGAAAACTTTGTGAAGTCACCTGTCAGGGATTTATTAATTATTATGTTAGTTTATTATTTAACGTTCATTATATATTAACTCTTACTATCAATCACTATTTCAACCCGTTCCAGATATCGCTATCTACCAGTATGCTTTTATAATAAGTTCGTCACAAGCCAATAAAAGCTTAGGCAACCTAAAATAAGTTTAGTTATCCTAGCACCAAGTTAAAGGATGGATAATATTGTCAATGTTAATAATGCTGCGCTTATAAAAGTAATTTCTTGCTGTCAGGAACAGAAGAGCTTGTTTTGGTGTTTAGGACAAAGTAGTATTGAGCTCTCTCAAAAATCCATTCTACTAAACAACAAAGAACTAACATTAGTCAGGATACACGTTTGCACCTTCCCTTTACATAACAAAAAAATAGTGCACCTACAGATTTTCAATAAGCCAATCCCTTCTGGGTCCTATTTAAAAACATGTGGGGGGGGGTCCTACCCAAAGTTACTTCATAGCCTAGCTTTAAATTTATACAGCCTATTAAGAGCAACTTCATCTGAGGAACTCTGTCTTATTTTTTTGAGGAATTTTATATGATGATGATTATATGACTATTTAAAATTTACTGCCACAGCTAACTCATCACATTGGGAAAAGGCGGATGGTTGTTGCAGACAGTTAAAAGAAATGTGATTTTTTCTTAAGCCTTCGACCAGAAAGCCTGTGTAGGTGCAACAGTTGAATGACGATAGCGACAGGTAAGACATATCATTCCATGGTTCATCGTTTAATAAATTAATTTGGTAGGATGGTAGGGTTAACTAAATTTTTAAATCTAAGTATTCTTATTCCGTGGGACCCCCAGTTCCATGTCACCGCTGAACTGTGCAACAATACTGAATTTTTCAAAAATGTGTGGGCTTGGTAGATTTTGAGATTGAGAATAACTTGTCTGTACAAAAACCTACAAAACCCTTCACAGACATCCTCTATTAAATTCAACCTAATCTTTGATAGGCCTACCCGTTTAACAAGTTTTTTTTTTTTTTTTTTTGTGGGGAGGAGGTAAAAATGAATTTACCCACACTGAGATGCTCAATGGCCTTAACTAATTTTAAATAGAAAATACATATAGACTAATATAAGAGAATAATAACTTCCAGAAAAAAGATTATCAACCCCGATCCTGAGATCAGTCCTGCAACTTCCTTTCAACAATCGCTAAAAGCCTCCAAATAATGTTTCTACTCATCTAAAACCCACTTGGCCACAGCCTAAGAAGTCGGCCGCAGGGGTGTAAAACGTCCTTATTCAATAAATAGGTATTTGGTTAAAAAGTTGGGGATGATTAAACGTAGAAAATGGCTCAAGCATTCTAAAAATAATATAAATTTACCTGAACAGTCATTTTCCAACTCTCAAGTACAATTTTTGCGAAACAATATAGGATACTCTGAGGATTATTTTCCACCGACGCTAGGCACGAGCCCGGAATCGTTTTGGGATTGGCTCAAAAATGTCATATTTGTTTTGAATTAATTCAAGAACTTGACTTGAAAATAACTTGAAAATTACTTTCAGACTGTTTACCCTATCACAAAATCACCGCATAATTGTGACATTTGTTGTGAACGTGAACATATTCGAATGTTATCTCCAACGATTGTGTCAACATAAAGAACATTTATTACTCGATCAACATTATACAGAATTACATAGGCCAGCTAGATTTATGGCCCAAAAATGTCATAAACTTAATTAGCAAAACCCTCATGGATCATAAGCTGGCACAAAAAATCTGTTGATGTTCAACAAATGCTCAAGAAGTGTAGGAAGAATCAAGAAACTGAACAGTTTTTTTTTTATAACAAAGATAAAAATTAAAGAGACAACCATCGTCACAGGAAGATCGTCTGTGAGGTATGTTACCCTGTCCTTCATATCGCCAATAAGTATATATACGTACTAGAGTAGACACCAAATGGAGGTTATCGATACGTGACCAGCGCTGTTGCAGAGTAGCGTCAGCGGCCCAAACTACTCCACCTCGGGCATGTTGGTAAGGCAGTTTGGTTGTTTGAAGCGAATTTGAATTTCCAATATTGGAAATAAGCTATTACCGTAATACTCATGGTAAGACCTGGACCGATTTAGTTTGTTTTTTTTTTAGGTCCCTAGAACCCAAAAACACTATCCGTTAGAATTTATATATAGGCCTACAGAGTGTTTCCAAATTGTCTGGACATATTTTCTGGACTTGTTCCTTGGGCTAAGACAAACATAAAATGCCATATATATAAGTATGGGTCTAAACAGCCTAGATTTCTGTTTGTCGGTCTGTCTGTGATTTTTAAGAATTATTTTATATCTTGGGAATTTTTTGAGATAGAAATTTAAAAATTAGTATAAATATGTATTTTAGTACGTAAACAGAGCTTACAAAGTTTCGGTCCAATATCTCAAGCTGTTTCAATAACAGCCATTTAAAATCTTTGATGCTAATTTCATAAAAACCGTAAATATTAGGACTTCCATATTGTTTATTACCTTTGTTATTTTACAGAGCAGTAATGGTACCTATATTTTCATACCTAATTTTGATTGTTTCTCGCGTTGTTCACAGATATTGTTTCAATAGACTGATAAAACTTATTGCTAGGTATATATATTATATAACTTCATAACTTATAGAAACAAGTTATAAGTTGTGAGTTATAGGTCACGATAAACCCTAAGCTATAACATAGTTTTAACCTTTTGTCCTGGTTTAGTAAAGTGCCACTCTACGAAGGCTGAAACTATACCGCTCCTTACTTATAGTAAAAAGAATTTCTCGGATCATTTGTAAACAAAATGTATTATTTACAGACCATTAATTTATTTTTTTTATTTATCATTTATGTTATTTTTTTCAACCAAGGCTGTGTTGTTGACCAGCATAGCTGGATAAACTGTGTCAATTTTTAAATAGCCTAGATTATATTTACAACAAATAAAATAAGACTATTAACTTATCTTTCAGGAAATAAATTAAAAAGATTTCAAAGAATAAAACTTGGCGAGTGACTACACAGGTGATGTGCACTCTTAGCGGTATATAGATTGCTATTAAATTGTTTTAGGGGTGAAAAAACTTTTTCGGGACAACCACTGTCCTAGAAATGAATTGAATCTGGTTTCAACTAGGCTAAGTTATTTATTTTTAATTAAAAACAATGCAGAATACACTGTCCATCTTATTTTGAGTAAAATATTATCTTGATATGTATAGCCTAATAAATATAAACTTTAGGAAATATAGCGCCGGTCGCATCTCCCCAGTACCGTCTTGATCTACTAAAAAATCTGGTTGTCCTAATTTGATGTTAAACCATAAACTTTACTTAGTTGCTTATTAATTAAACTAAACAATGTATCCTAACGTAAACATGTGTATTACACCATAGATAATATGTAAAATTATATACAAGGTGATTTGTACTTAGTGTGACAAAAATTTTTTGGTGTAAGTACAAAGTGAATTAAGTGTGATGATGCATATCAAATGTTCCAAGTCTCAAAATTAGCTTCCCAAAAAGTTATTTTATGTTTTTCAAAATTAACCATGCTTTTAAACTAAATACAGCGATTTCTCAATTACCTGTATATGGATTTGAGTAGATAATGTCATTTTTGTGTTCTACATAAAATTTTGAACAAGAATAATGGAAAATGACGGAGGATCAGTTGTAAAAGCTCCACTGTAAATAGATTCAAAGATAAAAATTAAGATGTTTGATAAAAATTTTAAAATCGATGGTCTATTGCATTTTTCACACCCTGTATACAAGAAAGTGTCAGACTATGTTAAAAACTGCGCCATTTTATAAGCTTTCCAACCATATGCTACACTATTGAGGTTTAGATATTTTTTTGTTTGTTTTAGTGGTTTGAATACCAGAAAACAGGGAACTTTTTTACTGTTCAAGCTGAAACAAAAATACAACTTTTGCTTAATACATGCCAACTTTCTATGTTTTACATGTTAAAGACACCATGCTTTGTACTCTTCAAACCATTAAAGCGTACATAAGCAGACATAAACCTCAATAGTGTAGCATATGGTTGGAAAGCTTATAAAATGGCGGAGTTTTTAACATAGTCCGACACTTTCTTGTATACAGGGTGTGAAAAATGCAATAGACCATCGATTTTAAAATTTTTATCAAACATCTTAATTTTTATCTTTGAATCTATTTACAATAGAGTTTTTAAAACTGATCCTCCGTCATTTTCTATTATTCTTGTTTAAAATTTAATGTAGAACACGAAAATGACATTATCTACTCAAATCCATATACAGGTAATTGAGAAATCACTGCATTAAGTTTAAAAACATGGTTATTTTTGAAAAAACATAAAATATTTTTTTTGGAAGCTAATTTTTGGACTTGGAACATTTGATATGCATCATCACACTTCATTTACTTTGTACTTACATCAAAAAAAATTTGTCACACTGAGTACAAATCACCCTGTATAACACTTAAAAACTTGGTCTCTACACTGAAAAGTAGCGCCGGTCGCAAGGTTTGTTATTTAAGTTTCTAGCCGCTATAAGTATGGCAGGTCGAGCGCCAATTATATGTCAGTTGTGAGTGGGATGTCAGGAGGTCCATTGTGTGTGTGCTCGAAATTCAGCTACAGTAGACTCCCTCTTATCCGGACATCGGTTTAACCAGACTACACTCGGCTGGAATGACATCTCTTTAACCGGAAAAGTTTAATCACCACATCGGTTTAACCGGACTAGATCGGCAGAAAGAGGGCGGTACTGAAATGACTGTTCTTGTGGGAAAGATTTGAGACCAGTGATCACGTGTTTAAATAAAATGCTCGATTTAAATGGTCCGTTTTAAAGAGTTTTCGGGGACGTCGGTTTAACCGATAACTAATACCTATTGTATTTACCAATAAATTAAAAATTTAAAAAAATATTTTTATAAGTTTAAACAGGTGTTTTTTGTTTTTATACTGTAGCATCGGTCGCGAAAAGTAAAGCCACAATGATCAACAGTCAAATGTTGATATTGCTTCAATTAAATATGCTGGTAAACTCAGACAGTTTTAACTTACTAGAAACCAATAAGTTATGGTAAGTTTAGTCCTGGCATTTTGGGTTATCTCGTAAATTATGACAAAGGCGCCAGCAAGGTCAAATAAAGTGACCGGCGCTACATTTGTAACTGATGTGACGGTAAGTATAGCGCCGGTCATAGGCCTACAATATTAATTCATACATTTTAGGCCTAAGTATATATCTTAGGCTACTAAACTTTTAAGTAAAAAGTCAATCATATGGGCCCCCTACAAAGTCTTTTTCCAACTTCAATTACAATTCCATAAAAGCAAAAAATAATAATGGGCCTAAACTTAATACGGTGCGGGCTAAATAAAAAAAGGTTTTATAAATTATTTTTGGGTCCATCCCAAATAATTTGTTTCGCCCATAGATTGTTTTTATAGACTCTGTTATTTTGTTCAGAGGGCTTGTTTTATTAGAATGATCTCCTATGTAGGCTAATAGATTGTTTTCATAGATTGCGTTTTGTATGCCTAGTTTAGGTTTTTTTTTCCTGTTATGGCTGGTATTGAGAATGATCATGCTTTTTGTCCATGCTGCAAGAAATCAGTATTAGATGATGAAAAAGGCGTGGAATGTGAAGGTTTTTGTAAGTTTTGGTTCCATACTAAGTGTGTTAATATTTCTGATCATGAATATGATTCAATGTCCGAGCTTGGTGACAAATCGAGGTGGTTGTGTGCAACCTGTGGTTTGAGGTTAGATAACCTTACCAAGAACGTGTTTGACTTGGAGAGTATCATTAACCTGAACTCTACTGTAAACAGACTTATTGACATTGTAAAAGGTGTAGTTTCAGATAATGTGCTATTAAATGAGAAAATTGATTCAATTTCTAAAAACACAAATAGTTTACTGACTAATTTTGTGCACAGTGACAGTGGTGTTGTCTGCACTAGGCCTAAGGAGAAACTTTCTCGTAATACAAACAGACAGTTTATTCCATCACAGTCCTTTGGACGTTCGACAGATTTCCGTAATTCATTTGAAAACTCTTATCCTAATGACATCTTAGACTCTGATAGTGTAAATGCTACTAATCGAGGTGAGACTGATCTTGTGGTGAACGTAGAGTCTAACGTTTCCACAGTTCTAACCTCACAGTCTGAACACTCTCAGGATAAGGAAGGTACTGGTATCATTGCTAGAAATACTCCAACTCCTTTAAGTAGTGTAGGTAAAACAGATAGGTTACTCTATAGTACTGTTGTTTCAACCAAAAAGACTCGTATAACTGATAGGCCTACTCTGAAACGAGACAGTAACAAAACGAGACCAGTTGTAATTGGCTGTAACGAATCTAAAGATGGTTTGAAACATGCAGAACAAAAAAGGTGGGTTTTTGTTTCTAGGTGTGACATAAACACAACAACTGACGATCTTACAGTTTATTTAAAAAACAGTGGATTATCTGAGGTATCCTGTGAAAAACTGACAACCAGGCATTCTAATTGTAGTAGTTTCAAGGTAAGTGTGCCCGAAAAAGACTTTTCTTCAGTTCTGCAAGGTGGTTTTTGGCCCAAAAATATTTTGGTAAAAGAATTTGAGTTCCCTCGTAGGGTTTTTAGGCCTAGACATAGTGGAACCGGGTTAAGCAAACCTATTTTTTTAGCGAACAAAAGTCAGTAGGCGAAGAAAACGAGTTTTGTCTGCGTCTGCTGCATCAAAACGTGGAAGGACTTGGAAATAAGTTTGACACTGTAGAGCTGTTTCTTTCGGAGCTTGCTGCGGATATTTTTGTCTTGACGGAGCATCAAAGGCGTGAGGAGGATATTCACTTTTTTAAGTTTGAGGGATATAGCCTTGTTGACTCATATTCTAGAAATCTTCATAAGGGAGGTGGTGTAGCTATCTACATTAAGGATCATCTCAGTAAATTTGTATCAAGGTTCAGGCCTACTTGGGTTAAAAATTTGTGCAGCGATTTAGACTTTGAAGTTGTAATGGCTAAGATATGTATTGGTGTTTTCATTCTATTTGTGATTGCTGTATATAGGTCACCTAATGGAAACCTGTCCACTTTCTTGGAAAATCTTGAAGTTGCGTTAAATAATATTCCAAAAAGTGACAGGGTGAGAGTTTGTATACTGGGTGATCTGAATATAGACACTTTGAATGACAGTAATGAAAAGAGAAATTTGTTGGATCTGACTGAATCTTTTAGGTTAGTGGATATTTTAGGCCATTTGCCCACTAGAGAAACTTTATCATCTTCATCTTCTATTGACCATATAATCACAGATGTTAAGTTTACAGAAGCCAAAGTGATAAATGGTTTTATATCTGATCATTATGCACAATATGTAGATGTTAAAGCTGTTGTAGCTTACAATTGTACTGATACATTTTTGTACAAGCGCAAATTTAATGAAGTAAATGTAGCTAGCCTTAGACATAGTCTGTCCAGGGAAACTTGGGATCCAGTTTTTGTTCATATGGATGTTAACGATAAATGGAAGGCGTTTTTTGACATCCTATTGTGGCATTTAGATGTAACTTGTCCTGTAACTAAAATTAAAAAGAAAGGTAATGTTCATAATAAAGCTGTAAGTAAAGTGGTTCTGAGTGAACATACATTAGGTTTGCAGGAAAGTATGATTAATATGCATACTATTTTCAAACAAACTGGAAGTGAGATCTACAAGGCAAGGTACACACGACTTAAGTATCTTTTTCGCAAAGAAGTAAAATTGGCAAAATCTGAACATATCAGATCTAAAATAACTTCATCAGATAATGTTTCTAAGAGTGCATGGTCATTTGTAAATAGCATTAGAAGTAAGCCTGGTTTGGAATCTGGGCCTAAGAGAAACATATCCCTTGTAGAAGGTAATGAGGTAATTGTGGATCCTGTTGCTGTAAGCCAACATTTTAATGACTATTTTGTAGATATTGTTAAGAATGATGCAGTAGAAAACGAGCTTAACTTGTTTCAAAACCAGGGTACTGATTTTATCAATACTCACTGGGGAGTTCCACTAACTATTAGTAATGAATCTGTTGTTTTGATCATAAATAGCTTAAACAACAAAAGCTCTTCTGGCTGGGACAGCATATCTCCAAATTTGTTAAAGAAATGCAAATCTGAACTGGCTCCTATTTTGGTGCATTTGATTCAGACTGTGTTATCAACATCTATCTTTCCAGATCCACTTAAACTCACAATTGTTAAACCATTGTATAAGAAGGGGGTAAAGACAGATGTTCAGAATTATAGGCCTATTTCTCTCACGTCTACTTTTAGTAAAGTAATCGAGAAGTTTGTTCTTGGGTGCCTAATACAATTTTTTGATGATCACAAAATTTTGTCAGATTTTCAGCATGGCTTTCGGAAGGGTCGGAGCACTATCACTGCTGCTGTTGATTTTGTTCACACTGCTCTTGAAAAACTTGATGAAGGTTGTAAAGTGGCAGCGCTTCTGCTAGACCTTTCGAAGGCCTTTGATCGGGTTGACCATTCTATCTTATTGGCAAAACTGATTGGCTATAAAGTTCCAGGATGGTTGGTGAGTCTGGTGGAATCTTATTTAAAAAATCGCCAACAATGCACCACAGTTTCTTTTGATGACGGTACGACAGAGAGAGAACATAGGTCGGAAACACGAGTGGTAACCTCAGGGGTTCCGCAGGGCTCAATTTTAGGACCTTTTCTGTATATAGTTTATGTAAATAGTTTTATTGTCATGGATAATGTTTTTGCATGTATGTATGCAGATGATACTTCTGGTCTGTGCTGGGCAAACAATATGGTAAATCTTAAAGCTTTATTAACCAATTTTTCTGAAGCTGCCAATGCTTATTTTTTGGAAATAGGTTTAAAGGTAAACTTAAGTAAGACTGATCTTGTACATTTCTCAATTGGTCGCAATGTTCCGGCTTTTAGCATCTCAGGTGATAATATGACTCTGGAAGGTAATGATTTTTGTAAATTTCTTGGAATATTTTTTGACAAACATTTTACATGGGATAAACACATTGACCATGTTGGTGCTAAAGTCTTGAGTGGTATTTCTTTGCTAAGAAGACTTTCAAACTATTTGGACTGTGAAACATTAAGGTCAGTCTATTTTGGAGTGGTGTATCCATATCTAGCTTATGGGCTTGTCCTGTGGGGAGGTTCTTTTCACACCTATACCAAAAGAATTTTTCTGTTACAAAAAAGAGCTGTACGTTTGGTAGCAAAAGTTAGCCCAAGGACTCATAGCAAAGGCATTTTTGTGTCACACAACATTATGACTTTGTACGCAATGTATGTATACCAGGTTATATGTTTAGTTAAATTTAGCTGTAGTTCTGGTATTTTAATTGCTAATGTAGGACAAATGCATGACCATAACACTAGACAGTGTAATGATTTTTTCAGAGTGAGAAGACATTTCAAAAGGACAGAGAATAGCCCTTATGTCAAGGGAACAATTTTTTTCAATAAGCTACCAAACTCCATAAAGAAACTAGAAGGTAAAAACTTCAAAATGGAATTAAAAAAATGGCTTATTAATAAATGCCCAGACAGCCTTGAAATGATTTTTTAAGTTGAAGGTATGCCTATTGTGTAAGTAGATTGGTTTGTTTGCCTCAACAGGATTGTTTTATTGTAGAGTAGAAAGCATGGTTTTGTTCTTTCTAACTTAAGTTTGAGTTTTTTTTGCATGGTTTGCACTGTATGATATGCTACTTATTTTATAATCTAAGTATTTTGACGATTGCAATGCATGTTATATGATGTTAAAAGCAATAAAGACATTTCATTTCATTTCATTTCATTTCAGGTAGAATAGTGGCAAAAGTTAAAGACCTGTTTAGTGTTTAGGCCTAATTACCATTTACTTAATTAGCCTAGTTCATGAGATGACATGAATAGGTAATAGATATTGATCTATAAAATGCAAAAAGAATAAGTTATCTCTACATTCAATGTTGGTAATATAATAGGCTCCACGTTGAGAGGTACTTTTGACAACCAATTAACCCTAGCCTTCATTCAATCTGGAACAGGGTTAAAATTGCTCAATATGAAGAAGTTTAGAACAAACGAAGGTTAGAACAGTAACAATAAATTAATTGGGGTGGTTAGGCTTTCCCGACGACTATTGATACGTTGAAAATAACAACAAAAAAAATACTTAAATATGCTTCAGTAAAACACTACTAAGTTACCAGACTTCATTATTTTGATAATGGGGCGATGGGCCATTCCATTTTGTTGACTGGGCTAGTAATGCATAATGATGACTACGTAATTGATCAATCCATAAACAACAATTTAATAAAAGTAATTATAAAATACATATAAATACCTGAATGTTTTTAATAAGGCCACCACAAAAGCAGCTTACAACTGGATACACCAGCACAAAAACTACCGAGACGAGACTTCAAGAAAGACTCAAAATGGCTACCAATTGGAAAGGCCGAGCGAGCGAGCATAGGCAGACGACGAAGAAGGAAAATAGACAGTTTTCATACAACAAGACAGTGATGCCAGCTGTGCGATTTTTACAATTCTAATTATCATCTTATATGTGTATATATAATAGTAATAACTATTAGTTCCATTGCCAGATTAGTAATTAATTTACAAGCCATATGTCCGGGTTTAGTAATGTCGCACTCTACGAAGGCTGAAACTGTACCTCATTACTTAACTTATAGTAAATAGAATTTCTCGGATCATTTGTAAACAGAATGTATTATTTACAGACCATCAAACACTTATCGTCCAACAATTATTCACTACCGATCAAACGCCGTAAAGAAAGTAGGCCTATGCATAAATTTCAAAAACGAACACAATGGAAATAATCAATAGGCTACGTAGGTATTGAATATAGATCAATACATGCAATTATAGGTCACGATAAACCCCAAGCTATAACATTGTTTGTTAATGATGGACTCATGCCTACAGACAATAATGATTATTAAATAATAAAGTTGTAGCAATAATTAATAATAATAAGTAATCTAAATCTAATATAACCTAGGTGGTGTAGTGTAAATAAAAATACTCACTGATTGAGACTGTTAGGAGAGGTTGTTTAAAAAACTAAACTATTTTTTCTTCGGTATACGCTAACTACACATCTCCGATTCACTGACTAACGATACCGACTGTCCGAACTAAACACGTCCTAAATTCAGTCTGGCCATGGAACGACTCGTTGGCAACATACTACCAACTTTCTTGTGCCCCTCCTTTCCTGTTCCTGAGTCTCTGGCCAATCACAGGGCGGCTTAGTTCCCCACTCCAAGCTGTCCGAACAAAAACACACTGCAAATCCTTTGTTGAATTGAAAATCATAAGGGTGGGGTGGGGAGTTTACGTCACCAGGCCACGCAGCGTTGCCAGTTTTCCACTCAAAGAGTATTATATTAGGAGACGGTGATATCTATTTATTTATTTATTACACTGTAAACAGCATGTTTACAATGTGTAAGCTACATTACAGTTATTAGAATATTATAACAAAAAGAATAACTACAGTAACACTAAGCTAATATGTTAGAGTAAAAAGCATACTAAAATAGATCCATCTTGCTTGGTAATGACAATAACGCTGATATGCTTACAAGGAATAGACATCTGAACATAAAAACATTAACATAGCATGCTAAAAATGTCTGACAGAAAAATAACGATTGTTAAAACTAGATAACAATTAAAAATATTACGAAGCAAATGACAAAAGAAATATTAATCAGACAAAACTAAAAAAGGATTATATCGATGATAAATTATATGTAAGAATGCAAGAAATGAAATGTTGTTTATAGTTCGTCACTGTACTGGAAACAATATTACATATTAGTAACTCTATTTAAACGCGGTGTAGCCTAATAATGGCAAAGTTTTCATTCAGCTTATATGTTTCAACTTTTCTGTAGTGTGAAATTTTAAAAAATGACTTGATTATAGAGGCAATATTAGGACTACAGAGTGAGGGCCATCAACGGACTCGACCCCTTGACCTCTAAGGTAACAAACAATTACCTTTAAACAGTACTAGGCTACCACTACCTAAATGTATCGTGCAAATTATTAATATATTTAAATACAAAATAGTTACAAAATAATCGGTACATCGTATACACACTATCTGCCAAAAACTTGTCAAGCCATAGCCAGGGACTCACGCAAACCTGTTGCTCAAAATAATATAATTGATTTTGATAGAGTGATGAGAAACAAGCTTTCTGGGTAAAGTGAGAAGGGTCCGATCAAAACTTGTTTCGAAATCGAAAAATGATAAGGTATTACGACGTCCTGACTAGGGACCGAGATCTGACCATAGTCTCCCAGAAACAGCTTGATAAGTTTTGCAAGACCTCTCGCTCGCAAACCTGAGTCTTCGAATCCCATTTGTTAAATAAACTAAGCAATGTTCAGTGTCACAAGGAGGGCGCACTGGAATTACTTTATTGTGCCCTAAAATACCTTAGTGAAAAGGAGCTATGCACGCTTACCCTTCGACGGACGATGAACAACGTCCGTATTTTTAGTATCAGCAAAAAAAAACAGGAAATCTCTTCTTTTAACGATTTTCCCTGCTTTTGGGTACCTCAACCCAGTTTATATATTTCCGTCCGTCTGTCTGCATATATTTCAAATCTTTCAAAAATAGAAAAACCTTATGATTCCACCCATAATTATTTTGCTAGAGTGAGTGCTCGAGTGCCCTCAAGTAGACAGCCTGGGATCCTCCGTTGCAGCCTGTATTCGCCACCGCTCCCACTCTCCACGGGGTCTCTCTGGTTACGACACGGCAAAGTTCACTATTTACCAAACGTCAGCATTGCTCAAACCACCAACATCTTCGTTGGCGACATCACATTTGCCAACTTGACTCAACGACTCGCCCAACTAAAGGAGTTGAGCTAAGTGAGGCTAAGTATAAACTATCTAATAAACTATAAATGTGTATTAGATATTAAGTAAATTAAATAAAACATACTATTTTTCGTCTAAACATGTTAGCTTTATCCACATGGAACAACATGACTTTTCCTTCAATTAGAAACGTCCATACCTTATCTTTAGATAAATATAGCTATGCACTTTGCGATAAGATCATCAAAAGCTCGTCGGGTGAGGCACGTTATAGTGTGCAAATTCGGGAACTTCACCAAGCAGTTCCATACTGCAATAGATACAAGTAACCCAGACTATTCTAATTCCACAATTAATTGCACTTTGAACAATGCGTTAGAAACGCCACTACACAAGCCTTAGTTCCGAGAGGAGAATCCGACAGAAACCCAAAAGAATACTAGACTAAAAATACTTATTATTTTTGTGGTGAATTTATGCGCAACAAAATTTATGGTGCACACCGGAGTTGCGCATCTAGTTACAACCATCAAAAGGGTTCAAATAATACTCACCGGAATTGCGCACCTGACCCGGTGGGTATCTGAGTCCCCATCCCAAGGGTCCAACCGTGATGGCTCTGGAATGAGTTTAAGAAAGATGCCGACAAGGAAATTTGGGGATACGGAAAGTTAAGGACAAGGAGTATATAATTTACCTGTGGGCCCTATGCGAAATAAAATGAAACCTGTAAAATTTTTGCGAATTGACATAGGTACCACTCTACGAAAGGCGTGGAGGAGCCTGTTTTATAACTTGTCACCATCTAGCCAGTTTTTTCTCATTATTTTATAGACTCATTATTGACTTGACAACAGCCCTCTTCACTCCTCAGATATGGGCTGCTCACACTGCGGACTTAAGACAAACCATCAATGCATGTGTGAGTTTCCACTTCCATCGCCGAATGCTAACGTTCAACTCTTTTTGAAAGATCTAATATCTCTGTTAACAGACTCGTTTGTGAGGCTGATTTCGCTAGAGTTCCTAAAATGAAAAACCCATGTAGAAAGGGATTTCCCGAATCTTGCAGCTGAAACTAAAAGAATTAGATGTAAGTATCTTCTAAAATAGGTAGGGGGTACAGCAAATCACCAATTGTGTGAATATAATAAATTTTTGCTAGCAAATTAGTTGCTGTGAAAAAATGAAAGGGTCAATCAAAATGAACTCAACCAATAAAATACCCCCGCCGCAGCAAACCTGCCGACTAAGCGAATTTCCATTTGTCTGAATTGATTTTCAGTTAAATATATTTTAATAACATTATGTTTAACGAGTACCTAGGTTTGCTGCTACAAGGGAACTAATAAAGTGTGTTTTTGAGTAAAATATTGATAGCTTAGTAGAAAATAAATAAATTTGCCAAGTTTGATCAAAATATATCCATAAACAAGCAAACTACAACATTTGACAATATTCTCCATAAGAATAACATGGGAATTTTAAATTAACAATTTTTTTAATTTTCTCCGTTACTAATAATCGAACAAAAATACTTTTATATACTAAATTATTTGTTTTTTTAAGCTCTTTAAAAAGGTCTAAAGATAAATCGGGAAATTTTGTGTTCTGAGGGTCAAAAGTGAGAAAAACCAATTTTTACCCCATAAAACCCCCCGTAAAGCCCCGTTCCCATGATCCGATCGTGCTGGTTCGCGAACTCATTCAAGTTTATCCCGCTTTACACCTTTAAACCAAATTTCATCAAAATCGGACAAAAATTACTCAAGTTATCGCGTTCACGGACGTATATATATATATACATATATAAAAATTTGAACGAATGGTGTTTTTGGCCTCTGGGGACATCAAAATGAAAAAGTAAATCGGTCCCGGGTCTAGGTCTTGCCGTGCCACCTACGGTAATAGCTACTTCCCTATAGGGAAATTCGCTAAAAACAATTTATTGCTGGCATATTTTATTCTATTTTCTATATTTTATAATATTTTAGAGGAAATCCCTTATTCTTTCAAGAATAAGGGATTTCCTCTAATCTAGCAGCAGAATCTAAAGGAAATAGATTTATGAACCCGCCAGCATGAAAAAAATATTATTGCCAAATTAGATGTAATATTTTAAAATGTGTTTAACTAAATGCTATTTTCCATTTTGTAGCCCCTGAACTGCTTAGTATAGACTAAATTAAAACATACCTACCTAGTCTTGCAGTTCAAATAGTGTGTTTTTTAATCCACTACATGTTTCTCCAACTGTACTATAGTTATAATACTATTGTTTAATGTCCTATAACAATTTTCGGAAGAGTAGAGGTGCGCTACTCTGGGTGTTCCAGGGGGAGGCCTCTACACCAAGAGCGTAAGTGAGCAAATTCCGGCACTTTAATGTCCTTTTTAAAGCGCTATTCTAGTGTCTAACTTCATTTCAGTGCGCAACGCCGATGGGTTTTTGTTTTAGTAAGCAACTCCAGTGTCTAAATGGACTACAGTGAGCAACTCCAGTGTCTAAATGGACTATATTTAGCAACTGCAGTGTCTAAATGGACTATATTTAGCAACCCCAGTGTCTAAATGGACTATAGTGAGCAACTCCAGTGTCTAAATGGACTATAGTGAGCAACTCCAGTGTCTAAATGGACTATAGTGAGCAACTCCAGTGTCTAAATGGACTATAGTGAGCAACCCCAGTGTCTAAATGGATTTTAGTGAGTATCTCCCGGTGTCTACCTGTGAGTGGTTATAGTACTCGTCTGACATTCAAAAGGTCGCCGGTTCGATCCCGAAAATAAAGTGTGTAGCTTTTTGATAATTCGAAACTGTACCCAGCTGTTCCTAATCATTGAGGGTTTTAAATTTTCTTGGGTAATGAAACAGCTTATCTTAGTCAGTAACAAAGCTATCATTTCACGTCATTCTACACTTATCCTACACACATATTTAGGAATACGCACTTAGGTACTGGCGTCCCCACCCCATCTCAATGATTGATAATTGATTATTCCGGTGCGCCCAAGCCCAAGATTTCTACGGCCCAAAGACTTTTCAACATGTTTTGTCAAAGAGTGGAGTGAAGGAGTCCGAGACAAGTAGAACAGTAAAGTAGACATCGCCGGGGGTGGCGGGAGGGGGCCGTGACTAGCGGCACGCACACAACGCACGTCTGACACGACCGGCCCTCGACGAAGTGTCTAGCTGTAATGTTAGCTTCCGTCTGTGGCCCACTCTTTGTTCAATCTCCAGTCCACAAAATAATATGATTGTTTCTCATCCCTCTTGTAGCGTTAAAACACTGAACACTACTGGTTGGGTTGTCCTCGCAGACCTACGAAATCCACAACCCAAGTGGGAACGAATTGATTACATGCTGCATTCACGTAAATCACACTTTAAATACTTGTGCGAATTTGCCAATAGTTCAGCTCCGCCAACATCCGAAAATCGAATTCTTAACTTTTTCAAGACACGCGTGCGGTCTACGTTTGAACTGCAAAGTATATTTTTACGTTCGCCAAACACCACTTATCACGACTCACGAGCAAACTTGAATCGCTGATTTCATAAGTTGGGAACTAAACTATAATAATGTCATTTCCAACAATGGGTGACACTTCTAACAATACAGTGCAGCAGTCGATTCTATTTGATGACACTATGCAAGTGGTGCATTATTAGTGATTGAACAAGAATGCATTTTGTTGAAATTTGACAAACAGGATACTGTATATCCCAGGGCCGGTCCCTGTCCAGTGGCCGTGACAGATGGGGTGCGAGGGGGTGGATAGACGAAGCAGAGGGCGAGTGACAAACAGGGAGGAAGGAAACTTTTCGCTTCAGTTAGTTTTAAACTAGCTGAGCTTATTTGCTTAAAAACTTGAATGACGTTGAAGAGTTTTGCCTGAAAAGACAACTGTAGAGAGCCAAGAGACGGAATATGATATGATGAACAATAGCGTTTTATTAGAATAATCTTCCAAATCTTGAGCTATCCGAAATTGTTACGATTTACTATTATTTTTATTACCTTTTAGACCCTCACTTCAACAGACTACTGTACTATGAATAGACGAACGCCGATTTGGAGTGCCATACTGTATTGTAGTGTGCATTAGGAAACTTATTTTAAAAATCTCTCTTTTTATGAGGAAGACAGGTCACCAATACTTTCACAACTTGTTCGAAACAGTTACCTACGTAATTATAGTAGTTACTTTTTAATAGGAAATCAAATATAAATAATTATTTTGATGGTTTTCAAATTAAAGCTAATATACAGGGTTTCTATAAAATAATGGTGCGGTTTTAACATCCTGTAAAACTGTTATAAGACAAATTAAATAAATTCTGTTCGTATCCCTGTATCCAGTAGCTCAAACAGCTTTGTTCACATTAGTTAAAACTGCTGTTTTGATTGTTGTGCTATTCAAAACACTTCTTATTCAACAAGTTGAGTTTTTTTTACCAACATGTTTTCAGGTCAGGAAAAGGCTAAGTGTGTATTGTTATTAAGTGAGTTAAAGCCCGTGACTTTAGTGCAACGGGCATTTCGAAGAACATTTAATTAAGCTCCGCCTCATAAAAACAACATTAATCGTTAGAGTAAGCAATTCATAAACACTGGGTCAGTTAAAAAGCAAAGTAGCCCTGGTAGACCACCAGTATCTAACCAGACAATTGAAGACATCAGACTATCTTGTGTTAGAAGTCCAAAGAAATCCCTCCCTCCCCGTAGTCTTGAATTAGGAATCGGAATACCTGTAAGTAATCTTCACAAAGTTTGACATAAAAGTCTCCATCTTCATGCAGAAGAATCATTCATGCAGTTTCAACGGTGACAAAAGAAATGTTGCAAAAAGTGTGGGCTGAAGTCGATTATCGTTTGGACGACTGCAGGGAAAGGAATGGTGGCCATGTTGAGCTTTATTAGATATGTATAAAATATTTTTAATATAAGGAATCCAATAAAACTAATAGTTTTTTTGTACCTCTTCTCGTTATCTTTTTATTTCATAATTAAACCGCACCATTATTTTATGGAAACCCTGTATATACTGTATACATATATGCATTAACAGCACTTAATCATTTTGAAAATACTGTACTATGCAAATTTTGATTCAAGTTTCTCCAACTATAGGCTGAGAACTGGCAAGTGGGGGGTTATCCTGAAAGTTTATCTCAATATTTGAACAGATCGACAACAATATTATGCTGTTTTTAATCCAGCAGCAACAATGGGTGACTTGTATTATGTAACTAAAAAAGTTCCTCTCTCGGTAGTAACTTGTTGATCTTGGGTCAAAAGATCAATTTGATATTTTACTGTACCGTTCGGTTAAACCGTGATAACTTCATCCTGTGTGGTTCAGATTACAGAATTTTGCATATTGTTTTATTCCACAATCGAATTTATATCGAGTAGTAGGCATACGATAAAACCGTGGTGAAATCCCAAAATCCCACAAATTTAATAATCCGACACTGGTTTAAGAGTTTTTACGCTGCATAAGCCTTCCAGAGACACTTCCGGGAAAGTTGGGAAGCGTTCAGTGATTTGTCGAACATCTTGAGTTGTCCTTATGCACGAGATTTACTATCATTGTTGTATTTTTGATATTTTGCCTTTAACGGTTTTTTATTGTTTTCTGCAATTGCTTATTATTTTTGCTACTTGTATTGTTTATTTCTTGTTAAATTGTCTATTGAAGCATTTTCACCTTTCTATTCTTTGATATTCCCAACCGTTTGTTAATTTATATCAGTAGCTTTACCATAGAGACCTTTAACATTTCAGTGCAGAAAGGTAGCCCACAAATAGCTCACAACGAGGTGATTTTTAAATAATAGCTTAGTGGTGTTTTGTAATATTCTTGCTGTGTTTTTGCTGCTTATATGCACCTTGTATAGGTAACTTGTTGACTAACTAAAATTCTTTACGTCTTTGTGCGAATGGCAGAATGGATGCTGTGACAAAAACAAAGACCTACCTCATATAATTGTTTATGGGTATGTCATAAATTGTGTTTGTCGTATTTATAATTTGTCATAACATAAGGCTTATGATTATCCAAATTCTTAAGAAAGCTGATATAAATTAATTCTACATCATATTTACTATTTGTTGTGTAATGGGAGTTTTTAAGTAGGGCTGATTAGAACACAGGATGACATTGACACAACGCCATATTTTTCGATGTAGGCAAAGTTTAATTGATTGAACATTTAATTGTTATTGCGATAAGAAAACTTCACAATGAGTTTACAAGCGTGTGCTCCCACTATCTCCGCGTTCCGCCATCTCCGAACCCAAATCTGTCCCGCCACCTCCGAATTCTTGAGTGACCCTTATAATCCCGTCACTGCCTGCGTTGTTAGCTGTCATTGCATCCACGGCTGCGAAGCCCCGTGGATGGAAGATTTAATGAAAATTTAACCCGTGGGTTAGGTTAGGTTAGGTTAGGTTAAGTTAGGTTAGGTTAGGTTTGGACGGAAAGTCTTAACGCAGGAAGTAACCGAGGATTATAGGTGTCACTCTGAAATTCGGAGATATCGGTACACGGAGGTGGCGGGACGCGGAGATAGCGGGAGGTAACCTTTACAAGGAGTGTGAAGCTAAAATTAACAGTAGTTTTAGGATGAATTTTGAATATACCACTTCACTTCAAGGTAAGCTGATCTTTTTGCTTTCTAACTTTGAAGACCTGTACTGTATTTAGATTTCTCAAAAACTAGGAATAAGCGAGAGAGGTGTACTATACACATATTTAAACAGGGTGTCGAGCCAACCTGGACAGTGGACACCGAGCATTGCACTTGAATTTGGCATGGTTCAAGGATACAATGATCAACAATAGCCAATAAGCCTCAATTGATTGGCAGCGTTCTATTGGTTCTCTTTTAGCATTACAAGTAAATCGCGATCACTGGAGATCATTACAGTATTACCATTATTACTGATACCATAATATATGTTCACAGAGTCGCCGCGATCGTACACGATCACACCACGATCGTATCGCGATCGGTGATCACGGTATCGCCGAGAGCGCGAAATTTACTTACGGGTGTTGTTCATGTGTTGCCGCGATCGCGAGAGACAATCACGGTATTGCCGAGACGCAAGATATGCCAAAGAGTGTTGCTGCGACTTTGACGATCATCGGTTTATCAAACCAACCATCATTTAAATATGACTATTTCTCGATGTCGTAGGTTGGAGACCCCTACAGAATCATTCAACAGTGAATATAATGCTATGAAGAAATGTCAATCGTAATTTTGTTCCGTAAAAGATGTTGTGGTTGACTTATTCATCTTGAACTTTTCATGCAAATTGTAGGCCCAGAAGATTTACAAGTCTATTCACATATTCAAAAGACACGTTGATATAATTCAAAGGTCATATGGGTCAACAGAGTAGATAACATACTGAAGTTGATGGAAGTAGACAGTAAATATTGAGTTTACTTATATGATGCCCGACATGTTGGCAACTGAGTGTTGCAGCAATAAAGAATGTCAATCAACTCACTACATATGACAATGTTATGCACGAGGGATGTATAGTAAGATTGGCCCACTAAACCTATCGTAACAGGAGAGACTATGCTAACTGCTAATTAACACTACATAGATAAATTTTATCCCCCGAAATCTTACGTTTTACTTTATAGGAGGTTTAGAAGAAGAGTCTTCGCACTACTTAAGTTCACGATAACATTTCTAGAGGAGTATTGTATTTTGGATAACTTTTTGTAAGTATTACTTGTCAAAAGGCTCTTACATTGCTTGAGACTAAATTTGCCAATAAAGTATTTTTTATATTGCATGCATGTGTGCTTTGTATTTAAACCTGTGTACAAATTGCTTTTGCGATGATAAATTAATAAATAAAATAAAATGTACTACGCTTAAAGTATCAGAATACACAGACATGATCTCAAGAATATTTAAACCTAGAGGGTTGACCTAGAGGGTAATTGATGTAGGAACAAGGAAATAAAACTTGGGTTAGGATAAACAATTATAATGGAGTAAATTTTACTATATATTATATAATTTAAACTGCCACTTACTATGTGGCTGAAATTTAGGCTAATAATAGTGTAGTGTCTACTCTATCCTCATACACAGTAGTAAAAGCAAAAACTTCCAATAAAAATCCTACATTTGTACTTCACTGCGTTGCTCCCATGACGCCCACAGATATATTCGTATGTCACTTACAGTACGTATATTGTCTGTGGTATAATATACTGCAGCCGTGATAATGTCAACTGTAACAGCTGACTGCTATTAACTTTGATGTCAGTTTCTTTGCATAATAATAAGGTGGTTTGGTTGTTATCCATGTAAAATACTGAAATTTGGTATCAATATACAAACAGTTACACATGCAGCTGTCTGTGATCTACAATATTTATAAAATACGCCTAATGTTGTCATAGGAACTACCTGGTAAGTCGTACTTCACTATTTGTATTATTTGATTCACGTTTGTGTAAATATATTGATTTATTATTACTATATACTTAATACTATCGTCTGCTCGTATTGTATTACTCCATTGTCGAAAAGGTAAGCATGACAAACAAACTTATTTACAAATAAAAGGTTAAATACCTGTAGTACTCTTTAGGTATTCCGGGTTTAGGCCAGCGACCCAGGTTTACCCTCCAGTACTGCAGGTATTCAACCTTTTATTTGTAAAATACGTGATCCAGAGGTTAAACATGCAAAACTTATTTATTTATTTAAAGCCCCAACAAATTGTTAAAACTAATTATAATTCCAAACCTTCCCCTTTCTACGTTTTAGAGAGGAATGTAGTTTCAAAATTTAAAGTATATCAATGAACTCATTCTCGTGTTATTGAAGAAACAGATAAATCGATCGAATGATTTTTATACCAATGATTCGGGTGTAAGAATTATCTCTCTTCGTTCGTGAACACATTTATCTTTGGTAGATTGCTTGTTTATGAATATCGAATATTGATTTATCCTAAATTCCTCGGGCATAAAAATGTAATAAAAAAGAAACGACGTGGTGTGTTATTCGAAGAAGAAAACCTCAATATCTTTGAGTCAATATTATTTATACTGACAGTTGATCCATAAGGAAAACGCCTTTAAGTATAAACCTGTTTGAACTGAAGCAAAAAGCGTATACAAGTATAAATGGCTACGCCACGACGGGGTGGGGATTTATTTTTAAAACTAATATTAATCCGAAGCATGGCATTCTAAATCATTAAATTGGAACATTTAACTTGAAGTTGTTACAAATATGGTAATCGAAAAAGGGTAGAGATATCTATAATAACATGTCATTTCTTTTTAAGATCACAATATCAACATACTGTACCTCCAGTATTCTGGAGTGCATATCTCCTGAAATTCTGAAGAAGGGACCATTTACCAAAGACTGGTAGTGTTTTTGCGAATTTCCCATATAGGGAATAAGCTATTACCGTAGTACTCATTGTACGACCTGGACCCGGGACCGAATTACTTTTTCGTTTTGTCCGTTAGTACGATAACTCGAGCAAAATTGATCTGATTGTACAGTAATGAAATTTGGTACAAACGTGTAACCTACATTTATTCGAACGAGTTCGTGAACCAGCATGATCGGACTATGGGAACGGGGGTTTATGGGGGGTTTTATGGGGGTAAAAATAGGGTTTTCCCATTTTTGACCCTAAAAACACAAAATTTCAAATTTATTTCAGAAACTATTCTGTAGAGCTTAAAAACAAATAACTTGGTATATTGAAGTGTTATTATGCGCCTAATAGTTACGGAGAAAATTCAAAAAAAATGGAAATTTAAAATTCCCATGTTATTGTTATGGAGAATAAGTTAACTGTTGTAGTTTGCTTGTTTATGAACATATTTTGATCAAATTTGGAAAATACATTCATTTCTTACTTAACTACAGTATATTAACATTTTACAACAAAAAACACTTTTTTATCCTCCCTGTTGCAGCAAACCTAAGTACTCGTTAAACTAATTATATATTTAAATAGGGAATAAATGTGATAGTTTTTAAGTAGACATTTGTGTGTAAATCCAATCAGGCAAATGGAAATTCGCTAAGTCTGCAGGTTTCCTGCTGCGGGGGTATTTAAATTTCATCCAACCTTGATTTCACCCAATTCCTTGGTTAATTCATTTAGCACCGAATCTTCCATTCGATTACTTCGCAAACATGGCATTGAACCAACAACAAAAAGGCGACAAAGCAGTATATATTATGTCCGCAACATTGTGAATACAGTATTTTCAAAGTGGTTGTGCCTGCGAGTAGGGCCTATTTGCGCGTAGCATATGTTTTGTGTTCGTGACGGCCGTGTGACGTTAAAGTTACGCTACCGTGACGTCCGTCCAACACACACACCTGTGGAACATATTTTCTGTTTCACATGTAAACAAACATGATTGGTTCGTTAGTAACTACGTAAACACGTGTAATGGTGCACGTGGATAGGCTCAAACCCAGCCTTCTGCGGAATAATTGATATTGTATTCCATGCAGGTGTAAACTATTTTATTATTGGCAATGTAGGACTCTAGATAATTCTAGATCGCGGTTAGTCTAATCTGATGATTGGAGCGCGGCACTTCTGTCGTGGAGTCCCGCGTTCGAATCTAGCTAATCACCAAAGGCTTTCTAGAATGTGATAATGCCGTGGTGACACGGTGGTTCGGTATCCATATTCAGCTGTGCGTGCACATATCTAGAAAACTAATAAAGACAGGCCTCCCTGGCAAAGATAACTTTTTATGAATTAAAGAATTTCGTTCTGTTGGGCTTATCCCAACTCCGCGCGGTGGTCAGAATTCTGTCAAAACCGACTGTCCAACTCCGCGCGCTGGTCAATTTTGTCTCTCACCACCCCGACTGCTGAGAGTTTGTATGAGAAGTTTTAAATTGTTATAAATGTACATAATTTAGAACTGTACGAAGCCCAGTAACTAATAAAATAAAGTTAGCTAGTACTATATGTTTAATTTGAATTTACCTATCATTAACCTAACCTGTTACATGAATTAAGTAGCCATGAACAAATAAAAGTGTAACATTACTTTTGGGAATAAGGTATATAAAATATTTTGTATTAAACATTTCATATCTCACAGAGAGCACAACAAGTACAAGCTAAAGATGTATGGGTAGCGTAGAGATTAGATGTGGCCACCGCGCGAAGTTGGACTTTTAAGGTGACCACCGCGCGGAGTTGGACTGGACCCTTCGGGGGCCATAACACTTTTCCTCATCTTATATCTAAACACCGCGCGGAGTTGGGCTATCCCCGAACTTATGACCGATATTATATGCAGATAGTGTTATCAGTAGGACTCATCCTTGTTGTGCTCATGATGCCCACTGCTTGAGTATTTACATTAATATTAATAATAATCAATCAAAACAAAAATTGTCAACTTTTATGATGTATGATGATGTCCATGGACATTATCTTGTGGAACTTTGATATTGATGAGAATTAAGGTTAATGTTCATTTAGTGTGCTTTGTTTGTTTCGTTTGTTTGCTCTCAGCGTAAATAGCAAATAACTAATAGAGTACTGAAGGATAGGATTGTCAACGACATACAACCACAGAGAGCAAGTGTTATTTTTGTGTTAAGATAGGCTAGTTTAATGTTTATTTTTTAAGTGTTTGCAACCTTGGACTATCCAACGATAAAAGTAACACCATGAATACAAATATTCAAACATACAAAACCTACAACTTGGTTTTTTTATAATTCATGTTAGATTACCAATATCAAACATAGTTTTTTTTTTCAGAATTTGAAGTGCTTCTAAAACAAGTGGTATCTACGGTCTGATATGAAAATGCATTAGTTCTTTGCATGTTTCACGTATTATGATATAACCCAACCGGACATAACACGCACATAACAAGCAGAATGAAAATTGTTCGCTGACTGCCACGATCAGTTAGATATGATATGCTATTTTTACATCTGAAATGAGAGTTATGAAGAGTTGATATCTCCCCCCTCCCAAACACCCACCGACGACAGGAACAACCTTCAAGCTATTTTGAACGTTTCATGGCAATGTGGTGTTTTATTAGCTGTAAGGATGGTAAAATTCGCAACACAATATCTTTTTAACGTTCAAGTAATACAAGACGAGGCGATGTCGTGATCTGAAAATTAATATAACTGTTTAATCTTTATAATTCACTTTTAAATTATTTGTCTGTTCGGTCGGACTAATATCTTGTCAATATTACGATTCAAAAGGTTGAATGTATTTAATAATGTATGCCGACTAAAATAACTAAATATAGTTGTGAGAGTAAGATATAAACTGGAGCAGCAGCTGATGATGTTGAAAGTGCGAGGAAAAAAGCGAATAATAAACTAAGCAAATAGTCGTGGAAGATGCCATGCCACATTTCTTGGGGTAAATGTTTCCACTTTAGGATTACGAAGGAAATGTTTAGTGATTTACAAAAACAAAACTAAAAATGAGCCTCAGGCATTTCTTTATCGTCAACAAGGTTCTTTTCATTAGCTCATTTAGCCATTGATGTGTTGACTGTTTATCTAAACATTTCCAAAGTTAGACAATAATTTCTATTAAAAACAGTGGTAGGACTTCATTCAAATAGGTATAAAATGTATTGTGTATTTTTCTCAAAGAACGCATGACTTTGGTTTTGCACAAATATATACTCAATACAAATTTGTATTCTCAGATGTATACAGTTTTGCTACATTGTAGAAAAAGAAGAATAGCAATAAATATTCATCCAAGTTAACTGTTTTTTGCTGAAAGGCTCAAAAAGTGGCTCACAGCATCGAAAAGCTACGTTAGACAACCATTTGAGGGGTGGATGGAAAAATGACTGATTTACTTGCATTTTACCAAATTTTTCATATGTATAATACTATTCTTATGATTTTTTTTATGTGTCACCACTCTAAATGGTTCATAAAGACACCCCATGTTTTTCTCTAAATTTATTATTTTTGGTTCATTTCAACTAGATATGTTTGAAATGTAATCCGACTTGTACTTCTATTGCTAATATCTTCTCACATTCATAACCCAAAAAAGCCACAAACAGACGAAATACCAAATCATATCCTACACTGCTTCAATTGCTGTGCAGAGACTATTGACATATTAACTGTGATCACATAACCGAAGATGTTTAACTTTATGTCACCTCTACGGGTTGGTAAACTAACGAATACTTCGACCGAATCGGAAAATTTGACCTAGCGGATTTGCATTCGTTCCGCAATCAGAAATGTTATTCGATCTGGAAAACGGTCGAAAGCCTACGATTAACTTACAGATCTGTTTTGTAAGCTATGGTGCAGGTGTTGGTAGAATGCTGTTTTAATATCTATGTACAGACACGTGCCATATGTACGGGCCATGTGAATGTAACTCACGTGAAGGTAGGCTTTAACCTGGTATAATTATGTGTGTCGTATCACAACATACACACCTGTGATGACCTTTTATTTTGACTTGGCTTGTAAACCTTCATTCAATTTTTCCATAATCAGCAAGTTAGGTTAGGTTAGGTTATAACAGTTTCATTTCATCCCTAAAACAAATTTTGCTTACCCCCCCCCCCAGGTCGATCTTTCCACCACCATAACCGCCACACCGTAGAACCGGTAAAATGACCCACGTCAAAGTGTTTTGGCAAACGGCACTCGGCCCTGCTTCCTCACCCTGTATAAAACTCAAAGCTATTTTTCACAATCAACTAATCCCACTTAACTACTCTTAAATACACTTAAACGATCGTCAAGAGGAGAAACGGAATATCGGCCACCTCTGGCCCTAATCCGCATATATAGAAGTTTGGTTAGGTTAGATTATATAAATATGGCCCCTGAATTTACTACCGGTGGCCGGGACCCCTACACTCCGTCAAGAGGTAGATATAAAACCAGCGACCACAGAATTAAAATTCTGTATTTTAATTCTGTGGTCGCTGGATAAAACCTACCAAACGTTTTCCTGATTCGACTCTGAAAAGAAACTCGAAGGAAGGATGTTCAACCTATATATTTATTTAATTTAATATTTAACTAGCTGTTATTAAATGCATTTACTTTCTGTAACCTGATATTGTTGTCATGTATTTTGTCATTATCAAAGTTTAGATTCTCAGACTTGTTTATTTTTTTAACTTTTATACTATAAAAGACAAATAGATCAAAATAGTTGTATGTCCTTATGAAATGAGCTCGCCCAATATATAAATTCCTTTCTTTAGTAATACAATCGTAATACAAATATTTGGAAAATTTGAATAGAAACTGCTGTGTCCACAAGTGGGTTTCAAATTTTCTTTGCCATAAATGAATGCATCTTAAAGAAGAAATATGTTTTGTCCGATTGGGACCCAAAACAAATTCTCGCATCCACATGGCATTTAGTATGCATCCTAAAAATATTTACCATGAGCTGTAGATAATGCTGACTGTCCACAGCTGCAGTAAAAGTAACAAGCATACCATTCTTGGGTGGATCTTGACTTTGTTTACTGCATAAATTAAGGCTTATAATGTACACAACAGATGGAGGAGTGTATAGATTCCCTTGTCTGTGGCTACACTAGCAATAAACAAAATCAACATTTGTTTTCCCAGTGTTATCTGGACCAGATATTACATTATCACACATCATAGTTCTACGCAGCAAACGACTTTCGAACTACGCCTTATTTTCCAACGCATCTCGTCATGATGTTTCAAAACTTGTTATTTTATTTTACAAGTTTATTCTGTTTAATCTACAATAATAACTGCGGGTGACGTCTATCAGGGACAGTCTGTTTATTAAAAACATTCTTTTAGCGAATTCCCCATGAATAGGGAATAAGGCATTACCGTAGGTATCATTGTAAGACCATAGATATAGTTGAACTAATTACTTTGATCTATGATGTTAACGTGGCGATCAATTGGCCCTGATGACGAACGGTGTAACTGGTCGGAATCGATCACTACTGTTTTACTGTAACATATTTATAAATGTTTACCGCCTTCAAATGGTTACAATAAAGGAAGGAGGGTCGATACGGTACAAGAATGAACTGAACTGAACAATCTTGGCGGTAGCGGGTCTAAACCAAGGATATTGTTGCCTTGGTACCTACTGAGCCATCAACCAAATCGCAATAACATGTAATTCAGAGTACGGTAGTCGTTATTTGTGTCACGCTAATAAATAAAAAATAACTACAGCTACATGTAAAAGTTGTAAAACTATCAAGTTTACATACAAATCGTAATTTAACTAAGGTAGTTTTGAATAATTTTAGTCTAAATGTACCAACCGTCTTAGCACGATTTTCCACGATAATTTACTAAATAGATAATATAGCTCTACAGTAATTGTGCGAACTGTCGCATGTTTAGATACAAAATAATTCCAAATCTTGTGTGTGTTAAAAATAATTTCTTTGCCAACTCTCCTAGTTGATACTATCATCACTTATTGTTGGTTTAATTTAGTTTTTAGTACAAAAAGTCGTAAATATATGAAATGATACAATTCGGTTCTGAACTTCTGTACTTTTACATAAAATAGATTAGGTAACCAATAAGAATTTGAGTTTTGTAGTAACAGTCTTGGAAGATTCTCCACGAATATTTTGTTATACAGATGCTATTGACGTGATCTGTTTATTTGAAAATTAAATCTTTCCATTTGCCTTACTACTTTCCTTATCGATAAAACGCTTCTCGTAAGTTTATTCGGTTTTTTAGTACACAATCAAAATTATATGGAACACATACAAGGAAAATACTCGTAGAAGTTCATTCTATCCTACTTGTAGAGTTAACGTCGCAGCTTTCCAAGTAAAAGTTATGTTACCATCCGTTAGTCCCGTTGCTGGTTGTTGGCGTCAACTGCCAATGCAGGTAAAGTGAAATGGAAACATAGGTTGATAAATAGAAAATCCTTGAATGGGGGTTAGTTAAGTCAATCAAGAGGAAGGTTTAGTGGTGGATTTCCAGCTATGTAGAGCTAATTCGTGTGTATTACCACTGAATAAGAGAGTACAGTATATTCCTTTAATCATCAGTGTGGACTACTCGTTGCAGACGAGCAGTGGTGGTTCTAGGGGTTCTAGCTAGGACCTTGTCAAGGGGGGCTACCGACTACCAGGGGTGTCTCACACCAAGAGGGGGCCCGGGGTCCACCATAGGAAAATATTGTATTTTTAAAGCTGCTTGGTGACTTTTATAGCCATGTTTACGGCTAAAACTGTGTCCAAAAACCTCCTTTATATTATTATGAAGAGATGTATGTTTGACATTTTTCAGTGTCCAAGGCCTTTAGAACCGCCACTGCAGACGAGTCTTTTCTAAAAAAAAAAGATATGTAAATTATTTGAACAACCACACACGAGCCTTAAACACCCCTTTACATTGAATATATTTTATTAATGCATTGCTATAAAATCGTATTTTTGTTGTTAATTATTGAAACAAAGGCCGTAATAGTTTCTACAAATCGAAATGATAATGTTTACCATTTGGTAAACTTTAAGCAATGCATTTGGAACAAAAATTGCTAAAATGTTCTGAATATACAGTTGCATATTGGATCAACTGTTTGAATGGTGCATTACTATACAAAAAAGTTCTCATAGAAAAATGAGGGAACCCACTTTCTTCGACTTCCTTTGACAATATTGTAGTTTAACGTTAGTCCAATTTGTTTTTTCTTAAGACAATGAAAAGTAGATCTTTTTGTGTGTTGTTAACCTAGTGGAAAGCATTTCGGATGTTGGTGATAGAGGGACGGGTTCGATCACCGGCCGTATCCAAATTTCCACAAACATTTGAAAGGTCACGAACTTATATACAGGACCGCTTTGCTTTCCCTTTTAAAGTGTAAGCGATTATTTGGCACATGTTTCTAGCGTAGACTCAAAAACATAACAAAATGCAGTTAACATACGAGTGCAATACATATCTATGAAGATCTTCCTCGATAAAAAAAAGAAAACTACAGTAATGCATATAACATCTCGATAACTCAGTTTCCTTTGAATTATCCACCGACATCAGCACCTCAGGGAGACCCTAGAGTTTCGTCTGATGTAGTTTCCAGGTAGGTGTTTACTTGTTCAGGCGTATGAGTCATCGGTCCGCGGAAGTGATCAGTGATCGTAGCGCGTAGAGACTGGCGTGTTGTGAGAGGAAGAGCACGTCATCAGTGACGTCACGTCAGGGTTTCCCCCACCCTCGGCCAGGGGTGCCCACAGGGGGGTTTGATGTCGCAAAATGCGACATCAGAATTTTATTTGGGGGGGATTTTATGATTTTGGGGGGGATTCAAGCCAGTGGTTGGTTAAAAGCACATAAAAGATTAATCAGATAATTTTTACGACCTCCTTAATTTATTACTGGGGTAATTATGCAATCAAAATCCCGTTTGACATTTTATCTTGATTAATAAATCATTTTATATTTGCTATAAAATATATAGATACTTTTATGTAGATTTCCACTTTCTGACTCGTATCATGTTTGACAGTGAGAACAACTCCATGCCAACTGCTGTCAAAGGATTATGGTTGGTTATTAAATTGTATCTGCAATTTGAGTTTGTTTTTACCTTTCATTATGAACTCATTCTCAAATAGTCTCATTGCCTTGAGGACCTATTGATGGTTTTTTAGGTTTGTTTATTATACAATATTCTTTATTCATAAAAAACCAGTATAATGATAATGATAATCATTTTGCTATTTTTACAACATGAACAACAACATGAAAGCTTGTGATAATATTTTGGCTCTCCCAAATAATTATGCCTGGGTCATTTATTCATTGGAAGAAATTGACATACAGTACTGTGACAATTTAATTAAGGTTTTTGATAGGCTATGTGTTTACGTTAACTTCAAGAACTGAAACACATGATTCTGGATTAATTAAACTGTATTTGTTATTGTCTTTTCTTGAATCTAGAAAGAGCTTCAAACAAATTTTACTAGTCTTAGAATAGATATATAATTATTTTTTTACGCCACACTACACTATTTTGACGAACTTCCCATGCAAGGATTTAGTCCAGAAAACAGCTGTTTGTCCTTAATCAAATGGGGTTTCATACAGTACTACTGTACTGTAATGAGTTTTGCCGGACACCAATCAGCTGATTATACTGTATTTGGGTGGCAATGAGTGGTTATAACAAAAACATAACCCCTCTTAGAGGTTATGACTAGTGATTTTTAGTCCTTTAGTTGGTGGTAATATAGGGATTTGAACGGATTTAGTAGTATGGCGTAAACTATCGTACGTCACTCGTCCAAAATGTGTTGGCCGGACTCGTATAAAAAAAAACACTACTCGACTTCGTCTCGCACGGGATTTAGGACTAGTAACGTAATATACTATTACCACACTATGATGTTTTTAACAGTTTTACATATAGGTACATTAATTGGTGGCTGAAAGTTACGTTTTGCAGGCCATGCCAGCTGTCATCGTCATTCGGGGATCGAGCAGGTTTTTACATCCCTAGGGCAAAATCAGCTGCCCGCTTTAAATACACAATCAGTATCCATAGTATTGCAATAGAGTTTTTTTATTGTCACCGCTGCCAACAACTATTTATTATTATTTTTGCTGATTCCTCAAATTATTTATCCACATGACCTTAAAGTTGTAGTTGTGTTGACTATATCAGTGTGCAGTGCATTATCATTGAGGTGAATTAGTGGTAATAGGGTATAGTGTGTGGTGGTGAATAATAGCGTTCGTACCACGGACTGAAATGGTTTTGCAGTTCTCGATCGTTTTAAGTCCTCGACCTCGTATCGAACTTAAAAACTACCTTGAACCAGCAAAACCTCATTTTGGCCCTAGGCACGAAATATACTATTAAGTTTAGGCCTAGTAATATTTTTGAGACTGAATATTTTACACTTATTTAAAAGGACCAAACTCAGAAGTGGATTAAAGGGCAATTTAGAAAATATCTCAAACTTTTTGACATAACTTCAAGTACTTTCTCCCCTACAATTTAATATGGTAAAAGAATTGTTTATGTAAAAACCCTGATCCCAAAAAAGTGGTTTTCGAAGTGATGTGTTTGTCTGTCTGTATGTGTGTATATGTGTATGTATGGTACAGAGCTACAGACCACGCCTGTGGTCCGAGTCCGATTTTGATGAAATTTGGTATTTAGGTATCAATCCATGGTCTCTCCGGATGTTTTTTTTTCATTTTGGATTTTTAATAGTGATATTCCATAAAACCCTATAAAATAATGGATGAATAAAATTTTCTCAGAATTGGCCCGAACGATTTTGATTAAAAATTAACATGTTATACTCTTTGACTATGACAAAAATTTTATAAACCCTCTTGCCGTAAAAATTATGGTTCAAAAGTTATTGCAAATTTTGTGATTTTCCCTTTTAAAACGTATTAACTCATGGAAAATCAGATAAAAAAACTACATGGCCAATTTTGATTCAAATTGTGTGCATGTTAAAAAAAATCCAACTCATTTAAATTAAAACTAAACTAACAAATAGTTTGCCACTAGAGTTTTAAAGGGAAATTGTCCATTTAAATTGGGTTAAAAGTTTGATTCAAACGCTTAAATTCCCATAAATTTAAAGAAGTGTCGGGGGCACCCCTTCCCTCCCCGCATTATAAACATAACTATGGGTTAACCCCCAGACCTTCCTTCCGGCATAGGTTAACAACGAATTTGGGGGGGATTCTGCGACGTGAGCTTTGGGGGGGATGGGCACCCCTGCCCTCGGCAAACCTACCTCCTGACACGTCCGTATCTGTGGTAAAACACCAACACCGCCTCCGAGCTCCGAGCACCGATATACTGAGTGGTTTATTATAATTCAAATTCACACTACAATATACTCACGAGTAGGGATTGATCCCTGATCGGGACTATTTTAAAACCTACCCATCAAGTGCGCGTCTGCGGAAAACGCCCAAACTGTTTTCAGTAGTTTACCATATGGCCTATGCATTTCTGGAAGTGGAACTTCGTCCCCGGTTGAAAAAATTTTACATCAATATTTTACAATTCAATCTAGAATATCTCATAAAGGGGGTTTACCCCTTATAGGGATAATTTTCACGTCTACCCGCCACATATGCGTCTATGGAATTGTACACTAGTAAACTACAGTAGCTCCACAAGTGGAATTCAAACCTAGCTACATTAACACCCACCCGTTATGTCAGCATTGTGGAAGTTATCACAGTTATCACCACAGCATCTTCATAGTTGATGGTTTATCCCTGATTGGGATATTTTGTACGTCTGCCCACTTCCGCGTCCGTGGCAAACACCAATATTCTAACAGTTCACACTACAGTATCTCCTCAAGTAGGATTCTATCCCAAAGTGGTATACTTTTACCACTCTGACCCGGCCCACCACGTCAAGTCTATGGGAAAGGCGGTATACAATTAATTGTAACTCACACTACAGAATATTAAAGCTAAATTAATTCATTCTTCAGTGGGATATTGTTTACATTCGCGTCTGTGGAAACCAAGAAAACGTCGAATCACACGACGTAACTTTTCGTATTTGACCTAAAAACATGGCATAGTTATTCATGTTTTTAAGTAAAATTTTATCGAAACAACTGCATTACCTCGGTAGTTTTGAATTTTTTAATGGATTTAAATGCTATTTTCAAAGTTGGGGAACAACACATAACACACAACAGTTCTGAACAAGTAGTGTGAATTGAATCTGGTTTACAGTCGACGATTGCATTTGGAAAAGTACAAACTTGGGGCATTAATTACTAAAAAGGTAGAAGAATAATTCAATCGTAATGTTGAACAATTTAATGGATTGATTTCCGGTTATGTAAAAAATAAGCACAACAGAAATTAAGGTTCCTTCCTTCTCTTTGTAGGCATATAAAACTATTCCATTCCAGGCAAGGACTTTAATGGCGCTGGATTACGATGTAGTTGGCATAAGATTCCATAAATAACAGCAATGTGCAGAAATGAGATTGGATTCCATTCTTGACAATCCTTAAGTGAACTAAATTGGAGATGTGTTTGGATGGATAAAGTGAGACAGAGTTTGTCAATTGTGGATCTTTTCATGCAATATAGGTTTTGATATTCATGATACAGTATATGCATTAGCAAAATGACCTATGGCAAAACATCTATCATCATCTATACCGCGAATTAGACGCAAATCCAATGATTAATTTGAAACTTTGAAATAAATCAGAGAAACAAAAATAGCTCGTTCCTTCCCTTTCTAAAGACACTCAGCGCTGTTCTAAAACGAAAACCATAACTTCGACAACACCGTATTTCTATTTTAATCTCCGAAATAACCAATTTAAACTCATGAAAATATTCAGTCACTTATTACGCTGCAGTCTGCAAAAGAGAATTGTGAAATTTTGTAGTACTAAGCTTCTATATTCATCACGTACGCATGTTATCATAGCGGGGTCGAGGGCAAGGTCAAACCGTGATTGATAACAAGGTTGATAACAGTGTGATGTCACTTAATATAGAGTTGCCTCTGAGGTGTGACCCCCTGCTTATCAGTTTATCGTCTAAAACCGTGCCTTCTTGCATCAAACATTGTAACGATCGCTTGACAAATATTTTGATTTATTTGCCCAATATATCGTGTATATCGGTATGTTTAGAGTTCAACTCTCGAAACTAAAAACATGACACGTGCACAGGCTATTAAACATCATAAACTCTTTTATTTTTATAACCTCAACTATTGGTTCATATTTTAAACAATTCAAAGATATCATTGGCACTTCTCTAAGATTTCTTTTACATATAACAGTTGTTCGAATGCTTTTAGATCAAAATGCTTTACTTTGCTGCGGACGGTTGAAATAGTAACATCAACAGTACTTATAACCAGCGACCGCGGTTTTAATTATGTGGTCGCTGCTTACAACCGTTCGTCGCACGACAGTAGTTATTATAATTACACAAAGGGGTGCATAAGAGTGTCATTTGTTTATTAGGTTCGATTTCATTACATATTAGAAATTGTCAGGTTTTGTAGATTTACGTCCAAGTAGGGGGAACCTGCAAATGTTTGAAAAATATGCATGACAGTTGAAGGGCTATTGAGGACATTGTTCATCATTATTACCAAAAACTGAGATTTGAGACCTGGAACGTCGTGAAAACGTAATTTAAAAAACTCCGAATGCCCTCCATACAAAATGGCGAAGCTTCGACACTTAAAAATAAGTTTAATAAAATAAGTTGTGTATTTCTTCCTTGATACACCCAAAACTTTAACTACTGACTTATCATCACCAAAAATGAACTGCAACGATGTAGGCTAAGTACGATCTTTAAGTTAAGTAGCTTTTTATAACTGTTATAGATCAGCACAATAACGGATACGGACGTGAAAAGAACCAACCATATTCCTGTTTGTCCTAAACTCAAATGTTATATAAGCGAAGGGCGACGTTCGGTAATGGCCAAGGAGTCTTGAGTTACGTCAATTGACTTCCAACGAAGCAGTCCACTTCTCCAGATACGTCCCTGGTTACGATCAGCCAGTTTTTGTGTAACTCTGCATACAATATGAGATCGGTTTTGCACTATGTACTAACATGAGCGTTACGTATCGCTATGAAGGATGGCAGCCCTTCTGTAACGTTTGCAAATCGGAACCATCTGATATTAGACAGCCACAAAGCTATCATATAATACAGTTAACACGCATCCAGTCATATTTAGCTTAAAATACACACCTAGTTATAACATCGACGTAAAAATCTTATCTAATTTTCTATTCCTATAAATAATTGAAATACTGAAGAACTTATACAGTGTGATCGTTGGAAATGTTTTAAAGATGACATGTCCTGTTTGGATAGATTTTTCATCCACTGAATATATTAAACGTTATAAGCTACCCTAGTGCTTTTACTGTTCCAGTCTTACAATATGTGCAGCTTAAAGCCTTGTTAACAAAGATTTACTTGAGAGAGGAAGATTTTCTTGAAGATTTTTTTTTGGGAGAGGAGCAAAGAATCTTTATAAAAAGTACTAAATATATTCACTACAAACCAGACGTGACTTTGTACATTCGGATTTTATTATAATTATTATCATCAGAAGTTTTGAGACGGCACCGCAAAATGTGATTTTAAAGCTGAATATGAATACTATGGGAGAGAAGGGTGGTGCGAGTTGATCTGTGTCCTAGCTTTGTAAGCAAAGATCATCAGAAGTTTTGAGACGGCAACGCAAAGTGTGATTTTAAAGCTGAATATGAATACTAAGGGAGAGAAGGGTGGTGCGAGCTGATCAGCTGTGTCATAGCTTTGTAAGCAAAGATCAGCTGTTTATTTAGTCAGGGCTCATTGAACAACCATTGATCAAGGATATGTGTGAACAGTTTCGAACCATCAACAAGCTAATGACTTCTCAGGATCGAACCGGCAACCTTTGATTGTCAGGTGAGCACTATCACTCGGCTGTAAATTATCACATATGTTCTAAAATACACCCAGACCCACAAATTACGTGTTTTTCTTTTAAAACTTTAATTTGGCCTACTGATTGGTAAAAACATGGTATTCTTGCAAATGCATAATTATTAAGAAAATGGCTTCTTTAAATTATTAAAAGGTTTATGAATATCGTAGCCGACCACCATAGAAAACCAATAAGTAAGCAAACCATTGCTTAACTGCCTGTCGTTTTATTCGGTCCGTTATTTTCTCTGAGATTATTTATCAGCTGCGCTCAAATTTGACCTACTAACCTCTAACGGAAACACTGCAAAAACGTCGTAAATGCATTCGTATTGCAGACAGAGACAGGGCTGGCCAGGAGGCTGCAGTATGGGCAAACCTACAACAACCCACAACCGCTGTCCGCCGTCCGCTACGTCACTGCTGGGAACCTGTTTGTACCGATCTGATGGCGATGGCACATTTAAGATAACTACAGGCTACAAACTGCAATGTATAATAACAGCTTTGCTCCGTCACATTGTCCTTTAAAGAAGAAAAGTCTTCTGCAGAGGTGTTCAACAATTTCGATTGGTAACAGTTTTTACTTAAGTATCTGGATACTTAGTAGCTTCTTATAAACATGCAATACCGCATCGTGGAACAATACAGAAAGAGTTTATTTTTAAATCTCTATTTAGATCGTCGAATGCTGAGGAGTTGTTCGATGTATATCTAACTATTTGATTTAAACTTGTAAAACTCGTATAGTCGTCTCTAGTCTAATACATCGAAGCATATAACACAACTTGTGTTATATGTTGTGTTATATGCTTCGATGGTCTAATCTAAGATGGTGTGATCTTTGTTGAATTCACTCTTGCTAACCTATATTCGGGAAAGTTTCAGAACAAGCTTCGTAAGTGTAATATTGAATATGATTTGGTAACCAGGAGCTAAAAAGTACAATTTCGAAAACGCTAGTCAGCCCCCTTCGAATTATAAACACAGTACCATAGAAAATTTGTCCAGGATTAAAGTAAAAGTTAGTATTCTTTGTTTACTTTCTTTAGGAAAAATACAGTATGGTGCTATATACAGGTATGGTATTATATTAGAAATTACAGTCAATCCTAGCTGGTAATCACCGAATGGAACACCATAGATACATACTGTATAACATAGATATATCAGGATAACTAGTGGACGTGTTAAATACCCTTGAATATACTATTACTTCACTTAACAACGGATTCTTCAAAAGCACGAATCTGGATAAGAAGTCAAGTCTGATAGCAAGTTAAATGTTATCATTATCTCATTCTTTCTATCGAGGGTCAACTAACACGAATGCAATCTTGCGAACGCATACGAAAATTGAGATTTCCTTTATTCATTGCACTTTGGGGTCTATTGTAACAATATCCATCTATACATTACAAGTATCTTAGCAAGAACACGCTATTTCCCTATATAATGATTTGTTTGCAGAGCGATTAAATAGAAGGGTTATCGGAAAAGAGCATCAGAATGTCATAAAGGGTAAATAATAATGCGTGTAGTTCGTAATCACTGTGCTGCTTCGCTAATTTGTGCTACGATTTTCAACTATATGATTCACAATTACACCAATTTAATCATGAGTCCAGTGGTAATATAAAACATTCGACAAAGGATACACCATATCAAATTTTAAAACGCTGATTAATTAGGTATCGTTTAGTATTTAGGAATTGCAGGTTTAAGCTGCAAAATAAATTAGAGTACTGTAACAAGAAGACTACCACAGATCATGAATACAAACAAGTAATATAACCATAGAAAGAATAAACAGCTTGCCTTTTTTTCTCTGGTATAACTTTAAAATGTACAAAATCATGGTTACTACAGTTATATAATTTCCAATCTCAATACAATATTGTAAAACTGTCTATTTATCTATTGTGAAAATAGTCTTATTATTAGATTTAATTAACTGTCCATGATGATAACAATAACACTATTCCTTTACACAAAAAATTAATATGATATGAGGTCGGCATTTTAATTTACTGCCACAACTCACAATCATTTCTTATAATATATAAAGTTATTCCGACTGAATAATTAAACTACAAATTTAACTGCACAACAAAATAAGAGGACCCAATAACGTAATTTTTACCAGTCAAGAAGCAAGTTTTGCCAACGTAGCCTAAATAGTAATGACTACAATGCTATTGTGGGAAAGAGAAATCTCAATTTGAAAGATTGCCAGTGCAAGAAGGAGCTCATTGTTCATCTGGGTTTACAGTTAAGATATTAAAAATAAATATTGAACACTGTTTAACCTTTATTTACCTTATTTATCACGTACAGTTGACTTTTTTCGTTTGATATGTTCGGCGTAATTTGTGGTAAAATTACAGGTAAAACTCGTCCATGAATTTTACAATTTGTATAACAGTTCATTCCTTCTTTTCCAGGATAACAGTGTTATTTAGCTCGATAAACATTAAAGAAGTAGTCGTTATAGGGCCACATACAGATTGGCCAATGGTTTAAGGGTCGTTTCTAACATACAGATTGACCAAAGGTCCTAATGAGCAGGGGCAAAAAATGGGGGCGGAGCTTACAGCAGCGATGTCCCGTGGGGGAGGAGCTTGTCTATTCAAGTCAAGTGTTTGTTAACTTTTTCTAATCTTACCAGTCACAGAGGTGGCCAAGCTCAAGAGACGAATTTTATTTTTTAAAACAATAAGTTTTATGTAAACTGTAAGTAAACAAATGAGGTTTTTACATTCAACTGTAGCTTAATCAAAACAGTGCGGTATTCTAATACAAATAATAGGCTATAAAATCTAACTAATTGCTTATTAACTCACTATCAATTTCTTTTCAAGTACACAAAGTACATTTTTTGGGAGGTCGAGTTGGTTACGAAATTGTTAGTTTGTTTGACCTAGTTATAGCAATAAGGATAATGTTACCATTTAAAAGTCCTGAAATGTCCTTTCAAGATTCAAAACATAAGCATTCACGTTTTTATGTGTATACCCATTGTTTGAAAATTACCTTGAATATCTGTCTTAGTATTTCGCACACGATGTTCATTTTTAAGTTCACAAAACCAATCTAGCAATATTCATTATAGGAGTAGTATTTTAACAAAAGTTAAAAAAAGGAAAAAGATATTCCATTGGAAGTGAAATAACCTGAATAAAATGTTCTACCACAGAGTATAAAAATCTACTCATTTACTCAACATTTACGTAAACCAAAAATTAAAATTCTAAACTTCAAATAATTCTTATTATTTTGCCTTAAAATCCTGAAATAAATAATAATTTGTTATTAATATTCAGTCAGCTACATTTTCAGTTGCCGCTAAAAGAAAATAATAACTCCAAATTGGAGGTATTATTCCGTTTGGATGATATCCTGTGAAAGCATATAACCTCGTCATATTAGCTTTTAAAATTGCATAGTTTGTGCTGAATTCTGTTGTCAATCATCTGAACTTGTTCAAGTTTACAATGAAATTTTGTTTACATCAAAACATATGTCAATAGTAAAATTTTGTTTACATCCATACGAAAATTGGGTTATGTGTAAGTCGGTGATGTTTAAGTTAAATCAAAAAATGTTGTATTATCTATACTACAGTATTATATAAAAATCGAATGGTGTCTGTCTGTATGTGTAATAATTAGTATTTTTGCAACTTCAAAATTGAAATTTAAAATGTCAATAGTAAATTAAAAGATATTTAATTGTGGGAGATGAAGGTATGTATGTCAAAGTTGTATTCGAAGATTTTGTCAGGTTTTCTCATATTAGTCTACACAAGATTTGAAATTAATCAAAACCAAAATGGTGCTATCCACTACTTACCAGATTTAAAAGTTATAACTTTAACTTTTCTATTAAGGCCATAAAAGTTGAATTTTGTTTCTAAAAGCGTTTGCGGATGTGTAACTATTATATGCAACAGTTGTAAAGATTAAAATGTTTCTATTTTGTGTCCTCTTCCCGTTGCAAAGCACGGGTACAACAGCTAGTTTTGCATAAAATGTAAAGAAGAAAATGGTTTACGTTAGATTTTTTGTTTTCATAGCATGTGTCATTAGTATTATTAATCTTTCTGAAGTTTCCTTTGAAGAGATCGCGCACGCAATGAAAATAATAGAGATATGATGAGACATCATGTTTTCACCCTTAAAAACTACAATATATCGTAGTACTAATATTGTGAAATTTTGTGAGTTTGTTCGTTTGTTTGATATCCAATCACACATTAACTACTGGTCGAATCGGGTTGAAATTTGGTATGAAGATAGCTCACATTCCCGATTACCATATCTAGACGTATTCTTATCCAAAAATCATTTCGGGCTCTGCCCCAATGGCTCCATAGTTTCCCATGTTAACCTTATGAGTATTCATATTTAAAATGAATTAAAAAATGTTGTCAGCTTTTTCAATTACACAAGTTGGTTCTACGATATTCAATAGCATTAAAGAGACCACCTCTGTATCTCGTAAGATTAGAAAACGTTGACAAACAGTTTACTTGAATAGACTAGCTCCTCCCCCACACACATCACTGCTGTAAGCTCCTCCCCCATTTTTTGCCCCTGCTCATTAGGACCTTTGGTCAATCTGTATGTTAGAAACGACCCTTAAACCATTGGCCAATCTGTACGCGCGCCGTTATAGAGCTTTCTCTGCGAAGTCCCAGAACCAACCTTTTGTAAGTATTGTTGTAACGGTTATGGAAAGTCGTGGGGACACAGTTATTGTTCTTGAACATTTCTACAACACTTATTGCATAGAGTATGCAACGCTATTAGTTTGTTAGTTCAAGCATTATCATCTTAATATAATAAAGTCTAAGATAAATTTAAAAACTTCGTATCCGAAAATGATTATTTTTCTACTGATTGACTTAAAGGTATACCAATTCCACACTATTATGCTTTAAACTTTATGTTTGGATTAATCAATCGAGTAATACAAACTAGTACTATATTGTTTTAAACAACGAGAATAACAACAAACAGATTTAAAAGGCAAAGTAGCCTTAGTTGCTATCAATTGTAGAGCAATCGTAACAACAGTTGATGCAGCACGAAATCGACCACATATTCAAAATGTACAGCAAACTAATATTTAGGTACAAGTATCGTGATGAATGAATTCTGTAGGATAACTATAATTCCCAAGAGTAAATGCAAATTACCGTATGTATAAGTAAATGCCATCAAACAGCTAGTGGAAATGTGTTTCTGATTGCATGTACAATAATCATTTCCTTTACCAAATGGTCTCTTACGTTTCTGACTCAGATCGATAAGACTCTTTCACTGTTTACACAAAGCGAAAACTAATTAAGATTAGGGTACAATCACACATTAGGTATTCACGGGTGACACACATGCAACCTATTATATATCACGGCTATGAGACAGAAATAGCTATGTTCGCATTATCTTTGTGTATTTACAGGGCATAAACTACCCTGTCAAAGGAAAATACCAATAAAGCAAATTGATATTGACGCTGTAACCACAGTTATTAGAACAGCGATACAGTAAATGAAATTGTAGAGTGTTATATAATGGTTATGGTGTTAATTTGGACCTGTTATTCATACACACGTTATGTTCTTTATATAATAATAATATTTGTGAAATTATCCTAATAGTAGTTCACAGCACAAACCACTTTGTTTAATATATACATGTTGAAAACTCTCTAACGGTGGGCCTTCGTATTGATGATCCAGAGAGTATAAACTGTAAAGATTTCTTTGACGATTGCAGCAACGTATTATTCTATTTTATCTAACAATAGAATTCTGCATCCATAGATTAGCATAGCAATGGTACACAGTTGCAGGGAAGGTTGGGACTTTCTATATTTGTATTTAGAGTCGTGCATTTGTGGTTATGATGTTCAGTTCTTACACTTGTTATGTTCTCAAGCTTTTTTATGTAAAAAATGGCTGCGGATGGAGATGAATTAAAAACAGATCAAGAAAACGTAAACAACTTTTGCGAAATTAACTATAGTAAAGAAAACAATCGTTTACGTCACAAACGACTAATGATAACTTTGACAATTCTCAAACAGTCGGATTATTGGGGATCAAATATGTATAAACGTTTATTCGATTAATCCAGCAACATATATTCAATTTGATCTAAGAATAAAATGTAAAAATACACAGACAGATATAGCAGCGGCGGCGCTGTCTTGTAGTCGCTTTCTAACTGTACAGCTGGGCTGGGCCCTGGGGTCAGTGAAGCAAGTAGGTCCATAGCGTAGTGGTTATGTACTGACGGCGTACGGCGAGAGAAAATTTTATCTTTATCAAATAGAAACTTGGGATTCACGACTGTACGTGTTTGATAATATTCACACCTCAACGTATGGGTTACAACTTAGAACATATCTATGGAATATGACATTGCTACAAATAGAGCATCGTGTCAATATTAGAATCATACGTTTGTGGATATCATAGAGTATAACCACTTGGGATTTATCAAGGATTTATTGTTATTTGCCAGTAGAGCATTTCATAAATATCACAGCTTTGCGTTAGAGGCTAATAAAGAACACCTGACACCTGATATTTTCCTAAAGATATTTTTCTTCGCCAGATTACCACAACATGTCAAAATTTGTTTCGTTAGTCTGTTCTGTTTTTCAGGCTAGACGACCACTGAATTCAAACCTAGATTTTTTTCCAATATGATCACTAAGCTATTTAAAAAATCCTTTTCTTCACAGTGGTCAGTAGTCGTCATACACTACCTCGCCAACCAAGTCATAAAAACGTAACAAAGATGTTAGATTTTGCCAAATGGTAACAATGATAGTTGACATGTAGTGTTGCCGACAGTAGCGAGAATGTGTTTTATAGTTTGGTCGTTTGGTGTTGGTACATTTTGTTTAGCTGCTTGTGTCGTAGCTAATGGTTCAATGAGACCCAGGTGCTATGAGTGCACGCGCAAGGACCGTGGCCACGGCAGCTGAACATGTATAGCACCTGGCTGTCGTGTGTCCCGGGGTAGTTTTGTAAATCGGCAAAGGGTGAAAGAATGGTGAAGGGGAGATCGAAATTAAAATCACGAGTGTGACAGGTTTGCTTGGCATTGGCAAGCATCTGTCGGTTTTGGCATAAACAGCTGAATAATGTGCGATAGCCGAAAGTCGAAACGCAGCCTGCGTAGCTGAGTTGTTTATCGTTCTTGCCTGACAATTAAGAGGAACCGTATTCGGTTTGATGATTAAATTATAGGATTCTTTGTTTAAAAACTGGCCCCAGCTGTTCTTGAACATTAGGCCAATAACAGCTGATCTCAGTAACAATGCTACACAGAGTATTTCACTTCATTCTGCAAACATCCTTCGCTCGTAGCTTTTGGTAAAAACTCACCAAGTTGGCGTTATGTCTGCTGTCACAAAAGCAAAGCTATCAGCGAGATGGAAGCAGAAAGCTGAAAATATACATTCAGCCATTCAGGTAAGAAACACCGAAAGTCCGAGAATATACGAGATATGTCTCACGCGTCGAATTGCCTCTCACGTTGTTCGTAGAAACCCTCTTGCCAGAACATTCCAGAGGCGCGACGTACCTCTCATCATTAAATTATTGTGGTCTGAATTAAGCAAATTTATCATTGGAGTATATGTATGTTTCTAGTAATGATAAGAATACAACTATATCCCTAGCATCGATGATATAGCATCGTCACTGACGGGAAGATTATCCACTATGCTTAAAATGATTAACTGTACACCGTTCTTAGTTGTTCATCATAGTAGCGAAATAAAATAGTATTACATTTACACTGTACGTAGATTATTTGAGCTCCCAACTGTACCAGTTGAAAGAATAATAACGGCAGAACCAAAACATTCCACTCTACCTGTAAAATATAACCTTCAGTTCCATCACACCAGACTTGCTAAAGCAGTAAGTGCCTAACATATGTCAAGGTAATTAGCACCAAGAGCTATCCTGTTGAACAAGCCTGAAAATTTTAGTCGGTTTTCCTTATATGTAGTAAGCATGAAAATTATAGGTATAGAAATAGTATTCCTGCCGTTGGGATTTCGTTCGCATTTCGACATATTATGACTATATTCGAAAAAATATAGATCTATCGACAGTTCTACGGTCATGAATAATATAGACTACTAATTTACTTAAGCTCAAGAGCAGTATTAATAATTGTATACGCACGCGTTAATTTTATAATTAATTAGCATTGCAAGTTTCAGTGTTATAAAACAGTATCACCAATGGGTATTTGTTTTAATAAAATGACGATAAACCACAGTACACACAAAAGGGACTGCCAATAATTATAAATCTAGCTTTCTAATTGATCTGAATATTTTTTCATTGACAAATTGTATTGTGCTTGTTTTGTAATGGACATTTAAAAAAGGTTGAGCATCGGCGATGTCCGTCCTGCGAGATATATTATTCAAACCATCGACCTGTGTATCGACTGAATTAATTCACGTAGTGATTCCTTGAGTCAAAAATAAGGACAAAATCAAGAATAAAGTTTGTTTCCAAAATCGCTGTGTAAAACCATATATCAGCCATTTTGATTTTTTACCTAAACAACTAACTACCAAAATTCAAACCTACCAAGGGATACTACGCGTTTAGTTCAGGGCGTGTTCTACAAGGAAAACATCTACCTTCTAGACACATAGGTTGATCGAAGGCCAGAACTATAATAAAACATGTTCAAGCCCTCCCACAAAAAAAATTAAAAATAAAACAGGATTTTCTTCAATGAATTTACTAATTTTATTATTATGCTTATTATGTCAGCATGATTGAATCACTGCCTTTAATGGGCATTCCAAGCACCGCAGAAATTCAACCTAAAAATAAAACATAGATTCAATTAGATAGTCATCTAAAATTGAATCGCTATAAAAAAGAAGGTTTTTCCAAGAGAAATAAAGAACCAACACGGTATTGCAAACGAAACGTATTCACATCATATTGAACGAAATGCCTTCATATCATATTGACATTGTCACATATTGTCTCTTGCATTTCCAAAGAAATTAAATAACGAGAAAATATCTTTGTGATGGATCAAATATGACTCAAGTATGTGATGTTTCTTTGTTAAAGTCGAGCCAGAATATCTTATTCAAACCTTCTGCCCATTTCGAATTATAAATAAAACAGGGTAATTTATTTATCGTCTAGTCTCTGAAGCACTTAGAAACAATGGATACCAAGGAAGGAGCTTTTATCAACTGTTCAAAACACCAAACATTATTGACTTTGTTCTCATAAAATTCTCTCTCGTCGTCATTCGAGTTTACAGGATTTCCTAACTCGGAGAACTGAGAAGGCAAGCAGGGAGCATTAAATCCCGTTTACGAAAGGTAGAAATGTGGCAACCTCGCATGACACTCAATAGTAAACAACAAGAGAGCGTTCGACTTGGCAACGCCGCAGTCGCTCTACCGCACAACCGTGGGGAAAGCTGTCTTTCTCTCTCTCTCTCTCTCTCTCTCTCTCTCTCTCTCTCTCTCCCTCTCTCTCTCTCTCTCACTCTCTCTCTCTCTCTCTCTCCCTAACCCGCATCCTGTCAGCTTGTAACCACCCCTGCACCTGAGTCCTGGTCCTGGGTAAAAAACTGGAACGGGATGCCTACCACAAGGACAAGAAAGGAGCGACTTGGCGTAGATCCTTTTAACTTCAGACAACTCACAACATTATTAGTAGTCGTGGACCTGGCTACAACAATGTTATTTATTGCATAGACTAGACAATGCATCATCTGGCCAGTTACAATACACAATACTGTATTCCTTTACTATTCAAACCTATGCGACAGAATTAGTTAAATCATCATTGAACTTTTAAAACTAAATTTGCGCAGGTGGCGTAGGGCTACTAGTATTACATATCAAATCAATACCCCAGCCGTAGCAAACCTGCAAACTAAGCGAATTTACACTTGCCTGATTGGATTTTTACATAAATATTTCCGTAAATATGTCAGATTCTCCATAGGATGAATAACTTGGAAAATTTAAAAATCCCCATTTTCTTATATTTTTTTCCCTTAACCACTGGTGTGCAATAACGCTTCTAAATTATTGCATAATAATGCAAGTTCAATACACAATTATTCGTTTTTTAGTTCAACAAAATGGAGAGAAACTGCCAACTACTTTGTTTTGAGAGTCAAAATGGGGAAAACTAATTTTTATTTTACCCCATACATTCCCCCATAAAACCTCATCCACATTGTACAATCTTGCTGGATAGCGAACTCGTTCTAATAATTATTTAGGTTTACAAGTTTGTAACAAACTTAATCAAAATCGGATGATTTTTACACCAGTTTTCTTGCTACATACATAGAGTAAACAGTATATACAATTAACAGGTTGTAAAATTGGAAACAATTGTGCACCCTGAAATTAAAATATATTTTTTTGAAGTTACACGTTTCCGAACTTGGGTAATTTTTAAAAATAAATTTCAGGGTCCACAGCTGTTTCCAATGTATATATCCTAATATAATGTCAGACCTATTTTTTGAAAAATATATTTATGAAATTGTACTGATGGTGTTTCGGGCCTTTGGGTAATCAAAATGAAAAGGTATAAATGGGTCCCAGGTCCAGGTCTTACCATGAGACTTACGGTTATAGCTTATTATTATTATTTCCCTATTGAGGGAAATTCGCTAACAAACTATATACAAAATCGAAAGACAATAGGTTACTAGGTTACAATTCATTTCAGTACTTCAACCAAATTAAAAGTAGTTACAGTACCTATAAAAATTACAGTGGAGCAAAATATTGAAAAAAAATAATTATTTGCATTGTTCATCATCGCTTTGAACCCTGAAATGAAGATATATATATATATATATATATATATATATATATATATATATTCCATCCCCTCAAGAACTTAAATTATATTCGTTTGACATTTCTTGATGTATCCTCTAAAAACATCTTACCTACTCTACTCAATGACTACAGACAGACTGCCGCTACAACAACAAAGGTACCTGATCTGAAATGAGTTTTATGGCCAGATTTTACGTTAATTATTTCTTTGTCTTATACATGAATTAAATAGCAGTTTTGAATTGCTTTGATGCGCCTTGTAAACAAAATAACAGTTGTAAACTGCTTGGTTTTACCCTAAAAGTTAAAATAGTAGTTGTGATTATTTGAACTGTTTTGATATACCCTAGGTTTAATTTGTTAAATTGCATTATTTGAAACCAAAACGATATACTTGCAATAAATGTTCAGTATCTCAGGGAAAACTGAAAATGCAATTGTACAGTATTCCAAACGTACTGTATTTCTTGTTGCGAATACGCTCACACCTTTGGTTGTGAAGTCGAGCGATCTTTGTTCAAAAATTGAGGAAAATCTTGATCCTCCCTTCACTAGTTTCGTTCAGAAAACTTTACTCAATGTCAATGCTAAATAACTATATCGTACTTATGTCAGATATTGTCACCGCCAAAACAAAGCCCAAGGATAAATGCAGATAAAACGTGACGGAAATCCATATATTGTTACTTTTCTTCTGTTATAAAGTATTTTTCTCATAAATGGAGATAAAACCTATAATAACGGGGATCCAGATTCTTATTTTTTTTATTATATAAGTATTTGTCTCAATAGGCATACCCATTGGACCATACCTTAATGTATAGACATAGATTGCATTTACAATTTAATAAACAAAAACTCAGGTAACATGTTGGGCTATTGTAGACAGTAGACACGTTTCCGTGTAGCCTAAAAGTGCGGTCACTCGTTGGGCAGGAACAAATTAAGCAAGCAGGAACAAAGGCTTAGGCGAACAGTTATTACGAGAGAGTAGCCTATAAGTACAACTATAGAAACAATGTGTACATCGATGAACTTAGTAACAGTATGTGTGAATTATTGTGAAGACACCCCACGGACTTTCATGATCAACTATAAAATTTAAGTTTAAACTCACAGTGCTTGCTGATCATCATAACAATGAAAAACCTACATTTCAACAATGATCATTACTGACTGAAACAAAAAAGAAGTGGATTGCTACCATTTCAAGGTCAGGTCATAGATGAAGTAATATAATATAATTAAATTATATTACTTCATCTATTGTTAGGTTTAAAACACCTGTTTACTTTTATTTTCGAAGAACAAAAACAAATTGTAGTCGTGTTAAAAATGAAAGCAGTATCAAAGTACTGTAGTGTTCGACATGGCAACACTGCGGCCCCCTGGTTTGGGTTCTGTCCCGATGGGAGGGGAGGGGGTGGCAGCTGTACACAACAGCTGTGTTTCGTGCTTCCGCCAGCGGGGCCAGCGCCAGTACACACACACACACACACACATACGTGCGCGCGCGCACACACGCACACGTCATTACTTTACACCCCCGACCGCTGGGAATAACGCAAATGAGGAACTGAGAAACTTATGATTGAAAAAGATTAATTATATTGCAATTAGTTTAAAGTATTCAGTGGTGCTGGAGTATAGGGACACAAGACAGTTTTCATGGGGTAGGGCCTATACGCCCTACGAAAGCACGAAAACAGTTTCCATAGGATGATGGGATATAAATATGAGTAGACAGTATCCATAGTGATGGAGAGTAGGCTCCATTGATTATAGAGACGAGTTGACACTATCCATAGGGTATAGAGACAAGAAGACAGTTTCCATGGGATGATGGGATATAAATACGAGAAATCAGTATCCATGGGGTATAGACACAAGTAGACAGTATCTATAGGGGATGGGCACGCAGTCTCCATGGATTATAGAGATGAGTTGTATTCCATGGGGATGGGGTATAGAAACAAGTCATGGTGTATAAAGAAAAGTATACAATATCCACGGAGTAGAGGCAATCAGGCAGTATCCGTGATTTATAGAGACAAGTCGTAAGTATCCATGGTGTATAAAGAAGAGTATACAGTACCCACGGGGTAGATGCAATCAGGCAGTATCCGTGATTTATAGAGAGAAGTAGTAAGTATCCATGGTGTATAAAGAAGAGTATACAGTACCCACGGGGTAGAGACAATCAGGCAGTATCCGTGGTTTATAGAGACAAGTCGTAAGTATCCATGGTGTATAAAGAAGAGTATACAGTACCCACGGGGTAGAGGCAATCAGGCAGTATCCGTGGTTTATTGAGACAAGTAGTAAGTATCCATGGTGTATAAAGAAGAGTATACAGTATCAGTATCCACGGGGTAGAGGCAATCAGGCAGTATCCGTGATTTATAGAGACAAGTCGTAAGTATCCATGGTGTATAAAGAAGAGTATACAGTACCCACGGGGTAGAGGCAATCAGGCAGTATCCGTGATTTATAGAGACAAGTCGTAAGTATCCATGGTGTATAAAGAAGAGTATACAGTACCCACGGGGTAGAGGCAATCAGGCAGTATCCGTGGTTTATTGAGACAAGTAGTAAGAATCCATGGTGTATAAAGAAGAGTATTCAGTATCCACGGGGTAGAGGCAATCAGGCAGTATCCGTGGTTTATAGAAACAAATAGTAAAGTATCCCTAGTGTATAAAGAAGAATATACAGTATCCACGGGGTAGAGACAATCAGGCAGTATCCGTGGTGTATAGTGGCAAGTAGTAAGTATCCATGGTGTATAAAGAAGAATATACAGTATCCACGGGGTAGAGGCAATCAGGCAGTATCCATGTTTTATTGAGACAATCAAAGGCAGTATCCATGTTTTATTGAGACAATCAAAGGCAGTATCCATGTTTTATTGAGACAATCAAAGGCAGTATCCATGTTTTATTGAGACAATCAAAGGCAGTATCCATGGGGTATTGAGACAATCAAAGGCAGTATCCATGTTTTATTGAGACAATCAAAGGCAGTATCCATGTTTTATTGAGACAATCAAAGGCAGTATCCATGGGGTGTTGAGACAATCAAAGGCAGTATCCATGTTTTATTGAGACAATCAAAGGCAGTATCCATGGGGTGTTGAGACAATCAAAGGCAGTATCCATGTTTTATTGAGTCAATTAAAGGCAGTATACATGGGGTATTGAGACTAGTTGTCAGTATTCCTGGAGAAGAGTGATGAGTTTCATCGCTGAGGTACGGTATAGTAAACAATCAGTTAGTATTCGTGGGGTAGAGTGAGTTGTCAGTAATCCGTGGGTATGGAGGCAAGTAACAAATATCCGTAAGTTAGAGACTTGTAGTTGGCCATTTCCCTGAAGTTTGAGTCAATTGGTCACAGTTTCCATGAGGTAGAGGGACGAGTTATCAGTATCCCTAAGGAGTTTAGTAAGAAGCAGTTTGTTTATCTAGGTTTTAGAAAGAATATGGCAAGTACACATGCCCCTGGGACCAAATGACAAGATTTAAGGGTCTGGGCAGGCCCACTTTGTACCGAAAAATTGACTGACTGGGCTGTCAGCATTTTTGACCTCACTGCACCAAATTTCACAAAGAATACTTTTTACAATATTGCTTTGATTAGTTTGCTTAGAAAACCAATACAAATATAATAACTCAAAAAATTGATTAGTATTTTGACCTTCAAACAGTGATAGAACGTGTTCTCAACTACAGCAATTCAATTTTGACAAACTTTCCCGGGGAAGGGCCCCAGACTCAAGGGGGAGGGATAGCTAAAGCTATCAGCCCAGGCTGCTATTCACTATGAAGTCAGTCATGAGTCTATGGGATAGTATGGGACAAGTACTTAGAAATCTGGAGTAATGTATAGTAGTAAAGTAATTCATCAAGTGTCTGCAGCAACACACAATATAAAGTAAAGCTGCCAAGTAGAGGGTTCTGATGACACTGTGAGCCCAGCCCAGTTTTAACTTAAATAATTTAAGTGGGCTGGTACTCCCTTTCCCTATAATGATATTTTATGTCCCTATACACAGGAAACACAGCAACTAAGACAATGGATTTTTTGTCACTTGTTTTTTGATAGCCATTTATACAGTCAATGGCAATAGTTACCATCTAACACAGGGTTCTTTTAAAAATATTTATTTTAAGTAAACTAATTTAAAAAATTTTGTAACATGCAAATTCAAAGTTGTGTAAATTCACTGATTAAACACAAATAATAAGCTATATGTAGGATATGCCCAAACCCCTTAGGTTCGGATGTGTGGCTTTATCTAATAGCATTTGGTCAGAATTTGAAATCTTTAGGTTATATGCTGTTATTGTTTCAAAGGTATATTTTCATTTGGTGGTAAATATTAATATTTGCAGAAAAAAACAGATCAACTGTGTCTGTTATAGTAGCCTTCTTGCAGGTGGCTGCTACCCCTAAATCCGGATCCACACGCAATGGTAAATCCAAAGGCTTGCCTCAAGGCGAACCCATGGGCGCCTGCAGGATTTGGAACAGGGTGCTGCAATAGACAACAAACATCCGTTTGGAGGCCTTTCCCGGAAAATGTTCTGAAAATAGTGTGTTTTAAAACACATTTTTATGCTGTTTGGTAACTCATAGAAGTAACCAAATAAAGATAGTATATTGTGTATCAAGAAGGGGTGTCATAGTTTTTTTTTTTAATGCCAACGTTAAACATTAAGAAGCTATTTAAAGATAAGTTATTATGTATAATTTATATGGTTAAATCCACGAGCTAAACAATTAAATACCCCCGCCGCAGAAAACCTGTAGACTAAGCAAATTTTTATTTGCCTGATTTTATTTTCAATTAAATATATTTCAATAACATTAGGTTTAACGAGTACCTAGTCATTGCTACTACAGGGAGGGTAATAAAGTGTTTTTTTTTTTTTTAGTAAAACATTAATAGCTTTAAAAAATAAATAGATTTGCCAAGTTTGATCAAAATATATCCATAAACAAGCAAACTACAACAGTTTACTTATTCTCCATAAGAATGACATGGGAATTTTAAATTTAAAATTTTTTGAGATTTCTCCATAACCAATGGTACAAAAACACTTTATTATACGAGACGTAGGAATTGGCTAACTCAGGAACTCGCTAACTCGGTCGTGTGGCGGAACTGGCTAACTCTGGAACTGGCTAACCGTCTCAGTCAGGAATTGGCTAACTCCGGAACCCGCTAACTCGATTTTGTCTCGCGGCGGAATTCGCTAACTCTGGAAGTCGCTAACCCGGCCGCGCCCACTGCTCGGAGCGTTGCCAACCTTGTACGACAAAATAATCGTACACTGCCGTATTTCAAAATGTCAGTGTCTATAAAGATACAGTAAATGTAATTTTTTTTTTGTTATCAATTCCACTTTTAACAGATAACTAGCCCAAAGTAATTAAAAGACAATTAAAAAATCATGAAAAAGTGTTTTTTATTAAACTGTACAATGGCCAGTTAAATGTTTATGATTTCGATCTTAAATATAAATGCCATCAGTATAAAAGAAAATAATAGAATATGAAAAATATTCAAAATTTAGTTTAATTGGTAATAAATAATTAAACCTCTACAAAAATAAGCTAAAATACACGCAAGTTCTTAAACACGGAAAACAGATTTAATTGTAATGTCGTAATAAACCAAAACCATTAATTAATACAGTCATCAACCATCGTAACTTTCATAATTAATTCATAGATTTTAAATTAAATGTTCGTCGTTGAACCGTCCAACTTACGTGTACAAATATGATGACATAGACTAAGTTTTTATCTAGGCCTAATAGTTTGAACCAAAGCATTGTAGGCCAATTAGTAAATAGTTGCCTAATTCTAAAATGTGTTGAATTTTTTAGCAATAATGTTACATGTTTTAAAACAGTTTTTAGATTGTACACCTAAGCACCACTAGTAAAAAATAGGAGAAGATATAATATTCATATAATAAAACGTGACAGGGTTATTTTAATTCACGCTTTTTAATAAACTAATTGACGGATTTTCCTGATTTGAGTGTTGGGTTTCCATAAAGGTATGCTTTCACAAACGATATAAACTATACCAAGCCATTGCTCGGTTCACCGTTCCCCAGTACTAAGCTACACAATAGACAATAGCTTTGTTTTTGGATAAGATAGAATCAGCCTGGAAAAAAACTCCAGACTTTTAAAAAGTAGGCCTACTGAAAGACGTAAAATTAATATTAATTCAACAAAATTAAGAGGATGACCCGGGTTCTACACTAATAGCCTACGATAAAAGAAATTTACAAGTTGTATTTATGCATAGACTAACTTTTAATGCAATCCATGAATACATTAGGCCTACCACTTTATAATGTATTGATAAATATTTATTTAAATTCAATAGCTCTATTTAAAAATACATAACCACTACAATGTAATTCTGTAATGACGTTTAATGTGTAAATTTTATTATGATTTATGATTTAAGGCTACTACAAGCCCAGTATATAAAATACGAACTCAAAAATTTTATTTGCAGAAGTTCACAAAATGGTATTTATTCTAATAAAAGAAACAAATGGCGGACTACGAAAATAGACATTTCATAACATGTAATAGATCCAAATTAAATGTGCATTTTTATCTTTTTCATACCAATAAGCTACTATTTAAGTAAGAAACCCACATATAAAACATACTCCCTTATATTAGTACATTTCTCATCCTTATGGATGATCTGAAGACAGTTGTATTGTTAGTTCTGTCCGGTGTACTGTCTTTAGAGGTCGTGTTTTGTTTACAATTGTTTCTTGTTTTCAGTAATTTAAAACCTCGTTTAACCAAATAAAACGTTCTAATCACAACTAATAACCCGTCCCCTAGTTATATAACCAAACAGTAAGGAACAAATCATGAAGTTAACTATAAAATAATAGAAACACAATTTTGTCGACACTAGCGATCAGTGTCACCGGACATGAACTAGACACGAAAAACGAGCTTCAAAGTTTACAATGGGATGTAAAGTTTACTTGTGTTGGTTAGTCTATGGTAAGACTATAATGCATTTTCCACCCTAATAATCATAAGAACTTCTCTGTGGTTAAACATACTTCAAAATATATTTATTTTATCGACTACGTTGCTCTTACTCCTAATTAAGCGTAGGATACGACATTATGGTGCCGATACGATATAGGTACTACACTTTCGGCAACACTGGCCAAAAATATTCGTGCTTGGCTCCCATTGGACGGCCCGCGAGGCTTCTGATTGGGAGTTAGCGAGTTCCGCCGAGGGACCGAGTTAGCGACTTCCGTACGAGGACGGAATTCGCTAACCCGGCTCTAGAGCGGGTTAGCGGGTTCCGGAGTTAGCCAATTCCGAAACCGAACAAGTTAGCGAGTTCCTCTCATCGACCAAATTTGAAGATAGGGCATTTAACATGGGGTTAGCGAGTTCCAGAGTTAGCCAATTCCGCGGACCCTATTATACTAAATTATTTGTTTTTTAACTTATCAAAATGATCCAAAGAGAAATTGAGAAATGTTATGTTTTGAGGGTCAAAAATGAGAAAAAGCAGTTTTTACCCCACAAATTCCCCCATAAACCTTGTTCCGATCATGCTGGTTCGCAAACTCATTCGATTAAATGTAGGTTTACACATTAGTACCAAATTTCATCAAAATCGGATAATTTTTGTTCAAGTTATCGTTCTAACGGACACACACACACACACACACACATATATATATATATGAATATATATATATATATGAATATATATATATATGAATATATATATATATATGAATTTGAACGGAAACAAAAAGTAAATCGGCTGCGGGTCCAGGTCTTACCATGAGACCTACGGTACCAATAAAATTGTGGAGTACATATTCTCTAAATATTATTGTACGGCGCCAAAAGTTTGCTAGGAGATTGCTACTCTTGGATCTAACTTGCCTAACAAAATTTGGTTAAAAAACTGCAAAGTATCAGTTTCCGTTTAGCGCCCAATTAATAACTTTACACAAATAAATTTATATTCTCCAGGTATAGTACTGAGGATAAATTATGATCAGGGTAGAAAGCAACTATGCATATTTTCTCATTAATAATGTCAAAACAAGTAGCAGATTTATATATTCTCTTCACATTTTTTATCACTATTAACTTAGGGTATCTTCAAGGCTGAATCTACAAATATTAAGTTCCTCACATAACTTTACCAGACAACCCTTTATGCTGTAAAGGGACTAAAATCAGTTATAAGGTCAGGGAAGCTAAAAAATATAAAACACAAAAGTTGAAAATGGCATAATATAATTCTGTGTGAAGTAACAACATTCCTTTCATTAAGCATAATCAGGTTAATTCTTATACAACCATCAGTAGAATGAAATATAATGGAAATGTTAAATTATGATTAAGTGATGACATACAGTCCACAATATGATTATGAGTTTGAAGAATCAGTGTAAACTAATAATGGTAAAAATGAGAAAGGTGCTTTGTTCATTGACGGGTAAGTAGTACAGTATTGCATTTGTATTTGTTTTGAACCAACAGAAATGAGAAACAGTTTCTGTTAAATCGTACAACCCCAAAATAATAGCATACTTTGCTCAACAATTAGTTTAACAAAAAACAATTAAAAAATAAATCTAATACTTATGCCTTATAACTACAAAATATCACAAGAGCGAGAATGTGGTCATTTAGGGAGAAATTTTGGTTTATTAGCCATAAAATTATTCATAAAAAACTTGCTTAACCCAAGTCAGAAAACAGAAATTGCTTAGTTAAAACATAATAATGTCAAAATGAACATTGCAAATGTTTTACCAAAGTGAAATACCATTAATCGTAATTTTTATAAACTAAGCTCTGAAGGATGTTCATCAAACAGCACAGGTGAAAAAATGATACAACTCACGTTGGATATTCATTGATTAAAAAATAGCACAATGAATTTGACTCTATTGAAATTTAGGAACACGAGTGGTCAATACAACGAACCACTTCACAATTAAAAATCAGTGTCTAGCATGTCATCAAAAGTCAAATTGTGAGTTCATTGTACTTATAAGATATTTTCTGATACAAACCACGAGATTAATTTGAATAATAGTCTCTTGCTTCTTAACACAAATAAATATTCAGCGAGGAGAGATCGTTTCTGCTATGGTAAATTACACGTTAAATTACAGTCGCTTAGCTATATCACAAGATCTGTACACAGTCCACACGTGAGGCTGAAGATATCTACATGTCCACTTTGTCCCCGTCAGATGCTGCCACTGTACCTTGTCTTCGTTGGTAAAACAGGACATAAGCGCTTTCCGACTGAAAAACAACACGTATAAGTCTAGCTCAACATACAATAATACGAGGAGGAGGAGGGGGAGGAGGAGGAGGAGGAGGGGGAGGAGGAGGAGGAGGAGGGGGAGGAGGAGGAGGAGAGCAAGGAGGGGGAGGAGGAGGGGGAGGAGGAGGAGGAGGATGAGAGCAAGGAGGATGAGGAGGAGGAGAGCGAGGAGGAGGAGGGGGAGGAGGAGGACGAGGAGGAGGAGGAGGAAGCAGATTTAATATAAAACAAACGACAACTTAATTATTAACAACTAATTACAAGATTTAACACACTGAAAAAAATATGATCGAAGAACAAACAATCCTAAAGACTGACAAAGAGCCAAATTGAGACTGAAAAATACAATGAAACTAAAAAAAAAACAAAAAAGGTAGCGTTTTTAAAACCATGTGAAAAGCATTAGTAACAGTAAAATAGCAGTGACATCTAAAAAGTTCTGTCAGTGCTACCTTTAAGAAAAGTGGTTTCTACAATCCAAATGTCATCCCCTTTGGCGAGGTCTCAGAAGCATTCCTTCTTTGGAAATTGTACAACCATAACATTCATGTTAAAACTATCATTGGGGTAGGATGTACTAATATGAGGGCTGTCTATAAATTAAGCCCCCACTGAGCTCCCGTCGTGACCAAGCAAGCTAGTTGAAATCTAGGCCAGCACCATGTTCTTCACTTCATCCACCACGAGTCTAGTCAGATCCTACCCCGATGCGGCGATTAGTCTTGTTAAAGTAGCCAAAAACGATGAGGAGGAATTTCAATGCTAAGTATGAGTCGTGTTCTACGATTAGATTCCTGTCATTTAAGGTATCAAGTATCAACCACAGTGGATGTTCATAGCCAACGATATAAACAACTCATGGATCGCTGGCTCAGTGTTGGCCGCGCGGTCTAGCTTCCCCCACCATCTACTGGCAGAAGCCGACGCTCAATACACAATACACTCACAATTAAAAAAACACATTTCTAGTTGCTGCTCTGTTGAAATATATAGGGATAAAATATTGCTAACGCTTGTCAAACTCTTTTTACTATTTAAACCTTTATATCTGTTTTGTTTCTTGCAGAAAATAGCCCATCTGAATTCTTTAAAACTACAAATTCACTAAACCCGATTTGTAGATGTTTTTAGAAAACTGATATTGCTAGTTCCAAATTAATTGTTCATGGTAACATAATAAGATAATAATAATATTCCAAGGAGAAATAGAAAGTTCAATATTTTAAATTGAAATTCTATTTTATTAAACGAAAAAGTAGTACATAAACATTTAGAATAATTTTGCAAAGTTTTTTTTAAGTTTGCTAATTAATTAGTTTGCTCCAGACGTACCGTTATGTTCGTAATGTTTGACCTAAACACGATACTTTTTTCAATGTTTAATGACGATGTATCTTACAAAATAGGTCACAAAAAAGAAAGAAAAAAGAAGGCCTATCACGTTAATTTCAAGCATAAATCTGCGGTAAAAACTAATTAAATGTATTCGGGTTTTTAAGAGTTCAAATGTGTTATTTTATGCAAGAAAAAAAGAAGACATAAAGTTTAGACTAGTAAAAAGAGTTTGGCATGCATTTGCAATATTTTATATCTACATATTTCAACAGAGCAGCAACTTAAAAAGGCTTGTTTTACAATGGTGAGTGTATGGGCTGCGTCGGCTACTGCCAGTAGATGGTGGGGGGAGCTAGACCGAAAACATACTGCCATACTGATAGGGAACGTCTCTATGACTGTCAAGGTCATCGGTAAACCCTGGTAGTCTGAAACACACCGATCAGCGAGCTGGGTTTCCTCAAATCTAAGTACTGTCTAATGGAAACTGATAAACACACTGTGTGTCTCGGGAAAATGTGTACCTCCTTCTGTGAACTTCCAATGTGCCTCTTATGCACATTTCTACTCCTACACATTTTTCTACTTCAGGTCAGCTCAAAGAGTAACCTAAGCCTTCAGGGCTCGTGGCGTTTCAGGCATTCAATTCCTTTATCACCTAGATCGCTTCCCCATCAAGGTCGAGCTTCTAAGTGTAGAAAATACCCTGGACGAACGAGAGTCACAAGTCAAATAATTGTCCTCAACCTCGGTCATCGGAATGACCGTGTCCACCGAAAACAGTCTTACATGTTGTCGGGCCTGCAGGCTGGACTTTTTCAACACAGGCAGTGGAAGAGAGTGTGTTCCGTGTCGTAGGGAGTGCCTGGGCAGTGGATGCAACCGGGCGTCACGGCTTTGCCCATACTGAGCAGGTATGACCGGGAAAACCCGTGACCGGTCAGAAACTGGATGATCGGGTATACCCTCGGGGACATAGCCCCTAAACCAATTTCCCGTGGCCCGTTTCCCAATTGTTGTATAATTGTTTTTAGTATAATTGGGAACGGAGTGCCTAACCCTAGAGCACAGTTAATGACAGCTGTCTTCATGCTTTTCCAGGATAATTGGCTCATCTGAGAGTGATGCAGGGTATTTAATAATTGAATGCCTTGGATGTTGCTCTGTGAATGATGGATGTTTTTTCAACATCAGGAAATAAATTTATTTTACATGTTTATAATCGTTTATTGTTTTTCTTGCTTGGCACTAATACTTTGTATCTTTGATAGATTTTTAAACTTATTATAGTGGCTTTATGAATGTATTAATACAAGTAATAAATAAATAACTAAATTATCAAACTTGTACCTGTACGGACGATGCTGAGATGGGTGTCACCGAGTTGTCATTAAAGCAATACCACTTTCCATCCCTGAAGCTCTTACAGTTGGCTGTATCTAGACAAAAGAGATTAAAACATAAAAGGTGCTTGATTATGCAAAGAATAGTGGAAACTTATCAAAGATGTAAACTTAATAAACGAGTAATAAAACAACAAGATAACCTTATTCTTTTATTGATTACAAAAATATTGCTGATAACAAAGCTTGTTTTGTTTTAATCTTGTTGACTATTGTTATTCTAAAATAATCATACAAAAATTTATTTTAATAGTTACGTGATGTTTAATTAGTCACAGTATGCTCAAGATACAATAAAACAAATAACACACTCAACAGAAAGTTACAAAAACTCTGTGTAGACAAGATTAGACTAAGTAAAGAGGCAGATAACCCGAGGTAGATTAGGAGTTTTATAACCAAGCCTTTTGAATAATAGAAAAAACCAAGGGGCATGAATTTGGATTTTAGACAGATTGAATAAAAAAGGAAAACAAGTTCAAGAAAATGCCCACATTATTTATCTTATTAGTTTTAAATCGTTAATTACAATCATATTTAACTAAGAGAGCATTCTCATTCTAGTCTAGACTAAAACGTCTAACTGATTTTAAGTAGCACCAAACAAAATTTCTATAATCTTTGACCATAAATTCCTGATAAGCTTTTTAGTAGGGATGGGATTCTCGATTCCACCAATTCTCGGCTTTGGAATCGGAATCGAGAACCGATGGCTAGAATTCGCTCGACTCGTCTGCGAAGATCCGCGCGATCGGAAAAATTACTGCTGATGCCGCAATCGCTTGAGACAAATATGATGATTCTGTGACCGTAGGAAACGGTGATGATGTCTACATGGCTGCTGGAGACTGTCAGAATGCAGCTGCGATTGGGGAAGACGACGATAATGTCTACATGACTGCGAGAAATGTTCATGATTTTTCCGTGATCATGGAGGACGATAATGATGATCATACTTTTTCATACCTGTATTTTGACACTATTTATGTATGTTATTTGCCACTTACAAATAAAGATTATTTGAATTTGAATTTTTGAATTTGATGTTCCATCACCTTGGGGGTTATTCAGGGGTTTGCCGTTACGGAGGGAGACAATAACGATGTCTACACAACCGCCTGAAATGAACAAAATATTGATGCGATTGTGGGAATTTGTTGCTGATGTTTCTGTTACCGTGGGAGATTTTCAGGATTTTTGCCGTCACCGTGGGACAATGACTATGATTACACGGCCGCAGGAAATGATCAGAATTTTGCCACGACCACGGGAAACAATGACGATGTCAGACACAACCATAGGAATTTTTTTTAACATAATGGAATCCGATTTCAAAGAATCAAAATCGGAATCTAAAATTTCTGGAATCACTAGTTATTAACTTTTATTAAGATGTGTATTCATATGATTTGAAATAATTAACAATGAAATAATTAATGTAAAATAAGTTACTTGCTCATTTGATATTTTAAACTAAAGTAAACATTGTAGACTTACAAATAGTTAAGAAATGTTATTAATTAGTCATAAAATAGGAAAACCCAAGATAAATGAACCTTGATGTATAAATTATCGCTAAACAAGTAAAGAGCTGTAAATACTTACAGTGTCCTGACATGAGGAATTCGTAGTGGTTACAAACTCCAATCAGATCGTAAATCAGGTTTTCTTTATGTTTATTGACCACATAATGGTCTATATTGAGTCCCGTTAGAGGAAACTCTACTTTGGTATCAAGCTTTTCTTTTCGGGTTTCATTAAAAGCAAATCTTTTCAGGTGGAAGATCAGAATGTTGGGCAACTTCCACAGATCAAGTTTCTTTGTTGCCCTCTTTTTCATGTTGCATCTGGGACAGTGCCTGCAATTTTTGAAGAACAAAATCAATTTTATTTTTATACATAAAAGATTACAGTCCAACCTTGGTATAACGAATCTTAAGGGTCCGAACAGAATATTCACTATAGCAAGGATTTTGTTAAAACAAGGTTCGTTACATTGAGGTTAGGTTTGCAGGAATTTCACTACGTCGAGGTTTAGAAGCAGCATCTGTCAATATAGGTTGAGATTTGACCTCATTAAAACACAAGTAGCATAGGCTACAATACTTTACAGTACAGTGTTTACATTGTAAAGTAGAACCTGGATTATACGGGGTAATGAAGGGGAAGGGAGACTACAGTGATAGTAAAACCACAGTAAAAAAAAACCATTGTATAAAAAAGATGAAAAACCTATGAAACACTGTAATACCGGTACTTTGTAAATAAAAATGTCCATTAATGTCACAATTTTTATCAACAAAATACAATATTACGCAATCATATATTGTGCAACCATGACATTTCTAGTCATTGACCTTGGTTCAGGTAACAAACTGTAAGTTTAAAATCACAGCTAACTCTAAACCACCTAAAACCTAGCCAAACACTGTACTGTATAGCAATAAACCTTGTAAAGAACAGAACAAAACAGAAGAGTTTGGTAAGCTACTGCTCGTGGTTGGACGATAGGCTACAGTACTGCTTTATCACAACAGAGGAATGTCAATAATAATCATCAACTTCAACTATAGCATTGGTGTTGCCTTAGTTCAAACAAATCTTATTGAAAACAATAGAAATATAAGATAAGTCATCATAAAAGTGTATGATCATAGCCAACTTAAAGATAATAAAACACTTGTAACAGTAATAATTAGTACATAACAAGTAATAAAAAGGCAGGTTAAGATAATAATGTTGCTATTCTTAATTTTTGCTTTTATTCTTCTATTCTTTCTTAGGGTTTTCTTCATCCAAAAATTCTACTAGTCACTTATCAAACAATCACAGTTTACTAAACATTACGTCGTCATCAGTTCTCAGTGAATGAAACCAGTTGTGACATAGCGCACAGCGACAGAAGACAGAGAGTTGTGTAAAACGGAGCAGAGGAATAAATGTTAACGCAAGCCTTGACGTCACCTTTCCATTTCATTTGATGAAGAAACTGATTTTTCAAAAAGAATAATGTGGCGGGGAGGTTCATTATATCAAGGGAACGACGCAGACAATTCATTAAGTAGGCCTAGAGGTTAAATTCGCTATGTAGAAGTTCTGACAATGATAAATTCGGACAATGATAAATATTGCGGGTGTCTTATTTTAGCCGGGATCATGAAAAATTTGTTAAACCAAGGTAGTTATATGGTTTGTTCGTTATGTAGAGGTAAAATATACATCCAAGAAAGAAAAAAAAGAAAGAATTGTTTCTTATGGACAGTTCTAGGGGATTTAAAATATGTCGTTATATTAAGGAATTTGTTATATTGAGGTTCGTTATATGAAGGTTAGACTGTATCATTCACTCTTGGATAAAATTGTATCTCAAGAATGAAACAATATGAGCGTGAAAATTGGCAAGGCGGTACTACTCAACATATTTTTAGGATTTTTTTGTGAGGATATAGCAGGCTTACCCGATTCAGAAAGAGTTTAAACTGACACAAGAGACACAAAACATTAGAATATTTCACTGTCAATGACAGCATTTTCAACTAAGGAAGAGAGATATTTCTTCAGTTTTCGTCTAAGATAATTTAGTATCTAAATAATAGACTAAAGAAAACTCTCTCTTCCTTAGTTGAAAATGCTGTCCTGACAGTGAAATACTCTTAATGTTTGGTGTTTCTTGTACCAGTTTGGACTCTTTCCCATTCAGGTAAGCCTGCTATCCTCACAAAAACTCTAAAAACCTAGGCCTTTGTACTCTATGTAACATCATTAACCTTCTACACAATTTTCTCCATGGTTGCTTTGCTCACCAGTCGGCGGGCAGTGACGAAACTAAGGTGATCCTCAAGTTTGGCCATGCCATTATTGAACAATAGGTTTAGGACAACTTTTATTTTTTTATTTTAAGACATCTAGGAATTTTTTGTAAGGGAACAGTCCAAATTCTGTTTTTGTTACCATCCAACGTTGAACTTTTTCTTGGATAGCCTTATTTATTGATAGTCTGATTACAAATGGCATTTGAGTCTAGGAAAAATCTGCTTGGAATCGAACCAGCAACCTTCAGATTTGAAAACGACCACTAAACCTCTCGGCCAAACAGACATTTGCTGCAATTGTGTAAGTTAAGCTGCTGACATAAACTAACACGCTGAGTTTGAATTGTTACTTGAATTTAGTATGCAGTAATAAAAATTTATCATTTTCAATTTTTAAATGATTTCAAAATAAAATTATTTTTGACAAGTATTGAGCCGTACCATGCATTGTTCTCGCCAAGTTTCTCTGTGGTAGTGAAGAGAGTGAGGCAGTCCTCTAATGTTGGCTTGGGCGAAGGTCTGAGTCCGTTGGTGTGATCCTCAATTACAACTGGTGATTCATGGAAGAACTCTTGCTTCGTCTGCCGGGAAACTTGGAGAGCCAACAGCTCACGGCCAAAACTTTCTGTACAAAGCAATTGGTTCAATATTAAAGATTTGTTTCGTATACCACTGACTTTAGGATAAGTACTGGCATAGACTCATATCTATATGGACTAGCTGCAGAAAGAAAACGATAACAATCCAGTTATTATGTAACAAGAAAAATAATAAATCTTCTATGCATCAATTGGACCTTGGAGTTTTTTCATACTGGGCGAGGCCAAGCTGTTGTAAATACTTTAATAAATATAAATATATTTGGAGGTATGCGAGGCTGAGATTTTCAATCGAGCCGAGCCTCAAGCTTTTGTCGAGCCGACCCTCAAGCTTTTATCGAGCCGAGCTTTTTTTATACTATAAATAAACGTAATTACAAAAATAATAAGTTAATCAAGCCTAAACCTTTTTTAAAAATACAATATATGTTAAGATGTAGAATAAAATATAAATTTTTTAATTAAATTTCCCCTAATTTTAATTGCTTTAAAAGGCATTTTTTTCAATAAAATGGTATTTGAGTAAAAATCTAGAATCGAGTTGAGTAGTTGTGAGTAAAGTGGGCCTAGGCCTAAATAAGTTAGGTTGGTGTTAATGGCTGTTTTCATTTAACTATTTAATTTTAAGTATACCTATAGAAAATTTTTTTATTTGACTTATATGGTTACTAATATCCTAGCATTAGGCCTAATAAAAAATTTTGCCAAGCCTACTTGTTGGCTGCACCATTAAATTTGCACATCACTTACTGTGTGTTATATTTATACCAATTATATACCAGTTATATTTATGCCAATTCTTCCTCCTCACTAACATTATAATCAACCTAGGTAACTAATAATCTCTGAAGCTGAAAAGCTTTAATTTATGCCAGTTTGTAACCAAAACCTTTATCCCAAGCACTAAACAGCATCAGAAAAAAATACAAATTACAAAATTATTTGTAGTTTGAAAGTACAGTAAATAAAACGTTAGTGAATCACAAAATCAACAAGTTTTTAGAAATAACAATTTTGAACTTAACACACTTTTCACAGAAGATCCATTGGTCATACAGAAAAGTTTACTGTGCACTTAGATTCACCTTGTTGGTTACACCGCAGCAGCTACCTACGCACCCTGACAAAACTCAACACTAGTCTTGTTCAATAACCGAAACTATCTAAAACTGAATGTGATGCACATTTCCAGACAAATGTTCTACCAAAATCCATGGCAGTATGGATGTAACTTAAACTAATTACCTCCAAGGCAGGTATTGTTCGTAAGCAATGCAAAGTTAAATGTATAATACAGTGTTTCCCAGCCTTTTTACAATTTTCAAGACTAAATATTTTACCTACCACAGAGTCTTGTGGCAGTAATTATGGATGGAATATATTTGTTATTTATTAAAGTTGGTCCTTCCCCGAGAAAGTTATATTATCACAATTTGAATAGCTAAGTGAAGTACTGGGCACCAGGAGCAAGAGTTTTAGTTTAATTCATATTACTTGAGTGCTATTAATTCAAATGCAACTTAAGTTTTTACTTTGTTGATATAACAAAATAATTTCCTTTTTGCACTAATGTCTTGTTGAGTACGAGAGTGGTTCGGAAAGTAACCTCCGTTTTTCTATAAATCAATCACAGAAGTAGAAACAAGATTTTTATTGAATGCATCTTAAAACTATGCCTTTCTTCTACTTTTCAACACAGTTTCCTTGGACACTTAAAAACTTATTATATCTATAGACTAACTTAGGTTCTTCAGAGTTTCAACGTACGAATACACATTGATTGTTCCACCACATTCCATAACCTTTGGAATCCCAAAACACAGTTGCCATGAGCTTTTTTTGGAAAAATCTTGCGGGCTTTTGTTGGTTTATGGGGCGATGCCGTATGACCCCACAACTTAGACTGTTCTTTAGTCTCAGGATTCACGTATTTGACCCAGGTTTCATCGCCAGTCACAATTTGTTTCTAAAAAATATCTCCTTCCTTGTCGTATCGAGTCCAGAGCTGAGGTTATTCGTTGAGTCTTGTGCTTTTACGAAAGGATTTTTGGGACCCACCAAGCACAAATTGTATGCGTCCACTGTCACGAATCTTTGCGTTGATTTTCTCAACCAGTTCATCACTGACCACAGATGGCCTGCCACTTCTTTTATCATGCACGTTCGTTCGGCCATTTTTAAACAAGCTAACTCATTCCCGAACTACTTCTTCACTCATTAAAACTAGCGCTCAAATGACCTTTACACTACGGTACCACAGTTGGATGTAGAGTGACCTGCGACACGCACAGGCGCAAGAATGGTGGCACTATCCCCTCAACTTCCCACGCAAGAAGCAAGCTGAGGTTATTTTCAGAACTGCCCTCGTATATTTACAATGTGTGAAAATACATGCTTGCCAATGGGCCATGAACTGACACTAACACACCAGCCCAAACAATCCTGACATACAGTAATATTTGTAAGTACAGTAGAGCACTGATTATTCAAAGCATGGTCATCCAAAACATCGGTTAACTGAATGGAGGAAATGAAAAAAGTATCTAGCTTAAATCTCCCTCCCATCACCAGTTCGGCGAGCGACTGCTGCCCAGGTGTTGCCTTTGTCGAAATATTCTCGTCTGGTTATACCTGTGCGTGCCATTTCCACTCTGTTCCCTGTGTCTGTTGAACACTATTTGGGTTTTTTTTTTTTAAATTATGATTAACAACGTTTTTGAAACATAAACTCGTTGTGCTTAGTGTTTCTGAAAAAACTTTTAAGATATCGAAGCAATTCAAAAGGTGAAAATGAATCTAGTTTAGCTCGGGAATATGGAGTTGGAAATGTTTTGATATCTGACAAAAAGAACCATAAAGCCATCAAACAATTTGTGTGGAAAACCATTTTCATGGTGAAAGACCAGTAATAAATACACATAAAAATTTACTTCGATGTTATGAATCAAGGATAAATAACACCTAATATTCCCCATCATTGGCCAAATATACAAAAAATCAGTTATTTGAACAACCCAAATACCTAATTGCTTCGGGTAATCAACTCTCTACTTAGCACCAATGTGACCTCTGCAGACCACAGGGTGGCAAATCCTATTTTAAAGAACTAACTAGCCTTACCTGGAACTTCAAAGACATCATTTTCACTATCTGCAATTTTCTTCACATTGTCATAACAGTACGTGTTTACTAGAACTGGTGAAAAAAGTTTGCTGTTCCTTTCTTCTCGATCCCTCACAGCTACAAACAGTTTAAATTAGAATAAAATAATATCCAAGAATTACTTTATTAAGCAAGTTAGAAACACAACAAAATTTAAATTTTGAAAGTTTATGAATCGTTTGAATGCTGCTATTTGTAACAAATGAAAAAAAAAATATATATGGCATCCACCTTAACATTGGAGATCAAAGATCATATTTAAGTTAGGGCCTACTTATATAATTAATCATTTAGACCATTACCAAATGTTCAAGGTTATATTGAAAAGGATAAATTCTATAAAGGCCGACGTCCAACATAGTGAACGTTAATTGAATCAACTAAATGAACCTATGTAGCCCTTAAAACAAATAACTATATTAATTTGTAGGGACCAAAGCAAGCATTTTTTATATCAAGTATTTTGTTCTTTGTTGAAGTTTGTTACATTGAGGTAATTTGAAAATTCACTAGGCCTATTAAATCCTAACACACCAAGTAAAGAAAGTTTCAAGCTCAACTTTACAGCTAGGAAAAAACACTAATATCTTGAGGTTGAGAAAGAGAAACCAATACGGTAAATGCCCTAATCTGTAAGTTGTAAGTTGGTTGGCCTCATTAATTAGGCTTTGTTCATCCTGTTTGTTAGTAGAAAAATCTGTGATTGTGGAAGGTGCTAATTTGGTCTGTAATCATACCAGAGGTTCATAAACAATTCTAAAAAGGTTGTTTATTCCAAATGTTATTATTTTTTTTACACTTGTAATAAGTCTTAATTGGACGCATGGATTGTACAGTTAACTGTAGAAGATGGAAGCTTAAGGTCACTTCAGTACACTAAACAAAACAAAAGATAACTTTTACATTATTGAGATATAAATTCCCTAATAAATTTGCTAAACCATATAACAGAACAGGACTTTTCATTTGTTTAGTTATACAGGGGGATTTAGCACTCTACTTAATAAATTATTCCAAACATACATGTTTCAATATCCATGGATAAGCTGTTGTTAACATTTGATTTTAAGTAGCCGCCAAATGATCGAATCAGTTGTCCGCAGATGAGATCGTAAAGTGTCTTGTAGGACATAACACCTGGCGGAAGCCTGATCAGGAACGGTGTTCCAAACAGACTATTGAGGAAGTGCACGTTCCTGTTGTCATGAACTTCCCATAAGACGATAGGCAAGACTGTTAATTTAGTGTCCACACCTTGGCCAAGATGTTCTGGAAGATTGTACCTTTAAGGAAAAATCTGTAAGTACGGTAGTACTCATGTCAAGTACACAACATATGAATTTTAAATTTACAGTTTTTTTGTAATTTTCTTCTTAACCATTAAGCACAGAACAACACTTAAATGTACTAAATAAATATATAGGATGGAGAGGACCCAGCTAAAAACTCACCTGATGAAAGGTTGCAGACAAGTCAAAGAACATATAAAACACACACATAATAATACTTGATATTATTATGTGTGTTGATTGTTATGTGTGTGTTTTATGTGTTCTTTGACTCGTCTGCAACCTTTCATCAGGTGAGTTAGCTGTGTCCTCTCCATCCTATAAATTTATTTAATCCAAGCTAAATGCTTTTTCCTAAAAACATAACATTAAATGTACTAAATTATTTGTTTTTATAAGCTCAACAAAATGGTTTGGAAAGAAATTTTATGTTTTTATGGAGGAAAAAATTGGTTGTCTACTATTTCATTCAGGATTAGATTTCTCTTCAGTCAAGTCTATCAAGGAGTCCTATATTAGTACAAAATATCAGTTTTATATATAATGAACTTTTATTGTTTATATGTTAGCCCCTTGAATCAAATTTTCTCAGAAACGTACATAATTTTCTAGCTAAGCTCCTATTGCTTAAAAAATCCTAACCAGCCACTTGAAATGGGCCATTCTGTACTTGAAGCCTATACAAGCCAATGGAGGGAAAGTAGCACACTTATCAAAGATTTCATTTTGAGAAACTTTCTTGATTTATTATTTGATAGTAATGATTGCACCTCCTCATTTAGTTATCGTAAATCATGAAACACTTATCAATTTGAGCTGCATATCTGGTAACTGAGAATACTTACATAAATATCTTTTCTCTGTCATCGATTGATTCAACGGGGTCATCCATGGCAAAGAATTTATGAAAGTGGCATTTGCTTACTTCCGCAATTACCATTAGTTCGGGTCTTATATTGGTGATCTTGCTCAGTTCGTTTGCCACGTCTCGAACAGTTCCTTTCTTAGGTACAACAAACATCACATCCCTCACACTAAGCGATTGATCATAAGGTACATAGCGCACCTGCAAATAATGATCACAGTGCATTAGTACTATATTTAGACCAAAGTGAGTATGAAAAAAAACCTATTATATTAATACAAAATTATGAATTATCATTAAAACAAGCTAAAATTTACCTAAGAAAACAGTTCCGGGGTTCACCTATACTTCCTTCTAAAGTAGGGGCCCTACCTACCTACTTTTGATTTGATACCTCCTTGTAGGGGCGAAATATCAAATTAATTGTGTTGTGAACTTTTGTATGCTTTCAACTGCCTGGAACTCTTTTCTTGGGTAAGTTAGTTGTGTATCCATTCCTTCTTCTTTAATGTATTGCTAAGCCAAATCATTTTCTTCAAAATTTATAAACATTGCTTACTGTCTCTATTCTCAAATCTTAGGTAATCTGAACCCTCTCTGCGGATGGTTGCTTGCCATGAAATCGCGAGCTGTTTCACTCTTATATGACTGTAAACCGTCGAGACAACCCGTGTCTTTTCTCATAATATACAAGCCAGGCTTAAGGCACCTTTTAAATTCACTGTACTTCTAGATTTTTTTTGCTTGTTGCATACCACATAGTTAATAAATTCTTTATATTTCCATTAGAGATGGACGAGATTGGATTTTTAGTTTGAGATAAGACGAGATGGGATTTTTTATTTCTCATAAAATTTTGAGACGAGATCGAGACGGGATTTTCCTTCTCACACCTTACAGGAAATGCACGTTCTTGTTGCGTAGAACAAGGTTTAAAATTTCCTGAAAATTTCCAGGAATTTCGAGACCCGACCATCCCTTATTTCCATACATCTCTACTACTCCTCACGTCTTAGTCGTAGTGCGAACAGAGACCCATGACTGAGTGATAAGTAACGCTTTATCTTGTATTTCATGTTATAGTTGTGACTTTACTTTATTGCTTATTTTAATTTTCATATGTATTTGTGAAGGTAGCTGTTCAGTATTTCGTATAAATATTTGATGTAATATTATTTGTCAGGCAACTCAGCACTGCTTTATCTCGATTTTCTATTGTTATCCCTTCCACAGAGATAGAGAGAGGTCCCGTTATTCTATAACATTACTTGCTTAGAGGGGTCTAAGTATTCCCTCATTGGTGAACTAAAATACAGCAATAAATTTATTGGTCGAGACGGTCATGTGACCACTGGACGCGTCCATTCCCGATGCCCACAAGCGTCAGTCTTTCGGAAAAGCTCCTTGATGTAACACTCCGGTTCATCAAGTCTCTATTTTTTGCTCATTTAACTTGGGACAGTTCTCTATTAACAGTGTAATTGTAGCCTTAGGCCCCCATATTCTCTATTTCGTGTTACACATAATTGTATGTTTTAAATTGTATTTTTTAACTGTGTATTAACTCCCTGAAAAGTGATAGCTCCCATTCAACGTGAACTTCTTGTGCGGCTTCCGTGAACGCGTGTGAACATTGCCTACAATAACATTTTCTTGAGCTCATATAAACTAACCCGTCGTTTCGACATCAAGAAAAGTGTTTATATTGGACATTCTCTTCTCTTCCCATCACACGTCTGGACAGTGTACCTCCATCGTCTTCCCCAACAGCTTATCCAGTTCATGGCGTGGGTATCGGCCATGTTGTCGTCATCTAGGCTTCCCTTCTCCACAACTCATGGTTAGTGAATATATCATAAAACAGTTAATATAATGTCTTAAAATAATTCATCATATCTCATTTGCTAAGACACCAAGTGCTCCAATTTTTCGCAAATATTTTACAATTTAATTAATTTTTATACAGTCCACTCACAAATTTCGGCGGGTTTTTAAAATACCATTTTACCACAAAACAGTAGCTTCAAAGCAGACACATGGCAGTTTCAATAAAAAATAAGCCTTTGGGTACGTCCACAATGCACGCTGGTTTTCTAAATCAGACTGTCGGCGCCAATTTAGTCAGACTTGTCACGCTTATTGTCCCATGCTAGTAAACATAAGCGGCCATAGTGCACCTGACTCAGATTTTTACCGGAATGAATTGTTCATTCTGGTTTCAGAAAACCTGACTATCGGGCTGTTGATTTTTAAGTGTTTCATTACATTAACCATGGTTATCGACGAACTGCTATCAAAAGGTCTACACATTCAAGCAAATTGCAATAAGCGCATCAAAGTGCATTATTTAAAAAAAATATATATACAGTAGGCCCCCTCTTAACCGACCTCGTATTAACCGATAATCGGATTATCCGCCTTCGATCGTAAAATAATACAGTTTGTTTTAACCGACCTTGCTTTGAGAGCAGTTCGGTTTAACCGCCGCTTTCTAGGAATCTCGGCATTTCCGCTCCCACGCTGGGCGAAGAGAACTGAACCATACGCTTATCTCCACAGGATATGACTAAGAATAAATTATTTTATATTGATCGCAAAAATTATAGCATAGCCTATTGTCAGTTTGTCATCATCATTCGTAGTGCGAGCACATCTGATCTGATTTGTTATCTGTACGGCAAATTTATAACGTCATAAAGTGTGCGTTACCTGATTATCTTATCACTGGAATAAACAAACAGAAACAACACAACTTGTAGGGAGGGCAGAGAAAGGGGGTTTACAACTCCAAGGTCAAGATAGTTTTTGTGCCTGGAGCCTCCATTGAGAGGTTATAAACATCCTGTCTTGTAACAAAATGGTTGCTTGCATCTTTAATTTCGACAAAAGGTTCTTTACTGTATCAATTAATACATTACAGTACTAAAGTTACGATATTGAAATATTTTTATTGATCAATTTTTATTGACTCTTGCCTAGTATTATAATATATTCCACTGAAAGTAGGCCTATTTGACTTAACCGTGTTTTGTGTTTATTTGTGACTTTTCTGTCAATACAAAAAAGGAGATAAGAGTAGTTTATTTTATAAATAATGCAAGTATGGCTTCAAAATAGGGATGGACGAGATTGGATTTTTAGTTTGAGACGAGACGAGACGAGATTTTTTATTTCTCATAAAATTTCGAGACGAGATCGAGACGGGATTTCCCTTCTCATACACAACGGGAAATGCACGTTCAAAATTTTTACCTGATTTTGTAACATTGTTAGATGACTGTTTAAATACAAAAATAATGACAATAGGCAAGAATATTTACAATCTTTTATTAAAAAACATCAGCATAACATTTTTTTATTAATCACGCCTAACTTATTAAAAATGCCTACGATTAGGAAACATAGTGATATCAGTTAGGATAGAGTTCAACTTATCCTAAAATAAAATAAATCATAAAATAAAAGCAATATTAATTTTTATAAAATAGTTACTTGTTTTGACTTTGTATAGTAATAAAACATTCCTCACACTGCTTACACTTAACAAAACTTCTCAAATGTTATTAAAGTAATATTATTAAAATAATTAAAGTAATATTTACATTTAAAGAATTAATTAAATAAGAACGCCTTCACAAAGGAAACGCAACTACAACACGCTCCTGTATTGCGGGTATTGCATTGACTTTCTGCAGGCGTTTTTAATTTTTTTATATTTTTTATTCTCGTCTCGATAAAAATCTCGGCCAAAAAGAAATCTCGTCTCGTGTAACGAGATTTAAAATTTCCCGAAAATTTCCTGAAATTTCGAGACTTGACCATCCCTACTTCAAAATAATGATTATATAATTCCAAATGAATAGCACTTCATTATATTATGATTTCAGGGATTGCCCGTTTTAACCGACCTTTTGAGTCATCCGACCTAGGTCCGGTTCCATTAGGGTCGGTTAAGAGGGGGTCTACTGTATAGCAATATCGTACCTTAAATTTACCTGCTGATTTATTTATTTACCTCAAGCGGACAAGCTAATTCAAGGTTTTGTGATAATTTCCCCAGTTTTTGGTGAGCTTGTGCTAGATTTTTACGAGGATTAGATAAAAAGTGTACAAGCTCATTCTGAAATATTTAAAAAAACCTGTTGTCGTCTGCAAGAAGTTGCAGGAAAATATGTATGTATCCCTTAAATAGGTCTCAACACAGACAGGTATAGCTTACAACCTGCTTGCGTTATGGCCACCGCATCGGAGTCAGACACTCGGCGCCAAAAATCTGAATCTGACTTCCTGCTTATACCAGCATGCATCGTGGACGTACCATTAAGCCTTGAATATATTTACCAGTGCAGGAGTTTTATTAATTTAATGTTTTCAACATATTTACAATGCTTCTCTTTTTATACTCCATGCTATCCAACCTTTTTGTTTATCGGACATTGTTGTTGCTAAGGTTAAAAGTACATGTTCAGAAAGGTTAAAAATGTTCCAAAACAGTTTATTTTCATGTAGGGATTTCTCACTTACAATCTGTTTCAATGGATTAAAAGCCAAGGGGATCGAGCAACATGGAAAGAGCTTCAAGATTTAAATTAAATGAAAGTTAAAAATTTAATAAATGTTTAGCCATGGACCAGAACTATAAATTAAAAATAACCACACACATTTATGAGAATAAGAAGATGAAACTATTTTACTAACTAACTTTTCATAAGGGAAAGCCCATATTTCAAATAATAACCATACAATAAAATCAGTCAAAAAATCCTAGTATTGATGTGATAACTCACCAACATCTTTCTATCGCACCGCAATGGCAAAGGGAGAGACAGAGTGCTAAATGTGTCAAACTTGATTGACACCTTCTCACAATCTGGGCAGACGACTCTAGACTTGAGCATCCCGTGGAAGTTGTCAATAATTACTGAGTCGTTCCGCCTTTGAAAATACTCCCACGACTCTCGTGCCAGAGACTAGAAGAACAAAAGTATAATTTTTTTGGTGGTATTGGAGACTTTAGATTACCACTGTACATTGAAAATGGTGTACAGGTATACCTGCTTGTGGCTAACATTGAAATTTCACTTATCAACTGGTTTCAGTGGGGATTCATTACATCTATTGTAGTCATCTTATGCTGAAGACCGTTACTTCTGGACTTTTAAAAGGCGTTGCAGTGTGTATGTCTACGTGTTTAAATTTATTAAAAAGAGAATATAATCTTTTTTTTGGTGTTCAAGATAGACGCAACATTTTTAGCCTGAAGAAGGCACCCGCAAATAAATAATACAATTCAAAGATTACCATAAGCATGTATTTATGCTATTTTCAAATTTGTTGCAATTCGTTACATAACAATACAAGCTTAGGAAGAGCTTTATCTAAGTGAAACAGAAAGTTCAATAAAGCCGGAAGTTTTTTAATTCAATGTCATGTATAATTAATAACCAACAAATAATTATGTTAAGATGTGTTTAATAATTTGGATGGTTTGGTCGGTAAATTTAAAAAATAATTAATAATTATTTACTAAACAGGCAAACAATCAACATCATAATTTTATTTCATTTGTTAAATATAACACAACTCATTCGTTTCCAACAGCAAGTACTTACTTTTACTTATTTTTACTTGTACTCACATCATCATCTAAGTCTTTTTCCTCGGTGCTACAATAGGGTTTGTCTTTTATTCTGTTCAGATCTTCATGAAGGCCATCAAGCAAGAACGTCAGCAACTCTTGTGCGTCATGCTGTTGGCAGCCAGCAAATTGTGGTGCAAATTTACATAGTTGCAGCTGTAAGCAACAAGCAAATCTCAAAATTCGTTCAAGGCCAATTTTATTTGCAATTAAGAAAGAATTATCTTTAAGTTACATAAGGAGTCGCTATTAATTCTCAAATTGTGGAGTTAAAAAAATCAAGTTTTGGGTAAGTTGAGTCATTATATTCACAATGGATGGTCTAGTTTTAAACATCAGTTAGATGATTCAGTTAAGCCTTTTTGGACTTACAGGGAAGACCTGAGTATTGTTAAGAGAGTTATTTTTGGTACCTAAATCTTTGCAAAAATACATGTTATCGAGGATACACGTGGGTTATTTAGACATAGAGAGGTGAAAAACCGTGCTAGAGAAATATTGTTTAGTTTTATTCTAAAGAAGGGATATGTTATAAGTAACCATATAACCTAACCTTGATAACCAACCATATAACCTAACCTGGCTAACCTTGATATAACGAACCTCGATTTAACAAATTCCTTGATATAACAAATTTTTTTTAATCCCCTAGAACTCTCCATAAGACACAATGTATATTTTACCTCTACATAACGAACAAACTGTAACAACGACCTTGATTTAACAAATTGTTCATGATCCCAGCTAAAATAAGACACCTCAATATAACGAATTTATCATTGTCAGAACAGACATAGCGAATTTAGCCTCTACTTAACGAATTGTCTACGTTTCTCCCTCGATACAACGAACCCTCCCACCACCATTATTGTTCTTCAAAATCATTTTCTTCATCAAATGAAATGGAAAGGTGACGTCAATGATTGCGCTAACATTCATCTGCTCCGTTTTACACATCCCTGTCTGCTAGCGTAGCTGCGCGCTTTGTTACAGCTGAGAACTGATTTCATTCACTGAGGACTGATGACGACGTAATTTTTAGTAAAATGTGATTGGGTGATAAGTAAATATGGTGAATTGTACAACTTTTGGATGAAGAGAAACCTAAGAAAGAAAAGGAATAGAAGAACAAAGCAAACAGAAAGAATATCAACATTGTTATCTTAACATTCCTTTTACAAGTGTTTTTATTATATTTAAGTTAGCTATATTTATACACTTTTATAACGACTTATCTAATATTTTTATTATTTTAAATATGATTTTTTGAAACTAAGGCAACATCAATGCTACAGTTGATGATTATTACAGTATTGACATTCCTCTGTTGCGATTTAAATAAGAACTGTATTGTAAGTAGCCTACCGGCCTATCACGAGCAGTAGCTTACAAAACTCTCTACTGTTTTGTTCTGTTCTTTATGTGGTTTATTGCTATACAATACAGTGTTTGGCTAGGTTTTAGGTGGGTTAGAGTAAGCTGTGATTTTAAACTTACAGTTTGTAACCTGTACCAAGTCCAATGACTAGAAACGTCATGATTGCGCAATATTAAAGATCCCTTCCCTTTATTACCCCGGACAATAAACGTTCTACTTTACAATGTAAACACTGTACACTGTAAAGTATTGTAGCCTATGCTACTTTAATTTTGTTTTAATAAGGTCCAATCCCGACCTATATTGACTGATGCTGGTTCTGAACCTCGACTTAGCGAAATTCCTGCAAACCTAACCTCAATATAACGAACCTCGTTTTAACGAAATCCTTGATATAACGAATATTCAGTTCGGTCCCTTCAGATTCATTATACCGAGGTTGGACTGAATACCACTTGATTCAGTTATGTATTATTTTATTGTTGTTCATGTGGCAGCCCTGTCTTACAATATACACACTTCCACCATCAAGAAGTATACCTTTACTGTAGAGCCTCAACACCTCTAGCTTAATTTATTGTTATCTCAACTATATTATACACAGTTAAAAAACGCCTTTAGAAAGGCTCTGCAATACCCGCAATACAGGAGCGTGTTAATGTTCCGCATCCTTTGCAAAGGCGTTTTTTTTTTTTATAATCTCGTCTTGGAGCAAAGTTAACCTTGCTCTTACTAACGAGATGTTTTTTAAATCTTGTGAATTTCTCAAAAATTCAAGATTTGGCCATCCCTATTGTTTTTTTTTACCTTGAAAAAATGTGGTACAACAGTGGAGTGTTTGCCAGACCACATCATGGATATGAGATCAGCAAACGAGGTAGCGATTTGTCCTGCCCGCCCCAGGGGATTGGTGGTGTTAATCTCCCTCTCATGCTTTCCTTCAAGGAAATACTGGGTAATGGGTTCGCAGTTGCTCAGGCACTGAAAATGGAAACAAAGTTAGAATATGATAGGCTCACCAGAATACCATGTTGATTTACAAGATCAATTAGTGTTATTTTTAAATTTTATGTATGAGGTAGAGGTGCGGATAGTGAAATTTCAGTTCGGATCAGACTCGGGTCGGATAGTTAAGGCTCGGTTCGGATCGGATCAGATTGGATAATTAGAGATTCGGATTCGGATATTTTCGGATTCGGATAGTTTGACATTCAAGTACCGTACTTAATAAATAAATATTAAGGTTGAAGTAAGAAGTTATAATTTTCATTTTTATATACATAAACTACAATATGAATTGTAAACTATTCACTATTGTGATATTGTAAGTCATTAATCTTGGTTCAGTTATAAAAACTGAAGTTAAAATTCACAGCTTACTCAACTTCACGAATACTGTAGGTACCTTATATCTTGATGCAAACGATTTATATGGAAAGACCATGTCTCAGTGTTTGTATAGTGGAACCTCGATAACAAGATCCTCAATAACAAGACCCTCGATAACAAGTCACCCTTGATAACAAGTGTCATCTTTAAATCCCCTAGAATTTATTTTACCCCTAATCACATGTTATTGCAAACCTCGATAAGAAGACAACCTTGATAACAAGTCTTTTTTATAATCCCCATGTGAGTCTTGTTATCAAGGTTCTACTGTATTTTGATGCAAAGAATTTATATGGCAAGGCTATGTCTGTCAGTGTATACCTTATACCTTGATGCAAACGCTTTATATGGCAAGGCCGTGTCTCAGTGTATACCTTATATCTTGGAGAAACAATTTATTTGGTAAGGCAAAATTTAAGTCATAGCGACAATCGCGCCGTGACGGCGGAGTCATATCAACGATAACGCCGTGACCGCGAGTCATACCGACGATCACCCCGTGACCGTGGAGTCATACTGACGATCATGCCGTGATCGGCGATTACCCCGTAACCGCGAGTCATACCGAGATCATGCCGTGACCGCGGGGAGTCATAACGACGATCGCGCCGTGACCGCGGAGTCATACCGACGATCGCGCCGTGACCACGAGTCATTCCGACGATCACCCTGTGACCACGGTCATTTTGACAATTGCACCGTGACCGCAAGTCACAAGTTTCTATAGATACCTGTAGATTGTTGTACTAAACCATTTTTTTTTTTTTAAAGATCAGTGCCACAAACGGTAAAAATTGATTTTGTTTGTCTTTTTGGTAACTGCAGTACTCAATACTTTCTTTTTATGCACAGAAAAAAATCCCGTCCCGTCCCGAAAATTGGGAAGGAAATAAAAATCCCGTCCCGAACTAAAAATTCAATCCCGTCCATCCCTTATCTTGATGGAAATAATTTATATGGCAAGGCAATGTCTCATTGTTTGTATCTTGATGCAATGAATTTATATGGCAAGGCCATGTCTCATTGTTTCTATCTTGACGCAAACAATTTATATTGCTAGGCCATGTCTACGTATTTGTATCTTGAAGCAAGGAATATATATGGAAAGGCCATGTCTCCGTATTTGTATCTTGATGCAAAGAAATTATATGGCAAGGCAATGTCTCAGTGTTTGTGACTTGATGCAAGGAATTTATATGGCAAGGCCATGTCTCAGTGTTTGTGTCTTGATGCAAAGAATTTATATGGCAAGGCAATGTCTCGGTGGCCTTATAGTCGTCATTTGAGTCCAAAATGTCAAAAAACATAGTCTATCCAAAAAATTTGGATATTTAACGAATAGTCTCGGGTTGGGGTCTTAATTTTGGATTTGTCTGAATACTTCAATTGCTTGGGAATCTAATAGGCTAATATGGAAATTAAATAAAGTCCTGAATTAATTTAAGTTCAGAACATGATCTCCGAAACCCATATTCTGTAGTTCTAGACTAACTCTTGCATTTGGTTCAGAACTAGAGGTAATTCAAACACTTAATTTATAGTTGTAAAATATTTAATTAGCTCAATAGTATAGAACCAATTACAAAGATACTACTTTACCTACGACCAATTACTAACAATCGCTACTCATAACGTCTAAGAGAGGGGTATTAAAACATATACTACTCAACTATAGAGAGGGGTCTACATTTACTAATGTAGGGGGTTATTATGCTATCGTTATTACATGTAGTTGTAAAATGGAGCCAACCATATTATTGGGTTTGGAATGTTGTTATAAATAAGTAAACCTTGTGAGTGGGTCTAGGTCAATATATCTAATGTGTTTGAGCCTAGGCCTACTGTGTTTGCACATACAATAGCTTGGTTTGGTACTATGGCTAACACATAGACCTGTAGGCTTTCGTGGATGTAAAAGGAAGTCCTATTGTTTGTTTACTCACAATATGTTTTTTACCCACCTTTAAAATTTGGCACCTCACATAATGAAGTGTGGTTTGATGAAATTTGCTTTGTTAAAAATGTAAGTTATGCCTTGATTCTAAAGCAAGGAGTATTCAAAACAAGAATTAGCCAACTTGATGATCTATCTAACACCCATGCTACTTTTTAGCGAATTTCCCTATAGGGAAGTAGCTATTACCGTAGGTCTCATGGTAAGACTTAGGCCCGGGACCGATTTACTTTTTCATTTTAATGTCCCCAGAGGCCAAAAACACCATTCGTTCAAATTTTTATATATGTATATATATATGTAGGTATATATATATATAGATTTATATATATATATATGTGTCCGTGAACACGATAACTTGAGTAATTTTTATCCGATTTTGATGCAATTTGGTTTGAAGGTGTAAGGCGGGATAAACTTGAATGAGTTCGCGATCCAGCATGATCGGACCATGGGAACAGGGTTTTATGGGGGGTTTTATGGGGTAAAAATTGGTTTTTCTCACTTTTTACCCTCAAAACACAAAATTTCCCAATTTTTCTCTAAACCTTCTTAAAGAGCTTAAAAAAACAAACAATTCAGTATATCAAAGTGTTTTTGTACGGTTATTGGTTACGGAGAAAACTAAAAAAATGGTAAATTTAAAATTCCCATGTTATTCTTATGGAGAATATTGTAAAATGTTGTAGTTTGCTTGTTTATGGATATATTTTGGGGGGGCCACCAGTTGACCGACAAGATACTTGGTCGTCTTGCCACTAGACCGTCTTTTTTAATTAAATAGATAAATACTGAAAACCAGTACGTCGACAAGTTATTTCATCGTCAGTCCAGTTGACCGGCCTGTAAATCTAAATTATTATATACGAGAAACCAACTTGTCGTCAATCCTCCCGACCGACTTACCACTTGCTCGTCTTTTAGGTGGGGATGTGTTGAGCGGCAGTGCCAGCGGCGCGCGCAGCTGTGGAGGGCACTGCAGGCGTACCAACTTCTGTATCTTGTAGCGGCGGTTTTCATTCCGACGATTTTCAGCTATCACAATGCAGCGGACTAGCGACGTTCTTATTACGTGTAATTGTTTGTTTCTCAATCGATATTTTGTTATACACAGTACAGTGAATATAAATAGGCCTATATTAGTTTACTTCAATGAAATAAATGTTTTATTTAGCTAAATAAATAAAAATACGCCGATTGAACAAATAAAATTGTTACAGACAACAGGAAGTCCTTAATATGATCAAAAAAGTGTTTATCTTTATTAAAAAATTACTGAAATTTGTAAACTTACTGCTGGCGACAAGGGTGGTGCCATACATAGGTTTATCAATAAATAAGATAAACATGGACAACCTTATGCAGTTATAAGTCAGGAAACATTTGTAGAAACATTAAAAAGCAATACCAATTTATGAAATATGATAAAATATTTACAGGAAATGTTGATTACTGTATATACATCGTGAGTATCTCCAGCAGTTACACACTGGTGATCTTTGTGTTGACTCTTTTAAACTCATTGATTATTACTTTTTTTCGTTTTGAAATAAATTCTGTATTACTTTGAAATTGCTCGAATTCGAGCAACATGTACACGAGTTTGAATATTAAATTAACTAACATATTTATGTAATAGGAGGGTCAAATATTGTTAACAGTGGTGAGGTAACTACCGTTACATTTATTCAATTGAGAGATAAATACAAATTGATAATACCGGTTATTTAAAGCTTTGTTGTCTATTTTTCCCTCTCTTAAAAAATAAAATAGAGAATGAATTTAGACTTTTGGTGACATTAGTTTGTACTATTTCTCCTTAAATGACACTGCTGTCTTGGTAAGCAATAGTTATCTCGGTAAACTATTTATTTGCTGAAGTGCACAGTGTGCTACTTAGCCTGAGAAACATCTTTTGTTTTATGATTTTGTTGTAGGCCTATTGAAAACCTTGTCTAGAAGGAATTCCCATTGCCTGTGTTACCGGGGAGAAGTTTTTCTTAGTAAAGTCTGTAGACGTCTTCGGTTTTACACAGAAACATGTAATTATAATTGAAGAAGTACATGTTTTATCCTCTCACGTTGTTGCGTGGACAATGCTATGGTGATTCAATTCTGTGTACTTCAATTGTCTAACTGGCCCTAACTGACGCATCCTTGTTTTTTTTTTTACTAAATAATGTAGTCTTTACTTCCGTGGATCTTTGCGTTTTATTGTTTAACTGTCCTCAAGTAAGTCTGTGTTCTGAGTAAGTACTTCAAATGCACGGCACTACTGTATATTCAGATTTTCTAATGAACTAGCCTATCATAGATAAAAGAAGTATAGACATGTATGTATGACAGAGTATGTCTACTCCTTTTATCTATGGTACTATTTCCAAGTTCATCTGGACGACCCTGCAAATCGTTTCTATTAAAAAAAAATTGTATTTGGTTTATGTTTATGAACTTGTATGAGTGTTGTTAACTAAAGCTAAATTCACATCAAATTAATTAATTTAATTTATTTTAATAGTATTTCTAATTAATTTCAGTTTTAAGAACATATAGTAAATAAATCCTTGTTGAAATGGCTGTACTATCCATGCAATTATTGTCAAACTATATGTTCAAAGATTCCTGGACGGCAATGTTATAATACTAGTTGGAGCAGAGGTACTGGATCTAGGGTTAATACAGTTTTGTGACGTGTAAGGTATATCACTGCAGAAGTAGTTAGCTCAAGAATTATGACGCGGATGACAAAGATTGGTAGCTTTTGCTATAATTATAAAAAAAACCAAGTACATAAAATCATTCACAGTTTTTTTTTTCACAGTCTATTGAATAGCCTGCAGTTAAGTTCACTCCAATGAAGAATATAGACGTGGCCAGAGTTCCAAACGATTTAAGCAACAACTGTTTACATGAACTATCCTATATGTAAGTTTTTTTTTTTAGTGTGCAATGTACTTATTGAATTTTCATTAGTAATATATCATGGCTATATCGTTTATGTAAAAGTATCAAAAGATAGTAAAACGAAAACGAAACAATCAACCAAGACCAGTGACCGAAACAAGTGTCGAGCTGGCGGCGCCGCGCCTACCTCGGGATTCCCCGAGGGCAATAATTCATCTTTGAAGTAACACCGGTAACACTGACTCACTGGCCGACACGAATACCCGCCTACCACCCCCTTTGTGTCGTCACCCTATGACCACCGGTCGGTCGGCCACCCATCCAAGGAAACTCTAGACATCGGCGGCTCTTTGTCGTTCGTTGACCAGCGTATTTTCTAGAGTTGAATGTATACCCTCACTCACACCAGGGAATAAGTAAACTGTAGTAGTTTTCTTGTTTATGAAAATATTTGCATAAAATTAGAAAAAATCATTTATTTATTTATAAAATGTTATTAATTTTACAAAAAAAAAACACACTTTTACCCTCCCTGTTGCAGCAAACCTAAGTACTTGTTAAACTTATTCTATTTAAATATGGAATAACTGTGATATTTTCAAAAAGTCATTTTAGTGTAAATCCAATCAGGCAAATAGAAATTTGCTTAGTCTGCAGGTTTGTTGCGGTGGGGGTATATTTCGTCATAAACTCTTTTGCCACTTAAGAATCTTCAATAGTAAAGTGGCAACTAAAACGCGACTCCAGCGACCCAATTCTGGCGGCGCTCTAGAACTACCCGAAGGCCTTTTCCGGTATTACGCGTGCCGCATCACACAAGTAGTTTTCCCGCGCCCCTATTCAAACGCTTGTAGGCGAAGAAAAAGAAAGCGAGTTGACGACCGAGGCTAGGTCGACCCGATCGACTTCGACAGCTGTTTTACTGTCTCTCTCCCTCTCTCTCTCTCTGTCTTTGGATGTGTAGGGTTGGCGAGGGTTGTAAAATTGCTGAAAGTGAAAGGGACGTGGCTGGCGCTACGTTCCTAGTTTTTGGCCTCTTGATGCTAACACTGGGTCGGCTACTCGAGATCAAACAACAGCGTGTGTTTAGTACAAAATTGGGTCCACAGTCACATCTATACTTATTTAATACGCAAGCAGGATTTTTGTGACAATTATTCCTCCGAAACTACTGAACCGATTGACATGTTTTTGGTGTCATTGGAAAGAGCGTAACGTGAAGTTGTGCAGGAAACTTTCTTTTTAGGTAAATAATTAGAGAGTGAGGCCCTGGGACCCTTTAAAGTTTCGTATTTCTCCATAAGATTAACACGGGAAACAAACATTGTTTTGAAACTCCAGCTGTTGTCAGGAATTAAATATTAATAATTAGTTGCTCCCCATGGAAGCATGAGAGTTCTGTAGAGTTTGTAGCCTACACCTTATTGTCTACAAATTGGCTAAATAACTTAGGTACAGTACATTATAAAAGCTGACAGACTTTTTATTTTGACTTAAATTGTAAGCTTACCATTTCCCGTCCATGGGCAGTTTGATAGTTAAAAAATAACCCTTTAAACTGGAATAGGACTGTTATGTAAATTGTGAGTATTTCCATTAGTTAATAATCTTTTAGTTGACTCTTTTAAAATCATCGGAAATTATGACTGTTATTAGTTTTTTAACAAGTCATTTGTTTATATGTAACTCCTGTACTTCTTTGCAATTGCTCGATTTCGAGCAACATGTACACTAGTTAAGCTATAATTTTATACAATAGCTAAGATATTCCACATTCCAACCAAATATCTGGCCGAAAGTAGTTTTTGATTGCATTTTAATTGAATAATTTGTAACGAATCGAATTAAACCACGAATCGGACATACCATGATCCGTATGTCGAAATGTATGTTTTAATAGGTGAGGAATCCGATTATGGTATTTTTAAACTTTCGAAAATGTATGGTTTAGGCTGTAGAGATAAAATTACGGTGAAAATCAAATATATAATTTAAACGATTTTTTGTGTTGAAATTCTAAAATAAAATTCTTAACTCCTACCCCAAAATATACCGATTCATAATGTTTATTACAACTATGATCGATGATGTAGCCATAAGGTCGATACAAATTCTTATATTCCGCGCGACGAATATGAAAATATATAGATTTTTATTAAGGAACGGATTGTACAAATATATTGATCCGTATGTCGAAATGTATGTTTTAGTAGGTGAGGAATACGATTTTGGTATTTTCAAAGTTTCGAAAATGTATGGTTTAAGCTGTAGAGAGAAAATTACGGAGAAAATCAAATATTGATTTTAAAAGATTTTTTTGTGTTGAAATTCAAATATAAAATTCTTAACTCCTACCCCAAAGTATGCCGATTCATAATGTTTATTACAACTATGATCGAAAATGTAGCCATAAGGTCGATACAAATTCTTATATTTCGCGCGACGATTATGACAATATATAGGTTTTTATTAAGGAACGGATTGTACAAATATATTGATCCGTATGTCAAAATGTATGTTTTAATAGGTGAGGAATCCGATTATGGTATTTTCAAAGTTTCGAAAATGTATGGTTTAAGCTGTAGAGAGAAAATTACGGAGAAAATGAAATATTGATTTTAAAAGATTTTTTGTGTTGAAATTCAAATATAAAATTCTTAACTCCTACCCCAAAATATGCCGATTCATAATGTTTATTACAACTATGATCGATAATGTAGCCATAAGGTCAATACAAATTCTTATATTTCGCGCGACGATTATGAAAATATATAGGTTTTTATTAAGGAACGGATTGTACAAATATATTGATTCGTATGTCGAAATGTATGTTTTAGTAGGTGAGGAATACGATTTTGGTATTTTCAAAGTTTCGAAAATGTATGGTTTAAGCTGTAGAGAGAAAATTACGGAGAAAATCAAATATTGATTTTAAAAGATTTTTTGCGTTGAAATTCAAATATAAAATTCTTAACTCCTACACCAAAATATGCCGATTCATAATGTTTATTACAACTAACTGTGATGCTGTCATCACTATATATAGATATATATTCAAATTTTAGTTGGAATTTATTTAGATTGGTTTTAATATAAATTATATTTTTCTAAAGTTTAATTGTTTAGATAATTTTATTTAAAAGGATAGTTGGTCCAGTTATGATTATCAGTCGTCACACGCTTACTTACAGATATGAGCATCCTGTTGTTGTCCTCGAATAGACTAACCAATAGGAATCGTTTATTTCAAGGATTTACCAAATATGGCAATGTAGATTATAGTGAAACTAAGAGAGGGGATTTTTGCAACTCATAGGTTTTTAGCTGAAGAAGAGATCATTCTCTTCTACAGACTCCTGCTGGCAGCACTCACCTTCTGAGTTGTAAGTAGTCCCTCGGGTTACTGCTAAATCAGCCAAGTTCACTAATACTTGTTGTAATGTTTTAACTTATGAATTTTTAGTTACCGACAAAACTTAGGACTTATTCACAAACCTTTCTCGAATATCAGAGAGCTCACTCAGCCATGATGCTGTTGGTTTATTTTAAAGTAACAATAATAAAGTATGATAATTTAGTGTAATTATGTAACACTGTGAAAATATTTGAATTTATTGAAAAGTATGATAATACAACTTGTGTTTAATAAAGAATAGTATTCATAATTGTTGTTCGTCATTGCCCACCATCCTGGCGCACAACATAACTATGATCGAAATTTAAACTGTGTCTATTTAAACTGTGCGTGACACAATGATGATAATATCTTACTTTTGTCATTTTTGGCTAAGCCACTACGGATGATTATTGTCATGATTGTAATACTCTGTTTATTTCTTATGTACTGTACTGTAAAATATTTATGGCTGCTTCACCGCAGGTGAAGCCTTGGGTTGTATTTACTATGCCATTAGATAAGCTAATACGATAAAAATCAATGGCAGCGTTATTAAGAAATGTAAGCATTTCAAGTTGATCGAATAGTGGAACTAATTATGTGGAATGTTTGCTGAATAGCATTAGACACTGTGACGTTTGACTTATTTCCAAAGTCAACGAACACTGATAACCAGTGCAAATTTTAATCCAATATACCATGTGGTCCTATTGTGGTTTAATGTCAAATGCTCTTTCATTTTCAAGATGAGCTCGCTCGCATCAATCAAACACGTCCTGGTTGATGTTCGTTTACTACGCTCAATCCGGATATTGTGGCTACACAAATACCAATAAAAATAATCAATTATAATCAGCTATTCGCTTAGTTAATTTTGAAATATTTAAATTGTTCAGATCAGACAAATTGACAACAAAAATTGCGTTGTAAAAAGTCACTATGAGATATTGCTGATGAAGGTATGCGAAGGGGTGGCAAGGTCATCCAACGCGGCTTCTCTTTCATCTACGCAGTTCTAGGCTTCTCTGGACTTCCCCAATACTTTCGTTCTCACGCCGATGAAGGACAGGTCAGGTTGATTGGAAATGGAAAGAAGTTGTAAAAGGTGCTTGTCATATTTATGATAGTCTCTATTCATTTAGGGCTTATAAGGGTGTTGTTAAGTTAGGGAAAGCAGACGCGGTGGCGTTCTTTTGAAGATATTGACCGCCCTAGTGGCGAGTCCTGCACCCGTGGACTTTCCCCAAGACTACGGTTCTCACAGTGATGTACGTCCAGAGAATTGTAAATTAAAACTGATTTATATAAGTTCCTCGTTATTTTTACGATAGTACCTTACCTATTCGGTGAAGGTTTTTAGGGGTGTTCTTAAGTAAGAGAATAGGGATGACAGACACGGTGGCGTTCTTTAGAAGTGGTAGGTCCCGCTCCCGTCAACTTAAATATTTGAAGGGTTTGGTTTTTTTTTTTTGGAGCAAATATAAGCATTTGTCAATTATATAAGGCAAGGACTATACAGATCTTAGCATACACAGCATATACAGCATATACAGACATTATTTTCTTCCGCGTTCTCTTCCCATTGCGATTACTTATATAGTTAAGTCTTTTTTGTTTTACTTGCGATATCAGTAATGCTCCATATTTATTATGTTGCCAATTTATTGTTAATTTGTATTTTTCAAGTTTCTATGTTAGTTTTACCTGATATTCTCACAGCAATGGCCTTTTCGAACAGAAACAAGTAATATTGGCACGGGCTTGGAAATATGTTTCAAATCAGGCGAAAGTACTTGGAATCACACGATTAGCCGACATTTATGTTATAGAAAGGATTTCATGTGTTCTAAATAACAATCTCTCTAGACATCGCCAGAAGTTATTTTACCATCCATGCGATTCGGGCAACTTTGTCTAGCGATCCTTTAAGCTCGTGATACCCAACATCTGTTGACCGTTATTAAGTCACTGGTATCGCGGTTGGTTAGTAAGTATTCCTTTGGTTAGTAATACATCATAAAACCCAAATACATTAAATAATCAATGCTCAATAGCATTCATATTGGTGCTCAATACTGAATCCATTGGTGACATTAAAGGTAAGATTAAAAACTCTTCTTTAACTTCAAGCTCTGTGCCCATAGATTTCAGTACAAAATATGTTGGAAAAGTTAATGTTGATTTTAGTTGGAAAAAGGTTACTCCTAAGCAAGTGTTGTCTGCTGTGAAAAAAATGAAAAGTTCCGAAAGCAAAGATATTTATGGTATATCAAACAATCTCTTTAAACACATAGTAAAAAGTTTAGATAATCCTCTTGCACACTGTATTAATGAACTATTACATGAGGGTAAATTTCCCGATTCATTAAAGATTTCTCGGGTATGTCCAGTCTATAAAAGGGGTCCTAGGGACAAACCAGAAAGTTTCCGCCCAATTTAAATTATTCCAGTGGTTGGTAAATTGATTGAAGTTTTGGTGTATGAGCAAGTAAGCGAGTTTTTAGAACAAAATAACCTCTTAAACCCATCCCAATATGGTTTTAGAAAAGGTCTATCCACAAATAATGCTTTGGACGACCTAATAAGAGAAATCCTCCGGTCTTTTGAAGCCAGAACCTATGCTCAGGCCACCTTTTGTGACCTGAGTAAGGCTTTTGACTGTGTTGACTTTGATATTCTTTTAAACAAATTAAATTATCTTGGGTTTTCTGGTTCACCTCTTAGTTTTTTCTCATCCTATTTACAAAACCGTAGGCAAATAGTTTTCACCAATGGAAAAATCTCTCAAGAAAAAAGATTGAAATGGGGTATACCTCAGGGTTCAGTACTGGGTCCCTTATTGTTTATCATTTATATAAACGATTTGCCATCATCTTTAAATAAAAAGTCCATTTTATATGCAGATGATACCACTTTCTTTCATGTCGGTAGTAAGCTGAGTGAGCTAGACAGTACAGTTCATCAGACAATGTTGGCTGCATCAAGGTGGTTCCATTCAAATGGATTATTACTAAATGAAGAAAAAACTCAAAACATTGTATTTACATTAAAACAAGACTTCTCTGTAACTAACACAAACTATGTACACACAGCAAAATTTCTGGGTATACTCATTGACCATCGGTTATCCTGGAAATCCCACATTGATTATCTGTCTTCAAAATTATCCCGAATCATTTTTCTTTTGAGACGCCTAAGACACCAAATTCCAAACAATTATATAAAAACCGCATACTTTGCTTACTTTCAATCCATTATAAGATATGGGTTGATATTCTGGGGGGGATGCAGGAGAATTAAAAAAATTTTGAAATTACAAAAAAAAGCTTTAAGAATAATGAATAGATCTAATCGGAATGAGCACTGTAAACAATTGTTCATAGAATGGGAGATTCAGACTGTTGTTAATTTATATATATATGATATTATGATGTACAACCTTGGGATACATAACCATCTGAAATTTGGCAACCACAGGTATAATACACGAAACAAAAATAATGCTGCTTTAGAAACACATCATTTAAATACAACCTCAAGTAGCCACATAATTTTATCTATAAAAATATACAATGTTTTTCAAAAGCTAATTGCAAATAGGCCATTAAAAGAATTTAAAAATAAGCTTTACTTATGGTTGTTGGGACACCCCTTTTATAAACTGGAAGATTTTTTCAGTTGTGAAGATGTCCAGTTTTAGGTGTAGTATTTTTTGACATTTTATCATTTTAGAAGTTGCTGTTTTTAATTTGTGATTGTACCTTTTTAACTTGTTATGTACATTTTTCAATATGTATATATATATTTCTCTCTTCAATATTGGGCTATTACCTTTAAGATAGTTTTAAAAGTGAATAAATATTGTATGACCTGGCAGTTGCACTGCATCTTATGACTTTGTCAATGATACTTTTGTATTTTTACGACAAATAAAGATTTATTATTATTATTATTATTATTATTATTATTATTATTATTATAGGAATGCCCTTTTCCTTTGTATTGTATTTTGTAATTTGTTACTCTAGTATAGACTAGTTGTTTCCAGTTAATATTAACTATACAGTACCTATTTAAAAATCATTAAAAAAATTTAATTACCTTTTAACTTCTCAATACAAAAAAAGGAAGAATTTTAAGCGCTTAACTTTTAACTAACCGTAAATAAAAATCTTAAGCTCAATACTGTTTTAATAAAGGTTTTAACAGAGTAGGCTTAGAATACTGACTGACAGACCAGTTAAAATGTTTATCTTACTTTTAAAATGTTAAATAAGAAACTCTTCACATACCATGTCTTTTTGTAAACACTCTAACGTCTTCAGCCAAATGACCTTGGTTTCGTTGTTCTTTAACCATTATTTTTAGATCATCAAAAGCGCGGCATCTTGAAATTGTTACGTACAATTCCCCATGCTGTAAGCAGGGGATGCAGCTCTAGCAGATAAAGACCAACTTTTCGAGGACGAATTTTAGAGGAACACTCGTTTTCCAGCTGAACTTCAAGTAATAATTTCAAGACTTCATCATTCATAACTTTCGCCATTAATCTGGTTCTATTAACCAGTCCTTTTTTTGGATTTAATTTTCTTAGTAAAATTACAATTACACCTTTTTTGACATAACTTGCGAGGAGGTAAACCCTTATCGAGGAGGAAAATATGTCATTCTGAACAGTGTACAGACAAAACTCTAATTTTATTTGCAGATATTTTATATACAGCACCATTTGATTAACTGTATTTTTTCACTTCTATAACAGATTTCGTTTCTCATGACGCTTGATGAACGACTTCTACACCTAATAACAACTTACTTAAATAGGCAATCCTAACGAACTACTGTTGCAGTAAACTTAACTGTTACACATGTTTGAAATTTACAACATCTTGCATAATTACAATACTTTGTGCCTGTTGGCTACTATGAATCGTTTGGATTAATTTAAGATATTAAACTTTTTTGATATAGGCCTACACAAGGTAAATTGACCTCCATGTTACCCAAAATTATACACAGGTCCTATATATATACTAGTGTACATGTTGCTCAAATTCAAGCAATTGCAAAGTATTACAGGGGTTATTTCAAAACCAATAACAGTCATATTTAAAAAAGTTTAACTCAAAGTTTAAAAAGAGTCAACTCAAATATTACCATTCTGTAACTCAGACCCTGATTACCTAAATCCCTGATCTTCGTTATTGATAAACCTTAAGCATTCCGGCTGGTTTTCTCCTTCTCAAAATGCCTCGCTGTACAGGCAACACATGTCATTGATAGAGGGTCAAATTGAGAACGAAAAGTCTTTTAGGGGTAGTGTTAGCTCGCATTCGTAACCTAATAGTTGAGATTGTCCAGGGTCAGGTGCTGACGTGTACGCCTCCTTTCTATGTTTCGTTGTTGTCGCGTCGGAGGCATTTAAAAGAAAAAAACAACAAATAAACAAATTATAGCTACACAAAACAACGATAAATGCACAAATTTAAGTTACAATCATGCTAACATGATCTGTCATAGCGACACAAAGCAACGATAAATATATAAATTCAAGATACAACCATACTAACACGGTCCGTTTTCGTTTTGGGGGTTATGTTTACACAAACTCAAATAGTAAATAAATTTACTCAATGCGTTTCATTGAATCGAAAAATAAATAACAGTAATTAAATTATACAGCTGATCAAAATGTAAACAATTATGTTCTTCATAAGGATAACATGGGAACTTTCAAAGCCACTGGGGCAGAACCCAAGGGACTTTGTAAAAAATGTAAGGCCAGTTGGCAAATCTACGCGACACGCTCTTTCCAATGAGATGTCAATGGATAAAATCGGTTAAGAAATGGCGGAGGAGTTCAACCGACAAAGTTTCATGTAGCGTATTAATTATATATATATACACCATATTACCACACTACAAATGTAATTCTACAATATACGGTACGTAGTTTTATCCAAACAAACGATCAAAACCCCCTAATGATATTGTTATTTGATTCAATAGTCAATGCACATAAGCGAGTCTTATCTTTCAAAGCAGATTAAATAATACAAAGGCAGAGGAATGCGCGAGAACGAGGTCACTTCACGGTTGCTATAGAAACGACGAAACTATCCATTAGAATTGCGCGCCAACGTCAACTAAACTCCAGACTGTATAAACACGCCGAGTGTGTAGTGTTCGACGGAGCTAGGCTACTTTCAGTTGGCAAGACTGGCTTCTAGCCTCGAGCGACGTGGTTCAACCACGAGAAGCGCCTCAAACTCCTGGGTAATCCCCGGTTAGCTCCTCCCACTCTGCCCCCTATCCCCACCTAAAAGACGAGCAAGTGGTAAGTCGGTCGGGTCGATTGACGACAAGTAGGTTTCTCGTATATAATAATTTAGTTTTACAGGCCGGTCAACTGGAATGATGATGAAATAACTTGTCGACGTACTGGTTTTCAGTATTTATCTATTTAATTAAAAAAGACGGTCTAGTGGCCAGACGACCAAGTATCTTGTCGGTCTACTGGTAGGCTCCCTATATTTTGATCAAACTTGGCAAATTTGTTTATTTTATAGTAAGCTATCAATATTTTACTAAAAACACACTACTTTATTAGTTTCCTTGTAGCAGCAAACCTAGGTACTCGTTAAACCTAATGTTATTTAAATAGATCAATTGAAAATCAATTCGGCCAAATGGAAATTCGCTTAGACGGCAGGTTTGCTGCGGCGGGGGTATTTATATATTATAACCAAAATTTAAGATATGAACCGACAAACATTTAAATTACCCTGAAATAATTTCCTCAATTAAAGGATTGGTGTAGATTTTAAACTGTCAGCACATTCCTTAGTGGCAGTCACATGACTTGAGATTTGCATATGTTATACCTGGAGGACGCTGTTTAAGAAACAAGTGTTTCCCAAGTTGATGAGGCCACACAGGCCAGGGGTGCAGGGAGGTCCTCTGCCTTCTGCAGACCCTGAGGCTGAGTTAATCGATTGTCGAGTCACCATTCCAGACCCAAGGATTGATCGGTTGTTGTTTGTAGTTACACGAGGAATGCTCCGTGTTGTACACGGGTCTTTGTGCCTTCGAACAGGGCTTAACAAAAACAAAAATTGTAAGTAATATCCCCTCTATAGAAATACAAACTTCAAATCATAATTTTCGAGGCGCACAATGGTAGCCTGCTCGATTATATGGAGTGCCTAATTCTACAACAGTAGAAGTCAGGTTATGTTAAATTTGCAGTACCGGTAATGTCTTTAGTACTTCTTCAACTAGGTTGCACTTCCGCTTGCCAACCCCCGCCTTTTCAATAAAAAATCAAGTGAGCTTAATTTTGATATTTCTTGTTTTGTTTGGATAACTTTCTGGTTACTTTAAGATTGAATGCATTATTGAATCTTTATTTCACCAGTATAAAAAGGAAAATGTACTAAACTTATTCGATGATAAAATACATAAATATGACATTAAAACATAAAATCTATCTTTAACAAATTGCGTACAAGGTTCGGATTATGTAGGTTAGCGAACCTAACCCAATCTAACCTTAGAGTTGTTACCAATATAGCACACTTCTGGCGCCTGCCAACAAATGCCTCTAAAAAGGTAGGTATAACAATTTGCAGCTTGTTTGTAAACATATCTTCTAAGTATATAATAAAACGTGTTTGCAGACTTTCTAGTCAATAACACATTCAAAAGTGGTAATCTGCAAATCCAATAGTTACTGCCACAGCATAGATATAGAATGATCAATTATTTTTGTAAATATACATCAAGTTTGAGAGAGGGAAAAATACAACAATTTTAGAACAAATCACTTATTAAAGTTCACTTATTGTGTTACCTATTTTTACATTGTTATCATAGCTAGTTAGGTCTCCGTGTATTAGGGCTATCCCTAGGAGTGTGCGAAAAGTATTTTTGGATTTGAATAAAATCGAATACTACATAAAATTTTCAAACATTGAATATTACGAAGCCAATATTTACATTATCACTATAAAATCCAAAGAGTTTTCCAATCACAGGTTTGGAACTCTACTAAGGTTAATAATCCTGATTTTAACCAATGCATCATTTAAAAATAATCCATTTTTGCCTTTACCTGTTTGTTATTGGTACAAATTAGTACAGTACAGGGCTTCCAGCATTTTTCTCGTCTTATTTCATTGAAATTACTATGAAAATGAATAATTTCCTACATTTATGATTTTTTTACAACAATACAGGAGTACCACACATAATCAAAGCATTAGACTCCTAACAGGATTATGTCAAGAAAGAAACAGTTAAAATTTAAAACATATTTATATACAAAATTGTCTGCCCAGTAAAACATACTTAAAAGAAAAATGTGAATGTCAGGCATTGGAAGCAGTCAATAGCTTTAAATATCTAGGAATAATTGTAGATCATAATTTAAAATGCAATGCTCATATACTATAGGTATATAAAAGAAAAACTTCGAGCATGTGCCTCAAAACTGTACCACTTACGAGATTACTTACCATTTAAGACATTAAAAGTTATTTATGCATCTATGTGCGAGTCACTTCTTAGATATGGATTAAGATCATGGGGGAATGCCTCAATATCAGAATTACAGAAACTGCAGACTGTCCAAACAAGAATATTAAAGATTAAAGATAATCACTAAGCTTGGTTCGGCTATTGCAAATGAATTTTCAATGCTGTGTTATCAGTTGACAGGTGCTCTGCCAGTAGAAAAACTGTTTACTTATTTGTTGATTATTGATTGTTACTATTCAGATAAGTTCAAAACAAAAAAAACCCCTTAGATATAGCTCCAGGAAGGAATTTTATATTGTTCCTAGTATAAGAAATAAGTATACAAAACGAACAAGGAGTTATTTGGTACCAACACTATTCAATAATCTGCCACAAAGTCTAAAAGTTGTAAAAACTTATAAATTGTTGAAGGTCAAGTTGAAAAATCTTTATTTATTTGAATAGTAGAAAATTCAAAAATTCTTTTGCTTATTTTTGTCTGTGTTTTTGTTCAAAATCTAAATTAGGCCTATAATTGAATGTTATGATTAATCTTTAGTCATTTTAATTCTTTGTTACTGATGATATTTAAATTTTAAAACTTGTTAATACTCATGTTAAGTAGTTTTAGGTAAACAAATATTACTTATATCGATTTTGTTACTGCTTTTCTTTGCTCCACTATTTTATGTTACAATTTTATATGTTTACACTCATGTAATGTTAGTTGTTAAGTTTGTTGGTTCAAGCTTTATTACTGTTTAGTAAGGGAAAACTAATAAATTATGGCTGACTCAACGAGATGCATGAAAAGACACTTATGTTAAATCAATAAATGCTATGGACAAGCCTTTTATGAGGCTTATGTAGCTTAGTGTAATAATGTCCTTGTCATTGTGTTTGTATTGAATAAATAAATTTAATTGAATGATGAAGTTAAGTCAAAGAGGAAAAATATAAAAAATCAAACCTTAAATAGTCCATGATAATATCAATATCAATTCCAAAGGTTCTACAAATTCTACAATAATAATGTTCCGGTTATAAACTAACTCTTAGGCTACTAAAAATATTGTAGCAAAAAGGTTTGTATCTGAACTTAATACACTGTTATTTCATGTAAAGAGAATTATAACGGATGGGATCAAGTGGATTAACCGCGTTGCTGGGACCTTTCCAGGAAAAATAAGTAAAATTAAATGCAGACAGCCGGTCTTAAGTAGCAACACTTTTACAAGTTAATTTTTTAAACTGCAAGTAAATCGATTTTGAAACTGCAGTGTCTTTTTCTGGAAGGAAGGGCAGCAGGATGTAAACAAACCATCAATCATTGTCTCCAGTAGGGGGCGGGCATTCTCAAGGTCAAAGACCCTCCCCTCTTACACCTCCAGTTTGTATTACAATTCTCCTATTTCAGACACAATTGTGTAACAAAACAAAAAAGTAGAGTAAAAAAAGATATTTCTCTGTTCAAAAATAGAAAAATGTTGCAGATTATTTTCAAAGAAATTAATTCACCGTAGTTTATGACTTGTTTAAAAGTATGTTTAATCTATGCTAAAGACTGTGAAGTGCAGTTCTAACATTGCTATGCTTGCTAGTTGCTATTCAGACAACACTTTCAGACAATTAACTTATTTTGTCATCCCACTGTACTTTAAGTTCACATTACAAAAAGTAAATCCTAATATTAACTAAGCTGGGAGAATTTATTTTATAGCTTTACAAATATATATATATGTCTAATAAACTAATACAAATTGAATTGCTGCTAAATATAGGTTATTGTTAGTTAATCAAATAAGAATGGTTGACAGTCTTATCTTTCCATGTCTGTAAGTTCTTTTTTTCTTCTTTTTTTAAGAGGTTGGCGGTCTCTTTTAACCTAGCATTTGCCTGTCCACATAGACTAACTGCTCGTGTGTGGAACGTATCCAGCAAAGCAAGGGGTGGGCCACCACCTCGTCCCAACCGACTCAGTTGCAGTATCGTATTGTAGCATTTTAAAGGTGGCTGAGCGGAGTAATTTTAATAATGACACAAAAAATTATCGTCTTTGAAAATGGGGGTTTTTAGAGTTAAGGAAGATGTCATAATATGCTGAAGTTGCCGTTGTGATTTATAATACAGAAGCATTAAATGTTGTGATGAAATAAAACAACCCAATACTATGATTTATTTGGTTGAAGTTACAGATAATTTCTAGGTTTATTTACTATTCAAATGCTCAAATATATTCATTAAGATCAAGCCAGGCTCGAATACTATTCGTTCAACTATTCAAACTTTTGAATATTCGCATACGCCTAGTTAAGTCCTACTGTTTGTTTACTCACCGTATATTTTTTACCCACCTTTAAAATTTGGCACCTCATAAAATGAAGTGTTGTTTACTAAAATTTGCTTTGTTCGATACTAATTCATTGATTATAAAGCAAGAAGCAGATACATTTCGTCGTTGATATGTTGATATTAAAAGTTTTAATTAAACACATAGTTATTGTGTTTAGTTAGAAGAAAGTTAACGGTTGTGTTAAATTATCTTGTAAAATGTTTGCTTCAAATGTTAAGTTCCTAAAAATTCTTAATCTAATTTTAAAACCACTTTATGATGTCTATGATTCGTCTTAGTAATTAAATAGTAAAGCCTTTATCTTAACTGTGTTTCTTTCTTGGCACAATCCTGTTCGAAGTAAAAGGATTTAGTAATGTGTGGTACTGCAATTTTGATAGAAAACCATGGCTGTAGGATACTATCAATCTTTATAGTAATGTCAATCTATTTAAATTAAAAATTGTGATGTAAATATTAAAATCTTGAGAAGAAAATGGCAAAAGTAATGGTAGCCTCGTACTGTACAGATTTTGTACAGAGAACTGCGATACAAAATAATGTACCGTAACAACATTAAATTTTCTGTACCGCAGACCCCTAATTATTGCTTTTAAAAATCAGTTGTCTAAGACTTGTTGGCTAGACAAAGCCAAACAAAACCTACAAATTTTTACTCTGGCTGAAAACCCCCAATTGTGTTTCCAATCATGTGGTTTGATAAAAATTGTGGGTTTTCAATTTCCAAGTTCTTAATTACTAGTTTAATGCTAAAGGAGTTTATTACTGAGAAAGGTTTATTACTTAACTTATCTGATTAAAATTGTTTTCCATTTTTAGTTCCTTTGTTACCTACTGAATTTATTTCAATCATTTTTTTAAATATAGAATGTCAATAACTAAAGATTAAATTGGTGTCTCAGAAAATAAAACATTTACTATTTGTAAAAACATCTCAGAAAGACAACTATTTAATACTTACGTTCTGGATCTTTTGGAGTCTTCTTCACCCACAACTTCAACAACTATTTTCAAGTCACTGTTCAGTGACTCCTCAAAAATGGTGTTATCTCTTGAAAGAACTTGAGATTGGTTGGGACCATAAAAGCATTGAACCTGTACTTTTGCTTCCGGTGCAATCTGAAAGAGCTTCCTTCCAACTTCTTCAATTTTTTCTAGAAAAAAAAAGTACTGATAAAAACTAGTTACAGTCGCAATTGGTTCAGATAATTTTAATTGCACCGCGTTCATTTCATATCATATTAATTTTGTATCTGGTTTAAAATTATTTGTCAGTTATATTGTATTGTATTGTATTTTAAGAGGGGCGGACTCAGGGCCCTGGTTGTCAACCGAAGCTTGTTGTGCATCCCCACTAGCCACTAACCAGGTAAGTATACACCTGTGTCCTTGACCAGTTGTTGGAGGTTTTGCCCAAAGTTAGCATCTCCTATCTGCTTTAGACGAAACAGAGCCCTTTTCCTAGCCCCAAGTGTGTCACAATCCAAAATAACGTGCTTTGCAGTCTCATCAGACTGGTTGCCAAGTCCACACCCCTGATTGTCATTGATAATTCCTACAGTGTGAAAGTGTTTCCTGAAATGGCCATGTCCAGTGATAAGAGCAAGTTCCTGCTTGACCTGCCCTCTGCCCAGCTTTAGAAGGAAGCCAGAGAGGGAAGAGGGTGGTAGGATATGAGAGCAGCTTCTAGCCAAGTAAATAATTGTCCAGAATAATCAAGCCAACGTTTAAGTTGTTTTTGATGGTAAGGTTTTTGTTGTGTATAAAGTTGTTAGATTTTGAATTGATCTGTGATTTGTGAAATAATCCCTATCAAAGTATATATTTTCTCGTTCATACAACAACTTTGTACAAAAAGTAGGCCTATATCTTGAATTTTGTATTTTGTCTACCCAAAGGTGTATTTACATAAAAGGTCATCAAATATATATGAAATTTGTTGGCAATTTTTTATTCTGACTCTTACCAGAGACCTGATAAATAAGATAAGGTATCAGATTTAAATGGATTAGATATGCCTGTTTGTCTACTTAAAGCAAATGTGCAACATTATACGTGCCAATCATACATATTACCTACACATTTTATTTGACAATAATTTACTTTAACTAAAACTTTGCATAATCACAAAAAATGCTTAGCATTATTGGTCACTGTCATGGACAAGTAGAGGGTAAAACAAAAGTAGGAAAACTCGTCTCTTTAACAGTACAGTATGTTAATGAGGTATTTTTAATTTACTACATAATATATCCAAAAGCAAGTGTGTTTGTAAAATGTAAAGCAACTGAAAATGCAAAATTAGTAGATGATTAGATAAAGAAAAGTTCTAGGGATCTCTTAATATCCAAAATGTAAGGAACAAATGTCACAGTTTCAAGTAATGCACAGACAACATGTGCCTATACAATACTTAAAAGGCAGTAACCTTTACACAACTTAATAAAAGAAACTTGCAAATTTTTAACGACTTCAATTACCAATAAACAAAACTTAAATTATATAATTTACCCTTTTTAGTAATTTTCTGAACCTAAAAAAGTTAAAAATATGCTTAGAGGTTTTTAAAACGCAATATGGTGTGGTTTTATTTTAAGGATTTTTAAGATGATAATTCCCACACATATAAAACCTTGTAGTTATTTATTATTGTTTTCATGTCTAAACCATTTATCTTCATTTTATCATTGTACTTGCCCTCTTTTTTAATTTCCTTCAGTGATGTATTTAGATAATTACCTATGCTATTTATATTTATGCTATGTATATTAATCCATGTATATCTATGCTACGTATTATGGTAATAGTGGTAAAATTTTGAGAGAAATTAATGAATATAAAGTAAATCAATCTTATTGGCTATAACTTAAGTAATCTCTCACCTATTTTATCTGCGTTGCTAAAGTGGAAGACTGAATGATTCTCAGACTCAGAGCTGGGATATATGTTTAGACAAACATTGTACACTTCCAATCTTGTTTCCACTTTTGGTTCTCTGGCGATGTTGATGACCTAAAATAATTATGATACATATAACAGATGTATGATTTAGTATTGAAGGAACACTAGAGACAGTAATATTTTAAGGGCAAACTCTCTATTATTAAACACAAGGGAAATACAGTAGACCCCCTCTTAACCGATAATCGGATTATCCGCCTTTGATCGTAAAATAATACAGTTTGTTTTAACCGACCTTGCTTTGAGAGCAGTTCGGTTTAACCGCCGCTTTCTAGGAATCTCGGCATTTCCGCTCACGCTGGGCGATGAGAACTGAACCATACGCTTATCTTCACAGGATATGACTAAGAATAAATTATTTTGTATTGATCACAAAAATTATAGCATAGCCTATTGTCAGTTTGTCATCATCGTTCTTAGCGCGAGCACATCTGATCTGATTTGTTATCTGTATGGCAAATTTATAACATCATAAAGTGCGTTACCTGATTATCTTATCACTGGAGTCAATAAACAGAAACAACACAACTTGTAGGGAGGGCAGGGAAAGGGGGTTTACAACTCCAAGGTCAAGATAGTTTTTGTGCCTGGAGCCTCCATTGAGAGGTTATAAACATCCTGTCTTGTAACAAAATGGTTGCTTGCATCTTTAATTTCGACAAAAGGTTCTGTACTGTATCAATTAATACATTACAGTAGGCTACTAAAGTTATTGAAATATTTTTATTGATAAATTTTTATTGACTCTTGCCTAGTATTATAATATATTCCACTGAAAGTAGGCCTATTTGACTTAACCGTGTTTTGTGTTTATTTGTGACTTTTCTGTCAATACGAAAAAGGAGATAAGAGTAGTTTATTTTATAAATAATGCAAGTATGACTTCAAAATAATGATTATATAATTCCAAATGATATAATGATTTTATATCATTATATTATCACTTCATTATATTATGATTTTAGGGATTGCCCGTTTTAACCGACCTTTTGAGTTATCCGACCTAGGTCCGGTCCCATTAGGGTCGGTTAAGAGGGGGTCTACTGCACACCGGCTCGCCGCAGCAAATCCGCAGACTAAGCCAATTTCCATTGTCTAATTGAATTTTAACTAAAATTTTGCAACAAAAACTTAGCATAAGAGATTTATTTCCTATGTAAATAACCTAACATACCTTATAACGAGTACTTAGGTTTGCTGCTACAGGGAAGAAACTTTTTTTGTAAAATGTTAGTAATGAAATAGATAAATTTGACCAAAATATATCCACAAACAAGCAAACTTGAGTTAGTTTTCTTCCATAGGAATAACATAACAATTTTGGGCATTTGTATGTTTTTAAGGTAAAAATTGCAAAAAATCCTAATGACTCCATGAACTCCATGGGACTAATGAACTCCATAACACCTCATAATTAGGGAAATACCCCCTCGGCAGCAAACCTGCAGAATAAGCAAATTTCTATTTGTCTGATTGGATTTTTTTTTGATTTTTTGGACACAGACGTTGTATTTTATTGTGGCTTAGCTTTAGCTATGAACAAAAGTTTTAAAATTATGATGATGATGAAAGAATCTTTTGACATACCACAATGTATTAATACATTGATGATGTGGTTGAATACAATGACCTTGACGAAGTTCTAAGGAACAAAACTAGTTGTCATACCAGCAACTGTGGTTGGATAAGGTAATCCTTTTATTTTATCAAAAACTATAGGTTTTCTAATCCCGTTAATCCCTGGATTAAAAGCTGCTAATCCCGGTATTTCAAGGTATGAAAACTGGCCAGATCCTGGATTGATACCCCTAGGGGCCCTAGGACTATATAAACCTGTTTAAACCTAACAAACCTTATTGCGTGAAATACAAAAGATAAGCTAAATGAAATAATAACATGAAGTACTGAAAATTTTACACTTACTTTCCTTTCAATTGTTGTATGGTTATCCTTGAGTCCATACCACGACTGAAGGAGGTACCATGCAGACTCAGGAATCGGAACATAATCCAAACCTTCCACCAAGCCAGGTTTTAGATTTGATGATTCATCTACAAATAAAAATGGATTTAACTTACCACATATGTAAGAGAATTTAAATGAACTAACAAAGTAAGTTAGGTTAGTCAGTGGCTCATTCAGCTGGGCAACAAACTTTGGATCCATTGCAACAATATTGCAAGTTTGGATAATAGTACCTGAGACTAGTTCTTATAGGTACATTTCAACTCTTACTGTTCCGGCTCATCCTTGGTTTGTTAGGATACATCCACACACAGACCTGAGGCTATGTGAACGGACAAGTGCCAAGTTAAAAAAGGTCGTCAACCTCTTATTTTTAAAGAAATATATTTACAATATAATCAAAAATTAATTTACTGTATTAAGAAAGCAGCAAGAGGATTGATTATTTTATAATTATCATATATATATATATATATATATATATATATATATTGGCCTATATGAATTGGAGCAGAGGGTGTTTTTGGCCTCTGGGGACCTCAAAACAAAAAAGTAAATCGGTACCGGGTCTGGGTCTTACCATGAGACCTACAGTAGCCTAATGGCTTAATCCCTATGTGGGAAATTCACTAAAAAAAAAACATAAATTGTTTCTAATATAGAGCATTTAACTTATTTGAAGAGTTTTACATCATGTAGGGCCTAATTACAGTAGCCTAATTAATTTTTCCTGTTATACTTAGTTTATTTCATATAATCAACTATTTCTTAATAAGTAATAAGCTGTTTTGACGCCATTATTTCATGTAAAATGGCATTTTGGCTTCACAGACAGAATGACAGAATGGACAGACAGACAGACGGACAGAAATTGAGATAAGACTCGTTTTGGCTGTCTGAGGCTATGAAATGTAAAAATAACCAAAAACTGCATGATTCTAAGCAATGTACAGACAAAACTGTAAATTTATTTATATATATGAATAAAGCTTTTCCGATTCTGATACCTAAAACCTAAGCACTTTTTAAAGCCTAAAAGGTGAATTATTCGAGTCTATGAGATCCTCATTACAGTGATCGGGCCTAAGATTTTGTCAGTATTATCACCCAAAACTGTTAAAAGAAAATCCTTTGAGGAGCAGTCTTAAGTTTTAGAAGACCATTTCTCGCCTAAAATATTTTTTGTGTCAGAGCTTTATGCATTTTACAGCCGCTGTCAGATGCCAACCGAGTCTATTTAAGATTTTGTTGTGGCAATTTAGCACCTCGTGAGTACATGTCAATTCAACTCATTTCCATGTGATTCATTATGAGATGAACTCATTTCAGGTCTAAATAATTAAGTCATTTGGCAAAAATTATTGTCCAAGGTAAGATTTCAACTGAAATTTATCCATGGCATTCCTGTTGGAACAGGCCAATAAACAGATAATTGTCAAGTGAAAGGGTTATCGAACCTGAAAAACTTTTGAATACAGTGATCTGGCTGCTGCATGACCAGCACCCGGGAATCAACCGCATGAAAATGCTTGCTAGGAGCTATGTTTGGTGGCCTGGTTTGGACAAATGTATTGAGGAGGTAGTTTCAGCTTGTGTAGTTTCAGCATGTGTGCCAATGCACAAGAAATACAGTCTCGAAAATTCCTTTGCATCAATGCCTGTTATTTCAGTAACGTTGTTGAGAGTTTGTTGCCAAATGTCCGTTGACAACGAGCGTTGTATCCCAGGGATCGTTTTTAAATGTGTTGGAAGTTACAAAACATTTACTAACGACTGCAAACCGATCATCGAATGCGTTGCCACAACACAACCAAAAAGCGTTATTTTAATAACAGGGAGTTTGCCTGACAAAAGTTGTCTTGTGGCAACCCTGTTATTCATCCTGTTATGTTATATATATCGTACGTCTCTAATAAAACACCCCAGATAAAACGTAATAGTAGTTTACGCAACAATTGCGTAAAGATAGTGTTAACGACACGAGTAGAAAATTTAAGGTACGAGCCTTGGCGAGAGCCTTAAAAACTTCTACGAGTGTCGTTAACACTATTTACGTGAGTTGCGTACACTACTTTACCTACGACGGTGTTTTAATTACTAAAAATCATTACTCATAACATAACTTCTAAGAGAGGTTATGTTTTTGTCTTTAACCTCTCATTGCCACTGACAGTGATGCAACAAAACATTGTATCAAACACTAATTGCACCAATCAACGATTAAACTGACCTGAACAGCTGATTAGTTGAATTTCAAATCATTACAATTTTGCTTCTCCTCTCTCAATCCATGAACCTTATTGGTCCGTTACCCGTGTTGTTATGAGTAAAACTATGCTGTTATGATAGTAAACAATGCTGTTATGAAATACTTTTCAATTCTAAGAACTGTACTGAAACGGCTATTTTAAAAAACGGTTGTAGGTAAAACAGATAATATTTTATAATACCGTATTAAATTTGCCTGAAAAAAAAAATTGGTAAACTTACCCAAAAGCAGAGAATTGTCTATTGGACCTGGGTTTATTGCGTTCTCTGCTCGTTCACTGTTTTCAAGTCCAACAAAGTATTTGAAGGTTTTAAACCACTTTGCATCGATGATATACCTAAAATATATACAAGATGTAATCAAAGAAAAATGTGTCTATTGGTTTTAAGGTTTAGTATGTCTCTGAGAATTGAGTTTTATTAGAATTATGTTTCCATTATAACAAGAAAATTAAACAATTGTTGATGACTGAACAATTAATTGAAAATCATGCAACAGATTTAACACTAAACGCAGATGAAGATTTGGGACTACAACATTGGCTTTAGGTACAGTCATAAAATACAAATTTTGCTCTGTAAATTCTCTTCAAAAATTCAGATGTAATTTTTATTGTCCTAGTATAATCCTACTGAGCATTTCTTTATTGATTCGGTTTGTGATTTTTAAAATTCAATTTTTGATGCTCAATTTGAAATTCCAGCTTATTTTAATTGGCTTTTAAAGTTGGATGGGTTCCTTGGAATTTTTTTGAAATTTCAAAAACAAACTTTAACCTTTTTTATATAGCCCTAAACTATTTTTCTGTTTGAGTTTTTAAAATTTATTATGACGTTGGATCTGAATAGTAATATTTTCAATTAGCCGTCTACAGAATCACCGTAAACTAATATGAAAAAGAAAATGATTTTAAAAATAGGCTACTTTTGACTAGACACTCTCTTAGGATAAAAATGGACCTTCATTCACTGCCACCGTGATTTGTATAAAGCAAGCAATACACAATTGACGTTTGAAAGTACCGTATACCAGTATGTCTTGGTTCTAACACAACATATACCTAATTTAAACATTTCTTCCTGGGAAAAAAAATCATAGTGGTACTTACCGAACATTGTGTTTGTTTCTTAGGCCCCTACTGTTAGTAAATTAACATAAAAATTCCAAATTTATGTGATCTTTTAACTTAGGTACCCTAACTAAAAAGGATTATTTTAGCACTAAAATCCTACAGAATGTGAAGCTACAGTAGAGCTACTCATCCATCACTATAGTCAATGTTCAACCACTAATTGACTGAATAATTAACGACCAAAAACTAAAAGCAAAAGGGTAAGTTACAGTTCTGCAGAAAACTTGCGGTATATTAAGTTATCGGATGAAATATTAGTTCAATATAAATATGTATATCGTATCGGATATAGTTTTTACCACGCAATATAATATAGGCCTAATAGATAATATGTATGAAGATTGTAAAAGCCATAGGGTATTTTTCAGAAGAATCTTCTACAATGGCCTACAGCAGTTAGGTTGATTATGATTCAGTTTAGTTTATGATAATAACAAACAAGGTAACATTATGTTGTGTAATTCGTTAAAGAGATAACTTAACTTAGGCCTATACAAAAACTTCAATTTGTATTTTCTATTTCATTTTTTCATTTCATATTTTCTATTTAAAAAGATCTAATTTCGTAAATGATATTTTGTTTATCATTATCGAAAACAAATTGATTTACACAAACATGAGCGTGCTGCAGGACGCTGTAAGAGTGGCAGGTAGACAGCCCTCTTATTGAATATACCCATAACAATAAAATATATAGGCCTATATAACTTACATACTTAACAGAGAATAGAGAATCAATAGGCCTATTTAAGTTAACTTACATCAAGTGAAATAGGCCTGGGCAGCAATTTAATGTTTAATCGATAAATAGTCAAGTTAAGGTTTGAATACCTTTTTAATGACCGAGTGATTCATGTAGTCTGTCTAGGCTAAGTTACAGGTCTTGATAATCAAAGGGAGTCAACATCAGGCCACAGGGGGGTAAATTTTCGTTCATTATTTTGAACATGCCGATTTTCTGAACAGCCAAGACCAGTCTACAACATAGACCAGTAACTTATACGTCCCCGCACTTTTTACTTTGTAAATAATTGGCCAAATGTTTGTGTTTACGTGTTTTTGTCTGTGTTCATTTGTTTCTTTTTATGAGTTAACTTATTGTTTGACAAAAACTGACATGTTCTTTTAAATGGTTTGTTCTTAAGACCTATGATCACCAGCTGCGACTAAATGGTAGGTTCTCTGCGGAACTATAACTTAACTTACCAAAGCAAAATAGTAGGCTACCTAAACTTATCATAGCAAATTATTATTAAAACTACCAGTAAACTTACATGATAGAATAACTTAACATAGGCCTACCAAGTCTTGATATATATTTTTTGCTAGTAAAACGCAACTAGGCCTACAGTAAATGGCAACCAGAGAAGTAATAATAACCTCTAAATGTTTAAAAGATTAACTTTAACTTCCGGTGTTAACCAATCCTGTTCTAGCCTAGTTTTGCGTTAAGATATTCAGTTGAATACTGCCCAGGTTTTGGCTCTAAGTTCAACTCTTAACACGTTGACTGCTGAAAACCTTAACAATGGCGCTCCCTAAACTGCGGGCGGAGCCCTGGCGCTCTACTGAATCAGCGATCGCTATTGGCATTGGAATATCTCAGTAAGACGAATCACAAAATAACAGTGGTGATTGTTCTGCGTTGCCCTGAAAGTGGACGTAGTCTACTAAAACACCCAAGGGAGCAGCACTGCCTGGATCAATAACCAGAGTCTTTGTAATATGGCTCGATTAGAGAATATCCCCGAAAACGGGACAAAAGCATTGCCAGGGGAGATTTTACGGGAATGTTTCCTACTGACCTACACCAAAATATAGCTTTGTATTCTAAGCTACAGCCTGGCAACAATCACATTGTCGCTGGCGAGTGCTGAGCTCAGACAGACACAATATTTGGCAGGCGAGCACACTACTGATATAGCAGTAGGCCGCGAGCAGTGCCAGTGCCGCGCTACTGCTATAGCAGTAGGCAGCAGTCAACGTGTTAATGCAGTTTTATTATAATATTATTTAAGTTATTATGTTTATAACCCAATCTAAATTAAGCCTGGTGTAACTTAATGATTGGTGATCCGAGGCTACATGGTATCTAATTTACTACCTCCGCCTAGGCTCTTATACCTATATTGATCACTGATGCTATAATTCTCCTGCTCCTATAATTGATAGGTCTATAGCTTAAGCCTAAGCATAGCAAAGGCAAGACAAATTTTGGATAGATTTGCGCATTATGACAGAAAAGTGTGGCAATTTCGATAAACAAACTTGTGAAAGAATCCCAGTAAGTTAGTAGATCACGATTAAGTTAATCCTTGTTTAACTTATTTAACTATGAAACATCTTGGCCCATAGTCGTAACAGAACCTTGACAAAAGCATTAACTTACCAGGTTTGTCCCAGTGACATGCATTCCCTTAGGGTTTTCTCTATTTGGCTTTTTTGAGCCTCAATATCAGGAAAACTTTTATCAGACGAGAATTCGACCATTATTAGATTTTTAATTTGTTTTAATCATACTTTACTACGAATCAAAGTTAGAAGTGAGAATTGGTTGATAGAATGAATGATACATTGTAATTACTTTTTAAGAAACTTTACAAAATTTTCTTTTCTAATTCTTACAAAAAAAAAAACAACGCTAATTTTCTTTTCTTACGAAAAAAACGCTAACAACGCTACGTCGCTACGCTACACATGCAAACCGCAAACCAAACCTCCAAACACAGAGAATAGAAACACAGACAGATCCAGATGACAGATGATATTCTCGCTGGCAGTGGCAGAAATAAAAATACCCCCGCCGCAGCAAACCTACAGACTAAGCGAATTTCAACTTGTCTGATAAATAAATAAATAAATAAAATTGTCTTTATTGGTTCAAGCGTTAAGTCAATTTTACAAAACTGTTTTTCTCTTACAACTTTCGTCATCTAAAATCTAACAAACAATGATAAACCAAAATAAGTACATAAGACTAAAAGCTATACATGAAATGAGCAAATTTTTATATTCGTTTTGAACCCTGTTAAACTTTTTTCTCTTATTTTTAAAGGGACAGAGTTGTACAATTTAGGTCCGAAATAGGCAAAGGCTCTCCGACCTACCTCATGGCTGACTTTAGGCACGTGCAACAAATCGTTCTGTCGGGTGCTGCGCTTAGAAACGTCCCGCCGGGCTGGCAGTTTTTCTCTCAAGTAGAGTGGCTTACCTAGGGATAACGTTTTGTGTATGAGAACACAAGTAGAGGCCTTACAAAAAACTTCAATGGGCAGCAATTTCGCATCACTTCTGAATGCACTTACATGTTCTCTTTTTCTTAAGCCATAAATGAACCTGACTGCTGCATTCTGCGTTCTCTGTATTTTATTACAGTCACCTTTTAATATACTGTTTCCATATGCTGGAAGACAGTATTCAATAGCAGAGAGAACTAGCGACTTGACTATCTGGACCCTAGCGTCCTCAGGCAATAGATATCTAAGCCTATACAGTCCGCGTAATCTACCCAATGCCTTCTGATTACATTTTTACTAAAATATTTCTATAAATAAGACATATTTATTCCCTATTTAAATAACATTAGATTTAACGAGTGCTTAGGTTTGCTGCTACGGGGAAGGTAAAAAGTGTTTTTTGATCATACGTCAATAGTATAGGATGAAAGAAATCAATTTACCAAATTTTATCAATATATATCCATAAACAAGTAAACGACAACAATTTTCATTTTCTCCATAAGAATAAAATGGGAATTTTAAATTACACTTTTTTGAATTTTCTCCGTGACCATTAGGCCTGGCCTACAACAGCGCTTCAATATACTAAATTATTTATTTTTTTAAGTTCTACAAAACGGTTTGGAAAGAAATTGCAATTTTTTTTGTTTTTAGGCTCAAAAATGGAAAAAACCTTTTTTACCCCATAAAACCCCCCATAAACTTCCGTTCCCATGGTCCGATTATGCTGGATCGCGAACTCGTTCGAATAAACGTAGGTTTACACGAAACGGCACACGGAAGATTTCTCAGGTGCCGTTTGACGTCACTAACTGCTGAAGTCACTTTGAGGGAACACCAATACCGCAACGATACGGATTTGAGCCATCGGCCTCGGTGGTGCAGTGGATAGCGTTGCGGCATAGATAAAACCATAGACTAACCAACACAAGTAGACTTCTCATCCACTGAGCTATAATTCTAACTGGAGGTAGCACTGAATGTCAAAGATGCGTGTCGCTAGCCGCCATGTTTGCGTGAGGTGGGTGTCCCTAAGAAGCCATGTTATTGCTATGACAAAAAAACTCACTGCTATACAACCTAGTTATAAGAAGCCATGTTATTGCTATGGTAAGAAAACTTACTGCTATACCAATTTTGCCACCATGATCACCGCTAGCGCTCCTAGACCCCTCCCGCCAGGGCGTACAATTTTTATTTCAGCTGCAGTTTCTTTATGCGGACAAATTGAAAGCATTCTATTGGCTGAGGGAACACCATTACCGCAACGATACGGTTTGGTTTGGATTGGTGCGGCCTTGATTGGAGCCATCGGCCTCGGTGGTCATAGAATAGCGTGCTGGGCAGAGAAACTGCGAAGGTGCCAGGTTCGAATCCCATCGGTGGCACTAACTTTTTGTCTAAGATATTTTCATTATCAGCAAGTTTGATTGGTTAGGTTTGGTTATGAGAGTTTAATTTTATAATATAAAAAAATTAAAATCTTATATTTTTTCTTAGTTTTATAATTAAATTTTGTTTATAATTTCTCATGTTTTACTCTTATTTTATCCGTATTAAAAAACTGCAGCTGAAATAAAAATTTGCCGCCAGGGCAGTCGAAGGGGAGTGGAGTGAGTCAGCAGCACGGCCGTGGTCGGCCAGTCACTAATCTACTTCAGTGAGTCACTCCACTCCACTTGCACCAGTTGCACCTGCACTTCTCTCCAGTCCAGTCCAGAAAGAACCAGAGATGAGAGCAGAGAACACAATAATATAAACAAAACATAAGCATTCGGCTAGGCATTCTCGTCATTCGGTCATTCATTCTCGATTCTCGAACGTCAACGTACTGCAACCGCAACGTATTTGTATTACTTTACTATTACTAATGGAATGGTATGGAGTCCAGTCAGTCAATCAATCACTAACGTCTTTATTGGTCTCGCTCTTGCTTGCTTTCATATTCTAACATTCCCACAATCAGGCGAGGCAGGAGGTGTTATAATTTATAAATCGTCCCTTTTACCTCGCTATAGAATTACTTTTAGGCCTACTTGTGATCAATATATATAGTGAGTACAACTCCTTAACCTAGTATCTAACCTAACCTAACATAACCTAGTTTTGGTCATTTTGGCACTAACTTGATTTTTAGACGCTTTTCTGGCCTTATCTCCGTTTATATCCATCTTTATCTTTAAAGCTGTTGCATATTCTTGGTCAACTCGCTCTACCGGTTAATTTAAGTACCCACATGACTTAACTTAAGTTTAATTAAGGTAAACAGCCCCAATACCGGCAGGGGCCCAAATACCGGCAGCGGTGACTTCAACGTCATTTAACAACACTTTAACATTTGAAATAGCCATCTTATTTGTTATTGGCTGTTACATCAACTATTCATCTGTAGAAAAAAACAATTATAACACCTGATTGGCCTATTTCACACATTTAGTGATAGTTCTTTATATGTTTAAAAACATATTTATGGAAGAGTTTACCTTAACCTGCCAGAATTGGGGCTGTTTTACGCAAAAATATTGTTTTTCCGCTTTTACGGGAAAGACGGTGCTTTCCCGGAGAAAATGACAATCATTTTTGAATTCAAGACGTTATTTATCATAATAATAAGGTAAAAAATATTATTTGAGCGTGATGTCCATGATAAGCATAGGTACGGTAACTTAATAAGCCTACCAGTTTTTTAGTTAAGCAACTGGTATTTTAGTTAAGAATTAACTTGCAGTCATTTGTCAGTTATCAGACTGATAAATGCTGTTTATTTATAGGCTAACTGAAAGTACACCTAACTTATCCCAAGGTTGTAACCATGTCAAATCCAGCAGAGGAGGGGACAAAAGTATCTCGTTTTAGCATGGACGATTGGGAATCTTGGTAAATCTGAACTTTTGTGGACTTTTCTTTTAAACCTTCCTAACTGAAATTAGCAAGTATTTTTGAAATTGGCTCGTCGTTTAATCAGCTGTTCCAAATAGCGCCGTCCTTAGGGTGGAGCGTCCGCTCCAGGCCTCGCACCGGGGAAGGCCTTGATGCGCGCTAATAATAGGTAAATGATTTGGAATGAAAATAATAAAATAAAGGACAGACAGATACATTCATTTTAAACTATTTCCATTATTGTATTGATTTAAATACAAACGACATATAAAACACAAAAGAATACAAAACACCGTTTGACAGCGTCGGCGGCGGGATGATGGAACCCGAGCCTCGTGGCAGCCACCGGGCCACCCCGGTGAGTGTGAGTGAGTCTTATTTACTCTTACTGCTTACTTCTTACTCTTACTGACGCAGCATGGGTGTAACAGCAAAAAAAAAAACCAAAAAAAAAAAAAAAAAAAAAACCAGATCGCCTAGGCTACACATTACCTTCTTAATCTAACCTAACTTCAAAACACTTAATGCAGCCACGAACCCGCATACACCCTCACCTGCCTTCCCCACATGCCCTAAATACATCATTCATTCTTTCAGTTTCACTTCAACCTTTACTTCTTCTGAGGTAGGGAGGTGTGCAATGTGCTCCGCGCCCTAATTATGAAAGTAGTTCCATATATTTCCGCAATTTTTTGTGGTTTACGCGCCATAAAGAAATGTTTTAAAGGTATTTTATGGTTTATTAGGATCGTAGGAATGGTCTAGGAAGGTTAGAAGAAAAGTCCAGAAAGTTCAGAAGTACCGGATTCTTCAACTTCAGATAAAGAAACCATTCAATTTTTGATTCCAGTAAGTTGACTAGGCCTAGCCCTTAGTTACAAGAAACGTTTTAGGTTAACCTCTTCAGGTCTTGATGCATGCCAAAGTCAAATAACTTAAGTAGTTAGCGTTCGATGAAAGTTTCAGTGAAGAAATTCACATTTCAAATTTTGAAGTTTGTGAATACCATCTTTTCAGTTTTCCAGATAAATGCTATTCACAACTACATTTCATTGCATAATACTCAGTTTTTCCTAAATAACTCTTTAGGCCTTGGCTACTTAGAATAGTTAAAACATTTTAAGTGATAATTTAGGCCTAGCCTATGTCAGGATACTGAATGATTGAATGAATGAATGAAAGAAGTGCTTTATTGAACAAAAGATTTTCCTTACAAACCTAGGCTCCTCGCAGGAAGCCACAATGACTTACACTAAAACCGTACGGTAATGGTTCATAGAACCGTCTACGTGATTGGCATACACTTTTAATTTAAAACTATAAATTAAATTCTGGACTAAAATCAAAAGTCTGAAATAAAAATGTTTAAGCGAATGAAACTAAAAAATAAAATAGCTGGCTCACAACTCAATATATGTTATAGATCCATATATACACACACAAATACATACACATACAAAACCAATACCCCCACCCTAAAAAAATCTTGTCTTAAAGTCAGTGAATTTTACCTTGAATCTAATTCTGGAGTAAGACAATTTCAAATAATTTTTATACGTTAAATTTGATTATCAATCCCCACCTAAAATGCCAAGCTTCTTTTAAATTAGTTCAGTCATGTCAGGATACTGAACGATTGACTATATACACTATTAATACAGTATTAACTTATATAGGCCTAGTCAATGTTTAAACCTATTTGATACCGTAATTGATACATGATAACTTACTTGATGTCCATCATCTTTGACCAGCACAGTTGTATCGATTGCGTCATGTTTTGTTGGCTAGATAAGGTCACCAAAGTTGTGTTTGAAATAAACTTACTCCTTCAATGATTAATAGGCTCTACCAATGAGCAAGGACTTAAAAATGTTAGATGCATACCCAAGGTAAGTTTTCTAGATCATAGGCCTATGTCCACATCTCCCTCCATCAAACAACAATGGTTAAAACAGAGTAACTTAATTGAATCTATGCCTAGGTTGCAACTATGTCCAATCCAGCAGAGGAGGAGACAAAAGTATCTAGTTTTTGCAATACGGAAACTTCAAGGTCACAACAAGAAATAATTGAATCTCTAATACCAGAAGGCCAACAACATACATTAGATTACTACATCCAATCTCTTGATGCTTGCCAAAGTCAATTAAAGCTATTGGATGAAAGATGCAAAGAAGAAACTACGAAAATTCAGACAAAATTTGAGAAGTCGAAAAAACACTTATTTGCCAAACGAACCAAAATGATCAAGAAAGTCACAAACTTCTATCTTCTTTCTGTATCCTTCAAATCTAACCCAAGTTACCTTGGCCAATAAGTAGACTTATCTTACCGTACTCTATAAGGTTTACTGAATGTTTTTTAGGCTGACAACTGAGTGAGTTATCACCTCTATTTCTTAAGTCCCAGTTGACTAAATTATAACACGAGATCAGTTAGTCCAGGATCTGAAGGGGGTTGAGTATGCATGGAAGGACTGACGCAATTTTATTGCTGATTGTTGTTATAGGCACTATAGAGATCATGAAAACGCATGTTGTCGCCACCCAGCGTGGTCGACATTCCGAGAGGGTGGGGGAAATATGGCGGGTGGTGCCGTTTAGTAAAATGCTTATAACTCAAAAACCGTTTTAGATAGAACATTGCAATAAGCGCCAATTTACTCATAAAAGTATCAACATTACCTTTAAAAAAGGTTGATATGTTTAAAGCCGTATCTTGGTTAATTATTTAGTTATAATGTATTATTTTATACTGAAATTACAATCTTCAATAATATATTAAGCAAAACCAGTTTTTAACACGTTTGCTACTGCAATAGTACAACATTTTTCATTCACATGGACCAGCGACGCTCATATGCAACGGCCGGTTTCCACCCATAGACTGCCGTCGCATATTTTCGTCGGGGTTCTAATGTTATTAAAATGCTCATATCTTTGTAACGGTCTATTTGAAGGCACTGAATTATCTGCAGTGGTCTACAGAGATGTCTGACGCACAACTGCGTCGCTTGGTCTTTGGATATGATGATTGGTGACGTCATATGATAGTTGGGTAAACTGTACTTTACTTTTGTGCATCACTGTAGGCCTATGTATGTATGCAGTATTTATGGCACAATATCCTATGTAGCTTTTATATATGTTCAGTTATAAACTGTTCTTGAATAATCTGTTTTTTTTTACTTACTTTCACCTGAGAACACAAACAAAATGAACTGTCGCATATATGCGACGTTTGGTCTATTTCAAGAAAACTATGATAATTTTCACTATTGTCTTCGCTGTAGACCGGGCGTCGCAAATATGCGACATTACAAAAAGTTATGAAAAATACAAAATACCCCCGTCGCAGCAAACCTGTATACTAAATGAATTTCCATTTACCCGGCTTGATTTCTACTAAAATATTCCCTATAAATTTTCAGATTTATTTCCTATTTAAATAACATTAATTTTAGTGAGTACAGTAGTTAGGTTTGCTGCCACGGGGAAGATATGGAGGTGTGTTTTTTTAATTAAAATATTGATAGCTTAGTATGAAATAAACCAAATTGCCAAATTAGATTAAAATATATCCATAAACAAGCAAACTACAACAGTTTATTTATTCTCCATAAGAATAACATGGGAATGTTAAATTTAACATTTTTTTAATTTTCTCCGTAGTCAATAAACATTTAAAAACACTTCAATATACTAAATTATTTGTTTTTTTAAGTTCTTCAAAATGGTCTAGAGATAAATTTAGAAATTTAAAGTTTTTAGGGTCAAAAATGGGAAAAATCAATTTTTACCCCATAAAACCCTTCATAAACCCCTGTTGCCATAGTCCGATTATGCTGGTTCGCAAACTCGTTCGAATAAACGTAGGTTTACACGTTTGTACCAAATTTCATCATATATATATGAATTTGAACGGATGGTGTTTTTGGCCTATGGGGACCTCAAAATGAAAAAGTAAATCGGTCCCGGGTCTAGGTCTTACAATGGGACCTACGGTAATAGCTTATTCCCTATATGGGAAATTCGCTAAAAACAAGAATAAATTATTTACAAACACGATCTTAGCGAATTACAATGTAAATGATCACTGTTTTACAGGTTTTCGCCTGTGGTCTGTGTGTACTGTTATTTAAATGACAGCCGGTCTATGTCTAAGATTCAAATGTATACCTCGGTTTGTGGCAATGACCGCGAGCGAACGTGTTAAATGATATAAAACATAAAATTCTATATATAAAAATTCAAGAAATTACATTTTTAACAGATTAGAGGTGTCAGAAAATAATACTGAAGATAGACTGTGGCATTAGAATAAGAATCTTTATTACCCTTTAAACATTTTACAGTGCAATAGGGTTCGTCATTTGCTACATGATAGTTAAATGTAATTTAACCACTGACCATACGCTTTATTAGACACAAGGGAGTTATAATTTGTATTACTATTTTTTATCAGTATTTACAATTCCTTGGTACAAATTTGAAGCTCAGTGAAGAAGTACGGAGAAAGTTTTCCTCAATTTACATGGATTTATGTTACCTTTACCGATGGGGATTTACCTCCAAAACATGTTTCTTTAGCATAATACATACCTACGTCACTATACTTCATCCCATCAACATAACTCATTACTGTTCTCAACAAACTCAGACATTGCACCTGTTACCTGTGCCTGAAGATAATTGATAGTCAAGCAGCCAGGGATATTATAATGAAAAATAAAACTGAGAGTGTACTTTTATCTATAAATATATTCTGTGACCCTGATCTTTTCTGTTATAAAGCAGTAGAAAATGATGACTTAAGAGACGGAAAAAGAAAATCCCATTTTACTGTAATCGGGTTAAAACATCAACTGACCGTGACCAACACTCAAACCACATCGAATCAACGCCTGCCCCTCAAACAGAAGTTGATTGCACTGATATTATTATGCAACAGACTGTAAAGAAATGTGTCAGATTAAAAAAAAGCAATTAGTCGATCCAGAGAAATTTTACAAAAAATGTAACAAAAGGTGCTCTATAAGTTAAAAAAAATTATCATACAGGGCTTCCAGGCGACCTAACGTGAATTTAAATGTTTGAATAGCAGCCGAAAAATCCGCCCGAACTGGCCAATTTTTCATACTTTGCGTTGTTGAAAATCACGAGTTCTGGAAACTATATCACTAATAACGGACGTTGGCGCAATCTTAAGATGACCTCGGATGTGGTCGTGATTGCAAAAATAGTCACAGGAGTTGAAATAGTTACAGGAGACGATTGCAGATTTTGCTGCGGTCGCGTGACAGGTGTTGTTCACGACCACAGTACATTCACATAGTTATTGCCTCGATTGTGACAAATTAATTAAAGTTGTTTACATGATCATCTTTAAGATAAACCGACGATCACGCATTATTACGTGTGTTGCTCTGATTGCAAAAATTATCATGGATATATTTAACCTCGCGACACGGGTGATGCCGCGACCGAGAGAAATTATTACGTATGTGCTAGATCACTGGAAATCATGACAGATTTTTCCACAATCGTAAGAAATTATCAAAAATTTGGTCCTAATCAAAATATTTGATCACCGATTTTGCTGAGAAATTATCACGATATTTGTCAAAAGGGTTTTAAAAATACTAGCAGGTATGAGTTTTGCCTATTTTGAGCGACAAGATTTTCCTAGAAATTTTAAAACTGAAAACCTGGAATTGTCCTTGAATTTTATTTTGATAAGACACGACACAAGTCTAACGCGTATGTTCACGTGGTGCCACAACTGGACTAGATGCGCGGGCACCCAAAAGAACCACCGCGAGTAGACGAGACGGAGGGAGAACCAGAACAGTGTAGTGTAGTGTGTGCGGAGGTAGCGGCCTGATCGACATCTTCTTCAATCGGATGAGTAATCTTAGAATGAGTAGATAATATCGTAGGGGTTGGGGAAGGGTGAAGGGTAAAGAATTAGTAATTTATTAGGTTTACCAAATGGTCGTGGTCTCCTGATCAGTATTCCAAATTTATATAAATAATATTTGAATTCACGTTAGCTACTACGAAATATAGTAGTTACCATTACGAAACATCAATCAATCAATCAAATCAAAATATCCTTTATTCATTTAAGTACAATTGTACAGGAATAGAGTCAGATCTTACAAAATAAAATGTTTTACATTTAAGAACTAAAAATAAGACAGAATATCTATTTTATTTGTTCTCCCAAAACTCTTCAAGAGAATAAGGGGCAATTTTAATCAAATACTGTTTCAGACAATTTTTAAACTTTTTTGTATCATTTTCAGTTAGAAGTATTTTTGGAAGATGGGACATAAATTTATTTCCTGCAAATTTTGTTTTCTTTTTATAAAATTCTAGATTGTGTCTATCAATTTGAGATTGAGAACGAGTGTTATAATTATGACTAATTTTGTTTGATACCTGAGTTTTTGTAATATTTTTTGCATAAATAATAGTTTCCAAGATATATAGTCCATGAACAGTTAGTATTCCAAGATCGGTAAAAATATGTTTTACCGAATCTTTCCTTTTCAAATTAAACATTGCCCTAATTGCCCTTTTCTGGTACGATAGAATCCGTTTTAAGTTTTTTGATGTAGTTGCTCCATATATACTGATTCCATAAGCTAAATTAGAATGAACTAAGGCATAATATATTGATATTAATGTTTTTAAGCTGCAAACTTTATACATTTGTCTTAAAGCAGATACTCCTGAAGACATTTTTTTGATAACATGATCAACATGTTTGTCCCAGGCTAGATTTTTATCAATTATTAAACCAAGAAATTTTGTATGTTCTACCTGTTGTAATTTATAATCTTCTAAGATTATGTCTGGATTTAATTTGTTTTTGTTTTGTTTTGTAGAAAATGATACAAAATTAGATTTTTCAGGGTTTAAAAGAAGGTTTTTGCTATCTAAGAATTTGTTTATGATGGAGAGACTGACCAATGATGATGCCTCAATACTTTCTTTTGAATTTCCACAAATGGTAATATTAGTATCATCAGCATACAAACAGGCCGCCCCGCCCACAGGCATCAAGTCAGGCAGACCCCTCAAGTATATTAGGAACAAGAGGGGCCCCAACACCGACCCCTGCGGAACTCCATGGCGGACCATCTGCATCTGTGAATTAAACTTTTGGATGTAATTATATTTACTTGAGAAATCTGATTTATAATGTTCTATCTCAACATATTGTTGCCTAAGAAATAGGTAGGATCTAAACCAATTTAATTCTTTGTCATGAATACCTAATTTTGATAAAGTGTCAATAAGATTTTCATGCGATACACTATCAAATGCCCTTGTTAAATCAAGAAAAATGCCAATTACTTTTTCTCTCTTATCCGCTGCATTTATTATATCATAATAAGTCCATTCACGTAATTATTTCTCTGTTCACTATGCATTGATTAGATATATTAAATAACTTAAAAGCTGGCTGTGATTATGCAGCTAAGGTATTATTGTGCACTTTGGCGAGGTAGTTAGATTCTTTCAAATAGAATTTGAGGTACGACAGGAAATGTGGGTGATTTAGTGGAAGATATATTGGGCCCAGGTATCATTTTTAACACTCATATTACTACATTTCACCACAACTGGGCACCCTGTAAAAGGCCCCATACACAGTCAATATTATTGCACAGTTTTTCACATTGCACAATATTATTCAGCGTGTATGTTATCCCCATTGTACCCCCAAACATTGGGATGGCTTTATTGAAGATGAAAATGAGAGTTCACACAAGTTTTGAAAATTTGAGTACAATCTGCAAAATATTGAATTGTGCAAGAGTATTATTGCGCAATATCCTGTCGGTCTACCAGTTCATTTGCTCAAAGGAAGGTAGTTTTTGTGTTAAAATTGTATTGTATTGACTTTCTTAATAGGAGGCTCAACTAATCGCAATAGCTAATCAAACAATTCTGCGACTAATCTGAGAAAGTTTAAGGTTTAATTATCAGAAACTCATTCAACAGTTTTTCAAGAGTGAAGTAACTTATTTTTTTTAAACCTCCTTCATCCATGTCCTGTTGTTTAACTTCATCAGCAGCTACCACACTGCAACATTCAAATCACACATGATAACTACACTAAAACAGGATACTGCCCTGAAACTAAACCAATATTTGAGACTCAAACTTAACCATGGGTTGCATAATTTATTGAACTGTATATGGTCACTCTTCAATAATATTGCTCAATAATATATTGTACAAATAATATTGATGTTGCCTATCAATTATCTTCAGGCACGGGTAACAGGTGCAATGTCCGAGTTTGTTGAGCACAGTAATGAGTAATGTTGATGGGATGAAGTATAGTGACGTATGTATGCTAAAGAAACATGTTTTGGAGGTAAATCCCCATCGGTAATAAGGTATTATAAATCCATGTAAATTGAGGAAAACTTTCTCCGTACATCTTCATTGAGCTTAAAATTTGTACCAAGGAAGGAAGTATTGAAAATACTGATAAAAAAAGTAATAAAAATTATAATTTCTATATTGAATTTTATGTTTTATATAATTTAAAAACTGGTTTTGCTTAATAAATTATTGCAGATTTTAGCTTCAGTATAAAATAATACATTATAACTAAATAAATAACCAAGATACTGTTTTAAACATATCAACCTTTTTTTAAAGGTAATGGTGATACTTTTATGAGTAAATTGGCACTTATTGCAATGTTCTATCTAAAACGGTTCTCGAGTTATAAGCATTTTACTAAACGGCGCCACCTGCCATATTTCCCCCTCCCTCTCGGGATGTCGACCACGCTGGGGGGCGACAACATGCGTTTTCATGATCTCTATAGTGCTAATAACAACAATCAACAATAAAATTGCAACAGTCCTTCCATGCATACTCAACCCCCTTCAGATCCTGGATTACAAACGCCTATTCATGTTTCTGAGCTATTAGGTAGGCTAAATCTCTTTAAACTTACGATTGGTGAATTATGGGGTCAAACCAGGTCCGTAAGATAAAAGCAAGGTGTATAAAGGAAGTTGTGTGCATCGTGAGGCATAAACTCATTTCACGTTGCTATGTCACATGCAGGTTTATCCGCTGCGCCCGCGCAGCTCACATAAACTGAAATGCGTGCTGAATGTGTTTTTAGTTTACCAAATCATATGTTTTGTTAGTTATCATTTACTAAAGCATTTTCAGATGTTATTCATTACATTAATTAATTATCTAGAACCTTTGACAATGTGTATCGTTTATTAGAAAAACCCTTAAGCAGTAAAGCACTAGGGCTTCCTAGTAGGCAATATATTTATTTAGATAATTGTATAATACCCCCACCCCAGCTAACCTGCACCCTAAGCGAATTTCCATTCGCTGTTTCTGGCGAAAGTTCTGGCTGTTTGTCCGATATAAAATGCGTCACAGTTATCACAATTAAGCCTGCACACTCCTGAATTCTTGTATTTATTCTCTCCAGTGGATTTATTTGCATTTCCCAATAATCTCTGTAAATTGTTCTCTGATTTAAAAGATACGGTGACATTTTGTTTTTTGAATGTTTTCCCGATAATATGCTCTGTTTTCTTTGAGTATCTAACAGGCTTTATATCTCTTTATATCGGACAAACAGGCAGAACTTTTGATTTAAGATTTAAAGAACACGTCAAAGAAGTAGTAAATAATGGGACAGGAACAGGAGCAAAACAGAGTACAAAGTCAAAATATGCGGAACACTTAAATATAGAGGGGCATAAATACACAAATATAAGCAATAATTTAGAAATTATAGCAAAGGTAAAAAAGGGACAGCGGCTAGACAGATTAGAAGAAATGAATATATACAAGGGTTTTAAGCAAAATCAAAACTATTAAATGAAAAAATACATTCTGATTCGAATCCAGTGTATGACACCATTATTAGGCTGATGGACAACAAAAGAATGATAACCAGCTGAAGATGTCGTCATGGTCCAAAGTTCAGTGTAGGATACCGACCGACCAAGTCAGTGTAGCCGCAAACCTGAGCCCGTCCAGCCGTGCACACGGTGTTATAATCACAGTATTTCTTTATCTAAATGTTTCGTACGTGTCGTGTATGTGTGATAAATGTAAAACGTGTTTGGACTATTTATTTAATATATCGACGCTGTTGCTACAAAGCAACATAGAAACAAATTCAACCTAGTGACAGTGGAGCTGAGGATGACCTGATGGTTGAAACGCGTACTCCACAGCAATTTATGGATTGATGACGTAAGTTATTTAATTATTTGATAACTCAATCCGTTGTGCTACAATCTCAATATTATGACTACGGTAATAGCTTATTCCCTATATGAAAAATTTGCTAAAAGTTGTTTTTATTAGATTAATTTGCTTTATACAGCTAATAACTTAGTTGAGTTAGGTATTTAATAAAAACCCCAATGGAAAGATGAGTCACAGTTTACAAAGAATGTTTGACATAAGTAAACACTGATGAGTTTTTATTTAGCTCTTTTACTACTACTTTCTACTTCTTTTTATTTAAGTACGGGTTGTGATCCAAGTCATAATTACATGTTTTGGGAAAATCATGCTGTAATCAACTTCTTTCAAAATAATATCTACATAGGTCATTATGGTCGGACCCTTTTGCAATAATAACTTCTTTCTAGGAAATTTTCGATGAGTGTAGGTTTCCTTGATTTATCAAATTTATATATTCAGAATTGTCACATGTTAGGTAGCTATCTATGGTTCTGAGGTAAGAATTTGTTTCTAAATCTGTGGCAAACAATTATTGTTATATACTTCAACCCTTCTTCTCATATAATATTTAATCCTTTTTTATTTTTTTCACTTCCAAATGCACCTAGGCTTAGCTACTTTACATGAAACCAATGAAATTGTTGTTTGATTCTTCACAAACTAAATGTTTTCCCAGTCCATAAGTAAGTACCGTTATTATGTATGCTTTAATATAAATAAATACACCCGTGACAGCGGATCCACAATTTAAACTATTGAACTAATGGTATTTATACCTATTCTAAACTAATCCAATTCAACAGAATTAGACAATTATTGTCTGTCAACATTAACAGTTAACTAATAGACAACATCAACAATTTGTTGGATCAAATTTACAGGAAATAGAATACCCACATGACTTCTAACCAAAAAGACGTGGCCCATACAACAGTTTTTTCTTTCCTAAGCCAGTGGCATTTTTACTAGAAGTCAAAGTGAGTACAAAGCTATTAAGGGAAAGTGGTGGAAACCCATATTAAATGTTTAGTGGATGTGCCAGGAATTGAACCCGTCCCTTCCGCACTGAAGTCCGAGACGCTAACCCCTAGGCTAGCAACACACTCAAATGCCATTCAAATTTTTACTTAAATGTAATCAATGTCATAAGATGGATGTACAACTAACCAGAAATTGATATAATAATCTCTTTAAATGCCTTACTGTTTACAGTATAACTTCAATCATCCAGAATAATTGGAAACGTACCCCATTGAGATAATCAAATGTTTGTTTGGTTGTATGTTTACCGGAATTCGGATAATTTTTTAGAAAATGGCCCAGTTATGCCGAGCTTTTACTATTGCGATTACAGAACCTTGCCAATGCAAAGATTTTGATGATATAATTGTAATAACTGAGACGGGTGGCGTTGTCCTCTAATCCAGCTACTAGGAGGTTACGAATTGTGGATACAGTCTAACCTTGGTATAACGAACCTCGATATAACGAATTCCTTGATATAACGAATTTTTTTTAATCCCCTAGAACTCTCCATAAGACACAATGTATATTTTACCTCTACATAACGAACAAACCATAACAACGACCTTGATTTAACGAATTTTTCGTGATTTCGGCTAAAATAAGACACCTCAATATAACGAATTTATCATTGTCAGAACCTCTACATTGCGAATTTAACCTCTGCATAACGAATTGTCTACGTCTTTCCCTCGATATAACAAATCCCCCACCCAATTATTGTTTTGGGAAAATCTGTTTCTTTATCAAATTAAATGGAAAGGCCACGTCATCACTTGCGCTAACATTCGTCTGCTCCGTTTTACATCCTTGCGAATGAAGTCAGTTCTCAGTTGCAACATAGCGCGCGCAGCGACGCAGACAAAGGGAGGACTTATGACGACGTAATGTGTAGTAAGCTGTGATTGGGCGATATGGGATAACTATGGTGAATTGTAGGCCTACAATTTTTGGATAAAGAGAAACCTAAGAAAGAATATAAAAACAAAACCAAAGAGAAAGAATAGCAACATCGTTATTTTAACATTCCTTTTACGAGTGTTTTTATTTACCTTAAGTTGGCTATGATTACCTATACACTTTTATAATGACTTATCCAATAATTTATTGTTTTCAATACGATTTGTTTCAACTAGCAACACCAATGCTATAGTTATTGATTATTATTGACATTCCTCTGTTGTGATAAATCAGTACTGTACTGAAAGTAGCCTACCGGCCTATCGCGAGCAGTAGCTTACAAAACTTTCTACTGTTTTGTTTTGTTCTTAACATGGTTTATGACTACGCAATACAGGGTTTGGCTAGGTTTTAGGAGGGTAAGAACAAGCTGTGATTTTAAACTTACAGCTTTTAACCTGTACCACCAAGGTCAATGCATTGTCATGATTGCGCAATATTCAAGATCCCTCCCCTTTATTAAGCCGGATAATTTAGGTTCTGTAAAGTATTGTAGCCTATGCTACTTTAATTGTATTTTAATGAGGTCGAATCCCAACCATTATTGACCGACGCTGGTTCTGAACCTCGACTTAGCGAAATTCCTGCAAACCTAACCTCTATATAACGAACCTCGTTTTAACGAAATCCTTGATATTACGAATATTCAGTTCGGTCCCTTCAGATTCGTTATACTGAGGTTGGACTGTATTTATAGGCATGCACTGTGGATGCGATACTCCCTGGTGTGGATTAACGTCCTCATGAGTGAGTACTACGACTATCCGCAGTACTATCCTGAAAATTAGACCAATTCGTATATACCAAGGCAAAAATGTGGTTCGGATTCCACTATAAACTGTAGGTCCCTTGGTCCCTTAGTTGCCATTAGCTGTATGGGCTATTAATTAACAGCTGTTTCTAAGGAATAAGTCGGCCTCAGTCACTAACAAGACCATAAGATCGCGCCACTCATCCTACACTCATCTCCATTCATACTTGGCTTAAAATACCTACTTTGTATGGTCACCATTTCATTGAAAAGTATTTAAAAAAAAGTATTTCGCGATAGAAAAATTTACGCTTTTGTTGCGATTGCTAAGTACGATTATGATTTTCTGCGATCACTGTAGCTGAAGATGATGTCCACAAGACTGAGGGAGATATTCGTCAGGAGATAGTCGTTATCGCTGAAAATAATTATCACCGGGTTAAGTTTCCATGACCGCGGGAGACGATCCACAAGTCTATTCAGAAAGTCAGGAACGTTTCGTTCTGACGCCACTAGGGGCGCTGATCTTGTACATTTTGGTGCGTGCATGTACAGTCGGCAACTCAGTCAGCGTCCAGCCGTGACAACAGGAACATCCTTGTTCTGCCTTTTTTTTCACAATTTTAACTTATGTTGATGTTTATGTTGGATAAAAACCTAAAACCAATAGCTATTTATTACCAAGTTTGTGAAGTTTATGGAAACAATGTAATGAAGTAAATTTCCGTGCGAAAATGGTGCATTTAGTTTAAAAATGGCCGAACTAACGTCCATGAGCTATGATGAAACGAAGGGCGGACGCCCGAGCATTGTGAGTCATGGAACTGGTCACCTAAGTTGATGATAAGGTTTGCAAAACCTGCCGATTCACGATAACGGAGTTTTCGCTTTGTTTCCCTCAAGTTTCACAGACTTTCTTGTTCAAAATTGTCACACATCAAAGCGAAAGCTCCATTATCGTGAATCAGATGTTTGAACCCATGGAGAGACTACACCTTCACTCCTAACGTCTGGACCATACACCGCACACAATTCAGTGAATTTTTGCTGCTGTGTGATTCTTCAACTACAGACATCTGATTAAACACCAAGCACTTCACACTTGGTGGAATAATCTATGGTGGCGCTCATGTTTTTAGGTTATAACAACAGAACGCGCGATCGTACAATGCTCTCTCTAGCACAGCTAGAAGCGTACTGAACGGCTGCGCATCCCGATATGGGAATGGCGGCGCTAACTCCACTACTTAGCGCGTCACACTCAGGAGGCAGTTACTTTGTGGATGACTTTGTAATTATGTTCTTTTAAATTAATTTTGCTTTGAATAGTTAGATTTAATCTGGCTGAGTATAATAGTCCTTAACAGTCTTAATATAGTTTGTGAACCACCCTTTTCTGACCAACTTGATCAATGAAGTTGAGGTAGATTGTATGAACTATCTGACCAATTTGGAAGTTGAAAATCTGGACGACTCTATTTGTGGACCCAGGTAAGTTTGGATAGAAATATCACACATTTACAGTAATGCAACATATATTAAGAGTGATTTCCTTTATCCTAGCCTATTTATCCTTATAGGACTAGTATTACATAACTAACAAATCAAAATTTTACTCATTTACAAAATGCAAGCTAGAAATTAACGATTTTAGTACCAAAATGTATTGTGTTCCTAAAATATTTCTATGCGACAGAGAGAGAGAGAGAGCGCTATATTTTGCATTTACTGACCTTGTCACATAAATATCATTTGATTTCACGCCTTATGGTATAGTAGTCTTACAGAAAAGCTAGCCCAGCTATCCAGCATATCGCACCATCTTGCAGAATTTAATGTGTGTTGTGTAAGTGTTAAAAGAGCCGAACAACCCTGTTCGCTTTATCTCCTCAATAACGTCAATCATTGATTGCTTTTTCTGAAGCTGTACTGACAAAAGGATAGGTCCCCTGCAGGGACCAAGGCTGAACTAAGTTGGGAACGTATTAGCTTCTTGAGGACTATCCCATATCCCACATGCATAGAGGTCATTAAGAGGACGAAAGGTCTGGGTCTCCCTTCCTTAAAAACACAAGCCCAAGGGAAATACCCCCTTGGCCAGACAGGCATTGCATGTGCTCAATAGGATCAGGAGAACGATCGATAGAACCTGTTTGAGGGCCTTGTCGAGTATCCCATCAGGTGCAGGAGCTTTGTTATTCTACCAAGAAAGAATGGCTATCTCCAACTCCTCAAGCCAGAAGAGTTGTACATCTTCCTTTCGATTTCTTGCAGTGTGCGCGCATTTGAGCTGGAAATAGGGACTTGGTGGCTATCCTCTCATTACGGAAGGTAAATAGCGGGTGCTGATTTTTTGAGTTACAAGTATACTCAGGTTCCACAGATTGGATTCAACAATGTCCCTTACTTCCTCCCAGCAACTGCGTTTGCTTTGGTTGATGGCTCAGCGAAGAGACTTTCTCACCACCTTGTAGGTCTCTTACTTACGATATCTGTCCGTGGGTTCTCTGGTCCTCTTAGCTACTCTAGCTCTCAAGGCAGCCCAGTGCTATTGCGCATTACCTGCAGTCGCCTATCGCTCCAGGGTCTTTTGCAGGTGACTCATTGCAAGGTTAGACAATCAGCCCCATCAAAGATGTAACTGACGCCGGATGCAGCAGGCACCACCAGCACTCCCCGTAGTATGGCTCAGTTAAATTTGGTCGTCCCGTTTTTTTTTTGTGTTCCACCAAACGATACTTGCTGAGACCTGTCTCTAGTAACCATCTAGGACATTAAAAATGATGTACTGGTGATCACTGGCCGTCTAATCCTCAAGGACTCTTCAGATTCTGATCCTGAGCAAAAGGGATTGATTGAATTGGTGTGGACATAGTTGCAGTGCAAGTCAGCCCTAAGTGGGCTTTTTGCGTACCCCATTTGGTGCCTCGGCAAATCTGAGTTTCTTCATGAACCGCAGCATCCTGTTTAAGAGCTTTTCTTGAGTAAGGTTGGGAAGGATGGTTCCAAGAGTGCTTTCATTACCTCATTAAGAGCTGTGTATATAGCTGTCTTCTAACTTTCTAAGTAATTTTTATTGTGGGCAAATTGGCTCGAGATATTTTTTTGTGCTTGGATGTTGGTCTATATTCTTGGCTTTTAAAATAAAATTGAAACAACAATCTTTTGTAGCAGATTGTGACGGTGCAATTTCGTCACTGGGCACTCTGTCGGCCTCGGATAGCTACTCTCGAAAGAGATTGTCTAGGGTTAATAACTATAGTTATAAATTTAAATATTTAGTCTCAGTTATTTATTTATTTATACACAATTTACAATAGCTACAGGTATAAACCCAAAACAGCTATAATGAAAAATAATACAATATTAATACATAAAGTGAAGAACAAAAACAAAATACAAAAAGTGCACATAAATAGACAATACAAAACCAGTGATGATAATAGTAAAAAAGAGTGAATACAAGTTAATAATAATGGACAACGTTGTTGAAAATTTCACTTATTTTGGCTGCAAATCTAAAGGGATGGATTACATTACGTAAGCAAAGCGTTTATCTTAAATTTAAACTTCTTAATAGTGTCAGAAAAAACATCTATTTTACTATTGTGGACATTTAATAAACGTAAGCCTGTAAAAAGTGAAAAAACTGTAAAATTGAACAGTGTTACAACGAGGGATATAAAATAAAATTGACGACCTTGAATTATTACGAGGAACATAAAAATGTTATGTAAAAAAATATGTTGAGTAAGATTGCACTCAAGAAAAACAAACTATCAACTTTGTTATTTAGGATTTTATACAGAAAAAGCAGTTAATGCTAAAACTTCCCTTCTTAATGTAAGGCTTTGGAAATCAAACAATCCTCTCAATGAATCAGTTGACATATGCCAGTCACATCTCTGATTATACCTTTTTAAAAACAAGTATCGTAGAAACTTATTTTGGAGAATTTATATTGCATTTTTGTGGTATGAGTTGAAAGGAAACCAAACTAAAACACAATATTCCAGCTTACTTCTAACAAATGAGTAAAACAATCTTATAACGGGGTCAGTAGTTCTGAAATTCTTGGTATTTCTAATTATAAAACCTAACATTCTATACGACTGATTAATAATCAATTCAACGTGTTTATCAAATCTTAGGTACGAGTCAAAAGTAACTCCTAAATCCTTAATTTGGTCAACTCTTTTAAGTTTAAAATCATTTACTGAATATGGAAAAGGGTTGAATAACTTTTTTCTTGTAAAGCTCATCGTAACACATTTTTTAATATTTAATTCCAGGTGGTTATCCAGACACCACATTGAAAGAAGATTAAGAGATGCTTGTAACATATGCTCATCATTCCCTCCTCTAATGGCTCTATACATCTTTAGATTGTCTGCATACAAAAGACTCTTACAGTCAGTTAATATTTCAGGAAGATCATTAATAATGATCAAAAACAGGAGAGGACCCAAATTGGAGCCCTGGGGAACACCTGAGCTACATAAGTATGACTCAGACTTGACATTCTTAACTATTACATATTGAAATCTGTCTTTTAGATATGAAGCCACAAAGGAAACAAAGAGAGTAGAAAATCCGAAACTAGATAATTTAAAAAGTAATATTTCGTGGTTAACTTTGTCAAAGGCTTTAGAAAAATCTGTATAAATAACATCCACTCTGCCTCCCAAATCTAGTTCTGAGTTAATATCAAAGGAAAACTCCAATAAGTTTGTAGCAGTTGATCTCTGAGGGAGGAAACCATGCTGTTGAGAGGAGATCTGACTTTTTATACTGGTATAAATAAAGCGATAAATAAGAGTCTCAAAAACCTTTGCAAAGGAATTTATTATGGATATTGGACGATAATTCTCAATATGATCAATTTTACCTGATTTGTGTATTGGAACGACCTTGGCTTCTTTCCATTTTTGCGGGAAAACACAAATATAGTTGGTAAGCATCAGCTTTCAGTAAATTAAACATTCATCACAGCCCATTTATATTTAACAAAAGAACAAATTTAGAATGATTGGTTTTAATTCTTTGAGTGAAACACTGGTAAGAAATACCTAACTAAAACTATTAACTTCGCAAAAATAAAATCTTTACTTGTAAGTTTAACAGTGTTTCAACTCAACTTAGAACTAAATCACACTTTTTAAATTAAACACAATGATATAATCGATTTTAAGATATTTCGCGACTTCATGTTCATGGACTAGTTCGCCCTGGCCTAACGCCTAACGATAGAATATTATTCCACCCCGAGTTTGATTACCGGGCTGTTTCGCCCTCGCCTATAATTTTGTGATGTTAGGAGTCCAGGAGCTATTTTGCACCTAGCGTTTGAATATACCAGGGTTACTCCACCGCTGGTTCAATATACGGGCTATTCCGCCCTCGCCTAATGTCAGGCCTTACACTCCACTTCACTAGGGAAAGATGTGCCCAGCTACTCGCCAGGCGCTCGACTGACTGTATGTCAACACGACTGGTGTCTTGCGCCTTATTTATAGGTGTCGTGATGCTAGCAAAGGGTGTGGCCGCCCTGCAGCAATTACTTGTACCCTTTAGGACTACAGCCTGAATTCACCCATGATAATATTGTAAAAAGGTTAAAATATCTGAAACTGCCTTGTGGTTCCTCTGTTCCTATAGTGGACTATGCACGTTTCAATGCATTCGCATCATCATCAGGTCTAAAACTTGAAAAACTTAACCATTCTTGAATTGGTCGTGTCAAAGTTTACAAAAATTACACAAAACATTTAAACATTTAAAAACAGGGACAAAAACTGTAGGCCTACAAACATTGGTGTACACATGACGGGTGCCGAGTCTCGACTGGTTCAGGAGCTGAACTTTGTCCCCTGGCCGCCTTTATCACGGTCCTTGTCCAACTTTATGAGTGATTCAAATAAAATATTAGTTTGCAGAGTGTTTTTGTCATTTAATATGTCCTGGGGATTGTTTTTTTCGGCTTTATAAATTTCAAACTGTTCCAGAGCTGTCATGATCCTGCCTTTGTTGCAAATGTGCAATGGTTTTAAGTTTGTTTCCAAATGTTTATAGTTGTGGTTGTTTACTACCAGATGTTCGGCATAATTAGATTTTTGCACCTTGGTGGCTTGTGGAATGTGTTCTTTGAATCTTTTCTCTAAGGACCGCCCTGTTTGGCCTATGTAAAATTTACTGCAGTCGTAACAGGATAATTTATATACTCCGGTTATCTTGTTAACATCATCACCTGATCCTTTAGTGTTTATAAGCTTACGGTATCTAATTTGTTGGAGGGTCTTAAGGATACTATTTTTTCATGGTTTTCATTTCATTTTTTCTTTCTTTTTTTTCAATAAATGTATGTTTGTTTAATAACCTTATTTGTATATTATTCTTCTTTCTTAAAAAAAAAAATAAAACACCTATTAGTATGCTATTTTTTTTTCAGAATAAAATTCCACTTCAGCCCAAATCCATATTTTGACAACGATGTAATAACAAAAAAATACGACTTTAACAGTAAGTATGCAGTTGTTACGTTAAATAGTGTTTCATAAATTTCATAGCCTTCATTACCTAAGAAGTAGAGTTCAGGGAAGTAATGATGCTTCTTTTTCCCTTCAACCAAATCGACCTTCCCCTTTTCTCTATGAATTAACTTCTTGATCTATGAACAAGAACTTGCTCTATGAATTGCATGTTTTAAACATTGATTATTATATTTGTGACTATCCACTTTACTAAATTTTTGCCAAAATATTATTTAATACTCAAACGGGTAATTAATTGTTTACCTCCTACCCTTCTCCTCTTTATTGTAGTTTTTTAAATTGATAATTTCTGTGACTATCAACCTTAGTAATTTACATTATTTGTCCCAAAGCAGAATGATTTTTGGACAACTGACCTAAAACATTTATGAATCTTTCTTCAGGAACATTTGCTCTCGAATTGTTTAAGGATTTCTGAATTGTTCAAATGTAATTAATAAGATAGATCTGTTCTCATTTTCTTATAATCTTAATCTATCTTGTAAGTAGGCTTATTTTGTATTTTTGCTAAACTTACGTTTACTTATTACTTTAATAATCAATATATTTGAGTCATTTACTTGAGTAGTGAGTTGTAAGTTTTTACTTGTAGCTGAAGTGTTGCATGGCTTAAATTTTTGGTCATTCAACAATAAGGGTGTGCAGGCTGGACATTTACTTTCAGTCTGGCCCGGTCAAAAGTGTTGACCTTCGGGTATTGGGCCAAAATCAAGTCAAGTTGCTTTAGAAAGTATTAATTTTTGAATATACTAATAGTTACACTACATTCGGCTGGTAAAATTTTATTGTTTACCATCTTTTGCGATAACCTTGAAATCATGACCGTCCCCTGAGGTCACCACTAAATTGTGAGCTCCCTTGGTCACAGGAATATCTTAAACTTCTCCTGTGGTCACTAAAAAATTGTGAATGTCTCCTGCGATTGCGAACTAGTGAATCTCTCTTGTGATCGAGGAAAAAGCGTAAACATTTTCCAAGACTGCGGAACAAGCGTAACCCTATTTCATAGTCATGAAGATATTACCATCTTCACCTCCCGTTCTTAATGACATTTTGATCGTCCTCCCTGGTTACAGTGAAATTGTGAACATATCATGGGGTCACGGACACATCTTATCCTATCTACAAGGTGCGGACTGAAGCCTTAAAGCGCTTAATTCAGATTTCTCAAATTATTGCTCACCCAACAAAGTGTAAAATCATTCATTCTTTCCCAATTCTGACATGGAGACAAGACGTTCCCAGACAAGCTTGGACTCAATCACAGAGACATCGTCATTGTCTGACACGTTTACCACACCAAGGATAACATCAGTGTTTCCATTAACCGGATGCAGGAAAAAACAGAATTTTTGTTTCTAAGACCTGTTTCTTTATACCGATCTTCAGATAGATACACTATGATTGTTCAGGGAAAGCGGCTGGCTGAAGGGTCGACCCTACTCACACACACACGCAGGCCTCACACACACCCACGCAAGGGATTAGGACGGAGACCTGCCGTGTGAGTCATCACTGGCTAAAAGAAATTTAACTATCAATTTTTTTAAATTTTACCTTTGTTATCAAATCGGTTAATGCTTTTGACTTTAGCTCAAAATGTTAAGTAAAATGATACCGAACAATATATTTTTTGCTTGTAAAATGTAGAAGTTACAAATATTTTTTTCTACTATTTCTTTTTATAATAATTCCATATTTGGACTCATTTTTCATGGAATTAAACAACAAATTTACTAACACTAAGCATTTTACTGTGTATCTATCGAACTTAAATTGATTTGCGATTTTGCGAAATCATACAACATATGTTATATTTCTAGGTAGTGAAGGGGATCAGGGCTTTTAGGCAGTTAGGGTGATGGTGAGTGTGCGTGCGTGAGTCAGGTCACTCGCAGGTAGGGCCGAGCTCCAGCCGCTTTCAGTTAAAAATCAGACTATATTAGAAACTAACCACCAGCCACTGGTAGTTATAAATGAATTTTATGATTAAATAAATTGTATAAGCCCATTACACATTACTTATTTTATTCATTAATATCAAATTCTTTCTTCAATAACCAGATATTGTGTTTATTTAATGAAATTAAGTTTTTCTAAAAAAGGTGTCTATTATCCACAATATTATTTTCCTAAATCTAAATTTTCATTTTTAGCTTGGAGATCTACAAGTACTCCAATTCGGTGGAAGGAAGGGAAGAATATCATCAAAATGATAAAAGAAAGGCAAGAAAGAAAACAAGGCAAGAAGACATTCTTCACCTGGTTTGATGACTGCAGCAAGCGTGTCAATGATGAAATTGGAGAGGTTAGTTACACTGTTTAAATCCTCCTCCCCTGTTTATGATATGATTTTCCTTTGACTATAATTCCCTTAAATTCAAGTTAATGTTATTTTTAGTCAGACCATCAAAGCCAATTTAGTATCTTAGTCTTAGTTATTATTTTTGCTTTTGAATTTACTTTTTGTCTTTAATCCTGGAAATTGCAGATTGTTAGATTTTTGTCTTCTTAGTTTAGATTGAAGTGAATATTAATCGTAGCGTTGATATTTTTTAAAAACAGCTCTGTTATTATGTTTTATTCCTTGCAATCCCAAAAAATCAAATTCTAGAATCACAATGTAAAATATTTCATCTATTTTTGGACCACATTAAGGTTTTGGTAAGACATGGACAAAAATAGAGCTTATTTTAACCTGAAAATATGTTGGTTATACTGGTTGTAAAAAAAAAATAACCATTAACCCAAAGCAGGTCAGTAAGCTTATAAGAAAATTACTTCATAAGGAATATTTCTTTAAAAACAAAATTGCTACTACACAGTACTAGGTATGCGGTCTCAGGTTCTCTAATTGAGCGGAGCAAACAAAGATGTAAATAAATAATTTTCTTTCTAAATACAATTTTTATTATAAAAGAATAATAGACTTATGACACAACAACTTAAGAAAACTTTTATATGGTCAATACAATACTTTGTCTTACGAGTATGTAATGTCCATTAAACTTGTATATGCTCATAACTCTCCCTATTGAAAATTGTTCAAATATCCAATCTATAGCTGAAGTGTACTGAAATCACATATGCAATACAAAATATAGTAAGAATTGCCTTCGTAAAAATTTTACTACTTTCAATTAAAAGGAAGCAGTTTCTTATATAGAATAGGGAATAAACAGTCTGTTTTACAATGTGGGTCCAATGCATTTTTCCAATTACACTAAAATTCAGATTTGGAAATCTTCAAGGTAATTTTCATTGATGGCAAATTTGTATATGTTGTCCTTTTCAGTACCTGTGCTAACACTACATAGGCATGCCTGTCCAAAGAGTATTCCGAAGTATTAAATGACAACATGTTGAAATAAAGAGCCTTTTTTTTTAATAATATGTATGCCTAATAACTTTTAATTTTTCCTTAAATTAGGGTTAGTAAACTGTTAGGCCAAATTCGATGAAATATTTCTGAAATATTTTTGAAACATACTTCTTACTTACAATGTATAATATGTTGATATATAATCCTTATGGATCAGCAAAACTATTACATGTCTTCTGAAAAAAAAAGTTCCACTATAATGTGAGGACCTAATGTAACCTAAACAGAACTTAAAATGCTTCATCAAACTTGAACTGGCGCATTCATAGAAGTTTATAATAGCCCACATGCTCATAAACATTCTGACATTCAGCGCAGACTGCATTAAGACGAATATGTCTTCTAAATACTTTAAACATAGTGTAAAACTTGTTGTTAGTTATAACAAATTAGAGAACAGCATAAAGTTTAAGATTGGCAGACAGTAAACAGAAATTTTGATAAATTATTAGATGATTGAAGTTTTGTCACCAATGTAACACATTACATGTGATGTCCAGGTGATTAAAGACGATCTATGGCTGAACCCTGTCCAATATTTCAAGGAGTCTTCTGCCAGGGATGTCGACTGTAAATTGGAGAATTTCTCTCCACAGGAATATTATGGGCTGAAACGTAGTTTAAGGTAATGTACAATTTATCAGTGTGATTTCACTAAGACCGTGCATCAGATACAGCTGTGTTACATGATCACTTACAAGTACTTAACATAAGGGTCTGCGCTACAAGTCAGTACAGTACGGTTCTAGACTCCTGTTACTGTCTTAGGTTCAGTATTTGTCTTAGTTATACTTTCCAACAAGTATAATTAACATTTTTTAGGTGAACTTGGAATGCCAAACCTTGTCTAAAGATTTTTCTTTCAAATCAATAAGAGCTTTTAAGTATTTAAGGATTCTAACATGCATGAGCTGAGCCCTGAAAACACTTCTTAGGTTGTTTATTTATGTGTATTTTTTCTCCTAAGTAGACTACAAAATATAAAAGTTCTTTTTACATTTCAAGTATACCTAACGATGAATTAGGTGTATATACCAATGAAAAACAATTGTCATCTGGCCTATTATACTTAACATTAAACTTTAACACAAAACTACTGTATCGTGGGCTGTACCTATAGATATACACAATGTGGAAAAAATGCTTTACCAGAAACGTTACCAGCATTTTTCTTACAACTTTCTGAAATAAGTTTGAGTTCAGAGGTTAAATGGAAAATAACTTGAGATGGATTTTAAAACTGATATTTGTAAATGAATGTCATAAATTTTAATGGTTCTTAGAGTTTATACTTGCATAACCACTCAAGGTGGTATTTGGCTTTGCAACAAATCTTCCTCTACGTATTCCAGTCCTCAGAATCTTCTTCACCAACTCTCATTTTGATTATATCTTTATACACTTTGTCTTTCCACCTCTTCAAAGGACGTGCAGAAATTGTTCTTTGTGGGGTTTCATACCCCACATTTGCTTCACCAAAGCCCCAGCAGTTCTTCAATGTCCCTACTATATGCTCAGGGTTTAATCTTGGGAAAATATTCATGGAGCAAAAATGCTACAAGCTTCCTAAGTTTTGTAGCAAAAAAATGTAGTGTAGCATTTTATTCCCATTATTCGAAAAATGCAATAGGCCTAGGTATTATTTTACTCCGATACTTTTTACTTATTTTATATTTAAGATTTATTTATTGGTTATTATGATGTTTAAGGTAAAAGTCAAATGTAGATAATATAATAAATGTTGTAACAATCCATATTAGGTGATATTTACAGCAGGCCCTACTATTAAAAGTATTTTGAATTTCCTCACCTACAAGGTGACTAGTCAAAGAACTATTCAAGTATCCTCCTTGGTTTCACTACATACCATTTAATAGTCTGTGGTTATTTCTTTATTTAAATTCTGTTATTTAGACAGCCTCAAAATAACTATATTTTTTAGCCTACTGCATATCAATAATGGACTGTAATAAGACATAAGGCATGTTTATTTCCAGTAGACATAGTATTAAAAATGTATTGGAAGAGTCAAACATTTTCATGCAGAGCAGTTGTCAAATTGAGAAGTATGTTACAAAGTATACTTTAAAGTCTACGAAGAAAAAAAATTGCTTTTTAAGTTATTTAATAGGTCTAAAACTAATATCACAGAGTTTATCACTATCGAGAAGTAAAAACAACCAACAATAGTTGGAAATACAATTCATTTTAACAAACTAGGATTATGATTTAATTTAAATACAATTTTAAGAATCATATATTTATTTTATTTGGGATAATGAGGTTATGTTATGTAATTCTACAGTAAATAAGTGTAGAATGAAATTTAGCTATTCAGTAATTGTGTGATGTACACCTTTTATAGTGCTATATAGGTTGTTTTTTTTAACTTGCTTCTTTATTTGTGTAAAAGCTGCAATAGATAGAAATATGCAGTTTGCGGGAATCGTCTATTGACATGGGGCCACAATTGTTGTGAATTTAATGTGAAGTTCCCATTTGCCCCCTTTCTCCCCCTACTCTTAACTTAAATTTTTTAAATTGCAAGTTACCCCTTTTGACATATAAAATGTGAGGGCATGAAAAAAGAAAAAGAATGGTGCAAGCTAGAGATCTCTAAGTCGATCCTATCAAAAGTGATGGCAGTTCAAAATTTGAATTTTTTGCCCCCTTTTTTAAGAAAAACGTTTTTTTTTTAAACGGCTGTAGCTCAAAAACGGTAATGGCTAGCAAAGATTTGAAAGAATTTTTATGATCAGGAATTAATTAAGGTTTCTACAAAACACTCTTAAGCGTTTTCCAAAAATCGCACCCTTCACCTTAAGATCACACTACTTATAAAATTTGTTAAATTTCTCAGATTTTTAAAGTTTTTTTTTACTGAACAAGCATTTTTCAAAGGTGTGACTAGCTGGCATGCTTGTTCAGTAAAAAAAACGTAAAAATACGGTAAAATGATTGTTATTATAGAATTTGTTTGTTGATTCGAGTATTTTTCATGGCGATGATGCTCATATGAATGTTTTGACTTTGTCATAGACAATAAGTCCTCGACCGCTGTAACGTCGATGGAGACTTAATGTTGAAATGACGTCCTTGGAGAGTGAAAAATAATGATAATTAACATATGAAGATTTTGTTTTCAGTCCAAAACATCACAACTCGCCGAAGCAAACCGAATCCGATCAGAATTTTCAGATGGGTTTTTGCCTCGTTGATTTTAAAGCGGTTTGCTATACCAATCCTTAGTCATTTCCAGCAGGATGTCTCCTCCTGCCCTCAATCGCTCAATGTTCTTTCCCCTATTGTACAAGGTGGTATCGTCAGCAAACAATAAGGTTTGTTCATCTAGGTGCAGATCGTTGATCATTATGCTAAACAACAGAGGTCCGACCACTTATCCTTGTGGCACCATGTGCCCCATAATCTGCACCAGTGCACAAGTACTCCTGGTGCAACTTATGGTGACTTGGTTCTGTGAAATGTTCGTCCTAAAAAAGAAGAAGCACTGTTAGGCCTAGAACTGCATCTTGATAAAATTAATGATCTCAATAGTACACCATCAGGCCAGAAGTTAGGATTTAGTAATTCACTTTCACAATTTGTAGGCACTCCTACTTTAAACGAGTCGTAGGATTTGAATCTTGCCTGCAACTGGATACACTTGAAGTAAGCAACACCCTTCTTCTTTATATATCCCAAAACTCCCTCACAAGTAATGTTGGGTGATACTCGTGACACAAATAGTAGAGATCCCTGAGTCGCCGACCTGAAAATTTTGTTCACTACACTCGTACCTATTATAACGTCATTCTTCCTTAGAACTGTGATGCTGTGTCTTCTAACATTGAGGTATTTTTACAATATCAGAATACGGTAGCCTAGGCCTAGTTGGTGTGACTTTTGTGGTTAAGCCATTTTCAGGGTTAGAGTTGGAATTGGAAACAACTTCTTTTCCTCGTTCCATCTGTGCAGCTTGTACCGTCCTAGTACTGCTTACAGTTTACAGTATTACCTGTTACACCACCAGTCACGACTCTTGTCAGTTTTAAAATTTAGTGGGAGTAGCCTACAAGAGAAATTGATATAGAGTGTTGAAGATTTAAATAAATACGGATTAAATGATATAGAAATGAAAGATTGTTTGTTCAGAGTGTTGTCTGAGTTCTACAATTTCAATTAGTTCTACGTTTTCAATTAGCTTAGTAGGTCAGACTAGAAAGTAAAATGAACCTTAATAATTCAGATCAGGTAAGGTAAGAAAAAGCTCAAGCTCAATCATTTTTAAATAAGCTTGATTCGAGGTTGAAAATTACTATTTGAATGGCCTTCAACAGAAAGACTTGTAGACAGGTCAGGCCAAAATACTGCCAAAATACATGTATTTGGTCTTTTTGTCATTGATTCTAAGTTCTACTGTCTGGGTTTGTTTGATTAATATTTTCTATTAATATCCTGGAGTTAATAATTGATACAACTTAACTCCACTCTTTATGATGAAAACATCTTTAACATGGAAATTTCTCTCTACTCCTCAGTTTTGAATTATTTTAGATTTATACTGTATACGCCTTTAATTATATGCATTCAAAACCCTCATTTAATCAATTCTAATATGCTTGGTTACTTTTGCTACTTTCATAAATGTATTCAGTTGATGTATTTTCTGATGGTAAACTTTGTTGTATTGACAGTGATACTTCATGTGCCAATGGTTTCCTCATTAAAAACATGACAGAATATGAAGACGATGAAGATATGGATCGTAAGGAAGATATAGAGCGTAAGTATTCCTCCAGATATAGACGTATTAAAGAATTTATTAATTAATGATAATAATATTGAGGTAATAAACCCTGTTTGGCTGGTTCACCACTCTACCATTTGTGTTGGTTCCTCTGTGAATAACTCAGTAAAGATTGAACTTGTTGTATTTAGATTTTATTTGCCTAGGCCATGTTTTGTTGATTACTAAGGGAAGGATAAGCCGAGGCCAGAAACTGGCCAATAACTGTACTTCAGAAAAGGGGGTTCACTTACAATTTCGGCATGCAAATTCTTTTTACTCTAAAGTGTTTAAAAAAGATGAGTTCTAAAACTCAACATTACTTTAACATGTTGGGTACGGGTCGTTCTGAAATTCAAAGCAAATATAGTGTCTCATTGAAAAAACAAGAATTTATAAATAAAATGTTTGCAAAAAAAATTATAATAATGTCAATAATTAACATGGTAAGTGGTACAAAACAATTATAATATAAAAATAAATATGTTTAAAAAAATCATGTGTGCCTTATTTTTCCCTTCGCTCACTGTCTCCTGTCTCAGGGTTCTAAGTTCAAAGTTAAAAATTTCCATGAAAATTATGTCAAAAAATAATAAAGGAACATTCAATATATTGATGAAAGAATGCCATTTGTTAATCAATTGAAGAGAAAAGCTCAATATCATCTTGTTTTTAAATATTTATGAAGTTTTAACTGTCTTCAAGTTCACGACGAATTTGCCGCAATGTTTTGAATTTGCCGCTAAATCGCCCGCCAATCAACGTATCCCAGCATGCACCGGCACTGTGTGAGAAGTGGAGTGTATTGTACAGAACGCCGGCCGGAACTTGATGATAAATTATATATTTCTCGAGTTAAAACTGAAATTCAGGTAAGAATTAGTGCGTACCTTTATTGCTGTTCCCTTCACTCACGTATCATAACTCAATAAATTTACAAATAACAATAATTACAATGGTATTGTTTGAAAGTACCGAGCAGTCAGTATAACCTCACTTTCAGGCCAGCTGAAGCTGCAGTTACAGTCGCGTCAAAAGTAATAGACCTTCAAATTTTCTCTCCGCCCACGTTCTCTCCACTCACGTGATCGGAGAGAAAAACGTGAGCGAAGAGAATGTTTCGTGACCAAATAACTTCTTTAGAGAGATTTGTTATCATGATTACTTTCCAAAATCAAAAGATAATTTTTTTTCGTTTTATAAAATTTACTAAGTAACAATTTAACCTCTGGGGTTTTTTTTTTAAGTTAATGAAAATGTGTTAGGCATTTGCAGTAATAAAATAAAAATATCCCCCCAAACATACCTTTTATATATATTTTTTAATAAGAATAATGATTTAACTTGTCATTTTTTTTTTAGAAAAAATAACCAATTAATTATTGTTAAAGAAATTTGTATGAAGCACAAATAGTTAGCCTACTGCAGATTTGATGGTTTTTCATTTACATTATTTGTTTCTAGAGACCAGTAACAGTTTTAAACTATTTTGTTAAGCATGATAAAAGTATTAAGTGTTAACTATGATTAAATATTTAAATTATTATACAATAGTTGGAAATACAATTCATTTTAACAAACTAGGATTACGATTTAATTTAAATACAATTTTAAGAATCATATATTTATTTTATTTGGGATAATGAGGTTATGTTAAGTAATTCTACAGTAAATAAGTGTAGAATGAAATTTAGCTATTCAGTAATTGTGTGATGTACACCTTTTCCAGAGCTATATAGGTTGTTTTTTTTTTTACTTGCTTCTTTATTTGTGTAAAAGCTGCAATAGATAGAAATATGCAGTTTGCGGGAATCGTCTATTGACATGGGGCCACAATTGTTGTGAATTTAATGTGAAGTTCCCATTTGCCCCCTTTCTCCCCCTACCCTTAACTTGCAAGTTACCCCTTTTGACATATAAAATGTGAGGGCATGAAAAAAGAAAAAGAATGGTGCAAGCTAGAGATCTCTAAGTCGATCCTATCAAAAGTGATGGCAGTTCAAAATTTGAATTTTTTGCCCCCTTTTTTAAGAAAAACGTTTTTTTTAAACGGCTGTAGCTCAAAAACGGTAATGGCTAGCAAAGATTTGAAAGAATTTTCATGACCAGGAATTAATTAAAGTTTCTACAAAACACTCTTAAGCGTTTTCAAAAAATCGTACCCCTTCACCTTAAGATCACACTACTTATAAAATTTGTTAAATTTCTCAGATTTTTTATCTTTTTTTACTGAACAAGCATTTTTCAGAGGTGTGACTAGCTGGCATGCTTGTTCAGTAAAAAAACCTTAAAAAATACAGTAAAATGATTGTTATTATAGAATTTGTTTGTTGATTCGAGTATTTTTTATGGCGATGATGCTCATATGAATGTTTTGACTTTGTCATAGACAATAAGTCCTCGACCGCTGTAACGTCAATGGAGACTTAATGTTGAAATAACGTCCTTGGAGAGTGACAAATAATGATAATTAACATATGAAGATTTTGTTTTCAGTCCAAAACATCACAACTCGCCGAAGCAAACCGAATCCGATCAGAATTTTCAGATGGGTTTTTGCCTCGCTGATTTTAAAGCGGTTTGCTATACCAATCCTTAGTCATTTCCAGCAGGATCAATGTTCAATGTTCTTTCCCCTATTGTACAAGGTGGTATCGTCAACAAACAATAAGGTTTGTTCATCTAGGTGCAGATCGTTGATCATTATGCTAAACAACAGAGGTCCCTGTGCCCCATAATCTGCACCAGTGTTAAATTATTATAAAACAATTATAAAACTTAATATTTAATAGCCTAAGAATTTATTTGAATGTTGATTATTGTAGGCCTACAATAAATTAAATATTTAAATGATTATAAAACAATTATCTAACTTAATATTGTAATAGCCTAAGAATTTATTTGCATGTTGATTATTGTAGGTCTGCAATAAATAAATATTTACAAAATTGTTATTAAAATTCGTTTACACTCTTTAATACAGTTGAAGATATTCCAGTCTATAATTTTGTTTTCAGATTTAGATGTTTCGTCAATAATGGCAAAGGGAACAAAGAAAGATAAAAATGAAGTTGAAAAATATAAGAGGCAGAAGAGTCTAGCGGCGGCTAGACAGCGGAGGCGAAGGGCAAGGATGACAGAAGAAGAACTTGAAAACAAAAGAAAAAGAGATCGTGAAAGATATTACAGATTGAAACAGGAGAAGAAGATTAAACCTGCAAGTGAAATGAATCAACCAGAATTGAATGAGATGAGAAAGAAGTGGAGGAAAAAAAAGGCGGCACAAAAGAAAAAGAAAGAAGATGAAAGAAGACTTACGGAGGATACTCCTGAAAATTCAGAAAGTGAAAGTCTCTAGTCACAACACACTATTATTATTACTATTATTATTATTATTTGATTATTATTATTGTTATCGTTATTACTATATGCACTTTTGTTGTTATCTATACATGTTTGTTAGTCATCACTCATCAATTCAATTCAATTTAATTCAATAGTTGTAACACAAATTGTATCCTGTATGAAATGGTTTGTCCGTCAAATAAATGAAATGAAATGAAACACAGCAACAACAGAGCCACAACTGAGTCTAGACAGAAGAAACAAGGAAGAAAAGCTGTCAAACAAGATAGGTCAAAGATGTACAGAGAACTAAAGAAGAAAACAGAAGAAAATGAGGTACTAAAAAGAAAACTGTTAAAGTATAAAAAAAGGTTGGAGAGGGAGAAAAAAAAGGAAAAAAATAGAATTGACAAAACGGCTTCCCCTACCCCGACCAAGAAGCTGGAAAATATTATAGGCACAGAGAAAGTTTCGCCAGTGGTCAGAAAACGACTGTTTGTAGGCTTAGCTCTTGAGCAACAGTTGAAGGACCAGGCACGATCTGTCAAGAATAGGAGCAATGACGAAAATATTTTGAATAAAGTAATAGGTAGCAAAATAATTAGAAAATATAGACTACAAAACCAACTGTCTCACATTATTTCTTACAAGCATAATATGAATATGGATAAATCATCTTTTTCAGCACCTAAAAAGAAAGTCTACAAGACAGTTAGAGTTACAGATGCTAAAGCCATCGTAAACTTTTTTGAAATGGACACGGTATCCAAAATGCTACCAGGAAAAAAGGATTTTGTGAGACAAGGAAAAGTGAAGAAACAGAGAAGATTGCTTTTAGACAGCCTCAAAAATCTTTCCCAAAGATTCATCAGAGAAAGTAAACTGAAGATATCGTTTTCTACATTTTGCCGGAGTAGGCCCTTTTGGGTTACGAAACCTAAAGAAAAGGACAGGGAAACTTGCGGTTGCATTCGTCATGACAATTTCCAGTTCTTAGCAACCGCTTTGAAAAAAGCAAAAGTATTGACACATGATAAGGCTCATGATCTGATAAAAGAGGTTGTTTGCTCCTCTAATAATGAAAACTGCATGACGAAAAAGTGTGACAAATGTAAAAGTAAATCTGTTTGTTTCCATCCTACAGAAGAAGTTGAGGCTGAGTACTTTGAATGGGTAACAACTTCAATGAAGAAAAACATCAAAGGTGTAGAAAAAGTGGTGAAGAGGGTGGTAAAAAGGCAACAAGTTGCTAAAGTTTCAGACTTGATAAATAAATTTAATAAGGAAATAGTGCTTTTCCAGTCCCACGTTTTTTCTATGAAACACCAAGCCAAGTGCTTGCAGTCATTAAAAGAAAGCTTGAAAGAGGAGGAACTACTCTTTTAAGTAGACTTTTCCAAAATTATATAGGGAAATGTTCCACTGAGATTCAGTCTATGCATTTCGGCGCTTCGAAGCGCCAAATTTCCTTACACACGGGCGCAATCTACTATTTCAAAGACGAAGAAATGCAGTGCAAAACCTTCTGCACTGTTTCAGATAATCTAGATCATCAGGCTCATGGAGTATGGGCACACCTTGATCCAGTACTGAAAGGTATTGGGGAACAAATCCCTAAGACGAAAATGGTCCATTTTTTCCAGATAGCCCCTCCTCCCAGTACCGAAACCGGTATAACTTTTACCCGATGCAAAATTTGCTTCCAAAATACTTTAAAAATTTAGTTGGGTTCACATGGAACTTTTCTGAGCCGGGACACGGCAAAGGTGTGATGGATGGGGTGGGGGGATCCGTGAAAAGAAATGCCGACAAAATGGTTTTACAAGGAAAAGACATTGTTTGTGCTAAGGACTTGGTATCTTTATTTACAAAGAGTAAAACTAATGTAATATAAATAACCTCTTCAGCGGTTGAACAGATGAAAAAATCAATACCGGAAGATATTAAGCCTATTAAAGGTATAATGAGCATCCGGCAGTTGTGTTGGAATAAGGAGGTTCAGTGTGTGTTTGGGCGGAAACTTTCGTGTATGAAATGTCTAAGTCCCGATAATATTAAGTGTAGCCACTGCCACCTATGCATTGCTTCAGCTTGTACAAGCAAACTCTCCTCAAAAAAGAAAAAAATTAAATTAAGATGTTTTTACATCATCAGACGAGGACAATTCCCTTGAAGAGGAAACCAAGAAAGTGATAACACCCTTGCCATACTCTTATGAAGACCCAAAATTAGGCAGATATGTTGTTGTCTCTTTTCCCACTGGAAAGACTAAGTTTCAAAGCTATGTAGCAGTTATTCGAGGAAAAGTACAAGATGACCGAGATATCTTTGTGATGTTTATGACGAACTATGGAAATATGGCGACTTTTAGGCCCAATGAAAATTATAGCAGCTATATTTCATGTGACCAAATCGTTGGCATTTTGCTAGACCCTGATCTAGTTGCAAACGGCGACAGAATCTTATATAAGTTTAAAAACCCTATCGCCCTCTAAACTAAAATTTCCAACTAAATGTGGTTTAACAAAACTTTTGATTATTTGTTGGAAGTTTATTTATAACTCTTGTTTTTAAGTTTGAGTTACTCAATTAATTAATTAATTGGAGAGTTACCAAGTTTAGCCAGAGATCTCATTGTATACGGATGCACTGTGTATACGGTGTATTGTTTAGGTGAAAGGAAAGCAAACAATTGTAAACTTATTGATATTATATCACTATTTTATTCTCATTCACAAACTAAACAGTCTCATAAAACTACATTCACTTAAAATAATTAAAAAACATTATTCTTAGGCCTTAAAATTTCTCTTCGCTCACTTTGTAGTTCCCCTCTCTCACTCTGTAGTTCCCCTCGCTCACACTAATTCCCCTCTCTCACACCCAGTAAAAGCTCTGTTTATAAAAAAATAATTTTTTTTAAAACCTGTTTTCAATTTCAATGCAAGAACCAATGATCATTAAACAGGTTTATTAGTTTTTTTTTAATGAATTAAATAAAAATTTAACTTCTGTTTTGGTCTATTTGGTAAAAAATGGAGTTTTTTTTGGATCAGCAACTATTACTTTTAATTAAATAACGTTTTAAAAATTTTTTATCGTTAGTTACAGTTATAAACTTTTACTTAAAACTATAAATTTTACTATTTTTGTTTTTTTTCCGATCCCCAAATTTGCCTTGAATTTGAGAACGACCCGTACACTCTACTCTTGTTAATTCAAACATTTAATAAATCAAAACTTACGATAATTAAAAATTAAAGCTATGTCCACAGAGAATTTCTTGATATTTCAAAGTTTTACCACACATTTTTTACACTCGGTAATACAAAGTTTAAGTTGAGGGCAGGTTGATTTGGATTGGAACACAGTAATTCGAAGTTTTGTTAGCAGAACTCTCTATTATTCAAAGAGACGGAGGTGAATTCATAGATTTATTGCTCTCATAACAGAAAACTATGAAGCTCACTACAGGTTGAAGCTGTATTTGTTGTATTCTTATGACAACTAAACATAAATAAAAGTCGATTGTGAAAAAAAATAAGTGATTGCAGCAGTAAAAAGTGGTAGAATAAAGTTTGAAGCAGAAAAAACATTTGAAATTCCTTCAAAAACAAAAAATTGACACACTCTTGATTTGAACTAATATCATTGATGATGCAAGACTCAAGAGCAAGAAGCAAACTAAAATAACAAATTTTTCAAACTAAAATAAGCTGTTTCAACTCTTTGTAATTTAAATGGATTCTTTTCCTCCTGATAAATCAAACCACTTGACTGGTCAAAATCCTTGATTATTCAAAACTCTTGTTAATTCCAATTAATTTGCTCAGCCCACCAATTTCAAATAATTCTAGAGTCTACTGTATTCTGAATTTTATCAAGTTCTTGTTTCCTGTCTTCTGGATAAAGAAATTAGATGTATTGACATTTGGAGATACATAGGTTCATAAATAGTTACCTTTATAATAAGACTGTCAGTATTACATTACATTTACAAAAAAATAGGGGTGTGCGAACAGTGGTTTTTGGGTTCAAATCGAATTGAATACTTCATAATATTTTCTAATATGGAATATTACCGAGCGAATATTTATGATATTATACACTCCAAATAGTTTTCCAATCACAGCTTTGGAACTCTACTAAGGTTAATAATCGTAATTTTAACCAATGTAACATGTCTAAATAATCTATTTTTGCCTTTACCTATTTGTTCTTGGACAAAATCAGTATAGTACAAGGCTTCCAGGATTTTTCTCATTTTATTTTCCAACACATTATAAAAACCTTTGACTTTTAACAGGATTATATGTCAAGAATGAAACAGTTAAGATAAAAGCTTAATCAACCTATTTTACTGCTAAAATAAGTCATAATAAAGTAGTTAAAAATTTTGGTTAAGAATATGTAGGAATAAACATGTTTGTAGCAACATTTTGAAAAGATAATTTAACACACTGGTTATCAGCTGTCACCATTCAACAGATGACAATGAAAGACTGGAGATTACGATGAAGTAAAGTCAAAGAGTAAAAGTTCAAAAAATCAAAACTTATATATAGTCTATAATAATATCAATATCAATGCAAATATTCCACAATTTCTATGTTCTATGTTCTATTATGTTCTATGTTCTATTCTACAATAATAATGTTCCGGTTATAAAATAATTATTACTATAAGTATTGTAGCAACACAACTCGCATTTGCTGGAACCTTCCCAGGAAATAAAGTAAAATTAAATGCAGACGACACAAGTCAATGTATTTAAACTGCAAGTCAATGTTTTTGAAACTGCAATGTCTTTTTCTGGAAGGAAGGGCAGCAGGATGTAAACGAACCATAAACCATTGTCTCCAGTAGGGGGCAGGCATTCTCAAGGTCATACACCCTCCCCTCTTACACCTCCAGTTTGCATTACAATTCTCCTATTTCAGACACAATTGTATAGCAAAACAAAAAAGTGGAGTCAAAAATATATTTCTCTGTCCAAAAATAAAAATAAATTGCAGATTATTTTCATAGAAATTAGTTTACAAAGTTTGCGTCTTGTTAAGGAGTATGTTTAATCTATGCTTTAGCATATACTGAAGTGCAGTTCTAACCTCATAGCTTGCTAGTTTTTACTCAGACAACACTTTCAGATGATTTATTTCATCATTCTACTGTAATTTAGTTTAACTTCACATTACAAATGTAGATCCTAATATTAATTAAGCTAGGAGAATTTATTTCGATGTCATACAAATAACAAATAGATATCTGTAAATAAAATTTCTTCTAAATATAGGCTATTGTTAGTTAATAAAGTAAGAATGGTGGACAGTCTTATCTATCCATGCCGGTAGGTCTAGCTGATCGGAGTAATTTTAATACCGACACAACAAAATTATCGCCCTTGAAAATGGGCGTGTGTGTAGACTTTAGAGTTAAGGAAGATGTCATAATATGCTGAAGTTGCCGCTGTTATTTATAATACAAATCATGAAATGTTGGGATGAAATAAAACAACACAATACCATGATTTATTTGGTTGCTGTTACAGATTATTTCTGGGTTTATTTGCTCGAATGTTCGAATATACTCATTAAGATCGAGTCGGGCTCGAATACTAAAGTATTCGTTCAACTACTCGAACTTTCGAATATTCGCACACCCCTAAGAAAAAAGTGAACACTACATTAACAAAAAAACATTTATATGGTCGATTTTTACAGACCCCAACTTGGTGAGAAGCTTTTATTGATTCTTACCATGTTGTATATAAATATGTTAGGAACTCTTAATATTGGAATTAAGGATGTTAAAACCGTTTATTAGCTAATTTAATGTTTTTATACTATGTCAAAATCCATAATGTTATTTTGAATACATAGGTATTTTCTTTATTTTTGTAACAACATCCTCTATAAAAATCTTTGAGATAAAAGATTGTAATTCTTGATGAATCTTTTACAGAGAACTCAAAGCGTTTCAAACAGGAAGAACAGTATCAACTCTCCGAAACAACCCTAAAACAAGAAGAGACTCTGGAAAAACTCGAACCATCAGATGAAGTGACAATTATTAAACATGAAGAAACAATTGTAAAACATGAAGAAACAATTGTAAAACATGAAGAGACACTTGTAAAACTTGAAGAGTTGTCTCAACCCTATGAGACGACTGAAGAACAAGAAAAGACTGACCAAGAAACCGATGAGACTGCCAAACAACAATAATAGACTGCCAACAGAAGAATAGTTACAATGTGCCTTGATGTGTGATTTATTGAAGTGTTAAGTTAATGTATGTACGCTGTATGGATTTATTGATGTCCTATTACCAAATTATTATATTTGAATAACATACATTTTAAAAATTACATCACACTACCAAAAGTACATTCTATAATTAATAAATATTCTTTTTGAGAATCGAAAGACTGATAGCGCAATTACTGTTATGGCAATCTTAAGAATTGCTATATTTCGACTGTAAAGATTCAGACAATTTTGTGGTGTTTGTCACACATAAACTGAGTGCTAGTTGTAGAAACTTTACCTCTACTTCAAGTGATTTTATTCAGTATTTAACCCTTTTTAGTTGGTAAGATTTAGAGTTACCTCATTACTCTTAAGTGTTAATTAAATTTTATTATTTCTTTACAATTTTATACATTTTCTCTTTCTCTAAACCATTTAATATCAATTTGTCAAACAAAGTTGACAAAATAAAACTGAAGTTACTCATTCACCTTGAAATACATATTGAATGTAATGAAAGTTTAAGCAAACTAATGCAGAATAATAGATAGTAAATAAAATGAAGAAGATATAGAATAAAAGAAAAGGTAGTTAAAGTATCATCTGCACTACAATAGAAGTTAGCTAAAAATAAAATACTACCTAATATTTTTTGTAAAATTTGTCTTTATATCTTACAAACACTTTACTGGCATTACATTTTTCCAAGAGTGTCCCACTGCAGCGAGTGGTCCATACATCATTTACAAGAGGTTAACTTGTATAGTTAATAGCATTTCACTGCATTTTTCATAACACTGCATAATATTGTAGTACTAGAAAAGCCAAATGGATCTTTAAGAATTTGTATCGATCCAACACAACTTAATAAATATATCATAAGAGAGAGGTATGCAATTCCTTTGCTAAAAGGACCTGGCTCCAAACTTAAGTAATAAGAAATATTTCACAATTTTGGATTTGAAAGACAGGTTTTATCATATTGAGGAAAATGTGATCATTCAGCACGATCTTTGGAACTTACAGATTTTTTAGGGCACCTTTTTGCCTCTCTTGTGTTCCTGAAAAATTTCAAAGATTGGTACACAAATATTTCAAAGGCATTAAAGATCTTTCAATCTATTTTGATGATTTGTGCATTGCTACTGATATTAAAGAGGAAAATGATAATATTATAAAACAGGTTATAAAGAGCAAGACCAGTATAATATTAGATTTAACTGTAGTAAAATGCAATACTGTGTTAATATGGTAAAATACATTGGTGCTATATTCAGTGAACAAGGAATGCAACCGGATAGATAAATACCCCCGCCGCAGCAAACCTGCCGACTAAGCGAATTTCCATTTGTCTGAATTGATTTTCAATTAAATACTTATATTTTAATAACATTAGGTTTAACAAGTACCTAGGTTTGCTGCTACAAGGAAACTAATAAAGTGTGTTTTTGAGTAAAATATTTATAGCTTAGTACAAAATAAATAAATTTGCCAAGTTTGATCAAAATATATTCATAAACAAGCAAACTACAACATTTGACAATATTCTCCATAAGAATAACATGGGAATTTTAAATTTACAATTTGTTTCATTTTCTCCGTTACTAATATTCAAACAAAAATACTTTTATATACTAAATTATTTGTTTTTTTAAGCTCTTTAAAAAGGTCTAAAGAGAAATTGGGAAATTTTGTGTTTTGAGGGTCAAAAGTGAGAAAAACCAACTTTTACCCCATAAAACCCCCCGTAAAGCCCCGTTCCCATGGTCCGATCGTGCTGGTTCGCGAACTCATTCAAGTTTATCCCGCTTTACACCTTTAAACCAAATTTCATTAAAATCGGACAAAAATTACTCAAGTTATCACGTTCACGGACGTATATATATATATATATGTCTATATATATATATATACATATATAAAAATTTGAACGAATAGTGTTTTTGGCCTCTGGGGACATCAAAATGAAAAAGTAAATCGGTCCCGGGTCTAGGTCTTACCGTGCCACCTACGGTAATAGCTACTTCCCTATAGGGAAATTCGCTAAAAATAGAAACAATAAAGAATTTTAAAACTCCTTTATCTAAGGTAGAATTGCAAAGATTTTTAGGTATGGTAAATTACATCAGAAATTTTGTCCTTAATTTGGCGTCACTAACTTCACCTCTTAGAGATTTACTAAAAAAGGATATTCCCTGGCAATGGTATGAACATCATTCTAATGCTCTTGAAAAAATCAATCACTCTGTAGTGGTCAAGTCTTAGGGAATTTTGATCCTTCTCTTCCTATTGAAATACAGTGTGATGCTTCACATGATTTGGTAGGGTGTTGTTGCATGCAAAATGACAGGCCTGTTAGTTACTTTTCTTGAAGTCTTACCACAGCAGAAGTTGATTATGCTTAAATTGAAAAATAATTATTAGCTATTTGTTTCTCTTGCAAGAAATGCCATAACTATATCTATAAGAATGAAAATGTTACAATTTTTACTGACCATTTACCTCTTTGCCTCTTTTGTCAATTTTTAATAAGCCATTGTTTAAAATTGTCAATAACAGAATAAGAAGGCTAAGACTTAAATTAATGATATACAGCTTTAAACTAAAATATTTGCCAGGAAAACACATGCATGTTGCTGACTTTTTATCTTGAAATGGTATTAAAGATGAGGTTGAATGGCATGAACCCTTAGATGGCATTGTACATTGTATTTAATCTTCTGAAGTGAAGTTTGGTGATAGAAGACTTGAGGAATTTAAAGAGGAAACAGGAAATGATTATGTTTTAAACAAAGTTATACAGTGGCGGTTCTAGGACCTTGTCAAGGGGGGTTTAGAGGTGCACCCCCCATTAAAGAAGGGGGGTCAGGGGGTCCTCCCCCGGAAAAATTTGGAATTTTCAAAGCAGTTTGGTGACTTTCTAAAGCCATTTTTAATACCTAAAACCGTGCCCAATTGTCCATAAACTCCCATTTCACCTGTTAATTGTCATAAGCAAATAGACATTTAAAAAATTAAACTATGACGATTGCATTAATGAATTTCAAAACACACTGTAGACTACGGCTATATCCTCCTAAAAGCCGTTGGGTGACTTTCTACAGGCAGTTTTAATGTCTAGAACTGTGTGCAAAACCTCCCATTTAATTGTCATGAATAAGTAGATATTTTTAAATCTACAGTAACTATGACGATTGCATTCATAAATCTCAAAACATATTGTAGGCTACGGCCATATCCTCCTAAAAGCTGTTTACTGACTTTCTAAAGCCATTATTATTGTCTATATCTGTGTCCAAAAATCTCTCATTTCACCTGTCGTTTGTTTTGTCATGAGCAAGTAGACATTTAAAAAATCAAGCTATGACAAACTTGCATTCATGAATTTCAAAACATAGGCCTACTGTAAAAGCCAAATCTCCTAAAAGCCATTTGGTGACTTTATCAAGTCATTTCTAACGGCTAGAACTGTGTCCAATTGTCCTGAAACATTACATTTCACCTGTTAATATGTCATGCAAGCAAGTAGGACACGTTTATTAACCTTACGTTTTTCTCCATTTCATAGATCTGTCACAATATGTATAGTATCGAATTCAGTAATAGCATTGACTATATAAACTTTAACACTTAGTGGTAATCGGATTACCATCTCATTAATGGTAATAGGCTACTATGGTGCTACCGCTGATTGCTGATTGATGCATGTGTAAAGTTAGTGGCTAGCAGACAATTTGACAACCAACTATGGAACATCAGGAAATCAGCTTTTTTTCCCGTCCTCGCTCGCCTTTGCCCTAGCATGTCAGCTGACTGCTGTAAAAATTGGATGATGCGTACAACTTTCCATAGCGTAGTATTGTTTTATTCGTTGTGCTATTATTGTCCACAAAGTTTATCTACGTGAAACTTAATACTATTCCTGCCATCGCTCATCAAGTTTAATAAAAACTACGTTGATGTCTGTTTTCTGTTTTATGTGTTTTTAAGGACGAAATGTATGTTTAAATTTATTTTTCCACGGTCCAAGGGGGGGGCTTTAGCCCTTGTAGCCCCCCATTGGAACCGCCACTGAAGTTAAACAATTTAGTAAAACCCAATGGCCAAAATCTTTTTATTATGGTGATTTAAAGCATTATTTCTATATGAAAAATGATGTAACTCATCAAGATGGATTACTCTATTCGAATGACAAACTTATAATACCTAATAAACTCAGAAAATTTATGCTGTCACACCTGCATGAGACTCTTCTAGGAACAACCAAAATATTGAAGACTGCCAATTTATTATTTTACTGGCCAGAAATGTCATCAGACATAAGAAATACAGTATATCAATGTTCTATATGTATGAAACACCAACGTTCAATATTGAATGAACCTTCAAAAGCTCACAGTGTTCCGAGTGTGCTCGCACAAAAATTTACAAGATCAGCGCGCCTAACGGCGTCAGAACAAAACGTTTACTTTCTGGATAGCCTCAGTATAATAATAACATCAAGTCCTTGCTATCCAAAAAGTAATGGACCAAAAAGTAAGCAGAAAAGGCTGTGGGGATTGTAAAGAATATGTTACGGAAGAGTGCTGAAAGTGATTTTGAACTCTTCTTTTTAAACTATATAAACTCACCTGTTGCAAACCTGGACTATTCACCATCTCAGCTTTTAAACAGCAGACACATAAGATCAAAACTACCCATTCCCAACAGTTATCTACAGCATAAAACAGTTTCTTTTGAGGTACATGAAAGAATAAATGAAAGCAAAAAGTATCAAGAACAAAATTGTAACAGATCAGCCTTGAAGAAAGAAGATGAATTCCAAGTGGGAAAAGAGGTTCTAGTACAAGATATTAAAACTAAATTTGGAATCCTGGTATGGTTAAGAAATTACACACCATATAAGAAAATTTAAATCTATTTTAAACAAGGACAGTCAAATTAAACCCAATGAGGTTTGCTGCTACAAGGAAACTAATAAAGTGTTTTTTTAGTAAAATATTAATAGCTTAGTATAAAATAAATAAATTTGCCAAGTTTGATCAAAATATATACATAAACAAACAAACTACTGTGTACAACAACATTTTACAATATTCTCCATAAGAAAAACATGGGAATTTAAATTTACAATTTTTTGAACTTTCTTTGTTGCCAATAACCATACAAAAACACTTTTATATACTAAATTATTTGTTTTTTTTAAGCTCTTTAAAAATGTCCAAAGAGAAATTGGGAAATTTTGGGTTTTGAGGGTTAAAAATTAGAAAAACAATTTTTTACCCTATAAAACCCCGTTCCTATGGTTTGATCATGCTGCTTCGCTAACTCATTCAAGTTTATCCCGTCTTACACCTTTAAACAAAATTTCATCAAAATCGAACAAAAATTACTCAAGTTATCACGTTCTTGAACGTATATACATATATAAAAATTTGAACGAATGGTGTTTTTGGCCTCTGGGGAGATTAAAATAAAAAGTAAATCGGTCCCGGGCCTAGGTCTTACTGCGCCACCAACGGGTAATAGCTACTTCCCTATAGGGAAGTTCGCTAATATATCAACCGAACCAAGATATTTAGTGATGTTAAGCTTTTATTGATTAAATTTAAATTTGCCTAGATGTCTCCTCACCACATTCTTAAATTAGCTCCTCTCTTATAAGTACCTATCAAACTTTCTTACAAGTCTCAAAACTAATATTACTTAATCATAGGGGTTTTTTTTCAAGATGAATAAAATCATTATAGAGCCCTTTCTGAAAATCAAGGAAATACAATGAGTTAAAATAAAAGTGGACAACCACAGGAGTCTTTCTTAGACTAGATTACATTTTCTCAATATAATTCACAGTTCCTCCAAAGAATCAAAAGACCTAGAACTAGGCCTTATTATCTAGCCTATATAAATAGCTTACTAACAGAAATTGAGGTTATTAGCATTCATAATTTTGGTTCATAGGATTTAGATTACAATAAGTATATAGGTACAAGCATATAAAAACCAAATAGAGCAGTAACAACAACATTTAACTATTCACCCTTATCTGACTGTGTTCCTTTACTGAGGCCAGCTGGCTAAACCAACTGAGGCTGGATTAGAAGGACTCTACTATAAAATTAAATCAAAGTGCTTGTTTCTTCCAGTCATATTAACTGTGTGCGGTGGCAATTTAAGTTAGTATTTAAAATGAGAGAGTTCTTGCATTTTACCCCACATCGAAAACTCTTGAATTCAGGGTATAAATGTTCTACAAAAAGTGTTTGATAGTTGACAGAACATAATTGTTTGGATATTAGGTGAAGAATACGAGATGTAAGGTTTGTGTTACTAAATAATACACAACGTATAGTGAAACTTAATTTATTATAAAAAAATTTCATACATACAATACATAAGCATACATTTTGCTTAGTTATATTTTATTTAAATTTCACAATTTACAAATTTCACTAGTATCTGTATTCCACTCCACAAGGTAAGTTAGATTTAAAATTTGTTGCAAAGAAAAACCAATTTTAAGTATACGACAAGAAATCAATTATATAAACTAGGTAAATCTTTAAGGAACGGAAGAAAGAGCTGTCAGAGATTGAACAGGTGGACGGCTTGAAAAAAGAAAAGTCAAACACTTTTGAATTGTTAAGGTATCCTTGCATCTTTTATGTGACTTATTCTTTGGGACACTAGTAGTTTGTCTACTAGCTAATTATGTAAAATATATTAAATACACTAATAAAGCTAATGTTTACTAACAAAATGCATCATTAATATCAAAGAGAAGTGGCAACACTGAATAAAAAAGTATAAATATATCGTAAGTAAACTAAATGTGACATATACATTAGGCTGATTAGATACAAATTCAAATGAGGCAAAATAGTCTTCATTGCTGGACTTAAACATTCTACAATGGTATTTAGCTACATTTTATACTTATAAAAACCTATTTTATTCAACTTTCTATAAAGATTAAAAGTATTTTGAGCAAATGTAAAAAAAAGTTAGCACTCTTTGTTACTACAAGGGCGAATTCCAAAATTTGGAACTAAAATCTGCCAACAAGATTTTAGTATTAAGTATTGCGATCTTTAAGATTATTTTAACATACTGTACCTAATGTGAAAGCTAACATAAACATCACAAACACATTGTAAACCAAAAGCCTGTGACCTCAATAGATTCGAGTAAATATTTAAAATTTAAATCATTGAATTTGGGGGCATCTTTTGGCAGAACCAAGATTATGAGGAGTAAAATAGGCTTCATTTAATCAATTCCTTTCACAAATAACATGTTATACTTTGCTAGGTGATTTTTTTTATGCATGAAAAGTTACTGCACAGTTCAATACTATAATTGTTTATTATTATTTACTTTTAGTAAAGGCTCAACTGAAGTGAGTTAAATAACTTTAACAGTCACAAATTTGGAACAAAAAACTGCCTAGTTTTAAAACGAGAGTGACTTTAATCACCACTCTACCAGGGTAAATTTTAAACCTTGGCACTATAATGAGTACAGTCTAATTAATGAATTACAATGTAAACTTGGCATAGAATAAAAGATGGTCTGACGTTTAAAGTTAATATCCATGCAAACTTTTGTAGATTGCTTTGCTACAATAACAGTACCAGTACTTAAATACTTTTGTCCACTGAGCAATATGTGAATACATTACACTAAAGTTAGAAACACTAGTTGGAGACAAATAGGCTATTCACACTGACTGATGTGAATGTATAAGTCGCAATGTCAACATTCATATTGCACAATTGTTACTTGATGTGTTTAGACCATAATTTTACTGCATATAGTTTTAGGCTGTACAAACTTATTTCTCTTCATGATGCCCAGGTGTTTGCAATTTACCCAAAAAGATTTTAATGAGTAAATTGTCTGTTAGCAACCATTATTTGACTATGTCATCAACAAAAATTTTGAATACACTATTTTATAAAAATTAAATAAGGAAACACATTGACTAAAGATAAGTAAGGCGTCTGAGCAAAGTCCATGTATTTCAGTAAAATATTCCAACCTCATTAGCTGTAACTTTAATAAAAACTATACTCAGAAAATTAACCAAGATGCAAAAAATGTTAATTAGAATAAAATAGAAACAGAAACCCTTAAATTTATTTGTTAGAATTTAAAACAATATTACACGTGTATTCGAATACTAAAGCTTGTAAGAAATATAAAAAAAATATAAGAAATACAAACAAATTTCGAACCCTGAGGGTAAAGAATGGAAGAAATATTATTAAAAAAATTAGAGAGCATACAGTGAAAGTATTGCACAATAATTATAGTAACACGATGAACAATAGTGGTGTACATACTTGATGTGATGTCTACAGTGTTAAGTTAAGACTATGTACACTACATGGCTAACTTTCTTAATCCTACTCTGGCTGCAATAAACATAAAAAATTATTTCTAAAAATGACTAATATACTTTATTCATAAATAAAGAAAACACTAAACGCAACTGCCATTGAGACAATAAAATAAAATGTATATAAATAACAAATTCAACAAATGCTGTAAAATAATTTTTTATATTACAAACTTATACATAGTGAAAATTTAAAGCTAACAAAGGAGAGTCTTTGTGAAAGTCGAATGTGGGAAATTAACTGAGATCCGAAATCGTCGTTAATTTCTCGTAGATACAATATTTACTCGTTATCACAAAATACAATGTTAAGTACCTGCCTAGGAGGTAAAATATAGCTTGAAAATGAGTATTAGTAGAGTTTAAATAAAAAAGGAACTTAAAGATTCATTTAAAATAATATATACAAAATCAAAGGGCAAAGGAAATAATGAGAGAGCAATGAACGTAATTAAGTACGTAACACACAATTAGCCCTTGAGAATAATGTTTGGCACCAAATTTATATACTTTAGTAAAAATAAAAGTATAAAAACATTAATGTACAAAATGCGTGTAAAAATGTTACGATTTAAAATATATCGAGGAACAATTTTTGTCTTTTAATTAAAGCATGAAACAACATACACTCGACTTATGAAATTTGCCATAGTAATGGACTTTTATACAAACTTAAATCATTGAGGTAGGAAGCTAGATTTTAAACATGCAAATATGTATACTAAACTAACACCAGTGTGCCCTGACTCAATAGGACAATCTAGAAAGGAAAATGTGTTTTTAATCAGGTCATATTTGATTTTCAAGAAAATTCAACTGTATTCCTATTGAAATACCTGAACGTCAATCTACTGCAGTAGTCATGAAAATAAGTAATTTGGTACAACATTTGATAACAAAGAACATGCATTCTAAATATAGTGGCAGTAATTTTAAACATGTGTCAAATAAAAATTGCTTGTTATGAAAACCAAAATAAAAAAATAATCATACTACTTTCATATAATTTTTATGGCATACGATCACATAAGTAAGCTGTATAGAAAACCTTAACCTGGCCGCATAATTATTTTAAAAGTTTAAAGGATACGTAGATCTCATTTTTCAGAAAATAAAAAAAGAGTAATTAATTAAAATGTCATCAGTTTGTACAGCTATAAATTATGAATAACATAAACTGTTTGCTATCCAAAGTAACAACAATTAATATGAACTAGTAACAATGTCATATAAACCTAATGAAGACACATCCATTATTAAATATTTAGTGAAGTTAAAATTATTTATCTAAGGCCATTTTTTTTTTAACTAGCCGTTTCAGTTCAGTTCTTAGAATTGAAAAGATTCACTTAACAGCATTGTTTTTTCCTTAACAACACGGATAACGGACCAATGAGGTTCGAGGATTTGAGAGAAAAGATGTAAAATTGTAATGCTTCGAACATCAACTAATCAGCTGTTTAGACCAATTTAATTGTTAATGAGTGGTGCAATAGCGTTTGGTACAATGATTCTTTGCATCACTGTCAGTGGCAATGAGAGGTTATAAATGAAAACATACCTCTCTTAGAAGTTATAAGTAGTGATTGTTAGTAATTAAAAACTGCTGTAGGTAAAGTAGTATACGCAACTCGCGTAAATAGTGAGCGACACTCGTAGAAGTTTTGAAGGCACTCACCAAGGCTCATACCTTAAAAGTTTCTACTTGTGTCGTAACGTGATTGTTGCGTAAACTACTATTACAGTTTATGAATACATCAAACGTTTCTTTGCTGTAAAGCGGTAATATGTTAGAATTACATTAAATCGTAGTTACAATTCAATTTATTACATGACCAAGTATACTTGATATTATCATCTGTTTCCATAAAATCTTTTGACTTTTGTTATGAATTGAATAATATAAAATTTACTACATGTAACTATGAGGTGTGTTTCCATTAAAAAATTGCATGTTTAAAATCAAGATTTTCTTTCTCAATGAGTTAACATAAATTTGTATGAAGGATAAAATAGAGGTGGTTTTTGGTTATAATATAGGAGGACCTACTAAATTAACTTGATATTTACACTTTAGCACTGAGATTATGAAATGGAAAAATTACAACCTGTATTCCAAATTATATTTTGAAATGAAATAAACTTAGTACGAGGCACTCTTATCAGGAAATGGTGCTTCATAGAGTCGTGCGCCACAAGAATCCAGGTTATAACATTCAGCGTGGATTCCAATCATTCAAATTCATTCCTTAAGGCACTTCATAATATTTGAGTAATTAATTGTTAATTTAAATTAGGAATAATTAAAAAGGAAGTTTTTAAGTAATTACGAAGTTAACTTTTTTTCAAACAGTAAACCTGGATAGTTGTGACACTCGACTTTTGATTTAGATCATTTGTATCAGTTTAATCTAAAATATAAACTAAGAGGTATTACAAAGCAAAAACATTTGCTTAATAAATTGTGTTGATAGATAACTTTATCATTGGATAATTCAACCTTAGGATCTTAGTGACTCTTAGAAATTGCATATATATTATGTTGCACTTTAATTGTGCATTGTGTTCAAGGTTTGTATTATTTATTGTCACTACAACATTTATTATGTAAAAAATCTATTACCATGAGACTAAAAGAGATATCCTTAAACAAATAATACAAATAAAGATAATTTACAGTAGGCCTAACATATTTATGTTATGTAAAGCTGCTCGGTAAAGAAACTTTGGATAGTAATAACGCAAGGAGCGCTTCATTAATTTACAACAGAAACATCTGTCAAGAGTAATTTCCCTTATGCAGAAATTAATTATGTATATCAGAAAAACATTTATAATAATGTATGTTTGCATCCATGTTATAGAAATTTTCAGAAATTTCAGTTTAATACTTTTATGGAAAGAATTCCAAGCTAACTTTGTGGATATGCCAGGTAAGAAACTCATCACTTTCACATCAAACATTAGGAAGCGTAAGGTGTCTTAATTTTGAGAAATGTTTATCTTTGTAGTTCAATCAGCACTATTTAGGAATCTCAGATTACTTTTTAAATATTTTCTCCGCATCTTAATTTTAAACCAATTCTTGAAAGACAATTTGTAAATTCTACTCTAATGATTATATACAAGGAAAGGGTCTAGCAATTTATTATTTTTGAGGAGTACGAATTATTACATCCTAAAATTCCAAGCAATCAATTGATGTAGCTGATAAAAATGAGTAAAATTTGGTCAATGACAGTTGAATCACAGAAAACATACTACTATAACCCAAATTGGCATTCTGGGTTATAGTAGTATATTTTCTGTGGTTGAATGGACTATAAATATGTTTTGAATATTGAGTTTGGCTCCGTACATGCAAAATAAGCTATGAGTGACAATCCTAGACTGTATTTATTGCTGCTCTCATGACTTTAAACTGCAGCGTGGCAGACAAATACTCACAATTTAATACTAAGATTGGATTATCCAAAGAAAAAAATCACAGGGTTGTTATTCTAAAGCCATAGCGATTTAAAAACATAAAAATATATATTACCTTGACTAAATAAATACTTCTGCACTGAACGGATGCAACACTTACGAAAAGGGTAAAACTTATCGCCAAAACACAATCACGGTTGACTGTATGAAAATGATGTAATGTATATAGTTCACTCACGGAGGAGAAGACAATAACTAACACTTCCTATTACACATAATAGACCGCAGCACTTGAAAACTTGTCCGAATAAATCTAAAATGTACAATATAATGTTCAACTGTGACTGGTGAAGAGAAGAATAAGAAGTCACCTGACCCACATCACAAGGAATATCACAGTCTAGTCCAGGTCGAGATCAGGTGACGACGTTTGTCAGCAGGTCGAAGTCTCCTCTCCCTCGAGGGTACATGCGACATTCTCCAGCTTGTGAGCAAGATGCTGCTTTTTACAGATAGGATCACTGTCCAAGCATTCCAAAATCTGAAACAGTTACGTCTTTAATAGAAAAAGTATTCTTGTCAATTGGTTGTCACAATTTTGGTTCTCATTTGTATTTTTAAGTTTTATATTTATTAGTAATTTATTTACTAATAAATATAATATTTTCAAGCAACAGAAAACAAACAACAAAATTTGAAATAAAAAATTGACGTAAAAACATTTTTAGAAATTTTAAACATTTTTTAAGAGGTTAGTCTTTCAATCTAGAACTTACCCGTCAAACATGGCAAGGGGTGAGCCACTACAGTGCTAGAATGTACTGTGATGGTAATTTTACTAATCATAGACATCGCCATCATGGGTTTTGTCACATTACCACCTGAGCCACTCAGCATACCTTATAACTTATAACCTTATTACAAAAATGTTAACCTCGTGGTTTTATTTATGTTTTACAAAAACAGAAATTTATAGTCAAGTAGGCTACAACTAGATAAATAGAATGGATTGTATAATTTGACTAGATGTGTCTTTTACATAAATTTAATCCAGGATGAAAACATAACATTTACAGTAGACTCTCAGTAATCCGGCAGATATAGGACCGCCATACTGCCGGATTAGTGAAAATGCCGGATTACTGGAATGTTATCATTAAAAACACTTAAAATGCAATTAAAACACTTCTCCGAAGTTTGCGTGATCGGAAACCGCTATTGCCGCGATCGGGCATGACGATTACGTATTTGCGGGAGGCGATGATAACGTCTACACGTCCGCGGGAGATAATCGTAAAATTTCCGCCATCGCGCATGACGACGATGACGTTTTCGTGACCGCGGGAGGCGATGATAACGTCTATACGTCTGCTGGCGATGTTCGTAATTTTGCCTCGATCGTGCTTGACGACGATGACGTTTCCGTGACCGCGGGAGGCGATGATAACGTCTATACGTCCGCTGGCGATGTTCGTGATTTTGCCGCGATCGTGCTTGACGACGATGACGTTTCCGTGACCGCGGAGGCGATGATAACGTCTATACATCCGCTGGCGATGTTCGTGATTTTGCCGCGATCGTGCTTGACGACGATGACGTTTCCGTGACCGCGGGAGGCGATGATAACGTCTATACGTCTGCTGGCGATGTTCATGAATTTGCCGCAATCGCGCATGACGACGATGACTTTTCCGTGACCGCGGGAGATGTTAATGATTTTGCCACGATCGCGCAAGACGACGATGACGTTTTTATGACCACGTGAGAGAATTATGATGTCTACACGGCCGCGGGAGATAATCAGAATTTTGCCGCGATCGCGGAAGACCTCCCGTCAAAAGACGCCGGATTACTGGAGTGCTGGAGTGGTGCAGTGTCGGATTAGAGAGGTTCTACTGTATTTAAATAATTTTGCACTGCAAAAAGCTTTCATTGGTTCGATGAACAAATGTTTTATTATGGTTTGGACATAACAACTCATTAATGCATACTTACTTGTTCGCTATATTTAGTAACATATATGTACAGTTCTTTGAGGGCAGAGATTGTGTGGAAATGGCCAGCCTGAGAGATGGAAAGATGTTGCATAGCAGTGCTCAACTCTTGATCTGTGATCTGAGGCAGCATGGCCACATCCATGTAAAACCTGCAATAAAACTCCCTCATCATGTGTGCAAGTAATGCTTGGAACAGTGGACTCAGTAACAGATAAGACGAATAGATGATACAAGAAAATGTTGGGTAACAAACAATGTGAACCATTGTAAAAAATATTAAAAATTACATTTGAAAACATTCCAAATTCACCTTTAGTGGCTAATCAATTGTTTAGTTTTGAAGCCATAATCAAATTTAAAAAAATAATCAACAGGGTGTCCCCAAAACTGACTTTAAAATTCCCATATTTTCCTGCAGGTAATTTAAGAATTCCTAGATCATTCCCTTCTACTTAATTTAATGCTTATTACTTATGTAGGGAAATATAAGACTATCTATGAGGAGGTAATGGTGTAAAACACAATTAGAATTACCGTTTTGATATTCAGCATTTAACAATAAACCTATGATGGATATTGACTAACAGGCAGCGATGTGATTGGAATCCACAATTAAATGGGCGTATTATCACGCCGGCGCTGGCAACGCTCAAGGCTGTTAGAGACGGTTGTTTAAGACACCGCATTCACGCTTGACGACAAGCGATGACCTGGACGGTACTGCTTAAAATGCCCACAGCTGCCACTCTATCAAATCTTTTGTTATCACTTACGCACACTTTTACCGTGTATCCAGTTTTCTTTTCAGCTTGCTAATGATTTGTACAGAGATTGCACTCGTTACTTAAGTAGGCCTATTAAATTAAGACAAAGTTTCTGTTTCCTCTTTAAAAGCACTCCAGGAACTGCAAAAAATATACCTTGCAAATTGGAAAATTTGTTTAAAGATACTAAACAAACACACAAACAAAATAACATATTTGACAGATAGCTGTGAGCATAACGAGCAACACCGTTTTAAGCAACCTTAGTAGTAGGGAAAAGCCGGTTCTGGATCAACCCCGACAGACCAGGGATTCTCATCTGTTTACTCTTCCACTCGTGAAAAGCCGTTTCTGGACCAGCCCCCCAACAGACCAGAGATTTTCCCATTTTCAAGCTCGGCTGGTAGTAGTATATATATGTGTATCCTACTCCCGGAGTTTATATGGCCTCTTATGGGAATACCTCCCCACACCCTGGCTATCGTTCGTGAAGAGGCTAGTCCTCTTCATGCCCTTGGTTGCTTCTTCCAGTATTATAAGAGAACGTGTATCGAAAAAGCACTGCTGCTTCTCATCCCTTTTTTGTGTATGCCCAGACTCTATATAGGACAACACTCGCCCGTGAAAATGGATGATGTGTATTTGGAAGCATGCCAGTCCATGGACAGCAATACTTCGTTTTCCAACGCCTCTTCAGAAAACGCAGTTTTCACTGCGACCCCAGAAAGCGTGGTTTTCACCGCGACACCTGAAAGCGTGGTTTTCACCGCGACCCCAGAAAGCATGGTTATCACCGTGTCACCTCTGCCTGTCGATTCGGATGACGACGTGAGATCGTTTGAGCTCACCGACGAGGAAGCCGGTTCCGACGTTTCTCCGATAGTCGGTTCTAGCTTACCCGTTGACACTAAGGTGCAGTGTCCAATCTGCGGTGTACGTGTATCGAAGCCCTACTTAGGAAGACACAAGAAAACCAAGAAATGCTCTAACACCGCAAGCGCACAAGAGACAAGAGCTGATATGGTGGTTGTTCAAGCTACTCCTCAAGAGAAGAGTTCACGTTACAGTGTGAAGGTAGCTTGTGACCGATGTGGAGATAGTGTGTCTGTTGCGAATCTTAAACGACATCAAAAGTCAAAGAAATGTCTAGCTGCAACACAAGCTAGTGAGCCGGCTTTGGTACCTGACGTTGCCACGGAACCCCGACGTCTGTCTAAGATTGAGTGTGATACTTGTGGTAAGCTTGTTACAACTTCGAACTTGGCCCGACATCAGAAATCAAAACGATGCCGTCCACCTGTGGATGTTCGCGAAAGCACTGCCCCAAAAATGAAGGCATGTTTGCTATGTGGAGTGTCTATGCTACCGGTTCAATGGAAGCATCATAAACTGTCGGATCGTCATATTAGCATGCTGAGACAAACCCAAAATATGGCAGGTGTGAGTTCCAGAAATGTTGTATCGATTGCTCCACCTATAAACAATCAACATGCTGTACCTTCCACGAGTGGTGAACCCGTGAAACAATATGTGTATCCTCGAGCTAGTTCAACCGATGTGGAGGTGTGTAGGATTTGTATCAAACCTGTAAAAGTGTCAGAATGGTCTCAGCATTCCAAACACCATCTTCGTCCTGAAAAGCCTCAAAAGTCTAGTTTGGATATTAGGCGATTGGTCAAAAGATATCCGAAGGTTAAAAGGAGTGTTAATGTTCCACACCCAAGTATGGACAATGTTGATCTGAATGCTATGGTGAGAAAACCTACTAGACCTCAAAGACCTGATAAATTCCTTCGTACGACCCTTCAGAGCCCACTCCCATCAACATCAGCTGATGTTCCAAATGTTGTGGAGGAAATTACACATCAAAATCTCATTGATGCATTGGATGACATTCTAAAATACACTGATTTTGTGACAGACGAACAGTTTGCAGAAGCTATTGAGGATTTTGATTTTGGAATGATTGATGAACCACACTCTGTTTTGAAGAAACCCCGTAGACCTTCTCTTAAGCTCATTATTCCTTCTCCTTCAGAGCTGAATATACCAAACAGTCCTGTTTATCGATCTCCACTCCATATTCCTGACAGCCCATCTTATAATCCACTATCACCATTTACCTTTGGGAGTAATCCTCCTGGACTAACCCTTGGGGAAACGTCTGAAAGTTCGATTGATTTGGTTGCTCCCCCACCATCTCCAATTAGCCCACTACCACCAACACCGGAAGTTGGTGTAGAGCATGATACTAATGGTGAGGCTGATCAGACACAAGAAGATAACAACGCAGGTGATGATGACAGCGGGTCATTGGAGGTAAGACAAATTGAGACAGCATTCAAGTCAAGACTCAGAACTTTTGTTATCGACAACAAGACTAATGTCAAGGATCCAACATTGTTTTTGAACATGTGCACGAATTTGGTTGAAGAAAAAATTGAAGAAATGGTCGTGGAAAGCAATATAAAAGTCAACTTTGTCTTTCATGCTGAATTTCAGAGAGTAGCTCAAGACAAGAAAATAAAACAACTAATGAATTTCAAGACTACTAATAAAATTGTGTATCCAACAACGGACATCTCTGAATATTACAATGATGCAAAGGCAAAGATACTTGCAGAGATTGAAGACTTCCAAGCAACTGGCTCTAATTGGACTTTGATGAAGGTCATTGATTTGGAAATCAGAGTAAATAAATACACACCTCTTAAGGGCTCTAGTTACATGAAACTTCCAAAGAAGATAGAATCCAAGAAAGCAGTGATAAACATAAATAATAATGATCAGAAATGTTTCCTGTGGTCTATCCTTGCAGCTTTACACCCCGCGAAGGATAATGTTAATAGAGTGAGTATGTATAGAGCTTATGAACATGAACTTGATGATGTTTTCAAAGACATTGAGTTTCCCATGAAATTAGATGACATTACAAAGTTTGAAAAACGTGCCAATATCTCTGTCAATGTTTACACTCTCCACGGTATCGAAAATTCAGTTGTTCCTCTCAGAATCACTAACGAGGAGATGGAAAGACACGTAGACCTGCTCTACTTGAAGTCTGCAGACACAAACCATTATTGTTACATAAAGAATCTATCTAGACTTGTACAATCACAGATATCAAAACATGATCATATGTTATGGTTGTGTAAACGTTGTCTGTTACACTTTGGATCAAAAGAAGGTTTGGACAGACATAGAGAGGATTGCAGCAGACATGAAAGTATAAAAATAAATCTTCCAGAAGAAGGGACGGTCATCAAATTTAATGATTTCAACAAGTCAATGCGAGTCCCGTTCGTGGTGTATGCAGACTTTGAATGTCTTCTTGAGTCCAACAGAACCATCAAAACTGAACAAACACAAAGCTACCAAAAACACTTGGCTATGAGTTTTGCATATTACATAGTTTCCAAAGATGGAGACTATAAACCTCCTGTCACATACTTTGGTGCAGATGCTGGAAGGGTCTTTGTGGAACAACTTGAGATGGAGTCTGAAAAAATAAAGCATTTGTATTCTAGTGAGGCTATCAAACCTATGGATTTAACGGTAGATGACCAGCGTATTATATCAAACTCAACAACATGCCATATTTGTGAAAAACCTTTAGAAGATGATAGGGTCCTTGATCATGACCATTTGACAGGACAATTCAGAGGAGTTGCACACAACAAATGCACCATTCTGTACAGGAAACCCAAGTTTATTCCTGTCTTCATTCACAACCTCTCTGGCTACGACACACATTTGTTTATTAAAATGCTGGGTATGAATGATGAGGAAATAGAAGTGATACCAAACAATGAAGAACGTTACATATCATACACAGTTAAAAGGCAGAACATGATCGAACTGAGGTTCTTGGATTCGTTCAAGTTTATGTCCAGTAGCCTTGATGCACTCACCAAAAACCTTCAGAAAGATCAGTTTACACATACTGCTAAATACTTCAATGAATCCGAGTTGAACCTGGTTTTGAGAAAAGGTATTTACCCATATGATTACATGGACAGTGAGGACAAATATGAGCTAACTCATCTACCTAAGCAGGAAGAATTCTACAACATACTCACTAAAACAGATGTTGACCCTAAAGATTATGAACATGCTAAAAGAGTGTGGGATTCATTTAAAATGAAGGATATGAAAGAATACACATTGATGTACAACAAATCAGATGTCCTCCTACTAGCTGATGTTATGGAGAACTTCCGAAATGTGTGTATGTCAACGTACAAACTAGATCCTGCATGGTTTTTCACAACACCTGGTCTTGCTTGGAGTGCTATGCTAAAAACCACAAACGTTGAACTGGAACTTATTTCAGATTATGATATGCTTCTTATGATTGAGAAGGGAATTAGAGGTGGTGTATCACAAAGTTCTAACCGACATGCTAAAGCCAATAACCCCTACATGAATGATTACGATTCGAGCAAACCAACTGAGTATCTGGTATACTTAGATGCAAATAACCTATATGGGTGGGCAATGGTTCAACACATGCCGTACGGAGATTTCAAATGGTGTGATACAAACATCGATGTCACCAAAATCCCTGACGATGCCGATACAGGGTATATACTTGAAGTGGATTTGGAATATCCTAAAGATACCCACAACTTGCATTCTGATCTTCCTCTTGCACCAGAGCAGAGAGTACCACCAGGAGGAAAAGAGGTTAAACTGTTGACAACACTTTACGACAAAGAGAAGTACGTGGTTCATTATAGGAATCTCAAGCTGTACCTCAAGCTTGGATTGAAACTGAAGAAGATCCATAGAGTCATTTCCTTTAAGCAATCAAACTGGATAGCTACTTATATTGACCTGAATACAAAACTGAGAACTCAGGCAAAGAACGATTTCGAAAAAGAGTTTTACAAACTGATGAATAATGGTGTGTTTGGGAAGACAATGGAGAACATACGTAACAGAGTGGATGTGCGATTGGCGACAAAGGAAAAACAAATTGTCAAATGGATCGCTCAACCTACATTCAAAGATCGTACAATATTTGCTGAAAATCTCTCTGCTGTGCACATGAAAAGGACAAAACTCCTGTTTAATAAACCTATATATGTTGGTATGAGTGTATTAGATGTTTCAAAGACTCTAATATACGATTTTCACTATAATGTGATTAAATCAAAGTACGGTGACAAAGCACGATTGCAGTATACAGACACTGATTCCTTGAAATATGCCATTGCCACCTCTGATTTTTACCAGGATATGAAAACCATGATAGATTACTTTGATACAAGTGACTACCCTGAGAACAATCCGTATGGGATGCCTAGAGTCAACAAAAAGGTTCTTGGTAAAATGAAAGATGAACTGAGTGGGAGGATTATGCGAGAACAGATTGCTCTAAGATCTAAGATGTATGCTCATGAAGTCGAGGATGGTAGTGTATGCAAAAAGTCAAAAGGAGTCAAAAAGTCAGTCACCGAGAAGGAAATAACATTTGACGACTACAAAAAATGCTTGTTTGAAGGTTTGGAAACCACTAAAACCATAAATATGATTAGAAGTTTCAGTCACGACCTCTACACCATAGCACTTAATAAAGTAGTGTTGTCAAACCAAGATGATAAACGATACATTTTAGATGATGGAATTCATTCCCTCCCCTGGGGTCACTATTCAATAAACCATTAACTTAGAAATTACTCTTTTGCAATTCCTTTTCATAAAACGAACCCAGGATCTCTTCTCCGTTACCATCGATGATTCTGTATGTTACCGGTGCTGTAGACTGAATGTGAGAAATTGTGAAAATCTCTGTTCGCCAGTTTCGAGCGTACTTGTTGGCAAACGTATCTTTCTTTGCTACTATTCTCACTCGATCGCCAATTCTCAGTTTAGGTCGTGGACGTTTCACTGATCGAAATTGATCGAGGTACAAGCTACGAATTTCTGGCTCGACTTTCACAGTCACATCGACCGGTCTCATGCGAATGGTGGAGTGTACACTTGTGTTGTACTTACTCAACAGGCCCTGTAGTATGTCTATCCAACGGAATGACCCCCTAGCTTCAAAATGCACTTTCATTCGTTCATTGAGTGTGCGATTGAACCTTTCAACTATGGAGCTCTTTTCTTCATTCTCCGTATGAAACATCTTTATACCATGTTTGGCAAGAAGACATTTAAAATTCTTGTTGACGAATTCTCTACCCTTATCAGTGTGTAATAGGTTAGGTGCTTTGTGACCATTGCCCTTAGCTCTTCGTATGATGGCTTCAAACGCGTTTGTCACTTCGACACCGCTCTTCCTGAGTAATGGTTCGGACCATGCATACTTGGAAAATGTATCAATCACATTTAGCATATATTTATATCCATCGTTTTCCCGGAAGAACTTGTCCATTATAACCAAGTCAGCAGCCCACAGGTCGTCTATGTAGAGAGTGACGATTTTACGTTTTGGAAACTTTTTTGTTACTGGTCGATGAAGCTCTTGTGCCTCTTCAAATTTGACATCAGTGATTCCTGATACAGGCGCTTTTGTGAACGTGCTCTTCTCGCGTAAGCATTTAACACATCGGCCTCTTAACCGCCACTTGTTGTTAACCGTCTTAATACGTTCCACATCGGTCGAAGTGGTTTTCCTTTTACACTTGGCACAATAAAATACGTATACCATTTCGAGCTTATAATAAGAGTACTTATAGTGATATAAGCACAACATGAGTGAATTGCACAGGCACACCATTCGTCTTTCTGAAGGGCAGAAACGTAAGCTTCGTATCGCCTATAAGAAACGGAGGAGTGCTATAATTGGACTGACAAGTGACGACATAGGTCGTAGTGGAACGGACCATATCCTGTTAGACAGTGTCCAGCATAAGGCTATTGAGAAAGCTAGACGAAACCAAACAGGCATTCGGCTGAACCTCAGCTACGACCAGCTATTGAAAAATAAACAGGGAGGCCTCCTGAAAGAAGTGTTGGAATTTGTGGAGGGTGCCGTTCCTGGTGGAAAACGTTTCATCTCACCTGTTGTCAGAAGACACCTAGCACCGATGCTGAAGGAAAGGTTCATTCCATGGTTGAAGCATTTGATTCAGAAGACACCTAGCACCGATGCTGAAGGAAAGGTTCATTCCATGGTTGAAGCATTTGATTGACAATGAGTTGGACACGATAATAGACAAGGATCCTAAGGGCGCTGGTTTGAAAAGATGTATCAACAGGAAATTGGATGCTTTACTATTACAAAAAAACGGATAAGCCCCTTAACACTTGGTGACCTCGAACGATGGGCCAAAGTGTTGGGATTGAAAGGATTTCGAGGTGTTTTCATGCGTGAAGTTTTGCCAGAATCCCCATGGGAAATGGAATGTGGTATTTTGAATCTCGGTGACTTGGACTCGAATGGTACACACTGGACCTGTTATATCAAAATGCATAATGGTAAAAAGCTGTATTTCGATTCATTTGGCAACGCTCCACCACCAATTGAACTTGTGAAGTATTTAGGTGAGCGTGATTTGCTTTATAATGATATGCGAGTACAGGATTTTGAAGACCCTCCTATTTGCGGTCATCTCTGCCTTGAAGTTCTGAAGCGATGTTCAAACGATGATACAAATTGGAACACGATCATAAACACTTTAAGAGATGACAAATACTCATGGCAATCTTGGTGGGGCAAATTATAAGTGTACCATGCCACTATTAAAACTTAGAGGTACAAGCTCTCGCGTCACTCTCCACTTGGAACACCCAATCCATCTGGAAGAGAACGTGAAGCATCGTATGGCACTTGTTGCATTCTTTACAGACAACAATATTTACAACGTCCGTGATGAAGCAAATATTTTCTTCTGGGATAGTGATGTTCATGCAATACCGAATCCTCTCACTTTCACAAGAGGTTACTGGACGGTTGAGTCTATGGAAGCTACTGTGAAGGACTACATAAAATCCTTGAGCTTAAACGTTGATCCTACTAAATTTAGACTGAGTAAAAATGGTGATTTTCTTTCTGTGTACTCGCCATTGAAGTTCTATATGGATCAAGCGTGCTGCAAGTTGTTTGGTTTTGATTCTCCGACAAAAGAAAATCAGAAGAGAGCTGACAGTAGCTCATACCACATTGAGAACCAAACAGTGACAGGAACAAGACCTCCAAAGTTGAGGGCAATAGATACCATCGAGATACACTGCAATATAGTGCACAACAGTCTCGTCAACCACGACACACATGATCACAAACATGCGGAAACTGAACTGCTATACACGTTCTTCCCTCAAGTTCCACATGGGTATAAGATATCTGAACAACCAAAGGAAAGGTTATATGTTGATTTGAAACCTGGGTTGAGGACAGTTCACTGCATAACAATCAACATACTTGATCAAGATAACAACCCAATACTCAATAGTAATGTTGAAAACCTGGTGTACTTGGACTTGGTATCATTATAAGAGCATCATGATGTCTATATTTAAATTCAATCGGTTCGGAGAAGAACTGGCTGACAGCAGTACTGACCAAAATAGCATTTCAGCAGATAAGTTAAATGAAAAACTTTCATCGTTGGAATTCACTTGCATGCATGATACAGATTCAAAGATCAGTAACATGAAAAGAGAATTTATTTCTCAGGTAGATTACATATTTGATAAGGTAAAAAAGGATCTGGCCTCCATTATAAACAAACAAGTCGGGTTCGAGAAACATTATATTAGTGCCAAGAACAAAAGGATAGTAAAAGTTGCAAAAGCTATAGATAAGACTGATGTGGTTGTTAAAGAACAGCTTGAAGAAGTAAATGATAAAGTTGATGGTATTTTAAAAGGTCTTGAAGTCACAAAAGACTGTATTCAGATCAAAGGAGGTAGAAAGATCTGTGGCATCAGTCGCAGCAACAGTGCATATGACGCCATTAACGGAGTTGAATTCTCAGAGCTATCTAAACGTCTACACAGAGTCGAGACTATGATCAGTACGACTGACGCAAACACACTTGCTGTTTAAATCAACAGGTCGAGACATTAGGCTGTCAAGGAGTTTCCTATGAAGACAAAGTGGTGTTATAAGTAAAGACAATGGAAATAAACGTTTACTGTAGAGATGGTGAAAGGGCGGAAGATGGTGTTTTCCCAAAACCACTTCGTTGCTTGATCGTTGGTCCATCAGGATGTGGAAAAACCAATTTACTGCTTAACCTCATATACAACAAAGATGGTATAGCTTTTAAACATCTCTACGTGTTCAGTCGATCAATAGAACAGCCAGCATATCTTGATTTAAAAAAGCACTATGAAAGAGTTCAGAAAAACCTTGGTTGCAAAATAGCGTTCTTCTTCTCTGATTGTTCCGACTTGGTTCCATTGGATGAATGCAAACCAAATTCACTGGTTGTGTTTGATGACTGTTTACTTGATGAGCAATCAAAAATCAAAGACTATTACATCAGAGGTCGTCACAAAAATATATCATGTATATACCTGAGTCAGAGCTATGGTCGTGTCGATATGCAAGTAATCCGTAACAACCTAAATCTGCTGTGTGTGTTTCAACAGAACAAGCATTACTTGACACGTATTCATGAGGATTTTGTCAGTTCCGATATGTCGTTATCTGAGTTTGAAAAGCTCTGTCGTCGGTGTTGGCAGGAACAACATGGATTTGTAACCATCAATACCACTAAAAAAGCACACTCTGGAAAATATAAATGCATGCTGAAGAAAACTATATTTACAACCTCAAAGTGAAATGTCACATCTTAAGCTAGAAACGATATATCACGTTTTTTGATTGAAATGTCATTTTTATACTAGAAACGTTATATCACGTTTTTTGAATGAAATATCGTTTTTTGATGGATATGTCGTTTTTATACTAGAAACGTTATATCACGTTTTTTGATTGAAATGTCGTTTTTCGATTGATATGTCGTTTTTAGACTAGAAACGTTATATCACGTTTTTTGATTAAAATGTCGTTTTTCGACGATATGCCAATTTTATACTAGAAACGATATATATCGTTTTTTCTGACGTTGTATAATATAAGTGAACACAGGTTATGATGGATGCAAAAGCTGCTAAGCGACTTGAAGCTATCGAGAGTAACCTGATGAAAAAGTTTCATGACGCTGAATTGGAAGAGCAAAAACAACGTGAACAAAAACTTAAAGAGATATCAGTTGTATCGTCTCCAACAAAAAGTCCATCCACCACAATCATTACAAAAGATGTCCAAAAACAACCGTTGACTGTCACCAAGGCAAAGCAACTAGAAAATGTAAAAAATAGACTTCAACAACAATTTGCTAACGTACACATTTTAGAAAGAGAGGAACAACGAGAAAGGGAAAAGAAATATCAAACCATTACCGATGCAATAAAAGAGAAAAAAGAAAAAGATGATCTATTAGAACAAAAGACAAAGGAGTGGTTGAAAAAGCAAAAATACAATCAAATGGTTGCTCGCTTTAGACCAAGAGTATACAGTACACCAGATCGTAAACAAATTCCCTTCGATAACGAAGATGAAGTGGAAACTGAAAACGTTCAGAACAAATCAATCAGACAGTTGGTGGACTCAAATGTAATCAATTTGGGCAGTGTTGGTGCGAGATACTTACCTCGTGCAAGTGATTCACAGTTTGGTATTTATTATGATGTGACGAGTGAACGTTTGAAAATTGGATCAGAACCAATCACCTTTAATTACGATGATATAGTGATGTCAGGTAAAAGTTTTGTCGGCAGTGAAGGTCTTTGGAAACTCTTGACGAATAAAGGTTTTGTTAAGTCTGATCAGTACACATCTGACGATTGGAATTCATACAAGGAAATTCTGTTGACATCCAACTCGTTGTATCAAAAGAACGATCCCTCGACTAGACGACCGAAATCAAGTCAGGGTCAAAAGTGGAAACAGATGATCAAACCCATTTGGGATGAGATGAATAAATCCACAACCCCAACTACATCAACACCCACAGAGACAGTTGGGTCTGGGTTGAAACGGTACGATGACAAAACACCAATCGAATATCGGTACATAAAGGATTTAAACGAACTGATCAGTCGGCTCAATTTCATACATGCTGAGGAGGCTGCTGGAAACAATAACTTTCACAACGAGAAACTGTCAGTCGTGAAATTCATATACGACCGCATGCAGGAGCTAATCGAACGACCAAACGGATTGAAGTATCTCATACGCTGTCTGTCAGCGTTACCTGAACACGCTATTCAAGGATCGGGGTTGTTGAACAACTTAATCAACAGTTTACCGTTTGAGCTACACGCTCCACGTAGTTGGAATCTTGATACGTACAATTATTGCGGACCTGGTACGAAGCTATCTGATCGCCTGGCTCGTGGTGACAAAGGAGTCAACCCCTTAGACGAGGCGTGCAAGAAACATGACATGTGGTATCGGGATCATAGGCGTGCCGAAGACCGATGGGTGGCAGATAAGAAATTGCAAGACGCTGCTTGGAACAGGGTCACGTCTTCTGACGCCGATCCAAACGAACGCGCGGTCGCACTCGGTACGACTGGTGCAATGTGGATGAAGCGCAAACTCGGTCTCGGGCTAGGAACGTCTGTATGTATATAAGTGAGAGAAAGAGTACAACATGGAAAACGCATGGACGATTCTTTCTCGGGAAGCGAAAGCACCTAAGGGCGTTCTCACAGACGAGTTCGTTATGAAGTACGCTAAGGAGCTCGACTGGGGTCTCCTATCCGAAAACTACGATTTCAGCATCGACATGTTACGCACGTATTTCCATCGTGTAAACTGGTATGCCGTACTGAAGAGGACAAAGTTCGATGAGAGCTTCCTCCGGGAAATGGCTATCAACTTTAACGAGTGCTGGTATGTGGTCAGCAAATATCAAACACTGTCTGAATCATTCATACACGATTTTGCAGGCAACGTAGATTGGTACTACATCATAAAGTATCAAAACGTCTCCAAGGAATTCCTCGAAGAACACGAACGTAATCATGGATTTAATACACGACTCTTGAGTTCGCTACTGAGCATGAGGTCTAAAGAGTAAAATCGTAATGTTAACATAGTATATTTTTTTCGACCTTTATTAAGTAACCAACACAAATGGATGCTACATACAATCAGTTTTCAAGCGGTGTGGTGAAGAGCGAATACCGCTCTGTCATGCCGGTGTCTGAACTCAATTTCAACACTCCAAATAATTACACGGTTTTTAAACTCGATCACGGTGACACATTTTACGATTCAGGAATACAATTTCACATTTGTGGTAAAGTCGTCAAGAAATCTGACGGGGCTGCTTATGCTGATAAAACAAACATCAAACTCATCGACAATTTCGTACCGTTTCTGTTTACTCGAATTGAACTCAAGAAACACAACACCACAATCGACACTGTCGACTATCCTGGTGTCACAAGCACGGTCAAGGGAATCCTCAACTATTCCAGTTCGAACAAGAACTCTTTAGGAAATTGTGGTTTCGTATCCACGTTCACTGGTGGTGGCAACTTCGAAGTAATTGGTACCCTTGCCCACCTCGGTCTCGGCTTCTTCGATCATCTACGGTATCCAATGTACAAAGGTGGATTCGAAGTCGTATTCACCCGTGCTGAAGATAACGATGCACTATTCGTTTGGAAAGGATCAGCCGCAACAGACACGATACCAGAGGATGGAAAAGTCGAAATCAAATCTTTCGTTCTTCGAGTTCCGTTAGTCGAGTATACGGCCACCAGCAAGATTCAATTGATCGATGGGTTGACCCGTTTGAGTGATCATAGCAAATTGGTATACAACTATTACCAGTGGCAGTGTATTGAGAAAAAAGGTGTTTTCGGGGCCTCGTTCAACTTCGATATCACTAACGTTTATAGAAAAGTATACAACCCAAAATTTGTCATTGTGGGGTTGCAAACTAGCCGTTGGAATGACCAGAAGAAAATTCCCTCCCGTTTTGATAGTTGCAACATAAAAAATGTCGCAGTGAAAATAAACGGAGAACGTTATCCTCAAGAAATGCAGAACATACACATCACTGAAGGCAAATGGAGACTGTTATACGAACAGTTAGTCAGATATCGTCTGGTGAACTTTGGAGACACCAATGTGTTCGTATCTCCTTCAGAGTTCAAGAATGATTATCCACTGTTGGTGATAGACACTCATCTCCACCCAATGAGCACAGATCGCTCGAGAAGTGACATCCAGATTGAGTTAGATTTCGTAAACGCTATCGCGACCACGCAAGCCGATGCCGGAACAACAGCATACGTAGTCGTGGTCTCTGAAACTGGATTCAGTTATGACATTTCAAGAAACATCATTAGACAACTGTAAACAATTTCTAGAAGATCACTATAAGAAAATAAAAAACAAAAAAAAATATTATTTTTGCCCCAGAGGAATGAGGCAAGGGTTGGAATTGTCTCCATAAGGTCTATATTAAACCCCAGCACAGGACAAACATACATACTCCATGTGGGGCGGTTGGAGAACACCTCCGGATTTTGTGGGGAGGTATTCCCATAAGAGCCCATATAAACTCCGGGAGTAGGACACAGATATATATACTACTAGGGAAAGTGGTGGTGGGTCTTCGTTACCTCCCAATTTTGACTCCCATAAGGGTCTATATTGGATCCCAGAGTAGGACGAACATATATACTCTACTGGCTGGAAGGGAGGGAGCTTGAAAATGGGCAAATCTCTAGTCTACTGGAGGTTGGTGCAGAAACAACTTTTCGATGAGTGGAAGAGTAAACAGATGAGAATCCCTGGTCTGTCGGGGTTGATCCAGAACCGGCTTTTCCCTACTACTAACCTTCTTACCTTGTAACTAAACTTATAGTAGCCATGGGCAACGACAACTGTAAAGAGGACACGGACTTGACAAGCAGGGGTGACAGATGGAGTAAGGGGGAGAGTGAAATGGTCCGATAAAAATAAAAACTGTTGGCAACAATTTACTTTGGTGCAACTGCTTACTTTGTACAATTTGTCCCATAATGTTAGCAGAGGTTTTATGAGCACAATGTGTTGTCAATCACAAGAAATGTATTAATTATTTACGAATGAAGACAATTAATTTGTTTGAAATAGGGTAAAATACACAATTATCTTAGGTCTGGTAATAACTTCTTATAATAAGAGGAATAAATTATACAATTTTATTCAATTAATAACAGATCGAGTAAATTTTTAGAAAACGAACCAAAATTAATACATTGCGTTATGAGCATATAAAACAAAGACCAGCTAAGTAAACGTGGTAATGAATATTGTAAATTTTTACAAACTGACAACTATTAGGACAGATTTCGGAGTTTGGGTAAAATTAGTTTGAAACTATAGCTAGTTCTTAGCTAAATAGTTTTAGACTAAAAATCGGGGTTGGGAGTTAAGAATTAAACATTTAATGCGAGGATAATTTAATTAAATTTGATTTTGGACTAATTCAAGAATTATGTCGGGAACCGTGGGGAAATTTTGGTTTTTCAGTTGTGGTACCATGATGTAATGACGATTTATATGTACTTCGCTTCATCAACGCACAGAGCGCACCTCTCTCTGTTTCAATTAAATTCCCAAATTTACATTTTGCAATGGTTACAACAGGCAGCCTATCTCTAGCAGACAAATTTTACTGTTTCATTTGAATCTATTTTTTTTGTACGTTTGGCTGGTTTTAACTGAGTTTGAGTAACCTCTGGTTTTAAACCAACGTTTATGACTCTGGCAATATTATGATTGTACAATATTGCCATTCATTAATATCGTCTGTTGTCACTTTTACAGTTATCTATTTCTGTATTGCGACATTTTATACGTGAAATAAAAATATTCCAAAATTTTCTACGAAATTCCTGTATAGTTCTCAGAATTCCTGTTGCTTAGACACACTGTTAAAACTAAAAGCACTACTACTGAAACACTAGAATAGATTAAAGTGATAAACATCCACTCAGCAACAGGTGTCTGTTCGCACTGGACACAAGAATAACAGAGAGGTATGTACTAAGCAGGCCTGAGGAATAATATGCAAACCGAAAACCAAGGTCAAGTATAATCGCCTGGTCTGAAGACCGCTGCCTATCTCCAGTGCAGCGTAAGAGGTTGTGCTAACGCACCCTATCCCTCTTAATCCTGCAGTACTCAATCGCCCACACAGGAACAATTCAGATAACATTGAAGTTATAGCCGAAGGTCTGAGTTATTGAGACCATACTGTATCGAATGGTTTAAAACACATTAATTAATCCAAACAGAGTATAAGAAACTTACCTGGATACAATTTCTCGATAGTGCGGAATATCCTTAGCAAATAATAGTTTGTTGGAGGGAGAGTCTTTTCCGAGCCTATGGTCTGTTGTTGAACAGGCGTCCATAAAGGTTTGTGCGATCACAGACAAGCATGAATCCACTGGTGTGGTTTTGTTGATGTCGAAGATGAAATCTGGATTCTTGATGAAGTTTACCCAAAATCTCAGAGGAAGACTGGAAAAGAATAAGTTAATTAATTTGATATAAGGGATATATTTTACTTTAAGCATTGTTACGGTACTAATGATATTCTGGTTTATTTTCAGAAAATAACGCTTTTTAGGAATTGTGTGCAATTTCCACAGAGCCACTTGCATACCTCTAATTATAACTTGTGGGTAGCGTGAGGCTGAATAGGGTATTTATGAAAAATTGTATTTACCTTTACTTATAAATATAATGATATTCTGGTTTATTTTCAGAAAATAACGCTTTTTAGGAATTGTGTGCAATTTCCACAGAGCCACTTGCATACCTCTAATTATAACTTGTGGGTAGCGTGAGGCTGAATAGGGTATTTATGAAAAATTGTATTTACCTTTACTTATAAATACCCGAGTATTTTACATTGTAAGGTCCCAAATTGGAAATAAGATTGAAATTTTGATTAAAGCGGGAAACGGTGTTACCGGCATTGCCCACTAGGGTGGGTCGAAGAAAAATCAATAATTTTCTTTCGAGTTGTAATACGTTGGAAAAGTTGCTAAATTGTAAGACCAAAACAGGGTAAAAATATTAAAAATATTCGTTGTTATCTTCTGGTCGCGCATGTGCTCTAAAGTTTGAACAAAAATGAAAAACTCATATTTTATCAGAAATTTTTACAATTTTTAAATTTTTGATTTTTAATATGTAACAGTTGAAAATGTCATCTACAAGTATAGTATCCTACATTCATGGTTCAACCAATTATAATTCATGGTTTTCTAACAACAATTTATGTACCACACATACCTAATTAAAACCTTTTACTAGGTTTATGTCACAAAAAAAAATACAGTTAAAATAAAGGCTTTTACCTATTTTACTCCGAGATACTCTAAATGGCCATGATAAAGTGGTTTTAAAATTAGGATAAGAATTGTTAGGAATGAACAAACATGCATGAAGCATTAATTTGACAAAATAATTTCACACAACTGGTAAATTATTTCCAACCAACACATATCTAGTTGTTTTTAAACTTTTAAAAAAATATCAAAGCATTCAGTATGAAGACTGTGTAGTTTGCCAGCTGTTCACATTCAACAGACGACAATGAAAAGCTGGAAGTTATGGTATACCTTTTAGTTTGTAGGTCTGATTCCATCCTCTCATTTTATGAATGTAAACCAATTGAAATTTTTAGTGGCTTTAATTTGGGCAATGATGATGACCAATGATTGACAGAGTGAATGATAAAATCGTAAGGTCTGAGCCTAGCCTATTAACAAATTAAATTAAACCCTGTACACACCCAACTTGTAGCAGATTAGAGGCTTATAAGGTGTAGATTATACCCCCTCTGAATTAACACATTACATCATCTCTAATTACAGTCTCAATCACAATCAGTTCTTAATACAACTTCCAAACAAAAAATTTGTGATGATAAATTAGTTACAGTTTTCCTATCACTTCACTAACCTATTTGATTTCCAAGCATGGACTACTTCTGGATCGACTATGTTATGTCGCCGAGCTGCCTCATCAAAAAGGTCAAACAGCCATTTTACTGCTGGAGGCAACGCTTCATTAGCAGTTAAGATGGTCGTGAAGAAGTCATCAACAAACTTCTGAATTGTGCCTTTAGTGGAGAGAAGACGGGTGAGGAATATTTCCGGGATTGCTTTGTGCGTTCGTTCCGTACTTTTGTTGCTCATGTAACCGTGATCATCAGGAGGTTTAACCAGATGGTAAATGTGCATGTTAGATCCAGCCTCAACATCTCCGTTACTTGCAATTATTGGGGACAATGAATTCCCCAAGTATGTGCTCGTACCTGAAACATTACCAAGTAGCTCTACGTTATCACAATATATGAGTGTCTTCACTATGGCCTTTCAGAGTAGGGATGGTTGAGGAAATTTAGTGAGTTTTACATAATGGACAGTGTAAAAATAGGAAGAATATGTGGCATGTTGCTATGGTATCTTTGGTCATAAACTGTTTTAATGTTTTGTCATCTCATTCCTTCTTTTGCTTTATACTTACAAACATGCAAAATCAATTTTCTTAGTTGTCATTAGATGACTTGAATTTTGCAATAGCCTAATTAACAAAACACCTATTTAACACAAAACATTGCTGGTATGGTCTTAGAGCCATACTATTAACTGAGCCACAGATTAAACAGAGGATCATAATTTAAAAATCTACTAAGGATAAATTTATTTATTGTATGGTGGGTAGCAAAAAATAATGAAGTAATAATAATAATCCATATTATTATGTCATACTAGCATTGAACTGAACTTAAAGAATAATAATTGAGTCATCAAGTGAGTAAGATATACTAATAATATTTACAATAATACATTTATTAGGACTAATTTTCATAAAATAAATGAGATAGACTTTTGGAAAACAAAATTTAACTGTTTTCTCAAAAATTGGCAACCAGAAAGCGAGATTTGGTTTCTATATTTTAGGCATCATTTTTATAGAAATTACAGAGTTAGAAATAAAGAGTAACACCCTGAATTTTTTTCCAGCCCTTTTAACAGCTCAATTATATTTAAATTTATTGTATAAACTCAAAAAGAAATTATCTTTAATCTCAATAAACATATAATTTATATTATAATACCTAGTGTCAAGGTCATTGTATTATTTTTTTTATTTTCCTAGTTAATATTTTTAGGATCATCAAAATTTAAAATGTTGAAAAGAACATAGGACATTTCAGTCAATGAAAATGGATTTTAATGACTTACAATTATGACAAGGCTGCTTACAGTTGGCGTTGAAACCATCATTCTGTCGTGGTATGACGGACATGACCGCAGATTCCTTGACACCGTAGTGTGCTAAGGTGTTTAGTTTGCGCCAGCCACAAACAGACTTTGTTGTCAGATCTTCATCTTGCAATGTCAAATGTCCCCCTCTTCCATGTCTCCATTCTGAAAGAGAACATATGTCATTGTCATTGATGATGTTGTATTCTTCATTTTACAAATCATTGAACATTTACTGATTATTGAGATTATTTTATGTACTGTTTAATAGTTTGAAATGAAATGAAATGAAATGAAATGAAATGAAAATCCTTTAAGGATCATTTTATGTACTGTTTAATAGTTTGTATAATGGCCAAGAAATATAAAAAACATAAATGTTCCACAAAGTAAAGAAACGTCGTATCTAGAGACATATTGAACTGGTTTAAATCAAAATAATAAAATGTCACGTTTTCAGTTAAATCCCATGTTTTGTTCCTTTCTAATGTTGACCTGTAATTTGGCCTCTCAAGTACTGGTCATCATGAAATTCTTTAAAACCCCTATTACATTATAAAATTACCAATTAACACTGCTGCAATGTTCAATAACATATACCAGAGCCAAAAAATCTTTTGGAGAAGAAAGGTAACTGTATCTAAATAAATGAAAAATAATGCCAAAATTTCTGAAAGACTGACCGGGATGTTCAGTTGACTGTGAAACCAGAAAAAATCTTAATTGTATGTACAATTTTTGGGATCGGGGAAAGTCTCTGAATTATCTATATGGAACCGGTAAATACATAATTACCACCTATGAAAAGCGGCCTATGAACGAGAGTCCATTCATTAATGGCATTTTGGTAACTTTAATAGTCATCGAGATACTTGTTCACTCTGGTGTAACTTGTTAAATTTTAGCAACATTTATCAAAGAACAGATCTTAATCTAAAATCATACAACCTCTTGATTTTTTTTAGGTAAGGTATCAATAAACTTTATCCCTTTAAAGAAATTAGGGTACATTTGACAACTTGAATCATCTTTTATCTTTTCCTTCAGTTTAGTTTACTGTAGCCTACATCTCAATCTTAAATTTGTGCAAACTACAACTTATTTAACCTTCAACTTAATCCACGACTATGACAGTACCTAAATCTAACTCATGTATGGATGGCCGCATTGAGAAGGGTGTATTCTTGTAAAGAGCGTCAAGGATCTTGGATTTGACCTGACTAATTGTGTCACAGTCCAAAACCTTGCACTGAATCTTCTCATCCATATCATCTTGCATCACATGAAGAGTCTAAAAGCAGGGGAAAATGTGAATTATTAATTAAATAAATGAATAAGAACTACTAAGAGTTAAAAAAATTTACAGAACACTTAAAGAAGTAGTTTATTATCTATTATAGATTTATAGCCTACGTTTACGTTTTAAAATTCAATCAAATTAACACCATAATTAGTAGGGATGGACGGGATTGAATTTTTAGTTCGGGACGGGACGGGACGGGATTTTTATTTCCTTCCCAATTTTCGGGACGGGACGGGACGGGATTTTTTCTGTGCATAAAAAGAAAGTACTGTATTGCAGTTACCAAAAAAAGACATACGAAATCTATTTTTACCATTTGTGGCACTGATCTATAAAAACCAAAAAATGGGTAACAATTTACAGGTACCCATAGTAACTTGTGACTCGCGGGTCACGGGGTGATCGTCTGTATGACTCACGGTCACGGCGAGATCGTCGTCATGACTCGCGATCACGGCATGATCGTCGGTATGACTCGCGAACACGGTTCGATCGTCAGCATGACTCCGCGGTCACGGCGCGATCGTCGTCATGACTCGCGGTCACGGCGCGATCGTCGGTATGACTCGCGGTGACAGCGCGATCGTCGGTATGACTCGCGGTGACAGCGCGATCGTCGGTATGACTCGCGGTCACGGCGCGATCGTCGGTATGACTCCGCGGTCACGGGGTTATCGTCGGTATGACTCGCGGTCACGGCGCGATCGTCGGTATGACTCGCGATCACGGCTCGATCGTCAGCATGACTCCGTGGTCACGGCGCGATCGTCGTCATGACTCGCGGTCACGGCGCGATCGTCGGTATGACTCGCGGTCACGGCGCGATCGTCGGTAGGACTCCGCGGTCACGGCGCGATCGTCGGTATGACTTCGTCTCCTACGTTCGTGGACCTATCGCTCGCAATAACGGCGTTATCGGCACTCGCGAAGCGGAAAAATCGCCGACGATCGGACCAAATCCCGTCCCGAAAAATTCCCGAGTCAAATGTAATCCCGTCCCGATAATCGGGAATATTTTTTTCCCGAAAAATTCCCGAAATTTCGGGACCCGTCCATCCCTAATAATTAGTGATGTGTTGATACAAAAATTGATCCCTTTTTGATACCGATACCTGATAAATATATTCTCAATTTTTGATACGGTACCATTTTTTAAATAGTTTTACCAAATTTGTTGAATGTTTTTATGTCCTCCCATAAAGTATTTTAGAGTAAATGGAGTGTTTTTTTCAAGTAAAGACAGATGAATGCAGCTATGACAAATTTTAACTAGCCAATTTAAGTTTAATCCCTTCTAAACACATTATCAATAACTACCATGTCAGAGTTAAATGAATATCTAACAAAAAATCCAAAAGAAAATTTTATTTTAACTAGAGGGGTGCCAGCCTATTTTTTTTCAGTCAAGACAAACTCGAGGTAAAATCATGATCATCTCCCGCGGTCGTGTAGACATCATAATTGACTCCCGTCGTTACGGAAACGTCATCTTCGTCTTGCACGATGGCGGAAAATTCATAAATATTTTTCAGCCGAGTAGACATAATCATCGTCTTCCGCAATCGTAGCAAAATTCTGTTTGTCTCCCATTGTACTGTAGACATCATCATCGTCCCCTGCAGTCATGGAAACGTCATCGTTGCCTTGCACGATCGCGGTCAAGGTTAAGAATATACAAATATTTATTGTGGTCAAGGTTAAGTCGATACCGGCAATAGCAATGTTTTCTACAAAGCAACTGAAGGTATCACCACAACCAATAGAACTCTCTGTGGTATCACTGAATGCGAGAATTGAGAGACGTTGGCCGCCATATTAGGGGAATAGTACTTTGGAACTAGGGGATTGTGGGATTGCCAATAGCCACTGAGCTGGTTGATTGTTCTAGTGGTACCAGCATAACAACGTTTTACAGCGTTTCGATTTTTTAGCAGAGTTTATGTAACAGTGCTACCTCCATTTGGATTTTTTCAGTCTGACTATTTCGTTTCGTAAAAAGCAAGAGCGGTTCCCTGATTCCGTTTACTTATCAGACTTGGATACGATAAATAACTGAGATCGCACGATAATTTTGAGACGGCATGAACTACGTCGATTGTCTGATTCAGATTTCAAACATGGATGATACGAACAACAAAACATTGACAATGGCAACTTCCTAAAAAATATGAATTTTTACATGGAATTGGTATCAAGAAGTATGAGTGATATTTCAGAACTGGTATCGAATCGAGAAATTCTGTTATCGGTCTATCCCTATTTAAAATACAATTAATATTCGAATAGGACGTAATTCAAGTTCAAGCCATGACTTTGAGCTTTGAGACAGAGTTTGGCTTTGTTCCAGCTATGTATAGATCGACAATGCTGCTACCCTGTTACAGGCTTCATGTTATTATAGAATAGAGCTGGCAGCGACCGGCGAGTCAGCGTATTTTGTCGGTAGACCCGAGATTCGATTCTCGAATCTGTTTAATCTCTAATCTGAATCTTTCGTAAATATGCATTCACTATAAAATTTTTGGGATAAATTGGCTCAAAATTGTTAGAACTATAAAATTCCTTGCAAATAAACGTACATAATGATAATAGTTGAAATTCAAGGAAAATCCCCGAATAATACAATTTTCACGTATATTTCCTGGTTTTTTCACGACGGTTAAAATTCACACATGATTCTCGATTTTCCGGTCGCTGACAACCCTGTAGAGACCTTCAGCCTTGAAGGAAACCATCATATCTCGGCTCCCCAGTGGATAAATGAATGTTTTCAAAATAATAAATGCTGTATGGAAACCTTTCTTTTTACATTTCTTATGAAAGTACGTATATATGTATATATTTCTAACAACAACAAACTTGATTTTTTTTATAAAACATTGGTAGCTGGACTGTCAACAATATTTTCATCTAATGTATAAAGTGAAACCCACTGGAAGTATAATTACCACAACACTATGATCAATCTGCTCGCGTAACAGCCGCTCCTCTGACAGGGAATACCTGGCGTCATGTGTGACTGCATCTACTGGACCCTGCAACAGACAATATAATCTGGTTAGTCATAAGCCCAGAACAAGATAATAAACACATAATTTCTAGCTCTGAAAAAGCCAAATATTTCTAAAAATGTCCTATTATTGTATTGATAGGATACTAATATTGGTTGCAGTCTAAAAATATTATTGCACTTATGTTTGCTGATACTGATTATTTAAAAAAAAAATTGTTTTCAAACCACTCCAATATTTATTGAGAAAGTGCGATGTGAATTGTCATTCATGTTTAGCTTTGCTTAGAGCCTATTGAAGGAACTTTTTTTATAAAGTGCACTGTAATTGAAGTTGATGAATCTGTCGAGTCCGTTTTGTAAATTATGACTTTCTCATCTACAAAAACCAAAAACCAGCAGCTAACTTACAAACTTAGTAGTGTGACAAAAAATAAATTGTATCAAAAGTACCTTACAATATGAAAAACATATATTATTTACCTTCATAACTAATCGCTCATGGAGGCAAAGTTAAGTAATTTATGAATTAATTGGAAAGCAATATATCTTTTAAGTGATGAATTGTGGTACACACCTTCTCAATCTGATGTTTGATGGCTTTGTACAGTAGGAAGAGTGATGATCCAGCATAGTCCTTGAGGTATTTGTACATACAAAGAGCCATCCAGTTAGTGAGCATCTTCTCAACAACAGATTCAGTTCTGCGCAGCATTAGCTGTGGATGTTTGGTGGAGACAGACTTTTCCATCAACCTCAAAAGCAAGTTACGCAGGATATCTGTTGCATACTCCATCTTGCCCATGAGAACCACCATTAACAATGATGCGACGTTCACCCTGAAGGCAAAAGTATCTTCAGAATTGGAAAAAAGTGATGTGTTCCAAAAATACTTTTTGGAAGAGATGATGGGCATCAAATTTTCAGAAATCAAACTTAATCGTGTCACTTTCTAAAGCAACATTTAACTTTTTACGTGGTGTTTAAGATGTAAATTATGTAAATAAAATTAACGAGATGAGGAAATTAAAAACTTTTAACTTAGATCATAATTAAAAATTATATTCCTTACATTAAAATGCAGCACATAGTTACAAATTATCATTACCTTGGTATGGGTCATATAATCTATAATATTAATACACTCCATGACACTTTGTGAACAATAAGGGTTTTTTGTTTTAAGATTTAACCCCACATATTATATACCAAAATGTTCGCCTTGGTTATGTAGATTTGCAAACTGACCTTACATTTTTTTAAGTCCCTTGGGCTCTACCCCAGTGGCTTTTTAAGTTCCGATGTTATCCTTATGAAGAACATATTTGTTTACATTATGATCAGCTGGATAATTCAATTGCTGTCGCGATTTAAGGAAACGTGCTACAAACATCTATTTATTTGGTTGAAATTAAATATTTATTATTTGAATTTGGGTTGGCGTAAATATTACAATAGAAAATGGCGAGAAAGTCTGGGCAATTTGATATACTAAATAGCTTATTCCCTATATGGGAAATTCACTAAAAGAAAACTGAATCAACACTGTGCTGCATTTCTTGAGCAATCATTGAAAGAGCCGATTTGCAAACTATGGAAACATAGGAAAGTCATAGAACACCACCAAGTAGAAGAAATAGAAATAATGTTTTTTTTTTTAAGAACTTATAATCGTAATTATGGACAACCTAATGCGGCTATGGCTATGGGTGGGGGACATTTGTAAAAACCCCAAAAAAACAGGATCAGGTTTTGAAAAATGATAAGATATTTACAAGAAATGTTAATTATATCGAACTGTTATGTACATCGTGAGAATTTCCATAATATTTGAGTCAACTCTTTTAAAGTCATCGAAAATTATGACTGTAGTTTGTTTTAAAATAACGCCTGTAATACTTCCCAATTGCTCAAATTCGGGCAACAGGTACACTAGTTTTTAATTTATTCAGGTATCATATTTAGTCAGAAGACAGCAACTGTTGCTAGCTTAATGACAAATGCCGACTAAAAATAAATTATTACCATCCCCCTTTGATAAGCATTTAAGATTTAAAACAAACTAAGATGAAAAAGTTATAGTTTTTTAGTAGACACAATGAACACAAGCTGTGGAAAAGTGAAAATAGTATATACTTACTTATCTCGTATATTGAAAGACTTTTGAGCTTCTAATGTTTCTATAAAATTAAGAATAAAATTCTTGTTGTTGATCAAGTGTTCAAACTGGACCATGGCGGCATCATAGTTTGTGGGAGGTCCATTTATCCTGACCTGAAATCAATGTACAGAAAATCAGTTAATGCTTCCCAACATAACAAGAAAATTAAGAGATGAGTACAAACTTTGTTAGTACATAAAATATTGGACATTAAATTAGGGTGAGACATAAGGATTTACATGGTTTGAATTAATATGAAAGTAGGCTATAATAAGCGCATAGATCGATTGGCGGTGGAACAGTGCGGGGGAGTGTTCTATACCATGTCTATACGTGTCCCCACATCCTACCTTTTAAATTCCTGCCTAAATGTTTGTGTTTACATGTTTTTATTCATTCTATTGTTTTGCAAAAAAACTGACATGTTCTAAATGAACAAAAATTGACCCTTTGTGGCCTAATGAAGATCCCTGGCACCTTATGACAGTAAGAGTTGAAACTGGTAGCCTAGACAGGACTAGAGGAAAACCCGACCAACCGAAATAAAAGGGGGCAAAGCCGTTTCCGATAACCTATTTTTCTGATAATAAATGGTAGAATTTCAAAGACTATGTCTATTCAAAGACATCTAGCCTGGTATGCGGCAGATGATAACCAAGACGCCTCAATCACAAAGACGATGACAATGTCGACATTTTAGACTTGAAAGCTTTTCTATTGTTCGTATAACTAACTTTCCCAGTTAAACCTCTGCTGACGTTTATGGTATCATCTCGAGATTCCCTATTATTGCTGCCAACATTGTAAGTTGAAGTTCATGGGGATATTACTTACTCATTTCGCGCTCGCAGTAACATTGAGGGGTTTTCTGACCTTTGTGGCTCATGGCTAGTAGCTTCGATGACATTTCGGTGACAAATTTAGCCTCATACGAACGTCTTAAAAAATTCGAAAAAATTCCAAACTTCAGTTTGGGATAGGCTGGCTTTTTAATAGGGGTGTGCGAAGCAGCAAAAATCTTTCGATTGGATACAATGATTTGATTCAAAGAATTTTCTATTTGAATGGGTGCATTTAGATTCAAAGCAACACAGCATTTTTCTATTCATACTTGCCAATGGAGTGAAGTAACAACAATTAAAATTTACCAGATCTGTGTTCTAAAATTTTTGTTGATGTGGTATTTGACCTATATATGTACACATAAATATGACTTATTTGACTTTCAGTTGAACAAATATTTATTTATTTTTTTTGATAAATTGGAAGTATTGCTAGAAATGTCAGTGAATTACTTGCCTATATCATAACTTTTATGTGCAGCATCATATTTTTAAACAAATTACCTATTTTTTATACTATGATTTTACATTTTAAGACATGTTTTGTTTATAAGAAATAAAAACCTAGAAAAGATTTTTTTATACTGAAAATTCAACTGGTTTACACCCATAGAATAAGAGGATCAGACCTACAAACTACAAGACTAACTCTTCATTGACAAAGTTCAGCTAAGTCCACTTGAAAAAGTTTTAGAAAAGATTAAAAATTTGTTTTTAAATTAATTTGTATAGGAAGTCATGTCAAGACTTAGGCATGTTTAAAGATGACAGGTATCATTTTAGATTTACTTGTTGATTATGAGCAATTTATGCTCATCGAAAAAACTGGTTTACTTATTCATCTTTAATCAAAAAATAAACTATCTATTTCATCTCATATCCCTTAACCTCCCCAAAAGTTATAGGCCTACAACAGGGACCAACCCAAAGACTACTACTGACTACCAACCCAACCTTCTATAGTGTCCTCTGGATACTCTGACCTGATAGACGACTCCAATCCCAGCCAATAGTGGCCTGAAATACTAACCCAACACTTTCTAGCTTGCAAAGTCTTACCACAAGTCATCAACCTAGCCTCTCCTCCATTCCAGTGATGTCTATTTTCTACTCAAACCATATTCTACTCATTCCAAAGCAGTACACTGTTACGTATTAAATAAAAATGGATTACCTTAGGATTATTGAGAATAGGATGATCTCTGACTCCTGGAAAGAACACTTTGAGGATGTATTCATTGTGATCCAACATGGGAATGCCAGAGGACTCAAGGTCGGCAGTCAAATCAGTCATGTCTGTTTGAAGTTCCGCAAAGGCTGAAACGTTACAAGAGTAATTCTAATGTTTGCCGGTGTAAACAATATACAAAGGTTTTGGTTTTATTTTCAACTGTTTCAATGTAAGTTTCGATCCACAATATTTAAAGTTAACAAATTTGAGATAACTTATTAGTGAACAGTGACTGAATAGTGAAAATATTGTTCTTAGTTGATATCACACTACAGTGAATATATTGTAACCTATCCAACTATTATGGGCCAGAGTATTCAAATGTAATTTCAGTTGGATGGGAAAGTTGCTTTCATTTAATCATATAACGGTGTGACAATCTCCCAGACTTTAGACGAGAGTGGAGTGAGTTCTCCCAGACAGTTTTCTCGCCTGAGAGACCTATCCTTTCTCTCAGTAGGTAGGACCTTCAACATGTATGATCTGAACCGCCAAGTCACAATACTATCACATAATCTTGTTAGTTGAGTTTTATTGCTGGATTTCTGTAACCAGCTTGAGACCACATGATACTTTTTCAAACTATACATAAGAAGATAAATTTATTACAATGACCAAATCTGTAAAAAATAGATTTTCTAAGACCAGCAGGAAGAACTTATAAATTTGAAAAAAAAAAATGCTGAGACAAACAAGTATATTGCAAATACCTCGGTTACAGCAAACCTTCATTGACTGAATGGTTTTTAAGTAAAATATTTCCTTAAACTTTACAGATTTGAATTAATAAATGGGCCAAAATAAATCTATAAACAATCAAACAACAATCCTTTGATTTTCCTCTAAATAATAACTTAGGTATTTTAAATGCACATTAAACAAATTTTTTTGCAACATTAAAATACAAAACAACGCTTTAACTTAAAATAAATATTTGTTTTAAAATCTCTACATGATGGTTGTAATGCAAATTGGGATGTTTTAAAGTAAGATAAAATAGAAAAACCATTTTAAAACCCCATAACACCCCGTTCTCATTGCCCAATCTTGCAGAATCGGACATGATTTACTTGAGTCCTCTGGGAACATAAAAATGTAAAAGTAAATCGGTCCCGGGTCTAGGTCCCACCGTGCCAATTACAGTAATACCGTAGCTACTATAGAAAAATTCGTTTAAATAAATATATTTGTTTGAAACTAATCAAAAGGCAACCAAACAAAAAAAGTTTATCGTTTCAATATTGTACTCGTTAAAACTGTCAGATATTAAAAATACCCCCGCCGCCGCAGCAAACCTGCTGACTAAGCGAATTTCCATTTGTCTTAATTGATTTTCAATTAAATCTTTTTAAATAACATTAGGTTTAACGAGTACCTAGGTTTGATGCCCCAAGGAAACTAATAAAGTGTTGTTTTTAGTAAATATTAATAGCTTAGTATAAAATAAATAAATTTGCCAAGTTTGATCAAAATATATTGATAAACAAGCAAACTAAAACGTTTTACAATATTCTCCATTAGAATAACATGGGAATTTTAAATTTAAATTTTTTTTTAATTTTCTCCGTTTTCAATAACCGTACAAAAACACTTTGATATACTAAATTGTTTGCTTTTTAAGCTCTTTAAAAAGGTCTAGACAAAAATTGGGAAATTTTGTGTTTTGAGGGTCAAAAATTACAAAAACCAATTTTTACCGCATAAAACTCCCCATTAATCTTCGTTCCCATGGTATGATCATGCTGGTTCACAAACTCATTCAAGCTTATCTCGCCTCACACCTTTAAACCAAATTTCATCAAAATCGGACAAAAATTACTCGAGTTATCGTGTTCACGGACACATATATAACCCTATATAATATGAACATAATTTTATACATATATAAAATTTCAACGAATAGCGTTTTTGGCCTATGAGGACATCAAAATGAAAAAGTAAATTGGCCCCGGGTCTAGGTCTTACCGTGCCACATACGGTAATAGCTACTTCCCTATAGGGAAATTTGCTAAAACACTGGGATGATTTCATTAAAATCACAAAGTCACACTAAAACAAAGGACGTATAAAAAAAGAGACTTGATATTCAGATGACTTAAGCATACATTAAATGAAGTAGTGAAACTAGGTCAAATGTAATAAATAATGCAGGCCCAACTGTGAAGTTTAGATTAGAAAATACTGTCAACTTACTCAGGGTTGCCACCAAAGTGAGATAAAAAAATTCATGCATAATTCAAGGTTTTCATTGGTAGTTTTGAAAAATTCATGGGGTATATGCTCGCACAATTTCACCATAAAAGAGTGTTGCCTAGTTCAGAATTGTACATTAATTTATCGACAATATATAGTTTTGTGTGCTACTATCAAATAAAACACATTTCATGTGTTTATTTTAGAGTTAAAAATAAGAATTTAATATAATTTATCCAGTCTAAAAAAGTAAAATCACGGATGAAAAAGGATTAATAAAAATCTTGTGTGTGATAATAAGATGTAATTATTAAAAAAAAATTGAAACATCTGATTTAACAACATCATAGGCCTAATGATAAATTCAAACGTTAGAAGAAATAATAAATAAAAAAATAAGTCGGATTGGTAGTTAGGTCTAGGCCTAACCTAAAAAACATTGCATCCAAACATAAAAGGTTTAACTTAGTTAATCCAGCAATGGCCTAGAACTTTACTGTCTAAACATCAAATTAAGATAATAGGCTACTATAAAAACAAATGTTAAGAACATGATCAAGAAACGGTTAACTTGGTAATGAATGGGCCATATCTAGGCCTACTAAAACGCACATGCAATTTATAACTTTATACTGTAACACAGTAGGCTAGCCTACATTGTAATCCAAAACTGAATCTTGGCTAAGGCCCGTATTACACTATCATAGTTCTATGACATATTTGATAATATGATATGTCATAGAACTATGATAGTGTAATACCGGCCTAAGTTAGGCCTGAACCAACTTTTATTTATTGAGAAGATTAAAGGTTACCGACTGACTGATAAAAGCACTCTAAAAAGGTAAGATTATGTAAATAAATATTTAGTTAAAGCTAAGAACGAAACAAAAGTAATGGAATGTATGTAAGTTTAGACATAGGCTAACTTACATTAAGTAATAAAAAAATTATTAATTACATTACAGATAAGGTTAAAATAAACTTAGTTAGGAGGATGTTTCTTCAGATTGGATCAGTTTATATATTATTATTTGCCTACACAGGTTTAAATCACAGTTAAAACAATTATTTAATTAAATTTACATCTCATTAAAAACTTAGATTCGTATTGACTGAAAACACCTAAGTTAGTTATATGCTTCAACCAAACATTTACATTTACCTTCCTCAGAACGAAATCACCATTTTTCAGCACAACATTGACTTCTTGCAACTTAGGCCTAAATAAATAAACTTAATCTCACGTTGTAACACATTTACTCAGCCCTGACAGTAGTTTGAAATGACGACATATTTGACCAAAACAAACACAGAAGACGATTAAGTTCCAGCCGGCGCAAGCCATTTTGACCTTTATGGCAAGGCAAGGTACTTCTTATTTTAACGTTGTAAAGTATCGGAAGTATAATATATCAGTAATAAAAAATATTTAATCTGAACACTTGTTCCACTGAGTGTTGGGTAATCAATTATAAGAAGCACAAAACTGAATCACGAGTGCAACAAGTGATCTTACTGTCCAGTGTCCACCACCGGTCCACCACTACTTCAAACTTCAAACGTTTGACTCGTTTCTAAGTTTCAGATCAGTTTAAAACTTTTAGGTTATGGTTACTCTGTATTTCCATCCACACGAACACTAGAGTAGAGAGTGAGTAGAGAATGAGAGCGAGCATCAATTCCGATTGTCGATGTTTTCGAAACATCGATGTCTTTACTATCGATGTTCGAAGTTATTTGTTTACATCGATGGTAGATTACCGAACCGATGATTTGGTTTGTTACATCGGTCTTTTAGGCCAACAAAAGTAATGAAATATGAAATATTGATGTTTTCCGTAACTGAATTGTATTGGTTTTAGGTTAATTGGCTGTTACAGTGCAGAGAACAGACAACAGACGAGAAACTCGGAACAAACATCGATGTGATCGATGTTTTAGCTCCGAAAGCATCGATTTTATCGGTAGATCGGTACTCGCACAGACAATAACTCGGTGGTAGAGATGGGCGTTATAACATAACAGGAATAACAGGATGAATAACAGTGTTGCGGCCACGGCAACGTTATCGCGGCAACACGTTGCAGAGAACTCCCTGTTATTATAATAACGTATCTATCTACACAATGTTGCAGGAAAGCCGCGCGACAACGAAAACGAAAACATGCATTGCCATTAGTGCCGTTGCCGCAACGCTACCAGAGCAAGAGCAACGATAACTTCTGAAATGAACTAGAATAACGCATCCTGTCTGGACAACGCGGCAACGCCCGACTCCCGAGTCCCGACTACAACTGAAAACTGAACTGATCAACCGACAATGATAACTGAACGCCGCAACAGCAACACCGACCGGCGGACAACGGTTTATAGCGGCAACGAGTTGGCAATCGTTATTGAAATAACAGGTTGCCGCAATACGTTATTGGGCAGCTGCGTTATCGTTATAACCGTTGCCGGAAAACAACGATAATTCCCATCTCTAGACTACTCGGCTGACGTCGGTTGCGACCGGATTTGACCTTGAATAAACTACGCAATCGTTTCTGTTCGTGCCATGGCAACAAAACTTTTTATCTCGACACTCCCACTTTGACGTTTTATCTCGGTGTTCATTTCGAGAATGGTTTTAATACGGAGTATTTGATTCAGCGCATTTAGGGGTTTTGGCTGAATTGTTAATAATGATTTTGAGAATTCATGGTCCAATGACGAAATTCACGCATAATTCACGCACTTTTTCATGGTCACCTAAATTCACGCATAATTCACGCTTTTCAAGGTTTTCATGGCTGGTGGCAACCCTGTTACTTGAAAAAGTTAGATACGTACGAGCATTGAAATATTTTTGAAAACATAACTAGGATTAAAGTTAATACTCTCCCCCATAGAATGGGGGATCTTTAATACAATTATTAACAGTATGGTTAATTTTGTTTCATCATATAGTTTGCATACACTTTTAACACAACTCGGTAGTATAGAAAGCCATGTGATTATTGATTCAAGAGCTATGGGGGTTAAGTGTATTTACTCCAAAATGAAAAGCAGTTAAAAACATTGCCAAACTTGTGCGCTCACACACCACCCACCTTCAAATGATCTCCCGTACATCTTTAGGCAATGTTGACTTTGACAGGAACATAAATTATAAATGGTCTCAGGTCTACGCTGAGTTGGTGGTCCATCAACTAAGCTTGGCGAACATAGTCGCTTTTCATCTACATAAATACATTTGGGTATTGTGAGTATTTTGCTTAAGTTTAATATGAAATAAATTCAAGTAAGAGGCGTAGGATAAATTAATAAAAGGTGCTTAATTATGGAAAGATTAACATGATCTAAATGAGACCTGATAACCAAAATAAGAAAAGAAACAATTATTTAAAAATTCATAAACACATGAGTTTAAAGTGTACGGATATCATTTTCTTTCGTGGGATTTCGCGGCCGATGCTGTTAGAATCCAAAGTGGTTTTTGGCGCCAATCAATCGCGTCGTCAGCTAGAGACTCAGGCTAACCACTTAAGATGCTTCATTTAAGTATGGACATTTTTGTATGGCAGCTATCTCCAGCTAATGACGGAAAGCTACTATGGATTCCATATGCGTCTCGCTTGAAGAAGCAGAGTATATTGTTGAAGGAAAATTAAAGCATCAAAATATGAACACAAAACTATTTATCAATAATATTATGTTGAAAGCCAATTTTTACATTCTAAATGTTTTGGATACTGTGATCTAAACTTACCCATTTTACACTCAGAACGCACGTTACTTTCAAGTGTGTCCATCTGAATCTGAATTCTCTTGTATTCCCGCTCCGCTTGAGTGGACTTCCTACGATAGACAACCAGTACGATGACAAACAAAAGCAGCAGACTGATTGTTCCCGTGGCAATCCCAGCTATGGCTTCTGGAGGAATGGCGTATGGACGGATCATTTCATAGCGAAGATAGCCAATTGGGAACCTCAAGAACTTGCCAACTCGAACCTGAAACATTCACTTCATTTAAACTGTTGCCTAAAGATTTAATTTAAAATCTTAGTCTTCAGATAAAACTCTATCTATAGTAATATAAAATGGTCTTGTTTAGGGATCACCACTCGTATAATCAATATGTATCTATAAGGTTAGAATTATCATCTAAGTATCATCTTCACATCTTAAAAACTCGTTAATGGTGGATCCATCTGGTTTTTATGACATTTTAAAAGTGGCAAATCTTCATGTTCAAGTTCCAAGACCAAAATATCTTACCTACGAAATTTCTCCTTGACTAAGGTCAAAGAAGACTCAAAAATAATAATTTAACTTAGTGGTCGACCATGACGATTGCAGCATTAAGCTACAAAAATGAGAACAAAGGTCACAGAATATAATATATCAAATACACTAATAATCAAAAAGACACCTAAAATATAAAATATTTAAACTTAAAAACAAAATTTCAGATGGATACTCTAAGTCTTATTGAGATATTTACCACAACTAAGGGAAGTCCTGTGTCAGTTTTGACTCCCAATTCATCGGTAGGCTGAGGTTGACTTTCTGGAGGTGAACACACGAGTTGTGTTGATGCCAATGATGTCACGTTACAAGCTAAGGTTCCTATAGTTACATTCACATCTGACTCGTCACTGGCCAAGTTCAAATTTTCTCCCTGGAATCAAACAGAATTTCATATTTTAAATTGCATATAGATCAATAGTCGAGGTCTGCAGTACAGAAAATTAAAGGTCGTACAGTTCGGTACGGTATAATATTTTGTTACTTGGTTCTTGGTACAAAATTGGTACGGTACGCAGCTACCAGAATTTTTGCGGTTTTCTTCTCAGAGTTGTATTTAAACCATTATTTTAAATTTTAATACATTGACATTACTATGAAAATGGTTAGTAACCTACCTCATGTTTTATTAACAACAATTACTGTGCCACACATTATTAAAACCTTTTACTCCTAAGAGGATTGTGTCAAGAAAGAAACACAGTTAAGATAAAAGGCTTTACCTATTTTACTCTGAGATACTCTGAATAGCCATGATAAAGTGGATTTAAAATTAGGTAAAGAATTTAGAATTTTTAGGAATAAACATGTTTCAAGTAACAATTTGACAAGATAATTTCACTCAACTGGTAAATTATTTCCAACCAACACAATATCTATGGTAAATGTTTTTTAAACTTTTAAAAACATATCAATGCATTCTGTACGAAGACAGTGTAGTTGCCAGATATTCACATTCAACAGACGACAATGAAAAACTGGGGGTTATGATGAAGTAATTGTAAAGAGCATCTTTTTTATCAGCTTCAAAAATAATTATAAGATGGATACAACTCTTGCAAAGCTTTTTCTGAAACTAAAAATTGGATTGGCCCAGAGTAAGAATATTTTCTTTTCATTTGCAAAGTTAACATCGACACATATCAGTCATAAGTTTATCTTAGGCTTAATTCAATTTTCATAGTATATTTTAACGCTCTTCCAAAGAATCATAAGACCCAGGCCTAGACTAATTATTTAGGGGGGTCTATATAAATTGAGTGTAAAACAACGATTTTAACAATGAGGGTAGCAAAGTCACTATTAAAGTCTCATAAAGTACTTACATCACAATAAAAAAATATAGGAAACAAAATACATTTAAAACCTGAACAGCCACATCCAACAATATAAGACAAGATACAGAACATGACAATGACATAATTTGAGACCAAATAGACTTGCATAAGGAAAAACAAAACTAATGCAAACGCTTGTGGTTTTTGTAGTGTATTATTTATTTTAAATCTCAAATCTTATATTTTGTCTATGTAATTCTGATAGTTACAGGTATTAAATTTGCTAGCTCAATAAGTAATTAATATTATAATAGGCTGTACCGAACCAAATTTGTACTGCATAAAATGCTGTACCGAACCGACGACGGTAATTAAACCAGAACGTACCATACAGACTTTTTCGGTGCACCGCAGATGCCTAATTAACAGTAAATACATGTAATTCAATACCCAACATTCAAACACTGCTGTTTGATTTTTATACAAAGGTGGTTTATTGAAGACCACCAACAAGTGGCATTGTGCTTCAAATAGTATATTAAGTTACTAGTCCTGAAAATAAGTGTTTACCGGACGAGTGTGGTTGTTCTCGTGCGAGTCGGGATTACCATACAAGTCCAGTACACACAATTTGGACGAGTTACGTACGACAGTTTACGCCATACTACTAAATCTGTACAGATCCTTATATATTTCTACCAACTAAAGGACTAAAAATATAACATCTAAGAGAGGTTATGTTTTTGTTTATAACCACTCATTGCCACCTAAATACAGTATAATCAGCTGATTGGTGTCCGGTAAAACTCATTACAGTACAGTAGTACGCAATGAAACCCCATTTGAATAAGCTGGTGGCAAACAGCTGTTTTCTGGACTAAATCCTTGCGTGGGAAGTTCGTCAAAATAATGTAGTGTGGCGTAAAATCATTTATGAAAGAAGTGTAGGAGACTTATACTCAATATACTCAAAATTAAATTTGCCTATACTTGTAAAAAATTCTTTAATTAAATTTGAATCTTATCTGGCTCAAATGCTTACCTCGATTACCAGTGTGTCTCCCTTGTACAGTTTTATATCATTCGGGAACTCAAAGAACTTCGGATCTTCCAAGTACAGCAGATGTGGCCGGAGGTTTTTGAAGTGTTTTTCTAAGTCACTTACAGCTTCAACATGGTCCATAATGAATCCGATTTTAAGTGACAAATGGTTCTCGTGAAACTTGTTTGGTAGTGAACGCTCGGCTCGGCGCATTCCTTTAGTAAACTCTTTGTTAACAGCTGGAGAGGGGCATTCCATCTGGGCAGGGTTTAGAACAAAGCATTCCTACAAAAAATAAATAAACATAGGATTAGTCTGTAGCTCAATCTCATTGGTTCAGTTCCGATTCCAATAGCTTGAAGTGCTAAAACAAATATTTTTTACTAGTGAAAATATTAAGTTTGAAAATAAATGAATATTTGGGTCGATACCAAAAATGTTTTGATTCTCAACACCGATACAATTTTTTTAGTTTTGCCAAATCTTTAGATTGAATTGATTATACTACACCAAACCCTATAAGTCCTCCTAATATTTTTGTGGGATAGGTGTTTTTCAACTAAAGACACAATTAATAAAAAATCCTAACCAGCCAGCTTAAGTGGAAACCCTTCTAAATACATGAAATGAATACCATATTCAAGGTAAATGAAGATAATTTTAAAATATAAAAATAATAAATGTTCTTGAAAGTTGAGGCGTGTGCCAGCCTGAGATTTTCCATCAAGCCAAAATCAAGGGGATAGCCTACTATATCGTCTCTCGCGATCACGGTAAAATATCTCCCACAGTGGTGTGGACATCATCATTGTCTCCCACGATCGTGGTAAAACCACGAACATCTCCCAGGGTCATGCTTGATCATTGTTTGCTGACATTGTTGTTGATTAATTTAGGTGACAGTGTTGTTGTTTTGTTCGCAGCAAAATTCTGATCATCTACCGTGGTTGAGTGGACATCATGATTAAAAAAAAGTTATTAATTATCTGGATCATCTCCCACAACAACAAGATAGTGAGATTCTGTCCCAAAAATCCTTAACTATTCAGATCCAGGCTAAAAACAAAAACATAAATTTGATATGTTCTAAATATTTATACCTCCAACATCCAAATTCAGCTTAAATTAAACAAATGCTGAAGTTGTGATAGCGTAGGCAAATAAATGGGTGTTACTAAATATGAGATTCGATTCTCAAATTCGAATACCTTCAAGAGATTCAGTGGATTCATGATTTGGATTTGACAAACCACTATTAAACATACTATTTATAGTTTGCCCAAGCTAAAAACACCATTAAATACATACAAAATACATGGATGACATTAAACTATTATTGCCTGACTAAATAAAAGTCAGTGTTTCAAGGACGACTAGAAGCGTTAAATTACTTAAACACACACTGCTTACAGAGAAACAAACAAAAAGAGGATGTAGATGAGTCCGGAACTAGTTTAAAAAACTATATAAATTTTCTAGTAGCCTATTGCTTATTAAAAATATGAAAGACAACAATATAAACTTACAGATTTATTGATGGGGTTGAGGCTTGAGTCTGTATAAACAACCATCTCCGGTTTCTGAATAGTATCGAGGTTTGTGCCGTGCACTGTGATCATTCTACCACCGGATACAAAACTCTTGAGTGGTTTTATCTCCATAACTTTAGGGTCTTGCATGTAAGTGAATGGAGCATTTTGTCCATCCCTGGCGCTCAGAGTTCTGTTGGCTCCGTCGATGGAGAGAACTAAGGAATTTATCTGTAATGGAGAAAAATAGTGTAACATAGTTAATTTTACAAGGAAAATAAAGAAATTATTTATATATATGATTAGCATGGACAACAAAGATATTATTTTAATATATAGTTGAGAAATTAAATATCAGTTAAAACCCTGGAGAATTTTTTTTCTTCTAAGGTTGGCAGCCACTTAGGCGCCCTTTTGGCATTTTCCCTTCAACGAACAGTGAAAGTTTATGAATGGAACATGTCAATCAAAGCTTTAGAGTGATTTAAACGTAAAAAAGTGAACTACTGTATATCTGTAAATCTGTAATGGTTACAATTAATAAACTACGGACACTTGAGATTCAGCAAGAGCTTAAGACTGATAGACTGAGATAAGGGTAACAAAAAAAAAGGGCAAAGGAAATATAGGCAGTCTGAGGTCACCTTGCGGAGGTTGGGAGAGCGGGAAGTGATGCAGGTGAGTCTTGTACTGGAGGCCTGTGTGGCATTGACGTGACAAGGCAGCTCGTCCAAGTAGACGGTCACTCTGCTGCCAATGTTGAGGAATTGACCAGTGAGAGCCAACTGTGTACCTCCACTCTGTGGCCCGACCACCGGGGATACTCCCTCCACTTGTACATTCTACACACAACAAAGTGTCCAGGTCATACAAACAATAATACTTTAAATCATATAATCAGTCTGAATTATTAACTCGCTCAATAAGGATTCTGATACCTAAGTAAATCAGACGTTCCTACAATAGTCTAGTCCTTAGGGATAGGGACCTACATAAACCAATGTACTCTTTGATCCAGATAAAATAAAATATTTGTAATAGAAGTTATTTGTGACTAGCAAAGAAAAAATTTGGATGTAAAATCTGTTATTTGACCACACAGAAAATAGTTTTTCCCTACACTGCATGGAAATGATCAAATTGCCATACCTGTTACCAGTACGCAAAATAGACTATTTGCCGCTCTAGAGTGAAACTGACATACAGATAGCGTTTCTGGACCCACCACAGCGGTGGATCCGGTACGTTAGTTAACAACCGGTAAGAAATTACATTACATAATTCTTGAGTGTGGTGGATTGCATGAGAAATATTAATATATTTTGTTCTTACTGTCTACGCAATCAGGGGTGATATTGCATTACGGCCGTTTCGGAGATAGCTCCCAACTTCAGGTGTGTAGTGGTACACTAATCTTGTCTTGTTGTTACACTACGAAAAGTCTTCATTTGCATTGCGTCAGGGGTTGAATACATATTAAACATATAAAAACAGGACGGACATCCGATAATATACTAAAACATTTAGAGCACAAGCACGGCTTAAAAACTGACTACCGAGTGCACTATCCCCCCTAATTGCATAGACGGTAAGAACAAATATATTATTAAATAACATTAGATAACTTTAAAAAAGCAAACATAACCTAAATGACATTTAATAAACATCTAAAAATTTACTCTGTGTGTTATTACAAGTTATTTATGGTGGTAGGAAAAATCTTGTATGTATTACAAGCACAGTCATTGTCGCTCTCAAAGTGAGCTCAGCTAAATCTTCTTGAGGCTATCTACAGTTCTCAAGCGGCAGTGACGTACTTTGCGCTCTTAATACACAAAAAGCTATATTCTACCACTGCATGAAAAGATCCAATTGTAACACCTGTAAACAGTACACAAAATAGCTCATTTCCACTCTGTTCATTCTCGCTTGCGTTTGCGAGTGAGAATGACTATTCCCGCTTGCTAATGAATAATCAGCTGACTTCACTGGCATTTTTGTAAAACACTAACATCCGGTTAGTAAATAACAACCTAAAAAAAGAACATAACCTAAATGACATTTAATATAGGACTAAAAGTTAATCTCTATGTTATGACAAGTTAATTATGGTGATAGGAAAATTTTTGTGTGTATTATGAGCACAAAAAGTCATTGCTGCTCTCGAAATGTATGGCCGCACTTAACTAAAGCAATAACGTACTTTGTGCTCTTAATACACAAATAGCCATTGTCAGTGGATTGTATACCGAGTATCTGACCCTCATGGTAAAGAAACAGTAATATAGATTCTTTTCCTGATATGTATCAAGTTTACCTTATAACTAAAGTGGACAGATGACTCAGTAAAGCCAGCCTGGTTTCCTATGATGACAGAGGCTTCTTTCTCCACATCAGAGGGCCCTGTCTGACAGGTTATCTTGACTGACACTTCGTACTCCACCAGAGTACAAGGAGTATCTCCGATGTGGATTTTTCCTCTAACATCCTCCTCCTTCAGTCCGAGGTTGCTTCCCTCAATAGTGACAAAGGTCCCCCCTTCAACTGGGCCACTCAGCGGTTTTATCTAAAGTAATTAGAATGATTCGGTTAGTCTATACTTTTTGAGTACAAAACTAACATTGGAGATTTGCAAAACTAATATGTAATAATATTAAGGATTTATTTGCATGCATCATTGGTCATAGATGTTCCTAGTAGTGCATATTAAGCAATCCCTCAAAATCAGGAAGACTATTTTTAGAATTTGTCAGGTGAACAACTGTATTTGCCATGGACAATTTGACTGCAGCTTGGATAAATTTAATTTCAGTGGCATTGGCCAACCTTGAACTCTAAAAACACTCAAAAGAACAATAGCATTGGCAAAAATGTGTTTTTAAAAATGTTGTTGGTTTTAGCGTCTCCTAGGTGGTGATACACAATGAGCCGATTTTAAACTAAAATAATGCTGAGCTGGTGTGAACAAGTAGCCAAGTTGTTAAACACAGAAAAGTGGCCAATGGTACTGGTCATGCAAGCGGCAGACACAACTGAAGTGGAAACAATTCCAAGGAGTATATGTACAACTAATGTAACAATGTACAATGTAAGGAGTACATGTATGACAAGGAGTACATGTATGTAAACAATGTAAGGAGTATATGTATTGTATGTAAGGAGTATATGTAACACAGACAGCCCAACCAAGCATTTACTTACGAGTTACGGCACACACTTTTGCTTATTAATAAATCTATTTTTAATTAATCTCTGATTTGTTAACCGTTTATCGCTCAGCTCTCAATTGAAAGTTTTGATGAAATCAATACCAAGTATACCAACAATTACACCATTATGTCGTATTCTGATAAAGTATATTATCTAACAATATTTAAGAGGGTAACCCGGTCAATTCAAGATGGCGGCTAAACATGCTAATGTTCCTGAAGATGCCTACGGCACAAGCTCTCAACATATCAGAGTTTGCAGTGGGTTGAGAAAAAATAATTTTTAACTATTATTTAGAAGTTAAAATCGCATCTGAAAAATACTAATTTACGGATTTTCAAAATGATTTTGTAAATACTTAAAGAAACAATTACGAAGTTCCAGTTCAGCCAGTGCATAGTTTGGATCCTTGAGAATATTTTACAGTTTATTTAAACTCGATTAACATGTTAATAATGCCAGGAGGTTCTTTTTTGTAGGACCATGTTTACCTGGTAAACAGCCGGAGGGTGGAACCCTCTTAACAACATTGTGGGAAAAATTATGACATGGAAACTAAAGTACACAATCATTTTTGATAGATTCTCAATAGCCTACACCAAAGATTAAAGATGCACAATTTAGCAAACAAATTAGTTGAGCAAATATGTGTAAAAAAAGGTTAACAGATGTCAATATTTTTTTAGAGGATAACTATGCTTACTAAGGCTGGTCTTAGCAAAATTTCACAAGCCAAACCAATGCTAATCAAAGCCAAAGTTCTACAAGACGGTTTTTGAGCTAATCTAAAATGTAAAGTAGGCCTACTCTGTTACAACAAAATCCAAACATTGGTGAAATCCTGAACACCTAAGGATTTAGTGCCGTGGACAACTGATAGATAAGATATTATGGTTAGATCAACATACAGATAAGCATTTTTTTTTATTGAAAGCTGATGACCAACATTAATGAAACAGAAGTGAATTCCAAGTTGTTTTAAAGTTTTATAGTCTATAATTAAGTGTAACTTATCTTGTTTATAATAACACAATCAACTGTACCAGTAGTAAAAAATATCAATACCTACTTCAACATTACTATTTACTAAGCTCTTGCAAAGTGGTTATTAAACACATTTTTTTTTTTTTTACGCCACATTTATGTCAAAAAGTGAAGTTAAGTGGGCGAGTTTACATATCCACAAACATCACAATCAAAACTTGCAAACTATACCTGTTCAAGCAATACTAATCATAACTTTTAATTTTCTATAATAAAACTAACATGACCTACCAACTGGTCATACAACATACATCAAAAGAGAATGATTTCCCTTATGTGAAATATTAACAGCTAAAAAACTTTAAAATCTTAAACACACTTTAGAAAAATATAGAAAAAATACCTCTGTATGAGGGAAGAAATGTCATTCTGAAATTTGTTAGTTTTGGTTGAACATAAGAAAAATTATGCACCTTATCCATGCAGTATTTTGGCTTAAGGAGTAAAAAATATGCTTTAGAAATATTAGAAGCCAAAAGGAAAAGATAGCAAAAGTTGCACCATTTATATCTTGCCCAACTGATATCTGATAAATTAAGGCTATATATATTTAGGGAATACAGTTTTATCTACTAATACCAGGTGTTTACAAACAAATATTGGGGTTTTAGAGCTTTACATTAAACTTACACTTGCTAATCAAATTAAAGAGGAACTCGAATAGTTTTGTCCTAAGACTTACAAGTGTTGGACGTGGGCACCAATTCAAGCACAAATCAAGCTGTTAACGTACAGGAAGTTCATACTAACTAGTGGAGGCACATACAAACTGTGTTTTAATGAACCCCCAAAGGTATAAATCACAGTCTGTCACTACTGGGTACAGTGAAATTAAACTAATCATGACTAACCATATACTGGCAAAACCATGCGTCCACGATCAGAATTATCATTTGGCACAGCTTTTGTTTCTTTTTTTTGTGCGCGTATATTCTATTTGTGTATGGTTTGTGATGAACCTTCAGCATGATCGTAGAGTGTTAAAACCCCAAGAATCATTTAGTAACACCTGTATATTCGAGTGCTATTTTAAACATACCATATCTATGCGGGGCCGAGGACATTCAGTGGCAGGTATCTGTTGACAGGTGTCGCTATAGCTGCAAGTGTTAGCGCACCACGTACAGTGGTACTTGGAGTGACGAGTGACACACAACGAGCAGTCAGGGTGTTCTCTATGAGACCCGAGGATGTCACACTTGTACAACGTCACTGTCACAGTGTCCACGTGATGGTTGCGGTTCCACACCATGCTGATGCTGGCATCGTACTCCCCCGTGTTGGCTTCGTAAGAGTACTGTTAAATAGAAATAGCATTAGCAATCCATGATATTTTAGCTAAAGTATTCTTTTAGTGTTCTTAAAAGGTTGTTAAAAGGTCAAGGAACAACCTGGCCAGCGTCCCTTAAGAATCTTTCTGAAAATTTTTAGCAGAAAATAAAGATTTACTAGTTGGAAAATCCTTGTTACTTAGTTGAGTTAAGCAACTGTGAAAAACTTCTATCAACAAGAGCTACATTTCTTTGACTTGGCCTTTTACCTGTTATGTGTAACGGCTATAAAATTATTTAATAGCATTCACAAGTTTTGTTAGCGGTACTCTCTATTTTAGCCAAAAAACATAGGTAACCAAAGTATTTATGTCTAACGTGAAAAGATTCTATCAACAAGAACTACATTTCTTTGACTTGGCCTTTTACCTGTTATGTGTAAAGGCTCTAAAATTATTTAATAGCATTCACAAGTTTTGTTACCGGTACTCTCTATTTTAGCCAAAAAACTTAAGTAACCAAAGAATTTATGTCTAACATGTACCTATTATGTCCTCACATATTTAACTAGTGAGGTGGAGTTTAAAAATTAGTACTTTTATACTCCTTTATTAATATTTTTATTTCAGTTTTAACTAATAATACATGTACTGTGTGAATGTTCCTTAATCAAAGGAAAAACTGCCAAACTTGTAGGACTAGAGTTGTTGGTAATTTTAATAACTCATTATCCATTTATAAATTAGTAAAAAAATTCTGTAAATTAGAAAATAGTGAAAACTAAAAACGGGTCAGGTGTTAATTCATATTTACAGATCGTTAAATTAAGATTTCATCAATAATTAGATTTAGCTGAAAATTACTATTGGAACAGCCAAAGAGCAAGAAGTAAGAGGGCTATAAAATCTTGGTTCTTTTGTATAAAAAATATGTTGGAAAAATAAATAATTAACCTTGAAACAGCAGTCTTTCTATGAACAGTTCACAGCTAGCAAAATAATGTTTGTGAATTTCTTCTTTTGTCATAGAAAATCAAACAAAAGTTTGCCTTAAGCTTTGCCATCAGTCATTTTCCAAACCGGTACTTAGTATAGAGAAAAATAATCTTGGTAAATGAAACTATATTGTGCGATGAATAGAGAAATGCTCACGGATTTCCATACACACACTGTGGGAGCCACAGCTTTAAAACAAAATTTTTCCAAAACTTTTGTAAACAAATACAATTAAGTTTGATGACCTACCATGGTTTTATCACAGACAATAAACTGGTTGGCCTCTACTCGAGCAGGCACCATCATCTTGGCCCCCTCTATGGTGACAATACACTGGAAACCTGTGTGTCCAGGCTGAGGATGAGGCAGATTCTCAACCTCCAGAACAATCTCCTTAGGAACACTGTTGGGAAGCAGAATCTTTTGCTTTGGATGTCGGAACCGTGGGCAGGAATTCACACCGTGATTGGTCAGCTGGGTCGGGTTCTGAAAAAATTATACATAAATTTTATATACGTAATAAAATACTGAGAAATCATGTTATTCCTTTGCATGGAAAACATTATTCAAACTCACAAAGAAGGCTGTTTAGAATGGTTTCAAGTAAGATTGTCTACTGGTTTTGTATTAAAAAAAAAAATTTTGAGAACAGCTATAGGCCTAAAGCAGCAGCATATTTTCAGTAGTGATGGTCGGATCCGGATATCGGACTACCGGATCCGTCGGATCCGAGCTAGAACCGGCACCGGATCAGATCCAAACAATTCCGGATCTTGGGCTGGATCCGGTTTTGATGGATCCGATTTTTTCCGATTTTCCCCAATTTTTCTACTAACACAAAGCTATCTGTATCCATGTAAAAGACCGATTTTCCCCCGATTATTTACTCAATGACACAGTGCTGTATATTACGACATCAATAACCTGTATGGTTAGGCAATGTCACAGTATTGTATATTACGACGTCAATAACCTCTATGGTTGGGCAATGTCACAGTACTGTATATTACGACGTCAATAACCTGTATGGTTGTGCAATGTCACAGTACTGTATAATTACGACGTCAATAACCTCTATGGTTAGGCAATTTCACAGTACTGTATATTACGACGCCAATAACCTGTATGGTTGGGCAATGTCACAGTACTGTATATTACGACGTCAATAACCTCTATGGTTGGGTAATGTCACAGTACTGTATATTACGACGTCAATAACCTGTATGGTTGGGCAATGTCACAGTACTGTATATTACGACGTCAATAACCTGTATGGTTAGGCAATGTCACAGTACTGTATATTACGATGTCAATAACCTCTATAGTTGTGCAATGTCACAGTACTGTATATTACGACGTCAATAACCTGTATGGTTGGGCAATGTCACAGTACTGTATATTACGACGTCAATAACCTGTATGGTTGTGCAATGTCACAGTACTGTATATTACGACGTCAATAACCTCTATGGTTGGGCGATGTCACAGTACTGTATATTACAACGTCAATAACCTCTATGGTTGGGTAATGTCACAGTACTGTATATTACGACGTCAATAACCTGTATGGTTAGGGTTAGGCAATGTCACAGTACTGTATATTACGACTAGGGATGTGTCGAATCAACCGAATCTTAAGAAAAGATTGGGATTTGAGAATATATTTTTTTAGAATAGAATTATGAGGCATATACTGTAACATTGACTAACCATTAGGTCGTTATATACAGTACTGTGACATTGCCCAACCATACAGGTTATTGACGTCGTAATATACAGTACTGTGACATTGCCCAACCATAGAGGTTATTGACATCGTAATATAAAGTACTGTGACATTGCCTAACCATACAGGTTATTGACGTCGTAATATACAGTACTGTGACATGACGTCGTAATATACAGTTCTGTGACATTGCCCAACCATAGAGGTTATTGACATCGTAATATAAAGTACTGTGACATTGCTTAACCATACAGGTTATTGACGTCGTAATATACAGTACTGTGACATTGCCTAACCATACAGGTTATTGACGTCGTAATATATAGTACTGTGACATTGCCCAACCATAGAAGTTATTGACGTCTTAATATACAGTACTGTGACATTGCCCAACCATACAGGTTATTGACGTCGTAATATACAGTACTGTGACATTGCCCTACCATAGAGGTTATTGACGTCGTAATATAAAGTACTGTGACATTGCCTAACCATACAGGTTATTGACGTCGTAATATACAGTACTGTGACATTGCCCAACCATGGAGGTTATTGACATCGTAATATAAAGTACTGTGACATTGCCTAACCATACAGGTTATTGACGTCGTAATATACAGTACTGTGACATTGCCCAACCATACAGGTTATTGACGTCGTAATATACAGTACTGTGACATTGCCTAACCATACAGGTTATTGACGTCGTAATATATAGTACTGTGACATTGCCCAACCATAGAAGTTATTGACGTTGTAATATACAGTACTGTGACATTGCCCAACCATACAGGTTATTGACGTCGTAATATACAGTACTGTGACATTGCCTAACCATACAGGTTATTGACGTCGTAATATATAGTACTGTGACATTGCCTAACCATACAGGTTATTGACGTCGTAATATATAGTAGGGGTCTGCGGGTCAGACTTTTTTGGTTCGGGTCGGGTCGGGTCGGGCCGATAATTTTGGTCCTCGGGTTTCGGGCCAAAATCGGGTCGGGCCAAAAATTATTAATTACCAGATTTTTTTCTTTTTTTAACTCCTATCTGTGTTTATAATATTACTTAAAAATAACATATGAAAAACGATTGTATTTATGTATATTATTTCATGTTCATAACTTATTTACAGCTTAGGAGTTGCCTCAACTGCAAGAAAGAAGAAAATATTTTTTTTTATCAAGCCATTCTTTCCCATTTTCATAACTGTTGAAATATCTAAACAGCTATATTACAACAAGTTTGTAATGGAACTTAATATAAAAGGATCATAAACAAATCAATTAACCTTATCTCAAGTTTAGGGCCTGTGGACTGGCTTAAAGACTGCAAGCAAGAAGAAAATAAAAATTCTATGTTTCCACCATGCAATATGAATCATTCATTCCCTGCCTCCTAACCTCCTAAGTATAAAAACCTCACACTTACAATAGCATTATTAGTTACATCATCATAAATAAAGAATTATTTATTATTGGCATTACTAGGCCTACAGCTTTACATAGGAATTATTTTTTATAGGGCCTAAAATAGTAATAGACTAAGCAACATGACAAGTGGAGAACTCATTGAAGAAAAGATTGTGAGTAAACTAATTCACTTTAAAAACTCTAAAACAGTAAATAACACACATACATTGTTTATGGTATAGTTTAGTTAGTTATAGTAAAGACTGTAAAAATTGCATATATCATGTCATACACAGTTAAAGACCTACGGTATTGCAAGAGATTAAAATCCTAAAACAACTGATTTTAGCTAATAAATGAAAAGAATTAAAAATCCATAAACTCAAGTCAAACAATATCACAATAATTAGGTACCTGAAAAGGAACTCTTAATATATAGAAAATTATATTAAATCAAGAGAAAAGAAAGTTAAATGCTAATTTGGCAACATAAGCAGACAGCAGAGACATTATAGTGTCCTAATTAGCAACACAACTCAATGTTTTTATACTGTAAGTCGATGTTTTTGAAACTGTAGGGTCTTTTTCTCGGAAGGAAGGGGGAAGGGTAGTAGAATGTAAACAAAAAACCATGAACCACTCTCACAGCCAGGCCCGGGGACACTCAAGGTTACAGACCCTCCCCCTCCCCTCCCCGCCCCTCTTACACAACCAGAGCCAGGCCCGGGGACACTCAAGGTCATAGACCCTCCCCCTCCCCCACCCCTATTACACCACCCGATTGTTCCAATTGCTGACAAAATGCAAGTAACAAGACAAGGAAGTAGAGACAAAAAGGAAAAAGATATATTTTCTTTATTCAAAAATATAAAACTGTTACAGATAATTTCCAAAGAAATTAATTCATGGTAGTTTGTGTCTTGTAAATATTGTATTGGATCTTAGAAATATCTTTTTTGAAACTCAATCTAACTTAAGAAAAAAATAATTTTACTGATAAAAACTTTCATAAAATTTTAAAATATTTAGGCCTAACCTCTTTGTAGACTTGCTGATACTTGATACTTAAAAAAAAATTAAATGGTGACCATACAATGCCGAACCAGACGATCAGAAGTGTTGTTTTGTTTTGTTACTGAATGACAAAAAGGACACAGGAAAATAAAAGAACAAGATACAGATCTGTACACTATATCAGATATTTCTTTTGTTTATAATTTATTATGTAAATAAAATACTAAAATATATTTTAAACTAGGTATGGAATAAACAATAAATAATTAAACTGGTACCTCTGGATAAATAGTCTTTCTTTTGACTTTGTTTTCTTTGCACTGTTGCGTCACGGCTTTTGTTTTGTCAGTAGACGACTGGCTCTGGCTAGTGACAGTACGGCATTTGCTCTGTTGTGTCTTTGTTCTTAAACGTGAGCAAACTTAATATTTAATTATAATTTTAACGTTTTAATTCCTCTGTAATGATATATATAAGAGTGTTTCTTTGAAAATTACTTATTATAACTTTGAAAATAATAATTTTTTTTTTTGGCCCGACCCGATCTTGGCCCGAAAAAATCTCTGACCCGACCCGGTCTCTCGGGCCTTCCGCTGGCCCGACCCGACCCGAAAAAATCGGGGACCCGCAGACCCCTAATATATAGTACTGTGACATTGCCCAACCATAGAAGTTATTGACGTTGTAATATACAGTACTGTGACATTGCCCAACCATACAGGTTATTGACGTCGTAATATACAGTACTGTGACATTGCCTAACCATACAGGTTATTGACGTCGTAATATATAGTACTGTGACATTGCCCAACCATAGAAGTTAATGACGTCGTAATATACAGTACTGTGACATTGCCCTACCATAGAGGTTATTGGCGTCGTAATATACAGTACTGTGACATTGCCCATCCATACAGGTTATTGGCGTCGTAATATACAGTACTGTGGCATTGCCTAACCATACAGGTTATTGACGTTGTAGGTAACATACAGTACTGTGACATTGCCCAACTAATATCATCAAACTAATAGTTTTATTTTAAGATTTGGAAAAGTTTTAGTGTCCCTAAAAAATGAGGGATTATGGGCTCAACTGGTGATTACTCTATATATAAGATATATTAACCTTTAAACTTTACCAATTTAATTTTAAACAGTATGATTTGAATTGGCATTCTGTTAATTACGTGTTTTTTAACAAGCCCTTATGACAGTGTGTATCTGGATCCGGATCCGAATATCCGGATCCACATTTTTCAAGATCCGGATCCGGATCCGGTACCGACATTTTCTTGGATCCGCCCATCACTAATTTTCAGAGTAAAAAAATGTCAAAATACTGGTTGAATTTTTTGAAACTAACCTCCTGAAACAGACAGACAGAGAAAATTTTTAAAAACATTATTAGTGTATGATATTTTATTTTAATTCAGTCAGACAAAACATATTAATCAAGTTTTCAAAAACTAATACCGTACCTGTACTAGCCTATGTGGATAAGGTAACAATTGAATTAAGTCTTAGGACGACTCTATAACTTAAAAACTAATAGAGATGTCACAACCAAATTTGGCAAATCATTATTGGTGATAGTAAACTACTACCTAAGACTTAATCGTCAAACTGTATTTAAAATGGCTCTTTAATTAACTCATTTTGTGATGTATTTTTTTCCTCATGAACAAATTACCAACACAAAAAATGAATACCTACATTTACTGTATTTAATATTTGCTGTTTATTGTGAAACTAATTATGCTATAAAAACTAATTTAAATACTACCAGATAATGTTTAAGCCATTACAGCAGCGAACAAACAACTTACGTTTTCCCCACTGATGATTGTCCGCTGGCAAGTTGATGTGTTGTGTGTGCACTTGTTCTCATACACACACCAGTTGCAAGCCCACTGAGCTTGAACACAGTCAGAACACTTGGTGTGCATCGCACAGTCGTAATAGGCAAAGTTGCGGGACACAAAGTCTTTGTTGGTCTCGGAGGAACGCACAGAGAGAGGGACAAGAACATGGTCTTGGCCGGAGGGGATGGAGGGGCGAGAGGAGACAGGAGGCGTGGAGCAAGACAGGCCGAGTGCCGTCACTCCAGCATCTATTGGCTCGGCACCTCCAAACACACATCGGTACTTTGCTCCAGCCGGCAACTCTGGCAGAGTGCGTATCGTTAACTGAACCTACAAATCAAACAGAACCGTATAATAACACGTAGCCGCAAAAAAATGTATTATAAATAATATCTTGAATTAAACATACAATGTTTGAAGTAAGCAACATAGCCAGTATTGTACAACATGTACTGACTATTACTCGCATGCTGTTTAGATAAATATCATTGCTCAATAAGGGTCCCAGCACTTACATGCTATATGCACTACAAGCTTGCAAATTAGCTAAAACTAGGGGTTAGAAAATTGTTATCTAATTGACATTTTGATTGGAAGTGAAAAAAACAGTTCCATGGCCCAAGGGCGCAAGCAACAGACACTAATTGGATGATATATTAAATTGCGTGTCAGTAGAATCCTCCTCACAGATGTTTATACACCTCTATAGTCAATGGTATTTATATCACTCTATGTTCCGCCTTATCTTTATTTGTAGGCTATTCATTTTTTGTGAGATTTTTCCATTACTCACCAATGTCAGTTCCTTTTGTCAAATCGGGTGAGAAACATATTATAATTGGTTAGTGAATAAAGCTACTGCCGTGTTTTTTGCTTATGACTTTAATTACGTTCCACGAGTTTTATTTTACATTGTAATATCACACCCTTTATCTCTGAAATGAGCAAAAAAAAAGTGGCAATGACTTTAGAAAGAGGGCGGCAAAAAAATTTGGGACAGTAAAAAAGCGTTACAAAAATGTCCTTATAGCATCATTAAATTAATTTACGCCTAATGAACATGTGTACAGAGAAAGTGATGTAACCCTAAAAATGAACTTTGATGATGTTATTACTTTTAAAAATGTACGCTTGGCAATATAAATGTTTATCTAAGTCAAAGTTAAACTTATTGTACCTATATTTAATTAATTTATGGCTTACTATATAATACGGGTAATTTTATTAACAATCAAAAGTAAACACAATTAACGAGCATTATCGTTTTTATGTTGTAGATGCGAACTCGTAAAATTCCTATTTTCATTTTATGATTCAAATCAATGTCGGCAGGGGCCCAACTACCCCTTGGGCCTGAGTGAAAATATCAGATTTGTAAAATGGTTGATTCTATTCACAGTAAACAGTTGAAAAGAAATCAAACCTTTGACATACTACTGTAGAAAGATTACTTGTCACCAAACCAATATGATATATATAAAGAGCTATTAACGAACATTTAAAAAAAATTATAAAATGTATAGCTACATTGTTTTTGGTGACACATCGCTTTAGTATCAGTAAATAATATTATTTTTGAAAATATGGCTTCAAATATTTTTTTACAAAATCCTTAACCTTATGTTCAAAAAGGTTATTTATCAACCTTATGTTTGGTTAAAGAAGAAGCTAAATTTTTAAATAGAATTAAGGGCTAGCAGCTTATGTGCAGACAAAGTAGACTCTCTTTGTCTACATAATCCCTCAGTGGATCAAATATTGTGTATTTTCTTTGTCTTATATAACTTAACTGGAATTTTTCTACAGCCAACTAGATGCTGTCCCCTTATTCTACAAATCTCAATCTTGGCCTAGAGCCTTTCCTTGGACAAAATTATATGGTAAAATTATCGGTTTGTGAAAGTTGTAATTCAGCAAACAAATTATATTCATGTCTTTAGGCATACAGTAGAGTCCCGTTAGTCCGAAATGGTTGGGACCGGACCCATTTCGGATTACCAAATATTTCGGATTAATTTTTATTTTATTTTTTAAAATGTTTTCTTTCTTAGGACGCTAGGCAGGAGCTTGGGATTGTTTTTCACATTACTTAAGGCTAGACCTAGTGGCTGCAGCATTATCACTTATTAATAAAATCCATTTGTGATTTGGCGGGATTGGAACCTGGGACGAAAATGAAAAATGTTAATAACAAAAATGGTGAAATATTTAATAAAATACCTACTCTACAAAAAAAATCTATCTCGCCTGGCCGCTACAGAATACTTTGAGGAGGTACAGCTAACTGTGTTAAAAGTTAAATAAAAAAATGTAAAAAAAAAATATTTTTTGGTTTCGGATTAAGCGGACTTTCGGATTACCGAAGTTCGGATTATCGGGACTCCACTGTACTATACTCTGAAATGAATTACCAAAAAACATTAAGCCCCAAACCCCAAAATCAAAATTCTATTTTCATATAAAACAATGTAGGCTAACTATCAACTGTTAACTGGTTTACCGTGGTCATCTGAGTTACTGGGATACGGTCGGGTAGAATCTGCTCAAAATCAATGCATTGCTGTCCTGTGCCAAGAGACAACCACCGAGGAGAGCTGTGACTGGCCTTCTGACAAGCACTTCTTACTGTACACCTGAAAAACACATTCCTTTCCTACATTAGAGCACTGCACTGTTTATGTACGATTAAAATAAGTCAAATATATTATTAAAGTTGGTATAAGGCAATAAGTAGAAAAAACTTATATATGTTGTGATTGACCATAAAGCATTTACTAAAATTATGGTTAAAATAAAATTTACTATCGATAGAAAGTAAATAAAAATTGAAAACACAATAGAGTTTTGCCATTTATAACACATAAGGTAGAATTAAAAGTAGATTAAAAAGTTTTAGATTTGTTTACATTTTGTTGTGTTTGGTAAACTATCTTATAATTTAATATCAAACTAAGGACATAATCATTTAATGTTAATGTGTGTAAACCTGAGACTATTTATCGAGCCGAGTCCAACCTGAGCTCTTGGAAAAAAACTCAAACCTCAAGTTGTTTTCTAGCTAAGCTATTTATATAGTAAATACATTTTACGCAATGCCATAAAATAAGTTATTTTACAATTAAAATTGGGAGGATTAAGAATATTCCTTTTCCTTTTTCCTATTAAAAAACAGAAAACTGTTACAGATTATTTTCAAAGAGGACTACCTCAATCGAATGGCTGTGGCTTGGCTAGATGGCGTGCGTTAGGCCTAGGTGTGGCAAAGAGTGAATGTGTGTGTTTATGCGTATGTTAGGGACAAATATTTGTCACCTTAGTTTTTACTTAATTTTAAGTGTTATAAAAACGTATTGTTTAGTTTATATTTAGTGTATAAGAGGTTAACTGTAAGAAAGGACCATGTGGTCCTAATGTTCACCTCAATAAAAAAGTATTTTCATTTAATTTAATTTTAATTTTAATTAATTTCATTTCAAAGAGATTAATTCATGGTAGTTTCTTTGTATTTACTTGTGTCTTTGTGTTCAAATACTTGTGTTATTCATTGGGAGATTCCTGTCTAATACAACATTTAGGTATGTTTTAATGCAATATAAATATGTTAATTAGTAATTACCATAATTTACAACTGTCTTGTATTTTAATACCCTTTCCTATTCAATAGTATTTGGCAGATTAACCACGATTTTACGTATCCAGGAAGCCACAACCCTACTTTATCCCTGTTATTAATCAGGAGTTGAGTGTAGGCTAAAAACAAGTTATTTATATATAAAAAAGAAGTTTAAAATATAATTAATTATACTGCAGCCATTGATTTATACAAGATTATACAATTGTACTAAACAATAAACATGATATACAAATTTTTAATCCCCAAGCATAATCAAGTTGGATATAATTATGGCTCAGTTTGACAATTAGTAGACTAATGTATTTTAAATTAAAGAATTTTGAGATAAGTTTTTATGGAGTACGTTGGTCATGACAAAACAAATAGGCCACCTACAACATTAACAATACTAAGAATAGTAGCCTAAATGACTAAGCTCCAAACTTACCGCCTCTCCAAAGAACACCATCCACAATATGGGTCCTTAGCTTCCAAACACGAAGAACAATTTGTATAACTGCTACAATGCTCTAGTGGCACTTTTAGCACCTGAAAATAAATTTATATTAATTTTAGGCAGATATACAGGATAGAACAAGAATCAAGAATTTATTACAACAAATTACAAAAAGAACATTTTGTATAGTTGAGGTCAATATGATAGTAACTTAGGCTAAGAAGTCTGAATAATCTGCCAAGATAAAATGTCCAGTGGATAGCATATAATTAGGGCCTATAAGATTCAATAACTTAGGCTACAAATAATTTAAACAACAATGTAAGTTACACATGTAAGGCCTACATCAGTCAGACATAAAAAGGGTGATTTAATAACTAGCAAAAAAAGTTTACTTTTAAATAACTTAAGATCAATACAGTATGTTTCAGCTGGCAAATGATTAAACATTTTTAACCCTATATAAGAGAAGGATTCTTGGGACTTTGTTAGGCTGACTAAAGGTAATTCTAAATTATTCCTGTGTCTAGTAAAATGAATATGTGAATGTGATCTTAAAGCTACAGAATTAATATTTACTTTTACATAAACAAGACACACATAAATAAATAAATTAAAAACAGTGAGTATTTTTTCTTGAATAAACAAGGGTTTGCAATAGGCTCTGTACTTAGAAAAAGTAATGATTCTTAAAGCCTTCTTTTGTAGGAGCAAGATTCTGCTAACATCATAACCATAGCCCCACAGTAAAATGCCATAGCTTAAAATACTATTAACACGTTCGCTGCTGACCGCTAGATGCCGGGACGGCGCCAGGAGCTGAACTAACGTTCGGCCGCTGCGTGACATTGCCGCCGATACACTGAATTACAGTAAAAACAACAGTAGTTATACTGGATGGCAATGTTCTGCAATAAAACTGGCTTTGGACATAGTACTAAGTGATTCTGATAGATAGCAGCTACTACCCAGGTTGCAGTCGGTAAAGTAGTGTCGCTATCTAGCAGGAAAGAGGTGGGACAAAGCCCTGTTCCAAACGACCCTGGTGGCGATTTTGGGAAACTATATTATTTATTGTCAGAAAAGTACGTCCCCACGAGCTGCAAAGAAATATACGACGCTTGTGACGAGCTGGCTTATCCATGGAAACGTTAAACAACAATGAAAGGTGAAGTTCCGGAACGTTCCTAGCTCCTGGCACCGTGGCCAGGCTGACGTTCTGGAACGTCCGTAGCAGCGAACATGTTAAAGAAGGCAAAGTAGGCCATTCAAAGGTAGGTCTAGGGAGATATTTTTTAAGCTTGCAGAGTAAGTAAATAACTCTTGAGAGCCTACTACAAACATGGTCAATGTGCACACTCCAGCCTAATTTAGAATCCAGGTATATACCCAATAATTTAACATTATCACAGAGTTGAGGAAAGTTTAAATCATGGTTACTTAAACTAAATAAAATAGATTGAGTCTTACTATTATTTAATAGAAACCCGCTACTTTAAAACCAATCTTTACATTCAATGAGACAGTTGGACATATGAACATTAAGGTTATCTAAACTGTGATTAGGTCTACTGCAGAAAAAAGGTGAATCATCAGCAAAAATTATACAATTACAATTAACATTAAGAGGCAAGTCATTAATTACAACTAACAATAGAAATGGACCAAGGACCGATCCCTGGGGCACGCCACTCTTCACTTCTGTCACCTCAGAGAGCTTATTGCTGTACAAGACTTTCTGTGTGCGGTTGGCCAAATAATGATGGTAATGATGGATGGGATATAAGTTTGGTTTTAATCAATTTCATCTAAAATTCTAGGTACTTAAGATTTTCATTACTTTTTAAGTTCCTGTAAGCTTTTGTTAATTTATACACTCTTTGTGTATCAACCTTTGCAATAAATAGTTAGTTATTGTACTTAAGGTGTTTTGATCGTGCTTTATCTACTGCTGTTATTTATATACCATTGTGAAAATGTGCAAATGAATAATTCCTAATAGTAATGTGAGATCTATAATCTTGCCTTGAATTATGATGAAAAAAAAAGAATCTTGTCTCAAACTTAAAATCCAGTCTCGCCCATCCCTAATTTGACTACTCGTTACTTTAAGTTTACGGTTTATTTGTAATCTAATTAGAAAGATCTATATTATATTTATATTACATGGACATTATCCACACAAGAATACAAACAAAGTACGTGATTTAAGTATGTAACCTGTGTTTTATTAAGAAATTAACCACAAATTATGTTTTTATGTTAGGAAGAAGTTGGTTATTTTAATGTAATGAAAGACATGCAAATAATAATTATATACAAATTAAAAAAAAAATCACATAAATGTTGAGAAAATAGTCCAACCTTTGTAGTAGTAAGGACATAGAGAAACTCTTTGTTAGGAGCAACAGCAGTGTCTGGAAGAATAGCTGAGTCTTTGTCTATAATCATTTCATCATACTCCGTAGCTACTCCTGGACTCGTAGCAAGTACCTGATACAAACAAATTCATTATATACTTAACATAGATAGATTTAACATTTCATTTGTTGTACTTAATTTATGTACAGTAATAGTGTGTTGTGTCTTGTAACTTTTTGGATACCGTAATTGAACACAGTTTCAACTGAACTGCATAGCGGTATCAACCAATGGTAAAAATAATAGTATGTAGGCATTTTAAGTATATGTAGATGGTGTAAAAAGCCTTGTGCCATGGTATTAAAGTCCAAATTTTGATGTTGACTAAGTATAAATACACATACAGGGTGATTGACATAAGTGTGCCAGCTGTTTTATGTGAAAACTATAAGAGATATCAAAAAAGTTAAATGGTAAGTGCCTTGGATTTTTTATTTTAAAAATTGTAGTCAAGTCGAAAAAAATATTTTAGCCGCCATTTTTCCAATGTGGCCGCCAACTTTGATTTTTCTTATAGAACATCCTGTATTTTATGATGTATTCCGGTAGAAAATGTAATTTTAAGACAACTTTACTCTTGTGTTTTTTTTTTCATAAACCTAACCGTTTCAAAGATAATAATGGTTAAAGTTTTGAAATTTCGGCATGAGAAAGAGTTTCGATAAGAGCATTCCAGCTGTTTTATTCGAAAACTATTCGAAATTTCACAACTTTAACCATTATTATCTTTGAAACGGTTAGGTTTATGAAAAAAAAACACAAGAGTAAAATTGTCTTAAAATTACATTTTCTACCGGAAGTCATCATAAAATACAGGGTGTTCTATAAGAAAAATCAAAGTTGGTGGCCATATTGGAAAAATGGTGGCTAAAATATTTTTTTCAACTTGACTACAATTTTTAAAATAAAAATCCAAGGCACTTACCATTTAACTTTTTTTATATCTCTTATAGTTTTTGAATAAAATAGCTGGCACACTTATATCAATCACCCTGTATAAAGAAAGATATCATAAAAATATATCATCTACCTGTAGTTTTCTTTTTAAATAAAGTTGTTATTTTCCTACCAGACAATGATAAGACAATTTATCTAATATACAGGTAACTTTTGTAACTACTCTCAATTATGTCAAGATAACTAAGGGAAATATATTCTTACCTTTTTAATGATACCAGTTGAGGTTCCAACAAATATAACCAAATGTCTTTCAGTTGCTGCTAGCAGGACGGATGTCATTAGATAGTTAGGGTAGTGGATGGCAGCAGTGATAGTTATTGGCACAATGCCAGAGATTTTCAATCCCACCTCACAGAAGTTCAAGATGTTACCAGTAGACTGGAAAATAAAATCAAGATTAGAATAGAGCACACTTGGTTTACTCCTCTAAATACCAGATGACCATATAATTTGGATTTGGATTAAATGAACCACAACTTTAAATCTGCAGGTAGACCAACAGTAAAAATCTACTCATAGAAAGATTGTATGGACCTTCAATTGACTGTAGAAAAGTATGCTTATTTAAAATCATACTTGCTATATGATACGTGAACTTTGAAGCACACAAACCTCATCTTTGTTAGGATAACTAATAAATGTAATATTGGTTCTTCACCCAATCCACCGAGAGAACTGTAGTGGTTCCAAGATTATTAAATTTGTTATAACATAACTAACATGATCCCCCCTTATATAGTATAGTAAATCTACAGTGTAGTCTGTAACAAGAACAATCTGTACAAATTCTGAACAAGAAAAGGCATTACATAAAAAATAAATAAATACAGTAGTAAAAACACAAAAGAAAAATAATAGGCAGCCAAATGTACCAACAATAAAAAAACATGAACCACAAAATTTACTAGCGTAAAAATGCATTGTGTGAGAATTATTTATCGATATTAGGCTAAGTTCACAATACTTAACGCTAATATTTGGAGCTATAAAATAATATTACAAAGGCTACATTCTAGATCTTGATTATAGACACTAATAATTAAATTAGTGGAAATTACCATTGTTTGATGGAAGGAAAACAGAAGTACCTTTTTTATAGTATTGTACAATAAATCTAAGTCTAATAGTGTTTAAAAACTAAGTGTGGAGTGAAGCCAACGATCACATAAGACCAATAGATGGAGCATGTTGGCCGCGACGTGAAGCCAGTATTTTTCACTAATCTACAACAAGATGGCGGCTGCCGGCTGTAATGAGCCCTAATAGCGGGTGCAACTAATTAAATGTTAGTTTATATCAATTATATCCGTGACAATACGCCTTTGTATTATAAACATTTCTATTACTAACACAATGATCTTCAAAATACGCTTTTAATTAGTTTTCTAGCGTTTACCATTTCTTAGAAAAAGTTAATTTACATAATTAACAACAAAAACTTTTTGGGTGAAAGAAAAATTCTGAAAAGCTACAAATTAATTTATAATATATGTCTATATCGTGTTAAAGATTGATAAAGTTCTGGCGTTTGGTTTACAATGTACGAATTTTCAAATTCACAAGATAGTTTCTGAAACTCTGTATACAACTCTCCTTTATATTCTGACTGTCAATTAATTTTTATGAAAGAGCTAAAAAATATTAATTTTATAGATGAATATAAAAATAAAACAAAGTACATTTATATGTACTCCGTGATTTTCTAATTAGTTTAGTAACTTTTCTGTATAGCTCCAAACTTGAGTATCTAAACTATATTACATGTGAGGTTGCAGGCAGAATCTGCCCGCATGACGCCATGCGGCGCGGCGGGTAGCCCCTATATTACAATTTAAATTACAACCAAACTACACCAGCTAAAAATAAAAAAAAAACATGATCCAAGAAATTCAACTCTTTAGCTACAAAATCCACTGTTTTTTAACTTACCTGACCAAAAAATAAAAAAAGTAGCAGCCGACGAACTTTTTCATGCCATATTTTAAAACTCATTTAAAAGTACCGACTTTATTTGAAGATTTAAAATAGAAAATACTAACTTTTAAGCTTTTAATTGAAACCAATAGTGTCATAGACTTATTGACTTCACTCATACGAAGTTTCAACCATATAACTTAAGTCTAAGTAGGCTAAATGTCGAGTTATTTTGGAGCGGAACATTGAGTTTTGGTGCCATTTTCATCAACATCTAGCGCTTCTAACCTACAACAAGATGGCGGACCTTCACCTGCTTTAATGTTAGTTAGATAGGCGTGCTCCATCTATTGGTCTTATGTGATCGTTGAGTGAAGCAAAGGGAGCAGACACCCATTGTGCTGCCATTCAACATCATTGGACAGTTTGTATTGTGACTGGCCTAAGTAAAATATAATGTTTTTCAATGACAAAATAGCCCCTATTTTATTAAAATCATGACAACTATTTGCTGAGTATTGTTTTATTGCTATCCAACTTATTAATTTTTGAGAATCAATTTTTGATACTAACCCCAGCAGTCGGGCAGTTCCCATCAAGGATCATTCCAGAGATATATCCCATGTTTCTATACTTGGTACTACCATTAAAGCACATGTGTATGTTTTCGTTGAATTTCGCTTCAATCTCTTGGAGACTGTAGATGCAGATAGCTGACTTTGGGAGAGGATCGCTCGTGATTGTACGACTAGGCGAGAATGTACCTACAAGGATATGGTCACCAGGGTCAATACCGAGGGAGAGGGCAATATCTTCACTGGAAACTGTCACTTTGGCATCTTGGATGAGATTATAATTTATAACAGTGTTTTCATCTTTCACAACACACTGTAATGTCACTTCTGTGTAACTGTCGTAGTTAGCATCGTTGATACACACTCGGGCTAACCTAGTCACATATCCTAATTCTTCCTGTCCAGGTAAATGAGACTGTTTTTGAACTATCACGAAGTAGGCAAAGTCACTAGAATTAAAACCATAAACATATTTAACGAGAAAATGGTCTCTATATTTGACGTCTATCCTCAAAAGAGATTGCTTCGAGAAGGAGTATTCAGCGATATCTAGATTATAAAGGCTTCTGCTGGCGATGGCAGGAACATCGTGACGGAACTCTCCGTTGTTGGTGAAGGTGGTGCCCACATACAAGACATTAGAGCGCCCCCACTGATTGTAGTTCTCGGGCCCGATGAAGGCATAAGTCGATGCAGTCTCGTCATTGGCAGCGATGCTCATGGGTATGAATTGACTTTGAAGAGAAATGTTCGACAATTTGAATTTTTCACAGGCTCCTTGAGAAACAGACCCACAAGCGATTAAAGACTTTGATTCAGAATCGATTACCATAATCTTGTTCACATTATCTGTTAAAGACCTTTCGATATCATCCGAGCTACAGCCGCTAGCGTGGCATAGTGCGCTGTCTTCCTTGGGACCCGTGACAACACACTCTTCCACATTGAGCTTAGCGTCCAGTTGGACCAGGCGATTGGTGCCTCCCACATAAAGTTTCCCGGTGGCACGATCCACGACCAGATGTTGCAACCGCTTGATATGCGAAGACGAGCAGTTGCCCGCCACGGTGGTCGGAAACTGAGTTATGATGGGAGAGCTTCCGCCAGCTACTGCTACCAGAACAGAGAGGGCTACGGCAATGATCAGTACGCCCATTCTGTGCCCTCCCCGTGGACTCACGTGGTGATGCCAGCACGCCACCACCTAAAACAACAAACAGAGTGAAATAATCAAACACTACTAATTGTAGCTATACTATGTATAAATATCTTTAACTTTGAGTAAATTAATTTAAAGAAACATTTAACCGTTAATACAATTTTAAAATCCTGCAGCTAAAACTGAAAAAGTCACAATAAATATTGGTTTGTTAAACTATTTAATAACAGACATTTTTAAATATTAGCTTATTTATTTTTCAGCTGAGTTCATCCATTCATTCAGTTTTTTCAATTAGCCTAAAAAAAGTAAAAATAAAGAGTTCACACAAGACACCACCAAATTTAGTTAATTACAGAATAGGAATTATTTACTTAATAGAAATTATTTAGACATCACAAAGACAAAATAACAAATCTCACTATCCCTACGGTTATAATTAGTAGGCCTAACAATCTCTGATTTAATCTTAAACCAATAGACATACCGACATTTTACTACCTGATCACATACAGGGATTTTCTTCTTTTTAGCGAATTTCTCTATAGGGAAGTAGCTATTACCATAGGTGGCACGGTAAGACCTAGGCCCGGGACTAATTTACTTTTTCATTTTGATGTCCAGAGGCCAAAAACACCATTCATTCAAATTTTTAAATATATATGTGTCCGTGAATACGATAACTTGAGTAATTTTTGTCCGATTTTGATTAAATTTGGTTTAAAGGTGTAAGGCGGGATAAACTTACATAAGTTCGCGAACCAGCATGATCTGATTGTGGGAACGGGGTTTTACGGGGGGGTCTTATGGGGTAAAAATTGGGTTTTCTCATTTTTGACCCTCAAAACACAAAATTTCCCAATTTCTCTCCAAACCTTTTTAAAGAGCTTAAAAAAACAACAAGTAATTATATTTGGTATATTATCAAAGTGTTTTGTATGGTTATTGGTAAGGGAGAAAATTCAAAAAGTTTTAAATTTAAAATTCCCATGTTATTTTTATGGAGAATATTGTGAAATGTTGTAGTTTGCTTGTTTATGGATATATATTTTGACCAAACTTGGCAAATTTATTTATTTTATACTAAGCTTAATACTTTACTAAAAATCACACGTAGAAGCAAATCTAGGAACTCGTTAAAAACCTAATGTTAGATAAATAGATTTAATTGAAAATCAATTCAGACAAATGGAAATAGGCTTAGCCGGCAGGATTACTGCGTCAGGGGTATTTTACTTTCTTAGTGAATTACAAAAATAGCTATTATTTCCTTACAGATTTTTATTTTGTCTCAAATTATTTATCTTCCTCCTCAGAAAGATTAGAAGACAATTATATAATAATATATACCAGTCTTTTTTACTAGACCGTAAACAAGACGGTCACAGCTTTTTGACACAAAACTTATCCCAAATGTCTCAATAGTTACTGATATTTTTCTTTTCTAAAAGAGGATACTCAACCAAAGAAACTAAAAATACATGCAATAGATATTGCATTTGCACAGAAAAAAAATATTGACCTGACAAATGCTGTGATTCTTGAGTTAAGTATCCTGGGCAAAATAGAGTAAAATGTGAAAGTACTAGCTGGTATCAAGCAGCGTAGATCAACCTTGAAAACTCACAATAACTGTCCATGTAACTAAGTGTCTTAATGGTAAATATATAAAGTAACAAAACTGTAATACTACTCAAGTGTTCCAACTAGTGAAAAACCATCAAGTAAAAACTGAAAAGTTAAGAATACCAGCTCCATAAAAGTGAATAAAAAATTAAAATTAAAAATCACTACACAAGTGTTAGAGACTGGCGAGAGTTACAGTTGTCAGGATTTAAGTTACACTAGATCCAATTAATGTTCAATTTAATTAGCAAGCTTGGCTTGACATAATCCCTTTTCTGTTTCATAAGTATCAAACTCTCCTCTCAAAGCAAAATTTTAAACAATCCATTTCCAAACTGGTCACTTTCAGGATATAATTTCAACAATGAATTTAAGTAGGCCTAACATGTTTTAATACCAAACATAAAAAAGTTCAATTTTTGTTGAAAAAAATTGACTATGTAAGCTACCCAACTTATTGTAGCCTAATCTTACAAATTTTACTGTGATATAATTTTTTATTTTTCTCACAGAATTTAGGTGCGCAATGTAAATTTATAGTTCCACTAGCTGTGTGCCCGTTCTACGCACGGGGATCTTATAGTGGTCAGTTGAAACCTTCCTATATAAAGAACAGCAGTTGGTTTTCATATTTTCAGATATGCTGGCCAAACTATTATATATAAACAAATACAGTATCTGACAGTTTCAAGTAAAAAAAGGCGTAACAGATCTATGAGGGATACACTTACATATCTGTTGGCACAAACAACCAAATGAGTAATATTGATTATTCTATTGTTTAATTCGATATATCATTTGGTTAGTTAGGTTAGGTTAACCTTACCTAACTAACCAAACGATATATAGTTAAAATACTATACCTCAACCTCTCCATTAAACATTCAGGTTGGAAATTTCACTATCGAAGGTGCTCTTGTCCTGTCCGTACGGAACACTGAGTAATATGCGCTACCAACTTATGAATAATTGTTTAGGCCTACGAACCCAAGAGATGGGCAATTGGTCTATTGGCTGTATGGTCCAGCGAGCAGCACATAACGTTGAGAAGACACATTGGAAAAGCGATTTGAGCATAATCCGTATACCTCTGTTACAATCACCCACTGCAGTTGTCACTTTACACTTTACACAACCACCATTGAAGTGCCGTCAATGAGTTGAAACCTTTTATGTAAGCTATTGGTAACGCTTATGTAAAAAATGTAAGTTTCCCAGCCATATACAATTCTGATTCAAGGTATTTTTCCCGGATATCAAAACTCAAGACAAATTTTATACAAAAAGAATCTCTATTTTCATTTACGGTTACCCTACACATTATTGCACTTGCGATTAATTAAATCCGTTATGTAAGTAAAAACGGTTTTAATCCAACTTGGTTTGGATTTGCTTTTGAAACGTGATCGGAAATGATTGTGGTATTTGTAAACAACATTCAATGTAAACATATCAGTGACAGCTAGAGAAAAATTATCTTGATCCAAACAGCTGTTCACTATTTCATAGATGATTATGTGATAAACATTGGGAGAAAACTTGACAAAAATCGCACAAAATTGGGTTTTTAAACGTCCGTAAGTTTATTTACAAAGTAGTAAGGCCATAATTTAATAGCTAAAGACACTCTCGCCAATCCAGTGAATACATTAAAATGATTCGGATCTTGATAGGTACTCTCGTTTTTCAGGAGAAGGCCGCGTAAAATGGTTCTTGGGCCGTGACAGACGGAAGACAGACAGACAGAAATTGAGATGAGACTTGACTAGAGGCTTGATAAATACAAAATAACTTAATCTTTAGTAAACATCCTGGAGAGTTTAGCGTATTGTTCCCATAGCCGAGCGTGGGAGCGGAAAAGCCGAGATTCCTAGAAAGCGGCGGTCAAAGCCAACTGCTCTTAAGACAAGGTCGGTTAAAACAAACTGTAATATTTAACTAGCAAGGGCGGATAATCTGGTTAATGCAAGGTCGGTTAAGAAGGGGTCTATTGTATTGGGTTTTAAATAGGCTACCAGAATTAACAGTCTTCCTACAGGTTTTAAAAGAAAACTTCCAGAACAAAATAATTAATTTCCAAGGCACTTGTAGCACTCTATTCAATAAAATTTTTGAGATTTTTGGGACTTAATAATTTAGTGACTATAGAATCTCATTATTTAATCCAACCTAGGGAGGTCCGCATGGGCTCAAGATCATTTAATCATAGAAATTTGAACGCATGTAATATATTTTACAGTGCCCTGAATCAATGTTCAATGGAATCAATTTTTAAACTGTTCCTATCATTTCATCAAAACCAAACCAGTTATTCAAATTCAAATTCAAATAGTTTATTGCCATTAAGTATACATGTCATACAATAGGCCAGGTCAATGGAGATAATATACAATTCAAAGTACAATGTACAGAGTCAAGTGTAAATAGATGAACATGCTATACTAATAAACTAATAATACTGGGTTTTTGTACAAAAGTATTTGAGATGTATTGATAATGATGATAATAATACTGTTTATAGTTAAGCAAACAAGTTGGGTAAGTGCCTATAACAAAATAATTAAGGCTAAAATTGGCAGTAAGATACAGCTTAAAACTAAATAACAATAAATTTTTAAATAAAGTTCACAGAAATAACATTATTATGAAAGACTATTATATCACAGTTCATGAAACCATTATTACATACTTTAGAAACAATACCCTACTTAACAATTAGAATTTTACAGAAAATCATCATGTTTGAAAGATAAAAATTCCTCGATAGAATAGATAACCTTTCTGTTCAAAAAATCGGTCAATACATTTTTCAGTGACTTAATAGGCAAGTTGCGTACATTTTCAGGGAGGGCATTGAAAAGTTTAAGTTGTAAATATTTATAGCTGCGCTGTGTTGAGGCCAGTCTTAATGATGGTAACTCTAAATTATTCCTTAGTCTGGTGTAATGATTGTGAGTTAATGAGCGAGATGAGAATTGTTCAATATTTGTTTTTACAAAAATGATATTCTGCAAAATGTACACACTTGGTAAAGTAAGAATTTTGTATTCAGGAAAAAAGGTCTTACAACTAACTCTACTTTTTATGCCAGCTAGGATACGGATTGCTTTTTCTGTTTTTTAAAAACGTTAACTGCCCCACTACTACTGCCCCACAAAATTACCCCATAAACTAAGTGACAATGAAAGAATGCATAATAAACATTAATTAACATACTTAAACTAACATGATTTTTCAACCTCCTGAGCAGAAACAAAGAGTTACTTAACCTTGCAACAACCATTTCAATATGACTACGCCAAGATAACTTACAGTCTAATATGATTCCTAGCAGTTTAGCATTTGATACTTCAGATACAAGATTTGTCTGTGAAAAAATAATTGAAACAGTTTTGTCATTGTTTACTGAAAATTTATTTGCCTTAAACCAACTATCGGCTGCTATTTTCATCTCCTCAGTTTTAATTTTTACCTCTTGCAAAGATTTGCTTGAGACTATTAAGGAGGTGTCATCTGCATACAGTACTGATTTTGAAGGAAGATTAGATGGAAGATCATTTATTGCAATTAAAAACAAAAAAGGGCCAAGTACAGAACCCTGGGGTACTCCTGCTGTGACTTCTTTCCACTGAGAGGTTTTATTGTTGGCTGATACCATCTGATATCTATTTCCTAAATATGATTTAAATAGATCTAAAGTTTTATCTTTTACACCATAGTAACTTAACTTATCAATCAACAGGCTATGAGAAACACAATCAAATGCTTTACTTAAATCTACTAAAGTTAACTCTAAAAAGGCGTGTGATTCAAAAGCATTCAGAATGTCATCAACAACTGACTTACAAGCATCGATAGTTGATAAACCGGCTCTGAAGCCAAACTGGGAGTTGCTTAGAAAATTATGATTACTAAAAAAGGCACTTATTTGGTTATAAATACAACACTCAATAACCTTAGCAAATACCGGGACAAGCGCAATCGGTCTGTAATTTGATGGACATGAAGTGTCGCCTTTCTTGTGAATAGGCTTTAATTAGTGTTAATAATAATTTTCGACTAATAATAATTCCGCAATTACAAGAATATAGTAGATACTTATGGCGGATCCATTGCATTAAAAAATAAATTAGAGTTCTTAAGTTGTATGTTTCTAGAGGACTAAACATGACAATAATGTAAAAGATCAATTACACCTTTTAGAGTTTTCATCAATCATGATTCTGGAATACCTACCAGTCATGGGTGGAAAACTTATTATTTTTCACATCCCTGTTAAATATTTATGTTATATATTGAGGACATAAAAAATAACATGATAATGAATCCTATTGTTTGATTTATGAGAGGAGTTGTTTTCTAGGTTCCAGTTCCAAATATACTGAGTTCACCCTTAACACAACATTACAGGAAGGCAAAGTATTGTCAAAGGGATATTAAAAATTGAAATAATTGTGATAATCACATTAACAATATAAAATGTTAAAATGTTATATTCAATCACACAACCCATAGTAACTTCATTACTCTGTAAATTTCCATTGCATTGATGTTTCAATAGCATAATTTTTCCAATACCGTGATAATTCCAACTTATATTACAAAACAACGTACTATATAACAAGTAGGGCAGTTTAAACGAAGCAGAAAAATAATCTAGCCACACATCAAATCCGACTTTCAAAATCTCTAAATTGCCATTTTTACATCCAACATATTTTCTTAAAAAAGCTACCCACTTGTTTTCGTAAACTGCCTTTAAACCAATTTAAAAGAAAAATTACTGAGTTTTTAAAATCTAAATTATTCCACACACAGGAAAAATTTTTAAATAGTGACATATGTTTAGACTCTAAATAGGATATATTGTATAGGCTATATTGAAATTAATAACTGATGTATGATAATATTTTTACAGTTGGGACCAGGGAGACCGGGACTGCAGTTGGCAGCAGCCAATCACAAGACAAGGCTAGTGCGACGTTGCCATATCGCCCGTTGACGACACTAATTAAAATACTAAACAATATTTTCAAATCTATTACCCAAGTAGACTCATGACTGCTATGTCAAGTCTTGCCTGTTAGGCACAGAGAGAGAAAAAAAAAAAATAGCTGGTTTTCAAATCAGCTGGTATTATTAGATTTAGCAACACCACACTGTCCTCATTGACTCCTTTGAAGTCACGTGGTAAATAGGCTCCTCCCTCAACTGCAAACTCTTGTGGTCCCGACTGTTAGTACTATTGTAAAGTGAGTTTATAGTATATTTAAAAATATCTACACTCATCGATGAGCTATGGTATAACGTAGAGTGCCAATTATCTGGTCACTACCTATCGACTACCTATCCAGAATGTCAATTAATTATCCAGCTATTCCACTTTCTGAATCAGTTTTAAAAAAAAATTACCTCTGCAACAAAAACAGCAAAGTTGTCATATGTGTGTGTGTGGGTGTGTGGGTGTTGTGTGTTGGCAAGTTGTTCATGTGTACAGCCGCTAGCCAGAGCTCAGTCGTCCATTTGACAAAATAAAACTCATTAAAGATGGATAAAATCATTGCTATTGTCTGTTTTGGAACTTGAAGCCAGAGGTGCTCTGTTTCAAAAAGTGAAGCCTGTGGACCGTGACAACAAATGAAATGGAGGAGCCAAAATGACTCCTAATCCGTCATCTGTTGTCATATTGCCCGACTGTGATACCAATGACATGTAGCCTATAAATTAGAGACGGTAGAGTTAGTGATTTGACGATAGAATAAGAGGAAAAGGGTGAATACAAACAACTAGCTCGAAGAACGCAGGAAACAAAAGGTAGCCTATTTAATATAATTAAAGTGATTAAAATTTTTTTTTATGTTTCTACAATCCTAAGTTTGTATGTTTTGGGGGTAGGAGTATATAACATTTTTGTCAAAATCCACCCAATAGGTCTATTTTAAGTTTAAAAAATAAAAATTACATTTCACACATTATGTAGGCCTATGAAATATTTTTCAACTTGATGAGCCAACTTATAACCATTTTAAGTACCAAAGAATGTGAAACTGCAAAGCAGTTTAATACAGAAACATAATTATTAGTAGGCTGTATGAAATAACTTTGAATGTGATGTTATCTTACAAGTCCTATTTCCAAATGCTATACAAGTTCAAATTACAAACCTATAGTAAAGATGGGAGGAGGGAGAAAGAAGAGTTGGTTGATATCAACCAATTTCTTCCAGAAGCAGTTATCTTAATTGCATTTCGCTACCCAATAAGTGACACACTGATGTCAGTTGACAGGTAAATATTTGGGTCTCACATACCACTTTCATTATTAAAAATATAGATATTACTGAAGAAAAAATTAGGTTTCACCAAATTATATTATTTATTTTTTGATTAAGTAAGATTTATAAGAAAAATATTGAACAGTAGCCTAATCAATTCACTTAAGTTAAACACAAAACTATTTAGCCTGTATTAGATGTACCTTATACATACGGTATATGTTTTACCACTTAAGTACTTATATAGGTAGGCCTACATATCAAATGAAAGTAAGTAAAAATAAACCTCATAATACTTGTAACATACAGGGTGTATATAAAGTCCCGCACGGGCTTAATATTTTCTAAACGACAACAGATACATCAATAAGATTTGGTACATCAACACCACACCTAAAAATCTACTTTTTCAAGGAACTATGAATTTTCTCTCATATCAAGGGGACGTCCCGCAAGGAGTCAGAAGGAAATCTTAAATAGAAGCATAGGTTGACATGTACATCAAATTAAAGGTCTTTTTTAGTAGAATACAATGCCGCAAATTTGAACTCAAACGGACAACCGAGCCAAGAATGACAGTTGTTCAAAGATTCATTTAATTTGCATTGCTATATACACTTACTCCTCAGGGGGCACAGCCCTAGGAATCGGAAGAAAATTGTTAACGTAAGCATAGGTCGATATGCACATCAAATTAAAGGTCTTCACTAGTAGATTACAATGCCGTAAATTCAAGCTCAAAAGAACGCCTGAGTAAAAAATGGCAGTCGTTCAAAGATTCAAAATGGCACATTCAAGAAATCTTTGAACGGCTGACATTTTGCGCAGGATCAACCTTTTGAAGTGTGATTTGCGGAATTGTACTCTACTAAAAAAGACCTTTCATTTGACGAGCAAATCAATTAAACTATATATATATTATTAAAATATAAATGTAAAAATGATACCAGTGTTTAGTTTAATCTTTAACTAGTTATTAATACGGATGTTAGAGAAAATTAAGAGTTTTATTTTTGTTGTTTACATCATACGATGTTGATTGAGTTTGAAAAATATGAAAACCTTTTACCTAAAACAGTGAAAGCTGTTTATTTTAAACACACACATTCAAATTATTTCAATTCACTTTAAATTCACTAACAATTATTTTCAAATTCACTTTAACAATCACAATCTTTAATTGCAAATATACTATCTTTGACTATTACTGCCTACAACTAGACATTCCATCCCCATGTTAAATTTGTAGCCAGTTTTTTAACCAAAAATTGTTGTAGTTGATGTGAGCCACCGACAGATTGTGCTCATCTAAATGACTGATTTAACTGTCGAATACACAATCTTTTTTACCAATTCAAACTAATGGTATGACTTATTGTGAGCTATAGCAACTGTTATGACCCATCAACTTGGCCAGCAACAAAACAATAGGCTACGGTAGAAAATAGAGTTTTAGTCACTTGCACATTCTGTGACTGGCTCACACAACTACGTTCTTTTTTAACAAAAAGTTGGCTACAGCTGGTCCATATAGATGGGACGTCTACTTCAGTATCTAATAGTCAATGGTTTAATGTAGGCCTAGTAATAAATCAATAAATACAGTACCGGTATGGGTTTTAATATTAGTTCTTTAAAGTAAAATTTAACATGCTCAGTTTCTCAGTGAGCTTTTAAATTAATTTGAAACTAACCATTTTTAAATCTTATAGCCTTGTTATGTTGGGGTCCCAAAAGAACGTGCTGTTTTGTTATCTGTGATATCTCGTGATCTTGGAAAGGTAAATCTGAACTTTCTGGACTTCCTAAACCACTCACGGTTCCAATAAACAATAAAATACCTTTAAAACATTTTTTTGAGGCACAGAAAACACTGTAAATTGTGAAAATATACAGAACTAATTTTCAAGGCACGGAGCAAATCGCACGCAAAGGAACAAGGAGTGGAGTGATACAGACCAGTGACTACTTACTCATACTTTGAGTGTAACCAGCTGATCATCCTATTTTGATTTAAAAAAATGAAACTGTTCTAAACTAACAAAACCTAACCAAACTTGCTTATGGTTTCATTAATCAGTTTCTTAAGAGAAAAGGCATATGGGGAAGGTCGAACTTTATGAGGATTTGTGACTACATTAAGTCCTTTGAATGAAGGTAGTTTAGATTAAGTAAGTTAAAGTGTAGGTTATAGGCGATCGGGTTGTTTATTGATGTTACACCCATGGTGTTTTTTATCTTTTGGTTCTAGTTGATTAAACGACTGCATTCCCCACATGCCTAAATAAGATCATTCATTGTTTCAGTTTCATTTCAATCACAGTAGATTCGTAGCACTTCAGTTCTTGTTACTAGATGTGCAATGTGCTCCGCGCCTTAATTTAGAAAGTAGTTCCGTATATTTCTGCAATTTTTGGTGGTTTCCGCATCTTAAAAAAGTGTTTTAAAGGTATTTTATCGTTAATTGGGATCGTAGGAATGGTTTAGGAAGGTTTAGAAGAAAATTCAAGAAAGTTCAGAAATACCCTTGGAAATATTAGTGATCATCTCTAGCGCTTACAAAAAAATCTGTGATGATTCTCTGCGATCATGAACAAATCCATTAGGCCTATGCTAAATGGTTTAGGTTTACCTTGCTTCGTTGAGTGATCTTTTTTTTAATGTACACTACAATAGTATAGTTTTCTATGTCCTACACTATCAACTTCAGATCTAGCCAAATTGGATACATGACCTTCAATGTGTTTGTCACACCTGTTAATGGGCTCCTTCAGAAGTCCAAGACACTTGGTATCGTTAATGTACAACAAAAAAAGGATTACTCGACAAAGCAAGGTAGGTAACCTAAACCATTTAGCTTAAATTTAGTGATCCAGAGGCTACTTACAAAGCTTTATAATCAATCCTAAATAGCCAAGGTCTGTTGGGTAAAAATTAAAATGTGTTTTGTAAACTTAAGGCCTGCAGTGAGAGGACATGAAACAAAATAAAGAGAATCTCCAGCTTGGTGTAACAAATTTTTATTAAGTTAGGCTAGGTTGTATTGCTGTACATTTACTTATGGGCCCCTATTAAGCAGTACACATTTTAACTTACAGCACACAAAAAAAAAATACTTCAGTATGATAAATATTTTTGGGCATCACTCACCTTATTGAAATCAGGAGAACACAGTCCTTGTCATATCACAATTCATTGCACATAGGGGACAAATTGATAAAAATAAAAAAATAAAAATAAAACTAAATATAAAATCAAAGACTAAAGTTCTCAACTCCGACGTTTCGCCGTACCATTAAAAACGTGCGGCGTTTTTAAGGTTATTCTTTCTTCTCACCTAAACGTTGTGAGCGCCTAACCATGACTGACGACCCCAGTCGGGGAGGGGAGGATCTGTTATCTCGATCAGCTGATGGCATTAACTTCTTTTGTTTTGATTTGTCAATGCATCCATTAATTTCTTTCTCTATTAACGTATTGTAGACCTTTTTGAGAGCTTAAAAAACTAATAATTTAGTATATAAAAGTATTTTGTTCGGTTATTGGTAACGGAGGAAATTAAAAAAGTTGTAAATATAAAAAAATTCCCATGTTATTCTTATGGAGAATATTGTAAAATGTAGTTTGCTTGTTTATGGATATATTTTGATCAAACTTGGCAAATTAATTTATTTGATACTAAGCAATCAATATTTTACTAAAAACACACTTTATTAGTTTCCTTGTAGCAGCAAACCTAGGTACTTATTAAACCTAATGTTATTTAAATATTTAATTGAAAGTCAATTCAGGCAAATGGAAATTCGCGTAGTCAGCAGGTTTTAGGCTGGGGTATTTGTATTTTTATCAATGTGTATGTGTAATGAACTGTGATATGACAAGGACTGTGTTCTCCTGATTTCAATAGGGTGAGTGATGCCCAAAAATATTTATCATACTGAAGTATTGACTCACCTAAATTACCATGACGTTTAGAAATACAAAAAACATAGGTAGAATGTAAAAAAAAGTTAAAGGTTCACTTTAAAATAAATAACTAAATAAAACTTTATGTAGGCTTAGCCCATAGTGAAACATGTAGGCCTAGCCTGCAGATCAAAAGAATAAATAAGTTAACGAGCATGAGAAATTTTAAGGACCCAAACGAGATTTTAGGAGAGCATACAACAACCAACAATGTAGGCTAGGCTAATATTGTTCTTTAATTCATCTATATTTCAACAACAGTTGAAATAAGTTAACCTCAATATTAAGTAAATGAAGGATATATGTCCCAGTACCCGATAAGAATTTAAGAAACGCAGAGGATACGCGTCCGGTAACCGGACGTGGATTAGGCGTCTGGCAGTTACTGTCATAACCTAACCTAACCAACCAAACTTGCTGATAGTGAAAAAAATCAAATGAAGGTTCAGTTCTCATCATAAAATAAAATTATAAATGCCAAAAATTCTAACAAAAGATGTACAGTTAAGAAGAAATTACATTCAAAGAAAAATCTGTGACAAAAAGTTAAAGTTACCGATAGGTTTCGAACCGGGGACCTCTCGCATATCAGTCGAGCACTCTATCCAAACACCACGAACACTGATGGCTGTACATCGTATCATTGTGGTAATGGCGTTCCGGGACCCCCTACCGGACGCCTAATCCACGTCTGGTTACCGGACGCCTAATCCACGTCCGGTTACCGGACGCGTATCCTCTGTGTTTAAGAAATCTATTTAGGACGATTTCATCAAATAGGCTAACATGTAAAAACTGGAAATATTTTTAACACCAGCCTATAAAACTTAAGTCAATAATTCCACTAAATCTAAAACAGCACTGCACAGCAATTACAACAGTAGATTTAGGCCTATGTCCTTCCCTAATAAAGCAAATCTTAGAGAGCCACAGGACTTAAGTACGGTACGGTAAGTTAGCCAATGAAAATAAAACCTACGTTGCTATTTATCATAGCCTATGCTTAGGTTTTGTATGGTAGGCTAGGCATAATTATTATCAAGATGTTTCACATCATGTTAAAAATGTATAGGAAATAAATATATATAGGAAACAAAATAGACTTACCTAAGGCCTAATAAGGCCAGGACTGTGAGGGTGGACCCATTGAATTAAACATTCAAGTGTTTATGTAAAACATTTGAACTACTCAAAGTATGTGAAAGTTTCCTCTGTTCAATGCACATTAAATAAAACTAAAAAAGCACCTTTTAAAGTCTTAACTTTAGGTAAGTCCTTGATAGTAACATTCTCACTAACAAAAACAAAACATTCCGTATTACCACACTTAAAACTTTAACGAAGTAAAATCGGACCGGTTTGCAACTGTACGTGCTGATTGTAATTATGATTTTGTCATTATCTAAAAACTCACTAGTTTTGTTTTTCACACATTACAGATGAATGTTTCCAACAAGATATTCCTGAAAACAACTAAGAAACCTTTGTTCTTCCGATCACATCCCGAGATTTTGGATACTGATTCACAAAACAAATTGTTAATTTTTATTCAACCCATTGATGTATTATGTTCAAGTTCCGGCTAGTTTCATTTATCACTGCTAATAAATAAAATACACTTAACTATGGAAAATATATATTTTCAGTGTATTTTAGAATTCTCATTTGACACCGCAACCATCTTAGATCACACACCGTTCCCTTACGATATAGTGTGCAGTGGTGCAGTAACGAGTTGACTGACGACTTGATACTTGCTAGAACTAGAAGGCTACCAAAAGCCAAAGGCGTAAAAATTGTTTCAACATATCATATAAAATGTAATAAAAGTATAAATGAAATTAATAATATAGCTTTATAATGCAGGCAATATTTGTATTGTTTTTCCCACTCTTCCGAAGGTACTGTTAGTTTACAATGAGATAAAGTCTTCAGCCACACTTCGTTGTCCAAACTTTCTTCGTTACATTTCTACTCATCGTTCCAAGTGATGGGCCTACTTTCCTGGACTTATACGCAGGGGCGGACTGGCCCGCCGGCCCACCGGCCGGTGGGCCGATACGCCTTCTCAACATTCCAATATTTGCGCCCTCGTTAAAGGAAAAATTCATAAAAAATTTTAAAAAATGAGACGAGATGTGTTTTTAGAAAGCAAGAGGAAACACCTAGAGTAAAAGTTACAGCAGTGAATAGCAAAACATAAAGTCGGGTGTGAGACCTGAATAGACACTGTCGACAAGCGAGAGCAAAGCAGCTCTTCTCTCTCGTACGTGTAGGCCTACTCCGAGTGGAAGGCACTTTACTCTGTGGTCTGAGGTACTTAAAAACAGCTGTCCTCTTCCCGCGTCATTTTACGCCGAACCCGAAAAAACTGCTCTGCGACTGCATCTGACATAGGTCGGTGTCACGATGTCGTCTGTGGTAAACAACTAGTGAAGATAATTTAATATTATTCATATTTGTTATAATATTTAATTATTGCTCACACTATAACTATTTCACTTTGAGTCACATTTAATTTTTATCAATCTTAACTCAACTCTCTTGTAAAATGGCGTTTGCCGTGCATGTAATAAATAAATAAAGAGTGTGAGCTGCCAATTAAAATGTGTCTCTCTTTAGTGAGTGTCTGATTTGTGTCTCTGTGTCGAAAGCTTCAATTTATTTTTATATTATTTACCTACACAGGAAACATGAACGAAAGCAGGATTGTAGAATCACTACTTTTACAAAATTTAAATTAGATTTAGTGACAGTGTATTTGTTAACTTAACCATTACACAGTAAAGGTTAAACAGTAAACATTATTTTAATACCGTATGTGGCTACCGCCTATTAATTAATTATTTCAATATGCACTTTGGCACTAATTTGGTCAACTTTCCTATTTTACTTACAGATAGCCAGCTCAAAATACCTTCGTAGTTCTCTCTAGGCTATTTCGTTTGTAGAAATAGGTTAGGTAGGCCTACTTTAGGGTTACAGTTTTGACTTAATGTAATGCTAAAAAAGTTTAAGTCAATAAATTGGTTTTGTTCACAGTGAAAGCATATTGTTTGTGTTAAAATAATTTCATAGAAATCTAAAATATATAACTTCTGTTATTTACAGTGCCAAAAAATACAACAGTTGCAAGTTCAGGTTGTAAACAGGAAGCAAATGATTTATATTGTATGCATGCAGCCAAGTCATGCAAGGGAAAATAAAGAAAATACACAAATATAATACGAAAGAACCTAAGAAAATCATTTGTATTTTTATTTTTGTTAGGATATTTACTGTCAGAATAGCACCAAGTCGTGTGGGTAAATAGTCTAAATTTTGTAAACCAAAACATTGACCAATAGTGTCAGTTATCAGATTTCTGATTTTCCACTGTTAATGCCTCTAGATTGCCTAAAAATGCGAGTTTACAGGTATAATTTTTTAACAATTTTCCGGGGGAGGACCCCCGGACCCCCCTCTGTACAGGGGGGTATTCCATACCCCCCAGACCCCCCGGTTGGCGCCTTCGGGCTGGTCAAGGTTTACGCCCTAATAGAGTACCCAGTCCGCCCCTGCTTATACGCAACATATCCAACTAGCTTCTTCCTCGGCCTTCAGCTCCTTGGTGACAACTTCGTATCTGGGTCGATTTGCTCACTCACATCATAATCAGGCAACAGATCAGCTTCATCCTCGTTTGTATTTTCTGGAGAGGTTGATATTTATATCAATTCATCATAAGAGAAAGCCGACTGGATGAGTTCCACTGCCAAATACACATCCAAGGTCCAAGCTGGTTTCGCCCTCCACTTCAATATTTGTTTTGGGTGAAGGTTTTGGCATTTTGTTTGAAAGCATGATCTTTTTATTCGTGGGATGAGTTCTGTTGCTGTTGGGGGGTCTGAATTTGGCCAAATAAACTTTCAAGCAGGTCTTGTGTTAACCTGCTTGGCATTATGTACTTAAATCCTGCTTTCTGCAAACCCCCAAAAGCCCAGTTAATGATATTATGGACATAATGATCCTTTTTTGAAAGGATAGCAATTTTTTCATCCCTTCCACTCTTAACCCGTACATTTCTACTCTTACATAATGTAATATCTTTTCTCTGTTCCATAGTATTGGTCAAGACCAAAGGAAGCTCTCATTGCTTGAGAATCTGGCGGGTATGGTGATTCACTATTCATTACGTCTGTAAAGTCGTCAATCGTCTCAAAAAAGGCTGCAGCCCTTTTATTTCCTGTAAGCATTTCAATGGCCTTCGATGTAGTTCTAGAAAATATTACGACCTTAGCAGGAGCAACGCGTTGTTGTCTCTCCATTTCCTTTTAGGGTTGAAAAAGAAGGGGCGAGTTTATAACAAAGCTTAATTTCACCTGTATCTTTGTTTAACACATAATTTAAAATCTGCACATTTACCTCTGTTCCATCGCTTAATATTACACCTTCATCCATCAGGGCCGTCCGAAGGGGGGGGGGCAACCATCAGGGCAAGCTGCCCCGGGCGCCGTGGCTGGAGGGTGCGTCGCGCAGCAGCTATGTATTAATTAACATACTATTGAAATATGCGAATGCGACTATTACTGGGGGGGGGGGGAGAGTGCGCCAAAACCACGTTTGCTCCGGGCGCCGCCAGGGACGGCCCTGCTTCTTCTAAGAAGTGATTTCTTAACCATTTCAGATAGTGGGGCATGCCGGCAAACACCTATACAGTCTCCTCATTGGCTGCAGGGTTGACAAAAGAAGTGTTTTGAATAGAAATGTTCAATTCCTTCCATAACGTCCCACATCCGCCTAGGACAGAAACGATGGCACAAACTTTGTATCCAGCCTGGTTTGGCTATTCCCCGCGGTGGGAGGAAACCCCGTGCATGGAACGCTCACATACCGAGGAAATGAGAGGTATCGTTGACGTGGTGTGAATTTCAGTACTCTCAAAGTCTTTATCAGTTATTTATTTACAGACGGAAAACTCCATTTTCATAAACCTACAAGATGGCAAGACGTTACATTTAAACTTACATAATTATGAGTTATTGAGTTATTACAAGTTATTATAAGTATGATCCTATACAACTGTGGAAAGTGGCCCGGCTAATATGAACGAGGTTCCAACGTCAAGGTGGGTGGGCGGTGGGCTAAGTAGGCATCTTGGTACATGCACCTAGGAAGTACCCTGGAGACGATCGCCTCATGATCGCTTGCAGAATAATCCTTGGAACTGGCCTGTCAGTGAACTGGTTGGCTAGGACTTCGGATGCCAAAGAGATGTTAGGGGTCGTCTCTTCATACCTGGGCGACAAAAGGTGTTAACGTTACCTGTGTAAAAAATATGGAGTCATAGTCTGTATGAAATGGGCTATTTGAGCGTTAGATAGCAGAAGAAAAAGTTAATGCTCTGCTCCGCACCCACACGGAACCGTTGCCCGTGCCCAGGGCTACAGCCCGTGCCGGTTTTCTAGGAACAAATTATTATGGATCTATATAGGGACATTTCGCTCAGAGTTGGTGGCACTGGCAACCCGCAACACTGACTGAGCGGCACAGCACAGCTGCCTGCTGAGTGCTGGCTGCTGCTCACTCGCTCTGCTCACCCAGTCAAATATTCATTATCAAAATCATATGTAGTGATTGTAGTGGCTCTCCTGGTGGGATTGGCGGTAACGAATTGTCAGTATAGCAGAAAGGTTTTTATGGTACTCTAGTTTCTAGTCCTTTCATCTCTTCCTTCGTCCAAATTTGTGAAACGGAGTATTTCGAGCAGTGATAGGTTAAGTCTGTACAATTATACCTTCTTTTACATTTCAAAATAATACTATATTGACTTTTTAGTGTCTGATTTCACTAACTTACCTTTATTTTTGTGTTTCAATGACAATAAATATTCTTGATTCTTTAAGTTAATTCACTGGTTTCATCTGTCTAAGTGATCAACTTTGTAGTCACTACTTAATATAGGCCTACAACATTGTTTTTTATTCTAAAATGGCCAAGGAGGACGAAAATGAGGATGTATTACCAGACAAAGACGCAGCAAAAGAGTTTTATGCTAAATATGAACCAAAGGAGATCTTGGGTAGGTAAGTTACATCTTTTATGGTACATGCCACCCTTTATGTGCTAGTAACTTATAGGTTAAGTTAGTTTCTCACTGAATGATCTCCAACCTCATCTGGGATATCAAAATCCAAGCAGAATTCTCAAGTCCCACAAACTTTTTGAATTCCAAATAACGGGTAAACTTACAGTTTTTGAACTGGCCTACGCTAAGTTAATAAGATTGAAACTATCAATTGAAAATATTGAAGGTTAATCGATAGGCCTATTTTGGGTAGCCTACCGTTTCTGGGTACAGTTTCTTAACTGGGCTATGCTAATATTGATTAAAACTATCGATTCGATTAGTAATCCTTCATGCGATTTTTTCACCATCAGCAAGTTTGGTTGGTTAGGTTAGGTTATGATAGCTTTATTTTAGGTACCGTACCTACCTATAATAGATATATTTAAAAATATCGATTATTAATCAATATTTTCAATTCTATAGTTTCAATCAATATTAGCATAGCCCAGTTAAGAAACTGTGTAGTTTCAATCAATAATTTATTTATATAATAATTTATTTATATATAATTTATTTATATTGTTATTTATTTATGGTTTGGACTGTCCATCAAAAACATAATTTGTTATTTTTCTTACAAAATGTCACTGTCAAAACTAACAAAATACATACTTTTTAATGAATAAAGTATTACGTATTCCTATCAAAAATGTTGTATTGTATTAAAAGACTATGCAATAATCTTATTCCTTGTTTTGCTAATTTTTATAGCAAACAATTAATTATCTGGACAAAACAGTGATAATTTGTTACTGTTTTGTATTGTATACTAGGCTACTGTTTTTGATTGTTCTGTGCTCTGCTTGTGTGTTTTTTTTACTTGGTTCTTGAAGTTTCTGATCCAATTACTTGCCACATAATCTCATTCTTCTTGTCGTACCATCTTCGTATGTTCTGTTCTTACAGAGGAATCAGTTCAACTGTCAGAAGATGCATTGAAAAAGAGACTGGCGTTGAGTTTGCAGCTAAAATTATTGACTTGAGTGCTGATGGGGATAACAAGGCCGCAACTATGGAGGAAGTCCGGATATTAAGACTTGTAGCTGGGCATCCTTATATAAGTAAGTAACAGATTGGCAGTATATGATTTTATGGTTTTATTAAAACAACTAATGGTTATAAAAAAAAGTATCTTATGATTTGTTATGAATTTGGTTATGTTGACTCTTTGTTGGAAAGGTTACTACAGATTTTTGATGTTTTAGTCCAGCTACATGATGTGTTTGAATCAAGCACCTTTATCTTCCTAGTGTTCGAGTTGTGCAAAAATGGAGAATTATTTGACTACCTAACATCTGTTGTTACACTATCAGAAAAAAAGACAAGGTAATAAATTTGAGTGACATTTTGGGAAACCAAAGCATGCTATACTTCATGAATACTAACACATTTACTATTTGCTTGTTGATTTAAGAAAATTAACTTTTTAAAACCAATATGGACAACTTTTAGCATAATCTGAGTCAAATGTTTAAAGCAATCTCACTAGGTACATTTTACCGCCAATTTTCATTTATAAAAAAAAAGTAAATTTGTGTCCTATAAAATTTTTTTAACAAAGTATCCAGCCGAACTGAAAACCGAGAATAATATTTGAATTTTTTCAAATTCATTGGCAACGTTCCATTGGTTCAGTATCAACGTCGTAAGGAAATCATGATCACTGGAGATAATCACGGTATCGCGGAGACCACAAGAGGTTCACGAGAGTTTCCACAATTGCGGGTGACGACCTAGAAAAAACCTTAACTAGAACTAATAACTGGTTTTCTACGGTGTGTTAGGTTGGATTTCATCAACCACATTTTGCTTAAAGGACACTTCTTCAACTGATTGTTTTGATGTTATTGTTGTCATGGTATTATTTTACACATTTTTGTGACTTGATCTACAAATCGGTTAACAATTTATAGATTTGATCTAGAGTTTCGAACTAACTTTATAACACTTTGGGTGTTGAAAACCTTTAAACATGTGCAATTGGCATTCAAATATTTCAGTCTGACCAATCACAAAAGAGTAGTGGTGATTGTGCTGAGTTACCGCAAAAGTGGACGTAGTTCACTGAAACACCCAAAGGTAGCAGCACTGCCTGCATCAATAGCCAGGGTCTTTGTAATATGGCTCAAATAGAGAAAATCCTTGAAACCGGGACAAAAGCATTGCCAGACGGGATTTTACAGGAATTTTTTTTTACCAACCTACACCAAAATAAAGCTTGCATTCTAAGCTACAGCCTGGCAACGATTATACGTTCCCCGGCAATGGATGAGCTTATAATGAAATAATGTAGTGAGAGTGGCGCAACTACATCAATTGATGTAGCCACACTACCGCACTCAACGAGTTAATACAAAGCGATGATAGTATTACAAGTTTGTTGTTTCAACTTGCAGTAAAGGCTCTCTTCTACATTAGTATTTTTATAAATCTTTTTGATATTTTTCAAGGCAATTGTTAATCAACAGTTTAATAGTATATTTGCAATTAAAGAATGTGATTGTTAATGTGCATTTGAAAATAAACAGCTCTCACTGTTTTAGGTAAAAGGTTTTCCTATTTCGCAAACTCAATCAACATCATCTGTTGTAAACAACAAAAATAAAACTCTTAATTTTCTCTAACATCCGTATGATGTCTCTACAAATGTGTCTATGATTCACACTTTTTAAATACATTTAGCTTATCAGCCCGATAGTAAAACTAATAATCCTTTAAAAATATGGTAAATTAGCTGTCTGTTAGCTTAACCGAGTATTAAAAATTTTTTTAACAATGGGACTTGGCAGTCTGAAGATTAAACAATAATTCAGATTGGCGAGGTGTGCCTGTAGTGTTGTTAAACCAAGCAAAGAGGGCACGAGTTGACTAGCTAAAACTACTAACATATTAGACAAACAAATTAAAAGGATTAAATAAAGGGATTTATTCCAAATAGGTTAACTCAATAAAATAGCTAAGACTTTAACAATTTCAATGAAATTGAAAATGAAAATGTGTGTTTGATCAGACTAAAACAGTATCACTGAATAATGTGATCTTTCAACATAACTAGGTAATAGATTTCAAACCATTTTAGCAATTTTTTTATTGTAAAGCAGAACAAAATTCTCTCACAGAAAACTTAGAATACAGTATGTCATTGTCTCAAGGCATTTTTTTTATATTTCTTAGTGACCAAACTGTTTATGATTTTGGCGATGAAATTATTTTTATGTTATATTTTATCTTACAGGTACATAATGAGGCAGCTTCTGGAAGCTTTAAATCATGTTCACAGCCATGGAATTGTCCACCGAGACCTCAAACCTGAAAATATTTTATTAGATGACCAAATGAATGTTAAATTAACTGACTTTGGATTTGCTAGAGTCCTGAAGCAAGGAGAGTTATTACATGGTAATAAAACAGTTTAAAAAACTCAATCGTTCAGCTTATGCATCCAGAAAATAGAATAACTGTACGGTATAAGTGACTTACTTTGCTGACACCATAGGAACATAGAAATGCTTTGCAAGGTTTTTAGTAATTATTGTAAGCTACGGAAGGTAATTAGTGTGAGCAATGTTCTGCTGACAATCTAGTTTAAATGTTTGCTCTAGGTAGCCAACTGAATTGTCTATATTAAAAATATGCACTTATCACTCACTCAAAAAAATCCATTCTAAGAAGCTGTTAGAACTCTTACTCACTCCTATTCCTGTAGCAACACCCCAAGTACGGGGCCGGATTTAGCATTTTTGCGCCCCTAGGCCCAAATAATTTTCCGCCCCTTAGTCTGGTCACAGTTACTTTCCTTCAAACCTTTATTAAAAACTATATCATGCCCATAGGCCTAAGTTAATTGCTTGAATACCACTCCTCGTCGTAATCATTGAAAGTTTTTTTTTGTTGAAGAATTGCCTTGTTTAGCCTTAACAAAATGCCGTTTTAAACATTTTTTGCAATTTTATGCCTTTAATAAATGCTCACGTTTGTGGCCGTGGGACTGAAACAAAAAACTCAACCCACCGAGCATTCCTGCAAAAAAACATCGAATTGGTTCCAATTCCAGGCCCAAAAACATGAACTCCATTCAGCACGTGATAACATAGATTAAACATACTGCTTTAGTTGATTTGTCATCGTTTTGGATTAGCCTAGCTGAAAACAAATATTTTTATTTAAGGAGTATGTTTTATGTATGTTATTTGAACGTAGTTTATTCAAAATAAAACAATCCAATCAGTAACAATAGGTCGTCTCCTGTTTATATTACAAGAAATTAAAACACACATCATAGAACTAACCCTAAAATAACAAAAACAAAAATTCGTCAAAACTGACGTCCAGTGTCACCAAAATTAACTAGACATGAAAAAAAAATTGAATTAACAATGTCATAATAAGTCGACTTGAGTTATATCTTTGACTAATAATACAATAGTATTATAGACTTCTGTATCCAATAGTCAATGGTTATTTAATCTATGGTTGTACTGCATCTAGGTTATATTTCCAAAGCAAAACAGAATATTCCGGCCAACCATACCGATCCTTAGGTCTGAGCAGAAAATGACAGCATTTATGGTGCTTTGGAGGGTATTGATTTTTTCTAATATCTAATGCAAACTGAGATTAATATTTTTTTGTAAATTTTAAAGGTGAATTCATCGTTGTTTTAACATTGAACACAACGTAATATATTAAATTTAATATTGCTATTATACATTTTAACTTGATCCTGCAGATTGTTGTAAACTAATCAAAACATTACAGTAGTTTGTTTTGTGAGGTGAGGGTGGTAACAATGTCTAGCACGCATGCGCCCCTAATCACTGTGATCGGTAGTACCGAGTGGCAGTGCAGTGGCAATACGATGCGTACCCCTTGGGCCACAGAAAACATACTACTGGTAAAATGTTTTTTGTGCTTGGGCGCTCGTCAACGTCAACATCCCTACAGCTTACTCCCGTTTAACCAAGGTTCGTTACCAATTATGTAACGAAATGATGCGTTATTCTGAAAAATAGTTTAAATTTCCTAACAATTATTTCTTCTTATGAACTTCAGAATCACAACTCTATATTAAGCATATTTTTTTATCAACTATGACTCTTTATTTTTATTTTTAGATATATAAAAAAAATCCTCACAGCCGTGCGCCCTCTGGGACCTTGCGCCCATAGGCCCGGGCCTACCGGGCCTATTGGGAAATCCGGCCCTGCCCAAGTAACTTTAGTCCCTCCAACAATCACTGTTTTCCTTGATCAATTCAAGACCTGCCTCCGACTTCCTCACTTGGTTCCTCATCTTAATCAGAGTATCCTAAGACTTAGTGGCTGTTGTTCTATTGGATGTCCAATGCATATTTGTTTTATCATCTAGTCTAGTTCATTTCTCTTTCTCCCCTTTCCCTAGCCACCTTAATCTGCTTCTTATCATTATCACTGCAATATCTTAGTATTTGTAAAATTCTGGGAGCTCCTGATTCCTTATAGGCCACCCTCCAATATCATTAATTAGTGCAAACATACTGTTTAAAACAGATATAAATATCATTCAGCAAAACAAAACATAGATAATGGTATTGTTGAGTTGTTAAACAGATTTTTTCCTTTCAGATCTTTGTGGTACGCCAGGCTACCTCGCTCCAGAAGTTTTGAAGGCAAACATGTTCGAAAGTACTCCAGGCTATGGGCAACCTGTTGACATGTAAGATGTAATTTTTTCACAAATGTTGCTATAGAAGTAGCTATTATTATAACATTTATGGTTGGACCTAGTTAATTCCGAGTCCATATAGTTTTTAAGGTCCCCAGAAGCCAGAAACACGTTTTGTTAAAATTAAGGGTGTAACATAGAGCACAAGGGTCTAGGTTTTTAGGATTTTTTGGAGAGGATAGCAGCCTTCCCAGAATGGGAAAGAGTCCAAAATTGCACAGGAAACACAAAACTTTACACTATATACACAAAAAATTAGAATACCTATTTCACTGTCACTGACAGCATTTTCAACTAAGGAGGAGAGAGCTAATTCCTTAGTTGAAAATGCTGCCAGTGACAGTGAAATAGGTATTCTAATTTTTTGTGTATTAAAGTGTAAAGTTTTGTGTTTCCTGTGCCATTTTGGACTCTTTCCCATTCCAGGAAGGCTGCTATCCTCTCAAAAATCCTTTTTGTTAAAATTGTATGATATATATATATTGTTGGGGTATGTATGTGCTATAGGCATAACTCTCTGGAAAATTGTCTGCTTTTGATGAAGTTTGGGTCAAACGAGTAAACTAAAATCATAATTAAGATTGCAAACCAACCCAATCTGACAACAAGCAAGAGGCTTTATACTCTGGGCTAAGCTTTAATAAAATGTCCAAACTGTGAGTGTTGTCCTAAATTAAGGTCCCCATCAAGCTCCTGACACAGTCAAGCCCCGGAGACCAACGTCTTGTTTATTCCACAACTATTCTAGTGGATTTCTACCCCTAAGGGACGATTAGTCTTGTTTTAGTATTCAAAAACATTGTATAAGAATGTTGACACTCCTGCCAAGAATGGCCAAAATTAGGGAAAGATTGCATGGATCACAGTTTGACATAACGAGAGTGATTGTCATAAAATAAAGAACGTCTCTATAAGACTATGAAGGACAACGGCCAGCCCTGTATGTAGACACCAATTAGCAAGCACAATTCCTCAGATCGAATCACTGTCTATGGAAACTGATGAATACCCCCTGCCGGGCCTCGTTGAGCCAAGGTGTTCGGCCTTTCACAAACTCCCTATACCACTAATATACAGTTTCTGCATCGAAAAACTTGTCTACATACACATCTGTCAACTGGAAACCGTAATCAACAGGGCTTGATTCACTTCCCATAGAAACATAATTACAGAACAAGAATCATACTTAGCGGGATATACATATATGTGTGTGTGAGCGTGTTAACTCAAGCAAAAGTTATCCGATTTTGATGAAATTTTGTACAAACGTGTAAACCTACGTTTATTCAAACGAGTTCACAAACCAGCATGATCGGACTATGGGAAGGGGGTTTATGGGGAGTTTAATTCGGTAAAAATTGGTTTTCCCCATTTTTGACCCTATAAACATAAAATTTCACAATTTCTTTCCAACCAATTTTGTAGTCGTTATAAACAAAATAATTTTTTATATTGAAGGGTTGTTGTATGCCTAACAGCTACAGAGATAATTCAAAAATTGTAAATTTAAAATTCTCATGTTATTCTTATGGAGATTAATCACTGTTGTAGTTTGCTTGTTAACGGGTATATTTTAACCAAATTAGGCAATTTTGTTTATTTCATACTAAGCTATTAACATTTCAATGCTAAGGTATCAGCAAACCTAAGTAGGTACTCATTAAAATTAATGTTATTTAAATAGAAAACAAATCTGACAATTTTAATTGAAACTAAGCTAAATCACTTAGGGCTCTGCCCCAGAAGCCTTTAAAGATCCCTCCAAAGAGTTGTTTACATTTTGGCCATGCGAATAATACTTTTTAATAAAACAGCTGTTCCTTTTTAAATTGTATTTCAAACAACACATATTTATTGGGAGTTACTGAATTCTACCAAATAAGTATTTGCAATGTTATTTTCTGATTTTAAAATTGATTTTCCTCTTTATCATGTCATGTTTTGCAATATAACGTTCCATTACGAAATCAGTGGAAAATCCTTTTATCACAGCAATTCTTAAATTATTTCTTATTGAACTATCTTATATCTTTTGTACGGGTTGGTGTCTGCCTTTTTCACCACTTATGCCAAAATTTTATCATATTATTCTACACATATCAAATACTAGCTGTTGTACCCGTGCTTTGCAACGGGAAGAGGACATAAAATAGAAACATTTTAATCTTTACATCTGTTGCATATTTACACATCTGCCAACGCTTTTAGAAACAAAATTCAACTTTTATGGCCTTAACAGAAACGTTTAAGTTATGACTTTTAAATCTGGTAAGTAGTGAATACCACCATTTTGGTTTTGATTAATTTTTAATCTTGTAATATTTATAATTTGTGTGCTTGACCACTAGATAGCAGACAAGACATGTTTCTTGCTTGTAAGAGCTCTTTCCACGAGCACGGGCTTGTAGTCCATTATTTGGGAGGATAATTATTCTTAAGTCTATAAATGTATTTTTTGTATATATTTTTTATCTTGAATAAAGTGGTTTTATTCGACTGCTGGCGGTTGGTTCTCGTCGAAGTAGGGACAACCCTCAAAGTATAAAAATGTTTTTAAATCTTAGCTAAAACAGTTGATAAGACCCTTTTTAGCGTATTCCCCATATATTTTGTGCAACCTACTCGATAAGCTATTACCGCAGGTCTCATGGTAAGATCTAGACCCAGGAACGATTTACTTTTTTGTTTTAAGGTCCCCAGAGGCCAAAAACACTATCCGTTCAAATTCATATATATACGGGGTGTATATAAAGTCCCGCATGGACTCTGCTAGCTAAGCCCTTTAAAATGATGTGCATATTGACCTTTGCTCCTATTTAAGATTTCCTTCTGACTCCTTGCGGGACGTCCCCATGATATGATAGAAAATTCACAGTTCCTTGAAAAAGTAGATTTTTAGGTGTGTTGTAGATGTACCAAATCTTATTGATTTATCTGTTGTCGTTTAGAAAATATTAAGCCCGTGCGAGACTTTATATACACCCTGTATAATTGTCCGTTAGCGCAATAACTCAAGCAAAAATTATCCGATTTTGATGAAATTTGGTACAAACGTGTAAACCTACATTTATTTAATACTAAGCTATTGACATTGCAATAAAAAAAAAACACATCTCAATATCTTCCCTGTAGCAGCAAAATTAAGACCTCACTAAAATTAATGTTAATTGAATAGGAAATAATCTGAAAATTTTTATGGAATATTTTAGTAGAAATCCAGCCAGGTAAATGGAAATTCGCTTAGTCTGCAGGTTTGCTGCGGCGAGAGTATTTTGGTTGTTGGATTGGGTTGTTTGCAATCTCAATGAACTTCAACACAACTAGATTATTTTATTCAACTTTTTCTGAATTTATTGGTTACTGAGATTTTAAACACAATGTTTTGTTTCCCATGTTAAGCATAACTCCTTGAATTATCAATGGCAAAATATATAACAATTGTCATTAGTCATAAAGTGCTGTGTTATCTCCATAGTAATTTTAAAAATATACCTAATTTTATCATGATTTATTTTCCTTTCAGGTGGGCGTGTGGAGTTATCATGTATACTCTGTAAGTCTACTTTATTTCTCATTATGCTAGTTAACGATAATGAACCTTTGATTCATCATCTAATTTTTACCTTAAATGTAGTATATTATCAAATTTATAGGCCTACTATATTTACAAACTTACAGGGTGTCCACCGACCGGGAAATCTGGGAAAACCGGGAATTATGCGTGAAATTCATATTTTACCGGGAATTTTCAATTTGCCACGATCGCGCATGAAAATGACAACGACGATGACGTTTCCGTGACCGCGGGAGACGACGATGATGTCCAAACGGCCGTGGGATTTTGCCGCGATCCCGCATGACGATGATGACGTATCTGTGACCGCGGGAGCAGACGATGACGTTTCCGTTACCGTGGGTGACGACGATGACGTTTCCGTGACGGCGGGAGCAGACAATGACGTTTCAGTGACCGCGGGAAATGACGATGACGTTTCCGTTGTGGTTATGTTGACTACAGGTACACAGTAACTCAACTCACCTACTCATCTACTCAAGCAGCATATAAGGTGTGCAGTGGCATACAATTCTTCTGGTTATGTTGACTACAGCTACACAGCAACTCAACTCACCTACTAAGCTACTCAAGCAGCATATAAGGTGTGCATTGGCATACAACTGTTGTTGTTGTGTTGACAGTAACTCAAATCGCCTACAGCTACTCAAGCAGCGTATAAGGTGTGCAGTGGCATACAACTGTTGTGGTTGTGTTGACAGTAACTCAAATCGCCTACAGCTACTCAAGCAGCGTATAAGGTGTGCAGTGTTATACAACTGTTGTGGTTGTGTTTATTTATTTATTTTGTATACGGCAAACACCATTTTACATTTCACATTGCAATTATATACTATACAGATGGCCAAAAAAAGATGACGTAATAATACATGCGACCATTACAACTATCTGCTATACCTACACTCAATTAACAAAACAAAGTTGAGAAAATAAATATATGATAAATATCACAGCAAGTGGTAATAAAGACTAGTTAACATGCAGGAACAATAATACTATAAATATTAACAAAGTAGAGACTAAATATAAGTAAACCCAAAATTATGAAACACTACAAAATAAATACATAGTATGGCGGCAAAAACAGCAAATTTACAGAAGCGAACAATGTACAAAAGGCACGGTAAACTCTGAAGAAAAATAAAAAAAAAACTTAACAATAAAGGTAACAACAAGATAGACCATAAATATTAATAAATATTAAAAAGTAATGCACAGAAGTGAGGGGAGTCGACGGCCTAACACTACCACACACTCTTGAACCACACACAGAAACATGCACTCACTGGCTCGGAAGTGAGGGGAGTCGACGGCCCCAACACTACGTCATCGCCACACTCCTAACGAAAAGCTAATAAAAAAAAAATCAAACATGCACATGCTCCTCTGACGAGTAGAAGTTGGTTAGCTCCTTCCTAAGACGATTCTCGGAGAACTGAATCAGGTCGATGTAACTTGGCAGGCTGTTTCCCAGACGATGAAGGCGAGGCAGAGCACTGTGGTAAGAGTACAGTTTCGAACAATGAGCTCTCTCAAAGAGTCCTCTGGATCGAACCACCCGAGCACAACGAAAATCAACCCTGCTCAGCAAATCTGGTGAATCGACCGAGGCTGTGATGATCTTCCTTAAGAGCATCAGATCAAAGATTTTGCGTCTCGAACTCAGAGGAAGAAGTCCAAACCGACGTTCCATCTCATCCAGTGGTACTTCAAGGTAGCGAAAGCCCAGACTCACTCCAAGTACTCGGAGAAATTTTCTCTGTACACCCTCGAGAAGATCAACATGGCATATCAGGTATGGTGACCAAACTGGCAAGCAGTACTCCAACAAAGGGCGGACCGGCTGCACATACAAAGTCCTTAGGGCATGAGGTGAAAACCCATCTCGAGACATTCGGACAACAAATCCCAGAGCAGAATAAGCCTTCTTACTTATGTTTCTTAAGTGTGGTTCTGGACTTAGATTCGAGGAAACAGTTACTCCGAGATTTCATTTCATTTCATATAACTTTATTCATTAAAGTACAATACATAGATACAGGAATGGCGTCAAGAGTAATTTAATAAAACTAACTAACTAAAATACTCATCATTATCATGCATGGCATAACAACATACCATCAATATTAATAGCTATTCAAATCAAATAAATTAAAACAAGCAGTGCAATATGACAGTTTATACATGAAAATATCAAAATTAAAAATATAGATAAAATTATTTTAAAACAAAACCAAAAGTTTCAATTGATATGAAACAGAGCAATTAATAACTTGAAGAACTAAAACTCTTCAAAGGAGTACATAGCCTTGTTGATAAGAAACTTTTACAATTTTGATTTAAATTTATTTTTGGAAGTTTCTAATTTGATTTCTTTAGGAAGTTTATTATAAAATTTGGAACCGGCATATTTAGGTGTCTTCGTAAAAAGTTGCAGAGTATGTGAGCTTGTGGCCAGGTTTTCTCGATTTCTAGTGAAGTAATTGTGATAGTCTCCAATAAGTTGTAATTCATTAAATCTGTCTTTTACTGATAATACTGTTTCATAGACATACATTCCATAAACAGTCATAATATTCTCAGTTTTAAAATATTCTTTGACTGAAGTTCTGTGTTTTAAATTGCACAAAATTCTAATAGCTTTCTTTTGCTTTTTTAGAATTGATTTTAATTTTTTCTTTTTTGCTGCACCATAAAGTGAAACTCCAAATGATATGATTGAATGTATGTACGAAAAATATATAATTTTTAAAGTTTCCTTTTCACATAGGGGTTTTAATCTTGTTAGCGCATAAAGGCCAGATGAAATTTTAGAAAGTAACTGATCAATATGATGATTCCACTTCAAATTTTCATCAATTTCTAATCCCAAGAATTTAATGTGGTCTTTATTTTGAATTATGTTGTTATTAACTACAATTTTTGGCAGATTTTGCGGTTTAGTTTTTCCTGCTTGGAAACACATAAAATTAGTTTTATCTGTGTTCAAACGCAAATTATTCGAATTAAAAAAACTGTTAAGTAATAATATATCAGAATTGGCCTTGGCTTCAAGTTCAGCATAGGTTCCTGCGGCTATTTTTAAATTTGCATCATCAGCATATAGGCAAAGCTTGCTAAAATCACTGAGTTGAGGAAAATTTCTCAAATAAAAGATGAATAAAAGAGGGCCTAGGATCGATCCTTGGGGCACCCCATATTTTACTTCCCGAGTACAAGAATTGTAAGACATTTTATATTTTTTGTTATTACAGTGACTCAGTTCTACGTATTGTTTCCTATCAAAAAGATATGACTTGAACCAGTTCAAAGTAGTACTATTTAGTCCACTACTACTGAGCTTTGAAAGCAACAACTCATGAGAAATTGAATCAAAAGCTTTACTGAAGACCATGAACAACCCTACCACTTTAGATTTACTCTCTAAGCTATCGGATTCAATGAAAGCTGTGGCAGCTGTTATGACAGATCTGCCACTTCGGAATCCATGTTGGCAGTCATCAAATGTACCATTATTTTCAAAGAAGCATACCAGTTGGTTATAAACAACCTTTTCATAGATTTTTGAAATTGAAGGCAGCAAAGCAATAGTCATTGAATAGTCATTTATTCAGTCTTTAAACAATACATTATTGTAATTGACATCGTCATTATTATTGTAAAAAGATATAAGATGCAATACTTATAATTAATAAAATTTGACATGAAAATTCCAAAATATAGGCTGCCCTTAGTTTAACATTTAACAGGTTTAAAATATTTATTTTTTTAAATAGGCAAACTTAACAAACTTAAATTAGGCTAAGAATAATAGTGAATAATAGTGGATCTTTCTTAAAAAGGCTAATGGTTATCACAGGTCTAACAATGAACATAGAGGGACAACATTTCTAACATTAGGCTATCACAGATGGAATATGGTAAAAAACATATCAAAATAGTGAACATGAAATATATGAAAATTAATTACAGTAATAAAAATCCTAGCCTAACTTAAAAACAAAATTTCTAACATTATCACAGATGGAATATGGTAAAAAAACATATCAAAATAGTGAACATGAAATATATGAAAATTAATTACAGTAATAAAAATCCTAGCCTAACTTAAAAACATTTAACATTAGCAAAAAATGAGATCACATTCAAAAAATTCCTCAATTTTGTAAAATGGGTGAGATGAAAGCCACATAGTTAATTTTCTTTTAAAGACACTTAACGGCAAGGACTTGACTTGGGGATGAAGCTTATTAAATAATTAATACCTAAAACAAAATGACTGTTTGCAGTTTTCTGTAGCCTACAGTGAGGTACATCAACTAGACCCCTATTCCTTGTGTTATAACCATGAATGTCTTGGCGCAAATCATACTCTTTTTCCTTTTTCTTAACATTAATCAGACAATGCAGGATAAAAACATTAATGACAGTTAATATACCAGTGCCCACAAATAACGGTTTACAATGTGCTCTTCGGCGAGATCTAGTTATGATTCTCACAGCCTTCTTTTGAATTAACAATACATTATTTACATGGGTACTATTTCCCCATAACAAAACACCATAACTTAAAATTGAGTGAAAAAAAGCATAATACACAGACTTTAAATAATTCTGAGGCAGACTAGAGCTAAGACATTTAAGAAGATAAATAAACCTAGACAACTTACCACTAATGAAATCAATGTGTTGAGACCAGGTCAAACAGTTGTCAATCACTAAACCTAAAATTTTTATGTCATTTGGTTCATTGTAATCCTCGACTCTATTTCTAGTCTGGCAGAGTAAGTGTTGAGTTTTATTCTCATTAATAATCAAACCATTAGCACTAAACCATTGCTTGGCTTCTAAAATAGTATTTTTGGCAATATTAGACAAGACATTTTTATCATTGCTTATAGTAAGAAAGGTTGTGTCGTCTGCAAACATTGTAGTTGAAGAAAGGGACACATTGGCAGGTAGGTCATTAATTGATAAAAGGAATAATAAAGGCCCCAAGATAGAACCCTGTGGTACTCCCATTATTACATCCAGACATCTTGAACGATCACCCTTCAACTCAACAAACTGAGATCTTCCATGCAAGTATGATTCAAAAAACTTTAAACACAAACCTTTAATGCTGTAAAAACTTAATTTATCTAATAACACTGAGTGATCTACACGATCGAATGCCTTGCTCAGATCACAAGCAGTAATCTGAGCGAAGCTCAGATATATCAATCAGATATATATCAGATATATATCAATCGGTCTATCTTTCACTGTAGAGGATCGGTGGAGAGTCGAACCAAATAAGGTATAGTTGAATACCGTTACATTCGTGCGCCGAGAGAAAGAGAGTACAACGCACTTAGATATGTTCAACTCCATCTCATTCTCCGAGCACCACCGCAGCACATTGTCCAAGTCACTCTGCAGCTCCTCACAGTCAAAGTCCGTTGTTACTTCCTTATAGATTTTAGCATCGTCTGCAAACAGCAACATTCTTGAATGCTTGACAGCATGAACTAGGTCGTTAATGAAGATTGAAAACAGTACAGGACCCAAAAGAGAGCCCTGTGGCACTCCAGATAGCACAGGAAAGGCTTCAGATTCAGACCCATTATATCTCACAATAAGGCAGCGTCCACTAATATAGCTCCGAAACCACCTCAGCATATACTCAGCCACTCCCAAAATACCAAGCTTTGCCATAAGGTGATCATGGGTGATTCTATCGAATGCCTTCGAGAAATCTATATACACACTATCCACCTGGTGGTTTCTGTTGAAAGCTGAGATAATGTCGTCATGGTATGTTATTAAGTTGGCCGTTGAGGATCTGCCACTATAGAATCCATGTTGAGCTGTAGACAGAAAACTTCTGGCAAAGAAAGACAGCCGAGTAAGAACCAGAGACTCAAACACTTTTGCAAGCGTTGGCTGAATCGCTATAGGCCTGTAATTCTTGATATCCGAGGGATTGCCACTCTTTAAAATTGGTACAACGAAGCTTGTCTTCAGGCAGTTAGGGAAAACACCAGATGAAAGAAATGAATTAAAGAAGATTGTTATGTGCGGTGCAAGAATACAGCTACAGTACTTGAGTAGCGATGGAGAAATCTCATCGGGTCCTGCTCCTTTATTAGCATTCAGAGAGGACAAGACAGCTTCAACTTCTTTACATGATACAGAAAACCCAGTAAGAGATGAGAGAGTTGTAATTGAGTCTTCATATGAGGGAGACCCTGATGGTGGTCTAAAGACAGACGAGAAATGTTCAGCAAAAAGTCTGCAGATGTACTGAGGCGTGTCGGCAGTTACATTATTCAGGTACATCGAAGATACAGCCTTGGAAGTCTTCCTGGTGTTATTAATGTGACCCCAGAATGCCTTAATATTTTCTTGCATGGAATCTTCTACCCGATTGATGTAGTTTCTGTAGCAAATCACAGTGAGTTGTTTACATTGAGTTCGTACACGACAGAAATCCATATAAATTTGTAAGTTTAAAGTCCTTTTGTACTCTCTATGAAGTAGTTTTTTTTTGCAGAACTAGTCTCCTCAAGTCCTGAGAAAACCAACAAGGAAATGTAGATTTACCAAGACATTTTAGTGGAGTGAAAGATTTTATTAGGAAGCTTAGCCTGGAACAAAAAGCCGTAAATGACGATTCCATGTCCTCGACACAACTCAGTAATGGATACTCCCAATTTTGTAGATTATTCAATATCTAGCGGATAGACGCACTAAAACAAATCATTCTAGTAAAAGGACATTTAATTTACAGAGAATAGTTAAGTAGTGTAATCCACTAGATTCAAATCAGAAAAACTGTTGTTAAAACTGTTGTTACCTAGGTTGCTAGGATAACAAAAAAATAAACAAATGATTAAAGTAAATACAGAACACATGGTTATTGTGTTAGACAGTTTAGTGGCACCACATTAGCCCCCTGCGGAGTCTGGAAGACCGGGCACTTTAAATTTCACAGTACGACCAGATCGGGTCACGTAAGGCTTGGGTTGGCTTGAGAGTAGGGTCTTGAGTGGGAACACTGTGGAGGGTGGATTTCTGGAATGTTTATTATGGATGGGTGTATGTGTTGAAGGAGTAAGATCTTGCAATAGATACGCGGGCTTTACTCTGTCCAACGTCACCTTCACACGTTTACCACGATGGATTATAGTCATAGTTTTATCATCACGAGATACCACGGGAAACGGTCCAGTATAAGGTGGTTGTAGTGATCGTCTAACAGAGTCATCTCCCAAAAATATGTGAGTACACCGTTTTAACTCCTGAAAAACGAAGGTCTTTGGTTTATCATGCCAAGATGTGGGCACAGGTCTTAAATTTGACATGTGTCGACGTAAGCGAACTACATAGTCAGCCGGGTCCTCCTCACGAGTTATGTCTTGAGGGAGGTCTAGAAGTTCTCCAGGTAGACGGAGTTGGTGGCCAAAAACTAATTCGGCAGTAGATGCCTGAAGGTCTTCACGATATGCGCTGCGAATGCCGAGTAGTACGATGGGAAGTGCTTCAAGCCATGTTGAATCATTGTGGCACATGAGAGCTGCCTTAAACTGCCGATGGAATCTCTCGACTAAACCATTAGCACAAGGGTGATAGCCGCAAGTTCTGATTCGCTCTACACCGAAGGTCTTTCCAAGGGCACGAAATAATGCTGACTCAAATTGGCGTCCTTGATCAGTTGTGATGCGCAAGGGTGAGCCGTAACGGGAAAACCAGCACATCACCAGAGCCTCAGCTACTTCTTCTGCGGTGATGGTTTTCAATGGATGAACTTCTGGCCATCTGGTGTAGCGGTCGATAGCTGTTAGGCAATATTTGTATGGTCCGGATGGTGGAAGTGGTCCAATGATGTCAATGTGAACATGATCAAATCTTGATGATGGGAGTGAAAACGATCCATGGGGTGTAAATACATGACGGGAGATCTTAGCACGTTGACATTTCTCACAGGCTCGGGCCCAGTTTCGACAGTCTTGTTGAATTTGGGGCCAAACAAAGCGATTAGAAACAAGTTTTGCCGAAGCTTTGATGCCAGGGTGACTTAGATTGTGTATAGAATTAAAAACTGAGCGTCTAAGGGGCTCAGGGACAAAGGGTCGTTGTACTGAAGTTGTTGTGTCACAGTATACATCAAGGTCTGTTCCAAGAATTTTGACAAGCTTCAAATTAAGAGATGTCTCTCCCTTAAGGATCTCTTGTAGCTCAGGGTCAGAGTCTTGATGATGTGCCAAAGTTTTGGCATCTACAATGCTGGGAGCCGTAGTTGACAATGAATCTACACGAGAAAATGCGTCAGCTACTAGGTTGGCCGATCCAGAAACATGTCTTATGTCTGTAGTGAATTGTGAAATGAATGTTAGTTGGTTTTGCTGAACAGGAGGTAGTTTTTCACGTTTTTGACTGAAGGCAAATGTTATTGGCTTGTGGTCTGTGAAAACTATGCAATGATTTGCCTCAAGGTAGTGACGAAAGTGACGAATGGCTGCATATACAGCGAAAAGCTCACGGTAATAGGCTGGCCAAAGGGATTGTTTTGGTGTCAGTTTCTGTGAAAAGAAAGAGAGAGGTTCCCATGTTTTATTGTCAACCATCTGCTGGAGAGCAGCTCCTACATGGGTACTCGAGGCATCACAGAACAATGCGAGAGGGGCCTTGTGGTCAGGGTGAACAAGCAAGGTAGCATTGGAGAGATGTTCTTTGCAGGATAAGAATGCAGCATCCAATTCAGGAGTCCAATTTACAGGTTGGTTTCCACGTAGAGATGAGAGGGCATCATGGAGAGCTGCTTGTTGCTTGGCTGCTGAAGGAATGAATCTGCGGTAGAAATTCAACATGCCGAGAAAACGACGCAAACCTTTTGCAGTAGAGGGACGGGTGAATTGTTGCAGAGCCTCAACACGTTCAGGAAGTGGTAGAGTACCAGCAGATGATACCTCATATCCTAGGAAGGTAACCTTTGGAGCTTTCAAAACAGTCTTATTTACGTTAACGAGTATGCCATAATCAGAAAACCGATTGAATAGAGTTCGTAGATGGGCTTCATGTTCAGTCTCATCCTTAGAGAAAACTAAGACGTCATCTATATAAGGAAAGCAGAAGTCTAAACCAAAAACTACTTCATCGATGAAACGCTGAAAAGTTTGTCCTGCGTTGCGGAGGCCAAAGGACATGAAGGGGAATTCAAACAATCCAAAGGGGGTTGTAATGGCTGTCTTCGGGATGTCTTCAGGGTTGACAGGGATTTGTGTGTAGGCCTTCACTAGGTCGATCACAGAGAAATACTTGCAACCTCTGAGAGAATGGGTGAAATCGTGGATATGTCTAACAGGATATCTGTCAGGAATAGTCCTAGCGTTGAGAGCACGGTAGTCTCCACAGGGGCGCCATCCATCAGGTTTCTTAGGGACCATGTGAAGGGGTGATGACCAAGGTCCATCAGATCGACGTGCAGTACCATCGGTGAGCATGGCATCAAACTCGGCTTTGGCTATAACAAGCCGATCAGGAGCGAGTCGACGTGGACGAGATGAAACTGGGGGGCCAGGGGTCGTTTTGATGAAATGCAAAGTTGAATGGAGCACTTTTCTTGGTGTACCAGAGGGTCGGGTAATCATGGGAAATTCTGCCAGTATTGATGAAGTTGGAGAATTGGGTGTGATAGTTTTTATGCTGAAATGAGGGATTGAGGTACATTGACAAAGAACAGAAAGGTTTGTTACACTGTCAATCAACCGTTGATTACGACAGTCAGGAAGCAATCCAAAGTGTGCTAAAAAGTCAGAGCCTATAATCGCTGTATTAACATCAGCAATGACAAAATTCCATGTAAAAGCTCGTCTCAGCCCTAAGTTTAATGTTAATGTCATCATACCGTAGGTGTGAATGGCAGAGTTGTTTGCTGCACGAAGTTCATATTCAATACGCTTTTGGTTCTTACAAACAAATGATTTAGGGAGACAGCATATGTCAGATCCAGTGTCAATTAAAAATTTTGTATTGGTAGTCCGGTCGATGATTTGTAGGCGGCGCCCTCCAGCTTGGCAGTCAGCTGACGCCATCACTGGCTGCCTTTGGAGTTTGTTGGAGAAGTGAAATTGCATGGTGGAATGCACTTCTCAGCTTGATAGCCAAAACGCTTGTGGTACCAGCATAGATTGGTTTGCTCTGTAGTGTCAGAGGAGCTACCTGCGTGATAACGACTACTAGACAAACTCCTCTGACGTGACCTAGGTCGCCTGTCACGTAGGGAATCAACATCTTTACGCATATTTTTCATTTGCAACTCCAAAGCAGATAATTTTGATAAAACTTCAGTTAATTTTGGGTCATCAGAAAATGAAGATTTAGGATTTGGTGAATTAACGGCATTCAAAGATGTAGGCATACTAGTGAGAGAATGGCAAAAAGATGCGTTAGGTTGGACTGCTAGAATTTTGTCGGCAGTAATTGCAAGTGTGTCAGTTTGGGCACTTGTTTGGACTTGCAAAATACTTTGTACATGAGCAGGAAGTCTCTGCATCCAAATAGTTTTCAGTAAACTATCTTGGATTGTGGTCGAACCTACTAGTGATCGAAGGTGGCGTAGGAACTGAGAAGGAGTTTTGTCACCTAGTTCCTCCTCCATCAATAGCTGACGAATGCGTTGCTCCTCAGATAGAGACAACCGTCTGATTATTTCAGACTTAAGAGTAGAGTAAGGAGTTTCAACAGGTGGATCTATTATAAGATCCTCCACTTCATTAGCATAGCGCTCATCAAGATGTGAAATGACATAAGAGTATTTAGTTGTTTCACTCGTAATGTGAGCCAGTGTAAACTGAGCCTCAACTTGGGCAAACCAGAGCCTTGGTTTCTCTTTCCAGAATGGTGGAAGTTTTATGCTTACCCGGTGGATGTGATGATCTTCATGTCGTTCGTCGGAATGGGCTGTATGATCTGGCTGATGCTGTGGTAGAACTGGTGGAAGATCAGGTAGGTTGGCTTCTTGAGGATGTACAGAAATGTGATTTTGTTCTTGTCTTCCATTCAAATCTTGAAGTTGTCTTTGTAGGTTGGCATTCTCACTCTCTAATTGAGCTAGGCGCTCCAAAAGTTCTTGGTCCATGGCGTAAAACGATAATTTGGGGAAAGGTGAAAAATAAATGAAGTTTTGGTAGAAGGTTGAAATTTAATGCAGGAAAAACATCAATTTAGTTTGAAATAATTTACTTGTTAGTCGGGGTCACCATTTCTAGCGGATAGACGCACTAAAACGAATCATTCTAGTAAAAGGTCATTTAATTTACAGAGAATAGTTAAGTAGTGTAATCCACTAGATTCAAATCAGAAAAACTGTTGTTAAAACTGTTGTTACCTAGGTTGCTAGGATAACAAAAAAATAAACAAATGATTAAAGTAAATACAGAACACATGGTTATTGTGTTAGACAGTTTAGTGGCACCACAAATATTTCTTCTTTGTTGCTCTTGTTGAAGTATAGCTTGTATGTTATGTTTCTTGACCGTAATCTACCCGGGCATTTAATTTCAATCTCAAGGGAAGGGTGATGTGATTCAACCGGAACCAAAGGATCCAAGGCCTGAGTAACCTCAACATGCTCCAAAGATGAGAAAACGAGATCCAGTAAAACTCCACGGTCGTTTTTGATGCCATTAAATTGCTGAAGTTCAAAAAGTTGAGCTAAATTGAGAATGGGAACAGAATTTGGATCAAATATAGTATTGTCGGTATCATCCCATATAGTATCAGGTAAGTTGAAATCCCCAACCAGAAGAATGGGACCATTAGAACCACTTGAAAGCATAATTTCTTCACATGCAGAACAAAACTGGAGATTTTGATTAACAGGCTTGTTTGGAGGAAGATACACAGCACTGAGGAGCAGATAGGAATTTGATAATTCTATAAGCGTAAAAACACATTCAACAGACTGTATTGGGGGGAAAAGCTCCCTGCTAACCAATCTATTACTTATGGCAACAAGAACTCCACCACCACTCAGCTTTTGGGAAGTCCCTTCAGATCGGTCACATCGATAAACAGCAAAGTCAGTGAGACCCAGCTCAGCATCACTTATCTCAGGTATTAAGTTGGTTTCCACTAAAACAATTATATCATAATCATGGGTTACTATAGAAAGCTTCAACTGATTTAATTTACTTCTCAGTCCATTAACATTCTGGAAGTAGATATTATTAATTTCGACATCGTTTCAGACTTTACTCGTTTTTTGAAGAACCTTTCACAATGTTTGGAACTCCATTGATGTGTTTGATGGTTAGACTTTCTTCTCCCTTTTTCTTACGTTCTTCAAGCTCACTCCTAATTTTCTTCAGGTACTCACATTCCTTTACCGTACGATCTCTTCCTATAGACAGGCCCTCATATGCAGCATCAAGAGTAGATACAACGTCCTGAGAGTACTTTATGTTGAATGTTTTTGCATCATTAGCTGATCCAAACACAACTTTAAGAGGGCGAACCTTGCCACGTACGAATTTCCCAAGCCTATAAGATCTTATCCGGCCAGTATCAAGATCGACATCCAAGGCCGAGACTATATTTTTAATATGTTGGTTGTCTTGGTCTTGCCTTTCCTTAGGGGATGCACCAGTGGGTTCCTTCAAATTGTGTACCAGAATATTAGCAGCTCGCTGAGACCTGTCATTAAGCTCACCAATGAGACATTCCGTATTAGTATGACCACCAGAAGTGCTCATCGTATTTAAACTCTCCTCCAGGGCAGAAATCCTAGTCTCCAGAGGCAGCAAGTCTAGGTTTAAGAGCAGAAATCTTAACACTAAGATCCTTTATGTCCTCATGTATAGGTACAATATCGTCATTCTTGAGTGAATCGACTTTCTTAATAAGCTGATCCATCTTCCCTGTGAGTTCATCAATTTGCGTTATTAATTGAACCATAGGACCCTTGATAGCCTCATCGCAATCAACCCGGTTGGAGTTCCATTTCAGTTTCTTATTTCCCGCAAACTTTGCATACTCAGCAGGTGGCATCTTTATACAATCAATGTGAAACCATCGTTCACAGTAACTGTCACAACCTATGGCTTTTTCATCATCCATTACCTTTTTCATACAAACAATACATGCTCCTTCAATGTTCATCATGGTGATTTGATTTTTGTATAGTATAGCTTCTTAAGACCAATTTGAAACAGATAAGTCCGTGCCAATACAGATGCAAGCGGAGAAGACAAATCCTTAAATCTGTTTGTTGGTAGGTATTGTATATAGTACTCTTTGTAGTAACAACAACTATTGATCAAGATGGCAGTAGAAAAAAAAGTTTCATAGATTCATTGACATATGATTTTGAGCTGCCGACCAGACGAAACGAATCGGTGTTAGTGACGTTTGACGTTGACTGACAAGAGTGACATACAGGTGGTTGACAGAATGACAGATCTGATTGAGATTGTTTAATCCTGTTAATTCAAATTCAGTAGTGAATTAGATTAGATGTTTATTAATAGCTGTTAGATTTGTTATTTATAAAGACGGAAGGCCACATAGAACTCACGGCTCCAAGCAGAAACAATGCAATATATGTGAAGAACATACGAGTGAGTTAAGCATAGGAAATAAGCAGTTTAATGGGAGCACAATTCACACTAGAACCAAACAGGCGGCCATCTTGAGCGCAAAAAAAAGTGTTGACTACAGCTACTCAGTAACTCAAATCGCCTACTAAGCCACTCAAGCAGCATATAAGGTGTGCATTGGCACACAACTGTTGTTGTTATGTTGACAGTAACTCAAATCGCCTACAGCTACTCAAGCAGCGTATAAGTTGTGCAGTGGCTTACAACTCTTTTGGTTATGTTGACTACAGCTACTCAGTAACTCAAATCGCCTACTAAGCCACTCAAGCAGCGTATAAGTTGTGCAGTGGCATACAACTCTTTTGGTTATGTTGACTACAGCTACACAGTAACTTAAATCTCCTACTAAGCTACTCAAGCAGCATATAAGGTGTGCAATGGCATACAACTGTTGTGGTTGTGTTGACAGTAACTCAAATCGCCTACAGCTACTCAAGCAGCGTATAAGTTGTGCAGTGGCATACAACTCTTTTGGTTATGTTGACTACAGCTACTCAGTAACTCAAATCGCCTACTAAGCCACTCAAGCAGCATATAAGGTGTGCATTGGCATACAACTCTTTTGGTTATGTTGACTACAGCTACTCAGTAACTCAAATCGCCTACTAAGCCACTCAAGCAGCGTATAAGTTGTGCAGTGGCATACAACTCTTTTGGTTATGTTGACTACAGCTACTCAGTAACTCAAATCGCCTACTAAGCCACTCAAGCAGCGTATAAGTTGTGCAGTGGCATACAACTCTTTTGGTTATGTTGACTACAGCTACTCAGTAACTCAAATCGCCTACTAAGCCACTCAAGCAGCGTATAAGTTGTGCAGTGGCATACAACTCTTTTGGTTATGTTGACTACAGCTACACAGTAACTTAAATCTCCTACTAAGCTACTCAAGCAGCATATAAGGTGTGCATTGGCATACAACTGTTGTTGTTATGTTGACAGTAACTCAACTCGCCTCCTATCTACGAAGCTTCTCACCAGCTCAGTTTATTGTCAAATCAAATCAAATCAAAACATCTTTATTTTCCTTACATGTACATGGATACTAAAATAGTGTCAAGTATAAAGTACTAAACTAGCTTAAAGATATAAATACATTTTAAGTATGAATAGGTATTTATTCAATGAGTTCCTCCATTGTATAAGGCGCCTTTCCTATTAAATGTTTTTTTAATTTAGATTTAAATAATTTATAATTTGATTCCTCCTTTATAGAGGCAGGCAATTTCCTTAGAATTAGTGATCCAGCAAAAGTTGGTTTTTTTTTTTAGAATTCCAGCTTATAGGTTGAAGTTACAATATCCTTTTTATGTCTTGTATTGTAACTATGTGGCACAACTGGCTCATATTTTAGGCTGTCTCTTTTAGCTATACATGCTATTTCAAAAGTATACGCTGCAAAAACTGTTAAAATATTTAGATTTTTAAAGTGAGATTTAACTGATTCATCTTTTTTAAGGTGTAACATAGTTCTAATGGCTTTTTCTTGCATGATTAGAATTTTATTTAAATTTTTAAACGTAGTTGCCCCATATAGTCCAATGCCATAGTTTATGTGAGAATGAATAAGAGCAAAATATATTTTTTTAAGTGCATCTAAATTGCACAAATAAGACATTCTTTTCAATGCGTACACTCCAGAATTAAGCTTTTTTAATAATTTTTCAACGTGTTTATTCCAACTTAGATGTTCATCTACATAGAGACCTAAAAGTTTGGATTCAGAAAGTTGTTCTATTGATTCTGAATCAATGATCAAATTGGGTTCAAGTTTCTGTTTACTTTGTTTAGTCGAAAAGGACATAAAGTTTGTTTTTGTTGTATTAAGAATCAAATTATTATTTTTTAGAAATTGTTGTATATTATACAATTCTACAAAGGCCGAAATTTCCAACTCCTCCTTACTTTTCCCCGCCACTGTTAAATTTGAATCATCTGCATATAAACAAATCTTACTCTTTTGAGGATTAACAATACTTTTAGGCAATTCTTTTATATAACATAAAAACAAAATTGGTCCCAAAATTGAACCCTGTGGCACCCCCCACTTAATTCTACGTTTATGAGAGTTAAATGTAGTTAAATAATTGTTTTTGTTTGATTTTTTTTATTTCAACAAATTGCATCCGACCATCCAAATAAGATTGAAACCATTTTAATGGGACTCCCATTAAAACTCAACTGTCAACTCTCAAAAGTGACAGATATTGACCTGTTGTTGCCTCTCTGTTCAAAATCCTGTTAGTTACAGTGAAATATCTTAACTTTTATGATTAATGTAAATTGTAAAGTTTTTTATGCCTCAGTGGACTCTTTCGCATTCATTTAAGCCTGCTATACAAACAAAGATCCTTAATACCTGTGCGCTTTATTATAGCCTTAACCTTTTTACAAATTATTGATTCTTATGAGTCTACTTTTGTTATAGATTGGTTGGTTGTCCCCCGTTTTGGCACCGCAAGCAAATGGTGATGCTTCGTAACATAATGGATGGAAAATACTCCTTCACTTCCCCAGAGTGGACAGATATTACAGGTAAATTCCATTATAATCTCAAGCTTAGATGTAAGTGTTAATAGTCAAATGTTGTTTATTCAGTTAATACATGTAATGGTAGGCAAGTACTGCTCGCTGATTAGTAGGATATCTGCGGAAATTTCCTGGACCAGCTGTCCTGGAACTCTCAAGATTACCCTGGAGAATCTTCACTTTCGAGACTTGGCTTTTCAAAGTCGAGCACAGGCTGAAAAATACTGCATTGCCCAATCCCAGGAATATGACCTAATGAGCCGTCATTTTGGCCTTTCTCTGCACAGAGGAAACGGCGGACTACTACTGCGCAGTTTTTTCTATTATGGCCCAAACCACCACAACGGAAGTAATTCTTCTCTTGAACAGGAGGATTCTTCCCTTACAGTTTCAGGAAGAGTGACCGAACCCGTGGCAGCGAAAGCATCGCGGGATGACCACCTCATTGATTTCTCTTTAGTCAATTTGTAGTATTGAAAGCCACAATGCTTTTAAATTAATTTTTGAAACGTTTGGTTTTTTTTTTAAGGAAATTGTAAAAGAAATTTATAGTCTATATGAACTATATTCAGTTTTAATTTCTAGAGGAGCCCAAGGATTTGATCCGTAAGCTGCTCGTTGTAGAACCTGCCAACCGACTCACTGTCAGACAAGCTTTGCAACATCCTTTCTTTCAACTTGTTGTAAGTAAACCTTGGTTTTAAGCTCTCGATCCACTGCAGTAGTCTCTTTCGAAACATACCCATTTCATATTTTATTTTGTATCATCAATGTTTTATAACTAAGTACGGTAACAACAAAACACAAAAGAAAAATTTCAAATTTCATGTCCAAGCTCCGATTAAAACATTTTTTTACATTGTAAATACTCAAGCCTAATATCATACTTCATTAACTCAATTTTCATTATTTGTAACCTCGGTGAAGACACATTTATAACATTTTTACTCATCAAACCTACCAAAGGTTTACAATCTGTTAGTATTTTAGTTGGTCTACCGTAAATGTAAAAATGGAACTTTTGATGCATGTACAATCGCTAACATTTCTTTTTCGACCTGCGAAAAGTTACTCTCAGTTTCTGTTAAACTTCTACTTGCAAAAGCCATAGGCTGATTATCAACCATAAGACAACACCCTGTTCCATTTTTTGAACTGTCACAATAGATAGTTAATTCTTTCTTATCGTCAAAATTTTCAAGCACTGGAGCTTCAGCGATTCATTTCTTTAACTCATCCAAAACACTCTGATGGACTGGCAACCATTGAAATATCACATTCTTTTTAAGCAATTCTCTTAAACAAAAATTTTTTTCTGAAAAAAATTGAAAATTGAACCTTGTGGGACGCCAAATTTAACAGGGCGAGTTTCTGAAGATATACTAATAAGTTTATTTGAGTTTGATAGAAACGTTACTTCGACATACTGACTGCGGTCACTAAGATATTACTGAAACCAATTTAGAGAATTTTTCGATATTCCTAAAGATTGTAATTTTTGTAATCAAATTTAGTGCTTTACACTGTCAAAGGCTTTAGACAAGTCCAAAAAAATGCCAGTTGTAAATTTTCCTTGGTCAACAGACTCAATTTCAGATTCCACAAATGAGACTGCGGCACTAACAACTGATCTACCAAATCTAAAGCCGTGTTGAATATCATCCAATAAATTGTATTTTTCTAAATAATTAATTAACTGGATTGAAACTATTTTCTCATAAACTTTAGATAAAGATGGAAGCAGAGATATTGGACGATAGTTGTTTACATCTGAAGCATCACCTTTTTTGGTACCGGGATAATTTTAGATTTTTAAAATTTAGTTGGATATGAACCAGTCATAAATGAAGAATTGATCAGGTGACTAAGAATTTTACTGATATCCCTTTTCACTTCCTTCAACACAGTTACTGGGACCTCATCATACCCACTCGACTTCGTACTTTTCAATGAGGTAATGATTTTTTCCACCTCATCACTGTTTACAGGAGTAAAACAGAACATAGGTTTAAGTAGTCTATCTGCTATACTTTTACATTTTGAGTTATTTTGAATATTCAAAGCATTAACATTTGGATTACTGTCCTTAACTATACTAGAAAAATAGTCATTAAAATAATTAGACAAAATTTTTGGATTGGATACTTTCTTGCCTTCAATATTTAACTGAACATTATTGACTCTGTTTCTGGGCTTATCCCCGACCTCTGGGTTAATCAGACCCCACACAGTTTTTTGTACATTAATTGAGTTATTAATTTTCTTTTCAAAATGTTCGCTTTTTGATTTCACTAACATATGCTTGAGGTTACATTTCAATTTTTTACATAATTTTGATAACTTAGAGTTCCTAGTTCTTCTAATTACTCTTGTTAATTGAAAAATTTTAGTATTTGTACTTCTGATGCCTTTAGTAGCCCAATTTTTATTATTGTTTTTAAAAGTGATTATAGTTTTAAGAAAAGCTTGATTGAAAAGGTAATTAAAAGTATTGTAAAACAAACCATATTTAAATTCAACAGGGGCAAAATACACATCTTCCCACGATTCTTTCCTTAATATATTTGAAAAATTACTAATGTTTTCAGGAGAAAATTTTCGCATCTCCATTTTAACAGGTTGTTTCTTTTTTTGTTGTTGATTCGGAACAATAATTGACAAAATTTTACCGTCGTGGTCAGATAGACATGTTATGATTCCTTCTACCACCATGTAAGACTTATTTATATTTTTAAAAAAAAAAATTGTCAATAGCAGTTTTTGTGTTGTCTACTGGGAAAATCTGGGGGGGGGGGGGTGGGAAAATCTACCAAATAACACATAGCATTATATTATATAGCATACTTATAATAATTTCTGTCAATAATCTATAATTTCTATTATTTTTCAAAACATTACTATTTATGTCACCTCCTATTATTATTGAGTCATATTTTTTGCTTATAAAATCTATCAAAATGTCTAGTCTATTTAAAAAAGTAACAGTATCAGAAGCAGGGGATCTATACAATCCTACAACTACAAATTTATAATTCCTAATACTGTAACTAGCAGCACAGAATTCAAACACTTTATCTTCTAAGAGTTGGTCATAAAATAATTGAGGGAAAACCACCTGCTTCCACTCAATATTAGTTTGAGAAAGAATAAGAACCCCACCTTTATTTGTATTTTGCCTGGAGTGGAAAGCATTAATTTGATAGTTTTTTATGTTTATTCGTGACATCTCATTGTTTTTAACATCGTGTTCTGTTAAAATTATTATGTGTGGACAAATTTCATCAATTGTCATTTCTAAGATATCAATTCTAGAGCTCAAATGTTGAATGTTTTGGTGGAAGACTTAAATCTTATTTATTTTACTTTTTGTTTTTTTATTTTTATTTGTTTTTTTTATTTGATTTTTTATTGAATTCATACAATCCAAACCAGTATTTAAAATACAAGTAATTACTTGATTTTTCATCTAGGCTAACTAGCTTGTAAGAAATTTTTCACTGTAATAGACATAAAAGACAGTTTTTACCACTTAAGCCTAGATGAAAAATCAAGTAATTACTTGCAAAGTTTTGCAACAATCTCATTGTATGAGGGAATCAAAAAATGCTCACGCCTTATAGCCTTGTTAAGATCTGAACAATCTAGACATAATCTTAAAGAACCATTTGCTTTCTTGATTACTACCAAGTACCAAGTTACTTACCCAGTTTTCGGGTTTATTTACTTTAGAAATTATTCCATCACCTTCTAACTCGTTAAGTTTTGACTTCAGTTTACTCATTAAGGCATAAGGTACCCTTCTTGGCGGTTTCACCACTGGTACTATGTTTTCATCAACATCAAAAGAACATTGTACGTTACAATGTTAAGTACATGATAAATAACTTTGAATTATAACATATATAACAGAATGTAAATCATATACGGCAATAAAAGTATTTGTCAAAACTCTTTTCAAAGTACATTATAATTTTAAGATAGGCTCGGCTTATTGCAAACAGTAAGTTGCTTGCATATCTCTAAGAAGGAAGATAAGGAAACAGGTTTGGTAAATAGTATTGAACAACATGTTTTTGTCATAAATTATCTTTGAATTTTGAATGAGGGTTGAGTTCGTAACCAGTACACAGTTTGAATAATCCCCTTCCCCTCTAAAAACCAAGAGATTTTTTAAAATTCTTCAGATAAAAAATTTATTTACAAAAACAAACCCTTGAAAGTGTTAATGATCGTGAACCCCCTGTGTCACGGATGTTTTCTACATGTTTTGTTGGTTTACAGTTGTGGGACCAGGACATTGCCCCTCTTAAGAAGAGTTTGGGCACTAGTTCTCGAAGACTCAGTCGTATATCTCAACTTGCCTTGGTAAGTTTTTTTATCCTCAACTCACCTTTGTGATAATCCTAATTTCTAATTCTGTCATAAGTCCATTAAAATTAGCTTTTATTTAACAAGCATTATTATAGTAGAGTTTTGATTAAATCTGACCCAAACTGCAGGCAAAAGGTTGTATAGCATAGAAAGTAATACAAACACCATTGTAAGCATATGAAATATCATCAAACAATATTCCCCACTATTAAACCTATTTGGCTTTAAGTTTGACCAAATAAAATTTAAGTTTGACTTTCATTCAAACCACCTCCTTTTTCTGTTTTGAAGCTGTAATGATAAATTGAAAAAATAACTGACAAAACCGCTACTGTTAAATATAAGGTAAGAAATACTCGTCAACTCAGCCACAGGTGCACAATTGTTACTAAGACGTAAGGGATAGCAGAGAGATATTCAGGTATGAAAGTTGATGAACTGTATTGTATGCAGAAAGCTTAAACAACCAGAAAGTACTGTCAATGTCTAAAGCCCATCTGTATCTTTTGATCATAGACAGAGTTCTGGTTACTAAAAACGTCACATTTGAAGACCATGCTGACATTAACCTGTATGGTAAAATTTATATGCTAAGTATTTGCATTTTCAAGCATATGCTTTGTTTGAAAATGAGAAAACAACAGGAAGTAGTTGTCACTTAGGTGAATGAGTTGTGATTTGTGATGAAATAGTTAATTTTTACTTTCTGCAATTTTGTGTGATGAATTGGTATTGCTCCTTTAATAAAACATGTGGTCCTTCTATGTAGGAGTTGAAGGCATCATCGTTTGATGCTAGGAAGAAGTTCCACTACGCCATAATGGTTGTCCGAGCAGTGGTGCGGATCAGTCGACTGAGGTATACCCCAGAACCCCTGTCTGTGGAGTGTAGTAGAGGTGATCCTTACAAGATCAAGGTTCTCAGGAAAGTAAGTAGTCTGTCTTGTAGCTTAACCAAACAGTCCAATAACCCTGTTATGGGGGAGCGAGCTGGCGTAGTGGTTAGAGCGCGGGACTTCAGTCCCTGAGGTCCCGGGTTCGATCCCTGCCAAGTCACCAATGGATTTTATCTAAGTGATAATGCCGCAACCCCTAGGTCTAGCCTGAAGTAATGTGAAAAACAATCCCAGGCTCGTGCCTAGCGTCCTAGGAAAAAAATAAAATAAATAACCCTGTTATGGCTTCAACTTTTAATGAACGTTTTTTTTTCATCCCAAATATTGGCTAGGATCTTTACGTTGTATGATTTTGTTACCACTTACTGTCAATGTTTATTGATGATTAAATCAATTTTTACTTTCTCCCCTATACCATAGTATATGGAGAAAGTATTGTTTTCGTCAAAATTTTCGAGTTTGAGTTTTGAGTGGATATATTCGTTTTGGGTCCCCCTGGACCCAAAAAAGTGGTTTTCGAAGTGATATCTGTGTGGGTGTGTGTGTGTGTGTGTGTGTGTGTGTGTCTGTGTGTCTGGATGTGTACAGAGCTAGAGACCACACCTGTGGTCCGATTTCGATAAAATTTGGTATGTAGGTTCTAATCCATGGTATCTCCAGGCGTTTTTTTCATTTTTTTGAAATTTTTATTTTTAATGGGGATTTTCCCATAAAAACCCATAAAAAACTGGAAAAATCAAATTTTCTCAAAAAAGGCCCTAACGATTTTGATAAAAATTTAGTATGTTGTAGCCCTTTCAATTCTGAATAAAATGGTACAAATCCCATATCTGTAAAAATTATGGTTCAAAAGTTATGGTCAAATATGTTATTTTCCCATAAAAACCCCATAAAAAATGAAAAATAGGATTACAGAAAAAAATCCAGCTTTGATTTAACATTGTATGTTATAGTCCTTACAGTTTTGATAGTCTTTTTAAATTTTTTAGAAATTTTTATTTTTAATGGGAATTTTCCCATAAAACCCCATAAAATAACGGAAAAATATGATTTTCCCAAAAATGGCCCGAACGATTTTGATAAAAATTTAGTATGTTAGGCCTATAGTCCTTTATATTCTGAACAAAATGGTACAAATCCCATTTCTGTAAAAATTATGGTTCAAAAGTTATTGTAAATTATGTCATTTTCCCATAAAACCCCCATAAAATAACAGAACAATCGGATTTCCCAAAAATGGCCCGAACGATTTTGATAAAATTTAGCATGTTATAGTCCTTTAAATTCTGAACAAAATTGTACAAATCCCATTTGCGTATATTTACTCTCACTACTGACACATGATAAAGGTTGTTGACAAACTTATGGGAGAAAGTATGTGTCAGAATGCTGATACCGTTTATTAAATTAATGTACTAACATTTAGCAACATATTTATGGATTGTTGGGGTTGGTAAAATGGTTGAGTCACGTAAAAAAATAACCACAGAAATAAAAAAATGTTGTACCCGGAAAAATAGCCAAAAGTTATATGTTGTAGTTTTGACATAATTTTATATGGAGTTTAAACAAGTAGTAGGACGTACATGGTCCTGATACTACTCTAGTATGCGAGGAAAAGATATAAATTTGGTATGATGGTACAGTAGACTCCGGATTATCCACAATAATGAGTGATTGTGGATAATGCAAACCTCACTTACCCCCCGAGAAATAACTAATGTTGACTTTGAATGTATAACTAAGCTTTAATATTGGTTTAGGTATTAATAAAACATTTTAAATGCAGTGTAGATACATTTTAACTTTGTTTCACACATTCTATTCATTTAACAAATAATACAGGAGAGCCTATGTTTAGGCCTGATAATTAAAAAAACACACACTAACCATAACTAATCTACTCATTTGTTGTAATCGGTGGCTCTTTGATGGAGTCTAGTCTGCCCACGAGATAGTGTGCATCCTCAGGCTAAACTTCTTAATTGTTGCTGTAATAATGTGCATCTAACTTGCATAGTATATTTTTCTATTCTTATTTCTTGCGATCGTGGTTAATCCACTCGTGCATGATTGTCGAGTCTACTGTATTTGAAAATATTTGCTTAAAATATTAAAATCATGTAGGCCTAGCAACTCCTAATTCTTTAAGCTTAACACTGTTATAATTTAGGTTTTTTTTCCTCAAAATGCTTTGTTGCAATTATCACAGTTGTTCGAGGACAGTAAAATAATTAATATGTACATTTTTTTTCTGGCTCTATCAAAGTTTCTGACCTGAGTTTTGCTGGGACACTTTTTAAAAAATGTTGAAAACTTCAGTTGCTACACAAAGGTAGTCGTAATATGAGAAGACTGTGAAAGTACAGTAAAACCTTAGGGCCGGTTTCCGAGCTCGGGATTTAGTTAAGTTCTAGACTTAAACCGTCTTTGGTCTCTGGAGTCAACAAAATTACTTTCCGAATCAGGGCGTTAGCGAAGTCCAGAACTTAATAGACTCTGGAGTTTATTTGGCTGGTTAGACTCTAGAGTTTAAAATTTGACTTTCCGAGTGAAGGATCTATAGATCCAGGACTTAACTTAGATTCTCGTCTCTTTCCGAGTCGAGGATTTAGCATAATTCGTTAAATCTATGATCTTAAACAGTATGATTTTAGATCCTTGCTAAGAGCAGGATTTATTATTAGATCCTAAACTTAACTGTGTATAAACGCCTCAGTTGTTGTTTTGAAGTCGGTCTATGAGCATGGTTATCATGGAATACCTAGATAATTTGGATTATGGTAGTTCCTGGGATGTTAATTTAGCTGGAACTTTACATTCCATCACTTTATTTTTTTCATGACTCTAAATTATTTTCAAATAACCTTAATTACAGTGACCAGGGTGATGTCACGCACCTTTTAACATGGTTTTGAATTTCATCACCAGTCCCCAAATAGGGGTTGGTATTTAAAAAAAATCAAAATCCCACTAGCAACCCCGATTTGGGGGTGGGTGATGAAATTCAAAACCATGTTAAAAGGTGCGTGACATCATTCTGGTAACGTTTACTAAAGGTTATTTGAAAATTTACAGTCATGAAAAAATAAAAGTGGTGGAATGTAACGTTCCAGTTAAATTAACGTCTAACATTTCTTACCATAACTTTTTGAAAACTTGTCGTATCAAAGTAAATTTTGTTGAATTAAATTCCTTTTTTAAAGCTCCTTAAAATAATGTGCTACTTGATAGGTGCTGTCGTAAAAATCTTAAGTGAATTTCAAAATACCACCAAAGAGTACTTTACATTACCCTAGTAACGTGTATCAAAGCTTGTTTGAATATATGCAGCCGTTCAAAAATTAACCAGCAGGGAGTTTTATGGGACACCCGGTATATGAGATTGTTTGAATAAATCAAACTTCATCTTTATAACTCCATCTTGATATTTTAGGTCCTTGAGCTTTATTACGCATCTGGTAGTGCTGTTTCATTTTTATTTTTTAGAATAAAAATGTATTTTAACTTACTTCATTCAGAACCAAAATTACAAATGAATGGTTTTGAAATAAATATTAGCCTATACTGAACGATTCAAAATAATGAACGATTTAAAAATGTTAAATATAAATGTTATTTAAAAACTACAAACAAGTTGTTTTGGACTTTTAGCTCAGAAGTTTGTAACAAGACCTTATCATACATACATTATTCAAATACACCTAACATAAACAAGAACGTTAATGTAGGATAGCAATGATTATAATAACAGTTAACATTAAAATTTTACTAATCTATTGTTAACGAGGTGGGGAACAGACGGCACAGCCGGCTATCACCCACTGCCAACATCACAACACCAAATACTCTACGATTCCCTCAGTTTCTTGCTTTAAGTTCTAGACTCAATAAGTCCAGAACCTATAGATCCAGAGCTCGGAAACCGGCCCTTAATCTGGAAGCGGATCAACTGGGCCATAAGTAATCTTATCTGGGCTTAAAATCATAATATTATCATCTTAAAAGAAAAAAAACCATTCCAGATAAATTTTTTTGAGCCAACTAGAGTTGATCAAGACCAAACATGTAGGATTTAAGGGGAAAAAAATTTTCCAGCTTTTGGACAGGATTTGTAGGGACATTGCGGATCGCTCCCTACATCTGCTGATTTCTTCTTATTCTGAAGAAAAAAAATAGCTTAAAATCACATTTTAATGTCAGTTCTCAGATGCAATTTCTGGGGATGCTTCAAGGTTTGCTTTTTTATTAGGGTTTTCTAGAAACCAAAGTTCCCAAGAGTTATAAAGGATTCCCACACAAGGCTGAAGTTCGAGCTTAGGCAGAGCCCTACATGCTCGAGAAAGGCTTGTTACTCCAAGAGGTTGCCTGGTATCCTGGAGGGTCATTCATCTCTTCGGCACAACTCGCTTAACACCATTAAGGTTCAGCTGAAAAAGAAGCAAAATGAAGGGAGAAGGGAAGAAGGAAAGCGAAGAAGAAAGGAGTGCCAGCAAAAGAAGAAGTATGCTGGTCGTAGAAAGCAGATCGAAGAAGAAGAGGAATCTGGGGGTTGGCTAGATACCACCAGCATAGTGTCCTCAGATACTATTACATCTATTAATTTTAAGTTAATTCCGTGTTTGCTTATTTTTAGGTGATTGATGCATGTGCCTTCCGAGTTTACGGCCACTGGGTAAAGAAAGGTGAAGGACAAAACAGGGCTGCACTCTTTGAGAACACTCCAAAAGTAGAGCTCAAGAATCTATACATGAGTAATTTAAGTCCTGTTTAGAGAATAGGTATGTTAATTAGTAATAATATATGTATTGAAACATGCAAGACCCCCTACAAGTATTACTTTTCTTGTTAAAAGGAGAAAGCACTTTGATTTTTGTTGACAACTAAGATGCTATCAGCTGTTTTTGGAATGTGCTGTTATAGTAGTTTACGCAACGATTGCGTAAGATAGTGTTAAAGACACAAGTAGAAAAAGGCGAGTGCCTTAAAAACTTCTACGAGTGTCGTTAACACTATTTACGCGAGTTGCGTACACTACTTTACCTACGACATTGTTTTAATTACTAAAAATAACTACTCATAACTTCTAAAAGAGGCTATGTTTTCGTTTATAACCTCTCATTGCCACTGACAATGATCCAACGAAACATTGTATCAAACACTAATTGCACCAATCAACTATTAAATTGGCCTGAACAGCTGATTAGTTGAATTTCAAATTATTACAATTTTACTTCTACTCTCTCAATCCTAGAACCTCATTGTCCGTTACCCGTGTTGTTATGAGTAAAACTATGCTGTTATGAAAGTAAACAATGCTGTTATGAGATACTTTTCAATTCTAAGAACTGTACTGAAACGGCTACTTTAAAAAACGGTCGTAGGTAAAATGATTTTACCTAGGACCGTTTTTTAAACTGGACTTTTCAATTCAGTTCTTATAATTGAAAAATGCACTTACCAGTATTGCTTGCTTTACCAGTAAGTATTGTTTACTTACAGTATTGTTTTGTTACTTTACAGTACAAGTTTGGACCAATGAGGTTTGAGAATTGAGAGAACAGAAGTAAAATCGTAATACAGTAGGGCGTCAAAATCCGAACCAATTAGGACCTTACGTAGTTCAGAGTATTTTCAAACATAACCTAGAAATGCTTATAGACCTATAATTAGGACTACAGTATTAAAAATACAGTTCTAGGATACAGTAAATGAAACAAAAACAATGGTTTTTGTACTTAGGTATTTTCGGTAGCTACATTACTGTAATTCCTTTCTTGAACAAATGTTATACATAAGAAACTAACAAAACACTGACTTGCTTGGCATGTTCACAAATTTCCCCGCCGGGCGCTGACTATTTGGCCTGCGAAATTATTGTAAAACAACTGTTGTCTCTGTGCTAATTCAATATTTTAAGGGGAGGTCCCGCTGAAAATAAAAATTTTCTAACTAAGTTATGTATTATTTTGTTAAATTTTCATTTTCATTATCGAGAATAAATCTACCTGAAACAATGTGACAATTTTTTACCACTTGTAAACTAACCCCCCCCCCCCCTCACCCACCAATTTTTTACAAAATTTGCAGGCTTTCACAAGAATTGCTCAGGCTAATTACCATAAGTGTGCTATAACTACAAGTAGTAGATACATGATTAAAGTGTCATTTAAAAGAGTATACTTATGCAAACAAAATTATGCATTAGTTTGAAATTATCTCTATAATTTCTCAAAATAAAAGAAAATTTGAAATTTTTTTATAATATTACAAAAAAATTAAAAATAATGAAAACAAAAAAAAATTAAAAATAATGACAAACTAATTTAAAGCTATGTTTAAACTAATTTAGATAATTGAAAACCCATGCATAACATTGTCCCTGTATATGTAAAGAGCAAGCATGCAAAGTTTGACTGCTGTATCTATAATACTTTTTGAGCCTTAACACTTTTAGTAAACTAACTCATGGATTTTTATACTTTCAGTAATCACACGTTTTCAGTTACCATACATGTTGGGTTATTTGTTTTCCACCTTGCACTGGCAGATTTCTTGTTTTTGAAACACACACAAACAACAATAGACACTTTAGGCACTCTAGACATTTCTACTCACGCTCACTATCTCAAAATAAATTAAAATACCACTTTTAGAACTCCAAACAAGATGTATGAATAACTTTTATCGGATTTGTAACAAAAGTAGTTAACGTTCAACTTGAAATTTTTCCATGAAATATGTATGTTTACATCAAATTGTTGTGTTTTTTCCTATAGAGAAACATCTAAATAAAAATCTAGTACAAAAAACAAAATTCCAATTTTTTTGAGATTTTTTACTATTTTCAGTGGGATCTCCCCTTTAAACCCTCAGGAGGGGTTAAGATTTTTGACGTTTGGATTTTCGACGCTCTACTGTACTTCGGACGTCAACTTATCAACTGTTAAGGCGAATTTAATTGATTATACAATGAGTGAGTGGTTAGGAAAATAAGGTTGTTGCATCGCAATCAGTGGCAGTGAGAGGTTATAATCAAAAACATAACGTCTCTTAGACGTTATGAGTTGTGATTGTTAGTTATTAAAAAACAGTCGTAGGTAAAGTAGTGTACGCACTACGCACCTTGTGTAATTAGCCTTTGAGACTATCTTTACACAATCTAAGCAGCATGACCCCCCCCCCCCCCTACTATCCCATGATTAGTCTGCCTTTGAACTACTATGGTTAATTTAATAGGTTCAAACTACAATCAAGGGCAACTACCAAGTTCATATTGTTGTTGCTTACCAACCAAAACACAACATGGTGTTACAAATGAATTTTCTGTTGGTTAACTGTTTTTGGCAAACTAACAAGTTATAATTTGTATTAATAGAGTTTTAAATTTATAGAGTTATAAAAAACAGCATTCACACTTGAATCTATTTAACATTCTCTAACCTGAAAACCTATTAAAAACTTTTAAGTTTCCTAAATATTACTCTCAGGTCATGGTGCAAAATGTACTTTATACTTTACTATCATTATATACAAATAATAATGACATCTCAATTGACTTGTTGTGTAAAATTTTTAGTTAATTGAGAAAATCACTTTGAGTAATATTGAAATTTCTTTGTCATATATCCATAAAAAACACTGTAGATTGTTCAGAGGATCTTGAACTATATACCTTAGATGACTTATGTATATTTGTTTTAAAATATACATATACTCATTTTATCTGCCTAATAAATACTCAGTATTTACTCAGTAGTTTCATGCCAGCCTTTAATCTTAGATACAGTATGTATAAATTGCTTGATAGAACCTATAAATATTAGTGGTTTATTTTTAAATTTTACATAAAAATGAACACTTAACTAACTAAACATTAGAATTAGTGATTAACAGCTTCACATTAAGTTTTGATTTAATAAGTATTTTCTCTTTTTCAGATAGTATTTGGTCATCATTTACCAAGTGCTACGTGTGTTCTAATTATGCTTTCATGTGTGATCTAAGAGTGCCATTGCTTGAAACCTAAGACCATTATATAACTGTAAAATATATTAATTTATAACTGTTTTAATTTGACTGATTTTGATTACCAACCCTCCTAACTCTTTTGTCTTAAACTGTAAATACATTGATTCATCTTCTGTTGCAGTCAAAAAATAAACATTTTTCAATCATATTTTTAAATAGTTTATTAACTTTAAATAACTCAACTTCCACATAATAATGATGTTTTACCAATCCTCTTTGATCATGTCTGATGCCTTTTCTCCAATCATGATGGTCGGGGCATTAGTGTTTCCACTTACGATGGTTGGCATAATGGAGGCATCACATACGCGTAGGTTCTTGATGCCGTGGACACGCAGCCTATTGTCTACTACAGCCATAGGGTCAGATCTCGGACCCATCTTGCATGTACCTACAGGGTGGTAGATAGTGGAGGTCAAATGCCTCAGATTGCAAATCCTCCGTTCTCTCGAGTATTTTGTGTAAAGTTTGCAAGCGATCGGTGTAATCTCATGTAACTCAGCACCCACTCTCTTTAAACCTTCAGTTTTTGCCAGCTTGTTTACAAAATCAATACCCCGCAAAAGAGTATCTATATCTTCTTGGCCTGTCAAATAACCACACAGTATTTTTGGGTGGTCTTCTGGATTAGCGGTTTTCAAAGAAATTCTCCCCCTACTTTGTGGATTTAAAAGAGTCAACATCTCTATGCTTGTAAATGCGTTTAAGTTGAGGGTCGCGTATTCAGCTGCAACTAAGGGTCTGAAATTGAAATCAAAATATATACTTGCCAGCTGAGCAAACATACTTTGAGCAAAATCAAACCGATGAATCTGTATATCTGGGTATTTAGTATCATTAACTGTGCTGATAAAACCAGAACTTCCAAGAAGCCCGGTGTTAATGTACCTCCCAGAATTCTCAAATAAGAATTCAGCCATGTCTTCAACAAAAGGCTTGTCAATTTTAGAGAAGTTTGTATATCTAAAAACCAGACCGACAAATAATTGATGATCTTGGAGATTTTCACCAACACCTGGTAGATCCTGTATTATGTCTATAGAGTGTTGTTTGAGTTGTTCTGATTGTCCTATTCCTGACAGCATTAGAAGTTGTGGTGAATTAATGCTTCCTGCTGACAATATCACTTCTTTTTCTGCCTTTACCTCAACATGTTTTCCGTTTTTATCTTTGAATTGCACCCCATAAGCACACTTTGATTTTGGATCAACTAATATTTTAGTGACTAAAGAATTTTTTGCCACTTTTAAATTTGTTCGGTCCCGAACAGGAGAAAGGAAAGCTTTAGCAGTATGGGAGCGTCTGCCGTCTCTTGTGAGTGTTCCTTGGAGTATAGCATATCCCATTTGTGATTTACCACTGGGATCAGGACTGAAACCGTATCCCAACTCAGCCATTCCATCTTTAAATGCATTTTTGACCGGGTCCAGCTCACTATTGTTCCACGACCCTACACCCAATAGCCCTCCTGTGCCGTGGTACTTCTTGTAATCAGGTGTATCAAGCACTTCTTGAGCATGAAGATCTTCAGACTTTTTGAAATAAGGTAGCACATCTTCATAGGCCCAGCCACCATTTCCAGCGGCAGCCCATTTATCATAATCTCTATTATTTCCTCGGACATAAAGTAAAGCGTTTATTGAACTCGACCCACCTAAAACCTTGCCGCGAGGCCAGTTACAATTATTGCCTTTGAAACCTTTACAATTATCCTCTTCATTGGAGGTTTTATATTTCCAATCTTCTGGAGACAGTTGTAAAGCAGAAAACAGAGCGGGGACTTCAACAGTTCTTGAAGGATTTCCACCGGCCTCTACTAGCAAAACTTTCCATTTAGAATTTTCTGTCAATCGATTGGCAATCACAGCCCCTGCCGAGCCAGCTCCAACTATGATGAAGTCAAAGCTTTCTTCATTTTCTGGTGAATAGTTGGGTGGATAATGGTTTGGATTGGCAAGTTTGCAGTCTTTTTCTTGTGCTGTTGTGTAAACTGACTGTAACATCAGAGATGCAATATCGGTTCCGTCCTTAGAACAAGTTCCCTGGTTCTTTGAAAAAATAGATAATGTCGACTTTAAGAACTTCAAGGCTCCATCCCTAAAACAGAAGGAAGATTATGTAGGTGAAACTTGGGAATATCTTATTTATTTACATCAGTAGAATGTCAAATCAATTCAACTGACAGAGATCAAGAGTGGTTAAAATAATTGAACCATTATTTATTTTTATTTCTGATTTTAAATGTCTCCAGTTGTAGGAACTACGTATCAAATACAATATAATCACTATAATTATATTTAGCTTAATGTTTGGTTTTATAAGTATTTAAAAGTTAATAATGACAATTTTTTTATTGGATGACCAGCCTTTCATTTAATTGATAATCATGAATTGATTGTCTTAAGGTCTTATGAAGCAAAATAATGTAAATGTAAGCCTTGTGGCATATCTTAAAAAAATGTTTCTAATCAGTATATTTTAACATACTTAGTATTAATAGAATCTCTACAAAAATCTGTTCTTTGCTCAAAATTTGAAAAATTCAAACCAAATATTATATGTAGGTAACCAATTGCACATACGATAGAAGGATAAGAAGTGTTTCAAGGAGATTAGGGTATGATTTTTTTTTAGATGTGCTTTTCTTGCTAAGGGTTGTGTTACCAAGGTAATTTTGAGAAGCAGTCATGTTATCAGACTTAATGAAAGCATTGGCCATCTTTATAATTTAGTTGCTGTATTGATCTTAGAGCAACACTTCTAATATAGTAATGTGTAAAACAGTTCCGGGCTAGAACTATCGTCCTAGGATGTAAAGGTGGCACAAAAAAAACACAGTTTGTATATAAAAGATATGTTCGATCATCAACACTTGCGTCTATTTTTTGTGTGAAGATATATTATATTATCAACAAAAGAGTCATGTGGAATGGGGGTTACAAGTCTAGATTAAGATTTGTTCTAGTACCTGAGTCTTAATCTGAATAGACAATGTTTTTCCAAAACATCTGTTCTAGTGGATTCTCATGGGAACTGTTTAATACAGTTTTGTATAGTCGTGTTATCAAGGTTGTTTTCAGGACATGTCAGATGTTCTGAGTTTCATTGTGATTCAGAAAATATGCGTTATGGAGGTTGTTTTAATAGAAATAATCATTTTATAGAGGTTAATTTAATATTGTAACAACACTTTGACAATACTATCTATGTTATACATTATGAGTTACGACGTTTTCAATTACGTTTTAAATGTGCACTTGTAACTGCGGTTGTAATTTAAACAAGATTCCACTCTATCAAGTTAAGATTCCATTCTATGTGATAGTTGTGCAGCTTAAGAGTTGGTTGTTTCTTTCTATACAGTGACAACTAGCATGGGCATTAACTTCGTTATACACATTTCAGCTTATACTTTTGTGGTTGTTACATTAGTTTTCTTATACCTTTATTTCTTGATTTAAGATGCTGTAACATCCTTACTGAAATATTATTGATCATTTTACCCTGGTGTTTCTAACTCAATACTTGATAGCTTCATTCCATTTCACCCAGTATTGCAAAACAAGTATCTTTTGGAGTCTCAAAAAGTCTTAAATGGAACTCGATGAATTGTCTCTAGGCATGAACTCTACTCAGATTACAAAACTCTGGATAACATCTTTTTGTAACCAAACCAAAAAAATCTTAAAACTCCACACTCAGCAAGATTTTAATCCTCCACCATTTTCAATGCTGTATAAACAAAGCACATGGCAGTGATACAACGGCTTGGCTATGTGAGGAGCCTTTAGATTTACACAAAGTTTAAGTTGTTATACAGAGCTAACAAATTCATGGACCTAACAGTAAATGATTAGAAATACACTTACAAGCCTCCACTAGCAGGTTTGTTGGCAACCAGTACGACCACAATGAAAATAAGAACTGAAGCAAATGAATACATGTCTTGTACCTGGAGAATACATAAACAGTGTTAGCAGTAGCAGTTTTAGGTAGGATTTAATTTAGGGGGAGGGGGGAGATGCACTCTCTTACCAGGTAAAATGTAAAGCCTGAAAACGGAGTCCACCCTGATATTTCCCCTGGAAATGTTACTGTATATTTGCAACTCTTGGTATTCCAAACAAATTTTATGAAACAGTGAGTGATGTGGTAGATGGTGCATGTGTAATTGTTATACAGAGCCAAGTTTATCATACTGGATGGGAAGTTTATCATCGCTGGTCTATTTGTTGTAAGACCACGGGCTTTCTGTCATGGAGACCCAAGTTCAAATCCTGGCAATCGACAAAGAATTTTATAGCTTTGTGATAGTAATGCTTCACCTAAAACTGGAGGTCCATCTATTTAGAATTATGAAAGATGATGTGAGAAGTGGCTCTATTGGAGACTATAATGATGATAACTGGGTTTAGCACGCTGGATAATTCTCTAATACGCCTCCTCAGCCAACCCTGAGGAATAATAATTCTGTAGCCGTATTGGCAGGGCCGTATTTTTTTTTTTTTTTTTTTTTTTTTTTTTTTGTCCCAAGATGGTAGATACGAGCCCGGCATTGTTTTTCACATTACTTCAGGCTAGACCTAGGGGTTGTAGCATTATCACTTGGATAACATCCATTGGTGACTTGGCGGGATTTGAACCCGGGACCTCAGGGACTGAAATCCCGCGCTCTAACCACTAGACCAGCTCGCTCCCCGGCAGGGCCGCATTTAGAGCCTATGAAGCTCCCGACGGCTTCCGCCAGAGAGGTCCCTCTATATTCTGATTCTTCGAAGGTTGGAACTTATGGGTTTGTAAATACATGTGATGTTGTATTGATTCAACTCGAGGAATTGACCTTTTGTTTCCAACAACCCGATTGGCAAATAGACCTGGGGGACTAGCTAATAAATAAGTCTATTAATTTTCGAAATAATAATATTAGAGGTCTAATTTAAAGTGTCTGATTGGGGCCAGACTCTTTAAATTTCTTTCGGGTTGAGTAAAAAATTTTGAGCTTCAGGCATTGGATCAAAATCGGGTGGTTTGAAAATATAATAATTAATGTAAAATATATTAATTGATATTCAGCTTAAACAACATCAGTTTTCTGTAATCACGGACATATTGGTCAGTAAAATCGTCAATGTCTCCCGCGGTTTCAGAGGGATCGTGAACCCAAAAATGCTTACAATACGTGCTAACGTTCACAGAAAAATAGTGAACATCATGCACGATCGCGAAGACATCATCTTCGTATCCTCCGATTATGGTGAAATCATCAACCTCTCCTATGGCCGCAGAGAAATAATTAACTTCTAGCATAAATACGAAGACGTCATCATCGTTTTCTCCGATCTCAGCGGAATCATGAACGGCTCATGAGGCCCCGGAGGAATAGTAAACATCTTGCGCGATCGGGGAGACATCATCTTCGTTTCCTCCTATCACTGTGATATAATCAATGTTTTCCATGGCCGTGGAGGATTTTTTAACATCTTGGGCTAGTGTCATTCTCAACATCGGGGATGCCATTCTCCTCTCCTCCGATCGCGGCTGAATCATGAAAGTGTTCTGTGGCCACGGAAAAATAGGAAAAATCTTGGGCTGGTGAGACGAACATCATCTTCGTCTCCTCCAATCGCGGCGAAATCATGAACCACTCCTGCGGTCGCGGAGAAATAGTTAACAACGTGCGCGAGCGCGGGGACGTCATACTCGTCTCCTTCGATCGTGGAGAAATTGTGAAGATCTTCCAAGTTTGCGGGGACATAATCTCAACTCCTGCGGTCGTGATAAAATCCTGGACATCTACCACGATTGCGGATGAATAGCGACAACTCCTACGTTAACGGCGAAATATTGATCTCTTGTGATCGTGGATATTTCATGAACGTTTCCCACAGTCGCGTTATCCCGGATTATTGGTCAAATAAATTTACTAAGAAAAATAATTTTAAGCCCCAAGTGTAAATGGCTGATGAGGCCCCAGGCAACCGCGATTAGGCAAATATGACCCTGCGTATTGGGTTTCATTGCTTTTAAGGACATTTATGAAGATATTGATTTATATTGGGTTAAACCCAGGAAATCGCTAACATAGTTAATTACCTTTAAATTTAAATTTTACCGGAACTGTTTAACTCTTCAAAGAAAATAGTATTATATCTGTTATACTGTCTAGAAGAGTATAAATTGTTCCACTCAGTGGTCTTAAATGTGTTTCCACTGCAAAACGGAGTTTTTAGCCTTCAATATTGTTATATAGCTTGAACAAGTTGAAATAAAAATTAAAATCCATGTTTTGCATCATGAACGGCTCATGAGGCCCCGGAGGAATAGTAAACATCTTGCGCGATCGGGGAGACATCATCTTCGTTTCCTCCTATCACTGTGATATAATCAATGTTTTCCATGGCCGTGGAGGATTTTTTAACATCTTGGGCTAGTGTCATTCTCAACATCGGGGATGCCATTCTCCTCTCCTCCGATCTATGTATCTGAAACTATGTTACACGAAAAGAATTTGAGCTGCAGTGACGAAGGTAAAGCCTATTTTTAGTTGAAATAAAAAGGTACTCCCGCATGAATTAGAAATGTGGGAGACTGGATTTTAGGTTCAAGACATTTAAATTGTCTGATTAAAATGAATTTATTCTTTCCCACAAAGTTATGAATTGATTTTATGGATGGAATATTTTTACGTGTCTCATAGCACCCACATATCAAATTGCAAATGGTTTTTATTGTTGGTTGCTGAAAAAGAAACTATGACTTCGATCAGTTGGTGCAGTGTTTCACAGTCTTTGAGTATTAATACTACGACTTAACCTGTTAGTTTCATGTTAACATTCTATTTTCGTTCAACTCGAGAAACTTTCCACACTCGCCTGCGGCTCATGCATAAACATTTTTATCATGTGCACCAAAGTGCCACTTAGCCTACTACAGTTGTTACACAAATAACTATTAATTTTATTTCCCTTAGCAATCTATTGAGTAAGCTCTTGTAGTGATATAGGAAGATTTCTTATAAATTAATCTTTTTTATAATGTGTTGGTTTCATTTTGGAATGTTTTTTGGCAGTGGTAGCTTTTTAGAACTGTATACAGGTTGTCCCGTAAGTAAACAGTCAAACTCAGGGAAATGATTCTATGGGTCAAAATAAAGCTAAAATCAAGAATAACATTTTTTCCAAAATCGCTTCGTTAACCAGATATCCGCCATTTTTTTCACATTAACATTTTTATCTTAAAAGTTTTTCAACCGATATTTATAAAACTTGGTATGTAGATTAAAGTAAAAAAGATCAATTTTAGAAAAAAAAATTATCTTGATTCGTCTTAAGATTTCAAAATGGCGGCCATTTCAATTTTTAAACTTAAATTACTAAAAAATTGCTGATTTTATGAAAATGCATAGAACACATTCATTTAGCATTTTTTATTCCCTATCAAACGATACCAGGTTAAAAAAGATCGATTAAGAAATAGCTGAAATATTATGATTTTTAGTTGTAAAATGGGGTAGAAAAAGGATAAGCTAGCCAGGTTTGCCACATTTTACAACTAAAAGTCGTAATATTTCAGCTATTTCTTAATCGATCTTTTTGAACTTGTTGTTGTTTGATAGGAAATAAAAAATTCTAAATAAAAGTGTTCTTGGCATTTTTTCATAAAATCAGCCATTTGTTTAGTAATTTACGTTTAAAAAATTGAAATGGCCGCCATTTTAAAATCTTAAGATGAATCAAGATAATTTTTTTTTCTAACGTGGGTCTCCTTTACCTTAACATACATGCAAAATTTGAAAATGATCGGTTGAAAAACTTTTAAGATAAAAATGTTAATGTGAAAAAAACAAAAAGGCGGATATTTGGTTAACGAAGGGATTTTGGGAAAAAAATGTATTCTTGATTTTCTCTTTATCTTGAACCATAGAATAATTTCCCGGAGTTTGGCTGTTTACTTACGGGACACCCTATATTTTCCAACTAGTATTATAGTAACAAAACACATCTGTTTTATTGTCCTTCTAAATGGGCTGAATAGTTTTAAAGACATACAAACAATGTAACTTAAAAATGATAAAAATAAAAAAAATTTTGTATGATCTCTTATATTTCAATTCTTTAATGACTTCTTGTATTTCTTTAATGTTCTTGTATTCTCCAAATTTTGTTATCTGTCCCAACAAAAATTGTGATGCCATGTACACTGTACAGTAGCCAATATGAGTTGCATAAAGGAAAGGAGAGATGAATAATTTTTTATTCAGTTTTGTCACAAGTCTCTTGAAGCAAACCGAGTCCAAAAATCTATCTTCTCTAGTAAATTTGAAAAATTATTTATGATCTGAAGAAAAATTAAAATGACACTAAAAAAAACATTCTATAAATTATCATGTAAATGGTTTATGGAAATATTAAAATATTGATTAAAATAGTAGGAAAAGTTAATTAGAGCCAACTATGTGTTACTTTTGTAAACTTTACGCATGCAAGAAAAAAGTTATCTCGAGAACAATACTTACGTGAAAGATCAAATTGATGATGATCTAAGTGAAGTGAGTTCTCAACTGATCTAAATGAACCAGTCAATCCCTCATCAAAACCACATGGACCAAATGTAATTGTAGTAACAAATACACTAACTATGTCTCATTGTTTTTATAATGATATTGTCAGTCTTGTGTACGACAGGTTTGAACATTTCTGTATGTAAGTTAAAGTTAATCGTACAGTCCAAAAATAATACTGTACTTTAATGTATTTAATATTTTCTAATCACTAAAATATATCAAAAACTTATTTTTTATGTTAAAACCCTTTTAGATCCTAACTAGATTGTTGGCTCTTTTGATTGTTAAATGTATGAATTGTCTCGGTTTTAATAGTTATCATGTTGTTTGTGAAGTAAATTTAAACAGGAAAAATTGAAAATTTGTTTTAAACAGGAAATGAGGAGACACTTTGTAGAGATGGGCTGATGGGATTTATAATTTTCAAAAAGATATTAAAAGAAAAAATATTGTGAACACCAATGCTCTGATATTTTGGAAGTGACAAATAAGTGGAGAATAATGTTCCAATGTGCTAAGTAAAAACTATACATTACATACTATGGATGTAAAAAGAGACAGTGCATGTAATCCAATAGGGTTTTCTTTCAGCCCCAACTGATTAGAAACAATATTCTTGTAACCAGCCATTTTTTTCTAAATACTGTTAAGTAAACAAATAACTCATCAGTTCTTAGTCTGAATGTTATTATGTTTTAGTAAAATTCTACAAAAGTATCCAATTGTGTTTCAAATTTAGTAAGTAGTTTTATTTTATTTCAGTTATATCATTTTTAATTATATCATACTCTAATAATTTTCCAGATATAATTACAACATAACAGTTGGATGCACTGATAGCAGTTATATTATAATCAAAATCCAATAAAGATAGGCTACTAAATAATGGCATGTTTACAATTAATTAAAAACAGAAATAAGAAAATCAATCATTCAATTTCTAAAATCGGCCAGGGGGTAAAATTCCGGGGGGTAAAAATCTGGAGGTAAAATTCCAGGGGGTAAAAATCCGGCCCGTACATCTCCAGTTGTCTAAACGCTAGTTATATGGACAGGGGGTAAAATTCCGGTTTTTATCGCTTATCTAATTAATCACGCTCTGACTATTTTCATTAGACTTCCAAATCCGCGGGGGTAAAATTCCGGCCGCGAACAAACTTTTGGCCACTCAGGTTACTGAGTGAAAATTTAAAAACGTACGTTTTCAGGAAACACACTTTGCAAATTTTTTTCCTCTTTTTTCAAAACTTTTATTATTTTTTTGATTTCATTAACATTTGAAGTTTCATAAAATGTCCATGGTAACGCAATATCTTTGGTAGTTTTTTTTTAAAAGAGCATCTTTAGTGGAAAAACACAAAATCCTGTCACAACCATAACAGACGTTTAAATGAATATTAAAAATAGTTAATATTATTTTTATAACTATGTTTTGCTATAAACTAATTTACTTTTATGACCATTATACATTAAAAAGGTCCCTGAGCTTTTAGTATATTTGGTCTTTCTAGAAAAAAATAAAAAAACTCAAAAAAATTGAAAAAAGCCAATAATATCTTTTTAAGTTTGTATAACTCCGAAAAAACTTACCTGAGACCCGAAAAATCGTTATGTTTGCATAGAGGCGTGCTTCTTTTGTGTATAAAACATTAAAATATGACGATATTTTAATTTTTGAAATTTTTATGACAGAAATCATAAACGTGATGGTCAGGGACAAGCGGTACGGTCGTGAATTTTATAAAAAAATCTAAATCTTTCTAAACAATCCTTTAATTATACTGTTAGTTATAATAAAAATATGTGTTTCAATTGAACTAAACTGTTCAAATTACAATTATATTAAAGTTATTGTCACAACCAAACACACTATAATCCATAAGGCTGGATAGGTCGTGAAAAAACCCGCGATGGTCGTGAAACTTTGGTCGAGAAATTACGTGTTATTTGGCTCTGTTCTGGCGGTAGCTCTGCACCTCATGTTCGAGGATACAAAGTGGACTTCTAGGTTAATCTAGCAATTGAAATATCTTATAAACAAAAATTAACACCATGTCTACTTCATCGAATGACTATGTACGGTCATGGACACACCAAAATTACAAAAAACACAACCTTTCCTGTATTAATCTTGTAATTCCTCCTTTCAACTCGAAACGACCGGCACTACAATCCTGACGTACACCCCGAACTAGTCTCTAAAACCAACTGACTCCATCAACGCCAGGCTTGCCACTGTCGTGCTCCAAAGTTGAAAAATTTTCCCAAATGGTCGTGACGCCAAATCGAGGGACAGACTTATTATGTCATGGTAGTCAGTTTGCAATGACAATAAAATTATAATATGCTCCTTTTTTGTAAGTTTAATAACCATTGATGACATAAAAATATGGCTTTATATATTTCTGCATGAATAATTAGTCTAAAAACAGCGTGAAAGTTGGAAAATGTACCCTAGGGACACGTCATGGTCGTGAATTTCGAGACTTTAAAAATACGAAAAAAATACCTAGAACCTATTTAAAACCAAATAAATGTGTGTAACATGTTGCCCCCATCCCAAAAAACATTAAAACACATAATAATAAACTACAAATCCAGTAGCTACGAAGTAAAAGGCCAGGGACATGAAAACGTACGTTTTTAAATTTTCACTCTACTACGTCATAGTGACGTCAGCATTTCCCAGGGAGTAAAATTCCAGGGGGATAAAATTCCGGCGACCCATATTAAAATATTAACCCGAGTTATATAGGGAAATGTAGAAGTACGTCACACAACTTTGGAGGCCATATTGATTACGTCATCAACACCCATAGAGTACCAGAAAAATTTGTGTCTCGGACTTGTTAGACTCCATGAGTAGACACTCATGTACTATCTGAATCCAAAGGGGTGCATTGGTTGCCAGATGTGAAATATTTTAGTATAATTTTTAGCTATCCCACCCCACTACATATTTTTCTGAAATAATATCCCAACCTTCATTGGTTTAACATAATTGGTTTCTGATAATAAAACAATAAAATGAGCTATAGTTTACCATTTAGCTATTAGGGGGAAATTTTTGCAAAACAGCTTTTAGATTTAAGTGAAATTTACCAATTTTTCAAAGCAATGCCTTATTTAGGGGTGAAGGGATGAAAACGCCTCAGAGGGTTTTGTAGAAAATTTAATTCCTAACCATAAAATTTATTCAAATCCATGCTACCTCTTACAGTGTTTGAGTTATAGCCGTTTAAAAAAAAGTTTTTAGTCGAGTTAAGATGTCCACCATTTTGGATTTTTGGGGTGGTTTAAATTTGAAATTTTAGTTCTACAAATTGTTGCGGTAATTCAAGGCCACTATCTATATCCTTGCCAAATTTCAAGTCTTTATCACGTTTCTAAATGGTTAAGAAACGAACACTGAAGTCAGCGACTTTCAAGCTTATTTCCCATAAGAATAACATTGAAACTGAACTAGTCTCGTAAAAATGGTAAAACGTTTCAAATTTTGACATTAAAATTAAGTTTTGTGGGTCAAGGAGTAAAGTTACGAAAAACCATACAATGAGTAAAATTTAAAGTAAACTAAGGAGAATACAAAGCATTAATTATATTTGCCAAAAAAATACTTAGGTTGAAAAAAGTAGTGAAAGCCATCAACAACTTGAAAGAAATTTACCAACTTTTGAAAGTATGGCGTTTTTGGAGGGTGAAAGGGTGGGTCCGTAATATAGGCCACTGCAAATAATGTGTCAAGATAGGTACCATTTTAGGCAAGGTTTTTGTGTTTGGATGTTATTAGACACGATAAGAGCACACTGAACTTCTTCTGCAGATGAATAACTGTTGGAGAAATATAAGCCGATTCATAAATGAATGTCACAATGCGAGTTTGAGCATTTTGTAACTATATGAGAAAGTTACATAGTATTTTTTAGACTGCTGCTCAATGCACTTTAAGAATATATTTTTTAGAGATAAATTAAATTATTTTTGTTGCTGAGTAGCGCTAGTAAACATGCACAACGCTTTTTCGTCAGCCTAATAACATTCAAAGGCTCTCTAAGAGTTCAAGAAAATAACATTGCAAATACTTCCTTTGGACAATTCAGTAGCTCTCAATAAATATGTGTGTTGTTTAAAATACTATTTAAAAATGAACAGCTGTTTAATTAAAAAGTATTATCCACATGGCCAAAATGTAAACAAATCTGTGGAGGTATCTTTTAAAGGCTTCTGGGGCAGAGCCCTAAGGGAATTTACTTCGTTTTTCTTTTGATAACTCATCTACAGACCAAGACATTTCTTTGGACACCTCTACTAAGTTTCTACGCCCAGTCGTTCTCTTAAATTAGTGGAGACAAAGTTTCCAATTAAATATTTAGATTCCCCTATGTTAATCTTACGGGAGAACCCCCAACTTTGATGGAAGATCCAGCCCGAACTAATAAAGATTTCCAAAAAATAAAAACACTTTGCATAACTACAGATCAGGGCCATTCTTTTGACACTTTAATCATCAAAATCGGTCCAAAAATGAGGGAGGAGTTATGTTTACAAAAATCGGCTTAGCGTATTATATATATAGATAGATGGTAATAATGGATGGTAAATTTATTAAGAAAAACAGTATGTTTTTGAATGAGAATTGCCCATAATATCACATTTCACAAAATAAGGTTGTCCAATATTCTTTATAAAACTCAAAATGTTCAGGCAGTAAAAAACTTCACCATTTTATTTAAGCCTATAAATAGTAACTCGCCTTTGGCTCGCTGGGGGCTCCGCCCCCAGGTCCCCTTTTTTGGTTGGGGGTAGTGGGAATGTTCCTCGGGGGACATGATTTTGTCTGATAATGTTTTCTGCGTCTAAATATTATGATAACTATGCGGTTGCTAGGTAATTCATAAAGGGTATATGATAAGAAGATGATTAAACAAGTCCTGACATATTAGAGTCTCGATGTGTGTTTTTCTAAGGTATTTACGGTATACCTAGATTTAGCGATAATAATATAGCAATAACGTTACAATCTAAGGGGTTTGAGGAGGTAACAATATTTATAGAAAGTCTTAGGCCCCCCCCCCCGGCTTCGGTGGCCGGGGGGGGGGGGGGGGTTAAAATCATCAGTAATAAGAATGGGCCTCCATTTGTACACTTCGGGGGCTGACCTTAACATACATTTTATAAAGGGGGATGATTGAGGGGGGGGATTAAGATAGGATTGGTCACTATCTAGCTTTTTCTGTTGTTAAACATCCATAATTTACCTACTTACTTTTAAGTCTAGTTTGCGTGTCGAAGCATACTAATTCTACATTACAAATGTGTTAAGAGCATTAAAAACTACCCTTTTTACTAAAAAACCGGCACTTTTATTCTTTGAGTAGGTTAAAAAATGTAATAGGTCACTTTAGGCACCATTCTTTCAACGTTGGGAGCATAAAAAGTACCAATCATTTACGAAAGGTAGTTAAAAAATTTTAAAAACACGTAATAAATATAGAATTTTCACAATCTTTTAAAGTAGGGCGTTTTTTGAAGGTGAAAATGTGCAATTTCTGAAAAAATCATAATAGTGTCTTGTAGGAAATTTAATTCCAGGTTCATGATTCCGTCAAATCCTTTCTAGCTCTTACTGTTTTCGAGCTACAGAAATTAAAAAAAACGTGTCTCCACCAAAAAAAAATTGGGATTTAAGGGAATTTTTTTGGTGGGTTGCAGTCGGAAAAACTAAATTTTGGGACTTTCTGGGTGGTTTCGTATCCAGACGAATCTTCACAAAAAATTTGAGATCTCTAGCTAACCTAGAAGTGACAAAAATGCGTTTTATGTTGCCAAACACCCATAATTCACCTACTGACGTTTACGACTAGTTCGCCTGTCAAAGCATGCAATTCTCCACGATAAAATGTGTTAAAAATTATCTTTTTTAATGAAAATCCACCATTTTTAATTTTTCTTTCGTAAATTAAAATTATAGAAGGTCACTTTAGGGACTTTCCTTTCAACGTTGGGGGCATAAAAAGTAGAAATATATGTACGAAAAGTTGTTTTAAAAATTAAAAACACGTAAAAAATCGAGGATTTTTACAATTTTTGGAAGTAGAGCGTTTTTTGAAGGTGAAGGAGTGCGAATTTCGATGTAACGCCTTCTCGGGCGAAACTGTCTTGTAGAAAATTTAATTACGAACCCACGTTTTTTCCTCAAATCGATTCTAGCTCTTACGGTTTTCGAGCCACAGCTGTTTAAAATAAGCGTATTTTTCCAAAAAATGGGTTTTTTAATAGAAATTTTTGGGGTGGTTAATTTGAAAATGGGATTTTTACGAATTTTTCCGGCAATGTAAGAGCCCGTACTACAAAACTACAAAATTTTAAGTCTCTAGCACGTTTCTAAACGGTTCACATGAGCGTACGAATGTCTGTATTTTTAACTTAATTTCCCATAAGAATAACATGGGGGGAAATCAAGAATCAAGATCTTTAAGAATCAAGAATCAAGAATCAAGAATCAAGATCTTTATTGTCATTGACCTTTTACAAGGAATAGACATAGTCAACAATAAATAAAAACTAAAGCTATAAAATACAGTGGGTTCTAAATTAAAAATTAATATTAACATCAGAAACTAAGTACTCTGTTATACAGTAAAATGGATTTTGGATGAGCCACTCAAACATTTTAGACTTAAACCTATTAAAAGGAACCTGTTTTGCTGTCAGACCTAATTTATTAAAAAACCGTATGCAATTTATTTTATGGCAGTTATCTGTTTTGGCCAATCTATGTGCAGGGATATCTAGATTGGATTTGCCTCTTGTATTGTAAGAGTGTATACTCTCTCTACAAGTGAATTGATGAAGATTGGCTTTAGTGTAGAGGAGTATGTGAAAAATATACAAATTTACAACGGTCATAATTTTAAGGTCTATAAAAAGAAGTCGACAGCTATCCACAGGGCCAGCCCCACAAATTGTTCGTATGACTTTTTTTTGTAATAAAAGAATTTCATGGGTGTGGGGGGAGTGTCCCCATAGTATAATCCCGTAAGAAATATGAGATTGAAAAAAACCAAAATAAGTAATCCGAAGGTATTCATTACTAACAAAATCTCTGAGTTTCCAAATTAGATAATTTACTCTGGAAATTTTTTTACAAGTTATTTCTATGTGCTCTTGCCAATTTAATTATTTTGAATCAATTTGGAAGCCTAATAATTTTACAGATTTTAATTCATTGTCAAGTGGGGATAGACTCAAAAGAATTTTCTGTGTTTTTTCTTGATTACATGTCAATTTATTTGAAGAAAACCAATTTAGTGCTGATGTTATTGATTCATTAGTAATTAAATCAAGCTCATGGATATCTCTATTTGTTGCAATCAAAGTTGTGTCATCAGCATATACAACAGTGTCTACATCAACATTCCTCGGCAGGTCATTTATCGAGATTAAAAACAAGAAGGGTCCCAAAACCGAGCCCTGTGGAACACCTACTTCAACCAATCTTAAGTTAGACTGACTGCCTCCAACAGATACATACTGCTTTCTATTAGTTAAATAGGATTTTAAAATTTTTAAAGTTTCACCTGTAATACCATAAAATTCAAGTTTTTTGAATAAAATATCAAAAGGTACAGAGTCAAAAGCTTTTGTAAGATCAAATAAAGTTAATGAAACAGTTTCTTTATTTTCAAATGCATTTAAAGATTTATTAATTACTTCTAAGACAGCTGCAGTTGTTGATTTACCCTCTCGAAATCCAAACTGTGAATTTGTCAACAAATTGTTATTTTCAAAATATTCATTCATTTGTTTATGCATGAGACATTCAAAAATTTTGGAAAAGATTGGCACTATTGAAATAGGGCGATAATTACTAGGAAGATTTTTATCACCTTTTTTATATACTGGAATAATTTTAGAAATTTTGAGAAGGTCAGAGAAATAACCAATTTTCAAACATTTACTAATACAAAAAGCCAGAGGCTCACTTATAAAATGAATTATTTGTTTGATGCTATAATTTGAAAACCAGTAATGATCCATAGCTTTTGAATTTGAGAAATTAGCTACAACATTGTTAACCTCTTGCCATGATACCTCCCTCCATTGGAAATGTAATTGTCCTATAGGGGGAGTCCCCAGCAACTCATGCGCAGGTGTGTTGGTGAGAGGGATTTCATTTTCCAGCTCATTAACACATTCAATAAAATAGTTATTGAGATTGTCAGCATCCAAAACCTCCGACTTAGTTGATGTAGGAGAATATTCATGCGATATAACTTCCCAAGCAGCCTTGCACCTGTTGGGGGCCTTATCAATATATCTTTCAAAAGCTTGCTTTTTGGCTAATTTTATTTCACGATTGTAGGCCTTTTTACAATCAATATAGGTTCTATAGGCATTTTCCAAATTATTTGATTTATGTTTGAGTAAGCTCTTATAAACAGAAAAACAAAGAAGCATTTTTTCCCTAAGTTTCCTTAACTTTTCATTATACCAATTAAGTTTTCCTTTCTTATGTCTATTGTTTTGTTTGCACTTAACTAATGGGGAACTAAAATGCCACAAAGATACTAATCTCTTAAAAAATTCATCAAATAGTAATTGCTCATTAATTTTACCCATTTTATAGTCCATTATCATTTCCCATTTCTCTTGTACCAATTGATCAACAAAGTGTTTAATATTACTTTCATTTTGCCTTCGTATTATTTGTTTTGTTCCTTCTTTTGAGTTGTTACATTGTTTTATAGTTTTCTGTAAAAAATCTAATATTAAAGGTTCATGGTCTGCAAAACAACCTCCTACTGTATTTATGTTATATAAATCTGATGAAAAGTTTACAATTATATTATCTATGCATGATTTTCCTCTTGTAGGTTTTTTATTTGTACAAACTAAATTTAGACTTCGTAACGGATTGGCAAATTCAATAGATGTCTTCTTTTCCATTTTTATCATTTCTATGTTAAAATCACCTGCAATGGCTACAAATTTAAATGACTTTAACAGCTTTTTCACAGCAAGCTCAAAATTTTCCAGAAACAAACCAATATCACCACTAGGGGATCTGTAAACACTTAAAACTATAAGATCATAATCAATTATTTTAATACAGCTAAATTCACAATGAAGCTCAATGCAGAACAAGCTAACATCTATTTTGGTGAAGGTTAACCCTTCTCTTAAAAATATTCCTACCCCACCATTTTTTAAATTGTTAATATAAGGTGGATTGAAAGGGAAAAAGGCGACTTTTCGGAATTTTCCCGGGCGTTCGGGCCCAAGACCCATATGCGTGCCAAATTTCAACTCCCTGGAACGTCTAAAAGTGTCCAATTATATGCCTGTCTAAACATGCTAATTCTCCATAAGAAAATGCGTTAAAATTATCTTTTTGATTGAAAATCCACCATTTTTAATTTTTTCCCGTAGGTTAAAATTATAGAAGGTCACTTTGGGGACTTTCCTCTCAATGTTGGGAGCATAAAAAGTGGAAATATATATACGAAAAATCGTCTTAAAAATTAAAAACACGTAAAAGAATCGGGGATTTTCACAATTTTTAGAATTAAAGCGTTTTTTGAAGGTGAAGGAGTGCGAATTTCGATATAACGCCTTCTGTGACAAAACTGTCTTGTAGAAAATTTAATTGCGAACCTACGATTTTCCCTCAAATCGATTCTAGCTCTTACAGTTTTTGAGATTCAGCAGTTTTAAAAAAACATGTTTTTCCAAAAACCGAAATTTTTATGGAATTTTTTTGGGGAGGTGGAATTTTGAAAATGGGGTTTTTAAGAATTTCACCAGTAATGTAAGATCCCATAGTACAATAATACGCAAATTCCAAGTCTCTAGCACGTTTCTAAACGGTTCAGATGAGCTTACCAAATTTGGTGTTTTTCAACGATATTTCCCATAAGAATAACATGGGGGGGAAATTGTTAATTTAGGGGGGGTTGAAAGGGGAAAATGCCACTTTTCGGATTTTTTCCGGGGGTTTGGGCACTAGACCTACAAAACACCGACAATTTCACGTCTCTAACTCATCTAGAAGAGATAAATATAGAGATGCGTGTTGTGTTTTTAATGTTTCGATGTTTTGTAATTTTTTGTGTGAACTGTGACGACCTTCTCAAGAAGCGACAATTTTCTTGTGAAGCCTGATGACGGTTCCGGTGTTAAACCAAAACTAACCATTTAGATTGCATAAAATACTTAAACCACTTATATTTTAATAAAAATATGTTGCGTAGCAACAGTTCACTTTTAAATTAATCTTCATAGAAAAGGTGTATCAAAATTAGCTGCGAGAAAATTAAAATTTTGACAAAATGTTGGGAGCGTGTAGGTGTAATCAAAATGTAGGTCCTGTCGTGACAGCGGTGATGTACCTCGATAAGAAGAAAGGAGTTAGCGTCTCAGATGTCGCTGACTTTCTACGTCACAACTACGGCCTCAAAACTCTCCCGGACTATAAGAAGTCTTTGAAACTAGCAGTAGAAAAGGGATTCTTGACTGTCAGACAAAACCGCTTCTACCCTGCACTGAACACAATCTTGGAGGCACGTTGGAGACGCAAACGATTACTAAAGCGTCGAAGAGCTAGACGTCACAACGGCAATGATGAGGTAGTCGCAGCCCGCGGTCGCAGACAACAAAGATATCGGTACAAAAGGAGAAGCCGTCGACAAACGGGACGGCAACGTGAAGCAGACAGTGAACTGATAGAGGCTCGACGCAGGAGAAGGTCTATTAGCAAAAGACTCAGGAGACATAGCATTATCCAGGCTCGAAGAAGACGTAGGTCTATAAGACGTCGCATTGTTGACTACGACGATCACACTATGGCTCGTCGTCGCCGGAAGATATCTACAAGACACGCTAGGAGGCGAGATGACCACCGCGGTGATCTCACCATGGCTCGTCGTCGCCGTAAGAGATCTACAAGACACGCTAGGAGGCGAGATGACTCCGACGATCTCACTATGGCTCGTCGTCGCCGTAAGAGATCTACAAGACACGCTAGGAGGAGAGATGACCTAGATGATCTCACCATGGCTCGTCGAAGACGCAGGTCTCGTAGAAGCACGCGCAGACGTCGAGGTCGCAAACACGAAGAATTATCTGCTCCTCAAGCTTAAGCTGGGGAGTCTCCCAACAATCCTCCAGAGCCGGTAGATCAGGCGTCACAATAATTATATTTTGTCTAATTTCCTTCCTGTCATGTCCCATCGAATAAATTATCATCCTCTATGCTTCTAATAGTTGTTTATTTAGACATAATGTTATAGTTTAAAGAATTAAAAAAAGACATGGTGTAGAAAGATTTAGCTGTGGCTCAATAGCAGTGATCATAATACCTTGCCTTCGTTTATGAGGATTATTGTGTTACATGGTCCTGAATGTGTTAGCCAATCTCCTGCAGAATGTATTACCATATAATGCATTTGGGAAGAGGATAATTAAGGAGAATATTTTAACTAAAAACAGTTGCAATCTTAAAAATAATAAAAGAAACCCCAGATGCGTAGTGTATAGAAAGTAAACTAAAACTACGAACAGTCTTAATCCTCCCTATTTGCCTTTACTGAGATATCAATTACTAAATTAAAAATACTGAAATATCAATCAAGGAAGGAAGATATGATCCTTGAATTGTTAATTTAAGGGGGGTTGAAAGGGAAAAAGGCGACTTTTCGGAATTTTCCCGGGCGTTCGGGCCCAAGATCCATATGCGTGCCAAATTTCAACTCCCTGGAACGTCTAGAAGTGCCCAATTATATGCCTGTCTAAACATGCTAATTCTCCATAAGAAAATGCGTTAAAAATTATCTTTTTGATTGAAAATCCACCATTTTTAATTTTTTTCTGTAGGTTAAAATTATAGGTCACTTTGGGGACTTTCCTCTCAATGTTGGGAGCATAAAAAGTGGAAATATATATGCGAAAAATCATCTTAAAAATTAAAAACACGTAAAAAATCGGGGATTTTCACAATGTTTGGAATTAAAGCGTTTTTTGAAGGTGAAGGAGTGCGAATTTCGATATAACGCCTTCGATGTCAAAACTGTCTTGTAGAAAATTTAATTGCGAACCTACGATTTTCCCTCAAATCGATTCTAGCTCTTACGGTTTTCGAGCTACAGCCGTTTTAAAAAAACATGTTTTTAAAAAACCGAAATTTTTATGGAATTTTTTTGGGGAGGTAGAATTTTGAAAATGGGGTTTTTACGAATTTCACCAGTAATGTAAGATCCCATAGTACAATAATACGCAAATTCCAAGTCTCTAACACGTTTCTAAACAGTTCAGATGAGCTTACCAAATTTGGTGTTTTTCAACGATATTTCCCTTAAGAATAACATGGGGGGGGAAATTGTTAATTTAGGGGGGGGGTTGAAAGGGGAAAATGCCACTTTTCGGATTTTTCCGGGGGTCTCTAGCTCATCTAGAAGTGCCCAAACATTTGTATACGTTACCAGTTACACATGCGGCTGTATAAATATAGAGATATAAAAGAACATTTAAACTAAATTATTTGAACAGTTTAACCAAACCAAGCCACCTTGAAAAATAGCTGTTAAATATGGGTTTCTTCATTGTTTATTACCATTTCGGGACTTAGTTTCCACAATTTAATTAAATTATTGTATTTCAGTCACCAACAATGAATGAGGTAATCGTTGAAACAGCTAAATCAATGAATAAATAATTCAAGTCAACCTGTTGAGTGTTGATTTACAATTTGTACAAATGGGTTTTCATACAAGAACGGTTTATTGCAAGAATAAATAGTTTAACCTTTACATGTATATATCACCGAAAAGAAAAACTTTTAAAACGTTATATTTCAACAACACTGGATTATAGGCAATTTTTAATTAGGTACTGACTTGGTTTTGAGTTTGGAAACCTAAACTATATTAACTATTGCAATCCAGCTGTCCGTTTCCAAGAGATAGAAGTATGTAACAAAATATGTTCCATTAACTGAATAACAAGAGTTGACAGCATATTTCCTACCCAGTCAAAAGAATGAGAAAAAACTTTAAATGGGGAACATTCCTTTATTGTTTGTGGCAGTTAAAAATATGATTTTAGTATTTTGAAATTCAGCCGCCATTTCCAAAATGGCGGCCAACTTTGAAATTTCATGTGAAGCACCCTATATTTTATCATGTTTTCGGATAGAATATGCAATTTAAAATTGTTTTTTCCTTGACATTTTTTCGATAAACCTACTCGTTTAGGAGTTGCAGCCGATGGAAAAATGACTTCCGGTGTACATTTTACATCATGTTGCGCCTAAACAAGTAGGTTTATAGCGAAAATGTAAGGAGTAAAAAAGTCTTAAAACTGCATCCACATTCCAAAAAGACCATATAATTTTTTTAAAATATTAATTATAATATTTCAATAATCGCGGTCATTTTCTAAAAGGGTGGCAAACTTGAAAAGTGGAAAACTGTTTATTTTATAGTCTTTATGGAATGTAGATGCAATTCTATGACTAATTTACTTGCAATTTTGCTCTAAACTTACTCGTTTAGGAGCTACATGGTGTAAAATGTACACCGGAAGTCATTTTTCCATAGGCTGTAATTCCTAAACGAGTGGGTTTATCGAAAAAGTGTCAAGGATAAAAAAAATTTTAAATTGCATATTTTATCCGAAAGCATGATAAAATATGGGTGTTCCAGAATAAATTTCAAAGTTGGCCGCCATTTTGGAAAATGGCGGCTGAATTTCAAAAAACTAAAATCATATTTTTAACTGCCACAAACAATAAAAGAATGTCCCCCATTTAAAGTTTTCTCTGATTCTTACCGTTTCCGATATCCCAATGGTGGCCTCCTTGAGTTGATCACTCTATACAGGGTGTCTCACGAGAGGTGTCTCAAATTGATTACGGAAAAACGGCTTAACGTACAAGGATGAAATAAATTTATTTCCCACTAAATCGACCCCAAGGAATAACGTAAAAATATTTTTAACTTTTTCCCAATACAGGGTGTGTCAAAAACTGAGGGTCACTAGTTCGAATCTCAGAATTTTCAAATGTAAACATATGTCATGTTATACATCATTTTAAAGGTATTTGATGGACAAACATTTTGGTGAAAACAGAAATAAGTTATCTTTTTCCGTTTCAAAATGGCGGCAGTTTTTTTGGAAAAAATCTATATTTTTTTAAAACTCTGTGTTCCCTATACCAATGCATTTATCCCTTCTCCGGTTGAATTTTCTTACTCGTTATGAAATTAGCTTTACTTTGATATGCTACAAGTAACGGTTTTTTGAAATTATAAAAATTCCCAAAAAAAATTATTTTTGAAAACTTGCAAATGCTCATTTTTCAAAAATTTCAAATAGCAACATATGTCAAGTGGCACATCATTTTATAGGGTTTGTAATTCCTAACAACTTTGTATTTTACACTTACTTCGTATCTATTTTAGTTTTTGCGTAAATAACAAAAAACCTAATTTTCCTATATCAAATGCATGTTATTTGGGTTTGACGTGGTTTAAATTGGGCCTTTAGTGTTAAACCCAAATAACATGCATTTGATATAGGAAAATTAGGTTTTTTGTTATTTACGCAAAAACTAAAAGAGATACGAAGTAAGTGTAAAATACAAAGTTGTTAGGAATTACAAACCCTATAAAATGATGTGCCACTTGACATATGTTGCTATTTGAAATTTTTGAAAAATGAGCATTTGCAAGTTTTCAAAAATAATTTCAAAATAATTTTTTATTTTTATAATTTCAAAAAACCGTTACTTGTAGCATATCAAAGTAAAGCTAATTTCATAACGAGTAAGAAAATTCAACTTGGAGAAGGGATAAATGCATTGGTATAGGGAACACAGAGTATTAAAAAAATATAGATTTTTTTCAAAAAACTGCCGCCATTTTGAAACGGAAAAAGATAACTTATTTCTGTTCTTGCCAAAATGTTTGTCTACCTATCAAATACCTTTATAATGATGTATAACATGACATATGTTTACATTTGAAAATTCTGAGATTCGAACTGGTGACCCTCAGTTGTTGGCACACCCTGTATTGGGAAAAAGTTAAAAATATTTTTACGTTATTCCTTGGGGTTGATTTAGCGGGAAATAAATTTATTTCATCCTTGTACGTTGTGCCGTTTTAATTTTCAAGATGAGCTCGTTCGCATGGCTCAATCACTTCCTGGTTGAAGTTCGTTCGCTACGCTCACTCACCTTTAGGTTGGAGCTCGTTCGCTGCGCTCACTTGCCTTAGGGTTAGCTCGTTCACTACGCTAACTCGCCTCCAGGTTGAAGGTCGTTCGCTACGCTCACTCACCTTTTGGTTGCAAATTAGCTGTTGTCATAAATTGTTTAATTGACACAGCTGTTCAGATTCATTAATTCCTTTTAAATATGAAAAATCATAAGGTTAATATGGGAAAATCCAGAGCCACTGGGGCGGAGCCCGAATGCCCGATCATAATAAAAACTACTTAGTTTTCCTATTTAATGCCCAAAGAATCGGTGTATCGAATTTCAGCCTCCTAGGTAAATGGGAAGTGGGAGAATTAGTGTTGATGAGTGAGTGAGAGTGAGTTTGTCAGTGAGTCAGTGAGGACTTTGCCTTTTATAAGTATACATAGTACATTCAACCAGCTGTTAGTTAAAACAAATTATATTGGACTAAAACAAATCGATGATTACAAAGAATGCTTTAAAACATAATTTGAACATCCTACTACTGTATTTTACTATGCATATTTAATTAATCTGCCATCCTCGTACCGAAGAATTGAATGTATCAATGGTCAGCATTACACATAGTATAAATAAGTCAACCATAAGTATGTAGGTATTTGAATTTTGTTCTAAATGCTGAATTTGTCTCACAAATGCTGAATGTTACAGCTGTTATGTTAAGCAAATTATATTGTACTAAAAGCTAGCTAGAAGCATTTACTATTGGAGAAGGTTAGCATCGGCTGCTAGACTTTTTAAAAACTAAAATTTAATTTCTAAAAAACTGGGACCCTAATTTTAAATTATGGCTTTGACATTCCCTAGTTCTCAAAATTATCTTTCTTTCAACACAAAAATAATGCAAATCCGTCTACTGGTTGATTCAGAATCGTGAAAACCCCCATTTACGTTTTAATAATATATATGATAGTTTGGACAGGTTTCAACCCTTCCGAGGCGTAATACATTTACACAGTTTATGTGTAGACTACATTGTAACTCATAAAATAGTTCTAAAATTAAATGGATCTCCTTTTACAAACGTATATAATAACCAGAAATTTTCAGATCGTCCTTGCGTGTCCATGCCACAAATTTTGACGAAAGGGTTTTCATTACATAAACTATACCTATTTACATTGTTGACCAAACAGTTGGCAAGAAGCATTAATAGATAAGCTATGTACCAAATATGATAATTTTAGCTCTATTCTAATTATGACAAAACACGAGGTAACTAAAAGCGAGTTTTGTTTGTGTAGTAAGCGTTGCAGGAGGTCTACTTTACACTGAATCGACGTTCACTTTTAATTGCTTTTGATCTTCCGCCACTGTTGACTCAGCGAAACTGAACTTGTATTTTACCGTATTTCGTTATATTAAAACTGCTGTTGCATTAATCAAATTCCCAATGTGTCAATCGTTTTAACATGGACCACGTTTTTAGCACGGACTGTATTATTTGACTTACTGGGATTTTTGATCTACAGACACTGCAAACATTGTAGTTTTCGACCCATTTTTTAGTTATAGCCGTTTAAAAAAACGTGTTTTGTCGTTTTTAGATTTCCATCATTTTAGATTTTTGGGAGAGTTAAAATATAAAAATGTGACTTTTGAAATTTTACCGTTAATTTAGGATGACTTACTACAATGCTGCCAAATTTCAAGTCTTAAGCACGTTTCAAAATGGTTCAGATAGATGAGCATACCAAAGTCCGGCAACTTCCAATGTTATTTCCCCTAAGAATAACATCGGGGGGGGGGGAGGGTTCTAAAATAAGGGGGTGGGTTAAAATAAAAATAAATGCACCTAATAGGATGGGACCAATTGTCGTACCAAATTTCTGATCTCTAGCTAATCTAGAAGTTGGTAAACATTTGTATCCCCAGAGTGAGTGAGTTACCCAAGCGGCTGTATATAATTTATATATATATAATTTTTAAAACTACCCTGCAAAACGTTTTCAGGGGGTCACGTTAGGAACTTCTATGGTGGTCCTTGAACTTCTGGGCTTGAATTTGACCGGTAGTCGTACCAATAGTTCACTTTTCAATATTAAATTCTCAAAAAATATTTTAAGATTTTTAGCCTGCCACACGTTGCCCTATGTTAATTTTATGGAGAATAAATAAACTGTTGTAGTTTGCTTGTTTATGGATTTATTTTGTTTAACTTTGATCAATTAATTTGTGTCATGCAACAAAATTTTTCATTTTGCTAAAACACAGTTTATAATATATTCCTCGTAGCAGCAAACCTACACTGACTAAATCTAATCTTATTCAAATAGGGAATAAATCTGACATGTTAAGGACATAGTTTAGTGAAAATCTGATCGGGCAAAGCAAATGGAAATTCACTTAGTCTCTAGACATGTTGGATGTGCCGGAGATATTATTTTTATACTAAAGTACTAAAGATATTGTTAATTAAGAAATATATTTGTTTTTATTTTACTGAGATGTGTTATTATGTATGTGAGTGATTTTGCTTCGTGATGAAAAGTGTCGTTCATACCTTGGTTTGTACCAACAGTGATTTTCCGGCACTTCCTCCAATTATTTTAAATTTCATATGGTCGGCTTCACCTCGTTCGTGAAATTTGGTGTTTCTGATTTCGGCTTTGCATTACTCATATGATAGGTACTTGAGCAGGCCCCGGAAAATGCCACTTGCGGTTCTAGTAATGCAATTTAATATTTTAAGCTATATTAACCTTCTTGTAGTTGCACGTTGCAAGAATACCACACACACCATGATACAAAGTGCATAGTATAGTGTCGTGACCAATGGTTTTTACTCGCAATGCAGCAATCGTGGGGTTTGGAACCGTGTTACCTCAACAACTTTTGTGATTTTCCCCACCACTGGCATTAACTCAAAAAAATAAATATATGCAACATGTTAAAGAATAACTGGTAATATTAGGTTGTATAAAATTTTAAAATAAAAGCATCATCGACATTAAATAAATTTTTAATTGTATGAGGCCTTTCACTGATGTCTGATGATGCCAGCATAGCTATGGATGGCGAAAGGCCTTATGAAATTAAAAATTAATTTAATATTGGTGTTGTTTTTATTTTAAAATTTTATTTATATGCTAACTATAAATAATAACTGGGACGGTTGGCGTCGTCCTGTAATCCAGCTACTAGGAGGTTACGAATTGTAGGTAGTTATATCATAGACTAACCAACACAAGTAGACTTCTCATCCCATTGTAAATTTTGAAGCACGTTTTTCGTGTCTAGTTCATGTACGTGACACAAAGGCGCTAGTGTCGACGAAACTTTGTTTCTATTATTTTAGGGTTAATTTCTTGATTTGTGCTTTACTGTTTGGTTATATAACTAAGGGACAAGTTATTGTTTACGATTAGACCGTATTATTTGGTTAAACGAGGTTTTAAATGGCTGTAATAACGGGAAACAAATTGTAAACAAAACACGACTTCTACAGAAAACCGTACAGAACTAACAATAAAATTGGCTTCAGCTGTTCCATAAGGATGGGAAATCTACTAAGGGAGTATGTTTTATCTATGGTTATATGCATGCACTGTGGATGCGATACTCCTGGTGTGGATTAACGTCCACGTCAATTATTCAATTCAATTCAATTCAACGTCCGCACAAGTGAGAACTACGACTATCCGCAGTACTATCCTGAAAAATTAGACCGATTCGTATATACCAAGGCAAAAATAAGGTTCAGATTCCACTATAAACTGTAGGTTACTTAGTTGCCATTAGCTGTATGGGCTATTAATTAACAGCTGAGTCTAAAGTATAAGTCGGCCTTAGTCACTAACAAGACTACAAGATCGCGCCACTCATCCTACACTCATCTCCATTCATACTTGGCTTAAAATACCTACTTTGTATGGTCGCCATTTCATTGTAAAGTATAAAGTAAATATAACATGATTAATCAATTTATCGCTGAAAATTAATTAAATCCTTTGCTATAGGATATAGGATGAAGATTTTATAAACATGAGTTTTTAATACGGACTGGATCACGAATTTCAAACAGAGAAACTATACACTTTTATTACTTTACATACTATACATTATTGCTTATAAAGAGAGGATTTGTTTTGAATTTTTACTTTAATTTAAGTAAAAGCTGTTGGCTACATTGTTAGCAGAAGTGTTCTTACCGAAAAACCCCTACTCAAGCAGAAAACTAGAAAGAAGATGGTGTATTGGTGAAATGTAATGTTTATTGCTGAGCTGAGATATTTTGAAGGAAAAAGACTTAATGTTTGTTATGACTCGTCTGAATGTTAACTAAACCGGCAAATACAATTATTAAAATCAAAATGTAGTTGCTTTTAAAATACGAGTAATAAAGGACTGCAATTTTGCCTCCTGGATATTTAAAAAATTATTGTTCTATTTCTTTATATTTTAGAGTGTTATGATTATGAAATGCTACCCTCAAAAGGCTATTTTAGATCATTAAACTGTCCTTATTTTAATAATGGCTCTTGTGATCGACCTCACTGCCATTTTCGACACTCAAAGAAAGGTAAACTATATACAATTCTGTCAATTCTTAGCATTTAGCATCTTAGGAGGTTATGTTTAGGTTTGATCTTGCATAGGATTTTATTAATAACGTAATTTTTGCTGAAATAAAGCTAACTTAATCTTTGTGTCGGAATTTTCCTCAAAATTAGGAAACTGACTAGTTTTTCTGCTGATGGTTTACAAGATCTATACGGAATCTCAGAGGAATTGGTAATTATAGGTTACATAGAATTATTATTTTTAAGATGAGTTTAATAGAATATTGAAAACATAACTTACTAGTTTAGAGCAAGCTGTTTATTAACAAGGTAACTGAAGGTTACAATTTTGTTGAGACATTGCTCGCAATGTGTTCTAGAAGTAGGCTTAAGTTAGGCCTACAGTTAATTTGAAGTTGGCCAGGTTTGAGACTTGGTCAGGCCTATAATATGTAGCCCAACCTGGCCCAACGAACTGGCCTGGCCATGGATTGTGAGGATGGGTCAGGTTATGTAAAGAATCTAATAAAATAATAAATTAACCATTTGTAAGATAAGCTAAATAATTGATGGCAAAAAACAAACAATCATAGGGCGATAGTACTATCATAAACTATAACATAATCTGACAGCATCGGTAATAAATTAAATACAAATAAGCTATAGTACTCTTTATAGGATATAAGTAGTGATTGGCTGAATGCATTATTAAACACTAAGTTAGTACCCTTTTAAATTCATTTTATCAATAAACTTGATAAATAAGAATCAACATCACTGCACGTTATTTGCTATTCGTCATACCGAAATATGAAAGCCAATCACCCGGCAATCGGGTTCGTTCGACGCTGCGGGATGCGCCGCACTGGGGCTACGCCTGTCATTTGATGGGCCGCAGCTAACGTGTTAAAAGGGCACTAGTTATTAATAATGTATTCAATCATATATAGGCCTATATATATATATAGGTAGTACTTAGCCCTAATCACAATAATTTCAGTTTTAGTAATTAATATATAGGCTAATTAAGAACTTGTTGAAGTGTGAATTTTTCTATGAGGTGCAACTTTTGTAAAAATTGCCTAGACCTACTTGAATGCTGGGATGTGATAGGCCTAATAAGCATAATATTTTAAAAGTTTTTATCAAGTACACTCTTTGCGACCAAATTTATTTGTTTCTTTTCAGTTGTTGTTTATAAGCTAACCAATTGGTAAGTTTAAACTGATACAATTTCAACCTAGGCTAATATTCAAAGGTAGCCTAAGTATTTAATCTTCGAAGTAAAAATCTATTCAGTTCCATTGTGAGCTGTATTGTTTTCTTGTACAAATATTGTCTCCAAGGTTTTGTAACATAAATATCAATGTTTTGCAGACAAATTTGATGAGGATAGCCAACAACAGGATGTAGACCAGTCAACTCAGGCATTTGAGGAGGCATCGAGGGACAGTGCAGACATCTCTTGGCAGTCTGCAAGTACCAGCGTCAGCTACAAACCCACTCCAATAGTTGAGTTGAAAAAACGCCACATCCCTATCAACACAGCCCCCAGTGTTATTCTGTCATCTTCCTCACAGAAGCGGAGGCTTGAGTATGATGTAAGAGGAATAAAGAAACCCAAGGTCGAATACATTCCTGAAGCTCTCAAGACTGAACCTAGTTTAAAGAAAGTTTACTCTGCCAGTGATGCTAGTTCTGTGTACAGAGCTACCAAAATATGTAACCATCCTGACCAATTGTCAAATGGAGCAACCAACAATAATGATGCTCCCCAACAAGACAATGAAGAGAGTGAAGGGGAAATTGATTTTGACCAAGTGTCTAGTGAATTAAACTTCTTAGATGAGATACTTAGACAGTATGAAAAGCCTGTGTCAATTAAAAGTCTCCTCGATGAAGCCCACACCAGTGAAATTTGTTCTCAGGACGAAGAGAAAAAAGAACACTTATATCAAACATCCAATTTATCAACTGAAAAGTTAAGCAACGGTTTTCCAACACATTGTCAAAGCTGTTCAGAGAAAAACAACATAAGATCATTAGATTCAGACAATGGAAGTGTGCATGAGATAAAAAAACATAAGGACGCTGAACACAAAACAAAATCTAGCCACTCTGATACTAAAACTAAAAATGCAAATAACCCCTCAAACTCTGTTGATAAATCAAAGCAAACAACATCAAGCTCAAAAACATTGCCATGCAATAAAGATGAAAATAAGGTAAACAGTGAGCACAGAAGAAAATCAACCGAAAACCATAAAAGTGACAAAGAAAGGAAAAAGAGTAAAAACGATCCTGAGTCATTGAAGTCTACGTCAAAATCAAACAAAAAAGAGTCAGAAAGTGACAAAGCGTTTGATAAATTGCTCCTGAGCGACTCCAATAAATTATCAAGTTCAGAGAAACGATCAAAGAAAGAACATAGCTCTGATAAATCTTCTAAAAAAGATTCTGAACATAGGAGTAGTTCAAGTAGCAGCAAGTCCAGAAGAAAAGATTCTGAAAGAGAATCTGGATCAAGTAAGTCAAAAGATACGGACCATAAGGATGGTTCCTCTAAAAGTCACAAGAAAGAATCAGATCAGCGGTCTACTTCCTCAAAATCTTCAAAATCTCAAGAATCCAGTAGAAAAAGAACACATAGTCATGAGAGTCACAGTAGTAGTAAGAAAAACCGAGACTCTCATAAATCAGATCATAAACAGGGTGATGGTAAAGAAAACTCTAAATACAAGGATGAAAATAGGCATAGAAAAGAGGGTAATGATAGGAGGAGTTCCAATAAAGACCGATCATCGAAAGATAAGGAACGCAGAGAAAAAAGGGATAAGAATTCTGAGAACAGTAAAAAGAAGCCAGCTCATTCAGGTAATTCAGTTTCTTTATTGTTTATCACTAGAACAATTTAAATTGAACTTGAATATTCTAATTGTCTCTAAAAGCCATGTATCAACAGCAGTTCAATGTTAAAGTAGGCAGTGGAGTATAATTGATACGTATATACAGAGGGGTGCAAAAGTAGGTATACAGTAATGAAATATTATAGAAAAATATATTCACTCATAATATAAAAAGCGAAATTTCCAAATTTATTTGAATAGCATTAAGACACCTAAATTAACTCTTAAAGATTTTGTACTTGAAAAAACACTCACTTACCTGTGTGTTCAAACTGTTTGTCTGTTTGTACTGTATACCTACTTTTGCACCCCTCTGTATATTGCTGTTAGTTGTGCTTGTGTCTGACAATGGTTCAATATCCTAAATTAAATATTTTTACGATAAGTGATATTCACATCTTTGCTGACAATTATCTTGATGGATTGTATTAAAATGTATAGGCCTAATACCATTTTGAGATTAAATAAACATACTGTACCCAATGTAGACAAAATATCAAATTTGGTTAACGGTTCCATCTAACTTATTGTTTACCAATTGTCATAAGCTAAGTATTTATCTGTAGCAAACAGCTAAGATCCGATTTTAAGCTAGGATTTAATTCAAATAAGTTAAGCTTTAACTGATGCTAAAGTTCTTTTTGAGATCTTAATATTAGATAAATACTGTATTCAATTTAATCCCATTAGTCATACTTGGAACCCTTTAAGTGCTGAAAATGTGGATATCACTACCCAAACAAATGTAGGCTTTTGAACAGCAATTTGAAACCCAAGCATAATTCAATGAAAATATCTAAAAACCTTGACTAGGTGACAGAAGTAGTCTGCTACAGTCCTAGGTTTACTGGCATCAAGAGTTGTTAGCCTCATACAGTAGACTCCCTCTTATCCGGACTCTTTGGGCGGGGCTATAGAATACAGGGGCTGGCTCACGTCGACTAGCAAAGTGGTCCCACTGCCGTGTGGCTGTGACGTCACCGGGCTGCCTCTACGGGTGTAGCTAGCGTGCGGCACATATACGAACCGCTCATTTAAACACTTCCTTAAATGTACACAATTAAATTGTCCGTATGAAACTTATATCGATGTAATCTGCATTAACTACAGAATCTGATGGTCCAAAAATATTTTAGCTATGATCAATAATATGTTTTTTTAAAGGGGAAAATTATGAGGATTACAAACTTTTGAACTACAAAAAGTTACTAAGCGGGGATTTTTTTTAGTTTTGGGATAGGAACAAACTTTGAGCCAGAAAAATATTCATTAATAGTTCTACTTCAATAATTAGCCTGAAAATTCTCGATGAAACCAACATAAAACCTTATCAGGAAGTTAGGCTTTATAAACTTGGCAATCATATTACATCGTTCCGCACATGTCCGCATCGTGCTGTTTATAACAAGATCGTAAAAAATTGTTATGATCGTGATAAAACAATTGCACTGTTTCTATTAGTGAAACAAGTAATTAGTGCTTAAACTGAATTTTAAGAATTGTGTAGACTTAAGGCTTAGAATGTTATTTATCTTGTTTGATATTCCGGTACCCCTGGTCATATATTCTAATACACTTGGTTGGGTATCTTTTAGGAATGTGTAATGGTTTAGGTAATTTTATATTGTCTGTAGAACAAAGTGTTTATTCGTAGAAAATAAGTACCTAAAAGAGTGTTTTAATGCGATAGTATTTTTATTATAATAGTTGTATCCTATTTCGCTGATTTTAGCCACTTACTCATCTTCTGATCATTTTTCTTCTATCTTCTTCAGAAACAAACAGAAGACACGAATAACAATGAAAGAGCGAAGTTGATTTCACGCGTATTTGATGCAGTGTTGCCATAACAACAACCTCAAATTTGTGAGGCGAGCGGCAAAATTACCCGCCAGCGCTCAGTTGTAACAATTGTCTTTTGAGACGATTTATTAATGAACTGTTAGGGGTATTTAAGAGTTGTTAAGTAATTACTATGGAAGAACTGATTGACTACAGTTTTCTTGCTGAAAGTTTGTGCCTAACCCGAAAATTAAAATGTTCCTCGCTTAGTGACTTTTTCAAGTTTCATTATTGTAGTTTCTCTACGTTTGTTGTTATAAAACCAATTTACTTGTGGTAACCTAAAAACTGTTTGGATATTTGGATTCTACAGTTAATGCAGAATTAAACAATATAAGTATCATGAGAAATATGTTCGTACAACGGTAGGGGAGCATGTAAAAGAGTGAGAATTTCGCTGGCCGCGTAATGGAAACAGGCGTGACTGTCAGCCCGGTGACGTCACAGGAGGTGGGGTAGCGGGGCCGTGTCGGCAAGTGCTACATCAAAGACGTGAGCCAGCCCCTTTATTCTATAGCCCCGCTCTTTGGGACCGAGGCCAGTCCGGATAACGGGTTTTCCGGTTAAACCGACGTCCCCAAAAACTCGTTAAAACGGACTGTTTACTGTGATATTTGACTTAAATTTAGGAGAGCATTGTATTTAGACACGTGATCACTGGTCTCAAATATTTCCCACGAGAACAGTCGTTTCAGTACTGCCCACTTCCTGCCGATCTAGTCAGGTTAAACCGATGTGCTGATAAAAATTGTCCGGTTAAAGAGATGTCATTTCCGCCGAGTGTAGTCCGGTTAAAAGCTGTCCGGATAAGAGGGAGTCTACTGTAGTTAGTTTTGTGTTCACTGACTGCCGAGGGGTCTAAGGTATTTTACCTAGAAAGAGAACAGTGCTGTAGGCTGGATGAGATTCTAATCTTATCTTTGTAGAGAGTACACTTTTCTTTGTAACAATTGATAGGGAAGACCATCCTAAAATAAAGTGGATACATGGAGTGTGTTTTTAAATACCACTCATCTGGTCAAATTTAGCAAAGTTCCTTATTTCATCTTAAGCTATTAACATTTAACAAAAAAATACGCCTTTTACCTTTCCTGTGGAATAAAACCTAAGTAGGCCTACACGTTTAACATCATGTTATTTAGATAGGAAATGAATGTGATACATTTAAGGAAATATTAAGGCCTCAGTACAAATCTAATCCAGGCAAATAGGAATTTGCTAAGTCTGCAGGATTGTTGCAGTGGAGGTATTTACTTATAATTGTGGTTATGTACTTTACTTTTGTAGGTAGTAGGTCTGGAAGATGTGTAAAATGGAGTAACTTTTATACGGATTACAACTATATCTTATAAGCTTAGTTTGGACAAAGAATAAGTTAGAAATAAATCTTTTACTTGCCTTACCTACAGTTTTCTCCATTAATACAATGTTAAAAAGTAGTTTTATCAATTTAACATTGTTTAAATGGAGAAATCTGAAGGCATAGCAAGAAAAAACATTGTAGGCCTATATCAGTTATTCTTTGTCCAAACTAAGCTTAAAATATCGTATGAAACTTGGTATAAAATATTTTTAAAGGCCGCCATTTTCAAACGGTTCAAGGGGTTTCATTCATATTTTGCACTTATGTAGGGGCCAATAAGATAAACTTGTTTGCAGAATTTCAATGCTGTAGCCCAAACCGTTAAAAAGAGTTAGGAATGTTTTTGTAAAAAACACATACAGACAGATAGATAGAAAACGGAATGAGATAGGACACATGTTGTTTTACTTTTTTTTTGACATGCTGAACAATGTTACAAAGTTTAAGGGTGTAGCATGAGTAAGTTTTGTTTTGTGTTTCCTGTGCCAGTTTGGACTCTTTCCCATTCAGGTAAGCCTGCTATCCTCTCAAAAAATCCTAAAAAATGTTACAAAGTTTGTTGATGTGGTTGCAATACACTCTGAATGTAATTCATTTAAGCTATTCACCTTGACACTAAGATTCATATTCCATAAATTTCTTCTGCCTTGTCCTAATTCAAATACACATATGTTTTTTTTCCAATTCAGACTATTACACAAATGTAATTAAGCCTACTTTGTTTTGTGTTTTTCAGTTTCTGAATCTGAAAGTTCAAGTGATGATGATGTACAAATAATTAGTGAATCAGGATCCGTCATTGTAATTGACTCCGAAGATGACTCAAATGTGGAACATAGTCCTGCACCGAAGAAAAGTAAAGTGGAAAAGGTAGAAAGCTCTCCCTCACCAGCTCGGAGCTCTGGCTTTGCTTCCCCTACATTCCCTAGTGATGTGTCTGACAATTCTGATGTGGAAAATGATTCTACCGCAGTTGTTCCTGTAGCCAATGGCTCAAACTGCTTAACAAAGAAACAAGAGGATTCTGAACTTTTAGATCACGTGAGTTTAATTGACTATTACACTAGAGTCCTGTTATTAGGACCACACCCTGATCGGATTACCAAATTGTTTGGAATTAACAGGAAATGTAGTCAAACTCCTTCAGAAAATAAAAATAAAAAACATTTTTATGACTGTAAATGTCCATACATTGCTCTTCAAACACAGCGATATACGTGGTGATCTCCTATGATTGTGTTCTTCTTCTCTGAGAACTGATAAAACACGATTAATGGATGGTCATTCGGCCATAGGCTAATTGTGACTATTCAAAATTTCCTGACACATTCATAGTTTTTTCCTTGGTCAGAAAAATTCACCAACCATTCTCGGTTTCTCAGGGTATTTGGGTGGACACCCTAGTTGAAATTTACAGCCAGGTCATAGTTTCAAAACATATAGCTTTGTTTTAGCGAATTTCCTATACAGGGTGAGGTGGACCCGTACACATACCTTTACAGGAGTACATTTTCACCTAAGAAACGCAAAATAAAATTATTCTCCCCTAAAACATTAACGAAAAATCCGTTTAAAATACTTTGAACATGATCCAAGCACAGGGTGTTCCAGAAATGGAGGTCACGGGTACGAATCTAAAAATTTCCTTATGCCAACCTATATATCTTATTACATATTTTTAGAAAGCAACATTCTGGTGAAAACAGCACTCAATCACCTCAATTCTTTTTAAAATGGCAGCCATTTTTGTGAATTTTTCCCATATTTACGTAATAGGCCTACCCTGAGCTATTATGAGGGGGGCACCCAGCTAGAAGTTGAAAGAAAATCATAGACCCTAAACGTATGAATAGGTATATGCACATCAAATTAAATGTATTTAATAGTTGAATATGGTGCATCAAATTTTAGCTCAAAAGAACAACTGAGTATGGCAGCCTTGCAGCCTGGCAGACAAAAATGGCAGCCTTTCAAAGATTCAAAATGGCAGATTTAAGAAATCTTTGTAAGGCTGCCATTTTGGACTCAGTTGTCCGTTTGAGTTCAGATTTGAGGCATTATATTCTACTAGTGAAGACCTTTAATTTGATGTGCATATCAACCTATGCTTATGTTTAAAATATTCTTCTGACTTATCAGGCCGTCCCCATGAAGAGGTAGTGTATCACTGAATCATGTGTTAAAATGATTTTAATGCCCAGTAACTGTGTACCAAATTTTGAATCTCTATCTTTATTACTTTTTGAAATATTTAAAAGTCCCTGGACTTTTTTCCACCCTGTAAAATTGTTTATGTCATCCCAGTCTAAAGAATTTTAATTGTATTAATTACCTCTTTTGTTACATTTGTTCTTGAGCTGAAGTTTTGTATCTACCTTATGTACATTTCACCAGCTTGTGTGGCATCTTCAGGTTGTCTCCTTTCTTCATATAAATAAAATTAAAATTACAGATTGTTTATTTACACAAAATCTTAACAATATTCTTTGGTATCACTGTCTGGCCAAATGAAGAACACCCCAACAGACAGCCAGTTGGAATTTGAAGTATTGGATGGTTGAGGGTAATGCCTTTCCATGTTTATGGCTGGGTGAATGCTTTGATTGGTTGTTTTAAGGTGGTAATTGGTTACAACCCTGTGACAATCAATAAATAATCCATACCATCAGATCATTTTTTCAACGATTTAAAGAACAGAATAAAAGTTACCATAACAACCTTACATCAATGGTAGCCAAACACCTAAAACAGAACCTATCCCCCACCATAACTTTACCTGATACCCTCACTATTCTGAAAAACTCACTCTAAACAATCAGCTAAAGTACAAAAAGCTACCAAATATACAAACATGTTTAAATTTATAGATCAATCACCCTCGTAAACAAAAATAAGACTATACCAGCTCTACAATTTTCAAATTGATATACAACACTGAAACTAACAAAAATGGAAACACAGCAAGAAACATGCAACACTACAGAGATCAAAGTATCCGCCCGGCCACAAACATGGATAGGCCCTCCTGTCATCCTTCCAATCAGCCTAATCCAACACCCCCATCCTTTAGTAAGGGAAATGAAACGGAGGAGGAAAGACTACACTGTGTGTCCGTCAGTGTGATGCAAATATATATTTTTTTATCGAGAAGTAAATTAAAATGGTTCAAAACATCGCACAAGTTAATGTATGATTCTGTTTTTAGCGTGTGCAGAGCAGAATGAAGAGTAGAGTATCTTTAGGAACTTCATGGAGACCCCCCACTAAAAAAAGAGTAGAAATAATGACTCCAGCACAAGTAAGTAAATAAGTGATTTTCATCAAGGTGGCTTAAATTTATGTGCAATTGTTTTTTCTGCAAAAAATAATAAAATCATAGGTTTTTCAATATTTACATACAGTAGACCCCCTCTTAACCGACCCTAATGGGACCGGACCTAGGTCGGATAGCTCAAAAGGTCGGTTAAAACAGGCAATCCCTAAAATCGTAACATAATGAAGTGCTACTCATTTGGAATTATATAATCATTATTTTGAATTTCATTTTTATGGTATAGCCTCTGGATCACTGATTGTTACAATAAAAGGTTTAAATTACCTGTATCCGTCAAGTGATCCTGGTTTGTAGTTAATTGACTACAGCCGTTTCATGTTGTAAAAACACATCTTCAGGTCAAACGTACATTGATTTAATCCATGGAATGGTCGTCAAAAGGTTTAAAGTTCACAAAAATAACACATACACGTACACGAAAACATTAAAACATAAATTGGCCAAAACAAAAATACGAAAAACGCGTGATAGGCATCGGACACATACGGCGCCGCTAGAAGGTAGGTCATGACTGTCAAGTGCCGGAAGCGATAGCCCCCCACCATCAGTTATCTATTGTGGTCTAAGATGCGTATGGCGGCATTGTAAACAATGTTCGACTCGAATGAGAGTTTTTCATTTAAGATGTTTCAGGCAGTTTTTTGAAGCACGATATATTTCAAACTCTTCTAATGTGTCCATGTATTTTCCTTTGTTACATGAATGGCAATACAAGTCGGCATTTTCCAACCATTTGATTAATTCCAACCACAACTATACAGATATAAACAATAATCTCAACGTTCTCCATTTATTATAATTTATGTAATTTATTAATTGATGTTTTCCAAATCCATCGTATTACAGTACAGAGCCTTTTGTCGAAATTAAAGATACAAGCAACCATTTTGTTACAAGACAGGATGTTTATTTATAGCCTCTCACTGGAGGCTCGAGGCACAAAAACTATCTTGACCTTGGAGTTGTTAACCCCCCTTCCCTGCCCTCCCTAAAAGTTGCGTTCTTTGTTTACTCCAGCAATAAGATAATCAGTTCTCAAACTCGTAACGCACTTTACGATGTTATAAATTTGCCGCACAGTTAACAAAACAGATCAGATGTGCTCGCGCTACGAACAATGGTGACAAACTGACAATATGCTATATTTTATTTTTTATTAATACAAAATAACTTATTCTTAGTCATATCCTGTGGAGATAAGCGTATGGTTCAGTTCTCATCGCCCAGCGTGGGAGCGGAAATGCTGAGGTTCCTAGATAGCGGCGGTTAAACCGAACTGCTCTCAAAGCAAGGTCGGTTAAAACAAACTGTATTATTTTATGATCAAAGGCGGATAATCCAATTATCGGTTAATACGAGGTCGGTTAAGAGGGGGTCTACTGTAGTTTGTTTTTGCTTTCTTCATCTGTACATAAATAAAATAAGGAATAAGTATTGTTTACATAGTATAAAGCGGTTCTTTAATCAAATAAAATCTAATCAAATCATGTTTATTGGCACATAACGGACAGAGTTTACAGGTAAATGAACAGGTGCTTCGTCATCTTCTTTTAAAATAGCCCTTTCTTAAAACTAAATAACAGTCTTAAAAGTAATAAGTAATAATAACCAAACACATTTTTTAACATCTAAGAAACATATTGCATAGCCTAACTGAAAATTGATCCAACCTTCTCAATTGTTCTCAATTTGTTGTTCGGGTTCTCAATTAAGTAGCCCATCAAGTTTTTTTTAAAGGTCATAGATTTGAAATTCTCCAAGAGCCAAGCTAAGTAGCATTAAAATTAATAAAACATAAATTTGAATTCATCCCAGATTTTTTGTTTCTAAGCAGCCATAAGGATAATAAGTGGAATTTTACTTTTTCTAATAAAAACACCAATATTATTAGCAGAAACTTGTTCTGTAGATATTTCAGAAATATGAGGTGAAATTATTGTTGAATTTTGTAATTCCATAAGGTTATACCGTAGTAAAATAGGGCTTCCAACACTGTTGTGAACGGTCAAAACCGATCACCATTGAAATATATTTTGTTTATTGTTATTGTCTCCCTTGTAAATGTTTACAGAGTAAATGTAATACAGTAAAACCTCACTAACTCAACGATTTATGGACCCAGAGGTTGTCGAGTTTGGAGGTTGTCAAGTTATCCAGTACATTGACATTTTTAATGGATTTTAATAAATGAATACACAACAGACTAATGTTTAAATATATATTTTTTTTTACTTACATGAGTACTTTAACATATTGAGTTAAAAATCTTCAAAGAAATGTCAAATATTCATTAACCTAATTAAAACTAAATGTTCTGTAAAATTGTTTTTAGTGAATTTCCCTATAGGGAAGTAGCTATAACCGTAGGTTTCATGGTAAGACCTAGGCCCGGGACCGATTTACTTTTTCATTTTGATGTCCCCAAAGGCCAAAACAACATCCGTTCAAATTTTGATATATGTATATACATATCTATATATAGATCTATATATAGAGTTCGTGAACTCATTCAAGTTTATACCGCCTTACACCTTCAAACCAAATTTCATCAAAATCAGACAAAAATTACTCAAGTTATCGTCCGGACGGACACACACATAGATATATATATATATATATATATATGTACAGGGTTAGGCAAAAGTTTGGAACCCCCCAGTTAACTTTTTAACGCATTGCAGTAGGAAAACCAAACTCGGCACATATTTACAACATAAGAAATTGCACTTTTTCATCAAAGTTACAACTTTGCCCTAGCCCCCAAAATTGGGTATTTTTGGGGCAGCCCCAAATTTTCAAATATAAACACCTATCATGTGACCTCATTTTAAATGGTCTATCAAGAGAAATTGAATATTTACTAAACCATTTACTATAGAAAAGGTATTATCATTCAATCTATACAATTATTACAGAACAAGTGACTGTACACAACGTAAACTATTCATTGATCTAAATATTCTTACGGAAATGTTGACAGGAGATTAAAAATAAGCATTGTTAACTATAGAGGCTGTAAAGAATTAATTACTGAAATTAAGTGTGACTACATCTAACACTGTACCTTACATGGTGCCTTACCCTCAAAACCCTGACGTCTAGTGGTGGATCATCTTGACTGTCTGAAGGCGGCTGCAAGACAAATCATGGCAGACTGTACTCACCTGATGTCCGGCTGTGCATGCGCGAGCACAGTCCTAGGTTGTACAAAGCCTTCTTTGCGGGACATTCAAAATATTGTGGAGGTTTGAGCTCCACATTTCTTACACATCTGAAAAGATTATGATTGAAGTTGCTGTAATTATTAAATTTTTTTTCTCTATACTTAAATCACATTCTTTTTCAGAGGCTTCTTCTGTTTGCAAAACTCAGGGAACAAGAAGAAAAAGACAGTGATACACAGTCAAGTAAGTTTTTTATTATTTTTAAATATAAAGTACAGTACACCCTCTCTAGTCCGATGTTTGTGGGACCGAGCCTAGATCAGATAACCTAAATGATCAGATAAACCTAGTAACTATGTAAATATATGTAAAATACTGTAGAAATAAATGTCTTACTGGTATCATACAAATGAAAAACTGAACTTTATTTGTCAATGCTTAGTTGGGCAATGTTTACCTATAGGCCTAAACATGACCTATGCAGTACTGAAATTACAATGACAAATTTGTACTGATTGTGTACTTACATACCAGGCAGGAACAATGAAAATCTCCTTCTTCTGTACTGCTGCACAATTTACTCTTGAAAATAGGAGTACTTTATTAGAAAAACCGACACAAAGTCAAATTTTAACCATGATGATAATTATTATTACCGTATTTATGTGTAGATACACACCTATTATTGAATTAAAATTTTTACACATTTAGTTTGTACAATTAATTATACTCTAAAAATGTCTGTGATTTTTTTACTGTAGGCCTAATTTCTGTGTGGTTCATTACAAACTCTACAGGCATGGTCACATATGTTATTTCATTACTGTGGAAATGTAAGGTCTGTCAAACCAACCAGTTTTTAAACTATTTGTGGAGAAACCAACCTCTGTTTTCTGTTCTGTTTTCTGGATGACAAATCCCCTGTCAAGAGAATTTATGTAATGTTATGATGTTAAATAAATAGATAAACAAACGGTTAAAGGAGGGTATACTATATATTGTTTGGTTTAAGATATGATGTTTGAAAACAATTTTATGAAATTTTAAATTTTGTTACCAACTAAATCTTTTCTTTTACACCATGGGTGCTGCTGGTGGGAGTTTGTGCACACCATAAGTGCAGCGTGCAGTAGTATCCATGCCTTTGTCGTCTAAATATACATTTGTCAGCAGCTGACTAGCATTGCCCTGAGAACGTTCAGTGTAATGTATCATTGTGCAAGAAACCTAACCTCAAACTGCTGCAGTGTCAGTTTTCTTTTGGCGCCTTTTGCTATTTATAGTCAGTGGGAGGATGTTTTTTTCACATATTGTGTACATTGTTATTTAGTTTCTAATAATGGATGGGGTTTGTCCTAATTTTGAGATTAATCAAATCAATTCAATCTTCCAAGACACCAATGTACAAAAATCATACAATGCTCTATAGGCTACATCAATATAGTGAACAATAAATTATTAAAACATTTTATACGTCAAAACAATTATCAAAATATTCTTCTAGGTCATAAAAACAGTATTTCAATAACACATTCTTAACAACTATTTGAAATTTATCTAATGGTAACATTTGAATAACTTAATCGAGGAATATTTAAAGCTATTTTGAGTAATACTATAAGTACAGTAATAATTTCAAAGTTTAGCGCAGTTTCTGGTCTTATAACTATGGATATCAATGTGGGAAGACAAAGTGTTTACGTTCTTTTTAAAATACACAAGACATAAAAAATATATATATTCAATTCAATTCAAACATCCTTTATTTCATTATTGTACATGAAATTAGTACATAGAATTGTGTCAACAATATTTTCATAATCATAAGGCTACATTAAAATTAAAAACTAAACATACTGAACTAAGGCTGGTCGGACTTGTAGGGCTTTAATTAAAAGACACATCTTGGTTGCTCGACATCTTGGTATATTCTGAGAAAGAGCCAACGGCCCAATACATGAAGTAATAAGAAACTTACAAGTCAGAGTTGATCATATACTATATAAAAACATTACTACATCTCCCTTCTTTTGAAAACTAAATTAATATATTGATTTTACATAAGATAAGATTTTACAAGCAGCACAACCCAATGAGAGTAGTGGTTAAAATCCTCAGCTCTCATCACGGCTTGCTTCACCCCTGCAATAGCGTTGACTGTTGATCGTCCCTTCCTGAAACCGTACTGATGAGGGCTTAGGTCCCCTGCAGCAACCACGGCTGAATTCAGTTCGGAATGGATCGACTTCTGTAGGACTTTCCCAGCCGTTTCTAACATACAAAGGGGTCTGTAAGAGGACGGCAGTTCTGGGTCTCCTTTCCCCTTCCATACGAGCACGAGCCTAGGCCTAGTCGTTTTCCAGCACAACAGAAATCCCCCCTCTGCCAAGCAGATATTGTACGTGCCCAGAAGAATCAGGGGATTGATTGAAAAAACCTTCTTAAGAGCCTCGCCAGGTACCCCAAAATCAGGTCCAGAAGCCTTGTTGTTTTTTAGGGATAGAACGGCTGTCTCCTGCTCCTCATGAGTGAATTGTGGGACACCGTCCATCACCCCAAACTCACACAGTGAGTGCAGCGTATGAGCCGGAAAAAGGGATTTGACAACCCTCTACATACTAGCCCCCTCCATGAAATGAAATGAAAAATGCCTTTAAGAGGAGAAGTTAGGACTAGCAAGTCCTCTCTACCACTTAACCTCTAAAACATGAACAAAACTATCCACTTTATAAATAAAATTAAATAATCTAAAGTACCATATTATAAACATGATGAAATTAAATTTACTAATCCTAAAAAGTCCATTCCCACAAGCCGCCAACAACCCACCACACCAGCGCCAGAGACTCACTCTTGCCTGCTGCTCAAAATAATAGATTTTATGTCTGCCCCAAACCTTGCACGGTTCTCTATGGATTTTATGTGGTCAGGAAGAAAATTCCACATTTGAATTGCAGATACTAAGAAAGATTTATTAAACACTGTTGACCGGTGAATTGGTGTAGATAAAAGAAGAGAATCTCTACGAGTGGTGCTGATGTCAGAAATAAAATAGAAGTTATCCGATGATTACTTAGGAATTTTACTATTGATTTGATAATGGAGTGTATAAGGAAGGGTGTGAAATTCCCGAAGTTCATTTAGTCTCATTAATAAAAGCAGGTTGAAATAGGGAGTGGCATGGTCATATCGTCTAAGGCCTAATATGAATCTGATACAGGAATTCTGCGCTCGCTGAAGTCTGCTAGAAACTTCATTAGTCATGTCATTGATCACTACATTACAGTAGGCTAGTTAAAATGAGTCAAGATGAGAGTTTTTACTAACATGATTTTCAAGTTCAGTGGAAGGTATTCTGCGAAACGTTTGATGGTGTGAATAGCCACAAAAACCCTGTTACAAGTGGAATTTGCTTGGTGAGAACAATTCAAATGTTTGTTCATTGTGAGTATTAAGTTTCTCACTTTGTTGCAGTAGGTAAGATCTTTTCCGTCAAAGCTAAGTCTTGGTGCAGTGAGTAAGTTTATTTTAGTCATTAGTCTGGGGTAGCCAACAATCATTGCTTGAGTTTTGTCAATGTTGAGTTTAAGTCCGTTGTTTGTAACCCAGTGAGTTATTGATTCAATGTCAATGTTCATGAGTCCCACAGCAGTATCCATCTCCTCTACATTAAAGTGGGAGTAAATCTGTATGCTGACGACTTACAGATTTACTCCCACTTTAATCCCCACCATGATTTCCATGATAGAATGTGGAGAGCGGGTGCTGAGTTTTTGGGTTACTAGTTTGCAACCCAGGCCCCACGGGTTGTAATTTACGTGTTCCCTCTATACTATTGGATGGTACTGAATTTAAACATTTTCATGCACATCCGAGCCATCCGTATACCAAGTGATCCCCCTTTTCATGTATTCAGGTTTACCTTTATCGCAGGCAGCCCTGTCAACAATGCTTTTCTAGATCTGTCATCTTCACCATCCTGTCTGGTATCACTTCTAAGGTCCATCCTTGCCTCCCCTTTTACAATGGTGTCGAGAGGGTGCAGGTTTAGCACTACTTTTAGGGCTGCAGTTGGAGTGCCTCTCATGGCTCCTATGATGCATGCCACTCACTGGATCTTTTGTAGTCTCTTTACAGCGGTAGTTTGCATTACCTTGGACCACCAGACCACCAAGCCATACCAAGATTGTAGAATATGAATGGACTGATTGACTCGTTCCCCACGCACAAGCTTCACCTATGTGGGGAGGATCCATTTTTGTTAGAATATCTGTTTGTACTTTTTATTCATGGAATAAATGATGTTTGATTTGATTTGATTTGATACACCATCATTGGTCTTTGCAACCCTAGTGTATAGTAATTTGTGGCGTTAGACCCCAGGTCTTCCCAACAGCCCGTCTCATCATCATAAGTGTAGTCTGAGAGCATTGCGTTACATGTGCCAAATGGTTGTTACAGGTGAGCTTGTCATCCAGCCTTATTCCTAGGTACTTGAACTCCCTCTTAACCTCTAGATCTAATTACCAAAGAGAGTTGGTATTCTAGCGATATCAAGATTTCTCTTCCTTGTAAATGTTACAATTACGGTCTTCATTGGATTGGCCCTCAGACCTTTCTGGTTACACCACCATTCCACTATAGACAATGCCCTCTGCATGAGTTCCAGGCAAGTGTTCTTAAATTTTCCTCTTATTAGGACAACAATGTCGTCAGCATATCCTTGAGCGTACATGCCCTGTGCATTGAGCTCAAGACAGGAGATCGTCGACCATTAAATTCCATATATTCGGTGACAAGACGCCACCCTGTGAACACCCTCTTTGGGCCTAGACCTCTCTCACCGTCCCACACATAGAAGCTTGCGCTCTCCTACTTTCGAGCATGTTGCCTACCCAGCTCACAACAGTGCTTTACACATTTCTTGATACCAGCTTTGATACAATAGAGCGAGTACTAGTGTTGTCAAAAGCTCCTCCTATATCAAGAAATGCAGCCACTGCTATTTCCTTATTCGAGATAGCATTTTCAATCTTGCAAACCAGCGGATTCAGGGCTGTTTCCCATGACTTTCCCTTCTGGCGTGTTGGTTGGGGTGCAAAGGACGGCTTACTACAAGGGCGGTCCCAGGGGGGGTCAGAGGGGTCGTGACCCCCCCAAAATATTTTTCATATAGATAAATTATTATACCAGAGGAACTTTAATAATTTGTATTGCATATCGTTCTACCAAATTCATTGTAGTCTTTGCACTTGTGGCGACTAATTACAAACTCTAATCTAAAACTTGGGATCGTTCGAGTCCAACAATTTTGAAAAGTAGGGAAAATCAGCAGACGACGGACACTTTCAGCCATATACTGCAACGACAATGTCCGATGGTGTTTGACGTTCTGCCTCATTCTTCTTCTTATTAAATTTTTTGGCATTTAATGTTATCATTCATTTTAACCTAGATGATTAAAAACTACTAACTAGAATTGAGTATTGGAAAAGGTAGTTGAATATTAATTTATCTGAGTTCAGCGTTCAGAATTTGTAATAACAGTAATGTAATTCAATGATTACCGTAGCAAATTTTTAAACTTTCAATATTAAATAGTATTCATATTTAGAGCACCTAATATCATATTTAAGAATCCCAAAACCCAATTGGTATGTTTCTAGCCACAAAACAACAACAAAATGGTAGTGTCTTGGATTTGGATGCGGAAGGGATGGATTAATTCCCAGCACAACCATAAAAACGTTGCACAAAAATTTATTCTCGCGTTGACCCCTCGTAAAATGTCACTGGCGTAGAAAAAAATGAGAACACTGAGAACCTAATTCTTCAGGCGGTAGCAGTGACGGCAACGGGCAACGTTAGTTGGGTAGTGTACTTTGTGTAGGTTAACTGTTGCTTAAAAGGGAATACTGGGCAGGTATAATACAGTCGTGTTGGGTACAAGTTCTCAAACACTTCTTGGATAAAATAAGTTTTCTGGCTCGAAATATTGGTCTGATTTTGGACACTTTCTGTTTAGCATGCACATTGGCACCAGTTGAAAGGGTATTTTTGTAAATCAATAATGCTTGAATGTGTTGTAATGTTACGGTATTCCTTTGTTATTAAATTCACAAGGCTCAATAATGCAAATACATGACATTATACAAGTTAATTTTTTAAAATGTCTTTGACCTTTAGATAAACTGGGAAGCTTTAATACATTAAACTAGGTCCTCAAAATAGCTTAAAAACCACTCATTTAAGCAAGTTATTTCCAAATTTTTTCCGGGGGGGGGGTGACCCCGGACACCCCTCCTTTGCTGGGGGGTATGGAATACCCCCCAAGCCCCCCGGTGACCCCCCCCAAAGTATATGTCCAGGACCGCCCTTGGGCTTACAAGGACCCTATCCTTTATTCAACTGGTCTTCAGGAGAAACAATGTAAGGCTGATAGGTGTAAAAGCCTTAGGCACAGCATATGTGTCCCTTCCAGGCTTCAGTATGAATACCACCCTTGAGGTCCTCCATGCTGTTGGTATAACTCCACTGGCTAAGCTGGTCCTGAAAAGACGCGCCAATACTCTCCTGCAAGAACACAGGATAGACGCCATTAGTACCAGGAGCGTAAAATTATTGAAATTCCCTAAGAGCCTATTTCATATTCGTAAAGGTAATCACAACCCTATCGCAAGCCCAATCTTCCCTTGTCGTCCGCACCCTGGTCTCTCTTTCCATCTCATCTTGGACTGTGTTCTGCGGTTGCAAGGATCCTAGGAAGTGAGCTAAAAAGGCTCTCCAGCACTTCTTCTGGACCATCCGTATATATGTGCCATCTTCCTTAAGCATTGTTCCTAAAGAAAGGATTGGCCTGGCCTCGAGCTAAGACTCGATGAAGCTTTGCACATTCAGAAACACTTTCCATCTTCTGACAGAATGCTCTCCATGGTTCTTCCTTAGCTCTTCTAATTGTGCTATTATAAACAGTGAGCATCTTCAAGTAGTTGTTCCAGTTTCTTGTACGCTTTGCTACATTATATATACAGTCTGTGAACCTTCCTCCTCAGGAAGTCATAGATATGGAATACCCACTATTCCACCAGCAGGCTTGCCTGCACATGTTCTTTACAGTCTCCGGGCAGGTTTCTTGGTACAAGCTTAATATGGCTGCATTCAAAGAATTCACTATACCCTCCACCCCATGCCCTTCTGTGTCTTTTATTTGGCTTAGCCTGTCCCCTAGCACCTCTCGATACTGGTTCCAGTCTGTCCTTCTCACGTTCCTGTAGGTCTCTTTTGTATAGATTGAGCCTATAGTAAATTCAATGTGATTGTGATCCGACGCTGAGTGGTTATCAGATACCCCCCATTTTACAACCTTGTCGCCGCATAATTGCTAGCCAAAGCTATGTCCAAAACCTCTTTCCTTAGTACCACCCCTCCCTCTGTCTAAAGTTTGGTTTGGATCCCTTGTTCAATAACTAAATTAGATTCAGCTATAAAACTTAACAAGCTGTTACCTCTCTCATTGACGTCGCTGCTCCCCCAGGCCACTTGATGGGCGTTGGCGTCACAGCCCAACAACATTCTACAACCATCCTCATTTCTCTGGTCGGTGTTGGTTCCTGGGAGTCATACGGCAGGTATACATACTGTAGCAAGTAGGATTCTGACGTCACCGTCATCTATCTGCCAGTATACCTCGGTCATGGCACAATCCCTAGAACAGAGATTAGTGACTTTCAGTGTCTTAATATTTCTACTGACAAAAATGTAAGCTGTAGGTTTGTTACTGTCAGTATCATATAGCGACTCACCTTTTGCGGTGCCCATCCCCATGATTCTGCCTCCTGCGGTCTATGGCTCCTGGATCAGAGCCTCGCCTATGCAGTCAGCAAGGATCTTCTGGCAAAGGGTAGCCGTAGCCGCCATGCTGAGCAGGAGATTGATCTGGAGCACCACAACCTTCCTCTACTTGCGAGGATCCTTGCTCCCATGCAGCCTCTAGGTAACCCTCTCGCAGCCTAGGAATGGGCGCATCGCAAGAGACTTAAGCTTCTGCAGGGGGTTTTCGTCAATTATGATGACCAGGGATTGTTTGCCAGGGTTTGAGTTTCCCACAATAACTGCCCAGTGGTTCGTGCCAAGGTCATTCTGCCACCCTGCATCACGTCCTTCTTGGTCATTATCCCCATTGAGATGGGAACAAACGCTGATACCTTCACAGCATTCACAATGTCTCTGGTTAGGGCAAGCTGTAGCGAGGTTCCCTCGAAGCCCAGCTCCAAAAACTTGCTTGACCAGCCAATCCTTTGAGGCTGCGTCAGCACAGCCAACCACCAAGATGGCAGCTACTTATCCTGACGTCTTTGCGAAGAATGGCCCGCCTGGATAGCTCCACCTTGATTTTTTATCTTCAACCTCTGTCAGCTTTCTGTCCGGGTGTTCAGATCTGGCGATGGCCATCTTCTCCACCGACAGTGTCTCCAAAAAAAGTGGGTGCCGGTGCCCTCTGTGAAGAAACACCCAACCCCTCTTCCTCTTTCGTCCTCGTCTTCTTTTTCTCGCTCCCGGCATCCTCAGGTGTCAGGTGCTCTCGCCTTTCCGGTCCCCGCGAGCTTGTTGTCATCGACAGATTTCAGTAGACCTTCCTCCTCCATTGGGGTCAGATCATCTACGTTGAGACAAGCAATAGGAATGTTTTTGACCTGTCGGTCACACTCTCCTTGATCATCATCAATGATTTGGTCGGTTTTTTGTTTACTTTCCTGGACTTCCATTTTGTTCCCACGAGTGCAGGGTATCTAAGGCGCAGCGCACACGGTGTGACTGTTTTACAACAACTGTTGCAAACCAGTTGCATCTAAAACCAGTTTGCAACTGAAACAAAACTTCTGTCCGCACACGGTGTGACTGTTTTACAACTACAGTTGCGTCTATTGTGCAATCAGTGGAGTGTCAATTTAGTGCAGTTACGTTGTTTTAAAGCCTTAAGTGCGCTTTCTATGTCAGACTCAGACGAGGAAGACGTTATTAGCTATTATCAATACCAAAGACAGCGAAGGGTACTGAGAGAGCATTGGGTTCAACCTTATTTGAGGAAGAATGTTAGTCCTAGGCTGTTTGTAGCAGCTAGAGCTAGTCGGATAGGAAATTATAAACACTAAAAACACTATACGGCCGTCAAAATACCACCAAAAAACCACCAAACACCACAAAAACACCCCGTGGTTTCGTGCAACTGGTTGCTGCAACGTCGGGCCCACGGTTGCATGTGACTGGTTTCAAACTTTTTTTTAAATCGCATACAACCGGTTGCGTCGTGTGCGCCTCCCCATTGCAATACATTGCCGAGGTCACAAAGCAGTTGCAAGCGCAACTGGTTTGCAACGAAAGTTGTAAAACAGTCACACCGTGTGCGCTGGGCCTACAGGTCCGCCTCCCTAGTGACCCTCCCTTGGACGATTAGAGAGGTAAGGGGTTCATACGACTGGGTTCCCCCTAATTCCCAGAAGGCTCCGTTAAAGACACTGAGTATTAGGAGACTCTGAGAGTGAGACTCTCAGCATGGCTCGCACCCCACCTTAGCCCAGGGCCCGCAGTGCTCAGACATAGCTCCTGCTATAACTGAACGTCTGGGTGAGCGTCCTGTTCTCAGAGAAGCAAGCTTTGTCCTAGACCAGTTACGAACACCCAGTACTGGTGACGCTGCTGCCCCCCCACCAGGCAGGGAGTCATTCGGGACTCCAGCCTAGATCCGCTGAGATCAGCGTGACAGTTGCCACGACGTGAATGATGCAGTCATCGGACTACACAGGCCAGCACTTTATTTTTTGCTGGCCTTCTCGGCCGGTCTTGAGCACCATTTCTGATGCCCCTGGGAATGAAGAAGTTCCTCAGTTCTATTTAAGAAGCCTTGGCTATCCAAAGGAACTACCTAACCCCCTTAGCCCCCTAAAGTCTTAATTAGTCTGTGAAGGGTTTTTCAATGGGTTCCAAGGTGGGCCATGTCCAGTCAGCAGTCCGTCTAGAAGTTTTATATCCCCCCTTAATGGACTCAGTGTGCTGTTCTGCTCCTTTCACGAGGGGTTTATAAGTAATTTTTAAATCCTTAATTCTGGGACCGTCCTCCAGGCCAAAGGATTTTTCTGCTTATTTTTCCTAAATTGTGGACAAACTAAACATAATTTGAAAAATATGTTGCCAAAAAATTGGCTACTTATTTCTCCTAAATTATTAGAATTTACAAAATCTAATACTTAAAACATTAAATTCATGAGCATTGACATTCTGTATAACATTGTCAATAAAAGTTACTGTTGAACCCTTCTTAATTGCTGCCCCGGGACTGCACCAGATTGGCATTTTCTTTACTCGAGTGAACTTGGCCCAACCATGATGAGCACAAATTGTGAAAACAAATACAGTAGAGTCCCGCAAACTCAGCATAATGTGGACTGGAAGGGTGCCGAGTTTGTGAAATGCCGGGCTATCGGGAACTAGAGTTAAAAATAAGAACAATACAATTGTAACCTTTTTAACTGCCTTTTTTAATTAGATTTATATTACAAGTCAGTATTAAGTCATCAGATATAGTACAACAAATCCTTGGTACGAGTTTCAAATGATTATACTTGAACTGGCTTATGTCCATGTTTAACTCGGACTCAAAAAATCACTAATTTTTCTGAACCAGGTGATGGCCGAGTTATCCAGACTGCCAGGTTATCGAGTGCTGAGTTTGTGGGACTCTACTGTACATAATTTAGTGTTAAATTTGTGCTTCTCAATGCCATATAAAAAAGTTAGTGCTCAACAAAAACATACCAAAAAGTAAAAATGAAACTGTTGGCGGGGCCAACTTCACATTTAGCCCGACACCAAAGGATTTAACCATGTTTTAAACATAGAAATTTAGTGCTTTTGAGCTACAACAATAATAGTTTTTATAATTTGTGCTCTAAAAACACCTGAGTAAATGAGGAAAAACTGCCGCTGGTGATCACATCATCCACCCCCCCACATTGAGCAAATCGGTTGAAAATGGTGTCACGATTTAGTACTCATTTTGTGCTACAACAACATACAAATTTTATATCTTGTGCTCTAAAGACAACTGAGTAAATGCGGAAAACTGCTGCCGGTGATGATGTCACGATTTAGTGCTCATTTTTTGCTACAACAATATGCAATTTTTATAATTTGTGCTCTTAAAACAACTGAGTAAATGGGGAAAAACTGCCGCTAATGACGACTTCACTATATCTAAATAGTGTGCAAATTAAGTATCGAAACAAATCTGTATTTTTTTAACCGAAATAGATAGAAATATTCTGTTTTTGGCATTGATTGTTAACAAAGGTTTTGTACATCAAAAAAATGTTAACCCCCCTAACAGGGTAGGGAGTAGATAGCGACCCTTATTGAGTGACTCCTCTTTTTGAAGGGTTTGTCAAAATAAACACAATGACGTAAACCAGAGGTGAAGATCACACCCCTAGCCAAAATGGCGGGTATTCCAAAATGGGTGCTTTTTCACATAAATGAAATTTTGGAATACCTGCCATCTAGGCTAGGGGTGAAATATCTACATCGGGTTTGCGTCATTGTATTTCTTTTGACAAACCCTTCAAAATGAGGGGTCGGTCACTCAATAGGGGTTGTTATTTAAAAAAATAAGTCACCACCTCCCCCTACCCTGTTAAAGGGGTTAAAAAAATATTTTTGATGTAAAAATGTGCGGAACTTCTGTGAAAAATCAATTCCACAAACAGAATATTTTTATCAATTTCAGTTTTAAAAATACAGATTTGTTTCCATATTTGTGAAATTGGCGTTTTTCACGTAGGCCTAAATCAAATTTTGGAATATCCGCCATTTTGGCTAGGGGTGAGATATCCACCTCGGGTTTACGTCATTGTGTTTCTTTTGACAGACCCTTCAAAAATGACGGGTTTTTCTGTTTATAAAATACAGATTTGTTTCGATACTTAATTTACACACTCTATATTACCATAAGCTAAAGAGTGATAAAGTTTGGAATTGTTCATCAAGAACGAATCATGATCGGGACTCATGAACCCAACCCACCCTATCAAGTTAAAAAATTATTCAGTATGGCATCATTCATTAAGAACGAATCATGATCAGGATATGATTCATGTTCTCAAACCACCCCATCTAGTAAAAAAAGATTTTGTTTGAAGTCATTCATTATGAACGAATCATGATTCAAATTCGTTGTTCTCAACGTAGTGTTTTGAGTTTTTCTTAAAAACGCGCCAGTGTCTAAGTAATCTAGTACCTATAGTCCTCGATCTAGTGGTGTTTGTAGTTTTCTATGTGATCTGCAACATTGAAGTTGCATGATGTCCCAGGTAATTTCAATAAGTGATCATTATAGTGATTTTATTTTGTAGGCTATACAATTAATTATGTACCAAGTTTAGCAGCAAAGCATAGCAAATACATTAAACATTTCACATTCAACGTATTAGTTATCGCATTAGGCCTAAACACCCGAGATATCCGATAGTATTCAAGTGTTTAGTGGCACAGCAAGTGTCCAGTGCTAGCGGTTACAACCCGCAACCCGGCGCCGCGCGGAACATGCGTCTTGGGGCAAATTGCATCACAGCACAGGGGCCCGCCGCCCGCCAAAGCGGCGGGGCGCGCCGGCCAACTTTAAAGAATTGTCGCCAATGCATGCCGCCATTATCTAATACCTCTACCATTATTTTATGTGCGGAATTTTCAGAACTTACAAAATGTGTATATTTAGTTTATTACACTATAACTATCTTAATAATAATATCTCATGAGTCATGACACATGACAAATAATATTAATCAGATAAAATGTACATACGTTTACATCCCTCCGACCAATGAAAGAACTTGGTTATCACTGGAAAATGAACAATTTTTTAACGAACCAAAATAAAATATTCCTTTTTGTACTTGAATGGTTTTATATTTTGATTTTAGAGAATGTTCTGTAAGAAAGAAGATATTATTGGTGGTGCGGTAGGACCTAGGCACGGGACCATTATAACTTTTCGTCCAGAGGTCTCTAGACAAGAAAAAAGTGCATGTATATATGTGTCACAACATCCCATTATCCCAGATATCCCACATTTTAGCTAATTGAATTTTTTGGGAAAGACGTTAATTACCGTAGGTGGCATTGTAAGACCTAGGTGCGGGACCACTGTACTTGGTAAAAAGTATGTAGGCCTCCTAGTAGCTTTTTAATGGGTTACACTTTTTTGTAGGTATCCGATTTCGTCCAAAACACCAAAATGGGTTATTTTTGGGACAGCTCAAAAATGTAAATGTAATGCCCCATTAACTGGCACCTCATTTCAAATGTCATTAAAAGAATGTTTAAAAGAATAACGGTGAAAACTAGAGGTCCCTATCTCAATCCAGTACAAAATGGCGACAGTTTTTATTTTTCAGGGATTACATTTAACGTTTTTGAGCTGCCCCAATATCAATATGCTTAATTTTGGGTTCCCAGGGGGAACTGTAATACCAACTAAAAAGTACACTGTTTTTCTTATGGGGTGATAAGCTTATCTGGTACAAATCGATAAAATGCAATAGAAGATGTTAATGTATATTTTTGAGTGGGATCTCTGAGGTTGATGAAAACTAAAAACTGTCGCCATTTTGTATTGGGTTGAGATAGCGACCTCTAGTTTTCGCACACATTCTTTTAAACCAATGACCTTCAAAATGAGTGTCACTTGATTGGGCTTTAATCTCAGGGCAATGAAAAATTAAAACGGCAGCCATTCTGTAATTATAATTGTTTGAGATAGAGACCTCTAGTTTTCACCGATATTCTTTTAAACTAAGAACTTTATATGGAAAATTGTTGAGCTGTCCCAAAATAACCTATTTTGGGGTAAGGGTTGTGCGGATGAAGTCATCACCGGCGGCAGTTTTTCCGCATTTACTCAGGTGTTTTTCGCACCAATCTATTGATTTTATTTAGCATACATTGCATTGTGGTGCCGATTCAGCAGAGGCAGAGCTTCGCGTTTACGCCGGAGTTAGGAACACGTGTTTACAGCTAATGTTCCTAAAAACAAGAAACATTACTTTTGGAACAGAATGATTTTGATGTTGGAAACAGTTTTTTTTGTGTTTGCAACAAACAATTTGTTTCCCACCAGAAGTCGGATCAAAAGGTGTTCGGTGTTCCAAACATAAGGAAAGGTTTTGGAACAAATGTTTCTGTACTTCTTCACTGTTTAGAGCACTTTCACGCCCCCCCCCCTTCGCGGCTACCCACCACCACGTGATTATCTCAAGAGGGACTGACCTTGTGTTCTTGGGAACGGTGATTAAATTGTTTCCAACAAAATAAAAGAAAAGTGCACTATCTGTTGTAAACTTTTGTTTTAGAAATAAGTGTTACCAACAAAAAGTTCCAAAAATGTTTATTCTAAACTCGGGTGTAAGCGCGGCTTTACAGTAGTGCAAGCGCAGCGCGTGTTTTCCACGCCAAGGCCACGGCCGCCGCGCCTTGCTCCACCCCTAACCCCCTAACTAACCCCCACCAACCAACACCAACGGGTCGCTCGCTGTCACTCCTCACGTGCGTGGCTGAGGAGTACACCAATACCAAAACCAAGCGGCTGTCGTCCGAACTGTAACAATGTGTTGGTTGAAACTAATTTTTATAGGAATCAGGTCGGTGAAATTATCATAATGCCAATGCCACCATTTTCTGACAAACGTTAGAAAGCTGAACTTTTTGCAAAAATATTTTCAAACCCTGCTTTATAAATTATGTAGTTTCGCAATTTTCGCTGCATAAAATGGGAAAGTAATATGAAATCAAACGTTTACATCTCTACGTGGGACACATTGTAGGGCTACATTAAAAATTCAGAATGACAACTTGAGTAGGCCTACAGTGAGTGTAAGCCTCTAGCAACACAGCTAGGCCTAGTTCGAAGCAGTTTCTCACTTGTAGTTCTATTTTTTCAAATCTCCAAAGATGGTAAAATTGCCACAAACGCATATTATAACTAGGGGAGTCAATGCAATCCCTGGATACTTGTCGCCCTTGTCGGTTTTCGATACCTGGAAATCCTGGGATTAGAGTTTCTCATTCCCGTAATTAACGGGACTACAAAGCCCATTTTTTATTTATTTTTTGTTAACAATAAAAAAGTAACGGAGTTTTACTCAGGAAAGTAAATAAAAAAATACGTCCAATAAAATTTTAATAATTTTATTTACACCTATATTGTATACTTATACAGTACGGTGAATATAAAATATGGTAAGTGGTGATTAATTCCGATTGGACACTTAATTCATCATTCAATTCAACTCAATAGGCGAATGTAGTTCAAGTATCTGTTTCAATTATTGTTATGGTATTTATATTTACCTTCCGTAAATTTAATAGGCCTAACATTTACCATGCTGATTAAGAAGTTTTGAGTTAACTTGACATGAATTCCAAAAAACGTAATTGATGTGGAAAAAATAAAGTGGCAATCGGCAATTGCAGTATTATTTTATTCATATAGAAATCCCAGAAACAAACCAAGTGTATAACCATGATTGCTTATATTTAGAATCTATAGTTCTATTTTTGTAACTGGTTTTATATTAACGCGCTGATTGAATAGTATAAAGCCCACGTGGCCCACGTGTTTCGTACATCGATGTATACGCGTTTACATCGATGTAGACGTACGTTTCGTACGTAGGCCTACGCTACGCTGTTGGCTACACTTGCTTGATTCGGTCCGCTCCGGTTTAGTCAGGCCCGAAATGTTAAATCCTTAATTTTTAGCAAATTTTAAACTGTTTTAGTGTAAACGCAAAACTATTTGAAACTCTATGATAAAATTGTTTAGCTTTGTCGCTATCTCCTGCCACACATTAAACCTCCGGACATTATTCATATAATGAAGATCGGAGCAGTCATATATTTGTTTGTACACTCGTACACACAAAATTAAGGCTTCGTTATCCATGCTGCTCGGAATTAACGTAGCCTACAATAAAAAAAGGGAATACCAGGGGACCTTCCATTGCTCGTGGTGTATAATTTTTTAGAGAGGTTAAACATATAAAACTTAGGCCTAAATTATGTACGTCTTCTTATTACGATTTCTTTTTATGATTTATCAAATACAATAGTATGTAGTAAATCAATTGATGATAAAATAAAATAAAAATTTTATAATACTCTAGCTTTGGTGCTATACCACAACATTTTTTTAACCACGTCTCAAGTCAGAAAAACCATTGTACCAAAAGGGCTTGTAGTAATGTGTGGTTTCAACACGCACTGGCAAAATAAAATCCATATTAAAAATAGAGAATATCCATTATAGTCCTTTTTAAAAGCTATGGCATTTTTGTACTTTATTTAGTAATTTGCCAGTGTACTGTTATCTTATACAATATACGCATATAAATGTTTTGTTATACCCATTATGTTACAATTCCTTTGTTTGTGGCTACTCGGAAATCCATAAAACCAATGTTACAATTATTAACGAATAACTAATTTTCTCAGAACACAGCCCATGATATTGTTTTTAACTTAAACTAAGATATTTCTAACAATTTGCAGGCAGATGTTTCTCATGTTATAATGTAGGATAATTATTTTCAAAAGAACAATAATAAATGATTATGTTTATTATTATTTCCTATCATTTACTTATTTGTCATCTGTTCATAAACTGCTACTGCACAAATATTTCACATGGCAAGGCTAGCATCGGAAAGTGATTCTAAGAACACAAAACTGAAAATAAAGTTTGTTCCAGCGTTATTGGAATTTGTGTTTTGCACTTTCAGCAAAGTCTTATCGTTGGAGACTTGAGTCATGTAGACGTACAACCTGCCTCAGGTGATCGGGCCCGCGCGGGTTTAGGCGCTAGTTCGGCAATATATACTGTAGATAGCGCTGCTAGTTGGAGCGCCGTAACAGGTGTCTCTTTTTTTATCGGAAATAATTTGGGATTCAAGTATTCGGATAATCGGCAATTGACAGGTAAAATTAGGCTAGATACACTATTTTAACTTTGGCTTTGTTTGATAACCTTTAATTTGATTTGTACATGGTTATTTTGTTTATTTTCAACATGCTTTTCGTAATTTGTATGGACTTTTCAGATGACCGGGTTATTATAAAACATCTCATACATGTTTTATTGTAAATTATTCGAAGCCTAAAACATTTCAAATATATTGTGTACTTGTAACTCACCTTGTACATCCCTTTGGTCAGATCTGGCTGTAGCTGGGAATGTAATGAGGGCGAGAAAGGGGCTTATCTATGGTGATAATAAGTTGACGATGTTTTTTTGCACGAATCCAAATGAACTAATTAAACTGTGAATTCTACCCCACGCTCAAAACTTGTACACATATTGTATTTGTTCCATTTACAGTAAAAACAAGTTAAAAAGGAGTTAGTGTAAACTACTCAATGTGAAAGATACAATAATTCTATGGGTGTCCTAATTTTATCTTCTAATTTTTAAAGGATATGTTGACTTCATTAAATTAAAAAAAAATATAATTGAACAAAAAAGTCTCTAATGTCTTTAAGTTTTCGATGAAATGTAAATTTGTTCATTATATTTTCAGATCGAGTCAAAATTGGTTGCGTACCCAACGTTCAACTACTGCTGGAAGAAAAACAACGAATTTTAAAAAGCTCGACAAAGATGCAGACTGGAGTCTCTGGCCCAAATAAATCCTACTCAACAGTAGTAGCAACCCCACCCGAGATCAAAGTAAGTAGCCTACACCACAGACGTCTCTCATTAATTTGCTATTTACTAGACAAGGATTCTTGAGTGTGGCAGTTTGCGTGAAAATATATAAAAATATGAGACCTTTTCCGTAAATTCACTACCAAAGTGAAATGTGGTTAGGTTAGGTTAGGTTTTTCTAACATAGATTAACCAAACCTAATCTAACCTAACCAAAGTTTAATTTGCTACAACTTCTATTGCTAATAATCTATTGCTCTAAAAACTAGTGAATTATGGAAAAGGTCCAAAATATGTTTCATTCTTACAATAAATTGAACCATTGAACCAAAATGGAATGTGGTTATGTAATAATCTAGGGTCGCCGTAATTTTATCCCCCTGGAATTTTACCCCCTGGGCAAAGCTGACGTCACTATGACGTAGTAACCTGAGTGGCCAAAAGTTTGTTCGCGGCCAGAATTTTACCCCCACGGATTTGGAAGTCTAATGAAAATAGTCAGAGCGTGATTAATTAGATTAGCGATAAAAACAGGAATTTTACCCCCTGTCCATATAACTAGCGTTTAGACAACTGAAGATATACGGGCCGGATTTTTACCCCCGGAATTTTACCCCCGGATTTTTGCCCCCGGAATTTTACCCCCGGAATTTTACCCCCCGGAATTTTACCCCCTGGCTGATTTTAGAAATTGAATGATTGATTTTCTTATCTCTGTTTTTAATTAATTGTAAACATTTCATTATTTAGTAGCCTATCTTTATTTATTTATTTTGTAATCTCAACTAATTAAACAGAATTCACTGTTTTATTTTGATCATATTAACCAACAGTTGGCTTCAAAGATCGAATCCTGATACTCAAATCTCAAAAATTAAAATTAAAACCCTGTTCGAGTAGTTAATGTTACAAATAAATTAAGATAGGCTACTTAATAATAAAATGTTTACTATTAAATTGAAACTGAATGAAGATAATTAATCATTCTCACTAATTTATATATCTGGCCAGGGGGTAAAATTCCGGGGGTAAAAATCCGGGCCGTACATTCTAGGTTTTTATAATTTGATGTGTTCTGATTAGTGAAAATATATGTTTAATTCCACGTTTAATCCATCGAGCTGATGTCGCAAAACTCAAAAGTTCACGGCCGGAATTTTACCCCTGGTTTGTGACGTCACATTTGCCCAGGGGGTAAAATTCCAGGGGGATAAAAATCCGCTACCCCATAATCTATTGCTTTAAAAACTAGTAAGTTAAGGAAAAGGTACAAAATATGTTTCATTCTTACTGTCTACATCCCCCGGTAGTGCGAAAGTGCGGTTTCCAAACTTTTTGGTCTGGCGACCCACCATCACCTTGGGTTTTTTTTTCTCGACCCTTTTTTAAATAATAATAATAGACTATAATTTGGCTATTTATTACTGCAAATTTATTATGATTATCATAAATCACTAAGACACATATAACTAAATTAAAATCGTGAGGACGATGCTATTGAGAGTACAACATCTAGTGATCAAATCTGTAATTGTTGAGAAACTTCAAATGATTTAGATCCGAAGTTTATGCCTACCATTAGTGTGAAATATATGATAATAACTACTGTATGTGTTATACAAATTCGAACAACGCATTTCTGTAATTAATTTTTAATTTGGTTACCCTCTCACACTTTTTGATCAGGGCCGATTTCCCAAAAGGTCCGGTAGGCTCATGGGCGCAAACTCCCAGGGGCCGCACGGCCGAAGGGAAAACTTTTTTCTAATTTCTAGAAATAAAAATAAATAGCCACAAAGCATATTTTGCGAATTGATTTTCAAAACTTCTGGCTAATAAAGCATTATGAATTTGAATTTTTTTTGAACAAATAATGGTAGGCTACCGTAATTAAGCGTAAGGTGGCCAAGGGAACCTATAGTAATTTATATATCATTAGAAACTAGATTTTTACCTGAAAACAATGGTGCAAAAATGTTTCTGCTGTCACAAAAACTAAATTAACTACGATCGTTTGAATTTTATTTTAATGTTGTTAGGAACGTTGATCTGCATATCAATATTTTACACTCTAAAATCAAAGTTAATAAATAGCCCAAGTCACATTTATTGATTGATTTTATGTAGTTTTAAAGCAAATATTACATTAACAACCCAACAACTCAACATGTGAAAACTCACGGCCACCTTTAACTCCAGGCCGTGGCCTTCGAAGTGGCAACATCGCAAGTAGGGTTGTAACAGCTGTTTTGTTAGGAGGCGGCTAATGGTATTTGTTTATTTTAGAAGAATACAAAAGCTTAGTTACTGGGCGATTAAAATATTGGCTCCAATTTAATGAATAACTTCTTGATCAGAACAACTTCTTATTCAGAATAACTTCTTTCCAATTTAATGTACAAAAATAGATTTTCAATTTAAACATTGTTTTGTTTTTCAATTCTATACGTTTTATTTTCAATCTTTTAATAAATTTATGTCCATAAATTTAAATTTAAATGAATAATATGTGAATTAATGAGCTGGTTTCACCTGTCTGCCATGTTGTCTTATGGGACCTCTAGACAATACTACTTGCAACGTTGCCAATTCTATTAGGACTCGGCCTGGAGTTAAAGGTGGCCGTGAAAAACATCTAGTACCAATATAAATATTTGATTAAAATTAAGATTCATATAAAAAAACACCTCTTGGTCTGACATATTTCATTCCTGGCTAGACTGGATTATGAAAAATTAAGAAGGAATACTTTTTGTTTGGTTCTTCTCTCTTCACTTCACCGAGCGGCTTAGCTTAGGTGTTCACCATGTAAACTTTATTTCCCATATGATAATGGTGTAGTGGCGAACTTCACCAACCCTAGACTAGCCAATATGTTTAATCTATCTCCAAACTTCTTAAAACAATGATATATTACAAATTGATACTGTACTAACCAAACATAACCCAACTAAACTCCTCGAACAGATAAAAATTTGTTTTTATAAGATGGAAAAGACATGTGAGGTAGGTAGGTCGGGTGTTATGTGGGTTCATGACTGTATTAAGTGTTTTTGGAGTTAAGTTAGGAAGTTAAAGTTTAGGTTATAATGAATCGTGTTGGTGATTTATGTTATCTCCAGACTGTTTTTGAACTTTTAAAATAGTGGCTTAAACACAATACACATAATAATAAAAAAAAAACCCAATAACCTAAACTTTACCTTCCTAATTTAACCTAACTTCAAAACACTTAATACAATCATGAATCCACATTACACCTGACCTCACATGTCTAAATTAAGAGCTGATTAGTTCACAATTATCAACATTCAGTTGCATTTACAAATGCCTCTACCGCTTTGTCCTCTTTGTACAAACTTAATGTTTGTCGTCTTAGGTTTCTTCTTCTTCCCTAGACAATCCTTTCAGTAGTTCATGTTTGTGTTAGTATTCAATTCACTTAACATAGTAATGGTGACAGAGACAAGAGGTATTACTGTACAGTAATAAAATTCCAACGATCGTAGTTTATTCAGTTTTTGTGACAGCAGAATCATTTTTGCACCATTGTTTTCAGTTAAAAATCTAGTTTCTAACGATATGTGAATTTCTATAGGTTCCCATGGTCACCTTAGTACGTATATAATTTCCCAAATGAATTTTGTGGTAAAGTTGATCTATTTTTTCGACACTAGGCATAAACATTGAGGTCTTAAATAAAGGAGATAGCAGTAGGGATGTTGTCGAGCAGTAGGCCTACACATCGTCTACTGCTACTATGCTGGTTCGCCATTACTGCTCGGACTGCTTAATAAGAGGCACATGCTCACGCCAATGTTATTGTCAAGACATTATTATCACCCTCACCCCGCAAAACGATAGTTGTAACAAATCTTTTGTTTAGCTTACAATGTCCTACAGGATCAAGTTAAAATATATGTTGTGTTGAACGTTTAGAAAAATATGAGTAGCCTACATCTAATTAACAAAAAAATATAGAAGGATTAAATACTCTCCAAAGCGTCGTTTGAATTCTAACATTCTCTTCTCAGGCCTGTGGATCGGTATGATTTGGTCAAAATGTTTTGCTTTTTTTTGCAAATATAATCTAGATGCAGTAGTACCATAACCAGGCTATAGTATCACCATAGACAACCAACTTAAGTAGACCTCTCATCACATTGTAAATTCTAATGATTGCTATTCATGTCTAGTTCGTTTTTGTGACACTGGCACTAGTGGCGACGAAATTTTATTTAAGGGTTAATTTTAAGATTTGTGTTTTAAGTTCTTATAATACTGTATAACCAGGGGATGAGCTATTGTTAATGATTAGATTGTTTTATTTGGTTAAACGAGGTTTTAAATTACTTACTGTAAATAACAAAATTTAGGTAGTCATTTTGTGCTTTTAGCTGTTTTTTCAGTGTCTGATTATTTATCATATATATTTAAAAAAAATTTGTTTGTCTTTTCCGAGTTCGTTTGGTTCTTTTACCCGACAGATTTTCATGATTGAGGTCTCAAATTGAAGGTATGCACGCACAGATTTCACATCAAGCCTCGGCATATATCTATTTACTGTCCCACTCGGCTTGTATGTAAACAAAATTCGCTCCCCGGGTATTTCTCATGAGAATTAATTTCGGTTTTTCTTTTCCGAGTTCGTTTGGCTCTTTTACCCGACAGATTTTCATAATGAGGTCTCAAATTGAAGGTATGCACGCACAGATTTCACATCAAGCCTCGGCATATATCTATCTACAGTCCCACTTGGCTTATATGTAAACAAAATTTGCTCCCCATGTATTTCCTTATAAGATTTTTTTTTTTGCTTTTTCTATGGGCGCCAGAGTGCTGAATCCGGCCATGTTCTTGAAATACGTGACCCAATTAAGTAAAATTAATGCTTACTGTTGATTTTCCTACAAATATTAAGTTTAAAAAAAGATGAGTGTTGAAGATTAAGATGCCTTGTGTAGACTTGTTACTAACTAAAACCGGTTGTTTCTCTAGACCGGACAATTAATCAAAAATCCCAATTGTTAAGAAGAGCTGTGTCCAGTTTTGAATCATCCTAAGTTTCTGACTTATTTCAGGGCCAAACTATAGTCCTTGCCACCCTAAGTTGAGGCAGCCAAAGGCCGCACTAGATACACGCCGTGCGGCCTTGGGCTGCTTCAACTTAGGGTGGCGAGGACTATAACAACATTTTGATTTCCAAGCGAGCACTATATACACTAATCTGCTTTATTATAAATAATTTCAATTTACTGGTAGACAAAATAACACATAATTTTTTTAAATATTTTAAACATTTATTTAGATAGGCCTACTTATGCAGTAGTTTATTTAGGCTTAAAAAATACTATTTGGGTATATAATGATTTTTATGTAATATATTAAACTTTATTTTTAGGATGCTGCCCCCACAAATCCGATTACTGACAGACACCCCAATAAAAGAGGTGCAGACATTTTCACTCGTCGTTCTATGCTGGAAAAACTGTATAAATGTGAGAGACAGCTGGTGCATCCTAAAGGAACATATAAGGACGCACAGGACAAGGTATGTTGTTATAGGAGTTTTACCCTCTCTAAATGCTACTTAAGTACATAAATTATTTATTTTATCTTTGCTGTACTGTACAATAGTTATATTTTTCACTGTTACTTCTTACTATTGTAATTGCTGACAATGTTTCAATGTTTTTTTTTAAATATAAGTTATATTTATCGACTTTATTGTCCAGGCTATGACACTACAATGCTGCAACAAGTATTGTTATATCTTCCAAATTAGCCTATATTTCATATATTTGACCAGTTAAAAGAAATAAAAAAAAACTTCTGCTCTAATTCTAGAACAACCCTTGATAAAGTAAGGTAAATTTCTTTCAAAGAGGTGGTTCAGAAGCTCAGGATTACTTAGTCCATGACCAGACAATAGTCACGGATTATATAAGCGACGCCTAAAAAATATGTTCAAGAGACAGAGGGTAATGAAGCGAAAGCAGAGATTATTTTTGGTCGAGCATTTCGGGACCTAATGACAGGGGTTCGCAGGGAATTTTTGTTAAACCATGTATTTTTAATTAATCTAAATAAAACAACATTATTAATTTTGACCTCAAGTTAACCTAACATATAACTTATTTTTTTTTATCTGTAAATCATCTTCATTTTCAGTTTTGCTACGTTTAATTAAGCTGTAAAGCCAATTTATCTTCTATATACATCGAGTGTTCATTCTTAATTATTTACCTACCAAACGTTTTCTTACGAACTGCAATCTATATTATAAAAGTTCTTTATTGAACCGCAACAAAAAATGAATGACATTGAACATCTGGTGACCAGCATTGTTGTGATGCGTTAGTCACTGGGATCACGGAGCGTGGCAACAATGGTGTCGTCCACGGATATTAGAACAGAAACGATATGTATCATAAACATAAAAGAATGATGTCACTTTCTGGAATCTAATACAGGGTGTGGCAAAAAAGTGATCTATTTTCTACAGCACACTGTTCAGCGACAGGTTGTCTGAGGGTGGTGGGGGTAGGCTTGTTGGAAAGCAGACACACTGACATCTGTAGTCATTGAACAATGGTCCCCAGAGCTACATACATTTGTTATCAAGCCGTATTTAAAAAAAGTAATGGTTCAGTCATTGCAACTCAGCGGCAGTTCCAATTTGTATATAATTGGTACCTACAAAATCGATTATCGTCAAAGTTGTGACAACTCCCGTGAGTAAATGTTTCAGTCTCAGTGATATTGTGATTATCATTCACGATTGCGGCAACTCAGTCATATCATGGTCGTCACACTCGGTTGCGACAAAACCCGTAAGTAAATGTTGCAATCTCGGACAACAAGATCGTCATTCGCGATGACGGCAACTCGGCGATAGCTTGGTTGTCACACAAGATTTGGCAAAACCCATAAGTAAATGTTGTTGTCTCGGTGATAACGAGATCTGCATTTAACTACCTTATTTAAATAGATTTAATTGAAAATCCAATTATACAAAGGGGAATTCACTTAGTCTGAAGGTTTGCTGTAACAAAGGTTTGCTGAAGGTTTGCTGTGAGGGTATTGTTTATACATTACACTACACTTGAATAAGCACGGTAGCACAGAAAACATACTACTATAACCCAGAATGCCAACCGCATGGTAAAAAGCATTAAGTGTTTTGAGAGAGCTTTGCCTGTCAATTCGTAGGCAGCGCCACCAGCGTTGCCATGCACTCAGCATAGTAACGCTGGTGGCGCTGCCTACGAATTGACAGGCAAAGCTCTCTCAAAACACTTAATGCTTTTTACCAAGCGGTTGGCATTCTGGGTTATAGTAGTATGTTTTCTGTGACGGTAGTTACTAAAAGTTATTGGGGACGTGGCTTATTCTGAGGTTAACTTGACACATTCTATTTACGAGTAATATTGCTGTTACAAAAAAATTTATTTTTTGTGTTTTTTAGCTTTTGTTGAAAAAAATTCTGTATTTCCAATGGTTTGTGAAATATGGTCAAGAAAGTGAAAATCACAGCACAGCACAGCATGCACTAATGTTGATTTTTGGTATGTTGTTACTGGGTATTAGTACTACACAAGTGCAAAGTTTCACCATTTAGAGAATTATTTCCAGTTAGACGGGGTTTCTTCCCCTAAAATGACTGAACTATAATGGCCATAACCACATCCTTATCTTAAACAAAACTAAAGGAATCAGCGATTCTTTTTGTTTTATTTTTTTAATCATTCAGAAAGTGTGTTATGCAAACATCTTTTAGATGTGTATGATAAAATGTTTTTGTATATCTCTTGTTTACTCAAAAGAGCATATTTTTATATCATTTATCAAAGCAATATGCTATGTAAATTTACTTAGTCATATAATTACAGTGTCTGAAAGAAGAGTTTAAAATTTGGCGAGCCACCAATCATGATGCGTATGAAAAAGAAATGCTCATCTTGATGTCACAACGTAAATCAGAGCTGTCTGATTTCACACTCAAATACTTTGGTAAGTATTTTCATTTCATTATGAAAGAAGACCTAAGTGAAAAAAGTATGTTAATTTTTCTCTGGGTTTGTCCTACAATAACGTAGATAAAATGGTTTTAAAGAAATGCTTAACCACTGTAATCCAACAGTTAGTGTTCTGTTGATTTTCATTTCAGAGTATTAACCCTTCTAAAAACAAGTGCAATTGGACTAGTTTTATTGAATAATAAATATGAAACATATTTGTAATGAAAATGTTGGAGTAGTAAGTTGCTTTTTCTTGCTCAGATAAGTTCATTTTTGTGAAATGTCATGCTTTTTCCTCTAAAAAACAATTGACAAGACACTCTAGCTTTATTTACAGGCATCAGACCTGTATGCTGAATACAACAGATATAGCAAGGCAAGAATCTCTTATAGTTTTAATGTCTAATTAATTGGTGTAAATGCCTGCATTTATGCGATTAATGTGTTGCTAAATTGCAACCGGTTTTGACTCACAAAGGAGTCATTATCGGGCCAGTACAGATGTCCTCCCGCTGTTTTGTTTATAGCAGTGTTTCCCAACCTGTGGTAAACCACTGCAGTAGTATTTGGTGACGTTCCAAGTATGAGTATTATATGTATATATGTCAGGATTCCTTGGACTGGTGTGTCAGTATTCATTTACAATCCATCGGCAACTGCGTTTTGTCAGCAAGATAAAGACGAGATTATGCTGTTAGTAAAAACTAAGTGATTTACTTTAAATTTTAGCACTCGAGTATTATCAGCGAATTCAAAACTTGCCCATGGTGCTTTGTACTTCAGTCTAGATGCAAAAATATAATTTCCAGGAAATATTGTACTTGTGGTGGAGAATAGGTTAGTTAGGTAAGCAAAACAATAAATTAGGGATGGTCAAGTCTCGAAATTTCGGGAAATTTTCGGGAAATTTTCAATCTCGTTACACGAGACGAGATTACTTTTTGGCCGAGATTTTTATCGAGACGAGAATAAAAAAAAAAAAAAAAAAAAAAAAAAAAAATTAAAAACGCCTGCAGAAAGTCAATGCAATACCCGCAATACAGGAGCGTGTTGTAGTTGTGTTTCCTTTTCAAAGGCGTTCTTGTTTAATTAATTCTTTTAATGTAAATATTACTTTCATTATTTTAATAACATTACTTTAATAACATTTGAGAAGTTTTGTTAAGTGTAAGCAGTGTGAGGAATGTTTTATTACTATAAAAAAGTCAAAACAAGTAACTATTTTATAAAAATTAATATTGCTTTTATTTTATGATTTATTTTATTTTAGGATAAGTTGAACTCTATCCTAACTGATATCACCATGTTTCCTAATCGTAGGCATTTTTAATAAGTTAGGCGTGATTAATAAAAAAATGTTATGCTGATGTTATTTAATGAAAGATTGTAAATATTCTTGCCTATTATCATTATTTTAGTATTTAAACAGTCATCTAACAATGTTACAAAATCAGGTAAAAATTTCGAACGTGCATTTCCCGTTGTGTATGAGAAGAGAAATCTCGTCTCGATCTCGTCTCGAAATTTTATGAGAAATAAAAAATCTCGTCTCGTCTCGTCTCGAACTAAAAATCCAATCTCGTCCATCCCTACAATAAATAAAACCACCCTTCCACCCTTAAATAATTACTTGATTTGACTAAATGGTACGCAAAATATTGTTGTCTTGTTAAGTGTTACACTAAGAAAAAAGATTGGGAAACACTGATTTTGAGTCATAATTTGAATGTATCCATTGCAGATTAATAAAAGTTTCACCTGGTGTAAATTTACACCTATGGTTCTCATAGTTTCAAGTTTTATTTATAATTTTATTTATATATATATGTATATATATATAAAGCCAACGTTTAGCCCAACCTAATATTGCCTATGGTCTGAGCTTATAAAATAAATATCTTACGCTAAAGGTGAGCCAAAAAGGATAATGTGTAAGTTCAAAGATGCTAGTAGGTTAAAAGTTTATGAAGAATCCATGATCTATAATCACAATGTTGCTGTTACAAGCAATACCACCCATTAATAATTAATATAAGAGTCAAATATACCAATCATGGTTTAATTTTAGTTATAATAATTCTGTTCTGACAAAAGTTTAAATCTTGTTACTTTCTCCCCCTATACCTAGTATATAGATAGGCCTACAAATGTTGTTTTCATCAACATTTTTGAATTTGAGTTACTGGTGGAAATATCCGTATGAGGTCCCCCTAAAAAACATACAATGGTTTTTGAAGTGATGACTGTGCTTGCGTACGCATGTTTGTGTGTGTGATGGAGAAAGTAAGTGTCAGATTGCTGATACCGTTTATTGGTGTAAAAAATAATAACTTTTTTTGTCATTTAATAAAGTAATTTGTTATAAATAATTGGTTCTCATATTCATTAAATGTATGTTATAATGGTTGGTGTATTTATTAATATTTTAATTTTTAACTTTCAGATTTGATTAGACCACGATATTCAACTCTATTCCCTGCAGAACTGAAAAAGAAACCTGAAGCAGGTAATATTAGTTTATTGTTGAGTGTATATTTTGAATTATTTGTTTATTCACTTCACAGCATTGGGAAGTATAGAATTGGCACTCCTCAGTTCGCTTTAGCCTAATACTGTTATAAAACAATCAATTCCTTTAAAAAAAACTGCTAACACAATTAGTTAAATCTTTATAATCTGGCATTGTGCTAGTCCAGACCGTCCAGTTATCAGGCAGTCTGAGATATTCCTTTTTACTTCTTACTTCTTTACTCCCCCAATGGTGTAAAAATGTTGTAAAAATAATTGCAACTCTTGTGATTTTACCCATAAATACCATGTATTTACTCCCACCGCTTGTCATGGAAAAGGTTGTGGACAAGCTAATCGGAGAAAGTATGTGTCAGATTGCTGATACCGTTTATTTAGTCTATTTATAGCAATTTCCCTGTAGCCACGGGTCTGTTCTGTACTCAGGGACGTAACTAGGGGGGGCACGCGGGGCATGAGCCCCGGGCGCCAGTTTTTGGAGGCGCCAACACGGGCACAGAGTTTTAAAAAATTGTTGAAAATATTTTTAATCCGTCTTGTGTTGCAGAAGAAAATCATTATATGTTTTATTTTTATATAAGTCTAAGAAAGTACAAAGTGAAATGATGAATGCTATCTGACTGTTATTATACTGTTTACAAATCAGGTTAACGGTCCGTATGAACTTGTACGGAGCGAGTATGAGGATGGGTGAGCATACTGCGTTGTGTTGTCTGTCTGTCGTCATGAGTCACTAGGACGGCACCGGCGTAGCGTCAGAACCAGAACACTTCCACCCCCCTCACAGCAACCACCTACCCTTCCGCTCACCATCCCTCACACCAGTCACCACACACACACACACATACCACAAACACAACACTAAAACACATCGACGCTCGCTGGTCTGACCCATCGATATACAACACGTCTGACCTGACTAACTGCGTATGTCGTGCACTACTGTAGTTGACAACAGTTCATACTTGATGTCAGTTGACAATCAATGTCAACTAAACTCTCTTGTAAAATGGCGCTTGCTGTGCATGTAATAAATAAATAAATAAAAATACTTCATTCTACTCGTAATGATTGGTTCAGGACACGAAATGTGGTTGCGGTGCTGTATCTTTGCGTGTTACTAGCAATATTATTTTCGTGAATGATTTCGTTTTCAAATAAACTATTTGTCTTTGAAAATACGTACCTACTGTATTCAATTATTTACCACATATATCTAGGCCTTAGTACTTTGAACTTGAGGTTACAACAAGTCCGTAATTGCTGTAGACGTTCACGATCTCGCCACGATCTTATGAGACGATGGTTATGTTTCAGCGGTATAGTTTATGATTTTTCCATTATTGGTTTATATTCAACTTTTAGGATTACTCTATTTCCCTCAATGCTAATCTGGACCCAACTAGTTATGAAATGAGGTCAGGTATTTGTGACTCTGCTGTGCCAAGAACAAAATTTTAAATCTATATAGAACTACTGGTTTTCATGGAGAGTCAATAGCCATGTCCTCCATTCAAATGCTGTTGATGTCCTCATGATCTAATCTGCTGCTAAATACTGTGCTCATGTTCAAGGGATCAACTTAAAAAAAAATAAAATAGGGCCATGAAATTGATAAGTAGGAATCTAATGGCAACCCTTACCTTTTTCTCCCGGTCTGTACAATATAGCTCCAGACGAAAAGAACTACTAAATCAGTTTTAAAAGACGTTACCCCCCTCCTCAGCAAGTCATTCATAATTAACTTTATTGGGAAGGAACTTGTTTAAAATTTTTTTTATTAGCTACCATTTTTCCTGGGGACCTCAAATTGATTACATAAGTTCTAAGCTTTCAAGGGTAATTTGTCTTATGACTAAACTAATACATTGTATAGATCAAAAAAATATTAAAACAGCCTAATTTGCTTATTTTCAATCCATTTGTAGATACAATATTATACTTTACGGCAATTGCAGTAGGATAGAGGAAATTTTAGTCTTACAAAAGAAGTTGTTTAGAATTATATCTTATGAACCCCAACAGGAACACTGTAAACCCCTGTTCATTCAGCTACAAATTCCAACAGTGATTAACATTTATTTATTCGACTCTGTATCATACGTTCTAAAAAATCCCAACTTAATCAAACAATTTTCTCATGTTCATTATACAAGGAATAAGAGCGTTGCTGCCATAGATTTTTTCAGACTGTCTAAAACTCTTAAAAGCCATATTGTAATCTCACTTAAAATATACAACAAGCTAATACATTTAATACGAAAACATCCTGAAAATACTTTTAAAACTAAATTCTACAGATGGCTTTTGAACAACCCATTCTATTCTCTAAATGAATTTTTTGAAATGTCTGGTATTAATTTTTAAGTAGAGTTAGCGAATTGACCAAAGTACTGTTGGACTTTGTTGGTTAAGCGGTTTAATCACTTCCATTATTTTCAACCCCACGAATTTTTCTTAAGAATAAGATCACCTATTCAATTGTAATATTTAAAATATGTATTATAAAATGTTTCATTTTATGTAGTTAGCTATATTGTATCTTGCTGTATTTATTAACTGACTATGCTATAAACCTTCTTAGCAGTTGTATGACTTTGTCAATAATTTGTGAAAATTCTAAGGACAATAAACACATTTCATTTCATTTCATTCATTACGAATGGTTTCCCTGCTTAGGGAGATGGGTTTTCATTTAAAGATGGCTGGACTTTGTACTAGAAGATTTTCCCAAGTAAAGGGGTGCATACACCGGAGCAGTACGGCAGAGCAGTAGCGGTATACCGTCCATACCACCGCACCATGTTCCATTACACCGCCCAGTTGTGCCAGTGTGATGAGCCTAGCATTTGTGTTTCTTGTCTTTTCTAAGTTTATGCACCAATTTATGGTATTTGCCATGCCCATGTATGGTAATCGCCATTCTCAAATCACCTTTTGTTGATCTCATGTTGATCTTTTGTTGATCTCACTCCCTATTTTTGCGATCGATGTCTTCAGCCACAGCAAACAATAGCAACATTTCTTCCTCGTCGTCTAATGTAAACATAATTTATAACTAACAACACACTGCACTTGTTGATCGCACACTCATAAATGAGGACTGAAAATTACTGTACTCTGCTTTCACTGTTGTGGTGCAGAATCACTCCGGTGTGAATTCCGCAGTGATACCACCGTGGCGGTGATGGTGGATGGGGGAGGTGAAAAAATGTGCCAATACCGCCACCGCTCCGGTGTGTGCAGGCCTTAAGAGCAGTCTCAAATTAAATCATAAGCATAAAATTACTTGAAATGCTAATAGTAGTAACTGGTGTCTTGTCCTTTGATAATAAAATCTACTTTTTAATATGATTTAATCTATTTACACCTAAATACTTAAACTACTTCTTTCTCCTGATAATTGAAACAAAACAATACAGTACTACATTTTTTGCCTTGTAGATATGAGCATTCTAATACCAATAGAAACAAAATACTGGCAGAATATCATATTATTACATTTTTTTGTTATTTTTTTAACAAAAGGGGTTTGCGGCATTTTTGGTGCTTGCATTTACATGTGACATTAAGTCTTAGGGGGAGAATAAACTAGTATTCACAAGGTCAGGCTAGGCCTATCCCTAGAACCAGCCCCACTCAAATTTCTTCCCTGTAGTGCTCAGATGAGCCGATAAAAATCCAGAGGTCGATACGAATTTGTTCACGGTTTTGACTGATCAATTTATTAAATTTAATTGACAGCTCAGAGTCCTAGAAGCGCTCAGGAATCCTGCAGACGCTCAGTTGGAGCTATATCATCCCCACCTTCGTTTGTGTCTTTTGGAGGAGTTTTGCGTAACTTTTAGACAGACTCTGTAGGGCAGCAAGTTTTCTATCTTAGCCAATGTGATAAAAATACTCACACTAAAGTTATTTGGCGAAAGACGTTGGTATATAATATAAAATAATTATAACATAAAAATTCCTATTAAGTCTACGGAGCCTAATTAATACATCCAAACAAAGAATTTAGCATGATACAGTTAAAATAAATTTAATACTAATTAATATTTGTAATTAATCATTCAAACCTGAACACTCCCAAGACTTGATTCTATCACCCGCCAATGACAGGGTTCAGAACTCAGACGAAAATTCTTGGGGTATTAAAACGACCAATGAACTAAATAAAGTAAATTTATGAAATAATTATTCATTAAGCGAACGGAAAAATCGTAATTTCATAACTAATTGATTAACTCAAACTAAACGATAGTCACCGCTAGTCACTGGCAGGCAGGAACTGGCAAGTCTAGACTCAGTCGGTGAAATGTAAAGGCGGTGACACACTATCGATCTTTTCCCCGATCAAGACCCCGAACCGAGCAGGGAGAAGGGAGAAGGGAGATAAATATCAGCAAAATTTTACTCCGAACATTTCCCCGAACATGACCAAGACCAGACGAATTCTACCGAGCGCGGCAAAAGGAAGTTTGGAGAGAGATAGAGAGTGTGTGCGAGTGAGAGCGCGGAGGCAGTGCCGTGGAACTGTTCAAAATTGCCCCGAAACTACCCGACTGGTCCCAATTTAAAAAATGCACACCAGACCAAAGCCAAAAAGTTTCTATAACATAAAAATTATTGTTAAAAGTCGCATTTTGAAAACTTGTCGCAAAAATAAAATATTCTAGAAAGGATGCTTAGTTATATCTATTGATTTCTATTGGTTTTATTCATTGAAATAACGTTACAGAATGATCATTTTAATTGCCTTTAATAATATTAATGTTTATATTATTTTTGAAAGAATTTAAGTCAACATCAATTACTTAATTTAACCTTAATATTATTGATATAATTGATTTAACGGTTTCTACACTTTCAACCTTGACCAAACAAACCACAAACATTACATCTTAAATGATTATAATATAAATCATATACAATGGCACACATTACACACAACGCACACATACATACAACGGCAACATATTACCCAACATTTATTTATTTTACCAATTAAAGAGTTTAATTGCCATATTAAATCAGAACTATCAATGCTAGCGCAGGCGGCCGCTCGGTGCGGCGCTCGCGACGATGTACGGGGCAAAAATGTACCGTGACACACTATCGTACATCGGACCGTACATCGGACCGTACATCGGACCGATCTTTTCTTTGATCTTTCGCCAAAAAACTGCCTCCAGAGCGCTCGTCTCCCTGCTCGGCCTGATGTCTTGTTCGGCGTCTTGATCGGTGTACGGACCCGTGACACACTATCGAACATCCTCCCTTCGACCTCCCTTCTCCCTTCTCCCTGCTCGGTTCGGGGTCTTGTTCGGGGAAAAGATCGATAGTGTGTCACCGTCTTAAGTTATTAAATTTAGATATTTAAAATCGAATTTTGAAACGAGAATGCAAATGTTATACGAAAATTAAACGTAAATCAAGGTAATGTGATTAACTAATATAGCTAACCTTCGGTAAACGAATTATCGATGATCGTGTGAGCGTAGGTAACGGACGAGTGTAACTACGAATTTACTTCGAAGACGGAGTACAAAAGAATAATTCTCTTCCTTGCCCAAATCAAGGTTTCAGCTTGGCCAAGGCTTATGCGCTCTGGTGGCAAGTTTGAAGACTAGCCAACAGCTGATCGGACATCTATCTGTTCAGCCTAGTCTTCCTCTAACAACAAACACCACTTTGGGGTTATGTTATGTCGTTGTCGGCGTTAAATATTTGTAAAATCTGTTGGTTAAACTTTTTTTGATGGATTGGAGTACTGTTATTGATAAATATGTCGTGGGAGTGTGTGTATATATTTCACTGTGATTAAAACTAGGCCTTCGTTCTTTGGCCCATAGCCCAAGCTATGGCCAACACATAGGCCTAAGAGTAGGCTATTGTGGGTAAAAACAGGCAAGTTCTGGTGTTTGTTTATTCACAGTATGTTTTTACCCCTCTTAAAATTTGGTACCTTACATCCGAATGGGCCTCAGAGGCCTGTGTGTTGAATCTATTGAGTAAAAAAAGGGTTGGGCAGGTAAAGTACAAGAATGAACTGTACTGATTAATCATATGTGGTGGCATCTGGCAAAAAAATCACAATATTGTTGTTTCGGTTTCACAGTGTGTCGCAAAACTCACCTCTCGATGGAAGATCGTCCATTATAATTCTACAACTATATTTTTGTATTAAAATAGCCTAATCCTTTCATTATTAACTTTTGTTGTTGTTTATTACCTTACATAATTCTTTATTACTGGAAATTAGGATTAAAATCACTCATTTTATTTTGTTGTATATTGAAAACAATGTTGTTCAGCTTTCAATAAGATATGAAAAAGTAATAAAAAAATGAAATTATCGAAACACTGACTAACATGTAACAACGATTATAGCTGTGAACCTACCTGAATCTGACAGCAGCCAGAAGTGTGATGGGTCTCTCTACTCTTGTCTGAAAAAGTTCCTTCTGACAGAGGAGCAACTCGAGGCAGAAGGTAAGTTTACTGCCAGTATATGCTAATCGAAAGAAGGCAAAGTTGCTATTGATGTTAAAAACTTTAGGTAAACAGCTCACACAATGGAATACTAGAACATGGACACACACTAGAACACACTAGAACTACACTAGAACGTGGTAGTGTTCCATTGTGTGAGCTGTTAGGCTGAAATTTAGCATGATGATAGCTTTCCCGATTAACATATAGACTTATTCTTATCTCAAAAATCCTTTTGAGCTCCGCCCCAGTGACTCTGGAATTTTAACATGTTTATTTTATGCGTATTCATATTTTAAAAGAATCAAAGAAACTTGACAGTTGATTCAACTAAAGAAATAAGTAGGTTCTATTATGTTCAATAGCTATAAAACATAAGGTTTAACAACAGAGTGCAACACTATTATTTTTCGGTTTGAATGGATGAAAACACAATGGAACACTACCATGTTCTAGTGTGTGTCAATTTTCTAGTATTCCATTGTGTGAGCTTTTTACCCTACACCTTTTATAGACTATAGTTTTTTGTGATTGGTTATTATTTGCATGTTGTATCATGACTTGACTGCTATACAGTGCATAATTTTTTACTGCTACCCTCAGTAGTGTATTCCAACTTAGGTTGGGCAATTGTGTGTTGTTAGTTGTAATGTGTTAGTTAAGTTTTTTCACCTGAGGACGGGATCAGATTCCAGATCCCAAAACGTTGTGTATTGTTTTTTTTTTTTTTTACCATCGTGATGGAAAATGTTCGCAGTACTGTTATCATATTTACTAGGGGTGTGCGAATATTCAAAAATTCTAATAGTTGAACAAAAAACAAATACTTTAGTATTCGAGCCCGACTCGATCTTAATGAGTATATTCTAATATTTGAATAGTAAACAAACCTAGAAATAATCTATAATTTCAACCAAATATATTGTGTTGTTTTATTTCATCCCAACATTTCATGCTTCATATTATAAAATCACACCGGCAACTTCAGCATATTATGACAGCTTCTTTAACTCTATAAAGTCTCCACGACTATTTTCAAGGACGATAAATTTGTTGTCATTATTAAAATTACTCCGCTCAGCTGCCTAGTTTACAATGCTCCAATACGATTGCTTACTGCAACCTACCGGCATGGAAACTGTCAACCATTCTTAATTGATTAATTCACAATAACCTGTGGCATACTTTGATGCACACATTGGTGATTTGGTCATGTGATTTATGATCCTAACCAAATCGTTCATTTTGGAAACGATAACTGGACACATTATTTTAAACAGAGTGGGGGGTAAACTTGCCTAAAAATGTTCAAATGGACTGTATAGTGAAAGAGCAATATTAAAAAATTGTCACTAATTATTTAACAGACAATAATGAGATTGATGAGGTACCTTCCTTTTAACTGAAGTGTTGAGAAGACGAAGCCGGTAGACGTACACGAGTTTCTTCTGCTGGCCAGCTATTGCGTATTGCTCGTACACAGACCCGGACCGGCAGTAGTAGTGTTTCACTTCACAAATGTTCAATAGTTCACTTTTAATATGTGTCACTAATAATAATTAAATATACTTTGGGGTTAAGAGATGAGAGCAGCAATTGGGAGTTAATTGTGCCGGGGACATGTTAGTGGTTGCATGAATGCAAGAGAACTGGGGCGAGATTGGGGTTTCCAGACATCACGTGACAGGACAAAGGTTATTGTATGATATGAAACGTCTGGAAATATCTAGATAGCGCTTGAATACGGAACATGCCGCCCGCCTTGAACCATACATGGTTCAAAACATTGAGAAAGTTACAAAGTGACACATAATGAATAAAGATTGACATCTTTCTTGTTGGGCTTTTCCCATTTCTTTCTTTGTTGTAGCTGATGTAAATATTCTTGATGCCAACGTCGCCAGAAGCGTTGATGTAGGGCTTGTACAGTTTGCCAATGGTTGAGACGATTTTCGGGAACTTCTTCAAGATTTGGTTCCGGTACTGCCACAAGAGAAGTGCCGATAAGAAAATGACCCGGAGTAAGGGCTGAGATGTCAGATGGATCAGCGGATAACGCTGTTAAGGGTCTCGAGTTTAGTACAGCCTCCACCTGTGTAGCGAGTGTTATTATTTCCATTAGTGTTAGAACTCTATCGCCTATGACTCTTTTCAGATGATATTTAGAACTTTTTATAGCACTCTCCCATAGGCCTCCTTGGTGGGGAGCGGCTGGTGGTTGAAAGTGAAAATTTATTGAGTGATCCAACGCGAAGTTGTTAAGAGCATCTTTAGTGTTTGATTCCTTGATGAAATTCTGAAAAGTTTTCATGAGTTGCTTTGAGGCTCCAACATAGTTAGTTCCGCAATCTGAGTATAAGTGGGCACACAATCCACGACGAGAAACAAAACGTTTTAGTGCAGCTATGAAGGAGTCTACAGATAGGTCTGTTACAATTTCTAGGTGCACAGCTTTCGTAGCAAAACATACAAAGAGGCAGAGGTATGATTTTAACCGTTGAGTGTTCCTAGTTGAATGAACTTTAATGTCAAAATGTCCACTATAGTCCATGCCAGTGTGATAGAATGGCCTTACAGGTTTTAATCGAGTTTCAGGAAGATCTCCCATCAGTGGAGGTTTGTTTACAGGCTTAAGTCTGAAACATCTTTGACACTTGAAAATCACAGATCTTATCACGCTGCGGGCTGATAATATCCAAACCTCTTGAGACAGAATAGACTGCAGCAATTGAGGGCCTGCGTGTAGATGCTTTAGGTGATAATGCATAATCAACAGTTTGACAGCACAGTGAGATTTAGGTAACAAAACTGGATGTTTCGCATCTTGTGTAAGGTTGGAATGTTTCAACCTGCCGCCTACTCGCACTATTCCACTGTCATCAATATATGGGGATAAACGAGCAAGTTTTAAGCTGCATTGAGATCCCTTTTTGAGAGCAGAGATGTCATCCTTAAATGATGTATTTTGTATGAGTTTGAAAATTCTTAATTTCGCTGAAGAAGTTTCTTGGCAAGTCAGTCGTCCGATGCGGGGATCATTGGCTTGCAGATTATGAATGAATCGCAATATATATGCCATGACATTTACAAGTTTCCTGAAACATGAATATTTTTCTAGTACATCAAAATCAGTGAGTTTAATCTTCTCTGTGGTTGCTAGAACGTTTAGAGGATTTGGCCTTATTTCAAGAGTGTCATCATCAATAACAGGTGTGAATTTTGGCTTAGGCCAAGAATCTGACGATGACTGTAACCATTCCGGTCCATTCCACCATAAATGATGAGTCACAAGTTGAGAAGGTGAAAGACCACGAGTGGCGCAATCTGCCGGGTTGTCTTGAGATTTGATATAATTCCATGAGTGAGGAGAGACCAATTCTTGGAGTTCTGAAATACGATTGGCAATGAAGACTTTCAAGCGGTATGGAAGAGTACGTATCCAGGTTAGGACAATTGTGGAGTCACACCAAGCATAGATTGATTCAATCTTCATATGAGCAGAGAGTATGTTTGAAGAATATTGAAGGAGTTTTCCCAGTAAGTGAGCGCCACAAAGTTCAAGCCGTGGCAGAGAAATTCTTTTCAAAGGAGCGACTTTTGATTTAGAGACGATGAGATAGATCCTTGTTTTCTCTTGAGAGTCAGTGACACGAAGGTAGACAACAGCGGCGTAGCCTTTCTCTGAAGCATCGCTGAAGCCGTGGAGTTGCACAGCCGTATGCAGAGAAGTAGAAATGTAGCGTGGAATTCTTAATTCTTGAATTATTGGGAGTTCTTCTAAGAATGAATGCCACTTGGTTCTAACATCATTTGGAACAGGTTCATCCCAAGTTAGCCCTGTTGTCCAGAGATACTGAATAAGTGTTTTTGCCCAGAAAATTACGGGTGTAAGAAATCCTGGTAAATCGTACAGTTTAGCGATTGTAGATAATATTCTTCTCTTTGTAAGTATAGCGCTTATTTCAACATCCTTAACCTTGTAAGAAAGCATGTCGGACTCTGGAGTCCATTTTAGGCCTAGGACACTGAAGAAGGCTTCACTATTTTCAGTTAACTCCACTGGAGTCTCTTTGTGTTCAATTGGGACTTGGTCCAATAGTTGGGATGCGTTGCTAATCCATTTTCGGAGCTCAAAACCTCCTCTAGAGAGCAAGTTCTTGAGTTCATTCTGTGCAGACAAAGCTTCATCAAGACTTTCTGCTCCAGCGATGATGTCGTCATAAAATATTGATTTAGTTAGAATCTCAGACGCCTTGGGGTATGAGTGACCCTCATCTTTGACCAATTGTTGTAATGTTCTGATCGCAATGAAGGGGGAACAGTTGAGACCGTAGGTGACGGTATTTAGCTTTAAGACTTGAAGGGATTCATCAGGGTTGGATCGCCAAAAGATTAACTGATATTTCTTGTCATCTTCAGCCACCAGAATCTGGCGATACATCTGTCGTATATCACAAGTGAACACAAACTTGTGACACCTAAAGTACAGCAAGACATCACTAATATCATTCTGCAACTTAGGGCCAGGCATGAGGATATCGTTTAGGGAGACGCCATTGTTTGTTTTGGAACTACCATCAAATACGACTCGTATTTTGGAATTAGGGGGATTCTCCTTAAATACTCCATGGTGGGGTAAATAGTAACATTCACCAGAAAGGGGTTGCTCACATGCACTCATGTGACCTGATTTGATGTAGTCATCCATAAATTTGGAGTATAAATCTTTGAATTCGGGCTGAGCAGCAAATTTTCTTTCCATCGCTTTAAGTCTAAGTTGAGCTGTACTACAAGATTCACCTAATAGTGGATGATTTGGTCTTTTCGGTAACTTAACAACATATCGACCAGAGTTATCACGTGTATGGGTTCTTTCAAAATGCTGTAAGCAGAGAACATCTTCTTCTGACTGAGTCTTGACACATGTCGGGGGTTCTTCGATTGACCAAAACCTTTGAAGTGAACTGTGAAGGTCTCCATCATGTGTAGTGAGAAAAGAAACAGTTTTTGGGATTGATAACTCAGATGTAGCAACAGGAGCTATGCCCATTACAACAAATCCGAATATAGTTCCTAAAACTTGGGGCAGGTTATGGCCTAAGAAGTGCTGCTCACCAGTCAGTGAGAGAGCGAATAAATCAGCTCCGATCAATAGATCAATTTCTCCAGGTTTGTCAAAACAGGGGTCTGCAAGAACAAAATCATTTAAAGATCCCTTCACTTGAGGTGAGACTGGGATCTGAGGCAGTGGTGAAGTGATACGATTCAAAACCAAGCATGGATGATGGTAGGCTAAGCGTTGACCATTAACTGCAGATATATCAATGTGCACTATTCCTCTAGAATGAATTAGTGAGCCAGAAATTCCTTGGATTTCATCATGTGCTCGAGTACGGGAGGCACTGATGAGCTGAACAGCTCTTTCAGATATCAATGTAAGTTGAGATGCAGAGTCGAGCACAGCACGGAGTACAGTTTGCTGACCATCTTTGGAAAACACCTGAACTAAACATGTTCCAAGTAAAATTGTTGTTTTAGTTGGGTTTAACTGGCTAGACAATCCTACAAGAGCACTTTTATTCACTGGTGCGGTGACATGGCTTTGGGGTGCGTTATTTGTAGGCGGCTTACCATATTTTTTTTCAAAAACCTTGGTTGGGTAACTTGGCTGCTGTTGTGTGGGAGTTGAGTCATGTAAGAGAGTGTGATGTCGCTTTGAACAAATTCGACACACTCTATGAGAAGGACAGTTATTAGTATCATGTAGATGGCCTAGGCAGTTGGCGCATAGATTATTTTTACAAGTGAATTCAACTCTATCACCTCTACTTTTAGCCTGAAAGGCTTGACACTTGTATATATTGTGATCGGATGCTTGACAAAACTTACAAGTGTTAGTCACTGTGGCGAAAGCTGTTTTAGCTTGAGAGGAGTAAGGTTTACTATCTCGAAGAGGTTTAGGCCTATAACTATTAGATTGAGTCTTTTGCACTGAAGGGTATCTTGCGTTAGCTGAGGGACCAAGACCGATACTAGCTCCTTCTAATCGTTTAAATTCTCTTTCAAGGAATTGAATTAGATCATTTACTGCAGGTATGTCATTGTTTGTGATGCGAGAATCCTCAAAAGATTTTCTTAAATCAGTAGGTAACTTTTTCAAAAGCGTTAGGACAAGCAGAGTATTTTCAGCTGTTATGTCATGGTTGAGATTTTTCAAAACTTGAGTGTTCTCTTTATAAACTGTGAGAAAATGTTGGAGACTTTTGAGAGAACCACTACTTATGCATGGTAAATCAATGATTTTTGTAACAAGCTGAGTTACAACACGCCTTTTGTTATCATAGCGATCCTTAAGCAGCCTAAGTGCAACATCAAAGTTTTCTGCAGTTATGCTTAAGCTCTTTACTAAATCTAAGGGTTCACCACTTAAAGAACTAAGCAGATATTGGAACTTACTCACAGGGGCCAAAGTTTCATTCCTATTAATAGAAGCCTCAAAAATATTGTAGTAGCTAACCCATTCTTCGTAGTTACCGCTGAATTTGGGCAACTCAAATTTGGGCAGTCGCAGAGATGGTTGGGTGGGAGGTGTTACTTCTTTAGTTTTAGCAGGTAATACTATTTTCAAGTCACTGATCAGAGAAATGTACAAGTCCGAAATTTCATCTTGCATAGAGCATGCTTCAGTTTCATCATAATCAGAACCAGGATCATCATAAACCACTTTATCGAATAAAGCTTTAAAATCAGAGAATAAACCTCTAACTTCATCATCATAGTTGTGTAAGCGCTGAATGGAAACAACATTTAATGATTGAGTTTCTGAGAGAGTAATTTGGGCTGACACAAACTTGCCTATTTTTTGAAGCCTATTTTTGACAAGTTTTGCCTTTTTCTCCAGTGTAGAGAATCTCATTTTAACAGACCATTTATGTAATCAAAAGAGTAAGCTATAGGCCTAAGTTTATCATAAGTTTAGGCCTACGTAAATATTCCCCAACACCTAAATATCAAAATAACTCCAAGTCTTAGACCTAACAATAATGCAGATCAATAGCTCAGAATAAATCAATTCATTTACATTCACTCTATAAGAAATAATGAATGTAAAATTATATTTCACTTTACCATCAGACCCAAGATAGACATAGTAAATAAAAGTAAAGTCTATTTAACACGTCATTTAATTTGAATCAGTATTTTCGCAGAATATATTGAGTAGGGAAGTATTTATTATGAGCAATATCCTTAATGTAGACAAGAATCGATTCAACCACTAATATTTCGTTTAATATTCACACAAAACAATATTTTCCAAGATGTAAATAAACTTGAAGATTACGTTTATATTTTGATTCAATTCACACAGCTGTATGTAGCTGGAGTCGCTGGAGTGTGTTTTATATTCAGTCAGCTGATTTCCTGTGCTTGAAACTGAGTTTTACATATGATCAATTTGAAGAAGCAATATCATTGGGCGATTTATTCTGTTTTACGAATCTCGACGCTCATTGGTTCTTGCGACGTGCAGACTGTAGGCAGAGCGCTCTAGTGGAGAAGTTCGCTACCAAGGTGCATCGCAAGGACAGAAAATATAAAATGGCTGACTTTCTGACAAGTGAAAATATGTTAGAAAATTAAGGACGAAACAAAGTGCAGACAAAAATTATTGTTAATGACAATAATTGATATGGTGAATTGATTGAGAAACTTAGAGAAAATATTAAATATCCTAACTAATTCCTGATTTCAAATAACTAGTTGAAAGGAAATATGACGTGATTCATGTAGCAGTGGGAGGACATGAGCATGAAACTAACATGAAATATTCACGTCTGAGATGGCACAGGGGAATGAAATAAAATATTATTTATTCACCAAAAATAGTAATGGGGAATACAAATGCTGCTCTAATTATTTAGAGAAGTGACACTTTTAAGAGTTTAGTTGTACAATTTTAACAGTTACAGTAGCTAGGCTAATAAAAGCACAATATATTATTAATGATATGATTTTCGTCCGGCTCGACAGGACCAGCGGATGGGGGGTAAACTTGCCTAAAAATGTTCAAATGGACTGTATAGTGAAAGAGCAATATTAAAAAATTGTCACTAATTATTTAACAGACAATAATGAGATTGATGAGGTACCTTCCTTTTAACTGAAGTGTTGAGAAGACGAAGCCGGTAGACGTACACGAGTTTCTTCTGCTGGCCAGCTATTGCGTATTGCTCGTACACAGACCCGGACCGGCAGTAGTAGTGTTTCACTTCACAAATGTTCAATAGTTCACTTTTAATATGTGTCACTAATAATAATTAAATATACTTTGGGGTTAAGAGATGAGAGCAGCAATTGGGAGTTAATTGTGCCGGGGACATGTTAGTGGTTGCATGAATGCAAGAGAACTGGGGCGAGATTGGGGTTTCCAGACATCACGTGACAGGACAAAGGTTATTGTATGATATGAAACGTCTGGAAATATCTAGATAGCGCTTGAATACGGAACACAGAGGAAATAAATTTACCGCAATTCACAGGCCCTAAGAGCCAGCTTTGATGATTATTTGATTAATTAAAGCTTTTATAATACAGAAATATCTTAATCGTTCAATATATGGAATATTTAATATATAAGTCAACTGGACACAACGTGAACTAACATTTGAATAAATACCAAGTAAATTATGACGGAATATATGAATTAGAAATTTGGCCTACATGTTCTGAAATTAGTTATTAATTAAATATTACTACTCTACGACACAATACCTCAAGGGGGGGGGGGCCTCCCCCATTTCCCACCAACATAGCCCTGCATCCTCACTCCTGGAACGTGGACACCAGACAGCCCAAGTTCCTTGACTCGCCTCACTCACCTGCTCCTACGCATGCGCGAGCGGTCCTGGACTTGAGATTGCTAACTAGGCGGGACATTTGAATGGTTGTGGAGACTGAGCTCCACAAGCCTATATTTAACACTTTCAGACAACTTATTTCGTCATTCTACTGTACTTTAAGTTTACATCACAAAAAGTAGATCCTAATATTAACTAAGCTAAGGGAATGTATTTCAAAGTTATACAGAGATATCTGTCTGATAAACTAATATAAACTAAATTTATTCTACATCTTCGACGATACGAAACTGAATAGCAAATTAATGAAATCAGCCTTGGTCACGACAAATTCGTAGTTGAGTCCCTTGAAGTTGTGGTGAAGGTAAAATCCTCGGCATCTTCTGCGATAGTAAAGGAATCGTGAACTTATTCTACATCCATGGTGAAAGAAAGTTTTGCGCCATCGTGAGGACATAACTGTCTATTACAATCGTGGCAAAATCCTGAACAGCCTCCGCATTTGCGAGGACATCATCTTCATTTTACAATATTGTGATAAAAATCATGAACGCTTAGTTCAAAACAGCTGTTTTCATCAATTTAAACCGAAAAATGATAGTGCTGCACTCTGTTGTTAAACCTTAACCTTTTATAACTATTGAACATAATAGAGCCTACTTATTTCTTTAGTTGAATCAACTGTCAAGATTCTTTGATTCTTTTAAAATACAGTAGAACCTTGATAAGAAGATCCTCATGGGGATGACCTAATATGACTTGTTATCAAGGATGACTCCTTATAGAGGTTTGCAATGACATGTATTTAAAGGCAATATAAAATCAAGGGTATTTGAAAATGACGACTGTTATCAAGGACCACTAGACTTGCTATTGAGAGTCTTCTTATCAAGGTTTCACTGTATGAGTATGCATAAAATAAACATGTTAAATTCCAGAGTCACTGGGGCGGAGCTCAAAAGGATATTTTTGAGATAAGAATAAGTCAATATGTCAGTAAATAACAGTAAATAAATTTTATTACTTTGACTCGCTCAACGATTGCAATCTTTCTTATGGCAAAAAAATAGCAGAGAAACTATCCTCCTATCTAGGTGGGACAAGCCTGACAGCAACATTCATTTCTGTTAAGTGCCCGCAGCAGCCAAATTCTTATGATTGTGGCATTTTTGTATGTTGGTTTATCGGATGCTTAGTTAATGACATTATTACCAACAAAGCTGTAGATATTGACTCTATTCAAAATGCAAACTCGCTAAAAGACGTAGATTTGATCAAATTTCGCTCTACGATGGCATATTTTTTGCTTAATGACTGCTGTGACAACCTTTTCTATTCTGCAATGATAAAATCCCCCAGTAAACAGAAATTGCATCAAAGTCATCTAATTGAAAGTAGTAAATTGCCTACCGACAATGTATGGAAGGAAGTCAGCTCAAATAGAAGATCAGCACAATTCACTACAACGCCAGGTATTAGCGTACAAAATAGATTTACAGTCCTTCAGGATTCAAACAGTAGTGAAGACACAAGCTCATCTGAACATTATAACACTACTGGAACTTTCAAGAAACCAAACAAGAGAAAAAAATGCTGTCAATAAGAAACTAGTGCCTAAAATCAACCACCATCCAAAAACTAGAAAAAAAGGCTCAAAACAATTGAAACAGTTTCCTAAAATTAAATTAACAATCTGTGCTGATAGCCAGGGTAAGGATGTGGCAAGTAAAGTGGAGGTTTTAAGCCGAGGGAATATTAGAACCTTTGGATATGTTCAGGCAAACAGAACATTAACAGGTATAGTGGACTCCATCTCTATTGAAGAGAAAACCCCGGTGGTAATTATAGGCAGGACAAACGATTCTTTGGACTGTGGCTTATAGACTAGGCCCGTTTTCAAAAAAAGGCAATGCAAGAAGCATTTCATGTAACAATTGGGGAAACAACGTTTTTAGGGTATTTCGACCCCGCTGAGTACGAATCTGCCTGTTGCCAACGCGAAATTTGAACCGGAAGTGCGGTATCCAAGATGGCGGCCAAAACTCTGTTTGCCCCATATCTCCCTTATTAGTTGGCCTAAAATAATGGTTTGAACGTGTATATAGGGGGTTTTCAGATGCCAATCACATTAAAACACTCAAAATTTACTTAAATTAAGTTTTGAGGGTATATCTTCCAAAATGGCGCCCAAGATGGCCGGCAAAAACTCTAATTTCCGCATATCTCCCTTGTTTTTTGGGTTAAAATAATTATTTAGACGTCTGCATAGGGGTTTTCTCGGATGCCAAACACATTGCAACACCCAAAATTTACTTACAATAAGTTATGGGGGCATATATTCCAAGATAACATCCGAGATGGCCGCCAAAAACTCTTATTTCCGTATATATATTAATTCAAACATATGTTAATTAATTTATAAACAAACATTATAAATCATAGTTTATTTACTTGATATGTTACTAGAGGCTGAAGATGAGTTTTGATGTAAACTTGAAATATACCTCGACATTTTTTAGTAAATTGTGATTAATTTATTTTAGTGATGAGTAACCGACAACCTAAGAATAACATATATATAGCCCTTGTTTGTTTGTTTAAATTAATTATTTAAACGTCTACAAAGGTATTTTCTCGCATGTTAATCACATTGCAACACTCATTATTTACTTCCTTTGAGTTTAGATGACATATGTTTCTAAGGTGGCAATAAAAACTTTATTGTGCTTACGTGAGCTCCGTGCGTATTGACAGTCATATTAGTCAGTCATATTGACCGATATATTAGTTGCTGAATATTTGCTACTATTTTTGAAATACCAATTGAAATTTAGCAATGTTAAAGTAGATGGCAAATTGTTTAATGTACTCTGGTGGTACTGTAGATAACGCGTAGTATAACAGAACCTGTAATTAAGTAATTGTAGAATTAATTGTGTATGATGTTGACGAATTTATCACTTATTTAAGGTGTCCAGTTATGTAAATAGATATTTATTGTTAAATATGACGATGCCATACGTATGTTTTGTATGTGTTACGGCAATAAATAATTTGATTTGATTTGATATTATTTGAACGTTTAGTCCAACAAAACCTGTAAAATTTATTAACAATAACGGTAGAGGTAATACGTTATTTTCACATTTAATAAACGAGAAAACATAACGAATAGCGTTTACCGTGATTATTTGACGAATGGTTCAAAAACTCCCTATTGCTAATTTTGAATAAACTAAGGATTTAATACATGTACTTAACTCAAATAATTATTTCTTAGAAATTTACAAATGTTTACTTTCTCTTCTCAAACAAACTTTTACAGACGGTTGGAAAACAAAAGATGTTACCTTATTAACAATTATTTTGTACACATGTATACAATTGTTTACTTTCTCTTCGTAAACTAACTTTTATAGACGGTTGGCCAACATAAGATATTAAAAAGAATAAGAGTTGTTTGCTGATTAATGTTGATCAGTGCAGCCAACACAATGCTGCCATAAAAAAACCTTTAAACGATCTATTTCATCCATTGAGACCCATGGTAAACAAACCTCCATTGATGGGTGGTACCACATAAATGGCCTGGTACCACAAGATCAATACAATATAACAGTTCAGTATCATTGTTAATATTATAACCAAATTGATTATTATTATTTATTAATGTGTTATAAAGAACCTTTGTTTAGTTTAATTTACATGCACCACCTCTTGCGGATTTGAGGTATGGTCTAAAAAATAATTTTTACAGGTTCTGTTGGACTACACGTTCAAATAACATCAAATCAAATCAAATTATTTATTGCCGTAAAACATACAAAACATACGTATGGCATCGTCATATTTTACAATAAATATCTATTTACATAACTGGACACCTTAAATAAGTGATAATAATAATAATAATAATAATAATAATAATAATTTGTTTATTGTAGTCGACAAAATACATTGCATTACAAACGTCAGATAATATTTGTGAAAAAACAATACAAGTTATTATTTACATTTGGTCAGGGGTTTTTTTAACACCAGTGCCTGAATTTCTTTCGCGACATTTCCTAGAATTTAGATATCCCAGCGGTTGTTCATGAAATCGTCGACAGAGTACAGCACATTGGACACCAAAAGGCGTTTTAACCGAGTTTTGAATTGTTTTTTTTTTTGTTTCGGCATGTTTGATGCTGGCAGGAAGTTTGTTGAGGATCGTGATACCAATCTGCGATGGCAAAGACTCGAACACCACACTTCTATTCTGCAGAGTCCGGTAATCGTCCCTGCCCCTAGTCTCATAATGATGGACGTCTCGGCCCTGCACAGGGCCGGATTTCCCAATAGGCCCGGTAGGCCCGGGCCTATGGGCGCAAGGTCCCAGAGGGCGCACGACCGAGAGGATTTTTTTATATCTAAAAATGAAAATAAATAGTCTTAGTTGATAAAAAAAAACTGCCTGTTTAAGCGTTATGATTCTGAGGTTCATAAGAAGAAATAATTGTTAGGAATTTTAAACTATTTTTCGGAACTACGCATCAATTTCGTTACAAAATTGGTAGCGAACACCGGTTATACGGGAGTAGGCTGTAGGGATGTTGACGTTGACGAGCGCCCTGCCCTAGCGGTACGCATCGTATTGCCACTGCACTGCCACTATGCTGGCTCGGGCTCGGTACTATCTGATCAGAGTGATTAGGGGGGCATGCGTGGTAGACATTGTTACCACCCTCACTTCACAAAACAAAAGTTATTAACTAATAAAAATATATAATACGGTGTGATGAATATCAAATCAACAATGAATTTACCTTTAAAATTTACAAAAAAATATTAATTTCAGTTTGCATTAGATTTTAGAAAAATGCAATACCCTTCAAAGCACCATTAATGCTGTAATTTTCTCCTCAGACCTAAGAATCGGTATTGTTGGCCGGAATATTGCTCTGTTTTGCTTTGGAAATATAACCTAGATCATTGAATAGTCAAAGCCTAGATGCAGTACAACCATAGGTTAAATGTAACTCACTCAAGTCGACTTCTTATGACATTGTTAATTCAAAATTTGTCAATGTCTAGTTTATGTTGGTGACACTTGATGTTAGTTATCACGTAATTTTGTTTCTATTATTTTTGGTTTAGTTCTATGATGTGGGTTTTAATTTATTTTAATATAAACAGGAGACGACCAATTTTTAATGATTAGATTGTTGTTTTTTTTATAAACTAGGTTTAAATATAGATAAAACATACTCCTTAAATAAAAAGAATTGTTTTCAGCTAGGCTAATCCAAAACGATGACAAATCTACTAAAGGAGTATGTTTAATCTATGGTATCACGTACTGTATGGAGTTCATGTTTTTGACCCTGAATTGGAATCAATGGCCATGTTTTTTTTTTGCATGAATGCTCGGTGAGTTGAGTTGTTTTGTTTCAGTTCAGTCCCACGGCGGCCACGGGCACGGCCACAAACGTGAGCATTTAGTAAAGGCATAAATTTGTTAAAAGTGTTTAAGACGGCATTTTGTTAATGCTAAACAAGTCAATTCTTAAAAAAAAACTTGCAATGCAACGATTCCGACGAAGAGTGATACTCAAGCAATTAACTTAAGCCTATAGTCGTGATATAGTTTTTAATAAAGGTTTGAAAGAACCTGACTGGGAACCTGACTGGGACCAGACTAGGGGGCGGAAAATTGTTTTGGGCCTAGGGGCGCAAAAATGCTAAATCCGGCCCTGGCCCTGCACTAGTGAGCATTCATACTTACAGTACATGGCCACATCCAAGATGTAGAGACAGGGTACAGAGAGCAATCCCAACACCCTGAAAGCATTTTTACATGAGTCTCTCCTCCGCAATTTGCAGATTATCCTCACTGCCTTTTTCTGCAGTTTGAAAACTCGTTTGAGCCTAAAGATAGCACAGCTTCCCCACAGTCTTATTCCATAAGAAATATGAGGGTAGATGAGACCAAAATATGCCATTAAAAGCCCTTCATTTGTGCAAAGTTTTGCAAGGTTACGTAAAACAAAAATTCCAGATGTAACCTTGGCACAAATGTGATCAACTTGATCTCCCCAGGTTAGCCCTTTGTCAATGTGCATCCCCAAAAATTTAATGGAATTTTCAAACTCCAATGGTACATCATCCGCCATAACCACAGGCTCAATATCTACTTCCTGTTGCCGTAAACGAAATGAGACTACTTTGGATTTGGAACTGCATGCTTTGATAGCTATAGCTTTGATAAATTCGTCAACATCATACACAATTAATTCTACAATTACTGTAAACTCACCTTACAATATTCATTTAGGCTAGGCCTATTCTATAAATGTTTAAAGTTAATAAGTTAACAAAGATATGGATTACAAAAGGTGTTTTATTTAAACAAATGAACAATTAACATGCAATGAGAAAAGGCTTGACGTTACAATGAAAGGATTGACAATGGTGTATGGGGTTGAAATTAAATTGAAATAAAAGATAAATTTGAATAATAACTTGAAGGTTCAAATAATATAGATGTGATATATCTCAGGGTCGGGTGTCGTGCTGGCTTGAATGCTAATAATTAATAAATTTAATAGTGTCCAAATAGGCCTAATTAAGGTGTTAAACTTACACAATCCCAACAATGAAAAATCTAATTTTGGTGTTGTCCAAAAGGTAAGTCTAATTAGCACAAAATTTAAAAGAGTTTAAAGAAAAGTTTATACTTAATTTTGAAGATAATGATTGAGTTGAGTCCTCTTGAGGTTTAGGCTACTATGTGATATAACTTGAAACTGGTCTTCTTGATAAATGAATTTGATTTAACTTAGGTAAAATTTTGACTCCTTCTTTTAACAATTTCAACTTCTCAATGGCTTCCTTCTCTTTCCATCTCAATGTTCACATCACTCATTGTTGAACACATGGGATCACTTTCACTGCTTCTTAAATTTTGATTCCTTAAGGACTAATTTTGAAATGATATTATAAGAAATTTTGATGTATTGCAATTCTCTTACATATTTAATAAATAATTAGGCTGTGGGCTTTGTAAATATATATATAGGCTATGGATGAATATTATTAATGATTAATTGAACATATTAATGAAATTATATAAATTAGGCAAATGAATATTAGGGCAGCCTTTCTGAGGAGTGATTATTAAGTGTATGAATAAAAGTTAACATAAAAAAAAAAAAACTTAATACTAAATAATGAATGAAATGAAATGAAATATTACATTACTTAATTACAGGTTCTGTTATACTACCTACGGTACCACCAGAGTACATTAAACAATTTGCCATCTACTTTAACATTGCTAAATTTCAATTGGTATTTCAAAAATAGTAGCAAATATTCAGCAACTAATATATCGGTCAATATGACTGACTAATATGACTGTCAATACGCACGGAGCTCACGTAAGCACAATGAAGTTTTTATTGCCACCTTAGAAACATATGTCATCTAAACTCAAAGGAAGTAAATAATGAGTGTTGCTATGCGATTAACATCCGAGAAAATACCTTTGTAGACGTTTAGATAATTAATTTAAACAAACAAACAAAGGATTTATATATATACGGAAATAAGAGTTTTTGGTGGCTATCTCGGATGCCATCTTGGAATATATGCCCCCATAACTTATTGGAAGTAAATTTTGGGTGTTGCAATGTGTTTGGCATCCGAGAAAACCCCTATGCAGACGTCTAAATAATTATTTTAAGCCAAAAAACAAGGGAGATATGCGGAAATTAGAATTTTTGGCGGCCATCTTGGGCGCCATTTTAGAAGATATGCCCTCAAAACTTAATTTAAGTAAATTTTGAGTGTTTTAATGTGATTGGCATCTGAAAACCCCCTATATACACGTTTAAACCATTATTTTAGGCCAACTAACAAGGGAGATATGGGGCAAACAGAGTTTTGGCTGCCATCTTGGATACCGCACTTCCGGTTCAAATTTTGAGTTGGCAACAGGCAGATTCGTACTCAGCAGGGTCGAAATACCCTAAAAACGTTGTTTCCCCAATTGTTACATGAAATGCTTCTTGCACCTTATAGAGAGGGATTTTTGAATTATGGGCCTGGTCTATTAAACAGTATTTATCAAGATCTTGAGAGAAAGCTGAAACTGTTGAGTAGAGAGAGGACTGTTTTCATAACTACAATACCTCTTAGACATGACAAACCATCTCATCATGTTGCAAACAAAGATCTGCCATTGGTGAATGAATATTTGGAAGAACTATCATTGAGACTCAACAATGTCTTTTTGATTGATATGAGGAATCTGAATCGGATGGACCACACTAGGCATGGCCTACACCTGAATAATAGAGGCAAAACTAAGTTAGCTTATAACATCATCAATGCAATAACTAAATTTCATTCGAAAACTCTCTCTTCTGCATCGGTTACCACACATGACTCAGACAACACTATCCCTATTAACAAAGTAACTGTCACTGGAACACATATGGCAAACATGATCAAACAATACCGAAAGGACAATTGTACTGCTTTTGCTTACAGCATCTCCAGAGATTTCCATGACGAACGCCACATGACAGCTGGTGTGGCTGTGGTGTTTAAAAACCATTTTGGGAAACCCACAACCTCACAATGCCTCACCAACCATCTTGCTGTACAGAGTAATGAAGACGGTGCCATCATATACAGTCTAATAACCAAAGAGAGGTATTTCGGCAAGCCGGCAGAAACAAACAACAACGATTACGATATGGCATTCAATGACATGATGCATGAATTAAAAAAAAGGGACTTAAACATCTGATATGTTCCCCTATTGGATGTGTCAGGGATAATGTGGATGTAAGCCATTTTGTCACAAAGGTGAAGGAATTTCAAGAGTACACAAACGCTAAAGTGACTATGGTTTCGTATTTCCAAAAATCATTCAGAGTTTTACAAAAAGGGTTATCACACAAAGAATTTTTAGAACTACTAAGAAGACTCTTCAATGAACAACCAGATGAGTCATCCCCATTCAAACCGCCAGCATCAGTTAACTGCATTGAAACTCAGACCACTGTCCAAACGGAGGCGTCTGTTAACCAGCCAATTATACCACAAGTAGATGTCCTCTCAACACCAGATACATCCTCAATCGAAAATGGAAGTGTTGTGCTAGTGCCAGGCGACCTCACATTTAGTGAGGCGCTAAAGCAGAGTATGTGTGTGGATAGGGAAAGTGGAGCGTTAAACATAAGTAATATAAGTAATGTAAATAATGTAGATAACTGTGTAAATAACAATGGTAACTTGTTGAGAAATCATGTCAGTTTTTTAGATCCTCGGGCAAACAGAACGGCAATGTAAAGGGGAGATCAGTAAATACCATGCCAAACATAACCAATGATCAGGACAAAAATAAAATAATAAGAATTTTCCATCAAAATATTAATTCACTGCCTTGTAAAATTGAAGCACTAGAAATTACACTTGAAGAGATTCCAGCCGAAGTGGTGGTGATCACTGAACATAAAATGGCTGAACAGGAATTAAAACGGTTAAATATTCTTAATTATCAAGTAAAGTCATTTTTTTGCAGGAAGAATAAATTTGGTGGTGGGGTTGCTATTCTTACAAAAAATGGATTTAACATAAAAGAATTAAGCATACCTTCAGTACAAGAACTATTAATAGAACAAACTTTTGAGCTATCTCTTGTAGAATTAAAACTTAATAAAGATAAAATACTAATAGCAGGTATTTACAGATCTCCAATAGCAGCTAATTTGTCTTTGTTCTTGGAAAAATTAAGAAATTTTTTAGATATAGTTCACTCAATGTACAGAAACATATTGGTAGTAGGTGATGTAAACATAAATACCATGGCTGAAACAATTTCTGTTGAATCAAGAAAACTTTATAATTTGTTAGGACAGTTCAAAATGATACATTTAATAGATTTTCCTACTAGAATTACAGCTTATTCAAAATCAGCTATCGATAATGTATTCACAAACTTGAGTCGGTCAGAGGTTCAAGTTGAAGGATATAACACAATGCTGTCAGACCATGATGCACAATTGATAAAAATAATAGATAAGAGTAAAATGTATAAAAAAACAACCTAGAATACTATTTATGAAAAAAAGAAAGTTTACTGATGATAACATTAAACAATTTATCCAGGATTTAAAGTGTGAGAATTGGTTTGAACTGTACTATACTCCAAATGAATCAAAGTTTAGTACCTTTTATGACATCTTTATGTTTCATTTTAATAATAATTTTCCGGTTACAAGTGTTAGAGAGTATCTTGATAAAAAACCCTGGTTCACAAATGAGCTAAAAAATGAATATAAAAACTTACTGATGGAAACTAAGAGCTACAGAAATTCAGCTTCGGACCAAAAGAGAATAACAACCAAAAGTAAGTTTAAATCATACAAAACTACATTGAGTAGTCATAAAAAATCCTTTTATGAGAATAAAATAAAAAAATCTACAAATATAATTAAAACATCATGAAAGATCATAAATTCAGAGGTGGGCAACAATTCTAAAGTTGTAACACACAACATAGAGCTTAACCACCAAGGTTCAATAGTAAGCAATCCTCAACAAATTTGTGAACTTTTTAATAACTTTTTTGTAAGTCAATCACAAAATAAACTTCACACCAATGAAAACAAAAATGATAAAAAATATACAGCTAAAAAATTTAAGTTTAGGGAAATAAATGAAAAAGAAACCGATAAAATAATAAGCAATCTCAAAAATAGTTTTAGCACAGGGTATGATGAAGTTCCTGGACCAATAATTAAAAAAGCAAAAGAAGTATTGATTAAACCCATTAATGTTTGATCAATTCATCATTGATAACTGGAATTTTCCACAAATATTGAAAATAACAAAAATTAAACCAATTTTTAAAAAAGGGAAGTCATCAGAAGTTGATAATTTTAGACCAATATTGCTCTAATCACTATATTTTCAAAAAATTTTGAAAGAGTTGTTGCGAACCAGCTGATTGAGTACCTTGAAACTAACAAGTTGTTTGATTGTTGCCAGCATGGTTATCGTAAAGGAAGGTCAGTGGTAACTGCAGCAACAGAGTTTATTGAATCTGTGATCGACTCAGTTGATAAAGGCAAGAAAGTTGTAGGCATATTTATGGACTTGAGTAAAGCCTTTGATAGCATTAATCATGGGACTTTATTACATAAATTGAAATTGTTTGGGATTGAAGGGAAAGAATATAATTGCCTTAGTACATATTTATGTAACCGACAACAGTTTGTAGAAATTTTAAATTTAAATAACAATAGATTGCTCAAATACAAATCCACTCTTAAACAGGTAATAAGAGGTGTTCCTCAAGGGTCCATATTGGGACCTTTGTTATTCACATGCTACATAAAAGACAAGCCAAAATTACATAATAATTATAGCTTATGTCTTTATGCTGATGACGCTAATCTTCAAATAAATGGGCACTCTATTGAGGAGGTTGAGTTGTCATCATTTTCAAACCTGGCTCTTTTAAATCAGTTTTTCCAAAATAATAGTTTAGTACTAAACTCTGCTAAAACAAATTTCATTGAATTCAAAACTCATCAAAATAATAAAAATATGCTGTCACCTACCATCATTCTAAATGAAACTGAATTAGAGAAGGTGTATGAATCTAAATTTTTAGGATTAACTATAGACAGCAACTTGTCTTGGAACAGCCATGTCAATAATCTAGTTTCTAAATTAAACTCTGGGGTATATGCACTAAGGAGGCTCTCAAAAATTTTTTCAACAGAGACTCTGAAAATAGTGTATTTCGCCTATATTCATTCAAATATCGCCTTTGGTCTTTCATTATATGGGGCAACTTCCATTCAAAATTTGAACAAAATACTAAAAATTCAGGAACAATCAATTCAGATTATATTAAAATTAAATTATAATGAATCGGTAAAACTCTTTTTTTCTAAAATTGGTATCATGACTGTATATGCAATGTACATTTATGAAACTATAATTTCTGTGAAAAACCGTCAGGACCAACTTCATTTTGTTGGAGATACTCATAATTATAATACAGGGTGAGGCAGTGAAACGGCATGATTCCTATTCCAGCTGACAAGGAATTGGGGGCTATTAGAGTACAGGGGAAATGGCCATAGCCGTCTAGAAAAGTGGAAATTTCAGTAGCCATGGATCGTTGGACGAGTGCACAACACACGTTTGCTGGAAAGGCATATTTATAAAAACGTGTATATAATGGTTTGTGCTCAGCGCGCTTTTTGTTGTGAGTTCAGTCTATCGCAGCGGGCTCCTGTGCCATCAAGGAAAGCTATCCTCCTTTGGGTGAATAACTTTGAAGCCACTGCTAGCACGATAAAGCGCTATAAAACGATTGCAGACTTTATGGAAACGCTAAAAACCGTCATGGGGTCATTTCAATTCATAATTCAAAAATGTATGCAAAACCTAATACGCCATTTTACTGACACTGTATTAAACAATATTTTTACTTTTAAGGTGAAACATTAATTTCCACTCATGTACTTAGGATTTATGTTAAAACAACTATCTTTTTCTTCTAAATAAATTATTCGTGATTTTTTTAAATCGTGCCGTTCCACTGCCTCACCCTGTACAAGATTCAGGAATAGAATTGGCATTGACAAACATAAACTTGGATTTTATGAAAAAAAGCCAATGTATATGGGGTCAAAATTTTATAATATGTTACCAAAAGCCATTAAATCTGAGAAAAATATTAATAAATTCAAAAATCAACTAAAAAAATATCTTATTGATTTAACATTATATTCTTTCTACGAATTCTCATGTAAAAATGATGTGTAAAGAAAGTTTTTAGTTCTGTTTTTCTTTTCATGCATATAACTATATCTTTTGTTTTGACAGCCTTAGTATTAACCAATCTTAGTTATAATGTATCTTAGTTTTCATTAATATTGACACCATTCTATGTACAGAGTACTAATATTGAATAAAGATTTGATTGATTGATTGATTGATTGATGTCAATCGGGAAAGCTATCATCATGCTAAATTTCAGCCTAATCCGATCATAGTTAATGCTTGATTGAGTCCTAAGCAAACAAACACACAAACTTTCAGCTTTATAATATTGTATAGTATGATACATTTAAATAAACTGTATTTCATCAAAGATTTTATGATAGACCTTTTAAAAAGACTAAGTACATATTGGTATGCACTACAGTCCAACCTAATCCTGTGAGGATTATTTATGTTTGTCTTTAGAACAACTTGTTTTTAATGCTTTTGTATAGTGCTTAGTGCTACCTCTTGAGATGAGACTTAACATTTTTATTTATGACAGGCTACCCTAGAAAGAAAGCATCTTCAACAAGCGGAAAAGTCATCGCTTACATCAATCCCGAAAGTATTAACAGATGGAAGAAAGCTCAAGGCGTCCCTCCCACCGGCGAGTTTACTTGCAACAATTGCAGCAAGTTTTATTCCGTAAGTATTCTGTCTAGTTGTAATTACAGTTATCAATCAAAAGCTTACTTAACATGCGTGATGAGTCATTGTACAGTAGACTCCCTCTTATCCGGACTCCTCGGGACCGAGGCCAGTCCGGATAACAGTGTTCTGGTTAAACCGACGTCCCCAAAAACTTGTTATGTAACCCAAATATTTGACTTAAATTTAGGAGAGCATTGTATTTAGACATGTGATCACTGATCTCAAATCTTTCCCACGAGAACAGTCGTTTCAGTACCGCCCACTTCCTGCCGATCTAGTCCGGTTAAACCGATGTCCGGTTAAAAAGTGTCCGGGTAAGAGGGAGTCTATTCCAGTGTGTGTAGTCAATCAGTATTTTGTGATTCTCTTCCTCTCCTCCATCCACTGTGAGTTTTGGTGTGTTGTTATGTTGTATGTCAATGAAAAGGTGTGCTGAGAAGAAATAAAACAAACAGTACTTTATGTGGATGGTATCTTAAAAATAATAAATATTTAGGATACCAAAGTTATGTTGTGTTTGTTTGGAACCTAAAACATTTTAATCAATCACATTTTTCAATAATAATTTGCAAAAAATCTCAGTGAAAACGTTTTCTAAAATAATTATTTACTAACCAGTTTTGAAAACTGGTAAAAATCTGCCCCTCCAAATTACAGATTCTACTTTATTAGTTTTGTTCTGCTATATAGAATATTTACATGTATATTCTCTGTACTTTTCTAAATTATGATAAACCAAACTTTGTATGTCTGCTCAGTAATAGAATGTACTTTTTGATCTGAAATCCAATTTTTTTCCTGCCCTGAATGAGTCCAGATTCACTGAATTAAGCAGTTTGGTTTGTAATTTTACATTTTCCAAAATAATTTATCTTTACTCATGTGATTTTCAGGTCGACGAGGAAGGGTTGAGTTTAAAAAGATTTGACTGTAGCTATCACGCCAAGAAGGCATGGATGACCTCAAAAGAAAAATCTGGTACGGACTGAGTATTCTTTATAGTTTAACACACTCTTTAAGTATTTTATCTGTATGCAACAAATTTCAAACTAATAATTTATATGTTACTTCTAAAACCAATATTAGCCCTCTCATAAACTACACTTGCTTAGTAAACCTACTCAGTGAAATGTAAGTCTGTGTAATGCCATCTTATGTGTCATAAAACTGTGATTATTATAGATGGGCTTCGAAATAAGTATTGTAATTTATAGTAATAATTAATAATAACGATGACAATAATAATTTTTTGATTGCTTTATGACAATTCCACATTGTATTGCAAAGGTCAAAGATATGTGATATAAGATATAAGCAAAGATACAACATGAGAACCATAGAATGGATTTGAGTTGTCTTTAATTACCAAAGTAGGAACATGGGTCAAAATCTATGTGTAACAATGAGTAAATAAAACCACAAATTAATAACAAAAAATTACTAATCTAGCAACTAGTAAAAATCACATAACTTATCACTTATCACATCTTCTGATATCTGTTAGAAACAATTTTTCAAAAATCAAAGATAATTTAAATGATTAGGCTAAGATAATTTCTACCACTCATTATAATTCACTAGCTATATATGGAAAGGTGAAATCATACATTACAAACTGTTAAGAACTGTGAAGTAACCCACCCAGTTTGAAATCATCAATCAAAGTTGTATGAACATAAGTTATTTTGTTTGATGTGAGAATGATTTCTTCTCATTGAACTGAAAAATTTTTATCTGTATACAATCGTAAGTTTGGCAAATAAACTGTTGCAATGATGGACTAGTTTTGTTATATCGAGATGTTTATTTCAGGCCTTCTTGGGAAAAAAGCTAGATGTTGCGGAAACGACATTGACAACCCCTGCATGTCCTCAGAGTTTCATTCCACAGAGACTCGGGACATGCAGAACTTGGATGGGTATGTTGAGACTTTAGAGCCAAGAGGGAAGATGCCCGTAGGAGGCTGGGGGGTATTCGCCATGGACTGCGAAATGTATTGGTCAACCAGGGGCTCTGAGCTTGGTAGAGTGACAGTTGTAAATGCAGAGCTCAGGACTGTATATGACACTTTTGTCAAGCCAGAGTTCCCAGTAACTGACTACTGCACTAGGTAAGTAATGTTGTTATGAAAAAATGGCTGCTAAGCGTGTTGACAATTTAGGACCTTTTAGGTTAATTCACTACTAGAACTTAATTTTTCAATTTAGTTATGAAAGGTTGGATCAGAATACCTAGCCTAAACCGAGTTAATTGGAACACATATTCTAAGAATAAAATACCCCTGGCGCAGCAAACCTGCTCATTTTAAGCTAATTTTTCCTGATTGGATTTTCACTGAAATATGTGTACTGGTGTTACCATAACACGTTAGATTTATTCCTCATTTAAATAACATTAGGTTTAGTGAGTCCTTTGGTTTGCTGCTACATGGAATGTAGACAGTTTTTTTTTTATTTTAACATAAATAGCTTGCTTGGTATAAAGTAAATAAATTTTTAATTTACAAAATTTGATAAAAATCTGAAAAACAATCAAACTACAACAATTTACTTATTCTCCATAAGATTAACATGGGAATTTCAAATGTAGGTTTTTTAGACATTTTTTCTTAACTATTAGACGTACAACAATGTTTCGATATACTGTATTTTTTTCAGCTCTACAAAATGTTTTGAAAGAAACTGACATTTTATACAAATATCTATTTTATGGAAATTGGTCTTTAAGTTTTTCAGTGTTGCGCATTTTGTTTTCAGAATGAGTGGCCTAACTAAAGAAAATCTGGGAAAGGCGAAAAAATCATTCTCTGAAGTTCAGGCAGATATGTCAAAGTTGTTTAATAACAAAACTATACTGATTGGGCATTCCCTGGAAAACGATTTGAAAGCACTCCAGGTAAAAAATATAACTAGATAACCTGGTAAATAGAAAAATGATTAAGAAACTTTCCTCTGAAAAGTATATTGACTCGCATAACTGGTTAGGATGTTAATAGACCAAATTGTCCTTGAGTCATCAATGAAATGAAATGTGTTAATTGTCTTGTGAATCTATACAAATTATTGACAATTTCATAAAACTGCTAAAATTAGCATAGTCAGTTGATAAATACAATCATGGCTATAAAAACTAAGTGCTGTATTCTGGCAGTTTTCAACATCATACTGAAAACCTTTGCTCTGCCCAGTAATTTAGAAGATCTAAAATAGTAGCTGTCTTGAAGTCTGGAAAGGTTCAAATTCGCTAGAGAACTATCATCCGATAGTCCTCCCAAGTGTCTGCTCCAAACTGTTGGAGAGGTTAACCTGTGACTGACCTTGTACAAACTCCCTCCCCATCTTAAGTATATGTTTTCATATCCAAAAACAAGTAGCCTATGTAAAAGCACATTGTAAAAACAATACCAAAACCAACAATATGTAAACCAACAATATGTATAAGCATATTGTTCATATCTTTTACATGAGGCACCTGCCAGTTGGTGTTGGATTTTAATAAATTCACCCCTTAAACAAGTAAAATTTGATCACAGAATTACTTTATATTTCACTGGAGCGTTGAGTTTCCCTGCCATTGTTTTTGTCCACTACAAATATACTGAGCGTTCCATAGAGGTGGGTATCGCTGAAATTGTAGTTGGAGTAAAGAAATTATTCAGAGTTAACGTCATGTTAGATTTTAACTAGTGTACTCTGTCGCGACTAGAGCTCATTTGAGATCTTAATACATGGATAAACCATGCAGTTTCCATAACTATGTTTATAGTACTGTACATTCCTAAACTGTATTAGACCACCTTCAGCTTTGTTTGATTTGTTACAACTAAGATTAGATTGAGATAATAGCAATGAAAAGACCAATGAGTCATGAACCCCTAATAACAGCCATTTAAACGTTTTTCATCTTCAAATATTTAATATTTTTTAACATTTAAAAATATTATGTATTTATAAAATGTTTTCACATGTTTTCTAGAGTATAGTTTTAGCAGGCTATGAAAAAACAGGGAACCCATTTTATTTCTTCATAACACATAACATTTAGGCACAGACAACCCGTGCCCATACATGCTTATTCCTACAAAGGTTTGTTGGTTTTATACATGTTAATTATACCTCAAAATATCTATGCACTCGATGTTATATGTGAGTAATAAACGTTTCCAGTAAGAAATGTTACGTTTCCAGATTGTCCATCCTACAGTAGTGGATACGGCTGTTGTGTTTAAGAAGTCTGATGATAAGAAACAAGCACTTAAAGTATTAGCCAGTGAATTACTTAGTGAGGCAATTCAAAATGAAGGTGAGTTAGTTTTGTTTTGTAGTGTGGTAAAACAATATTTAAAACAATTCCAATTTTAGTTTAACCGTCTAACTGATTTGTATAATGTTCCTTAACAATTAAAGTTTTTGGAAATTGTGTGGCATATTTTTTTAAAGAAAAGTCTTAGAAATTGGTTCTGATACATCAATGAATTAAAATTACATAGAATCAGAAAACATAAAAAATTCACATAACTTGTCCTGGATTTCAAGACTCTTTGCCTTCAAAAGTCTAAAATGTTTTTTTTCTTTTTAACTTGAAAATAGGTTTGGCTTTTTACAAAACATCAAAATTTTTTTTAAACAAATGTAAAATATCCATTTTTTAACATTAGATTTGTGATTAGAATTAGAATATATATAGTTTATAGGGTTGTTTTGAAGAATACCCTTATTATTTAATGTGCACTTAAGGCTAATTTAAGGAAAGATTGCAAAGATTCAAAATAGTTTAAGATTAGTCCATTCATTTTAAAACAATAAACCACATCTTATATGCACAAAAGAACTAAATATAAAATAAAGCATGAAACAAGACTAAAAGTTAATACACATAGCAAACCATGCAAAGATAGGTAATACGATGAAGCATACCTTATTCAATAATTAATTTTGGCAAAACAAAACCTCAAACCAAATTTCATAGGCATCAAAACCTTGTCAAAACTGTCCAATTCATTTGTTTGCCAAACATAAGTATCAAAACTCAAATAAAAACTGTAGCAAAAACAAGAGGATTTCACAAACCACACTTGAAAAACATACCTGGTTGTAAAAAACAATTCTGGAAAACAGCTAAATTGCTAGTCAAAACCATCCAGGAAGAATAAAAAGGTTTGCGTAGTATCCCAAATTTGAGTAAACTATATGTCATTCTCTAGAACATAATTTTGTCAACGAAATAAAAAAAGATTGATATGAATTGGTGCAGTAGCTTACAAGATATTACATATTTGATGATTCCATACATAATCGTCTCACCCACAACAATGACGTTTCATGCCGAGATTTTAGTAGTATCATCCGTGACGATTATGATTAAGTCCATTATTATATTTTTGTTCAAAGAAAAAAGTCTCCCTTTGTCACTATTACTTCTATTTGTCTTGTCGAAACTAAATATCAAGGTCTGTTTTTTTAATGATAAATTAGTAAAATCCTGTGCAGTATTATGCAGAAGTTTAACTTTTCACATGTGTACTCAGGTAATGTTAATTCTTGATTTTTCTTTTAGGGCGCTTTGAATTTTTTTGTAACAGATAGTTTTTTTTAGATTGTAGGTAGCTTCCCTGAAAAAATATTAAAAAAACAAAAGTTCACAAGACGTAACACTCATATTTTGTCCTAATATAGGATCTATTTAAAAAATAGCTTGAAAAAAATGTCTCTTCAATTTTTCTTTTATGGTTTCCCCCTCATCCTACAATCTGAAGAAGCTTACAATGAAATAACTAATTTTTATGTTATAATTCCTCATGATACCTAATTTCTTGTCACAACTTCTTGTGAAACTAATTTAAATTATTTTACCGTTTTTTAGAAGACGGGCATGACTCGGCAGAGGATGCTGTGACATGCCTGAAACTGATGTTACTTAAAGTGAAAAAAGAAGCAGCTGCCCAATCAAAAAGGGTAAGTTTGGTCAATGTTTGACATGATTAAAACAATATCCGTTATTGTAATTATGTTGTGTGTGTACATTTTTATAACATTGGTACTAGAGTAGAGTGTATTTGCGTATGAGCAAACAAATGAGTAATTGGAATGGATTAGACGTGTTTCCTAACACATTTAATGTCAATGGACTAAAATACCAAACTTTGTCCATGCCTATATTACATAACATTAACAATTTTTAAAATACCTTGTTCCCATAGTTGTAAACCACTTTTCTAGCATGAGAAATGCTTTGGAAATTCTTGCCAAAATCAGTGAATGTAGTACCACGGCCGCCTTTAACTAAGGTTGCAGCCAGTGAAAATTGGCAACGCCGCGGCAAGCACCCACTCCCGGCCGTTTCAACATTGCAGCAGTATGAAACTGGTCGCGTTTTAAATATACTGCATTTTTACACCAATTGAGATAAAATTTGGAAATTTGGTACAGAGCTCTGAAATAAACCCTTTATGCAAATAGTATAGTTTTGAAAATTAAAATTTTGTTAGTAGTATATATAAATACTTTTAAAATTAATACATTAGAAAAAGTTTGGAAAAGTAATGTGAAAAAGTTAGTCGCCTACAAACATTTTTGTTTGTTGGTCAGAAAAGTTTTGTCTGTGAGAAAGCTGTAGATATTCAAGTATACTTTACTGTTTGTATTTAACTTTTTTTCTGTCATGCATAGTTTTGTTAACATTTAGGGTTGAACAGAGAGGCAAAATCTCAGTTTTATGGTGTGGCGTGTAGCTGCCCGCAGCTGTAGTATAGTATCGCATAGCTAATTAATGTAGAGTCCGTGATTAATTAAGATCGTGATATAATTTCATGGGCAATAAAGGCTAGGGGAGAACTAATTGATCTTAATTATAAAAACCTTGGATTGACAAAAATCATAATTGTTCTTTGTGTAATTTTAATGAATACAAGACAGTTTACAATTTTGTGTCAGTTTGTCCTATTTTAAAGCAATTAAGAAAGCAATATTTTGGGAAAAATTTCCTAAATGAAATTGAGTATTTTGAATACCGAATGGGAGGAATTGGCGTGTCTTGGTTGATTATTTGAAACGAGCCTGGCAGTATAGATGGGTCTTTATTAAAGAATTTAATTTTTTAACTTAATACATATATACAGATACCCCTGTTTTCTTTTGTTTAGTTCGTTTAGAAAAAAAACTTAGTTTAGTAAATTTCAGTTCACCTTTTGAAGCTCGTTTAGAGTTAATATATAAAAAATAAAAAAAATAAAAACAAATTTTTCAGTCATAAGCTGTTTGTTTTATTAAATGTTAACTCATATTAACCAACAGTTGGCTTCAATGATCTATTACTGAAACTCGAATCTCAAAATTAAAATTAAAAACCTGTTCAATTAGTTTATGTTTACAAATAAATTAAGATAGGCTATTTAATAATAAAATGTTTACTATTAAATTAGAACTGAATGAAGAGAATTAACCATTCTCACTAATTTATTTATCTGGATAGGGGATAAAAATTCGGGGGTAAAAATCCAGGGGATAGAATTTCGGGGACAAAAATCCGGCGGGTAAAATTGCAGGGGTAAAAATCTAGGTCATACATTTTGAGCTGAAATCATTAAGGGGGTAAAAGTCCGGGGGTAAAATTCCCGCCCGTACACTCTAGGTATTATATAATTTGATGTGTTCTGATTAAATTCACAACTGTGAAAATATACGTTTAATTCTGCGTTTAATCCATCGAACTGATGACGCAAAACTCAAAAGTTTACGGCCGGAATTTTACCCCCCGGTTTGTGACGTCACGTTTGCCCAAGGGGTAAAAATCTACTACCCCAGCAGAACCACATAACTTAGCACTAATCAACCAATAGTGGCGTGGCGATCACCATCTTGATTGAATTAGGTGGAATTCGCGAATTTGTAATTAGCGTACATAAAAGTTGTTATTAAATAACAATATAAATAGGATTTTAATTTTAACAAATATTAAATACTAGAGTAAATTTATAGAAGTGACGGAAGAAAAGAACACTACAATTATTTTCAATGTACCGTAAAAGGTTTTAATAAATATATTCTTGTATTGACACAAACGCTTTGTATTGTTCTTTCCTTCTTTTCCTGCACATCAATGTTGTCAGATTTAAAAAATCTAAATTGATAGATTTTGTGTGATCGGTCCAATCCTCCGTGGTGCGAGTGTTCAGTGGTGTAGCGTAGTAGTAGAATGGGGGTAGCCATCCTATAAGGTGTTGCCATTTCGAACGCCGCAGCCTTAGTTAGACAGGTTTTTATAAATCCATCATGCCATTCAAAAATGTAGTGATCAACAAATTCCAATGTTTCATAAATGTACTTCTTCAATAACAGTACTACCACGGGGAGTATTTCAAAAGTTCCCAAATCGGAAGATCCAAAGAAAATATTGCCGATCGGAAGTTCCAAAATCGTAACATCCAACGTTTATATTGACTATCGGATGTTCCAAAATCGGAAGTTCCAAAGGTTATTTAGCAGGTCGGAAAATCCAAAATCGAAAGATCCAAAGAAAATATTGCGGATCGGAAGTTCCAAAATCGTAAGATCCAAAAGTACAGTCATAACTAGAAGTACAAGTTTATTTCTTAAAGTAAACTTATGAAATAGACTGTCCGTTTCACTTTGGATCTTGCCATCATTTGTCGGGTCGTAAGATCTAAAACTCTAGTAATCAGATTGGAAGTTCCAAAACGCTACTAGTCAGATCGGAAGATCCAAAATGCTTGAACTGTTGCGTCTCTCATATGAAAGTAACCAAACTATTTAGAAAAACACGGGTTATATAAAATTTTTCATTGACATATGATGGCAAGATCCAAAGTGTAACAGACAGTCTATTTCATAAGTTTACTTTAAGAAATAAACTTGTACTTCTAGTTATGACTGTACTTTTGGATCTTACGATTTTGGATTTTACGACCCGCTAAATAACCTTTGGAACTTCCGATTTTGGAACATCAGATCGTCAATATAAACGTTGGTTGTTACGATTTTGGAACTTCCGATCGGCAATATTTTCTTTGGATCTTCCGATTTGGGTACTGTTATTGAAGAAGTACATTTATGAAACATTGGAATTTGTTGATCACTACATTTTTGAATTGCATGATGGATTCATAAAAACCTGTCTACTTTTAGGGAGACCAAAACTAAAGATAATTCCAATCCCAGAAATTACATTCTATTAAACCTGTACCGCACAATTTAAAAATATTCCAGTTATCACCACAATACATTGGTCTATTAAATGATTTTCCAAGAGTTTAGTTACCATAAAAATCTGTAAAAACTTAGACTTTCCCTAAAATAATGGCTCAAGGGTCTCAATACTCAATCTTTTTTGGCAGACTATTTAGAGAGCTGCTTTAATTAGGTAAGAATAGACCTACACACTCAATCTAGCACATTTTTTGCAGGGTAAATTTTTATTTTATTATATTTTATATTTCTGGAAGGCTTAGTTATTTTTATGTAAAAACAGATGTATTTTAGTTTTAAGTTTTAAGTCTTAGATATAACCATTGACAATAAGTCGTTTTATTTGTATGATATACTGATACGTAATCCATTAAATAAATGTTAACTACAACTTTAATACTCCTTGTGTTATCCTAATGTTGATTATGTTTCAGGCACCACCAATGTACCGAGAGAGGTACAACAAGGTTGTAAACTAACCACCACCACTGATCTGACCACCAAGTTGCCTATATATTGTGTCAAGTGTAAAGTAGCTATATTTTTCTATTTTTATAACATTATTTATAAAATATATTATAAAACTGATATTTAAAATAAGTTCTCATTCATAGAATAATCCAAATTACATCGGTAATTCTCAACTTTGAAATGCAAGCTATGGTATGGCGAGCACAAGAAACGTGAGCGCAAACAGGATAGTGTTACGTTTGGTATACTTTTATCTATTGTACTTTAGATAATTCGGTTTTTAATTAATCATAAATCTCTGAGCCAATTAGAAGTGAAGACTTATTGAAATTATTTGAATCATTTATGCTTCAAGTCTGTTATAAACCTTGTTGAAAATGATGTACTGGGTCTTTGCTCTCCATTATTTTAATTCTTGCAATTATTGAATGAGAGAACTTCTGATGCATAAATTGTCCTCCTCCTCACCCAACACAAAAACGTAATAATCATAAACCAAAATTCACACTTTCTATTGAGATTTTGTTCTAAATTCTAATGAAGTTGGAGACATACTGGTACAAATTTGCTAGTTAGCAAGTTTGTTGGTATTATTGTAGCAAACCGATCAAACTAGTTCAGTGGGACCTATCCACTATAATTGATTGACTCATAATAATTAGATATTTGGACTAAAAGAAATAAAAACTGAGAAAATTATAAAGAATGATTTATATATGGAAGTAATAGTATTTAAGTAATTAAGTGTTTTTAAGAACAGTGACTAGCTATGTAATACTAAGTACTAGTCTAGGTTTAGACCTATATTGTTTAACTTGTTTAACCTTCCAACTGATACGTATTATGGTCCTTTATGATGAGCATTTTTTAAATTCGGTGAAATTTTTTTCATGTATTGGAAAGAGTAACTAAGTTAAAAGTCATGCTTATTAATTTAACTAAAACATGTTCATACCTTGTACTGGAGAACAGTCATGGCCTTCAAAAGTGTACAAAAATTTCACATTTTTACTTTAAAATAGTTATGGTTTTCACATCATACAACATCATACAAACACTTATTAAAAAAGTAAAATAGCAATTTTTCCAAATTTAATTTGCAATTAAAGATATTTATAGTTTATTGTTTTTTTTTTAAGTATACACTTAATTGTTAGATGTATAAAATGTGATGTGCCTAGGGTAGACTATTTATCGGTTATCAACTATCAATTGAGATGGGGACACCACCTTGTTCCATACATTAACCTAAATTCGAAATATTCTAAAAGTAAAATTCATACAGAAATCAAAGGTTTCTTTCTACAGTATGCCTACTGTACTTCCATGCAAAATTATGGAGAGACAAGTCTGTCTTGGTGCTTTTCAACCTCACAGCTTCTGTTATATTTATTTACGTGATACAGGTGAAAACTGTATAGTGTACATTTTTTTCAACTGAACAGGTATTGACATAATTGAGAGCTTTACAAACCTTAAACCTTTACGAATGTAAAATTCATGGGTTAAGTCAATTATTGAACATGAAATATTTTTGACATCATAAACTTGAAGTAGTTTTTAAACTTTTCAATTTAAAGGCATTTTATAATTATGTATACTATCATCCCCAAGATACAAACATTTCTTACACACTTCCATATACCAGACCAATTGTATACGAGACTAGTTTCGAGTTTTGTGATTTTTTCAAAGCTCATTGTGTTGATTTAATTGTACCTGGTCGAATGTGAGCAAGTTAAAATATCCTAGCTTGTCTCGCTTATTGTTTATCACTTTATATTTTTTGCACAATAGTGTAGAAGTCATATGTTCCTAGTTAATTTAATAGATAAAATCTGCACTGCGTTGTTATACTAGCAGTGTTGTTGTATTATTGTATATTGCATTGAATAGTAAGCGATGTAACTTGTATTATATTGTTAAATGTGTAAAAAGTTATTTTCTATAAAATGAGAGATGTTGTTTTGTATTATAAGTATAGTATTTATATTTTCACTTTCAGTCTGATTGTAAGTTTAGTTTACCTTTACCATGATTGGAAGGTTCTAAACTATATTTAATATTTATGACTTTCTTACTTCTGAAAAATTGTTTTTATGTTACTCAAATTTTGTATCATGAAATCAGATAAATCTACAATTACATTCTAAGCACTGTGGTTAAGACATGGTACATGTGTGTTATATATATCAGTAGAATATTGCAAATTTCAGAAGTTACATTTTAAATAATCTTTAAAATCTAAAGTAAATGTATGAATATTGTTGTACTGTAATTGTGTGAATATTTTACATGTGTTACTTAATATATATGAGGTGGTTCTCCCATGGACAGTTATAACAGTGATTCTAGAGTAGGTTGTTTTATGGGTGACTTTGCAAATTTAAACATTTTTTTCGTGGAAAACTAATTTTGGGCTTCATAAAAACACAATTCAAAATGGAATATTCTTACTGCTGATAAATTTAAAATGTTTAAATATGATTTAATGTTTATAAAAGCGTGCAAGAAGAATTGTGCTACTTTGTCTGTATATTACGTCTAGGATTGTCCTTACGTCTTCAGTGCAAAAGAAGGAAAAATATTGTATGTTTGTTGCTTCCATTGTCATATGAACTATCCTGTAAAAAGATTGCTTTATTTTATAAAAAGTAATTGCAAATCGAAGCTTCTCGAAGGAAGCCTAATTTTTTTAACTCATCCGTAATGGTTCATAGAACTGCCTACGTGGTTTGGCAGACATCTTGGGTTGAAAAACCAATCTATTTTGGACTAAAACCTTAAATAAAGACTTGTAAAAAAGTGTTAACAGTAAATTTTAAATTAAAGCGTATATAAAACTAAAAATAAAAAATAAAACAGCTGGCCCAAAATTGAACGCAACATGTTTTGTTTTCTTTAAACAAGCACAAACACCCACAAGAAAAAAATGTAGTCTAAAATACTTTTTTCCTGATAACAGAGAAATTATAAGTATCAGGTAGGGTATTGTATCTTGTACAGAAATTAAATGGAAATCGTCAAAATTCTTGTCGTTCCCATAAAGTCACACACTAATGCAGCTATTAACCATAGCTCAATTTCTGTCGCTTTTGTCCTGTTTAAAATATGGGGACTTCTAAAAGAAGTGATGATTATTTCACCTATAAATAACACCACATTTCAAAAATTACCATGATTTAAGGTAAAACAATGAATACAGAACCTTGTAAGAAGCGAAATCGCCATATTAAAAGAAGGGTTGCTACGTTGATTGATTCATGTAGGAATCGCTAGCGTTGCCAGTCAAGCCTTCATGAACTACCGCTGGCGGAAAACTTCGTAGCGTCGCCTCTTTTAATATGGCGGTTTCGCTTCTTATAAGGTTCTGTATTCATTAGTTAAAGGTATGGACCTCTGCTTAACCATAGTCAGCTTCTGTATTTGAACTGTCAACATTTATTTTGAACAAACTTGACTGTGCTCCTTGAAAAGTCTTAAAACTTTTGTAATTGTCAATAGACACCTTGTTACTAGCAATAAAATGTGTTAAGTAATTTTCTGATGTTTGTGTTTAGACCTCTCTCCCTCCTCTGAACTCCCAATCATTGTAGGTTCTCAATGCAGGAATACACATTTATACAGTAAATAGTTTGATGGATCAATGATTTTAGCGATATCCCATATAGGGAATAAGTTATTACCGTAGGTCTCATTGTGATTCTCACACCTGGGACCTGTTTACTTTTTCGTTTTGATGTCCCCAGAGGCCAGAAGCAATATAATACAATAAAATACTTACATTGATGATTAGAAAATAGCATATTTGATTACTAAAATCGAAAGTAGCATTTTCTTATGCATATTCAAGTTTTATGTGTGAGGCAAAGCCGAAACGAAAATAGAATGTTAACACAAAAACAACATGTTAAGTTGTAGTATCAATATTCAAAAGGCTGTGAAACGCTGCACCAGCTGATTGTAGTCGTAGTATCTTTAAGTGTTGCCAAATTATTTAGTGTAGGTACACGTATTACGTGCCTAATAAAAGCATGTTTTGTGTTGTTTAGTTGAAAAACTGGAGTGCAGAAAAAAAAAATAAACAAGGAGCAGCAAAAATAAGTAAATGAAGCAAATAGCTACTTTGTGTGCTAAAACCATTGCAAGGAAGCCTGCTTTGTTAGGTAACTGTAGAAGAAATAAATTGTAAAAAAAACACTAACGTGTGTAGTGGCCAAATGGAGAACTGATTAAGAGCAATGGAAAATGAGCTGATCGTGTTTGCCTTGCTTTAAATTAGAGCTTGGAAAACAATTACTTTCTTTGATATCAGCTGTAATAAAGAATAGCCACTTTCTGTATAGAGAGATAAAAACAATATATTTTTCTTATATTTTGTTTACAAAATAGGTACCAAAACAATCAAATATACTTTTTCGTATGCAACAGTAGCTCGGTTAAACCACAACTTGGTTGGATTGAGCTTCGATAACCACATTTCTACTGTTTATTTGTAAACAGCTTAATGTGAAAAATAGTTCTGTAATTACTTTTTGAATTAAAATTATAGGTAACCATAAGTCATTGTAAAGTGTTAAGTTTTACAATCTTCAGGTTGTAAGCTAATAAGAAAACAAAAAATAATTTGTAAAAATATATATTTATTAAAACTCATAGGTACAACAATTTCAATATTCAACAGAAAGATAAATGTATTTCTAAATTAATATTGGCAAGAAAGGTAATATTTTCATTTTAGTTTTGAGTGTTTATTTGTTTTGGACTATCTAACAGTAACATGAGCAGCTATACTGCCATACATATCTGAAAACATCTCTAATTGTATTTAGATTTACTCATATATTGTTGGGTAGGCCATAACAAAATAATTTTAGGAACTATTAATTAACAAGTGGTGGTTATTTTATGAAAAAATATAAGTAAATATTTAAATATCCGATACAACATACTATGTATTGGTGGGCTACGTAACTATTTCTATAGTATACATTTCAGAACTTAATATTAGAGAACTATATGTCACACTTAAAACATACCTAACAAAAAGCAAAACATTGATAAAATCATAGTCATCAATAATTTTAGCCTCTGTATTGCTTATACAGGGTGGCTGATATTTAACTTGCGCCACCCATTAACTTTTCAACCATTTGAGATATTTAAAATTGGTTTGCAGCAACCTTCTTGGATATGATGGTTAGTTTTCAAAATTTTGCCCTTAGGGGTAGTGGCGGCAGGGGATAGCTCCAAATTTTCAAATGGCAAGTATGATCGAGTTTGGGATAATTTTACAGGTCTTGACAAAACAAAGAGAATAGAAATCTGACAACTAATAACAAAGTGACAGCTACAAATTATTAAGGCAATGACTATTAAAAGTAATTTTTAACTGCCATTATGTTATTAGTGGTCCGATTTATTTTTTCTTTATGATAATTGTTTAGTTTTTTAAAATGATACCAAACTCGACCATACTTTCTATTTGAAAATTTTGAGCTACCCCCCACCACCACTACCCCTAAGGGAAAAATTTTCAAAATTGAACACAATTATTGTAGCCCCTTGTTTCAAATATCTCAAATAGTTAAAAAGTTCAGGGGGGTGAAAGTTACTTTTTAGCCACAATGTATATAATTGCTATTGTAAGGCTTTACCTTAGCAATACTAAGGCAAGCCCTTTGCAAATCATAGTCTTTATTCTTTAACAAATAAATGGGTATTTTTTGCTTCTAGACAAAATATTTAAAGTTCTTCTCGTGGTATTATTTGTGGGTAAGTCATGGTCATGTCATGGTGTGATTAGTATTAATATTTACAGAGAGTTTTATAGGACAAAGTGAGATCGTTTATAAAGGAACATCACTGAAATTTCTAACACTTTGGACAAAAGGGAAACATAAAACTGATATAAACATAACAGCAACTGTGTTGAAATTAGTCTGTGAGTGTCGAAAACTATACTTTTAGTAAAAGAAGTTAATTGTATTATTATAAAAAAATACTATTTTTATGAATGATAAAAAGTAATTTTAAGCTTAACAAATTGTATATGTAGTTATTGAAGTTTATATTTAAGTTTTGTGGCTCCCAAAATTCTAGAAAGACTTAATATTACAACATACTAGGGGTGAGCGAGTACTTGAACTTCAAGGTTTTTGTTAGAGCTTTCCATTATTTGGCTCGGCTCGAGGCATTTTGAAAAAGCTCAAAGTTAGAGACAAGCTTTTATTGAAACTAAGTAAAAATACATTTAATTTGTGTCATAATTAAAAACAACGCTATCATGATCCTACTTTGTTCATGCATTCGTTTTTCCTCAAAGCAAATGTTGTTGAGACAAGTCATGTATTCGCACACCCCTACAATTTACAATACAAATAAAGTACATTCCTTATTAAAAAAAAACCTTTGAATATGGTTGCACTTCCATGAAGAAGATAGTACACTGCACTAACGACTTAATGCATTAGTGACCGAAAAATCTATTATTTTAATGAGTTATATGGCAATTGTTTATAAATCACTCTTGGATAATCCTTTAATACTCTTTTGTAATAATAAAATGTAGTTTGACTCTGTTATAATACTTGATGTTTGTACAATAAAGTAATATTATATGATAAAACACGAGTACAACATTGAGTATTGTGTATAACATGAGATACATAAGTTAGCCTATGTTTACGACTTTACGAGTACATTGACAAATATTGTACAATACAATATTTAAAATAAAAAAGTAGGGATTAACTTACAGAAAAAAACCTTATAGTACTTATAATAATGTTGTGACAGTGACCAATGTTTATGTGAATCTGTTTGAAGACATAAACTAGTTACTTATTTGTACAAATTGTGTGCATAGTGGCACTTTTTAAAACCACCAACTCTATAGAGTTTACAAAAGACAGTTTAAACTCGAGTAGCATATTTTATTTTGTTTAAGGTTTTGGTACAGGATGTGACAACTGTTCAGTGTGACAACTGAAAAATAATCATGTAAGGTACTCAAAAATGTGCTTACAACAGTGAGTTTAGCATTTCTGTGGTGATGGGATAGAAACAATGTTATTGCTAACCTAAACATTTGGCAAACAAAAAACACTCCATTTAAATATTCATTGAAATAATCATCTTTATGAATTAAAAATAACTATATTTCTAAACAAAAACATAATATTTTATAATTATTTATAACACTTTACATGCAAGCATTAGGTTAATTTTATCTAACACAGTGCAGCCCATTTGCTGTTGATTGTAATTGAATCAAAAAAACTAAACCTAAATTTTGCTTTCTACAGTTGTCAGTTCAGGAAAAGAAATTCGCCACTACTTTTCCTCGCTCCTGCAAATTGCGAGGATAGTGAGGAAAGTAACATTTTGAAAAATCAGCTGTTTTGCAAACTAATTCTAGCAAGCAAAATGTCCCTCATGCTCTGCCATCAAAACTCTGATAACTTACTGTTGACAAATGTATTTTTGAAACATTCTTAAATGTTTTGTTTATGTTAAAAATACCATGTGAATTTGTTATGCCTTTCAAATAGTAAAAACAAACTGACAAATAACAAAATAAAATAATAAAATTGTCATTAAAGGGGAAACAATCTCCTTTATCAAGTGGAAACATGCCCTTTTAAGAACCCTAAGGCAATAAAAACAGTGATGTAGTGGGACAGGAATCTTTGTAAGCAAAGTATTTTGCAGCAATCTTGGTCACTTGGTGACCATCCCCAAACTAGAAAATGTACGACTACATCACTGAATAAAAACGTGTGTTCAATTCTATCATTATTTACATATTGCTTACAAACAGATTTTAAAATACAAAGGATCACACTATGCTATGAACTAGGAACTATTGGCTAGAACACTAAACACTGTTGGAGTATTTTATTCATGAGGGGTTAATTTTAAATAGGCAAGGAGAATTGGCTAACTCTACATATTATGTACGAGGGCGGATTTTTAAATAAGGGTAGTTTTTGCATATAAATCCGTAATTAGCTTGTACATCACATTGAGTCTCCTCGCCACTTACTGCCATCATTTGAGAATAGAATGACACCTTTTGCAGCTCTGCAGCTGACATGTACGTAGTGTGTTTTTAAACTACAGAATTTTCCGCAGTGTGTGAGAAATAGTCAGTAATACATTTAACATACAAGAAACATATCCATGAAGATGAAACATATTGATGCTAACATTCATTGCCAGATGACTGAAGGCGTGGCCCTAATGCAATAAGTGAGGGTAAAGAGTGGAAATGGGTTATGGATGGAGTATACAAATGGCTGTGAAATCCTTTTTCCTTTGTGGTCTTTGTGAGAAATCTGTGTACCCAAACCTCCAAAAACATGATTCCTTCCGCAATTAACATTTTCAAACTCCCTAGCCTATTTCCTCACTTACCCCACTATCATTGCAATAGAGTTATAAACTTCAGACATCTGGAGATGAATGTCAGCATTGGATATGTTTCTTGTAGTCAAAAGCGTATTACTGACCTAATCTCGCATGTGGAAGGAGATTCAGTAATAAAAAATAATAAAAACACAGACCAAAGCGTACACATTAGCTACAGACCTGCAAATGGTGTCATTTTGTTCATGAATGATGCCATTAAGTGGCGAGAAGCTTCATTGCAAAGTACAAGCGCATTACGGATTTATATGCAAAAACGGCCCTTACTTTAAAAACACTTAAAACAGGTTGTTACTTTTTAAACAGTTATGTATACAAATTGGGAAAATGTGTTGGGTTGGAGAGGACAGGAGACTTCATCTGGTTTTACAAGATTGTGAATTTGTTTAAAAATATTATATTGATAGCATTATTTGAGTAGGCAAAGTTTGCAGGCCTTACAACAAAGGCACTAAAACAAGGCACTATTCAAACAAAAGAGTATTTCTAAAAAACAGGTTAGCTTGAAATAAATCTGACATAGGGTTAAACACCTTTCTTTGAAGTTCATTCATTTTTATAGTTGGGATATTATTGCTATCCTCTTTATATTTTAGGGTTTGAACTCAACTGTTGTTATGTTGGACTAAACTAAATTTGTTTGGCCATTTTGCCAAAAACTCGTATGTAGCTTTAAATTGCTGATTATTGATTATAGTGGGATATTTATACAAATGATTTAAACACTGGACAAACATGAACAGAAACAAAATATTCTAACCTTAAAGTAAAAAAAAGATAATGTAAAAAAAAATTGCTCTTGAGAAAACTCTCTAAATACATATTTATTATCGTTGAGCCAACATATCACATAGGTACTAGTAAGAACACTTGTTATTTTTATTGCTATCCTTAACAACTTCTGTTGTATTTTTATCACCATTAAGACAGACCATTTCTTCTTCCTTATCAACTGAATGCCTCTCGTCATCATTCACAGGCAAGCCATGTTCTAGGAGGGATCTGTGAGCGTCTGGACCAACCAAGCTTAGGATAACAGGAAGAAATACGATGCCGTGAAACAACCCAATCGTCACCACCAGGAAAAATATCTGTTGATAAAATATAAACATTACTAAACAGAATATTTTCATTTGTGTGGGTAATGCTATACAGGGTGTATATAAAGTCCCGCACAGGCTTAATATTTTCTTAACGACAACAGATACATCAATAAGATTTGATACATCAACACCACACCTAAAAATCTACTTTTTTAAGGAACTATAGGTGTGGTGTTGATGTACCAAATCTTATTGATTTATCTGTTGTCATTTAGAAAATATTAAGCCCGTGCGGGACTTTATATACACCCTATATAGTAAAAATCCTATTATCCAAAGCGATGGGGACTGTACCACATTCGGATGGTACAAAATTTGGATGGTTGAACCTTTACCCAAAATCTAGGCATTTTATAGAAAATAAGCTGAGTAGAAAGGAGAGTTAGAAGTTATACAATTTTTAATATAAGAACATCACCGAACGTTGAAGCGTTGAAAACGACTACAGTCTGTGAAATTTCTAAATTCATAACTTAAAAACTGTTAGAGATAATATTTTTAACTTGGTATAGGTTATTAAGATGGTCAAATAAACAATTTTCACTGACATTTGCTGATTGTTTAAGGATCCATTTTATAATTTTTTTTTAATGTATTACTATAGACTCTCGTATTTGTTTAAATCAAATTAGGGGTTTCCTTTCTAATATTCAATTTATAAAGGTGTTTGTCTTTTTTAATTTCTAGTAGATGTAGGTAATAGCATAGAACAAATTTTAAATACTTTGTATATTGCCTAACAATGGTTTACAAGAACTCTTCCCCCGATCACAGATCAACAGTCTATCCGGGGGAATAATTCCATGTAATATATTGTTCTATTATTGTACTGTTTAATTTTTGGAATAAAAGTATTTTGATTTGATTTGATCTGCCCAACCTGTAAAAATGGCTTAAAAGAGCAAACAAATTTTTATTAGACTTTTAGACCATCGGATGCCTGAATAGCGGGCTTTTAATGTACTACATTTTCAAGGCATAGGAAACTTCATTGTCAAATCTCTGTCATATACTCTATTGAAGCCGTATCAGCCTGCCCGTGGCATCCTTCATTTCATTTTTTGGGACAAACCTGACTAGCTTCTTCCTTATTCTACCCCATTTTACAACTAAAAATCGTAATATTTCTGCTATTTCTTATTCAATCTTATTCTCCCCATGTTTTTTGAACACCCTATATACAGGGTGATTGATATAAAGTGTGCGAGCTGTTTTATTCAAAAGTTATAAGATATATCAAAAAATGTTAAATTGTAACTGCCTTGGATTTTTTCTTTAAAAAATTTAAGTGAAGTTGAAAAAATAATTTTAGCTGCCATTTTTCCAATATGGCCGCCAACTTTGATTTTTCTTAGAAGACCCTATATTTTATGATTTTTTTTTAGAGAGTAAATGCCATTTAAAACGTTTTAACTGTTGGCACTTTTTCTCTAAAGCTACTAATTGAGGAGTTACAGCGTTTTACAACTAAGAAAAAATGACTTGCGGTGTACATTCTACATCATGTAGCTCCTAAACGAGTACGTTTAGAGCAAAAATTCAAAAAGTAAAAAAGTCTTAAAACTGCATCTTGATAAAAAGACTATAACATAAACAGTTTTTCTATTTTCAAATTTCCCTGCCATTTTGGAAAATGGTGGCAATTTTTGAAACAGTGGAATCAATATTTGGTATGTATGTTTTGGTCTTTTAGAATCTAGATGCAATTTACCGTTTTAAAATTGCATTTACTTTCTAAAACAATCAATTTTTTTTAAATGAAAAATCCAAGGCAGTTACAATTGAACATTTTGTTATATCTCTTATAACTTTCGAATAAAATAGCTGGCACACTTGTATCAATCATCCTGTATATATATAAATAATATTTGGGTAAATAAATTAGCCTATATAAAGTGGATATTTATCAACAAATTAAACAGAAATCTGTAGATCAAAGACTCCTTGATATAATGTTTCAAATTTCATGCTTCTATCATTAACCATAACAATAATACAGTAAATCTTTATTGTCATTCAGTAAAACATAAATTACAATAAACAAGGTTTGTTACATGACATGTTTTGTTACATTTGTTATATACAGTATTAAATACAGAAAATGTAAAATAAAATAAAATGAATCCTAAAAGGATATAACATCAGTAATTAATAATAATGAAAAATTTAAATTAACAGGAAAAAACCATACAGTACCATAAAAACGTTATGGCATATTAACTAAACCACTACAATTTACAGAAAATTAATTGCTGCCGCTGGCTCTGACGGGCGGAATTAAAGTGATTCCTAAATGGGTTAAACATTGTAGATATAGCTAAGTATACTTAGAACAAACCTTAAAGAACGCCTGGAATATGTAGGCATCAGATAGAGAGAGCATGGATAGTGCAAGGAGCGTGGACAGTCCACCGTTGAGTACTGCTGCACCAATGGTGTTGACTGAGTGTAGCGCTCGTTGGTGACGAGAACCTTGAGCGTAAAGGAACGTCTGTCCTACGTGAGCTGCGTAATCAATACACAGTCCCACACCCAACACTAGGGCTATACAAGACACTATGTCCACAGTTAGGCCCCAGTAGAACATCATTCCACAAATGTCTACCTGAAAACATGAACAACACTGAGAACACTGATGTGTGTTATTACCTGTTTGTCTTGTTACTTAAAGTTACATTGCCTCCAAAGCTGTACCTGACTGCTAAAAATAAGGTACAGACTGGTAAAAATATACAGATTAGATTACTGACCTATGTCTTAGCATTAGCCCAGGACAACTACAGTTTCAGAACTCTTAGCTTCCATCTTTGACTACTGATAGAATACAGATCAGACAAACAACATGGGGGGGGGGGGGTTATAACATGGGCTAGACTTTCCATCCTCATGTTAAAACTGTCACCAGATTTTTTATCAAAATGGGCCTAGTTGAAATGAGCCACAAATGTAAGCGTTGATGTGAATTATTGAATTCTGTTGAATACTCCAGCTTTTTAACCAAGGCACAGATAAACGGACTTATTGCAAGCTTTGACAACACTTCAACTATCTCAGTAATAAAAAATAAAGTAGAAAATAGAAATGTAGTCCATAATGGCATGCAGGCAGATGGTAGGTGGAAAATGGGAGTTACAGCCTAGACTCTTGCATCGGCTGTATGTATCTATTGTCCGGACCCGCCTTGACATACGGTTCGCTTGTTTGGCGGCCTAAGATGGAATCTACTGCAGCTGTCAGAGCTTTAGCAGGAGTTCAGAGGCTTGCTCTTTTAATGATAACTGGGGCAGTAAGTAGCTGTCCTGGAGCAGCTCTAGATTATCTGCTTGATATGCTAACCATCGACATTTTTATCAAGGTGGGTAGCAAGAAAAACAGCCCTACGCCTGAGATGAGAAAAATTATGGACAACCGCAGGTAACAATAAAGGGCTCTCCAAAATTGTTCAGGTGGTACATAGTGATGAGTTGGACCTGCCTTCAGATCACATGTCCAAAAAACACTCCTTTGGAATGCCTTTCAAAGTACTAATACCAGATAGGAAGGATTGGTCTGGCGGAAAAGACCAGTGAAAGTATAAAGTGATATGAAGATAGATATAAAGTGATTTAGAATGCTATACTGATGGTTCTAAGATCAAAAAATTGGGGCTCTGGAGCAGGTGTGCATTGGATAAATGAAGGCACTGGCATTTGTCTTCCCATGGGGGTGTACCCAACTGTTTTTCAAGCGGAGGTCACTGCCATCTTGGTTTGTGCTCAAGAACATCTTAACAAAGAGATTAGAGACAAAACAATTAATATCTATACTGATAGTGAAGCCACCTTAAAAGCACTAAACTCTTACGAATTCAACTCAAGGATCGAGTGGGATTGCCTTGCTTCTGTGTCTGAGTTAGGTAGGAGGAATGATCTCACGCTCTGATGGGTGCCTGGACACTCAAGCATTAAAGGAAATGAAGCCGCAGATAGACTGGCAACTCTGGGACAACAAAGATTGGCCCACAACCCTTCTGTGGCATTTAAAAAAAAAGCGCATGATCTTTGATTGCGTCATGGGTCAGACAAGTGCACCGCAAACGCTGGGTCGATACTCTCCTTCTTTGGGTCAGTAAGGTTACTCTGTTTAGGCCTTCAAAAAAGGTTGCCTCTGACCTCTTGAGACTAGACAGGCAAAGAATTAAATTAATTGCAGAACTGATAACTGGTCACGGGCGATTCAGGAAACATTTACAACAGATGAGCTTATTTGATGGTGAACCGATCTGTAGGCACTGTCATAGGTCAGAGGAGATATCCGATATACCTGCTCTCTGATTGTGACAAGCTCTCTAATGCTAAAAGGATAACTCTTGGCAATGTGGCAAGAGGCAGATATCTTCCTGAGGAGGAACTAATTGGGAAGCTACAGGCTTTCATCGGACGCCTGAACTTGTAAGGACATCAAGAAAACAATTGTCTGGGTTGCGCAATAATTCGATTTTTGGATGAAGTGCTTCATGGTCTCGGCCTGCCCCTGTTAGGTAAGATAAGATAAAATAAGATAACAAATTTATACACTAGCAAACAGTGTGACTGACTTAACTAACCCTCATTCTATTTTAACAGAAGACTAGTAACAGCTGGTCCTTAAAGATAGGATCTTCAGTATCCATAAGTCAACGCTTCCACCATTGAGGCCAGTGCACACAGAGACAGACGGATAGGGGTCTCAATCCCGGTTAGTTTTTGATACCTAGAAATCCCGCGATTTGCGTCTTTCAATCCCGGGATTAACGGGATTGCTACAAGTTACACCCCCATAAACCATATACTTAAAATATTTGCCATGATGACAAGTAACCTTAGTGCGCAAAACTATCCATCACGAATACTAGAAAAATACCGGTATGGATCATAAACATAATCAAATGACGTTTTTGGCCCGAAAGTAAACAAAAGCCCTATACTAATATAGCATTAATTAACATATGGTTTTGTTTACTTTCGGGCCAAAACATCATTTGTTTATGTTTACGATCCATACCGGGTCTTTTCTAGTATTCGTGCTATCCATTATTTCATAAATTGCCCTTTAATGTCATAATTCCTTTCTAAAGAGAACTTTTTTTTCAAGATTCAAGATCTTTATTTGTCATTAAGTAATACAAGTATTACAATAGACAACATTTTTTTTATATATAATACATACAGTTAATTTCCTGTTAGAGTTTTGTTAGAGTTAGTTTTTTCCATGTATCTAATGTTAAAAATACCTCAGCTGTACTTATTTGTTTGTTATTTTTTCAATTTATAACCTCATTAAAATCAGGTGTGATTATTTGTTTGCATTACTGTATTCTGTTTTGTTTATTTCAGCCTAACTTAACCAATCAATAGTTTTATTAATTTGTTAAGACTATACTTATAAAGTCAAACGGGGTGAAGCCAGTGGGGCCTTGGTGAAGCCCGTGGGTAACAGCTAATATGGTATAAGTGAGTCGGTGGCTCAGTCGGTAGCGTCGCGGACTTCGGGCCCAAGGCAGCGATGTCGTGGGTTCGGATCCTGGTCACTGCCGATAACATTTTATCAGTACAGTTCACCTTTGTACTGTACCGGCTCACTCCTTGCTTTGCTGTTAACGATCCACGCACGGGCGCTTAGTCTATGTGGACGGGCAAATGCAAGGTTAAAAGAGGCCGCCAACCTCTTTTTTTTAAAAAAAAAAATAAAAAAAATAAAAAATAAAAAAAGTTGTGATCTATTTAAATTTGACAATTTAATCATCATTAAACTCAATAGGCGAACATAGTGTAAATTTATGTTTCAAGTGTATTAGAAGTATTTAGATTTACCTACTGTAAATATAATTAGGCCTACATACAGTACCGGTATAGGTTATTCTGAGTTTCACTTTTGACATGAAACACAAACAACGCAATTGATGTGATGTGGCAAACATATAACATGGCAATCGGTAATTGAAGTATTATTTTCTTAATAACATTGACGGCCTAAGAATATAAACACACCATTATTATTTTATTTGTGTTATTTATGATTACTTATGTTTAGGGGCCATAACTTTATCTTCGTATTTGGTTTTAAGTGCAATTAATTTTTTTATAATCTTAAATTACGTTTTTCGTACACACGTTAGTACATAAGCAGATGGTCTGTTGTTTGTTTGTACCTTAAATTGTTTTATTCTATTAACATTAAAGCTGCTGTTGCAGTTTTCATGTGGATCTCATAGTGCTGAAGACCTTTTCCACAAACTAAAAAGAGGGTTTAGTTTTTTAAATCAACTAGTAGCCTATTCAATTTAAACTTACCAAAGTCAAGAGAACACAAATAAAGATCCAAAAGCAGGCAGAGATGTTTAGAATCAGGAGAGTTGTTGTTGCCATTACACAGATTACGGAGAGAGTCAAGTTTCTATACAGTTCATGTTGTATAACCTGAAAATCAATAAAAACCTTAGGTTATGTTCAAAGTTTTTTTCATTAATTATTATCACTATGTTTACCTTACGAAGTCATAATTATAAGTGATAGGCGAATATTGGGTCTGATGATGATTGGAGTGTCCAATCAAACCACTTACCATCTTTTTTGTATATTTACTGTCTTGTGAGTAACAGTATAAGCGTAAATATATGTTTTAAATGTTATAAGACGTTTCTTTTATTTACTTTCTGTAAGTTTAATAACACGTACAATGTTGATCAAGAAGTTATCAACAAGATGCCAGTAGGTTTTGGTGTCTGCAACTAAACATTGCCATGACGTCAGAAGGAAAGATGGCGTCTGCTGAGATGCACATAATGTGCCCATTTATTGTGTGTATGGGTTATGTGCAATAACCCATTTGTTTAGTCGTTCAGCAAATTATAAATTACAATAGGCATCGTCACAAGAAATACAATATGCTATATGCATCGAATAAACCAATATGTACAATAACAATGTGAAAAAGTAAAAACTAAAAACACATGGCATGTAGGCCTACATTGAATACATTAGTCCACTCGACAGCCGAAATCTTTACACAACACCTCCAGGTCAGCAGACGACTGATGTCAAACGCTGGGGCTTGTTACTTTGAGCTTATGTTTTTTATATTGATCTCGTTATCATAAAGCCACGTTTACACAGGAGTTAGGAAAACGTGTTTACAACTAATGTTCCTTAAAAAGCAAGAAACACTATTTTTGAACAGAAACATTTAAAAGTTAGAAACAGTGATAGCCTTTTTTTTGGATTACATATCTTCTTTAAATTTTGTTATTATATTTCACTTTGTGTTATGTTCCATAACTTCCATTTACAACAGAAATTTTTTTAAGGTCTAATCAGTAGAACCTTGATGATGAAGCAAAAATGGTTACATAACCTCACCATCCCACGTAAAATAATTACCAAGTAAATTTTGAAATTGTACTTAGCTGGTAACCTAGTTTGTTAAAAATGGATTGTATGTTTAACTATTTCAATCTATAATTGATATGCAGAAGGGTCCCACATTATTGTTTTCAAAACATCACATTTCATTTGAGGAAATTAAAATTGAAGCATCCCAAGGTCATCACACTTGCGCGCAACCATGGCAACTTGTTGAATGCTTGACTGTAGGGAAACCCCAGAAAGAATGGAAGAACAAAGAAAAAAAATAATAACGTTATTATCTTTATACCCTTTTTTAGGAGTGATCTTATTATATATACTTTTATAATGTTTTATAACAATGTTTTATAGTTTTACAAGATAATTGTTTTCAACTACAGGAAGATCAATTTATAATTTAAGTCATGCGTAAATAAAGGTGAATGGGCTAAAAAAAAAATTATGCGCAATATTGTATTTTGATGTAAAATTGCAAATTATAACATTAATTTGAATTCTAATATTTCATCAAGCCCCTAGCATTTCATACACTATCAATGTTAAAAAAACAGGGTTTATTCAAATTATATTTTTATGATTCAAGATTTATACGAGGAAATAGACAATCAAAAGTAAAAATTGGCAAAGATTTTGGGATTTCCCCCCCCCCCAAAAAAAAACCACCGCATCACTATTCTGTGATTGGAATCCCCCTCGCCAGCCCTTTAGGGAAGTGGTGCAAGTCTAAAGACAGTGACACACTATCGATCTTTTCCCCGAACAAGAATTCGATTTTCGAATTCGATTTCGAATTCGATTTCTTGTCACGAGAGCCGAAGCCCCCTGACTACTTACCCGGTACCTATCCTTGAGGACATACCCGGACCCCATGATGTAGGCCGAAGCTTACGCATCAACCTTTAGCACATCATAGGCGGATGACTTAAGGTCATCAGGCTCACCGGCTGCCGAAGCAGTCCCTTCGGAAAGAGGGTTGCCCCTCAATCCTAACCAGGGATACCGGCTACTTGTTTAAGCGTCACTCCATCTGGCTTCCACTAGGTACAAGCCCTAGAGGACCATAATGGAGCGCCCCGACGCATTTAGTGCAAGCAACACTCGGGACCTATCTAATCCCTGACAGGCAGAACCCGCCATCATAGCCGGAAGGAAGGGGACCCCAACCTCCCATTTACACCACTACCCGATCGAGGCCTTACCCAGTTGCTGGGAAACCAGAGATAACCAGAGCGATAGATCCCCGGATACCCCTGGCGGGCTCGGACCCAGCACCCGATCTACTTCGTTTGCCCGTCAGACCCAACATCACTACCAGGCCATCAGGGTTTCCCAAAAGGAGGCAGGTATAGAAGTGGGACCCACCCGGATGAACCTATCCACCAAAGGTGGCGACACCCTTGACTCAATTGAGGTTCCGGGAAGAACCCCCCACACTCAAGATAACCATACCGTCCGTGATCAGAGACAGGGATTGGTTTGCATAAGTGCCTACAAACCGTTGCCCTCACACTGCGGAAAGTTACGTTTCCCTTGAGTGTCCCCATGAGCTACGGGTACTTGCCCGTTTTCACCTCCAGGAAAGGCTACTTCCAAAGTCGAGGATTTGCCACACAGAATGCTGGTCGCACACAACAAGCAAGCCGAAACCCAAAGAACCACAGACACAGGTAGGTTAGAGATTATGATGCACTTCCATCTCTCCTAGAGCTAAACACCCCCCCAATCCTGGATGAGGGAATGTCACTGGGACCCAATGCCCAGTCGTCCATGTCTGTGGCCTACTTGAAATGCCGATTCCAACACCAGACAGTTACCTCCCCTCTGGGGGCTAGCTAGGGTCCGCGTGGTCGCTAGGCCACGTACCCACGCAAGCGTGGGCCCCCTGCGGGTTCCCCGAACAAGACCCTGAACCGAGCAGGGAGAAGGGCCGTCGAAGGGAGCATGTTCGATAGTGTTTCAGGTGTCCGTACACCGATCCAGGCAATAGGCCGAGCAGGGAGACGAGTGCTTTGGAGACGGTTTTTGACGAAAGATCAAAGAAAAGATCGGTCCGATATACGGAGTGATGTACGATAGTGTGTCACGGTATATTTTTGCCCCGTACGCCGTCTTGAGGGCCACACCAAGTGGCTGCCTGCGCTAGCGTTGATTGTTTTAATTTAATATGGCAATTAAACTCTTTAATTGGTAAAATAAATAAATGTTGGGTAATATTTTGCCGTTATGTATATTATGGGCATTTATGTTGTAATTTTGTGGTTTGTTTGGTCAAGGTTGAAAATGTATTTTACAAGTTGAAAAAGTTAAATCAATGATAGCAATAATGTTAAACTTGAATTAAGTAATTGATGTTATACTTAAACTCTTTCAAAATTAATATAAACATAATTATTATTAAAGGCAATTAAAATTATCATTCCGTCATGTTATTTCAAGCTTTATTACTGTTTTATTATTACTGCGCTCTTATTCACACACGCTCTCCATCACTCTCTAAACTCCCTTTTGCCGCGCTCGGTAGAACTTTTTGATCTTGGTCTTGTTCGGGGAAATGTTCGGATTGAAATTTTGCTTAATATTTATCTCCCTTCTCCCTTCTGCCTGCTCAGTTCGGGGTCTTGATTGGGGAAAATATCAATAGTGTGTCACCGGCTTAAATATAGCTTCAAGGTTAAACACACCCCTTCTCTACGCCATACTCAACTCACTGTGGTCTAAGCTCCTTTCGAGGTCATAGCCCAAACCCTCCACTCCCACCCTTCTATAGTTTTGACTTTCTAGTGTTTCTATTCTGCCTTTGAAACATTAACCCTCTAAGTGCTCCGAGACGCACCATTGTTGTAGCTTGAGTGCCGAGCGTCTCGTAACGAGATGGTTGGAATGCACGAGAAATGCAAGCGTCTCGTAGCGAGACGCTCAGAAAATCACTTCATACAGTATCACATTTCAATAAAGCTGGCTACAAATCACACCAAATGTGACAGAAGGGGGTTGGCAACAAGTATTTTGCTCTTTTAAAATTGATCCGAGAAATGTGGTCACCTAATCAAAAACCATTATGTCATAATAGAAGACGGCTTTACACAGCTGGTTCGTGTGTTGAGGTTTCGACTGTTAACGTTCTAGTAAATGTTTGTATACTAGTTGCTTTTGTAATAGAATTGCAGGTTATGATCATGAATCGTTGAAAAATACATTTTAAACCTTAAAAAGTGATAATACCACAACTTATTGGTGTGTTCTACTGATAGTTTTTGGCTTATCACATAAAGTGTACCGGTAACTGGACTAACTTAGGCCAATAGGTGCATGATTTTTATTTGACAGTTTGTATATTTTGTGCATGGCTTCTAACAGTATTCCAATAATATTTCTGATTATAAACATAATAATAACAAAATTAAATTAAATTTATCACACTACAGTTAAATGTAAAATGATATAGTTTTGTCTGTGACAACACAAGTCTTAGAGCACTTTTGTTTCACCCGCTCGAGGCACTCAAAGGGTTAAACTTATAAGTAGAAAAAAGTTTGGAAGAATGTGGATAAAAATTGTTAACAAAGCTCAAAGTAGTAGTAGTTACTATTTTAAAATGAGAAATAAACAAGATACCTCATCTGTTGTCCATGTGGCAAAGGCTTTGGACCAAACTGTCTTGAACCCATCTCCAGACGATATGTTGCTGTTGCGAACCATATCCTTTATTCGGTTCATGGCAGGAATGGCTTCCTCAGGGCCACTGAACAAGCGAAACTTGAAGTCTAGGGTGGAAATCTACAGTATCAAAAGTAAAGATTAATCACACAAGAAACCAATTGACTTCAAATTTATCTCCCACATTGAGTGATCACCCAATATTTTATGTCAATACAATGTTCATATAAAATGTAAATACAGGGTGCGATAAAAAAACAATACTATTTTCTGCAGCGCACTAGGTTCAGCGACAGGTTGTCTAAGAGTGGTGGGGTTAGGCTTGTTGGAAAGCCTACACACTGCCATAATCATATAGTCATAGAGCACTGGTTGCCATCGAGTTGTATTTAAAAAAAGTAATGATTCAGTCATTGCAGCTCAGCGGCAGCTTCTGCGTTAAAAAAAAGCTGACAGGCCATCCAAAGTCAGATCGGACGCCAGACAACCAACATTTTTATAAAGTTCGTGCTGCTGTGAAAAACAGTCCTAGTAGGCCTGCCCGAAAACAAGCGGTTGCTTTGACAAACAAGCGGTCTGACAGGTCGATTACACAAATTTTTAGGTCCGATCTTAATTTGAATTGATCTGCCTAATTTTGTTGATTTTCCATACAGATAATTACGACAGAACCTCTCTATGTCGCCCTTATTGAAAGAATGCTTGGAACCACTGTTCTGTGACTACAAAACACCACTGTTCTGATTCACACTACAAATAATGGCAGTGTTTAGGCCTTCCAACGAGCCTACTCCCACCACCCTCAGACTTAAGTCCAAAAAATGAATTGTCCTGCATTCTAGTAAAAATTTAGAGAACTACAACAAAGTTCACTTTACATAGAACAAAATATCTCACAAATTTTGTGGTCTTGACAAGAGGTACCTTTTTTGGAGAAATAACATAAGGCTGACAAGAGGACCCTTTCGTGAAATGTGATTTTTACGGCATGCTTTGATAAAACAATTATTTAAATGAAAACTAGTTAAGACAAAAATTGGTATTACCTCCAAAGAGGACATTATAAGCTTTCTTTTGATGATACCAAAATTGTTTCTTAAATACAAAAAAGAACTGTTTTTTGCGTATTTGAAATTTTCTAAATAGTTTTTCTCTAAATGAAACTTTTCTATAACAAAATTTCAAAGTACTATAACTCTAACAAAAAAAATTATAAATGCATGGGACTTGCACCAAGTGATTGAGCGTGTTGAGCCCACACTGGCTGGACGGACGTGTGTGAACCCCGATGTAATTTGGCCGGACCCCCTTATTTTTTTTTACTTTAATGATAAATAATGTTCCAATTGTAGCAAAATAATCTAGACTAGGATTATTACAATCCTACTTTGAAGTAGAAAATATATAATGCATGACAACTCATTCTTGCACAGTAATACTTACAGTGACAGGTGGTGCTTTTTCTCCACACTCCAACTTCCCGGAAAATCTAAAGTTTTTCTGGAATTTTCCTCCTTTTGGACTGAATAAGAATTTACCAATCAGAAGACTAAAATCTTCCTCCGAAAGTTCATTGTTGGGGACATCTAAAAACCAGAAATGAAAGTACAAAGTTGAATATGAAACACTTGTTGAGTAGAGTCTTTGTTATCTAAATATGAATCCTTCACATAAGGTTCTGAATGGCAAAATATGTTGTTTTTATGAGTACAATTTTTTAGAAGGGAAAATGTATCACCTATGGGTAGTTTTTATAGCTAGTTTGTGTCTCTGGTGTCATCTTATGAGTGTTACAAAGTCTGAACAAATTTTTTTTATCTTTTGCTGTCCAAAACCTGTTTTAGCGAATTTCCCTATAGGGAAGTAGCTATTACCGTAGGTCTCATGGTAAGACTTAGGCCCGGGACCGATTTACTTTTTCATTTTGATGTCCCCAGAGGCCAAAAACACCACTCGTTCAAGCTCTATGAGTGCAAGAGCGGCGTCGATTGCCTTCAGCCCGTCGGTGTATGATATTTTGGGAGTTATCTAGTCCAGATCATCATCGTCTTTGTTGTCCTTATCGCCGGTTACCATGTCGATGATTTCCATGTCGGTAATCAACATCTTATCATCTTGATTGCACCAATCGTGAATGTCTTCGCTGTCGATTTGATTTTCAACGGGTAACTCATTGGCTAGTTCGAATAGTTCACTCACATTCTCAGATTCTGGCGCTTTTTTTGGTGGTCCATCTATGCGAAATAAATTCTTCCATGACTTTTGAACGGTGGTAGTTTTAACCTCACCCCATGCTGAGGCTATCCATTACGATACATCTTTTAATGTGGCTTTTTTTAAGGCGTCCTTAAGAGTTATTCCTTCGTCTAACTTTGTAATTAACATCTGGAGAAGCCTTCGCCGGTAGTTCCTCTTCATCGCTTCTAGAACCCCTTGGTCTAGCGGTTGTATAAGCGAGATAACATTAGAGGGTAGAAAGATTGCCCTTATATCACCACTGCACAGTTCTTGGGCATCAGGGTGAGATGGCGCATTGTCCAATAGTAGAAGAGCTTTTCTGGGAAGCTTATTTTTTTCAAAAACGCTTCAGTGACAGGTACAAATTCGTTGAAAACCCACTCACTAAATATCAGGCTGTCCATCCACGCACTCTTTTGGTTGCAATATTTTGTTGGCAGGCAGTCGACTTTTATATTTTTAATGGCTCTAGGATATTTAGCCTTTCCAATAAGTGGTCTTCGCTTTAATGAACCAGAAGCATTAGCTGTAGCCAGTATCGTAACCCTCTCCTTGCTTTTTTAAATCCAGGAGCCGCCCTCTCAGATTTTTCTGCCAAGGTTTTTGATGGCAGCATTCGAAAATTAAGGCCCGTTTCATCCGAATTGAAAATTTGATCAGAAGTCAATCCTTCCTTGAACAGAATTTCTTCAATTTTAGTTTGGAATTCTGTGATTTCAGATGTGTCTACTGATTGTTTCTCCCCACTAATATTAAATTACCTTATTCAATACCTCTTCTTCCATTAGTCCAGCCATCCTTCTCTCGCCGTAAATGTTTCCTCCCTCTCCGTCTTTAAAGTTCTTCTTATGATATTCAAGCACCTCAGCCTGTAGCATTGGCCGACTCACAGGACTGTCCATCCCTCGAAGCTGGGAAAACCACAAAAAAGGGCCTCAGACGTCTGCTCGTAGTTACTCTTCTTTAAAGTCTTTCGACTAGTATTACCACCTCCACTCACACTTTTGTTAACATATTTTTTCGATTTCTTCACGTTTTCGTCTCCAATCACCAACTGTCACTTCCCTAACCCCTTATTAAACAAATAAAAATCGCGGCTCCCTGAAGTTGTCTCGATATTGAGACCTTTATTTATATTTGTTATTTTTTAATGACTGGCTCGGTTAACCCGGTAACCCGGAGGCTGGGTTAACCGAGACTCGGATAACCAGGAGTTTACTGTACCAGTCTTTAAAAAGGTGATAAAACGATACATCCACACAGAGGGTGTGCCTCATGGCTCAATACTTGGTCCACTACTATTCTGGGTGTTTTATTTTTATAAATGAATGAATTAAATATGTTAATTTAATTTCCATTAATACTATACAGAAAACAAAATACATACTTTTGAATAAAAAATATAAACTAAGACTAAGAATATAAAAGAACATTTCTCTATTGATTAATTTTATGAAATCAGCAGACATAGGCAAGTGATGTCTGTGTGTCTGCTGGTAGTAGTAATTAAGTAATTAAGTAATTAAGTAATTAATTGTTGTAAATCACTCTACTCACCTTTCTCAAAGTGGTGATTGACGTAACGTCGGAAGTCTTCATACCAAGTGTTGACATCTTTCACCACATCTTTTTGTTTTCGCAAGTTTTTGACAAGTTTGTGAATATTTTTCAATTCAGATGTATAATTCAGTTGACCAAGCAATATAAATGCTTCCTGGCCAGAGTCTGCATAATACCTGGAAGTGTTTGAGTTAGTATAATGTGTAGATTAGTAGATTATACATAGAATTTAATAATTTATATTTACCACAAAGTTTTTAAGAAATGTACAGATTTCTGGGCAGGTCTCGTTAAAATTATCTTCTTGTGAAATTAATAAAATAATATATACTACCTGGCACTATCTTTTACTCATGCTTTTGCCAGGGTGAGAATTAGAGGTGTGCGGATAGTGAAACTGCCGTTCGGATCAGATTTGGGTCGGATAGTTAAGGCTCGGTTCGGATCGGATTGGATAATTAGAGGTTGGATTCGGATATTTTAGGATTCGGATAGATTGACGTTCACGTACTTAATAAATAAATATTAAGGGTGAAGTTATAATTTTCATTTTTATATACATAAACTACAATATGAATTTACAACAGTCTATTTACAACTATGTACACAACTTTTTATATATACACACACATATATATATATATTGTAAACTTGTTCACTTATGAGGGCTACTAATTAATTAATAAATAATATTTAAAATAACATGAGTACCCTATTTTCTTTTTTTTTATATACTCTGTATAGCTCACAAGACTACATCTGAGCCTTAGTATAAAAAAAGGGTACTCATGTTATTTTATATATTATTTATTAATATATATATATATATTAATAATTGAAAATATACTTATTATATACAGGGTGATCAACTCAAGGAGGCCACCATTGGGATATCGGAAACGGTAAGAATTAGAGAAAACTTTAAATGGGGGACATTCCTTTATTTTTTGTGGAAGTTGAAAATATGATTTTAGTTTTTCAAAATTCAGCCGCCATTTTCCAAAATGGCGGCCAACTTTGAAATTTCTTATAGAACACCCTGTATTTTATCATGTTTTCGGATAAAACATGCAATTTAAAAACTTTTTTATTCTTGACATTTTTTCGATAAACCCACTCGTTTAGGAGTTACAGCCTATGGAAAAATGACTTCCGGTGTACATTTTACATCATGTAGCTCCAAAAAAAGTAGGTTTATAGTGAAAATGCGAAGAGAAAATAAGTCAAATAAGTCTTAAAATTGCATCCACATTCCATTAAGACCATAAAATACACAGTTTTCCACTTTTCAAATTTGCCGCCATTTTGGAAAATGGCCGCCATTTTTAAATAATATAATTAATATTTTTAACGAATTTTATGGACTTTTTGGAATGTGGATGCAATTTTAAGACTTATTCGACTTATTTTCTCTTCACATTTTCGCCATAAACCTACTTTTTTTGGAGCTACATGATGTAAAATGTACACCGGAAGTCATTTTTCCATAGGCTGTAACTCCTGAACGAGTGGGTTTATCGAAAAAATGTCTAGAATAAAAAAGTTTTTAAATTGCATGTTCTATCCGAAAAAATGATAAAATACAGGGTGTTCCATAAGAAATTTCAAAGTTGGCCGCCATTTTGGAAAATGGCGGCTGAATTTTGAAAAACTAAAATCATATTTTTAATTGCCACAAAAAATAAAGGAATGTCCCCCATTTAAAGTTTTCTCTAATTCTTACCGTTTCCGATATCCCAATGGTGGCCTCCTTGAGTTGATCACCCTGTATATATATATATATATATATATATATATATATATATATATTGTGTACATAGTTGTAAATAGACTAATGATATGTGGCAACCCTGCATAGTTGACAACAGCCATGACAGCAGCCATTTTGTAATTTGTAAACTCTTCCTCTACACTTGAAAAAGTCCTTCAGGGGACGATATATTGTGTGCACAGTGTTTTTCTACATGTTCTATGGCCTACCTACACTTTGAAGGTAGGTAGGTGCTATCCTCCCTTTTCTACAATTCAAAATCCTGGCCCAGAGCCTTTCCTTGAACAAAACTATATTTTACATAAAATAACTTAATGGATAAAAATACTCTAATTACCTGTCCCTTGCATCTAAGTACTGAACAAGATAGCTGTTGGACGGGAGGAACCATTTGGGATCAAACTGCTGACGAAGACTAAAAACACCATTCATACAGAAACCGCAGAAACAAAATGTCCCAATGATGATCAAGACCTGAGGTAAAAAAACAAATATATTTATACATTCACCATTGAGTATACAATTAACAAGAATAAGACAGAAAGTGGAAATGGGTTTCTTGCACAACATGAACAATCACATCAAGCTTAATAGCGAAAGAGCTTTGTTGTTATCAGGACACATCGAATGAAGGGATTCATTCTTTGCCCATTGCTGAAGGTTTATTCAAACCAAATTATGTCTAGGTCAAGATTGTTTAGTTAAGGATTAAACACATTTTTCAAAAGTATACTGGAATATACCCTACGATAGCAAAAAGTCTCAATTTAACATTGATTTATGTAGTAAAACTTAGTTTATTTCACAGACCAAAAAAATTTACGCTTTGTTATTTGATACCATCATTTAGACATTTGGCTCCATTATTTTAACTAACAGAATATTAGGAGCTAAAACATAAAAATGTTCAACTTTTTTTATTTATAATATAAATTTCAACCTACTTACTTTGAAAGGTTTTGTAAGTACCATTTTTGAATAAATACAATTCATAATAATCATTGAGTAGTGTTTCACACTGGTGTGAGGCTCAGATGTAGTCTTGTGAGTTATACAGAGTATAAAAGGATTTCGTCTTTTTTCTATCCGATGTTCATCCAAAACAAGAAATGCAACAAAAAATGTTGCCTGGTAGATGAATGTAAAGAAGACTCCTGCTGCCGCATACAAGCAAAAAGACTCTAGGGCTGGCAAAATCTGAAAATAACACAGCACATTAGAGCTCATATTGTATTGCGTAAAAGACAAAAAAAAATATAACTGATCTAGAAGCAACTAACCATCAATCTAGAGGTGTGCAAGCGGTTCAAGAGATCGAGCACAAAGTTGGAAAAGCCAGCTCTAGCCTAGCTTTTATGATCCTGATCATAAAACGTGTCTGTAAAGTTTGCGCCATTGAAAAATTCACGCTTTTGACAAGATCGCAGATGACATCGATAACGTTTCCGTGTTTGCAAGAGACAACGAATATCTCTACAATCCGCGGGAGATACTCAGGATTTCGCCGCGGTCGAGGAAGACATTGATAACGTTTTCGTGACTGCGGGAGACGACAATCACAATAAGAGTGATCGAGAATCTCTTGCCAGTTACAGGCCTGTCTCCATAATGTCTGTAATGGGAAAAGTTTTAAAAGCCATAATACCAGCCCAACTGACACAGTATTTGGAGATGAACAGCTTGGTATCAGATGGGCAGTATGGTTTCGGAAAAGGTGAGATTAAGAGATTTGCTGACTTGGTTGGTGAAGCATTTGAGGTGGGTAACACGATAACTCTTACTACGTTTGACTCGAGTCATGTTTTCATTTGTGTTAACCACAATCTTCTACATGGGAAATTAAGGAGTTTGGGAGTAGACAGCGTGGCGCTGAGGACGGTTGACTCCTATCTAGTTGGAAGGCTTCAGGTTTTCTCCGTGGAGGGTGCAACAGCCAAGCCAAAGAGTGTAAAATACAGTGTTCCTCAAGGATCGATTGTAGGTCCGTTGCTATTCCTGGTAATGATTGATGACCTTGATAGAGATGCTTGATGGTGGTGGTGCTTTTTGCCGACGACAAAACCCTGGTGTCACAGGGACCCCAAGTTGAGCTGTCCACCGCAGATGCCAACCAACATCATATTTTGAAATGGACATATAAATACAATTTTAAAAACTAAAATTAATGGTGGAGATTGCTGTTGGTGGATTCCTTTAAAATTATTTTGATTTGTAATTTGCTCTTGGGACTTAAAGTGTTCACCATTTTATTAATAGTTTGTGGTGCAGTTTGTCCAGTGACTACCACAGTTAGTCCCCTGTATTACAGGATCTTGCAGATTAAGGTTGGCTTAAAGTGTGATCTAAGTTGCCAGTGCAAGTACAGAAGTTTAGTTTTCCCTTTTTCAGTTTCAGTAGAAGTTAATTTTCTTTTGAATGTTCATTTTTGTTTCTCTGGCAACTTCAGATATTTTTATCATATCTCAGACTCTGTGGGACCTAGGTTAGGTTTGTCTAACCTTTTCAGGATCCCATGTGTAACCCTGAAGGTAAGAAGGGTGGTCCTACTTTTAGCGAATTTCCCATATAGGGAGTAAGCTATTACCGTAGTACTCATGGTAAGACCTCAACCCAAGACCGATTTACTTTTTCTTTTTGAGGTCCCTAGAGGCCAAAAACACCAACTGTTCAAATATATATATATATATATATATGTGTGTGTGTGTATCCGTTAGCATGATAACTCAAGCAAAAATGATCAGATTTTGATGAAATTTGGTATAAACGTGTAAACCTACATTTATTCAAACAAACAAGTTCGCGAACCAGCATGATCCGACCAAGAGAACAGGGTTTTTTGCGGTTTTGTTGGGTTAAAAATTTGTTTTCCTCATTTTTGACCCTAAAACCATAAAATTTAACAATTTCTTTCCAAACCTTTTTGTAGAGCTTAAAAAAATAAAATAATTTAGTATATTGAAGCGTTATTATGCGCCTAATGGTAACGGAGAAAATTCCAAAAAAATTTAAATTTAAAATGCCCATGTTATTCTTATTGTTTGCTTGATAATGCACACTATTTAAATAAGGATATTTTTAAAGATACATTTTAGTGTAGATCCATTTAGGCAAATGGAAATTCGCTTAGTCTGCAGGTTTGGGTATTTATTTTTTAGTAGTGAACCCCACAGAACCAAAACTAAACTATAGGCCCCCACCAAACCCATTGACTAGGGCGGTGAAGATATGTAGTGTCTAGTGACACTGTATTTTATCCTGGGCTCTGTTTAACTAAGACTACTAGTTCTTAAGACTATCCAAATCAATATTGACCTCTGAAGTATCCTAGCAACCAGACTCAAATGATTCTTGGGACTCCATTGATCGTTTAGGTGGCTTAATTTTTTGTGCTATTCTACATATTTTCTCCGGCAGGAAGTTTGTGTCACATAATAAGTATCTATCAAGTTTCACTATGTTAAACATTAGGGCATTTTTCATTCAGCAGACTATGCAACAAGCAATTTCCCTGATGAAGTAAGTACTTTAGCATAGTCCCAATCTATTGTTGAGATGATGTAATGATATGGGGTTTGTCCGTGAGAGGAGCAAGAGAGAGTTACATCTTTAATTACTGCCAAGCCTAGACTGCATCACAGTTGGCTTTCCTAGGTAAGGACTGAATCAGAGGGAATCAAGAGAGTTCCTCAGGACTGATTGTTCTTGTAAACCTTATGTCACCTGATAAACCTAATTGTAATATAAAATATTTAATAAGCTTACTGTTGTTCCACCTATAGTGGAAGCCACAATGTCAGTGAATGAAGTAACAGTGATCGAAACTCCAGCATGTCTCAAAGCCAGACCTATCTGTACTGGAAGACTGTTCCTGGAATGAGATGCAAATATTTAGCACAAGTCTTTTTACAGAATCAATCATAAATATGTCAGTGATCACTTTGTGAAATTCAAAAATTCACATAAACGATGCCTAAAAATCAAATTAAGCATGACAACCACATGACTATTCAAAAGAACTCACTTTTCATCTTACAATTCACATCAACTGGCATACATATACCATTCATAAACTTGTACACACATGGGAACAAGTCATATATATCACTTCATGAATATATTTATATTTCTTCTTAAGCGCAGCTTTCAAATAAGATTTGAACCACCATCTTCTTTTCTTGCAAGAATTTTAGCACAAATTTTCATTTTTGAGTTTACTAGCCATCATGAAACTAATGAGTGAATAAAACTAATTAGATTAGGGGTTTTAGAGCTTTACTCAATTTTTATTATCAAAGGAACTTAAAAATCACAGGATATATGTGAACCACTCATAACATCATATACAGTGACAATTTATCAAAAGTGTGTCTTTACTACTGAACTTGCCTTTTCTGTTTGTCAGTGAGATGGTTTCTACAAGCCATTATGACAAACATATCATCCACTCCTATTCCCATCAGCAGGAATGGAAGTGACGTGTGGACAGGGCCGTAAAAGATACCAAGTGCCGAACACAGACCACACGCAGACAGAAATGCTAAGCCCACACAAGCCATACCTGCTGCGGCTGGGATAACCTAAACAGACAAACATTACATTATCCATAAGATAAGCCTAAATTATCCTAAAGGGTTTACAGGAAAGAAAGTGACGTGGAGGTAAGATCGTAGAGTATATTTAGTATGCATCAGAATACAATACATCTCAAAATAATCAAAATTTACAGTTACGGTTAACTTGTTTAAGATAAAGCTTATTGTTTTTTTCAAAGAGGCTAAGTTATATTAACATTTAATTTGATTTTAAATAACTTTATATGAAAATAAACAAATATATGCCTAGTCAAATCTCCATTATCCTACCTAAACGGGCAGCGGCAAACTCGAAAAAGCAGGAAGGTCAAATGACATGGAATGTCAGCAAGTTTATAATCATCAAACCAGTTTTTTGGCTGTAGTAGCTATTTAAGGGTTTAAGTTTTTTTAAATTGAAATCACTAAAGTTTTAAGCGTTTAAAGTTTAAGTTTTTAGTGAGTTCACTAAGGTTTTAAGTTTAAGTGATTATCACTAAAGTTTTAAACTTGTGAACTGAACTGAGTTTGAGATTCGAGTTGCACATTCATTCAGCACTATTTATGTTGCTTCTGTATTTCCATAGTTCATACAAAGCAAAGTCAAATAAATAACTGTTTGAATTAAATAAAATAATCTTCTAGCTTGTAACTATTATTATAATTATTAATAATCAACCTCATATAAAGAAAGGATGGTTTTAAGGTAGTGAATTTTGTTAAGTCCAAATAAATCATATTTGATCCAGTCTTCTGCTTGAAGATGGTGGAGCAATTATTGGTGTCTATGTTTGCACCACTCTATCAGCTGACGATAATTACACAACTTAACCTACTAACACAGAAATTATCATCTTATAGCCTACTACTACTATTGATAATATTTCATGATAAATATGCCCTTTTAAATAGCCTAAGTGAAAAATAATCATCATGGTTGACAACTTGAATTTTAAACCAGTGGAACTGACATTTGACATTAAATACCAACCCATCACTAGAATATACTTAAAAGAGTATGAGAAGGATGAGTACTAAACTGATCAAAATTGTATTTCTGATTATTTTATTTAAAAAAAACCAATATATAATTTCCACTCTAGTAAATCTACTGAAACTTACACTGCCCCAGTGATATTGAAGATTTTGTAATTTAATATAACATATAACATAATCCTACAAATAAACTGCTTGGTTTGAATGATTAATCAAATTCATAATTGGTTTTATTGCTGTTTAAGCATTAAAATTAGAGCATTTAATAAAATTAATATTGCAAAATTAATTAAAAAAATATTATTGAAATATACTTACCCTTGCTTCCAAACATGACACTTTTGACAGCACAAAAAGGACAAAAAAGAAGGTGAGAAACACTCCACAAGCTATCTTGAGTATATCTTGGAACATAGCTGCACTGCTTATATCGCCAAAACTGAAAAAAGGTTCTTTCTTGGATTTCAAATTATCTGTAATGGAAAGATTTTGAGAAAAAGTTAGAATATTGCCTCAACTATTAAGTGAATTTTTGTGCCATCAAAGGTTACTAATGACAATGACTTAAAGAACAAGAAACTAGCTAAAATATATAAAGTGGGTGTATTGTCCCAATTTGTATTGACAAATGAGTAATTAATTAACAGATAATTAATTACTCTTTGTAGTGATTTTTTTCATTAAGTAATCTGAAACACGCTCACAACAGTTATTTGTGTTACTAGTGTGCGGAAAGGCACTTTGCGCTCGCATTACACATTGTATTTTTCCTACAGTTACCGTACTATAAAGCATATAAATAATTAGTCTGTCAGACACAAAACAACACATTTTAAGTTAGGTTAAATCCAAGCGTTAAACGAAAATAGAATTATGTTAACATGAAACAACAGGTTAACACGTTCGCTGCTTTGTATATTTTCGTGCATTATTCTAATGGTGCGATACGAGACCCCGAGGTAGGTTAATTTTTAATCTGGTGTTATATGGTACTAATAATTGTTCTGTTGAGGTGGATGATAGTTGGATCTGTTTTGCATAAATTATGGTTTCATAAAATGTAAATACTATAAAGTGTTAATGTATTTGTAATCCACAAGAGATGCTCTTGACTGGCTATTTCTTTTTAAGATTATTCATCACCCTAATAGCTTTTTTCTTCTTAATGAGTACTTTATCTAAATTAGTTTTTGTTGTTGCTCCATATACAGTAGACTCCCTATTATCCGGACACCTTTTAACCGGACAATTTTTATCAGCACATTGGTTTAACCGGACAAGATCGGCAGGAAGTGTGCAGTACTGAAACGACTGTTCTCGTGGGAAAGATTTGAGACCAGTGATCACGTGTCTAAATACAATGCTCTCCTCAATTTAAGTCCACACACACACAGTAAACAGTCCGTTTTAACGAGTTTTCGGGGACGTCGATTTAACTGGAAAAACCGTTATCCAGACTGGCCTCGGTCCCGAGGAGTCTGGTTAAGAGGGAGTCTACTGTAGAACAATTCCATATGAAATATGCAAATGTATTGAGAAATAAACAACTCTCAGAGTGTCTGAACAGCGTATTCTGGATATATGTTGCAGAGCATGGATACTGGTCACCGGAAGATACCTTTTTAGTCACATAATTTACATGGCCCTCCCAAGATAGATATTTATCAATAATTAGTCAAAGAAATTTTGTTTGCTCTACTTGTCTTATTCTTTCTGATTTCACACAAATGTTTGGTTCAAAATTTTGTCTACGTTGTTTAGTGGAAAATTATAGAACATTTGATTTTACAGTATTAATAAGATTATTTTGGTCAAGGAATTCTTTAGTGGATAAGATTATTTTGGTCAAGGAATTCTTTAGTGGATAAAAGACTCTCCTGAGAAAACGTTTCAATCTGTTGTTGTGATTTTCCCGGAATGGTTTGCTAATGAATAATTTAAAAAAATGTATAATGCATTTTAAAGTAAGACATTTTTCAAATTCTGACTTTTTATCTGACAAAATATTAAACTTGGCGTTGGCAGATATTCATAAAGTTTTAGGCATTCATGTTGGCTGAAAATTAAAAAAGGACGAGCATATTCAATTTTTAACAAAAAAGCTTAGCGCTTTTCGTTTTGCATTAAGTGTAGTTAATGATACAACATCTACTGATATTTGTAAACTAGTATAATAGCTATTCGCGATGGCGGTGGATAGGGTGGAGAAGTCAGTTTCTTGTGCGGAATGCAATAAACGAAGATGATTCAGCGCTCGGATGTGAGGGACTTTGTGAAAATTGGTTCCATATTAAGTACTTAAGCTTTTCCAAGAAGAATTATGATAAACTTGTAACTTTGGGTGATGATTCAATGTGGTGCTGCTCACCCTGCAGAAGTGAGGTTAAGTCCATGCTAAAATCACGCCATGAGCAACGAAGTATTGGAAATACCTGACGTAAGTGAGAACTCCAACCAAACCGATTAAAACACGATACTTAAAAAGATAAAATTCTTAAAAGCAAATTTATGCAACTTGAACGTAATTTGTTAAATGTGTTAAGGGCAAGGAATGGCTATGCGGAAAATGACGTCTTCCCATCATCTGCTGTATGTACAATTCCTATTCCTATAGAAAAAAAACAATGTCGTAATCTGTTGTTAACAGACAAGGAAAGTGGATTTGGGAAACAGGAACAATCAAAAGGTACATAAACCAGGAATTGCTTTACGCGGCAAATTTGAGCTTGCCTTACCTTTAAAAACAAACACAAAAAAAAGGCCGGAAACGAAACTGTAGAAACAGCGGAACGGGTGAAAACGGTAATTGAAGTGGAGTTGGTAATTGAAGTGGAGTCAAATGATGGGAATGAACCCGGAAATATTGCAACACATTGTGAGTAGTGGAAGTATTGGAAAAATTGATTTTGCAAGTAAATCAGATCACAACACCATCAAAGGAGTGGAGAAGTGGAGTTCAGAAGTGGGGCGAAAGAAAACTAAGCCTAACTCCATGTCAGGGAAACATTCTGAACGGGATATAGGCCAACGAATCTTTGTTGGTTCAGCAAACCCTAGTGAGGGAGTGTCTGAGGTAACCGTTGTGGAGAAGCACTCTTGGATATTTGTCTCACGTTTGTCAATGAATTTAACACACAACAGTATAGTAGAATATATTAAAGGCATTTGTGGGAATATTCCTGTCTCAGGTGAGGAATTAAAAACTTAATTCCCGGGCTACAAATCATTCAAAGTCAAGGTACCTTGGCACTGCAAGGACAAGATCCTGAGTGCTGAGGCGTGGCTTAGAGGTGTGCTGGTCAGCAAATTTTTATTCCTAAGAAGAAAGTCTGGTGACTAACCCTCCCATACCAGCCAAGGAGGAACTGGCTCCTGGTGGAGGCCTACATTACATGGTGTGGAAGACCCTAAATCGAATTAGGGTCGAGGTACCAAAATGCAAGACAAACATGCAGAAATGGGGTCTCTTACCAGACGAAGAAAACATCTTGTGCGCGTGTGGTGCTGTTCAGAATCCTGCCCATCTGCCCACGCCTAGACCAGTCTTGCACATAGATGATCTTTTACATGCGAATGACAAAGCCATATCGGTAGCTAATTTTTGGAAAAGCGAAGTCTGATTTCCGGACTCGGAAAGTAAGTAAGTCTGGTATTTTTTAGGAGAAGCCTCAAGAACGTAAGAAGTAAGGTAGGCCTAGGCCTAGGCCCTGCTCTTGACCAACCCCCTGTACATAATTTCAGTGTCTCTTATTTGAACGTACAATGCCTTTGGACCAAATGGGATCTGTTGTTGTTATTTGATGAACTGAAGCATTGATGCTTTCTTGAAACAGCTCAACCAGTGTCTGGATTTTGTCACTAAAGTGAACAAACCTACCATCATTGGAGGGGACTTAAACGTACACCTAAACTCCAGATCATCTGAAGAATTTAAACTATTTTGTTATTGAAATGAGGAATGTTACCTTCTGCTGGCCTCATAAAAGACTTCAGTGCCATTTTCTGTGTTCATTGATGAAACGTTCTCCATTGTGTCTAGAAAACTTTGCTCCCAAATCATTCCTTGTCCTGTAGCCTGTATAAAACCAACAAGTAATAACATTTATTTCTATTAATACACTTATTGTTGCAGAATAAGGCAAAACTAGTCAGGTTGCACCTCATTTTACAACAAAAAATTGTGATATTTCAGTTAAAAACCGATCTTTTTGTACTTGGTGTCGTTTAATAGGAAATTTCAAATTCTAAATAAAAGTGTATTCAAATTTTTTCATAATATCAGCCATTTTTTGTAATTTGCATCTAAAAAAATGGCTGCCATTTTGTAAATTTTAATCAAAACAAAACCAAGTAATTTCTTTGTCTAATATGGGTATATTCTATCTTAACATACATACCATATTTCAAAAAGATTGGTTGAATCAATCCAAAGATAAAAATATTCAAGTAAAAAATACAAAATGGCAGATATAATAAAGTAATTTCTTCAATAATGTAATTTTGTGGAAAAATAATATCTTGATTTGTTAATGCCCGTCACCAGTTGATGGAGGTAAATAAGGAAAGGTGTTTTTATACGTAAAATGTGCTTAAGAGGTGGAGGGAGTTTTGAGATGGTTGTTCCTCAAGTTTAGTTTCAGTCATAGATTTAAGTTTGGAAAATTTGCATTTGTTTGGCGGTGTGACTGAACAAGAAATTTTCAAACTGACTGTGGACATTTGTAAGACAACCAATAACAACGGCGAACCCTGCTATTCTTCAACACACTAATCCGCAAGCAAAGTTTTTACTTTAATATTCCCATCAAACATTTTGCTACAAAAATATTTGAGTTCCACAAAAAGACAAAAGCTAAAATCATGATTGTAGTAAGCAATGAATCGTCTACCATTGTTCTAAGAGGAGGTCTTTCTTATTTCGAGTTTGTTGGAAGGATTAGAAAACATCTAGGCAACCTGGTGAGGACTTTCTATGTCGCTGGAAAAAAATTCGCATCAGCGTCAACCCTAAACAAAACCACAAGTGACAGTGGAGAAGGTCCTGTATCATTCAATAGTAATGTAAATAGTAGCAGTAGTGAACATGTATCCCAACTTGACTCCAATCCCACCCTGACTCCCCTCACTTTAAACTGTCTACACCCACTTATCAACCTAACAACCTAGATAAGTTGGAAAGTAAGAGTTATCAGAGTAATGTGAACTTAAATATTCAAGGCGGAATTGCTAATAAGCTCAATAATCTTAATGTCATTTTACAGAACACAAATATAAATGTTGTCTTGTAGAGCATTGGCTAAAACCTGATCACATAGCTGTTCTTAACGCCTTAAATTCTTTTAGCTTAGCTTTTTTTACCGTAGAAAAGAAGGTTTACATGGTGGATCTTGTAATTTGGTTAGATTTGATGCATTAGTTAAGGATAGAACTGCTCCACTGTACGGTCTCCGTTCCAAATTGGCCATATTAATTCCTTGGAAATGGTAAAAAAGCGTTTCCTTCGCCTGGTTGGTGTTCGAGCAGGGATTTGCTATACAGATGTAAATACTGATCTGGTTGCAGCTCAAATACAATTGCTGCCCCTTTCATCAAGACGAACATTGGTCCTGTTTTTCCTGTACAAAATTGTCAATTACCTGGTGGACTACCTCGAGATTCTTCAATTGTTGAACTTTCAGGTTCCTCAGAGAACACGGCTACAGAACGTCTTTGCCAAGCTGCACTACCCTACCTCATACATGTACCAGAGTCCTGTACCTCATCTTATGCGTCTCGGAAACAACGCCCACCTGGAGTTCTTCGGAGTTGGTCATGCTGCCTTCAGAAGAGATGCATTTTTGAGTGTTGTGAACCATGCATGTAGTGAGTCAACGCAGTGTGCACCTTGTGTTTTATTTATGATCAAGCTTGGTTAAATTATAAATTATCTCTCGTTCATGTTGATCCTGTTCTTGTGGTCAGAGTCTACTTGTTACTATTGTATGCACTATTTATTAGTGTTGTTATTATGTCTTGTTTATTATGTATCGTATGCATCTTGTGTCTCATTTCAGTTGTATGTCTTTGCTCCTAAACCACCTGTAATTTTTCTTGTAATGCTAGCTTCTTTCTTTTTTTTAACTCTTTTATAAATGATGTATTGATTTAATTTTAGTAATTTTATGTGGTCTTTTTAGTCTTAAGTTTTGTTTTTAGTTTTAGTACTCTACTTTATGACAATTTCACCTGTTACGTCAGCTTTGCTGAATTTTGTAATGTGAAAATAAAGGATTGACTATTAATGACTGTCTTGCAGAGAACTGGAAGGGAACCTGCAATCGGCTTATATCAGGTAAATGTGTACAACCTTTAGCAAACTCCCTATGTATGTACTTTTCTACCAAACAGTCAATAAGAGATAATGCAAATGTGGTAGGTATTTTCAAGCAGGATAGTAAAAACAAAAACATTAATTTCTATTCTGTACTTTTTCTAAACACGTCTACCAACTGGCAATAGATTTCAATGAGGGTTGACCCCCTTCCAACATAAACCCATTCAATTAACACGAGGAGTGTGGTTTTCCCCATACAATTATTGGTTGGGACTTACTTTACATAGGGGTGGAACTAGAGGGAAGTAAAAACACAGCACAGGTTTCACATTTGAAATAGCTAGATTTCCTGCGGCTAGATATTGGTGGAGATCTTAATTTATAGACAGCCCTAGTATCTTTATTAAATATGGGAGTTTTGAAATGTTATTGTAGACTTTAAAAGTTTTACCAAAGCTATAGTTGTTTGTCCTAACAGCTATTCTGAGTATACATGAGTCAATCAATTTTCGGCTTGGGTCTAAGTATAAATTTATCCTCATTATAAACTTGCTTGAACAAATACTTAACAAAGAAGCATAACATTTGCTTAGTCTGAATGTTTGATTTATTTGATATATTTTTATTTGAATGTTTTTGCTAATTTAGAGTCTCGATTGATCGGCCCCTTTGTTTTTGTCATAATGCATTTTCCAGAAAATGTTAATCCTTACACAATTATTATTGAGTTTCTATTATTCATCTATCTTGTTATCCGTCCTGGTTCCAGGTAAACAGGGGATGTTAATACAGTTTTCACTGTGTTGCAAAGTTTCTATTCATGTGAGCCAGACTGTCATGATTACCACTTTATCTTTACTGCTATTGTAAGGAAATCTCACCCAGTCTGCTGTGCCACCATCATTGCCGACCAACTCCATATCAACAGCAGAGAAGTTAACATGCACCATCCACTGACTTAGTACAGATGAGGCAGAAACTATGATACCTGACTCATTGCGCACTATCCCTCCAAGAAGATGTGTGTACTCCATACTGAGCCCCAGAACTGGACTGTAACAATTCATCTTGATAAGAAAAGAATTATTCAGATAACTTTTTAAAAACACAATTATAAAATAAGAAAAATTCAAAGCATCGCATATTAATATTTAACAAAAACATGAACTGTTAAAATTTGTAATTTCTTAAAATGTTCTTTTGCCGAATCATCTCGTTTAAGTTTGAGCATAATTCTGATAGCCTCTTTTTGCTGTTTCAAAATGCTATCCATATTTTTTTATTTTTTTTGACCCATACAATGCTAAACGGATTGAAAGATGAGAGTGAATATGAGCAAAATATATACTTTTTAGGGTTTTCAAATCACAATAACACATGTTTGATAATGCAAAGATTCCAGAGTTAACTTTGATTAAAACTTTCTGTGTGTGTGTTTATCCCAATTCAAGTTTCCATCAATTGTTAAACCCAAAAAGTTGATTTGATTTTTCCTTTTGAATGTTATTTGAGTTGTAAGTTATTGCTGGTTCTTTTGTGATTTTGTTCTGTGCTGTTTTAAAATTTATAAATTTAGTTTGATGTGAATTTAATAATAAGTTATGATTGTAGGAATAGTTTCCAATATTATCTAATTCTACATAATGTAAACTTACTTTATTACTTTATTTAAAATCTTAACTTACTTTATAAAAAAAAAAACTATCAATTAAAAAACAAATAGAATAGCACCATGAAGACTCACCTAATTGTTGTCTGATTGAGGGCAAATATTATGTCTTCTTTAGTTATACTTTCGATTTCTTGTTCATCGTACTTCCAAAATTCTAGAATGCTATGCTCATAACAGCCTGTACTAAAACTGCTGACAATAGTGCAGAAAAGGGTTTTTGGGAGATGTACACTGGGCTCAAAATCAAACAAACCACCTCCAACGTCCAAGTGGCTGTCTTCATCTTCTAGGTCATCGGTAAGGTAGACGTTTGAACTTCTTCTTCGTCGTTTGTTTATCTGAACAACTGGGACCCTAGAAAATTGCTGACAAATTATACATATAATATGTAACAATTAGTAATTGATTTACCACAATTTTATAGAATGCCAGAAAGTGATCCAAGTTCAGAAAGGTGTATAAAATATCCTTAAGCTTGACAGACTTGTATTTTTCATTGCACAAATAATTACTGTAACTAATTTCTATGCAGTGAAAATAATGTTTGTAGGGTACAGAAGGTAATAATGTAGTTGCATTAAATATAACTAATATTTTAGCTTGTTAAATGTACACTGTGTTTAGGAATAATATTGTTTTGTTTACTATTTTATTTTAGCTAGGAAATAGTTTTAAAATATAGCATTTTAAACATAAACATTCTTTTTTAATGTTTGTTTGTGGATATATTTTACATGTTCTTTGTGTTAAATAAATGAGGAATTGTTTGATTTGATTAGTTGTGCATAATATGTTTTTAGATATAAGATAAATAAGCAATTTGTAAAATCTGGAAGACAAGGATCATCTTGGGTAAGGAACTTTGTTTATTTAGTACTTTTATGTAAACTTGCATTGGAATGTTGTGTTGTACTTGTACTTCAGCCTGGTTTACAAGTAAAAATGATTATATGGAAATGGTTTCATTATTGTATATTTGTTATTTACAACCTTACCTGAAGCAGACATCCTCCCATGTAACATTCTTTTGTGAGCTTCCTACCACCTGATTCCTGATTTTGACTAACTGAAAACATTCACATCTGTTACAGCAAAAATACAGTCTTAACCCTATAAAACATGTTAAATCAAATGTATACAACAATTTAAAAAAATATATTTAAAAACACAAGTGTTACAGGTCTGTTCCAGAGATTTTTATTAGATTTTGCAAATATTTGTACATTTTACTTGCTTTTCAACAACATAAGTTTGGGCATTGTACAATTGAATATTGTTGTACTTATATTTTCCCTCAGTAACTTAACACATTCACTGCAGCCCATCAATGGCAGCGTATCCCCGGTGCGGCTTAGCATCAAACGAAACCGATAGCCGGATGATTGGCTTTCAAATTTCGGTCTGACAAAAAGCAAATAACGTGTGGTAATGTATTGCATTACGACTAGAGTCGACGTAGTTTGCTACACCCACAGATAGCAGCACTGATTGGAACGTAGCCGGTTTTATTGTATTGCCAATTGGAGGGAGAAAGACAGGACCAAGCTGATTTCTAAGCTTGCCAGACGGAGATTTTACGGGGAAATTTACTAGCAATCTAAACCACAACAAAACGCATGTCACACACTACACGCTAACACCATAGGTCCGTCTTCGACCGACGCTAGGCACAAACTGAGCAACATTTCATTTAGTGAGTCGGTGGCTCAGTCGGTAGCGTCGCAGACTTCGGGCTCAAGGCAGCGATGTCATGGGTTCGGATCCTGGTCACTGCCACTAAAATTTATCAGTACAGTTCACCTTTGTACTGTACCGGCTCACTCCTTGCTTTGCTGTAAACGTTCCACGCATGGGCGGTTAGTCTATGTGGACGGGCAAATGCAAGGTTAAAAGAGGCCACCAAACTCTTAAAAAAAAAAAAAAAAAAAAAAAACAGATTGATGCACTGCAATGTGGGTATGGGTGGGTCAGAACTGACCGTGTGACGGTTGCGATGACCGTGGGTCACGCAGGCGAGCGGGGCCACCTAGAGGGGCACCGCGGCTTTGGAAGGTATTATTTAATATACAACTCGTACTATTACTACTTTTACGTCTGGCATGTGACTTGTTGGCAATAATGCGAGTCTGAGACACACACACTGCGTATTCTTCCACACGCCCCACCTACACTTGTTTGTTTCTAACCTCAAAGCTCAAACTCTTACGTCAACTCATAGTCGTTTCGTGATATACGTTGTGAGTCGCAAATTCAATGTTTTTAGTAATTTAGTTCAGTGTAGTTGCTACGTTTATAAAAAATACTTGCAAAACGTTCGATACTGATATATTGGGCGTTGGGTCTATTGACGTAAACCCCCCTTTTTTGGGGAGGGGGCGAAAATTTAAATCTCGCCCCGGGTGTCTATTACTCTCAGGGTGGCCCTGTTGGTCAATATCATAACATGTTAAATAGTATCCGTTTGGGAAGTATATAATAAAAAAGTATATAAAAAGTATATAAGTATAAAATTGGGAAGTATATAAAAAAGTGTAATCACTTTTTTCATTGGTATTTTACTGTTCTTTGTTGCATGTGTTTTTTACAGTTAAGTTATATAAAAAAAAAAAATAATAACCTCTGTTATTGTTGTAATCTTAGATAACATTATTATTTTTGTTGTATTTGTGTATTGTATCAATAGTGAATAGACTGAATAGACTCTGCCAGTAACAACATCGTAAAATTGCATGTAGGCCTACCTAAAGATTTCCTCGCACGTGCGTGTGCACAAGTGGATGTGAAATATTTAGCATGATGTTGCATGAAATAAAGGTTTTTGAATTGAATTGAATTGAATAATATAGTTTCCTCTTTGTAACTAGACTTAAAGCTAAATTTATGGATGAATTACAGACACAACTATTTTCAGCAAATTTGTGGAGCTATCATCAGGCGGTAAAAAAGGGAGTTTTACTTCTTCATATGAAGAGTGTCACATTTAACACGTAAAAATAAAGAGGACACAAACACGGAACACATTTCTGCAAACTGAACAGTCATCATAACAGACAACGCTAACCCGACGAAGTTTTAAGTCCAGAAACATATCCATAGTACACCATCATAAGAGTGGAAATATCTACTGATATGGATAGATCAGGTATTGTAATATCTGTTATGTTTATTATATCTGGTGTAAAATCGCATTGATAGTTTGTGATCAATAACAGCATATTGTTAGTGATGCTACACATTTTTTCTGGAAATTCTCTGGTTTTTTATAAACAAGTGGCATTACAAAATAAATAGATAGTTGGGTGGAAGAATACATAGTTCTAAGTGAAGAATCTTGAACATCTTGAACATTTTAATTGACTTGGGAAAAGTTACCAGAATATAATTCTATGGCAAATCAGGTATTGATTAATTTGCATAGGAGACTTGTTAGCAAATTTCCCTATAGGGAAGTAGCTATTACCGTATGTCTCATGGTAAGAATTAAGCCTGGAACGGATTTACTTTTTCATTTTGATGTCCCCTGGGGCCAAAAACACCATTTGTTCAAGTTTTTATATATGCATATACAGGGTGTTCAAAAAGGCTGGGGACATATTTAACCTAGTGATTCCTTGGGTCAAAATAAAGAGAAGTCGAGAATAACATGTTTCCCAAAACCGCTTCCTAACCAGATATCCGCCATTTTGTATTTTTTGCATAAACATTTTTATCTTTTAATATTTTTAACCGATCTTCATGAAACTTTTAAGTAATGTATGTGAAGGTAGAAGAGACCCATGTTAGAAAAAAGATTATTTTGATTCAACCTAAAATTTCAAAATGGCGGCCATTTAAAATTTTTAAACTTAAATTAATTTCAAATGGCTGGTTTTATGAAAAAATGTCAAGAACACTTTTATTTAGCATTTTTATTCATCTATCAAACGATACCAAATTCAAAAATATTGAATGAGAAATATTTAGCTGAAATATTACGATTTTTATTTGTAAAATGGGGCAAACCTGACTAGCTTCTGCCTTATTCTACCCTAACTAAAAATCGTAATATCATGGAATATTATAGTATGTTACTCTTGATTTTCAGTATATCGGTTTTTTTGTCCTAGGACGCTAGGCAGGAGCCCGGAATTGTTTTTAACATTACTTCAGGCTAGACCTAGGGGTTGCGGCATTATTACATAGATAAAATCCATAGGTGATTTGGCGGAATTCGAGCCCGGGACCTCTGGAACCGAAGTCCCGCGCCCTAAACTCAAACTCAAACTCTTTATTTGCCATAAAAAACATTACAAATTTGAGCATAGCTCATGTAACAGATGGCATGTCAATTATAACTAGAGTGTAAATTAATTATTACAATTAATTACAATTACAATTATTACAATTAATTATTTAAAAATCAAATATAATGGATAGTCTAACAAAAATGAGAATATATACAGTACAACACCCCTGACTCAGACAGATGTGCTCATTTAAAAACAAAATCGTCCACTTTATAAGGACATGTTGCAGCTAGATGAGTTTCCAGTTTTTTTAAAAATGTGTTAGTTTTTTTTTCTTTTTTTATCTCTGGTGGAAGGTGATTAAACAGTTTAATTGCCATGTAATATGGACCCTTCTCCAAAAGAGACAATCTATGTTTAGGGTACCGCAGAGTGTCTGTGTTTATTGTACCCTGAGTCCCCAGACTGTTATTTGAAAAATATTGTTGATGTTTTTTAAAGAATTTCAGAACTTCAAAAATATAAAGAGCTGGTACAGTTAATAGTTTAGAATTTTTGAAATATTGTTTACATGATTTTCCAAATTTTAGTTTAAACATTGCTCGAATGGCCTCTTTTTGTAACTTGAATATCTTGTCAATTACTGATGTCCCACCCCAAAGGATGATGCTGTATCTAACAATTGATAAAAAATAACCATGATAAACCTGAAGACATGTCTTTATATCTGAGATGTTGGCAATAGTTCTAATAGCATGAAGAGATTTATTAAGTTTTTTTTTTGTATGGCCAGAATTTGATCATGCCATTTTAAGTTGTCCTGAAGTGTAGAACCTAGAAAGTTCACACTAAGGGAATTTTCACAAAGTTCTTCATTTGGCATGAGGAATTCCTCATTTATTTGTTTGTTTCTATTGTTAGAAGTGAAAGCTAAGATTTTTGTTTTGGAGCAATTCAAACTAAGACAGTTTTTGGATAGCCAGTCAGATATTTCTTGGAGAGTATTTAAAAGCTTTACTTTTGTTATTTGTTTGTTTTGACCCATAATTATTGCTGTAGTGTCGTCTGCAAAAAGGTAAAGTGGAGTATTAATGTTGATTGGCAAATCATTAATGTACAACAGAAACAATACTGGCCCTAAAATAGATCCCTGCGGCACCCCACAGCCTAATCACTAGACCAGCTCGCTTTCCGATATATCAGCCTTAGGAGCTCAAATGATTAAGGTTTTGTATACTAGTGAAGACATTGTTCTCAAAAAAATCATTTGTAACCCTATAACATTTTAGGTAGTAGGTAAATAAGTTTGTTAAATAGTAAAATCCAATAAGGTGCTGACTAGTTGTGTTGCAAGCTTAACATTGTCATACTGCCGTCCCATTAGTCATAGTGCTATTGTTGTTTGTTTTATGATATCCTTGTTTTGTGTCCCCTGTTGCATATTTATTTATTTTGATGTGTGACGTGTTGCATGCTTTGACAATCTTGAGCTTACAACAAAACTACTTGTCACCTTGTTAATGGAAATGTTGACTACAGAGAGAGGTAAGATCATGTAAGGAGTCCAAACAGCTGACTATACCTGCTGCAACACATGGGGTTGAAGTACATCAGGTGCTGTGAGCATCACTGTTTGGATGCGATACCCTTCTCCAAACCCACTCATGAACCAATCTGTGTCCCTCTTAAACTCTGATTCTGGTGGAATCCACAGCTTCATCGGATTTTTTTCTTGGTGGAAATTGAGTAAACCGGTACAGCACGCTAACGTAAGAAGCAACGACAGAGACACAAACTTCCACGGATGGTTTGACACCAAGATTCCATAACTGTAACAAAGATCGTTTCATATTAGGTATAAGCAAAAGAGTCTAAAGTATAGTACATATACATATTAATTCAGATGATCTTTCATTGTATTAATGGATTAATTAATGGAGGAAATAGACAGAAAATAGAAAAAAAAAACATTTTTTAATTTGTAACTGCATATAGTTCTAAAAGTCATGGTTTCATGTCAAGACAATTTCAAAAACTACTCCCGGTGTACATTTTGCATCGTAGCTAATAAAAGAGTAGGTTTAGACAAAAAATGTGAAGAATACATAAGTCGTCAAATTGCATCAACATTCCAAAAAGACCATAAAATATGTGAAAAATATTAATTCTATTATTTCAAAATTTGCGGCCAAAAATGTGTATTTTATGGTCTTTATGGAATGTAGATGCAATTTTAAGACTTATTTTCCCTTAGCATTTTGGCTTGTTTAGGAGCTACATGATGCAAAATGTACACCGGAAGTCATTTTTTCATGGGCTGTAACTAGGCCTAGTAAAAGAGTGGGTTTACAGAACAAGTGTAAAAAATAAAAGTTTTTAAATTGCATGTTCTACCTATTCAAAAACATGAAAAATATATGGGTTTTCCATAGGAAATTTCAAAGTTTGCTGCCATGTTGGAAAATGGCGGCTGAATTTGGAAAAACTAAATTCATATTTTTAACTGCCACAAAAAAGTAAAGGAATGTCATTTAAAGTTTTCTCTAATTCTCTAACGTTTCTGATATCCCAATGGTGGCCTTCTTGAGTTGATCACCCTGTATATGTGTCCGTTAGCACGATAACTCGAGCAAAAATGATTCGATTTTGATTAAGTTTGAGTATAAACGTGTAAACATACATTTATTCGAACAAGTTTGTGAACCAGCATGATCGGACTATGGGAACAGGGGTTTATGGGGGTTTTATGGGGTAAAAATAGGTTTTTTCCATTTTCACCCTAAAAACATAAGGCCCATTCTACACGAACACCCCCTTTAAACCCAGAATGTGTCAGGGCCACACACTTCACAGGGCCCATTGCGTTAAATTGGTTTGTTTACACAAGCGGGATTCACGACCCGGGTGGACGCGTCAGTAGGCAGGAGCCGCGTCAGTTGACGTCGATGTCGGCGTCAATCCCGCATCGGGAATCCCTCCAGCCATTCTACACGTAGCGATATCACCGCGCCCAGGAGCTTACTTCACATGATATTATCCAGTTACGTTTAAGTTGGTCCAACACAGTGCGGTGTAATATTTGATCATAAATGAGACATTAAATTAGTTTTCATATGTTTACATTTTGTATTTCTTTAGTCAAATAATTGGTCAGCTTCAGATAGTAACTTAAGTAATGTGTTTGACATAAAGTAGGCTACATTTAGTTTATTTACATTAATTACAATAGATATTCATTTTTAATACCAAAGTGAATTTAAAAATCACAATATGACAACTAGAATAGGTTCTATAGATAAGCGATTTTGAATAAACAGAAGTTGAAGTAAGCTATATTTCAAAACAATGTGAATAAATAACAAAGAAAAGAACAGCTTGGCCAAAATTAATAGCTTGAGCTTGATAACTCCAAATATAAAAACTAAGCTCCACCCCACCTCATCCCGCGTCTACGCGACGGGGATCCTGCCACGTGTAGTTTGCACAAAATGTTGGTGCGTTCACGCGGGAATCCCGTAGCGGGTTTCACGCTCGTGTAGAATGGGCCTAAAGTTTTGCAATTTCAAACCTAAGTAATTATTAAAATTAATGATATTTAAATAGGAAATAAATCTGAAAATTGTAAGGGAATAATTTAGTGGAATTCCAGCCAGGTAGATGGAAATTCGCTTGGTCTACAGATTTGCTGTGGCGAGGGTATTTTTTATATACAGCATTAAATGTTTCTATTGGTATTAAACGCATATCAAAATTGTGTATGACCAACATTTGTTCTATTAAATTTCTTTTTATCCTCACTTCATTCAGTTATTATATCATACAATCATACTATGCTCAATGATTAAATCCATAGCCCACTTATGGTAATTAATTACCGCAGTTGGTTAATTGTCCATTGCAACAGACTGGATAAAGTAGCCCTGCTAATTTACTACAACTGGCTCTATTAATGATTGAACTAGGGTCACAAATGGAAGCCTAATTGATTAATTAGTCCAAGGAACATCCAGGTTAACTCTGACCTTCAATCGTTGATTAAGTAACTTGAGATATCTTGATAAAGATACCATATTGTTTTGAAATTCTATGTATCTATATGAAAATTGCTCTGTCTAAATTTGTATTGCTCCAATTGATTGAACATTAAATTTTTCAAGGTGCAATTATCTGGATATGAAATAAATTACATTTTTTATGAAGATTATTTGAGTTGGGGTGACATTTAATTTTAAATAACTTCTTGATCAGCAACAAAAAGTAAAGTTGATTTAATTTTAGATAAGCCTATACAAATTTTCTATTGTATGCAAGCACGTTCGTAGTTTTGTATCTTCTTTCAATTTTTAAAATATATTCTTGAGTGTGGCAGATTGCGTGAAAATATAATAATAATATCTATGGTTCTTACCGTCAACGCAATCAGGAGTAATATTCCACTACGGCCGTTTCGGAGATGACTCCATCGTCAGGTGCGTAGTGGTACACTAAACTATAGTCTTGTCACACTTAACACGAGTTTTCTTCATTTGCATTGCGTCAGGGGTTGAATAAATAATACACATATATGTATAGGACGGACACACGAAAACATTTAGAGCACGTGCACGGCTTGAAAACTGACGATCGACTCAAGTCAGTCGGTCGTCAGTTTTCAAGCCGTGCATGTGCTCTAAATGTTTTCATGTATTCGTGTTTTCGTGTGTCCGTCCTGTCCATATATGTGTATTATTTATTCAACCCCTGACGCAATGCAAATGAAGAAAACTCGTGTTAAATGTGACAAGACTATAGTTTAGTGTACCACTACGCACCTGACGATGGAGTCATCTCCGAAACGGCCGTAGTGGAATATTACTCCTGATTGCGTTGACGGTAAGAACCATAGATATTATTATTATAATTTTTAAAAGAATAGGTACGGGAATCACAGGTTAATTTTATCCACGAGAAAACTGATATGATGACTTCCTAACTTGAGCCTAAAATATAAAAAAATCCCTATCTTTTTTACGAAACTGCTTAACAACCTATCGTGGCTTTACTCCTGAAAATTTAAGTTTAACATATGTGTTTAACAAATTAATAAAACCACTGTTCACTTTTCCCTTAGTTAGTTGTATGAAATTCAAAAGTATTCATCTGTTTAAATATAAATTAGGATAGAGACCACTGGGGCAGAGTCCTGAGGAGTTTTTCAAAATTTTATTTCACACAATCCTTCCCGGTGGTCAACTTGTCAAAGTTTCATCAAAATCGGATGACCGGTTTGTTAACACATAAAGTACAAACATACAAACAGACATACAGTGGATTTTATATAGATGTGAAATGACTGGGTTTCTTTTTCCAACAATGAAAATTAAATGTCAGACAGCAATATCAAATTTTTACCTTCTGGTTTGTAGATTGATTTTTATGGGTAGGCCTAATTGTGTTAGTAATTGTTTGTTGTGAATTATCATGTCAGATTTATTTCCTACTAGTGTAAATGTTGCTTGAACTTAAGCAACTGCAAAGTATTACAGGAGTTATTTCAAAACGAATAACAGTCATAATTTCTGTTGAGTTTAAAAGAGTCAACTCAAAGATTATGTAACCAATAGAAATAGAAATACTCACGATGTACATAACAGTACGATATAATTAACATTTCTTGTAAATATTTTATCATTTTTCAAAAGCTGATCGTGTTTTCTATAAATGTTTCCCGACTTATCCAGAGCTGCATAAGGTTGTCCATGTTAATCTTCGTTATTTGTTTATTTATTTAAATGCTACAATACAGACTTATGTCCAATTAAACATAGGGACTTCTTTGTGACGATTTTATTTGCTTCAATTGGCATTCTTTTGGTTAGTTGCTGTAATAACGTCAATTATACGAGGGCGGTTTTTTATGTAAGGGCCGGTTACGTGTATAAATCCGTAGTTGGGGGTGGCTGTGGCAATGGCGGATCGTACTGAAGTGATAGTGTGTCCCTGTTGCAATAAATTGTGCGAGGATAAGGAAAAAGCGCTTTTTTGTGATGGAATGTGCGGTTCCTGGCACCACGCAAAGTGCGTCAACATTTCTATCAAGAAATACAATGAAATATGTAAGCTAGAAGACGTAATTAAGTGGTTTTGCGTGAGGTGCGATGATAGGGTGAAGAACATGATCGTACTGGACAGAAAGCAACCGGGTATCATCAATGAGATATCAGAGATCAAGGAACACGTAAGTCAGTTTACGAAGCTTGGACAAAAATTGGAAAGAAAAATTAACATTCTTATCAACTATAGCCTTAAAAACAAAATTGGAATAAATCATCTATTAAATTCACACAAGCCAGAACTCTCCTTAACTCTGAATGAAACTGACATGTCTTGTCTTGATGTCGATGTCGAGGCAGTTTTGGCAGATGCTGGAGCATCGAACACGCAAACTGTCGGTCTACGTCCACGGAATGAACCGGAGCGGGTCAACGGACTGGACCGAGACCAACCCGGAGTAAATGGATCCGAAAGGAGTGAAGCTGAATCTGGAATGGGAATGGTTGTACGAACTGAAACTGAAAGTGAAAATGAAATTTACGTGGCTGCGGATGTTGGGGACAACACCACTCGTGCAGAAGATACAGTTTTTTTAACCTCAAAAGACTTAACCCCAAACAAAAAACTTACTTATGCAAAAGCTTTAGGGAGTAAAAAAACTAAAGGAAAAGTGGTGGAAAGTGCTAAGTCTAAAGTATTAAACAGACAGGAAGTCATTATAGGGACTTGTGGGGAGCAAACTAATCTTAAACCTGCCGGAAATCAAGCTTTGTTCTTTATATCAAGATTGTCACCAAATACGACTAAAGAAGGACTATCCCAATTTTTGGGTGATAAGGGTGTAACTGACTGTGAGTGCACTGAACTTGGATCAAGGTTCAAATCATATAAATCCTTCAAGATAGCACTGCCTGAAAACCTAGCTGACGTGATTCTCAATCCCAAGTTCTGGCCTAAGGGAATCCTGGTAAGAAATTTCATTCCCAAAAAACGAAGTTCTGTACTACCCCACTCTTTTTTAGGGAGGACTATTTACAGGTCAGTGGTAAAATAGCAAACCTTGTGTTACCTAACCTAAAAGATGGACCTAGGCTAGAGACTGATAGTGATAGTTGTAGTCCCCTCGAATCAGACCCCCAGACTTGTAATAGTAGGCCTAGGCCTCTTAGTGAAAATAATATTGTGTTGAATACAGAGCTGTCCCATTCCACTAATTTTAAAGTAGCTGCGTTAAATGTTCAATGTTTAAGGAACAAAAGTGAAACACTGTCTATATTTTTACATGAAGTTAAGTCTGACTTTCTTTGTTTAACGGAACATTGGTTAACATCGGATGAGAGTGACTGTTATAAGAATCTGCTTGACTTAAAACTTGCTAACATTTACTGTCGTAAAATTCATAAAAATGGAGGTACTGCCATATTTGCCAAGTCAAACTATGAATGCAGGAAAATTGACCTCGATACCTTTTGTCTAGAACTTGACTTTGAAGTAGCAGCTATTCTGATTGAAAATACTGGTACCATATTATTGTGTGTCTACAGATCCCCTAACGGGAATTTCAATAGCTTTATTGACCAACTGGACCAATGCCTGACTCATGTCTCGGGCCTCAATCCAAGAAACCTGATTTTGTGCGGGGATTTTAATATCCATCTTGAGTGTCCGTCTACTGAGGAGTCAATCTTTGTAAACCTACTCAGATCCTACGGACTGTATGTGGCATCCCGTCAACCAACAAGAGGGACGGCGTGTCTTGATTCTGTGGCGTCAAACTTCGACTCTTGGAAGGTGAAAGCTGAGGTTGTTCCATCGCTCGTGGCCGATCACGATGGTGCTGTGATCCTGAGTGTGAATTGCTCTGAGGTAAGCCTTAATTCTAACCCTTCTTGGCTTAAGGACTACTCTATCATAAAGCGACCCATCTGTATGGAAAATTTGCCTCTGTTTAGGTATGAGCTCTCTAATGTAGATTGGAGTACCCTGTACACATTGACCGAGCCTAAACTTGCTTTTGAGCTTTTCTCTAGTATATTTTTTGATGAATTTGATCATGTTTTTCCAGCCAAATTATATAACCCCAAGAGTAAAGTCTGTTCCGTTGGCTCTGGTTCAAGGCATAACAAATCAGCCAATTGTTGGTACACCCCTGAACTGAGGAGGATGAGAAATTACATGGCTTTTGTTCATGACCTGTATAAGGGCTCCAGTGATATGTGTAGGAAAGGGCAGCTCTATTCTCTTTATTTGGAGATCAAGAGGAACTATAGGGTTAGAGTTAATGTGGCCAAGAAATCCTTTAATGCAGAATCCATCCTTAGTGCCCCTAACCCATGTAAAGCTGCGTGGGACATTATCAATAAAGAAAGAGCGCCAGGTCCCGGGCCTAAAATCCAAGCATCCCCTGATGAGTTAAATGAATATTTTACAAGTGTGGCTGGAAACATCATCTCTGATCTACCTGTGTTGCAGACGGATCCTCTGGATTCTGTGCCGGACTACTCCTCCGTCCATTCATTTACCTGCTGGAATAGGGTGAGTGTAAGAGAGATATCCCAAATGATTAAGAATTTCAAAGACTCCAAGAGCCAAGATGTCTATGGCCTTTCTACACATGTTCTCAGGGCTGTTGCAGATCTCGTGGCCGTTCCTCTCACGCACCTGGTCAACTTGTGCCTGGCTCATGGATTTTTTCCGGACTCTCTAAAGAAGGCCCGTACTGTGCCCATCTTCAAGAAAGGGAACCCTACACTGATGGAAAATTTTCGCCCCATTTCTATCCTCCCTATCTTTTCTAAGGTGATGGAGACTGTGATGAAGAGACAACTCCTCTCATACTTTGAAAATAATGGCCTACTGGTGGACTCACAGCATGGCTTTCGTAGTGGTCGATCTACCACCTCCGCACTCCTGAGCCTGGTCGACACCATATCCCAGGCCTTTGAGGAAAATGAATCGGTCCACCTCAGCCTTTGTGACCTCAGCAAGGCTTTCGATGTTGTGTCACATGACATCCTTCTGGCCAAGCTGAGAAAATATGGTATCGGTGGCGCAGTTTTCTGCTCTCTTGCGGACTACCTTGGCAACCGCAAACAAATAGTAACAATTATGGGTGCTTCTTCTGCTATAGGCTCTCTTCCCCATGGAGTTCCGCAGGGATCGGTCCTGGGCCCTCTTCTCTTCACAATAATGATTAATGACCTTGCTACAACCAGCCATGCCCTCCTTTTTGCAGATGATACCACCTTGGTCACAAAGGGGAAGAACATCGACCCGCTGCTGGAGGAGGCAGACAACACCCTGAGGCTGGCCAAGGACTGGTTTATAGCCAACAAGCTTAAGATCAACGAGGAGAAGACTCAGATCCTTTTATGTTCCTTGAAGATCGGTCTTGAGGAAAACAGCGTGAAGCTGCTTGGGTTCTGGATGGATTCAAAGCTAAGTTGGCACCACCATATTGAAAAGGTATGTGTAAAGCTCTCAAGAGTTCTCCACCTTTTAAGGAAGCTTAGAACCACCATTACCAGACCGTATTTGCTAGCGGTGTATCATGCGCTGTTTCACAGTCACCTCACGTATGGCCTGGTTTTGTGGGGCCATTCTCCATGGACACAGGAATTACTTCTGCTACAGAAAAAGGCGCTGAGGATAATAACATCTTCTGGCTACAAAGCGCACTGTCGTCCCATCTTCCTGGAGCTGGGTGTGTTGACTGTTTATAGCCAGTATGTCCTCAATGTCTTGATCCTGCTGAAGGTTAATATCCACCATTTTGTTGTGAGAGACAATATTCATAGTCACCATACCCGTCAAGCTTGTGACATTGATTTGCCGAGATGCCGCCTAGCCCGCTCACTGAAGAGCTATCCTAGGTCTGCGATAAGGTTTTTTAATTCCTTGCCGGTGCATATACGCGACCTGGACCTAGACGATTTTAAGACGGCCCTACGTGACAGGCTGGTAAATAGGCCTCTTTACAGCCTTGAAGAGCTAGGCAACGAGCCACTTTTTGGCCATTGCCACAGTGTAAATAGTGTGTAAATAGTTTTCTTAGTATTAAGTAAATATGACGCAGTCATACCGATATTATCGGTCAACGACACAGACTTCAAGTATTCAAGTATTCAAGTAAGTAAGTTCGCATGTACGTCTCAATGAGACTCATCAGCATTTACTGGCACCATTTTTGAATAGAATGACAAAAATTTCAGCTCTGTATCTGTCATGAACGCTTCACTGTGTGTTTAAAAAAATGTTAAGCAATCAAATGTCCCGCTGCCTTTGAGGTAAGGTTAGTGATCAACATTTTTTTATTACAAGAAACATATCCGATGCTGAAATTCATCACCAGATTACTGAAGGCAGCCCTAATGCAGTGAGTGTGAGTAAAGTGCAGTGTTTCAGAAAAGGCCATGAAATCCTTTTTCCTAAGTTAATTTAGTAGTTAATAGTTAATAGCTTGCAAAGTTAATTTATTTTTATTACTCACCTAGTTTATTACTTTGTTATTACTTGTTTAGTTTTGTAAACCTACCTTGCATGTCTAATCCTCAATCATTGTAAATGCCATCTGTTTACATATTGTACACATATATATATTGTGAAATGGTGCAATCCGTTGGGAAATAATAAATAAATAAAAGTTGTCTTATGTGAGAAGTCTGGGAACCCACCTAAAATACAATTCCATCCTAAATAAACATTTTCATGTCCATTTTTAAGCTTCCTACCCTATTTCTACACTTTCTTCACTATCATTGCATCAGGTTCATACACTATTGTCATCTAACGATGAACGTCGGCTTTGCATATGTATGCTGACCAAAGTCAAAGTCAAATCATCATTATTCACAATATGCACACATAGCACATGAGAATAGTGTCAAATCAAAACTTAATACTACGACTATGACTAAAAGTTTAAAAAAATCCTCAAACGAGTACAGTGGTTTGTGAAAAAGGTAATTTTTCAACATCTTCTTAAATTTATTGATGTTATTTTCTGTTTTTAACGCAATAGGAAGTCTATTATGAAGGTTTTTAGGTCAATTTTGAAGGCGGGAATGGGACCTTGCACACACGCCGACCGCTGATCAGCTCCGGTAAAATGCCGATGAGCAGCCGGCCACCGCCAATGCATACCGCCAGTGCCGGGGATGTGGCGGCGACGCAGTGGTGTATGTAACTAAATACAAGCTTGCACACACATTGTTTGTTTACCGATCGTATCGGCAGTTCCGCTACACCATCCACCATTTCAGGCAACTGTTCTTCTAAAATTTTTAATTAGTTTTGGTAGTGTGTGTTTATAACGTTTTAAATGGGTGACTTTATAAATAAGGATGCTATTGACATTCTGAAATAAGTTAGCCTCTAGTTGAAAACTTTACAGCTATCAAGCCTTAGTTCTTCAAAAATTGTGTGGAATGTTCCCGTTTTTTCTCTGTGAATAATTGGATGAGCGCTTAATACGTCGATACAGTAATCACATAACAACTCTTTTAGGATTAAGTATTCAATAATTTTGTCTCGTCCTCAACACAACAACAAAGACTGATCGTTTCACTGATAAAAATACGATATGTGTGCAAGCACCATGGACCGATAAAATATTGACTGACTGTCCAAAATCGGTGTGTGTACAAATAGCCTTACCGCCGAATTATTACCAATAATTTTAACTTCACAAATTAAAAGAAAACTAATAGGCCTAGGGGGCAAAGTTTCTGAACTGGGCTACGATAAGTTTTAATATTTATTGAAACTGTCGATTTGATTAGTAAGTTAAATCTTCATTCGATTTTCTAGTCATCAGCAAGATGGTTAGTTAGGTTAGGTTATGACAGTTTCATTTTATAATATCGATTATTAATTGATATTTTCAATCAATATTAGCATAGGCCTAGCCCAGTTAAGAAACTTTACCCCTAATAGGCCTATGTAGAAACTTAAAAGTAAAGTACTCACTTGTAAAAGCATAATTCAAGTTTTTCAGATGTTTTTGAACGAATAAATCGTAACCAACCGTTTCCAAAACACATTGATGTTTTAAAATGTCACATAACCTAAACACAAAGAACCAATAATATCAATAACAATGAAATAAACACATCGCCTCCTGCACCTAGGCTTGTGTGTCTGAAACAAGAGTTTAAACGTCCATTATCTTAAGTGGTTACAATTACTTGAAAGAGGGGGACAATGACATTTAAATCACATTATATTTTATCAACAGAAGCTAGCTTAGGTTACAGAGTCCGTCGTAGCAACAGCAACACCAACACGGATAATCTACACACACAGTACTGACTAGTGACTGTTGTTGACTGGCTAGTGAGTGGCTAGCCTAGCAGACAGCAGACCGACCGGCGGGCGGCGACCACTCGACCACTGTCAGTCCGCTAGGCAAGGCAAAGTACTGAGCTGAGACTGAACTGCAGACCAGCTGTGAGCCTGGATCTGCACCATTGACTATACTGTATAACAACACTAGGCTATATAAGCTATAGTGTTATACTGTATAGTCAATGCCTGCACACGCACAATAGTCTTTTTAGCATAGAGTAGGTAAACTAAGTCATTGTCATTACATAAAATACCCCTGCCACAGCAGACCTACCGACTAAGCGAATTTTTATTTGTCTGAATTGATTTTCAATTAAATGTATTTAAATCACATTAGGTTTAACGAGTATCTAGGTTTGCTGTTACAAGGAAACTAATAAAGTGTGGTTCTTAGTAAAATATTAATAGCTTAGTATAAAATAAATAAATTTTCCAAGTTTGTTCAAAATATATCCATAAACATGCAAACTACAAAATTTTACAATATTCACCATTAAAATAACATGGGAATTTTAAATTTACAATTTTTTGAAATTTCACCGTAGCCAATAATTGAACAAAAACACTTTTGGTATACTAAATTATTTTTTTAAGCTCTTTAAAAATGTCTAGAGAGAAATTGAAAAAATTAGTGTTTTGAGGGTCAAAAATGAGAAAACCCAATTATTACCCCATAAACCCTTGTTCCCATGGTGATTCTGCTGGTTCGTGAACTCATTCAAGTTTATCCCGCCTTACACCTTTAAACCAAATTTCATCAAAATCGGACAAAAATACCTCGAATTATAGCATTCACGGACACTTAAATAAGTTTTATAAATTTGTACATACCGTATATATAAATTACATATATATATATATATATATATATGAACAAATGGTGTTTTTGGCCTCTGGGGACATCAAAATGAAAAAGTAAGTCGGTCCCGGGCCTAGGTCTCACCGTGCCAACTACGGTTATAACTACTTTCCTATAGGGAAATTCGCTAAAAACAGTAATAATAATATGTATATATTCACGTTATCACATACTATTAACCTGAACACGCAATCCAGGAGGTATTACAAATCGATGAATAAATAAATGGCAGGAACCGTAGCTGGAGCTGAGCAAGAGCACTTGTGACTATAGCAAGCATCTGCATTCGCATAAGAAGTGATGATGAGAGATTATATAATCGATAGTTCAATGTTTGAGGATTACATTGATTCAAGTAGTAGAATAGGGGCAGCACTACGACTTACCCGTCTAGGTGCCAGGCACAGTATTTATTTCAGCTGCAGTTACAAAATAAAAGCATTCTATTGGCTGAGCCCAATGTTGAGACTAACTTTTAGTCTAAGCTTTTTGCATTATCAGCAAGTTTGGTTAGGTTATGACAGTTTAATTTTAGAATTAAAACATTTAGAATAGAACTATTTTTTCTATTAGTAAACCTTCATTCGATTTTTTCATTATCAACAAGTTTGGCTAGTTAGGTTGGGTTATGACAGTTTAAATTTTATAATAAAAAAATTAATCTTATATTTATTCTTAGTTTTATAATTAACATTTTTTTATAATTTCTCATTTTGTCCGTATTAAAAAACTGCAGCTGAAATAAAAATTGTGCACCCGCCACCACACATTTATCCGAGGTGACAGGTTGTCGTGCACGGACTACCGTCTAGGCGTCACCACGACAACGTGCCTCCATCATAGAACTATATTAACACCATACGAATTACGAAACCCGCCACATCCAGTTTTTATCAGAGGTGGTGGGTTTTCGTGAAGCTCCATGTACGATGGCTTCTACCCGCCACCTACGCACATAGGCGACAAGTTGCCACCTCGGCCTGGACAACCTGCCATAATATAATACACACTGGCCATACACCCTTTAAACTGTTAGTCTATAGAATTAAATAAGATTGTACTTTGTAGTTTTTAGTTAGATAGTTTTTGTAGTCTTAGTTACTTGGTAGTTTTAGAGACAGTTAAATTGACTCTTAATATCATTTTTGCCTTTTTTGCTTTATAAGAATTACTTAGGTTTATATCTTTCTGGAAATTTGAGTTTATTTGGAAATATCTTGATTTTAGAATAAGGGGTTCTTAAATTAAAATTATTGACTGCAATATTGATGACCAAATATGTTTATCCAGCAAAACCTCTGTGCCACAAATTCCTATTGTAATTATTAGGTATACAGTGTTTTCCTAAGAATCATAAGCCGCCATCAATGTATATTAATATACTTCGATGTATGCCGCACCCCGCCAGCGGGGTTCAGACTGCAGGCCACGCTGACTCATTCTACCTAGAAGAGGAGTCTACATCGCAGTCCGCAACGGAATAGAAAGGAGATACTGAGAGAATCTAAAGCCTGCACCCCGTGAAGTCTAGGAAAACACTAGTAAATCTTTGTCTGCAGTGCGGTCTAAAAGTGCATTGAATGCCGCAGTGGGGTGCGTATACCCCGGAGCTATGGAAAATGTGCCTTTAACAAAATGGTACACATGTCCCATTAGTTTGAAAGTTACAGTACATAAGTAAAGTATCTTTTGTGATTTTTGCCATTTTCAAACCCCTCCCTCTCTCTCTGTGAGGCTGCATAACACGACCCTAGATCCCTCCTCTCACCCCTGCAAGAAATTTTCTTAAACAAGGTTGTGTGGTATGAAATCTGAAGTCTATGAAATTTTATCTTTCAGTAAATTTTTTTTATTAGTTTTAAAGTTATCAACAAAAAACATTTTATAACAAACTTAACAGTTTATAAGAACACAATATCTAGACAGATTAACGTTTACAATAAAACATTATTTTTTATAAAATTAGCAATTGTTATCGTATACAAAACACTTTTCATGTTTTCTAAATTCTCGTTTTAAGTATCATTACTGTAGCAGTAGCACTTGAGAACAAAATTTACATTATAGCTATTTAACAGTACAAAATTCAGATTTATCTTATTTGCCATTGTATTCAACCCAGGGTGACTGAATCCATTCTTTCATGAACTCTAAATTGTACAACACCCAGGGAAGATCAGAGATTTATTTTTTCATGAACATATTTTGTGACTTGATACAACTGTATAGTACCAAGTTTTGTTAAGATATTTTAAATAGTTTATGAGAAGTCAATTTAAAATAAAAAAAAAACAAAATGGCGGATATCTCATTAAGGAGACATCTTTGGAAAAAATGTTATTCTTGATTTTTGTTTTATTTGACTCGATAATACTATTTCTGAATTATTTGTACTTACTTACGGGACACCCTGTATATTCTTAGTGTGTTACCGTAATGATCTTGAAAACCCCATCCCCCTCCACAAAAATATGCATAACACTAAGCCGAACCCCTCCCCCCACCTTTAAGCGTAAAGTTATAATGTGGATGGCCCCTAACTCACCTGATTAAAAAGGTGCAGATGGTTGGAGCACAAAATTTATGCGAATCTGTACTCCAAATAGCTGTATATGTCTAATCAGGTGAGTTATCTAATCCTTAACCTCTTCCTTATAACATAAAAGCATCGTGATCAGAAATTTGTGTGTTTAAACCACTAATTTGCATGCTGTTGGGATAAAAATTAATGAAAACGTTATCAATACAGCTTACTAAAAATTCAAAATTATGTGAGCCAAGAATATCATTAAGTAGTTTAAACTCATTACGGTTTGGGTTTAGAACATTTATGTTAACGTCTCCTGCCATAATTACATTAGAGTAAGTTTTTGAGAGGATTTCCAGGGATGCATTTAGTTTTGTCAAAAAGATATTACCATCAGATATAGGAAGGCGATATATACCAGCTAGTATAAAAGAAAATGAATCACATTAAATTCTATCAAACAGCATTCAAATTCGTTTTCAGATTTTAACTGATTCATTGATGGTAAATTCAAACTTTTATTTTGCAATTTTTTGCCTTTAAATTTGTTTTTGATAGTATTATGACTCCACCTCCAGAATTTAAACTAAGTGAATAAAAAATGTTAATATTGTATCCAGTTATGGTGAGAAGCTCCAATTCATGACTTTTCATTTTGTGTTCACATATTACTATTATATCTGGGTCTATTTCTTGAATAGTAATTTCTAAAGGTTCTATTCTGCTCGGTAGATGTTGAAAATTAAGGTGACAAATTTTAAGATGTGTGATTATTGTGATATTTTATCGTATGCTGCTGGTTTAAAATTGTTTACTTTATTGGTATATTTATATATACGCCAGAGTGTGGTGATTGCTTGTTCACAACCAAATGCATGGGGCTTTCAATCTAGTAGTGTTATATAGTCAATGCTATTATAATGGTAAGTAAACCAATGACAAGGCCAAATGTGGCCGCCTACCACCTACAGAGCTGCTGAGTGACACTGCTCAATCCATTTTGCCCCACCCTGTAGTTTAAAAAAGTTGGTTTATTTGGTGTTTGTGATGGTTAATTGTATGTCAAATGCTCCTTTTACTAACCTTCATGAGGTTCATGTTAACAAAACTCAATACTGTACCCTGTTTATTTGAACCTTTATTATCGGTACCATTTTAATTAAGCATAAAAATTGTATTATCTTGGATAATCGAGAGCTAAAGTTGTAGATAGTGTTAATTAGAGCGGCGGGAGGGATGTGCATGCACTTAAGAGTTCTCCCCCAACCAGCGCTTTTGTTTCTGTATATAGTTAATTCAACAATTAATTGCTGTTGAATTAATTTAATACCACTGTATAGTGGTGTTAAGAGCCATTCTCTCATCCCCTCCTACTTGCGATAATCTATACATTATCAGAATTGAGTTAACAGGATATATATTTATAGTAGTGAGTATTTTAATCTAAAAATAAATTATTTTTTGGTTGTTTAACACAATAATCATTTTTCCTAGGAAAAGAAAATAACCATCAACACAGTATCATTTTTATATAACTTTATTTACATGATATACATGATATCTTAAAAAAATATTGATAAAAAAGAATAATTACCTTATACAACTACAGTTGTTTGTATGACGACTAGTTTCATTCCTTAGAATTTCGTCAGGTCATTAGTAAGCAACCACATCATCAATGTATTAATACATTGTGGTGTTTCCATAGAATCTCTAAAAGACTGCCACAGTCACAATAATTAAAAGTTTGCATGTTGGAAAAAATAATTAAAATGGAATAAAAATGATAAACTGATTAAAACTGTACAGGTTAGCAAGCACTGTTTTATCACTGTCACTGACTAAATAAAGCTCAGTTTTATAAACTCACATTTTATTTAATCAATGGCAGTGATCAGACAGTGCTGGCTAACCTGTACAATTTTAATTAGTTTATAATTTTTATTCCATTTTAATTATGTTTTTCAACATGACAACTTTTAACTATTGTGACTGTTTAACTATTAATACATTGATGAAGTGGTTGCATACAAATGACCTGACAAAGTTCTAAGGAACGAAACTAGTCGTCATACAAACAACTGTGGTTGGATAAGGTAATTATTTTATTTTACCAATAATATATTGCAACCAAGGGTCACAATGAATAGCTTACGAAATTGCAAATGTATTTTAATAATTGTAAGGTAAACCCTAGCTTCCTCACCAGTAAATTGACAAGCCCCAAAACTTGACAACCTCTGGTTCACAAATTGTTGAGTTAGTTTGACAGAGAAAATAATTTTGTATCTATAAGTAGGCTACATTTAATTGAAAAGACAAGACTCTACAGTATTGTCAACTAAAAAAAATCTATTACATCTTAACTAACTTACACACTACAGTAGAGTCTCGATTACAACCTTAACAAGTTGTAGCAAGATAGACTATGTGGAAAAATGCTTATTAAAACATAGAAAGTTTTTAAAATTCAGGTATAATATTTGTACAAGTTACTTTACATTAAACTCAAAACTGTTTTTGATTTGAAGCCATTATCACAATTAAAAAAATAATTCACAAAGTAAAAATCCCACTATTGAAACAGTTAAATATAAGATAAAGCGATGACGCACGTACATTCAGTCACATATCTCAGTTCGGACTATGTATGCGTTGGCAAACTGGTATTCTGAACCCATGGTAAAATACAGGTTTTTTTAAATAATAAAAATAATAGGATAATACAGGTAAAACCCCTACTTTACCCATGGTCAAATACAGCAAGTGAAAACTATAGGAAATTACAGGTGTAGAAAAAGGTTTTGTTACCCCACGTGATGGTGTTCAACCATGTCACAAGGTAAAAGCTTGAGATTGTCTAAAGGAAGCATAACGTAAGTCAGTATTCGAGACTCTAACAAGAAATTCAAAACAAAATAGAAAATTAAACAGATATTTAATCCTAAAAATCAGTAGAATTACATTGCTTATAACATATGGCACTGCCTAAAAGTATTACCTCTCTGTTACAAAAATACAAAACACATTACCGGTACTTCAAATGTGTAATATAGTTGGAATCTCTTTTTAAAATTTACATCCTTAAATCAATTGAAAACAATTAAAAAATTAACCAATCAACAGTAAAACATAATTGATAAATAATTGAGACTCTACCAAAAGAGTCAAAACAAAATAGAAAACTAAAAACAGAAATTTAATCCTCAAAATCAGTAGTTACATTGCTTATACATATGGCACTGCCTAAAAGTATTACCTCTCTGTTACAAAAATACAAAACACATTAATTAAACAAGTTAACAAGTTAAAATCTCATTTTCTAATTAACATCCTTAAATCAATTAAAAACAATACAAAAATTAACCAATCAACAGTATCACATAATTGATGGAACAACTATAAATTCTTTGGTGGGATGAGGTAACGCTAAGCCTTGCTACAAGTCAGTCAGGTCAATGACTGTGTCAGCCTCACCGGAGGTATTAGTTTGCACCCTTGGGGCGGCTGGCATAGGAATTTGAGCCACTGGAACGTTGGAGGGATTGACCACAGCAATGGGAGGTGGTTGTCTAGAAGTTCCCGGTTGATTACAATCATTCCTGTTCGGTAATAAAGAATATTAAGAAAATAATATTTACTTAAAATTGTAATTTTATCTATTAAACAAAAATTAGCACTGTTTCTTAAAAAAAGTTATATACAGAGTGTCCCACGAAGAGGTTTAAACGTTCTAAATTATATTTCTTGCCCATTTGTACACCCAGCATTTTCAAACTTTTCACATTTTATAAAGTAGGGTTTAAAAATATTCTAGGAAAATTTCAGCTCCCTAACCCTTTTAGAAACAAAATGGTGGCATATTGAAGTGATTACCAATATTCTTCCTATAAAAATCACTTTCTTGAGTTATTATCTGATTTGTTTGAAACCATTTAAAATGTTTTTAGGTATCATTTTCCAATATGCCACCATTTTGTTTCTACAAGAGTTCGGGGGTTGAAATTTCCCCAGAATATCTTTACAATCTACTTTATAAATAGTGTTAAGTTTTAAAATGTCTGATGCATAAATGGGCAAGTAATATTAAATCAAACGTTTAAACCTCTTCGTGGGACACACACACACACAAAACACATATAAAATATTCAACGAATAGTGTTTTTGACCTCAGGGGGCATCAGAATGAAAAAGTATATTGGTCCAGGGTCTAGGTCTTACCCTGCCACCAGCGGTAATAGCCACTTCCCTATAGGGAAATTCACTAAAATAATAAAAGTAGCATACAAACGCTATATTAAATCTCAATAATACACTATTTTCCACTTCAGACATAACATGTTAACTAATGCCAATGCTCGCATGGCGTGAAAAGTTTCCTGTTAGTGTGAAGCGCTAGCCATGGTGGAAGTAAATAAGGTGTGCTACTCAGCCGGACGAGTTTGAGACCGTTCTGCGCATCGCGACGTGATGTCACCTTGGGGGCAAACCGCTTCGCGCGCGTATATAGCTCAGCGTGACACTGCTCTATTAACATCAACATTTTGGACTGTTAGAATTGAGGAAAAATTATGAAACTTGACATGGACATCAATTATAAGTGGACGATGCGTGTTGTGAAAAAATAGTTTGTAATTGTTAAAAACTAAAGTGTGAAATCACTCTTTATACTTGGCCTTTCTTAAAACTAAATATGTAAAAGTTAGTCGGCTACCAAATCACGTACTATTTGGTTAGAAGCATTTGACCAGCGGGAAAGTTTTAGATAAAGATCCAAATTTAACTTTCCTTCAAACTATATACCGTTAGAGGCGTTATTTCCTGAGATATGCTAAGTTATATGAGCGCGTGATCGGAGCGCGTGCTGCGAGTCGAGTCAGTTGCCAAATATTAATCACACATTGCCATCCAACAAATAATGTAGTTTCATGAATATAGTACCATTGATATTTTTATTCATGTATTTATATTTTTATGTGAAAAATTGTTGTTCTGTTGACTTCAGTGTGTTTTTCCCCGTTTGAATATGGGTTATTTCGTAATAGTTCACAGAGAATATATAATATTGTCTCCTTGGTGAATAGGGTTAACGTAGCCAAATTGCATTTAAAGTATTGCAAATCGTTGATTAGTTAAAACCAAAGTTTGCAAATAGTGGTTTAAATAATAAATTATCTTTAAGGCAAAGGAATGTATTTAACAAAGTATATAACATAATATGTACTCTGTTAAAAAATAAGTTGGTGATTAAACATTGTATTTATAATCAGGTTAAAATATAAAATTGTTTCACTCTTGCAATACCATGATAATAAAATGTGATATTCCAGTTTAATTCGACAGCTAGGATCCTATTTCACTGGGGTTGTTATCTATGTCGCAACTTTGACTCTGGTGCGGGGGTGTGTGCGGGTATAATCACGTGTTGTTTGTTTTGTTTTCGTTTCTGTGTTCACCGCGAGTTGCAGTAGATGTCAGTTTTCCATAGGGCACACGCATCTTTCTACAAAAATGCCCCATTGTGCAGTGTACGGTTGTTGTAATAGTTCGAAAAATAAGAAAACGCAACCAAACGTGCGATATTTTAGTTTTCCTCAACAAATTAACCGGAGGCTAAGACAATGCAATTTTGCTATTGGCGAAAAAAGAAAATTTCTAAAGAAACTTAAACAAGTTTAGAAAAATCCAGAGGTGATGAAATGTTTAATTTTTTAGATGTTTACTTTCAGGTCGTAAATATTTTTATAAGATTGCAAAATGTAATAAACTATGTTTTTGGTTACGGAAATGATATTCATTTCCGATCCTACAAATTTTATGGCAACTGTTATCAAAGAGAGTTAATTTGTATAAAAACGAAGACGTTGCAACGCATTTTAATGTAAAACTTGTTATATCTGTCACATGTTAATATTACATATTTAATTTAAAATGTAGAAAACAAAATATATTCTTATAACATGTAGCTACAGTGTTTTGGATAATAAATGCGTGGCCTTATTATCCAATAAACGGTGACATCGGCTGAGCGCGCGCTCCGTTGCTGCTTGATATAATTCTTCGTAGCTAAAAAAGTAATTCTTTTATCGAAATCCAACCGATACTACAGTTAAATTAGAACCTTTCCCTAAAACATTCCCACAGGTCTCATAAACCTGACCAAATAATACGTGATTTGGTAGCCGACTAACTTTTTTGTGTTAGTATGAAAAAGTTTGAAGTTTGATCGGTGGTTGAATGGTTTTTAATTCAAATAAATTAATAAAATTTAAATCATAAGCATCCTATGTTAATAGTCCAAGACTTTGCAAAGTTTCAGCATTTTTTATCGGTTCTTACTATTAAAAATTACAATTTTATTAGAGCGGCGTCACTGTTCTATATGGTCGCGAGGCATGTTTGCCCCCAAGGTGACGTCACGATACCCCTCCCCCGCACCGCCTGCAGCCGGCTACGATGCGCAGTAGCACACCTTATTTACTTCCACCATGGCGCTAGCTTTATAAAACTGACCCTATATCAACGTAGACTTCAAGATCGAGTCGTAAATGAAGGTTCGTCATCTTGCCTTTTTACATACTTTATTTCAAATGAAAAATGTGTCTGGAGTAAATTTACTACACACGGGCATTCTAGGGTTAATGATATGGATACTGGGAAAAATTTGAAACACATTTTGGTGGTTCAAAACTGTACCCAACCCCCAGCCATACTTACTGAGGTGGGGAGGTGGTTCAAAACATGATCCAATTTAAAAACCAGGTAATCTTAATATGTAACATCTGGTTTATTCTACTGTGTCCTTCAACTTAAACTATGCACCTTGGTATGTATAATTTGTTTCTTAAGTAGACTTCTTGTCCTTATACAAGGTGTTCAAAAAAGGTGGGGACATAATTTATATAGTGATTACTTTGGTCAAAACAAAGAGAAAATCAAGAATATATATTTTTTTTTTATAACTTTATTAACCAGATATCCGCCATTTAGTATTTTTTACATAATCATTGTTATCTTTGCATGTTTTCAACCGATCTTTAAGAATCTTGGTATGTAAGTTAAGGTAGAAGAGACCAATGTTAGACAAAAAATCACCTTGATTCAAATTAAAATTTAGATTTTTAGTTGTAAAATGGGGCAAACCTTCTGCTATTTCTAATATGATTGTTTTTAACTTGATATCAATTGATAGGTAGGGAATTGGAAATGCTAAATAAAAGTGTTCATGACATTTTTTCATAAAATCTGCCATTTTTGTGTAGTTTAAGTTTACAGAATTAAAATGGCTGCCATTTTGAAGTTTTAAGTTGAACCAAGATGATTTTTTTCTAACAAAGGTCTCTTTTACCTTTACATACATACCAAGTTTCATAAAGATCGTTTAAAACATTATTAAGATAAAATTGTATATATAATAAATATAAAATGGCGGTTATTTATTCTTGACATTTGATCATGGAATCACTACATAAATTATGTCCCCACCTTTTTTGAACACCCTGTCTAAAGCCAAGTGTTGGCTACCAAACTACAGGTACAGCTACATCATGTAAAACCAACAATGTTGCTGGTGTACAGATTACTGTTTAAACTACAACTCATTGTTTTAAGGGTAATTTCACATTTTAAATAGAGCATTGGAAGTCCTGCAAAGATTTGAATGGAAATGCCACTCATCTTCTCAACATAGGATAAAATTTAATGTATGTATTAATTATATTAATGAAAATACAGTATATTATTTAAGATAATAAAACAACAACTTTATCGTCAACTTACCCTTCTGTGTGATTAGTTGTGCTGGGGCCCATGCTGGGAAGGTAGTATGTAACGGTTTCGACTGGAATGGTGGTTGTTTCAACTGGAGCATCTGAATTTGTTTCCGTTTCGCTACATAATTTCTTCGGGGAATACTCGGTTTCAAGTGACTTTCCTATAAAATAAACTCAATTATCAATTAATTTCCTCAGATTTTTTTACATATTTCACAAGTAAAATCTTATATATATTTTTTAGTCCCTATTATAAAACCATTTAGGCATACTAGAATAAAAGTAGAAATTGAAAGTAAATACTGTACATAAATTACAAGGTACACATAATATTTTTTTTACGTTTCTATTATGAGACATAAGTTATTTGGAAAATGGAACTTCTCATGGACACCAAAATGGAAATTTCCCAATTACTCTTTAGACCATTTTGAAGAGCTTAAAAATCCAAATATTTGAGTATATTGAAATGTTTTTGTTTGGTTATTGGTTACAGATGAAATTAAAAAAATTGTAAATTTAAAATTCCCATGTTATTCTTATGGAGAATAAGTAAAATGTTGTTGTTTGTTTGTTAATGTATATATTTTGATCAAACTTGGAAAATCTATTTCTTTTATACAAATCTATTGATGTTTTACTAAAAAACACACTTTATTACCCTCCCTGTAGCAGCAAACCTATGTACTCGTTAAACCTAATTTTAGTGAAATTGAAAACAACGTGAACAGCGCTGGTAGAATGTTTGTAGTCCGACCAATGCCACGAAACTTTAACTGCAGTGGGAGATTGGTAATGCTCTCCCCCCGCACACACCCCTGGCAAACAAGACGTATGCTTACAGTACCCAATCATCCAGAGACATAATGTAGTTTTCTAATAATAATTTTAAGAAGGGCCCAACTTAAATTTTTTTACCAGCTACCAAAAAAGCCAAATAGCTCCTTAAAATTGAATTATTTTTTAAGAATGATTAAGTAATTGTAAAAAAAATGCAATTACGTTTCTTTTGTTGTGAGAGATGTGCTTCTCTTCGAGTTTCTGCTTTCTTGGACATCAATTTAGTCCTTTGTATTAGTGCATCCATGTGGATCCTCACTGTAGTAGAAACACTTCGATGGCATAGTGGGCAAAACCTCTTCTTGTTCATCCATTCAGATATACATTTACTGCAGAACATGTGCCCACAGTTTAAAGCAGTAGGCTAAAACATGACATATTTAATTACAATTCTTAGGTTTGTATTTTAAAGGAAAGCCAAGTAACTAGTTAGGAATTCACTGAAAAGAAAGAGTTGACTTAGCTATTGCTTACCTGAAAAAATCACCTTCTGGAGAAATCAAAATAATTTATTCTACAAAAATAGTTATAGAAACGGTATACAAAATTACAATATTCAAACAAATGGATGGTCCCTACATAGGCAAAGCCTGTGCGTGGGGAACAAGTTAAAATCAGTCCATAATCTTAGAATCTAGTAACAACACCATTATACTACATGCTAATACATATTTACAAAGGGAGAAAAACAGTTTCACTAGAGAGCCACAGTAGATAACTTAAAAACTTATGATGAAAAACTAAAAAGTTAAAAGTGTATAAAAATAAGGTAAAATAAAATTTAAGTTAAGAAAGGATTTAATAATACCGTCAAAAATACAAAAGTCACTGGGAATTGGAACCATTCATACTACGTCTACACACACACACATACACAAACACACAAACCACCAAAGCATCGTTGACTCACTACAAGACCGTACTACAGTCTAACCTCAGTATAACGAATCTGAAGGGACCAAACTGAATATTCGTTATATCAAGGATTTTGTTAAAACGAGGTTCGTTATATAGAGGTTAGGTTTGCAGGAATTTCGCTAAGTCGAGGTTCAGACCAGCGTCGGTCAATATAGGTCGGGATTTGACCTCATTAAAATACGATTAAAGTAGCATAGGCTACGCTACAATACTTTACAGTACAGTGTTTACATTGTACAGTAGAACCTAAATTATCCGGCAAAATAAAGGGGAGGGATCTTGAATATTGCACAATCATGACAATGGCATTGACCTTGGTACAACCTTGAGTTAAAAACTGTAAGTTTAAAATCACAACTTGTTCTAACCCTCCTAAAACCTAGCCAAACACTGTATTGCGTAGTTATAAACCATGTAAAAAACAAAACAAAACGGTAGAAAGTTTTGTAAGCTACTGCTCGTGATAGGCCGGTAGGCTATTTACAGTACAGTACTGATTTATCACAACAGAGGAATGTCAATAATAATCATTAACTATAGCATTGGTGTTGCTAGTTGAAACAAATCGTATTGAAAACAATAAATTATTAGATAAGTCATTATAAAAGTTTATAATCATAGCCAACTTAAGGATAATAAAAACACTCGTAAAGAAATGTTAAGATAACGATGTTGCTATAGTTTCTCTTTGGTTTTGTATTTATATTCTTTCTTAGGTTTCTCTTTATCCAAAAATTGTACAATTCACCATAGCTATCCCATATCGCCCAATCACAGCTTACTAAACATTACGTCGTCATCAGTCCTCAGTGAATGAAATCAGTCCTCAGTTGCAACATAGCGCGCGCAGCAACAGCAGACAAAGATGTAAAACGGAGCAGACGAATGTAAGCGCAAGCGATGACGTGACCTTTCCATTTCATTTGATAAAGAAACAGATTTTCCCAAAACAATAATTGGGTGGGGGGTCTGTTATATCGAGGGAAAGACGTAGACAATTCGTTATGCAGAGGTTAAATTCGCAATGTAGAGGTTCTGACAATGATAAATTCGTTATATTGAGGTGTCTTATTTTAGCCGAAATCACGAAAAATTCGTTAAATCAAGGTCGTTGTTATTGTTTTTTTGTTATGTAGAGGTAAAATATACATTGTGTCTTATGGAGAATTCTAGGGGATTAAAAAAAATTCGATATATCGAGGAATTCGTTATATTAAGGTTCGTTATATCAAGGTTAGACTGTACTACACGCGGCTGGTAGCCCCAACGCCTCCCATAACCAGACAACTGGTGATTCTCAACTGGTGCTCAGTGCTATGTTTTGTGACTATGCTTTTATGTTTTGTGCTTATGTTGTGTTGATTGGATATATCTATGAGTTTCGACTCAAAATTTGGTAAGCTACATTACTTCAAAAAAAATTCTTAAGGTTGATGATAAGTATTAACAGTAAACCCTAAGACCCTAGCATAAGCTGAAGGGATTTTTAGCAAATTTCCCTATAGGAAAGAGGCTATTACCGTAGGTGGCATGGTAAGTCCTAGGCTCGGGACCAATTTACTTTTTCATTTTGATGTCCTTAGAGGCCAAAAACACCATTACAATTTTTTTTTTAAGGTTTATGGCGGGAAAAACTTGAACTGGGTTTTAGGGGGGTTTTATGGGGTTATTCTCATTAAAATTGGTTATTCTCATTTATGACCCCCAAAACACAAAATTTCTCAATTTCTCTCTAGACCTTTTTAAAGAGCTTAAAAAACCAAATAATTTAGTAGGCCCTATATCAAAGTGTTTTTTACGGTTATTGGTGACGGAGAAAATTCAAAAAATTGTAAATTTATAATTCCCATGTTATTCTTATTGAGAATATTTTTAAATGTTGTAGTTTGCTTGTTTATGGATATACTGTATTTTGATCAAACTTGGCAAATTTATTTATTTTACACTAAGCTATTAACATTTTACTAAAGAACACACTTTATTAGTTTCCTTGTAGCAGCAAACCTAGGTACTCGTTAAACCTAATGCTATTTAAATAGATTTAACTGAAAAACAATTCAGACGGATGGAAATTTGCTTAGTCGGCAGGTTTGCTGGGGCGAGGATATTTATACATATATATATATATATGTGTCTGTGAATGCGATAACTTGAGTCATTTTTGTCCTGATACAATTTGGTTTAAAGGTGTAAGGCGGGATAAACTTGAATGAGTTTGCGAACCAGCATTATCGTACCATGGGAACGGGGTTTTATGGGGTGAAAATTATTTTTAACCCTTAAAACATAAAATTTCCCATCTTCTCTCTTAACCTTTTTAAAGAGCATAAAAAACCAAATTATTTAGTATACCTAAGTATTTTTGTGCAGTAATTGGTAACGGAGAAAATTCAAAAAATTGTAAATTTAAAATTCTTATGTTATTCTTATGGAGAATATTGTAAAATGTTGTAGTTTGCTTGTTTATGGATGTATTTTGACCCAACTTGGAAAATTCATATTTTTATACTTAACTATTAATATTTTATTAACAAACACACATTATTAGTTTAATTGTAGCAGAAAACCTAGGTACTCTGTTAACATAGTTAAACCTAATGTTATTTAAATAGATTCAATTGAAAATCAATTCAGACAAATGGAAATTTGCTTAGTCAACAGGTTTGCTGCGGGGGGGGGGGGAATTTTGTATAGCAAGCCACATCTTATTGCCTGATACGTAAATAGAAACTACCTTGTGACTCTATTTCAGCGGTGTTTCCACTACTATTATAATAATGGCTGTTTTTAGATGGGGCTCAGGAATCCATCACTACCGACGTTGATGAGCATCTACTGTACTTGAAATATAAAGACAAGAAATATAAAAGTTAAAACTTAGTGTTGTACTTTCAACAACTCATAAACATTAAATTAGCACTATTCCTAGTGCAAAACTTACTTCCACATACGGCTCAACACAGATACTGCACATCAACTCGTCTTGCAGGCCGTCAATATCTGAAACAGAATTAAATAGAGTCAACTCAAGCTATAACATTGTTTCAAAAATATATTTCTAATTTAAGGAATACGTAGAAGTTATTTATTATAACATAATTATATTATAAATAAACGGCATCAGTAATCGCAGTGACACATTCTTTCTTTCATTAGCTTGTCAACAAACTTTATCATGGGTGGGAGAAACTATAATATTTTATAGGCAAAACCACAAAAGTTGCAATAGCTTTTGAACCGTTATTTTTACAGCAATGGAGGTTGCACTATTATGTTTAGATAAGGACCGTAACATACTACTTTTTAAAACAACTGGCTTTTTAAAAAGAATCCAATTTTCAATTAATTTATGAGTTTTTATAGGAAAATAACATATACGTAAGAAAAACTCTAGACCGTAATTTTTACACCGCAATGGGAGTACCATTTTGTTCAGAGTTCAAAGGACTATAACATACTTCATTTTTATAAAAATCGCTCGGGCCATTTTTTTATAAAATTTAATTTTTCTGTTAATCTATGAGTTTTTATGTAAAATATCAACATTGAAAAAAAAAATAATAAAAAAACTTTGAGATACCATAGAATAAGTCATAAGTATTTTATTGCATAAAACATTCTTCATTACAAAGGCAATGGTAAACAGATGCATGGTGTTATATACATAGGCTATATATTATATTTACCATTGTAGGCCTATGTAAGACTACTCTGTAGGTCTATGTAAAACTACTCTAAGCTAAGCTCATGTGACTTCTTCTTGTTCACTACTACTTCCGTGTCATCTCCAAAATGTAGCTTTGTGCTCTGTAGTCTGTTGATTTTATTATCAAAATAAATCTTTTAAATCTACTTTGTGTAGTTATTATTTAGAAGCCCAAGAAGAATTAATATGGTGTCGGAACTGGGATATTTAGTTTGAACAGTGAAGTGTTTAGTATCAAGTGAATTTTCTTAGTGAATATTAGGTTAACCTCAAACCACGATGGCAACGTTTCAAGCTCCACAAGCATTGGACCTTAGTGGCAACGTATCTGAAAATTGGAAAAGATTTAAGCAACGTTTTATGCTCTACTTGGAAGCCCTTGGATCCGACAAGATGCCCGAGAGACGAAAAATAGCTATATTGCTGACCACTATAGGTGATGCGGCTCTAGAAGTGTATAATACCTTCTCGTTTAGTGAGTCAACTCCCAAACTCGAAGAAGTTATAGGAGAATTTGATAAGTACTGTCAGCCACTAAAAAACATAATTTTTGAACGGTTTAAGTTCCACTCGTTGGGACAGAAGGAAGGTCAGTCGGTTGATTCTTACGTGACAGAACTGAAGAAAGCAGCATCCAACTGTGAATTTAAAGACGAAGAAGATATGATTCGAGACAGACTGGTGCTAGGGATTCGCGATAAAGTGATGCAGGAACGTCTGCTGCGAGATACAAGCCTCACTCTCAAGAAAGCCGTTGAGTTCTGCCGAACTTGTGAAACAAGTCAAAACCAGGTTAGAGAACTTCAAAATACAGTGGAGTCTATCAAAGTTACAGGTAGGCCTATGTCTAGTAACAATACTTCTAGGTTACCTTCTAAGGTAGGCTCAAAGCAACACAATGAATTCTTTTTATGTAAGAAGTGTGCAAACACCCATAGAGCTCGGAACTGTCCAGCCTATAACAAGAACTGTGCTTTGTGCAAGGACAAACATCATTTTGCTAAGTGCTGCCCTAATAAAGATAGACTTAAATTTAGTAACAAGGCTAACGGTAAACCGAAGAAGAAAGTTTATGAAGTTGAAACAGACACTGCGACTGCGGATCAACTTGTTGAGGATGAAAATGCAATAGGCCTAGACTTTTTCAGTGAATCTGATGATCTCTTTGTTAACTCTCTAGAAAATAAGTCACCTGATAATAGTGAGAATAACAGTTTGAATGTTAATTGTGTAAAAGGTCTAACAAAGCCTAACAAGTTAAATAATAGGGCTTGGTATGAAACTATTGTTTTAAGTGAAAATGATGAGGTTACTTTTAAATTAGATTCAGGCTCGGAAGCTAATGTGCTACCTTTGAAAACTTTTAATAGTTTGCTCTTTAAGCCTAAATTGCTGAGTACACCAACTGTATTGGTAGGGTTTGGTCAAAACTCTCAAGTTAAACCTATTGGTAAAGTACTACTTAACTGTTCCTCTCGTAATGCGAACAATGTCAGTAATGTTGAATTTGTAGTAGCCGATGTCAATTCTGTTCCTTTACTAGGACTTGAAACCTGTGTAAAACTGAAGTTAATTGAAAGAGTGCCTATTAGTTGTAAGCCTGTTGTAAATGTAAATAGTATTTTTGTAAATCCTAAAGATAAAATTGTAAATCAGTACCATGATGTATTTGAAGGTCTAGGAAAATTTCCAGGCAAAGTTGAAATCAAACTAAAGCCAAATGCTGAACCAAGAATCTTTCCACCTAGGCGCATACCTTTAAGTTTAAATGAAAAGTTAAAAAGCACTTTGGATAGGCTAGATAAGCAGGGTATAGTCTCTAAAGTTTCAGAACCAACTGAATGGGTTCAAAATCTTGTGATTGTTGAAAAGCCTAATGGTAATTTGCGTCTATGTCTTGACCCTAGGGAAATGAACAAAAATATCAAAAGAGAGCACTATCTGATTCCCAAATCTGATGAAATTTTAAGTAGGCTACATGGTAAAAAAGTTTTTTCAGTGTTAGACATGAAAGAAGGATTTTGGCATCTTAGGCTAAGTGAAAGTAGTGCATTGTTAACTACCTTCCATACTCCTTTTGGTAGGTATTATTTTAATGTTTTGCCTTATGGCCTGTGCTCAGCACCAGAGATCTTTCAAAAGCATTGTAAAGAAATATTTGGGGATATTTCAGGATGTGAAATATATTTTGATGATCTTATTATTTTTGCTAAAGATGAAAATGAACATGACATGATCTTGAAAAAAGTACTTGACCGAGCTAGGGAAAAAAATGTTAAGTTTAATCTGTCTAAGTTCCAGTACAAAGTCCCTGAGGTTAAGTTCTTAGGTCAATTAGTCTCAAGTGATGGCATTAGGCCTAATCCAGAACATGTGAGAGCTATTGTCGAAATGGAAAGACCCCAAAACAAGAAAGAATTGTTAAGATTTTTAGGTATGACTAAGTATTTGTCACAGTATATTCCTAACCTATCGACTTTGTCGGCACCTTTGCGCAACTTAACTAAAAATGATACTGATTGGCAATGGTACCCAGAACATGAGAAATCATTTTGTGAGTTAAAGAGTAAGTTAGTCTCTGCCCCAGCATTAGCTATTTTTAATAGTTCTAAACCAGTAACCCTTCAGGTTGACGCATCAAAAGATGGCCTCGGAGCATGCTTGCTTCAAAATGGTCACCCTATAGGCTTTGCATCAAGATCATTGACCGATACAGAGACCCGTTATGCTCAAATCGAGAAAGAGTTACTTGCTATTGTCTTTGGCTTTGAACGTTTTCATCAGTTAACGTATGGTAGGCTAGTTACCGTACAGACTGATCACAAACCATTAGTTTCTATAGTTGAAAAAGATCTTTGTAAAGTGTCAGCTAGGTTACAACGTTTATTGTTAAGACTTTTGAAGTATCAGTTTAAACTCGTGTATGTACCTGGTATATTGATGTTTATGGCCGATACATTGTCTCGGTCTTATTTGAAAGACCCTGTTACTGATGATCCAGAATTTTCTTTTGTTGTACATACTATTAGTAAATATGTGGCTATGTCTGAACAAAGGAAACAAGAATTTATTAAAGCCATTGATGAAGATGAAACTATGACTATGTTAAAAAAATATCACTTATTGGGTTGGCCCAAGTTCAAAAATGTGTGTCCTAAAAATGTACAGTTTTATTTCAATCTTAAACATGATATTAACTATGAAGGTGGTTTATTGTTTCTTAATGACAAAGTAATAGTGCCAACTAAACTTAGATTGAGTATGTTGAAGAAAATCCATGAAAGCCACCTAGGTGTAGAAAAGTGTAAAATTCTTGCCAGACAAGTGTTGTACTGGCCTAATATGTCTACAGATATAGAGGATTTTGTTCTAAAGTGTCAAACTTGTGAAAAGTTTAGGAGAAGTAATGTTAAGGAACCTATGTTAAGTCATCCTGTTCCATCAAGGCCATGGGAAAGAATAAGTGCTGATATCTTACAATTTGGTAATAATGATTATTTGGTTGTTGCAGACTCATACAGTAGATGGTTTGAATTGTGCTTGTTAAATGGTAAAACAGCAAAAAATGTAATAGATGTACTTAAACCGATTTTTGCTAGATTTGGCTCACCAGATGTTTTAGTATCTGATAACATGCCTTTTGGAAGTGTCGTGTTTAGAGAATTCGCGGATGAATGGAATTTTAAACTGGTTACTATAAGTCCTTTGCACTCTCAGTCTAATGGCCTTGCTGAAAAATTTGTCTCAGTAGCTAAGAATATATTGAGGAAATGTAATGACTCTAAGAAAGACATTAATGTAGCTCTAATGTTGTACAGGAATACTCCCTTAAAAGATACAAAACTGTCACCTGCACAAATAATGTTAGGTCGGGTAGTCAAAACAACATTACCAACTGCTAGTTCTGTGTTAAAACCTATTTGTGTAAACAGTAAAGAGATTAAATCAAAGTTAGAAAGTCACAAAAAAGTTGTAAAAGCTTATTATGATAGAGGATCACATAAGTTACCTCCCTTTCAAAAAGGTGATAATGTTATGGTAAAATCAGGAAAGGTTTGGGAACCAGGATTAATTATAAGAAAACACCAGACACCAAGATCCTATATAGTTAAGTCTAGTAATGGTAATGAACTAAGAAGAAATAGGGTATTTTTGAGAAAATCCTTTAACAAATTCCCTTTAGTCTCAAGTGAAGATCCAATGACTCAGTTGTATGATGAAACTGATAGGCCTATTGTTCCACCTAGGTTAACTCCTGCCTCAACACCTAACCAAACTAGCTTGACTCCTGTCGCAACCCCTAACCCATCTCAATCCCGAACAAGGTTTGGAAGAGTAATTAAAAAACCAATAAGGTTTGAAGACTAATTTTGTTTTGTAAATATTGTGTGTTCAATTTTGTTTTCATGAACTCTCAATCCTTATTTTTAGGGGGGAGATGTTATATACATAGGCTATATATTATATTTACCATTGTAGGCCTATGTAAGACTACTCTGTAGGTCTATGTAAAACTACTCTAAGCTAAGCTCATGTGACTTCTTCTTGTTCACTACTACTTCCGTGTCATCCCCAAAATGTAGCTTTGTGCTCTGTAGTCTGTTGATTTTATTATCAAAATAAATCTTTTAAATCTACTTTGTGTAGTTATTATTTAGAAGCCCAAGAAGAATTAAGACATGGTCAATCAATAAGTTATAAAAACTAAAACTGAAAAGTTACAACAAAATACAACAATAACAGCACAATTGAGAGAAAGTTACCAATTCAAAAAAGGTAGAGTCTTGAAGCAATATCAGAGAAAAAAACAATTAAAAAACATTCCGTGTCAAATTTCACAAAAAACCAATGGTCAATTAATGTCACGGTTATTAAGGAAATCTGCCAGGAAGTGCTATGATTTATCCACCAATAATGCTTTAGTCCAGATTTTAAATTTTTGTAGTGTATAGGATTTTACTTTTGATGTGATCTCAAAATGAGAGTGTTATAGGAATTAGATAAATTAGCAGATTTGGGTTTTGGGTATTATAACTATGAGTGGGTCTAAATTCATCAAAAAGGGTATTATTTAAATGAACAAAATTTACTGTTTCATAGATGTACAAAGAAGTCAATGGCATTTTTTTAATTCCTTAAAAGAACGATGACAGCTTGATCCATATTCTGCCCCTATCATCACTCTAATAATTCTTTTTTGGACTTTAAAAACTTTGCTAATATCCACTGAGTTTCCCCACAGAGCAATATAAGCATAATAAATAATTTTTAATGTTGCTAGTGACACTGAATTGATCAATTTCAAGCTGAATAGTACAAACATATAAAATTTCATCAATTGGACAACGGGTGTGGTCTGTAGCTGTACACATACACACATACAGATAAACAGACAGACACAAACACACAGACAGGAGAAATGAAAACACCCCTACCACAGAAAACCCGCAGACTACTTAAGTAATTTTTACGCTTAATGCAGCCTCTACAATTGGAATTTGCACATACTCAAGCCTCTACAATTCAAATTTTGTTGCCGTTATTTGAACTGTTACCTCCAAAATTCGAAGTCAATCTCTACAATTCAAAATGTGTTACCGTAAGCCCCTGTATTTCAAATTTAGGACAAAAAATACATGTTGGAATGGCCTCTAGATTGTCTGAATAAACTAATATAGGTTTAAATTACCTGTTTTCTTTAAAAACGATCGGTTTGGTAGTATGATAACTAAAGCTGTTTCATGCTTTTTAAAAAGTAGCACATCTTCAGGTCCAGAATGTCTTGCTAATCCCTCATGTGGAGTTCGTCAAAAATATAAACGAATAAATAAACGGGACACACATACGGATATGACACACATGAAAATACATTTATCCAGTATTTTATACGTTTATACATTTACACAATCCAGCCATGTGAATTGAAATTCACTTTGTCTGCAGGTTTGCTGCGGCGGGAGTATTTATGTTTCAAGGGTAAAAACTAAAAATAAAAAACTAAAAGGGTAAAAATCTCATATTTTTAAGACTCAAAGCCCCATAACACCCCGCTGTTATAACCCTATCTTGTTGGTTAGTGATTTTAAATTGTGAACTGATTGTCACAGCGCACGGTCACGTCACATTCCACCAAAAATCGGACCGAAAATACTCTAGTTGTCGGGTTCACGATCACTTGATATAGCGTGTATATACATATATATATATATATATATATATATAAAACAATGTTTACGAATTGCGTTTTCTGCCTCTGGGGATATGAAAATGAAAAAGTAAATCCATCCCGAATCTAGTTCTTGCCGTACTACCTACAGTACATATATCTGCTTTACATATATTATAAATGTAAATACCCTGTATGGTTTACAAAGGATATAACAGATTCTGTAAGATTAAAAACAAGTACCGTAGGCAAAAAAAGGTTTCAAAATACCATAATGCCTTGTTTAGAACCAAACAATCTGAAAGGAAAATAACAATTAGGACAGCATATACATAGTAACTATTTTATGTATGTTGAATTAATACCACTTCTTTTTGGAACAACAAAAAACCAAGAGAATGGATGTAAATGTCCTGTGGACAACAACGTAGCTAAAACATTTTTGTAACTCATATTGCAACTAGGAATAATACATCCAAGAATATTGTATTTGTATAAGTAGCATATAAATTATTAACAAATATTGTATTTAATCAATCACTTTAAGTAATGTAGCTATTTTTAGAGATGTAAATACAGTTGATGCAAATAAATAGTTGTCTGTTGATTACATATTCATAATTTAGCTTGTAAATCGAATAATAAATTTCAACCAGACGATCATCAAATAAGGCAGTTGAAGAGAAAGTGTAGTGAGAGATTAGAATGTGTGTCACAATAGATGAAAATGAAACTGATGTGTGAGTAAAGGTCCAGAAGGACTAGTCAAGGTTAACGAATTCAATAAAAGTGCGGGAAACCTTGTAGCATCTTTCTTTGGACATTGCCAGATTACATCATTGAATTTTATTTCAGATTAATAATTAAATTAAACTAGCCAACCCGTGCGAATCATTTGCACTGTATCTTCCTCAAATCCCCCTAAGTAGGCCTACACACCGTTAGTACCGTGTAGTTCAAAGGTTTATTGCAGACATTTTCCATCACGATTGTAGAAAACAATACACAACGTTTCGGGATCTGGAATCTGATTCCGTTCTCAAGTGAAATAACTTAACTAACACATTACAACTAACAACACACAAACACCCAACCTAAGTTGGAATACACTACAGAGGGTAGAAGTAAAAAAATATGCACTGTATAGCAGTCAAGTCAAGATACAACATGCAAATAATAACCAATCACAAAACACTATAATCTACAAAAGGTGTAACGTAAAAAGCTCACACAATGGAACACTAATAGCACCGTTCGCAACGACTCCACCAATGAGACTGAAGCAACATGGCTGACCAATCGGAAACACGGAGACAACAGAAATGACTTCCGGTCCCTGGAAAAGTAAAACCAACAAAATGGCGGAGCGATGTACGATGCCGCAAGATGGGTGTTAATTCTGTTTATTCCTATCTTGAGTTTTACTACGAGTTAACATAACGTGCAAATTTTGAGGAGAACTCGTTATTTCTCTATTTATCAAAACAATAAAATACACGGGAGGAGTACCGTGTAGTTGTTCGCCTTTGTTTTAGGTACAAGTTGAAGTAAGGAATAGATATTGTTTACATTTTTAGATTATTTCTTTCTTTTCAAAACATAAGGTAATAGTATATTAGGTTACTAGTCCAGTAAACAAATTTAACGACGAGTGGCGTACAATATACAGGGTGTCCCGTAACTCTCTGGACACTTGATTCTTTAGGTCAAGACAAACACATTTCACCAAAGGAACATGGGTCTGTGGTGTCTAGTTTACCGACTGTCGGTATTTATGTGTTTTTTACAAAAAAACTAATAACTCCCAAACGGTTTGAGATACAGCTTTGATATTTTGCAAAAATGTTAATCTTATAGAGACCTGTTATCGTTAGAAATTATACTAAAAAATCATTAACCGTTTCAAAATGCTAAACAACGTAAAAGGAGTACTAAGCATTGTTTAAATGGAGAAAAGTGGTCATACATTACGAAAACAACACGTTTCTCTGTTATTATTTATCCAATCTTAACAAATGGTATCATTGAAAACTACATAAGATTTACAAACTTTTTTGTCTCTAGCAATTTTTTTGTTATATTAACGGGTTTCTTGAAATTTGGCATCAAATATTTTAAATGGCCGCCATTTTGAAACGGTTAATGATTTTTTAGTATAATTTCTAACGATAATAGGTCTCAATAAGATTAACATTTTTGCAAAATATCAAAGCTGTATCTCAAACTGTTTAGGAGTCATTAGTTTTTTTTTGTAAAAAATACATAAATGCCTACAGTCGGCAAACTAGACACCACAGACCCATGTTCCTATGGTGAAATGTGTTTGTCTTGACTTAAGGAATAACGCTATATACAAGTGTCCAGAGAGTTACGGGACACCCTGTATATATTCCCATCGACTAAGGGACTAACAATCACTACTCATAACCTCTAAGAGGTTATGTTTTTTGTTCATTTCCAAATATAATTAGCCAGTTGGTGTCAGGAAAAGCTCATTACAGTACAGTAGTACGTAATGAAACCCCATTTGATTCAGCTGGTGGCAAACAGCTGTTTTCTGGACTAAATCATTGCATGGGAAGTTCATTAAAACAGTGTAGTGTGTCTTAATAGTATATTGTATATTACATCCTGAAAATAGGTGTTTACCGGACGAGTGTGGTTGTTCCCGCTCTCGACATTGTTGCTAATTGGTAAGGTTGGTACTCATGATTTTTAGGGCCCAAACAATTTTTTAAATGTAGGCCTACTGTACAATGTTTTTTATCGGAATATAGCATTGTCGCTGGATAACCGATATCATCAAAATATATTGCATTGTTAAAACTGACTACTTATTTACTCTGATTCGTATTCCTTGACCCTAACGAGTTATTTTTACCCGTGAGTCTGTGCCATGAGTTTGATATGTACCTATTGTATTGTAAGATATAAGTGATTGTAGGAAAAACGTTTCTCTACACAGATTGCCAATTGTTTTCAGACATCATATTATCTCATCACATTACTGGTATTTGATCAGTGGTGTTTGCCGTAAAGCTTTGAAGAAAACATGTCCAATATCATAGAAAACAGTGATTTTAATAGTTTTGTATAGAAAAATCATTTAATAAGTATAAACTGACAACTAAATTTAATAAATTACAACCACTTTTGAGAATTTAGAAAACATAGTTTACGAAAAGTAAGAAGTTATTTAAACATAGTTTTATCAACAGCGGAACCATAGTTTTGTATAGGTTGATGAGTTTCTCTTTAGCGATTACCACGTAAGGTTAGAAATTTAAGGTCAATCACACTCTCGTAACTACACGCAAGTGAACTGATCTGAGTGACCGAACACATTCGGAATATTATTTATATTGAACACTATTCCCTATTGAAACAGGTAATAATAATTATAACCACAACACCTTTTGGCCTTAATATTTGGTACTAAAGTCAAAGTCTCTACTGCTTATGTTTAGGAATTATTTTTGTAAATAAAAGGATACAATGTCAAGCTCTCCATTGAAAAGGTAAATCCCAATATAAATTATCAGGTTGTTAAAACTTTTACCTACGACGGTTTTTTTATAGTAGCCGTTTCAGTTCATTCTTAGAATTGAAAAAGTTTCTTATAACAGCATTTTTTACTTTCATAAAAGCATAGTTTTTCATAACAACACAGGTAACGGACCAAAGAGGTTCAAGGATTGAGAGAGAAAAGGTAAAATTGTATGCTTCGAACGTCGACTAATCTGTTTAGAGTCAACTAAGCTCAACTGTGGTGCAATTAGTGTTTGGATTATCACTGTCAGTGGCATTGGCATTGAGGTTATAAATGAAAACATAAACTCTCTAAAGCCTGTGTCACACTTGGCTACTTACTAGCAGCTACCTAGTAGCAGCTACTGAAATAGCAGCTACTTTTCCTGTCACACTTATTTTGGTAGCGTCTATTCACTAGCTGCTACTACTAGTTTAGCTCAAGAGAGGTTATGTCCCAAAGACACGGATATTTTCTATACAGGTTCAAAAAATTAATCACATCTCCCCCACCCCACTTCGGATCACTCATGATTACTTCAGAAATTATTCAAAATGAACTAGTATAAACAAATCAGGCAGACAGCACATGGTGCAAGTAGCCGCTAGTCTGCTATTGAAGCTGTCACACTGGGCGACAGTCGCTACTTGATAGCTGCTAGTTGGTCACGTGACTCACTAGCGCAGTTTAGTAGCACGGAAAGTTGGACATGTTCAACTTTCCATGCTAGTAAAATTTCACTAGCGCGCTACTCTTAGTAGCTGCTACTGCCTATGTCACATTGGCTACTTAGTAGCTGCTATTTCGCTAGCTGCTAGTAAAGTAGCGTAGTGTGACACAGGCTTTAGAAGTCGTGAGTAGTGATTGTTAGTTATTCATTAGTAATAAAAAAAACTGTGGTAGGTAAAGTAGTGTATGCAACTCGTGTAAATACGCGTAAAGGCTCGTAACTTAAATTTTCTACTCGTGGCGTAAGCACTTTCTTTACGCAATCGTTGTTTAAACTACTGTAAATTTACTGAACCAACAACATAAGTTACATAGAGAAAACGAGACTACTATCAAGTAAAAAAGTATAGATAGGTACTCAAGTTTGAGCTTTTGTTGCAAGTAACCAATAGACTTAATAAATACAAGTTACATCATGTTTTAAAAAATATATTTCTGCGTTTATGTGTGTTGGTTTAAACATTTTTATGCAGTTTCAACTCAGCCTTTCAGCGGGTTGAATGAAAAAAGTACAGGTTTTTCAGTAGGCCTACTTTTTTGACAACGGGCAACTTAAACATTTTATATAAAAAAAAAACTACTGATTTCAACAGCTTTTAGAACATAGGCTACCTATTAAGTATATTTATAAGTTTAAGAATTTTTCTTTGATTAAAAATAATTCTGTTATGGTTTTTGTAAAGGCTTTTTATTTCAGAGGTGGAACAAGTATGGAAATACGATGAAAGCTTAAATTAAAGCTCTTAAAAAGTTTTCACGTAGCATGTGAACGTCAAACGTCACACAGAGCCAGTCGCAATAATGTATGTGTAAAAACCCATAAAACTATAGCTCTGTCTAAAATAAAACTAGAGCTCAGCTGGTTGATTTAAATTATAAACCATGGAACAATGGAAGTGGGCTATGCTCCCTTTGTAATTAAAATACCATTAACTCGTATTTTAACGCTATAGTAGGTGAAACTATAGTCATTATAAAAGACGACTTGGATTGAGGACGTAAACAAGGTATTTAACCTATTATTATTATTAAAATACCCTCGCCGCAGCAAACCTGCCAACTAAGCGAATTTCCATTTGTCCTAATTGATTTTCAATTAATATGTTTAAATTATAAAATGATTCTCTACAAAACAAATATTTACGTATTATATCTTATTATTATATTTCTTTATGAATAACGTAAATGTAATATTGTTTAGTAATTAATGTTAATGCTATTGCAAGCATTACAGTAAAACATCAGTGATAGTTTTTTTTCCATTGTAAATGGTTTTAAAAGTTTAGCTTAAATAGTTTGTGAGGGTTTGCATTTTTAAGTAGCTGAGACTTACGACCTAACTTTAAATTTTAAGTTTGTGTATAATTTGTTTGATTAACAAACGATAATTGTTAAAACTATACTCGTACAGTATCACTATTGTATCACATAATTTCATTTAGAGCCTCTGTTGCTAGATTAAAAAATGTTATGTGTTGAACAAAAGTAAACAGGTTTCTTGCAACATTTCTTAGCAGCAGTCCATACTTTATTCACCTTTAAAACTCTACTTGTAAAACCTTAAAAAAATTGAACAATTTCTTGGCGATAACAGGTCTTTTAAAATCTGTAAATTTGAGCAAATGCTAATATATTGACGATTTGATAAGCTATTTACCATGTATAAAACAAACATATATGGCTTTATAAATGAGTACTTTATGTATGTCAGGTCAAAACAAAAACATCAAAACTTAAAATACAAATAAACTCAAAATGTACGCATACAATTATTTTTTTATTTTGAATAAAGATCGAACAAGTAGTATATTAATGTTCTTAACTTAGGACATAATGAAGTGTCATGTAGAGAGATTAGTGAATACAATATTTATTTCCAGTTATCGTCTTGTTAATCAGCAAAAACATGCTAGATGTTTCTACCGATAATCACCAGCACTGACGGGGGAGAGGGGGAGTGACGTGTTTAGACAACACATCAAGCAACGTTCTCGGTCTCTGCTACGGCTAAGGCAACGGCACTGCGCTGCACCGAGGACGCTCACGATACCTTGCGAGTAAAAATGTAACTATTTCCTCCCTACCCGCACGTCCCTCAGCCGCAGCGGCCTCAGCCAGATATCTGTAGTAGGGTTCTATTATCTGTGACGGGAGGCATTGGGCTCATGGTAATTGACCACATCTTATCTAACTATAATGGAAACCTCAGGAGCGATGTCATAAAATCTTGTCTGTCCGACCACTATGCTCAATCAATTTTGATCAACACTAACTTGCCTACTGACTGTTCAGGAGGGAAATTCATGTATGGTAGGAGATAGGAAGTGAGGCTTCCACGGTCACAATTGTTAACACAAAGTCCTTGGTCTTCTGGGTACGACCGCGTCGGAAAACTAGGAGAAACCCTAGTTGCTGACGTTTCGGCTTCGTTGCAGATAGCCATCTTCAGAGCTGGTGAAGGCACTAACTGGTGCACGATGGTTACGCAGTCGTCTCGCCTATATAACCTTCGTCCTTGCAAGCTTGCACCAGTTAGTGCCTGTCACCAGCTCTGAAGATGGCTATCTGCAACGAAGCCGAAACATCAGCAACTAGTGTTTCTCCTAGTTTTCCAAAGTACCCAGAAGACCAAGGACTTTATGTTAGTATGTAAGGAGCTTTAATTCCACCAATATCACAGCCTTCAAATGCTGCCCCCAGCTGAGAACTGGAGTGATCTGTAGGAGGCTGAGAATATTGAAAGAAAGTTCAACGTTTTCAAGAGTAGGCCTACTCTTTGTTATCAATTTGATGTTTCATTTCCTAAAAGAATTTAAAAACTCAATTCAAAATACAAAAGACAAAGTTTATTTTCAGAAAAACTTTTAAAGCTATAAGAACAATGTCTTTTATACTATGAAAAGACAAAGCACCCCAACTCTGATAATGTTCTAAGACAATACTATCTAAGATAAAAAAATGAATCTAGGAAACTAATTAGAGATTTAAAAACAAAAATGGTGAGTTCAAGGGTTAGCCAATTCTGCGAACCCATTATTAGTTTTAAAAACATTACCTTTTTTAACTTGCTCATCCTGGTCGCCTAACTCCTTTTCAAGGACCTCAATCTGACGTGACTGCTTTTCTTTTACCTACAAAAAATTACAAACTTCAAACAAATTTATATTGAAATATAGTGTAGGCTATAATAAAGTAAAAGTTTTACATGTTATTTCATTAATATTTTTAGATGTAAACGAGAGCTCGCCCCGTGATCGAAAACTCAATCAAAAGTATGTATTGTTCAAATTTCTCTATTTTCACCCCACGCTTTAAATAAAACATGTGATTGGAATTTCTTCCATTTGTTTAATTTTTCTGTTTATATGTTGTTGTTGAGTTACAGCGTGTTACAACTAAGGAAAAATAACTTGCGGTGTACACTCTGCATCATGTAGCTCTTAAACGAGTACGTTTTGAGAGCAAAAATGCAAAGAGTAAAAAAGTCTTAAAATTGCATCTAGATTCTAAAAAGACCATAACATACACGGTTTTCCTATTTGCAAATCTTCCTGCCATTTTGGAAAATGGTGGCCATTTTTTAAACAATGGAATCAATATTTGCCATGTATGTCATGTTTTTTAGAATCTAGATGCAATTTTAAGTCTTTTTTACTCCTAGCATTTTAGCTCTAAACATACTCGTTTAGGAGCTACATGATGCAGAATGTACACGGCAAGTCATTTTTTCTTAGTTATAAAACGCTCCCTAACCAGTAGCTTCAGAGAAAATTTGCTATAAATCAAAGGTTTCGTGCTACAACAGTTGAAAAATCTTCAAATGAATCAATTGTTGGCTCTTTGGATTGATGTTGAAACTGGTTTATGAATGAAGATTTTCTTTTATCCACATGATAAGGATAAGATTTAGGATTTGTTGTGTTAGGATTGTCTTGCTTTGATGATTCTAGATGTAATAAAGTGTGATGGCGACGCTTGCATATTCTACAAGATCCAATTAATTGAAGCACAGTTTCTGACTGTATGATTGCTACTCAAACAGTTGTTACATAGTGATTTGTTTTTAACAGCTGTCAATCGTTTGTCAGGAGTAAGTAAGCCTGCTGATCCATATTTGTGGAAAAAAGAACAGTTTTAGTCTGTGAAGTTGTCAACTGTGAGTTATGGGATTGATTTGACTTAGGATTTAATTTTGAGTAACCAGAGAAACTTTTGGCAATTGTGTGGGCTAAGTTTGCTGCCTCTAACTCAGTGCATTCCTTTTCAATTAAAACAAGAAGTTCTTTAATTGTAGGTGGTGTTTGTAAGTCTGTTCGGCTATGCTCAAATTTCTTCCCAAAGTCATAATCAAATTTACGTAGAAGATTAATCGTTGATATAAGACTTTCAGACAAGATGTCATGGTTTAAGGCACAAAGGGCATTAGCATTTTCTTGGAACGTTGACACAAATGTTCGGAGTTGCTTAACAGAACAACCGTGCATTGAGGGAAGATCTAAAATGTTGTTGACATGTAGGGTAATTAGCAACCTTGAATTATTGTAACGTTGATGGAGTTGCTCCCAAGCAATGTGATAGTTGGCTGTGGTAACTGGTAACCCCTTGATTAGATTTAGAGGTTCACCACTGAGACATGACAATAAATAGGTGAATTTTTCTACATCGGTAATGTTTGAGTTCTTATGTACGGAATTTTCAAATAAGATACAAAAGGAAATCCATTTTTCGGGTTGACCAGAAAAGGTACCAAGATCAATTCGAGGGAGACGAAGACCAGAAGTGGCTATTTCAGAAGTAGTGTTACTTGTTTGGGATTGTTCTAAATTGGGGTTATTGACCGGAGCAAGTACAGTACATACACTGTGAATTCTCAAAAATAAATCATTGATTTCATCTTGCAATTGGATGACTTGATCGTCATCGATGTCTTCAGATATGGGGTCTGAATTAAAAAGTCTAGTTATGGTAGACTCAAACTCGGTATTTTTCCTAGTAGCGGTTTCTTTGATAGCCCTAATTTTTTCAATTTGAACTTGGGTTAATTCTTCAGAACCAATTACTTGAAGCGCATTAACTTGAGATTCCAGCTGAGTTAAACGAGCTTTTGTGAGTTTGGCTTGTTTGGTAAATGTAGAATACCTGATTGAAGTCATAATGTATGTTGAGAATAAAGAATATCTTTGTGTAATTGTTTGTAAAAATTCAAGTAGCCTAACTTATTTTAAAATGAAAACAAGTAGACCTATACTGACATGAATTCAAGTTAATTATTCTTCAGTGGAATATGGCATAACAATGAGAAGGTAGGTCTATCAGTTTAAGTAACATAAACATGTACAAAGGTAGCCTAGTAGAAAAAAGAAAGAAAGAATACTTTGAAGTAAAGAATTACCGAAAAGAATGAACACAATAAACTACCTAAAATGAGGTCAAAAAGTTGTTAACAATAAAATAAATCCAAGCAGATAGTATAGCCTACCAATAGAATCAATTAACTAGGCCTAAACTTAATATTGTAATAATGACAATTAATTGAGCCTAGCCTATTTGTCTATTAAAAAAGGATGCAAGCAGTTTATTTTTGTTTGAACAATATTGGTTCAGTTGAGAATATGTGCATACTGGCACAGTTTAGCTGAAAATGTGCATACTGGCACCATTTAGTTGAAAATGTGCATTACTGGCACAGTTAACATTAATGTTTGTTTTCACACTGGAAATTACACAGTTCATATGATAGGCTATTGACTTCAATTAGTTCATGCAACAGGGGCACATTCACAAATTGAGATGTAGTTTAAATGGTGAAGATTAGACTATAGGTCTTTTTGAAAGTATTGCTTGAATGTTCTTAGAAACACTTTTAAACACAAGTTAAATCCATGGACCAGAAACAAGATCCGGCTTGAAGGACCAATTTATAATGTCATGAAATTTTGATAATTTGTTGTTTGAAAAATGAATTAATTTAGTGACTTAAATAGATATAAGAAAAATAGTTATAGTTTTTGAACAAGTGGACTGTATTTTGTTTAATTTACATTATGAATCACTTACTATTTTTTGTCAATTCTTCTTTTTAGTTAAATACAATAATGTTGTAGTGATTTTCTTGAATTTAATTTACACTTTCTTCATACATGTCTTCTCAGTTCATTCTGTCTTCTCTGTAGATCTTAATCACAGTCACATGTTTTGTTTTTAATATTTTATTGTTGTACATTTAATTTTGAGTACGGTAGTTAAACTGCTTGCATTTACAGTGTTGCCAATTTTAATAATGAAATATTCTTTTAGATTCAATGTGATATAATATAATAACATATGATAATTAGTAATATTGAAATGAATTGTAATTGACTTATTTGGAATAATTTAAATATGAATGAATTAAAGAAAACTAATAAATACTTAACAACAACTATACCATTATATAGTCCGGTTCATATCCAAAATAAAGTAAAAATTACATTAAAGTAGTTAATAACGTTCATTTTCATGAGCCTACATTGATACATAAACCTAAATCTATGCAATGTTAAAATGCATAAAAAACTTGGCCATTTAATTATCATACAAATGATATGCTATGCAATACGCAATACTATTATTATAGACACCAATGAGAAATTACTAATAATCTGCAACAAAACACGGTCTACAGACAGAGTTTGCTTTAACAGTGTTCTTACCGAAGAATTTACAGATGTCATATTTTCTAAAATAACTTATACCAATTCACAAATAATACAACTAACTTAGGCCTAAATGAAATAACTTATCTTCTTACATAAATTGTTGTAACTGAATGTGTTTTAAATGCTATATTTTAATAAAATAAAATAAAACAATACATGAAATATTTATTAATAGCCACTAGGCCTACCTACAATGAAACTAGAGGTTAAGTCAATAAAACCCTAACACAACCCCTATACCCTAATTTATACTCCTAAAATAACAGTATTTAAAATCAAAATGTTTACTAATGTTTATATTAAGAAAAGGAAGGTTTAAAAATGTAATTAGCCTACCTTACAAATTTGGGACCGTGGAGGCCAAGGAACCGTCCCTCCCCTTCCAATACACGTCCCAAGTGGTTTGTAATGTACTCTCGTACATTACATTTCATTAATTAAATTAAAGTAATTTTTACTTTATTTTGAATATGAACCGGACTTTTATAATTGTTGCATAAAACCTTTGATTTATAGCTAATTTAATATTCTTTCAAATTATTTTAACTATAACTCTTTAAAGTAATTGGATATGTTTTTATTACATAAATTGTGGGGCGAAGTCTAATAAAATAAGAAAAACATCAAACATGCTATTACAGCCAAACGGTTGAAATCGGACATGGGTTAACAGGATTTTTTTTGTTCCTTTTAGTGAGTAGAACCTACTGGCAAAGTTGCTCAGTAGAAACTCACCCTGTGTATTCACAGTATTTGAAGGACATCTTCTAATGGCTTGGATTCCAATAAGTTAGTACTAGGTGTGCAGCGAGATAGAGTATAATAAACAAATAATTATTTAGGGTATACAGCGTCCTATCAATATAAAATTCAAGGACAATTCCAGGTTTTCCAGGCTCCAGGTTTTTATTAAAAATAAAACATATTGAAACAACGAATTGAAAACCAAAACAATATTTTTATAGAAAATGTATTTTTCTACATTTAAAGTGGAGTCAATAATCAATATTTTCATAGCCCAGTAACAAAGCTAACTTATTCTTAAAAAAAAATACACAAATACCATTAGCTGCATCCAAAACAAAACAGCTGTTACAACCCTACTTGCCACTTCGAAGGCCGCGGCCTGGAGTTAAAGGTGGCCGTGGTTCAAACAAATAGGTACTCTCAAATACATATATATTTTACTTTATTAAATACTACTTACATTTATTAATTCCATTATCCTTTTGTTCATTCTGGTTTCATTTTCCGATTTTTCCGCGACCACTCTCTCCAGCTTCAACTCCCTCAAAAAAAGGAGATTTCTTGTTTCATGAAGCTTTGTTCTCATTTCTTTAAATTGTCGCTGCCGCTCTTCCTCCATTTTTTAGTCTATAAATCTTTTGATAGACCTAAAATAAATAAAGAGCATTGAAGCTTTGCAGAGAAAATATATATTTGAGGTTGTATTTTGACAAGAAAAAAGGCTATAAATTGTGGTAGGCCTAATAGTAATATCAGTCTGCTACCAACCCCGCGCCGCGCCGGACCAAATCAGTATCAAGATAGTGCTATCTAAATGTTTATTGTGTATTCGTACCATTTTCATGTTTTTTGTGTTCGTCCATGTTTTAAATGTGTTTTTGACAAGTTGCAAGCTTTGAAAATGTTGTCTTCGCAATGAAACATGTAAGCTGATGAGGAATATTAATCGTTGGACTATTTGACGAAGGTATATAAAAAACCAATTATTGTAGTAATATCCTAATATGTGTAGTAATATGGTAAAAATATCCATTACCAAGCATATCCAGCACTTCATATCTTTGACTATTGATAGAAAGTTGGTGTTTTAAATGATTCCCATTGGTCCCCTGTCAATATTATGTTACAAACGGCATTTTATTGCACACAGTACCTTCTTTGAATAAGGTTATAAGAAAAAAATCCCATATCTGAGATATGAATTCAAGTTATTTTTCTTTTTATTTAAAAATACCGGTAGGTAAGTTACTTTTAACTCAAAGTAACGTTAAATTGCCTAAACAAACAACTCAAAAAACGAAAAGTACTGTTTGTCATTGTTTATTGTGTGCTTAACACATTAAAGACATGTTATAGTGAACTCATGGTATTTATTTCATTATATTACAACGTTATACTGGTGACACGACTGTGTGAAAAGTCTAACAGCAAACAGCGTCAAGTACAAACTTGAGTTTACTTGAGCATAAACCAAGTTAAAAAATTTCAACAGTGACTACGTTTTCAATTTTTATAAACAGTAAAATGCTCAAACAAACCACAGAAGGTTGAGGATAAAATGATTTAGGCCAAGTTATCTCACCATTGCAGGAGTGGACCTATTGTTTGATAGTTCCTTCTCTTTGTGGAATCTATGATAGGTAAAGTACTTCCGAGGCCTGTCAATACAAAAGTAGTTATTCAAAAGCTATAGATAAGATCTGGCTGTTTTGAAACACGCTGCTAAAACTACAGCACATTGCTCATCAGGCATTTAAATAACTTTAAGATAGCCTAGTTGACTTACAGATGGCAGCCATGTTCCATAGTAATGATACTGTCCAGGCTGGTGTGTGATGTCATGCGCACGTTTTAAAGACAACCATCTTTTAATATCCTTGGGCCTAAGTTATGTAGACTAATTACACTAGGTACAATTTCAAACTGGCATGTATTCTTGGAATTGACAATAGTTAGTTAATACTTTAGACTTACTCTAGCCTACTTTTATAAAATTACTTGGTAATTTAGAAAATATTTCCTGTGAAATAGACTCGAGACGTGATTCCTAATTTCAAATCAACTAATGAATAAGTTGTTATTTAATTATTGTGTCCGAATTATAAGTGATGGTTGCTTTGAAAATAATTAATTATATACAAAAAAATTAAGCTATTGAATCTTCATGGAAAGTTAATTTTGATCATTATATTAATAAAACAATGTGGTTGCTGTGACTGGGATACACATAAAAAATGTTTTGGGACATACGGTAACGATGATTTACTTTTTGATTTGAAATCACTTAACATATAAATATAGACCCGCCTTATGGGTTTCAAGGTAGGGACCAGAATTAAATACTCTCGAGATGACGAGATAAACCTTCATAGACTAATGTTTTGACCCATTTCAATTATAATTAAAAGCTAATTAATTGTATTGCTTAATATTCATTAATGCCACCAGATAAGTTGACCACGTGCAAACAGTTGAAAACTGTTTTCAACAACAAACTACCTATATTAGAAAACCAGTTACAATTTTACCATAGAAAATTCTGTTTTTCTACTGCAGTTTTTAAACGGTAAGAGATAGAAAGAAAATTTAAAACCGGTACGTAAAATGTTTGTTTAAAAGGACCTTTCACGTGGTATGAAATTTGTTATACCTTGCTATTTAAGAATTTTGATTTATCAGATTTCTTTTATTCTTCAAATTTGAGATTTGTTTAAATTAGAAAATAACATTAAAAATGCCCTTACTACAAGTTATCTTAAAGAGTAGCTCAAGAATAACCTTGAAAAGAAATTTGGCGCTGTTCCGTTCAGTAGTTAGGGTAATACGAACTGTACTTAACTTCACAAAGTCCTTTTTTTAAACGTTTTGACCCAACCTGTAAATATGGTTAAAGATAATTAAATTTTTTGCACCAAAATGATTGGGGTGATTAGACCTTTAAATTTATGTATCACACAACCGATGTTTACATTTGAAAATTTCTCAAAAAGCACCCCTACCCCCCAAATTGGGCCCTTTTAGGGCATTTTTCAAAATTGAAAATAATTTTATTGAATTTGGCATGTCCAAATTAGGGGAAATGAGAAGAAACAAGTGTAAAAAGCCTTACTTATGAACAGAACAGATATGAAAAGTTTTCAAATGAACACCTTAATTAATAAATGAACACGAAGTTTGTCGGTTGAACTCCTCCGCTATTTCTTAACCGATTTTATCCATTGACGTCTCATTGGAAAGAGCGTGTCGTGTAGATTTGCAAACTGGCCTAACATTGTTGAAAAAAAGTCCCTTGGGCTCTGCCCCAGTGGCTTTGAAAGTTCCCATGTTATCCTTATGAAGAACATAATTGTTTACATTTTGATCAGCTGTATAATTTAATTGATGGTATTTATTTTTCAATTCAACAAAACGCATTGGGTAAATTTACTGATTTTGTTGAAATTAAATATTTAATACTTTAGTTTACATTCGTATATTACAATGTAAAAAACCGAGAAAGCCTGGGCAATTTGATATATTTTACCAAATAAGAAAAATGAATTGACAGGGTACTGTATTTCTTGAGCAATCATTGAAAGAACCGATTTTTTAACCATGGAAACATAGGAAAGTCATAGAACGCCACCAAGTAGAAGAAATAGAGACAAAAAACCATTTACTATCGTTATCATCCTATATAATGAAGAACACTTACCTACAATATGAAGATTCCACAATCAATGAACAAGGATGTTAGCCGAAGTGTTACTATTTTTAAGGAAACACGGACTTAACTTTATGATGATTGTCAAAAGGAAAACACTCTACGGCTGAATTAAACTGGTACGGCAAGGACATTAAATATATGTTTTCATAAAAGTCAAGGGATTTTAAAATAATATGACTAGGCCTACATCCAAGAAACCTTAATAAACTCTCACTGAAGGATGTGCATTATTCACGTTTAAGGGAAACGAAAAACCGTCTGAACAACATCAGGCCATTCAATTCTGAATTTTTTCAGGTAAACATAACTTACGTTAGGCCTATACTGTAACAGTACCTAGTCAAATTAAGTTAATGCCAATTGAATTGGGTGAAAATTTATATAAATTAGACATTTATCCAATAGGCCTGGGCTACAATATTTATACAAAATAATCATCAATGATAGGCCTATCGCCTATTAGCAAGTTCTTTGTAAATTAGGATTGAATCGATACACTAAGCCAAGATAAATCTAACGAGGCCATGTTATCATGTAAGCCTAATCCTAATCAAGTCAGTAAAACAGATTGTTAAGCTATAGGCTAGGCCTAAATGAATCTTAAAGGCAAGTAGCCTAGGTAATAGATTTATAGGTAATAGGCCTAGGTCTAAACTAAAGTTAGTTGAACACAGAACTTATTTCGTTTTAGAATAAGCAATGTAGGCCTAATCATAGAATAGACAATATATTCCTCCATGTTTGCCAATAAGAGTCGTTATAGCAGCAGAGAAAGGTTGATTGCTAGGCCTAGTCGAGCATTCACCAAAGTGGAAGACTAGGCCTAGTCTATAAGCCTACCTTGCGTGGAGACTGAGTATCTGATATGTATAATATTAATTTATTATCGTCAACATTAATTTAAATGATTAAAAACTACAATTATTACTTTATTCTTTAAGACAAAAAATCAACTAAGGGTAAACACAACAATAAACGTAAACGAAACGAACAAACAGTCGAACAACAGTTGAACAGTCCTCTCTCCTCTGCTGCAGCTGAACGTCCTGGTCCGGTCCTGGTCCCTGGAGTCGGAGTCAGTCAGTTCGAGTTCAGTTCAGTGGAGTCGTGTCGTGAGTCAGAGTTTGGCTGGGGTGTGGCTGGCAGTGTTGCCACCCTGGACCTGTGAAAATTCCCCATCTGGCTAAGAAAAAAATCCCCATTTTATCCCCAGCTAAATAAAAAATCCTCCAATAATCCGCCAAGTCATAACAATCTATAGAAAGTCCCCAATTTTCCTCCATCCATCCTCCTGATTCTACAAAAATCCCATTTAACTACCAAATATCCCGAATTCATACCTATCTATGCCATATAGTGTGTGGGTAAAAATTCACTCTCCGTGAGTATATTATACTTGTGACATACATACATTATTTATTCACTCCATATTAAATGTGCTGACGAGGAAAAATCCTCATTTTAACCCCAGGACCCCCAACTAAAGCAAAATCCTCCAATTATCCGCCAAGCCATAAAAATCTAAAGAAAATCCCCAACTCCTCCTCCATCCAACCGTCAAACTCTACAAAAATCCCCTTTTAATTACCGGCGGTAACATGGTACCAATGATTATAATATATTATTTTAACGTACATACATTTATTCACTCCATATGAAATGTATAGTAACTACTACAGTACTATATAAAAGTAGGTACAAAGGATTGGGACTGATAACATTTTCAGATGTCCTTCTTAAATGATTTCCCCTCACTTAAAGGTTGTTCTATTGATCACTGACTTTCTACTCCTCATTCTTAGTTTTATATCATACATTTATAACAGTTAGTTTATATTTACAAAATGAGTCATGTTGTATATTCGCACTAAATGTCTGAACAATTTATAACAAACAGTTTGCATAATCTATTTTGCCATTACGTGGTTTTATTAAATTCTTTTTTAGCTATATTAACCTTATTCCTGACTCAAAATCAAAATTCTCCAATAAATTCGATAAAATCCCAATAATCCGCCAAAAATCCTCCACCAAAAAAATCCCCAAGGCTTAGAAAAATCCCCAGTTTGGCGAGAAATCCCCAAAAACGGCAACACTGGTGGCTGGGGTGGGGTTCTCGTTCTCGACGTTCTCGACTCGAATACTGGCCTATCCCAACCAGTGCTGCCACCGCCACTTGTTGAAATTAAATGAAACTTAATTTGCTATACATTTTTGGTCCCACAGGTGCGTTACATAAGAGTGTACTTTGACACTCGCCGTTTACGTCAATAATGCTCAAACATTGTTATATTATATATGGAAATGAAGCTAAATTTAAAGTCCTACATGTTTGCTAAAATGTAAAATCTGCATTTCCTCATGATGAAAACCCCGAAAAAGTGAGAACATGTCTAAATTTTTTAAAATATTTTAAAATTTAATTTTGTTCACTATTAAAATCATATTACTATTATTTAAGTATTTTATTTAGATCATATTACTATTATCATAAGTGTAAACAATTTAAATATAACATAACACTATACATGCAGCATGCGGATCAGCAGAGCTGAATGGATGGCGATACCATACCTACCTCTAACCTCTCTATTTTCTTTAAGCAGAGGCTATTCACGGCCGCCTATTGGCAACGTCGCAAGTGGTGTTGTTCAGTGACAGACGTCCCATAAGATACCATGGCAGACAGGTGACATCAGTTCATTAATTCACACTTTATTGATTTAAATTTATGAACATAAATTTATTAACATATTGAAAATAAAACATTCAGAATTGAAAACCGAAACAAAATGAATTAAAATCTATATCTGTACATTTTTAAGCGGAGTCAATATTGTCATAGTGAAGTAACCACTATTTCGTAAATACACAAATACAATTAGCTGCTTCCAACCAAAACAGCTGTTACAACACCACTTGCGACGTTGCCAGTTCGAAGGCCGCGGCCTGGAGTTAAAGGCGGCCGGGGGTTATTCGCCTAATAAGGGGAGCGAGCTGGTCTAGTGGTTAGAGCGCCGGGTTCCCGGGGTCCCGGGCTCAAATCCCACCAAATCACCAATGGATTTATCTAAGTGATAATGCCGTAACTCGTAACCTCTAGGTCTAGCCTGAAGTAATGTGAAAAACAATTCCGGGATCGTGCACGGCCGCCAAACTCTAGGCCGCGGCCTGTGGTTAAAAGTGGCCGTGGCTCGTGCCTAGCGTCATAGTAAAAAAAATGCCTAATAATGGTTCCAAATGGCACCACATTCAGTAGTACTGTATCTCTAACCCTAATGGATGGAATAAACTTCACATTTTCTGCCCGCAACTTAAATATTGATTATGAAATGAGACTGTTCTAAACGGCATATTGATGGTCCGTAGATCAATGACGTACTTAATTATAAAATTAAGAAAAATAAAATTATTTTTTTTAATTTTTTAATTATAAAACTATAAACTGTCAGAAACCTAACCAAACTTTGATGATGAAAAATTGAATGAATGTTTACTAATCGAAAAATAGTTCTGTTCATAAAATAAAATTATAAATGCCTCAAATTCTAACAAAAGATGTAATCGCATTCTAAGCAAAATCTTTGACAAAATGTGTCACCGCTAGGATTCGATCCAGCTACCTTCGGTTTACAAGCCTGATACGATACGCAATCCACTTGTCCACCAAAGCCAATGGTTACCTGGTTACTCACTGTATCGTTGCGGTAATGGTGTTCGAGAGCCAATAGAATTGTGGAATTTTACAATAGGAAAATCCCTGAACCAGCTCCTCAACTAGTGCTAGATGGGGTTGCACTCACTTCTTGTGAAAAAGTAAAATATCTTGGCCTGCACATAACTGAAAATCTTTAGTGGGATGAACATATTAATTTAATAGCTCCAAGATTAAGATCTGTAATCAATTTAATTACTAGGCTCCAGAAATTGGTCCATACTGACATTTTGTTAAAAGTATATAATGGATGTTTTCACAGTATAATATCTTATGGAATAGTGTTCTTTGGGGTGGTAGTACCATGGTCAATAGGATCTTTCTCCTCCAGAAACGAATTATTAGGGGAATGTGTGGTGCTCAGCTCAACTCTTGCTCACATTATGCCACTGTTCAAGGGCCTTGGAATGTTAACCCTCCCATCACTGTCTATTTTTAAATTTGTCATATTGGTGAGGAATAATCCGAACATCTTTTGTACAAACAATCTGGTCCATCAGTACAACACGAGAAGAGCTAACTAAGTACATGTACCTCAAGTTAATTCAAATTTGGCCTGCAAGAGCCCATATTTTAGTAGCGTCAAGGTCTACAACTCACTACCAAGGATCAAAATTGAAGAGTAAAATGTCAATAAATTTATGAAGATGTTAAAAGAATATTTATGTGAATATTTATTTTAAAGTGGAAGATCTGATCAATTAGGCCTATTATGTGTTTTCTACCAATTTTGACGACCACGTCGCAGGAGCGATGCTAGTGGGACATAATCAAGTAAGTAAGTAAGATTCATGCCGTTATTAATGCACCATAGTCACTGATGCTATTTAGGGATCTCTGAAGATTATCTTGATCCAACACACAGTGTATAATCTTGCCAATATCGTTTATAAACAGATTAAAGAGAATATGAGCCAAATCTGAACCTTGTGGAACTCCAGATGGAGATGGCACAGGAAAAGGCTGAGATATGGCACCATCATATTTAACCATTAGTTGTCTTCCAGTAAGGTAACTTTCTAGTAGTGTCAGCAGGTCCATAGAGAGCTTGGCAACTAAAAGACGATGGTTGACTTTGTCAAAGGCTTTTGAAAAGTCCAAGTAGACACAATCAACTTGGTTCGATGCGGTAAGGGTGATGGCCATAGTGAACTCTTGGAATACAAGAAGGTTGGAGACTGTAGATCGTCCGTGAAGAAAACCATGCTGCTCATCGACTATGTATTTCTTCAAGTGGAAGTAGAGGAAGTCCAGAAGTAAGCTCTCAAAAACCTTTGCCAGTGTAGAATGAATAACAATAGGTCTACAACAAACGTCTTTCCTTTTCCGACTCCAGAAGAGGGCAGTTAGGGCAGTCTTTGGTTTGAAAAGAAAAACATCTTGCAGGCAATACTTTATTTCATCACAAATTTTAACATTTCCCTCAATATACATTTTGGAAACTTTGATTCTCATAAAAAAAAACTTACACCAATACCAATCTTCACTTACACATTCCTATTCACTACGTAACAATTCTTATCTTAAATTGCCATCTCATTCAACTATACTTTTTTCAAGAGACACTTTCATTACAATGGCATTAAACTTTTTAATCTCCTCCCTCCCTCCCTTCAGCTGGAGTCGGACTTGAACAGCTTTAAAAGCTAATAAAAAAAAAATACTCTTGACCAAGGGTTACTACAGTGTTCGAGATTGTGTCGCTGATGGGTTTAGTTAGTTAGTTTTTTTTTTTTTTTTGAAAGAAGTAATTGGTATCTTATCTAACAGGGGCAGGTCGAGACCTTAAAGCACTTCATCCGAAATCGAATTATTGCGCACCCTAGTAATTGGTATAGTTTTATTGAAGCAACATTGTCTATTGTTTATTTTAATTTTAGTTCTACGCTATTAATTGACATGACCCATGCAAATTTTGTATTTGTTATTTTGGTTTAATAAATGAGTTATGAGTTATAGTTTATAACATTCGATCTGTCTCCGATGGGGACAACAAAGCCTTCTTTAAGAAAGTCGGGAAAGATACCCTGTCTAATCATGATATTGAAATAAACCACTAGTTAGGGAGCAAGAAAAAGAGCACAATATTTGAGAACTAGAGGCGGTATATTGTCAGGGCTAGCACTTTTGATGGGGTTGAGGATCATTTTAATCATGGATCGTCAGCGTGATCCTCATCATTAAGGTCCCGTAATAAGTCTGCTACACTGTACTTATTTCTCTTAAGCAAGAATTGACCGAACATAAAATCTTCGCTTCCGCCTCTGACTTCCTAAGATTAATGTGATAGCTGCCGCGAACAATAGGTGTCTTCGGCGCGACACTTCATTTTCGGTACGGAATGGGAATGAGAGAGAGAGAGAGAGAGAGAGAGAGAGAGAGAGAGAGAGAATGATTTATTTCCTGAAAGCATAATATGTACAAGGAAAGGTCAATACATCAAAATCTTAGCCTAAGCCTGCAACACACCATGCAGAGAATTGAAAAACAAAAACAAAACTTATTTATCATTACACATTGGCACTCATTGGCTAAAAAAACTTACTTACTTGGCCAGGTGAAATTTCAAAATACTCTTTGAATGAGTAAATCGGATTTGTCAACAGAAGAGATTCAATCCCCATTTTGAATTTTGCTTCCGGCAGGTTCCGAGCTGTACAAGGGAGTTTGTTAAAAAACTTATATCTCTGTATACAATAGCTAGATTGGACCTTTCTTAATCTAACATAGGGTACATTCAAGTCGTCCTTCCTCCTAGTATTGTGAGGGTGGATATCACTTCGGAGTTCGAGAGAGCCTGACTCCTGCTTAGTACACAGAAGAGATTGGTAAATATATAAGCTGTACACTGTCATAACGGATTCAGAAATAAAGATAGGTTTGCAGTGGTCTAGAAAATCAGCACCTGCCAAGATTCTGACTGCCGCCTTTTGGAGCGTCAAAACCCTCTCGACTCCCGGAGTGCCACCCCAAAGTCTTAAACCATAAAGAATTATGCTCTGAAAAAAGGCAAGGTAGGCAGTTCTTAGCCATTCAGTGGGTACAGAGTTCTTCAAGTTCCTGAGCAAGTGAATCACCCTGGAAAGTCTACTACATACAAAAGATATGTGACTATTCCAATCCAGCTTAGGATCCAACATTAGTCCAAGTAGTTTAACGCTTGTGACATCTTGCTTAAGCTGTCTAAGACTAAATATTATGGACTGAGTCTTACTCTCATTCAGGAAGAGAAAGTTAGCTCGGAACCACGCCGAGGCCATTTGGAGAGTCTGAGACATAGTGCCCTGCAGGACATTTAAGTTATCATTTACCCCAATTAGAGTAGTGTCATCAGCATAGCAAACAACCCCCTCTCCCAAATGCAAAGAAAGGTCATTTATCATTATGTTGAAAAGCAAGGGCCCAAGGACAGACCCCTGTGGGACGCCATGAGTTAAAGATTTGACAACAGAGGACTGACCATTTACAGAGACAAACTGTCTGCGCCCGCCCAAGTATGATCCCAGTAAGTCCAAACCCTTACCCCTAACTCCATAAAAATGGAGTTTGTCAAGCAAAATTTTGTGGTCCACGGTGTCAAAAGCCTTGCTGAGGTCACACATTGTGGCCCCAGCAAAGCCTCCCCTCTCAAATGATTTTAAAACAACCCCAGTCAGAACTTCAACTGCATCGATTGTGGAACGGCCTGATCTGAAACCATACTGGGCTGACACAAGCAGTCCATTACTTTCAAAATAAGGTAACATTTGATTCTTAATTATACCTTCAAAAATCTTACCAAACACAGGGAGAATAGATACAGGTCTAAAATTTTCAGGCACATTATGGTTCCCCTTTTTATGGACAGGGACTACTCTGGCTGTTTTTAGGACATCTGGAAAAACGCCCTCCTTGATACAAACATTGATACAATAGGTGAGTGGAACTAAAATATGATAAATCACATTCTTAATTAAGATTGCAGAGAGATCAAAAACATCCTTACTTTCATCTTATGTATAACAGATAGCACTTTCTCACAAGAGACAGGTTCAATGTTAAAAGAACATGTTGGTCTAGGATGCTGGGCTAGGAGGTTTACAGCGGGGGTTGGTGGAGTACCAATTGCATCCCGAGTCTGTTGGACAGAATTAATGAAGAAATCATTCAGCTCCTCAGCAGAAAGTCTAGTAGTTGGTTTTGCTTTTGCAGGGGCCCCCTCTTTTTTGATGACAGACCAAGCGGCAGCACAAGAATTTTGAGAGGACTCAATGAAATTAGCATTGTGTTCTTGTTTTGACCGTACTAAACTCACCTGGTAATCTTTCTTTATCGCTTGATACCTCCTCTTGGCTTCAAGGGTTTTTTCTTGTCTATAAATATCGTAAGAAAGAAGCAACCATCTTCTCAATATTACAATAGTCTCTGATTTCCACTCTGGAGCCAGTGGATGCTTTGTATTCTTAGGTCTAGACACTTTTTTAGGATAAGATTCTTGAAAGAGCAAAATAAATGTTCTTAAAAAATTACTAAAAATAACATTAGCATTACCCGCAAGTAAAATATTCCAATCAACTGAGTTGAGAGCAACTATAAAGTGATATGTTTTATCAAGAGTAATTGGTCGATAAGTCATAGCAATATAAGGATCTTTATTCTTGGACAGACGGATACCGAGACTAAACTTAATGCCATCATGGCTGTGCTACATTTTATAGCATATAGCACGAGCACCGGAATCACTAAAATTGTCTGCAACTTTTTTGTATAACAAAAGTTATATAGCAAAAGTTATATAACAATGTTATGTAGCAGGTTTTGCTACATAGTGTAAACTGTAAACCCAACTTAAATGGACTGGGTACAACAAAAGAACAGCTGTTTATTGTTTTCTGCTCTGCATTCTACCTACACTCTGCTGCAGCTGTGCAGCTTCTACTTGTTCTTGTTCTACCTACCTACACCTGTCACTTTGTGTGTGTCCCGTCGTCATGTTATGTTATGAGTGACTCAAACAAACCTAAAACAACAAAACAACAAAGTAAGTATGTTATCATCTAACCGTGATCATGGTAAGGCCAGTGCAATATTTTCGTGTTATACATTTTCACAACAAAAGAAACTGCTATATTTTATTCTGAACGTGTTGAATTAACTATGTACCTATAATTCAGATTCACCAAACTGAGATTTTTTGTAGCCTATGGCCAATCTGAAATGGCCTTATACAAGAATGTCAAATATTATTACAAATTGTGCTAATTCTCAAAATGCATTTTATTAGATAAGTCTAAGGTAAAATACTTATTTTTGTGTATTATAATATATAGCCTAGAAGGACTAAAACCTTATTGTCAATAGGCCTATGAGTTTTGGTTATCCACATAAGTTAGGCTATCCTTATTTTTAGAGGTGGATGTGCATCACCATAGGTACCCTTTTGGTAATTATTTAGATGAGGGTGACCAAGCGTTCTATAGTAAGTTATATATCATTAGAAACTAGATTTTTACCTGAAAATAATGGTGCAAAAATTTTTCTGCTGCCACAAAAACTGAATTTACTACGATTTTTTGAAGTTTATTTTAATGTTTTATATTAGGAACATTGAATCTGCACTGCAATGTTTACACTGTATAATCGAAGTTAATAGCACAATTCACATTTGTATTAATTGATTATATGCCATTTTAATGTAAATATTACCCTCACAACCCACACTTAGAAAGGTAGCCTAAGCTGGCTTAGCTTAGGTTTTGACCATTAACTGTTTTGTCCCATAAGTATTTTGTATTTAGTGTAGTGGCAGTTTTAATAAAATGAATAAACAACAAATTGACACTATTCTAACCTAACCTAACCTAACCAAACTTCTCGTACAGTTTAAAATTTTGTTTATAAGTTGAAAAAGACATGTGAGGTTGGTAGGTTGGATGTTATGTGGACTCGTGACTGTATTAAGTCCTTTGAAGGTAGGTTAGATTAGGGAAGTTAAAGTTTAGGTTATAATGAATCGAGTTGTTGATTTATATTATCTCCAGACTGTTTATGCACTTTGTAAAAAGTACTACAAACACATTAAATAATAATTTCAAAAATGCTGCGCATTTTTGAAATTGTTATTTATTCTGTTAGTAGTACTTTTAACAAAGTGCATAAACAGTCTGGAGATAATATAAATCAACAGCTTGATTCATTATAACCTAAACTTTACCTTCCTAATCTAACCTAAAACTTCAAAACACTTAATACAGTCACGAGTCCGCATAACACCCAACCTACCCACCTCACATGTCTAAATAAGAACTGAAGTAGTTCATAATCAACGCTCAGTTGAATTTATAAATGCCTCTACCTCCTTGTCCTCTTTGTCAATTCACAGTAAAGTTATGGCGACAGAGACCAGCCAACAAGATGCATTACAGTAATAAACTTTAAAAAATCGTAGTAAATTCAGTTTTTGTGGCAGCAGAAAAATTTTTGCACCATTATTTTCAGGTAAAAATCTAGTTTCCAATGATATATAACTTACTATAGAACGCTTGGTCACCCCCATCTAAACAATTTCCACCCTGTTTACGATTTTAATAAGCTTTTGCCCGGATAAACCTTGTTATGCATTGTAACTAATGGTAGGCTTAATTCAATTGTCATTTTAAATATAGGCTTTATTGTAAGTTATGCTTAATCCTCACACTTACCCAGAATTTAGGTCTTAGGCCTATGAAATAAACAACTGTGTTCAGTGGGCCTTCTGTGCGGGGGATCGCAGGCTAGGGGGGCCTTGACCGGGATTTTTTGGGAAATTTTACCAGGACAGAGGCCCGCGATTGTGTGACAGGCTCAGCCACACGGGCCCCCTATCATAACGATATTTATATGAGAATTATCATATGTTATTTTATGACGAAAATTTGTTAAAACCAGTAAGGTCACTAGGACAAGCAGTTTAACAGGTAAACAAAGACTATTATCAGTCTTGCAGGTTGCATCAACTTGTGGACTGTGTAAAGGCTATAATAGGGCCATATTTAGAACCAATGTGGCCTCCGGGCTAGGAGGATAAAACATTAATGTTAATCCTCCTAGCCCCCGGCGGGTCACAACAGAGAGGGCCCTCTATGATGATTTAACTAAATGAACTTGAAATTTTTTTACGATCAAATCGGCGAATTAACCTAGGTGGGTAGGGCACTAGCTAATAAATAATTCCATTCTTTCATTGATGCTAAGAAGGATTTTCATTTCAGGTAAATCAAATCAAATCAAATCATCTTTATTTTGCACAGAAAAAACAGTAGCCTATAATAGCGTCACAAGAATATATAATAAAACTAAATTATAAATGCTGTTAGAACTAAAACGTAACTGAACAGTATCTTAATTTGATCGGCAACTTAAAAAATCTTTCACAGTGTAGGGAGCTTGTTCTGAGAGTATGCGTTTGACCGCTCTCCCAAATTTGTCTTTGTCTTGCTCCACTTTCAGGGGTTCAGGCAACACATTGAAAAACCTAATTACTATTATAAAAGAGGTGTCTCTCAAAGAACCTTGTCCTATGCTTAGGTATTGTTTTTTGCCTGAGAGTGTACTGTATTGAATGGAACTGCGGTTGATACAGATGATAATTTCTTTTTAAAAACAATAGACAACTCAGTATGTATGAAATGAAATGAAAAATGTCTTTATTTAAGAGGCGAAGTTAGGCTACCTCCAACAACACAAAACATAACCTCTAAAACATAAATAAATATAAACTTATTCACTTATATAAGTAAATTTAAATAATCTACCTAAAGTAATACATTAAATGAGTAAACATGAAGAAATTAAGTTTAGTAATCCTAAAAAAATCCCATTCACACAAGCCGCCAACAACCCCTCACACCAGCGCCAGAGACTCACTCACGCAGCTGCTGCTTAATATAATAGATTTAATCTCTGCCCCAAACCTTGCACGGTTTCCTATGGATTTGATATGGTCAGGAAGAGAATTCCACATTCGAATTGCAGATACCAAGGATTTGTTAAAAACTGTTGACCGGTGAATTGGTGTAGATAAAAGGTCAGAGCCTCTACGAGTGGCACGGGTGCTGATGTCAGAAATAAAATGGAAGTTGTCTGATAAATAATTGGGAATTTTACTATTGATAATGGAGTGTAGAAGACGGAGGGTGTGAAATTCCCGAAGTTCATTTAACTTCATCAATGAAAGCAGGTTGAAATGGGGAGTTACATGGTCATATCGCCTAAGGCCAAACATGAATCTGATACAGGAATTCTGCGCTCGCTGAAGTCTACTAGAAACTTCATTGGCCATGTCACCACATCACAGTACGGTAGTTGAAATGAGTCAAGATGAGAGTGTTTACTAACATGATTTTCAAGTTCAGTGGAAGGTAGTCTGCAAAACGTTTGATGGTGTGAATAGCTCCAAAGACCCTGTTACAAGTGGACTTGGCTTGGTCAGACCAATTCAAATGTTTGTTCATTATGAGTCCTAAGTTTTTCCCTTTGTCGCAGTAGGTGAGATCCTTTCCGTCAAAGTTAAGTCGTGGTGCAGTGAGTAAGTTGATTTTAGTCATTAGTCTGGGGTAACCAACAATCATTGCTTGTGTTTTGTCAATGTTGAGTTTAAGTCCGTTGTTTGTGGCCCAGTGAGTTATTGATTCAATGTCAATGTTCATGAGTCGTACAGCAATATCCATTTTGTCTACATTAAAGTGGGAGTAAATCTGTAGGTCGTCAGCACACAAATGGTAGTGTGAGTTAGTGATATGTTCTGTAATGTCATTGATGTAAATTGAGAACAGTATTGGGCCAAGAACAGATCCTTGAGAAATGCCTCTAGTAATCTGCTTCTTGATAGAACATTTGTCACCGACTTTGACACACTGCTGACGATCAGATAAATAGGACTCAATCCAGTCAACACAGTTGTCAGAGAAACCAGCCAAGCCCAGTTTAAGGAGCAAAAGAGGATGGTATACCCAGTCAAACGCCTTTGAAAAGTCAAAGAGGGTTAAAATTGTGGCCTGTCTATTATCCATTGCACGGCGGATGTCATCTGTAATTTTTAACAAAGCAGTGGTTGTGCTATATTGAGCGCGAAACCCATATTGAAAATCGGATATAATTTTGTTCTCTTCCAAAAAAACAGAGAATTTATTATGCACTATTCTTTCAAGGCATTTAGAAAGGGCAGGAAGAATGCTGATTGGTCTATAGTCAGAAGGGCTATTGGGAGAGGAAATTTTCTGAAGTGGGCGAACAATGACAGATTTCCAGATGGAAGGGAAGGTAGAAGTTGCTAATGATCTGTTAAATATGGATGTTAGTACCGGGAGAGTAACTGGAAGAGTGTCTTTAATAAACCTGATAGGAATATCATCGGCGCCGACTGCGTTACTTGTCATCCTCAGAATTGCCCTGCGGACTTCAGATTCACTAACTGGGGAAAAGAAAAACTGATTTTCTGGCATATCTCAAGATGGTCTAGATGTGATATCGGCAACATAGTTAAAGGGACCTGCAGAACTTATAGGGATATTCACAAAAAAGTTGTTAATCGTGTCGAGACTAATAGTTATTTGATGTAAATTGTCAGATTTGCCGATACCAAGGTTCTTAACTTTGGTCCACAAGTTTTGGAGGATTGTTTCTGGGAGAAAGATGCATAATAATAGGCTACCTAGCTTTTGAGTTTCTGATCTGTTGTTGGGTTTGATTCCTGAGCCTTTTGTAACAGGCCCAGTCATTAGGGAGCTTGGTGCGCTTGGCTTTACGAAATGCAGCATCTCTATTTTTTTGAAGTTGTCTAATAAAATCATTTATCCAAGGAGCAGGTGGCTTCGAAACTCTTTTAGATACAATTGGACAGTGTTTATTATGAAGATTAGAAATGAGGGAAGTAAAATGTTCAACCATTGGCATCAGGATCATTAGTAACCACATCCCACGGTAAGGTAGAAGCGTCTAAAAGCAGAGCAATGAGGTTAAGATTTCAATAGGTAGTCTCTGTATTTGATAACATTTGGGCTAAATTTGGGCTTTTTTAATTTATATACACAGAAAATCAGGTCATGTTTAGACAGTCCAGGGGCAGAATATTGACCGTGGTAGGCGATTAGGGATGGGTCACTAACAGTTATGATATCCAGCAGTGTGTCAGCAGTCGCAGTGTGATGTGTGGCAAGTAAAGGTAAGATAGTAATGTTGCAGGAGAAAAACAAATTTGTAAGTGTAGTTTGGTCATAAGTAAGTGGTCCCAGTAGGTCAGTGTTAAAATCACCCATCACAATGACATGACTATAGCGAGGCAGCAGACCCACCAAATCCTGTTCAAACTCCGCCAAGAACCCAATGTGAGGTGCTCTGTAACAAACACAAATCAAAAAATGTGTTTTGTTAACACAAACATCCAAGAACAAATATTCAGGCCTTCCCACTGTTTCTGAGTTAGACTTTAAAAGTACAAAGGAAGGAAAGTGAGACTTAACATAAACAGCAACTCCTCCACCACCCTTATGGAGACGATCATTTATAAAAATGTGGTAGCCACTAGCCAGATAATTCCACACATTTGTCATTTAACGATGGTTTGAGCCAACTTTCAGAAATTAAAATTATGTCTATTGAGGAATCTTGAAAGATTGTACGAAATTGGTCTATGTGACAAAAAAGAGATTGTGCATTTACATGAGCTGCCTTTAAGAAGTTGAGGAATGGAGACAGAGTTTGGCAGAGAAGCTGAGATAACGGCGGAGAGAGAGAGGGACCGAGCAGGGTCGGGGCAGCGTTATCAGTTACTGAACTGATAAGCATTGATGAGCAGGCCAGAGGCGGCACACGACAATGGCGGACGGGAAGCAGGCGACACACTCGTACAACATTCGCACACACACGCACACACTAGGCCTAGACAATAGCATCCTGACAGTTTCCTAGTAAAATAAAAAATTAACATTCTTGTACGGAAAAAACATCAGCACGAATAAATAACAAAATTTTGAAATCCCTCTAAATCAACAAAATATACACAAGTAAACATTAAATATAAATCAGATAAATTTGGGCATGCATGATGGCATGGCTACAGTCTAATAAATTTATAATTTAACAAAATTCAATTGTATGCTTCTTACAAGGATTTTAATCTCTTTAATTGCCCAATAACATTTGAAGGTACACTTAACAGCTTTGAGACAAAATAAATTACTTTGATTGAGCTTGCAACAATAATAAATAATTAAATTGCTCAGTTAATTAGCATATTAGTATGATAATAATGTTAGTAATAAATTAGGATATAAGATTATCAATCGTTTGTAATTTGACAACAAATTTCTGTAACAAATACGAGCTATTAATCAAACAAACTATATTTAATTTTAAATGGCTATTAAAACAAACTATTGAATTTAACCAGCAAATCTATTTTACAAGATAAGTATTGAGTTTAGAATAGTAAATTAGTTAAACTGGTCAATTAATTAGCATATCAGTTTGATGTAATAATAATAATAAAACCTAAAATCACTCAAAATCAAATTGCTGGTGAAATTATTAAAAAAATAAATCTAGTCAAAAATAACAGTGAAATAAAAAAAATTCTAATAAAACACATTAAAGAAATACATATTTACTTGCCACTTGTGTTGTTAGTTGCTGTGACCACCTCTGCCAACCGCGTCGCAACACCTTTTTTGCCATGACTGTCGATCCACAGCACTCGACCATCCATTGTCCAAGTATTCCATGTTCCGTACTTCGCCACCGCTGCTTTCAAAATGTCCATCCGTCGCGCGGTCAAATCCTCCCGAACAGTCACACCGGTCCCCTTTAGCTTCTTTTTCGATGAGTAGCTAAATGGGACCGGCGTGACTGTTCATTGTATATGGATGTGCGTGACTGTTCGTGACTGTTTATGTACATGGATGGAAATGTGAGAATATTGTATTCCTTGAAGAGAGGCTTGCAAGAAGTGCGACGGGATATTCTGAAGGCTGCTCTTAGGGCTTTTTTCTGAAGACGGAAGACAAAGTTTGTTGGTACGCTCTCACAGCCCCAAACTGCCACCAAATTCAAATACGACAATAATGGGTAAATCAGTCCATAATAGGCACTCAAGGTTACACGAGAATCGGTAAACTTCGAAAGACCTCTAATCACAAAAATTCCTGTGCTAATTCTTCTGGATATGAGCTGGTCATGAAAGTTGAGCTGCCTGTCTAAGACCAAACCAATAAACTTAGCATTGCTGCAAGAAGAGATCTCTTCCTCACCTATCAAAACAGTCAGTGGGACTTTTTTGTTTTATTGCAGTTTAGAAGAAGTTTGTTGTTTTGGAACCATTGCAAAGCTCTATTGGAACTCTCAAATGCTATTGTCTCTAGATGAGCCACGTCCTTAGCTGAGACACAAAGTGAGGTGTCATATGCATATAAACAAACATCTACATTTGAACTTGGATTATTTGATACAAAAGATGGCAGGTCATTAATGAAGTGAAAAAAGAGGATTTGGCCGATGATAGAACCCTGGGGAACTCCCCGAATAAGAACTTATTGAAAAAATTCCAAACCATAGGAGGCCTTGGCTGATCTGCATTTTCAGAGCTTGGCTATTGTTTTATTCATTGCATTTTACTACATATGCTGGTTGACAAGATCTATTGTACTGTATGTGTTTAGTTATCAATTAAGAATCTGAATTGAATCTGTATCAGCCTATGGTTACACGTCGTATACCTAGTGGACATGTGCCAGGGGGGGGAGCCATGGGGGCCTTAGCCCCTCCCCCCCGAGACCAGGAGAAAATTTTCAAAAAATGTATTTCATAACCATTTAATATTATTATAATTAGGTTTGTGTTGATACGTAAAGGGAAATCTCGGTACCATTGGTTTTTCGGACAAGTATCTGTACCAACAATCAAAGTTAAAATGTTAGTACGGAACAAAGATTTCAATAACAACAGGGCAGGAGCCTATAAGGGCCTATGTTTTGACGATGACGACAAACGATACGCCTGGCGGCATCAGACGAATTGCGGGCACGGCGGTTGTTACTTTCATTATACATTTATTTTTCTTACTGCATTCTCCTTTCAGCTGATTGGTTTTTGTGAGTCCACGTGATTTGCACACGTGTAGAGACTTTCAGAGCAAGAGAAACAAATTTTTCCAAACGCCCATTTACTTCACATCTGCACGTATATTTTTTCTGATGGAACCTGTCTAGATCACATACGATAGTCACTTTTGTCTCACTGGTATAAGTGATGTGTCTAAGGCCAAAACATAAACCAACATTAGAAAAGAGGTCACAGAATTCACGGGAACATCCCGTCAGCAACTGTTGTGATCACGGCAACATAGTTTTGTATTTCCTGCGATCGCGGTTTTATTCCTTTTGGTAATGAAAGTAGCACATAAAATATTCATGTGCTCTAAGGTAATAAATGGAAAAGACACATGGCAATAGGCTATTGGAGGTGATTTTTTCAAAATATAAAGTAAATTTAAAAAATATATAGTAAATTTCTCGGTTCTAATCAAAATTTACATAGTCTACTGACAATTAACTCTAGCTTTTGTTCAGTCTTCCGAATTCTACAACAATTCCCAATGTTTCCAGTATCGAGATCAGCTCAACATTCTGGTCCTCAGTCCCCATAACTTTATTTGATTTACAATTAATTATTACAAATTACAATACTTGAAAACAATACAATTTTCAAATTGCTTTCACAGATGCACCCTTAATAAATTGATAAACATTGACAGATATTTGTATATGTGTAGGCAAGATTACATTGCATATTTTTCATGTTTACAAGTATTTTTTACTAGTTTATTGTCTCATACAATTGTAGCAACATCCGTGACTATATTCTGCGGTCTCGGCGTCAGCGCTGGTCGTCTTTTGCAATTGCGTCAACGCTGGTTATCGGCTTTTTCGGCCACGTTTCGGATGACTGGGATTTAGATAATCGACGCTTGACTGTGGGGTTACTGATACAGAGATCTGATTTTGATAAGGATCAGTTACTGGTAACGGCCTTAAAAATGTGATGGCACACAGCTTAATGTTAATTTGCTATTGACTTTATATTAGAATTAAATACTCGAAGCCTGAAATGTAAACCATCAATCAATATTATATGTTACTGAATTATGAGTGGTGGTAGACAGTGTTGGATTTACGACTATGCCGTGGTTTATGACCACGGGGTATTGTATAATAAACGCCGCAATCGCTCGTGGCGATGATGATGATCTCTTGATCGCGGGAGTTGTTTAGGATTTGTCTTCAATCGTGGGGGAATATGATGATGTCTCCTTGACTGCTGGAGATGTTCAGGATTTATTGTTTCAGGGGTTTCCACCCCCTCTGACCTTTAAAACTTGATTTTTTCACAATCAAACATGTTTTTCTACAATTAAAAAATCTTGTTTATATGTCTATAAATAGCCTAAAAACACGAGTTTGTAGTTATAGTTTTCAAAATTTTCCCCCAGACCCCCCGTTGTTTCGGAGGTAAACAGCCTACAACCCAAGATTCCCGCCTCTTCAAATGGACCTGAGCAATATCTAAGTAGTTTGACCTCTTGCTACGCTCTTCCGACTCACCTTGTAATATTAATGACTTATCTGTAAAAAGCTTTCTTTTTGCTGATGACTTGGCCTTGTGTGTACGGGTGCGACGCTGCCTACAATGGACTGGAAAAAAAATTAAAAGTGCAGTGCAGTCGCAACCGTTTGCCGGGGATAGCTCAGCCTACAATGGCTGGGTATTGTTCCAGGGTCTGCGATAAGGTCAGGGAAACCACTAGGCCAATAGCCGGGTCTAACCGGTATAGGACTGGCTCATACACGGACACTGTGAACAAGTCAAAAACAAGTCACCAAAACAAACGTGCAATAATCACTACCAGGCCTACGCCGATTCTCCACTCTCCTAGGGGGTCGTTGCTGACTACGCAACTCGGGCTTCGTCCTAACTATCCAATAGTTAAGCCCAGAGTGCCTAAAACACGGTGAGTTACACGACGACTTGCCGATAAAAACCGCAACGCGAGTTATCAACAGGCGGGGTCTACTAGGCCACTATAATCCAATACAAGACTCTAATGCTCAAGCTAACAATCGAACAGTTCACTCAATAATAATACCAGATAACAATACAAGTGCACTATAGGTAGAGTGACTACACCACTAGTAGCTGGTCTCAATAAATACCAAGCCAAACAAGCAAAGCTAAATGCCAATTGCACTACTATCAAATTATTGAATTACTTAGTAGCAGATAAATAAATATTAAATACGTTCCAAACACTAGATAAATAAATATATTATCTGAGAGCCGGTACTCCGCTATCCAAGCTACCAAGATAACGTGTTGGATTACCAAACAAGCTGTTCAGGTTAAATTAAAATAATCAAATGAATAAACAATAACAACCCTACTACTGCTACTGCTACTACCAACTTTATGTTACTTAGCTGGGCTTCTGTTAATAGGCTAATAATATTAACTACTAGCCTACTGGCCACGTGTTCCCAACTACGCACGCTAAATCATGCAGCCTAGGTTTGTCGGGCCTCAGAGTTATTAGTAATATAACTAACTCTTGGTACAACGCAAAATAATAACTACTACAGTCAATAAATTATATTATTTGCGCTCTAGCACCTGCCCAGAACCGTCAGGAATACACTTTAATATTATTCCTGACTAATATAAATCCTAACTACCGTCAGGCTTTGACCAGCACGGTTACAACTCTAACTCTCGCAATAAAACCAGATATTAATATTATCAAACTAATAATATCAAGTCGTCCACTCACCACAAGTGGGTCACTGACTCACTACCCAACTTGACACCAACACGCCTTGAGCACCAATCTCACACGACACCGATGTCACCAACTCCACGTCTCACTCGACAATCACCAACCAGCTGTTCACTCACCGTAGGCCACGACTCGAATGTCTCTGTCCTAGACTGTCCTGAGAAACTAGGATATCCCAGGCTTATCGGCACTGATAAGCCGGGTCAAAGGGCGCTCGCTAGCTTCGCCGCCGCCGCTTGCTGATGCCAGCAATAGGTGCGCGGTCAAATAGCAAAAATTTACCCCCCTAGGAAAAATAACTCGTTACACGGGGTAACTCTTTGAATGACGTTACAGACACATTGGACACAAAATCTGCTGTTATTAATGGCAGGTGTAATGCAAACAAGTTATGTCTTAATGCTGATAAGACTCAGGACCTGACTATTAGTCTTAGCAGTAACGGTAATGATGTAAACACTCTGAAGTTTTTGGGTTTTCATTTGCAGTCAAACTTGAAGTGGTTTTCACATGTACATTTTGTAGCATCTAAAATTGTAAAAGGCATATTTATGATAAGAGCACTTAGGTCCACTGTTTCAGATGATGTCCTTATTTGTATATATTATGGCCACATTCACAGCTATTTGTCCCATGGTACCTCTCTGTGGGCCAACAGTTTTTATGCTAACAGGTTGCTTTTCACTTTACAAAAGAAGGCGGTGAGGTTAATTTGTAGTGTGAATAGAAGAACACATTGTAAGCCCCTTTTCGTGTGTCTTAACATTCTCACATTTCCATCCTTGTATGTTTTGGCAAGTTTGTTGTATGTAAAAGAAAACATTTCTCACTTTGAAAAGATATCTGATGTTCACAGCTATTGTACTAGAGCTAAAGATAATCTGTCTACACTAAGGCATAAGTATATAGCCACTCAAAATAGTTTTGAGTACCAAGGTGTTAAAATGTACAATTTCTTGCCTGCATCCATCAAAAACCTGTGTGTTTCAAAATTTAAACATGTTTTAAAAACTACTCTAACCCAGGCTTGCCTGTATAAACATGAAGAGTACTTTGGTTTAGAGTTTAAGTTTTAGTTATTTTAGTTGCCATCTTGATTGTTTTGTTTTTCTTTTTCTTTTGACGATTGTCGTGAACATTGTACTTAGTTATAACGACAATAAAGCATTTCATTTCATTTCATTCCAAGCAATGGCCCCCTCCGAGAATCTATGTTGAAGCCGCCCCTGACATGTGGTCAGATTTTAAGAAGAAATTTAGCCTACTACCCACAAATGCTAGACATGCTTTCAAACCTGATAATTTTTTTTTATTTTCAGAACCCAGACTTCTTGCTTAATTGACTGGTAAACATTATGTTTACTTAACACAGAAGAGAACCTCAAAATAACATGATTTGTAAGTAAAACCGATATAACTCAATTATGATATTAAAATGAGTTCATTGTTTCACAATGTGCTGTCAAGAAGCAAAGACTCGCTTCTTAAAGAATCACTACAAAATCAGTTGGTTGCCTGTGTAAAGGATATTCAGCTGGACCATGCTCACAGTGGAAAGTTTCAAAACAGCAATGAAGCGGCAGAAGCCTTTTGCACCGTGCTCGAGGCAATCTTCCTTCATGGCATCAAGGAATCACTGGTTGACAAAATGGTCTTGGCAATGGGGGATCCCGATACTAGACCTGAACCTAACTTCTGGCCTTTCCTTCTTGTGTTTTCTCACAGGGAACTCATTGACCAGGTAATGTTATGTAATTAAAATGTTCTACAACTTCTAAGGGGTATTATATAATTATAATTAGGATAGGGGTTGAATTTGAAAAGATTAGTTTTTTTTTGACAAGTCATTTATATTGTGGATGTTTCGATACTACCGATCTTCCAATACTTAGTGTGGAAACAGTATTGGAATTGCAGTATCAATACCAAAGGAATATCACAACAAATGTATGTTACCGTAAGTATCGAATAAGTAGGCCTACAGTATCAAATTAATTTATAAGTCCAAAATTGTTAATACCTTAAAATGTTACTCAAATAATACTTTATGACTGCCATAGATCATCGACTCTTGGATGAAAGTCTGAAAGTCTTATAAACCACTTTTTAAAATTTCAACCCACCCCTAAATTTGTAGGCTTAGATAAAAGCTGATCTTCACAATCTTTGAATATCTTGAATAACTTTGGTGATGCAATCAAGTTTTTTAGGCTAGGCTTAAAACTTATAAATAAATTAATGATGTGAAAATAATACATAGCTCACATAATATACTGCAAGATTAAATACATGTTTATTTTATACAATATACAGTACCAGTGTAATATATTCACATTACCTGGCTCATTTGAACAATTATCTAAATAATCTATTTAATGTTTATGTTTACTTTAAGTGTTTTATATTATTTAAAAAGTTAAATATGCTTCAACCAGCCAACATTGGTTTTATTTGTGCTTAGTAGGCACTGCTTCCAAAGAAGCAAAGGAATTAACGAATGTCAAATAAAATAAGTAATCTAGAAAGATCTGTTGTTAAAATTTATGGTGACTGATGTAAACACCACCACGGTGGTGTAGCCAGGATTTTGTTTGGGGGGCGGGCAAATCCGGAAGACATGAAAAACCCCCCCAGATAGGGGGAGGGGGGTCAGAGCCTCCCGAAATTTTTGGTATTTTAAATTGCTAAAATGTAAACACTTCTGAAGGTTCTAAATTAGTAAATAGTCTCCATAATTCTTTATGAACAAGTTACCAAAAGATTATCACTATTTAATTTCTATTAACTGATTTATAATTTTTTTTTGAATGCAGATATAGATAAGATACTATTTATCTATATTCCATAAGTAGGCCAAGTAAGGAAGTAATATACAGGGTGAATAAAAAGTCAAGACCCCTCCATCTAATATTTTTCCAAGTAAATATACAGAGATATCCTTTTGGTGGTCGTGCAATCTTAGAAGGAAGTTTCATTTTATGATTTTGAATTTTTTAATGTCCCCCCAAAAGGGGGGATTTGGGGGGCAACTCAAATATTTTAAATGTAAACCGCCTGCAAGAAATGTTAGAGTTAGATGTTAATTCAACTGGAACTTTACATTCCATCACTTTTATTTTTTTCATGGCTGTAAATTTTCAAATAACCTTCAGTACACTTAACCAGGGTGATGTCACACACTTTTTAACATGATTTTGAATTTCATCACCCACCCAAATAGGGTTGGTATAAAAACAATCAAATCCCACCAGCAACTCCTATTTGTTGGTGGGTGATGAAATTCAAAAAAATGTAAAAAAGTTTGTAACACTGTAAACTTACGATATTACTACTGAATATAAATTAAATGAAATGAAGTATGTTTATTGTCTTTTGAATTTTTACAAATTATTGACAATGTCATAAAATATCTAAAATTATAGCATTGTCAGGGATTGAATACAAGACAAACTAACAAGTAGCTAACTACACAAAAGTAGACATGTTACAATAGTTACATATATTAAATATTACAACTGATCTTTATGTTAAGAAAAATTTGTGGCATTTAGAGTAACGGAAATGATTGAAATGAAATATTCTTTATTGTCTTTAGAATTTTTACAAATTATCGACAATGTCAACAGCTAAAATTATAGCTTAGTCAGTGAATTAATACAATGTTTATAGCTAAATAAATAAAAGGAGACATCTTAAAATACTTATTTAAAAAATTACAACTGAAGAATCTTATTGTTAAAAAAGTCTTCCAAACTATAAAACGGGTTATTTGTAAGCCAACAATAAAATTTATTCTTGAAATCCTTTATAGTGTGTAATTTAATTATGGATTCAAGAATGTTATACACTTTAAGTAACAAAACTATGTGACTATTTAGAGTTTTATCAAACGATGGGATTCTGTTGATGTATGGTTCTTATTTCTGGTATTATGATTATGAGTATTGTTTCTAAATTTTAAAAGATGCTGATTTTCCAAGATATAAACTATTAAGTCGTAAATATAAACGTTAATAATACAGTAGTAGGAATTTGAAGATTTTGAAAAAGTGGTTTGCTGTGGTCTCTCGGGCCTTTATTAGATAACTCTAACCGCTTTCTTTTGCCAAACAAGAATTTCCTCTACCCTAGCACAATTGCCCCCAAAAAATCAGCCCATACCTGAAGATGGATTGCTGAATATGCTGTTCGGACATAATTTAGTGGAATGAATTTTTTCAGACAGCCTAGTAAAAATATTACACGAGAAAGTCTGGTATTTAAAAATGGTCTATATGTGAATCCCATGTTAGCTGACTATCAACATATATTACCGTACCAAAAACTTTGCTAAAAAAACTGTACTACCTTTATCACTGTTCTTTAACAACTGTCTTGAATTATAATTTATGGACAATATGATAATTTATGGACAATATGATTAGAGGTGAATAACATAAATATTTGTGTTAATTAAAAAACCCTCCAAAACTGAAACCTTGTCTTTTAAACCTTGGACATTTAATATAAATTATTCAGACCCTTCATAAAGGCGTACCATTATAAGCAATGACTTTGGATGTGTTAAATACAAGGACTATTTATAGGACTAGTTACAAAGAGATACAGGAACACTTTTGGCACTTTCACTTGTACTCTGCTTTAGCGCCTCACAAAACGTGATGTCGCCGGGCACTACACTATTACCTTGTACTACGGCTTCACTAGAGGAAAGGGGGCCCAGTGCAAAACAGTGGATGGGAATAAACAGGCATTACTCCTCACTGCACTAGACACATACACACCGCTGCTGCATTGATGCTGTAGGTCTGACGATATCTTGTGTTGCTGGTGATGTGTCCTGTCATCAGTCTGCTTGACGTTGCCAGAGGCTGACCTGGAGTTTGCTGGTCCTGACGTACCAGTTGCTGTAGCCTCTTCACAAAGTCGTAGTCATACAGACCTCTTCTCAGCCGACTGTTTACTGCCTCTTCATGGACTACTATTGTAATCTGTGCATCTGTCTCTTTTTGAAGCATTGTTAGGTTGCATACAAAGTGTTCAAGTTTTATTTCAAAGTCAAAGTCAAATAAATCTTTATTGAGACATACAACAATGTGTACATGAATGCGTCTTAATCTTAAACTATAACTAATACTAAAACCATTTTCCTGATCCATTTTATTTCTTTTTTACATATTTACATGTTTATTTACATATTTGAACATAGTGCAGTAAATTCTTCAAAGTTATAAAACTCTCCATTAATTAGAAAATTCTTAAGCTTTTTTTTGAACTTATTTCTGTTTTCCTCATTTCTGATGCTACAAGGGAGAGAATGAAAAAAATTAACCCCACTATAATCAGGACTTTCTTTAAATTATTCTTTTTTATGCTTTTTAATTATAAAATTTTGTATAAAATTTATAAAATTTGATCCATAGTACATCCCATTGGGGAGCATATAAGGTGTTTGAAGTTTCTACTCTTGAAATCTTAAGTCAAACCATGAAATGCTTTGTCATATGTAGCTCTTGAAGGTTTTTAAAAATACTCTTCCTTCGTCATTAAACTATAAATACCAGATGTTTCACTAATTTTTTGATATGCAAGATTGGGTTGGATTAAGTCAGTGGATAATGGTTTACCAAAGAATTCCTTAAACGTCACCTTCTGCCCTCCTTGAAGTGCCTTCTGACATATTTTTCTCATGGTACATGTCTGCTGAAATACAATGCGCAAATGAAAAAAAATTCCTGTTTACTGTAGTCAGCTAACATTTTGACTATCTGTTTTCAGTTTGAGTTTAGGTGTAATCCGTTCCTAGCCAATGAATGTGTCTACACGCTATAGGTTAGGAACCTTAGCGTTTACCGTAAACCTTTACAAAATTTCTAAAAAGAGGGGTGGTGGGGGGGAGGGGCGTGTAAATTAGGCCAAAAACCGGTTATATTTAATGAAATAGGTTATATGTACATAAAGAAAAGAAGTAAACAAAATATAATTATATAAATAGGATTTTAGAATTTTCAGTGTACCCTCCCCTTAATTCATGATTAAATATTGAGAACTTGATGTTATTTTCCAAAGACAAAGCCAATAGTTCTGAGTTACAGGTCTCAATAAACATATTACAAAAAAAAAAAAAAAAAAAAAAACAACAACAAAAAAACACTTTTTTACACTCCATTTTGCAGCAAACCTAAGTACTAGTTGTTAAACTAATTCTATTTAGGGAATAAATGTGATATTTTTAAGGAGACATTTTGGTGTAAATCCAATCAGGCAAATGGAAATTCGCTTAGTCTGCAGGTTTTCTGCGGCCGGGGTATTGTTATTTTCTCATAGTCATTTTGAAGAATTTCCAAGGAAGTTTGTAGGCTTTTATTTTCTTTTTTAAATTTGGTAAGTTCCTGTTAATGATCTGTGTATGGTATGGTAATCTTGAGGAACTTGTAACAGTTTTTCTTTTTCAGCGTTCTTTTCTTGTAATTGGAGGATTTTTTGTTCTTTTTCCATTAACATTTTTTCCAAATCTATGCATCTATTAGTGAGAGCACTGAGTTGCAAACCAGGATCACTGTCTTCAGTAGTGCTAGTTTCAGAATTTTTTGTGATGGAATTTTATTTAGGTGTTACTTTTGGTTGATTTATAAAAGAGACATTTGGTGTATTTAAATTTATCAGGGTTGAGGTTTTATTAGTGGGGTTTATCAAGCTCAAAGATTTATTTTTCTTGTTAGGGGTTGGAGCAGATAGTGAATCTTTCTCATATTCCTTACCAATCTCTAGCAGAGATTTTTTGTAGCTCTCTTTGTGCCTAGTTGCTACTTGTTCTAAAGTGTATTTGATTTTATTTTTTGAGTAGTGACAAATATATTTTTTCCGACACAACCAACTTAATTTGATCCAAAGTAAATTACACGAAACTTGTTAACATTGTTACAAGTTTCATCTATAGCAGTAATTTTTGCAGGCCATAAAGGGTGTCCTCTGACTCTTGCAAAGACTAGATTATTTACAAAGAAATGTGCTTCCTTAGACATTGTTTATGTATGTGAAATGAGTTTACAGTACCTATTTAATTTGTTTTATGTAATAAAGACTATATATTCTTGAGATGCTATAAAGGCTAAAAACTAGATTTAGGTGTTATCAGTAAGTATGGTTATTGACTAGATCTTAGGGTCGACACAGAACTATAGAAGTGAGCACAAAAGTCTTATCATTGGTGATGGATAACAAATCCTGATTAGGTTTAGGCTATAGGTGCCCTGGAACAAGTAAGTAGTGCCAGCTAGTTATCTATTGCAGTGTAGTTGTAGTCATTGCAGTGCAGTTATTGCTGAGATCATTTACTTCAATTACAACTTCTGCAGTTTTCCTTAATTACGAGGGCTATCCAGAAAGTAGATTACGTTTTTGTCTGTATCCGCTAGGGGCGGGGCTGTGCGACAATCTTGGTGTCAGTTCGTTATGTAGCTCAGTCAGCATCTAGCCGTGCTAGTAAAAGGTTGCTGCTGTACTCCGTTGAGTTGCTGTGACAGTTTAAAATGTCTGTGCTAATTGAAAATGGCGCGAACTGTGAAGTGCGTGCAGTTATAAGGTTTTTGACTGCAAAAAACTGTGAACCGATAAAAATCTATCGGCAACTTTGTGAAGTGTATGGGGAGAACATTATTACTGAGGGTGGAGTGCGACAATGGGTCATCAAATTTAAAAATGGCCGAACTAACGTTCATGACGAAGAGCGAAGTGGAAGACCCAGCATTGTGACTGCTGAACTTGTCGAAAAAGTCAAGATCATCACCGAAAAGCTTGGTTACCACAAGTTTTGTGCAAGATGGGTGCCGAAAATCTTGACAGACAGTCACAAAAATCAAAGAATGGCTGCAGCACTAATGTTTCTGGACGCTTACGATAAAGATGGTGACTCACTACTCGATCGCATCGTTACTGGTGACGAAACATGGGTCAAACATGTGAACTGCGAGACAAAATTGCAGTCAATGCAGTGGGGGCACACAGATTCCTCCCAACCCAAGAAATGCATACAAACGATGTCGGCAAGGATGGTGATGGCGACTGTTTTTTGGGATAGGGAAGGTGTAATTTTTGTGGATTTCCTTAAAAGAGGCACTACAATAAACTCTCAAAGGTATTGCCAAACCCTGCCAAACCTTAGAAGAGCGATACAAAACAAGCGCAGGGGAAAGTTAAGCTCAAAGATCCTGTTGATTCACGAAAATGCCCGGCCCCACAAGGCCAATGTCACTCGCGAAGTTCTTGAATCTTTTAAGTGGGAGTTGTTTCCTCATCCGCCGTATAGTCCCGACCTGGCACCGAGTGACTTTCACTTATTCCCAGCAATGAAGAAGTGGCTGGCTATGCAGCGTTTTGATGACGACGCACAGCTACAAGAAGAGGTAACCATGTGGTTGAAGACGCAGGCGGCCAAATTCTACGACGAGGGTATTTCTAAGCCTGTTCATCGCTACGACAAGGGCCTTAATTTTAAAGGTGATTATGTTGAAAAGTAGGGTTTAAGTGTGGCTTTCAATTGTATGTAATAAAATATTTTTCCAAGACTTTGTTTATCCTTAATTCCAAAACGCAATCTACTTTCTGGATAGCCCTCGTATTTTTCTATTGCCAAATTGAACTGATTAATAATTTTTTTTTTTAAATCAGTACTTTCCAAATTGCACAAGCTTAAATATTATAGGCTTCTTCAATATTGCAGGATTACCCTTTGTAATTAAATAAAGCATTTTTACTATAAGAATTAATTATTATTAGTCATTTTAATAAAACAGGCTTACATTAAACAGATTGCCAAAAGTTGGTAAATTGGTAGGCCTATGATTGCACAAACTGAGAACTATTTTGAAATATTTTTAGCTCACAGATATAAATAATAAATATATTTTTATTTATCTGTCAGTTTTTCTCAGCAAAAATAATATCTTAAAGACACTAATCTAGCATGGTTGAAGTGAGGTTATTTTTTGCCACAAACTTTAAAGTTAAAACATGAATGTCGATGTAGAAGTTGTAAATAATTTATACACTCAAAATAATCTTGAAACTTTAAAAAATCACTTTTGATAGTCTGTTAAACACAATTTTATTGGGGAGAAAAAATCACAGTGTTAAGTCTTCTTGTAAAATCATGTCAACAATTCTGAGTGTCCGATTGAAAAAAATGTCAACATTTTTTTATTTTACAGATCACAGGACTTAATTTTATCTCAACTGACGTCGGGAGGTGCAGAGCATGGCTAAGACTTGCCCTCAACGAAGCACTACTGACAAGTTACATGCAGTCTATGCTGTCTCAGAGAAGCTCCCTCAGTTCTTTCTACAAACGAGCAGCCTATCTTCGAGATAAGGAGCTTTTAGATATGTCTGTTACACTAGTATCCGGTGTGGAAGCTTATCCTTTCAATCTGGCCAGCAACTCCAGTCTGTTGAACATGTGGACTAACCAGCCGTTGCTAATGGCAGGTATTTGGAGTCCAGCAATGAAGAACTGCCCGATCTCTAGTGGCACGGATATTGCCCAGTCACTTACTAACGAAGACTTACGAATCGCTGAAGATTCTGTCAGTTCTGTTGTATCTGGTTCCTTTTACGAATCCTCTCTCGGTTCTAATCCCTTTGACGAAAATGAAGCGTTAAAGATAATATTAGGCTGCAAGACTACTCAAGGTCAAGATGGGTTTATCAAAAACGATATAGAAAGTGGTTATGATATTTCACACAGTGAAGAGAATGCTCAACGTATGGATAAGTGGGTAGAAGAAACTAAAGTTAGCTCTGGTAAGTTGTTGTTTTCTTTCATAGAAATATAACGAATTACATGGCCAGTTGGCCAAAAAACTTAATATTTGAATGTAGCTACTTATGACTTGTACAGTACTTGTAACACATTTTGAACTTATATTGGAACATATGGAATTTGTTTGTCGTTTAGCTGTTGAACTGTAGACTTGTGAAAAACAACTAGACAGATGGCCCCAAACAAGTTATGTAAACAAATTTTTTCAAATCACTTCTTTTAAATTAATAGGTAGTAATTGTTGTGCAATACCAGACCACCCCATTCATTTAAAGCTATATTTTATCACTAAAAATTATTCCTTTCAAAATATCTTTTTTAGTAAGGGCATATACTGCTGTATGCTTTAACCCTCTCTCTGTTACACGTCGGTTTTCCGACGCATTTACCCCATTTGTGAACTGTCAAAGTCGTAATTCCGAGGCATTTAGCAAGCATTCACTTAGATGCTCACCGTTTGCATAATTTTAATAATTTCGGCATGATTTTTTCACTATTTTAAAGTAGAAATCATAAGCTTTCTTATAGTATCACTTTGTATGTTTGGCGACGAATGTTCTTATTATTTAGGTAGCTGTGTATATGCGATGTATTCAGCTGTCAGACCGGCAATGTAGGTTAGTAAGGTTAGTTCTGTGTTGTTGCCTGTGTTCAACGTAAGTTTTTTGTACACAGTGTTAATGTTTTTAGGGTTAGACCTTAAACATTGTATGTTTTTTAAAACTATATTTTATCTCTATCTTTGCTATATTGAAACTTTTTCTTTGTGAAGTGGGTTGAAGTGGTGACAAATAAAAACTTCCATAAATGAAAATTCTTTATAAACAACTTAGGATTTATATGCTGAAATTTTTTTTAGTAGCAGGTTAGTGTTATTATTATCATATATTAGTATACTCCTAAATTTGGTGAACAAAGTAATATACAATAGTTCATATTTATTCCTAATAATAAGTTTTAAAAATTGTAAGTAAATAAACCCTGCAAAATTGCTAAAATTCGTGTGACATTAAAGGAGCTTTTCTGCGACAGAGAGAGGGTTAAAACGTTAACTTATTGTTTTTAGACTTAGCCTAAATAGAAATGAGTTAAATACCGAGTGGCAACAATTAGGGACAGCAAATTGAATTTTCTGTGGTTTTGTAGGAATATATCGACAACACAATGTAATGTTTGTGCATTATATAACCTCATGGTTTTCACCTACCCGCCCCTACTTCCAATGGGCAATTGCCACCACTGGAACTACCCATTTACTATCCAAACTGCTTCAAAACTATAAAGCTTTTTTTATACCTTCGAAGTATTTTTAGTGTTCATTATTACGATTTCAGGCAATGAAAATCCCATGGAAGAAAGTAAAGTGGAAGATACAAAAGAGATAGAACAAAGCAAAAGTAGTAAATGTGAGTCAGAACACTCTAAAGATAAAGTACGACATGAAGAATGCATCAAACCAACAGAAAACAAAGACGAGAAAAAACAAATATTGCAGAGTTATAATTCATTAGTAGAAAGCTATAACAAATTATCAACTACATCCTCCAAAGTTCCAGATCTACAAGATTTACTACAGAAATTCCAGTCACCCAATGATACCTCTCCATCTACCTCTGAACAACCATCACATCCCACCAGTGACCCACTCCTAGTAAGTAGGATTGTGCCTTGATTTTAAACATGTTTTATTTGAGCATATATCTCTATTTTATTCTCCGTTTCTCGTGACATCATTGTTGGGTAAAGATGAAAACAATCTATAATTTTCTCCCCTTAGGCAGGATCTAGGAACTAAAAAAACTCTTTACGGTGGCGTCAAAAAATGCATAACCCAAAAATTAAGGAAAATAAAATCAAAATCAAAAGTGGTTTTGTTACGTAGTAAAATGTTCTTCTGAAATATATTTGGATAATACATATACAGTATTAAAATACCTCCGCCACATCCAACCTACAGACTTTAAGCTAAAGAGAATTTCCCTTTACCTGGCTAGATTTTCACCAAGATTTTCCCTTCATCATAATCATACTAATTATATTTATTTTGTAAAATGTACATTTTTGTTCATGATACCCTTAAAACTCTCGATTTATTTCCTATTTAAATAACATTTTTTAATGAGTTCTTAGGGTTGCTGCTACAGGGAAGGTAATGAGGGGTGTTTCTTTATTGAAATATTGACAGCTTAATACAAAATAAACAAAATTGCCAAATTTGATAAAAATCATGCTAATATTATAAATGTAAAAGTTTGTGTGGTTTGTTTATTTGTTTGAAGTTCAAACACGCATTAACTAATGGTCGGATTGGGCTGAAATTTGGCATGATGAAAGCGTTAGCTCTCATTCCCGATTAACACATAGTTAAGCCTATTCTCATCTCAAAATTCCTTTTGGGCTCCGCCCCTGTGGCTCTGTCTGGAGTTTCCCATGTTAACCTTATGAGTTAAAACCTTACGATATTAAAAAAGGAATTTAAGAATTTTAACAGTGTTTTAAACTTAACAAGTTAGTTCTGTGATGTTCAATAGTATTAACAGGTTACTAGGTTCACAAACTATGGTGTAGCATTATTAATTTTTTGTTTGAATTTATGACAACAATTAATTGAACTAAGGAGAAACAAAAAGCTGTGATAGGTACACAATGAGAACTGTCAAAGTAGGATTGTTTACAGTAATGTTTGTGTTTTTAATTTAATAAACAATTTGTGATATCCCCACAATAGTGTTTTTTTTTTTTTATTTAATTTGGACTTTATAAATATGATTAAAAATGTGCAGTGACGATAAAAGGGTTTGGGGGGATTTAGTTGAAATGTACAGTATGCCGTGCTTATGGAACAAACGAAGCAACAAGTAAACTGTACAGCATCAAACACTTGAGGCAAGAGAGTTTGGGTAGTTTGCTGGAAAACTCCATGAAATTGAACCGCAAGCTACGATCAAAGTTGTAAAGCAGAAGATCGATTTAACCTTAGGTCATGATACGGACATGAATTAGAAAAATCCCTTAAATAGTTTATAAAATTCCTCGGCTCATTTCCTTTAAGTTCCCTTAACAGTGTCATGTGGCAGTAATAAGCACGTTCACGCTATCATCTCTTTGACCTTACCCATAGTTTTTTTTGCGAGGAAAGTTGTAATTTTCAAGATAGAGGAAGCCACTTGAAAGTGTGATCTCACTTGCAAGCATTCCGTCCCAAACTGAAGTGTGAAGGCCTGATGCTAACAAAATAAAACCAAAGCTACTCTGCAATGAAGATTCTGCTGTCGGAATGGTGGTAGGAACATTGATTGGATCGTGTGTGGTAACTCCAGACTTGACTGACTTGGTAGATGTAGACCGGAATGTCCGTGTATTGGGGGCCTCTTTTTTAAAAATAAATACGCAAAACAATAAATACCTTAGTACCCTGAAATGCCTTCTTTTTTGTGGTTTTTTGTATTTTACGTATTTACATATATATTATGAATCTGAAAAAAGGGTGTTTTTGGCCTCTGGGTACCTAAACGCAAAAGTAAATCGTTTCCAGGTCCAGTTCTTAACACGAGACCTGCGGTAATAGCTTTCATTCAACTTTTAAGCGTACATGACAGATACAGAGCTGCAATTTGTATCATTCTGTTCATAAATGATGCCACTAAGTGGTGAGGAGCCTCGTTGCGGCTTATAAGCGAACTTCAGATTCACACGCAAAACTAGCCCTTCCTTTAAAAACCGCCCTCCTATATTTGTTTTGTCTGGCATGTTGAAAGGGCAAGACACACTTTTTAGAGGTTATTAACTCTTTACATTTTGGTGATGTTGATTTTTTGTCATATCATGCGAACTCAGCATTTTAGCGAATTTCCCATATAGGGAATTTTAGTGAATTTCCCTTATAGGGAATAAGCTATTACCGTAGTACTCATAGTAAGACCTGGACCCGGGACCAATTTACTTTTTCGTTTTGAGGTCCCTAGAGACCAAAAACACCATCCGTTCAAATTCATATATATATATATATATCTATGTATATTTATATATGTGTCCGCTAGCGCGATAACTCGAGCAAAAATCTGATTTTGATGAAATTTGGTACAAACGTGTAAACCTACGTGTATTCCAATGAGTTCGCGAACCAGGATGATCAGGCTATGGGAACAGGGGTTTATGGGGGGTTTTATGGGGTAAAAATTGGGTTTTCCCATTTTTGATCCTAAAGACATAAAATTTAGCAATTTCTTTCTAAACCATTTTGTAGAGCTTAAGAAAACAAATAATTTAGTATATTGAAGCTTTATTATTCGCCGAATGGTTACGGAGAAAATTCCAAAAATCTGTAAATTTAAAATTCCCATGTAATTCTTATGGAGAATATGTAAACTGTTGTAGTTTGCTTGTTTATGAACATATTTTGATCAAATTTGGAAAATACATTCATTTCATACTAAACTATTATATTTTACTAAAAAACACTTTTTTACTCTCCCTGTTGCAGCAAACCTAAGTACTTGTTAAACTAATGTTATTTAAATAGGCAGTAAATGTGATTTTTTAAGGAGACATTTTAGTGTAAATCCAATCAGGCAAATGGAAATTGGCTTAGTCTGCAGGTTTTCTGCTGCGGGGGTATTTTCTTTGTACAGTAATATCAGAAGATATCGGATATTGCTTTTGAAGAACAGTCTTGTCATTATTATTTAAGTTTGTTCTGTCACAAAATTATACTTTTTCCACTTTTGAATCAACATACTGTTTTTTCTAGTACCTATAATATTGGTTTACAATATTGATAAATATAAATCCTATTTGTATTTTTAGGAGGAGCCAAATGAAAAGTTAGATTTTGAAGTGGTATCTGACAACATAGAGCAAACCGAAATGCCTGTAAGTACCTTATGAAAATAATATAAATACATTTTAACTAGGGTTGTTGGGTTACAAAATTGTTTACAAGTAGGCTCATCGTAACTATAAGGGCTTTATTAAAGAATACATTTTCCTGATTGTTAGATCTTTAGCCCTTACAATGCAGACTATCCACACCTTAATTTTTCTGGGCTGAATATGCTGTATAATCTGTGAGCCTACAACTGCACTACCTGTTGAAGAAATAAATTCACAACATCCTTGTCAGAAAAAAACTGACACATTCCGTTTTCAATTTTGTATTTTATGATTGTTATTATGTACATTCTTAATTCTTTAAAAAATTTACAATCTCACATGTTTACTCTTACAATAACCCTTGGATACAAAAACAAAAGAAGTCAGAACTTTGGTGCAGCAAAAAAAAAGTAGAGAAGTGTTGTATGAAATACAATACTTAGCAGCAATCATGCACCTAGCAGGCACCCTCTGTGATCCTACATTTTACTATTTATAACTGTATGTGTATATTCTTAAACAATTAACTTCCAAATGTAATGATAATATGTTGTCAAATTTCATTCATTATTGGAGTTGACCCGTTTCCAACAATGGTCTTAAAAAACTGACCATGTTTTTTCAAGTTAAGTACCTAGCTTTTTTGGACTGGGATTATTTATGAATTCGAATAGCTTAAAGTTTCAACAGAACAAAAAGATATAATGTTTTAAATTAGGTTTACCTTTCTTGCGGTTTCCTGAGTTCTTAAAGGTAAGATGTTTGTTGAGACATTCACACTTTAAACTACAGTGCACACCGGAGCCCTAGTTATAAAAGCCCCGGTTATCCAAGGTCGTTATAGACCGAAATATATATTTTTTATTTTCATTCAGAAAATAATAATAATTTTACTACAAGCATGTTTCTGTTTGAAGAAAAGTGAAAATAGTTAGTAATTTGTGATAAATTGTTAAAACGAATTCTTGAAATAAATAACCAATAACCATTAATTATAAGATAACAATGATTTACAATAACCTAGAAAATGAAAATCATACAGTCAGGCACCTGTGGATTTGGCAAGCTGGACAACTTTTTTCATTACGATGAACACTGTTTTTTTTCATTACGATGTTTTGATACGGGGTGACCCAAAAAAACAGGGACAATTTTAAAATGTTATTACTCAGCTGTTATCGTCCTCGCCACCCTAAGTTGAGGCAGCCAAAGGCCGCACTAGATATACGCCGTGCGGCCTTGGGCTGCCTCAACTTAGGGTGGCGAGGACTATATAACAGCTGGAGAGTTCCTTGTTGTGGCAAATGAATGTTTATTCGATGCCATTTGGTGTATAGTTACCATGGATCATCAATGGTTACCACAACATCTTCCTTTTGTCATAGAGAATTTTTTCAAGAGTAATGTGTCCATCATTTCTACTGTACTCAGTTTTGTGTTCACTTCAATGTTGGCCGCAATGGTGACACCCCAAACCAAAAAAAAAACTACTCAAAGATGGGTAAGCAATTTCCTGAACACGGCTTCTGTTCTCTAAATTAAACCTATGCAAATTTAAATTTAAACGCAATGTTCTGCAAACGGATGACTTAAGACGCTCGACGCTTAGGACACGCAGCACACTCGCGCGAACCATTTTAATGTTTTCCGGCGTTCGATCAGTCCGAGGTCTCCCACTAGGTTTGATCTTGAGTGCAGAGGCCGTGTTCAGGGAATTGCTTACCCATCTTTGAGTAATTTTTTGGTGTGGGGTTGCACCATTACAGCCAACGTTGAAGTGAACACGAAATTGACGTTGAGTAGAAGTGATAGAAAAATTATTCTTCAAAAATTCTCTAGGACAAAGGCACGATGTTGCGGTAACCGTTGATGATCCATAGTAACTATACACTAAATGGCATCAAATAAACATTCAATTGTCGCATCAATGAACTCTCCAGCCTTTATAACAGCTGAGTAATAACATTTTAAAATTGTCTCTGTTTTTTTGAGACACCCTTTATTAGACATAATTGTGTCAAGTTACAGTTCAAGTCAAACCCCCCCCCCCCTTAAAAAATTTTATTGCTTTTCAAACTATAAAGATCCCCCTTATTGTTTTGTTCCAACTACTGTAGTATGTATTGGCTTAGCATAATTCTAATAATATTGTTTTTGAATTTTTTCAAGACGATCAAAGAAGTGATAAATATGTTTCTATTATTTTTATTTCAAACCCAAATTATATTTAACAAGTTATTTTTTCATTCACTATGCATTGTTAAAAAATATTTGACATCCTGATATGATACTGTAACCCCTAACCTCAAAATCTGTGCCGCCTACATTCGAGATTCTTGCTAACCAAGGTAGTCTCAATCCCTAGGACCTTGGTTAGTTGGGAGTGTAATTCACTGTAGAATCTTGGTATTTGGGAGATGGCTACGTTTTTTAACTACCAAAAGTACTGGACGATGCTTTTTGTTTTTAGCAATCCACCTTTTGTACAAGCTAAAATTCAATTGTGGAAGTTGGGCGAAGGTAAGTGGTCAGGACTTTCAATATCAGGCTAAACGACAGATTACCAAGATTCGACAATTTATTTTTAACGTAGAAAGCCTAGCCTCTATTTTAAGAGACCTTTAGTAGTTAAGAAGTTTAAATGTCTAAACACTCATCCATACTCTAAAGTATATTTATGCAAAACAACCAGATCCATTGATCTTAGGATTGCTTATAACATGATTATTTTTGTATTGTAGGATTTCAAAATACTTATTCAGTATATCACCAGGATATCCATAGAGATGGGGTTGGACTCACAAAACTACAAATGTACAACTTGCTCTCATTATATTGGTATAAACTTTGGCCCTGCAAAGTAAGTATTGTTTTACTTCATTAATAATTCTCTATTATGAAACAAAATACCCCTGTTGTAGCAAACTTGCAGACTAAGTAAATTTACATTAACGAGTATTTAAGTTTGCTACTACAAGGAAGGAAACAGGTGTATTTAAGTTAAATTAAAAATTAAATCTACCAATTTTTATGAAAACTTATTTGTAAACAAGCAAGCTACATAGCCTAGTTGATTATGTGTGCCACTATCCTGCCAGAGACAATTATTTCAAACATATGTTTTCTTCAATTAATATTAATGGTTTGTTTGTCATTTAGTGTACGACAATAATTCACCATGGTAAAAATGTGAAAGTAACTTATGACAGAGTAAAGCCCGCTTATTTTTTGTAGGGAGATCTTACTCCTCAAATACCTAGCTCCAAAATACACAGCTAACTATCAACTCATCACAACACCCAAAATCCACCCTCCACAGTGTTCCCACCAAAGACCATTCCATGCAAGCCTTACGTTACTTGATCACTGTAAAAACGCACTGTAATGACGCACTGTAAAATTGCAATTTCGTTTGTTTCATAATAAGCTATGGGCTAGTGTTTTCACTGTTTTGTTTAAGATGGTGTCCAACTATGAGGGGCTTTAATGTAAAATTAGGGCCCATTTAGTGGGGTTTCTCACACCATTCATTGTTTCCTTAGAGTTTGTGGGTTGAGTGGAAAGTATTTCTGCTCCGACTGTTTCTCAGACCATTTGACAGAAGAGAATTGTATCATCCCAGCCCGAGTCATCTACAACTGGGATTTCAGGCCATATACAGTATCTCAGAAAGCAGCTAAGTTTCTAAAACAGATAGAAATCTATCCTCTCTTTGATTTGAGCTTGATAAACCCGAAAATCTATGGAGCAGTCCCAGAAATGGCACGGTTAAAGGTAAGTATAGCAGTTGTTAGGAGATTTTATTTTTATTTTGTCTGGTATACCAAATAGGAATGAACTACAGCTTAAAGTTAAAGCAGCGTTGTCCAGTTGAGATGATGAATGCTGTCCCTGTTTTTTTATTGACCAGGTCATTCAGTTGACAGACAAAGTCTTTGTGACATAATCCATTCTTTAAAGTCTGATAAAGATTGTGACAGTATTGGAATATTGTGACTTAAGCCTTAATAATTGATTGGAACTTAATAATGTTATTAATAAGGTGATTTAAATATCTTGTCCCGAATGGAACTGATCGGGGAGCAGATAAGGTGGTTCTAGCTCCTTCTTCCTAAATCTTGCTTAGGTCTTAAAAGACAGTATTGTAGTCACTTTGCAAAGTTTTTCAAAATATCTTGCCTTAGTTATCAAACTGTACACTAGGGTTGGTCAAAAAAATCACTATTATTTTTTCAAGCTGTAATAATTGGAAAAGTTGCAAAATTGTGAGACCAAAACAGGATAAAAATATTAAAAATTTTTATTGTTATCTTCCGGTCGGGCATGTGCTCTAAAGTTTGAACAAAAAATGAAAAACTCATATTTTATCAGACATTTTTACAATTTTTAAATTTTGATTTTTAATATGTAATAGTTGAAAATGACATCTACAAGACACTAAGAAATTTATATTTAAATAATAGTATTATATGTTAATATCTTCCGGTCACGCATCGGCTGCAAATATTGCAAAAAAAAACAAGAAAACTGTCATTTTGTACTAGTCTTATTTAAAATTAATATAATAATTAATATCAAAATGTAATAGCCTACCGAAAATCTGTTTGTACACATTCAGATAGTAACCTAACAAAAATAACAGACAAAGTCAGAATTGATCTTCCAGTAGCACAAATTTACTTTAGCGCGGTGCTATGGAGTCAGTGACCCGGGCGACGCATTGTGATACTGAAGTTTAAGATTCCGAAATTGAACAACAGGATGGTGATGATAATGTATCCCTGTGCTCAAAAACTGAAATTTTCGATTCTAGTTACAGCAACCAAGAATCTTTACCTAAACTCAAAAAAAAGAAGACCTATGGTAGGCGAATGAGGATTAACTCTACTGCATTAGTTAGCGATCATTATGGTATTTTCAATCGTGCTACAAATGCAATAGACTCTAGTGTAGTGAAATACGAAAAACATCAAAACATAAACTTCATTTGTTACAATTCTATGAGAACTCTTCTCACGGTATTCAAAGTTTTTACTTAGATCCTTACAAAACATTACATGGTTAATGTTTACAAAAAAAATTGTACCTCTCTGTGATTATACTAAAAATAAAAATTATGCTAATGTATTATTTCAAATTACAATTTCCTGTCAATGATGTAAAATACAAAACATTATTGACATAAATAAACACCTACATAATTATTAGGCGTTAAACAAAGATTATAATCCACTAAAATGACAGTTAGCTATGGCTTAAAGGAAATAGTCTAAGTAACAAATCTAGGGGGACAAAAGTGAGAAAACGCTTTATCCAGGCGTAAAATTATTCAAACCCATGAGCATTTAAAAATAAGTAAACAAACTATAATAACCAATAAAATTATAAATATATAACACAACAATACAAGATAACATTAACGTTGGTTATCAAACTTGGGTAGAATATTCCTAGCTCAGGGTCAAATCATTTTATATCCGTGAACGGATACTTTACTTTGCTCAAAATGTAATGGCTCGCCATCACCTTATTTAACAATTATTGTTACTTGCAAATTGTTAGAAAAAGTGACTATGCCAACTTCGTGCAAAACTCTAGAGGCTATTGCAGTTGTAGCACTATTGGAAAGACCATAACGTACCGTACGCTAACCAAAACGGTAGAGTTTAAGTCCATCCTCATTTGCCTACCATAGGTATTTTTAGGTAAATATTCTTGGTTGCTGTCATTAGTTTGTGAGCACAGGGATACATTATCATCACCATCCTGTTGTTCAATTTCGGAATCACAATGCGTCGCCCGGGTGTTTTTGTTAAGTTACTATCTGAATGTGTACAAACAGATTTTCGGTATTACATTTTGATATCGGTTATTATATTTTAAATAAAACTAGTACAAAATGACCTTTTTCTTGATTTTTTGCAATATTTGCAGCCTATGCTCGACTGGAAGATATTAACATACAATACTATTATTTAAATATCAATTTCTTAGTGTATTGTAGATAACATTTTCAACTATTACATATTAAAAATCAAAAATTTAAAAATTGTAAAATGTCTGATAAAATTTGAGTTTTTCATTTTTTGTTCAAACTTTAGAGCACATGCGTGACCGGAAGATAACAACCAATATTTTAAATATTTTTACCCTGTTTTTTGGTCTTACAATTTAGCAACTTTTCCAAGGTATTAAAACTTGAAAAAAAATTATTGATTTTTTTCGACCCACCCTAGTGTACACGGCTGCTCCATTACGGTGGTTTTGTGTAGCCAGGTGATGATGATTTAAGTTCCAATTGGCAATGGCAGATATAAGATTATAAAGCTGATACTATTACCGGTATTTAAAAATTTGTTTTGATTGTTTAGCCCAGTCAAATAAAACAAAAAATTGCCATTAGGGTGAAAAAAATCCCGGAGAGTTGGAAGTTTGTTTAAACGTTCCTTTTGTTCATTGGATTGAATAAAATAAAAAGTCCTGATGTGTGGGGGTCAAGCTTGACTAAGGGAAGGGCTCTGAATGTGTATTTTTTTAGTTTTTCGCTTATATATCGGAATCTGTAAGACATATTGAAAAGTGTTAAATATAAAAGTTGTAGCTGACAAAATTCCCTACAGAAATGACTGTATGCATTTTTTCGTAGGACTTAACCGTTTAAAGCTAAAGGTTAAAGAAAATAACAGTATAATAAAATCGTGTTTTATTTGCATTTCTGTTCTTAAAGTTAATATTACTAAACATAATTTTAATGATTACAAACATGGGTCATATCGTTTAAGCTATGAGATCCAGGGTTTCGTCAGTATCATCCACATTCAAGGAATCGTCGTCTACCAGAGGGCCTTTGGTGCACGCTCCCTAACAGTTCCACACATTGTTGAGCAGTGGATCCTCGCTTTACGGCCCCCACAACGTGTTTCACAACCTTTTGTACAACTACAAAAGATTATTGTGAGGATAGCGGCCGGAGTATAAGGATCTAGGGTAGTAAGGGGTTGTAGTTGTCCTTCGGTGCCCGTTCTCCAACCCAGTTAGTGGTAGTTTATCTCCCAGCCTGAATGAAGAATGCTTCTGGCAAATGCAAAGTTTTATTCAATTCATCATCACATTTCTGTAATCCAACGTAGAAATAACTTTAACTTTAGGCTACATTTTTTCTGGTTCTTTCATCAATTATCAATTAATTATCAACTATCAATTCATCAAACAGAGCTATAAGGGGAAAGGTGCAGCTCGTAGCACAGAAGGTCCTCTAGATCCTCGTTGTTTTTCTTTCAAATTGCAACTCGTTAAAATTTCACTACGTTATTAATTTTGCTAGTGCTGCTCATTGAGGCCAATGATAAGACTTTGTCTTTTCGAGCCTGTTTCATCTTCCATGCAAATAAAACACCATTTTAATTTACTGTTATTTTCTTTAACCTTTAGCTTTAAATGGTTAAGTCCTATAAAAAAATGCACACAGTCATTTTTGTAGGGAATTTTGTCAGCTGCAACTTTTGTATTTAACACTTTTCAATATGACTTACAGATTCCGATATATAAGCGAAACACTAAAAAAAGTTACATTCAGAGCCCTTCCCTTAGTCAAGCTCGACCCCCACCCATCAGGACTTTTTATTTTCTTCAATCTAATGAACAAAAGGACCGTTTAAAAAAAATTCCAACTCTCCGGGAATTATTTCACCCGATTAGTCTAATTTAACTGGGCTAGTTAATTAATTTTCGCAATTGATTTGAACAATTTAAATAAACACTATTGTAACAAATCATTTTTATTATTTGGTACAACAAATAACTTGATTCTAGATTTGTTCATAAAAAATCATTCATCCATGACTTATAGCATGCCAATTGACCACATTTGCTACGCCTTTTAGAGATGTAAAATCTAAAGGTTAGATTTTAAAAACTCATTCCTATATAGTACCAAATTATCTATTATTATTTTGAATTGCAAAACAAAGTTGTTGTTTTTCATTCTATAATATTTTGCAGGAATTGCGTGTGCGATTACGTTTCCTAAGTGCCTACCTATTAACTTGCCGAGAGAATCCCATCCAGACACTACAAAAACAAATTTGGCCAAGGGAGTATTTGTATGAGAAGGATCATCTTTATTCTCTTTGGGTGAGTCTAATCATGAACAAGTGGTGGTCGCCAATATTTTAAGTATTTAGTCTGTAATTATTGTGTTAGTGTTTAGAAGACGGACCATGACTTAAACATTTTAAACTCTGAAGGACACAGTGATACAAAGGAATACGACCTTTTGATGAAAGTTTGAAGAACAGGTATTACTCCGCTTATGCAATTAGAACTTTAAATTTAGCTGATTTTTTCCCCCTAGAGATCAAAAGAACTATTTTTACCTTGCAGCTTTACAGCGTTCGCGACAACAGCTGTAGTTGAGCAAAAATAGTACTAACAACAACATTATTATAATAACGAAATATTATATTGTTGAAATAACAAAATTATTTCAGTGTCTAATGAAAGCTCAAGAAAGTTATCAAATAATAAATATTTAAAAAGATAAAAGATAAAACCTTGGATAACGCTGGATCTGATTCAACATATCCGTTAGAGGGACAAACTTAGTAAAACTAAAAAAAACCTTTTAATGAAAACCTAAGGATTCATTTGATCAATATTAGAAGCAATTTAAGTTCATTTTTAAAAAATGCAAAGAGAGAATATTATAGAAGCAAAATTAATGAAATGAAATGAAAATACTTTTTTATTGAGGCGAACATTAGGACCTGGCTTTGACAATATATCTGCTGATTTTCTAAAACAACAAATACATATTTTTATCCTTAGTTTAACATCAGGCACTTTTCCTACCCCCTTTAAGACAGCCAAAATATATCCTCTACAAATCCAATGATTTTTCAAACGTCAATAACTTCCATCCCATATCTATGCTAAGTGTTTTTTTTAAATTTTAGAACACATTGTGAAAGATCAGCTTGTTAGGTACCTTGATACAAACGAAATTGTAAGTAAAGAACAGTACTTTGTACAAGATAAAAATACATCTGACGCTCTATTCAAAGTAAGTTAAAACATAAATGACAATATCTCTTGTAATAGACAGAGCATGTTAGTATTCCTAGACCTAAAAAAGGCATTTGATTCTGTGGATCGAGCAAAGCTACAGTAGACCCCCTCTTAACCGACCTCGTATTAACCGATAATCGGATTATCCGCCTTCGATCGTAAAATAATACAGTTTGCTTTAACCGACCTTGCTTTGAGAGCAGTTCGGTTTAACCGCCGCTCGCTTTCTAGGAATCTCGGCATTTCCGCTCCCACACTGGGCGATGAGAACTGAACCATACGCTTATCTCCACAGGATATGACTAAGAATAAGTTATTTTGTATTGATCACAAAAAATATAGCATAGCCTATTGTCAGTTTGTCATCATCGTTCGTAGCTCGAACACATCTGATCTGAGTTGTTACCTGTCTTGTAACAAAATGGTTGCTTGTATCTTTAATTTCGACAAAAGGTTCTGTACTGTATTACGATGGATTTGGAAAGCATCAATTAATACATTACAGTACTAAAGTTATTAAAATAGGAATTTTATTGACTCTTGCCTAGTATTATAATATATTCCACTGAAAGTAGGCCTATTTGACTTAACCGAACTTTGTGTTTATTTGTGACTTTTATATCAATACGAAAAAGGAGATAAGAGTAGTTTATTTTATAAATAATGCAAGTATGACTTCAAAATAATTATTATATAATTCCAAATGAATAGCACTTGATTATGATATGATTTTAGGGATTGCCCATTTTAACCGACCTTTTGAGCTATCCGACCTAGGTCCGGTCCCATTAGAGTCGGTTAAGAGGGGGTCTACTGTATTGGTTAAACTGTAATGGGCCAAATATTTAGAGGGGTAAAATAACTTTATTTGTAATTACAAACAGTTATCTCAAACTGTTTGTTATTATCACGTCACTACCACATAAGTTAAACAGCTAGACGTTGGCTGCTGTGAAGGCCTAGTCGCGGCACTAAACTGGCATTGTACATAACCTCTAAATCCAAGACCGCAGACGACGTCAGTGTCAGTGTTTGGTTGTTTGACTCCGTCTGTGACAGGCTCCGGGAGGAAAAAGGAGGACGGGTCACCTTTTTGAGTGATTTTGCCGCTTGGATGAGCGTCTCACCCGGAGTCTCGGCTTTTTTTTTTTTTTTTGTAAATTGCTGGCCCATCGGCGGGTGACTTTATTGTCGTCTCGAATTGTGAGGTTGGTGAAGAGAGAAGAGTAAAGAGTTGGTCATTCCCGTCTCGGCTATTCGTTCGTTCGTTTTGAAGTGATTTTGTTTGACTCGTTCTTCGTTGTTTTGATAAATTCTTGCAAGTAACGTTTCGCAAGCTCTGAAAGCTTGAGTTTAAATTTACAGTTTTGTTGTGAACGTGTAGGTACATCGTTTATATTTTATTCGTCGTTTGGAGAGTGGAGCAACAACACTTTTGTTGCATAATTTTAAATTTAACTTACTTTACCAGTTTTAGTTGGCAAAACTTTGCTGAAACTTGAAGGCTAGGCCTGCCTCTTGGATCTCAAAATTATTTTAATGCCCACTATCTGTATAGCAAGTTTTGAAGCTCTATCTTTATTACTTTTTGAAATATTTAACCGTCCCGGAACTTTTTTTCCACCCTATATATGAATACAAGCATTCATCAGGACATTCATCAAGCATACACAGTAGGTTTGCGAATCCATCAACCTAATGAGGCGCGCAACATTTTTAATCTATGTATGAAGGGCTCTTACGGGGCTCTTATACATTATGAGCCCTTGGAGCCTAGCTGTGCCAACACGTAAAACAATTACAAAATTACAAGGATCAATAATTCTGATCTCATAGTGCCCTAAATTTTTCAACTACATTCCCTTTGGATATTAAAAAAAAAATATTTTGAGATGGTAAATAACCGGTCAGCAACTGTAAATGTTCACGGTTATTTACCGTGAAATTAGTATTGCTCTTATGGCGTGCAAATTCCAGATGGCTGCCAGCTTCCGAGGACTCCGTTGGAAAACAATTATAAAACTATAGAGATAATTTCTGATCCCTAAGTGTTCTAGATATTTAAATTACGACCACTTTGGTATAAATAACTTCTCGATCAGCATTGTACATGTTATTAAATTTACGGAAAGTAAATAAAAGAAACATCTTATAACACTTCAACTATATGTTTACGCTTATACTGTTACTCACAAGACGGTAAATATACATAAAAGATGGTAAGTGGTGATCGATTTTGATTGGACACTCTAATAATCATCAAACCCAACAGGCGAATGACGATACTTACTTTGTAATTCGCCTATTGGGTCTGATGATGATTGGAGTGTCCAATCAAAATTGATCACCACTTACCATCTTGTATTTATATTTAATTTACTCTCTTGTGAGTTGTTGCGTAAATATATAGTTTAAGTGTTATAAGACGTTTCTTTTATTTACTTTCTGCACATTAGTGTTTAAAAATATTTTGGGATAGTATATAACTCTTTAGCAGCTGTTTGAAATTAATCCAAGATAGCAACGAACCTCCTATCCAGAAGGCTCCGGCCCGCCTCTTCTGGTATAATAAGATGGCGATATAAGAGTCAATTGCTGGTTTCGAGATCTCATCCAGTGTCCACTGGTCAGTTAGAGTCACTTCTGCAAGGATGTGTTAATTCATCATTTCCTCTTCTATATAGGCCTAAGTTAAGATGGCGATATAAGAGTCAATTGCTGGTTTCAGGATCTCATCCAAGTATCTACTGGTCAGTTAGAGTCACTTCTGCAAGGATGTATTGAATCATCTCGTACCCATGTAATGTCCTGCTCACACTGCTCACTAAGAGGCTACATCTGCGAAATATGCAATAATCCAAAAATCATCTTCCCATTCGATCTTGACACTACTTATCGAGTAAGTATTAATTGTAAGTTTGTCATATCTTCATATTAAAGACTTTTAAGTTTTTGTTCAGTTGTTCATCTTTTAGCAGCCAACAAATGTTATGGACTTTGTCTCTAATACTGTCGATGGTAGGGAGGGTGCTATTATCCCTTCAAGTGCCTTGAACGGGCGAAACAATTTTATTTGAGGTTTGCCAGGCCTACATGTGGTGTTGCTTCTAGGAATGTCGATCATTTTTTCACATAAATGCAGATGTTTAGGAAAATGGTCATAGAAAAATACTTATTTATTAACATTTTTGGCCTAATTTTTTTTTTTTGGAAATTATTAGATTGTGCATTTTAAAATACTAATTTTAGATGGGGTTTAATGAGTTAAAATCAAATATTTTCATGGACAAGACAGACATATGGTACAGTTTATTCTCTTGTTCAAAGTTTGAGTTAAAATAACACAATTTATAATTATTCATTGACATTCAATTTTACATTCATTTTAACCCATTGGAGATTTATCACGGAATGGTTCCGTGATCGGCTGAATAGGCCCAAACACCTTATCACGGAACCGTTTGGTGATGACGACATAGCATTATTATTGATTTTGTCAATTATTAATTGTTGCGTAGTTACTAAGTTTTATGTATTGAAATATTTCTAAAGAGTTATAGTTTAAATAAAAACTTATTATTTAAGAATAAACTTAAAGTAATATTAAGTAGAAAACAAGTAACAAAAAGTGTAAAAATATTACATCATTGAAAGTTGTTATTACGGAACAGCTGACGTGTTTTATTTGTTATAAGTCTACAGTTTTACAATAGAATCGTTTTCTTATTCTCTCTGTCATATTAGACTTTGACAAAGGATATTATTTTTATTTGTACGGTTGACAATATCGTGCAACAGATGTAATGTGATTGTTTACATTCTTGATGTTCAGACGTTTGTGTTTGTTTGTGTTCGTAAATTCAGTGGTGATAATTCATTATAACTTAGTTACACGTTTATTATTATGTTTTAAAAATGGGGGGGGGGCATGCAAATATTGCATATTCTCGAGTGAGATTGACAAACTTTAGTGCGAAAATTACAGTGAAAGTGACGGCGAATTGGGCGGCGTAGGCCTATCGGCGTAGGCCTATCGGCGTAGCCTAGAGGGTAGACAGTAGCTGTAAAACATAGACTATTGTAGATATAATTATAAATTAAAAATTTTATGTAGGGAATTGAATAAAGTAAGGGAAAAGCAAGAAATAGTTTTAAAAAATATTTATACTAAATTCTTTGACATTGCTTTTGAAAAATATAGAAATTCTTTTTTTCTTTTTGAAAGATTTTAAAAATTATTATTATTATAATTTTTTTACTTGAATCATGTTTATTACAATAGGAAATTTAATTTGGATTAATTTACTTACAACATTGACGCAACGGCACTCAATAGGGTTATTGTGAGGAATGGAGCAGAGTTAGACTGGATCCTTATGGTGTTCTACTTTCAACCAGGAAGAGTACACACCAAGTTCCTGAAGAGGGGGTACGGACTACCCGAGTACAGTGGCGGTAGGGTGTTGGGCATTAAAAATAATCTTAAAAATAAAATACTATAAATGTAGCTAAAACTATATTAAAATTGCACAAATGAGAAATCAACATAGGTAGGTTAACAGCTTGACTAACTCAAAATGTATAGTAGTGTTGTCATTTTTGAATAAATGAAAATGATGGCTAGTGAAGCTGTGATTCATTGGTTGATTGTGTAAAATGTACTGAAAATGTAGAATCAGCAGATAGATATTCGATTTGTTTAATCTACAATAGAAAAAAAATGTCAAAACAAACTAATAGTCCAGGCAAATTAGATCAAATATAGGGAGTGCTCCCCAAAAAATCGTCTAAAGCTGGAAAGTGTTTTAATACCTTTTGGGGGTCCCAAATAAGAGTCCTGTGAGTTTGCAACGGATTCTGACGTCTGAGTAAGTTTTGGGAGTCGAAAAACTATGAAAATTTTGCACTTTTTTAAGTTTTTCGCTTATAATTCCTAAATAACGAATCCTACGGAAAATGTTGTTCGAAGGTCTCTTTTAGTACATTAAATTCTGCGTCGATTAGTGTTAAATACGTCAAAATCGGCTGAGCCGTTTAGCCGCTGTAGCTTTTTAAAGTTAGGTCATTTTCATCAACATGGCCAAAAAGTTGATTATTTGACCAGTTTTCGGCTTACAACTCCTAATCGAAGCTTGCTATACAAAAATGCACCTGTAGGTAGTTTGGAAAACACAAAATTCTACGTAATATGTTTTTTACCAATCAATAATGGTAATTGATTGATACCTACTTTGTATGGTCGCCATTTCATTGAAAATAATATTAAAGTTAAAGTTGGAAAATTTTACTAAAATTAATATTTAATATTAATATTTTAATCCATGGTTAGGAATTGAGTTAAGTTACAGTTGAACCCCTGATATCCGACCATGACAGGACCAGGCCATGGTCGGAACAGCCAAAATGTAGGATATTGGGAGGAGCATATCTTGCAGTCTCAGTGACACCCGTAATCGTTTCCCACGATCGCGGCAACACCCGTGAGGATATTCTGCGGTTACGGGAACATCGGTAATCGAATTCTGCGATCGCGACAACATCCGTAAGAATATCTTGCTGTGGTCATTTGCCGTGATTATGGAAACACCCGTGATCGGCCACATTAGGTCGGATATCCCTAGGAGTTGCTTATGCAGATGTCGGAAATGAGGGGTTCTGCTGTATGTCAAGTGTAGTACATGATTCCTGAGCCCATCTGAAAATAGCCGTTATTGTCAGAAGAGTGTAAACACCATTAGCCAAGTTGTATTAGAATTTAAATGAATACCATAAATGTTGTTAAAATATGTGTATAAGAAAAACAATTCAATTTTAATTTAACTTTTTAAATTCTACAAGATATAAGAAAATGCCAACCATACTCCCTGGGGTACAAAAGTTGACATCGAATTAAACACATTGAATCAAATCAATATTTTTATGTTAATACTGTTAAAAATAGGGGTCTGTGGATCTCCGATATTTTCAGGTTGGGTCAGGCTAACAGTTGGCCCAAAGGATCTGATTAGGCAAGTCAAGTATGTTAGCAAGTATGTTTTGGACCAAGCCTGGGTCAAGTCAAGCAGAGAAGAGCTTTTATTTTGCGATCACAGTAAGATAAGAGATAAAAAATTGACTATTTTTATTTTTCCACGATTGCGGGTGATGTTCACAGTTTCAATGTGACCACAGAAGATTTTAACTGCAATATAGGGGAGATGATGTACTATATTGTATAAGCTGACTGTAGTGTTACGATTCCCAAGTTTATATTACCCAAAGTATAATAATCTGACTTGCAGACCCCTAGTTAAATATATTAAATGAGGGTTAATAATTAATTTTGATTTTTTAGTGCAAAAACTGCAATGCTGTATATCACTCCGAGTGCCTTAGAGCGGGCCAGCTTTGCCCCAAATGTCTACGGATACAACAAAGATTGACCTCTCAAAACGACCTTAACCCTCCTGTAGATCCACTCTGACCCCCTTCTATGGACTTCTCTCTCTATATGTAGTAATTATTTTTAGTTTGTTAAATCATTTTTTGAATAGTTTATCATTGTTATAATGTATTTATCGTAATGTTTATTTTAATTGATTATCACAATTTTACCATGGACTTAGTCAGTATCAATTTTAAGGAGTCTAATTGTAGCTGTATAAAGTGTACAAAAGGTATTTGTCTCAAGGATCAGTCAAGTTAGTGACTAGTGTGTGTGTGTGTGTGTGTGAGAGAGAGAGAGAGAGAAAGACGGAGGGATAAATATGTGAGAATGTACCATTTGGGGTGTGTAACAGCTTGTTCATTTCATCAGCTTGTAATTCATTGTTTATTTGTTTCAATTAAATATCAGCCCTTTTTTAAATTAATGTGTAGTATTAATATTTTTAAAATGATTTTATTATACAGGGTGTTTCCAAATTGTCTGGACATATTTTGTGAACTTGTTCCTTGGGTTAAGATAAACATAAATGCCGTATAAGTTAGATTTCTGTTTTGTCAGTCTGTTTGTGATTTTTAAGAATTATTTTATATCTTACGCATTTTTCAAGATAGAAACTTCAAAATTAGTATAAATGTGTATTTTAGTAGGTAAAAAGAGCTTACAAAGTTGACAAGCAACCGAGTTATCAGTTTTCTTTTACATTCGGTTACACTTAATAGGATCCAATCCATAATGTTTATTATGATTGTTATTTTATAGAGCCGTATGGTAGTCCTATTAAATTGCTTAACCGAATGTAGAAAAAAAAACTAATAACTCAGTTGTTTGTCATCTGATTTTAACAAACAAGGTCTCATTTGATTTGGATTTAAATTTTCTATCTTTTTTATCTGAAAAACAATTTTCTTAATATTTACAGTTTTCATGAAATTTGGCATTACAGATTTTAAATGGCTGCCATATTGAAACGGCTTGAGATATAGGAACGAAACTTTGTACGCTCTATTTACCTACTAAAATACACATTTATACCAATTTTGAAATTTGTATCTTGAAAAATGCCTAAGATATTAAATAGTTCTTAAAAATCACAAATAGACTGACAAACATAAATCTAGGCATTTTAGACCCATACTTATATGTCATTTTATGTTTGTCTTAGCCCAAGGAACAAGTCCACAAAATATGTCCAGACAATTTGGAAACACCCTGTATACTTTAATAAATATACATTACATTTAATTACATTACATTACATTACATTGCCTACATTTGATTTTAAAAGCACAATCAGCTTCAAGGCATTGTCCCTTTATCTTTCTTAAGGCTGTCCTTAATTAATCTAATAAATAGAACAAGCAAGTCAGCCTTAAATTAAATCAAATCGATAAATAAATATAAAAGTAATAAGAATAAAAAGCAGGACATCATCTGAGGCCGGGACCTCTCTCATAAAAAATGTTTTATTGTAATTGCAATTGTCACAAACATTTTTAATTATTACCGTATTGAAAACTATTATTTTACGTTGTCTTACCTTAAGAGTCTCATAAATAAAGAAGAGCGTGAGGAAGAAAGGGAGGGTTTTAAAGTCCCAGTAATTGTAGACCTCCAACACCTGATAGCTTAGGAATCAAACAGGATAGTCAGCAGGATGTGGTGAATCATGTTTACATTAAATCACAAATCCTACTGGATATAAAACATGATATGATATTTCTTAAACCATTGCAAATAATGCAAATACGTACCATACCTTAAAATCTACTTTTTGAAGCAAACATACATTTTTTTCTAGATAATTAAAATGGAGTCGGAAGGGAATCTTAAATGAGAGGATTTTGGAGGACAAGGAGTGACAACTATTTATTGAGCACAAGTTCTTGATTTTAACTTGCCACTGTTTTCGCTAGGATGAACGTTTTGAGGTCAGGTTTGTTTCACTATGTTCTCCTAATAGACACCTGTAATTTAATATACTACTCAATCTATGCTCTTATTTTAGATTTCCTCCTTGTAAATAGTTCCCAGTATGATGAAAAAATATATTTTCGCTTCACAAAATAAAATTTAAGGTATGATATATGAGCATAATTTGTTGCATTATTGGCAATGGTTCAAAAATTAAAATGCCTTTCCCAGAAATTTTTAGGACCCTATTATCTCTTGTGTTGTATATAATGTAAAAACACAAAGTTCAAGCTACTTGCATTTTGTATATTTACAGTGACAGAATTTTAATTTAGTTTGACTGAATACTTGTTGATTTAGATAAAATCATTGTGAAATAATGCATTATTTTAATAACCTAATGTATAAATCTTTTGTTTCAACTTTGTAAATTTACCCTACACTTTATTTAAATAAAATATAAATTTAGAATCCCACACAGTTTTTTTGTTACGTGTAAAAGATTGTCTATATTTATTTTTCAAAAGGTTAAAAAGCTTTTGAATGTCTGTATATGTTAGTTTTTTTTTGTGCTCATGAAACTGAATTAACTTTTAAAACATTTTTGTAACATTAAAAACTGTCCTTAAAGATCAAAATATAAATATATGTATGCAATCAGTGGCGGATCCAGAGGGGTGGCGAAGAGGGCGACCGCCCCCCCCTCGGGCATACATATACATATATTTTTTACTGCATGTAATACAGTAGTGCATACAAATTGCGTAAAATAATTTGTCACACTAATAAAGAAATAGTATAAAACTGCCATTTTGGAGACTTGGTTTATATAATTTTTTTTGGGGGGGGCACCCCCGAACCCCCCAAACTCCCTGGTTCGCCCCCCCCCCCTTTGTGACTGTTCTAGATCCGCCACTGTATGCAATACAATTGAATGTGTTAATACAAGATTATTTAAGTTAATAAAACACATTGAGCTTGTGGAACTGTAATTAATTTTTTAGATATGTGTATCGTCGAGAGTTAATGTTAAAGGTAATATTCGGTATTAAAGATGAATATATTTTTCTATTGTTGCTTCTATTGTGATATTTAGAATAGTTTGTATTTTTAACATGATTTGAATTTGTGATTGTTTACAAAAAGAGTGTTACTTTGTCCATATCAATTTTAAATAGGTGATTTTAATGTTTTATTCAAAGATGAAACTAGACTAATAATTATTGTTTCGTGATTAAATTGATTTGTCCTATTATATAAATATTTGATGCCATGGAATTTGTTAATATTTGATCAGTAATAAAAGCCTAAGTGATAAATTGTATTTCAATTAATCCTTTAACAATCCTCTATGTTAACCTGCTTAGAAAAGATGAATAGCTATTTTTTTTTTTATATTTAAGATGTCACAACAATTATTTTGAGCTACCCTTCTATTTTTTAAAGCTTTAGTTGGAGACATTGTGTGTCCTAACCACTATTGTTTAACCTTGAACATTAAGAACAGTAACAGTTTAAATTTTCTCACTAAGAATCTATATGGAAATTAGAACGATGAGTTGATTAAAATAGCCCTGCCACAGCAAACCTGCAGACTAAGCAAATTTCCATTTACCTGGCTGGATTTCTACAAAAAATTAGTACTTACGTTTGCTGCTGCAGGGGAGATAATAAGGTGTGTTTTTTTTTGCAAATTTCCCTTATAGGAAATAAGCTATAATTGAAATATTGATATCTTAGTATGCAATAAACAAATTTGCCAAATGTTATTAAAATATGTCCATAAAAAAGCAAATTAAAATGATTTATTAATTCAATTCTCCATAACATGGGAATTTTTAATTTACTATTATTTAACTACTATGCATGCTTACTTAATTATTATTTAATTGCATTTGTAATGTAGTGTTATTGTAAATTATGTCATCTTGTATTTGCTGATGACTATTGCAAAAACAGTGTAACCGTGTAAAATAAATAAATGAAATTAATTAAAAATGGTTTGGAAAGAAATTGAAAAATTTTATGTTTCAAGGGTCAAAAATGGAAAAAAACAAATTTTTACCCCATAAAACTTCCCATAAATCCCCGTTCCCATAGTTCAATCATGCTGATTCGCAAACTCGTTTGAATAGATGTAGGTTTACAGGTTTATACTGTACTGTAAATATTAGTTTATTAATTCTTAAAAGTAAATTTTATTTGACAAGATCAATCCAGACATCTGGTCAACGATCGCCAGTTGGTAATGGTATACGAAATTTCATCAAAACCCGATCATTTTTGCTTGAGTTATCAAGCTAACTGACATGTACAAATATGAATTTGAATGGATGGTGTTTTTAGCCTCTGGGGACCTCAAAACAAAAAAGGAAATCAGTCCAGGTCCAGGTCTTACCATGGGACCTACAGTAATACAGTAGCTTATTCCCTATTAGGGAAATTCGTTAAAATGGTTTGATTTCTCGAAGAATTAAATAAAAGCCTCAAAGGCATGTTATTTTTACATTTATTGATATACCCTAGTTTAATATAGCACTGAAAGTATTCTATCATATCTCCTGTATATTTAGTTAAAACATCCATTTAATAATTAAAAACTAAATCAGCCAAAGAACCTTTAAAGGGGTAACAGTTAAACCTATATCCTATAGTTTATAAAATGTACTGGAAATTAAACACTTAACAGTTCTGAATCTTTCTTTGGGATCCCTAAGCCCACCATACAAACCCTTTTGAAAGTTCATGTTGATACTACCAAACTGTGGTAGTTTGAATGTGTTTTGTGATTGTAACATAATGCTATCTTGTGCTATATACAGAGGTGCCATCTTTACTGTAGTAAAATCAATGACCAATGTTTGAAAATGTTTATTTAAAAACTAATTGAGTTATTAAAAAACGTAGTACAGAAATAATAGTTCATGTTTTATTATATGTTAAAATTTGAGTAAGTCGTCAACTGTGGTGACTTTCTTGGACTTTTTTCTGGTCTTCCCTTGCTGACTTGCCCCACGGCCACTACTTGCTTGGATTCCACCCATTGCTCCTCTACCACTGAATGCTCCCCTCCCACTAAAAGCTCCCCCCCTTCCCCTTCCTCTACCTCTACCTCTTCCTCTTCCTTTGCTCCTTTGACTTATTGGTGGTATAGACTTCTGGAACTCGATATAATCATCTCGTGGTTCTACATCACTGAGTCCGATGAATTCAAAGTCTTCGCTAACAACGTTTTCTGAAACACCGTGACGAACCAAGTCTATTGCTTTTTCAAGCATTTTCATCGGGAGAGGACGGACTGAAACATATATAGTGCTGAGATGATTTTAGTTAACAATTATTTTCATGATAAAAATTATAAAAACCAATATTTGTAATTTTAAGTAATGTATATTAAAGATATATCAAGCATCTGCAAAGACTATACTACATAATTCTTTTAATTAAATATAAGTCTGGCTAGATATAAGAACTAACCAATTTCTAGTTTTAAGGGTGTAGCATAGAGCACAAGGGCCTAGATTTTTTAGGATTTTTTGAGAGGATAGCAGGCTTACCTGAATGGGAAAGAGTCCAAACTGGCACAGGAAACACAAAATAAAACTTTACACTATATACACAAAACATTAGAATATTTCACTGTCACTGACAGCATTTTCAACTAAGGAAGAGAGAGTTTTTTTCTAGATGTCCTGGCCAGTGAGTTGTTGAGTTAGTGTTGCCAATAGTATGAATTCAAAAAACACAGTTTCAGTTTATCTTATATGCACTATATATATATGAATGAATATGTAAGCCTGCTAGTTGGAGTATCCAACCCAACTAGCAGGCTTACATATTCATTCATATATACAGGGTGTTCATTTGAAAACTTTCCATATCTGTTGTGTGCAAAGGTAAGGCTTTTAACACTTGTTTGTTCTCATTTCCCCCTAATTTGGACATGCCAAATCCAATAAAATTATTTTCAATTTCGAAAAATGCCCCAAAAGGGCCCAATTTGGGGGGTAGGGGTGCTTTTTGAGAAATTTTCAAATGTAAACATGGGTTGTGTGATACATCAATTTAAAGGTCTAATCACACTGACTATTTTGGTGCAATAAAAATGTAATTATCTTTAACCGTATTTACAGGGTGGGTCAAAACGTTTTTAAAAAGGACTTTGAAGTTAAGTGCCGTATTACCCAAACTACTGAACGGAACAGCGCCAAATTTCTTTCCAAGCTTATTCTTGATCTACTCTTTAAGATAACTTGTAATAAGGGCATTTTCCATGTTATCTTCTAATTTTTAAAAAATCTCAAATTTTAAGAATAAAAGAAAGGTGAAAACTCAAAATTCTTAAATTGCAAGGTATGACAAATTTCATACCACGTGAAAGGTCCTTTTTAAACAAACATTTTACGTATTTAAGTTTTCTTTCTATCTCTTACCGTTTAAAAATTGCAGTAGAAAAACTGAATTTTCCATAGTAATATTGTAACTAGTTTTCTAATAAAACAGCCAAAATTCGTCTCTAGACACATTTAATGGTGCATTAACTGAAGGAAACAATTCATAATTATTGATACCCTGATTGACAAACAAGTCGTTACGTTTTAATTTGTGAAAAACAAGTCTTATAGCTGATGAGGACAACCTACATGTGGGCTGCTTCCTGTAGTACCATTGACTAGTCAACGGTGTACTAATTTCAAAAAGTACTATTTTCTGTAGCATCTAATCGAATATGGTGTACACTTAAAAAAAATAGACTTTATTTTTACTTATTGGGCAGAACAAAAGTGTTTCAGGAAAACTGCAAAGTGTTTAACAATAGATATCCAGGTAAGACCTTAAGTCATAAAGCTGTAAATGATTTGGTTAAGAAATTTCTGAAACTGGCTCAGTTCCCAATGAGAAAAAAACAGGATGAAGGGTCCAAGATGAACTGACACAAGTAAAAGTTGTTTGATCAATTTGTAATTAATCATAATACATCGTTGAGCAAAGTACAATGTGTTTTGTTAGAAAACTAGTTATAATTTTACCATAGAAAATTCAGTTTTTCTACTGCAATTTTTAAACGGTAAGAGATAGAAAGAAAACTTAAATATGTAAAATGTTTGTTAAAAAAGGACCTTTCACGTGGTATGAAATTTGTTATACCTTGCTATTTAAGAATTTTGAGTTTTCACCTTTCTTTTATTCTTAAAATTTGAGATTTTTAAAAAATTAGAAGATAACATGGAAAATGCCCTTATTACAAGTTATCTTAAAGAGTAGATCAAGAATAAGCTTGGAAAGAAATTTGGCGCTGTTCCGTTCAGTAGTTCGGGTAATACGGCACTTAACTTCAAAGTCCTTTTTAAAAACGTTTTGACCCACCCTGTAAATACGGTTAAAGATAATTACATTTTTATTGCACCAAAATAGTCGGGGTGATTAGACCTTTAAATTGATGTATCACACAACCCATGTTTACATTTGAAAATTTCTCAAAAAGCACCCCTACCCCCCCAATTGGGCCCTTTTGGGGCATTTTTCGAAATTGAAAATAATTTTATTGGATTTGGCATGTCCAAATTAGGGGGAAATGAGAACAAACAAGTGTTAAAAGCCTTACCTTTGCACACAACAGATATGGAAAGTTTTCAAATGAACACCCTGTATATAGTGCATATAAGATAAACTGAAACTGTGTTTTTTGAATTCATACTATTGGCAACACTGACTCAACAACTCACTGGCCAGGACATCTAGAAAAAAACTCTCTCTTCCTTAGTTGAAAATTCTGTCAGTGACAGTGAAATATTCTAATGTTTTGTGTATATAGTGTAAAGTTTTATTTTGTGTTTCCTGTGCCAGTTTGGGCAATTTCTAGTTTTGTTTATTTTAAAGAGTTTTATTATACTGACCTCTGTAATCTCCGATAAACGCAATGTCCAACCTATAGTTAACCAGCTCAGGATATCGCAAACTTAGATCAGGTTTATCTATCCACCCCCTCGCCTCATAGACCCTCAAGTCTGCACCAATCAGGAAACTGAGACACATGAATTAGGAATTAAAATTGGCACAGTCTCATTACATGGTTTTACTCGTATTAGAAAGGTCTCTACAAGTTTTCATGAAATTTCCCATTGAAATTATTAAATGGTCCCTATTCCAAACTTAATAAATTAACACGTTGACTGCTGAAAACAACGTACAGGCGCTCCCCAGTGGCGGGCGAAGCCCCGCCATGCAACCAAATCAGCGAACGCAATTGGCATTCAAATATTTCAGTCTGACAAATCACAAAAGAGCAGTGGTGACTGTGCTGCGTTACCCCGAGAGTGGATGTAGTTCACTGAAACACCCAAAGGTAGCAGCACTGCACGGATCCGTATCCAGTGTCTTTGTAATGTGGGTTGAAGAGAAAAAATCCCCGAAACCGGGACAAAAGCATTGCCAGACAGGATTTTACGGGAAATTTTAGTACCAACCTACACCAAAGTAAAGCTCGCATTCTAAGCTGGCAGTCTGGCAACGATTATAACATCTCCGTCTGAGGCTAAGCTCACACTGACTCAATATATTTCTGTTGGTCTGGTGCCGACTTTTGTCGGCGCGCGCCACATTGAAGTGCTAGCGACGCCGACTAAAGTCGGCGTTAGCAGTCAACGTGTTAAAATAAAAACTATTATGTAGAACTATTATGTTCTGTTGTAAAGTTTCTTAGCAATCTTTAAAGGAATTGACCATTCTTTGGGAAACAAACTGGTTAACAACTGATTCAATACATACAAACAATAAACAATACCCCCGCCGTAGAAAACCTACAGACTAAGCAAATTTCCATTTACCTGGATAGATTTCTACTAGAATATTCCCTTAAAATTTTCAGATTTATTTTGTATTTAAATAACATCAATTTTAATGAGCACTTAGGATTGCTGACACAGGGAAGGTAATAAGGAGTGTTTTTATTGGAATATTGTTAGCTTAGTAGGAAATATAAAAATCCCCTAGTTTGATAAAAATATATTCATAATCAACCAAACTACAACAGTTTAATTGTTCTCCATAAGAATAACATGAGACTTTAAATTGACAGTTTTTTTTAATTTCCCCTGTAAACCATTGGATATACAACTACGCTTCAGTATATTCAATTATTTGTTTTTTAAGCTCTACAAAATGGTTTAGAAAGAATTCGCTATTTTTTTAGGGTAAAAATAGAAGAAACTAATTATTATCCCATAAAACCCCCTGAAAAATCCTGTTCCCATAATTTGATCATGCTGGTTCGCAAACTCATTCAAATAAATGTAGGTTTACACATTTGTAGCAAATATAATCAAAATCCAAAAATTTTTGCTTGAGTTATCAAAAAACTGTGGGTTATAAATTAATTTAAACGGATAACATTTTTGGTCTCTGGAGACATCAAAACAAAATACCCCCGCTGCAGTAAACCTGCAGACTAAGCGAATTTCAATTTACCTGGCTGGATTTCTACTAAAATATTCCCTGAAAATTGTCAGATTTATTTCCTATTTAAATAACATAATTTTAATGAGTACCTAGGTTTTCTACTACAGGGTAGGTATTCAGGTGTGTTTTTAATTGAAATGTTGATAGCTTAGTATGAAATAAACAAAATTGCCAAATTTTATTAAAATATCAGGGGGGGGGCTGTATACACTTGTAAGTGTATACAACAAGATTGGATTAAAGATTTGCAAAATAGGCTACAGTAGCTTAAAGTTCCCTTTTGATTTACAATGACCTATCTATGAAAACCTGTTTATTTACACAGCTGAGCTATGTGTGTTATGACCCCCCTCTCTGGGACCGCTTTTGGCATTTATATTTTTCCAATAATGAGCTTGACCCTTTGATGTTAGTACGTTTTGTTGTTGTTGTTGGTCTTTTTTACTTCATGTGAGATTAGGAATGATCAAACCATAATATTTCTTGCTCTTTGGAGTGTTTCTGGTTTATAAAAAAATGGTGCATTTAAGGTATATTGTCATTTGATCTCACAAAACAACTTATCATTTAGGAATAGTAATGGTTACTGTTTCCTTCTACTCACTTGTAACCAATATCTGCCAGAAATCTTTCTTCCAAGTGAATTTTCTGGATCTCTCTCATTCTTGAAGAGCATTCCTCCAAGCTTTTGCATGATTCTACTCCACTGTTGTATGACAGGGATATGTAGTACAGTGGGGCTTCTATGCCTATCATTTCATCTGGTCTGTTAGGTGGTAGTGCACCCCACTGACTTCTTGAGATTATTTCTGTAAAGGCAAGAAACATTCACTGTTAAAAGTAGTTATCACTGTAATTTGTAGTAGTGAGTAACAGAATATACATTGTATGTTCCATCAATCAATTAATTCTTTGAAATATTAACACACAGGTTGTATTTAAGCTGGAATGACCTGTGACTAGAGAGTGGAGCGAGATGATATTTGAGTAGCTTTGTTACTGACTTAGCCAGTTATCAATATATTTTTTACTATTATGTCCATGACAATTTAGAGTAAAATGTAGAAACAAACGATACGTCAAAATCCGTTATATTTCCCCATCAGTCTTAATGTTTATACTGACTCCTTTTACAAGAATAAACAAATTGTTATGCTTGTAATTAAATAATTTATAAACACTTTGCTTGGTTACCAATTAATTTTTAATTTGTGATAGTTGTATGGGAATGGGAGAGAATTAGACATGCTCCACCATGCTCTTTGTGCGTGGGTTGATGTTGTCGACGTGCCGTGCCGCATCACGCTGCACCGCATTCTGTGTATTTGTGCCCTTTAGTAGAGTGAAGGTTAAAATTGTTAAAAAAAGTGCTGAAATAGAGAAAACCCCTGCCCCTGAAATTAATTTGTATTGGTACTGACTAACCAAAACAGTTGTCATCATCGGTGCTGCTGAGGCTGTAGTAATCATCAGATGACGATGAACTTTCAACCCGTGTTGAGGTGGATGTGGTCCTTGGGTCAGAGGTGATGTAGGATGAAGTAGATTTGTCTCCGAACTCTGTGTCATAGTTAAGCATTTGTTGCTCATATTCAGAGTCAAGCATTTTGGCGGTAAAATCTGTAATAATTGTAAAAATGTGAAAGCTTCTCAGCACCTTATATTCTTAAAAAAAATCAACTAGGTTAATTTTGAATATTTTTTAAGACATAATCAATCTCTTTATGATAATAAATTCAAATGTTTATTACTTAAATGTTTATACAAAAAATGTTTTAAATCATCAAATAATATGTCTACTGAGACATTTTTTAAATAATAACAATTACGAGGGCTATCCATAAATTAAGGTCTCCACTGAGCCAGGTAAGCTGTTTCAAATACCATACATAGATAAATTCATGATGTCAGTCCAACGTAAATTCATTTGTTATGAAAATATCTACATACCTTTGATTAACAATTTTAAAGTATTTACCAGATTATAGTAAAAATGAAGAAAATGTTTAATTACGATAAATAAAACATCTATAAAACATATATCTGATAGGAAAAAGCAATTTAGGTTATTTCATTAAAGAATTTCATCCACCTTCGTAGAATTTACCTTAACTTATAGCTTTTATAAAAACACATTTTGCTTATTTTCATTTAATGGTGACAATAATTACCAATTATTATTACTTATAATTACGAATTATTAGTAAAAGCAAGTTTTTTAATTTCATGTTCTAGTTTAGTTAATAGTTGACAACATTCAATGTACATTAATATGTGCATTATGAATAAAGATTATTTTGCTTAGACTTTGAATACCTGTACAAACATCACTCGTAGTGAATAAAAATAATATTTTCAAACATTTTAATAGTATGACTATCTTTTTGACCAACTGTCAGAGACAATCCAAGCTGTAAAAAACCTGTTATTAATGTACTTACATTCATTTGTTTTAAAGTTAAGTGCCAAGTACTGAGGGTATCAGTAATCCAACATGTATGAATGATCACTTATATTAACTAGTTAAATTTTTTTACAATTGCATAATACATAATAAAACATCAGCTTATAGATTAACTGGACAACAGTATTTTTACTAGATTATCAAGGGCATCTGTAAAAATAAAAAGATCTCCCCTACCAGTAACAGTGATAAGAGGGGGGAGGATGGGTGGATGTCAGGCAAAGACCTTTCTGTAAGCATTCCATTACTGACTCACAACATACTAAGTTTTATTAGTTTTGTTTCAACTACTGATGTAGACATTTCTTTGTAGAATTTCATATTTCACCTAATCTAGTGCTTTCACGCAGACCACGACTCACGAGGAATATTTGATGCAACACGCATGACTGCAGACAATGTTTTTGACCTAGTTTAGTAGAGAATTTCTATTGATCGGTCAAGTGTCATTTTATCTGTTGTAAACTACTTTTTTAGCGCTCTTACTGTTTTTGTAACAAATTTTTGTCATAAAAGCGTATGGTAATACTCATATAAATATTGTTATGATATCAGATGTGATGTGTGCCAGTTTATCTTTCATTCAACATTTCAAAATCCCAAAGTTATACCTACAACCTCATTATGAACAATAATACTGTGCTGCTGTGTTACATTACTGTTATCTTTCCTACACATCATCTTGATAATAACAAACTGAAATGGCAACTTATTGCAAAACTAACAATCTTTGGTGTCCCTGCAATTATGTCAGCTTGAACAACTAAAGTAGAAAATAGAAGTTAAATAGTAGTACACTATAATGAGAGGCATATTAACTAAGTAAGCAACTGGCTGAAGCTGGTCCATCTAGATCTAGATGGAATGTGTGCTTCTGCTTCCAAAGTCAATGTTATGAGGAAGATGTTTCAATTATGATAAAACTATACAGTGGAAGACCAAATCAAGGTCTGTCCCAGGGGGGGACAAGGGGGTCGTGTCCCCCCCTCTGAAGATAAATCTACTTTCTATCTTTTTTTATGGGTAAACTATTATGTATTAAAGGGGAAATTTAAAACAAGTTTTATTACAAATCGTTCAACCAAATTCATTGTGGAATTTACACTTGTGGTGAACAGAAGCAATGAATATAAACCCTACCTTCAAACTCGGGATCGTTTGAGTCTGACTATTTTTCTGTTTATTTTTATTTTTTTGGAAAACATTTTCTGTTTGCCATGCTCATCGGCACCAGTTGAAGGGGTATTTTTGCAAATCAATAATGCTTGGGAAAAAGATGGGACCTTGATGTGAGAGTCCATTACAAAAATATCAATTCAATTAATCATTTAACAAGTTTTTAAACTGAGTGTATTGTATTTTCTCAGTATTCTTGCATTGTTATAGCCATGTTTTCATGAAATTCCACAAGTCTCAATAATGTAAAAACTTCACATTTTGCATGTTTATTAAAAAAAAAAAAAATGTCTTGAACCTTAAATAATAAACTGTTTGGTGTGTACATACTAGGTTAATTTATTTTTGTATGTGTAAAATGATTTTAAAAGATGCTCATTTAAGCAATTAATTTTCAAATTTTTCTTTGGACCCCTTTTTACAAAGGGTGTTCCCCCTCCAAAAAATAGGTCTAGAAATTCAGTCTCCTTAAGTTGGTAAGGTAGGACTATTTATTTAGTAAAACTTTGGAATGCATTAATTGTTTTTAAATAGGGTTCTAGTTTTAGATATTTGAAGTAAGTCTGTAATCTATTGAACAGTCATTCAAACTAAGTGGCAAACATTTTCAGCAAATGATACATAAAGATATTACAAAATCTGACCTTGATTCTAGGTTGTGAACAATCTATATTCTCATGTAATAGTTAATCCAACTGGGTGTTATTTACAGTTATGCCTCTAAACAACATAGAACTAACCACATTGGTGTGTTTACACTGTTTATCCGTAAATTTAATTGTTGTATAATTGATAAACCTACAACTTATACTAAAGCAACTGATCCAAACGAACGTTATCATCAATCGTTGAACTGATATACTGTTATCACAAAACACCATAAATTCCCTTACATATCTGCTAAAGGTTGTTGTTATTGAAAACAAACTTTTGGTTTTGTGACAATACTTATAAATCTATAAGTACAGACTTAAATAATAAATAAAAAGCCTTTTATTACACATTTCCATTTATTGCATTTCCAAACAACTTTTATTTTAAGCCAATGCACAGAAAAAAAAGATAAATTCAAATAAGCATTTCACTCATTAGATAACATGCCAGTAAAGTTGTCTGTTTTTCTTACTGGAATAAGAACATGTCTTGAGGCCAGAGGATAGGTCGTTATACAGCTTTGGACCAAAGAAAGAAAAGCTTCTCCTTTCAAACTCAAGCCTCACTCTAGGAAAGTGAAGCAGAGGATTTCTATGGCAGGTTCTGTACTAAAAGACCCCCTCCCAGAAGGTGGGCCTCTGTATGACAAGAGCCTTGTTCACGTTATGATCCTGCAATCAGTTTCCATCGTAGACATCCTTGCTATAGCTCTGTATGGAGTGACATGTTAAAATTGTCTTAGATAGAAAATAAAACAAACTGCAGAGCTCTGCGATTTTGTATTTAGTACATGTATTCTCCAGATGTGCTATTTCCGTAAGCGAAGAGACAGTAGGTGAATACTCAGAATACTGATATGACTAGTGCCTACACCAGGCGCAGCTTTGCAATATTCTGGCAGCATACTTCTGTCACTGAATCTATGTCATACTTGTTCCTATTACTGTGGAACCTCGATAAAAAGTCACCCTTGATAACAAGTGTAATTTTCAAAGCCTCTTAAATTTATTCAACCCCTTATCACATGTTATTGCAAACCTCGATAAGTAGTCAACCTTGACAACAAGTCATGTTAAACCGGCCCTATAAGGTTCTTGTTATTGAGGTTCTACTGTACTTATGTTGAAGTTTACTTAGTTTTCAGAAAATTATGAGGATTGTTTTTTAAGTAAAGTTAGTTTTTTAAGTAAGGACTGTTTTTACGTATCATGTCTAAGCTGCAATGAGACTCCTCGCCGATTACTGGCATAATTTGTGAACAGAATTACACCTTTTGAAGCTCTGTAGCTGACGTGTAGCCTTCGCTGTGTGTTTAAGATTTTTTTAAATCATAGAATCTCGCACCATGTGTGAGATAAGGTCAGTGTTACATCATTTGATTACAAGAAACATCAATGCTGACATATTAATCGCCAGATGACTGAAGGTTATGTCCTTAATGCAGTGAGTAAGGCTAAAGTGCGGAAATTGGTAAAAATGGGTGTAAAATGGCCGTGAAAACCTTTTTCCTTTGGGTTCTTCTGTGAGATGTCTGGGTACCCACCAAAAACACATTTTCTTCCAAAATGAAAATTTTCACAGCCATTTTTAAACTCCCTAGCCAATTTATCCACTTCTCCCTCAATGTATCTTACCTCTAATTGCATTAGGGCCATAAACTTCAGTCATCTGGGGATGAGTGTCAGCATCAGATAAATTATGTTTCTTGTGGTCAAAAACGTATCACTGACCTTATGACTCACACGGTGGGAGCTTCAATAACTTAAAAAAATTTAAAAACACACAGTGAATCGTGCACATTAGCTACAGAGCTGCAAAAAGGTGTCATTCTGTTCACAAAGAATGCCATTAAGCGACAAGGAGCCTTGTTTTGGTGTACACGTGAACTACGGAGCTATACACAAAAACAGCCCTTACTTAATAAACCACCCTTGTAACTTTGGGAAAGTAGGCTGTTTTCATGACTGTGTTGCATAACCTAAGTGCCGCACTAACATACTTACTTTATTGTTACTCTTATGACTTTGGCCTTGATGATGAATGCCCTCTGATGACTTTGAATAATGATAATGATGATGAGGAGGCCTGCCTTGACACCATGGCCACCAATCTGGATTCCTGGGACTACAAGGTGTCAATAGTGGTTGCTGACCACCTTGCTGTTGTAATGGAGGTGAACTTGGATGCTGCCCTGGTAAGCACCCAGTCTAATCATTCTTGGCATAAACTTAATAGTTTTTCAAAAAGAATTGTATAAAGTGAAAATATTCCCTTGCTTCAGAGAGAATTGGCCAATACGCCATGTCAAAATAACATGCTAAGCCAGGATCCAGGTCACACTTTTGATCAGTTTCTTGAAACACTTGTTTTTAATTTTAACACAGTCTTTCCCTGTAAGAGTTATCATAAGAAATCTTCTAGTGGCAGAAAACCAGACAATTATGAAGAAGGCCTACTAGATAAATCCTTGCATACACCAGATCTCAAAAGACATAGTTACTATGTAAAAGCCGTGCATGACTGATAAAAATCTGAAAATAGTAGTAGAAATAATGATAGGCTGTTCTCGTTCTATTTGAAGGCTAAAACGTCTTATAGGATCAAGGTGCAGGAAGCTAAGAAAAAAGCAAACATGAGTTACATTGAAGCGTGTCTGAAAATGCAAAGCTGCGTGGGTTAAGATCAATTCACCTACACCGGATGTACCAAGCTCTGTTAACAGCCCTGACGATTTTAATAACTTTTTCATCAGGTCAGTGGAGGAGATTGTGCAGTCGCTAACCGAGGACCCCAATGGAAAGGTGTGGAACTGTGACGGAACCAATGTAAGAAGAACCGCAGAATGCACGCTGAGTCAGTTCAATATGGTGAGTCCCAATCAAATAATTAATATAGTTAAAAATTTGAAGAACCCTGCCAGTCCCGACTACTGCGGTATTTCTTGCCATATCTTAAAATCAATTATACATCATATAATAGATCCACTCACAGAACTGATAAACCTATGCTTGGTCGGTGGTCTTCCCTGAGTGTCTGAAGATAGCTAGAACTGTCCCAATTCATAAAAAAAGAGATTTTAGTGTAATTTAAAACTACCGACCTATTTCTATATTGCCGGGGCTCTCTAAGATACTTGAGTCCATCATCAAATCTTAGTTGCTGGATTACTTTGAGGATAACTACCTCTCAACATGGATTTCGGAGGGATAGGTCAACTGTCAGTGCTCTGATATTCTTCATGGAGCATAAACAACACCTTTGAGTAGGGAGGGATTCTTGCCTTAACTATGTGTGACCTCAGTAAGGCATTTGTCTGTGTCAGCCACAAGATCGTGCTCAAGAAGCTGTCGGCCTATATGGAGTTAGTAGTGTTGCACTCCATATGCTTACTGATTACTTAGACAACCGTAAACAGATAGTTTCCTTAGATGGAGCTGTCTCTCAATGTAGGCCTGTGGACCATGGCGTCCCACAGGGAAGTATTCTTGGCCCTCTGCTCTTCATTATACACATAAATGACCTGGATCTGAATGGAAAGACTTCTTTTTCCGATGACTCAACCTTGGTAAACAGAGGATTAAGTGCTGAAGACACCAATGACGTCAGACGTCAGATGTCAGATGCCAATGAAACCTTCACCTCTGCTAAAAACTGGTTCCAGAGCAATAAGTTAAAACTGAATGAAGATAAAGACTCAACAAATTTTATCATCTCTTAAAAGAGAAATTCCAGAGGGGAACAATAAACCAGTCAAACTTCTAGGCTTCTGGTTGGATAACAGGCTTGATTGGAACTTTCATGTTGCCAAGGTCTGTGCAAAATTATCAAGAGTAATTTGTCTTCTGAGGAAATTAACAAAGGCGTTTACTGTGGATCACCTTTTGGGAATTTATCATGCCTTGTTCCACAGTCATTTGAACTATGGTCTTCTGTTGTGGGGACACTCAGCTGCCTGCAGTGATGCTCTTATTCTGCAGAAAAATACGCTAACAGTTATGGTTTCGAATCATGACCTTGAACACTGTAAACCTCTTTAAAAAAAATTCAGAATCTTCACAGTTTACCAGTATATTTTCACCAGTCTTCACCAGTATATTTTCAACTCTCTAAAATACATCAAACAGAATATCAATCTTTTTAACAACAGAACTACCATACACCAACATCAAACTCGTAAAGCACAAAATCTGGATTCTGGAAGTCCAAAGATGCAGGCTGAGTAAAACACAAAAATCTTTTCCAATTGCAGCCATAAAACTTTTCAACAGCCTCTCACAGCTGACGTGAAAAGCCTCCCAACTTCAAATTTCAAGAACCACATCAGACAGGAACTTTTAGAATGGCCAGTATACTCCCTGAATGATGCATAAGAAATCCTACTATTCACAGGAAAGAAATAGCCGAAAGGCATCTGACGCAGTCAATTCCACAAGCAGGGTCAGAAACAAAGACATCAAGTATCAAGTAAGTAAGTAAGAAAGATGCTATGAGGCATCATTCAAACCTTGAACCTTTGAAAACAGAAAAAATAGAGCTTATATAGTTTATACTTATAAGTAACTTTATTTTTACTGGAAAGAATAGTTGCTATTTTAAATTTGATAGTAAAACTGAAAAGTTTTTGAACATTTTGTAGCAAAAAATCTTAACTCTTACTTAGCCTTGCTTCCTAAACTATGGATTTTTAGACCAAAAACGGCTGAAGATGCTCTCAACAGCAACGCTTAAAAAAAAGCAAAAAAAATTGTTCACACGTTTTCTATATTTGCAGGCTTACACCTATATTTTTTGTCTGATTTGCATTGAGTTTTTTAGAGAAACCCCTTTTGAGGCAAACTCTTGAGTTGAATGTGCCAAATCCCCACCCTCCACTACTTCGCCATGCAATGTCACCCAAGTCACATATTTTGATTTCTCTGGCAAGATTTGCTCTGTATAGGTCAACCTACTGTTTGACAACTTGTTTATCTGTTGATAATTGATGACGAATAGACTTTTAATGGAACGCCAGTTGGAAGATTCTTCTAACTGCCCAACTATAGACTAGTAAAAATAGCTTAAAATTTACCTGTACCTAGAAGTAATTGTAATATAATTTCTATCAATGGATTCTTATGTAAAAATGGCTGAAAAAAACGATGGTGAAAAGTCTACCACTCTACGGAGGTGCGTTGGCCTTGTATGAAAGGTTTTTCAAAATGGCTACCGTAAATATTTATGTTTTAGCCAATAAGTCCTAAACTATTACAGGTAGCTTAAATAATTAAATGAGTAAATTTTAAAGAACCAAATTGCGCAACTTTTGGTATATAATAAGTTACAAGTCCTTACATTCTTAAAGAAAATAATGTAGTCAGTAAATTTTAATAGTTTATTGTTATTCAGAGAAATGTTGAGTTATGGATTTTAAGTTGGCAACAATGATTGTTTTGTACCAGCTGAGAGTTCTTATTGTTGTTGTTAATATTTCTACATGTTTCTAGTTTACTTTCATGTTCAGTAGTGATGTTTTTAATTCAATTTCAGTGCATTTTATGAAAAAAGCTAATTTGAACTAAGCAGCAAAAAAAACCTGTGATACAAATGAGAACTGTAAAAGTAGGATTGTTTTTAATTTCATGAATAATTTGTGATATTTTGCGAATACTTAATAATTATTTTTCTCTATTGTGTAGGTGAAGTGGTAGAGCATTGTGACTATGGTAGATGTGTAATAAATACTATTGCATACCGTAAATTTGAGGGAGGAAATTTTCTCAAACCGTGTCTTCTCACATTTCAAACGCAAAGATTGAGTATAACTGCAATAAGCATTTTATGTACTTATTTGCCAACCCCCACGAAGGACGGGTACTCTGCTAGTAGTATAATACTTATACTATATATATCACAAACGAGATTGTGTGGCAATGATATATTTTCAGTAAGAACGCAAAACTCGAGAACCATTTGGGCTGAAACTTTTCATAAGAGTAGGTAGTAATTTGGACAACACAAAAATGACTAATCATGTTTCGAAAATCCGATGTCCTGGGGCTCCACCCCATTGGCCATAAAAGTTTAGTGTTAATTCTTATTCCAATTTATTTATTTTCATGATTACCATGGAAACTATTTATTTTTCATGACCAAGCACATACAGTATTTAGATCAATTACCTCATAGGTACATTAAACGAGGGTCTGACTTAGGGGAGGTACGAATGAGGCATTTAGTTCAAAATTCCTCCGTGAACAGCGCTGTAGTAGAGAGAACTTTGGCAATGAAGGTTTACTAATAGCAAAAATAGTTCTGTTAATAAAATAAAATTATAAATGTCTCAAATTCAATTTTATTATTTTGTAATTATAAAATTAAACTATCATAACCTAACCGAACTAACCAAACTTGCTGATAAAGAAATAATATAACAAAAGTTTAGTAATCGGAAAAATAATTCTCTTTATTAAATAAAACTAGAATTTGCTCAATTAAAATTTTATAATGACTTAATAATAAAATTAAACTGTAATAACCGAACCAAACCAACCAAACTTGCTGATAATAAAAAAATCTTGGACAAAAAGTTAGTGCTACCAGCGGGATTCGAACCCGGGACCTACAGTATATCAGCCCGGCACGCTAATCACTAGACCACCGAAGCCGATGGCTGCGAACGTTTTGTTACGGTAATGGCGTTCCCTCAGCTAATAAGAAGCCCACAGCTGTCATCGTAGCCTCTTCTATACCTCCCCTGAGTAAATACCACTAAACGATATGTATACTTTAACTTCAGAAACCGCATTCGACTATCCTGAGAAGGATACACTGTAGCCTAATGGAAATCTTCCACGTCCTTAAGCTCTCTTCATAAGAAACATTACGTTTCTTGATAACCTCAGAAAATGCCCCTGCTGGAACTACGCTAGCTATAATACCCATGCAATGGAAAGTTCCATTACCATCAAGTCTAATTATATTGTGGCTAATGTTGTCAGCAGAATATTGAATAAAACACTCAGGAGATGTGGATTGTGATCAGGCATACTTGTACCTCTATGTGCAGCAGCAGAATGGGCGACCTGGCAGAGCTTATGTCACTAATTGGTGTGGTATAGATTTTCCATTTCGAAATTTTACTAAACATTGTTTGTGATAACATGCTTTCATAGCAGGCAAATCATACACATTTAGAAGCCGTATTTTGACTTTGACAGCCCATTCATCTTTACATTCGTTGCACTTTTCTAGCACTGATGTTCTTAAGTTTAGCGTCCGAGCTTTAAACCGTTCGTTTTATTCCTCTGTTTATATGTTAGGCTTAATTCAGCTGTGCACAACAAACAATTACTTTTGAAATCAAAATAGGTTTCACTAAAACGTGTCAAACGAGAACAACTGGTTTCATCCTCCCGCTTTCTGAATGAAGACTTTAAGTCAATAAACTGCGCTCTACATTTTTTATTAATTTTTTACCAAAAATTACATGGAATTCAGTAATTTTCAGTGTATTGCTTCAATTTCTTTTTGAGTGAGAGATAACACCTCACAACTGTCGTGTATAATTTGTTCACAAATAAAACCTGTTTCGATATTCATTTTTCTATTTTCAGTTGTCATACTAAGGGGGATTAACATCCCCATCGCAACACTAATTTCACTAAAATTAAATTAAAAACATCACTACTGAACATGAAAGTAAACTAGAAACATGTAGAAATATTAACAACAACAATAAGAACTCTAAGCTGGTACAAAACAATCATTGTTGCCAACTTAAAATCCATAACTCAACATTTCTCTGAATAACAATAAACTATTAAAATTTACTGACTACATTATTTTCTTTAAGTATGTAAGGACTTGTAACTTATTATATACCAAAAGTTGCGCAATTTGATTCTTTAAAATTTACTCATTTACTTATTTAAGCTACCTGTAATAGTTTAGGACTTATTGGCTAAAAACATAAATATTTACGGTAGCCATTTTGAAAAACCTTTCATACAAGGCCAACGCACCTCCGTAGAGTGGTAGACTTTTCACCATCGTTTTTTTCAGCCATTTTTACATAAGAATCCATTGATAGAAATGATATTACAATTACTTCTAGGTTAGCCAACAATTTTACTAGTCTACTAGTACTAGTATGGCAGTTACAAAGGTAGCACTGAATTTGATTCAACTTGTGCTTCTTATAATTTAATTAGTTTATTATTATACATTCAGAATTTAAAATATTTGGGAATGGATCCAGGAAAATCTTTTACATGTATGAGATTATGCATAACGAGAAATATAAGTTTATTTCACTTATAAACAGATCTTTTACATAAAATGTTCACTTCATAATATGTACAAAACTCCATATTTTATTTCTTACAAGAATGTATAAAATCACATTACGTTTGTTTAAAGTCAGTGAACTTTGTTATGAGTATACTATGTTCATATTCTATAGGAGAGCCTGGTTTCTACTCACACTCTCACATTTTTCAGCTAATAGGAGACTCACTTAAGCGATTCTGAAAATACTTCTGACCACCAATATAGAACTTTGCCACCTATTGTAAAACAGGTATTGTTGACAGGAATAGTATATTTCATTACTAGGACCAAAAGTGGCATTTTCCGGCGCACGTTCAAGTTTTTAACGCCTAACACAAGAAACCCCAATTTCATGTACGAGGCGAAGCCGAGGACAGGAATAATGGAGCAAGTGCCGGAAAATAACTTTCGGTACGAGTTATGAAGGATACTTTTCATCACCACGCAAAAATACACAAACACAGAATAACAGACCTCAGTAATATTACAACTATTTTATCTCTAAATTAATTTGTTTGAACATCAATATAAAATAAAATCTTCTAAAAGGAACCTAGGTATATTTCTCAATTTTTTTTTTACATCAAAATAAAAGAATCAAACAAGTTTTATTAATACATAAAGCTTATTCAAATCATTAAATTAAACCGTAACAAAACACTAGCGCGCATAGTGAGTAAATGGAGAACTAACCGAGAGCAAGGGAAAATCAGCTAGTCAATTAGAGCTTGGGAAAAGACTACTTTCATTGATGTCAGCTGTTATCGAAAATAGTTACTTTCGTTACAGAGTGATGAAAAAGAAATTATTTAGATAAAAAAATATCTTAACAACGTTCTGATTGGCTAGTAAAATAGGATTTGAAAAGAAAACAAGGAAGGTTCTTCCATACAACATTTGCTGTCCAAAAGAACCAACCAACTTAAAAAACCTGTAACAAGGAATCTGTGTTGTCCCAATATTTATGGTCTATGTTTACACTTAACTATTGTAACCTCTACTTTGGAAAGAGTGGTGTACAAATATACACCATGGAATGATGTGATGTTTTATAAATATATCAAATCAATACTTCATCATATAGATCCCAACATTTATTCATTTTTCCACGGTTCATTGTTCATGGTATCCAAGTCAATCCATCCCTATCAGTAAAATTATATAACCAAATCCTAGATTATTAAAAAATTAAAAAAATATTATTGATGAGAGTGCTATATGTTTTGTGATTTACTTGATTTTTTACCATACAATCGTGAAAAAGTAGTGTTGTTTTCAAATTTTCTTAGGTAGGTAGCCAATATTTAGGGTTATAAGCAACTTCTATGAAGCAGTAAACCTAATCTAAGAATCAATCCTGTTTTCTTAGGTAAACTGTTTTAAAAATAATTTTTATTGAATTAAAAATATTAAAATATACTATCAGAACTTAACAGTACCACATAGCCGTTAGACCTATGTTGAATATATATTACCATTGACTATACACCTCTACACCATAAGAATGTGTATGGTGTATATGTATAGTGTATATGTTTGACTATACATACTCTGTAGAGGTGTATAGTCAATGATATTACACATCGTAGGTTTTGTTATTTCCTTGATTGATTGGGAATATAAAGGAGAGAACCTTTTCTTAGGCTTAGACACTTTTACTATAAACTGGTTTTTCAGCTTAAGTTACTTGCTATTTAAATTACTTTCTCAACTCTTTAAGAGCTAAGGCAGGTTTTGGACCAGGAAAATGTACATATATTTGAATTTTATTACAAAAAACTAGACGGATACTTACAAAGTATTAAAAATACAAATAACCGAACTTTGGTGGTGTGGCTATAATACCTTGTTGAATTTCCATTAACGTTTGAGAACCTTATGGATAAACAGTGGTTTTTTTCTGGATATTTCAGTATATCTGAGTGGGTTATCTATGAATATTCCAGTGTCTGAGTGGGTTTGCTGGACATTCCAGTATCTTAGAGGTTTTGCTGGACATTCCTATATCTAAGTGGGTTTGCTGGACATAATAGTATCTGAGTGGGTTCTTGAATATCCCAGGATCCGAGTTTGGTTGTTGGATATTGTAATATCGGAGTGGGTTGTTGACTATTCTAGGATCTAAGTGTGGTTGCTGGATATTGCAATATCCGAGTGTGGTTGTTGGATATTGTAACTGAGTGGGTTTGCTGGATATGCCATGATCCAAATGGGGTTTCTGGACATTGAAATATCTTATTGGGTTTGCAGGATACCCATATCTATGTGGGTATCCTACAAATTCCAGTTCACATTTACTACCTTTTCTTACATGCCCCAATATATGCACAAGTGGGTTGGCTGTGTTAAATACCTTAGTGATGCACCTTTGTAGATCTGTACCAAAATCTGAACAAAATTAATTCCACTACACAATCTGTATATGGTGTATACTACAAGAAAGATTTTACACGCCAATGATAAATTAACACAGTAGGTACTTTATAAGGGATTTGCACAACTTATTAATTACAAAGATTTGGAGGAAGTGCAGGTGTTCATTGACAAAGGGCTTCTTTAGGCTTTATGAAGGGAGAATTGGTTTGTACAATGTCGCTGAATCTCAAAACAATGGAAGTGGGGAAGGGTAATACAATAGCTGATACTAATCTGCTGCATTGGCTAGATTACTGTAACTGTTAAGGGTTTAAAGACGAGTGTGAGCCTGGCTTAAGCTGTTTCTGCATGTTTAGTGATCTGGTTGGCAACAATACAAATTCTGATATTCCAAAGACAAAAAAGGTTTAAATTTAGTAAACATTTGTAAATACAAAAAGTGTTTTGTAACTTTATCCAAACAAATTTAACTCATCTTTTGATATCTGGCCATATTTTTAACTCTAAGTCTATAACATTCAAGAAAATTTAGGTATGTTTAGCTAGTTTTATCTTTTACAAGAAATATAACATACCATATGTGTGTATAAATTAGTCATATTTCCCAGAAGATTAACTATGATCGAGATGGCAATTGAAGGGTTAGATGTAGCAACCAACTTGATTTATATTTAATCCATTGGTGATTTCCATCATAAATTACTGAACAAAATATATTAGATGAGAAAATAACTTAAATTTGTATTGAAGTACATGATGTGGTAAAATGCTATTTTGGCCATAATTTATATAATCAACTCTAATAAAAAACTAGCCAAGAAAAAACTATTAAAAATAAGTTTTGAGTTTTATTTTAGCATTTGACCATGCTCATCTATCTTCTGCTAACTCATTGAAACACTCCAGCATTATTTTCAAAAAGAAAGTTTGAGAGTCAAATTATATATCAAAACAGGCTATGAACTTATACTAAAAGCAAATTGTGCCACAAACCCACCCTTACTATGTTTACATTTTGAAACCTCTGTTCCATGTATTCAAAAGCCATTATTATGACCACCTACTGCAGTTTTGGGTAGTAAAAAGCTGCATTCCCATTGAGCATAAAAATAAGTAAAAAATTGTTAATAAAAAAGCTTAAAACTTGTATCAAAACTGATATCAATACGTCAAAACTTGGCAACGGTTTCATATTAATTTGAGATAAAACTGTTGGAAATAAGTATAAGTTTTTAATTAATGCATTTCCACTAAACATTGTCAGATATACAATGTGTTTTAATTTCCTGTCCCTGGTATTCTAGGAATCTGAAAATAATGGGTACAGTACAAGAAAGAAGGTCATATTTTTTATTTTATTTTGGGTAACAGAATATAAAAATATCTCCTGTTACTATTAAACACTGCTTGTGATGTGGGGCAAGACAAGAGCCTGAATTGATATGACTGGATGAAAATATAATCCTTGAGTTCACCTTTAAAATAAAAATAAAGTTTTTCTTAATTTGTCTATAATTTCAAAACTGTTATTTCTCTCTGAATGCTGCATTTTCTCTTCAACCGGTGGTGAAAAATTGTGTTTGCACCTCTAGGAAAAGTGTTTTACATGCTCTTGGCATGAACTTAAAACAATAATTTCGACCCTACAAAAACTCATTATCAGCCCTTATATGGAAATATTTTATTTCACACTGGAGACTTATGGAGGGGTACACCTCGTTTGAGAACTCGTGGTGATGATTCGGAATGAAAGGAGGCATTTGCAAGTTCTGGAGCACTTTGACTCTTCACCACCAGCCGATCTTGTCCGAGACTTTGGACTCGTAATTCGTAAGTGATACGGTGGCGACGACAAACTGTTGCAAACAAGAGGAGGTTGCAAATCAAGAGGATAGAGCCAACGGCTAGGGTGATGCCCCAGTGCCCAAGACTCAATGCCCCTGGTAGTGACAGTGGAGTTGGCATCCCTAGAGGCCTCTCTATCGTTCCTCCTGAAGCATTCCAAACACAATCTTGTCCTTCTGGTGCGATTGCTCTCACAGATGGCACCACAGTTGATGGCCGATTTGAAATCTTTGGTCTTACTACTCCTGAAAAATAATTGACAGTTGTAAGAAAAATTGATTTGTATTAACTGCAGGGTGAAAATTCCAAGTTTGTAAAATATAATTAAAATGAAGAACAATTTACTTAGCATTTGACAATAATTGACAAAGTACTGTAGTTTTAGTAAATATTTCAGTGATAGAAAATCATACATATCTAGATAAAAGTTGATAAAAGCATTGAGGGCAGTAATATAGATTGTGTCATGTTACGAAATATTTCATAGAGAGTGCAAATGGAGAGTAGATTTCGAGAGGGTATAACATAAAATAGATTTTCTAACTGTGGAATCTGCTATAAACAGATAATAATGTAAATTATTCTTTGTTGTAATTGTTACAGGGCCGATTTACCGAATAGGCACGGTAGGCACGTGCCTAGGGCGCGAGGCAATTGGCTTTTTTGGGGGGCGCCAAAAAATTGGGAAATAAAAAAATTTGGTAGTTGTATTTGCATGATCGCAGTAAACTTCCAAAAATCCCTCCCGGCCGTGTAGAAATCGTAACCGACTCCCGCAATTGAGGCAAAATTCTGACTATTTTTCACGGTCGTGTATACATAATTATTGCCTTCCATGATCGCGGCAATATATGAACATTTCCCGCGGTCGTGAGGAGATAATTATCGTGTACCGCGAATGAGGCAAAATTCTGATCACCCTACGCAGCCGTGAAGACATCATTAATTGTACCCCGCGGTCGTTTGTTTATAGCAATTGCCTCCCACGATTGAGGCAAAATGGTAATCATTTCATGCCATCTTGTGGAGATCATCATCGTGTTCCGCAAATGAGGCTAAATTCTGAATTTTCCCGCGATTGTATGGACATTATCATCGCGTCTTGCGCTATCGCCATTAAATTCTAAACATCCCTCGCGGCCGTGAAGACATCATTGATCGTCCCCCGCGGTTGTTTGTACATAGCAATTGCCTCCCACGATTGCAGCAAAATGGTAATCATTTCCTGCCATCTTGTGGCGATCATCATCGTCTTCTGCAATCGGGGCAAAATTTTTGCTGTTTCCTGCGTTCGTGTGGACATCATCATCGCCTTCCGTTATCGCGACAATATTCTGATCATCCCTCGTGGCTCTGTAGATATTTAATTCAAATCAATTCAATCACCATCGTCTTCTTCGATCGCGGAAAATTCTGATAATCCCTCGTTGCCGTGTGTAGACATATTGTCGTCTCACGCGGTCACGGAAACGTAACTATTGTTATTTGCAATGGCGGTAAATTGAAAATTCCAGGTGCATATACAAAATTCACTCATATTTCCTGGTTCAAAAAAACTCAAGCATAATTCACGGATTCCCAGTTTTCCTGGTCGGTGGACACCCTGTATATATATATATATATAGCAAAGGGGCGCTACTATATAGTTGTGCCTAGGGCGCTGACAGGGTCAAAAACGGGCCTGAATTGTTATGCTTTTTGGTTGGCTTCAAATCCAGTGGAACTTTCTAACGAAGAACATGAAACAATTCAAGTAATAGTGGACCATACCAAAGACGCAAGTTCAAGACGCTACCCACGAGGCTAACAACAACACACCCTTGTTTGGCTATACAGTCTGAATCAAGATGATTTCTACCTGCATACAGACTGTCTTCATCCTGGTCAAACTCTGTGTACCGTAGAGGGTCTTCATCTGAAGACAGCAGCTGTATGATGAGATTCAACCAAAGAGCCATCTTGTGTCCTCGGTAGTGACTGTTTACCTCTGTCACTTCTCCTGAAACAACAAAAACAACATATTGTGATTGTTATTGCACTGTTAGCCTTTTTCATGTCACTTTCCCAGATAACTTTGTCATTCATTTTCATCAAATTTATCATTTTCATTGTTCTAACTCGGTTTACAAGTTGTATATGCCATCAAAGCCACATGTTCAGTTATTGATAAGCCAAATGCCAACATATTTGAACAAATTTGTTAAATACAAATGGATTTTAATAAGGGTCATCGAAGCCTTGTGAAGAGGGTACAAACTATCTAACTGTTGTAGAGGAAATAAAGGACACATTTTTGGTGTCAGATTTAACCTAGGCTACTTCATCTCTTTGGAGATCTTAATAGGTACACAGACAACCCTTGAATTCATCTAAAAGAATTATAGCAAAAATTACAAAAAAAGGATTGGTATTTTTTTATCATTGTCTGAATGGGCTATTCTAGAGTACCTATTTAAATTAGGATTATAACCATTTAAACAAGCAATAACCAATTAACCATTTAAATAACCAATTTGCATAAAAACATAATTTGCCTGTCATTTTGAACCTCTGAAGTACCTATGTCATATTGTACATATTAACTATCAAAACTTTCCAACAGCTAAACCTTCAGTTCAACCCTTGTGGGAAAGCTTAGTTTATACATGCATATTGTGTTTAGTACTAAATTATAGTTTTGATATGTTTTACTCTAATTGGGAAAATAAGTTTAGCATGAACGATATCTATTAAATAGTTTTACAGTACCTACTATATTGCATATCAACAAATTTACTAATGAAATTTTGCTAAAAGCAATATTGCATCAATATTGATAAAAAATAAATGAAAATGGACAATACTCATGGAATTGCCAACAAAAAAGAAACAACCAACGAAAGTGAAATATTAATCCATCATTTAATTCAAGGAAAATATGCCTAGTTTATACAACAGCTAATTTTACTTGCCCCTTCACTGGTTGTGCTCAAGATTACAAATGAATGAAAGAGTATTAACGTCAGATTTTACCTATTGACTGATACAGCTGTTTCACAGGTTCGTACATGTCCCAAATGTTAGATCCAGCTTTATCATTTTCATAATCTGGCTCAGCCCCTGGTGAGTTGGGGTCCCTTAAACAGTTAACAATTAAAAATTAAATTGCACCTAGGAACAGGTCAACTGAATTACAACTCATAGCACATGATATTCTGCAATAGCACCAATCTTAAGTGTTATCTTCTGTTATTTTTGTTCTCTTTTTGGGCATGGGTATTGAAACTAATATTTTAATTACAAAGAAAAACAAATAAACATAACAAGTTTTTTACCCTTTAGGTCATAATATTATTTCCATGATAGTGGAACAATTAAAAGTCACTTGTACCTGCTTCAAATCATAACAAATTTAATTTATTACTTACAATTTTTGTATATTTTTTAGCAGGGCCAATTCTATACATTTTGTTTGAAATATTAATCCACCATTTAATTCAAGGAAAATATGCCTAGATTATACAACAGCTAATCTTTCCTGCCCATCCAAGAAGTTTTGGGTTTTGTTGTGGGCGCAAGCAACAGAAAATATTTCAAACTGTGCAACAATAAAATCCTCCACACTCTCGGTTCCCATTCATGACTGCTCGAATGTTACTACTTATTCGTTGCCTTATCTTACTTTGTAATTTTTTACTTCTTATTTTCATTGCTCTCTTATGTTAGTTCCCTTTTTTCAATTGCATGAGAAACATTTTATCAGCTGGCTAGTGAGTACCTAATTAGTTATTGTTGTATTTTTACTTATGATTGTATTTAAGCTCACCATGATCTTCATTGTAAGATCACAAGCTGTTTCTGTAATGTGAGCAAACCTCCAATAAGTGGCAGTGAATTGAGAAAGAGGGCGGCAGAAAACGTTTGGACAGAAAAATAACTTTACAAAAATAAGTTTCTAAAATAATTCATTTTTTCATTAATTAATGATAATGTGTACCAAACTTAGTGATGTAACACTAAAAATTAACTTTGATGATGTCATAACGAGTTTGCCACAAAAAGATTTTGGCAAAAACTAATACTGTCAAGTGTTGAGTGTTAAGAGTTGAGTAAATGTTTGTACTTAAATCTTTAATAAAACAAAATTTGTTTGAATTCAAACTGTTTTAAAACTTTACCCATTTTACTTTTAAAAACGTACCCTTGGAAATAAAATAAACTTATTTGATTTCATTGAAAGAGCTAGTTTACATTTTTACTTTAATATGTGATTACTCTTATGAAATGAACAAAAGTAATGAACGAGCATTATGGTTGTTATGTTGCAGCTGTGTGTGTCATATCGTAAAAATATGCCGATTTTTATTTGATAATTCATATTAAATGGGGAGGAGGGGCGCATTACCTCTTGGGCCCATAGCGGGTCACATGCTAACTGCGGGCCTGTTTTTAGTTCAACCTTACACTGCTGTATTATCAATTTTATCAATGAATAACTGAATGTCAGGTTGTAGTTAGAAACACTTTTTTGTCTGAGTTGATAGTTATGTCTAGGGTTCAGCCTTGAGATTGAAATAATGTCATTTAATGTAATGTTTTGAGATCAGATCTTAGTTTTTTTTTTCTTTAGCAATTGGTTTATAAAATAAACCAAGTACAATACAAAAATTCCATAAAACATACCCAGTCTTTGCAAAGTTTGTGAAGAAGCGAAGGACAGTGTGGGCAACTGTGGCCAGTTGAGAGTCCACCTTGTGAGCCAGAAGAGGTTCCCCAAGGACAAAGGAAAGGGCGTCACCCCGCACACTACCTAAACCCTGAGCGAATACAAACTCTTCAGTATAATGTGCACAAGTGAGGGATAATGGGATCTTTTCTGTTAATTCACTACCACTACTTCTTTCATTGCAGTTTTGGTTCAGCCACCACCACTACTTCTTTTATTGCAATTCCGTCAATTCACTACCAGAACTTAATTTTAGTTTAGTTATGAAAGATCGGACCAGAATACATAGCTAAGACCTAAAATTAAGTGGAATGTATTTTTATAATGGTAAAATACAACATAATGCACAAAAACACAACAAAACCATTTCTATTTTATTTTACATAATCTCAGATTATATATATTTTTCACCCATGTATTTATACCACTTTGAATGCTTGGAATATGAATATATTTTTAATGTCCAGGAATAATTTTTATCCCTAACAATCTGGGTTTGGATGGAAAATATAAATTGAATCAAAGTAAGTGAGTATGAATAAAAGACAATTTCTATAACTTTACAATGCATTTAATTAATTTGTAGATTAGTAATTAACCTGGATTTCACACCCCTTGCTGAATATAAATTCAGGAATTGATTAATTAATCAAAGGAAACAAGTTGTTGGCATCGTTTGAGTTACATAAGCTCTTAACTAACGGGGGATGAGATGCTGGGTTTCAATTACTTAGTCCTATTGTTCAATAATTGGTATTATGGAGTTGGATAACTTTGTGACCCAGAAAACTAAGGGTCCAGTGATGTGTTTCTGTTGCAATGGATGTTAAGTAACATTTGCTTTGTTAAGAAAATACAAATAAATTTAAACAGAATTTTTGTTAGAGATTTCATAGTTTTTCAACTATTTTACAAAATTATTTCAACTTAGATAATTCTGAATTTTGAAATATATGATTTATCCAAGTTAAACAGAATTAAATTTGTATAATGTATAAATAAGAATGAAAATTTTTTAAAACTTAACAATTATTTTACAAAAACTACATCCAATAGTTCAAATCAAATCTCCTTTATTCATAAATGTACAAGTACAATGAATAGAGTCAGTGAATCACTTATTGTCTATTCACAATATTTTAAATTGTAAAATTCCTCAAAGGAGTAAATTGTGTTTTCTTCTAGGAATTTCTTTAGTTTAAAGTAAAATTTCCTACTATTACATTAATTTTTTATATCTTTAGGTAAAAAAAATGTATATACATTTTATACATTGCATAGTTTAGTTGCATCTAATAGTGAAGAAAAAAATTGACTAACATTTGGTTTTGAAGTGATATTCTGTATAGGTTGAAACATTATCGCTATTTTTACTCTCCCCCAGTGTTTACATGTTCAAAGATAAAGTATGATGAAAAATGCACTAATTTCAGATATTCCTTAAAGGTAAATACCAATTTAAATTTAATAATACACGAACATGATTTAGCTCTGACTACAAACGTGATAGGGATAGATTACCAAGGAAGTGATCTGATGGTCTGCCTGATAGTTAAGGTGGAAGAGATATGTGTTTGCGCCGCGGCGGGAGTGTAAGTAGGCCAGTTTGACTAGTGGAGCTACTGTATGTCCGTCACTAAGTGCTGCTAAAGCAGAGTTCCGCGCAGTCAGCGCAGAGTCTTGAGCGTCACTCCAGTCTGTGTACTCATTCCGCACAGCAGAGAAAATCTCTTTAGTATGATGAGGGTATACGTTGTTCACAAACGTCCTGAAATGTTGAAAAAGATCAAGTCAGAAGTTTTTTGTTGCCTTCAGGTATGTGTGAAACAGAAAAGAAACAGAGGATAAAATCCATGGTACACTTAATTAGTGGTGTCTAGCTCTAGTGCTGGGGTCAAGGGCACACCCCCCTCGCCCTAATGTACTACAATGCTCACGGTGGAGGAAGACCTTGTGCCCAGTGCGATGTAAGTTCCAACACAGAGTGCTGCTCCGTTTGGATTCTTCCTTGCTCGTCACAAGTATATTTCCGCCCCAACATACCAGAGAGCTGAAAGCGCACGGTTGTCCTATTGTTTATTGTCCCATGATTTATCTTGGGGAAGACATATTATGAAATGGCCTTTGAATCTAGTTGAGTATCCTGCATGCTTGGAAAATCTTATCCAGGCGTTACAGTTACAATCTGGCAATCATTTTAATTTTCTAAATTTTATTTTAGTTATCATACTCAATTTCGCGAGAAATAGACTATTTAAAGGTAATAGCATTTATAAATAAATGAATTGTTGTAATTATTTATCAAGCCAGATGTGTATGAAGTGTATTTAAAATTTTTATACAGTTACATTAGATGAAACGAATCAGATACCTGAATGTACTTTGATTCTCTGCCAAAATTTTCAATCTAATTTCCAGATAACTTTCTTGAATAAGGTCCAAATTTTTTGTTGTACAGTACCGTAAAAGTTGATCTTTTTCGCTGACATCAAGGCCATTCTCGATGTGTCCGGCAGAGAAGTCACTGAAGCTCTCGAGGGATACAAGGCCCAGAAGCAGTTGTCTGTCAATGAACGTGTCTCCAGCTCGCTCAATCTCTGCTGACGGACTTCGGGGGAACCACAGACCGAAGCGGGGCAGGAACCTGTGATGAAAACATTTATCAGAACCTTGTCACTCATGCTCATGATCAAGAGGACCCATGATTCACATACTGTACATGCCATGAAAATATTCCAAAGACTTTAGGTTTTCAAGGATGTTGAACCTAGCAGGAAACCACAAACTCTGCTCATAATACGGGGTTATTACAAATGATGTTCCTGATTTTGATTATAAATATTACTGGGTTAATTTGTTTCAAGACTATTTTAGTTGGTACCATTGGAAAGAAAAACTCATAAGGTTTCATTTACATTGGTTTGGGTGCATATCAGCTGTTTGTCAAGTCAATTGTTGTAAGTGTTGTGTAATGGCTGAATTTGAAGGCAGGAAAGCTTTTTGCCAGTTGGAATATTACATTAACCAATCTGTTATTAGTGTGCAACGACACTTTAGAACCAGGTTTAAAAATTATCCTCCTAGTAACCACTATATTGGCAAGTGACACTTGAAATTTAAGAGAAATGGCTGCATTTGAATGTTACTTTTAGTAGGGCTGGCTGAACTTAACAATGTGCTGCCTAAAATATGGTACAAGCTCGGTGGTCCTAATAATGACACACCCCTGAACTGGCCTACAAGATCTCCGGACATCACCCCCTGATTTTTTTCTTGTGGGGATACATCAAAGATAAGGCGTACACACCACTATTATCAGATAGATTACTTGAGATCCAGCAACGGATTACCAATGCTATCGAAACAATAGACCTAGACACACTTTTCAAAGTCTAGCAAGAGCTTGACTACATTATTGACATATGTTGTACCAAAAGGGGTTCCCGTATCGAGCATTTACAGTTCTGTGTATCTGTGTCAAAACGTTTTGAGTTTTTCAAAAGTTGTAACCATTTTATTTCTTTGTATAACAAATAAAACTACATTTTATGTATGTATGAAATCATGAACATCATTTGTAATAACCCTGTACATCAACAATAGGGATACCGGTAACCCTTTCAGAACAAAACAAATTTCTCACTCACTCCTGCAGTAAAAAAAACATGATTCTCTAGTTTGAAGATATTTAAAAAATGTTACACAGTTTTTTTCTTTTTAAATGGAAACGATGTAGTAAACATTTCTTTCTGTTGGCACAGGAATCAGAGATAAAATACTTCGGTGAAGCTTAACATGTTGAATTTAATACCCTGTGAAGCAGGGAAATATCATAAGACATCAAAAAAGCGGGGTAGCTGAGTAGATGTAGTGCTCGCCAAGTAATGAGAAGGCTACTAGTTCGATCACAAGAAAAGCCAGTAGTTAAAGTAATGGTTAAAGTAATGGTAGTGGTTAATGGTTTGAAACTGGAAACAGCTGTCCTTGATCATTGGAATCTTAATTAATGGTTCTGCCTAAATAACCAGCTGATCTTGGTCATTAAAAAACCCATCATCATCCTTCAACACTCATCCTTAAGTCATTTTGATCTTAAAATACGTACTCCAGTGTGTTGGTGTCAGACAAATTAAATCTAATCCAAAAAAGGTCTGAATGTAAGAAACAATCACAAATTACCAATTACATTAGAATTAGGGTCTATATCATAACCCTAAAAGGATTCATAGTCAAATTTTTATAACATTCTTGGGTTATACATACTGAAGATATGATTATTAATTTTCAAGTTTCTGGAAGTACCTAATGTACCTAATGTTTTTTAGGTATATTTAGAATTCTTTAATTATGTTTATTCTATGTTCTTTAATAAAATAAGCTCTTTTAAAAATAAGCGATATATTGATCACTTTTTCTTAATTGAGTCACAAACAACCAACCTTTCCCATTTTAATAAGTTGCAGCTGTAGAATAGGAATACAATTCTTCATAAAAAGTAAAATCTTTAAAGAAATGGTGAATTGTTTTCTTTATCACTTTGGTAATGGATTTGAAAAAATCCATACCTTGGACTTTCAACAGTAGTTTCCATCAGAGTCTTCAATGGTAACAATTGGAGGCATTGCAGAAGTTGATCTTTGTTAAGGCAATTGGTTTGCTCTTGAATCCTTTGAAGGACTTCTCGAGGCTGTCTTACGATGGCCCATGGACTCAACATGGAACCTGACAACAGCGTAACTCGGTGAAACAGTCCTAGAAGGAAAACAAAAATAGATCATAAGCAGATGGAAACAGTACTTTGAAAACAGTAAGATAAATAGTAATTGGTAAACTCTTGACAAAAAATTTTGGAAGATGAAAGACGAACCTCTGGCAGAGGTGCGGAGGAGGAGAACGTTTGCTATAGCAGCCCCAGTGCCATGGCCTACTAGGGTGACACGGCTTGGGTCACCTCCAAATGCACCAATGTTTAGACTGACCCAACGCAGCGCAGCCTCCACGTCTGACACTGCAAAGCAGCACTCGGAGTCGTTTTCTTGAACATTTAAGAAACCTGCAACACATTATTTCTGATATTTAAAAACACCAAAATTTTATAAAGAATGAAATGTTCTGTTTGCTTTTATTTTTTATTTTAATGTGTCCTTGATATTAGTGTACTTTAAAAAAATGTATGTTGTGATGCTGGCTTAATTTGTTAGATTTTTATAACACTTCTTTCTCTTGATTAATAACATTACAGTTTTGTAAAACTTTACCTTAATGAATTATCAGTATTTAATTAATTTGTGACTTCATTTAAAGACCGCTTGTCTGTTATCTCCAGACACGTGTCTTCCCCCCCCCCTGTTCACCCATCCTGTTCATGGTTGCTCTAAAAAATATGTCAAACATTAGAAATTGTCCATTTCAAGGATTCTCCAACTATGTAAGATGTAAACTCTATGGTTGGGGATGAACCTGAGAGATTCTCAATTTGCAGATTTAATGTTCATTCACTGTTCTAAGCTTGACAAGCAAACCATGTAAGTAGTTTCCCACATAGGAATGTCTGTCTATATAATGTTCGTCTCTATAATATTTCTGATAATTTAGATCTGAATTCTGGCATAGCAAATTTTGCATCCGTACCCATGTAGCTCTTGGGATGTTTAGCTGCGCTGGTTTTCTTTTGATCTTATCTTGACATATTATCATGTAACAATTACTTTGTAAAATATACAGGGTGTCTCTTGTAAGGTGTCTCAAATTGATTACGGGAAAACGGTTTAACGTACAAGGATGAAATAAAATTATTTTGGGTTTAACACTAATGGCCCCATTGCGTTGAGTGACCCAAATAACATGCATTTGATATAGGAAAAATAGGTTTGTTATTTGCACAAAACCTAAAAGAGATACGGAAGTAAGGGTAAATTACAAAGTTGTTAAAAATATATAAAAAAAACTGTAAAATGATTTGCCACTTGACATATGTTGCTATTTGAACATTTTGAACAATGGGCATTTGCAAATTTTCAAAAATTATTTTTTTGGGAATTTTTATTATTTCAAAAAACCGTTACTTGTAGCATATCACATTAAAGCTAATTTCACAACGAGTAAGAAAATTCAATTAGAGAAGAGCTAAGTGCATTGGTATAGGCAATACAGAGTTAACATATTGAAGATATAATTATTAAATTTTAAAGTTTCTGGAAGTACCTAAGGTACCTAATGTTTAGTCACCTAGTCATGAAATAAAGTGGGCTACCATGAGACCCTTTTCTTTGGGAAAATATGCCTTAGAACAAATAACACTTTTCCCAATATTTTGGGGCCACGAGATCATATAAAAATCTCAGTGATAAAAATAACAGACTTTCTTCATGTGAAATAAACAGTGTTAAATAAACATTTAATTGTGTATACAATATTGTAAAAACAGGAAATCGATACTTTATCTTTTTAAAATTAAATACATCTGAGATTATTAATCAACTCAAAATCTTTAATTTACAATTCCTAATGGGTTATTATTATACGAGCGTTGTACCAATTTTTATAATCTACAACATAGAGATCCTGTTTATTTATCTTTAAATTAACTAAAAATGAAACATTAAACCATGTTCGGCCAAAGCCAACAAACATTTATTTATCAAATATACCTAGCAACTAGCAACCTAATTTTACATCAAGACTAATCTTGGAGGGAAAAGAGTAGTTAATTTTATGTATTAGAGCAGCTACATCAAGTTACAAAAGTTTGAGTTTTAATAATACTTAATTAAAATTAAAATTTGTATTTATAAAGTTGTTTACCTCTGCAATTTCAATGGGCATTACAACAAATTATACACTTATAACGCATAAATTAATCATCAGTGTTGATATTTATCAAAAGATGGATTCTTGACAACATATTTCAGGCTAATGGTATGATTTGATCCGAATTTATTGTAAATTATTTATTTTTTGTTTAACTATACAGTCACGTTTTAATAATCGTTCTAATATTTTAAAAAACCATCTAGCTAGGAACATAAACAAATGTTTATTTATTGAAATTATCTTATAATTACGCCAATCTATAAAAATCGTCAACTATAAAATATACTGAGCTTACATTCTGATGTAACAACTAACGATTTACCAGTAAAATCTCAAGTTTCAATACAAATACCAAATACTCAGAAAAGCTATTTGTGAACAAAAAAAAAATATATTCCATCAACTCCCCCATTGAGAAAATATTCCACCATCCCCTCTCATTCCATGCCATCCCCCACACTCTTAATTTTCAATTTCGTATTTGTTTATTCATGGGTGGAATGAATTCACATTTACAACATGGATGTTACACAAATGAATTTTTCTGTTCGACAGGTTATTGAAATACGTTGTTGGGTTTTATGAAATGTGCTTCACATATTCTCTATACACTCTATACAGTAGGTAGGGAACTGTATAAATATTTCGAGTTTATATAAGAATAATAGTATGTAATTTTCCAGAAGTTATTTGTGGGATTCCCCTTTTACTTGGCTATAAGGGTAAACAATAAAAATGTCAACTATATTATGCATTGCTTCTAATTTATTATTTAAAGGACACAATATTTTAATGTACCATTATCTTAATGGTACATCTACTACGTACCACTACGTACTACATACTACTACGTAAGTATCTTAATGGTATTTATGTAGTACATCTTACATATACTATAATACTACGATTTATATTAATTTTAGCACATTTTTTTATCTTCTTAAGAAATTTTTTTATAAAATTTAATGGTAAAATTATGTGTATCAATGTTAGTGTCTTAGGGTTTTGAGGAAGAAGGACTGGTTATCAACAAACTGGTTTACAATGAGAAGTACACCCGCCCCAGCAAACCTGCAGACTTGCAGATTAAAGAAAATTTCCATTTGCCTGATGGTATTTTTCCTCAAATATTTCCTTAATCATGTCAGATCACCGTTTCACCACAAGTCTTAACCGTTTGCAGTCGTCTCAGGCGTTCCTCAGGGTTCTCATTTAGGCCCTCTTCTCTTCAACATCTTCATAAATGACGTTAGCAGTTCCATTTCATCCAACTTCCTTATGTTTGTGGATGATATGAAGGTGTTCAACAGGGTTTCATCATCTTCAGGGCATCAGGATCTCCAAATGTCACTATGTGATATAGAAAAATGGTGTGCTTCAAACTCCATGGAACTTAATGTCTCTATGTGTGTCATAATGTCTTTTAAACGAGGACTTGGTCCAGTTACTTACGACTACCTAATGAACAATACAATCTTGAAGCGAGTACAGAGTGTGAAGGACCTTGGGGTTGTCTTGTCACCCTCATTCAGCCCACAGGAACACATAAACTATATCACATCTCGTGCCCACTCTCTACTGGGATTCCTATTCCAATCAACCAAGGACTTCCACTCCCCCAATACACCAGTGGTGCTGTATAAGTCACTCGTTTGTCCCATACTTGAGTATGCTTGCATCATATGGACCCCATACCAGCAAAATCATATAGACCAGTACAGCACATCCAAGATCGATTCCTGCGGCTACTGGGCTCATGAATCGGTTACACTTACCGAGCCACTCCTGTTGTTGATTTGGAAAAACACTTCGGTTTACTTCCCCTCAACCAAAGACGTCATCACTTCGACCTCGTTGCCCTGCACAAGATTGTGAATGGTTTTCTCGACTGTCCCGAGCTGCTTAGCAGCATTGATTTCGTCACGCCCAGAGGAACCAGATCTAGAACTATCTTCAGGAGAAAATACCACTCCACCTACTACACTTACCATGCTGGACCAACACGTCTCCTGAGGATTGGAAGTGATGCTGCATCTCATCTAGACTTCTTTAATGAGTCGATTGCATCCTTCAAGCGCAAAGTTCTTGCAAATTACACCTTATATCAGTATTAAATGTCTATGTATTATTAGGTATCCCATTTCACTGTATTATTTATTTATCATAGTTCCTAGCTCTATCATACGTCCATCACATGTACTGTTTTCTTATTGTCTTGTTACCACAGTATTATTTATCACGCTATATATCATTTATATTTATTGCTATATTTCAGGTTAATCTCACTTGTCTCTGTTATGTACATATTTCTTAGACTTAAACTTTTGACTATTTATTCAATTACCATATGTCTTGTATTATTTGTCTTGTTACTCCTAGGTATAAGTGATTTTTTTTTACTGTCTTAGAGCTTGCATGTATCCCTATTATATTGTTCATCAGTTTTGCATTGTTACTTAATTAGTTTTAGTATTTAGTCATGATGAGTATCTCACTATATTGTAATTCTTATTGTAAATTGATGAAATCCGTTGGCAATAAATAAATAAATAAATAGATATTTTCCTTATTTTAAAAACAGTTTGAGTATAAAGTTTTATAAAATATGTAAACGTTGGATTGAAAAACTATTTTGATCTTACTTGACTGAATGGTTTCTGGCCATTAATCATAAACATAACAGAAAAAGAAATAAAACATATTGTGTGAACTTCCATTCTAACAGCATAAAAAGTAGACAGATTGACTATAATCCGTCAGAAGGCATATTAAGTCAAATTCAATTGTGCAACATTTTAGGAATAAAATTAGTCTGAACTGTAACATATAAATCATATAAATCAATTAATTGTAATCAAAGCTTAAAGCAGCATTTCACGTTACTTTAGTGCTTTCCAAAATAATAGATGAAAAACTCAGATAATGGTATACTTTGTAACATTGGCTATGGTATTGAGTTGTGGGGAAATGCCACAGATAGTAAGATAATATTTAAAATACAATGGATAATTATAAGAGTTATCAACAACAAGTTAGTTCAAGAACATCTTAAATAAATAGGTAGATATTGTAAGTTGAAGGCATACAAGCTAGCAAAGAAGTCCCTTCACTGAACCATCAACGAAGCTCATACAGTTGCTGGGTTGAATTAACAACAATGCTCCTAGACCTGATATTTTAGGTCCTTAATTATGAAGGTTTTATCAATCAATCCATGATATTTTTGAGCATGTACAATGCTTGCTAGGCAATAGCTAGGCTTGTACTCGTGGGGTAGGGGAAGTGAGACCCAGCCCTCCCACATAGCACTGAATATTTATTTGATATCAAATAGCTATCAAATTTTTGACATTTGAATATCAAATTGATATTCACGAACATTCGTTTGATATCAAATAAACGTTCAATTTAGGTTCAAACGTCACTCAATTTTACATCAAATAAATATTCAAATTGAATATAAAATAAATATCAAATTTGACATTCATAAATTTATTGGTAAAATATAATAAAGAGAATATGATTGAATTTACATTCACATTTTAAATATGATGGTGATAAATATTGATATAACATTTTTGGCATTCGAATATTAAATTAATATTCGCGAACATTCATTTGATATCAAATAAATGGTCAATTTAGGTTCAACCTCACTTAATTTGACATTAAATAAATATTAAATTGAATATCAAATAAATGTCTCATTGCAGCAGGTTGCATTTTTTTCACATTTCAAATTTCATGGCGATTAAAATAATATCAGTTCAGACTTCTTTACTGTTCTTACCTTGATTTGACTTATTATTCTGAAGTTATAGGTAGTTTGTTAAAGTTCTTGGGTGACCCAAAAAAGTAAATATATATATATATTTCTTATTTGACAAAACATTAACAAAAGTATCACAAAACATATTTGTTTAAAACAAAATTGCATTCAAGGAAAACATTTTAAAGAAAAAAGTTTGTTTGTATGATAAAATAAGTTTAATTAAAAATTATTTAAACACAAATATAAAAAAGATATGTACAATTTACAAAAAAAATAATTCTGGTCTTCTTCATCTCCCAAATGGCCTTCTTCAGTTTTCTATTGTTCCTGTAAAAGAGGTTCAACAGAGTTATTTTCTAAGACAGCTATAGATAAAATATAATATGTTAGACAAGGGGTCTCCAACCCTTTTTCCTCGGTGAGCACTTTTTTGTCTAAAAACGCCACCGATTTAGCGACTAACGTTAATTGTTCGCTACTCTATCGAATCACAACATCATCTACTATCAATGCGATTGTAGTTGTCGTTTGTCACAAGGTAAAGGCTTTTTGTGATACGGACGAAATGAGAGCATTCTATTATAAAATTAAAATGTCGTAACCTAACCAAATTAACCAAACTTGCTGATTGTGAAAAAATTGAATTAAGGTTTACTACGGACAAAATGAGAGCATTCTATTATAAAATTAAACTGTCATAAGCTAACCTAACTTGCTGATAATATAAAAAAATATACAAGATAAAAATTGAATGAAGATTAGATTTAACAAGGTTAGGTTTGCAGCCATGGATAAGGTAAAAAGTTTTTTTGAGCATACGTCAATAGTATAGGATAAAGTAAATAAGTTTGCCAAATTTTATCAAAATCTATCCATAAACAAATAAACTACATAGTTTCCTTTTTTAATAATCTAAAATATAGTTCTGTTCATAAAATAAAATTATAAATGCCTCTAATTCTAACGAAAGATGTGCAATTAAGAAGTAATCACATTCTAAGCTAAATCTTTGACAAAAAGTTCAATGATTTTTTAGTGAGAATAGGCTATAAAATTTGACACTTAAAATGTCAGCTAGTTTAAGATTTCAATTTGTAGTTCTGCCAATTAGGATCAATTAAAAATATATATATTTAAATTAATCTGCCGCTACTTGACTACTACTAATATTCCCCTAGGCCTATTGAGAAAAAATTAGCAAGTGAGAGACATTTACTATGTTCCTATTTAAATACGTTAACCTGCCAACTTGGAGACAGGGTATTGTACACAAATTTTGTTGAATGGGGAAGAGACAGTTAATTGCTCTTAATTATGAGCCGCGAGGTAAATAAATATCCCATGGCTGAGCCTGCATTCATTGACAAAGTTCTCTTTTTACACCTCAAGGAAATCACGGTCAACAATGAAGGGTGTTGCTGGGACTGCAAAAGACAATCACGGCACCGTCGAGACTGCAGTATAATATGCTCGTGAGTCTTGGCGAGATCACGGGTGATGATCACGATATAGCTGAGACCACCTGACCACACCTGTTTACGCAATCGTGGGAGAATATAATTGGTGTTTGCTATAAAAAATAATAATTTTCAAAAACGTATGCTGGCTTTCTGCTGGCTGGAATAAAACTGCACGAGGGCCGGATGTAGCCCACAGGCTGTAGGTTGGAGACCCCTTCGTTAGGCATTTTTAAGACCTATTTTTTTACTATACCTGTACTTTATAATTAAATTTGTCGATAAGGCATTGAGTTCTTGACAATAAAGAAAAAAGAGATGGATAAAACCGCAGATTAAGTTTTGCTCATTTGCATAGCCTGTCACTGAAAATTCACAATTTGAAAAGAAAACATCACAGTAGTTAGATGTCGGCCTAATCTGTTAATTATAATAAAATTTAAGTTCTATATTAGGTAATTAGATAAGCAATCTTTTCTTTAACCTAAATTATAAATAACACAATAAATTTACCTTGCATCAATCCTAAACTTTGCTGGGCGAAGCCAATTCTTGATTATAGTAGCAACAACATATATTTCCATTACACCACGATCCTAGTGTTCTTGCGTACCGGTTCTGCCTCTGTATAAAAGAGATTAGTATTAGCACTAGAATTTGTATATATTTTAATTTTCCTGATCAACACCCAGGATAGCCTACAACTAGGTACACATATTAAATTGTTAGTGAAATCTATTTTATATTTTGATGGTATTTGCTTCTTTTGAGTAGCCTTGTTAAAGCTAAATCTAAATCTGAAAATTGAAAATTTTGACCTAGGTAGTGGTAAAAGTAATCCTCAGTCACTTGAACGGACAAATATTGGGGTGAGCACTGACTGAAATGAGTGCAACGGTCGGATGTAGTTTGGTGTGTGTATAGGCCTATGTGTGCGTTTAAAAAAATTCAACTAATACCTAGTTTTCTTTTACAAAAGTTAGCACTGCCGGAATATTTATATAGTGTAAATCAAAGACTTCCTATATAAGTGGGTCACAAAAAAGAGAAACTCTCTTAACTGTGTGATGAACCTTAGGCTACGTTATTACCCAATAGGTACCTATCATGAATTAGGTTGTGTTTTGGTGGTAAAGCCTAACTTATCTACAGTTCCTAAGAGAACCTGCGATATATTATCGGACGGTATATAGCCTATATCTGATTTGATATTAATATTGCAAAACCAATTCACCAAATCTGCAAATCATAACTCAATTTGATGTTTACATAGTGAAAAAACATAGGGAACGATGTATTGAATCGGATAATTATTGATATATAATGTTATTCATCCGATAATATATCGCAGGTTCTCTGCGGAACTGTACCCGTTATGGCAAAAAAGACATACACAGTCATGGCGAATCAAACAGAAAAATTGAAATAAAAACACCTAAGATTGAAACTTTATTTTAACTTTGAGAAAACCTAATTGAAATATATGTAGCCTATGTCTACCTATTATTAATGTCAGATTGTAAATTTAAAAAAAACTTACGCAAGATAGCTGGCTTCAGATGCAGATTGCAAAAGAAAATTTATTCCTCCTTCCCAGCCTACAGGCTGCTAGACAGCCACTTTGTCACTCGGGAGAATTGGTACCGTAGGCAAATTATTCACTGCTACCAAATAATAACTTCCACCAAAGCTGCAGAGTTATCAACTGAAACAATGGAGAGAAAACTACTTTTAGTTAAATTCATGCATACCTTTCTCTGGCCTAAATATGTATCAAGATTAGTTGGGCCTAATCATTGGTTGGTAAAGGAAGCAGACAACAACTAAAATACAAAAGACTAAGGACAATACAGGGGTAGACTTTCGTATCTGTTGTCAAAAACAACCGAATGAAAATATCGATCGTTATAGCCTATGTTCATTCAGTTGTTTTTGACAACAGATACGGAAGTGTACCCCAATTCAGTTTAAAAGGAAAATGGATTTCAAATAGGCTAGGCTATTTCTTTTATAAAACCGGTAAATTGAAACCTGGTTGAGGTAGAATATGTTAGGCCTAGGCTAGCCTAAATTAAGTTAACTTATTCTTGATGGTGAATTTACATAAACTTAAGTTAGTGACTGACGTAAAATATAACCCACATAACTTAGTAATATTTCAAAATTAGCCTAACAAGGTATTACAACACAGTATGGTATTCCATTTGCCTTGTAAACCAGTAAGTTAGTCCTACTTACTAGCCTATATATTGAACACTATTTTCATCCGGAAGTTGCCCTTTGAAGCTAAATAAACTACTGGTTCAGTAAGAACTAAGCAAGCCGCCGAACTTAGTAGCTTACGCCTAGGCCTAATTAGTATGCAGAAAAATACTTCCTCTAAAACAGATTGCCTATTTTGAGGTTTCAGATTTATCTATTTATACTTAAGTTAAGGCATTAGGAATGATAAGTTGGCCAATTTAATTTGTACAGTAGCTTAACTTAGGTCTAGGTAAGGCCAAGCCCTAAAATACGTCTATGTTACTAGGTATAGTGACTTATACTTACATACGAGGATCAAAACGTGAAAAGATGTTCGGTGTAGGTTATGCCAATACCCAGTCACAAAAATAACAACCTCTAAACTAACAGTGACACACACATGGCCTAGACATATATTTCATCAACACTGTAGTAGGCCGCTTGACTTAAAAATGTTTTTAGCAGGTTCTTGAATTTGTTGATAGAAGGCTCTTGCGTGATGTACTGAGGCAATTTGTTGTAAATCTTTATACTATTGAAGTAAGGGCTCTTGCTTGCAAGGGTGGAATTTACTTGTGGTACATGAGGATTTGTTGCTCTTCTTTTAACTAGTCTATAAGATTCTTCCCTGAAAGAAGTAAAGAGATGCCCCTCTCTACAAACTAATCACCATATGCTCAACCACAATAGAACATTCTTTTCCGGTTCTCGTCTTGGAAGACATTTTTACCTGTGATTGCCTATGTTCTTTGGTTTATCAGCAGTAACATCTTGCCAGCATTAATATTTGAAAGGTTCACTCTCCGTCTGTAAATTTTTGCTGCTCAGAATTACTTCTTCAAATTGATACGAGACACCTTTATACAGGATATACAGGGTGAGTTTTAATTGTCAATTTAATTTTAATTGTCAAGCTGCTTTACCCGTGCTTTGCAACGGGAAGAAAAGTTGTGCTGATGTGTATTTTAAAATACACCAACTCTATGATTTAAAATTTTAACCTAATTTTACTTTCAAACCCCTACTTTTGATGTTAATAGATCCAAAAGAATATGACAACATACCTTAGTGTAGCAATAGCATCAATTGCTTCATATTGATGCTTCATTAATGACATGTTTTATCATAATTCTTCATTTTTAGCCAATCTTCTTTACATGTAGCTTACTGTATAAATTACAAAATGAAACTTTGAGCAATACTTTACAAAACGTATACAACCTTTCTTTAAAACCAAACATAACCCTCCTCAATCTACATAAAGCGTCACAAACAAATTTTTTCGAGAAAATAAACAAATATGAAGGGTGTGTTGTGACCGATCATTTCGAACTACTTTTTTAAGCTAAACTCAATGCCGCAATCCATTTTTTGTTATGAAGTTTTATTTATGATATATTGCAAATTTTTTGTTAAAAATGTCAATATTTCAAAATCAAAATATAAAAATGAAAAACGGATCATGGAATTGAGTTCAGCTTAAAAAAGTAATCTGAAATGATGGGTCACAACACCCCCTTCATATTTAAAATAATTTATCACATTTCAAAATAGCGGATCCAAGATGGCGGCCGAATAAAATACATCTGTCATAACCAAGTGAAAATAGGTCGACAATGACTGGTAGTGTTTACTTATCTTTAACTAGCACTATTTTGAGATTATGGTCTTAGTTTGTAAATGCACAATGTTAAAATGGGCTAAAAATAAAGTTTTAAAAAACCCTCATAACTTTGGAATGAATCAAGATTTTTAAAAACGATTTGCGGCATTGTAATCAGGGTAGAAATGTAGTTCGAAATAATGGGTCACAATCCCACCTTTACATTTGAAAAAAATATTTTGCATTCAATATGGCGGATCCAAGATGGCGGCCGGAAATGACCCCCTTGTCAAAATTAAGTACTTACTACCCAACAATGTTTGGAAGTGGTCTGGGATTGATATTTGAAAAAATGTAGAAAAAAGTTGGGGGGGGGACAATTAAAACTCACCCTGTATGTTTTTTTACGAGGGAACAAGCTCTGCTCTCTCTGTCTTCAACGTCTATGGCCTTTCAATTCTTGACATGTTTTGTAGTGTTGAAAATAACTTGATACATATGTTTCGGTGGTTCTTCAATTCCACCATCGTCAGGCACACAAAAGGATCCACTTCTTGAGGTGTCATCAGAGTTGTTACACACAGTAACACAAACACAAAACACGAAACGATTAAATACGTTAACAGATAGGCCTATCAACTTATGCGCGTACATTGTCGCGGGCAGGACTGGAAGTAGACTGAACCAGGTTATGAAGGACCGACGCGACGTGGACTCTGGATTGTCGTCTGCGTTATCAACAGCTGATATTGGATTATTGTAGTGACTGAGTAGTCTTGAAAATATAATAGGATTCATAATTGAGTTTTTCATTCAAAATTTGTGTGCTGTCCCTGGTTTTTATATTGTTATATATGTTTTCATATATGTCCTTATATATTTCAAACTCCTCCAAGGTATTTAATAAGTTTCCTTTCCCACAGTAATGTAGATTGTCGAGACCGTAATTTATATCCAGCATATGATGGTTATTGTCAATAATGAGTTGAGGGAATTTGGATTTCTGAAATTTTTTGAACCTCTACAAATCTACTGACTTTTCTTAGGTTCGAACTGGAGATCTTATGATCAATAGGTGAGCGCTATATCCACTCAGCTACACATGTAGTATTCATGATGGTGTGGCCTCTGGATCGTCTGAATTAACGTATAGTGGTTTAAATTACTAAAATGGTGTAAATACCTGCTTCGTGGTAATCCTAATGTTGCTAGTGTCGCAACTAGTTTCGACTTTTTACAAAGTCATCTTCAGGCGAAGGCGTCAAGGATGTCAAATGGTGGTCACTTCATATGAAGGTCGTCATTACACATAAATGTTACATTTATGTGTAATGACGACCTTCATATGAAGTGACCACCATTTGACATCCTTGACGCCTTCGCCTGAAGATGACTTTGTAAAAAGTCGAAACTAGTTGCGACACTAGCAACATTAGGATTACCACGAAGCAGGTATTTACACCATTTTAATATATTCAACGTAATCCGGAGGCTAAATTCTAAAATGAAAGTTTAAATTACCTTGTTCTGTCCAAAACGATCATGAATGTCATCTTGACATTCTCCTGACCTGAAGATGTGCTCCTGCAGCACGAAACAGCTGTAGTCACTACGAACTACATAGGATCGTTTTGGACAGAACGAGGTAATTTAAACCACTATACATGTAGTATTGTTTGTTGAAACATTCTGCTACTGAATGCGTTTATTAATGGAACGAGTTTTGAAGAAACTTACCTAGGAGGCCGAGCCTGTAGTTTATAGTAATAAAAATAACATGGCCGTAGCTGGTAAGGGCTCGGCCATCGTAGGCGTTGCCTGAGCTCCACTCGAACGATCCCCCATGAACGAACACAATCACAGCATAAGGTGCGTACATCCCTCGACTCCCTGCAATTAGAACAATGTTGAAATTAAACCACCAGAAAAACATTCTTTAAGTGTCCCTTCTTATTGAAAAACACATAACACTTTCTCTATGTTAAATGTTATAGGCTCAAAACAGTCTTGAAGTTGAAATGGAGGTTGAAAACTGCTTAAGTTTCAATTGTACCTACTGAGAGTCTGACCCAAAAATTTGCCTATTGGCGCCCTCATACGTTTCCACGACACATGCATCCAAAACAGAGTTCAGGTTTTACCATAGGATGACGAATCTACTTTTGCACTGTTATAATTAATTAATTGATTAATTAATTAATTGTAAATAATTAATCACGCGTTTTTATGATAGTCTAGTTAGATAAATATTGATTTAACAATTGCTAGTTAGTTCATAGTTTTTTAAATTACCTTTTACATTTGATTACATAGAGCGTACTAAAATAGTTTCGACATGAATCACATTTCATAACAAGTTACTACTTTTAGTCAATGGTAAAACAACGTGTTTCTAATAGCCTATTCTCTTAGCTTTGGATAAATATTGACTTGATCGTTAGCCAGTAAGTTAAAAGCCGCTTATTGTTTCTTTTAGTTCTGATTCAAATTAACACATGAACAAAATCAGTAAATTTTTTTTTTCATATTTTTAGTAGTCGTTACCAAATAACATATAATAAAATACCGTGTGTCTCAAAAGTCCCACCCCTTTATTTATTAATAGAGGTAAAATTATAATATTCAGGGAATGTTTATATATGATAAAAAAGTATATTTTTGGTATATTTACATTTTCACCCCTCCCCCTAAAATGGGTAGTTTGGGGGTAGGTAGAAAATTTACCTATCGAGTTTTACATAACTGTTAAGGGCATGATAAAATAAAAAGAATGACACAAACTAGAGGTCTCATAAAATTGACGTAGATACCTCTAGTTTGCGCCATTCTTTTATAATGCATTTTTACAAGTATAAATCGATAGCGGTTTACATAAAAAAATTTGGACTTACCCCCAAACCCTTTTGGAGGGGAGGGAGTAAAAATTTACATAGCCTACACAAAACACTTCCTTTTTGATCATATAAACATTCGCTGAATATTATAATTTTATCTCTATTAATAAAATAAATTAACAGGGGGTGGGACTTTTAAGTCACATGGTATAAACAAATGTTTTGTTTATAAACATATGCTATGATTTTTCCCCTGACGATCATCAATAATAACCTTCATATTTATTGATATTGAGAGACTCTCTGGCTCAACCATACGTTCACCATAGATCTCTACAGAATGTTTCCATAATTCAGTGTTTTCCCAACAACAACAAAAAAATGTTCACGGTAAAAATAAGCTTAAGAAAACAATCAAATGCGAGTGTGTTACTTTTTTTTATTTTAGGCGTAATGATTACCAAGAACTGTCACAAGGCAGTATATTGTTCCCTACATTATCCTTATGGAGAGTAAGTTAACTGTAAAGTTTTTATCCATAAAATGTTTTACCCAAAATGTAATGTATGAGGTAAATAACTTCCAAACTGTTGATCTAAATAATGTTAAAGAGCAACTTAACCAGTGCACTATCTTGTTATTTCTTGAGTTAATTAGAGTAAATTGTTCCCGATATTCTTACACAAGGTAAATTATTGATGATTTTATCAAACTAGGACCTCCAAGGATCCAGCTAGGGGTCCTCAGAACAGGAATAATGAGTTGGTACTAATGAGGGTCCTGTTTCGGCCTCTCTCTTGCGCCGTGCCCTCAAATGAGATTCACTGAGAAACTTTACAATTTACCCAAAACCCTTACATATTTGAAATAGAAAAATGTTGATCAGTTCCGCCATTATTTGTGGAATTTACACTTAGCCAAATTGGATAGCCATTATGTAGTGACTATGTCAAGTCACCTGTCACCTTTAATCTTGTAACTTAGTGTACGAGTAGGGGTGACTTGGCGTGATAGATAGTTAAATGTTGGAACGTGAGATTCAATTAACGTTATGCAATTTGACTATCAATGGATATTTTTAAAAATGCATAAAATAACTTAAAATCCAATGTTTTAAACACATTTTGTTTTTCTATACAAAACGTATTTCATTGAATGACCGTTTAAGCTCCAGTTTCCACTTCTTGTTTCCTTCAAGGAAAAATATGCTATGCTACAGCTAGTGTATGTAATAGTTTTAACGTCTTTTCGTATTATCCTATACTTCCTAATGATAATACTTAATCAGAGTGTTAAAAGGGGAATGGGGATGGGGTGATAGATCGGATGATATGATCTTATGTCTAGACAAGTGGAAATTCCAGTAGCCATGGAGCATTGGATGGATGCAAAACGGGCGTTTGCTGTAGGGTATAAAATATACTCCCGCCGCAGCAAACCTGCAGAATAAGCAAACTTCCATTTGCCTGATTGGATTTTCACTTAAATATCTCCTTAAAAAGTCGCATTTATTCTCGATTGAAATAACATTAGTTTAACAAGTACTTAAGTTTGCAGCCACAGGGAAGGTATTAAGGCGTTGTTCTAGTTAAATGTTTATAGTATAATATAAAATAAATGCATTTTCCAAATTGATCAAAATGGGTTTATAAACAAGCAAACTGCAGTAGGCCTACAACAGTTTAATTATTCTCCATAAGAATAACACGGTAATTTTAAATTTACAGTGTTTAGGAATTTTCACCGTAACCGTCAGGCATACACCAATGCTTCAATTACTAAATTATTTGTTTTTTTTAATCTCCATAAAATGGTTAGGAAATAAAAAGCAACATTTTATGTTTTTAGGATAATAATTGGGAAAACCCATTTTCATCCCATAACCCCCATAAAGTCCCTTCCCATTGTCCGATTATGCTGGTTCGTGAACTCGTTCGAGTAGGTTTACACGTTTAAACCAAATATTATCAAAATCGTATAAATTTTTCTCAAGATATCGTGCTAACAGACACATATATAAATAAATATATTATTGAAATTATTGTGATTAGGGCTACTATATACAGGATGTTCATTTGAAAACCTTCCATATCTGTTGTGTCCAAAGGTAAGGCTTTTAGCACTTGTTCGTCCTCATTTCCCCCTAATTTGGACATGCCGAATCCAATAAAAAAAACTTAATTTTGAAAAATGCCCCAAAAGAGCTCACTTTCGGAGGTGGGGGTGCTTTTGAGAAATTTTCAATTGTAAAGATGGTTTCTGTGATACATCAATTTAAAGGTCTGAATCACCCCGATCATTTTTGTGCAAAACAGTTAGTTTTCTTCAGCCGTATTTTCAGGGTGGGTCCAAACGTTTAAAAAAGGACTTTGATGTTAAGTACCGTATTACCCTAACTACTAAACGGAACAGCGCCAAATACGGTTAAAGATAATTAACTTTTTTTGCACTAAAATAATCGGGGCGATTAGACCTTTAAATTGATGTATCACACGACCCATGTTTACATTTGAATACTTCTCAAAAAGCAACCCTACCCCTCCAATTGGGCCCTTTTGGGTAATTTTTCAAAATTGAAAAATGTTTCATGGACTCGGTATGTCCAAATTTACGGGGAAATGAGAACGAACAAGAGTTAAAAGCCTTACCTTTGGACACACCACTTATGGAAAGTTTTCAAATGAACAATCTGTATATAATTGAATGCATTATTAAACACTAGTGTGATGTTCAATTATTCATTTTATTAATTAAATTACTAGTTTAAACTCTAAGGTCATAATCATGCTGTCATATCGTCCCATCAAGGAAAGCTAAGTTTTCCTTCTTTTTGGCGAATAGCCATAAACTTTTTTTGAGGCCACTACTAGCTACTAGCACGACAAAGTGCTACAAAACGATTGTAGACGTTTTGTAGATGCTATAAAACGTCATGGGCGGATTTCATCTCAATCTTCAACAATGTGTGTAAATCCAAGGACACCAATTCCCGACACTGTATTAAAAACCAATTTTTTGGAATAACATTAATTTCCACTCATGTAGGCCTACTTAAAGTTTACGTTTAAATTTTCTTTTAAATGAATTATTTATGATTATTCAAAATCATACCGTTTCACTGCCTCGCCATTTAGGAAATTACTGTAATATTTAACCCACGGTCATATTTTGGTTATAGTGTATCCACATGATTTTTTATGAGACTTTGTGTTTCCTAGCAAGTACTTAATCCATAAAACATCGTTCCCAAAACGTTGACTGAAAACTGATCCAAATGTAGTTCATGACCCGAACAGATGATCACTGGTTGTATCCAACGTCGTGTTTAATCCAGTAATTGGCCGACTCTTTCAATAGTGGTTAGTTAGGATTTAGATCTCAAAATGAGTACATAATGAGTTAACATGTTCACTATAAATTATATACAATACATTGCAGTTTCCATTAATAATAAAAAACATGTCAAATTACAACCAACCATGTTTGTGTAAGAAGGTATTGTAGCAAACTTGAATATGAACAGGTTGGAACACTCCAAATTAATCCACTTTTATGTTATTAGATTTGTAGCCAAAGTAAATAGAACTACATTCGCCAATCTTGTCAATACATGTGCATCTACCATCCTCAACAAATTGACCATAGAAAAAGGAGCTTCTATGGTAGATATTTATCAATGGATTTTTTATGGAGATTTGTTAGAGATTCACGTTTTACTCCGAACTACATTTTTTGGTCAAAATAATCCTCTGCCAATCGTTACAAATATTGGGATTAAATAAAGAAGGATGCAACTGCAAGCGGTTCACACCACACCCAATGTGTTCACGTTAGACACATTTTAATTTAATTTTAATTTTAATTATTTTAATATTTATATTTAAAATATTAAAATTGGCTAATTACTTTCATTTAAACAAACACTAGGCCTGATCGTTAACATAAATTCGTAGCAGTGCCTTGGATGTGCATGCTTTTCGGAACATTGCCGCGAACCGGAGTCTTGTATCCCCAAAACCAGTTTTATGCTTTCCGGTTATACATGATTGTTATTAGTATTATTCAACATTTTCATATTTCAAATCCGTTAAAGAGGCTGATAATTTATCAAGACCATTGCATTTTGTTCACGCTTATTGGTTTCTATGAAAATACTGCAAAATTCCATGAATTCATTTGGAAAGTATAATAACTTTGCTTCAGATTTGTTTATCGAAACTTATTAATATACCATGTTGATACCCCTTGTTGTGATAACACTTGGAAATGTTTTGTTTCATTGTAGGTCCTAAAATGTATAAGTTCCTATGGAGTACTCACTTAGTCAATATTGTTATAATGGATTTGAGCAACATTTAATATTACCTGTTTGAATCAAACTCAATACTCAACTGTAAACACGCTTTTCTGGAGGTTTGCTACAACGGGGGTATTTAATAATGTAGAAGGGTGTTTAAGTAGAGCAGTTTACGATCAGATGTGGGGGAGGGGAGGGGTGAGTTCCGCCCCCGCAATTATGTGAGCCTCTGTTGCGTTTACGTGCAACGTGTGATTTGCACACAAGCCGTTAACTCGGCATGATTACAACCTAGTTGGTTACGTGGTATTTCATAATGTGGCTAATAAATATCACTCAATTCTAACTTAATCACTGGTATTCTTAATGACTGATTATTTTGTGGGAAAGTTGAATTCACTGTGTTGGTTTGTATAAAGCAGAGGTAAAGTATTATGATGCAGGTGGGTAAATATGTTAACACTTTTATATAAAAAAACTTATATATAAATAAGTTTTTATATGTAAATTTTTTTATATATAGGTCGATAATTGTGTTTTAAAAACGAAAAGACATTATTTGCTTTTTCAACAATAAACTGTAAAATCATGGAATCGGATCTGAGTCTGAAATTTAATTTTTCATTTTTATTGTTGGTAGGCCTGTAGATTATCTCTAAACCTATAGAATGGGGGATCTCATTTACCACCCTTGCTAAATAAATTGAAAAACGTATTGTAATACTAGATAAAATTTCGGTCACTTAAACATAAAACATATTAAAAACCCCATTTTAACACTAGTAAAGATGTTAGCAACGATGTCAATTTTCATTTACATGCATTGCAAATATTAAAATATTTGGGTATTTCGATGAAAGGTAAAACATTCAACGGCCTAGTAAAAGCTTTTTGTTATGAAACCACCCTGTCAAAACACTATTCGTTAAAAGGTTTAAATGCACCTCAATGAATATTTTGTTCAGTCAAGTTATCACTTTTGTTCCTTGCTACTTGGAAAACTTAGGAAACCTGGCTTCATAATTGGACCATGGGAACAGGGGCTTATGGGTTTTATGGGGTAAAAATGGGGATTTCTCATTTTTGACCCTAAAAACAAAAACAATTTCAATTTCTTTCGGAACCATTTTGTAGAGCTTAAAAAAAGAAATAATTTAGTATATTGAAGTGTTGTTGTATGCCTAATGGTCACGGAGTAAATAAAAAAAGTATAATTTAAAATTCCCATGTTATTCTTAGGCAGAAAATTAAAATTGTTGTAGTTTACTTGTTTATGGATATATTTTGATAACATTTTCCAAATTTATTTATTTCATCCTATACTATTGACGTGTGGTCAAAAAAACACTTTTTACCTTCCCCTTAGCGGCAAACCTAAGAACTCGTTACATTATAGTTATCACTGTTGAAGCAGAAAAGTCAGAACCATTGTTGTCAATTGACGCGAAAGACAGATTATTGATATTTAAAAATTAAAAATTCTTCCTCAAAGTGGAAATAACTCCTATAACACGTTACCAATTTTTTCTTGAAAATCAACACAGAACATAATGATGTAAACCAAACGAACATCTGAATCAATGTCTCGTTCATTAAGCATTTGATATCTGTTATTTACCATCATCCATATTGGCCGCTGCAATCAAGGCATATTGGGTATTGGCTATTTAAATAATAACGAACATTAGCCACACCTACTTAATTGCCATCACATTCAAAATAAAAGTTACAGTTTGGTAATATTCCATTCATAGCGCTTAACTGTAAGAAAGGTCATCGAGGTCCTAAGTATACCTCAATAAAGAAGCATTTTCATTTCGTTTGATTCATATTTGTAGTAGACATGCAAATCAATTGTTTCTGTTTTAGATTTACCTAATCAAAATACAAAACAATATGTTTTGAATTTCTAAAAGAAAATTTAAACATTTTACTTTAGTAAAGACATTCCTACAAGACACTAAAATAAATATATTCAAATTTTAAAATGTCTAAATTGGTTTAACCAGATATTGTCAATTTGTTAAAAAAACTAAATGTTTAGATTGTGTTTTTAGACTCCTTTTTTAAAGTATGTGATATTTTAATGCCGACAATAAAAACCTTATAATTACTTACAACTTACGATACCGAACGAGCTACAAACAGTATTTTATTTGAGGTAAGAAGGCCTAACTGGTGAAAATTACAGGAAATGAAAATTTATCCATAGGCCTACCTACATTATTATAAGTCATGTCAAAATATATTCAGTATAGCAGAATAATCCGAACTGGCTTACACATAGAAAGAATCTTAGCCTGAGTAGAACAACGTGAATTAGGGCTAATTTAATAGTTTTTAAAATTTAACTTGATCTGAACCTCGAAAACCATGTTGACTCGATAAATTCAAAATATGGTAATATAATTTTGATTTCTGTAAATGATTAGAGTAGAGGGAAGGACGGTTATTATCACATGACGTCATAATTAATGTAATTAGGTAAGAATATAGTGATAGGGAGTATCGTAGTCAGGGCTGGGCATGTACTCTGGTGATGTGTGTGATCACAGATGTTGTAGATGGTATTGTTATTAGGTCAAGGTCGTTTGAATCTGTTTTAAAAAAATATTCTGCACTAATGGATAAATAGTGCAGAATATTTTTTATTTTTTCATTTATTTTTATTACAATCATAAATAGTAATAATAATGTACAGTAGTTATATCTAAGTTAAATCTAAGAAGTGTTGGAATCGTTCTTCGTCGTAGAGCTGCTTCCGTATAATATGTTGAATGCTGATGAATGGTCGGTATCAAATTTTCTTCGATTGGGGCATGGTGGTTTGTAAGCTCCGTAGTCTGGAAGCAGAGTGCTGTTAGCTGTTGTTGTTATTGTAATTGCATACCCACTTGCAATTAGAACTCTCAACTCTTCAGCAAAAACCTCAATGTCATGGTAGGTTGAAAGGTAAACATCGTCGTACTGGACAAACTTAACTTTGAGAGACATGATTGTTGTGTTGAGCTGAAGTTGCCTCTAGCAAGTCCTCAGAACGATTGAAAGCATGTAACTACCTTCATGTATTTATAGGTAAACTCACCCCCCCCCCCCTAGCTACCCCCACCACTAATCTTTTCGAAGGGGGCCTCGTATTACACCATAAATATTTTCATCACAGAAATAATGGGGGTTCTGCAATAAACACAATCGTCAACACTTAGAGCGCACATAATGCAGCTGCAAAAATGCTTGCAAGGTAAAAACACAATTTCCCTTTCTGCGGACAAACATACTATGCACTCCGAGCCTTGTTTTTGCACCGGTTCGTTTGTTCCCAAGCCTTTGGTTGAGCATCTCTTTTTAACTATCGCATTTTTATTTATTTGCTTGGAATGTTTGTCCACAAAGTCTTGTCCCTTGTTAACAATCACAAAGGGACATCTTGGAAACCATCGCGCATGTTCTTGCCATGGATCATCTTCTTCTTGCCAATCCTTTAATCCTCCTCCACAGTGGTAACATATAGTTTCATCATTTTTCCCCGTGTAAAAAAATCCAGCTTCGGATAATTCCCATTTGGAATTGTTTACGACAGAGTTAAGTAGACTTTTTTCAAAAGAATTCAACCTAGTTTGAAAGTGGGTATAGTTTGGAAAGGCAATCTTAATCTTCAAAATGGTTGCAGACATGTTAAGGTACTAGATGGCTTGCTACGATCCAAATGATTAAAGCCCAACTGTTAGCAACGTTTTATACGCAAATAAGAAGAGGGGTGGGGGTTAGCTCGTATGTAATCGTTTGTATAATTTTGTTTCTGATTTAGGCCAAGGTCATCCATATTAGTTTTTAAAAAATATCATGTTAGTATTTTAAACAAAATACTAACATCATACTTTATAACTTTTTATTTATATACAATCATATGTACAATATTCTAACAACAGTGCAGAGACAGTTCTGTAGAGTTGTTTCCACTAACTCCATGAGACACCAAATAGAGTGAGCCAGGTTCTATGCTGCGTAGATCCTCATTCTGTAACATGTTGACAAACCGTTTTGGAAGAAACATTTGGAACTTTGGTTCATCTCCTGGAGTAAAAGGTGCATCGCTTAAGGAGACTAAAATAGCATCCCCAATAGATGTTTCCATTTTCTTCATTGTATGCACAATATAATGTTTTTGTTCTTTAAGTTCCGAACACTTTTTAGTAATTAAAACACTTGACTTTGAATGAGTGTTGAACTGATCAACAAGGTTCTGGAGTTGAGATGCCATCTTTATCGACCAAGCTGTAGGTGTTTTCCTGTCCTAGGTTAGAACAATACTGATGTGTTGTCTGCACACTTTCCTCATATTTATACCCATCGATTCCCCCACTACCACAGCTCTCCTTTTGGTTTAGGAATGATGCTAAACGGTATGCATTTTTTAAAGCACAATGACCTTGACGATGACATTTGTTTTTGCCTGCAAGACAAATACTGTCATAACACACATTAAAATGTGAGTCAATCGGTACATCAATCACGTTGCCAATGGTATATTTTTGAATCCAGTTTCGTTTTTCCAAACCTTTAGTGTATATACGGTTGAATTCTGCACAATAGTGGTACATTACATCATCGATGGTGTTGTAATCTAAAAAACCTTCGTTCCATGCAATGAGATGAAAATTCCTAGTAAGCCACTTATTAGTTAACTTGGCTTTAGTATTAAGTTTTTTAAAAGGATGTGGTGGTTTAAACATAAAGGGATAGACAACGTATGTTAATAAATCTAAAATTACTAACTCCTTAACAACATATTCATTTGTATTTCCACGAAAAGCTTGGAACTCAATTACACATGGTTTCTCTTCTATTGTTTTAACTTTGTCTGCGAACCATACCCTCTGCTCCATGGTAAGAATGTTAAGTAACTGATTTCCACACCACGGTAGGTTTTATATCTATACCAGGCCGTACAGTTAAGGCGCGTTGATGTATATTTAACGTGGGCATCATCCCCAGTAGGCCTACCCCACGAGGTTAAATTAGTTTTTTTTAAATTTCAAACCATTACACACTTAGATGGGCTGTGTTTCTTCAATAGTTTCTTTTACTTCATTTGTTGTGGTCTTATTAATCTCGTAGTCTTTTATACTCCGCCACATTTCAACCTCATAGGGGATTCGATTAAAAATTGATGTATCGATCGGTCCGTGTAGAATCTGGGAGTCGGGGTATTGATCCATAGCATCCACTAAATATTCCTTTATTACAGAGCTTGAAAATGTTAGTTGTTTCATGTATCTAGTTACAGGTGAAGCGGCACAACTCAAAACATAAAATTCTTCCCTTGTTAGTTGAATCTTAATATCGTGTTTTGATAGGTCTCTGAAACGTATTTGCTGTCCTCCACGATACTTATAAATATCTATTTCTATGTCACAATCCAATAACCGAATAGCCGTTTTTTTACCAAACATGTTTTTAGCTAAATAACATTCGATTAAGTGCAAATGTTTTATGAATGAGTCCCATGCATGCTCTGAAAACAACAACATTTTTGATCCATGGTTTAAAATTGCGTTAGGTGTGTATGACAGGTCCTTCACTAATCCGATTGCAATGCCTTTAGTCATACATCTTGAAATGGGGTAAAATATACGGAGGAAAATATCCATCAACATATTAAGAGGAAGGTCGTCTTCGGGGGTTTTCTTCCTCTTTAGAACTGAGTTAGATGCAAAGACATTGTTTTCACAATTGTTCAAATCATTGTTATCTTGAGTATGGAATTTTAGAAACTCTGATAATTCATCTTCACAAAGCTTAACTTTTGCGTCATATTCTTCTCCTCCAACCACCACCTCTTCTTCCACTTTGGTACTGCTTTTATCTTTGTCCGTTACAGAATTCATGTCCACCGTATTATATGTTGCTTCAACCACTGACAAATATATACTGAATCCTTGTTTAAGTGCCTGCTATTTATACCTTGTCTTGCTGTGGTTTATAAAACCATCTTTACTATACCGGTTAAAGGAGTGTATGTCACAATTTTGTCATGAAGAATCAAACAGTACGCACTTGTATTAGAAGGTATGTTGGATTCAAACTCCATTTCTAATTTTATATCCACACTAGAAGATTTGACGGATTCATTTTGTTTTGAACAATCAATAACCACGATTGGAGCTTTTGAAATAAATTCAGTTGGCGATAGTAAAGGTGTGTTTGCCTTGCCATAATATGAAGATTGAAATCTAGCATACATATCGTATAAAATACTATACCGCTTCTTTCCAAAAGAAACATTTAAATTGTCGTATGGGAAGAATTGAGAGTTAAGGTACAGTTTACAGTTTTTAAGTTTACAATGATCGAATAATGTTGCATCAGCAGTTATGTTACTCCTTCTGTCTGTTTGCAGCCCAACTATCACATATCTAGGTTTTTCTAAATGATTAGAAGTCTTTACAGTCCATGTATGTCTTTCTGTCTCAGGTAGAATAGGGTATTCATGCAATTCCCAGCTTCTGAATGGTAGAACGATGTCACGATCAGCTTTCAACTGCCTTAAAAGTGTAATCCTGTGTTCATCTGCCAGTTTCAGGTGTGGGACTCTCCAGACTATCTTATTCAAGTATAATTTCCATTCCAAAGCTTCTTCGGTCGTTGATTGAGGAGCTATAATAAGGTCTTTGTCATTTGAAGATCGTAACAGGACCAATTCTTGTTTTACGTTAATCAATATCTTATTGTAATCCTCAGCAAAACCTAGTAACAGCTTTAACGGCACAGAAAAATCAAAATTACCATTTGCATTAGGTTTTATGGAATCTGAACTGGGATTAACCCATCCAGCAACCTCTAGTAAATTTCTTGTGTTTGGTGATAATGAGCATAGTCCTTTAAGTGTACTAGATATTCCTACTCTTTTTGTAGAGTCTATGGTAACTCCTGAAATTTCATACCTTATTTCATCAAAGAGAAAAGCCATTGGGTTACTAACGAAAGGGATTGTTGTTCCTATAGTTCCATCCTTTTTTGTTACTGTTCCTTCGATGTATAAACAACTCTCAGAAGGAAGGGTGTAGACATCTTGCTGTTGGATTGGGATTCTAATTTCATCGTTATTGTTTAATTTCGATGAAGCGTAAGGGTTGTGGGTGTGATACTCCTTTTCCCATAGAGTCTCGTCGAAAGTTGGACCGTGCGTTATATCCAGTATATCCATTATTGTTTACATGCAGACCAATATCCTGTAGAAATTTTATGTTTTCAACTGTTAACTCTTCTGATGCAGGTGGCCTACTAACTCTTAAATCACCAGTGCTCTTCTTTTTAAAGGATAGTCCCATTATTCATAAACTGGGTTAACATAAGAAAATGAACAGAAGTTTATCTTACCCTCTAGAGTTTAAGGGGTCCTGGTTTCATCTAAAATATAAATGAAGATGTTTGATATAATATAACTACTATTCATTCTGTAAAGTATCTGATTTTTTATACTTATTATCAGGATATGTCAAGAATTTCCCTAATTTGATATCGAGGGTTCAGAATGATATTTCGATATATTTTTAAGTTGTTGACCATCATATTCAGGTTTGATCATGCGTTCTTCTTCATTCCAAACAAACTTTGATCCCATATATGTTATAAGCCGATCTTTTACCCGATATACATGTGTGGGAAATTTGTAATCTCCACCACGATAAGATGCAAATCCACTTATACTACTATCTTTAGCTATTATTACAGGAGTTAATGGATTATTTATAACCAAGTCGAATTCCTTATCACCACATTTAAAGATGTCTTTTTCCTGATCGTATGTCAATGTTTGGCTAACAGTGCTTACATCATCTTTGTTGATTCCTTGAGCAACATTAGTGATTCTCCTATTTTTAGCATCAAAGCAACATCCTTCAGGAGGAGAAATTGTCTTTTTTACTTCTTTTACCGCTTCCTCAAGACCATCATTAGAAGATTTCAAGTTTTGTGTTAATGTGGAAAATTGATCGCTTAATTCTTTCAATTTGTCCAACTTTTCATCTATTTTAAGAAGTTTTTCTTCCACACTTTTAAAATCTAGTTTATTAACATAGTAACGGTTTAAATAACCTTTTGTTACCGGTTGATGTGCTGTTTCATAATCAGATGCAACCCTAAATCTTTTTGTATCTTCTTCATCGTCATCATCTTCCAGCTCTACTTGTCTCTCACGTTTTTGTGTATACAAAGAGTGGCCAAATTTATCAATTATGTGGTGCCTTATCATTTCAGGTGTTCAACTTTCAACGTGTACAAACATAATAATGATTTTCCAAAAGAAATTTACTTATATATTAAAACACAATTGAAAAACAGTTTTTTCGCACTACTTATTTTTCTTTAAGTGTAAACAAACTGTAATTCTTTCATTTCTGAAATCTACCAGTCTATTGTCTTGGTCCATGATTTTTAGTGTAATGTTGCTGATTGTCCGGGTAGTGATTGGTAAGTAAATTACAGGATTAGGTATCTCTACCAGTTTATAACCAGGTGGTACAGCGGGAAAGAATTGGAAAATCATATGACCTTGTTTGTTGTTAATGAATGATCCGGTGGCTATATTACAATCTATTCTTACTGTGTTTACTTTAAAAATGTCTACAACGTTTTCTGAGTAATAACTGATTCCAGGTTCAGCTTTAATACTACCGAATCCTAATAGTTTTCCAATGGAATTAGGCTTAGAAAAATCTACTTCCACAGTACACTTTAACATAGATTTTAAAGTATTGTTGTTGGTTCCTAGTTGGATATAGTATTTCTTTTCCTTTGTTGTTATTTTTTGGAATTTTTCTTGTATATAGTCTCTTATGTCCTGCACCTCATATGCACCTTTTGGAATAGTTATTACTTTATCTTTATCGAAATGAAACAGGTTGTTTGTTTCATCAACGTTTGGTATTGAGTTGTACGATTCAAAACTGAGAAGACCGATTTCATACTCATCAAGAGAACTCAACTCAATAGGCGGGAAATAATCGATAGAGAGCACAGAGCTCCTACCTGATAGTGTTAGGGTCTGAGACATAACTGAATGCTATAGGTTAATTACCACTTATTTATAGACAACTAATGCTTTTCTTTAAAAATTCTAAACACAAATGGCCACATATTGATGTATCTTCTGGTTGTTGTCCTTCATAGTTATAGTATACAATTTTTGAAGATTTGAAATATTCAAGAAGTTCCTTCGGAGGTGGTAAGTTCCCAAAACTGTCAAAGTAGTAAACTATTTCACCAAGTTTTTTGTAACAAACCCAATGAGTGCCAGGACCTCTAGCATTATCAAGATTCACTATACCAGTCTCGTTATATTTTACTACAGATGGTAGTTCATCCTTCATAAAAACGCCTCTGAAGAAAGGTATGCGTAAACAGCTAGCGTATCGTAAAAGCTCAATATTGCTTAAGGATTTATCCGGAATTATCAACTTATTCTTCTTGTTTAATAAACACGGTATGGCCTTAGATATAACCCTCCTCCGTTCTTTATCATAGACCAAATTGTAGGTTTGTTCTTTTTTTTTCTATGAGAAGTTCTGTTTCGTTTCCTTCTTATATTTCCTCCACGTTTCTTAACATTACTATGTCTTCCTTTTCTCCTTTTTCCTCCACCAAAAGCTGTTTTTCCTTTCATTGCTGCCGCTACTGCTAACGCTGCTGCTTTCTCTCCAATACTACTATCACTTGCTTTTACACGTTGCCAAGCTTTCTCAGCAAGTATTTTGTCTGCTACTGATCGGTCTTTTAAATTACCAAATTTTGAATATGCTATATCGTGATCTTTACAAGCTTGATCGAGCTTATTTATTCCCGGATCTCCTCTAGCAAGGCGTTTTTTTAATTTTGTTCCAGGACCACAGTACTGATAACCACCAATTAAATGCAATTCCACAGGCAGTAAATCAATAGCTTTGTTGACTAATGCTCCAACTGGTTTAGTAAGTATAGAAAGTGCCGTCGATGTTATTCCCCTTCCTCTCTTGAAGGTCTCTCGATTGCGAATGGCACGGTTGTGGTTTAACATTTGTTTTATAGTAAAATCACAAATGAAGAGTGCACTCTATAAATATGTATCAACGAATGATTAATAAATGGTTTTTCTTTTAATTTATATGATTTGTTTAATAAACACTGGTAATTAAACTGGTCTATGTAAGCTTTGTACACAAACAATACAGTGTATTAGCACAACAATTACTTCTTTGTAATTTTAATAAATAAATAGCAGTTATTAGTATTACTCAATTATCCCTCGATTGCGCAGTTCATCTACTAAAGCTACCCATTCGTTTTCTAACCCTGAATGACCAGCTTCAATAGCTTCACGTATCAATTTCATTCTATCAATTAATTTGTTTGCATTGTTGTAATATATTACGTTAGTGTTGGAGCAGTCTTTAAATAGTCCTTCGCCAGAATAAGTTGAAATGTCATCTTTCCTTTTTCTCTTATGAATTGTATCAATGTCGATTGATGACATTGCCCTTCTTTTAACTCTTTTGACTTGTGACGGGAATAGTTCTGAAATGATAGTTGTGTATTTAACAGATTGGTTTCTATGTATTGGTAAATTAGAGTTGTAACCTTTTCTATGAAGGTTTGTTTTAGCACAAATGTTTTTAAATAAAACTAAATCTTTTTTATTATATTTACCAGGCTTGTTTTTAAATATAAGTTCGAATAAACCAGGTGTCCCCTTATATTTTTTGTTTCCTACATGTATAACATCATTTTCATCAATGTCTAGCTTACTATTTCCAATCATTAGTCCTTTTTCTTCAAGTCTAGCACCATACACATGGTATTTTCTGTTAGCATTTGTAGAATGTAACATTTTTAATAAATACTTCCTTCCAAGCACAGATTTAGAAGTTATATCTTCTCCCAATTTACTTATTTCAGATGGATGAATATCTGCATTCTTAATACTTTCATATTCTTCAGGAATTTCTAAAGTTTGATCCCCTTCTCTAGAATCTTTATCCGATTCATCACTCTCCTCAGCATCCTCAAATTCTTCTAAATCCTCGTAGTCGTTATAAGTCGTTACTGGTTCTAAACCACCATCTTGTACTTCTGATTTCGATACAGGTAGTAACATTTCACTATCTTTAGTTTGAATTGATTTAGAAAATGTGTGTGACAAGTCTTTTATGGGTTCAATGATAGGTTTAAATGTTGTTTCTAAATACCTATCTCTTTCACTTATTCCCATTCTTAGAGCCCTGTTTTTTCTTCTAATGGAATCACTTAGTGTTTTTATTTCCTTTATAAGCTTTTCTTGGCTACCCATGTTCTCAAGATGAAATTCAATCTACTAATAGATAAGGTTTATAACTGTTAGTGTATTATAACGAACCTATCAAACCCTATTCGATATCGCCCGTTTTTTATAGTTTGATCCTTATCAATTACAACAAATCCATATTTTTCACCCCAAGCCTTACAACATATTGTTTTTAACATTTCAAATGGCATATCAACACCTACATGATCATTATATATGTGTTTTAAATTCATCTCATCTTGTTTAAAAATTATAATTACATTTGCATTATCCCTTATTAATTGTTTTGGAATTTTGCTATATGTTTGACCAATGTATATACAGTCTATACTGTTGTGTCTCCCCATGGAAAAATAGTTTCGTATCGTGTCATGATTTTCACACGACACGTCATCAAATATGAATACAGAATGAGGTTTAGCTTCACCAGGTTGTAGTATTTCACTGCTTGCATCAAATTTGAATAAAGATACCTCTTTTACGTCTGAAATTATTTTATCTAATAGTTGATATTTAGGTTGAGCCAATGATTTTGAAAATATATAAACATTATTAAACCGCAAACCATGTGGGTTTGTTAACAAGTTAAATACAACATTAGTTTTTCCACAATTGGATGGTCCACTTACAATAGCCCTAACACTATCGGGTAATAGTTTACCATGTCTTCCTTCTTTGAGTTTTACATTATCTACAGTTAAATTGTCTATATTCTCAATTTCAAAAGAATATCCATTGTGTATAATCTCCATGACATCACTCTGTGATAGTTGTTTCATAAATGACGTATTCTATATAATATTTTCTTTAGACACCCAAGTGTCTTCACTTTTATCAAAACCTAGCCAGCGAACCAAAACCTTATCTTTTTTACGCTTTAAAACTTTTTCAACAAGGTAAATATCTCCTGTAGAAGATTTTAACATCTCATGACCATAAAAACCTCCATGTAAAATTTGACCTTTATTGTCCTTCAAAATATATGTTTCTGGATATGTCGGTTGCACTCTATAAACAGTGAAAACTTCGTTAGTCCAGTTCGGTAGATATTTCTTACTAAATATCCCCTTATATTTACTTATACGAACTTTATCACCTTCAACAAATTTATGTGGTAAAATCTTTTCAACCTTTGGGCGTGTATTTCTTTTAATGTTGTTCAAGACTTGTTCTGAATTATTTTCATTTACCTCACTTGGGGTCATACCTATGGTTCTATGAAACCTATTGTTGTAGTTGTTCAACAAATCTCCAAGTATATTAATCCATACATAAGAACCTCTATTTGAAAATTCCTTAAACAAATCTCCTTTTATTGTTCTATTAAATCGTTCGATAATTGCAGCCTTTTTTTCAGATTTTGTTGAATAGTGATTTATATTATATTTTTTCATTAGCACTGAAAAGTCCTTATTGAAATATTCTTTTCCATCGTCAGTTTGCAAATGTTTGATAATATTATTATCCCTCCGGATAACTGTCTCCATAGCCTTGGTCACACTTTTTCCGGTTTTATCCTTCAAAGGCATGGCATCAGCAACTTTTGTGAAGCAGTTTATCACTGTCAGTATATATTTAAATCCCTTATTAAATTTACTGTAAGGTATCATTTCAATTAGATCCGCTTGGTATAAGTCATTAATTCCTTTTAGTATTGTATTCCTCCTTGGAAAGTTTTTCCTTGCAGGTTTGTGAATTTCAGAAACAATTTGCCATTTAGAAACCATAATTAATTTTAACATCCGTTGTACAGGTCAGTCGTAATAATGGACATCTCTGATAATTATCAATTGGTTATATAGGTCAAGGTCATTTGAAATATGTGTAAAAAAGAGGGGGGCAGTGTATAATGCCCCCCTCCTTTTTACGGGGAGGATATTGGGATAATCTAGGACAGGAAAAGTTTGGATGTATTAGGTTAATTTGTTACAATTGAATAGTGTCCAAAAGGAAGTGTATCAATACCATTTTCGAGTATATATCTTTTGTTATCATTGGATGTTAATGCAGTCTTCTCTTGCACAATTGTATATAGTCTATGGTTAAAGCTTCTGATTGTTTTGAAACTTGCAACATGAACTTGGTTTTCAAATAAACACTTTTTAAAATGTTCAAATTTGAGTTTCTTCTTCAAATATAAACTTTTGATTCCTTTTGCCTTTTTTATTACACCAATATCACTGTCAGTACTTCCAGTGTATAATTTTAATGAGTATAGCTTCGACATCAGTGCTACTACTTCTTCCAAAGGGATTCCATTTGTTTCGTCTTTGAACTTTCCTAACACCTTTTTGTGTTTACCATTGTCATAGTTATGATGATCCCTCGGGTAGTCAGAAAAGTCGAAATCGTCTTTATACATAAATGTTCGTAAATCTTCATACATATCATGAGTTTTGATCCAATAAAGGAATGCGTCGGTATCCATATATATAATTCCAATATTGTCTCTTCCGTAAAATGAAACCATCTTGTTATAATGAAAGTCGTACATGTGTGTTTTTGAAATGTCAAGTATACACATACCAACATACATAGGTCTATCCATTTTAATAGTAGTTTTGTCCATTGACACACAAACAAGATTTTCATTTATGATAATAGATGATTTAAAATTTGGTTGCCTTACAAGTTTTTCTACCTTTTTGGGATCCGATACTAACTTAACATTTTTATGTTTTCTTTTATTTTCTAAGGTCTTTCCAAATATCGCATTATTCATCAGCTTAAAAAAGTCCTTTTGGAAAGCTGATGATGCTGCAGCTCTTCTTTTTGTGTTTGAGTCAATATATGTTTTTAACCAACATGATTGATTAAACTGTAAAACACGGTGAACTTTTTTTAATTTTAGACCGAGTTCAATGGCTTGTTGGACAACCCAAAAATGGGCAACATAGCGTTTCTTGTCGTTAAGCGTCATCATCAGCTTAGGGTGTTTTCCCTCTGGTGGTATTTCGGATTTAGCTAATAGAGGTAAATCATAGTGATGATCATGAAGTGTGGATGGGTATTCAAAATCACACTCCATTATAAATCCGGTGTCGCCATTTTTTGGGATAGTTGTCACATCACCTAATAATATTGGATCAATCCATTGAAAATTACCATATGGAAGTGGGTTTGACATTGCCCACCCATATAAGTTATTAGCGTCAAAATACCCTAGATAAACTGATGGGTCCTCCTTCTTGAAGCCTGGAATGTGTTTATTATTTGCTTTTACATGTCGTGTAACACTCTGGGTAAGCCCTCCACGGATACTAGATTCAATCATGAGAACCATATCAATGTCTGTTAACAGCTGTAATGTACATTTTGTTTCTTTTAACATAGCTTGCCAAGCTAATCCAGGTGAGGTGTAAGAATGTAGTGGGTCTAATCCATAGGCCGCTATACAGGTGTTACGGAATTCCTCCATTATATCGCAAAGAAGTGTTACATCTAACTTCACATAAAAGTCACTATACTCGCCTAAGGTGTTCATTTTTAACTCGTTCCATACCTGGCAAGCATGTTGATAGTCTTCAGGGTCAATATTAGAATCATTTAACTGACTGTAAAATGCCTCAATGGGTGGCAGTGACGTCTCGTTGAATCTTTCAGGATTATCAATATAATCATAAGGGTACACTCCTTTACGAAGAACCAAATCCATTTTATCAGATGCAACAATCTTTTGAGTTTCAATAAAGTGTTCTCTTTGCAAATTAGCTGTCAATTTCTCTAAACTAGAAGCCATGAATCTAAAAGAGTCAACAAACCTTAATTTTATTTTACCCACTTTTTTCGAAAAACTTATAAATTTCTCCGTGCTTGTAGCTAAAACATCAATCGCCCCTTTGTCCCTACCTAATTCAGGAATTATGAAATGTGAGTCATATCCACTTAAATTGTGGAACACTACAGGGATAAACTTTGGTAATTTAAAATTAATGTTACACCTGTTGCAAGCAGGGCCTTTGTAAAAACCAGTCAGGTGATCATGATCACGCACACGCCTGTTGTCTTCTGTAAAACTACAGTCACAAAGGTAACATCTATCCGCACTTTCATGGAATGTCAATTCATCATGTTGAAGATTGTTCATCGGAACTACATAACTATACAGTTTTTCTACCTTATTAGCTATATCATACAGGTTATCTACAAATGTCTTAGCAGCATTTTCACCTCGATATACAAGTGGTTGGGTTGTTAACCCATACCGACGTAGATGATCTTCTTCCAAAGTTGATTTAAGCATTAAACAAAAGCTGTTTGGTTCATGAAATTGAAATTTTTTAATTTTACTTTGATCACACTCATCTATAACTAAAGGAACTAATGATGACTCAAAGTCTGCATATATAACAATTGGTATTCGATATTGTTGAGCGGTTTTGTTGAATTTAATAAAAGCTCTATTAGGGGGAGGTAATTTAACCCTTACTTCATCCTTACTATTGCAGAGACGTTGGTGGTCAAGTAACCATTCCTTACCACCCATCTGAAATGGTTTGGCAACATAGCAAAAACAACGTTTGCAAATAGTGAGTCTCATCTTCCTTTTGGATAGTTGTCTTGATAAAAGTGCATTAAAGTTTTTGATGTATACATAATGTGAGATTTTACCATTTGTGAGGAGTAAAAGATCAGTATGGTCTTTACGCTCATGAGATGTAACCTGAATGGGAAAAACATTATTAGACTCATCCAATCCATAGACATTAACTGATGAATTAAGATTCTGTTTTTCAAATCTCTTGATATCTTTTAAAGACACTGGGTAAGACAAACCTGAGAAATTATATTTATGAGCCACTTCACTATAATACCGGCTAGGTCTATAGGCATTCCTATCTTCAACAAACTTTGCTAAAAGTGCGTATTTAAAACATTCATTGTCCTCATTTTGAACATTTATACAAGTTCTTGTATCAGCAATTTTTTTAGGCAGTGGAATGAAACTACTACCTCTATCACCATATCCATGTTTATGTACACGTATATCTAAACTGTCTACACTTAGCAAAGACCACCCAGATCCTCTTCCTTCATGTTCAGATATTTTAACAACAATTTCTTGTAAGCAACTGTCGACTTCAGCCTCTATATCACTGGTTACCATGATCGATTTATTTCGTGTTATAAACCCCCGCGGGGAAACCTCATTTTGCACATTTGTAAATCTAGTGTCCAAGAGCAAGCCGAATTTGATAAAATTAAGTCTGGTTAGTTCCTTTTCTAGTGTTTCTATGATAAGGGGTTTAGCTTTTAAAATAAAATCTGACAATTCATAATTGTTATTAGAAATTTTGAAATGGTTTACTATTGCTTTAGGAAATGCTTGAGCTAATATTTCTACTGACAATTGTTGGTTTGGTGGTGCATACTGTATAACTGTTGATCTATTCTGTTGCAAGAAGGGGTCTTCAACGAAATCTTCATATTCCATCGGTGCTGAAGATTCATTAGGTCTATGTAAGAGTTCATGATGAATATTTAAGAGCAATTCATCCTCAAAAGACTCCCAACAATTTTCACATTGATACATTTTTGCAGGTTTAAGACACTACTTAGAAAACTATCTACATTACACACTGCATGGTTGTATTCACAGTAATGATATGGGTGGGGCTCAGGACTCATATATATAGCACAGTGTATAACCCCCACTCCATTTTTATTCAATGAAGGGGCGTGTTAAACCCCCCACCAATGGCTTAAGTATTTTATAAATAACACCTGAAATAGGGGTTTAGCATACACATTCACAATGCCTCCTACAGACCACACATACCTTACTGGAGTAGAGCCCAGAATCTTACCGACTGATTTTGATGAAGCAGGGAATGTGGAAGAAAACAATACAGAAAGTGACGAGGACTTGCAAGAGATGCTAGAAGAACAAGTGGACGAAGAGTTTATTAATGAACAAATTCAACCCACTGAAGACACACCAATTAAAGAATTTCATTCGGACTATTGTGAAACACCAACGATTCCAGTTCAAGCAGATGAAGTTGAAAATGGTGAAAACAAACTTTGTCGAATATTACAGTTTTGTGGTAATGTTCGTAGAAGATTATCATTTAGTTCAGAGAGTGAATCATAAAACATGTAGCTATTTTATTGTTTTTTAAAAATTCTTCAGTTTGACCTTGACCTAATTGTTTGGGCACAGTATTACGCTTTAACAATATTCTATGACTGTATTGGTCTTAATTATGAGTACCTAAAATGATTTGGAATATTAACAATAGATAAGGTTTTCATAAGAAAAACTAAACATAACATTCAAGCACATTTTATTTTTGTCTAAATAGAAAAAACAAATAATGACAAAATATAAAATATATTGTAAACAGTTTTTGTATTGAACTAATATGAAGTAAATTTTGTTTTGCTAAATAAATGCTATTTTGATTTAATTTGAAAGTCCAGGAATAATTTAAAGTTTAAGTATAAAGATAAGAGTTCAAAAACAATAGAATATATATATATATGGAGGAATTAGCCTGAGAAAGTTACTACAAATAAGTATATATATGTATATATTTTACCTTGAATTGTTAAGTTATACAGCATGGCATTGAAGAAATATAATCTTTATTGTACAATATGAACGATTAAAATGTTAAATATAACTTGGTCTAAATATATTATACACAAAACTTTAGGAACACATTATAAGGTTATGACAAATGTGTTCCTAAACCTTTACGATAAAATAGGTTGAAAAGCTCAAGGTCAATCTTTGAATGCAAAAATTGGGAACGCATTTGTTATGATACAACAAATGCGTTCCCAATTTTTGCATACTAAAGGAAAATAAAGAAAATAATAAAAACACGTTAAAACTAAAAACCAATTTACAATGTTACTGTAACCAATCCCGAAGACCGATCACGAATTAAGTAGTATCGGTGTGGTGTATTCGGGATGGTCATGCCTCTTGGTAATTTAAGGCGGAACCTGTCATTTCCTTCTTTTAAAATGACTTCACCACTAGGTGTCATCATTAGAATTTCTAACTTTTTGTTTTTGGGCAACCTATTAATTCTGGTTTTTTTGGCAATAATTTGTGGTGGACGACAGGGTCGAGCAAAGCCTGACGTCCGTGGTTGGCTGGGTAAGATCTTGTTTATCACAACAACACGGGAGGTGCTCGGTGCCGGATCAGATAAGCAAGATTTTTCCTGAGCCTGATTTTGTACAATAATTGATGGTCTTGATCTTTCAAATGATGGAGGATTTTCTGTGACAGGATTATTATTAACAATTTTAGGTTGGGCGGGTACCATCCTGCTTTTCCCCTTAGTGTGGAGGCTACACACATTGGTATCGGAAAAGCAGGATTTTTCACAGCGCTCACCTTTTTTCACCCCTTTTTGGAAAACATAAGTACATTGAGACTTGATCTTAAATGCTGCTCGTCTTTTTGCCATAAGTTTTTGCATTTTTTCAGAAGGGGTTTTTTGTGAGGGAAGGGATTCTTTTGAGGACTCGGGTTTTGCAAATAGTTTTCTTACAACAGCAGGTGCAGCAGGGAGGGATTTGGGTGGAGGTAATGGAATGGTTATTTCAGGAGAATCTATGTTGGTAATCTGGTTTGAGGATGGATTTAAATTAGGAAGAGTTAGGTTAGGTGTTTGAGGTTTTGGAGATGACTTATCTTTGTTAGGAGATGACTTGTTTTTGAGAGGAGACGGCTTATCTTTGGGAGGAGATGGCTTTTCAGGAGATTTGATAGGGGATAGTAAGGAGACAATCAAGGGAGAAAGTAGCATTGATAGGGGGGACATATTTCTTTGTTTTCGGGGGGATGACGTAGAAGACGAGGACGAGGATGATGAAGACAAGGAGTCAAAAGACGAGGATGAAGAAGAAGAAGACGATGGCGATGATGGAGGCCTAGGTTTCAAAGTGTTGGCAGCAGAAGAAGAAGGTCCAGGCTCTTGAATATTCTTGACGATAGAAGTTGACGATCCAGGCTCTGGAGAAATCTTGGAGACAGGCAGAGGCTTTGAAGTGTTGGCAGCAGCAGAAGGTCCAGAAGAAGTGTTGGCAGCAGCAGAAGAAGGTCCAGGCTCCTGAATCGTCTTGGAGACAGTACATTCTTTCCTTATTTCCCCATTCAATGCCTGGAGAAGTTTGGACCTTTTCACTCCAGCCACCGGCTTCATCGGCTTAGTGGTCTTTCTGAAGCAGGGGTCCATGGCTCTTCTGCAGGCAGGCAACAGAATGATGTTATTAACCAAAATGCTCTCACATATATACCCACTCCAAGTGGTGGGGGATATAGGTATAGGACAGAGTGGGGGAAGTTAGGAGTGTTGTAAAAGGGTGGGGAGTGGGAAATAATTATATCTAATAGGAAGAGTTTGGCTATGGAATGATAAACTATTTTCAAAGATAAAGTTTCAACTAACCAATCATAAAAGTAGGTCAAGGTCATCCTCTATTAAAAAAAAACCGAAAGCCATGCAAGAAAAATAGTAGTGCAAAGATTCAAACTACCAACACCAAAACACAACTACTGGTGCATAGTATCTACAAGACTATCTACAAGTAAGACTACAACAGTACATGCATGAAGAACCTGAAAATGATTAGACATATAGACAAGATTTGAATAGGGTATGGAGATCTAAGTACAATTGGTTTTCATGCCATTTTGCACTTTAAGGAAACACATAAGGTTTTCTTGCCTCTATGTGTGTTAAGGAAGGATAGAGTTTAACCTGAAAATGATTAGACATATAGACAAGATTTGAATAGGGTATGGAGATCTAAGTACAATTGGTTTTCATGCCATTTTGCACTTTAAGGAAACATCAGGTTTTCTTGCCTCTATGTGTGTTAAGGAAGGATAGAGTTTAACCTGAAAATGATTAGACATATAGACAAGATTTGAATAGGGTATGGAGATCTAAGTACAATTGGTTTTCATGCCATTTTGCACTTTAAGGAAACACATAAGGTTTTCTTGCCTCTATGTGTGTTAAGGAAGGATAGAGTTTAACCTGAAAATGATTAAACATATATACAAGATTTGAATAGGGTATGGAGATCTAAGTACAATTGGTTTTCATGCCATTTTGCACTTTAAGGAAACATCAGGTTTTCTTGCCTCTATGTGTGTTAAGGAAGGATAGAGTTTAACCTGAAAATGATTAGACATATACATTGGAGGTCAACCTGCAAACAAAATAAACAACAAGTTAGTTAACCAGAAAACAAAACAAGTGAATATAGTAATGCAACAACAAGTTAGTTAACCTGAAAGGAAAAAACAAGTAAACATAGCAATTCAACAAAAGATTAGTTATTATTAACCTGAAAAAGAAATGAGCTGATATATGAATGCGGGCCCAACATTGCATAAGTTAGCTCACCGTTCATCACTTGATGTGCAGCTTGCTTGTGCACATGATGTGTACCTGGCAAGAGCACGTGATGAACAGTGAAGTTTGAAAGAACTCCAACTAGTCTTATGCGCTCTGGTGGGGGGCCGGGCTATATGGGGGTGTGGTCTACTCAGCCAATCACAGGACAGGTGGTGTAGTGGGGAGGGCTCACTGGGGGCGTGGTCTACTCAGCCAATCAACGGACAAGTGGTGTAGTGGAAGTCTCGCAATAATGAAGCAAAGGGGGGGGGGGTGTAACTAACACGTGCAGCTACTAATCATATTTGTATCAATCCAAAACAATATACATGCTTAAAACTGAAGTAAAGTCCATTAAAAGGTATAAGTTGTTCGCTTAAGAATGGTATATAATCAGAGAAACAATTTTCTTCAGGCCTCAAGAACAAGATATTAAATCAATTAAATTACTAACCAAGCTAATTACAATATGAGAATACAACAACATTTAGCAGACACCAATATGTAACCCATGCAATATATTTAATTATACATGTAGATTTCAACTAATATATCACATCATTTCAGCTACGCAAACACAATATGGAACAGAGAATAATTAGACCTACCTATTTCAGTAGAAATCAGGAACACTTGGTGTATAAAGTTAGGCCACGATAACTCTAGAAAAGAAAATGCACATTAAATTTATTAAGTATTGTAACCATTTTATGCATTTATTTTGAAAAAAAAATCTTAAGCAAGCTATATTTTAATTTCAAATTATCAGAAGATACATAAAACGGTTTTGTTATTGCTTAAAGACCTATGAGATAGTTTGATTATTGTTTTCAAACCATTCCCAATAACAATCAAATAAGGAAATCACTGACAGTATTTTCTATCTTAAACAATCGTATAAGAATCATCTTCATCAAGCTACATTTTAACAAAGTCAAAATTCAAACCTTTGAATGATCACAAAAACAGTTTTATTACTGTCGCAAGAAGGAAAAAGTTATCAGTTATTTTCAATCATATACAATTGCAATTCCCAATAAAAATCAAATAAGAAAATCACTAACATTATTTCCATTATAAACAATCGTATAAGGAAACACCTACATTTTAACAAAGTCAAAAACATATATTAAATTAATCGAAAGATCACAAAAACTGTTTTATTATTTAAAAACCTAGCAGTGTGAAGCGATTCCCAATAAAGCTACATTTTAACAAAGTCGAAATTCAAACCTTTGAATGATCACAAAAACAGTTTTATTACTGTCGCAAGAAGGAAATAGCCATCAGTTATTTTCAATCATATACAATTCCCAATAAAAATCAAATAAGAAAATCACTAACATTATTTCCATTATAAACAATCGTATAAGGAAACACCTACATTTTAACAAAGTCAAAAACATATATTAAATTAATCGAAAGATCACAAAAACTGTTTTATTATTTAAAAACCTAGCAGTGTGAAGCAATTCCCAATAAAGCTACATTTTAACAAAGTCGAAATTCAAACCTTTGAATGATCACAAAAACAGTTTTATTACTGTCGCAAGAAGGAAATAGCCATCAGTTATTTTCAATCATATACAATTCCCAATAAAAATCAAATAAGAAAATCACTAACATTATTTCCATTATAAACAATCGTATAAGGAAACACCTACATTTTAACAAAGTCAAAAACGTATATTAAATTAATCGAAAGATCACAAAAACTGTTTTATTATTTAAAAACCTAGCAGTGTGAAGCGATTCCCAATAAAGCTACATTTTAACAAAGTCGAATTTCAAACCTTTGAATGATCACAAAAACAGTTTTATTACTGTCGCAAGAAGGAAATAGCTATCAGTTATTTTCAATCATATACAATTGCAATTCATAATAAAAATCAAATAAGAAAATCACTAACATTATATCCATTATAAACAATCGTATAAGGAAACACCTACATTTTAACAAAGTCAAAAACGTAAATTAAACTAATCGAAAGATGACAAAAACTGTTTTATTATTATTTAAAAACCTAGCAGTGTGAAGCGATTCCCAATAAAAATCAAACAAGGAAATCACTAACATTTACTTCCATCTCAAACAACCATATAAGAAAGAAGCAATTTATAATTCATCAAATGATCACAAAAAGCAGATATGTTACGATTTTAGACCTAACAGTATGTGAGGTAATTCTCGATAAAAATCAAATAAGAAAGAAGCAATCTATTCCAGCTATATTTTACTAAAGTCAAAAGACTTAATTTAGAAGTTATCAAATGACCACAAAAAGCAGTTATGTTATGATTTAACACATAACAGGATGAGAGGCTATTCTCAATAAATATCACTAACAGTTTCTTCCATCTTAAAAATTTGAATCAAACTATATCTATATATAAAGCCAAAAGCACCCATAAACTTTTGAGAAAACTAAAAGTCACACCCCCATTATTGAGCGAATCTCACTTTCCCTCACTTTGTAACTTCTTTATAAGAGCATCAGAATGTAATGGCTTGACCAATTAATATGAAATTTGGCCAACAGCTAAACAATACTGAGTACAATGTTTTGGTAAAAAATATTTGCGAATTTCCTTCTGGATTTTATTTTACGGGTCACGCAATTTCGCTTGTTATTTTAATGTAAGTTGAAATAAAAATTATATTGGGTTTATGACATATGGGTTTATCTCATTTCATTTAAATAAGATAAACATATATTAATTGTTTGTAACTGTTTTGTTTACATTTCAATGTTTACTTTCATCCTAGGTTAAAGTTGGAATGTAACAGTTTATCAATGGAAGTAACAGTTTTGCTATATTTGTTTGTTGCTCAAAGGCCCAACGTAATATTGGTCGTCGCACCAATAATGCAAATATTGTAAGAGAGTGGTGTCGTGAACAAAAAGAACCAGATGAAGCTGATAATGATAGGCAGATAGCTAATCAATTCCAACATGAATTAGATGCACTAAAATTTTACACTTTGGACTAACTGTCATCAGCAACGACTAACAGCTTCAAATCAATTACCAATTTGTTCCCGTTGTCGTTCAAATGCAACGTAATTCACGGCGTTAAATAATATGGATGTGTCAAGTGCCCCGAACGAATTAACTGACCTGGCGATTGTAGAACAAATTTTGATTGCACGAGTACATCCTGCTATGCACATTTACAAAGTACAAGCAAATGGTCAGGATGGCCAGTTTCACTACAAAGGTACAGTATGAACTATCAGATAAATTTGTCATTCTTTAGAACTTAAATAATATCGGGCAAACAAACGGTGCATCTGTTGAAAGGGAACATATTGTAGGGTGTTAGCTGCTTTAGCCATTGACAATCTTTAAATAATGCTTCGCTCATTTATGCGTCTAAAGTGTAACGGCAGACCACCTTAGTATTAGCGGGAAGTCTCAAATCAAAGAAATAAAATTACCCAAACTTAAATTACGCAACACAGGCTATCAGTTAGGCAACAGTTTTCTTTAATTCTCAATGCTGTAAAAACTTTGTTGTAACATGTTAACCCAAATTGAAGCAGATCGTTTAGCATTCATTGGAAGTTATCAGTTAAAACTGAGAGCAAAAAAAAAATAATGTAGGCAAACCTTTTACAACACAAAAAGAGATATTTAAAATTATTTTCTAACAAGTGTTTAAACAACTCTAAGATATAGCTAGAATTACTCAAATTGAAGCACGGGTTCTCTAGTACTAATATAATAATAGTTATAAATATATGCCACAAGAAAGATTAATTGCCTGTATGAATAAAATCTATTACAAAATATGAGACATACATTAAATGATTAAGCAATCTTAATTCAACTGTCTCATATTGAAAAACTACTAATTTAATATATATAGAAATTTTCGTAAAACCACAAGCTCAACAACAGAACTCAAAATATTTTCCATACAAATAGCTTTATGTATTTAAGGTCTAAAACAGTAAGAACTAATATATTAAGAGAGTATAATTACCTGTATCAGAAAAATCCCCAAATCACAATATGTAGATGTGGAATATGTAGAACTAGAAACACTTGAACTTAAAAAATCGGCAAATATAATCAAAACGCTCGAAATTAAATAAAGCAACAAGATAATTGGTAATTAATGTTCACAGACTACAGTATTCGAGGAATAGGTTCACTAGCAAAGACAAGTGAATACTGGTTAGTTGACGCTGCAGACAGACCTTGAAGATTATGCAGTGACAATAAAAGTGCAACGCTACTTACCTATAAGATGCAAATAATTGCAGAACTGCATAAAGTGTCTAGATGCTACATTCCAAACAGAACTCAATATATCAATTATTCAATCCAAGTAGGCTGTTCACATTGTTCAAGCCAACACAGACAGGATGTCTAGGTACCTAAAGTCGTGCCTACAGGATGGAGCAAGTTACGTGACGCGCATGCGTACGTGCACATGTTTTCCTCCCGTCTTAGGCAAGACAATATTAAGACTGAAACCTATTACCCAAACTTCTATAAGCACTATATAAGTGTTAACAGTGCGAATTACCAGTCATTTGACTATTACCAATCACTAGGTGAACATGTCCTCTGGAAATGCTCCTTCTATTCAAGAAAACAAAATATCTTCGACAACGGACAACAATATATCTCCATTAACAGATAACTCAAATAGTAATCAAGGACAAAACACAGTAGACATAACTATGTTAATAATACAAGATCCCAAAGTTACCAGCACAACATATTTTTTAAATCAGGCGTTTGAAGAACTCATGCGGCAGCTAGTAGATGGATAGATCAAAAATGAAAATATACTACAATATTTTACCTATAAGTACAGAATATTTTTAAAACACATTCAGACGTCCTTGACCTAATAACAATACCATCTACAACATCTGTGATCACACACATCACCAGAGTACATGCCCAGCCCTGACTACGATACTCCCTATCACTATATTCTTACCTAATTACATTAATTATGACGTCATGTGATAATAACCGTCCTTCCCTCTACTGATTAGTTTTCTTCTTATCTCAACAGTATAAACGGTCATATTAAAGGTGGAAATAAACTGTTTCCATTTCATTTCATTATCTTCCAATTCGATTTGCTTATGGGAATCGTCGACGAGGGTTCAGTAATAACGCAATCGTCTTGGATATTCTATTTCCTTCTGTTTGATATCTTACTTATTTGTAAAATATTTTGCGAGGGTTTCGAACAGTTTTAAAATATAAATCACCAAGTTAAATTTTTCATGGCTTACAAATATAGCCAGGAATTTTGTGTTTGTTGCACTCTTTTTGAACATTCGCTACAAACAGACTACTATAGTTTCCTCTTCGTAAATATTTTAACACAATACAAAATATGTTTAAAACTGTCAATATTAAAATTGAATGGAAAGAGCTATAGCGTTGTTCTGGAGTATACCCAATCCTACTAGATTGAGGAAGATGAAAATGGTAGAAATTAGTAACTAGGTACTTTATGGAAGAAAGAATAGATTAGTGAGGCTATTATTTGCCCGCAAGTTTTAAAATTGTATTCCACTGTATGCATATTACACGCTATATAAATATATATTTAATAAATTAGTTATGGTAACTTCTACAATGGCGATCCTTTATATAAGAATGGCATTAAGACCTATTTTAGCTTTAAGTTACCGAAAAAACATTCTCGTCCATCTCTTCTCTTCTACGTACCTTTAAAAAGTAATTGGAAATTTCGATTTCCAAACCCCATATAAACACAACATATCGATAATATATGTTTACCCTTAGGTGAAGAAGCAATGAAAATATTACGACATCGACTAAGGAAAAAAATTCCTTTTATCATCTAGATCTTGTTTACACACATACAGGGTGGGAGGGGGTTATTCCTTTTACTCCTTTTAACTTAATCATTTTTGATCTCGGGTACTGTAAAAATGTCTGTAAAATGACCGTTAAGGGCATTATGGCTTTTGCTCATCTAAAAATGTCTGTAAAATGACCGTTAAGGGCATTAGAAATTTGAGTTTGGCCGAAATGTTACTGGGCCGAAGTGTTACTACATCGGGCAGGTAGAGAGTTGGACCGTAGGCCACATCTGAGGGTTTCGGGCCGAAATGTTACTGGGCCGAAGTGTTACTTGGGCCGAAGTGTTACGACACGCCTAGTGAGACTAACTATTGTACAACACGATCATATCTAAGAAATGTACAAAACGCCAAGTAAAATGATTCAGATTCAATTCACGTAACTAGAGAAATATTTATAGTTTATCCAATCCAAATGCAAATTTACTCTATGTTTATAGTCTATATGTGTGGTTTTGGTGTAATTTATGATACATATTTAACATTTCCAATTATTTTACATATCAATCTTGGGAGAAATACGTGTCTTTATTTGTCCACTGACGGTTAAACAGATAGGGTGAGTATTGTTCCATAATTTACACATACAAGCAATTTGGTCAAGTATTCTTGTTTTACAATGTCAAGGCTTTGTCAATATTTGATAGTTAAGGTGGAAGCTATGTGAATTACTTTAGTTAGCCTATCATAGAAATCGTTTTATTTAAGGGAAGTGACCGTTGGAAATTAGAGGAAATGAAAATTAATGTGCACACAAGAACAAACAAGTAATCTTAAATTGTTGATTCAGTATAGTGTAGCTTAACTATCTCAATTTACTGACACGTAAAAACGTCTAAGGGCAGAGGACTGTGTGATCTAGGCATAGGTGTGATATCTAGGCATTCGTCAGAATACAATAAAAAAAAGGTTTTGAACGAATAAAATACAGTTTTTATATTTAATTTTAACGAATGTAATCAATCAAGTAAAAGTAGATACGTTACATAATACTTAATGCAGTGTATCATTATTTCAATAACCCGAAATGTTACAAGGAACTGAGAAACACATGATATGTAAGGGTAAAAGATAAACAAATTGAACATTTAGAGATATAGAAAATACTGCTCAAATCTATAACTACGCTATAATAGTGCTATCGCCAACTCATAGCTAAAAAATTAAACTCGAGTGCCAGATTCTTAACTAATATATTGTTTGCACAAAAGTCTAGTTTTCTTCCGAAAGTCCTTTTAGGCAATGAATGTATTTGGATAATGTAAGCACCATAATCCCTGCACAATGGTATTGTGGCAACATTGTAGGTGATGGCGATAGGTTTAAAGGTGTATTTATACTTATGTTTATTCAATTTTTATGTAGGTAGGTATTCTATCAAAATTATAGTTGATAAACACAAAACAATTAGGTTAAATATGATATAAGAGTTTATGAATGGTATAAACCAAAAGTAAGTTCCATAAACAGGTCGTTAGTTACACTTGCCATGACAAGCCATTCCTCTAATGCCAGTGTGCCATTAGCCTTTTGTAAGGACGAAAGTTTAGAAATTGCCACACAACAAAGCTGATAATTTTCTCTCATCATAAGTTTCTACATCACAAAGCTTATAATTCTCTCGCCTTTTGAGTTAAGGACGTACTATGTAATCATTCACGAACGTCAATGTTTAAAAAAATAATTAAAAATTATATTTGGTATAAAACATAAATTCTAAAAAATTCTATTGGCATATTTTATATGTAAACAGTTTAAGGATTTTGTAAATGGACGGTTCAAAGTTTAATCGTGTTACTTTATACGCCTACATTTTGTTAACATCAATAACTGATACTGTAGAATTAACTATAAAGATCATATGGGTTATTAGGTTGAATGCAATTTTAATATTTTTAAGAACACCTACATTTGTACAATCTAAGTAAGACAATCTTGGTTTGCTAAATACAACAAATTTGCTTATTTCTATTTCCTACAATATTATCCTATAACTATGATATTTCAGTGATATCGATACCTTCCAACAAAACGCTGGTAGCCTACAGTAGTTCTTCACATTTCACTATTTTAACACACATTAAATACATAGAATAGATTGTAATTATAGATTTGAACAATATCTTCTAGTACGCTAAAAATAACCATTCCCTTGTATTTGTTTTAAAGCATTTTCCAATAACGGAACTTTTGGCAGACTAAAGAAAACTACTTGACATTTTAATTATCGACTCTCGACAACGGGTGTGTTTCTCTTTTTCGTCCTTCATCCCCCTTCCTTTTCCACCCCTTTCACCCTCCTTCACTTCCAAATATTCGAGCTAATAATTTCTTCTATGTTCCGACGTTCTGTAAATAATGACCAAGTCAGTTAATTGCGAATAGCAACAGCCATCCCCGGGTGGAGTTGGAAAGATAACACTTTAAAATACAGGGTGTCCCATAAGTAAACATCCAAACTCCGGGATATGGTTCTCTGGGTCAAAATAAAGAGAAAATCAAGAATAACATTTTTTCCAAAACCGCTACCTTAACCAGATATTCGCCATTTTGTTTTATTCACATTAACATTTTTAATCTTTAAAGTTTTTCAACCGATCATTATGAAACTTGGTATGTATGTTAAAGTAATAGAGACTCATGCTAGAAAAAAAAAAAATCATCTTGATTCATCATAAAATTTCAAAATGGCGGCCATTTTAATTTTTTAAACTTTAATTTGAAAATGGCAGATTTTATGAAAAAAATTACAAGAACACTTTTATTTACCATTTTTAATTCCCTATCAGACGGTACCTCGTTTCAACGTTCTAAAAGAACGTATAAGAAACATAGGCTAAGGATAGAAAAAGGCTAAGCTAGTCCGGTTTGTCCCATTTTACAACTAAAAGTCGTAATATTTACGCTATTTCTCATTCGATCTTTTTGAGTTTGGTATCGTTTGATAGAGAATTAAGAAAGCCAAATAAAAGTGTTCTTGTCATTTTTCATAAAATCAGACAATTGTTTGTAATTTCAGTTTAATAAATTAAAATGGCCGTAATGTTTTAATATTATAATGAATCAAAATGATTTTTTTAACATGGGTCTATATTATATTAACATACATACCAAGTTGCATAATGATCGGTTGAAAAACTTAAAAGATAAAAATGTTAATGTGAAAAAATGACGAATATCTGGTTAACGAAGCGATTTTGGATAAAAATGTTATTCTTGGTTTTATCTTTATTTTGACCCATAGAACAATTTCCCGGAGTTTGGCTGTTTTGGCACCCGCGTGAAGTTGGCCCCACCATAATGAGCACAAATTATAAAAACATGTCCATAATTTAGTGCTGAATTTGTGCTTCTCAAAGGTATATATAAAAAAAAATTGTGCTCAATTGGCATGACACCATTTTCAACCGATTTGCTCAATGTGGCCGGGCGGATGACGTCATCACTAGCGGCAGTTTTTCCTCATTTACTCGGTTGTTTTTAGAGCACAAATTATAAAAAAACTATATGTTTTTGTAGCACAAAATGAGCACCAAATTTCCATGTATAATACATTGTTAATTCCTTTGGTGGCGGGCTGAACGTGAAGTTAGCCCCGCCAACAGTTTTTATAATTTTTTGTTGTGTTATTGTTGAGCACAAATTTTTATATATACCTTTGAGAAGCACAAATTCAGCACCAAATTATGGACATGTTTTTATAATTTGTGCTCATTATGGTGGGGCCAACTTCACGCGGGTTGTTTTGGCTGCTTTCACGACACCCTGTATAGTTTATGTATAAGAAAAATGTACATCTTTAGTAAGAGGATTCCTGTGTACTTACATAGGCTGAGTACAAAAACATCACAATTTCATTAAAGTATTTTCTCGTAATTTTTTATAGCCAAACTAATACATTATAATCAATCTATAACAAATTAATACAGCAATATAAAATATGCCTATAAATAGTAGTGGTATATTACTAACTTCCTGCACAGGCTAGTTTCTATTCTCATGCTTGCTATGGTCACTTATATATTTTTATGTTTTTGTATAGTGTAAAGATAATTAGTCTACTTTATCCAAATGTTCGTTGATTATTAATTTTGTTGTATTTATATTTGCACGTCATCTTCACATATCAAAATTAGTGCAAATTAGTTATGCTGTTGAAAGAGAAATAAACAGTGAATCCAGACATCGTGATATTTTACGTCACATAAGAAGACGCAGTTCATAACTAGCTAGCCATTTATAAATTAAGTTTACTTATACAGGGTGATTGATATAAGTGTGCCAGCTGTTTTATTTGAAAACTATAAGATATATAAAAAAGTTAAATGGTAAATGCCTTGGATTTTTCACTTCAAAATTATAGTCAAGTCGAAAAAAATATTTTAGCCGCCATTTTTCCAATATGGCCGCCAACTTAGATTTTCATTTTATGATGTAGTCAGGTAGAAAATTTAATTTTTAGACGATTTCACTCTTGTGTTCTTTTTCATAAACCTAACCGTTTCAAAAATATTATCGGTTAAAGTTGTGAAATTTCGAATAGTTTTCGAATAAAACAGCTGGCATGCTTGCTTAGGCCTTTATCGAAACTCTTTCTCATGCCGAAATTTCATAACTTTAACCATTATTATCTTTGAAACGGTAAGGTTTATGAACAAAAAACACAAGAGTAAAAGTGTCTTAAAATTACATTTTCTACCGGAATACATCATAAAATACAGGGTGTTCCATAAGAAAAATCAAAGTTGGCGGCCATATTGGGAAAATGGCGGCTAAAATATTTTTTTCGACTTGACTATAATTTAAAAAATAAAAAATCCAAGGCACTTACCATTTAACTTATTTTGATATCTCTTATGGTTTTCGAATAAAACAGCTGGCACACTTATATCAATCACCCTGTATAGTGTAACGCTGATGCGAAGGTGTTCAATCACATGTCTCACTACAATTAACTTACAGCAAACATGTAAAGCAAAGCATTCCACAAAACATTTAAGTAAACTCAGAGAGCTTACGTACTTCGCCAAAAGTTTCTGAAAGTCTGGAAAGCCTAACGATCAAACTTGATTTGCAATACGACTCAGATAAGTAAGACGCATTTCTCTGAGGAAAATAGAAACTGGGTGTTATTACAATATTGCACCATTAGTATCTATTTATGTATTACAGTTAACTCTGCATTTTTAAATTGGATTTAAATTTAAGTTGTTTGTAGGCTAGTGGAAACTACCAGTATACGGTTAAAAAAAATAAATCAGTACAATCAATGACCAATAAGAAATAAAAAATTACAATGAATTGATGCTAAATAATCGGGACTAATTTGTAGAGCTTTGGTAGGGCAAGGTACGGAACACTACATCGAGAGGTACAGTAATTCTTTTAAGTGTTTTAGATTTAGAGTTATTAATAACACATATTTACCATAATTCATTTATGCGTTTTTATCTTGTATTTCCTACAGGTAAAAGGTTTTAACATTATAAAAGTTACAATAGTTTTGTGGTAAATTTTCTAAATCCTATCCTACCATATAGGTAACAATATCTATAAAAGAAATTGACTAAAAATGGGGAATTAGAAATTTAAAATTCTTAATTCTTAATCTTAATTCGTAAAAAATACCTAAAAAGGTAGAGTCTTATTGTAGAAGTGTATGGTTATGCGTCTTATGTTAAGAGTTAATTTTACTGTGAATCACAATTATTCATGTTCTCATTCTGCATTTTCATTGTTTTTTTTTTAACCATCCATATTCTGAAACGTCCAGAAATTCACATATAATTATGGTGCAATATATTTGCGTGATTTTGGGTCGTAAACCAAAAAATAAAGAGAAAACAAATTATAATTTTTTTATATATTTTTTTTAGTTTGTATTATTTAAGTTCGAGGACGAGATTACCAAAGTACAATTCAAATCTCATCCATCAGTATCGTATTTTACGGCATAAATATTTCACTGTAAGAAGCACTGAAGCTTTATATGAAATAAACTCATTGTTGTAAAACGTTTAGGTAAAATAATACCATGTAGGTAAGCATGTGTTACTTTTCTGAAAGTGAACTGGGAGGAGGAAATAAATAAAAGAATAAAACACGTGGTCCATTAAAAGATACAGAGTGGATACTGCGCCAAAAGACATATCAGTTTCCTATGAGACAAAAAGTATGTCTCCTATCTCCTTGACCATAAAAATAGTGTCTCTAACTTTTACACAACCCCTAATCCTACAACGGTTCTAGATTGTGACAGTTGTGTATATACAAATAAAACTTGCAACGTTTATTATTTTAAATGTACTAGCAAATTCATTTTGAAACCATATAAATTTGATTAAATGTGTAAATTTAGAGTATAGATAACGCAAATACTTAGAAGTTTGTGTACTTGTACGTTGGTGAACTCTGATAAAGGACTTAAAAATCCCATAAATTTTAAATATCTTATATTAACATTGTAGACATTTATAAATTTGTTTTTTATACTGTGTACAAATCGAAAAATATAATTATTTTCATAAATAAAAGTTAGTAATAATAAGAAAAAAGCGCATAATGTTATTTTTATATGCGACCTCCAATTAATGTTAGTAAAATAGAAATTACCCCTAAAAATGGAAACCAAAGCAAATCTTTTTATGATGAGTGTTTTTTATTGTCATTTAATCAATATGAACGTTGAAGTCATAATGTAAAAAAAAAACACACACTAAACAAAACGATTTAAAATTGCTCAGCCATACTTTTATTACAAGTGTTCTCCATAAATGAAGTGTCGTTCGATCTACTATTATTTTAATGCAAATTTATTATTATTATTAAATTTATATTTATACCATTCTTATAAAAGAAGTGTTGTGAAATAAATGCTCAGTCAAGGCGGAAAACTCTGATACGCACGTTAGAGTTCGGACTGGGCGAAACAATTCTCAGGGCATAAGGATATCTGTCTTTTCACATATTTATTTTTTTTAATATTTAAACAATACGTAATAATTCGATTGTTCTTTGTAAATGCGATAGTTTTTCTACAACTTTCATTGCTAAGTGAGTAGTTTAATCATTTTACAAGATCTTAATTATTGTATTTTCTTAAAAGTTGACATTTCAAATCTGATTCATATTGAAATAATTTCCAAGTAAACATCATTACAATATCAGCAAGGTAAATGTTTATGAAATTTAACCTTACTTCTAAATTACTTCGCTTGAAAGTTTTTCCAAGGTTTTTTGGGGAACCAATGAACTGTACTGATACAAAAGGCTATGCTACTTTTGATTTGATTAGGCATTGTTAATATATTTAGTCTTTGTGCTAATTGAATTGTTTGTAAGAGTTAAAGTATTGTAAAGTTAACCAAGCACCTTCTCACTAAGTCATTAATTCCATTCCGTTAATAATACTATCAAGGGAGTGTCAAACGCACGGCCTCAATGTTTTGTAAACATTTCAGCGTTTAACCTTTCACTTTGAGTTCCACATAAAAACATGTTGTATTGCTCTCAAACAGATAAATTACGAGTTTGCGTGAATTGTTTACAATTCGTTATCTTTGGGGCGTTTTGTTAAACACGAAACTAGTCAGATAATCAGAAACTTATTTCTGCTAATGCAAATTAATTGGTTCGATTTTAACAAACCATATAGTATACAATTATATTCAAGCTAATTAATTTGTTTTATTTTACTTGTAATATTTTATTTTGCTGGTGGACAGTGAAAATTAGCAAGAAGTAGAAGAACCCTATAACTCGTTTCCCTAACAGTAACTGTGGATACAGTATCTGGCAATTTAATTTAAACGTAAATGATTATATTATGATATTTATAAAAACTTCAAATTACTAATAACACGACCAACCCTGTGGGTTTACGCAGATGCAACAAAAATTTTAGCCGCGTCTGTAAAACCAACAAACCAAGACAAGGACAGTAATACAACTGTCTTTAGAGTAAACAGTGTTGGAGCCTTTTAAGAAAAATGCACATAACCATTTATCTAAATTTAAATATATACACATAAACATAATGTACTGAGTTCATTTATAAAACTGCATACAATATCTAAGTCTTCTCCAAGTGGTGAAAAGCTTAATTTACCTAACCCGCCATGTTAAACTTCCCTATCCTAAGCGTGATGTATACAACTTCCTTACTTCTCGAGTGATGTAAAGTATCAAAAAACTCACTCGGTGATGTAATGAAACCCATTTAAATAACATTGAGTGGATAACTTAAAAAATATAACTCTATGGAGCCAACGACGTTTAACGCTAGAAATCAGCTGTGTGCTTGAATTTTATTGTTATGTTTTGAAGAATTTTCCTAAACTAGCTTTTGTTTGTAAATGAACCTTACTGTTATAAGATGAGTGAAATGGGTAATGAAAAATATTGTTCGTAACCTCCTGTATTGTCGGGTCAGGTAAAATCTTGTACGTTACACGTTACGCAAGAGCGTGTTTACATCACTTAGGTAAATTATGCAACTCGCTTCGCTCGTTGCACAACTTTCACCTGCGTGATGTAAAAACGCTCTTACTACACTTGTAATGTAAATAGCTATTATTCGAGGCTTGTTCAGAATAATTTTAGGGCTATTGTATTATAAACTATTTACAACTAAGGAACTATTGAATTACTATTAAGTGGAAATGATCAATGAACACTATACAAATCATCTGATTTATTAAAATAAAACTTTTAATCTTAAATTACAATGACTCGTTGATTGGACTTAAAAATAATGATAATAAAAATAATGATAATTTTAAGGGGGAGAGGCTGATTAAAATGTGCACTTAAATACAACAAAACAAATAAGTGGCCGGATAAATAGCTTACGAAGTATTACAGTGAATCTATATCGTACAAAATATAAATATTTATAAAGATTTACTTTTGGCAAAGCTTGTAGTAGGCTTACACATATTTGTAAGTAAATGTAAATGTCCATATGTAAATGTTTTAAGTGCATGCACCTAAGGGATGAAGAATAATTACACAACAAAGATTGTGTTGCCTTAATGATATTATAACTATCTGCACCAATAAATTATAAAGTTGAAACTGTTTGTATTTTGTTAAATGTCCTGTTAAATGTCCATTTTTTACAGTAAAATGCAATCGTTTTTAAATATAAAAGCCCTACTAGTCATGATAAAAATAATATTTGTCTTGTGGTTTTAAAATGTTTTACCTCAACTGACAATCCATGTAAACTGATCTGTTTGGAGATCAAAAGTGAAGTGCCTTTTTCGATTATGTAGCAACATGGACCAGTCGGTGGTGGCTGTATTAAATTGACGAATTTAATAACCAAACTAAATTAAAGTAACCAATCTGAACTTATACACGTAGTAAGGCAGATCAGAAACCCCGAGTGTATAAATTACCAGGATGTTATGCGTGAATGGCTATTTGATAATCAATAGAAGGTTGTCGCCTATAGGAAGGATTTGGTTAACCAGAGCCAAGCCAGGCATCTCGGATATTGGATATATTGTCCCTAGCTGACCATCGTTATCAAATGGCTACCGAAGATTCATAAGCATTATCAAATCTCGTATTGTTTGTCGCCAACCAAAATTATTGCAAGAGATTGTACTATTTGAGGAGAAGATTAGTAATCCAAATACCGTTGTAAGTCAAATACTTTACTCACGAATCGTTTCTTACATATTAAATCTTCATATTCATGATAAACTTTTACTATTTATTCAATTACCGTATGTCTTGTATTATTTATGTCTTGTTACTCCTAGGTATAAGTAGTTTTTTTCACTGTCTTAGAGCTTGCATGTATCCCTATTGTATTGTTCATCAGTTTTGCATTGTTACTTAGTTTTAGTATTTAGTCATGATGAGTATCTCACTATATTGTAATTCTTATTGTAAATTGGTGAAATCCGTTGGCAATAAATAAATAAATAAATAAATGACGACTTTAAGTATCTAAATGTAAAAAAGTTGGTAAATAAATAACATAATGGCTAAGTACTAGGAATTTATAACACTAAGTATGTAGTTATTGATTTAAGTTATACTTCAATAATGTAACTTATACTGACTCTAGCATCTATAGCAAAATTATAATCTTCAGGCAATCCACCACATTATGACTAAGGGTGAGGATTTTTAAGGGAGACTTCTGTAGATATGGCTTGCTATTTTAAACAATGATTTCTGTCCGGTGGTAAAACATTTTGTAATTACTGACGAACAATAAAAAGTGTTAAGGAACTATGGTAACAGTAGTTTCCAATCAATGTAGAATTTTCCCTGAATTAACACTGAAAACACCATCACAAATCACATCATAACTCGATTGTTGTTGTTATTCATGTTAACACGGATGGTTAATCATTGAGTTTTAATCATGCTTATTTGGTAAAAATAACCTTATATTTGTTAAGCATTGTGCTAGTTGTAGTATTTGAAAAATGCAGGGTATAATCTGTTAATTTTACTGTTATTGTTTTGATAAATTGCCACGATTCTTAATTCACTAATTTTATAATCACTGTATTAGTATTTACCGAAAAATCTATGAAATCTTCAAACTTAAGTGTTGTAAAACTAAATATATCTCCGTATAAAATAGGTTTTCCTACAGTTACCTAACAATGTACATGTTCTCTCACTGATTTGAGAAATCATAGTGGCCAATTCGCTCATCAGTGAGACAATGTTAACATTGTCTCACTCTAATTTACATTGTCTCACTCCAGATTTGCAACGTGAAGGCACGAAATATTGAGCGCGTAACATGCAGACAAGGTCGTATACGCGCGAAATACGTTGGCAGCACTGGCTGTAAATCAGCTGGTCAGCTGTTGTACTGTTGTTGATCGTGTTGATTAGTCGTATTGAAAGTTCACTTCTGTGTAAAAATATGCCACGTTTCTTTACTAATTTATTTGTTTTATTGTAAATGTAGGAAAAATATAATGTGCAACTCGAGTGCAAAGTGCAATTGCCTCACTCGAGAAACCATTCCTCACTCGCCTATGGCTCGTGAGTAGGGATTTCTCTCGAGTGAGTCAATTGCTCACTTTGCTCACTAGCTGCACAAATAACGATTTTGTAACCTATCATCTAGTCTACACGTTCTTTTTAATTATCTATGGGCTCAACTGGTCTATTGGAATTCTGATCAAGAGGCCTGAGTTCGATCCACGACAATTTGCTATGTGACTATTCTGAAGTCCAGTGATTATGAACCCTCCCTAAGCTATTGATCCACATATTAAGTAAAAGCTCTAAGGTGTGATCAATTATTTTTGTCTTTAAATTGGAGATTCGTCTCCATGGAAGCTGTAACGAAATGATCATAAAGCAATGTCATGGAACTGTGCTCTGGCAGCTGGCCTTTGATTTTGCAAATATTGCATCGAGCATAATTTTGTACATTGTAATCAAAATAATGTAAAGCCATTTAAATCTTAAATGTAAGTATAATCTAAAAATTGTTTCTATGTCACAGAACTTTAACTCCGAACGGAGTTAGGGGTAGAAATTGTATTTAAATGCGTAACCAAACACAAATATATAAAAAAAAACTTATTACCAACAACGTGGTCTAAAATTCCGATCTTACATTTACACAAATGAAACTTTAAAAATTGTGTTGGCCAATAACTCTTCCTATAAAACAATGAACTAATATTTTAAAGTTAATTTCGACCCAAACTGGATTTGAAGATCACAATGAGTGGCGTTTTTGTTTTGACATACTTTCATGTAAGATTTGTAAGCCTCTAATATATGTAGTTAAGCACATTTATTGAAATCCCAATAAATTTTTACAGTCACTGTGATTAATGGAGCTTATATGCTTAGGAGCTACTGAACCAAAAATAAGTTTTATAGTATAAGTGGTGTTAACACACTGCTTAAGCCATTGGTAGTAGATTATTTAGATTTCATAACCTTTGAAAATTGGTTTTGATTTGTTATTTAGATATTATGAAACAAACAATTATAAATTTAATCCACAGTAAAGCTTATATGGAAAGCTTCTCTCAGAGGGTATTTAAAAATCTTACACATTTTTATAAATTATGATATGATGAAAGTTGTGTATTGTTATTGTCAAATTATGAATCTATTGTAATTCACTAATGCCTGCTAATGTAGTCAATTCGGATTATACCAGGTATTTTTTCATAATTTACCATTATCTAATTGACTATATTCTTATACCTTTGTTTAGAAACTGATTTTTAAGTTAGGTTTCATATTGTTAAGTAATCCGCATTTAATTTTACACCTTACAGCTTATTAATATCATCGTTAATTATTGATTACATCAACGTAAAAAAAATAAATGATAGTCTTCCATATTGTTTCTACCATAGGAGGACATGAATGTTATCCTCATGAATTATGGATACCACTCAGTTTCGGCGTGAAATTATCCAATATAAATGAATACAACAGCGGTATTATACCCGCTCTATATTCCTGTTGACGATACTTCATAATCCAGTTTGCCTTATTTCCGCTTAAGCTTATTTTGTATAATATTAAATGATGGCACATTTCATCTTGATGTATGACGAGTAAGTAGGACATCATCGTACAGTTTGTGTATTAACATCAGTAGATAGTATTAAAGAATTAAATTTCATCTTATTATCCTTTGTTGTTAATGTGTTGAATTAGAATGATTTATTGTGAATGCTGTTTAAGTTGTCAGCTGAGGCTGATACAAATACACAAATCGTAAATGGATACTTTAGTTTACATGTACAAACTTTGCTCTGATAATCACTCTAAGACCAATTATACATTTAAAAAAATACTTCACTACTACTTTAAATGGGGGATATTCTGACATTTTTAAGGAAATATTTTTGTAAAAATCCAATCAGACAAATGGAAATTCGCTAGTCTGCAGGATTGCTACCGTGAGGATAATTCTATGTTAGCATATAATCAAGCCTGACAAATGTTGTATCCTAAAATAAGCGTGGAGAATATTAGAGGTTCAGTAAAAAAATGAATGCTATGTTATGTAAGCTACGATATCCAAACACAGTCATGTCCAGAGCCGACGATTGTGCAGTGACCAGTGCAACCCAGACTTAGTATACTTGTTTTGTATTCAAAATTCTTTTTGTATATTATTCTGTGTGTACCTACGCATCAAATTTTTAAAGAAATTGAACTCTGGAGCTTTATCTATAACACTTGATCACTTGAATCTATCAACACTTAAAACTACGTCTAACTTAAAAGTGTACTAAACTATCCTTGAGATATCCAAATAAAAATTTGATTACAACAATGTGCATACTTTCGTACAGCTCATACAAAAATTATAATGATAGAGGCGCGTAGTAGAACAAAGACCTAGTTTGGGTATTGTCCTTGAAATGAAATCAAATGGTCTTTAACTTTTTCTATTTGCACAGTTATTTTTCTTTTTACCCTCATGGGCAATGTCCTCGGAATAGATTAAGGGGAAATGATATCTTGCAAACAAGAAAAAATTGTATACATAGACGAGAGCCTTTGTATTGACTAGAGCTGGGAATGAACTAAACATTTTGGGAAGTAGAATTTATAAAAGCCTTAAAATTAAATATGAAGGATAATGTTTTCCCATTTTGGTTATAAAAGGGAAGTATATTATAATTAAAAACACCACGGTGTAATTGATGTTATACTTATATTAAAACTAAAAAAAAGTAAAAATAAATTGTGTAGATTACTTACCGCTTCCAGGAACGTAAATGTTGAGTCTTAAACAGTCCTCGCTTTGGTTTTGGAGAGAAGGTATCAGCCTGAGAAGTTTGAGGTAGCGAGACCTCGGCATCACCTCCAAGGCCTCCGTCTCGTTGCTGATGTCTGGCAGTGCCTGAGGACACACAGGAGGGGCGGAGTCCGCCAGCCGGATGCCGGTCCATGGGGGTGGAGGTTGAGGAGGGCGGAATCTTCTGAACTCTGTCGGAGGCGCGGCGTACGGAACTCCGTAGAAGATCTCCACAGGCTCTCGTGAGTTTGAGCTCTGAATAATCTGAAACAAGGGAATTCATCAATGATAAGTTATCTATTTGAATCTGATGGCAAGTATTGTAACTCCATATCGCGGTTTGCAGGCTTTTATAATTAATTTTTATAACATTGATTGCAGGAATTTCAAGAAATATATATTTCCAACTCAATCGTTTTCCTTTGTCAATCAGGGAATTCCTTTGCTAATACGGATAAATCATGGAAGATATAATGCCAAACGCTGATCAGTTCAAAGGCTCCCGTGAAGGTTAATACAGGTTTCGCCACCATGCAGACATCCTTAAACGGTCTATGGGTTAGGCAAAAGTCTGGAACCCCCCAGTTGACTTTTTAATGCATTGCAGTAGGAAAACCAAACTCGGAACATATTTACAACATGAGAAATTGCACTTTTTCATCAAAGTTACAACTTTGCCCCAGCCCCCAAAATGAGGTATTTTCGGGTCAGCCCCCAATTTTCAAACGTAAACACCTATCATGTGACCCCTCATTTTAAAGGGTTTCTCAAGACAAATTAAATGGCGCATACTAGAGGTCAATATCGCACCCCTAATCAAAATGGCAGCCAATTTAATTTAAGATGAGCAAGCAAGTCTGGAAACCCCCAGTTAACTTTATAACTTGTGGCAGTGGGAAAACCAAACTCGACACATGTTTACAACATAAAAATTCACTTTTTCATTAAAGTTAGAACGTGTACCCGGCCCCCAAAATGGGTTGTTTTGGGGGCAGGCCCAAATTTTCAAACGTAAACACCTATCATGTGACCCATCATTTTAATGGGTTTCTCAATACAAATTAAACGGTGCAAACCAGAGGTCAATATCGCACCCCTAATCAAAATGGCAGTCATTTTGAAATATCCCCTATTAACTTTTTAACAGGTTATAGCAGGAAAACTAAACTCAGCATACTTTTATAAAAAAAGAAAAAAATTCACCTTTTGGTCAGTATTAAAATATTAAATTTTTAAAGTCATCTTAAATAATTAAAATGGCTGCCATTTTGATTAGTGGTGCGATATTGACCTCTGGTTTGCGTCATTCAATTTCTCTTGATAAACCCTTTAAAATGAGGGGTCATAAGATAGGCGTTTACATTTCAAAATTTGGGACTGCCCCCAAAATACCCCATTTTAGGGGATTGGAAAAATTTGTAACTTTGATGAAAAAGTACAATTTCTTATATTGTAAATATGTACCGAGTTTGGTTTTCCTACTGCAACGCGTTAAAAAGTTAACTGGGGGGGTTCCAGACTTTTGCCTAACCCTGTATGACGTCAGCCGAGAGTTTCGTCAAAGATCACAGACAAGACACGTAAAGAAAAATAACATGCCAGGCTTGTTGCCATTGTGTTTATGTTTACCAGGTAGCATTTGGCCAAACAGGCTCTATTTACATGAACTATTTAGAGCTGATCGGAGGTTGGTGAGTAATGAATCTGAAATTACCAGCAGCTCAAGGGCTAAACTATGCAGTTTGATTAAACCATTTATGAAAGATTGTAAATACCAACCTTAAGTGGTGTCACTAATTCTAGCAGAATTAAAGTGGCTTTCACGAAGGTAAATAATATAAATCTAGTAATTGAGCAAAGCTTACAATCCCTAAACGATGACAATTGTTTGGAGTTTAAAATTTAAACTCCAAACAATTGAGAAATGCCAAACGTTGTTTTAAACTGAAAATCCAACTGTCATTTCCATGTTCAGCAAAGGTCATCATTCAACATTAGACAGTTAAGTAATTTTGCAAGTATTCATCAAACAAGTTGTTTTTTATGTTGTATGTAATCTTCATTTAAATTTTACTCTTTCCAGCAATAACCTATCTTAAAACAAGATGTTACGCTAATATGAATAATACATTAAGTTGCATAACATTGAATTAAATATTAGGGTAAAATGTTAATCGTTATTTACGCTAGCATGGTATATATTTACATGCATCCTGGCAGTATAATTATGGTGGAAATTGAAGTTTTAATGTAAAATACTTAAGATTGTCAGTATAATTTAGGACTACTAGTTTACGTATTTCAGTTTTATACAATGTAGTTTTAATTTCAAACAATAAAAACTCCAGCTAACTTCTTTTTTTATTTACCGCATTCAAAACTATAGTTTCATAAAAACACACCTATTATGATTCAAGAATTATTACGTTCAACAAAATATGGCTCAATTAGTACCCAAAACCAGAAAAAGGAAATTAAGTTGTTCTAAAGCTATGTGGCAAAAATGAAACCTCGAATGTATGAATATTGCATTCAATATGTTGTATAACAATTAAAGGGTTGGTTGGACACAGTGTTAAATTAATAATTACATTAAGAATATAATAAAGTAATAAATAAACACACACTTTACATTGCATTGAAATAGACCCTTTCAATAATGACATTAAGCTTCGTTAACTAAGAGCTATGTAATAAAACAGTACCCTTGCTGCTATCCTTATTTACTTTAACAAGATACTTTAACAATGTTTGATCATTAGTGAGCTTCTGGTATAAATATCAATATTTTACTGAACGACCTTTCCCAAACCAATCTACCTGATTCTTTAACTCTTTTAACGTCGATGATGCTTAGGAAAATACATTGTGCACAATGCCTGTGTTAAAAAATGCTAACATCGATATTTGAGTGAACTTGATTGTTCTTCAACTTGAGGAAACCTGATGCCCATTGTTTGCAAAAGCAAATAAATCAGAGTTAACCACCATCAAACCCTTAAGGGACCTGACTTCCCTACTTAATCAAAGATGCGGTTATCCTGCTGAATACCTTTATGTTACTGGTAGTCTTTTTTGGCTATAGTGTTTTAACAAGCAACCAAGTTCTGAAAAGATAAATCAATTATGGGGATCTTTAAAGGATTTGGGAAATTAAAAGAGCTGTTAAGAGGTTCTTAATCATAATCAGAGGCTTAATATGTTTATCAGTGATATCCAGTGGTCCAGTTTTATGCAAAAAATTACAAAATACAATAGAAACAACCAGATTGTTTATTGTTCGTTATTTTTTACTGTCTTAGCCATAATTTAATATATGTTCATCAACAATGTCTAAACATTTGAGGCTGAGTATAGTAAAAACGTCAACGGTTTAAGAGTACAAAGAGGTGTCTTGTGTAAAAGAATAAAACACAATGAATACCTTATTACCTTCATTGTACTAGCTGGCTGAAACGAGTTCTCTTTCACATTAGCGAGTGTAGAAACCCCTTATTAAAATCTTTTGAGTAACAGGTGATAAACTCCACACAAGTTTGTGGGGATTTAAGATAACATTCGCCGATCTTCTGGCACCAACTTTGATGAAAATTTGCCCCTCTCCAAAGTAGTTACCGAGCGAAACTAACTTCAAGGTGCTCTTTGATATCTCGTGGTTGGAAGAGTAAAGCGTAAACTGAAAACTCTTTCAGTTATAGAGAATTTTAATGAGTTATTACTTTGTATTTCAAGAGTATTAGCTATGGCTTGGATATCCTTTCCGCCTTGAGAACTGCTCGGGTGGTGTTTAATGTACCGTAGTCGTCTTACTCTTGGGTTGATATTTCAAACAACTTCGGTATCATTGTACAATGTTAATGTTAAAGAGCTTTTGAAGGCATATACTGTTGATATTATAATGTCTTGATTAGAATTTTCGTCTTGGTGCTATTGCACGAATATATAAATACGTCTTCCAACACTTTCCGATATCCTTTCATCTTGCAGTAAACACACCGTTAATAGAAATTGAAAAATTTTGAAGGGTAATCTTAGATTTATTCGGCCAAATTAAGTGTTGTAGTATAACTTTGATTACTGTCAAAAGTTGTTGTATTCTGACACTTTCATTGAAAACATAAACAACACAGTACTTATTTATTTATATAATCAATTTCAGCCTTTTATATTTATAAATTATTTAGTTATATTTATAAAAGTAGGCCTACTGTGTTTTTTTATGTTTTCTAAGGTATTATATGGTCCCCAAAAGAATTGAGACAACTCAATCAAACCCTTAATCTTTTGACTAAGGATTTGATAGAGTTGTCTGAATTCTTCTGGGGACCAAATAATACCTTAGCATAAGGACAGCATTTTGACATTCTGTCTCCAAAAAACTTAACTAATGTCTTGGGCCTGATAATGACCAGTTTAAATGGCTGAAATTGATAGCTCTTTTAAAACATGTTATACATATTCATCGTCTTGAAAATGTTTGCGGTGTAGCTATATCGGAATGTGTTGGATGTTTAATCTTCCTTTATATATAGTAGCCCTATTATTCTATGTTTCATATTAATACCAAAGTAATATTTTTACACCTTAAGATAAAATAGCTGATTCCTTATATGGGAAATTCGCTAACGAACACCCTTAATAACTTTATGAATGCTGACATTTAAAATATATTTATTATTCTTGAAAATATTGTCAATATTACCTAGATAAGTTTAAATCCAAACAAATACCGATCTATGAAATGGATATTGGTCATAATGTGTGCTTTGCTGCATCACGGTACGACGTGTCTCAGTTATTCTTATTCTCCCTAACAACTGTCTAAATCGACATTTTGATAATTTTATGAACACTTTACTTTCTTTTATGACTGAAGACATTCAAATTATTATCCTTATACAAGAACTAATCAATGCCAGCAAAACATTGATCTAAAAAACTCTGTTAATGATGTGATATTTCGGGAAATGTTCATTATGCTTTGCTCCAGTGCAGTGTGTATAACATTTCTAATTCCCCGAACTGTTATATTAACTGTCTAATTGACAACAGTGCTTGGGGTGCATAAACAATTATTTGCACTTCTATGTGATTAACCGATATTACCAGTGTATAGGTTTAACTTTTGTTAGCTTTGTTACTTGTTTAGCTATGACAAACTAAAAATATAAAGTAATGGACCAGCGAATTTAACGCAATTATTGTTTTGCAAATTAAGAACTGGTATGGTGTTTTGATTCGTGATTTTATTTACATTATTTACTTTATCTGTACACTATCAGTTTTTAAGATGTACGCTTCGTTATCTTTGAAATATTATTTTTAAATGCTGATATAGTTATTGTTGTTTGGAACTCCATTGTTTGTACTAGTTGCAAATTTGAACAAACAAGGAGTATGAATTATTTTAAGACCAAAGCCCTAAAGCGAACAAACATTTAAACACGGAGGTTAGAACTTTTAACAATTAGGTTTGGTTAAAACATAGTAAGACAGCAGGTAACCAACAGGAACATTCGCGTATATAATATGGAGCTTTGTTATTCCAAACTAACTGTCTGACGTGACATCAAAGGAGAAATGTGTACCGTCAAAAGAAGAGCGAACTGGATAATGGACTTATTTAACTACCTTCGTGGCCAAAATCCAATTTATACTTACGTGTAACGCAATAGTAAATAGCCATCACAACTCAAAAGATACTTCATCATTGACTATTTATATTCTTACTAATATTGCTACACAATCAATATAAAGAAATATTGATATTAATGTTTTACAAGTGATTTCAAAGATGCTGAACATATTTGTTATGAAGGTAAAGTAACCTTTCTCTTGGTAGAAGAGATCTTGAAACAAAAAGAAATCTAGAATAAACAGTACGCTGTCCAATTCCTTCGTTATGGAATAAATTGTACCTTGTCAAAAGGAAACAATGATATAAGTCTTATTATGTAATCTTGTCAAGAACCCCTTACATTGTTTATTCCTTGTTATGGTACATTTCACTGTGGTAATATTAATACATAATTTATCTACCAACATATTAAAACTACTTATTCTTATTAAGAATAATTGTACATTGAAACTTTTGATAAAACTGCACTTATAATGTTGCCACCTTCAAAACAGTACATAAATATAGCAGATAATAATTGATTATCAATTTCGATCGCACTTTCATATGAGATGTTCTTGATCAAAGTGTTATCACACGTTTTTCACTTAAGAGTCTTAAGAGGAACTAAGCTTAGTTGGCTAATTAGTTAAGAATACTGTACATATTTTGCTCGTGATCATAATAGTTCGTGAAATTTCTAGGAAACTATTTTAATTTCGATTTTATGAAATCACAAAACAACAAAGCAGTATCTGTGATTTTTCCCTAAGCTTACGCCAGAGAATTAAATCTGAATGTCCTCAAATAGATGTGTGTCACAGGGTTTTGGTGAATAAATTCGCTAATAGATTTCGGCATCTCTTAACAGAATAAAAAAAAAAATATAATGAAAATTAGTCAATCATAATTAACACTAAATATCAACTCAACGACAGGTACTTGAATGGATACCAAAAGATCAATTAAAACGTACATCAAATACCATCTACTCAGTTCTTTGCACGATGACATGAGAAAAGATCCTTGCAACCAAATTTAAAACCTTAATTGTCAATTACGACTACTCACCCCTCTGACTGGGTCTGTCTGGGTGTCTACTATACGTGAGCTGTAGCGAGGGCCCGACTCCACAGGCCCCACTAGCTACGTACTCTATACTCTAAGACTCACCCCTCTGACTGGGCCTGTCTGGGTGTCCACTATACGTGAGCTGTAGTGAGGCCCCTATTCTAAGAGCCCCACTAGTTCACTAGCTACGTACTCTATACTCTAAGACTCACCCCTCTGACTGGGCCTGTCTGGGTGTCCACTATAAGTGAGCTGTAGCGGGGCCCCGGCTACACGGGGCCCACTAGCTACGTACTCTATACTCTGCTACTCACCCCTCTGACTGGGCCTGTCTGGGTGTCCACTATACGTGAGCTGTAGCGAGGGCCCGACTCCACAGGCCCCACTAGCTACGTACTCTATACTCTAAGACTCACCCCTCTGACTGGGCCTGTCTGGGTGTCCACTATACGTGAGCTGTAGTGAGGCCCCTATTCTAAGAGCCCCACTAGTTCACTAGCTACGTACTCTATACTCTGCTACTCACCCCTCTGACTGGGCCTGTCTGGGTGTCCACTATACGTGAGCTGTGGTGAGGCCCCTATTCTAAGAGCCCCACTAGTTCACTAGTTACGTACTCTATACTCTGCTACTCACCCCTCTGACTGGGCCTGTCTGGGTGTCCACTATACGTGAGCTGTAGTGAGGCCCCTATTCTAAGAGCCCCACTAGTTCACTAGCTACGTACTCTATACTCTGCTACTCACCCCTCTGACTGGGCCTGTCTGGGTGTCCACTATACGTGAGCTGTAGTGAGGCCCCTATTCTAAGAGCCCCACTAGTTCACTAGCTACGTACTCTATACTCTGCTACTCACCCCTCTGACTGGGCCTGTCTGGGTGTCCACTATACGTGAGCTGTAGCGAGGCCCCTATTCTAAGAGCCCCACTAGTTCACTAGTTACGTACTCTTTACTCTGCTACTCACCCCTCTGACTGGGCCTGTCTGGGTGTCCACTATACGTGAGCTGTAGCGGGGCCCCTATTCTAAGAGCCCCCCTAGTTCACTAGTTACGTACTCTATACTCTGACACTCACCCCTCTGACTGGGCCTGTCTGGGTGTCCACTATACGTGAGCTGTAGCGAGGGCCCCAGCTACACGGGGCCCACTAGTTACGTACTCTATACTCTGATACTCACCCCTCTGACTGGGCCTGTCTGGGTGTCCACTATACGTGAGCTGTAGCGGGGCCCCAGCTACACGGGGCCCACTAGTTACGTACTCTATACTCTGCTACTCACCCCTCTGACTGGGCCTGTCTGGGTGTCCACTATACGTGAGCTGTAGCGAGGGCCCGACTCCACAGGCCCCACTAGCCACATGGTCGCCACGACACACAGCCACGCTGCCATTCCACATCATTCACGGCCATGCTTCTTCTGTCCTCTGTACTCCAGGCTGCCCATCACCACCAACTCATATCCAGTCCTCTTCTTTCTCTCCGAAAATACTCCTTTAGCATGACACTTCGTCCATCGTGTTTCAATGCCTGTAAAATAAACACAACTATACATATACACCTCACTAGAAATTATATCAAGATCATGGGTGTTTAAACAACAAATCCTTTTACCGTTTAGTAACGGTGATAATTATACGTTTTCACTAATGGAATAAGATGAAGAAAAAGATAAGTACCTATATAAAATGTGTATTCTAAACCCTTAACGGAGATATTTGAAGTGGTTTATATTATGCAATACGTTTTTCGACGTTATTGGCGATTGCTTGTTTATCTTCATTCGCACATTTTCATAAAATTTAGTAAAGACTTTTATTGCCTCATTTGCTGTTATATTTAAGTACAACTGTTTTGTTGTCTTCATAGGAGCAAACCCAACTAATCATTTGGGCTTGGATCTAAAGTTGAAATTCCTCTTATTATGAATTTGTTTAAATAAATACTGATGAAAACAACACACAGTCTTGGATCGTAATTTTGTTGTAGCTAGGACATTTTCAAATCTTTGATGGAGTAGGAAATTTCCTAATTTTATTTTTTTTATATGTGTACACCAAAATTAGTAGACCTAGAATTAGTAGATTGGGACCTAGAGCTGAAGTGGAACCACCATCCTGAGTTCTACCCTTATGTTTCCCCCTTCCTTGCTACATATTTAAATGGTATTTGGAATAATTAGGCCCACATACACACTTACCAGTCAGTTAAAAATGGAAACAACTCATACTACTTTAAAACTATTTTTTACTTGTTCTATACAAACATAACAGAATACAATATTGTTAAGTTGTTAATATTGGTTGGGTATAGGTAGTCTACTCAAATATTTGCAATGGTTAAAGGATAGTTTTATAAAGTTAAATACCAGAAAAGGCACGGTTAATTTAAGGACCATGTGTATATGAGTTTCATTTTGTGATAATTTGACGCATGTCAATGCCAGGAACTTCATCAAGGAAAGTTGACGCAGCCCATCTCCGTTTGAACGGGCATTCATCAGGGATGCAGCTTGACCCTAATCCTTTTTCTTTTGGCGTTGGATAAAGCTTTTAGGAGGACAATTGATGGTAGTTGACGAGGAATTTAATGGAGACTGCACAGACGTCTTGAATATCTGGATTATGCAGATGATATATACCTGCTTTCACAGAGATACACGGATATGTAGTTGAAGTTGAATACGCTGAAGGAAGTAGCTGACGCGGCGGGACTTAAAATAAATAAACGGAAAACCAATGTTCTGAATATGAATGCCGAAAACAGACACGCTCTAAGCTACGATTGAGAAGAAATAGAGGAGTCGACACGTTTTCTTACTTGTGAAGTGTTGTTTCAACAAATGGAGGAGCTAATGATGATATCAAAACTCGCATTAAAAAGCAAACGCCACCTTTGTACAACTAGCTGCAAGTGTTCATCAATAGGTGTATTCGCCGCATCATGAACATTAATTGGCCAGAGATCCATTACAAAAGGAGATTTTTGGAGAGAGAAAAAGCCAAATTCAGGTCAAACTGCAGATTCGAGAGAGGAAGTGGATGTGGTTAAAACATACACGAAGGAAGTCAGACGGAACCATTGAGAAAGAGGCACTAGATTGGAACCCGCAAGGTGTCTGAAGAAGAGGTCGACCCTAAGAAACCCGGAAGAGGACCATTATTAAAGAAGCAAAAGGGGTTACCAAGACTTGAGGAGAAGTTAAGGCACGTGCTGGAGATAGGGGCTAATGGAAAGCTCTTCTGGATGTCCTATGCTCCCATAGGAGATAAAAGGAAATGAGTCAAAGTAAGCCAAGTGAATTGGAGTGATCTAATTGAAAGGAATGCTACCATTTATTTATTATTTTATGAGACAGCATTTTACTTCATTGTTCATATTTAGTTTAACAACTAAACACATCATATTAGTCAATGAATTACTTTTGACTAACTATATATCCTCCAGCCTAAATGACCAGGGTTATTGGCCTTGATAATTTGTATTGGCTTTATAAATTCTGCAAATAAGTTTTTACCAGTAATAAAACAAATTTTTAACTTATCAAACAAATTCAGATTGTTCAAATAATCCATATATTTATAAATAAATATCTTAATCGACCAATTTAAATTGAGTTATTGACATTCATACATGAAGGGTTCAAAGAATAGATCAAATAATTAGTCATATCAATCAACAAATGAATATGTAACACTAGATTTCAGATAATTATGATAAACATAATTTTTTTAAACAGTGTGTGTGTTTATGACGAGTCCTGGACTTTTCTTTTTCGTTTAAGATAATATGTACTATTATTTTAGTTACTGACAATTGATTTTATGGTTAATCAAATTTGCAATTGGAGTTTCTGAACTACTCTGACTACTCCAAATTAAAACTTAATCAATTGTGTAATTGAGTACATTAGATGTTTATTGAAATGAAATTATTTTTCATTTTATTTAAAACAACAATGCAAGTTGGGGGAAATCGTACCAATCTAAACATCTTATAATAGAGAGAGGTAAGCAGATGTGTGAGCATAGTGCTTGCCTCACGATGTGGAGTTTTCTGGTTCGATCCCATAACATAGTCGGAGACCTTTTTAGTGGTTGAAATGTCTTTCATTTTGGTAGCTATTCGGTTAATAGCTACTGGGTTTCAGCCCATTTGTTTGAGTAAGTCGGTGGCTCCGTCGGTAGCGTCACCTTTGTATAGTTCGGCCGCTTAGAAAACGACCTGCGCTCTAATGCTAAACCAATGCTGGAGGAGGTCGCTTTCTAAGCGGCCGAACTATAGTAGTTCACCTTTGTACTGTACCGGCTCACTCCTTGCTTTGCTGTAAACGATCCACGCACGGGCGCTTAGTCTATGTGGCCGGGCAAATGCAAGGTTAAAAGAGGCCGCCAACCTCTTTAAAAGAAAAAACCCCTATCTTAAACAGCTGGCCTTGGTCAGTAGACCCTACACAAGGCTTTTCGCCCTTCCTGTGCTCATCATTTGGGGGAAAAGCCTAACTCGCGTCCCTTATTAAAATATTGATGTAGGAATCTAACTATGATTACAGAGTCTCTGGTGACATGATTCAGTCAAGTTATCCACAAGTGACCTAAATTGATACATTTCATAAACACATCTACTTCTCAAAGCTCAGTAAAATAGATGTGGCATTTAAGTCCAAATTTGAGATACATTGTTGATAAGTTATGATAACCGTATCTAAAACGGTCGGTTTATACCATCTTGTCAAGTGTAATCTAAACCGTTCTGTTGATTAAATTAATGCGGAGACAGCCACCACTCCCCCTTCCCGACCCAGCCCCTTGTGGCCCATTTACCTACACACAATTAGTTTTACACCAACTTGTACTTCTCTGGAGAATCCCGACAAAGTTTAAGATTATGAATAAATTACCCAAGTTATAAGCAGGATAATGTTCAGATTGATTACCATTCTTAATTTTGTTTCCTTAGATGAAATAAAATGTCTCGTGTAATTTATATCTATTCTATCCATGGAACCCTGGATTCTAGAACTTTGAAATTATATTAGGTCCACGTTTAATAGTTTAGTTACACTAATTTGATAAGTTCTCCAGTTCCAATTCTATTTTGGACCTCAAAATTAGTGAAGAGGAAAATTAACCATTATATTCTATTAATTTACCATTTCCTTTTTTATAGACTTCATGCGCCATGAAATATAATTTTATGTAAATAAAATTTTATTTTAGATATTGTTGACAATATTAATACAATTTTCTATAAAACTCTTAAGCTATTTAAAATATGGCAAGAGCAACAATAACAATGCATATACAAAGATTAATAAAAAAGATTTTTACGAATTTCCATATGCATTGTGTTTATTCACAATTTCACTTGGTGGGCAAAATAATAAACAATTGACTAGTTTGTTCACAGGATATCCAATATAAAAAGGGGTTTCAGAGTATTTATTAAGCTCCAGACTAAAGTAAACTATACATCAATTCCAATGTAAACCTCCTGTCGGCCTTGGAACAGAGAGTGAGCTACTCTAAGCTTAAGGTGTTATCACTAGCATATACTTAAACATACTTAAACTATAACAACATTAACCTATTGGTCCCATCACATATTATAATTCAAACAACTAATATATAAAATACCCCACCACAGCAAACCTGCAGACTAAGTGAATTTAAATTTGCCTGATTGGATTTTTTACTAAAATATTTTCATAAACAAGACATATTTATTCCTTTTCCGGTAGAATTAGATTTAATAAGTGCTTAGCATTTCTGATACGGGGAAGGTAAAAAAAAACTTTTTCACCATAGTATAGAATGAAATAAATAAATTTGCCTAATGTATACAACATTTCATAAACACGTAAACGACAACATTTTTCTTTTTCTCCTGGTTTACCATAGTTCTCCTTTGAAACATAATTATACTAATAATTTAAATCTTATATTGCCTTGAATTCATACGTTGTTGTACCAACTATGTTTTTAAATTATATCGCTTTCATCAAAGGAATTATTTAAAAGTGTGTCATAGTATCTCAGAATTTATATTTATTATTTAATAATTTTTATAAGTTTTTGGTGAGAAATTTACTTTTGCATCACTGTATTAAAAGTGACATAACACTTAAATTCTAATTCTAAACTCATTGTTAAACCGTTTTGTCCTTCCTTTTCATCGTTAAACTGATTCATCAGAATATCAACTCTGAGCCACTTTGTTGGAAATTTTATTTTCTCTTGGAAAAAGGAATTCTTCTGAATCTTAACCTTTCTTCCATGAAAATGCATTTCTTCTCCTACTTCAAAATGTATAAATCCTATTCAACTTATCAGTTTCTGCCTTTCTTATTGTTCTTTTCAATTTTGTTTAAAATAGAAAGGAATATGAAAGAAAGTATTAAAACATAATTCCGTCTATAGGAATATTTAGTCTCGTTTTGTATTTACGATTGTTATTTTCATTTTTCGGAAAGTCAAAAACTGTATGTATATTCAAATAATATTGTCTCCACAACTATACTAGACAGAGACAGTGTATTGGTTTGATTTGTTTAAGTCGGTTGGATTCCAGTTGTAGGATCAACAAATAAAATGACTTACCCAATCCATAATAAATAAAATATTCGACGTTTATTCGACGTAAAACTCACCTCAAGATATAGTTTTCTGAAAATTGTATTCCTTTGAATTAATGACATCAATAATTATCTCTTTAGATAAAAATAGGGGTTTTACACGTAGTCGAAATGAAATCCCAAACAAATAGCAATAAATACTGTATTTGGCCAAACTGTTCTGATCACATGGGTCACAGGGTGATAGAGTCCTTATTTGGCTGCGAAATCAAAATAAAAGTTCTACGCACTTCACTTAATACACATAAACAAATTATAACAATAACTATTGGTTCATAGCAAAACGTAAGAACGTTTGAGATCGTATTTTCCCATAACATTGTCAGTACATGGGGGATAGGCTACTAAGCCTGTTATTGGATGGATATTGTTGTACGAACTGAAAAGTCAGGAATCATGAAGTAAGCTCTTACAGATGATGAGGTGCAGTGACAAAACTGCAGAGTGAAGCAATAAAAGCCGCCCAACAATAATAACAGTCTATATCTGACGCCGTTTCTGGACCACTCGGCTGAGATTAATTTATTCCTAATCTAATTTATTCCAAGAGAAGGGGATCGACTGGCCTTAGCTAAATTCTCAAGCTTGCCTGATGAAGTAAGACAATGGAAATTGTGATTACACCTAAAATTAACACTAGTTTACTGCTACAGTTTATGTAAAGCTATTAGCCGACGATAATGTAGTTCACAAGTGCTTTCGCACGGCTTATGAATACGAGTATTTTATCGCACATACAGTCGTAAGTTTATATGCGAGGAAAATCAGTTTAGATTGGCTACTTTAGATTTTATGACTGAAACTTAAACATTCAGAAGCGTTTTTGTAAACATCTTTTTTACTGGCATTAGTGACAAAATGTAATCTCCTTTAAGTTTATACCAAACATCTAAATTAGGGCGAATTTCAAACGGATGTCTGGAACACATTGCACATTATTTATTGAGAAACAATTGCCCGAGTGGAATGCAGGCCTTATTTCCTGAAGGTTTAGGTTCAACTCCCACCAACCACCAATGGCAATTTGCTATTCACATACGACGTTCGGTGGTTTGGAACCTACAGTTTTTGGTCACGCTAAAAAGTAAAAGAAAGGTAGGCATTTAGAGACGCTGAAATTCTACCCCCGGATATTTACCCCCATGAAAAACGCCTACGTCATTTTGATATCACGTGTTGGGCGGTAGATTTCCGGCCGCGAACTTTTAGGAAGGATAAATTATTATTTTTATTTAAATCAACTCACATTTTACGGTTTACTTAACAGTTGTAATTAATCAAAATAAATCAGATACCGGAATTTTACCCCGGGAAATCTACACCCGGACATTTACCCGCAGAAATCTAATCCCAGAAATCTTCCCAAAAAAAGTACACCCGGAAATCCACCCCCGGACATCTACCCCCAGAAATCTACCCCAAGTGGTCAAATCAGATATTGTCAACCCTGGAATTCTACCCCCGGAATTCTACCCCCGGAAATCTACCCCCCGTAACGTGAAAGCCTTTGTGTCCGATTATCTGGCCACTTTTTATTAATCAATTGTAGTTCAAAAGATGTATTATTTATAACCCTTTACTACAAATCATAATTATTCATTGTATGTAATGCGTTAAGGGATTTTTCTGAACCAACCTAATTGGCGGCCGTTTCGTTTTAGCGAATTTCCTTATAGGGAAGTAGTTATTACCGTAGGTGGCACGGTAAGAGCTGGAGCCGGGACCGATATAATTTTTCATTTTGAAGTCCCTAGAGGCCAAAAACACAATTCGTTAAAATGTTTATGGTATGGTAGCTGTATGTATACAGGGTGAACAACTTAACTGTGTCACCGTTGTTATCTCAGAAACTAATAGAATTAGAGAGAACATTAAATGGGGAACTTCAACTAGTTGTTAATGAAATTAGAAAATATGAATTCCAATGTTTAAAAAATGGCCGCCATTTTCCAATATGGCGACTAACTAAAACTTCTTATGGGACACCCTGTATTTTTATGATTGTTTAAGATTCTAGGTGCAATTTTAAGAATTTTTTATTCTTGACATTTTCTCTCTAAGCCTACTAGTTTAGGAGCTACAGCGTGTTAAACTTTGAAAAAAGCCAATGACAAAATGAAAATAACAACGCTATAACCACACGGCAAGCTAATTTTTCAAATTTTAACACGCTGTAGCTCACTAACGAGTTTTTTTCATGGGAGTAAATTTCTAGGGGTAGAAATCCGCTACCCTGGCATTTAAGACGAGTACTTATTAAAATATTTATTTTGTATATAGCCAATAATACTTTAATACCTGTTGTATGGTACGCTTTAGGTTTACAATTTGTATAAAATTATATAGTTGAAACTCCTTTATTTCCAGGGTTTATTTATCTTATTTGACCGTAGTGATGGTAAAGTAAGTTTGATTGTGTTACGATAAAATGCAGTCTTTAAAATCTGACTAATTATCCGTTAGTTTTAAAATTTCGTAAACCCCTATTCAATGGGGTTAGTAATAAAGTTTGTGTCAGATATTTCTTGGTAAATTACAATATACCTTTCATTATTATGAACCCTATTACAGTATCCCTTATAAAAGCAATATCCTCTTTAGGAAACGCACTGGGATATTAGATGGTAAAAGTTAATTCAAAAGCAATATAGCTCTTTGATAACTCATTATTGAACTTTAAAGAATATTAATATCAGATTGGCGTTGGCACGTAATATTTGATATTGTTTTACGTAAATAGGATCCCATGAAGGAGAATGTAATGCACTTTTTATAAGTAAAAGTAAAACTATACTGTATATTATAATTGTTATCTGTCAAGACACTATGTCTGGGTCACATGTTTAACACATGTTGATGTGGTTAGCAGAAATAAGTCATTCTGACCCTAATTTAGGTCAAATGGCTCATGAATACAGTTTTCAAATGCCAAATGAGAAGACCCAAGTAAATATGACTAAGGTTTTTCATAACTGGAATACTGTACAGCTACCCCACGGGATAGAAAGACTAGGGATAGACATGGCACGTTCTGTGCCATAAAGAACGATTTGGTCCTTCGAGGAGAATAACTGACGTCTAGGGTTTCCTGTCAAACCCTACCTACTTCATTGAATGATTCTCGAATATGATCATAGAGTTGACCTAAACTTCTACAGGAGAACGCAATTGCAGGGAAGCAGTTCATATCATACCGGGTCAACATTTTATTATGCCTTATCAAAATCTTACAGTTTTTGAGTGTTTAATCTGTTCGTGTAATTTATTGCTAGAATGAATTTATGTTATTATTGTTATAACCTTTAATATTATATGTTTTTATAAAACAAATAATTAAGTAATTAGCTAAAATGGTTTCAATTACCATGGTCCTTCAAATGCCCTATTGCTTCGAGTATAGATTCGAACTGCTAGTGTCCATCTTCAGTTGTGACTTTTACGGTTACGTTTGAAAGTGAATGGTGATTGAAAAACGTTAGCTTGATTTCGGCGATCAAGAGGATTTTACAAAATGAAATAATCCATTTAAATTTATGAACGTTCCTATACCAAAAACATTACAAATTAGTTCAGCCGTTCAGAGCAAATAAATTAAACTATACGATTGCCTTCTACATTATATTAAAAAGTATTGGGTTTTCCTTTCCGTGTTAGTTTTGCTCTTCCCCAACCGATTTTCTTAGTTTTCGTCTAAAATTAAAGGTACGCACGCACAGGTTTTGCCACCAAGCATCGGAATTAATTTATCTGAGTATATTTTGAGTTGTGACTTCCTCCCTGTACATTTCTTATGGGAGTTAATTTTTTTCCGAGTTCGTTTGGCTCTTCTACCCGACCGATTTTCATTATTATTTTGGCCTTTAATTAAAGACATGCATGCACAGATTTTCCATGGAACGTTATCATTTGTTTATCTACTGTATTACTCGACCAAAAAAATAAATTAGATTTTTTCGAATTCTTACTTTATTTAAAGATGTATTTCACCAGTTCTAATTACATTATCCTATACTTTTTGGTCTAAGAACCTTTGGTGAAATACCAGTTTTCATCTGAGCTATTGATGATTAAGATCGGACGTACCTGAAGCACGCTGCTGAATCACGAATCAACAATAATTGTAATTATTGTAGGACTTATCTGCAATCAATGATACGTAACTCAATTTTTATTTTAGTTATTTTATATATCTTGGTCTTAAAATACTCCTAGAAATAAAGGCTTTCATTTGAGATATTGATCGTTTGAATTAGTTAAGTTCAATATACTGGATTCCTCAATCAAAAAACATAAATTTGATTATTTCTCGCCTATGGAAATTAATTTTAGATATATTTACTCAATTCTAATTACGTTATCCTATATGTTTTGATCTAAAAACCTTCGGTGAAATACACTTGAGTTACAATTTTTTTTTATCACTCATTTGAACTTAAATAGATAAATAATTGACGTAAACCTTGAAAGTAACCGTCGATTTCGACAGGTTTCCCCTAGTTTTTCTAGAAAACATTCATATACAGGGTGTCCCGTAACTCTCTGGACATATGTATATAGCGTTATTCCTTAGGTCAAGACAAACACATTTCACCATAGGAACATGGGTCTGTGGGGTCTAGTTTACTGACTGTCGGCATTTATGTGTTTTTTACAAAAAAACGAATAACTCCTAAATGGTTTGAGATACAGCTTTGATATTTTACAAAAATGTTTATCTTATTAAGATCTTTTATCGTTAGAAATTATACTAAAAAATCATTAACCGTTTCAAAATGGCGGCCATTTAAAATATTTGATGCCAAATTTCACGAAAACCGTTAACTTTACAAAAAAAGTGCAAGTGACAAAAAAGTTTGTAAATTTTATGTAGTTTTCAATGATACCTTATTTGTTTAGATTGGATAAATAATAACAGATAAATAATATACATATGTCCAGAGAGTTACGGGACACCCTGTAGAAACCAAAATCCAGCTGTTTTAAAAAGATAACCGAGTAATACCAATCAAACACAGCGAAGTAAACCTGAAAGTAATTCACGCATGATTGGAGTATAACAAGTAGATTTCCTGACCGGATTTGTGCGGTGTTTGGAGAGTCGTTCACGGACGGTTAAGTTATTAGATACTATACAAAATGACAGTGTTTACCCTCTGTTGAATCGTCTAAAATATTCATCAGATTATTATAAATATTTTCACCAGCATAATATTTTTTTAGTTCAATCTTTTGAGGGAAATGATTTTTTATGGTCATTCTAGATAAAGCCTTAGCCAACTGAGCACTTGCACCATCTTTGGTGTGTTTAAGATTATGTTCAGAATAATTGTTTCAATGAAATATCTGATTGAAATCGATCCTGATTCTGTAGCGAACTTCAAATTTAAATTATTGACTAATTTTTTCGTTTGATCAAATCCTCGCCTTTGAGAGAAATATTTTAACCATTTGATAACCACATTGAAAACAGCATTTCTATGTGGGTTTTCTAAATAACAGACATAAATTTCCGGATAGACCTACATAGGAAATATTATATAAGCATACAAATCATTGATACTCTGATTATGTACCTGAATGGCTATTTTAGTAATACAATTTTCCTTTTATCTATTATTTGTACCGAATGGTCGTTTAAATAAATTACCCAAGTCATTTTGCGTTCAATTTAATATTAAGGGAAGGTGTTGTACCTTGGGATGACATTTTTGATCATGATATTTTATTGGACCATTTTAGTTTTTCCTCCAACCACTTGGACCACTCTCATACTGTCCTATTGTGGCTTAGGTGATTTTTTTAGTCCGCTAAGTAAAATGTATCTTAGGTATTCGTCTTAGTTCTTCCTATTTTTTTTTTAATTAACGTTAGAGAGTTTTAAGTTAGTGTAAAAGAAAACTATACTAATTTTCTTGAAATAGCAAATAGCTTAGTTCACCAGACATAGCTTATGAAAGAGTTGTAAGTAAAACTGTAATACCTGGCCATGTGTTGTAGCTTGGGACTTTCAGAGGTACAATATATCACTTTATGGCAAACTTTTTGTTCCTATCTGCTTGTAAATTAGTTTGTATTGTAACTAAATGCGTGTAAACTTATGAGAAGTGTTAGTAACCAATTATTGTGTTTTCTTATACTGTGCTACGAAGCAGAGAGGGAATGAATCGTCAGATAATTGATATGATCGAAAAGAGAAGAGCTTTTGTCGTCTTATGTAAAATACTGCCCACTAAATGCAGTTGATCATACCTATCACAAGACAGATTAAAGATCTACTGCAAAGAGCCATGATTATTTGATTACCAACGTCAAGGTAGTTCAAGATTAAATAAATCTACAATCTGCTTTATTTTCAACAGCTGCTGGTTGTTGTAAATCCTGCTATGCCTCTTAAAGAGTCCATCCTCTTCCAAAGGCAGGTCCAAGAATACAACAAGGGAAGGGACACAACCTGGGAAAAGTAGATCGTTGACAGACACACCTGAAAAGAATTATTTAAGTCCCAGGCCTACGACAATATCTTATTGTTATAAAGGAAACTCTCTGAAACCAGTATAAAATCAATATAATAGTATATATTGTCTAGTCTATGTAGAAGGTAAAGGATTTAATTGGAATTTCAATCTAATAGATAAGTTAAAGTTACCTATAATGTATTCGAATATTTCAATAAATCTTCAAACTTTTTAGGCAACGCAAATAAAATAAAAACCAATTATAAAATCACAAGAATACTATAAAAGCTCGTGGAGAATGGTTTAAGAGGGAGGGAATTTATAGGCGAATGTCTATCCATCTTAGGATAGTGGGTTAAATTTACACATAATGTGTTTGGACATGTTTATCTCTTGTACGCAATATAAATAAAAAATCAAAATAAAAATAGTTTATGGCAACATAGAAGCTATTTAGAGGCGTATAGGGTGAAACCTATTGGTGAATTTCAATTTATTTCTTGGTCGTTATTTGACATTATATATGTTTGGAAATTTCTAACGGTTCTAAAACTTATTTGGATAATGTGAATAATATATTAAACCCAAAATAATATGTAACAGTCTACAGCTATGTTAAAGGGTGAGGGGTTAAGAGGTGGAATTTATTGGCGAATTTCAATCTATCTGAGGATTAGCGCGTAATTGGTCTTAATGAGTGTCAAAGGGGCTTCGGATGGCGACCCTGTCAAGAAGTCTCAACGTGACCTGCATTTGTGTGTCCTTAACTCAGCAAATAGCACATTTACAATGTACACAGACATTTAAAACTACGACATAAGATCGTTAAGACTTGTTTATACATTTTAAAATGAGTACTTTTAAATGCTGGAAATTTGTGTCCTATTTTTTCTCAATAGATTTAAAAATCAACTTAAATAATCATATGAGTGATTATAATTTATTTGATAGACTATAGAACTTATTTATAAATTATATACACTGTTTTATTTATTACAATCTTACTGTATGATGCTGAAAAAATTAGAAGTTTCTAAAAACATTCGTCTTGACTTTCCGGCAAATAATACACATTTGAATAATATTTAAGAAATGACCCAAATTCGATCTAAATTGAAATCAATCAAACCGTTGAGACTTTTTAAACCAATTCACATTTTTTTCAGTCAGCAAATTATCTAATATTACAAGTACTCTTACTTTAACTTATAAAAGTAAAGTTACTTATAAAATTAAAGTTACTTAAAAAACTAAAGTTATAAACTTAAAAAATCATCCAATCTAATTATCTACATAGTTAACGAGGTATATTTGTATAGTGGCATTTTGAATCGTGCCTTTTTCAACGTAGATTAATTGGTGAGGTTGACAATACTGTAATACTGTTGGTGATAGTTCTACAGAATAAATAACCTGCTGGCTTTGGCGACTGGCATGGATGATCAATGGTCAAGCCCTCTAGAATCATGAATGATTTATTGGCTTCGTGGAGTTTGTGGATATACTGTAGGCCATTCTGATTTCGGACCAACTTCATTTTGTTGATAAAAATATGTGCTATTTTGATTTTAAAATAACACCACTTCAGTAAACCTGCAGTCTCAGTGGATTCCCGTTTGCCTGATTGGATTTTACAAAAATATTTTATTTAATTTGGATGATTTCTTCCCTATTTAAATAACATTAGGTTGAACAAGTACTAAGTTTCGCTGGCACAGAGAATGTGTATTAAGAGTTTTAGTGAATTGTCAATACCTTAGTATGAAATAAAAAAATATGCCAAATTGTATGGAATACATCCATAAAAACAAGCAAACTGCAATAATTTATCCAAAATAATAACATGATCAATTAAATTTGCAGTTCTTTTCTCCGTAATCATTAGGCATCTAACAATATTTCAATATACAGAACTATTTAGTTTTTAAGCTCAATGCGATGGCTATAATGCTAATGGGTATTTTAACGTCTTACCAGTAAAATGAAAATAAAAACATTTCTTGAATAATTTTACAATTTCTAACAACCGTTCATATTATCCTATCTTGCTGGTATGCCAATGTATAGTGGTATATATATATTTATATGTATTTACAGTCTTTTGAGTACAGTATAAAAGTTTCAGTACAAGTGTTATTTGACGTAGTTTTTGTACTTTCGGATATATATACATATAATCGCTTTTTTGATTACGAACAGATGACCTAAAATGTTAAGAATGCTAAGCGTTGACTGAAATGTTACATTCAAAGGCCAACAAATCAAGATTACTGGAGCCTTGACAAAATGTTACAACGTTATTTTCTTTGATGATGACATTAATTTATCAGAACTAGTTTAAAGACAGCAAAGCGATGTCTTAAAAAAATGCAATTTCATTTAAGTGAAGATTTTAAATAGTAGACTATTATTGTAATATTTTCAAAGGAATATTTTCCAGTAAACTACTAAAATCTTTTTAGAATTGGCCATGAAGTATTTTAATACTTATAATAAGGGTTTTGAGGATTATTTTACAAACTATTTCGTAAGACACTCCATATTATCTGTGTTGGTTATTTTGTAGAAGATCTTCTTAAAATCTTTTAAAATTTTCAGCAGCGCTTTATAAAAAAATAAAAAATGATATTCTCGGTAAAATAGAATTATTCCATACAAACGGTTAGTCCATCATAATTATTTTTTGTAAAAACACAATAATTAATTAATAATAATCATTTAAATAATAATTTATTTACTACCGTAGGTTGAATGTTATAGAATAAAATAAGGCAGATTTTAATTTAAAGGTTTTAAATTTCATTATTGCTATGTAAATGATATCAAAATATGCATGAAAATCTAGAAATTATTCTCTTTTTAAGGTAAAAAGTGAAGGTAAGAATAACATTTTCTTAGGAATCGTTACTGCTACAGCAAATACACTTCTATAAGGAGCTCTTGCGATGTCGTGCTTAATATGTCCTTTGTTAAGGAACATAATCCTTAATAACCATACGAAACTAAACCTTAACAACCATGGAAATGTTCTCCTCTCCAGCGTTTATTTGGATATTGAATATTGCCACTGCAACAAACTATCCATAGCTAGCAATTAAGTAATTTGCAAGTATCTTAAGCTAATAATTAAACTACTATCCAGTGGCGATAACAATGAAGTTGTTTAAGATATTTATTTTGATTTTGTGTAGCCAATATTATTCCATTTGATTTTTCTATCTCTATGCATGTTTTACCATATGATAGAAAACATACCATACAACATGTTGTGATATTATCAGGGTTCTTGGGAGCGAGGTCTCCCGAGGTCCTTGGTTCAGATCCCGCAGATAAAAAATGGATTGTAAGTGATAATTCAGTGAACCTTTAAGCTTAGTCTAAAGTAAAGTGTGCCATAAAGCCTAATGACTTATGAAGTGAAAAACAATCCTCAAGATTCATTTATTCTTAAGTAATAATTAATTTATGTCTTCTACACTCACAATTAATAGTAAGGGTTAGTGTAAATAATGGGCATTCTGATTTGTAAAACAATTCAAAGCCACATTCTCCACATTTTGTAATATAACTTACTTACAATATAAACTCGAGGCTAAAAACATTGACTCCAGTTCCTCCTACGGGATCCTGTTTCCCAAATAACCCACTAACTGCATCTTACAAACCACCCTCCAGAGCAAGTACACTGACCTACTTAAAGCAACAGCTCTTTGTTGATTAACCCTTGAGGTATTGTTTTACAACACATCTTGCCTACTCGCACAACGTTAGTTCCCTTTCACAATAATAAATAAAACACCCAACTATTACACTACAGACAAACATTATCCACAGATTATTGTCAACAGACTTGATGCTACTGTTGCATCTTACCAATCCATAGAAGGATAGATGAAAATCGCAATAGTTATGCACATAGGATAGAAAAATCATCATGCGGGAATATAGGTTATAGGCTACAAGTTCAAATAGAATACTATTTCACAAGACTTGATTTCATTCGTTTACACTTTGCAGGACACACTTTGCAGGAGCGTTCAAGCTGGCAACTATTTCAAATCAAGAGGCATTCTACAAAATAGCGGAATGGTGACTAATTAAAATTACTAATAGTTTCTATCTAGAAACTTGTAAAGAAACGCAATACAACTACGGTTTAATGAAAAAGCTTGCCGCTGCAGACTTGCGTGCCACAAAATGGAATCACACAATGTATTAAATTCGACGAGAATTAGAACTTTTGGTACATTTAAAATAACTATGTTTAAGTGCTTAACTGTAGCGGTGCTTTTGTTGTTTCTTATTTATGTTTATTCGTAAAACTATGAACCTGTGTATTGGAACCTTTATTTTACTTTCACTCTGGTCCTATTTACTTCTTGCAAACTAAATTTGTTCATCACTTGTTGCTTGTTAATGATTTATCTATTGCTATGCATGCATATTACATGAACACTATGATGCATGTTACTTTTCACTATCTATTACTTTTAAGACAGTGAAGCACACTTTACTTCGTACTGTACCGGCTCACCCCTTGATTTGCTGTATACGTTTCACGCACGCTTAGTGGACGGGCAAATGCAAGGTTAAAAGAAATCGCAAACCTCTTAAAAAAACTAAAAAAAAACGTATATGCACATTTTAAGCTGAATGTGATATTAATGCAGAATGCAATGTGTGTATAGAATGGCGTATGAAGATCTGTGTAGCGTTTTACTGACTGAGATTAGCGCTATCGTTAACTAGGCTAATTTATCAGAAATTCAATTCTAAACGGCAGCTGGTCCAGTTTCGAACCTTCATAAAGCTACTGACACTTCTCATGGTCGAAATGACATCCTTCTAATTACTTATAGAACATCATCAACACAAATTCTCATTATTGACTATAAATTGTCTTGGAAATAGAAACAAGGAAAAAGTATTGAATGTGCGCTAAAACATGTAGATTTTATTCAACTGAATTTAGAAGATCTGATCTAAATTAGACTTAAGTATTTACCGCTTCAAGAATGAAAGATTATCTTGTAGCTTACACAATTTACTCATTTTCTGGGGGGAAATCAAAAACAGAAAAGCTTCTCCGGTAAAAAGCTTCTCTAGTCTCTAGGGACTTTTGATGAAGAAAAACTAACCCAAATCAAACAGCGCCGCCGAAGGGAACTATTACAATGTGTCGTGCGATGAAACTTATCCGCCGAAAGAATGACATTTCATAGGAATCGTAACCAAATACACAACTTATGGTCAAAATTCATTGCCATACATACGCTATAATACATATATTATCTTTTTGTATAATCGTTACCATAAAATACGTTACGTAAAAATATTTAAGATTCAAATAATTCTGTTTGCAATGATATCATGGTATATTTACTAAATATATTTTAATTTAATGTTTCCTTCCAATATGAACATGAAAACAATGTAACGACATATAAATTGAATAAGTTTTAGGATGCTGGAAAAAATTCACATTTTATTATTTACAATAAATATGTTGTTCGTTTTACAAACTAGCGAGAAAAATCTGGCTTGCAGGGATCGGACCTACCACCCTGTCATAAAATCATAAAATGCTTAAAAAGATTACTTAGGGTTTTCCTGCAACTGGTATACAGGGTGAGTTGCGCTACTGAATGCATTAATTTTAACAGCTTATTCTTATTCTACTCGTCAAAATGAACAATAAAACGCACATAAACCCTGGTCTGACCTTAACTGTTTAGTTGTTATGGCTTAATTTATGATTTTTAAAATAACATGACTATTTACTGTTTATTTGACGTTATAAGCCAAACCCACGTATGAAAGATATTAAAACTGCTATCATTTGAAAGAGAGTTAAATTAGCTCTGAGAGTTAAATTAAGAGCAAATTAAACACAATACCAAAGTAACAACTCTTCACACAATGGTTTGTAAATAGCTTTAAATGTAAAATTTATTTTTATTACAAATTTTGTTTAAATTTTATGACTAAAGAAAGTCAGTAATATGTTTGATATTATAATATTCAATTGAATAAAAAAACTTCCTTATTTATCAATATTTAAAATGGTGTATTAACATTAGGAGGGGGGTTTGTGGGAAAAAATGCAACTATTCGTTTAAAACGTGATAGAGGTGCAGCATTTGAATTCATAGCGTTAATGCTAAAATACAAAACAAATAACTGTACACCTCTAATTTCACTACCAATAAATCAGTTTACCGAATCTGCTGATTTGGAATTGGAACTGTAGCAATTATAAACTAATCCCTAACTAAATATATATATCTATATATTCAATTGGTTTCTATTTAAGCTTATTATAAAATATGAAATCCCCTCATTAGGTACATTTAGAAAAATAATAATTAATAATACGCCATTTTAAAGATTGATAAATAACAACGTTTTTTATTTAATTGAATATTAGAATATCAAACATTTTACTGACTTTCTTTAGCCAAACAATTTAAACAAAAGTTTTAATACAAATAAATTTTACATTTACAACATGGCTATTTACAAACCATTGTGTGAAGAGTTGTTACTTTGGTGTTGTGTTTAATTTGCAGTAAATTTAACCCTCTTTCAAATTTTGCCAGTTTTAATATCTTTCATACGTGGGTTTGGCTAATAACGTCAAATTAAAAGGAATAGTCATGTTATTTTTAAAATCCCAAAGTACGCCATAACAACTAAATGGTTAAGGCCAGACCAGAGTCTATATGCATTTCGTTGTTCATTTTAACGAGTAGAATAAGCTTTTAAAATTGATGCATTCAGTAGGGACTCACCCTGTATAATCTATGAAGCATAACATGATGCAGTCATCCGTTGTTATAGATAATATCATGTAAAATTACCTTTAAATAATAAAAAAAAAACTAAAAACAACATTGTACTGGATTTTATACTTTTAATTAAAATCTGACCCCTTCAGTTTTCACCACCATAGCTAAGCCATTGCAAATAGCCTTACAAAGGTCCTCATATAGCTCACATTTGAATTCTACTCAAGATTCTAGTGAGAACTTTAATTCAGTGAATAGACTACCAGAAGTAAAAATTAGGAAAATAATTGATGATTTGAAATAATATTTTTGTCAAACAAGTGTATAAAACCAGTAAAAAAGCGGCATGAAGGATAATTTAGAAAAACTGTTTCATGCTGAATCCACAAAGTGTTGAGAGATGCACTCAGATGTAGCGCTGACCTGGGAAACACACGTAAACAGAGTCCATTCCAGAATTATAAAGAGTAGGCAATCGGGCCATCATAGCCCTGAAAAATCCACTGTCTACATGTACGTTGAAATGTTCTTATTTCCTTATTTAACCCTCTTTCAAATTTTGCCAGTTTTAATATCTTTCATACGTGGGTTTGGCTTATAACGTCAAATTAAAAGTGAATAGTCATGTTATTTTTAAAATCCCAAAGTACGCCATAACAACTAAACGGTTAAACAACCAACCGCTATGGCCTGATCAACATATATGTTTATTGTTCTTTAGAATATGGATGTTTTGTGAGTGTACAGGGCGGGAATCAAAAGGACGCGTTGGGGCGACACTAAATCTAGTAAAACATCGCAAGTATAATACGTGCTTTTATATTAAATACTTTTCCTTTATATTAAATATATAAAGGATAAGAATTTATTAAATAAACTACCGGTAACTGAGATTTTATTGCTGACGTCAATATCTGTCTGGGTCCAGGACTGTTGTTCACAGCAATGGGTCTAGAGGAACGGTTGGTTCAGCATTGTCAACTACTGTCACCATACAACTGCGTTTGAAATGATCCCTTCCCAAGTAAGCGCTGAACTCCTAAACTGCCCCTGAGATTTACTAGTATGGAGGGGTCCCTTCTGTTTAAACCAAGATTGAAGTAAGACAGTGGATGAGTTTCACGTTCACAATTATGTCCCATATCAAGAACAAAACTACAGCTCCCTGGGGGTTTAAATGTAATAAATAATACAATTTGCAGTGCAATGAGTAATTATAGTATTTTAACATACTTACTGTATAGTAGATTATTTCATCATTGTTCTTATGTAGGACGAAGTTTTCCGTACAATGTAAATATTGTCTACTACAATAAAGGAATTTCTATTATTATCAATGATATAAAAAAATAATTGAGCCAAAATACACTTCATCGCTTAAAGCACTATTTTATTTTATTTCTTTAGCCAAACTTTGGTTTCTATAAATTACCCCCGCCGCAGCAAACCTGCAAACTAAGTGAATTTCCATTTATCTGATTGTATTTTGACTAAACTATTCCCTTAAACTTGCCAGATCGATTCCCTATTTAAATAAAATTAGATCTAACGATTACTTATTGTAGAAAGAAGGAAACGTTTTTTTTTGTTAAATGTTAATATTATAGTATTAAATAAATCTGCCAAATTTGATCAACATACATCCATTGATAATCAAACTGCAAAATTATACTTTTTCTCCATTAGAATAAATGTATCATGTTTTGGAATTTTCTACTTAACCATAAATCTTACAACAGTTACAACAACACTTCAATATACCTATATACTATATATATCGATATACTACTTTATTTCTTTTTGCAGCTCTACACGGTGCGGGGGTTCAAATGTTTTTTTGTCGTTGTTTAAAGGGCTTAAATGAAGAAAATGATTATTTTAAAATATCAAAACCCCATAGCCCAATCTTGCTGGTTCGCAAAATCATTCAAGTGTACCCAGCCCATGTGTTCATGTGTTGGTCATGCAAATTTAATCAAAATCGGACCAAAATTACTAGAGTCACCGTGATCACGGACACATATATGTAAAAAATGTTAGCGCATAGGAATTTTCACCGCTTGGGACATAAAAATAAAAAAAACGTCGGTTCCAAGTCCAGGTCTTGCTATTCCACCTACGGTAATAGCTTTTCCCTGTAGGGAAATTCGCTTAAAAAAATATATATTCAAACTGATACTAAAATATGTTGAATTGTGTTTTACATAAGCAATAGTAGTTTTCAAACATTAAGTTAAACATAAGGTAAAATCATGTAATAGAAGAACAATTAACATCCACCCTTAGTTGTAAAACACACCCCTCAATTCCAGGACCAGGTAGGGTAAGGTATATGTTGGCATGTTGCCTGGAGCTCTGCAATGTATGTTCTCCGGGGAAGGGTAGAATACGACGTATGGCCAGCGTGCAAATCAACATATACGAGGAAGGTAAGACCTAAAAAACAAGTATTTTACTTAAGTCTAGTTATTCAATTATTTAATACCGTATTTAAACAATAACGTTGGTACCTTTTGTTTTTAGATATTTTTAATATGTTGAAGAAATAAACAAACTGTATTTAAATATAATTATGCGTATTACAATACAATTAGAGCTATAATTATAATTATATTATTATAAAATTAGCTGCATTTTTATAGTTTGTAATAAACTACATGATAAAAAAATTTATTATTATATATAATTGTATAAAACATGTTTCTTATGACAACTGTAGCAAAAATTGTTATCCTAGATTAATGAAAAAAAATTATTTTAGAAGGTTTTTGAGAGTTTCATAAATACATTTTTTTGTTATATTCGTAGTCCTACCTAATATTACTGCATATTGTAAATAATTACTTCTATTAATAACTTACCCTTAAAGTGCCGTGTTTAAACCAAGGCTGAGTATTTGAAAATATTACAATATTTAATTAAAATCAACCACTGGAACAGTAAACAGCGTGTATTGTTCTGGCAGCGTAGGTAAAGGGTATTTTCTGAGAATTCATGTACCATTAGAACAAAATAAGTATATTTTTCAGTTCAAATATATATTTTTGTCGTAATTAATACAAATCAAACAATTGTTAAGTTCGTATATTTGCGATAAATATTTATTAGCATATTATAATTCTTTATGTTATAGAAATTAAAACAATAATGTATGTGACTTGCAGTAATTTATTTTTTATTCTTTCGTTGTAGATCGTACATGAAACTCTATCTCTATTCAAATTTACTAAGATTATCATTACTTAGAATTTTATTAGTAGTGAATACGCGAGGAATTCAAAATTTCGCCCCCTGATTGCATAAATAAGAAATGTTGTGTGGATCAACCGGATGCTAGATGTAATTGAGTGTGAATTCTGACGAGGCAATCTTGTTTTGATCAAAATTTTGATTAGAAAATTTACCTTAACTATGTACATTAACTTACCGTAACACCTCAATGGCTAAATCTGTTTGGGAATACAATGGCGAGGAAAATATAATAATTTTACCTTTTTATGTTATTTTGGCGACACAAAAAAATAAAGTGCAATGCAATCAGAAAATCCCCTCCAAGAAAACCGCTATGAGAAATAAAAAAAACCCCACAAGAGTGTAACTAGAAAATTTAATTTTCTCGAAAACCTCTCAGCTAGATATATTGAAAATATACATGTGGGCAAGCTGGAGAAAAGTAATTCGAAGAAGCTTTCTTCGAACAACCATCCTTTCAATGAAATTATCTTATAACGAAGTTAGAAACAACGATAAGGTATTGTCTACCGGTACGTTTATATCGTACTATTTTCATAACTAATAGGTTATTGTAGGTACAATTGATCACATCGGGTATATAACTTAAGTTTATAAGTTACCCAATTTAACTTTTTTACTTTTTCCACTTCTTGAACCATCGAAAAGTTCTTCATAAACTCTTTCTTATAATAACGGGTTTGAATGCAAGACTATAAATATTCATAAAGATGCCGCGAGTCTATCGATTTCAACCCCCCCCCCCCCCTCTTCAGCAGCTGTCATTAAATACTAAATACGTTATTAATGTTTCTTTTTGTGTAAAATTACTTACTCACAATTTTTAACCTGGTATTGTATTTATCTATGCAGTATTTATTTATATTTTGCATACTTGGATTATATCAATATTTTTAGATTTACTACACATATTATAATAGTAGTTTACTCAACGATCACGTAAACTACTAATTACTTATGCATTTTGGCACTTATTTTAATGTCATATAGAGATCTTTTGAGTTTGCACATGATACCATCCTCAGTGTTTACCCCTTTAGGCGGTTTCATATAAACAGGGCTGGTAAGATTCCTATTAAGAAATGCGCACTTAATAGGTTCGCAATAAGTTAACAATAGGTTAATTGATAGGTTAAAAAATTGAATAAAAAAAACTATTGAAGAAAAAACTATGTACAACCAAAACATTAAAGGGAAGTTCTTATTGTAATCATGCGTGCTACCGGAGCAAATATTTTCTTCTCATGACTTCTCCCCCTGAAGAAATCCGTGAGCAACAAGCCGTGCTTTCCTAACTATGTTGCCATTAACAGACTTTCCCCCGAGAATCAATGATCGTAGGAGCTTCTGCCAGATCCCAAGTTTCGTTTCTGTGTATTTCTTCAGTCGCTGCAATACACCATCCTTCATCTTGCAATAGAAGGCAAGCCTGATCCCGTAGATTTCAGCTGGCTGCGTGTAGCAATCAGATCTTCGGATGGTGGGCAGCCACAGACTCGTCGGGTGTCCACAAGGTTAAGGACTGGACATCCTTCATTTTGAATCGCCTCCTCATAGGTCTTCGGACTATAGTTCAAAAGTTCATCCACAGAATAAGCAGATACATGATTTACCTCATAGTCATCCAGCCTTGTTGCTAGTTTCTTTTGGCCCGTTGACCTTCGCATATTGTCGTCCGATCCATTTAGGTGGTTGTCATTAACCTCTGGCTCTTGTAATATTTCCTCTTGTTCAATTTCATGCAGTTGATTAACATGTCCTTTAACTTACCCATAAATGTCATTTGAGTATTCATCATTTATGTGGATTGAAGAGTCAGACTGTAGAGAGTCTTTTCTGTCTTCAACATCATAGTACAGCAGTTCATTTTCAAAGAACTTAACATCTTTAACCATGATAATTTTGGAACTACGGCCATCAAGCTTCTTCCGAAATTCCTTATCAACCTGACAATACACTACACATATAATATGAACCTTAGCTGGAAAAAATCTAACAGTTGGATTTTTTCCAGCTCAGGTTCATATTTATAGGCCTACCATATTTCAGCAGGTGTAACATTTTCGTCAAGAGATGCAGTAGGTATGCGAATTATTAAATAAACAGATTACCGTAAAGCATCACCCCAGACTCATTATGTGGAATTTTTGAGTAAATTAAAATGCAACGCAAATATTTTAAAACTAATTTAATTCAAAATCAACTAAGACGTTCACTGCATCCATTCTGTTGTGGATCCCGTGATACAGTATACTCTATGGTTATACATTTTCCACGACACTTTAGACATTCCACATTTTCCACATTTTTTAGACGCTTACCGAAGGTATATTCACACCGAAAGCGGTCAATTTTACTTCCAAAATGTGTGGTAACTGAGGCTTTAAATGATTTAAAATGTTCTAATACTTCATTCTTAGCTCTCATTAAATTAATATACGTATAATTTGAGTAATGGTCTAGAAAAGAGACAAAGTACCTCATATCATCATATGTCTTAGTTTCAAATGGACCACAAACATCACTTAAAACAACCTCAAGAATTTTCTTTGGTTTCCTTTCAATTGGCAAAGAGGAAAAACTGTTTCTAGTTTGCTTCTAGTTTTGCTTGTCCCATCGGTCTTGCAACAAAAGTTGATTTCCACTACCTTGTATTAGTTTAAGTTACAATATATCTGACATTCCAGAAGTTTTTGCCCGCTAGGTTAATTAAGAGAAACTTAGAAACTCTACTTTGTGAAATTATAAACGGTATGTCCTTTTTCTCAATTCTACGCATAGACAATACATTTCGTGTAAGGTTCGGACACTCAATTAGATTTTCGATTGTGACACTTTTCCTGCTTGGAAGTAATAACCCTAAATCAGCACATCTAATAGTCTTTAGTTGTTGGGTGACCTTGCCACTTGAATATTAAAACCAACAAATTTTACAATTTTCAAGAAATGCTCCAGTGTTATAATCAACCAGATGATGTGTAGAACCAGAATCTACCACAAAGTCTACAATATCTTCAGTGCCAATGAGAGCTTCCTTACCTTCAGATAAAAAACAAGTGTCATCTTCGCTACATGAGACTTTGGATCAGTTCAGACTTTGTATCAGACTTCAGCTTTGGACAGTCTGCTTTACGATAACCCTTCTCGTTACATTCATAACAACGATACTTAAACGTACGATTTTGAATTATAATCCTTAAAGTAATGATCCATGCTGACTTTGAAAATTTGACTTCAGTTTAAGGAAGTTTGGCTTCTTTAGACCAGCAAAGGCAGAAGGATCATAAAATTCTGTTTTACAATCTTCCTTAGTACGAATTTCTTCTGACAGTAGTTTATTCTTTAAAAAATCTAATGTTATTGATTCAGGATTCTGATCAAAGAGAATATCATCAGTACGAGTGACCGATTGGTACTGTGCAGGCATGGACGACAAAAGAGTGGTAATGATCTCTTTGCTATCCCTACTACCACCCGCAGACTTCAGGTCATTTACCAACATCTAAAATTTTGTAAAAAAGACAAAAGAGGCAACTCACTACTATATTACAGGTTACTTAGTTCCAGCGTATATCGTACCCCAAGCCCCGTCGTTCCATACGTCTTTTTGAGAATTTCCATCATTCCCTTCGCCGTTCTTTGAATCTTCACGGTCAACATCATCTGTGGTGTGTTGAACAATTAGACCTCTGGCTGTTACGTCCTGTTCAATCAATGCCAGCCTAGAGTTTTCCTCTTCTGTAATATCATTAGTTACGGCATTCAACACCTTATGCTGTTCCAGTTACAACTCCAGCCTAAATAGCCAATTACTGATGTTTTTACCATCAAAATGTTTCAGCACACACAATACTGGTGTTCCCATCTCTTACTAACACAAATTGACCTTCATCTCAATTTAATGTAATTACCATGGCCTGTTTGGGCCCATAACCTGTGAGTTTGAGGTTTACATGAAGTAATTAGGACAGTACTATTGAGAATATTTAGGATTATGTTAAATTTACTTTTAATATCTTTTAAGAACAGAATTTCTAAAAACACACAGCTAAGAGAACTAAACAACAGCACAAAGTAGATATTTCCATGGGTTTCATTATTAACATAACATTATACACAGGCTACTATTTTCAATTGTTCTAACAAACTGGTGTAGTCTATTTTCTTAAGAAAACCTTTTCATCAAATTTGGAAAATGTATTTATTTTATACTATACTAGCTGTAAAAACACTTAACTAACTTCCCTGTAGCAGCAATCCAAAATACTCATTAAAATAATGTTATTTAAATAGGCCTAGGGAATAAATATGACATTTTAAAGGTGTTCAGTAAAAACCCAATTAGGTAAATGGTAATTCACTTAGCCTGCAGGTTTGCTGTGGCGGGGGTATTTTTTTAGGTTAGTCTAGAATAGTATGGTGAAAGATATCGTACGTCATTCGTCCAAAATGCGTTTACCATACTCGTCGGGTGAACACCTTTTTTCCGGACTAGTAATGTAAAACATATTTCTTGCATATAAAAAGTTAAATACAGTTTTTTTTATAAAGATTCGTTAACACACCGATAGCTATATTTTGAACAAAACTAAATAGCTTTTACGCCATGTTTAGCTATTAAAACCAGATTTGTGTTGGTAATATTATTAGAATACATAACAACCCTTGACATTAATTAGGTTTTCAGAATAATTGTAGAACAACTATAAATGAAACGCGTTCAATGAATTTTAAATATATCAAGATGTGATTGTTGATTTTAAACCCCATAAACAAAATTTAATTTAACAATCACGATATTGAACAAATTGTTAAACAACTTTAAGTGGGTCAAAATAGTCTAACTTCAAAGAAAGCAAACAAACGGGACAACTGATGAAACAGACTGATAGAAGTTTTCCTTCTTAATGTTAACCAGTATTTTAGCTAGATGACACTCTTTACCAAGCCGTCTTAAAACTTTAAATTATGATACAGTGTAGCAAAGACCCTATGATCGCATTAGTTTTATAGAAAACTGGTAGTTGTAAACCTGGCATTCAAAACATCAACGTTGAAGACACCTTATATAATTTTGTTGGGATCTTTGCTAGAATGTAGTACAGACATATTCAAAGAAGTTCAAAGAAATCATCACAACTATAACCATATTCTGTAGACACCAAATACTACCATAGAATCCTGGTCTGATAGAGCCTGATAAAGGGAGATGGGTCAGTTGTTATTTGTACCTCTTTAAGCTTTATAGGTTTGCTCTTTGTACTGGAAACGGATTTAACAATTAACAATAAAAATGTTATTAAATGTAGGTTTTGGATATGAACGAGTTACCAACTACAACAGTTATCAACAGTTGGAAACATGACGTATTTTCAATAGCAGTTAGTCCAGATTAATCCAAATTTGAACATAACTATTCTAATCAGCCGTATAGTATCAAATACTAATTGGAACTCCCTCAACAGTTGCAGATTAGTTGCTTACGTTGTAGTTAGTGATACATATTTCGTTATTAAACTATGTAGATTACAAAATAAAGGTATTATGAGTTCAGTGCTTTGTGAGTGGTTATCTTTTTACCTAAATAGTTGGATTGATGCAGTAAATTAAAAATAAGACTCTGATACGTTAGTGTAAATATTAGAAAAAGTAAGTAGAGCAGTTATTCCAGTTTATTTTACGGCAAGGTGTTGCAACAAATAAGATTAAGGAATGGATGATTTTGCAATTCAATGTAAAACATACGTTATTCAAACAGTCAGACATCACGATAGTAAACGGAATGGGTTTAAGAGCTATTCCATTACTTACTTTAGAAGACTATTTTGTTCCGTGCAAATAGTCAAATAGTGCAAAATAGTGCAAATAGTTAATGTATGAACATATAAATTTAAAAATCTGAGAAGCAATTTCTTTAATGTACGTTGTGAAATAGGGTATTGAAAAAGTCTTAATACGCCAAAAATAAATTAAACGGCGTAAGATAAAATGTTGTAACTTCAACATATGAAATGATGATTTTTTTCATTTTTGCAAGAAATAAAAAGTTTGCCCCCTCTCCCTTTATGGGTAGATAGGGGTTAACTAAAAATGTTCAATTATAAAGACCCATGTTGTGAATGCCGAACTCAAACGAAAACCGGGTCGAAAATGTCAGCCGTTCAAATATATATTGGATCTGCCATTTTGAATCTTTTAACGGCTTTAATTTTTTACTCGGTTGTTCTTTTGAGCTCAAATTTGTGGCATTGTATTCTTCTAATTAAGACATTTAATTTTATGTGCATATTGACCTATCGATACGTTAATGATTTTAACACATAATACAGTTATGCGGTACCTCCTCAGGGACGCCCCTGAAGTGTGAGGAAAATCATCGTCTACCTTAATAGAAGTACAATTAACTCTCTGTAAACATTTTAATTTATAAAAAGATTGGGTCTATAGTTTCCTTAACATCAACTAATCACATCATAAGTATTTAAATTTAGATAATCTCGTTGCATCTACATTGTTCTTCACAAGATACATTTCTTGATGAAGATAGTCTCTAACTATTGTACGAATAATCTTATCGTGTCATCACGTGAGGACTGTCTTCATTATAATTAATCCTCTAAAAGCTGGCCATCGTTATCCTTTGCCCAGGACCTGAAGCTTTGGTTTCAATGTGAACAGCATAAGATAGTTCCATTGTTAGTTGAACTTACATGAGAATTTCCACTACTAGTTAGGGAATTAAAATTATCAAACAGGAGTAAGAAATTTATTTTTCAAACACTTAGTACATAAACTCTTAATTCAGTCAAACCTTCTATTGATTCCATGGATTATATTAGTTTCTTATTTCTTATGCTTTTGGTATACTTTATTTTTATAGGCCTATATATTTTATTCCATTGAGCCCTACTAACCGTAACCAATTTTATATATTTAAGTTCTTCAACCGTGTCTACTTTAAACCAGAATTGTAGCGATTGAAATTAAGTTTGAACAGCTACGGCAATAAATAATAATGATCAGTGTACCTACTCTATCTACCTACTCGAGGTGTACAATAAAATCGAATTATCTTAACAGTCCATCCACGACTATCTTCCGCAGTAGGCCATCAAGAACCGACCAGTAATCAAGGAACCGTAAAAAAACTATGATAACCTCCCAGTTTATTTAAGCCGACCCCCCATGGGATATTATCACGTGGTTAAGATCAAAGTTGTCTCTTAATATCCAATTCCACATGGATATAAAGCATTTACTATATTGTGTTGGGATGGGGATAGACAGATGGTCAATCTAGTGGGTTTAAACAGTCTGAAGCTATGGAGCACATAGATGATTAGTTATATCTCATCACTTTCCCTAGGGATTGGCTAGTCTGCATAACGCAAGTGAAGCATGGTCTCAATGGTTTTAGTTAGCTGTGGAAGGAGATCATTTTCACGTATATTATTTTTCCTACCACTGCATGGGAATGATCACATTGCCACACCTGTAAACAGTATGCAAAATAGCTCATTTCCGTTGTAGAGAGGGTATGACCATTCCCAATCGCTAAATCAGCTGATTTCATCATTGGCGTTTCTATAAAACACTAACATTCAGTAAGTAATTAACATAACCTAAATGACATTTTATACACAACTAAAAGTTAAATTTGTGTGTTAAGGTAAGTTAATTATGGTGGTAGGAAGTATTGTGTGTATCAAGAGTAACAGTCATTGTCGCTTTGTTTAACTATTCTCACTTGACCTGGTATAATACATAATCAGAATTAGGATTTTTGTCAATTACTATGGTATTACTATGGATTACTATGGTAGGTGACCATGCGGTTTATAAACACAAATAAACATATATATTTCCAACATTGGTGCATTGTAGACGATTCACAAGAATTAATACATTTGTTCCAAAAATACATTTCAGGAAACAGAGAGTAGCATTTACCAATGTTGTACTTCAAGTAGTTGGCTTGTATTATGTTTAGTTTCTGTCACACATTCAACTTTATACTGTGATTTGTACGAGATTCAATGCTTTTAAAAGGTGTTAAACATAAAATAAATTGTCTGGCATTTTAGCAGGAAAATCTACTTTGATTGTATTATTAAATATACCTAACGAAATCTAATACGAACAAACAGGCCACTACTAGTATTGATTTGTATTTAATTGAATATATGTTCAAATTATGATATCACTGAATCATTTTAAGGTATTTTGACAAGAAACTATTGAAAAATCAGTCATCAATCAGAAAATAAAGACTCTGTTAGTTCCGAATGTATACAAACATACTCTAAATATACAGGGTGTTGAAAATGTCTGGAACCAACATTATATCTGGTGAGTGGTTAAAGAAAAACAACTGATATTTTGTGTATGGATATACTATGGTTTTACCTATCTTTTGGTGCCTTATGAAATTGTTTACCACTTATAGGGAACGCCCTGTGGAGGATGCAGTAAAATGTTTTAATGGAAGCCTATGGTAAATGATACATGATTTTAAAGGCCATTTTTTTCTGAGTAAGGAGCCACAAGTTTCATCTCAAAAGGACCACCCTAGCGAAAATGGCGACTGTTTGAAATTTAAAAACCCACTTATAGGAAACGTCCTGTGGAGGATGCAGTAAAAAGTTTTAATGAAAAGCCTATGGTAAATGATACATCATTTTAAAGGTCATTTTTTTCTGAGTAAGGAGCCACAAGTTTCATCTCAAAAGGACCACCCTAGCAAAAATGGCGACTGTTTTTTTTACTGCATCCTCCACAGGACGTTCCCTATAATTGGGTTTTTAAATTTCAAACAGTCGCCATTTTCGCTAGGGTGGTCCTTTTGAGATGAAACTGGTGGCTCCTTACTCAGAAAAAAATGGCCTTTAAAATCATGTATCATTTACCATAGGCTTCCATTAAAACTTTTTACTGCATCCTCCACAGGGCGTTCCCTATAAGCGGTAAAAAATTTCATAAGGCACCAAAAGATAGGTAAAACCATAGTATATCCATACACAAAATATCAGTTGTTTTTCTTTAACCACTCACCAGATATAATGTTGGTTCCAGACATTTTCAACACCCTGTATATATTTGATGAAGAGAAAGTTAAAGATGGGGAAAGGTATGTTAAGGAAACTGTTTTTAAAAGATTGAAGAATATGTTTGCTATCCCACGCTGGTTGTTGACAAGGATATCTCGAAAGTGAAATCATATTTACTCTGTTTTACACGAGCTCGTATGCATGATAAAATGTAATTACTTAATTAATTTGTTAATATGTTTTAGGGCTTTCGTCTGCACTCTTACTTATAGGTAGCAATATTTAAATACAATTTTTAAACTGTAGAAACTAGTTTGATCAATGATCAAAGTACAATGATAGAGGGTAATACGATAGTGTTATAATGTATCTGAATTATTATAGGAACAACACAAATACTCGTTTAAATGTATCCTCATTTATTTCGTTCAAGAGGTAAAAAGTGGCAAGGACTGTAATTCTTTAAGCAGAGAAGTCGTGTAAACAACATAAGATTTGTAGTTCGAACGGTTCAATAACAACTAAGAACAACAGTGTGAGGGGTGAATATTATTACATTGCTATAATGTTGATCTTATTTAGAAGGATTAAGTGACGGTATATAAGGAATAAAAAGACGGGAACTTTGTAACATGAAGTTTGTTAGATGTGAGATTGGATTTTCTTTAATTAATTTGCTACAGCGAGGTCCGTTAACCATCATTCTGGTTCATCTTGGTCTATTTCCTCTATAATGGAGTAATCTTTCAGAACTTACTAAGGATGTTTTATACAAGGTGTTTGGTAGTCAGTGTCAAATATTTTAAGGCATTATTATGCACACAAAATGCGATAAAAATACGCAATTTTGATATCACACTCCTACTTCAGGCAACAATCAAAGAAAACACACAGTTCCTTCAAAAATTAGATTTTTAGGTGTCGTGTTGATATACCAAATCTTTTTGATTTGTCTGTCATAGTTCATAACAAATTAAACCTGTGCGGGTCTTTATGTACACCCTCAATGTGTACGTTTATTTAAGTATGGATTAGCATAAATGTTACACAACAATTAAAACCAACTGGTCAAACTATCAAAACTACAAGTATTATAAGTCTGAATATTTGCAAATATTATTAAACTACAAATCGAAATGTGATGGAAGAGCAGAGGACTTGGTTGTTGTGAAGGAGGGATTGTCGAGAGTACAGGTTTGACGTATGTTATGACAACTCTTTTACTATGAATGTGCTTTTATAGGGAACCCATTCCAATATTGTTGTATTATGAATACAAGAGTTAAAACGGCGTTGGCTGGAAAGGGCGTTTGTCAAGTAGATTGTGGAGCTGGGAGAAGAGAACGAGTGTTGTGGACACGGGGGAAAGGGGGCACGCCTTTTGTGGACGATGGGGAAGGGGGCACGATTTTTGTGGACGCGGGGGGAAGGGGGCACGATTTTTGTGGACGCGGGGGAAGGGGGCGCGATTTTTGTGGACGCGGGGGGGAAGGAGGCAAGAGTTTTTATTGCGCTCCTAGTAAGGCCATCCCTATTACTGGCGCTCAAGCGTTCTTCTTTGTTCGAAGACTTTGTGGAACCTATTATTATCGAAGAGCTCTGTATTCATGTATGAACGCTTAGTCGGGATATTGTTTTCGTAATGTCAAAACGATGTTTTGCACCAAATTAATATTTTTTATCAAAGTAGAGCAAAAACTACTTTGGCTTTTTTTAGCTTGGAGAACCGATTTGACAAACATATTAGAAAATACTTTGGTGTTTTATTTATAAAACCACTATTATTTTAAATATATATATGTAGTCTAAAATTTTTTATATTAAATTTATACGTTTGTAAAAGTTTTCGAAGGAAGGCTACGGTCCGGTTGACTTCCCTGCGCCAGCAACAAAATTTATTATAGGTTGTTATATTTGTTATCTATAGATAGGTTAGAATATTTATTAATCAATGTGCATGTCAACTGAGTGGTGTTTCTTGCTCTCTTGTCTTGCTAAACTCTTAAAATGTTATTTATATATTTATCTGTTATTCATCACACATTATTCCTGTTAAATATATATTTATTAAATTGTATAACTGTACATATTTATTAATTTAAGATTATAACTATCGTACTAATCATTTTTGTAATGGTCTTTGGCCGTTGGAATGAAAATAAAATAAAATAAAGTTGATCAAAGACCAGCGTTTGTTTTAAGCTAGGACAGCAATATAACAAAAATATACGAAAGTAGTGTTTTGAATTATTTATGAAACAGTTTGGTCTTTGTAGGGACACGCTGCAGTTCTGTATTAGTAGAGGTACTACACAGAATTGTATTGTCATAAGAACTTGTATACAGTAGAAAATGTAGAGTATCGTCAGATTGATTTTATGTTATATGTATTTGTAATATGTGAGTTAGGTAGATAAGGTTGAGTCAACCTATTTGAAACATATCAATAGTAAATATTTCTCTATTTACTCAACAAGCACAACGAATATAGCAAAACAAACACATGAGTGGATATATCCTATAACACTAGCAACGTCATATACCGTTCTGTAAATGTACAAAAACTCTAGAATTTCAGTTTTTTATATTAAATTTACAATCACAAATTAGCGAATTTACCATGTATGGAATAATGTATTACCGTGGGTCTCATGGTAAGACCTGGACGTGGTACCAATTTACTTTTTCGTTTTCAGGTCCCTAGAGGCAAAAAAACACCATCCGTTCAAATTCATATAAATATGTCTGTTGGCACAATAACTCAAGCAAAAATAATCCAATTTTTATGTAAATTGGAATAAGTGTAAACCTACATTTAGTAAAACGTGTACACGAGACAGCATGATTTTACTATGAGAATAGGTGTTTTGTGGGTTAAAAATTGGGTTTTCTCATTTTTGCCCTAAAAATATAAAATTTCGCAATTTTTTCTAAGCCAATTTGTACAGCTTAAAAAATAATTTAGTATAGTAAATTAAAGCATTGTTGTATGCCTAACAGTTACAGAAAAATCCCAAAAAATAGTAAATTTAAAACTCCCAGTTATTCTTATGGAGAATAAATAAACTGTTGTAGTTTGCTTGTTTATGGACATATTTTTAATGTAATTTGGCGGATTTGTTTATTTCATACTAAGCTATTAATATTTTAATAAAAACCCACCTTATTATATTTTCTGTAGCAGTAAACATAAGTAATCATTAAAATTTATTATATTTAGATAGGAAATACATCTGACAATTTTAAGGGAACAATTTAGTAAAATTCCAGCAAGGGAAATAGAAATTCGCTTAATCTGCAGGATTGCTGTCGTGAGGGTATGAATTCTTTTATTCTGACTCTCCTTTCAGTATGAAACTCGTTACAAAGCTCATATTTTAAGAACCTTATTATAATGCTCTTGAATCAATATACAATGTATATTGTGAGGCATGACATACTATATACTTGTTGAGTAGTTGAGGATTTGTGTAGGTCGACTTTATTAAATTTTGTAGGAGAATTTGTCTCAAAATTTGTCTGATATTGGTTTAAGGTCATACCAGCTGTCCCTGTTGGGCTTTTACTATCCTGGCTCCTCACTCCATTCATTATTTATTCTCCATCCACATTTGGGTTAAAGCATTGACTATATATAAATATAAAGAGTCCTATATATACCTAGGTATATATAGTCATTGGTTAAACTCACGTCTAGTCTAGCCCTCATCTCAATTGGTAATGGAAGTATCGGTAATAATAATTATCATAGCTGAATCAACCACGTATCATGATTAAAGCGTGGACATTGTCAAATAAAAAATCTGGATTATTAAAATTGTAAACGTTCTACAGCTAATCTATGGGTAGAATAAGGGACTACGAGGCCCGGGCTCAAATCCAGCCAATCCTATGACGCCAACAGTCCACTCGCTAGGATTCTTCGCCTGGGAAACACGGTGTCAAGCGCAATGGACTACTTCTTCGACGGCTTCAAACTAGCTCGAAGAAAGTTCCTCATTGTCCTTGGCGAGCAACGAAATGAAATTCCTTAATCTAACTTTTGTCTGTGCATTGGCTCACCATCAATCCTTTTTGTTGTTATTCAGCCTACGCTATTTTTCAACTTTTTGTCATTCATTATATTCATTTACATATTTATTGTAACGGGTATTGTTATTATTTATATTGTTATTTATTTATATTGTTGTTTATTTATATTGTAATTTATTTATATTCTATTTATTTATATTGTTATAATTGTATCGTTATTATTGTAGATTTTTTCTTTTGTCTATCGATTGTCACATTGTTTTTGTGTATAAGTTGGAAACTGTTTGTTGCTTTTTTTCCAAATGTTTCTGCCGTTGGTATGTATAATTAATTAATTAATCACCGATATCTACTATTTGATAATGCCTTAAGCAGCGGTATAATTCTCCTTTAAGCTGTATGTTCATTTATCAAAAGGAACAAAATCAACTTTATTATTGGTAAACTATCTCTATGAGATCTTCCTTTACGAAATCCAATGCGATGATTTTTATTGAAATGAAATACTAAAAATCTATTGTATGGTTAAGACGAGCTTTCAAGACTGCGGCAGTGGCGTATAATCTGTCAAGCTAATGGCAACATAAGTAATACATAGTGGGAGTATATGCACTGAGCCCGTGATAGGCTTACCTTCTGCACACTTGGTTTACAATGTAGACAATCCGAAAATAAATTACTTTCATATTGTATATAAAATCTTGCTGAAATTCTACTGAACTGCTTTACCTTAAATTTCGTAATTTTCCAATCCAAAAGAATTTTGTTTCATAAAAAGATACGTATTTCAATATATACATACTTTTTAAAGATGTATTTAATGTAATTAAATAACTTCTTGATCAGCATTGTACGTGTTATTAAATTTACGGAGAGTAAATGAAACAAACGTCTTATAACACTCAAAACATATATTTACGCTTACTGTTACTCACAATACGGTAAATATACAAAAAAGATGGTAAGATCGATTTCGATTGGACACTACAATCATCATCAGACCCAATCGGCGAATGACAAGAATATTGAATGGCGTCCCTAGTCTTGAATAGAGGATAATCTATGTATTTTAAAGAATTGTAAGAAAGGATATGTAATGAATGCTTGGGAAGAATTGTATATTTATAAGGAATAATGTAAAAATAGAAATAAGTTGATTGATGAACAAATACATTTTGATTCCAGTTGTACTTATAAAAATGTATTGGCCGGTGCTTCCGGTAGCCAATAGGGTATAAGTAGGGACGCCATACAAGATTCTTGTCATTCGCCTATTGGGTCTGATGATGATTGGAGTGTGTAATCGAAATCGATCACCACTTACCATCTTTTTTTGTATATTTACCGTCTTGTGAGTAACAGTATAAGCGTAAATATATGTTTTAAGTGTTAAGACGTTTGTTTTATTTACTTTCCGTTAATGTAATTGTATTTACTATCCATAAAATTAAGGTGCCATTATGGCTATAACATTATTGAAACTTGTTTAGTGACAACAAGACTATTATGTACCTGCTAACTATGGTAAAATGTAATTAAGCATTTTTTCTTATTTTAAATAAAACTGGCTGATGTTATAGATTACTTGATATAAAGGTTCTAAATGTAAAAAAGAAAACTATTTCCACTATATTAGCGAACCAGGCATGAAACTGTGTCACGCTATAATTTTGTTAATGAGTTTATTATACTTGATTAACATAAAAGATATAGCAATAGCAGAATAGTTTTGTAATTATTTTCGTAAACAAAAAAGTATATTTCATGAACTTTTATGAGCATGGTATGTAAGCTAGTAATCGGAAAATAATCCAAACAATACATTGTACAATTTCAGTAGAATGTTTATTTTAGGTGATCTAGACATATTTATGGGGTAATTTGTAAGCCGAACCGACCAATGATGTAAATGGGTGATATAATTACATCAATTAAAAGATAATAGGTTGCTTCCTTACTTTAGGAAAACTAAACTGATATAATTAAATCCGTCTTTCTACACTTTCTTGTAAATCTATGTCATATAATTTATTATTTATATTATTTATTTACCTTGTATTTGTTTATTTATTTTTATTTTGTTTACATTATAATTGTAGATACTATAAAGAATTGTTGGTTATTATATCCGTATATTTTTATTTCTTTTTTGTCAAACCTTACTCTAGGTTCTAGCCAGGAACTGTTTTACACATCATTTCACGTTACAGTATTCCTCGAGCGTCGCGGCATTATCACATGGATAAAACCTATTGGTGATTGGCGGGATTTGAACCTGGGACCTCAGGCACCAAAGGCCCGAACTCCACTAGACCAGCTCGCTCCCCCTATATTCGTAACATGCTGTTCAAGAAATTGTTTAATTGTCAGAAAAAATTTAACTGCAGAACCGCAGAACTGCAGTTTAATAGAAACCCATTTTTAGAAACCGCAAATAGAGGGGGTTTTTAGTGAGTAGTCTGTGATAATTTCAGGAGTCTCACAATACAGGCTGGCTACCTGTGTGCGTAAAAGCATTTTCCCTCCTCTCCCTAAAAAAAATAAAAAAAATATAACGAAACCCGTATTTTCGCTCAATATATTTTACTTGCTTACCGATACAAAATCAATGTATATGATTCGCCTTTAGTTATTCCTAGGCGGTAAAAGTTACAGATGTAATTCCAATGCTTGGAATTGAACATTTTATTGAAACTCCACAAAGTGATGTTTACCTCTGGATCATTTAGAATAAGGGATCACTGGATCATTGTGACGGCGTTCAAAAGCTAGTGGAAGTGGATCAGGGATCAGCGGTGTTTTGAAGTATAACAAGTTCAATATCTCATCAGCATCGTATTCCAGCGTTCGGTCTACTTTTGCACAACGATAAGTTCTTTTTGTTTTTAAATTGAAAGTACATCGATAATTTTATCGCTTACTTGATATGCAAGTAAAAGGTTGAGTAACTTCCATTCCGAAGTAATACACTTTTTATACCAATAATGTCAAATTTATGATTTGTGTAGCAACAATTATAACTGCTATTCTAGTAACAACAAAAAATTGATTTTTCGTTTATCATGTATCATTTGATAGTTAAAGATAATAATTACTAACCCAATAGGTTAATTGGTTAATTTATAACAAGACTACAGTATTTTGTTTTTGTTGTAATAGCTTACTAAGCTTTAATATGACGGTTCAAAACAATAACAACAATTTTGATTGGTCAGGATATTTAATTTGTTTTCAGGTGCAGAGTAATCTAATAATAATTTTATTTATAAAATTTCAGATACTTTTACTGTAGGTCTAATTCGAATTTGAACCAAGCTTCCCCCAAACTTTGCCCGGGGAAAAATTGGTTGATTTATCAGCCTGTAATTTTAAAACTAATTTGTTTAACAAAACTTTTTTTGGAATAATGATACGTCCGTTTCCATTATTATCGCAACAATAAAATGTAATCTTGTCAATGTCGTCAGTTATGTTATGAACCTGATTTTTCAAGTACATTTTAGAACATAATTATACATAATCGTGTGATTTAATTGACTGATTTATACGTCAAAATCCCTGTACATATTTCAATATATTTTATAAGGAAACAATACAACTAAGCAGTGATATATGCAGCAGAGTATTTAACTAGTATAAAATCAATGATGCAAATTGGTTTCCGTAGTATTCTACATGTTTGCATGGTTGCAATGAAATAGACCCTTTAGGTTAACCGACATTGTCCGGTTCCGTGGGAGTCGGTTAAGAGAGAGGTGCACGTCACCATTATTTGATATTAAAAAGATATTCATGTTTGTTTTTTTGGGGGGTTTAGTGTCATTTTTATTCATTTTAACCTAGTTTTGACTGTACAAGCATATACATATGTATGCACCTGTTTACGTACACACAATTTAAACCTAATTTGATTACATTGTTATGTGCCTGATAAAATAATTACAAATAAGTCTTATAACATTAAAAAAAATGGTTAAAACCTAAGCATTTAATTACAGTTAGTTTCGGGATACAAATCTTGTTACGAATATGGTATGATCTGGTAAGATTGTTATTTGTATTTTGGTAATATTATTTTTACTGAAACAAGAAATAAAAATTAATGTAAATACACGGATATACTGGAGTTTTCTTTCAACCGATTAAGACCAGTATCAGTACAAAACATAAGTAACGGTAAAATCGAGGTTAAGCTTAAACTGAACTAGTTTATGTCGGTAGCAGGGGTTTCAAATTGTTTAAAAACTTTGTTAACAAGTTTCCTGAGCGAATCGCCGGTAATCGTCGGATAAAGAGAATTTTATCTCGCAAGTTTTAAAAATGATAGGAAATGGTTTCATTTGGACAACTTTCTAGTGCCCCATCCCTAATTACTAGGGCTGCTTTACGTAGATAGCAGAATCACGTAAAACGCTTCAATGAGAGTAAAAGTCAAATTAAGTAAATTATGCTAGATGACAATTTAAACATTGAAGAAACTATTAAGTAATTCATTTATTAGTTTTATTTATTACTTGGGTTATTTTATAAATTAAAAGTATACTAGATGTACTTATATTTTTGCGTAAGAAGATAAATATTAATTTAGGTCACGTATTTTAAGAGCTGACAACTGGATGTATTATGGTTAAGGTATTTTTGACATTTAATATATTTTATTTGTGAGAACTTTAGTTCAAAAATCCCTACTTATATTATAGATTTAACAACGGAATTTTTATGGCTCTCTAGATCTAGCTAAATAAAATATTAAAAAGTCTGAGTAAAAAATCAAGGGGCCATAACGTTGTCACGCATAAGACAGTCGACAGTGGAAGCATATTGTTGGTGAATCAAGAAGTAACGTGGGACAAATATTTTGTCAACAGGAGTAAAACTGAGTCATTTAATTAACAATTATATTTCAAAGTGAAACAGAAGATAAGTTTACATTGAACAACGTTGACAAGTCTATGTATACGATTATTGTATCATAATTTTCATTTCATGTTTTTAAGTAAGCAAACAAAATCTAAAAGTTGGATTTTAATTCTGTTTACACACAATATTATCTATTTGTTCAAGCTGAAGTATTCGTACAAAATTGTTATCCCAGGATAAATTATAAAATAATTTGTTCGCACAAAATGTATAATATGGGTGTTCAAAAAACGATTATTAATGATTACATATTTTGCATAGTGATTTCTTCGGTCAAAATAAGAAGAAAATAGAGAGTAAAACTTTTTCCAATCTTTATTAAACTTGGTATGTATGTTAAGGTAGAAGGGACCCAAGTACTAAAAAAAATATCTTTGGCTGGTTCGAAATTTCACAATTTTCTGTCGTAAAACGAAATTGAATGCTAAGCTTCTGGTTTGCCTTGTTTTCGAACAAAAAATCGTAATATTTCAAACATTTTTGTTCGATCTTTTTTAACTTGGTGTCGTTGAATAGGGCATTTTTAATACGATATGAAAGTTTTTTTAAGGGTTTTTCATAAAATCAGCCACTTTTAAGTCATTTAAATTTAAAACTTTAAAATGGGCACTATTTTGACATCCTGAATTTGAACACGATCAAATTTTTTCGCACTTAGGCCGATTCTACCTTAACATACTTACCAAGTTTCATAAAGATCAGTTGGATCTATCCAATGATAAAAAATATTTATGAAAAAAAAAATACAAAATGGCGAAAATCTGGTTAACGAAGCGATTTTGGAAAAAGTTTTATTCTTGATTTTCTTCTTATTTTAACCGAAGAAATCACTACCTATGCAAAAGAAACATCCTACCATTTTTTGAACATCCTGTATTTTAAACTAAGGTATTTTTTCGTGTTTCTTTTAAAGCTAAGAGATATTTATATGATATTACAATAATATGTTTTTCATTAATAGTATCGTGATAGTTATAATGATACTTATTGTTAAAATAAATATTTCGTATTACAGGTGTTCAACAGGTTATTTGTATATTCATCATAATATATCATTTAATACTTTTATTGAAGCAATTATGTAAATAATATTAATTGAAATACTCATACAAAATGTAATGAAATGAAATGAAATGAAATGAAATGAAATGAAATGAAATGAAATGAAATGAAATGAAATGAAATGAAATGAAATGAAATGAAATGATTTATTGTCGTTAAAACTATGTACAAAGTTCATGACAATCGTCAAAATAAAAACAAAACAATCAAGATGGCTCTGGCAACTAAAATATCTAAAACTCTAAACCAAAGTACTCTTCATGTTTATACAGGCAAGCCTGGGTTAGAGTAGTTTTTATAGCATGTTTGAATTTTAAAACACACAGGTTTTTGATGGATGCAGGCAAGAAATTGTACATTTTAACACCTTGGTACTCAAAACTATTTTGAGTGGCTGTATACTTATGCCTTAGTGTAGACAGATTATCTTTTGATCTAGTACAGTAGTTGTGCACATCAGATATCTTTTCAAAGTGAGAAATGTTTTCTTTTACATATAACAAACTTGCCAAAACATACAAAGATGGAAATGTGAGAATGTTAAGACCCACAAAAAGGGGCTTACAATGTGTTCTTCTATTCACACTACAAATTAACCTCACCGCCTTCTTTTGTAAAGTAAAGAGCAACCTGTTAGCATAAAAACTGTTGGCCCACAGTGAGGTACCATAGGACAAATAGCTATGAATGTGGCCATAATATATACAAATAAGGACATCAACTGAAACAGTGGATCTAAGTGCTCTTATCATAAATATGCCTTTTACAATCTTAGAAGCTACAAAATCTACATGTGAAAACCACTTCAAGTTTGACTGCAAGTGAAAACCCAAAAACTTCAGAGTGTTTACATCATTACCATTACTGCTAAGACTAATAGTTAGGTCTTGAGTCTTATCAGCATTAAGACATAACTTGTTTGCATTACACCAGTCATTAATAACAGCAGATTTTGTATCCAATGTATCTGTAACGTCATTCAAAGAGTTACCCCGTACACACAAGGCCAAGTCATCAGCAAAAAGAAAGCTTTTTACAGATAAGTCATTAATATTACAAGGTAAGTCATTTATATACAGTATAAACAGGGTAGGGCCCAATATAGAGCCTTGGGGCACTCCGTGGGGCACTCGAACAGGGCTAGAATAAGTGCCGTTTAGATAGACTTTTTGCCATCTGTCACTTAGATAAGATTGAAAGAACTTAACCAAAACTGCATCAAGGTTATAGCAAGAAAGCTTATCCACAAGGAGATCATGAGCCACTGTGTCAAAGGCCTTAGACATGTCGTACGATCTAAACACTATGCCACTTTTGGCCTCTAAACTTTGAAAGCAATTTGATATCAGTGCCTGGGTTGCTTGGACAGTGCTGTGTTTGGGCCTAAAGCCAAACTGACTACTTGCTAAAAGGTTACTATCCTCAAGATACTGAGAAAATCTACGATGTACGAGATGTTCCAAGACCTTCGACACTGCAGGGATAATAGATATAGGCCTATAGTTAGCAATAACATTTTTAGGCCCCTTTTTATGGACTGGTATAACCTTAGAAATCTTGAACTTGTTTGGGTAGCAACCTTGTGTTATACAGAGATTAAATAGGTATGTCAAAACTTCACTTATGTAACTAGAAGCTAACTTCAAGATGGGGACATTAATTCCGTAAATATCTAAACAAGAGCTATTGTTAAGACTGTTGATGGCTGCATACACCTCTTCTACAGTAAATAGTTCAAGCCTAAAAGCATTGTTGTCCTCAATAGTCGGAAGAACGTTGCAAGATGTCAAATTACTTAGATATTGCTCAGGACCATTAGAAGAGGCGGGAACATTACTTCTCAGGTTTTCAACACAGTCGACAAAGTAAGAGTTCAGTCCATCGGCAGTTAGGCAGTCAGGAATAGACAAAGGCTTACTGTTACAGTTGCTTAATTCATTAATGATTGACCAGGATGTTTTAGAAATATTACTAGAGTTTTGCAATAAACTGTTGTTATGGTCAAGTTTGGCTTTCTTGATTTCTTTGCGGTACTGCAACTTTAATGAGTTGTACTTAGTTTTAATTTCAGCAGTCCCTGCATTACAAAACAAAAAATATAGCCGGTCCAGCTCATTTTTCATTTTTACAAGTCCTTGATGATACCACCTTTTGTTAGGTTTGTTGTTAGAACCGACAGTTTTCAAAGGAATCGAACTATTTAAGGCCCACAACAGTTTGTCGAAAAACACTTTGAATTTAGCATTTAAGTCTAGGCTATGGTCATACAGTTCAAACCAATTCAACTGGCCAAGGTTAGATAAAAATGTTAAAGAATTCTGAGGATTTAATTTCCTAGTAACTTTTCTCGGTAAAGAAATTGGATTAGATTTAGAATATGACTCAATGTTCATTGACAGAAAGGCCGCATTATGATCTGAGACAGGAGTGTGTATAACTGAGGCTTCCCATCTATCTGGGTGTACTGAGGTCACAATATTGTCCAAGCAGGTACCTTTGTTTACACTTCCAGCTACAACATTAGGCCTAGTGATTTCATTAATTGCAGTGTGAAGACCAAAACTAGATATTAGGTTTTTAAGTTCCCGGACTTCAATGCTGTCAGACAGGAAGTCTATGTTAAAATCACCTGTGCAAAAGAAGTCAAGTTTCACACCATGCATAGTTGAGAATACATCATGCAGTTTATCCAGAAATAAAGAAACATTACCTGAGGGTGGTCTGTAGAAGTTTACAATCACTGTTTTGTACTTAACGATGTACACCGCTGAGGCTTCAAACGTGAGTTCTTCCACTAATATACTCAAATTTAACTTATCGTAAATTATAAAGCCTAGGTTCTCTTTTACAAGTATAGCAGACCCACCATGTTTAGACATTGATCTAGCAAAAGAGGTTGCAACTAAGTAGCCTCTTAGGCTTAAGCTATTAATATCATTTTGCGAGACCCAGTGTTCAGTCAAACAAATCACATCCACACTACTGTCATACCCAAGCAATCGTAGATAATCTAGTTTGTTGGTAATAGATTGAATATTCCACAGGAGGATGTTTAATTTTTTAGCTGACCTAGATAGTGTTTTATTAGATGACTGGGGCAAGCAAATGTTAGAGGAGTTCCCAATCGCTTTGTTATGCGAAGAGAGTTGTGTGTCAGAGTTATCTGACACTTCAGACTCTACGTTAAATCTACAGAGTCGGGGGGAGTTTCTAAAAAATTTTCCTGGTGCTTAACAGTGCTTGTTGCTTTTTTAGCAAACCTGAAGGCATTTATATATGCCCCAGTAGGCCAGAACTCAGGCAAATATATTTTGTCCCACAAGTGAGCAGGAACCCCTACCTTAAATGTTCGATAGCCTGGGAATCTGTTCCTCATTTGTGTGACTTTATAATCACCACTAATTTCATCACTTATATATTTATTAACTGTGTCACAGTCAACGTCTGTAGCCAGCCTTGAGATAAATAAATACCTGTATTTGTTGACAGTTTTTAGTTTGTTGCTAGTATTGGCAGAACCTGTGATAGAATTTTCGTTATTAAAATGTTGTTTTCCAGAACTTTGTATTTGTTTGTACACCTTCTTAAGACCATTAGTGTTAACTGCACTTGTACTTGTTGTAGTTGGTAGGTTAGGGTTATGTTTATACGGTTTTGACAGTTCAGTTTGACGTTTTCCACCATTCCTCTTCACTGATGTTTTTTGTTTGGCAGGCGTAACAGTTTCGCTGTTTCGCTTGTCTACTACAGGAGCAGACGTCGCAGGAAAACTAGCAGAACTTTTGGCGGCAGACGACACGGGCAAAGTAGTCGAATTATTGACAGACTGATGACAACTACTAAGATTATAATTAGAATTGTCTTTATGATTGTGAATAATATTCTTTGAGTTGTCATTTGAAGATTTAGATGAGTCTATAAATTTTTCACTATTAGCAATCATTTTAGATTTATTTCTCAAAACACTTGCAAAAGTGTTACTATCTTTTAACATAAGATCACTGACAGCCTCTGCCTGATTAGACAAAGCAGTTTTTAACCTTACATTTTCTATTTTAATTTCGGAAATTTCTGCTTTAATTTCTGAGTTGTTTTGAGATAGTTCATTGATTTTTGATATCAAATATTCAATTTTCTCTGAACAAGGGCAGATATGGTTGACAATTGAGTTGGTGTCGTAAGCTACCGAATTGTCTGTGTTGTTACTCACGTTACTTTCAGCGACGGAGCATATATCACACTTCCAATCAATTTGAGAACAATTTCCCACAAAGTTTGATTTTGATAAACTGGTACAATTTAAATGAAACATATATTTACATTCACCACTACATTGGATTTTGTCAGATTTTAAATTAATGATTTTGTTACATGAGCCACATTTTAGTGACTTGTTTCTTGGCGGAGCCATCTTGATCACGAGATTTGTATGTTATCGTTCATTGAAATATATTGATGAACAGTCCAAATTGATGAATAGACCATGATGTATGATGGTCTGATCCAATGGCCATCGTACAGTTAACACGGCACAAACATAGCCAAACCCCGGCTTCAATAAACAGTTGTAAACTCCTGTTAAAATATATTGTCACTAAATCAACTGTAATTGTTTCCTCGTTGCTCTATGTTTAGTTGCGCAATAAGGAAAATAGGAATAAATATCAGAGAAGAAGAAAAGATAAATATTTGATCCCACCTTTTTCCATTATTCTCAATACATTTTTATTCTAGTAACTGGAATAAAAAATACCGGGAAAAACTGGAAGGAAAAAACTGAATAATATTGTTTATATTAGACATTTTTCCTTATTTAAACTTTATTGCATATACACTGAATAAAGTCTGACATTCTTATGTGGATGAACAGCTTATTGATTTACTGATTTAAGTAATTGTTTGTACTGCATCGAATATCAAGGATCATCTATGGTAGGAAGGATCTGAACCGCGCCTCTTACTAATGTTCTGAGTTCCATTCCTATATGGTGGAATAGTCCATGGTGGAAGGAAAATACATAGGTGTGCAATTCCCGTCATATGCTGACGTCACCCAGATTGGAAACAAAAAAAATCAGCTGATTGTATTGCCATATAAGTATATGTTTGTTTTGATTAGATTGTTATTGTTTTTATAATTTTTCTAAATGGTAAAATGGTGTTTGCAATCAGAGTGACGTCAGTATATGACGGGAATAGCACACCTATGTATTTTCCTTCCACCATGATATTAGCCACGATGCGTTAACATTGACATTATTTGATGATAGCATGATATTGTATGATATTATATTATATTATATTAGGCAATATAATTATTATGGCATTATGTTATGATGCATTAAATACACTTGTAAATTTCAACCATTATCAACAAAATATTGCTGGTTTATTAGAGCTAATATGTTTACAGATTAATTTAGTTCATATTTCCAGATTTTGTTACAACATTACATTAAACGATCTATCAAAAAACCTTGATCAATTGTCAAGTTTATGATTACCATCACTGACATTCTTTGTGATATTATTTATAATTTTCTTGTTGTGCCTACGCTAGTGGATTTTCAGTGAAAAATCACAAACACTTTGAAGGTTATATATTTACAAAAGAACACTTAAGAAATCCGGCTCGAAGGACCAACATGTTAGATATTGCGTTGTGGTGCGGTAAAATGTTCTAATAGAACATAAAACAACGTTTTGGGAAAATTTTTAGAGATTTTTAATGAACTGTAAAATCCAATACCAGGACAGATGCTACAATATAAATTATTTGCTCAGCTACATACCCAAACACTAACTATGGTTACCAATGACCAACATTTTATGCAAGCAGTGAATTCTCTTGGTCAACACTTGACCTATACAGGATATTACGGTGCCTTAGTTAAAATAAAGCATACTTAATCAGCGTTTCAACGTTCCAGGCTGTTTAACGTAAACTGAGTAACCTCTTTCTTAATTAATATTTGGCACCGATATTTTCAATTTATCATAGTCTTAAAGGATACCCATGTTACAACAGAGTTAACACATTTACAGCTATTTAAGTATTAAATCAAACATGGTTATACTACGAGGACTATGGCACTTAGATTTGTGGCTATTATAAATGGTATTAGAGGCATGTGGGGACATAATTTCTTTAAAAATTGCCAAAACAGTCAACCCATTATGTAATGGTCTTCTAAATGATGAAGAATCTTGCGAAATATTTCTAGTATATTCATTATGAGCTCTATTCCTTATTTCTCTTCTGTTCCTTAGAACTGTTCCACGTCGTGCAGGCCGTCCCCTTCCATGCACAGTCACTTGATTCATTATAAAAATGTTTATTTAAAGGACAAACGAAAGATAATGCATTTTACCAAGTCGTCTATGATACGCAGCAGCTCTGAAAATTGTAAGTCGATCATTTTTAGATCACTTTAGTGAAAGCAGAATTCATCTAAATTATTTGTTGATTAGTAAACAAACTTTACGCGCTCTATAAACAGAATTACAAGTAAAATAAAAATGATAATACATTTTTAATCACGGTGTCATGTGTATTGTAAACAAGCAAACGTTTTTCAATCCGTTTGAAAAATGTTTTAATTATTTAATTTATCATCTTTTTGGTAGATTTTGACATAATCTGGTATTTCTCTCGACCCCCTGTGACCAAGAGCTTAAATTTGAACCTTCTCCCATCATCCTGCGAGCTGTCAATTTCTCACAATTTACATTTTTAAAATCTTTTACATAGTTGATATGATAGATTGGCTCAATGGATACATAGCTTTACTGCTACGAGAAAAGCTAAAATTTTTGTTTTATACAATTTCGTAAGCAGACGAGGAAATGAAGAAATGTGCCAAATTTCATGTTCCACTTATAAATCCATTAATCTGCTGCAATCAATTTTTCCATAGGGATGACATGAAAGATAACAACAATGCAATGTGACTACATATAGGATGTGACTAGGAGCCGGATGGTTCCAATTTATCTATAAAGGAACTAACTAAACGTTAGAAAAATTGTATTTAACCTCTAAAACATGATTTTCGCTTTTCGTCAAATCGATGTTGGTGCAAGGCAACTAATAATTGAAAAAGTTTGCATTTTCTTATTACCTTACACCTTTAAAAGCAGGTTGGCGATATTAACAATTTACCATCGGCATTGGGAAACTTTAAGAGGGTGTTTAGAGGCCTTATTACTGATATACTTTACCTTTACACAGTTTGTTGATTAATAGATTATACGTCGATAATTAACTACTAATTAAGTTTCGCAGATGTTAAGTTCTTGGAAGACTTAGCTGTAATAAGCTGAATAATATTAAGTTTCACAACGTACATTACAGCTTTGGTACTTTTAACTCGATGTTAAGTGAAACCTTAGAATATCTTATAAAATACGATTAAATTGAATAACATTTATGCTTCATTAGTAAATTATTGTCACTTAAAATAGATTCACTATTTGACTGTCTTCTCAGTATTAGTGGAAACATACTTGATCAACACACATTTAAATTGTTATCATATTAATCAGTAGTGAAACCTAGAATTCGTAACAGTTCATTGTATATAATTAATGACATAAAAAAAGAAAAGAAAAAAAACTAGCTTGGATATAAAACATAAATATATTTACAATACGATGGCGTGTATGTTTACATAATAAAAAAAACATGCATTAATATACCTTTCATCGATGAAATAAATCAACTTTTAATTAGCTAATTGTGATATTTTAATTTGAATCTGGAATATAATTTCCACCAGTATTCACCTTTCCAATTGAAATGTGAATAAAAAATACGCTGCGATCAAATAGCCTACCGCTATTCAACGTTTTCCAGTATTCAATTACACATGAATAAACCTGGTCTCTGTCCAATTTCCAGCCATTCACATTCATATTAATCTCGAATTCATACACTACGATTTCATTGCGAAATTAACTTTCCCACCTGCAAATAGGATCGTGGATTACTATCGTAACCGCTTTGTACAAATCTTCCCCGATCAAAGTTATTATTGTCTTTGATCATCTTAGATTGATTAGAGCAGGGGGTTCATTGGAGAGATGCAATGAGATGAGATGATTTACTTACCGATGAGAGAGGTGTTCGTGCATGGATGAGTGCCGGGACCACGAAGTAGCACTACTGTAGTAGGAGAGGAACAAGATGTGACTGTGGGGTGAGAGTCTAGGGGTGGTGGGAGCACAGGAGGGTGGTTCAAGCGCGCGCGGCTCCTTCGTCAGTGACATACAGATATTGACATATCTGTTATATAGTCATACACGGATATGGTCCTATGTATTATCCGCTGGAAAAGGGAGGGGTAAGCTCTTAAGTAATCACGGTTTATTTTGGGGGTTTTGTTTCTCCGAAGACATAATTTGATTCTCTATTTAACCTGAAAGGCTTCTAGCAATAACGACCCACCTACACAAACAACAATCATCGCTGTATCTTTTTTAGATATATTATTTAGAATATTATAAAACCTTACTTATTAAATAAGCTAAATATTAAACGTCACCTAAAAATGCTTATTTCGTTATTTTTACTATAGGCTTTTACAATACACTGACATGTATAAAATGCGAATTAAATTATACTATGTTTAATTCAAATGAACTCTGTGCAATTTCTTTCAAACTGTCGTAATTTTACAAACTGTACTAATTCATAAAGGAATTGCTGTTATCCATTTTTTCAGTTTAACGCCGCAGTCCCGATCCCTTGGATGACGAAAAATTGGACCATAAACTTCGCTTAAATGTCTATGAAAATCTGTAAAAGGAGACATAAATACTTGAGTATTACATAGTTAAACAATTAGTCCACACTAAAAGATATATTGTAATTTTCTTTTGTAGCACGAGAATTGTACTAACTTTTATGGAAAGCTGTGTCTTAAAAGTCTTAAAATGAGCACTACCTGCATACTACGATATACGCAAGTGAATTGGCAATAGTTTTGTAATTAAGTTATTAAGTTCAGTGATAAAGTTACTCTTCACAAAAATATTTAGTTAATACTTTGAATTGTTAAATTAATGGTTTATACGGTTTGTAGTTCTTATTATAAAAAAATATAAGAGTCATTCAGTGTAAAGAACAATTTTTTATGTTGCCTAAAATAGAAAGTATGCCCTAGTTACAAAAATACATGTTTATAGTAATTCTGTTTAGTAAAGATATTCCTAGACGTCAAAAACAATATTGTTGGCACGAGATAATTATCTTGAATTTGTTTATCCTTAATTGAAACGCTGTATACAATATTGATTCTCTAGAAATATAACGAGATTATAGTTCATACTTACTCTGCTCTCTAATATTACTATTACTGTATACTATCAAGTTAAATATTGAAGACACCAAATTTACGGGGTTGAAATGTAGGCATTTTTTAATATTAAACTTTCTTAATTATTTGCAAACGCATTTACATGAAGTGTTGTTAATGTGGGATTGTGGGGGAATATTCGAATTTATGAGGCTACATTCATAATGATTTGGTTTGGTACATTGGGCGAAGGCTATTTCAAATGGCACCGTGGTACATTTAGAGCTATTTTCTCAATAAGTTCAATGCTATTACTTTAAAAGGTGTACCCAGTTTGGTGAATACAGGGTAGGGCAGACCACCCGTACACATACTTTTACGGGAGTACGTTTTTACTTAGAAACGCAAAATAAAATTATTCCCTCATACCTACGAAGAATCCATTTAAAATACTTTGAGCATGATTCAAGCACAGGGTGTTCAAGAAATGGAGTTCATGGGTTCAAATCTCAAAATATCCTGATGTCAACCTATATCCTAGTATACATTTTTAGAAAGGGCTTGCTTAGAGCAACATTTTGGTGGAAACAGAACTCAGTTATCTCAATTAGTTTCAAAATGGCAGCCATTTTTGTGAATTTTTCCCGTATTTACGTAATACCCTGTATTTTCTAAACTGCTAAACATTTTTCCGTTCTTATTGAACATTCTTAATCCTGGTAAACACAGCTTTACAATGTTGTGGCACATGTAATAATTATTAAAATTATCATTTCTTACCAAAATTTTATTTCATTGTAATGTTGGTAGCCTTGTAAATCCAAAAAATCAAATAGCAACATATGACAAATGGCATATCAATTTAAGCGTCTTGTTAAGATGAACAACTTTCTATTTTACACCTAGTGTCTATTTCTTTTATTATTTGAGTAATTAACCAAAAAACTAATTTTTTCCATATAAAATGCATTTTACTTTTAAAAGTCTAAAACTAAAATAACGGCATTGTTTGGTAATGCAATTAACAACAATCCTAGGTGAAGACGTACTCCCGTTAAAAGTATGTGTACGGGTGCTCTGTCTCACTCTATATAATCCATTAAAATGTTTAGGTAATGTTTCCAAAGCCTTTTTTCCAAACCTCTATTTATCACAACAAATCCAGATAAAAATCGTCAAATGCAATGAAAAGGATTTAATCCCGTTCTCGTAAAGACTCTACATACATTATTAAGTCAATACCATCACTATTATTCATTTTTATTCATATTTTTCAATCTTTCCAAAAAAATTTTTGTACTGTCCAATATCATCAATCGCTATTAAAAAGTTACGATGCCCAGAATTTCAACACTAGGTTCGATTTCCATTTCCATACGGACAAAATCCCTAGTCTCATCCAAATACATAAAACTGATCGGTTAAAAAAGCAGACGGCTGGAAAAGCTCGTTTCCGAAGAACATCTTAGAGGATTACGATTAAAGACGTCCAGTATTACTTGTGATGATTCAGCCTTTCGCTTTCAATTACTGGTGTTGAGCAAACCACACGAAGTGTCACTAGCCGTGAGTACGACACGTTTGTCGGTATCAAATAGACGATAAATGGCTTACAAAATTTATACATGGATTTTCCCAACTACTTTATGTGTCGTTTGCTATAATCCCCTGTATGCATCCAAGTGAATTTGTATATATTTCGTCAGTATTAGGTAGGCTGATAAACTGCTTACAAATATTAGAAGCATTTATTCAGCTGGTGAGTGTTTTGTAGGGTATAAGTTACCGTATACGTTGAAGTATGTTTATAAATATTTCGTCAGTATTAGGTAGGCTCATAAACTATTTACAAATATTAGAGGGATTTATTCAGCTGGTGAGTGTTTTGTCTGGTATAAGTTACTGTATAAGTTGAAGTACCGGTATGTTTATAAATATTTCGTCAGTATTAGGTAGGCTGATAAACTACTTACAACTATTAGAGAGATTTATTCAGCTGGTGAGTGTTTTGTCTGGTATAAGTTACTGTATAAGTTGAAGTACCGGTATGTTTATAAATATTTCGTCAGTATTAGGTAGGCTGATAAACTACTTACAAATATTAGAGGGATTTATTCAGCTGGTGAGTGTTTTGTCTGGTATAAGTTACTGTATAAGTTGAAGTACCGGTATATTTATAAATATTTCGTCAGTATTAGGTAGGCTGATAAACTACTTACAAATATTAGAGAGATTTATTCAGCTGGTGAGTGTTTTGTCTGGTATAAGTTACTGTATAAGTTGAAGTACCGGTATGTTTATAAATATTTCGTCAGTATTAGGTAGGCTGATAAACTACTTACAACTATTAGAGAGATTTATTCAGCTGGTGAGTGTTTTGTAGGGTATAAGTTACTGTATACGTTGAAGTGTGTTTATACTGTAAATATTTTTACCTACGACCGTTTTTTAAAGTAGCCATTTCAGTACAGTTCTTAGAATTGAAAAGTTTCTCATAACAGCATTGTTTACTTTCATAACAGAATAGTTTTACTCATAACAACACGGGTAACGGGCCGATGAGGTTTATGGATTGAGATAGAAGAAGTAAAATTGTAATGATTCTAACTTCAACTAATCAGCTGTTCAGGCCAATTTAATTGTTGAGTGGTGCAATTAGTGTTTAGTAAAATGTTTCGTTACATCACTGTCAGTGGCAATGAGAGGTTATAAATGAAAACATCAGGACTACAAACAAACAATGTTTGTAGTCCTGCGAAAACATAACCTCTCTCAGAGAAGTAAGCTAGGTTATATTTTGTATGGTATCAATTATATTATACGTTAAAGTTGAGTAGTTAAGTTAAGTATTATAAGTTAAAGAAGTGACCTGTTATTGCTATTGTTATTCTACATCTCTTGCTGTTTATTATCTGTTTATGCTGTTATTGCTGTTTTATATTTATATCCACTGTCATTCATTATTGTTGTCGTTTCATATTTATTATTGGTTGTTATTTCACATTTTTATCATCTCTGTTATACACTGCCTCAATTCTATTCTAAATCTAGATTCTTGTTATACATTACGATTTCTTGTTTTTGAAATACCCATTTTGTTTTCAAATTTAAAGTTTTAATCTGCTTGTTTATTATTGTTTACTCATAAGACTGACTTGTCTCTACCATAAATTTATTTATTATTGTAAAAATTGTGTTTACCGTTGGAAATAAATGAATTGAAATGAAGGAACGTGAGTAAATTGCTTACAGATATTAAATTGATTTAGTCAGCTAGTTTATGTGCTTAAGCATACTCTGATTTCATAACGCCCAGCCCAAATTACCCCTAAAGTACTGTGAGACACATTTTTATACGAAAACAACCTTATATTTTAGTATCCCTGTTTTCTTTACTTTATTGCCGATCACCTGGTATGCGTTTTTTGTTGCATAGGTTTAGGCTTTGGGTTTTTTTATATTTATTTTCAATAAAACGGCGTAAGGGTTTGAATTTAAGTTTCTAGGTGTGATTTCAGTACCTAATAAATCAACTTTCAATTGACATATAAGTTTACAAGTTTAAGGGAACCAAATCATAATTTAAGGAAAACTCAAATCTCTAGATTTAAGTGAAAATCCAATCAGGCAAATAGAAATTCGCTTAGTCTGCAGGTTTGCTGCGACGGGGGTATTTTGTTTAGCCTACTAATGATTCGGTTTTAGTAAATTTTTTACTGTTACTGGCATGTACAAATTTTAGGAAATCAAATCCGTGGTTTTATCAATGATTTACTTTCAACTTCGAGATTAGAGAAACGCCATGTTGTGTCTTATTTTCAATACATTCCCAATACTGTAACACTGAACCTCATAGGTATCCAACAACGCATACAGGAGATTGGCAATGAAGTAAAGAAGACAGAGTTACCAAAATTCATTAAAATGTGTCTCACAATTAAATTTGGGTTGCGCGTAAAAAATCACCCTGCACTGGTTCAAAAATGTTGAAATAATTTTTATAGCGTAATTAACTATCGTGTAATCCATTTTATTAAAGAATCTAGACTGCGGTACTCTCAAATATTGAGCAATCGTTAGGAATACTCGAGTTTATATATATATATTATGTCCCCTATAATAATTAGTAAATTTCAAACTTGTCCACTATGCGTAGTGTGATTGGTTTTAAAAACATCATGTTATGTAGGTTTATTTTACTATTATACACGTGCAAACCCTTATACCATTTACTCACCGGTCTCTTTATTTCTAGAGCGACTAAACAGATAAACATAAAGCTTGGCATGGTCATGGTGGTACCGCTTAAGCTCTAGTCTCTAGTGCAAACCTATACACTAATCTTTTTACACTATAACAAATATACCCATAACAATCAATATACTTTCAATGCATGTGCAATAATAAGTTGTTTCGACTCGTTTTTGTTTGGGTATATAAATTATATATTGCTAAAAATGTTGGTTTTATATATTTTTAATATTAAGTTCAGGTAATAAGAGCTGAAACTTCAGCTTCTTATAAATCATGTGTTTTTCATTAATTTTATTTACGAATATTTCTTATTTTACTTAACATTACATTTTAGATACATTAGATAGCATCAAAGAAATCATAGACTCGTGGCTGGTACACAAACAGTTACACAATAACGAGGTCATGTCACAATTAAAACCACCAACGTAAACAGATATCAATTAATTAGTTTAAGACTAAAAACTTAATTTGCTACGACTTTACGTTACAATAAACATTACAACCTCCAAGTAATGTGACCACACAAAGCTATGCATGATAAGAAATACATTTACTATTAATTTATTACGAAGAAAAACTGAACAAGAAATTAAAGAAACAAGAAATATAATTTAAAATACCCCCACCGCAGCAAACCTGCAGACTTAGCGAATTAGTTTAACGAGTACTTAGGTTTGCTCTTTGCTGCAACAGAAAGGGTAAAAAATGTATTTTTTTTATTAATGTTAATACTGTAGTTGTTTAGTAAGCAAAAGAATTTATTTTCCAAATTTGATTTAAATATCTTCATAAACAGTTGGCTTATTCTCCATAAGAATAACACGGGAATTTTAAATTTACAATTTTTGGAATTTTCTCCATAACCATAGGCGCATAATAACGCTTCAATATGCTAAATTATTTGTTTTTTGAGCTCTACAAAATGATTTTTTTTGTTTTCAGGGTCAAAAATGGGAAACCATAAAACCCCCATAAACCCCTGATACCATAGTCCGATCATGCTGGTTCGCGAACTCATTCGAATATTTGTAGGTGTACCAAATTTCATCAAAATCTGATAATTTATCGTGCTAACGGACACATATCAAACATTTGAACGGATGGTGTTTTTGGCCTCTAGGGACCTTAAAACGAAAAATTAAATCGGTCCCGGGTCCAGGTCTTACCATGAGTACTACGGTAATAGCTTATTCCCTATATGGGAAATTCGCTAAAACTATGAAAATTTAAGAAATAGCAAACAATTAAACTCATGAAACATTTTATAGTTTCATTTATAGCAAATAAATTGTAAGGTAAGTTGTAAATTGTAATACATATAATTTTCCCATATATTAAGAAACTTGGTAACAATTTACTCATAGAAATGTTTGAGTACATGTTATAATAGCCATTGTAGACATTCGTTCAGAATAAACGTTTACATTTTAACGAACTAGAATGCATTTTGTAATTTGGAAAAATAACTAATAGTTTACTTTATGGTAGGTATTTTCATTTTCACTAATGAGTTTCGAAGCACGATAGGAGAGGAGTTCTGAGGCAAGTCGTACGATGGTGTATCAATTTAAAAGGTCGATGGAAAGATTAGTTTAAATCCCCAATATTTTTCATCCTTAAAGCTTCCCTCGCATGCTGTGTAGTTTTTACTCTTATTTTCGAAATAAAAAGTATCTTGGGTCGAACGTTTGCTTGTGTTTAACCCTAAAACGGAGAATTTCGTTTAAATAATTTACTACTAATACTTTAATAATATACAAACAACTTCAATTGCAATAAAATAAGAAATAACCTATTGGTCAAATATCACAATTTATGAAATATTTTAAGTGTCAAAGGCAATCTAAAGGTCAGTATAGTTATTGGATTAAGTTAAATTCGTAAATTTAGATTTTCTCTCCTGCCTACCAAAAACTGCAACAATAATTTCCTGCGAACGGGAAACGCATGCCACACAAATATCACCGACTATTCGTCACTCTTCAAAAATGCTCAAGCGTTACGGTACACACCAAATGCCTGTAGCCCGTTGATTATGTAGTCATACTAAAGGGCAAAAAACCAATACTACACTTTACATTTTAATCAGAGAATGTCAAAGCAAGATCATTTTTAATCACACATTGTTTTCCAAGTTAGTTATGTTTTCGTATATTTCAGACTATTATTTTAATTTTCTATACGCAACTAGTAGATTTGTGTATGACTCTCACTCTGGATCCATTGTTTGAATTTCTCAAAATTTCAGATATGGAGGAGATGTTTTAAGAATAATATGTTCGAGTACATCATACAAATTCCTCCCTACCCTGTAAATTGCTTCGTTCTATGGAAGAACAGAAACAATACAACAACTGGCAAACTGCCGCAATAGAATTGAAGCTTTAAACTATTATTTTAAATAGGGTTACAATCGTTATTGCGAAATATAGGAATTGTTTGTGTTCTCTTGGTACACATTTTGTATTGCAAACTGTATTCTGAACTTTTCAAGGTTTTTTGTTGTTTTATACTCTTAAACATATTATCACGGCAAAGCTTTAAAAATACTCAGTAGCGTTCTAATACTGTATAGCAAAAATCCAATAACCAATTATGTTTCTTAGTTGTTTAAGATCACACATATGTCATGTAACGTTTAATTAACTAATCAATTTCTAGCATGAAGCCATTTCTGTTTATTAATTTCTAATTTTCCTTTACGATAAAACTGATGGGAGCTTCGATTAACATTGAAGTCAATTTCAGTTTTTTATCTCAGCATATCCACCACAAAGCGTTTAGCTTTGCGTCCCTTGGCGTCGTTTTTCATATTTAATGTCCAAATCCAAGTGACCTCTTCCGCATTCCATTTCCCAAAGAGATTTGTGTCCAAAAACAGAAAAACTTGTCCCTTACAAAAACTGCATTGTTTTAAATAGCTGTCAATTGAATTGAATTTGTGTAGAGTGAAATTGAAACCTGTAACAACATTAACAACAACAATAAAAACAATACTTCAAAGTTAACACTCGTGATATTACCATCATACAAATCCAAATGAATTTCAATCAATTTCTAATTTATTTATTTTGTATTTGCAGAATATCAATTACTAGATATAAAACCAGAATATGACCCCACTTTCGGCGTTTTTGGACTCAGGACTTTTAAATTTTTTGGCGAAAAAACACCCCAAATAGGTATAATATGATGGTTTTACCCCATTTTTGGCGTTTTAGAGGCTATATGGGGGCACTTTTTTGGTAAAAAAATGTTATTAATACTGAAAAACATGTCTGGAAATGAAGAGCTTTTTTTGACCACTTTTTTTAAAGACCCGGCTCTCGGCACGCGAACTCAGGCGCACTCCCGACCTATAGGCATACTTCTGATCCCCAGCGATGACAAACTAAAAGTCTTATGAAAAAATGTTTGAAACAAAAATTGAGGAATATCTAGTCATCTATACTTTTCCCACTGGCAGTTTTTCTCTGACCGAAAAATAAAAAAAATCCTCGCTTACTCACTTTTTCATGTTTACTCAAAGTAACCTTTTTATATTTTCCATAATTAATAATTATACACTAGCACAAATTAAATTATATTTATATTGTATTAAACAGTAGTTCATGTAGAATTTTAATATATAAATTTCATGTTATAAATATTTTTATTAGAAGCTAGACAAACATGTAAGTGATAGGAGGCGCATCACTTTGAACATCGTCATGCCTCCGACAGTGCCGTGCTGGCAACACCTGGAGTTTGAAACCATTGCTATTGCTGAAATTATATTATAACACATTTACATACAAAAGAAACTGGTAAATGGTTTTAATTGTTTAAACTTTTTATGCTGTATTATTATGTAGAAGGTCATGTAGTATGTAGGCTGGAATTTTAGCTGTTTTGTTGTATATCAAGCCTTTTTGAGATATAAATAAACAATAAAGCAGACCTTTATTTACTAATGCTGATATTATATTACAATGCATTGGCATACAAATGAAAACGGTTTGATTTATTTGTACTCATATAAAATAATATAATTCTTTTGAGTTATAGGGACGTCTGGTGATAAAATCACAAATTTAGAACATTTATAATGGACTTTTAAAATAATGGAATTAAGTATAGACTTATAACATTTTCATGATAACTGTTTGATTTATTTGTACTCATTTAAAATAATGTTAAAATAGTATTTGATTTTTATTGTTTTTTATCAAAAGTTGAAACCAATGTAGTGTGCCTAAATGTTTATTTACTGTTTTTTCTGTATCTCAAGCCAATAGATAGAATAGGACAAAGAGGTGTTTTTGGTGTTTTACCTATGAGAATAACATGGGGAGATTTTAAGCCACTTTTTAAAAATTGTGCTTACTCTCTATACATTTCTATGCAAATGTCCATCTCCAAAAATATTTCCAATCCCCATTAATCTTTGTATCATGTGAGATTTGCACCAGTTGGTTTGAAATATTTATAAATATAACGTGTTGCTGGAATTGCCTTAAATGGCAATAAACATGTAGTCTTGGGACCTCTGGTAAAATATTGGATTTGTCCTAGTTTGGACTAAATATTTGTGAAAAATTGAAAAAAATATGTTTTATACTCAACTATTTTAGGGTCTTAAAACATGTATTACCGAGGAATCAGGCAAATATTTCGTGCCGAAATTATATTTTTATCTTATGTGAGGACTTGGATTTACTATTTAAACTTAGTCCTGCTCCACAGTATTATTGCAGGCTTGCTTCTCGTCCCAAGTGGTGAATTGTGTACAGTTTATGTGTGGTGCAAAGACTGGGTTTTCTTTTTAGTTGTGACCAGCTCATTCCTAAGATGCTAGATGGTATCCACTTTGTCTCTGAACATAAGCAAATTGTAATCTTCAGTTTAGGACTTAAAATTAATGTCGGATGCGATGCCTCTTTAATCGGAAGTTTGGGTTGTGATGAGCTCAACCCCTATCACCAATATCAGCATAGATCCATTGAACTATTATGTGTTATTGTACTTTGTGCTGATTAATATATGTTTGGTAAATTAGCATGGCACAACACACAATCCCACATCTTGCTAATCGTAGTTGGTAGTTTAACTTAGCAACGATAATAACAAATTATTATGTCATTGCATTATTATGTCATGTCGGGGGTCTATTTGGTGGTCAAAGTAGAAGTAGGGAGCATTGACTTTCTACAATCATGATGAGATATCCAGCCAGAGCCTCAGACTGTAATAAAAAAATAGATGAAAATGCAAACTCTAAAGGCCCTGACGACCATGTTGTATACTTCCAGGCTGGAACAACCTTTACTTGGAATATTGTATATAAATTGTTTGTATACATAAGACTCTTGTAGTGAATGTACTCTTTGATGAAAATACAAAATAAAGATGAAAACTACTTTATGCAAAGAAGAGAAAGTAATTGTGAAGGGTAGCTACAAACAATTGCATTTTAGTGAGCAATGAAAGTTGCTATAATTATTGGGATTGTTTTGGGTAAGTTTATAGATGTGCATTGTGTTTACAGGAATTAATCATAGTGGGGATGCCATTTACATCGAGACATATCGATTTAGTTAAAGTGATAAAACGAAGACCATGATAGTGGTGGATAAAGATTTTATTTGTTGAGCAATCAATATGAGAAGGAGTTTCTTGTTAAACAATAACCTGGAAAACCAATACAACATAATGCATTGTCATCCCTCATTGGTATTGTACCTTACAAGCTCTTTTGTTCTTTACTCATTTTCAAAAACATATAAATTACAAAATAAGCCATTTGTTGTTTATTTTACTGTTATGTATTGTAAGTTTATATATTGAAATAAATGGTTAAATAAATGTAAGTTGAAAAATGAGCCTTATTTTGTCACTAGTTTATTTACATTGATTTGAATCACATTTTTGAACTAACAGATGATTAAATTATTAATTGCATAACATTTGAAACATAGAGATACAACATTTATATTATTAACTGGAAACTATAGATCTATATTATTGTATGAGCATAATTTCTGTATTTCATATATGTAAAAGCAATGAGACCATGCTAAATTACAGAATTCAATAACAAAGGAAGTTGATATTGTGCTATATACCTGAGGGTGTAAATATAGAGGTGGGTATTTCCATAGAGACCTAATGATGAATCAGAATGTGAAAGTTCTATGGTAGAAATATCAAGAAAGCAAGAGTGATCATCAGAGGTAACATGGTCATTAGGGAATTCATAGAGAGGGGTCAGTCAGGTTGAACTAGTATATTGCAATGATTCATCCAATATAGAAACAATAGTTACAAATAACCAGAACCAATCACTGAATATTGTAGTTAGTCTTCCTATCCTACTGTTAAAATATGAAACTCATTTTTACATGAGTTAGTGAGTTCATGCCCGGCAACATGAGTGTAATAATGGTTCCAAATGTATTTATCTTATTTTATGGTAGATTTCATTGTGTATGCTTACTCTATGGTAAAACTCTTTGAGATCATTTAATATTTAACACACTTAGAGATTAGTGAATAAATCATCAAAGTGTGATATAAATATGCTGGGTGAAACGTATTAAAACTTGCTATTATGTGTTATTGTACTTTGTGTTGATTAATATGTGTTTGGTAAATTAGCATGGCACAACACACAATCCCACATATTGCTAATCGTAGTTGGTAGTTTAGGTGGTCAAAGTAGAAGTAGGGAGCATTGACTTTCTACAATCATTATCAATTAATTTTATCAATTAAAGGATTGTCAAATGTCTCGGTTTTGCTAACTATGACCTGGTGTCCCGAAAAGGGCTCTTAAGACCATAAGATGACTATACATAAAGTTTGGACTATTGAATGTGATGTGAATTTATGCATACTTCATCATACAAATGTTACACTATAGTATTTTTACGAGTTCTGACTGTGACTGTGATGTGAATTTGTGTGTATTTCATCACATAAATTTCACACTATTTTCACACATTTCACACCACTATTATGATGTGTTGTGCCTGCATGGGTGTGTTGAGCCATGGATATCATAAACCACAAAGCTATAAGGACGTATGCTAGAACTGATCTAACCTCTGCCAAACCCTGAATACGAGCCTGGAGGCACAGACTTCGGACCAAGGATCAATTGTAAATAGACAAACCTGCATGATAGGATATAGAACACTGAAAAATGCAAATGTTAGAAACTTTAGTCTTTTACTTATTTAGTCTTACCATCCTCTGTTTTGGAGGAAACTGCCTTACAACCAACATGATGAAGATTGTATTAATACTCATGATCTTGGTCATTATAAAATTGATCAAACATAAATCTGTATTTGCCATTATTCATAGACCTTTCCTTGTCTATTATGAAAAAGCCATCAAACACTGGTGGTAAAGACTTCTATATTGATTAAAAGTCATTATTAATATGATTGTTAAATATAAGGTTTTAAATTTATATTGCCTTGTTTGGATAATATTAGAAAATGTACGTTATCGCATAAATGTTTGTGTACTTTCTAAGTAAAAGCAGTTAATATTTTTATGTTGACCCATTGAGAGAAATTGTATACTATTTGTACTATAAAAGGTCTATTCATGCATATCAGTCCAGTAAAAGTTCTGTTATAATCCAGTCATAGGTCAGTCTCAATTGCATCCATAGTTTCTCAGTCAACCTGTCAGTCATTTGGTTACAGTCTGTTTTTTAACTCTTCATTAACCGATGTTATATAACATTTTTTATTTGAAACACAATATTCTATAACATTTTCATTGGCCAGTTTTTGTTGATTGTTATAAACTGTACTTGATATACAAACACATACGTTGTCATCAGTCAGGCGTCCAAACAATTAAAAAATATCGTTGAGAAGAAATCGGTTGTTGTATTTAACAACATAAAGGTCGATTCACAAACGGTATGTAATAGTTTAATCACGTCTCAGTGTATACAGCAACTGACTGTGACTGTGATGTGAATTTGATTAGTTGTGTGTAATGTGTGAAAATAGTGTGAAATTTTTTAAATTGCTTCCAGTTTATATGTTGTCATTAAGCAAGCGTTTAAAAATCCAACAATATCGTTGAGAAGAAACCAGCTGTTTTATTTGACGACATAAAAATCAATTCACACATAACACGTCACAGTTCAATCACATCAGTTACGACACAGTGTATACACCAACTGACTGTGACTGTGATGTGAATTTGTGTGTACTTCGTCACACAAATTTTACACAAATTTCACATATATTTTCACACATTTCACACAACTATTATGATATTTGTGTGAAATGTGTGAAAATATATGTGAAATTTGTGTAAAATTTGTGTGACGAAGTACACACAAATTCACATCACAGTCACAGTCAGTTGGTGTATACACTGTGTCGTAACTGATGTGATTGAACTGTGACGTGTTATGTGTGAATTGATTTTTATGTCGTCAAATAAAACAGCTGGTTTCTTCTCAACGATATTGTTGGATTTTTAAACGCTTGCTTAATGACAACATATAAACTGGAAGCAATTTAAAAAATTTCACACTATTTTCACACATTACACACAACTAATCAAATTCACATCACAGTCACAGTCAGTTGCTGTATACACTGAGACGTGATTAAACTATTACATACCGTTTGTGAATCGACCTTTATGTTGTTAAATACAACAACCGATTTCTTCTCAACGATATTTTTTAATTGTTTGGACGCCTGACTGATGACAACGTATGTGTTTGTATATCAAGTACAGTTTATAACAATCAACAAAAACTGGCCAATGAAAATGTTATAGAATATTGTGTTTCAAATAAAAAATGTTATATAACATCGGTTAATGAAGAGTTAAAAAACAGACTGTAACCAAATGACTGACAGGTTGACTGAGAAACTATGGATGCAATTGAGACTGACCTATGACTGGATTATAACAGAACTTTTACTGGACTGATATGCATGAATAGACCTTTTATAGTACAAATAGTATACAATTTCTCTCAATGGGTCAACATAAAAATATTAACTGCTTTTACTTAGAAAGTACACAAACATTTATGCGATAACGTACATTTTCTAATATTATCCAAACAAGGCAATATAAATTTAAAACCTTATATTTAACAATCATATTAATAATGACTTTTAATCAATATAGAAGTCTTTACCACCAGTGTTTGATGGCTTTTTCATAATAGACAAGGAAAGGTCTATGAATAATGGCAAATACAGATTTATGTTTGATCAATTTTATAATGACCAAGATCATGAGTATTAATACAATCTTCATCATGTTGGTTGTAAGGCAGTTTCCTCCAAAACAGAGGATGGTAAGACTAAATAAGTAAAAGACTAAAGTTTCTAACATTTGCATTTTTCAGTGTTCTATATCCTATCATGCAGGTTTGTCTATTTACAATTGATCCTTGGTCCGAAGTCTGTGCCTCCAGGCTCGTATTCAGGGTTTGGCAGAGGTTAGATCAGTTCTAGCATACGTCCTTATAGCTTTGTGGTTTATGATATCCATGGCTCAACACACCCATGCAGGCACAACACATCATAATAGTGGTGTGAAATGTGTGAAAATAGTGTGAAATTTATGTGATGAAATACACACAAATTCACATCACAGTCACAGTCAGAACTCGTAAAAATACTATAGTGTAACATTTGTATGATGAAGTATGCATAAATTCACATCACATTCAATAGTCCAAACTTTATGTATAGTCATCTTATGGTCTTAAGAGCCCTTTTCGGGACACCAGGTCATAGTTAGCAAAACCGAGACATTTGACAATCCTTTAATTGATAAAATTAATTGATAATGATTGTAGAAAGTCAATGCTCCCTACTTCTACTTTGACCACCTAAACTACCAACTACGATTAGCAATATGTGGGATTGTGTGTTGTGCCATGCTAATTTACCAAACACATATTAATCAACACAAAGTACAATAACACATAATAGCAAGTTTTAATACGTTTCACCCAGCATATTTATATCACACTTTGATGATTTATTCACTAATCTCTAAGTGTGTTAAATATTAAATGATCTCAAAGAGTTTTACCATAGAGTAAGCATACACAATGAAATCTACCATAAAATAAGATAAATACATTTGGAACCATTATTACACTCATGTTGCCGGGCATGAACTCACTAACTCATGTAAAAATGAGTTTCATATTTTAACAGTAGGATAGGAAGACTAACTACAATATTCAGTGATTGGTTCTGGTTATTTGTAACTATTGTTTCTATATTGGATGAATCATTGCAATATACTAGTTCAACCTGACTGACCCCTCTCTATGAATTCCCTAATGACCATGTTACCTCTGATGATCACTCTTGCTTTCTTGATATTTCTACCATAGAACTTTCACATTCTGATTCATCATTAGGTCTCTATGGAAATACCCACCTCTATATTTACACCCTCAGGTATATAGCACAATATCAACTTCCTTTGTTATTGAATTCTGTAATTTAGCATGGTCTCATTGCTTTTACATATATGAAATACAGAAATTATGCTCATACAATAATATAGATCTATAGTTTCCAGTTAATAATATAAATGTTGTATCTCTATGTTTCAAATGTTATGCAATTAATAATTTAATCATCTGTTAGTTCAAAAATGTGATTCAAATCAATGTAAATAAACTAGTGACAAAATAAGGCTCATTTTTCAACTTACATTTATTTAACCATTTATTTCAATATATAAACTTACAATACATAACAGTAAAATAAACAACAAATGGCTTATTTTGTAATTTATATGTTTTTGAAAATGAGTAAAGAACAAAAGAGCTTGTAAGGTACAATACCAATGAGGGATGACAATGCATTATGTTGTATTGGTTTTCCAGGTTATTGTTTAACAAGAAACTCCTTCTCATATCGATTGCTCAACAATTAAAATCTTTATCCACCACTATCATGGTCTTCATTTTATCACTTTAACAAAATCAATATGTCTCGATGTAAATGGCATCCCCACTATGATTAATTCCTGTAAACACAATGCATATCTATAAACTTATCCAAAACAATCCCAATAATTATAGCAACTTTCATTGCTCACTAAAATGCAATTGTTTGTAGCTACCCTTCACAATTACGTTCTCTTCTTTGCATAAAGTAGTTTTCATCTTTATTTTGTATTTTCATCAAAGAGTACATTCACTACAAGAGTCTTATGTATACAAACAATTTATATACAATATTCCACGTAAAGGTTGTTCCAGCCTGGAAGTATACAACATGGTCAGGGCCTTTAGAGTTTGCATTTTCATCTATTTTTTTATTACAGTCTGAGGCTCTGGCTGGATATCTCATCATGATTGTAGAAAGTCAATGCTCCCTACTTCTACTTTGACCACCAAATAGACCCCCGACATGACATAATAATGCAATGACATAATAATTTGTTATTATCGTTGCTAAGTTAAACTACCAACTACGATTAGCAAGATGTGGGATTGTGTGTTGTGCCATGCTAATTTACCAAACACATATTAATCAGCACAAAGTACAATAACACATAATAGTTCAATGGATCTATGCTGATATTGGTGATAGAGGTTGAGCTCATCACAACCCAAACTTCCGATTAAAGAGGCATCGCATCCGACATTAACTTTAAGTCCTAAACTGAAGATTACAATTTACTTATGTTCAGAGGCAAAGTGGATACCATTAAGCATCTTAGAAATGAGCTGGTCACAACTAAAAAGAGAAACTAGTCTTTGTACCACACATAAACTGTACACAATTCACCACTTGGGACGAGAAGCAAGCCTGCAATAATACTGTGGAGTAGGACTGAGTTTAAATAATGATTCCAAGTTCTCACGTAAGGTAAAATATAATTTCGGCACGAAATATTTGCCTGATTCCTCGGTAATACATGTTTCAAGACACTAAAATAGTTGAGTAAAAAACATATTTTTTTCAATTTTCAAAAATATTTAGTCCATACTAGGAAAACTCCAATATTTTACCAGAGGTCCCAAGACTACATGTTTCTTGCCATCTAAGGTGATTCCAGCAACACGTTATATTTATAAATATTTCAAACCAACTGGTGCAAATCTCACATGATACAGACATTAATGGGGATTGGAAATATTTTTGGAGATGGACATTTGCATAGAAATGTATAGAGAGTAAGCACAATTTTTAAAAAGTGGCTTAAAATCTCCCCATGTTATTCTCATAGGTAAAACACCAAAAACACCTCTTTGTCCTATTCTATCTATTGGCTTGAGATACAGAAAAAACAGTAAATAAACATTTAGGCACACTACATTGGTTTCAACTTTTGATAAAAAACAATAAAAATCAAATACTATTTTAACATTATTTTAAATGAGTACAAATAAATCAAACAGTTATCATGAAAATGTTATAAGTCTATACTTAATTCCATTATTTTAAAAGTCCATTATAAATGTTCTAAATTTGTGATTTTATCACCAGACGTCCCTATAACTCAAAAGAATTATATTATTTTATATGAGTACAAATAAATCAAACCGTTTTCATTTGTATGCCAATGCATTGTAATATAATATCAGCATTAGTAAATAAAGGTCTGCTTTATTGTTTATTTATATCTCAAAAAGGCTTGATATACAACAAAACAGCTAAAATTCCAGCCTACATACTACATGACCTTCTACATAATAATACAGCATAAAAAGTTTAAACAATTAAAACCATTTACCAGTTTCTTTTGTATGTAAATGTGTTATAATATAATTTCAGCAATAGCAATGGTTTCAAACTCCAGGTGTTGCCAGCACGGCACTGTCGGAGGCATGACGATGTTCAAAGTGATGCGCCTCCTATCACTTACATGTTTGTCTAGCTTCTAATAAAAATATTTATAACATGAAATTTATATATTAAAATTCTACATGAACTACTGTTTAATACAATATAAATATAATTTAATTTGTGCTAGTGTATAATTATTAATTATGGAAAATATAAAAAGGTTACTTTGAGTAAACATGAAAAAGTGAGTAAGCGAGGATTTTTTTTATTTTTCGGTCAGAGAAAAACTGCCAGTGGGAAAAGTATAGATGACTAGATATTCCTCAATTTTTGTTTCAAACATTTTTTCATAAGACTTTTAGTTTGTCATCGCTGGGGATCAGAAGTATGCCTATAGGTCGGGAGTGCGCCTGAGTTCGCGTGCCGAGAGCCGGGTCTTTAAAAAAAGTGGTCAAAAAAAGCTCTTCATTTCCAGACATGTTTTTCAGTATTAATAACATTTTTTTACCAAAAAAGTGCCCCCATATAGCCTCTAAAACGCCAAAAATGGGGTAAAACCATCATATTATACCTATTTGGGGTGTTTTTTCGCCAAAAAATTTAAAAGTCCTGAGTCCAAAAACGCCGAAAGTGGGGTCATATTCTGGTTTTATATCTACTTCAATTACCAACAATGGAAAACTTATATTCAAGGCCTACATGATATTACAGTATTGACTATTAATCTATTATCTACACAACAATTGAGTATTATATACTGGTACTGAATGGCGATTTTGAAACCCCAGCGATCATAAAAGGTGTTCTGTATATGTTACTTGAAAATGAAACGAAATATTGAAAAGGTAGTAAATTGTTTCACAGAACATTTCCAAATCACTTCAATTTCAATATATATATATTTTTATTCAATATACAACGTAAACCAAAATAGATTTTAATTATACTGTAACTCAAACAAGCGCTTAATTAAGTTTCTTCAGCTTTATGTTTCAACTCACCAAGTTGACAGTGTTGCCTTGGACGATAAATACACCCTCTCTGGGGAGAGTAGCATCAACATCCGCTTTTAAAGCACCCCTGGAGAAATAACTACGACTTAATGAAAAATTACTGATCGCCGTTAAATTCAAAGTAATAAATACAAATGTTTTTCCATTAAGAGAACTAGTTTTTCACAAATACCGCTATGTGTAAATTACTATTACTGTAGTAATCGTGATAAACTACATGTGCAGGGAGGAATTAAAATAATTATACTGTCTGTTCATATTTTGATCATAGCTTTGAAACGTGTAGTCGTAGAGGGAACGAGTAATTACCTCGTAGAAAAAATATCGTCTCGAATACAATCTATTTCTGTATACATACTTACTCTAAAAGTTGTATGGTATTAGCTATATTTACGGAAATAAATTCTGATCATATTTTATCATATTGTTCATAAATTTAAAAATAGTTCGGCTGAATGGCTTCTAGACAGATGGGAGGGGTTTTAGAATATAAAATATGTAATTTGTAGTTTTGCTTTGTTAGTTTTCCTCACAATATTTTACGATAGTTGTAATTTTTCTTTTATTAAATTATTTTAAGATCAATTCTAGAAATATTCATTCTGACGTTATCTATTTTACCGTCATATGTAACGACAGTAAAGATATTCTTTTTCTTAATCCTAAGTCAGAAAAATTTCTTTTAGTCCAACGCTATTGCTTCAGAAGTAAAAATTGGATAATTGTATTTCCTTCTTACGCACTGTCATAGCTCATTGATTTTTTAACAAATACCTACTCACATTATAATGATCTATAATAAAGAAACTTTGTGTTTTCCCCATTTAAATACATAATTTGTTAATTGTCTGTTGTTTCCAGCTTGACCCATGGTAGATATATTATTCCGTTGGTTTTACATCAGTTAGACAATTTTGAGGTTTTATTTTCATCCTAATAAATAAAACCGTTAGAATGCCTCGTTCGTTAGATCGTTAGATGCCTTGGTTTTACTAGTTTTTAAGGGGTATACTTGACTGTTAATTAGGATCCATTGATTTAAAACATTTTCCTGTTTTTTTACATGTATGGTGTAAATAATTGAATTAATTTGAAGTGATGTTAACCTCTTGCAGCTTCACACAAACAATAATTGACTCGAAACTTCTCAGTTTAAAGCTTAACTGTTAAGGTTAACTATATCTAATGCGTAGACCCAACCTAGGTTACATCTTTGAACACGAATTTTTAAGTGAACGCACTTAAATGAATGCTGACTTTCGTCATTTGGCAAATATCAATGTTTAAATTTGCTGTGATAACACATTCAAATGTTTTGTGATTGGCCTCAAACAAATGCATTGTTGTGGCTGGTCTTGTGCAATACTGTAGTAGTTTGCGCAACGATCACGTAAAGTTACGAGCATTGGCGAGTGCCTTAAAAACTTCTACCTGTCTCGTTAAGACTATTTACGCGAGTTGCGTACACTACTTTACCTGCGACCGCTTTTTAATAACTAAACATCACTATTCATAACTTCTAAGAGAAGTCATGTTTTCGTTTATAACCTCTCATTGCCACTGACAGTGATGCAACGACTCATTGTACCAATCACTAATTGCACCACTCAACAATAAAATTGGCCTGATAAGTTGAAGTTTGAAGCGTTACAATTTTACTTCTTTTCTCTCAATCCTTGTACCTCATTGGTCCGTTACCCGTGTTGTTATGAGTAAAACTATGCTGTTATGAAAGTAAACAATGCTGTTATGAGAAACTTTTCAATTCTAAAAACTGAACTGAAACGGCTACTTAGTAAAGGTTTTAAGGCACTCGCCAAGGCGTGTATCTTAAATTTCTACTCGTGTCATTAACACTATCTTTACGCGATCGTTTCGCAAACTAACATTGCACAGTTATGAAAAATTTGTAAGATTATCCAGCATTGCAGTGGTGTCGGTTGCATGGTAGGTAGCGGGTATCTGATCGCGAAATTTAATTCGTTTGCAACTTTAGATACAGATTGTATAATGTACGCGTATGTAATATATGTAGTATTGGAATACAGCGTGAAGTTAAATTTGTTAACTTTATTTACTTATTTTGAATTAAATTAATTAAAAATTGTGACACTGTACGCTATTCGTGCTTGTTAGAACTTGTAAGCATCAACAGTAACATCCGTTAGGCCGGTAATACCATGAGATGGTTTTGCCTTGATATCAATCTTGACATCGATGTATATTGTAGGTATAATACCGGTACTAATATGTAGGGTTAATAATACATCGATGTGTACAACAAATACCCCCGCCGCAGCAAACCTGCTGACTAAGCGAATTTCCATTTGTCCGAATTGATTTTCAGTTAAATATATTTTAATAACATTAGGTTTAACGAGTACCTAGGTTTGCTGCTACAAGGAAACTAATAAAGTGTGTTTTTGAGTAAAATATTGATAGCTTAGTACAAAATAAATAAATTTGCCAAGTTTGATCGAAATATATCCATAAACAAGCAAACTACAACATTTGACAATATTCTCCATAACAATAACATGGGAATTTTAAATTTAGAATTTTTTCAATTTTCTCTGTTAATAATAATCGAACAAAAATACTTTTATATACTAAATTATTTGTTTTTTTAAGCTCTTTAAAAAGGTCTAAAGAGAAATCGGGAAATTTTGTGTTTTGAGGGTCAAAAGTGAGAAAAACCAATTTTTACCCCATAAAAACCCCCCGTAAAGCCCCGTTCCCATGGTCCGATCGTGCTGGTTCGCGAACTCATTCAAGTTTATCCCGCTTTACACCTTTAAACCAAATTTCATCAAAATCGGACAAAAATTACTCAAGTTATCGCGTTTATGGACGTATATATATATATATATAAGTCTATATAAGTATATATATATACATATATAAAAATTTGAACGAATGGTGTTTTTGGCCTCTGGGGACATCAAAATGAAAAAGTAAATCGGTCCCGGGTCTAGGTCTTACCGTGCCTCCTACGGTAATAGCTACTTCCCTATAGGGAAATTCGCTAAAACAGATGAATTACATGCTTATTTTGTTGTTAAAACCACAGCGAAGTAAGGAGGTGTTCATATGTATGTTGTTTAAGATTACTGTAGTCATGAGTCATATCCCGTATAAATGGGTGAGCGAGCTGGCCTAGTGGTTGGAGCGCGGGACTCCGGTTCCTGGGGTCCCGAGTTCAAATCCCGCCAAATCACCAATGGATTTTATCTAAGTGACAATGTCGTAAACCCTAGGTCTAGCCTGAAGTAATGTGAAAAACAATTCCGGGCTCGTGCCTAGCGTCCTAGGACAGTTTTATTTATCCCGTGCAACGATATAAGTTGATCCCGTATAAATAGTCATCAACCGTCTTAATTTACTACAAAATAATATTTCAACTTAAAGGATTTTTTTTATTTATCATGCGTTTTAGATTCCTTGTCATATATATACTGCTAACAGAAAATGTACTCTCTCACTCTTCGTTCGATCATTCAATTACTGTGTATAAAGCTTTGACATATGCCCTAGTAACACCATCGTATTTGTAAGACCATACTACCTTTTATGTTTGCTTGTCCACATTTATCGCTAAGTTACTCTGTATTTTGTAACTAAGTCACTCTGACATGTACATTGAATTAAGGGAATCGAGATTATAATGTACAGAATTGTTGTTGGATTTTCACTGAAATACATTCTTTGAAATGACAGGTTTATTCCCTATTTAAATAACATAGGGTTTCAGGAGTACTTACCCCCAGGGAAACTAATAAAGTGTTTTTTGTCAAGTTTGATCAAAATATCATAAACAAGCAAGCTACAACAGTTTGCTTACTCTCTAAAAGAATATCATGGGAATCTTAAATTTACAGTTTTATGGAATTTCTTCCGTAATCTTAAGGAGTACAACTACGTTTCTATATACAGTATTAAATAATAATTTCTTTGAGATCTTCAAAATGGTTTAAAGAGAAATTTGAAATATTTTGTTTTGAGGGTCAAAATGGGGAAAACTAATAATTATAATAGTTGTAGGGTTACACGTTTGTATTGAATTTCATCAAAATCGGATGATTTTGAAGTGTTTTGCTTCTGTAGACATTAACACAAACAAGCTGATTTAACATTGATTTACCATGATATCTACGGTCATAGCTTATTCCCTATATGGGAAATCCACTAAAATATAAACACTCAACTCCGGAGTAGCGTAGTTTCAAGGAGCCAATCTCTCCTATGTCCACAATCCTGGTGGTTTCAAAATGTTGCATAAACAAACTCATAAACAAACCGTTCAACAAACATTACCACAACGCTCCCAAGCTCTCATACACGCGCTACTGGCTCCACAGACACTCTACGACTAATGCTCCCCAATTTTGGTAGACATTATGTTAATCTTTCAATTTTGTAAAGTAAAGCTCAAAATACAAGAAATATTCTGATATAAATGCACCTGGGTAGCTGAGTAAACTAATGTGCAAAGTCGGTCGACGTTTCAAGCCTGAGGAAGGCCAGTAGCTTTTTGATGGTATAAAACTGGACCCAGCTGTCCTTGATAGTCGGGCTTTAAATGATCAGTCCTGGCTGAATAACCAGCTGGTCTAAAGATACACATGGCATCGTACTCCATTCTACACTAAGGACCACATTTTACAATATTCTAACCTATCGTAGCTTATTCTTGAAGAAACGGTAAAGCATTTTTTATACTTGTAAGGGTTTAGTGTAACTTTATAGTATTTACGTTACTAGTCCTGAAAATAGCTGTTTACCAGACGAGTGTGGTCGTTCCCGTGCGAGACGAAGTCGAGTACGGGATTACCATACGAGTCCGGTACACACATTTTGGACGAGTTACGTACGATAGTTTACGCCATACTACTAAATCTGTACGAATCCTTATATATTTTCACCAACTAAAGGACTAAAAATCACTAGTCATAACCTGCAAGAGAGGTTATGTTTTTGTTTATAACCATTCATTGCCACCTAAATACAGTATAATCAGCTGATTGGTGTCCGGTAATACTCATTACAGTACAGTAGTACGAAATGAAACCCCATTTAAATAAGCTGGTGGCAAACAGCTTTTTTCTGGACTAAATCCTTGCGTGGGAAGTTCATCAAAATGATGTAGTGTGGCGTAAAACTCATTACAGTACAGTAGTACGTAATGAAACCCCAAACAGCTGTTTTCTGGACTAAATCCTTGAAAGGGAAATTCGTCAAAACAGTATAGTGTGGCGTAAAACTTCGTATAGAACGCCTTGTGTTTTAATTATTTTATTTTTTTGTTAGACCTGGGGGAAACGTGGCTTGCTGTGTACATTCTGTATCATTTAGCTCCTAAAAGAGTAAATTTGGAGAGGAAATTCAAAGAATAAATTAGTTTTAAAATTCCATCTACATTCTAAAAAGACCATAAGACACGGAGTTTTTCAGTTTAAGGTTATCCTGGTATACAGTATATGAATTTGAACGGATGGTGTTTTCGTCTTGGGGGAAATGAAAACTTCGTTTTCATTGACCCCGGGACCAGGTCCTATCATATCCGGGACCTACACGGTAATAGCTTATTTCCTATATGGGATTTTGGCTAAATATTTTCAATAGGTAGAAAAAGTGAACATTCTTTTATGATTAAATTATCATTGTTATACGCTTCCAAAATAAGTCTACGGTCAATTATGCACTGTGCTAAACAACTTGTAAAAGAAAAACTCGTTTGGTCCATAATAAATATCGAAGGGTGCCTACATTGACTAGAATGTGATACTCAAAACAGGATTGGTTCACATCTTGCTACTATTTGTTTATCAGTTATCTTTTATTGGATATCCAAAGTCTAAATTGTAGTTAAATTTATTTTAGTGTATGTATATTACGGCTCTGTCTTGTATGTCTTTCTCTCAATCAAAATTTACTGGATAAAACTAGCTGAAATTTCACAGCTACTATATCGAAGAAACTAATAGCATTAAGTTATCTAAAAAACAACAATGATTACATTTTCCCTCGCTTTAAATTTACTTTCCCTCACTATTGATTAGTTATCCATTTATCCACTACGCACGCTAGTGTTTTGTTACGGTTTATTAGAATCAGCTGTTTTCATTGTTGCACAATCTAAATGTATACCTAGAACAGAAGCAGGCATTAGTTTGTTATTCCGTGTTTTTAGCATAGTGCATGTTTGAAATTTTTCATAATGGTGTTTATTTATTCTTTGCTCCAAGTATGTCAACATTTCTGATAATTTGATGAAAACAACTTCAGAGGTACCTAATCACCTTGCACCAGAGAAATCACGAGAAAGATAAGAAGATTAATACAGAAAGTTTAAAAACTGGTACAAAATACAACATGTTAAGGTTAAGTCAACTAAAGTAAGTGACGAAGTATTTTTTAATGTATTTATCTAAAATAATCTATAATAATAGGCCTACATACGTTGTGAAGTGTATTTTAAATAATAAATATTGGTCTAACCCTATTTTAATACTACTGAGGTATGTTATTCTGTAAATGTGTATTTTTGCGTCGTGATGAAAAGTATCGTTCCGCTTTTTTCCGACACTTTTCGCGGCTTCGCCTCGTACGTGAAATTTGGTTCGCGCGCCGGAAAAAAAATGCCACTTTCGGTCCTAGTAATGAAATATACTATTACATTTGGTCTCTATATTTACATTTTTATTTTTTTTTATTTAATTTTTTTTATATTAAACTTACGTATTTATTATTAATAATTTAAGATAATAAAATAAACAGGTTTTAAGCCATTTCAGTATCTATCCTTTTCTAAGGCCATTGATTATAGAAAGTACGACATATCATACATTTAGTGGTGATAACATATCAACATACAACAGATTCGAAAGACAAAATATTTTCTTCACTATTCTATATTCCGTGGTCATACCATGTTGTGAAACGAGTAACTTAATTATAACTTATAACGGGTTATTCTAATGGAATATGAATAACCAACTTGTCTTACGTAACTTAAACTCTAGGTCACTTATATCATTGACACAAACAGTAGCATGTACTAAAATAGCATTCTTATAGATTAATGCAAGGTAAAAAAGGACTTTTCATTTCAATAAAAATAAAAAATAAATCCAACCACTGAACAGTTATTAAATTAATGATACTAGTGTATTTAAGGGGGGCACCGGCACCCATGCACCCACCCTGATCACTAGCGCTGTTTATAAATACGTATAAGCAATAAAACTTGTTATAAAAATATTATCTTTGTTTTTATAACCTTTTTGAATACATAGGACTTATTTATTAATCATACATTTTGTATATCCCCACCATATTTGTTCGGTTATCTAAATATACCAGGTGTTTACAAATGAATATCGGGGTTTTAACGCTTTATAACTTACTATAAAACTTACCGCTATAAATAACACATTAGATGAAAAAACAACACAACGTGTGTTAATGCCTTCCAACGACACATTATTTAACAAAATCCATCCAGTAGAGCTGTAGATTTAATTGTACAATGTTCAAAAAGATTCTCCCAACTTTTTTCAACACTCTAAATTCAGAGGTTGCTTACGTTTTTACAAATAACTTTTTAATGACGAGGAAATCGACCAAGGTGGAAGGAAATTTTCCGAAGGAGAATCAAATTTTTTACAATTTACTATTACGCATTTCTTGAAAATACTCAAAAAAGGCAGCCAAAAATGTGAAAATTCCCGTTTTTAGCGAATTTCCCATATAGGGAATAAGCTATTACCGTAGTACTCTTGGTAAGACCTGGACGCGGGACCGATTTTTTTTCGTTTTGAGGTCCCTAGAGGCCAAAAACACCATCCGTTCAAATTCATATATTAGTACAGGTAAAATAGGGTTTTATAAACAACAAAATTTGTACATTCATGAAATTTCACCTGTGAGTTACTAATAATATGAGAATTGAAGATCCGATGAGTCCCCAAAATTTTGGGCGTGCTAAGGCCCTTTTTGGGACCCTTTTTGTTCCGAAGGGCCCTTAATCCTGAATAATTTTGTTTTTACGTTTAAGGTCGTGTGAGGTGTGGTTTTCGATGGTTTTAGTTATTTTAAATCGATTGGGACTAGTTTTATGTGTATTAAACCACTCCGTACAGGGTGTTTAGAAATATTATTACTTTTTACGATATTTAAACATTTATTCATAAAGTGATAAAATTAGTTACCTCCATGCATGCTCTATATAAAAGGAGATTATTGAAAATAACTAATTCTTTACTATATAAGAGGGAAGGATCTCAAGGAGTAAGAGAAAATATTAAATACCCCCGTCACAGCAAACCTGCAGACTAAGCGAATTTTAATTTGCCCGATTTTCAATTAAATCTAATAGTTTAATGAAATGAGGTCTAATAGTTTAATGAATACTTAGGTTTGCTGCTACAAGGAGGCTAATAAAGTGTGTTTATAGTAACATCTTAATAGCCTAGTATAAAACAAATAAATTTGACAAGTTTTACTAAGACATATCTATAAACAAACAAACAAAATCATTTTACACTATTCTCCTTAAGAATAACATGGAATTTTAAATTTACTATTTTTGAATTTTATTCGTAACTAACACACTTACAAAACACGTTAATATACTAAATTATTTGTTTTCTTTGAGCTCTTTAAAATGCTGTAGAGAAAAATTGGGAAACTTTGTCTTTTGAGGGTCAAAGATTACATATTTTTACCACATAAAACCCTGTTCCATGGACCGATTATGCTGGTTTCGTTAAAATTGAACCTAAATTACTCGAGTTATCATGTTTATGGACACGTATATAACATGGATATATTATATTATATATGGATATAAACACATATATACTATTTTGAGTAGATGGTGCTTTAGGCTTCTGGGGCCATCGAAATGAAAACGTAAATCGGTTTCGGGTCTATGTTTTACCATGAGACCTTCGGTAATAGCTTATCTCCTAAATGGGATGTTCGCTAAAAGGGGATGAAGGGGATGGATGTAGTTTCACACTATAACATGATAACATAGGTTACTAAGCAAAAATTTCAACTTTTAAGGTGGTGTGAATAATCTTTCAACGTGTTTATTATGCAAATCTATTAAGACCAATTTCAAATTGATATGTATTTTTCTAAGGTAGTATTTAAGTTATTTTTTTACATTTATTAAAAATTAAAACAATTGCATTTGTATATAACCTTACATTACATATTAAAATGAAGTACTTAAACTAAAGCTATTTTTCTACAATTTATGTAGTATCTCTCTTTACAATTTCATTATCACAATAATTATTCTCAGACGACTCATTAAAAATTTTATTATTCTTAGCAACTTGTCCATCTTTACTGATTTTGTCCAAGTTGGTGTTCAAGCAGGATTCCCCTTTACAAACCTAAAACCTAGCATATTGCAGAACAGGCAACACCAATCTTAAAGCACGAACAATGTGGTGCAAAAACACCTTTCATACATACTGACGTTTGCAACTTGTATCTTAAGTTCCTCAAACTTATTTTCAATCAATCCAAGTACAGTTATCTTTCGTGGTTATGACGACCAGGACAGCACTAAGACATCAGAGCAGCATTGTCGGCACAAGCATTTTTGTCCTGAACAATGGGAACGAGGTTTATGGGGTAAAAATTGGGTTTTCTTATTTACTTTACCCTCAAAACACAAAGTTTCCCAATTTTTCTCTAGAACATTTTAAATAGCTTAAAAAAATAATTTAGTATATTAACGTGTTTTTGTATGATACTAGTTACGGATAAAAATACTAAAATTATAAATTTAAAATTCCCATGTTATTCTTATGTAGAATAGTGTAAAATGATTTTTTTTTTGTTAATAGATATATTTTGATCAAACTTATTAAATTTATTTGTTTTATACTATGCTTTTAATATTTTACTATAAACACACTTTATTAGCCGCCTTGTAGCAGCAAACCTAGGTTATCATTAAACGCAACGCTATTTTAGATTTAATTGAAAATCAAGTAAGTAAAACGGAAATTCGCTAGGTGTGCAGGTTTGCTGTGACGGGGGTATTTAATATTTTCTCTTACTCCTTGTGATCCTTCCCTCTTATATAGTAAAGAATTGCAGTTATTTTCAATAATTAAAGATTTAAAATAACTAAAACCATCGAAAACCACACCTCACACGACCTTAAACGTAAAAACAAAATTATTCAGGATTAAGGGCCCTTCGGAACAAAAAGGGCCTTAGCACGCCCAAAATTTTGGGGACTCATCGGATCTTCATTTCTCATATTATTAGTAACTCACGGGTGAAATTTCATGAATGTACACATTTTGTTGTTTATATGGAGTGTTTTTGTATTATTTTACCTGTACTATATATATATATATATATATATATATATATATTTATATATTTACATATTTATATATATATATATATGTGTGTGTGTGTGTGTGTGTGTGTGTCCGTCAGCACGATAACTCGAGCAAAAATGATCCGATTTTGATGAAATTTGGTACAAACGTGTAAACGTACGTTTATTCGAACGAGTTCGCGATCCAGCATGATCGGACCATGGGAACGGGGGTTTACGGGGGGTTTTATGGGGTAAAAATAGGTTTTTCCCATTTTTGACCCAAAAAAAATAAAATTTAGCAATTTCTTTCCAAACCATTTTGTAGAGCTTAAAAAAACAAATAATTTAGTATATTGAAGCGTTATTATGCGCCTAATGGTTACGGAGAAAATACCAAAAAATTGTACATTTAAAATTCCCATGTTATTCTTATGGAGAATAAGTAAACTGTTGTAGTTTGCTTGTTTGTGAACATATTTTGATCAAATTTGGAAAATGTTTTTATTTCTTACTAACTATTCACATTTTACAAAAAAAAAAACAGTTTTACCCTCCCTGATGCAGCAAACCTAAGTACTTGTTAAACTAATTCTATTTAAATCAAGAATAAATGTTATATTTTTAAGTAGACATTTCAGTGTAAATCCAATCAGTCAAATGGAAATTCGCTTAGTCTGCAGGTTTGCTGCGGCGGGGGTATTTATGTTTACTATGTCTATTATCTACATTGGAAACGGGGATTTTGCCTTTTTTGTATTATAAATAATCAATTATCAATTTATTATCAATTATCCATTGAGATGGGGACTAGCTGTGTATTTTAAGCAAAATACTGTATGAGCGAAGAATGAGTGTAGAATGGAGTGAGTAGATGATCTATGTAGCTTTGTTACTAAGATCAGCTGTTACATTGGCTAGGATCAGTTATTTAAAGCCCAATGCATAAGGGACAGCTGGGTACAGTTTCGAACCACCAAAAAGCTTCTAACTTTTCTCGGGACCTTTTTTCGGGGTGATCTTTCGATTGATAGGCGAGCGTTATAATCACCCAGCTACCCAGCCAGTCATATACTATCCTTTAAATACTCATCGATATTCAAATATTTTCAATAATTCAAACACGTTAAACTCGTTTATACCTTACTACATACCACGTTTGATGTTTATTGTTTGGTCGGTTGGATTACGTGTGTGATCATATTCAATGTAACCACTTTTTAGCTGTACTGCTATTCATCCACCGCAATACCTAACACAGTCGGGCAGTGTTACGATCGTGTTGTATTGTGTTGTGTGGCTCAGAAAGGTCTGAGGCCATTCCGCGTAAATGGGATTACACAAAAAATAATTGCGTTCTCTCAGCTTCCTATGCAGAGCGTCATGCGTCCGCACAACGTCATCAAACCAGCATAATACATGTTGTTTAACCTAGAACCATCGCTCCGTACTAACTAAACCACAGCAAAATTTATTTATCTATAAGTTATACCGAGGGAAATAGTGACTTTATAAGTTCCTAAAATATATTGTCAATGTGGAAATCTTGGCTTAAGTATTTAGATCGAATAAATTAGTTATAGCAAATAAATGTCCTAAAATATTCAAATATATAGGTCTATCCGCCATTTTGTATACTTGTTGATGGTTTTCATTTCCAGATTGTTTTCTTTAATCAGGTTGCGATATTTTCAATTTGCTATTAATCATAATTATCATTTATCTAGGTAGGGCTCAATTTATAACAATTTATACAATTTATTATTTACCGTAATAAACTCCGAAAAGAAAATTCAAGGAGGGGTATTTTAAGAATCATATTTGCTAATAGATACAAATTTATAATATAAAATAGATAACAGAATAAAAAGTTTAGTAAGAGCATTTGTTAGGAATCCACAAAGTTAAAATAATCTGTTGAGAAATGTTCAGGATCATAACCATTGGTAATGACCCTACCTCTTCTGAATCAGTGCTATGTTTGTGGTTTTCCAAAATAAGCATTACGAAAATACAAAATAGTGAATAACGGCTGAACTTATCCGTAATTGGAAATATTTGAACATTCAGTTTCGAATTATTTTAACATCCTAGCATCTAATTTGTTCCATACCTACTCATCGGTTTGATATTATTTAGTTTTGGAGCTGTTGTTATAATTTATTAAAAACGCAGTTTAAATAAATAGAGTAAATGAAATAAATTTAGCCACAGTTTTCAAAGGTGTCACCTGTGGAAATTAAGAAGGCCAAATCCAAACACCGAGCACAGGAGGTCGCACGGCGGACTTGTGGTGAGAACCACCAACCATCAACGTATGTGAGGGCTTATAATCATAAGCAATTCATACCACCAGAACTTATAATTCATCACTTACAGAACTTAAAATCCATTCATGGATTCTCACGGTCCTTCAAAATTGTGTACAAACTTACTGCCAACTGCAAGATAGTTAGTTGCATGTGCTGCTACATATTCCCCCTCAAGCTCATCAACTACTCACTGTTTGCTGAGTCACTTGTGGACGTATTGTCCTTCAATCATAACTTTGTTCACGCACTAATTGCTGGAGACTTCAATCTACCTCAACTGGATACGTCCCGAACATTCTTCTGTTCCTCCCTCTACCAATGTAATTTTGGACTTATAACTTCACGGTGTCTCAGATTAGTAGTGCAGTCAATGACAGAGGAGTTCAACTTGACTTGATCTTCTGATCTCCCGACATCTTTACCTTGTCACGTGCTGATGAATGTGTTCCGTTGTGTTTCAGAACCAACGATAGAGCGTTCTGAGTGCCCTACCTTCATTCGAAACATTCGAAGATGTTATCTTGAGTAGTAAAAGATTATCTTCAGCATGATGGTGCGATTCAGCTTCACTATGATTGCTATGTCGTCAATCTTCAGTTCTCCAGCTTTTGCAGACAGCTCTGCAAACTAATCAATTTTCACTCTCAGTGGAAGTCCGTTGGCCATTCCGTTTTTCTCCAATGTTTTTCCATAGATCTCGGGAAACTTGTCATTCCCAATAACACGCTTCACAAGAAGTGCAAGATATCCCTTAACACGAATACAACACATCATCCGGGTCCGGTGCAGGGCTCCCAAGATTCCATTGCGATCCTAAGACGATGTGCATGTGCCCTCTTTCGATACTCCATTCACCATCTCCAAATGTGCTGTCTCCCAAGAAGACGTCGATAAGAAGCTATAGGTCTCGCCACCCTAAGTTGAGGCAGCCCAGACGGACGGGCAGGGTCATTATCGGCCGGTCCCGCCCGACCCTTTATAATCCGATTAGTGACACTTCCGTGAACGCTCTAGTTCCATAATTGTCATTAACAAAGTTAAAAACCGATGTATAAATTTAGTCTTTTACATTAATAACGTCGATTTAACAAACATTTCCGTTTTTGTCCCATCAAAATCGGACAATGTTTACAGTTTTTGGATTTTGGGAACTACACTACTTTGTTTTTTTGTTTATAGCTCACAAACCGTAAACATTGTCCGATTTTGATGGGACAAAAACGGAAATGTTTGTTAAATCGACGTTATTAAAGTAAGAGACTAAATGTATACATAGGTTTTTAACTTTGTTAATGGCAATTATGGAACTAGAGCGTTCACGGAAGTGTCACTAATCGGATTATAAAGGGTCGTACGGGACCGGCCGATAATGACCCTGCCCGTCCGTCTGGGCTGCCTCAACTTAGGGTGGCGAGACCTATAATCCATTTGGACTCCACCAATGGTAGCGGTGCTGATAACATCATACCTAGATTTAAATGACGCTATTAAATAAATAGCACATGCTGCTATCAAACTGGACTTGGCAATTCAAATTATGCCACTCCTGAACTGGTCCGTCAACTCCATCACTTGTTTAACCTCGGCTTACCTACTGGAACTTTCCCTCAACACTGAAAGATGGGTTTGTGGTTCCAATATTCATATCTGGAGATCATTGTGGTGTTACCACCTACAGGCCCATTGCAATCCTGTCCGTATTCAGTAAAATTTTCAAAAGCCTCATTTTAGACATAGTACAGCCTTTATTTACGCATGTCATAATTTATTAGTAGCATGGCTTTGCATCAGGTCGCTCCACTGTGACAAATCTATCACTCCAGTGCATGGTGGTGGAGGCCTTCAGTGGAAGAAATCAAGTCGATGCTGTCACGGTCGCTTTTGGTGACCAGGAGCATAACTGGGGTCGTGTTAAAAAATAACCATAGTGTCAGGTGAACAATTTTAATTTGGAAAAATATCTTTACCTAATAACAAACCTTTACCTAAATTAATGTACCTTAAATGATCTCATTAATTTTTGCCACATTTTCTTGGATATCAATAATAACATGAACAATGTGTAATCGTATATGCCGTTGGTGAATAAAATAAAAATAAGATAAAGCAGAAAGAGAACCTATGACAGAAGATGTGCATGTCAACCTATGCTTCTATTTAAGATTCCCTTCTGACTCCTTGCGGGACGTCCCCATGATATGACAGAAAATTGATAGTTCCTTAAAAAAGTAGATTTTTAAGTGTGGTGTTGATGTGCAAAATCTAATTGATTTATCAGTTGTCGTTTAGAAAATATTAAACCGGTCTGGGACTTTTGGGACAGTCTGTATATCGGCCGTTAAACTGTTACTACTTGACAGTAAACCGACCAGCTGGACAACGTAAAGTGTTTACGTGAAATTTAGTATTGATTCTGACTGAGTATAATTTCTTTGCAAAATTTAGGCTGCATTCGATCCAACCGTATCGCCCTCTATAGTCACCAGCCAATACTAATTAACTATACCACGGCTAAAATTATAGTGTCAGAACCATGCGTGTCGGTCAATATATATCTTGTTTTGAGAAGAGTCAGTTGAATAATGTGCGTAATTAGGGGTCTCGACCAGTTATTATTTAATTTGCTGGAGACTCACGCGTCACGTCGTATTTTGGGCTGAGTTACCCACTAAAATATTTATATGTATATCGATTTACATATATTTATGATGTCCATATATTAATAGATAAAACAAACTTCGTTATAGATATGTATCTTACAACATGTAGAAGACATTTTAAAGGTATTTTTCCTTTAATAGTTGAAGTTGAATGCTTACTGTTGATACCCTTTTCATTTTATAGATTTAAAACCACTTCTTTAATAAAATACAATTTTCTGTTTTAAACTAATAAATATTTTCTGGCATTTTGACCAAAGAGTGAAATCTCTTTGCATAATAAGCCTTAAGTCGTCATGAGCACACTCAAACGCAAAATAAATTTCATTTTTAACAATTTTATGAGGAATCTATTTGGGTAATCCAAATACAAAGTGGACACCATTCACTTTACATGCTGGTGTATTGACTCGATGTCATACTGTATGAACAGTACACAGTTGCGAGACATAAAAGTAGCACCATCGATTAAAGGACTATAGAATGTGTCTGAGTGTTTACTCTTTAATCTATGGTAGCACATACACATCAAACAACAACTTATCCGTAAACTATCTCGCTGAATAGCAAAAGAGCTAATTAAATTGGCTCACAGCTTCGAATTCCTAGAGAAACTTAAGGGGTAAATATGTTTGTGTTTGCCAACAGTATAGTGGTATTGACGTCAAACACATAACTGGTTGTGTAGATTTATTATAATTTTACAATAACCGGGGTTTTTCATCTCAGTCTAACGTTAGTTTTTGCAGTCAAGAGTATTAAATAAAAACTAATATGTACAATTACATTATAATTAGCCTTCGCGTAACCTCTTTGGCGGGAATTATTACGCGGCTTGAGTGTGTGACGAAGCGAGGGTCTAAATGCTGTTCTCAGGCTCGGAGAGTCATATGAGTTTGTTGAGTCGGTTGCATGACAACTGTTGGAAAATTGAAATTCCAACAAAAAATTCATCGTTACTGCCAGCATTGCAAATACGTTTACAAAAAATAAACTTAAAACATTGAAAACCTTTGTTCGGAGTAACGCATAGAATCATTAGGCCTACTGCGCCTCTCCATTTCACAGATGAAGATGACTTGCAGACGACAATGATTTTCACCTTCAACGGATCTGCAATTCTGCATCATCACTGCAACGTCGTAAAAACTTTCCCGGAACTATGAAACTTGCCGAAACCTTTGTAGGCGTCAAAAGAAAAACACTGTAGTTAAGCTCGGTTTCCGTAGGACTTCGGTTGTTTAAAGCGTTGGGTGCTACATATATGCAAATTGTTTGAACTAAACGTAAAGCTAAAGTAACGCAATGGTGCCCTAATCAACTTGTTATTTGGCAATAGACAAACAAAAATCTTAATGACATATTATAATACTGAACTGAGATATTTTGTTTATAACAATAAATAAGTTTATACAGGATGTTCAAAGAATGTGGGGACATAATTTGCGTAGTGATTCTTTGAGTCAAAATAAAGAGAAAATCAAGAATAACATTTTTCCAAAATAGCTTCGTTAACCACATATCCACCATTTTGTATTTTTTACATAATTATTTTTATCTTTGAATTTTTTCAACCGATCTTTATAAAACTTGGTATGTATGTTAAGGCAGAAGAGACCCATGTTAGAAAAAAATTCCTTTTGATTCTACTAAAGACTTCAAAAATGCGGCCATTTTTATTTTTAAAACTTAAATTACTCAAACATGGATGGTTTTATAACGAAATGTCTAGAACACTTTTATTTAACATTTCTAATTCCCTATCAAACGGTTTTTAGGTCATAAAGATCGAATAGGGAATAGCTAAAACATTACGATTTTTAGTTTTAAAATGGGGTAAAATAAGGCAGAAGCTAGTCAGGTTCGACCCATTTTACAACTAAAAACCGTAATTTTTTAGCTATTTACTATTCGATCTTATGGAACTTAGTATATTTTGATAGGGAATTAAAAAATGCTAAATAAATGTGTTCTTGGATTTTTTCTCATAAAACCAACCATTTTTTAGTAATTAAGGTTTAAAAAATTAAAATGGCTGCAATTTTTTAATTTTGAGTTGAATCAAGATGATTTTTTTAGATGTTTCCTTATAACCTTAATAAACCAATCACAAGGGATTTCTCCAATGTCCTACGGAGCCATGGACTCTTTGTTTACTTAATTAATTATTTAAATTATTAATTACGTAATTGACTCCCCACCAGGGGCAACAACTGCTTGGACACTGTGGCTACCAACCTGGATGCATGGCTCTACAAGGTATGGGTAATGGAGGCATTTGAGGCTGATCACAAGGCCGTGCTAATGCGGACTACCTTCAATGTGGTAAGTCACCCTTTTGATTTACCTGTGTGGCATGATAGTTACACAAGACAATTCAGAGTCATTAAAGATAATTTACTAACCCTACGATCTTTTGCATGTTAACTGGCATCGTGATAGAGGGTAGAGAACCTAGGGAAGCTTTTGACGTTTTTTTTCATTACTCTGTGCTATGCGATGCCTTTAATTTATACTCTCCTCTGCTAACTAGGCGGATCGCAGAGGACACCAGAGGTAGACTTAGAGCAGATAAGTCTTGGTTTACACCTGATCTAGCTTGAGTTAAGATGTTTTTTTTTAGCAATTAGAGACAGGCTTTCCGTAGCAACTAGTAAAGCAGCCATTAGGACCTTAAATCACTCTATGCTAGAGCAAAAAAACTTTATAGGCGGAAAGTTGATGAGGCTAAGGGGGCCTCAAATACCAAAAGTATTGACAGCTCGCTGAATCCCTGTAAGGCACTCTGAAATTTGAAAATATAAACAGAGACGCAAGCGAGCCCCCTTCATCCAAGTGTAAGGCTAGTCCGGACGAATTAAAAAGTTTCCTACTCGACAGCGTCACAACCATTCAATAGCTTCGACCAATTCCCCTAAAACGCAGCTCATTCAACTAGAACCCATGGGCCAACCTCACTTCATTGGCGGGATATAACCCCTGGAGAACTCTTGGGAAATTGTCAAAACTAAAAACCTTCTAAAAGTCCTGATATTTATGGTATGAATGCCGCTGTTCTCAAAACCACCATAGACAGTATTGCCGTCCCACTTTGTAGGGTCATAAACCTATTACTGAATGCTGAAATCTTTCCTAGAAGCATGAAAGTCTCAGGAACTGTGACTATTTTCAAGAAAGGTGGTCCTTCAAATATGACCAGAACCATCAACCTATATCGAACTATGGTAGCCAAAGTCATGGAACCTGTCATGAAGAGACAGGTAGTTGAGTACTTAAAGCAGAAAAACTTTCCAACCTGCAACATGGCTTTAGACAGGGTAGGTCAACTATTACGGCAGTGTCCGATCTGTATGAGAAAATACAAGGTGCTTTTGAAGCCACTGAGTCTGTTGCCTTGACTGTGTGCGATCTGTCAAAGGCGTTTGACATGGTATCTCCCCAGAACCTCTTGGACAAACTAAGGGGTTATGGTTTTGGGGGAAATGCTTTCTCAACACTTGCTTCATACTTTGACGATCGTCAACAAATTATTCCCCTTGACCCTTGGGGCTACATTGTCTGACGCACTCAAAGTAGATCATGGAGTGCCTCAGGGCTCAGTAATGGGGCCTATCTTATTCCTGGTGGCAATGAATGGCCTTGAGTTGGGGTTAAGGCACTTAGATTTGCTGATGAGACGACACTGATTACAACTGGAAGAAATCCTAATGTAGCGATGGAAGAATCCGAGCTTTTTTACGGCTGCTAGAGAGTGGTTTAATCATAACATATTTAAACTTAACAAAGATAAGACCCAGAAACTGATCTGCTCTCAAACGCCATCGCTTGATCAAGTGTCAAAAAATGTGTCACTATATACTCTAGTCTTTATTCTTGGTCTAAACTAACCTAGGGAGACCACATTGACAATATGTGTAAAAGGTTAGCGAGGATTAATTTCCTACTTTGAAAACTAAATCCTACCTGATGGTGGTGTATCATTCATTGTTCCACAGTCACTTTTCATGTGGTCTCCACCTTTGGTGCCATGCTCCTGACTACCTCAAAGTCCTACACAGCAAAAGAAGGCATTGCGAATCATCACAAGAAGTGGTAGACGGAATCATAGTAGGTCCTTTTTTTAAGGACGGGCATATTGACTGTTTACAGTAATTACATCTTTTCATCTGTACGACCATGACAACCTGCAGAAATTCAATACAAGGAATGAAGTTCCACAGCCACAATACTAGATGTAAAACTAGGATTAGCATTCCTTCCGCAGACTTAGTAAGACTAAGGACGTCTCCCAATCATGGCCCTGAAGCTCTATAAGCTGCCTTATAGGATCAAACTTCTCGATGGCAATAAGTTTTCTTCGAACCAAAAGAGCCTAATGAAAGAAAAGCCCTACTACAAGGTCAGTGAATTTTTGACGATGATTTCAGTGTCCCAAGACCATTGTTCATGCCCTCTACGGGATCCAGTACAAACTGGTCTCAAGTAGGCTATAGGAGGAGGTAATCACGTAATCAGGTAACCAGTCAAGTGTTTTTCTGTACTTCTAATTTGGGGCTAGAATGAACCCTGGTCTACCTAAACACACAACGTTTTAGTATTCCAGTACAATAATAATTATGTATCTATAACCTGAGGGAGCAAGAAAGACCACCTCCCTAAAAAATAAACCAAAAAAAAATCATTCTGAGGTTTTATACAGCTAAATGAGTCTAAATCAGTTGTCGCCATTGTGTATTATTGCAATCATTTGAGTGTGTGTACCTAACATAACATAATAAACAAAAGAAAAAAAAGAGTTCAAATAAGTAAACAGGGGCCTAGAAATTAATTTACTTTTAGAAAGATCCACACTGTGAGAGAAATGTGTCGAACAATCGCATCAGCACTTAGCGCCTTAGCCAAATGCGCCTATTGTTGTACATAAACATACAGTCAGATAACTAAAAGAAGAACTATATAAAATATGATTGTGTTATTTTTGTGGATGTTAAGATTTTACCAGCTTGTTAAACGATTGATATTTTGGGTTTGTATCTCTGTGAACCCGGTGCACAGTTTAAAACATTTCTAACAAAATTTAAAGCTAGTTGTCCAATTATCTAAGTCTAAAATAAAGAAGAAGAACTCTCTAAAATGTATTTTTAACTTCTTTGTATGGATTGAACCTTACCAACAAGTTTTGTAAACTTGGCGAGGCCAAGTTGTTGTAATATCTTGAACCAATATCTTTGGATTTGAAAGAACCGCAAATCAACACGTGAATAACTTTGGATAGAAAGCTGATACTTTTAGCGAATTTCCCATATAGGGAATAAGCTATTACCGTAGTACTCATGGTAAGACCTGGACCCGGGACCGATTTACTTTTTCGTTTTGAGGTCCCTAGAGACCAAAAAAACCATCCATTCAAATTCATATATATATATATATATATATGTCCGTTAGTGCGATAACTCGAGCAAAATTCATCCGACTTTAATGAAATTTGGTACAAGCGTGTCAACCTACGTTTATTCGAACGAGTTCGCGAACCAGCGTGATCGGACTATGGGAACAGGGGTCTATGGGGGGTTTTATGGGGTAAAAATTGGGTTTTCCCATTTTTTACCCTGAAAACTTAAAATTTAGCAATTTCTTTCCAAACCATTTTGTAGAGCTTAAAAAATCAAATAATTTAGTATATTGAAGTGTTATTATGCGCCTAATAGTTACGGAGAAAATGCCAAAAAACTGTAAATTTAAAATTCTCATGTTATTCTTATGGAGAATAAATAAACTGTTTTAGTTTGCTTGTTTATGAACATATTTTGATTAAATTTGGAAAATGCATTCATTTCATACTAAACTATTAACATTTTACAAAAAAAAAACCTTTTTACCCTCACTGTTGCAGCAAACCTAAGTACTCGTTAAACTAATGCTATTTAAATAGGGAATAAATGTGATATTTTAAAGGAGACATTTTAGTGTAAATCCAATCAGGCAAACGGAAATTCGCTTAGTATGCAGGTTTGCTGCGGCGGGAGTATTTTATTTAAGTGTTATATCACAAAGAAAATATGGATACCTACATGGACACTCTTAATTCTGTGGTTGTTGTTTGAAATCCAAATGAGAATGGACTAGCGTTCCCATTATGTTGAAATTACTAAGGAAAAACACTTGTAAAAAACTTGTAAATTACGATAGAGCCATACCGGTCTTGGAACAAAGCAACAAAACTGGGTTTAATGCATTGACTGTAGAGTTCTATTAGTCAAAGCAAAGGTGTAAAGTTTTATATAGAAACTGTAACTGCGATTCTATAGAAACTGCCATGCAAGTATTATTGGACCAGAAATAATGTTTAGACATGTTTAATATAAAAATGTACTTGAAAGCACAAAAAATACGTCAAAAAACACTTATAATAATATATTTACACTTATAATGTTTACTCACAAGACGGTATACAGGGTGGCTGAAAAGTAACTTGCACCCCCCCTTAACTTTTCAACCATTTGAGATATTTGAAATCGGTTTAAGGCAACCTTCTTAGATATGAGGGGCTACAATAATTATGGTCAATTTTGAAAATTTTGCCCTTAGGGGTAGCGGGGGTAGGGGGTAGCTCAAAATTTTCAAATGACAAGTATAGTCGAGTTTGGTATCATTTCACAGGTCTTGACGAAACATAAACATTGACATAAAGAAATCTAAAATCCGCTCACTAATAACAAAATGGCGCCCTAAAACATTTCAAATCCAAATAACCATGAGGGTGACAAAAAAATTAAATTGCACCCTCTTTAAATTTTTAACTATTTGAGATATTTGAAATCGGTTTGCGGCAACTTGTATGGATATGAAGGGCTACAATAATTAGGGTCATTTTTGAAAATTTTGCCCTTAGGGGTAGCAGGGGTGGTAGCTCAAAATGTTCAAATAACAAGTATAGTCGAGTTTGGTATCATTTTGTAGGTCTTGACGAAACATAACAACCAATATAAAGAAAATATAAATCGGACCATTAATAACAAAATGGCAGCTAAAAATGATTGAGACAATGGTTATTTAAAGTAATTTTGAACTGCCTTTTTGTTATTAATGGCCCGATTTCTCTTTTCTTTATGTTAATTGTTATGTTTCGTCAAGACCTACACAATGATACCAAACTCGACTATAGTTGCTATTTGAAAATTTTGAGCTACACCCTACCCCCGCTACCCCTAAGGGCAAAATTTTCAAAACTGACCCTAATTATTGTAGCCCTTCATATCCATACAAGTTGCTGCAAACCGGTTTCAAATATCTCAAATAGTTAAAAAGTTAAAGAGGGTGCAAGTTAATTTTTTTGTCACCCTCATGGTTATTTGGATTTGAAACGTTTTAGGGCGCCATTTTGTTATTAGTGAGCCGATTTTAGATTTCTTTATGTCAATGTTTATGTTTCGTCAAGACCTGTAAAATGATACCAAACTCGACTATACTTGTTATTTGAAAATTTTGAGCTACCCCCTACCCCCGCTACCCCTAAGGACAAAATTTTCAAAATTGACCGTAATTATTGTAGCCCCTTATATCTAAGAAGGTTGCTGCAAACCGATTTCAAATATCTCAAATGGTTGAAAAGTTAAGGGGGGTGCAAGTTACTTTTCAGCCACCCTGTATATAAAAGATGGTAAGTAGTGATCAATTTTGATTGGACACTCAAATAAATTATTATAAGTGTTATTTGACGTAATTTTTGTTTTATTCATTATTTTGCCTCCTGAACTGTTATTCAAAGTATTATCTAGGTTACGTACCTTATACAGTCAAAACAGTTCTGAATTCAGTCACTAAAGGACGATGCGCATTTCAGAGCTCTATCTTCAGGTCCGTGGATACATTTATCAATTCATCTTGCAGATTCGTCAAAATTTTTAAACATTAAAAACACATAACACTAACACATAATTCATTACATTTATACAGGTACATGTGCCGGCCGGCTATAGATCCCGACTGAGGAAAGAGTTGAGTAATTTTTGTGCTTTCAGGTAATTTAGTAACACGTACGATGCTGATTAAGAAGTTTAAAACGTACTATCAAACTTCTACGCACATTAGAGTAATTATCTAGTGAAACAAATACGTAACACCCGATTTTACCATACCAAGGTGTATTCATTCAAATTTAAATAATAGTAAGTCTTATTTTCAAAACCATATAGATATTAAGAACGTGAAAAATACGTCAGAGCAAGTAACAATTACGAAAATCGAAATAACTTTCTGCATCAACCCATTTATATTTTGATATTTACGCATTAATGAAATCACGTAAAATGCCAAGAATTCTAATAGGCATACTATTTAGCCAGCACTATTACTAAAATAAAATGCACCTATTTTATGTTGCAGCAAATCTGTAGACTAATTACATTACCAGCTTTGGTAAACTAAAACAGTTCTTACTTACTTACTTACTTACTTAGCACAGCTGCAAAATCATAGTTCATATAGTAATAGCATTTATAGGCAAACCCACGCCCATCAGTATAACCATAGGCCTATATTATTTAAGTGTAGTAGCTACGTGAGTGCTATAAGGAACATAACAATTTTATTGAAACCTCGATGGAATAATTAAATTTGCCAAATGAATTTATGAAGATATGTCACAAAAAACTATTTACAGGCAAAATCTACTCAACATGCACGCATTTTTTTCTGTAAGAAAATATCATGAGAGACAGCATACTAAGTTAAGCGCTTTCAATATTAATTTATAAGTAACTAATAGCAAAGCGAAAGCGGGATAAAAATGCAAAAGTCTAAATTATTTGTCTTTTTAAAGCAGATTTGTTGGCAAATTTATATATAAGAAAAAAACTGTTTCAAATATAAACAAAAAAGTAAAATACTGATTTTAAGACCCCTCCCAAAAATATCCCCTTCCGTGTGAATGTTAACTAAATTTACACTTTATTTGTACCTATTTGGAAACCCTTTGTATATGAAAAGGTGATGGTTTCGTATATAAATAATAGGTAGCTGCCCAGTTTCTAAACTAAATTTAACATGTTTAATTAATGCAAAGCTTAAGTACAAAATCAGCTCACAATATTTTATTGTCTTAAGTGTATCAATTAAAGGCAAGTAGCAATGGACCAAACAACGTGTAGGCTTAGTGGTATCATATTATCACAGACTATTAGGGATATTATGCACCACGATGAGTTACCTACATAGATAGACTAACCACTAACGAACACAAGTAGACTGCTTATCCGATTAAAAATTAGTTTTTCGTGTCTAGTTCATGTCCGGCGACACTGATCGCTAGTGTCGACGACAATTTGTTACTGCTATATTTGAGGGTTAATTTTATGATTTATGCTTTACTGTTTCGTTGTGTAACTAGGGGACGGTTATTTTTTATGATTAGATAGATTCATTTGGCTAAACGATGAGGTTTTAAATTACTGAAATAACAAGAAACAAATAATTGTTCTTTTTTTACTGTAGAGGTCGTGTTTGGTTTACAATTATTGTAAACAAAACACGACCCCTACAGTACACCGGATGGAACTAACAATAAAACTGTCTCCAGCTGTTCCTTAAGGATGAGAAAATTTACTAAAGGGAGTACGTTTTATCATAGATAAAACATACTCCTCAAGTTTTATCCATGATGTGAAGTTGTGTAAAGCAAGCATTGAATCAATAGCAAAAAAATCATGAAAACCGCAAGAAAATGCAGTTACTTCCCGGTCGCGCTACTAAAACCACAGAGTTATTTACAAACGTAATCAACTCTAATTTGTGGATGTCTTTCTGATTACTTTAATACCTGAAGGTGACTAAATTACGTCAAATGTATACGGAAGAATTGCTTGCAGTGCGTGGATTTAGCTTTAATTTCCTTGGATCTAATTATTGCTGAGAGGGGGGAGTTAACGCCGCGTCGGCGCTGAACTGCGCCTGTGATGCGAGGACGCGAGACGCGACGCGCACCGGTGTTTGTGTTTTGTTTGTATTCGTCAGTCCGTCGCGTCGAGTGCAAGTCCGGGTTGTCATCCTACTTCCTACTCTCTGTATGTCACCAAACTTTTCAACTTTCTCTTCGCACCCACCTGTTGCCTACGTAGTTTTGAAACTCAAGTATTTTGTTTGAAGTGATCTTGATAATTTCAGCTATGAGTGCAAGCGGTAAGTAAAAATTATTGTAAACTTATCATTCAATTGTTTTTGTGTCTTGCCGGTATTGAGTAGTAGCCTAACTAAGTTCAATTAGGCCTAATCCGGTAAACAAATTTGAGTAGGTTGTGCTTAAATTCGTTTTCTAGGTCTAGTTTCTCTCAAATTATATTCTTAAAACTTATTCTAAATCACTTTAAGAGTACTCAAGTTGAATGACCCTTGTTACTGCTATGTTTGTTTGTATTCTATACAATCACTTAACCAAACTTATTTGTTCAAAAACATAACCTCAAAAGTAGCTAGCTAAGGAATGTAGAATAGAATAGATTCTAGGCCTAGGTCTCAAAAGTTAACCTAGGCCTAGTCACTGTTTGTATGTTCAAGCAAATGTATTTCTAACGGTGTAAATAACATTTTATGAATTCAGTTGCTCATATACATGTTAACTATTGGTTATATCAAATTCAAGCAGGTCAATAATCAAAAGAAATTGGATAGCTTACTAGAATAAAATTAATCAGGGCCTAGGGCTACTCAAGTTCTTGTAAGAAATAACAGAGTTTAGAAATATGTAAACTATTATTATTATTGAGTACTACAGTGTAAACTTAAAGTATGTTGGTTTCTAAGCTAACCCTATCATGGTTTGGTACTTAGTAATCAGCTGATAAGCCATCTTGTTTCTAAAGTAAGTTTTTGTGTTTTCTATCAAATAAAAACTGTTAGCCTTTAAGATTTTCATAACATTTTGGTAATACATTGTGTAACTTATTTTTCTATGGTCAGTTGCTAAATCATAAAAGAGAGTTCATTGCATCAAAATAGAGCTTTTCATGTGTCAACAACTTTATTTCAAATTACCTAATCATTTTTTAAGTTTATTTTTAACTAGGCTAACTTAAAAAACCATAGGCCTATAAAGTACAGTCCGTACGCTCCAGCATAAAAATGGGTATATAAAAAAAGGTTTGACATTTAGCTCTTTAAACTTTAGCCCTTAGGCCTACCGTATTTTATTCATTTTCTCATATTGTTACGTGCATTTTACGATCCTACCATATCCTCTAACTGTTTTGAAAATAATAGTTTGAACCCTTAATTTTTTCATGATGAAATGTAATAATGGTGTAGAAGAGGGGACAATCATAGTCAAACAAGTTTTTATTGCAACCAAATATTATTTTTTATTTTACAAAAGTATAATAAGTTACTTGTAAAAAACCATAGAAGCAGTAAATATTGCATGAATTAATACATTTGGGCTAACTTACCGGTTTGTAGAAAATACTGAACAAAAAAAAATTATTAAAAACTTTCTTTAGTAATGTGTGTTTTTCTTTAAAAATGCTCGTCCAGTGGTTGGTTTAGAAGTCCTTTTAAACACACTTAACAAATATTTTACATTCGTCTCTGGAACATTGGTTTTTTTTTTAGGTTTTACACTTAAATTTGTTCTTGGCGTCTTTTTTACCCATACAGACAGTGCACCGTGCCTTTTTACTGGGAGGCTAGATCGGTGGACTCTCTAGTTGGACATTTCCATTCAATTGGTTTAGTTTTTTGGCAAACTGTCAATACTATTGAGATTATAAATAGGTAATAAAGTTATGATGTCATTAATACTAATTATGATAATAAAACAGAAACACTACTACGCGGACGGGGGTACATTAGACCCCCCAATGAACACATTAGGCCTACTGGTACCGGTAATACAAGCATGTGCGTGGGGGTATACCAGACCCAGGGTGGTGATAACAGGTCAATGGCTCGGTCAAGACTAACTACCCTGCAGACTTTGAAGATGCTACTGTTATGTTCACTAGGGTTGCCACCATACTTGTAAAATTACGACAAAATTACCATACAAGGGCGTATGTCATACCCCCGCGCGCACGTTCAAGGGTTAAATTAATAAGGGTGTGTTGCTAGACTTGTTGTCTAAGTCTTGGACTTTGGTGCGAAAGGAACGGGTTCGATTACTGGGATTTTCTTAAAACTGATCGGTTTGGACAGCTTTTCCCAAAAAACGCATGCTACCAATAAAAAATGTGTTGGCCAAAAGATTGTTACGGTACCGTCTATATTTGTTTGTTACAGTATTAAGTTTTTAGTCAGATAGGTATGCATATTTGTGTGTAAAAACTGTTTATTACAATTTCAACAGCCTAATACAGTGGACGAGTTCTGACTTTACATGTGTTCCAATTCCAGTGAAGGACAAATGATTCGCAGAATTGTTCAGTTTGGTCTTGTAATATAGAACCGATAGTATACAGAATCTCATGCTGTGAAGTCCCTTTGAATCAAAACTCATCCCTTCAATCTTTGTCTGTTCTGTTCTGAATATCTGAAACTATTTTCTATGGTTCTTACCGCCAGCAAATTTATGTACTTGACTGATAGTAAATAGCTGTAGACTAAAAACTTATTTTTAATAAATGGAACTTGTTTAAGATATTTTTTAGATACCGGTAATTTTATTTTATTTTAAAGACAACTATTCTATTTTTCAAGTACCGGTAAAACTATATTTTTTACACACATAGGCCTACTTGAATTCAAAGAACTTATTATTGGTCAAAGAACACAAAACCTTTTTAGGAAGCCATTCATAATATGTAGGCCTACATAGATGACTTCACACAATGACACAATCAAGTTCAAAATTTTCACTAGATCCACTCTGCAACATCTAATCCCTGCATGATTAAATCATTTACTGTCCATCAAACATACAATACACAGACAAAAGTAAATTTATAATTAAATAAAAATAAAACCCAATTCAGAGTCTTTACATGAAGGAAAATTTAGGAGGCTAGGCTCAGAATAGACAATATATAAAAACTGTAAAAAAACAATAGATCTAATTACTACAATTATCTCTTGGTGTAGATACCCAGAATCAACTTAGACTCCCCTCAAAAAATGTTAATTATTTTAAAATAATAAGCCGATTGGGTTTTATTTCTGACATTTTTGCTTAATTGGTTGACTGTTTTTTGATCAGTCAATCCATCAAAACAATTTTGAATTTCATGCTTTCTAATTCCTTGATTATGTACATGGTAGGAGGGTTAACATAAATTGACCCCGTCACAAATGGACTTCATCCAGTTTTACTGAAGTTCCCCCTCACTCGGTTGGAAGTTGTCATTGCATCTTATGTTGTACCTATGGATTTGACTGTTTTACTTATGTGCTCTACATGATTTTTTACAATCATTAACTTATAAGTTGATTAATGTATCACTTAGTCCATACAAAGTGAAGAGATTTAAAGCTAACAAAAATATATTAACAACACTCTCTATACAGTACCAGACCTTGGCTTTCAGTCTGATTGCTCTATTCTATAGAACAAACATTTTATGTAAACTACAGTCAGGAGAACTTCCCCAGGAAACAAGGCCATAGGACAAGAAAGGGAATATTACACCAAAATAAACTATTTGTCATGTTTCTGTATCTAATTTTAAAGATATTCTCCTCAAGAGGTTGATTCTGTCTTTACATTATATGAGATTATGTGACTCCCAAAACTTAAGGTCTGATCTATATAAAGTTTTAAACTTTTAAAACACTCTGATCGGAGGCTCATAATTGCCGGACAATACTCTAAGTGACATTGGCGTTAAACAAAGTTGCACTTACCCTTGCAAAATGGGTGTTCAAGTTGGATATTCTCTTTATAAGAAATGCATGGCCAACTTCATTGATGAGATTTATTTAGAAAACTGTAGCTTTGCACTCTGCACCTTAAATACATTTCTTACCATACATTTTTTATAGCCTACATTTAATAACCTTTTGCTGAGTTGGAAAACTCACATTTAAGCTGTGGCTAGGTACAGCTGCAACTGTGATAATCTAAAAGGTACAGCAACCAACAAGTGTCACAGCTACAATGTTAACTACCTTTGCATAGGCATTATTAATATATATATTTGCATAGGCCTTTTGTGAAAAATAGGTACCCAAGGACTCACGGGGTGTCCGGACATAAATGTTAGATAAAATTATCTGTCAAATTACAAGATAATGGTGATTTAATTATCCTTATTTGATGTTGCATTTTTGGCTTCATTCTATTAGCCCTATAGTTATGTGTCAGTTTTCAGTACCACTTTTTCAAAGCCAAGACTAGTCTTGGTTTTCAAATTATCATATTAGTTAAGTTATTTGCAATTAAAAGTGTGCCCAGTTGTACAGAATTTTTCTTGTTCTTTAAATGTTCCAATGCACTGTATTCTAATCATTTGCCTCAAATTCGATTAATCAATTTCCAAAAATATATCCTAATACTGTAACACTTTAACACTTAATATTTTAATACTTTTAATGAAATGGCGACCATATTTAAATTTTTTTAATATATTTTAATTTATTTGTCAAGGACTGTTTTATGGACTTTGTGACAGATATTAGGTTGAGTGATGACATTTGTGATGAACTTATAAATGTGAGGAATGTTGCACGGAGTCTGGAGCAAGTGTAGTTTCCCAGTGTCCCTGCGTCAATGTGCGTTGGAAGTTCCACAGCAAGTGGTTCTGCTAGTCATTCCAGGGCCAAGGTGAACGGCCAATAACCTTCAAGTTTACATCTGCTCATACACCTCCGATTCAAGGATTTCACTAATGCCTTTGTGAAGCATACAAAAAACACATTTGGACTTCCCATGACCTACTTATCATTTTACCTAGCGTTTTTGTTTAGTTCCATTACTCAGCCTTGATGTTACCAAGAATGGAAGTTTTTGCTGACCTTTCATGAAGAGCATTGGGTAGAATAGTTGCAAAATGTGGTCTTTTTTTTCAAAAATGTAATAGGCCTATTATATAGTAGTTTGAATTGTTGATATTATCATACCTGATTAAAATGAACTTTAAGTAAGTTAGTTTTACTACACTAAAATCACAGCAAAAAATGTTAACCTTGTAAAATTTATTTTTGATTTAACCTTATGTCAAATGTTAGTAGTTTTTTTTTCCTTTTTTTCTAATGATGACCGATAAATTCTCTGTCATATAATTCCCCTTGCCTTGTAGTTATATGTAGGATCTGAAAATATCTTGCAATAAAAGGTCTAAGACAGTTTAACTAAAGCACTGCTGACTTACCGTAACAGATTATCTAACATAACATTATAACAGTTAAAACTACAACAAATTCAAATTGGTGTGGAAACTGGTATAACCAAACTAAATTACAATTATTACATAGCAACTCAAACTTTGATTATATATCTTCTGGTTGTTCTTAGTATGCAATTACAAGCTACATTTAAATCCAGATTACTTGTAAATGTCTGAGAACATACCTTGATTGAATGGTTCTGTGAAAATATTTATCATTAACTTACGTTCATACCAGTTTAACTGGTGTGATGACGCAGTAATCTAAAATATGTGTGTTTTCCATTTTTTTCATCTTGCCAGTTTTTTGTATTTCCCACAGCTACTTGATCCCTTAACGAATCATAAGATGTTAATACGTTGTTGAGAATGTTGAGTTTTTGTACTTAATAAAATAAAAAAATGTACTAATAAGTAATTGGTATGGGGATCATCGCAAAACATTTTTAACTCATACAATTTTAACAACATGAGTAATTTTTACTAATAGGTGTGTCTGAAGTTTCAGTAGTTTCATTTTAAATATTAAATCTTAAAACAATGATCAACCGATTGCGAGAAAGATAATATTCTCTAGAAGCTGTGTGTAAAAAATGTTATGGAGATTTTTGTTCATTTTAGCAAAATATAACTGAGGATGATCTTTTGAATTCTCTTGAACTGTAAAAAAAAAACACTACTCTAGTTAGGCCTACCTAAAATATTTTAATTTTCAAACGTTATTATAGATTTTTAGTTGCTTATTATGCACAGTATACAATTAAAACAACATTTTAACCATTTGTACTTTCTACTGCCCATTATCAAATATTTAGTGAGAATTAACTTGAAAACTAATTGTAGCGGGCCACATTTAGGATCTTTAAAAAACCAATTTTTCTTAAATTCTTTAAATAAATGTGCCTGAAAATAATATCGTCTTTAGTAACCTTCATCCTATTTTTTAAATTTTTATTTCAGTCAAAATAAAGCAAACAAGTTTGGGAGAGAGCTACTGTTTAAGTAGACGTTCGATCATCATGGAAATGTTATTGATGTTTCCTTACTGCAAATGAATGTGAATAATTCGCTTGTTAATGACAGCTTGGATATATATAATACATGCTTCGCCTCATGTATTTAATTTTGATAGGATTGGTCCACTGATAATCAAACAACCAGCAAATTTGACTGTGCAAACAAAATAGAACCCTGCAGCAGGTTTCTAAAGTATCAACCAACTACCGTGGTCTATTTTGTTTGCTACAATAGCTCTTACACTTGGCTATCCATTCCCGATGAGATTAGTTAGTTCTATTATCTCTCATCCTATCGTCATACTTTTTTTAATTCATTAATTTCAATGGGAAGCAGCCAATTTACAGAAAGACAACTTAATTTGTGGAATCAAATTCCTTCGACCTCTTCAAGAATTTGTGGTCTGCTTCCTTCACATTGCATATATGCTTCAACATAGGACCACAGTACCACAGTTTACGACAGAATATTTGTTGTTACTGTTTTTCACCTTGGAAATGATTTTCCTCTTGCCATTAAATCTGTTGATAGTCATTCCTGATCGGGGCAAAAATTTTTTTTTTAATCTGATGGCCATGGTTGGTTTGTCCCATGGGCCTTGAACACATATAAGGTCGCTGACATGTGGTATGGACTGAATGTTATAATGTATTTAATTTTGTTTTGTTTTATTCATTCAATGAGGAATATAAATATTTTCTCTTTTTTATGTTGTTAATTCTTGTTTTTTTTTTCTTACAGCTTAAATGTGAGAAAGGACCATTCGGACATTAACTTATCCTGTATTGATAAATACATTTTAAAACCATCACAACTATCTCTTTTAGTTCCTAAACTAAGTCATGCATTCACAAATTTAAGAGTTAAAAAAAAATATTTATCTATTGTCAGTTTATTTCTTCCCTGTGATTATTAAAATCTTTATGGGTTGTCCAAAATTTATTCTACACAACTAAAAATTGTAACTTTTCAGGTAACGATATAACAATGATTCCGAAGATAAGTGACTACATGGCCGGGAGCTCCGTCTTGGTCACCGGTGTCACAGGGTTTGTTGGACTCGCTTTGGTTGAGAAACTCATCAGATGTGTTCCTGACCTAGCAAATATATATGTTCTCATTCGACCCAAGAGAGGAAAAAGCAAGGAAGAACGTTACCAAGAGATAATGTCAAACAAAGTGAGTACCGTAGCTTTTTCATACTCTCTCCCAAATTAGTTCTTAAAAAACAATGTAGGTATTAGATACATTCCAAGTCATTTACAGTTATTTTTTTAAGTTATATTAAAGACTAATATCACAGAAAACATACTACTATAACCCAGAATGCCAACCGCATGGTAAAAAGCGTTAAGTACTTTGAGAGAGCTTTGCCTGTCAATTCGTAGGCAGCGCCACCAGCGTTGCCATGCTGCTTACGAATTGACAGGCAAAGCTCTCTCAAAGTACTTAACGCTTTTCACCATGTGGTTGGCATTCTGGGTTATAGTAGTATGTTTTCTGTGCTAATATCTAACAATAGATATGCTGATACATGCTCTACCTGCTCGATGAAACGCCTTGAAGTTTGTCAGATAGCCGCTTTGCTTGACATGCTCTTCGGCTAGGGAAAGTGACATTGTCCTACTATAATAATCCATCAGTATGAGCAAAAAAACAATCAATCAATAAACTATAATGTTATTTGAACAATGGTGTATTTTAGATGAACGCAATACAAAATTTAAATAGGCCATTGTCTCTGAGCTGTTAAGGTTTTCTAGACATAGGCCTAAATTCTCCTACTCTACTAGTCTCTGGCAAAGCTCTCAACTGAGAAGCAGAAGAAGGAAAGCAAGACAGCTATGTAGGGGCTACACCTAGGTAGTTTCACTTGCGGCAACAAGGTTCTGTATGCTACAGATTTAAAATAGGCAGCTGCAAAAGCTTACATTCTGTGATTTAGGTATACATTTTCCAGTGTGAACGCTCACCATTATACAACATCATTGATATTCACGATTTTACATTATTTTTCACTATGGGAGATGTTCCCAGTATCACCATGAACACAAGGGATGTTCATGATTTCACCTTGTCTGGTACTGTACCATAGGTTAAAGCTTACAATTTCACCCTCGACTGTGGAATATGTTCATGAGTTAAGCGGTTTTTACACTGCCGTATTACCACGTCTATAACAGTCGTGGTCGCCACGCCAATGGACAGCCGTACGCAAATGCCGTGGCCCCACGGTACCGTCCCACGGCCACAAACAGCCGTGTAGTGTAAACAGTTTTCTGGTAGAAGCGTATTCATTAAAGGCGTGTTCATTTTTATTTGTGGGTACGTTATGGATTGTGCCACAATGAGTGTTATTTTAGCTGAAGAAATAGCACGGCATTTAAGTGTTATTAAAAGAAAGAAACCAAGCTGTAGCTTTCAATATTAATATCAAATAAACATGGTTCACTTTGATACAGTTCAAGCATTCGAATTGTTTGACCTTCCGTTAATTTTATTTATAATTTTTTTTATTGCTTTGTTTTCACTGTTTCAATTGATTCAATTTGTGTCAATGTTATAGATATTTTTGTTTTCGCCATGGTACTTAAAAACTTAACTAAGACGACAACCACTGACTTTAAAGAACAATAGTTAGTACACACAACGACGAGACGGAAGACGATAACTCCTTAATCACGTCTAGCCACGCCTGCAACTGGCGTAGCAACCAAACACGGTTTGGTTAGTCCTAAAGGGCGTGGGGAACAGGCGTATTGGGTTGCCAAGTCTGTTGCTCCCACGTCTCAACTGTTTACACGAGGCGTGGCCACGCTTCTCAAGAAAGTGAGAAAATTTCTCACCTACACGCCTGACTTTAGCCGTGGCCCCATGACAGTGTAAACACCGCTTTAAAAAAAAAAACAAGGGGTGTTTATTAATACAGTAGGTACAGCATATAGAATTCCTGGAAAAAGAAGAGTAGGAATGTCGTTCTCGCCCCTCTAAAGTACTGTTTATCAACTTTCTTTGTAATTTACCTAAGTATTATAGCAAAAAAGTAAAAAGGTGTTTACAGTACATTTTTTATTTTTTTACTATAAAGGCTTTATAACAAGTAAAAGCAGTTGAAATTACCTTTTTTGTCAGCTTTAAAAAGATTATTCAAAGGCTTTTTAATCAGATAATAATAAATTTAAAACCGACACAGATAAGGTAGTGCTAGCTTAACTTTGATTCTACGATGAATGTTGCCTTTGGTAACAGACAACAAACTCGTCTTTTAGGCGAAGCAGCTCAGGTAGGAGCGGTGTCTTAATCTAATTTAAAGCAGTATTCCTACAAAATATAGACCTATTTCTAAGCAGGCTAGATTATTATTAAAAGGCCTAAATCACAATATTTGGAAATATCAAAAATATAGACTCGCCTATTGAAATGTACTAACCTTACAGTTGTTACCTACCAAACAAACTCCCTGCCATATTGCATAAATGATTGTCCTGTTACAAGCTGTGTGATATTTACAATTTTATTGGATACTTATAAATTAAAATTATGCTTTATGTACCGGTACCATAATTATAACTCAGTGCTTGTTAGTCCCTCAGTAATGACATAAAGCATTAATATAGATACTAAACTATAACTAGGTTACATGAAACTCAACTTTTTACCAAAAATAATAACAAAAACTACACAAGGTTTTATTTGTGTTGCATATTATCTTGTTTGTTCAAACTTTATTGTTTGTAACTTAAAGTGAGTAAAGCCTTCAAGGATCAGGTAAATTTCTGCATTTCAAAATTAAATAATTTCGGGAGTCAAAGAATGATATTCTTTGTAGTGAATCCAAGAGTTTTTTTTTAATGAAAACTTCCGAAATACATTGTTATGGGAACAGGATCCACCACTTTCACAAGAGTACATGATGGTTGCATTTCCTGTAATTGAATTTACTTCTTTAAATTAAAGAAATCTATAATTTAGAAATAACAAAAGTGTTACGTTGGATTACCTAACAATTATCATCCTGTCATTTGAAATTCTTCAATATTTACCCTATCATCCAAATTCATATTCGATTCGCTACTTTAATGCTATAGCAGAATTAAAGTCTTCGCTTTAGAAGGATTTTGTCTTTGAATGTTATGATTTTTTCATTATTTCTCTTAATTTTTACGCAAATTGTAGACTCACTGATTGTTTGTAACAATATCAGTTTTTATAGCAGTTGTTGATTTTGTTTCAATTTATTTATTAGTAGCAAGAGCAGAAAAACTATACAATATTGTATTTATGTTTTCAATAGCTTTTTGAAACAATCAAACAGTCCGACCACAGTTCATCCCTGAGGAAAGTAGTTCCAATCGAAGGCAGCATCGATGAAAATGAATTAGGCCTTTGTGAACAAGATCTGCAAACAGTAATTTCAAGTGTTAATTATGTTTTTCACTGTGCTGCCACTTTGGATTTTGAAGCAAGCCTTAAAACCACAATGGAAATCAACGTACTGGGTACACGCCAAGTTGTGGATATGTGCAAGAGGATGAGAAACCTCAAGGTAGGCCTTTGAGTCACCTTATGATGTTTGTAGTTTATAGTATTTTAGTAATCTATGTAAAAATAAGTCCTTCACTGTCACAAAGATTTTAATCAAACTATTCGAAAATACTGTATTACTATTACTTTTCAAAGTGTGCACTAGGTAATTGTTGGGAAAATAGTTAATTATTAGTTGTGGAAAAGTTTCTTTAATTTACATGTTTTAAATATTTCTCAAACCACTTATAGAGTGTTTAAAACATGTGTTTGGTTGAAGTAGGCAAACGTAATGTTTTGCAATGCTGTGATAAACAAGCATTCCAGTCTCTATCTATTATTTTGACCTAAAAATGTATGCAATTACAATCATCCTTGTTTATCATGGCAAATTGATGTGTAGTTATGTGTAATTCATTTATGTCATATCGCTCATAAACTCATGGCACTGATCCCTCACTAGCACTAAAGCATAGTATTATGATGGGACATTTTAATTATCTCTCTTACGATAAGTAAGTGGTTAATTTCATAAGCTACATAAGTTCCTTCTTTCTCTAAATGTTAAACTGTCTCTAAATTTGTTTTTTTTTTACACAAACATCTAGCCTATTCAAAATTATGTTCATTTTGAATTAACCTTATAGGCTAACTGTTTTTCCTTATATAAAATAACTTAGTGGATGGTCTAGGTCCTGAATTGTAGTTGTGGATGCGTTCATACTCGTGAATGGTTTAGTGGTCTACCTTAAAGTGGCCCTGGAAAAACCTAAAATTGCTGTAATGACCCCAAATAATGAGGCAACCACTGACCACAATGTAACCATGAGCAATCTGTTATTTTGAATTGCAAAGTTCTCACTGTCAAGATTTTTCATAATACTAACGTGCTTGTTGAAAATAAAGCATATACAGGATGCCTGTCAGCACAAAATAAAAATGGGAATAGTCTTTATAGGTCAAAATAAAACAAAAATCAAGAAAAACATTTTTTTTATACCTCGTAATAAAGCGAGAAACGTTTTTTTGAAATTTAAATTTATAAAAGTATTTCGAGAACACTTATAAATTAGCATTAAAATTTATTTATGAAACGGCAAAGTTGAAAAAAAATTAATAATAAATAGGTAGCCAAAAATAACAATTTTTAGTTGTACAGGCCAGGCAAAATAAGGCAAAGATGGCAGGGTGCTCCTCATTTTGACTGGTCTGTACAACTAAAAATCGTTGTTTCTCGGCTATTTATTAGGCCAATTTTATTTTTTTAACCTGGACGTGTGATAGAAAATTTTGAATGCTAGATAAAAGTGTTTTAACATTTTTTCATGAAATCAGCCATGTTTTGTAACTTAAGTTACAAGAGTTCAAACCTCAAGTTAAGAGTTTGGTGAAAAAATTCTTATGGAGAAATGGATTTTGTATTTGCCAAAATAAAATAGTAGAAGTATGATTTTGTCAACCTAAGTCATATGGATTTGTTTGTACGGATCTTGTTAATCATTTGGCAGAAACGGTTTAACATTAAGTTAATCAGTTGTCATTGCATTTCACATTGTCCCATCCCCATGTTAAAGTGCAGAGTAGCAGTGCGGCTTGACTCCTGCCACTTCTTAACTGTATTTCTTGCAGAGTCTATGCCAAATGTTCAGTCCTCTTCCAAGATGTTTTAATTACGAGGGCTATCCAGAAAGTAGATTACGTTTTTGTCTGTATCCACTAGGGGCGGGGCTAGCGCAACCATCTTGGTGTTAGTTCGTTATGCAGCTCAGTCGGCATCTAGCCGTGCTAGTAAGTGGTTTCTGCTGTACTCCCTTGAGTTACTGTGACAGTTTAAAATATCTGTGTTAATTGAAAATTCCACAAACTGTGAAGTGCGTGCAAAAAAAATGAATGAACTCTTTGGTTACAGTTTGGTAACCAAGATTTTTGGTAATGATCTCGTGCAACAAACTTTGCAAAATTTATTGAAAACCCATAGAGAGTTCTGTTATTGTGAACTTTTGAGTTTTACGGACATCGGCATCAACTTTTTCGACAAGTTCGGCAGTCACAATGCTGGGTCTTCCAATTCGCTCTTCGTCGTGAACGTTAGTTCGGCCATTTTTAAATTTGATAACCCACTGACGAACTCCACCTTCAGTAATAATGTTTTCCCCATAAACTTCACAAAGTTGCCGATAAATTTCTATCCGTTTACAGTTTTTTGCAGTCAAAAACCTTATAACTGCATGCACTTCACAGTTCGCGGCATTTTCAATTAACACAGACATTTTAAACTGTCACAATAACTCATGCTGATTTGATTTGATTTGATTTTTCTGGATAGCCCTCGTATATCCATAAACACACTTATTTCCAGAGTGTAGATGGAGGTAATTGTTGAATTCCACTTAGGATAAAAGTACTTTCTGTAGTATAAAAACAATTCAAGATATTCTCTCATCATACTTTCAAATGATCAATTATCAATTCTTTGAGACGACTACACACACTTATTTTAAGCTGAATGTGAATGGAAGGTAAGTGTTAAGTGGAGTGAGATGATCTGTGTAGCTTTTTACTAACTAAGATCAGCTGTTTCATTGTCAGGATCAATTATTAAAAGCCCAATGACCAAGGATAGCTGGGCTTAATTTCGAACCATGAAAAAGCTACTGACTTTTCTCAGGATCGAACTGGCAACTTTCTTATACTGTAGTGTATTTAAGCCTTTTATAATTGTATTTTTTTGTATCTAGTGCCTAGTGCAGGTGTCAAGTGCGTATGCCAATGCCAATCTGCTGCACACTGAAGAAATCTTGTATCCTCCTCCTGATAACGTTGAGAAGATCATTGAAATGGTACAGACACTCTCAAACACAGAGCTTGAAGAAATTACTCCGAAGTAAGTTTACAGCCAATCTTTTAGTACTATTGCTTATTTTAGCTTGTCAAATGGTTATTTGAAAACTAAAATCGTAGTTGTGCTGTCCTTGTTGACATTTAGGAAGTTTTTCTGTATCAAATCGTACTTTATTACCAGTATTATTGGCTTGATGTCACAAAGTTATTATTATAACACCAAATACAAGCCGTGGACAAAAAATGGCGAGTTAATCTCAGCAATCCCCTTTCGCAATATTACTGGCAACTTACAACGACCATATCTTTAGACATTTTTGAAAACATTGCTAGCCCCTCCTGAATGTAGGAGAATTGAATCCCAATCCTATGTCAAATATTAAATATATTCTTCTTCAGGCCTGTATTTATGTACTAAATAATTAGGTGGGCTTGCGAATATTTAAAAGTCCAAATAGTTAAACAGAGATCTTAGTACTCAAGGGCAGCTTTGGATTTAAATAGTTATTAAACCTAAAAATAAACCCCTAATGTCGTCAAAATTGTATTTAGGCCTATAGTGTTGCTTTATTTCATCCTCGAACCTGCTTTCCCAAAACTTCATGATTGGTAATGTAATCAATAATCACCAATTCATAATATGACAACCTAAACTCTACATCTTACAAAAAAAAAATACCCCCGCCGCAGCAAACCTGCAGACTAAGCGAATTTCCATTTGACTGATTGGATTTACACTGAAATGTCTACTTAAAAATATAACATTAATTCCCTATTTAAATAGAATTAGTTTAACAAGTACTTAGGTTTGCTGCATCAGGGAGGGTGAAACTGTTTTTTTTTTATGTTAATAGTTAGTAAGAAATAAAAACATTTTCCAAATTTGATCAAAATATGTTCATAAACAAGCAAACTACAACAGTTGACTTATTCTCCATAAGAATAACATGGGAGTTTTAAATTTAAAATTTTTTGGAATTTTCTCCGTAACCATTAGGCGCATAATAACGCTTCAATATACTAAATTATTTGTTTTTTTAAGCTCTACAAAGTGGTTTGGAAAGAAATTGCTAAATTTTATGTTTTTTGGGTCAAAAATGGGAAAAACCTATTTTTACCCCATAAAACCCCCCGTAAACTCCCGTTCCCATGGTCCGATCAAGCTGGATTGCGAACTCGTTCGAATAAACGTAGGTTTGCACGTTTGTACCAAATTTCATCAAAATCGGATCATCTTTGCTCGAGTTATCGTGCTAACGGACATATATATATATATATATATAAATATATAAACATATAAATATATAAATATATATATATATGAATTTGAATGGATGGTGTTTTTGGCCTCTAGGGACCTCAAAACGAAAAAAAAAAATCGGTCCCGCGTCCAGGTCTTACCATGAGTACTACGGTAATAGCTTATTCCCTATATGGAAAATTCGCTAAAAACAAAAAAAAAAATACCTGCAAAAAATTGTTTTTAAAGATACATTTTTGTACGCAATTTTTGTATACTTTTGTACATTCTAAAATAAAATTGAACAATATATTTATCTATACAGGTGGATAAAGTGAATATCAGTTGAATATGTTAAATACTGGATAGTTAACCTTAGTATTGTTTCAAGCCTGTGATTGTGAAAATTTAAATGGATGTAATAACAATGTAAAAATTTGAAAATATTAAATTCCCCGATTAATGGGTCTTAGTACCATGAACAGCTGATCTAGACTGACAATGCTCTTAGTGGTTTCTGATGTTGGTATTTATTTTCTTATTTTCCATTGAACATTTTTCCTGTTCGTCGGTTTAAGATAAGTTTATGTAATGTTTATTCTATTAATATAAATATTAGCTACCTCATCTTTGTGTTATTGTTTTGTGTAAATGTCTAACTCAAGTTCAGTTTAAGAAAGGGCTTGTGGCCTGATCTTGCTTGATTAATTAAAGGATAATTTATTTAATTTCAATTTACAAATTAATGGAATTCTAAAAATTCTTTTAACCCCGGATATTTTGCATTGTACTTTGAAGAAATTTAATTTGATGTAGGATTCCTCTGTCAAATACTTTTAAAAACCTTTTTACAAATCCTTATAAATGTTGTGTGTAAAATAACTGTGCCATTTTCTGACATTTGCGATTTTTCAGAGTTCTCAAAAAACATCCAAACACTTACACGTTCACAAAAGCTTTAGCAGAACATGAAGTTGCCAAGGAGTTTAGCAATTTCCCTTCATGTATTGTCCGGCCTAGTATGAGTAAGTATCATTCATCTAATCCATCTTTATTTAACTATTTAGCCTATTTAAGTATAATTCGACATTGGTGGAACTGTATCTCTTTTACTATAGGTAGTACATCTAGGTCAATATTTATTGACCAAATAAAGTCCTACATTTACCAGTAAATCTGAAAATAACTATTTTTTCAAAGATATTATTCATTGATTTTTTGTGAATAGGCATTTAGAGATGGCTTTAATTGTATAACTGTTCTGTGATAAAAACTTAAAATACTTGGCTATTTTAAGATTTCTGGTTAAGATTTTGTTTCATACATTACATACTTTTCTGTGACAAGATTTACAAGTGATAGATAAAGTTCTAATACATACAGGGTGAAAATTTATTCAGAGTGTACCACGTAAGGTGTTTCAAATTGATTACAGAAAAACAGCTTAACATACAAGGATGAAATAAAATTATTTCCCGCTAAATCAACCCCGAGAAATAACGTAAAAATATTTTAAACTTTTAAAACATAAATGAAATGGGGCCTAATGAATTAGTGTTCAACCCAAATAACATGCATTTGATATAGAAAAGTTAGGGTTTTTGTTATTTATACAAAAACTAAAAGAGATTCGAAGTAAGTGTAAATTACAAAGTTGTTAAGAATTTTAAAAAAACTATAAAATGATGTATCACTTGAAATATGTGGATATTTGAAAATTTTTAACATGGGCATTTGCAAATTTTCAAAAATATTTTTTTTTTTTTAATTTTTATTATAAAAAAAAAAACCATTACTTGTAGCTTATTACAGTAAAGCTAATTTCATAATGAGAAACAAAATTCAACCGGAGAATGGCTGAGTGCATGGGTATAAGAAACACAGAGTATTAAAAACATATTGATTTTTCCCAAAAAAAAAACTGCCGCCATTTTGAAACGGAAAAAGATAATTAATTTCTGTTTTTGCCAAAATGTTTGTCTATTAGGTAAATACTTTTAAAATTAGGTAGGCATATAACATGACATATGTTTACGTTTGAAAATTCCGAGATTCGAACTAGTGACCCTCAGTTTTTGGCATAAGGCCTACCCTGTATCGAAAAAAAATTTAAAATATGTTAACGTTATTCCTCCGGGTTGATTTAGCGGGAAATAATTTTATTTCATCCTTGTACATTAAGCCGTTTTTCCATAATCAATTTTAGACACCTTACGTGGGACACCTTGTATAAATTTTCAGATGGTGTTCTATGATTTATCCCTATACAGTTAAAAAGTGTATAACTGTTGATTGAGATCTTATTGTTTCATCAATGGTTGTTTTAGTTGTCGGAACATGGAAGGATCCTGTACCTGGGTGGACCAACAGCAAGAACGGTCCTACAGGTTTCTTCCAAGGTGCAGCCACTGGGGTTGTCCGTAGGTTACCGGTTGCCAAACATCTAGTCTACGACTACATCCCTGTTGATATTGTGATAAACGCAATGATCTCCGGAGCTGTTTACACTGCCAGCCAATGGTAACATTTTTAATATTATAAATATTTTAATGCAGTTTCACAAGTAAATGCCACTTATCATCAAAAAGACTTGTTTGAGGATGAGGGACTAGTCATATTTCAATTTTGTAAAAACTGACTGGTGTTTTCTCCAAGACTGGATAAGCTCAGCATCTCTTGTAGCCAACCACCTTTAAAAGTTATGCAGCCCTTTTATAAGAGGCCCTGTCACTTTACCCTGTAGCTCTCAGTTTTTGCGTTCCCTGTAAGCTCTTGCCTGTAAGCTTTGAAATTTGAATATAGCGTTTAGAGCAGGGATTTCCAACCTACACATCCGGCCTGTGACCAGATTTTTCCCACCCTGCAAAAAGCCAGCAGGCTAACAAAAGTTAATTATTTGGTATAGCAATTGCCGATGATCTTCTCCCGCGATCACGTAAACACCTTTGTTCTGGCAGTCTCCGCAATACCGTGATCGCAGTATCACTTGTTGTCATATCTTGCCGTCCCGGCAAAACCATGAACAGAACCCTCGTCATTCGGTTTTGGCGATACTGTGATCGTCTTCTTCGATCGCAGAAACACTCATGGGCGTATATTAAGGTCAGAGTGATACCGTGATTGTCTCTAGTAATCACGGCAACACTCGTTACGGGTAATCGCAATTTCCTTACAACATTCCTTAAGAGTACTAATGGAACGTAGTCATTTAATGGAGGCTCGGCCATAGGATTTGATGAATTGTCTGCCCATTCCAGGTTAAAGTGCAATTAACTGTCTTTTTCCCTTTCAATAAAATTCACATACAGTAGAACCTCACTAATCTGTCACCTACGGGACCGGGAGCATGGTCGGAACAGCAAAAAGGTTGGATTATCAGAGGACCGTGTTTATTGACATAAAAACGCAGTAAAACTGTATTTTGAACAGACCACAGATAACGTACTGATATCCACGGTTAATCCAACATGACATAAAACAGTTATTTCCAACTCTTAAACGCCTAATACTAACTGTATAAATGGACTTAAATGTGATCATTTGCATATTACATCATAAAAATACAATAAGTAGGCTATTGCACAATCATAATAATTATGTTAGTATGTCATTAACCTTGGTTCAGTAATAAAAACTGTAAATGTATTTTACCATAATATGTGACCATGTCTATTGCAAGATTGTTTACTTAAGGACAATAAAGGATTTCTGATTTCTGATAACGTTTAAAATCACAGATTTTTCAAACTTTTACTTTCAAACAAACAAATTGCCAAACATTGTATAGCAAAATAAAGTACAAAACAATAGAAAGTCTAGTAAGCTACTGCTGGTCATAGGCTACTGTTACGCTGTTTCAGGACAAAAGAATGTTGATAAAAACAACATTAGATAACCCATAAAAAGTATTAAATAACGGTAGCCTACTTATAGCATAACAACAGTTGTAAAATACACCGGTAAAGATAACAATGACAAAAAAACATTGCTTATTCTTTCTTGAGTTTCTCTTCATCCACCCATTCAACGAACAAGTTGCCAGCAACAGTTGTTACTTAACACCCAATCACAGGCTACTATAGTTGTCATGATTACCAAATACCCAATCACAAAATGTGAAATGGCAAGAGCAGACCGATGTGTCTTGTGTAGGCCTAGGAGTAGACGGTTGTCAGTGCAAACGGATAGCTTAACCTTGAAGCTTTGATCGACATTCCTTGGTGTTCCTTCCATTTTATTTTCGTCAAATTAACTGTGATTTTTCAAAAACAATAATGTGGGAGCCTACTTATTATTAATAATGGGCAGAAAGGGTTAAATATAAAACGAATTTCAACACATTAGACTAAAAAAAACCAATTTATAAAGTTTTCTAGGTATTTTTCTTGGACAATAAGGTTATGTTAGCAGAAGCCTATTGTGTTGGCGACACGGTCGGACCAAGCGAGGAGTCGGATTAGCGAGGTTCTACTGTACAATATTCGCAATCTCCATGTTGAATGCCTTCTGTGTATACACAGCTGTGCCTACATTGCAATATGGGTATAGTCAACATACATGTCTGGTCTCATGTGCCAGTTTTTTTCTCAATAGATTAAAATTTGCTGTATACATGTAGTGGCTGAGTCATCTAAATACAGATCTGCCTAGTTAGATGGACATTTGAAACCAATCCTCACCATCAAAACTACAAATTGCAACCCAAAATTAGCTGACATTTTATGTGGCAAATGCATTATTCCCTCACAAAAATTACTGCTCTTTTCATCCTTTACTCTTGTTGTAAAATGTTGCAAAGTTCGCTTATCGCGATTACATTTAAAAGTTGATTTTATTACAATCAAGTAAATTTTATTGTGAATAGAAAAAATGTATGTCATCCTGTGGTTTGAGAATGAGATTTTATTTACCAGTGAATTGCATAACCAATACATTGTCATGTCAAATTATTTATAACATTAATTAAAGTCCAGTGGAATCCACTTTCTTGAAATGTACAGTAATCCTCTATGGAGTAAAATATGGCTGATTACAAAGAAAGTTCTTTATTTTAATCTTAAAATTAGGGATGGTCAAGTCTCGAAATTTCGGGAAATTTTCGGGAAATTTTAAATCTTGTTACACGAGACAAGATTTTTTTTTTGCCGAGATGTTTATCGAGACGAGAATAAAAAAATAAAAAAAATTAAAAACGCCTGCAGAAAGTCAATGCAATACCCGCAACACAGGAGCGTGTTGTAGTTGCGTTTCCTTTGCAAAGGCGTTCTTATTTAATTAATTCTATAAATGTAAATATTACTCTAATTATTTTAATAATATTACTTTAATAACATTTGAGAAGTTTTGTTAAGTGTAAGCAGTGTGAGGAATGTTTTATTACTATAAAAAGTCAAAACAAGTAACTATTTTATAAAAATTAATATTGCTTTTATTTTATGATTTATTTTATTTTAGGATAAGTTGAACTCTATCCTAACTTATATTACTATGTTTCCTAATTGTAGGCATTTTTAATAAGTTACGTGATTAATAAAAAAATGTTATGCTGATGTTTTTTAATAAAAGATTGTAAATATTCTTGCCTATTATCATTATTTTTGTATTTAAACAGTCATCTAACAATGTTACAAAATCAGGTAAAAATTTTGAACGTGCATTTCCCGTTGTGTATGAGAAGGGAAATCCCGTCTCGATCTCGTCTTGAAATTTTATGAGAAATAAAAAATCTCGTCTCGTCTCGTCTCGAACTAAAAATTCAATCTTGTCCATCCCTACTTAAAATCCTCATCGCTTAGTAACCTTAAAGCTGGTGGTAACTTGTTATAAATTGTACTGCTGTTATAACTAATGGTCTTTCAACAGTCATAGTAAGTCTAACCTGAGATATTTGATTTATAATGATTGTTTTGACTGTGGATATCTCTCCTATATTTAAGCTTATCCAATTGTGGTCTTAAATTATAACAGGTATTGCATAGTAAATGCGGAAAACACTGTTAATATTGGATAGTCTTCAAAAAGTTCAATACAATTATGGCGCCTGTCTACTGCAGCCATGACCAGAATTGTCTTGTTGCATATTGCTAGAAAGTTAGTACAGTATATTACAGCACTATACTAGTGAAGGAATATCATATGTGCGTTATGATAACTCACCTGTAAGAGGGCTAAATGAACAGGTTGTGACTTGTTTGATTGTGGATAAAGCAGCGAGTGAGTATAAATACATGTCATACGCAAGTGGAGGTCCAAACCATTGAATCAAAACGAGAGGAAGTTTACTATCATCCAGAGTAAAGCATTATTACATTGTATTTTAACTACACTTAATTGTGGCGGTATACTTTTGTGTTTATTGAACAATTTGAAATTGATTAAAAGTTTTGCTTCTAGGGAAAGTTTGGACAAGACTCCAATATTCCATGTGACCAGCAGCACGTACAAGCCGTTCCGATGGGCCATGGTGGAAGACAAGATGTCTGTTCTGCTTCAAAAGTACCCCCTAAAACAGGCTGTGTGGTACCCCTACCTAAAACTTGTGCCTTCCCTCAACTTGTACTATATCTCAGCTTTCATCTTTCACCTGATACCAGCCTACTTCTTCGACACACTCGCCAAATTCACCGGCCAACGCCCAAAGTAAGAAAATATTTCATTTGTAAAACCAAAACAACTTTTCGTCAAAAGCGTATAAAATTTATAAGAATATTAAATACTTTGCAAACTATACATTTAAAAAAATATTAGTGATTTACTTTAAACAAATATTTTATAAAATACAGTAGAACTCCAATTATTTGAATCAATGGAACCAGACTCCATTCAGATAATCAAAAATTTGGATAGTTGGATTTTTACCGAAATTCAGGGTATTTTAAAGAAAACAGGGCAAGGTTTTATTAATCCGATCGCAGAAGGTGTCTGCGACAATTTTGCAATCGGAATAATACAATAAAATGCCTTTACGTGACCACGGGAGACAATGATGATGTCACCACGGCTGTGGGATATTATTAACATTTTGCCGCGATTGCAAAAAACCATATCGATGTTTCCGTGACTGAGTGAGACGATGATGATATCTACTTGACCGTGGGATGTATTAATCATTTTGCCACGATCGCGAAGAGCAATGACGATGTTTCCGTGATCGAGGGTAGACGGTGATGATGTCAACACAATCGCGAGAGAGGTTTTTGATTTTGCCACGATCACAGCTTCTGCTTTCTTTACTAAAGATTCTTATTGTGATTTTAAGTTTTTAAAATTTCTTTAAGCAATTCGGATAGTTGGAGTTTGGATAATTGGAGTTCTAATTGTAGGTAATATTAATTGTTTGATAGAGTAGCAGTGATATTTTGGCTATTGTTAAGCTTCATACCAAAGATTGTAAGTTTAGGCTTAATTTAAGAAATAGCTCTGACACCATGCATTGTACATTATGTAGGCCTACATATTATGGTCCTACAAAGGCTTTTGGCATAGCCTAGAAGCTGTGAGACGACCAATCGTCTCATCTCTTCAGGTTCGAGTTGCGGCCTTTCTCTATTTTCAACCTTTTTTGAGCTAAGGCCGGATAGTCCAGCCACAAGTGTTCAGATGTTTCCACCTCGTTTTCGCAGAATCTGCATTGGTCTATCTGTGAACTTCCAATGGATGCAAGGTGTTTCTTGTTACTAATAGGGCCGTTTCCAGTTAGCAAAATACACACAAGCAGTCTGATGTCCCTCTTTTCTAGGCTCAGTAAGCCTTTCCAATCCTTCCTTGAGGGGTCTATTTAAGTATTTTTTGAGGGGTAAGTATTTATGAAGTCCTTGAAAAGTTTTCTTACTTTTTTTATATTTAAATAAATACTCACTTTTTACATTAAACAAAATTATTATTCACAAAACCAACAACAAGATTCTCAAACACATTCCACTAATAGTTTTATTTACACCATTTTAAATTGTTGTGATGTTATTCCAATAATCTCATTACAGCTGTTCTTTTTTAGTAAAGGCAGGCTTAAACAAACATTTTATTTTATATTATATTTAACACTCCCCCTTAAGAATAAAATGTTTTATATATTTCTCAACGCTAGATTCTTGAAAACCCATACTGCTAGCTTAGTTAATAATATTGTTTGTGTTTTACAAAGTTGAAAAACAGTTTTAACATTTGAAAATACAATGTTTTTATTAGATTGTCTATTTATTGTCCATTTAATTTAATGAATAATATTTACATTATATGTACAGTACATTGTTTACCTCATCATCTTATTTCTAAGTTTCAACTCAAAATTAGGCTAAACTTTTAATGAGGATTTCTTTGAACTTTTGAAATTTAGGGTAAGTAAGAGATTTTGTGAAAATGTCACCCAACTGTTCATCAGACCTACAGTATTGGAGTGCAAACAGACCTTCATGAAATTGTTCACTTATGAAGTAATAGCGTACATCAATGTGTTTGCTTCTGCGGTTCATTTGACCGGATTGAATCATTTTCATTGCGCTTTGATTGTCTATGTTGAGTGTTATTTTCACTGGCTTGTTAGTAAGTTCACTAATTAGAGTTTTCAAATATTTAAGTTCCTTGCAGCATTCAGCAGCGGAAATATATTCTACTTCAGCTGTTGAAAGTGCTACAATGGGCTGTTTTCTTGAGCTCCAAGTCACAGGTCCACCTGCGAACATTATTACATAACCACTTGTACTTTTTCTGTCTTGAGTGTCTCCTGCAAAATCAGAATCACAATAAGCGTTCAGCTCAATTTTGTCACGTTTAATTGAAGAGAATCTTATTCCATGGGTTTGTGTTCCTTTTAGATATCTAAGGGTTCTCTTTACATTTTGGATATCATTTTTATCAGGATTTTCCAAGTGTCTACTTTCATAACTGACTGAAAAACTCATATCAGGTCTGGTTTTGTTAGTGAGGTAAAGCAGACTTCCTACTGCTTCTCTGTAAGGAAAAGCTCCTTTAGTAGTATTTTCATGAAGAGTTTCAGTTGTATCTTTCAGGTTAATTGGTGTCTTTACTTCTTTGCAGTTCTTCATATTGAATCTTTCAAGAATTTGTTTTGCATACTTTTCTTGACTGATTAAAATTCCGTCCCTGTTACGTTTGATCTCCATCCCTATATAAACTGTTGGATTTGGACTGATCGTCATCTCAAATTCATCTTCAAGTTGCTTTAGTAGGTTTGCAATTTTTCCTTCATTTTTACCAATCAAAATACCATCATCTACATGGAAAGCTAAGTAGAGATCGTTATCGAGATTCTTAAAAATACACTGATCTGACTTCAGTTGTGTCAATCCTTGACTTTTAAGAAATGAAGTAAATTTCTTGTTCCACAAGCATGGGGCCTGTTTTAAACCATACAATGATTTATTTAGTTTACAGACTTGACCTTGTTCTTCAAAACCTTCTGGTATCAACATATACACGTCTTCTTCCATTAGACCATATAGAAATGCTGTTTTTATGTCAAATGTTTGTATATGCATGTTTTCTTGTGCTGCTATAGCAAGAAGTAATCTTAGTGAAGTACTGTCCACTACAGGACTAAATGTATCTTTGAAATCTATTTTCCCTTTTTGCTGACATCTTTTAACAACAAGTCTCGCCTTATAGGTTCCATCATCTTTGACTTTGAAAATCCATTGAGTTGTTAAAATTTGCTTTCCTAAAGTTTCTTTTCTGTCAACAATTTCCCAAATTTCATTTTTCTTCAGAGATTCTTTTTCATTATTTATTGCAATTTTCCATTTTTCTTTTTCATCTCCATTGATACATTCATTGTACGTCAAAAGTGCGTTAAGATCGTAGTCTTCATATCTGACAGGTCTTTTTATGTTGTTTCTTTGTCGAAGATTATATCTTTGGTTTCTTATTTCAGGTTCTTCTTCATCAGTATCATTTTCTTCTTGATATAGGTCTTCTGGTTCCTGTTCATGTTCTTCTTCGTGTTCAGGTATAGTGTCTTCTTCTTCTAGTTCTTCACTTTCATCTAGTACAGCTTCTTCTTTAACATCTTGTGGATCATCGGTTTTAGGTTTAGTAGTAACACTATTCTTTACAAAAATCACATCTCTTGAAATGATTATCTTTCTTTTCTCTTCGTCCCACATTCGGTATCCATTTAAAGCATAACCAACAAATATCATTTTCTTGCTTCTTTTGTCGAGTTTCTTTAGTCGACCTAGTGTCTTACAGTATGCTTCCGTTCCGAATACTTGTAGTCTAGAGAGATCTGGTTTCTTGTTATACCATTTTTCAGCTGGAGTTCTATCGACAGTTATAGATGGGCTTCTATTTAACAGATATGCAGCTGTTAACACTGCCTCTCCCCACATGTCTTTTGACAGATTTGTATCAAAGAGCATTGCTCTAGCTTTATTTAACAGAGTTCTGTTCATTCGTTCTGCAGTTCCGTTCAGTTGTGGTGTATGAGGAATAGTGTAATCCAGCACAATCCCTTTTTCCTTGCACCAATTTTTTAGGTTTGTCGAAACATATTCGCCTCCATTGTCACATCTTATTTTGTGTGCTTTAAGGTTAAAGTATGCTTCTGCTTCATTGATGTATTCTTTAATGTATTGATTGGCTTCATCTTTAGTTTTCAATAAATATACTTTACAGAAATGAGTATAATCATCAATGCAAGTAAGGAAGTAACTTTTTCCGTCATGTGTAGAGGGTTCTATTTTTCCACACACATCTGAATGGATTATATGTAAGGGCTTTGATCCTCGTTCCCTAACAGTATTAAAAGGCAATCTGGTATGTTTTGCTTCAATGCAAGCTGTACAAAATATGTTCTCACATTTTGTTATATCAGATGGCATTCCACTTGACATTTTAGTTAGTTTCTTGATGCTCTCATTATTTAGGTGTCCTAACTTTTTATGCCATATTTTCATTAATTCACTAGAATTTTCTTGATTTTCACCGTTGTCTTCTTGTTGACTGCTGTTATTTACCACCTCACCTGACTGAATTGTGACATTGCTGGTATTACCATTAGAGAGACTATTTTCACTACAAATGCTGCTTCTTAAATTGACTATATACAATCCCTGACTATTTTTATTACCTTCAAGTATCATTTCATCGTTTTTAATTACTTCTACTTTATTTTTAGTGAAGACAACTGTACCACCTTTTTCCGTAATGGCATTTACAGACATTAAATTATTACTAAGTTCTGGTACGTAAGAGACATTATTTAAAATACACTTGTCCGTTTCAATGCTACCAATACCTAGAGAAAACATTGACTGGTTTTTCTTAGCGACTGATATTTCCTGTTTGAACTCTTTTAAGTTACTTAAAATATTACTGCAGTTGGTCATATGGTTTGGGGTGCAACCACTGTCAACAACAAAAGCCTTGTTAACTTCTTTTACTTCATTTATATGCTTAGGCATACTTGTTTCAAGGATTAGGCCTACCTGTTCCTCCTTAACCTTGGCCAGAAAAACAGTTTTATGGGTGTTTTTAGGATCTTTGTTATTGTTATTTTTACTAGACCTATCTCTAAAAAAAACAATTCTTAGTATCATGGTTACTTTTCTTACAAATAGTACACATCATTGGCCTATTTTCCTTAACTTTATTTTTAAGATAACAGTTTGACTCATAATGGTTATTCTTTTTACAAAAAGAGCAAAACTTTTTACCAGGACAATTCTTTTGGATGTGACCTATCTTTTGACAAGTGAAACATTTTACATTATTAGGCTTATTATATTTAGTCATACCTTGTTCATATTGAGTAGAGCTAGCTTTAAAAACTGTACTTTCATTACCACTACTGCTGTCCATAGATTTCATCTTACTTTCCTCTTGAACAAGTCGAGCTTTCAGATTTTCGAGTGTCCTTTCCGTAGCTGATGTCGAGTCCCAGGCACTGTTGAAATGTCTGAAGCTTTCTGGTAGTATCGTCAGGATCTTCGTTATCACCATTGTGTCATCTATTTTCTGGTCGAGTTGGTTTAGTTTATAAGTTAGGTTCTGTATTAGGCAAAGGTTACTCATCATATCAATTTCTCTATTGTACTTGAAGTTGTAAAAGTCCTGAAGTAATGCACACTTTTGGGTTTCAGTATCTTTTTGAAAAGGTCTTTTTAATGTTTGAAACATTTCATGGGCGTTTTTACAAGTTAAAATATGAGGTTTAATTTGGTTATCAATTGTTAGCAATATATAATGTTGAGCCTTGGCATCCTTTACCTTCCACTTTTTTATTTTTGATGCATCATCACCTTGTTCATCTAAGGTTTCAGTTCCGTTTACTACATCTATCAGTTCTCGTGCTTTGAACAACACACTAATCTCAAATTCCCACATAGCAAATGTTTCCACGTTTTTAAGTCTTTGAATAGTGTTATAATCATTTTCACTGGTCATTATTATCAATAAAATGTTGTTATACTCACGTTAAGAGACAACTTCAAACTTTGTTCTTCTAGTTTTAGTTTTATGGCATTAATAGCCCTGTTCTTACTTGGTTTTATTTTATGGCATGAGCAGCCCTGGGTGTTAATTTTTAGTTTTATGGCATGAGCAGCCCTGGTTGTTAATTTTTAGTTTTATGGCATGAGCAGCCCTGGGCCCATAACCTGAAAAGTTTTCTTACTTTTTTTATATTTAAATAAATACTCACTTTTTACATTAAACAAAATTATTATTCACAAAACCAACAAAAAGATTCTCAAACACATTCCACTAATAGTTTTATTTACACCATTTTAAATTGTTGTGATGTTATTCCAATAATCTCATTACAGCTGTTCTTTTTTAGTAAAGGCAGGCTTAAACAAACATTTTATTTTATATTATATTTAACAGTCCTTAGTGTCAGACTTTTTGATGACTGAGAGAATCAGTATTTTCCCTTAGTAGGTTCCTGTCCAGGATGGTTTTTTGTACAGCACTTAATCACCTGGACCTCCGATTAAAAGGCTGTCACTTTACTATCCAGGGCTAGGGAGATATTAGTTTTGTTACTATACACCCCATACCCAAATTCCCACCCTATCGACTACCGTCTGTATAGAATAAAAGGCATGCCTTGCCCATCTTGAGATCACTGTGTTGCCAGTTGTTCTTGTCTCCTAGATAGCAACTTGTTGGGAATCTCAAAGTCATTATATCACACATTTACTGGATAGTTAACTCTCATTCCACACTTTTTTACCACCAAACAGAATACAATAGAGACTTGATTATATCTGGGGGCGGATTAACCGATGTAAGTACAGATGCCTCTAAAATGACTGGCTCTTTTTTCTTCAGTCTTCAACATAAGTTTTGTCTCTTGACAATCTAGCTCTGTGTATCATCAACATAACTAACCTACAACGCCCAAATCAAATAAAACAACTCTATTTTTATTTGTTTTGGGTAAGGTTACATTTATCTTCAACATAACTAACATAAGTAATGTTACATAGGTTGGTGAGGCTGCACACTGCCATTGGTCAGTCTCTTGACAGACTAGCTCCGTTTATCTTCACCGAGTGGATGTTTGAGAATACCAATCTTCTGCGGCTGCACAAGGCCCTACACACAGCAGACAATCAACTATTCACTCTAGATATAGGACCTCTTGACTGGGAAGCATTCTTCGAAGACATGGCCAAAGGTGTTCGTCGCTACCTCTGCAAAGAAGAAGACTCCACTCTACCAAGTGCAAGGAAAAAGGCACAATGGTAAATACCTTGAGTTTTTGCTAAAATCTATTTAAATTATTGGTTTGTTTGATCATTTTAGTTAAAAATTATGATAAAATCATTTTATCTTTCCAAAATTACAAAATAAATTTTATAATCCATTTCATGTCAGCAATTGTGTTTAAATATTAGTTTAAAAAATATTCTCATGCTAGGCTTTATGGGAATTAAACCTATTTACATACATTGATTGAATACTAATTCTCTTTACACAGGATTAAGATTATTTCAGCTTCTGTGTGTTATAAACTTGTAGATGCTGTGGCAGAAAATATTAAGCAACAGATTTTTTTAAGGCATCTCATAAAGATAGTTTCATTGCACTTTAACACGTTCGCTGCTAAGCACTAGATGCCGCGACGGCGCCAGGAGCTGAACTAGCATTCACCGCTGTGTAACATCGCCGCTGATACACTGAATTACAGTAAAAACAACAGTAGTTATACTGGATAGCAATGTTCTGCAATAAACTGGTTTTGGTTATAGTACTAAGCGATTCTTATAGATAGCAGCACTACCCAGGTTGCAGTCGGTAAAGTAATGTCGCTATCCAGCAGGAAAGAGGTGGACAAAGCCCTGTTCAAAACGACCCTAGTGGTGATTTTGGGAAACTACATTTTTTATTGTCAGAAAAGTACGTCCCCACGAGCTGCAAATAAATATGGGACGCTCGTGACGAGCTGGCTGATCCATGGAAACATTAAACAACAATGAACGGTGACGTTCCGGAACATTCCTAGCTCCTAATGCCTTGGCCCCTCTGACGTTCTGGAACGTCCGTAGCAGCGAACGTGTTAAAACTGGAGAAAACTGTTGTATAATTTGTTGTAAAACAAGTATTTTCTAAAATAATAATACTGTATTTTCCAAGTTTGGATTAGGAAAATCATGACATTAGGTAAGGAGTGTGAACAAATGAAATTATAAGTAAATAACATTTTTTTATAATTAGAGATGGGCGGGATTCAATTATTAGTTTGGGACAAGATTGACTCCATGCAAAAGTTTTTGTAAAAATCTTTTGACTAACCTTTAAAAATCTTGGTGTTTTTTCTTAATCTTGAATACACATTATTGAAAAAAAAAAATAGCAAACAAAATCAATTTTCAGCCTTTGTGGCCCTGATCCACAAAAACCAATAATGGGTATAAACAAACTTCTGACTGGATAATTTTGTATTATGTCCAATTTAACTGTGAAAATCAGTCCTATTATTAAATACCTTTAGTTATTGCAGAATTTTTAAAAAATGTGTAGAGTTTTAAGGCTTGTCATGGTTATCAGCAGGAAAGCGGTTTAGCTTTAACCCTTTGAGTGCTATGCAATGATATATCGTTGTTTACTAAAATCTGTAAGGGATATAGAGAGAAAGTAGCTAAAAACTACTTATTTGAAAAAAAAGTAGCAAAACGGGCCATTGGTGACTTGTATGTTTATAGGATACACTAACAACCACTTAGCTAAAAGATTCGGATTATGAATACCTCACTATGCCCCAGTGGTTGTAGTATATTGCTACAAACACACAGGTCACCAATTATTTTCCACACGGGACGGGATTCGATTCCGAGCAGACAAACTGGCCAAGTGATACACGCCCTAGCCAGGTGGCTATCAGTGCTTGGAGACTGAGGAGTAAAAACCTGTATTTAAGCTGATGTCAAAAGTTTTATTGCTAACAGATGGGGTTACACCTAGTTGTTCAATGTGTTACTAGGTAGTAGCACTAGTTAGTCACAGACTCTTTTGATGATATTTTTCAGTTGAACCACAACTGTGATCATAAATTGTGTTATTGAGGTTTTACTCACAAACAAGTTTTTTTTTCTAAAAAGTTGTGTTATAATAATGTTATCTAACTACATCAAGGTTTAAGACTTTGGTTTCAAATAATGCTATCAGAATGAACATTACAATTTATAAGAAAACTTAGAAATTTACAACTAAATACAGTTTTGTATAATGTTTACTTCAAATACTAAGACCTTTCTTTGTTATATATTTTTTTTTTATTGACTTATTATTCCAAATCAGCCTGGTTAGTAAAATAGTGAAAACAAAACAGTTACAATTCAACAGCAGGTAATAGAAGTAAAAAGTAAACATAAAACGTCTTATAAAATATGAATTATTGACCTGGCACTCGAAGGGTTGATGAGCAGAAATTTTGTAATGTGTGTTAATATAATGTCGTTATGGGAAAACTAATATTTTATGTGGACAGGAAAAAGTGACTAAAGCCACGGTCAGAGTATGATATTTTATTTCATATTCTGACTGATTAAAAGTTTGGTAATCTATTGTCCAAGACACAAATTTGCTGTCCCATACTTTTTTAGCATTATTGAAGACCTATTTAGAATATGTCAGTAATTCTTTCGTCTAACATAACTAACTTGTTATTGACAAAACCTGTATTTGTTTCAGGCTCAAGCTGTTCAACTTCCTGCTTCAAGTTGTTTTGTTTTATCTGCTGTTGATCACGGTCAGATCTTTTGGTAACTTGTCCTACTCTTCAGCTTTTGCTATAATGCCAATCTTTGGCGCAATCTACTTTTACTTGTAAATTCAGCAGATTTGGTGATGGTGTATCAGTATTTATGGATGCTCTCTTGCAAAAACTCTTGAGAAAAGTATTAATTCGAATATACTTAGAAAACATCCATGTTGTAATATGTAGTTTTCATTTTGTTCGGTTTAGATTTGACTGTTAATCTATTTAACATTGATTTTTATAGTGGAGTATTAAGTATTATTAAACTTTGGAAGACTTCTCTGTATGTAGAACGTTGTTGAATCTTTATGCAAAAGTATTACTTACGGTAGTATAAAATGTTTATTAATGTATAATTTTACTATTTGATTTTCATATACTGTTCCAAACTACCAACCAAGTATACAGTAACCAAAATAGTAACTTTTTAAATAATGTCAATGCGATTTTAAGCTGTCGTTAATAAACATGGCATACATTTTGTTTTTGCATTAAATTATTGATATTACTTACTTCTAGTATTTTCTCAGGTCATGTACCAAAAGTTTTTTTTAGGTTTAAATATATTGGTCTCAAAATTTATCTCACCCAAAAAATAACTTTCAGCATTCATCAGAGTATTCATACAAATTGCTTGGATGTAATTTATTTTGATTTAATTAATTGCATTGTCTAAATTAAATTACAGCAACTCAAAAAATTATTTCATCCAAACAGCTACATTTTTTTATCTTAACAGCCACAAAAGATGTGTACTTAAAACTTAACAAAATGTTTGAATATAATGCTTTTAACAAGATTTAGTAGTAAGACTGATGGACCATTTTGTGGTACCCAACAACTTAAACTTGTTTGTATTTATTCAAAACATTGTATGCATCTTGAGAGATCGTTCATACTAAGTAGTCTCAATAACTTGTTATGTTTGTTTGTTTTTTGTTTTTTTTTTTTCATGAGTACAAATCATTCCACTATGTTTGTCCTTAGCACTTGTTCATGATTCAAATAATCCTATTAAGACATTAAGAAGTCCATACTTTTTAATGTTAATAGTTTCATTCCATTACATTACACAAATATTGTAGTTTGTAGGATTATATTATTTGTTGTTTATTTGATTCAAGTACAATTGTTTTAGTTTACTTATTTTTGTTATGACTATTGTCAATATTTAACCATTTGTTTGTATATCAATTTAAATACCATATATTGTGCTTAATAGACAACTATTAAAGGTTCTCAAATATTATGTTTTGTTATTTATTTACAGCAACTTTCTTGCGTACAATTGCTCATAATCTCCTTACATGTTTTAACACCATTGAACATATACATAATTGTAATAACATTATTTTTCAGTAATAAGTAATATTCTAGTATATGCCACTTGAATGCTAGTTCTCTCCTGGTGTTGTATAGTGGGATTGTTTACATTCATTTTACAATATTGAACTCAGAGGATAAGCATACTTGGGAATAACGAATAGCGATATTAGTTAGTTTTTTCGGCTAACTTCTATTTTATTCGTTAGTTTTTAAAAAGTGCTGTAAATAACTTCTACTCAGTTAGATTTATTTATAGCTAACTAATAGATAATATATTCGTTAGTTTTAAATTGTTAGATTTTTTGTCAGGCGAAAGTATCTCGAATACGGGTTATTATTTTACGTGATCAGTGAGGGCTGCAAGCGGCCGTGGGGGGTCAGCGCCCTTGTTGACAAACAACGCGGGGGGTGGGGAAAAAGAAATTTAAAGTCCAGTATGCTAAATGATTACTGAGAACAAAACTGTAAATTTAAAATTCACATGTTATACTTATGGTGGCTAAGTAAACGATTGTAGTTTGCTTGTTTATGGATATATTTTGCTATAAAACACACTTTATATAATTTCTTGTAGCAGCACACTTAAGTACTCATTAAACCTATCTGACATACGAAGGTAATGTGCTTTCAGGAAATGTACGCACAGCGTTATTGTGAACGTGAAAGGGTTGAAAATATTCTCTTTCCCTTGTTCCTAAGCAAAGACCTGGTTTAAAAATTTGTTTAAATGGTATTGTCTGTGGTACAAATGTGTTTGACTAAACGTTAAAAAAACATTAAACATCATGTTATTTGATTATTTGCTATCATGCAAACTCTTTGTATCTTTTTTCTTCATGATATGAAAATTTCATTTATTTGGACGTTAAATGTAAGAAGAATTTTTATTTTATTTTTAACAACAAAGACCTTGAGTGCTTAGTTTTGTCACCTTAATGAACTGGGGAAAAGGTTGACAAAGAAATTTGTGAAAATACAAACATTTATGATTACTTAACCCTTTAAACGTTTTCCCAAATTGTATGGTTTTGCTTGGAGATGAAATTGTTTCCAGTGTGGTCAAAATGTTAGGCAGAAAATTCTCACACCGAGGCTATGCAAAGCATTTGCTTGTCCCATGCACTTTGTAATGGTTTTTGTATCTTCGTTAACTGAAGTCCTTGTATTTAAGGATAAACTGATGAGCATGTAGCCTAATCATACAAATCCAAAACATAAGTTACTACTAAAATATGTTTGGGTAAGAAAATAGATACCTAACAAACAATAATAATTATAACTTTATTTCCAAAAATAAGTAAAAATAAAGGAGGTCTGAATTCTGTTCAGGAAGTAAAGAATGTTTTGTAACAAAATAAATAGTTTGTACAAAAAAAAATTGGTTTATATACATTTAAAAGATCAACTAAAATACTACTTTTCCACATAGCCGCCAAATAAGTTGAGGCATTTTTCAAAGCTGTGGACGGGCTTTGAAATTCATATGTCGTAGGATTCCGTCGCTTGTTAGCTTAGCCGGTGACACGCAATTGGAGGTCCTCGCCATAACCAAAGCACTCTGCTGGTAACCAAGTCTTCCTTTTTTCCGTTTTTTCGACCTTCCTGTGAAAGTCACTCGGAAGTCACACAGAGGCCAGGTATAAACTGTGAGGTGGTGGTTGAGGGTAAATCTCCTATTTGAATGATTAAAGGAGACAATGTGTCAGATTTGTCGTGTAACGTCGGTCATTGCCATCCCATAACAAAATTTTGGATGTCGACTTTAGTTCGGCCATTTTGAAATTGAGTACACCATTACCAAACAGAACTTCAATTCATTACATTGTTTCCGTATACTCAATAATAAATGTCTTTAGGTTTTATTAAGAGTATGGACAATAAACCGTATTACAGACTGCACCTCACAACTGGTGGTGAAAATCCCGCAGCACACTTTTTAAACTTTAATATTGCGACAACGGGCAACACAATGACACAAGGAGAGTCATTTAGTAGGCTTATACGTATGTACTAGGGAGTACGTGACCAGCGCGCCTCAGACGGAAACGTTCCTTACTTTCTGAACAACCTTCATACAAATTCAAATCATGATATAATAGGTTCAAATATAAGCAATGTTGTGAACCTCTAATCGTTTGTTGGAGGGATTACTGTTTCATTGACAATAAGGGAGTATATGAGGCCTTCTCTTTTGTTACAACTGGTGACAGCCTTAATGTAAGCAGGGGTCGATCCAAGATGAAAATGAGTTTCTGTGCCGTCATCTACAAACTCGCCCTGTAAAAATTCAATTTTATGTATTCATCATTTCATTACAAACTTAGTAGAACTGTGATGTTAACAACCAAATCTCAAACCTCAAAATTACTGAAAATTCTAAAGAGGTTTGGTTTTGGCATTCAAAAATCAAAACTCAAAAGGTAAATTTTTCTGCCATAATTATTTTTTCATAGAAATAATGTCAAGGGTCACAAGCCATTCTGTCATTTTTCTCTGGTAATGTAAAAACATCATATCAACAAGATTAATTTATTTTCCCATTCGCTCAACTAAATAGTTGTGTAATATCCAATAACCCAGATTTTGCCCCCGTTCTCTCCGTAGTGCGTGTCCTGCCCACCTTATTCTCCTTGCTTTCACAAGGAAACAAATCACATTTTCTTAGTATTTCACTACTCACAAACTATACTATATAGATAAACTGCAATTCTAGTATTCAGAGCTGAATTTAAAACACTTTTAAACATTTTGTTAACATTCTGAGAGAAGTCGAAACAAAGAAATCATGTAAGTAAATTTGCTACTGTACATTGTCCAATGTTTCGTAACCATAACCAGGCAAGTAAAAAGGTTTTTATTCTTCCAGGATAGGCTTATATAAAAAGTGTTTTCTTAATTTGAGTTACTTTAGATTTATAGAGCTATAATGATTGAAGTCCCTACTTCTCAGTGTAGCTTGTAATTCCAATCTTTACAGTTGCATACAGAGCTGGCTAGGGGAGACTGGCAGGCCCTGGGCCCCGAAGGGGGCCCGGCATGGTCAAATGTAATTTGTTTCTGTACATGGAAGTTAAAAAGTATACTATGGTTTTCCAATTCACTAAGTTTTAATTTAACTTTTGACTTGAATAAAGTTTCAACTGTAAGCACGCGAAATTATCAAACCATCAGGCATTTTAGAATTGTATTGTTATTCATGTAACAAAACGCCACTGTGGTAGACGATTAATATTCGTCGATGCACGGATTAACAGCGATTAATAAAAAATCTTAAGTTAATCTCAACAGTATACAAATTAATCAGTTCATATTTTATAAGCCTCGACTTACATACCGGTATGGTATGGTTAAAAACTTAAGTAATAAATCAGGAAAATAAGGGGCGATTCTCGCTGGCCCTGGTTGCATAAAGCGAATAGCATTGAAATTTTACAGTGTGACTTGTATCTTTGAATTTTTCCACCTTCAGAAACTAAACTTCATTTATAAAATTGCTTATACTTTAAAATATTTATAATGTATGATGTTGGTTCTTTACGTGGGTTGGCTTATAGATTTTCACTGAAGAATTATTGTGTTTAACAAAATATACTTCAGGAGGAACAAAATGTTGTCAACCAAGTAAAAAAAAAAGAAAAACCAAAACCGCTTTTTAATCATTAGTTTGTACAGTAGACTCCCTCTTATCCGGACTCCTCGGGACCAAGGCCAGTCCGGATAACAGTTTTTCCGGTTAAACCGACGTCCCCAAAAATTTGTTAAAACGGACCATTTAAATGCATACTGTATACATATTTGACTTAAATTTAGGAGAGCATTGTATTTAGACACGTGATCACTGGTCTCAAATCTTTCCCACAACAACAGTCGTTTCAGTACCACCCACTTCCTGTCGATCTAGTCCGGTGAAACCGATGTGCTGATAAAAATTGTCCGGTTAAAGAGATGTCATTTCCGCCAAGTGTAGTCCGGTTAAACTGATGTCCGGTTAAAAGGTGTCCGGATAAGAGGGAGTCTACTGTGCCTTGAACTTTTCCGTTTCAATTACTGATATAACAATAAAAAGTTGTTAAGTCTTACATGAAAAAATCATAACATCAAATTGGTTAAATAAATCTTATTTATTTAAGGCTAAAACTGTTCTAAATTGTATATAAATGCTATTTTCTCTTAATATTTCCATTTATTACTTTAGGGTTGAGGTTGTGAACCTGTACAACATTATGTCTGAAAATTTGTCTTTAAAATTAGTAATTTGCTTGGTAACAGTTATTTTCATTGATCTGTTACAAAAGTATCATGTTAGTTCTGTAAAAGATAATTCGTGCATGTGTTTTGAAAATACCAACAAAGTGTTACTAGCAATAGTGTAATTGACAAGCAAAGATAAATTTCTATGTATCCAAGAACACCCTGCCCTACACTAAAAACCATAAAATAAATAATTGTAATAAGCAATAAAAAAGTGCCTATTGATTTTAATCTTCTCCAAATATTTTACTTTATAAAGTATGTAAACCAAAGGTGTGTGTGACAGATTTACTGTTTAGGTTTAGGTAGATCAATAACAGCACACAACAACTACATAGAGGGGGGGGGGGGGGTTCATTGATTCCTTTACTATGTTATTAGTCTTGCAATAGCTATGTGTCTCAGAGTCCTTTGTTAAACCCAACTAAAAATAGAATAGCCAAGAAAAAAATGAGACGGTAACAGAATACAAATAAATGATTTTTAGTTTGAATCTCAGGTCAATGATATTATACTTCAAATTATATTCTGTCATAATTATCATCACAGATAATTATAGATTTTTTGTCTCATAGGCTACTTATACATAAATCTGTAATTATCTGTAACAATAATTATGGTTATGATTTTTAGCGGTTTAAAAATAAAAAGTGGAAATTTATATTGTAGTTTTAGGTTTTACGTAGATATTTTTAACATGTTTGTATTCACAAATTTGTTTAATATGTTTGTAGTTAGTAGTACACTTTTGAAACTGAGCTATGATGTTGGCCCGAGAGGTTGTGAAGGGACCCTTGGCTTGTTACAACGTTCTAGAATACGTAAGGTGTGGTTATGTGGAATATTTGCAAGTAAAATATAATCGGAAAATTTATTAAAAGATACGTAGAAATGTGTGATTTTCACTTTAATCCATGCAAAGATTTTCCCTTGACCCCCTTTTTGTTGGGGGAGATTTCATACCCCTAGACCCCCCGGTAAGTCGCCCCACTGTCGCCCAGTAGAAATCCTTCTTATATGCTCTTCAAAAAAGTGTCAGTCTATAAAGCTAACTATGTTTCTCATCCAAGGTTATAAATAAATTATTATACTTACTGCAACATCAAGCTTTTCTCCATTTGCCCAAACATCAAGAGTGTCTTTTTCTGTATAAAGAACAAACACATTTTTTTAGTATATGCAGTAAGATACAAATTTAACTACCATCTTGCAGTAACTGCAGTAGAATTGTATTTCTGTGGTATAAACTCAGACAGCAACTTTTTGGAATATCCCTAATCACTACCAATCAGCCTTAGATATCATTTTGGAATATCCTCTACCACTCTCAATGCTCAACCTCAGGTGATTAGTGTTTCCATGTTGTAATTTTAAATATCATCCATTCTATTTGTCTGTGTGATACATTTTCTTTAGTGTAAAACATGGGCGTCCATACATATAAGCAAGAGGGGGCTTGGGCCCCTTTTTGATGTATTTTGCCCTTTACTTCTCTATTACTATATTTATTAGTTTATTGAATTATTAAAGACAAAATTCTAATAGTGTTTAAAACATAATGTCTGATAAAAATAATAGTTACAAACCTCCAGTATGGAAAACAATTACCCAGGCACACACAACATTACATGACACAGTCATTGTTATTAACCGTAACCTCACGCTACATCATTGATTCTTGTTTTCACATTGTAATTACAAAGACTGACACTGCTATTATTTACGTTCTGTAGACTGCTCGTTCGGCTTGCCAATAGTCGGCGGCCAGTAAACAGCTAGTATCACGGATTACAGAATGGATGTATATGTCCACTCTTTAATCTGTATTAGTACCGTGTGATTTTCATTTTTAGGTTATTGCAGATCATTCTAAAATACTCAATTGTTTGAAGAACTCATTTTAACAAATCCCAAATTACACGTTATTTTTACTTTTCTTCAAACGGAAGCATACTATAAAAAGTAATTATTGTTTATCTTGGATAAGCCAAGGGTTCGGATAACCGGGGCTTGGATAATCAGGGCTCGGAAAATCGGAAATGTACTCTAATTTTAACTATTTTTCAGCGATGATCCCAGATCCCTCTTTACTGGTGGTTATTCCGTACCTCCCATACTCCCCGGCCCCCTATGGAAAAGTTAAATGGACGCTCATGGTGCAAAAGTTTATCTCTTTCCTGATGCTCCATTTATGATCAGAGGATTATAACTCTTTTCTGTGTTCCAACCATGACAATGAGAATTACTTTTCTTGATTTACTGTATCTCGAGTTTAACAGTAGGCATATTTTCATAAGTTTAAACAATCATTTTCATTGTATATATGTTAACCTGGTCCAGATTGCTAAATAATATTAAAAATGGTTTAAATACATGCTATTAGACAATCCATTCAAAATGCAAAAGCAACTAGTCTATGCTTCTATATGGAGACATCATCAGCACAAGGTAGTTTTTCTTTCACATAAAAATTGTCAAATTAAGATGATAGTAAAGTTAACATTTTAAAAGGGACACAAACGCATATGATGCATTTATTGGAAAAAAAATTAAGTCTTAAATACTTTCTCTGGAATTATAACACTGCACTAACATTTCACCAAAAGTTTTATTTTTATTTTCAATTCTGCATTAGATTTATGGTTTAAAAATTATTAACCTGACACTAATATTGACATTTTATGTCTTTAAGCAATTAATTGAGTGTTTACCTAAAACAACTCTGTACATATCTTGAGAGAGTTGCACCAACCATGTGCAACAAGCTTTTGATTTGGCCTCAATGAACTTGTTCAGACTCTTGCCGTCGACCAGTAGTGAGTACTCGTAAGCAAAACCTCCGCTGGGGTCCACTCTAACAGTAAACTTGGTCTTGCCTAGGTAGAACACCTCCTCTCCAACTAGACGAAACATCCAGTCTTTCCTCATTATCTCCTGAAAGTAAACAACAGTGTGAACTTGTTAAGGTTGAATCAATAAGTCGTTGCAGTGGCCACCTTTAAATCTAAGAGGTTTGATGCTGAGAAGAATCTATTTGACCAGTTACATTTGGTAGTTGGGATCTTCATTCATGTTTTTAGTGACTGGTAAACTAAATAAAGCTGGTAAAGCTAGGCTTGGATTATCTCCTTACAAAAACATTACAACCATAAAATAAAATATAAAAATAAAACATTAAGAAAAACCTTAAACCAAAATTGAACCAAAAGAAATTTTCATTGAAACCATTCTTCCTATGAAAAATTTTATCTTATTAAGTGTATCTGCATACTGTACTAAAAGTGCTATCCTTAAGCAGATGGTTATGTACTTTTTAAAATGTACATCATTATATTCTAACTGAAAATAATTTTCAGTAATTCTATTTTCTTTTTAAAATTTTATTAACAGCTGATTACAAACAGAAAAAATAAAATTACCATACATACATACATATATATATATATATATATATATATATATATATATATATATATATATATATATATATATATATATATATACACCTTACTACTATATATAAACCGTGTTCCAAAAAGAATGGATCAAATCTACAGCCTATATTTATTTTAAACCTACATCTGTATCTTGTGTCAACTAAATACAAACCACACATTGGTACCTATAGATCTCCCCTTCCTCCTTCTCATCAACATACAGTGTGAGGAAAAAAGATTTCTCTTATACTATCTCGTGACAATTTCTAGTGTAAGTGTAGATATATTGTATAGTGTTGGAAGGCATATTGTGTTTACATGCATAGCAAATTGCATTCAATAACTAAGAGAGTATTTTATCACGGGAAAAATATATAACCTTCTCGTCCACGATAATGACACGTTTCCCACTAGCGGTGCCATGCTGAAACTCCACCTTGTGTACACCGTCAGGTAGAGGGACTTCCCAAGTAGCCACCACATCTCCACTCATGGTCTCCTGAAATGTGATACCCTTCAAGCTGTGAAGTAATTTTGTATCCCTTTTAGTTCCAAAGGCTGATATGGTGCACAAGAGTAACACAACAAAACTTCCATTTACAATATCAGTGTTTTTGAACGGTCAGGAGAGGGCAACATATAGCAGGTGTAGATGCTGTCGCAATTAGTTCTGCATGACAAAGGCATGGTGGGAAAGGCCCACCTAAAATAAAACAGTTGACTACCTTTGTTGTTGTTAGTTCTTGAGTAGGTGTAGGTAAGATGTTTTTGTCACCCTGCATTCTGCCAGCTTGTGTGACATCTTCAGGAGTCTTCCTAAGCTATCTTCTTATCACTAATAATATAGTCTATACTGTAATAACAAAAATACAGTATAGAAGTGTTAGTGATAAGAATATAACTACTTACGACGACCTCTGAAAGACGCCTCCATGCATAGGGTGGCACAAACATATTACCCACTCAAAAACTACAGGTGACAAAAACCAAGGTGATCTAATACAATTCACTGAGATAAAAAATAAAATAAATATAAACAGTTCATTGCAACTGCTCAGCTGAAAGACAGGATGGGTGTAATCGTTGTGAGTGGCTGTAGAATCAGGTGTTTACCACTTTTTGTTTGTCCTAACTGTGTGCATGTGCCCATTTAAAAGTATTTTGATTCTGTACCCATATAACAAGGGAAAACATTGCATGAATAGACATAGTTAAGTTGGGATAGTGATGAAAATATATTTTAATGTACCGTAAGAAATTCCTGTAGCACAGAAAACAATTCTACCTAAGCAGTCTTAATAGTTAAAAATACTATTCACACAAGCAGGAGAATTCTTATACATATTAAAGAAATGTCAAACCCTTGGACGAAAAGATGTTTTTGTTGTTTTGGTTTACATTAGAAATGATAAAAAATAACCAACAAGGGAGGGAATAAACATAAGCTAAGATGAATAACGCAATGAGACAATAATTTTGTTACATGAACATTTACCTAGACATACAAGTCGTCACAATAACTATATTTAGAGTCATTATGTTTGAATTTTTTATGTCAATTTCCAAAACAGAGTTTTTAATTTCTAAATAACAAGTTAACAATAATTCTATTTACTAATAAATTGTGTGTTGCTTATTTATTAACTTGTATTTTTTTATTAGGCCTACTTTTGTCCAACAAAATAGCAGTTTTAAATCTAATTGATTGAGATGCGTAAGAAGTGAATTTTGTTAATTTTCAAATTGCTTTGATTTGTTGTGTTGTTGTTGATCTCTGTATTCTAGATGTTTTTTAAGTAATTACAATCTAGGAATAGATATGGAATAACCACAATGGGAAATAGGTATAAAACTGACTTTACAAAGGCCGGTATTACACTATCATAGTTCTATGACATATTATATTATCAAATATATGATAATATGTTCTCTCAAGGAGAACATATTATCATAGTTCAAAACCATTATAATAGTTGGTACATTACACTGTAATAATTTTCATCAAAGACATATGATAATATATATATGTCATAGAACTATGATAGTGTAATACGGGCCAAAGCAGTAAAATAAAATACCGTATTGTTTTCATTATCAATGGTGGAAAGTCACGGCAATACTCCTTTAAACAATGTCAACACCAACAATGAACTCTAAACCAAAAACACTTTTGATTGAAAATGGCACTATTTTAAGTTAAAAAGAAAATTAACTCTTGTTGAAATTTTTTAATAAATTCAGTTGCAAAACTGCATAATAAAATTAGTAGGTATTCAAGTGTGTCAATATCTACAGCAGTATGATATCATATTAAACCATTACACAAAAGTAGGGTTAGGTCATTACACAAACTTTTCAACAGAGGTAAGGTTAGGTCTAGATTAGGTCTACTGTTGTCCTTAATTGCGTTAGAGTTATTTTTCTACTTTACCGTGAGGGTTGAGGACAGACCAACTTGTTGTAGAGCAACCGATGCAAGCGAAGGACGTGCAACAATTGACAGGAACATTTTGACATCGAAGTGTGAAGTAGAGCAATATGTTTGTTCTTGGTCGCCTAGCAACCAAAACACAACACAACACTAAATAAAGTGCACACCACGTCGATCGAAAATAGGAAATGATTGTCAATTAATTATTTGCATACTACTATCCATTTCGGCACTTCCCTATATTTATATTAAGGTTTAATACTATGACATTTATAATACAAATATGGACATTATTTTAGTATGTTATTGTTAGTTATTGGTACTCCTATATTTACCTAACTTTTCATATACAGGGTGTTAATTACCTGTAAAGCGTAGCGGGCTATGCAGATTCAGATTCTACATGCAAAAATAAGTCGAAAATAGAGAATAATTTTTTTTCGATTTCGACTTAGTTAAGCCGTAATCCGCCATTTCGTATTTTTTTGAAAATAATTAATAACTCAAAAGCCCTTGGAGATATTTTTATGAAACTTGGTATAAACTTTAAGGCTACACGTATTAACATTCTCCGAAAATATCTTTGATCAGGCTCATCTAATGTCAAAATGGTGGTCATTTAAAATTTGGTTTTAATGGCTGTTTTTAGTTTTAATGGCTAATTAACATTTAGTTGATTTTTACTTAAACAATTTTAAATGGCCGCCATTTTTAAATTTGATGAGCCTGATCAAAGATATTTTCGGAGAATGTTTATACCTGTAGCCTAAAAGTGTATACCAAATTTCATAAAAATACCTCCAGGAGTTTTTGAGTTATTAATTATTTTCAAAAAAATACAAAATGGCGGATTACGGCTAAACTAAGCCGAAATCGAAAAAAAGTTATTCTACATTTTCAACTTATTTTTGCATGTAGAATCTGAATCTGCATAGCCAGCTACGCTTTACCGAAACACCCTGTATATATACATGTCCCTATGTATTCAATTACTCCACCCATCTGTTGATTCATCCCTTTTATTTGTATATTTCTTTGTCAATTTAAGCCTTTACTAAAATATTTAACAAAGGAAACATAATATAGCCTTTTCAGACGTATTTAATATGTAACACTTTTGTTTAGACCAGGTAGCCAAATTAGCTGCAAGAATAGTTTTTGGCGTCAAGAATGTTTGCTCAAGAACAAAGTGTTGCGAGGTCACAAAACACAGAACTTAGTGAAGACTGGCATGACCTTATCATGTTAATTCAAATGATCTGCATGTTTTTGAAAAATTATATTGCCATGTAGTGTGTCAAAGAAAACCCTTTAAAGTAATGTTTAGACCCACAGATCCTTCAGTTGCTCTCCAAACAATTGGTTTTTAGATCCACTCCACCCCTGACTTTACCCTCTGCCTATCTGTATTTTTACACATAGGTACTTACTATTTTTCTACCTCTGAAACTGAAATCAATTCATGTAAATTCCAAATTAGGTCTTGACATTTTGCTGATTTACCGGTAGCTGTTATTACTGCTCTTGACGCTGAGACAATTTAGTAAGTTAGCCTATTTTATTTTTTACTTGTAAAAGTTTCTCTGAGTAACTAACACCATTGTTGCTAGGGCTACACAGCACAATAAATTCTTTTTTAAACTAATTTAGGTTAAATTGTAATAACAAATTTAATTTTAGCTTTCTACAAATTACAAGTGTGAGGTAATATAAGTGAAATGAGATGTAGTGATGGACTGTGATTGTACGACAGACACGAGTGGACTTTGTCAGACAGAGGTGAGACTATAACACTCAGTCGAAGGAGGAAGTGGATGATTCTGGCTGCCAACCATGGCTGTACCTGAAGAGGTAACATTAATCTGCCCTGTCATAATTGGTAAACACTGTTCGCATGCTACATGATTAAAGGAAACATTGCTGTTCATTTAATTTATTCGTTGAAGACACATTCATCTGTAACTGTTTTGGAATCCTGCAAATTGCTTAGGTTTGAAATGGTTTACGGAATAGTCAAAACACACACAAATATTTAGCTCTGGACTTGCACATCCAGTATGGTTGCATTGTCATTGTTAGGTGGGTTGACTGTTGATTGTCTTCAACTAATGTTTAATTGTTTTATGTAGCTTTACAGAAAACTATATGAATCTCAATTTTTTAAATTTTTACTGGGAAAACTTTTTGTGGCATTTGCTTACAGTACTTGAATAACTTGTGGTTTTATTTATTTTCCCAGTGGCAAGAACAAGAAAATTGAACTATTTAAGTTACCTTGTTAAGTAGCCGTTGTTCTTGCAGAATTTCCTGTTCTACTAATAAGGCTACTAAGTTATTACCATAATTGGATCTCAAGGAAACTTAAATAATTCAACTCGAATAACTGTAGCATATAAGACTTAATTATGTGTACTCTAATAGCTTACTTTTACAGTAATTTTTAACACGACCGATGACTCGTACAAATTGAAGGAACAGGTAGTAAAAATACCCAAAAACTAATTCATGCAAAGAGTTTAGTACAATGAGGTAAAAAGTCTAAAGAATTGTTGATAAAGACACTTATATTGAATCATCTAGATTTTATCATATATCTCTGCTACACTGGCCACTAAATGTTATAATCTTTTATATAATCAAGGATATCCACCCAAGATGCTTATCGAGTATCATCCAAAGTTTAATGTTTCAGCTGGACTAGAGAATGTTCCATTACCGCCGTAAGGTCACGAATTCTAATTCTGTGGTTTTCTAAATCCTATAATTAATTTTGTAGTTATTTATAATTTAATTACAGTTGTCCTCTGTATGAGGTAACGTACTATATGTTTTTTATGTACAACCCTTCCACCTGTTGTTGGTTAAAATTTATTCCTTAATTGTTGTAACTAACCAAAAACTCTGTCAAGTTCCCCACACTCACACTCGTTGTTCGGCTGGACCTGACCTGCCGCCAGTTCTAGCCCTGCCGTCCGAAAATGATTTAGAAACAAATCAAATGGACCTAGAAACTGAAAAAGCGGTTGATTCAATAATTGATCACTCCTACTTCACTAACTCAAATATAGAAAACACCCCAACAAAAAATCCCCATGATCAGTTGTCACCAACTGATGAAAATAAGACACTAAATTACCATAATCCCCTCCCCCCACCCAAAATAAAAACAAATGCTGTAAAGTTTTACTCTTCTGAAAACAAAAGGGACCTTTTGAAGTTACCATTCAGGACAAAAAAAACCCTTCTCAGATGGTAAAATACTTGAACAACATCACAAGGGCATAAACTTTATAAATAGAGTAGGTAGATACCTCTCAGTGGTATGTAAGGACCATAATGCTGCAAATAGCCTTGTTCTATCCCCCTATTTTCCAGACTAAAATGTTTTTGTTCCGTCAAACAGAGTTCATTCAGTAGGTGTGGTTTACATTGAACCAGATATTAGTGAAAATGAAATTATGGATGGTGTTGAATCAAGGTACAGCGTCATCGATGTACAAAGAATCAAAAGATTTGTGAACAAAGAACTGAAGGATACCCACTTTGTAAAATTAACTTTCGAATCAGATATTCTACCCCATTACGTCTACCTCAATTATGTGAGGGTCAAAGTTGAATACTACAGGATTCCTGTAAAACAATGTTTCACTTGTTTTGCCTATGGTCACACAGCTAAGTCCTTGTACTAAAACCAAAATCTGTAGGGACTGCAGCGAGCAGTTTCACAGCGGTGATTGTGACAACCAACCTCGCAAATGTGTACATTGTTCAGGCCCTCACTCCAGCAACTCCCAAAACTGTCCAGAATATATTAGGCAAAGGAATATCCAAGATCACATGAGCATTTAATAGAACAGATTACACTTTACTGCAAGCAAACAATTTCCAATAACATACCAAAAAAGTCCAACAAAGTCTACTATATAGCTCCCAATCCTATGCACAGGTTACAAAGAGCGATCAGTGTTCTTACCAATACCCCACTAATTCTTTTTAACTCAATCTACAAAATAGCTTCTCATCCCTACAAGAGATTGACGAAACAGAACCATTGACAGAAAACTCTCCATAATCACCACTCATTAAACCAAAACAACCTGTTACTCACCAAAAAGGCCATCACACTTACCAAAGGAACAATGGAAAAGCCTAATAGAGTGCAAACAACCCAAAAAACATTGGGTGTCTATCGAACTGCTAACTCCAATACCAGTTCCATTGAAAAGGCAGGCTCATCCAACACTAGCTCAGTACAAAACTATGTCAGAGATCAATTAATTAAACAAATATGCCTGAGACTTAAGTCCCCTACCATAACAACGTTTCAACAAGTTGATGAGATGTTAGTTTCGCTAGTGGCCCCACACCGGACCAATAAAACGTTGACGAATAAAAACAATCAGACATTGAATGACACTAAACCTGGTAACACAATTCAATCATAGGTTACATCTAAAACTGGACATTAATAACCTAAACATAATTCAATGTAATGCCAGATCTATAAAAGCAAAATGGCCAGAACTTACTCATTTATGACGAAAAAATCCACATAGGACTTGTCCAAGAAACCTGGCTGAAGGACAATGACATTCTCACCGACAATAATTATCTCATTCATGGATTAAACAGACCTGATGGTTATGGAGGCATAGCCTTCATTATTCATAAATATCTATTAATTAGCCCAGTGTTGGACATAAATACAGCTGGACTACAACTACAGGTTTGTCATCTATCGAATTTTAAAATACCCATCACTATTTACAACATGTATGTCACCAATCAATCAGTAGATCCAGAATTCTAGTACAACAAATTAGTTTGCCATGACAATGGCTACTTGATAATCTGTGGAGATTTTAACCCATACTGGAGTGACGGAAAAGGTAATACGAGAGGATATGATATTTTCCATGAGTACAACAACTCATCATTCATTTTACTTAACGATAAATCTCCAACAACCGCACCAACCATGTTTCAGAGAAATGCCACAGTCGATCTATCATTCTGTACCCCTCATCTGCACGCTCTCCTTCAAAAGTGGGAGGTAACAAGTGATGCCTTAGATAGCAATAACTTACCTATTATTATTTCCTTTGAGATTAGACAGTTATCCAAAAAACCTAGTATGGAATTCACCAAACTGATAAAATGTAAAAGAAACTTTGAACTCGCCAACTCGGGGAAATTCACTAGGATAGTAGAAACTGAGCTGATAAAAACAAACGATTATTCAGTGGATCATCTTACCTTAGCAATAAATAAAGCTGCTTTGTTGAGTATCCCACCTGTAAAAACCAAGTGAAATCCGGTAAACCAGGATTCATTCCAAAGCACTGGTGGAATGAAAGATGCTCAAAAGCAGTCACACAAAGAAGATTAGCATTCTCCACTTTTAAAAGAAATATGACCTGGAACAACTTTAATGCGTACCAGACAGCCCAATTAAAAGCTAAAGAAGAAATAAAATTAGCAAAGAAATCCAGCCGGGAGAAATTATGCAGCGAAATAAAATGTAAAAAATCCACAACTCGTGCATGAAAAATAATAAGAAAGCTTAAATATAATAGTTTTAACAAAGGACCAATCACCAACCCCATCCTTACAAACAATGACCTAGTAGAGAAGTTTATGAAACATATTTGTACTGATTATGTACCTAACCAAGATGAGACTATTCCACCAACAATAAACCACTTTGAAGACCCTCTGCAAAGACAATTCAGCCTTAAAGAGATAAGGCAGGGCATTAAGGGAGGAGAGGTTGGTTAAATTGAGTCTTAAAAAAACACTGCACCTGGACTAGATGGCATAAGCTACCTTATGATCAAACACCTTCCAAAAAGTGCTTTGGAATGTCTACTTAACATTTACAATCAAATCAAATCAAATCATATCATTTATTTGTCTTTCGGATTTTTACAAATCATTGACAAAGTCAACACATCAGCCTATGAATAGGCCTACGTCATATACATACATACTACACATCTAAGTATCTAGAGGATGTAAAAATTAAAATGATAAATTAACTTAACTTTTTTCCTTTTACGCTATCTATTAATAAAACATAAAAACATTTGAGAGCTTAGTAAATTTCTTAAAATGAAGGAAAAATAAAATTTGGCTTGGCACAATAGAGATACCGGTCAAATGGAAACAAATGAAAATTATCGCTCTGCTTAAACCCCAAAAAAATGAACAAGGGGTAGAACCCTACAGAACTATATTGCTGATCCCTTGCTTTGTCAAGATACTTAACAAAATTATATCAAATAGACTAAACTATGGTTAGTTAATAAACTAAACATAATACCAAATACCGGTACACAGTTTGGTTTCAGACAGAAACTTGGCTGTGCAGACTACCTTCTGAAATTCATATCGCAAGCACATATTGCTCTGACCTATAATGAATCTATTATTGCCACGTCCTTAGATATGACATGTGCTTATGATAAAGTACAAATAAGTTACCTACCTTAATGGATAAACTCCATAAATTTGGAGTCCCGGCACAATATATAAAATACTTACATGGATGGCTCACCTACAGGCAGCTAGTCCTAATAAACCCTGAAAGCAATCATTACAGATATACGTACAAAGGCTTGCCCCAAGGAGATTCTCTAAGTCCTTTGCTGTACTCACTATATATTTCAGAAATTAACAGCTACATACCCTACCCAGTGCAATCACTCCAATACGCAGATGACATATTGGTATACACCGCTCACAAACACCTGATAGTAGCTAGGCAAGATAGCCAAAAGGCCCTAGACTCTCTCAGTGACTACCTCGCTTCTTTACACATCGAAATCAATCCAAACAAAAGTCAATCACTAATAATATCAAGAAAAAGGAAACAACACTAGATTACCAGCAATTAGAAATCAAGAGAGTCTACTTGTCGAATCTATGGGCATCTACTGGGCATTTGTAATAGACGACAAACTGAAGTTTAATACTCATATCAAGAATGTACAAAGACAATGTCAAGTCAAACTGACCTAAATGTAACTAAGCGAGAGTATGTGGTTGTAAAGGCACTCACCCAGACTTTGCTGTTGATGTTTACAAAGGACTCATCAGACCTAAAATAGACTACGACTACGGCTGCTTTTTATTTGGCTCTGCCTCCAAGTTAATCAATGTATTGGAAGTTAAACAAAATCGGGCTATAAGAATAGCTATGGGTGCTTTTAAACCCACACCAATAAACTGCCTTACTGGCAGAGATAGCTATAAAACCACTTAACATTAGAAGAAAGATTCTTACGGATAGGTTAACATACGAGGTTATTAGCTCTAAATACCATGCAGCCTATCAAGATTTAATTTAATGAGGCTCCAAGATTTAACGAGGATCGTCCATGGGCCTCCTTTTCGGGATAAGAAATTCTTGACAGCCCTTAAGCGTGAAGACTCCAACCCAACCCTTCTCACAACTTTCCCATCAAGGCGCCTTAGAATCCTACTAAATCCCATCAATTAACAGGACACAACAAAAAACAAAAACCAAAATGAAATAAGCCACCAAACTAAAACAAAACCCTCAACAATACTAACAAAAACCAACCAAATACCACAGAAACCTCAGAATTGTCAAATTAATTAGTGCACAATGAGGCTGCATATAATATAAGCCTGCTTTCGAGCAAACGAGATAAAAAAAGACTCCTCCCATGAACCAAGAGGACTGTGGTGCTTGCCTACGCCTTCAGTATAAATAATGGGTAATTGTATGTATATACAGCATATACTTTTGACTTCAACTTGCATCTTGAGCATCCTTCCAGAGAGGAGACAACTTTTGTAAATCTGCTGTGGGGCTTCGGGCTCTACATCACTTCAAGGCTTCCCACACGAGGTTCAGCTTGTCTGGATGCGACAGCTACCAACTTCAATACCTGGGACTATGATGTGAAGGTGACTGAATCGGCGGTGGCGGACCACGACTGTGCAGTAATCCAAGGTAAAGACAGACCAGGTAACATGCAATAGTGTTGTTGATAGCTACGTAGTACATAAGAGATCTGTAGATAAAGATAATTTACCTTTGCTTAGAAACAAACTTTCAAATGTAAATTGGGACAGCTTTAAGTCAGTGTCAGATCCAATTTCAGGTTTCCATAACTGTTCTATGCTGTTTCAAGAAAAATTTGATATAGTTTATCCTATCAAGTTGTTCAAATGTAGGGCTGATACAGTAAAACCTGTGATGAGGGACAAATCCTGGTACACCCATGATCTGAAAAGATTGCGATCCTTTATGACCTTTGCTCATGACCACTACAAACTTGCCCTTGACGCTAACTCTAAAGAGAGGTACTTCTTGCTTTACAAGAAAATAAAAAGTGTTTATAGTTCTAGAGTTAAGATAGCGAAAAAATCCAGCAATGTTAATAAGATAGCTGCTGCTCCCAACACTTGCAAAGCAGCATGGGAGCTGGTCAAGTGCAGAAAACCCACCCCTGGACCCAAGGTAACAGTGTCCCCTGATACTTTTAATGATTTTTTTGTGAAGGTAGCGGATGACATCAAGTCTAACCTCCCTACCCTGAAGCAAAGAGGGAAAGTGGATGTACCAATAAACCTCGCAGGAAATAACACACTAACAACTTGGACTGAGGTGAGTGAAAACTATATCCTAGCGTTAGTGAAAGGTTTTAGGGACTCCGACAGTCAGGGCATCAATGGTCTGTCATGCTCTATTCTAAAGGGCACAGTTGATAAGATAATCTTGCCACTGACTAAACTTGTAAACCTCTGTCTGACTAAGGGAATTTTTCCGGATAGCCTAAAGATAGCTAGGACTATCCCCATTTACAAGAAGGGCAATCCTTCCGACCCAGCAAATTAAAGACCCATCTCTATCCTGCCAGTCTTCTCCAAGGTGCTGGAGACCATAATGAAGAGACAATTTTTGGCATATTTTGAAAGCAACCAACTATTTTCAAATGCTCAGCATGGTTTTAGGAGTGGGCGCTCATCATCTTCTGCTCTCTTGAATCTTGTAAGTGCCATTACAGATGCTTTAGAGGAAAACTATTCGGCTCTTTTGAGGCTCTGCGACCTGAGCAAGGCCTTTGATGTGGTTTCACACAACATACTGTTGGCCAAGCTTAAGAGGTATGGTATCGGAGGCACAGTTTTGAACACCCTAAGTAGCTACTTGGCAGATCGAAAGCAGCTCGTGTCTTTGAATGAAACCTCTTCAAGGGTGCAGATTATTCCCCACGGGGTGCCCCAAGGATTGGTGGTCGGACCCCTGTTGTTCAGCATAATGATCAACGATCTGGACAAACCTTATTGTTTGCTGACGACACCACCTTGTTCAATAGGGGGAAGAACATTGAGCGATTGAGGGCAGGAGACAACCTGCTAGAAATGGCTAAGGATTGGTTTATAACAAACCGCTTCAAAATCAATGAGGCGAAAACCCAATCCCTAATCTGCACTCTGCGATCGAGGATAGAGCAGGACGATGCTGTAAAGCTATGAGGTTTCTGGATTGACCCTAGGTTAGGCTGGAACATTCGCACAGACAAGGTTTGCGTCAAGTTGTCAAGAGTACTCTACCTTCTCAGGAAGCTTAGAGATTTTATTACTAAGAACTACTTGATTACAATCTACCATTCCTTGTTCCATAGCCATATACTGTATGGAATAGTACTCTGGGGCCAATCTCCTTCTGCCCAGGATATACTATTGCTGCAAAAGAAAGCCTTGCGAGTCATAACATCCTCCGGCCCAAGAGAACACTGCCGACCCCTTTTCAAAGAATTGGGTATCCTCACCGTTGTTAGCCAGTATGTCCTGAACAGCCTATTACTGTTAAAAAGAGAACAAACTGTAACTGTAAAAAATTCAAACCTAAATAAAATTGTCTCCCAAACAAACAACCTAAAGGAAATTGTTTCACAAATAAGCAAATAAAAATCTGAATGAAATGAACAAACCTATTGAATCCAAATCTGAATAAATTTTTGGTTTGTAATGTTTATGTTAACATGCAACAACAGGTTTATACTCACTTTCATTGTGTTCATTATTTGCAAACATTTTACTTATAAACAATTAGTCTGTCATTCTAACACTTAACAACACATTTTACGTTAGGTTAAATACAAGTGTTGAACGACAATTGTAAACTTGCACCAACAGGTTTATAGGTTAAATTAAGTCGATGTATCAATAGTCAGATGGAATGAAGAATAAACTGACGTATAAACAGATGATCGTAGTTGTAGAATCTTTAAGTGTTGTCAACTGGTTTTAAGCATAGGCCTACACGTATTACTTGCCTAATAAAATCACACTTTTTGTGTTGTTTGGTAGAAATACTGGAGTGCTACAAAGTAAGTAAATGCAGGAATTAGCTACTTTGTGTTCTATAATCAGTACAAGAAAGCCTGCTTTGTCAGGTAACTGTAGGCAAAATATTTTTCATCTACCAATATGCTTTTATCTCTTTGACACGATATTTACAACACAGATGTCATCAAGTACAACAAAAAAAAACTGTAGTGATAGGTTAACTCAGATTAGTTGGAGGTGCGTCAAACTGTGGTGTATTGGGGCTGGAACGCATGGAAAAATCGTTCCCACTCTGGTCTTTCCAAACTTCTATCTAACTTTTGATAGGCGACCCCTGTTTTTTTTAAACGATGGTGTGTTTCCACAGTGAAAAACCTTTGACTACACCACTTGCGAAAAATTATGAATCCATGGTAGTGATGGTGCCACTAATATTTATAAGTATAGTTCATTTTCGTTCCGTATCAGCTCAACTCTTGTTTAACTTCATAGGCCAGAGCCCGAGTGGATGGACAGATAATGTATTAATTGTGTTGATTTGGATGCACAATTACAGGTAAATGTCTTTTCCCAAACCCATTGTACATCCTTATTCTCCCTAATATTTTAAGGTTCTTGATTATAGAAACTGCACTAGCAAAAAGTTTCAGTCAACACTTATTAACTTCATTCAGGGTGGCGGTCCAAGCCTTTGGAGGATATTGAATTACTATTGAAACCCTCAATAGATTTAAATTTGTCCTGAAATACTGTTAAAAGTGTCCAAAACTAACTTGTCAAGTGGTACATAACTAATTTAGAAAGGACATTACTACATTAGACATTAGGTCACAAAAGATATTGGTAATAGCTATGAAAAATCTTTGTATCAATGTTTAAAATATATTCTGAAAGTTTTGTTTCTCTACATACACCAACACATAATTGTATCCTCCGACAATTCCTGTGACTGATGCCTCAACCAAAAATTGACCTTACATACTTAAAGAACTTCCACTTTTTTCCACTGTAAATTCAAGTAGTAAATCGTAAAATTTTGTTTTTATTTTTAAATCTTCAACAAAAAACATCTTCCAAAATTATTCTAAGAGTAATTTTACGTTGGTCTTTGTAACATTCTTAAATTAAGAAGCTTAACTGTTACATCTTTTCTAATTGGGGGAGCAAATAATAACAAGTTAATTTTTTTGACGAGAACTGGCTTGCAGTAGCCCAATGCTGACAGGCCGAGCTTGAACAGACACCACCCAAGACTGATCACTGTAGCTGTAGGCATACATCAACCAAACCACAATGGTAGGGAAACCCATGATGGATCTAACCCCATGATTTAGTCAATGATTTAGTTTTAAAATTTTACAATAAATAAGGCATTAAGGATTCAAGAAGAAAACTGTTCAGTTTAACTATTTAAATTTATTTAATAAACAACATAGAATGGAAACCGCTTTGGAACTAAATATAGTTATCATATTTACAGTGGCGGAAAACGCTCAAGCTTACAACTTAGATCCTACATTCACAACTTATGCTTGTTTCGGTGTACGTGATGAACACAAAGTACATATTTGAAAAAGACAAAACAAAGGAAACTATCAAATAATTTAGCTACGTAATTATTAGCCTCTTAAAGTAGGCCTAGTATTAAATTAAATTTTGATTTGTTTTAACAACATCCACAAATTTCCACGCTTAAATATGTCGTAAACATAGAGAACTGAGAGGTAACATGTAGGAATCTGTCCCAGTCAGTGAAAACAATTACATTATAATAACAAGACGTTGGCGTGTGCACCAACATATCCATTAATATTGAATGCACATTAAGAGTAAGAAAGGTTATGCAGTTTTTTTCTTAAAACTTACACAAAATTAAGAGATTTATTAAAAAAAAAACTATTTGTATCTAAATCTTTTTAGATACTGTCGAGTATCTTTGGAAATCGACAAATTAACTGTATGTTTTTAACTAAGAAATATATATTAAATTTTTCTTCTAAAGCATAATGTAACAAACAGTAGTCTGGAAACCCTTTTGGAATTGAATCTCAACTCTACCTAAAAACCTAACACTAGTTTTATAAGTTAACAGAAAGCAGCATATAATAAACTATTTAGTGAAAATGTAAAATAAACTATACTCAAACAAACTGCCGACCAAGACACTTGGCATAGCTTGGAAAAAAGTTATCTGAACAAAAAGTGCTGCTGCTTAAGAAGTAAAGTGAATTAGTTTGTAACTTACTGGAAATTTACACCTTATTAGGGTTTAGCATAAAGATCAAACAATCATGAGTCCAACATTAGATTGGGCCCAAAATGTCACACTGCCGTACATAAAAACAAACTTTATACAATACTTAAGTCCAGAAAGGATAATCACAAAAAAGGCACAATGCAATCACTTTTTGGCCAATTCATTAGACAACCAGTCGAGACCCTCGTATAATCCATGGCCCTGCGTAGCACAAGTAGCTTGGATATACCACTGGAAACAAAACATGCTAGATTAATAATTTTAAAAACAAATTTTTACAAACTTATTTTAGCATAGGCCTAATTAAGTTCAAGGATGGTTTTTTAAAGTGGGAGTCAGAATCTAACAACACAAAAACTACAGAAATCACCCCTTTACCCCCTTCAAAGTGCATTATCAAATTCATTTTATGACATAAATAATAAAATCTTATCATATGTGTGATTATATGAATGTCATCATAGAATATCAAGTCAAGAAAAATCATTTATTTATTAAATCAGAAATAGAGCAAGTTTTTAAGGTGCAACAAAAGTTTCTAGTAGGCCTACATAAAAGGATTAGGAAACAAGAAACTATGTTAATAATAAATGTCACCACATTTTCTTATCTTCAAAAGGCAACATTTTCTGAAAGTTAACCCTTCCCGGACGGGCGAAATCGTGACATTGAGCGGGAAAAAATTATAGGATAAAATAAAAATTAATTTTCCTTATTTCTGTTTTGCTATACATAAAATAAACACAATGGAACACCCCATACTGTCAAAATAATTTTTTGATGACAAGGGCAATTCTGGTAGTGGACAAATTGAACAACACAGTACTGTAAGCGTACGACTTGTTTGCGAGCCGGGTGCGCGGGGGGAGAGCGGTACCAATCTCCCACCACGCAGCCAAGTTTCCGTAGCAGTGGTCGGACTACGCTTTCTAAATCATTCGACCAGCGCTGTTCGCGTATTCCTTTTTTGCGTACACATTTTTAGAATTTAAATTTGAATTTAATTCAAATACCATACAATGTTCTATACTAAGGGTTCTATATTATTGTTTTGGTACTGTAGTAGAGTATTTTATTTTGATAGGCCTATAACTATTTTTTTTACTTATTTAAATGTACACCAAACGGTAAAATCATATTAGGCCTATATTCCAATTTAATTGTAAAGTTTGACTTTTTACGTGTAAATTATTAACTCTTATAGTTAGAGTTTATAGGCGATATCTTAAGATATAGTATTTTATGTAAAACCACATGCGCAGATATACCTATATACACAGAAAACCATAAGGCTTAGTACATATCATTATGGAAACTTTTGCTTATTTTAATATTATCTACAATAAATAACACCTTAAAATATCGGACGGGTTTTCCGAACACCCTTTAAAACGGTTAATGGCTTGCAGTTATTTATTTTATATCCTTAAGTTGATAAAACGAAAGGTGGTCTCTGTCGTACGTAAAGTATTTTATGACACTATTTTATGGCTGGAAGAGTATTTTATTTTATCATGTTCTATCGACTGTCAGTTTATTGGACTGTAGCGGTTGAGTAATTATTGAGTGATTGTTAAGCTGTGGGTTAAAAAAGTGTCAGGCTAGGCTAACATAGATTAATATCATGGCAACCGCCCGTAAAAAAGGGCAAACCATTCACAGAGAAGCGATGGAAATATTATAAGACCAACAGGAGCCGTGTGTTAGTGTTACGTATCCGCTAGGAGTAGAAGTAGTATAGACAACATTTTTAGGGCGACTAGTAGCAGATCGCCAAGCGCCCGGCTGTGGTGGGGGCCCCTCCTGGCTAAGGAGGCGGTGGAGGGGCCACGCGCAAACAAGTCGTGCGCTTACAGTATCTGATAATGCATGCGGCTTTGAGGTCAGGGCGCATTAGGATTGCATTCATGCACAGAGGTAGGCCTTTCAATTAACCCCTCAAAGGTCATCAGGAGGCCCCCTTCATCGGAGGCGGGACCTGAACAATATTGTACCTTTGCTTGCACTGCAACATCAGGTGAAATACCCAGTGGTGTACTGTACTGAAAGCTTCAATAGGGACAACGACTCCAAAAGGTCATTGACTGAGGTGGACCACAGACTAGGTCTACTCTGATTCAATCATTCAATCAATCAAGCTCCTTGAAAATGCCAATGGTATAGACAATGACAAAAAAATTGTAATTATCTCCCATGGTCATACACCATCATGGCTAAATCCTAAAAATCTCCCGTGGTTGTGTATACGTCATCATCGTCTCCTACGAACGAAGCAAAATCCTGAATATCACCCGTGATCATGTACTCATCGTCATCGTTTTCCGCATTCACAGCAAAATTCTGAATACCCTCGTGGTAACAGAAATATCATTGTTGTTCACAGCAAATTCCTGATTACCTCCTCGGTCTTATTAGACATCAATATCGTCTTCCGCAATCGCGGCAAAATCCAGAACACTTCCCGCAGTTGTATGGATATCATCATTATTTAATCACACATCGAATTTCCAAAATAAATTTTGATTATCTACAAAAATCATTCAAGGGCCGCTAAAATTAAAGCTACAATAATTTTTAATTTTTAACAGCAGTTGGGGGAATGGAGAGATGGTTCACTGAAGGATGTCAAACCACGGGTTGCCTCAGATTAACTCTAATTTGTGATAATTAGTATACAGTTTGTTAAAATTTGGATATTCATAATGTTTGTCTCCCAAAACAAGAACATTTCACTAGGATTACTAAGAGAGATGAAGGAAGAGGACAACAATAAACTTTAGCATTTTCTATCTTCTTTCTTGTTGATGAATAGTTCAAATTAAGTAACTTACATGGGTGTCCCATTGGTAGGTCATGGGAGCAAATATTAACTATGGTTGGGAAGAGATCAAATATTGAATCATGTTTTTGAATCAGCACCATAAAATTGCGTAGTTATTCACTACCTGAACAATCGTATCAGCAGCAGAATAGGCCTAGAATGACCTAGCACAGAGTGGGTGGCAAAGCTCAGGACTTTAAATTGTATTCGGCAAATCCTCAATTAATATGTTTCATGTTTTTAGCTTAAAACTAATTATGTTCATTACCTGAATGTTCAGGCAAATTGTTTTCAGTTGGGATTTTTAATATTTGAATTTAGAGATATTTTTGGAGACGGAATCTTGCACTAATAGGCTACTGTGATCGCATAATAAAGTTATCAACATTTAGACATGTCTCTTATAAATAGTAATCTTAAGCTTCACATGCCTCAATAATTTAAAGTTTATGAAATATTGTGAGGTTTTCTTAGTTAAATATTGTGTCTTCAATTACACAATCTTCACAATTATAATTTAGAGGTGTATCTTTCAGTAACATTTTATAGGCTATATGATAGTATTACTGATAATAAAATGATAATAATGATGTTTATTGATATTTTTAAATATTTGGGTTAGGAGAAAAAAAACCACTATGTAGGTAGGTCTCCAGACCGAAAGTTTGGGCATCACTGACTTAAAGGATAAAATGCAATATGTTGAAACAATTTTAACAGTTAAACAAGTTGAAGTGAAAACAAAAGTACCTTTTGTGTTTTTTTATGTTTTTAAATCATTGGTTAGCCTATATGGTACTCAATTTTCTGAAAATATTTCAGAATGAGCCGTGATACAGGGTCGTCGTGTGGTTTATTGGCCGGGTGTTGCCAGACGCCCTTCCCCAAACACATAATGAGTGATGCTCGTTATACAAAGTTGCGTGGAGGGTTGCGTCACTATTTGCATTTTACCTTGAAAAATACTAGAGTTAGGAATCAGGGATTAAATTACTTAAATTGTCAATGAAATCTTTTTTAATTGATGATAATCAAATCCATACAATTGGTGTTAGAACATAAAAGTAGTATACAAGCGAATCCAGCTCCATTTTCATAAAATATTTAATTTGGGAAAAGGTTGCAAATATATAAAGTGATTAGTATCAAATAATATGCATTTGTTCAATAAATACTTACAACGTAATATTTAAAATTCAGTTATACACAACTTTCTAAAATACGTTATGTACATCTAACCTAATTTTTTTTCCAATTTTGTTGTATTACTTTTGACATGGAACCCGTGGCGCGCCCCTGTCGCCCCGCCCACAGGACGGCCCTGCCGTGATATTTTCTTAAAATGATGGCACAAAATTAGTTTTATTTATGAGTTTTTTTTATTTGTTATTTATGAGTCAGCTACTGGAATATTAATAATTTATTATCTTTTTAGGCAAAACACATTCAAAACTCATTGCTTATACAGACATTATCCAAATATATTATTGAAATTAAGTGTGTAAACCGTTGGTTTATTTATCTCATACTAATTTATGTTTTTTTTTACAGTCCGTACTACTTTGGAAAATTATTTTATGACTATGCTCTAACCTAAAGAGGGCTTTATATGGTTATATCCTCTTTTGGTAAAATTAAAAATAACGTTCAACCTTTCACATGTAATTTTTGTAATTCTAACTAGCCTATTAGGTTTAGTTACTAAATAATATTTAACTATTTGACTGCTGAAAAGGCCTAGGTCTTTGGTAGGCCGTATTACATTTTTTAAGTTCTAAATATCAAATTTTACAGTGATTACATCTTACAAGTTAATTTGAATAATATTCTCTAAGAAATCTTCAATGTAGTTTTAACTAAACCAACGATTTACAAATTGTATTAATATTCCAATAATAGTGCTGATGACGTTAAACTAACTAAACGCTAGGTATATAATATTAAGGATTATAGGATTATAATTTTAAGTAAAGGTGAATTTGAAGGATGGCCGCTTTTGCTTATGTATTATTTTACTATCTAGCCTATAAAACATTTCTAGTAGGCCTACAGTTACACCATTGCAAACAATTTTTTTTAAAATTTAAACTGAAGAGAGATGTATTTCTTAGAAACTGAACTAGAAATGTCACTAGTTAGATGATACAGTCAATAGCAATAGGTGAACACTTATTAATAATAAGAGTCATTTATTCAAGAACAACTTTTGTTTAACTATCCATACCAAAGGATTTACTATGTTGTTTGATACTCATACCCTTCTAAGGGAAGTAATTCTAACCCCCTTCGTTTTATTGATATGCCTAGGATTCGACCTGTCTCTCTAGCACAAGGGACATCAAGGTTGAACCAATATTTGAAATATTTGAATTTACAGTCAAACAACTCACATGTCTGTTCCTGAGTTGGTTCAAGCCAAGCTTGTCCGTCAGTTCGGAAGCACTCATAGCGTTGGGCAGATCCTGCTTGTTGGCAAACACCAACAACACAGCGTCACGAAGCTCATCTTCTTGTAGCTGAACAATACAACACAATTACTGACTAATGTAGGCTAAAATTACTAAAACTGCCATTCATAAATCAGGTTTATCTCTTTTAAACTGAGGAAATGGATACAACCGACTGACTCAACCAGGTTTTAATGAATTTTCTAAGGGAAAGAAGTATAATAACAGATTGTCTAACATTAATACTATCTCTTGACAATGTAACCTAATGTTGTTTCATGGATCCAGTAATATTGTAGTACCGTACTCCTCAAATTCATTTGTAGAAGAAATTGCAGAAAGGGGATATGGAGCGGTGTTGGTGTAATGGTTACAAATTTAGGGAGGAGGTTGAGGCTAGATATTTAGTGGTCTAGGCTGACAAGAGGACTGGGTGTGCAAAGGTAATTTACAAACGACACTGACCATATTGGCTAACTCCTTCTCTGACTCAGCTATTCGATCTTTGTCACTAGAGTCAACCACGAAGATGAGGCCTTGTGTGTTCTGGAAGTAATGTCTCCAGAGAGGTCTGATCTTGTCCTGGCCTCCAACGTCCCACACCGTGAAGCAGATGTTCTTGTACTCCACTGTCTCCACGTTGAAACCTATACCGATAAACATAATGAAAACTGCTTATGAAGTTAAATATGTTTAGCAGGTCTACAATCCTTTATAATCCAGCCTATGTAGTTGTGAAGTTGTTGTAACTACTACACGACAGATTGGAAAAACCATACACATATTATTAAACCATACCGTACTGTTTTTTTTTATTCCATTAGAATTATATTCTGATAAGAGGGGTATTTAACGTAGGCCTATAGGCCTGCTATTTGTTTAGTGAGTCAGTAATATACAGGGTGGTGCAAAAAAAAGGAAACCCAAACGCTAAGAGCTATTTCATGAATATTGTACTGGTGTTCAGAGACATTTCCGCCCAGCAGTGCTCTTGGATGGCCAGCAAGATCATGGACCGAATGGAATATGTTGTTACTAACGTTGTTACTAATGTTAAGGACGACAGGTAGAACATGTTTTTGATTAGTTAATTCATTGTAAGCTTTGTTTTAGTAAACTATTAGGCCTAAACATTTATTTTTGGGTTTCCTTTTTTTGCACCACCTTGTGCTAATAAGTGAAGTCCTGAAGGCAAAATTATTTGATGCACTGATGATTTGATTCACTGACATTTTTCTTGTAGGCCTACACTTGCCTTTTCACAATTATGGCATACAGTGAGTGGCAAACTGGAAGCGTATGTTGAACATTTTATTTATTCAGGTTTACTGATGGTGAGTGAGGCTTTATAAAGTAAATATATGTAAATAACTTTTTAATCATATGTGTACAAAGCAACAAGTAGAAACAAAATAAAGAAATGTCTCACCAATAGTAGGAATGGTTGTGACTATTTCTCCGAGTTTCAATTTATACAAAATTGTAGTCTTTCCTGCAGCATCCAAACCAACTGAAAGCATAAAAACACAATTAATGAGAACATGCAAATAAAGACATGAAATATAGGCTTAATGCTTCACAAGTACTGTGAAGGATCTTTTTTGGGAAGATAAGGTTTTATTGTGATTTTGTACTATACTTGCTATTAGGTGTTCCAATATAAATCTCTACACCAACATTATAGTCCAATAAAAGGTATCAATCAATTTAAATTCTAAACTGATACATATTTTATAGTAGTTTACGCAACGATTGCGTTAAGTTAGTCTTTACGACACGAGTAGAAAATTCAAGGCACAGGCCTTGGCGAGTGCCTTAAAAACTTCTACGAGTGTCGTAAAGTCTAATAACGCGAGTTGAGTACACTACTTTACCTACGACCGTTTTTTAATTACTAACAAACTGGTTTTTAATTACTAATAATCACTACTCATAACTTCAGAGAGGTTATGTTTTCGTTTATTGTCATTGCTACTGAAAGTGATGCAACGACTTATTGTATAGGCCTAATCAGCTGATTTCATGTAATTACGTGTTTGTAAAAATGTGTTAAATAATAGGCCTACGTTACCTTTTCAGAGAATAGGTTCTACTAGCAGCATTCTTACCATAAATACTGTATTAGGTACAATTAGGGAAATAGTGCATATTTCTTGGACAACTAAATAATACTATGAAACAGTTAATTTACAGTTAGATCTCAACATCGAATATGTGGTCCATAATGAGTTGGGTGAAAAAGTGGTTAAGAGGTTTTCAAAACAAACCAGAAGCACTTTTTCATTTATCAATTCAACCTTATTTTGTTTTGTCCATTTAATGAATTGATGGTATGTAATTTCATACCTTTGTTTCAATTTAGGTGACAAAAAATTAGCACAAACAGTTTGTGCTCTCATTTCTATCTCATCAACTTCACTTTCACTAACTGACATTTTTAAATCAGTTTAGACTACCTTCCTTTAACTTCCACCAACTTAGGTTAAGAATACGTGAGTATCAACAGGAACAAGTCGGATCAACAACTAAAATTGTCAACTGATCAGCTGATAAGCTGATTAGTTGACATTCAAAGCATTACAATTTTACTTCTTTTCTCTCAATCCTTGAACCTCATTGGTCTGTTACCCGTGTTGTTATGAGAAAAACTATGCTGTTATGAAAGTAAACAGCTGTTAAGTGAATGACTTGAGTAGAAAATTTAAGGTATGAGCCTTGGCGAGTGCCTTAAAAACTTCTACGAGTGTCGTTAACACTATTTACGCGAGTTGCGTACACTACTTTACCTACGACGGTGTTTTAATTACTAAAAATCACTCCTCATAACTTCTAAGAGAGGTTATGTTTTTGTTTATAACCTCTAATTGACACTAACAGTGATGCAACGAAATATTGTATCAAATACTAATTGCACCAATCAACAATAAAATTGGCCTGAACAGCTGATTGGTTGAATTTCGAATCATTACAATTTTGCTTCTCCTCTCTCAATCCTTGAACCTAATTGGTCCGTTACCCGTGTTGTTATGAGTTAAACTATGCTGTTATGAAAGTAAACAATGCTGTTATGAGATACTTATCAATTCTAAGAACTATACTGAAACGGCTACTTTAAAAAACGGTCGTAGGTAAAAGATTTTTTGTAACCAAAATAAAAAATTATAATATTTAACACACCCAGTGATGCTGCTTGGTTAGTAAGTAAAAACAACTTTATCAATTCTGTAAACCCCTCATACAGGCAGTTTATATTTCTTATTTACAGGTAAATTACCGGTAACAAAACATTGCTGTTTTATTGTTAATTTATCTATAAGAGTATCATTCAATAATATGTCGTTTTTGATTGGTGGTTTATAAGCTGTAATATTTAGGAAAGACCTAGTAATAAATTGCAATTCGTATGCGTTAGTAGGAGAACCACGATAAACAAATAATTAGGAACATTTGTTTCATGTGTTTCACTGAAAATGTAATAAAAAAGTAGCAAACTCATATATTTAGTTTTCATCGAAGCTTTTGGATTATGAACATACATTAAATATTGTAAAATACTTTTGATCATCACAGTGATCATTCAGTGAAAAAGTTTTATCAGTAACTAGAAAGTAAGAAACAGCTAGTTCCTATGTGATAGCAAACATTGCTTATCAGAGTTAGATTGTAAACACATTTATCACTCACTACTTGCAACCAAACTATTTTAAAAAGCTTGAGAGACTGACTGGTTAGACAAAATAAACAATACCTTGAACACATGGTTGATTATACGATTGCTAATAATGTACACCTGAATATTTGTCTATTTTCTTCTTGACTATTTTCTTAACAGTTTGCTCTTCGTGGTAACAGTTTATGTATATAATTTATGAACAAAACTATGTGGAAAAGCTTGATTACTGTATTTTAATAAATTTACAAATGATCTATGATAGGCCTAATATTTTGATTTTCATTATTTTAGGTGTTTAATCACAATTGTAAGCATTGAATCATATGTAGTCCTCATGGCACGTCTTTTTTGACAGTGTCAGCAGGTTTACATATCAAGTTGATTTAACACACTTAACACATGTAACCAAATCAAATAACCAATAATCAATAGTCAAATAACTGATCGATGAGGTTCAGCAGCTGTTACCAAAACATAGCCAACTGAGAGTGTGGGTGTTGTACCTTGAAGTTAAATCTAAAAATTAATTGGTGAATACTAATGACTAAACAAATCAAATTTATGTCCTTGAGTGGTATAAAAAGTACTCGCCTTAGGCTCGCCCCAGGCCCCCATTGAGGGTGGTGGCTTATTAGATTACTCACTACATAAAAATGGGGAACTTAAGGGATTTATTTTGGGAGGAATTGCATTTTAGCAAACAAATTAGACTAAATTTAACTGCTTTGTTCAACAGTACAAACTCTATTTGCTGTATTATGATAATAAATATTAATATTTGTACAGTGAGAAAGCTAGTTTGTGCTATTTTTCTTGCACTACCTACATATTATCCATCAGCACTTTAAATATCTCATTTCAGCATAGGTTAACTTATTAAATATTAACCTAGTCGTTTCATACTAATTCTAAGAAAGGTTTTACAAAGACAAAAATGTAGAGTAGTACATCTAGCCATTTGAGGAAGTTGTGACAAGAACACAGCTTAATATACGTCACTAGGATGTAAATACGACGGTTGTCTGTAAATTAACGTCCCCATTGAGTCCCATTACAGCCAAGCAAGATAGATCAAATCTGAGACCAAGGTCCTGTTCCTTACCTCATCCATTACTATTCTAGGACCATTAGTGTTGCCATGGTATTTGAAAACGTTGTGAAAGAAAATGTAAAATACCAGCAACTATGGATCACATTAGGAACAAGACGGTGGCCTCGGATTTGATATAGCTGGTTTGATTGATTACAGCTCAATGGAGGTCTTAATTTTAAAACAACTTTTCAATCTTACATTGTCACTCTTTTTTACTAAAAAGACCGAATCCAACCTTTAAAGTGTTTCAATTCTACACTAAATATGAAGGGTTTCTATGGGACTACAAACCCCTCCTTTTTATTAACTTGTTTTAATAAACATTTTTATATGCAGTTACCGGTACCTTTTAATTAGGTAACATGTTAACTGCAAAAACTGTTATTCACATGATCTCATTGTTCTGAGTTTCACCATAAACTGATCAGAGTTATCATGTCTATTAACATGACTCATATTTAGATATTTAATTTCAGATAGGCTACATAGATATGTAGATATTTAAGTTTTAAAGGACATTGTTTTTGTCTACTCGGGACCCTAAAAAGAAAGATCACAATCGTCTTGGATCCAGCCTTACCTTATAAGACCATAATAGGAATTACCGATAGGCCTACTATAAGTAAGAAATTCATCAAACTAGTAAACACCTTTAACAGCTTATGTTTAGGCTTATTGGCATCAATCGTAGAATGTAAGTTGATACCGAATGCAGCTCCCTACTCAACCACCATAAGTGAATAAGTGAACAATTTCAAATTAATTTAACATTTAACCTACTATCAGCAAAACGTCCCACAAAATTGAGAAATTGTTGGAAAATGGTAGATCACTTATGACCCAGAGGGATCAAGTTCGAAACCATTTTAAAACTGTAAGTTAGGTAAGTTAGTCATAAGTTGATCAGACTGCAGAAGTGCAAGAAAGTTTCATGAACAAGCTTCTAACACTTATTGTGGAGGCGTGGTCTTCAGCAAGTGACAGGATGATCCTTAACGTTTTAACTACTATACCGAGTTCCGTTTTGAGGCAGAGTTGACAACAGCAACAGAGCAGAGTCCATTGAAGCGAAGGTTCACTTGAAACTTCGCTGTGGAAGAATCAAGTCACCTCAAAATGACACTTTGCATCGAGGATAAAAAGTTGAAGTGTAGTAGTGATCAAACTTATGTGTAACAGTCGTCACCTACAGACCATGAATCCACTACAGAATATGATATCTAATCGAACCTAACTGGCAAAGCAGGCTGTGTGTGTGCAGGCGGTAGGCCTATATCTGAGAATGTAAGATATTTAACCAATAAGTTAAATGCTACTTTTTAAGAAATTGTGAGGCGAGCTATCTAGGTAAGTAGGTTAGTTATAATTTTTATGTCAACACAACCGCAGAATAACAGAAAATACATTTTAGACCAATAGGCTATCAGATTTATGAAGATAAAGTGTGTAAAACTCCCATGCAGTCTTCCAGTGTGCTAGAAAGATTAAGTTAGTTAGTGTCACGGCAGTTAAAAATGAATAAGACTATTTCTAGTTTTAAAACCTCAAAAAAGTTAACTGTACATGTAACATATAACTAACACTAAAAAGACTGACAACTGGCAAGACTGACAAGGGACTGGCGTCGTACTGTAATACAGCTACTAGGTGGTCACGAATTGTGGATATTTAAATAGACATGCACTGTGGATGCGATACTCCCTGGTGAGGATAAACGTCCGCACTAGTCAGTAATATGACGATCCGCAGTACTATCCTGATAATTATACCAAATTTGTTAATTAACTTTTATGGCAAAAATGTGGTTTGGATTCAACTATAAACCTCAGGTCCCTTAGTTGCCATCAGCTGTATGGGGCTATTAATTAACAGCTGTGTCTAAGGAGCATGTCGGCCTTAGTCACTAACAAGACTACAAGAGCATTAGTTCCATTAAAAACAAATGTAGGAATACCTACATTCGTATGGTTGCCATTTCCCAAGAAAGTATTTAAGTATTAACAAAACAAACAATTAATGTAATTATTAACAAAATGTCCGTCTCAGAAGCCCTGCGTTAGTGTCTTTTTAAGCGGGGTCTCACAGGGCGAGGGTTTCGGTTTGTGTGTTTCTAAGCGAGGTCCATTATTTTTCAAATGGGGTCTCACAGACCGGGGGTTTCGGTTAACGTCAGCCGGAGTAGGGTTTCGGTATTAGTGTTAAGTACAGTAAATCACAAGATATTTCTTTGTGATATGGCTGAACACCTAACAAGAACATTGAGACAACCTCTCATAGATAATTAAAAATTCACCCCAGATTTCAGGGACAAGCCTTCATTCAATTGTACTTTGACATAGTTTTGCGCGTTGCATTCCACACAAGTTAATAATAAAGTAGGCCTATTCACACTGAAAAAGGGGCGGCCTACTCTTGCTCGAGTGCTTGACACGTCAGAAATACTATTCAAGGAAGCCAAGGCATGGTTATCAGCCAACAACCAGCTGAATGAGGATAAGACGCAAAAAATTGTGTGCTCCTTAACCCGATATCGCCAGATTGAATACAAAGTCAATCAGCCCGGTTTCACTAGCCTATCTACCCCAAACTGACATGGGCTGAACAAATTGGGTTTGTATGTAAGAGGTTGTATCCCCACATTAGGCTATCTACTGGTGGTATTTTTAATTAAACAACCTATCCGGCATCAAATCAAATAATCTTTATTCATTATTGAAACAGTCGGTCTCAGTGGAGAACAAGATAAAAGGCCTAAGGTTAGCATAATTTAGAATTTCATAATTATCTTTAGACCTTATTCTACTCGAACCAACACCAAATAGACCCAGGCCTACTTGATCGAACCCACTAAGAGCCTCCTGGACTTGATAGGCCTATTTAGGGGCGGTTCACGAGTCACGGGTTTATATCATAGTAAGTTATGATAAACTACATCAGTTTCCTGATAAAAATATTTTGGAAAATAAAAAAAAAAATAATAGGTAATAAGTTTGCGCTCAATGAAATTGTATAAATTATAGGCCTATAAATATTTGAAAATAGCCACTTTGTTCTAAATTTTATGAGGATTACAAATATATAATAATATAAGGAAGTAGATTTGCAAATAAATAAGTTATGGGCAAAAACAGATTTCAGTACATAGCGTTTAGCTAAGAATGCATAGCCTAACCATAGCTAGGAATCTGGCTGATAATTTACATCAATATCACTACCTACTTCTTCAGGATCATCAACCAGCCCTTCAAAATCACTTAAATCTTCTTATAATGCACCACGTAGGCCTATATCACTACTTTTGATTTTTAACACTAAAACAATGATAAACGTAATAAAACACATCAGTCATCGGTCCGAGGTTAACAAAGCTGTTTACAAATACGCACGTCAGCTGTCTGCTACAATATTTTCGGAACTAAAATGAATAGCGCTTAGAGACAGACCTCCGGAGAAAGCTCTGAATCAAACAAAAAGAACGATACCTAACTCAATCCAGTTCAATCCGATTCAGTCAGTCATAGAGCCTTCGCCGTAAACGATGTTCGTGTGTCAAAAATCGACAAGTGACACTACACAAAGTGTGTCGTGAGTCGATTTTTCGACAAGTGACGCTCGGAGGGTTAAAGCGGTCGAGATGACTAAGATTCCCGGGTCTGAAAGGGTTATTAATTTCATAATTCAATTATCAATCAAGTAACTTAAAACTTTAGTATAAAATGAATTTAAGTGCAAGTTCACAACCTTTTTATGCAATATCAGTAAACACTCTGTATACTGTAATAATAATAATTTATCACGTCATCCTATTGTTTTGGAACTCGTCGACCGCGAGCAGCTGCTCGGCAGGTAGCCCACTCGGCTGTTGCCAACCTTAAAACGAAAGTTCCCCGTCAAATCCCTGCTGTTGAGCAACGGTCAGCGTTGGTCTCGGCTAAGCTTGATCTCGGCTAACGCTCTATGTCGTGAACCCATTTTTTGGCTGTCGGTTAAAATTGGCCGAGAACAACGATAACCGCGGGCCACGGAACCCCGTACTCGTGAACCGCCTCTTAAAGTTATAAATCAGGCCTAAGTTAGCCTTGGTTGGATTATCGTCAAATTAGTAGGTATCTGACCATCAACTTGAAAGTCATTGCTTGTTTTAAACTACTACATTGGTCTTAAGGAAATGGCTATAATTTTATACCAAGAATGATAGGTCTATGATAGAGCCTATCCCATTCTGACGTGACCTTAAGGATGAGTAAGGTTTTGCATAAGAACGTTTTTCAGGCATACTTAGTGAGATGAAAGCAAATCATTAACAATCCGAGAGCATTGTTAGATATAAAAATGAACTGATTACAGTATATTTGTTATTTGTCTAAGTATATCTCACTCACCCATCAAAATCCTCATCTGCTTCTTCCCAAAAAGCCGGGTTAAGACACTGGATATTGTAAGCCCCATGATTTCGACAAACAATCAAGTCAAGGAAACTTTATCAGACGTTTCGATAATCTTTTAATACTTTTAATCCACTAAAATATCAATTATGCCACGTAGATATTATAGCATTTCAAACTTCGATTAGGTTATCTTCAATGGCAGTTTCAATTTGTCACCACCGTACTCGCACTCGCAGTAGTCAGTCAGTCAGTCCAACCAACCAAATCAAATCCAACACAGTTCCTCGTCCAACGCAAATGTGTCATCACCAAGGTAGCCAACAAAACTCAGTTCAAAAAAAGTTTTAGATACATTTGAAGAATACTATATAGCAATATTTGTAACCGTTAATTTTATTTACTTATGAAAAACTGACATGAATTTTGATTGATACTGAATAGACAATGACCATGTAAAATCATGTATCCTCTCGTGTTTCGTGTTCGGTAAACATAGAGTGTGCTGATGTCAATCTAAACTAGCCTCCAATGCCGGTATTTGTATTATTTAGGTTGTGTTTAAAAAGGAGAGTGGGAATGAGCGACGTGAAGCTGGTCCACCCATTCCCGCACACATTTTTAAAATGTGTACAAAAAAGTGTGCTCTTTTAATAATTATGATATAATCAATTGTATTTGGGAGGGCCAGAATCATGGCTGGCCCGCCCATTTCAGCTACTGAACTATAAACCATACCAAAAAACTGTGCTGAAAGTGTGCTCACAGGAATCATTAATCAAACAATTGTGCCACCCCCGTTGCTAAACAAATAACCCCTAACTGGTAAGGGTAATCAAATGACCCAGCCCGCCCATTTCAGCTACAGATCTATAAACCATGCCAAAAAACTGTGCTGAAAGTGTGCTCAAAGGAATCATTAAGAAAAAAAGTGTGCCGCCCCGTCACTAAACAAATAACCCCTACTTGGTAAGGGCAATAAAATGACCCAGGCCACCCATTTCAGCTACAGATATATAAATTGCGAGTCCCATGCCTCACTTTAAATTTATGTTTCCTAAAATGTTACACTCGCTTAGCTTAGTAGTTAGAGCGGGCCGTGACCATAATAGAGTGTGTTATTTATATAAATTGTCTAAGATCACAAACAACATTATATACATTACAAAATCTAGCTTTTAAAAGTAGGGGGAGTCCTATAATAAAGCTGTTAACTTTAATTAATCATTAAATAGGTAAATAAAAACTATTTAAAAAGATCCGTCAGGCTGGAAACCACCTAAAGTGTGTATGTAAATTTTATTAAATACAGTATTAAAAAATAGGTAAGTTTCATGATAAATTAAAATATGTTAAACAAAACTCCTTTCGACCAAAAGCTGAAATAAAAAGTTACATAATGCTCCTTTTCGTATGTAAACACTTTTATTTTCTTGAAATTTGAATTAAAAACAAAAATAATATGACATTTAAAGTTGCAGTGGTGCCATGGCTAATCATTCAATCTGAAGCAATTAAATAGTTTACAGGCTGCTGGGGTTGGAATGGTTTATAGATCTGTAGCTGAAATGGGCGGGCTGGGTCATTTTATTACCCTTACCAGTTAGGGGTTGTTTGTTTAGCAATGTGGTGGCACACTTTTTTTTCCTAATGTTTTCTGTGAGCACACTTTCAGCACAGTTTTTTTTTTGTATGGTTTATAGTTCAGTAGCTGAAATACAATTGATTATATCATAATGATTAGAAGAGCACACTTTTTTAATAGCCGTTATAAAGAGCACACTTTTAGCACACTTTTTTGTATACAATTAAAAAAAGTGTGCTGGAATGGGCGGGCCAGCTTCACGTCACTGTGGAAATGGCCTATCCCGGCAATGTTAAATTGGCCATCTTTAGGTACACTTTTCTTCAAAAGTTGTAAAGCTATGACTTTCAAAATCGTTGGCTATAATTATCAACACTTTATGTATAAACAGACCCAATTTCAGAATTTTCAATTAAGTATTTTTTTTTACCAGTAAACAATTTTTTTGTAAGACACAAAAAAGTTTACAAATTTTACAAGACATAAATGTATTCTTCAAACTAGCAAAGTGACAGTAATAAAAATGGGTCTAAATGTTACTTATAACAAAACAATTATGTATACAAAATTTAAAGTCTCTAGGTCACTTAGTTCCAAAGATAATTATGTGTAACTTTTTTTATAAAAAAAGTTGAACTTTCGGAAAACACGGTGAAAACACCATAATTTTAAAGGGAATTAAAAAGGAGAACAACAATCAGCAAAAACCAAGTTTGTGTAAATAAAAAAAATATCGGTCTGGCTCCCCTTTTAAACTCCCTGTATAATCATCATCTGCATCATGAAATCAAAAAACTAGAGCTAAAATTTAAAATATATATAGTATGATGGTTAAATAATGTAAAAGATTGCAATTGGAAAAAAAATTATATAATGTTATATTCACATTAAATTTGTTAATATGTATTTAGCTATGTGAAAAAAATCGTCAATATAAGCCCAAGCACTATGTGAAAGGAAATATGTGTTGATATATCGCATTGCGTAAATAACAATAATTTTTTTATTTTTACAAGCCAGGGGGTTAAATTCTGGCTGCAAACTTTTGAGCTGCACAAGTTCAATAAATTAAAGGTGGGACTAACCGTATATTTTCACGGTTGTGAATTTAATCAGAACACACCAAATTAATTATAATACCTAGAGTGTACGGGCCTGAATTTAACCCCCAGACTTTTACCCCTTCATATTTCAGCTCAAAATGTACGACCCGGAGTATTAGTTTTATTATCTGCACAGGGGGTAAAAATCCCAAGGTAAAAATCTGGGGTAAAATTCCGGGGGTAAAAATCCGGGCCGTACATATACAGGTTGTGTAAACGCTAGTTATATGGACAGGAGGTAAAATTGCGGTTTTATTGCTATTCTAATTTATCACGCCCTGTCTAGTTCCATTAGACTCTTAAATCCGCAGGGGTAAAATCTAAAATCCCGCCAGTGAACAAACTTTAGAGCACTCAGATTACTACGTCATAGTAAAGTCAGCTTTGCCCAAGGGGCAAAATTCCATGGGGATAAAATTCCGGCTACCCCACCTACTTTACACTTTACTACACTTACACTATAGTAACAGTAATGAGGCAATCATAAGCCACTCATCGTCCACAGGGAAGCGACTTGCGGCTTTACAAAAATTTTAATGCAACCTAATGGAAAAGACCAAACACCGTCTTCGAGGCAATCTTGAAGGGTGCCGTATTTCCCCCAGACGTGGGTGAGGCGGACAGTGGGGCCAGCGGACAAAACTGGGGAATTATCGCGTTTTGCCTCCATGTGCCCAGTTATCTTTCAACCACACCTAAACTACCAAAGCAATTTAGCTCTGATTTTGTAGGTTGATAGCTAAGAGGCTATGTTTGATCTATAATAGCTAATAAACCAATTACAGTAACAATTTGAAACAAAATAGTTATTTGTGTAACTAGTGAGCAAGGTGGAACTTTGCTGCACACGAGATAAATGTTTACGCACGAGCCTGCGGCTGGTGTGACTTGTGCAAGGGGGAGATAAAATAAGCTGCTTGAGAAGCACTCCAAGCAGTCAGTTGTCTGTCAGCCGATCTTACATAGTAGTATGAGCCCTACAGGGCAGGGAAGCTAACATTAAAATTATACAAAGCAGTCTAAATAATACTGGTGAGTGTGGAGTACCCCATTTATTTGATATATTTAGTAAGAAGGCAATTTATTATTTCTTTCAGTTTTTACTTAGTCTTACTAAGTCAATATTATATTTGATTTTGTCTTTTACCCAAAATTACATGACAAACTTTTCCATAATAAGTTGCCTACCCCAGGTCTCGTTGCTTAGCTGTTTACTTGTCTTAGGTAATTTAATGTTATTGTTTTCCTAGAAGCGGAGCGGAACACCATGTTAATTTCTTTTTGGCTCTCCGCGTTCCTCTCTCCGCTTCTGCGCCTAGGAAAACCCAGCTTAATCTTGAGATAGCTCTGGGATGTCGATGTAACAAAAGGTTAACTAATATAAAAAAATTAATAAAATAAAAAAACAAACAACTTCATTTTGTAATGTAAAAAATATTTATTGGTTTTATCGTTTTATGTAGTGAACAACTGAACAAGCACAATAATTAAAGTCTTATAGATTTTTAACTGCCATCAAGGACCAGTCCATATCCCTGAGTACACTCACACTTGAAGTGGATAAGAAACAATCCCTCCTTTCAAACTCACTTGGTTTTAAAAGTTAGTTTTTTTTTTAATTAAGTTCACCAAATTTGTTTATTAAAACAAGCTTAGGATAAATCTAGTAAGCTTTAGGCCACAAGAAATTTGTTTACCATTGTGTAATCCATCCAGTTAATAATTATTAGCCCATTCTTTTTATGTGGTGATAGGCGACGGAAGTCTTTTGCTGGACTTTAAAGTGGAGCAAGACTTAATGTTTGACCATGTTTGATCAAAAGTTTTTTCCGATTAAGTAGATACTATCAAATAGTCAGAAAAAATTATCCAACAATTTTTAATTTGTATGCATGCTCATTTCTATGTGTTGGTGAAAATAAAGTTAACTATTCATATTCATTCATTATTGAGTATATAAAGTATGACACGACACACACTAAAAATAGACACAAATTATTGGTTTGGCAAGAAACATTTATTAAGAAACAAGTATAGCAGTAAAAAGACCAAACATGACATTTCTTGTTTGAAAATATTTCAGTCAATTTATTTCATCATGGAATGTTCTAATTTAAATATCAAATACATTTTATATTTGTTCTTAAGCTACAATGTACTGAATTCTGTTATGCATTTAGGACACCAAACAAAATTACAAAGTCAAAATAAAATACTGTTTAAGATTTATTCAAGTACAAGAAAAGCCTCCGTTTGTAGTTTATTCGGGAAGGTTTCCAGCAAAAACTAAAAATTGTAGATTCAAAATACATAAAAAAATTTTAATAATTTTTAAATTGTGGTTTTAAAAAATACATAAAATATTTTACAAATAATTAAAGAGACTAATTATGTTTAATACAACAAACCATTAAATGGAACTGGTTGAAGATAATTCATTGTAAATTACATATTTAAAAAGCCCTACATTAAGTTGGAGAAGGTTAAATAAGAAAACAAAGCTGCATGAAAAATTGCTTTCTTTTAGTGACAAAACACTGAGCATATCCATACAGTCAAATGATAAAGTTATATTAGTGGTGTTGTGGACCAGCGATGCATATAAATTATTATACATTCCATTCAATACATCCAACATTTTAAGCAAAATTATATTATTTACAGTGCATTCGTCAAATTTGACATTTTTATTATAATCTTATTATCGATAATAAAATGACACAGTGACTCTTGCCTAACATTGCTCGTCTTTCGAATTGTTCATATATATACATGTATACATATAAATACACAAGCATGATTATTGTATATATATACATGTATGTATATAGATATATAAAACATATAGAATATTATTATTTTACAGGATTGAGTTTGGTTTGATCGAACATAAAACGTTTATCGGAATGGAAGGGGGAGCGTTGGTTTGGTCCTCGGTAAAGTGCCACACCGATACGTTACATCGATTATCCGACACATAGACCACATCGATACATCAACGGGAGCTTCATCTTGACAATTTGGTGCAACATGGAAGACATTAAAATCAGACATTCACAAATCATATAAACGACTCTATTAAATCAGAAACAGTGGTCAGATGAGTTGCAGAAAGTGATGTGTTTGACTATGTCCAGAGGGTAAGGCCGGACCACACACATACCCGTATTGCTATTCACATTTAGTTATTATATAACATTCATTCGTTTACGTTAAGAAAAGTCACGTCTTACAAGATGTTACATTACATTCTTAAGATCTACTTTACATATCGGTTAGAGGCATTGCGATTCATACAAAAGGCGTGGGGAAAGCCTCTTCCCGCAAATGCTTAAAAATGCTTTAGGGTGCCACTTGGAATAACCTAATATTAAAATAACGCTAAAACGAATAAACACCTATAAACAAAATAGTTTCGTTGATTTTCTTTCCTGTACACAGATTTGTTAAGAAGTTTTTAATGAAATAGAAAACGATTTAGATTCAGGCTACCGACCCTTCCTAGGTATAACAATTATTATCAACGCGAGGAGACGTACAACTTACGTAATAACTGTTTACTTGGAATGCTACAGTTTTTGAGGAATGTAACAACTACCGGACCACGTTACAGATAAAACACAATTAAAACAGCATTTGTGCACAGATAGTCTGACATTCAAACAACTAAACATACATATCCCTGAGACGATGTTCATTAATTGCTTCGAATCTGATAAATCACTTACTACTTATGGAAGTGAGTAAGTCCTCGACACTAATCTATCTAACATGGCCCAGGTACATTAATATTTTGCGATAAACGGTGGATGTATCAATTTAAATGTTTTTGGACAACAGGCAAGATGAAGGCTTATTTTAAGTAGGGGTTTTCAAATTTATTCGCTTCACTGGACATAGTTTGTTCGATAATAAAATCTTACACAAAAGGTTTATAAATTATTTTTTTACAATGATAATATAATAAAAAATTATCATTCAAAAGCTCGTTTGTGTTTATAAAAAAAATCTTAAAACTAGTTAATTAAGTACAGTATTTACAGAAAGAATACAAATAAAAGGAACTAGGTATATTATAATAAAAGAGCTGTATTGCTTGATTTACAAACTTTATCATATTCTGTTAAAATAAAATCTAGTTTACATATACATTTCGAGAATCAACCTCGTTAAAATATTATTTGAAATTACGTTAATCTATCTCATGCGATTGAGTCGAGACATGCATTTGTAAAGACTTTACAAAAACTAATATCAGTTGGTAACAAAATACATAATTGATATTAATCTCGAGAAAATATATAATAAAAATATAGCAAAAGCGTAAAACTTATTATAAATTTATTGCTATATTTGTCACCGATAATAAACATATCTTAAGAACTAAAGATAGAGAATTATCTCGAATAGGATAAAATATTATAATAAGTATAAGTGTCGATGCGTAAACTACAGGTCAGTTGACCAAATGGTTTGCTTGGGTGTTGTGGACACGGCACAAATGAGCTTATGAATGAAATGAGATTTCACCGTTTCACAATACATACACAGATAATAACTGCTATTAGATAATTTGTCATTATCTAAAAAAACATAGTTTTACATCGATACAGTGGTTTAAATCGGTACCATTTTGATACGAGGTTGAGAAAGAACGGTTCATGTAAATCGCAAACATCCAAAGTATTAAATTTGATAAACATTTCAAGCTTCAAACAACACCGATGATGATTATTATTATATATATTTTTTCGACAAAGATGACCCAAAACAATTAAGTACAGATAGAAAATATATCGAACTTCCTACAACCACCCAAACACACCACACACTCATCGGATGTCAAGAGACATTTGTTCTTTCCACTAGTTGTTCGTTTGGGACTCACACGACACTTTCAGCGGATTCATTCTACCGAGGCACTTCGGGGGAATATTTCCTGTCATGATACTTCTTCACTCATCATTCGTTTGAGCAATGTAAAAAGAGAAGAGATGGGCTCAAGGGTTCGATTCCATAATGTTGTGAACTTGTTCCAATTTAAATGCCAGTCTTTGCTTTTGAGAAAATTCATCTTCTTCAAGGGTTACACTTAACTGTTCATTGTATTTCATGGCATAACTGTACAATTCTTGGAGTGCACAATTTGTGTTGAACTCTGTTGAGTGAGCCTGCAAAAAATATTAAATTAATATAGCACAATACAGTATACAAACAAAAATAGTATCTAAACAATATTTGAGACTTCTGTATTATTTTCGCAGAATAGAATGTTAAGTTTAAGGAGCAAACGCTATACAGTAGACTACTATCTAATAGATAACTATCTAATCTTCGGCTATCCAACCTTCATTGCAGACGATTTATCTAGAAAGACCAAACATAGTCCAAACACTGATCTAAGATTGCTTTCTTTATATTTGTTACAAATATTGATTTGACTGAGAAAAGATGGATTGCAGAAACCCTTGAGTGACATGTGAGACTCACCCTTGACTCCTCAGCCAGCATGGCTCCCATATCTTGGTCTGAGATGGCCGGCATCATCTTGATATCCGAGTAGTAACGCTCCACCCACTCCTTGTACACTGGGATATCCTTGGCGTACAACAACTTGGAACTGGGAGAATCCTTGCCTGTGAACACCAAGATTGGGACATTTAAAACATTGAATAATCAGCGAAGCAATCAAGGGTCTGAGGAGCAGAAATCATGGTTTGGATTTCAATATTTTTTTCCAGTGAGGTAAATATAACATGTACAGCATATAATAACATGTATAATTGAAAGTGTAATTACATAGCTACCCAGTGAGGTAAATATAAAAAGTAAATACATGTGTACTGACAAAACAAAACATATTGAAAGTGTAATTACATAGCTAGTTATATCAACATTCATGCTGCCAGGGCCGCAGCTACACATATTTCTAGGGGGGGGGGGGGTTGGGCAAGTCCTCAATTTGCCGCCCTTCCACCATGCAACTGTGCATTTTTTCTAATTGCCAATGGTATTCTACTGTCAGTCTTAACACGAGGCACACACTTTTTATTTAAGAAAATGGCCCAAAGGTTCAATGATAATTTCATATTAGGTTATTAAAAATTTATTAATTAAAAAAATTGGTGTATTATTATGTAATTCTTAAACCTGTAAGTACAATTTGTATAAGACCAAATAAAATAAATTCTTTAATATTTGGTTATTAAATTACCGTGAACATACAGCCATAGATTAGGCCATTAATATACAGGGTGAATTTTAAATGAGTTCCCCCCCTACTTTTTTCTACATTTCTTAAGATATCAACTTCGGACCACGTCAGATCATTGTAGTGTAGTAAGTACTTCGTTTTGACTGGATAAACATTTTTGGCCGCCATCTTGGATCCGCCATATTGGATACAAAATTTTTTTTTCAAATGTAAAGGTAGGGTTGTGACCCATTGTTTCAAACTAGAATTTTACGCTGATTACACTGCCGCAACTAGTTTTAAAAAATCTTGATCCGTTCTAAAGTTATGAGGACTTTTTATAACTTTATTTTTAGCCCATTTTAACATTGTGCATTTACAAACTAAGACCATAATCTCAAAATAGTGCTAGATAAAGATAAATATACACCACCATTCATTGTCGACCTATTATCACTTGGTTATGACGGATTAATTTTTTTCGGCCGCCATCTTGGATCTGCCATTTTGAGATGTGATAAATTAATTTAAATATGAAGGTGGTGTTGTGACCCATCATTTTGAACTACTTTTTTATGCTCAACTCAGTGCCGCAATCCGTTTTTGTTTCTCAGGCTTTCTTGATGAAATATTAAAATTATCTTACTTAAATTTCCAATATTTCAAAAAACAAATATGAAAATGCAAAACTGATTGCGGCATTAAATTCAGCATAAAAAAGTAGTCTGAAATGATGGGTCACAACACCACCTTCATATATAAATTAATTAATCACATTTCAAAATGGCAGATCCAAGATGGCGGCCAAAAAAATACATCCGTCATAACCAAGTGATAATAGGTCGACAATGAATGGTGGTGTATACTTATCTTTATCTAGCACTATTTTGAGATTATGGTCTTAGTTTGTAAATGCACAATGTTAAAATGGGCTAAACATAAAGTTATAAAAAGTCCTCATAACTTTAGAACAGATCAAGATTTTTTAAAACTAATTGCGGCATTGTAATCAGCGTACAATTCTAGTTTGAAACAATGGGTCACAACCCTACCTTTACATTTGAAAAAAAATTTTGTATCCAATATGGCGGATCCAAGATGGCGGCCAAAAATGTTTATCCAGTCAAAATGAAGTACTTACTACACTACAATGATCTGACGTGGTCCGAAGTTGATATCTTAAGAAATGTAGAAAAAAGTAGGGGGGGAACTCATTTAAAATTCACCCTGTATAAAATTCTTCAATAATTTGATTATATTAGATTTTTACTTGATTTTTAGCAGCAATCGTCTTGATTAGGTCAGAAAATGGAACTTTTGTCACTCTTACACATTTAATTGAGATGATACTTTTGCTGAGCTTTGTCTGCTAGCAGTACACTATCGCCGAATATAGGAGAGCACGATAGTGTACCCAGTCTGCTCGTGTGCGGTCGGGATAATTCGCCTCGCCATGATTCGTGCTCCCATCCCTGAACCTCACCACCGTGTTCATATAAATATTTCCTTAAAAGCCCTTTACATTGTATTGGCTAGACCACTTAAGTACTAAACAAAATAACAAGTTTTGTATTATAAGGTTAAAAAAAATTACAAAGCAACCTAAATTTTGCCGCCCCCCAAAACTTGCCGCCCAGGGCAAACGACCCCCACTGCCCCCCTAACTGCGGTGAGTTTCCAGCTCAAAGGATGATCACAATGTTTGGATACGCCTATGTGCGAGTTGTCCTGATGTCTGGTTGTAATGTAATATCTTTGAACCTTTATTTTTGACATGGTTTTGTTTAATATTTGATGTTACAGTATTTAGTTTTCCATTGAGGCCTACATTTCTATAGAGAAACTAACAGTTTTAGTCTTTAAAATTGACAAAAAAGTGTTATGTTGTATTATTAGTAGGCCCTCCTGTTGTTTCTTTGTTTTGTCAAACTAATGCTTTGAACTATAATACAAGTATGACATGTTTAGTACTTAAATAAAAACATTGGGAAATTAATTAGCTGAAAATTTGATGAACAGATTGAAAACTTGAGTTACATTGAAATACTGAGGTAAAATGAAAAAGTACAGTACATGATGTTGATTATTAACAGTTTTAAACTCCACTGAATATTTGAAATATGTTTATGACAATTCACCTACTTATATCAATAGTTTGTGATACTGATTTAAAATGATAAATAAATAATTAGCAAAGCAGGGAGCTTAATTATTCAAGAATGGTTCTTTGTAATTTAGTTTATAGTTAGTTCACAGCAAATACATAATTTATAATTGTTTAGTTGTTTATTGAGTAGTAAATAATCTTAATGTAACCTTGTCCATCATGAAAGCAGACTGTGAGTAAAATACAAATCTTGAATCCTATCACAATGAACCAAAAATATTAGAATATAACACAATTTTTCCAACCAACTAAGATGGTATTTACCTAGCCTGTGATCAGAAGTAGAGCAGGAGTCCATGAATGTCTGGGCCACTACGGAAAGACAAGAGTCTACGATGTTCGACTTGTGTATGTCAAACACAAAGTTGGGGTTCTTTATAAGATTCACCCAAAACCGCAATGGTAAGCTGCAACAAACAAAATACAACTTGTTTTCCTTAAGAAAAAGAAAACCGACTAAAATAGCGTAATTTATTCTAAATTATACTGCTCTGCCAAAATTGTATGTAATAAAACGTCTCAAATCCAGGTCAAAGTAATTATAAAGCTTTGCTTGTTACAGTACACCTGTGCAACTGGAGCTTTGACCTAATAATGATGAATCTAAAACCTAACCTAAAATCGTCACACAAGTTCATAATTTAATTACACGTTGTGATTGTACATACAAACTCTCTGGATACTGTGAATTTGTTCTATTGTTTGACAGAATAATAGAACATACAGTAACATAAGAGTATACAATCCCTATTTTTTCTATGTTTGGCCTTTGTGCTCGGCTTCTATTTAAGACTGGTGTCGCGGAGTGTTAGGTTTGTTCTAATTTAACTAAATATATGAACGTGAAAAAGAAGTCTTATTTTTGACAATTCAAGTATTTCAGTTTTTGTTAGCACAATCTTGTGGCTATTAGTTTAACTTGTCTAAACTAACATTATTTTCTTTTTATCATCACAACATATGGTTTTAATAACATGTGTTAAAAACTGTCTTTTTGGAAATGTTATGGCTTGGCCACAGGAGACTTTATAACAAATAAGAAATTATTTTTTAAAATGACATCTTTTGTTACATTCAAACATTTTTGACGACAGTGAAACTTAGATAATTTCAAACACAGATGAGACCAGTGTAAAATTCAAACAATATAGGTCTAGAACAAATTTGGATTAGAAAAGATTGTTATTAAAAGTTAAGATAATTTAAAAGATACCCTTTAGATTGCACAACTGTGCTCTAAACTTGTGTAAGTAAATTTAAGGGTTTATTACATCTCTGCTATTTTTCAGATAGAGTCCAAGATTTGTACATTGGTTTGACTTTGATGAAAATATTGTTGCTTGATTTTACAAGTGTCAACGGTGTCTAAACTTACACGATAAACTCAAAGGTAAAAATAATAGAAGTACTCAGAGATGTGTAGGGGTTCAGAGTCAGAACAACAACTGATGGAGAGTAGTGCACAAAACAAGGGTTGGCATGTAGAGTGGGCTAGCAGGCGACCGACCAATTACAAAACAGTTTTGCCAGTAATGGAATGGCAAAGGAGAAGTTGAGGAAAGAATGGCCTTGACTGAATTATGTAGTGTGCAGTAATAGGCCATATTGCAACATCCTGCGGTGTTTCGATGCCATTTAATCATCGCATTGATCTTGTAAAACCCCAGTTGCCATTCACCAATGGTAAAACAATTTGAATCATCCAAAACTATTTTCAAAATTCCAACGGTATTTTGACATTGATTATATATATAACAGTCCTAGAGACCGGGAGAAAAATTAGAATTAAAGAAGTTTTTAAAATTAGGGAAGTTTGAATCAAGCATGTTCCACTGTATTTATTATTATTATACAACTGTTGTCATCAAATACCTGTTGCTTTTCCAGGTGTGGACGACCTCCGGATCAGTGATGCTGTGCTGAAGAGCTTGGTCGTCCAGGAAGTCAAACATGTACTTGATGGCTAGCGGCAGAGCACTGCCTCTATGAGCTGTGCTGAAGATTGTCTCAAACAGGTCATCCACAAACTTTTGTAAAGTTCCCTACACAAACGTTACAATGTGTGTGAGACTCTACTAATCAATGTTGACTTTCTCCAGGTATTCATACACTGATGGGCAATAAGAAGGGAAGTGCTTTATTTTAAACAATTGCTTGCATTAAAAAAACATATTTGACACACAAAACAATAGTGTGTACATCCGCTTGCTTGGTTTAAGGTTTTACATGTCACTCTACTGCAAAAATAAACAAATAACACAATTTTAAAATTCTTAAGCACTTTCTTTCAGTTAATACAGAGAAACACATACTATATAAATTTATAAAATCTATAAAATGTTAAGACAGTTTCATTCTAATGAAGATTGCTCAGGTTAAACCTATGAAACTATAACAAGTATAGTTGTGGTAAAGTTATCTTATTTTTGTATTTATAAAGGGCTAATGGAAAAGAGTAGAGGAAACATGGATAATACAACTTGGTGGTCATTGTGTTTACCTTGGTGGCGAGTAACCTAGTGAGATAAATCTCAGACACCATCTTGTTTCCTCGCTCTCCCTCCTTCTGTGCATCCGTATCGTGGTGTTTTACAAGGTGCCACACCTGAAAATATCAAATGGTTTAGTATTTGAGGTATTTAGTAATGTTTCCTGAAATGGACTCTCCTTTAAAAATACTTCAAGAATAAAATATTGGAGTTTATACATTTTCGTGTCTGCTTCAAAGCCTATCACATGTTCAAGCAACAAATTTATGGAAAATTCCCATGGGGTTTGGTGCTTCTTGTTTTATATCTCCTGCGGTCGTGTAGATATCATCGTCTCCCAAGGTCAAAGAAACTTGATCATCATTATTCCTCGAGCCAGACGAAATCCTGAATATTTCCAGCGGTTTGTTAGACATCATCGCCTCCCGCAGTCACGGAAACGTCATCATAGCCTTCCACAATCGCAGCAAAATCCTAGACATCTCCCGCAATCATGTAGATATCACCATCGTCTTCCACGATTACGAAATCGTTATTGATGTCATCTGTGTTCGCGGCAAAAGCGTGAATATATTGACACCGCGAACTTCCTAAACTATTTAAAGACATAGTCATATATTTAAGGATAAATCCCGTACATTCATGGCCAGCCCAAAATGAAGTACAATTCCCGTTTTTTTCTTTTCGATTTCCGGATTGGTAGAAACCCTGCAAGTGTCAGTTTTCTTGATCGTAATGGGATGCTTTCCAATTGTCGAAGAAGGAATTTAGTCCTTGAAAACTTCTTGGTTACATAATCACTTAATTATCACCCTTGGAGGTTTTAGGTACAAACAAACTAGGCACGTTAAAATGCTAAACATATGCTACTATTAACCAATAAAAAGGGCGGACGGGGTTTTTCAAAGTTTTTTTTTATAAGACCAGGGCCCTGTTTCATAAAAATACTAGTCTAGTATTTACTAGTCCATAGACTAGTAATACTAGTGTATTTTACAAGTCTACGTTTCAAAAACCTACTAGTGTAAAATACTAGTTACTAGTGTAGGGACTAGTATTACTAGTGGTTTTTACTAGTGTAGACAGCAATGTGTTTCATAAAGTTTTACTCTTGTAAATTACACTAGTAAATACTTGCTATTTTCTACCAACATCTCTTCACCCGTATTATTTGAAGTAGACTAGTATTTTTGGAAAGAGAGCTATTTCATTACTCACATCATTAAAAAAAATGAATTATTAAGTTCTTTTTGCAAGTGCGAATTGGCTCACGAATAGATCTGTGAGTGCTAAAATGATAATTATTAGATATAAATTACAATCAATAAATGTGGCGTGGTACAAAATGAGTGAAATTCAATTTTATAATGTATGTACAATCGCCCTATTAGAATAATTATGATCAAGTTATCAATTTCTGTGAATTTTTAGTCTAATTTTACTTGAGTTAAATTTCATGGTTATATCAACTATTTAGCTATCACAGAGAAAAAATTTTTAAGCTTTGATACTTGATAGGAACCAAATTAAAACCGCAAATCGTTTTGAATACAAAGATGTACAAAAATGTATTAATCAGATTATTTTACACCCAATTAAGGCTCTCGGTTTTATTTAAAGACATTTTAATAGGAAATAATAGTAAGGCAATTTTAAAAAGGAGTTGCATTGTATTTTTTGAGGTGCTTATTATTTGCTTCCGTAAATATCTAAAACCCTGTGATGTACTAACAATTTTGTAGACCTATATTTGATTTTTGGGCGTTGAACTTAACTGCTTATCATAAAAACATTACTTTCAATCCATTTTGGTATTCTGAATTTGTTATTCAAAGTAATAAAAAAATAGATGTTGATTAGAGCTGTTATTTTAATGTAAAAACATGTAAAAGTTTAATTAATGCAATAAAAAGTAGAGTGCAACAGAAGCTGCAGAAGAAATAAGGCAAGAAGTCTCCTGTATTATCCGTAAATCTAGACCACCAAAACTCAACCTAACTTTAGCCGAAATCTCCGCTTTAAGAAGAGTTAAAAACGACGAAAGTTTAGTTATTTTACCTGCTGACAAGGGCAATGCAACAGTAGTGATGGATTCAACAAACTACAGGGAAAAAATGTACACCTTATTGAACGACGGCACCTACAGGGTCATAAGGAATCCGACTAGACGAATCAATGAAAATTTGAAAAAACTAGTACAGTCATCTACAATTCCGTCTGAACTGCATAACAAGCTTCTTACTTCGGACCCAACTCCTCCACTACTGTATGGATTACCCAAAATTCACAAGGATGGAATCCCCATGAGACCTATTGTTAGTGCCATTGGAAGTCCTACGCACAATATCGCCAGATACATATCTCGGCTGCTCATGCCTCACATTGGACGGACAGAAACCTACGTCAAAGATTCACGCCATTTTGTGGAAATCATCAAATCAATTAGAATCGAAGAAACGGACTTGTTAGTTAGTTTTGATGTGCAGTCTCTGTTTACGAAAGTGCCGATTCCAGAAACCATTGAACTCATCAATAACATTTTACCAGAAGATTTATCCATCTTGGCCGCAGAATGTTTAAAATCAACTTACTTCCGATTTGACGGCAAGTTCTACGAGCAACTAGACGGCGCTGCAATGGGTTCTCCACTCTCACCAGTTGTTGCAAACTTGTATATGGAGCACTTCGAAACGAAAGCCTTGGAATCCTTCGAACTTAAGCCAAAACTGTTTCTTCGCTATGTCGATGACACTTTCGTCATATGGCCCCATGGCTTCGATTCCCTCCAAAAGTTCTTCTCTCACCTGAATTCCCTACACAAAAATATTCAGTTCACCATGGAAACTGAAACTGAAGATCGCATTCCCTTTTTGGACGTTTTGGTGATCAAGAAAAATGACGGGACACTCAGTCACGCAGTCTACAGAAAGTCTACACACACCGACAGATACCTCAACGCAGCTTCACACCATCATCCCGTCCAGAAAAATGCCGTACTAAACACATTAATCAACAGGGCTTTAGCCATCTCCAGCCAAGATTACATCAAACAGGAAAAATCACACCTGATCAAAACTTTACAACAAAATGGTTACAAAAAGTACAGTATATACAATGCAATAAGGAATCAAGAAAACCGGATCACAACAAACTCGCAGGATAGTAAACCAAAAAATTCTGAAGAGAAACAAAACCGAGCCTTTCTACCGTACGTCAAGGGAACCTCTGACAAAATAGGAAAAGTGTTGGGAAAATACGGCATCAAAACAGTTTTTCGGCCCTTCAACAAAATAAAAGATATTCTTCGTCCAGTTAAAGATAAGATACCCCTACATTCATCAGGAGTATACCACGTTAAATGTAGCTGCGGAAGGTGTTATGTGGGTGAAACAGGAAGATTAGTATCTACCAGAATTAAAGAACATATTCGCCAAACCAAGAACTGCGACGACCGTTCTGCCATAGCCAGCCACTCTACAGAGTTCAAACACTCCATAGACTTCGAAAGCACGAAAATAATCGCTTCATCCAACAACTACTTTGAAAGAAAAGTATTAGAGTCCATAGTAATAAAGAAACACAAATTCAACTTCAACAGGGATCACGGATTAGAAATCAGCCCAGCCTGGACACCAATCATCAGTAAATTATCTTGTAAATGTGACCCAGAAAGTTCTACAGATCGCTAAAATAGCACAGGTATCCATCAACCCCAGAGCAACAACATTCCAGAAAGGCCAGAACCCCCTACAACATTCCAGAACGTTCTACTAGACTCCGCATACCATCACCCCTCACCCCCACCAACTAATAAAATAGGACGACGCTCACGACCTTCTTCAGTTGAATAGTAGTTCGCCCCGAAGATGGATAGCTGCTACGCATCCGAAACGTCGGCCTCTAGTTTAAGTTATTCAACGACGCGGTCAACACCCGAAGACCAAGATTTGACAAAAAGTAGAGTGGCGCAGATTTGGACCAGGGACCGACCACATGACAAGCGAGAACTCTGCCTCTGAGCTAAGCCCTGCCGTAGCGCCTATGCCATGTTTTACTATACTTGAAAACCTACTTCTCTATTGCTTGTAACGGCGTTGCAATTAATTGTTACATCAATAAACGTTTAGGCTTATTATTCATGGTTTGTAGACTCAAAATTAGAATATCGCCAAATGGTTTTAAACCCAAATATTCTTATGCATTCGAATATTTGAAAACATAGGTTAGGGTACTTTGAAAACGTTCCAAACAAAATGTCCTTAGACGATTTAATTACATTCAAAATTTGAGCCTTCTTTTCTTTAATCATAGCAAGCTAAATTTTATACGTCAGAATAAAACAAAAACCATACAAATTGTGTGAATGCGGCAGCAACAGATCAACTTTTTTACCCAACTCTGTTGAGCGCCGCAACTAGGCCTACAACCGGCTACTACAATCACCGTGTTGATTGCAGCGACGCGACGCCGCGCCGCGCCGTCGGCGGGCTCATTGATGAACATAAATAATAGCGTTTTGATAAATAATATGTGATTGTTTTACTTATGTGTCTATATAGTTATTAATTTAAAGAAAACACTGCGTTTCTACAACTATTTACTTTTTGTATCAAATGAAAACAAAATTAAATCCCTTTATGAATGGTTTGAAAACCCGTGATTGAGGTTAGAAATTTGTTTTGAGAATTTACCTTGTAAAGTTGGTCACGTGACTAGTAAAATGCACTAGTATTTACTAGCGGTATAAAAACGTTTATGAAACACAAATTAGTAGGACAGGTAAATACGGGACTAGTATTTACTAGACTAGTAATTACTAGACTAGTATTTTTATGAAACAGGGCCCAGGCAGTCACTATAAGACTAAAATTTCTGAATTTACATGCAAAGTGTAACCACTTATCATCTTGAAATTAGGAGCATTTATAATGGACTGGATTGAAGTGCTGTAAACCAAAACTGTATTATAAAATAAAAATGGTAGACTTATGGTATGAAACACATAACTACAAGCCAGGTGAATGGACTGCTGTTTACCTTGAGGCCTCCGTCGTGGTCGTGGTTGAGAGGAGACGTGGCCCGACTGAGCGGAGGACTGCCTGAGCTGAACTTGCTGAGGTTGAGAGTCTCGTACTTGTGAGACTTGTCCGTCTTGTCCGACAGGATTGAGAGGTTATAGATGGACGACTGTTTGGACACCAAGTTCAAACACGCCCCGTCAGGTACCTGAAACCAGCAAAGTAGTCAAATACGCGTTTCCTAATCTACGTTCCATATAATAACTTTATCAACTGAATCATATCTTAATGAAGTTTGGCGCAATTATCCTTTGAATCAATCATCTTTACAGAGGAGTTCAAAGAATGAATAAACATTTTTATGATGTGGAGATTTAGACGGTTATTTCTTGCAGTTAAACTTTTAAAAATTACTAGAATATAAAAAAAACTAATATTGAAAAATGAGATGTCTGTCACATGAAAAATCACACAAAAAACAATGGATCTAGCTTTTGCTAAAAGCTATTATTAGCCTATCAAGGACTACTGTTAGCCTATTTCCAAGTTGATATGTGCTTTTAAAATTATGACGTGGGGCTTTCAAATTTTAACATCGATTGTTCTCCATGGCAAGTACAATAATTACAATGTCAAAATTTTTCAAATGCATATATTTGATTAAAACAAAACAAATAGACTATTATTTTGTATTACAATTCACTAATTCTGTGGTGATTAATGATATATAATCCTATTTTTTTACAGCAATTCTACCTCATTGCAAAGTATGGGTAAAGCTACTAGTAACAGATAAATACTCAATACTCAGACGTCAAGGCAATTGTTGTACAGTACAATCAGATTGGTATCAACAGTGAGCAAATCATACATAACAATTTTTGACAGTTATTAGGTTTATTTTACATATTTATTAATATTATTATTCTTAAAACGTTTATGTAGGTGCCTGCAAAACTATTTATTAACAAAAATGAAAAATGGCTTATTATCTATCACTACTTTATATATATTATTTTTAATTACAGCTTTTGGACAAATTAATCGTAGTCAGCAGTTTTTAGCCATTTGATAAGTTTTAGGTTCAGTAACAAATATAAATACAGTACTCCTATGGTGCTTTACAGAACATCAGTAGAACTATTTAATCCATAAAGTTTCTTGTTTTATCCACTGTATACATACCCTATAGTGATTGAGAGTATTACGCTTCTTCCATTCTCCTTCAGTCTTGGTTGTGCTGTCCTCATCGTAGAGAATCAGCCTACCAGAAGTACCAGTTCTCCACTCTGAAGAAATAACTTAAGTTCAATTTGTGTAAATTAACACTTTAAAACAGCAGACTAAAATCCATGGAAAATGCAATATGACTATCGCTTTAGAATTGTTAAAAGTTCAGATAGGTTTTTGTAGCTGGTAACAGAAGTAGCCTATCTGAGTGTTCAAGTCAACCAGGTTATGAAGTATAGATTGCCAGACATTTTCTTTTTGTTCAAGCAATATCTTTAAAAAAACTGGCTGAGTCTCAAAACCAGAAACTAAATTTACAACTGATAAGTTATTGTTGATAGTTTTTTTTCTGTTATGGCTGTCTTCCTCAGGCATTTTATAGTCTAAGACCAAGGCTCCGACCATGATAGGTTTTTGTTAACTTATCTTGTATTTTACACAGACAATAGTCTAAAACTGTTGATTTAGTATCATCGAAGTTATCATACTTCTTTCTTAAACAAAGATAATTTTGAAAGAAATACTGCAGTTTATATAGCATTAGATTCCACCCAAAAAGTTAATAAGGAATAACTAGGTGTTACTTCTTACATCCAAAATAACAAAGACAGTTTTCAGTCCTTGTTTTGCCAGTAATTTTTATACCACTACCAATCCTTGGTCAACTACCAGCAAGGAGAATAATTCTTATAAAAAAAGTATACAGTGATAGTAAGAATATTAATCAATTTATTTAAAATAACCATAGTAATACAAAATGGAACACCTACCGACATCTAAGTCGTCTTTACGTGGACGCTGGCTATATTGAACATTTCTATAAATGGTATCCAGAGCTTTCTCTTTAACTTGAGAAATTGTATCACAGTCGAGCACTTTGACTGGAACATTTTCTGTGTTAGGGTCAAGCCCTGTCACAAAGACAGTCTGCTGGGATATAGACACCAATACGGTCTGAAATGTAAAATAGCATTATTAGTACATATGTAACAGACTTACTGTCCCAAAAATAAGTATTAAACGTACACCTATTATTTATTATAGAAAACAAAAATCAAGTCTCATAAACTTTACAGATAACAAAGAAATTGATGTTATCTATTACTTTGTTTCCACCACTTGACCATCAAAATTTAAATCTAAAAACAACAAAACAGGTTTTTTTAAACAGCTATAACTAAAAAACGGTAAGAGCTAGCAAAGATTTGAAAGAATTTTCATGGTCATGAATAAAATTTTCTACAAAACACTCTTTGGCGTTTTTGGAAATTACACTCCTTCACCTTCAAAAAACACCCTACTTTCAAAAATTGGTAAATTTCTTGAAAATTTGAATTGGTTTCCGCTACTTTTACCTACCTAAGTATTTTTTTTGCAAATATTATTAGTGCTCTGTACTCTCCTTAGTTTACGTTAAATTTTACTCATTTCATGTTTTTTCGTAATTTAACTCCTTGACCCCCAAAACTTAGGTTTAATGTCAAAATATAAAAGGTTTTACCACTTTAAGAGCCCCGTGTTATTCTTATGGAGAATAACATTAAAAATTTAAAGACTTTGGTATGCTCATCTGAATCGTTTAGACACGTGCTAGACTTGAAATTTAAATAGGGTGTGGAATGTCACCCTAAGATATTCAGAAAATTTCCAAAAGTGCCATTTTCAAATTTGAACCCCTTAAAAATCCATAATGGCGGTCATCTGAAAACGACAAAACACGTTTTTTTTACGGCTATAACTTAAAAACGGTAAGAGCTGGCAAAGATTTGAAAGAATTTTCATGGTCAGGAATTAAATTTTCTACAGAAACCTTGTAGGCGATTTCCAAAAATCACACCCCTTCACCCCTAAAAAAACGGCCTACTTTCAAAAATTGGTAATTTCTTTTCAAATTTGTAATGGTTTTCGCTACTTTTGTCTACTTACTAAGGTATTTTTTTTTACAAATATTATTAATGCTTTGTACTCTCCTTAGTTTACTTTAAATTTAAGTAACTGCCTACATAATATTTCGTAACTTTACTCCTTAACAACTAGTGATGGGCGGATCCAAGAAAATGTCGGTACCGGATCCGGATCCGGATATTGAAAAATTTGGATCCGGATCTTCGGATCCGGATCCAGATACACACTAACATAAGGGCTGGTTAAAAAAAACGTAATTAACAGAATGCCAATTTAAATCATACTGTTTAAAATTAAATAGGTAAAGTTTAAAGGTTAATATATATTATATATAGAGTAATCTCCAGTTGAGCCCATAATCCCTCATTTTTTAGGAACACTAAAACTTTTCCAAATCTTAAAATAAAACTATTAGTTGATGATATTAGTTGGGCAATGTCACAAAACTGTATACTACGACGTCAATAGCCTGTATGGTTAGGCAATGTCACAGTACTGTATATTACAATGTCAATAACCTATATGGTTGGGCAATGTCACAGTACTGTATATTACGACGTCAATAACCTGTATGGTTAGGCAATGTCAAAGTACTGTATATTACGACGTCAATAATCTCTATGGTTGTGCAATGTCACAGTACTGTATATTACGACGTCAATAACCTGTATGGTTAGGCAATGTCACAGTACTGTATATTACGATGTCAATAACCTCTATGGTTGGGCAATGTCACAAAACTGTATATTACGACGTCAATAACCTGTATGGTTAGGCAATGTCAAAGTACTGTATATTACGACGTCAATAACTTCTATGGTTGGGCAATGTCACAAAACTGTATATTACGATGTCAATAACCTCTATGGTTAGGCAATGTCAAAGTACTGTATATTACGACGTCAATAACCTGTATGGTTAGGCAATGTCAAAGTACTGTATATTACGACGTCAATAACTTCTATGGTTGGGCAATGTTACAGTACTATATATTACGACGTCAATAACCTCTATGGTTAGTCAATGTTACCATATGTGTTATATGCCTCATAATTCTATTCTAAAAAATATATTCTCAAATTCCAATCTTTTCTTAAGATTCGGTTGATTCGAGATCCGGATTTGATACATCCCTAGTCGTAATATACAGTACTGTGACATTAAACCCCCCAACAACTCACACACAGCCCCCATACAGTACTGTGACATTGCCTAACCATACAGGTTATTGACGTCGTAATATACAGTACTGTGACATTGCCTAACTATAGAGGTTATTGACGTCGTAATATACAGTACTGTGACATTGCACAACCAAAGAGGTTATTTTTTTTTTTTTTTTTTTTTAGAAATCTTTATTGTTTTTTCCATACACAATACAAAATACATTTACACATGAAAAAAGAAAAAAACAATAACCACCTTAGGTTAAAAACCTATGTTGGTGGATTTATACACTATCTTATGTTCTAAAAATCGAAGAGGCGGTTTTGTCCGGTCACTTATATCACTTGGTTATAATATATACAGTGAGAGTGAGTTCTACACAGTGATCTTCTTTCTTCAGTACAGAGTAAAAGTCAATACACTTACAAACAAAAATGATACAACAGAGTAAGTATTTATATTACTTATTATCTATATTAGTCACTTCTATACTACTGTATATATACTAAATTCCATAAAAGTACATTTCAGCATTTTCCAAACATAATAAATAAGGCCACAGCTGCCTAGAAAAATCTGCTTCTGAGATGGTTTTGAGATTGGATGGTAGAGCATTAAACATTTTAGGTGCAAGGTATAAATAAAATTTCTTGAAAGCTGTTAAATTTGGTTTTGGAACTATTGCATTATACCTATTTCTTAATGTTATTCTCCTTTCAGACATAGATTCAACCTCATCTCCACTTCTTTTATAAAATATTTGTAAAACTTTATACATATATAGATTTCTCAAAGGCAAAATTTCTAACTTTTTAAATAGTGGTGCTGCATGTTCTGTTCTACATTTGTTACAAATTATCCTTATAAAGGTTTTTTGCAAGACAATTAATGGCTTAATTGACGAAAAGTAAGCTCCTCCATAGATAGCTAAACCATACTCCAATTTAGAATTTATCATCGCATAATAAATATTTCTGAGTAGGCGTTGATTACACATATTTTTTAACATATAAAATATCCTGACGTATTGTATTAGTTTATTCTTAACATAATCTATATGGCGTTTCCAATTTATCTTTGAGTCTAAGTGTAATTCCAGATATTTAATTTCCTCTACTTGCTCAACAACAGGACAATCACAATTTGTAGATTGGCAGTTTGTTTGGTGGTATTTTATCGGAGTAATAAAACTTATGTTCCTTGATAGATTAAAAATTACATATTTAGTTTTTGGGCTCATTACCATGAAGTTGTTGGTAAACCACCATCGAAGAGCATTTACATCGTATTGAATATTTAATTTTAAAGTTTCAATGGAATCTGATTTGTAAAATAATGCAGTGTCATCCGCAAAAGCCACTAAATTTCCTCTAAAACGGCTATTACACAAGCTATTTACGTATATTAGAAAAAGAGGGCCAGATAGAACAGATCCCTGTGGAATGCCATGTAATACAGTTCCTTGGTCACTAATCACGCCGTTCGCCCGTGTACGTTGAGTACGTCCAGTGAGATAAGAAGCAAACCATTTATGAGGCACACCTCTTATCCCAGGTTCATGAAGTCTATCCAACAAAATACCATGACCTACAGTATCAAAAGCTTTCATGACGTCGACAAAAATGCCAGCACAATATTTACCTTCATTTAAACCTCTATACACTTGACTCATAAAATGTAATAACGCCGAATTAGTGCTTAGTTTTTTCCTGAACCCAAACTGCCCATCACTAAAATATTTGTACTTTTCTAAAAAATTTATTAGTCTAGTCTTACATATTTTCTCAAACATTTTAGAGAATATAGATAAAAGAGCAATTGGTCTGTAATTGCTTGGATCTGTTTTAACACCCTTTTTGAATAACGGTTTTACAATAGCTGTTTTTAAATCATTGGGAAATTCACCTGAATATAAACTAAAATTTATTAAAAAAACAAGAACCTCAACAATATAAGTAGAAATTTTCTTAATAATCAAAGGAGTAATATTATCATATCCTGGTGCTTTCCTGTTTTAAGCGATTTGATTATGCCAATAACCTCGTTTTCGCAGGTTGGATAGAAAAATATTGAATTGTTACATGTAGTTGTCTGAAACATGGGTTTATATTCGTTTACTAGCTGGGGAACTATCTGTTGTTCTAATATAATACTTTCTCTCAACTCCGTTGCTATAGAACAGAAGAATCTGTTTAATTTATTTGCAGCTGCTTCAGGGCTTGTAATTAACTCTTTATCGTCACCTTTCAATACAATAAGTTCTGCATCTTTCTTATTTTCTCCAATAAGGGTTTTGATTGTGTTCCATTGTTTCTTAGGATTTTGATTATTTTCGACTAATATTTTGCTGTAGTACTCATTCTTTGTTAATCTTACTTGGTTTATTACATAATTTTTAAAAACATTAGAATTATTCTTAAGCTCTACATCATGTGGCTGTTTTTTACATTGAATATGCATCTTATTTTTCCTATTTATAATTTTTAAGAGTATAGTATTGATCCAGGGTTTAAACTTATCATTCTTACTTCTACTTATTCTCTTAGTAACATATGACTCATTTATACACTGCTTAAAAATACTCATAAATAAACTAAATGCTAGTGAAACGTTTTCGGCTAAATAAACTGAATCCCATGAGACACTTTGTAGCTTTAATGCCAATTTATTGAAATCAATTTCTTCTTTCTGTGACACTAAATTTGCTTTACGTGTAGGTAAATTGACCTTCATACAAGTAGCTGTCATCCTGTGATCAGTTATTCCCGTATCAATAACAAAACTTGCACATTCAATATTTAGTTTTCTTTCACTTCTAAAAAATATGTGATCAATACACGAATCAGAATTTTCAGTTACCCTAGTTGGATCAGATATTAATGAAAGTAAACCATAACTAGCTATCGTAATCAAATAATCATCGTTAAGTCGATTTCTCTCAAGTATATTTATACTTAGGTCACCACTTATAACTAAATTATTATTTTTAATTGATGACAAACAAGATTCAAGTTCATTTACAAATCTATCTACTACAAAATCTTGTAATCGATAAATTGCTAACACATCGAGTGTAAATTTGTGGGAAACGGTTATTGATAAATGTAAGCAGTCAGCTGTTTCAAAGTCAAGGTCAGGAATCACGTGACATGCTAAACGGTCTGACACAAATACCGCAACTCCTCCCGACCGATAACTATTATTACATTTTGTAAAAAGATTATAATTTGGTAGACTGTATTGATTTTGATCATTGTCCAATATCCATATCTCAGATAAGATAATTATATCAGGGAATGTGTCTAGGCTTTCTAAACTCAAAGCAAATATATCAAAGTTGCTTCTCATACTTCGAATGTTTTGTTGTACAATAATCAAATTACCTGAATAGTCTGCAAATATTTTGTTATCAAAATTAAGACAATCTTTCTTTATGTTTATGACTGGCATAAATGTTCAAATAAAAAAAAAAAACACTCACTAACATTACACTGCAAAACAAAGTAATTAATTTTAAATATTAAAATAAACATAAAAATACCACAATGAGGTATTTGAAGCTCTAGTAGTCTAGAGGCTCTATGCAGTCTCCTGGATGTCATCTTCGGTTGTGGTTGTCTTATTGTCCTCCAATTCCGTCACTTGTTCCAGTGTCGTGAGAACGATAACATTTTCATTGTCTTTCTTGCGAAGTAGGATTTTTCCATTGCGAACCCAAAGATATTTGAAGCCCATTTTCTTCTTTAGATCTTTTGCTGCATTTAACACTTTCCGCCTGTACGATGTTAGGTTTTCGTTGAGATAAACAGTTTCCTTCGGTGTGTCATTATATCCAACGTCCCTTGTGCTCAGGTCTTGTTTCTTCCTACGTCTCTTCAGAATTTTGTCCTTAGTCATTCTTCTAGTAAATTTCACTATTATTCCTCTGGAGCGCTTGTTTTATTTTTTTCCAACTCTATGGCATGCATCTACCATTTCGTCTGTAATCATGAAGTCAAGACTAGATCCTACTTTCTTAACTATTTCTAGCACATCTTTGTCTTTAGTTTCCGGTATGTTATTTATTTCGACACAGTTTAACCGACTATATTGTTCCATATCTTCAAGTCGTTGTTCTAGGATATTCACTTTTTCTTTTAACTTTAAGTTTTCTTGACACACTACACTATACATATTGTCAAAGTTTTTTAAAGCTTCCGATTGTTCCTTTACCACTTTTGTTAGCTCCTCTATTTTCTCATGTCCTGATTCAACTGATTTACCTGTCCCTCTCCAACTCTGTTATTCGCTGATTGTTTTCTTCGCGCATTTCACACAGGAGTTCTAGAACATCCTTTATACTAGGGTCACTTTTAGCTAGTTCGGATCCCATTCGCATACTCTTTCGACGATTTTGAGAACGTGGTGAACATCTCCAGACTTCACCTTCTTGTAAATAAAACTCAACATCACTATCCGCTAAATTAACACAACTACCATGAAACATCTGTTTGCAGTCTTGGCATTGGATCTTGGCTTTTCTACCGGACACTGATTTTAAACAAACGTTACACTTACTCATTTTTATTAATTTCCTTAACAAAATAACTTTTATAGAAGATACTAATTTCAATTTATAACTTGAATAAAACCACTGCACTATGTTATCTCTAGAGATAAGGGACCGGCCCGCCGAACGTCCGCCTGCTTCGAAGTCTCGATCATTACTGATCATTACTGTTATTGGCGTTGTAATATACAGTACTGTGACATTGCCTAACTATAGAGGTTATTGACGTCGTAATATACAGTACTGTGACATTGCCCAACCATACAGGTTATTGACGTCGTAATATACAGTACTGTGACATTGCCCAGCCATACAGGTTATTGATGTCGTAATATACAGTACTGTGACATTGCACAACCATAGAGGTTATTGGCGTCGTAATATACAGTACTGTGACATTACCTAACTATAGAAATTATTGACGTCGTAATATACAGCACTGTGTCATTGAGTAAATAATCGGGAAAAATCGGTCTTTTACATGGATACAGACAGCTTTGTTTTAGTAAAAAAATCGGGGAAAATCGGAAAAAACGGATCCATCAAAACCGGATCCAGCCCAAGATCCGGAATTTTTTGGATCCGATCCGGTGCCGGTTCTAGCTTGGATCCGGCGAATCCGGTGGTCCGATATCCGGATCCGACCATCACTATTAACAACCATGTTATGCCAATTATAGTGTCTTAGGCCTTGTATTTTTTTCTACTGGTTGATGTCAAATGTACAAGATGTTTATACTTGTTTTGTCAAAAAAATTCTTGATTCTTGATAATTCAATGGCAAAAGGCATGTCTCAAGCTAAATTTCTGATTAAGGATTTTCTTTAGTAAGTTATTTTAAGTTAAGAGAACAAAAATTTAATTTGTGTTTGTAAGGTGAACTAATTATATTTATGATTTAAGATCCTTATATTTATGAAAATTCAGTAAAAACAATATAAACCTACATTACTTATCAGACTTATCATTAATGTGATGAAGTTCAACAGTAGGCTAAATTTAAATCAAAACTCAAATGATTAATTGGATGAGTCCAATTAGAAAATTTATTTTGCTATACAAGGAGAAAATGAAAACAACCTAATTTACTATCAGAATATTAATCTGTTTGTTTTTGTTTTTTGCTCATATTATCAGCTTTAAGGGTTTTTAGCGGTTTCCCCAAATTTCATTATATAAATCAGAGACGTACCATTGGTTTAAAATCTATGGATTGTCGAATGAGTTTCTCTTCACTGAGAGAATATCTGGCCTCGGAAGTGATGGCGTCAACCGGCCCCTTGTCTACTTGCTGCTTCATGGCACGGAACAACAAATACAACGGCTCTCCAGCACACTCACGTAGAAACTTGTATAGCAGGAACGTAAACCATGCGGACAACATCTTCTCTGCCACACTCTCCGTTCTGAAACATAAATCCGTTCACTATCTGACACATCCAAGATCTTTTGACAAAATGACTCAGTACAGAATGACATATGTTTGGTTTCTATCAGAATTTGTATATCACTGATCTGAAATTCTAAGAATGAAATATGTCACTGATAATGTATTGACAAGTAACCTCAAAGATCAGTTGAAAACAGGCAACTATTTAAACATGTAAAATACTAGAGAAACATATGTATGATTTAGGTTATATGAATATAAAACTCAGCTGCATTTATATTAATGCTTCATTCAACATTGTTTCCTAATAAAATAAATTTGACAAACTTGGCTGAAAACAGGAGAAACTAACACTTATGAACACGACGATCAAAACTAAATCGGTGTTAAACTTATTTGAATGTTGCAACTAATGTTGAATGTTGACATTTATATTAATGCTTCATTCAACATTGTTTCCTAATAAAATAAATTTGACAAACTTGGCTGAAAACAGGAGAAACTAACACTTATGAACACGACGATCAAAACTAAATCGGTGTTAAACTTATTTGAATGTTGCAACTACAAAAGCTAAAGCTTTCAAAATGTCTATTCTCTTTGTCTTGTAGTTACCAAGAGTGTTATCTCTAAATATTATGTCTGCTCAATCAAAAATATGCAATATTGCTATCAGTTAAATGAGAGTTAAACTTAACACATTGAACCCTAAGCCCGAGTATAGGTCGGGGTATGACGTAAGACACACTGAACTAACCCCGAGTATAGGTCGGGCTTCAATATTAAATTCCATAGCAACGTAATGACGTCACATTTGCTATTTTTGTTATTACGTAACCATTCCTTGGTCATCTGGCTTCGATTGTAATACCCCACAACCTAAAAAAAACCAGCTGTTTGGTAACACAAAAAAAAGATCCAGCTGTCTGCAGCCTTGCATCGTATTGCTTAGTGATGACGACGACGACGCTTTGTTGTTGTTGTCTGCGCTAATGGCTGTCTTTGTTTACAATCGTTTATGTGTTCAATAAAGTGAATGTTTTATGTTTTTTACAAGTATTATGATTGCGTAATAGTTCTTGTTATGAGCAATACCTTGTTGTGGATAATTTTTATTGTGTTTAGTGTCAAATATGAGCGATATATTTGATAAAAAAACGTTGAGTCATATTCGTGAACTCTTGTCAGAATCAGACCATAGTGATGAAGAAAATCAATCTTTTAGTGAAAATAATTACTTATGTTCAGGACCTAGTTCTACTACAATATCAGTAAATGAAAACTTGAATGATCCTATTTATGATTCTGGTTCGGAAGGTGAGTTTGTTGTAAGTAATTTAGATGCTTTTCAAAATGAGGTTAGTGCAGTTACATACATGGTTGATGAAAATGATCCTGATGAGTTGGTGTTTTATGATTTACTACCAAGTGACATAGACAATGATGACTGTAAAAATGAATCAATTTCAGTAGTTGAAGAAGATGAAAGTAGAAACTTAGGCCCAATTAGATGTAAATATAACCCTAGGCCTACAATTTACTCTGATGAAGAAAACTGTGATGAACCAGAAACAGTTCTAGACACTACTAGGCCTACAGATGGTATACCATTTAGGCCTAACCCTCTTGAAATTAGTCATGAACAACCACCCAATCAGCCTAATCATAAAATCTGCAAAAACAGAAAATTACTTAGGCCTAATAGTTCGATAGTTTCTTCGGATGACGAACTGTGTGATCCTGATTTCGACAATGTTGACAAAGATCCTGATTTTCTACCTAGTGATCGTGAAGATAATGTCTTACAGCCTTCAGCTACTTCTTGTTTAGGTTCTCTTAGGCCTAATAAAGTAACCAACCAAGTAAAACGCCGGTCAAATAGTACTAATTATAATCGTAAAACCAAAAGACATCGATCTATATCGCCAAATGAAAACTTACCGGATAATGCAAATTTACCTGTGCCAAATGAAAACTTTGAACATGAACCGGAGCAGACTCAACCAAGGAAAAAGAAGAAAAAAAAACCCACTGATGAGGAACTTGGATGGCGGTTGGAGGACAACCCACCGCCACTACCAGCATTTGACGAGTTAGGCGCTGGTGTTACGGCTGCTATTGATGAGAACTCAACTCCATTTGATGTGTTTTCTATATTTTTTCCTGAATTTTTTATCAAATCATTGAAGTCAGAGACAAATAAATATGCCAAATCTATAACCGATAAACTAAGAAGATCAAACAAATTGAAGAAAAATAGTGTCTGGTCAAAATGGACAACCGTAAAGCTTTATGAAATTTACCATTTTTTCTCGATTGTATTGCACATGTGTGTTGTGAAAAAACCTAAACTTAGTGACTATTGGTCAACAGACAATTTTATAAAATCTATGTATGCTCCATCAGTCATGGCCAGGGATAGGTTCCTAGCAATTTTGGCAAATTTTCACATCAACGATAATTCAACATACATCCCATTCAACACTCCAGGCCACGATCCGTTACATAAACTAAGACCATATATAGATCTTTTGCTGACTTCTTTCCCAATGTGTTTTTCACCGTACGAAGATTTGACCATAGACGAAGGAACTTGCGGATTCAGGGGTAGAGTTCGGTTTAGAGTTTATAATAAAAGTAAGCCTGACAAGTACGGGATGAAATTATATGTTTTGTGTGATGCATCTACAGGATATGTTCTAAAATTTGAAGCCTACACCGGTAAGTCTGACTCCAGTAATACAGTTGTAGCTCTATATGAGAGATTGTTGGCAGATTACCTCAATAAAGGACATACTATTTATAATGATAGATTTTACTCTTCACCAAAGCTTTTTGACTTTCTCTGGGAGAAAAATACTAAAGCAGTCGGTACCTGCATGAGCAATAGGACCGAGTTGCCCAAGACTGTCACCACTAAAAAGCTACAAAAAAATGAAACTGTTTTCATGAGAAGAAACCATTTACTCTGCATAAAATGGAAAGATACTAGAGATGTCTTAGCTCTATCAACAGCTCATAAAATGACTACATCAGAAGTTACGGTGCGTACAAAACAAGGGATGTTGCAAAAACACAAACCAGATCTGATTTTGGATTACAACAATAAAAAAACAGGTGTGGACAGAAATGACCAGTTTATTTCCTATTACCCTTTCAAGAGGAAACAGATGAAATGGTGGAAAAAAATGTTCTTCCACTTGTTTATGATGTCAATTGTCAACGCATTTATCTTATATCGAAAAACCAGACCTGCAAACCTGAGACCCCTCTGTCACCTTGAAAAATTTATAATAGCAATTGGAAAATCATTGAGCGAAAAAGCAGGGACTTTATTACAAGAAGAGGAAACTGCAAGAGCCACAAAATCTGATCGACTTATTGGACGTCATTTCCCTGACAAAATCCCCTCTACGGACAAGAAAAAAAATCCTACAAGAATTTGCAAAGTGTGTTCGGAAAAAAACAAAGTTTCTACAGGAAAATCTGGAAGAAAAGAAACTTCTTGGTGGTGTCCAGAGTGCCAAACACCATTGTGTGTGCCTGAATGTTTTAGACTGTATCATACCAAAGCAGACTATAGTAAAGCCTAGGCTAGATGTGCTTGGGAACTGATACGACAACGACATTTCAATTTCTCGTGTTATAATATGTAAGGTAAGCAATATAACTATATACATGTATATATTTCCTGAAAGGGCATGTTGTTCTCTTCAATTTCACATGATATAAATGCCATAATTATGCTAAAGTAAATATTAAATACTTTTTTAATTAGGTTAGTACTTGCGGTTGCAATTTTTGTTTTTCTCAATTTTTTTTGTTATTTCAAACTGAAACCCTGTAATTTATAGCCTACGGTAATGTAATAAAATATATGTCATTTAAAAGCTTATTATTTTCTCTTTAATTTGATATATTATTCACCAGAAAAAAAGTTTTTTTTTACCAAGCTACAAATTTTTAATAATACCCTAAAATTGCCCAGTAACGCCCATACTAAGGGCATTTTGCGCTCAGGGTTAAAAGTGTTAACAAAACTATCCTAGTTTTACAAAAGTCCAAAAAACTTAACAAAATGAAAAATCAGATTTCTGACCTGCGGAGCAAGAGTTTAGGGTGGCTTTTACCCTCCATACACTTCTCAATCAGTTCAGCAAGTAAAGTCTTGAGTATATCTGTACAATAGTCCATCTTGCTCTGAAGTGTAACCATGATCAGAGAAGCGACGTTTACTCTGTAAAATATAAAATAAATCAATACATTGACCAGTCAAGGGTGATATAACCAAACAAGCTACCAGATCTTAGCAGTACGAATCTCATATTCAACTAGTACCTATCTAGAGCTCCAAATAACCTGATTTGAGTTTTAATGCAACATTTGTTTGGGCATACCATATTGTTTAGAAAAACAACTATGGTTATAAAGAGGGTGTCTAGTTTATCTCCATTTTAAAATTCAAAACTAATTCCAGACTTTTTAAGACTAATTCCAGATTTTTCAAGACTAGTTTTTTCAACAATTAGCGGTGTGTTAGAACCAAAATGTTCGATTCTCGATTCTTGATACCAAAACCAATTTTTATAGTTTAACCAAATTTTTGAAATATTTTGGTTATACTACACTCACCCCTGTCTTTATGTCATCATAAAGCACTATTAAGATAACGGGGTTTTTTCAAGTAAAGAAAAAATGCAGCAATAAAAAATTCTAACAAGCCAATTTGGGTTTTTTGGGATCGATTGTGTAGACATCATCATTGACTGCCACTGACACGGAAACGTCATCGTCGTCGTCCGCGATCGTGGCAAAATCATGAACATCTTCTGCAGCCGTGTAGACATCATCATTGAATGCCGCGGTCACGAAAACGTCATCGTCATTGTCCGCGATCAAAATCATGAACATCTTCTGCAGCCATGTAGACATCATCATTGAATGCCGCGGTCATGGACGTTTGTCTTATTGAATTGATTAAATATGCCTACGTTTGTCTTAGTTGTCGTCAGTGATTGCAGCAAAATCATGAACATTTCCCGTGGCTGTGTGGACATAATCGTCGTCTCCCACGGTCTCGGAAACGTCATCATCATTGTCCGCGATCGTGGAAAAATTATGAACATTTCCCGCGGCCATGTAGACATCATCATTGACTCCCACGGTCACGGAAACATCTTCGTTGTCGTCCGCGATTGCGGTAAAATCATGAAAATTCCCAACTTTCCCGTTTTTCCCAACTACTAGACACCCTGTATAAAGGTATTAACATTTAACTTATTTCATTTCATATAACATTTTAAAATGAAAACCTATCCAAAGAAACTTGGGAAAAACATTATTTTGAATATTTGTGCTGTATGAGTTTCCTAAAGGCATTATACATATTTTTAATACAAATTTTTTCTTTAAATTCAGAGCTCATTTTCACTTTTTAGCATTCAATAGACAGCTCAATACAGGCAGATTTTTCAAATTTATTAATTTGATCAATAATGACAAAACTGTCAGTAGATTGTTAACAATTTCAAAAGTCTAAAATTAAGAAAAAATTGGATGAAGGGACTTTCGTTTGGTTGAATGACTTTAAAATAATGTGTAAGCGGTGAGTTAATTACTGTTTTATTGGCCTGATTGAAAAGCCAATTTTATGTTCTGATTATTTTGTCCCAGCCAAGTCATAGGAGGCATGAATAAATCAATCTTAAAAGAAGATATTTTGGCTATACTGTAATATTATGTTAGAAGCTGAGGATGTTTATAAAAAAAACATGATAAATAAATGGTGACTTTAACGTTACCAACCTATTTGGGCGATCGGGTAATGAGAAGTGACTTAACCTTTCCACATAGAAATTATCCATTAATATATTATGTTATGGCCTTAAGTTTCAATATAGTTTATTCGTCTAGTATTTGCTTTTAGAAATCACACGACTTGAAAACATCCAATGCTTCACGGTACAGTACTGGTTTTTTATAGCTGAAAAGATGAAATAAAAGCTTCATAATCTGTATTTTCAATTTTTCACAATTTGAGAGTCTCGTACCTGTCTCTCATAGAGAAGTAGCGGTTACTCTCGAGAGTGCGGATGAAGAGCAGCAGGAACGTCTTGTTGAGTATCAGCTGACCGAACAACCGCAGCCCTTTGTCGTTACGCAGCAGCTCAGGTCGTTCCCATTGTAGAACTGCGTGATCCTCAGTGCTGGGGAACAGGATCTTCATGGCGTACGTGCGGTAGTCTAGGAACGGAATACCTCCGGAGGTAAGATCTCCAGTCAGATCTGTCATCTCAGTCTGTAGCTCGGCAAAAGCTATAACAAACATGCCACTTAGATATTGTGGTAGAGAAGAATAGAATAGAATATAACTTTATTGCCCCAATAAAAGACATTTTCAGTGTTGTAGCACAGCTGGGAAAAAGGTAGTCAATATTCTTGAAATCAAAGAGGATCATTGATAAAATGATAAACTTTGGATAAAAGATGAGATAAAAAAAGAGATTTCATGAATTACATTGATTCTTGAAGGTAGATTACTAAAAAGTAGGGATGGACGAGATTGGATTTTTAGTTCGAGACGAGACGAGACGAGATTTTTTATTTCTCATAAAATTTCGAGACGAGATCGAGACGGGATTTCCCTTCTCATACACAACGGGAAATGCACGTTCAAAATTTTTACCTGATTTTGTAACATTGTTAGATGACTGTTTAAATACAAAAATACCCCCGCCGCAGCAAACCTGCAGACTAAGCGAATTTCAACTTGTCTGATTACATTTTTACTCAAATATTTCCATAAATAAGACATATTTATTCCCTATTTAAATAACATTAGGTTTAACAAGTGCTTAGGTTTGCTGCTACAGGGAAGGTAAAAAGTGATACGTGAATAGTATGGGATGAAATAAATAAATTTGCCAAATTTTATCAATATATATCCATAAACAAGTAAACTACAACAATTTTTATTTTCTCCATAAGAATAACATGGGAATTTTAAATTAAACTATTTTTGAATTTTCTCCGTGACCGTTAGGCATACAACAGCGCTTCAATATACTAAATTATTTCTTTTTTTAAGCTCTACAAAACGGTTTAGAAAGAAATTACAAATTTTTTTGTTTTTAGGGTAAAAAATGGGAAAAACACATTTTTACCCCATAAAACCCCCCATAAACCCCTGTTCCCATGATCCGATTATGCTGGATCGCGAACTCGTTCGAATAAACGCAGGTTTACACGTTTGTACCAAATTTCATCAAAATCGGATCATTTTTGCTCGAGTTATCGCGCTAACGGACACATATATATATATATATAAATATATCTATATCTATAAAAGAGGAACTATGTATGTATATATATGTGTATATACGTTATGGACTCCAAAACCGCTCGACAGATTGTAATGAAACTTTCAGGCATTATTAAGCATCTTTCAAGGATGGTTCGAGTGAAGTTTGGTGCAGATCCGTCAAAAGGGCTCTGCCCCAGAGGGTTTTAAGTGGGCCAATGTTAGACTTTTTGATCTACAATGTTTACAAATAAATATAATTTGAAAGCAGATGTTTACTTTCACCAACTGTTTTGTAGGCTTGAATAATCACAACATTCTGTATTTTATATATATATATATATATATATATATATATATATGAATTTGAACGGATGGTGTTTTTGGCCTCTAGGGACCTCAAAACGAAAAAAAAATCGGTCCCGCGTCCAGGTCTTACCATGAGTACTACGGTAATAGCTTATTCCCTATATGGGAAATTCGCTAATAATGATAATAGGCAAGAATATTTACAATCTTTTATTAAAAAACATCAGCATAACATTTTTTTATTAATCACGCCTAACTTATTAAAAATGCCTACGATTAGAAAACATAGTGATATCAGTTAGGATAGAGTTCAACTTATCCTAAAATAAAATAAATCATAAAATAAAAGCAATATTAATTTTTATAAAATAGTTACTTGTTTTGACTTTTTATAGTACAGTAATAAAACATTCCTCACACTGCTTACACTTAACAAAACTTCTCAAATGTTATTAAAGTAATATTATTAAAATAATTAAAGAATTAATTAAATAAGAACGCCTTCGCATAGGAAACGCAACTACAACACGCTCCTGTATTGCGGGTATTGCATTGACTTTCTGCAGGCGTTTTTAATTTTTATTTTTTATTCTCGTCTCGATAAAAATCTCGGCCAAAAAGAAATCTCGTCTCGTGTAACGAGATTTAAAATTTCCCGAAAATTTCCCGAAATTTCGAGACTTGACCATCCCTACTAAAAAGTTTTAAATTTATAAAATAAGGTGATTTTCCAAATAAACAGAGGCAGTGTCTTGGGTATTGGAAGCGATTTTTTAAACGGGCGAGATAGTCCAAGCTGATTCATTCTGTATGATCGTAAATTGTTTATTTATTTTTTTTATCTTAAGTTTTGAATATATTAGACTCATATGATTCAAACAAAGGTTTAAATATGTTCTTTTTTAGCAAAAAGTACAATTCTCAAATAATTTGTATTCTAAAAATTGACACTACATATGAAGCTGAGCCCCCATAGCTCAGTACCATATTGCATGTTTTTATTATTGTTGTTTTTGAGAATGTTATTGTTAAGTTATCTTAATATTCATATATAATCTATTTTCATGGTTGCTTTCCACACAAAATCACAAAATAAGACTAGACCTAGCTTATTAGTCTATTAATAACCAAACTGTTCTTTGAGGACTGTCTGTAAATTAAGGCCTCCATTGGTGCTCTAGTCATGGAAAAGTGAGCTAGTTTGGATCTGAGAGCTAACTGTGTTACTTTTTTCATCTAGTATTATTTTAGCTGGTTTCCACATTAATATGACGATTAATCTTGTCTTAGTGGCCAAACCCCCGTGAAAGAAAGTCATCTCCCGCAAGTACAAATAACCCTTTGTGTTGTGTGGTCTTATGACTGAAAAAATGTAACTTTTACAAAGCCTAATTTTTGTTTCCCCATTTTTACTTTAATTTACACTTTAGTAGATTGCATTAAACACTGCCACACCAGAGTGCATCTTTGAAGGCAAAGATGACTCAAGGATGAATGTTGAATGTATGAGATGATTGATAACTTGATTCTGACAATGATCAGTTGGTCCTTTAGCCAGGACCTTATATTAAAAGACCATTTATTAAGGCTAGTTGGGTATTGTCAAATGAGATGGACACAATACCTGAATATGTTTTTTGTATCAAACAACAATATAAGCAAATAATGATTATTCTTGTACCTTCTTTGCATTCAGCAGCCACCCTGAGCTCAAGAATGTCCATCTGCTCCTGCATGTTCTTGAGGACTCTATTGCTCTCGGTAGACTTGCGTCTGTATGCAATGAGGAATGCAATGAAAACAACCAGAAGCAGCAGAATGCCAGCTATGACTCCAAACATGGCTGGCTTGCTGAGGGGACTGTTGATGCCTGTAGGAGATTCATAGCTGAGCCGGCCAATCGTGTACCGAAGAGCCCCTCCAGCTCCCACTACAACCTGTACCAAAACAAAATGTGTTAGTAAGATTTTCAATAGCTGTTCTTTGAGCTAAAAAATGTTCTTAGCAATTTTCCAGCTTTTTCATCAAGTAGGTAACACTCAATATGGGTTTGATTTTCAACCATTGATTTATGGCACTATTCCTATGTTTAAAGACTTTACTGATAAACTGTATTTTAAGTTTTAACTGAGACTTTTTAGACCACAACATTCCCTCACATTATGGCACATCTACAATAAGCTGTCACTATCATAAACTTCAGTTAGTTATAATAAAGTCTGTTGACAACATTTAGGCGGTTTGAGGGAAGTTCCCCCACTACTGTTTTTGCTTAATATATGTGTTGCAGCTGATTTACGTTATGGCAAACCTCAGCTGTTGAGCTATTATTTTAAAAATAGAATCAAGTGGAGGGGATAGATTTCTTTCCCTAAAACCGCCTAAATTTTGTGTATAAGTTCTGATTGCATTTTGCACCCATAACAACAATTGGGTACTTACAAAGGACGCATATTACAATATTTTCAAGTAATAGTGTCACTAAGGTTCATAACTCCAACATATTTATATTTTATTGGAATGTTTGTTTAGTAGTGTTGGGTGTGGAAAAATAAACTTAGTTGAAGAATATTTCAGCATTTTGTATTGAAAAAGAAGCCTATACTATTTTTGGACTCAATGTGACTACTTTTTTTCTTTAAAACAATTATGGTAGGTACTCAATTCTCAACAATTTAGTATGTTCTCAAGATACTTTAGTGAGTCAATACTTATTTCAGATTATCATGCTTTTCATACTGTTATAACATATTAAGGTGATTAAAAAAAAAGATGTTTGCATCTAACTCAGTTGTATTTCAAGGAAATTAACACGTTTCTAACCGTTGTCATTTATTAGTTGCTAGTGGCTATAGGTAGATGAAGTTGATAATTTATTGATTAGGTAATTAATTTTAAATCTAAAAATACAACTACATTTAACGATTCAGTTTAAATGTAACAAAGAACAGAAAAGTAAAACACTGTGACTGTAAATGTAAGGGAAAACACAGAATCAAAATGCAATATAATGAACAAAGGAGCTTACCTAAATATATAATCATTAATCAACACACAAAAGAAAAGAACACAACATTCACACAATCTTGATACAAGACTTTTATAAAATGAATTTACTCGGGACATAAGTATTAGTGATGTTAAATTTATTTGTTCGTAGATTGATACTAAACAACTAATGGTACACTTTAGGCTTAACCCAAACTGACCGTTTTTTTTTAATAAGCTTTTAAAGAGAACGTTTTACTCAGTATCTGGATTGTGTTGAGAACAAATATTAGTTTTTTAAATATTAAAAAACATTTGGATCAATAAAATCACATTTTCCTTGAGATCTGTGTTTGAAAAGAAATTTTGCGACTGACTTTTCAATTTGCTGTCATGACGACAGCTTATTAGCTCTATTGTGATCATAGAGCAAAAAGAATACGCTTGATTTACTATTTACTATTTAGTTATGTTCAACTTAAAGGGATATACTTTCCAAGATCTATAGCAATTTTATTTTTTTTCTACCAGCACCAACCAAGTAGGTCTAGAATAGTGAATCAATATAGTAATGACGATAGGATTCTCTTTAGCATTCCAAGGAGTGGTATTGCAGTATATTGAAGAAATTATCAAACTTTTCCAAATTTTTGAAAAATTGTTCCAGTACTGGGAAATGAACTCTAATTCAATTTTTCTGTTACATTTTAAATTTATGGTGGAAAGGAATGTCTTGTATTTGAAAGGAAGGGAATGTGAAATAATATTGATGTTGTAACTAAATAAAATCAGATTATGGAACTAATTGAAAAATGCGCCAGTAAAGCTGAAATTTCAATAAAGTTAGCATGCCACAAAATTCAAGGAAATTATATTTGTTGAAACAGATAATATGGCAAAGAACCCCATTTTAAGGCATTGATTGATGGAGGGAACAGACTATAGGTAAAAGCAAGTCAACCATGGCTTATTGTATATTTCTGAGGCATTACAGTTTTTGTTGCTAGAAGAGATTTATGAGGTTCTTATAGTCTTATAACTCCAAACTGATTATGTCTTATGCTGTAAGATAAGATGAGACAACGGTACTTTTCCTGAAATCTTTATTACAGATGATTATTCAACAGATAATCCACACACCTTTGTAGACCTTATGTCTACAAAAATCCCCTTCTGACACCTGGGTTCACTTTTAGGTCCAAATCATGCCTACTGAACTGAAAAGTAAATTTTAACGTAAAAACCAAAATCGAAGCGGGACACTTGTAAAGCCTTAAGACTTACCTCTCCTAGAATAATATTCTTGGTAGTTGAAGCAAGAAATGACAACCAGATTAACTGCTTTTGAGCTTAGTCTATGAACTCAGCCTAGGCAAACATATTTTCCAGGACAAGTTCACAGCACACAAATTGCTGACTTAGAATAACAACACAACTTCAATGTCAGACAAGTTAAAAAGTTAAGGACTACATGGATGGTATTTTTATTTCAGGATATAGGGTGGTGTATTTATGCAAAGAGAAATGTTTCTAGCAAAACACTAAAAAGCCATGTTTATATATATCTTTTAGATGCTTTGCTGAGTTGAAACATGTTTGAGCATGCACAAAATCTTTTGCAAAATGTTCAATGACTTTTTAACGACAAACTATGAATTAACTGACCACAACTTCAGGCAGAGTAGAGGGCTCAGGTCCCTGGTTTTCATGACTGTCTAGAGGTTGAGTGGGCGGCGGACGACAAGTCAGCTGTTGTCTGGACAACGAGGTTACATTGCAATCAGCATTGCCGATCTTCACCTTCACATCTGCCTCCTGTGATGCTCTGTCCAAGTGCTGGCCCTGCACAAGAGATATTTCAGGTGAGGACTTACAGTATATAAACTGTCACTCATGGATTATCCATGAGACTTCCCAGCTCTCTTTACATTACCACACAGTCATTGAAGAACAATGATAACTTTTTTCAACAGGTAAAAGATTTTACACTAAGGAAATAGATGGTTGAAACGTGCAAACTGTGAAATACAAAAACTAATTTATTTTTGATTACAGAAAATGATAAATAACAACTACAGTACAGTTATTGTTTGTGCGCAAGTAAATCACCAGTTTTTAAACAATATGAAAGACACTGTTTTAACTTTGAAATATACTTATGTAGAATAGAATGTACAATAACACCAAGTACAAACTTATATTCTTTGAAAAGGCTTGTGCGTTAATAGTTATGCAAAATGGCTGGTGCAAGAACCTCAACAACTCATGCATTAGTCTTAATTTCTTCAATAATAACGCTACAATATGAGAGATTATTTGGTATTGGGCTGTCAATTTAAATCGTTGGAGAACAATTAGTAATTCATCTTACATTGAAATGGTTGACATCAAGGACAAAAGTAGAAAACAAAAGAAACTCATGCATTAGACTCCGACTTCAATTAACCATTTTCCTGACTAATTGTCTTGTATGAAACTTTCTATTTAAATTCATAAACCAACAGTTTGTGTTAAATCTTACATTGATGGTTAGGTAGTCACTCTTGTAGTACTTGACTTCCTCATCGAACTTGTCGTACAAGGGGTTGGGGAAGAGCAGGAAGGGTGGGAAGCCGTGTCTCGTGAGGTTTTGTACTCCGGCCACATTGTCCATCTTGAACCCATACTCCAGCTTCTCTGGGTGTTCAGCATCCAACTCAGCATCACCGATGTCTATCTCTGGGGAGTAGCACTTCATCAGCGAATTGCTCCTTACGTTGCATTTCTGGAAAATACATAAAGTAGTTAGTTATCAATAACATAACACATTTAATAACATTTGTATTTTATGATTCCTTGTTTCTTGTAAGAGAACAATTTTTAGATTGAAAGCAAAATTATTGTACCTGAAAAGTAGATAATAGTGGTTTCCTCAAATAATACAATAAACTTATTAATCTTTTGTAATATTTTGTACATTTGATTTTTCAAACTATCTCAATAAATTTATAAATCTAAATAGAAATATTTACAAAATTGAACATCTAATCTGTTCAAAGATATTACACTCACTTACACTAACTACAAAAAGTCGCAAGGGACATAAACTGAAAAATCATGTGATTAACTCCAACAAGTATTTAGCTACTAACGGTGTATTTACTTATCCCTGATAAATATAATAACTTAAAAATTCACTAAACCACGCTACAAAAGTGTTTTTTTACCGTAGTTCCACAAAAAGGTGAATTATAAAAAAAAATTGGTTTCAATGAGCATATTGATGCTATATTGTCTGCATGAGATAGAACCTTAGTGTCTAAAATAAGTTACATTGTTTTCAAAGAACAATGACAATTTTAACTTCTACAAAAGATAGAAAACCCTGATATAAAACATAACAAAATTTTTAACACCTGTTGTCAATATGTTAATTAATACAATCATACTCTGTTTATAAAAGTCTCACATGACAAACATTCAGAGGCAACAAAACTACTACCATTAATCAAAAGTCAATACTGCACCTATTGATAATGGCTATTGCTAAAATGTTTCAGTACTTACACTGAGGAACATTTTCCCGTTGTAGTAGACATACATCTGAGGGTTTTGGATGTAGGCTAGGTTCTTCCCAGTCACTGTAATGAGGATTCCACCGGCAGGGATACCCTTTGGAATCTTCAGCTGTAGAAGAAAATCAGTCATAAGTAATGAACAATTTCATACTTCAAGAGAATCCAGAAAAAAATTATTAAAATATTTTAGTTAATTGTTTGAGTATATGATTCAAATTGAAAACCCACACAAACAATAATTTAGTTTCATCAAAAAATGTATACACATAAATCCAGGTTGGGTTTGACTTTAATTTACTTGTACACTTGAACCTTGGGTAGGATGAATCACACAAAAGGGTGAGCTAGTACAGGAAAAGAACGAACATTACTGATTGTTGTTAATTGCTTAAAAATAAACCGACATGGCCACAAAAACTCTGGCCACTATTGACTGATCTTAATAACCTCTAACTAGAGTCATCACACTTGTATAACTCCTTTTCTTACATAAGTTGTAGCTAAAAGATTACATACCTGACTCGCGACTCCAGACTCGGCAGATTCTATGGTGGGATCCTCAACGTACTCAAACAGCTCCTTGTCATATGAACGATCTCCTTTGTCAAACTTCATTTTGACCTTCCCACTGCGCTGCCGATCTGATGCACTTGTGATGCACAAGGCTTCAGTAGGACTGGTAGATATTATATCACAGGGCAGAGTGTCAATGAAAGCCTGTATGCGGGAGCCAGCATTCATGTAGTTGCCCTGGATCTTCAACAAGGTTCCTCCTGATCTAGGGCCGAACTTTGGTGAGATAGACTCGAGGCTAGGATCAACAAACTCGTACGTTTGTTTGCTCTCGCCTCGGAAATCCGCTACCCTCACCACCACAGGTCCTCTCCGCATCACATTGGTTCCTGGACTGTCCACTCGGCAGACAATCTTCTTTGTCTTCTCGTAAAGTTCTTCGTACGGTTCACACGGCAAGCCAGCAACTTCTACTCCACCGTAAACATCTCGGAAGGTTTTACCCAAGTTGATACCTTTGGGCATAACACAGTCAATATAAGAAAAAATCCAATTAAACATAACAAACAGTTTACATTAACATTTAATTAATTATTAAGGTTGAACATTTAAAATCTTCCATTCAAATTAAATGTATTGAGTATCAACAAGACCTCCTTATATAGAGAGTTTGAAATGTCAGCCAATTACAAACTAGTCACCTTGATTTTTTTTATTATTAAAGAGGTTGGCAGTCTCTTTTAATCTTGCAATTTCCCTGTTTAGGCTTCGGACCTGAGCGTAAAACATATCTGCAAGCTAAGGTCTTGTACACAGTACAAGAATAAACTGTACTCTTCAAAACTTAGTGACGGGACCAGGAAACGAGCCCACGTCATTAGTGTTATGTAGTAAGGCGTCATACTACTGACTGCGCCATCACCTACTGCCTACCTTGAATAGTAATGTTGGTGCCTCCCTCCCAAGGTCCCAGTTGAGGGTAGAAAGTGGTGACCTCAGGGTTGGGACAAGTGTGGTTGCGGTCCAACCAGATACCTCCACCTCTATCACACTGCTCCGAGACTTCACACCGGTCAGACACCTGGCACCAACCACAGGCAAACTTCTCTGCCAGTGCCAGACACATACCACAATTGTCTGCCATCTCTCGACACCGGTATATCACCACTGGTGAAAAATATAATATTGTTATTAGTTTACGTAATTGTCCAATGAACAGTAAATATAGAAGTCATACAACATTTAGTTCTGGCTGGTATGTATAAATTATAGTCATAATAAACAACACAGTGATATGTCCTCTACTGATTAGATAAGCATAAAGAATGAGGATAAACAATTATTGCAACTATAGCATGGTTTCTATATAACAGAAAAAATACTGTTATTGATTCATTTCCTTAATGAAAATCATTATTAGATCACAAATATCTTCTGCTATCTGTATTGGAACTATTCTATTGTTCTTTTTAAAATAAAAGTTTTCTGTGTATTTTAGCCCTGCATATTATAGTCCACAAAGGCCTTGAGCTCGAGCATTAAACTGATAAAGCAAACCTAGGGATGAGCCGGTATGGTAGCCTACAAGAACGGACTGTACTGATAAATTTTAGTGGAGGTACCATGACGCAAGCCCTTGACATCAATGCATTGGATTTGAAGTCCGTTGTACAACCAACTGAGACACCGACTCACCAAATGTGGTAATTTGCAAAATGGATGTTTTTTTTCTACCATGCTTTCATGATGAAGTATTTGCAACAAAACATGTCACCATATTACACTGCTGCAATTGTCAGAGTTTAAACTACCCCTGTATTAAGGTGCACTATCTAATACAATTCTTGACCAAGTGACCCATGTAAAATACAAATCTGTAAACATTCTTCAATAATCAAATTTAGTTTGTAAGTGAAACCAGCTTACCGTGAATGTTATCTGGGTTATCCAAGGGCTTAGAACCTCCCCAAATAACAGCAAAAGTAGCAGTGATATTAGGGGCTTTGGAGGTGTATGAGAACTCCATGCTTTCACAGTAGATAGTGTCTCCTAGCAGATTGGCGTTGACACTAGTGACACGTCCCTCGATGTTGAACTGGCAAACAAACCTCGTCTGGACGATGAATTGCTGCACAAAAGATTACGTATTAATCAGAATCTAGATGTAATGGTGAACATAAGTGAATATGAGTAAAGGCCAGAATAACAAAATGACTTGTTAATTTCCTCAAATCCACAGCTATTTGGTGACAAATAAATGATTCTGGACTATCCCAATTATAAAATTGTTGACAATCGAGTGTAACACATAGAAAAACAATACAAACATTGTTATTGTTATTAACAATTTTCTCTGATAAAGAAAAAATAATAAGGTCTTCAATACTTTTTAAACGGAAACAATACCCTTTAAGGTATGGACTTTCTAGGAATATTGAAAGTTACAATCACTGCGAAAGTGTGTTTTCTGCTATACAGCCCAGACCCCATCTGGATGGTAAACAAGTAAAAACTAATTAGATAAATTTTTCAAGAAAAAGTATACAAGATGTGGTACTAGACTAGCCGAATGATTTAAACAATTCACATAGATTAAAATATGTAACAGATTACCGCAAACGTCAATGAACCCCATTATTCTGGCTGAATTGATTTATTTTCCTTGAGTTGCAAAATATATATAATTTTATCCCTTTAAATGTCTTAAGCCAATTATATTATCATTACAACAAACTCAAAAGCAGTATGAATAACTGAAGTACAACAGCTTAAACCTGTGCCTGACCTGTGTTGTAATCTATAAAAAAAAAAAAACTAGAACTATCTACCAGTGTAATCAGTTTTTTAGTGTTGTTATTGCCAAGTCCTTAGGTACGATTGTTGGCCAAGGCCAATGGAAAAAACATGTTGTCTGTGTGGCCAGCAACGTGAGTCAAGTGCTTAGACCCCATCCCATACATTATCTTTTGCAACTCAAGAAATGTTAATTTCTACGCAGATATTAGTGTTTGATTTATTATGAATTTCAAAACTAAACAGGCATTTAAATTCTTTTTTATTTATTTGCAAAGTTGCTCTTTGATTTGAGCATTTTGAGTCTGTATAAAAGTAAAAATGATTATTGCTATTGTTAAACATTTTTAGTCTAAACTGTCTAAAATACAAACTTTACCATTTTTCAAAAATACATACCCCAATAATATGCACTTTGACCCTGAGACTTTTCTTCAGACCAGAAGATACAAGAATCTCTGTTGATCCCCCTGTGGTTGCGTTGATCGTAGGGCAGAAACCTGGTCCGCTTCTATAACTCGGTCCTATCCTCTGTAACATTACAAAAATTAGAAATAATTCTTTACTGAATACTGGATCCAAAAGAATACTAAAATTTTCATGGTGTAGCTTTGTTTAACTTCTAAAAGACCACAAAGCTTTAAACCAGTAAATATTTCTTTAACACGTTCAGTGCGGCAGGCATTCCAACAGGCGCTCGCCAATGGCGGCGAGGCCCGGGCGAAGCCCCAGCGCGGCACCGTAACAGCGAACGCAATTGGCATTCAAATATTTCAATCTGACGAATAACAAAAAAGGCAGGTGATTGTACTACGTTACTCCCGAGATTGGACGTAGTTCCCTAAAACACCCAAAGGTAGCAGCACTGCCTGGATCAGAAAGTCAGTGGCCTTGTAATATGTCTTGAAGAGAGAAAACCCCCAAAACCGGGACAAAAGCATTGTCAGACGGGATTTTACGGGAAATTTTAGTACCAACCTACACCAAAATAAAGCTCACATTCTAAGCTATAGGCTAGCAACGGTTTTAACGTTCCCCGGCAATGGCTGAGCTCATACTGAACTATTGTAGTGGGGATTGCGCAACTACATCAATTGATGTAGTCAGCACTGAACGTGTTAACATATGTTGTATAAGAATATATACTTACACTAACGCCAGTGACAAGAATGTCGTTGCGACAGTTCTCCGCGGTGTCGTGGGTACAGCGATGGCCGTCCACACACCAATCACAGGGGAAAGATGAGGACACACACTGCGTACACGAACTGTACGTGTTGCAGTCGAAGAATGTGAAGTTTGTTGCCACAAAGTCCGGTCCATTTGTCATCCTCACTGACAATTTGGCAGTGAAGTGATCTGTAAAGGTAGGTAAACAAAATGTATAAAAGTAACCAATATCTTCATATTCCAACTAAAAATGCTTCCAAAGGTTTGGCAATTCAAAGTATACTATGCCAATTAGTTATCTATGGATAGAGTGTAATAAAAGTCATAGACAGACTAGACATGAGAGTATTAATTGAAATATTATTCACTTTCATAACAAAATATTCAGTTAGGAGGGATTTCTGGAGTCGCAGCCTTTGGTTTAAAATCGAAAGGGAGGAAACTGAATAAACTATAAACAAGCAATTCTGTAGATTGAATCTTTAGCGCCATAGAAAGCAGCAGTAAGAGTACTTTACGCAACGATTGCGTAAAGATAGTGTTAACGTCACAAGTAGAAAATTTGAGGTACGAGCCTTGGCGAGTGCCTTAATAACTTCTACGAGTGTCGTTAACACTATATACACGAGTTGTATACACTACTTTACCTACGACAGTGTTTTCATTACTAAAAATCACTACTAATTACTTCTAAGAGAGGTAATGTTTTCGTTTATAACCTCTCATTGCCACTGACAGTGATGCAACGAAACATTGTACCAAACACTAATTTACTCAACAATTAACTTCGTCTCGACTCTTTATATTTTCTTTTAAAAATGATTTGAAGGTAATACACAAACATATTGGACCAGACAAATAAAAAATGTGATGCTTAGTTTCTAATTTAAGGTTATAAGTTTTACACCAGACCAAAATACCACAGTTGAATAAAAGAGAATATCTTACGTTGTCCTGGAGGTATGGACGGCAGAAGGTCAGTGCGAGGGGTCGTGCAGTTGACACCGTAAGGTTTACGAGTGGCATTGGTTGTCAAGGATTTGTCCAAAGCTGTAAATGCACACTGGAACTGCCCCGACAACGTAGGCAAGTTGTCTATCACCAGCTCAAGCTGTAAAATAGATAAAATATAGTGAGAAACATCCACTAATAGATCTGAATATGTTTGTATATGAGCTTTAATAAAACCTTTTTGCTTACAGAACCAGTAGAACCTTCTAAGATCAAAGGGAAGCCAATAGTAGTGTATAGCCACGTATTCAGTTTTTTAAGAGACAGAATCAAACTATCCTCGCCTAGAACAGGGGTAATGTACGAGAGTCCCTCTAGAACCTTAAGTAGGGGAATGTTTTAGTACCGTTTATAAAGCTTTTGGTTGTATTTAGCCCCATAGAAGATTTTACGATGAATTGAGATTTTAAGAGGACCACCTTCTCTAGGACTACGGTAAAACCGTGTATTACAGTTGGCTGGAAAAATACCTACATAAAATGTATTAAAATCTACTGGTTTTTTTCAACATGTAATTCAATTTACACCTTGTGATAGCTGTTCATGTATGAATTTCAAATACCGGTACACTTATTATTATGGCAATAAATTGTTTATTGGTTGATTTATTTTTCACCCAATTTGAAACAAAAAAAGTGTAAGTTGCCATGGACATGGCATAGGTCCAGATTTACCACAGAGAACAAACAGCTGTAGCATAGTGGTACCAGCTGTTACCATGGGCTGTAGCAGTAGCCGTTGTAGACAAACAATATTTTGATGCATTGTGATTTTGTGTGTATTGTGATGATTTAATTAAATGTAGTTTCCAATTATTAGTAATGCCGGAACTCAAAAAGGTTAGTACAATGTGAATAACTGTGACATAGTAAAATTGTAGATAATCTAACCTCAGTTTGTAAAAATTCAATGTATAAAATTTGTTGATACAGTTAAGAAACGCAAACTTTACTCAATGTAGTGCTGATTTTTCCATTAACATGTAAAGAACTTTAACACAAATACGGTATTACACACTATCTGTGATAATTAGCAACATGTGAGCGACCCTGGTGACAAACTGCAGAATTTTGTAGCTTCAATATTATTATAGAAAATTGACTTTGCCTGAGACTGTGACAAGTGACAAGTGAATCACGCACATTGGATGACCGGAATGCTAGTTAGTACCCATTCAACCCATCAGTCAGCAACATAGCCTTGAATATTATGGGGAAAAAAGTCATATAACTCTTCGACAACGTACTTTAGGGTTATGGTGTTCCAAATTTAGTATATATATATAAGAAATCAAAGAAAAATGTTATATATTATGTTTCAGTTTTAATTTTTGGTCCTTTTCCTTGTTAACCTGGCATTTCTCAAACTGTCCACCCTTCTGGCCCATATTACGCTGAGTTTCAGGTCTGTGTTATATAAGAAATTTCTAGTTCAGTCACTTTAGATTAGCTCTACCAAGGTTTGACTGTATGACTGTATACTGACCGTCCTAGCTGTTGTGCGCTGCAGTTGGTTGGGAGTGACAGTAGTGATGGTAGTACATCGACCACTCTTGTATGATATCCAGTACAATACGTCCTTGGCTGCGTCTTGACAATCACTGCGTAGACTGCATCTGTAACAAGGGATAACAATATGAGCAACCAACAGACAACATAAACTATACTGATACTTACATTAGATGAATTTTATATCTATGTAATACCAAGAAGTATTGCATTTGTATCCAAACCAGTCAATAATAAAGTTATAAATATATTCATCCAATGAGTATTTAGGTTTACTTCTATGATGTACAGATTTTATTTTTAAATTCTAAAATCATACATACAATGAATTAAATAAATTTTCTTAGTTTTAAAACAAATTTTTATAAACAAGCAATCTACTGGGATTAATTTATTCAACAGGAACAAAAAATGTTAAACATTGCTCAGCATTTAGTACTTTCAAACTAATTTTAAATATTTAAATGGTAAAAAATATTCTTGAGTGTTTAACATTTTGAGGGAAAAGTCATAACAGGATTTTTCTCTTTTTCATCAGTCTGATCAGGCTGGTTTGTTACTCATTCAAATAGACGTTACTTTTAGGTGTTTGACGCAAATTCAATCAAAATAAGAAGGTTACAAAATTTACCAAAATCTTTGCTAAGGCTGGGCCACACTTATCCAGCATTTCACCTGAAGCAAAATGTTGCACAACAATTTTCTTGAAGCATTCTGTTTCTTTGCTTCTCCAGTGTACGGGAGGTTCAAGCATGATTCAGCATACACCAACCATCAACAAGCATTGTTTTAGCATTGTATTGTTTTAACATGTGTGACAAGGAAGTCAACGTAGCTGTTGCTGTATGACAGTTTTTGCAAATGCTGGACTAAATAGAAAGAAAACATCGGGTAAACCCAATCAATCTTGGTAGACAATTAGGCTTTCCTCGCAGAAATAAAATCACACCCAGGAAAATTTTACAATTATTGTCGAATAATTGCTATAGCCTACTATTTTTTTTTTAAGGGTTTTAAATACCGTAAGTGATATGGTAAGAAATTATTATTAGATGATGTTGTGATGGTTATAAATGATGAACTGTGTAACCTTGGTAATTTCTTAATTATATTACTACTTAGAATGTGGGCTAAATGACAATCAAAGAGGTAGAAAGAAAAATTAAACAACAATATTGTTCAGTGGCAATTCAAAAGGTCAATTCCATTTTGAGAGCCACTAAGTTTTTCTAGTTAGAAGGGATTTGGTGCATGTGCAGAACGTTTGGTTCCTTGTTGCATCAAACATTGTGCTGTATCTGATCCATTTGTCGAGCGGCTGCTCAAATGTTTGAAGGCATTGCGAGGCGCCTCGCAACGTTTGCTTGATCAGTGTGCGGCCTCCCATTGAAATACATTGGGCGCTCGTACCCAGCAAAACATTTTGCCTCGCAACACTTGCTTCAGGTAAATGCTGCATCAGTGTGCGGCCGGCCTAAGTGTTCCTTTTACCTGGAAACCCTAAAACTAAAAAGAACATTGGTCCCAGATCTAGGTTGCACTATGTAGACTACAGTAATGGTTGATTTCTTATAGAATTTCCTTAACACTGTTACCAGTTATATTAAATTCAGATCCCCTTGAAAATTATTTAGCAGAAATACGTTTCAAAGTGTTTAAGTATAAAAAAACAATATTATTTTTTATTTTGGTTTCATAAATAAGAAATAATAGGTGTCAATAATTTATCAAAACATATAATCTCTAGTAAACTGCATTGTGTGGAAACAGCAAACTAAAGGCTATCTTTTGTTGTTCACGTCATAAAAAGACAATATGTTTGATTTAAAATAAAGTAATTTTAATACCACAGCTTTTTTCACTTTTACAAACACAGCTTTGTATACATTATTTCTTTGTTATAATGGCAGCAGTGATAATGGCTGGGCAGTTAGACAAATCAATGAAAGTGAGTCATGACTTTTTACATTGCATGTCCCATTAGGTTCAGCCATTACTGTCAATGGCTCTAATGTGATATTTTATTTGTTTATAAATTGCATACAACAAAAATGACTAGCTCTATCTATCGGGCTCAATTAAAGAAGGCATAATCTTCATGTTGTTGGACTTGTTTTTCTAATAAGTTTTCTATGTACAGATAAGATTTACGATTTAAAACAAGAGAATAAACTAACCACGATGAATTATATTAGTGCGAAAAGAACAAATTTTTGTTTGACATTTCATTTGGCTACTTAAACGAAATTATGGAAAAACAGGTGAGTATAAAACACGAAAGATATTGAACACATGAACGAATACAGACAAACTATTTGTCGTTTATTAAAAGCATTGGCTGACATTGTTCCCAATCTTGTCTAAGTGTTAACTCTAGATTTCAAAGTATTTACACCCAAAAACTACTTTCAAAAACACATAAAAATTTATAAATAATGTTGAAGCACACATTTATATTACAGGTGATTCCATTTAACTTCATGAAACTAATTTAGATTATAGACATTACCAAAATCATACTGGATAAGTCAACACCATAAACACATTCACTGCTATATAATGACAGCAGGGTCAGGATAGGAAAAACCAAAGCACTACGCATGACTGAGCTTAGGATATTATTACAATCGCTTGAACGTAGGGACATATTATGGAAATTCATTGACTCCCATATACTTTTTCCCCCTTTTTTTTCCTAGGACGCTAGGCACGAGCCCGGAATTGTTTTTCACATTACTTCAGGCTAGACCTAGGGGTTACGGCATAATCACTTAGATAAAATCCATTGGTGATTTGGCAGGATTTGAACCCAGAGTCCAGCGCTCAAACCACTAGACCAGCTCGCTCCCCAGACCTATTATACTAGAGTTAAATATTACTCAATGCAGAGAAAACGCTACTATAGCAGTGTTTGGATAGCCAAAAGAGGGGAACTACAGGAATTTTTTTGAACTTAACTACATCGGAAATCCTTTTCAGGCTTAGTGCTGATATAAATGTACTAATATTAAATGCAGCACAGTCCAACACAAAACCTTTTAACTTTGAGGATATGGTACATTGCTAGCACGATGGGTACCAGGCCGTGGGCCACAGCCAATGGGACAAAGAACAGCAATTGGCTAAACAATTCACTGATGTAAAGTATAAATAAGAGTAAGGATGGTATAGCTCTGACGTGGTTACCACTCCAAGCTTACAGTGCCAAAGGAGTTCCATGTGTTAGTATCTGGTAAACTTACTTGTTTTCTAGAGAGCACCACCCACAGTAGGGGTCTTTAGCTCCTAGGCAATCCCAGCAAGTCTTGTAAACATTGCACTCTTGCACTTTCACCTTGGACACCTGCAATCATTGTCACTTGTGAGGAACCATGTAAACATCGGGATGGTTGTGACTCTCAGGTTAGACAAAGGAAAAGCAATGTGGTTCCTTTTCTAATATTAAATTTAACACATATTTAATGGGGATGTACGGTTGACTATCTATACTTTTTTTTATGTAAAAATATATTTAGCAAAACTGGACATATTGGACTTATTTCAAATTAATAATTGTGTTTTTTTTTATTTTTTTTATTCAGAGTTAAAATCTATGAACCATGTCACTAAAAGATAAAGAAATCTAGACAATGTGCAGTGGGGAGTTTAATTGATACTATCATACTATACATAGGAATGATTAAGTAAGCCTATTTTCTCAAAGTTGGACATACAAAATACATTCATACATTACAAAACTAAACAAATATAATTATCAATAAGCTATGTTTGTTCAGAATCTTTCAAGACCCTCTATCTTGTTCTTGGACTTCCTATTTGGGTTAATATTTCTAAGAAAGGGTTGAATATTTAAAAGATTATTTAGGTGGAAAATAATGGTTCAGGTGTTTTAATTTGCAAGTAAAACATCATATCACTTATGTTTCTGATGCAAGTTTTGATCAAACTTAGAAATTAATGAGGTATTTATCCAGACATTAATCAGTTGAACAGTTGGACCAGTACCTTTCTCTCCGTCATGACGTAAAGATGCATGAGTTGGTTGTCAAATCGCAGGTCCTGATTGACGGCTGAATTTTCCACCACCAAGAGATCACCATACTCTTGGGCTGCCTTGGAGCTCTCCACTACGATCTGTCAAAACATACAAACATTTAGTACAAAGCAGTATACCCTGTCCCAACTGGTCCTAGATCAACAGCCTAGGCTTGGGCAATAGATGTAAGTTTAACCAACCTATGTTTTGAGTTTTTTAAGTAACTGACCTTATTTTCAGGTATAAAGACATTTCCCGCCCTTAAGAATAAGTATAAAGATGCCTTTTTGCTGTTGGAAAGGTTTACATACAAGGCATTGTGAGGAAATGTCTTTAAACTGAGATATTAGATTAAATTTAATTCTTTATAAAGACACAAATATAACAAATAGAATTCAAGTAATTTTTAATTTTATTTACAGCAGTAATAACATTTAAAAGTATCTGTAAAAGTTTTGTTTTGTTTTGAACAATACAGGAAAATTAGAAGCAGAAAAAAATCAATGATTATTTGAAGTAATTCTTATATTTACATAGTTTCCTATTACAATCAATCTTTTAGGTATTTAACCTAGGCTCGCCTCGGTCCCGTGAGGGTTCGTTAAACGAGAGTGTATTGTAATGTATTTGAAATTTTTAATGTATAATACATAAACACACCTATCAGAACCTAATTATTTGTTTGGAGACGTTCTAAAATATGGATTTATAAAGTAAAATAAAATAATTAAAAGTTAAGATTTCATTTTGGTAATTGAAAAGAAAAATGTTTCACCATAGCTGAAACAAATATTTATTTTCTCCGTGTGATACAACAAAGCTACTCGTGTGATACATCAGCACGATTAGTTTATACTCAGCAACGTGCCGCTGTGCCAGCAGCAGCACAACACTCCGAAGGTCTTTGCCCTTGGAATGTGGTGAAGCAGAGGTAGATACAAACTGCAGCACGACTGCCCTTGCCAGAGATCAGTGCAGCTTGATTGAAGTCTTGGCTCAGAACCAAGCGTCAATCCAGTTCACCCGACTTTGCACTTTTTCCACTTTTTGCTTACTTATTTGCACAGTATTCGTGATTGACTTAAACGGATTGTGTCAAAGAGGATCAAACGTTTAAGGTATGTGTCATATTTATCTTTCAAAATTTAGTGGGATTCTAAAACTAATGAGGTGTTGGGAGTTTGTTACAATATTGTTGATATCAGATCGGTTAGTAATAGCAATAATATGTGTGTTGTACTGAACAGTTATGTAAATATTTTAAAACTAATTATAAATTTATATGTTTTAATATAGTAACTTCAGCTATTTTTCATCAGCTTAAATATCAAGGTACCCTTTTAGAATATTTTTAAAGTAACTCCAAATCTGTAAAAAGAAAATCAAGAAGAATTTGAATCAATGTTTTCTCTGGAAGTCCCTAAATCATAATTTTTCTCCGATTAAAAAATTAAGACATAAGACCCAGTCGACTTTGTAATAAACTTGAAACTCAAGAGTTTTTAAAGAAAATTTAGTAAGTTACCCACAGTATAGTTTCTTTAGTGGTAGGCTATGTAATTTTCACCCCGATATGGTAACGTAGCAAATATTAACTGGACCCTTTTCAAAGTTTGATGCCAAAAGGAACGGTAATACAACCATTTTTTTTTTTTTAGCAAAAGGTCTTAGGATCACTGGTATTAAAAAAAAAATCAAATTTACATAAAACATTAGGATATAATTTTTTTATTTAAGTCATACACGACGACAATAATTAAAAAAAGCTCTGAAAAATGTTAAAACTGGGCCGGGAAGTGTAACTAACACCACAATATCTTATGTCAATGACTTTTATAATGAATGGATAAAATTTAATACTATGATAAAAGTTAAACTCAGTTCAATACCTTTTTGAGATGCCCCTTGCTGGTGCCTACAAACACAACCGTGTAGTCGCCGGTAGATGTTGCGGCTATGGCGGTGAGGTGGACGTTGAACACCAACACAGGAACAGCTGCCATTGGAGTCTCTCCTCCAAGGGGGGTGTTGACATCGAGGCCACAGAAGTCTTCGCCAATGGTCTGCAACTTCTGTAACACCAACATTCAACATGAAGCTAGACATAAATAACAAAAATCTACAAAATTTAATGTCAATGAGTGTCCTCCACCTGACAATTTTTTCAATGACCCTCCTTCAAATCCAAGGACATGAAATTATCAAATAGTTAAATTTATTGGTAATTGTTGGGATTTTAACCCGGGGTCGCTGGAACCGAAGCCCTACACTCTACCACTAGACCAGCAAGGTGAAACAGAATACTGTACTAAGAGCGAGGTAATTACGATTGATTGGACAAACTCATAGGACCAGGACTGGGAACTCACAAAATAGCTTCTGTGAGGGTTATTTAGTGGGAATTTGTGCAAATGCAAATCACCACACCAACAACTCACTGATAATATGTGGTACATGATAACTCAACAACTACTTACTTATATCTGACAACATACATACTTGAACAACTTGATGATATCTGATATTATGGATGACACTTGGCATTCGATGTAAAATTTATTGAACAGAATAGTGGTGATGTATCTTCTAAATCAAAGATCAAACAAATGTCAAAATTGACCAGATTAGTCAAGGTGATGCCAACCTATATACAATATTATGTCAACCTATATACAATATTTGAAACATTCATCAAACAACAATCAAACCATTGTATGGCATAGGTGGTTAGAAACACTTGTAATCCTGCAATATTTGAATTACTATTGAAATTACAATAATTATTACATACATTATCATGCTTTATCATTCCTCCTATTTATGGCAAAAGCTAGTATCAATTAATCAATTAATCAATAAATATATTTCCTTTCATATGCAAAAAACACAAACAAGTAATAAAAAATACACCAAAGTAGTGTCAAATTGTTGTTAGGTGCTTAAGTTGTTTGATAGGATGAGCAGCTTAATTCTGTGAAATGGATAAACCAATCTGAGCAAGAGGATTCAATGAAGTGAGAACATCCTTTGAGAAGACACATATCAATTATTACATCCATACAAACAACTGGCCATCAAAGATCCTTTGCTGCAATTTCAAAGACTTTCCGGGAAATCACAAATCTTACTCCTTCATGCTATTTTCAAATACATAAACAGTTACCAGAAGAAAATTGTCTAAGTAAATCACTTTTTCACATGAAAAGAACATGTCAAACAAAATCCATAACTTCTTAAAGGTTGCGTATAGAAATTTGGCTTTAAAGACACTTCACATTGTGAGCAACGTTACTATTAATGTTATTGTCATTATTATTATTATTGTTGTTGTTGTTAATTGTTCGCAATTTACTAAATAATTTTAATCAGCTATTTAAATAATCAACGAAATATAGAAATAACTTTTTAAACGAGTAAATTATTTCTTAAAACAAAAAATTGTAAGTAGGCACATGTAAGATATAATAACAACATAAATACTTCAAAACTGTTACTAATTTTGTTTGCTAAATTAGATCTTAAAATTGATTTTTAATATAAGACTTACTGTAGGATATCTTGTTTGGTTACCAGTGTTATCGTTTTTAATTGTTATCATCTTAACAATATGTCATTCTTTCTACTTTTGTATTAAGCCAACTCCATCTTCTACCATAAGAATTTTATTTACACATGGATGTATTGTCTTATAATTGAGGTTATCTGTAGGAATAAATAAATGTATGCAAAAGTTGACTACTGGAGCTTAAATAACCTAATAATGAGAGTAAATGAGTCCAAAGAGTGGTAATAAATTTGATTATACTTTTGCTGTGGAGTTTAGTAACTTTACTAACAAGTTTGCTAACAGAACAAGCAATGTCTCCACTACAAAACTACAGCTCTAATCTCATCAGACCCTAGCTGTTGTTAAGCAATGAGATAGAACCCGGGATTAGTCTAAGTGCTACTAGTAGATTGGAAAGTATGGTAACAAAAGACAACTCAAGTCGGACTAAGTTTGTAATGCATTGACAACTTGGTAATTTTAGTGTCTAGAAAAAAAAAACAGATTGGCTTTGATTACTTATTATGATAAAGTTTTAACTATTGGAAATATTTGAAAACTATAACAAGTTTACTTTTTAATTTATATAGTTATAAACATTGTACATTCAAGAATGCGATCTTAAGACATATTTGTTGCAAGACAGGCGTGTTTTAGAAAGGACACTGGAAAGCTAGGTTAAAGGAGTAGACAGTTAGTAGTAGTAGTAGTAGTAGTAGTAGTGACTATTCCTTTAATCTATGGTACAACTTCTCACAGTTTGTTTAGACACTATCCTTGTTTTATTGGCTGTTCTTTTTGGTTACGTGAATTTGAAATTGACGTTTTAGTGAATTTTTACCATGAGTTGTAAATTAATTATGATTAAAATTAAGTTAGAATAAAGTTAAAGTTAATAATTTACTAAATTATATGGTGCTTAATAAACTAAAAGAAATGCTATATGCTTACATGGTATCTTTTTAAATATCTTAAAATAGAAACTCAGAGTTGCCTTTGCTATGTAATTTAAATGAGAATTTACGCTTGAGCATAAATATTATCAATTATTTATTTGGATTTTACTTATAAAACATTGTATATTGAAATGAAGTCACATTAAGAAAAGGAAACAAAGCATAAACTTAAAAGGACAACAAATGTTAAAGGGCTCACAAGACCTAAAAGTAAGACATGGTTCCTAAACACTCTCTAAAGAAAACTTTTATATTTTAGGATGAATAAAAATGGAAGCTTCTTGAGTTGGCCCATACCCAAGCTTTGGATCCGACATGTGATGGAATTTTGAAACTTATGAGGAAAGTTTGGGTAGACCAGTGAGCTTTTGTGAAAGATAGACTGCCTGTTTGTATACTTAAGAAATTGAAAGCTTTAAAAATTGTACTAACAAATTTATACTTTATTGCAAAACATTTATTAGTAAAATATAATTAAATCATCTAATTTTTGGACAAAAATTGTTTTAAAATAAAATATTGCGATTCACAATCGTTCAATAATATAAGTTGGATACACTTTCAGCTTTGAAGAGTCCTCAATAAAGCTGTGGGTCTAATTTATTTTAAAAGATTATTTAAATTTCTAAAAGAAATTTTAAATAATTAAGTTATAATATAAACTTGAATACTATAAGAAGGGATGGTACAGATAATAAACAACCAATCGCTACAATAGCAATCCAACAATCGAGTTGCTGAATATTTGATTGTTTTTGTGGGTGTGGGCGCTTAATGGAGAAGTTGTTAATGAACAATCAGCTCAACAAGGGATGAGAAGTGCGCTTTGCTGTAAGGTGACCATTTTGAATAACTTGCAGTGACAGGGTCTGTGAGTGATTCGGCAAAACCTCAACCTACAATGGTCTCCAACTCAAACCTTTCCTCTTCAGTCAACTTATTCTTTAGTATCCAATAATGGTAGAGTCAGAGTCATATCTAATACTATCAACAAATGTTATGATTTTTTTTATATAACCTTTCATCGTAATGATGACTTCTAAGACTGGGCAGTTTATATCAATAAGTTTTTGTATACGTGGAAACAAGGAAAAGCTATAAATGCTGAGGTTACACAGTCATTCATTCCACTTCCCTTTCTAATTTATCATTCTCAGTATCTGGGTGTGATTCGCTGTTACTAAAGGTAAATTATTGTCAACAAATAATATAACACATAGTGTACATTCCATGACAAAGTAATGGTACATTTATCACCATGGGTTTTGCAATAAAACTCTTTCCATATAGGGGATTGCAAATATTTCCAAATCAAAAATATGATCAAATGTATGACTGAAATGTTTAATTGATATTTATTGAGTTAAGTAAAAAATGAATTGTTTATTTTTTGTTTGTTTTTTTATGAGATGGTAAAATTACAACCGAATTCATGTCTGCATTTGACTGGAATTATACACTTTTGCGAGTTCAAAATCACCTAACGTAACTTTAAAAACTAAATTGAATCTATGATTTGACAAAAAAGTAAATACTATCAATAACTAATCAGGACAAATCAGTAAAATTAGCCAAAGACAAATTGTTAATAGTGTTGAAATACAGATTAGATAACTACTTGTTTACTTGTTTATCATAAAACATATGTCACATTAATAGGCTATGTGAGAAAAAAACAACCTCCCTAACTCAGCGTACATATAACATTGTTAACCTGAAATAGTACATTTCACAATAAGTCCCGAAAGAGGCATTTTCCGTATCACCTTCAAATTTCACGTGCGAGGCGAAGCCATTTTAGCGTGGGAATAATGGGGCAAGAGCCAGAAATCACTTTTCGGTACAAGTTATGCGGTGCACTTATCACGTCGCAAAGATAACAACATAGAAAGTAACAGACCTCAGTAAGATCTACTGTATTCTATTTTCTAACGGACATTATTTAGATATAAAAATAAAAGCAAAACTATAGCAATATAATTAGAGGTTCAAGGATATTATGTTTATTTTGCAGTAAACATGCACTACAAGCTAAAAACTCAGCAAAACTAGTTTATGCCTATTTCTGGCCACATTTGTACTGTAAGTAAAACCAGCTGATTTCAAATATCGAAATAAATTGTAAACAAACGCTAGCGCTCGTAGTGGGTAAATGGAGAACTGATAGACAGCAAGGGAAAGTAAATTCAGAGCAAGAGGAAAAGAGGAAATCAGCTGATCACTTGCTCTAAGCTCGGTAAACAATTACAGTACTTTTGTTGATATCAGCTGTTTTCGAAAATAGCTACTTTCAGTATGGAGTGGTGAGCACTTTATTTTTGTATACAAACTATTCATATCCGTATGTTGTATGTTCATTACCGTATGTTGTATGTTCATATTCGTTGTATGTTTTTCAAAACATAGTTCAACCTAAACAATTTTATAATACAAATATTGACAGTATGTAATGTTGTATAGTATGTCTGTTAGTCTGTTATTAGTGAGGCAATTTGTATGATTTTAATCCATCAACTACTGCTAGTAAAAATATTGATACATTGGAAAATAAGAGTTACGTAAACATGAATTATTTCATTACATCACACAGTGGTAGTTAAATTATCTCTGTTACGTAGAAAGTAAAAAAATCTAGAAAAATGCATTGCTTTAATTATTTTTCTCCTGGATTGAAAATTAAAACGTTATCTAGGGGATGATCAGGTAAAAAACCCTTTATTTTGTAAATGTATTTCTAGTTTATTTGGCCAGAGACCGCAGTTGTTAGAACCTGTCACATCAGAGGTAGTCAATAAAAGTGTGCCCTAAGGGCCTGTCTCCTGCCATTACTTGGTGTCGTAACTGCATTTACTGCATTATTATTGGCCCAGCCCCCAGACCTCTAAATCAATTATTTCCTATTGAAAATATAATAACGGTAGGAAAAGGCCTCTACTCTAATGCTATACTCGATATTAGCATTCATTTTCACTGATACGGAACGTTTTGAAGCTAACAAAATTGAATAAAAATAAGTTTTGAAATAGATTAACTTTTGTTTATTGTCTTCGATTTTCTTTTCTTACATTTATAGCACAGTCTATTTTTATCGGGCAGTGCTTTAGTTATTAACTGGTGGGAATATCCTAGGCTTACCCAGCTTAAGCATGTTTGTTACGTATCTTTGCATTGTTTTACTAACCAATTAAATTGTTTGTTTTGTAAAAAATTATGCGGGTTTTATCATCACCATTTCAACAAATTTTATAGCATAATCAACAACTACAAGGAAGTTAACTACGATCATTATACGTCTATTAAATATGATAATGATTTTGATTAACTTTGTACGCAAAAATATTGCCAGCTATTCAGCAAATTTGGGGGATACGTTAACAACCAAAAACACGCGGTTCATTCTGAGTAAATACCCTTGTAATGAATATTTTCAATGTGTTGTGTTTTTTAAACGTGGATCTCAAAGTTAGTGTTAAAATAAGATTCCATTGAGATATTGAGTTTGTATAAGATAAAAAGCAATTTAACTGTCATGACAACGTTGTCATACGTAGCGAATAATCATCAATCATCGCGACTTGGAGTTTTCACATCACTGGTGACGTTGGAAGTCGCAATACTGACAATCCACAATCACTAACAAGCTCAGTCTATTTTGACAGGTCAATAAATCATGCTAAGTACCTGGAGAACTCCAATATGGTTTGAAGGCTTACGACTCTTCACTGTTCGTAAATAAAATGTGTCTCTCGTATCGATCGCTTCACTTCGACAGTCGACACTAAACACGATTCAATTACTATATCGGTTCATTACATTTGCCAGGTGTGTATACTGTATACAAACACAACATTTACTTCTTGGCTTTTGCTCATTTATGGAAGAAGTAGACATCACTGCTTATTTACATGAACGTTATAACTTGCTCTACTAGCAAGGCGTGTGTTTAATAACTTGCCATACTCGCATCTCCCTTAGCCTCAGAGTGTAAAGAAGGTTTGATTACAGAGAACAGCCACGGGGAAGAAATCAGAGCTTTCTTGACAAAATATTTTCCACGAGAATTAAATTGCACTTGCAGCCCCAACTTTTAACTGAGGCCTTCATCCATTCAGACAAACCAATGAATAGGACCTCTGGTTATCTACACCTATCAATTATGTAACGAAATGTATAGTAGCTGATCTATAATATTACAAGAAATATACTACACTTTAATGTTGCATTGTGAAAGCCCTATGTTTACAGCCTGGCGAGGAATACAGTACCAAAATAGATGCAATGACTGTTATTGCCCACAAGAAAGACGTAATAAACATTAAACATGACGAACACAAGCCACTAACTGCATCCACTTAGTACATTCTACAGTATATTTACGCTACGTGACGAATTGATTGCTTCCTCCATTCTCTAGCCACCTACTAGTCTCTTTAATTGAAATCATCCTTGCATCGAATATTTCCTTTTGTTTGACCCAAAACCCTTTCTGAAACACAACCCGATTCCAACGACTTCTTGTAATAATTTTAACCTTATTAATGCAATTATTAATCGAAAATAGTTTATAAGTTTAGAGCAATACCGAAGTTCGAATTTTACACTACAGTGTTTTAAACTGATAAAACAAATAATATTACACTCAACTGAATCTATCCTAAAAAAATAAATAAACTCATTGTTTGTGGCCAGTGAATTTACTTAAGGATTACCACACAGATGCATCATATCGTGTTAATATTCGACAGTTGTTAATTTTGTACTGATAATCTACAAACCTAATCCACACGACACGGTAGCGTCAATGTACAAGACCTCTAACCAACACTAAACACTGTTGGAACAAAACAACTGTGCAGTATTGGTATCTGTTAATCCCCATAGTAATTACCTTTTCCGCACCGACCGCATCATTGTTTATACTGCGGAGGGGTTGTCGATGTTAACCTCAAAGTGATAAAATACACCACTTGCGGTTTAAATATAGCCTTAAAACTGCGTTTATTCATTGTTAAGTACGTTTATATGAAAGTAAAAATTAAACACCTGAGTAGATTGAGGCATTTAAAATTGGATTGATATCCAAATTCATTTGCAAACATAAGTTCCGAATTGGTTAAGTCAATAGAATAAATAGCAATGAGATACCTTGAGTCGTTTTGGGGTTCCGTTGAAATTGAGACTTGGAACGTTTGTGTTATGGAACATCACGCCTTTGCCAGAAGTTGTGTTTAGTTGATTTTCACTTAGAACGAAATCATTTTACGATTGACTAATTGTAAATGTTCTGCAGTGCAAAGCAATTCATACATTTACAAGTGTAAACATAAATACATTAAGTTAATCAAGGGAATCAACGTAGTCGTTAAATGTTGAATATCAAATTATTTGTACCCATAGAGATAAGGTACCCACCTTACAATCTATTAAGTTTTTTCCGGGTTATTATAAAACTCAGAAACCGCATGGTGTTTTTAATAGGTTTCGTTTCCTGTCCTCGTGGGCATCAAAGACCTGTGTGTGAAACTTATCAAGGGAACTTATGCAACAATAAACATATGCTGATAAATTTTAATTGGCAGCTCAGGGATCGAACCCAAGACACTGCAGTATCTTTGAGATGGTAGCACGTGCTACTGCTATGCTATGCTTCTCCGAGTATAATTTATTTCTAAATTCACGAACCAACCACACAAATAATCACCAGAAGAAGTTCCAGATTCGATCAAGAGAGAGTTTCCAAGTTTCCCGTGTTCCCTCTTTCAGCCACTGATTGCCACAATATTACATTTGTTACGCGTTACGCGCTAGTTACCGTTTGCTGACTCATTCAATCTTTCGGTTCTCTATGTTTTCGGATTCCACGAATAGACATTTTATTGGTAATATCACATGCATATTCGACTAAATAAGAATTCTGGTAGTGCACATTAGAGATAAAATCAAATAATAAGTGTATATGCCATACATTTGGTTCGATCGTTTCATTTTCAATTTTCAAAACCCATATATAATGAGCTTAATGTATGCAAATTAAATAAGTCATCAAAAATTTAATCAGTTAAAAAAGTCTTATGTTCTTACAATCAACAGGCTAAAAATTAACGTTACGATAGTATCCATTTTGACACTGAAACCAAAGATACTTTGCAAAGTTTGGATTAGTTCGATGACAAGAAAAAACTTTCAACTTTTTAAACAGGTTTCAACTTGCGTTACTTAAGTGTTGTCAGGTTGTAAAATGCAAAAAGAAAGTTTGACACTTAATACAGTGCATAATTAACATGCAACTGTCAATTCAACACAAGTTTAAATAATAAAATGTCAATTTTTAGATTTTTTAACCTCAACAAGTATACAAATTGTTTTTTTAAAGAAGTTTACCACGATAATACATTGAAAAAAATATCAGCAAACTGTTAAACGTTATATTGGGTAAGCGGTGGGAGTAACCATAATATTTAATGGATAAATTCCCAAAAATCTCAATAAATTTTTAGCTGCAATTTTTACAGCAAAGAGGGTTGCACTTTTTTTAAGTTACAAGGCAATTTTTTGTACAAAGTTTTTGTACAAGTTACAAGGACCATAACGTACTTAATGTAAATAAAAATCGTTTGTACCATTTTTGCGAAAATCAGATTTTCTTTAATTTGATGGGTACTATAAGAAAATCACCATAGTAAAAATTACAAAAATAAAAAGTATACCTGGAGATACGATGGATGGATAGACTCACATAACAAATTTAATCAAAATCTGACTACAGGTGTCTATAGCTCACGCATCCTCACACACACATACACACAGACATCACCTTGAAAACCACGTGTTAGAGTTCAGGGACACCTAAAACGGATATATCCACCCCACGCCCAACTCAAGAGTTTTGACGAAAACAATAATTTCTCTATATCCTTATGTAGGGGAAGGAAGTAAAATGAGATGAAATTAGAATATGTATAAATTGAGGTAAAGATTCCCGGATCTCGCACGCATTGGAGGGTTCTACCATTGACTATATAAGTAGTGTTATATAGTCAATGGTTCTACCCTCTACCTAACTTGTTTAAGTGCGACGAAAAATTGATAAACAAAGTGGTGTTTTAGATTAGTCTACTTGTTAGAATCAAATTTCAAGTTGTTAGTGTAAAAATGTCACTATCATAAAACTAAGCATAATTAAATTAGGTTCGTTTGCTTTGAGTTAATTTGTAATATTGGTAGCGTTAATTAGTTGCATAGTTGGATCAATTTAAAGTTAATGTTATAGAACAACTACTAACTCAAGTACCACGTTTCCTCCTTCACAATCTATCTTGGACCCATCGATGTACATCGATGCTTATACCCTCAATGTTATACACTTTTCTTATTTATTCTATTTTACAGTAGATCATAGCATTGCCGTACTGCACAGTACAGTTCTTGTGTTTTACAGTGTATGTATGTTTTTAACTGTAAAAACCTACATACACTGACCACACGGTGAAGTTTATTTTCACATATCATCGATAGCAAAATAAAATCCAGTTGTAAATATTATGTTATACGTCCACATACAAGCAAGGTAGGCAAGCAGCAGTAAAGGAGGTTGCCGAGTGAGGAACGAGTTAGGCCTACAGAGTTACACTATAGACGCAGCTTCCTGCAGTTTACTTTGATTGAGCCATACACTGACAATTGTAACTGACGAATCATTTCCTTACACGTGGCCCCGTTGTCGCGTCTCAGAACACCCCCCCCCCCCCCCCCCCCAACAGTACGTTACATGTGACGTCACGCGATATAGGACAAGTTACACGTTAAATCATCCGATATCTTTTTATTTTTACAAGTCACTTTGTATATGTACGTGTAATACAACGAGTTACACTTTCCAAACTAGCAACATTCACTATCTTTAACTACCAGATTTAACGGCTATGATAAGGCGCATACGTTATAATCAACATGCTTTGTTCACGTTATATTAGTACTTTACCGTTAACATGCACAGATTCTAATTTATTATTACCAAGATGGCTACTGAACCAGACGATTGTTCTGTAGTCATTAATATAATTTCAACGTCATGTCAACATAGTTATAAAAAAATTACGATGAAAAACCAATGTCTTCTTCTTATACTCATTTACTATAATTTTGTATATATGAGTATGTAACTTATAGCAAGGTGGCAGCTTTCATACTTAGGCCTAAGTATTGTTTTCAAAACGTTAATAGCTCTACATTAGCAGATAATTTAACACCAACGTACGAAACAAAGGGCCTCTCTACTGGAGTATGAGTTTTTGTGTTATTGTTTGTATGCATCCCAAGTACAAATAAACGTGTTTCTCAAGATATCTAATAAAATATCACAGCAATGATTATTGTTTATATGCTCGCTGTAGCCAAAACCAAAAACTCCTGGATAGAAATACGCTTGGAAGAAACGTTTCAAAATAGCGGAAATTGGTACTAAACAGTTGAGCTACGAAAATATTTCCACCGCAATAAATAACAAAAGGACCCCACTTGTGGTGAAGCGTACCCTGAACTAGTAATCGTTATAACCTCAGCGCAATTAATCAGTGATATTTGCTAGTCGTGATTGGGCAGTGGATGTTTAATCATTATCCGGTCGAGTGCCCAAGGCCCGGACCTAAGTACACCACTTGTATGACGGGCATTGGGCACTGGGAAGCACATGCCCATACTGCTACGCTGCATCGTCGACTGTAAACAATAACATTTAGCCGGCGGCCTAACCTCACAAACACGCTTACACGGATAACCGGTATATTAGAACAGCTCGGTATCATATTACGAATACGTCAGCAAATAGGTTAAGGTAAATAATCGTACAATACACGATCATTTTCCAGAAATTACTTTGGACACATTGTTCAATTGTAGTTGGGTACTATTATGCAAGCGGGGAGTAGGAATATAACAAAGAACTGTACATCAACAACCTCCTTTACATAAAAAAAAACAATTTAGTTTTAAAACGTTCTCACTATGGATATTTAGCAGAATAAATAGAGGCAAAAAGTATACGGAGAAAGAATTAGGTATATCATGTTTTGGAAGTGAAAATTTGTAGGTAAACCACACTCCATAAACTATAAATGTACCATTTTCCTGTTTAATTAGAACATGTACGAACTTTTACACTAAACTGAATACAAAGAAGGTTACATCATAAATGGTCATGGATAGTGGGTGTAAAATGAATTCAAAACCAATTCATTACACACTGATGTAACCGATGATTCTAATATAACCTGACATTGCACAACTAGGGCAATAAAGCGAGTCATACTCGGAGTCAACTATTGCCTCACCAGTACACAGCTAGAGCCGCTAGAGCTGGCTATGTGGGCACGAACTGAAGATAAACGCAGGCGCGGGGGCGACGCATGCGTGATACTGACTAGACCGCTGTCAATAGAGATGGTCATTATAATGTTTGTTGTCTCAAACGTAAAATGGTCGTTCAATCTATCTATCTATATATTAATAGTCAAGCATGTTTCTTTAAAATCTTTTTTCTCTGCTCGTGTAAATCGCAGGGAGAATCCTACGCATTCTGTTGAAAAGATATTTTCCTGTAGATGTGCAGAATCCCTTCATTAATTAAAATAGGCTAAAAAAATAAGCACAAAAATTTAATTTAAAATCTTTAAAAAATTAACATGGATCTTATGGGTTGCCATGCTGGTGACGAAATAACAACGCAATATAAACAGAAAATCAAAACAAATGGAAGAAATTCCAATCAAATGTTTTATTTACAGCGTAAGGTGAAAATAGAGAAGTCTGTACATTAGATATTTTTGGTCGAGTTTTCCACCACTGGACGACCTCTATTTTTGTATCATAACACGTACGATAGTTTTGGTCGACACATATGGCAAAGTCCATTATGTGCTGGAATAATTTGTTTTATAGTGTGTTTCTATAAAACTCATATTTGCATGACACCTTGAAACATAGCTGCTAAACAATCTTTCTTGTTTTAGGGTGGAGGTAAAACCCATGTAAAAGATACAGTTTAGATTATTGTCTCTACGACAATTTGGTATATACTTTTCTTCAAGTATTAGTAATGTCTCTCACACCAAGTGAGCACTATGCACTATACACAAGTATAAGTATTGTGCACCTTGGTCGACAGAGAGTTTACATATGCAAAACAAGCGGGTTAAAGTCACATGCATCATAAAACTTTACAAGCGGCTGGCAAGTTTAGCGCAATAAAACTGCACAAACCATTCTCTTTATCATATAATAACAACGTATATACTCGCCCCTGCCTCGCCTCTACAAAGAATCACACACTTCTGTACTGCGAACATTGCATAATTGATTTGTAGTATAGTTTAATATGGCTGGGTTGGGATTTTCTGGTGGTGATGGTCGAGATAGTAAATCTTTATGTTGCTGTGTGACAGGATCGTTTAGGATATAAATTAGTAAAAAAAAATCATCATTCGATTTAGCAAAACAAATCACATAAAGTTGAACGTACATAAGTGTAAAACATTTTCAACTAATAGAACAGACAAGCTTGAATGGATTATGTTCAATCGTAAAGCAGAAACTAGGAATCGTTAGAGTCAAGTTATGCAGGATTTTTTAAATCCATTCAAACTAAGAGATTCTCCTTACATACTCTACACTTTTCACCGGTGTGTCCATTGTAGACATTTTTCCACATCTTAGAGCTGAAACAAGATATAACCAACCCGACCTTTACACAAACACTAACACTTTATAATATATAATGAATACTTTAAATAAAAAATAAATAAATACTTTAAAATATGATCAGCTTCAAAATAGATTTTAAAAGTAAATCATGTAATAAACAAAGTAAAATCAGGTTTTGAATTACCATTCAGAGATCGAGCGAGACGAAGTTGTCGGTTCTATGGTAACCCTTCCCCAATCAAAGATTAAGGTTTAATATAACCCGGGGAGCTACTTGTGTCCCTTATATTTGTGTATTAATGAAAGCCCGACTGGATTGATATCTCACTAAATATACCCTTCCCCAAGTCTAATAAAGCCTCAAAATAAATCTCTAGGTAAGAGACTAAGGAGGTTTGATCATTTATTTTGGCGAATATGTATTTGTACGTATACATTATTGTGATTTTGCATATATTAGTAAGAAAATCGTAAATAAATGTTTGCATAAGATACAGTTAAGTCAAACTATTTTAGCAGAACTTCTAAAGTTATCGAGAACTTAGCTGAACTACCTAAATACCTAACTTACTAAAGTACCCATTGCCAAAGTTTGTTGCCAAGTTATTTGCTACAAACCAACAATTTGTCAGATAAATATGATTTTAATGGACGATTCATGAAACCAACCACACTAAAATAAATACCGAGATTCATTTTAATGTGAACACAACAATGTATAATCCAGCACATTTTGTGAAGCGTTAAGGCGAGGCGCAGCCGGCACGGAGAAAGCGAGTCAAAAGGCGTTGATGTCAAAACTTTGTTTAGATACGTGACAAAATGATGTTAAGTTGTTTAGTCCAAAGAGAACATTTTCTCCGCGCCCTCAGCGGGTTTCCCTGAAAGCTTTCCAAAACGATTTTCACGAAATACTTTTGCTTTGGATGCGCCAAGGTATCATACCGCGGTGATGAGATTGAGTTAGCTGATGGTTTGTTAAAAATCCCCCGCATATCAGCTCCCACCGAAACGAAATTTTCTAAAGAATTGCAACGAGAACATTTTAATTTTTGATGCATTCATAACCTTAAAACAAAAATATCTGACGAAAAATCTGTTTCCCTAGCCTGCTTATATCGGTCAGGGTCTTGGGCTTGGATTTAAGGGATCACGTATTCAATTGCCGGGCGCTCACCAACTTTGAGGGATTTGGGTTGTTTTCCTCAAACGCGTAAACAAAATGAAAACATAGAACAGTGGTTTGACAATACAGGTTGACAAAATTAATATAATCTATAAAAGTATCGATAATGTAAACGTACGAGCAATGAAAAATATTTAAACTAAAAAATATCCAAGAAAATCAAAATTGGAGTAACAAGATTTTCCCGGTACATAGCAGTGTTAAGACTCACAGCAATGTAACACAAAATACAATGTATATCTACAATGATTTACCATCCACAGATTGTGGTAACAACAACTGTTGCTCGATGTTGTTCTGGGGGGAGGAGGGGGGGGGTGGTGTTTCCCGTGAGAGCAAGACTACATAGGCCCGCATCGTCCCAAGTGGCCGTCTCAATGAAATCTTTTCAACACTTGAGATCAACTGCAAGTACAATATATTTCCAAGTGTAAACCAACTCATCGTCACCTCACTAGCCACGAGGACGGACTAGACTCTTTTCAATCACTCGTGTTGGTGTTACTAAGAAACATATTGAATGAAATAACACTCGAAAGCTTATACAATCGCTTTTAAGTTCGAGACCTCCCGCTTCGGTTTACTGACTAGGGGTTTTACCGTCTTTTGACTATGGTTTCTAATCAAGTACAGTATCAACTATATACACCATCACAACAATTTAACTAATCAACACTTTTTACCATTTTAATTTTAATTTATCGATTTCAATATATTCAATAACGTAACATGCAAGTTTCTGAATTGGTATATAATGTTGAATCATTAAGGAACTAAACGGTTGTAATACTAATTAATTTTAATACTAAGTAATAATAATTTTTATTCTACTTCGTGTCTCTTAGTATTGGGTTTCTTTACACAGTTTACTTTAAATTTACACGGATAAGTGTGGGAAACACAATATACTGCTAACAGAAATCGTGGTGTGGCGTTCCAGGGATATAGTTTCGATTCATCAATATAAAGAACGATATTTTCATAATTTTTAAGGGTAATGTCTAATAGTAACAAGGGCAGGTCCACATTGCACTCATTGTGCCTATGACACATTTGGTGACGGCAATTGATTACTATGTCTATAATGATAGGCTGATGTAATAATCGGATAAGTAGGATAGCAGAGGATGATCTACATGTTGACAACAGACAACAGACAAGGTAAACTGCAAACAGCAGTAACCCTGTACATCAATTCTGATTGAGCAAACACCGTCATGATAGATTAAATTACGTTCAGATTGCAGACAATTTCGTTTCCTACACGACGTCTATTTCTATTCTTACTGCATCGGCGTCGCCTAATATCGAACATCGGATGAGATCATGTAACAAAAGTATTGCGACAGCGCGAGTTCGATTCATCGCGGGATATTACTTTTTAATGCGGTCGAAACAAACTTTATTTCTATTTCGGAAAAATAATAAAACGTCGTGGTAAATCTTGCAGATCGAGTAATTCGCAAATATATTCATCTGAGACAGTCGAGAGCGTTTGGGGAGGTAAGAATACTTGAAATAATCATTGGAGTCGCCTCAGCATAATGAAGTAGATAAAACAATAGAAAATGAAACTGCCGAGCGTCGCCTTCTTATTTCGAATCCGTGCCATTCATATTGCAGTAGTGTAATTTGTCTGACTCGGATTAAGTTTCGTTGTTACCTAATGCTTTAAGTGTAGGCTTTTGCGATACTTTTGAATAACGAGTAAATAAAGTTTACGTGGTAAAAAAGACTACACTAGTCATGATTGTTTAATAGTTGTATGTTTACTTAGTGAGTTATATTTGAACTTATTAAACTACAAAATATTTATTTCGTAATTTATGTAGGTACAGTAAATTGAAAGATAATCCCATTAAAATGTCTGTGGTGATGAATCGTATATAATCCTCCCTTATCGTCAAACAAGATATAGCTTGATGGAATCAGTATCAGCAGTAAATACGAAATGTCATGTTGCTATCAACATTCAAAATCAAGTATATATTTAACGGAATATCGTTAGTGTGGATACAAATCGGTTTACAATGAACAACCCGTCAGTATTGATATTTTAATTAACTTCGCACGAGGTTTAAACCAGGGATATCACATTGTGACCGTAACAAACCAAGCAAATTTCCAAGTGTAACCATATCAAAGTTTAATGTCATAAAATAAACGGAGCAGAGATGATTGAAGAATTACCCAAGAAGACTGAGGTTGGGAGGCGAAGAGGGAAGGGGTTAAGATTTCTTATTTTTGTTGAGCGAAGAGGATTACAACCCTGCTTACATAAGATGCAGAATTTATGAAGCGCATTTTGAATCTCTGAAATATCGTTTCCTTTTATTTTCAAAAATATTTTATGACAGGATGAAACAGATACCATACTTTCAAATATCAGATTGTATATTTTTGTATTTATTACTTCGAATATCTAAGCTTTTGTTATCATGGCATAGTAAAGGACTAATACTAATAACTATTGCCAGGCGGTCCTGTCTTATACAATATAAATAATTTTAATGTAGCATAATAATGCAAAGGTAAAGATTGTTTTTATAACATTTGTCTTACGACACCAAGGTACACTCAATTATGTAAAAATTCCAATCAAATACTATATATAATTATACAGGGGGTTTTCAAATTGTCTGGACATATTTTGTGAACTTGTTCCTTAACAGCAAAATTAGCCTTGGGCTAATACAAACATAAAATTCAATATAATTATGGGCCTAAAATGCCTAGATTTCTGTTTGTCGGTCCCCACATAGCACAGAATATTTATTTGATATCAAATAAACGTTCAATATATCAAACTATGTCAAATCAAAAATTTGATATTTATTTGATATTCATTTAATGTTCAAAATGTCAAAGTCAAACAATGTCAATCTTTGAATATTTATTGTATCTTCAAAATATCAAAGTCAAATAACATCAAATTTAGAATATTATCTAAATATTCTTAATGTTAAAAATTTGATTTTCTCTTTGAAAATTTCCAAATATACTAGTTTTAAAAATTTTTAGATTTAACTTTTTAAATTTTTTAGAGTAAAGAATTAGTCCCCAGCCTACAGGGGCCCATTTCATAATAAACTACAAGTTACAAGTTACAACTTGTAACTTGTTATTTCCATTAGATTTGCAATGATCTGGCAATCAGCTGATTTACTAATAATATTAGTTTGTACTTTATTATGAAATGGGCCCCAGTTTGTAACATGGAGGTCGGAGGTCAATTATCTCAAAATAATTAATAATAGGAAGGAACACTGAACACTGTAATTAATTAATTGATGATGGATTTTGACTTTTCGCGGGGGGGGGGGAGTTGTTGGAACATCTGATATTTTTCTGAATCTAGGCTTACTACACATTTCAAGAAGAGTGAATAGGAAACACAGCTTTTTTAAAAGTTTTGTTTATTAATAAAAAAGTCAAACTCTTAACGATTGGCCTTATCATTTTATTTTTACTATTAAATTAAACCAAACGTAAATTTAATTTTTTTTTAAGTGTAATATAACTCTAAAAATATGTTAAGTATCTAGTTTGAGCTTGACTTGGCCCATTCGTATGAAAGGAAGAGAGGAAGACTGAAGACAAAACACCAACTTAATTCTAACCTAACTCAGCAAACAAAACAAAACATTACAATACAAAACAAATTACAAAATCCGTCGCGCGACCAGTGGTGGCCAGTTTACTCACGGTGTGGATTTATTTATTTATTAACCAACAAATTGCCCATTTTGAGGGAAAGTACACGATTTATGTAAAATGTACCTATGACAACTAACTTGTTGAGTAGGCTACACAAGTAGTGAAAATAAACTATGGAAGCAACAAGAGTATCAAGATTCAAGAACAAGACATAACCTCAAATCAGTTAACTTAAGTGTGCTGATATTTTGTTTAGTGTGTGTCACTGTTAGTTTAGAGTTGTTATTTTTGTGACTGGGTATTGGCATAACCTACACCGAACATCTTTCACGTTTTGATCCTTGGAGTATGTAAGTATAAGTCACTATACCTAGTAACATAGACGTATTTTAGGCCTTGGCCTTACCTAGACCTAAGTTAAGCTACTGTACAAATTAAATTGGCCAACTTATCATTCCTAATGCCTTAACTTAAGTATAAATAGATAAATCTGAAACCTCAAAGTAGGCAATCTGTTTTAGAGGAAGTATTTTTCTGCATACTAATTAGGCGTAAGCTACTAAGTTAGGCGGCTTGCTTAGTTCTTACTGAACCAGTAGTTTATTTAGCTTCAAAGGGCAACTTCCGGATGAAAATAGTGTTCAATATATAGGCTAGAAAGTAGGACTAACTTACTGGTTTACAAGGCAAATGGAATACCATACTGTGTTGTAATACCTTGTTAGGCTAATTTTGAAATATTACTAAGTTATGTGGGTTATATTTTACGTCAGTCACTAACTTAAGTTTATGTAAATTCACCATCAAGAATAAGTTAACTTAATTTAGGCTAGCCTAGGCCTAACATATTCTACCTCAACCAGGTTACAATTTACCGGTATTATAAAAGAAATAGCCTAGCCTATTTGAAATCCATTTTCCTTTTAAACTGAATTGGGGTACACTTCCGTATCTGTTGTCAAAAACAACTGAATGAACATAGGCTATAACGATCGATATTTTCATTCGGTTGTTTTTGACAACAGAGATACGAAAGTCTACCCCTGTATTGTCTTTCTGTATTGTCTTAGTCTTTTGTATTTTAGTTGTTGTCTGCTTCCTTTACCAACCAATGATTAGGCCTAACTAATCTTGTTACATATTTAGGCCAGAGAAAGGTATGCATATGAATTTAACTAAAAGTAGTTTTCTCTCCATTGTTTCAGTTGATAACTCTGCAGCTTTGGTGGAAGTTATTATTTGGTAGCAGTGAATAATTTGCCTACGGTACCAATTCTCCCGAGTGACAAAGTGGCTGTCTAGCAGGCTGGGAAGGAGGAATACATTTTTCTTTTGCAATCTGCATCTGAAGCCAGCTATCTTGCGTAAGTTTTTTTTTTTTTTTATTTACAATCAGACATTAATAATAGGTAGACATACATATATTTCAATTAGGTTTTCTCAAAGTTAAAATAAAGTTTCAATCTTAGGTGTTTTTATTTCAATTTTTCTGTTTGATTCGCCATGACTGTGTATGTCTTTTTTGCCATAACGGGTACAGTTCCGCAGAGAACCTGCGATATATTATCGGATGAATAACATTATATATCGATATATTATCGGATGAATAACATTATATATCAATAATTATCCGATTCAATACCGGTACATCGTTCCCTATGTTTTTTCACTATGTAAACATCAAATTGAGTTATGATTTGCAGATTTGGTGAATTGGTTTTGCAATATTAATATCAAATCAGATATATATACCGTCCGATAATATATCGCAGGTTCTCTTAGGAACTGTAGATAAGTTAGGCTCTACCACCAAAACACAACCTAATTCATGATAGGTACCTATTGGGTAATAACGTAGCCTAAGGTTCATCACACAGTTAAGAGAGTTTCTCTTTTTTGTGACCCACTTATATAGGAAGTCTTTGATTTACACTATATAAATATTCCGGCAGTGCTAACTTGTGTAAAAGAAAACTGTATTAGTTGAATTTTTTTAAACGCACACATAGGCCTATACACACACCAAACTACATCCGACCGTTGCACTCATTTCAGTCAGTGCTCACCCCAATATTTGTCCGTTCAAGTGACTGAGGATTACTTTTACCACTACCTAGGTCAAAATTTTCAATTTTCAGATTTAGATTTAGCTTTAACAAGGCTACTCAAAAGAAGCAAATGCCATCAAAATATAAAATAGATTTCACTAACAATTTAATATGTGTACCTAGTTGTAGGCTATCCTGGGTGTTGATCAGGAAAATTAAAATATATACAAATTCTAGTGCTAAAACTAATCTCTTTTATACAGAGGCAGAACCGGTACGCAAGAACACTAGGATCGTGGTGTAATGGAAATATATGTTGTTGCTACTATAATCAAGAATTGGCTTCGCCCAGCAAAGTTTAGGATTGATGTAAGGTAAATTTATTGTGTTAGGCTATTTATAATTTAGGTTAAAGAAAAGATTGCTTATCTAATTACCTAATATAGAACTTAAATTTTATTATAATTAACAGATTAGGCCGACATCTAACTACTGTGATGTTTTCTTTTCAAATTGTGAATTTTCAGTGACAGGCTATGCAAATGAGCAAAACTTAATCTGCGGTTTTATCCATCTCTTTTTTCTTTATTGTCAAGAACTCAATGCCTTATCGACAAATTTAATTATAAAGTACAGGTATAGTAAAAAAATAGGTCTTAAAAATGCCTAACGAAGGGGCCTCCAACCTACAGCCTGTGGGCTACATCCGGCCCTCGTGCAGTTTTATTCCAGCCAGCAGAAAGTCAGCATACGTTTTTGAAAATTATTATTTTTTATAGCAAACACCAATTATATTCTCCCACGATTGCGTAAACACGTGTGGTCAGGTGGTCTCAGCTATATCGTGATCATCTCCCGTGATCTCGCCAAGACTCACGAGCATATTATACTGCAGTCTCGACAGTGCCGTGATTGTCTTTTGCAATCCCAGCAACACCCTTCATTGTTGACCGTGATTTCCTTGAGGTGTAAAAAGAGAACTTTGTCAATGAATGCAGGCTCAGCCATGGGATATTTATTTACCTCGCGGCTCATACCATAATTAAGAGCAATTAACTGTCTCTTCCCCATTCAACAAAATTTGTGTACAATACCCTGTCTCCAAGTTGGCAGGTTAACGTATTTAAATAGGAACATAGTAAATGTCTCTCACTTGCTAATTTTTCTCAATAGGCCTAGGGGAATATTAGTAGTAGTCAAGTAGCGGCAGATTAATTTAAATATATATATTTTTAATTGATCCTAATTGGCAGAACTACAAATTGAAATCTTAAACTAGCTGACATTTTAAGTGTCAAATTTTATAGCCTATTCTCACTAAAAAATCATTGAACTTTTTGTCAAAGATTTAGCTTAGAATGTGATTACTTCTTAATTGCACATCTTTCGTTAGAATTAGAGGCATTTATAATTTTATCTTATGAACAGAACTATATTTTAGATTATTAAAAAAGGAAACTATGTAGTTTATTTGTTTATGGATAGATTTTGATAAAATTTGGCAAACTTATTTACTTTATCCTATACTATTGACGTATGCTCAAAAAAACTTTTTACCTTCTCCATGGCTGCAAACCTAACCTTATTAAATCTAATCTTCATTCAATTTTTATCTCGTATATTTTTTTATATTATCAGCAAGTTAGGTTAGCTTATGACAGTTTAATTTTATAATAGAATGCTCTCATTTTGTCCGTAGTAAACCTTAATTCAATTTTTTCACAATCAGCAAGTTTGGTTAATTTGGTTAGGTTACGACATTTTAATTTTATAATAGAATGCTCTCATTTCGTCCGTATCACAAAAAGCCTTTACCTTGTGACAAACGACAACTACAATCGCATCGATAGTAGATGATGTTGTGATTCGATAGAGTAGCAAACAATTAACGTTAGTCGCTAAATCGGTGGCGTTTTTAGACAAAAAAGTGCTCACCGAGGAAAAAGGGTTGGAGACCCCTTGTCTAACATATTATATTTTATCTATAGCTGTCTTAGAAAATAACTCTGTTGAACCTCTTTTACAGGAACAATAGAAAACTCAAGAAGGCCATTTGGGAGATGAAGAAGACCAGAATTATTTTTTTTGTAAATTGTACATATCTTTTTTATATTTGTGTTTAAATAATTTTTAATTAAACTTATTTTATCATACAAACACAGTTTTTTCTTTAAAATGTTTTCCATGAATGCAATTTTGTTTTAAACAAATATGTTTTGTGATACTTTTGTTAATGTTTTGTCAAATAAGAAATATATATATATATATATATATATTTACATTTTTGGGTCACCCAAGAACTTTAACAAACTTCCTATAACTTCAGAATAATAAGTCAAATCAAGGTAAGAACAGTAAAGAAGTCTGAACTGATATTATTTTAATCGCCATGAAATTTGAAATGTGAAAAAATGCAACCTAATTCTTCTAAACATATTTTACCAATAAATGTATGAGACATTTATTTGATATTCAATTTAATATTTATTTAATGTCAAATTAAGTGAGGTTGAACCTAAATTGACCATTTATTTGATATCAAATGAATGTTCGCGAATATTAATTTAATATTCGAATGTCAAAAATGTTATATCAATATTTATCACCATCATATTTCAAATGTGAATGTAAATTCAATCATATTCTCTTTATTATATTTTACCAATAAATTTATGAATGTCAAATTTGATATTTATTTTATATTCAATTTGAATATTTATTTGATGTAAAATTGAGTGACGTTTGAACCTAAATTGAACGTTTATTTGATATCAAACGAATGTTCGTGAATATCAATTTGATATTCAAATGTCAAAAATTTGATAGCTATTTGATATCAAATAAATATTCGGTGCTATGTGGGTCTGTTCCTGGTTTTTTAAGAATTATTTTATGTATTGGGCATTTTTTAAGATAGAAATGTCAAAATGGGTATACATGTGTATTTTAGTAGGTAAAAAGAGCTTACAAAGTTTCTTTCCAATATATCAAGCCGTTTCAATATGACGGCCATTTACAATCTTTAATGGCAAATTTCATTAAAACCGTAAATATTAAGAAAATTGTTTTTCAGATCAAAAAGATAGACATTTTAAATCATAATCAAATGAGACCTTGTTTGATTTCGATTTAAGAAGTCAAGTCGACAAAATATGTCCAGACAATTCGGAAACGCCCTGTATATATGTGTGTGTATACCATATAACGTAACTAAGGTCTTGTACAGTGAAAAATTACCAACAACACGAAGTTATTTAGCTTTCTGGAAAACAAATTTACAAACTCACCAAAATTATTACACCTATTGATCAACTTGTATTTGAAATGGCTTTATGCACGATCAAAAAGAAATCAAAAACATGCAGCAAAATAATTCTATTTGTAAATCGAAAAGGTTGATAGAGAAAACGTGTAATGGGTAGGCTTTGAGCTTCCTTTCAAGATTAGTTTTACGCCCTCCAGTCCGATTTGATGTGTTTAAAATGAAAAGGACTGGTTTAGAGCATTGAAAGTGTATTTTATCAGCAGATTTATTATGAAATGAGGTGGTTGATACGTTTTTTGGACATATATTCTGAAAAATGTACAGAAATCGTACCAAATTTTAAAGCATCTGGGAAAAACAACTTATATCTGTTTAATTTATCGCGAGAAAGTTATCGCAATAAAGCGATTCGAATAGTTTAGTTAAACCCCATTAATGATAATTGTATTGTGTTTTCAACATGAGAATTAACAGATTTGTTGATTTGTAACGAAATCTCCAGCTATGCTATACAAGCATCAATTAGGTATCTATATAATTAATATTTTGTAAAAGGTAGACCTTATCTTAGTTGGAAGGTAAAATAGTAAACAGACAAAAAAATATAATATGCTTGTAAAATTAGAAAGTGAAGTTAATATCTAATTAAATTTAAGGCTGCCTAACGCATAACCTTTTGGTCTTACTCCATTCAAAAATCTCAAATAGTAATAAAGTATTTACACCAATTAACAACTACAACTGTGCTTGTACAACCATAATTGAGTTATTTCTGAGTCTTAAAAATATTTACCATGAAGTAATATGTTTAATCATAAACCATTTCGAACTTGGAATATAAAGTAAATAACGAAAAAAATAACTTAAAGAGGTTCAACAATTGAAAACAACTACCATTGTAGATGTACTGTATTTTAAACTGTTTTACTAGGTAAATATCTTAAGCGAGAAAATCCAATGTATAGGTTAACTAGAAACACTGCGGTCAGTGCAAATGGGCCATTTATTTTAGCCTAGCCATAGAATACTACGGCTTAGCTTAAGCTTGAAACTGAATTAGGCTCACTAAGACCATTAAATGGCAGTGGTGCGTCGTTAACATGGCTGAAAAATAATAGTTATTAAATAATCTCTTGATTACATTCTTTACAATATATACTTTATGTAAAGAATATTCTAAATATATTGATTGCGTTGTTCGAAAGATAGTAATTACTTGAATTTAATTATTGTATATGGGTAACGTTATTTCTTCCTTTTTATTGCAGTGTTCTTTAAACAATAACATGGATGTTTCCGAAAAGAGTCAGAGTTATATTTTCCTAAAGACCAATCCTTTAAACATTTAATAGATTTGTGAGAACAAGATTAGACCCAATTTTTATGTGGATCATGTGCAATTATTTATATCGTCATCTATACAAGGATACATTTATGTTAACAAGGATAATTTTACATTATTTTCATATATTTTCTAATACGATTTTGATATTTCATGTAATTCTAATAAACATCGTTGGTATATATTTATAGATGTTAAACATGTAGACCAATTGCGTGTTCAAATTAGTTTACATCAAATCAATCATTCAATCTTAATATAACATTTGAACCTATGTATCATGTGTTTTTAAAAAACTAAAATATTTTATCGTACATTTATTCAAACCCGAATGAGAATCAAATGAGAAATAAAACACGAACAAAACAGATTTACTCAGTATATCTAATAATTAGTGATTATATCGATTTGTAGATAAAATTAAGGGCTTAAATCTATACCAGAGACGCTCTTTTACAGGCAGCGAGCTTGAGCCGGGCTCGTCAGTGAAATAGCCGGGGGCGGAGGGTATTTGGACAAACCGTTTGATTGACGAAGTATCAATAAACACGGATGATAAATAAGGGGGTGAATTCTGCAAAAGACCAACGGACGATCATATCGAGCAATAGATGCAACAAATAAAGCGATCATATCCATCAACCATTGCAACAGATAGAATTATAATATCCATCTATCATTGCAACATATAAAAAGATCATATAAAACTATCAATGCAAAATATAATATGATAATATACAGATATCAATGCAGCAAATAAAGCGGTCACATCCATCTATCATTGCAAAAGAGATAGTGATCATATCCAGTTATCAATGAAACAGATAAAATAATCATATTCATCTATCATTGCAACAGATGAAGTGATCATATCCAGAATGAAACAGATAAAATAATCATATTCATCTATCATTGCAAGAGATAAAATTATCATATCCAGTTATCAATGAAACAGATAAAAATAATCATATTCATCTATTATTGAAACAGATAAAATGATCATTCCACCAATCATTACAACAGAAAAAGAGATCATATGCATCTATCAATGCAGCGGATTAGGTGATCATATCCAGCCGTATCAATGCAACACATCAAGCTAAAATACCTAGGATCAACTTAGACTGCCATAGCGATCATATCTAAATACCAACACGACTGATCGAAGTTCAGCAATCAGTAGGAATTTTATATGAATCATATCCAGGAATCAACACGACGTAAAATCAATCATTAGTCGGTATTTAGATCTACTGATGCGAAACATTTAACTACAAAAGCGGTAAAGCAGGTGTGCACTCTACTACTTGCATTGTATTATTCCAGCCACATCGTCTCAAGTCTACATGGTCATTACGATGTAAAGTAACACTATATGATGTTCTAAATACGTTTTACACATAAAACTTAAAAAGATTTGTTACTCTCACATTAAATACTCGCTCGCAACGAACAAGCTCTACATTAGGTATATTCGAGTTGCATTCTATCTACAGGTGCAGTGTTGAGTAACACTAAGCAATGTTTTTAGGTGAGTTTATTTCCGAAGACGGGGAATGTTGAGACAGGTAACTCCAAACAGTACAGAGACAAGTCTCAGACGAATCACGTTCAAAATAGCTCACACTCTTCACAAGTGCACCTATTCTTCAGTTACTCGCCTCGCGCCGAACCAAAAACTTCTCCACTCAAAACAGTTCTCATTCATGTAAAACTCTCCAGACTTTTGATACTTCACAAAACCCAATTATAACTATCTGTTGAAACATTCTTCTGGGTGATTCAGGCCTTACTTTGAACAAAGACTGATCGGTATCGCTCGGATCTTTGTAATTAAGATCAAGAATGTTCGTGGCGTTTTATTGCAAATTGTTGTATAAGGTTTTTAAAACATTTACCATTTGTTGTTATTAGTTAGTGTTATTCTAATAGAATGACTAATCGGACATAAACCACCAAAAATATAAAGTTAAATTATAAATCAAATTTAAATAATAATATGTTATATATGTACTTGACTTGAAATTTATTTGATTTGAAACCAAGCATTAAGTTAATTAAGTAATTAAGTTTACATAGTCATCAAAAATATTGAAAATGAAGCTTAATATTATACAAAATCATATTAAAATAGTGTTAAATTTAACTGAGATATTTTACATTGAGTAGCCTAAACAGTCGGGAAAATTTTAAAATAAAACTAGATACTTAAGTTTTATCAACAGCATTTCCAACGTTGTTAGTTACTTGTTTGCAGTTAATCTATCTCTATCATGATGAATTATGGTCATACGCAAAATTAAGGAGGTCGAATCTTTTTCTATTGACGTGCTGCTACAAAATAATTAATTGCAGATGTTTTGGCCTGGTAACAAAAATTATCAACTATATTCTCAAATACATCACTAGTTTTGTTATTAGTAGTAAATAGCAAGTATATCGGTAACATTGTGTACAATGGTTGAAGAGGTCGATAAAAACAACTTAGTCGTAAGTAGTACAGTGATTAATTGCTGATATTGTTTTTAGCGAATGTACTACATCCATCAAGCTATCACTTATTATTGCAATTGTGTTGAAAAACAATTGTTTACGGATTCCTCTTGAGATAAAAAAAGATAATTCGTACCCAACGTCGTTTTATCACTTGGATGACTAGAACTAGTTGGACAGATGTAATGACTAAATAAATTTGTAAAATTTTTGTGAGTTCCGAATTGAAAATATTCTTTAAAAAAATGTTGGAAACAAAAATTCAAAGCACAAACATGTGCTTTTCCTCGTTCATTTTCTTCCTCGACTCATCAGTTAAAATGTTGACCATATTGTCCCTTTTGGTCCTGGTAATTAAATATAGTTAAAAAAAACAGTAGCCAAAAATGTCAATGATGATGTTTAAAACTGAATGCAGTTTTTAGGTTTCACCACGGACAAGGGAATATGTAGTCTACTTATTTCCTTGACTGTGTTTTCACGCAAAAAGAGATGTCATAAGTTTGAAAATCTGAAATGACATTTTAAGTCAATACTTAAAAACATCACACCACTTTTTAAGTTACACGCAAACATAAATGCGATAACCTTAAAAATGTAATGCAATTTTTAGGTTTCTTGTCGATATTGCTGTTTCTGACAGTTTGCAAAATTTACGGTTTCAACAAATTTACAAATGAATAAAGCAATATAGATAAGAAAATAATATATATGAGAAATGAGAAAAGGAGTAAGGTTATTTAAGGGGAGGCAGTGGCAATGGCAATGATCAGTCTTAGTCGAAGCACGTGCACCCGACCATTGTACTATGAATGGTGCTCAGTGCTTACCCTGCTTCTGCTCTCTGCCTCTGCTCAACTCTGTCTACTAATCTCTTTGGGTCTTCAATAACAACTCCTGTACGTAGTAAAACACAAATGTTGACGACATTTTGAGATCTGATGTGTGATCTAGTCTCACCTGAGGGATGAGATCCTGAAACGTCAACATTTGTGGTTTTAACTGTGATGGAAAATGTCCGTAAAAATCCCTCAAATAAGATCGATTTAACATAAGCAAAAATACATTTCAAACAAAGAACCGATCTTGAATTCCGTTTTGGAATTTTCATCAGCTACATAGCCCAGACAGGATTTTAAAACCACTTTTTTAACACAAGCGTCGAACATTGAACATTAACTGTAAAAACTTCACAATTAACGCTGTTGCTTTAAACAATAAAACCCTTTAAGAATATATGAATGTGTTTAATATGTAAAACTCCCACACCATGCGTTTACAATTTGTACAGATAAATATTTTGCAATTGGTACTAATGTTTTACAATGAGATTTTAGTATTGATGAAAGGAGTATTTTTCAAATAAATAAATGCAATTCATAGAGGCAAGCTGATCCAAAACCATTAGTGTAATCAAATATATACATAATGTTGTTTCAATTTTATTTAACGAAACTCACTGTGTTCGTCGCATGAAACCATTCACATATTATATAATAAAACTATTACAAATCATATATTTGTACGATATTTCCTCCTCAATAACTCTATCTAGAGATAACAATTGCTGGTTATTCACAATAAGTTATCAATGTTATTGTGTTTGTAGATATCGAGGTTCTAAATCATTACTAAAATTAATTTAATAACGGAATACGACTTAATGTATAAAAACTATGAGTTCTTCAATTTCCATCTACCATCCCACTTAAACACTAAACAATATTGTATCATTTTGCATCAATTCAACATTATAGAACAATTTTATACTTTCAAATATTTTACAAGCTGCTAAATTATTGAAACTTTTGGTCAGATTTTACACGAAAAATCGATAATTATATGGATAAAATTGACAGAGAATACAACGAAGAAGAGAGTAGAGTGTACAGTTGTGTACAGTGTACCATTGTACCATTGTACAGACTAGAGACTATGTAAGGTTTCCTGTACAATGTAAGGCATCAGATGTCTCCCCAGCATCACCTTTGTATTCTACCCTCACCCTCGCCTTTCACAGTAAAGCTTCTTTAAGAAATTACCTCAAGTAATATACACGTTATTCTTTAGCTTTATCGGGACTGAGACCATATCAAAATAGTCACATTATGCCAAGAATAATACAATTTATACAAGTTAGTAGTCTGGACATCACGCGAAAGTTGTACGTAAAAATAAGTTACAGATTCGTTCCGAAGTTCACTCAGAACTACCTATTGTAATAAGTAATTGACAATTTCGTGTGAAGGTAGGAAAATCAAACCGATATTGCTTACGGTTAACCGTATTTTTCAAATGAATGTATTACTTTAGATGAAAACTGGTTTTAGTGTAATTTCAAAGAAACCCGGTTCAAACCCCTCGAATGTTTGTGAATGTACAAGGAATAGAACCAGCACCATTTGCACCGAAGTCCTATGCAAATGAAGATAGCAACACATCCAAGATTAGTAAGGGATGTTTTATATTTTCCAAAAAGGCATTTGCAACCATCAATTGTATTTATACGTGTCTTAGCCGTATGATGCGGATTATTACCAATTAAAAATCTCTGTAGCAAAGTGGTAGGCCTATGTGTCGATCTAATAGATTCATTACACCGGTTTGCAGTAACATCCGTCCTGCAGTTACAAAACCAAAGCCCTGCAAGTTAGCGTTACTTCATCAACCTTAACCAGGCAATGCCTCCAAAGGTAAATCGACGAAATGCCGACTGTTTGTAAAATAATACAGTAGTACGAAATGCATTTGTTAAGCCAAAGGGACGGAGCATGTTAACTAGTTTGTTTTGATACTTTAGTATGGTTATGTTATGTCTTGGCTGGTTGATTGACTGTGGCAGACTGGTTTATGGAATGGCTACTATAAAACAAAACAAAGGAGTATTGTGTGGCGGAGTTAGCTCGAACTGGAGCTGAAGCTTCCACACTCAGCGCATGCCGTTACAACGAGAAGGATCCTTCTTAATATCTTCGGAATGTTCGTCAAACAGTCACAACGGATGCAGTTCTAGAAATCCTCGACACACAACAGACACTTCCTTGCGTCGTAGATAAAATTTGATAAAAAATACACATTTGATAACAAAAATACCCCCGCCACAGCAAACCTGCAGACTAAGCGAATATCCATATGCATGATTGGATTTACACTATAATGTCTCCTTAAAAATATCACATTTATTTCCTATTTAAATAGAATTAGTTTAACGAGTACTTAGGTTTGCTGCAACAGGGAGAGGAAAAGGCGTTTTTTTTTTTTAAATGTTAATAGTTTAGTATGAAATGAATGCAATTTCCAAATTTGATCAAAATATGCTCATAAACAAGCAAACTACAACAGTTTACAATTTGCTCCATAAGAATAACATGGTAATTTTAAATTTTTTTTTAATTTTCTCCGTAACCATTAGGCGCATAATAAAGCTTCAATATACTAAATTATTTGTCTTAAGCTCTACAAATTGGGTCTTGTTAAACCCACTTGTAAAATGGTGTTTGCCGTTTAATAAAAATGAAAATGAAAATGAAAATGAAATTGGTTTGGAAAGAAATTGCAAAATTTTAAGTTTTTTGGGTAAAAAATGAAAAAAACCCAATTTTTACCCCATAAAAGCCCCATAAACCACCCGTTCCCATAGTCCGATCATGCTGGTTCGCGAACTCGTTCGAATAAATGTAGGTTTACACGTTTATACAAAATTTCATCAAAATCGGATCATGTTTGCTCGTGTTATCGTGCTAACGGACACACACACACTCACTAATATGAATTTGAACGGATGGTGTTTTTGGCCACCAGGGACCTCAAAACGAAAAAGTAAATCGGTCCCGGGTCCAGGTCTTACCATGAGTACTACGGTAATAGCTTATTCCCTATAATATGGGAAATTCGATAAAAAGTCTGCCACAGTTAATGAAATAGTCAAGAAAAAGCATAATTAAATAAGAAATGAACTTATAAATGTTCTTTCCATTGCTTGCACTCACTGATGTGTTACTTAAGGCAAACGGAAAACACACTATGCACGGAGAATCAGTAAGCCACATACGGCTGATGTACATACTGATGTAAATCAGCTTTATGTGGCTTACTGCTTTTCCGTGCAGTTTAAAAGTTGCAACATACAAAAATGTTTCTAAATTTGATGCAACCACTGGTTTGCATCAAATTTAGAAACATTTTTGTATGTTGAAAATTTTTAACTTTATACCATTTTTGTGCAAAATAGAACAAAATAGAGATGCCTAGCACCAATAGGGAACGAGGAAACTCGAATACGACTTTTAAATTGTGTTAGTACTAGAGGTCCAAAACTCGTCAATTTAAACTTCATTATCAACGTTATTGTTGCCTTCATATCTACCACTGTTACGTCGTTCCTGTAACGTCGTTATATAATCAGTATTCATGATAGTCACGCTTTTATTAAAGCTACAAGGATAAATTTTAATTTCAATTAATTGTGCATTGTTCGACATATTTTTTCTAAAGAAGTACACAATCTTGAGGAGTATCAGACATACGATAGTTTTAAAATATTTCCGAATAGAGATTTCCCTAACAGATATTTCAAAAGTCGAATCACAATTCACCAGGGAAGTAGGCAAATGTTTGAAGCCGATGACATTGATCCCGACCCATATCGTAACAATACTCCTTGTTCCGTGAAGCTTACGATACCGTCCGTCGCTCATTTCCAAGGGATATTTTCACTCGATAGAAACAAACATCGACTAAAACCTGAATATTAGTAAGTAATATATTAGAAGTTTACTTTTAAACATCAGAATTGTAAATACTAGACGTATTTTCTACGTAAAGTATAAATGTTATCTATTTATAATTAAGGAAATGTAGCCAATCACAGTTCAATGTTAAGACATGTATATTACTAGATGACTCCTAGTATTTATATTTTGATTTTTAAGATATTCATATGACCCAGAAAATATTGTCCATGTAGCTGAGTGAATTTAGTGCTCGCCTTTAAATCTGAAGCTCACTGGTTCGATTCTAGTCCCAGATGCCATTTGTCATTGGGCTTTCAATATCACTTAATGATGCTAACAAACGGTCGTAAGGTTTTTAACAGATTCTCTCAAAAGAAAAACGCAAAAATACCAATTTTGTTGAAACGTACGGTAAAATATCGTACAAGTATCTTTGCATTCTAAGCACGTTTATTTTAATTTTCATTTAAAAATAATATTAGCAGCAGTCAGTAGTAGTAACGAAACCCGTATCAAGAATCTATTGTAAACGCAGGAACCCCTGACGGCAAGGGCTTTTGTAATTCGACCGCGACTAAACGCTGCAAACTGCTTAAAAGCCATGAAAAATTTGGTTTCATCGTCTTAAGTGGGGAGCTAATGGGCATCGGTGGAGAAAAAGGCTGTTACTTCAAACTGTTGGCGATTAAGTGTAGGCGCTTCAACTACGCCACTCCTTCGTATCACTAATTCAAACTAAGAGTCGATCCCTCTGGCTACCTTGAACAAACAACTGCTTTGCACACCACTCATTACTGCTCGAGAAGGAAACTAATCGTCCTCATTTCTTTGAGATTTTTTACTTTGACATGGTTATTAAAGTAGGAGACTGATTTAACACGGGTTGAAAAACACACTACGAAGATTTTAATTTAATCTGACAATGTTTTGTAGATTAGATAACAAATAATTGGTTGAACAAGATAACTCACATACTGTAGATGTAATCATTTACCACACGCAAACTGAGCAAGACTGAGCTGTAATTATTACCCATGTAATACGCCACTATCATGTGTTACCTGATGCAGGAGAGAGAACTGGTATAGTAATAGAGCGGCGCTTCATTCCCTAATGTGACGGGTTCGGGTTGGCTTTACCTATGTGATAACAAAACTATATCGTGATCCTCTGTCTAATCTGAAGTAATGCTTCAAGACTAGAGCTTAGCACGATGTGAAGGAAGGGAAATTAAAAAATACCCCCACCACAAAAAAACCTGCGTACTAACGGAATATCGATTTGTATTATTGGATTTTAACTAGGCCTACAAGTTACAGTACAGTATTTCCCTAACAGTCATATTTAATCCCTATTTAAATAACCCTAGATTTAACGAGTACTTTGGTTTGCTGTTATGGGGAAGGGAAAGAAGTGTTTTTGTTCAAATGTTAATAGTACATAGATAAAATAAAAACATTTGCAAAAATGTATCAAAATATATCCATATACAAGAAAAAAACATAACAATAACATGGACATTTTATACGTCTTTCTTCGTAACCTATTAATTATACAAAAAGGCCTCAATGTACAAAATTGTTTTGTTTTTAAATTTATTTACGATGGCTGAAATGAAAATTTGTTATTTACATGTTTAAGGGTACGGTAAAAATAAAAATAAAACTGTTTAAAATCTTTGAAACTCTTTTTAAGGGTTCCCCATTACCCGATTTTTCTGGTTCATGAACTCATTTCAGATTGTCTAGTTGTACACATTCAAGTTAAATTTCATCTCGACGGGACCAAAATTACTCGAGTTGTGTTCACGGACACACGCACACACAAATATACATGTATGAATGAATATTATTTGTATATAGATTATATACAAATACATATACAAAATTATAACGAATAGTGTTTTTAGCTCTGGGTCACTCCAATATTAGTTGGAGATTTTGTGGAACGATATAATCATTGCCACTCACGTGATGCTCTTTACACATAAATGTTTTAAGTTAGTGTTGTGCACATAAGGCGAAGGGGGAAGTTTTTCATGCGCAACAAACGTGAAACGAGCACGATAGTCGCTATACATAACGTACGTTATCACTGCTACTGCTACTCACCCAGTCACCCGATGCGCTAAGCGCTAAGCCTATTACAGTTTTATGCCTACACTCGCGCTGGTTGAGTCGTTGAGTCCTTCATTTACCAATCCGTTGTAAAACCGGCAAACAGTAAAACGCCTGTATTCGACAGTTAGCCGGATTACTGTTTACAGAGTGCTTCCCACCCAAAGGAGATATCTTGCAACTGCGACCAGAACTGACACATTTGTTGGTAATATTTCGTTATTACGTATTTTACTCCGTAAACCCTTGGAAAAACTACATTATTTAAATATCTAATATACACCGTGTCCCAAAAAGAATGGATCATATCTACAGCTTAATATACGTGTCACCAAAGGTCCTAGAAAAGTCAACTATAGCTAATTTCAAAGCTGATATCTTAGAGTTTCTTTGGGTACCCTTCAACAGAAATCAGCTGTTCCATTGTTGTAGCCTGTTTGAATTTTTTAAAACATGAAGCTGCAATATAGTAAATTGAGTTGCAGTTGAAAGCACAGTGTATTGAATGGTTTATAAAGATAAAATCTGTGGTGTGATTTCTTTAGGTCTTGGGGTTTGTGAAAGATCAAGTGTGTCTATCACTAAATCATCTCAATTATAGATCAATTTAAAGCAAAGATAAGGGAAGACTCTGGAAAAAAATACACCACAATGTGCAGTCAGAGCTGTAACATTGACTTGACGTTCTTTGACTAAATAGCGGAGGACATGTAGAGATTAGGTGGTGAAACAATGGTAGGAAAAACTTATGAAGTTAAGGAAAAAGGTGTATATAAAGTTAAGTTTAATCTTTAATAATACAGTATTTATGCAAGTTTACTGTTGACCCATTCTTTTTGGGACACCCGGTATATTTAATATTAAATATATTTAAATAAACTAAGTAGGCTACAAACAAAAATCGAACGTTCAAAAACGTGGGTTGCAAGTAACAAGTAAATACAAAGGATTCTTATGTGATTTGAAAATAATTGTGCTTCAGGAACATGCAGCTTTTACGAAAGGCTATGTTAGAAACTTGTGTCTTCAAACGAATCACAAAATTACCTCGGTGCAAGGTTCCATCAAAAAATTTTATATTCACTTGGGCTCTTTGCTAACGTGTTTCCTACCCAATATATTCTTTATCGAGTTTGTTTATGAATCGTCTGGATTCTTTAAAGGTCATTGTACTTAAAGAAAAGTCAGTACAAGTCATTTTAAATTGTATTTATTTATTCAAAGAACATTAACTGTGGGTTTCAATGTTCCTTAAAACAATTTCACGAAGCTTACTGAGATCCCCTTAACATATATCTGTTGTTCCTAAACTACACTTTAAAACTATAAATGCAAACAAATTTACTATCTTATCAATCTAATTTATTCGCAGGAAATTTAATATAACGTAGTTACTTGATAATATGTAATGTAAAATGATAACCAGTCACATATGAAAAAAGAGGAATCTTTCAACTTTATATTTATCACCTTTATGGAGCGACAGAACGTACAACGCTTGACAGAATTTAAATAACAACTTTTCTGTATATTTCAGGGACACACTATAAATAGCTCTATATTACACATTGTTATCTCTGAGTAACAACTATGAGCGCGACGCACCAGTTCACACCTTTAAATCTGCATGTAAATTGAAAGCGTAATTTTATCCAATTCTATTATCAAAAGTGGAGGATTCAGACGAGAGTATCGTTTTCAACAACAATCGTCATGCCGTTACCAACGTCGACTCAAATGTGATTGCGACCGTGATTTCAAAGAACTTGGAGAGAGAACAAGTGCACTGGCTTTTTCACTCAACGCCTTGAACAATTACCTTGTCTCCAATGAACCCAATCTAACTGTAGAGTAGAAGAATACTCGAAAAGCATCAGTTTTGAGTTTAAAAACTTTCGGTATTCGATGAAAAGTATATGGATTAAAAACATTAAATTCTACATTATTATGAATACAGTGAATTGCGATGTTTCAGCATACTGAATATAGTGACAGTCTTTTAATTAGTCACATTTTACCTAACTCATTGGTTATTTTTTGGAACTAAAAGAAAGGTTTTCGGATTTTTTTAAGGTTTTTCCTTGTGCAACGAGGATAACAATCACGTTGATTACATTCTAGTATAAAAAACTACTTAAAATAATTAATAGTGCATTTGTAGTATCGACAACCATTCCACTAGTCGTTGTACTACTAGATCACGACTATGTCAAGACTGACATTAAAACACAACTGCAATACTGACCTTTGCACAACGATCGGAGGTAGGACTACTCCTAGACTTGGTCTTAAAGTAAAAAGCATAACACCGACCAAATAAACAATTATTGAAACTGATTAAATATTGTTTGTAAGAATAAACTACGACCCCGACGGAACACACCTGCAATGCATACGAATCGGTAACAGTTCGACTGAATCAAGGGATAAAATTGTTGGCATTCGATTCAAAATATTTTACTACATGAATAACACGGTGAAATGCCTCAGAAATTTTAGGGCGTGACATATCTAATGGCCAGGCCGCAAAAAATTACTAAATCCTAGTATGGAGTAAAAATAAAGATACCCAAGGGTGGTTTGGAGGTTTTTTTTGAAGCGGCAACAGTAGTACAGCAAGAGGTATGGTATTGCCATGACGACTATGGATGTCTGAATTTTAGCTCCACTGAAATGCTTAAGCACAATCAATTTATTTTACGGTTCGGGATATATATAACAGTATTTGAGTTATTGGAAGATCTAGTTGCATCTTGGCAACAATACTTACACTTTAATCCCTTGGTTGGAATCTGATAACGAATTATTTGATTATTTGAATATTTGACTAAAACAAAAGACCAATCATTATCTCTGGAAACTTTGGACGCCTCATACCATGAACTCTAGAGTTAATTAAATGCAGTAAACCTTAAATCCAACAATTTTCTAAATATTGTGATAACAAGAAAAGTTATACTCGTTCTAAACAGCAGCATGAAAATACGAGGAACGAAAACAATAGACTCGAATCTATAGACTATCTTGCTAACAAGCGTAACAATAATAAAATGAAAAGTTCCGTCAGGTAAAGGGGAGGGGGATGCTTTGAGCGCTCAACAAAACATTTTCCTCTAGGAAAGTCGAAATGAAATCCTTCAATCGCGCTTTCAAACATACTGATAGAAACGCATTTATGCAATCATATTTGGTCTTTTCAAATAATTGCTCCCATTTTTAAATATATATTTATTTTAGTATTTATCTTTGCTATTATTTTAAAACAATTTTTAAAACAATACACATCTTAGGAACAATGAGGAAATAACCGCGGTGTGTATAAAAGCGATTCCACTAAACGATGAAAAGTTTCTATCAAAACTGTATACAAGTTTCTAAGAAATTCTAACGCATCTATAGTTAGAAAAAAAACATTATGTTCGTAATTAAAATATAATTGAGTATAAGGAATATGATGTAAATAAAGTGTACAACAATTTGCAGTTTATGGCCTGGCAGTTTTTGGACTGTGAATGTCGACAACAAATTAGTTTAAACGAAGCAATTGATTGGGATGAAGATCAAAGGTATTGCAGAGCCTTGCTATCTCAGTGGATTGGACTGGCTGTTGAGGATTATGTTGCTAATGCTATACTGATGCCACTAGAATCAATGGAAGTACATGTTCGGCAATCAAGAGCAAAGTTCACTTTTTCTTTCCTATTCTCCTTCTTTACATTTTCTATAAGTGGATTGGACTGGCTGTTGAGGTTATTGTTGCTATGCCGATCTAACTAACAGCTAAACACATTGTTCAGGAGTATTAGACAATATCGTTGATTAGAATTACGATCAAAGCCAAAGACCCTAGCTTTTGATAGCCTACTTGCTTCAACCGCTCGTTGAGCATACTGTTGCTGATAGATGATGCTGCTACCGACTGATTTTGGCTAGAATCAATAGACAATAGCATCGAACGTGATGGGGATCATAAGTCCTACAGCAAATAGCCAGCACAGTAGTACAGTGGCTTTTGCCACCAGTAGAGAGAACAGTTGCTATGCTGGCGCCACAACCAGCAAATAATATCGATCGAAATCAAGATCAAAGATCTGCAGCATCTTGTAGGCTCGGTGACTGGATCCTCTCTTGCGGATAGTCTGCATTGCTGATACCACAATCACTTTCAGCTCACACAACAAATAAACCGCCTAGTCCATAAAGTTATACAATTTTATTATTAGACAAGTTCCATTCCTACTAAATTCCATATAACTCTAGCAATAGCCATGGAAACTAAAAAAGATCATTCACATACTTATTGAACCTGAAACGGTCTTCAATGTACTGACGCTTTTGAAATAATATTTGAGGTTTTGTAATTGTATGGTTGCATTTTAAAGCAAACTTGATTCCAAACACTCAAAAGTATCAAAGGTTGATACTTAATAATAACATGTTTACTATTCAATCAAAACTAAAATACTCTAAACCCAGACTTACTTACATGAATATGTGACTAATCTTCTTGTATTATAATAATAGGGTGGTGTCTGTCTGGGCGGCTTTCACGACTAAAATACTACATCGATACATCCAAAATTAAGCACACATACGGTCTAAGAATGTACATACATCCAATAACTATCATTTAGAGCTGTTTATTTAGTTCTGTTTAAATACTTTCTACTTACGAAGTAAGTTAATTATGAGCATTTTACATTAAGTTACCATCATAAGCTATTTCGTATGGACATAAAACTCTCCCAAATAGTGAATCAGTTCAAATGAATAATGTGTATATAAAAAGAAATTCGCGATCTGGAATTACGTCAATCATGCATCTATTCTCTATTCATAGTTACTCGTCAAGATAGGCCTATTTTGATTCCAGACAGGTCAATACAACAAACCTTTTGTTTCGGTACATAACGAATATTATTGGCATACAATTATAAAGTTTACTTTTACTCCTTCGCGCTAAAGATTCCACGTAAATTTGGAAATCAACAATCAAATCAACCTTTACAATCAACATTTTATTTTACAAATGTCACTAACGAAAGCAGTATTGCGTCAAATTAATTGTCGATAGTCAGAACTCATCCAAATCTTAGGGAAGACATAAAAACAAAATTGGTAAAAAGAGAGGATTGCTCGATCACAAGTAAACAGGTACAACGAAGCGTCAACAGTCAGCAAAGATGTCCCAGAGACAAATCAAAAACTCCAACAAACGCTCCTAAGTCAAAAACTTTTGGCTTTCTTCTTAGACTCATTTGGGCCTCACGTGTGGCAGTTTAACCCAGTTCGTCTGAGTGTTTTATCATTCCGCGTTCGTTCTCTAAACTAGGTATCATTTCCACTGTAATCATCGCAGATCCCTCGTTTATTATGTAATGTAGACAAATTGCATTTTATAATCTATTTATGAAAAAACCTACATTTAAACCGGACCATCCGATAGAGTCGAAACTCACTGACTTACTGTATGTAGTACTTACTGGATATAATGGGGGTTTTCCATTTATTTATACAATCACATTTCAACTAAATAAACAGCTGTAAATGATAGTTCTCCTATGTAAATACAGTCTTAGACCTTCGTGTGCTTAATTTTGGATGTATCGGTCTAGTATTTTAGTCGTGAAAGCCACCCATTTTTATAATACAAGAAGATTAGTCACATATTCATGTAAATAAGTCTGGGTTTGGAGTATTTTAGCTATGATTGAATAGTAAACATGTTATTATTAAGTATCAACCTTTGCTGTATCAACATGGACTTTGTACCCGAATTTTCCGCTTAAGTGTTAAGGATATGACAATAGTGCTATTTTCACGGAAACAGTTAGTAGGAAAACTACAATTTGTACATGTATTGGTTTATTAAATATATTTTCTTTACAAATATACTTTGCCTGCGAAATTATATTATAAACAGCGAGAAATGATAGTTAACCGTCTACACGCCTTTCTCTAAAAATACCCATTATGTACAAAATTAGTTATTCTTACTAATTTCTGAATCTGGCCAGGGAGTAAACTTCCGGGGGGGGGGGATTTCGGGCGTCAAAATCCGGGCCGTACATCTATAGTTTACTAAAACCTAAATGGACATGGGGTAAATTCCGCCTTTCATCGCTAATCTAATTTAGACTCCCAAATCAACGGAGGGAGAATTCCACCTGCTAAGAAACTTGAGAGCGTCCAGGTTTCTACGTCATAGTGACGTCAGCTCTGATGATATTAACAAAGCATATTCAAGCATTTAAATCAACAAGCATCCTTGTATTCTAACGAGAATAATTGAGTGTTGGACTCTGGATTGAAGTTAGGAGAAGGCGTGTTTTGAGGGCGGTTAACAAGCTACTTATCCCACAATAAACCAACTTCTCGTTGGACCTAATAATTATTTTGTAGAACAATACACCAACTGTTTAAAATGTATATCCCAAGTGAATTAAACGTAAAACATTAGAATTGAACTAATACGGCATTTTTGTTATTAAAATAAATACCTAGTATATCCGTATATCAAAACACAGTAATACTCTATGGGATTTTTTGGTTGTAATGTCTTGTTAAAAGTTTTTACGGGTTTGTAAAGAACACCACACTTTACTTGTAAGCTAAAAACAAATTACTTTTTACATTTTTGTATAGATGAAATATATGAAAATAATTTACATGCACGTTTGATTGAAAAATAAAAAAAAACTATTTTAATTGCAAATAACCTTTTCCGAACTTACTATATACTATTTTATTTGTACATCACAGGTGACTGATTTTCGAAATTAATAATATTTCACTGAAATTTCACAATTATATTGATACATTTTTACCAACTTCCATTCTACTTCAACAGTGTTTAGGAATATATTTAATGGAAAATTGACCAGGCTTTCTTATGCAGTTGTAGAATCAAAATGTATTAGTGTTACTCCGAATTAAAGGCAAAGTAACATTCCTTTGCTAGGTAAAATTTCAACATCAATTTAAATGCGTATTAATATATACCAATTACGACACTCATATACACTCCGAGCATTTTAAAATTCTTTGGCGAGCCGCAAGTAAGTATACGTTTATTAACTACCGGCACTACAGTTGGATACCGATGTAAGGGAGGAAAGCGTTAATATTCTGTTATGTATTTTTAATTTCATCATAAAAAATACAATAGGGCCAAACGAGTAATAATATAAGAGGGTACCGCACTGAGGCACTCAATTAATTAATTAATTATTCTGATATGAAATTGAGCCCCGGGAGAACGAATAAACAAATGAATTATTACGGTACCCCCGCTCTTAGTTAATATTACTAATGAATACTTGTGGGTCATAACTTCACTTTCACCGTGTACCGGCTTCCGTAAGAATTTAATTAAATAGTTCCACAAATTCAATATTTTACACGAGAATCCTCTTTATGTTTCCACATACAGAAATAAATGGCTAAAACTATACTGAAGGTTTATAAACAGTCTTATGAATCGTTTAAACACTGTGTTTAACCCTGTTTTGAATTTAGATAGAATATAGATACTGTATATTGTAATCCTCACACAAATGGAGCTATCATTTTAACCATGTTGTTCACAATTGGCGTATTTTACTTATGTTCTGGTAATGATGTGAGTGAATAATGTGTTATGATTCGTCAGAATGTATTTGTTGTCGTTCGTCTTATTATGTGACACGATTCAGATATGAGCTGAAATACAACTCTGTTTCTTGATTACAACCTTTATTTTTTATATAGTACATTTGCTTAATGTTTCATTGGGAAAGACTGAATATGCTTGCAGTAAATTTGGTTAATATAGGCTATGTTAGGTTGGTATTGTTTTTATATAGTACAGTTGCTTAATGATTCATTGAGAAAGACTGAATATGCTTGCAGTAAATCTGGTTAATATAGGTTATGTTAGGTTAGTATTGATTTATATAGTACATTTGCTTAATGTTTCATTGGGAAAGACTGAATATGCTTGCAGTAAATCTGGTTAATATAGGTTATGTTAGGTTAGTATTGTTTTTATATAGTACAGTTGCTTAAGGTGTCATTGGGAAAGACTAATATGCTTGCAGTAAATCTGGTTAGGTTAGGTCAGTATTGTTTTTATATAGTACAGTTGCTTAATGTTTCATTGGGAAAGACTGAATATGGTTGCAGTAAATCTGGTTATATTTAATGGTTATATTCAATTTCTCGTAAAGCTGTATGTTTTCTGCCAACAATGTTGTTGTGTTTTGTGTAATTTTCCTTTGAAGCAAGATATACACAAGAACACGCGAGATGGCTTAACGCATACGAAATAAGAACATCAGACATTAAATCACACTTACAATTAAAATCTGAAAACGCCAATACAAGAGATCGGTTAAATTAAAACTAAATGAAACTAAACGAATAAAAGATAATTTGGCAGGAAGGGACATATATTGGGGTTGTTGGTCCTTTAGATGATTAACCAGTCAACGGTGTTCGGCATGGGCGACCGACTACAGATCTAAGTCCTTTGAACACTTTTTCAGACCGCTGCCCGCTGCCCATACCAGCGCGCCGGACTTAACTTCCTTCCCACTTAAAGATCGTCGATATTTCAGATAAAGCTTTATTGCCGAGCTCAAAGTCGGACCCGGCAATAAAGGGAATTGAAACGATTCCCGTCCGACAATGCGAGTTAAAATTGTATTGAAGTAATGTCGTTACCTGCAACCCACTGAGGGAAGTTGTGGTATGGGAAATATGAGATACGTATGTTGCTAGCGTACAAAAAACGTCTGCAATTAGTTTGTATAAGACCACCACAAACTTCGCCCTCGCAATATATTTACAAACTAAACAGTAGGCTATGCGTTTTCAGTACGTAGGTAACTCGCACATTATTCGAATACAATTTCTTCATCGTCCAACTGAATTTGAGCGGTATTCCGTAATCCTCTATAAATAATCGTAGCTGATAGAATGACACATAATAAACGCAATAAATTATGTTAAGTCAAAATAGTTACAAAATAGTTACAAAACAATTTTAAATGATGAACAGTTTTATTTCATCACTCATAAAGTTGTATAGCTCAACACTTTTAAAATAATATAAAAAGAAAGCATATTCAACTACAGTAAGCTTTTTCGAATACACTGTGTATTTGTGTATAGATTTGAGGTAATGTATAGGTACGTTATTTCGATGCATGACGAAGGAACACAATCGATGTTGAAAGTGTATCCAATTCTAGACCGGGAGAGGAGCCGCCAGTTACTGTGGCCATTTCTGCATAGGGAATACTTTCTCCTGAGTATGGCCAAGTGGATTCTGTAAATATACCCGGTACCCACCCTTGTACAGCATACTCCCGAGCGTCGTGCTTACCAATACCAGTAGGTACCTGTGTTCCTACACTGTAGGTATCAACGCCTAGTATATTATCTGCCAAGTATATCTGCCCGGTTTGTGCTGCAGGGATATAAGACCAGGATTTAGGTATACACGCCTAACAAAACCACACACCCACCCCACCCGCAATGCCTGTACACAATGACAAGTTTTGTGCTGAAGGAATAACATATTGTGCTGAATGGAGATTTGAGTCCGCGGTTTAGGTATCCACGGCTAAGATATAGGCCTAACACCGGTACGACGTATATATCCGCGCCGTTTTGCACTGTACGGATATGCCCCCAAGTAAGTATCCACGCCTGTTTTAGCCCGGATCAGAAGGGACACGGTCGCATCACAGTTTTAGGCCCGGATCAGAAGGGACAGGTCGCATCGCAGTCGCCTGAACCGAGCGAGGGAGTTGATTAAAACGCTCAGCTCAGCTTTCACCAGTTAATTTCTCCGGTTCGCTATCTCTTCACACTACAATAGCCGACCGCGTCTGTTACACTTCTATAGGCTACAAGCCGCCGATCTGGGTGGTGCATGACCGTAAATGTTCGCTTCACTGTTTCCAAAAATTTTATTTAAAGCAGCTAAACTTATTTGGTGTTTCCCAACACAACAAAGCATTACTTTTTTACGATTATCTAGGGAGTAAACACAATTTACAATTCGTTGGTACACAATTGCATAACTGTAAACCATAATAGTTATACCATAAATACAATGTAGCTAGCGGCTCGTAACTCGGGATTCAGCAATAAATTAGCATACTAAATGTATTACACCTGAAGATTTGTTTCTATTAGAAATAATCTCTTTCCACACCATTGAATGGCTGATAAGGAAACTTTCTGGTTAACCCAGCGAAACTTGCCGGGGAAAGCGAAATTCTAACCATTCAATCGATATCTGAATTCCAAGTTTACCGCGGTTGCTTGCACTACTTGCACAAACTCTTAAAATAATTAAAAGAGCAGATCAATAATTTCCTTTGATGAATGAAACTCAAGAAACTCTATTCAAGAAAACTCACCAACAGACTGACTAGCTCCCACATACCTGAAACAGAATGAGGGATTAGGATTGTTAAGTGTTTCGTACAATTATACACTATTTTTCTCTAAAGAGAAAATATACAATCTTGTATTGCGTTTCTGCAGGAGTAATAATAACTAACACTTCTCTAATTGTGAGAAATTCTCAGATATCTCACAAACAACAAGTGCAACAAATATGTACCATCAAAATACAATAGGTTCTATTTTGAATAAATGACGCAACAACACGTTCTTAGTATATACGGCACAGAACAACTTATTTGGTTTGTTTTAAAATAATTGTGTTTTACAAACTGACATTCGCTCTTCACTCGCAAATATATACTTAGAAGTATTTTTTTTATTTGAAAAATGTCATCCATAAACATGTTTCCTGGATTTAAATTTTATGTTTAAAGGAAAACTCTTATATCTTGTAATTAATTGTATTTGTGACGATACCATTAAGGATTAAGGAATGATGAGGGATTAAAAGATCAATATATCGTATGGCTTCACGCATAGGGTGAGTGGTCTATCTCCATTTTAGCTGATAACATGAACAAATAAAAAATGCCTTAATTTATTGAGTCTTTGTTTCCAACTGTGAAGCACATTGATTGTTCAGGTCAATATAGACTATACGTCTATTTAAATTCTGTCATAGTTTTACAGGGTTGGTCCTGATTTTAGAAAATGAAATTCCCTGACTTTTCCAGGTTTTCCAGACTGATATTATACTTTTTTCAGGTATACCGTAAGACGATATCGAATAGTCAGAATCAAGAATTATTAGAAATAATTTAGGCCTAAATAGTTTACTCATAAAACCAATAAGAAAAGAATTAAACATCTGGAATCTGGAAAATTAAGAGTACCAACTAATTTAACCTCACACTTTATGTTCTACTTGGCCTTGACTTGACACTGGCAGATAGACGATACGGTGCTTCTGATACTGATATATATCGATATTTTGCTTGCGATATCATCGGTTTATATCGGAAGAAACATGTGATATTGAAAAAATAACTACCATGCTTGTACCGGAGACAAAAAGTAGTACCAAACTAAACTATTAAATGTTTCAACTTACAGGATAAATATTTTTTTATAAACTCCAAGTGCAGTTTTTTTTTAGTTTATTAAAGGTTGAATCAGTATTGGTATAAATTCAATGAGGAATTGTATTCAGTATCGTATTGAAATTGAAACGATGAATGTAGGCCTATCCTTCCGCGCATCACGGTACTAACTAGCTCGGTGCGTTCAATTAAAGCCAGTACTCAGAGGGTGATGATAGAATGTCTGTCGATGTTCGATGTTTTTTATATCGATGGTAGGTTCACAATGTTTTTGTTACATCAAACTTTCGTCAAACTTTGATGTTTTTGACCAAATATTGAGACATAGGTGCAAAATGTAGCATAGCCTATCTGTAAAAAATGTAGTCTTTCAAGAGTAATTCCAGATTTTTTCCAAAATTCCCTGACTTTTCCCTGACTTTTCCAGGTTTTCCCTGACCGTACCAACCCTGTTTTAGTATTCACTTGGTAAAATTCTACTAGGTTGAATACATAACAAGTTCCCTTAACAACTTAGGTTAGCTTTTATCCAACAACTAAAAATAAATCATAAAGGACAAAGGGATGAGGCAGGACAAATAAAGCATCCAAACAATCTTGCTCATCAAAAATGTACGGTGAAGACACTCTTCCCAAGGGAATGATGCGTTTCCTGTAAATTTAACAATCGCCCGGGACTATGTCCTGTTGTGATGTCTAGACTTTGGTCAAATTGGTGATATCCCTGAAGCGATTGATTTAGCTATTTCCTGTAATCTTTCATTTCTTTGGATCTTGCATTGGACAGGTGTGAAAGGCCGAAAACAAAATGTCAAAATATAAAATGTATGTTTGTATTCTTAACGAATATTCTATAAACAGTAAAAACAAAGTGATATATAATGCAAGTAAGGTGAAAAAATGTTAAGGTGATGAGAGGTACTAACGAGTAATTCTGAAAATCAACTGAATTCACTATAATTTGCTTCACAAACTTTGATTTTAAAATATCACATTACAGGAAATACAAGGAGTAGATTTGCTGCTACGAGGAGCAAAAATGTTGGTTACGTTTTATTTCAAAAGTGTCAGAAAAAAAAATAATTGTAAAAGATACTGACCATAAACGAATCTAAAAAGATAAATTAATGTTTTGTTATGGAAACATAGCAGCAGACGTACTGCGTTTGGGGACTTGGTTTTATACATCGACAACAAATAGACGGGACGTTTAAATTCAAAACACACATTTGTTATTCTTTAAAAAAAAACTTTAAAGGTCTGGTCGAAAACTAAATAAACGTATCTTTGACAACACACACAAAGCGTAGTCAGTATATATACATTATTTTCTCGCTCATAGCAATTACTGCGGCTGTAGCAGTGTGTTATTCAGCATGGGATCAGCATAAATTCGGAGCGTGGTCATGTCGTGCGTCGTGATAATATCGAACGTATCAAACAGCGTTACTTTTGTGTTTGGTCGGAGTTAACACACTACGTACCGTGGTTGACAATGACACCAGCGTCAAAACATGTAACATCATTTCAAAATGTATAATAAACCACATATTCGGTCTTTAATAGATATTATTGTATTGGAAATGTTTTGAACATTATTAGCAAAAAGCATTAATGAATGATATTTTTGATTGTTATTAACTACGCCACTGTTATACTAGATTGCTTTTCACAACAATGTAACATAGTGTGTTGCGTGAACTCGACATGGTGGCAATTGTGATAACATCGGCACCATCGATTGCTATTAGAAGCGACGAATTAAAAAGTAGGGGTTGAAAAAACTATGTACGCGTTTCCAGTATGGGTATAACTTGTAATTGCACAGTTCAATGTTGTGTTGTTAATATGTTAATGTAGTATAAGGTGAAACAAAATTTTCTATCAAAACCAAACTAATTAAATTAAAAATACGGGGCCTTTCAATAAGTTTACTGACAGCTAGAAAAGGTATAACAATTTAACTCAAAGGTGTGGTTTTTGTACAATATCGTATCAACACTTAACTATTTTCACCCTTAATTAAGTCCACTATGGGTTTAACTATGCAAAAGGTAGTTTTTAAACTGCTTGCAAGAGATTTGGGTTTCATGAAAATACCCAAAGGTAGCATTATAGAGACCATAGATATAACGAACAAATCTAATGATTGTTTCACGAAATCGCTGAAGTAAGTTTTTAACGTTTCCTTGTGTTCATGTACTGCATTGCATTTTGGTAGATACACAAAATACACGTCTGTAAGTGAAATGGTTAAAACATCTGAAACCACTTCAAAAGTCGTGTATATATATTTTTTATTGGTACAAAGGGGCTTGCAATCTAGTTGTAAGTTTTTATTCTATTTAAATTATATACTAAGACACGCAGATTTGCTTCGATAAGGGTGTACTGGGTAAATTTAATGAACCTCAAGTAAATGCACAGAAAATTAGGTAAATTGATGAATTCCAGAAGTAGCTAAGATAAAACCGACACTACGCTGGTCTCCACCTACCAGACGGACATATCACGCTTTCGAGGCACGTCGTGCGACGGAAATAAGCATTAACCATTTTACTTTGGTGGTGACGCGGCCATAGAATTCTCTGACGTATCTGGCGTGTGTGAGTGTGCTATAATCGTGTTACAGACAGTAAACCTATCAACCACTGGAGTACACATTAACAGCACGCTCCACTCCAATGTCCAGCGCATCCTATACAAGCAAAACCGTAGCTTTCATGTCGTAGGTCATGGAATATTCACACCTCCTATACAAAGAATAATAACTCAAAAACTACCACAAATATTGATGACGTTACAGCGTTCCCTAACTAATTTAATGACCAAACAATCTTTTAAAAACTGGCAAAATAAATTGACAAACATCAGTTTGATCGCAATCTGGAATAGTCATATTGTTATTTTGCCAAGGACGTTATCCATCTACACCAAATTGATCATTATAAATCTTAAATTTAAACAAATACCACTTAATCTCGTTATGTTACCGCTCTGCAAGATACACATACGAAAATCGGATAGCGATTGGTACATTATGAGGCATCAGTTACCTTCTACTTTCCCATGTACATACAACTTCACTATAGATCACCATAAAAATCACACCTTGTCAACATTTAACAGATCACTATGTATGCTTTAGTTTTTTTAGACTGCTTAAGTATGGCTTTAAGTAGAGGGAGTTATTAAGTTAAAACTACCCCTTTCTGAAATACCGTTACTTTTAGGTAGTCTACATTACAAATTAAAATGAGCTCCGAACCAACGGTTACGGTACGTTTTGAAAATATATTTTAATCAAACCCTTTTAATAACCAAAGTCTTCAAAATCACACCCACGTGAGGTAAGATAATTTCAAAGTTTAGGTAAACAAACAAGACGTTGAAGGCACTTCGTTGACACGATCGAGGGAAAAATTCTCTCTGTTTTAGTCGCCACATCTTATAGAAGCAGCGGGTATATCCGAGGACCTAACTGCATATGCTGTGATGCTGTAACCCCGCATATAACCCCAGTTCATCACTAGCACCGGGTTCTATCTTACGCGAAACTACCCTTCCATTACTTTTTAATATTAAAAACTAAATTATTTCAAAGAATAAAAAGAAAATGTTTCTAATAAAATTTGAGAAATAATGGAATACGTTCTATGTTAAAATATTATGATACCATTTGAACGAAGTAGACCTTGGAAACATGCATATTATTGATGGTTAAATCTCGAATACCTCAGTAAGTCAAAGGATTAATGAGATTAACGTCTAAGATAAAGATCATATTTTTATCACGGCAATATATACAGGGTGTTCAAAAAGTAATAAAGGTAGAGCTTTAAAACTTGGTACACAGCAACTGGGCATTAAAATAATTTTAACAAATTAATTAGTGGTGCGCTTCCTCCTCAAGGAACGGTCTGCTAGGACTAGGAGTCAAAAGAAAATCTTAAATGTAAGCATGGGTTGGAATGCACATCAAATTAAAGGTCTCTGTTAGTAAAATACAATGACGCAAACCCGAACCTAAACGAACAACCGAGTCAAAAATGACAGCTATTCAAAGATGCATTGAATTAGCATTGTTATGATACGCTACCTTCTCAGGGAGGCGCCCGCTAGAAGTCAGAAGATAATCATAAACGTGCATAGGTCGATAAGCACATCAAATTAAAGGTCTTATTAGAAGAATACAATGCCACAAATAGGAGCTCAAAAGAACAATTGAGTAAAAAATGGCAGATTCAAGATATCTTTGAACGTCTGCCATTTTTGACTCGGTTGTTCGTTTGAGTTCAACTTTCCGGCATTGTATTTTTACTAGTAAATACCTTTAATTTGATGTGCATATCAACCCATGCTTATGTTTAAGATTTTCTTCTGACTCCTAGCGGGCGCCTCCCTGAGAAGGTAGCTCATCACTGAATAATGTGTTAAAATTATTTTAATTCCCAGTAGCTGTTTATCAAGTTTTAAAGCTCTACCTATATTACTTTTTGAAATATTTAACCGGCCCGGGACTTTTTGGACACTCTATACATGTCAGTTCTAGATTTTAACTATGGCTAGGTTTCACAAAACATCAATAGGTGTAGCCTACAACAAAATTGTCAAGTCAATAACCGAATTTCGCGTACAACGGAAAGATTCTCTCACATAAACTCACACATTTCTCACAATAAACGTCAACTCAACATTATTGAAATATTGGAAAATGAAATGACAATAAGCTTTATCATTAAGTTTGTAATATAATCATTGATATTGATACAATACTACTGGGTGCTACTACTACTGCTAGTTTATATCAAATACAGATAGAGAGTAAGATAAACCCTTTATGATTATAATATAAAAGAATATTAGAATAACTTTTGGGTTTTTTATTATTTGCAAAAATTAAGGTTGCTTATCAATCATACAATTAAAACTCTGTATTGTATTAGGATACAGTCATTGAAATATTTACAATCCCACTATTATTTAAAAAAGTGTGTGATAGATTTTATTATCACCGAGAGATGATTCGTAGTTCTATAAATACGTTACCGAATCTTCCTTTAATTTAGTTGCTAAACGTACGGTATCTACGTCATTCGATAGCGTTGATGGTAAACACAAGTAAAACTTGGCTCTCGTAGCACGAAACTTTGAATGAGTGAGATTTCATGTAACTAACTGACTTACGACAGGTGAAACTTGATAGAATTAATCAACGATTCCTTAAATAGCGTAAACAAAAGACTTCGCACTGTATTTCCGATTGTTGTTACTTTCGACGCCAAATTCGCGATTTATAACTCAGTAAAAATGTCTACGATAAGTAAATTTGTAGGGACATTTTCAATAGTTATTTGCGTAACTAGTGTGCAAAGTGGCACTTTGCTGCACATGCGAAAGTGGATAGTCTTTTGAGTGCAGAAAAGGCACTTTGCACTCAAGTTACACATTATATTTTTCCTACAGTTACCATAGAGGACATAAATAATTAGTCTTTCACACACTACAACACGTTTTTAGGTTAGGTTAACTCCAAGTGTTGAACGAAATGGGAAACGCTGCACCAGCTGATCGTAGTTGTAGTCTCTTTGAGTATTGCTAAATTATTTTCAAGCGTACACGTGTTACGTGCCTAATAAAAGCACACTGTTTTGTGTTGATTGATTGGAATACTGGAGTGCGGCAAAAGTAAGTAAATGCACCAATTAGCTACTTGGCATCCTACAATCAGTGCAAGAAAGCCCACTTTGTCAGGCAACTGTAGGAAAACCCATTCCTTTATCGTTAACAAAATACTTCGCACTGCATCTGCTACTGCTAGCGTGCAAGACAATAATAAACACAGAACATAGTCTATGGTCAGCTTATTGTTTACTGGGTGCAAATTGAAGACGAGGTATGCAGTCAGGATAGTCCTCGAATCCACGTAGGTTTAACATGCAACCAGCACATTCGTCGAATATCAGCTGCAACGCACACACGACACTAACATTTCCCGGTAACACTGAGGGAGGAATGTACTATGCACTATGTGCGTTGTCAATTACTCATTATGGATGTTCGTTTACATCGACATGCGAATCAGCTACTAAGCCTTGTATCCAGGCTATGCGGCGACGACGTGCTCGAGTTGCTCCCAATACCGCACATTCTAATTTTGACCAACATTCCACACTGTTAATTACTTAATGGAGTTTGCGTGGTTTCATAGTCTATTTAGAGAATTGTTCGTACATGTAGAATATGGCAGTCGACTTAGTACTATTGTAAAAACTGACATCTGTTTTGTATGTGTGTTATTTTATAGAGGTAAGTGAATGGCAAATAAAAGAACATGTTTTCGCTAAGAATGGTTAAAATATCCTTGTTGTAAACCTTAACTTAGCTGTCAGAGCGTGTTTATAGTCAGAACTACTCACACTTAGTGTCACTAAGCATTTTAAGAACAATGCTGACTTTCTGACAACTTTCGTCATTTTCACAAGAGTTATCTTTATTGGTAATCTTGTTAGTATTTTTTTTTTTTTTTTTTGCTAAGACAAACGAGTATAAGCAAATTTTTTACATCAAACAGTATTCGGTCATAAAATAAAACTGCAAATTTTATTTCCAATTTTGATCAACCCTAATCAGTATGTTTTATCAATATTCCCCTTTAAAATCTAACATTGAATTAAGATAGAGAGAGTCTGTGTAAAACAAAAGTAACTTACGGATGAGGTTATAACGCGAGGCAAGAGGGAAGGAATTGCATGGAGGAGCAGATCTGCTCAATGAGATGTAACAAACGCGTTACCGCATGGTCGGGAATATTACAGATCCTTGAGGTAGGACAAAGGACAAATCTATTGATTTAAAACCCATCGTCAGCAAACCGTACTCTTATGCTATTCATTCATCAAGGGACGAATCACGATTAATGAAAATAACTCATCACAACTCATCAACTCGTCAATGGTCATTAACTCGTTAATGATTTAATGAGAGTGTTTATGATTTATCGAAATTATTTTACGACAGATGATAAAGAAAAAGGAAGCCGATTGGGTCAAAGAACACATTTTTCAATGATAAATGTCAAAATACTTCGAAAACCCACCACAGGCATAAAACAATATTTTAATAAACTAAATATGTTTGTTGTTTTTTTTTTACTTAAACGCAATAGTGAAAATTTTTATGTTTTAGGAACCAAAAAAGGGAAAGTCAAATTATTACCCCATAAAACCCCGTTCCCGCGGTCCGATTATTATGGTTCGCGAACTAGTTAATATAAATTTGGGTTTACGCGTTTGTACTGGAATAAAAAAAAACTATTTTTACTCAAATTATCGTGCTAACACGTGTTTATAAATTTGAACTATTTTTAAATTTTTGGCCTATGAGGACATCCAACACAAAAAATTAGGGGATGCGGAATACTATCCCCCGGAAAACTACCCCCCCAGGTGAAACGTGACGTCACAAAATCTGCTAACTAACCAATATGGAAGCCGTGTCCGCGACTGGAATACTACCCTCTTAGACAAATCACGCTATTTAATTTAAATTTTAATTCCAGTAATTCCATTGGATAATAGAAAAGTCATGTGGTGAATATAAAACAGAATTTCTAAATATTACAGCAAGTTTGGTTGGTTAGGTTAGGTTAGATAAGAACTGTTTGACAACTAAATTTGAGTGTCCGTGACTGGAAAACTGCCCCCCCGGTCTCTGACGTCAATATGACGTAGGAACCTGTTTGGGGGGGTAGTTTTCCGGGGGATAGTATTCCGGCGACCCAAAAATCGGTCCCTGGTCTAGGTCTTACAATGAGACTTACGAGTAAATTTTAAATAGGACAACATCGACTATAAAAGTTCACAGTGACATGAACCAAGTTCGACAGATGTATTATAGCTTGATGCTAACATGCTATGATTGTATGTGTGCTTGAGGTTCGTATGAGGTATAGAACGACACATTACTTTATGTAGTTGTAAATGTTAACTGTGTGAAAATTAACTTTTTCGAAAGTTCTGTAAAAGACTTACCATTGGACCTATAACAACTATGTTGGAAAAAATATGATTAAACTTGCATCAAACAGATTTGATAGATACCAGCTACACCCACAATGCAGTTACGATCTATGGCACTTTAAGAACATTTTAAGTTCAATTATCATTCCTGCTGGAATAATTGATATCTCAATTAACTTTCTTAATCTGCTTTTTATCATCAAACACAGTAAAAACTAAATTGTTGCTCTCAAGATCTCAAAAGAATCATTTTTAAATACAATTTACATCTATGTCTCCAACTCTGCCTCGCAGGTAAAGTGTATAATTTACGCCAAGATTTAAACTATCTAAAGATTCCCTTGATTAAGAATGTTCGCACTAATAGATTAGCATTTTATTAGCAGCGTCGGACGTGTCGGGAAGAAGACACTTCTGCAGCTATAAACCTTCTCACGTCGCACATCTTGGACGAATACCTCTTTTACGTCTACGTGTAATTGTAAAACAGAAGAATTGCCACTGTTCTGTCAAAGTGCCTTTAAATGATTGAATGTCTAACGACGTAAATTACTTTTACAGTTTGCTTCACGTAAATTTTATTTTCTGGATATAAATAAATCATGGCTATTTTATAGTTCAGGATACAACGGAATCTCTACTCGAATTGACGAGTCTACGCTAGATTATTCCTTCGGATTTTACATGATTCTCGAATCAATTATACAGGCAAAATCTTAAAGAAAGATGTTAAGAGAAATTCTTTCTAATAGTAAATACCCCCGCCGCAGCAAACCTGCCGACTAAGCGAATTTCCATTTGTCTGAATTGATTTTCAGTTAAATATATTTTAATAACATTAGGTTTAACGAGTACCTAGGTTTGCTGCTACAAGGAAACTAATAAAGTGTGTTTTTGAGTAAAATATTGATAGCTTAGTACAAAATAAATAAATTTGCCAAGTTTGATCAAAATATATCCATAAACAAGCAAACTACAACATTTGACAATATTCTCCATAAGAATAACATGGGAATTTTAAATTTACAATTTTTTTAATTTTCTCCGTTACTAACAATAATTGAACAAAAATACTTTTACATACTAAATTATTTGTTTTTTTAAGCTCTTTAAAAAGGTCTAAAGAGAAATCGGGAAATTTTGTGTTTTGAGGGTCAAAAGTGAGAAAAACCAATTTTTACCCCATAAAACCCCTTGTAAAGCCCCGTTCCCATGGTCCGATCGTGCTGGTTCGCGAACTCATTCAAGTTTATCCCGCTTTACACCTTTAAACTAAATTTCATCAAAATCGGACAAAAATTACTCAAGTTATCGCGTTCACGGACGTATATATATATATATATAAGTCTATATATATATATATACATATATAAAAATTTGAACGAATGGTGTTTTTGGCCTCTGGGGACATCAAAATGAAAAAGTAAATCGGTCCCGGGTCTAGGTCTTACCGTGCCACCTACGGTAATAGCTACTTCCCTATAGGGAAATTCGCTAAAACGTTTAATGATAGACCATGTCATAAAAGTGATCAAAATCTTTTTCAAAATCCCAACGAGATCTTAAAAATACAACTCAAATAGCTGTAAAATTTTCAGTATTATTTCACAATTTCAGAGAATTGTTCTATAATGAATTGACTTTATCCCGAATACCTTTTGCATTACAGTGTACCAACACAAACTAGAGAAGACCTTGTACAGTAACCTTACGTTGTAACAGAGACTCGATCTTTTTCAGCGAAAGGTCAAACGATCGTCACTTTGTTCAATCCAAAGACTCGGTTTTGCAGATACAACTGTAAGTTTTTATCTCAATTTCAACGAATCGTTCTTTTATAATGAACTGACTCTCTGCGTGTTGCATTAGAGCGTACCAACACAAACTACAAGCTACCTAATACACTCACACTCACCAGGCTGTAACCGCGACTCAGTCTTTTTCAACATAAAGGTCAAACATTCGCCTTGCTTTGTTCAATCCCGCGGCAACGAAAGCGTTCTGATCCTACGCCGTTTGTTAGCTTCCAACAATTTATTACTTTAACTCGCATCAAAGAGAGTTGAGTACATTTTTTGTAGACGTTTAAAATATTTAGCTATTCAAATTTACCTTTATGCCAATGTGATTCGCTTTTAAGCTGTATTTTGTACAGTTTTTAAAAGCGTAGTATACAATAAAGCATGGCAGCATAGTTTTTATAGTAAATAATTTAGAGCGTAGTGTGTTATCGATATCTATTTATAATTCTTACAATGTTTCTGTGATATTCGTCTGAATCAGTGACTGTGTTATCTTATGAAGCCAGTAATGTCTAGGGTACTCATTATGACTCAGCCATTATCTCCTTATGTTATCAGTACCAAGTATTCCAAGTTTCAAGCTCATGTCTAAAGCATTTAATGCATGCATACAATTTAAGTTGAAAAATACTTAATTAGTATCGTTAAGAGATCCATAGCCGCACTTGTTTCAAAATAGAATTGTTCTCAATGGTCTGTTACAAAACCAGAAGTCATCCAATTGGAGGAAAACTACTAATGAATGAATGAATGTGTGTTTTTTTTTTATTCGCATATACAGTGTATGTAAAAGTCGACGCTGCTAATTAAGTCCAGAACACAGAAGTGTAATAATGTCAACTTTACGAAACAATAACATTTTGTTAAGAAAAACACATTTCAAACTGAAATTTGCAGAAACACCAAAAGAAAAGTGAAATCGATGCATTATTTCCTTCAAAGATTAAAAGGAAATAAGGGAGAGGTTGAATCAGAGAATGTTTCTCTTTTCTCTGTAACGCCAGAACGTTTGTTTACTTGGACGAAATACCGACTGATGAAAAGAAGCTTTTCCCTGCACTACCTTGGTTTGATGGCATTCAACATGGCGGCATTAAACCAGCACATGACGTGTTTCGTAATGCAATTGTTGTATTTATCTACTGTATTAAGGTTTGTATCGTCCAAAACACCTGATTTATTATTTTCCCTTAATTTTTATATTGATTAAAAGTGTTGATGACAAGAAGATAGGTAGATTTTATGTAGATAGTAAAATAAGGAAAAGTTTACTTGCTGTACATAGGTAATGCAATAAGAAAATTATCTTGAAAAATTACTGCTGCGATTTATTCAAACGTATTGGAGAGGTGTCGTTCTTCTGCACTAAAATATCATTTTATAAAAATACTGTAGTTAAGTAAGTTCCAGAACACTATGAAGAGAGAAATGACTTATTAGTAATTTAAATGAAATACAATATACTAGTCTAGTCACTCAAGATAGCCCCTAGAAGCCGAAAAGTCTTGTGAAATGTAAATTCATCGATTTTTAAACAAGTTACCCTAAAAATAATGTCTATTTATTTTCACAGATTTTAAATGCTCTACGAGACTATTAAGAATTTGCATCCGAGTTAAGATCGAGTAGTGCTTGTAGTAATCATAGTTTGTAATAAATGTCCCCCAAAACCAAGCCTAACTCATATTTCCATTGCAGTAAACATAGACATATTATTTTTAAATACAAATATTAACACTTTTCTAATTATAAGTAATTTTTTCATCACGAGCTTGAAACACGTTTATCTAGAAGTAAATTTTATTGTTTTTTTTCTAAAACAAAATCATCAAATATTAAATAAACTTAATATATTTTGAATTTATCACGAAATGTATATACTGTCAAAGTTTTGTAAAACACTTTATGTGCTTTCTTTTTATTACCTGTTGGCACGAAACACCCTATACTTTGAAAGAGAGGCCTTTAGAGTACAACTCGATTTCATATAGATGGCTCGAAAAGCATAAGTTCAAAATAATTTATCCATTTTTTAATAATACTTGGGTAGGTTCAACACAACCTGTGAGCAGGTGAAGACGTGGCCGATATCTTTAACCAGCTACACACACTCCATCACAAAGACTAGGCTCATAAACGTCCATTTCCTCGTGTTATAAATTTACCTAATACGACATAAAGTAGAGTCAATCACACAGAAGTCACGTCCGACTCACCAGTTACTACTGTTTGTGGCAATTAAACCATGTCCCATTCCGTCAGCAAGCGTTATCGCAGCAGCTGGTACTTAGGTTGGCAATGCAAGATGTCTGGGTGGTTCGGAAACCACCCACGTGCACAACTCAGGCGCCACACTAACATTGCTCTGTAACACGCCCGTCCTCTTTATACTCGCAATTATTGAATATTTATCCTCTGAATGTCGTCATTGTTATGCAAATGAAGTGAAGTTAACGTTATATTCATGTGTGAGTCACTACAAATTTATCCGTGGAACAAGATTGTTGATTTGTAATTTTGACAATAATTCCTGTGGAAAAAGAAAGAAGGACAAAATTAACTTGAATAATTTGAATCCTTGGCAACTGACTGTACCCTGAAATACTTTTAATCTGATCAATTCCAATAAGTATCTATACTGCTCCTATATTTTCCGTTTTTTTAGAGGTTACACATGACATATTTTTCCCTTGGAACTGTGTCAGTAGCATGTTCTATCTCATGATTGCAGGTAGGTCTAACGAATAATTTTCTTTGTCAATTGTTAAGATCTCGTTAGAAAACCAGTCCAGTCCTAACTTGGGAACTGTTCAGTACTTTCCATTGTACGATTTTACAGGACGGAAATTTACTTCACAGCTGTTAAAATTTGTTTTGTCAAAAAAAAGGAAATGCAGACGTATAACAAATTATTTATCATGTTTAGCATACTAGGTCGGTTCCTCGATTTAAGTTCGAAACATGTGAATGGAATGTGTTAGTAATAGCCATACAGAAGGTTATATACTACGTGATACATGACAGTTAGTAGTATTAATTGATAATTTCAGAAACGTCAATTTTATGAATTGATAGTCCGCCTCTACTCTAATACGTTCGCTTCAACAGTTGTTTAGAGCTTCTACCCACCTTCCTACACCGCAACGATACGTTAAACACCGCAGGCAATATTTCTCCGTCACTAGCCAGTTTGTCCATGTGTTCACTGTTCACAAACCAATTACAATTCAGGAACTGGATGACGTGTCGCGGCAGTGCATCGCCAAAACACTGTATGAGCAGTATTTGCACGTACCGCGTAAACAGCGTGTGTTTGTTGTAAACACACTATTTGCCGACTCGGAAGTTTACGTTTCGCCAAATAGTTACAAACGTGTGGTGGGTAAAATGTTGAAACTAACCTCTGCGGCCATTTAAAATTTTTCCGTCTGTATTTTATGAGGTGTTTTGCCAGGGAGTTGAGTTCTAAAGAATTTCAACCAAAATGAGTGAATGATCGGTTGAATGAATTACGGTTTAATAGTTTTGATATAAAACAGCAAATATAGCTCTACAACAGTGTTTATAGTCTACCTTGTGAAAGTAAAAAAACTTAATTTGGACAGAAATAGACGTAGCGTATGTACACACAATACAAGATACAACTTACTTGAAGTAGTAACTGATTGTATACTACCCTACAATCAATTAGGTTATTCGGTTTCAGTCCAGCGATATTTTTCCACGATCCAATAAAAAAGTTTTAAGTTTCATACAGTACTACTGGTAGTAGTAGAACATTATCGCACTTTTCCATTGTCAAAGTCCGTAACATGGCAACAACCTTACAGAACCATTTTGTTTTTCGTTTTGGTTTTACGAAACTAATATTTTTGGGTCAGTATATTATTAAATTCCAAACTAAAAATGCCTTTTGTAAAAGACTGCGTTATATCTTTCTTCCCAACAGGTGGTGGAATTGATAAACGGCACTATAAAACAGCTGTTGCGATTATAACAGTCGTGTGATAGCTAAGGCATTTTGGTGGAATTTGTGTACCGATTAGTGCAATACGCCCTTCACCAACAGGAGTCATATTGGAGTCGTTTTGGTAAAACGGTACCTAAAAACTTAAAAGATATATTAATTTGTATTAATAAATATATAAATCGTATTAAGTACTCTTCTTTTAATCTGTTATACAAGTATTGATTTTATATAAATATGCCCGTAAATCATATGTTTTATTTTTAGATATACCCGAAAATGTATTTAGTAGTTTCAACACAAGTTCGGAGATAGCGCTCTCTTTTTTGGATAGCAAAAGAAATACAGTAAAATTGATAGTGGTGTCTGGGTAAAATTTACTTGAACATTAAAAATTATTCAGTCGATTGGGTATTGCAGATTACAGGTTTACGACTAAAGCTAGGCGCCCACCGGGCAACTCAGCGGGTGACGCGGCGCGGCGCAGCACGGCGCGACGCGGAGAAAAACTTCCGTCCGCTTCTCCAGGGTTCGCGCCCACCAAGCAACTCTAGCGGAAGCGCGGGGCAGCGCTGAGAATTATTCTTTTGGAGGGGATGCACAGTGCACTTCGATTCGGACCCGAACACTCCCGAAGGGCTCACGATACTTTCCGAAAACACCCGAATGAGCGGCAGACGAGGGGCAGACGCCGTTTCCGTGCCTCTACCCCGCGCCCACCAGGCAACTCAACGGAGGCGCCGCAACACGAGAGGAAGAAATTCTCCACCGAATTCTCACTGCCGGATTCGAGAAGAAGTTTTTTTTCCGCGCCGCGTTGCGCCACCCGCTGGGTTGCTAGGTGGGCGTCAGTCCATAAAATAACATGGCACGGATACGTGGCAACTTTTTTCCACGGCGTCGCGCCGCGCCGCGCCGCGCCGCGTCACCCGCTGAGTTGCCCGGTGGGCGCCTAGCTTTAGAAATCATTTCCATTTTCGAAAACACAATAGTTGGTGCACAAACTAAAACAAGAAGTAGATCAGTAATGTAAGTACAAATAGATCCATACATGCAATACAAATACAGTAGATACTTTTTATTATGCGCAGCAGTAGTTTATTTAAGAAATAATATCCTTCGATCCCCACCATTTCAGAATTTCAGATGAAACACTAGCGAAACAAAATTTCACGTAGATGCCCCATGTCAGATAAAAAACGTGACCGTACAATTCCAAATTTCCCCCTTAACGGTCTTGAGTCTTCTTTTCAAGGGGAGTTTAGTTATTAACGCGACCCCTCCCCACCGTTCGTCACAATTGTACCTCAAAACGCTCATTACCTCTACGTTCAGCGCGTTCTGCCTCAATAGAAACATACCGCAATCTTCTGAACTAACGCTACGTTTATATTTACGTTCAATATTGTATTGGGCCTACTATATTACGACTTATCGCTGAAGGGTGTTCAAACTATGTTATTATTATCAGACATTTTCCATCACGATTACTAAAAAACAAGTTTTCACGACGTATCGGGAATAGGAATCTAATCCCATCTTTAGGGGTTTTTACTAGTCGTGACGGGAAATTTCACAGCAGAAATCCCTCAAATAGCATAAACTTGAACCTGAAAATCAAACTTCAAACAAAAAGTCCAAACTATTCCCAACACTTGTGTGGGTACAATTAGAGATTTCATAGAGAGAAAGGTCAATCTTTCAATTATGAAAATAAACCGACAGACTCATAATAGAAAGTGCAAATTAGATTGATCAGGGAAGAAAAGTTTACATTTGTAAAAGGCTTGGTCTTGAAACTTTGAAAACTCGAACCCCTTCCACTAAACGAAGGAAGGGGTCGGAAACGAGGGTTCGCGGTTAAAAGTGCGATGATGTGTTGTGTTTCGTGGGTCCAGGCCTCGGTAAATCATTTATTCGACAATATAAACCACCGTTCTGCAGCGGAAACGAGAGGTCTAGTTTTACGATTCCATAAAAATATTGTTCAAGAAACAGTTCCAACCTTCCTCCGCTGGATTCATAGCCAATAACGTGTCAAACTCGCTACCGAAACCCCCAACTCTTGGTAACTGTTCGACCGATATAGTGCCATTACCATTACAACTGGTACTGGTGTTGGTAATTCTGTGAGGTTACCACCGACTGCAACTTGAACTAACCGACCATACTGACGAAAATGTCAACTTGTCTGAGTTATTTACGAGCTAACATTTGCCCGCCAAAACGACAGAAAGGTAAGGAGAGAAAAATGTACACAAGTTCCGAACTGAGATCGATATTTTAACTCGAGGTCCGCTAGGTTAAGTCAGTTTAGATTACTTTGGTTTAGTTTAATGAATCCATTCGCCTTTCTCTTGATCGCAATCCTTAAACAGATGGTTTAGAGGATTTATATACCTCGGCCTTTCCTTTTTCCTTTAGATCTTATCTGCTTAAACGACTAGGTCTGTCCGGGTGAATGCTATAATCGATAATGTTGATAAGGGGAAATATTTATGAGTCTATATGTTTTATCATTCTGTGCACAGTAATATTTGAGCCTTCTGATACAGTAAAACGATGTTTCGAAAACTTTACTTCTAATAAGTACAAGTATAATCTTGAAATTACAACACAATGTAGATTTGAAACATGTGAACATAAAATGTTACAAAACAAATATAATAATCCACACTACACAGATTATGTGCTCCGTTTGAATCATATTTACCTTGTAAAAATATCAAAGGATCACATTCTCTTTAGCTGTTTGATAGTAAGTATTGCTTTACCGATGTCACGCCACAAAGACAAACGAATATAGGATTCCCGTGAATTAATAAATCACCATTCTAAAGAAAATAAACACGACAGCATAAAACACATCGGCATTTTTGTTTTGCCCTTTTGATTTTAAACTAATCGTGTGATTTCAAATCAAAATCTCTAGTGGTAAACTAAACAAGGGCATAGCTGATTTATATTAGAGGACAACTAACAAAAACTTATTTGAAAATTTATTGTAACTGGTTGTAAGATTACACGTTGGTTTGGGCGTACATTTTGATGGTTATAATAAAGATAAAAATATTCAAACAATCTTGTTTAAATATTTTTATCTTTATTATAACCATCACAAATGTTATATCACATTAAAATTGTGTGATATATTATGTTATATCACAAATGTTGACATAGGATCAAAAGATTTCTTTTTACCTAAAAAGAAATCTTTTGATCATATATCAACATTTGTCTATCTTGCGTAGCTTACATATGTTTAAAAGAAAGAAAAATAGAGCAAATAGTAAAATATTTGTCAATATAAAACAAAATAATTGGCCAATTCAAATTTAAAGCCACTCATTAAACGAAATGCTATTAAATGAACTACCGGTACAGTATTATGACAGAATAGTCCTATTTTATTATTTAATTGATCTTGGTTTTAATTTGTTACCGTATTACAATTGGTAGGCACAAGAATGAATGAATGATTGAGCGGGGAAGTTTAAAAGACATTCAAGATACCGTGAACTCGGAGCGATATCGTCAAAATCCAACTTGGGGAAAACCTAAATGAGGGACCCACTGATTGTCTCATCACGGGCAGTTAAAAACCTATAGAAAACCCTTTTAAAAGCATAAAACTGTCAAAATATTGCTCTTCTTGTGAAGCCATTCAGGCATTAGTCATAAAGAATGAAAAAAGGTGAATTCTCTGAACATATTGTAGATCGTTAAAGGATTTTTTTTTTTCTCCCTTCCTACATTTATTAGTAAGTATGTATACTATTATAAAGGGGAAAATTAGATTTCAAGACTATGGACTAATTATAACTCGTTCCTCACCCACGGACTTTGCTTATGTGGGGACCATCAATTCTTTTCTAAGTTGTATGTTCAGTAGGCCTATGTTTTTTCTTGGAATAAAACAATTAAATAATTAAGTTAAAGATTGTTTATTAAAAAGGTCCATTAAAAAGGAAATTTTCACTGGATCCCAATCCAGTAAATGTAGTAAGTAAATTTGTTTTGTGTCTGCTGCTACGAGAGCAGAAAATAGTGTTTTAATATAATTTCGTATCAAGCCTAGTCTGAAAAAATAATAGTTAAAAATAATAAGTAAATGAATGGAGAAGTACTTAGTAAAATAATATTTTTCTTAATTAGTAAGATAGAACAATTCTGCTACGAGAAATAGGAGTGTTGTTAAAATGTTTACAAAATTTTATTAAAAGATAGCATCTTACAGGTGAAAAATAAAAGTTCGAAAGGGTTAAAACTTCTGCCAAACTAATGATGCAAGTTTGAAAATATTTGTTTAGTTTAAGAGTTGAAACAGACCAAAATTTGCATTTATACAAAGTTCCATTCTTTTCACGAAATATTTTCTTTTAGAAACTGTTCTATACTTTTACTGACGAAAAAACAGTAAATGAATAAAAGTTGAATTCATTATACTAACATTCATACACAGTTAACTAAGTTAATTATTACTGAGGTATACCGTAACAATAACTTTTATAATTTCATATCAGGCCTAGTCACAAAAAAGAAAATTTATAGTGGTTAGATTAATTCAAGCAAAATGTTGCCATGTTCCTTTTAGAAATGAGATTTAAATGTTTTTTTTTTAATCTAGCATCGTACTGGTGAAAAATCAAATGTTCGAAGGGGTTAACTTCTGCCTGACTAATGATACAATTTTGAAAATATTTGTTTAGTTTAGAAGTTGAAACTGACTAAAATTTGCATTTATTCAAGGGTCCATTTTGCACTAAACATTTTCCTCTGTTGTATACGTGAATTTACGGATAAATGCAGTAAAGATATATCGAGTGAATTCATTGAACTGCACAACTCTTGTTAATAGAGACAGATGAAATCATTAGCACTGTAAAGGGATTGAAATAGTTGGAATTACAGAGGTAGGAGGCAGTATCGCTACTCCAATACATTGTTTAGCATCTCCTCTCGCATGTTCCACGTTCAATCTCAATGTTGAGACTAGAGATAGAGGTACAACAACAGACCCGTCTCATTGTCTCATTGTCATTCCTCCTACGAATCGCAATGGCTTGGCTGATTCCGACTCTTCGGCTTTAGTTTTAAACAACTCAGTACAAATTATGTAAATTTTGGTTGGCAACGAAGAGATACCCCAGTTCACCTAGATTTAAAGTATGTCTCTTGCGTGATTTGAGTAACCTTTTGTGAGACTGTAAGACTGTTACAAAATGTAATCAAAATATGTTACAATGAAGATCGATTTCGATCAGTTGCACTGCACGTCATCATGCGCAATCACAGACTGTGAACATGTATATTGCAATCTTACAAATATATTCGTATATATATTTACTGTTTAACAGCATGATTATAGACACATCTAAATATTTTACTGGACTTAGTTAATTTTATTTTTAAAATAGTACCAACACGAGAATTGGCAATCAAAGAGTTACCTTTTAGTAAATCAACCTACAGATACGCAGACTATATTACTGCAGTCTTTACTGATATTAAAGGCCTAGATCCAGTCCATTTAGGGCCCCTAGAAACCGAAATGACAAATGTTTAAACTGACAAAATAAATATGTATGCCTTTTAGCCTTTAAATTTCAACCAGTATAGCAATACGTAAAATTGAGAATGTTCAATTTAGATTTCATGCATGTATAACATTTCTTCATTTTGTACATCCTTGTACTAGTTGTGTATGAAGCTACAATGATACTATATTTATATTGGGAATGTATCTCAGTTTATATTTTCTCGATCAACATTAGAATAAAAGGTTAATAAAATACCGGGCATTCATTTAGTTTGTTGATTATATTTATTTATTTTCAACGGTTGCCACCATTTATGATTATTTTAGGTTTGATGCACGCGTTATGTTTGATTCGGCGGGGTCGGTGTGGATTTTTTTTCTAAGGTTTACTTTTGACACGAATTACAGTAGTTAATAGGTTTGGCATTGTTCAGAAAATGGTTTACTTTCTATACGATTACAAGAATTGTATTAATACACTGTATTCGTTTCTAAATAAATCGATTTTATTGATAAAACTATCCACACTATTTTATGCTGAGCATCGGCGGATTAGTATCTGTTGGCGGTCTGTACGAAAAGTGCTGATAACAAATATTATTATTATTAATATGTATTGCAAAAACTCAAAATAGTACCTGTGGCTGGTCTTTGACAAAGTCAATACCTATCAAATTCCCAATATCTTGTTGAGATAGTAAATCCGTCAAGTACAAATCCAACCGAATATATCTCAAAATTTGTCAAAGGTATAAAACTAGAAATGCTGAAAAGCTACATTCCAACCCACTTGATCTTTAGTTTCAGATAGTAAAAACGATGTAAATCAGGGATCGCAATGAGAAACGTCTCCTATCTAGATCCGTAAATATTTACTGGGTTCATTTTTATATTCCAGATTATAGGAATAGATTACAGGATTATAGGTGTATTTAATTTGAACCTGAACAGATGTCGTAAAATATCTCATCTCCGACTCCGACGTTCACTCCACGTCACAAACATGTGATCTGATCAATATAACATTAGTCATTACATCATAAATGACTCCTCAATTGATTCCCGCTCAAGCTCACACATCTCCATTGATACGTTTACAATATGCACGGAAGCGAGAAGATACGTCACCACATCGACCAACATGCCAAGGACGAGCAAATTTACGGCGTTGACATCGGAAACACTTGAAAGATCGTAATGGTGATTATATACAATACTTCATAAGTGCCGCCATTATCCATAAGTCCGTAACACTTTTTAAAATGTTACTATCTTTTGACAATAAAAAGGTAATATCGCAATAACTAAAAAATTCATTTCAAGTCCAATTGTTTACTTTGCTTCTCATCAGTTTCTATGTGAACACTAAATACCTCGAAATATGTATACCTCCCCCGCCCTCTAAGACCACGAATAAAAAGTGTAAGCGGGATTTGATTGGCTGAAATCACGCTGGTCTAGACACCAAGTCTTCCTAAAATGACTTTAGCCAACCGAGATTTTAAAAACAAATACGAAATAATAATTGTAAAAAACTCATCATCATGTAAAAAATTCATAACGGCAAATAAACGAGTTACCGAAACGTTCGAGTAATATGGAGTGTTTTTTTTTCGGTGGTCTTCTTGTTTAACGAATAAGCGATAACTAATGCTAACATAAAGAGAAATCGTTATCGATTTTGTAAACAACTTAACTAGAAACCGTCTACGAAGCACAGAATTGAGCACCCGATATCCCCATGGCCTTCGACAAACTTCCATGATCTCCCAAGATGTCCGAAGACCAATATGAAGAACATATCTTGATTAATCATGAACCTGGGCTCATGAAAAGCACCATAGACGACCAATGAACTTATTGCAAGTAGTCGTATGGCGTCTGGAGAGAGTGTCATGTCACTTCTAGGAAATTTCGACATTCCATGAGTGTCACCTGCCACAGCAAAAGCCTACACAGCTTGTTTGTGTTTCCTGGCCTACAGGAACATAGAGCTGTCTGTAGTAATATACATTAGTATAACCATTGACTATACACAGAAAATTCCTGTTATCTATGGTATAACCTTAAACATTGACTTCCAGTTACTGAAGTAGCTATCGCATATAACCATATATGCACCAGTGAGAACTAGGTGGCTCAGAGAGTGCACTGCTGTCAAAATTATTTTTTTACCTTAGATTTTGGTCCTAGTAAATTTTGATGTGGCTTAAAAAATGCTATATTTAAAGTTTTTACAATATTTGTGAGTTTAATTATGCCTTTTAATACGGCAAATTTAAAACAGCACTTTACTGAAATTCTTTCATGAAATAAACATCATTTTTTCGTGACGATTTTTTATTTAAAAGGTGTATGTAGGTTTGAATGGTCCTATATTGCATAATGGCTACTCAGTAAACATCTCATATATGAACCAGCTATGGCCATATTTTTATTAAAAAATTACCTGATTACAAAAAGCTCAATGCGTTGCTGTCAATATTCCCTTTTAACCTTCAATTTTTGGAACTATGACATCTAAATGCTATAGTTCACAATTATGAAATGTCCCTTTAATTTAGATTAGTTAAAAAGTTTGGGTGATCAACAGAAATCAATTGTCATAAACGGACTATGTCAATATATACTTCGGGAAATAAAATGCTCCTTTTGTTGTAGTTACTGTGATGGTTGGTGTAACATTAAAGATGCTAAGATTTACAATACGTTGTCCTTTCTATTCAGGTTGGGCGATTGCGTATTGAACATATCAATTTATTAGTCAACGCACACTGACAGATTTAACGTCGGAATGAAATGTCTACTTGTATCAATAATCAAAGGCTCAACGCATTGCAATATCATGAAATTGCATACGATCCCTTACATAATTTACCTTCATTAACAGAGGATATTGATCAAGACATCTCATCTAAAGGACTACCTGTAACTAGGTTTCAAAGTGATCAAAGTTGGACTGTACTGAGTGTACCGCCCACAGCCTGCAATGTTGACCTTCGAGTTCTCTTTATGGTAATGATATTCGTCAGTTAACGCGATAAAAACGTTATATTTGTTTCTTGCTAAATAAGACTCTGAGATTGAAATGGAACAGCTAATGCCATCGATGAGAAGTTAAACTTGTGATGTAGGACGGAAATAGGAATCTACAAAATTAATAAGCTATACAGAAAAAAAAATAATAATCAACGAGATAATATAAAATTTAACTTGCCTGTGATAAACATAATGTTTATAGTTAGTAATTCGTTGAAAATAAACTCCGAGGAGAAAAAATGTGTCAGGCCTATCTCAAAATAACATTTAAATACTAGAGACAAATTTAAATAGGAATAACGCTAGGTGTTTATTTTTTTATTTTTTGGCGAAGTTAGAGTAACAGTCCGAATAAAATTTAGGAATATTTTAATTTGACGAGTAATGCATTAAGTATCCATCCCGGGTATTTATAATCTAGAAATATTACCCTTACATTATTTGGAAATATTTCCTCGATTTTTATCCCGGTAATTTTCACCACAAAATTAAACGGTATGCTACAGGGCCACATTAAATAAGTGTCGTACGAAATCCGTCAAATTCACATAGGACTTGCAGAATAAATTACAACAAGTAAAATTAAGATTGGTAAGCTGTTATATACTTTAAAAATCAATATTTTATAGGTGTAATATATTTATAGCAGTTTCAACGCGATATCTATAAACTGATCGGGTATACAACTTTACTGCAAGAATGTTGTTAAACCTTGAAAGGGTCGTAAATCATTGCAACCTTCAAATAAGCATTGCTTCTGCTGTAAAAATAATAGCTCCACCCAACAACTTTGCTGAGTAATTCCACAAACATTACATTCAATTTAACAGACTCTCAAAACACATAAGATGGACTGACACTGCGTCTACTTTTGACGTTATCCCAGAGAAGGCAACACTGGAGCTAAAAGGGCACTCAGCTTCAAAGACACACAGACACCCTGTAATTTTGTACATTTTACAGCGTCATTTTGTTTACACGGTAAACCTCTGGGGTGGTAATATTGCGGATAAATGTTTGGAATTGTACAAAACAACAAGGCGATAACAATTTTACTATTCACCCGCTGTATTTGGTAAACAACAATTAATTGTAATGCACACTTTTAATATACCAGCGTGTATTGAGTGTGAGTTATCATTGTTTATGATTATATATTGATTGTTATAAAAGACGCAAATTTTACTAAGATTCATTTGACTATCTACATTTTCCACATGCCTGCTGGCTATGTAATAAGTCTCAGGGTTATATTAAAATGTTCTGCCCAGTTTGTAACTAAACACACTTAAATGAGTAAAATAAAACTACCTCACTGATCAGGTGCAAAACTTTGTTCGTCGTAGATTCAGTTTCCACTATTTCATAAACACATCTAGTAATATGTTACCACTGTTAAACCCGATATTGTGTTACGACCACGTTATAAAGATCTAAATCATGCTGAAGTAATGAAAAAGCATTCCCGTAGCCACACGGGTATACTGTATGCAGCACTACCTATGAAATTCCATCCATAAGTAAAACATTGAACCGCAGAAAGTCGATTGAAAATTGAATAGGGGTTCAAAGTACTGCATCGCATCCAGAGAACGGGTCGCTTATTATTCATGGGCTGCGAAAATGAAGACGGTACGATTACTAGCATCCATGATCGAACCTCTGGCTCTCAATTCGCTCCGGGAGTGAAATAAACTTTATTTCTGGATACACCTGATTTCTTACAAACGACTTTACTGAGGCAAGCGGAAGTAAAATATAACAATATAAATAGTAAATTCGCCCATTATTTAAAATAGTTGTTTAGCCTCCGGATTACTGTGTGAAATTTAAAATGGTTCACAATACCTGCATATAGTAATCCTTTGTTGCTGATTTTGGCAACTAGTTTCGGTTTTTCTGAACCATCATAAGGCCTCAAGGTGTCAAGTAAAAATAATATCCTAAATTTTATTCGGATTGATAATAAAACTTCGTCAATCAATAAAAAATATACACCTATAAGATTGAAAATATATATAATCAACGGGATAATATAAAATTTAACTTGCCTGTGATAAACATAATGTGTAAAGTTAGTTATTCGTTGAAAATAGAATCCAAGGAGAAAATGAGTCAGGCCGATCCCAAAAGCAGCAACAAAGGATTACTATATGCAGGTATTGTAAACCATTTTAAGTATCACCCATTATTGTGGTTAGTTTGCACTAAATAGCGGTGTAACTAATGCAATACTCTAAAACTTTCAGAACGGATGTACAGTACTAAGGACTATATAGTTAAATATGTAGTGGAGTAATACAAGATCATCTAGTTACATTCAGTATTTACAGTTTATTCTTGAGTTAACTAACTGAGAGTCTGTCGTAAATGTCAACATTGAGCTATTTGCGATTAAAAGACTGCGAAATCACTAACAGAAAAGATAAATACAACTTTAATCAATCATTAGAGTCGATTTTCCAAGTAAATATTTTCGTTCCCAAACATAATAAGAAACATCTATGGAACTGTAACTACAAGTTTGTATTATAAACCTCAATTGTGTAAAATTCTGATTGAAAGCGACGAAATGTAACTCTAAATTGAGATAATACAACCGACACTGATGAAAACCAAGTTTGCAAGTTTGCAAAAGATATGAAAAGGCTGTGAATCTAGAGGCTTAATTAATGCTGCATTTCGTTTGTCCCTAAAAATTATAACTGAGAGAAGCAGAAGCGTCTCATTAAGTAAAAAATATCGACGTATTTTCACAGAATTCGTTCGCGTTTTGAGGAATTGAGATTGCTCTACATACCATTTACAATTTACTTGGAATGTAAAAAAAGTTTGTTTCTTTTTGTCATTTTATATAAAAAAGGAATTGTACAACATTGTATTGTTTACACATTTTGAACAGTTGAAAAATAAAATAAAACGTTTAAATTAAGATTAGATTTCATCTTATTAATCAATTTACTGTATCATTATTGTACAGCTTGATTTACTTTAAAAAAAAAACTAATCAGAGAGATTACTAACTGGGCATTCTACGAATAACCAATCAATAAATGGACATCAATCCAAACATTTATCACCAACATGTTTCAAAGGTTTATTCAAACAAAATATACCCTCTATTAAGAGAGTATGGTCATCGTTAAATCCTAAATATTCAACAGTCACACAATATGGTTCCTGTCGCTATCACAATCCTGCATTACTCTGAATTGTTTAAAATGCACTCCTTTAACACTTAAAACTTATTGTATGCAATTATCGTGATTATCAGACCGATTCTGCCATTTACCTGACCTTCGCCAAATGTTATCTTGCGTAAAACATAAACACGTAAGAGCCTCGGGTTGGGTTATCTGGCTTTGTTTCCCAGGAACAGTTTGCATTCATAATTACACAAGGCGATATCTCGGCCTACATAGACTGCCTGGAGCTGTTCATCGGTATAAAATATTACTGCAAACACGGTACTCAAGGATGGCCATGCCTAACTCTACGTTGCATGCGCAAAAGCGATGCAATTCGCCACCGCGGCTTCACACCGCGATCACAATAGGAATAAGTGCACCGAGTGGTTTAGAAAAACATTAAATGTAGCTAGGATAAACTCGAGAGGTATTTAACAATACAGTATCTGAAGAAGGTTCGCATTTCTTGCGCTTTGCACTTTCACTTTTGGAAAATACTTGGCTTTATTACTTTTTGCTGTGTAGTATAAGTTAACAACTGCATTAAATGGAAAATATGTTTGGCTAAGGACCTACGGGTGAAGTGGTGTGTATTCAATTGCAAGATTTCTTGGGTTTTATGTAAAAAGAGAAAATGTGTTGCATCGTTCTTTTAGACAGAATAACCTTGGACTAGCGATAAATATGCTCTTTGAGGAGATATTTTTGTCTGACATAATTTTTCATTGTTTCAATAGAAGAGGTTACAATTTAAAACTTAATAGATAGAATTTTCCAACAACTTTTGGGACTCATGGAAGTACTGTATATAGTAATGAAAATATCTGAATGTTAAAATATTTAATAATACAACTCATTTGAAGATTCAATAATTATTTTTAATTGTTTTACTTTCAATGTGTACAAACACATAATACCTAAAAAGAAACAAACCTTTAAATTATTGTTAAAACCATTAAATTCCATTTAAATTTTATTACAGTAGCACGATAAACTAACAAAAAAAATGTGTACAATTTTCCAAAGGTAATTTTATGACGATAAAAGTCCGAGCGTTAAAAGGGAAAGGGGTTGAAATTGGAAAAATGTGTATTTTAATACGAGTTTATGGGCCGAGTTGTTTTATTGATCAACCTGCTGCTCCCTCAGCACAATCGGCAAGTATGTAAATAAGCTTGTCGACATGGTTTGTACGACTGAAAAAATTGTTTTCGGTTAACATTTGCATTTGTCTTTAGACTGTATCAATCCACATGCAAACGCAAACATTTGTTTGGCTAAATGTATAATGATTTTTACATTTTCTGTGTTATTGATGTCCCTAGAGTCCATAGATATATATGTATCAATATATTTATATATATACGTCTGTAAACGCAATAACTTGAGTAATTTTGGTCCAAATTAGATTAAATTTGGCTTGCAGATGTAGGGCAGGATAAACTTAAATGGGTTCGCACCAGCATGATCGAACCATGGGAACTGGTTATTAAGGGGTGTTTGACGGGGTGAAAATTCCGGGGTTTCTCTTTAAAGCATTTTAAATAGCTTAATAAACAAATAATTTAGTATATTGAAGTGTTTTTACGGTTATTAGATATTTAAAATTCCCATATTATACTTATGGACAATAAGCAAACTGTTGTATTTTGCTTGTTTATGGATATATTTTGATCAAACTTGACAAATTTATTTATTTTATGCTAAGCTATTGACATTTTTACTAAAAACCCACTATAATACCCTAACTGTAGCAGCAAACCTAGGTACTTTTTAAACCTAATGTTATTTAAATAATCGATTTAATTAAAAAACCAATCAGTCGAATGGAAATTTGCTTAGTCTGCAGGTTTGTGCGGCGGGGTATTATTATGTCCCACCTTTACATTCTAGGACCATAGCAACTGGCTAATAACTGTTTTTTATACATTATGGGGTCGCTGAGCTATCTCGGAGGTAAAACTATTGATGATTGGTAGAATCTGAACTCGATTATCACTTTATTTCACGTTACTTTCAAAGTTTAAAACGCGGAATCGAGGTTTTTCTATCAAATTTTAATTTAAACTATATTTTATTTAGTTTTTTATACGAACGAAAGTTTATTAAAAGCTAGATAATAAATTGATACATAAAATCGATTAAACTAAAGCTGCCTAAATGCACTTGATTTAATTCACATATGCGTAAGTAAATATAGAATGTTAACATTTATATTTTACAGATGACAACGATCGCGCTCGTAAGTTACAATATCTTTGCACCGACACGTTCGTGCGATTTGACCGACATAACCGCAATTTGACGGACGTGCAATCGCCGGACGGATAATTCGGAAGTTTTAGCCGAGTTTCCGACTCAGGACCACCAAGTCGCAATACAGCGATTATAATACACGCAATCACAATTAGGTGGACTTAAAACCCCAATAACCTGTCATACGGCTGCAATATGAGCTGTCGTGTAATCGCAATCTGACCATATGTGCAATCGCAATTTGAATAGTGGCTGCACTCGATGCCGAAGGCTTTGTCTGTGCTTATATCCATCTCGGGCTATGGACGATTTCCTTCCATATCACAAGTGGTATGCGTATTTTGACGTTGAAGACCCTTTGATTGTAATCAATTTTATGTAAAAAATAACTACACATAATATTATATTTTGTCACCAGAGTATAAAGTAAATTTTATCGACACGAGGTTAAGCTTAAGAGGGAATTTTTACCCGTCTGATGAACTATATTTTTCACCACGTACTGACGACTCTTCTGGTAGGTAATTTTTTTTAAACATGGATTTCGAACAAGACTTATTTTTGTAATTTACCTCCCAAAATAGTTTTCTTCTTGGTTTGCTATTAAATATAAACATTTGTTACTGTTGTTTAGATACATTGTGCATCATTATTGACTTTTTACCTACGGTGTTTAATTAGCAAGTATAAACTAATAATTAGTAACTTAAATTATTTAACATTTCAATTGGTTTAAATAACGAAAATGGGTACCTTGATGTGAAATATATAATACAACACAAACGTAATTTAACACCGATACAATAATATTTTATAATCGGGACTGTTTTTTATTCGGCAAAATCACCGATGACGTTCAAATCTATAACTTGTATAGTTGATGCCATCGACTCTTAGATTATTCGTTGTGGCACAACGAATAATCTTACAGTAGGACGGTTATCAATTTTTTAGGCCCCTAAACATGACGAATAATCATGGAAGAAGTGTAACAATATATAATGTTAAGTAACATTTAGCCTTACATACTTTGCTTAGGTTACGTGTACGCTTTAGAAAAGATAGACATTGTAAACTATTAGGCCCGGTTGACCGCTGGGAAGCGACCTCATATGAAGTGTGAAAATGAATGACATGTTATGTTAGCAGTCTGGATCTTATCCCATGTGATTTTTCCTGGAGAAGATTCCCATTTTCTTCAACAGGGCACAATTTACGTCTAAGCCTTGACCATCTGGATTAGTTGTAAAACGAATGGTTAATAGTATCACCCCAATAATTTACTTACTTCAGGAGAATGTAAACTAAATTCCTGGTTGGGTAAATTTTATTGGGTTTTAACCAATTTATAAATGGCCTACTGTAAAAAAGGAATATGCACATGTTTTACATAACTTGGTCTTGCAATTGAATAGAATTACTATCAACAACTCAAGAAAACTGTATTTTAAATTTTATTCCACAATGTTACTGTTTTTGACATTGCTGAATGGTCAACTTGTTGAGGCAGTAATATACACAAACGCATCTGTACTATATTATTGTGATTAAATTTATACTCTATCGGGAACACTAAATTTCCCGGAAAGAAAGAGCACCCCATTTTGAGTTGATGAGCCGTTTGCACACGAAATCAAAATACCCCCAAAGTAATTGATGACTCTGGCAGGCAGTTCTTAACAGACCCCATGAGAGATGACAAGCAACATATTGGTTTCAGTCCGCCCCTTGGATAATTGTTTTGGACTTACTTTTCCCCGGCAGATTGCCCATTTTCACCTAAGCAAAAAAACGCTAGATTTCACGATGAGAATTTTTGTTAATGACTTTTGCAACCAAAACTGTTGTGTTTGTGTAAACTATTTCTTTCAATATTTGTTCCCACGGTAAATAGTTTTCTTTTAATACGAATTATCATAATCCTATTAAAAGGTCTACCGGTTAATCTTTGGTTCAAAAAAACTCACAATTACCTACAATCGCACTTTGAATACATTTCCACCCCTCCTTCCAGTTGACTGTCATATTTGATGTATTTACTGACGAGTCTTTTTAAGTTTTAGTGACCGAATACTGAATCATATTCTAATAAAAGATACGAGCAAAATAAATACGTTTGCATCTGTCAGAAGAGCTTTGGCACTCAAAAGACTTGTATTTCAATCCGTTAATACGAGACTGAAATGGAGTTTTTGTGATAGTTAAAATCCTAACTTCGATTTTGTAAAACCTGTCTAACATCCGATTAGATTAAAACAACGTTCTTCATTTAAGTTGTATGGGCGTTGTTTTAAGCAGTATTATTATACTGTAGTAAATTTTAACTTATTGGTTCCAAATTTAACAAAAATGTCACGATGAAGTGTAATCGCTGTTTCATTGGTTAAAAGGCCAAATACTTGTTCACGGAAAAAATTGCAAATGAAACTGTGTCTAGTTTTAAAATGTCTAAACAAACATAGAATCTATAAAGTTGAGTACTATATAAGAAATATTATACTATATAAAAGATATAAGATATATTATACTTTTTCCCGACACACCATAAGTCGATATCGACTAATCAAATTAAGAAATATTAGAAAAAATATAAATATTATACTTTTTAATCACTCCAAAATACAAAACTTGTTTACAACTGTATACATATCGATTCCTCCCCCGTACCGATAACTATCTATGGATATAAAAATGTGCATCAGTCCTTATGTTGTTCTTTTTGCCATTAGTCAACACCCTGACAAAAATATGTTTAGAGAAAAATGTATCATATCTGTAAAAGGTAGTCTTTCAGGAGATCCAGAATTGTTCCACAATTCCCTGACTTTTCCAGACCAACAAATTCCATGACTTTTCCAGGTTTTCCCTAGCCGTACCAACCCTGCAAAAACTTGGGGTAAATTGCGGTTTAATGATTTTAAAAATTACCAGTACAAATACGAAATAATAAACAAAAACTGACTCACCAATTTCATAACTTTGATCCAATATTATACATACCTGTAACAAAAACAAAATTGATTAGATCATCAATATATTTAGAATACTCACAATTTTATTGCACGTTTTATTCTAAATGAAGGATAAATTGTAAAATATAAGTTATAGGTAGACTAAAAGCTTTTGAAATGCGTTGTTTTATCGAACTGAGATGTTTTTTGAAAATATTATCTCAATACAAAAACCTATCGATTGAATTGTTTTACCACGTACTTTCAATAAATTGATAAAACTACTCTTCAACAAAACAAGTTAGTGAAATACGGGTAAAATTCCTGAATACGAAACAGGTGACTAAAACATGTGAAATGAAATTGTTGCATCGGTAAAAATAATTTTAATTGGAATAATTAAGTAACGGAAAACACAGTTTATGTATAATCGGCTGAGTAATCTTTTACTTAAATCCAATAATAAATAATACTCCAGTTAAACCTAAAAATCACACACGCATTAACCTTCAAATGCATATCCAAATATGATACATTATTATGTAAAATCAAAGAAGAAAATCCCAAGAGATACGTACACTTAAGCTTTTTCAAAGCTACATTGTTTGAGATAAAAGTTTGAATCACGCATTACACAACAAACAAATGTGAACTTTTACCATCGCCGCGAGAAAAATCTCAACACGACGAAGTTGGCTTCTTTACTGAGGAAGTTGAGTGCAACGAATTGTGGTGTTGCAAGAGTCAATGTATGCCGAGTGAAGGAGAAAACTTTAGCTTTGAGGGGACCTCGGTTGACAAATTACATAAAATCTCTCCCCTCTCAATAAAAATTTCATACTTCATAACATTCGAACGTGTGGAATTCGTTGGAAAAGTACTCAAGTTGGAACAGCTTGGTTTATAACGTAAACACATTTACAGTACGGCTTTAGTAGGTAGAATTTCGGAGCAACAGAGTCTAATAAACTGGACATGAATACAACATAAATGGGGGAACAATATCGGTGTGGTTTCGTTTTTACGAAAGGGCACTTATTTAAAACCCAATAATCAAGGACAGTTAGACCCAGTTGTGTACCATCAGAAATCTAGGCCTACTATTCTCAGGATAGAACCTTCAGCTGTCAAGATACCTTTACTAACCACTCAGGTACTATTTACAGCTATTAAAAAAAAAAAAAAACCTCCTTAGAAGATTTAACTATGTATATTCAACGAGAGTAAAATCTGTGAACAATCCTTAAATAATCCACCTTACAATAAATACGAAGGTGACTTGACGTCAGATCATTGCCATTTACTGCATACTCTGAGTTGGAAATCGACTGATTTTTTAAGAAATTAACTACTGTATCCAAGTAAATTGTCTATTTTTTACCACCCGACTGTTTCGTTCACAATCTTAGACCAGTGTAGATCTTCAATTAAACTTTTAGTTTGTGTGTAAGTGAAATCAACAAAGTCAATTCTAATTCTAGACTGAGTCTATTTTCGCGGATTTATTTAGTTTAGTTATATTTTAGTTTATATTATGGGAATATTGCTGATATTTCCCATTACGATTAACAGTCTAGCTTGACCTCCCGTCTTGTGCAGACGTCTCCATTAAGTTCTCCTACCTTCTGTTTGTACTAATTGATGTTTTCTTTCAAGAATGGTGTGTCTTCTTCTAACGACTACACAGTTCCTCGGTGTGGTTTTTGAGATGTTCCAGCGTTGGCTGGGTTTTTGTTCTAATTTTGTTATGTTTAAGTATTTTCTCGCCTAAGGATGGGATAATGTTCTAGATTCCCAAAACGGCGAGAACAAATTTACTTTACATATCCTGATAGATGGATCCACAATATTTACTCAACTAAAATATCCAAGTGAAATCTTTTATTATTTTGAATTTTATTGCTTGAATGGTTGTTTTGAATTACGAATTCAAAGCAACCGTTTAATACTAACTAAAAAAAAATAACATTCGGACGAGGTTATGAATAGCTGGAAACCGGCGAATCCGTTGTATCACAAACGGGTCTGTATCAAATAAATCCTGGGCCCTCTTATTTTAATGATCAAAGTCGGAAGCGAGAATGTGAGGGGAAGAAATTCGCAGGTGACGTCGCCGATCTATCAAGGGTGCGGGGAAGATATGTAACGATGTTAGACGTAGGAGGGGAAACTCAGTACGTCCGGAGGATGGAGGATCTCATCCTAGCATCCGTCTGTGTCATACACCTTCAGCTTCACCTTCATCGCTAAATATATGGCGTAACACGCTGTAAAAACAAACTATTGTAACAGAAACTGGAAATAAAGAATACTAGCATCCGTCTGTGTCATACACCTTCAGCTTCACCTTCATCGCAAATTATACGGCGTAACACGCTGTAAAAACAAACTATTGTAACAGAAACTGGAAATAAAGAATACTAGCATCCGTCTGTGTCATACACCTTCAGCTTCACCTTCATCGCAAAATATACGGCGTAACACGCTGTAAAAACAAACTATTGTAACAGAAACTGGAAATAAAGAATACTAGCATCCGTCTGTGTCATACACCTTCAGCTTCACCTTCATCGCTAAATATATGGCGTAACACGCTGTAAAAACAAACTATTGTAACAGAAACTGGAAATAAAGAATACTAGCATCCGTCTGTGTCATACACCTTCAGCTTCACCTTCATCGCAAAATATACGGCGTAACACGCTGTAAAAACAAACTATTGTAACAGAAACTGGAAATAAAGAATACTAGCATCCGTCTGTGTCATACACCTTCAGCTTCACCTTCATCGCAAAATATACGGCGTAACACGCTGTAAAAACAAACTATTGTAACAGAAACTGGAAATAAAGAATACTAGCATCCGTCTGTGTCATACACCTTCAGCTTCACCTTCATCGCAAATTATACGGCGTAACACGCTGTAAAAACAAACTATTGTAACAGAAACTGGAAATAAAGAATACTAGCATCCGTCTGTGTCATACACCTTCAGCTTCACCTTCATCGCAAAATATACGGCGTAACACGCTGTAAAAACAAACTATTGTAACAGAAACTGGAAATAAAGAATACTAGCATCCGTCTGTGTCATACACCTTCAGCTTCACCTTCATCGCTAAATATATGGCGTAACACGCTGTAAAAACAAACTATTGTAACAGAAACTGGAAATAAAGAATACTAGCATCCGTCTGTGTCATACACCTTCAGCTTCACCTTCATCGCAAAATATACGGCGTAACACGCTGTAAAAACAAACTATTGTAACAGAAACTGGAAATAAAGAATACTAGCATCCGTCTGTGTCATACACCTTCAGCTTCACCTTCATCGCAAAATATACGGCGTAACACGCTGTAAAAACAAACTATTGTAACAGAAACTGGAAATAAAGAATACTAGCATCCGTCTGTGTCATACACCTTCAGCTTCACCTTCATCGCAAAATATACGGCGTAACACGCTGTAAAAACAAACTATTGTAACAGAAACTGGAAATAAAGAATACTAGCATCCGTCTGTGTCATACACCTTCAGCTTCACCTTCATCGCAAATTATACGGCGTAACACGCTGTAAAAACAAACTATTGTAACAGAAACTGGAAATAAAGAATACTAGCATCCGTCTGTGTCATACACCTTCAGCTTCACCTTCATCGCAAAATATACGGCGTAACACGCTGTAAAAACAAACTATTGTAACAGAAACTGGAAATAAAGAATACTAGCATCCGTCTGTGTCATACACCTTCAGCTTCACCTTCATCGCTAAATATATGGCGTAACACGCTGTAAAAACAAACTATTGTAACAGAAACTGGAAATAAAGAATACTAGCATCCGTCTGTGTCATACACCTTCAGCTTCACCTTCATCGCAAAATATACGGCGTAACACGCTGTAAAAACAAACTATTGTAACAGAAACTGGAAATAAAGAATACTAGCATCCGTCTGTGTCATACACCTTCAGCTTCACCTTCATCGCAAAATATACGGCGTAACACGCTGTAAAAACAAACTATTGTAACAGAAACTGGAAATAAAGAATACTAGCATCCGTCTGTGTCATACACCTTCAGCTTCACCTTCATCGCAAATTATACGGCCTAACACGCTTTAAAAATAAACTATTGTAAGAGAAACTGGAAATAAATAAAAACTAATAAACTAATAAATAAAAATGCGAGTGATCGAATATAATCCATTATAAAATAATTTAGTAACTTAAACAAAGACTTTTCTCAAACCATCGGTCTCCGTCATAGGTCTTCGTCGGTTACGCCGGAATGTCTAAAATTTAATGTACTACGATACTCCCTGTGTTAAATAATGTAGTTCATGACTCTTGTGTGTATTTATTGTTATAATCCCAACTGAAAATGTATGTTTTAAAAATATTGCATACAACTACTAAACGACTTTCAGAGAGTTTCACATAAACATAATGTCATATTTCATAACATAAACAATCCAGATATACTATGTTGTTGCAAGGAAAGGTCACAAGTGTTTAATATTTTTGTTGCAACATTCAGTTGTTAAATATCGAATTAAATAGATAATTATGCAATAAATTAAGTTTAGATTCATTCGTGTCCAATATTACAATAAAGGAGACTATGAATTTAATTCGTAAGGCCTTAGGTATATTGATGCTAATAATACTAATAATTAGATTATTCATTTGGCATTATATACACCAAAATCTCTGAAGCTATTCAAGGTCTATCTAACAATAAATTGATATCATTAAACTAATTTAAACTTGAGTATTGTTCGTTGACACAAAAAGCTGACGCTCTGCAGACTTAATTAATGTCACTAGACGCTTGAGATTTTATTATTAAACTATTTGCAAGTTTCTCAATACATAAAGCCAAACAATTAATTAACCATCCCCGACGGGATGTCTGCCAATCAACAGCTGATTTACAATTCAGGTGGTGGCGTTATTGGAGCCAGTCAATAAAAGTTGTATTAATTGGCTCAGCAAGTTTTACAAGACGTTACAGACCGTGGCTCAGACGCACTTGTAACAACTTTTCAAATTAGTCACCAGACCCTTCAATATCCGATCATTTAAACTTTACAAGTAAGCAATTAAAATAACAACTCGACTGCGAATCAACTCCGGCATTTTACCAGGGTTATAACAGTCAATAAATAGCTTACGGAATTATTGTGACGGCAAATAAATAACTCAATCAAGAATTTCTGAAAAAGAATTGTACCCGTATCATGGATATTCAAAATCTGTAATAGAACGATTTCCGGAAAATACTCTTTCACGGAAAATGATGATAACAGAACATGGATGGAAAACCAGCAGCATTCGATTCGTTTTACACGAGTATTGGAAAACTACATTGCTACGTTTTAAACCCGTAAAGAAGAAAACGGATTACACAAAAAACAAGGATATCGTCAATGTATGGGAAACAAAAACTTAGTCCCTCTACGACTTCATCAATAAACCTTTGAAAAGTTTGACCAGCATTATATCAAGTTTCAACATTCTGAAATTAAAATAACACACGAATACGTGTAACTGAAAAGTTTTGTTTTTTGGATTACACTGACTATGTGCACGGGTTTCCCGTTTGGATTAAAGTTAACGAATGTTTGGAAGCCTTTAGGAGTAAAAGAAAAACTTCTATATTGAATTGCAATAAGAGGGATTTCTAGAAAGCCACGCTTAGAGCTTTTTACCTGTGGAGTGTCACAGAGTACAGCAAATAAAACCACTTGTACCTTAACAACACAATAATTGATTTTACATATCAATGATATTTCTTCTTTCCTCTCATGTATTTCATTCAATGGTATTTAGAGATTTTGAAACAAAGGATAGACAAATATAATCTGTATAACAGTCATTAATATGGCAACTTCTAATAAACCCTAAAACTCATATAAATTGACCTTAAGAATAATAATAATCTAACCTTTTATACTGTTATGGGTCCAACTTTTAACGTATACTAGACATGTATTTGTACCTTTAACCTCGAACATTTAAAATATTCAGCATTTACCTTAATGTTATGTTTGTTTTTAAAAATGTACATTATTTATATATTATCTCATCGGAATAGTACGTTGACACAAAAAGCTTGAGAATGATATACGAAACAACTACACGCAGGTAAAATAGATTCGAGACAAATTCAAAAACGGTTAGCAAAATAACCATCGAATAGACAAAAATCGTTGGGATGATATTTTAAATGTCTTGAAATAGGTTTAACATCTCAGTCATCAATAGACTACAAACATGATCTACATTTCGCAACCCAGCGGATATAGAGCGCCTTGATACGAGCACGTGCGGGTGCCGATCGTGCTGTTCCCGTAGTGAGGCAATGATTTATGTGGGTTTTAGCGATCATAACCCAGAAATAGTGCACTCTTGAGTAGTAATTCGCCGGAAATGACTGTGGACTAATGCATGCACCTGCACCTGGACTAAATGGCATTGTGACTGCTACGACGCCAGTCAACAAATAAAGTCATATATATCCACTTAGAGCAGCTGTGGTCAGTTTATTCAAGGAACGTGTTCAGTTGAGGTAATAAAAATGTTAAGGGTGATTGCGAACGTTATAGTCAACGTTAATGTTTAGTCTAAGTATAAGATCTCCAAATATGGCAGGAGTATTCAAATTCAAGTCCTGTGAACATACAAATAACTGATCACAACTCCAAAACGGAATAGTTTTAGCATACACTGCATATCTGTGTGTGTATGCGGTCATAGAATGCCATGCACTGTTCTTGATTTTGGCACACAAACATACACTGGTATGGCGGTCTGAAGGTAAATTCACAACCATTTTGTTAAAACAGGTGATCTAAACACAATACACATTAAAAAAATGCTTTTGTACATTTTCCTGACATTGTCACCAAAGTCGCTTTCGAAACTATAGATACTGTACTTGTATTGGTGACATGTAAAGTTTATTTGGTAGTTTCCCAATTTATATATTACCTTGAACTTAATTTGTCTTGTATATTTCATATGGCATTAAAACTGAGAAAATTTGACACACTTTGAAAAGAAAATCTCTTCCATCAACAAGTATTTTTTATCGAATGCATTTCACTGAACGGCGTTACATATACCATATATTTATGAAATATATGGGCCCGAAGGCAGTTCATAAAGTTGGTTCCTAAATGGATCTCGGGAGTTGCAAAGTTACGGATGATACTGAAAAATAAATGGGATCAACTGGGCGAGCATTTGGCACGCACCGGACAAGCACGTCCCTAGCCCGGCCCCGGCCGTCAACTCCGCCCGTTATTGGGGCTCTTAGTTACATTAGACCCGGGTATTCTGGAATACACAATAACGGATATTGGAAACCATTTGACATGACTTTAGTGTCGTTCAGATGAACAGTTTTACGTGCTATCTCCTTACACATAGTACAGGATACTAGTATAGACATTTAACAGTGTCACCATTGGTAAATCAGAATGTAAAAATTATTAACATGATTTTTTATGTTTCCGATAAACCGTATTATCTCTTATATCCGTGAATAATATAGATAGTGAATAACACATTAGGTTACACATTTGGGTTTGACATCATTGTTATTTATATATAGGCCTTTATATATATATATATATAACATATATATATATATATGTTATCTATATGTATACATATCAGAAAACCTTATAACACTACAGTATATCTTTGTTCACTAACATAACCTCATTGAAATTTTGAAACCAACTGCCCTTCCCAAGAAGGATGAAAATTTTTCGATTTGATATTAGAGCTCCTGTTTAGTATAACGGATTCAATTAATTTTATACCCGTGCAAATTGAAAACTTATTTGTAATTTGTTATTTTGTTCTAAACCTAACATTCATAGATATATTGTATTAAGCGTGAAATTTAGAATGTTGTCCATGATAAACGTATAGTCCATAAATTTATAAATCGTCAAAAACAAAGTTTTACCATACTCAGAAGGAATAGAAATTAAACGTAAGTTTTGTAAACTTAAAAACTCACAAAAATGTTAAGACCAAGAATGAAATTAATAACATGTCTCTTATAATGTATGTTCCGCGGAAGTATGAGTTACGGTTCATGAAGACCTCCCCAAAATTTACGCAACGAAACACTAAGTCATAACCCTCACCCTTCTCAGTGAGTGATGTACAATGTTTTGGCCCTTTACACGATAACTTGGTGCGTTTGGGAATATCAACAGAATATTTCAGACTAAATATGCAAAGCTGGCCGAAAATTAACGTAGACAATCTATAAATAATGAATGATATTCGTAATTTACCAGTATGCGAGCAATACAAGTGCAATACTTATATTTTAATTAGACTTTGTTACTCCTGACTGAAAGAAATCACGAATCTAAATACCCAATAGAATTAACAAGTTCGAAGATTTCAAAATAGCTGAAAATAATGATAAAAACATACGTCAGTGGAATGACATGCGTTTGCCGCAAGAGGATTTTAATATATTCCAAGTAATAGGATATTGATAAACATGTTCAAGTCTTGAGATGTGTCACGGGAAGAAGGGTTTCTCTCGACTCAGTTAGGTTTGTTATATTTTAATACGAGCATTATATTAACATTCATGTTTGAAAGGATTCCAATGATTTTACAATATTCTCTAAAATGACCTTTTCAGTTTTATGCTAAATACACATTCAAAACGATCACGATAAACTATTTATAGCGATTTTCTTACGGAACAATAAATCGAATAAGTATTAAAATAATTTAAAATACTAATAATACCGCGGGTAAAACATTGTTTTCTTACGATTTAAATAACAATTATGTTGCTCGTTTACGCGTGAATACAATAAAGTTCACATTTTAAATACGACTAATTAATTCAACCCCATTTTTTCTACTTTTACAGCGTTGAATAAATTCCACCCTTAGCGTAAATTCTTCCGTTTTAATTAGCTGTAACGCGAGAACTTATTTGTTACAATAAAGGCGAGATAGGTAGCGAGAAACTCAATTTTTCATTTCGTGAGATTGAACGCCCTCTTAAGTTTTATGGGCTTAAGTTTGCAAATGCTGTACCCCTTTCCCTAGCAACTCCACCCGGTGCTCGATACAATGCCGGTATCGGTGGAATAACAGAAGCGCGCTGAGACAACCTTGCTTGTAAAAGGTTGTAGGACAAATGCCCCACAGTATGCTGGCCAAGGGTAGGTCAATAAATAGTCCACATTAACCTTTGGAGAGGTTGTTCAGCAAAACTGCAGCACACATAACCCCCATCTTTCAAATTTCACCATTGACATCGATTGAAATGACAACACTTTAAAGTAAAATCATTGGTCTTGTTTAGGGCTGGTGTTAATTTTACCTAACCAATGTTCGTCCAAAATTAAACTCTCAACTTAGTTTAAACTGATTTTCTAACTGTGGACAATTAGTCCCACGTCGACTGTAAATGCTGGGACTCACTGTCCATCAGGCAAAGAAGGTTAAGGTCCAAGTGAGGTAATTACATCACAATGTGGTATTTCCTATCAACGAGTTGCCAAAGTAAGCAAAGCGCTATTTGCAGGTATTACATTGTTCCTGGTACATCGAATAACACTGTTGTGAGGTCGCATATTAACTACCGGAGCTAAACACATTGTCAAATAAACTGTAACGCGCCAAACTGCAACAATTCCAGCAGTTCAAACAATATGGACATTTCTGGGAACACTACTTGTATCATGATGAATTTCCGTTCACAGTGCAACGTATTGTCACGGAGAAGAGCAAACACATTTCCTTCTTTAGGAGAATTGGTCAGATCAGTGGGAATGTGTTATTGGCGTAGGCATTATGTCCGATTCCAGGACCACTGTAAGTTTAAGACTTTGTTCCTTAAGAGCTAAAACGCCAATATAATATCTTATTTATATTAAATTCGAATCACACGTATAAATAAAAAATCCTCTCAGATGAAATAACAATTTGATAATTGCAAAGAGCGAAATTGTAGAATAAGCAACGATTAAGAAGAGAGTGAAAATGTAAGGTATAAAACTGTATGTGGATGTGTATGAGACAGGTGGATGATTAAATTCACGCTGTTGGAAACTTAAACAGAGACTTTTCTCAAAGTATTAATCCCTGCCATACGGCTTCGTCGATGATGCTGTGTCTAAATAATGTTTTGCGGCACACGCACCTTATCCATAAATTAAAACAATATAGTGTAATTTATATAACTATAGCATAGACAATTCTTTAGAATTTACCGTCTTCTAATCTCAACTAAATACAAGGGTCTCGTAAATGCTACGAACAAACATAAGACGTGATGAACGGAAGAACTGACATTTCTATGAGTAGATATAATAGGACAATATGACCCCACTTTCGGCATTTTAGAGGCACTTTTAGGGCACTTTTTATAGGGGGAAAATGAGAAAAAAGTGGAAGAGCTTTTTTTGGCCACTTTTTTTAAAGACCCAGCTCTCGACCTATACACCCCTATATAAATTTTCTACTTTTGTTAATACTAAAAATCACGTCTGGAAATGGTGAGCTTTTTTTGGCCACTTTTTTAAAGACCTGGATCTCGTCCAATACAAGCCTATATAAATGTTCAATACCATTGTATAACACTATTCCACATCCATTCACAAGTATATTCTCAAAATCATGTGAGGTTTGTGCGTGAACTCGGGTGTGCATATGATGTGCTCCCTTGGACATCCTTAGTGGAAATCCATGAGTTCTGGCTACTTGGGAACCCAAGCCATTTGACATACAACGAATCACCCTTTCTCCTAATTACCTTCTCTACCAAATACATGTCTTTATACTTGGTCTTTAACAACTCCTCTGTATAGAAGCCTCCCCTGATTATATTACCATTTTCATCTTTCAAGATATAAGTCACAGGCTTTGTATTCTTTACTTCTGCTATTGTAAATAGTTCCCCTGTCCAATTCGGAGTATAACCTTTACTAAAAACATGTTTATACTTGGAAATCCTTACGCTATCACCTACCTTATATCTTGGCTTTTTAACTTGCTCTACTTTAGAAGTCAACCTCTCATGCACATATTTACTATTCTTAATATTCACTTGGTTAGGCTTCATTCCTATAGATCTATGCACTTTATTATTATATTTTCGAATTAACTTTGGAAGTAAATCCAACCATTTATAACTCCCCTGAGCACTAAATTCCCTATATAACCAATTCTTTAAAGTTCTCTGAAACCTCTCCACAATTGCAGCCTTAGTTGTAGAAAATGTGTGATAGTGATTAATATTTAATTTTTTCATTAGTTTGCTAAAATATTGATTAAAAAATTCTTTTCCATTGTCAGATTGAATGTTTTTAACCCCCTTTGGTAGAATGGTTTTAATGGCTTCTGTAACCACCAACCCTGTCTTATTCTTTAGTGGAGCAGCATAAGCTTTTTTAGAAAATGTATCTATTAAAGTTAAAATATATTTATTGCCAGAATTTTCTCTAGCATAGTTTTGCATATCAATTAAATCTATTTGTATGGTTTCGTTTATACCCAATACTTTAAAAGACCTTCTAATGAAATTCTTTCTTGCAGGCTTATGAAGTTCGTATGCAATTTCATTCATTTTTTATAACATCATCCTTTCCTGTAACTCTAAATACATCACCATTAGCCCCAATCAATAGATTATCTTCCATTCTTTTAAATACATAGTTTTCTGGTATATATGGTCTATTATCTATATACTTAAATCCACTCAAAGATGTGGGGTCAGCAACTAATAAATCAGGATTATATTCCATCAAATTAAAATTTTTTTCTCCATATACAAATTTTGATCCATCGTAATGCATAGATTGTGACATTAGACAAATATCATCCAAATGTTCCCCCTCTGGTAGATTTCTTATAAATTGTTTTTTGGCATCCCAACATTTTTCTTTTTTATCAAAAGTTATAGTCTGTTCTTTTATAACACAGTCAGTTTCATCAATGGCAGGTTTAACACGTACTAACCTTTTACTATTAAAACTCCAATAGCCTGCTTCCATTTTTGGAACTTGTGAAACATTTACAGCATCTTTACTATCTGTACCTTCCATCAAATTACTAATTTTCTGTTTCTTTGCATTCCAAACACCATTCTCTGATTCTAAAAATTCATAATTATTATCGTCTTGTACAAATTTACCATCTTCTTTTCGTATTAAAGTCTGTTGTAAAGTGGGCACATCATTTAAACTTTCACCCTTTTCCACATTAGTAATTTTCCGTTTCTTAGCATTCCAAACACCATTCTCTGATTCTAAAAATTCATAATTATTTTTGTCTTGTACAAATGTACCATCTTTTTTTCGTATTAAAGTCTGTTGTAAAGTGGGCACATCATCTAAACCTTCAGCCCTTTCCACATTAGTAATTTTCTGTTTTTTAGCATTCCAATTTTTATTCTTAGATTCTAAAAACTCAAATTTAGTTTTACCTTGTAAAAAGATATCACCTTTTCTAGTTAATGTCTGTCCCAAAGTTGATACATCATCTACAAACTCCCCATCTTTAACATTACCAATTTTACGGTTTAAACCATTCCAACTATCGTCTTGTAAATTTAAAGTAGGTTCACTACTAGCCCTGGGTTCTGCAGGCTTATTATATGGATTATATAAACGATAAAATTTATCTATAAACATATTTTTATTTAATAAATAATTCCACTTTCTCTTAATTCCTCAATAATAGAATCTATTTCATTATCCACTCCTGAGTTACCGGCTTGGCGACTTAGCCAAAGAAGTCTTAACCTATCCACAAGCTCATTAGGATCATCCCAATAAATATAGTCTATTTTATTACCAGTCACTTGTCTCAAACCTTCACCAACAGATTTAAAAAGAGGTTTAATTATATTAAGATATTTAGTATGTCTATTACTTGAAATTGGTGCACCATCTTTGTAACTCTTTAAATGTCCATTTGTAGCTTCCAAAATTTCTTTATAATTTTGCAAATCAGCCGGAGTATAATCCTCAGGTTCTTTTAAAGTTAACAATTGCCACAAACCTTTTGTCCCCTTGTAGGTTTTATTTGCAATTGTAACATCATCATTGGCAATGTCAACTTCCTTATTTCCAATAAAAAATTTATTTGCTTCTCGTCTAATACCATATGTAGTGTCTGTCATACTACTTTTACTGAGGTAATTTCCTAAATAGTCTGATGCTAAAAGACCAAAATCTAATTTCTGTGGAGTAGATTGTTGTAATGGTTGCAATCTTGGTATTATTGGTATTCTAGATGGAGTCATTGGGAGAATCTCCATTCGAGGCCTCTCTGTTTTGGCAATTTTTTTTAATTCTTGTAATGGCTCTATTAAAGGTTGGAATGTTTGAAACCTCTCTTCAGCCTCTAGAAACTTGCCACGTTTTAAAGCTCTATATTTCTCTCGTATTTGATTTGCAGAGTCAACCAATTCTTGTTGAATGTTTTTCATCTTTTATTTACATTTTATTTATCTCATTTGACAAAGGATTGTACTCAAACACTTTATCATGTATTATCAAACAATATGCAGATGTATTTGCTGGCACATTTTCTGCAGTTTCAATCTCTAATTTAATATCAACAATTCCTTCCTTCACTGTTTCGTTCTGTCTAGAACAGTCTATTACAATTAGTGGATATTTCTTCATAAACTCAGCCCTACTAATCATAGGATCTGGGATAGTATTATAGTAAGTCTCTCTAAACCTCATAAACATCTCATAAGCTTTAGAGACATCTCCATTTTCAAAGTCGAGATTTAAATCACTATAAGGATAATATTCAGAGTTTAGAAATACTTTGAGATTTTTTAACTTACAGTGATCAAATTCATCAGTTCTTTTTCGTGCACTATTATCCCTAGCTGTTTGGAAACCAAATATAATATACCTAGGCTTCTCCAAACTTGAAGATGTCTTTACTGACCATGTATGTCTTGTAGTATTGGGATATGATGGAAGTTCATGCAACTCTAAGCTTCTAAATGCAATTTGCAAATTTTTATTTTGCAGTAACATCTTTTGTAATTGTAACTTCTCCCCATCTGATGGTATTACATGTGGCATCACCCATTGAATTGAGTTAAGTGTAATTTTAGGAATCATATCAGCAGTACCACTGGCTGGAGCACTAGTGGTTGTTAATATACAATTCAAATCATTTTTGGATCTTTTCAACACCAATTCTTGTTTGACATTTACTAATACCTTATTAAAATCCTCAAATACACCCATTAACAGTTCTAATGGCAAACAAGTACTAAACTTGCCACTTTTATGGAACTCTTTTAAATTCGTGTCAGAATCAAATGCCACATTTGACAATTTAGTAGTTTTATTGTAAGAGCTCAATATTTTCATAAGACTAGAAATTCCTGGGTTTCTTACAATGTCTATTTCTTTACCTGCGACTTCATATCTAATTTCATCAAATAAGAATGCAAATGCATTATTTATAAAATGACCTTTATCATGATTTTCAATTTCTCCCTTAATATACAGATAACTCCTACACGGGAGAGTTAGCAAATCTTGATTATTAATACATATTCGAATTTCATCGGAATTATTTATTGCCAAAGTGTTGTGGGGAACATAGGAGTGATTTGTAATTTTAACCACACTATCGTCGAATTGGGATTTCCCTGTAACGTCTAGAAAATCTTCCATTTTTATTAATAGAAAATTTTAACTTTAGTCCTATTGATCGTAGGAACCTAGCATTTTGTACACTTATAGATAAATTCTTATAAATTCTCATATCTTTTTTATATGACAAGTAATTGTAGTTTCTTCTCCATTAAAGTCAATTGCCTTGTCATGCTGATCGGCAAATGTAATACTGACAACATCTAAACTTCTCTTATTTACAGGAAAATATATAATATTTCTTGGAACTTCAATAATTTTGTAGCCAGGAGGAGCTTCTGGATAAAAGCTATGTATGGTGTGTGATTTGTTTCCGTTTAAATAGGACCCGTTTGCAATATTACATTTTACTCTAATCACATTTACATTATTAATGTTTATTTTATTTGTAGATTCAAACTGAACACCAGGAGTAGAAACACCTTTAAATCCCAATAAAACAGACCCTAAACATGGTTTTGTAAAATCAAACACGTGGCTAGAAAGTAATGTCGCTTTCATAGTTTTATTATTAGCTGTAAGGAAAAAGTCTGGGATTTGCTTTTGAATTTCCTTTGCAAGCTCAACCACCTCATATGTTCCTTCAGAAATTTCTATTGTAACTGGAGCTTTGTGGTCATAATAGAAAACATCATCACCTTCTTCAATGGTTAATTTGTTGCCTTTAAGTTGATTTAATTTTGGAATAAGCCCTTTGAATAAAAGTTTGACTTTAGTATTAATTAATGCTTCTCCATTCTTATGTATTATAACTTTAAGTTTACCATCTAATAACTGGTTTAAATCATCAACTAAGATCTCTCCCTTTGGTAATGTTTTTTTCTCTACTTTGTAATATGTTAAAGTATTAAGTGGTTTTTTTACATTAAATATAGAATTATAACTTTGAAAATCTACTAATCCAATTACATAATCATCATTTAATTCTATGGGAGGAAAGAACACTGACTTTAGCTCTGGCTCTGTACCCGAAAATGTTATAGTAAATGAATCCATTTTTATAAACAAAAATTTTTTATGAATGATAAACATAAAATTCCACAAATAGAACTATTTAAATCTTGTATTTGATCGGTTGTATAGAATATTTTATGTCCCTCAAAATATTTAATTACTTCTTTTGGAGGTTGGATTCCAAATGGGTCAAAATAAATTACAATATCTTTATTTTTACGATATGCTGTCCAATGTGTGCCAGATGAACTGTCTAAATTAACTATTCCGCACTCTTTTACTTTTGGTGTTAGATTTTTTAGCTCGTTTTTTAGGTACACCCCCCGGAAGTGAGGCACGTCTTTTGCGGCCTCTAACAGCTGGTAGTTGTCCATCTTTTTTATTAAATTTTAATCCCATTCCCATTTTTGCTTTTGCCTTCATCAAATTTGTCACCGCATAAGCTGCAGCTCTTTCAGCAAGATTTGCGTCATTTGCCGTTACTCTAGTCCAAGCTAAGTCTGCTAATCTCATGTCTGCTTTGTTCCGAGCAGCGCTATCGGGATTATTCATGTAGAATATGTCATGCTCTTTACAATAAGAGTCTAGCTTATTTTTTGGAGGTACATTTTTGGCTAAATTTTGACGTATATTCGTTCCAGGTCCACAGTACCGATATGATGGTATGTGAAGTGGAAATGGAAGATTATTTATAAGAGTATTCAATAACCCTCGACCCCTGTAAGGCTTTAAGAATAAACCTTTGCCCTTTTTACATGTTTTCTTATTATTTTTCACCATTTTTATTATATAAAAAATGTCTTTTATTCAACAAAAACATAAATTTAAAATAGTACATACTAAGGAATATATACCAAAGAAGTTGGGTCTATTTCCTACCAATATTCGATGTGTTATTTGTGGTCCAAGTGGAAGTGGGAAGACGGTTAATTTACAATTTAATTGTGAAAAAGGAAGGATTAAAATTTACAAACTTATATTTAATATCTAAATCTTTAGAACAAGAAAAATATAAAAAAATAATTGAAATATTTAGTTTGTGTGACGAAGTGAAATTACACACGTTTACTGACTGTGATTTTACATCATTTGGTGTGATTTCACAGTCAGTAAATGTGTGTAATTTCACTTCGTCACACAAACTAAATATTTCAATTATTTTTTTATATTTTTCTTGTTCTAAAGATTTAGATATTAAATATAAGTTTGTAAATTTTAATCCTTCCTTTCTTACAATTAAATTGTAAATTACAACCGTCTTCCCACTTCCACTTGGACCACAAATAACACATCGAATATTGGTAGGAAATAGACCCAACTTCTTTGGTATATTTTCCTTAGTATGTACTATTTTAAATTTATGTTTTTGTTGAATAAAAGACATTTTTTATATAATAAAAATGGTGAAAAATAATAAGAAAACATGTAAAAAGGGCAAAGGTTTATTCTTAAAGCCTTACAGGGGTCGAGGGTTATTGAATACTCTTATAAATAATCTTCCATTTCCACTTCACATACCATCATATCGGTACTGTGGACCTGGAACGAATATACGTCAAAATCTAGCCAAAAATGTACCTCCAAAAAATAAGCTAGACTCTTATTGTAAAGAGCATGACATATTCTACATGAATAATCCCGATACCGCTGCTCGGAACAAAGCAGACATGAGATTAGCAGACTTAGCTTGGACTAGAGTAACGGCCAAGGACGCAAATCTTGCTGAAAGAGCAGCTGCTTATGCCGTGACAAATTTAATGAAGGCAAAAGCAAAAATGGGAATGGGACTAAAATTTAATAAAAAAGATGGACAACTACCAGCTGTTAGAGGCCGCAAAAGACATGCCTCACTTCCGGGGGGTGTACCTAAAAAACGAGCTAAAAAATCTAACACCAAGAGTAAAAGAGTGCGGAATAGTTAATTTAGACAGTTCATCTGGCACACATTGGACAGCATATCGTAAAAATAAAGATATTGTAATTTATTTTGACCCATTTGGAATCCAACCTCCAAAAGAAGTAATTAAATATTTTGAGGGACATAAAATATTCTATACAACCGATCAAATACAAGATTTAAATAGTTCTATTTGTGGAATTTTATGTTTATCATTCATAAAAAATTTTTGTTTATAAAAATGGATTCATTTACTATAACATTTTCGGGTACAGAGCCAGAGCTAAAGTCAGTGTTCTTTCCTCCCATAGAATTAAATGATGATTATGTTATTGGATTAGTTGATTTTCAAAGTTATAATTCTATATTTAATGTGAAAAAACCTCTAAATACTTTAACATATTACAAAGTAGAGAAAAAAACATTACCAAAGGGAGAGATCTTAGTTGATGATTTAAACCAGTTATTAGATGGTAAACTTAAAGTTATAATACACAAAAATGGAGAAGCATTAATTAATACTAAAGTCAAACTTTTATTCAAAGGGCTTATTCCAAAATTAAATAAACTTAAAGGCAACAAATTAACCATTGGAGAAGGTGATGATGTTTTCTATTATGACCACAAAGCTCCAGTTACAATAGAAATGTCTGAAGGAACATATGAGGTGGTTGAGCTTGCAAAGGAAATTCAAAAGCAAATCCCAGACTTTTTCCTTACAGCTAATAATAAAACTATGAAAGCGACATTACTTTCTAGCCACGTGTTTGATTTTACAAAACCATGTTTAGGGTCTGTTTTATTGGGATTTAAAGGTGTTTCTACTCCTGGTGTTCAGTTTGAATCTACAAATAAAATAAACATTAATAATGTAAATGTGATTAGAGTAAAATGTAATATTGCAAACGGGTCCTATTTAAATGGCAACAAATCACACACCATACATAGCTTTTATCCAGAAGCTCCTCCTGGCTACAAAATTATTGAAGTTCCAAGAAATATTATATATTTTCCTGTAAATAAGAGAAGTTTAGATGTTGTCAGTATTACATTTGCCGATCAGCATGACAAGGCAATTGACTTTAATGGAGAAGAAACTACAATTACTTGTCATATAAAAAAGATATGAGAATTTATAAGAATTTATCTATAAGTGTACAAAATGCTAGGTTCCTACGATCAATAGGACTAAAGTTAAAATTTTCTATTAATAAAAATGGAAGATTTTCTAGACGTTACAGGGAAATCCCAATTCAACGATAGTGTGGTTAAAATTACAAATCACTCCTATGTTCCCCACAACACTTTGGCAATAAATAATTCCGATGAAATTCGAATATGTATTAATAATCAAGATTTGCTAACTCTCCCGTGTAGGAGTTATCTGTATATTAAGGGAGAAATTGAAAATCATGATAAAGGTCATTTTATAAATAATGCATTTGCATTCTTATTTGATGAAATTAGATATGAAGTCGCAGGTAAAGAAATAGACATTGTAAGAAACCCAGGAATTTCTAGTCTTATGAAAATATTGAGCTCTTACAATAAAACAACTAAATTGTCAAATGTGGCATTTGATTCTGACACGAATTTAAAAGAGTTCCATAAAAGTGGCAAGTTTAGTACTTGTTTGCCATTAGAACTGTTAATGGGTGTATTTGAGGATTTTAATAAGGTATTAGTAAATGTCAAACAAGAATTGGTGTTGAAAAGATCCAAAAATGATTTGAATTGTATATTAACAACCACTAGTGCTCCAGCCAGTGGTACTGCTGATATGATTCCTAAAATTACACTTAACTCAATTCAATGGGTGATGCCACATGTAATACCATCAGATGGGGAGAAGTTACAATTACAAAAGATGTTACTGCAAAATAAAAATTTGCAAATTGCATTTAGAAGCTTAGAGTTGCATGAACTTCCATCATATCCCAATACTACAAGACATACATGGTCAGTAAAGACATCTTCAAGTTTGGAGAAGCCTAGGTATATTATATTTGGTTTCCAAACAGCTAGGGATAATAGTGCACGAAAAAGAACTGATGAATTTGATCACTGTAAGTTAAAAAATCTCAAAGTATTTCTAAACTCTGAATATTATCCTTATAGTGATTTAAATCTCGACTTTGAAAATGGAGATGTCTCTAAAGCTTATGAGATGTTTATGAGGTTTAGAGAGACTTACTATAATACTATCCCAGATCCTATGATTAGTAGGGCTGAGTTTATGAAGAAATATCCACTAATTGTAATAGACTGTTCTAGACAGAACGAAACAGTGAAGGAAGGAATTGTTGATATTAAATTAGAGATTGAAACTGCAGAAAATGTGCCAGCAAATACATCTGCATATTGTTTGATAATACATGATAAAGTGTTTGAGTACAATCCTTTGTCAAATGAGATAAATAAAATGTAAATAAAAGATGAAAAACATTCAACAAGAATTGGTTGACTCTGCAAATCAAATACGAGAGAAATATAGAGCTTTAAAACGTGGCAAGTTTCTAGAGGCTGAAGAGAGGTTTCAAACATTCCAACCTTTAATAGAGCCATTACAAGAATTAAAAAAAATTGCCAAAACAGAGAGGCCTCGAATGGAGATTCTCCCAATGACTCCATCTAGAATACCAATAATACCAAGATTGCAACCATTACAACAATCTACTCCACAGAAATTAGATTTTGGTCTTTTAGCATCAGACTATTTAGGAAATTACCTCAGTAAAAGTAGTATGACAGACACTACATATGGTATTAGACGAGAAGCAAATAAATTTTTTATTGGAAATAAGGAAGTTGACATTGCCAATGATGATGTTACAATTGCAAATAAAACCTACAAGGGGACAAAAGGTTTGTGGCAATTGTTAACTTTAAAAGAACCTGAGGATTATACTCCGGCTGATTTGCAAAATTATAAAGAAATTTTGGAAGCTACAAATGGACATTTAAAGAGTTACAAAGATGGTGCACCAATTTCAAGTAATAGACATACTAAATATCTTAATATAATTAAACCTCTTTTTAAATCTGTTGGTGAAGGTTTGAGACAAGTGACTGGTAATAAAATAGACTATATTTATTGGGATGATCCTAATGAGCTTGTGGATAGGTTAAGACTTCTTTGGCTAAGTCGCCAAGCCGGTAACTCAGGAGTGGATAATGAAATAGATTCTATTATTGAGGAATTAAGAGAAAGTGGAATTATTTATTAAATAAAAATATGTTTATAGATAAATTTTATCGTTTATATAATCCATATAATAAGCCTGCAGAACCCAGGGCTAGTAGTGAACCTACTTTAAATTTACAAGACGATAGTTGGAATGGTTTAAACCGTAAAATTGGTAATGTTAAAGATGGGGAGTTTGTAGATGATGTATCAACTTTGGGACAGACATTAACTAGAAAAGGTGATATCTTTTTACAAGGTAAAACTAAATTTGAGTTTTTAGAATCTAAGAATAAAAATTGGAATGCTAAAAAACAGAAAATTACTAATGTGGAAAGGGCTGAAGGTTTAGATGATGTGCCCACTTTACAACAGACTTTAATACGAAAAAAAGATGGTACATTTGTACAAGACAAAAATAATTATGAATTTTTAGAATCAGAGAATGGTGTTTGGAATGCTAAGAAACGGAAAATTACTAATGTGGAAAAGGGTGAAAGTTTAAATGATGTGCCCACTTTACAACAGACTTTAATACGAAAAGAAGATGGTAAATTTGTACAAGACGATAATAATTATGAATTTTTAGAATCAGAGAATGGTGTTTGGAATGCAAAGAAACAGAAAATTAGTAATTTGATGGAAGGTACAGATAGTAAAGATGCTGTAAATGTTTCACAAGTTCCAAAAATGGAAGCAGGCTATTGGAGTTTTAATAGTAAAAGGTTAGTACGTGTTAAACCTGCCATTGATGAAACTGACTGTGTTATAAAAGAACAGACTATAACTTTTGATAAAAAAGAAAAATGTTGGGATGCCAAAAAACAATTTATAAGAAATCTACCAGAGGGGGAACATTTGGATGATATTTGTCTAATGTCACAATCTATGCATTACGATGGATCAAAATTTGTATATGGAGAAAAAAATTTTAATTTGATGGAATATAATCCTGATTTATTAGTTGCTGACCCCACATCTTTGAGTGGATTTAAGTATATAGATAATAGACCATATATACCAGAAAACTATGTATTTAAAAGAATGGAAGATAATCTATTGATTGGGGCTAATGGTGATGTATTTAGAGTTACAGGAAAGGATGATGTTATAAAAAATGAATGAAATTGCATACGAACTTCATAAGCCTGCAAGAAAGAATTTCATTAGAAGGTCTTTTAAAGTATTGGGTATAAACGAAACCATACAAATAGATTTAATTGATATGCAAAACTATGCTAGAGAAAATTCTGGCAATAAATATATTTTAACTTTAATAGATACATTATCTAAAAAAGCTTATGCTGCTCCACTAAAGAATAAGACAGGGTTGGTGGTTACAGAAGCCATTAAAACCATTCTACCAAAGGGGGTTAAAAACATTCAATCTGACAATGGAAAAGAATTTTTTAATCAATATTTTAGCAAACTAATGAAAAAATTAAATATTAATCACTATCACACATTTTCTACAACTAAGGCTGCAATTGTGGAGAGGTTTCAGAGAACTTTAAAGAATTGGTTATATAGGGAATTTAGTGCTCAGGGGAGTTATAAATGGTTGGATTTACTTCCAAAGTTAATTCGAAAATATAATAATAAAGTGCATAGATCTATAGGAATGAAGCCTAACCAAGTAAATGTTAAGAATAGTAAATATGTACATGAGAGGTTGACTTCTAAAGTAGAGCAAGTTAAAAAGCCAAGATATAAGGTAGGTGATAGCGTAAGGATTTCCAAGTATAAACATGTTTTTAGTAAAGGTTATACTCCAAATTGGACAGGGGAACTATTTACAATAGCAGAAGTTAAGAATACAAAGCCTGTGACTTATATCTTGAAAGATGAAAATGGCAATATAATCAGGGGAGGCTTCTATACAGAGGAGTTGTTAAAGACCAAGTATAAGGACATGTATTTGGTAGAGAAGATAATTAGGAAAAAAGGTGATTCGTTGTATGTCAAATGGCTTGGGTTCCCAAGTAGCCAGAACTCATGGATTTCCACTAAGGATGTCCAAGGGAGCACGTCATAAGCACACCCGAGTTCACGCACAAACCTCACATGATTTTGAAAATATACATGGGAATGGATGTGGATTTGAAATTTTAATAGAGTTTGAACATTTATATAGGCTTGTATTGGACGAGATCCAGGTCTTTTAAAAAAGTGGCCAAAAAATGAGCCATATTCCAGACGTGATTTTTAGTATTAACAAAAGTAGAAAATTTATATAGGGGTGTATAGGTCAAGAGCTGGGTCTTTAAAAAAAGTGGCCAAAAAAAGCTCTTCCATTTTTTTCTCATTTTTCCCCTATAAAAAGTGCCCTAAAAGTGCCTCTAAAACGCCGAAAGTGGGGTCATATTGTCCTATTATATCTACTTCTATGAATGTAATTCGAGATTGTCAACGAGGAGATAAAATTAATAAAACCCCTATCATTCAAGTGAAATGATATGATACGGTAGTTTGATTCTCTAAAAGTGCAAATTTACCAGAAACTTGAATATGACATGAGATTGATATAACACAAAGTAATAAAATAGTATTCGAGCATTGGTTAAATTTTGAGTATTTGTTGTCTCATAGCCTCACGAATAAAAACTATTTTTCATCAATCCTTCAGACAATTGTAATAGAAGAGTTTAACGCTAAAATAATATTTCTTAAATACTGCAGATGTAAGCGATGAAATACAATTGGAAAAACAAATATCAATACCTATCGCCCCAAGTGAAATAACAGTTTGATAGTCGGAAAGTGCGAAATTACCGAGGAAAAGGCAACGACCAAGAGTAGAGAGGAGGAGAGTGGAGAGAGGAGAGTGGGTGTTGTCGGGCGCAGTATGAATGAATGGTGATAGTAGCAGGAGCTAGGGGTTGGGGCGGCGAGGGGCGGACCCTAGCTGAGCGGGAACGGAACGATCAATAAATAGCCACATGCCCTGCCACTGCCATATCCAAGGTCACAACCCTGCACCGACATACAGGAGGACTACTGTGTCTAGGAGTAGAGCAGAGGAGTAGCCGGGTAACACCTCCGAGACAAACACAAGACACAAACCAGACGGTCCTTGACCCGTCCACTAGTATATCTCCAATCACACCTCTACACGATACGCAATACACGCATCCATACAATCATTCGGATAGTTAAATAAACAATACAACTGTGAGCTTTGGAAGACTAGACATGTGCTCCATGTGACGAAGCATGAAATCGATTTTAAAATAGGTTTACAATTATTTACTTGTCGAGAGATGTATGTATTGTTTGCTAAGTTGTAAAATTAAATAAATAATTGTACGGTTTACTATCCACTTGGTTAACCTAGGAAACTAAAGATCGTGAAGCAGTTTCCTTTACATGACAAAGCAAAATGATACCATTTTCATAAAGGTGAAAATATAGTCTGCTGTACTGTCAAATAATGAAGTTTTTTTGTACTGTTTCGAACTCAATACTTAACTTTATGAGTATATATTTAGTTTGGACATAAAATGGAACACGTATCTCCCCTCCACTAGACAAATCTTTATTTTAGCACTATATTTGTTTAAATTATATGTTAAAAATTCCTGATTTAATAACGTCGCGTGATCAAGGTTCTGGTAAAGTGACCACGGTTTCTAACCTAAAGATTCATCCTCAAAAGAATACTGTATTAGGTTTAAAAAGATCCTCCTCATCTAGGGTTATGAAGAGTCGCGAAAACATTACCCACAATCTGCCCAAGTATTATAGTGATAGCGGACGTGTTGTGTAGCCGGCTGATGGGGAGTCGTGATAGATATTCAAAAGTAATTAATAAATCAAACTAATATGATCGATAGATAGCAAGGCTAAGGAAGATGCAATTGAGCGTTGAGGATTTCCTGCGTAGGAGACCACCACCACCGGGTTGCTTTGAAACACAGGTACGTATTTAGGGTGTCCCGGAAGTCTCCACCAATATTTTAGGGCATTGTTCCTGAGTAAGAAACATAACGAAATATCATATTTAAATTGTCCGGAACTCCTAAGTTACTCACACAGCCACCATTTTGTTATTTTTCACTTATTATTATTATTTTTTTTTAAGTGGTTAAAGATAAAAAATTGAAACTTTGTACAAACATTTATGACAAATAGAAAACCAAAAAAATACGAATTTTTTTTAAATTCATCAAACAAAATGGCGGCCATTTAAAGCTCTTGTAAAATCAACGGTTTTTGAGTTATTTGAGAAACGTCATTTTAAATAGCCACCATTTTGTTTTATGAATTTGAAAAATTTCAAAGTTTTTCTAGCTTTGTCTAGTTGCCACAAATGTTTGTGCAAAGTTTCAATTTCGTATCTTTAACTACTTTCAAGAAAAAAATAATAAGTGAAAAAACCAAAATGGCGGCTTTGTGAATAACTAAGGATTTCCGAACAATTTATGATATTCAGATATGTTTCTTACTCAGGTACAATGCTCTAAAATATTGTTAGAGAGTTCCGGAACACCCTGTATATTTAAAATGTTGAAACAATACTTTGGGCTGAACATTTTCTGTGCAAGCACCAAAACGGCAAAAATTACCATATTGTATTTATAGATATTTAGTCAGTAAGTTGGCTTAAAAAAACAACATCAAATAGTTACATAATCTGACGGGATGCCATTTTTAAGCTAGGAAATAAGTTAAAACTGCAAACATTGAGCAAAATTAACCAGAATAAGGTCTAGCATTGCAGTATTTTAACAGTAATAGGTTATAATTAAAATATACAAGATTAAAACAATATGATAAACGATAGTCTATAAATGAATACACCCTATTACCGATCAATAAAACTAAAACCCACAAATAAAAGTTTTTTTTTTTTTGCGAATTAAAATATACAAAATATACATTTAGGTTACAACGTGTTCTGTGGTCATATACATTTTACTCTTTTTACCTATAGGCTATCATGAACCAAAATACATAATTCAATCTATAAAATTAGGGGTTGATATGGATTTTTATCCTACAGTGGTATATTGTAGATGTAGTTATAAACCTGTGCTAAAAGCAATCTGAGGGGATCAGATTAATTTAAAATAATCTTATGATTTATTTAAAAGATTTCTCTTGCGTCGATTTTTTTCTTTATTTTCCCATATTCTTAAGTACTTCATAATACCTGCTTTCGGAGGAATAACGTTTTAACCAAGTTGTCAACAAAATTAAACAGAATATTTGACCATTGAGTGAAGTCGAATAGATCACCTTTTAATAAATAAGTATACGTACTTTATTGATTTTGTTCAATACAAATTCAGTGGAATCGAGTCTGCTTGAATAGTTATATCACAACATAGCCAATAGCCATACCACATTCAAATTTACTGCATTGTTTGTTTTAATATAATGCTGATATATGAATAGACTCAATATGGAATCCGTTACAGTACGGGTTAGGTTAGGAATTACACCTATGGTATGATGGGCAAATCGAGACATGCCAAACATTAAACAAATTATATGACTTAGATACTTGCCATACGTATTTTTACTTTCAGTTCAAACAAATATATATACATAAACACTGAGTGTAGAAAAATAATAGATACCCTTGAATACTGTTATTTTAACGTACGCAACTTCTTTTTTACTTCTATATAATATTTAGTGGTCAACAGAACAGCTGCAATTTCAGTTTACGTGCGTCCGGTAAGAGGAAATACAAGATGATTTTTATTTTTTACGCAACCACAATTAACAGTACCAAAATAACTAGCTCATAATTTGGTACCCCAGTTTTGTTAGTTCATTTCCGATCAGCTGATACATTGTTTTTCACAAGGTTTAGTCTTATTTTGAATTTATTGGGAATAAACTTTGTGTTTTTTGTAAGCTCGAAGACGATATGTTTTAGAAGAATTAATTTAATTTAAATATTGGTTATATGCCAAAAAAGTGAAGAACTGTATGAAATTATATTTCCAAGTATGATTCCAGTATAAAATTAATAAACTATTTGTCTCGTTAAATATTTAGGGAAACCGGGTCTGTATCAAAAACCTACATGTATACCGTTTGAGCTTGTGGAAACGCCATGTTGATTCTTATTCACAATAAATTCCCGATAAGACTTAACATTAAAACTAAACCTAAAATCTACTCGATAATTTATTGTTCTAATGATGGATTAACATATTCACGTATATACGATCATTATTAATTATGATGAGTGAACAATATAATAGCGTATATTACTGATTACAATAAACACAGTATATCATAGCACGAATAAGGTCATGATATATTCTGTAGTGTTAAATATGTATACGGATATATATGCTGCTACAAACGAGGATATTGAGTGGAATCGTGTATAATAATATTAATATCACAACATTATCATTCATATTCGTAAGTAAAAAAAACTTTGTTAAATACTACAAAAACTAAATGAATAATGTAAAGTGGTCGTTGACTAAACATTAAAATATTGACAAACAATGTTGTGCACATCACAATTCTTTTTACCCGAGTAGTTTCACAGAATATCTAGAGTCTGGCAAAAAGGTAGCAGGCGAGGCCAAATATTTACCATTTTAAACTTATTTGAAGAGGCGATCGCCGGGCTACCTCAGTCTCAATTGGATTACACTGCGAATTACAGCGATTGTTGGAATCCCCCTCCCAAATATCTGGTAACTCAGAATCTATTTCTCGTCGAACTGCCGTTAAATATTCAGATGCTTAATTGGTTCTATATGTTCCAGAAGGCAAGGATTCGTACATAATTGGTAACGTCAGATTCCGAAAATGTTTAAGTATGCAGTTGCTTTACTATCTAGAGTAAGAATAAAACTATCAATATTAACATTCAAGGTTAAATTATATCAATATTTTCTTGTTAGTCACATAATGATTATTGAACAATTTTAACCAGCCAACGTTGACAAATAAATGGCATTATCTGTGGTTTATTTCAAGATATGTACAAATATTACTTTATAAACTAGGTTCTTAATATTAAGCATCATGGGCTAGCATGTGCTTAAGCATGTGAGTAACGGAAGGAATATATACCGAAATACATATATATATATATCTATATATGAACAGTATATATATTTCTTTTACGAAGAAGCGAAAAGAGAAAGATATTAACTAATTTTCCGGTAGGATTACGTTAGTAAACATAGCTATTGTGAATAGTTAGTAACAAACGTAAATACCTGCATCTTTATTAATTCACTCATAATTCAAACATTCATTCCATGAATCTAAACACAAGGAAAGCAGATTTAAAAAATGGAGAAACAAACCAAGAATAGTTGTTAAGAAAACGTGTTGAATATAATTTTAACTAAAAACGGTTAGGATATTTAAAATGTAATTCGTAATGTTAGTGAGATGAAAATGCATACATTTTCAATTAAACACAAATTATTTTCATACTTATTTTCATTTCCATTATGGGCGAGAAATTCGATTTAAACTATGTTAGCAAACATTACGAATAAACCATAACTCGAATTGGGATTGTATATACAATATTGTTATATACAAGCATTATTTACATTAATATGAAATTAATATAGGGGTTATTTGATTGCTTGTGCTAATAATATATTTTTGTCTGTCTACCTTGCTCGAAGGCTTGATGCAATTAGCAACTATTACTGTACAATAAACACGGCTGCTTCGACAAAGTACCGAGTTCGGCAAACTTATAAACACTGCAAGAGAAAAACTTGGATTAATTACAGTTTCTTGCACAAATGTTTTTTACTAACTCAATTACTCCGCACAGTAATTAATTGAAGACTTGCAGGTGTTTTGATGTATTTTCTAAGCAATACGGAAAATCTAAAAACAGTTTCAACAGTTAACGAGTCTAAATTCACAGTAAACATACGATGTTTAATTATTAGTTTGTTTTAAGATTTGTATTCATTTTGATAGTAAATGCCTATTTTCTTGTAACACTTGAAGTTGTATGATATGTACGTATAAGTTTCTTAATTAAGTTGAGGTTTTTGTTATGGCACGCAGTACTATGATCATTTTTGCTAAACTATACATTCAATCTAACACACAATGGTTAAACACGGAAATTAACATCTATTACGATATAACATAATTTAAAATGCCTTTCCCACTAGTCTTCGTCAAACAAGAATTGTTGAAATGTCAAATTATTAAGTTTTATGTTATTTTCAATCACGATTCGTAAACCTTTTTCACAACCCGGTAAATCGCAAAACAAGTTCCGTAGTTTTGAGGTAAAATTGAGCCATAGACAGAGTTCGCTGGTATAAATTACTTTTGTTGAATGAGCTACTGTAACCGAACCAAACTTAAAGTCGCACTTACTGAATATGTATCAACTATCATAGTAATACAAACCAATGAAAAAAGTGTGTTGCTCATTCAAGTAAGTCTCATATTGAATTGGCTACAACTACTATAAAGATAAGATGTCTAATTCACCATCCAACAGTCAATGGCTTTAGGTAACTATCTCATCCGAGGAAGGAATCAGATTCCCGGGTCCGAAATGTTACGAAAACTCGTTGATTTCCGCGACAATTCCTGAATAATAAACATTTACCATTCCAACTGTAATAAAACTGAATTTTATGTTGCAATATTTTTTACGCCACACTACATTATTTTGACGAACTTCCCACGCAAGGATTTAGTCCAGAAAACAGCTGTTTGCCGCCAGCTTAATCAAATGGGGTCTCATTGCGTACTACTGTACTGTAATGAGTTTTACCTGACACCAATCAGCTGATTATACTGTATTTGGGTGGCGATGAGTAGTTATAAACAAAAACATAACCTCTCTTAGAGGTTACGACTAGTGATTTTTAGTCCTTTAATTAGTGGTAATATATAAGGATCTGTACAGATTTAGTACTATGGCGTAATCTATCGTACGTCACTCGTCCAAAATGTGTGTACCTGACTCGTATGGTAATCCCGTACTCGACTTCGTCTCGCACGGGAACGACCACACTTGTCCGGCAAACACTTATTTTCAGGACTAGTAACGTAATATACTATTACACCACACTACACTATTTTGACAAACTTCCCACGCAAGGATTTAGTCCAGAAGACAGCTGTTTGCCGCCAGCTTAATCAAATGGGGTTTCATTGCGTACTACTGTACAGTACTGTAATTAGTTTTACCGGACACCTATCAGCTGATTATACTGTATTTTGGTGGCAATGAGTGGTTATAAACAAAAACATAACCTCTGTTGATCTAGTAGTATGGCGTAAACTATCGTGCGTCACTCGTCCAAAATGTGTTTACCGGACTCGTATGGTAATCCCGTACTCGACTTCGTCTCGCCGGGAACGACCAATCTCGTCCGGTAAACACTTTTTTCAGGACTAGTAACGTAATATACTATTTCATTATAGGCCACTCCCTAACGTAAAACTGTAAAAGTCATCTTCAAAGATGACAAGTTTGAAATTCTTCAAGAGTGTCACGAATAACCCTCGAGAATCCTCAACGCTATGCATAAGATAGCAGAGGTTCCGATAGAAGTTGTTTAACATTGAGCTAAACTAACGAAAAAGAGACATAAAATGGAAGGAAAGGTGCATGGTCGGGCTTATCCTTATCACTAATTTATAGCCCCAATTGTTTCCACCTGACCCTCTGCCCTCACGAGTCATTGCGTTTACGTCCACTACATATGTTTCTTGTCACTTGCCTCCTGCGCTTTCCACTCTCCGCTTTTACCTTCCAGGATCGTTCTCCAAATCAACGAACCTTACGGACATTAGTGAGGGCCTGGAAAGCAAGGAAGTATTGCATGGAACTTCATATGATTTGAATGTTCCACAAACGTCAAGCAATAAAACCATATGAAAAGAACTTTATAAAACATAAAGTTTTATATTGGCAATTCTAAGATTAACATTGAAATATTTAATTGTTACAATTAAAACACCGGTGAAAGTGAAAAATTCTGATTAAAACTGTTTTAACTATGAATGCAAATTATGGCTACCAATATCTTACTAGGCCAATGTTCTTTTAACGCTTTAGGAGAAGTGAAGAGGAGAAAACATTTTGGTGAAATTTGGTGAAAAATTAACAAAAACAGTGCGTTTGATAAGTAAAATAAACAATATCAGCAATCTGACATATACTTTCTCCATTAACTTGTCAACAACCCTTATCACGGGTATGCGGTGTGAGTAACTATGATATTTACGGGGAAATTACATAAGCCTCAATAACTTTTCATCCGTATTTTTACAGCAATGGGGGATTGTACAATTTTGTTCAGGGCACTAAATTTTAATAAAAACCGTTTTGAGTCGTTTTTTATTTATCCTTTTTCCGGTATTTTCAGAAAAATCCACTAGAAAATATAAATTTCGTAAAAAAATTTAAAACACCTGGAGATACAATGGATTAGTACCCCCATACCAAATGTAATCAAAGCGGTCCACAAGCATGGTTTGTACCTCGCGGTACACACCCAAACACACACGGATATCCCCACCCAAAACTTAAAACTGGAAAATGTAAGGGAGGAGATAGTAAAAACTTTACACGTATTCTTAATGCCTAGTTGTACAAAGGTAAAAATATAACTAAAAAGAGAAAACTTTGTCCTGTTAACGGGTTAACTATCAACGGAAAATCTAACATGCGGTGACTTAAAACATAAAGAAATCCGCATCAAGCAAACCTTGCCGAAGATTTTCATAGCAACGCACGACATTTCAATTGTATTTGTTGCTAACGATTATTTATAAGTCGCTTAGAGCCACGATTGGCGTTAAATTGTGATGGAAGCACCACGCCTTATTTGATTAATGACTTTGAATCCTGTATATTTGATATGCAAGAATGTAACGTATAACTGTAAAATTCAACACGATGGATTAGAATGTTATCTAATTTATAGAATTTGCCTTATGCCCACATAGTATTCTGCAACAATCACCAAATTCGTCTGCATTCGGATAGTAGTCCAAACATTATGGCAAATTACATTTTCCTTGTGTTACATGACATCAAGTGTTATGACAAATTAAGAGGATTGTTTAAGTAGGCGAAACTCCATTAGAGAAGCTATAATACAGTAGGTCGCGTGCTATTGAGCTTGTAAATCAAAATCCAATCAACGTCGTTATTAAAATTTAAACATATATAAATATTCCAAAAATATGCAGTTATTAATCAATACAACTTCATGCATATATTTATTTGCCGTACCAACATGAAATAATACAAAAAACTATGACGATCTCTTTTCACGATACAAAATAATAATTTAATGAAATGTGAAACCCATTTAAAAGAGAGAAAAACATTGGTATTCACATTTTTCAGAGCTTTATTCAATTAAGGTTGAAACTGGACGTGTTAATAACATCTGATCGGCTAATATTTCCAAATTAGGTTTTCAATGAACATGTTCCCAGAATCACAACGATTTCATCATTGTGGTGAATAGTTTAGCTTGATTCGCTAGACTTTTCATTACCGTGTCACTAAACGTGATTAAACCGGCAAACATCACACACAACAGGCTACTTGACTAGATAGCGTTGATTTAGATTGTATTATGTACTCCGATCAATAAATAAATGATGGTCTTCGGCCAATTTAATTTACTGTCGTCGAATACTATTATAGGCCTAATAAAATTAATCCGAATTTTCACAACGTTTTGCAAAATAGTCAACCATAACCGTATAAGGTCCTTATACGGTTATGGTTGACTATTTTGCAAAACTTTGTGGTGAAAATTCGGATTTATTTTATTCGACGATATAAGGACGCTAGAGTAGCCGAAACCGTTCTACACAGGCTAGGCTGTCGGGGCATAGTTTCGCGCATCCCACGAGAAGGACTGATATTAGTACAACTAGGGAAGGTCTACAGGTCACGATGTTGAAATACACGAAACCCTTTACCAGACGCACACCAAGCTACACCACTAATGATACTACAACTACGTACAATTTTAGTTACAATATAAGTTGGTCGAATCGTCAAATTGTCCGTGTAAATCGCCGCTCTTGTAGATTAATTTTAACTTCACAGAATAACAAGTTTTTTCCAAGATTTCAGTAAAATTACAGATAGTATATTAAGCGTATTGTGGACATCCCTTGCTCGGATCCACTAGTTATCTTCAGTACCATTGCTATCGTTCAAATCACAATCGAAAACCGATCCCCACTTTTCTCTCTCTTCTCGCAATCTCTGAGGAGGTTCACCTCGTCACGGACCAACTCTTACCACTGTCGGCAGTTAAAAATTTAAATTGGACTTTTTTAATCCTCCAAACTTTTAATTTGATTTCAAGGTATATTGTGGGTGTGAATGTTAAGAATAATAAATAGCTGTACCTTTTGATAACATTTTACTTAGAAACACATTATAGAAATCGCCTAGATTAAAGACTAATATTGAGCCAACGTCACGAAGGTAACAGGAAAATGTATTCATAACTTTATCTGCGATCGACAGATAGTGTAAGAATGGTATTTGATCGAATGCATTAGGTAAATAAGGAAATACGGCTTAATAATGTTACGTTATATGATTACATTTCACATAAGGTTAGTGATTTTCAATCATAACTGATAATAAAATGCAAAGAACTTTAGTAAAAATCCATGAAACTAGTGGTGTTTTCTGTTACAACGAATAATATACCCCCGTCGCAGCATCCCTGCCACTCACTGAGTCCCCACTTACTGACAGTTTTTGTTGTTATTGTTACTTGATGTCCTAAATATCTGAGATAGGTTTCTTTGAATTATAGGGGCTTACGAGTGTTTATTCCAAATAGGTGTATCTAAAAAATGTTTACATTATCCTTTTGTTATGCTTTTATGGACTATAGCTATCAGGTGCCGTGGTTCTGGACTTCACGTATGTCGTTACATGAAATCTTTTGTTTTAATTACATTCCATACGAGATTTCATAAAACTGTTAATTATTTTTATAATTTAATAACATTTTACGTCACCATATAAAAAGCAACCGACGTCAAAACAACATTTTTTGAATCCAAAATAATGTTTCAAGCTCGTATAAATTACTTATCCCACAGTTCACGATACAATCTACACCACGCTCAATAGGAGTAAACCATAGCAAACCAACATATGTATAGTAAAGTTTTAGTGGAATTTTACAATCAGAGGCTGAACTCATTGTAAGCCAATTAAGTGTGTTGCGAGCAAGCCACAAGCTTTTGGACTTTGGTTTGAACCCTGGTCCAGAAACATGAGAGGCACAAAGTGAGGACTGAGTTACTAAACATTCTCAAACAAAGTTAGAGACACTTAGCTGCTGCGGGTTAGTGTCAATATTCGATACATCCACAAGTGACACTGACAAGGTGAAGGTAAGTTATAACCGATGCAACATGTGGGACCAGGGTTGTTTCACTTTCTGTATTTCGCTGGGTGAACGGAAATAAGGGTAAGATTGGTCATCTGGACAAAACAGTTTCAGGCCAGATTCTTCCTAGATACCCAGAAAACCACGCTGGGACCCTTCCCCTCAACGGTCTGCCAGTTTCCTCTGCAGAATTGTTTGTCGAGTAATCAGGGTCTGAGGCATCCGCCCGCGGGAGGCTGGTAATGATCACGACCGCTGGAACTTCACAACAGACGAGCTGTTCACAGTTCATAGGGAATTGTACAAATAGGTAAACAACGGAAGAGAAGGAAGTGATCTACGTAACTCTTTATACGTTTCCATTGCCGTAATTAGGTACCTAATTAGTTAGCTGAAATAACCTGTCCAAAGATTACTTTCTGGAGAAGACACTTTGTTTTTGTGGAGATTTCTCTGCTGCAAATTGCATGTTGATGACGTATACACGTTTGTTAGGTGGTCAAATGATCTACTTCGAACCAACTTGAAACAACTTGCTCGACCTACTGTTTGGACCAATGCCCAAAATATCAACTTGGCGTAACATGAGGGGACTGTATTGAGTATCCAGTTACTTGAGGGTATGACATGAAAGAAGATTGATTTGTGGTCCATAGCCTACGTTGTTTTACTTTATTTATTAACATTTTCGTAGATTGATATGATTTGTCTTACTTTAAATAACTATTTTGAATTATTAACTTATCGTATATCTAGCAGATTACTATTGTTTTATTATTTTACCACTTAGTTTTATGTTTTGGAAAGAAAGATGTGGGAAGTACCCACTTAGTCTTAAGATTTTTCTGAATATTAAAAAAATGTTCATTGGTTGCCTTGAGATAAAAAAAACTGAAGAGGTCTTACTCGATTTCACAAGTTGACTTTAAGGATAGTTAATAACGTAAAAGAGAAGGAGAAAGTGAATATACCTTTAAAGTCTCCCACTACATGGCAACAGTGATCAACACACTGAACACGAATTGTTTGCTCAGTTTCCACTTGAGTTCAGGAAGGATATGTTTTAAGGATAGCCCAAGCAAACTGCACAGTGTTATTAAATTTACTTATGACACAAAAGTAGTTTCAAGTTGTTTCGTTTGAGCGCGATTTAGATACACAAATTTTGCTCAGATTGATTCGTTAACACGTAAATATGTGTACTTACAAGTTTGCAATCATACACAAAAACTTATTAAAAAGTAATTTTGATATACCTTATGTTACTATTACGTGTTTTACTGAAAGGTTTATCTTTCAGTCACATTAAAAACAATCGAATTTCATCTCTTAAAAATAACACGAAGATTTGATTGTGAAGAGTTTGGAAATAAAGGAAGATAAGATTTCGGGATTCGCAGCGTCGAATTTACTGTCATATCCGTCTTATTGGGCGTTTCCATATTGGCATGTCACATTTGAAATGACGGTTCATTTCAACTCCGAAATAAACGATGACACAAAATTGAATACGTTTTTGTTTTACGTAACAGTCTTTTCTGCAGTTTTGGCGTTATTGTAGGATAAATTTCACCGTTACGACGTTTTGTCGAATTTAAGAAAGTTAAATAATTATGAAAACTGTACTTAACGTAAACGAGAGTTTTTATTGTTAGGCAGAGAGACTGGCGATGGAAGTTGGATGAGCTGTCACTCTTCCCTCCACTTTTAACGTCGGAAAGTTATTTATTCGTCTTGCAAAAACGTCGCTTAACAAGCATTGCCACACGTCGACTAGGTGGTTTTGTCTCAGTTACAACACTTAATATTTAATGGCGGATATAGATTATTTGTCTCAATTGGTAAACATACGGCTGGTTTAGCGAATTCTCCCTATAGGAAGGAGCTATTGCCGTACTGGGCATTCATCCAACTCTAAGGTTTGTTATCGTACCTATGACTCTTAATATAAATGTATCAATACAGCTGGAAATTCCCTTAATCTTTAGGTTTGCTGGATCAGGGGTATTTTATAATTGAAACACCCTTGAAAGGGCGTTTAAAAACTCGATTTTTCCCCAATAAAACCTTTAAAGTTATGTTACTTAACACTTATGTATTTTTGAAACGCATTGTTAGAAGTTATCATGACACTAATAAGTATACAGTATTTACACCAATAATTATACCAACGTACTAACCCGAATAATACAGTAGAATACTACACTTCCATGGGGATATTAGAGCATCGAAGAGATTATAAGCTATTGTTATCAGCATTCTATTTACAATTGGCGTCGTGTTCAGTTTATAGTTATAATCATGGTTCTGTAGTCTACCATAAATCCTCTATACGTGATAGTGTAATACCGTTATTACTATCATTGTTCTGTTACTTGATACTAGCTCTTGATTGTTAAATGCAGATTAACAAACTTTATACAAGCATCTCGCACTTAATGATTGTAAAGTGGGCAAAAGTCGACGCAAAAACAAAAACTGCAGGCCCAGCTTTGGCTCAAACAAAAAAATGTATAAATTACCTATCGATTTAAGTCAAAGATTTTACATTAATCATCCTTTGTTCGTACCTCACAGCCACAAAGCTCATGATGAGAAAACTAACTGTTGTCTTCAATAAAATTTATGTGTTTGGCTAACGGATCCTTGTTTCGTCATAAAGATGTTCATTGCTTGAACGTTAAATAGTATTTTTAGTCCTAGGGTAGTAAGCTATTCTTTAGACACGAGAACGAAAACTAGTGAGGGTCCTAGACACCATTCATTCAGCGCCATTATTAACTAAACGTATATGTTCTTTGCTTACCTTAGAATCAATTAGTTTCCAAAAGTATATCGTTCTAGTGTTGCTATTGTATAGGAACGGCTGTTATTTAGACGCAATTATGTATTAATTCGCCAATACAATAATGAATATTTATGAACTGTAATTCTTTTCCACTTTAATCTGTCTTCGCGGATAATAAGCGGACGAATTTTTCAGCTGTTTGGTTGAGGTTTTTGGCGCCAGCTGATTCTTTTCTGTCTTTGGGAGGAAACGAGCTACCTTAGCCCCGCCACGAATATGTTGAAAACAGTAGTTTTTGTTGTAACATATATATTTACTTATTTACCATAAACTCCAAAAGACGTATTCACAAACACTTGCGATTAAGTGATGATCTGTGACTTCGATATTGTAAAACTAAATTCATCCATCAATTGAAAGCAGTGAAGTTCCACTGAAAGGAAAGGAGAAATATAAATCGTTAGGAAAGCTGGAACCAAGCAGAACTGAGGGAGGAACTTGGGCATTCGAATGCCGTTTGCGGTTTGTGGCGAGAGAATAGAGAAACATTGTGCGGAATTGTAGGTCTTGCGCAGACTTGCTACTCGGCGCTGGGAGAAACCCGAGAACACGTCGTCTACTCATCGCAAGTTTTAAATTGAAATAGTTTTTATGTAGTTGATAGTAGGTGTCAAACTACGACAGTGTTCCAAGAAGCCTTTTAGATCTTTTGCGTCACTTACTTAACCTGAAGGACCGACTCATCATTGTAAGCGAAATGTTCGGTTTAGTTTATATGAAAATGAAATGTCATATACTGCTGCATATGCAGTACAGAATTCTTCATAGACTATAACAAAACATTTGCATTGCTTTGAGTACATACTGTTGAGATTTTGTTTGTGATCTAATTTGAATGTATACCTCCATCATTCCCTTCATCTGTGTACTCCTGTATGAAAAAAATAAAACTTTTATAGATAAATCCTCCTCCGAAAACCTCTTTTAATAGCCGGATCAAACTGGTTTGTTAACCTAATGAAAAATATGTCAATTTAAATGTTCCTCTCATAATGTTTATAAAAGTAAAACGCAATTGTTACAAGGTCTATTTAATTTAATTAGATATTCAGTTACTGACAAGCCAATTTATTTGGAATGTTGTCTTTGCCTTGTTGAACTAATCTTCGGAAAAGTAATCCTAGTAGCCCCCTCCTGCAAATTGGCACATACGTTGGCTTATCTCAAATAGCTCTTATTATAATAATAATGAGTAATTTCAATCCAACAATATCTCCTACCTGGGATAGAATCAAATACAAGCCCGACACCAAATAAACTTTAATCGACGATTCAATATCGTAGAGAATGTTATTTTTCCACGGATAACATATCGAATATCGAGGTAAACAACGGTGACGGTGAGAAGTTATTAGAAAGGCAGTTATTGTCAATAAAGAACAATCAAACGGGCTAGAGCACGCTTCGGTTCCATTCCATTTAGATTATTGGATTTTTTTCAGATCAAATAGGAATGTGTTGACATGCTCTGAGAGGGCGTCAAAACAATGCTCTTTTGAGCACATTTAACCACGGGCAAAAGAATCCTCTTCCCTTTTATGAGATTAGGCACTAATTTACATGTTAAGCCGGCGGTATTTACATTTCAGAACTGAAGGGCCGGTAAAAGCGGTGTTACGCGAGAGAGAGTGCGGTGCGATTTTATAATACTCCGAAGATTTGTTTTTCGCGAATTTCAGGATTTATGTGCTCCAAACGTGCCTATTGAGCTTAGGAATGTTAATTGTGGCTCGTGTTAACTGGACTTCCGGTCATCTTTAAAGAGCTTTATTAAACGATTATTGCCAAGGCGAAGAAATAAAGCGAAACTGTTTGGATGAATGCCTTTCTTATCGCTATGCCATCGTCATCGCGTGCGCTGAAATCATAATCTGTTCACATTCCGTTGTACGCTGTACTCTGTTCGCTGTACGCTGTAAGCTGTACGCTGTAAGCTGTACGCTTTACGCTGTAAGCTGTACGCTTAAGCTGTACGCTTTACGCTGTAAGCTGTACGCTGTAAGCTGTACGCTGTACCCGGCCAAACTGAACGAATACAGATAGAAGAATTTAACGAAATTAAACACAGGCTGCCTTTTATACCAATAATCCTTCACGTAAAAATCTAGCTTGACTTATCTCTCATATTGCTGACGATAAAATATACTGTATTCACATATTTATAAGGGTATGTTCTAAATTATGTATCAGATCTTGAGATCCTTAGCTGGATATTTGTTATTCCTTCCAAACGGATTAAAAGTGATTTAGGCCTAGTAATGTAAACAGTATATGAGAAACGCAGAGTTATTGTACATTATTGAGATAAAATGATCAGACAATGTTGAATTGTCTGTGTTAGTGAATATATTATCAGCAACAAGTAAATTACTTTTGATTGATCTACACAAACTGGTGATAAGATTGTTGAATGTTAGTTGTATAACAACTGGTAAAATCCAAATCAAACAAAATCAACTGTTATTGATGTATTTGCATTTGCATCATCAAGATTAACTTTACTAACATCCATTATTTAAATCATAGTTTGTGATATATAAGCAAAATCGTGATTAACGTACTTTACTACTACATGCCAAATTATTTGCGAGTGTTTGTTTAAAAACTATTAGAATTTAATTTCGGTTCATTAAACATATTTTACAATGAGATTTGCTTACAGAAAGAATTTCCAAAAAAATTTAAAAAACCTAGAAGAAAATATTAGTACAACATATATATATATATAGTTAGTTATAAAATATAAATTGTTATAAAACAAGAAAAATCAATATTTATCTCTTCAAAACTATATTCTAATTAACTGTTTAAGGAAAGAATACTTAAATATATAAAGTAAGACTTAAATAATAGCCTACTACAGTACATAACATTTCAGGTGGTTTATAATATTTTTTCTTAATAATCTTTAATTATGGTTGACTAACCATTCTGATGTTTAAATAAATAAAATCTTGCATGGCACAATCTTAAACTATAAACCCGTGAACTGTAAAATTGTAATCAAGTAAAATTGAGTTGAACGTCTGGTTATTTTTTACTTGCAACGTGCTAAATTGGCTTTATCTGAGTTTAAATCTTGAACACTCCATCAGTTCACGCGAAATTGAGATGTTAACTATGAAGTCTTTACATAATCTTATTGGAATATTACTCAGGCACTTGCGATTATATAAAATGTTGACAAATTCCAAATATTTCCACGCAAACATCTGATATGGATTGACGACACAACAGATTTCTGTTACTGGAAAATCGTTTATTGAATATAAAATAAAATCGGACGGTACTAGTTTTTTTTGTTTTACAAAATCTAATGAATTAATAAAGATTGAATTATGATTACGAATGGACTAATTATATAATCACAATTAATATTATAATTTACAAAGATAAAATACTGACAAATGTGTCATTGACTAGTAAAAGCAACTTGCATTCGAAAAATTGATACATTTTTGATAAGGTAATTTAGTTTGCAAGTATATTAAATAATAATTTAACATAATTCAATTTATTACTTTAAATACTTCAGCGAAGTATGACAACTAAGATGCCATTACTATTCAAAAATAGAAAAATATTACTCCATTTAAGAACATTCTTTTTAAAGCAGTCATCAGTTCTAAGTAGTTGTACTATAATTATTTTTTTAAATTTACTACAGTAGATGGTTCATCCGAACAAAAACAGTATAAACCTTTGTTCGCCAAGTGTGCTTTTATGGGTGGTGTGGTATAATGTTAGAATGTCTGTGTTTGTGGGAATTACTCTGGTTTATCCAGCGCCGCCATTTAATAAGGAAATAATATTCACCATGCTGGAAAATTCTCTCTTGGAACGTCAAAATTGTATAATTATTTTTGAAGATAATCAACTGATACGACGCTTGGTGTGTAGTGCTTTATCAAATTTAAGTTAGTTTTAGCCTATTTTTACATTTAGAAATATTGATTGAAATTACAATTACAGTTAAATAGATGAATTAATTAATTCAAATTAAGTGCGTCATTAACGAAACTTACAGAAAATTAGTTCTGTAAAAGTTAACATTAATGGTTTTAACTAATCTTTTAAAAAAAATTAAAATAAAATGTATATTTTAAAAATTAATGAATGATGAAATTGTTGAAGTTTTACAAAGTTAAAGTGATCGAATGTGTGCTAAAAGTTTCGATTTCGAGCGGGATCGATTCCAGGCCCAGATGTTATTTGTCATCAGGGTATCAATCATTAATACTGTGTAAAAACGGTATACGTTAAGTAATAGTAACAAGACCTGAGTTTATACTGTTTCCTTCAAACAAAAAGCCATTAAAATGCCAATGACGTAAATCACGTAAAACAATAATAAAGTTAAAATATATTCGTATAAACAGTCCATAATTATAAATATAAATAAACGTTGCAATGATAGGAATCAAAACGCACTTTTATTTTGTATTTTTGTTTGAAACAGCTTAAAATGTGATAATAAATTTCTTGATTACAACTAATGGTAATACTCCGGGAAAATCGGAAGTATATAAGTATTAAAGAGAATATAATAAACTGTAGAGGTCGAGTGTCAAGAAAAGATCTGAGATATTCTAAGGCCGGTTTTGGAGAATGGAAGACTGTTGAGCGTTCAAAGCTATTCACTACTTTCACTTGAGCAAACTTTTAATGATATGATTGCGAGACGACAAAAACTGCTTGACAACTTGTGTCTATTCTTCTTGTGTTTTCCTCGTCTTTAATCTTGCTTACGTATGTATTCATTAGAAATTGGCTTTGTGAAATGTAAGCAATATAGGTCAAGAGAATGTAATTTAATTAACTCAAATTGGAATAACATAAAAAACTGTTTAAAAACATTTCTATTTTTAGACATTTCGAGAATTTTTTACTACAGAGCACAACCCATTCCTCATTTTAAATAAAGATGTTGTAAGTTTTACAATTTAAACGGTACCTAAATTAAGCACCCACCTAAGTGCTGATGTAATTGATTGATTTATGTTGTATACATTGGCCATCCAACCCAGACAAACTGAAAGGACGACTTACTGTAAACCATAGCATATTTTGTACGACATCAATTATTAACATGTCAAAAGCTAAGAGAAAAATATAATTTTGACAGTAGCGTACTATCTAAAAGGCCCTTACATTCGTTACAACATATTGGTGAGAATGTCTACCCAAATATCGAAAATCCAATTGTAGTACGTAACATAAAAAAATAGTTTGACATTTGAACAAAAAACTTAATATAAATTTTATTCCACTTATTACATAAATCGACACTGATGCACAATGTAACAGGTTAGTCATGTTTTCTGTTGAACAAGAACCAAAAAAAGGAAATGAAAAAGTTTGATATACTTCGACCTAGGTTCAAACGACCTTGCTAATGGAAATACAGTGGATCAGAATGTCATAAAAACTATCTGTCCGAACACACTCAACAACGTCAAACTGTCATTTATCCCACAACTCAAAATTAGATTATTACCCTTTTTTGGTATTTTTTTGCTTGAAAAAATTGTATCATCATTCCCACAACTTAAAATAGATTTATTGTTATTTTTAGTTAAATATTGTTTGGCTGGTAAAAATCGTATCGTCATTAAGTTTACCATCGGGTACATTTTACAATTCACTACAATATATACCCCTGGGCGATGTTGTTTTTTGTGTTTTCTGTATTCAACCCTTGACTATTAATAGATCTACACCATTATAACGCTCTAAGCTGTGTCAGAATTAAAAAGGGCATAGTTGAATTTAGCCACTGATTAGAGTGAACTGATGTAAATTAGGCCAACTTGATTTTTGTCAAATACCCCAAATATTTAACCAAGTCAATCTGAGAAGACGATTTAATTCAAGCAATAGCATATTTTATGTCGCATTAATCTCAATAATAATAACTACGCGGGAAATTTCATTTTAGACTGTAGCGCTATCTGCGAGTGGTTCATCGACTATACTATTTTTTAATAACAAAGTCTACAACAGCTGATCCATATGAATGGGACATCTACTTCAGTACGGTATTCAAAAGTAAAGTATTTAACTGTCTTCAAAATATTCTAAGTAACGTTTATAGCACGTTGGGTACATATAGATTTAACTATTTATATTATTATTAATGTCTTCAATAGACTTTCATTGCGCTTTTCCTGGCGACGTAAGACGCTCTGAAAGGGCGGGATCCACCCTGATTCTGATATATTTGGGGCCAATATTCCACCACCCGCAGATGAGTTCTGTCAAACTTTCAAAAACAAATGTTGTTTTATCTCTTGTCACATAGAAACACATTGGACGGAAATTGGTTCTGTAAACAATTGTACACGTTATTCATAACATTTGGGGAAGTATTTTATATTTCCCACTATTACATCAAACAACATAATAATTTAAATGTGTCTACTAACTCTATGAAAGTTTAGTTACGGCGAATAATGAAGATTTTTATAAAATCCTTCGCTACCACTTAGTCACCAAGCGTCAGTTTAAGTTTAGGTCTTTCCTAGTTGAATAGTAACAAAACAAAGTAACATCAGAAATCGACTGTAACGTCGATTCGTTAATTACTGACCTATAAAACATACTTGTACACCCTATACAGGGTGTCCACAGAAATTGTGTCATTAATTTACATTACTTTCCATGACTATTCATGAGCATTAACCATTGATTTCCATGACTCACGAACTTAACTAGAAAATTATAATATAACGTACACACATGAATAATACTACCAAGACAAGTTATTTCACAGAAAATACTGAAATATGTACGGTATTAACAGATAAAAATGGAGTACAATAGGTACAACAATGAACTAATACAAACTCAAAACCCATAAACTAACTAAATTGATTTGTCGTACATTTGTGAAAAATGCTACAATAGTCGGGGTTACGGCCGACTAGAGTATTGAAAGGTCCCCTGAAATTCATCCATCATTGGGGATTTCCATGACTTTTCATGACCTTTTGCCTATTTCCATGACTTTAAATGACCAGAATTTTTTTCCGTGACTTTCCAGAATGTGCACACCCTGCTATAGCAAGTTAACCGGTATTCCTATGGATTTTCCTTCACAATAAGCGTAAAATGGTGTGTAATAAAATGCATCCTTTAATATAAAAGTAATTTTAACCGTCACATAGCTGACTTGGTGGTTTTTTTTTGCTGCTGGAAAATCAGGAAAAGCTCATTATTTTGGACGAATTAGTTTGGCGAACTGACTACGACTTATCTTTCAATACAAACCAGAGCTGTTAACGAAGCGAGTATCATTAAATAATGTTGACGAATCAAATAGCCGCAGGAGAAGGAAATTGTCTGTAAGATAGCTGATACTGTATCAGACCGGACACACACAGATATGCGTTTGTCCGAGAGACTGGAGCGAGATAGGTCAGGACGATGTGACAACAGCTCCAGACGTGAATATAAATCAACAAGTGATATCCAACAGTTTACACGTAGGCTACACGAAGGTCAAGCATACCTTACTTAGTTCACGAGCTCCATAAAATTGTAGACATGAAATGCATCTTTTTTGCCTCGATTTATACATACTATACTAGGTCATTTCACTCTTCAGTTAGAAACCAAACTATTCCATTTGATTAGGTAGCTATTTCTGACGAATTTAATTTGCGACTTAAAATCAATTAAACCTTGATTTGTGTTTATGCCAGACATAACGAATTGCAATGAAATCGTCACAGTAACAAATTACAATACACAGTTGATGAATAATCAAACATGTTACTAATCACTTACATCAGTCTCACACAAACGGTTTTTTGTTTCCCAACAATTAATTAACATTTTAAATCGTGATTGATTAGGGCGTATTAATATAGTAAGGCCGATTTCAATCACCTAGGTAAGCCTAATGTTAAATTAGTTTCGTTGTTAATGGAATTCGTTTATACATTAATTTTACTTCAAGTATCAATGGACAAAGTACAAAGAATAGATAAATGGTTTCAAATAATATTGACAGAAATAAACAAACGTTGGAATCCATCATCTGTAATCTATTTTCCCACTGATAAAATTAATGGACGTGAGATATTTGCCTAGTGGTGTAGAAAGGGAGGAGGATTAATTGTATTCATGATTAAAATAAAGGGTGAAAGTTTTTATATCTCAGTGAAATAAAACTTGGCGCCACAAGGGCGTGTTCAAGGCCATTTAAAAACACGCAGGAACAAATTTTATCCTTGTTAAAAAAAAATTGATGTGAGCGATTTTCTGTATTTCCAAATTGATTTTTGTTTTAAAAATCAAATCCACTGGTGAATAAATTGATTATAAAGATATAAAATAATGTAACATGGGGATGAGGGGTGGTCTAACAACAGAAATGCATATGACCAACGCTGACGACACCCTAGAGCTGCGTTACGATAAACACAACACCATAGTACGCTGATCAAGTATAAACTCTACTTTACAGATGCTTCTACCTTCATTATCCACAGCTAGTTAATAACTACATGTTAATAAAACAATCTCGTGTTTAGATACAACCCCAGTAATAACCAGGTGTTTCTATAAGCGCTTCAGTAGACTGCTAAATAAGGACTTTTCCTATTTGGCCATCTTAATTTTTATTTGTTTGGGTTGAAACAAATAAAAATTATTTATTGAATGCTATAACCACCAGTCAACGTTTTCAAGAAGGAAATTCACGATTGGCTATTAAAACATACGTTTTATTGTTTAACTGAGTTTTTAGATTGTCCCGTGATCCTAGATTAATTTGTAGCTATAATTGCCCAAGAAATGTTGTTATTGTCAGTCGTATTATATAGGTTTATGATTGTTATATGTGTAAATTTTCTTTTCTTTGGTATTATGATTATATTTTATGACGCAGCCTATTTCATGTAATATGATCAATGGTGAATAAGATGTCCGATTCCTTAAGAAAAGTACTGTAGCTCTGATCTCTATTTTTGGTTGATGAGGTTAATGTTAAACGAAACTTTATGGTAAAGTGTAAAAATCACAGATTAGACATTCTGGAATCAATAGTCTCCAATAAAAACCGCATTAAAGTTCCTTTAAAGTAAAATAGAGTATTTTCTTAAAATATTGTTTTTAAATGACGTTGCTGATTTGTAAACGTGGTGTTTTCTCAATCTTGAAGAGTATGTAGGCACATTAAAATTAATGTGTTACTGTATATTTTGGTTGGCTTAAAACCTACAGGTAATTGGTTTTAAGCCAAGAAAGGTTTGAAATTAAGTTTTTTTCTGTTATTCCAATAACTAAAAAATCAAGCGTTCATAGAATTGTTAAAATATAAGGAAACCGGATCTGTAGAAAACAAATAAAAGTAAATCTACTATGCACACTCTTTTAGAGCTTACGAAAAAAAACCATAACGAATTTTATTTACAATAATAGCTTAATAACACGAAACCTCATAGATATAATATGCAACAATTCATATAAGCTGATCGGTAATGAAGTAAAGACAGCAGGGATACCATCATAAGCTGGATTTGTCGTTAAAAAGTGTCTCGAGGTGCCTGTAATTATTTGGGTTGCGTTGAAAAAATCCTACAGCTATCCTAATAGTTCTAATCAAATGAGGAAATTAAAAAGGGTTACAAATCTAGCAAAAAGTTCAGATGCTATTCACAGTTGTAATATTCAAGCACTGTTTACTAAAAAACGCACAAGCAAAATACAGAAGAGTAAAATTGTTAACTAAATTCAGGGTGTCAGTATTTTTGTATTCCGTGCCCTGTCTCGATCAAGCCAGTTCTAACTTTCCAGCAAATCTACTGTTGAATTTTTCATCCCTGCAACTGCCATAGTGTGGTCGGTCAAGTATCAAAACTTGATGAAGAACAGGTTTGTTTGTTGATAAATGTCGATAATAGAATTAAGGAGTAATATATTTGACTTTGGCAGTGAAAGGTTTTCGTCTGTGTTCGTGTAAATGATGGATTTAATTGTTAAAAGTCTTAATTGTGCAACGAGTACTACACATCACCTCTCGCTATTCCTGATAATTGGAAATGGTAATTTAAACCCGACGGACTGAATTGTTTTGATGTTTACGCCACTGCGAGTAGACCTATTTCACACCGACAACGGGATGAAACAAAACTTGTCATGGGGATAATGATGTTTTCGTTCAACACTGAGTTTCGCCGCGGTAAAATGTTTGGCATTGTTTTTATATCAATTAGTACCGTTTGTACAGCCGTGAAAACAGTAGATAGCCAAATTTTAGGTAACGCTGAATCCATTAATTATTTAGTAAATATATTCTTCGTTAAAATTGAGTTCCCAGACACATTTCAAAGCTCAATTACCGTCGGTATTGGGAAACATAACGAAACAATGCCATATCGATGATACCATTACCATAGTCCATGTTATTATCTGGTACACGAACAATGAACTGACAACCCCATTGTCAAATGAACATCTAGTGATTTGAATTCTGTATTTTTACAAGTTTAATTGGCTAAATACACCGGTAAGTGAAAAATTTAAAAAATATTTAAACTCACGACTAATATCGTAATTAGAACAGGGAAAAGTGCAAAACCTACAGTAAAAATTACAGTAAACGTCGAAAAAAAATATACATAGTTATTGAGATACGGTATTTATATTGCTAGTATAGCTATCCACATTGCTAGTCTTCTAATATATCTCTTATTTTATTGTTATTCTGTGATTGTTCTTAGGTCTTTTATAGTCTACCGTTGTTTATTTTATTTTACAGGTATTTCGATTGCGATCCATACAATACTATATTTAGTGCAACAGTTTTATTTATAATAATCTTTGTTTTTTTTTTTAAGAACGAATAAATGTAGCTAAAAGAATCATAGATTAAAGAAGTAGACACTACTCTTTTAATCTATGATATAATCGAATCAATTAAAACAAAAATAATTACAAATTCTGTGTGTTCTCTAGACCCAAAAGTGTCGGTGGTCTTTTACACGTTAATTCGGTCTAAGTAGAAGCAGTCGTTTGATAAACGGTAGCTAGCTCTGATGCAACAGGAGTGTTATCTCGTTATCAAGGATGACATTTGAGGTAATTAGTAAGGAACATCTTTCAACCTCAGGGACATGCAAAACGAGTTACACCTTTACCCTACAAATCTAACTGCACTTGTATCTTCACTGAGGGTTTATTGAACGAGTTTAACATTTACTCTAGCAGTCCAACGAAATTTACCCCTTGGCTTAAGCTTGGATTAAACTAGATACCCTTATTAAAAGGACCAAAAAACTCTACACATTGGCGAGATAAATTATGACGAGGTATACATTTACGTGAGCAATAATTGACATGTAAAAAGCTAGATACTCCTTTAGATAAACAATCTATTGGCAACCTTGAACAAACACAATAAGAGATATCAAAAAAAGTTAAATGGTAAGTGCCTTGGACTTTTTATTTAAAAAATTGTAGTAAAGTCGAAAAAATTATTTTAGCCGCCATTTTTCCAATATGGCCGCCAACTTTGATTTTTCTTATGCAACACCCTGTATTTTATGATGTATTCTGGTAGAAAATGTAATTTTAAGACGATTTTATTCTTGTAATGTTTTTATAAACCTAACCGTTTCAAGGATAATAATGGTTTAAGTTGTGAAATTTTGAATGGTTTTCGAATAAAACAGCTGGCCTGCTTGCTTAGGCCTTTATCGAAACTCTTTCTCATGCAGAAATTTTAAAACTTTAACCATTATTATCTTTGAAACGGTTAGGTTTATGAAAGAAATTACAAGAATTAAATCGTCTTAAAATTACATTTTCTACAAGAATACCTACATCATAATATACAGGGTGTTCCATAGGAAAAATCAAAGTTAGCGGCCATATTGGAAAAATGGCGCCTAAATAAATTTGTTTCACTTGACTACAATTTTTTAAATAAAAAATCCAAAGCACTTACAGTTTAACTTTTTTTGATATCTCTTATAGTTTTCGAATAAAACGGCTGGCACACTTATATCAATCACCCTGTTAAAACGCGATACTGATTCTTCTAAAAGGGGTATACTTTTTAAATAATCTCAAGAAAACATAGTACAAAAAGAACTTCAATTTTAATCAGACATAACTATTCAAGACTAACTCTAACAATCCATCAAAAGGAAAACACTAATAATTGCAAAATGTAAACAAATAAAACATCTGATGAAATTAATTAACATATAAATAATCATCTAGAGACAGTCATTTTCAACATACTCCCACCTTTTGAGTCTTAAAGTTTTCATTATTTAAAGACTCAAAACACATATTATCATATTAAAAGTTCAGTCTTTTTGGTAACTTAATTTGTTTTCCTCGTTTTCTAAATTTAACTTTATTTACAACTTTTCCATTTGAACTTTCTTTATCTTGCACTTCTTCTACCTCTTTTTCGTTTTTTTTACAGACTTTTTCAATTCATATCCAAAAGCGTCTTCATCACATTCACAAATCTTATTATTTTCAGATTCCATCTTGACAGTTACAGTATCCTCTATATTAGGAATGTCTACACTACACTTGTCAGAAATAGGTGTTAACAAAGATGTTATAGTCATTACACTTGATCTACATGTCACTCCTTTTACTTTTACTTTCCCCATTAACACCCAACCAAGTAAGGTTTCCATTGCAACTAAATCATTTGTCAAAACATGACGTTTCCCTGTAAACAACTTTCCACCAATATCAGATCCAATCAAAACTTCAATTGGCCCTTCTACAGTGTCAGAAACATTAATACCAAAAGACTGCAGTTCATTAATCCAAGGACCCGCTTTGATTGTTGAAACATCATTACATATCACATCTTGATCCAAAACTTCAAAGTTGCAATAGTAAGTATTACACAAATCACTTACCCTTACTTTATGTCGATTGTGTTCAACAGCATTTGTTACTGATCCACCAAACAATGCATGATTAAGGGTTTCCTTTCCAAATGATACATACCCCATTTCTTCTGCAGTTTTCCTCAAAATGTAGGACCTTTGAGAACCAGAGTCAAAAATGACACGTGCTGCTCGTTCTTTATTACTTCCTCTAATATTCACACGTACAGTTTGTAAAAATACTTCAGAGTGTGCATTATTAGCTAAATTACTTTCACAACGTACTAAAGTGTTATCATTAACATAATTTACATTAGATTTATCTTGAGACTTGTTACACATTACTGTTGCATGTCGACCATTGCAAAGAGAACAGTTTAGTCGAACATGACACTTCTTACTAACATGGCCATACTTTGTGCAACGATAACAACATCTGTTACTTGACAATAGGTTTACCTTTTCTAAATGTGTCAGATTACTACAACTCTTACAATTTTCTGTCAAATGTTTTTCACCACAAAAAATACATTTCATAGGGGTTTTACCAACCTTTTGGTTAACAAGTCCGGTTGCAGTTAGTATTGATTCCGTTTCGTCACTAAAGAATGGTTTGGATGACTTACCCAATTGTCTCTTCGAGTCCCCAAAACCAGAGGTAGCAAGTGAAATTCGCTCCTCATTTGTCACTTCAATACGCAGAAACTTCAAAAGTGCATCGAGTCTATTCTTCAAATCAGCTTCTGGATCAAAGTCGGAATGACGTTGCCACGCCCTTAAAAGATCCTCTGGCAAACACGACTCAACTAATGGGTAAAGAATAGCCGCACATTTATCAGTAGTTACTCCTAATGTGTCAAGAGCTCTGATTTGACATTCTAATTTGTCAAATAAAGTCGAAATCACTACCTTTTGGCTCAAGTTATTGAGTAGCAACTTTAAAAGTTCTCGAACATAGACTTCTATCAAAAGATCATCCCTTCCAAAACGACTTTTTAAACTCTGAATAGCATCTCTATAATTCTCTGATGTAGCAGGATAGCTATCTACAATTTGTCTCGCTTTAGAATTTGGAATAGTGGCCTGAACTAAATAGTGGAACTTATCAACATCATCAATAGAGGGATCTTCATCTATCCTCTTAAAAATTCCCCAAAAAGGAAGCCATTCTTTAAGATTCCCGCTAAATTGTACTAGTTTAATCTTGGGAAGTTTAAGCTTAGTCTTTAAATTTGAACTTCCACTCTTAGCTGAATTACTACTGACCAAATCATAATCTCTAGACTCATTCAACCTACTTTGTACCAAAACATTTACTTGATTATAGGTTTCCAAATAACTATAAGCTTTAGACACTTCTTCTTCAAGAATTGCTTCACTTTCCTCAAATTGAAATAAATGGTCAGATATCTTTGTGTCTAAATTCTTTAACTCTTCATAAACCATACTTACAGTTTGAAACCTACCTTTCAATTCATCTAAGTGAACCGTTTCCTGTGTGAGTTCATCCTTTAAATGGTTCACTAGTCTTGAAAAGTTTGCCCTGACAACAGTTCTATGTTTCTTGTTCTTATTAAATTCCCTAACATCAGTTTCACTCATCATACTGTCCTGTCACGGTCGCCAAATGTTAAAACGCGATACTGATTCTTCTAAAAGGGGTATACTTTTTAAATAATCTCAAGAAAACATAGTACAAAAAGAACTTCAATTTTAATCAGACATAACTATTCAAGACTAACTCTAACAATCCATCAAAAGGAAAACACTAATAATTGCAAAATGTAAACAAATAAAACATCTGATGAAATTAATTAACATATAAATAATCATCTAGAGACAGTCATTTTCAACACACCCTGTATATTGGCGACCCTATACACATTGGCGTACTTGTGCTAACAGTGAAACCTAACCAGAGCAATCTAAAGATACAGCGCACTGGCGAGCTTGTATAAAACGAGGCAAACCTTTCTTTCTGCAATCAAACGACATTGTACATGTTGGCGAACTTGTGCTAACAGTGAAACCTAACCAGAGCAATCTAATGATACAGCGCACTGGTGAGCTTGTATAAAACAATGCAAACCTTTCTTTCAGCAATCAAACGACATTGTACATATTGGCGTACTTGTGCTAACAGTGAAACCTAACCAGGGCAATCTAATGATACAGCGCACTGGTGAGCTTGTATAAAACAATGCAAACCTTTCTTTCAGCAATCAAACGACATTGTACATGTTGGCGAACTTGTGCTAACAGTGAAACCTAACCAGAGCAATCTAATGATACAGCGCACTGGTGAGCTTGTATAAAACAATGCAAACCTTTCTTTCAGCAATCAAACGACATTGTACATATTGGCGTACTTGTGCTAACAGTGAAACCTAACCAGGGCAATCTAATTGTACCATATTCTGATAATTTGTACCATAATGTTACAATAGTTTGACACTCATACCATCATGTAACCACAATTTCTGTTTAGGTTGGCAATATGCAAAATCAGGCGATATTTCTAATAAAACAGCTCATGGCTATTTCCCGTGACGTCATATCACGCCACCATCACACCACCTTTCCGAACAAGCCTAAATCCCCTCTCCTCACGTCAGTCCACACCATGTATTAGTCCCGTCAACACCGTATACCCTTTGCGGCCCTCTGAGCCCTTTTAAAATGTAACAAGTGTATTTATTACAACGCCCCATCCCTGACCCCAAAACGTACAGTACGATGACGACGTATCGTACAACTGGCGACGAGGATGGGATTCGAACCCACGCGTGCAATGATACACAATGATACTAATGATACAGCGCACTGGTGAGCTTGTATAAAACAATGCAAACCTTTCTTTCAGCAATCAAACGACACTGTACATGTTGGCGTACTTGTGCTAACAGTGAAACCTAACCAGAGCAATCTAATGATACAGCGCACTGGCGAGCTTGTATAAAACAAGGCAAACCTTTCTTTCAGCAATCAAACGACATTGTACATATTGGCGAACTTGTGCTAACAGTGAAACCTAGATACAGCGCACTGGCGAGCTTGTATAAAACAAGGCAAACCTTTCTTTCAGTAATCAAACGACACTGTACATATTGGCGAACTTGTGCTAACAGTGAAACCTAACCCGAGCAATCTAATGATACAGCGCACTGGCGAGCTTGTACAAAACGAGACAAACCTTTCTTTCAGCAATCAAACTACACTGTACATATTGGCGAACTTGTGCTAACAGTGAATCCTAGCTCGAGCAATCTAATGATACAACGCACTGGCGAGCTTGTACAAAACGAGACAAACCTTTCTTTCAGCAATCAAACTACACTGTACATATTGGCGAACTTGTGCTAACAGTGAAACCTAACCCGAGCAATCTAATGATACAGAGCACTGGCGAGCTTGTACAAAACGAGACAAACCTTTCTTTCAGCAAACAAACGACATTGTACATATTGGAGAACTTGTGCTAACAGTGAAACCTAACCAGAGCAATCTAATGATACAGCGCACTGGCGAGCTTGTGCAAAACAAGGTAAACCTTTCTTTCAGCAATCAAACGACATTGTACATATTGGCGAACTTGTGCTAACAGTGTAACCTAACCCGAGCAATCTAATGATACAGAGCACTGGCGAGCTTGTACAAAACGACACAAACCTTTCTTTCAGCAATCAAACTACATTGTACATATTGGCGAACTTGTGCTAACAGTGAAACCTAACCCGAGCAATCTAATGATGCAGCGCACTGGAAAGCTTGTATAAAACAAGGCAAACCTTTCTTTCAGCAATCAAACGACACTGTACATATTGGAGAACTTGTGCTAACAGGGAAACCTAACCCGAGCAATCTAATGATACAGCGCACTGGCGAGCTTGTGGAAAACCACGAAAACCGTTTCCAAGCAATTAATCGGCTTTGTACTACATTGGCGAAATTATAAAAATCCTAAAAACCCGCGCATTTGCCCGAGAATACAAGAAAAAACTCCCACAGTTCAATTGGTTTTTATGTATGATTCCTTTTTGATCATACATTGTAAAATAATGGGAATATCAAAATAATACTTTCAATTTGAACAAAAATTTATTTAAGAAAGAGTAAGAGGGTAAAGACAATGTAAGACAGTGCAAGGAACATGGATGGACCAAGTGGGTTTCCTTGCACTTATTATAGCATGCCAAGTAGCTAATTGATGCATTTGCTTACTTTTGCCACACTATTTTATCCGCACTCCAGTATTCCAACCAAACAACACAAAACAGTGTGCTTTTATTAAGCACAATACGTGTGCGCTTGAAAATAAGCTGGCTACAACAACTACAAAAAGATACTACAACTACGATCAGCTGGTGCAGTGTTTCCCATTTTGTTCAACGATTGGATTTAACCTAACCTAAAAACGTGTTGTATAGTGTTTGAAAGACTAATTATTTGCTTTAGTAACTGTAGGAAAAATAATGTGTATAATGTGTAACGTGAGTGCAAAGTGCCACTTCTCACACTATACACAAATAACTATTTACTATTTAACATTTGGATACCTGGTTAACCTTTGACAAAAGGTAGAACTAAATTGCACTTTGACGACTGATAATAAAACGATTTCATTTGCGTTTTAACTGCTGAATACAAAACGAATTGATAGGCCTACTTATTCTGCAGAATGAACCCCCAATAAAGCATTCACCTTACTGGGCAAATGTTGGTACTTGGTACATTCAGAAAACGTGTATTGATATCGTATTAGTCTTATTCCAACAAATCAATCAAAAAGTAGAAAATTTGTAGAATCGTAAACTAACCAACGCCACACTCTACCTTGGCAACGAAATCAACAAATTTGATTCATATCGTTCGCTGGTAATTCAGTCAGATTTTACTATACATTTGTAAAGAATACGTTTATTTTACGATTTATTCAAGTTTTTAGACGGTATTGTTCGGCGCGGCGAGGACAAATTTCTTTGGAATTCAGCGTCTTCGTACCTTTTATTGTAAAGTTTTCAATGACACGTAAATTATTAAAATTTTTCAGACTTTTATTCTATTGATTAAAAGTTTATTTTTTAACGAATTTCCGTATAGGGAAGTAGCTATTACTGTAGGTGGCACAGTAAGCCCTAGGCCCGTGACCAATTGGAGAATAAGTCAACCTTTTGTAGTTTGCTTGTTTATGCATATCAAAGTCAAAGTCAAATCGTTTATTTCCAAAATTTAAACAATACAATAAACAGATATAAATTATAAAGAAATATATTTTTCCGCATAGGCATAAGCCCGTGTGCGGAAAAAGAGTTCTAAATCTGCTATTTTGTATATTGTTGGTATATTTGATCAAACTTAGTAAATTTATTTATTTTATAATAAGCTACTAATATTTTACCAAATCACACTTCATTACCCCCTATGTAGCAACAAACCCAGGTAGCCTACTCATTAAACCTAATAATGTTAGTTAAATAGATTTAAGTGAAAGTGAAATAAAAATATATATATATATATTTTTAGAAAACAAAAATTTACTTAGCCTGCAGGTTTGCTGCGGAGTAATTTTTATTTACTTTTGTTTAGGTGTCATGGAACCCGGGAAAATTGCGACTTCTACCGAAATAACTTGCGTCCCATTGCCTCATTTAAGGTCTGATGAAAACAAACACTTAACTAAAGACAACAAATCGTTCGATAAAACTAGGTTACACCATTAATTCTGAGTTTAAACTAAGCCTACGATGCACCAGAAACCCCTTGTAACCCTACGCGGTCTACAGCGGTTACAGCAAAGTCTACAAAGCTAATAATCCAAAGGCTGCAGATATTAATCTTGACACACAATAATACAAGATTGGGGATCCGACCTCAGTACCAATAACTCGACGTTTGATACAGTTATTCTCTTTATAGATGCCACTCGTCTGTAGCCAAGGAGAATGTCACAGTTATATTTTCACTAATAATGAATTGAATTTGTTTGAGGAATTAAAGGTCTATTTTACACGGTTGGCGAAAACCCCGGTGTTAAAACGAGAGTAAAAAACAAGTTTCACAACGTCCAAGTTGATTACTTCAGTCAATTAAGTCCGGAAATGGTTTGATTAAATTGCGATAGTTTTGAATGGAATAATCGCTATCGTTTTCAGATGCAGCTAAAATATAACTTTTTTACAAATTATAAATTGGAATTTTAATAACAATTTTTGATTGAGCAAAAATTTTAAACATTAGCTATACTTAAGTTAGTAAATTAAAAGTTCTAGCATTACATTATTCAAACCATAGTTAATTTGTATGTATTAGATGCCAATATTATTCAGCAAAACTACCAAACTCTAGCCTAGAGGATAAATTATTTCCTTGCATTGCCTGGAATTGTGAATACGAAGGCACGGTCTAACTCAAGTTTAAAATTTTTACATAAAAGGCCCAATTCCACTCATTTTCTAATTATTCATTAAATACCAAGAGCCACAAATCTTCCGAATATTTCCCAAAACACTTTACGATAGTTAGAAGGCAAGATGGAGAAATTTTAATTTCTAAGAGCTAAAAAGGAGAGCTGAAAGATTGCTGAACAGATTTTTTCCAACTTTAAATTCAATAGAAGCTAGAACCAATGGAACTTTTAAGGGGACCCTAAAAATCATGGAGTTTTATAATGATTGTATGTGGTAATTTTCCTCTTTTTTAACAATTTTTTCACTATAGTCGGTTGACTTTCTCAGGGATCACGACCATAAACGCACTAATAATCAAACAAATGAAATCTGTTTTGGTCCATGTTTGGATGTCCATAGCTGATGTGAAGCGATGTATTACATTAACGCCGAAGACTATACCAAACCGTAAACAACGGTGTTTTGTAATTAATTGGTAAATTTCGTTTCCATGCGAATCAGTGTAACATACAAACTCTTTTTATTCTGACTCTACTAAAGTGATGCGAGGTCGAGTTTGCTAGTTTAACTATTAAATAATTAATTTATTACCAACTATCACAAATTAATATAACTATAACTATTACAAATTTATGGCTTTTGATACCTAATAAGAGAACCAATTTTGAATTTATAGCACCACTTTTTATTACCAATTAGCAATTTTAAAACAAATTTATTACTAGACTTGTTGTATTAACTGTTGTTGTACTCGTAGTTATAGTGTTTCCGTCTTTATTATTAGTTATAAAATTAGTTAAAGAATAAATGTTAACTTTTGCGATTTCCAAGACCTACAGATTTTTATTTTGTTGTTCCACTTTTACGTCCTGGGACGGTAAGCTCTAGCCCAGATCTGTTTTCACATTACGGTGAACAAGTTCTTACTCTGGCTAGGCCTAGAGTCGCGGCATTGTCACATAGCTAAAATCCATTGATGATTGGCGGGATTTGAACCCGAGATCTCGTGAACCGAAGCCCAGCGCTCTACCACAAGATATACGGATGCAATTCGTCAGTTTACTATTTCTAGCTGGTGACCAATGGAGTGGCGAGTTACTGAGGTAGTGTGTACCGGGTACCAGCACGTGGCCCGGGCCAGTCTAGAGGCTGTTTGTCTAGCTGGTGACCAATGCAGTGCGAGTTACTATGGTAGTGTGTACCGGGTACCAGCACGTGGCCCGGGCCAGTCTAGAGGCTGTTTTTCTAGCTGGTGACAAGGGCAGTGGCGAGTTACAGAGGTAGTGTGTACCGGGTACCAGCACGTGGCCCGGGCCAGTCTAGAGGCTGTTTTTCTAGCTGGTGACCAGTGCAGTGGCGAGTTACTGAGGTAGTGTGTACCGGGTACCAGCACGTGGCCCGGGCCAGTCTAGAGGCTGTTTGTCTAGCTGGTGACCAATGGAGTGGCGAGTTACTGAGGTAGTGTGTACCGGGTACCAGCACGTGGCCCGGGCCAGTCTAGAGGCTGTTTGTCTAGCTGGTGACCAATGCAGTGGCGAGTTACTATGGTAGTGTGTACCGGGTACCAGCACGTGGCCCGGGCCAGTCTAGAGGCTGTTTTTCTAGCTGGTGACAAGGGCAGTGGCGAGTTACAGAGGTAGTGTGTACCGGGTACCAGCACGTGGCCCGGGCCAGTCTAGAGGCTGTTTTTCTAGCTGGTGACCAGTGCAGTGGCGAGTTACTGAGGTAGTGTGTACCGGGTACCAGCACGTGGCCCGGGCCAGTCTAGAGGCTGTTTTTCTAGCTGGTGACCAGTGCAGTGGCGAGTTACTGAGGTAGTGTGTACCGGGTACCAACACGTGGCCCGGGCCAGTCTAGAGGCTGTTTTTCTAGCTGGTGACCAATGGAGTGGCGAGTTACTGAGGTAGTGTGTACTGGGTACCAACACGTGGCCCGGGCCAGTCTAGAGGCTGTTTTTCTAGCTGGTGACCAGTGCAGTGGCGAGTTACTGAGGTAGTGTGTACCGGGTACCAGCACGTGGCCCGGGCCAGTCTAGAGGCTGTTTTTCTAGCTGGTGACCAATGGAGTGGCGAGTTACTGAGGTAGTGTGTACCGGGTACCAACACGTGGCCCGGGCCAGTCTAGAGGCTGTTTTTCTAGCTGGTGACCAGTGCAGTGGCGAGTTACTGAGGTAGTGTGTACCGGGTACCAGCACGTGGCCCGGGCCAGTCTAGAGGCTGTTTTTCTAGCTGGTGACCAATGGAGTGGCGAGTTACTGAGGTAGTGTGTACCGGGTACCAACACGTGGCCCGGGCCAGTCTAGAGGCTGTTTTTCTAGCTGGTGACCAGTGCAGTGGCGAGTTACTGAGGTAGTGTGTACCGGGTACCAGCACGTGGCCCGGGCCAGTCTAGAGGCTGTTTTTCTAGCTGGTGACCAATGGAGTGGCGAGTTACTGAGGTAGTGTGTACCGGGTAACAGCACGTGGCCCGGGCCAGTCTAGAGGCTGTTTTTCTAGCTGGTGACCAGGGCAGTGGCGAGTTACAGAGTTAGTGTGTACCGGGTACCAGCACGTGGCCCGGGCCAGTCTAGAGGCTGTTTTTCTAGCTGGTGACCAGGGCAGTGGCGAGTTACAGAGGTAGTGTGTACCGGGTACCAGCACGTGGCCCGTGCCAGTCTAGAGGCTGTTTTTCTAGCTGGTGACCAGGGCAGTGGCGAGTTACAGAGGTAGTGTGTACCGGGTACCAGCACGTGGCCCGGGCCAGTCTAGAGGCTGTTTTTCTAGCTGGTGACCAATGCAGTGGCGAGTTACAGAGGTAGTGTGTACCGGGTACCAGCACGTGGCCCGGGCCAGTCTAGAGGCTGTTTGTCTAGCTGGTGACAAGGGCAGTGGCGAGTTACAGAGGTAGTGTGTACCGGGTACCAGCACGTGGACCGGGCCAGTCTAGAGGCTGTTTTTCTAGCTGGTGACCAATGCAGTGGCGAGTTACAGAGGTAGTGTGTACCGGGTACCAGCACGTGGCCCGGGCCAGTATAGAGGCTGTTTTTCTAGCTGGTGACAAGGGCAGTGGCGAGTTACAGAGGTAGTGTGTACCGGGTACCAGCACGTGGCCCGGGCCAGTCTAGAGGCTGTTTTTCTAGCTGGTGACAAGGGCAGTGGCGAGTTACAGAGGTAGTGTGTACCGGGTACCAGCACGTGGCCCGGGCCAGTCTAGAGGCTGTTTTTCTAGCTGGTGACAAGGGCAGTGGCGAGTTACAGAGGTAGTGTGTACCGGGTACCAGCACGTGGCCCGGGCCAGTCTAGAGGCTGTTTTTCTAGCTGGTGACCAGTGCAGTGGCGAGTTACTGAGGTAGTGTGTACCGGGTACCAGCACGTGGCCCGGGCCTGTCTAGAGGCTGTTTAGTCTGTAGTCTGAAGCAGCAGGGCGGCGCGGGGCGGGTGAAAGGTTCCTGTCTGTGTCTATGTCACGCCCAAGGCCGCACACCGAGCTTTCTCCCCGATCTGCCATCCACTATCCGCTATCCGGCATCCGCCATACACTCTCCGGCACCGCTTTGGTGACTGGCACATTGCGGTTCCACGCCAAATTGTTAGATTCCCATCAGTAAAATTGTTTGAGGGGAAAAAAATTTCAAAGGTGCTTCCTACCGACCAGTCCCGGGGATTGGATAAAGAAGCTTTGAAACACAGACAAAATAAAAAGGTCATGCTAAAGGGTGTGTTAAACAATACTATTTACGTAGGAAACACCCTTTATCGCACGAATTGATAAAACAACACGTTGGTGTTTCATACAGTTGCCTTTGAATGGAAATAAGTTCCCTCGTGCGGAAATAAAACAAGTAAATTTCGATTGGTAAGAATGAGAGGCGATTGAAAGGGAAACGAAATTGGGTAAAGAGCTTCTTAGTGACCAAGGACGGGGATTATGTGGACAAGTAATATGTGAAGTTTTAATATGATTATACCTTCATAATTTTCAAATCACAACACGAATAAAGTCAGTTAAGGGTTGACTGTGTTTAACACATACGACTGAAAAGCATAAATGTTGAGAAGATAAGTTTACGTACAATATCGCTGCACGTATTTCCTTAGAAATGTTTTTAGCAAATTCAATAGACAAGTAGTTGAAACCCACTACTTTAGTTTTATTTGTTGTCGTTTGTTGCTGCTAATTGCCATCGCGCTGATGGCCTTAAACAACAGGTCGAAGTTAGGATTATAGGATTCCACAAACATTACCTGATCATAACTTGTTGTACTAGTGTTTACGTCTTACCGTTACCAGTCAATGCCACTGCCAAAGAATTCTAAACTTTTATGAAGTCTACAATTGTAGTTGACGACTTTCAACAAGACCATGTTCGACCATTTCTTGCAAAACAAGTGTAAAAGCTTTATGTATAAAACCACAAACAAACATAAAAATATTTGTATATGATATATAATTCGAAAAGGTATATAGGTCCTGATTACGGTAATAGCTGCTTTCCAAAGAAAAATACGCTTAAAGATGTCACAACACTACAGTTCGTCAGCAAAAAGTGGGTGTACGAGTTTTTCGAATCGATCGAACGGGTTATTTCTTTAACAATGAAAATCGAGGTTGGTGATTAAGCGAAACAGACAAAATAATCTCGAGTCAACAACTCCTTTTGCTTACCTTGAACTTCCTACATAGTTCTCACACTCCATTGTCATCTCTGTCGTGATGATCAGATTAATAAAGGGATCGGTATTGTTTCAGTAATGTAAATTAGCAACACGGATGAATCAAACTAAAAGTAACATCTTTATAACTGATAAAGATTTCAGTAAAAACTCACTAGAAACTACAATAAAAACAAGATATTTTGTTTTGAATTTCTCAGCTCCTCCCTGCCCACTCTCGAATTATCAAAATTGCTCCAAACACAGGGTCGGTATTTGATATGACAATGATAGACCAGAGTGGCCTTGAACTGTATAGAGATCTTCCGTGTCTGAGGAACGTCCATGTTGGTACAAGGTTACATACATCGCAACAATGGTGGGTGTTACCCGCCGCCGCCGCCGCCGCGCCGCAGAGGAAAGGATATTGTCTTCACCCCCTGCTTGTAAGTGTATGATCAATTTGCTATTCGTTTCGCATCCTGATCCGACTAGAGGAAGAAATGCGCCCCACTAAAATTTAGAGTTACAGTTTTGGACCAATGAGAAGCTTAGTGTTAAAACACCGGCCGATAGTTGTGGCGTCTGAAAGAACTTTCAGTTTCTTTTGGACAATACATTTTGTACATGTGGCATTTCTTTTCTTTCGGTGATTTCAAAGTGTGTAAAACCCCTAAAAGAGTCTATCGTGGATCGCGGAAATTAAGTGATTAAAGAGAAATAAGAAGGTGTCCCTGTGGTACTGTGTAGTGAGTGTGGTTCATCGGTTCATCGCGGACGTCGCGTATTCTACCATGAAATCAAATTCTTGGAACCTTCAAACAATGATAGATGGTATATTTCAAAACATTTGTCCCCCTATGACGCTAGGCACGAGCCCGGGATTGTTTTTCACATTACTTCAGGCACAGAAAACGTACTACTATAATAGTAGTTATAGTAGTACGTTTTCTGTGCTTCAGGCTAGACCTAGGGGTTTTGGCATTATCACTTGGATACAATCCATTGGTGACATGGCGGGATTTGAACCCGGGACCTCTGGGACTGAACGTGTTCTAACCACTACACCAGCTCGCTCCCCATATTTAAACACTTTAGTGATGGTTTATTTTAAAATACAAAAACCTATCTATCATTTCAACCGGTATACGTTTGTGCCTCATTCCCATTGGGAAGATATTTCCAAATCGGACCCACAGAGTTAGAGAGTTTGATGTAAATATTACACCATGACAACATTACGCCGGTAAGTGGCCTCGACTGGCGACACCATTTAAAGAGTTGTATTTTTCTCAATCAATCATTTGAACACGCAAGCACCTCACATTCGTTTAATCGCGTAGGGAAACATGCCAGCTTCGGTTCGATACTTTTAAATTCCAGCTGATGTTATCTTTACGTGGGATCGTTGGTCGGCGGACAATATAAACTAATAATCGGTTTTGCACGATTTGCTACTCTACAACAGATATAAAATCCCCTCCGACAATGAATTATATGCTTGCAAACGTGCGTGCTCACTAAATTCTGAACAAACTTATGGTTCACAAAAATGTTGGAATTAATAGTCTAGAAGTTTATATTAGAGCAAGATTTTACTCGTTTCTGTATTGTCAATGAAACTTCATTATTGTTAAGCCTCATCGGACATATTATTTCAAAAAGATTTAGACTGCTTAGGCTGGCTTGATATTAATATTATCTTGCCTCTTGAGGCCTTATTGGCCCTAATCATACTAATATGGTGCAACTGTGGATGTGGCGGAAAATTATTGTGAGGATCATCAACATCATAAATGTATTTTGGTGTCTTACTTGTGTACAATGTCTACTCTTCATAAGTAGCTTGGTGTTTAAGGGCCATTACGAAACATACTTCAAGTGTCTAAAGTCACTGACCATAAAAAGTCATGTCAATATTTTGTCTAAACCAAAGAAATTCGATTGTAAAAAGCAATACTGCAAGTTTTGTCGCTTTGCTAAATGCTAAAAGATACCTTCAATAATGGATATCAAGCAATTTAAACTTGACATATATTTTATCTTTTTTGTATATTTACTAGTTCTATAACTGGATAATAGTTATTTTTAGTAAATTTGACTTGGCTAATGCATCTGTAATGTTGATCTGGCTAAATAAATGAGTTATTGAGTTACTGTTTAATTTTGGCAAGAGTGTTTGGAATTAAATACCAGTTAGGAAATATAGGGTTTTAACACGTGTAAAAGTGACTAAAGTTGTTGTTAAATTTCAAACACCGACTGGATACAAAATGGCGTAAAATTAATCCCCTAAACAGCGGCAAACGAGAAGAGGGCGGTAAGAACTGTTGCATCGTACTCGTAAACAAAACGGAGAGGGATATTTGTCGATCAATAGGAACCCTAGACGGCAAGGATTTGATGGGTGACAAGGGCCGCGTCGAGCTCCGTGGTGAGCAGGTGTGTTGAGGGGTAAGTTTGCGGTACTGTACCCACCACAACAATACAATACACATCACAACACAGTGCAATATAGTAGTGTGCAGGTGTATTGAGGGGCAAGTTGCCGGTACTGTACCCACCACAACAATACAATACACATCACAATACAGTGCAATACAGTAGTGTGCAGGTGTGTTGAGGGGTAAGTTGTCGGTACTGTACCCACCACAACAATACAATACACATCACAATACAGTGCAATATAGTAGTGTGCAGGTGTGTTGAGGGGCAAGTTGCCGGTACTGTACCCACCACAACAATACAATACACATCACAATACAGTGCAATATAGTAGTGTGCAGGTGTGTTGAGGGGTAAGTTGCCGGTACTGTACCCACCACAACAATACAATACACATCACAATACAGTGCAATATAGTAGTGTGCAGGTGTGTTGAGGGGCAAGTTGCCGGTACTGTACCCACCACAACAATACAATACACATCACAATACAGTGCAATATAGTAGTGTGCAGGTGTGTTGAGGGGTAAGTTGCCGGTACTGTACCCACCACAACAATACAATACACATCACAATACAGTGCAATATAGTAGTGTGCAGGTGTGTTGAGGGGCAAGTTGCCGGTACTGTACCCACCACAACAATACAATACACATCACAATACAGTGCAATATAGTAGTGTGCAGGTGTGTTGAGGGGCAAGTTGCCGGTACTGTACCCACCACAACAATACAATACACATCACAATACAGTGCAATATAGTAGTGTGCAGGTGTGTTGAGGGGTAAGTTTCCGGTACTGTACCCACCACAACAATACAATACACATCACAACACAGTGCAATATAGTAGTGTGCAGGTGTGTTGAGGGGCAAGTTGCCGGTACTGTACCCACCACAACAATACAATACACATCACAATACAGTGCGATATAGTAGTGTGCAGGTGTGTTGAGGGGCAAGTTGCCGGTACTGTACCCACCACAACAATACAATACACATCACAATACAGTGCGATATAGTAGTGTGCAGGTGTGTTGAGGGGTAAGTTGCCGGTACTGTACCCACCACAACAATACAATACACATCACAATACAGTGCGATATAGTAGTGTGCAGGTGTGTTGAGGGGTAGGTTGCCGGTACTGTACCCACCTCAACAATACAATACACATCACAATACAGTGCAATATAGTAGTGTGCAGGTGTGTTGAGGGGCAAGTTGCCGGTACTGTACCCACCTCAACAATACAATACACATCACAATACAGTGCGATATAGTAGTGTGCAGGTGTGTTGAGGGGTAAGTTGCCGGTACTGTACCCACCACAACAATACAATACACATCACAACACAGTGCAATATAGTAGTGTGCAGGTGTGTTGAGGGGCAAGTTGCCGGTACTGTACCCACCACAACAATACAATACACATCACAATACAGTGCGATATAGTAGTGTGCAGGTGTGTTGAGGGGTAAGTTTCCGGTACTGTACCCACCACAACAATACAATACACATCACAATACAGTGCGATATAGTAGTGTGCAGGTGTGTTGAGGGGTAGGTTGCCGGTACTGTACCCACCTCAACAATACAATACACATCACAATACAGTGCGATATAGTAGTGTGCAGGTGTGTTGAGGGGTAGGTTGCCGGTACTGTACCCACCTCAACAATACAATACACATCACAATACAGTGCAATATAGTAGTGTGCAGGTGTGTTGAGGGGTAGGTTGCCGGTACTGTACCCACCTCAACAATACAATACACATCACAATACAGTGCACTATAGTGGTGAGCAGGTGTGTTGAGGGGTAAGTTGCCGGTACTGTACCCACCACAACAATACAATACACATCACAATACAGTGTAATATAGTAGTTTGCAAGTGTGTTAAGGGGTATGTTACCGGTAATGTACCCCACAGCGACGCAATACTCATGAAAAATTATGCAATAAAGTGTTGAGCATGGGCGTATAAAGGGGTTAGTTACCGGTGCCATCTTCCGCAATACAATACAAGACAGTGCAATCTAGTACAGTACCACAACGAGGAGGGAGAGGAGTTAATTAATGGTGCTACAGTACAAAAATACCCACAACAATACAGTACAGTATACAGTATTGGATACCTGTCTAAGGTAGATTAACTGTACTGTTTCTACTACCCCAATACAATGCAGTGCAGCGGCAAGCAGGTGTGCTGAGGGGTAAATTACCGGTACCTTACCATCGATTTAAATAGCCGCGCGCTGAATGCTAGCGAAAACGGTCCGCCACTACCCCTCCCCTAAACAATAGTGGTAGACGGGCCGAGAAGATGGGAGTGGATAACGTTGAGCCAAGACAACAATAACAGCAGTAATGAAAATATTAAACAATAACTATTGCGACTGGTCAAAGAAGCAGAAGAGTGCAACGGTAAAACAAATGGCAGTAGTGAAGAATTATATGGAAAGATAAACTTCCATGTCTCAACTTAGGATGAACAGTACAATCAAAGTTTAGCATCTGTTATTGGGTTGGTTTGAATGCTAGGAAACTTGTGTCAACTACCCGCGAAAGAGCAATACATTTTTTAGTAGCCTACTTTATTTTTATAATACGAGTGGTTTAAATACATGTATTTTTTGTAATCCAAATGTTTGCGGTTTAACACTGGAACCATCATCAGGCTTAACAAGGACATTGCCGTTTCTTGATAACGCAGTGGTAGTTTACCCAAAATCACAGAACATCAAAGCATTAAAACACGACACGCGTGACTAGATAATACGCAATCTAGGCGTAAACTCCCACCGATCGCGTCGTATCTATGCGTGTCGTGTTTTTAATGTTTCGAATTTCGATGTTTTGTGATTTTGGGTAAACTGCGACGGCCTTCTCAAGAAACGACAATGTTCTTGTTAAGCCTTATGATGGTTCCAGTGTTGAGCCGAAACTAGTTGCTATCGCAACCATTTGGATTACACAAAATACAGTTACTGTATTTAAACCACTTATATTGTATAGTAATCCTGAGGCTATACTAAAAGTATATTGAAAATTTTATTTTTATTCTGAAATACACGTTATAACTAATCATAAGTCAATGCTGGTTCGTTTAGGTGGCGTACTAGAAATTTATTGTTAAATATATTTTTAATTATCGTTCCCATAAATTAACATAAATAAACATAAATAACATAAATAAAATTCCCATACTTATTACACTTAGCATTAGCATTAGAATGCTTATATTTTATATGACAGATTTATGTTTAGAAATATTACTTTATTTATGGTTGAACATCAATTGATTAACAGTAACACTGTTAAATTAAACTGGCATAAACACTTTATTATTTAATTTATTGTGTAATAGCAAAACTAAAATCTTAAACTGGAAATAAAACTGAGAACTACTTTCACTCGGAAGATTAAATTCGGGAATAAAACTCAGGAGAGCTTTAATTTAAATGTAAATCTTTTACCCTTCCACTCGACTTAAAAGTACATTCTGGCACCTTTGAACTGCTTGAGGGCCGATATCTTATCGGTTTAATCAATTTTTAAGAAAGGAGAAAAGGCAAAGTGAGAGAAAACAGCCACTCTGTTAGGAAATGAAAAAGGTAACGCGGAAAGAAACAGTTTTAGGGTTTGAATGTCCGATATTCTCATTTATTACCTCGTCACTTCTGTTGCGCAATTTACTCTGATAACATCATTTTCGTCGTCAACTTTAGCACTTATTTATTCTTAATGTACGTATTTCTCTTTCAGAATATACAGGGTGTCCCAAAAAGAATGGATCAAAATTAACCTGGCATAAACACTTTATTATTTAAGATAAAAAACGTTACATGATTTTTCCCCTGAACTTCCTAAGTTTTTCCTACCATGGATTCGGCACCTAACCTCGACATGTGCACCCGTTATTTGCTTGAAGAAAGTCAAGTAGGTTTTCCAGCTCTGACCACACATTGTGGCACATTTCATTAGATATGTTTCAAATGTTTCCCTTATCTTTGCTTTAGACTCATCTAGGTTTGAGATCGGCAAGCGATAAATACACTTGAATCTTTTACATACCCCAAACAAAAGAATCTCACCACAGATTTCGTCTCTATAATCCATTCAATACACTGTTCTTTCAAGTGCAGCTCCATATCGCAACTTAATGTTTTTTTTTATGCAAACGTGCTGATAACAATGGAACAGCTGACTATTGTTGAAGGGTACTAAAAAGACTTAAAGACGCAAGCTCCAAAACTAGCCAAAGTTGACTTTTCAATGACCCTTAGTTACACGTATTAGCTGTAGAATTGGTCCATTCTTTTTTGGGACCCTGTATACAGGCACTCCTCTTTAAAAATAGTAAATATTAATTATGCTTAGCCTACTTCTGATGTGATAAAATATTCGTCACTAGTTTACCTTTCTACAATAAGTAACGTTCATTTTTTTACTGTGAGTACTAACTGCTTAGTCTAAAATCAAATTTAGAGAATGGGTATCATAAGCACAAACAAAAAGTTGGTTTAACTATACGAAAACAATAACAAAACGATTTTAAAAGTGCCTTCACGAACAATTTAGTTTAATACAAGTCATTAACAAGGGTTATAGGGTTATAGATAGAACAAAATGTTAACGGATAAGATACTACAGCCAGAACAATGAGGAATTGTTAGGCCCTAGACAAGATTCCACCCACTTCATCTACATCGAGAGGTACATGCACACTGCAAAGGCGAACGGTTAACACTAGAAGGGAACAATTGGAAACTACAATACCAAGGTCTAAATACGAAATACTGTATATAGAGTTCGGTTGTAAGGCGATGAATGCATTCCATTTGAGTATATACACATTGAAAATATTTTTTCTTCAAGTCAGATAGGAAATAAGTAGAGCAGTACTACAGAAAATCATCAATGCCGTTAAGTAGCTTGATTATTTAGGTACCTCGTCTTCTTTTATTTTTAATTTGCTTGGTTGAAAACATGTATTAACAATGAAATGTTTAAATGTAAATATTTATTAATACTATTGTCTAATCGTTGAATTATTATTAACTTTTTTGTATGAATTACCAGTTTATTATAGTTACATTTTGTCATTCCGTCAGGTCTATTAATTGTTTAAGGGTTTATTTAACATATTTATTATCTTCCATTGTCACTTGTTGCATTGTGGCTCTAAACTTATATATTAATCTATTCTCAACAACAATATTATCCAGTCGTCAAACTGATAGTTTATATTTATACTACATTAGAGTTTCCCGTGTAGAAATAATATAATTACGGTGTTAAACTCCCAAAGCCTGGAGTTCAGTTGTGATAAAAAAAATACATCAACCTCTATTGCACGACAATTCACACTGTTAATGACAATGTAGTCTGTCAAATAATCATACAGATTTTAGATAAAAGTTTTGCTGAAAATGTTCGTTAAGGCAAAACGATCTCGACTTTCATCGAAACTGAACTAAGCAATAAGCATTTCCAAAAAATACATTTTTAAATTCTTAAATTTAAAACCACGAGCTAAACTTTTAAAAATTTTTAAATTAAGATAGGTAGTGTTAACTGTCAAAATACACAAAAGAATACTTCCGTATACAGTTCTTTTCACGTGATAGTTATTTAGTATTTAAAAAGTTGTTTCAAACTCACCCAGCAACAAAGAGCGAACAGAAAGTTTTGCATTTTAATTTAATTATGTTTTGTCCAGATTAGTGAGGTTTGCACGCGAGCGTGAGTGCGTGCGTGTTGGTGTGCGCGCGTGTGTGCGAGCTTGTAGCTGCAAAGCAACACGTTTGGCACGGCACTCACTGATTCAAATATATCAATCATAACTAGTACATGAAGACTGCCTTCCCCACCCCAATAGAGCCACTGTATTTATGCGTATGGTTGATTCTACTTGTCTTATTTTTATACTATTACACAAACACTTTAATTACAATTTACAAAATTAAACTTAAATTATATTGTACTAACATTCTTGAAAGAATCATTTACATTTTGTAAATGTTGAGCAATGATTATTGGTTTTGATTTCCTGAAAAATCAAGTGGGGACAGGTCCCGAATTTGTCATTAACTCAACACAATCTGACATATAGAGAATGATTACAATTTACTTGCATTACCAATGGGTGAGGGGGGCCATTCCTGAGATACTAATGGTGAGTTGTTTACCCTTAATAAGATAAGATAGGGTCCACCCTATAAGCTCTTAAGTAAATGTGTTTTTTATTTAATAAGCGATGTTTTCATTAAACCCCATTTTAATATGTCAGGTAGCCTTATAATACCTTAATATTATACCGTACTTGTATCATAATAGAACCTCTCATTAGATTGACAAACGAGTCTTAATGATTTGTGAGAATCTCAAACAATGTTTCTGAATCATAAATAAATTCCGATATTGTTCGAAAGTGTAATCTCTAGCTCATATTAAACAATCAAGCTATTAAGACATTTCTTCTTTGGCCTAATATATAACAGTAATGAACAGGACAAAGTAAATGCAAGGATGATCAAAAGAAAATTGTTCGAGAGCGACACAATGAGGATGACAGAGAGCAAAGGACAATTGGGTCAAATGAATTAACAGATTGCACAGTTTTAAGTGGCTATTATACCAACTCAAACAGACAATAACACAAGTTTTATCTCTTGTGCACAGTGTTTGCCATAATGAACCTGGACAAGATAACCAATGACATGGAAATGATTATCAGTGCCTTAGGTATTTTTGTTAGGTCTATTTGAATTTTTAATCCCTAGCTAAGTGCACTTTGAAATTGACTGTAGACATTGTTTAAGCTTGTAATAATCCTTGGGTCAATGTGCGAGTTATATTTTTCAGTGTAAAAACTAATTACAATATTAAAATGACCTTGTCACAGCAAACTTGCAGACCAAAGTATTTTCTAGATTGCGCTTTGCTGAATTGTAATTGAAAAATTGTTTTACGATTAAAGTATATTGACTTTAAAGATCCACACCCAGTATGAAAAACATTTTATCGAGTAACTTACTAACGTTTGATCGAGGAAATTAAATAGGTATGGTTTACACTAAATGTAGAGGGTTTCGATAAAATAAAAAGATTTGCCACCAAGATTAATTGATAATCAAGTAATCCACTGGAATATACACCGAAAGGATAAGGTAGGAACCAAAATAGGCCTACTGTGTTTTGCACTCTGATTAGCCTATATCGGTAGGCCTAATCTAAATGCAAACAAAAATGTATATGGCCTACTTATTGTTTGTTTTTTTTCCAAAAAAGTACTTTTGAAAAACCCTTATTGCATACATATTACAATTAAGAGAAGCATGGTGTTGGAACCTAAGGGTCCCAAAACAAAAGAGTCAAATGGTAAATTAATTTATTCCCCAAATGTTTACCCATTTAGCATGGAAATGCTCAATTTTCATTACAGCCATAAAATAAAACTTAAAACAAACAATTTTGCATACTGAAGCGTTGTGGTACAATTTTAAAGTTTACAAAGAAAATTCCAAAACACTCTACATTTAAAATTCCTCATGTTAACCTTACGGAGAGAAAAAATATTTAGCAGTTTGCTTTTTTATGGATGGTTTCTGATCTAATTTGGCAAATTTATTTACTTTATTATTCTATACAATTAACATTTGTTCTAAAAAACACTTTTTCCTATCCCCATAGTAGCAAACCTAAGTACTCGTTAAATTAAATCAATGTTATTTAAAAGGGAAATTAATGACTTGTTTATTTAAATATGTTACTTAAAATCCAATCAGGCAAATTCAAATTTGCTTAGTCTGCAGATTTGCAGTGGTATTTGTATTTAGTTTTTGTTTTTAGGAGTTAGAACTGTCACACTTTATTAACTTATAAATTAATGTTTTTTGTAGTAAGGTAAAGAAATGGTTCCCATATCTTGGCCGGAAATAGACTTGCATTCCAAATATAGGCTAATGTGAAATATAATTTTCTGTCATATTTAAAGATGGGTCAGTGGCTCAGTCGGTAGAGTGCGTACTTTGGGCCCAAGGCAGCGTTGTCATGGGTTCGGATTCAGGTACCTTCCACTAGGCTTACTTTTTATCAGTACAGTTCCCCCTTGTACTGTACCGGCTCACCCCTTGTTATGCTACATACATTCCACACAAAGCCTATCTGGACAGGCAAACGCAAGGTGACCTCTAAACATGAGAAGAATAAAAGCCCTCAGTATAAGCCCCCTATTATTTTTTAGGCTCTTCTAAGCGATGTTTTGGCCTAATGCATTTCTTTTTAATTAGAAGATTGGAGCAGCTACTGTAATTTTTTGTTCAATACTTTATATACATCAAGGCTTAATTCAATAGGTAATGATTGATAGATAATAGTCAAATTGAGATTAACCACTTTGAAATTGTAGAGCATGTAAATGTGTATATGTATAACCAATATAGCATAATTAAAAACATAATTAACTATTGTGTTTAGGCCTACTTTGTTTTTTGACAATTTTTTTTTAAATCATTTATCACTGTGATGCCTGAAAGACCCCTTGAGACACTGGCTCTACTTCATTGTTATCCGACCCTACAGGTGCACGATTGAGTACCAATAACCGCATGCTGTTTCTGTTTGGTTGGCTACTGTTTACTGTAGCTGGTGAGTCCCTTTAAAAGCTTTTGGTGCCCCTCTTGAAAAATATGTGCCCGGCAATAAGGAACTAGTAATCAAGTGTACTTTCTTATCATCTTCCTTGTAATGATGCCTGGCTTCTTGACAAAAATTTACTCTTATTTGCATCAAAATGTCTTAGGCCTATTTTAATTAAATATTGTCATTTTGCAGATCGTTATGATTAGCGAAGCCATTTTTAAACACTGTAGCCTAACCCTAATAAGTGATGACAAAAGTTGCCTCATACTGAGGCATGAGGCACTGAATGGAGCTATCACATGCACACTCAGTGGTGATTGTAGTGGAAATAATAACTTATAGGCCTATTTCACTTTAGACGGCTATTGTTAGATCAACTAAAAAAGGTTAACTAAACACAGTAGGCTACATATTTTTCTAAATTAAACAAAACCGATTTTATAAAAACTTCCATATAGGGATAAGCTATTACCTAGGTCTGATGGTAAGATCTGGACCCTGGAACAGATATACTTTTTCGTTTTGATGTAGGCCTACCCACAGGCCAAAAATATCGGTTTATAAGGATATAAGTACCGGTACGGTATAATAATTAAACCTCATGTTTTTTTTCTAAGAGAAGTTTATGGAAATATCTAGGCCTAAGCTAATCAGGCAAATGAAAATCCGCCAAGTCTTAAGGTTTGCTTAGGAGGGATATTTATTTATTTTAGCCTCCGATTTGCAAATCACGAACTAAAAGATGACAATTAATTACATAATAACAGGCTTTAGCACCATTTTATGAATGTTGGTAGGGACTAGGTATCTATAATGGATATGAAAAAAATGCTTCATCTAGTTTACTTTTTTATAAGCTTACACTAAATTAGGAGAAAGTGATGTGGTCCCGACGTTCGGTTTTCAAATGCATTAAGCAATAATTTAATTATGCTAGCACACAAGGTAAACCTAAATTGGTATATATTGTAATAGTCACTAGGCCTATATATATGTTGTACAAAATAATGTTTGTTTAAGTGGAACCAGAGCTTATCTCAACCGGACAGATAAGTTATTGCCATGGCAGAAAAGTTTTCCTATTTCTAGCCCACTGATTAGCCTACATATACAACAAATACAGTGATAAAATGAATAATTAAATCTAAACTCACCGTTAAAATGCAGTTGTGACTAGGAGAAATGAAGTCCAGCCCTCGATTTCCAAGGCCGCTGAAGCAGGTCTTGATATTCTGCATGAATTTTCTCCTGATGGCCTTCAATGAATATACACACAACGCACTATAAGGACTCGGTTTACTCGAGCCTTCACCTTCTGTCTGTTCACTTTCTGAGAATACAGCGAATAATACATCGTCCTGAGCCGTGATTCCGAGATCCGCTGCTAGGTCCGAACCGGGTTTTCCGACGAATCCAGCTTGTACTAAGTTGTAAGCTTTTCCTCCTTCACTTATACAATCGATTGGAATCTCAGTGTACGAGTAATAGTTGCTGTCGTCGAAACACACTCTTACTAATTTGGAAATAAAGGGGGACGGTGAACTGTATTTCATTTGGGTAGTCAAAAAATAGCTAAAGCCTTCGGAAGCGAAACCGTAAATGTAGTTAATAGGATATCTTTCTCGAGCTAACGAATTGACAAACATCCGAGTGCCGGTGGTGACTGCCGTAGCTGCTATCATGAACATTTTGTCTTTGTCCAAGCTACGTGAAGATACTGCTGGCACTTCCGACCGATATGGAGAATTACCAGTGTATGTGACTCCCACATACATGACTTGGGTGACAGGAGGGTTGGGAGGACCGGGCGCAATGAAGGCCACAGTCGACGCTGTGGCATTATTAGCGACCACCGCCTCTTTCACAGATAAAGCTATATCGGATATATTATGGAGGTTTCTCACGGAGCACATCCCTTGAAATAAGCTGCCGCATGATATCAGTCTACTAGTAGTGTAATCTATGACTAGGGCTTTATTTACATTGTCTGTTTTCTTCTTGACCACATTGCTGGGACAGTCGATGACGGAGCACTCCGGCGAGTCATCGTGTGGTCCGTTCACATCACTCATCACCAGATCCAGCTCAGGTGAGAGCTGGTACAGTCTGTTCACTGCTCCTACGTACACTCTACCCGTGTTTTTATCCACCACCATATGATTAAACTTTTCCGTTCCTGCATCATCCGAAAAAGTCTTGACAATAGTAGTCGTCACTCCTCCTAGGCGTAGTGCCGCAAACACGAGCAGGTGCAAAACTACTTGCATACTGCTCGCTCCCTGTCACGTCATATGGGACCCCTGAAACAAACATGACAAATATTGTAAACTCTATACTTGGCTAAGCTGTTGACCAGTTAATGCTGCAATTAAAAATTCACACAACATTTTATCTAAGTTAGTGAAATATATAAAGATAATAATGATTGAAGACTTGTAAATCATCGAATAAGATTTAACCTGATAAAAACTATGTTCCATGGCTTTAAACTATAGGCTATTATTCCATAATACTACATTACTACACTAACAATTTAAATGATAGCTGCCTTTATTAATGATTCATCTTAAGTAAGTTGGATTAGTTCTTAAATTAAGATATAACACTTCCTAGACTCATGTGGCCTAGGACAGGAAAATTTACAAATACCAACAAACTTATTTTGATTTTAAAGATGGTGTGGATGTATCCGCTAAGCATTTTTGGACATCGGAAAAAGTTATAGATGTATGCAGCCCGTCCTTTGCAAACATAACAAAATGTTATAGGCTTAAACGATAGGCCTATATAAGAAATAAAATTTATTTTATATTTTAAATAAATTTATTGCCCTTATTAGGCAAGATTTTTTTTTTTTTAATACGTAGGTTATATGCAATAAAACTTCTTTACTACAAAGATGTTTGTGTAAATGTAAGTGTTAAGCTGGAAGTTTTTCTGGGCAGGTAGAGCCATAGTGCAGCAAAAACGTGCTTAGTTACTGAAGAAAATAAAACTCCAACTAGTCCATCTAAGTTACATGGAAATATCAGCTTAATCTACAACAGTTAGGCTATATGGATTTATTCATCACCCGTCCCTAAAATGCTGAAAAATTAAGTGGATATACCGGTATCTGTAACCCATCAAGGAGGGGTTAGAATAGTTTAAAGTTTTATTTATGTTCCTCATTCTAAAAACAGCGGTTGTTAATAAGAGTTATTGTATATTTCTGTCAATAGCATTACTGGAAATATGGAAAATAAAGAAATAAGAGGATGCTAGGATCGCTAAAATGTTGTTTAAACAATAAGTGAAAAGATTTGATTTTTTCTTTATTAAGTTATGCCAATCCATGTACGTTTTTGGTTCAGTTTCAATTTATTAACTTATAAGACCTAAACAATGGTATATTATTTAAATTAGAAACACTAAATTCATCAAGAAAATACTGTAATTGTTTGTAGATAAGTAATTCTTAGGCCAAAGTTACTAAGTTATCTAAGAATTACTTTGCAATGTGTATCCTAAGTTAATCTTTCCCTAGAACTGGTATAGTTATACCATTTATCTAACTCCATTTCATGCCATAATTATAGATAGGCCTACCGGTATTTTATTAGTCTGTTTTATATGAGACACAAATGTCAACCAAATTTAGCATTTAACTTTTAAAAACTCCCAAATCACACTTTTTATAATTTAAAATAAAGTTATGCTGGTTTTACAATTGTAATAAAATAATCTGGCAAAACTCTAATTTAAATACTACCGATGATCAGCAACTGACACTCTAAGTAGGTATAGCAATAGTAAATTAAAATAAGATGTTAATTAAGTTAAAGAAACAAGTGCTCACTGCTCATTGCCCACTCACCAACTGGTAACGTTCACCTAGGCCTATCTTGCCCTGATAGCCAACATCACTGATTGTAAAGTACAATAGTCAATAAAAAGAATGCATTTCACTTTTATGACACATAAAATGAAATCGAAGCCACTTACCGTAAAGTTGAGCCTATTCTAGATCAAGGCCTACTAGGCTGGTTATTGTTCTAAGATTTTAACCTAAACTCATCAAGCTGCCAGCTTTGTAAGATTGTAACAATACCACAAAAAGAAATTTGCAGAGTTAAAATTTAAAAATTGGTGCCTTAAAGCCTATCATATCGAGGGTAAAAGACAAGGGCTATCCTCGTGCAGGTGACCTAGGTTTAAGCCCAAGGAGAACTGTCTTGCTTTCCCGTATTGAGCATGTTCTGGGCACACGAACCGGTGCACTGGTACAGGACTGATGCAATAAATGCTGGAAGACCGGTGAGTTTACTTAGCAGACTGCTACGTCTACTTTTTTTCTCCACCAGGGCAAGATTCATGGACCTCATAAATCGTACGGTGCGTAATACACCAGCGGTTCTGATTGGTCAGTTTCTTTAATATTATAAAGAAAATAGTAGGTTGATGTAAATTACAATCCGGTGTGACCGTAAACCGGTGACTAACCGTTCTGGGAGCCCGGGACTCTTGCTCTGGGGCAGTAGGCCTACCGGCGAGTAGGCTAAGTCATAGAATCATCTCCACCGGTGCACCGATACATGTTTCCAGGATGGGCCCATTATCTCTAAAAGTTTAGACCTAAAATATCTTGTTACTAAATGTTGAAGTTAAATAAGCAAGCCAAAGTGCCGGTACTAGAACTCCAATTAAATAGGTAGGCTAAGTTATCCGGATCAATTGAGACCATAAACCTAGCCTACCATCCGAATACAGTAGACTCCCTATCCAGACACCTTTCGGACCTATCGGACATAAGTTAGGTCTAACCAGACTACAGTCAGCAGACGTGGTCATCTCTTTAACTGGACAGATCTGATTAACACACTAAGGTAGTCCTGACTTTATCATGTTTTGTTGACATCAAGGACCATTTCAAAGAATCAGTAAGTTACAGGGCAACAACGAGGAAACCTTAAATATCCTCCTTGTCTTGTTACCAGCTAGATAAGTTAGGCCTAAGCTAAGTTAGATAGGCTGTGTCATGAATATTTCACATCACAATGCCTTACAAAAAGGATGTAAAAGCTATGTCGTGGTTTATCACTTGAACGGTGAAATACATTTAATGTGGTAGGAATAAAAAGGCCTAAAATAAGCTTGGAACACAATTTTAACTAGCTTAAAATCACAGCAGAATTAACTCGTCCCTTAGGCCTATGGGACTTAAATTATACAAATACACCAAACTAAGTTTAACGCCGCCTAAACAATGTAGCCTACGTAAGTTGAATGAAAAATGTAATGAGTTAGCTTAACCCATCTACTGTATTTGACCATCTGTGGGGGGAAAATGATAAATAAGTTAAATATAAATAATCAGACAACTTTCAATAATCAAGAATAGTCTAGGCAGTAATTATACGGAGGCCACCCGTATACAGTGCGCTACAGCGGTTATGTTAGGTTGGGTTATCATAAATATAAAGCAACTTATGACTCATCTGGTACCGGTACTGCATCGTTCGATACATAACGAAACAAGGAATTTACAGTACTAAGTTACAAACATATTTATGATAACCCAACACAACATAACCGTCACAGCGCGCTGTAAAATATGTGGCCTCCCTATGATACCAAAGTACCGCCTAGTATAACTTAGGTCGTCATTTTATAACTTAGATTGATTTATAAAATTAGGCCTAGGTTTGGTTATTAACCCTTCCAGGGCTATGGACGGATATATCCGTCAATCTTTGTTTACTTTCCGGGCTGAAAACGGATATATCCGTCCCGAGAAATTTCTTTTCTGGGATAAAGACGGATATATCCGTCCAAAAAGCGAATTGATACACAATGTTTATAATACGGTAATAAACATTACACTGCATTATAAATGGGTTATTTTGTTTTTGTGGTTGGCAATAACAATTGCCGCAGCTGTTTCGGCTATTTTGCACCATAGAGTGTGCGTAAGTAAATATTGCTGTCACTTCACACATGGTTGTAAGTGAGTGATGATTACATTTTGTGTTTTGTACTTTATTTTTATGTTATTGAGCTAAAGTTACTAATGCAAACAATCTGAAAATTGAAGATGTTATTGAGATGCTTAATAAAAGTATGTCTGAGAGGGGTTTTATACTTGGCAGGGAAAATAATAATATGGAATGTGATGGATATGATGCACCTGAAGAACAGTCTTTACGTAGTGGAAGTCTTGGCGGGGAATGGGATTGAGGACATGGGAGCAAAACTGAGTGGTTTAGATTTACTTCAGAATGATAGATACATTTTTATGGATAAAAATAAAACAAGGGAAGGAATAGCCTAAGGTTGACGGATATATCCGTCTACCGCCCACAAGAATACTCAAGATTATTGGCAGTGTTCATATTTTGTGATTATCACTGAGGGCGGCAGACGGATATATCCGTCCACCTTATGTTTTTTGTGGGCCAAAGACGGATATATCCGTCAAATCAAATTTTATTTTCTTCATAACTTTTGTACAAAAATTAGTTCAGCCCTAAGGAAAATCTTTTTATGATCCATGAATTATTTCAAGTGAAATAAATACAAAACACAACCACTTTAGTTTTTCATTTTTGGCAAAAAATAATTAAGCTCCAGCCCTTCATTTAATTTAGCCCTGGAAGGGTTAAAAAATCTAATCCCGAAATAATTTTGAGTTTTATGAACGCTTAATTTAAGATAAGCTCATAGGCTAGGCCTTATTAGTTCAGATCTTTAGTTTTTTTTATTGGTCTTTCATTTGACATAAGTACACAGGTAATGTCAGTTTGACAGGTAGGGGCTTAATGCTAATACGCTGGTATAGGTTATATAAATATTGACATTTTATGAAATAAAATGGTTGAGTAAATACCTGGTTCTAAGGTGTATCCTGTTGATTTTTATAATCATCTGCTCATATAACGAATTCTAAGCCGAAGCTCTGAGACATAAATACGTTCATTGTCAAATCATATAGGCTAGCACAAACTACACTTGCAAAATGTCCACCATCTGTAAGCAACATGTGTTGTAAATAATTTATCAGCGTTTATTTCGTGTGATTTTAACATTCCACTATAAGATTCGGTGACAAATTATCGATTCCAAAAGCTGCACGGCTGATTATCACTGGAAATGTTACGTTTCTGTTAACTTCATTGCTCTGAGTTGCAACAATATGACACACAAAATGCCCTCCACATACTGGTTATCCACTCCCACTCACGTCTAAGTATTTATGATTTGTGCTTCGCAAAAAAAGATATCTAGTTTAACTCAGTAAATATTAACTAAACAAGTTCCGATATCTTCACGAGTACAATATTATAAAACACTATACGTCAACCGAGGTGATCTGTCGCCATTGACACAAGCAGTCACGAACAACTTCCCTGCAGAGAAACCCACACAGTAATCACTTGTTTACAATAACAACAGAATTTGTAAAATAAATATATGTTCACTCAAGCTTACACATTCCAAAGTTAAAATGTCACTATTCATTTACATTCAGGTATACAAGTCGGAGTACATTCATACATAAAAACAGACGACCAATTGTGCAAGCCCTTAATTACACCTCTCGTGTCCATATACACTACACTGAATGACTGAATGGCCCGGCACAGGCACAACAGGACCAAGCAGCAGATTATGTTATCCCTTGCTTTTTGCCAACAATCTCCTGGCTCGCCTGTGATACGGTGAGCTCCTTGAGTTTGCGCACGATTTTCAGCATTAAATAATAGTGCTGGAAATCATCAATATATCAACTTCATTCGATTCCTCAAAATATTTCTTTATATAGTATAAAATGAACATAAACAAATTTATGTGTTCAATATGACAACGATCCCCTCGTCAATTTATTAACGTGTTTTAAGTTTTGTTTTAAAAGTAAAATATTAATTTACTGTTTTGTTTAATTTATACTAGGTGTTCAAACTATATTAACTTATATGCACATAAAATAAAATCGTCAATAAATTAGTGAAATTTTACTAGTTAGATCAAAAACTTTCAGGTCGATTCAAAATACATTACAGAGTTCACGAAACTTAGTTAGTTTACTACGACAGCGAAGGGACCAATAAAATATGGCAGGAATAATTGTTCAAACTTAAGTGAAACTAATTTAAAAAATTGCACCATGTTCCTTATATGTTCCTAGAAATGTAGTGTGGAATAGGTATACGACTTATTAAGGTGATACACATAACTCGCCACCCAATATAATGCACATTTACAAAATAAAGAGATTACTTGTCCCTAAGGCTATTTAGCTAAATATTTTAGGCGACAATAAATATATAAATACTAAAGGTCAATGCATAATTAAATCAAGGCAATTTTGTTTATATAATGTATACACACTTTAAAACAATTCCAATGCTGAACAAATGTTCCAATGGCACAAAATACACGCACACGATTCCTTCTTGAAACAGTATTCGGATTAAACACAAACACGTTCACGCCGCCGTTTTAATATTAATGTATATGAATCGTAGTAAACTATTACAACAACACGGGAAATTTCGTTCCGTGGCCGAACTCGCACCAGACCGTCAACACTGATACTGGGAGAGTGGGAAATTTGCCGTTTCTGCGATTGGATTTGCTTTGGGCGGGGAAAGTTTTGTCATTGTGTTTGAGAAGCATACCAGAGCGATCTATGAAGGTTGAGAGTAACTACTTAGGACCTGTGATATCATGTAGAACAATGTCACAAAGAAAAACATTTGAATTAGTACTACATTAGTGCTAGGAGACTAGCATGAGTGTTTATTTTATTCAACACTTAGGTTTGTGGAAAAATATTTATTCTCATATAATGTGAAATTAACAACAAGTCCAGGGATGCATGGACCAAACCAGGAAATCAAATGTCCTGGGAAGAATTGACATAAAATGGTATAGTTTTTCGGAATTAGCATCATGATCTACTTTGAAGTGAACACGAAACTGGAGTTGTGTAGAAATGATACTCATTAGGCCTACTCTTGAAAAAAGTCTCTATGACAAAGGCGAACCAACTGATGATCCATGGTACAGTAACTATACACCAAATGGCATCAAATAAACATTAACTTGCCCAACAATGAACTCTCCAGCTGTTATAACAGCTAATAATCTAATGATATTTTAAATTGTCCCTGTTTTTTGGATCAGCCTTGTATAACACCAAATTTTACACTCATACAAATGTTTAGAGGATATTTTTATAGTTTTGTTTATTTTTTGTAAGCTAGGATAGACATTTCCTTTCCATAAACCACTCTAAGCAAGAAGGAAAGTAAACCTGCTAAAACAAAAAATCAGGTAAAATATAAAACACATAAACTATGTTGAAACCATTTTATTTAATGAAAATCTGGTAAATTGTATAGAAATTAATAAATTTATAAAACGTGATTAGGTAGTTTATCAAAATCAAATATTTGTTGCTCAGTTTTATTAGAAATCGTCTTTGTAGTCTATTAAGAGTATTTTAATATCAAATAAAACCAAACTCTATAAAGTGAAAAGGGGCAATATTTTCTATACACAAAATAAAAATTGCCAATGACAGAGGAAAAACATTTTACAGAATCATGTTGAAATATCTCTTATTTTAGTAATCACGTTCAAAATCTTAGATTGACTAACTCACAACAAACGTGTACATTTATTTTGTAATAATTACTTGAAATATACATGTACATTCAGACGTAAAGGTCGTATGGAATTAATAATTATTTATTTTTATTTTTGGAGGTAAATTAACATTGTCTGTGTAGCATATGTGTGGTACTAGATATGACTACACAGCAGATCCACCAGGAAAATGTATGTTGTTTGCTAAGTGTTTTTACTTTTTTCTTAAATGTCACTGACATCCTAGTGTATGCCTTTGACGGATTAATCTTGCAAGGATTGGACCTTTCTTATCATCCTAACGTTCTATTTCACTGTACAAATAAAATCTGGGGCTTTAGCAATGTTTGGAAGTAGTCAATTTTTTTCAGTTTTAGTTGTCTGTAGCTACGCTAATTTTTATATTTTGTAGCTTTAGCTGTAGCAAGGTACATTTTTAAGTAGTTGTACCGGAATTATAACTACTTTTCTCACTACTTTTATATTGATACTAGCTGTACCCACGAGCTTTGCCCCGTTTAATTTCATGTAAGTATTCGCATGGGTCAATCACGTCTTGGTTGAAGTTTGTTCGCTACGCTCACTCACCTTTAGGTTGGAGCTCGTTCGCTACGCTAACTCAACTCCAGTTTGAAGTTTGTTCGCTACGCTCACTCACCTTTTGGTTGCAAATTAGCTGTTGTCATAAATAAAAAAATAATAGTGCTGCACCCTGTTGGTAATCCTTGTAACTTTAATGCTATTGAACATCATAGAACAGAACCAGCTTGTTTAATTTGAAACAGTTGTTAAGATTCATTAATTCCTTTTAAATATGAAAAATCATAAGGTTAACATGGGAAACTCCAGAGCCACTGGGGTGGAGCCCGAAAGCCCGATCAGAATAAAAACTACTTAGTTATCCTATTTAATGCCCAAAGAATCGGTGTACCGAATTTCAGCCTCCTAGGTAAATGGGAAGTGGAGTGATGAGTGAGTCAGTGAGGGCTTTGCCTTTTATATATTTAGACAAGAAATATGATTGGTTGGAAACCATCTACCAGAAGTTACAGAGTTGAAATAATCTCCTAAACAAACAAAAAGTGATTAAAACAACCTTTAACATAAGGCCATGATCCTCTATTACAAATATTATTCAACATTTATAATTATGAATATCCAATATGACAATTTTAATTATAACATTTAAAAAATAGCATCAACATCAACGAATGTTTGAGTTATATTTTTGAAAATTAACTTAAGACGATTACATAATCTCCCATCATCATGTACATTGAGCGTTTATAAGCCAATCGTCGACCTCCTACTCACTTAGAGGTTCGACTCTCGGCTTTTCAAATAATGTTGAAAATACCTTACTGGAATCAAAAGTACCTACTTTTAATACTTTAAAAAACTTTTAACAACCTCTTCGCTTGGCTTCATGCAGCTAGTTGCAGCAGTTTTATTAGCTTTGGCAGCATTGCATGGAAATGGAAGCCAAAAATGAATATTTATTTTTAGCTTCAATTCCTTCATTTGCTACTATTTGGGCAGTGGTCAGCCCAAATTGCTAGACACAGAAGACTTAAACGTTACAGGTGATGAGCTAAAGAAATTGAACGCTATGAATGTTTGAGAGTGATTGACACCGAAATTAATAACTCATTTGGTTTCTTTCCTTTATCCATATAGTTTTAACTTATTTTTATAGTGGAAACTAACACTAACACAGTACCTTTAAATTATAAAAAAGCTGGTCCATCAATCTCCGCTTCAGCTGTTTATTGTAATTCATCTTTGGTCGAAGAGCCAACTATCCTATCCTACTTAAAACTCTAAATTTACATTTAACTTTTAAATTTCTGTTAGGCTGTCATTACTGAATTGAATACATCTTCCACTTCTTCTTACATCTTCATACTTCTTACAACTTCCTTGGAGTGAAACATAAATGTAGTAAAAGGTTTTGCCTGGTTGTTTAAAACTATATGTGAGATAGGAACAATTTGAGGTAAGTACCACAATTAAGTTAGTACTTATATAGTTAAAACATGAGATCATAAAGTATGTCAGAAAGTTTAGAATAAGTGATACAATTGCTATGTTAGATTAATATTACAATAATTCGCTAATGTGCATAAAATAAAAGTAACATATTTGGAAAGATGGGTAGCTAAAATTGTAGCTAACTATATTTTTTTGGAAATATAGCTGTAGCTAAGCTAATTTTTTAGAAATTTACTGTGGCTGTAGTTATAGCTAGTTAAATTTTAAAAGTAGCGGGTGTTGTTTCCCGCAATCCTTAAGAAAAACCAGCAGTCACTGAAATATTTAAATGCATTATTTAGGAAGCCCCTGGCCTGTACAGAACATATATCTGAGTGATTTAAGTGAGACAGTAACAAATATCATGCAGTTTTGGGACTTTGTATCCTCTACCTTTACAGATGACCACCAGGTTGATTGGATTTATATTGATTGCTCAAAGGTATATGACAAAGTTAACCACTAAATCTTACTGGCTAAATTTGAGAGTTGTGGAGTTTGGAACTTATTGCAGTGTGAAAGACTAAATTACTTACGTAATCCCGTCACAGCTCAATAAAATATGTCAATTCAGGAGATGTTTCGGTGTTAAAACACCATCGTCAGCTTCAGGTATGTATGTAGAGTTGATCAGTAGTTATCATCGTCAGAAGATAAACATCTGACGATGTTCACTACTGATCAACTCTTTGAGGTACAGTGTTTGTAATACAATACTATTACATTTTATGGAAAAGGATAGGTATATTGACGCAATCAAACGATTTGATCAGGTTAGCAAAGCAACCGAAAACCGACTCACCGCCTTCCATCACGTCAATATACCCATTCAACAAATCTATTAATTGCTAGTTTAGTGGATTTCCTTCTCCTGAATTGAATCAAATAGTTTTATTTGAAGATAAAGAACAAGGATAATATTAATAAACAAGCAAAGTATTTTAAACAAATTTATATATTGCCCAGTTATACAGTTTTGCTTAACCAAAAACTAACTAAAGTAAATCATATACAGTAGACTCCTTAGTTCGGCTTTGGTTGGATCAGCCGCCAGATGGTATGGCCAATCTCGGGGGTATGAGTCACATCTTCACAGGCGAATTACCTTCGTCAGGATTCAACTTAAATGTTTAGTCCTGCCATAAAAGTAAACAATTCTTGTTAGTATAGTTGACGGATGCTGCTATTATGGTAAAGGGTTGTGTTAAACAGCGTGTTCTGGTATGCAATTTTGTATTTGTATGTTATTTACTGTACAGTATTAGATTGTTTTCAAGGGTGAACGTTGTGAGTAAGCAAAGGTGATCTAAGTAAATGTGAGTTTTGTATGCAGGTTTACTTATCTTTTAAGATGAGTGAAAAATATATGTTTGTGACAATGGAAAAAAGATTGGACATTTTAGAGCGTCTTAGCGTGGAAACAAAAAGATGATTAAAGAAAGAGATGTCAAAAGCTTATAAAATAATGATATATGTAGATTTTTAAGTGTTAATAATTAGTTTGTAGGGTTAATTTAACCATTGATAATACATTTGGTTAGTCCAGCCATTCTGTAGTACATAATTTACATAATTTCTACAGTAGTAAAATCTACAGAAAACCAACTACTACAGATCAGACGATTCATTCTTTATCACCTACTTAACCATAAAACACAGCTTACTCTCCATCCCAATGAGCGCAACTGATTACAACGACGAAGTAAATACTTCAAAACATAGAGTAGTCGACAATGGTTCTCTGATTGACAGACTGATAAATAAACAATGCAATAGAAACAATAACAAGCCACAAGATAAAAGTAAAAGATACGTCAGTGCTAACTACAGTCCTGTCTACTATCGTCAAAGAAAGACACCTACCCAGAACTAATAAAATGGACAAAACCGGAATTTATAAACTAAAATGTGACGATTATCCCAATTTTTACATCAGTCAGACTTCAAGAACTTTTTCTTCCAGGTTCAGCAAGGAACATATACCAAAGAAAAATTTCAAATCAGTGTACACAAACCACTTAATTTTTTCCAACCATAATTACACAGATATTGTCAATAATTATCTTTTGAATCAAACATCATTTACAACACCACTATTCAAATACACAATAAACAGACAACAAAGGAAGGAGATAAGGATAACATGGGAGTAGGGGTAGGGGTCAAGCTAACGACATGTGACAGGACAGTCGCGGCTCACCCTCAGCCGGAGCCGTATCACGTGTTGTTAACGTCTGGTCGACCAGTGCTAAATGTTTTGTGTTTCCGTGTGTTATGTGATTTGATACCTATTTATTATTAAACTTTTGACAAACTCCACTCTGAGGAATATCTAATGAAGACTACTTGACATTCTTCTGACCTGATTAGGTGCTCCATTCAAAGCATGAAACAGCTGTAATCTTAACAAACTACAAAGGATCGTTTCAACAGTAACAAGGTAATTTAAACCACACTGTAGTGGGCCAGTCGGCTAAAGTAATAAGTGTATACACAAGAGCAATTTTAATTTACATACAATATTTCTTAGAGCACAATTATTAATAATCAGTTAGTTAGTATTCATACATATGAAGTCAGAGAGAAAAACACAAACACACACACAAGGAGAGAGAGACTAAAAAAATACCATGACCTGGTAGAGAATCATCATCGGGCAGGGCCGGATTTCCCAATAGGCCCGGGCCTATGGGCGCAAGCTCACAGAGGGCGCACGGCCGAGAGGAAAAATATTTTTTTAATCTAAAAATAAAATTAATAGCCATAGCTTAACATATTTTGCGAGTTGATAAAAAAGAACTCTTGCCAATAAAGCATTACAATTATATATCTGTTACAACATTACGCATCAATTTCGTTACAACATTGGTAACGAACATTGGTTATACAGGAGTAGGCTGTAGGGATGTTGTCAAGCGCCCGAGCGGTACGGGTCGTATTGCCACTGTAATCTTTGCACTGCCACTATGCTGACTCGGCGCTACTGATCGGAGTGATTAGGGGCGCATGCGTACTAGACACCATTACCACCCTCACCTCATAATCTTTTGATCAGTTTATCTGCAGGGTTAAGTTAAAATATATAATACGTTTTGTTGAATATCTATTAAAAATACGATAAGTTTATCTTTAAAATTCAATAACGAAAAAATATTTATCTGAGTTTGCAACAGGTTTTAGAAAAATTAAATCCCCTCCAAAGAAACCATTAATGGTGTCATTTTCTGCTTTTGGCTTAGACCTAAAGATAATTATGGTCGGCGGGACTATTGCTTTGTTTTGCTTTGCAAATATAACCTGGATGCAGTACTACCATAGATTAACCATAAACTCAAGTCGACTTTTTATCATATTGTTAATTCTAAATATAGTTTTTAATGTGTAGTTCATATGTGTTGGTGACACTGGAAGTTACTTTTCACGTAATTTTGTTTCTATTATTTTTTGGATAGTTCTTTGTTGTGTGTTTTAATTTCTTGTAATATAACCTGGGGACGACCTATTGTTTATGATTACATCATTTTATTTTTGACAAACAAGCATTAAATAGCTTAAATAAAAATAATTGTTTTCAGCTAATCCCTAAGGATCACAAATCTACTAAAGGAGTATGTTTAATCTATGGTATCACGTACTGTTATGGAGTTCATGTTTTGGGGCCTGAAATCGGAATCAATGGATATGCTTTTTTGCAGAAATGCTCTGTGGGTTGGATTGTTTTGTTTCAGTCCCACAAGCGTGAGCATTTGCCAAAAGCATAAAATTGACAAAAGTGTTGTTGTGTTGTGTAATACGGCATTTTGTTAAGGCTAACCAAGACAATTCTTCAAAAAACTTGCAATTATAAAATTCCGACGAGGAGTGGTGTTCAAGCAATTAACATAGGCCTAGATGCATGATATAGTTTTTAATAAAGGTTTGTAGGAAAGAAACTGTGACCAGACTAGGGGGCGGAAAAATTATTTGGGCCTAGGGGCGCGAAAATGCTGAATCCGGCCCTGTCATCGGGTCAGTGGAGAAGTGTAGATGACCGAACTTAATTAACCTTATGCGAGTGGGGATATGGGAGACATAAGACCTTGTGGTGGACAACGTGCATCTGTCATATCTGCCACTGATACTACGTCACAAGAATAATTATAGATCAGGTTCAAAATGGCAATTCTGAATTAGGGAAACGTAGGAGTTATTATGTCAGATGGACTCAACCTCATATGGAGTGTTTACAGATTCCTAAAATCCATAACAATGTTGATTATTATGTAACAGTATAAATTTGTAACATTAGGAGTTGGGGCAACCAAGATTTGTAAAGAATTCACTTTGAGAGCATTGCAAGGAGTAGATATATTTAAATACAATATTTAAATATATGAGTGAAATAAGCAGGGTTTCTTTATTTTTTCTTTACAAATAAATGATATCATCGCGTGATTTCTTGGTACTGTTTGTGTCTGTGCGATTCACTGAAATTGTTTAGATTATAAGAAATTCTATTATTGTTGTTATTGTTGTTGTGTATTGTGCTGTGATTAATTGTCAATCGTTTTTCGTCACCGTGAAATATTTGTTTTGTTAAAGTGAGATATGTTATTGTAAATTGAATTATTTTCCTAGCGAAAAAATGCACCGACAATTTGGGCCTGGGTATAATACAACTGCGAATGACCGACGTGACCGTATGTCAAGGAGAAATTTAGGGGAATTAATCGATTTAAATGCAACGATCAACCATAACAATGAAATAGTTCCACCAAATGACAATGGAGCTAATTTAGGTAGACAAAATTCCGATTGTCGTTTACCGATCGTAAACGATGACGAACCGTCGCCAATTAGACAAAATTCCAATAGTTGTTTAATGGATTTAAACAACCACGAATTGACTGAAATGCTATCAAGTACGTCGAATACAAATCAAAACAACAGTCATGCCAATAGCTCATCGTATGTGGATATTCAACCTTCGAACGAGCGTGTGAGAGAGATAGAGATATTGACTGCACAACAACGCGCGTCGTTTCCTGTAGCGACTGGTTCACTGTCTACTGTTGCCCCGGCCAGTGCCACTGTACACCGACACACCCTCCCTGACCATCCACATATGCCACGCGTTCGCACTCCCACACAACCTGACACTCACACATACACCCACCATGACACACACGTACACGCTCACACATACAATGTCAGTCAACCACTTTCCAAAACTGATCAAATTGTGGTAATCGAATTAATTAATAAATTAAATACAGTCGACGGCACAGATGAACTTGAATTAATTTCATTCCTCAAAAATATCAAGCCAATATTTGATATTTCTCCGAATTGTCACACAGAGATCATTAAACTCATCATCCCTAAGGTCAAAGGTCAAATGTTCCAATTATTTTTAGAAGCAGTATCAAGTAACGTACGTTGGAATATCTTACATGACGAGATATTACACAGATTTATTCCGTCAATTAGGCGACGAGAGATTGCATCGTTTGAGTTAGATCGACCACAACAACCGAATGAAACTTTTTCAGAATACGTCGATCATATCATATCCATCGCATTTGCTTTAAAATCATCAATGTCAGAAGGCGAAGTAATTGAGATTGCGTTGACAAAATGTAATCCAACTGTCCGAAGTCATTTTTCGTTTGGACAAATGCCGCAAAGCCTGTTCGAGCTGAAATCATTCGTCAATCGAATCACTAGTTCAATGCGAGCCCAAGAGAGGTATTTTGGTGATGCAAATCGACGGCCATTGATTAATTCGTCGTCTAGGGTTGTAAATCAAACTCGACATAATCCGACTACGTCGTCAAACGATCTACGAAATAGACCCAGGGAAAGGATCGTAAAATGTTATCGTTGTCAAGGAGAAGGCCATATCGCTAGGAATTGTAGGGTGCTTTAAACTAGGTTCCGACGTTGTCAAGGTCAAATGATGTCGCACAATAACATCGACGCCCATTTTAAGCATTTATTAGAGTAGCTCTGCGAATATTAGAGGTCGCATGTCACCGGTGTAGGGCGAATAATATCTTTATCTTTTTCATAGCTTGGTATTTAGCATTAGGTGAAAATTTGTGCATACATCGAAATGATCGTAAAAGTCAAAGAATTCGCCGAAATGCAGTTGAGGAGTGTTTTATTTAGGTTTAAGTCGATTCAGTTGTGATTACCGAAATCAGTTGATGCGTTCGTGATGGGATTCGGCCTGCATCGAAATGATAGTAAATGTCGAGTTCCTAATCGATTCGTAAGCTGTTGTGATGGTTTTCATCAATTGAATCAATACGCCAGCTTGATAATAAAGAATTGATATGCTCCGCATTCGGAAAAAACCGTGTTGTGAAAATTCCAATCGGTCAGACAAGAAGCTGCGAAATAATGTTTTTAATGTTCGTTCATGTGCAAAACCGTCGGAATCAATGTTTGGAGTGTCAAAATGTAAATGTGTGTAATTAAATGTTTTGTGTCGACCATGTTTTGTTAATGTTTTAGAAGTAACAACATGACGTTTCTCAATTGAATGAAGTTACCATTTAGACTAAGATGAGAAAATATTTGAATTACAAATGAGAACGCAAAACAAGTTTTAATTAAGGGCAGCAATTAGAAATAAGTTGTGAGTGAACAAACAGTGAGATGAATCGACGAGTGTTGTATCTGGTGATGCAATCGAGGAGGCCGAGGTTGGACAACACTGTTATCGCTGGTGCTACTGATAGCATTGTTGAGCGCCCGCCCAGCCCTCCCCGCTGACCTACTAGAGCCACTGCACCTGTGCACTCACCACAACAATGGACTACTACGAGCCCAGCTGTTCTCCGCTTCTGACATCACGCTCTGCTGATTATCACATGGTGGCACATCAAAGTGTCTGTTTTGTGCGTGAAACACCGTTGCGTGGTGTCAAGGTGTGGTGAATACTGGCCCTTTGTCACAAGAGTCCACTTAAAAAAAAAAAAAAAAAATTGTTGTTACCATTATTTAAATTGTTGTTGCCTTATTGTTGATTGTAAATTGTAATTGTGTTTATGTGTATTGTCGTGGTCCACTGGCTAGACCAAAAATGCTCCGAGGTAGTACGATAGGTTGGACTGTCCTAGGCCGATCACGGATCATTTTTTTCTGCTAGGGGGCATTTTGTACCGATTTTGTTGAAAAAGGCAACAAATCAATACAAGTTAACGCGAAGAACAGTCAGCTGTTTTGAACAATAGATCAGTATAGACCAGAATGCACCACGCACTAAAAGAGTAGAGGGGATAGGTCTAGTCGGATGGTCATTTGCTTCCACCAGCCCCAGTTCGTTTCCTAGCTCCTGTGTAACTAGTTCAGTAAAGCCTTTTGTCCGTGCAAATTAAATTCATCTCGCGGCGTTTGGTCGGATAAATTTTCATTTCCTCGAAATCGTTTAACCTATATCCCTAAGGGATATATTTGCAACGCGGTTGGAAATTAGAATCAGTTTTGAAATTCAAAAAGTGTCAAAAGTTTGTTTTAACCGGCCAACGAAGTCCGCCATTTGAAAATTCACGTTCGTCAGGCAAGTTCAAATTGATCGCGTTTTTGAATAGAATACCGGCTAGTTACAATTCCCCATCCCTATCCTTCAAGTAGTGTTTGTGTTTAGTGTGGACGTCCGAATTTGTAAGTAATTTGTGTTATTTATTTGTTAAATTTAGAATTCAGTGAGTCGCACATTGTAATTTTCCTGTCATATTTTGTTATTTCATGTCAAATGATCACATGGTTTCCAGGTTCGAATTCAAGTCACTGATTTTTGTATCCATTTATAGTGTAATAATCTGTAATATTTTCTAAGCTGTGATAATCAAATAGTATTAAGAACAAATAGACGAAAATGTTTTTTTAGGGAAATTCAGAGTTAATTAATAAGATTTTCATAGTGTTGGAATTTTTACACAGAGTCATTATCAATTTTCATTGTTGAGTAAATGGTACAGTTCTTTTAAAGAGTGTCACAGTCAGTATCTTTTGGGGGAAATAAATTAATGTCAGAGGAGGGAGCAGGTAGCTGGTTCGATTGATGCGGAAGTGTTGTCGGAGGTTGTGTCAGTTTGAACATAGATGAACCGCCAAAGTACCAAATTAGCTATAAAATAATAAAGCAACATTCTAATAAACATTACTACGATTGAATACAATATTGTTTAATCAGTTGGACTGCGAGACGACCTTCGTTTTTTAATCGTTGGCCAACGAAAAGGATTTGCTTGGTACTGGTCATCTCAAAATTAAATTAAATACCACTCTTCCGTTAACACTTTCGTGATCGGTGTGAAACCGCACCGTACCTCCCCTTTGATAAATTCATTCAATCGTTTCAATAATTTCCAACTGATTGTGTAACTCAAGGTCATTTTGATTATATAAAACACAAACAGCAACTGTAAATTGAAAAGTGTAATTATCAAATTCTGTGCAATAAATTCAAATTGTTACTCATTTTATAGTTCTCAATAACCTTGGTAAATCATTATTAGTAGTATTATTCAAACATTGAAATAAAGGTAATTCAGTAAATCATAGGCCACTACAAAAGATTCACCTTTTAAGTGCAACACTAAATAATAGTGTAGTAGTGAGCAAATTAAATTCAGTGTAGATTAAGATTGGTTATTATTTTGAAATCAAAGGTATTACAGTCTGGAAGAACTTCAAACAGTACCAAGAACGTCCCCTAAGGACCTTTGGGGAGTATTCTTATTTTACAGGGCCCACACAAATATTTCTTTAACATCAAGCTTCCACTGCCAAGCTCTGTTTTGTATTTTTACTTCCAAGTTCTTCCAACCCAGGGGCAACCAAGATTTGTAAAGAATTCACTTTGAGAGCATTGCAAGGAGTAGATATATTTAAATACAATATTTAAATATATGAGTGAAATAAGCAGGGTTTCTTTATTTTTTCTTTACAGAGTACTATATGTGTGGTCCATGCTGTCTATTAGCCACAACCTGCTGATGCTAATACAACACTTAAATGCGGCTACAACTTTTAGACCTGGAATAAATTATTATGCGTCTTAAAAAGTATAGAATCCAGAAGTAGCACAATAGGCCTACCTGTCTTGATGTTGATGCAACAGAGGTTTCGGGTTGCATTGGTTTTGCAGAAATTATGGCACTAAAAGTATTATCATCAGTTTGGTGGTGGGTTAGGAGGGGAGAGTTCTTCTATTACTTCAACGTCGCTGGCCGAATCAGACTCTCCACCAACATCTTCAAGCCCCGATCTTATCCAGTTGACGTAGCTCTAAAAATCCAGACAGAAAATTTTACCATTAATAGATTCTAAGAAACCCACTGGAACTTCTATTAACTGTCACTATAACAGAATAGGTGGATTGTAGACATTCACAGATAAATGGGTAGTGATTGTCTAAGTTAACAATAAGGTTACTGTAATACAACCAATGAAACTCCAGCCAAACTAATGTTTGGTAGAGTATTGCAAACTACATTAGATTGCAACGTCCTTCTGTTAGTAAAACGGTTTTGTCAAACCAACACAAACAAGTTGTAAACAAAGGGGGCAGTCAAACTAGAGAACTGTCAATAGGACAGCCTGTTTTAGTCCATGATTACAGGGGAAGAAATAAATGGACACAAGGTGTAGTGATTAAAGTGTTAAGTCCTGTATCTTATTTAGTAAAATTAGACTCAGGTATTGTATGGAAGCGCCATATTGACCAGCTGGTAGGGTTAAACACTAAGGTAAATTTGAATGATCAACAGAATGATATTGCTAGAGAGGTAGTGTTGCCTCCAGCTGAACACATGTTTGACCAGGATGTGGGTAACAATGCTCAGTCAGATGGTCGGGCTTCACCCATGAGACTGGAAATGCCGAGTACACCTCGTACTCCAGGACGTAGTAAACGTAGTAGTATGCGCTCTTCGCTTACTCCACCGGAAGTGACCTTTACATCACCTGTACGATCAGCTGATCGACCCAAACAAACATTGCCATTGAGGCGTTCTGCCAGAGAAATAAAACCTACTGAAAGGTTGAATTTGTAAATATTTATTTCTGTGTTTTGTTCCAATTTTATCAAGGTTGCTTGTTTTAATGTTTATTGTTTTGTCTTATTTGATTGAATCATAAAATATTGTTTTATAAAAAAGTGTTTTTGTTTTAGGTTATTCAATGATTATTCAATTGGTTTGATGTGTTAATAAAATTGGCGTATTTTAAGAAAAAATAATTTTAAACTTAAAGGGGAGGAAATGTAGTGTATACAATAATGCACCATAATGTTGCCATTTTTACGATATTTAGATTTGTGTTATAAAGAGTTGGCAATATATTTTGCATTGGTGTCCTGACTGCGATCAGGCGACTGTGACGTCATATCGTATGATTTCAATAAAGCTCCCGGATTGGCTACAACCCATCACGCCACTTTTCCCTCCACGTTTAACCACCGATCCAAAAGTTTCCTTGCTCTCCAGTCCTCAAGATTCCAGCAAACCGTAAACATGTAGTTGGCCGGGTTTTATTTAATTCCCCAAATGGTGTTTTTATTTCAATCATTGCACCCCAAACGTTCCAAGACCTGGAATAAAATTATTATGCGTCTTAAAAAGCATAGAATCCAGATGTAGCACAATAGGCCTACCTGTTTTGATGTTGATGCAACAGAGGTTTGGGGTTGCATTGGTTTTGCAGAAATTATGGCACTAAAAGTATTATCATCAGTGTTTGGTGGTGGGTTAGGAGAAGAGAGTTCTTCTATTACTTCAACGTCACTGCCCGAATCAGACTCTCCACCAACATCTTCTAGCCCCGATCTTATTCGGTTGACGTAGCTCTAAAAATCCAGACAGAAAATTTAACCAATAATAGATTCTAAGAAACCCAGTGGAACCTCTATTAACTGTCACTATAACAGAATAGGTGGATTGTAGAAATCCACTGATAAATGGGTAGCGATTGTCTAAGTTAACAAGGTTACTGTATTAGTTAGTACAGTTTTATTTTGAAAAAAAAGCATTATGATTTATAGTTTACACTCCTAAAAGATACAACTCATTTTTAAGCTTGAGAGTTGATTAAGCAAATATAATAAACTACCTCTTCTAAGGCTTTGTATAATATACATTTATACTAAAGCTTTACATGATGGTTAATGATAGAAAATTTAAAAACGTTCCTTTTTCATGTCCCTGGCCTTTTACTTCGTAGATACTAGATTTGTAGTTTATTAATATGTGTTGTGTTTTAATATTTTTTGGGACGGGGGCAACATGTTACACACATTTATTTGGTTTTAAATAGGTTCTAGGAATTTTTTTCGTATTTTTAAAGTCTCGAAATTCACGACCATGACGTGTCCCTAGGGTACATTTTCCAACTTTCACGCTGTTTTTAGACTAATTATTCATGCCGAAATATATAAAGCCATATTTTTATGTCATCAATGGTTATTAAACTTACAAAAAGGAGCATATTATAATTTTATTGTCATTGCAAATTGCAAACTGACTACCATGACAAAATAAGTCTGTCCCTCGATTTGGCGTCACGACCATTTGGGAAAAAATTTCAACTTTGGAGCACGACAGTGGCAAGCCTGGCGTCGATGGAGTTAGTTGGTTTTAGAGACTAGTTCGGGGTGTACGTCAGGATTGTAGTGCCGGTCGTTTCGAGTTGAAAGGAGGAATTACAAGATTAATAAAAGAAAGGTTGTGTTTTTTGTAATTTTGGTGTGTCCATGACCGTACGAAGTCATTCGATGAAGTAGGCATGGTGTTAATTTTTGTTTATAAGATATTTCAATTGCTAGATTAACCTAGAAGTCCACTTTGTATCCTCGAACATGAGGTGCAGGGCAACCGCCAGAACAGAGCCAAATAACACGTAATTTCACGACCAAAGTTTCACGACCATCGCAGGTTTTTTCACGACCAATCCAGCCTTATGGATTATAGTGTGTTTGGTCGTGACAATAACTTTAATATAATTGTAATTTGAACAGTTTAGTTCAATTGAAACACATATTTTTATTATAACTAACAGTATAGTTGAAGGATTGTTTAGTAAGAATTAGATTTTTTTAGAAAATTCACGACCGTACCGCTTGTCCCTGACCATCACGTTTATGATTTCTATCATAAAAATTTCAAAAATTAAAATATCGTCATATTTCAATGTTTTATACACAAAAGAAGCACACCTCTATACAAACATAACGATTGTTCGGGTCTCAGGTAAGTTTTTTCGGAGTTATACAAACTTAAAAAGATTTTATCGGCTTTTTTTCAATTTTTTGAGTTTTTTATTTTTTTCTAGAAAGACCAAATATACCAAAAGCTCAGTGACCTTTTTAATGTATAATGGTCATAAAAGTAAATTAGTTTATAGCAAAACATAGTTATAAAAATAATATTAACTATTTTTAATATTCATTTAAACGTCTGTTATGGTCGTGACAGGATTTTGTGTTTTTCCACTAAAGATGTTCTTTAAAAAAAAACTACCAAATATATTGCGTTACCATGGACATTTTATGAAACTTCAAATGTTAATGAAATAAAAAAATAATAAAAGTTTTGAAAAAAGGGGGAAAAAAATTTGCAAAGTGCTTTTCTTGAAAATGTACGTTTTTAAATTTTCACTCTAATATATATGTAAAATGTTAGAATGGTGATCAATTTGATCAGTCATCATCATAGAGACTGGGTAAATTTAAAGGTGAACCTTTGATTTTTTTTACTGTTAGGAATTGTCTCCTTCAATATAAAAATGTATTTGGCAAGAATGTACTAACTCTAAAATGATAAGTAGAATTATGTTTAGGCCTATGCTACTTGCCTTGACTGCTCTACTGTTACCGAGCTGCTCGATTTTCTTGAGATTGTCATCAAAATTGCCAGCTGGGTAAAGTCGTTGGGTCCATATTTCCATACCTTTCATTAGGTTGTCATAGTCTTGCTTGGCTCTGCTGGCCCTTCCACTCAGTTTTATTTTTGACATAGACATATATGTATTCATATCAGCCAGACCACGTGGACCCATAAGTCTAAGAAAATTCAATAGTTTGCGATATTTTAAAAATTGATTACCTGATGAACTACTGGTCTGCTGGGCCCTGTTTCATAAAAATACTAGTCTTACTAGTCCCGTATTTACCTGTCCTACTAACTAGTGTTTCATACAAGTTTTTCTACCACTAGTAAATACTAGTGTATTTTACTAGTCGTGTGATCAACTTTACAAGTGAACTCTCAACACTTATTTATAACCTCAATTACAGCTTTTCTGACGCTTCATAAAGGATTTAAATTTTTTTGTAATTGATACTAAAAATAAATAGCTAGAAAGGCATTGTATTCTTTTGATTAATATAGACATATAAGTAAAATAATAACATATTATTTATCGAACCGCAATAATTTATGTCCATCAATGAGCCCTCTGCCGGGGTCGCCGTAAAAACGGTCATTGTTAGTAGCCGGTTGAAGTTGTGGCGCTCAATAGATTGGTGGAAGTAAATCTGTTGATGCCGCATTCGCTGTGATTTTCATAGTTTATTTTTTATTTTTACCGTACCTATAAAATTAAGCTCACCATGAGCAAAGAAAAGAAGGGTCAAGTTTTGAATCTAATTAAATCGTCTAAGAACAATTTGTTTTGAACTTTTTCAAGTACCCTGGCAAAACAGCAAGGTGGATGAAAAGAAGAAGTTTTTTTTAATGTGTTTGGCCCTCGGACCGCTGAAGGACGACAGCAAAAACTATTCGTATATTCGAGACACTTTCTGGCCCAACATTAAAAAGACTACTTTGGTAAGTACCAAGTTTATTGTTTTAGGTGTTCGTCCTATGTCCTAACTCAGGCTAGGCTCAACAGAGCCAAATTATACTTGCAAAAAGAACTTAATAATTCATTTTTACAAAGATGTGAGTAATTAAAAATATTACTCTTTTAAAAAATACCACCCTACTACAAATAGTACAGGTGTAGAGAGAGAGGTTGGTAGAAAATGGCAAGTATTTACCAGTGTAATTTACAAGAGTAAAAATTTTATGAAATACACTTGCTGTCTCTACTAGTAAAAACCACTAGTAATACTAGTCCCTACACTCCTGTAGTCGGGCTCGTCCTGCCTGTTGTGTACGACTGACATTTTGTGAGGCATATCCTCGCAGTGGCGTTGCTTGGTTAAATTCCAGGGGGGGGAGAAGCTTCAAATTTCCCAACTGCCTAACATAGATTTCCCAACTATTTTTTTTTAGAAATCAATTTCTGTACCGGTACTATTTTTAAAAATCTACAAATTATTATACTACACTGCAGTAACATTCAATTCAGTAGTTATAAACTCGCATTAACAAAACATAGCTAGTTTTACATCCTATACAAAATTACTCAATTTCTAAAACTTCTACCAATTCATAATGAAATTTTATGACTTCAAAAAGCTTGAACAAGTAATGTTTCGAATCCAAAAAACTTTAAAAACCATTGTGGTAGCAGACGTAGCAGTGTAAAATTTTAGTGATATAAAATAAGCCTCAGAGTACAAATTAGTGGGTATAGAAAATATATTTTATTACAAAATAATGAAATGAAAATACTTTTAGAAGTTAAGATCAACATTTTAACTTTCATAAAACTTACAGCTAGGGTAGGCCTAAACAAGTTTGTAATGATGAAATATTAATATCAGTGTTGTGAATAATATTACTCTAGCCTAGAAAGGAATAAACCTAAAGTAAGACTCGTATTAAATAAAAACGTTCAACTTGGTTGATAATAAACTTATACATACAATAAAAATGTTAACCTTCATCTTCATCAAACTAGAACTTAGACAAAAATCAAACTTAGAGTGAAAGTCAAACATCAAATTTTAGGTTATGTTTTGTCCACGTAGATCTGTTTCAGAGTGATTAGTTGATTCATTTTTGTAAATCCTTAATTAGGAGTGATAAATAACTTGTGTAGATTTTTAAAATATATTCAGAGAATAAATATTCCATTTAGTTTATTAAAAAATAAGAGTTTTAAAGGTAATACCGATACACAAAACCTATGTTTAATGTTATTTTAATCTGCTTATTAGCAAGTACTCCGGTCAGTTAGCCTGCTCCAAATACCACGAAAAAGGTATAAAATATATTTCATGTGACTGACGTGAAAAATATTTTTGAATTTCTTGTAAACACTAACAAACAACATAGGCTAATTGAACAGAAGAGCTACATTGCTTGCACTTTCAAAATTCAAACTTGCAGACGAATCATTCAGAATAATCAACACAGGACAGGATCAAGGTACCCAACATGCGTCCAATAAGGAACAAAATTTCTCGTAAACGAAATTCCAACAAGCTTTACCGCTAATTGATTATTGATTTCTTAAAATAAGGCGTGTTTAGCCATGGTTTAGCCTTGTTTAATCAAAGTTAAATTAAATCAAAGAAGCGTCAAGTTTATTTGTCCAAGTCAAAGAAATTTTTCCCTTTGATGGATTTTTGCAAATATTTAAATTTTGTTTAGTTTAAAAATATATTTTTCTTGTATCCGACTTCCCAACTGTCCCAACTCATGGCAAGGAAATTCCCAACTTTTCTCTTTCCCAGATTCTAGGGGGGGGAGGCTCCCCCCCCTTCCCCCCCCAAGGCGACGCCCCTGTATCCTCGGCTCTGGAAGTAGCCTCATCCTGGGAGGTGAAAAACGGGGCAAGTAGCCCCCAAAGGGGAGGTAACTGCTCGGTGTCGGAATCGGCATTTCAAGTAGGTCATAGTTATGGACGACTGGGCAAGCCAGCCTCTTTGGGTTTACCCAAAGTGAGAGTCCCCAGTGACATTCCCTCATCCAGGTTGTGGGGGGTGTTCAGCTCTGCAAGAGGTGGAAGTGCGCCACCAATCTATCACCTGCCTGTAGCTATGATCATTTGGGCTTCGGCCCGCTTGTTGATGTGCGACTGGCATTCAGTGTGGCAAATCCTCGACTTTGGAAGTAGCCTTCCTGGAGGTGAAATCGGGCGAGTACCCATTAGCTCACAGGGACACTCTAGGGGAACGTAACTTTCCGCAGTGTGAGGGTAACGGCTGGGCGCACTCCATCAGCCAATCCCTGTCTCTGAGACCGGAAGGTATGGTTATCTAGAGTGTGGGGGGTTCTCCCTGGAACCTCAATTGAGCAAAGGGTGTCGCCACCTTTGGTGGATAGGTTCATCCGGGTGGGACCCACTTCTATTCCTGCCTCCTTTTGGGAAACCCTGATGGCCTGGCAGTGATGTTGGGCTTGATGGACAAACGAAGCAGATCGGGTGCTGGGTTCAAGCCAGCTGGGGGTGTTCAGGGATCTATCGCCTCGGTCACCTCTGGTTTCCCAGCAACTGGGTAAGGCCTCGATCGGGTAGTGGTGTAAATAGGTGGTTGGGGGTTCCCCCATCAGCTTGCTGGTGGTCCCCTTCTTCCTGGCTTTGATGGCGGGTTCTGCCTGTCAGGGATTGGATAGGTCCCGAGTGTTGCTTGCACTAAATGCGTCAGGGCATTCCACTATGGTCCTTCTGGGTTTCGTACCTGGGGGAACCCAGGTGGAGTGACGCTTAAACAAGTAGCCGGTATCCCTGGGTAACCCTCTCTCCGAAGGGTTGCTTCGGCAGCCGGTGAGCCTGATGACCTTAAGTCATCCTCCCATGGTGTGCCAAAGGTCGGTGCACATGCTTCGGCCTACATCATGGGGCCCGGGTATGTTTAATTATAGGTACCGGGTTTGCAGTCAGGGAGCTTCTGGCTCTTATGACAAAACGAAATGGAAATGGAAATGGGGAGTCTCTACACTAGTAACTAGTATTTTATACTAGAAAGTTTTTTTAAACGTAGGGCTGGTATACTGGTCTGGATGATTGTTAAATGACACGAAAGCATTGTTACAGTATAAGTCGCATAGGAAAGCTTGTGATAGCTGCAGTTATAAGATGCAGATATATTTCAATACAGTTTTACGCTTGGTATATCTGAAGCTATGATTCATCTGACCAAAAGCTGTTTCTAAGACTAAGAATTCACCCAAACACTATTTACTTATACTAAAAAATTAACGACAAACATTTCTGTCATTTAAAATTTTTGTAGAATATTAATTTATTTCTTATTTGGTCAGTTTTTAAATATGCTAAAACAAATGCTATTTGTTTTGGTATAAAAGCTTAGACATATCCATTAAATAAATAGAGAAGTTTGGCATCACGACAGCAGTTGAAGGTTATTCATTCCAAACGGTAATAACCAATACGGTGAATAATAATTAGTAATATGGCACAAGTGTACAAGATGGCTACGATTTGTGGACTCAGAGGTTGTTGAGTTTGGGGGTTGTCAAAAATTATCCTATAATTTTAAGTGCGGTTCTCTGTCAGCCGTTGACTGTCGAGTTACTCAGACTGGCGAGTTTGTGAAGTTTTAGTGAAGGCCTTAATTTATTTCCATCAAAATAAAGTAATAAAAAAAAACGTACAAAATTCACTGAAACAAATAGTATTTAAACTTTCAAAATGCACAGTTATACAAATGTACTCGGTCACAAAAGTGCTATACAGTTCTACAATAGGTAGGCTATATTCACCACACTTCCTCCTTAGTATTTTTTTTTCTTTTTCTTTTTTTTTCCTAAGGACGCTAGGCACGAGCCTGGGATTGTTTTTCACATTACTTCAGGCTAGACCTAGGGGTTGCGGCATTATCACTTAGATAAAAATCCATTGGTGACTTGGCGGGGATCGAACCCGGGACCTCAGGGACTGAAGTCCCGCGTTCTAACCACTACGCCAGCTCGCTCCCCACACTTCCTCCTTAGTATGTAAGCATCACATTTAACATTCTTTTATGTAAATATAGAATTTATTTGGTGATAAACTCTTTTAGTGCTTATCTTACATGTTGAACTTTACTTTCTTTTTTGCTTACGAAAATTTGAACAACTATAGAAATTTAATTTAAATATAAATCTAGTACTTATATAAATGTTTATTTTTATACATTCAAATTTGAATGTACATTGCAAGTATATTTCCCAAGTGTTATTGAAAAATTATTTAAGGATAGTAGCTACTGTCGCTAGCTAGCCTCAGAGTATCTACCCACTTCAAACCACTTTTTCAGAATGCCTATAAGAAATTACAAATAAAATTAAAAACCGTGTTTCAATTTTAAGAGCTTTACACTTTGTGGATTAAAAAAAAAAACTACACCAGTGTTTGGGGCACAGCAAACAATAATAGCCAGATTTTAAATAACTTCATTTTAGCTTTTTAGAGGGTCACAAAGAACACTATAGATGTCAAAAATACATTAATCAGAACAGAAGACAAACAGAAAACAATGTTGTTCATTATAATACCTATGTTGTGACTAAGAGACAATTTTTCTATGTTTGGTTTAAAGTAGGGTGATCTTCTAGTGAAAGAGGTCATAACCCAGGTAACAAAAAAAGCTTGAGAAAGGTTTGTCACAAACCTTTTTTGTCAAACCTTTAAACTTGCTACAAGTGTATAACGGCAAGCTTGTACACTTGGGGCAAGCTTGTAGCAAACCTCCTAGTTCCCATCAGACAAGCTTGCCACAGGCCTTCTGATTAAACTTGTCACAGGCCTTCTATACAAACTTGTCAAAGGCCTTCTGATTAAACTTGCCACATGCCTTCTGGTTAAACTAGCCACACACCTTATGTTTAAACTTGACACAAACCTTCTGTTCAAACTTGTCACAGGCCTTCTGTTTAAACTTATCACAGGCCTTTTATTAGAACTTAGAAACTGTAACAGATCTATTTTGTTCCATAAAACAAATTAATAAATCATTGAAAATATAGCTCAGATAAAAATGAAGCACATTATGTTTATGTTTCATAGTAATGTATGTAAAATAAATTAAATTTTGTTTGGCCAACAAAACTTTTTACTTTGCCAGATAGAGAATGATAGGTTTTAAAAATAGACTTGGGACTGTAGGCTAATTAGAGATAAATGTGTTGGATCCTGTTTGAAAATATAAGTAACTAATTACTAACTAAAAGCCAAAATAAAGCACTGAGCAATAAATAAATATGTTTTATGACAACTGTTCATTTCATGGTAGAATACAATCATTTTAAGAAATGTAGGCTATGGGTTTCAAAAAGGTATTTTACTTAAAAATTATTTTTGTCAAATGCCTACAAACTAACCGTAAGATAGCTTTGTAAGGTAAAGTAGGGCAATATCAGACTTGTTATCAGAAGTCTAATGTGCCCTAAATACAGCTTTCAGAACTAAATCAGTAGTTTAATTTTTACTCAAAGCAAATTTAATATAAATGCCTCTAATAGAAAAACTTGAATGTTATTAGAGGAAATGCTAAACAGAGCTAACTCCTCGGTTGAATTTAAATTGACTCCATATAATAGACCTAACACAGTACTGTATTAGTTACATAGCTTTACTAAGCTGTAATGACAAAAAATGAAACAAATTTATTCCTATACCTACAGTTGATTTCAAACTAATTGAGAAATTATCTTAATCAGAGAAGTTTTGACAATGGAAATCAAACAAAGTAAAAGTGCACTTAACATTTTATATTCTGAAAATATTTACACAGGTTTAAATTACAATTCGTACAGTATTCAGTCATCAGAACACTCTTCAGCAGCGGGTGTTGCTTGCTGTCTGTTAGACCTGAAAAACAGAAATTAAAAATATTTTGTTGTCTCAATAAAATTGATGTTTTGTAGTATTTTTTTAAGTTGCCATACATGTATTCCCTCAATAAATTATGTGACTTTGCCAAATTTATGGATTATAATTTCCTTTAGATCTGAAAATATTTATTATTCCTATGATGAGATAAATGTTTCAAATATTGCTTTGTGTGTGAGCCAATTATTTGCAAAACAACTATGGGCATGGTGTTCCAAATTTAATATATCTTTACTTAGGTTTCCAAATAAATTTAATTTTGGTCGGACTGAAATGAGAAAATAGAGGCTTTTTACAGTTTATAAAGTCTATATCACTATACCTTTTTCCATGACACTTGAAAAACTTCATACCGGTACTATAGGTTTAAACCTTTATTAGATGTTATAGCTTTCAGGGGTTAGCTTCAAAACATTTTAAAAGTACCTATGTTTGACTTTTTAAAGGAGTTCAAGTAAAAATTCAATAAATTTTAAACGTTTTAGAAATATATTTGAACATTGTAAAAAGTACAAACGCTAAAACAAAACAATAAATTGGACAACTGACTCACAACAGAAAACAATAAATAATTAACCAATCAGCTGATGATATTAAAATATAGAAAAAAATAGAATATCATTAATTTATACTAGATCTAGTATCATTAACTAATAAAACAGATGACTGGGAAATTTGAGACAGGAATGGGTGATGTTAATATTAGAGACGGTCTAAGACTAATGAATACTACCATTTTAGGCCCGGTTCACACAAGCGACTTATCTAGCTGACTAGGCTGTGACTAGGTAAGCCCGACTGGGTAGAGGACTACAGGATTAAATGGAACCGTTCACACAAGCGTAGGGCGACGACTAGCGAGCCGCGTTCGAGCTTGGTGTCCCAAACTATTGTCGGGCCCCGCTTCCAAGTCACTCATGGCAGCAACCCAGTCGCCCGCTCTAGCGGCTTAGCAGTATGGCCCCTATGGGAGCGTTCACACGAGCGATCGGTCGTCACGCTGCAGCTCGCATTCTTCCCTTTGTTCTCATTGTCGCCAGTGATGGATCCGAGTAACATTGATATCGATATTTGTATTGAATCAATGAAGCAACAACCGTTTCTTTGGAACAATTATCTTTATAGGCCTATTATTAGTATTACAAGTCCAAATATAGGAATAAACTAAATATAAATTTGTAACCGATTAATAGGTTTATAATATAATTTTATATTGACCCTATACACTCTAAACAATGATGTTTTTTCAACCAAACTTTATAATAGTTTAAATGATAGTTTGTTGGGTGATTCCAATGCAAATTTAGTTTTGAAATGATTCGATAATTGTTTAAAACATCGTTATTGTCCAAAACATCAATGTAAAAAAAAAAATTCACTTACCATTGACGCAAAAACATCAAATATTTCCAGAAATATGTCAACGTATCGAAAATATTGATGTATTGAAAACATCGATGTATTAAAAACATCGTTTATCGATGCGCATTCATTTACAACACACCTACGACCTAGTCCGTTGACATGTCGCTCGTGTGAACCGGTGTATCCTTTGGTCCGCTACCCATTCGGGCTTACCTAGTTACAGCCTAGTTAGCTAGATAAGTTGCTCGTGTGAACCGGGCCTAAGAAGCGAAATGCTCAGTCATGGAGAATAGTCAGCTTGGAATTTTGCCACCGAAATGAGCTTTGCGCGGCCGCACTTCTCTATCTTACTCGGTAAACTGACTTGGCCGCGCGTTCAAGATAGTCTACGATGCCGATTTCGCAAGAAATGAGACATTAAAGGTAAAAAACAATTGTTGCATACAATACCACTCTACATATAGGCTACATGTGGTTTTTTTTTCACACTCAGTGGGGTCTTAACTCAATATATAACTGAAATTCAAATCTAATTGACTAGACTAGTGCTGAAATAAACTTTCCATGCACAAACCTGAGGCCCATGTGGACAGGCAAATGTGAGGTAAAAAGGTTAAATAAACCCTGAATTTAACTGGTTCTATTAATGTTTTATAGGTATGGCTAATGTTTTTAATAGAGTTAGAATAATCTAAATGGCATTTTTACTAAGTACAATATCCAAACTAACAGAAGAACTTTGTACAGTTTCCAATGGCAACCTAAATACAGGGTGTCAATAGAACTCTTGGGGTTTTCAAATACATATCTTAACAGATTGGAAATATGAAGTTAATTCCTTAATAACAGTTCAACTCATTGTACCAACCAATTGTAAATTTTTGGTCAGCATTTGTTGGCAACACTGTGGCACATAAAATTTGAAAAAATCTAGAGCTGCAATGCCTTACGGAAAATGTTGCTATGGTGACGGGTGCTAGTAAATGAGGAGTTTTTTTATAAACGCCCTTTACTCATAATAATTTCTTATCACAAAGAAATAAGTACGGTACCGTAAATTGAAATAGGAAAAAATACCTCTTCATCAATCTGGGTGTGGCTTGCTGCAGCCACTTCTTGATTGAGTTCCTTCTTCATATTCTCAGCCGATGTTTCTCAATGTTTTCTCCTGACAGCATCTATAAATCAGAAAAAGGTGCACTAAACATACAAAATGAGTAAAGTACCAGAGCAAAAATACACCTGAAGCAGCAAACCTGCAGACTATCAATTCGTCTTAAACTGGATTTATGCTTAAAGATTTCCATAAAGCATATTTTGAATAAAGTTAGATCTAACTAGTAACATAGACAAAAAGAATTAAATATAGACTGTCAGCCGTGCAGTGGTTACCATAGGTTCTGGCACACAATGATGGGAGCGCCATGTAGTTACGTAGTGCGTAGGCCGTAACTGCATAGCGCTCCCAGCGGTGTTCGCCAGAACCTATGGTAACTGCAGCACAGCTGACGGTCTTTTTATATTTAATTCTTTTTGTCTATGCTAGTACTTAGGTTTTCTACTATGGGGAATGCAAAAATATGTTTTTTTGAGCAAATGTTAATATTAAGGTGAAATAGACTAAATAAAGTTGCTAAATTTGATCAACATAATATATCTACAAACTGTATACAAAAGCTCGCTCCGGCACATAGCCTATTTTTATAATATATGTAGCCCTACCTAATGTCAAGATTTTCCACAAATGGAGAAAGGCGATAATGATGTTCCGTTACTGTAGGGGGTATTCAGGATTTTTATGTGACCGCGGGAGACAATAATCTTTAGGCCTACATAACTTGATCTAAAGCAAAGTGACGTTTAAGCGTTTCGATGCTAGAAAATTTTTTGGAATGTTCCGAAAAAAATTATAGGCTAAGTAAGAATTACAGGAGAACCTTGATAAAAAGGCTCTCAAGGGGATTATAAAATAAGACTTGTTATCAAGGTTGTCTTATTATCGAGGTTTGCAATAACATGTGATTAGGGGTAAAATAAATTCTAGGGGATTTAAAAATGAGACTTGTTATCAAGGGTGACTTGTTATCGAGGGTCTTGTTACTTGTTATCAAGGTTCCACTGTATTTACTTATTTCGTCCGAAAAGTGCTAAGCTTGCCACGAGGGCAAAGTCTATTGTGCGAGAAAAGAATACGCATCATTTTGATAATAAGTAACTTAGGCCTAAGTTAACTTTTATCCTTACTCATCCAAAAACTTATTGCAGACGGCTCTATGTGAAACTGTAAGTACCCAGGGAGGGTAGGCCTATGTTTAGCCTAGTCCTTTTGATTGACTTAGTAGAGTCTATCAAGGCTAGCAGCCTACAGTCGAGGTGCTAATTAACACATGAGTTAGGTTAGCTAAGTAGCTTAAGTTATTATGGGACCCTAACATAACAAATGAACATGAACATTCCCAATAGCAAATTACTAGGTGTTTTGACACTTTGTGACAGAATAAAATGTGCTGCAGTTAAAAAAAAAAAATAAAGTAGGCCTAAAATTTATATCAGCCCTCAGGTTTATTGGGCTACCAATAATGAATCATTATTAAAACATTTCCTGGAAAAGTTTTTAACAAACACTAAATTGACTGCCAATTTTTCAAGTGATCAAGTGAAAACAGATTTTAAAAAAGTTAAGAAGGTATAAGATGTGATAAATGTACATCTGATGTACATAAATCATAAATCAAATAGCCTAGGGCAGGCCTTTTAGCTAGGTACCGGTAAGACTTTTGTGAGTTATGTCTAGACTAGGCCCAGGCTCTAAATCAAACGGTTGATGCTTAAATCATTATATTAATAACTTATAAACTTAAGTTAAGTTGGCTGCTTTAACTTATTTAAAATTACTGATTAACTTACTGCTAAATCTAGGTTATTCTACTCACCTGAAAATCGCAGTAGGTTTCAAAGTTATCACCGAGGAAAACTACTAATTAACCAAAAGCACTTATAAATTTACTTAGGGCTGTATACAAACTTTATAAACTTAAAAATTTAAACTTAACGCGAAATATAAACTCAAAACTTAAGGAAAAATAAACACTTAACCGAAAACAAGAAAGAACAAGCGCAGACGCCAGACGGCCAAACAAACACAAATAAAATGGCGGTTGTTTTGTTGTTGTGTAGTAGACTGACTAGCGCCGCTAGCGCTGCGATGGATGAAAATTACAACTACGTTGCTTGTCGTGATACACCTTCCACGAATTGGCCCCAAGCTGTTCCCCGTAAGCCTTCTTCACAAGCGTGCCACAAGTCTGGCACAAGTTGATATAAAAAGGCCTTTCCAGACAAGCCTTTGACAAGGCTTGCCGTAAGCTTACGTGTTACCTGGGAAGTAAACAGTTAAAATTTTCAGTCATCTTTTACTCAACACTTGCCAAATTCAAAGCTAATTGTCTAGAAATGTCTCTTTGGCTGCACTTTACTTTAGGTCCTACACTCATTCGAATGAAAATATCAATTATTCGATTGTTTCATTCAATATATCGTTTAGTTATTTAGGTTAGGTTAACCTTACCTAACTAACCAAACGATATATCGAATGAAACAATCGATTAATTGATATACCTATTAATTGATATATCGATCGATATTTTCATTCAAATGAGTGTAGGAACTTAAGTAAAGTGCAGCCGTCTCTTTAATAATTGTTTAGAGCTGATTTATAACTCCTATGGCAATTTTAAGTTTATAAGTTTTGTATATCTTGAGAAGTTGCAACCTTTATAGAGATTTAATGGGTAAGTAGATAACAGAGTATACAACTTATAAATGTAGCCCATACAAGTTATATTCGTTTTAGTCTGCAGTTTGTGCTTACCTCTCAGCATTCAATACAGGTCGATTTCTCTTTTTCTTCCTTGTTGTTTTTGGTTTTTCATTTTGTTTTGTCTTATTAGCATTCTCATCTCTACTCCCTTCGTCTAGTGACAAAATTAACAATTAAACATTAATATTTTTCATTAGGGAGGTGTCCAACCCCTGGTATTGTATCTAAAGTTGACTTCAATTAGGAAGCATCATTAATTGATTGAACATTAATTGAAAGAAAGTCATCTAGTTTTGAATGCAAGGTGCATTGTGGTGAAATGTTGTAAACCTAAGTTTATTCGAACAAGTTTGTGACCTAGCATGATGGGACTATAGGAACGGGGGTTTATGGGAGATTTAAAGGGTAAACATTTGTTTTTCCCCTTTTCAACCCTACAAACATAATTTTTTTCAATTTCTTTCCAAACCGCATTGTAGACCATAAAAAAGGGAAAAAAGTATATTGAAACATAAATTAAAAATTATCATGGAGAACAAATGTTGTTATTCTTATGGAGAACAAATAGGCTATAGGTTTATTTTATTAAATATGCTTGTTTATGGCTATATTTCAATCAAATTTGGCAATTATGTTTAATTCATACTAAAGCTATCAACATTTTAATAAAAACAAAGCCACATTACCTTCTCTGTAGCAGCAAACCTAAGTAGGTACTCATAAAATAAATCAGACAATTTTAAGGACGAGCAATGTAGGAGGCAAAAAAAAAAAAATAATATGAAAAACACTTATAAGTAAAATACTTTTACATTAGGTTTTAAAAGTCTAAAAATCATTAAGGAATGGCAAGTCATTAGGGGTGATGTTATTTTGATTTGGGTTAACTGTATGAGTATTGATAAACTTACCTAATTATTTATCATTGTTAAATTAACTTATTTATTATTTTTCATAATTGCTAAAACTTAGATCTGTAGAATAACCAATCTGTTTCTTGTTGTAAAGTGGCTACATGTCGTTGGGAAATAAATAAGTTGAATAAAGAATAAAAAAAACATAATATTGTAAGTTTTAAACAAATGAACTGAGAGATTTTTGTTGGTTTAAATACATCTAGGGGAAACCCCCTAGAAGAGGTGCAGTAATGCAAGTTACCTGCGCAGAAAACCTTAATGGGGTCAGATCACAGCTACATATTCGTAGATGGGAGAATGATTCAGACTGTTTCCATTGTAAAAAATAATGCACTTTAGTCTTTACAGAAATCGAGAAATCCCTAGTAGAAATGTTTTTGAGACTTTATAAAATACAATAATGATTACCGGTACTGATTTACTTTGACCAAAATATTTAGGTGTATGGCTCTGGGGAGAGGAAATTTTTGGGCAGGGTTTTTGTCCTAATTCTTGTATTTCCCCTACCTTTTGAGAATACTAGGTTTGGACTGTCTTACTCCAAAAGTAGAGGAAATACAAGGATTAGGGGAAAATCCCTGCCAACAATTCCCACTCCCCAGAGCCATACACCAACCACAAAATATTTTAGATCAATGAGTTGTACCACAGAAAACATACTACTATAACCCAGAATGCCAACCTCATGGTAAAAAGCATTAAGCGTTTTGAGAGAGCTTTGACTGTCAATTCATAGGCAGCGCCACCAGCATTTCTATGCTGAGTGCATGGCAACGCTGGTGGCGCTGCCTACGGATTGACAGGCAAAGCTCTCTCAAAACGCTTAAATGCTTTTTACCATGCGGTTGGCATTCTGGGTTATAGTAGTATGTTTTCTGTGGTTGTACATACTCTGTGAGGTAGGCTACTCCAATCTGAGGTGTGGATTTCACAGGCCCCTAGGCCTATTCATAGTTAAACTTAAGCTCAAGAAAACTCAAAAATGATTCACTTAGATTTTAATTTGAACTCCTGTAAAATCTAGACAAATACACAGTGAGTATTTGTGGGCATGAATGACATGAATGTGGGATCACCGTGTACTAGGCTTAAGTTATGTTTGTGCTGCCTTCAAGCTTTTGGGTTATGGTTATGGCCCAGTGATCCCTGTTGAAGGGTTTTTTAATTGATCCTTAAAGTATTGTCAACCACAATTTATCTCACAGAAACTAATTAGAGTGAAATGAGCATTAAAAATCGGTTACCTGTATGTAGTACAAGATCAACAAGGAAACAAGCATTTCGAACAAGGCCTAGGCTTATAACAGATTTAGCCTACGATATGCCTACAGAACAGTCACAAGATACAAATTAACATAGGCTACCTATTTATCATAAAATAGCTTGCCATATTATTGAGTATAACTGTTCTGTAAAGCTTGACATTCCTCCAAAATCCATCCAATAGAAGTAACTACTGTAAATAAGCCTAAGCTACTTCCAACTTACCTTTAGCGATTTCTTCATCACACATGATTCAAAAATCAAAAGATATAACTTTATCAGGATGAAATTAAGTAAGTAGGCCTACGACCTCAGAGGGATGAGAAATGTTATCGGGTGATAGGTACAGGATGGTGAATATTTGAACGTTGTTATCACTGTAATCACAATTGTAATTTTTGGGAGATGGAAACTGCTGAGTTAGTATATTTCTATTTCCCTCCCAGCCCGTCTTCTTTTTCTCCACTTTTTTCTAGCTGTCAACAAGTTTGACACGACCTTCTCACCGCAGTATTTCACCTTCCTTTTTTTGAACTTTTGGAACAGTTACACGGAACTGTTTGGAATAGATTTGTTAAAACCGTCACATTACAAACAAAGAGTTCCATTCCATTTCCTTTTTAGGTGCTCATTTTGTTTTTCGTGGATCTCTGTCTTCAACCTCCATTTTGTCTAGTGATTGGAAACTTTCTCTTAAATCGATGGTGTAATTTCAAGTTAAAGAGTTCGGGATCAGTATGTCTGATATTAATATAAAAAAGTTTGAATGTTCAATTTGTGACAAACACTTTGCTAGTAAATTTAATTTAACGCGCCATACACGTAATGTGCATGATAGTTGTTGTAGGTAGGCCTAGTGAACAATCTGACTTCAAACAACCCGAAAAGGCTTATTTGCCCAGAGGGTGATTGCTCTCATAAATTTTCGTGGTTTGAAAACTTGATCCAGCATCTGGAAGAAGCCCATGGCATTGAAATAATAGTTGGGGAGCTGAATTTCGAAACAGAAGAAGGTAAGTTAAATTTATTATAATTATGAACTTCGCAATACAGTATCCATAAATATAACTATAAATATAATAATAAAACTTTTGATTTTAATTTGTGCACTTTTTCATTATGACTCCTGCTCCATCAACAATACCTTATACCTTATAACCTTTCTCATTGTTAGCAAATTTAACAAAACTGTGCAATTTCTTTGAATAGTTTTACTTAGTAGGCCTATGCTACTATATATCATTATCTTTTAAGAATAAGCCGGTTTTCGTGATGTAATGTAAGAATAATTAAATAAACGAAACCAGTTAACTAACTTAAAGGTTATGTCTATAAAAGACTTTTTATTATTATGAGGAGGAGCAAAAAAGGTATATCATAATAATTAAATTTTTATGCAGGAAAAATAATCAAGTTGAGAAGGAACGGAGCTATTTGTAATATAACGGTTTCGCCAAACCTATTCTATACTTTTTGTCACAGTTGCATTGAACATTATCCCAAACAGTTCCGTGTAACTGTTCCAAAGGTTCTAAAAAAAAGAAGGTGAAATACTGCGGTGAGAAGGTCGTAGTTTGACTGTGTTTCCAGCCAGCTACAGTTAACAATGGGTTTGTGCCATAGCTTTTAAATCCATAACGAATTGTCACTTTACATAGAAAGAAAAATGTCGAAACAGATTAGTTAAAAGGCCGATGTGAACTCCTAGTGGAATGCGGAGGCACGGCCGCCTTTTGTGGCCGTGGCGGAGGCCTGCCTACAAATCATATTTTACCAATACCATGACCACATAGTGGCGGAAGAACAAACCAAAATATATTTATATGATTTATTAATTTGACTTCCAACAGCAAATTGCTAATACATACAAGAAATTACAAAATGTGGATGCAATAATACAATGCAACTAGCAGTAAAATATAACTTATAAATTATAACAAGTGGTAACAAAAAAATAGCAACAGCGATACAATTAAAGCAATAATTAACAAGTGGTACAAATGTTTTCTGATGGATTCTCTCACTAGTCTGACAATGTGACGGAGGTAGTAAAGGCTTCCATATCACTGTATCACTAAGGCATATTCAAGAATAGGGGCAGGCAGTTATTGAGTGCAAAAAGGTTTCGCTTCTAGCAGCACGTGATAAAAGTCCAAGCGGCCTATAGGCCATACTAGCTCCCCTAAAATTACATCAATATGCTGATCAGGATACAGATGAGATGGATTGAGCACGCCATGATATAGGTACAATCACAATCTAGACCCTTGCCAACCCGCACATGTTGAAAGCAAACGGATTTTATTGTTGGCCGGCATGAACGACAGTTTCAGTCAAATAAAAATGCAATACCATGCATTTTATATAGAATTTAGTTGCATCATGTTTATATTCACACCACTTTGAGAATTGAGACGCTGGATCCAGGGAACGTTTTAAATAGTGTCATCGTCATTGGTATCACCAAACAACTGTATGTTTGTTTACAAAGAGTAGCACCTCATCTCAATAACCTCATGTAATAACAAACAGATTGATCAAACAGAGGTAAGGTCCTAAAATGATCCTCGGGGAAATATTTAAATAAATTGGGGTCAGGTTACATCAACCCGTCTTTACGATTGAGTATCTTCCTGAAAGGTAGCTTTTAAAGCCATTGCAGTTGTAACGGGGAACGGGTCGCATATTAAAAAAACATTCAAGCTCAAATAAAGGTGTACGTGACTTTCGTCTTTGTCAAAGGCCTCGCTACAATCAAATGGAAAGTTGCGTTGGCTTGAGAAGTTGAGATGTTTTGGAAAAATCTGACAATGCGAATTCTTCAAATACTGTACTAAGGTTTATAAAAGTGTAGAGGCTACCCGAATCCATGTTCCGGTACCATGTTTCCGGTAACTGACACAACCGAAAAGACTTTCAGCAATTAATTGAGGAATATTAATTTGAAGATCTTTGCAACCGGAGACTGTATTAACTGTGATGGGTGGATGATTGATCCTTGAAAATATAGGGATGACGTAGCTGGTTTCCAATGACATGACCGAGACACATTTTTCCACACTCTATTTAAATAAGCGAAGCGAGAGAGGGTTCAACAAAGTAAGTCATTTCAGTGCCGCAAGACAACAGGAGGGTCTTGCCCCCCCCCCCACCTGGTCTCTTGAATAAACTACACGCTCTGATAATTTATTCCATGGACTTTTGGTATTTCAACGTGTGAAATGGAAAATGTGTTTTAAGTCAAGATGATCTGTTTGCTGCGATTGAAGGAGACGCCTGAGCACTCAATCAGATCATTTATCATCATACAGTGTACACATAACATCATTATCAATTCAATTCCTTTAGGCACGTCTAAAATGTTAGTTATACTGTATAGTAAACAAGATTTTTCTTGCACTTATTTATTATTTTTAATCATATTGTACTATTGTATATATACAGGGCGAACAACTTAACTGTGCCATCATTGGTATCTCAGAAACTATTAAATTTAGAGAGAACATTAAACGGAGAACTTCAACTAGTTTTTAATGACATAAAAATTATGAATTCAAAATTTTCAAAAATGGCCGTCGTTTTCCAACATGGCGGTTAACCTTAAAATCTCTTACGGAACATGTATTTAATGATTCTTTATTTATTTTATGTTTTTAGCGAATTTCCCATATAGGGAATAAGCTATTACCGTAGTACTCATGGTAAGACCTGGACGCGGGACCGATTTTTTTTCGTTTTGAGGTCCCTAGAGGCCAAAAACACCATCCGTTCAAATTCATATATATATATATATATCCGTTAGCACGATAACTCGAGCAAAAATGATCCGATTTTGATGAAATTTGGTACAAACGTGTAAACCTACGTTTATTCGAACGAGTTCGCGATCCAGCATGATCGGACCATGGGAACGGGGGTTTACGGGGGGTTTTATGGGGTAAAAATAGGGTTTTCCCATTTTTTGACCCCAAAAACATAAAATTTAGCAATTTCTTTCCAAACCATTTTGTAGAGCTTAAAAAAACAAATAATTAAGTATGTTGAAGTGTTATTATGCGCCTAATGGTTACGGAGAAAATTTAAAAACATTGTAAATTTAAAATTCCCATGTTATTCTTATGGAGAATAAGTAAACCGTTGTAGTTTGCTTGTTTATTAACATATTTTGATCAAATTTGGAAAATGTTTTTATTTCTTACTAACTACTAACATTTTACAAAAAAAAAACAGTTTACCCTCCCTGATGCAGCAAACCTAAGTACTTGTTCTATACTTCTAACTTCAAACTAATTCTATTTAAATCGGTAATAAATGTTATATTTTTAAGTACACATTTCAGTGTAAATCCAATCAGTCAAATGGAAATTCGCTTAGTCTGCAGGTTTGCTGCGGCGGGGGTATTTTTTAGATTCTACTAGAAGCAATTATAAGACTTTTTTACTCTTGGCATTTTCTCTCTAACCCTACTCTTTTAGGATCTATAGCGTGTTAAACTTAAAAAAAGCTCATACTTTAATCAAAACTTAATTAAACTTTGCTATAATCATTAAATCATAAACTTATACTTATACTGTCATTTTATGTATATATTGATTTAAATATACATTAAAGGAATTCATAAACATACTTTGCTCAATGCCCAACTGCCAAAGAGGATATTTTTTTGTTTATACTCTCTACTGTTGGTTTTGGTTGATTGTTTAGATGAAAAAAATACATAAGCTTAGCTTGTGATGGCATGTCTGAAACTGGCTGAGTGATTTGATTTAACAGTGTTGCCACTTTTAGGGTAATTACCCTTTTTTAGGGTAATTTACTGGTCTTAGGGTAAAGTTTAGGGTAATGGTAGATTTAGGGTAATTTTAGGGTAAAACTAAAAGTTAGAATTACAATGGAAATTTTACTAAAAAATTAAAAAAAACTTCAAAATTTGGCAAAAAACGTTCATTACATAGTATGGCCAAACCATCATAATCGATTCAACCGGTTTAAATCGATTGCTATTATGAATTTTTCATAAAAGTTATCCTAATCGATCTTATCAATAGTTGGGAATTATCTGTTTTAGAATGTATTAGATTCTATAACACGTTATAGGCCTAATCAAATATGAAATATTATTCATTACTGGGTTTGATATTTAATTATGTGATTGAATTGGATTAAACTGGATTATTTTACAAATTGTGCCAAGAAATATGTACCGGTATAGATTAAAGCTTTGGTGGTACCGTACTGTATTTTAAAGATATGATTGTCCAAAAACAGTAGTAATGGGTCGATACAGTAAAAAAAATACGATAGTTCTTGATTCGATATTTTTCGTTATACGATAGTCGATAGAGCTGATCAATATCGACATTTTGTTCTTCTTTCGGGTGTTTTTTTAGAATCAAGTATAATTTTATGTAAATTGATTGATATTGGAACTTCATTTAGTATAATTAACCACCTTATGTAAGATTTATATGATTTTAACAATGTTTTATAGCATTAAACACAAATATTAACATTTAGGGTAATTTTTAGGGTAACTCAAAGTAGATTTAGGGTAATTTAGGGTAATTTTAGCCCGCCTTTAGGGTAAAATCGCAACAACGCGGTGGCAACACTGTGATTTAATTTGATTTAAGGTTATATTCCTAAGTGAAGTCCTAGAGAAAGTTTAGATTAGATATATAACAATATTATCGTCAATATAAATGTTAATTATGTGCTGCATTTTTTGGATTACCTTTTCCTAGACTAAAAATATATGCTATCAACTTTTTATGAAACTAAATTGATCCTGTGACGGTTTATAAGAGATGTATACATCATATAGGCCTAGGGCTGAGATACAATTGTCAGAAGTCTGCCTGTTGTTGAGTGTTTCATGCAACCACGTCTCAAGGTTAGTTAGGCCTATACAAATACATTTTGATATAAGTTAGTTGAGTTTAAACTTCTCGATACATACATTTGTGTTAACCAAATGAAAGTTGAGCTTAGGACCAAAGTAGCAAGTAGGTCAATAATTATTAACCTAGGCCCTTGTCAAGTAGCTCTTATTTAGGCATTTGGGGGGGTACAGGTTCTTAACTGGGCTATGCTAATATTGATTGAAACTATCGAATTGAAAATACTGATTAATAATCGATATTTTTATATAGCCTATATCTATTATAAAATGAAGCTATCATAACCTAACCTAACCAACCAAACTTGCTGATGGTGAAAAAATCGCATGAAGGTTTACTAATCGAATCGATAGTTACAATCGATATTAGCGTAGCCCAGTTAAGAAACTGTACCCCATTTGGGGAAGGTAGGTCGGGTTTTATGCGGATTTGTGACTGTATGTAATGTTTTGATATTAGGTTTCATTTAAGAAGTAAAGTTTAGGTTATAGTGAACCAAGTTGTAAATTTATACAACCCTACATCCAGACTGTTTTTGCACAATTTAAATACCTAGTGGGTGACAAACAATAGGCTAAACAGCAAACAAAAGTTTGATACTAAGTAGTCTAATATTCTAATAAAAGAGAGTGGTTATAAACTAGGCCTAAAACATAAGATCTCCGTGAAGTTGCGAGTAGTGAAATAGTGCTCTATTTATCGAAAGGGAGCTGCAGTGTTTTAAACAAAAACAATGTTTTTAGAACAAAAATTTTTTTTGTGATATTAATAATTTTCTACACTCTTGCAAGTCACAATGATGATGTCCTTGTAATTGCAGGAGATGATCATGATTTTGTGTCGATTGCAGATTGAAAATAATTAACAGACAGTTTGTGTTATGAAATAAAAATATGTGTACAATTATTTTACAGTTTTTATACAATTATTATTACCTAGTTTATGTTTCTTTTAATAGGCAGGATTCCCAGCCATTTTAGGTCAAAGGTGAGGTCATTGTAAATCTTTGGGCCAAAGTAGGAAAACCCTTTCCTACCCACTTCTAGGCGCACTTTTGGTAGACAAGGCGATGTGCCAATGAAATGAAATGAAATGAAATAACATTTTATTTACCAACTGGCATAATACATTTCGTGGTATTTACATAGTAATTATACAATCCTTAACGTAAAAAAAATATAATAATTACAAAAGTATAATACTGTATAACTAAATGGCACAAAGAGAAAAAATAAAAATACCTTGAATAAACGAGCGTGCCAGGTCTCGCATTGAGTCACCTCCCCACGTGCCACAAGCCTTTCCACCAAGTATTTGGGCTCTTGATGAACCAATGCAGTGGATGTGGCCAAGATTGGACCCTGCACACAGCATCCAAGAACAGCAACCCCGCAGCATCCCAGAAAGGGGATACCCGTTCATGTTTACGGATACCGTAAACAAACCAAACTGCGGAGTTCTGCACTTTTTTCAAACGGGACATATTTTCCCTTGTGATGATGTTGCCGTATGCAGGAAAACAGTAATGGAGCTCTGACAACACTAGTGACTGTACCAGCTCCAGCTTGGCTGTCTCTGGCAGGATTCTTTTTACCGGTATAGACCATGCAGCCTTCCCAAAGCCACCTGGGAAACATAAGTGATGTGGCCCGAGAATGTGAGGCCACTGTCAAGTACAACACCCGACGTCTTGACAGTATCCCTGACCATTAAAGGGTTTCCTTCGAGTTGAACGTGCATGTCTCCATTTGCAACTCAGTGAAGAGTAGTGGGGCAATACGAAGAATCATGCATTTTTCAGCGTTTAATTTCAAACCTTATTTATGTGACCACTCGCCTATTCTAATCAGATCATTGTTCACTCCCTGCAAAAGCTTGATCAGTCGCTTGAATCTCGTTACGAGAAATGCAATAGGCCTAGGCAGTCATTAGCATTTGAATGCACATTGCAGTGACTCCCACATCTGGACAGATCTGCAGTGTAAATTGTAAACTAAATGAGCCCCCGACAGCTCCCCTGAGCTACTCCCCTTGATGTCTCAAGAGGAGGTGAGATATTGGTACCCACACTGGTCACTTGCAGTCTGTTTTCCAGGTAAGACCCAAACCAAGCATTCACGTTGCAATGAAAATCTATATGTTACAATTTTGATAGCAGTAAACTATGGCTTGTAGAATCAAAGGCCTGCGAAAAATCGAGCATGACTACAGAGCTACACCTGCCTCCGTCCCTCGTCCCATACAAGTCTGCAAACATATTCAGCAATGGTTCAGCAAACAAGTGCTACGGTTCTTTCTGAACTCTGATCGTAGTTTGGGAAGCAGATTCTCTGCATCTAAAAATCCTGCTATTTGATCGCAGGAGATTAACATGATTTTGCAGCAATTGCAGGTGGCGGCTGATGATATCTCCATAATAGCGGGATATGAAGATTTCGCAGCGATCGGTGGGGTAATTCTACTTAAGGGAAAGGGGCCATGCGGGTTAATTGGGCCCAGGGCGGGAAAAGGTCGAACCTAAATCCGGCACGAATTTGTTAAGTCCTTAAGTTGGTGTGTCTTGTAATAATCGTGCCTCAAAACTAATTATACTCTAAGGCCCTGAGATTAGGGTTTTATAACGTAAAATATCATATGTCACTTGTTCGAAATGTGTGTACTGAACTTGTATGGAAATCCAGCACTCAACAAACCCCACTTGTTTGGTAAACAACTGTTTTCCAGTCTAGTAACGTAGGCCTTCTACTACTGTGTGGTATGTGACGCCTACAGTTTGCTGTAAGCATCCAATCCAGATATACCGTAGTCTCTTGAAAATTAAACTTCAGCTTTCCAAAATGTATTAAGTTGAAGTTTCTAAAAAAATGGATTAGGACTGAATATCATGTCTTAAATTATACCCCTTTTTTGTTGCCATTTAGAGGTGTATTTCACATCATATTAGGCTAATTAATTTATTAGGTATATGGTTTACTAAAGCTAGGTTTCCATTCCTACAAGTCGCTGGCACAAGTCGCGGCACATGTCGAGACCATGTCGCAGCACACGTCGCACGTAGTTTGTCATGCCGTTTCCATTCCAGGCACAAGTCCCGCGACTACAACTGGCAGACAAGGTATTTTCTCTCTTATTGTGATGTGGTGAGGTTCGGTGGCTGATTTTGATTATATTGTGTTCTACAAATCGCCATGGATGACATAACATCCTCTGCTTTTTATTTATGGCTGGTGCATACAATGAACTTAGAAGAAAAATAATAAAACTGCCTAGATGGTGGATAAGAAGTTTTTTTGGCTAAAAGACCTTCTCTATATATTAATTATGCAAGGCGATTCTTTGCATCAAAATTGTGGGCGACTGGGATGTTGTAGAACGAGGGGAGAGGGCTCAAATTAAAGGTCTCTATCCCTATTAGCATCTATGAGCATGTGGTAGTTCGGAGGACCTGCGCGTGCCCGAGTTGCAGGCACATGTGCCCGGCCGTTTCCATTCCAACTGGGACAAATTTGTGCCGCGACTTGTGCCAGGCTGTTTCCATTTCTACAAATTCGGAGATTTGTGATGTGCCCGGCACAAATTTGTAGAAATGGAAACGTAGCTTAAGCACACCAAACTTAAATTAGCCTAATTAGCTTTAGTTTGTTGCTGGTATACTTAGAGCTATGTTCATATTTGTATAAAAGGAGACTAAATGTTTTCAAACAATATTGAAAGGAAATGTTAATTATGGTTCTTCAATAGGTAATATAAATCATATATCCTATTCTAATAAATGTAGTCTAGATTTATAATGTAATTATTCTGATTTCCATTTATAGTTGGAGGTAGTTATTCAATGGATGTCGATCAATGGCTTCTGAACAGAAAAAAGAGAGATCAGTAAATGAAGACCACGGCGGATGTAGTGGGACTTCAACCTATGATAGAAGGAAACAGAACCAAAATGAAGGAGGACAACAATCTTCTGATACCAACCCAGCACCTTGGGACCGGTTCTCAAACTGGATACACTGTATTTGTATCGTAACGTTTGATCTGGAACTTGGACAAGCAATTGAGGTAGGACAACACAACAACTTTGACATTTTCTAGTTTCTTTCTAACTGTAGATTGTTCAATGATTATTTTTTAAAGAATAAAGTCAAACCTTTAAACTAGAACCAAAGCAATGCAACGACGTTAAAAAGTTTTAAACCTGCATAAATGAGGCTATGGACTAAACTAGGCTATTAAAAAAGTATAATTTTAGGGTACTTAGGTATTTTACCGACCACACCAATAAACCAACTTCCATAAAATAAGATTTCAATTACTGGTAGTTTAACCCTAGAACTGCCCTGATGGTTTGGATTAATGTTTCTGTCATTTTTGTGATTTCGCAAGGTTTTTTTTTATTTGCAGTGTCTAAATTACTTAGGATAACCTAGTTATACATACTCATTTTGTAGACAAAAAGGAGATTTTGAATAAAATAAATAAATAAAAATCCCTAAGGGTAAATTTGTTGCTACAGTTGAAAAACTAAAATTTGCAAAAAGAAATTTCAAAATTAAAGTCCTGTTATTTTCCTAAAAAAAATTATAAATGAAAAATTCAAGATAAAAAATATAGACATGTTATTTCCCTACATGGAAGTATGTTTTATTTTGTGGATAAAAATTTACCCCATGTAAAGAAATAAATATGCTGTAAAATTGGAAAATATCGATAAATGTACCCTAATTATTTGAAACGCAGAAAGAAGATAAAATAACTGTAATAAGGCAAGACTTTTTATATTAGTAAATCTAATAATATAGTTATATGATACACTTAAAGCTCTCTGTATTTTTTTTACTTTATTATAGGCTATTACAATAAATGGTACAAATATTCATACTGTAGTATATACATTTCTGAACATGAATATATATCTATGTATATAGAAATAATAAATAAATAATAAAAAATAAAAAATAAAGGTCCCATAAGCATTTTAGATGAGAGACACCGTTCTCTTTGGCAAGTAGCCGGTCTAGATCAATTGACGCTCTCAAGCGTTTCATTGTCACTGAAAAAGCATGCGACATTTCATAATCACACATTTCAACACAAATACTACTGTATTCAGTAGTAATGTCTAGTAGTAATGTCTTAATGCCTAGACAATAAGTGTTGACAAAATTACTGACTAAAGATTTAATAAAACGTATATCATACTTAGGCTAAGCCTCAAATTGATAATAGACCGTGGCCTTTAGTTATGGTGGTGTATCTGTAGTACCACTAAATATGTTTTGTTAAAAATAAGCTTTTTCAACAAACCCTTATCCCTATAATTATACATCAACATACGGATACAGTTTTAAAAGTCTTTTGGTATGAATTTGGGCCAAAAATATGAAAAATTTAGTAATTGTTGCACATATAATTCAAATTCACATTATATATTCAAATTTCTAATAATTTGATAAACTAGAGTAAAATATACATGATTCACACCTTCCAATTTTATTTTAAGAGAAATATAGGCATAATTGTGTTTGGTGTGTAGCTAAGTAATCATAAACACCTGGGTATTTATGAAAAATGGGTTACTCGCAACTATAAATACCCAGGTATTTTACATCTCTAACTATACACAACATTTTTTCTGGTTCAGAAATTTAAAACAAGAACCCTGTAACAAGTATTTTGTTTCAGGTGATATATCCTGTTGATGCCCAACTTCAGGAGGAAGATAAGACCAACATCTGCTACCTTGCATTCCCAGACTCCAACTCCAGTTGCATGGGAGATACTAAGTTCCACATCCGCATTAGACAAACTCCTGGAGGACCAGACCTTCTACCTGTACATCTCCTTTATAATCAAAAGTGTCCAGTCTACTTACAAGTTGATAATGGCTATTTTTACGGTTACGTCTATTTCCGCCAAGTTAAGGATATAACATTACCCAGAGGATATTTTCAAAAGGTTGGTTGATATCGATATACTGTACTTTTAGTTGTAATGCCAAAATGAACTGATGAAGCTTACTCCTCAACTGACAATCACAATTTTATATCTTGAATTGTTTGCTTCTAATAAAATGGATTTAAATCTCCATTTCAAAGAAGTTGGTCCATGAAAACTATCCAATCTCTACACCAATACTCAATAATAATAAATCCCCACTGTTCTAGAATAATAAACTTTCAGTACCATAGTGAAATTTGGTTCTAAGGACATTATACATTTTAGATAATTTTAACATTATGGTTCTTTTAATATCATTACGTTTTTTTGTGGTTGAATTATGGCTAATACAAGCATTCTCGCAGGTAAATATGTTTGGCAAATATGTAAATTTAGTACTGCTATTCATAGGCATCACAATATTCCACAGTAAACCCTCTCTTACTTAATCTTGGGTTAAGTTAAAGGTAAAATTAACCACTTTCAACGGTAAAAAATAGAGATAGTTTATCTGCCTTGAATTTTAAAACTGAACTGATTGGTTTAACCAACCTTTTCTGATCTAAAGACTTCTGTTTCCATCCTTATTGCAGCAATAAAATAGAATTATGTCTGTGAAGATCTGCAGTACATTACAACATACTAGGAACAGATTATCTTTCTACAGTATACCACCAACAATATTACTTTAAATACTTTCTTAGTTAGTTAAGAGTAAAGTATTTTATAAAAAAACAGCTAAACTAAGCATTGCTACACATTCAGCTGAGTTTACCCTTGTATTATTAACATACATTTCAACCTTACTTTTGGGTTATTTGACCTAGTCAGGTCCGGTGACGAACGGTTAAGAGAGGGTGAACTTTATTGTTTTCAGCTAACATACAGTGTCGTATAAAAATACAGTGCTATAGTTATAATTGTAGTATTATGGAAACTTTAGGTATCACTATTCATAAGTACTTTTCTCAAATCATAACAGCATTTGGTATTAATACTTTAATACTTTTTGATGAAATGGCGACCATACAAAGTAGGTATTTTAAACCAAGTATGAATGGAGATGAGTGTAGGATGAGTGGGGCGATCTTGTAGTCTTGTTAGTGACTAAGGCCGACATATTCCTTAGACACAGCTGTTAATTAATAGCCCATACAGCTAGTGATGTGGGCCAGGTAAATACCCAGTGGGTAGGTAAATATAAATTGGGTATTTACCCGGGTATTTACCCCAGGCCCGGGTAAATACCCAAAAACTGGGTATTTATAATTTGTATTAAAGTTAGAAAAGATTGAGATCAATTATCAATTATCAATTATTTAAGATGGGGACGCCACTATGTGCGTATTTTAACCCAAATATGAGTGAAGGATGAGTGTAGGATGAGTGGCGCGATCTTGTAGTCTTGTTAGTGACTAAGGCCGACATGTTCCTTAGACACAGCTGTTAATTAATAGCCCATACAGCTAATGGCAACTAAGGGACCTACAGTTTATTGTGGAATCCGAACCACATTTTTCCTCGTAATTAACGAATTGGTCTAATTATTTAGGATAGTACTGCGGATAGTCGTAGTACTCACTAGTGCGGACGTTTTTTTGTTTTTTTGCAATTATTACCCTGTAAGGATAGTAAAATGATAATAAAATGTGTTAAACGACATTTCATATGGTCACTACTAGCATTTTACTTATGGGTATTATCGCCATAAATACCCAGGTCTCAGCATAAAGCATAATCGGCATAAATACCCCTTGGTCGCATGGTTGCACTGGTCCTGACTACTTATGATTTTTTAATTTCTATGGTAGAGAGATGAATTTATTTTATTGAAAGCAAAGAAAAATAATTTGTAAAGTAATAATTATTATTTAGAAAGACAGGAAAATTTAACCTAGTAGTGGCCTATGTGTTAACAACTTTTAAGAAGAAAATAATTAAAATTCAATCAGTAATTTCATAAACTTGTGATACAAAACATTTGAATCTGTAGCACAATAAATCTTTCAAAATTATATTAAGTTAGGCCAAAAAACAGGAGATACATTTTTTTAGTAGGTTTATCCAAATATATTATTGTTTCCAACCAAGCGGTAACACAGAAATGTTTAATTATAAATACTTTTAGTATTCTGCCTATGTCAATCAGGCCTTAGGAATTTGTAGTATTCTAAAATGTTATAGGCCTACGCAATAATGTATTGTTAATAAAACTATTTATGGCAAGTTCAACTGTTTTTATTGCATCATAAATAGGTACCCAACAATTCCTGGATATTTATAAATTAAAATAATTTTGTTTATGTTATTTAATTGGTTATAAATTTATAAAATGATAACAATTGAAATAGTTACAGCCTTTTTTAATATACTATCTTTTAGCAAGTTTTTTTAAAATTTAACTGATGTTACTCGATTTAAGACACGAAACTAAATGCTTATTTAGAAACTTTAAATGTAATATTTAAAAAAAAAGTGCTGAATCATTAAATAAAAGGTACTAGCAAAGCTTAAAGTTACTGTAAAAGGTGTTATAGAATATGCTAATTTATCATGTAATAATAACAATAACATATTTAGGGGTGGATATAAATGAATTTCAATCGATTTCATAAATACCCAAAATACCCGGGTATTTATTGAAAGCAAAGAAAAATAATTTGTAAAGTAATAATTATTATTTAGAAAGACAGGAAAATTTAACCTAGTGTATTTTACACTAGGTTAAAAATTCACACTAGGTTTTACCTAGGTATTTTACATCACTACATACAGCTAATGACAACTAAGGGACCTACAGTATATGGTGGAATCCGAACCACATTTTTGCCTTGGTATATACAAACAAATTGGTCTAATTATCAGGATAGTACTGCGGAGTGCGGATAGTCGTAGTACTCACTCTTGCGGACATTAATCCACACCAGAGAGTATCGCATCCACAGTGCATACCTATAAATATCCACAATTCGTGACCTCCTAGTAGCTGGATTACAGGACGACGCAAATGGTAGCTGTATGTCTGAAAAAGTCTAGAACTACTGTGTTAACAAACATACTGTACACATGATGTGGCTGGGTAGCTCAGTAGTTAGTGCTTGCCTGGTAATCATAAGGTCTCTGGTTTGATACTGAATAAAAGTTTGTAACTTTTTGATGGTTCGATACTGTACTCAGCTGTCCTTGATCATTGGGCTTTTAATAACTTGGTCCTGACTATTGAAAGAAAATCTGGTATAGTCAGTAACAATTAACAACGCTACGAAGATCATCTCACTCCATTCTACACTCACTCGTACCCATCTCAATAATTGATAATTTATAGTTATAAATTTAGGGTTATCTGTTCTCAGATATAGTTACAGTGATTATTGGACACCAAGACAAATCTTAAAGGGGGATTCATGAGATATCACTACCCAAAATAATGCTTGCTGCAAGTTTAAATTTGAACAAAAATGAATGTTTCCCGATTTGTTTGGTTTCAGAGTGTGATACTAATATCTAGATTTCCATTCATCAACCTATTCAGTGAATTAGTCAGTCTGATTGCCCCTGAGTTCTTTGACAATGGGTGTGAGAGTGTAGAGGCCGCTTGCCATGACATTGACCAATGGCCTGCTCCAACTCCTGGTGATACTCTCAACTTGCCCATCCTCGGCACTGTACTGCAGGTGACTAAACATAAGTAACACAGCAGATTCCCTCTCATTTGAACCCATTTGTTTCACATGTTTAATTTGCCATAGCTCAATTTAGCTTTGTTTTCTTTCTTGATCTTGGTAGCGATGTATGTACAAATCTGTAAATTTGTATTTATGTTAGGTTGAGGTTAATTTTTTCAATTCGTATCCTGTGTTTTTTCTAAGTAGTGAGTGACCATGAAGACTCTCTCTACATGCGGATGAACATTCATTATGGGGATCACTTCCATACTTATAGTTTTTATTTAATTTTTTTGTTTTTCGAATTTAGCTTATAGGGAATAAGCTATTACCGTAGGTCTCATGATAAGACCTGGACCCGGGACTGATTTACTTTTTTGTTTTGAGGTCTCCAGAGACCAAATCACCATCCGTTCACATTCATGTATATTATACATGTGTCTGTTTGCAACGATAACTTGAGCAAAAATGATCTGATTTTGATGAAATTTGGTGTAAACCTACATTTATTCGAACAAGTTCGCGAACCAGCAGGATTAGACTATGGGAACGGGGGTTCATGGGAGGTTTTATCGGGTAAAATTGGGGTTTTCCCATTTAATTTTAAATTACCATGTTATTGTTATGGAGAATAATTAATAAACCGTTATAGCTTGCTTGTCTATGGACATATTTTAATGAAATTTGGAAAATGTGTTTACTTCATACTAAGCTATCAATATATCAATGAAAAAACACACCTTATTGTCTTCCCTGTAGCAACAAACCAGTATCAAACAACCAGTATCAACAAACCAAGTACCTACTCATTATAATTAATGATATTTAAATAGGAATTAAATTTGACAATTTTATGGAATAATTTTGTGGAATTCCAGCCAAGTAGATGGAAATTCGCTTATTCTGCAGGTTTGCTGCGGCGGGGGTATTTTATTTAGCTATGGTACTTTTGTGCTATACCCTTTTCTTTCTGGAAGATAAATGATCTTATCCATCTTATCCCACATTGAATTGTGCACCTGTGTTTGAATGACGCACATGCACATATGCTTTGTCCATACCTAAGTAAACAAATAAGTCACAAACATCTTGTGCTGTTTCCTACTTATATAGATGTTATTGGCGTTATTGCTTTATTCCTGCAATGATTGCAATGATGTCATTACACATTTAGCAGATATATTGTGTGGTTTCGAAATGTATCCATTGATTTTTGTATCAAATTCATTATGGTAAACATTTTAAGCAAGGGTCCAGTCGTTAGGTTTCCAAACAAAATGGAATCTGCTATAAAAATGTAAATTGTAATAAATAAACCACCATCTTAATTTTTTAACGTGCATAGATTCTCTTAACATACATTATTAATAATTATCATGAGGAGAATTTCAATAAATCCTTCTTCTTTAACTGAAAACATTTTTTTTATTTTTTAAGAGGTTGGCGGCCTCTACATTTATAGATAGGGAGTAGAATATTGTGCAACATGAAGTATTGTACCTTGCATTTGCCCGTCCACTTAGACTACAGATATGTGCGTGAACGTATCCAGCAAAGCAAGGGGTGAGCCGGTACAGTACGAGGTGAAATGTACTGAACATTAGACTGCAAAACAAACAAAAATTCTTAATTACATTGCTCGAGGTCTAAAAAGTGCTTTCTCTACTAGAATCCCCCCCCCCACCCAAAAAAAAAATCCAAATATTATTTATCTACCAGTCACAATGTATAATAAAAAATGTCCTTATGATGTATTCAAGTAAAGATTTGAAAGGTGAAATTTGTTAGCCCACTGTGTATAATCTTTTATCTATTACTGTATATCCTGACTTTTCTAAATGGGTACAGTAGAACCTTAATAACAAGACTCTAATGGGGATTATTAAAAAATACTTATTATCTGGTTGACTTCTTATCTAGGTTTGCAATACACTAGCATGTGGTCAGGAGTCAAATAAATTCAAGAGGATTTGAAAATGATATTCATATTCAAACGTCTTTATTCATCATAACTCATGTACATTGGTGGCACAGTGAATAGTGTCAAATTACATAAAATAAAAATACTATTTCTATTTCTGGGAGATAGAAAACTCATCCAAAGAACAGGGCCGGTTTAACCCATACGCGAACTACGCGGCCGCATATGGCGCCACGAAAAAGTGGCGCCGTGGCGCCAACGGAACATTTTTTTTACGTGAACAACGTAATTTTGTTTATTTTTGCTCAGAACTCAAGTATTCAAAGCACCACAATAAAGGCATTTATTCTGTTTGTACCAACAGCACTTGAAAATGTTGTATATTTGTACAGCAATACAACTCAATGCCATTTGCAGTTTCGATTTGAATTTTGAACTGAGCTGACGCTCGGCAGTCGGCAGCGTCAGCGCCAGCGCGGCACCTGGGTTTCATTTCACGAATCACTCATGCTCGAGATAAGCAAGCGCGCAGCGCCACTTGTCACAACAAGAAACTTCCCCTTTCTTTCACTCCTTTCTGCCTCTGATCCTAGAGCAGAGCACTACGTTGTATTGCACTCTTTTAGTTGTATACGTAGGCCCACGATTACTATTACTAGAAAAATACCGGTAGGCCTATGGATCATAAACATAAACAAATGACGTTGTTGGCCCGAATCCTATACTAATAGCATTGAACATAACATATGTTTTGGCAGTTCCATTTAAGCAATGTTAAATAATGTTTATTTTCTGGCCAATAACGTCATTTGTTTATGTTTATGATCCATACCGGTATTTTTCTAGTAATCGGGCGTAGGCCTATACCGTATCGGTATCGTATTGGCATTGTTTTGATGATTCATGATTGTTGATAAGCGAATTATTACGAGTGTTTTAAGTTTAATTTATAATTAGCACATTAAATAAAAAGAAAGTATAAACTGAATGAATGAATGAAACATATTGCGAGCCGAAACTATGAAAACAATGGCAGAAAAAAAGAAACCGTCTGGCACTTATCATAGAAAGCGTAAGGCGAATTTGGAAGAGGAAGAAAAAAAAGCCAAATCAATGAGTAGACTTTTGTAGAAATCATCTGGTGGCGAGTCCAGTCAGCCCAAAGAAGTCACGATAGAAGACGGCAATGAATGACGTAGGTATTTATTTATTTATTTTCCAAGGAAAGATTAAAACAAGCAGCTGATCACAAACGGCAAACATTGCGTCATTGCCGTCTTCTATCGTGACGTCATGCTTGACGAACATTACATTACGGCCTGTTTTTTTAGTGTGTCCTTGGTTTTGCTATAGTTTATATGATGAGTAAAAGTGTATAAATGTCACATTTCTGCGAATAATAAACAGCCTTTTATTGCAAGTTAGTATTCTTCTACCTAAACTAAAAAAAAAAAATTCTTCCCAAAATTATTGGGAAAAAATTCACAAATACGGTTAAGTTATGTTCATGGTTTTGGGGGGGGGGGGGGAATTCTAAGTGGCGCTGATTCGGGTGTTCGCTTAACTCTGAAAAATTCCTAGAACCGGCCCTGCCAAAGAATATAATGCTAGATTTACTATATATTCTTTTAGACTTTTCTTGAATTTTGATAGGTCAATTTTTTTTATGAATTCAGGGAACAATTTTAGAAAAACGTTACCAGTGTATGTAAGGGTTTTTTACAAACAAATTTTAATTTGTGAGGCTGGACAAACAAAGAAAGCAATGAATTTAATACTTCCTCTGATTAATTTTTTTGTGATAAGAATTGTTTCCTAAATATATTGCCCATAAACTGTAAAAATTTGTAATTTCTAAAAATGTTAAAGGAATTTTGTCATGCCCTCTGAATTGTTTATTTTTTAAAGATTGAATGATTTTTTCCACCTCCCTTTCAGTGATTGGTTTCAGCTCAAATTTTCGCTTTACAAACAAGTCGTCGATAAAATCAGCTTTCAAATCAGCCATCTCATTTTGATTGTTACAATTTAAATTTAAATCTGTAAACATGTTGCTTAAAATAACCATCAAACATATTTGAAATTTTACCAGGGTCTGAAATTGTTTCTGAATTTTGTTTTAAAATTATATTTATTATCAATGATACTTGTTTTCAAGTTTCTTGCCGACGAGGTTCCACTGTAGGCCCAAACAGTTTTGGTTGGTATAAGAATGAATTAACTATAGACTATAATATTTACAGCCAAATTAAATTTTACCATTAATTAAAATCATAATTGCTGTCAGTGTCCATAATTTAGAGCTCTTTAACAAAAAACCACCTGTGCAGGGAAAAGGTTTTTGGACAAACTCCCAGCTGAGGTGAGGAATATTGATAACATTTCTAAATTTAAAAATAAACTTAAACATTTGTTAACTGATAAAACACTTTATGGTTTCGATGAATTGTAGGTTAGTTTGATTTATATTTAAACCTAGTGACGCCATTCATTGTATTTGACTGTATACCATATGAATAAAGATATTTTTTTCATTTCATTTCATTACCATTAAATTACAATACCATCACTAAACATTCATTCTAGAAAATTTTCTATTTTGGTTTGTAGATTTTATCTTTAAAATATCAAAACTCCCCCAATCTTAATATAGGACCATCAAAACAAGAAATATTCAATGATCCTTTACACAGAATGAAATGTTTGCAGGTGCAAGTGCCGTGTGACAGTGGAAGGGGAGGGAGTAGTTCCAGTTTAGTTCCTAGTGGAGGGAATGTCACATTGATATCATCCCCTCAGATGCCTACTGTACTGCCATCTGTATACGAAGTTAACACATTTGACGTGTTCTCCACCGTCCTGTACCACATGCATCTGCTATGGGAGCTGGTCCTCACTGCAGAGCCTATAGTTGTGATGGCGTCTTCACCCGCTACCTCTGCCCAGATGGTCCAAGCTCTTGTCAGGTAAACTAATCATCAATCCTTCATTATATTGGATTTTAGCCTCCTGATCGCATTTAAATACTATAAATTGGTGTAAATACCTGCATTTATACCTGCATAGTAGTCATCTTCAGGCTATTAAAAAACATAAAAGGTAATATGAAACTAGCGTCTTTTGACATTGTCAACTTATATACAAATGTACTAATCTACCCCTTGGAGTAATAAGGGCCGATTATCGAATAGGCAGGGTAGGGGCCTAGGGCGCAAGGTAATTAGCTTTTTTGGGGGGCGCCAAAAAACTGGAAAATAAAAAAAAATTGTGGTTGCATTTGTCTGTGATTGCGGTGAACTTCTGATTATCCCTCGCGGCCATGTAGACATCGTAATCGTCTCCCACGATTGCAGCAAAATTCTGACTTTTCATTTTCCGCCGCCGTGTAGATATGATTATCATCTTTCATGATCGCGGCAATATATGAATATATTCCGCGGTCGTGAGGACATTATTATCGTCTGGCACGATCGCGGGCAAATTCTGATCACCACTCACGGCCGTAAAGACATAATTAAATTGTCCCCTGCGGTTGTTTGGACATGGTAATCGCCTCCCGCGATTTCGGCAAAATGGTAATCATCTTCCGTGGCCATGTGATGATCATCGTCCTCTGTGAATGGCAATTCAATTTAATTCAATTCAATCGTCTTCTGTGAATAGCAAAATTCTGATCTTTTCCCGCGATCATGTGGACATTATCATCGTCTTACACGGTCTCGGCATAATTCTGATCATCCCTCTCTTATCATTATTGTATCTTCCGCAGTCCTGTAGGCATCGTAATCGTCTCCCGGGGTCGTGAAAACATCGTAATCGCCTCCCACGATTGCGGCAAAATGTTAATAATATCCCACAGTTGTATGGAGATCATCATCGTCTTCCGCAATCGCGGCCAAATTCTGGTTGTTTCGCTCTTTCCCGTGGTCATGTGGATATGGTCCATGGTCCATGGACCGGGGAGCGAGCTGGCGTAGTGGCTAGAGCGCGGGACTTCGGTCCGTGAGGTCCCGGGTTCAATCCCCGCCAAGTCACCAATGGATATTATCTAAGTGATAATGCCGCAACCCCTAGGTCTAGCCTGAAGTAATGTGAAAAACAATCCCAGGCTCGTGCCTAGCGTCCTAGGACAAAAAAAAAAAAAAAAAATTCTGATTAACACTCATGACTCTGTAGATATCATCATCATCTTCTGCGATGGCGGAGAATTCTGATCATCCTTTGCGGCCGTGTGTAGACATATTATCGTCTCCCGCGGTCACGGAAACGTCACTGTTGTCATGCGTGTTCGCGGTAAATTGAAAATTCCAGGTAGAAATACAAATTTCATGCATAATTCCCGGTTTAAAGAAAACTCACGCATAATTAACGGATTTCCCAGTTTTCCCGGTTGGTGGACACTCTGTTATTTATTGCAAAGGGGCGCTACTATTAGTATTGCCTAGGGCGCTGACAGGGTCAAAAACAGGCTTGGAAGTAATGAACGAGCTCATAGCACTTATAAGAATCATATTAAAACAAAATTATTTTAAATTTGATGATAGTTTTTATAACCAGAAAGATGGGCTAGCAATGGGTTCTCCATCATCCAGCAATTTGGCGGAAATATTCCTTAACCACATTGAGAACAAGCATTTGTTTAACTCAGGTAATCGGTACAAAGATAAGATAATATACTATAGATACGTGGACGACACCATATCTAACGGTAATAACAGGCAACTCTCTTTGCCAAACAATTACTTGTGTAACATGCATAAAAATATTAAATTCACATTAGAAGAGGAAACCAACAATAGCCTGAATCTTTTGGTCCTAACAATAACCAAACAAAATTATAATTTCACATTTTAAATATATGGAAAACCAACTAGAACAGATCAGACTATCCAATCAGATTCCCATCATCCGCACTATCAAAACCTAGCAGCTTACAACAGTTTCGACCACAGACTACTCTCCGTACCAATAAATTCCATTCAGTAGATTACACAGAAGAACATTCAACAGTAGATGTAGACTTGAACACTACATCTACTTTCATTTTCAAAATAATTCTTGCAATTCTTTAACTCCAAACAATTGTTAGTATTTCACTTATGTTATTCCATTTTAAATTACAGCATGATAACACCGTTGATGTACTACGCTGATTATCGTCCATACTTTACGATCCATGATAGTGAGTTCAGAGAGTACACGACCAGAACTCAAGCTCCGCCTCCCATCATCTTGGGGGTTACAAACCCATTCTTTGCCAAGACTCTGCAACATTGGCCTCATATCATCAAAGTACCTGATTCTTTCAATGGAAGTAAGTATTACTGTTGTTTTAAGCTCAGAGTGTGTGTTAGGATACATAACCTAAAATAAACATAACCAAAAATTACGTTTGTATTTAAGTACAATAATTAACATCTAAATGTAAATGTATGCATTCATATTCTAAGAGTCATTTTACCAGGCCCCTAGTTAACTTACATTACAAAGTATAGAATAAAATAAAATAATGTATTTTGAACTCTTTGAAGTAGTACATGAAGGGATAACAAATTTCTATCATTAAACTTACCGAAACCACTGCACCAGTAAACCTTTACTATTGCTTTGAAAGTTTGAATGTAGTTAAAATTTGCAGTAAAACATGCATATGCATTAAGGTAAAAAGGTATAATGATTTTTATAACAGTTTTAAACTTGTGAAAAAAGTCCTTAAACACTTCAATGTTCCAAGGTGGTGCTAAACGAACAACTTTTGGCAGCTGGACTGTCACACTTGTGGTCTTCCACACAAAATCAAAACAACCAGAAGCTTAGGTTCTATTATAAATGCATGCCACACTAACACTGAGGGATAAGTGTGGTTGTCTCAGCAACATTTCACTTGGAAATCAAGTTGATGTCGTCATGCTACAAGTGGGTTTTCGGAATTTTATCCGCCTGGAATTTTACCCCCTGGGCAAACCTGACATCACTATGATGTAGTAACATGAGCCCTCCAAAGTTTGTTCGTGGGCAAAATTTTACCCCCGCAGAATTGGAAGTCTAATGAAAATAGACAGAGCGTGATAAATTAGATTAGCAATAAAAACTGGAGTTAACTCCCTGTCCATATAATTAGCGTTTAATTCCTATAAATTAAAAACCACAGTCGCAAATAACGTGAAAAAACTATCCAAGTTCTTTCCCTAATCTTGTATCTTTTCTCTATTTGTCTTACAGTTAATTTACAATTGTTATATTTACAATATAATAATTTATATCATTGTTTTTAGGTAACTTTCAAAAACATAAAATAAGGAAAGGAAACCACCTGAAAATGCTGGACACAAAACCAGGTGTTTATACACAATATCAGCCGTTTCTTCAGAAGGACAAGACGATACTGAAGAAGATCATGAAGGGAGTGCAGACCAAACGTCCTGGGGAGGTCCAGTCTGCGCTTTTAAGGAGACATCTCCTAGAACTCACCCAGAGCTTCATGATCCCCCTAGAGAGGTACATGGGTACTCTCATGCCTCTGCAGAAAAACATATCACCCTACAAGGTACTTCCATACAGTCTCTCCTGTAGTTACTACTGATGTGAAATGCGATGGTTGTTTTTAAAGTCTCAAACTAAGGTGAGCTTGTAGTGATGTTCACAACCAGGAATTTTGAATCTCGAAACCGAAACCGGAACATAAAAATCAAATCCTGAATCTCAAAACACATCGAAAAACATTTTTAGTTGCCTTGTGAAGGCTACAAATAAAATTCAGATAGTAAAAGTTTTACCATGCAAACGGACAACATGTGACTAAAAAATTTTAAACCTAAAAAACTTTATTTTTTATAAACAACAGATCCTATTAAAATAAATTAAAATCCTGACACTTATATTACTCAAACATGAATATTAGATCAGTCAAATTATTTAGTGAGTAATATTTGTTTTTGTTTGATTAATATAGATTTGAAACTGTATTGTACATTGTTCCAGTATTAATATTTACTATTTATTATATTAATTGCAGTTCAGAATATAAAGTACAGTAGACTCTCAGTAATCTGGCAGATATAGGACCGTGATTCTGCCGGATTAAGAATCGGGCTATCTTCGCAGACGAGTTTTGTACATTTTAAGTATTTTTATTGATGTCCTTCCAGTAATCCGACAGTATCACGGTCCTATATCTGCCGGATTACTGGAAGGACATCAATAAAAATACTTAGAATGTACAAAACTCGTCTGCGAAGATAGCCCGATTGGAAACCGCTATTGCCGCGATCAAGCATGATGATGTTTCCGTAATCACGGGAGATTTTGTTTTAATCTTCATGGCTACGGGAGATGATCAGAAATTTGCTGCGATCGGCGAAGACAACGATAATGTCTACATGACTGCGGAAGATGATCATGATTTTGCCGTGATTGCAAAAGAAGTCGATGAAGTTTCTGTGACCGCGGGAGTAGATGATGTTGTCTACATGGCTGCGGGAGATGAGCAGAATTAGGCCGCAATCGCTTAAGACGACGATAACGTCCACACGACCATGGCAGATGTTCATGATTTCGCCGCAATCGCACAAGACCACACCCGTCAAAAGACGCCGGATTATGGAGGGTCTACTCTACTAATTTTCATCTATGTTAGTGGTAATCTGTTTGCTCTATTGCGGCCAGCTTAATTTTAATCGGTGATAATGACACCTAAAATTTCAGCAGGTTCAAGGGCAAAACCTGCTGTATGATAAACCTATAAATAAACTATAGATAAACTTCCTATCGATAAACTTTTGAATCTTGAATCTCTCCGATTGAATCATTAAACCGAAAAATATCCAAAGTTTTGATGTTTTTAAGGTTTGAGATTCGGTTATGACACATCACTATGAGCTAGTTCAAATCTGACACCAGCGTGTCAACTTAAACCACTATCATTCTAGCCGGTCTCACCTCCACGAGGCAATTAGTCTCGTCATAGTAGCTAATAACTATGCTGCTAAGTATAAATTGTGTTTCTTTAAGAAGAGGGTAAACTCTATTGTTATGTGTTTCTAGATGGCGGATTTAAATGGAGGAACGTGTATATGTGTAAAGAAGTGCGCATAAGTTCCATGGAAAGTTTGCAAAAAGCCATACACATTTAAAACACATTTTAAATTTAGCTTGTGAGTCTATTTTCCTTCAAATTTTTATTGGTTATCACAGATCAATGCTAACCAATGCATGTAGGTGGTACTAGCTAGAGTAGTAGTGGGGGAAGCAAAGAACATGACGAATGTGTCAGATTTGAACTTACTAGTTTATCCTCGACTAGTGGAACTTTGATAGGAAGACCCTCGATAACAAGTCGCCCTTGATAACAAGTGTCATTTTCAAATCCCCAAAAAAATTATTTTACCCCTAATCACATGTTATTACAAACCTCGATAAGAAGTCAACCCTGATAACAAGTCTTATTTTACAATCCCTATGAGAGTCTTGTTATCAAGGTTCTACAGTTGGATACCTTAATCTACATACAGCCCTTGTTGGGGAACCGAGCTGGTGTAGTGGTTAGAGCACGGGACTTCGGTTCCTGAGGTTCTGCGTTCAAATCCCGCCAAATCACCAATGTATTTTATCTAAGTGATAATGCCGCAACCGCTAGGTCTAGCCTGAAGTAATGTGAAAAACAATCCTGGGCTCGTGCCTAGCGTCCTATGACAAAAAAAATCTACATACAGCCCTTGTAGAAATTTCTTTTAGAATCGTACAATTTATCTACGTAAATGTTAGGTTTCCGTACTTGATAATGTTTATACTATCAGTATTACCAATCCTGTATGTGCCATTGAACTTAAATAGCATTGATTGGTATTTGTCACATTCAGGGCTGTGCGAATAGTTCGAAAAACGAATCGAATCCGAATCTTTTTAGAGATTCGATTCGGATTCGAGAACGAATCTACTGTTTCTAATTGGATTCGGATTCGGAATCGATATTCGAATTTACCGGTAAGAGATCCGGGTTCGGATTCGATATTCGAATTTTTTGGAAATAGATCCGAGTTGGGATTCGATATTTGAATTTATATCATCGGCCATCGCACCGGTAGTTTTGCAAGCGGATTATTATGGAGCAGTTGATTTGATTCGACAATCGACTCTTTGGCTCCGTCGTTGAATTAGTGAACACCCGTTCACTTCACTCGGTCAGTTTTATTTGTTCCGTCAGTCGGTTTTAGAACCAAGAACCAACAGAAAACGAAATGGCGGCAGTGACTCAGATTATTATCCCGAAAACGGGACTTTTAGACCACGAGCGGGATTTAAATTGGATGCGGGATAAAACGGATTTTTCAGCTATGACGTCTGTTTTTAATTGTTTCTACTTATTTTTAGGGAAAACGAACTCCAATTGGTAAACTCCTGTAGCAAAAGATAATATCGATGTTTAAACAACTATTTAAACATGATTCGTCAAACATAAATTTAAACGAAAAATACCATACGGGATAAAACGGGTTTCTCCATCATCCGGAAGCGGGATTAAACGGGATTTCTCGAACCAGCAGGCGGGATTATTTTTTTGGTCGTGTGGTGGATACACTGAGACTGAATGGCAGACGTGGTTGGGTTTCTTTCTTGCTTCTTGATCAGTGTCGACTGTCAGAGTTGATTAATTTGAACCAGGAATTAATTGGGATTGGGACTGGAACATTGAAGTTTTAACTCTTGAGTGACTTATTACGACAACTAATAGAACGGAAACGAAACTACAACGGGACACCGACACTGACAGCACTCGACAGTCGACAGTCGACTCATCCATCAGTATGACAATGAAAATGGACGCCAGACTACCTTAGGTAAATAAATAAATTAATAATTATACGTTAAACTGTGTTTTTTATTAGGCCTAAGTTATGTTAGTGTTAACTTGTACTTTATTGATCTAATCTAATTTATAGTTCTGATTTGATGATGCACTTCTGATTAAATGGACAATATGATGTACTGGTAAAGATAGCCACATTCAAGTATAAGTTAAAGTAAAGTGTAAACATAACCTAAACTTATCTTAAGTAACTTACGTAAAAGGTTGATAAAGGATTTTTTTGTATAGATAACTAATAATTAATTAGTAATAAATAAGTAATTAATTAGTTGGTTTATAGCCTAACTTAGCCTATATCATATAGGTAGTTTGATACCTTTATACATCCACCGCTGACCAGTAATGACTGGATAGATTTCGTCAAAAAAAGTTTAAAGTGATAATACTTTAGAATTGGATTCACTTTTAACTTAAGTTAGGCCTATTTATTTCTGTTTATTTTTTTAAACAAAATTATTGATTAGGCTATTAGTAGTTTGTAAAGCTTCCAGTAAGTTGATCATCCAGATTAGTCTTATCACCTTCAATCTTTTTCATTTTGTAATAGGCCTAGGCCAATGTTGTTTTTTGAGGATCTCAATGAAAACTTAAGTTAGATTGGGTTTAGCTTAGGGTAAGTTAACTTATTTGATTTCAAATTTATAGGCCTAGATGTAAGGTAGGTATTATGCCTAATCTGCAATGGGTCAAAATTGGACGGCTGATACTTAAAACGACTTGTGTAGGCCTACTCTGATTTTTTGTTGCCTGGTTCATAATATGAACCTGACCATAAGTAGTGTTATTCTTTAGGCCTAGGTCGCATTTGAACCCTATCTTGGCTATCAGTACATAAACTTAACCTCACAGTGTGAGGTGAGATGTTAACTTGTAATAGTCATAACTTACGGACTTAGGCTCATATGTCGCATTTGAACCCTATCTTGGCTATCAGTAGGCTACATAAACCTTACCTCACAGTGTGAGTTGCTAATTTGTAAGTCATACAAACTTAGGCTTATGTAGAGGAATAACACTGGGTGTATAAGGTAAACTGCCCTTTTTATTATACAGTTGAACCTCTAAGTACAAAACAAATTTCAAGGGGTACGGGAAAATTGTGCACTATTGAAGTATTCTTAATAAAGAGGGTCGTTTTATCAAAGTTTAATGCTGCTGTTGTTCTTCTTATAGAGGTTTCTCCTCGCTCCAATGTTTTTCCAAACAATGACTGAGGAAAGAGGAGGGATGGGTGAGGGAGTTTCATGTTGAGACAAGCATCTATTTGTTTTGAAAACTACGTACCGTACATACTATGGAGGTTAAGATTATGATAAATTTGTCTTATAGAGGTCACGTTCGTCTTGTAGAGGTTTTGTGCTAAGAATATTCGTTGTATAGAGGGTAATCAGTCCTAGCCCATGTCACAAACAAATTCGTCTTATGGAGGTTTTTAACTTAATTACTACGTTGTATAGGCCTAGAGGTGTTTTTAGCATTGGCCTATATGAAAGTGTCAAGGGGATTTAAAAAAAATTTGTCTTATCGAGAAATTCATTTTATTGAGGTTCGTACAAACGAGGTTCAACTGTAGGCCTATTATTTTTAAAAGCAATATTTTTATTATTGGCGAGATAATACGAGAATCACGGTATTTGGACGAGTCACGATATTTGGCAATTTAACTTACCTTAGGTCATCACTTTTAGCGAGTAACTTAGGCCTAGGTGGTAGGCCTATCTTATGCCTAATTGTTTAGGCCTGGTTTCAAAACTTGAAATAACTAGGCCTAGGCCTAAATTAAATTTTATATGTTTTATCCCATTTCAAGGATTGTTTCTTTTTGCACTTTTGTGGCAATTCCCTATTTCAAGCCAGAAAATTTGGGCTAAAAATGTGAAAATTAATTAAAATTCCTGACTTAAAAAATAATTTTTTTAAAAATTTTTTATTAGCCTAACTTGTGATGGGCAGCTTACGTTTTCATTAACTTAGGTACTCTTAATAGTTAGTTTACCAGGCAAAATTAAAGAATTTAACGTTTAATTAGGCAATGTATCAATGTATCCTTCACCCTTAAATTTATGTCAATAAATTGATAGAGTGCCGGTTTTTTTCGTAATGGTTAGGTTATATGCTATGAAAAATGTAATTTAGGTCATTCTTACCTTATCAGTAGGCTAGGTACACCCTCAGAAAATAATTTTTTTTTTCAAAATGTAGGAAATAACACTTTGATTCTGAAAATGATGTTTTTTTTTCAGCGCAAAACGTCGGAAAGGCTCGGAAAAGCGTGAAAACAGGGGAAAATATTTTTAAGCCGAAATTGGTTGTGTGTGTACTCAAATTAATCGGTAGAGCGAGCTGAACAAGAATTTGAAAGCGTATTCAAGATCTGATGTATTGACGCTTATGAGGTCGTAACTTTGTGCATATTCTTGTTCATCTCGCTCTACCGATTAAATCTAGTACCCACATGACAGATTTCGCCAAAAAAATTTTTCCCACTTTTCCCTGGTTTTCCAACGTTTTCTTGAAAAAAAATCATTTATCGGCTTGCCTGACATAGGTTCTTTTTCTACAGAAAATGGATGGTGGCAGCATTCCTGAAGATGATGGCAACATTGCTGAAAACCTAGATGATTATTACAGCATCAACATTCCTGAAGGCCTAGACGACTATGACAACATTACTGAAGACCTAGACAGTTATGACAACATTCATGAAGATCCAGACTACTGTGACCATATAGAAAACCATGAAGATTCTAATAAGAACAAATGCAAGAGAAAAGATGCTGATGATAGACAAAATCTAAATCTTCAAAAAAAGAAGCAAAAAGTTGCTCCGATTTTTATAACACAAACCAAGCAATCTAATTCCACTTCCATCAATAAATGTTCTCGTAGTAATGAAAATGAAATCCTCCCATCGACCTCACAAATTCAATCCCCATCCCCACCAATCCAATTGATAAGAAATGCAAATCCTCTATGGAATTACTTTGAAAAACCTAACAAATTTGAAGGAAAATGTAAAATTTGTCAAAAAATGTTAAAACAAGGGACAAGTGGAACAACATCTTCATTAATCAAACATTTGAAAAGTCACAAACAAAGTTATGAGAGCTATACAATCGAAAAACAAAAATATGAAGAGCAATCAAAGAAAAGTCTACAAATACCAACAGACAAAAAAATTCAACAAAAACTAACTATCGGTCTTGGCATTGGCATTCCTAAGTGGCCTTTGGACTGTAAAGAGCAAAAGAAAGTTGATGGGCTAGTCTCTACTTTTATTGTGCAAGGCCTGCATCCCTACTCGATTGTTGAGGAGCCAGGTTTTAAACGTCTTATAAATGCTGGTTTTCCAAAATACAATCACCATAGCAGAACAACATTTTCAAGATCAATAATACCTAAATTGTACAACGAAGAGATGACAAAAGTAAAATCAATTATAAATGAAGACTTACCCTACCTAGAAAGTCTTGCATTTACTACGGACGGATGGAAATCTAGGAGTGGTGACTCTTATTTCTCTCTCACATGCCACTACATAGATAAAGATTTTAATAGTAAAAGTTTCTGCCTAGGAAATAAACTGTTTGAGGAAAAGGCTACTGGTGAAAACATCTCTAATTTCTTAAAAACAGAAATGTATAATTGGGGATTGTCTGAAAGAAGAGAAAAGGTAATACCAATTTACATGGTAACCGATGGCGGAAAAAATATTGTCAATGCGGTTAAACAAACCACGTGGGTTCACAGAGAATGTTTCGCACATAAACTCCAGCTCGTTGTGGAATCTGCAGTCAACAGTGACACAGCAGCTCAAGAAATGTTGCAAAAGTCACGGTCAATTGTAGGGCATTACCATAAGAGCAATGCTGCTACATCAAGATTAAAAAAAATTCAGCAACAACTGTCAATGAACCCAAAACACGTCATTCAAATGGTAGACACCAGATGGAATTCCGAATTCTTAATGCTTGAAAGGCTTGTTGAGCTCAAAATTGCGATAAACACGGAACTGGCAACGTCACATCACTCAATATCAATTTTAAGTCAAGATGAATGGGGTTTAGCAGAAGCTTACATTGAGTCGCTGAAACCAATTGAAGTGATCACAAGAATTATGTCTGCCGATAAATATCCTACGTCTTCTATGATTATCCCAGTATTACATGAAATTGAAACAAAGTTAACAAATATAATTGCTTCGGGCCCAAGCAACAAATCAAATAGTACAAGAAAAAGTGTATCATTTGCAAAAAATCTTCTCAATTCCCTGAAAACAAGATTTCCACTATACAAGGATAACAGTATTAATCAAATCTGTACAGCTCTAGATCCTCGGTTTAAATGTGTTTTACTTGAAAAGAATTTGATTGTAAAAAAACTTGAACAGCTTGCTGAAACCATTTACCAATCGATGAACCGGATGAACCATTCAAGTGTGCAGCAGCCTGATGTCTCCAGAGAAACCCAGCCTTCATGCTCCAAAGAAAATGACATTTGGAGTGCTTTCAACAAAGCAGCATCCAAACAAATGCAACCATCTCTCAGCCCAGGAATTCAGGAAGTAAATGCTTACTTTCAAGACGGCCTTGTTGAGAAAACAGTAAATCCTTTTGTTTGGTGGAAGCAAGCTTCCTCCAAATATCCCATCCTATCTAAATTGGCGCAAAATTACCTTCCCATACCTGCAACCCAGGCCAGTAGCGAACGACTCTTTAGTGCAGCGGGCAACATCATTACGCAGAGAAGAGAATCTCTTACACCTGAACATGCTGAGCAGCTTCTGTTTTTGTTTAATGTTTATAAAGACAAAGACTAAAATATTCCATTTACACGGATTAAGAACAGTTTTTTTAAAGTAATGTAAAATTATCTCATTCACTTGGCACATTTTGAAATGTGCTAAACTTTACACTCTCAAAAAATGCTCTTGAGATATAGACCCCAATAATTTAGTTTTTATTTATTATTATTTCAAAATAATATGATGTACTGAATACCACTTGCGTTGCCAAAGAACACAGTTTATTGAGGTATTATTATTTGAAAAATTTATATTTATTTAAACAATATTGCACATTGTTTATATGTACTGTATTGTACAATAATATTTCATTTGTTTGTTTGCATTTATTTTTGTTGTTTGTTTTGTTTGGATATATAAATAATTGATATGTAAATAAATATGATATAGGCTACTTTTTCATATGATGGAGAGTATTTGTTCAGTATAGTGTTAACAACATAAATTGATTCTCTGTTAAATGGCCAATTTTGTTTTTATTTTGTGAATGAATTATCACTCTGTATTGCAAGTATGAAATATAATCTCAGCTCCTTAAAGTAATTAATATTAAATTGGTTAACATATTTAACTGTACTTAACACATAAATGTAATTTGTCAAACCTTCGTGAAAATGTTCTGTGGTTAGTTAAGTTTAAACTTTTTATTTTCTTGCTTTGGTTTTGGCCTTTTGCCTAGCCTCATATTTCTGTCTATTATCCTACAGTAGGTTTTGTCTTGTAAAATTAAAAGTAAGGAGAATTTACTTTTAGTTATGTTTATTCTTATTCATATTTGTTTGTTTTAAGAATTCATGAATAAAAGAGTTCATTTTAGTACAGGATAAATCATTCAGTTGTTTTTATTCCAATTGATCTTAGTTATTGCCAATTGCCAGGGAAGATTTGGGCAAACAAAACAAAACATACATACAATTCTTATAATTCTAAAATTCTTATTCTTTGTTTTACATTTATATGTCATATTTCTAATTCATCATGTTATAATATTAATAAATTATAAAACCATTTTATATTTTTATTTTATTATTTAAAAATCAGACCCCTAATAATAAAAAATAGTAAACTACAATTAAGAAGTAATATTTTATTAACATAGTAACATCTTGGTCATTCTCATTCTGTGATATTGTTATTGTTGGGGGCGGGTTCATAGGGGAGAATGAGAAAATTTTATTATGGAGTGAAAAAGAAATTAATACTTAAATTTACAAAATATATCTTAAAATATAGGAACATGTCAGAATAATACCAATTTATTAGATGAGTGAGTATATACAAAGTTTCTTATGGTTGAGTCCAAGGGTTTGGTGGAGATGTCTGGTGAGTGGCTGTAGACTGGAGCGTGGACTGAGATCACCAGGGGCGGACAAAAGTCTTTGAAGGGGTGAATCTTCTCCAAGAGTGGTAGATAGGATATTCCGTAGCTGTAGAATGTCTTATTTACAAAATCGTCAGGAGGTCTTCCAGTTACAACACTTAATATTAAGTATTTAGTATTTTATTTTCACAATTACATTACACTCTCTAGCATTTAGAAGGAAGAGAGATCTTGAGCAAATAATTACATGTTAAACGTTATTAGTTTACTCCAACAGTCAAAATATAATCCACTATATATATATTTAAAAAGAGAATAAACAAGTAGGACATGCTGACTGTGGGTTAACTAATACAAGAGTGGACAGTACAGTCTGGAAAAGTAGGTCAGTTAAGATATATAAGCTATCTTTGGGAATCCTTAGTTGAAAATTCAAATATAGGCCTATTAAGCTTAAACCAAACAGTTATTGTTTTACAGCACTTAACATTTCAAGAATCCTCTCTTGACCAAATTCTGAATAATATAAATGATGACATATTATGTCTTAAAGATTGTCGAGTTCCGAAAGACATTGCCTTTCGGAACTGGTTAAAATATTCAGAATCGATAACAGCTGTAAATATGAGATTCGGATTCGATCCGGGTTCGATAACGGCTCTAAATTTAAGATTCGGATTCGATCCGGGTTCGATAACAGCTGTAAATTTGAGATTCGGATTCGATCCGGATTCGGTAATGGCAATAAATTTTAGATTCGGATTCGACCCGGAACTAATTTAAGTATTCGGATTCGATCCGGATTCGGTAAATTCTGTACAGCTATGATTCGGATTCGGATTCGAACCAAAATTTCTGGATTCGCACAGCCCTGGTCACATTTCAAATGTGAAAAACTAGATTACTAGGGTTGACTTCTCATGTTTTATCATTACTCACATTATTGTTTCATTTTCAATTCACCTTACAGTATTCAACATTCAGTGACTCACAATGAGTTCTCACATAAACTTGTTTATTCTCTTGATTTTATTTTATTCACGTGTTGTTGTGTGCTGAGATATTTCCCTATGACAACTCTTTTATTAGAATTCGTCATTGTGGTTATTGAAATATTATGTAGTCTAGAATTAACATCTAGAAAGTATTTCATTGACTGGATGTGAATTCTAGAAAAATAGCCAAGACTTTTTGTCAGTGCTGTGTTGAATGAAGTCAAGTTAAATGTTAGCAGTGGTTAAAAGCTCACTTAATATTTGTTTTGTATGTAGCTAAAATTTGTAAATAGCTAATTTAAAAATATTTATTGTCTTGTTGTGAATTTCTCAGTTAATAATCAATATATCAGTGTTCACATGCAATGTTCAATAGCTGATTATACGCAGAGTATTTTTGTTGTTTGGAGGGTTACCTAACAATCGTTAGTATGTTGGCAGTGGTTAAAAGCTCACTTAATATTTGATTTGTATGTAGCTAATGTGGCATACTTTATGCACACTTTGGTGATCTGGTCATGCGATTCAAGATCCTGACCAAATCATTCTTGTTGGAAACGTTAACTGAACACATTATTTAACACAGAGGAGACAATTTACCGCAATTCACAGGCCCTAAAAGCCAGCTTTGATGAGAGTTTGATTAATTAAGACATTATAAAACTGAAATACGTGGATTGTTCAACATAGTGAATATTTAGTATATAAGTCAACTGGACACAACGTGAACTAACATTTTAATTAATAATCAATAATAAATGACGGAATAAATGACATAGTGAATTTGACTAGATGATCTGAAATTACATATTATTAAAATACTATTACTACGACACAATACCTCAAGGGGGCGTCCCCCCGTTTCCCAAGCAATTTAGAGACCCAAGCAATTGGAAGCGTGCTGGGCCCATCAGTGTGCTGGATGGTATCAGTGTTCACATGCAAAGTTCAATAGCTGATTATACGCAGAGTATTTTTGTTGTTTGGAGGGTTACCTAACAATCATTAGGGGACGGATGGAATAAACTAACCTTTACTACATTATTGCTTTTGGTTAGTTCAGATAAAGCAGGTCCCTAACTTATACTATTGTTTTTATTGGACATTGAACTCATTTGTACCCTCAGTGGTTATATAATAAACCAAATTTTCTATAGGCTCAAAAAACTTCTTTTCTTTTCTATCATTATAATTTGCATTTCCTCTTTGTATACTAAGATGTGTGGCTATCATCCAGGTCTAGTGTGATTGTGTGTGTGTGTGTGTGACTTGAAAATTAAATAGACAAGTCAATATATTTATTCTTTTAAGGAGTTTAAAACAAGTTCATAGATTCATTTATGTTGCCGTTGCCCTGGTTGAAAATAAAAAAAGTGGAAGTACGCAGTACGGCTTCATATTTTTAGTAAGTCCTGAACGGACTACATTTTTAGAGTACATTTAAGCCGGGTTTTCCTAGACGCTGAAGCGGAGAGCGGAGAGGGGAACGCGGAGAGCAGACTCCACTTGTCTTAGGTAATTTAATATTACCGTTTTACTAGAAGCGGAGCGGAACACCATGTTAATCTCTCCGCTCTCCGCTCTCCACTTCCGCGCCTAGGGAAACCCGGCTTTAGAGTGTACTGGTATTTCTAAATTTCCAAGAATATGCAGTGTACCTTAGTCACCTAATGTTTCTATGGGTATCACCAATCTTAGAAACATTTTCAATCTTTCAAACTAAAACTAGGTCATATCACAGGGCAAAATGGGGTAGCTGAATAAGTTAAGACGTTTTGTCTAGAACAGGGGTCTCCAACCTATGGCCCGTTACCCGTAAGTAAATGTTGCGGTCTCGGTGATAACAAGGTTGTCATTCGTGATCGCGGCAACTTGGCAATATCGTGGTCGCCACTCGCGGTCGCGGCAACTCAGCAACAAGTCCTACTTTAAAACTTTCATTATAGAACAAATACCAATATCATGGTAAATATAATGTAAAATTAATTTATATTAACTTTCTTTTTAATTAGAATAATCATAAGCCTACTTATGTTATAAAGTATAAATATGACAAACACAATTTATATAGGCCTACCCATAAAAAATTATGTGAGGTAGGTCAATTATTTTGTTTGGTAACAGCATCATTTACACAAAAACATAAAGAATTTTAGTTATTTAAAAGGTTATAGCAACAAAAAAATCTGCAAGAAATGTTCAAACTTCTTTGCTGCGCTCTTAATAAGAAAACTACCACTTTGTGGATTATTTGAAGGGGGCTACCTTTGTACGCGGATCCAAAGTGCTCCAAAGATTGTCAATGTGGCCCTTGAGTAAAAAAGGGTTGGAGATCCCTGGTCTAGAATGTGAGATGAACGTTCATTCCTATCTTGGAGATATTATAAGATGATTAGAAGCTCTGCCAGAGCCTCCTGTTTTCTCTTATGACATATTCAAACACACAAGGGTGAGTTGCAAGTCTTGGATTCGGGTCTGAGATGGACGGTCTGATCCCCAAAACCACATTTGAAGGGATTGGAACCACTTTCACTAAAAAGGGTTGAAGTTTCTTTCACACAAAATGCCCCTGGCATAGACACTAACAAATAAAAATATATTTGTAACAATTATATTTTTTTGCAGGCCGCGCCTCAACCTTGGCCTTTCAATCCTGACGACTTCATTGCTTCCCTGGAGACATCAGGCCCTCAACTTACTTCCGGCATCAAAGGAGATTGGGTCGGTCTTTATCGCAGGTTCTTCCGATCTCCCAACTTCAGCGGTTGGTACAACGCTCGTTACAAGGGCATGAACCAGAAGCTGCAAATCCTCCAACTAGAAGCGCTCTCTGATGCGGTAATTGCATTCAAATCATTTGTCCGCCTTAAATAATAAATAATTTTCTTACACTTTTCAGTTTCATGCTAACCCCTTACAAAAGCTTCTTTGGGTAAACAGTAAAACCTCTCTGGACTGAAACACATTTAGCCAAAATAACGATTATCCGAATAACGGTCTAGAAAAAAAAAACACTGAAATGTATTTTTGACAAAGGAAGAGAAAACGTTGAAAGAACAGAAACAACTCAAGATAAAATCAATAGAACGGTATTAGTTTTAAAACTCAAAATTTATCTACATAGCCTATATCAGGCTTAATATACCCTCAACATGTAGGCCTACCTACTTCAGTTACATAATTGCCTTGTTATCATCACTTTGAATGGTGATAAGAAACTATTTAAAAAAACCTCCCCCATCTTGGTTTTGGCTGAGAGAGGTTCTACTGTAACTATTTTAGCAATCTATGCGCTCTGGCATCCTTTACCTTATCTATAACCAGTGCTCGATTTGCGGGAGATCGTGTATTTATCTCAGTTCATCTTGTGTGTTTTTTTTTTTTTTTTTTTTTTAAGAAGAGTGAATGGAAAGGATTTTTAAAGCATGTTGTATGTTGTATGTTAGTTTAGATATATCTACCATAACTTGTTTCATCAAACTAATACAGCAGAGATACAGCAAGATGTGTACACAATGTTTATAAATTTAGAATAATTAATCATGTGAGTTCTAAATAACCTAAAACAAATATGTTGGAAATATTTATAGCTAATTAATTGTAGACATTTTGGAAATTTGTATTGTAAAAGTGTTTTTCTTGTGGTTGAAACATACAAAACTTTATCGAGCTGATTACTATTTCACATCAGCTGTGTACAACTTGTGAAATAAATTCTCGATTCAGACATATTTTCTGTGCCATGAACACATTGATAAACTAAACTTTCTAAAATTACTTCACAACAGCAGTGGTCGGTGTAGTAAACATCAAATGAAAGGTAGAAAGCGTCATGTTCTTTATTTCCCTTACCATTATACTAGCAGGCCACCACTCCTTAGTCTCATTGTAGTGGCAATATTGATATGAGGGAAAATGGACACCCAACTATGATTCACGTTCTGTGATTAGATTTCTGTGGTCTACCCCCATTGAAGTCCATCAGCAGTTTACAGACATCAATGGAGAAAAGTGTGTAAACATAGAAAATGTGTGTAAGTAGGTGGTGGGAGTTTGGAGGAAACATCAGAAGCTCAAGGTTTCCAACATTTTGCCCAGTGTAGGTCGGCTACAGTGGTTCAGTTTCTTTTGAAGTAGTGAGCAAAGTTTGGTAAATTGTGCTTGTGAATCGCTGTGTGAAAGAGATTGCCAAACTGAAGGGGGCTACACCCTGGTAGTCTTAAGCACACTGATCATCAAGCAAAGTTTCCTCAACTGCAAGTTTTATCACTGTCTCCATAAAAGCTGATAAACACCTGCTGCTGGCCTCTTCGTAAAAATGTTTTTGTCCTTCTGCAAACTCCCGAAGCCAATAAAGCACATTTTTATCTCTAAATACAGAAAGGTTTCTGTTTACTGCTTATGCAACTGTTAACTAGAAAACAATTTCATTAAGGGTTCCATAGAAACTTGTATACTTGGCAGGAGCGTTGATTTTCCCTCATGTTGTTATCTGCTCCTATGACGAGACCAATCGTCTTGTAGGGGTGAGAACCAGCTAGGATAGTAGTTAATGAAATAAAGAACGGCGCTGGTGTCAGATTTGACCAGCTCTATTGGTCGTAATAGTGGCTCCTTGAAGACTTTCATTTAAGGCTACAGAAGTGACATTGTCCTGTTAATATTAGAAAATGAAATTGCTTCATGTGGTATAACTGACAATGTAACCATTTTCAGTGAATAATGTTATTGGGTTCATACTCTAGCTTTTGTTAATATATGTTATAAGTGAGCTTTATGTTTGTCATTCTAGGACGTTTCAAGACGTAGAAGATGGTGGCAATTTATCATTTGCTCTCTCGGCTGATTTTAAGTTATAAATAACAGAAAACCTCACACATTTCTTCTCAGGAAAAATTTTGTTTCAGTTTTTATTTTTATTTTTTTAATTATGAACCATTTGGTATTAGGGTACTTTGTGTTGGCACTTTGATTGGCGTTTGAGACATGTACGCGTGACAATTACAAACAGCTCTAGTCATTAATAATAAAGGTTGTAGATTCTATTGTCATATGAACTTGAAAAGACTTTGAATTAGAATCTTAGTTGTTATTGTGTTACCTTATTCATGTTAAAATCGCTAGTTGTTGTAATAGAATACAGAAGAATTATATATCCTTGTCTGTAAATATTTAATGTTCTTATTTACTAGACAGATAGAATGATATTTGAAAAAATTGTTCCCAGTAAATATAAGTATAGGGGGAGGCATGGAAGCTACAGATCTCAGGAATATCAAAAACACAAAAACACTCTCATGAGTTATCTCTTTTGGTCCTGTTTTGTGTTTTAAATGTTCTTTTTTATGTTAGAACCAAATCAATTTATGTATTATATTCTCTTCCTTCATGACAAAGACTGATAGAATTCAATGATCTCACTTGAATTTGTAGAATGTAAATTTAATTGACAGATTATAATATTATTAATTTTTTAATACCAAAACTACTATGGTTTAGGTTTGGTAGTTTTAAAATGTTATTTCTGTACTCACATTTTTATAGTAAGTACGTAGATCAAATTAATGTGTACCAGGAAAACAATTGGTAGAAAACATTTAATTGGCAATTTTTCATTTGAACGTAGTCTCAATTTTCAAGTATCCTTTTTTAATTTTGTAGAAATTGTAAGACTTACCTTATAAGAACTATTTAAATATTACCTAAATATAATAATAGTGTTATAAATATTATGTTCATGTAACAGATCCATTTTAGATGTTCTTTCAGAACAATAGGCCTACCATAGTTATTTTTAGTTTTGGATTTCAAAATAAAGTTATGTTGTTTGGCTTAAATATTTTTTGCCTGGGATTTTGTGAGAAATAAACTAGATGTTAAGTAGTTGAACAAACTAAATTCTTCAATATTGTCTCTGATTTTATTTGTATTTACTTATTATGTTAATCAAGTATTAAGATTATGCAGGGTCTCTTCTTCAATTTTCCAAGTACAGTAGACTCCCTCTTATTCGGACTCCTCGGGACTAAGGCCAGTCCGGATAACGGTTTTTCTGGTTAAAACGACGTCCACAAAAACTCGTTATGTAGCCCAAGTATTAGACTTAAATTTAGGAAAGCATTGTATTTAGACACGTAATCACTGGTCTCAAATCTTTCCCACGAGAACAGTTGTTTCAGTACAGCCTGCTTCCTGCCAATCTAGTCCGGTTAAACCGATGTCTGGATAACAGGGAGTCTACTGTAATATCTTAACTTTTAGTTTACATTGCAATTTGTTCAAAGTTTAATTAACGTAAATTGATAGAGATTTATAAACCACAATTTTCAACAATATATGCTAGTTTATGGTTAGGGGTTATGGAAAAAATTAATCTTATAAACCAAACGTAAATAAAAACAAGGGCTGCCCAGTAAGAATTAGACGTTCAGTGGTTACTTTGTCATCTTAGCTTCAAAGTTGTTTCACACTTAATATGCATCGATCTGTTTAGTTTGTGACCCTTGTACTTTGTTCTCTTACACTTCCCCACAGGTGTTGAAGTGAGCTATTCAATTAAAAAACACTTTACAGATGTTAGGTGTGTTGCCAGGTTGGATTTTTTATGCAAAACTGTAATCACCAACTGAAATTGATCATCAGGACTATTGTAGAAATGAAACAACAAGCTAAAACTGAGCAAGACCGATCAAAACTGCTAAATCAATATTTATGATGAATCGCCACAGTGAAACCTCTTAGCAAAAGTCAGCAAAAACCCAACTAGTAAAATTATTGTTTGCCAACTATGAAAACAGTACATTGTTATTGTTTGGTAAACTGAATCTTGGTTATCTAAACAAGTAACACAGTATAAATCAGTGTTCTGAATCACCAACTAATTTCTACTTTGAGAGTATCAAAAAGCTTATGTCATATAAACCAAAGAATGGGGTTGGATAAATAGTGCATAAATAAATTTGTTATTGTGCAGTAAATTTGTTTTTTTGTACAGTAGTAAAAATATATGAAAAAGGATCTTCAGAGTTCCCCTTAAAAGAGCATTTTAACCACATTTGAATATTCATGTATACAATTTAATGTATGTAATACGATTATTTTTTTTATTTTGTCGAATTTGTATTCCAAATGACTCATACCTTCTGGATGGTCCTCATCATTGAGTACACACGGCGTATTTATACAGGAGTATAAAAAAGTTCCTTCTTTGAAATTTAACTATTGATCTAACTAGAATTTTCTGTAAAAATGTTGTCACTCGATAATTTGATCTTTCTTTGTCAAGTATTGGCAAGGTTATTTTCTGTGGATTTGTAACAAAATGTTTTACGATTATTTAAACAATAAATGAAACAAAACTGTGTCCATCATAAATAAGCTGTAAACAGGGTTCAATATAGTTAACTATGACCATGTTTCTTAACAGTTGGCATTATTAACAAAAATAATATATATAACAAAACCTACCAAGAAAGAATATTTATCAGCCAATAGCAAAATCAAATCAAATCAAATCGGTCCAATGGTCAAATTATTCTCCCCATACAAAGGAATGTAAAATATATGTTTTGGTAAACACTTTGAATAATACTTTTCTACGTGAACTTTCAAAAAAATTATGCCAAACTGTGAAAAATGCTGATGTTATTTACTGTCGCATGGTTAAAAACCGAAAAAGAAATAAAAAAGTCATATTATATCAAAACATGATTTTATTTGGTAACAAAAGCTTAGAACTGTCCAACATGGATATTGGATACCATAGTATTGTTATTGGGAGGGTTTGTAAGTGCAAGCAAGTGGTAACTATTCCCAAGGGGTGCTATCTAATACCACAAGCAAGCCCTGAACCTTACAACTGAGTGACAACCAAAAAAACTCGTACTTTGGAAACAATTTTGTTTATGTAATGAAATCTGGGACCTCGAACAGTATAAAGTACAGAATCCCTCATCTCAGATACCCATGGCCCTTCATGTGTGTGGTAATTTAATGATCTAGAGATAAAAAAGGTTGTGGAAAGCTTACCCGTACCAATTGGCTTTAAGCCAGTGTTACACCGGGTACGCCCAGTTATGTTTTGTGTAACCAGTAGTTTTAAACACCTTTAAAGAGAAAATTTCTCCCTCCTCACAGAAATAAAGAGTCTACCAGGAACTAAGACGTTGCAGCATCGGCAAGCTTACTTTGAGAAATGAAAGCTGAAACCTAATTCAACTGAGACAGAAGTAGTCTGTTATCCTAGCAATATACCATAATTTGAAGTGGATTTAAGTGATGTTCAATTAGAATAGATTGCACGCTGACCTTGTAAGCCACCGAGAAAAATGCCAGGAACGTAGGATCCAGAGCCAATAGCATATATCATCTACCTGCACTGTCTTTTCTTTGGAAGCCAACTCAAAAGTTCTGCGTACATCAGCCTAGTCTATGATCCTATTGGCAGCTGAGTATTCTGTTCCCGCCTGGCTGAACAGTGTAAGAGTATTGGTGTACAAATTTTAAAAAGTAATTTACAACATCAAGTGGTGCTTAGCCTTACACCTCTCCTCTTGCCTGTGTCGAATTGTCCTTCTTAGATATATTGCAAAAGACACTTTTAATAATATAATAATATAACTATCTGGTTTACCTCAGACTTGTACTTCTTGAAAGACCTCCCACCGTCATAGCATCCACTTACAGGCTGTTTCAGTTTGCCAATTAATGGAGACTCTATTCTCGCCCAATGACCTGAAGAAATGTGAAAACAATCCCAAGTCTACGAGTATGTTTAAGTCTAAACAAATGAGTTGTCTGATTAATGCATGAGTCTCACACTACAGGCTGGCCATCTGTGTGTGGATTTGACAATGAATAAAGATAATGAAATTGAAACGAAATGTCTTGGGGAAACGTTTGTTGACAGAAAGTAGTTCTTGCTTTAAGATCCACCAACAAAATGAGGTGGCAATTTCCTCTAAAAGTTGAAACTTGTATTAAGTTAGTTTTGTACCAAGAGTTGGGGTGATTCGTGAAAGTATAAGTGAGGGCAGATCCTGGAGTCAGTTCTTTGTTACTTTTCCTTTTACGTTGCACCCTTTTAAGAAGTAGGTGTCTTCTTTTCACTGTATCTTAAGGCACACATAAATACTAACAACACATTGTATTGAATTAGCTACAATCAGTTGCATATAAGTCTCTCGCTGGTATTAATAGACAGTTTGAAGCAAAGCAAGGGGCATAAGTTAAAAAGTAGTTTTTTCTTTTTTGTCACTGTTTAATTTTTAATGAAGTTGTCAAAAATGCTTTAAAGGAAAAGCAATCTAAACACATTAGTGATGTGTCAAAACCGAATCTCAAATCTCAAAACCATCATAACTTTGGAAAAGTTTCGGTTTTGAGATTTTATCACCGAGTTTCAAGATTCAAAAGTTTTCAAAATTGAAGATTTTGGCAGTTTTATTTTTGAAACTGCTCATATTTTTTTGCTACACTGCTACTCTTTAAACACAGTTTTCACACAAGTTGGTACCAATAGAGCAAACAGATCACCATTAACATTAATGAAACAAGTCAAATGTATTCTGAATTTCAAAAGGCATCTTAAATACTCTAACTGGAACGACATACAATTCAGTTTCATAACGATATTTGCTAAACACAAAGAAATATTGACCACTAAATGTTCTAATTAATCTAATGTTTATGTTGGTGTCAGGAGTTAAGTTTATTTTAATGTTGGTTGTTTATAAAAAATTTGGTTGTTTTGGGTTTATCAGTCACATTTTTATGTTAACATGTCAGGGTCAGGAGTCAATATGTGTCAGTTTGTGATTGCATACTTAACATTTAGTTATTCCTGTATTTTTTGTAACCTTGACCTTTGTAACCAGCTAAGTAAAAAAGTTTTGCGTTTAGGTTTTGACATTCAAGATTCGGGATTCTATTTTTTAAAGTTTCGGTTTCAATTTTGAGATTCAAAATTTCTGGTTTTGACCATCACCAAAACACATCAGGCTGGGGCCACACTCATCTTACATCACTGAATTTATTCCACGGGCGTTACCCTTGGGTTTGAGAGATACATTACGGTATATGGGGCAGGCCACACTTGAGTAATGTCCGTAAACACGTTTACCAGACTTGCTGGTTTTACCAGCGAGACTGACAAACATATTTGAACGTGTATTCTCTACAAACATTCCACGGGCGTTGCACGTAAAACTAGTCGCGGGACATTACGGCTTATGGGAGTGAACAGACTCATCTTATCTCGCTGAATTTTTTCCACCGACATTATAACCTGACTGATTTACTGTGCAGTGAGCTTGGAATGAGGGGAGTGCGGATCACGGACACCGACGATTTTATTGCTAGTGTGGCATGCTCTATCAGTCTCGATGGTTAGCCCGAAAAACCTATCTTTTAAGACGAGTGTGGCCAGGGTCAAACTCTTCCACGTGCTCGCACGTGAAAACGGAAAAACCAATCTCGCTGGTTAAAAATTACAAGTGTGACCCCGGCCTCAATATGCCTGCTATGAAACCAGTTCCTCTTGTACCTCATGGTTAACAACACACCCACCAGTTGTACTCTTTTAACGCTGTATTCTTTGTTGCTGATGTATAAAAATTGATATCTTAAATAACTCTTCCAGTGGTCAAATAATAAATAAGACAAAAATAAAGTGTACGGCTTTTTGAAAATTAGATACAACAACAAATAATAATTCCTCTTTCCTCGCTTTTTCCCTCATCATTACATTCAATAAGTGATTTGGTTGTGCCGTGACCAAAATACTGCCTTTCATTGTATAATTTCATTTTGTGGATTCATTTGTACCCCAACCATTACAATTCTCTTTTTTATTTTTGCACCCTCTCATAAAATTGTATTTAATCCTCTGAAAATTTTCAGGATTTGAAGAAGTGGGTTGTTGACAAAAAAGAAGTGGAAGTTGTAGACATGATTCTCAAAATAAAGTGCAAACTAGAGAAGTGTGATGCGGAGGATATGCCTTTGGGAGAAGAGACGAGGCGTCAACTCAAGTGTCGTCTGCAGGACATTGTTTGTACTCTGCCTGAAGACCTGAGGACTGTACTGTCTTACAGCTGATACTCTGTATCTAGTCATCTACCATCCTGCCTTGGTATCGATTTGGATGTTTTACCTGTAGTTAACATTTTAAACACTGTCTTCTCCACCGTAACTTGTGGATTTGACCAATTGTCTATGCCAAGTTTTATGGTAACTTTTAGAACGATTCTGAACTATGTTTGAGCAATCATTTAACATAAGTATAGGGATTAACGGGTGCTAGGAAGACCAATGATTATTGATTGCAAACATTTGAAATGTGATTTTAGTATTTTACATGATTTTAAGGTATAATTTTTACATACTCACTATGATTTTGAATATAAAGGGCTATTTTCTTAAACTCTTTCTTCAAAGTTTGCTCATGAAGTATTTGGTAAATTGTGTGATTATTACATGATCTTGATCTTCAAACATTCTAATAATCTTCCAGCTGTTATTAAGAAACAAGCTATAAACACATATGGTTACAGAGAATTCTTCTAGCAAGACTGGACATTATAAACTTCACACTACTATAAAAAATACATGTTTTTCCACTATAAGTTTAAATTAAATATAAATTTTGTTGTCTTCCTTACTTGTGGCAATATGTTTAGTTTTAAAACACTTTGACTAATAATTATGTTGATTCTTAAGATCAATACCAAAAATATTGTTACAAATCTATTCTTGGAACTGATGCTAAACAGTTTAGGAATAGGGAGAAATTTTTACCAATTACGACAATTAACTTGTAGTATGTTCGAAGTAACATTTTGGGATCATAAAAAATTATCTGTAATCATGATTTTAAATTAGGTACACTGAAAGGGGATGCGGAATACCACCCCCTATAAAACCACCCCCCAGGTGAAACGTGACGTCACAAAATCTGCCAACTAACCAATATGGGAGTCGTGCCCGCGACTGGAATACTACCCCCCCCCCCTTTAGCAAAAAGTGATGCTTTGTAATTGTAATTTTAATTTGAGTAATTCTGTTTGATAACAGAAAAGGCATGTGGAAGGTACAGTATCATATCATACAGAATTTTGGAAAGTTACAGCAAGTTTGGTTGGTTAGGTTAGGTCAGTTTAGAACAGTGACAACAAAACTTGAGTGTCTGTGACTGGAAAACTGAAGTCCCCCCCCCCCCACCGATCTTTGACGTCAACATGACGTAGGAACCTGCTTGGGGGGTAGTTGTCCTAGGGCAGTCTTCCGGCGACCCCACTGAAAGATGTTTAAAATCATTGAAACCAAAATTCTTGTAGGCTTAAATAATATACATAAATGTATATGTATAAATATAAACATGAGGCAATTTTTAAATTACTACCTTAAAATTATCATACAGTGAGTGGAAAATATGCTCAACCGAAGCTTAACCAGCTGATATTTGATATGTTATTTTCCAATGTTTAGCCTTTAAAAAGTGTTGCATTCCTATCAATAATTCAAATAGCAATTTGTTAGATTTGTTTAAAAATCAGCTGATCACGGTAAAATGATTTAAACTAGATGCTTCCACGGTGGAAGGAAAATACATAGGTGTGCTATTCCCGTCACATGCTGACGTCACCCAGATTGCAAACGAAAAATCACCTGATTGGATTGCCATATAAGTATATATTTGTTTTGACTTGATTGTTATTGTTTTTATAATTTTTCTAAATGGTAAAATGGTGTTTGCAATCTGAGTGACATCAGCATATGACAGGAATAGCACACCTATGTATTTTCCTTCCACCATGAGATGCTCCCATTTGGAACTTGTATAATCATCTAAGATTATAAGTTTGACATCACTGAAAAAGTTCCTAAACATGGATTTTTAGAAAGAGGTAAGTAGGTACCCTTGCATTGTAATGCTAATAAGTTGCTTATCATGTCTTCTATTCCTTGCTCAATCATTTTGTAAATGATCGATTTCAGGTTAAATTTTGGAGATTATATTTTTTTACTGATATGTCAGGAGTGTGGGGAAATCAAGCACAATTGTTTTGTCATCGGTGGAAGTAACTACAAGCAAAAGTTATTGAATCAGATATGATGAACGATTTTAAATTCTGATACAGAAGAATAAAAATCTGACATTTTGAGAATTGAATTAAGTGTTTCAATTGGATGTTAAGGATATAAAGGATGTAGTGAATACCACAACAGATATTGGATGTAAAGGATATCGTCAAATTTGTTTCAAAGTCTGTTGAGGTTCATTTTAGTAATCTGTGATATTTAATAACCATTGTCCATTGTTGTAATTAAAAGTTTTAATGCAATTTGTTTACAATGTATTGTTGATCAGAGTAAATACATAATTAGTTTTGTAGGTTCTTTCCACTATGTACCTAGGACTAGGTGGTACAATTAACATGACGGATATTTTAATTTACCTTTAGTGTGCCAAACGTGTAATCTCTCTACGGTTTAACCGTTTAACTATCAATACTCATTATTTAAGTTTTACAACAATGTAAAGATATATAAAATACAGAGAAGGCTGTTTACTCCTTAATTCAGTGGTTCCCAATATGTGATACTGTACACTTTATCCTAGAAATTTCTTTTGCTATATATAATAGAAATCCAGAGCTTATTAAAAAGTAATCTATGGTACAAAATCAAAATAAATTTCTGACCACAAACACGTTTCTGTTCATCGCCATTATTCACATCAAGACATAAGTAACGGCTGTTTGGATGGAAAAAACAAACATATTGAGTAAACATACTCTGGTAAAAAGATGGACATTATTTTAAACTGAAGAACCATTAAATAGTCTGCATTTGGTACTGATAGTTCTTATTCTTAGTTACAATATTGAAAAATATATTTTACGCCACACTACACTATTTTGACGAACTTCCCACGCAAGGATTTAGTCCAGAAAACAGCTGTTTGCCGCCAGCTTATTCAAATGGGGGTTCATTGCGTACTACTGTACTGTAATGAGTTTTACCGGACACCAATCAGCTGATTATACCGTATTTAGGTGGCAATGAATGGTTATAAACAAAAACATAACCTCTAAGAGAGGTTACGACTAGTGATTCTTAGTCCTTTAGTTGGTGGAAATATATAAAGATTTGTACAGATTTATTAGTATGGCGTAAACTATCGTACGTAACTCGTCCAAAATGTGTGTACCGGACTCGTATGGTAATCCCGTACTCGACTTCGTCTCGCACGGGAACGACCACACTCGTCCGGTAAACACTTATTTTCAGGACTAGTAACGTAATATACTATTACATCATACTACACAGAAACAGGTACTTTTCCATCCGTATTGATAGGATGGAAAGTTGCCCTTTGCCGTGCCTACACACAATGTAATGTACTTTTACTGTGCATTTAGTCAGCTGATGAAAAAGCTAGCTTTAGTAAGCTGATCGTAACGGCCTATTTTATTTTCTGAAATATAAAAATATTATAATTGTGTTCTGAATTTAAAATGAACTAATTTTTCTGAGTAGTATGATGTAATGTATCATACGTTACTCGCCCGGTAAGCTTTACTGCACTTACACGGTAAAATACCACTTACTGGGCTAGTAACAATATAGTATTCCATTGAGGACATACAGTTTTACCAACCATTGGGAACTACTGATTTATATAAAGGAGTTGCCTGTAATGTAATTTATCTGGTCACAGGATATTTAGTTATCTTAATTATAAATGATTTCATGACAGGTATATTGTATTTTTAAAACCAAAGTACAATATTAGTTTGAAACCCTTATCAAATTCTGTCATAAGTTAGTTAAACTACTTAATTGTATCTAAATAAACAAAGGCAAACCTTGTAATCCCAATACAGTATTTATTTACACAAAGAGTTTATATTATTAATGTATTTGAATTATCTAAGTAAAGTTGGATTGTCAGAGAAGCAAAAAAACTCATTTACAGTGAGGCTCTAATAATATATACAGTAGAATCACACTTGAAATATATACTGCACGCATATACTTTAAAAATATAACACAGAAGCTAGTGACTTTTGTTAAGACTTGCACAGCTGGAAGATATGCGAGTTAAGGCTAATGCAGAAGCAGTCGGTGGAAGAGTCTGTAGTCTGTTGTCCTGAGGTTAAATAAGTGTGGTTTTACTGTGCCACTTAAATACCCCTATAAATGGTAATTTTCTTAAGATATATGATTAAGTAGGTACTGACCTAAACTAAAAGATAAAAAATGTTGAATGTGCACTAATAATAATAACTCAGACCAATTTTTGCGCTTTAAAATTATAATAATCATTTGTAGGTTGTTAATTGTTGTGGTGTTGACAACAATGTTTTAGATTAACAAGGTTTGCCATTAATGTAATTTAGCTACTTTTTTTTGTTCTTTAAGTTAGAAAAAATATAAATACAATAATATAGTTTTATGTACAATATAAAATCAAAAATAATTAATTATTAGCCATTTTTGTGTTATATTCTAGGTCTATAATTAAGTATATGGGTTGTAAGATATCTTATGGTTGAAAATTAATTGTAGTTATTTGTAATTATATGCATTTGCTTACTTACTACTAGAACTAAACTTGTGATTGTGATCTAGTAAATTAGGTTTGGTAATTGGTTTTTTATTTGTTCTACAATCACATGCAATAGGACCTAGCCAACAGATTAAAGTTATTCATAACTACAACTAGTATAATTACAGCAAATACAACTGAAATCACTGATGACACTTTTCCAAAATTGTTAATTTTTTTCTCAACATTTTTGAAAAATTTTAAAGTAATACGTTTATAACATGCAGCCTTTCTGTGCTTTATGTAGGCGTAGAAATGCTTAGTTTATTTTTGGCCAAATTACTAATTTGCATGCTATTGTCAAATGTTGTAACAGTTAATAATTTGGTTAACAATGTCCATAAACTGGATAGCTACTTTACTTTTTTCAAGGACTCACCAATGCTATTTAGAAAGATGCAATGGTAAGTATCTATATTTAAATTCACTCGTTAATGGCATTAATTAACCATGATTTATAATGTAATCAGTAATAATGGTACAATTGCAGGTAACAAAAATAAATTGTCAGATTTTGAAAAATAAATGCCCTGCATTAGATAACTGTTAAGTAAGTTTTTAATATACTTGGCTGGTCAACAAAATAAGGAAAATTTTTCATTACACCTTATCTATTTTTGGTATATTAGCAAGAAGCAAGGTCTTATTGTACAGTATGTATCTTCTATGGTGCATATTTTTGTGTAAACTCTTTCCTTTTTTAGTAAATCAAACAATAACTACTAGCGTTAGGTGAGATTATTGTAATGTTCTTTCACATCTTAAGCTGGGTCGTCCCAGTTCTGCATTTTGTGAGCAATGCACACTATGTAATCACTCAACAATATACAGGGTGTTTCAAAAAGAATCGTTCGATTTTATAGTATGATAATTTCAAAACTAATGAGGTTCACGAGGTTAATTTGATACTATATGATAACTCATGAAGCTTTTTTTACATACCAACAGAACGGTACCCCACCATACTGGAATCTTCATGTGAGAGATTTTTTGAATCATAGGCTTCCTAAAATATAGATCAGCCGTCCTGGTCCAAACGATTCCGCGTTACATTACTGACCTCCAAGGTCCCCCGGATCTTACTGTTTGTGAATTCTTTTTGTGGGTTTTTGTAAAAGACACTGTTAATATCCCTCCAACAAAAACTGAAGTACCACACTAGAGCAGATGGAATTCATCACTCAAGACATGATAGCTAAGGTGTTGGACGAATTCGAGTATCGCATTGACATTAGATGAACTTCTAAAGGGAGTCATATTGAGTATTTAAATGGTATGTAAAACAAACTTTATGAGTTATCATTTAACATAAAATTAACCTCATGTCTGTATGAACATTAGTTTTCAAATTATAAACCTGTAAAATCGGATGTTTCTTTTTGAAACACAATGTTGCTTTTTCCAAGACCCTTCATCTGCCTTGCGCAGCATCTGGGAATCTTATCTCATTGCATTCTATTTCGGCTTTAAAGCGCAATAGTCTATTAGTAAGTGCAACTGTTGCTTGGCTATTTGTTGGCTGTACCGAGAACAAGGGTTACTGAAATTATTGGTTCAAAATTTACTTTCAAATGAATATTATGGCTATTTAGTTTAATTGCTTATTGAGCTCAAAAAAGCGGATTTCATCGTAAATCTCTACTCCCTTTTAATAACAACCACATTGTTTTTTAATTGCTTATGGAGCGCAAGACCTTATGTCCATTCATTAATTTTCAACAAATTGCTGATGGAAACCATTAAACGTGTTGCACTACTGTTTGGCTAGGATAACGTAATTGTGCACAAAATGCTGCACACAAATTTCAGAGCAAAGGAAAACCCAGCTTTAGAGATAAAAATACTTTGTGGGTGGTACTTTATTTCCTAGTAAATAATTATGTTTTTAGTGCTTAGAAAAATATTTTTGAGATGTAATTTTACTTCAATAAAGTGATTCTTTAATAATATTTTTGATCATTTCCAGTCTTTTTTACGTATGTATATTTTCCAAAATATTATTTTATTGTTCAAACTGTAATTATTTTCTACATTACCTTTGATTTTTTTAACTTAAAGTATTTGTTTATTTTATTTACTGTAACTTACTTTGAAAGGTCTCAATGGTAACTAACTAGTTAATGTTTTGCTAGTTGCCAATTAAGTGAGAAGTCAAACAATGTTGTGAATATGTTCCATTACTAAAAGAAAGGTTATTTTGATCAAAAAAGAAGTTCTATTGAATGCAATGAACATTTCAATACATGCTGTTGTTGTAAATAGTTTAAGTTTGCAAATCAGATTATTTTAAGATATAAATAAAATGTAGATAGTATAATATAATTAGTAAGGAAATTCTCTTGAGTCACTATACAAATATATTTTTACATTGTTAGTTTTAGTTTTTGACCAATATGCTTATATTTCCATGAATCAGGAATTGTGAAAATATTATTAATTAACTTGAGTGATAAACAATTATGTATTGTATGAGTACAACTATTATTTTAACTATTACAGTATGTATACATTACAAATCATCATATACAGATAGAAAATCTTAGTTTTACACTAAAATTGTCCTATTTTAATTATAATTTCACAAGTGCTTAGAGGAATCAGTTTTTGTATAGTTTTGTTGTAATATTAGTGTCTATACATGTTCAATCGAGTTGTTTTTTCACCCTTTTCTTCTTGACCATTAGAATAGTTTTTAAGAAAGTTTTCCAAGCTATCTCAGATATTTGATTCGGGTTATGTGTCTTAGTTTTGCTTCTCAAATGATAAGAATATTACCTACTCACATGGACGTCCTCCATCATAAGACCACATTTTTTTAGACTGTACAATAAAAACACATAAGTTAATAATTCACGCATATGACCGAGGAGTTTAGTTAAGAAATGAGTAAAATAAAACATGTACTATTTTTCTGGGAGGAGAGCTTTCCTCTTTACTAGAAGTTATTCCATATACCACCCAGACCCTCTCTGCACCCCTTATTGAAAAGCTAGATGGACGTCCATGCCTGCTCATAAGGATTATTAGATGAAACATAGTCTTGACAATATACTAAAAAATGTTTTTATTTTCACAATATTTAGCAGCTCTCTTTGGGTTTTTTATTTAGAGGTTTAATTTAGAAGTCATTCAAGAGTAAAATTTTGCCTATGTGAAGAAGTGGGTCTTGTAAAAAATACTGTAAGATTAGACAAAACTGTCTCTATTTTCTTTAACTGCTTGCACAAGGCTGTGCAATGGGGCCAAGTAATCACCAACACGTGCGGCATTTTGGGTACCTATATAATGTCATTTAGTATTGCTTGGTTCATTGTGATCAAAGGTTTTTATCATCCTTAACTCCTCTGTCAAACAGTTCACATATGGTTTTTATCTGTTAAGAATTTTCTTTTAAAATGCTGATTTCTGTAAGCATATGAAGATCCTCTGTAGAAACATACATCTTCAGTCAATGAAGGGTGGTTGAATTGACTGTGGTTTTGTCTAAAAACCACAGATTTACAAGAGTAGTCAAGAAGAGATCATGAGCTGTCCTGAAGATGAGTTGAGTAAAAATAACCTGATTGTTTTTTCTATGTAGATGTGTTATCCTTATCTATCATGCTCTGAAGTATTATTGAAAAATATTATGCTTAACAGCGTATAAGCAAGTAGCTTGGATTAAGGAATGGCTCTGTTTGTCCTTATATCCTGCGAAGGATCATAAGACTCACTTGGAACTAGAAGTCCCTCTGTTCTTCGTGACGTTCCAATCCAGAGAGCTGAAACCCTACTGGACTGAGGCTGTTTTACGACTTATTTTTCTTCAGCCAGGGTCCCTTTACCTTTAAGTTCACATCCATTCTTAACCCAAGAAAAAGGTATTTGTTAGATACTTTATTAATAGTTGTAGCCTCCGGAATTGCTGATTATACAAGGTTCACGGTTAAGTACTTTATTCAGTCCAAGCAATTCCTTTTCTAGTACATTTGAATATGTATTTTGGGTTTGATTAACCCAAATGTCTACAGAAACATGAAACATATACTCTTCACAGAGTCGTCACTTTTGGATAACCATACATGTAGGGGTCTCGGGCCTTCAATGCAATCCCGGGATTGAGACCCCTACACTCATGTCTAGTAAATCTGAAACAGTTCTGTTAGAGCTTTCAGGAAACAATGTTAGAATTTTTTTAACCCCTCTTCATGCTTAATGAGTAGAATAATGTGACTAGCTGATACATTCAACTTGGAAGTCTGCCATATTGTTAATGTTTGTAACAAACAGGGTTTCTGACACTAATATTGGAGGAACCTGGTGAAGCATCTACCCTGCCCTTTTCTTTACTAAAGATATTGCCAACAATATGTTTTTAGATTGTGAGCGTCTGACTTCTGACAATCGTGGATGTTAAAAAAGATTTAAAATATTAATTTATTTACTGAATAATTAATTATTAAAGTTTAAGTTTCTCATTACATGCCAATCTTTTATTACTGGTACCTTCTGGTTTAATCCACTCAATAAACTAAACTATTAGCTCTGCTCAATAAACAGTCTTTTCAACCCAATTTACAATTATAAGCCAGTACTCAATTCTGACTCAGAAACGTGTGAACCCCCGACCACTCTTTTTCCTACAGTGATTACAACTACACAACATTTAGTGATAAGACTAGCGTCACTATTTCCTGCATTTCTGAGGCACCGAAGCCTGGGTTTCCGTTATGAAACTACATGAATATTCATGTGTCGCCACTGATTAGAGGGCTTTATGCAAGCCTTGCTGGGACGCGCATGGAATATAATGATTAGAAATGTGTTCTGGGGTAAAGTAAGAAGTCGGTTTTACTTTTTGTGTCTGGTTTTCACTTTCAACAAAAGAAGAAATTATAAGCCTTGGAGGAATGTGTAGTTCCGTGTCAAAAACGAACTACTGTAGTTATAAATATGCAATCTTTTAAAGTGAATTATCACTTTTATAAACTCAGATTTTCGAGTCCGTTTAAACGTTTCATATGACAAAGACAAGACAACTTTCAGGTTACTTGTAGGTATATTTCTGTGCTTGTAGTCAAAGAACTGCAGAGATGCATTATGAGCTTGTCAGATACTACATCGTTTGTGTTTGATAAACGGACATTTAATAAGTCTAGCAGGCAAGCCGGCAAGCGCATTACTTCTGTTGTTGTGATATTGACAACAACCTGCTCTAGCATTTTTACTTTTTTGCTAGGCAACGGTCCAAATCCTGGTTTTATCACTGTCTGTTACCTTTTATTGCTATCATCAGACAAATAGCTGTCATTAGGCAATAGCTTTTATTGTTCTGGATCGATCCAGCATTCTTCAGACCTGAAGGCAAGCACTATATGCACTGACACTCGGCTACCAATAAAGTAGTTAGAAGAAGGAAAAGAAAGCCAGATAATAATTAATTCTAAGTATTATGTAAAGCTTTTGTTGGGAATTTTTACATCATGGTTTTTATATTTCCTTAAAATAAAAATACGATAGTAATTATAATATATTATTAATAGCGGACCCGATGGCCAATCCATCACAATTATTCGACTATCAACGGTTTGGGAGCACTATAAACCCTTTTATGGATTCATGGGGATGAGGGGACTGTTTTATGGGGTAGAGTGTGTTACATCCACCTCGCAGTCTGAGAGGGGTTGGTGCGGCAGTACATCAATCCATCCTCGCGCAAACTACTGCAAGGAACGGGTACTGACAATTACTTTCACGTGGACAGACTATAATATGTACCCAATTAGTTTATATTCCATTGATTACACCCCATGGCCATAGTGTATTGTGCTCACAATAGTAGGTACCTTTTTCCTCGTTAGAGCGGTTTATCGCGGATGGTTTAGAGGTTACCGCGTTAGGGTAGCGGATTTTTATCCCCCTGGAATTTTACCCCCTGGGCCAACGTGACGTCACAAACCAGGGGGTAAAATTCCGGTCGCGAACTTTTGAGTTTCGCGACATCAGTTCGATGGATTAAACGCGGAATTAAACGAAAATTTTCAAGGTTGTGAATTTAATCAGAACACATCAAATTATATAAACCTAGAGTGTATAGGCCGGAATTTTACCCCCGGACTTTTACCCCCTTCATGAGGTCAGCTCAAAGTGAACGGCCCGGATTTTTACCCCCCGGAATTTTACCCCCTGGCCAGATATATAAATTAGTGAGAATGGCTAATTATCTTCATTCAGTTTTAATTTAATATTTAGCATTTTATTATTAAGTGGCCTATCTTAATTTATTTGTAACATCAACCAATCGAGTAATCGAACAGGTTTTAATTTTAATTTTGAGATTCGAGTATCAGGATTCGATCTTTGAAGCCAACTGTTGGTTTATATGACGTATAAACAAACATCTGAATGGTAATAATTGCTTCGAAGATTTCTTTAACGATTTATTATACAACCGTGGTAAATCAATGTTTTTGTTTTGTGTTATTGTGCTACAGAAACTAAATGCATTGTGTTTTACTGTGGTACAGTGAAATCGTTTAAGAAATGTTCATCCAATTATCATTTAAATGAGCTACTCAGTTAATTTTACATACTTATTAATCAACATTTGGCCCCAAACGCAAGTCCCGAACATCAAAATTAAACAGCGAATTATGTTTACTTAGTTGAGATTACAAAATAAATAAATAAAGATAGGCTACTTAATAATAAAATGTTAACAATTAAATAAAACAGAAATAAGAAAATCAATCATTCTTAATAATTATTATATCCGGTCAGGGGGTAAAATTCCGGCGTACATCTTCAATTGTCTAAACGCTAGTTATATGAACAGGGGGTAAAATTCCTGTTTTTATTGCTAATCTAATTAATCACGCTGTGTCTACTTTCAATAGACTTCCAAATCCGCAGGGGTAAAATTTCGCCCGCGAACAAAGTTTTGAGCGCTCAGGTTACTACGTCATAGTCAAAGTAGTATGTTTTCTGTGGTCATAGTGACGTCATCATTACCCAGTGGGTACAATTCCAGGGGAATAAAATTCCGGCGACCCAGAGCGTTGGAGTCTTTGTCATGGAAGCGAGAGTTTAAATTACCAGTACCAAGTTATGTGATAACATCTTGATTTAATGATTTTAATCAAACCTTAAGATATACATCATAAATCTAGGAAACAAACACAACGTCTTGCGAGGAGAACTAAGTTATGTATGTGTTAGAGGGCTCCTTCTATCAAGGGACATACGGCATCTATACTTATTTAATACGCAAGCAGGAATTTTGTGACAATTACTCCTCCGAAACTACTGAACCGATTGACATGTTTTTGGTGTCATTGGAAAGAGCGTAACGTGAAGTTGTGCAGGAAACTTTCTTTTTAGGGAAATAATTAGAGAGCGAGGCCCTGGGACCCTTTAAAGTTTCGTATTTCTCCATAAGATTAACATGGGAAACAAAAATTGTTTTGAAACTCCAGCTGTTGTCATAAATTAAATATTGATAATTGGTCTCCGTGGAAGCATGAGAAAATTCACAATGTTTACTTTTGCTTTGACATTTAAATGTAAACAACCAGAACTTTCAAATGCATATTTCAAAATTTTAGACAGCTGATAAAAAAAAAACAACTATGTGGTAGGTTTATTTAATCTTAAACTATATGATAGATTATTATAAATCTATTTCAATAATTATGAAACAAATTTTTCCCGATGCGAAGCAAAAATTAATAGTAAGAAGAAAAAGATATGTTGTAAACAGTCAATGTGTAAATTATCGAAGTTGTACCTATTAAAATGGGTATAGTTTTGGATGTTGGTTTGTGTTTAATGATATAAGTTAGTTATTAAATTTTTATTTTAAGTTTTAAGGATTTGGCATATGACTAAGCAAATGATAAATAACACCATTTCAGATTTCTGTCAGTTATTGCCTAACTCTGTCCTGTAGAGTTTAAAGTAGCCTACACCTTATTGTCTACAAATTGGCTAGATAACTTAGGTACGGTACTTAATAAAAGCTGACAGCCTTTTTACGTTGACCTTAAATTGTAAGCTTACCTTTTCCCAAAAATTCACCCTTCAAAATGGAAAAGGACTGTTACGTAAATTGTAAGTTTTCCATTGGTTGATAATCTTTTTGTTGGCTCTTTTGCTCTTTTAAAATCATTGGAAATTATGACTGTTATAAGTTTTCAACCAAGTAATTTGTTTGTAAATAACTCATGTACTTCTTTGCAATTGCTCGATTTCGAGCAACATGTACACTAGTTTCAATTTAATGTTGCATAAAGGTAAATGCACTACCACAGTATTAGTGTGTACTATTAATCTGTGATGTAACACAGAGCGTGCATTGGAAAAATGTTAAAAACAGAAAACAGTTCTTAGTCTGGGTTTAAATATCACATCTTTGAGAACGAATTATCACAGCGTAGCCTTTTTATAACCAAACTAGTAATATTATAATTGAAACCATGAAGAAAACCTTGAAAATTCTTCTCTAAAACAATCAGAGCTACAACCGTCAAAACAGAATGCCTCTTTGACTGTGTATGAATGTCTTGGACAGTGGAAATCATTTGCATCCTTCGCTGCTGAAGCTTGTGAAGTATGACATTTGATACCAAGGGTAAGGAGTTATCGTCACACCGGCCTAGCGTCACGATATGACGTACCGTAACGGCGATGTAACGCTTGTGTTATCAGCTGTGATAACGCGCCGGAAGCCCTGTGACTGAACCTACAATCTTCCGGAGTTAACGACCTCTTCGAACCAGAGATAAAAGTATTGCACTTAGAAATAGGTTAGCAAAGGAGCCGTCAAGTAATTGCACTCAAGTTGTTAGAATAATAATTTGATCGTAATCGAGTACATCTATTGCTGAGTTCGATAACGATATGTTGATCATTTTAATCCGCTTTGAAAACTATGACAATACTAATACATAATAACATTTTTAAGATGTGATTGGCAAGACTACTGTGCAGTAAGATTGGTATAATGTTCAAAGAACAAAACACTCTATTGTTTAAACGCAAAAATGAAAAAAAAATCTTATATCTAACATTGATAGTTAAGTTCATAGTTGGATTAGTTTAAAGTTGGTCTGTTTCATTATTTAGGTCGGTCGCAAACATCGAAGTACTGTACTTCGATGGTCGCAAACAGGTCACTGTGAGACTAAACCATCTATAATCTATCTAATTATGGTGAATATCTCGTTTGAATATGGTATATATTTAATTGTAAAACAAAACAAAATATTTAGGAAATCATTTTATTTTTAAAATATAATTTTTCTAGAGTCACCCGACAAAGTGGGACTCCGTGCACTGATTATAATACAGAAAACTGCTAATTGCTGCATTTACTTACTTTGCCGCACGCTTTTTATTTTGTCACACAGTTTTTACTTTGTCGCACACCAGTATTCCAACCAAACAACACGAAACAGCGTGCTTTTATTATGCCCGTAATCCTTGTACGCTTGGACATAGGTTGGCAACATTATATACACCAACTGTTATGACTGTTATGCGATTGTGTATTACTAGTTAACTATTAGTGATGTATAGTGGTTCGGTTCATGTATCTACGACTACGACTACGATCAGCTGTTGCAGTGTTTCCCATGTTCGTTCACGGATTTAACCTAACCTAAAAACGTGTTGTACAGTGTTTGAAAGACTAATTATTTAAATGCTTTATAACTGTAGGAAAAATACAATGTGTAACGCGAGTGCAAAGTGCTACTTCGCCCACTAGTTACGCACTTATCTATTTACGTAGGACTGTAAACAAAAAACTTTGTTTTTTAATAAAAGGAAGCGTTATGTGTACAAGTTCGTCTTATAAAAAAACAATAAAATATTTTTCAGGATGAAACATATGAAAAAAAAGTAGTGGTAAAGTAGAGTTTATCTTTGAAAACAAAAATGCAAGGTTAGAAACTCACAGGCAACAAGAAGATGAGCAAATTAAGATTAGCTGAGTAAGTGTGGCTCCCATAAAAAAGTTATAAACGAATGTTTCAAATACAAATAGAAAATTTTCATCGAAAAAAAACTCTAAATACTTGAACGGATATAAGAAAAATATAATTGACTGATTAATGAAAATAATTAAAGAGATTTTTTTCATTCAAGCCGTCAGAGTCTGTAATTGATACTGTACTTGATACTGTAATTGAAGCGAGTCATAAACAATTAACAGATCACCTCACTCCATTCTGCACTTACCTTGCATACGGTACATATTCGGATTAAAATACGCACCCCAGTTCCAAGCGTTTGGTATCGTCTCAAAGAATTTATAATTGATTACTTGTTCTAAAGTTCATTATACTTTCGTACTAGGACGTGTGTACTTTTGTAAAGTTGAGGAGGGCTATGCCCTAGGGGAATTTGATGATCACACCACGTCATAAAAGATACTTCCTAGCTATTAAAACCATTAATTCATTTTCAAAGGAATAATTTATGCATCTAAATAAAAGAGAAATGATTTAATTATACTTACATAAACATGTACTTTAGAGTTCATTGTTAGAAGGACAAGATTTCATTAATTGTTAAAATAATAAACAATTAAATTATTAGTGATTTATCATATTCATTAATCGGTATCGCTTATCTTTTCGAAAACTTGGTTTTACACAATGGCTTGTATTCAATCAGTGTACCATTGATTCCGCTCGATTAAAATCGGTGTTTCTTACGACTTGAACTGACAATTTGAAACTGCCAATCACAGCTTCGTTGATATCCTATGCACAAGTTAACACCTCTAATAATACAACTAGTTAAAATATCAACGAAAACGTTATCTATATAAATTCATAACAAGTAATTGTGCTATAAATACTTCAATCTACGTGCTTTTACTTATTACTTAAACTGAAACCACGAAATTCAATAAAATATCTCTAGTTTTAGTTTGCGACCTGTGGAAGTTTCGTAGTAATAAATTTGTAGTATTCTACTATAAACTGGTCAATTTTAAGTTGGATGGCTTAGTTAATTTAAAATGACGAATTTCATAAAGCAATATTAACTGCACATAACACAAACAACACTTTTAAGCAAAAGGTTATTAATTTTGGGAATCCAAAACAACGTATCGTCATCGTCTTTTGATAAAAAAAAGGCAAATAAAGCGATTAACCCTTACACCATAATTACATGGACATACTTAAAAACAGGATACAACTTCGACGAGCTTTTGATTGATCATTCCGACAATAGAATACGGGATCAAAATCCAAATGAACACTGTACGTATATTAGTAAAATATTACTAATTTATTAATATATCAATTCCGATGGATTCAAGTTTCGTTATGAAATGGATGGATGCAATATTGGATAATAAATGGGGAATCCCAGATGATTCCTACGTATCTATGATGCCACGTAGTAAACGGCTTCCATTTGATGGCTCTCTCAGGCGGATTTCACATTCTTCATAATACGCACAAAGCGACTTCATGTATCTAATTAATGGGGAGACCTTTTGTTTTACTTTATAAGTTTTAAAAATATACCAACGCAAGAACATTCTTCCCCACTAAACAGAAACGCGTTAGATGTTGGGGAAGCTACTTTTAAAATGTAGCTAGCTACAACTACTGCTACATTTCCAAAAAAGTAGCTTAGCTACAGCTACAGCTACAGTTCCGAAAAAGTAGCTAGCTACAACTACAGCTACAATGAAATGTAGCTACAGCTACAATTTTAGCTACTTTTCCAAAGACGTTAAGTTTTATTCCACGCACATTAGGTAAATGTAAAATTAATTGCAACTACATTTTTATTTAACAAACATTTAAAAAATGACAGTATTGTATCTAACATTACTTGGAAAACAAATAATTCCTAGATTGTATTTAATTTGTTGGCATTATAAACCTAACATTACAACAACAGAACCAAATAGTTGGGTGTCCCATCATATTTAGTACTTATTTTTAAATATTGCATTACTTTTAAGCATCTTAAAATGTAAATTTCATTAAGTTCAAAGGACATATAACCAAACTATGTTTTAAAAGCTCATTTTATTAATTTAATATAGATTCATTTATAGATGTTTTATATAAACAATTAAGACCAATAAAACTGTAAAAAGATTATTAAAAAATACTTTTTTGTGTTACTGAGCCTAGCCTACTGAAATTGGAGTTTATTGCCTTTCTTTACTTTTAATGTTAAAAACGACATTGCTATAACTTTTAAAGGGATAAATTACTTGTTCTACGAATAACACTTTTCAATGTCAAGAAATCGTCCTTTATTGTCATTATGCATAGGGCAAATTGTGCTTCAACCTAGTGTTGGTAGAGAAACCAGTATTCAGCAACTTATCCTGAAATCGGCTTTTAATTTAAACATGATTTAATTTGTAAAGTAAAATAACATGTAGGCCTACTTGGCTATGTAACAAGTTGGCTATAGTAGGCTTGTTCTTGCAAGGACTAAACAGATATATTCATAATAATTGAACTTGGAACTTGGTATTCGTCTTAAGCCATAGCCTCAGCCCTATACAAGAGCTGTTAGCAGGAGCAAACTATGCTATTTTTTCAATGTAAGTTTCATGTTATATGGAGATTTTTTCATTACAATTATCATGTAGTCTAGGCATATCTTAAATCTCATCAGGTAATTTCCTCTTTGCTAATTTAGTAAACCTTTGAAAAATCTTCGTAATCTAACCAAAGAAGGGCTTGTGATGTTAAACCACAATCAACAGCTGAAGCAAAGGTTGATAGACCAGCTTTCTCATTATTTCAAGGTGTGTTGGTTTCCATTAAACCCCAAGTTGAAGCATTATCGATATAATAAAGAAACTAATTTGATTACTAATTCCCCTGTCCTGTCAATCACTTACAAGCATTCAATTCAATAGTTCTCTACTTGTCACCGTACCGTTTAAACGTCGTCTGCATCTAGCGATTTTATTTAATCTGACAGTAATCATAGAGTAGTAAATTAAGGAAATGAGAGCCAAAAATGTGGATAACACTCATTTAATGGCCTCTATGTCCACACGACGTTGTAATAGGGAATGAAACGGCTGCAACCAGCTGTTTGAAGCCAAGAAAGTAGGCCTAATTTTTTTGAAAATCTCAGTTTGAAACAGGTTGTTTCACGTAAGGTTGAGGTTATGATAATAATCACTATCTCAAACAAATGTGAATGTAGCGAGAAAAGTAGCTAAAATTCCGCTACAACTACTTTAAAAATGTAGCTAGCTACAGCTAAAGCTACAAAATCTTAAAAGTAGCGTAGCTACAGCTAACGCTACAAAAAAAGTAGCGCGCTACTGTAGCGTCGCTACTTGTAGCGCGCTACTTCCCAACACTGCCAATTTTGGTTTTTGTTATGTATCTGAATGGACTTGTCAAATTAGCAAAATTGCAGTGACCAGCATCTAAACAGGAATTCTTAACAGAAATGCAGTATCTACCCGAATAATCGCTTTAAACTCAGGGGGAAGCACTAAAGTAGTATCTTACAGTAGCTAGTCATAAATGCAGTAACATCGTGTAGTTACTTGTACAGAAATAACTAAACCACATATAACTCAACAATCGCAAGGGTTGGTAATTCTAGAAGGGGGATCAGGCATCGTCCCAGCGACTACCTGGGGCCAAGGAACTCTTTGAATATGTAGTCGCTTATTTGAGAGCCACGTTTGACGTTCAAGCGAAGAAAGTTAACTGGTCCTAATAGTCCTAACGAACAATAATTATAACATGACTACGACTACTCCATTCCAGGCGTCTTCTGTTGGAAGTGAGCCATTCACACAGCTGCGTATCTGTCTGGATAGTTCATGGTGAAGAAATTATATCTGCCCGTAGTCAAATATGGATACCACCATATTTTGCCACTATTTTACATTTTGTTTTGGTTTTACACACAAACATATTGATATCTACAAGGATTATGAGCTCATCACTAGCCAAAAAACGTTCTCAACTTGTGCTTAGAAAGTAAGTCTTCCTTTGGAAATGGAAACAGATAAAGGAAAAGATTGAATTTATTTGAGTCTTATTAACATTGTAACTATCACTATATACAACCAATTTATTAAGATAGAGGCGCAACCGGGCTTAGTTCAACCCAAACATGAATGAAGGATTAATTTTGGATGTCTACAAGTCCAATGATCAAGGACAGTTTCGATCCATCAAAAAGATACTAATGTCGAGATCAATTCCCCTCTTGATGCTTATGTCTCCCTAAACGCTATTTTTTTTTTTTTAATAGTGATGTCTTCGCATGTGTTTTTACAAAATTTGGTATGTTTATCCATGGTGTCTCCAGGCCTTTTTCCAATTTTGTTTGTTTGAAATTTATATTTGTAATAGTGATTTATTTATGAAACCCCATAAAATAACAGAAAAGTCAGATTTTCACGAAACGATGTTGATTAAAGTGTTGTATGTTATTGTCCTTTTAACTTTTAACAAAATGGTACAACCATCAATGCTGTAGAAATAACGGTTCAAAAGGTATTGCAATTTTTGTGATTTTACCCATAAAATATCATAGCTACTCCCAGTTCTTACCCATTATTAGGGGTTTGGACACGTTAATGGGAGGAAGTATGTGTAAGTTTGCTGATACCATTTTATTTATGACAGGAAATACACAGGGAATTGACTAAGTTAATTGGTTGCTCGATTGAGTTTGTGCTAGTTCATTAAAAAAGATATTTTATATTTGGATCAAGGCCCAGAAAATGATAATTGAGTAAGAAAAAAGTACTTTATGTACCGTAAAGTAGTGTACCGTAGTGTTCTGTGAATTATGGTAATAGCTACTCTATTGCTTGTGTTTAGGAAGTATAGACAGAAAATTAAACTTTAACAACCTTTAAGGTCGATTCACACACATCAGTTACGGCACGTCATAGTTAACAAAAATATTATTTACAGTGACGGAAGACTGACTGAAACCAACTGACAGACAGTTGACTGAGGAGTTGCGGATGCAACTGAGACTGGGCTGTAACGGAACTGTGACAAGACTGATGTGTATGAATCGACCTTTAGTGTTTATTAAGGTCCAAGTCAACCATATTTATGGCTTTAGGTAAGTTAGAGTGAAATATTACTCTCGTGATTCAGTCGACTTTTGTATCCTCACGGTTTAAAACACCATCTTCGTACTGTAGGGACTACGTTAGGTTGTGCCATTTTAAAATGGTAGCGGTAGTGGTTTCAGAAATACTGTAGTAAGCGATATTTAAAAATTAAAGCTTTATTACATAGGATTTACGGTTGCAATATTAGTTTATACTAATGCTAAACGAGCCTTTTAACATATTATAATGCGGCTGCCGGCTGGTTAGATGTAGCCCAAATTATAATTATACTGGGGTAACACACTTGATAAAACATATTCTTCTTTTAAAAATGGATTTTTCTCATCTAAGCACTTGAGCATGGACCAGAGTATTTTCTCTGCCGCTTACCCGCCCCTGTTTCGTTTCCTTCACCTTCGTAGTCTGATTTTCCTGTTCTTCTTCCTTCTCTTGGAATGTCGTTGCTCCTGCCAAGGGGGTTCACGAGAGAGTCTTCGGCTGTCTGAGTCGGCGGCATCGGCCATTTCAGAACTCCCCTCTCGGGGAGTGGGAATTCTGGTTGCCTGATTGTGGTTTCTTCACCAACACTCATAGGGAAACAGATTAAAGTGAGTGACTACGAAGAGTCGGAGACTCATTCCGCTTCCCTCCTTCAGTCACCGTTGGAGAAGAGAACTTGACATCTACAAAGGGCTCGGACGTAGTCGACGCCTGGTGTACCAGAGAAACGCTGAATAAAGACATTAAAGACGCCAGACGATGTTTCTGAATCTTTCGTAGTCGAAAAAGGGAATCGCCGATTCTCTTAAGCTATCTACCCAGGTAACCCAGGTATAGGTGCCCAGGGTTGGGTTTTGTTTTTACCCAGGTAGAAGCAATGTAGTTGGATGACTTTTTTTACTTCCTCTTAATGTCCTGTTGATGTGGACTACACCTGACCTTGGCTGGGCTAAAGGGTTTCAGTGGTATCCTTGCCCCCGTTTCTTCTTCTTAATTCCCAGGAGTTACAGGTGTTCACTCCGGTTGAAGAGAAACTCAGCAGAGCTCCTTCGTAGTCTGATTTTCCTGTTCTTCTTCCTTCTCTTGGAATCTCGTTGCTCCTGCCAAGAGGGTTCACGAGAGGAGTCTTCGGCTGTAGGTGCTTTAGGTGAATGGTATCTCGGGACTTCTGATTTCTTCTATGAACATCAGGGTCCTCCCCTTTACATTTAGTGCCTTCCAGTTGCACCTACTTGCACTGAAGCTTAATTGCGTACCTCAAGTGTTTCCGGTGACCACTCACCACTGTACAGCAAGCCTGTAGCACTGTGGTGGCAGTGGCGGCGACAGACATAGTACACGTGCCTTCAGTGGCCCGTGTCGCTACATTTCTAATTAGTCCTATTCACGGATATTTGTCTTTGCTTAACGTACGTCCGGCTGCCTCCGACTACAGCGCCACGCCGGGACATCGTGTTCCACATGTCTCATACACCTTCACTGCTGCGCGTGTGCTGTTTGTCATACATCATTGTCTACAAGAGGAGTGACCTAGTTCACCACGAGCTGAAACATAAGATTCTCCCGTGTACACAGTTTACTGTTTACTATACACAACTTATAACGTAACAGTTGCGCCAGGAAATGGAGATACGTTTACAGGAAACAGTTACGTTTTCTTAAGATAAATATTCCTACAAAGGCCCAAATCAACATTCACTTTGTTACCATTTCAAAGTTCCAGTTTTCTCAATTACATGAAAATTTGTGAATTGGTGATTCATTGAAATAACCAATACAATAACATCTTCTTTACTTATATAGCAGTTTTAATTAACTTGGTCACATTGTTTTTAAAACATGCAAACACCATTTGACTCCTAATAACCTACTCACATTTGACTCCTAATAACCTACTCACATTTGACTCCTTTCCTACACGTTTCAATGAAATGAGATATCGAACTACAGTATTTAAATAGTAGCCATTTTAAAAGTAACAACAGAGAATTACTTATCGTTGAAGCATTTATGTCATCAAGAGTCATGTGAATTGTTAACTCAGTTAAACAATCCGTTACGGATTTAATATTTCTCTCTGTGACGGAAAACTACTAAACAAAGCAGAAATAGAGCGATTGATACTGTTTTTTTTTTTTGTTTTACGCATAGAAAGCAAACGTATCAGCCAGTTCGCATGTTTTGCACTCTTTGTAAAATATGGTGGACTCTTTATCGTAGGAACTAACAATAGTGAATCGCCTGAAAGAGAGCCAGGTTTTATCTTTATTTTGAGAATGGGTAGAATTAGTACAACGTGTATTACCGTATAGCAAGGTTGTATAATTTTCAGTTAGAAGCCCAATCTTACTTCAACGTACTGTACTGTGCTGTACTGTAATGCACTGTTGAAAAACAGAAAAAGTTACTAGAACACTTTACATAGTAAAAGGAAAAGAAGAGAAGATATTATTTTAACAGCTAAGGTGCCCGAAAAAACAGCGATTCCTTGGTCCATAGAATATAATATTTTACCATTTAAAGTATTGTATCACGTGTTATGTGTTTCGTGATGCCATTTTGATGAACACTCATACATACTGCAAAGAAAATTTCATAAGAGGCTTTACAATTTTAGAAGGTGTTAATCAAACCAAATCTGAAACCATCACTTCTCTATTACAAACCAAGAAGTTTAATTTATTTATGACTAGTTAGGTAATTAGATAGGCGGGTTGGTTAGTATTTTATGAAAGCAAATTTTAAATGTTCAAAAGTGCTTACAACTTTCTTCGTTACTTAGTTTGAAGTTATTTTGGCGATGGAGTTTAACACATTTTACCTCAACTTTTCTCCACAAGTTCGTTTGCATTTGCTCATTATTGGTACCTACTAGGCATTTACATGAAACTTTAAAACTTTTCAAATTTGAGACCCACGGCGGGTTCACGGGTGTTGCGCAGCGCCACTGTTATCAGTTGGGTGTAGTTAGTTGATAAGCCGTATCCAGTCGTCAGTTACATAACTGAACACTACCTACAAACACTACTCCTTTGACAAGCGAAAGCGGCATAACAAAAGCAACTGATATTGGTAAATTCAGTTTACAATGTTTTATGTTGACCAGAAGCTAGGTATGGTTTCAAGTTGGCGTATAGTATGACGTTTAGCATCATCATGTAGTACATACGATGCTAGTACGTCGTATGTACTATATGACTATGAACTATAATGGTACTATGTCGTTATGTTTATTTACAATGTCATTATGTTAATGTAGTACATCAACTAAACGGTCGACTGTTTATGTATTGAAATATCATTTCGACTTATCTGATTGATTTGTTTCAGTAGTTCAAATATAGCTTCTAACAATACACGACTGGTACGTTTTTTATTAAATTAATAGCGACTCGACTGTGTTTGTGAAGCTCAAGGGAAACTATTTGTTTTGTTAAACATGTTTGTGTTTTAGTATTTTCATGCAGTTTATTGGAAAGAGAATTTATTGGTTAACCCTGTGGGTAGCCAACATTGCAGTGGACATTTGATAACTAATACATATATCAGTCCAAAAACATCTTTGCTAATTGTTATTCAGCAATACAGTACTTCGCAACCAACTTACTGATCCACAGTCAAAATATTGGTCTGATTGCAACCCCAACACCAATACCGATCAAATGAAATGAAATGAAATGGAAAATATCTTTATTTAAGAGGCAAAGTTAGGACTAGTAAGTCCTCTCTACCACTTAACCTCTAAAACATAAATAAAACTATCCACTTTATAAATAAAATAAAATAATCTAAGGTACCATATTATAAACATGTTGAAATGAAATGTAAACCCAAAAAGTCCATTCACACAAGCCGCCAACAACCCGCCACACCAGCGCCAGAGACTCATTCATGCCTGCTGCTCAAAAACATAAATTTTATCTCTGCCCCAAACCTTGCACGGTTCTCTATGGATTTTATATGTCCAGAAAGAAAATTCCACATTCGAATTGCAGATACTAAAAAAGATTTATTAAAAACTGTTTACCGGTGAATTGTTGTAGATAAAAGAAGAGAGCCTCTACAAGTGAGGGTACTGATGTCAGAAATGAAATGGAAGTTATCTGATAAATACTTAGGAATTTTACTGTTGATAATGGAATGTAGAAGACGGAGGGTGTGAAATTCCCGAAGTTCATTTAGCCAACATAACTACCTACCAACATGCTATATATTGGGGGATCAAACTGTGCTGAGGATGTTGGAATGTCTAGTTTGATATGAATCAGCGCGGGCCACACAATACTATCACTAGATGTGTCTGTGTAGTCTCTTGCTATAAGGATCTCAACCCCAACACCAACACCTTAAGACCAAACTGTGCTGAGGATGTTGGAATGTCTAGTTTGATATGAATCAGCGCGGGCCACGCAATACTATCACTAGATGTGTTTGTGTAGTCTCTTGTTATAAGGATCTCAACCCCAACACCAACACCTAAGCTCAAACTGTGCTGAGGATGTTGGAATGTCTAGTTTGATATGAATCAGCGCGGGCCACACAATACTATCACTAGATGTGTTTGTGCAGTCTCTTGTTACAAGGATCTCAACCCCAACACCAACACCTTAAGCTCAAACTGTGCTGAGGATGTTGGAATGTCTAGTTTGATATGAATCAGCGCGGGCCACACAATACTATTACTAGATGTGTTTGTCTAGTCTCTTGTTACAAGGGTCTCAACCCCAACACCAACACCTCAAGACCAAACTGTGCTGAGGATGTTGGAATGTCTATAGTTTGATATGAATCAGCGCGGGCCACACAATACTATCACTAGATTTGTTTGTGCAGTCTCTTCTTATAAGGATCTCAACCCCAACACCAACACCTTAAGACCAAACTGTGCTGAGGATGTTGGAATGTCTAGTTTGATATGAATCAGCGCGGGCCACACAATACTATCACTAGATGTGTTTGTGCAGTCTCTTGTTACAAGGATCTCAACCCCAACACCAACACCTTAAGCTCAAACTGTGCTGAGGATGTTGGAATGTCTAGTTTGATATGAATCAGCGCGGGCCACACAATACTATTACTAGATGTGTTTGTCTAGTCTCTTGTTACAAGGGTCTCAACCCCAACACCAACACCTCACTGTGCTGAGGATGTTGGAATGTCTATAGTTTGATATGAATCAGCGCGGGCCACACAATACTATCACTAGATTTGTTTGTGCAGTCTCTTCTTATAAGGATCTCAACCCCAACACCAACACCTTAAGACCAAACTGTGCTGAGGATGTTGGAATGTCTAGTTTGATATGAATCAGCGCGGGCCACACAATACTATCACTAGATATGTTTGTGCAGACTCTTGTTATAAGGGTCTCAACCCCAACACCAACACCTTAAGACCAAACTGTGCTGAGGATGTTGGAATGTCTAGTTTGATATGAATCAGCGCGGGCCACACAATACTATCACTAGATGTGTTTGTGCAGTCTCTTGTTATAAGGATCTCAACCCCAACACCAACACCTTAAGATCAAACTGTGCTGAGGATGTTGGAATGTCTAGTTTGATATGAATCAGCGCGGGCCACACAATACTATCACTAGATGTGTTTGTCTAGTCTCTGTTTGCTTGTCAGTTCAGTGTCGGTCGCAATCTACCTCCCACCACTTGCGTAACTCTACTAGGCTGACTGCAAACAACTCACCATAAATAATACATTAGTCGAGTGTAAATATTGTTATCTCTAGGATGACGTTCGCTTGGTTACACCTCAAGTACGCGAGAGTCTAGAAACTATCGTAATGAGTAAGTTTACAAGCTCTTCAATTTTCCCAGCAAAGCATTGAGATTCGTTTAGAAAGCCTGCGATTTCTCGCTAAACAGTTGTCCGATACATGAGTTGTGATACTTAAGTAGTTTTTTCCCTAGTACAAAAATAATCAGCTGGAATCGAGGATATCAACTGCATTTGCCTAACTTTACTAAAATTTTACTAACTGTGTATACATTTTCCATCTGTTAAATGTATCCACTAATTTTGTGGAAGGTAATACCACTGCATATAAAAACCATTTTAGTACTGTTATTACACTGCTGTGTGAATCATAAACCGTAAGCTTCACTACTATACATACCCTTATCAACTTTTAGATACCTAAATAGAAAAAAATAAAATCGCCAATCACAACAATTGGCAACAATCGTTTTTTTTTTGTTTATTTCGATTTTGTAAAGAGAAATCTACATAAAACCCATAAAATAGCCAATAATAGGATTTGAAAAAAGGCTAGAACGATTTTAATTTCATTTAGTATGTCATGGTCATTTTAACTCCATTTAAGAAAATGGCCCAACTAACAAAGCTGTAAAAAATACGGCTCAAAAGTTATTGGAACTTAAGTGATTTTCCCTATAAAATATCATAGTTACTCCCACCGCACGCCCATGATAAGGGTTGTTGACAAGCTAATAGGAGAAAGTGTGTGTAAGATTGCTGCTGATAACGTTTATTATTTCTTACATCAATAATCTTATACATTCACCTTGGGTTGCAGAAATCCTAGGATTTTCATTAAAGTAAGTACTATTATACATCGTTTTAAAGCTAATGAAAGCAGCTACAACTTTTGTTCGAAACATATTTTCATAAAACGTCACCGAAAAAAGTTAAGGCGACAAAAATAAAATTATATGTTCCAAAATATATAAATCTTTACATTTTTATACAAATAACGAACAAACGGTAACAGCTACGACGAAAGTGAACTGAACAGGATTGTAGGAAATTTTATAACAAAGACAATAAAACTAATTGCAATTCAATATGTCATTTAACAATCGAGAAAAACGTGATTTACGAAACCCTTACACTTTATATGTTTAGGTGGCACGGGGGGGGGGGAGGAAGCAAGGGAGGTAGGGGCGGGGACTTTTGGCTAAACTCTTGTTTTAAGTTTTTAAGTACCATATTCCTTCAGTATATTGTTATATCGTACTTGATACATGATTACTAAACGATTTATGAATTCGTAGTTATCGTTAAAAAAATTCTTGTTAATAAGTGGTTAGTGTTGTGTTCATTAATCAATTTGTTTTTCCTCTGCTACCGGTACCACATGATCTTCTCCTAGTTTCATTATTTAAGCCATCATTTTACTCTAGTATAGTCATTGTCAAACCATCAACCCTTTATATCGTCTTCTTATTGCCAAGCTTGTTTGTTTTTTATTATAATTTATATTTGCACTGCCAAGTTTATAATTTATATTTTAATTCTCTCAGCACGATTCCTGTTCCTATCAATTTTGTATAAATCTACCATCATAATACTCTAGACAAAATTATTGTCAAACTCTCACTGTTCATAATAATTGTTATTGTTAAGTTTTTATAATTTGTTTATACTGTTAAGTTTTCAAATGTTTGATATTATCCCGGTTTGATTCAAATTCAAGACCATTGCATGTTTTTGTTGTTTGCTGATGTTGCGTGTTCACTGTAAAGCATTTGTTCATATAGAATTTTTTAATCAATCACAGTTAAATTTCTTACTTAATGTTGGCTTGTATTTATAAGGTATTTATAAATACATTGTACAATACTGTATGTGCAATACTGTATAGTATCAATGTCATCCACATATTGTTATGCATGTAATTGATTGTAAAAATGGAGATTTTGCCGTGAATAAATAAATGTTTGTTTGTAGAAAAACAGTGATTGACATAGAAAATTCCATTTTCTAGAGATAAACTTACGCTGTTTATACATTAAAAAAACACAATTTTGGATTGATCTACACATATAACATTCTTACACCTACTGTATGTTTTGGAACTGTCTGGTGACTAGATTTAGGGTGGCAGCAACTCAAGGTGTTAGATTTAACCTGGAATTATATTTATGTCGGGGTCTAATCATATTGTAATAATCATACTATAATAAATATTCTGAAAAATTATAACTGACGACTGAAAATTCCATTACTCTAAAAGAAAGAATTAGGTCTTTGAGCTTTCATCATTATCTCGTGAAACAATTATTTTTGACGTCAGTCTAAGTTAAGCGACATTGAGCGAGGCCGGAAAGCGAGCCCGTGTGATGAACTGTATTTTCATCATAGTCTACCTGTCTTATTACTGATCGTTTAATTTTAAACGTTAGCTTTCCGATGGGCTTCTGCCTTGTTTTGCCAGAGTAACAAACAACATTAACAAGGATTCAACAATCGAAGTTCAGAGGTAAAATATGTACAGCTGATTGATATCCTCATCTCCAGCTGATTTTTCTCCTCCAGATGAAAAGAAACCCTGGAAACCCACATCCATCGACAAACATGAAGAAAATAATTATCGTAGGTCTCACATGGTAAGACATGGCCCCGTTACTGATCTAATTTTACGTATTGAGGTCCCCAGATGCCACAAACACAATCCGTTCTCATAAATATATATATATATATATATATATATATGTATGAAGGAAATATATATATATATATATATGTAGGAAACATATATATATATATAGGATATACATATATATATATTTATATACGTATGTATGCCCTTCAAACTGGACATTGCTGTATATGTTCACTTTCTAGGGCTACTGGGATTAATATCTGTTAATATCTTTTTTTTAATACCTACTCGTATCTGTGAGAATAAGTAAACTGTTGTAGTTTGTTTGTTTACGGATATATTTTTTCTAATTTAGCTTTTTTCATTTCATACTAATCTATTACTTTCATCGTTCTATAAGCTTGAGCGTATTTCACAAATTCATACAATATATATTCACAAGTATATAGCAATAAGAAATGAAAACCATGCTTTATTGAACAAAAAATAATGACAAACCTAGGCTCCTCGCAGGAAGCCCCATATCTTAGACAAAAACAATCAAAATAGTCAAAAACAATCAAAATCAAAAATCACAATGTTAGACTAAAACCACAAATTAAAAAAATATTAAAGTTTGAACTCTGTTTTTATTTATATTTATTTTTTATTAAAGCGTATGAAATTAAAGACAAAGATAACTGGCTCACAAATAAACAACATGTGCACTCACTCCACCCCCAAGGAAACCCCAGGTCTAAAAGTTAATAGCTTTCCCCTCTAATGTAATTCTGGGCCGAAGTATTAAATTTCAAGTAATTGCATACGTTAAATTGTAATCACACATCCCCATCTAAAATGCCAAACTTCTTAAATGCCCACCCAACGTGTGCCAATACCTCCCAATTATGAAGCTCAAAAACTCTTCCCACTCCAATTCGCGTTTGGAAGAAAATCGCTTCTCGGTCTGTTGGCTAAGATTAAAATAAATAAATTCAGTATATAGTAAAATGAGTATATATCTGTGATTAAGTGTTTTTTTTATGAAAAGTAATTTTATTTCTCGCACAGAAAACTTAGTATTTCCCTAATAATTTAGGCCAATTTCTAAGTTGTTTTCCGTTAGAACTTAGTTTAGATAATGCTACATCGCAATAGACTAGTTTTACCAAAACTAAGCTCGGGAGTCTAACCAGTTCTTTGATACGCTCTGTAAAATGTAAAATCTTTGTCAACATTTGTTTACTCTGTGCTTTTTTTAGGATAGATCGTTAAAATGAACTACTGTATTTGGGAGAACAGTTGGACTCTTGTTTGAGAAAGGATTATAGTTTACCGCAGATTCTGTTGTAGTTTACGAATTTTAACGACTTTCTCAGAAGTTTCTGTACGAAGTTTATTTTATTTTATTTCATGGTCTATAATTTACTCGTATTGAGATTATAAACAGCGAAAACAGGTCTAAATAAATGTATGGGGTATTCTAATTAATTAACCGAGATAGAATATTAGTTTATCCTCAATACAGAACCACTTATGTACCAGAATGTAAATGTTCCTCAATAATTGACTTCCACGTTGCAGTTGGTGAACGGTGAACTGTGAAATAACATCTGAAGTGACTGACGTGACGAGAAGAACACACACACAACTGTACAAACACACAAAACACTCACACAGCTATTGTCTCAACGTTGCCACATTTCTTGGATTGTACCAAGCATATGTCCCGGCACTAGTTTCTTGTACCACTATCCATCCACCTACGATATTTAGAAACACCACTTTACAAGCTAACGCACTATTGCTGTTTCTAAAAGTGTTATTTTTAATTGATTAAGTAGGGGGTTCCTCTTCACAACTGCTAACAATAGATGGTATGGTTATTTCATAACATTTGTTTTCTAAAATGTGGCACCATATAAAGTTTTAGGATATTACACAATATTTGAACAAAAAAAGTCCAAAACCCACTAATTAAAACCAACAATTCCAGCTTAAAATGTCCAGTTAAACTAAAACTATAAAAATATGTTTATAACACTTTGTGAACAGAAACAACATAATTTACTGAGTATTTATGAAGTACCCAAAACCTACCCTTGGTCTAAAATCAAGTCTAATGGGAGTAAAAAAGATGAGTGAGAATCTCTAACAAAATTAAATTAAATCTCTAAATGAATGCCAAAACTCGAGATGTTTTTGCTCACGGGACTTCAATACGTTTGGTGTACTTCGAACGCCCCAATATGCTTAATGATGTGCTCAAAGATTGAAATTCATAATTTATATAAATCCTGAATATACAAATAGATCTAAAGTGATAACCTATTATATGAATTTATTTTCCTTGTTTAGGTTAATCAGCCTCTATCGTAATACTGTATCGGTCTCCCTCAATAAAAATTAGTATTATATTGCTTTATTTATAGTTTATTTGCTTTGTATCGCTTTATAGCTAACAAATTTATACTTTATACATTGTTAAGCTGTAGTGCATCTTCTCTTGGGCTACAAAGACCAAGACAATCCAATAGGAAGAGCTTCAACATGACAATCATTGACTATGAAACTTGGTACCACAGCTACATGACATGCTTCGGATTTATTCTTGAGAGATGATTTATACGGGTGAATAAAAAGTCAAGACCCCCCCTCTAATATTTTTCCAAGTAAATATACAGAGATATCCTTTTGGTGGGTCGTGCAATCTTAGCAGGAAGTTTCATTTTATGATTTTGAACATTTTGTGTGTCCCTCAAAAGGGGGGATTTGGGGGGCAACTCAAGTATTTTAAATGTAAACCCCCTTCAAGTGACACCTCGTTTTGAAGTGCTTACAAAAACTTAAAGAATGGTGAAAACTAGAGATCTCTACCTCTTCTCTATCCAAAATGGTAGCCCGTCAAATGTTGTGGAAAATCAATGGAACAATTGGTTCGTAATGGTAATATTAGCTACCATTTTGGATAGAGAAGAGATAGTGAACTCTGGTTTCACCATTCTTTAAGTTTTTGTAAACACTTCAAAATGGGGTGTCACTTGAAGGGGGTTTACATTTAAAATACTTGAGTTGCCCCCCAAATCCCCCCTTTTGAGGGACACACAAAATTTTCAAAATCATAAAATGAAACTTCCTGCTAAGATTGCACGAGCACCAAAAGGATATCTCTGTATATTTACTTGGAAAAATATTAGAGGGGGGGTCTTGACTTTTTATTCACCCTGTATACCTTTTTCATTTTTTAGTACTTAGTGTCAACATGAAATATGACTTGATTATTACAAAATGTGTGATTTTTCTTATTGATTAAATTTGGTGGAATAGAGAGGATTAAGGCGGCCTTGAGTAACATATATAATAATAACATGAATACCAAATCTATTAGTTGTATGAATCATACGCCTTTTTACAATAACACCTCCTTTTTGAAAAAAAAACCTCTTAGTACGGGTGTAAATTTTCACAACACCTAAATCAAACAATCATTAGCCTAAGAGAGGAATATGTAAAATTAAGTAATATGAGCAATACACATTTGTCACTATCTCATCGTTATGGGGATCCTCTTCTTTGGTTTCAAATGTTTAAAAAACATACACAACGATTTAAAATATAAAATTATTATATTTCACATCAGAAGCTAGAAACTAGATTCGCAGCAAAATCCTTACTACTCAGCACCGTAAGTTTAAAAAAAAAATAAATGGAGCTCTAATTTCATTGCTGGTTTAAATTATATAATTTGAATATAGTTTTAACAAATTTTAATTCATAAAAATATACTAGTTAATAATTATAATATTAGTAAATATAATTTTAAATGATATATTTTGAACATAGTTTGAAAATAATTTGATTTTTTTCCTAATACGTAACTCATCTTAAAGTTTATTTAATAGAAACACGAATATTCTACTGTATATTGGATTCAACATTTGGGTGATATTGTGTTTCCTTGATTTTCTTTTTGGATAATAATCTTAATAAACAACTATTAACTATACACCTTCTTGTGTATAATCAATAGAAATACTCTTTGAAGTCCCGTATCCTGTATTCGAACTTTAAAACCAATAATTTGTTTCAAATGGCCTAACAAAATAATTGAAGTTAAAACATAAAGGAAGTTTTATTAAACAAAGTTGATATTTTGGTGCATCAAAATACAAAGAAATTACACAATTTTGAGTTTTAACTATTTAAATAGTTTAGTATTATTTTTATTAATAACAATTTTCTAAGTAAACAAAAAAAGAAAACTAAATGATTTCATCCGAACCAACAAACAGACACCGCCCAAAAATCCTTAAAAGTTTCTGAATGTTATTCATCCTGTAATCAAATATTTATGTGTTAAAACCCCTTCTATATCATAAACACTTAAAAAAAAGAGGTTTTCGTTAAAATATTCATACCATTGACACTAGTTATCGATAAACTGGAAACTTGTATTTAAAAAGCTGCTAGCGGTAATGTTATTATTTTAATATGTAGTTTAGTCATAAACCTCTTCAGCTGCCGTGAAATTTATTTAGTGAAAAACGCATTGTGAGAATTGTATTTATTCATATCTACCAAATGTCAGATTTTAAGTACTAGAGTTACTTTGAGTATGGGTTAATAGGTTTGTAGTGTTTTGAATACGTCACTGCCTTCTACCAGCTTTTACATCTGTCTCTTATTGTAAAAGCCTAACTGTGAAATGTGTTTTTAAATGTTCCGGCCTTCCTACTAACTAAACTAAATATTCTAGTATTCTCTGAATGCAAAATATTGCTTAGCATTTGTTAAACACAAAATAATCCTTTAAGCTATCCTAGTATTTATAATATTTACCTATATTACCTGCAGACAACATATTTTAATGTCGTGTTTACAATAAATTAACACATGTACCGGCATAGGATAACAAAACCCAACAAAGAATAATTTAAATCTTCAACGTCAAGTACGCAACATTTTCCGGATAAGTTGAGTGTAAATTAATCCTATGGTACACTCAGTGTATCATAGCTCTACTATTAGACTAATCCTCTGGTTTTAGATAGTCTTATCGCCGTGGTTTCCCAACTCAATCGCAGTTTCTAGGAAAAATGCAATTGATTTGCATTTCAGGAGGGTCATAGTAATTTCATTTTGACTTTAGGGGTTACTATATATATATGCAAAATATTTAATACCCCGACCAAATCATTGAGTGTATGGAGCTCGATTTAAGGGGGCTATTTAAATACACAATCATACAAAAGTCAAAGTTAAATAATTTATTGTCAAAACACATTTACAATGTATGACAGCGTCAAAAATACTGTAAAACAAATTGTTTACAAAAGAAAATACATCAGTCAATTTATTTTCAATGACTTAATTTAAAAAATACACACTAAGCAATAATAAAATGCATTTCAACTGTTTTTGATCTGCAGGTTCTAAACACCTTTGACCTTTGTTTAAGGTGGTAACATATTAAACAGTCTTATTCTTAGCTCAAAAGAACTAACAATTGTGCTCTGATAATTACATTGGTTTATCCTAAAATGATGATTATTTCTCGTGTGATGACTATGAACTATTTTCTTTGTAGGAATAACGTTTGAGTTTAACTTTACATACATAAGACTTTCAAGGACAAGCATTGAAGTGACATTAAGAACTTTAAATTTCTTAAACAAAGGTTTGCAGTGTTCACAGGGATGTGCTCTTGCCATAACTCTCATTGCTCTTTTTTGTAGTTTTACCAATATTTTTATATTAGTATCAGTTCCCCAAACTGAAATTTCATACAACAAATGACAGTGCATGAAAGCAAAATACACTGATATCAATACATCTACAGTAACAATACATTTTAATTTTCTCAACAAAAACATGGCTTTCGAAACCCTCTTGAGACAAAATCTATGTGCATATTCCATTTCATATTGGACTGAAGAAAGATACCAAAAAATCTGACAATATCAAAATGTCTAGTATAGCACTGTGACTAAATTCTAAGCGTTGACAATCTAACAATAGATTAACAGCTGACCATTCGTCCACAACAGAATTACATTTTGAAACTAAACTTATCATTTAAACAGAATCTTTAAAAAACTATCTGAACTGCCAAGTCGTCTACATGAATATAAGGAAATAAGCAACTATCATTAATATAATTTAATACTCATACTTGGCAAAACGTTAATTATAAACATTTTAGGGCATAATATAGAACCATGTAGAATACCTGTGTTTACAGACAGAAAAGAAGAGAAAATACCGTTACAAAAAAACTGCTTGAAATCTATTCGACAAGTAAGAGCTAACCAAATCTAATGCATGTTGATCAAACCAATAAATCTTAAGCTTGTCTAATAATATCCTGTGGAAGATAAAGTCAAAGGCATTAGAAATGTCATAAAAATTTCCCATGACACTGTGCCTTGAGTCAACGTTATAGATAACATTGCTTCATAAAGACAACAACTGTAGTGCCTGTGCTCCTGTTTTCTCTGAAACCATATTGGTTTCTCGAGAATAGATCATTACTTTCAAAGTATTCGATTACCTGACTACTCAACAATGATTCTGACACTTTGAAAATAACTGGAGGAATCGATACAGGGCAATAATTATTATAATCAGACTTATCTCCCTTTTTATGCTATCGGACGTTCTTTGAGATCTTCAAACATTGAGGAAATACACAATTATCAATACACATATTTTTCAAGTATTTCAGCACTTCAACAACAAAAGGCTCAGTTAGTTTCAATACTTTAGAATTAAGACAATGTATATAAAGACTTATTGGATATAATTATCAACGTCTTTATTGGATTTAGGTACACTGTAGACAATAGATTTTACAGTCTCAATAAATGAAACATTGAACATATCAGGTTTGAGTCAAAGTAAAGAGTAATAATATTATTATCGGACGTTCTTTGAGATCTTCAAACATTGAGGAAATACACAATTATCAATACACATATTTTTCAAGTATTTCAGCACTTCAACAACAAAAGGCTCAGTTAGTTTCAATACTTTAGAATTAAGACAATGTATATAAAGACTTATTGGATATAATTATCAACGTCTTTATTGGATTTAGGTACACTGTAGACAATAGATTTTACAGTCTCAATAAATGAAACATTGAACATATCAGGTTTGAGTCAAAGTAAAGAGTAATAATATTATTGGATATTATTATTCTCTGGTATATTATATGGTATATTATTCTCTTTCCTTAACAAAATGTTTATTCTATGGAAAAGGATTGTTTGTCAATGATTTGGAGTTAAATTTTTGTGGAAATATTCGTTTCGGTGTCTTCTAATAAAGAGGATAAATATACTGTTATGTTGAATACGAGTGCAAACTGCCAGTGCCACTTCGCCCACTAGTTACACAAATAACTATTGATTTCACATTTCCACACAGCTGGTTCAAGCGTATTAAATACTGCACGAATATTACAACAGAAAGGGTATGGATCATAGAGTTTTATGAGATTTATTTTTAGATATATTTTTGTACAAGCAGTAATATAAAACTCCTGCCGCAGCAAACGTGCAGACTATGCTAATTTCTATTTGTCTAATAGATGAGTGAACGAAGTGAACGAATCTATGTATCGTGTATAGCAGAGTCGGAGAAAAGTTGTCCGCTGGAGTATGTGTGTGTGTGTGTTCGCACCTAAAACTCAAGAACCGTTGCACTTATAGCGTTCAAATTTTGCACAAATAGTTATGACACCAGTGTAAAGACACCATTAAAATTCTAGACGATTCCACTCAGTATTAATAATAAAATACTTAAAAAACATTTTTAAATTCGTCCCATAAGAATAACATTAGGAGCTACCTTCTTCTTCTTTTTATTTGTTTACGTTTTGCGACCAACAATTTTGTTGTCTACTTAAGACAGAGAGAACGACTTTTACTCTAAGCTCTTTCATTCATGGAGTAAACAGTTTGGCGTCTATGAATATATGTCATTATAATTTCACAGCTTTCAGAATAATGTTATTTAAGCTAATTAAATTTCACAACTTTCAGAATTATAAATTGAACTTAACAATATTAGTCGGCAGTTATATACCGTTTATTTTCAATATTAAAATTCACCTTTAAATTAAAAGTAATAGGTATGTATGTATTTAGAACAAAGCAGCTTTTTACATTATTCAATTTAATGTTGGCATTGAATATTAAATATTCAAAGATGTTGGTATATTTTTATACTAAAATGCTATGCGAAGGGGGGGGAAAGGTCCCCGACGTAGAGAGTGGTAAAGGAAGCGGAAAGGTGAGCAGTGAAAAGAAAGGAGTACGGAAACCCTTTATGACTGTTAAATTAACGTATCTGTAATACTTAAATGCTATGGAAAAATAGAGAAACAGGTCTACGATGTACGAAGTAGTGAAGGTAATAGTGAAGGAAGTAGTCAATGCGAGCCCTGCGGAGTGTGGGGGGCCTTTATGACAGTTGGAATAATGTATCTGCAATTCTAAAAATGCTATGGGAAGGGAGAGAAACAGGTCCACGATGTAGGAAGTGGTGAAGGAAGTAGTCAATGTGAGCAGTCCGGAGTGTGGGAAGCCTTTGTGACAATTAAAATAATGTATCTGCAATTCTAAAAATGCTATGGGAAGGGAGGGAAACAGGTCCACGACGTAGGAAGCGGTAAAGAAAGTAGTCAAGGCGAGCAGTCCGGAGTGTAGAAACACTTTGTGGCAGTTAGATTAATATACCTGCAATACTAAAATGCTATAGGAAGGGAAGGAAACAGGTCCACGACGTATATAGTAAGCGGTAATGGAAGTAGTCAAGGCGAACAGTCCGGAGTGTAGAAACCCTTTGTGACAGTTAGATTAATGTAACTACAATTCTAAAATGCTATGGGAAGGGAGGGAAACAGGTCCACGACGTAGGAAGTGGTAATGGAAGTAGTCGAGGTGAGCAGTCCGGGGTGTAGAAACCCTTTGTGACAGTTAGATTAATATACCTGCAATACTAAAATGCTATAGGTAGGGAGGGAAACAGGTCCACGACGTAGGAAGTGGTAATGGAAGTAGTCGAGGCGAGCATTCTGGAGTGTAGAAACCCTTTGTGACAGTTAGATTAGTGTAACTGCAATTCTAAAATGCTATAGGAAAGGAGGGAAACAGGTCCACGACGTAGGAAGTGGTAATGGAAGTAGTCGAGGTGAGCATTCTGGAGTGTAGAAACCCTTTGTGACAGTTAGATTAGTGTAACTGCAATTCTAAAATGCTATGGGAAGGGAGGGAAAGAGGTCCACGACGTAGGAAGCGGTGAAGGATGTAGTCAAGGTGAGCAGTCCGGAGTGTGGAAACCCTTTGTGAAAGTTAAATTAATCTATTTGAAATTCTAAAATGCTATAGGAAGGGAGGGAAACAGGTCCACGACGTAGGAAGCGGTGAAGGATGTAGTCAAGGTGACCAGTCCGGAGTGTGGGAACCCTTTGTGAAAGTTAAATTAATCTATTTGAAATTCTAAAATGCTATAGGAAGGGAGGGAAACAGGTCTACGACGTAGGAAGAAGTGAAGGAAGTAGTCGAGGCGAGCATTCCGGAGTGTAGAAACCCTTTGTGATGATTAGAATAATGTACAGTATCGAGCATGAGGCGAGCAGTGCGGAGTGAGGGAACCGTTGGTGGCAGTTAGATAAATGCATCTGCAATTCTAAAAATGCTATGGGAAGGGAGGGAAACAGGTCCACGACGTAGGAAGTGGTGAAGGGAGTAGTCGAGGCGAGGAGTCCGGAGTGTGGGAACCCTTTGTGACAGTTAGATTAATGTATCTGCAATAATAAAATGCTATGAGAAGAGAGGGAAACAGGAAATACATTACGTATATTACCAATGACTTTGGTTAATTAATGGACGAGAAGTTAGGATTGTTGTTGACTGAGATTTGGTTTTTTTTTTTTTAACAGGTTGGCAGCCTCTTTTAACCTTGCATTTGCCCGTCCACATAGACTAAGCGCCCGTGCGTGAATCGTTTACAGCAAAGCAAGGGGTGAGCCGGTACGGTACAAAGGTGAACTGTACTGATAAAATTTAGTGGCAGTGACCAGGATCCGAACCCACGACATTGCTACCTTGGGCCCGATGTCCGCGTGACGCTACCGACTGAGCCACCGACTCACCATTATTTGCCCCGACTCATGGGTTGATTTGCCCATACAAATAACATTATTGTGTTCACCAGTGACACCGGTAAGTATGCTAGGTGTGGGTGGACTCTTTCATTATTGCGCTCATGTTCACTCATCCCGTTACGCGCAGAATAAGCGTACTACTAGTTAAAATTTCACTAAAATGTGCTAGAAAATTACTATGTATCGTGATAGCGTTTCGTTTACAATACAATCCATTCAACATGCTATTTGACTATACCTTAAAATCTATCATTGGTTTTGTATCCTAAATAAGTGTTCACAGTCTGAGTTAGCAAAAACATACTATTATCAAGTAATACAGTTCAAATTTGTTTCTAAATTAAATGGTGGGAGTGCATCCATTTTTAAGGTATTTTCAAAGAACCAACATTGTTGTCTCTTTTGTTGTTTGTTGTTTGTTGTTTGTTTGTTGTTGTTGTTGTTGTTGTCTCTTTTGCATACTGACCCCGTTGCAAGGCATGGGCATAGTCGCTAGTGTTTAATAAATGTGTAAATCTGTTTACTCTTTAGACAGCTGATTGACCACTACCACTTTTACTTCAAAAATTATTGGGAATAAAGAGGTTTCTATATAAATATTCAATTTGATAGTATTGAAGATAAATAATCGAATGTTTATGTCTCGCAGATAGACCAGGCATTGATGTAACTGCAATATACAGTTAAACTAGAACCACAAACTTGTTTTGCCTATCATTATCAATTATAGTGTTAGAGCTGCTTAAGACAATAGACATATGTTATCTCTCGTATTACCATTGACTATACACAGAATAGACTTCCCAAGTAATGTAAACATGTAAAACCAAAAAACGTGGTGCAATCTGTTGAGATGGTCTACCAATTAATGACAATATTCTGTGTCAAGTATCCCACATAGAATAACAGCTGTTTGATGTGATACGGCATTGATTTTAATTCACATTCAACCCAATACACTAGCACCCTCTGGTGAGATGGTCCTGAACTTAATCTATTTTCTTCGATTAAAATGTTTACTTACATGGGAAGTCTATTCTGTGTATAGTCAATGGTACTACCGGGAATAATGTATAATTAATTTTCAAGAATGCCTTAATTTTTTTGTGCCTTATGTGACGACAGTTTCTTTTCAGAAGGTGTAGGCCTATAGCGTAAACATACTTCGTTTACCAATGCTATCTCCAGTAACTTTTTAAAATTTCCAACGATTGTAAAAGAGCTTTAAAATAAAATTTCTTAAAAATTTCACTAAGAACTTCCTAACCACTTTGCCCTGTCTCATTTCCACGTCACATATGAACTACTTTTGTGGGGGCATTCTCCAGGCACAGTGGAGAAGATTCAAAAAAGGGCCTGAAGAATCATGACTATTAGTGATAGCTGGGCTCATAGTAAACCCATTTTCGTAAGACTAGGAATACCCACTGTTTTCGGCCACTACATTCTGCTGTGCCCTTTTCAAGTTTGGGATAAGTAGAAATACCTTACGTACCGTGCCATGGTTCATTCCCACAACACCAGGCAAAGAAACATCCCGCGTTAGACTCTCTAGGACAGCAGCTACCTACCAAATTCAGGGTTTAAAGTTTTTATAACATACGAGTACTTCCGATGGCCACTAGGGGCTGGAGAAGGGTTATTTCAAGGACAAACTAATGGCGATTATGAAAGATAGATTTCACAGTTTATGACCGATAATGAAATTGCAAACTTACGGTATTCATCTTTCTATCATCCCCGGAAGTTAGTATTTTACTTGTATATTGTATTTTACCTTTTGAACTGATTCAAAATCAGTATCCTGGTTCTTTCTGTATACACTGCAGAAGTATTTTTATTTTATGGCATTTCTCTGTATAAAAGTATGGCATTTCTTTCTGTCGAGACAAAATTTATCTCTATTTTTGGGTAAAAGATTAAGAAGGAGTTAGTAAGCAGCTGTAAAAATAGAGAATGGATAAAATAACATTGTAAGTAATCAGCCGCATTGTTCTTCATTGTCAATTAATAGAGTTTACCCTATTTTTTGGGTGGTAAGTAAAACCTTGCAATTCTAATCTTCGAGTACAAGACCATGTACTCCTACAAGACAATTGATGCCGGCACAATTTAAGGATGTTTATACATCTCTTGTTTTAAAGATTCAATATTGTTCCAATATATGGAAGTTTTACGCACAAGTCTATCTCAAAAACGGCTCCAACAATTTCCTTTAACTAAATTGTAAAACATATCACAAGTTAGCCTTAGTTTTAGGCAAAAAAATCACATTTACGTTAGCCTCTGTTTTGGGAAAATTCGTGTTTCTAAACAAACTTCAAACTAAAGTTAAATATTGTTTACATTGGTCTTATGGGTTGCCAGGTTGCCATATTCGTTTTACGAAAACGTAAGGAATAGTATATACTTATAACAAACCTTATACAGTAGTAGACTAGTTAGTATATTACTAAATATTGACAAAAGAAAGTTCCAATTGGATGGATACCATTGAGCATACAATACACTTAATGTGAAACGGGATGAATACGATTGTTTGAAATACGTAGAGTATTTTAAAGTGAATGATACGAGTGTGTTATTTTTATATTTATTTTTGAATAAATTTGTTTGGACTACTTAACATACAACTCACCCTTTTAGACGATAAGTTTTGTATAAAATGTTTGGGACTAAAAGAGACCTAGGACCAGATAAATAAAAAAACCTACTTATTGTACTTATTTACTTATGTATTATAAATAAACAATTTTATAATTTTTGACATGATAGGAAACACTTGCAATCTTCCAACTATCGTATGTTTTAGTGAATTACTGAAAGCTCAATGCATGTACAGCTTAGGTTGGGATTATTGGTATTTAATGTTTACCTTGTAAAACCATTCTATTTCATGTACATGACTCTTTTCCTTATGTCTCCGTTTGAATCACGTGAGTTAATTTTGGTAATTGTAGGTTGTCGGTTGTTGGTTAGGTTTTGTGAGGTTGATGTTTATATGAGACAGATGTTTCAATTGTAGTTAATATTTGTGATGAGTCATAACGTAACATATGTTTGCTACAGTTTAGCAGTCCAGGTGAACAAAATCATCGTAGGCTGCTGTCTACTAAATATGTCGGGTGAACCAATGTTGATACGGGTTTTATTAGAACCTTCTCGTTTGTTGGAATACAAATATGAGGTGAGTGCATTTTTAGTTAGTTGGGTGTTGGAGGTATCTATCACAGCTATCAATATAGGCTTATTTCCTTGATATTTTGTATCCAACATGAAGTTTTGTATGTGAAACCCGTCAATATTAAGTTGTCAACTATTGTTTTTCAGTATATTTTTATGCTTATTGGCATTAAAGCTAAAGCTTTGTTTTGTTTCATTGGAAGATGTTTTTTGGTTGTACTTTTTTGCTCGAAAGTGTATTATGATTTGATTTGGTCACGTTATAAATCAATCCAAAATCATAGCTTTACGAGTCTCCGTTCATAGATTCGGGTTTCAATCGATTATTTAAGTAAATACAATTTTTCATATTTCTAGACCTATAAGGATATATAAGTCTAAAATAACAAAATACCCAACAAAGCCTATAAAGCCTCTGATTTCAAATCTGTCAAAGCACACACGAATCGTAAACAATCGTAAGTGTCCCGATGTTGAGTTATGTAAATCTTTCACCGGTATTTACCGAGATCCGAAACACATATTTGTCGCTAGATAGAAATTATTTATAAGTCTGGTGCTAAACTGTAAACTTGCAGGAGACAAGCGTTGAAGGTGTTGAAGGTAGCGAAGAGGTTGTAGGTTGTAGGTGTGCGGGTGTAAAGGTGTGATGTGATTGGCTGAGGGATCTACCTGGGGGCGGGGCTTACCGAAGACAAAACAGGTGGTTTTACCTAGCATTGCGCACTCTCCGTACAGTCGCAGTACCGGTACATTGTACAGTATGTTGCCACCTGTGTCGTCGTCTCTGGTATCACACTCTTCACACAGCTTCACAGCAGGTGAGTCGCAGGGCGAGGACCCGAGTCTCCACTCCTTGTTTGTTTTTCTTATCTAAGGTGTAACTGTGAGATAAACGGGTCCACTGGAGGATGAGGTGTTACAATAGTTACTCATTTCATAATTTGATCACGCAGGTTTAGTTTTTGGGGTAAACGGGTCATTCAACGTGTATTTGATCGTGAAAGGTTAGTGAGAGTTTATTCTTTACCTCTGTGTTTATTTCTCTTTGTCTTTTAAGACTTCTTGCGTTAGTTGTTGGTTCTACGTTTAAATTTATCAAACGACTTAACTCGTTTCAAAACTTTGCAAAGTCAACAGTTTGTTTGGAAATGTTAAAGAGTACCGGCTATCCCGAAACATAGAAAAGACAGTATTGTGTTATCCATGGGCATGTAATTACTCTTTATTTCAATGGTGAACTTTCTTACAAACTTCTTATGGGTATTGGTAGTTCATTTACGTGATAAAGGGAGAATTGTTTTCTCTCATATGTGTTAATTGAAAGTGAATACTAACGGATAAATATATTGGAGTTGCATTCAAGATAAAATATAGTTAAGAAAACAGAAGTGATATAGTAGTTAAGTGTATATAATATAACAGAGTGAATGTAACACTCGCCGGGGTTGCTTCTGACCGTGGAATGGAAATGTTTAGCAGCCTATTCCAGTGTCAAAAGAAAACACTTTTATGAACTCTGCAATGTCCTACTTGCACAAACTTTTTTCAAATACATTTTAAAAACCGAAAACCCAAAAATAATAAATGGCTACTTAAAATGTTATTTAACAAGTTGTGATTGCAGAACTACAACTAGTGTATATTTTGATCACTGGAATTCCTGCGATCAATCCTAAATTTTGGGCAAGAATGTAACTTTATTCAAGTTTATTTTTAGTCCCTATTCATGATTATTTTGAAACAAAATAGAGACAAAATGACTTACATTTTCATAAAAAATTATATTTTATTTTGTTGTTTTTATATTTATTAAGATTAATATTTTGGATTTTTTGTTATAAAATCATCCCAAGTTTTTCAAAAGAATCACATGTCAAGGTGTAATTTGACTCCTAATATTCAAGGAACTTCCTTGTAAAATCCTTTATTACATTCAAAATGAGGTTAGAGTAAATTATGATTATTCTAATTTGAGTTGAAGAATATGAAGGCATTCTATTGTATTTCTAAAATGATCAATTAATATTAAAGAGGTTTCTGACAGTTCAAAATTTACTTTAAGGTTTAACATTTCTTTATTAAATAAAACTTAATACATCGTCAATATTCCACCCAATTTACACTATTGTGATTCCGGAAAAAACGCAATAACATATAAAACATTTATTGTTTTATTCAAATAATGCTAGGTTTCTATTTACATTTTATTAGTAATAGTGCAAACACATTGACAGCAGAATCAACAAATCGCCTAAAGCTAAGTTTCCGTGTGAAGAAAGTCATAGTAGGATGTTATACAGGACATGTTGGTTAAAAAATAATCACTAAACCGCGAGTACATTATTTTCTTAGTCTAAACTCCTTTTCGTTCTCCTTTATTGCATTTCTTCTTGATTTTTCCAATTTTTATATAAACTAATAATTACTAAACTTTAAAGTTTCCTCTTTAAAATCCAATGAAAAGTGAAAACCCCTTATTTTTTAATTATTCTTATTAAATTTCGAATAATCTCTATTATAACTTCATCTATATATTAATAGGAAAGCATGTTTCTTTAAGATCCTTTTTCTCAGCTCGTGAGCATACAGGAAAATCTACGCATACTATTAGAAAGATATTGTCCTGTAGATTTTCAGAATCCCTTTATAAATTAAAATAGGCTCTAAAATAAGCACAAAAATTAATTTGAATTTTCAAAAAAGTAACATGGGCTTCACGGGTTGCTATGATGGTGACAAAATAAAAACGAAATATAAACAGAAAATCAAAACAAATTGAAAAAATTCCAATCCCATGTTTTATATAAAAATAAGCACAAAAATTTATTTGAAATTTTAAAAAATTAACATGGGCCTTCCGGGTTGCTATGCTGGTGACAAAATAACAACTAAGTATAAACAGATAATCAAAACAAATTGAAAAAAATCCAATCACATGTTTTATTTTATTGTAGAAATAGAGAAGTCTGTACGTTACATATTTTGGTCGAGTTTTTGACCACTGGACGACCTCTAGTATAAATAAACAGTCAGTTTATAAAGTTTTGATTACAAAATTATAGTTTGTATGTTAAACCGTTTTACTTTCAATCTCCGAGATAGACCAGACTCTAGAAATGATTTAATGAGAGAGTTGATGCAACTTGCCTAATTTCTATAGAGCACAATTAATGTTACAATTTTTATTGGACCATATTTGAATGATGTAACTTTTGCCGTTAGTTTTGCCACGATTAACTTAATACGATGGAAAAAGAACCACAACAATTATAGCACCGTTTAAATTTATATTTATCGTTTAAGTAAACAAATCTTAACTTATTCAAGTGAACATTATTTCTTACAGTATTTCTAAAACAATAGTTAAATAAAATTCTTTTAAAAAAATAATAGCTAGCTCGGCATGTAGAAATACACCCGAAGTTACTTATGGTCATGAAAATAGACGTATAACCTTTTATTACTGCATCTTGATCATGCATTGTAATTTAAAATGAAACCAACAAGTTAAACTTGAAAATACCTAAATTCTGTTAGGTATCAATGTGGACTTAGTAGTTCATTGTTGGATCAGATGACACATCTGACATTTGCCATTGTGGAAAAATACTGAACAAATACCTCATATGACGCAGAACTCGTCTTCTGTAGGTCGCGTTGTTAGACAAAAAGTGTTGTTTTATTTCTTTACTGGAAGTATCCGTTACTATCATCAATTTACGGTATTGTCTATCAATATGGTTTGTTATATAAAACAATATGACAATGTATTTGAATTCACTCAGTATTAGCAAATAGTGTATGATATTTGATGATTCTAGGTGACTTTTCTAACTATAGTTTTCACTTCACAATACGTCCGTAAAGCAGATACAAATATTTATAAATATTGTTAACATGTAACGCTTCTAGAAGGACAAAATTCTATAGGGCTGCTTTGCACAAACTAAACCAATGACCTATTATTTTTTTTTTATTTAATAGGACAACTGATATTAAACTGACCGTATAGTTTACATGTAATTTTAAATCAAATAGTATGTACAAATAACATTTTTGAAGTAGTCTATAATGAGATGCACGGGTTAATAAGTTCATTCAGTACAACATCGATTATTAAAATTATTATAGCAGCATCATACCCCCGATGCGGCAAATCTGGATATCTCAAGCAAATTAATTGCTCTGTCATGTCATGATTGCTCATTTTCCTTTATATAAACTCTGTTGCAATATTTATTACGTATGTTGAGACTTGATATAAAATATAATGTTTCACGTCAAACAAAGCTTGGAAAGAGTTAAACTATGTTAGAATACATAACAGAAAAAATAGCGTATGTTACATTATCAAGTTGAATTTGATCTTTAATCAAGACAACTTACAGTCGAGACTCAATAGGAAAAAGTTAAACGCTTTTGATGTATCCGTATGTAGTTACAGGCGGATCTTAATTATACGGATCGACTAAACAATTTTTGCGATATAAAAAGACGTTGAAGTCGAGCGTGTTACCAAGGATTGAGGATGATAAATTTAGTTTAATATAATATGTATGTATAATACATGTTTTAACTATTAGCTTAAAGAATACACTGTTACTTGAAGAAACCGAGATGTAGCCACTATGAGGTGACACAAATCATTTCAACGACGGTTAAATTATTTTCCACAGAATCAAATTACACGCAGTAACAGTAATTACACTCCATTGTATTTTGATTGCATAAAATCGCTTTCTAATATGTTTTTCTGTCTACGGAAATTATAAGGAGATGAGGGTTTTAAAAGTATAATTTTTAAATTATTACTTCATAGCACTGATGAACAATTGTACTATACAGAATTTTATCTCAATATTCCACTCGTCAGACCAGTAAAAAGTCAAATACTTTAAAATGTTTTAAAGAAACTCTATTATTGACTTGAAGGAACTTTGAGTCATTCACCTTTTGTGCAAGTCAGTTAGTCAGTTTATTACACGTTGAAGGAATGTTGTCTCGACCACCGCGACTAGTGCGTGTTGTGTGTATTGTTGTCGTTTAACGATTCATTCCTTATCACAGGTCACCGTGCCTTATCGTCATGAGATCTGAACACCCTGTATATCGGTGGTATACCATGTAATGTCTGGTATTGTACAGGTTTACGACCGTACGGAGTTGATAGAACACGAAAAATATTTACATAGATTGCAATTACAGATCGTTGGGGACAATTACCTTCTGAGATATTTTTAGACGAGATATACATTGCTACATGTGTGCAAGGAATTGAGAGGTTTCGCATTTTGTGGAATTTAAATTTAGTATGAGTTTAAAAAAAAACCAACCAAATTCCTAAAGGATGGCATAGGCATAGCTATCCCCATTGGTTTCGGTGTTGAAAACCTGCCAATAGCTTGAATTCCAGCGTACAACTATTAGATCCGGCGATCTAACAATATTCGTTTTTTGAAGTCCTTACAGTTTCTTACTATAATGCTCATAGACCTTTTTTAATTGCTAAAGCTATCTCTTGATAAATGTTATCTAGCCGATTAAAACTTGCATCAATGAAAACCGTCTCTACTGTAGTTACAATAGTTCCCCTGTAATCATTTATTAAACAGATCCTTATAACGATGAAAAGCTATGGATAGCACCTTGAAGTAATAAAGTAGAATTTACTACAGGATTATTAACTACTTTCTATTCAGGTAACAACATTCAAGACAGCTTTGCCTTTGCAAAACATGAATATTTATGGGTAATATTCTTTACAATTTTATTTACTGCAAGGATAACTTCAGTATACAATTTTGAAATAAAAATACAATTTCATATACGGATACAAAAAGAAGTGGCATTTCAAATTACATACTGCACGTACAGTATATTATTACTGAACTAAAATAATTCGGTATTTACGTAGTATATTTCTCCTTCGCCAATCAAAACCAACCTAGGAAGTTGCTAACTTATATCTCATAAAGCTCATTTTTACAAATAAAGGAGTCAAATAATAAATCTTCTTCAGTTTAACAACAAAAATTCACGGAAATAAAAAAAGTTTCACTTTGACTATAAAATCATATTGTCTTTATTCAGTTGAAAAAGCATGGCAGTTTTTCACTTTGTAATCAATGCAAAAATCTACAATTTTAAATTTCATACGCACTCATGTATTGTAAAACATCTGCATCTATACGTTTTTCTTTTTAATTCGATTGAAACTGAATTGAAAGTGGTTTCATATGTTTATATGAGCACGTCCCTTAAGACCTAAGAGTGAGTTTAAGAATGATGACGAATAACAATTTTAATTTTATGAAAAAAATAATTTTGTGGTCTCGTCATTAGCACGCAAAATTATTTTAGACTACTAGGCTATCTACATAAGCTTTCTAAACCTTTTGTGAACAAATGTTGAAGTGATTACATGTTTCTGTGGCATACTTTTAACATTGCTTTTGAAACTATATTTGTTTTATGTTTATTTTAAATAGTATAAATAATTTCCAATTGTAACCTATCTTAAACAATCTTTTATGTAATGTAATTAATATTGGATGTTTGTAACCCTTCTTTACTCTATATTAAAAAATCAGATTTAATAACAATAAATACATTTTGAAACGAGGAGTACTTTTCAAGCTTTTTATTTTATAAAAATCTTAGTTTTAAACTCGGTAACTTACCACTATAAAAAATTAAATACATTGATTTTGGTACTGTTTTCAATGAAAACTCTAATTTATGTTAATTCAGCGATAAACTATCAATGCAATGCTAAGAAAATAATTTGTGGGTTAAATGACCACAAAGGATATGAGATATAAAATATTAGAGGTGGGATGTATATATTTTCCTAATGTATCCTTTGTATTAAAATATTAATAACTATATAACAATATAACTAAAATAGCTTTTTATTCATGAAGCGCAAAATTACATAAGCAACTTGGTCATGTGTCTATTTATGTAAAGTAAATTTATAAATGACACTTTAGATAAATATTTACATACTCTATAAATGATTTTCGTAGATACAAAAAATGATTCTATACAGTTTGAAACGTAAATTTTGAGGCGTCGCCATAAATGAGGCCTTCGTTGAACGAAATATGTAATACAAGGATTTAGGTTTTGTAAATATTATCCATTTGATTTATTCCTTAACTTGAGAATATTTTAGATAGCAAATTTTTAGCTGCAGTTTTTATATTATTTGCATGCAGTTTTTAAACTTCATGTTCACTGTGTTATACATTTATGGAGGGTACCAATTGAATAGCCTATAATTTGATATCGTTAAAGTAGTTGCATGTATGAATACTAATTTTATCAACAAATGTATATTATTTTTGCAGGCTCTTGAATCAATGTCAAATATTCATCTAATTCAACTCAATCGAGCATTAAGTAGTTGAAAATATAACTCATCTTGCATTCGATGAAGTAAAAATCCGCTTGATTATTTTTAACTTCTATAAAAATTCAATTTCGAAAATCTAAATACTGCTATCCACAGGTGTATATATACACATTAACTAAACATTTAGCAGAGGGCAGAGGAACATAAAACAAATTATTTATAAACATTAAATAAACAAATTCGAATTTGACATTATAATTATATTTTAAAGTTTAAGACGATAATTCTATAGTAATTGGCTTTTCTAATGCCAACCTAGCATTCGATTGTTTTACCGGTTCTGGTAGTGGAACTTTTCATACTTTTCCTGTTACAAGACAATTCAAGATGGTGGTAGACTTGACTTGTTTGCAGATGGAGTCATAATTAACCGTATCTTATCAGTAATTACCATTGTTATCACATCATACAGATAAGGCAGCAATGGCGACAACCGAGCAGGTCGTATAACCTGCTATCGCTACTGTACCCTACTTGAACTTACAATTTCCTGTAAACTTTCTACCATCGTATCTGAGGAGTTCTAGCTACTTGAATTGGCTTGATCTTGGTGGAATAATCGGGCGGGACATTAGAGCTTCATGCGATTGTTAGGCACTGTACGCTGCAATTAATGGCAAAACAATTTTATATAAGAAATTATACTATCGATTATAGTAGTTACTGTATTAGTGAAAGATGTAGAGGTTTCAACACTTTAAAATGGGTTTCATAAAATGAAGTACATCATTTCATTTTCTATCAAAATCTTTATAATGGTAAATCCTTACCGTACTTATTTGGTTGTAAAAACAATAGTATTATGTTATTCAGCAATATTTCTAAACTTTCCAACGTGCGCCTTTTTGACAAAACAAAAATGTTGCACAATTTTTCATTTACAATGTAGTATGGTTATTATATTGTACAGTGCAATAAGCTACATTAGGACATGAGAAAAAACTAATTGAATGTAAAACTGACCACGTGTTCTTTTTTCTTACGTTCGTGATAATTTGTTTTAGTGGTTTGCATTATAATTTAATTTTCGCTATGAAATTTATAGAAGGGAACGTAATTCTAGTTTAGTATATTCCTTAAGAATAATAGTTTTGTTGGCAGTTTTTATTCTTTTATGTTTTCGTTTCTCCAATAACTGATTCTCGATTAAATTTTATGAAATTCTTTTTCAAGGAAAGATTTCACATTGAAAAAATTCAACAAACAAAAATTGTTTGTAAAATTATACGTAAAAGTGGCCGAACAATTAGGTAATAAAATTAATCTTTGCCCACTCTTAACTGAATTCGTTAAACTACCGTTAATGGGGCCTTTTATAGAGCTTCAACTTCGGTAGTTAGTTAGTAAAAGGCAGGAAAAATAAAAAAAATAAATAAGAAATTACATTTAAAGTGGCTTTATTTTCTTTTCTCCTAGACCATTAGTTTTTAGCTATTAAATAACAAAGCACTTCGTCGTCAGCGATTTCAATAACTTGCGCTAATAATGTGAATAGTCAATTTAGCTCATCAATTAATTAATTGTATTTTCATGAACACAAAATACGACCTATGTCATAAATAAACCTCGTAAATAAATTGCGATAGAAAAGTTTTTAATTTGTATCACAATTTTACCAGCCAAAGCTAAAATCAATTTAGTTTGCTGCAGTTTTTGCTGCAATATTGCAATTAAGTAACTACAATAAATTTTATCACAATCAAGACATCATTACGCTGTTACATGTTTAGTGTGACTCAAAACTATTTTGAATGGAACCAAAGTATGTATTTCTCATATTAGGTTATACAGATACTGAGTTATTAAGATTAAGCTGTCTGTAAACAAACAAAGATAAATATTTACTTACTTATTGGAAGCAGGTAGTCATCACTTAAGCAGCGGCTACACTTACCCTATTCGGTCCGGTTCGGTCCGGTCCTCCAAAATGCGGAACAATGCTTCCCATGTTTTTAAATGGAGGCGGCTACACTTACCCGATTCGGTCCGGTACGGTCCGGTTCGGCGCGGAACAATCGTCCAGGGAGCATTCATCCGCATTTTGGCGGAAGCATTCGGGGCGGACCGGACCGAATCCGACAAGTGTAGCCACATACTCCCGAATTTCGGATGAGGATTGGGTGGTTCCGTGAGCACTCGGCTACGAAAGTGATGAATTCAATTAGGAAAAATAGTTATTTGTAGGATATAGGCCTAAGAATTTTAGCAATTATGTTCATATATTGCCTCGATCATGGAAGAAGATAATTATGTCTACACGACCGCTGAAAATAGTCTGAATTTTGTCGCAATATTCGGAGACGATTACAATGTCTACACGGCCGCGAGGGATTATAGAAAGTTTACCGAGATTGCATGCAAGTACAACCACAATTTTATTTAATCTTCCATTTTTTGGCACCCCTCAAAAAAGCCAATTGCCTCGCTCCCTAGGCACGTGACTACCGTGCCTATTCGGTTAATCGGTCCTGACTAAACACTTTCTGGATTGCTGTACTTGTGCCCCGTGCTCGTGTGTGTCTTCCAAAATATCATACAAGTGTAGCTACCTCTTCCGGCCGGACCGAAACGATTCGTACAAGTGTAGCCACCCCTCACAAATTCGGGCCGGACCGAACCGAACCGGACCGGACCGAATCGGGCAAGTGTAGCCGCTGCTTTATCTTGTTTCAAGTGTTGAGACAAGGTTTAGAGTTAGTATGCATCGTTTGTACACCAAAGACGATGTGACCTGTGAAAAACAAAAGTTCTTAAAATCGTGTTGGATTGTTGGTAAGTGTTTGACATTTTCTAGGAGAAAATCTAATTATAAAGCATCGAAGGAAAATCATGGCATGCCGGTTTTGAATATTTGTTTATTTACCTAGTTCAGTTTAGTGCAAGTTAAGTTTTTTATTTTTAAGGTTAACGTCAAACTAACTGAATACGTATGCAGGTTTTTGGGACAAAGATATAAAAATTTACTATGATACCGTAGATTAGTAATATCTTATCGTAGTTCATACCAGCACTGAAGATGGAAAAATGTTTCACATACTGTACAATGATAGGGAAACTAGCCTTCTTCACGCGTTCAGTGAATGGCTTTCAAAATACATCTCCAAGCACAACCGTGATTTCAAACTTAAGCGGAGAACCAAATAATTTGTTATTAGTTGATATATTGTAATATTTTGTTAAGTGAAATGTTACTAGCAGATTTAGTGCTGTTAAAGTAAACTGTTATTACAATTCAAGATAGATCACAATTTTCAAATGACACACATTCTTAATTGTACCTAAAATTGGCCTATTTCAGACATGTAAAATAATTATCTTATTCTTATTATTTGAAATAGTATAAATAGAGAAACTTATATGTTTTCCTCTACATTTTTATCATAAACTTGTCTTGAGATATTAACTTTTTAATTGAATGGTGATATTACTACACAGTTCACTTTTATTATGTTGTACTGTTACGGCACCAAACTCCAAAATTACGGCACCATAGAATCGCCTAAAGAGTTACAAACTAATCTTATTTTGTTTCGTAGTTATAAGAAGTTTTGTTTAGTTTAAGTCCTGACTTGAGTCAATTTGTAAAACAGTTTTGTAACTGAAATTCTCTGATGAATAAACACTTTATTTATTTTTAGTTATTTATACCATTACTCTATATGCTGTAAATACTTTTATTATATGGACACTAACCAATGTCCAGATAACTCAACAAAAAACAGATCCTCAACCCGTCAAACCGTCCGTATGGGGTGGATTTTGTTGAGATATATGGGTGTTTTTATATTTTGGTTACTAACTGTTGATTTATTGATTCATGCGTGTATAATCTAGTTGGTAAGGAAAAGTGAGACATGGTTAAATCAAAATATGTAGTTGGTAAAGCAATTTAGTTATATTTGTATTGTATGTGTAATTAATCTTAATTAGTGTAAATCTTAGCAAACTATTAGCAATTCTAATAGTTTTCAAAGATTTACTTTTTTTAAGAAAAGCCTATTCTCCATTCCTTTCACTTTACACACCTTATAGATTTTTTTTACTTTGATGAAGTATTTTTAAGGATACATTTACTTTGTCGTATCTGTTGATTTGTCAGAAACTCTGTGACAAATATTAAAGAAATAGTAAAGCAGATATTGGTAAGATCTTAATTTAATATTAGTTTGTATGGATCCAAGTCCCTATGGCTTTAAATTTACACATACAGGGTAGTTTATTTTTCAAATAAAGTTTATCCACTTCCGCAGTAAAATAAAATTCTTAAGAACGTTTATTTTGTAAGGTTCCTTACAGCCCGTGTGTTAAACTTTGCATGCTTACCATATAAAAGTAACATAACTGTAAACTTATGACTGTATATTTGGACAGTGATAGCAAAAATATCTAATAATATAGTTTTCATAATTTTAAGTTACAATAGCCATAAATAAATCAGCAAAATATCAAACCCTACTTGTAATGTTAGCGTTATAACATAGAGATAATAATCCTATAAGTTATAATAAAGTTATACATCTTCAAAAAGAATAATTGGTCGATACATGTTTATTAATGTGCCTATTAATAAGCAGGTGTGTGATTTGTAATACAATCGAAATAATTTTCCTGGTATGCTTTTTATGTGCTTTTATCAATGACTAATTGAATATGCTTTTCATGTAATAGTAGCTGTTTAAGGTAAAACATCTCTGTTATAGTTTAATGATCCAAGCATAGATTAAAGGAGTCTTTAATCTATGATCCATGTAAGAAGATATCTTTGGTTCACAGTAGTTGTTGTGCATTAGCATACTTGCATTTCCAAGATTACCATTCCTTGTTTGTATGTGTTGCATGTTTAATGTTTCGGATTTCAGTTCCGTTAAAAATGTTTTTGATCCTTTCATATCAAATTCTAAGTAGGCGCTAAATAACTAATATAGTGGATACCGCAACCAAAACCTTAACTCCAAGATTCGTCTCTTCAACTCAGGGTTACAAGCATCTTCACAAACCTCTGGTCTACTTGTAAAGGGTTCGTACTATCAAGAGAGCTATCCGTCGACAGTATAACTCTACTACACTGTCATGGAGTTGCTCTCTTTATGGCCGGCCTTATACTCAACTAAACTTCAACTTCAACTACGCGGATACTTCAACTTCAACTCATCCCATGCATCATGTTCACTACAAGAGGACAACCTACCAATACTTAATTTTTGAAACTACTGTCACTTATTTAGTTAAATGTTTAGTTCTAATGTAATGGTTATACTATTTAATATAGCCTACAGGGTGTTTTTAACGTAACCCAAATTACAAGTACTGTAAGACCCTGTTTAATGGCAAAACAAACATATCTTTTAATACCTGTTTTCTTTAGTTCATTAACGATCAGCTGATATGCATTGTTGCATAGTTTTCTATGAGGATACATTTAATTTTTAGTATCTCTTGATTCGTCTGAACTCTGTAACAAATATCAATGAAACAGATAAGCACACAATGGCAAAAAATATATTGGTAATATATTCGTTTGGTATTAGTTTTTTCCCCAATTAGCTTAGGCAAATACAGAGACGGCTTTAAAAAATCAACATGGTGTTTTCCCAAGCTCAAAAAGTTACAATCATAACTTTTTAGGTCTGATTTTAGATGTGATTCCAGTACCTAAAAATTCAAATATTATTGACATGTTTAAATGTAAGCAAACCAGATCCGTAGTAAACAAAAAAAAAACCCGTTGACCTTCAATACATACTCTATTTTAGCTTGTGAAAACACCATGTTTATCTTATCTACTTATTTAATAATTCAGTTTTTAAAATCTTCGTACAACTAAATCTACAATTCACTGGACCGAATTTAATAATTTAATGTATAGTTTGAAAGCGACCCAATTCGTGTGGATTTTAAAATAATTATGAAAGTTTGTTTTAGTTATAATTTATGGAAAAAATAAAACAAAACATTTTTTCCATAAAAACATACATTGAAACAAAAACAGGGTATTACACAATTTAATTTTGGACAAATTTTGGCTGCCTTTATTGAGTATTTTCGAAAAATACATAGTGAAAAATTGTAGGAAATTTCATTCACTTTCAGAATATCACCTTTCACTTTGGTCGATTTCCTCACCATTAAAAGTTATTTGCAAAAAAAGCTAAGCAACCTCCGAATTGGGGTGAGAAAATACAATGTTAAAGATATTTTTGTTAAACTTTGTACAACTAAATCCACAGTTCTACTGGATCGACTATATTTAATTAATGGGTCGTTGGAAAGCCTAATTCGTGTAGGTTTGCAAATAATTATGAAAGTTTGATTTTTAGCGAAATTCCCATATTAGTGCAGTAAAAATAAGAGAAAAATTCCATAAACCTAAAAAAAATTAGCACAACCGGGGAATTTGGTACAGATGTTGGGTGTACCTTCCTTTTGAACATACTAAAAGTCCCCTAAAATTGAAGCTGTGCTACGGCCGCCATATTGGAAAATGGCGGCATATTTCAGTATTTTTCGCTATAGTGACTTTATTATTAGAGATACAGGAAAAAGATAAATATACAAAATGTAGGTCATTTAAAAATACACATTTTTTGTATTTACCATCTTTCTCTAAACCCAACGATTTTTGAGTTATTTGTTATTAAGTATATTTAGTTTTTTTTCTGTTTATAAAAAATAGGTGAAACACGTGGAAATTGACCGTTACCTTCAAGGATTATGATAATTTATCCCATTTAGTTAAATAGCGTGATACTATAAAATCTTAAAATTTAAGCCTAATTCATAAGTAAAACAACTCTTCCACAGCAATCCTTCAGACTCAGCAAATTTCCATTTGATTGGATGTTTTATTAATTGTATTTAAATAAAATTAGATTCAACAGGTACCTAGGTTTGCTGCTATAGGTAGGTTATTATAGTGTGTTTTTTTTTTAGTAAAATATCAATAACTTAGTATAAAATAATTAATTTTCCAAGTTTGATCATAATAAATCTATAAACAAACAAACTGCAACAGTTAACTAATTAATAATAATAGCATGTTAGCTTAAGATTTACAATTTACAAATTTAAATATACAAATTTTTGTTGTGTTTACTAAAAAGATGGCGATTATTCGTCACGATTCGAATACTTACCGAAGGGGTTTTCAAAAGGAGATGAAACAAGTAATTTAAGTACTGTAATATTAACTCGTACCAAGTATCGGAAATTTTGTATTCAGTGAGGAAATCAAGCATATTTTGTAAACTACGCAATAGTCATATTAATATTTTATACTCATTTTTACCCATTTAATAAATTAACATTTTAATATTTTGATGGCTTACCACTATCACTCTGATATCAACTAAGTGGGATGAATAATTGTCGTAAACCTTGAAAGTAACCGTCGATTGCGATGGGTTTCACCGATTTTTGATAAATAAAACAAACTACCAACATGAACTAGACACGAAAAACACCCTTCCAAATTTACAATGGGATGTCAAGTATAGTTAGTTAGTGTGGTGGTGCCATCAAAATACTAAAATGTTAACTATTAAATGGGTAAAAAATGAAGATAAAATATTAATATGACTATTGCGTACTTTACAAAATATGGTAGATTACCTTACTGCATACAATATTTTCGGTGCTTGGTACGAATTAATATTACATAAATAACAGGCTCCATCTTCTTTTGAAAACCCATTTGGTTAATATTCTAATCGTGACGAATAATCGCCACCTTTTTAGTAAACACAACCAAAATTTGTATATTCAAATTTGTTTATTGTAAATTTAAAACTCCCATGCTATTCTTATGAATTAGTTAACTGTTGCAGTTTGCTTGTTTATAGATATATTTTGATCAAACTTGGAAAATTAGTTATTTTATTGTAAGGTATTGATATTTTACTTAAAAAAACAGACTATAATAACCTACCTGTAGCAGCAAACCTAGGTACCTGTTGAACCTAATTTTATTTATATACATTTTTTAATAAAACATCCAATCAAATGGAAATTTGCTGAGTCTGCAGGTTTGCTGTGGCGTAGTTGTTTTAATCATAAAATAAGCTTAAATTTTGAGATTTTATAGTATCATACTATTTAACTAAATAGAATACATTATCATAATCCTTGATAGTAACGGTCAATTTCCATGTGTTTCACATATTTTTGATAAATAGAAAAAACTAAATATACTTAATAACAAATAACTCAAAAACCGTTGGGTTTAGAGAAAGATGGTAAATACAAAAAATGTGTATTTTTAGATGACCTACATTTTGTATATTTAGCTTTTTCCTGTATCTTTAATAATAAAGTCACTATAGCGAAAAATACTGAAATATGCCGCCATTTTCCAATATGGCGGCCGTAGCACAGCTTCAATTTTAGGGGACTTTTAGTATGTTCAAAAGGAAGGTACACCCAACATCTGTACCAAATTCCCCGGTTGTGCTAATTTTTTTTGGGTCAAAACATATTTTTACTGTACTATATAGGGAATAAGCTATTACCGTAGTACTCATGGTAAGACCTGGACACGGGACCGATTTTTTTTTTCGTTTTGAGGTCCCTAGAGGCCAAAAACACCATCCGTTCAAATTCATATATATATATGTGTCCGTTAGCGCGATAACTCAAGCAAAAATGATCCGATTTTGATGAAATTTGGTACAAATGTGTAAACCTACATTTATTCGAACGAGTTCGCGATCCAGCATAATCGGACCATGGGAACAGGGGTTTATGGGGGGTTTTATGGGGTAAAAATGGGTTTTTCCCATTTTTGACCCTAAAAACATAAAATTTTAGAATTTCTTTTTCAACCATTTTGTAGAGCTTAAAAAAAGAAATAATTTAGTATATTGAAGCATTGTTGTATGCCTAACGGTCAGGGAGAAAATTCAAAAAATGCAAATTTAAAATTCCCATGTTATTCTTAAGGAGAAAATGAAAACTGTTGTAGAGTTTTTTTAAGTTTTACAAGTAAACTATATAAAGTGTTTAACACTTAAACGCCATAAACGATTTTTTTTTTAATAAAATAAAAACTGTATTTCAAAGATTTTATCACAGAACATAACTTTATATGGATGTTAATCCTAATAGTTCCTTTATATTCTTGTGAGGAATTTCACAAGGATCCCAAACATTACAATAAACCCCATTTGAACATATTTTTTAATGCAGCTATCGGCATATTATTTAATCTAATACATGTCACTTTAAAGAAAATGCAACCTTAACAGTTCCGTGTTTTCCCAGAGAAACTCTTAGATTTAAGAACAAAAAATCTAAGAAAATAGGTTTTTATAAATTTGTTTTAAAGATAATTAATTGATGAAGTTTAGTACCATTTGACACTCTATAGTTCAGAGTGGCATAGAAAAGCCTACGTGAAATTTTATGATTTTCCTCTCAAAAATCACAAATTCAAACTTCTATTATAGAATAAAGGCTTATACAGATTTTTGATCTCAATAATCTTTTACTATTATTATTGGGAATTTAATGGGAATTTTGAAAACGACAATGGCGTTAAAATAAAAGCAATATTTTTAGTCCACTTATGGTCATTTTATCTAAGAAAATACAAATATTTTGGAAAATCTTATTTTGTCTGTTACTGCTACCTGTGAGGGTATGGAAACTTAAATTGGTGCCATTTTGTCAGTAGTAGTTTGACACCAAAACTTTTTTAACACCATCCGCAACTTCGTTCTACCCTGTATATATTAATTTACACGAATATTACATTTTTTCAGATATTGAATTGATGTTGCAAATACATGTTTGAAACTAACAGAGGTGGAAATAAGCAAAAGTAAAAAAAAAAACTTTTTTACCTACGACTGTTTTTTTAAAGTAGCCATTTCAGTCCAGTTCTTAGAATTGAAAAGTTTCACTTTACAGCTGTTTACTTTCATATCCGCATAGTTTCATTTCATATCCGCATAGTTTTCTCATATCCACACAGGTAACGGACCAATGAGGTTCAAGTATTGAGAGAAAAGAATTAAAATTGTAATGCTTCGAACGTCAACTAATCAGCTGATCAGCTGATCAGTTGACCAATTTAATTGTTGATCCGACTTGTCCATGTTGATACTCGCGTATTCTTAATTAAGTTGGTGGAAGTCCAAAAATAAATGAAATATTTGCCGAATTGTACCTGATACAATATTATTTATGGTAAGAATGCTGCTAGCAATGTAATATTTAACGAAGTTTAACAAACACGTAATTACAGGAAATCAGCTGATTATACAACAAGTCGTTGCATCACTTTCAGTGGCAATGACAATACACGAAAACATAACCTCTCAAAAAAGTTATCAGTAGTGATTGATAGTAATTAAATCCAGATTGATAGTAATTAAAAAACGGTCGTAGGTAAAGTAGTGTACGCAACTCGCGTTAATAGTCTTTACGACACTCGTAGAAGTTTTTAAGGCACGAGCCAAGGCTCGTGCCTTAAATTTTCTACTCGTGTCGTAAAGACTCACTTAACGCAATCGTTGCGTAAACTACTATATTAATAGATGGCAAAACTACAGCTAGCAAAATATTAAAATTAAAAATAGCTTAATGATTGAAAAACGATTGGTTATGTTTTTTAGAAAGTATGAAAAATCAACCACGTTTGAAACTGTAAAAATGTTTTAAATGCAGTTAGAACGTATACTATTTGCATATGTAATGCGTGGTTGAAGGCTACTTGGAGCAATTAACAATTAACATGAGATGTATTCAAAGTCTGACAAGCTGATGGTATACTACAAGTACCCAAAAGTAAAGCACCTTTATTTAAAATGGGTAATCGTATTTTAATCTGTGATATAAAATACTCCAATCGGGGTGTTTTAACTTATTTGAAGCTTTGAAAAAACTGTTCTGAAGCATTAGGGCTTCTCATTCATTTGCTTTAAATGAAGCAAATTTAAAGCAACCACTGTTAATAATACTCCACTGTTGATAAATTATGATTGGTTGTAAAACAGTTAACACATTATTCAAGTTGATGAGTTTCTCAAATCAGACTATGATAATGGACTTTCACGTGGGGTTGTATTGGGTAAATATAAGTTGTTGTCATTTTATGCTCTGAAAACCTAAAAATGACATGGGTTTAGTGGATCTGTTTGAAAAGAGCTTAAAACACAAACAAAGTAGTATATCACATATTTTATTCCTCGATAAAGGATTACGGAGGTATCGGTAAAAATATTATCCTAAGATATTTAAAGCGACCCCTTAAACTAACTCATATAATTTGATATAAGAGAGTGCCCATAATATGATGAGTGTAACAAGTCATTATGTCTGGTCAGACTATGAAACCTGGTATTTACAAAGGTTTGTATGGCGTAAAATATAATTTTTTTTGCCGTTTTATACTCTGAAAACCTAAAAATTCCATGGGTTTAGTGCATGTGGTAAAAATAGCTTTAAAAAAAAAAAAAAAAAAAAAAAAAAAAAAACTAAGTAGTATATGGCATCTTTTATTATTGGGGGTTGAAGGGTCATGGAGGTAGGCTATAGGTAAAGATTTTATCCCATGAAATTTTAACCCGCTTCTGTTGGTGAAACTCCACTTTTGATATGATTGAATGTAAGAGAGTCGGTAAACACCAGCATGAAAAGTGAATGCATCCTGGCTAGACCATGATAACAGGTTTTTCATAGAGGGCTGCGGTGCAAATATGAGTATTTTTGGATTTGTTTACTGTGAAAACCTAATTCCACATACTAACAGAAACGTTTTTAAATGCCGTTGCTAAAAAACATATTCTACATATTCTTTAATGGCATCAAGAGAGTTATCAAGATACATTGTTTAGTTCGCTGACGATATAAAACTTTTAGTAGAAAGTTGCTTCCCTCCATGACTTCTAATTACAAACAATGACTCGCCCTTTAGTTATATAACAAAAAATTAAAGTACAAATCATGAAATTAACCTATAAAATGAAATAAATACCCTGCAAATCACCAATGGATTTTATCTAAGTGATAATGCCGCAACCCCTTAGGTCTAGCCTGAAGTGAAAAACAATCCTAGGCTCGTGCCTAGCGTTCTAGGACAAAAAAATATTTATACATAATTTGCCTCCAGGATTGATCTATTGACATAAAATAAGGTTACTAACCTGTCGTCAATCAGTCCTCTATTGTCTTTGATGACTATAGTTTCGGGGTTATAAAACCATTTTCAAATCTTCTCTTCAGTCGTCAAATGTCAAACATATTCTCTTGCGTAAGCCGTCGTCAAAATTACGTCGACTGCCAGTCTGGTTTTGTCCTTGGCCGGCCTCACGCGCATGTACATGATTTGTAATTATAAATGTTTTCGTGTGTGTTTATGTGTATATGTAAAGTAATTTTGACGACGGCTTACGCAAGAGAATATGTTTGACATTTGACGACTGAAGAGAAGATTTGAAAATGGGGTTATAACCCCGAAACTATAGTCATCAAAGACAATAGAGGACTGATTGACGACAGGTTAGTAACCTTATTTTATGTCAAAAAAATATTGTTCACCACGACGTCTAAATAAGATCTTTTCTCGCAATTATAATTACGTTTAGGCGTATAGCTAAACTTACATGCCTACACTTACATGCTACTTACTTTTGCGTACAGTACTTTACGTACTGTACTGAAAACTTGAAGTAACATGTTTGTTCAGTTGCTATATTATTGTTACATTATACATACAAACTGCTATAACGATTTTGTTTTTCCAAAACGTGTTTCAATATGAGTCCATACGGATAGTATGTTCTAAAACCATCGGTCAATAGTGTTATAGATCTAGATGTTCCCGTAGATATACTGGTATCTATATTATCGTTTTTGAAACAATAGCACTAAAGTTTATATTTTGGTAAACTTTAGATGTTCGTGGATGAGAGGCATGATTGAATACATTGTATGCCTCTAAGATAGTATTAGAAGTGATTTTGTAATGGTTATGTAAGACTGATATATACGTGTCAGTGTTTACTTTCAAAATACTTGAAATACTTGTAGCCTACATCCTTGACCGATACTGTCGGATAGATTGCGTCAATCTCATACGAGTTGTCAATAAAAACATATAATTACACTATTTACAATATTTAAAATATTTATATTTTACTGTGGCATGGTGGATATATTTCGGGTTATGATTTGAAAATCAACTCCTTACTGAGTCCCCCCAAAGAATATAGAGGCCTATCTACTAAGGCTCCATGAACAACCTTTATAAATTTAGGTAGTTCCACCTCACTCACTTGCACTGGCAGGGTATTGAAAACCTTTATTGCAGAGCGATAACAGAATGCAAGGTGGGTATAACATTTTAGGGTATCGCCAAGCGACAGCGTCGTATATCAAGGTAGCTGACTGGTGTTCCTTTTTAAAATATTCTCCTTCATGTTCCTTTAGGAGGATGAGTATGTCATAAACGTATTCACTGTAGATGATAAGTATCTGCCGATCCTTGAAAATAGGCTGGCAGTGCTCAGTGTATTCAGAAGATGTTAAAATTCTTAGCGCCTTTTTTGGAGCAGTAGTACATCGTGGGCTGCAGGAGCGTGTCCCCACAATACCAGTCCATACGTTATGTGGCTGTGGAAGAGACGAGAGCATGATAAGGCATGGTATTTAGGTAGGGCTGGGTTATGATTTACCTAAGTTCTCTTACTTTGCTTTATTCTTTATTCTAAAATGGTGACCATGTGAATGTAGGTATTCTAAGCCAAGTACGAATGGAGATGAGTGTAGGGTGAGTGGTGCCAGGGCCGTCGACAGGGGGGGGGGCAAATGCACAGGGGCCCGGGCATCAAGGGGGCCCGGGCCCACAGTGAATTTTTAATTTTTTTAAATTTGTTTCCAAATGTCTGTGTAGCCCTAAGAATCTTTTCCACAATACCGGTTACTGTGGCTGAGGCCGAAAGAAGTTTTAGCAGGATGAAAATAAAGTGTTTTAAGATACACCATGGCTCAACAGAGAATGAGCTCATTATCCTTTTTAGCAATCGAATCAGAAATGGCCTCAAAGATAAACTTTGAAGACATAATAAGTGCTTTTTCACATAAAAGGGCTAAAAGGATCATCATGTGAGACTAATACAGTGATTTTTTGTCAACCGCTTAAAATTATGAACACTCCACTGACTAATTTTGTAACATTTAGCTTCGTAATTTTTATCTCGTTTAACATTTTTTAATTTGTAGCTTCATCATTGATGATAAACGTTTTACTTTTTGTCAATAAGTAAAAGATACTGACTTGAAATTGTGACTTCTGTAGTTTCTTATTTAAATGTGCTCTCAATCAGCATATATAAAAATAGAATTACTTGCACAAATTTGATTGCTTTAACCCCCCCCCCCTTTGACATTAAAACGGGATTTTTTACAATAAAAAATGTTTTTCTAGAATTAAAAAAAATCTCTTTTGTATGTCGCTAAATAGCCTAAAAATTTGAGTTTAGGTCTAATTTTCAATAGTTTCCCGGGGGAGGACCCCCGGACCCCCCAATGTGCCCCCTCCCCTACCTAGTTGGGGGCCCAAGGTCGTATGTTGCACATGGGCCCATAAATTCTCTCAACGGCCCTGAGTGACACGATAAACTCTCTCAATGTGGTAATTCCAGCTGCACTTAGTGTCAATCCTAAACCCAAGCAGCATTGCAGGTTCATCCGCTTCCTCTCTAGTTTTGAGGGTGTATACCAAAGATTGAGTCTTGTCCTCATTTATCTTAAACTTGTTTGAGATAAACCATTCCTCAGCCCGTATTAGCAGTTATCTTTCAGCTCTGGCAGGTCTCGCCCTAGAGTATAGGTTGGCATCGTCTGCAAACAGTCATCACTGTGAAATATTATGGACCAAGGACCGATCCTTGTGGTACTCAGTGTAACAGTACACCAACTCTATATAAGGTCCCACTCTATGAAACAATTTTCTTCCGTTTTTCAAGGTACCCCGCCAGTGTTTTCGTTGTTGTTCGCTGAGTATGTACTGATTCATCTATAGAAAGAGACTTATTGATAGTGTTCCTTTAGATTGAGTTTTCACACAGTTTTACCAGTCTTACACAAAAGGTTTACAAATGGGGTAAAATAAGGCAGAAGCTGGTCTGGATTGCCCCATTCTACAACTAAAAATCGTAATATTGCAGCTATTTCGTATTCGATCTTTTTGAACTTGGTATCGTTTGAAAGGAAATAAAAAATTGAAATATAAATTTTCTAAACATTTTTTCATAAAATTAGCCCTCAAAAACGGCTAATTTTATGAAAAAATGTCTAGAAAATGTTAAAAAAACTAAAATGGCCGCCATTTTTAAATTTTAAGTTGAATCACGATGAATTTTTTTCTAACATTTGTCTCTTTTACCTTCACCTCCATACCAAGTATTATAAAGATCGGTTGAAAAAGTTCAAAAATAAAAATATTTATGTATAAAATTTAAAATGGCGGATATCTGCTTAACGAAGCGATTTTAGAGAAAATGTTATTCTTTATTTTCTTTTTATTCTGACTCATAGAACCATTTCCCGGAGTTTGGCTGTTGACTTACGGCACACTCTGTATAATATCAAGATCCGTAGAATAGTCGTTTGAATTTATTATTAAATAATTGGTAAATATCTTTATGATTGTAGTAAAATTAATTATTATTTGTAATGCAGTACAAATTCATTACTCCCTTTTAACGGAGGTGTAAAACAAAGGAAGGTCGTGTTCTAAGGTAATAGGCTAATTACACCTTATCACAGTGCTCTTCAATGTTATCAGTCTCACTGTTTATTGTCACAGATGTGCGACTTTATGAAACCGGAGACGTAAAGATATGTGACGCAGTTTAGAAATAGTAATCAGTAAAATTAAGTTCAAGGGGCTCACGTTTACTGAAATAGCTGGGGAAATAACTTTATAATAGACGTCAAACAAAAAGCATCGCTGTGTGAGACTGCATACACACAACACTGGAAAATATTGACGTGGTCAGACAAATAATGTAATAAACGCATTAATGTAATAGTACAAAGGTGGTCTTTGGTAGGTTGAGTGTTGGGATGAACACAGATTCAGGTACTGAACTTGGACAAAAAAACAACAACAAGCCAACAAAACAACTTACAAGAAAACAAATGAATAAACTTCCAGTTTACAAATGGTTATCATCAATCCATACGATCTGGCAATATCAGTAACCAAATAGTAATCTGAAAGCTATGAGTTACATAAAACAATAAAATCAAAATATAACTCCCACTTATAAGGATTAGGGAAACATGTATTTTTGGCAAAATGAAGAAAGTAGCTATTGAAGAATCGACTTCTCACAACTCTCATATTTTCTCATAGATAAACAATAAATGTATTTATGACCAAATGGTTGAGAATAACTTAACTCAAATTAATGATTGGTGAATTAAATTAGTCAATGTTAAATTATTAGAACTTCCATAAAGCAAATCTGTGTGTACTGATTGGTTTTGACGAAAATATGCGATATAATTTTAATATTGTTATTGTACAATATACGTAATGATAGTATAACAGTATTCAAGTTTGTTAGCTGAGTGGATATCGCGTTCACCTGGTAATCATCAAGTTGCCCGTTCGATCCTGAGAAAAGTAAAAATATATTTGATGGTTCGAAACTGAACCCAGTTGAAGTTGCGAAGTTCGCGGCTTATAACAAATACAGTATAATGATCCTCACTTAAGAGCCAGCTGATTTTAGTCGGCATCAAAACTGTGATCTCATTTATTTAAAACTCATTGTTAACCTTAAAATACACACTGGTTGTGTCAGCACAATAAAACATATACTGTACTCTACATTCTGGATTTAGAAGTTAAACAAATAAACGTCAATTCAAGAAGCTAAACGCATTAAAAGATTTGTGATGAGGTTGTAAATATGTCTGCATTGTACTTTACAATGTAAAAAAGTAACTGGTGGTGGTGCATTATTAAAATAGATTAAAACAAAGAAGTACTCTAATATACCATAAAGTAAGATCTGTAATATATTATTTTATTTTGTAACTAAATAAAGTTAACTTAAATGTTAATTTGAAACACACCACGCGAAAATTGAGTCACTCAAGCAGACAATGGAGACATAGCCAACCACCTCCTAGTTGTTGTCAGTCATTACGTTTCTTTGCAGTACACCTTCTTTAGGGATTGGTAACACACTTGAGAAATAATTTCAGTATTTTCTTTACTCTCTAATATAAATTTCAGTGATGATGTAAGTCAGTTTTTGAGAATAAATGTGAAGCCTGATTTATGAAAATATTCTCTCGGTAAAAATTGACTTAGGGCTTGTGTATTACATTACACACTATGGATTTAAACAAATATTGTAAATTAAATTCTACGATAAGGTATTCACGAATATAATAACAATGTTTTTCATGAAACTACTTTGGTATAATATATCTTCCTACAATTGTTACACTCTTGCATCTGAAGGTGGACTAAAATAAAGGCAAAACAATTTCACTGAATGATTAAAGTTAGAATGTTGCATTAGCAAATTCTTGTATTTAATAGTTTTTACTATTAGTGGTTTTTCACTAAATTATTTTATTTGTATGCCTGTTTTTTTTTTAAATTGTGGTTTGTGTTTTGTTCTACATTTTCATCTTTAGTAGATCTAAAAGAAACGTAGCTTGCTCTACTTACAAAACTACAAAGTAAGATTTGAAAAAGAATTAAGTTACTTTCGAGAAAAGGCCATGCCAGGACATCGGACATTTCCTGAAGTCATTTACAAGGCTGTCTTCAAGATAGATCTTTCCTCCGCATTCTTCATCATGGCGTGATTAGATCATAAAATACGATAAAAAATATAGGACCTCTTAACCATATCTTCTTTAAATTCATCGATCTTTTCATTTGTTACTAAAGGCCTTGCAGAAATAATTTTTGACAATCAACCTCCTACGTTGAAAATGTCCTCTCTTGACAGAAGCTGTTATAAATCAGCCAAACCGATGGCTTGTTGTACAACTAACAAAACAGTCATATTCTGTATGAACATATGGTTGACTAATGCCATTCATTCTTCCACACCTGATTATTTCTGACCGCTTTTCCAATCAAGCTTCTCGTTTGTATTCTTGGCCTTTCCTTTATCCTAATATACCTGTAGCTTACTCTCCAACTCTCGAAATCGGTCCACTATTAACAAATTGGCAGCTAAAAATGATTAAGACACTGGTTATTAAAAGTAATTTTAACTGCCAATTTGTTATTAGTCGTCCGATTTCTATTTTCATTATGTTAATTGTTTAGTTTTGTCAAGACCTGTAAAACGATACCAACCTCAACCATACTTCCTATTTTAAAATGTTGAGCTACCCCATACACCTAAGGACGAAATTTTCAAAATTAACCATCATTATTTTAGTTATAAATATATAGATATAGATTTTATCGATTTTCTTGTAGCTTGATGTAATATAGGCGACTTTTCAAATCTATGTTATGTATTAAACTATTCACGTACAGTATATAAAATTATTTCGTTCGCTTTTGTAGCGATTTTATGTCACATTTTTTACAAAGTCCGATTAGCTTACCGATCACAAACTGTTTCCTGACGACTAATTCAATTGTAAAGGTTATTTGTATGCTATGCTCATAAGTGTTCAAGGTCATTTTACCGCAGTCAATAACTTGTGTTCATTGTTAACTATAACAGCGACAGCTCGTGAAAGCATATTAAATTCCCTGGGTTGTGTTGAGTAGGTTCGTTTAACGTTCTTTGGCAATGTTGTACAGCAGTTTTGCATTACTCATTGCTATATAAAAACGTCAAGAATTGGTGGATAGCTAATATAATTCGGCTACGTTTTTCTTTCAGAATTAAAATTGTTTTTGCTTTTATATCATTTTAACAACGAAGTTAGCTGCTGGGCAAAAAATCCTGTGTTGAGCAAATATGATTGATATGATTTTCGTTTGCATAGAGAAGGGTTGTAAATCCAACTACATTCGGATCAAGTAGTGGCTGTTACAAATCAGACATGTTGTAAACCCAATTACATTTGGACCAAGTAGTAGCTGTTACAAACCAGACAGATTGTAAACCCAACTTCACACGGATCAAGTAGTAGTTGTTACAAATCAGGCAGGTTGTAAGCCCAACTACATTTGGACCAAGTAGTAGCTGTTACAAACCAGACAAGTTGTAAACCAAACTACACACGGATCAAGTAGTAGCTGTTACAAACGAGACAAGTTGTAAACCAAACTACACACGGATCAAGTAGTAGCTGTTACAAATCAGACAGGTTGTAAACCCAATTATATTTGGACCAAGTAGTAGCTGTTACAAATCAGGCAGGTTGTAAGCCCAACTACATTTGGACCAAGAAGTAGCTGTTACAAATCAGGCAGGTTTTAAACCCAACTACACACGGACCAAGTAGTAGCTGTTACAAATCAGGCAGGTTGTAAACCCAACTACATTTCGACCAAGTAGTAGCTGTTACAAGCCAGACCTTGACAGGTGGCAACAAGACTCAATTATCATCAACCGTCTCTTCACGCTCGCTCCTCAAACACCTCATAATGCAAACACTACGTTACGCTAACACAACGTAACATATACCCCTCACTCAGCCATGTTATACATGCATCTCGAACGTATTGTATATAGCATGTACGCTTTCCATTATCTCTATTTTTTCATAGGTACGTTTTTATAGCTTATTTATAGTATACCATTTTTTATAGCTTTTTTATAGTATATTTACCTCATGGACCACGAACAAGCAACTCACAGGTGTTACTGACCGAAATTACATTTTATCCGTTAGTTTTGGGTACTGTGATATTCGATGTGACATCAAAGATACGATAGTTTATAAGTTACCCTACCTTAAAAAGTTGTTGGTCCCTTCTATTATTTACTTTCTTCTATACTTTCTTCGTGTCTTGATTTGAAAGTTTGTGAATTCGACAGACATCAGAAAGTCACATCAGCGCACTTTGACGGTGGCTCGAATCAACTACGTTCGTGTTCATTCTTACCTGGCTACAACAATGGGAATGGAATCTCTAGTTACATTTATTGTCAAAGGTCATATCAAACCCTTTGATGATCCCAAATTCAAGATACTATAGAAACTCTTTCGAATCTAATTGATATAGGCTACTCATAAATGATGGATTGCTCATAAGTATAGCCAAAAACAGCTGTATGCACTGCAACTACATCACATGGGATCATTTGATGCACCACGGGTAAAATGGAACTTAAATTTGTATATTTTTACAATCCCAATGTTATTCCACCATGTATTTTCCCGTGTATGGTATGCAGCTGGTGGGCGAAAGTCAGCCGCAGCCGCTGTCGCTCTGTCGTAGCTGCCAGTTACCATCACAATGTCGACTGATTGAGTAGCATTCAGATGCAAACCATTCTCTTTCACACTTCGCAATTAGCAGTTGTGCATAAACTAACGAATTTTTCGCTGCGTTCCCACACATACATGGAGTTCCGGTGCCTCTTGGGTAGGTTGATGGAGGTGCGGGTTGTTGAGAAGGTGTAGTGATTGGGGTGGTTCTGGAACTCAAGAAGTATAAGTTGTGACATACTCTATGTGGAAATTTGATAGGTAGCGAACTTACTAACTGGTTACTTAGGAAATACATAGTATCATTGTGGTGTAGCCTGCAATAAAAGGTTAAGTTACACTGTTTAACGCCAAATTGTTCTTTTGCCGTAGTTTAACTACCATCTTTTCATAGCTCTTGTTGGATTAATTTTAAAGTTCACGAGAACATTTCGAGAACACACGAAAATATTTCAAGATTTCAGCCGCAGCAAACCGTTAGACTAAGCCAATTTCCATAACAGGGTTGGATTTTCACTATAGCATTTAAAATTACATTAGGTTAAACTAGGTTTACTGCTACAGGGAAGGTAATAAAGTGTGTTTTAGTAAAATAGCTTAGAATATAATTAATACATTTTCCAAATTTGATCTAACTGTATCCTTTAACATGTAAACTACAACAGTTTACTTATTCTCCGTAAGAATAAAATGGGGATTTTATATTTACGGTTTATTTACTTTTATCGGTAAACAACAACGCGTCAATGTATTAAATTATTCGATTTTTTAGTTCTACAAAATTAATTGGACAAATTTCTAAGTTTTATGTTTTGAGAGTCAAAAATGGGAAAACCCATTTTTACCCCCATAAATCCCCACAAAAACATGTTCCCATTGTAAACCATCCTGGTTCGCAGCGACTCATTCAAACAAACGTAAGTTTACATGTTTATACCAAATTTCATCAAAATCGGATCATTTTTTACTCGAGTTAAATAAATTAATATATATATACTAATATATGTAAACGGATGGTGTTTTTTTTTACTGCAAACGAAAATGGTAAACCCTATATTTCTGTAAAAATTAAGGCTCAATAGTCATTGCAACTTTTGTGAATTTCCCTTTAAAATATCGTAATTACAACCACCTTACCCATGATAAGGATTGTTGATTGTTGTAATGGGAGAAAGTCCGTGTCAGATTGTGACATCGATTATTTAATTTATCTAAAAACTTGCGCTCACCATCACTAAATACTTTCGAGGTTAAGTTAAAAATGTATTAAATGTGCTATATGACTGAATGAAAAGCGAGTACATTTTGAGCCCCGTTGATTACTCCGTTTTAGTTGTTTGCACGGGCACCTAAGTTAAATCTTGGTTGTAAATGCTCTGAGATTATGTATCGGCTCCTTTGGCTACTGGGGGGAAGTAGGACTGCACTACAGGCTCTCTTCACCAACATATGTTTTTTTTTTCAAATGCAGTCCTCCATCTACCGAGATCCTCGGGATTGATAGGAGGGAATATCTTTCGGTATAGAATATCACCAGATTTACAAAATTTGGGCAATTGCAAACATTTACAGTTTGGGGGTTTTACCACCCATTAATATATTAAATTAAAAAGTACAATGAAGAAATTCTAGGGATCCCTTCGTATGTCCTGTGTGAGATGTCAGCAAAAAACAGCTTTAAAGAGTGTGATAAGAGAGGGTAACAAAAATAAACATTAAATTAAGAATTTTGCTTCAAAAGTCTTGTGAATCTTTTGAATTACAAGGGTTGGAAGATTGTTCATTACGAGGGGAGGAAGATCGTATCACTTTTGTTCCGCGGTTGAAGGCTAAATTCTTTACATCACTTTTGTTCCGGGTGTCACCAGGTAGATTTCGGGGCCGGCCGAAACATCGCTTTTCTTCCGAGGACATCTCTCTTGTTCCGCGAGAAAGGGGTTTTACTCTCCCTCCCCTAAATCCTCTCTTTCGCCCTCCTCCTAATTCTTTCTTTCATAGGTTAGGTTAGCTTAAATTATTTAAATTATTGATATTTTTGATGAGAGAAAATTATAATTTAAGGAGTTTTAAGGCCCACATGAAAGAAAGAATTAGGAGGAGGGCGAAAGAGAGGATTGGCTGGAGTCTGGCCGGTGGTTTCGTTGACAGAACTCATAATAAGCAAGTAGGAACAGGTGCAGGTATTGGTCCCAGTCCCGATGATTTTCGGAGACAACTTTTGACAGATATCCTCCCATCGTCTTGTTCATGCGTTCTGCCATGCCATCTCACTGTGGATGAAGAGGTGTTGTTCGAGTCTTCCGCATACCAAGAACTTCACACATTCTAGAAAATAACGCTGACTCTGTGACTTGTGACACCAAATCTGCTCACCAATTCTTTGAATAATATATCTGCAACCTTTACCACCTCCTGGTTAGGCAGTGCATAGGCCTCTACTCATTTTTTGAAATGATCCATTGCAACCAAAATAAATCTATTTTCCTACAGTTACCTAACAATGTACATGTTCTCTCACTGATTTGAGAAAGCAAAGTGGCCAATTCGCTCATCAGTGAGACAATGTTAACATTGTCTCACTCTAATTACTTTGTCTCACTCCATATTTGCAACGTGAAGGCACGAAATAGTGAGCGCGTAACATGCAGGCAACATCGTATGCGCGCGAAATACGTTGGCAGCACTGGCTGTAAATCAGCTGGTCAGCTTTTGTACTGTTGTATTTGTCACTTCACATTAAATGTTATATTAAAAGTTCACTTCTGTGTAAAAATAGGTTATGTTTCTTCACCGATTTATTTGTTTTATGGTAACTGTAGGAAAAGTATAATGTGCAACTCGAGTTCAAAGTACAATTGCCTCACTCGAGAAACCATTCCTCACTCGCCTACGGCTCGTTTTTTTTTTTTTTTTTTTTTTTTAATAGAGGGCCAGGCTTCAAGTAACCATGGGATTGCAACGCAGCTTTTTTTTTTTTTTTTTTTTTACCTACGGCTCGTGAGTAAGGATTTCTCTCGAGTGAGTCAATTGCTCACTTTTCTCACTAGTTGCACAAATAACTATTCCAGCATCGGTCATGGGGAACGGTCCTGCTACGTCAATGGCGATACGCTCAAACGGGGCACTAACGTTGTATTTACTCATTGGGGCTTTTCGTTTGTTGACAGGGCCATTTGAAGCTGCGCAGGTCACACACCTTCTGCACCAGTCTATTACGTCGTCTTTCTGATTAGGCCCCGGCCACACGAGGCGAATTTCGCGCGGCTTATCTTCGCGCGAAGTTAAACCGCGCGAAAGCCCAGTAGAAGCGCTCCCTTACTTTCACCAGTGTACGATGTACCCCTAGATGGCCTCCAGTAATTCCATCGTGTGCTTCCCTTAGCACTTCAGGAACCCTCTTCCTTGGAATTATTAGTAGGAGTTTCTGTGCCCCCCCCCTCTTCCAATTCAAAGGCTCGCTTCAAAATTCCTTCTTCCATTAAAATCGAGTTCCACTGCGCCCAGTAGGTCTTCACGTTCTTAGACAATGGAGCAATATCCTGCCACGATGGTCTTCCTTTATTGTCCATCTTCCACTGCATAATGTGTCTGAAGTATGGGCCCCCCTTCTGGTCCTCAGACAGCTACTTCTTGTACCCTTCGTCGTTAATGGTGGTCACACGATGGACCGATGCACTATGGTCTTCCTTGCGAGCACAGTGGTTGCCACTGTCTCCACATCGTCTTCTGGAGAGTGCATCCGCCTTCTTATGGCTCGGCCCAGCAAGATGATTTGACTCGAAGTCATATACTCCTGCTTCGATCCTGGAGAGATTGCATGACGTTTACTCCGGTGACGCCTCATTTCTCCGCAGTTCCAACAGCGTATCTGCCGGCCAAGCGTTTTGAGTGCCTCCAGTACTCTCTTTACTAGCTCCTCGATGTATATAGTGGAGTCGTAGTTTCTGCGTCTGCCGCACGGACTCGAGCCTGACCTCTCACAGACCGTCATACAGCCTCGAACTCCAGTGCCTGTGTCAGTGCGTCACTCAGTGTCTTTGGCCTGGCGAGCTTCACTGCCTGTTGAGTCTCAGGTTCACGTAGTCCGTCTAGGAATTTATCCATCGCCAAGCTCTCGTAGACATCATCCGTGACCGAAGGATAAGCATTTCTCACCAGGCGAGCAATGTCGGCTTCAAACTCCTGGAGTGACTCGCTGGGTTTCTGGATCCGGTTCCGCAGTTGTGATCGGTAGAGCTGGTCCATGTGTTGATGCCCAAAGTCCAACAATAAGGTTGGCAATCTATGGTGCCATCTTAAGACTGATTCAAAACATACTGAGATACGGTCAGAAGATTGAGTGTCAATATGAACGTAATATACAGGGTGTTTCCGAATTGTCTGGACATATTTTGTTTACTTGTTCCCTGGGCTAAGACAAGCATAAAACACCATATAAGTATGGGTCTAAAGTGCCTAGATTTCTGTCTGTCGGTATGTGATTTTTATAAATTATTTTATACATTGGGCATTTTTCAAGATTTGGTATGAATGTGTAGTTCTGAAAGTAAAAATAAAAATTTCGTTCTGTGAAAATTTCGTTCCAATATCTCTAGCCGTTTCAATAAGGCGGCCATTTAAAATCTTTAATGCCAAATTTCATGCAAACCGTAAATATTAAGAAAATTTGTTACCTTGGATAGTGGATTTTAATAAAATCAAATGAGACCTTGTTTGTTAAAATCGGATGAAAAATAACTGAGTTATCGGTTTTTTTCTACATTCGGATACGCAATTTAATAGGACTACCATAAGATCTTATTTGATTTTCATTAAAATCCTCTATCCTTTTGGAGAGGTAAAAAATGTTCTTAATATTTACGAGTTTCATGAAATTTGGCATTAAAGATTTTAAATGACCGTCATATTGAAACAGCTTGAGATATTGGAACGAAATTTTCACAGTTATTTTTACTTTCAGAACTACACATTCATACCAAATTTAAAATCTCTATCTTGAAAAATGCCCAATAAGTATATAAAAAATTTTTTTTTTAATTACAAACATACCGACTGGCAGAAATCTAGGCACTTTAGACCCATACTTATATGGTGTCCACAAAATATGTCCAGACAATTCGGAAAACCCCTGTATTATAAAATATATTATTACTTAATATGTCATTTATTGTGAGGGGCCTAAAAAACTCCTTTCGACACAGATCACTTACGAACGGCTGTTACTGTCATTTGGCTGCAATACGTGTTACTAGGCGAACACAATAATAAATTCATATTTTATTAGCTTAATTCTTTTACATTTCAATTGATCTAAATGACGATAAAGGGGTACGTTAAGCGCGTAGTGAAAATAATACGATGATAAACACAAACAATTGTTAATGATAATAGATAGAATTTGTTAATCAGGTCTATTTAACTAAACAAAACTATAGCGGACGACTTCAATGCAACTACTGAAACTACTTAGTACAGTAAAAATATGTTTTGACCCCAAAAAAATTAGCACAACCGGGGAATTTGGTACAAATGTTGGGTGTACCTTCCTTTTGAACATACTAAAAGTCCCCTAAAATTGAACCTGTGCTACGGCCGCCATATAGGAAAATGGCGGCATATTTCTGTATTTTTCGCTATAGTGACTTTATTATTAGAGATACAGGAAAAAGCTAAATGTACAAAATGTAGGTCATCTAAAAATACACATTTTTTGTATTTACCATCTTTCTCTAAACCTAACGGTTTTTGAGTTATTTGTTTTTAAGTATATTTAGTTTTTTCTAGTTATCAAAAATAGGTGAAACACATGGAAATTGATCGTTACTTTCAAGGATTATGATAATTTATCCTATTTAGTTAAATAGTGTGATACTAAAAAATCTAAAAATTTAAGCTTATTTTATGAGTAAAACCACTCCGCCACAGCAAACCTGCAGACTCAGCATATTTCCATTTGATTAGATGTTTTATTAAAAAATGTATATCAATAAAATTAGGTTCAACAGGCACCTAGGTTTGCTGCTACAGGTAGGTTATTATAGTGTGTTTTTTAAGTAAAATATCAATACCTTACTATTAAATAACAAATTTTCCAAGTTTGATCAAAATATATCTATAAACAAGCAAACTGCAACAGTTAACTAATTCATAAGAATAGCATGGGAGTTTTAAATTTACAATAAACAAATTTGAATATACAAATTTTGGTCGTGTTTACTAAAAAGATGGTGAATGGTCACGATTAAAATATTAACCAAATGGGTTTTCAAAAGGAGATGGAGCCTGTTATTTATATGTAATATTAATTCGTACCAAGCACCGAAAATATTGTATACAGTAAGGTAATCTACCATATTTTGTAAAGTACACAATAGTCATATTAATATTTTATCTTAATTTTTTACCCATTTAATAGTTAACATTTTAGTATTTTGATCGCACCACCACACTAACTAACTATACTTGACATCCCATTGTAAATTTGGAAGGGTGTTTTTCGTGTCTAGTTCATGTTGGTGACTAATTAAGTATGGTATAGTATAGTTAGTTTTATTTATCAAAAATCGGTGAAACCCATCGCAATCGATGGTTACTTTCAAGGTTTACGACAATTATTCATCCCACTTAGTTGATATCAGAGTGATAGTGGTAGTGCCTTCAAAATATTAAAATGTTAATTTATTAAATGAGTAAAAATGAGTATAAAATATTAATATGACTATTGCGTAGTTTACAAAATATGGTTGATTTCCTCACTCCATATAATATTTCCGATACTTGGTACAAGTTAATATTACAGTACTTAAATTACTTGCTTCATCTCCTTTTAGTATTAGTATTAGTATTAGTTAGTATTCGAATCGTGACGAATAATCGCCATATTTTTAGTAAACACAACCAAAATTTGTATATTTAAATTTGTAAATTGTAAATCTTAAGCTACCATGCTATTATTATGAATTAGTTAACTGTTGCAGTTTGTTTGTTTATAGATTTATTATGATCAAACTTGGAAAATTAATTATTTTATACTAAGTTATTGATATTTTACTAAAAAAAAAACACTATAATAACCTACCTGTAGCAGCAAACCTAGGTACCTGTTGAATCTAATTTTATTTAAATACAATTAATAAAACATCCAATCAAATGGAAATTTGCTGAGTCTGCAGGTTTGCTGGGCAGAGTTGTTTTAATCATAAAATAAGCTAAAATTTTAAGATTTTATAGTATCACACTATTTAACTAAATGGGATAAATTGTCATAATCCTTGAAAGTAACGGTGAATTTCCATGTGTTTCACCTATTTTTGATAAATAGAAAAAACTAAATATACTTAATAACAAATAACTCAAAAACCGTTGGGTTTAGAGAAAGATGGTAAATACAAAAAATGTGTATTTTTAGACGACCTACATTTTGTACATTTAGCTTTTTCCTGTATCTCAAATAATAAAGTCACTATAGCGAAAAATACAGAAATATGCCGCCATTTTCCAATATGGCGGCCGTAGCACAGGTTCAATTTTAGGGGACTTTTAGTATGTTCAAAAGGAAGGTACACCCAACATTTGTACCAAATTCCCCGGTTGTGCTAATTTTTTTAGGTTTATGGAATTTTTCTCTTATTTTTACTGCACTAACTATCTTACTGCAACTACTTGTCTTATTGTCTTATTATAGCTATACAAATGTACAGCTGATATCAGCTTTAGCAGATTATTTTATGCCAAATGGAGAAAAGAAATAGGCTACTCTGGGAGAAGGCATACTGATAACGTTGAGGCGGGGAAGCCAGTCCCAGCCACCGCTATACCATGGGAGAGATTAGGGAAAAAACGGCGCGCGCTGTTTCGAATTAAAACTAAAACTGCCGATAAACTAAAACACATGTGTTATTCACCGATGGTATTCTTAATGTAAATTAAATTTCCTATCAAACGGTCTAATTTATTTTTGAGAACATTATTATTTATTATTTACTATCGAAGCTCAAGGTTAGCATAATTTCCCTTGGTTTTGAACATATGATTACTTTAATTACGTTTTTGAAAAAAACATTATTTATCTATACACACTAACAATGTATTCGTGTTCCCTAAGAGTTTCTCGAAATAAGAATAATATATATGAGATACATACGAGATCCGGTATTTGATTGGAATATTTAAAAAAGAACTTAAATAACTTTTATTCATATTTATTTTTTTTAATAGAAGCTTACTAAATTTAGTTTTAATGAAAAATTAAATTTTGATAGGCTAGTGAAATAAATATTGAATTAACATTCCTTATCATTTTCTTATAATACAATTTGTTGCTAGTTTTAAAGCATTTATGTACTAGGCAAGTAATTTGAAATAGCCAAAGGTCAAAAGAAAATTCAAAGCCGCGCTCACTTTTATTACACTCACAGCACAGCACTTAAATTAAATTAAATTACGAACATCAAAAGTAAAACATTTTCTTGGCCATTAAACTCTCATTTTTTAAATTTTGAGCCATATTTGAGAATTTGGTGTTAAGAAATATCAAATAAACTTCGAGTAAAAAGTAAAAAAATTCAGTTCTCGCGTCCTTTGACACCTTATTGCGTTTATCATCATTTTTATAGTGTTAGAACTTTTTTGACTTCTTTTTACGAAAACAAATTTCAAATATGATTTGAGATTGGAATTATGAATTAGGAATAATCAATAATGAATGACACAATAGTAGTAGGGTAAAAATAAAAACATGCCGTCATTTAACCATTGTGTTCAATATTAAACACATTAACTACTGTAGTCATCTTTGAATTTAATATTTGTTCATTAATATAATCTTCCTCTTAGGTTTCTAATATTGCAATTTGAATTTAGGTTAGTTGCATGTAGTTAATATGAATGTAGTTATTATTGCATGATGTAGTTTTAGTTATAAATACTTGACTCATATTTCAGTAACTAAATCTGTAATACGACATTCTAACGGTCCTGATTGAGTATTAGTTTGTGTTTTGGCCTTAAAAAATGTTATATGCATGTCTATCAACACCGTACCTCCCCCCCTACTAGACGGAATCTATAAATTAAGTATCGTTGAGCCATTCGTTGGGCTGGCTTCAACGAAACTTTATCGTGTCCCCTCCTTAGTACATATCCTACTATTTACGGAGAGGAAGGAAAATTCATTTACGCGCACAGGTGGCCAACCTGTAGTGTGAGACTCCTGAGAGGATCAGACTACTTACTAAAAACCCCTCGACTCTGTTGGACTCAGACCTGGGATTGTTTGTCACATTTCATCAAGTCAGGCCAACATGTGACCTAAGCCCTAGGGCTCCCACTGTTTCCGGCACTCTGTTATTTTATAACCTAGACCACATCTCGATCAAGGTCGATCTTCTTGGCGCGGAGTATACCCTGGACGAAACGTGACACACAGGTCCAATTTTCTTCACCCTTCGCCATCACTGGGATGACCGTGTCCACCGAAACCAGTCCTACGTTGTATTGAGCCTCCAGGTGAAGCCTTTTCTGACGCGGACAGCAGAAAAAGTGTGTTCCACGTCATCGGTAGTGCTTGAGCAGTAGAAACAATCGGGTGACACAGCTTTGCCCATCCTGAACAGGTACGACCAGAAAAATCCGTGACCGGTCAGAAATTGGGTTAGGTAAAAATCTACCTCGGCGTGCCTCCGATTTAACCAAGGTTGGACTTGCTGAATCAGTCGCCTGGTCCAGTGTCCCCACGTCTCCTGTTCCCAGCCGGTAGGTACGGACACACTACTCGTTTCTTGCCTGGTCCTCTACACGCCGCTGTCAGCGCCCGCTGATATATTGCCTTCCTCTCTGCTGCCAAAAGTTTGACGGGGATGACTCCAGCAATCACCAGGACGGCGGGTTCGGACACTGTTCGGTAGGCGGATGCAACTCGCTGCCTGACGCTGCAATCGGGGGAGCCGCATCCTGTACACCTCTATATTGAGTTCATCTGCCCACACTTTCGCACCTTACAGGAGTACGGACTGGACAGCAGACATCAACAGCCTTCTGCAGCTGGACCACGGGGTAACCTCTGACATTGGACATTAACCAGCTAAGGGAAGAAACCACCTTAGCGGCCTTGTCCGCCGTACGGATGATCTGGTCTCCACCAGCTGAGCTTGCTCTCCACCATGACCCCAAGGCGGTATTTGGTGGCACGACGAGCAGTTTGGGACTTCAACGTTCCCCACCTTCAACACGATGGTGTCAATCCTCTTTTTAGTCAGAATCACAATATCAGTTTTGCTCAGAGCGAGCAAGAGACCGTGATCTGCCATCCATGCCTTAATGGTGTGCATGACTAAATTTAGTTTCAGTTGGGCAAGCTCAACGCTACGTGCAGCTATTAAAGCTGCAACGTCGTCTGCATACCCAACAAAGACAGTTTCTTCGGGCATCTCATACCTCAGGAGGCTATTTCCCAACTCCTCAAGACTGGACAGCGGGACTTTGTCCACTCTTCCGAACTCCCGGAATGGGCGCAGTGGGTGAGTCAGGAAAAGGGACTTAACTATTCCATGATGGAAGGTGGAGAGCGGGTACCAAGCTTCTTGGCTATAATATATATAATAGATAATATATAATAATTAATAATATTTAATAGATAGTGCGGCGACGAATTATAGACTACTGTATCTACAAATATTATAATTGAAGACAGAAATTTATAGTTTATAATAATATTTATTTTATTGTATACTTACCTGATCAGAGAAAGAAAGTCCAACTTAAATTTTGTATTGTAGCAAAAAAATTTTAGCAATGGTAGTGCCCACCTGAATAGTCCTCAGGTAATTTTTTTGTTTTCGAAGGTAATTAACTCCTTGTGGTTGACAGTAGTGTCATTTCCTGCCATTTGTCGTTACCACCGTTCGCCGTTCCCGCTGTTCGTCAATCCCACCGATCGTCGTTCACGCCTTTTCTTGTTCCTGTCATCCCTATGCTTTACACTTCACCCCCCGGCACTCTCACCCACTCTTACCAAGTTAGATTCACTCAGTTCTCACTTAGTTACAGTACCCACGGTGTAGTTTTGTGTACTTTTGAGTGTATCAGTGAGTGTTTATAGATGTCACTGAGTGAACTTGACCAAAGTCAGATAGACAGATTTAGACTTTATTTCAACACAAATAAAATGTAAACTCTTTTTGTGTCCTTTTTACCTATGGGCCGGTTTCCGAGCTCGGGATTTCGCCAAGTTCTAGACTTTAACCGTCTTTAGACTCTGGAGTCAACAAAATGACTTTCCGAGTCAGGGCCTAAGCGAATTCCAGAACTTAATAGACTCTGGAGTTTATTTGGCTGGTTGAACTCAAATCAAATAAAATCAAATCTGGAGTTTAAAATTTGACTTTCCGAGTGAAGAATTTATAGATCCAGGACTTAACTTAGATTCTCATCTCTTTCCGAGTCAAGGATTTAGCAAAAATCTAGGGTCTAAAAAGGTACGATTTTAGATCCTCGCCAAGGGCAGAATTTAAAATTAGATCCTAGACTTAACAGAGTATAAACACCTCAGTTGTTGTTTTGAAGTCGGTTTGTGCGCATGGTTATCATGGAATACCTATATAATTTGGATTATGGTCGTTTACAAGCACCACAACGTAGACCAAGGCATCTTGGTCACGCACTTAACACATTTTTTGTGTTATATGATGAAGAATTTCAGGATAGATTTCATCTTTCAAAAGATAACGTTTACTGTCTCCAGGATTAAGAGTGTATAATGAAAGAGCTTCACACAGCATTCCGAAATGGAAACAAGTGTTGATTGAGCTGAGTTTTTTTTTCATTATCATACCATTGGGGGTCGTGTTGCATTATCATACCATTGGGAGTTCTGTTTTATTATCAAACCGTTGGGGGTCCTGTTGTATTATCATACCATTGGGGGCTCTGTTGTATTATCATACCACTGGGGGTCCTATTGTATTATCAAACCGTTGGGAGTTCTATTGTATTATCAAACCATTGGGGGTTCTGTTGTATTATCAAACCATTGGGGGTCCTGTTGTATTATCATACCATTGGGAGTTCTGTTTTATTATCAAACCGTTGGGGGTTCTGTTGTATTATCATACCAATGGGGGTTCTGTTGTATTATCATACCATTGGGGGTTCTGTTGTATTATCATACCATTGGGGGTCCTGTTGTATTATCAAACCGTTGGGAGTTCTGTTGTATTATCATACCATTGGGGGTCCTATTGTATTATTATACCATTGGGAGTTCTGTTGTATTATTATACCATTGGGAGTTCTGTTGTATTATTATACCATTGGGAGTTCTGTTTTATTATCAAACCGTTGGGGGTTCTGTTGTATTATCATACCATTGGGGGTCCTGTTGTATTATCATACCATTGGGGGTCCTGTTGTATTTTCAAACCGTTGGGAGTTCTGTTGTATTATCATACCATTGGGGGTCCTGTTTTATTATCAAACCACTAGGGGTTCTGTTAATTGTATTATTATACCATTGGGAGTTCTGTTGTATTATCATACTATTGGGAGTTCTGTTGTATTATTATACCATTGGGGGTTCTATTGCACAATCAAACTATATTTACAATTGCCACAGTAATCCAGTATAAAAAATCATGGAGGCTTTTATTTTAAGTATTTGATTTTCATAAAACATTCTTTCGATATGCATCAAAGTGTAAACACATGTAGCAAGTAAGCAGGTTAAAATTTAAAAAAAAGTAAGATATACATATAAATATATCTTTTTAATTCAAAATTTACAAGAATAATAGACAATTGATATGGACATTTACTGTACTACATTGAAGTAGCAGTATATTATTATTATTATTATTATTTGGTTGTCTTTAAAAGAATACTTATATAAAATACAATCTTTCAATATATATAAATATAAAACAAAATTATAACCATTTAATATAACAATAAAACAAAGCTTGTTTTCATAAAATATAGATTTAGTGGCCGATTAAAATCAGCCTCAGCTTGCTATGTTTCTTCATATTTACACATTACTTACACTTAACTAGTATTCCCAATAGAAGCTTTAAGAACTAGTATAAAAATATATTCTCTATGTTAGAAAATTCAAAATACTCTTTTATACACATAAATACAACTGGTATATTTTATACAAGGCTGAATGAGACATGTGATGTTAATACCTTGCATGCCATTTGACCACCTCTATACTCTAAACTCGAGACAATGTACAATATACAAACCAAGTAACAGACAATACAATGTTTGTGCGGTTCAGTAGAAAGGGAACATTTCATCTACATAACCGAGTCCTTAACATACTACATAACAAGTTTGGAAAATAAAGAATGTCCGAGATATAATAACAACACAGTCCCACATATTTAACTAGTCTCAACAAGTCTGACATTACTTATCAAGCTCAAAAACCTTTGAGTAATGTTAACATTAGACAAAGTGTAACGTGCATTACACAAGTGCCTTATGCTTGAATGTGAGTAATATTGTGTATAGGACATAACAGCAAACCTTAACAAAATATATTAAAATCTAAATTATACCACAGTAGTTGTCCAAGTTCTTAGTTACTCAAAGCACAATTTTAGGAGATATAATAAAAAGAATAATGCGATAAGTCATAGATTGCAAGCAAACAAACAGTTAGAAGTTATATCTGCATATAGAAATATCATATAAACTTTCATAGAGATATTAGAACAGTTTGCTCGCTACAAGCCGGATTTATCTACAATATTTAAGTCTTATCTAAAAAATACTAAGCACATAGAGTCACTGTGATATATAACTCAACATAAATGCATGTAGTCTTTTGCAGAAAAAATTAACCCATACGTTATTAAGTTAAATCACACTAATACAAAGTAGTTGGAATGTATGAAATAATGCTGTTAAATTATTATTTCTTCAAGTAAATGTAGTGGTCATCATGCCCTTCATATAATTCTTGCGCAGAGATTTGTATGAAGGTGTGGACTTGAAGAGATTCTCTGGTTTATAGTTGGACCTACTTCCTCAGGGGATCTAAACTCTCCAAAGAAAAGTCTTCATTCCCAAATGAAAGTCCTCGGCTAAATCCATCCTATAACATAAAGCCCACATAAAGTAACGGTTTAACACAAGATAATTATTAATTAATTATTTGATAAGGGCTTTTCTTTGTACAGTATTATTCCGCTAATTTGGTATCCAATACTAAAGCAAAATACAATAATTCAACATAAGTATATTAGGATTAATTGACCTGGTAGGGCTATGAAGACAATGTTTTCTCGATTTAGGTAGGTTCGGAAAAGTAGGTGGGCAAACAGCCCAGTCGAGCATACTGGATGATAACCAAATAACACACGAAAGTTGCCTGATACCTATAAAAAGCGCATTTAACTCTCTATTTCATCAGTATTTCTGTCGTTATTGCAATAAAAGCTATTCATAGACAATGCTCAGTAATCTGGGGCTGCCAACGTCTCAAACATTCAGGATAAGGGAGTATCCACAGTGCTTTATATTTATCCTACCAAATCAGGGCTGGATTTCTCTTAGACGGACACATAGGTTGCCAGGGATCTCGTCCTGGGAGGGCTCCTCAAAGGAAATTCTTTTCTCTTTAAAAATGAATTTCACCGATAATTTGTTAAGGGGTTTGATTTTTAAGCAAAACTTTTACTGTCGCTATCATCGTAATCGTCTGAAATATTAAAGATTTAAAAAAATCACAACTAAAAACACTTTATAGGCCTACACAATTTTCCAAAGAGAACCAGTAAGTATAAGATACATATCGGTGACATGAAATTCAGATAATTTAAATCATATTCACAATTAAAATTATCATTACAATGAAAATTGGAACAGTTTTTCCATACTAACTCAGACCCAACGTATCTACTGCATTGATAAAACTGGTAAACCCAAATCCCACGCACAGTAATTGCATACACAGGTGGTGGCAAGTGTGAGGTATTGCTTTCAACCATTTTTCATAAGTTATAAAGATATTCAATGATTCATTGTTTAGTGGAAGTTTGGAAATGTTATTCTTGTCAATATCCTTGTCAAATATCCTTGTCCTTATCCTTGTGTATAATTGTCCTTGTCAATATCTTGTCTTGTCCTTTGAAGCTGTAAGAGCTAAAATAACCATTACAGTAGAGTGTCGATTATCAAAAGTTCATCCAATCATCCAAAACGTAGTTTAACTGAAACACCGTTAACCGGTGTTGCTGAGATCGCAAGATATGCTCAAGAGTGTGGTTGTGATCCCAAGAATAACCAGTGTCGCCGAGAAAGCAAGATATGATCACAGTGTTACCACCTTTGCAGGAGACAATCACCGGTGTCACCAAGATATGCTCAAGATATAATCATAAATGTTGCTACAATCTCGAGAAACTATCAAAATTCGTCAAAAGTACTGTAAACACGTGTAAATTAAAATATTATAAAAGTCAAAATTGTGTATCTCAATTTACCGTCAATAACCTATTATCTAAAGAAATAAATTATCCGAACACAATGATTCACCAATTGTTTTTAATAATTGACTCTCTACTATACTACCGAATACTGAAACTAAAATGTGTTCTCTAAGCTTCACCTTCATTTCTAGTATTTTTCTGTCTAGTAGTCCGATGGCATTTTCAAGCTCAACTTGGGATGGCTCTGCCCCAGATGCATTAAAGTCTCCCATTCCGAACGGGTCAGAGTTGCTGTTTGGCATGAATGGTGAAGATCCAAATACATCAGCTGGAGGCCCTTGCTTGGGCACACTGCGTCTGGCGTTGACAGGCTTAGGAGGCGGCGCCACTGGAAGGGAAAAGCGATTTGTGAAATACATCATTACAAAAAAAACCAATTAAAATTCCATCTTTTTTGAGGCCCTTTAACAAGCTAACTTTAAAAGCATTTATCTATAATCTATATATTTACTAAATTATAATAACAAATTAAATTAGTTTATTTAAAATTTACATAGGTCATTTTGAGTGCTTAACAAATCTTAAACTTATTTAGGCGGTCATTGTATATTTTAAGTTCAAAATACAAGAACCAATCCCTTCTCTTATCTTAAATGTCAAATTTGAAAAATGGGGAAAGTATCTTGCTTAGTGCTGTCTTGAGAAATTGTCTCTCATATTTTTAACATGGGAAGTTGTTAGCTTCATATAAAAATGAGGAATTTTCTTAGCTATGAGTACATGACAATAGTCTTTCATGGAAAGAGGCCCATCTCTATAAGTGATATAGAACGTTGGTTTTAAGTTCAGACTAGAGGGCTCTGTGTACTTTGGAAATGGGAGAAGGAACTATGGGAGTGCACCCAACCGTTTTTCAAGCGGAGGTCATCGCTATTTTGGTTTGCACGGAAGAAAATCTCAATAGAGAGATCAGAGACAAGAGAATTAGTATATATATACTGGTAGTAAAGCAACTATAAAAGCTCTTATCTTGTATGAATTTTACTCTAAGCTTGTGTGGGGGGCCTATGTCGGAATGAGGTAGGAAGAATGATCTTACGCTTTGCTGGGTGCCTGGGCACTCAGGCATTGAAGGTAACTAAACCGTGGTTAGACTGGCAAATGTTGTCTCAGTGCCAACTGTGTTTGGTCCACAAACTTTCTGTCGTACCTCTTAAAAGTATGTGTGCGCCTTCATCACTTCATGGGCAGCGAAAACACCAAACACGATGGGCTGAAATGCCCCTTCTAAGAGTAAGTAAACTCGCTCTTCACTTGCCTTCAAAGCAGGTTAGGGCCGTATTTTCCTAACGTCAGACACAGCGGTTGCTGGGGGAGGGGGGGGGGAGCCTAGGAGTCTATTCTAGATAGTGTTGATCAAAATAATAGGCTTTAACACAAGTTTTAATTTGTCTAATGGATGTCCAACATGAATGAATATTTCAAATGAAATACAATGTAGTTAATATTATTGTGTTAAATAAATAATTGTTTGATTGTTTGTTTGTTCTTAAACTCACATAGAGGGGGAGGAGAAGAAGGTGGCAGTAGGATTCCGTTGTTGTTGTTTACTATGAAGCTTGGAGTTCCATTGTTTGTGTTGTTTTCACAAGCTCTGGGATTGAAATCTTCTTCAAGTTCATCCATCAGGAGTCCTTCTAGTTTAGTTCCTACTGTAGGCACAGTGTCTAGATCCCTGAAATTCATAAAACGTAAGAATAAGGTTAGACATATAGTGGTATTAAAAATAAACAATTAAGAAAACAATCAAATTATTCATGATGCTACTTATATTCAGCAAAAACCTTTGATTTCCATGTCCATTACGTCAGCTGAGAGATAACTTCTACAGAGGAAGAGGCTCCAAACAAAAACTTCCCAAAAGTTAGGTGATTATCAGGTGTGTATGTAATTTGTCCCAATAATATGGAAAAGAATGATTGGCCTTAGTTTATGTGTTGGTATAATGGAGAGATGTATTTTAATAAAATGTACAAACACCAAAGAGAGGGTTGGGTACTGCAACTGTTGGCATCATATATCTCACTAGACACCCAAGCCATAAATGATTGAATAAATTTTTTGCATTTACCTTTCTGTGCATTTTCACTATCTAACAAAAAATGGAAAATTTATATTGTAATAGGAACTTAAACCTAGTATGGAACATTATGGTCAGTAAAGTCTACTGGATTTAAAGCCTACTGTATCAATGGTGATTTTCAACAATAATGTTTTGTCTCCTTTTCCTATACTTGTGTTCATATTCTGAGCAAGGCCATGTATCTGATTATTTGAATGAACTAATTTGGGTTTGAACAACAGTGTTCCATTGTGTGAGCTGTTCACACTACACCTTTTATAGACTATAGTGTTTTGTGATTGGTTAATTTTTGCATGTTTTATCATGACTTGACTGCTATACAGTGCATATTTTTTTACTGCTACCCTCTGTAGTGTATTCCAACTTAGTTTTGTGTATTGTTAGTTGTAATGTGTTAGTTAAGTTTTTTTTTCACCTGAGGACAATTTCAGATTCCAGATCCTGAAACGTTGTGTATTGTTTTTTTTACCATCGTGATGGAAAATGTCTGCAATAAACCTTTGAAAGACTAAGTTAAACAGTGTATTTGTCTTCCTCTTTCCACAACCTCAAGGACTCTACTACTGAAGAAGGAGCTAGTAGCTACAAACATTTGAAGTAGTATGGGTTTATTAGTTCATGTTTATCTATTTCCGTCAGTAAGTTAAGCCTGTTGAAATTTGGTTGTTGTTGCCTTCTGACGATAACTGCAGACCATGCTGGAAAGTCTTTATCTTGATAAAAAACATATCTCATCCAGCTACATTCTTACTTTTCTTTCCAGGGGTCATTGAACACATTCTTGAAGTATTACTTGAATTGTAATTTTTAAGACAAGTAATTATTTATACTGAAGTTGTCATGCTTCTTTGTTTAGTTGAAGTGTTAAGTGACAAGTATTGGCTGCTTTCTATACAAGACTCAAGTGTAAAAACTTAGTCGATTCCTTGAATATATAATTTAATATAGCTTACTTGTGGAAGTTAGATTAATTGAAAATCTTTATGTACTATTTCAAGATAAGGTTTGACAGTCTCCTCATGTTTATAAATGTTACAACACCATTTATAAGATTTAATAAGTTGAGGTATGTGAGTTCATTGACTGTTCAGGTGTGTTGAAGCTCTTTGACTGTTTTAAGTCAGATCATTTGAAAATGTTTGCACTTTTATGTTGAGTTTTGTCAGTCACCGTCTGTTTGTATGTGGTATGCTATGTCGATTTAACATTTTGTAACATGTTTTTATTCGATAAGTTGGTATTCTTATTTCTACTCCATGATATTGTTATGCTACCCACTGAACGTTAATGGAAAGTTTAAGGATTTTAATAATGAAATCTTTTCTACTATCACTTATACCTACCCAATGAGGTCATTTTCTGGGAACGGCTTAGCTTCGAAGGACCTAGGAGGTACAGGAGGTGCTACAGTACTGGATCCATTGTTGAGACTTGTGGTGCTCAGGTTTAGCAATAGCATTGATCCTGCAGCAAAAACAGCACAATAAGAGAAAACAAACCTGAAAATTAGTATTTTAGTCTTATATGATTTGGAAGACTACATAAGTGTCTTTCCAGTTATAATGGTAAAAACATTTACAATATAACTCTTTTTTTTATTATTATTTGGTTTTTTATTTTTAAAGAAATTAAACTTTTGATATGAAAGTAAGCTGCACAATGACTAAAGGACAACATTAACTACTACATGACTAAAAAAGAGGTTTAACCAGTATAATTAACAAGATTTTAAATAGATTCACATAGTTTCACAGCATAATTTTAATTAAAAGATAACTTAAAGAATCCTTATTTCTCACTTGCCTAGAAACTAAGAAAGTGAAGCCTGGAAAATATGCAACAGTTCGTGCAAAGACAACAAATCTACACTCTGTGACGGTTCTAGGAATTTGTCAAGGGGGGAGGGGCTACCAAGAGTGTGTCTCACATCCTCCCCTTAGTATTTTTAATGATGTTTGGTGGATTTCAAAAGCCATTTTTAACGTCTAGAACTGTTTCCAAAAACCTCCGTTACGTTTTGAGGATGAAATGTATTTTTACATTTATCTTTCCAAGGTTCAATAAGGGGGGGGGGGGGGCTTTAACCCCTATAGCTCCCCTTGGGAACTGCCACTGCCTATACCAATAGATTGGCCTCAAGTCACATTTTTAAAAGTCTGGCAGCAAAGTGTTAAAAAATGTTGTATGTGAAGAGCTGAGGAGAATCTTTAACCAAGTTCTATCAAAAACAGACACTACACAAAGATAGAAATGTATTGTGGACACCAAAGAGACCACACAGCTATATAGCGTGGCAGGCTTTGAACTTACACCACAGCGATAGAAAGACCAAAAAACCTAAGTAGAGGAATAATAGAGAAATAGTTGAAGAGAAGCCAAAGTAAGATCAGTTGACGGAAACCCATGAGGCCATTTTATCAAGGCCCCATAGCCCACTTAGGAGCAAAAGGAGATTAGTCAAGTAAGTCATTGATGACCTGATTCAAGACACTCTTGACAATACTAAAGGATTGCAGAAGGGCTTTGTTATTGCCCTGAAAAGAGTTTGAAATATTTCACCACAATCTGTGAAATAGTTCCTGCATCCTGGAAAGACTAACATTTTGAAGAAGCAGCAAGCATTTAAATAGCAAGCAAAAAATACAACTGTAAAACTGTTAGTCGCAAACTGTTGTACCATCATTGGTTTTGACTAGTATACCTATCAGCGATGATCTAGTTTAACAGTATTGGATGGTTTGGTTACCATTGGTCTGTGAAGATGTGCCGTTGGATGTGGTTCCATTAGGGCTGTTGTTGGACTCCAAGGTCGGTAGAGAGTTGTTGTTGTTGTTTGTACGAACTTCTGTAATGTCCGATATACTGTTGTACCTGCAATATTCATCTACGTTCTGGAAAAAAAACATACCCAATTAATTAGGGAAGAATCAGAAAAAAAAATCACAGAATAAGAATACTTACGTTTTTTTATTAAAAACCGTTACAAACTACACAAAACTATTGAGGTTGAGAAAAAACTGTTTCACAAGCGTTTATAGCACAAAATAGTTTTAGGAGGTCTTTCAAAACAAGGCTATTTATTGAGGTACCTATTCATGTTTTTATAAAAAATTTATAGAATCATAGAGATGGACTAATTTTGTTAAGATTTAAAAACCAAGCCATTGACTTTCCTCTTAGAGCAGCTCTCTTACTGATGTGAAAGTAAGAAAAGTGTTTGCAAAGACTCTTTAACCTAAACCTATTCATAAGATACATTCACAGCTTTTAAAGACCCTACTTGTTTATTACATGGTAACTTGATAAAATAATAACTTCAATAACATTCATAGTTTGATTTTTGCTAATAAACAGGCAATGGCTTAATTTTTTATAGTACCATAATTTAATGTGTTATCACTTCATAATTACAATTAGTTAGGTGAAGAATGAAAAAATGTGTTCAATAATTGTAAAAACTAAATATTACGGCCAGTGGCAGTTCTAGAACATTGTAAGAAGGGGAGCTACCGGGGGTGTTCCACATCAGGAGGGGGGTCCGTGGATCCTCTCCTGGATTAAAGCCATTTGTAGACTTTTTAAAGCCATTTTAACGTCTAGAGCGGTGTCCAAAAACCTCCGTTACGCTTTAATGTCAAAACGTATGTTTAAATTAAACGTATATATCCAAACCATTTTTAATTAATTTTACTGAGACGTGATCAGTGGTGGTTCCAAGTGGGACCACCACTGATCACGTCACAGTAGAATTAATTAAAAATAATTTGTTAAGGAGAAAGGAAGGATACACAACTAACTCACTTGAATAAAAAGTCCCAGGAGGTTAATAGAACACATTAAAGTAACACATTAAACTGATATTTCGTCCCTTTTAGGGGTTTCTTCGGAGGCTTGAAGAAGTGCGAGCGATCCTAGTGATCCTAGCCGGCGCTCATTTCGGCAACAAATTTCTAGTCTGACTATTCTCCATAAGCATTTCGCTTCTTAAAGGGTTTGTATTCATTGTTGTAACCTAAACTAAAGCAGAATAGTTAACACCTTTTCCTTATTCAATAATTTGATCCCTTAGAGTAAAAAAAAAAACGATATGTCATTGCTTTGACTCTACTTAAGCAGTGGTATGGTCGTAAATTTTTCAGTGCGGAAACGCTCATGATCTTGGTAAGAACTTAAGTATTAAAATATAGGATTTTGGAAAAAGTAGAGTGGAAACGCCGTTGCCACAGATTTCGGTCCCACAAAACAACTGTACTTAATTAATCCTTAGGCATTGCAATGTTGTTATTTAATCCAACAAAAGTATTCTTCAAGAATACTAGCTTTTACTAGGCGTCGTTACCAGGTCACACGCCTATACTAGCACCTATATATTTAAGTATCTAGTAATGTCAGTCATTAGGTCTGATGGGTGGTCCAAAGCATTTCTGCCTGGTCAGAATGTTATCTAATAACTCTAATAAGCAACCTGATTGTGGATGGTTAACCTCTCTATGGCAAAGTTGAAAGGAAACACACACTAAAAAAATGGCTTGACTACTGAACTTTTGTGAGGACTCTTGAATGGATGGGTGGATTATTTATCAATTCCTATCAGATCACACATTTTGCTACTCTTTACCTTACTCAATCCTTATTTGAAAATTGTCAATTTTTATTCTAGTACTAGCTGTTGCACGTCGGCTTCCCCCAACATACTTTTCAGTTTTATTATGAACTGGCTGAAGTTGTGACTTCACTATGGGCTAACATGACCTTTTACGTGATTTTTCTGTTAGTAACAGTTATTAAGGATTGAATTCATTCTCAATAGCCTAATCGCCTATAGCTAATTAGACATATGGGACTACTGAAGTCAAACTAAGGAAGAAATTCTTTGTTTGAAATATTAACTGCCTTTCTACCAAAAGCTTCGAACTACTCTCTCAGGAACAAAATCGTAATGTTTTTTACCAAGTCACTACTGTTTTATCTCAGTTAATAAGGATTAAATTTAAGTTAATATATCTAGAAAGATAAATAATAAATAGAAAAGTTTGTTTTGACAGGGGCAAACATTTAAACATAATATCTGATTCAGCTGTCATGATTTTATTTTTTTTTTTATCAATCATGATCAAAATCTGTTGGAAATCGGGTTATCATGCTTGCTTTAATTTCACCCTGTATTAATTTTTAACAAAATCTATTACTAGGTATTTTACTTTAGGTTGGCTAGTGGTAAGAGCAAGAACTAAAAAAAAGGTTTATGATTGGAAATTGTTTAATGTTTTTATGAAGTTACAGGTTTTATTCCGTCCAGCTACCGTACCCGTGCTTTGCAACAGGCAAAGCAAAACAAAAAAAAACAGTGCTGCAACCTTTTGGTAATTTTTTTTACTTTTTAATGCTATCGAACATCATAGAATTCAACTTGTTGGTTGATTTGAAACAGCTGTCAATAATACTCTTTTTCTTTTTTAATATTCTTCCAAAATCCCTCACATGGGTACCTTTAAGATGGTCTAAGGGCTAGGCCCTGAACGTTATCACAAAATTGATGGTATATAAACCTATTCCATGAAATTGTACATATGTATGTAGCAAGTTTCGTGGCCATCGGTCCAGCGGTGTCTGGGTTTATCACCGCCAAAAATATATACAAACAAACATCCTCTTCTATCCTTATAGAAGATACAGGAAAATTAATAAAATAAGAATTAGAATCTAAACAAATTATGATTCAACTAATTTATGAGTCATTTTACGAGGAAAGGTTGAACAAATTTTAATACGTACTAGCTTGACTACAAATCTACCAATATTCTCTGATGAAGGGTCGAGTGTTTTATTAAAATAAAACATACTTTTGTAGTAGACATCAAATTTAACTGGTACAATTATGTCTGTAAACTCAAACTTGATTTGTTTAAACTCGGCAGTGGTTTAAAATACCTGTATTTGTCCATTGGCAAATTCTTTGAGTCTCTGTCGCAGAACAGTGTTTTCAGCTTCCAATCTCTTGACGTTTTGCTGCAGTATGATAAGTCTTCTTTGAACTTCCAAATCTCGTCCTGAGGTCTCCAGGAATCTCCTTTGCAGATATGTGTACAATTTTATTATAGCATCCAGATAACCGATAAATATTGAAAAAATGTGTAAATACCTGCTGATGATAATCCATAAATTTCTCTCTGCTGATAAAAACATTAAAACTAAAGTCTTGAGCAGAAAGTGACAAATGTTAGACGTCTGAGCATTGCACCACTATTGTGCATAAAACAGGTTTCAAGTACAATCTAATGATGACCATAAGCAGATATTTATACCATTTTAGAGAAATGTTTATAAATACAACTAAAACAAAAATATACTTACTGAATGCTTAACAGAAAAACATATTTTTTAATGGGTTTAGTGGCATATTTTAACCTTACATTGTCATCAGTAATCTTGAGCTGGTGCGTTGAGTGTATCAAGCAGAGCAAAAAGTAAGGTGGTAAAGAAGAAGAATAAAGAGAATATAATGTACTGAACAGATCAATTGTTAGAGGCAGCACCAGAACATGAACCTGTGACATTGCTGTCATGGTTCTGTAGTTGATTGCACAACTAACTAAGCCTGTGTTGTACATACCTGTGGCAATGATAGGTGTGACTAATGTGCTAATAGGTCTGGCCAGTAATGGTTACTGTGGATTTTGATATCAACCAGTGTTAAAACTTTTCACTCTTTTCAGAAAAATAGCTGTTATAAAATTCAGTAGCGGCTGGTGTTCATAGATGGTGGGAGGGATCTCCATATTTTAATATATAAACGAAAGCCTAACATCATTCACGTTAGGCTTTAGAGAATTCAAAAATAAGTCTTAAGTGAATTTAATTATCCAATGTTTGATATATTTAAGCTGTATATTATTTTAAGTACTCGTTAAAGTAATTTTAATTTAATTTAACTGAAGAATATTACAATGTAATTTATTTATGTAATGTTGGGAGGGCGGCGTCCGAGAGTCCTTATGGGCTAGCCGCCACTGGTAAAATTGGATAGGCAATTAGATGGTATTGTGTCGTTATCACTATCATATGGATTTATTTATCATATTATGAAGAGTTTTCGAGTCCAGGGAAAGTTCTCCTCGCCTAACACAACTATCTACCCTTTGTTGTTTCCTGATGGTGGACCTATAGCTTGAAACAGGCTCCAAACCACAAAGGTTTAACATTACCACATAGCTTAAGTCTTTGGTATTTGGTTGGATTCGAACCTGAGCTTCTTTGACAAAAGTCTCAAGCTTTAAACACAATACAGTATCAGCCATGACTGTGCCATGACATGGAATGATGCCCTCTGAATTAATTCTTTGTACCAACATCAAAGCTAGTGATCCCCTACTTAAAAATCAATTCTTCATTACTGCGTTGACTGTGACACATAAAGAGACATATTGTAAATAAGTTTGAAAGTGGAACAAAGGTGAGTTTAACAACCTGAAAACAAACTACAATCGAGCTATAAAATCTTTAGGGAAGAAAATTAGTGTTTTGTTGATTTGAGGCAAGTATCCAAAGAAAAAGTAAGTGTGGAAAGTATGAATGGAAGTATGTTTCTGTTAAAGTGGTAAAATGTACGGTAAACATAATATAGCTAACTAGTGAACTAAGTGAACTAATATAACCTGTGTTATTCTCATAACCATGACTTTTAGCCTAATGCTCTCACAAATGTTAATATAGACAGTACAAAAAGTAAAACTAATCTAATCTTCATGAGCAGGAATTTAAATACTCTTAGTCAAAAAGACCCCATGGTTGAAGAAAAGGTAAACTAAACAGATTGTTATAGGAAGATCATACAAACATTTAACCATTGTCCATACTAGTAACAAATCCTACACTCGAATACGAGATATGTCTGTTTGTAAAATTTATCTTTAAATCTAGCAGAAGGATTTTGACTAAATCTTGGATCTAGGAACTTGTAGGTCTAAAAACTTAATTGGTTACACAACTCATTTGAAAATTAAAAAAATTAACATTAGTCTTATGGGTAGCTAAGTAGCCAAGTAGGTTTTATAAAATAACAAGGAAACATTAAACAAAAGACTTCTAACATATGTTCGTTGCAAGTCATTCACAGTACACTAGCAAATTACAAAATACAGTACAAGGGGGAAAACATTGGACTCTATGTTAATCTCTTATTGTTAAGGGCAAATTTAACAGCTTTTGATTCACTCTTTTTTATAGTTCACATTTGTACAGCTGGAAGATAATTTATTGTAAATATGAAATGTGTATGTTATCATATTATTTCAACTATTAATCCCAATCATTCACACGGTTAACATAAATTAGAATATGAGATCATCAATAATTATTAAAGCTAAAATTATTATAATCAGAGATTTTTTCATATTTTTTTATGATAATACTTAGGATGGTTATGTTTGGTTATAATTCATGCTTTAAAAAAATAACAAAACGTTTAAGAAATCACTGATGTGCTTCTCTTAAGTCTTTGCTAATCTTTATCTAATGACTTTGAGGTCATTCAGCCAGTCAAATGTGAATGGAATCACCTGGATAGTGTTTCAAATTTGGAGTTAGAAAATCATTTCAACAATAATGTACATTATTACTTCGATTCTAACCTGCCGTTAATTCATTTTATCGGAACATTCCATCCTGGTATAGACATCGGTTAAATGTATTTTTGTGCTTCCTATCACAAACTGGCTTTGGGGTCTTTTTGACTTTGAAAGTCCATAGATTACGGTGAGTTTAGAATTATACTGTAATATGAGTAAATGTAAGTTACTTACTTGTAAGCCAGATCGAAAGCCTGTCCAATAGTGAGTGTTATTTCTTCCGCAAGGTTCTTACTGACAAAGACGAAGCAGGAGTGCTGTTCGTTGTCGCCTGACTCTTTTGCAATGAAGCTGAAGAACTTCTTTTCGCCCTTGTCATCTGCGCAGTAGGAGATACGGTGAAGAGGGTACTGGTGAAGAATGCGTTTGGTTTTGGGCTCCTGTATCGCAACACCATCTATACTAATCGTTAGTTCAACTTTTGGAATTTTGGAACCTTCTGATTTACGAAGCTGATGGTTGAATTTAAGTTTTCTAATTCCTTCCTTCACAACTTCGATTCCTTTTGGCTGGTCGACTTCAGTGTTGCCCAAAAACTGAAAAAAAGAAAAATATATTGACCTAAGGGGCTAAAACTGAAACCGACAATATTTGTTTACTCTTGTAGCGTATAAATGAGCAAATGACACTGCTTAAGGAAAGATTATGAATATTTTAATCTATTTATGATTTTCTATAATTTATCCAAACTCCTTGGCACATCATAGCAGGAAATCAATTTTTATGCGTTACACAGTAGCGATTAACTATTTACTTCATAAAATGTATAACAGAGTTAATCTCAGATATTTTTTATGATGCAAAGTCATATGTTAGATTCTTTACCTTTAAATAAAGAGAGACTGAATACTTAATCATTACCGGTACTTTATCTAGTTCCCACTGTACTTTGAATAGCACCCCAACAAAATATATAATGATATTTAGTCAGGTGAAAAACAAAACACAAAAATACTGCTAACTATACACAAAACTGATTGAGTCAGATTTTTTTAGAATATTAGAAGTTTGATACAAAATCTAAAATAATACTGGTATGAAAATACTAATCCCTGTAATAAAAGAGAATGGAAATTTATAGGGGAAAGATTACCTTGACTAGATAAGCAATGTGCCCCTTCTGCAGAACTTCTGGTTGGTGAATCCAGTTGCGGTTTTCTAAAAAAGAACATTTTATGGTTAAAATCTATTTTTAGAAATTTGAGGAGCTGATCATTCAAAAAAATAAACAGAAATTTAATGGTTCTCTGAAAACCTCAAAAATATTTGGGATTTACCTAAACCTCTAAATACCAACTAACTTAACTAAGGTAATAAATTATTTCAAATAATAATAGACAAAATAATAAGAAGAATTATGAAACAAAACTAGTATCAAACCACAAAATGATTTAATATTAAATTATAAGATACAGTAGAGTCTCCTCGATGTCTCAATAGTCAAACCTAGACTAATCAGGGCAAAATCTGATAACACTGAAAATAATAAAACCCATTCTTGCCATGCAAGAAATCAAAAACATGAGAGGAAAGTTTAGACGTCTAAAGAATAGAGGTCTTTAGTTATGAGGCATAAACAGTAGTATGCAGGACTACAACCTTAAAAGAAAGTACATTCAAGTGCAGGTGTGAAATGAATGCATGGGGCATTACAGACAGGGGCGGCAAAAGAGGTTGTGTCGATGTATATGCTATTGTACCTAGTCACACCACACGTAATTACTAACTATTAATTAGTATTTGATTTCACAATACCCAATTATTTGCAGGGAGGATTAGATAATCAATAGAGTACAGATTTTTTCGTCCTAAATAGCAAGTATCTTAGAGTTTTCAGTTATGATTCATCGTCCTACAACAATTTTCCAAACCAAACAATTTAAAATATGTACCTATTAAACTGTATTTTAAACAACCAGCAAACTGAACATCAAGTTGAACTATTTGTGTCCTAAGTAAAAGAATAAACATATTCATTTTACAAAAAGATGTATGGTCAAAAATGAAAAGGATAATGATTAACTAATTATAAAATCTTAGCACGATGCTGAGATCATGATGAGCGGAGGATGAGGTGGTGGTAATTTATCTCATAATGAAAATATGGCAATCAAATTACCTTTGTTAAACTCTAGTCCCTCTGATGACTTAGCACTTAGATAACTAGCTTGGAGGACCATGAAAACGCTTAGGGTTATTGTACTGAGGTATTAATATGGTTGTGGCCATGGCTTTACACAAGTTTATCTCAAAAGTGTTTGGGATAAGAATGCATACTTCTTACCTATTGGGCAAGCATTAATCCATTAAGTTTATTCATTAAGTGTTTAGTTTAAGATGCAGCAAATAGCTACCATTCCATGAAATGCCGCCATTAAATACACTCCTATAACACTACCTTGAAGGGTTACGAAATTAGACATTGAACGTAACTTTTTAACTCAGGTTAAAATGGTTTGTCAAACAAATCCTAACCGATTCAGGGTAAAATATCCGGGTAAATGATTCATCGTGCTTTGTTAGGGGAAAAAATAACCCAATAATTAACCCATAAAATATCAACATAGCTCACTCGTCCATAGCTACACACTTGGAATAAACAAATCTGCATACCCAATACAGGTAACTACTTCAAGGATATAATTTACAAATTAAGGTTTTAGTTGCAAAAAAACTTGATTAAATACTAACAGAATTTTGTTTCAAAGATGCTTCAGATATAATAATACCTTTGAAACAAAAGTTGATAACAGCCATGGGAGAGTAGTGATGTGCTGTCCATGGCTATACTTTTTTTTTTTAGCCCTTCAGAAGGTGATAGTTAATATTTTTCACTGATGGATTATATTTGAATTTAGTATTTATAGCAGTTCTATTTTACTTAGGGGAAATCATCATTTTCTCATATACTCTTGCACTCAAGTTATTCCTCCCAATTTGGTTATCTGTACATATTTATAAAATTGTCATTCAAGTGTTTAACCGTCACTCTTAACAGTCAATCTCTTTTACCTGTCACCTCAAAAATCCATAATTCACTATTTTTTACTTCAGGTTTCTACTGTGCAGTTTTTAAATAATACACGGTGTATATATTAGCATGTATTTAATTAAAATTATACGAGGCCTAGGTGTATTTCATGTGTACTCTGTGGCATTTACAAAATTCTTGGATTATCCAAACTGTAGTGGTTCATAAATGAATTTCAGTTATTTATCGTAAGTTTCGATCCCACAGGTGACTGTTAAAAGAATTTTTACTGAACTTAACATTTTTGAATTTCTACATCATAACATGTATCTTGAAACCAAGTTTGAGACCTAGAAGAAGAAGTAGAGCACCTCCCAATCACAGACCTTGACTCCCAATTGGTTCAAGTGGCCAATCCCAGGTTCATCATGACACCTATTATAATGTGTTCTTTGTACTCCGGGGCACAAAGGCGTACTCATCAATTACACATGCCTACAATGACTTTGCAAGGCTCTGTCAACAGACTGTACAACAGGTCTTGAAACTGCGAAGGAGAAACACATCACGCATTTCTATCAAGTTTGTGGAAGCAAAATGAAACAGATGTTTAGTCAAATAATTCTTGCTAAATTTCAACTAGTCATCAAGAAAATTCATGTGCTCATTAAAATGAGTTTTCAACATGACAACTTTAGGGTAACTGAAATTGAAAATCAATCCTGAGCAAAGCATTGGATTGATTGGGAAGTTGGTGCTATTTCTCTTGAACAGATTTAATGACTAATGTTATCTGTTGAAAAATACTGTAGAAGATCTTTTTCGAGAAGATATACTTAGAATGCTTGTCTTTTATTATGTTAACACAAGGCGTGGTAGAAGAAATAACTGTCTTAACTAAGACTAGAAAAAAGGGTTGCTTCGTGGACTGAAACTTAGCGATAGAGGTCTTAGAGATGAAGAAGTGAATAGCAAATATATGGTGAAATAAACATTCATTTTTAATCTTTAGAAGCTTAAAGGTAAAGAAATTATTCAAATACTTTTTGCCTTGCTTGAAAACATTTCAAATGTAGTTGATTAAATGGCAGATTGAAATCCAGTATGCGTTAGGATTTGCTATACTTTTTTTAGGTGAATAAGTCTTTTTAAACGTCATGTTAAGTTAACGTCATCGTCATAGTCAAAGCCGAGTCTTCATAAATTAGTCTTTGTGAGGTCCAATAAAGTAAAAATGCACTTTGAGAACCATTCAAAATATGAACTTGATAGAACAAGTAATTCTTCAAAGAACAACGCAAATAAATAACTTAAAGTGCAAAGAAACATCTTGTCTACTAGAATAAGTAGCATACACTATATTCACATAGCGTACAAGTTTTAAGGATACAAATTAATGAGGTGAAACACCAAAATAAGATATTTTTAAAGCAACTAAGTTTAAATTATAATTTTTATGTACATAAATTACTGTTTTTTAAACAATTGGAGACCTTAAAGGTTCTTTCTGAATTAGGAATATAGATAAAAATTAATCAAATAAACTTACGAGATTTATCTAAATGTTTGTTGTTTTGGCCCCACTTTAGCAAGTTGGAGTTCCTCATGGCAGACTTCTTGAACCCCTGAAACAGAAAGTACCTTTAAAACAGTGGTACTTTTACTTTTTTAATTGAAGTGGCGACCATACAAAGTAGGTATTTTAAGCCAAGTATGAATTGAGATCAGTGTAGTATGAGTGGTGCGATCTTGTAGTCTTGTTTGTGACTAAGGCCGACATATTGCTTAGACACAGCTGTTAATTAATAGCCCATACAGCTAATGGCAACTAAGAGACCTACAGTAATAAACTCAAAATATCTCACCGATGTATCAGAGGAATCTATGAATGACAGTTGAACACTAACGTAAACATTACAAAAAGTGAAAGAAATTACGTTGCTGAATAGCAATTTAGTGACCACAAGTAATCACACGTGAACCTGCAATCCTGCAATCCAAGTTGCAAGTTACGCAAGTGGCTGCGGCATTCCCTAGCAGGACTTAGATAGCATCCATTGTCAGGAGTTGGGAAATCCTCAATGTTTAGCACTTGCAGTTGTTCCATGTTTCTTTTTTTATTTATAAATTCCAGAATTTCCACATAAATTCACAGTGGGAGTTGTTTTTTTTTTTTTATAATTTTTACAGTAAAGTCTTAGTTCCATAAAAATAATATTCCTCCATGTAAAGATGAGTTAGATGATGACTTTTTTTCAATTACTTTACTCATTATAAGTCATAAACGATATTTCATAACGTGAAACTCCCTAGCTGCAGCAAAACTGCATACAAGTTAAGTTCCAGATTCCAACTGCTGTGATGAAATTGTGTCTAGAGGTTAAAAAAGGTTTATAGTTAGTCGCACACCAATAAAGAAACTTCACTCAAATATAGGTTTGCTGTATCGTAGATTTTATATCTATTCTACAGGACCTCCCTACTAATAATTGTCAAATGGGCTGGTATACACTCATTCCATTAGATGTCCCTTTACGCTTATAACTTTATAAGCATAACAAACATGATAACAAATTTGACATATCGAATGGATTTGAAATTCACCTGCCTAGAAGGGGTGGTTTGGAAGGTGTGTATGGAACTGTTTTCATGGTCGTTCTATAAAAACACTATTGTAGTATTTCAATCCAAATGTTTTCGGCCAAAGATTGTTTAAGTACTAAATGATGATTGGTGGAATTTGAACAAACACAATAAGAATATAGTTTTTGGCAAGTTTTCTATATTATGTGCAACCAATTTTTATATTATGTGTAATCATCTTCATTAGGGTGTTAACAATTTAAGAGAATTCATCTCATGGTAATTTACAAAATTTAATCGATAACAAAAATGTTTCAACAATCCAACAACACAAACAACAAAAAATAACAAATAACACAACAACAACAATAACAATAACAATAACACAAAGGAAAAATGCAGGAGTTAAATGGTAAATTTTATCAGTGGAGTTTATGTTCATGTGTTATTGTTTTTTAAACATTTAAAATATGATTAAGTGTTAATACATCTAACCAAAATATTCTTTGCTTGCCGATTTGTATGATTATTTATTTATTTACATTTTACCAGTATGTTTGGAGGAATAACTATGACTGATGTTCCTAAGAGTACCATAATAGGTATACTTTACAAAGTAAGTTAGTAGGTTAATTTTTTATTGGGTTATTTTTTATATTTTATTAGATGATTGGAGGCATAACTATGACTGAGTTTGCAATGAGTGTGTCAGTAAGGTGGAGTGTCAAGGTTGTAGCCCCAAGTGCCTACTAGTAGTGCCAAGTGCCAAGTGCCTGAGAGTGTTGTGGTAGTGTACATGCGCTGCTGTGTGTGTGTATGTTGGTGTGCGCGGTGCAAGCCGACCTTGGTACCGGTACCAGCTGGAGACGTCACCTACTGCATCTTCCACATTCACGTGGCCTCCCCGCTCAACCACAACAAAACATGGAACCAACTGTAATCTGCCATATCGAGTACTTACACTATTACATGCTTAGAATGCACGTGAACTAAACTCTGGTGGGACATAAAACTATCTCTAAAACTATTATAGACATACTGCCATTTTTTTTTTCAAGATGACATTTTTGTACTTATCACATTACCGGTACATACAGTATTTTTATATGAATGAACGAGTATTGCAGTCTCGTGTATCATAAACCTATCTCTATATAGGTACTGCCATTGATTAAATTATATTATATAAATATTTAATTTTGAAAACTTACTAAAAACATAAAAAAATTATATATACTGTAATATTTCAAAATTAAGTTCTTGTAACTTTCGCATTACTTACTTTCACTTAAATGATCTTGAATATTTTCGTGTGACATAACTATCTCTAAAAACTAAATAAAAAACTAGAAAAGTTAAATTTATTTTAATTTTGGCTACCAATCAAAATTCATTCAAACTATTAATAGCAAAACAAATAACGTTAAAACTCACCAACGTTTTATTTGACCGAGATAGAACCAAGTAAAAACTGAGGACGTGTTCTGCTCAGAAAATCCAAAATCGGTACTTTTCAATTATTTCGACCCTACTACTGTATTTTACAGCATATGTTTGCTGAGGTTGGGTAATACATTTATGACAAAAAGTACATAACTAAGAGTAATCTCTATAAACTATGCAGGTACATTTAAATCATCTAGATCCGTATACTATATGCTATGAACAATGCCTTACTTTAAATGACCAAACGTAAATAATGGAACCACCAATATGGTTTAAATAATAGATAAGTACAGTACCGATTTTAGATTTTGCGAACATGCACCAAAATCACGCATGATCTTTTCATAATTTTCTCTATTAGTCACTGGATGCAGATGTTTAATTAATCCACGATAGTTTTTACAGATATATTACCGTTGTCTAAATATTACGTTAAATTTCGTTTAGCCTAACACGTAATCATTAGTATTTTAGACTATGGATTATTTTCACCAAGTACGGGTGACTTAAGATATTAAATGATCTACTGGTGTTTGATTCTTTTTAGTCAGTTCAGGTAACTTCGATTGTAAAAACCTCATGGCCATGTTTTGAATGAGTAATCCCACCATACGATTGAACGTTATGCTACACGAGAGCAAAAAGGCAAACATAATTATGTGGCAACAATATAGTTTCTGGTATTGGAAGTAAAAATATTAGTATAATGTGGATCTCTCGTTCTTACAAATTAATTTTAATAAATCTATATGTTTAATCTTTATTTGATTTTTATACATGCAAGCTTAAATTACGTTTGTTGACAGAAGCCAAAGTTTTTTTTTTATTTTAATATGCAGCTCTTTTAATATATTAAAATAAAGTTTAAAAGGTAAAACTAAATCTTTAATATATTTGTAATAGTGTAATTTATTAGTAAAAAATTAAAATGACGAATGAGAGGCGGATTGGCAGTTATCAACTGTCAAAAGATTGTTTCAGCTGTGTTAATTAATTGGGTTTGCTTATTTCTAGCATGTTAATCACAGTTTAATTGATAAACATTCGAATACAATAATGTATGCATGCTCGTAGGTTCGTACAATCAACACATTGTAAACGTTTCTGTGAAAATACCTAAATGTATGAAGTAAACCTTAAAGATACCGTTAAATTTAAGGTTATGGTATTTTCAGGCTTGTTCGGACTAGGTAAAGTTAGAAATGTTGACAGGGTTAGCAGCAAAATGGAGTTGATTATATAACTTTCTCTTAAGGAAAGCTCTACACGTCCTGCGTTGATCGTCCAGTAACGCGAAGATAAGCCATGACGGTAACATCTAACCTCTGAGTAACCTTCCTGGCAGAGTGATGGCGCAGCCGCAGGACACCAAGTTATACTGCAGTATAGTAACACCGTAACACCCTACATGTCGTGTGTATATTTATATATATATATATATATTTTTTTTTATTGCATGAACATTGCAACTTCAGATTGATATAGAAAAAATAAACGGTATCAGCATTCGGCGCAGGAAAACAAGTTATACTGTAGTATAGTAATACCCTACATGTCGTGTGTTTTTATATATATATATATATATATTTATTTATTTATTGCATTAACATTGCAACTTCAGATTGATATAGAAAAAAAACAACTGTATCAGCATTCAGCAATCTAACACTAATATCGTTCATGTTAGCCCAGAACAGTGAAAATTCAGTTCCAAGCAAGAAAAATTCAAAACATTTTGACCACTTAAACGAGTTATTTTATTAATTTTCCTATACATTTTTCGACTTTTTTAAAATTAAAACTCATCGCAACTGGAGTCTACGAAGAGGTAGACCTTTTCCGTGGTTAAGAAGGGAGTTTTTTTTACATTTTTGTTCACTTTAACTATACAGTATATAATATTATTTGTTTCCGTGGTTAAGAAGGGAGTATTTTTACATTTTTGTTCACTTTAATTATACAGTATATAGTATTTGTTATTTATATAGTAATGTAGTAATTTTTACAGCAATGGGGGGTTGTGCCATTTTGTTAAGAGTCAAAAGGACAACATGCTAAATTTTCATAAAAATCGGTCCAGCCATTTTTGTGAAAATTCACAACGAACTTAAGTGACGGTTAAACACATCTTCTAAGGGCTACTTTGTCAAAGTGGTATCCAACCTCTTGTTTTAGTATATGTTTTTCAACAAAGCCACATACTTTACGTTTAGTTACTTACTTGCGAAATAGCTAAGAAAACCTTGAACAGGAAAAGAAAGATATGTTGTTTCCTAGAAGCAACATACTAAGAGTGAATTTACAAGTATACAATCGGTCAGACCGGTTTTTCACTGTCGAAATTCACAATCGCGGCGCAACTACGCATCTTGAGATACTAATGCGCAGAAATGACAGCGGCGCAGATCTGCGCGTAAATGATTACATCACGGACTGATCTACAAATCAACTACGGATCTGTAGAATTAAAAGTGGGCAGGTATTCTAGCTGGTAAAAAACATCATCATTTAAAAATCAATGTTATCATCGTTATGTCATTTTTTATCACATTCTTGTCACTGTATTACTTGTTGTGATTTACTGTGTTAATATTTTTTAATATTGACGCAACAGAAAAACAAGCATTTGATCTGATTTTTTAAAGTATAAGTTATTTATTGTTTCATTTTGAACTTTCTTAAAAATGTCTAGTATTGGAAAGTAAAATTAAGCAATAAAATATTGTCGTGTAGTATATTGTATATTAATTGAGTTTTTTTATAAGTTTTCCATTCTTTTGAACAACATATGTATATTTTAAAAATAAACATACAATATGTTACGATGGATTTGGAAGCTCTAGCAATACAGAGGTGATAGGAAAAATTAAATATTTAATATATGAAAAACAATATTATGTGGACATTAAACATCAAACGTGTTATTAAATTACCTGAAAGTACAAAAATACGTCTAATAACACTTTGTTATGCTACAAGTATTATTACAAATATTACACGTGTTATTAGACGTATTTTTTGTACTTTCAGGTAACTATTAGTAATCTAAAAAATACTACAGAAAGTACGTAGACTGTAGTCACGAGTTCGCCTCATATTTACTAGAGAGTAGGGTTTCCTTAGTATTTATTTAGAATTATAGCTAAATAAAGTATATACATTTTATTACTTAAAATGAAACTATTTACAGGCATTTACAAATCCATTTAATAACTCATGAAAAGTGTTAAAACTTAGAAAAAGAATTAACTTCTCTTCTCATGAACTAATAAATAATTAGTTGGCAAAATTTAAAAAATCAGTAGGACAAGCATCGTTATGTAGATTAAGTCATAAATGGCGATAGTTATTAATTCATTAATTACGTAATTTGAAATAAAGCAATAAAACACGGCTGTAATTAAAAATTATGACAAGTAAGTACTGTAGTTGCTATGTAAGCGATTACCAGAATATGACACATAATTTATAAATTCACATTCGCCAAAACTGGGTACTTCCTGGACTTTGATAGCCTATGCGATAAAATAACAATTAATTATTTAGATAATAATTACCTCTGACCTCTGCCCACCCAAAATGATAACGGTCCACTGCAAAGTCGATATTTCAAAAACCCCTTTCTTGCAATTTTAATTAAACACAGTTTGTTTTATTTCGGCCAAAATTTTCGACAGAAATGGGGACAACATAAATAAGGTTAGGTGCATTGAAGCTTTATTTTTAAAAGATTCTACCTTATGTTAGCTCTATTGAAAATATAATAAACATGTGGAGGTCCAACTAAAATCTTTGATAAATTGATTATACTCGGTCGTTGTTTATATGGCAAACATTAAAACAAAATGAGTAATTATACATTAATAATGTTTTCTTACAACTGTTATTCATTAGTGCTTAGTGATATTTTACTTGAACCAGTATTTTTTAGATGGTGCATACATTAGAAATTAAATCAAGTAGGCCTACTGTACGACCATAACGTACGATAGAAAACCGCAACGACTATAAACATTTAAATACTTTACAGTATCTGTAAATAAGAAGAAAAGGCCAAATGGGCCTTTCCTAAACTAGCACAGGCGTCATGAGTTTGTCACATTAAGTTATGTTAATAATTTTTATATTGTTTACTTTTAAACATTATGAACTATCTCTGCTATCATCACCTGAGGGTTTATGATTTTAACTACCCAGTACTGTTTTGGGTTGTTTGATATTGAAAATTAGTTTATAATGTTTACTTAAAATTCAGATCAACAGTGATCCACATCGTTGTAACGTCTTTCGCTGTTTAAGAGGTTTACTGGACAACGACTATGTAATGCAATAAACGCCCCAGCAAATCTATTTATCTGAGGAATTTGATTAGTTATACTACATGAAAAGTTTCAGTGAAACTTGGTAATCGAACCCGTGACCCCCTAGATCTATGATAGGGTTTGATGGACAAGGGGGGTGGGGTCCGGTGGTAAAGTAGGTCTCCCTTTGTTGCGACAAGTGACTGCAGTTAGGCCTATTGACGGGTTTCCGGCGACAAGGTCCTCATCTAACAACTTGTACCAACAACTACAAACAACTTATACCAACAACTACAAACAACTTATACCAACAACTACAAGCAACTTATGCCAGAAACTACGAAACAACTTTAGCCAACAACAACTATAATTAGCTTGTGTCTCAAAACACGATAACTCACAGTGCCTGATGTTACTTACTATTTTGGATTATTGCATTTTCTTTTGTCTGTTTTATTGTATTGAATTTTCTGTACTGAGAAAGGAGTTTCGTTTTTTACATCAGTGCTACTGTTGTTGATTACAAAGATTATTCGACAGATTTATTTGAGATTCTAAAACATTTATGTCTAGACGAGCTTTCTCTCGTGTCTATTAATTACTTTAATATCATACGCAATTTTGTAATGTTTGTGAATGAATAGTGATTGATTACATTAAAATTCTATTTAACTTTTATTAGGTACTGAATTAAAATTCGTTAAACCCAATTTGACGAGGTTTTATGTAAAGGGTATTTCTTTGATTTAAAAGGGTAGAACGCTGTATGTTAGTGTTAGTTCTAATTACATTTCTTATTTCCACCGCTTGTATGTATCAAGGATAAAACCGCATGGCTTGAAATTAATCGTCTTACGTTTAGATCGAATAAAGGCCAATTTTACAATAATGCCTGCAGAAGATTACCAATAAACTCGATCTTTAACGATCCAGAAAGAAAACAAAAACAAGAATTGCTATCGATTTATACTGCTATGTAGGCCGTGAGTTCTGATAGAAGTTTGCAAACAATTCAGGTGGTATTGCGTCCGAGCTTGTTTTGGGAGTCCAGATCCAGCACTGTTGAATTCGGTAGCGAGTTTTTTTTTTTAAAGCATCATTGAAAATGTAATCTAAGATTCAACTCCTTAATTTTTTCCAATTTACAAACACTCCATTACACTCTTAGAAAATATGAGGTATTTGGCATGGTCGATCCTAACATGTTGCAATCGCTTTAGATCATGAAATGGTTACAATTGACCATTCATAGAAATGAGATTAAAACTTTCGGGTTAGTTTCCTTACATAATAAACTTTGTTATTAAACCACAATAAGCTGATTTTAGGATGAAGGAAGCCATTGTTTTCTTTTATTTGTTGTTCTTCGAAAGTTTGCTCGGTTTAGCGACATTTTAGTAGAGCTATTGTTGACAACTGTAACCATCATCTACAATCTAGATGGGTATGGTTATTTTACAATATTGTTTGAATCATGCAAAACAGAGTCCAATGTTAATTAACTGTTTATATCTAAGTGTTGATACAACTCAAAACAGAGACTTTGTAAACATATACAGCTTATAATCATCGAATTTCTCTGAGTCAAATATCGTTTTCTAGACGTTTAAAACAATTCTTTCTAGCAATGAGTGCTTAAACCCCAATGTTTTATTAAGCTTATTGTTGTGAGTTTTTAAAAGAGCATTAACACTCCTAGCAAATTTAATCTGCATGGCGTTCTGTTTATAAACTCTAATGGACCTTTCTAATTTATTTTCCACGACATTTCCAGAAGTGAAATCTTGTTAATATCTCTGTCCATTACACACATAATTAATACGGTGCAGTCGATGGCTTCTGATAGTCGTAAATAATACTTCCAAGTGGGAATATTTGGTAAGTCTTTAAACGAAAACGCCCATATTTCCGAGGGCTATTAAATGAATTCGAGGGTTATCTTCACAAAGTCTCTTAGCCAACAAAAGTTCCGAAAGAAAAAAAAAACCTGCTACCAATTTTACTCAGAAACATTCGCTTCATACATCAGACACTTTTAAAGAACAAGTTCGTGAAAAATTAAGCCAACAAAAGTCCCAAAATCCGAAATATGTTGTCAGTTTGATTCATAAACATTTGATACCTTATAAAACCTGAGGTTTGGACTAAGACCGTTAGTGAAACCCCAGTCCTACTATGACAAATAACATTTCAAACATTTAAGACACATACCCCTGGATCGAAAGACGTAACCAAATACTATCAATGCTCTCCACATATTATCATCAAGTTGGTTATTCCTCTCGCAGCATCCATGGACCATGGTCCCAGGCCTGATCACATCCCGAGACCGTGGTTATTATTCACGACCCAGACCCAAGGCTGCTGTAGTCATGCGATGGTACGACCTCTACCAAAACCGCACATTCACTCGCTGTTACACTACACAGCCAGACCCACATTGTTCATACTAGCTGGACACATCTTTTGAGACTAGGACTTGACTTTGCTCAGAGGAAAACTCATAGCAAATCTTCAGTGACTGGTGTTGAGCCAAAATATCACATTGGCTGGGGGATTCTGATTATATTGGGCTTGATTTCATGAAAATCGTTCTCTTGATCGTCAGAATTGACAAATTAACAATTAAGTTATCTGTGTTCCAACACCAAGTCGTAATGATCCGTTGTATAATTAGTATAGCTGAATTGAACACATATTTAGGTTAGAATGCCAGCTGCTTAAAAATACACAAGTATAAGGTTGTGTTTGTTAAAAGTGTTAAGAAAGGATAGCCAAAACACGGAACACAACACTGGTCAACCAGATGCTGATATTGCTTGAGATACAACACCGGTTAACGTCGAAGGGATTTTAGATGACATTCAAGGTGTGCTCACATTTCTGCAGTACGAAACCGCCGTTGATTTTTCACATGACACATTCGACATATTTGAAATCTCGACATAGCTTCCAGAGGAACACTCAGAAAATCTTCAGTGTTTGTGGTCGTTCTTGCAGTACAAGAATGAATGAAAGTGACACAATGCGATGAAGGGTACAGTCGTGTGCAGAATATGAACAAGCGGAAGTCAACCCACCATTGTGACATGAGTTTTACACAACAGTATATGAACGGGTCACGTGCAATGAGAGGGTACAGTCCGGTTATATAATAAGACCTGGATCGTTATGCTTATCAATTTTTAGAAAGATACTTTGATATTTATGATAATTAAGTAGGATTAAGAATGGGGGTTTCGATGCACTGCAGCGAAAACGGCTGCTTTATTACATGTTTTGCGGGGCTGAAGTTTCTTTGCATCCCTAAGGTTAACAAGTCTAAAATAGTCTAATAAGTCAGAAAAAATCAGTCCATTATCTTGTTGAAAAATATTGTTGTGTCGTTATTCCAATGGTATTTGTATATCATCGTATCACATAGTATGAATATTTTACTAATGTTAGCGAAGTAATGCATGTTGCATTCAAATAATAGCAACGGCTAGTCAATAGAAATAAAAACAAGACCTGTTTGGGGACCTAATTTATAAATTCCAACAATGTGCGAAATTTACGTTTTTTTATTTAGCCAAGGTGAAGTGAGACGAAAAAATAGTTTATCACACTAACCTACTAACCTAAAGAATATTTTCGGCCCTCACTCATCTAGAGATCGTGTCGAAAAGAGACACTTTACGCCCTATGTAAAGTACCTGATATGCCATGAATTTATAATACAAATGAACTCAGGCATGCAACAACACTCACAACGCTTATTAAAGTTTTGAAATCATGTCGTTTGATTTACACATTAAAACTGTTGAAAATACCGGAAAGCATTCATTGGCAGGGAAAACCTGTACCTAATCCAAGAACAGGAATAAAATAAAATACACACGTCCTAAAGAATTTCTTGCGATTTATTTATATTGCAGCATTCTTTAACACTATTATATGGTACGGTACTTAAGAGGTTGTCTAAATATTTGATTTATTTTTTACAAACAAACATTTGATTTATATCGCCACTGAAAAAAATTAAAAGAAAATTGCAAAGCAAGAAATTAAGCGTAGCCTATTTAACCATAGAAATACGACTCCGATCGAATTAATTAACGATTCGAACAGTATTCGTAACATTGTATTGTATTGCATAGAGGGTTTGCACAGTTGCAATTGCTAATTTCTTGTACAAACAAATTTAGACAAAACGTAGTGCTGTCAATTTGTCGAGATGTGTTGGAATTTCCACTCCGACTCTGTTATGTATTCTCAATTAGTTTAGGCACTTCTTTTTACATAACCTTACATGCATAGTTATAAAGCTACTGCTCGAGAAGTCAGCCCACCACGTTACGCTGTAGCACAGAAAACATACTGGGTAGTATGTTTTCTGTGGTAGTAGGCCTACCCATGGGCTTGACAGGCTGTCAAAGTGATTCTAATGGCGTAAGAGAGCATTAACTTCTGTTTAGAATGAGCAATAACATCTCAAAGATGAGTCATTTCACCACTTAAATTGCTTATCAGAGTTCACTCTGCTACCAACAATACAGAACTAAAAATGCGATATACCTACGAATATGCATTGTTGAACATCATCATCAGTATTTTCTTACGTACCGTGGTCCCGATTATAAAACAATGAAATTAATCCACTTTGGCATAGCTCCTCAACACTTAAAAACCATTGTAATAATCAACGGTAAAGATTGAAAGTATCCAGAAAACGGAGAGGACAAAACTGTAAATTATGTATAACATGGTTAATTACTATTAATTTGTTATGTCTTTAATTTTAAAATCTCAAACAGAAAGAAATAATTAAGGAAAGTAAAATCTGCACGGTAATGGACCTATGATAATCCTGAGTACATCCATTATTTTGGTACGAAATTCAGCTAATTTGGTTCAGTAGTTTTTATCAGATTTTAGGAGACTTTGAATACCTGAAGACTTGATCAGTTTGAGGCTCTTATCAGTTCAGTATACAGTAGTTAACGAATACAATACTTCATGAACTCTGTAAACAATACTCAATGTACAGACATTATCTATAAAATTCCAACCAGACTCATACATTGTTTTTCTTCCTCAACCCTCCTTTAGCGGTCATTTAGTTTACCCATTTAACTAAATAATTTCTACTAATCATTAATAAGGTTAATTCAGACGATCCAGAGGCCATTCCATCATAATTTTCAATGTTTGTGTATAGAAATCGTCCCGCACACAGGTCTCACATGGCCTATGCGGGACTATGTTTTTCGTATTTAAAATTGCATGAAACCCGTAATTTCTGGAAATACAGCAGATTATGATTGTATTTAATTGATAGAGACGTACACATGTTTCATAGAAGTATAAATGTTTTAATTACATTTAAAATTCCACGTTTAAATTGAACGCGTACAACTGGACCTGTTTTTCGTACATTGATAATTGAGCGACCCGCAGTATGGAAAACACTCCTTGCAATAAAGTAAATGTGTCAGGGACACTTGACAGAAAATGAGGGAAAGCCAGGAAATTTCTTTACCTCAGTTGGCCGTCACCTACAACCATGCTAAATCTGCTAAATGGATTCGATTGATCCGCCATGTTTTGAGACCGGCCATTGTAATGGATCGGTGACGACATTTTGTACAAAATGTTTAATTTTCCTTCATTTTACAACATGAAATTGACTATAATATGAATTAGAACAATACCAGTTTCAGGTTGGGGTACCACGGAACTATAATTGAATTTAATAACTCGAATAACTTTTATGTGATCATTGTGAATGTTTAACTTATGTTACTTCTTATTATCTCTTGTTTATAAGACAATTATTGCACAAAATATGTGTTAGGCTACAAACAGAGTTGGTATGTTTTATTTTATATCTGTTATGGGAAGTCCGACGATAATCAGCCACTAAATAACTCTGAATTATAAAAGTCAACTTTTTAATAGACGTTTAAACAATGCAGCCCATATCCAAAATGAAATGTTGATGAAATGAGGCAAAAACTAATAATAAATTAATATAAACGCTCACTTTAAGCTAACTGCCTAATTTAAATATTAGTAGCTTTTCTATTTCGATAAAAAACAGATACGAAATAGTTGAATACAGGTACAGTTTTTATTAATAAAAAATAACTGCTAAGCATGAATACGTTTAAATTTAGTTTAACTATATAGTCTGATAAAAAATATTGAATTATTCATTACAACATTAAAATACTTTATTCTTTTAATTTGTTTAGTTCCACTTCTAGTTTTACGTTTCTGTGTCTAGTTCCTTCAGTTACACTTTTCAACTATTTGTTGACTACTCGAAAACATAAGTGAAAGTAACAAGTATTTTCCCCCAAAATCTCAAGTAACTAAACATAAAATGATATAGTTTGTTAAGGAGAATTATTTTTGACGTGCGAATGCAAATATTTTGATCGATATCAGCGCAAAGATTAAATTAGCCGTTGGCGTCAAACAGGAAATTTGGATGGTTTGACCATTCCTTTCTCTCCGTTTAAATCAAAGTTCAATGACCGGAATTGACGAAAACCGCCGGCTTGGGAGTTGGAGTTTGGATTGGAAAGAAACTAGGATAATGTAAGTGATATTAGCCTTACATAAGACAGTTCCCCGAAAATTTCACAAAACATGAATGCTACTGTACCTTGAGATAAGTTTATTTTCGCTATAATGCTATCTCGGTTGACAAACTTTGCGTGATCCGGTGTGATCCCACAACTTTACATTTACTTACAAGCTCATATATCATGTCCACAGAGTATACGGAATAATTAAGAACATAGATTTTCGCCGTTGTAGACATGGTAGAGTACTAGCAAACAATATAAATTGCCTCATTAACAGAGGTAAGTATTGAAATTTAATGGTCTGAACATTGTTTTAAACATGCCTTCACATAAATACCATTACTACTACACTGTATTTCAGTTCACTATCATTGCAATGTATAATTAAAAACATGTAAAATCTTTGTCATGGTTTCGATACATTAAACTTCTGAGCTAAATAGTTTTGCAAGATAGATGTACAAGTACCAATTACTTTAATTTAAAACAGCATTGGACATCATCATGGCATCAAGTTTGGTAATCAAACAATTCAGACACAATCTCTTCGCTAAAACTCAGTACTTACAGATTTAACTGGTGTGGAATTTTATAAGAGCATTTAATGTCATACTTCAAAATTCTAACAGAAGATTTTAGGTTAACACCATAAAGCATAGCTTTGAGTAAAGCACTGACAGAGCAGTCAAAGTCAAAGCAGAGCCGGTGAAATCTACCTGGGTCGAGGTACAGAATGTTATTAGGTATCCAACAACGCAATCGTCCGGAACAAGCTTTCGTTTACTCTCACTGGCGGCGGCGCTACTCTGCGGCTCTACACAGCTACGACTCTGCGACTGCGCGCTACGCTCTAACCTATAGTACACATTGCACAGTATACAACGTGTTCATTGGCACTACTCTGTGGCTCTACACAGCTACGACTCTGCGACTGCGCGCTACGGCGCTACGATACGCTCTAACATACACTACACAGGGTGTTCATTGGCGCTACTCTGCGTCTCTACGCAGCTACGACTCTGCGACTGCGCGCTACGCTACGCTCTAACATACACTACACAGGGTGTACATTAGTACTAATTTGCGTCTCTACGACTCTGCGACTGCGCGCTACGGCGCTACGCTACGCTCTAACCATAGCTCTAACGTACACTACTAGAGTATGTTTTTTTTGTAGTAGGGTGTACATTGGCGCTACTCTACTCTGAGACTGCGCGCTACACTCTAAACACATTACACAGTATACAACGTGTTCATTGGCACTACTCTGCGGCTCTACACAGCTACGACTCTGCGACTGTGCGCTACGCTGACGCTCTAGGCTGTAAGCAGCTACACAGCGCAGCGTACTCTGCGCCTGCGCGCTACGCTCTAACATAGGTCTACAGTATACAAATTACAGTTTACAGTATTATACAAAGTGTACATTGGCGCTACTTTGCATCAATTTTGTGACGTAGCCGATATTGTCTTCATATAAGGAAGTTTAAATTCTAATATTTTGCACAAGTCGTTCTCGGAATTGAGGTATTATCCTAACTAATTGGTTCAGCTGCGCACGTGTGGGTCGTGGGTTCGTCTAGGATAGTGAACAAACTGCGCAGTTTGCAAATCGTATTTTCCCGCAAAATGTAAAGTAAGATCAGCCCGCATGATATATCTTATATGTACTAGCATACATATTTATCCAAGGTTAGACTGGTCAGTTTGTTTTATTTTTTATTGTTCATAACGTAAATCTAAGGGGCGACTTTGCTCAGGGAGAATCTTTTTTTCTATAACTGCCAAATGGTAGCTCATATTATGTTATGATTATTTAAATTTTCTTGTTTGTCAGTAACCGACATGGTAACCATAAGGCTAATATTGAAAATATTATTATTTCAATATTTTTAACTAAAAACGATTATTTCCTAAAAAATAGTCCATTATAAATATGTTTTTATGATAAAACAAAGATATTTTCAATATTTCAAACGAAATCGTTGTTATGTGTCTACGTATATCGTATTAAAGTAAGGATATAAGGATGCAGAGTTCTTATAAATGGAGGCGATTTTCTGGGTTGCCTAACACTAAAGATTTACTAATGTTTTAAGTAAAATCTTTGCAGTCCTTGCCATTTACAGTATGAAACTGTCTTCTTCAGAGGTGACTTAAATGAGGGCTAGTAGGTGTCCTGTATTCAATTAATAAAATATTCATTCCTAACCGTATACAATCGCTTTATTCAGGTCAGTCAAAGTATTTATTGAGCTAGACTAACATGTGGGCATTGCCAAAGTCTTGGCAAAAATTAAATTTATTTACAAATTAAATTGATCATTCAAAATAAAACATAATACACTTGTGTACATGTTGCCCTTCAATATTTAACCAAAACTGAATAAAAGTGACTAAAAAGCCTACGGCGTAACTGTTCAACCGTGCCTAGTTGCTGTAGGGTCTATAGCACGACCAACACCCAGTACCCCAAAATTAATTCGTCTACTGTACTGATTTGTTAATCACCTGCGCATTTACGCCTCGTCCAACGAAAGTGGGTGACTGAAACACCAAACTGACACAACAATAAATTGAGGAGTAATCGAACTTTTAGGGAAATTGTCCATTAAATGATGACAAGTTAAGAATTATATCTCCAGTTAACCAATTATAAAAATTGTATGTAAGATGCGTATTTTTCTTCAGTGCATTCAGGCAAGATAGTAAGTAGTGCAGAGTGGGTTGTCGGCCACTCAAGCCCACTACACGTGCCATGAGACAATATCATCACATGTAATGAATAGCCACGGACAGCTACCGGTCTCAACGTAACAACAAGGTAAGGTGTTAACTGTAGCACACTGGACTGGAACAAAGAACAATAGAGTTGATGAACGTAAATGCACTTAAACTAGTCAAACATTTGCCGATAACAGTCGTGAACCAGTTGGAAACAATACATCATTATCTTAGTCACAACCCTCAAGGCTACGGCTCCAGTCCTCCATATCTTACTTTCAATCGCTGCAGAATTGATAGAATTAGAAAATCAAAGCTCAAATTACCTAGTCCTAATCGTAAACATAAACATGTATATAGTTTGGTAACTTTTGCAAAAGTTTACTACACATTTCCTAATAAAATGTATATTTTGTATACTAATTTTTCAATATTATTTCTACTACGCATCTTGGAAGTCGTGGCATTTAATGTGTTCTACGATTTTGAGATACAAAAGAGGTTTCCACTCCCTTAAACACCCAATAAGAGTACACTGATTAATTATATTAAGTTACTTGGAAAACATAAGATATCAATGAAACAGGGATTGTTGAAAAAGACCATTTGAAACATAAAATACCCCCGCTGCAGCAAACCTGCCGACTAAGCGAATTTTCATTTGCCTGGATTGATTTTCAATTAATCTATTAAATTAACATTAATGTTTAACGAGTACCTAGGTTAGCTGGTACAGGGAAAATAATTAAGTGTGTTTTTTTATTAAAATATCAAATGCTTAGTATGAAATAAATAAATCGGCCAAGTTTGATCAAAATATATCTATAAACAAGCCAACTACAACATATTTTCTTCGTAACTAAACATCGTACAAAAACACTTTGATATACTAAATTATTTGTTTTTTAAGCTCTTAATTGAAAAATTTTGTGTTTTAAGGTTAAAAAATGAGAAAACCCCATTTTTACCCCATAAAACCGCGCCCCGTTAAACCCCGTTCCCATGGTCCGATCATGCTGGTTCGCGAACTCATTCAGGTTTATCCTGCCTTACACCTTCAAACCAAATTTTATCAAAATCGGACAAAAAATACTCAAGTTATCGTCCGGATGGACAAATATATATACAATATATATGTACATTACAATATATATACACATATACAAATTTGAACGAATGGTGTTTTTGGCCTCTGGGGACATAAAAATGAAAAAGTAAATCGGTCCCGAGCCTAGGTCTTACCATGAGACCTACGGTAATAACTACTTCCCTATAGGGAAATTCGCTAATAAAAATAGCTGCTGAAACAGTGATTTTGTGAAATTTAAAACACAAGTACTGTTATTAGATACATTCATTTGGTTACTAATGATGAATAAACGTCTTTAAGTCCTGACACGAGTTTAAAGGGAATTTTCAATATGGTTTACCGTGTTTGTATTGCTGTTACACTCGTTCAGGGTGAGAAAAACAATCCTTGGAAACTATCAGGAAACTAAGCAAATATTAATGTTATACATTTCTAGGAAAATATATCCATATTGGTATTTAATACAATCAAAGTTATATCTAAGTTATAACATATTTTTTCGCCCGTTTTACTTAACCGATTTTCCCGATTGAGGTGTCATTTGACAGCTTATAGTCTAGTGCCGGGTCGAATGGTAAGTAATAAGGTATACTAGTTTTCACTAGGGCGTTGCTCCCCAAGCTTTTGATTTATTTATAAAGAGTGTTTGCAAATGACCAGCGCTGCTGACAAAATTTCTGTATAACGGGCACAAATAAATGTGAATTGTAATTTAACAGCCTATTGCCTTCAGTTGGTTTTTAACTATAGTCGGATTGTAAACAAAAGACGAAACCATTTGTAATGGATTTTAAATAGGTCTCTTTTATTGACCTGATTCTTTAAACTAATCTGGTATACGAGTATTAATTCGGTGAAATTCATGGGCGCCCGCAGGATTTGGAACAGGGGGGTGCAATATATATTATGTCTAACAACCATCCGGGGGTTTCAGGGCCTACCCTGGAAAAATTTCTGAATTTCTGGATATAGTGTTTTAAAACGTATTTTTACACTATTTTGTAACACATAGAACCAAACAAAACAAAATAGTATATTGTGCATCAAGGAGAGCAAGTCATAGTTTTTATGCCGACATTAAAAATTCATTTAAGCTATTTTAAGTTATTATGTATAATTTATATGGTTAAATCCACAAGCCAAACAATTATAAGAAAAATAAATTTACAGTCGAATAAAGCCTAGATAATAGCCAAGAAAGTTTATGTTTTGTCTTCTGAATAGTTTTGTTAAAGTATAAAATAATGATAGATCTGTGAGTCAGCTACCTATTCGATTTAAAAGACAATGTAAAACATTTTTCAGACATGACCATTATGAGCGTACTTTATAAATTCCTTAAAACCCAAGTGGTTACAGATTATTATGGGTATTTTTTAGCCAGGGGTGCAAGCGCACCCCCTTGAACCCCCTGTGGGCGACCATGGTGAAATTACATCATATTATTCGAACAAATTTTGTCCAAATTAGGAATTTACAACGCATATTTTGTCAAGCGTTATTATTTTATACATTATTACACGTCGATTAAATTCTACCATTTAAACTGGAAAGAGTAGAAATCCTCGTAGAGAACCATCCCTGTCCTAGTCGATTTATTATTATTATTTTGAGAAACTGTGATATATGCTTTCAATATAACCAACAACAAGTTGTAAACTTATAGTGAGACACAAGTGATATAATTTTCTTCGAAGTTAGCATTGTGCATTGTGCAATAAAAGCCTAAACGACTTATTGTTTACACAGCACAAAGATTTAAACACTTGTACAATCAACCAAAATGTTCTATACGATTATACGATTGTATGAATCATCGATGTTATGTTATATACATCGATGGTATGAATGGTCACTGTTCTTTTAAATCAAACTAAGGAACATATTTATTAATATAACGAATTTATTAATTTTCTTGGATGGCTTTCCGACCCTCTGAACTTCATTTACAGTATTCGTATTATTTGCTATCTAATACAAGCTTTTGCTCCCTATATATGTCTTATCTGGTTTAAAAGAAAAGTCGACCTCAGGGATTCGCCTCATTGAGTTTTAAAATTTCCATTTAAAATTGATTGCGTTGCATGGTCCTATTAAATCATAAGATTCCGTGGTATTTTGGGTATCAAAAATTTCAAACAGAAAACAAATAACGGGAATGTTTAGGCCTATATGCACCTTTTTTGTAAACTTCAATATAAAGTTTTATATAGATAATATTATGTTGGATTTCGACTTGGACTCTCTAATATTAAATACCCCCGCCGTAGCAAACCTGGCGACTAAGCGAATTTCCATTTACCTGGATTGATTTTCAATTAATCTATTAAATTAAAATTCATGTTTAACGAGTACCTAGGTTTGCTGCTACAAGGAAACTAATAAAGTGTGTTTTTATTAAAATATTAATTAATAGCTTAGTATAAAATATATAAATCTGCCAAGTTTGATCAAAATATATCCATTAACAAGCCAACAACAAAATTTTACAATATTCATTCTCTAATCTAGAATCTGACTAAAATTACTCAAGTTATCGTCTTCACGGACACACATATATATACCTATACATAATAAAAATTTGATCGAATAGTGTTTTTGGCCTCTGGGGACATCAAAATGAAAAAATAAATCGGTTCCGGGCCTAGGTCTTACCATGAAACCTACAGTAATAGCTACTTCCCTATAGGGAAATTCGCTAAAACGTTAATTTGTAATATGATGTTTTACGAATTATATTTATTAACAGTTATAATACTAGTAGCTTCTAGCTTCAGTCAAGCTCTCCAACGGCAGAGCTGATACAGTAGTACAAACTAACTTAATTTTACTTAGATTGTACCGGGAGAGATGTTTCGCAGATTAGTCCACAATAGTCAATATATCCATGATGAAAGGTTGGGTGAAAAACATCTTGGAACTAAACACAAACGTGTTTTAACTTTAAATATATATTAGTTTGAGGTCGGTATGTTGTTTTATTAAAATTTTAAGCTACTTTAATGGGGAAATTTAATCAACCTTTAGAGTAAAACTGGCTCAAAACAACTTTGGGAAAAGCGGAGGATTTCTAGTTTGCAAATAAATTCACTAGATCTACCAACTACAGAAATAAGGCATGGTGAAAAACAATAAGCCTAAATTTAGAGTTGTGATGCACTTCGTCTTTTCGGGAAACACCTTGTTGGAGCATGTTGGTAAAAAATGTGCTAATGTAACTACTACCAGCATTGACTATATTTATCGTATATTATATTATATATCGTCAGTGCTACTACTTGAACGAGTTTATTTTTATTTAAAAACGAACCAGAAAAATATACGATGTTAGAAGACCAATCTGAGATAAATATTCAAACACCATCCAATGAAATAGATTAGGCCTCTAATTATTGAAAGTCTGTATCGCTGTTTGGATGTGACGTTTACATCTAACTTGCAGAGATGAAGAGTTACCAATAGCAGGATTTATAGGCCGGTGACTCAACTTGTTCAAACACAGTACTTATCTCTGTAAACTACAAATAAACGAGGTGACACAAACAAGAGGGATTATTTCACCGTTATAGCGGCACACTTACGTCCGTCCGTACTCGTACTTTCGACAGTGACTTATCGGCCCTACTCTCGTTAGGATATAGCTTATCACTTTTTTGTTTAATTTCACGTAAAAAATTCGTAAGTAATTAATTCCGTTAAGTTCGCCACTTACAGTAAAATTTGGAAGAATTTTACTTGGCTAAAAGTTCAAAAAATGTCTATGCTTGGGCATGTTTGAACTGATTTTTCAGTAAAAAAAAAAAATTTTAATGAGATTATGATACACAATAGTAATATGTAGATACTGTACATTTAAATCGAAACAGTCCTATGCAGCTAAAACTATTAGGACTACCTCGATCATATAAAATACTGAAATTTATAATGTTGGAATATTGTAATGCCTCAAATGCATCTTTAATTCACTATACACAACTGTGTAACAACGTAAAAACTTGCCAACGAAAGATTGATAGTAGGCATTGTGCTTTGGTAGGACTGCTGTAGATTAATTCTTAAGTTTCTGGAATTGTTTATAAGATAGCAATATCCTTGGCAATTTATTCGGGCTGAGGACCTACGTACCTTATAATGTGTCCTTTGACAAAACGATGTCTGTAATTCAATAATGCCCTTCTACATCGACAAACCTACATTATCATTTTATGTTAATTACATCAAAAGTCCGCAAAGTACCTGTATCATGAGAGGGACATTTGTAAGGTCGAAGGAAATGCAGGGCCGATGGTAGGCGCAACTCGCGAGTCTGCGTGAAAGGACCTGACAACTTTCAGTTCGCACGGCAACCACATATTAGCTCTTCTATTCACAATGCCATTGTTTTGGCCGATAGAAAGCACTCGGAATAGACATTTTCTCCAGGAATCGGCGAGAAATCTATTGTTTAACGGAGTAGTGTGACAGAAAGCGACATTGAAGCGGATACCGAGGACCAGACCGTGATCGGACAAGACGGTCTACAGTCTACATCGCAGACAAGAGAAGACATTCGGCCAAAACTGTTGGAACCAACGCATAGTGAGAGTAATATCAATATACCACAACTACCCTCTAACAATAGTGAGTAGTGAACGTACCTTTTGAAGGAGAAAGAATACGCAATCGTAGTAGCCGTCGAGTCGCGTTGCAATGCAGGCCACAACTATCAACCATCAACCAGTATCAGCGCAGCGATGTAGGGGATCAGCTGGTTGGCAAGGCAGGGGAAAGAGGGGGTATGAGGTGGGGGCTCTGAACAGGTGACCAGAGCGAGGGGGAGGGAGAGAGATGGCTTGCGAACATTGAACACCGCGACCTGCGCGCCTCCTTGCATCTTGAACTAGGATCAGGATCAGAGGGACCAGGACATCCCACAATCTACATCTTGTCCAATCAGTTGAAATCAAAAACAACTTAAATACTTCGCTTAATCATTACATTGCTGCAACACGTTGAAAACAATCCAATATAGTAAACTTTTAAACTTCTTTGGTGACGCCACCTCTATAAAACATGTTTAAATTCGAAACACAACATATACTCTTGGTATCAGTTAGTAAATTCCACACCTGTTCGTAGGTTAAAAATGGAAAATTCCATTATACAGGTGTCCAGCCAGCTCAAAGATTTCCAGCCTTAAAAGAGGACTATCCATAAACACCAACCACAATTAATTGTTATCATTGTGGTTGGTGTTTATGAATACTGTAGTCCTCTTAAGGAACATCTTCTGTGGCTAGCTAAATTTTAAGATGCATATAATTTTTTCGTTTTCCTTCAAACATTCAATTATTTGTCTGTCTGTTTAAACGTTCTATAGGACCCCGTGGTCGCTGATAAGACCTTAATGGCGCTAATGCATTTTGCTATAGGTGCCGTTAATGGCATCTTAGAATTTTACAAGATAAGTTAACACAATATTATTCTTAGATATTTTTACTAAATTTAAATTTTTTAGGATACTTAATTGGTGTTCTTAATTGGGATGCTCAATTGAGCCGTGTACGTCGTCGTGCGTGTGGCCGAGCGAGAATTTCTTGTCAACTCAATGTATCCGTGAGTGTATTTGACGACGAGAAAATGTTCAAATAATTTTATGTCAGACGACGAGGGCTTGAAAATGAAACAACTGTTTCGAAACTAGTCGCCCGAGACTAAACTAGAATTGACGACACTTGAGCCTTATATCCGTTACCAACTCACCTATTTTATCAAACAATATGTTTTTATATTCACAGAAACTGATCAGATCTATAAATATTTAGATTATAAGAAGGAATTATATTAATTATCGATAAACATAATTTTAAATCTGGTGTAGGCCTATTAATATCATATGAAAATGCATGAACCACAGACGATTTTAGGGGTATTTTTTTTAGAACCAATATGGTTTCAAAGACATATGCTTTTAAAGAAATCTGTTAGTGTTGTTTGTTGTACTTATTTTAAATAACACAAACAACACATCTTTAAAAAACAAAAAACAAACAAACGACAAACCAAAATAACAAACACAACTGCTGTATAAAGATTCATAAAATAGTCTTAAAAGATTGGGGTGTATTGCATTCTTTAGAATTTTTTAAAACTCTGACTATGTAATACTCTGGATATTACAAAAATCAAATTTTATGAACTCGCAAAAAATTTAAAGAGACAGTACATGGTTATTAAAAAATAAAGGTGCAAAACTACACGTTTGGTACGTCTGTTTCCATGATTTCAAATAGGTGATTTGTCACACTATAATGGAAAGGGCGTGTTTATAAGTTTGTTTGGACAAGGTTGTGTTATATCTCAGTTCCTTAAATGAGTAACACGCAGCCTGTTAACAAAATCGATCAATAGTAACAAGAATTGAAGCTATAATGGGACAATCTGTGCGCTTTGGCTTGTCCGTAAGCTTCAATGCTTGTAATAAATAACTGTAGTTCGTACGGAGTTCGTCTCAAACGCTTGCGTAAACCCGAGGACTGCACTGATGCAATATGTAAAGTTCCCTAAAAGCACAAGCTTTGGGTTTGACTGTTAAGGTTTTTGGACACCTCCACAGGGGGTAGCGGATTTTTATCCCCCTGGAATTTTATCCCCTGGGCAAACGTGACGTCACTAACCAGGGGGTAAAATTCCGGCCGCGAACTTTTGAGTTTCGCGACATCAGCTCGATGAATTAAACGCGGAATTGAACGTATATTTTCACAGTTGTGAATTTAATCAGAACACGTCAAATTATAAAAACCTAGAGTATACGAGCCGGAATTTTACCCCCAGACTTTTACCCCCTTCATGAGGTCAGCTCAAAATGTACGGCCCGGATTTTTACCCCCTGGCCAGATATATAAATTAATGAGAATGGTTAATTCTCTTCATTCAGTTTTAATTTAATAGTAAACATTTTATTGTTTTATTGTGGCCTATCTTAATTTATTCGTAACAACAACTAATCAAACAGGGATTAATTTAATTTAATTTTATTATATTTTTAATTTTGAGATTCGTATCAGGATTCGATCATTGAAGCCAACTGTTGGTTAATATGATCAGAATTAAACAGCGAATTCTGTTTACTTAGATGAGATTACAAAATAAATAAATAAAGATAAGCTACTTAATAATAAAATGTTTACAATTAAATAAATACCCCCGCCGCAGCAAACCTGCCGTCTAAGCGAATTTCCATTTGGCTGAATTGATTTTCAATTGATCTATTTAAATAACATTAGGTTTAACGAGTACCTAGGTTTGCTGCTACAAGGAAACTAATAAAGTGTGTGTTTTAAGTAAAATAATTATTGCTTAGTAGAAAATGAATATATTTGCCAAGTTTGAACAAAAGATATCCATAAACAAGCAAACTATAACATTTTACAATATTCTCAATAAGAATAACATGGGAATTTTAAATTTACAATTTTTTTTTAGTTTTCTCCGTAACCAATAACCGTACAAAAACACTTTTATATACTGAATTGTTTGTTTTTTAAGCTCTTTAAGAAGGTTTAGAGAAAAATTGGGAAATTTTGTGTTTTGAGGGTCAAAAGTGAGAAAAACCAATTTTTACCCCATAAAACCCTGTTCCCATGGTCCGATCATGCTGGATCGCGAACTCATTCAAGTTTATCCCGCCTTACACCTTCAAACCAAATTTCATCAAAATCGGATAAAAATTACTCATGTTATCGTGTTCACGGACACATATATATATAAATCTATATATATATCTATATATATATATATATATATACATATATAAAAATTTGAACGAATGGTGTTTTTGGCCTCTGGGGACATCAAAATGAAAAAGTAAATCGGTCCCGGGCATAAGTCTTACCATGAGACCTACGGTAATAGCTACTTCCCTATAGGGAAATTCGCTAAAATAGAAATAAGAAAATCAATCATTCTTAATAATTTCCATATCCGGCCAGGACTATCCGGGGGCTAAAATTCCGGCGACCCCTCCACAGCGTTACTCCAGAACGGCCCGAACTCTTCCCGGCACACAAATATCCAGTTGTCTTGAATTGTCTCATCCAACGAGCTGATCAGACCCGGTTAGAATCCTCCTTCCTAAACTTGGTCCGAAAAAACCGCCGAACACTTACAATAACATTAGTGTAAGTGAATTCTAACGCATAAAATGCTTTTTCTTGTTTTGTAGTAGCCATTTGTTGGCAGACTTTTGTGGTACTCACCTAAGCAACGGAGACAAAAACTTTGCTTCTGTTGTAAGCCTTTTAAATGTATATTATAGAAAAATGCAAAGCATTTTCAAGATGAAAGATAAGACAATCGTAAATTTATTGTTAGAATATGAGCGAGCTTAGATAAAGAACCGTTTTGATGAAAGATGAATGTAAAACAATTGGCTAAAATATTCAACCAAACAAGGCAAATTTAGTTAACAAAATTAATGTCAGTGATGAAATAGATACTATTTCTGGAAAATGTGAGGAACATGTGACTGAGCTTATAAACAATTACAAATGTTTATATTCCCATTCATTTTGATGGACGAAGCCAATAAATCACTCAAAATCAAAATAATTCACTTCACTGCAAAGACTCTTTGAATAATTTAGCTCATATTAGCCAGAAAGAAACATAGCAAATATTTGTATTGAATACACAATAGTGGAGAGAATGGCAGGACAATTCAATAAACTATAACTCAATGCGGAGAAAGTGGTAGTCACACAATTTTTTTTAACCATACTTAATTTTTTTTATTTGAAATTCCGAATGATTCAGAAAAAGTAAGGTTTAAAATCAATAAAAAGACAGAATGTGAAGATGAATTATAGAGGGTGAGTCTTCTAAGATGTCCCAAACAGATTACAGGCGAACGGCTTGACATACAGAGATGAATCAAAACTTTTCCCTACTAACTAATACCCAAGGAACAACGTAAAAATATTTTTGCCATTTTTAAAATACAGGGTGTTCGAGAAACTGGGGGTCATGGGTTCGAATCTCAGAGTTTTCAAATGTAAACATATGTCATGTTGTGTATCATGTTAAATCTCTAGACTATAGGACCAATTTAGTGGAAACAGAACTCCTTAATCTTCATCCGTTTCAAAATGGCAGCCATTTATATGGAAAATATTGATATTTATAGAATAGGTACCCTGTATCTTGGAAACCACTAAACCTGTTTTTGTTCTGTTTGAAAATTCTTAATCCTCGTTCGAGTTCAGCTTTAATTTGATATGTGACATGTCAACATTTTAAAAACTAAATATTTTTACAATGATTTAATTTTGTTTGATAGTGGTAGCATAGATTAAACATACTCCCTAAGGGAGTATGCTTAATCTATGGTGGTAGCCATGAAAATGAAAATTTTTAAACGGCAACATATGTCAAATGGCGTATGATTTTGAAGGTCTTGCAAAACCAAACCACTTTTAAATTTAAACCCACCGTCTATCTTTGTTATTTTTATAGTTATTAACTAAAAACTCCAATTGCCCATATAAATCTCATGTTAATTGTGCAGTACTGTATTGAATAGTGTATCTGCATCCACTAATCTACAGTACTGCACGTTTAACATGGGTTTTATATGGACCATTTGAGTTTTCGGTTCATTACTAGAAAACTATCATATTTTTTCAAACCAAGTAAGATTACGCTTTTAAATTACCATTTTTAATTTCTGATTTCCAATTTTTAGTAAATTTCTTCAATACGTTTTGTCAAAGTGGGATAAGAATTAGGATCCCTTTAATGAGGACTTTTAATTGTTAAAATTATTTCCTTTCCCCCTCCAGATGCATTATCTAATGGTCCCGAGCATACAGACAGAAAAAATAAAATCCATGCCTCACCCAACCAAAGCTCTGAAAATTTGTCCACACAATTTTTATGAGTTATTGAGTTGTCATTGGTCAAGGTTTTCTAATTTCTTATTGGTCATTAGTTGGACCGCTTTTGTTTTATCGGTTGCATATCTAACTGGTAATTTTCACAATAAGCTACTTTTCCTAACTTAAATTAAATATGAAAATTTGTAATTGTAAAAAAAATATTAACAGTACATTTAAGAGAAATATAGGATTCGAGTATCCATGGCTTCTTTGATTGAGATGTCATGGAGAAAATCACAAATGTAGATTCATGTTAATGTCATATGTCAAGATAATTAATATCTGTAGCTAACATTTAACCAGCTGGCAGATGTTTAGTCTCCAGAGGTCAAATATCTCTGATAACAAAACTCCTCCTATTTATAAATTGTAACATAAAACCTCCTATCTTAGATATTCAACTTTAATCAATACGATATGATAATTTTATAGTTAACAAACAAGGTCAAACACTACTAATTGTGTGATATTTTAAAAATTAAGAGTGCAGTTAAATTGACACCGAATCAATTTGAATATAAATCTGATTAAGCAATATTTGTTATAAAACAGAACTATTGCAAATATAGCCACAATCGTGTAGGTTTTTCACTTGGTAATGATGGCACAGGCTATTAAAACTAATACCCCCCCCCACCCCAGCAAACCTGCAGAAAGAGTTGGACTTATTTCCTTCATATCACATATTTCCCTTTTACATTAGGTATAATGAGAACAGAACTTATGTTTGCTGCTACGGAGAAAGAGTTTTTTTTTTATGACAATACATATGAAAAAATAAATTTGCCAAATTTGATAATATAACCCCAAAAAAAAGCAAACTAAAACAGTTCAATAAGAATTACATGAGGATTTTAAATGTCAGTTTTTTTTTAGTTTTCTCCATTTAACCTTTAATATTACATCAACACTTAAATGTCCACAATTTTTTTTAAGCTCTACATGATGGCCGTAAAGAAGACTAAGCATTTTCTTCTTTTAAAGGTAACTTAAGATTTTAAAAAAATGGAAAAATTTCAAAACTCCATAACACCCTTTGCAAACTTATTCGAGATTATCCATCCCTACACATTGTTACTATCAACGATGTGTCATGTTTAATTTAAATTGGGCCAAAATAACTCGAGTCATTCTGTTGACTGATATATATTAGCCTATTTTTTCACTTTTATTTATAAGTTTATATAATATTCTCTGGAAAAATGAGATGGTAAATCAGTTTCGAGTCTAGCTTTTACCATGCCACCTACTAGGTAATAGCTTCAACCCAATAGGATAAATGCGCTAAAACTAACAAGAATATTAATTGCTCTTATCTTAGCCTTAATCATAATGCAACACAGGACCTAATGATGGGAAGTGAGTTCAATAGTGAATTATAATTGTGTTCATAATAAGTGATGTCCGTTGATGAAAAGGCAGAAGAAACAGGGAAGCCTGAGAGTTGAGGTAATTACAAATAACCTTCACTGGCCTCTGTAACCATCTGGCAAAAATAATTCCTACAACTGACAATCAAATTGTATCATGTCTTCTCTAATGACTTCTGCGCCTTTCTGGTGATAGTTTTCACTTTCTGATTATACCCAGACTCATATTGTTTGACTAACAAGACTTTCTTAGGTTTTTATTATGTTTCAAAACGTTGTAGAGCACACATTGATTTTAAAATATGTATAGCTGACAAAAAAATTATATTTGAGGTGAGAAAAATTATCATATTACATTTAAAAGGAGGAGGTTCTTGGATACAGGGAAAGATATCCTAGCTTCCAAGACTAAACTTTCCAGATAGGTGGGCAAACAACTTAAGACGGGTTTTGAACCATTGGGTATTACACATTGGTAGCTTAAGCAATCGGTGATTGTTAAGATTTGAACTCATGACTCATGAACCTTAACCACTAAGGCAGCTATGCAAATAAATGTGTGGTAAACATAAATAATACTGCAAGTGTACTGGTACTAAAAAATCATGAAACAAAGAAAATACAAGAACAAAATTACAAAAAGATGACTGAGTTGAAACACATAGGATAGTTTCCTGTTAAACAAAAACAGAGTAAATAATCTGTTCAAAACTTTTAAACAGACGGGCAAATTTAAAAGATGTCGTACTAATTTTTCGTAATAAAAATTTTAATAGAAAATATTAACAGATTGAGAAGTTATAAACAATTACTAAAATTTGTGTGCTTTATAGTTTTGAGAACTAAAGCAAAAATCCTTTAGTAGGGAGTTAATTTATAACTTTTCATAACTACTTTTTTTCTTTTTAGCGAATTTTCTATACAGGTAATGTTGGCAAATATCCCATTTAGGGAATAAGATATTACCGTAGAACTCATGGTAAGACCTAGATCCTGGACCACTTTACTTTTTTGTTACTTACTTACTTTCCGTGTCCGGAAATCAGACTTCGCTTTTCCAAATATTAGCTACCGATATGGCTTTGTCATTCGCATGTAAAAGACCATCTAATGTGCAAGACTGGTCTAGGAGTGGGCAGATCAGCAGATGGCCAGGATCCTGAACAGCACCACACGCGCACAAGATGTTTTCTTCGTCTGGTAAGAGACCCCATTTCTGCATGTTTGTCTTGCATTTTGGTACCTCGACCCTAATTCGATTTAGGGTCTTCCTCACCGTGTAATGAAGGCCTCCACCAGGAGCCAGTTCCTCCCTGGCTGGTATGAGAAGGTTAGTCAACGTGGCCTCCCACCTTGCCACCCGATTGCTTGAGAGTAATCCATCCAGGACTCGTGTCCATAATAAAATGCTCTTTCTGGACCGAAGCCGTCGCTCTGCAGGTTGGTGGCCGTGTAATGGGTGACGAGGGTCTGTCTCTTGCTTAGTCCTTTCTGCGTCGGCAGCGACATCACGTCGGATTGATGGAGGGGCGATCCCTATGATAGGATAGAGTTTGTGTACTGGGGTTGGTTTCAAACACCCAGTTACAATCCCAGCCTTTTGTTGACTGCAATGTCAACCATTTTTGCATGTGACAATGCATTCCATACTGGTGCAGCGTAGCCTACTCCGCAGCCGACACACTGATCGCTAAAGCTGAGGTTCTGAGGACATTAGGGTTAGCACCCCAGCATCTGCTGGTGAGCTTCCTGATGACTTTTTTGTTCTGATGCACCGAGAGGCCAACAACCCATTCAAATTCATATATAAATATATATGTTCGTTAGCACAATAACTCGAGTAAAAATCATCCGATTTTCACTAAATTTGGTACAAACATGTAAACCTAGGTCTATTTTAATAAATTTGCGAACCATCATTATTAGACTAAGAGATTGATTGTCCCCATTTTCAACACTCAAAACTAAACATTTTGCAATTTCTTTCCAAACCATTTTATAGAGCTTAAAAAAAAAATTATAGGTAATTAATTTAGTATATGAGTGAAAATTTAAAAACGTACGTTTTCAGGAAAAGCACTTTGCAAATTGTTTCCCCTTTATTCAAAACTTTTATTATTATTTTTATTTCATTAACATTTGAAGTTTCATAAAATGTCGATGGTAACGCAATATCTTTGGTATTTTTTTTTTTTAAAGAGCATCTTTAGTAGAAAAACACAAAATCCTGTCACGACCATAACAGACGTTTAAATGAATATTAAAAATAGTTAATATTATTTTTATAACTATGTTTTGCTATAAACTAATTTACTTTTATGACCATTATACAATAAAAAAGTCACTGAGCTTTTGGTATGTTTGGTCTTTCTAGAAAAAATAAAAAAACTCAAAAAATTTAAAAAAAAAGCCAATAACATCTTTTTAAGTTTGTATAACTCCGAAAAAAACTTACCTGAGACCCGAAAAATCGTTATGTTTGTATAGAGGTGTGCTTCTTTTGTGTATAAAACATTGAAATATGACAATATTTTAATTTTATGATAGAAATCATAAACGTGATGGTCAGGGACAAGCGGTACAGTCGTGAATTTTCTGAAATAATCTAAATCTTTCTAAACAATCCTTCAATTATACTGTTAGTTATAATGAAAATAAGTGTTTCAATTGGACTAAACTGTTAAAATTACAATTATATTAAAGTTATTGTCACGACCAAACACACTATAATCCATAAGGCTGGATTGGTCGTGAAAAAACCGCGATGGTCGTGAAACTTTGGTCGTGAAATTACGTGTTATTTGGCTCTGTTCTGGCGGTAGCCCTGCACCTCATGTTCAAGGATACAAAGTGAACTTCTAGGTTAATCTAGCAATTGAAATATCTTATAAACAAAAATTAACACCATGTCTACTTCATCGAATGACTACGTACGGTCATGGACACACCAAAATTACAAAAAACACAATCTTTCCTTTATTAATCTTGTAATTCCTCCTTTCAACTCGAAACAACCGGCATTACAATCCTGACGTACAGCCCGAACTAGTCTCTAAAACCAACTGACTCCATCGACGCCAGGCTTGCCACTGTCGTGCTCCAAAGTTGAAATTTTTTCCCAAATGGTCGTGACGCCAAATCGAGGGACAGACTTATTTTGTCATGGTAGCCAGTTTGCAATGACAATAAAATTATAATATGCTCCTTTTTTGTAAGTTTAATAACCATTGATGACATAAAAATATGGCTTTATATATTTCGGCATGAATAATTAGTCCAAAAACAGCGTGAAAGTTGGAAAATGTACCCTAGGGACACGTCATGGTCGTGAATTTCGAGACTTTAAAAATACGAAAAAATACCTAGAACCTATTTAAAACCAAATAAATGTGTGTAACATGTTGCCCCCATCCCAAAAAATATTAAAACACATAATAATAAACTACAAATCCAGTATCTACGAAGTAAAAGGCCAGGGACATGAAAACGTACGTTTTTAAATTTTCACTCATATGTGCTCCAATTTGTGCGCTAAACGGTTACGAAGGAAATTCCAAAGAACTATAAAGTTGAAATTTCCATGTCTTATGGACCTTAAATAAACTGTTGTAGTTTGATTGATTATGGATAGGTATATATTTTGAATACCGTACATTCAGTAAATTAATTTATTTGTTTCATACCAAGCTAATACAATTTCATTAAAACACACTTAATTCCCACTCCTTATAGTGGCAACCCTAAATATCCTTTAAAGCTGATGTTACATAAAAATAAGGAATATATTTGACATGTTTAAGGAAATATTTTAGTGAAAATCTGATTAGTCAAATGGAAATGTTCGTAGTCTCCAAGTTTGCTGCAGCGAGGGTTCTTTTCTTGAGATAGGCTATACTTAATGTTCATCAATTAACCGAAAAGTTGGAACATACTATGAAACTTACATATATATATAGGCCTACCTTGGTTACTACAACAACAACTATCAAATTGTGGTACCTAGCAATTAAGTAGGCCTACTGTATTCTTATTCTCGTGGCTAACATGAATTTGGTGTTGATTATATTGCAGTTTACATATGGAACTGAATCTCCCTTTAAAAGAAGTATCTACACAAAGGTGGATCGGGAATTATCATAGACTTTCCCATGCTATATATTACAAAACAGGTTTGCCAAATATTTTGCCCATTAAATATAGCAATATTGTCTACGTTTACTTTGTTGATTAGGTTTAGTTGAATGATGGTTTGCGACTAAACTTTACTGAATGCCAGAAAGTACCCAGGCTGGTAGTGTCTACAAGCGAGAGACTGTTAGGCCATCCACCAGCCCTATTGACTAAAGCTAACACTTGGCACCTCTTATGGAAGCAACGGACTGTGTTGTGCAGTGGAAGAATTTCGACTACTCCAGCAAAACATTATTCGCATGTTAGCTTATGGAAATAAGCACGCTTGGCAACACTCGTGAAGTGGCAGTTGAAGAGTCCTCCTCGAACCCCCCTGGGGGTGGATTCAGAAAGGATATTTCATGTTTCAGCAAACCTCACCTCAAGTTTCTAGGTGTGTGTAGGTTTGCAATAGCAGAAACGGGAAAAAATTATTGGACGACACTACTCTTTGTGTACTTTTGGATCAACTCATGTGTTTTTGGATGGTCTTGTTCAGTTCCGACAGTCCCCACTTTGTATATAGGCTGAATGGACTATAGCCCAGGGTGCCAAATTATCTTTACAATTTTGTTTTGATTAGTTATAATTTATCTGCAGGTTTGTGCGGCAGGGGTATTTCTTTTTCATTAACAAAATTTCCTATATTTAAACTTGAATATATCCTACCTTTGACCACTGGCCTTCGATCAGACTCAACCACCTACACCACTTGCACACTTGTTTAGCAACACTAGTCAACCAAAAGCCCAGTCCTAGCGTAGGCTAGTTCTAAACTGGACTTCCGGGTTGTAACTTAGCACATTTCAGGTGTTATGTAGTGTACACATTGAAGCTTAAATGGTTTTTTAATACAGCTGCATACAGTTCATCCTTTAGTTGCTATGGTAGCAACAAATTTTGGTTGCTAATGGGAGCTTCCCTTATATGGCTTGAGACAAAAACTAATTGTAACTAGGCTACAGAAACCAAGTATGTTATGCAGATGTTTAAAAATGTGTTGTGCTACCTCCTAATACTATTGCATGTCCTGTCAGTTGGCTTAAAGTAGGCCTACCCTAATTTTAGGTTAAGTAGGTTGAGTTTAAAAGACTGTTAATAGACCAGGTTATATAATTATGCAATTTTGTATTTCAAAACCAACTTAAAACAGTGTTCCTACTTTAGCAAATTCAAATTTAAGCTATTGGCTATTCATGTATTTTCCATTACACATTTATTATTAATTAATGTAGGCAATATATTTAAATTTGGTGCTCAGATACAATTTGTAAATAATTACAAACTGTACTTAACCGACTTTTTGGTACATTGTTTGTACATACATTTTAAGTGCAAAGAGTTACCTGGTGACATTAGGTAGCCTAACTTAGTATGAAAACTCTTACCTGAAATCAAACTTTTATGAATAAACCTTCGGGAGTTGACAGAGAGTAGATTTCCTAGTCAGATGATGAACACTTAGTTTTCAGGATGACGTATAACAATGTGCATATTGACAATAACACTAACAAAAGGAGACTTGGACTTTAAGTGATGAGTTTGACAGTGACAGTTGCAAAGCAGAACACAGTTTAGAAGTTCAACAAGAAGAAACGTCAAATAGCGACACACTTTTGACTAGGGAAATTTGACAATAGAGAATAGACGACAGCAGCAGTGATGCCAAAAGAGTAGATAACATTATTTGTCAATATTCTTAAAATGTATACAAATAAATATGTATATACCTTTGGAATAATAACCTATAAGGAATGTGTATTTAAGGGCTAGTCCCGTAATTTTGACATCCATTAACGTCAAAATTCCATGTCGACGCTATGCGATATCGACCTTGTGGGACGTGACGCAATATATTCCGACTTTGTCGGACACTGATGCATAATCCATGTGTTCAATTGTTCAATTAAGTACGATGTTAACTATTTGGGAACACGCGGTATTAAAAACCCCCATTGAAACTACTCGAGGATCTATTATATTACTTATATTAGTTTAAAAGGAGGTAATATTTTTTGTGAAAGTAAGAAAAAGTCAAAACTAGATTCTATGCAATTTTTCCCCTCTCTGAAATCTTGTTTAAATCTCGGTAATTACAGTACCTACATATTTGCTATTTGCTGTTTAATTTTTCATGCATTTTGTTTTATATTCTATTACACGTTTCGATACTAGAAAAATGCATGTATTTGGACGATCGCGATCTTGTTAAAACTAGCACCATGCCAAAAATTAGTAATTTTAAAGACGATACCGCTTAAACCACAAACCGAATTGTTAGTGTGTGATTAAATGCATTAAAATGATTAATTGACCATTTCCTCTCCACAATAATTAGTTGGAGGACACTTGTAACCAACAAGTTCCTAAATCTCAAGCTATTTTATAAATGAACTATAACTATGGCTTTTTGGAACGGGAATACAACCTTAGTATCTCATCCAATCTAAGTACTAAATCTAAGAAGTATCCACCAACCCTAACCCAAAAACCTATAAGATTATATATTTTTGTAGATATCCCTGGTCAATCATCGCTACTGTAATGACCCAGCCATTGCACTTGATTGTATAATGTAGCATTCATATCCATTGAAATAAATAAATAAACCTACACTTCACATCTCTGAAAATCATCACTCATTAAATCAACGGAATAGAGCACCAAATTCCAAACAGCATTAACATGAAACTTAAGAACGATGGGCGGCTAATAAGTGAATAAGAAACCTCATTACCTACAACCTACAAGTAAGTAAGTTGCAGATTAAATAAGTTAAGGCATAGACTAACGAACACAAAGGGCCGAGTATGTCACTAAAGGAGTATATTTAATCTATGGTAAATACTTGAATACTGCATCGGTGACCGACAAAGTCAAGATTATAATTTCTGTTACCAATGTTGCTCTGCTCCTGCCATAGATTTAAGTTACTGTAGTTGTTAAGTTTTCTGTTAAAATGCATGTTGTTACCACATAGGCTTTTGATGTTTTGAATCCACATTGTAAATTGGTGATCTTGCCGTTGGAATAAATAAATAAATGTAGATTTAGGGTAATTTTAGCCCATTTTTATGGTAAAATCGCCATAATGAGGTGGAAACACTACTATAGGATTGAGATTGAGAGTTTGAAGCCAATCAACGGTCTCAGGTAAGAGACACGACTCTCGGCTTTTAAAATAATAAAACAACTTGAATCTAGAATTGGATCCAGATGGAGCAATAGAATGGAACAATTGGTTAGGATTGGGGAGGTCATGTACCAGCTACTACAAAGTCACTGCGAGAATCTGCAATTAAAAACTCGTTTTCAGCATACTAACACTGGTTTAAATGTAAAAAACCGTGATTCGTTTTGAATATATGTTGGGTTATTTGTTTGGGAAGGTTCAGCTTTTTGTTTCACCTTATAGAATTAATAATATAGATAAATAAATCAAACTACGGTGGGTTAAAACTGGAAATTCAACTCGGGAGACACCTAGCGGCAGTTAGACGAACTGTTGCGAACGTCAAAGTGAAAGCGAACATTGTGGCGGAGGCGCCGCTGACGAGGAAACTGACTAGATGAACTGTTCAACTGTTGTTGCCACTTTTAGGGTAATTACCCCTTTTCGGGAAATTTACTGGTCTTAGGGTAGAGTTTATGGTAATGGCGAATTTAGGATAAAATCACAATTTGCCAAAACAATGAAAGTTCAACTAAAAACATGAAAAAATAGTTTAAAAATCAAAGATTACTGTAATCAATAATATATTTCTATGATGAATTTACCGTATTATTCGAACTTAGCTATAGCTTCGGTTGTATTTGATTCTACAACAGGTTTTAATACAACCTCTTATTATTCATAACTTCTCGCTATTTTTATCACGGTTTTGAGGTCGATTGGTCGATTACAATAAAGGCGGGATTATTTTACTGATTGTGTAAATTAATTATTATTGATGAAAGCATTAAAAAATCATAAGATTGTTAAACTGTTCAAGGAAGAGTAGTTATAGATCGATACTTTTGACTATCAATGCGATACAAATGGAAAAATGACGATAGTTTTGATTTGATATTTTTTGTTTTATGCTGGTCGAATTAGACTATCGATTATGTTTTGTTCGTTTTTTTAGGTCGTCTTCTAATTATTTTTACATGTAATAGTCTTAGGCTACAGCCAAAAGATTTTAAACAAAGTCTCTAAACAACTTTAACTATATTGCAGCATGCTGACCTGATCCTGAACAGTGATTTTGCTCTCAAATTTGTTTGTTGCCAGTGTTGTGTAAAGTGAAGTAGTGAACATTTTCAAGGCACATAGCGAATGTACAAAATTAAAATCATTCTTTTATGTTTGAATTATGTATTTTACCTATATTAATTGATATTGAAACATTATTTAGTATAATTAACCCCCTTATGTTGTTTTTTTTATCACTTAACAATGTTATTTAGCAAAAAAAAACATAAATAATAACATTTAGGGTAATATTAAGGGCAACTCAAAGTAGATTTAGGGTAATTTTAGCCCGCCTTTAGGGTAAAATTGCAACAACGTGGTGGGTGCCGGGTGGCAACACTGACGGGTGTTTGGGTTTGTTTGTTACTGTAGTGTTTGTTATTTTGTTAGTTTGTTTTAGTTTGTAGTTGTGGTTGTTTTGTTGTGTGCCTGCTGTGCGGTGCTGTCTGCTTGCCTGTGCCTTAGGGTTATTTTGAAAAGTCTTCACTATGATTTTAGTGTTTATCATAAATCATCAAATCGATTATGAATTTCTTTCATTGTAACGCTAACATACTATAATTCTAGTCTAGTCTTCAATTGCCAAATCATACGATTTACATTTTACATATTGTCTTTGCTCGTGTTACCTAGGATTGAAATTAGAGGTTAGATTTGCATAGATGGGTAAATCAAAGTTTTATCTCACATGGCTCAAGGTTTCTATTAATAATTCTTGTCGTTCTGATAGTTTCTGTTTGTTTTCAAGTGATTGTAATATCCAATGGGAAGCTGTTGAGGTATACTTTGGAAAACCAATCTCACCTTACATTATTTGTGAAGAGCAAAGTTCTGATAGGCCCATTGAAAAAAATAATATCAAGACTGGAATCATTCCTGATTGTGGGGATGGTATGTGTTTGTTGTATGAGAATGGCAAACGCCAGATTATCTGTCAATCTAGATCCTCTCTATCACCTTCCAAAAGATTATATGTGTCAATGGATGGTTATGCTACCTCTTTGTTTCTCTTCTGTTTACAGCACTCAGAAAAATATGTTGAGCTCGTTACCAAACATTTATCACAGCAATGGTCCATATTATATAGGCAGCAGAGTATCTATTTTCAGTTGTCAAAGATGGTAGGCCTAATCAAACTATCACAACCTCAAAGTCATGTTTTGGATTTAAAGTGGTAAATAATCCAAGCTTGATATATTAATAAGTTTTAGGGTACTTTTTTACTAGGGCCTACTAAGTTATTACATTGAAAATATATTAAATAAGCTCAATTCCGGCTGTTTCCAAATGCTTTGTTTGAGAAACATTTTAGATATGAAAACACGTTGATGTATTACAGTAGAACCTCTTTAATTTGAACTAATTGGGACCGGGGGTGGTTCGGACTATTGAATAGTTTGGATTACAGAAAATATTGTTGTCTTTACATAACAATAGCTAAAACAAGGCTAAAATGGATCGTAATTGTTACGGGAAAAGTAAAAAAATGCTTTAGGCTATAAAGTAAAATGCAGTGTTTTTTTAATACAGTAGTAAACATAGTGAATAAACAGTACTGTACATGAAATACAGTATACAATATAGAACTACTGTACTGTGTATAAAGTACAGCAATGAGGTGTTCGAATTAGTGGACGTTCGGATCACGGGGGTTCGGATTAAAGAGGTTCTACTGTATGTCTATTTTTATTCAATACTGCATTATGGGATTGAATTTTGGGGATTCTCATCAGCAGGGGTGCCCATCCTCCCTAAGGCTAATGGCGCAAATTTCCTCCCAAAATTTGTCAAACCTCCCCCAAATCAGTCGTAGGTTCAACCCATAAATCAAGTGACACTTTAACCGTTTAGTAGTTCATTGCTTGTACATTTACCCACTTGCCACTGATTATTGAAACGAAACATTATAGTTAGAAACACATTGGCTAAATAACTTAGGCCTAAACTAAAAAAGCATAACATTTTCAGTTGATGCTCATTAGAGTAAATGATAAACAAATAAGTTTTATAAAATTCTCTTTGGTTTAATCGAAGCCGGTGTTTAGTAAACACTTAATCGAGGAAAGGTAATGTCAGTTGCAAAATGAGTTACTTTAAAACAAAGAGTAAACATTTTGCCTACTACTAGTAGCTACTAGTAGTCAACTAGTGCATTCCAACATAACCTTGCAAGAAACATACGTAAAAAATGTCACAAATTTGTTCAATAGGATGTGAAGACTGCTTGCAATATCCAAAATTAATTATGACTTGCTACTTCTCAGAACTGATTGGTAGAAACTAAAAATCATGATTACAAAATTGTTCAACAAAGCATATCACTGTAGTTGTGGAGTTCTCTACAAATTTTAATTAGGCCTATGCGTATATCTCCTTGTTTTAATAAACATGCATATTTTAAGGCCTAATTCAACCACATGTTAAGCAATTTAAAATCATAAACAACAAATTGTTAAAATATATTAAAACATTCTAATTTTACAGTTTCTACAAAAGTTCCTTACGGCACCCTATATTTCATTACAAAAGTAGGGTTACTTAAATTGCCATTTTCTGGTGCGCGTTTAAATTGCCGAACACAGTTACACCAAATTTTAGATAAAGATTGCTCAGTAGCTTACATGTTTTGCATTTAAAACTCAGTACAAGGAACATAGGCCAACTCCTAAAATGTCTAAACAGAAATTAGCCTTTGCCCAACACCTAGTTGACTCAAATAATTCAATGAGCAGCCTAGACGATGGTTTAGAAATTTTACATGTCTGTGGGAAAGGTTTCCTAGATATACTAGAGCAGTTTGAGATTTTTAAAATTTACAATGACGAACAGTATAAAGACCACATCATCAAAGAAAAGCTACAGTTCCGTTCTCATCGGTTTGCAATACAATTCTACAGTAAAAAGCAGGTGGCTGAATCTGATAACATCAGTGATGATGAAAGAAGAGGAGGTGACGTGATGTAGTCCTCCAGTCTGCTTCCAACCCTGCCCTGCCGGACTAATTCAATGATACTGTAACATTATCTAAATTTTTGTATATGCTGAGCTGTTTTTTTGTTTGTGTTCTGTTTGTTTTAACTTAATTGTGTTCAGTGGCGTACTGTCATAGCTGGAGGCCTGGGGCAACTGAGAGGAGGGGGCATTTTTTACGTACATACATATATATACATACGTGAAATAATAAGAAATAATAAATACCCACCATAGTACCCTGTTTAAAATCATTTTGTTAAAAATGGTGCTATATGTATTAAAAAAGTAAACCTAAACAGCTAAAAGAACTAAAATATATATATATATATATATATATATATATATATGCTTTTAATGCATTTTGTAGCGCTGATTAAATGTGTTCATAAGTTCTTGTAGGCTACTTCAACTATTTTGAATGTTATCTATTTTTTATAAAAAAAAATTAATGATGCTAAATTAAATTTTCCTTTAACATTTTAAAATTTTAAGTTTTTACGAGTTGGAGATGCGTAATGAGCACGATCACTCCAAGAACACAAATCAGGTTTTTTATCGTCACTCCTTTTAAGATTTTTTTAATTTAGGAGATATTTTTTTATTATTAGCCTATTATTTTTTTGGTTCAAACAACTTCTGCGATCGCAGAAAAAATTAACCATATTGTCCTCTGTAATGACAAAATTGTGAGCGTCTTCTGTGTTTGCGAGGTCATAATCGTCGTCTCCCCCTCTTTGGCGGTGCGGGTAATCATCCGAGATCACAGAGCAATTGTAAACATTTCCTATCTTCACGGTGGAATAGTGAACATCTTTTGCGGTTGCGGGGATATATTCTACATCTCCTGCCTTTAAGACGAAATCGATAACATCTCCTGCGAAAGCGGGGACAACATTATTGTCCCCCGCAATCGCAGGGAAATCGTGAACAAGAAACTGAATAGAAAACTAACGAAATCAGCCTTGGTCACGAACAATTAATAGTTGAGCCCCCTGCAGTCATGGTGAAGGTAAAATCGTGGACATCTTCTACGATCGTAAAGAAATTGTGAACGTATTCTACGTCCACGGTGAAAGAACATCTTGCACTATCGCGAGGACATTACCGTCTATTACGGTCGTGGTGAAATCCTGAACAACTTTCGCATTTGAGAGGACATCATCTTCGTCTCCCGAAATCGCGGTAAAATCACGAAGGTCTCTGTGGTCTCGGAGCAATCATAAACATCTTTCGTGTTTGGAAGAGCTGATTATCGTCACCCGCTATCAATTAATAGTTGAGCCCCCTGCAGTCATGGTGAAGGTAAAATCGTGGACATCTTCTACGATCGTAAAGAAATTGTGAACGTATTCTACGTCCACGGTGAAAGAACATCTTGCACTATCGCGAGGACATTACCGTCTATTACGGTCGTGGTGAAATCCTGAACAACTTTCGCATTTGAGAGGACATCATCTTCGTCTCCCGAAATCGCGGTAAAATCACGAAGGTCTCTGTGGTCTCGGAGCAATCATAAACATCTTTCGTGTTTGGAAGAGCTGATTATCGTCACCCGCTATCCCTGGGAGTTGTGATTTTCTATCGCACGATCTTTGCAGACACTTCCAGCGATTGTGAGAATATATGTTCAACTTGTAAAGTTGTAATTCTAACAGAATATTAGGCCTATATTCTAACAGCCAAATGTATTTCCCAAGAGAAAAAACATTTTTTTGAGACCCAAGTGAGGCCCCTTCCTAGGCTGAGGCCCTTGGCAATCTCCGTGCCCGCCATTAGGGGATTGCGGCCCTGATTTGGGGGCCTATGTTAGTGTGGGGCCTGTGGCAGACCGCCCCCCTGTTGGTACGCCACTTATTGTGTTTATGACGAGTTGCAATCATTGAAAATGTTGTCATTGCAACGAAACATTTGAGCTACTGAGAAATCTTAATTGGACTATTTGACAGTGGTACATAAAACCTAATATTGTATTACGAATGATACTTTTTATAATGATACAAAAATACACACATGCAGAACAATAGGTCTCAGTAAAATTTTAACTAGGTCTACTTCATTTCTTAGTTAACATTTATTAATTAAGAAGTAAAAGCAAAAGGGTTGTAGCAAACCTACAAAACAACAGAAATATTTAGACATAAGTTATTTGGAGGAATTATAAACATGCCCTATGATATAAACACAAAAAACCTAGTTTATGCAAATCTATGTACATTTAGATTGTTAGACAGTAAAAACAGCTGATTTTACTATAGGCTCTGCAAATAAATGACAAAGAATCAAAATCAAGGGAAAATCAGCTGACCGTTTTTCCCTTTTTCTAATTAGATCTTGGGAAACAATTATTTTCTTTGATATCAGCTGTCATCGATTCTTCAAGAACTGTTCAGAAATGAAAAAAACAATGTTTCCTGCACTAAAAGGATGTATTTTTGTATTGCCTACTCATGTTTATATTCAACAGGGCCAGCATGGCGTGCCACACAATCCATGAGTTGAGGCAGCTACAGTATGCTATGTCATGGCTTTCTACATTGGGAGGTGCTTTCTCAGCCCTGGGTGAAGAACAAGAAAAATGTGTAAGTTCAAAATTGTAATATAAAATAGATCATTTCAAAAAGTTCAAGCACGCTTATAATCTAGTTAGGTTCTTCAGTTCATAGTCTTAAATTTAATGTAATGTTTTGCCTCATAGTTCATTTTCACTCATAGTACGTGAAATCAATGTCATATTAGAACTCGTAAGTAAAGTGAACACCACACCACAGAACACCAGGGTAAGTGTTTGTAGTGTATTCCAACTTAGGTTGGACGTTTGTGTATTTTTGGTTGTAATGTGTTAGTTAGGTTTTTTTCCACATGAGGACGGGATCAGATTCCAGACCCGGAAACGTTTATTGTTTTTTTACCATCAAGATGGAAAATGTCCGCAATAAACCTTTGAACAACATTAACTCACCATCACCATCAATGAACTTCAAAATGGGGAAGTTTAATTTTAAAGCAAAATTTGCAAAGTTTTATTACATAAGGTTGTTATTAGAAATGCCAGAAAAGACAATTAGCCCTATATTTACATCCCTAAATGTGTCAGAGACTGGGACGGTGGCGTCGTCCTGTAATCCAGCTACTAGGAGGTCACAAATTGTGGATATTTATAGGCATACACTGTGGATGCGGTACTCCCTGGTGTGGATTAACGTCCGCACTAAAGAATACTACAACCATCCGCAGCACTATCCTGATAATTAGACCAATTCGTTAATTACAAGGAAAACATGTGGTGTGCATTCCACTAAAAACTGTAGGTCCCTTAGTTGCCATTAGCTGTATAAGCTTATTAATTAACAGCTGTGCCTAAGGAATACATGTCGGCCTTAGTCACTAACAAGACTACAAGATTATTTGCGCTACTCATCTCCATTCATACTTAGCTTATAATACCTACTTTTTATGGTTGCCATTTCAATGAAAAGTATTAAAGTATATAAACCACACCTTTTTTTGTCTATAGGTTTTACCTGTTGAAGTTGCACCAACCTCTAAAAAAACTGTATATGAGTCTTTTTTAATATTATTTTTCCTTCCAACTCTTAAATTTACATCATCTATTTTTTTGTTTTATTTTTTATAGGCCTACAATTTTTCTTGTTAGCAAAACTCTATCACTCACAGGCAGTTGCCTATGTTAGAGGTATTTCTATAACTAGAGGTGAGTTTTATATTTTATTTTTATTATTTTTTCACCAATATTTCTATACTCATACTGATAACTATTTTTGTCAAACTTATAATATTTTCTAAAATAAAGATGTTTTGACTAAACGGTTTGAATTGCCATGCAATACAGCAATTCCTCAGTCAGCACTTATCACTGATATTCTTGTATCAAAAACATTTTTATAACATTTTGTTGTCTTGTAATCACCACAAAGTTTTGTCGATAAATTTATTTACATTGTAAAGGTAAAAATTAAACAGTGAATGGTTACTTTCAAGTTATTTTATCAATATCAGCCAACATGTTACTCAAAGATTTATATGCTTAACGTTGATTTTTTTCCAGGCCAAAGCTGCTGGAGTGATATCTGTTGAACAGCTGCGAATCGCTTTGAAGCTTGGAGACCAAATCATCATCTCTCAGTGCAAACTCTATTTTAGCTTGAGCCTCATTCAGCGAGGCTATTGTAAACTTGCAAAAAGAATTATCCTAGAACAATACTCTAGTTTAAAAACAAGTAAAGTAGCTGATAGGAAGACTCTGAATATGTGCAAAGGTATTTGGGCGAGGTTGAAGTATGAACTTCAAAAACGCAGCAGAACAAATAAGATTTCTCTAGTTGGCAAATCAAGGTATTCAAAAAGGAGTAGTTAGACAATAGGAACTTATCACCTGGAACACCTATCCTTTTTTAGATAGGCGAATCTACATCTTAAGGTAGGGTTTATACCCAGGGTTACTACAATATCACATAGCTAAAATCCCTTAGTTATTGAAGGTAATAGCTTTGACTATTAATACAACAACTAGACATTCCATCGCCACGTTAAAGTTGTAGCCAGGTTTTTAATCAAATTTGTCTCAGTTGATGTGAGCCACCTACAGATTGCGCTGATCTAAATTACTGATTTCTGCCGATTACACGATGGTTTCTACCAAGTGAAACTGATGGAATGACTTATTATGAGCTATGGCAACTGTTGTGACCCAGCAACTATGTCAGTAACAAAAAATGAGGTACAAAATAGAGTTTTAGACACTAGCGCAATCTGTGACTGGCTCACACAACTACATTCTTTTTTAGTAAAAAATTGGCGACAGCTGATCCATATAGATGGGATGTCTTCTTCTGTATCCAATAGTCAATGATAATAGTCATTATGAATGGACACCAAACAGAAGTTATTGTTAGTAACCACAATGTTACTGTCTTGGGCATACAAGATTAGTAAAGGTTGTCAAAATACCTTTTAATGGTTCAAAACCGGATACAAATAATCCAGTTAATCTTGTTGTTTTCTTGATCATAGGGCTTTTAATAAATGGTTAAGAAACAGCTGATCTTTGTCAGTAATAAATCAACACAGATCACCCCCACTCCATTCTACACTTACCCTTCACTCTTATTCAGCTTAAAATATATCGCTGTCTTAAAGATTTGAATTGAACATGCAATAGTTATTTGTGCAACTAGTGTGCGAAGTGGCACTTTGCTGCACATGAGAGAAATGTTTACGCACAAGCCGCAGGCGAGTTTGGAAAGTTTCTCGAGTGCAGCAAAGGCACTTTGCACTCGTGTTACACATTATATTTTTCCTACAGTTACTATAAAGTGTAGAAATAATTAGTCTTTCAAACACTAAACAACACGTTTTAGGTTAGGTTAAATCCAAGTTTTGAACAAAAAACGAAACACTGCACCAGCTGATCATAGTCGTCATACCTTAAAGTGTTGCCAACTTATTTTCAAGCGTACATGTGTCTAACAAAAGCAATCAAGCAAATTTGCAATCAAGTATTAAGTGTCTAACAAGAGCACAATGGTTTGTGTTGTTTGGTTGGAATACTGAAGTGCGGCAAAAGTAAGTAAATGCAGCAATTAGCAACTTTGCGTACTATAATCAGTGCAAGGAAGCCGCTTTGTCCTGTAGGAAAAATGAATTGTGTCCATCCAATCAGGTGTTTGAACTATTAGCTCAGTTCACTGACAATATTGCGCTGCCAACACCACCTCTGTTCAACCCAAAACCGTAGTGCCTTATATTAGAACTATGATGGTAGATGTTTGCATAATTTGTCCACTCTTATTCACTTAAAAAGAACGAAGAAAAAAGAGCTCTTTGTTATGGCTGTACACTTCTCTAAAGTTGTACCATTGACTTTATACAAGGGTAAAAGTTATAACAAAAAATCAAGAATAGGTTTAATGGTCAAACAAAAAAAAATCAAGAATAACATTTCTTCAACAATGCCTTGTTAGTGAGATATCCGCCGTTTTGTTTTTGGTGTTTCAAGTTTATACCTCAAAACCTATTTAAGATATCTTTATGAAATTAAGTATACAATATTTTATCAAGTCATGATCTATTTTCCAAAAAAATAATTAAAAAAAACTTTTGGCTTCAGAATGGCGGCTATTTTTATTTTTATACCTTAAATTACAAAAAAAGGCTGATTTTGTGAAAAAGTGCCTTGAAGACTTTTATTTAGCATTTAAAATTCCCTATCAAAGGACACCAAGTTCAAAAGGTTGAATTATAAATAACTGAGAAATCTCATTTTTTAGTTGCAAAATGAGGCGAACCTCTATCGCTTGCCATATTTTACCTGGCCTGTACAAATAAAACCACCTGAGGTGTATACTTCCTTTACTCATCGAGAAAAAGATGCAAAGCTTTGCTGCAATCCTTCTCATCTGCAAATCTTCTTATGGAAAAATCCTCCATGATATTCTAAACATCTCACAGAGTTGATCAATGAATTGTTCAGCAATGGTCTTCATTAACAGGACATTGCCAAGACATTTGTCTGAGGAGTTTCCTGGACAGGATTTGTAATCAGTTTATCTATTTCTATAGTATAATGACCACATTTATAATGAGTTGGGTTTAATTAGAGCAGGATCCCCATAAGAAGTCTTCAGCATTACAATAGTTTCTGCAGCCAATCGTGTGAGAAGAAAATTTCATAGCAACACATTGGTCTTGACAATCAGCCATCACTTTTTCTCTAGAAGTTAACAAGGTTTTTACCAAATTCTCTCAGGGTAAAACCGAGACCCAACGAAAACAATATGTACTGATTAAGTGGATTGAATGCAACAGTCACATGGTCAAAAAATATTTCCCTTTCACATCCCAATTCCTGTTAGTAATGGGGTCCCACTTTGTATTTATTTTAGGTAAACAAATAATGCTTACTAGAATACAGAAAACACTTTGTGTAGTTTTGTGATGTGTGGGCGGTGGTGACCATATAAATTTTCCGTGATCAGATACAGTAGATGATAAATATTATCATATTATATCATTATGATAAGGTTGTCATTATCGTAGTTGTTATTGTGCTTAAAAATGATGTTGTTCTCTTTTGTTAACTAATGATTTTTTTAGTAAAATGTTAATAGTTTGGTATGAAATAAATAAATTTTCAAAGTTATCCAAATCAAATATATCCAAACAAACTACAACAATTCCTCCATTCCATAAGGCTAAGATGAGATACAATGTAGGCTACTGTTTTTAGAACTTGAATATCTCAGTTGCCAAACTTCATAGAACAATCAAGTAGCATACTAAACTGTTAGTTTTTCATGCTCTTTATGATATTTTTATGTTTCAAGGTTAACAGTTTTTGGAAAAATTAAAAAATCTCATAACATTTTTTTCTATTACTCAATCTTGCTGGTTCATAAACTCATTAAAGTTAGACCAGTCTAACACATTCATCCCAAACTTCATCAAAATCAGATTACAGTAACTTGTGTTATCTTGTTTACTTTCATATGCAAATTTAAATAAATATTGTTTTTGTACCTTCAGGCCATCAAAAAAAAAAAAAAAAAAATCAGTTGCATGTGTAGGTATTGCCTTGCTAAGGTGATCACTTTTTCTCTAAAGGGAAAATTCCCTAAAATACCTATAGTTAATCACCAATAATTACTATTTATTCTACTGATTAAAGTCATTTTGTTGAAACATACACACCATAAAATAAATGTAATAACCTTCGTAAAGTTTTCAAGACATACAGTGAAATTTTCTTTGTGAAACCACATTATATTGGGTGTTTTTATCTTAGATTGAAATTGAACTACAAATTATGTCAGGTTAAGCTTCATTCTCGCGACATGGTGATTTGTCAAAAGTCCTTGTGACCGTGCTCAGTGGCTCGTATTGATACATGTTGTGAGATCAGTCTGTCAGTGGTTCATGCGGAAAGCAGGCTGAACCATCAGAGGCCTGTGGTTTGTGTTGGTTTGGGTTCGGAATGGCTTGGTGCACTGTTCTCACAGCCTGATCAGTTTTTGAGCAAAGCCCTAGGAGTACATTCAATAAGTTGTGTGGTTGAATACACCTTTATTAAGACTATAGCTGTTACCCACGGGCTTCACCCCATTTGACTTCATAAGTATTAATAAAACTATTGATTGGTTAAGTTAAGCTGAAATAAACAAAACAGAATACAGTAATACAAACAAATAATCACACCTGATAAGGTAATAAATTGAAAGAATACGGTAACATACAAATAATTACGGTACTGCTGAGGTATTTTTAACATTAGGTATATGGAAAGTTCCCTTTTAAGCAAGGAATTACGACCTTAAAGGGCAATTTATAAAATAATGGATAGTTTTGCTCAAGGTTTCTCGTCATGACGAATATTTAAAGTATATGGTTAATGGGGGTGTGACTTGTAGTTTTCTCAAAAGTTCATGGGTACTTTGGGATTTATATATGGATATGGATATATTTATATATCAGGTAATATACTTTAGTTAAAGCAGCATCAAATAAGTGTTGTAGTAAGATAGAACTATTGTTGATAAATAAAAAAAAAACATGCTGAAATTCTACCTTTCAACTAGAGCCTACCAAGCTGACTCAACATTATTTGTTACAATCTAGAAATATAGATGTACATATTTTTCTTTTTATATTTTTAAATACTGTAGATTAAAAACTTGTGTTATGTTGATTATATTGTGTTGTTTAAAAGAAATATGTCAATATATCTCCATAGTCCTTTTAAAGACTGTTTTGCATTGAGTGTTTTTTATTCTCGTTTTGGAGAATCTAGTCGCCTTTTTTTAAATGGTGATTTTATTGTAACTATTATTGTAAATAAATAGTCATTATTTTCTATAAAATCAGTTGTCTTTATTTTTCCTCCAAACTGATAGAAAAGTGTAAATTACTTTAAGGTTATTCAAGCAATAATAATATAATAAATATGTTTTTAATGAAATTTAATAACCCATGTTGAGCATATACTGTAAAACAGGATTACAAGTCACAGGACTACATGGTGCAATAACATTTGGAAGCGACAGGAAAAGAAATGACAGATGGTCAATTCAGAGATGGGAAATCAAGGGAATAACTAAACTATGTACTTATAGAAATAGTAATAATTGGTTTAGTTTAACCAATTATCAAAATTGGAAGCAATTCAACATGGTCCCTGGTTGTTTAATTCTGATAATTGGTTAAACTAAATCAATTATTACTATTTCTATAAGTACATAGTTTAGTTATTCCCTTGATTTCCCATCTCTGAATTTACCATCTGTCATGTTTTTCCTGTCTTTTGTATATTTCATCTTATCAGTGTGGATCATTTTTATTTGTTTAATTCAAATTGGTATTTACTTCACAAGCTGGAAAACTGTTTGGTAAATCCTTGGTTTGGTAGATCAAACTATTAGTGAGACAACTATAAACAGGGGCAAAATCAATATCGATAAATCTATAATATGTAGTGTATCTTTGCAACATGTCAAACTAACTCTATGTACATGTGATTCCAAGTACATTTTATAATATCACTTGAGAATGCGGTTAAATATGTATATATATATATTTAATGAACTTAATTTTTAGTCAAAATACATTTATTAAACTATATCTTTAGTGTTATTTACAGTTTCCAAAAATTGAATAATATTATAAAATAGATTTCAGTACACTCCAACAACATTTGTTTTTTAAATTACCTAATTTGATAACTTAAATAACCTATATAATTGTAAAAGTGTCAATCCTGAAAACTTGCAATTAGAAAAATAGTTAGTAAAAATCTTGTTCAAAGATGGAGGTTTAGATGAATTGCCATGTGCAGACTGATGCTGTTTCAATCCACCTTTAAATTGGCATATGAGAATACTAACTTACCTATTATTGTGGGTTGTAATGTTTGAGTCTTGGTGTATGGTGGGTGATATAAGATTATGTTTCATAATCAGGTTGGATGAGTATAGAAAGATATCATGAATATGTAATTTAGTAGGGTACTTTACTTTGTGTGTTAGTTACATGATGAAAAATATGGTTCATAACAGGAGCATGCTTCCTGTCTGAACAACACACATTCGAACTTGGTTAAACAACAAACCAATGTTTTTGTGTGCACAATGAATACATAATATAAATTCTCAGATCGCCTTAAGATTGTTTTTACTGTAGTGTAATGCAATCGGGAAATGTATATTTAGATATTTTCAACCAATATTGAATTTCATAGTTTGACAGATATACAGAACTCCTGATCATGAGGTACCAGATCCAGAGTGCTGTCTTCGGTAGGTTTGAGGCAACAACAGCAGCGGCTTGACTTGACTTTAGAGGGTGGAGAGACTGCAGCGTCTGTTGACTTCTCTGGCTGTCTGACGACAGTAAGCTCCTTCAACCAGCTATATCAGTAGTATAGGTCTCGCCACCCTAAGTTGAGGCAGCCCAGACGGACGGGCAGGGTCATTATCGGCCGGTCCCGCCCGACCCTTTATAATCCGATTAGTGACACTTCCGTCAACGCTCTAGTTCCATAATTGTCATTAACAAAGTTAAAAACCGATGTATAAATTTAGTCTTTTACATTAATAACGTCGATTTAACAAACATTTCCGTTTTTGTCCCATCAAAATCGGACAATGTTTACGGTTTTTGGATTTTGGGATCTACACTACTTTGTTTTTTGTTTATAGCTCACAAACCGTAAACGTTGTCCGATTTTGATGGGACGAAAACGGAAATGTTTGTTAAATCGACGTTATTAATGTAAAAGACTAAAATTATACATCGGTATTTAACTTTGTTGATGACAATTATGGAACTATAGAGCGTTCACGGAAGTATCACTAATCGGATTATAAAGGGTCGGGCGGGACCGGCCGATAATGACCCTGTCCGTCCGTCTGGGCTGCCTCAACTTAGGGTGGTGAACAGGGGCGTCGCCTTGGGGGGGGTAGGGGGGGGAGCCTCCCCCCCCTAGAATCTGGGAAAGAGAAAAGTTGGGAATTTCCTTGCCACGAGTTGGGACAGTTGGGAAGTCAGATACAAGAAAAATATATTTTTAAACTGAAAAAAAATTAAATATTTGCAAAAATCCATCAAAGATAAAAATTTTTTTGACTTGGACAAAATACTTGGACAAATAAACTTGACATTTCTTAGATTTAATTTAACTTTGATTAAACAAGGCTAAACCATGGCTAAACACGCCTTATTTTAAGAAATCAATAATCAAATAGCGGTATAGCTTGTTGGAATTTCGTATACGAGAATTTTTGTTCCTTATTGGACTATGTTGGCTACCTTGATCCTGTCCTGTGTTGATGATTCTGAATGATTCGTCTGCGAGTTTGAATTTTGAAAGTGCAATCAATGTAGCCCTTCTGTTTAATTATGTTGTTTGTTAGTGTTTACAAGAAATTCAAAAATATTTTTCACGTCAGTCACATGAAATATATTTTATACCCTTTTTGTGGTATTTGGAGCAGGCTAACTGACCGGAGTACTTGCTAATAAGCAGATTAAAATAACATTAAAGATAGGTTTTGTGAATCTGTATTACCTTTAAAACTCTTATTTTTTAATAACCTAAATGCAATATTTATTATCTGAATATATTTTAAAAATCTACACAAGTTATGTATCATTCCTAATTAAGGATTTACAAAAATGAATCAACTAATTACTCTGAAACAGATCTACGTGGACAAAAAATAGCCTAAAATTTGATGTTTGACTTTCACTCTAAGTTAGATTTTTGTTTAAGTTCTAGTTTGATGAAGATGAAGGTTAACATTTTTATTGTATGTATAAGTTTATTATCAACCAAGTTGAATGTTTTTATTTTATACGAGTCGAGTCTTATTTTAGGTTTATTCTTTTCTAGACTAGAATAATATTATTTACAACACTGATATTAATATTTCATCATTACAAACTTGTTTAGGCCTACCCTAGTTGTAAGTTTTATGAATGTTAAAATGTTGATTTTAACTTCTAAAAGTATTTTAGTTTAATTATTTTGTAATAAAATATTTTTTCTATACTACTTTGTACTCTGAGGCTCATTTTATATCCCTAAAATTTTACACTGCTACGTCTGCTACCACAATGGTTTGTAAAGTTTTTTGAAACATTACTTGTTCAAGTTTTTTGAAGTCATAACATTTCATTATGAATTGGTAGAAGTTTTAGAAATTTTGTATATATGTAAAACTAGCTATGTTTTGTTAATGCAAGTTTATAAATACTGAATTGAATGTTAATGCAGTGTAGTATAATAATTTGTAGATTTTTAAAAATAGTACAGAAATTGATTTCTAAAAAAAAATAGTTGGGAAATCTATGTTAAGCAGTTGGGAAATTTGAGGCTTCTCCCCCCCCCTGGAATTTAACCAAGCAACGCCACTGGTGGTGAAACCTATAGTAGGTCTATTAGTAGTTCCTAAAACATTCACTCTGTTCTTCTTGATTTGTTGTATAGTAATTGCTCATTCAGATTTTATATATGCTATTTATATTGTTATGAGATGTTTTGATTTTTGTATTTTTTGTCATTGATTTCTATATCATCATAGAATCTGATTTGTTATTTCAGTTTCATATGTTATTAATGTTTTGTTAAACTTCAACTGTTCTTAAATATTTTTTTGTAAACTGGCATGTACCGTTTGGAAGAATAAATAAATTTGTATGCTCTGGAACTATTATTTGTACAATGTTATTAAACCATATTCTTAAATAAGCTTTGCTCGGGGAATATCATTTATCAGTATACTTTATACTCTGAGAGCAGCTAGTCTTGCAATTGTAATTGACTTTATTTATGTAAGCAGCAGTTACGATTTTTGTGTACGTTATACATTTTGTTGAATCTATTTATAAAAATAGTAGGTAAATGATAAAAATGTTTGGCACGGTAACAGCAATAGTTAAACACCATGAGACCCTTTTGGAGCTTATTCTAAAATACAACGCAAAGTTAAAGAGCCAAAGACGAGTCAGAGGTCTACAAAGTGCAGCACATAAAGGTCATTGGACTTTGAATAACCCCAATGACCTCATCATTGAGCCTTAATTTGGTTGTTAAAATGAAATGAAAATCCTTCTTTATTGAGGTGAACTTAGGACCTCATGGTCCTTTCTTACAGTTAACCTCTAAAAAGTAATGATAACAACAAAATATTAACAAAAAAGCGTTAAGTTAAGTAATTGTTAAGTTTAAAGCGTTTTAAGAAAATTCCATTAACATGAATACAGTTTTACAGTTACATATGTTAATAATGTTTCCGTATTAAATAAATAAATATAAACATTTCTGACAGGTGATTTGATTTCCAAAATATTTTTTACCCTCAAAACAAAATAGTTTGCAATTTAAATTGTGTTTCCGACTAGTTAAAGCTATGACAAAATTTGTCATAGCTTTAATGTCTTATGGATATCATTTAATGTCTTCGCAACGAAACGTTTAAACTACTGTACGTACAATCCTATCTAGTTATAGTTGATAGGCTACAATTTGATGGAGGATGTAAAATCTATTATTGGCTCAACCAAATTGTCCAGAGACGAAATAAGTTAGACATGTAGAGCAACTTAACCTTGCTAATATTTGTTATTTTGTTAGGAGATCAGTGGTTGCGCAGAAAATTAGAATCTTTGTTTATTGTGGAATCGACAATAGTGAGCTCGGTCCTCAGCGTAGTGGCTGTTGTGATACAATGTGCTCTATGTTGTCGAAGTGCAGGCCCCGAACTCTATCGGTCGAATAAGGCAACTAAGATTGTGTCGGTAATGCAGATTCTATACTTATAAACTCAGATTATTTGGGCATATTTAAGAAAAATAATATCACCAAGTCGTGTAGAAAAGTGTAAAAGTCAAGGGAATCATACTTTGCATGGTCTTCTTTAGGTGGTTGACGAGAAAAGCGATGATGTAAGTAGTGGTTCTCGCAGGGAAAAGTGTTACTGTTCACTGCATATATACACCGGAGAGCCATTGGTGAAATGAGTGGATCCGATACTTGTGTACTTCTCTTCTTCTAAGCTGCTCATTTGATTTGATGCTCTGCATGTTCCGGCCGACACTTTTTCTTACTCTTCTTGGTTCAAGTCCAAGTTTGAATGACTATGAAAGCTGGCGAGGAACGCCACTTCCCTCGAAGTTCCTGCTCGCTTGAAACACTAGGTGTTTATCATGAGTATCGGGTTCACTTTTTGTACGATTTTGCAAAGATATCAGTTTAATTTTATACCATAAAATGTATATACTTGCTGGCAAAGAAGTTGTGTTCTTTGTAAACTAAATTTTCACCACAAGATTCACGATCAGAGGTCTCCACGTCTGAACGCGATTCCCTTTTAACTCTTTTCTTTTCGATGGGTAAATTTTTATGAAGTTTTGAGTTTACGTGCATCTACCCTTGGTTTCCTGGGATTGCTCTGTGACTGCTGTCATCTGAATCTTTGTACTTAGGCTTAGGCTACTGCACTGCACTATATACCGTACTTTCAAACTGGAGAATTTTATTGCCAAGCGATGTTTGTGAAGAGCGTCAGTTGGCCCACTTAAAGCCCCTGTATCCGATTGTTAATTAATTTTTCCAGCTACTTCGAATTGATGAGTGATGGCATATTGACTATATTCCTCTATTTCCCATAAGTTATCTTTTTCATGGATCTCAAATTTCTTCCCCGGACTGCTCAGAAGGAGCCAATAAAAACAAGTTAACGGGTTAAACTATTTAATTTTGTAAAACAATCTGCCCATTTTAAGAAGTTATGTTATGTTGATTTGTTGTTTTTGATTTAATGAAAAATTAAAATGTTCCCACTATTAAATTCATAATGTAAATAATAACAAATACATGTTACATGTATAAAGATTTTCTCAATGTTTATATAAGTGCTTAGGGTATTTCTTACTGTCCTAATTAGGCTACGAGGTTAAGTATTTATTTGTGGAAAAATACAAGTAAACCAAACCATATTTAATGGCAAAACTTGGCCGTTCTTAAAAAACTTTTGAAAAGACAACACTACACCAGAGAATCGGAATCCCATAAACAGAAACCTTGCAGTCGCTGTGAGAGCGCAACAGATTGCGCTCTCACAGCGACTGCAAGGTTTCTGTTTATGGGATTCCGATTCTTATCACGGTTTACGTAGATACATATTCCCCTCAATACATAATTCGTCATTTACTTCAATACTGTCGCTGTTTCCTTTATGTCGTGGATTTCACGAACCCGAACCGATACATATTTATGTGTCCACGTGCGTGCTTGTTTGGTCCTGCTGTGCGTCTAATAATGTGAGCATTTTATTTTGAATTTTGATGTTATTTATTTATTTGGACCTTTAGAATGAGTTTTCAGCAATATTTTTTTTAGTTTTGGTTTAGGAAGAATCGAAGGTCAAATGTCAAATTTTTTACCATAATGGTAGTTTGCTGCAGCTTTAAACGCTCGGCCTTAAGCACGACAACTTGTTTTTAAATGATTCAATTTCGAAAAAAATCTACATACGTTTAAACCTACGTGTAGGCTAACCGAACGAGTTGTTCGAATGTAGGAGTCCTATGAGACAGGGTTTTATGGGATAAAAGTGTGTCTTTTTACCCTAAAACTCTCAATTTATTTATGAATTCTTTTGTAGTGGTTAAAAGGAAAATCGAGTATATTGAAGTGTTGAAACCGAGACTGTTGTTTCGTTGTTGATTGCTACGCAGAAAATTTTTTACTAGTTTTCTACCACAGCAAACTGTTGTAATAATTTACACCACTATGTTTAAAATGCTCAATGGGAACAAATGAAACTCTAGACCATCTGATTTTACAATGTTCTCAATATGACTACGATAGAGAAAACTATCTTAAAAAGACCAAAGAATACAGCAAACATTTTTCAAAGAACCTAACCGACACAATGAAAATTGCAGATGAAAAAATCCACGCTGAAATAAACAAATACTTAAAAGCAATAAAGAAAAGAATATAAAAACATGCAAACCCATATCACAAAACATAAAAACACAAAATACAGCTCAACAAGTACATATATGTTTTCTTAATCCTTTGGGTGCTTCATCCTTGGCCAACCTTGTTTCGGGTTAGGACATTGCTTGATCGGCCCTAAGCAGAGAAGAGTCACCTTAACCTTCCATTTCATGAAATCCGTCAAATCTTTAGAATCCTGAATCCTACTTTTAATTAACAAAATCAACATGCACCACGATATACCAAATTTATGTTTCTTACTAACAAAAACCTATTCACCATTGAATTATCGTTTACTAATGGACAACCACAGAGAACATTGAAGTTTCATGGGTAAAAATACCCAGACCACCTTTTCAGCAAGAAAAAAAAAGATTTTGTTTTGACATCAACAGCTGAACTGAACAGCAGGGAAGGAATTAGTGTCACTTTTCATTTTTTTTGTCAGTTCAGTTTGTCAGTGTCAGCAGCTGAGCTAGTTGAGTTTGTTGAGTTCGTTTTACGACGGTGGTACGGAGGTACGGTACATACAGTTTTGTCCATGTCAAAAGATGTCTGTTGCATTTTCAGTGCGATGTGATTTATACGCTAAATATGGAAACAACAAATAATTCCGTGTGGGATGTTGTATTACTCAACACTTTTTCAATCGGGAAGAAAAAGTATAAAGTGTATTTCCATAGGCAAACGTTAATTTGGGAGAGTGAAACACCACCGCACTGTAAGTGTTGTTGATTTTTTACAAGTTGAGTCCTAGTTTAGTACAGTATTTAAGTTGAATATATGAAAGACATAGTTAAAGAAAGTATTTCAAACACAGGAATGTTAACTCTCACTACCAAATTTTACATAAGTTATATCAAATATATATGTTACTGTCAACCTGTTGGTAACAAACTCGTTCCTGACAAACATTAATTTTAGTAAACCTTTAGGTTAACTCATCATTGTCAAACACATTGACAACCCTCAAGACAACTAGTACCACAATTTCAGTTTCAAGCCCTTCAATTAAAGGCATTAGGTCTACTTTAAGATCAGTTTTTCGTTTTTAAGTTATCTCACTCCCTGATTGTGTAGGTTGCATAGACACGTATTTATTGGCGGAGCTTCAACATTCCTGTTTACATTTATTTAAACTTACTTAATATTCTTAGACCATGTCCTCATGGACAGTATCTTACTTATGTCGTATTTGTTTTTGGCTGTTTTACATTAAAAGAAGGTAAGTTCCCCTAGTATACTGCAGTGGTCGCGGTTAGTAAGTTTCAACTCTGCTGCACAATCATTTCCTTTAATCTAGCCAACTATTTTGCCTTGTGTTCCTATTAGGTTGTTCACCAGATAATTTTGTGGGTTTTGAAATAGTGTTCTACGTTTAGGGAAATGTACCTTAAAGCTGCTGAAAACAAAACATACTCAGATTTTTTTGGGCCTATGCAGTTAAGTTAATAAGTAGCCTAATGTTACATTGTTAAAAAGTTTATATAAATTATTTGATGGAGCTTTTATATTTGGGGGGGGGGTTCTAGCTAATTCTCCACCTGGTAGTAGAGATGGGAATTACCGTTACTTTTGAGAAACGCGTTACACCGTTCCAATACAACTTGGTAACAGGTTACAGTAACCTGTTAATTTTGTAACCTGTTACCGGTCCGTTCCTCCCCCACCACACCGTGACACCCAGCCCCAGCTCGGCGGGCATGTAACGAAATTCTCGCTGGGTGTTATTGCTCTACCCTGTTACTGGCCGTATGTTCGTTCTGGCTCGGCTGGGCTGTAATGTTATTATTCCAGCTTGGCGTTACTCTCTGTGGGTGGTTTATTCGTTCCAGTTTGGCCGTAATGTAACGAAATTCTCGCTGGGTGTTATTGCTCTACCATGTTACTGGCCGTGTTCGTTCGTTTCGGCCCGGATGGGCTGTAAGTTAGTCTATATGGGTGTTACCTAGGTGGACGTTTCATTACGGCAAAACTGGAACGAGTGATCCTCTATTATAATAAAAGCTTAGTTATTATAAGGCAAGGGTGTTGTATTCATAACACAAACTATATGTTTGAGACATTTGTAGTATTACAAATTATTACAATCCTAACAATCTTTATAAAATGAAATATTATAAAGTTAGGAAAAATATAGAATAAAAATTGTAAAAGCCTATAAATGTTAACGATTAATAAACGTGTACCGATAAGTTTGTTTCAACCGAATTTGGTTTACTTTAACAAAAATCTATTTGCATTTAAGAAAAGGAGTTTTTGCACATGTTCAGGTTTCAGTCTTGATCTTCTTTCAGTTATTATATTCCCAGCTGCAGAAAAAAGACGCTCGCAGGGCACTGAGGTTGCTAGAGTGCAGAATTTTGATTTTACCAAAGAAGATAAAAGTGGGTAAAATACTTGGTTTTTCTTCCACCAAACAAGCGGGTCCTGTTTTCTTTCAATGCAGTCATCATCTAGATATCGGTTTAATTCTACGATGGCAACAGAAGTCTTGGTGCCTGAAATAAAATAAATATGTAGGTAGGCCTAGGTGCTTGTTCAAAGTTGCATAAAAATTTAAATTTCAGAAAAAGCAATTCCACATTATTTAGTAGTATTAATAGCCCTATTTTTGGATTTCAAACAACAACTTGCATATTAATATATTATGTAATATAGAGTTGTTAATGTAGCCAAAAAGGTTTATAGCCAAACCATATTTGCTAACCAATAGATTTTAATATTATTTTTAATTTTTCAATTCATATATTATTATTATTATTATTACCTGTAGGTTTCTTTGATGCTATCATATTGTCCAAGTCCGTCCATACAGAAAATTACTCCTTCTTTGCTGCTTCATCATTTGCTACATTTGTCTGCGTCTGGGTATTAACCTCTTGAGTTTGCTCTTGTGATGTCTTCTCGTATCTGTTTTTCCAAATTGCTGCAAGCAGCTCAGAGCAGTGGTTTTTTATGGATCTTGCAGCAGAGTCGTCCTTGAATACTGCTAACTTGAATCGTGGGTCAAGCAAAGTAGCTAATGCAACAGTTTTGTTGATTTCCATTCCTCCCAGTCTGGAAATTAGGCCGGTCTGTAGCGCTTGAGTTACATTTTGGGTTAGTTTCGAAAATTTCTCTAGCAACATTTTACTGCATATTGACATGAGGCAGTTTGTCAATCCAATAACTTGACTACCTGTGAGGTAGGTTTCCCTGCTCATATTCCTTGTTACATCTTCGAATGGCCTTAAAACTGTACACAGTTCCTCACATACAGTCCACTCATCCTCAGTCAATACCGGAATGTCTTTATTAATCAACGCGATTGTGGTTTTCACTGCGTCCTTAAGTTCTACAATCCTTTCGATCATGTAAAAGGTGGAATTCCACCGTGTGGCCACTTCTTGTTTGAGCTTCTTAGGTTCTAAGCCCATAGTTCTCTGAGTTTTTGACAGAGTCTCACTTGACGTTGTACTTCTTTTGAAGTGAGACACGATGATCTTTATTTTATCAATCAATTCTTTGGGGATTTTTAAGGCGTCTTGAAGGACCAAGTTTATTGTGTGGGCAAAACATGGAAAATATTTCCATTTCAGCTCGTTCACAATAGCTCCCTTAATATTTGCTGCATTGTCAGACACCACCACATTAATCTTTCCTCTAAGATTAAATTTATCTGCTACTTTCTTAATTGCCATTGCAAGACTTTCGCTAGTATGTGACTCTGGCAACACTTCGCAGTCAAGTAAAACTGACTTAAGCTCATCAAAGTTATCAGTTACATAGTGGGCTGTAACTCCCATGTAGCTTTCAACACTTGTTGAGGTCCCGGTGTCCGTGCTTAAGCAAACGCTTTCGACACATCGCAATTCGTTACGAACAGTATTGAAACATATTTCATACTCCGCAGGGAGCATACCATTAACTATAGTCTTCCTGTTAGGAAGTTGGTAAGCTGGGTTTAAGGCGTACACAAAATTTTTAAACCCTATATCTTCTACGACAGAGAACGGCTGATAGTCCTTAATAAATAGATCTAAGAGGAGCCTGTCTAGTTGTTTTCTTTGTAATTCCCCAATCTTTTTGGGGTGGGGCAAAAATGTCTTTAGAGTTGCTTGAACTTTCCCTGTCGGTACATCCTTAGTACGTTCCAGCGGTTGTGCAGGCTCATCAATGTTGGAGCTAAACTGAGATTCATTGGTTGAGTTATTTGAGTTACCTGCGGTTGTCAGAAATGCCGAATTTGGACTCTGAAGAGTATCATCAGCACACGCACGTTTCTTGTTAGGAGGCAATCCAACAGCAGTATGCCGCCTCTCGATATGTTTTCTCAAATTCGTGACCGTAAATTTAAAATTAAGTTTCTGTCCGCAAATGTCACAAGTAGCAATTTTATTTACATTGTCAGTCACTTGAAAATGTGTCCACAAATAACTAGTTTTAACCTGTTTACTCATATTCGTCACAAACAAATTACTTAATCACAAAACAGTAACTAACCTGAGAAATAACTAAGAGCGAATGTCAATTTAATTGATCAGTGATCACACCAAACAAACCCACGAACAAACCTACGTGAGTTTTGCAAGTAAAGACCTGTGTACCCCCCACTTCAGTTTCACCAACCTGGCGGGAATGTAATGAAAACAAAATTCTCGCTGGGTGTTATTGCTCTACCTTGTTACTGACCATGTTCGTTCGTTTCGGCCCGGATATACTGTAACTTAATTCTAGCATGGGTGTTACCTAGCTGGACATTTCGTTCCAGTTTTTCCATAGTTAGTGGAAACAAAGTAGTTGGTATTTTTATGGACCTTACAAAAGCTTTCGACAGTATATCACACAAAATACTTTTAAATAAATTGCAAAATCTGGGTATAACAAATCGTTATATAGATTGGTTTGAATCATATCTCTCTAATAGAAGACAGTATGTTGAGATTGTGTCTGAAACAACTGGTAAAATCTTAAAACATAACTCAAAAATGATAAACATCAAACATGGAGTTCGACAAGGCTCTATTCTTGGGCCTTTGTTATTCTTGTGCTATGTGCAAGGAATGCCCTCTATATTAAAAAGCTTTAATGGTAGCAATAGCAAGTTAGTTCTGTATGCTGACGATTCAAATTTAATAACATCATCTAAATCTTATAATGATCTTGAAATTGTGTGTAATGAACAATTAAAATGTTTTCAATCCTATTTCTCAGAAAACAGTTTATTTTTAAATCATGGAAAAACAAATAAAATGTTCTTCTCAACAACAGTGCAAAATAAAGACAATCCGGAATTGTCCATATCAATAGAGCAAAGTCAAGTAGAGACAATAAAATTCACAAAATTCTTAGGTTTAATTGTGGATAACCATTTGAATTGGGATCTTCATGTTCTTCATTTAGTAAAAAAGATTTCTTCAGGATTATACGCCTTAAAAAGAATGTCATTTTTATGTAATCTAGAAACACTAAAATGTATTTATTTTGCTCATATACACTCACATCTGTCATATGGTCTAGCAATCTATGGGGGCACTAGTGCACAAAACCTAGATAAAATACTTAAACTTCAAAAAACGGCTTTGCGAATAATGTTAAACCTGGAACCTAAAACATCTGTAAGAAACAACTTTTCACAATTAGATATACTAACTGTCTATGACCAGTATATTTTAGAATGCATTATCTCTGCCAAAAATAACATTCATAAGTATGTGTTTCGCAAAGATATACACGTATATAACACAAGAAACAGAGATCAAATAGATATACCCCGGCATAACCTCACTTTTTTCTCAAAGAAAGCAACACAAATCGGATGTAAATTTCTTAATAAATTACCATCAAATCTGAAAACTAATATACACACAAAGGGATTTAGGAAATTAGTAAGAAAATATCTCCAAGATAAAACTTGTTATTCTATAGAAGATTTCTTTTTATAGCTCTATTAATCCATCCTATAATCAAGCTTATTTGCTACCAGCAAACTAGAGCTGGTTGTAGGTATATATTTACAAAAACGATTTCAATGATAAAGAAGAAAAAAATACAAATTGCAAGATCTAGTGACTGGTGAGCGAATTTAATAAATTTGTCTTTAGCCTTTTGTTATGTAGGACTTAACTAACCAAAAGAGTAAAAAATGTTTTAACTACATTCATAAATACACAGCATTAATAAAGGATTGTATTGCATAGATTTAGCAATGTATGTAAATAAAATAATGTTAAAATAAGAAACATAATGTACTTGTTAGTTCTTATTTCTGTGACTCTATTCATGTATGTATGTACAGTTTGAATAAAGATGATTTGATTTGATTTGATTTGATTTGATTTGATTTGATGATTATTGTTGGTGTTAATGTTGCCACACTATGTTCAGTTCTCATGTTACGTTAAATTCCGGCTGGAATGGAACGTTTTCTCACATTTTATTAGCGAATTTCCCTATAGGGAAGTAGCTATTACCGTAGGTCTCATGGTAAGACTTAGGCCCGGGACCGATTTACTTTTTCATTTTAATGTCTCCAGAGGCCAAAAACACCATTCGTTCAAATTTTTATATATGTATATATATAGATTTATATATATATATATATATATGTGTCCGTGAACACGATAACTTGAGTAATTTTTATCCGATTTTGATGAAATTTGGTTTGAAGGTGTAAGGCGGGATAAACTTGAATGAGTTCGCGATCCAGCATGATCGGACCATGGGAACAGGGTTTTATGGGGGGTTTTATGGGGTAAAAATTGGGTTTTCTCACTTCTTACCCTCAAAACACAAAATTTCCCAATTTTTCTCTAAACCTTCTTAAAGAGCTTAAAAAAACAAACAATTCAGTATATCAAAGTGTTTTTGTACGGTTATTGGTTACGGAGAAAACTAAAAAAATGGTAAATTTAAAATTCCCATGTTATTCTTATGGAGAATATTGTAAAATGTTGTAGTTTGCTTGTTTATGGATATATTTTGATCAAACTTGGCAAATTTATTTATTTTATAGTAAGCTATCAATATTTTACTAAAAACACACTACTTTATTAGTTTCCTTGTAGCAGCAAACCTAGGTACTCGTTAAACCTAATGTTATTTAAATAGATCAATTGAAAATCAATTCGGCCAAATGGAAATTCGCTTGGACGGCAGGTTTGCTGCGGCGGGGGTATTATTTTAAAGACTTTTTGTTGCTTTCAGGACTTTGATCCTGACGGAACCGGTACAGGAGATCAATTCATAAGCCAATGAGCGCAGCGTTACAAAAATAACAGGGTATTCTGAGTAACGTGTTATCTTGATAACAGGTTACAATTTATTAACAGTGTTATTTACCCTGTTACGTTAAATAACGCCCATCTCTACCTGGTAGATTGATATTATGTACAGCTCACTCACTTCTTATTAAATACCATACATAAAAAATGTTCATTGGGGCAAGTGTAACTACCCTGGACAAAGAAATGTTTCACTTATCCCACTTGTAAAATTGTGGGAGCAAGTGTAACCACAGTTGAAAAATCTAACCCAAAAGAATTCCAATAGATTTGAAGTGTAAAATTTAAAAAATCGGTAAAAAAAATTTTTATCTCAAAAGTGCAAAGGAATGATAAGTTATATTGGGCCTCGTTCGTATGAGGAATCGATAGAAACCATTGCTGTTTCAAAACGACAACCGAGTCGACCGATACGCCCATTTAAACTCACACGATCTAAAGTCACGCCGGCACAATTATCGTTGTTTAGGTAGCGTTTTTCGGATGAAATGCGAACAACAATAGCCTATATTATTCTGTAGCACTTTTTGTCTAAAAGACGCACAACGATATATTGTTGCATATGAATGGGATTATAAACAGCTTTTTTTTGAATTTTTTCCATAACCATAAGCGTTCAACTGTACAACGTTTCATTATACAAAATTATTTGTTTTTTATGTTCTACAAGATGGTCTTGATGAAAATTGGACATTTCTATGTTTTTGGGAGAAAATTTAAAGATAAACCAATGTTAGAACATTTAAAAACCCTAAAGTACCCCGTTCCAATGACCCCATCTTGCTGGTTTGTTAATTCATTCAAGTTTATCTTGCCCTACACCTTCAAGCCAAATTTCATCAAAATTGGACCAAAATTACTCGAGTTATCACATTCACAGACACATAAATTATACAGTATGTCTACCCGCCACTGAAGTCACTGATTTTACTAGGGGATCAAAAGTCCTTGAAAACTAATGGATTTTTTTTTAGATTTCAAAAGTCAAAGAAGAAATTGGGCTTGTATACTAAGTTGTACAAACCTGCCTTTTGTAAGCACCTTGCTACAGGCAATGATTAAATTCATAGTGCAGAATCAGAGAGCAAATATATTTTATGAGCAGGCAATCAACTCAAAATCGCTACGGCACAAAATATTGTATGCCTGACTGTCTGATATTCAAGTACTTGAAAAGTATTGTTTTGTCGGTACCAAAGATCATACGTTTTAATTGTCGTCTCCCCACCTAAAGACACTGAAAAGTCTCTTAAATTTAGTTTGATCAACTGGTAGACACCCTGATATGATTGTTTTTGCTGATTTTGTTTTGCCATTGCTGAAGCAAGTAAAACTGGAAACCTTGACCTTTTGAATGTGAAGGGCATATCTATGGGATTTTTTGGAACTCGTGGCCAGAAAGCTTCTTCTCCCTTGAAATCATAGGTACCTATATACAAATTTGAACCTCTTAAAATTAACTGAATTAACTTAAGTATATGGTACTGAAGGTATATTCTCTGGCTAGTGGCCGAAAAAACCATATGGTATATTCGTAAGACTGTAGCCTATGGAGTACGAATTCAAGACGAAATATGAAGTGATCTAAGTTATAATGCCGTAACCCCTAGGTCTAGCTTGAAGTAATGTGAAAAACAATCCCAGGCTCGTGCCTAGCATCCTAGGACAAAAAATAAAGAAAAATACTGTAGGTAGGCTACTTAACAGTTCAGGGAATTACCAGTCTTTGGCACTGTTCCAATGTAAACCTGTCTTACTCTGTTTGTATTTTGTAATTAATTTTTATTGTTATTAAAATGTAGATTGCAGATATTCCAAATAAAAACAATGTGCACGTATGAATTGCAAAATAAAAAAGTGAGTAACTATTTAGTCATAGAAAAAAATTAAACTACGAGGGTTATTCAGAATGGGTAGCGGAATTCTACCCCTGGAAATTTACCCCTATGAAAAAATGCCGATGTCACGAGGTGTGGGGCCTATACACGAACGAGAAACCGGCCGCGACTGGAAATTTACCCCCATTTATTATTAAATAATCAACCTGTAATTGTTTGCTTATTAAGTGATTTGCCATACCATGGAATTTTCTCCGGTAATCTACCCCCCCCCCCCCTTCCATGGTTAAATGAGACCAGTCCGACACCGGAATTCTACCCCTGGAAATCTACCCCCGTGGTTGGCTACGCTACGTATCGGCCAAGATTCATTGTTCTAGTTGATTTTATTAATTGGTTTATGTAAATCAAAAACTCTTCGGTTAATCTTTACCTTCTAATATCCAGTATTAGGTTTGGTTAGTTCAGGTCAGGTTAGGATAAGTTAGGTTACCAATTAATACAATCAACTACATCAATGAATCTTGGCTGATACGTAGCGTAGCGGACCATGGGTCGTAGATTTCCAAGGGTAGAATTCTGGTGTCGGACTTATCGAATTTGACCACGGGGGGTAGATTTCCGGGGGTAGAATTCCGCGGTCGAACATTTCTGATTTGACCACTGGGGGTAGATTTCCAGGGGTTAAATTCCAGTGTCAGGTTTATTGGGATTTTGATTAATAACAACTGTTAAGTAAACCGTGAAATGTGAGTTGATTGATATAAATAATAATTTATCCGTCCTAAAAGTTTCCACCCAGAGATCTACCCCCAGACCTGGGACTTTGTTCATCATACAGTACCGGTACAAATTTTTTATACATGACAAAATGACGTAGACGTTTTTTCATGGGGGTAGAATTCCGGTGACCCATTCAGAAAGTAGAAAATGTTTTAGAGTAAAATTTTACAACATACATTTGAAAGTGCAACTAAAATACTACTTTTCTATTTCTGCCAACAATCATGCAAAACTAGGCACTTTTCACTTTTCTTAGTGTAGACAAGCTTTGAAATTCCTTTGTCGGAGACAAGACTCTGGAGCTCCTCGCCATTGAAGCGCTGTGCTGCTAACCAAGTCTTCATTTTGGGAAACAAATAAAAGTCACTTGGAGCAAGCTCTAGAGTGGATGAAGAAAAATCCATTCAATATATTTGAAGGAGGGTATAGTCATTAAAAAAAAAACGCCAACCTCAGTTCATCCACTTTGAACTCAATTCACCATTTCCAGGCAGAAGACGTTTTAAGACGTTGATCCGTGAACGGGCAATAAGTGTGTGAAAACTTGATGCTCATTTTCTTTAGGCTTTAAGCTTTAGGCCATAATCCTGTAATACAGACCGACCGCACATCACAGATAGAATGATTTTCAATTGCACAAGAACGTTTAAACTTAAATATTGCAACAAAGAGATCAACAGAGCTTGTTGCTCAACAACACTTCCACTGTGATGGCTGGATAGTCACTTAGAAGGTGAACACGACTGTAGCCTACTTGTAAGTGTGAGATTGATGCACCTGTCGGCATCAGACAGATATGTTCCTTTTTTTCTGAATAATACTCATATTTAAAAATTCTACATCCATCATGTAGGCTAGTACATTTTATATCAGATTATTTTTTCGTTAATATTTTTTTTTAATTGTAATTCATAACAGGCCTCTAAATTGATTAGAATTAATCTGCATTTTCCAATTGTTATTTATGGGGGAACCGCACCTTACAAGGCAAACATTTAACCCTATTTTTAAAACATCAACGTGTGTGCATGAAATTTCTACAAATATGGTTTATGACTCAACAAAGCTTTAGTTGGCATGTTGTTGGTTTTTTTGTTCAATAAATCAATTCTTTACTCAGAACGTACCGGTACAGATACATCGTACATGAATGCGTCATTAGCCTATGTTTAAATATATTTATACAGTATAACAGCAATTTTTAGAAAAAAATAAATTACTTAACACACTCACTCCCGCGTGATGTGAGACCTTACATACAGAGGGGCGTGACGGCTGGGACTGAACCTGTTAAAGTTAAAAAAATCAACCAGACTGTAAAAATAATTTGCTTTTAGAAATGTTTCCAGTTTCTTTTTAAATTTTTTATGCTCTGTTCCTTCTTTATGTCATCTAGAAGTTGATGGATAAATTTAATGCCAATATACCGAGGACTTAGCTTATATTTATCTTTTTTATGATTTTTAATTGTGAAATTTTGTTTATATCTAGTATTGTAGGCCTAATTGTGGATATCCTTTTGTCGCTCGAATTTTAATTAATCATTTTTTATATAAAGAGTTGTTCTATAAACACGGAACTGTTAAAATTTCCAAATCATTGAAATATTGTTTTAAAGAATTTTTGCTAGAGGTTCTTTCTAAATTTAGGATGTGTCTTATAGCTTCCATCTGAAATAATAAAATTCTTTTAAAATTTTGATTAACTTACTCATATCACCATAAATTTAAATGCAATAAGATATATGGAAATGAATATGGGTATAGTAAACTTTTGTAAGGGTTTGTTAATTGCAAAAGGTTAAAACCCACCTAACCAGAGGTTAGCTTTACACAGCAGAGGGTAGCTTTGTGGTCTTTTAATTATAAAAATTCCAGAGCTTATTTTCTTACAAACATGATCAACATGTTTGGACCAGTTTAACGTTTTGTTAACTATAAGACCTAAATAAAATCTTTGTGTTATTTTCAAAATTATTAAAAATTGCATTGTTCTTTGAATTTTTACAAGAAAATTTAACCAAAGTAGTTTTATTCTTATTTAGTAAAAAGATTGTATCATTGAGGAAAGTGTTAACAATTGAAACGGCATTTTCTATTTTGGATTCTATACTTTTTGTATTTTTGTCATGAATTGACAAACTGATGTCATCTGCATACAAACATAGTTTGCTATTCTGAATTTTATTAGTTATATGTTCCTGCATACCTCCCAGATAACATAAGAATAGGAATGGTCCAAGAACCGATCCTTGAGTAACCGAATATTGTACTTGCCTTAACTTGATTCGATATTGTACCATTGTACACTGGCATGCTGATGCCTTTCTTCCAAATAAGACCTTATCCAGTTCAATTCTTCACCATATATACCATAATTGTTAAGCTTATTTATTAAGCTAGGCTGGTGAACTCTATCAAAGGCTTAAACGTGTCTAAAAAAGCACTAATAATACAGTTTTCTTCATCCAAATTGTTTAAAATATCTTCAATAAAAGATATCTTCAATGCTTTTATGGTGGACTTGTCGGCTGTTTTTTTTTTTTTTTTTTCGGATGCCATTAACGGTCATTTGTAAATTAACCTACAGTAGGCTCCCTCTTATCCGGACTTCTCGGGACCGAGGCCAGTCTGGATAGCGGATTTTCCAGTGAAACCGATGTCTCCAAAAACTCATTTAAACGGACCGATTACATGCATACTGTATACGGTATTTGACTTAAATTTAAGAGAACATCGTATTTAGAGACGTGATCACTGGTTTCAAATCTTTCTCACAAGAACAGTCGTTTCAGTACCGTCCACTTCCTGCCGATCTAGTCCGGTTAAACCGATGTGCTGATAAAAATTGTCCTGTTAAAGAGATGTAATTTCCGCAAAGTGTAGTCCGGTTAAACCGATGTCCGGGTAAGAGAGGAGTCAACTGTAACAACAAATGCACTTTCTAATGTTCAGCAACAATAGGTAACCAATAACATTTTACTAATAAAAATTGAAATAGGCTATTTATAAACTCTCCCAATTCCAACTTGTCGATTATTTTATTTCCCTCGGCCAGGGGGGCCACCTGTGCCACGAGATATATCGCCACCATTGCCGAAGATTGTACAGTACCGGTATATACATTTTAAATTAAATTAATTTAGCATAAGCTGTAAACTCCAGTTGAAACTAGCTATTATAAAATTGTATGCAAGTTGATTGAATTGATTGGAACTAGATAAATGGCAGTACATGTCAAGGCAATATGTATTTGCTAAGCGATAAACACAGCATAACATGATAACGTAATTATTTGATACCTTTTTTCCACAGACATTATATGACCCATACATCACTCCTTATCTTCTTTGACTACATGATACAAATGATAGTTATATGTAGTTACTTTGCCATAATAGGGGTTGAAATAAGTGATAAAAAGTTGCTTTATGTGTCCAACAAATTTTAATAAATTTAGCAGACTACCATTAGCATTCCTTTAACAAATAGCTAGTCATGAGCAACTATTACATCGGTGGATGTACAATGACATCTGTTCTTAAATCAACTTGACACATTTTAAACCTTTACTAAAACAAATTGTTATTTGTAATGGTTTATTTTTGTTTTTGGTATCCCTGGTGGTATCATCTTTATGTTTAGGGGTCCCTAAAGTAGTTTCTAGTGAACACTTAGACAATTAAGCCTAATTGTTAGCTTTAAATTTCGAAGCAGGTGCATGTAAATTTGACTACTGTCAACAATACTATGATTTTTACTACACTAGCATATCACAGTAAAAAATCCAAGTTTATAATTTTACTCAGTTTCAAGAATTGGTTAAAATAAAGTTAGCTTTTTTGCTGCTTTATCCCAAAATTTAAAAAAAAAATGCTTAAAGTCTCTGTTTTTGTACAGCATTTGTATTAGTTCCTGAAGTGAAAACAAGCTCTAAAAAAGTATATTTACCAAGAAGCTCTGTTTCACATAATCACTAACTCAAACTCAAACTCTTTATTTGTCATAAAAACATTACAAATTTGAGCATAGCTCATGTAACAGATGGCATGTCAATTATAACTAGAGTGTAAATTAACTATTACAATTAATTACAATTACAATTATTACAATTAATTATTAAAAAATCAAATATAATGTATAAGATATAGTCTAACAAAAATGAGAATATATACAGTACAACACCCCTGACTCAGACAGATGTGCTCATTTAAAAACAAAATCGTCCACTTTATAAGGACATGTTGCAGCTAGATGAGTTTCCAGTTTTTTTTTTAAATGTGTTAGTATTTTTTTTTTATCTCTGGTGGAAGGTGATTAAACAGTTTAATTGCCATGTAATATGGACCCTTCTCCAAAAGAGACAATCTGCTGCATAGAATGTAATAATGTCCTTTTTATATTACAGAGGTTTGCATTTATCTTGTAATACTAGCACTATTTTTTTTAAGTCTTAAAAGTAGTTGATCCTATTTAAATTTTCTTATCTTTACATTTTTTAACATGGATGTCTACTGAATAGCCATTATAATATTAAGACCCAATAGTGGAATCATTTGAGTCACTAACATTCTAGATGCAAATGAAATACAACCTATTTCATTTACAAAATAACAGTTTAGTTTGTTGAAAATTGATATTTCACCTACACCTACGAAGCAATCACACTCTGAGCATTTTCTAATGTGAAAAGATGTCAAAAATAATATTTCTAATCAAACGATATTTTCTATTTAGTACAAAATGCTTCAACTTTGATGGCATGACCCTGTTTTCCCTAGAAGATTATTAAGTGTAATTTTGACTTTTCATCAACACAGATTCATTTATTACTTCTATGATACAGATTTTACACATTCCCTTTTGAATATTATATAGTTTCGCCCAATTGTGTTCCCTACTGGTAGAACACTATTTGAAATGTAGCTGTAATTTATTTGTGAGTGAATTGGTTTCTATCAGTAGGCTATTTAACGATCTTGCTCACAATGACTCACTGAGCAGTAAAACCCATTCTTAGAGTTGTTCACCTTGAAAAACTCATTAAATGCCCATCAGCTTCTTCATATTACCATTACAATGCTACTCAATTTGTATGCTGATTAGCTGTAATGGCTTGCCCAAACTGCCAATTGTATATGGTGATATGGACTGATATATGGATTGATTCCTCCAGATGAAATTAACTGCAGTACAGAATACTTTCTCTAATTTTATATTCAAATTTGTACTTAAACAATAATTTGCATCAAACCCAAATTGTCAAATTTAGGTTTGAACTTTTGTGGTTGTGTTTGTTGTTGATGGTTTTGATGTGTTGATTTTGTTTTACGGACAAAATATTGCGATTGGGTTTATGATAGATTTATTTCCATTTATTTATTGACCTAAAGGTTACAAGCTAAACCAAAAAACTATTCTATCGAAGGTAATTTTTCACTAGATTCAATCGAACCCAATCTGCTGGGTTAGTCCTTTTTTATCTGAAACTGAGAGTTTTTGTAGCCCCATGTTTAACCATCCCTCTCATTCCTTCTTACCCACAGACTGTTGGGCTTTAGCATAAAAATAGTCAAACAACTAGTGAAATTAGTGTTTGTTGAGGGTTTAACATCAAAAAGATTTACTGTAGAGATAAGTGCCTTAACACTGTTCCACTGCGTTCTTCCTCAAATCGAGTCCTGCGTAGGATAGTTGTTCATGATTAAATCACTTTCGAAAATTGAGCCACAATTCAAAGTAGGGTACAATTTGTTGGAGAAGATAGTTCAGATACTCAGAACAAGTTTGGTGTTATGGTACAACAAGACCATATAGTCTGTAGCTGATCGGGTCTAAAAGACAGTTATAATCTCTGCTTGTGGAAAGTCCATTAGCAGGCTTACAAGGTCACCTGGATACTGGATGCTTCTCTAATTAGGGAAATTGGATCAACAGTTTCCCAACCATTTGATTATGTGAAAACGGGGCTTGCTTTATTGATGGGTTTGCTCTGAATTACTGACTTGACTAATTGGCAATTCATAAGCATTCCAGTAAAATATCAATTTCTATTAAATCTTGACAGCTTCCAGATTCTTTGGATATCGATATCTTGCTTTAATGTTTGAATTACATAACAATTTACCTCTTACATGACTTTGGTACCTATCACAAGGTAGGTTGTGCAAAGATTATGTGTTATGCTTATATGGTTCCATTTTTCACTATGTATATGTGGAGATTTTCTAATAGCCCACAGTTAAAAAGTATCTGTTATAGTGATAAAAAACTGATTGTGAAATATTAAAAGTCAAAAGTAATATTTCATTTTAAAGATTTAGACTAGGGATATTTTTTTACGTTCCTGTTATTTTTAAGGTTAAGTCATTCATGCATAGGGAAATAGATTAAAATATTAGTGTGTATTTTTGTACTATTTTGTGTTTTGTACTGTACTATTTTACCGCCACTATTAAACCTTTTATTTTCAATTTATTAACCTTATTATGAAACGGTGTGTCATAATATTTTCATAAGTCATAATTATTTACCAATTTACAAATTTTTTTTTTTTAGTAGGCCTACGACTAATATTGTTTGAGTAAATGTAAATATACATAATCTGGTATTATGGTTTGGAATATATCACACGAGTCTGTAAATTAAGATCCCCAATGAGCTTCAGCCGCGACCATCGATTTCTCTCTGATTGATATCTTGTTTACTATGACGAGACTAATCGTCGCCTAGTGGTAAGACCAGTTGGAATACTGGTGGAGAAAGTTAGGAATACCATGTTGATGTGAGATTTAAACTAGCTCGCTTGGCTGCGACGGGGCTTGCTGGAGACCTTAATTTACCTTCCTCGCAGCATCATATTTTGCTTCTGTACATTCACGCTCAAACGTGTGGTTTTTATGTTCAGAAAGTGAAATGTGTGAATTGTTGCAGCACGCACCAGTTTACCAATAAATGACATTATCGCTGCCAAGTACATCCACAATGATGACCAGAGCTGTTGTTCAACTCCGTCCGAGACTGGAGTGTCAGAAGATGTGGACACTGTCCATCTGGACTTCACCGTCCACTACGTGGTCCAAGAGAAGCAAAACGAGTGGAAGTACAAGAGAGTTGACTTCAAGGGTTCGGATCATAGACATGTCACTAGCTGGGTCATGACACTAGAAATTATGCTGAAAGGTGATTTATTACCTGTAATGTCCTTTCTTATACTGCATGTTTAGTTGGTAAGTTATACAGCATGTAACAATATTTACTTGTACTGTATCCAGGCCTGTGGTTACTGGTTAGTACGTAACACGCTATGGGCCTGAGAGGTAGTTGTGAACCCCCCCCCCCCCCCCCCCCCGATTAATAAGAATACAAAAATTCAAAGTAGGCATTTTACGATTTGTATGCGCGTCCGCAATATAACAACGTTAAGGCTCGTTATATTGTGTTTACTTTTGTTATGAAAAAGAATGGCATAGTAAAGTCAAAACAAAACTGTTAATTACAATAAGTTTAACTTTTACTTACACATTTATATTTCCAAGGGTGCGTTTTTAAAAGTAAAATGGGTTTAATTATAACATCTTTGTTATGGGTCATGAAGATCAAATAAAAATGAAACAAAAGTTAAGATGAAGTGGTTGGCTTTACACAGCTAGGTTATGTTCTTTTAATTGATAAAAGCCCACTGGATGAATCACCAGCTACTGTTTACTGGTTCTGCTGATTGTAACCCATCGTAATTGCTTATGGGCTTGTATACCTCTTTCCTTTACAGGGTAGATACCTCCTCAGGGTCGTCTAATCCGACAGTTCCTGGAGGTACAGTTTTAATTCATAAAAACAGTACTCGATTTGTAAAAAATGATGTGCCGGAACTGTAACCTATTTAATGTGATTAGTACCTATTTATGCTAATATTTTATCTTTCTGAAAGAGAGGTGCTGGAACTCTGTTCCGCCGCGTTCCCCCTCAAATCGAGCACTGCATAAAAATCTACTAATTTTAGGAACTTTTGTAGCCTTTTTCACTTCCCAAACGTTTTCTTGTCGCCCTCTTTCTAAACTCACTGACACCTGGTTTTTTACTCATTTCACAGAAACAGTATGTGAGGTTTTCGCTAGGAGGTTGGCTCTAGTACTTGACTAAATCATAGCTCAGACTGACAATTTATTGCTGAACAGTCTAAATGCATCAACATATTTTAGGAATAAGTAGCGTTGAGGTACTAAACCAGCAATGAGATATTACACCGCAGACCTAAAAAAAGGTTACCTCTATAGTGCCAGCAAATAGGATTAAGGAACTCTTTGTAAACTTTGAGATATGTAATAATCAACAAAACATTGCCTGGGACTGATATGTGGTACTACATGCTAGAAACAAACACGAAAGGTTGACAGACAATTCAGTAATTGGCTGATCAAGCAGTATTTGGGTCTTAGCATCTCTTGTTCAGCTCAAATAGATATTCAGTTTTGACTACCTAGAATTCATTGTTGTTAACATTTCAGTATAGACTCGCTAGTCCAACCAACTGAGGGAAACCTTGATCTGATAAAGTAATGGTTTGGATACCATGCAAAATGGTAGTTAGAGGCTCATACAATGGGTTAGAATATCAAGATATAGCAATTTGAAATAATATTTTAAACAATATAATGTATTTAATGTGACATAGATACGTTCTCCCGCATAAATAGTTATTACAATACAAATTGTAAACGATTGTTTTGGAATTCAGTGTTGCATCGTGAACTAGTCAGAAGTGTACAGTGCACATGAACGACATATCCAGACTAAACCCCCTCTCTTGGTGTACTAAATATAAACACTGCTCTCATTGTGTTTACTTTGCTAATACCCAGTTATTGCATTAATTTAACTATTGCATTAATAGGCTACTTTTATTGTAGGCCATGTAACTACCTGTATCAAAAGAAAAACCTTTTATCTACTTAAATTTATTTTGTTTTTGATCCTGCTTTTTCAGCTAATAATCATCAAATATTACAATTATTGTATAAATTAACTGTAATAATAGGCCTACTGGTTGACAAGACAGACTAACTTAGATTTACAGCCATAGGAAAAAGATCATAGGATGTCGGATTAGAGCGTTACCATACAAAGTATATGATATAAGGGTGTAGCATAGAGCACAAGGGCCTAGGTATTTAGGATTTTTTGAGAGGATAGCAGGCTTACCTGAGTGGGAAAGAGTCCAAACTGGTACAAGAAACACAAAACTGTACAACTATATACACAAAACATATTTCAGCATTTTCAACTAAGGAGGAGAGAGTTTTCCATTAGACATGTAGAAAACTCTCTCTTCCTTAGTTGAAAATGCTGTCAGTGACAGTGAAATATTCTAATGTTTGGTGTATATAGTTGTAAAGTGTTGTGTTTCCTGTGCCAGTTTGGACTCTTTCCCATTCAGGTAAGCCTGCTATCCTCTCAAAAAATCCTAAAGTATATGATACTTAGCCTTACGTTTGATGAGAAGATGATTTAATAAGGTTTTAAAAACAGTTTAGAAGAAAGCCTTCAATGTTTTATAAACATTAATATAATAACTGTATTAGTTGTAAAGTTGAAATTTTTTTTTCAATAAATCAAATATTTATTTATTATTAAAATATGTTTTTAAAATATACTTTGTCAACTCTTAATCATGATATTACCAAATCTCTTATCTAACTCAAAACTTTGACTACAGCAGGAAGGATGGCATTCAACATTCTATAAACAAATGGTTCCCCGTTAATAAGTAAATCATACTTCGCTATCATGAGTTAATTTTATCTTTACAGAATTAAAACAGAGACCGAAACACTTGTTGATGTTTGTCAACCCATTTGGAGGAAGGAGAAGAGGACTGAGGATTTACAAGGAGGTAGTAAAGCCTCTGCTGGACATCGCAGGAGTCAAAGTGGACCTGACGATCACGCAGCGCGCCAACCACGCTCGTGACATGCTACTGCAGGACGACTTGTCTAGATACGACGGTGTGGTCTGTGTAGGAGGAGACGGGACATTCTCAGAGCTCATGAACGGTCTGATCTCTCGGACTGCCCGGGACAACGGCATCGACCCTGACAACCCCTCGTGTGACCTCATTAAGCCGAGGTTACGTCTCGGGGTCATCCCAGGGGGCAGCACTGACACTGTAGCCTACTGCATTCACGGAACTACTGACATACAGACTGCTGTTATCCATATCATTATAGGTAACTAAAGGCTTACAGTGTATTCGTTTCAACTTTAAATTTAAAGTTTAGTACACAATTGATTGAAGCCTACATGATTCACTAGCCTTCACTAGTGGTCAAGTATGAGAACGCTACACTAGTTTCTGTCCTTTTAATTTAATGTAGGCTATCCATTATTTTAGATGGAGAGTTGGCAAGAGTTTATTTGTAAGACCTGTATAACTGAATACGATCTCAGAAAACAAGTCATTTCTCAATCTAGATCCAGAAAAGCTGAGTGGTTATAGTGCTTGCCTAACAATCAAAAGGTCGCCGGTTTGATCTTGAGAAAAGTCAGTAACTTTTTGAAGGTTCGAAACTGGAACTAGCTTTTCCTGATCATTGGGCTTTAAATAATTGATCCTGGCTAATGAAACAGCTGATCTTTTAGTCAGTAACAAAGCTACACAGATCATTACACTTTATTCTACACTCATCGTTTACTCAACTTTCACTAACACAAATTATTGTCCAGTGTTATTTCTCTTTTACTTTGAACTAAAATTGTTTTCCTAGAATCAAAAGTATCATGACTACCTTTAATATATTTCAGTTGAAAGACCCACCTAGGTGGCGTCCCCATCTAAATTGCTAGTATGGTAATAATATAACTTAACGCTTTAAGCTAACAAGTTAAAGACAATATGAGCTTAATGAGCTACACATAGGCTATAGCTCTTTTATATTTTATAACATTATACCCTTCAACAAATTTTAGAAGCTTGCACCATACCTCAATGTGACTAATACAAGTTGAATGTAATTTCAGGAAAAAGTGCGGGCCTGGACGTAAGTAGCGTTCACAATCAGAATACCCTCCTCTGCTACTATTGCAGTGTTATCTCTTATGGATACCTGGGAGATATCATTAGAGACAGTGACAACTTTAGGTGGATGGGTCCTAAACGTTATGATTTCTCAGGTATGTGTCAGGTATGAGTAAATGGGACATAAAGTTTTATAGATTTGGTATTGGTATCATGAGATTTTATAGGTTATGTTTCTTCTACCATCAGATATTTTAGAAGATTTTATTTCCTGATAATTGTTACTGCAGGTAGTGGATCTTGCACACATAGAAAAGTTGGTTTTCTTATTTTAATAACATATGTAGGTGTAACAAAACAGATTTTCTAAATTTGATTTGTTAGAAATGTATATTTACAAAAAATACTCATTTAGGCCTATTTGCAGTGTCAGACTCTATGTTTGAAATAATTGTTTATTGAGACATTGGTTATCATAAATGAAGCACTACCATCACTCAAAAATACTACATACAAAGACATACTACAATTGGTTTGAAAAATATGTTATATTAGGGATTTATAGCATCCCATGTCAAATGTTGTTCAATAGGCCTACCAACTAACGTTTGTCTGAGGGTCAAAAGCGGACCTACTATGGTATACTGCTCAAGTCTAAAGTGAAATTTAGACCATTTAGACTAAGAAGTGTAATTTTTTTTTTTTTTTTTTTTTTTTTTTTTTGTAAAAATAGTATCAAACTCTTATCACACACAGGCAGAAGCCCATGTGATAATTTTTGTTTATTATATATGTAATGCTGCATTATTACTTGTTAAATTAAAGTTTGATTGATTACTTGATTGAAATAGTTTCATAAACCACAATAGTGGTAGTTTTATTTCTTTACATTAATTAAAAATAAAATCTTTCAAACTTTGTTAGTTTTTTAAAAGGGTTTTTTCACTTTTTACATTTTATCTATTTTACACTGTTGTGAGGCAAAAATTCCTCAGTTAGCCAAACATACTCTATTCTAGACATCCAAACTATTATTGCAAGTTAAGCAAAAATAAAACTCAAAAATGTTTCAGGTCTCAAAAAGTTTCTGGCAAACCAGGGTTATGAAGTGGAGATTAAGTTAGCTGTTAACGAAAGTATTACTGAAGAAGATTCTAAATGTTTAAAAGACTGCAAGCGCTGTGCATCTCAGAAAGATTTGACCGTTGATGATTCCACTCCTCCAGGTAACATATTATAAAATTGTGTTGCCCAAAGCAATTTCTACTGAGAGGTCTTTCAGCCATCATGAACAGTTTTGTCTAATTAACTAGTAACTCTGGCAAACAAAAATTATTGTCCAGTGTTATTTATCTTATACTTTGAACTAAAATAGTTTTTCATAGAATCAAAAATATCATGATCACCTTTAATTCTCGAGCACTGAGCACTCTCTCTTAGGGTTAGGCCCTTAGTCGAGAGTTTTTGTAAGGGGGAGCTTTATTTAAAGGGGATTAAGAGTTAAATAGGGATTTGTGTTATTCATGGTTTTGATAAGGCCGATAAGGGGAATTCTTTTGATTAAGATATTTTGATTGATTTTAAATTACGTGGAAGTAGATGCCTCCAGGACGTTTCCAATTAGCCATTCATTAGTGGGTTTGTTGTTAAAAATTGTTTTATTGTTACATAGAATAGTTAATTACTTTAAGATAATAATAAAAAGGTTCAGTACTTTGAATTTAATCTGGTCCTTTAATAGCCATCCAACTCCTAACTAAATTTATATAAGGTTAAAGATCCGGGTTTTACTAAAGCTACGCTCCCATGTGTATATGCAAAATAACCTGTGAAGGATGGGAGGATTTCCTGCATATCACACTAATGTGTATGTGTAATCTGTTGAGAGCGCAGGTCCTCCATTGGAGAGGGAGAAATGTATTGACTAACTGTAATATTTTATTTACTGTAAACCACTTTTACGCCACACTACACTATTTTGACGAACTTCCCATGCAAGGATTTAGTCCAGAAAACAGCTGTTTGCCACCAGCTTAATCAAATGGGGTTTCATTGCGTAATACTGTTCTGCAATGAGTTTTGCCGGACACCAATCAGCTGATTATACTGTATTTGCGTGGCAATGATTTAGTTATAAACAAAAACATAACCTTTATGACTAGTGATGTTTGGTCCTTTAGTTGGTGGAAATTTATAAGGATTTGTACGAATTAAGTAGTATGGCGTAAACTATCATACGTAACTCGTCCAAAATGTGTGTACCGGACTCGTATGGTAATCCCGTACTCGACTTTGTCTCGCACGGGAACGACCACACTCGTCCGGTAAACACTTATTTTCAGGACTAGTAACGTAATATACTATTGTAATAATAACACCATGAAAAAGATACAATGTGGAAAATTAAGAATATCAGAGAGCCTTTTATGGTTTACGCAAAATCCTAAAATAGTGATTACAGAGTTGACATTTTTTTGCACAGAAGCTAAACCATGAAGCACAGTCTCCTTCATAATTTAAAAGGTAAAAACCGATAGTACCATACCAAAAGTACTTAATTTGATCTTGTATGTGTTGTGAGTTAAATGGATATGTTGTGAATTTAACCCTTTACGTAGCTACCCAAGCTGATTTAATGAATTTCCTGAACTTAGAGGCGTTTGAAAGTTGGACTTATCTAAAGACTGTTTACACCCTGCTTAATTAGTCCTACTAATGGATGCTGACAAAGTATCGTAATTCGATATCAGTCAAAACTGGAACCTTTCAACCTATAGCAAAACAACACTCTAATGTATTTTAATCTAAAAGTCAGGTTACAATGCTCAAATGCATGCGCTCATTTTACACCTTCTTACTATTGGGAAAAATAAAAATCAGAAGTAGTAACAATTTTTAATTCAGCATAATTTGAGCCGAGAAGAACATGTATTTGGCAACTTTGAAACAAGTATATGTATTTCTGATTCTTTACAGAGTGGAAGACTATCAGAGGCAAGTTTCTGATGGTGAACGGAGCCAACTTATCGTGTGCCTGCCCCCGGAGCCCCAATGGCATTTCCCCCCATACCCATATGGGTGACGGCTGCCTGGATGTAGTTTTGGTGCGACACACGTCCATGCTCAACAATCTTCGTCTGCTGCTCACTCTTTCTAGCCGGATCAAATCTATTGTAAGTTTTTTTAGTGGGGTTTGGGGTATAGTTAACTTAGGCCTTTGGTACCACCCCTCGATTCAGTCCATCAGCCTTAGATTGTTATTGAACCCTAAAAACTGTTGATCACCATTTATTTTATTTCTTTAAGCCTCACAGTTGCCTCTCCTAAAAATTTCAATCTTCTCTAGGCTGGACAGTCTAGTTGCATAAAATCTGTATAGGTCCATTTGGCTAAACCCAATGGTTCCAAGGTACTTTCTAATTTGTCCTCGACCAGTCAAGAGCCCTACCTAAGTCATATGCTGATATACCGTAGAACCTCGATTAACCGAGGGCGGATCAACCGTGGTCAATTGATGCCTCTTAAATTATGTTACATAACCTCAAAAAATCTCAAGAAAACTTTTTTAATTGCGTTTTTTCAGTCTAATATGTTGAAATACACCGTATATTTAACTATTTCTGACCATTTTTATATGCAGTAGGTTCCCCCATGATTGTTTTTAAAACATCACACTTCATTTGACAAAAATAAAATTGAAGCAAGACAAAGAAATATCGATCAATAGCTTCAAGGTGAAGCTATCCGCTTGTACTGACAATTGTCTGCTCCTTACACATCCATTTGTCTGCTATCTGCTATGTCACAACAGTAGGTGGTTGGGTGATTAGTAACCATGACAACTTGTTGAATGTGTGGATGAAGAGAAACCAAAGAAAGAATAGAAGAACAAAGAGAAATAATAATTGGGGTTTTTTCATTGTTATCTTTATCTTATTTTACGACTGTTGTTAATCTTTAAGACTTAAGTACTATGATTTTATGCTGTTTATGAGTTATTTGATGTTTTTATCCACATTCTTCTGTTCTGAAACATCATGTAGTAGTAGCAGCCTATCATAACTACAGTGTCAGTAGTTTACTAGTCTAGACTCTCTTTTGTTTTATTCTTGACGTGATTTTTTACTGTACAGTGTTAAGCAATTTTTGTTTTGTTGGAGTAAGCGATGGTGCAGTTTTATTACTGAACCAAGGTTAATGACCTAACATATCACGATTGTGCAATACTGATTGAAATTTGATGATGCACTCCAAACACAGTACTATTCATTGTTTTATGGGAGTTATAGAGTTAGATACACGGTATTTTGACTTAAAATTTGCAATTTCAAATAAAATTTTAAATAACTCAATAATTTTCATTGATATGGGATTTTTAATTGTAAAATCTTAAAAGCAGATATGGTTTTTAATACAATGCCATTTAAAACACGTTTCTATCGTGTCTAGTTCACGAGATATGAGCGATTTTCTAGAACGCGCCTCAGTGCTACTTCCCCCCCTCCCACCAAGTTGTGCACCTGCTGGGAGGGTGACAACATCGGTTTTTGTCATCTCCAAGGTGCCCCCAACATCAATCAAAAGTCAAAATGCGTTACACATTCAGTACATACCCAATTTAAAAAAATTTTTAAAGTGTACTATAAGCTGATTTCTGCCATGCAGCGGTGTCACCTGCGTCACCGTGCCGCTTCAACGGAAACCTCGCATAACCTTGTAATATTTCTATATAATTACCATATAAAGTGACTTTAGTGTGTTAAACATATTATGCACGATGAAAAACTGTACTGTTTGTTGTTTTAAAGGGGTTTTAATGGATAGTTTAACGTTATTTGGAGTTTTTGATACATATTTAAAAATTAAATGATAAATAACTCAATTAATATTATAGATACGGGACTTTTCCTTGATATTTTTTTTAAAGCAGATGAAGCTGGTAATACAATGTCGTTTAGAGCTTGTTTTTATCGTGTCTAGTTCACGAGATATGAGCGATTTTCTAGAACGCGTCTCAAGGTACCTTCCCCCTCCCCCCCCCCCGCAAGTTGTGCACCTGCTGAGAGGGCGACAAAATAGGTTTTTGTCATCTCCAATGTGCCCCAAACAACAATCAAAAGTCAAAAAGAGTTACACTTTCAGTGCATACTCAACCCCCTATAGATGCTGGACTATTGGGACTTTACTTTACTTGCCGTACACAGTTTTGGCTATTATTAAGTTTTGTTTTATAGCTTATGACTACAGTAAACATCCATCTGCCCCCCCCCCAAAAAAAAAAAAAAGAAGAAGAAAGATTTGGGATAAACAAAGTCTCCAAATCACTCAAAACATAGATTGTCTAATGATTCTTAAAAGTAATGATCTAGAATTTAAATTAATAGAGTTACATCAAAAGGTTGCTCTTATCTTGTACTTATAACACTAATCATCAAATTAAAGTAAAATAAAGGACTTGCTATTTGCCAGCATTGCCTAAGCAACAACTATAACCATATCACGCAAAATTGACTGTTTATTAAGTGCTATAATTTATAAACTTTATTTTATATTAAATATCAGATATTTCACCAACTACACGTTTCTTATACAATTTGAACTATTATCCTTAGTAAAACCTTAAAATTAACCCTTGCAAAATTTGTTTAAAGCTTGTAATTTGCAACCCCAATTTTATTTCAAAAATATTACAACTTTGAATCCAACTCAAATTTAAAATACTCACTACCCTACAGCTTTTTTTCTACAGTGGTTTATTTCTCAAGTCATACTGTATTATGAGATTTATTGTTGTTTTGCAGTATGATTTGCCTTTTGTGGAGGTTCATCGAACGACACAGTTCTCTGTGCAAGCTGTTCCTAGTCCCAGCAGCCAGACTCAAACATCCGTGTGGAATTGTGATGGTGAAATGTTAGCAGACACCTCCGTCTCCATCAAGTAAGTGTAAAGTACTGTAGGAATTGAAAGTACCAAAACTGGCCAGTGCAAGGTTACATGACATGCAAATTAATTTTAAAAACCTCTTTTAACATGTTTTAAATCATTAAATGAATATAATGTCTACTATGAAAAACACAGTTAATGCTTATGTTTGTCCCCTATTGAAACAGAACTTCTGTTTTAATTTCATACTAAATAATCTACAACAGTCTATACAGCGTGCTAGGGTGCGCAATAATTAAATTTTGGATGAAGTGCTTTAAGGTCTCAACCTGCCCCTGTAAGATAGGATAAGATAAGATACAGCGTGCTAAAACAATCAAAAAGAAAAGTGCAGATGTCTAAAGTTGGCATAATGTTCTGAGTACAGGCAGGGGCTCAAGGGGTTGCCTTGACTACATGGAACTTGCGCACAGTTTCAAAGCACTCTGCAGGGAGGGTCGAATAAAACAAAGACAGGATTATCTAGACTACTGTGTAAACCCTCTTTCATGTTTTAAATTACATATTGAATATTTCAACTTTGTAATGTCAGGGCTGTACAAAAATAATTCCTTGCAGTAATATCCCCACATATATTACGGCTTCAGCCTGTGTATACCACAAGGCCCGGTAGTAGTAATCCAAATTTTAAATGAACATTTTTTTATGATTAGATAAATAGACCGTTTTACTTGTAGGATTTTTGACATCAGTGTGTACATACTTTTTTCCGCGAACACGGAGAATGCTGAGAAATCATGAACATCTTACTTGATCACGTGGACATCCTAATCGTCACCCGCAATCCAGTAAATCAATTACTAAGAAAATAGAAATTCTATTTTTGTTTAAATGTTTTGTGTACAAAACATTGCGGCCTAATCAGTCTAGTGGTAAATCCAGCACTGCCGGCAATGCCTTACAATAATTAAATCATCATTTACTGCCGTACCATATGTTTCAAGTACAAAAATCAAGTTTTACAAATTAGTTTCCAACAAGCTTCAAAAGCCTGACAAGGTTTGTCTGCTTGGTTTCAAATTTAAAAAAATATGATCCCCATTTTTCAATATGGCCGACATCTTAAATATTTCTTAAACAGGGTGATTACCGAGAAACGCATGTTTTTCAAATAAGTACTCAGGCAATTCAGAGCAAAAAATATATTTATGAATGGAAAAACAGTGTACACAATATGCAATTTCAGAATAACATTATTTACAATACAATTTAGCGTTTAAAATTTACATCTATAAGGTGGTTGCTTTCTGCTTGGATACAGTGTTAAAGGTGTTCCTTAAAACTTGCTACGAATTTTGCTAACATATCTCTAGGAATGGTGTTGATTTCCTGGTGAATAGCTTCTTTAAGTTTCTGTATTGTTTGTGCTTTGTTTATGTAAACTCTAGATTTCAAAAATCCCCATAGAAAGAAATCTGGAATTGTAAGATCCGGTGAGCGAGAAGGCCAAGTGTCATCACCAAAACGTGAAATAACTCTTGTAGGGAATGTTCGCCGAAGGAATTCCATACTAATGCAAGCCGTATGGGCTGTTGTCCCATCTTGTTGTAACCATACATTCCAACAAGAATCTCCCTGCTCGTGTATCTCTTCTCGTTGACGGCGCAGTTCTGGCAAGAAATATACTTCCAACATTTCTAGGTACCGTTGTGCATTCACTGTCACTGCTCTGCCATCGTCGCCTTAAAAAAATAAGGACCAATGATACCATTTTCACTAACCGCACACCACACAGTCACACGTAAGCTATGAAGAGGTCTCTGAGCTACGTTTTGAAGACTTTCTGCACACCAAAATCGTAAATTCTGTTTGTTGACTCTGACTGCTCCATCCAAGTGGAAATGTGCTTCGTCACTCCAAGGATAACTGCTTCGTCATTTTCGTCTAAAATTTCACTCATTGTGTTACAAAAATTTACTTGTTGCCTCTTATCTGCTTGACTCAATTGATGACATACTGCCAGCTTGAAAGGATGAAATTTAAGATCTTTGACCAAAATCTTTCTCACAGTGGATTAGTGAAGCCCGAGAGCAGATGCCCGCTTCCGAATTGAGCGGCTAGGAGTCTGAACTGTTGCAAGGCGCACTCTTTCAACTGTCTCAGGGTTACTAACTGTCTTTGCCGGTCCAGGAGGTTTCTTCTTAAGCAAATATCCAGTTGTGTAAACATTATGTATCCAACGTAATATTGTGTTACGATAAGGAATAGCATAGTGCTATGTTAAAATGTGCACCAAAGTCTCTCTGAGTCTTAGTGACTGATTCACCATTTACGTAATATCGCCGCATGACAAACGTACAATGCTCAAGGTTCCACATCTCGGCAACAATTGAAACTGCACACTTCCCCCTCCTTAGTGCAACAACTTTCGACCTTTGCCGTATACTACGCAAGTCAAAAACATGCGTTTCCCAGTAATCAACCTGTAGAACACTCTGTATTTTATGGTATTTAAGAATGTAGATGCGATTTTAAGACTTATTTATTCTTTGCGTTTTCTCTCTAAACTTACTCGTTTATGAGCTACAGGATGCCGAATGTACACCACAAGCCATTTTTTTCTTAGATATAACACGCTGTAACTCCTAAATGAGTAGCTTTCGAGAAAAAATTTCAAGAATAAAAACGTTTTAAAATTTGATTTACATTCTTAAACAATCATAAAATACAGAGTGTTATATAATAAATATTGAAGATGGGGGTCATATCTTTAAAGTATGAAACCATCCCAAAAAACATCTTAAAAAATAAAGGGGAGTACCCTATAAGAAGTTAAATATATATCTAATAATAAAAAAGTTAGCTATTGGTACACTTTAACCCAATAGTGCTGACTTAATTGCTTGGCGAGGGTTACTCGTACGGCCGCTGCCGGCCCGGCGGCTGACTTATGAGTACCGCTCGTGTCACCCAACACCATTAGGTATTTTATTATTACTATTTCCCCTCCTTTTTTGTTTCTTCTTACTTTTAATTGCGTTTATAAATATCTTGCTTCTTGTTTTGCGTATTTACTCATTTATTTTTGCGAATAACAAACAATGTTGTGTTGCCATGGAAACCAGATATCACAAAAAATCTCCTGCGGTAAGGTAAAACAAAAAAAAATGTTTTTCTATGTTATTACTTATAAAAGTACACAACTTGTGATTTTTCTATGTAGGGATTCAATTTAACTTTATAATAGTAGTGTCATTTGGTGTCTGGATTAATCTTGGAATTTGTAAATCAAGTTTACTTTCAAAAAATTGTTTTAAAATTTGTATTTTTTTTTTATTTTATTTTACACTCTGACTATCCAATTACCACTTTTTTGTAGACAATCTTACTAAGAAAAAAACGGCGAAAGGATTATTAACTTGTTACATAAGGTTTTCTTTCTATAACAATTGGAGTTAAAGTCTATAAATTCTGTCTGTAAAATTAATTGCCGAAATTAATTGCTGACAGAGAGTGCTGCAGTTAGCGCATTAATTCCCTGTATAAGCCAGGTGGACAGGTTTCCCGCATCAGGTAACTTGAAATACACTAGAGGCAAGTACTGGCCTCTCGTAAATGGGGCTTTAAGGCCGGGACACACTTGAGCACCGGGCCTGCGCCGTCACACGGCCGATCTGAGTCCGCGACACGGACTAGTGACGGTGGTAGGAGAACACACTGTCCCGTCACTACTCTGAGCGACAGCCATCAAGCATTGTCTCAATAGTCAGTTCAACTCAAATATATCCTTAAAAAATGTCATATTTATTATCTATTTAAATAACATTAGTTTAACGAGTTCTTAGGTTTGCTGCTACAGAGAAGGCAATAAGGTGTTTTTTGTCCAAACGTTAATAGCATACTTACTTACTTTCCATGTCCGGAAATCAGACTTCGCTTTTCAAAAAATTAGCTACCGATTTAGCTTTGTCATTCGCTTGTAAAATATCATCTAATGTGCAAGACTGGTCTAGGCGTTAATAGCATAGGATAAGATAAATAAAATGAATATAAAAATAAACCATAGTATCATTTTTTAATTAAAAAATTATTTAAAAAGGGTACTAGGCCAATGGTTTTTTCTATTGATTTAAATTATGACACAAAACTACTTCAGTGCCTATAGGCCATAGAACCTGATATAATAAAAATACAATCTGATAAATATCAACCATAACAGTGTGTTCATATAAATATATATGAATTTGTGAATTTCATGTTTCACGAGGCCGCACCGACATCGTCAAAAAGTAAACTAAACTAGTCTGTGACGGTGCGGTCTCGGCAAGGGTAGCAAACACTGCGACGGTGCTGGCGCAGATCGGTGGTGTGTGTCCCTACACGTTTGAATGCCTTGTTTTAGTTCTTGCCGCAGCACGGCCGACACTCGGCCGTATGTTGGCACGGACTCGGTGCGGTCAAGTGTGTCCCGGCCTTTAGGGTTCTTCTAGCATAACTAGTCAGATTACAAGTGCCTATAAACAAAATATAAATGATGTAAACCTGTATAAACATTACAGTACAAAATGGATTTTTTGCATTTTACATTTAAATAGATACATGAAAATATAGGTACATTACAGAACTGTAGACTGTGACATGTTGTGGCTCATCCCAAGCTAGAACATAATCAATCATGCTGCCAACGGGCTAAAAATGACCAATAATCAAAGGGACAAAAACATATTAGTAATTAAGTGGAACTTATTAGAATGTTACTTGTTACTTGGATCAAACATCATTGTACAGATTTCCTAACAATGTAAACAAAATTTGGAACTGTTTCAGAGCACATTGCCAGCTGCTGCAAGTGTTTTTCCGCGGAGTCGAACCTTGTTTGGAAGATGAAACTCCTGGATGCTTTTGTTTCTTATAATTGCCAAGTTTCCTGTTAAATTGTTTGGTTGACTGAGGCTGTAGATTTTGATAACGAAGCATTATATTTTTAAGGACTTACGTGCAATGATACAATTGATATTGTATATATATAAATATATTTTTATATCACTATAATATAAGACATACCATTACAGCTATTATAGATGTTATCTTATGTGCGGTTTGGTTGTATTTGGCTGTGTATTTAATTCACATATTACATCACATTACTCTCTAGAAGGCAAAGTATAAAATTAATGAATATCATCAGGCAATGTTATTGAATAAAAATATAAATAACTTGTTAGTATGATCAATACTAGGCAAATGTTTATGAAATTGTTCAATGATTGTAATAGTACTGAATGCCGAAAGTGCTTTCATATTTTTTTCATGACAGATATTTTTGTGCATCCGGGGTAATTGTTTCATAGAATGTTATTTTTGTTCAAAATTTTACTGTGTCAGTTTTAAATAAGTGTTAATGTTATTCAGAGAATTATTGAGAATACTTCCCATCCAATAGATAGTGGCGGTGATATCGGGCTTGCGAGCCTTGACCGGGATTTTCCCAGAAATTTTATTGGGACCCAGACACGCGACCGGCCCTGCCTCATATTTTTAATTAACATCATTTAGATATTTATATGATTACTACCATGCGGTTTTTTTGGAGCGCTAGGACAAACAACAGCTAGATTGACACTACTTGGTCGATTGATAGAAATTCTCTACCAACCTAAGTCATAAAATTTACTGTAGTTCTGCGGGTGCATTAACTGTTTTTGTGGTCTGTGTGAAGGCGGTATAATAGGGTCGTGTTTAGAACCAATATGGCTCTCGGCGGGTCACACCAGAGAGGGGCCCCTTTATGCTGATTCAACTGAATAAACTCAATCATTTTTTTACTATCAAATTGGCAAATAAACCTCTAATAAATAACTACATCCTTTCATTAATACTTTTAGGGAGCTGCAAACCAGATTTGTTTACTTTGAGTCAGGTAAAAAATGTTACCTTCGGTTCTAGGGCCAAAATCAGGTTGATTTGCTTAGGAAATTGTCGATTTTAATCCGAGCAAGCCTGGCCTACAAACTTGAAATATCTAGTACAAAGTCAGAAAATCAGCTTGAGCCGAGCTTTGACGACCTGGATAGCATAGCAACCGCAGAACTTCTGCGAGTATCATGTCCACGCGATAAAAAAAAGATTGGCGCTTTTGCTGTGGTCGGTAATGTCAACATTCGAAAACATGATGTCTCTGCGACTGCGGGAGATGTTCAATATTTTGCCACGGTTGCGGAAGACGATAATGACGTCCACTCAACCGTGGGAGACGTTCAGGATTTTGCTGCAATAGTGGAAGACGATATTAATGTTTTCGTGACCGTCCGAGATATTCAGGATTTTGCCGCGATCATGGAAGACAATGATGGCGCCTCGTTACCTCGTGAATTGTCGTACCAAGCCCAAGTACAAGCATAGGTGGAAATACCTGTGAAAATGTTTTTAAGAATTATTGGGGGAGGTGGGGCCCGGAAAACAGACTTTCGGGGGGGGGGGGGGGGTCGCGCATTCTTATTGCCGCCACTGCCAATACAAAGTAAAAAAAGGGTTTTTACTGTTTTGGGATCTAGGATATATTGTTGTCTTTTAAACTTTAAGATCAGTGCATACTATGTATATAGAGTGTAAAAAATGCATAACCCATACAGTAAAAAAATCATAAAAGTGAGGACATAAAAACTATTTAACTATTCAGACACCTGATCAAATTCTAGATCCTCAAAAAGGAATACTTTTTTACTTTTACATTATGGCAAACATTCTCAACAATTTCTTAAAGTAAAGTAAATTAAATTATCATCATCAACAATGAATTACAACTATAGAAATTAGTATTTAATCTGTCCTGTTGCTAATAATTTCAGGGAAAATGTATTTTAAGTGCTTTTAATATTGTATTGTTTTGAGGCCTTCTCATTAGAGCTCGACTTCCCTATCTCTAGCTGTATAGTTGATAATGATATTGTTATTTGTGTGATTGTTTATAAGATTGAAGCATGAGAAATCAAATTTCAAAGTTATGTCAAAGTAATAAATTGATATTGCAATATGTGTAAAGCACAATAAACAAAAATCAGCAAATATAACTTAAGATGAAAATCTATGAATCATATGTTTCAAACTTAGTTAACAAACATGAAGCTGATTGATTATAATTTTCTCTTGCGTCATCATGATCGTAACTTGTGTGTATGTGTGTTTTGTTTTGTCTATAGTTTATTATATGTTTTTGTTAAACAAAAATATTTGTTACTTTTTATTAGATCTCTAGATTGTAGTTGATGCTTCAACTTCTCAGTTAATGTCTTTTCTGTCCAAATGTTTATAAAAATAATGGTTGCTAGTCTACTGTTTATGTGAATTACAGTTGTATGTGGACCAAAAAAGTTTGTCTATGTTGGATTGCAGAACAATCTTTCTTATCCAACTTAAGTTTTACTGGCTTGGAAAAATACACATTACATGGACATCTTTCAAACTTACCTTGATCAGTATCATAGCAAGAAGACTATACAAAAGTAAAAATGTTGTTAGCTTCTTACGAATTATTGTCCTCTTTGATTTTGCGTAGGTAAGTTATAACAAACTCATATTGAGTACATTTTCTAAAATTTAAAATCAGTTAGAAATCAAGTTTGCAAATTTTACACTTACTAAAATGGGTGAAATTCAGTGGATGTGGAAGATGTGTTCTTTGTATATTCTAAACAATATGGAAAGGATCTAGAGTCCCAAGTTCAAGGACTTTATCATATATTTATACCATTTTGTTAACCAGCATTCTTTCTTTTACTAATGGTAACATTTATAAATGTAAATGGTCCTAAATGTGACATCTAGTTGCATTTTTTAATTTTAAATAATTAAAAACTAAACTCAGCTCCTACCTAAATTTCTTAAAACCTTCAACTGGCAGTGCAACTATAATAGTCACGGTAGTTGGTGCTTTTAGTGGCAGAGACATTAGTGGCAAAATAGTCACGTTTTTTAAGGTTTTTAAACTCCAAATAAAAATTGAGAACTATTTTAAATTGAATAATTTGTTTACCAATTGAAAGATGAAATGCTGTACTTTCTTTCATTTTATAATAGGTATGAAAGAACTTATATCACAAACAAGTCAATGTAATTTAGCACAAAAACTAACCAAAATTTCAAGCAAAGTCAGTTGCACCATGTACGTGTCACAATACTGTCAAACATGGTATGTTTCAAAATATTATGGACAGGGATATTTTTCTTCCACAAAGAAACGGGTGGTACCGCTGGAAATCATTTTCTTTATGGTGTAAATATTATTTTGATAACCTTACATGTGATACTCTCAAAACAATAACAATTAAGTCACTGTTACGTGTTTGTAGAGCAACAGAGCCATCATATTTATAATATTTTAATTTTTGTTTACGAACCATTTACTTTTATATTGTATGAAAATAAATCAATTAAAATCGTTATTGACCTAATATCAATAAAATCATTTTAAGATTCATTGCAGTTAAAGTTGAACAAGTAATTGTGTAATTTTTCTAAAAATATGTGAAAGATATATAACAGTGTTGGTACTAAATTTGGAAAATAAAATTCCCTGACTTTTCCAGGTTTTCCAGACTGATATTATACTTTTTCCAGGTATACCGTAAGTCAATATCGACTAATCAAAATCAATAAATATTAGACAAAATGTAAATATTTATTTTATTTTTAATCACTCCCAAACAAAACTTGATTCAAACTGTAGGTCTATACATATCAATTCCTCTTCCGTACCGATAACTATCTATATAAAAATGTGCATCAGTGCTTATGTTGTTCTTTTTGCCATAAGTCATCATCCTGACAAAAATATGTAGAGCAAAATTTAGCATATCTGTAAAAAGTTAGTCTTTCAGGAGAAATTCCAGAACTTTTTCATAATTCCCTGACTATTCCAGGTTTTCCAGATTTTCCCTGACCGTACCAACCCTGTATAAGGAACCGAACCTTGATCAACAAATTACATGTGCCTTTATGAGCACAAGTAATTTGACACATATGAAGTATGAAAATTGCATATCTAAACTAAGAAATAAAAAAAGAAATATAAATCAAATCTTTGGAAACTGAAAATGACTTTAATTATTTCAATAGTTGTCTGTGTTTGCATAAAGCTCTTTTAATCTAAAAAGCATAGCTCTAAACATATTATATGTGATTGTGTAAGTGTAAAAACATACAGACAGCGTAGCGTAGCGCAGCGCAGCGCATGTTTTAAATCAAAACCGTGCATTGAAATGAGGTATGACATACTAGTAGCGTATTTCGGCGTAGCGTAGCGCAGCGCAGCGCAGCGTACGACCGAGGAACAAACTATTTTGTTTTTCTCAGAGCGTATTGGAGCGCATTCGACTGCAGACGCACTTAAGGGTCAATACTAGTCTCTTTTCTGTACCAATTGGTCCCCTACAATTAGTTGTCAGCTTCTCTCAATCATCCTTCACCAAACTAAAAATGTAATCGAACGTTGTAGTCGACATTCTTGCATAATTCTTAAACCGAGACTCGTGTTTCCTAAGGATTGGAAATAAGATGTATTTACCATGTTTGCCCCTGCCTTTACACACTTCATGCACCCCAACACTTCTCCTACTGATAAAAAACTGCCACCTTAAGGTATTTTCGACAAAACTAATACGAGCCGTCTTCGACAGAGCCATCTTCTATACTGATGTACCCTATTAAGACTGTCTACAACCTATGTTGCGCTACGCTACGCTGCGCTCTCTGTGTGTATTGGACAACGCTGCGCTCGGCTACGCTACGCTGTCTGTATGTTTCTACACTAAGTTTATTATACTCAAAAAACTTATATGAATATAATTAATTTATATGAATTTACGCACACTAGTTGTCAGATCTTTTTAAAATAACCCTTATAAAACACTTTGGACAAGAACGTGTCCCTTTCATTAAATGTTAACAAGTATTGTGTATTTCCAAAACTCTTCTTTAAAACTTTCGATCAACACCGCTCTGGCCCTATGCTTCATCTTGAACTCTTATCGCGAAATTCCCAACCATAATAATTATACATTCCATAAACTAAACTGTGAATTCACTCTTTAAAGACTGTTCTGTTAAGTTCAGTGTTTTGTGCCAAAATGTTTCAGTTTTTTTAAGAATGCACATTTAAAAAAAGTTTTCTGTATAGAGTAGACCATATCATTCTGAATCTTCATAACACTTTCTGTCCAGTATTATTGTATAGTAAAATTAAGTCTCTGTTATAAAACCTGCAATGGATAATTCAATTTCTTTCAATTCATAATTTTTTAAATCTAGTTTATGTTAATCTAATTTTAGGTTCAATTTAGTAAGAGCATTTAAAATTATGATTAATTTGTTTTTTTATTTCGGGTTGAGCTTTATACAATCGATGGGAGAATATTTTCTTTGCCAAATAGTTGAAAACATATTCTAAATAATACACAGTATGTGTAATGTTATTGTTATAGACAATAAAAGTTGTAATTTTATTTTATGATAACATGTTTAAATGTTGGTTTGTGGTTTGTACAGGTCATTCATTATTCATTACATGAAATGTAATTTAACTAGTAAAAAGTCTGCATTCACATTCCTTTGTCAACATGGAAAGTATGTAGTCAAATGTTATTCCTATGAAAATAGGACATAGCAAGGCGATTGATTCCTATGGCAAATAAAGTCATATCTGCCAACTCGTGAAAAGTTATTTCAGAACCTGGTTATATTCTTAGTTAGTTAATTGTTTTAAGAGGATAGATACAGTACAGTACTAAAAAAACCTATCCATCATTTTAAAAATATTATGTTCTGGCAACATAATATTGTAATAGCTAACTGCTCTAATTCTTGCTTCAAATTAAAGTTATACTGCCTTCTTTGCTGGTTGCTAAGCATCAAACCCTCAAAGGCTGGCCAAAGGTGCATGATGCAGTCATTTATGTACTTTAAATAAAGTCTGTCAGCCTGTCTAAAAATGTATGTCTAGTGTATTCACATACACTGAGAAACAATTGATTTTATAAATATTTAATCAATAATTTTATAGACTGAAGAAGAGTAAGTAAATGTCATCACTTTATTACTTTAACTTGAAATTGTAAGGGTGAAAAATATCAATAGAAACAAAAGTAGCTACCAATTTGCTTTTGCTGAGATTAAATGAAAGTGATGATTGTCTTGTGGGAAAAAAAACCCTGTGGATAGATGTAGTGATTGTGTATATCTTTATAAGAATTTTTTTTGGATTGTGGCTATTGATTATGATACTCAGTATATTGGTTTATTCCAGTGCAATGGTAAATAGTTACCTTTAAACTAATATTGGATATGAACATCAATCTTCCAACAAAAAATATACCAAATCATACAACAAAATTTACAAATTAATAAATGACAAGTAATTATTGAAGATATCCTTTATTTGTGAACAATATTACAAACCTAGGTAGTAGTGCATGGTTGAAGATTCATGATGGATTCATGATTCATGCAAGAAACAAATTTTTATTAATTTTACTTAATTAATTAAATAAATATGTTTTTATTCACAAGTACCAGTACAGTATACATTTTTTCAATGATTTACAAACTACTTCTACTTGAGAACATTTTTCCACCCATTATGAAGGAACATGGATGGCTAGTCAGAATCAGAATATTGATAATTTGTTTTGTACCCATGAAGTGATTTTGTATACTAGAATAGTGACGACAAGTATAAGAACACAAAAATGTTAATAACAACTTTACCAGAATCACATAAAAACGGATTAACTGTTTTTACACATTTCAAGAGAAGCTGTATATTTATTCAAATTATGCAGGTGATAAAATTTAATTCCAGAGCAGTATATCAGAGAAGTAATAAAATGAAGAGAATTGGAAAGTTGATTATTTATGTCTGGGGTATGTGAGGCAGCAATAATGTCTAATTGTCAGTCAGATTCATCATCTAACGCCTCTTTCACACGATGCGGCCAAGCGAGTGTCTTCACACTACTACGGTTTTGTCCGGCGCGCGCCGTACCACGGCACTCCTGAATATTTATTATTTTCTGTTCAGTAGTGGCTCAGTAGTTGCGATGTTAACACCACGGCAAAAGAAGGTTTTAGTTATGTACCTAGTATGGAGGCGAAGAAAAAGAAGAAGAAATAATAGGCGATTTTGGGTACCCTGACTGCATACCCGGTACCTATCGTGAGACATACCCGGGCCCCATGATGTAGGCCGAAGCTTACGCATCAACCTTTAGCACATCATGGGCGGATGACTTAAGGTCATCAGGCTCACCGGCTGCCGAAGCAGACCCTTCGGAAAGAGGGTTGCCCCTCAATCCTAACCAGGGATTCCGGCTACTTGTTTAAGCGTCACTCCACCTGGGTTCCACCAGGTACAAAGCCCTAGAGGACCATAATGGAGCGCCCCGACGCATTTAGTGCAAGCAACACTCGGGACCTATCTAATCCCTGACAGGCAGAACCCGCCATCATAGCCAGAAGGAAGGGGACCGTCAGCGGAACCCCAACCTCCCATTTACACCACTACCCGATCGAGGCCTTACCCAGTTGCTGGGAAACCAGAGATAAACAGAGCGATAGATCCCCAGATACACCTGGCGGGCTCGGACCCAGCACCCGATCTACTTCGTTTGCCCGTCAGACCCAACATCACTGCCAGGCCATCAGGGTTTCCCAAAAGGAGGCAGGTATAGAAGTGGGACCCACCCGGATGAACCTATCCACCAGAGGTGGCGACACCCTTGACTCAATTGAGGTTCCGGGAAGAACCCCCCACACTCAAGATAACCATACCGTCCGTGATCAGAGACAACAACTTTATGTTTCTCTACCCATAAAACGGATTAACTACAAATTAATCAGGAATAAAGATCCATTATTAATTAAAATAAATAATTAAATATATGTTGGGAAATACGAACCCAACTTACCAAACCTCCGAGTAAAGATTGAAAGGCGTGGAGTCCGCTTTTAATAATGTAAGCAGCTTACGCCCTTTCCGGCGCCTGCCGGATCCGGCATTAGGCTATGGGAGTATATGAGTCCTTCCACACGATGTCCGTCAGGCGCCGCACGGCACACGAGTTACCCTCCAATAATTCCTGGCCTATTGCGTTGTTCAGTATTTCTTTACGAGTATACTCAATAGTATTTCCGAGCAATGCCTTCCACAGTTGAAACGCAATCATGCATTGCTTAATATCAAGCGGGCAGTGTCAGAGAGATTGTGGACATAGCACACTTGCTGGTTTGCTCATAGGTAGCGCTGCGGTGCACTCAAAGATTAGGGTGGCTGCGCGTATCCCGTATAGGTGGCGTCAGGTTTACCATCGATGGTAACATCGACGTCAACAATGGATGTACCGATAACATTGTTGCGAAAACATCGATGATTTTGGTACTAAAACATTGATATTCTTTCAGTTTTCGTCTTCTTTTTTTTGTACTCTCCAGTAAGATGTGCTATATATAATAATTTGTGTTTTCAAGACTGTAGGTCCGTAGCCTATCACGGGTGGGGAAGTCGAGTGCTTGGTGTTTGGATCGTGGTGAATACTTTTCCATCTTGGATTAAATAAAACAATGCCCTTATTGAAACTGTGTTTCGTTAATACAAACGATACAAAGCTTAATACAAAGCTGTTCTTTCAGGACAAAGTTTGTATTTACCAAACCAAAAACATGTAACATAACTTACAGATCAAACAAATAACACCCTAACAACAACTTAGCAATGAATGATAAATAAGAATGTATTTGAGGCCAGAGGAGTGGACGGTATAGAACTCTGGACCAAACTACATAAGAGAAGCTTCTTCTTTCAAATTTAAGTCCTACACATACAAAGTTCGTGTTATTCGTGACAACAATCTGGAGGAAGTTCCAGTATGCATCAAAGGTTTTACGTCAATCTTTGGGATTACAGCTCGTAGAGTTCAAACGATTCGAGCATCACTTGCAACGACAGGTCAGGCTCCAATCGACCAAAGGGGCAAGCATGTGAAACGAGAGAAAAATAAACTATCGAATGAAACATACAATGCTATGAACAGTTTATTTTAGCTCATTGAAAGGGAGTAAAGCCCATTATAGTCTAAGGAAACAAACAAGATCTACACCTGGACATAAAAAAGTTGTTGGGCATGTTTCTTGAAACATACCCTGGGATTGAAATTTCATATGAAAAGTGTAGGGAACACTTTAGGACAAATTTTAATATCAGTTTTGGATATCCCAGGACTGATACGTGTAGTACCACAGCCACCTCTAATACAGTATTAGAGGTGGCTATGGTAGTACGTGTGATGCTTCAAAAGTTTAAGAGGATTCAATCGAGAAAGCTAAATCCAATACAAATGATGCCGAGGAGCTCCACTAACTGATACTCAGTTGAAAACTTTGAAAACAGAAAAGGAACTTCACTTAAAAAAGCAGAGTGGTTTTATAGGATTAAAAAGATTGCAAAACAACAAAGAAGATTAAATAAACAGATGGCAGCAATCACCATAGACTATGGCAAAAACATGGGTGATCCCGAATATTTCTATATAAACGATGTGTACTATAAGAGGCAGTTATCATTTTACCTCTTCACAGTTTATCAAATGGCTTTTCTACATTTTATTGCTATTGCCAGACAATAGCAAACAAAGGATCTGTTAATGTAGTGTCCATGTTACCACTACTTTACATAAGTATTGAGCCCACAAGTTCGAGACCTTCACATATTTGCCGACTCATGTGGAGGAAAGAACAAGAATTTAACTATAATCAAGTACCTGCACTATTTCACTGTTGTGTTAAAAAGATTTGAGTCGATCACTTTAACATTTCCAATAAGAGGGCACTCTTATATGGAGTGTGACAAAGCTATCCTGTAGAAACGCCTAGTGATTGGAGAGATGCGTTCAGCAGTGCTCGAGTGAACCCAAGTCCCTACAACGTGATTGAATGTATGGGGGAGATGTCCAAAGCTTGGGGATCTGCCCTTGATGAAAACTACACAAAGAAGTTTGCTACACCAACACGCCCAATGAGACAGATGAGGTTTGTTTCAACACAACCACAAACAGTGAGTCACAGGGACACATACAATGGTCTTTATTCCTCAACAGTTGTAGTCAAAAAGAGAAGGCTACCGGGGAAAAATGGCTGTTCCTGTCAAACTTAAAGTTGTTGAACCAGTTGAGTTGCACCAGGGCCCCATACCATTGACATCCAAAAAGTACAAGGATCTACAAGCTTTTAAAAGATTCTGCAGTCAAGACGCTCAAGACTTCATTGACAAGCTGCCTGGTCAGATCCACAATGCAGAGATACCAGACGATCGAGATAGTGATAATTAAGGTATGTAATATATCTGAAAATGAAAAAGCTTTAAAAAATTAATAATAAGTCATAAGAATTTATAAATAAACAATAGGAACTCTAGTTACCTGTGTTTTTCAGCTTCATGGATTCCACACAATACCATAGAAGATGACTGGAAGATGATTGGATAATTTTCCACTTAAGAATTATAAATAACCTAATTCACTTTATATTACTATTTGACAAATAAAGTATAGATATTTTACAAGAAATAACATAATAATTCATTTTGATCCTAAATATCCAGAAAAGTAATGCTTGTTGTCCAGACAGAGATACAAATAAAAAAATATATAAAACAAATTAGAGTAGATAGATGGATATTATACAGGGTGAGTTTTAAATGAGTTCCCCCCCCCCTACTTTTTTATACATTTCTTAAGATATCAACCCCGAACCACGTCAGATCATTGTAGAGTAGCAAGTACTTCATTTTGACTGAGGTTTAAATTGTTGGCTGCCATCTCGGATCCGCCATATTGGATACAAAGTTATTTTTTCAAATGTAAAGGTAGGGTTGTGACCCACCGTTTCAAACAAGACTTTTACGCTGAATACAATCACAGACAAGGGAAACGATGCCGTTTCCGTTTAAAAAAATGTTGATCCATTCTAAAGTTATGAGAACTTATTATAACTTTATTTTTAGTACATTATAACATTGTGCATTTACAAACTAAGGCCATAATCTCAAAATAGTGCTAGATAAAGATAAGTGGACACCACCATTCATTGTTGACCTATTTTCACTCGGTTATGACGGATGTATTTTTTTCAGCCACCATCTTGGATCCGCCATTTTGAAATGTGATAAATTATTTTATCCATTTTTTGTTATCAAGCTTTCTTGATAAAATATTACAATTATTTTTATTTAAAATGTCAACATTTCAAAAACCAAATATGACAATGAAAAACGGATTGCGGCATTGAATTCAACATAAAAAAGTAGTTCAAAATGATGGGTCACAACACCACTTTCATATTTAAAATAATTTATCACATTTCAAAATGGTGGATCCAAGATGACGGCTGAAAAAAATACATCCGTCATAACAGAGTGAAAATAGGTCAACAATGAATGGTGGTGTCCACTTATCTTTATCTAGCACTATTTTGAGATTATGGCCTTAGTTTTTAAATGCACAATGTTATAATGGACTAAAAATAAAGTTATAAATACCCCCGCTGCAGCAAACCTGCCGTCTAAGCGAATTTCCATTTGTCCGAATTGATTTTCAATTGATCTATTTAAATAACATTATTAGGTTTAACGAGTACCTAGGTTTGCTGCTACAAGGAAACTAATAAAGTAGTGTGTTTTTAGTAAAATATTGATAGCTTACTATAAAATAAATAAATTTGCCAACTTTGATCAAAATATATCCATAAACAAGCAAACTACAACATTTTACAATATTCTCCATAAGAATAACATGGGAATTTTAAATTTACCATTTTTTTAGTTTTCTCCGTAACCAATAACCGTACAAAAATACTTTGATATACTGAATTGTTTGTTTTTTTAAGCTCTTTAAGAAGGTTTAGAGAAAAATTGGGAAATTTTGTGTTTTGAGGGTAAAAAGTGAGAAAAACCCATTTTTACCCCATAAACCCCCCATAAAACCCTGTTCCCATGGTCCGATCATGCTGGATCGCGAACTCATTCAAGTTTATCCCGCCTTACACCTTCAAACCAAATTTCATCAAAATCGGATAAAAATTACTCAAGTTATCGTGTTCACGGACACATATATATATATATAAATCTATATATATACCTATATATATATATATATATACATATACATATATAAAAATTTGAACGAATGGTGTTTTTGGCCTCTGGGGACATTAAAATGAAAAAGTAAATCGGTCCCGGGCCTAAGTCTTACCATGAGACCTACGGTAATAGCTACTTCCCTATAGGGAAATTCGCTAAAAGTTCTCATAACTTTAGAATGAAACAATATTTTTTTAAACGGATTGCAATATCGTATTCAGCGTAAAAGTCTTGTTTGAAACGGTGGGTCACAACCCTACCTTTACATTTGAAAAAATAACTTTTTATCCAATATGGCGGAGCCAAGATGGCGGCCAAAAATTTAAACACAGTCAAAATGAAGTACTTCTACTCTACAATGATCTGACGTGGTTTGGAGTTGATATCTTAAGAAATGTATAAAAAAGTAGGGGGGAAACTCATTTAAAACTCACCCTGTATAAAGGAAAATGCAGACAAACGTGTATAAAATACAAAATGAGTGTACATTTAGTGTTAATTTGAATTTAAACATAATTATTAGGTTTGCGGCGCAAGTTTGCTGTGGCGGGTGTTTTTAAGAGTTAAACGTGCATTATTTCTCAAGATTTTGTTAATAAATTGTAGTTTATTTGATTGTTAGGGAATTTTTATCACCTTTGTTGCACCTATGATAAAATGTAATCTAGATTACGAACCATTTAATTGTGCCGGTAACAAGCCCGGGACCGACCCAATCCTCATCAACTTTTGAAACTTTGACCTTGGATTTAATGTTAACTCAGTATAAGAGTACTTACTACCATCGTTGGTTCCATAAAATCAAATCAAACATTAAAACATGTTCATGTACTTGAGGGATATTTAATCACTTCCCTATAGGGAAATTCGCTAAAGAAACTGGTTTACCATGGTTCTTGTTTTAATGGCACAATTCTTTTAAATCATCATCAATGCGAGTTTGATATTTATTTTTTCTACTTATTATTTCGTTGCCAATGTCAAACACTAAACGTAACCAGGATGAATCCTTTGTTTTGGGGAAATATAGTTGGGGAAATAGGTAACTTTAGGGGCGAGAAGGGAATTTCGAGGTTTGAATAGTAAATTATACAAATAAATGCTGAATACACCGTGCTGATCTGGAGTACACTTTTTGCTCGAAAACTTTATGGTTATAAACTAAACATAATGCAATATTGATGGTAAAATTAATAAATGTCTGTCACACAACCTCGAGTTTATAACAACAATCTTGTAGAATTAAGATTACTTAATTTATCGTTAACTTAATGACGATAAATAGAAATAAGCAAAGCCTAGACTTATAGGACTATATAGTATTTAATATAAAACAGGCTTGCTACACCGCTATAAGCATTTTGCCTCATTTCAAACACTTTCACTGTCCAATAATGATATTAGTAAAGAATTTGTGGTGTTAGATAAACTTAGATAAGTTTAACATAAATTAATATTAGTAAAAAGGTCTAAACCTAGTGTTGATAATAAAACAGGCGTAAACTACATGCATTTACCTTAAAACAGTCACATAACAACGAAATAGTATAAAATAAAAGTGATAATAGACTTTTAACCTATAAATTAATCTGCAATAACGGGATCACTATTTAAAACACGTAACGAACGAAATCGTAGTAGGCTTATAGGTGACGATCAAACAAAAAGGATAGGTGATGTAATTGAATACATCGAGGACTAGTAAGTTTATGTGCAACTCCTCGACCCCAAGTGATACGATTCGCGGCCTCTAAATGATGTCCATTTCTTTCATTTAAGTTAAAGTTGGACTAGCGTCTAGGAGAGTTGGAGTATTTATGGATTAGCTATCTGACTCTCAGTGCGAGAGTCAACGTTAAGAAGGCGTTTTGTTAATTACCACGGATTTAATTTTTTTTATTTGTGACATTTATTATTATCTTACTAGCTGAAGACTATTTTGTTTGTTGATTTAATACACTTTAAATTAATAGTTAATAAATAAACTGCAGTGGATAAATAGTGGTGACAACACAATCTGCTAGCGCCTGATTACCTGATTATAACTTACATTACCTACTCAAAAACATTATTCTTAAAATATCGTCTTAAGAATGGCATTTCTATTCTCTTTATAGAGAAAATTATACAGGGTGTCCCACGAGAGGTGTCTCAAATTGATTACGGAAAAATGGCTTAACGTACAAGGATAAAATATAGTTATTTGTGCAACTAGTGAGAAAAGTGAGCAATTGACTCACTCGAGAGAAATCCTTACTCACGAGCCGTAGGCGAGTGAGGAATGGTTTCTCGAGTGAGGCAATTGTACTTTGAACTCGAGTTGCACATTATACTTTTCCTACAGTTACCATAAAACAAAAACATTTGTGAAGAAACATGAAGAAACATAACCTATTTTTACACAGAAGTGAACTTTTGATATAACATTTAATGTGAAGTGACAAATACAACAGTACAACAGCTGACCAGCTGATTTACAGCCAGTGCTGCCAACGTATTTCGCGCGCATACGACGTTGCCTGCATGTTACGCGCTCACTATTTCGTGCCTTCACGTTGCAAATCTGGAGTGAGACAAAGTAATTAGAGTGAGACAATGTTAACATTGTCTCACTGGTGAGCGAATTGTCCACTTTGCTTTCTCAAATCAGTGAGAGAACATGTACATTGTTAGGTAACTGTAGGAAAAAATTATTTCCCGCTAAATCGACCCCAAGGAATAACGTACAAATATTTTTAACTTTTTTCAAATACAGGGTGTGCCAAAAAGTGAGGGTCACTCGTTCGAATCTCGGAATTTTCAAATGTAAACATATGTCATGTTATACATTATTTTAAAGGTATTTAATAGACAAAAACTCTTGGGAAAACATAAATTAATTATCTTTTTCCGTTTCAAAATGGCGGCATTTTTTTTTAATCTATATTTTTTAATACTCTGTGTTTCCTATACCAATGCATTTAGCCCTTGTCCGGTTGAATTTTCTCACTCGTTATGAAATTAGCTTTACTGTGATATGCGACAAGTAAACGGTTTATTGAAATAATAAAAATACAAAAAATTTTTTTTTTATTTGCAAATGCTCATTGTTCAAAATTTTCAAATAGCAACATATGTCAAGTGGCACATCATTTTTTAGGTTTTTCAATTCCTAACCACTTTGTAGTTTACAATTACTTCGTATCTCTTTTAGTTTTTGTGTAAATAACAAAAAACCTAATTTTCCTATATCAAATGCATGATATTTGTGTTTGACGTGGTTTAACACTAAATGAAATGGGGCCATAAGTGTTAAACCCAAATAACATGAATTTGATATAGGAAAATTAGGATTTTTGTTATTACGCTTTGAATTGCCCAACTATATCACTCAAATTTCCCAACTATTAATCATATCAGGTTTTAACAGTAAGAATAAATTATTTTATATTTATTTTAGCTTTGTAGCTGACACAAACAAACAAAAATTAAGGTTTCTTACATATTATTCAGGGCTGTCACTATACTGTACTGATCAATAATGTGATAAGTGTACAGCCTCTTCCAATTGATGTTTAATTAATAAAAACCTATTGGATGTATCCAGGGGGGGGGGTAGCTGTATCTTTCCCCCCTAAGAAAGAAATCTCTCTAAGAAGCCTTGAATTATTGTGTGCCATGGTTACATAAGTAAGTGGTTAGTGTTACTCAACATGAAATTTCTAACACGTTTTTGATGTATTATTTTAATGTATGCAGTAGGGCAGATTTTTCAATTGTTTTGCTACTTGCACCTGTCATGTTTGCCATCTTGTTGCTGTCAGCTGTCACTTATTTTTGCCTAGGCAGTTTTGTTCATTAACTAATTTATTGAATTTACTATCAACCATTGTTTTGTACTAGTCGTTAGTAAGTTTTGATAATAAGTTTACCAATATCAAAATGGAGCTATCCGTTGAAATGTAAAATAAATAAAGAAATAAAATAAGTAAAAGAGGAAGATAGTTGTACCAAGTCGTCAGTTGAAGGTGAATGGAAACAATGGTGCGAATGTCTAAGTGAGAAGCTGCTGTCAAAAGGACCGTTCCGTCTTGTTGAGGTGGTCACCACGGGCTGTGTACCTAATTGGTATCGTGTACCTTCATTTTATTTTTATTTTGAAATTTGTCTTTAATTAAATACATACAGTGTGTAAATTAAGTATTGAAACAAATCTGTATTTTTTAAATGGAAATAAATAGAAATATTCTGTTTGTGGCAATAATTTTTAACAAAGGTTCCACGATTTTTACATCAAAAATATTCCCCCCCCCCTAACAGCGTAGGGGGTAGGGGGTGACTTATTGTTTTAAAATAGCAACCCCTATTGAGTGACCCCTCATTTGTCAAAAGAAACACAATGACGCAAATTCGAGGTGAATATCTCACCCCTAGCCAAAATCACGGGTATTCCAAAATGGGTGCTTTTTCACATAAATTAAATTTTGGAATACCCGCCATTTAGGCTAGGGGAGAAATATCTGCCTCGGGTTTGCGTCATTGTTTTTTTTTTTACAAATCCTTCAAAATGAGGGTCACTCAATAGGGGTTCCCATTAAAAAAAATAAGTCACCCCCTACCTGGTTAAGGGGGTAAAAAATATTTTTGATGTAAACAATTGCGGAACCGTTGTTAACAATTACTGCCACAAACAGAATATTTCTATCTATTTCGGTTTAAAAAATACAGATGTGTTTCAATACTTAATTTACACACTGTATAACCCCAATTATAAATAACTCCCAAAACTCATTATGGTCTTAAATAATTTGTCAAAGTATTGAATTTTATTTTGGTTAAAGTAATCTTTAACCTTTAAAAAACCAATAATAATCTTATTGGTAACTTATTGGTATCTTATTGGTAACAGTAATCTTATTGGTAACTTCTATAATTGGGGATATATGTCTTAAACCAAAGACAAATTTCTAAATAAAAATAATTTAATTTTAAATGAAGGTCCACGACTCACTTTAGATTTGTCAGATTTTATTTAGTGATTAATACAATTAAAGGCAAGTATTTACTAAGTTATTCAAGACCAGAAATAACTTGGTGACGTATTAACAACCCGAGATATAAATATTTTAATAAAAACTCATTTCTAAAAAGTTAAATTGAATATTGTGTTGGGATTCGTAGCTCGACGCTAACTCGTTCGATTTGAATGACCAATATGTCAAATGAACGCCCTTACATCACAGAATATTTAAAGGCTAGAACGAACGGCAAGCGTTGATAAGAACTGGAGATATAAGAAAAATTATCATAAAAGATCTGCAAAGTACGAAACGTCCATAAGAAATGTATGGGTGAGAGTTTTCGTTTGAATATATCTTCATAACGTAAACAGATATTTAAAAACGGATTTCGGTATTTAAATCAGCGTGAAAATCAAGTTTATAATGATGTGTCACAACGTTATCATTACTTTTAATTTTCTTTATTAATAAAGATGGCGGTCAAAAATGAGTTCCCTATCGAAATGGAGTACTGACCACCGACGTTTATTGATCGGTGGTCGTCCCAAGTCAATATCTCGAAAATTTTGAATAAAAATGCATGGTATCTTTTTTCAAATTTGTGCAATGATGGGAAAACCGCAATTTTTAATCGTGATACTGATTTTAAGGGGTTTCCTGTGGACCGATTTTTGGCAACTTTTAGTATGTCACTCTGCACAACCAACACTACAAAATAAAACAATAAAACGTTTTCTTGCATTTTTTTAACGTTCCCTGTGTCAGTTTTTTTTTAGTTTGTTTGGACTAACAGGGTATTCTGTAAATATTAATATTTTCCATACAAATGGCCACCATTTCGAAACGGATAAAGATAAAGGAGTTCTGTTTTCACTAAATTGTTCGTCTAGTCTAGAGCTATAAAATTATGCATGACACATGTTTACGTTGGAAAACTCTGAGATTCGAACCCATGACCCCCAGTTTCTCTAACACCATGTACTTTAAAAATGGTAAAAATATTTTTACGTTGTTCCTTGGGTATGAATTAGTGGGGAAAAGTTTTGTTTCATCTCTGTATGTCATCCGTTCGTCTGTAATCTGTTTAGGACAGCTTAGAAGACTGTACGTTAGCACGATAACTCGAAAAATGATCTGATTTTGATAAAATTTGGTATAAACGTTTAAACCTACATTTATTCGAACGAGTTCGCGAACCAGCATGATCGGATTATGGGAACGGGGGTTTATGGGGTAAATATTGGTTTTCCCATTTTGACCCAAAAAACATAATAATTAGCAGTTATTTTCCAAACCATTTTATAGAGCTGAAAAACACAAATAATTTAATATATTGAAGCGTTATTATGTGCCTAATGGCTACAAAGAAAATTCCATAAAATTATAAATTTAAAATTCCCATGTTATTTTTATGGAGAATAAGTAAACTAATGTAGTTTGCTTATTTATGAACATATTTTGATCAAATTTGGAAAATACATTTATTTCTTACATCATACGATTCAATGTTATAGGTATTCAATTTGAAAATTCATAATTGTCAAATAACATGAACACTGGAGTTATTTACGGTAACTTGTATAGTTTACTATGTGCTAATGAACAAACAATATTAGGTGTACATACGACACACACATCTACTGAAAAATATAAGGAATACGTTACGCATACAAGTTAGTTAGAGGTTTTTAAGAAGAAATGCCTTCTGCATAATTCATGATTTTGCATACGAATTAATTTATAATAATAATTTTATAATTTATTTCTTTGCATTTTAGAAACTGTTAAAGTGCATCCACACTGAGGAAACTTAAGCGACAACCAAGTTCAGCATTACATTATTATCAGCTATCAACAGCGTCGTCGGTATTGGCAGAGACAGTTAGAAGACGATATGAATATAGTGGGCAGCACTTCAGAGCGGACTTGAAAGTTGGTTTGCTTGTTCCCTAACTTGAGATGTTGAACTATGATTTTGGATTGCTGGAAACAGAAGGTTTAATGCACAATTAAATGCTCATTATTCTCTTTTTTCTTTTCAATTGTTCACTACCTATTTCATAATATACACTATACAATATATAATGTATTTAATTGGGATCGGATCCTTCGTTCATTATCAGGTATATAGTTTTTCCGTCATGATATTAAATGTAGGGGGTTTTGTCCAAGTAAATGTATATCTAGACTATTACATCATAATATTTTTATTTTATAATGTCTTTCTGTGCGCACTACATACCTTGCTCAGTTGTGTTTACTATCTATCTCATTATTTTTCATAGAATTTGTCAATTTTTCTTGTTTTTGTTATCTATCTTTTTGTGTATACTTTTTCATTTTTCTGTTATATACTCATGTTGTTGTTTCAAGCCATTGCATCGTCTCCCATAAGGCTGCTAACTAATGTATAAGCACTACTGTAATTGCGGTTATCCGTTGGAAATGAATAAGTAAATACATTTTCCTCTCCTATAAGTATGTTACATGTATACCTGATCTTTGAAATACTGAAAATACATTCAGAGGAAGATTTGCTTGATGGACTTAAAACACGTGTTTACTACTTTGGCATTGTGACTGAAAATGTGAACTAACAGTTTGTTGTAGTCAGCAATTCAAGGAGTGTGCACATTTAGGACTTGCTCAGCAAGAGTAAGAGTAAGCGAAACAAAACTGATAAAGGTAAAATTACTCATAATTCTGTAGCTTCCTTTCAACGTATGACAAAACTATTTACGTGGCTCAAAAACAGTTATCACCTTACCATCGCAAGATGCTCGCTTAACAAATTTCCTGGAAATATCTTTTCGTTTTAGAGCCAAGTTAAGAGAATCCTAAAATAAAAATAAAAACCACCTATGATACATTTTACGATCCACCTCGTAAAATGTATTTTACGAGGTGATATTTAAAAAATTATAAGGGATGTATTTTGTATTTATTAGAATATCTACATACCATGTTATGTATTAAAACGTAAGAGGGGGGTTTTATTCAAAGATTCTGAATCAACTACTTTTTCATTATTATTCTGTTAAAAGAAAAACTATTTAAGGGGGGACGTGTCAAGGGAGGTGAATGGTTTTTTTTAGCCATGAGCAACCTCTCTTAACTGTGGGTTTCTGCTTTTTAGAAATTTAATTTTAATTTTTAAAAAGTCCAGCAGCCGACAATAACATATTGAGTTTGTTTTAATGCTAATTAAGTTTAACGATCAGCTGTTATTCTTCTGAAAACTGTCACTGAAATGACAAGATCGTCGTTATATTTTGTATGATTATATTAATAAAGTTTTTTCCCTACCGTAAAGGATTGGCATCCTGAGGAAAAGTGTAATTTTTTAACTATATATCCACAAATGTTTAATTTAATTAAGTTTTCTCGTGTATTCAATTTGTATGCATATAGGTTTATGCAATGGAGATTTGAACTCTTGTTAGGGAAAACTATCGTTAGATGTACACGTTAAACAAAAAAACATTTTTGAGTTATATTTTCTTTATGCTTAAATGTCTGTCCGTCGATGTACCAAATCTTTGGGTGAAAATGAAAATTTAAATCTGTGTGCAATATTGGTCTCTAGAAAAACCTCTGAAAATCTTAATAATTGTGATTTCGAGGGATTTTCCCAATTTAGAAACGTCCGGAAAATAAACTTATAAATTTATCAAACATTTCAATGTTACGTTTTATGAAACTGTCGTGGATAATTGTATCGACTGCATACCATGAACAATGACGTTACATAACATGGCAGTTCTAGTGTTATCACACTAGCATACGTGAGTGCCTAATCTCTGGAACAATTATACGAAAGTAGTCACCACTATTGTTCATAACAAGCTACTGAGTTGTGATTACCTGGATGATAAAATCATAGTTGGCGCTAATTCAATCCTAACACAATCAGTTTGTTTATTATCAACGACAACCTATAAAAGCAAAGCTCGAAGGGAGAGGGGAGGGAAAACCAAGAAACTATTAGGGACGTGTCCAGTATTAAATAGAACAACTTACTGTTTTGAAATAAATAAATAAATCGGAAAATCTTAAACATGTAGAATTTAAAGCATAATATCCCAGTCAACCTCTGTGTCGTAAAACACCGGTTGGGGGAAAAAATTAGTAAAAAGCTGATTTTTGCCCATCGACTACTACCATTTAGACAAGTGCTCAGCCAAAAGTCCCCGCCCCTACCCCTCTTGCTTCCCCCCCTGTGGCCCCTTAAACATGTGTTAGGGTTTCGTAAATCACGTTTTTCTCGAATGTTAAACAACATATTGAATTGAAATTAGTTTTATTGTCTTTGTTATAAAATTTCCTACATTCCTGTTCAGTTAACTTTTAAAGTAGCTGTTACCGTTTGTTCGTTATTTGTATAAAAATGTAAAGGTTTATATTTTTTTGGATACATAATTTTATTTATGTCGCCTTAACTTTTTCCGCTGACTTTTTTATAAAAATATTTTTGCAACATCAGTTGTAGCTGCTTTCATTAGCTTTAACATTATGTATAATAGTCCTAACTTTAAGATCATGCGAGATTCAGCCGGTGCAGTATGTGTACTCAATCAGTGAGCTAGGTGGGGCTGGCGTGGGGTTGCAAATTGCAATGCTATCATTGTTATGTAATGTGGAGAGTGTTTTTTTTTACTTAATATACACTATTGTATTATATCTAAAAAAACTATCGAAAACCCCATGTTAAGTTAATAACATTTATATCAAAAGTTGACTGGGCTATAAGTCATGTGAGATCATTGGTTTTTAACGAGCTTTATAAGCATAATCCTCGCAATTTAGTATGATAATACATAAATTATTTTTACGTTTAACCTAGCTAATGCGCTGGCCAAAATGTATAAGCTGAATAAGCTGAAGGTAGATACTATTCGTCTAAAACAGGAAAGGAAGAGTAGAGTTTTTCCTTCAGTTTTTTTTTTTTTTTTTTTTTTTTTTTTTTTTTTTTTTTACATTCAGACTTTAATAAAAAGACGTTAATCAATTTCAAAACGGAAGATTGAAAACACACAAAACATTAAATCGAACAATGTAACCTAAACCACGGTTATTTATAATCTCCAAATATAGTTTTTTAAACATTTTTATTTTACAAGGATTTCTGGAATCTCGTGATTTTGTAAAACTTTAAGCCAGAAAATCTTTCGTAAACATATCTTGATTTTAAAAACAACATTCTATTTTCTATAAGCTCCTGTAGGAATCGTACTTCTTTGCGTTTGAATCTTTTTGTTCCAAGAACCGTAGCCATGTTTGTGCGTGACTGATTTACTGTCATAAATAATGATAACCAACTCTTCTGCCTGGAGAAACAATTTGGACAATAAACTTTGCTACGAAGACACAGTCATCAGCACATGTGTCACAACCTCTGTTGTCCAGTGTCTGTGTTACCAAATATTTAGAACGTGTATCCACTGATACCCTCCCCCCCCCCCCCCCCGTCTCCAACGTTACAAACAAAAACTAATCTGATCTGTCTGAGGTGCAAGTTATAAGCGTGTATTTCTGCTTCGTTATGTTTGGCATAAGTAGAAGTGAAATCCTTCGCTTGAATAAGTATCTTAAAAACTCTTTCAGATCTTCCAATGTACTACGTCAAAAAGTTTTAGAATGGCGTTGATATAAATAACAGAGTAACGAGTAACACGTCTGATTCTATACCCAAGATGGGATGTTTTCAACTTCCTAATCGTTTTGGATACTGTAGCAAGTTTTAAATAGTTTTCTTTAATACTTGTCGGTTTTAAATTCGGGAACATCAGTGAAGAAAAAGCAACTACTTTAATCTTCAATTTAGAATTTATGGATAACTGTATAGATCAATTTAGTTCATTTTAGTTTAAGTCCATCAGATTTTTCCGCAAAATGTCAAGGATCTCTCTATGTTTTAAAATAGATCTCTAGACAATATTATTTTGATTTTACGTCGAAAAAAACCAATCAATCTCTTTTTTCAAATATACTATAGAATATTAAAAAGTCATACCATCAACATACATTATTATTATAATACTATTGAAATACGGAACCGATTATAAGAACGCTCTTCCTTACCTTTATCCGTATTTTGTAATTAACAGAGTTTTCCGAAAAATCAACCAAGGATTGATTACCTGGACCTGTAACCTGTGGCCTGAAATTAAAAATGTTTGCATGAAAACAGTTTACATAAACTGTAGTTTTTATATATATTTGTGATTTCGTTAGATTCGTGTGGACAGTTAAATAATGGATATTTCACCATACACGTATAAATCGTGTTATAGAATGAAATCTTACATATATTTATTGATTTTGAGTTAGGCACCGGTAATCCAACAAGAACAACGCGGACTCCTTCAAATGTACACACTTTTGATTATGTAGTTACATAAAGTATTATTTCAGAACTAGCTGATGGGCTCCCAGAACATAAAATGGAAATGCAATTTGCAATTTATCGGTCCAGGTGTTTGGCTCCTCGCCTGCTGCAAGCTGCAATATAACCTGCTATTGTTAGACATATTGAGTAGAGTAGTATGTGGTTAAACGGTCACTTGTAATGATTTATGTGTCCCAGATTTTCTTTACCGTGTATTTGTGGCACCTTAGAAGCATAATAGTGGTATGTACTATACCAATGTAATCAGTTTATTAACAATTCATACCTAGGTTTTATAAATACAATGATTGTAAAAATAGACTTTTGGTCCAACCAGTCTACTTTTCATTGAAAAGTAAAGTAAAGTAAAGTCATTTCTAAACAGAGCTAAAGAATTAATCGAGAGTAATATATAAAAATATAAAAATAGGTGCAATATATTGTCGGAACTTGTTGAGAAATTTAATGAAGGTTTCATATTGGATATTGTAGAAGAATTCTTTTTCACTAAGAGCTAAAAAGAACTTCTGAAACACGGATATTTTCACAAATCAATTACCGATTGTTGTACTCTATATGGCCTGCAGACTGATAATACGTCGTACTAAACAATTATCAACTTTGAGTAAGCTTTGAATTTTTTAATTTAAATAATAATGTATACATACACAAAGTCAAAACACAATCTAACTTAACTTAATTTGAAAGATTTACACTTATCTCGTTCCGTTTTTCGATTTAAGTATACACGTATTTAAGTGTACATAATTGTTCCGTATAACATAATATTACTTATTTCAAAAACTTTTTTTTACTAATACTTTACCAGAGTTAAATACTAACATTTATTTGTTATAGAATTACGGAGACATAAAATTACTTTTATTTTGTTTTGATAAAGAAATCACATATCGTAGTGAACATTTAGTTTTTCACTCCCCAAGGGCCATTCAATAATATATTTTCACTCCCCATGGGTAATTTAATAATCTATGAACAATTAAAAAATACTTACTTTTGCGAGCTCGAATACTAAAGTTTCAGTCATCTTTTACCTGAAACCGAACAAACTCTCGTTCTTCCGTATAGACTTCATGCTTTCAGAATTAGTCATCCAGTAAATTTAACGATATAGACACCTTGTACCAGTTACAAGTTGTACCAGTTGTAGTCTTACCTTGTAATCAGTTCTTTATTGATAAGCTTTATTTACACAACACACTATGATTGTGGGATAACTATCAAACGAACACGTTGACAAAAGGTAGAGAAAATAAGATGACGTATGCTAATTTTAGATATACCGAAAACACAATACGAGACAAAGACCTGTGTATATTGGTTTGTTTTCATGTAGTCTACGATTGACAACGTTTTAACAACACTGAATTTATTTTAGAAAGTTGTGTCTATTTTCAATACGTTTATGAACCCTGTCCGAGGACGATATGTTTGTTTATTGGTGTATAATATGGTAGTTTTGTCAATAACTCGATATTTATATTGTTCGAGCCAAGATAACAAGATCAATAAAACATAATTGCGACAATTCATTGACATCACTATAAAAAGATTGTTAATGTGCAAAACTATCGCTTCGTAAAGCAATGCATTACCTGGAAATACTTCTTGTGGAGTTAGAAATGCCTAAAGGCTAATTGAATTTGGATTAAATTTTAGTAATCTTTTTGGTGAAATACTATAACCATTTTTCTTTTTAAAACCAGGAATCCAATAGATACTTTATACAACATAATTTACTATTTTTTTAGTATTTTACTTGTTTTCTAAATTTCCAAACCGAAATTTAACTGTAAGAAAAATTAGCTAAGCTGATATATTTATTTTATAAGAAAGTAGCACTGTTTCTTAAACAAACACTACATGACTTTTTGATATAATTCAATATTTTTATCACAACTGAATAACAAGTAAAGAACCCCTTTTTTGCGTTTTACAAAGTATACTTTTTAGAATTCCATCTAAAAGAGCGGAATGCTTTCTTTAGAATGAAGGGGATCGATAACATTGGGTAGTTTCCTTTTTTTCAAAAATAACTGAAGAACAGAGAAAAAGTCCATAATTCTTGGTGGTCAGGGTAGTGATTGTTTAAAATTCACAAACTACCATCAACTCAATTTTAAGGTATGTTCTCATAATCGAGAGAATATGTTGAGATTCCTCCAATATTAATCCCACTACTGAAGTTTTGTTGACAGCATTGGTCTCGCTTTTATCTTTATCAAGTATTTTATTACGTTCGTTAATTAATTGCCCTTCACCTTCATGATGTTATTTATTATAAGTTGTCTTTTAAGTTGCTTACCAAGATACAGTATATACTAAAGTGTATAGTCGGTTGTCATTTCAGTTTAAAAAGTTGGCGCATATTTAATTATTTCGTATGCTAGTGCAGCACTCTGTCGGTGGCTACGATAACCAAGATTTGTTTCCCCAATGGGTTTAAATTCTTGTATCGAAGAATGTCTAAATAGCGGCAGTGTTGGGCCTATATACTGTAGTTAAGGCAATGTATCCTTCAGATTTTGCCAAATGTAAGTTACTCAAGTAGAAATGTAAATAATTGATATAAATTACATTGTATCAATTGGACCTCACCGACAAGTTTTATAAACTTGGTGAGGCCAAGCTGTTGTAATTTTCATAATAAATATATTTGTATTTGTATTGTATTTGTAAATGAGGCTACAAATATCCCAAATGTCCTATTCTGACTGTCAAATGGCTATAGTAATTTCAATTAGTTGCTATTTAGAGAAACTATCCGATTTTTTTTCTCAATAGTCTATTTTGCAGTACGGATAGCCAAAGAACAACAAATATTATAAATGATGAAATTATAAAGTATAAATTATAAGACGAAATACTCTTCAGGTTGTACGGTTAAAACAGTTAACCATTGTATCGACGCGACAGTGTGGGAGCTATCACAGGAAATGCTACTGCACTATCTGCAGGGACAGGTGCGCTGTAATCTTAGCTGGAAACTGTGTATGATGGGGCGCCGCTACGTTCTAGGACCAGCGGAAATGCACTCATCAAATGTCTCGACCAACGGCGGGCGGCGGCGACTTGAAATGGCATGGGCACAATAGGCTACTTTTCGTCGTCTCGAAAGATCAGAACTATGAACCTCCAAGAGCACTTTCAACACCTCTTTGATGAATGAAACATGTTTAGAGGCAGAAATTCAACATTGCCTGTCCTCCGCACACGTTCTGGACAACATGGACGAAGCAGGTCAAAAGTGCCGAGCTTGTTGGTCAAGTGTTTACCACCTCCTAACGGACCTCTTTATGTTAGGTTTGGAAAGAGAACAAGCTTTTCATTACGTAATCGGGAAATTGTTTACACTTTTCTGTAGCTTCTATAAAATAAGCTTTGCCCACTGTCTAGTTCATCCCCCTGAGTAAGATAGGCGATTATTTGATGAGTTTACGTTTTTTACTAGCTTATTCGCATGTCACCACCATCACAACAATGAACACGACACACTAAAATACCCATAATAGTTTAACAACAAAACCAAGAAACCAGAAAACGCAAAAAAACACACACCGTTTTTTTTTTTTTTTTTTTTTTTGGGGGGGGGGTTCATGAACCTAAAATTAATTACAGAATTCTAACGTATAATTGAATACGCGCTCATCCCTTGGAGGAGCGAGGGGGGCGAAGAAAAGGACTCTTGCACTGACCAAGAGAACACTCTCTGGATCCACTCATGGGCAAAGAGAATGCAGTGCCGCAAAAGGTTTACGGTGAACTCAGACGATGGACGAATATAAATACGGATTGTGAATGTGAACAATTGTCCTCCACGTGCTCTACCAAGTGTGTTAGCTTGACCATAAATTAATAGTAGACGTGTCTAAATAGTCTTTAATGGCTCGACTCAACGAACCAACTATAAACGATAGGTTATAAATGTATACATAGATGAACTAATAACATTTATATTAGTTCTTCTATGGTTGGTTCTATGGTGGAGGTGGTGGTTGGTGGTGGTGGTGGCTATTTTGGTTGACAGACCTAATGTTTCTGCGGAAGTTCAATTTAATTTATTGTTGTTAATATTTTGATTTTGATAGACTAGACGCGGATTATTTTTTACTCATCTTATAAATTATTTTATAAACTGCCATACACTCGATATTCACGGTGACCCACGAAGAGGTCTAGCTAGCCCTTTGATTTTGTATTACTAGCCAATTAATGAAACTTGATATCCAATTTATAAAGTAAGGGTGGAAAAAGTTTTCTGCAAGTTTCAGCCTTTGGAACCTTTTGTAGAAACATAATGGTGACACATTGAAAATTTTACCAATTTTCTTCTTGTAAAAATTACTTACTTGAGTTATTACCTGATTTGCTTATTGCTATAAACCTAACCTTCTCAAGTAGTTTTAATAAAACTTTAGTTCGAGGAATGAATTTTAATGTCAAACCATAAGTCTTGTGTGAGTGAAATTGCTTGCTAGGAACGTTACAGAAAAAAGATTTTTATATTTGTCCACTGATTTATTGTTGGATTACTAGGTGGTTCTACTGGGTAGGTAGGCAACCTGAAATTGTCTAACTGCCTCCAACTTCCCCAAAATCAATATCCCACGCTAAACTAAATGAAACTTACAATACAGCCACAATAGTTTATAAATACACATAGAAAACAAATTTTAGAACATATCTCGTTATTGTTAGAATCATAAGACAGAATTTCTCATGATAAGTTTTATTGCTATCTTCCTCCTCAATGTGCGACTGAATGGCAGAAGGCGGAAGTCAAAACTGGGAAAAATTCAGATTCTCTAAGACTCTTATATCCGGTGCGATAAGATTCATCGGCCTATATGCCACTAAAGATATGATGCGGGGTCAACAGTCAAGACTCAGGATAGAATAAATTGTCCTTCTAGTTTCAGTCAGCAACGCGCTGATGTTGCCTCCCCTTTGATTAAATGCATTGAAAAGCAGGTTGCTTAAGGTTTACTTCCATCACCCTTAGGCCTGTACACTGTAGGTTTAACGATATTCTTAGCTAATTTAAGCTATTTCATCCTAAGCTATTAACATTTCACTAAAAAATCTCTAACTTATAATTTAAGAAAAGACTTCAGTAAAAATCCAATTATGAAAATGGAAATTCGCTTAGTCAACAGGTTTGCTGCGACAGGGGTATTTTTAGACGTTACAGCGTAAAATAAAGTAACCAAATATACAAGGAGAAATTTAGTTTTCATTTTCATTAAGTTGGAGGAGTTTTGAATTTGCTCGAATCATTGTCCTTCAAATCTTAGATTACGAACATGCTGAAGAGGTATAGATAGGTCCACATAGACATCATACACTTTCGAAAAATGATTCAAACATTTGGAGTAATTCTTTTCTTCAAATTAGTTATTTATGGCTAAAATCGGAATCACATTAAAACCTGCTTTCAGAAATATGTGTTTTTTAAACTTAGTGCAGTGCTCTTATCACAGACCATACAAAAAGTTTATAACAAATATTTAATTGGATGGCCAAATCGGCGTATGCACAAAAGTGAGTAATTCCTGTCGCCAAGTATGTATATTTTAGGCCTACAAAAAATAATAGTTAAATTAGCTGTTACAACTTGTAACTTGTTGTTAAGCTTCGACTAAGTGCATCGAAGGCAAATCATCTCCTTTAATCTATGGTTTTATGTACAAATCATAATTTATACATACAACGCGTTTGCTCAATATCTATTCACAGGGTGAAGTGATTCGTTGTTTTCTTACCAGTTTAAAGGACACTGTGTTTCGTATACTCCCCATCCATACAACATAGTTAATTATCTTCATAAACTAAAGTTTTGCCTATCACTGTTTATGCCTTTGTGAGTAAACTGTCTAGAACTATAGAACGCTTGTCTAGCGTAGTTTACACTATATAGTTTATAGTATCGTATGGGTGTGCGTGTAGTGATAGTGCCAACGTGGGTACCACCTTGGGTACCCCCAGCACCACCACCACGTGTCTGTACAGGGTGTCCACTGTCCAACCCTAGTTACAAGTACCGTGAGACAAAACAAGCCGTTGTGTTAGTTAATATCGCTTTGTTCTTTACTTCATTTTTAATCAGCTGATATGCATTGTTGCATAGTTATTGTTAATAGACTCAACATGCGGTTTCGCAAACTCATATAAAGTATGTATTCATTGTAGGCCTAAGTATTTTCTACAGATCCGGAATCCTTACATTTTTGACAAATCGATTTATTGAGTACTGATATCACACTTGGAACTTAATTTCAAACCTTTCTTGGCATAAAACCAATTTTATAATTTTAATGTATTCTTCTACAATAGCCTGCATACCATTTGAGCCTTGGGAAAATGCCTTGTTTAGTAAACTCCCAATAACACTAAACCTCATAAGATAACTATGCAAACAATGCATATTAGCTGATTGGCAATGAAGTAAGAACACATTGATATCAACAAATCCACGTGTTTTGTCGTTAAAAAGTTTCACGGTATCAAACTTGGGTTGCTAAAAAAACCACCCTGTATATAAGGGTGCGCATGTGTTGTGAGTCATCTTTGCCTGTGCATGAACACACTGCGCATGAGAGAGACTCCCCCCGCGGCCCGCGCTCACTCTCTCTCTCTCTCTCTCCTCCCCCCTGTAGCCTGTACCAAGTCAAGACCCATGTAAACCAATGTAACATGTCACTCAGTAGCGTCTAGTGTTCAGTGTCCACTTCGTCCCGGGTTATTCTTATGATGGACAACCGCGATCGAGACAAGTTTAGAGTATACGTCGGTAAAATCTGCAATCTTCTGTTGGCTGCAGCTGATATAATAAGGTAATTGTTTAATATGCTACATGTTTGTTTTTTATTTATGTTTTTTAACTGTAAACAGCATAAATGTGAGTTGGGTGTTCTTAATATGCTTGTTGGATGAGCTTAGGTGGTAGGGCCTTTTTATACTTGGTATATAATTACATTTTAATCGAGTGTATTTATTAATCGAATATTAAGATTTCTTTGTAGTGTTGATTGGGATACAATATCTTCACAATGTTAAACATGTCCTCCCCTAAAAAACGTAATTAAAAATGTTGTATGGACCTACACAAATTATTTCATGATTGTCTTTAATAATATAGACAATATATTTAATAGTATAGTTTAAGTCATGGAAAATTTTTCATGTAAGTTAAATTTCTGATAAATTAATTTAATTGTGTTTTTAGACAATTTTATTAGCTGTCCTTGGGAGATGTATTGTTTGTTCGATTATAATTGTTTTAGTTGGTCCAAACCGGAAATTTAACTTCATATGTACAATAGTGATCTGTGACGGTGAAGACCTTATCATATAATGGTTTTACGTGAAAGTGGAGACATTTGTTTTGCGTAGTTGTGATCTGACGGGGTGGAGAATTAACTTATTTGTTATTTGTATAAATTGTGATCTCACACAGCAAAGACTTGAAACTCACCCAGTTGATGTTGTGTTCTGACAGGGTAGAGACTTTAATACTGTATATCTGCAAGAAGTAGTTAATACTATGCTTAAATAAATGGTGATGTGATGCGTAGAGTTGTTATCTAACGGGGATGAGACATTTGTATCTCACCTACATGGGCTTGCTTTAATTGGTGATTTGATACTATGGAGATTCAACTATTGATTAAATTGTTGCGTGTTAGTTTATTATCCACCAATGTTAAGTTAAGGGTTAATTTTAATCATGAGATTTCATTAATTTTAATATTGAGCTTTCTGTGCAGTTTTTACTGGAATAAACTATTTTTCCAATGTTAAACACGTCCTCTAAAACGTGAGGTAAAAGTTAAGTAAACAAAGTACCTCACGTATGTAATTGAATATCACCTCACTCTTGGTTTCAATTATTGTTCTTATAGCACACGCATAAAGCAATTATCTTACAATTTGGTGTCTTAACAAGTCTCAATAATAAATTTAGTTTTTTAATAAGTATCATGTTGGTAAGTTTTATGGCTTTTTATGCACGAGTTTCTTAAAAGTGTGACTGTTTAGGACTACTTTGTAGAATTTAACATTATAACATTTGCATGACATTCTTAATAAAAGACCCCCATTAACAGAAAGCAGTTCGTGGAGATATTTGATTTCATTATTATTATATTACAATGTCATTTGATTGTATTCGTACGTTTTAGCGTTAAACTAATAAACAAATGAAAAAAGTGTTTCCCAACAACGAGTTCCTTGAAATTTTAGGGTGGTTCTCTGAGTACCATTTCACGTGCACAACTGGTATTGTTGATACAAATGTAAAGTTTTGTATATACAGTACCTAAAATATATCTTGTGTAACTCTACTACATTATATAAATAAAGTTATAATTCGAGAGAAATAGTTGCCAGTTGCCTGCAAGGAGGGCAGAGGGGCACCAACAAGGGATGCTAAGTTTTAGGCCTATAAATATAGTAATTAGTGTCATATTTTTGCGGATAGTACACCATTGATGTGTGGAAGCGGAGATTCAATAAGCTCAATTCAAAGTTTTTACATAAATCTTCATACTGGCTTTCGTTCTTCCTAGAGACATAACATTGTACAAACTGAATAAAGATGTTCAAGTCCAGGCCATTGGGGAGATATGTGGAAAATTTTAATTTTTATTTCACAAGTGGGACATATACAACTTAAAGAATTTTTTGGGATACGAAATTTAGTGATATATAATCGTGGTTGAACCCGACAAACAACTACTACTATCTTAGCAAAAATTGCTTGTGTTTTCGAAAGTTTTGTTCTTTTCCCCTTTTACATTTAATTATTTAACAAGTAAAATTGCATTTTGGTTGTAAATGTGAACAATATATCTATACATTTTATACAATTAATTTTATATCAATATATCAATCAGTCAATACAATTTTTAAAACGATTTTAGTTAGGTTCTTGCTGTTCGCGAAAACTGAAAAGAAAAAAGCTTTGTAACTAAACTCTGATTTTTGTAAAGATATTCGTTTGGAGATGTTCTAATTTTTACATTAATTATAGGTTGGTACGAATAAACAGACATGTTATCAAGTTGAACAACCTTAAATTATGTTTCAGTAATACTATGTTTGATCAAGGCATTACATCCTAGCGTTATGAAATATAGATTTTTTTCCTGTTTACACCGTAAATAATAAACAGTATGAAGCTAAACCTTAATCCTATATACCGAATATTAAACGTGTCATCCCTCCCCTCATAGGAGTAAACAATAATTGGGCATGGAACAACGTGGCCGAGGTTCCTCACCACTACAAATCACTAATATCATTGACTTTATAATGCCAATATCCAGAGAACTCTCAGAGATACAGCAAACCTGCAGACTCAGCGAATACTGTATCCTTTTGCCTGGTTGGATTTTTACTTAAATATTTCCTTGCATTATGGCTGATCCATTCTCTAATGAAATAACATTAGGTTTAACGAGTACAGTACTAAGGTTTGTTGCTTTGTTGTTGTTGTTGTGCTTTGTTGTTTGTTGTTGTAAGTTTACACCTTTGTACCAAATTCAATTGAAATTTGATAATCTTTATTCGGGGTTTCGTGCTAACGGACGTGTAGTATATTATAGGCCAGTGTGTAAATTAAGTCTAGAAAAAATCTGTATTTTTAAAACAGAAATAGATAAAAATATTCTGTTTGTAGCATTGATTCTTGACAAAAGTTTTTGCATTTTTTACACACAAAAATTGTTTATCCCCCCTAACAGGGTAGGGGGTAGGGGGTGACTTATTTTTATCAAATAGCAACCCCTATTGCCCTATTGCGTGGCCTCTCATTTTGAAGGGCTTGTCAAAAGAAACACAATGATGCAAACCCGAGATAAATATCTCACCCCTAGCCAAAATGGCAGGTATTCCAAAATGGGTGCTTTTTCACATAAATCAAGTTTTGAAGTACCCGCCATTTAGGATAGGGATGAAATATCTACCTCGGGTTTGCGTCATTGTTTTTCTTTTGACAAACCCTTCAAAATGAGGGTCACTCAATAGGGGTTGTTATTTAAAAAAAAAATAATCACCCCCACCCCCTACCCTGTTAAAGGGGTTAAAAATATTGTTGATGCAAAAAAATGCGGAATCTATGTTAACAATCAATTCCACAAACAGGATATTTCTATCTATTTCGGTTTTTAAAATACAGATTTGTTTCCATATTTGTGAAATTGGTGCTTTTCCACATACATTAAATCAAATTTTGGAATACCTGCCATTTTGGCTAGGGGTGAGATATCCACTTCGGGTTTGCGTCATTGTGTTTCTTTTGACAAATCCTTCAAAATGAGGTTGCTATTTCACTCAATAGGGGTTGCTATTTGAAAAAAATAAATCACCCCCTACCCCCTACCCTGTTAGGGGGGTCAAAAAATTTTTTATGTAAAAAATTGCGGAACCTATGTTAACAATCAACTCTACAAACAGTATATTTCTATCTATTTCGGTTTAAAAATACAGATTTGTTTTAAGACTTAATTTACACACTGTATATAACTATTTTTATTTTAACGATTGGTGTTTTTAGCCTTTGGGGACATCAATACGAACAAGTTTATCGATCCCCGATTGATGAGATCTATATTACTTCTCTGTGACCTATGTTAGTATCTTCATGCTTGTTATTTTGTATGTTATCTTCTTGCTTTCACCACTTTTGTACTAATGCATATGTATCTTGTAAATATTGTAACAATACTGTATTATAACAAGCGGCCTAGCTCATAACCTAGCTATTTATGAAAACATAATATTTATTTCTAAAAAAATACTTTTCCCAAGCAAAATTTATAAACCATTTAAGTTTAGCAAAACCTTTTCCAAACGTAGCTTTGGTCTTGAATCAGGTTACAGATATTTACAAGAAATGTCTATTATGGTCTTTAAATTGAATTTGGGTTTTCAAAATATGAATTATTTATTTGCTGCGAGCATTGCGAATTTATTATTAGTAGACTCTTGATTATTGGAAATTTGATGGTCAGGCTTATAATTTGAACTGTCAAGAGAATTATCAATAGTATAAATTTATTTGGAAAAGATAAACCATTTGAACAACAAAGACTTCATTTTAATGTGTACCTTTATTAATTTCGTATAATACATTGATCAAGAGGCTAACAACCTTTAGGTTACTCTCCCGTCTCCGTAGTTGGCAGTACCTTCTCCCTATAGGGAAATCTGCTAAAACTTACTGAACATTGTAGGGATCTTGATATACAATATATATTTAGCAAACGGTGTCAGTTACAAACCATAGTCCTCTAATCGCTGTTTGATGCGGTGTGATCTGGGTAAAGGCTTCACTATATTATTCATTGTCCTAGGTGATGGGGGGCTGATGATCTAATGTGACAGGGTTAATCATAGCTCGAAAAAAGTTTAAGATTAAACCCCTAGTATTGACGAAAGAAACATTGTAGCGTTAGAATGGAGTTCTGAGTGAAACATTGTAGCATTGTTTATACAGTGTAAATTAAGTATAGAAACAAATCTGTATTTAAAAACCTAAATAGATAGAAATATTCTGTTTGTAGCATTGATTTTTAACAAAGGTTCCGCAATTTTTTACATCAAAAATAGTTTTAACCCCCTAATAGGGTGGTGGAAGGGGGTGACTTTTTTTTCAAATAGCAACCACTATCGAGTGACCCCTCATTTTAAAGTGTGTTCAAGTTGTGTTTGTCAAAAGAAAAGAAACACAATGACGCCAACCCGAGGTGGATATATCACCCCTAGCCAAAATGGTGGGTATTCCAAAATTTGATTTGTGAAAAAGCACCAAATGCACCAATTCGAAATTTGAAATGTCATAGGAGACCAAATTGAGTGATCCTTAATTTTATAGACCTTGTGATTCTAAAAATAATGATTTAAGATAAATTGAAACCCGTGGATCCTAATCAAAATGGCGGTCACAAACATCTTAATTTACATAATTACAATCTACATTGTGCATCTGTGGAAAGGTGCTGAAACAACCAGAGCTGTTTGGGTGATTTATAAAATTCCAATTTCTTATCTCAGCTATTTCCCCTTTTTATTCTAAAATTGTTATAAAATGATTTTTTATCAAATTTCTATACATAACTTTAATCATAATTAATGCTTCAGGGTCACCACGTTTTAGACGGATAGCCTAAGGGTATTTCAATTTAAATCGTTCTTTATAGTGTCACAAGGGCTATAAAATTAAGGGTTTCTCAATTCTGTCACCTATGTCATTGAATTATAATTCAAATTTGTGGAATGGGTGCTTTTTCACATAAATCAAATTTTGAAATACTCTCTATTTAGGCTTGGGGTGAAATATCTACCTTGGGTTTGCGTCATTGCATTTCTTTTGACAAACCCTTCAAGATGAGGGGTCACTCAATAGGGGTTATTATTTGAAAAAAAAAAATAATAATAATAAGTCACCCTCACTCCCTACCCTGTTCAGGGGGTTGAACAATATTTGGATGTAAAAATTGCGGAACCTTTGTTAACAATCAATGCTACAAACAGAATATTTCTATCTATTTCAGTTTAAAAAATACAGATTTCTTTCCATATTTGTGAAATTGGTGCTTTTTCACATAAATAAAATTTTGAAATACCCTCCATTTAGGCTTGGGGTGAAATATCCACCTCGGGTTTGCGTCATTGTGTTTATTTTAACAAGCCCTTCAAAATAAGGGGTCACTCAATAGGGGTTGCTATTTGAAAAAAGTCACTTCCTACCCCCTACGCTGTTAGGGGGGTTAACAAATGTTTGATGTAAACAATTGTGGAACCTTTGTTAACAATCAATACCACAAACAGAATATTTATATCATTTTCTGTTTAAAAATACAGATTTGTTTCCGTACTTAATTTACACACTGTATTTACAATTACTTTTGTTTCGACGAATATCTTCTATACTCTCATTTCATGCTATTGGTAATAAGCTTTTTACTTTGCATGTTCTTTTAAAATATTCTGAGAAATATTTTAACAAGGTCAATCTCAAAAAAATATTATCAAAAAAATAGGAGCTTAAGTACCAATAGACTTCGTTTAGAAACTTTACAAGCTGGAATGAGTGACGAAGGATGACCATGATGCTATACCAGACATGATGATGATGCTGGAGTTTGGACTGACCATTTAAGTGTGCTTACTATAACTAATTATTTATTGCACAGAGAAAAAATGTCGTTCTTTATATATACTCTACATAGATACACAACCTTATGATTTTCATACAATTATACAGCTTATTAAAGTTATGAATAACTCCAAACGTTTAGGTAAATGATTAAATTGGTTCCTTTTACTTTCATGTCCAGTCTATTGCCGATGCCATCACTGGAGCAGTTAGTATTGATAGAGCTGTTTAGTTTCGTGTTATGTACGTCTTTTATGTATTAATTTATTTTTGTGTTTTGAAGAGTTGCACGATTTGACAACATTGCGTTTCACCGTAAATAGTCAGCACCATAGTTGATGGGAGTTTTGGACTACAGACGGAGGTAAGATAGCCTTTTTTGTTAAATTAGTTATTAATTGTTAAAACATTATATAAAAAATAACTGCATGCAAAAAACTAGTAAATAACGATATGCTTAAGATATAAATTTATACTCATTCATGGCAAATTCATATAAAAGATGTTAAATGAAAATGAGAAGTAAGGTGGGAAGTCATAGTGGTAGCGCACCTTACCATATTTCTTTGTATTTACAATCTTGTCAGTAAACAATATAAGTGTAAATATATGTTTCTAAGGTTATTAGAAGTATTTACATTTACTTGCAGTAAATTTAATTACATATACTATGCTGATTAAGAAATTATTTAAAATTTGCTGTACAAACTGTTTTTCACGTAAAGTAATATCTTGGGTTGAAATTAGTTTCCAATAACTATAATCGTCTGTATTTAAATTGGATCAATCTTACAATTTAAATAAGTTTGTACGATATAATTTATAACCTATCTGTTTCTCAATGTTCAACTTGTAAAACGGAAATTGGCTCTATATTTTAGTAAACCTATTTATCTAACCCATTGTATACGTTTAATCCCACATCAATCCCCGATGTTAATATATTATATCATTATACAATATAAAAGGCTAGATAAAGATATCACGAAGCCTAAACCAATTTAATCATAACACTCATTCCGAAAAAAATCCAAATGTTGACAACATTTTAAATATTAAGTATACCATCCAAGCCACAAAGATTAATTCAGATAACGAAATTCAACGAATACATTTGATTTTGTTAGCCATAGTAGATATTTAACATGTGAATTAAGAAAATTTGTAGAATATACTTCAACATATATTTAAATGCAAACAAGTTGTGATTGATGAAAAACTAAATGAATAAAAATCGCCGGATACGTTGTTCACGTACACATATTAACTTAATCGTGTTTATTTGATTTTTCTGGCCTTGTTTAGTCTATTTAATACGTGTTAATTTCAGAATAGTTCAGGGAAGCCATTTCGTTCATGTGTTATCATCAGCCGTGTAACGGTCGATTCAAGTCGCTGGTATCGACGTACGTTTCAGAACAATGCCTAGTTTTGACTCTTGTAGGCACGTACTTTAATAAAGCACAGGTTATCAGAAGGTATCGCGCGACTGAGTCATGCCCAGGTTACTCATGTTGAATAAATGTGCATTGCTTAACGATCAGACTAAACTGCTTTGATGAATACTACTTCTGAGAGAAGTAATGAGATTGAAAAATAATAGCGTTTTTCGCACGACCTAAAGTGACTTTTTTCGACACGTAACCGGTTGAGCTTTTAGGGACTGAGCGAGTGTCAGGTGAAACACTTTTGTCCCTATGATGAACTTTATTTTTCCTCATGCTGCATCATTCTAAAGAATAAGAATAAGAGTCAATTTATTGTTATTTGCCAACATTACATTGCTATAGACAACGTCAAAGAACAAAAGAGATACAGTAATATGCAGTTTAAAAGGAGAGAGTACAATGAACTTGTCAGGCTAACAGATATATCAGAATAAAATATCACAAATAACAATTAGCAACAAATCAATATAAACTATGAAAATTAACAATAAATAACTGATTACCAATTCGCTGGATCAAAGCTCATAATTAAATTAAAATGTACAGGGTGAGGCAATGAAAGCACCCCAATTTATAAATAGTACAAATTCAAATCTTTCTATACATATAAATAGCACATCAAAACACAGCTTAACTTTTGCCATTTTAACTTAACAAAGTCATTTTTCATTCCTTGAAAACAAAATCCCTCAAGTGACGTCATTTTTTACATCCCTATTAGTCAATTGAAAATCCTATCAAATACTCCTACCAGCATTTCTTCAGTAATCACTTTAGTTTTTGGACTATTCTTAGCTTCGGTCCAAGCAATTCTGTGGAGCGAAAACCCTTGAACTTCAAGTATCTTATCGGAATCAGCCCCCCACAGCCCCCCACCCACAAAAAAAGCTAACGTAAAGCTTTCAATGACGAAAGATTCCTGGCAAAACTCTTTGGATTTGATTTGGTTAATGCGACTCACACTCTTTATAGACATTTGATGGTGTACAAATCGTTTTCCTGTATTCATCGATTATTTTTAGCATTTAAGCTGCCATCCTAAATAATTTTACCCAGTTTCCCATTGTTTTCCTATCTGAAAAACATGTTGACCAGGGATGGAATGTTGACCAAACGATTTCTGGGTGTTTGCACAAGAATTAATATTTTTTTATAGGTTCCCACATGAAAATCTTACTGTTAATAGCCTCAGGCACAATATTAACTAAAATGGCATTGTTTAATTGATGATATAAGCACAGCTGTTCATTCATTGTTGCTTTACTTATAATGTGGCAACAAAAGAAAATCGGGGTGCTCTCACTGCCTCACCCTGTATATGCATAAAAATCATCAAGATGATAAAACACTTTATTTATAAACCAGCTTGACAGTTTTGATTTAAATGGTTGGATTTAAAGGTTTCTGATCTCTGATGGGAATGTATTGAAACACTTGATTTGTTGGTATTTGTGGCTGACTATTGTTTTCCGCAATCTAGAAGAGGGTGGGACAATACATTGTGCTCTTCTAGTGTTATAATTATGAACTTTGTCAAAACATACATATAATCACTCTGGTTTTCTTTACATGTGCAAGATTTTGGAAAAAATGCAAGGGACAGTAATTATATTGTAATTAATCAAACATTGCTTACAGTCATCTTGATAAGGTAAATTGGCCAAAATCCTTACAGATTTTCTTTGCCACGCATAAACATGGAGAGCATTTCTACTATTTCTCCAGAGTATTGTGGCATACAGCAAATGGGAATGAAAATCACTAAAATAAGTATTTAACAACATATTTCTACCAACACATTTTTGTAGCTTACGTAGAAAAGAACAGGCCCTTTAAAGTTTTGAAACTTCTGAGTTGGTATGAGATTTCCATATAAGCTTCCGATCTTCAGGCTAAGAGCTTACATAAGTTGAATTTTGTATATTTCTTATCTTTACAGGGTCGTTTATTAAATGGTTCAAACAAGTATAGGGGTTTTAAAGCAAGAACCTTAGTTTTATTTAGTTGGTTTACTCATGGATTTTCTCGAAAATGGACATGACCCCATGACTTCACTGTGGACACTGGTGTATTGGTTAACGGCTATGTGGGTTTTGGCTTTATTCTGCGAAAGCCAACCCCCACCTATCTACGACTAGAAATATCTTCATCTACAAGGCATAGGTTGTTGACATTTTAAACACCGTTTACTATTTTGTACGTTTAATAAAATAAAATTACTATTCCAAAAGTAAGGTCCGGTTAAGAAAAACAAATAAAAAATCAAACATTTTCCAGAACAATTGTTAAATTTACATCCTTTTGTATTTGTCTATGTTTCTACTTGATTTCCATGCTTCGTCTCATATTTTTTTGGTAAATGTACACAGTACGTCATTATACTTGTATACTATTTAAAATTAACACAGATACTATCTTCGTTCAATACAAGATGGCTTAAGATGGTATAATAGCTTTAGAGTCAATATGACGGAATATTTTTTTATTGTCATTAGGATAGTTTCACACCCTCAATATGTGTAATGATGTTCTTAAAGCCCATTCTTTTCAACGTTTCAATAATAGTAGAATATCTGAGTTTTTGTGTCCTAGTGTCCTCGAGTTCTAACATATTGTAAATGTCTCAGCAGGAGCGCTAACAACATACGTTAATTTGAAAACAAGTTTCTGTTAGGGTATTGTTATCCATAGTTCCATATATAACGTCATGCTTATACAGTATTATAATTTTTCTTTAATGATCAATTTTGAACACTTTCACTTCCAAAGAAATTCCAAAATCATTATTTTCTCTACAGACCTTGAAAGGGGATGTCACTATCCCCTAATTCAAAAACTCTTCAACGTTTTTGCATAGTTTGATTCAACTTCGACTCCAGTAATATATTTGAATGTGTTTAGTATAAAACATAACCATTGATTAATATAATTTTTTTATCCTGTCGGTGCAGTTTATTTCACGCAATATATATAATTAAAACCAACAAAGTGATTCTCAAACAATGTTATTGAATGGATTTGAGTTCTGAAGTCAGGAGTTTGGTTAAGTAAAGTCCCGAAAATCGTACTAAAATTGCACCTTAAACTATTTTTTTGAAGCTAACACCTCATCCCAGCACATTTACGAAAACTCAGTTAAATGGCGACTTCAGATACTCGTGGGTGATTATTATGACAGCTTTATTCTAATGCAAAATCATATTTTCCTTATCCACCAGTTACGTTTGTCACGTTTAAAATGTAAATAAAATGTTTAAATCTTACTAACTTTATTTTTATGTATTACTAAATAAACTGTTCATAATAACATTTCTGTATAAAACTTTGGTTCTCTTCTTTGCGCAGCATATATTTTTTAATCTGGTATTAGATTTAGCCTGCTTTGGGCTTTTTTCAAATGTACAATTGCAAATACTTAACATTTGTTCACTTGAATATTCTTATACCGTGGTCCCCCAATCGCTTACACAATACAAAAATTTTGTTTAAGAAATTTATTTATTTATTTATTTGACGGTAACAACAACAACCATTTACAATAATATGCTAATATGCTAAAAAATCTAACAAAACAATACATATGAAAAATTTGATGGCTAACATTGGTATTGGCGTTAACATCATGACATATTTTTACAATAGATAATAATGAATGTATGTATAGTGTTATAGTACATGCTTAACTACACAAAAAATAGATATTTGCTTAATGGCTACAATATGAAAATTTAACAAAGTTACGATTGCAATACATATAACAAGACAGACAAAATAATTGAGAATTGACAACAATGACATTAATAACACAGCCATAGTGATACATGCAATAGTGTTGAACAAAACAAATAAATAAAAAAAAAATTAATAAATCAAACACTTTATATAACTAAAAAGTTATATAAACCTCGAATATGCTGCTAAATTTGTTAATCGTCAACCATTCCAGTATGTATCCTGTGCAATCGCGACGCCATCTTGAATATTCAGTCTTCTGCGAATCGTAGGCTAGTGAAGCGCGTAGTGCGAAGTAAGCAGCTCTGTTATCGCCGCCAGGTCCTGACGAAATACTTCCAGAGAGTTCCTAATTTGCTGACAGTCTTAGTTTGCATATCTGAAAAGCACGTGCTCCTGTTGGTGGCCAACAACTGTTTTGTTTTTTGGTTGCTTTTCGTCCCGCCATTTAGACTGAAATTTGATGGGCAGGAGTGTAGGAGTGAGGAAACGCGAAACTTTCAATACTGTTGATTTACAATTTCAATAAAGCTAAATAGTCCATCACCAGTGCGATAAATGACCTTGGGGTTCTTGTCGCTATTCACACAAAAGTAAGTATCTCTAAACAGTTCAGATGACAATGTAGGCTATACAAACTCGCGTTCGCGCCACGCCGCCGTTGCTAGTAAAACGGTCTAGATAATAACTGATAGTCCAGCATCTGTTACTAACAATACATAATTTATAATCTATGCTCAAGTAATAACTGTTAATTATATACAAACATTGAAATAAATACATAAAATGACATCAGAAACATCGGCCCTCTATTTATTTATAAAGCCAAATCTAACCCACTAATCCATAACTCTTTATTTTAATTGTGGACCTAGCTAAGACTCATTGTAACCATGTACCGATTCACCACATGAGTTTGTATGATTCGGAACATGTCACACATTTCCAGGAGCAGTACCTACCCAATATATGGTTTCTAAATAAAACTGAGTTGATTTGTTACTTTTAACCCGTTTAGACGTGCCTTTGAAAACGTACACATTTAAATTTTAGTTTTCGTACTTAAATGGACGATAATAGTGTTTAATTTTACGATAATATTTTTAATTAATTTTCATCTTTGGCAATGTTGGAGATATAAGGGGGTGCTGGCATTTTGATTACCAAGATGGGTGCGAGTCCGCCAATCCGGTGCAGAGCCCCGAATCTGTATAGATAAAAATTACAGTTTTGATTGTATATTGCGTAAAATCATGATGTTTTTGGTTATTGTGGAGCTTTATAGCTAAGAAAGCCAAAACTAGTCTAATCTCAATTTCTGTCTGTCTGTTTGTGTGTCTATTCGACGCCAAAATACCAATTTACGCAGTCTACTCCGAGAAAACTAGTACCGATCAATATTCATATCGTATTTCTGTTTTCACTAGATTGGTGAGAATGTCTTCTTTGGCAATCTACGTGTGCTCCCGCGTCCCGCGAACTCCGAACCAAACAATTTCAAATACCCTATAGTTACAGATGTCCCACCACCTCAAATATACAATTATCAAAATAAAATAACGAAATTCAAACCCTCAGTTTTGAGTGGTTTTTGTTATATTTTATCCTCATGTTTACTACATACGTCTTTATGAAATACAAATACCAATAATCTTTTCAGAGAACACATCATATATGAAATAAAAACAGTTGGGAGAAAGTTTCTTTCTGCAAACTGTCACTGATAGGCTGGTGCATTTTTCGCCATTCCCGTTTTTATACAAACCTGAAACAGAAGCGAGATCAATAATTAACTTGTTTGCAAATGATGTGTTTGTGATAACTATAAGTAAATATAACTATTAAGTACTATCCAGAATGTAGGTTACAAGGGACCGGGGAATGAGATTTACGTGTGTTTTGATACGGGGATGAGTCCGTGTATTATTCACCAGTTTTGTATGTGGCTGAGAAATTCCTTTTTTATAATCTCCATTAATAACCTACAGCATTGTATCATACGTACAAGACTACAAACTACAGTCGCACGTACATTCATAACATTGTTTCTGTGGCTCTCTTTTCACGTCATATCGTCAAGTAAATACTGTATCAAGATTGGGGTGAGTGGTCACGGGGGTAATAGCGGTTCAAGTGAATCATGATTAATGTTATCGTGGAAAATGTATGAACAATTTTCAAAATGATCTTGGTTATTGGAGATTTGAGAAAAGCCGCTTTTATGTGTGCACATTCCACTTAGTGATAACATCGTAGATACTGATATTATTTAGAATCTTTAAGGGTTATTATAATCATCGTGCTATTTGACAGCACTATTCGACAGAAGCATTTAAAAGTAATTAGTGAGTGGTCGAAGTTTTTATTTCATCAAAATTTATTTTGCCCATCAATATTCAAACCCCTTGAGTAATAAATTCAAAATTACTTTATATTTGAATTTATTTTAAAACTTAATTTATAAATAGTTTGCTTACGCCAAAAAATACCTCCACCTTATCAAATTTGAGCAAACGGGGCGACTATGACTTCTAATTAATTCCCCTTTTAACTCTTTCTCTTGACCTTTTTAGGATTTAGATTTTTTAAAGGAAAAGATGTTTACGTTTTGTCTCCCTTTTCATTCATTTGACAAATTGTTACTGTCCAAAAAGGAATGGCTTGTTGATGATGATGTCAATTACATAATGTTGTCATGGTTTGTATTGCGTCTCCGCACAAACATTGCACTGTCAGAAGGGGAGGATAATATAATGTTAGACTTAATCCAAATCTGCCAGGACAGTAACTCAAGGGTCACACCTCCCTCCACAATTGTAAAGTTAAAGATGCAATATTCTGTAACTATAACTCTAATTGTAATATATGATATTTTCAGATATCCACCACCCAGTAAACTCAACCAGACCTCCAAAAATCTGTTTTAAATCAACATCCAACACAGCCATCACTATGCCACGTAACACCCGGCAGACGTATCAAAATGTGACACCTGGTACGTCTCGTCAGACGGGCCGATCGGTTAGGCCCAGACGTGGAAGAAATTCGCTGCCTCACCGACCAGCCACCCCATATCGTCCTGCGACCTCACGACACCCAGCAAACGAAGGGATAGCGAGGCCTCGCCCTCGCCCTCAGCCTCCAATTCAGGGAAACTCCGTCCAGTCTCCTCAACCTAGCGAAGATGTGAAACATGATGTACCATTGATTCCATACCTTCCTCATGCCTCTTCTGGCCGGCGACGTCCCCCATCACCCAGCCCATCGACAATTACCATATCATCAACAGAGTCCGCTAGTCCACCCTATAGTCCACCCCATAGCCCACCCTATAGTCCACCCCATAGTCCACCCCATAGCCCACCTCATAGCCAACCTCATAGCCAACCTCATAGCCAACCTCTTCCAATCCAGTCCACACAACATCACATCTGCCAACACCCTCCATTGCCGTCTTTACCGAATCACCATCCACATAACCCACATCACCAACACTTTGTCCAAACAACCCTCCCCCACATAGACTACCAAACTCCCTCAGCATTTCGGACATACCATCCTCATTATATTCCCTATCACTACCACGTCCATACGCCATTGCATGGTCACCATACAATATATTACTCGCCGAATATGGTGTGGACTCCACGCCACTTGAACCAACCGCCAGCACAGTATCATCAACAAGCAGTAGACCTTCGGGTCGGGCCACATCAGCATCCACATATCCCTATGAGGCCACAGACACTTTGGCACTATGATGCTACATCACCCTCATCCCCGCCCCCACTTCCACCAACCAATTACAGGTATGCCTACATTATTTTTCATGCAATTGCAGTAATATTTAATATGGCAAGTTGAGTGCTGATGACGGAAATTCCCGCTATTGCTTAACATACAGGGTTGCTGAAAAGTAACTTGCACCCCCCCTTTAACTTTTCAACCATTTGAGATATTTGAAATCTGTTTGCGGCAACCTTCTTAGATATGAGGGGATACAATAATTATGGTCAATTTTGAAAATTTCGCCCTTAGGGGTAGTGGTGGTAGGGGTTAGCTCAAAATTTTCAAAAGTCAAGGATAGTCGAGTTTGGTATCATTTTACAGGTCTTGACGAAAGATAAAAATTGACATAAAGAAAACCAAAATCGGCCCACTAATAACAAAATGGCGCCCTAAAACGTTTCAAATCCAAATAACCATGAGGGTGGCTGAAAATTAAATTGCACCCCCTATAACCTTTTAACTATTTGAGATATTTGAAATCGATTTGCGGCAACTTGTTTGGATTTGAAGGGATACAATAATTATTTTCACTTTTGAAAATTGTGCCCTTAGGGGTAGTAGGGGTGGGAGTAGTTTAAAATTTTCAAATAGCAAGTATAGTCGAATTTGGTATCATTTTACAGGTCTTGACGAAACATAAAAATGTACATAAAGAAAATGTAAATCGGAGCATTAATAACAAAATGGCAGTTCAAAATTACTTTTAATGACCATTGTCTTAATCATTTTTAACTGCCATTTTGTTATTATTGGTCCGATTTCTATTTTCTTTATGTTAATTGTTATGTTTCGTCAAGACCTGTAAAATGATACCAAACTCGACTATAGGCCCTACTTGATATTTGAAATTATGAGCTACCCCCACTACCTCTAAGGGCAAACATTAACATTAACAATTAACATTAACATTAATTAACATTAAAACTGACCATAATTATTGTAGCTCTTCATATCCAAACGAGTTCATCTTTATAGTGTCATCATTATTAATATTATCAACAGACAATAGTATTTGCTGACTATTACAGGATACGTTCTAATAATACAGCTGGGCTTTTTGAAAAGCACTGATAAGACCTATGCGTGTATTTACAACAATTTAATGCCCAGACTATTTGAAGTAAACAAATCTTAGAATCTCCAAATATGTACATGTTACTTTACTTACCTTATTATTATTGTAGGTGGTATCGTTGAGCTGTTGAGCTGGCTGGAGTTGAAATTGCCATACGACGGACCCTGCAGCGACTTAAGTATGGCTACATACGTATTCTTCCTACAATAGTAGGACAAGTTGCTAACTCATTGTTGTAGAAGTGGTAGTTTCATTTTATTTTTATACCAATACTACATTGTATAGCTATTATGTATATGAATTTGGATTGTTAAAAATTTGATTGTGAATGTTATTCCTATCACAATCGATGCATTTAGACGTTCGTACTTTTCTCGTGTTTACACTAGTAATATAACATATTTACTATCGTTTTTATTTTACTGCCGTGTTATAAATGATAGTTTAACTCGTTCAATGCCTCCATATATATCTCGTATTTACATAAGAGTTTATTACACATTTAATAATATTTTTTTAAATTTTGCTGTTGTATTAAGTTTTGTGAAATGCTGTTTTTGTACCTATATTTTACGAAGATAGTTGATCTCGTTCCATTTTATTTCTCGTTTTTACTTAAGAGTTATTACACATGTAATATTTTTTTTAATTTTACTTTTTTATTAGGTTTTGTGAAAAGTTGTTTTTGTACCTAACATCATCGAATATGTTTTACGAAGATAGTTAATCTTGTTCCATTTCATTTCTCGTTTTTGCATTAGAGTTATTACACATGTAATAATTTATTTTAAATTTTACTTTTTATTACGTTTTGTGAAATGTCTTTTTTGTACCTAAAATCATCTAATATGTTTTACGAAGATAGTTCATTTCGTTCCATTTTATTTATCGTTTTTACATAAGAGTTATTACACATTTAATAATGTTGTTTTTAATTTTACTGTTGTATTACGTTTTGTGAAATGTTGTTTTTGTACCTAACATCATCTAATATGTTTTACGAAGATATTTAACATATTTTTATTTTATATCTCCTTTCTACATAAAGAGTTTTTAAACATTTAATAACATTGTTTTTTTTACTGTTGTATTACGTTTTGTGAAATGCTGTTTTTGTACCTATATTTTACGAAGATAGTATGTTTTACGAAGATATTTATTCTAATTCAATTTTATATCTTCTTTCTACATAAGAGTTTTTGAACATTTTGTGAGGAAGTTTCCTCCAGAGCACTAGGCCTTATCAAGGGTGGTAAGGGTCGATAAGTGAAAGACTCTGGGTATCTCAAACTTCCATTTTATTCCCTGATATCCTTATCCTAACACATATGTTTATATATACAATATTATATACAGTCTTGATCCTGGGTCCGTAGTCCTCCTACCAGGCAGTGTCTCCGGGCTCGTATTCAGGGGTTGGGCAGAGGTTGGATCAAGTCTTGCTTGCGCCCTTACTGGCCCGGTGGTCTACGACACTCCTAAAAGATATCCGTGTGGGTCCGCGGTCTAGATCCTTGGCACCTTCACCCCGGAATCCTCGGTCCCCTAGCTGCTGCTCTCCACTGGAGACGGTTCTGGCTTTCCAAGCACAGAAGTCAAGCTGGGCCGGTTTAATGTGCTACTGCTCTCCACTGGAGACGGTTCTGGCGTCACTTGCTCAGAAGTTAGCACTCTCTAGGCAGTCTACTCGGTCTGCAGTCCGACGTAAACTCCTTCAACACTTAGCGTATACCTATGTATATGCTTTAAAGGTGGTGGGGGACTCCAAAGTCCTCCCCTCCACCTACGACTACGGACCCGCGGGCTCAACACGCCCATGCGAGGGTGTCGGTGGCTCAACACGCCCGTCCGACAGTGCTGGTGGCTCAACACGCCCGTCCAGTGGTACCCGTGGCTCAACACGCCCATCAGGTGTCCCGCGGGCTCAACACGCCCATGCGGGGTGTCGGGGGCTCAACACGCCCGTCCGACGGTGCTGGTGGCTCAACACGCCCATCCAGCGGTACGCGTGGCTCAACACGCCCATCAGGTGTCTCGCGGGCTCAACACGCCCATGCGAGGGTGCCGGGGGCTCAACACGCCCGTCCGACGGTGCCGGGGGCTCAACACGCCCGTCCAGCGTACCTGTGGCTCAACACGCCCGTCAGGTGACTCGCGGGCTCAACACGCCCATGCGAGGGTGCCGGGGGCTCAACACGCCCGTCCGACGGTGCCGGGGGCTCAACACGCCCGTCCAGCGTACCCGTGGCTCAACACGCCTGTCAGGTAACTCGCGGGCTCAACACGCCCATGCGAGGGGGCCGGGGGCTCAACACGCCCGTCCAGCGTACCCGGGGCTCAGCACGCCCATCAGGTGTCTCGCGGGCTCAACACGCCCATGCGAGGATGTCGGGGGCTCAACACGCCCGTCCGACGGTGCCGGGGGCTCAACACGCCCGTCCAGCGTACCCGGGGCTCAGCACGCCCATCAGGTGTCTCGCGGGCTCAACACGCCCATGCGAGGTTGTCGGGGGCTCAACACGCCCGTCCGACGGTGCCGGGGGCTCAACACGCCCGTCCAGCGTACCTGTGGCTCAGCACGCCCATCAGGTAACTCGCGGGCTCAACACGCCCATGCGAGGGTGCCGGGGGCTCAACACGCCCGTCCGACGGTGCCGGGGGCTCAACACGCCCGTCCAGCGTACCTGTGGCTCAACACGCCCGTCAGGTGACTCGCGGGCTCAGCACGCCCATGCGAGGGTGTCGGGGGCTCAACACGCCCGTCCGACGGTGCCGGGGGCTCAACACGCCCGTCCAGCGTACCTGTGGCTCAACACGCCCGTCAGGTGACTCGCGGGCTCAACACGCCCATGCGAGGGTGTCGGGGGCTCAACACGCCCGTCCGACGGTGCCGGGGGCTCAACACGCCCGTCCAGCGTACCTGTGGCTCAGCACGCCCATCAGGTGTCTCGCGGACTCAACACGCCCATGCGAGGGTGTCGGGGGCTCAACACGCCCGTCCGACGGTGCCCGGGGCTCAACACGCCCATCAGGCCCTACACCGGTGGCTCAGCACGCCCATCCGGCGGGGTCGGGCCCGGAGGCCCAACTGACTTCTCGGTGCCAAACACCCTGGTTAAGTACCCGCCGAATGGTACCCAAGAGGTGGGGGTGAGTACCTTACCACCTCCATTGGAGCATCTCTCCCCTCCTTTGGAGTCATTTTGATGTCTCCGAGTACCTTTGTATCTTTAACCTCAAAATTCTCTAGGGAGTCAAAAACACTTCTTTACACTCTCCCTTTTCTTCCCAACGGAGGAAAAAATCCATCTTTTCTTTTTACAACACACTGTCATTATCTAAATTACATTTTTCAAAATAGCATCCATAAAAAAAAAATCTTCGGCAGTAGCCAGTTTCAAGGAGTGTCCACAAAATTAAAATTTAACTCTGAATTAACTGACTCTTGAAACGAAACGAAAATTCTTCCTACAAAACTTAAAAATTTCCTCTTGGTTTTTAAACAAATCATCACAATACAAATAAAATATCCTTCTGTGTGACTGGTCTCCCATATTACCTACTGTCGAGGACTGGGTGGCCCTCGTCTCTCTGGGTCTCTTCTGTAGTTTATTGCTCTAGAACAGCTACAGTTTCCCGATCTACCCTCTGCTCCACAAAATCTACATGGGGACGGTTTCTTAGGGAGATGACAGTCCCTGAATAGGTGACCAGGTGTATCACAATTGTAGCACCTAAGCCTTGAATCTCGTTGTCCATAGCCATGGCGGTTGCCTCTGTGATCATAATTTTGAGGACGGTACTCGTCACCCTGTTTTTGAGGTCGACTGCTCGTGGGCCATGGTAGTTTGTCTCTTCTCTTATATGCGATGTCCGGATACATGGATTGTGCAGCGTTCATGGGAGGGCCTAAATTGTTGGTTGATTGTTTGATGGACTCGTACTCCTTTGCAGCTGTCATTAGTTCCTCCATAGTTTTTATGTCCAATCCGAGACCAAATAGCTTATACTCTGGAAGCATATTTTCATAAATTTGGTTAAATTGTTGCTCTGGAGAATATTTTCCATGTCGCCGCATCAGGGTCTGAACACTGATTGCGTAGTCATTAAACAGCTCGTTTTGGCCTTGGGTACGTGCTCTTATTTCGGAGTCCAGTTTTTCCCTGTAACGCTGGGGCAGAAATTGGTTTTCTAGATGGACGAGAAATTCACCCCAAGTGTTCCAATACGACTTGTAGTTCCGGTACCAGAGAAGCGCCTTTCCTTTGAGCAACTCTGGGAGAGCAGGTAATAATTCGTCTTCCTCGATATTGTAGGCTTCCCTCATTTCGTTTACTCGTTCCAAAAATAGAACTACATCCTTATCCCCATCGAAGAAAAGGTTCCACTTTCGGACTGTATTGCATACATTAATATTTTCTAAATATTTGTGACTCACCATTTTGGAATCTTCTTTGGTTGGTGATTTAATTTCTGTAGTCTCTCTAGACGATCCTGGTGGTGGGGTAGCTAACGCAGGTCTGTATTCTCCTGTGATGAAACTGCTAAACATACGACGATCAGCTCTCACTGTTCCTGAAGACTGAAGTCCAAATTTCCTCAACTCCTCGACTAATTCCGCCTTCTTGAGGGTATATATCCAACCTGTCCTCGGGTTCTTCTTTTCTTCCTCGACTATACTTCCGTTGTCCGATTCACTGTCAGACGGCATTTTTCTATTCCTCAATAACGTAGTACTATTTACAATATTTACAGATTCCGGGTCTTCTTTACCCTTTGCCAAAAATTCCACTAAAGTCTTCACTTTAGTCCCTGTTCGGGCGCCAAAATCTTGTGAGGAAGTTTCCTCCAGAACCCTAGGCCTTCTCAAGGGTGGTAAGGGTCGATAAGTGAACAGACTGAGTATCTCAAACTTCTGTTTTATTTCCTGATATCCTTATCCTAACACATTTGTTTCTATGTACAATATTATATACACTCTGATCCTGGGTCCGTAGTCCTACTACCAGGCAGTGTCTCCGGGCTCGTATTCGGGGGTTGGGCAGAGGTTGGATCAGGTCTTGCTTATTCCCTTACTGGCCCGGTGGTCTATGACACTCCTAACAGATATCCGTGTGGGTCCGCGGTCTAGATCCTTTGGCACCTTCACCCCGGAATCCTCGGTCCCCTAGCTGCTGCTCTCCACTGGAGACGGTTCTGGCTTTCCTGCACAGAAGTCAAGCTGGGCCGGTTCAATGTGCTAATGCTCTCCTCGGGAGACGATTCTGGCGTCACTTGCTCAGAAGTAAGCACTCTCTCTAGACAATCTACTCGGTCTGCAGTCCGACGTAAACTGTCGTCAATACTCGACGTATACCTATACATATACTATCATAAAGTGGTGGGGGACTACATGAGTCCTCCCCTCCACCTACGACTACGGACCCGCGGGCTCAACACGCCCATGCGGGGGTGTCGGGGGCTCAGCACGCCCATCCGACGGTGCTGGTGGCTCAACACGCCCGTCCAGCGAGGCTGGTGGCTCAACACGCCCATCCAGCCGTACCCGTGGCTCAACACGCCCATCAGGAGACTCGCGGGCTCAACACGCCCATGCGAGGGTGCCGGGGGCTCAACACGCCCGTCCGACGGTGCCGGTGGCTCAACACGCCCGTCCAGCGTACCTGTGGCTCAACACGCCCGTCAGGTGACTCGCGGGCTCAACACGCCCATGCGAGTGTGTCGGGGGCTCAACACGCCCGTCCGACGGTGCCGGGGGCTCAACACGCCCGTCCAGCGTACCCGTGGCTCAGCACGCCCGTCAGGTAACTCGCGGGCTCAACACGCCCATGCGAGGGTGCCGGGGGCTCAACACGCCCGTCCAGCGTACCCGTGGCTCAACACGCCCGTCAGGTAACTCGCGGGCTCAACACGCCCATGCGAGGGTGCCGGGGGCTCAACACGCCCGTCCGACGGTGCCGGGGGCTCAACACGCCCGTCCGACGGTGCCGGGGGCTCAACACGCCCGTCCAGCGTACCCGTGGCTCAGCACGCCCGTCAGGTGGGGTTGGGCAGAGGTTGGATTTTTTACTGTTGTATAACGTTTTGTGAATTGTCGTTTTTGTACCTAACATCATCTAATATGTTTTACGAAAAATATCTATTTCCATTTTATTTCTTCTTTCTACAAGACTTTTTAAACATTTAATAACATTGTTTTTGCTGTTGTATTACGTTTTGTGAAATGTTGTTTTTGTACCTAACATCATCTAATATGTTTTACGAAGATAGTTAAACTCGTTAAATACTTCCACAACTTTCTTGCATTTACATTGGCATCACCACACATGTAATATATGTTTTGATTTTACCTTTGTGATCTAAGTTGTGTAAAATGCCGTTATTGTACCGCATACGTTGTGGTGGTTGTATGATGATAGTGTAGCTCCTCCAATACTGAGTATAAACACGATAGATTTCTTTCAAGTTTATGAAATAAAATTATCCCTGTGTATATTTTATTAAAGCAGTGAACAACAATTGTAAAAATCAATTGTATCACTGTTAAAAAGGCAATGAAATTGTATATTATATGATATAAAATTATGAAGATTCCAAATATTTCTCATATTATATACTTTTACTCTATATGAATAACCTTAATTTTACTTATTTTTGTTTGGAATATCACATTTATTGTCGTAACATTTTAATTAATAAAAATTATTAAATGCATTTACTGGAGTATGTATTATATTTATCCTCACACTTTCTCATACTTTTTAGAATTTCGTCAGTATTTTGGAATTTAACAAATAAACAATTTAAAGCGTCATTTTTCTCCATATATGTTTAACATGATAGTTGTTTATCTAATTATTTTAAAAGTCTTTGCTATTTCAACAGTGTGGTTTAGTCAACATATTTTTGTACAGTTAATCGAATTTTCCAAATTGTGAATAAGCTATTACCGTAGGTCTTACGGTAAGACCTGGACCCGAGACCAATTAACTTTTTGGTTTTGGTGTCCCCAAATGCAAATAAACACCATCCGTTAGAATTCATATGTATATATACAGTATACTTCATTTGAGGACGAGTTTATTTCTTTCATATGTTACCGTTGGAGGTTTAGAGGCTATGTGTCCGATGAGTAAAAATCGTTCGATTTTAATGTAATTTGGTACAAAGTGTAAACCTACAATTATTCGAACGAGTTTGCGAGTTGGCAGGCTCAGATTAAGGGGGTGGGGTATTATGGAGTGTTTTATGAGGTAAACATTTTTTCCTGCTTTTGACCCCCAAAACAATAAGTTTTTCAATATCTCTCCATTTTGTAGAACTAAAAAAAAATTCGTTGGTATATCGAATCGTAGACGTAGGTTGTGAAGAAACCTCCATAAAACTATGTATAAAATTTCCCATTCCTTTTGCTTGTTTATGTATATATTCTGATCCAATTTAGCACATCTTAAGCTATCTTTGGTTCATCCTAAGCTATTAACATTTCACTAAATCGCACCTTCCCTGTAGTAGCAAACCTAAGGCCCCGTTTATGCACCAAGTGCGGTAGCGGTAGCGACAGCGGGAGCGATTTCTAACACCATTGAGTTAAATGGGGCTGTTTATGCACCAAGAGCGATAGCGATAGCGGTTGACCTCCCGCTGCGATTTCTAATTCGCCCGCTGTGTAGTTAGGAATCGCAGCGGTTGCTTGGGCTGAAGCCAGGGTTGCCAACTTGACCCACGCGCACGTGCACTTAGGACAAATAGTTGTGTTAATTATTTGGCAGAGTGTGAGTTGGCAAGACTGTGTCCAACCGCTACCGCTATCGCTCTTCGTGCATAAACAGACTTATTTACAGCGGGAGCGATTCCTAACACCATTGAGTTAAATGGGGCTGTTTATGCACCAAGAGCGATAGCGATAGCGGTTGACCTCCCGCTGCGGTTTCTAATTCGCCCGCTGTGTAGTTAGAAATCGCAGCGGTTGCTTGGAATAGAGCGGTTTTCAACTACATTGAGTCAAATGGGTCTGTTTATGCACTGCGGGAGCGGGAGCGGCTGAAGCCAGGGTTGCCAACTTGATCCATGCGCACGTGCACTTAGGACAAATAGTTGTGTTAATTATTTGGCAGAGTTTGAGTTGGCAAGACTGTGTCCCCCTTCCATTCTCCTTTGACCAACCGCTACCGCTATCGCTCTTCGTGCATAAACAGACTCATTTACAGCGGGAGCGGGCCCGCTATCGCCCCGCTCCCGCACTTGGTGCATAAACGGGGCCTAAGTAGTTAAAATTCAGGCAAATGGAAATTCGCCTAGTCTGCAGGTTTGCTGCTGCGGGGGTATAAAGGTTTATTAAATTGGCGAGTTTGGTGAAATTTCTCATAAAATCTTAAAGTGCTACACCTTTATAACGAAATAAATATGCTTTTACGTTATTCTCTTTATGATTTATAATCTTTGCTCGTCGCAGTGTATGTCATCACTAAAGTGGTTATAATCAGTGTTATAAATGTGTTTCATTTTAGCATAAAGTAGACCATTAACAAGCAAACCAGGTTTTATTTTTAATCCATAATTTTAACTCTTTGAAACGAATGAACCCAACATAAAAGATTATAATGGATTATTGCCACTATTTGTAATAGTTCCGATCTTCCCCGTGGAAAAAATTATAAGGTAAAAGCTTTATCGAAAATCATGCCTACTGAAAGTTGATATTGGGAATGATGGACAATATTTCATTTAGCTCTGGTGCAGTGTTAGATTATGAATGTACCTGTGCTTTTTAATAGTTCGCCTTGGTGAATTAATTGTCCGTCTTCGTGGTTTGAAGGATGCTGAGCTTCAAAGCTTAGTGCCTTAGATTTAGCTTGGTAAAAGGAGCTAATTATTTTTATTATTCTTTTTATGAAAACTCAGTGCAAGTTTATTTCATGATGACGTAGTTTTTTACAACTTAAGATTTGTTTTTGAAATAATATATTATTTTTTGGCAATGTTACTGTCCACCAAAGGGCAAGCAAACGTATTTGTTTATGCAAGGTCTGGAAACAGTTCTTAGAGAAGTCGCTTCTCTGTGTCTTTAACAATAAGTTTATAGACTTGAATGTATTTTCATTCAACCTTTTAGCAAATTTCCCATATAGGGAATAAGCTATTACCGAAGGTCTCATGAGACCTGGACCTGGGACCGATTTACTTTTTCGTTTTGATGTCCCGGGAGGCCAACAACCCCATCCGTTAACATTCATATATATTTGTGTGTCTGTGTGTGTGTCTGTTACGATAACTCGAGCAAAAATTATTCGAATACGATTAAATTTGGTACAAACATATAAGCCTACGTTTATTTGAACGAGTTCGCGAACCAGCATGATCGGACCATGGGACTGGAGTGTTATGGAGGGAGTTATGATGTAAAATCTTTTTCTCTAAATTTCAACCCTTAAAAGTTAAAACATAACATTTCCCAATTTTTCTCTAAACCATTTTGAAGAGTTAAAAAACAAGTAATTTAGTGTATTAAAGTGTTTATGTTTCGTTATTGTTTACGAAAAAAGTAAAAAAATTTTACAGTATATCTAAAATTTCCATGTTATTCTTAAGGGGATTAAGTAAACTGTTTTGGTTTGCTTGTTTATGGATTATCAAACCTGACAAATTTATTTATTGTATACTAAGCTATTAATTAATATAATACAAAAAACACGTTAATACCTTCCCTGTAGTAGCAAAAGATTTAATTAGAAATCGAATCAGGCAAGTGGAAATTCACTTAGTTTGCAGGTTTGCTGCGGCGGGAGTATTTATTTCATGTTGCCACGCATACAGTACTTGATTACTGTACTATTAACTTGAAGTGGTAAAACCTCCACATCAATTTTCCAACTAATAGATGTAATCTATATATATAATACGCTAAGCCGATTTTTGTAAACAGAACTCCTCCCACATTTTTGGACCGATTTTTATGATTAAAATGTCAAAACAATCTATATATATAATACGCTAAGCCGATTTTTGTAAACAGAACTCCTCCCACATTTTTGGACCGATTTTGATGATTAAAATGTCAAAACAATGGCCCTGATCTGTAGTTATGCAAAGTGTTTTTCGTTTTTTGATATCTTTATTAGTTTGGACAGGATCTTCCATCAAAGTTGGGGTTTCGCCCATAAGATTAACATGGGGGAATCTAAATATTTAATTGTAAACTTTGTCTCCACTAATTTGAGAGACCGACTGGGCGAAGAAACTTGATAGAGATGTCCAAAGAAAGGTCTTGGTCTGTAGATGAGTTATCAAAAGATAAACTAAGTAAATTCGCTTAGGGCTCTGCCCCTGAAGCCTTTAAAGATCCCTCGACAGCTTTGTTTACATTTTGGCCATATAATACTTTTTAATGAAACAGCTGTTAATTTTTAAATTGTGTTTTAAACAACACACATTTATTAGGAGTTACTGAGTTGTCCAGAAGAAGTATTTGCAATGTTATTTTCTGATTTCAAAATTGATTTTCTTCTGTATCATGTCATATTTTGCAATATATAACGTTTCATTACAAAATCAGTGGAAATTCCTTTTATCACAGAACAATTACAATAATTTCTTATTGAACTATCTAATATCTGTTGGACGGGTTGTTGTCTGTATTTTTCACCACTTTTGCCTATATTTTATCATATTATTCTACAGATCATCATAGGTTCATGAGATTATTGTCATACATGTTTTCAATCATTGGAAAAATAGTCGAATGTGTAACAATACAAAATAATACAAGTGCAAAAGGGCACGTTGTCCATTTGAGCCGTGTCCATATTTTATTAAATTAATAGTACTTTACAGCAACTCGATAAAACATTTTAAATATTTATGCAGAAATATGTGCACGATTTAGAAAGTCATTAAGTTGTAAATCTTCAATTTACTACAGACTTTTCAGAGAGGTTGCTATAAAGTATTCATTCATCATAGTGAACACATAATATAGATATGTATACAAATAAGAATTTGAACTACCTATTAGAGAGCCTTTTAATGTTATTACAATAAAGAAATGGGTTGTACATGTTTACTAGCGCTACTCAGCAACAAAAACCATTTAATCTACTCTAAAATATATATTCTTTAAGTGCACTAAGCAGCAGCCTAAAAAATACTATGTAACTTACCCATATAGTTACAAAATGCTTGAACTCGCATTGTAACATTTATAATTCGGCTTATATTTCTCCAGCAGATTATTTATCTACAGAAGTTTATTGTACTCTTATCATGTCTAATAACATCCAAAGACAGAAACCTTGCCTAAAATGGTACTTATCTTGACAAATTATTTGCAGTATCCTATGTTACGGACCGTGCACTGGGTTGTTAACATGATTGAAAATAACACGACATTTCGGCTATAAAAAAGGCATAAAGAGTAAATACTATTTTTAGCAGCTACTTAAAGTATATTCCACTAAACCTAGCTTTCCGTAGATGAACTAGAGTCGTAAGCCTTGAGAGTAACCGTCGATTTCGACGGGTTTCACCTAGTTTTTAAAATTTTGTTAACTATAATTTAATTTGCATATCTAAAGTGAAAATAGCCCGAAAAACAATATACCTTTCATTAGATTGAATTTCAATTCAATTAAAAAAAAAAATTATTTAACACAACACCATGATAAATATTACATATCCTCTTATGCACACGCACGTGCTAGGAACACTTAAGGCGGGAACACACTTGTCATACACTCTTCCGATCCTACTACGATCCGATTTGCGGGATTCCAGAAGGATCGGTGCGGGATCGGAGGGGGTGAACACACATGTCATATACGATTCCGACCCATCTCCCATTTCCTCCACCGGGTCGATCAACACTCGCCAGTCTGATTTGTAAACTACGTGCAGAAGGTGGTAAACATGTTCAAAAACTTTGGACTTCGGGATTCAGCCATGATGGCGGTTTGTCTACATGAAGAGGAAGAAAGTCAGACATCTCTGGAGGGCAGTGGAAAACGAAGAATTTGGGTTCATTCTGCATGGAAAGAAAGTTAGGTGGTTTACTTAAGTGCCCATCTTATATATTAGGCACATTGGGTTTTCTCTCTCGAGTTCGTTTGGCTCTTCTACCCATCCGATTTTCATGATCGAGGTCTCAAATTGAAGGTATGCAGGAACAGATTTCACATCTAGCATCGGCATATATTTATCTTAAACCATTATTCTTAAAACTTAAGAATAAAGGTGACTTTTACTTTTAAGAAACAACCCATCCTGCATCCGACAAACGAATAGACTGCAGTGTCGGTGCGTGATCGGAGTCAAAATCGGAGTAGTATCGGAGTATGACGTGACGCGTGTCGGAGAGGTGTAAACACATGCGTTCAAAATTATGTACCATTCCCCTCTCCGACAGTCGTACCACAGTATGATCGGAGTCGGATCGGAAGGGTGTATGACAAGTGTGTCCTCGCCTTCAGGCACATATAATTACAATGTTCTTACTAGCAGGGTCTATTCGCTGTTGATAATAATACACGAATACAAATAGGTACAACCTCAGAGTAAATAGAACAAAATTTTTGTTTTATTTACTTTGTTTTATTTACTCTGAGGTACAACTAATCATGGGATATAAGCTTACAACAATGATAAAGCGAGTTTTTATTTTAATAACGTATGAACAAAGAAAGACACATACAACAAAGTACAATAAAAATATTAGAAGGAAAAGTTATTACATATCTATGATTTACAAAGAATTCACAAATTTCAAATGGTTCTTATTCACTAATTACAGTACATTATAGGAACTATTTAAATTTTCAATAATTATTTCGTAAAATTGTTTGAAAATGTTAACTGATAGGTAGCACAACTGATTCCTTGACATGCCTTAAAATATGGAACTACAAGAGTATATTTTTGATGCATCATATAAACTGGGGTTTCTTATTACAAAATTAATAGTCAATAGTGTTTATTGTTTATTCATACAAACGGCAAACACAAATTTACAACAAGCATGCTTAACTTGGTTGACATTTAATAATATAAATTAAAAGTGTTATGAACAAAAATGGAAATGCCTATTGTATATAGAAGAGCGTAAGCATTACATTGCAACTATACTCTCCGACTAATCGCATCGTTTGGTTATAATCTATACGGTGTGTTAAGCTACTGTATCAGCACTAGGAATCGTCATACGGTAGAGCCTCGATAACAAGACTCTCATGGGGATTATTTTAAAGGACTTGTTATCAATGTTGACTTCTTATCGAGGTTTGAAGCAAATAAAATCAAGTTGGTTTGAAAATGGCACTTGTTATCAGGAGTGACTTTTTATCGGGGGTCTTATTATATTCCGAATTTATTTTCACGCGGGTTTCAGTACCTGTCCTCACGACACGACACACTCTCGTGAAGAATCGAAACATTTTACTCGTATAACTTGTTTTAAAGGTTGGGATTTTTGCCTAAGTTATAATAGCGTTTCGAGGGTCCTGAGTGTTTAGGACGGTAATAATCATGAGACTGGAAACACAAATCGACAATCGCATCCCAACATATGACAAAATCAAGTACATTTGTGTGAAAGAGCGAGTCGAGGTACGTGATCAACTACACACAGGTACGTGAGCTGTCAACAGTTTTGAGTCACCCGATAGGTGCCCATTTTATCACCAACACAGTGTTGACATTTTGTTCGTAACCATATCGACCAATCGATTGTCAACCGACCGAACAGATCGTTTTCGATAATGCCTCGTCCACACATGGCGATTTGTCTGCGGAAACATTGTCTGCCGACTGTCTCCAGAATGTTGCTATTTTGTCTCCAGTATGTCGGCCGACTGTCGGCAGACAAATTTCGGTGTTTCTGGAGACAAAATACAGTGTTTTCAGTTTCCCGTTCGAATGGGAAACACGGAGACAAGAGACAAAACTTTTGTCTGAAGTCTGCATGTGTGGCCGTGTCTGGAGACAGGAGACTAGATACAAGCCGAAGGTGTTCAACATTCAGCCCATTTATTTAGATTGCAAAGCGGTAATATAACGATTTTTGGGCGGTAATAAAAGAGCTGGATTAAGTTTCTTGAAAGATTTGGAATTAGTTTTCAATGATTTATATCATTAAATGACATTTTATTTAATTGTTCATCTCTTCAAGTTTAAAATCTTAAGACCAACAAAGCCCAGCTACACTTCAAAATCTTTAGAAGTCAACCTCGTGAAATCCTCTACCTAATCTGATGGTCTGATAGAAGATTGCGACCATCGTAGGCTACTCGAGAAAATGTTGAGTCCATCATAGTCTCTTCCTAGATTCATTAGGCCCATGGCTCAGAAAAATGAAGCACACACAGGATATAATTACATCCTCCTCGGTCACCATACCAACAAACATGGAAACACTGGCAGGCTAGTGTGGACGCAAAACACATCGGAAACTTGTATCTGAAACTGTGTTGACAGACTGTCTGCCGACTGTCCGCGCACAGTCGGCCGACTCAGTCTCCATGTGTGGACTAGGCTAGGCTTCGACGTCGACGACAAGGCGACAACCAACCATCGTCATCGACCATTTCTGCTGATGTCCCGCCAAGCAAGAGCAAAGCAAAAGCCAATCCTCACCTCCTAAATTGCATTCCTGTCAGAAAAAATACTTCTTGGGCTTATTAGCACATCCAAAAAATATGACTTATGCTTCTGAATTGTTATGTGTGTATATTCACTTTACTGTTGGGATTGTTCAGTTAGTGAGGTCCTACATCTGCCACCTGTGTATCGAAATATTTATCTAGCATGCATTTGTGAGTCAAGGCAGACTATTTATTTTTTATTTTTTATCGAGAGTGACATAGCCTATTGCATTGCTTAATGGCCAAATAAATAATTTGAAGCAAGTTAGGCCTAATTAAATAAACACCGAGAGGGTTCATTAGAACGCATAGGCCTATCGTAAAAGGTTTTAACTTTTAAAACTTTCTATGAACTAATATATATAACAATAATAGGTAATTATCAGTTTTATCAGGTCCGTTCCAGCCAGCGTATGAATTATTGAAATATACATTATATTAAACACCCTTGTGGCTGGAAAATGCTTTAGCTATACGAAAAAACCAAATTAGCCTGGCAATGTGTGATGTGTAGTAGTAGTGTGTGTGGCTCTCACTTGGTTTATTTCAGCTAGCTTGTGGGTAAATGTGTAAAAGAGGACTGGTACAACACACTAAATAGTTAGTTCTCTTGAGTTTCGAGTCAAACTACCCTGTCGTGTTTTGTTTTCCTCCTTGGTGTTTAATAACTATAACGTTAAAAGATTCTTTAGATGTCAAATCATTATTTTAAACGGTTAGGTATACCCAAGACGCGTTATTTTTTCATAAGACCTTTTATATGTCGACAATCTATAGCAAGTGATGGTCGATATGACTATAATCGATATTGAACCGATATTTTGTCAACACTGTGGGGGTGATAAAATGGTCACCCGATAGGTGCCAGTATTGGTGTTGTACTCGTTGAGTGTTGATAGAAATGTAATTAAAATCATACGGGCAAAGTGTCCGTGAACAATGATGTGTAATCGGTGAACCACGGTATTTCATGAGTTTTCAGTATTTAAGTACTTCCACCTAAGCCTAGGTATCTAACAAATCAGCTGTGTTAAATTACATTGGAACTACGACTAGGCTACATGGGATTGGAAATAAATTAAACATTATATTTTTTGTTTTAAAAAGTTCAACAAAGACAAAAATATAGTAGAGCATTGAAAATAGGTATCTGAGGTGATTAGGAAAACAGATACCAGATACCTTTCAAGGCGCTCTCGATGAAGTCATCAAGATAATTTCGGCTATAAATTCAATTCAATAAATCTCTACTCATTCAAATACAGTTTACACAACAGAAAATTGAAAAATAATATACATGACACAATACAAAAAATAGTTGCAAACAATAAAAATTGTAAATTAATAGTTTTATAAACTAAAAGTCATATTGGAAACCAAAAACAAATAATATATTAATGCAATGCACCAAATAAAACAAAAATAATGGCAAATTTGCAATTAAAGCTTTCAAAACAATGAAACAAATATTTTTCCACATATGCAATTAAGATTATTTAAGTGATAAGTAGTAAAAATGAACTACAGTACAGAAAAATGTCAAAACAATTGTATTATCTTAAAAGGCATCTTATGCTAACATGTTTATTATTACAGTAAGGTGTTTAAAAAAATATTTAGTTATTTTTAAGTACCATCCACACGGTGGTGAATAGCACGTTCAGATGCAGAAAGTACATGAGCACTGACATAGAAAACATTCTTAATAAATAATAAAATTATTTAATCAGAATAAAATTATTCTGTGGCACTGAGCAGGTCTGGTGGCGGGTTCTTCCAGTGCAGGGTTGAGTCTGTAGTAGTGCAGCACATCAGTTGTTTGCAGTATACCTTCTAAATCAAACAGTCCAACAGACCAACCGCACGGTGGTCTTTTGGACGGTCTGATGCAGAAAGTACCTTACTAGGTCTGGTGGCGGGTTCTTCCAGTGCAGGGTTGAGTCTGTAGTAGTGCAGCACATCAGTTGTTTGCAGTATACCTTCTAAATCAAACAGTCCAACAGACCAACCGCACGGTGGTCTTTTGGACGGTCTGATGCAGAAAGTACCTTACTAGGTCTGGTGGCGGGTTCTTCCAGTGCAGGGTTGAGTCTGTAGTAGCGCAGCACATCAGTTGTTTGCAGTATACCTTCTAAATCAAACAGTCCAACAGACCAACCGCACGGTGGTCTTTTGGACGGTCTGATGCAGAAAGTACCTTACTAGGTCTGGTGGCGGGTTCTTCCAGTGCAGGGTTGAGTCTGTAGTAGTGCAGCACATCAGTTGTTTGCAGTATACCTTCTAAATCAAACAATCCAGAAGACCAACCGCACGGTGGTCTTTTGGACGGTCTGATGCAGAAAGTACCTTACTAGGTCTGGTGGCGGGTTCTTCCAGTGCAGGTTTGAGTCTGTAGTAGTGCAGCACATCAGTTGTTTGCAGTATACCTTCTAAATCAAACTGTCCAACAGACCAACCGCACGGTGGTCTTTTGGACGGTCTGATGCAGAAAGTACCTTACTAGGTCTGGTGGCGGGTTCTTCCAGTGCAGGTTTGAGTCTGTAGTAGTGCAGCACATCAGTTGTTTGCAGTATACCTTCTAAATCAAACTGTCCAACAGACCAACCGCACGGTGGTCTTTTGGACGGTCTGATGCAGAAAGTACCTTACTAGGTCTGGTGGCGGGTTCTTCCAGTGCAGGTTTGAGTCTGTAGTAGTGCAGCACATCAGTTGTTTGCAGTATACCTTCTAAATCAAACTGTCCAACAGACCAACCGCACGGTGGTCTTTTGGACGGTCTGATGCAGAAAGTACCTTACTAGGTCTGGTGGCGGGTTCTTCCAGTGCAGGTTTGAGTCTGTAGTAGCGCAGCACATCAGTTGTTTGCAGTATACCTTCTAAATCAAACAGTCCAACAGACCAACCGCACGGTGGTCTTTTGGACGGTCTGATGCAGAAAGTACCTTACTAGGTCTGGTGGCGGGTTCTTCCAGTGCAGGGTTGAGTCTGTAGTAGTGCAGCACATCAGTTGTTTGCAGTATACCTTCTAAATCAAACTGTCCAGAAGACCAACCGCACGGTGGTCTTTTGGACGGTCTGATGCAGAAAGTACCTTACTAGGTCTGGTGGCGGGTTCTTCCAGTGCAGGGTTGAGTCTGTAGTAGTGCAGCACATCAGTTGTTTGCAGTATACCTTCTAAATCAAAAAGCCCAGAAGATCAACCGCACGGTGGTCAACAGGACTGTCTGATGCAGAAAGTACCTTACTAGGTCTGGTGGCGGGTTCTTCCAGTGCAGGTTTGAGTCTGTAGTAGCGCAGCACATCAGTTGTTTGCAGTATACCTTCTAAATCAAACTGTCCAAAAGACCAACCGCACGGTGGTCTTTTGGACGGTCTGATGCAGAAAGTACCTTACTAGGTCGGGTGGCGGGTTCTTCCAGTGCAGGGTTGAGTCTGTAGTAGTGCAGCACATCAGTTGTTTGCAGTATACCTTCTGCATCCAACTGTGCCTCTTACCAAACGAACGGTGGTGAGAGGCACGTTCAGATGCAGAAAGTACCTACTACACTACTACTACTACTATATACTACTATATACATGTTATATTTATATACTATATTGTTGGATATTTATACTTGTAATGTAGGCTAACAATGATAAAAATAAAAATAAATTACTTCTGTAGTAATATGGAGGATTAATATATACTAGCAACAGAGCCCGTTGTGGTTAAATACAACGGTCTCTAGTAAAATAATGGATATGAAATCCATACACCACTTTACTCACTAATATTAATGGTACAGATTAAGCGCATAACATTACACTTAACATAAAAAACACACTTTGAACACAAATAAAATTGTTAACAACAACATTTAAACAAAGAACAGCAATTAAAACTATCTAACAACTATATAACAATAAGCTGTTCAATTATTCATACATGTTTCGTATGATTAGATTAGGCATAGTGGTAAACTAATTTTTACCATCTATAAAACAGGTTAGCTCTTCTACCCGACCGATTTTTATAATTTTGGTATGGACTAAAGGTATGGACGAACCAAAGATTTGCCATCAAGCATCGGTATTCATTTATTTTACGTATATTTCGAGCTAAGAACAAACTTCATCCTTTTACATTTTCTTATTGGAGTTAAATTTGGTTTTCTTTTCCGAGTTCATTTGGCTCTTCTACCTGACCGATTTTCATAGTTGGTCTTAAAATAAAGCCATGCAAGCACAAATTTGTCATCAAGCATCATTATTCATTTATTTAATGAAAACATTTATTTAAAAAATGCATGTTAGAACCTTTAGTGAAATACCAGCTTTCATTAAGATCGGACGTACCTGGAGCACACTGCTGAATCAACAATAATTATTGTTTTAGGACTTTATTATATTAATAATATTTTATATTTGTTTAAGTTATTTTATATTTCTTGTTTTTAAAATACTCCTAGAAATAAAGGCTTTGATTTGATATCCTGATAGTTTTAATCAGTTAAGTTCAAGATACTGAATCGCTCAATCAGAAAACATAAATTTTCATTATATCTCGGATATTGAATTTAATTTTAGATATATTTAAGTTACTCAATTGCAATAACGTTATCCTATTTGTTTTTACCTAAGAACCTTCAGTGAAATACCAGCTTCCATTTGAATTACTGTATTGATGATTAAGGTCAGACGTACCTAAAGCACACTTCTATAAGTTGTCCCAAAAAGTGAGTTAATTATCAAAGATTTCTAGTCAAACGATCTTGCTTGAAACCTCAACAGTAACGGTTGACTTTGACGGGTTTCACAGTTAATCTTAAAAAATGTAACTTTCATAATTATTTGCAAATCTACACGAATTATTCTTTCCAATTACCTTTCAATTAATAAAATTGGTCAAGTAGAACTGTAGATTTTATTGTACAAAGTTTAACAAAATCATCTTTAATTCAGTATTTTCTCCCCACTATAAATTGGGAGGTTGCTTAACTTTTTTGCAAGTAACTTTGAAATGGCGAGGAAATCGACCAAAGTAAAAGGTAATAGAGAATAACATTCCCTAAGAATTAACATTATGCATTTGTTGAAAATACTCAATAATAGCCTGAAGTTACAAATATAAACTTGGGAAAAGCCGTTTTAAATGTATTCTTGTTTTTTATATTTTTTCACCTCAAATATGTAATAAAACCAAACTCTCATAATTATTTGCAAATCTACACGAATTAGGCTTTCCAACTACCCATTAAGTAAGGCCCCGGCCACACGAGGCGAATTTAAGCCGCGCGAAGTACCTGGCCACACGGGGCGGATGAACCGCTTCCTGTTGGGTTTTTCCAGTATCAGTACTCTATTTAAACATAGTTCAGTTCACTCTTTTTAGTCGTGGACGAAACATTATGTTAGTTTGTGCATTAGAAGCGTGTGGTGATCTTGAACCAAATGTAAACAGAAATCATTGGGTCCATCCCTTCCTAACGGAAAACCCATTTGTGTTCCAAACTTTTTACGAGCACATGCGAAACCATAGTACGGAGTTATTTTGGTTATTTCGGTATGTGTTTGTTTAGTGTTACTGCATCGTTCGACAAGTTACTTGAATTGCGCCAACCACATATAGCTAAAAAAAGATACACTCATGAGAAGTTCAATTAGTGCTGAGGAACGTGTGACAATAACATCAAACATTGTTTGAACACCACACAACCGGTAACAAACACACAAAACAAACTAAAAAGCACTGGAAGTGTCCGAAGAATATCTCCAATAAGCGCGGCTGCCGCGCGGTCGAACCGTATCGTGTGGCCACTCTCATAAGACTACGTGTGTCATCCCCCCCAACGCGGCTTAACTTCGCGCGGTCGGGGGACGACATGGCGCGGCTCAACCGCACATGCGGCTAAACTTCGCCTCGTGTGGCCACTCTCATTTGATTCAATATGTTGTCGAGCCCCTTAACTTCGCGCGGCTTAACTTCGCAGGCCCCGGCCACACGAGGCGAATTTAAGCCGCGCGGCTTATCTTCGCGCGAAGTTAAGCCGCGCGAAGTGCCTGGCCACACGGGGCGGATGAACCGCTTCCTGTTGGGGTTTCCCAGTATCAGTACTCTATTAAAGCATAGTTCAGTTCACTCTTTTTAGTCATGGGTGAAACACTTAAATGTTGGTTTGTGCATTAAAAGCGTGTGGTGATCTGGAACGTTAACTTAAATCATTAGGTCCATCCCTTCATAACGGAAAAACAATCTTTTGTGTTCCAAACCTTTTACGAGCACATGCGAAACCATAGTTCGGAGTTCATATGTATCAACAATCAATTCAAACATTGTTTGAACACCACACAACCGGTAAAAAATACACAAAACAAACTCAAAAACCACTGGAAATGTCCGAAGAACATCTCCAATAAGCGCGGCTGCCGCGCGGTCGAACCGTATCGTGTGGCCACTCTCATAAGACTACGTGTGTCATCCCCTCCAACGCGGCTTAACTTCGCGCGGTCGGGGGACGACATGTTGCGGCTCAACCGCACATGCGGCTAAACTTCGCCTCGTGTGGCCACTCTCATTTGATTCAATGTGTTGTCGAAGCCCTTAACTTCGCGCGGCTTAACTTCGCGCGGTTAAACCGCCTCGTGTGGCCGGGGCCTAACAAAATCGGTCCGGTAGAAGTCTAGATTTAGTCGTACAAAGTTTAATAAAAATATATCTAATTCAGTATTTTCTCACGACTATAAATTTGGAGATCGGTCACTTAGCTTATTGCCAATAATTTTTAAATTGAGGGGAAATCAACCAAAGTGGATGTGATATTCTGAAAGAGAATACAATTTACTTACACATAACTACTAAGTATTTCTTGAAAGTACTTAATAAAGGCAGCCAAAAACTTGCTACAAGTAGAAACTTGAAAAGGGAAACCTGAAAAAAGTTGTTTTTAGTGTATTTTTGTTATTTTTACTTTTCCACCACAAATATTTAATAAAATCACACATTCATCTTTATTTGCAAATCTATTAGGCTTTCCAATGGCTCAACAAATCAGTCCAGTCAAAGTCTAGATTTACTTTTACAATGTTTTACAAAAATATCACTAAATCAGTATTTTCTCATTACTATAAATTCCGATGTTGCTTAGCTTTTTTGTAAATAACTTTTATAAGGCGAGGAAATAGACAAAAGTGGAGTGTACCTAATATTTTGATGGAGAATAAAATTCTTGGAAATATTAACAAATGCCGCTAAAAGTCACATCCAAATAAAAAGTGTAAAAAACGCCGTTTTCAATGTATTTCTCTTGGAAAACATGTTTTTTACGTTCTACAAAAATCATAACAAAAACAAACTTTCATAATTATTTGCAAATCTACGCGAATTAAGCTTTCCAAGACCCATTAATTAATTTAATCGGTCCAGTTGTACAAAGATTTTAAAAACTGAATTATATACATATATAAGATTTAAAAACATATATAATATATATAAAAATATATAAGAGTAGGTATAAGTAGATATATAACAATAGAAGGAATAAGATTGTATTGTAATGTAACATTAAATATAAATATAAATATATATATATATATATATATAATTGAAAACATTATAAAAACATTAGTACCCTTTTAAATTCATTTTTAATTAATAAACGACATGTTTCGACACTTAGGTCGTAGTCATAAAAATAGAAAGGAATATATTTGCATACCCCATAGTACAACCATAAACAAAGCAACAAGAAAACCCTTCCAAAATTATAATTTGAAAATAAGTTACAGAACAAAAAATAATGCCTTTCAGATGATAAAAAACTAAATTTCTAATGAAGCACATAACAACCAAGTTAAAGATATAAACAAATCAGGCATTTATCAAATTAAATGTTCAGACTGCAACAAATCCTACATTGGCCAAACAAGTCGTAGCTTTAAGAAAAGGTTCCAGGAACACATACAAGCGTTAAAATCAGGTAACAAAACTACAATGAAATTAAAAATTTGCAGAGCACCTAATCAAAACTCGACATGAGTACAAAAATATAAATGAAAATTTAGAAATTCTAGAATATGAAAGAAATAAAACAAAATTAAATGTCAAAGAAGATTTTTATATTTAGTGTGTAAATTAAGTATGGAAACAAATCTGTATTTTTAAAACCGAAATAGATAGAAATATTCTATTTGTGGCAATAATAGTTAACAAAGATTCCGCAATTTTTCACATGAAAAATATTTTTTTACCCCCCTAACAGGGTAGGTGGTAGGGGGTGACTTATTTTTTTCAAATAGCAACCCCTATTGAGTGACCCCTCATTTTGAAGGGTTTGTCAAAAGAAACACAATGACGCAAATCCGAGGTGAATATCTCACTCCTAGCTAACATGACGGATATTCCAAAATGGGCTTTTTTTTACAAAAATTAAATTTTTCATTACCCACCATTTAGGCTAGGGATGAAATATCTACCTCGGGTTTGCGTCATTCTTTTTCTTTTAACAAACCCTTCAAAATGAGGGGTCACTCAATAGGGGTTGTTGTTGAAAAAAATAAGTCACTCCCACCCCCTACCCTGTTAAAGGGGTTGAAAAATATTGTTGATTAAAAAAATTGCGGAACCTATGTCAACAATCAATTCCACAAACAGAATATTTCTATCTATTTCGGTTTTAAAAATACAGATTTCTTTCCATTATTTGTGAAATTGGTGCTTTTCACGTACAATAAATCAAATTTTGGAATATCCGCCATTTGGGCTAGGAGTGAGATATTCACCTCGGATTTGCGTCATTGTGTTTCTTTTGACAAACTCTTCAAAATGAGGGGTCACTCAATAGGGGTTGCTATTTGAAAAAAATAAGTCACCCCCTACCACCTACCCTGTTAGGGGGGTAAAAAATATTTTTCATGTGAAAAATTGCGGAATCTTTGTTAACTATTATTGCCACAAATAGAATATTTCTATCTATTTCGGTTTTAAAAATACAGATTTGTTTCCATACTTAATTTACACACTGTATACACAAATTACAAAAAATACCCTCAAAATTTATTGAATACCATGAACATAAATAAAACAAATCCGATAATTGAAAAAATCCTACAGTTGCAATAAAACTGAAATATTATATAATATACGCAAAATTAGATAAAAAACTAAATTTCTAATGAAGCACATAACAACCAAGTTAAAGATATAAACAAATCAGGCATTTATCAAATTAAATGTTCAGACTGCAACAAATCCTACATTGGCCAAACAAGTCGTAGCTTTAAGAAAAGGGTCTAGGAACTTATACAAGCGTTAAAATCAGGTAACAAAACTACAATGAAATTAAAAATTTGCAGAGCACCTAATCAAAACTCGACATGAGTACAAAAATATAAATGAAAATTTAGAAATTCTAGAATATGAAAGAAATAAAACAAAATTAAATGTCAAAGAAGATTTTTATATATACACAAATTACAAAAAATACCCTCAAAATTTATTGAATACCATGAACATAAATAAAACAAATCCGATAATTGAAAAAATCCTACAGTTGCAATAAAACTGAAATATTATATAATATACGCAAAATTAAGCAAAGATTAAATCAAGATCCTCTAAATTCTAAGTTAACTTAACATATGACTATTTATTCCTTTCATTATTTTTGTTATTGTATTTGTAAATGTAAACATGACTATGACCTAAGTGTTGAAACATGTCGTTTATTAATTAAAAATTAATTTAAAAGGGTACTAATGTTTTTATAATGTTTTCAATTATTTATATAGTAGTAGCCCTAATCACAGTCATACTTATTACACACACACATAAATATATATTATATATATTAAATATTATATATTATATATATACAATGTTTTTACAAAACAACTGCTAACTACATGTATGCTCTTGGCACATTTCTTTCAGGTTATTGTCCTTGTATCGAATATCCTAAAAGCAGAATATTCCCATCCTTGCCTGGGCGAGAAAACCCACCGAATGAGGTTCAGGCAGACCCATCGGCTTGTCCGCACCACAGTTTTATAGTACAGTGATGTTATTACAAATATGGGGAAATTCAAAATTCCCATATTATTATTATGGATAACAAATCAACTGTTTTAGCTTTTTTCAGGTAGACATTTTGATCAAATTTCGCAACTTTGTATATTTCATAACCACCAAGTTAGGGCTACAATTAATTGTCCAATGGTCTGTAAATGTGATACTGCAATTTAAAATCTACAAAATATTACCTTATCTATAAAAAATGTGAATTACATTTAAATAACGCTAGTCACTTGGATATTGAAAAATAATAATATATTTATTGCTGTAGGACAATGGTACTGGGTTGTATTGTTAAACACATTTCATAAAAATGGATCTTCGTTACTGCAGTACTGCACCCAGTAACGACCTAACCACATAGTTTTTTTTATTTTTAGCATTTAATAAAACCTTTGTTATAATTATGTAAGGTTGTTTGTCGTTACAAAAAATGTCACGAAAACAAAATAAATCCTTTGTATCGGTAGACTCGAGACAAGATCCAGAATTCGCTGATGCGAAGCGCGAGTCAACAGAGCTTTGGAGCCATGCTCATACAGTACTATTACTGTTACTGTTATTGCTATATAAAGCTATAAATAGGTAAGAACACAATCACAACGACAATCGAGTCTAGTACTCGAGTACTGACTACTGACTCGAGTAGTCGCGCTATCGATTTATTGAATTCTCGACTTTGTGTACTTCTTTCTAATTTTTTGTGTTCAATGTGTTCCATAGTGTCTTATATCCTGGCAATTTTTATTGTTACCTATGTTTAAAATCGGGTGTAATGAACCACATGTAGGTACAATGTCATAAAAATATTCACAAAAACAAAATAAATCCTTTGTTTCGGCAGACGAGACAAGTTCAATTTCCAAAATTCGCTGCTGGGAATCACGAGTCAAAAGAGCTTTGGTGCTATGCTTGCTATACTGCTATTGCTTTGCTATATAAAGTTTTTTAAACATTGCTATTATATTTTTCTACAGTATTTTTATCAAGTGGGGTTAGTTTTCCTCTTAAATTAAATAAACATATGTCAGAGCCAAAACAATCCCCGTTTATCCCACAACCCCGTTGCATCCCGTTTTAATCCCGCTCATTGTCTAAAACTCCCGTTTTCGGGATAATAATCCCGCGTATATGGAAACACTGCGACTGGAGTCAACAGCGCTCGTGGTGATTGGATTCGGAACTACGACAACCGAGAGCGAGAGAGAACCTTTGCCACGGCCATCGTGAATCGGGAGCTTCTTTCTCATTTTTTGTGTTCCCTTGTGTCTTATATCCTGGCAACGATTATTGTTTATTGTTATTGTTGTTTGTTGTTTGTGTTATTGTTGCCTTTGTTTAGAATGAGGTTTAATGAACCTCATGTAGGTAGGCTACTTTAGACTACTAAAGCAAGTTATACGGAGTATTTTAAACAATTACATGTACATTAAATAAGTAATTACCTATACAGTGTTTTTTTTTATCTGTAACCTTGTTCTATATACGGTAATTATTATTAACCAAATCATTGATTTTAAGTTCAATTTGCGGTGCCGGTTATTTTCACCGATTGGGTTTATTTAGAAACAACATTGGTTGCTGGTTGCTTAATTTAACAGTTCTTAAATATACAAGTGTTAATGCAATTTATTCTAGATCTAATGTCTATTTCCAAATTATGTTACTTGTTCATAGGTTGCAGGTAAACAATGATTACTGAAAAAATTCTTTACTAATGATTTTCTTTAGGGTAATTTCTTGACCCTTCACTCCCAGTAACCTTTGGGCTTGGGTAGCTGTTTGTTGATTTTTAAGCACTTAGTTGAATTTGGAGGTTTGGAAGCACAAGTCTACCATCGCACCATCCGTTGGCGCCACACGTCCCATGTGAAAAATAATATAAACTCCAATCCCTGAATATCAGTGTTGTATTTTAGCCAGACCTACAATGTAAATGTAAATTATGAATGCCTTCGGAGGTGTTTGGCATTTTACAAACTTTCGGAACTGTGTAACAGAAGTATGTTTGAGGACTGATGAAGGGCGGCCAATGCCGAAGCCCGTGCCCAGACGTGTGTGATATTCAACAAGGAAAATGTATCCCAATAAAAATGTTAGATAAAACCACAATATAAATCCCATGTCTGTGATTCATCATTACAGTGAAATAGTTCTTTCTTATATATTTAATATATATATATATATATATTTAAATATCATGTCTCAGTCTAGTCTAGGCCAGTTTATGTTTGGAGGTTTGAACTGACCCTACAACGGAGCGGAGTTCTGCTTTGCGCTATAGTACCGCTCATTTCTACCAGGACGCGCTGGCTGCTTCAGGGACTATATTATTTACTCCTACTCCTATGAGGAGAATGCCATAACTAACAAACACACACACACTGTCGTATTTTACTTTTCAGACCGTGTCAATGTGCATAATTATTTGCTGTCGAGGAAAAGTTTTCATAAAATGTTGCAGATGGAACTACAGAATGGTATATACAGAATGTGAAATACTTGAGGGATGCTTGTTTATGCTCAGCAATCTACTAATGACGTTCATCGTGTAGGATATTTATTTAAGAAACCAAAGTAAAATATATTTATGAAATAATGTATATAATAACGGGGATGTCATATAATTTTATTCAAAGCTGTACATCCACGTCGCTTTGCCAGCCTATTTTATTTTACTTTTTTCAACAAGATATTTTTCTTTGGGGTTCGCCCAACGGTATTAAAGCCCCCCCCCCACTACCCACCCTTGAAACATGAAGCTGGAGTAGAAAGGGCTGCTATTTCCCCTCCTTTTTTCCTATGTCACTCCTCCAACCTCACCCCCCTCCACTTTGCTATATCGACTCGCCCAAGCTGTTGGCCTATTCTGGTGGCTAGCGAGCAAGTGGAAGTGGAGAAGACTAAATTCGTGAAATTTAAAATCTTTTCAGTGTACGTTTTTTAAATCGAGTGAAGTGAAATTTTATCATCGCCAGATTTTATTTTCGTTAAAAATAGCTTTCGTATTCAAAGGAGTGGCCGTTTTATAGACTCGATTGTCAACAAGCTTATAAAGTGGAACATTTTTTTAGTCAACGTGTATTTTTAGCTCATAAAGGAATTTAAAAAATATATACATATTTGTGGTGAAGATTCAAGTGCAGTGTGAAAGTGGTGAAGTGATTGTGCAACGACCTAAATTTGACTGTTAGTCATGTAAATAAAATTCTAAAAATAAATAAGCCTTTATAAAACTTATCATTAACTAATATGCAACTAAAACTAATTATAATAGTAGGGCTAGTTTTGTATACAGGAAAGATATTATAGGCTACTAGCGTGCACCCAGGCCTAGGATTTTATGCTTACTCAATAGGGCCTAACTCGTTTATTGAACCAACCAAGTATAGACATATTTACATTGATTGGTTAAAATAATATATACAATTGCATTTAACTTACAATAATAAAGTTAATTTAAAACATAATCTTTACAAATCTTTGCTGGATAACAAACGTGTACCTACAAAAGTAGGCCTTATTCGTATAATGCGTAGGCCTAGTATGAAAGTTCATGCTTAGTGTAAACTTTGTAAAATTTGTATACTTTGCTGAAGGCCTTATGAATCTTATACTTAGCTGGATGACATATTAATATATCTCCTAAAACGACTAAAGTGGGCACCCTATAACGGCCCAAGTGCGTAATACCGTGTTTTTTTCTTTTTTATGAGGCTATAAAATAGCCCTAGGAAAATTAGCCTCCATATTACAAGGCAAATAATTTGCCTCTGATTGATCTGATTTCAATCATTGGTTTTAAATACCTAGCCTAACTTAGGCTGCTAGGCCTATACAAATTACTAGACCTATCGATTGGGTCCTTACTCTTCGCTAAATTACATCATAATACTGTATTGAACAGGCTAGGTATATAAATTCTCTAATTTTATCTTAATTATATAGCCAAGTTTAACAAAATCGTGGTGGTTTTAATTATTGTGCGTGATGTACTGAAATAAAAACCAGACGTTCAATCGGTTAGGACTAAGCTATTAATATAGGTCCAGTTAGCTAAATTTCAAAACATAAAGGAGAATAAAATATGTTCATAGGGATATAAGATTCTAATTGAGTCACACGGAACAATGTGATTTTTCTTAGAACTAATCAAAACTTGGATTTAAAGAATGTATTATATTTTATGTAAGTGAAGAGCATTCTTTAACAAAATATTTTCTTTGGATTCGTAAACTAGACCATTTAAATGCTTATAGTGACTTAGAGTTGTGTCTACTAATAATTTACAAGCAAATGTCTCCCAAACTACATTTTAGCACAACAAAATAACTTAAACCGTATTCAGGCCTACGCCAGTTTCTGTGTAATTTGGAGGCTAATTTAGCTGCGTTGGGTATAGTATTGCACCTTGAGTCAGTTATTTCAATAGAATAAGGTCAAAGCCCCTTCTGAAGGAGTTAAAATTTCCTGTAGGCTAAAGTTCAATTCATATTGCCAGTCAAAAATGTAAGGCTACGAAATGTTGATTGATGACGTAATTTTCCTTTCCAGATGTGGATCCCATTTAAAAGAAACTGTTCGATCACTGCCGCGGAGGTTCATTTGTAGTATAATGGAACCAAAGATCCAAGATGCACCGGCATGATTATTTGCCCAAGGACTAAATATGATAACGTTAAAGTAACTAATTGCCATTGTGGCATAAGGACACAGTTTAATTTATGTTCAGAATATGATGTTCGCTAAATATCAGTGATATATTCGATTAATAGTAATATGTGTGAGGAGGGACGGGCAATGCCCGCGGCCGCGGGTGCTGCGATGGTAGGCTAGTGCAGCTCTAGGCTAGGCCTGCTCTATGGAGACGGTGCAACAGTCCGTCGTTCATTTGGAACACTCCGGAATGCCGTCTCAAGCCCAAATGGCTTATGCACAACGAACTACAGCTTTGCACAGGTAAGTTATACAAGGGTTATACAGTAGAACGTCTAAGTAGGCAAACTTCAAAACCTCGCGAGAATTCAAATGCATAGACCCCTAAAGAAAACTAATTAGTAAGGAGTTAATTTTTTTTATTATAACTGCATCCGATATACAAGTAACATCCATTGGCATTATAGAACTTGTATATTTCAGAACTGATTTACTTACGTTTCCAGCAACCAATATATGTGTCCAACAAAACTCCAAACAAACCAGATTATTGAAAATAAACGTCACTATGCACTGGACGAAATCAATTTAAATGATCAGGTTCGTAATGCTTACTTACTTAGGATATACGTATATAGATAAAACCATATTAGGTATAGACATATTTATGTTTTAAATGGTACCATATATTACGTTAAACATGGAATGGTACCATTATTTTTATTGTATCTTTAAAAGAATATATTGTACACGTTTTATTACAACATTCAAACAATATCACCAATGTAAGGGACAACTTGATAAAATTTCGTCTAACAAAAACTCGTTTATGGTTTATTTTGATTTGTGAATTCACTTTCAATCAATAAGCTTAACCTAGCAGAAATCATTATAGACATTATTTTTCTAATAATGTTTTGCAGTTATTATAAATCTTGTTTTAGAAATTAGTAATCATCCCAAGAATTAATTCCATTGGTTCGGTTGTGGTGGAAAAATAAGAATGTAATAGGCCCATGATAAGTTTTAAAATACTCTACAAGTTACTTACTTTGTAAAGAATACGATAAAAACATTCAAGGTGTTTTACGCATTGAGCGTCTTCAATAGATAAAAATGTAAGTGGCAGTTTTAAGTATTTTATACAATAATTTACAAAAATTGAGATTGTCGCGATGTCCATGTGGATTGATAGTTCATGGAAGTAGGAAGTACAGGATTTAATGCCTTTTTACTTCCTTTAATTAACCATCCAAATAGCCGAATGAGGACCAATATTTAGTTATATGGCACTTTAAGGGTAAAGGAGTGAATAATCTGGTCTTGTCTTAACTGTAAATTACAAATTTGTTTAATCGGAGGTTTTCGCGAAATCTTGCCTAAAACATGTTTGCTAGCATGGGATTTCGTAATAATGATTCAATCGTGATTTGTAGGTCTATTCCTAACGTCCAGGAATGCGGATTCGTGAACAATATAAAACAATATCGAAAGCGATAGCTTATCTGGAGTTAGACCGATAAAATAAATTGATATGCATGAATTTTCCGTTATTTGACTTTGGTTGTTGTACCTTATCTAATCAAAAATATTCTAGAACTACTGATAATCCCGAGGATCTGTATTGTAGGACTGTTTGGTAGGAGCAACGATATAAACGGTAGGAGTACTAAAACTTCGTGGTCAAACATCACGTTACAGTATTGCACTGTTGATTAAATACGCAAATAGGTAACAATTGTATACCTTAATTCTATGCCAAGATGGTAGCACGGAAAAACGTACAGCGAAAATGCGTACAAATGACCACCCAGCCATCCACCCCTAAACTATTTGGAATCTTGACTAGTAAAATAGGAATCATAACTTCCCAAAAAATCTACTCGTATGCACTGAGACTGGAGCTAAGTATGGAAGGAAATAAAGGACGTGAGGCCGGGCAAAGAATAAAAACCATACAAAAATATCAAGAAACTGGAGATCCCTATGTGTTGTTTGAGGACTCTTGCCTATGTCTAGAAATTAATTAGATTAGACCAAATAAATCAAATATGGTCAATTGGCAATATAGGCCTAGGGTATTATTTAAAATAACTTGAAAAGTAAAAAAAACCTTCACACTGATTTTAAACATGCCTAAATGATAGTGCAACATACCTCTATCATCGGGTCGCCGGAATTTTATCCCCCTGGAATTTTACCCCCTGGGCAAAGCTGACGTCACTATGACGTAGTAACCTGAGAGGCCAAAAGTTTGTTCGCGGCCGGAATTTTACCCACGCGGATTTGGAAGTCTAATGAAAATAGTCAGAGCGTGATTAATTAGATTAGCGATAAAAACCGGAATTTTACCCCCTGTCCATTTAACTAGCGTTTAGGCAACTGAAGATGTACGGGCCGGATTTTTACCCCCCCGGAATTTTACCCCCGGAATTTTACCCCCCGGAATTTTACCCCCTGGCTGATTTTAGAAATTGAATGATTGATTTTCTTATTTCTGTTTTTAATTAATTTTAAACATTTCATTATTTAGTAGCCCATCTTTATTTATTTATTTTGTAATCTCAACTAAGTAAACAGAATTCGCTGTTTTATTTTGATCATACTAACCAACAGTTGGCTTCAAAGATCGAACCCTGACACTCGAATATCAAAATTAATATTAAAACCCTGTTCGATTAGTTAATGTTACATATAAATTAAGATAGGCTACTTAAGAATAAAATGTTTACCATTAAATTAAAACTGAATGACGATAATTAATCATTCTCACTAATTTATATATCTGGCCAGGGGGTAAAATTCCGGAGGTGAAATTCCGGGGGGGGGTAAAATTCCGGGGGGTAAAATTCCGGGGGTAAAATTCCGGGGGTAAAAATCCGGGGGGTAAAATTCCGGGGGTAAAAATCCGGGCCGTACATTCTAGGTTTTTATAATTTGATGTGTTCTTATTAAACTCACAACCGTGAAAATATATGTTTAATTCCGCGTTTAATTCATCGAGCTGATGTCGCGAAACTCAAAAGTTCGCGGCCGGAATTTTACCCCCTGGTTTGTGACGTCACGTTTGCCCAGGGGGTAAAATTCCAGGGGGATAAAAATCCGCTACCCCCTATCATCTTGGCAGTCCACAGCCTAGGAAAAGTGTAATGGAAATCAGGCTAAATAAATAAATTTTTAAAGGATATCCTGCACCGAGAAACTTAGAGACATTTATATTTAGTTTAGACACTCATATTGTTCAATGGTTTTAAAAATATGTAGAACTTTATCCTAAAAGTTGTACGCATTTTTCGCCTTCTATGTCTTGACGTCATAGCATACCCTCTTTATCTGTCAAAACTTGATCATGTGCGCTTATTTCGTGAGATTCGAGGTGTACGCTTTTTTCCCTGTACGATTTTTTCGTATATTCGCCAAGATACCTAAACATAGTATACAGGGTGTTTTTTTAAAAACTTGCATCTTTATTTATGTAAAAACCGCAATAGATAGAAATATGCAGTTTGCGGGAATCATCTATTGACGTAGGGGGACCAATTGTTTTGAATTCAACGTTACATTCACATTCCCCCCCTTCCCCCCTGCCCCCAACTTAATTTTTTTTAAATAGCCAGGTACCCCTTGTGACATATCAAATAAAAGAGCATAAAAAAAGAAAATTTTTTATGAAAAAAAAATTGAAAATCGGTTCATAAATTTGTGAGATATTCCCCCCCTCACCCCCCCGGAACTTAATTTTTTTTAATAGCAAAGTACCCCTTGTGACATATCAAATAAAAGAGCATGAAAAAAGAAAATTTTTGGTGAAAAAAAAATTAAAATCGGCTTATGAATTTGTGAGATAATCACCCCCCTTTTCCCTACCCATAACTTGTTTTTTAATAGCAAGGTACCCGCCCTTGTGACATATCAAATGAAAAATAAATTTCACCAAAATTTTTCTTTTTTCATGCTCTTTCATTTGATATGTCACAAGGGGTACTTTGCTATTAAAAAACAATTAAGTTCCGGGGGGGTGAGGGGGGGAATATCTCACAAATTTATGAACCGATTTTCAATTTTTTTTCATCAAACATTTTCTTTTCTCATGCTCTTTTATTTGATATGTCACAAGGGGCACCTTGCTATTTAAAAAAATTAAGTTGGGGGCAGGGGGGAAAGGGGGGGAATGTGAATGTAACGTTGAATTCAAAACAATTGGTCCCCCTACGTCAATAGATGATTCCCGCAAACTGCATATTTCTATCTATTGCGGTTTTTACATAAATAAAGATGCAAGTTTAAAAAAAAACACCCTATATAGGAACTAGTGACAACTAGAAAGGAACTAGAAATATCATATGCTATCGACTCTACTATAGTGACGAATGATAAGACAATAAAGTGTTAATTGTTAACTAATTCAATTAGTTAATCAAGTTTAGTGGCATATTTCAGTTGTAAGAATGCATGGATACATTTCAAATATTTTTCGTGTACACGTATTTAACTTGAATGTAATTCGTAGAAATTGTTGTGGTAAATTTGAAATATATCGATATCATTCCATTTTATGACAAAGATTGTAAGAACTTTAAGATAAGGTGATGCATTCGTTGTAGTTTCATGCCTTTAAACTAGACTAGTACCCTAATCAAAATAATATGAAACACAGTATTCAAGACTATTTTAATGCATATTTATTTTTAACTTCCAACATAAATTGAACTGCCCATATCATTTTATTTACAAAATACAATATTATCTACAACAAAAACTAATTGGACGACAAGTAAACAAGGTAAATGTAAACAATAAAAAAAGTTACAGTAAACATAAATATAACACAAGAAAAATTATTATTTTACAATTAAGAAAATATGATGCATTCAAATATAAACAAAGTTACTTTGAAATTGTGAAAAAGTACAAAAATATAAGGACATTTTTTAAACAATCTTAATTAGCCTCGAGTTATTTTAACTTAAATATTGATCCTACATTACAAAATAAGTACAAATACAGTATTTAAATATACTTTAATTGGTGCTTCTTTTCTAAATGTAACCAAAATGGAACTGTATATTAACAAAATAGAATATTATTTACAGACAAAAATAATTGATGGATCAATAACAAAATTATGTAAAATGTTGGAAATAATAAAATAACAGTGAGCAGAAACGTACGTATGAAGAATTATTGTAATGAATACAATGAAAAAAAATACTCAACGGATTCAAAAGTTACTTCTTAATTCTAAAGAAAATTTTATAACCAAACGTAAAGCGGTAAATTTTCAGGACATTCTTACTCAGTCTACACTGTTCACTCATATTTCCATTATATTTTTAAGTATTGACTGTTTATGTTTTGGACTAAACAATAGGTCGAGTAGTTTGTACCAGATGCGTACGACTACAATTTACAACAGGTAGAGGTAGTACGTTCACCTTTCCCAGTAATAAAATTCATGGTTTGTTCCTGAATTAACAATAAGGCATATTGTGTTATTGTTCTAATACAAATGAGAAAGATTCACCTGTTTTTACTGTCCAAACAACATTTTAAGAATCAACCCCTGAAAAGATCAATACTCAGCCTAAAGGCGGTGACACACTATCGATCTTTTCCCCGATCAAGACCCCGAACCGAGCAGGGAGAAGGGAGAAGGGAGATAAATATCAGCAAAATTTTACTCCGAACATTTCCCCGAACATGACCAAGACCAGACGAATTCTACCGAGCGCGGCAAAAGGAAGTTTGGAGAGAGATAGAGAGTGTGTGCGAGTGAGAGCGCGGAACTATCAATGCTAGCGCAGGCGGCCGCTCGGTGCGGCGCTCGCGACGATGTACGGGGCAAAAATGTACCGTGACACACTATCGTACATCGGACCGTACATCGGACCGATCTTTTCTTTGATCTTTCGCCAAAAAACCGCCTCCAGAGCGCTCGTCTCCCTGCTCGGCCTGATGTCTTGTTCGGCGTCTTGATCGGTGTACGGACCCGTGACACACTATCGAACATCCTCCCTTCGACCTCCCTTCTCCCTTCTCCCTGCTCGGTTCGGGGTCTTGTTCGGGGAAAAGATCGATAGTGTGTCACCGTCTTAAAGCCGCGTTTACGCGAGGCCAGTAGCAGGCAGGTTACTTACCTCTAATGTATTTCAAGCTTCAGTACAGAAAGAACGACAATAACTAAGATTTATAATTCTCTTATTTGATTATAGACTCTAAAGTTTATTTTTTTGTCATGAATATTTTTTTAACTGGTAACACTGCTTGAATAAAGACCAGTTTTAATTTCTATTATAATTTACTTTTTTTAGAACATCCGTCCAGGGTATGTGCCAGTTATCGTAATTTGAATTTATCATTATACAGTAATAGATTAATAGAGTAATTATGTTGGTATTTATTGGTAATCTATTACTTCCATTAATTAAGTAATTTCTGATTAATCAAATTTGTGCTTGTCTGATCGGTTGGGAATATAATTAGCCTAATTATAGGAACTTAAGGAGTAAAGGTTTTCATTAGATACACTTTTTTTGTCGGCAATACTACAGTTAAAAAAGCTAACGAAACAATACAATAGATTTACTTTAAGATATTTCCAACAATATACTACTACGATAATATACTTTCATAAAACCCTAATTAATTCTTATACAAAAAGTATTTTGAAATTTAAACAAAGCCAAATTCCAGGATCAAGACAAATTACGTATATAGAATCATGCATGTTATAAGCATTAGTCGTCATGCCTCTTGCAAAGCTATTTTAATTTTACAAACTAAAACCGCAAAACAAAATACTGAACAGCATTCCATAATTTGTACACGCAGATAGAAAGTTTTGTCTCACATAATCTAATATGATTTTAATCATAATAATTATGCAAATTTAGTACCATACTATTTAGTGATAAATATTTAATTTGTATTAAACTGATTTTAGAAAAATATGCAGTTTGCGTTGCAAATAGGTTGATCAACGTAGGACAAAAACAAATTGTTTTTAAGATAACTACTTCGAATACATAATACAGAATCAATTGCATTGTATCTGTTAAAATATTTATAGTTTCAAAATTGCTCCTTCGGTCCGCTAATCAAGACGTAGACCCGGGACCGATTTAATTTTTCGTTTCGATGTCCCCAGAGGTAAAAAATAACACTATTCGTTCAAATTGATATATGTATTTATGTAAGTTACCGTAAGCGTGGCTCGAGTAAAAATCGTCCGATTTTGATGCAATTTGGTGAAATTTGGTGCAAACGTATATTTCAACGATGTTATTTAAATAAACAACTAACCAGACAATTTGATGGGAACATTCTAGTGAAAATCTAACCAAATAAAATGAAAATTCGGTTAGCGTACAGGTTTGCTGCTGCGGGGGTATTTATATACATGATATGTAATGTCTTCAATACATTGTCATCTTTTCGTCGGTGGAATAATTACTTTACAGAATGTTTGATAGTGCCATAACCATTTGCTGAATCTTAGGATAGAGCTGTCCCATTACAATAAGGGTATAATTTCAGCATAATTGAAGGATGCAATTTTTGAAATATTTGGCCGTTTTCTTCGTCTACTTAAATAATAATAGCCTATTCTTCGTTTAAAAGAAACTGAACATGTAAACACTACTATGTGTTCAAACATTCTTTATCGGGAAAACCTGTGAAAAGAAAAGTTAAGACAAGTATAAAGAGAATCGTAATAATTAGGTATATACAGGCCTACTGTGAAAAATGCAGTGATTGTTTGAGCATAAATTGGAATTAAATCCAGTACAAAAAAATAAAACTCCATTAATTGAAGAATAATACAAGTAACATAAAATGTTAGCTTGCCATGGCCCTCATAATATTTATATATATGTTTACAGAAATAAGTAAACATAAGTTTCCAATGAGAGTGAAGCAGATAGATAGTAGTTGTTAGGTATATTTCAATGACTCAAGTTGTGCCCATCTTTGAGGATGGTGTCAAAGTTATAATGCGATTCTACAATTCCACTCAAAGAATCTTTTGTAAATGATTAGAGCATCGAAAAGAAACGAAGTTTGCTAGAATAAACCAAAATTTATATAAATATCACATCAAAATTAAAAATTTCCTTTTAATTACTCTTTTGTAAGATACGAATCCGGGAATGTACATTTTAAGGGTGCAAGACAGCCCGAGAAGAATCTGCCATTGATTACTCAGTGGTGACATTGAACGCGAATCGCGGTCATGAAACCTCAGATGTTGACGTACTCAGTTTTGCATTGAATAAAACAGTTAATTAAAAGAGTGAACTGAAGAATATCCTTATTTTTTATATTTAAAATCTTGTCGTCGTTTTTGTCGTGAAAGAAGTATGGTGATAATACTGAGGAAAAAGCAACACTTGATTGTGCTTCTTTAAGAATGATACGCTTGGCCTAAAATGACAACCCGATCTAGGTGTGGGCATATAAAGTAGATATCCATATCAAATATGGTTCTAGCTTGCTATCAAAGTACAGAAAAGTTATCGCATTGTTTGTAGATGTAATTAAACCTCTGGTTGTAGATATTATTATCTTGCACAGATAAACCTAGATGATCGAAACTAATGTTCGCCACAAAATATTTTAAATATTGCTCCAGTGTATTAATTTAATTAATAAACCAAGCAGAAAGTTCAAAGAAAATGTATAATCCATTTTAACATAGGCTTCAAGACTTTACAAAGAAAATAGTTAATTAGGCCTATTCTGTTAAAAAAAAAACTAAGTAGTAGGCCTAGTTTTTGACCTGTGATGATTGACCACAAAACAAAGATGGTTGGATTGGAAGATTGGAGAAGTGCCACATTCAGTTATTTATTTAATGTTCAATAATAATTTCATTATTCTAAAATACAAATTCTATACTCTGTATGATGGAACCTTTCTCCTGACCCTCCGTATAGCTAGACTGGCCATTGGTTTATGGTCCGGGATCACGTGACAGGTTTCATCATACAATTGATTTTGCTTTTTATAAGAAATCTTACAATGTCTATCCTCTTCAAGTCCTACAGAAGTAGTATTTTCGAATCGACAATACAGTTTCCGCACTTGTGTGTGTGTGTGTCGTGTCCTCTAAAGACGTGAAGATTAAGAGGGGTTTTGTGTTTTTCACGTTTCTTCTTAATAGATATTTTACGACAGTGTCGTGTAACAAACACTACGATACAGACATTTTTATGTTTGAGCGCGACTATTAAACATCTCTTTACATTTATGTTAAAACTTACTCGACTACATGTTATACGTCAAGGTATGTTTTCGCGTGTTTACCACCATTGTTTCATTTAAAATGTATTATGGGAACGATTCAAACCCTAGCCTTGCCACCAATGCCAACCTTTGTTAGCAAACATGATAAATTGATAGCCCAGAGACATGTGGCATCAAAGTCTAGGATCGAACCAGCAACCTTTGTACTTTAAGGTGAACGAACACCTATCGGGGTTAAGTTGTAACTAGCTACTGTACGATGGCGACGCTAGACTTGTGTCTAGAATGTTGTGTGTAGAATGGAGAGATTCTACCGCATGGCCGTCACCGTAGCCGTCGCGCCAGTCGCCACTGCCACACCGCACACCGCCTCAATGCCAGATGGTGGCCCTGGTTCTGGTAGGATCCTGACTTTCCCGTTACTTGCCCACACGCCACCTGTTTCAAACCGCGTTTTTAACCGTCATTTCGGCTATTTCTCCTTATTTTCGGCCTCCATTGTTCAATTCACAATTATTATTTATTAACCTTACCTTTTCGACTCTGAAGTAGACATCCTCTCTATGGAAAATCCGTAGATAATTTTATATTCATGTAAAATATAGTCGAATGAGCCTCTCAGAGAGTGCCTTAAGTCCTATTTTCTCCCTTAGTTGTTGTTTTTTGCGATAGTTTATGTAACCAAGATCATAAGATGCTATATGTAGTTTACTAGAACAGGTTGTCTTAACATTTTGACCAGGTCAAAAAGTTTACGTATTCCACAGGAAGCAGGTTATTATCAATAATTTGTTCATTGCAATCGACAAAATACATTGTATTAAACATCAGGTACCGGTGTATGGCATAATGTTTGTGACAAAAAAAGCTATGCGGGATTTTTTTCAAGTTAAAAGTATTTCGATAAAATGTGTAAATAACTTAATCGTTCTTTGTTTCTGGCTCAATTCCACTTTAGTTGATTTTTTAACAGGCCACACATTATTTAGCGTGAAAATGAAAATAGGGCTACTTACTTCCAAAATCAATAGGCAAATTTTTAAGATTTTTGTACAAACATACTGTTATAAGATACGTCTTCCAACACCTTGGAAAGTTTCTACATTCATACTGCAAACATTAACATAATATAAAAAAAATATTCATAAGGACGATCAATATCGAACAGTTACGCCTGTTGTCATCAGAAAAAATCGGAGACTAGGCAAACGTTTTTGACAAGATTTGTGCAGTAGTTTTCTTGACTAATTGCATAATGTTGGAAACTCTAGATAAATCGTTGGTGCTTCAGTTTCATTAATAAACTGTAGTCTTTTTCTAGTTACCGTAACTCCTATGTTTCAAGTGCTATTACACATTCGGCATTTTTAAGATTTTAGAACATACTATATCAATTCCGCCAATCTATACAACTACATGGGAATAAACAAATATTATAGACTACCGGTACAAATTATATGATCACAATGAAAGTTCATCTGATGAAATGTATCGCCGTCCATTTAGATTCTCGGCAATATTATTTGGAAGTTATTTTTCACAGAGCTCAAGAAAACCTCGTGGCGAATATTTTGGTAAATATGCTGTGCAATGTAGAAAAAGGTCACTACTAGCTTTTAATGTAGTTTACATTAGTCTTGAATTGATTACAGAAGCCAACAGTAAAGGGCAAAAACATTTGGGGAATAAATTTATTATATGACCACTCACAGACGTTTTATATAGGTTTCCAAAATATACAGTGGTATCAGTATACAATTATACGGTATAGTGAGGCCGAGAGGCGAATGGAGGTCAATGGCTTATTGATTTCCAAATCTTGCCCACGCGGGCGCTCACTGCATGCTCTTCCATCTGCAGTTTCTACCATCCTGATGGAATTGCTGTATACTGTAATCAGTTCCTACGGAGTAAAAGCAACGTGTGTTCAATTTATACTGCCTTTGTACATGTATAATATTTATAAATAATTTGTTATAAATTACGTAACAAATGCAAGAAAAATCTACAAGTTTGATGGTGCAGTTAAATGGTTAGTAGATGTTACATCACTGAAGTAATTTATCCCCATAAAGTTCTTAGCTTTTTTCAAACCATTTTATTTCTAAATCCTGATTTTTTGTCACAAACATGAACAATTCAACAGTGAACAGTTAATTAGGTTTATTTATGGCGAAAGCATTGTTATTCAAATAAATAAACATTTAATGCAAAATATTTTCAAGTATACCTACTGCATCCTATCACGATACATATTTACAACGGCAATATTTTTGAGGCGATAGCGTTGTCATACTAATGCGTGTTGTGTGCAACCAGCATATCCGCCATTTTGTATTTTTTACTTATACATTTTTATCTTAGGATTTTTTAAGTCGATCTTTATGAAATTTTGTATGTATCATAAGATAAAAGAGACCCGTGTTAGAAAAAAAGTTACCTTGATCAAATTAAACTTTTCAAAATTGAGGCCATTTTAATTCTTTAAAGTCAAATTACTAACAAATGGCTGACTTTATTTGTTCAATGAGGCAATTCTATCCCATGTTATGTATACAGTATACATGTATACGTATCAGTATATTATTTTGAACGGATGGTGTTTTTGGCGTCTGGGGACATCAAAACGAACATGTAAATCGGTCCCGGGTCTAGTTCTTACCGTGGGACATAGCTTATTTCCTATATGGGGAATTCGATACAAACCTTAATTTCCTTCCCAAATAACAATAAACATTATAAAACTTGTTTACAACTTGTTTGCAAATGACATTGAGAAGTAACTTACCTGTAGAATTTTACCTCGAAACGAAAAGGAAATCTGTCCCGGGGCTAGATCTTATCATGATATCTATGGCAATAGCTTATTCCCTATATCTCTTTATATGGGAATTTCGCTAAAAAGGGAATTTACAATATCAAGAAGTCTTTTCCGTGAAAGATTGCATTTTGTATGTTTTAACGCTGTTAGCTTTACATTGTTTTAAGGGGGCTGTCCGAAACATGGTCCCCATTTTTGTTGAACGATATCATAACCCAATAACCAGAATAGATATCTTCTTGTCCTATTCCCAAATCCTGATATCTTTAAGGCAATTCATTCATCCATACGGTCATAACTCAATTATCACTAAGTGATAACTCGAGAATATGAATCATCTGATGATACAATAATAAATGTGATGAAATTTCACCCGAGGGGACTGTAGCACATTTATCTGAAATAGTTTCTAGCTCACACAATGTAGAATACCAAAAGGTAAGGTTTTCCTATAGTCAAGTATTCAATCAACTTTGGTCCGATTTTGATATAATTTGACCCTCTTTCTTTATGTTCTGGCTGTATTCTCTTTCAGATTGTCCCATATAAAAATATGTGCCGTAGATGTAAAAATATTTTATCTCTTTAAATAAATAAATATGCTCGAAGCGAACTTTTGTATAGAGCATGGAAACGTTAAGAAGTGTCTAGAGTGCTAAAATAAACCTTTGATAATTAATATAATGTAGATTTCCATACGGAATTGTACCATCAATACCACCTCATATCTCAACATAGGCGTACGAACTAGCCATAGAAAAATGGTTTTCACTATGTAACCTCTTCTAATTAAGTGTTAAAATTATTCATTTATTTCAATCGCGTTTTCGTACTAACGTAAATTATTTGGAATTGAAGAATTTTGGAACCAATTGAGTAGCTTCGCCGTTCGATGTCAAAAGTCAACAACTTATAGAATGTAACACGTTGTAAGTGGGAATGCAAGTGAGTTAGTTGAAGTGGGCTTGAAATATGTTGATGACTCCTATTACGTACGTTGCGTACGCATTTATAACTGTCGAACGAAATGGTGACCTTTGATATATTTATAGATTATATATAATCATCAAACTTACCATGGTAGCCTGATGATACGGCTTTTTTCTCGTGTGATTTTTTGTCAGCCCGGCATGTTGAATACATCCAAGGAATCTGAAACAATTTTAATTCTTAATCTCCCGCCAAATCTATTCGTACATTGTTTCTCTATGTAAATTATATAGCTTTACTAGAAATGTATTTTCAGTTGTGCAGTGATGCATTTATCAAAATGTATTCTGTACGGAGACGGAAAGTATGTGTCCCAATATACTTGACTTAAGAAGCATGGGGCTAGTGGCCTACAGTCTTTTGTCGTTGTGTCTAGGACTTCTACAAGCCAAATGAGGAATTCTATTGCCTCCATTATATCGAGGTGAACAGACGGCGTGGTGCCACACGTGATTTTACGTAACGCATTCGACTTTGTAACGCAAAATCTCACTCCCACGTTACACTTGTATGGAGACGACTAGACTTTGTAACGCAAAATCTCACACCCTCGGTACACTTGTTTAGAGACAACTAGACTTTGTAACGCAAAATCTCACCCTCACGGCACGTTAGAGAGGCTAGACGCTTGCCATGTCGGTTGTCTGCTTTGTATGTATGTAATTTTTCATGTCAATCGTTCTAATAGTTCCTGATGAATTTATAGAGTGAAGTAAAAGATAAGTTTCACAAAATATAGGTTAGGCCTACATACAAGACAACAAGACATTGAAATCAAAAATAGTATTGAAATTATCGGTATGTCCTTTTATACACATTTCGTGCATGCAATTTATTATTACCGCGATTAAGACAAACAGCTTGAAATGTTGCAAGTACGTTTGCTCGTACTATCAAAATAAATACAATGGAAAGGAAAGTACAATGCTTGACACCGTCTTTTTGTTTCAGAGGGCATGTTTATAACAGATATAGATAGATGAAAATGCAACGGTCAGATAAAATAGCATATACAAATACTGCGCGAAATGCAACGGTCATATACAATATCATATACAATTAATGCGCAAATATCTACGTGTTTTATTGTAATGAGTAATCTTATGTAAACTGATGAACTTGTGGTGCGCGGTTATGCAACTGACTAGCACAATAAATAAATACAATATGAAATATATACGAGATACGAAGAGTCGACTATAGTTTTGGAACGGCCAGAGTGAGGCAGAGAGTCAGTCAAGTATCACTAATCGGCTTAGGTTGCCCGGGTCCGACTCCTATTGTTGGGGCGTCCGCACTGGCATCCAAGGAAACAAGTGGCACTGACTCATAATAAATATGTCCAGTATAAATATGTAGCTTGGACAACTTTTGATGATTTACAAAAACAAATATCACTACGTTCTTTATCATGAAATTTTGTGACATTTGATATCAAATTTCGATATTCTCTTTATTCGCTTTTCAATATTGTTTATATAGTATTTTTCTTGATTCGGGGTTTTAAGGTTTGTTTATGTAGTTTTAATATTTGACTGTGGTATGATTCGTGATACTCAAACTCAAACATCTTTATTTTGACAGTCGTTACAAACTGCGTAATAGTGTAGACAAAATTTCTCTTACAAATAAAAAAACATTTCTTATGGATGAAATCTAAAAACTTAAGATCATTGTTTTCTTAAAAAGTCTTCAACACTGTAACAACAGCGTTGATACAGATCAAAATTCGTTAAAAGTTAAAATTTAATGAGTTAATCTTACTACTGTAGTAAATTCTGTTTAATACTGCATTGTTTTAAATGCATGTAAGAGTAAAATAGTAACAATTTAAATATGGTTTTATATTTATGTAATTTTAATGTTTTATGTGTACATATATTTTTTTATACAAAGTAATATGTTGGCCTATAAAAATTTTAGCTTCAAAATTACATTATCTAACAGTTAGATATAACGATACTGTAAATGATTTTCCTCCTATTCGTAATTAATTGTAATAATTATTATATATAAGCTTTTTAATAGTCATAGTTTATTAGCAATCAAAGTATCGTCATTTGTATAGTATTTGTCTTGGTTGGCTTTTTTTTTATTTTTTTTTAAATATCAATCATTGTTTCGTTTTTTGTATAGTATTTGTCGTATTTGTCTTGATTTGGTTTTTTAGTATTTTTAAATGTAGTTTTAATGTTTGACTGTGATAATATTTCGGGATACATACCAGAACTCGTCTAATGTTATAGCGTTAATGGTTGCTTTGCTGCTTAATATTGTTGTAAATACATACTAGTTAATACTGTATTGTTTTAAATACATGTGAAAGGTAACATATTTATTTAACTTAAATCTGGTGCTAATATTCATGTAATTTTTATGGTCAATATGTACATATAGTTTTATTGTTTTTATAGTACAAAGTATATACGTGTAAAACTAACGTATTTATTAAAATAAAATCTGGTGTTAATACTGACATATTTTGTTGTTTTTATTTTTAACCTATAACAATAATTTCACAATAAACATTAACCCTTCAGATTTGTAAATATCAATCAGTAGTTGTTACTTGTAAAAGTAAACCGATTCGTTTGTAATTTTATATCAAAATTCACATCATCTCATTACAGAGAACGTAAAAATATTTGTGGTTTTCAGTTATTAAAATAAATCTACACTTGTAGTATTTACTTGTAAAGGCAAAATTAAACCGATTTGTTCGAAATTTGATATCTAATGTCACAAAATTTCATGATAAAGAACGTAGTGATATTTGTTTTTGTAAATCATCAAAAGTTGTCCAAGCTACATATTTATACTGGACATATTTATTATGAGTCAGTGCCACTTGTTTCCTTGGATGCCAGTGCGGACGCCCCAACAATAGGAGTCGGACCCGGGCAACCTAAGCCGATTAGTGATACTTGACTGACTCTCTGCCTCACTCTGGCCGTTCCAAAACTATAGAGGTCGTTGTTGTGTTGGTCTGCCGCTTGCGATGCGGCGTTGCCACGTGGTGCAAGCGAGGCCAGGAGTGTACCATGTGGCAACGTCGCCCGCCGCCCGCCAAGACCGGCTGACTGCCATCAACAACAATTATTGTTATTTATATTTTTCCGTTTGCCGCTGGAAGCGCATTATTTACGAGGCGAAAATACACTGTTTGTTATTTAGATATAAGCCCTATTAGATTATTTCGATTTATCTAATTAATAATATTCAAAATTTCGCATACATTAAATTTATACTAATTACATGTGATTTTTCACCCAAACCCGTTGTCATGAAAGGAACTCTGGTACAACTACGCAGTTTGTGTCACTACGACGTATTAAGGTTATTGTGTTATATTATGTTCGAAGTCTGTTGCTAAGTTATAACAATTTAATTGTTATAACATTGATTAGGAGGCGCGTGAGCCAAGTTCACAGAAAAACGCTCTCCCCCCCCCCCCCTTTCTAGCTTTCTTCAACGTGAGTGATGTTCATAATTTTCTTCTGTGCGAAAAAACAATTGGCCATTCTAAATGAAATGTTACATCACTTCGGCTATTGGGGTTTTATTCGACTGCACCTTCGTAAGGTGCAATCGTGGGTGCAATCTTTTGATCTTTTGTTGTGCTCTGTCTCGAATGTTACCAAGCATTGTGTAACTTATATTTCTTGGCAGTGATAGCATGGAAGATAATCATTTGAAATTCTACGAATTACGTTACGTTGGTAACTTGACATAGCAACGAAATGAGTTGATGCTGGATTCTGCTCTGGTCGATATACGTTTTGGTCTCCTCCCCATTCGGTCCCAACTAACGCCCGCATCTCACTGTTCCGTTATGCGAATTTCAGCCATCTAGAGATTAGATTACTGAACATGCTGTATTATATGTGGTTATATACATAATGCTTCTCTTGTTTTGTCGTCGCATCCCGTGTTTTATAATTATAATTTAGGGCTGCACAAATACGTCACCACCTACTGCGTTACAACAATGTTTTGGATGGTTGATTTAATGCAAAGTATTTTGGAATTAGAACATTTTTGAATATAGCCTTTTTGGAATTTCAATGTGGAAAAGCAATCGGATAAACTCGACGATATTGTAGACTAGCTACAAAGATACAGTAATGGACTTTTAAAAGTCGAACGCCAGCAAACCTTTGGTTATGAACAATTTGATATAGTGTGTAGATCTTCACTTATTTACAACATCTTTAAGTACTTATACTTATTTATTACTCGTCGATTAGTTTTTAACGGGTTGTTTAATTCACAGATGAAGTTAGTTGAACATGTTTTACAGAGACTCTGCTTTATCAAATATAATGATATGGCATGTTGATAAGAAGATATACTGTGTATTAGATATACAGTTCAAGTTATAGGCCGAGGTATTATTTACCAGTTAGGTTTGTAAAATCTGAAAAGTGTTTTATTTATATTTAATCTATAATCATGCGGTTTGGCCACCGGTCTCTAGCATTTTCTACACTTAATCAGTCAAACATTCAATTAATTCATAACGTTCAATCATAACTACTAATTTAATAATGTTTCTCTTTGTGTTATGGTTTATAATGCAGTACTCTTCTTTAAACAATATATTTATTTGCGTTGTATGTTTTAAAACATTGACTGTGGAGTAAGCATGTATAGTTCTGTATCACACGATTACTATAAGAAATTAGTTGTCCGCCATGGCCTCATCCCAAGAGAAATATCAGCAATCGAGGCGGAAATATGTAGTTATTAGTGTAACTAGTAGTATGCAAAGACAGTTTGCACTCGTGTTTCGCATTATATTTTTCCTACAGTTACTATAAATCGTATAAATAATTAGTCTTTCAAACACTGTACAACAAGTTTTTAGGTTAGGTTAAATCCAAACATTGAACGTAAGTGTTGCAAACTTATTTCCAAGCGTACACGGATTATGTGCATAATAAAAACACGATGTTTTGTGTTGTTTGGTCGGAATACTGGTGTGCGCCAAAGTAAAAACTGTGCGCCAAAGTAATGCTTTCGGTACTATAATCTGTGCAACGAAGCCCACTTTGTCAGGTGTAGGAAAAATATGTTTTCCTATCAATAAGCCTTCTTATACAATACTCGTCTGTAGTCATGTAAGTTTCATAGTTCTTGCAAATATTGTGGGCCTAAACCATTTTAAATATAATACAGTAATCCGGAGACTGATAAACTCTCAGAAAATGAAGTCTCGTAGTAATTTCATACAATTGACCTTGAAATGTTAAGTGACATAGGCATTTATACCTTATTTATGAAACAGTTATCAGTTTTTAAATCATCACTGTTTTTGACCGTCTCATCAAGGTACATTTAAATAAAGCAAATCAAACTAAAGGATTAATTCAGGTTTTGAGAAAACACCCATGATTTACACGGACAGTGTTTTGACATAAACAACGATGACTTTTTCAATGAAATCCATCTAGACTCTTTTTAATATAGGTTCTACATTATGTAATGCATAAACCTCATGCAGAAAAAATTTGACCATAAGTGACAGTTGTTATGTAAAGATTATGTTGCATCACCTGTCGAGTGAAATATCATCTTTTACAATATCAATTTACCAGGTCTAGCTCAAATTGATAATGTAACTTGACATAAAAGACAAGTATAAATGGCTGAGAAGATTGTGATCGAGAAACATATTGTTGAAGACGCTCATGGGTTAACGCTCAGGCTCATTTTGTTTATTATTTATCGTCAGAATGCAGTTAAAACAGCTGATTTCAACATATGCTTTGAAAATGGTTTAGAAGGTATTTTTCACCAAGACAAAACGGTCAGCTGGAATCTCGAGGACATAAACTGATGTAAACTTTAAAGTCATCTGTTTTAGGTGAATTCTTTCTCTGAAATTGCCGAAGAAAATATTACAATTTAATAAAAAATACAAACGTGTCTTTATTTGAAGTGTTTGGTAATTATCTAAAAGAAAACCTATTCCTCTCAAATGTGTGGGCTGCTGCTTTAACTACATGTTAACAAATTAAATGTAAATTAAATTATTTAACCATAAATTTGTTATTTTGTTGAAGGATTAGCACTATCCAAATTTTAAAGTTTTCTAAATGCGGTGTCTAGTTACTAACGTTGTTTTGCGAATTGCATTGTGCCAAATTAAATACTCAGTTGGTTTCTCATATTTATGTTCAAATTATGCTCCTTAAAGCTTTGATTATTATTGCTGTGAACTATCTTTAATTTTATTTGTTTAGCCTTATAGTCTTTTCGTGTACTGAATATTTACGAATATGAATCCCATTATGTAGGCCTACATATGTAAAACTTTTTATACTTTTTTCTTTTGAATATTAGCATAATAAATAATCAACGGGCATTGTGATTTCTCTTGTAGTTGGCTCAATTTATCAGTTCATGCATGTTGTTGCAAAAAAGAACCTCTCTAGAGTCTAGGGCAATATAGTATTTGCTATAACGAATGGTTTGTTACATGACTGCAGTTCCTTATGACCTAAATTTGAAGATCAACAACAATCAAGAATAAATTATTCTAAGTAAAGAATAATTTGATGTAAAGATTATTATATGACACCTCATCTAATATCAATGTAGTACAACTGCTAACTTGTTTGCAGTGATGTTGGCAGAGAATCACAATTTTTATTATATATTGTTGGTACTTTAGTTATTTTTTTATTTTTCCATTTGGGTTTTTCAGTTGTCGAATAGTCGTCCAAAAATACTCCTCTGGACAATCGTTAGTCTATATGGTTATAGTACGCCTACGGATTTTGGTGGTAAACCATCAAAACCAGATGATTTAAACAATAATTGAGTTCCAGTTGTAAAAGCGCTTGCAATAAATACGACGTTGTAGAATTAAATAAATTTTGAGATAGAAGTCAACATTTTGACATTTTAGTTCAAAACTTTGAGGATAAAAAGTCAAAATTTTACAAAAAAAATTGTTACTCTATGGCCCTTCTACACCGTCGTAAAATATTATTAATCGAGTTTTAAAAATATTATTAAAATATTATTATAAATATTATGCCCTACGTATTTTTTTATCCTCTCGGTTACATTATAAAGTATTTATGTATTCTTAATATTAAAATGTAGGGCAAAATATGTAGACATATTACAAATTTTGAGATATAAGTCAACATTTTGACATTTTAGTTCAAAACTTTGAGGATAAAAAGTCAAAATTTTACAAAAAAAATTGTTACTCTATGGCCCTTCTACACCGTCGTAAAATATTATTAATCGAGTTTTAAAAATATTATTAAAATATTATTATAAATATTATGCCCTACGTATTTTTTTATCCTCTCGGTTACATTATAAAGTAGTTATGTATTCTTAATATTAAAATGTAGGGCAAAATATGTAGACATATTACCAAGTAGTATACTGAGTTCGGGGTGAATTATAAACATTTATCGAGTTTCTATTGCCTGGAAACACGCAAATTGTAGTCGATTTGCAATTCAACTATATTCAGTGAGATTGTATTTACCAACTAGACAGTAGGTGATGGTTTACAATATTTTGATTTTCTTTTAAATAATACATAATCATCTCTAATATTGTAATTAAAAAGTATCTGTAATGCAGAATTCGTTTCGCAGCACGGTGGAGAAATCAGAAAAGATTTCTGCCATTGCCAGTGTATCTCTAGGCTAAAATTAGTGCACTACACTACAACATTATACATTTGGTCGATTTTCTTATCTTTCTTATCAAGAGTTCAAACCCCGTTGTTCTATTTCAATACGACTATGTTGCTTTGTGTCAGAACTTGGTTTCAACTGTTTTCGTCCAAGAGTTACTTAAAAGTTTATTCAGCAAATATTCTGTGTAAATTACCCCGTTAGAGCAAACAAGCGATTCCACGCATAAAATAAATTCACAAACTGAGGCCTAGAAACGACTTCGGTGTATACATATTACAGATTGTAACTTTGTAATGAATCGTGAATATTCCAAATATACGTAACTTTACATAGACAGCTCACTTATTGATTTACAGCTACACCTACTACTGTATTTATTTCTTGTGGTCGCAGAGGATGGCTAGAATGACACTCCGTGAATAACTTGTTGAACAATAATTGAAAACCCGAGTTTTATTTATTTTTTTCTTATTGGCAAGCTGTTTGAAGGTAACGTTATTATTCGTTCATTATTCTTATGACAAATCCATTTTTGTGTGAAAATAGCTAGTTAAAGCTAGCCAACTTAATACAGTACTTGATTTTACGTCCAACTTTCTTGTTCTAGTTAAACACCTTTTCTATACAGTACCTAAAGTCAGTATAGGTAAAGGATGTACCTACTTTTAAATTAGCTAATTTAAGTTTGGTTTGTAAGATTTACCTACGACCGATTTGTAAACTAACCGTTTCAGTTCAGTTCTTAGAATTGAAAAGATTCACAGCATTGTTTACTTACTTAGCAGCATTGATTTGTACTTATCAACACAGCTAACGGACCAATGGGTTAAGGATTGAGAGAAAAAGAAGTAAAATTATAATGATTCGAACTTTAACTAATCAGCTGTTCGGGCCAATTTAATTGTTGTTTGGTGCAATTATTGTTTGGTACAATGTTTCGTTGCATCACTGTCAGTGTTTATAAACGAAAACATAAACTCTATTAGAAGTTATGAGTAGTGATTTTTTATATCTTATCACAATACATAATTATATTACTTCTCTGTGTTTACAGTCTAACTTTACAGTATATCCAAATCAGGTGACTCATGCTTTACACTACTCGACCAGGGAAGCTTTGGTCTCCATAAAAACACTTTAGGAGACTTAATGACGTTCACGTTGGTACGATATACGAATTGGTATTTTGGTACTATAGATGCGTGTTCGAAGTTCGAACGACGAACGGCGAACGTAGTTCTAGGTGGGAGTACGGGGGGGAACCAAGGACACTGGGTTCGATTAGTTTTTTGTAAGCGCGCTGTTGCCGGAGCGTGCACGATGTGGCAACACCGGGCCGCGCTCCACTCCTCCACTAGTCGTGCGACGTTGCCAAGTTGGCCGTGATCCAGCCTTTAATGAATTACTGTCTGCAATCGCCTGACTCCCCATCTTCTATTTTCTTGTATGTCATGTATTTTTAGATGCGCTGAAGAGTAATTAAACTCAGCATCTTACGTGCTAGATGTACACAACTAGGTTACTAAATAGCCTTGTATACAACTTGGTACAGTACGAAGTTACAATTAATACCTTTGTTACAATATATATATTATTGACCCATTGTTCTCATCATTTTCTATGAATTATATACAGTATAATCCTCTACACACTGTTAGTACAACAAACCTACCAGTTGTAACTCAACCGGTCCTAAAAAAAACCAAGTTATGTCAATAAGTGTGCATGTTACAAGTTGTAAGTTAGTAATTGTGTAGTGCTTACGACTGTAGTGTAATGCGAAAATGTTTATCAAAACTGCGATAAATATTGTGGTGGTGATAAAATTGAGACAAAAAACACACACACGACACGAAATCGGCAAAAGCCCAAGTTCCAAAACAAACTTGATCGAGTTCAGGAAACTCCTTTCCTGAACTCGATCAAGAAAAAACTATGATCGAAAAAAATCTTTTAGTCCTATGGACAATATTTTTCGTAAATTCTTCTGCGTGACCACCTAGATCGTGTATTTACTAGTTAGTTTACCTACAAATGTTGATTATCGCAATTGCTTTCTCAGTACTTGTCGATTGTTACAATTAATTAGCTGTTGCTCTAGTCATCGCACATTCAGTAGCACAATGTCTTGCCAGAGATGCCTTCAACTTTGTTGACGGCGTTTGGTAACCAAAAGCAAACTTTATAAGCAATTACAGTACCTATTTTGGACAACTAAACTTCGATGGACAGTCAACATATTTTCCCTTTTGTTGTACTTGGACATTTCCCAAATATGTTTACTATAAATCCGCGTAACCTACTCTCAAGTTATCAGATTCGAATTAATCAGATACGGGTTACAACAATAAAAATAACGAGAATGTCATATTGAGTCGTGATCTGTAATAAAACCCGATTGACTCATTAGTATAGGTAGTTGTTCAAGTTGCAACGTTTCATCAGCTGTGTAATTTTGATAATTCACAGACAACCGATAAAATAAATATTCCAAAGAACTAACACTACATCGCACCGCTCGTATTTTAGCAGTCAAAAAAGAATTTCAAAAATCCTTTTTTAAAGAATTTTTTTCAGTTATATAAGCTTTAAGGTATCATAAAAAACCCAATTACACCACGCCTGTAATCATCGTATGTGAAATTACAGAATGTGTTATCACAACTACCAATATCAATGTTTTTGTTGCTGATAGTTAAGAATACACACTATTCCACTATTCTAAGATGAACAAAATATCAATCTACGTATTAACAACATAAAGTCACATTTTATATGTAGACCGTAGTTGTGGTAGAGAATCTTGGTCCATGCTTTAAATCGTTGTCCTGCTTAGGTCACAGTAGTTGAATAACAAAATATAACTCAATAGAACTGCTTTAGCAAAGTAAAAGCTTGCCATTATCAGATCTATCGAGCTTTATTTTGTTATTACTTATTCAGTCTTGTAGATGTAGACCGTAGTTGTGGTAGAGAATCTTGGTCCGTGCTTCAAATCGTTGTCCTGATTAGGTAACAGTAGTTGAATAACAAAATATGACTCGATAGAAATGTCAAAACAATGTAAAAGCTTGTTTTAGCAGATCTATCGAGCTTTATTTTGTTATTACTTATTCAATCTTGTAGATGTAGACCGTAGTTGTGGTAGAGAATCTTGGTCCGTGCTTCAAATCGTTGTCCTGATTAGGTAACAGTAGTTGAATAACAAAATATGACTCGATAGAAATGTCAAAACAATGTAACAGCTTGTTTTAGCAGATCTATCGAGCTTTATTTTGTTATTACTTATTCAATCTTGTAGATGTAGACCGTCGTTGTGGTAGAGAATCTTGGTCCATGCTTCAAATCGTTTTTCCTACTTAGATCACAGTAGTTGAATAACAAAATATGACTCGATAGAAATGTCAAAACAATGTAAAAACTTGTTTTAGCAGATCTATCGAGCTTTATTTTGTTATTACTTATTCAGTCTTGTAGATGTAGACCGTCGTTGTGGTAGAGAATCTTGGTCCATGCTTCAAATCGTTTTTCCTACTTAGATCACAGTAGTTGAATAACAAAATATGACTCGATAGAAATATCAAAACAATGTAAAAGCCTGTTTTAGCAGATCTATCGAGCTTTATTTTGTTATTACTTATTCAATCTTGTAGATGTAGACCGTAGTTGTGGTAGAGAATCTTGGTCCGTGCTTCAAATCGTTGTCCTGATTAGGTAACAGTCGTTGAATAACAAAATATGACTCGATAGAAATATCAAAACAATGTAAAAGCTTGTTTTAGCAGATCTATCGAGCTTTATTTTGTTATTACTTATTCAATCTTGTAGATGTAGACCGTAGTTGTGGTAGAGAATCTTGGTCCGTGCTTCAAATCGTTGTCCTGATTAGGTAACAGTAGTTGAATAACAAAATATATGACTCGATAGAAATTCTAAAACAAAGTAAAAGCTTGCTTTTAGCAGATCTATCGAGCGTTATTTTGTTATTACTTATTCAATCTTGTAGATGTAGACCGTAGTTGTGGTAGAGAATCTTGGTCCGTGCTTCAAATCGTTGTCCTGATTAGGTAACAGTCGTTGAATAACAAAATATGACTCGATAGAAATGTCAAAACAATGTAAAAGCTTGTTTTAGCAGATCTATCGAGCTTTATTTTGTTATTACTTATTCAGTCTTGTAGATGTAGACCGTAGTTGTGGTAGGAATCTTGGTCCATGCTTCAAATCGTTGTCCTGCTTAGGTCACGGTAGTTGAATAACAAAATATATGACTCGATAGAAATTCTAAAACAAAGTAAAAGCTTGCTTTTAGCAGATCTATCGAGCGTTATTTTGTTATTACTTATTCAGTCTTGTAGATGTAGACCGTTAGTTGTGGTAGAGAATCTTGGTCCATGCTTCAAATCGTTGTCCTGATTAGGTCACAGTAGTTGAATAACAAAATATATGACTCGATAGAAATTCTAAAACAAAGTAAAAGCTTGCTTTTAGCAGATCTATCGAGCGTTATTTTGTTATTACTTATTCAATCTTGTAGATGTAGACCGTAGTTGTGGTAGAGAATCTTGGTCCGTGCTTCAAATCGTTGTCCTGATTAGGTCACAGTAGTTGAATAACAAAATATGACTCGATAGAAATATCAAAACAATGTAAAAGCTTGCTTTTAGCAGATCTATCGAGCGTTATTTTGTTATTACTTATTCAGTCTTGTAGATGTAGACCGTAGTTGTGGTAGAGAATCTTGGTCCATGCTTCAAATCGTTGTCCTGATTAGGTCACAGTAGTTGAATAACAAAATATATGACTCGATAGAAATTCTAAAACAAAGTAAAAGCTTGCTTTTAGCAGATCTATCGAGCGTTATTTTGTTATTACTTATTCAATCTTGTAGATGTAGACCGTAGTTGTGGTAGAGAATCTTGGTCCGTGCTTCAAATCGTTGTCCTGATTAGGTAACAGTAGTTGAATAACAAAATATGACTCGATAGAAATATCAAAACAATGTAAAAGCTTGTTTTAGCAGATCTATCGAGCTTTATTTTGTTATTACTTATTCAATCTTGTAGATGTAGACCGTAGTTGTGGTAGAGAATCTTGGTCCGTGCTTCAAATCGTTGTCCTGATTAGGTAACAGTAGTTGAATAACAAAATATGACTCGATAGAAATATCAAAACAATGTAAAAGCTTGTTTTAGCAGATCTATCGAGCTTTATTTTGTTATTACTTATTCAGTCTTGTAGATGTAGACCGTAGTTGTGGTAGAGAATCTTGGTCCGTGCTTCAAATCGTTGTCCTGCTTATGTCACGGTAGTTGAATAACAAAATATGACTCAATAGAAATTCTAAAACAAAGTAAAAGCTTGTTTTTAGCAGATCTATCGAGCTTTATTTTGTTATTACTGATTCAGTCTTGTAGATGAATATGGAAACAGGTGATATCGGTCGATAGCTACACTATAACTATAGCCATAGATAAAACATACTCCTCAAGTACTACTCCAAGGAGTATGTTTAATCTATGCTATAGCTATACTAGCAGAGTACCAGTCCTTCGTACGGGGTTGGCGTATAAGTATTAAATTCTTATTGAAGTTATACTAGTGCTTTAAGTTTGCATTGGAGGAGGACATTGTTTTAGAAAATTTGTTTCAATAAATTTACGGTATGCTATGCTATAGATATTGCATATGATATAACCAACTTGTTTAGTTAAATCAGCTAACAAAAGTCACTAATTCCTTTATATATGAATAATTATAAGGTTAACATTGGAATCTATAGAGCCACCGGGGCGGAGCCCGAAAGGGTGTTTGAGATAAGAATAGACTTCTATGTTATTCGAGAATGTGAGCTATCATCTTGCCAAATTTCAGCCCAATCCGATTAGTAGTCCATGCGTGATTGAACCCCAAACAAACAAACTTTCACATTTATAACATTAGTGTGATTGCATGTAGCTTATAACTCCATATCGGGTCTATTTCGAACCCTATATACATATATACTATTACCTATATAAAAATCAAACGATTCTGTCTGTATGTCTATTACTAATAGATGCAAAAACTACTGAACCAACTGGGCTTAAATTTTACGAAATATAGCTACCATACCAAGAATGGTAATAGGACTATTATCATTTCTATACTGTCAGTAGGCTTTGTCCCTTTGGCTTTAAAAGATCTGAGGTGAGGATTTTAAAAGTAAATATTGATTGGTCTCCATGGCTGCAATGAGAACACTCACAATGTTTACATTTGCTTTGACATTTCAATGTAATTAAGAAATGTCAAATTGCATATTTCACAATTTCAGACAGCTGATCCAAAGAAATTAAATATAATATTTTACACAACTATGTAGTAGGTTTATTAATCTTAAACTTTATCACAGATTATTTATCCTAAAACTATGTCAGTAACTGAAATAAAAAATACCCTATTCTATAACCGCTCTGCTTTCGAATTTTTTAAGGTGCCTAAGCTATCAAAATAATGTTATTGATATATTTTCGTGAAAACAGTATGAATAACAATGTACAGTATAGAGTTTTGTATGAATTTGGAGGCAATTTTATAAATTCGATATGCTTAACGTTTTGGATTAACTTATCATAACTTGCACTTCACATTGACTTTTTTTATATTGAGGTAAATTTAGTAATTGTGTTTTGCTACACCACTGATTAAATTAACCAAGGAAAATGTCAACAAACAAAGCTGTTGTACACAGTATCCTTTTCTAAAATCAATGCAAAATCTGTTAAAATATGTTTACTCAATGGTAAGTGTGAAAACGTAAAGGCAATGGACTATGGGACTGATTAAAATAACTGGTTTGTCTATTATGTTGTTTATTGATATTTTTGTAGAGGAGAATTAGAGGCCATAGAGGTTGAATTTTGTTTCTGAAAGCGTTAGTGAATGTGTAACTATTTTATACAACGAATGTAAAAATGTTATACAGTAAAGATAAAAATGTTTCTATTTCGTGTTCTTTTCCAGTTGCAAAGCACGGGTACAGCTAGTATATATATATATATAAGTTTCTCAAATAAATATATAGGCGCCCTTGTCGTAGGAAATGTACCCTATATAATCGTTACAGTTATGCAAAGAGTTGAGTATCAGAATAATAATTTTTTAATAGATTTATTAGAATATACGTAGGAATTTTTATTATTTAAATGGTTTTGATTGTTTACAGCTCAATAAAATCCATTATTCGTAACTGTATCGTTTCTTAGATTGTCATATACTGCACTTATTGAAAAATTGTTGAATATCTTCAAGCTATAGATTGATCTACTACCCAGTAAATACTTGGAAGAGTCCAAGCTACACGGGCTAACCCCGCGAAAGTAAATTTTCCAGGAGAGGCAAAAAAGGGCGAGGTACTATTTGTCACCATATTGCTTTAAAAAATGTTAGCACCGTTCTTCCCGCAAAGACTTTTGATTTAAAAAATGTATTCAAAACCGTTCATGACTAAATTTCACATTTCTACCGTAAAAACGTTTCCCTTGGAATCTCCACTTACAAATATTTCCAAAACCAAGCTTCCTATCACAATAAATACATTTATTTATTGAACAAAAATTGATAGATGCGTGATATACAAATACATGGTACCAAAATCATACAAGGTTTGTCTGCACCATCATGTTACGAAAATTGTTTTTTATTAAAAACAGTTCTTTGAGTGCACTAAACGTTCCATTGAGAAATTACCATATACAGTACCAAAAAAATCACTGATAGTTTAATCCAAATCTCAGAAAAAAACAATAAATATATAATATTACTAACAAACAATAAAAACAGCACAATAGACGATGTAACAAATAAATAATAATATATTATAATATTTATAAATATAACTAACAAGACAAAACAAAGATAACAAAACACTAGAAACAAACATAAATCAAATAATAAATTAAACATTCAGATAACATTCACTAACAGAAGTAAGTCAGTATCTATCGAACCAACCCACATTCTCTCTGCAAGATCAGTGGTCAAATTAAAAAAAAGTAATTCGGCAAGTCGTTGAACATTTTTGGTCCAAACACTTCTAAAGACCCACCACTGTATCCATCTTTAAATTTGGGAACATTGTACATGTACTGTAGTAGTTTCCTCACACCCTGTAGTATGGTTATTTACCTGATTCAGTTAGTTTTAAATTAGATAATCTGTATAAGTAAGGAGCAGGAATAATTTACTCACAATCAAAGTTTGAGTGTATCGAAACATTACCGAGACTGAGGTTGGTAAATACGATCGATTGTTTCTTAATGTTCTCTATTGTTTTAGATTTGTGATACAACAATGTAGGCATTTCATTTCCCCAAGCCCGTATCACGAATTCACATAAGGACCTGTATGTGTATGGCAAGACACATTTTAAATATAATATTATAATAACAAATACAATACAAATCACAATACTATGTCATCCCATTGCTAATTGAGCTTCCTCTTCCACTAAGTTGTATTCCATACAATACTTATCAGAATGGTCCGATACACAATTAGATGGAGTTACAAACGATGTCATCAATATCTGACCAGTGTTTATTTGAGGACACAATGTTACAACTATACAATATTTTTAAAATTTACATTTTTTTTTTCTTACGCATTACATTAAATTTCTCAGCTCCCACACAAATAAATATAATATCTAAATAATAATAAATAATATATAAATAATAATAAATAATATCTAAAGTCTTCCATCATAAGAATTCAAATCAACAACATGTTCTGAAATAACATAGATACAACATTCTTGGTTTCTTAAATATTTTGAACAGAGCTTTGTTTTCTTGTCTTCATTGACACATGGCCACTCAAGATTATAATATATTCAGTAAATCCACAACATTTGTTTTCTGAGTGTATTAATACAATATACCTGTATTCATATTTGCCATTTTAAATTCCATTTTAGTGTTATATTTAACGTTCCACAAATACCCGAATCTTAAATTTAAAAACTGAGTTGTTAAGTAAAAACACAGTTTTGACGATATTGTAATTCTACACTTTGTAATTGCGATGACAATAACTCAAAAATCTTGTTGTTTTGTGTTTGATGGTTTCATTTTAAGCGCTTTGGAATTTCACACAGATTCATTTCATTATGGAGGGGTTTAACTTATGTTTAAGTAGCTTTCGTCTTGAAAAGACTTAGCGGAAAAAAATTAGTCCAACCATTTTTAAGAATACTACAAAATAACATCCAAAGTAAGGTTGCGTTCACAAAGAAAGCTGGTTACAAGCAACACATTTTCAGGGCTTGCTCCAAGCGCTTGAGAATTTTGTTGTTTTAAGCTTGTCACTTGTCCCGAATAACTTGTGATGCGCAAAATAACGAGCGAGATATTATGTAGTGAAAGTGTGTCAGTATTTATTCCGTGCTATATGGTAAACATTCACTGGGTACAGTGTTTAGTGTGAGCTGTTACAGAGAAACAGGACAAGTTCGAACCCCTGGAGAGTTCCCTAACTAATGTTAACACCATAGCTATAACAACCTTGTAATGTAAGTAGTCCGTAGTGTGAAGCCCTTATCTACAAGTCCTGTAGGCCTAGTAAAAAATTAGCAAACTTGACTTTTATCAAACAGGTCTGAGAATGCCCGCGTGGTTTTTTTTCAGACATTGACTTTTAATGAAACAATTTCAATTTTAGTTAATCTGTAATTATTGTTGTTTGAATTAAAAAATAATAACTAAAATTTCGTTATTAAATTTAGTGGACAACGGGTATGCGCCTGTTTGTGTTTTTCCTGCGTAGCAGTTGAAAAATCATGTTACTGCTTGTGTGTTTTACACAGTAGACACAGGAATGTTCAACTCATTCTGTAACAATTAATATTTAAACCTCTGAAGGATAATTTCTGGGGATTGTTTTCGGTGAAACAAAAGTAGCATACAAGTGGTAGTACGGTAGTACTGTAGGTTACTATTGCGAGTTGGCTAACTAACTCATTTTCGTTGTGGTATAAAATTACAATACATATTTTTATCCTGTGTAAATAGCTGTTTTCTATGGAAAAAAGAACAGGGAATTGCAGAGGCAAAGCATTAGTTGAGCTTGCAGCTGTAGCTGTGCTGTGCTGCTGAGCTGACTGTTTGAGTGTTTGGTGGATGGGGGGAGGGGGCAGCAGCGTTGCCAGATCTCCCACAAATGCGACGTTGCCGAGTCTGCCGGGCTAATAGGATTTCACATGGTATGGAATGATCACTTCACCTGATTCCGTATACTTCCGAGTGTCACTTTCCACATATTATTTTGTTATACGAAAAATGCATGTAAGTGCGAAATGTGCTAAACTGACATGTTAGCAATATTAAAAGTAATATTTTTAACATAGTGAGCTCTTTTATCACTTCAAATCCATCTCCACCCATAGTTATTCTTGTCCTAATATAAATAGATATGGACATTAAATTTCGTATATTACCGGTATTTCGAAGGGATCTGTACATTGTTTGCCCCTTATAATGAATGGAATTGCTCAATTGCTCTGTCATCAAGCTTTTTTAAGTGAGATTATCAGGCAGAAGTCCAAACCGAATGCATGATGGATCAGCGTAATCTAAACGCAAATCAACTGGGCTTGCTGAAATGCAAATATACTTGCCTTCCACATAGTATTTATTGAAATGAAACTGTTGAACGATTATTCAGTTACTGGTTTGTAATTCGGACTAATTGCATGAAGCGTACTTGTTTATGACATTTGAAATCTAAGGCCATAGGTTATAAAAAATATGGTTTACACTTAAGGTTACTGTAGATCTATTAGAATTGGATCAGATGGAGAATCCTAGAATGTAGTAAACGAAAATTTGTGTCTTTCTCTTACTGTACTCTCGTTTTACTGTATACAAAAATAACCTGTAAGCCTGTGTTCTAAATACTGTATTTGTTAAAATAATGGGATGTGATTGAAAATGCCATGGAAAGTTTGCTAGATCGACTCGACTGGTGTTCTTTACATCTCAGCATACAAGTTCCAAGAACCGAGTCTGACGCCGAAGTGTGACACTGGTCCCGTGGTCCGTCGTCGTCACTCGTCGGTCGATGAGTCAATTCCCCCCCCCCCTCTCACTCATTCTCTCTCTCTCTCACACACACACCTCTCCCTCCCTCCCATCCCTCTACCTCGTAAAGCTGATCCAACATGGCGGCGTACATTCACAGCTGTTTGTAAACACGCCACGCGCATGCGCGCCAGCCAGATGCGACGCTTTTATAACGGGAACGCAGGAAATGAATCCGATTCATCGTCTATTATTATTGAATAGGATGTTTTACTGTGTGCAAGCTATTTTGTGGAACACCTGCGCTATTAAACCCTAAACACAGTAAAAAATGTAACTCTATTTATGGAGTAAGTAATTAATGGTTTCAAGACCAATGAAAATCTAGACCATTTTTAAATACATTCATCCATGTATGAAGTTAATGTTAATCTCGAGGCTTTTTAAATTTGTACTGAACACGGAGAAGTGTACTGAGCAAGTCCCACGAATCAAATATTATTGATGTGTGCCTTTCTATTAATGAAAAACGCGTTTTGATTTGATCTTCCTTCTTGGTATTTAGTAAACATTGGAAAAAAATGTTCGACTACAATCGAGTGATCATTACTTCGTTCTACTAATTTTTGCCATACATTGCTTCGGTTTCAAGTCATGCATGATACGACGAGATGTTAATACTGGCCAATACATACATAAAGCCAGTGACCAACGGTATGATGAGGCAGTTTTCTAATTTTTTTTATATTACGAGAGCAATTAGTGAATGTGGGTTTTAAGCTTTCGTTCTTTGGGATAAACCAAGCTTAAAACTCTTGGATTGACGAAGTCAGGAAAAGGTATATCTTCTAAAAATGGGTGATTTGTCAAAAAATCAATACCCACCCTCGTTTAGTAATGACTTGATCACAACAATAATATACATTTATCATCTCATCAATACTCGGAATATTTGCTCTTAAGCAAAACAAATCTTCTAATTATAACTTACATCTTATCTATCATCAAAACAGTTACCATAGCCTAAGTGAAACCCAAGTTCGTTTCATTCTTGGAATAATTCGATCGTATAAATTAATTGGATGACATAATGCTGTGGGAAATGTTAATTGAAGTGCACATTCAAATATTTCATACTACCCGCCTATCTTAACTAATTAAGAAACCAAGAAATTAACTAGATGATAAGATTATACGTATAAGGACAGTGGACACTCTTTGTCCATCTTTATAGAGCCTTTGTTCAAACCACTGTAATGGTTTGGAAAACAAATCATAAATCTTTTAGCCAATCTTTTAATAGAATCGGATAGAATTTAGGGTCTCAAAGTAAAATAAAATCTAACATGATTATAATTATAATGTTGGAGACCAATATCCAATACCAATATTCACACGTGTAGACGTAGGTACGTATTAAGTGATTCGCATTTTAGCGAATTTCCCATATAGGGAATAAGCTATTACCGTAGTACTCATGGTAAGAACTGGACCCGGGACCGATTTTTTTTCGTTTTGAGGTCCCTAGAGGCCAAAAACATTATCCGTTCAAATTCATATACAGTATATTTCTATATGTGTCCGTTAGCGCGATAACTCGAGCAAAAACGATCCGATTTTGATGAAATTTGGTACAAACGTGTAAACCTACGTTTATTCGAACGAGTTCGCGAACTAGCATGATCGGACCATGGGAACGGGGGTTTATGGGGGGTTTTATGGGGTAAAAATTGGTTTTATCCACTTTTGACTCAAAAAACATAAAATTTTGCAATTTCTTTCCAAACCATTTTGTAGAGCTTAAAAAAACAAATAATTTAGTATATTGAAGCGTTATAATGCACCTAATGGTTACGGAGAAAACTCAAAAAAAATTTTAATTTAAAATTCCCATGTTATTCTAATGGAGAATAAGTAAACTGTTGTAGTTTGCTTGTTTATAAAGATTTTTTGCCCAAATTTGGAAAATGTTATTATTTCTTACTAACTATTAACATTTTAAATAAAAAAACACTTTTACCCTCCCTGTTGCAGCAAACCTAAGTATGTGTTAAACTGATTCTATTTAAATAGGGAATAAATGTGATATTTTAAAGAGGCATTTTAGTGTAAATCCAATCAGGCAAATGGAAATTCGCTTAGTCTGCAGGTTTGCTGCGGCGGGGGTATTTAAATATTCAGTTATACCACATAAAACATACTACTATTACCCTTAAACTTGGTTAAAAAAATAAAGTACAGTCTACTCTACATTGTGAATATAAATAGCCCTTTCAGACCCGGGAATCTTAGTCATTTCGACCGCTTTAAGTCCTGAGCAAATTTTGAATAAATGTTGGTTTTTAACCTAGATTTCAAATACTAAAATTATTGATTAGGTTTGTTTTAAAGACGAAACCTTCATAATACCATATTAACCATTTCAGTTCCAGCAATAATTAGCATTATATACGTTTAAAAACATAAATAAAACAGTCATTAACCTTAACAGTTGCCTCTCTCTCCTATCTTACCGTGACATTGCAACAAAACAATCAGTGTTACCATAAGACATGAAGACTGCAAAACAAAAATTCCCAGATGATATCCATAACCTACACAATCGATGCGTACAGGTCTGAGCAACAGAAAGATCCAGAAACTTCAAAATAACAAATAAACATCTAACCTACACAATCGTGTTGGTTAGGTTGTTACGACTTAAAAATTTACCTACACAAATGAGTGTGCTGGGTCTGAAAGGGATGGGGGATTATTGAATAAACTTCATCCACGAATTTTCGTTATTGTGACTCACATGGAATCACTATTTGGTCTCCTCATTCTGTGAATTATAAAATTGATGTGAGAAAGCGACTCATGTAGTTTAATAAAAATGTCTAGTCCTAGTGCATTGCAGATAACCTGAAACCTGAGTGAAAATGTGTATTTGTTTGACTGAAATATTGTTAAATTATTGTTAATGAATTATACTTGTTAACATTTGACTGATTGTTGTTATTGTTTTCAGGTGAGTTTGGTGACTAGTGACTATGCAATCTAGACCTTGTAGGTAAGGTAACGTAGTCTTTGTGTTATTTTGAGGCACCCGCACGCACGTAACATTTTAATTTATATATGTAACTTAGATAGTTTATTCAGAGCGTAATAACATATAGACTTCACCAACACAAGTAGATTTCTCATCCCTTTTAAAATTCTGAAACTTGTTTTTAAGTCTAGTTTATGTCGGTGACACTGTGCGCTAGTCCCAATCTTTAGGACAATCTTTCTTTATGCTAAGTCTCGACAAAATTCTGTTTCTATTATTTTACGGTTAATTTTAGGAATTATACCTTAACGTAATGGTAATATAACCAGGGGACGAGATATTGTTGATGATTAGACAGTTTAATTAGGTTCAACGATTTTTTTATATTTGAAGTGACAATAAACAAAATTTAAACAGATCCCCGCCGCAGCAAACCTGCAGACTTTATTTTTTATTTTCATAACATTAATGGCTGCTTAGGTTTGCTGATACAGGGAAGGTAATAAAGTATGCTTTCTATTGGAAAGTTTAAAGCTTAGTAAGAAATAACATTTACCAAATTTTATCAAAATATATCCCTAAATAAGCCAACTAACTTACATAAGTTTATTTATTATCCATAAGAATAAAATAAGAATTTAAATTTAAAAGTTTTTTTGTTTTTCTTCGCAAACACTAGGCGTAAGCCTACAACATCACTTCAGTGTACTAAAAAAATTGTGTTTTAAGCCCTCCAAAATAGTTAAAAGAAATAAGGGACCGAACCAAGGCAAAGTCTGTAGAACCAGACGAATTTTACAGTGCGGCAAGGGAGCATTTGATGAATTTCCCAGTGGCAAGAACTAGAATATTTAATTATTGAAGGTAACAATAGTTCAATAATTAAAAGGGAGTAGAAAGAGATGAAGGATGATAGCGTGTGTGAGTGAGAGCGCGATAGGCAGTGCAGTGGAATCCCGAAACTACCGGAATGATCATGGACAAGGCAAAATGTTGCTGTAAGATGAGTTATGATTATTGTTAAAAGTCGCTTTTTGAAAACTTGTTGCTAAAATAAAAATTCTAAATTCGGTGCTCAGTTGTATGTACTAATTTTAATGGGTCTCCTCATTAAAACATATTATAGAATGGTAACTTTTATTGCCTTTAATAAAATTAATGTTAATCTTAATTTTGAAAGAATTGAAGTAGTATATGCTATCAATTACAAAATTCAATTTAACGGTGTCAACTTATAAAATACTTTTTTAACATTGACCAAACAAACCACAAAAATACAACATAAAGACCCATAATATATAACGATGATAAAATATTACCAACAATTTATTTATTTTACCAATTAGATGGCAATTGTCATATTAAATTAGAACTATCAACGCAACAAGAAATTCACGTCGAAACTATATACAGGGGGAGTTTTAAATGAGTTCCCCCCTACTTTTTTCTACATTTTGTTCAGATATCAACTCCGGATCACGTCAGATCATTGTAGAGTAGAAAGTTCTTCATTTTGACTAGGTAAAGTTTTGGCTGCCATCTTGGATCCGCTATATTGGATACAAAAAATCATTTTCAAATTTAAAGGTGGGGGTTGTGACCCATCGTTCTAAACTAATTTTCTTTCGCTGAATACAATCCTGTAATCCGTTTTTCAAAATGTTAATCCGTTAAAAAAATATTAGGAATTTTTGAAAATAATTTGTGTATAGGCCTACATTTTATTTACCAAAGATTAATAATTCGTTAAAATTAAGTCAATTTTACCTTACAATAATCAGAATCTTAACACTTAATCTTGGTTCTTTTCTAGCAAATTTAGGAGATTAGGGGCAAATTCAGTGCGTCATATAAAAATGTATACAAAAACTACTTTTTAATATTCCTAATAACTTTTTAACGGATTAAAATGTTGAAAAAACAGATTGCAACATAATCTGGTTTAAGACGATGGGTCACAACCCTACCTTTACATAAAAAAAACTTTGAATCCAATATGGCGGCCAATTTATAAAGCATATAAATAATTAGTCTTTCAAACATTATACAACACGTTTTTAGGTTAGGTTAAGCCCGAGCGTTGAACGGAATGGGGATCAATACTAATACACCAGCTGATTGTAGTCGTAGCATCTGCAGTGTTACTTATTTTCAAGAGTACCGTATAAACAGTAATAATCAGTATATACGGAATAAACAAGTATACAGTTCGTATGCTCGTCCATACTTCTTTCTTGATTTTTCAAGTAGTTTTGCAGTTTCTGCTATTCTGGTGTACACATATATTCACAACTCGCCTTTGGATCGCTGGGGGAACAGAATATTGTCTGAGAATTTTATTTTCTTTCTCCGCCCCCAGGCCCCCTTTTTGTATTTGCCGTCATGAGTTATTTCCACGGGGGGAAAGGAATTTGTCCGGCAAATGTTGTCAGCGTTAAAACCCAACGACAACTTGGCAGTTGAAAAGTCTTTCATAGAAGGGTTGTTTGTGGTAAATATCAAACAGTCTCGGCATGTTAGAGTCCCGTTGCGGAGTTGGTGCTCTAATGATTGAAATTTCTAAGGCACTCTAAAACGTATTTGAGTTCTATAACTATAGCAATAAAATTATAATCTTTGTAGTTAGAGTGAGGTAAAAACATTTAAAATAATCGTAGGCCCCCTTCGGTGGCGAGAGGGGGTTAACTTTCACTGAGTTCATTATTTTCAAACATGTTAGGTCCACTTATAATTATTCTTTCAAATACTACACTTTAGTGCTTTAGTTCAAGCCAAGCGATGAACGAAACTAGAATGTAAACACGAAATGACAGGTTATGGGCGTTAATGGCCTTTGCTCACTAGTTGCACAAATAACTATTCTCTACTTTGACTTTTAAGTTTTTCAGTTTTTACATAATATGTGGAGTTCATAACTTCACACAATAATGCTTAATTGGTTTTTTGATTTTTAGTAAAATGTACCGGTATTGATTTACACCTTATCGCAGAAATGATCGTTCACCATCGCAACTTCACAACAATACATCATACGTAGTAACCAAACAATAATATAATCATCACCAGATTTTAGAATAGAATACTATAATTTTTTCGTGGAATAAATCATTTTCAGCCTGTGCTATATTGAGAGTGGTTGAAATACTTTATAATTATTTCTTCTAAAATAACCGCTATTACTGTAAATAATATTACAGGTAAGAGGGATTGATTAAACTGAAACTAGCTAGAAAGCACGCACGATAATTAGTACTTTCTTCGCGATAATTGGGCAATGTTAACGTGCTACACTTATCGTAGAGTCGGCGCGACGTGCATATTTTATACTTTCTTCAGTGGAAGTGGAAGTATGGTCACATTTATGTGTTGATTCTTGTAAGATAAGCCAAAAAGTAGGTGTGAAAACAAACGCAAATATTTGTAAAAATTATACTAATCTTGACGACATTTGACGAGTTTATTCTTTTAACGGTTAGGAATCTGAAAATATAGGTAACTTGGCACACTGTTCAAATAGATTGAATACAAAATAGCTTAAATGAAAATTTTTCTCGTAAAAGAAGGTTGGGCAAGGATAAACCAGCCGGGTTGTACGTCATTTTGCCTTTTACAACAAAAAAATCATGATATTTTGGCTATGTTTGTATTCAATCTGTTTTAACTTGGTGTCGTTTGATTGGGAATTTTAAATGCTAAATAAAAGCGTTCTTGACATTGAACGTTTTCACAAAATCAGCCATCTTTTAGAAACTTAAATTTTAAAACTAAAATAGCCGACAATAAGGAATTTTTAATTGGACCACGATATTTTTTCTGGTATGAAACTCTTTTACATTAACATGCATTCTAAGTTTCATAAAGATCGGTCGAGTGAACTCGAAGATAAAAATGATCATGTAAAAAATGCAAAATGGTGGGCTATATAGTTAACGAATTGATCTTGGAGAAAGTTTCATTTTTATTTTCTCTTGATTTCGACCCATAGGACCCACTATGTAAATTATGAATTATGTTTTTACCTCTGGGGGCATTAAAACGGGAAAGTAAATCGGTCCAGGGTTCAGGTCATCACGAGACGTACGGTAATAATAGCTTATTCCCTATATGGGAAATTTGCTAAAATTAAATTTTCGTATCCCAACGAATATTAATTAGAAATAATCTTTAGAAAATTTACCGACAATTGTCTTACAAGTACTTAGTTCATAGTAATACTACAAATTAGGAAGAGGTAACGAATGGCAAGATAAACAATAAAACAATGTAAATTATGTTTGATTGAAGGCTACGAATTATGTAAAATCTAATTAATACAGAATTGAATAGAGTGCGGTAACGTTAAAGAGTTATTATTAAATGTATTGAGTTTTATGGCTAATGGTTGATATAAATTGAATATCACGGTACAGGCCGAACAAATCGTATCGCCCAATTGGGAAATGTACACTATTTACTACAGCGAATGATAATACACAACGTAAACTGTCATTAGGCTCGTTAACTATTCGTCGTGTAGTAATTGTAATCATGTGTTAAAAGACACCTGCAGCACGCTAAGAACAATTTTAATGAATGTACTTTTAAACTGATTTATCTATAATGAGGGTAAAATTTACTGATTTTGTAAATTAATGAATGAATGGTGAAAATAGTAAAACACAGCAAAGTGGCCATTCATTGAACATTGTCTACATACAGTATTGAAAATAATAAAAACTGTAAGATAAATTTATATAAGCTTCTAATCGTTGTATTAAATATTTAAAAAATCAGTTTACAGCATGTTTTTTTTATAATGGGAAAACTGTACCTTATGACTAGAATAATAACACGATATAATTTGATGCATTGCACAGTAATACAATTATTCCTTGTCGCAAACAGGACGGTGTTCACCTGCTGAAGAAATAAAACTACATTTTATAGTCGGTTTGACCACTGAAGCTCGACCCTCGGCCAAAGAGGTGAAGAAATCGGGGTAGAATTTCGGAGCGGAGAGGCTAGCGTGATGGCGCGGGGCCGCGGGTACCCGCTACGCTGCGCACTCCACTATGTTTTGGCGCACCTACACACATGATACGCTCCCCGCTCCACCATGTTTCCACCCTTACAGTACATACAGGAGTATTAAAGGAGTTGATATCAAAAGTCACAAGAACCCATAACTTCGATTAACCAAGTTGTAGGCCTACCTACTATCTGTGAAACCTTCGCTTTTCTTTATGAGGAAAGAATAACATGGGGTGGGATGATACGTTCTGGCAAAGGAGGTAAATCTGTATAAATGATTTAGATTTATTAAGGATCGATTGGAAAACAACAGCCTATTAGTAAAATAACATTATGGTGATTTTTGGCCCTTCTACGTGTAGATAAGTCACATACTACGTCTTGGAATTTCAATCATGCAAAACGCAAATCCTAGCAAACCAATTGTCTGGCTAGGAGCAGACAGGTAGTTTCTTCCTTCTCCCCTCGATACTTTGCCCGGTTCAGTGAGGGGGGGGGGCAGTGGTACACTCACACTCGCACACAACACAACTTTGAACGTACATACAGCACTGCCTCTCAGCTCAGTCACTAGTCAGTCACACTCACCACACACAATACGGTTTGACCTCTGACGAACACATGGCTGTTCTGTTCCATCCCGTAATCTGAAGAGCATATTATGCAGTACCTTTGCGTCTATATAGCGAACCTAAAACCACATTAATGGCTTCATTTGTGGCTCCTCTCACGGTCGTAGTGTTTTCTGTAGTTCGTGGTGGTTCTTGTCAGTATTGTTTCGTGTTCAATCAAGTGCCAGTGCAAGTTATAGGCCAATGTATGTGTGTTTAACTTCAGTTGTGTTTGTGTCATTGAATAGAAGAGTTCACAGTGTTATGTGTGTGTCATCGTAGCATTGTTCCAATCTCTCAGCCATCATTCAGCATCAGGCATCTTACCATTATAATGGGTATGTTAAAATGTTAAGTTAATTACTGTAGGGATTATGCCTTAAGTTTACTGTAGTTTCTGACTTACATAGTTTTTAAAACCCATGTTAAATGGCTTTAATTTTTAGTTTCGCCACGAGAACACAATTTCTGTGTCGTTTTAAACAATCAATTGGTCTTTGACGAATTATAACTAGTAATAGCGTATCGAAGCACGTATTCGGTTATAATTTATTAAATTATCGACGACTAAAAACGCGATCAAGCGTTCTTGTTCTTACGTCATCTTAAAAATTGAAGTGGTCTTACATCAAAGTCAACGGTGAGTTTCGGTTTGACGAATCTAAATAATGCTGGTTCATAGATACATAAATGTACAAGACAACAGATAAATGAAAAAGGCTAAATTAAATAGTTGATAATTAATTGTATTGAATGTGAATGAAAATCGTAGTAAACATAACCTCAATGATCGACGCCGGACGCACAATTTTTATTTCAGCTGCGGTTTTGGCACCCCTAGCGGCCCGGCGGGGAAATGTCAAACATAAGGCATCGCCAGCGCTCGTGGCCGTCAATTGGGGAACTAACTAGACCGACTTGGTTATAGCGTCCTCCGCCAGAGGTCAGGAGCTGATGCCAGCCATGTGATTTCGACAGATGAATTAAACTACGGTTTACAGTACGGTGTACAGTAACTAGCAAACTAGCGGACAGCAGTACACTGTCAGTAAATAGCAAAGAGAAACGAAACAAGTCGGGACAAGAATGGTAGATAATGTGAATTGGTTTTATGGTTTAATATATATATTAATATATATGTCCTTTAGACGTAAAAACACAAGATATACTAAAATTTTAATTTTCCTTTATTTTTTAGAGATATAAAAAATACTGTACTTACACAAATAAATTATCACCTCAAATCGAGGTCAGAGTCGATGATTCATATATAAAAGAATCTTGAGCGATTATTGACATCTATTCTTCTAAGCTTACTCCACCTGAAAAAGAAAATATATATGAAATTGCGCAAAGTATAACCATAGAATAAATAAACACCATAATAGGCCCTATTACTTATCCATTATTTTATATTATATTATCTTATTTAATTATTATTACTTTATTTTATGTTACAGTATCTTAAGTAGGTATAACTGTAATCCTTCCAAGAATTGCAATAATCAAACTAAACAAATACCGGTAACTTAATAGAAAAGTAAATTGGTCCCCAGTAGGCCTACAGGTTCAACCATGATACATACGATTATAACTTATTTCATAGGCTATAAAAGAAATTTGCTAAAATACAATAATATCTCTCTAAACAAACTTTATTGAAAAAAACATTTTTAAATTGACAATTTGTAGGTGTTAGTGAATTGTCCACTATATAGTGGCCATTAAAACTGGTTTCACAATATATTCCGATAATTAATTGGCTTCAGAATAGCTTTTTTTCATATAAAATTCAAATACCTAAGCGTTCTATTCATCATTAGCCAACATAAAAAAAATAATTTTATCGGATAAAGATTTATTTTTAAACAATTCAAAAGTCTCTTTACAATGAATAAAAAGTCTGTAAAAAATTAATCAAAATTAGTAAAAGTAAAAAGTAGAAGATTTTTATATAGCAATATTTAAATCATGCCGAAATTCAAAATATTAGCCTTATTACTCAAAAAAACTAAATAAAAACAATGATATCTCTCTAAATTAACTCTTTTCAAAGAAAATGTGATTTACCCTCTTACCAAAAAAATTCAACGGCACTTAACGTGTTGAGTACTAATGTCTGATATATAGTGGACATACAATCAACTAGTTCTCGATATAGTCCAAAAAATGTATTTCCTTAATAGTTATTTGGCTTCAGAATTTGTATAATTAGTTAGCCCCTAAATTTATTAATAAAGAATTTAAAAGTCAATTAATGATTTATTACCATAATAAGTACATCTTTTTAAAATAGGCTATATTGAATTTTATAAACTTTAAATTTTACATGTTTTGATGAACTTGTCTGATATATAGTAACAATACAATATTACAGTTTCCACAATATTTGCCTTGATTTTGATTTGGCTTCAGAAATTGTTATCATCATTGATAGGGAGAAGGAAAACTGCTGCCCCTTGGCTGGCGCAACAGTGAGACCGTGGTGCGAAATGTTTGCCTTGACTGTACTCTTTCTTACCTTACCTTACCTAATCACAACACGCTTTGTGAAACCAAAGTACGAATTATACGTTAGCCTTTATGTGATACGGGGATGCAAGTTATGTTTTCTGAGGTCAACTTTTTGGTCTGAGGGTTAGATTTGGAATACCAATGTTTTCATTGGATCTTCAGCATTGAACGAAAAAAAAAATCAAGTTTTATAGTGCACTTTATGTCAATTTCCTTACTTGTACAACTTTAACAGTTTATAATTTTTCATGAGATTTACTTTCTGAAGATAATTTGTGCGATAGTGTTTTTATAACTGAATGGGTTACTGTACTTTATTTAAAGTATTTTACTTCATATTATTACTAACATTTTATTAAACAATTTAACTCCAACTAGTCTGAATATCGATTGTTCAGTGAATATAAATCAAATATATACAGCACTCAGCACGAAGAGATTAGGGATAGGTCAGGAAAGAGTACATTCGAGGCAAAAAATTTGCACCACAGCCAACCATGCGCATCAACCAAGGGAGAGCAGTTTACCTACACCCCATTTATAAATCAAAATGACGAGAATTCATCATAAGCCAAAAACATCATTTTATTCAAGGACAAAAATTCATTTATTTGCAATTCAAAAGTGTATCAACTATCAATAATAACAGTATTAAATCTTACACTTTTCCATGGCTTTAATTTATTAAAACCAGATAAAGGTTTTACACCCACAAGACCTACACTCATGGATAATGACATCTCTTTAACAGGAAAATTTTTATCAACACATTGGTATAACCGGACTAGATCGGCAGGAAGTGGATGGCACTGAAACAACTAATCTCAAGGGAAAGAGACCAGTGATCACATGTCTAAATACAATGCTCTCCTAAACTTAAGTCGCATATCACAGTAAACGGTCCGTTTTAACGAGTTTTAGGGACGTATGTTTAACCGGAAAAACCGTTATCCGGTCTGGCCTCAGTCTCGAGGAGTCCGGATAAGAGGGAGTTTACTATACCCACCAAAAACAAAATTCCAAAATTCAAAACTTGTGTGTGTCCTCCAAAATATCGTACAAGTGTAGCTAACTCTTCCGGCCGGACCGAAACGATTCGTACAAGTGTAGCCACCCCTCACAAATTCGGGCCGGACCGAAACGAACCGGACCGGACCGAATCGGGCAAGTGTAGCCGCTACTTAAACCAATGTCTGGTATTTTTACAAATTAAGTGATGTTTTTATTTAGTGGCATCAGAAATGTATCTGATCATGGAAAATATTAAAACAAACCATTTTCCTCATACCACTGCAGTATATCAAATGAACTTGGCTTTATTTTGCTGTATAAAGTACAAGATTTTTATATAGCAATTTTTAAATCATGCCACATTTCATTGATTTTTATAAACTTTAAATTTTGCATGTTTTGATGAACTTGTCTGACATATAGTAACAATACAATATTACAGTTTCCACAATATTTGCCTTGATGTTGTTTGGCTTCAGAAATTTTTATCATCATTGATAGGGAGGAGGAAAACTGCTGCCCCTTGGCTGGCGCAACAGTGAGACCGTGGTGCGAAATGTTTGCCATGACTGTACTCTTTCTTACCTTACCTTACCTAATCTCAACGCGCTTTGTGAAACCAAAGTACTAATTATACGTTAGCCTTTATGTGATACGGGGATGCAAGTTATGTTTACTGAGGTCAACTTTTTGGTCTGAGGGTTAGATTTGGAATACCAATGTTTTCATTGGATCTTCAGCATTGAACGAAAAAGAAATTCAAGTTTAATAGTGCAATTTATGTCAATTTCCTTAGTTGTACAACTTTACCGGTTTATAATTTTCATGAGATTTATTTTCTGAAGATAATTTGTGCGATAGTGTTTTTATAACTGAATGGGTTACTGTAATTTATTTAAAGCATTTTACTTCATATTATTACTAACATTTTATTACACAATTTAACTCTTAACTAGTCTGAATATCGATTGTTCAGTGAATATAAATCAAATATATACAGCACTCAGCACGAAGAGATTAGGGATAGGTCAGGAAAGAGTACATTCGAGGCAAAAAAATTGCACCACAGCCAACCATGCGCACCAACCAAGGGAGAGCAGTTTACCTACACCCCATTTATAAATCAAAATGACGAGAATTCATCATAAGCCAAAAACATCATTTTATTCAAGGACAAAAATTCATTTATTTGCAATTCAAAAGTGTATCAACTATCAATAATAACAGTATTAAATCTTACACTTTTCCATGGCTTTAATTTATTAAAACCAGATAAAGGTTTTACACCCACAAGACCTACACTCATGGATAATGACATCTCTTTAACAGGAAAATTTTTATCAACACATTGGTATAACCGGACTAGATCGGCAGGAAGTGGATGGCACTGAAACAACTAATCTCAAGGGAAAGAGACCAGTGATCACATGTCTAAATACAATGCTCTCCTAAACTTAAGTCGCATATCAGTAAACGGTCCGTTTTAACGAGTTTTAGGGACGTCTGTTTAACTGGAAAAACCGTTATCCGGTCTGGCCTCAGTCTCGAGGAGTCCGGATAAGAGGGAGTTTACTATACCCACCAAAAACAAAATTCCTTCTGAAATGAGCATTTTCACGGCTATTTTCAACCTCCCCAGCCTATTTCTGTACATTCCACAATATCTTTGCATTAGGGTCATAATCTCCAGTCGTCTGGCGATGAATGTCGCATCGGATATGTTTCTTGTACTCAAAAAACTAACCTCATCTCAAATGCGGCAAGGGATTAGATTCTTTAAAAAGTTAAAAAACACACAGCGAAGCATACATGACAGCTACAGAGCTGAAATTTGTCTCAGTCTGTTCACAAAACAATGCCAGTAAATAGTTATGAGCCTCCTTTTCGTCTACAAAGGCGAACAACGGATTTAAGGGACGTTTTCCTAGCGACATGGTTAAACCAGTTACGCAGTGTGCTTTATACTACGGTACGCTGTTGCCCGACTGAGCCACTGATCCCTTTGAAACTAGGAGTTTCAAATTGTTAACCTAGCAAAGGGAGCACACCTAAATTGACAGAAGCACACTCTATTAGTGAATTTCCCTATGAAGAAGTAGCAGCTATTAAGCCTACCATAGGTGGCACAGTAAGGCCTAGACCCGGAACTGATATAATTTTTCAATTTGATATCCTTAGAGGCCAAAAATACTATTTGTACAAATTGTTAAACTTTTACACCTATAAATAAATATATATATGTCCGTGAATGCCATAACTTTGGTAATTTTGGTCTGATTTTGATGAAATTTAGGTTGAGGATGGCGGGATAAACTTGAATGAGATCGGGAAACAGCATGATCGGACCATGGCAACAAGGTTTTATGGAGGGTTTAATGGGGTAGGCCTCAGAATTGGTTTTTTTAATTTTTTACAGATAAAACATAAGATTTCCCAATTTAAATAATTTAGTATAAGTGTTTTTAGCAAATTTCTCATAATAAGCTATTACCATAGTACTCATGGTAAGACCTTGACTGGGGCCGATTTACTTTTTCATTTTGAGGTCTCTAGAGACCAAATACCAATCGTTCAAATTCATATATTATGTATTTTATGTTGATGATAATCAACCATGCAATCTAAATTATATTTATTTATATAGGCCTACAAACAAACAATATAGACAAAAGTTAAATATTTAATATTATTTGAAGTTTGAAAATGGACTTATGTCCAAAACATGTCACTTCTGTTACAAATATAATATTCAGGGTGCTCAGTTGTACTTTATTTACAAAAATAATTTCATTTAAATATATTATGTGTGTCTGTTAGCATAATAACTCGAACAATAATTATCTGATTTTGATGAAATTTGGTATGAACGTGTAAACCCACGTTTACTCAAAACGAGTCTGCGAACCAGCACGATCGGATCTTGGGAATTGAGGTTTATGGGGGGTTTTATGGGATAAATGATGGTTTTTCTAATATTTGACCCTAAAACATAAAATTTTGTAATTTGTTTCAAAACCATTATGTGAATCTTAAAAAAAAACAAAACAATAATTTAGTACACTGATGTGTTATTATTTGCCCAATGGTTACGGAGAAAATTCCAAAAAAAATTGTATATTTAAAATCCTGATGTTATTCTTATGGAGAATAAGTAAACTGCTGTTGTTTGCTTGTTTATGAGCATATTTTGATCACATTTGGAAACTGCAATTATTTCATAGGCCTACTATACTATTACCGGTATCATTTGACAAAAAAAAACCTTTTTTACCCTCCCTGTTGCAGCAAACCTATTGCTATTTACATAGTGAATAAATGTGATATTTTTAAGGAGACATCTTAGTGTAAATCCAATTAGGCAAATCGAAATTCGCTTAGTCTGCAGGTTTGCTGCAGTGGGTTTTGTATTTACAATTTTTGGATAGGCCTACAGCAAAAATTTTAAAATTAAAAATTTTAAATTACCATGTAATTCTTACGGAATAAGTTATTGGTGGTTTGCTTGTTTATAGATATAGTTTTGTTTAAACTTGATTTTTTTTTACAAATCTATTAATATTTGACTAAATAACACACCTTGATACTCTTCCAGTAGCAGCAACCGTAGTTTACTTGAATAAACCTTGTGTTATTTAAATAGAATTATATGTAAATCCACAGGCAAATGGAAATTCTCTTAGTCTGCAGAATTGCTGCTGCGGGGTAATTATTGTAAACAGGCAGAGGTTTCAACAGTACCATTTGATATAGGTACAATGATAGGCCTAGCTAATTTAAACCAACATTTTAACCCTTTGGGTGGCAGAAATTTATTTTGGTACCTACTTTCCGAAAAATGCCAGTTTTTTTACTAGGTATGTCTGAAAAAGTGCTAGGCTTTCCGTGGGGGCGAAGCGTAGTGGGCAAGAATAAAAATCGGTAAAAGTATAAATTTTCATCCCAAAAGTGCCATGGAACGATATATCATACCTCGATCGTATGAGAAATTGATATTAAAATCATTGTTGTTTTATAATAACAACCGAGTCAACCAATATGCCAATTAAAACTCACATGATCGAAAGTCGCGCCGGCCTGATATTTCGTTGCAATGTATTTTTCGGTAAGACTACCGATGACGATATATCGTTGTGAGGTATTTTGCAGATGTGTTGTGCAAAACGATATATCGTTGCGTGGCACTCAAAGGGTTAATAATAATTGGTTTGTTGTGCGGTAGGTGTGAAAACTATTCAGGCCTATGCGACCTAGTGCATAATACAGTATTGGTTAGGTTTACCAACGATTATAGAATCTTATACATTTTCCACTATAAATCGTAATCAAATGAATTAGTCTAAATAATCCGACCAACCTATAAATATTTTATTGGTTTAAATCAACAGTGATTAGGCATTGTATATCATTAAATGGTATTACAAAGTGCTGTTGAAACTTCAGCCTGTTTAAACATTAAAACTTCAGATCAAATTTAAGCTTGTGTCACCTTCGAGCTTGTGCTTGGCCACCTTTTAGCGACAAGGATCCCATATAGGAACAAGCTATTACGGTAGGTCTGATGATAAGACCTAGACCCGGGACCGATAACAGGCGTTTACAGAGGCCAAAAACACCATTCGTTCAAATTCATATATATGTATATACGTGTCCGTTAATGTGTTACCTCGAGCAAAATTGATTCGATTTTGATGAAATTTGGTACAAACGTGTAAACCTACGTTTATTCAAATGAGAACGTGAACCAGCATAATCAATTTATGGCAACGGGGGTTTAGGGGGGTTTTATGGGGTAAAAATTGATTTTTCCCATTTTTACCCTTTAAAACACAAAATGTCATAACTTAATTTCTCTCCAAAACATTTTGTAGAACTTATTTCATACTTAGCTATCAACATTGCAATAAAAACATACCTCAAAATCTTCCCTGTAGCAGCAAACCTAAGTACTGTCTAACTAAAATTAATGTTAGGCCTATTTAGATAGAAAATAAATTAGACAATTTTTAGGAAATATTTGAGTAGAAATCCAGCCAGGTAAATGGAAATTCGATTAGCCTGCAGTTTTGCTCCGGAGGGGGTATTTGTATTCATAGATAGCCTACTTTAAAATCAATAATTAGAATAAGTCTGTGTCTGTACAAGGTTGGTAGGGTAGACAGGTTACTCGCCTCTTTGTCTGCATTTCAAGTTACCTGAGGCAGGTAACCTGTCAACGAACAAGCTTTGCGTAAACACTTCAAAGCAACACTACATTTTTATGAGAACAAAGTAAAACTTGGTTTCAGAGCGACTATGTGTGACTTGAGGTCAGCTTACGTTATCCCGGTCGCTGGGGCAGGTGATGGAAGTCGCTTCCATGAATCATAAACCTGAGTAAGGCCTACCTGATAACCTGAGTAGGCCTACTTGTACTTAGGTAATTAATGTTATTAAAAAAAAAGACGAAATCTGACATTATAATCTGGTAATACTGTAGAAAAAATGCCATTAGACAAAAGGAAATTCGCTTAGCATGTGGAATTGCAGCGATGAGAGTGTTTTGTCTACGTCTTCATTCTCTATATCTTCGCCCCAAATTCAAAACAAATACAGCTTCTTCAAATTTCAAAGCTGTATTGGGACGAGCCAAAATGTGATACACTTGCTTTAACACCCGATGCAACACTGTCATGTGTAGGCTAAGGATTATCAGAAGCAGGCAAGTTGCAAAGCCGCCCCATGTGAACGTAGCCTAACAAACCTATTCACTAGTCATAACACAACATTCAGCAAGCAGATGAACAAACAAGTCGACTAACTTTTACTATATTTAAGCTATCAATATATTTTTTTTGGAAACACGATTGTCTTCGCTGTAGATCGGACGTCACAATTATGCAACATTAGAAAAGGTTATAAAAAATACAAAAAAAAAAACAAGAATAAATTATTTACAAACACTGTTGTAGTGTATTACGATGTAAATGATCACTATTTTACAGGTCTGTTAAACTGCGTGGTCTGTGTGTACTGCTATCCAAGTGACAGCTGGTCTAACTTATGTGTAAGATTCAAATGTATACCTCGGTCTGTGGCAATGACCGCGGCATATATGCGACACTCCGTAGCGAATGTGTTAAAATTTCTATTTGAATCTTTTAGAATGATTTAGTATTCTTCTGAAATAATAGTAAATTGTATAAATTTTCGGTGTAGGGGTAGATGAAAGCTTTTAAATGATAGCCTTCCTCATTTATGAAGAATCAACGAAGCTATGACGTACCAACACAAAAAAGCACTTTAGAAATAGGCTAATAATATGTAACTTATAGATTTATTTAGACTCGATAGCCTATATTTACAACAAAACTTGTAAGATATGCTAGCGGGAAAACTTAAACTTGTACTACTTAAGTAAAGATAGCCTAGTAGAAACCGATGCATGATGCATTACGATACTGTAAACTGTATACTATACTGCACGATAATACTAAATATGGGTTAATATGGTGGAGGGGATATAATATGGGTAAAATAAGTATTAACCGATACTTTTACTTTTAATATTTTGCAATGCTACTTAATTAACAGAACATTGCAGTTTCTGAGTTAAATACGGGTAACTTATCATTACTACTCATTCAATAACTATTTAAACAAGGCAACAAATTGAAGGGGAAATATACAACTAGACATAGATACAACTAGCCGTAGGTACAGACATAGGCCTACCTAGGTACATATAAATGTAGGCTACAACTAATTAGACGTAAGTTAGGTACAACTTGTTGAATCCATACTAGCTGGGCGATACAACTTGACAATTGTGCCATTATCAAGTGATACATACGTCTAGTAATATCTCTTAAAATTTGCAGGTATACCTAACGTGTCGGATATGCTCCCGTCAAGTTGTAACTTACCTATGACTATTAGTCCAAAAATTGAATGGTACAACGTGACGACTACTTACTAACTAACTTTAGTAACTTTTGCTAACGTCAAGTTTTGCTGAAGTCTCTCAGTCGATGAGATACAGTACAACTAACCTAAACACCGACCGGCCTACAACTTGATGGCGGTACCAGAGACACTGTCCCGCTGAATCTGCCTAATTTTGTCGACATTTGAATTCAAGAAAGGGTAACTTTGTTAGCTTCTATTTTTCAGTTGTCGATAATTTCGACTAGCCTATTTAACTGCCCCTAATTAACTACCGGTAATAGCTCACTAAATCTAATGTCATTTAAGATAAGTTTAAATAAGTTTAGGACATTGAGATCTTCAGAGAAATATATGAGTGAAAATCCAAATTGACAAATTGAAATTCACCAGTCTGTAGGTTTTTTGCGGCGGGGCTATTGTCACAGAAAGTTAACTTACATTTTTAATCATACAACGTTCTTTGAAAACTCATAATCATTAGGCCTATTACATTTTTTATAATAGGCTACCTAACAAGATAACTTACCATAAGCTAAGTTAACTCTTGTTTACTGGATGGTGCACTCTAGGGGAAATATTTCACTAATAATCCTAACTTAACTTACAAAACTGTTTAGTCCTAGGCCTATGTAAGTTTGTGATGTTTTAAAAACATCTAGGGCCTATTGTTTCTAACTTTTCATAAAATAGGCTTAGGGCCTACAGAGTGTTTAGGCCTGCTTAAGTTAAGTCATAGAAAAAGATTAAATTGAGGATTTAAAAATGGGTCCTATGTTTGCATAAAGATTATCTCAGTCCCATCACGCTTCCAATAATAGGCCTACCACCCACTCTATATTAGTAGAAACTGTCCGTGTGAGAGTGAGGTGAGGATAGCCCAGTAACTCCATGAACTGTAAACAGTATAAGTTACTTAACGGAACAAGCGGATATCAACTGCAAACATTTTTGTGGACAGTTAATAAAACTCTCATTGCGGATATCAGGTAAACCTATTGATACCCCATCCGGCAACCCTAATGTAAAATGCAAACCCTTGTCTTTCTGACAGACTAGGCCTATGTAGGCCGTGCACCCCGTCTTTCTAGTGTCTACCCAAATTGCACGTGACCGTGGCGAAAACCAAGGTGGACAATTCATGACTGAGGATGTTTATTGACCCATTAAGTTATTAAAACAGTCAATTAGTGACACAATCCACTTGAAACGCATTACTTATGTACATTTGCTGCACGTGTTGGCCTAACCTGCAAGGATTGATTTTTAGAAAGGGAAACTACTTAGTTTTAGACTAGTTTTATAAAAACTAATATAAAAAATGCTTAATAAACGTTACGTACCTTCAATATAATTATCTTCATACTTAGTTAATTTTAAGCATTAACTTGTTCTGACGCTGTGTGGCCTTGCGCTGATGGTGGTGAATCGCCAAAGAAACAAAGAAAGGAAAGAAAGAGGAACAAAGGATTGGTAATCTTCTATTCTTTAGAGTTTTTATTCATTTCCGTGAATTAAAAAATCGGTGTCAAAGGCTTTTGGAAAGGGGTTTTTTATAAATTAAATAAATGGATACCGGTACTGTAAAAAATGGTTGATAATTTTTGCAATTAATTAATTGTAACAATACATTTTTCTGATGAATCGAATGTTGGGGATGACTAGGATATCTTGCGTGGTTTAAATCGTGGGAATGTTAAAAAATAACTAAGTTAATGGTATTGCTGCAAGTGATGTTACATATTATTTGGCTGACTTCGCCGAAATTTAAAAATGAGATTTTATAATATTTTTATCGACTCTTTTGTTTGTAATCGGGCCGGGCGCATTTTAGAATTACAAAATGGGGCGGTAGGGAGCTAATTAGCGTATTATGACACTAACGCATAAACTGATTCTCTTGTAGCATTTCAATAAATTTGGTAACGTGATTTTAAATTATTGTCAATAAAAATGTTAAGTTAATCTATTATAAATTATCCTATTCCTTAGTGCTTTGATTTAATACGTAATTAAGACGCCTACCTAATTTTGTTGTGTAGAAATGTCTTTTCCGAAATCATTGTTTTACGAATATCATTTAATAAAACTAGACTCATTATTTTTTATTATTATTAAATAATTATTTTATTATTATTATTTTTATTTATTACATTATTTTTTATTTCATTGCATGTTTATAGGTGCTTAAATCCGATTTGTATTAAAACAATAAATTATTTTTATATTAATACTGTAAAAGGAAGAAAAACTGCTATGTGACTAATTGTTGTTTAATCACAAGTTACAAATTGTGCTGTGTTTTAATCGTGTCACGGCATGTCTTTGGTCTATAGTTATTTTTGTGGGGAGCTTTTGACATCTTTGGCATGCACCTGCCACTTATGTAATGAATGGAAGGTCCGGGAGAGGGGTGGAATAGTTTAGCGCCAGAATTAGAATATTACGATGGTGAATTTATTAATTGACTTTACTTCATGTTTTGATGTTTTTGGATATAAAGAAGTTTTCGATGTTCATACAAATGATTGACGCTTAACTCTACTTGTTTGATAATATATAGTGTTTATGTCAAAACTATTTTAAGTGATGGATGTAAACAAATACACTAAGTATTGCCGGGAAGTCTTACATTGGATTGTTAAAACAATGACGAATCTACAGGGAAATCAGCGTGCTTTAGTTGATCTTTGAGGTTGTCGAGGATATGAGCTTATTTAGGAAAGCAAAGCCCAATTGATTCACTTGCTGCTAGCGAGGTGATTATGGCGTTCTCGATCGAATCTTATTTGAGCGAGATGAACGGGTCCTACACGCATGATGCATGTATTTAGGGGTTTAAGAACGCTCGTGCTGCCTGCTTATAGCGTATTTGCAATGAGTGTAAAATAGAGGTAAATTATTTATGTTACTTTTTTGTGGATTTGTCGCATAGAGCGCATTTGATACATAGATAGTGGTCGATCCTACACACGTTTGTTTGAGATGATACCTGTTAATAATAATTTTGAAGTCTTGTTTAAAGATCAGTGGTGGATACAGCCAAGAGTTTCGGGGGGAAAAGAATAATTAAAAAGAATTTGCCTGCGATCACGGGAAAAATTGAGAAAACCTCCCGCTCCGGGGACATCGTTATCGTCGCCGCGATCGCGACTGAATCGTGATTTGTGAACATCTCCCGCTATCATGATGGTGCAAAATCTTCCACCTCGTTCGCCATCACGGGTACATTGCTATCATCATCCATTATCACGGAAAATGGTCAACATCTCCCGACATCACGAGGACATCGTTACCGTCACCCGCGATCACGGCAAAAATTGTGAACATCTACCGCCATCACGGGGACATCGTTATCGTCACCCGCGATCACGGCAAAAATTGTGAACATCTACCGCTATCACGAGGACATCGTTATCGTCACCCGCGATCACGGCAAAAATTGTGAACATCTACCGCCATCACGGGGACATCGTTATCGTCACCCGCGATCACGGCAAAAATTGTGAACATCTACCGCCATCACGGGGACATCGTTATTATTACTTGCGAGCGTTGCGAATCATTCATTAGAAAACAATAGACTGTCAATTTGACAACGTTTATTTTACACATTGTTTATATTATTAGTATTGATTTAACAGAAAATAGGCTTCCGTGTATCTTGGCTTGACAGATAATTAAGAAAAATATTTTGGAACAGGGAGATGTTAAAAATGGAAAGACTTCGCAAGACACCCGCAGGAGTTGCGCATGACTTAGATTTTAACAGATTGCACATTTTTCAGTGACGATTGATTGAATTATTAGATTTCGAAAGAACGGCTTGGTGGTATGAATGTCCGTTCGGCAAAAGCGATGGACCCGGGACTACATACCTGAGCCCACCCCTATAATCCTTCGGTGCGTCCGCCGGGCTGTCCGCTGCGCCCGCTGCCTAGGTGGTGAGTCACCTACCGGCTGTATTTATTCGATGGCATACGTTCTTAACAGAATTATAATTTTACACATTTTAAATTATATTTGAAATCTACTAAAATAGTTATGAAAAATTATACCAAACTTGACCTATGTATTAGAACATTTAATGCGAACTTTAAATTGTTTACATTGTCACTGCGATTTTTTATTTAGACAATCTGGAAGGCAAGTTTTATGCTGTAATGACTATTAAAAGCTTTACTTAGGGACTGTTTGGGTAAAAGAAAATTTATCGTAGAGTTTGTTAATAAAAGTAAATGTTTTTACTAAAATATGTGTTTAATAAAAATTACAATAATAATTGGAGAAAAATGTATATACATACATAGGAGGCAATACAGAAAGATTTAAAATCTAACAACTTAAATTAACACATCCACGCACTAACACAGAAAAACGTACTTTGAAAACGTACTATAGTACGTTTTCTGTGGCACTAACGACACGATGTGTGTGACTCACTATACACCCCTTTTTCAGAAATATTACGAGTCACCCAAAACCAGACTTGTTACCAGATTTGTTTGTTTATAAACGTTGTCATTATCAGATGATATCTTTAAATATCTAGGTCGAGTTTGGTATCATGTTTCATAATTTCCTTTTGTAGATTTCAAGTTTTATTTCAGAGTTTGAGTTATTGAGTATGACTCATCGCCTAGTCAGCGGATAGCCCGGCGGACGCAGTGAGGGATTATAGGGGTGGGCTCAGGTAGTCCCGGGTCCATCGGCCAACTTGAGTTAGACAAAGTGTAGTCTAGTCATTACGTATAACCAGAAGTATCTGAGCCTTGACTGCCACCTCGGAGATCTAATTTTTTGTAGATCTAATGTTTGTCTCCCGCGGCCTGGAGTTGAAAGTAGAAGCATAGATTATAATTATTATAAACATACTCCCTTGTTTAATCAATGGTTGAAGGCACTGAAGGCAGCCGTGATAGTTGCGCACTCTTAAATCAGGGCAGCCACCACAATTTGGATATTCTGCATGACACAATTAATTGTGATGGTTAGATAAATGTTGGCGCACCTGTTTCTCACAATTCAAACCATCAATTAAAAAAAAAACCCAAAACTACTGAACTAAACTACTAACCTCAAACTGTTAACTTTATTTTGCTGTTTGCACGTGTATTGTTTAGTGAATAGTCTGATTTATAATGAAAAAAATTCTTATCATGCGCCGCCTGTAAGTAAAATACTACCTGATTCTTTTATTAATAAATTTATTTAACATCCAGTTCAAAGTAAGGAAAGCCCTACATTTCTGGTTAATGGATAATTAATGTTATTAAAGTAGGCCTACAATAGGTTTAGGTTACCAGAATACAGTATGTTTAACTTAGGCTCAATTGCAATTTATTTTCAGCTGTTTTGGCTAGCCATTTGGCTTTCTAGTCCTTATTACAGTACATTGAATATTTTATAGGTTATTATCATTCCTTTGTGTTATTTTCAGTACAGACCAATTTGCAGAAATTTGTATTAAGAGCAGTGGCGGCGATAACAACCCGCTGGCCCCGGGCAAGTTTGTTCGCCGGGCCCCCTTCTCCCAATGATCTTTAAAAACATTTTCCCATGTATTACCGCCTAAACTTGCAATTTTGCAATAAACTTGAAAAGGCATCTCCCGAGGCGTCATTATCGTCTTCCATGATCGCGGCAAAATCGTAAATACTTCCCGTAGTCATAAGTCATGGAACAGTACTCAGTAGTTCTGTATTATAGTTTACCGTGATTGCAAATGTAACCATAAACCTATGACATTAGCAGCATCATCATCTCCCGCGTTCACGGCCCAATCTAATATCACGGCCTAATATCTCCCCGCGATCCGTCGGTGGTGACGGGTAAATCATTTTTCCGTAATCGTGGCTAAATCCTAGATATATCTCTCGCTAAAAAACAAAAAATAAAAAAAATAAACGTCATCATCGTCTTCCGCAATCGCGGCAAAATATTGAACATCTGCGGCCGCGGAGACATCGTCATCGTCACCCGCGGGGAAATGTTCTCGTCGATATCCGCGATCGCGGCAAAAGCGTAGGCCTTATCTTTCAATTTCGTGAGCGCGATCCTCACGGATATAAAAGCTTTTACTTTTAATTGTGCATTATTGTATTGAATACTGAGAAAATCGTTTTTATGGTATAGCCTCTGGATCACTGATTTTTACAATAAAAGGTTTAAATTACCTGTATCCGTCAAGGGATCCTGATTTGTAGTTGGTTGACTACAGCTGTTTCATGTTAATATTAACAAATCTTCAGGTCAAATTGTTGCATTGATTTATTCCATAGAATGGTCATCATAAGGTTTAAAGTTCACAAAAAATAACACATACACGTACACGAAACATTTAACACTGATTGGCCAAAACACAAAACGAAAAAGCGTGTAATAAATTCATGGAATAAATCAATGCAACAATTTGATCTAAAAAATTGTTAATATTAACATGAAACAGCTGTAGTCAACCAACTACAAACCAGGATCACTTGACGGATACAGGTAATTTAAAACTTTTATTGAGAAAATCGGCTCGAGCTTGATTTTCTGACTTTGTGCTTGATCTCTCAAGCTTGTAGTCCAGGCTCTGCTCGGTTAGAAAATCGACATTATAGGCCTTTTATAATGTCAACCGTTTCCAAAGCAACCCGATTTTGAACCCATCTGATTTGGCCTGAGGCCCTTAGGTAAGTAACATTTTTTACCTGACTCAATGTAAACACATCTAAAGTGCGAAGTAAACAAATCTTAAGGGCAGCCTCCTAATAGTAAGACATGAAATGAAATGAAAATCCTTCCTTAGCATCAATGAAAGAATGGAATTATTTATTAGCTAGTGCCCTAGCCACCTAGAATTTGCCGATTTGGTCGTAACAAAATTGTCAAGTTTATTTAGTCGAATCAGCATAGAGGATCCTCCTATGGTGTCACCCGCTGGGGGCTAGGAGGATTAACATTAATGTTTTATCTTCCTAGGCCAGAGGCCACATTGGATATAAATACGGCCCTATTATTATACAACCAATTTTGACTGCGCCTTCACACAATCCACGAGGACAGTTAATGCAATCCGCATGACTGATGACAATTCTTTTACTTAGGTTGTTAGATAATTTATATCGATCGGTCAAGTAATAGTGTTAGTTTAGCTGTTGTAAACTACTTGAACTATAGGTTTGAACAAATTTTCATCATAAAAAAACGTATTTTAATTCTCATATACATATTGTTATGATAGAGGACCCGTGTGGCTGAGCCTGTCACACTATCGCAGGCCCGTGTGCCTGTAAAATTTACCGAAAATCCCGGTAAAGGCTCACGGGCCCCCCTAGCTCGCGGGCCCCCCCTCACCGCTGGCCCACATCGCCGCCACTGATTAAGAGTGCTTTGACACACTTAATAACTCATGCAACAATTACAAAAGTAGGAAGAACATTTCTAATCTAATCTCACAGTGAACTAGATATAGACCTAAGTTATAATCACTTTCGTATTCGAAAAATATTTTGAGATTGTAAAGCACTCTTCAGCAAATGTTTGAGATTAACAACATTAACATTGCTCTTTTATGGCCAAATCCAAGATGGCCAGTAGCCTCCATGGAATATCTTGGAAAACAATACAAAACTATAGTTGTGTAACTAAACTTAGTGTAGGCCTAGTGGCATTTTGCTCAAATTAGAGAACATTATTTAAACTTAATGTTCACCGTACAGGCACAAGCCGCAAGCGAGTGTGGAAAGTTTCTCAAGTGCAGCAAAGGCTTTTTTGCATGTGCGTTACACATTATAATTTTCCTACAGTTACTATAAAGCGTAGATAATTAGGCCTAGTCTTGCAAACACTTTACAACACGTTTTAGGTTAGTTTAACGAAATGGGAAACTCTGCACCAGCTGAATCATAGTCGCTGTATCTTTTTGTTGCCAACATTTTCAAGCACACATGTATTACGTGCCTAACAAAAGCACAACGTTTTGTGTTTGGTTGGAATATCCTACTGGAGTGCGGCAAAAGTAAGTAAGTTAAATCACAGAAAACACTACTTTAACCCAGAATGCCAACCGCATGGTAAAAAGCGTTAAGTAGGCTACATTGAGAGAGTTTTGCCTGTCAATTCGTAGGCAGCGCCACCAGCGTTGCTATGCACTCAGCATAGCACTTATTACTAACTTTATAATAATAACCCACTTTATACTAACTCCACTTTATAGATGTGTAGATATTCAGCACTCCTACCCATGTCACCTAATAACCGAGTATCTTTGTGTTTCAGCCGGGCTACAACCAACCATCCCCAGCCCGGTGAAGGCTCGCCATACAAGCCTCAACGTCCCCCTGCTGCACCCCCCTCTCCAGCCAACTATGCCAACTACCCGCCAACCCATAACTCCATGCGGTATGTGCAGCAGCAGTCGCCGTACGGTACTGCGGTACCCTACAGGGATAACCCGTACACCGTCCCAACACCGGCAAGTATTTTGTTTAGTTTTAAAAAGGCATTTTACCAAGTGAAATATATGTACAGTATAGCTCCACAAACTGAGTGCAATGTGGATCCGGATATTTAAGAGTTGCAACAATATAATATATTTAAGAGTTATTTAAGATATTTAAGAGTTCGATATGCAACAATTTGAAAGATTTTATGATCGGTTACAGGTAAATCTAGCTTTAATTCCTCTTTTCCTCTAAAGTCCTTTCAAACTACTATTTGACTTAACACTTATCATTCACCCCATTTAGCTATTACCGTAAAAATGGTGGTTGTAACTATAAAACAGAAGATACTCTCTCTTATTCTTAGGTTAAGTTTGGTTTTTCTAAAGTTAGGCATGACCTAATGAACTATAACTATAATTTAGAAATGCAGCCATTCTTTCAACTTACTGTGGTACTTTGGGCTCTACTTCTAAACCAAATAAGATACGCGAAAATGTAGTACTTTTCAGATCAGGAAGAAAATACAGTAACATGAAAAAGCAAAACCTAATGTAAATTGATAAAAGAGTTAACAGGTGTAAAGCTAAAAGGTAGCTTTAATTGTAGACCTATTAAGAAATGAAAATGGGCAAGTGATTGACAACCTCAATGAGTTAACGAATAGCCTACCTTAATAATTTTTTTTTTGCGAGTGGCTAATGATTTGAGAAACAAAATTTAATTTGATAAGACAAACATCAATTTTGTGTTTGACTCTTACAGGAATAACTTTGTAAGGTATAGTTTTAATTATATTAAGAATTAAACTATCACAACCTGATGCTTTGTTATTACTTAATTAATTTATAATTTTGATTATTTTCTCCTCACACGTTGGGTAGAGGAAAATTTGATCTTAATTAGAGGTCCTTTAAATAACACCTAATTAAGATTAAATTTTCCTCTACCCAACGTGTGAGGAGAAAATAATCAAAATTATAAATTACAAATTCAGGGACACCCTGTATAAGCAAAATGTCCTCACAATATAACATATCTTGCCCCATGTTTCATAATGCTTTGATTGTTCTTACAGCAAACTGTGGTGAACGAACGGCAACAGGCGGTGGAGTTTGTGAGGAGTGACAACATGGCGCCTCAGGTTCGACCAAGAATCTCGCTGCTTACCAACATGCCCACTACACCTGAGTACCTGCCGCCTATGTCTAGGAATAGGATTCAACCGTAAGTCTATACTGATTGTCCAACTGTAAGTCTGATCTGACTGACTAGAGCTTATCTTCTTGTGTGGGAAAAGGATCCATGTAAACGTCTTAAACTGTTTGTAAGTGAATAGGATCCACTTGTGAATCTGAACTGGTTGTGTAGGAATAGGATTCAACCATAAATCTAATTGTTCAAGAATAGGATCATACTGTAAGTTGAAAATAGCCTAGAGGATTCAGATGTTGGGTTATCCAATCATTCACTATAGAATCAGACATCCTTTTACCATGTAAACCCTTCACGGCAGTTTGCTTAGCCTTCCGTTACATGTAAAAAGTACGGTTTGACGAGAACTGCTCATCATGAGGCAACTTAGTAGATGGCATAACCTGACAGCTAGTCAAAGAACTATTTTGAACTACAGTAGACTCCTTCTTATCCGGACTACTCGGGACTCAGGCCAGTCCAGATAACCCGGTTAAACAGACGTCCCGAAAAACTCATTAAAACGGACCGTTAAAATGCATACTGTTTATAGAATTTGACTTTTATTTAGGAGGGCATTGTATTTAGACATGTTATCACTAGTCTAAAATCTTTCCCACGAGAACAGTCGTTTCAGTAGCGCCCATTTCCTGCCGGTCTCTTCCGGTTAAACCGATGTGCTGATAAAAATTGTCCGGTTAAAGAGATGTAATTTCGTCCAAGTGTAGTCCGGTTAAACCGATGTCCGGTTAAACGGTGTCCAGATAAGAGGGAGTCTGCTGTATTCATATTTTAAAGGAATTTAAGAATTTTCTCAGCTCTTTCAACTAAGTTAGGTACACAAGTTGGTTCTATGATATTCAATAGCTTTAAAAAGTTATAAGGTTTACCAAAAGGGTGCAGCACTATTTTTTTTTCATCTGTTAAAAGGTGTCCGGACAAGAGGGAGTCTACTGTACTTTAGTATTTTTATATAGCACATAGTCCATTAGTTGCTTAATCTTTTACAGCTCTTTCCAACCATAGTGAGAGCTATATAGATTGTTGTTTTCAAATAAGAAAACTATGAAAGGCTGACACTGTGGTAGTTTATGAACCCTTTAGAGAACCATTTTGATCCTTAAATTAGTTGGTCCTTAGGTATTTTTGAATTCTATTTCGATCTTGAAATTATATTAATTTATTCATAACTAGCACACTAGCCGAACAGCAAAGGGATAAATGAGAGATGGTTTGGTGTGTGACACACTTTGGTGAATCCTACACCATAGGTCTCAACCTCTAAACAAAGAAAATAACTCTTGTACTAGCCACTACCATCTAACAAGATGCTGAATGGTTTAGCATCAGGAACCAGACGGGGATTTCCATTGCATGGGCCTTCAGGGTTTTCGTCACCGATTTTGACACTGTCTATGCATCCATCATTGCACAGAACATGACACCAATCCGAGGTCTCGGATGACATCCATACCCAGAATCATGTCTTTGGTGAGAGTGGGGAAGTACAAGGCATCTCATATCCATAATCGTCTTCCCGCAGCTTGTCCTGCTAGCCGAAACGAATACTCTGCTGTTGACCGTGTCCCATCTGCCATCCTCAGAGGAGCGGTTTGCTTACACGGCTCTACACCCTGGCGCTGAAGATGGTCGGCGACTCCTCGCCCAACCAAGCTGACGACAGACCCAGTGTCCAATAACATCACAAAAACGCTGGTCATCAGCACAACTTAAACGAAGGGTCTTGAGTTCAAAGTTAACCGGTCCTCATCCACACCACCAACCAGGCTGTTTAGCTTTCTAAGCCACTCGGACCACTCTTCTGAGGTCGTTCGTGTTGAGTGGCCTTGCCTAGTTGACCTCCTGATGTCTGAGCTGGCCTGCCGTTTCCCGAACGACATCCACACTGGTTCACAGTAAAACCAGGTTTCCCACATCCAAAACTGGAGACGGTCCTTGGTTTGCCACATCCTCTGGCAACGTGACCAGTCTCCTGGTACCTAAAGCACCGTACATCAGTCACTTTCCTTGTCATTGCGGGCCTTCGTACACGGGCCTCGATCGAGTACGAACCAACCTGCTGCCCAACTGACTTGGCTTCAGGAGAGGGTCTCTCAAAATTACCTCTTTTGAATGTGACAGTCTCAAGAGTCTTCTCAGCTTTCTTCCTGGGAACGTAGGCAGTTTCCAAAACCAGCGCTACGTTTGGTGAAGGAGAAGGTCGGAAGGCTGCCTTCTCGCGCAGATAGGCCTCATACTCTTCAGCCAACTCAACCATTTCAGCCAGGTTGCTGAAGTCACGCTGGCGCAATATGAGTTTATACTAAGGCCACATGTTGTTGTAGATCACGTCCAATCTACTATGCTCTGACAACGTTCCGCTCCGCCTGAGCAGGGGTCATTATGGCGACGATGTAGTCTCGGAAGTGGTCGCCCTCACCCTGTCTCCTTTTCCGGATCTCCTCATCCAAATTCCTCCGATAACCAGGTGTGAGGAACTGGATCTCAAATTGACGCCGGAAAGCTTCAAAGGAATACAGGAAGATCTTGCAGTTCCTGTACCAAAGAAGTGTTGAACCTTGCAGCAGCTCCGTTAGCGCTCTGAGCAGGTCCTTTGATGATATAGAGTAGGATACCACCAGCTCTTCTAGGCGCTCGAGGATTGACACAGAGTCTCGTCGGCCGTCAAACCTTAAACCCCACTTTCGGACTGTGTTGCATACTTGGAACAATTCTTCGGCTCCACCCTGCTGGGCTCATTCCAAAGCTTATCTGAGCCTCGTGGCACCTGGTTTGTCGGGCCTCGGTAGTTAACGGTAATATAATTAACTCTTGTAACAACGCAAAATAATATTTACCAAAGTCGATAAAATATATTATTTGTGCTTTAGAGAATGCTCAGAACCGTCAGGAATATACGTATAGTATTTTTCCTGACAGCTGTAAATCCTAGCTACTGTATCTGGATTATACCAGCACGGTTACAACTAGACCAATAAAATTTGAGATGAATATTATCCAGATCAAATATCAACTCTTAAACCAAAATTAAAAGAACGTCGTCACTCACCACTAGCGGGTCACTACCCAACACAAACTCCAACACTCACTGTACCAATATCACCACGACACCGATGTCACCAAATCACTCGACGTCTCTCTAGACCAATTCACAAACCCGCTGTTCACTCACACTCGGCCATGACTCGAATGTCTCTCGCTAGGCCTAGGATACCCTAGGCTTATTGGAACTGATAAGCCGGGTCAAAGGGCGCTAGCTAGCTTCGCCGCCGCCGCTTGTTGATGACAACAAAAGGTGCACAGCCAAATAACAAAAACTTACCCCAATAGGGAAAAAGGCTCGTTACAGGTGCGATTCGGGCAAACTACTTTATTAGGGTCTGGTGGCTGTCAAGAAAATCTTGCCTTGAAGTGTTAACAATGTTTATAGTTTTTGGACATGTAGCTACTGACAGAGTGTGCTATGGACCGTGCTATGGACCTCTGTTGGAATTTGCAAATCATGTTGAATTTAAGTAACCAAAATGTTATGACAGCAAAGTTGTCAGTAAATATTAATATTCAAAAACAAACAAAATAATTTAACTATTTTACTACTGGCCTTTGGATTGTTTGAATTAGCTAATAAAGGTTAAAGTTTTAAATCACCTGGTTATTGTCAAATTTATCTTGAGTAGTTTAACGACTAATAGTAGTTTACGCAACGATTGCGTTAAGTGAGTCTTTACGACACGAGTAGAAAATTTAAGGCACGAGCCTTGGCGAGTGCCTTAAAAACTTCTACGAGTGTCGTAAAGACTATTAACGCGAGTTGCGTACACTTCTTTACCTACGAACGTTTTTTAATTACTATCAATCTGGATTTAAATACTAACAACCACTACTGATAACTTTTTAGAGAGGTTATGTTTTCGTGTATTGTCATTGCCACTGAAAGTAATGTAACCACTTGTTGTATAATCAGCTGATTTCCTGTAATTACGTGTTTGTTAAACTTCGTTAAATATTACATTGCTAGCAGCATTCTTACCATAAATAATATTGTATCAGGTACAATTCGGCAAATATTTCATTTATTTTTGGACTTCCACCAACTTAATTAAGAATACGCGAGTATCAACATGAACAAGTCGGATCAACAATTAAATTGGTCAACTGATCAGCTGATCAGCTGATTAGTTGACATTCGAAGCATTACAATTTTAATTATTTTCTCTCAATACTTGAACCTCATTGGTCCGTTACCTGTGTGGATATGAGAAAACTATGCGGATATGAAATGAAACTATGCGGATATGAAAGTAAACAGCTGTAAAGTGAAACTTTTCAATTCTAAGATCTGGACTGAAATGGCTACTTTAAAAAACGGTCGTAGGTAAAAGTGTTTTGTGCCACAAATGGAGCACATCACCAGGTCTGAATGTCAGCTATTGTATTTACAAATTACTCATGGTGTAGTTTATCAGAAGTTTTAAATAACACAGAACCTACAAGACATAATACGAAACACACACAAAACGAAACATTTAAAAAACTGATAGACCAGAAAGTCTACACACGTGATATGGCTCAGGTGGAGGGTAAGTCACAACTTACGTGTATAGTAGATGCTGTCCTGAACTGACAATTGTAAACTTGTTCTTCATATCTCTGACCCGTATCATTGCACAGGACTATCGTATTGTCCTGTATTCAAATCACATTTTCATTTTTAATTTATTGCCCATTTTAATTAGTTTCAGATACAAAAATGTCTAATACTTGAGCAATTTTGATTCAGTTGCTTCACTCTTATCAAGGAATTAACCATGTAAACATAAATATAGGGTTTTATCGAAGTACCAGATTCAATTAAAGTACCATTTTGCTCAGCCAAGCAAACTAATTTTCATATCTGGTTTTCAGTGGCGAGCAGTATCGGGAGAGGGAAAGAATCATCGACTTGGTTACACCAGCACCAAGGTATGATAGTATGAATAATTCAATTTAACACCAAGTAATAAATAGTACAGTAACAAAAGACAAGCACAGTTACTGATTTGATATATTCAATATAAATGCAAATTTTGATTCTAACATTGCTAACAGCCTTGCAGTACTGGTGAAGATCAGGTCATGTGCTCTACGAACACCTTAATAATAATAATTACCCATCTGCACCATCCTTTAAACATTTCTTACTTTCATCCTTAATGAGTGGACACTAATCAAATTAAAATATATGTTTTATTTCATAAAATTGTACATCGGGTACAGTATATAGAATAAAAAATACTAGTTTGGTTTTTTAGCTTATATCCAAACTATAAAAACATACGTTTGTCAAACTGATTACTGAACTATTGGTTAGGACAGTGTTAATAGTCCCCTTTGGATTTCAAGGAATAATGATCTAGTTTCAATTTCTGACTGACTCTGCAAACAAAAGTACTAAATTGAAAAAGAAAATTTAATTTTTTTAACTGTTGCAATGCGTTTTATCACAGTGTATTATTAAAATACAATAAATATATCAATCTTTTACAATTAACAACTTATAAAGACTTACATGAAGCACTTTAATCACTGCTTTTAAATAGTGAACTAATAAAACCCACTTGCTTTTTAAGTCTGAATGATATGGCTACTGAATAGTAACAATTTTTTGTCTTCATTAAAAATAATAAAGACTAACAAGGCATCAGAAATTGGTGTCATAAATTAAAAATTATTTATTTATTAGGCATTGCACAGGTTTATCATAACCCTCTGGCTTATTTGTTCGATATCTTATTCTTCTGATTCATTTACATAAAAGAAACTCTACCCACCGTAAGGTTGCTGGAACTGTTGGTTCTGTAGGTCCGGAAATATATTTTTTAATTAAAGTGTAATTTAAAACTAAAAGGGACTAACATTTATTTTACAACTTATGTTTATTAATTACAAATGTTTATTGTAAATAAACATTTGGTTTAGTCAAGACTTTATTTTTATAAACTCTCCTCAAATCACTCCAGTTTTTGAGTGGTCTATCAAAATTACTAAACAATATAATAATATCCATCTGAGCAGCTGTTGGACTTTATCTGGCTGTTTGTGTCCCACGAGTGATTGCAACTGACTTCAAGTAGAAATAGGAGACTTTCCTTTCATTGCAGTAATTTTTTCCTTATTTAGAGTTATCGATATTTCGGATTAAAACCGGCCACGACCAAGTTGGATAAGTGGAAAGGTCGGAAAATAGTAAAATCCATTATTAACCCGCTAAATGTTATTAAATGAATACTTTCTCTGTTGTAATACCAATTCAAGGCTTTAAGTGTTCCGTTACATTTTATTGAAACCCCTAACTAATTGTTTTTGTTTTGATGTTATCATCACAAATAAAATGAAAAATAGGAAAACAAAATTCTCGTTTACTTAGCCAAAAGTTTCAAATCACATTATCACTATGACTTGAGAGTTAGCAGAGAAGTATCCAGAAGTATGAGAATTTGACGAGTTGTGTGGTATGCTGTGTGCTAAAACAAGAAAGGACAGGTACCATAAACAGGTATCTCTCAAACAAAGGTACTGTCTCGCCTCACCATGTACAATTGTGTCTCATGGAATGTTACAGTAGCCAATGCATGGGGGGTTAAGTGTCATAGAAGGTTTGATAACTGATGATCAGAAAATGGACATTCTTCTGTACCTAATATATTATTCAATCACTTGCTTAAAACACGTATGAAGTTAATAAAACTGTTGCAATTTTAAATTTGAGCATACATACAATTGACAGCGGGGGTGTGGACAGTGTGTCACAGCGTGTGTAGGCGAGTCATAGTCTCACGCTACGTATCTGTTGTTACAGTGCATCCTCCTATCACTTGAGAGTCAGGGATCTTGAGTCTATGACTCTTACGACTATGGACAGGCTCGTCAGGTGAGATTCTTGTTAGTTACTGTTGGATGTTTCCCAGCATGAGGCTATTTCTACACATGTTCTTTCTCTTCAGTCTACGCTGACTCGGCTCTGAGCTCCATCCATCGAAAGGATCACAACTTGGGTTCAATCTATGGTCTCTAGTCTGTGCTTATCTTTTGCTTTTGGTGTTTTCAACTTTGATTTAAATTAAGGATTTCTACATTGTTTTTGCTGAATTATCTGGTGTTATTCCACTAAATTTGCAGAGGTGCTATGAGTTTTCATGGTGATTTTATTTCGTTGTACTTAATCATCTGATATCGTAATTTTGATATGTGTTTGATGTTCTTGTTTAATCTCCTCTTACATTTCCTTGTATTAATATCTCAGTAGTTACTATCACATAATTTTAACTGAAGGCTTATTCATTATACTTTGTTACTTTACCTGGCAAAATTAACCAATACATTTTAGAAAAGTAAGAAACTAATTTTGATGTTAACCATCTGGGAAACCTCATAAATTATAGTAAATTATTTCTCTACATTAAACCTAAATAATTTGACTATCTCTATATTCTCTAACAGATTATTGCTGACATCAAAATCCCACTTCCTTGATTTCTTGTACACTTGCTTGCATTCTTACTTACTTGTCATACTACTATTGTAAGTGTCTACTTGTACTATTTTGATACTATCTTGTTTTGTTCGGGTTTTTGTTTTTACTGTACTTGTGGTTAACTACCTGTTCTTGGTTTCTATTGTGGTTTTCCAGCTTTGGCTGGGGCTTTGTAGCCTACTTTATTTATAATGTTTCAAATACTTCCCCACCTGAGGACGGGGTCAGATTCCAGATCCTAAAACATTGGAAAAAAATATTTGTTTACCATTCGTGATGGGAAATGTTACCAATTAATCTGTTAGATAATGTAAAATCACCAACACCATGAAATTTGTCTTTAGAAATTTGTGACTAAGGAAGTGATACTTTACCTCCTTCTGTTTTTACTATCACATTTACACTTTTTTTCTGTGAAAATCTACCAACTCTTCAACTGTAATTAATAAATGTAAAGTTTTATACTCGTTTTGTTTTCACTAAGAAAACTAGATTGTCATGGTTCAGGGATAGGTGGAAGTGTAGGGTCGCGTCTTGACTTGTCGGTATGTTACAGAAGAAAGGCGAGCAAGGAATCCCGGCAAAGGAATTACACAAATGACGTGTATTACTACAATGACTTCTATTACAACCTAATGATGAGGTACATGTTAGGTTGCTGTTGGATGTTGACTATCTTCACTGTTGATGTTCTCAGCTGGTGCATGTATGATGCACGATTTCTGGACATCACCTTGGCACTGTCTTCAATGGAATTGACATTTGAGAGGAAACACTCTTATTGGCGTCATTGTATTTATGTCGATCGCTTTCAAAAATCTTACAACGTAGGCCATTAAGTGGTTTCATCGCTTTTTGTGTTAGCGTAGGTGTTATTTATGTACATTTTAACCCCTTAACTGCCATATCAGTTCACATTTACGGCCCATATTGTAACTCACGCAGCTCTCAGTGTTATTTTAAATTATTAAATAATTTATATTTTATCTACTACAGTTTTATTGAAATCACATTTATATTTTATCTACTACAGTTATATTGAAATCACAAAGTATTCAAATCCAACATTGTCATCTCATTGCTGTTAAACTAAAAGTCTTACATAATTCCCTTGGATCAAGAAGTATATTTTAATGTTACAGCAGGTGTCACATGGTTGATAGCTTCTGCATACTACAAGAAAATAACTGTCGGATTGAGAAATTTTACCTTCAAATACGCTGTCATTTAATTCCTTAATATTACTAGCATTTTTATTGTTTTACGTATTATTTTGTGTAAGGCGCATGTTTGCAACACTCGGTATATAATATAGAAAATAGTTTGAGCACATAATGTGTTAATTGAAATTAAATAGCCTAAAAATGTGACATTGCAAATTATTTGTACTTTTGTGAGAAAAAAAACCAAAATACTTGGATACCAAAATTTAACTAATCCAAACTAGGTTACTCACTAACCATGTATTTAGCATTACAGCAAATCAAAACACAGTTATGTTAACTGTTGTATGATGTCACTAATCATTATAACCACTGGCCAAGTGACCCAAATATACTTAAATATGCATCGTCAGTCCATTTTAAAGCAGCCAGCAGTTGTATATATGACAGCAGTCTTTGACCATAGATTGGCCATCGTCTATATGTGTTGATAACCTATACAAAAAATTTTGTATTATTTTGGTAACAAACATTTGAAAAAAAGTAGTTTCTATTAGGATGAAAAAAGTTAAATAGCAAAACATACCTCTGGTGTTTATCAGCCATCTGGTCTTGACTTATCTATTGTGAAATCATCATTAAAGTTGCAATATCAGAATGTGACTATAGGCAGGTTCACTCTGTGTTCGAGGTAGGTTGGTGTCAAAGCGCTGCAGATCGATAGGTGACTTACTAGGCAGTTAAGGGATTAATAAACAAATGTAAAATCTACTTAGAAACTGTTGTATCTTACAATATGTTAAGATCAATCAAATCTTCAATATTTTTACCTAAAGTTCTAGCAAGAAGTTTTTTTTATAAAGCATTTGGATCTTAAAGATGGCCGCGGTTTGCATGTGACGTGCTATAGGCCTGAGAGATAATTGCCCCTCTCCTACTGTAAAGGAAAATTTATCTCTTTGTTGCGCCCCTGGGCCTGGGCCCTTTTTCGGAAGCGATCTTGATATTAAACCGACACATGAATCAATTTTCCACTAGTAGTGAAATGTTGTATTACCATGAGTTATAATTATGCACTACTTTCTTTACTAATATCAATGTTAAAGATTTTGGCGGAAACAGTAACCTTTTCAGTTTTTCACTAATCTAATATAGGGTTTTTAAATCATTACTCGTATTTTATCTTAAGCTACCCAAACATTAGGTCAATTACTATGTCAAACATGTTTTTTTTAATCATACCTACAACTTATCTCCAGTAATAGATCGTTACTTCAACAAAGAAATTATTTCATCGTTAAAGTCCCTCAAGCTTAACATAACAATAACCAATAATACTATAAGGTGTTAAGGGCTGTGAGAATAGATAATGAGGATTGTGTTACATAACAGAAATTAATGGATAAGAAGATGTGTCATAGTTGTAGGGGAGAGAGCTTGTGAAGCATCATATGTTTTAGATACAACAGTCTTCTGTACATGTGTGACCTCTATGTAAACATAAGATGCCTTTGTTGTTAAATGTATAACTGCACCTTCTATGATCCTCTACAAATCCTCATTGTTAAAAGCTGTGTATCATCTAATTCACAAAGATTAGCAACATATGTAACATTCATGGTTTTCTAGCTTTTTCCTGGTCGTTGTGCTGTTTCATTACTTTAACCGTCATCCTTATAGTAATAAATTGTAAAATTTTTATTTGTAAGACTTACGTTAATTCCATTTTTAGGGGAGAGCAATACCGAGACCGTGAAAGAGAAAGAGAGCGAGAACGTGAGAGGGATCGTGATTGTGTTGTTGTTCCTTCTACTCAAACCAGCACCATGCAAGATCTGGGCCCTTCAGTGAAGAAGATTCGTCTAGGTGAACCGAAACCCGAGCTCCAACAACAGCTCAGGATAGAGACCAGACAGGTACTTATATTATCTCTGTGTAAATTATTCGGGAGTAGTTGACATGACGTTTGTCAAGTGTGCATTTATTGATATTCACATAATCCAAACATAGACCATGTGTAGAAATCTATCTTAAGCCCGGTTTACACGACCCAATCTCGTGTAAGGATCTTGGGACCCTAAGTCAGGCCCGATCGAAGTCGGTCCTGAAATCCGATCATGTAAACCCGTGCTCCTGATCACGATTTAGCTGGTGACCAGATAGGGAGGTCACGAGAGATTTCTATCGGATTTATGGACGAAAAGTGGGGTAACACACTTCAGCTGAGAACGGGACGTAAAAATCCAAAATTCTTCACTGTTTCCCGCATAACTACTTTTTTTTTATTTGTGGTCACCATATTGAGGAAATCAGTTAAAACCGTGAGTGTCATACGTGAGAAATTCAGGAGGGCTGCAACATAAATAATAATAATAATAACATAAATAATAATATTTACCTATCCTAATATGGATAAATACTACTACTAACTCAATACACCACCTGACAATACACTTCTTTTATACCAAAACACTAACCTTTGATGAAAATTACCAAAGATAATAATGTAGCCGCACTGAAGACCTTACTTTGATTCCGGCGAGCAGAACGCAAACAACTTGTTTTTACAGTTACAACTAATGTGTTACCTGGATCTCAATATTGAAAGGCACCAAAACATAGAAATAGAACGTTTTCTCAGCTTCAAATAAGTTTGACTCACGTCACGCTATGTCAATTATCAATATTTTTATTAGTGATTTAGAAACTGCCATTGAAACAGCACTTTGGGTAAAATGGTTAGTTGACAAAACAGCTGATTTCAAAAATGTATTTCTCAGACTTCCTAACGTTTACGAAAATAAAGAACAGCTCATGTTCTTTCCAATGTTACAAACCAGAAAATAAATGTCCAAGCTGTTAACGGCGGTTGGACATCTCGTCTGAAACCGCTGCTTAAACAAGGGAAAGCAGTTCTAGCATTAAAGATAAAATTTTTTTTCCTGAAATTAGTCATATAAATAGACCATAGAGGTAGCTGCTTACCAGCAGGAGGCAGGAGGCTGTTGTTGATGTTATCAACAACAGCCCGTTCATCAGTCATAACCCGCATTTCATAAACAAGACAACGAATATGTCCAAAGACCACAAATGTAATAGAATAGACTATCTTGATTGATAATTTGTATTAATGATGCAATCTGTTGTTTTGTCTGTACAGGAACCTGCCCCAGCATACAATCCGCAGGTAGAAGCGATTTCACCCACAGGACCATCTGATAATGTCGTTGAAGACGCTAACTTTCGCTCCACCAAGGACGATCTCCTGCAGCAGATTAGCAAAGTCGACCGTGAGATCAGTAAGACGGAGTCTGCCATCCTCAAACTGAAGAAGAAGGAGCAGGAGTTGGCTGAGGCGGCCTGTCAGCCTGATGAGAAGAAGGACGAGGAGGAAGATCGGTCTCAGCAGCCAAAGCATCAGTCCTTGGCTCAGAAAATCTACGCAGAAAATCGGGTATGTGAACAGAAAAATATGATTAAAAGGAATGAAAAATTCTGTCAGAAGTTTGCCAGAACCTACTTTTCTTTTGTTTAGGATTATTAAAGCTTTTATAGGGATCAGCTAGCTTACCTGGTAAATATAGTTCAGATTAGCTTTGGTAACACACACCCAAACACAAAACAGTAAAACTTAATATTTCGTCCTTGTTAAGGAAAGAAGGGAGAAGAAAGAAGACTGAGTTAAGGTACTTTTGTTTATTCATTTTATTTTGTGTGTTTTACACCATTGGTGTTTTTTAAGTTTTCTATAAGGTAGTGGTCAAGACCCTGATATTTTTACCATCCAAAGCCGACCTTTAGTCAGATAGCATCATTTCATAAAAAATGAGACATCTGGTCGAGAATTGAGATCTTTTTTGGGATTTAAAAGCAACCTATACATTTGAAGGCAAGCACTGCAACCACTTGCCTAACCATAGTTTAAAAAGATGAATATATGTTATATTTTACTATACCTAATTGTTACAGAGGTTCATTATAAGGTGAATAATCTCAATATGTTCCTTACCAACCCCCACACTCCCCTGTATCTGAGGCCTTAGAATAGTTGGTACCTATGTGTTAATGTTTGGAATACATGTTATTTATGTAGTACATAATTTGGGATTGTAAAAATAGCAGTGAAAAATTAAAATAAGAAACCACAACTTGCATAAAAAGAGATATTAAAGCATGATAATTAAGTGCTGTTATTAACAATTATTTATTTTTGTTTTTCAGAGAAAAGCCCAGAAAGCTCATCTGGAAATGGAGAAATTAGGCCCAAAAGTGGATTTGGTATGTAGTGTTTCAATCTAATAAATTACCACCAAGGCCGTTTGTGCGTGTGCCTATAGCTTCTTAGTTCGTGTTTTTGCCACATCAAGGCTCCTCGCCCCTTACTGGCGCTAAAGTGGTTTAAATACTTGTAATGTTGATAATCCTAATGGTTGCGTTACAACTAGTTGAGTCATCTTCAGGTTTTTCAAGGACATTGTCGCTTCTTCTGAAGGTCCTCAAAGTTCGTAAATATTTACAAAACAAAGATCTAATTTAAAACACACAACACACGTGATTTGCCCTAGCTTTAACGATGCGACCTGTGGGAGATTACGTTTAGATTGCCGGGTACTGGCGTTATTTGCATGTAAATAGAAGAGTTGTCTTATGCAGATCTGTAGCTGTGACATGTGATTTTCCTGGCACACTTTGCTCGTGTGTCAGGAAAATCTTTTAAATTATTGTGTCATCTGCCATATTGTTGTGAAAATGTTCATTTCGGAAAGAATTTTTCTTTTGGTGAGTACCCAGAATTACACTCCCTAACCCATTTTCTTACTTAACCCTTACACATTACATACATCAGGGCCATAACCTTCAGTCATTTGACTCAATGAATATCGTCATTGGATATGTTTCTTTTGGTCAAAACCGTAGCACTGACCTTATCTTGTATGCGACGGGTTCATCAAACATAAACGTTACCTACAAAGCTGTAAATATCCCCATTCCAATGATGCTAGTAAACGGCAAGCAGCCTCGTTGCGGTGAACACACAAACTACGAAGCTATACACAAACACGGCTCTTAAAACTTCTTGTATTTCAATGATGATACACATTTTATTATACCCTAAGGATAAATGTGTTATTCTTTGGAAGCCTTCTTTAAATATTCCTATTTGCTTTTATCATATATCTGGATTCTTATGAAAATAACATCTGTACAAATTTAACTGATTGTATATTTTATTTTTGTTTTGGCAATATTAAAAGAAAAATATTGTTTTGTAAAAAGGGTAACTAATGGTATATGTAGTAATAAAAATCAAAAGTTTAAAGTAAAAAAAATCTGTTCCACTGTATATGTCACAATATTAGTAGTATATTGTTTGACCTTGTACTGTGTCTTTAAGCTCCCAGTCTTGAATTTTCTTTTACAATCTAGCTCAACTCTATCTCTTAAAAATAAATCATAATAACCCTCCAGGGTTCTAAGTTACAGACAATTTAAGGTCGGTATGGTACTTTTTTACCTTGGTTCTCGGTACGGTACACGGCTGCCAGTATTTTTGCCTTTTCCTTCTCAGGATTGTATTCAAACTATTATTTTAAATTGGAATACGTTGACATTACTATGAAAATGGATGGTATATCCTAAATTGATGGTTTTCTAACTAAAATTATTAAAGTAATACACATTATTAAAACCTTTTACTCCTATGTAATAGGAATTTTATCCTATGCGTTTTGTCAGATAAAGGCTTTACCTATACCTATTTTACTAAGTCATAGCCATGATAAAGTAGTTTTAATAATATTTAAGATATGTTTGAAGCAACAATTTAACAAGATAATTTTACACAACTCGTAATTTTTTCCCATCAAACACAATAACTGGGTGTTTGATTTAAACCTTTAAAAGCTTTCAGTACAAAGACAGTTGTAGTTGCCAGCTATTCACATTCAACAGACGACAATGAAAGACAGGAGGTTATGGTATAGTATGATATAGTAAAGGCAAAGAGCAAAAACACCAACTTATATTAGCAAGTCTATAATGATATTAATTGCAAATGTTCCACAATTTCTTCAATAATACTGTTCCGGTTATAAACGCTATAAATAATATGTTAATAAAAGTATTGTAGCAAAACAATTTTATATCTGAACTTAATACACTGTTATTCCATGTAAAGAGAATTATAACAGATGGGATTATGACCAATGAGTCACTCCTTCCTGAGGAGTATGTTTAATCTATGAAGAAGGCTGTTAAGTGTAGTTCTAACCCCATCAGCTGACTTTGTCCATGCTTAGCAATCTGCGAACTGATTGTTTCCCTGTTTCTTATTATATTTATCAGTTGTCTTATAAAATTTGATGATGTTTTAATTCACATACAAACTAAAATAACATGAACAAGGAAATATAATGAAACAACAAACATAATAATACTGTGAATGTATTTAATATTAAATATTTCTTTGATAACCCATTTAAACAACTCTTGCTTACTTAACGACTGCTTGCCGTCTGCTCACATTATGTGACAACTACATTAATCCATTGTGCGATCTGGCTTGTCTAATTAGTTTTATGGCTTGACTTGAGAAAAACTATTTTTTGGCTACGATAGTGAATTGAATTAATTAATTTACTATAGGCTTTACCAAACCGAATTTGTACTGAGAAAAATGCTGTACCGAACCGATGGCGCTTATTAGGCCAGATACCGACTTTTTCGGTGCACCCCTATAATCCTCATTGCTTTTATTTCAAATTTATCCTTTATGTTGTTTTTATAATGTGTTATAACCATGAAATTTATGAAAATAAGAGAATAATATCTAATAAAATTTGTTTTTTTTTTCAGCCACTCTATAATCAACCCTCAGATACGGCTGTGTACCATGAAAATAAGAGAAGGTAAATGTCTTGTCTGTTCATATTGATGTGGAATTCAGCTCAGTAGTGTATATGTCCAGTCCATCAAACACCACTGTCATAACTCTACATTTAACATATTTCTTATATTTAAGACTGCCATAACAAGTTGTTATCACAGTTGTTGTGTTTGCAAACTGGCTTTAAAAAACTCAGGAGTTACTTGCAAGCCAAAAGGCAGTCTTGAATACTAAAAGTTGCCTATATGCAAACTAAGCAGTACAAACTGTACAACATCCGGAGTGAAAAAACCATGATTTTATTTTAAAATTAATACCAGGATTGTGGGTGACGATGATGGTGTCCCTGTGATTACAGGAAATGTTTACAATGTTCTTGTGATCGCGGGAGATGGTAACGATTTGGCCCCGATCGCGAGGAGGTTCCACATAAACAAAAGGTGCTCGGTTTAATTTGGCCTAAGGCTGCAAGGACTCTACATAGGGCACTGAGTTTCAGGCAGTTAACAGGAACTCAGCTTGCTTTTTGCCTCAGCTAATTAACCTTCAGCTACTTACACGTTCTAGATATGCAAGACACCAATAACCGTCTTGATTGATTATGCTAAAACAGGAGCGCTGCTGAATTGATTTTTGGCAGCATTTAAAACAAGCACATCAACAATGTAGATAGTTAACTCACCCTATACTCTTGTCTAAGCCTAGTCCAGTTCACGATATTTTTGGATTCGATGTTTCATCAGCCTTTCAATACAATAAACACTAAATTTCACTTTTTATTAAAACTAACATTCAGATTGTCATTAAAAAACTAATACAATTCAGTGTTACGGAAAAACATCGATATTTCGACAGTTGGCCAAAAAACATCGATGTTCGATGAAAACATCGATATTGATGTAAAATATCTAACATCGATAGAAAAAACATCAATGTTTCAAAAACATCAACTATTGATGCTTATCCCTAGTACACAACATTTCTCTTGGTTGTATTTTTTTTTAAAGTTCAGATATCACTGAATATTTTTCTTGAGTGTAAAATGTTTGATATGATAGGTTATGTACCTTTTTGTCCGTCCTCAGTCTTTAATTTAGTCAAGTCACTCATAGGCCTATCTGAATCTAATAAAAATTTTACTTAAAACTTTTTTGCCTTCAAGACTGATGTATGAATAATATGATAGTTTACGTATCATTTTGTCAATCTTTGTTTAGTCAATCAAGAGTGATTAGTTTCGGGTCAGTGACCTATTTTCAAACCCACATCAAATTGGATGGTCCAGGAATCCGACGAAAGTCTTCGTTATAACATATAGAAACACGTTCTTGACAGAAATTGTGAACTTTATGTATCGACGTGTGTCTATGTGTTGCAACGAATCCTTCCATTGGAAGCCTAATGGCGTGATTATTACTTCATTCTTTTTTAAGCCTCACTGGCTTTCAAGATCAACAAAATCAATTTTTAAAAGAGTTACGACCACATTGTCACTAATAAGGATTGTCCGAGAACAAAGTTCATTATTTTAAGTAGTCTAATTACATCGTTTTCGTGCACTGAAAACAAACCTGTTAGTTTTGGCTTTCTCAGGAAACTTCTGGGCTTGTAATTATTTTGTTTTATCTTAGTTAAATGAAATAAATAAATAAAGAGTTACTCTATAAGCAAGCGTCTTTGAAAATAAATTTAAAAATTTTAGCTCACATTTATTATTCTATTAATTTAATTCACCCATGTTATTGCAGTCCCTTGAATTATTAGTTATCATTAATTTTTAGGCACGCCGCATTCAGAAAGAGGCTGTTAGACCATCTGCGTACTACAAAAGAGGAGAAGGAAACTAGAGAGAAAAACCTCACTCAAACTTACTCAAGAATGATGCAAGAGTGGCATCGGAAGATCGAGAAAGTAAGTGATGATAGGCTTTTAGCAGCCTTTGGTATGGGATAGATTCTGGTTGTTTAGGTCATTTTATCTAGAATATTTGATATTATGTTATGATTCTGTTATTATAGTTAATGTTTAAAAAGTAGGGTGAAACATTTAGTAAACAGCCGTCAACAGACTTTACCTTTATACATTTTGATAATTGATTGTAGGCTGAATCTAGAGCTATTTGAAAATGTTAACGATTGAAAAGCCACTATTAGGCTATAAGAACACAATTTACCAATAATGAACTCAATGATCTGCTAACTAGAAAAATGTTGTGCTTTAAACATGTCCCCAATTTTCTAGTTACAGTAGGACATCTGATTTCCGGGTTCAATTTTAATGGTCCTAAATTGATTTTAATGGTTAATCCGACTTCTCGAAAGTCAATATTCCTCATGGCTTACAGGCGAGCAGTTTTTATTTTCTACTCTATTCTGTTTCAGTTACAGTTTCTATTTTATTCCGTTTACTCATCAATTGAGGTAGTAGGCCTAGCTTCTAAACAAGGGTTGATTATTTTCAGTGTGGTTAGTTATTACAGTAATCGTTTTGCCTAAAACTCCATCTTTATTTACCAATAATTTTTGTCATCTGTATCAATAGTATTTTATATACCTACGTACTACTTTTCTGGTAACTAAATTTTCTATTAACTTTACTAACATAATACAAAAAATAAAAAATAAAATCCCAAAAGATATATAAACTCTACTTTTGATTACATTTATTGATATACATTATTATTAGGTTATCGTTATAATATGTTGGTTTATCTGGCCAAATTGTTATCTGGGCAGAGTCCCGGTCTCATATTGGCCGGATCAACTGTTGTCTTCACACTCAACTAAATATACAATACAAAGGCTCTTATATACACTTATTTTCATTTATTATAATCCCATAACGACTATTGAGCCTTCAAAATTAATTTGAAACATTTCACAGATTGAAAACTCAGCAAAGAGAAAGGCGAAGGATGCCAAAAATCGGGAATTCTTTGAGAAGGTGTTCCCTGAGCTGAGGAAGCAGAGAGAAGATCGGGAGAGGTTCAATAGAGTCGGGAACAGGATAAAGAGCGAGGCTGACCTGGAGGAAATCATGGACGGGCTTCAGGAACAAGAGGTGATATTGATCAACTTGTGCAATTTGTACTCTGGTGTTGCCTTTTCCCCTTATTTCATATGACTAGTTTCCTAACCTTCAATGTAGGAATATTACTACTGACCCACAATAATTTGGACCCCTCCAGTAATCAGACTTGATTCCATGACAAAAAAAATGAAGATATAATATCATAATATGTAATTATTTCATATTTAAGTACAGAACAATCTTTAATATGAAAGTTTATATATTATATTAATTACCTTACCTCCTTGGCCACTTAAACCTATGAAGGTTTTTGGCCTCGTCAACAAGTTGTTTCTACTGCTGCCGGGCTGTTGCTGAGTCCAGGGAGGCACCCATTCGGTGTAGATTAATACATTATATTTATTACTGTAACTAATAACTAATTATAGTCCTAACGAAATATAATCCTATAGTAGATACAGTTTAGGTTTAATTATCTTTAACAGTCCCCAAGCAATGGCCGTTCAATGCCATTTTTTCATGGAGACCCTAATATTTAGTTTAGTTTTCGAGTAGTTCCAATGGCGTGGACATGTAGGGTATCGTTAGTTCTGTTCATATAGTGCGTATTCTAAACTGTGGATGTTAATGTTCAGTATATTAATGCGTATTGTCAAGTGTGCATTTGCTTTCCTGTAGTTTTAATGTGATTGATTACCTGTATATTTACAGTACGGTCCACGAGAGTGCAGTTGAGGGAGGAGCCTATTTACAATGTTACTTTGAAGGAGCCAATGAGGACCACGCACTGTTGCCAAATCTAATAATACCAACTGATTTGAAAATATTGTTTAGAATATTTAAATTAGTGTCGAAAATTAGTGAACGGGCGATGTTGTAACGTCGTGCTAGTCCTGTCTTGCTATTGGCTGCCGCTTACTGCAGACTCGTGGCCCCTAGTGTAGTGTGTTTTCTTCTTTTAGAAGTGAGTGACATATGTAGGCTCCTAATAGAATTAGGGGATGTCGGTTTAACCGTAAAAACCATTATCTGGATGGCCTCAGTCCCAAGGAGTCCAGATAAGAGAGCGTCTACTGTATCCCTCTATTATAAGATATAAATAATTTATCATGTGAATTCATTTAAACTGCATTTAAAATATTGTTTAACTAATTAATTATCATTTAAATTAAGAACATCATTAATATTTTTACTGAAAGTTTAATATTCTTTGTTTACTTTTAGATGGAGGACAAGAAGATGAAATCCTACGCTGTGGTCCCCCCTCTACTTTTTGATGCCCGTCAACGTCGCTACGGCTACATCGATAACAATGGAAAAATCGAAGACCTAGCCGCAGAGTATAAAGAACATCAATTGTCGAATGTATGGACAAAAGAAGAAAAAGAAATCTTCAAAGAAAAGTTCCTCCAACACCCTAAAAACTTTGGTGTGATCGCGTCGTACCTAGACCGCAAAAGTGCTTGTGATTGTGTCCAATATTATTACCACAGTAAAAAAGAAGAAAACTACAAACGCCTTTTGCGTAAGTAATTAGAGTGGATATTGTGCATGAATTAAAAAACTAGTATCAAATTTTGGTTTAATGTTAACGGTAGACTCTTAATTAAATTACCATTGAACATTTGCCTATCAACCCTAAATAGGAAAGAGGTTTAGGTTTTGTTAGAACCGAGCAAGAAGAAGGTTCAGGTTTGTTGAAACCAAGCTCTATTTTTTTAATGGAAAATGAAATAGTCCTTCAACGCAAATTTGTTGTTTGCTCTTTGGATTTACAAATAAAGTGGACACCTAGCCTTTTTCACTCAGATCACAATAGCTATGCAGGTTTCAAATTTTTTCTTATTTTCAAATGCAGCTGTGCATTGTTTTCTTTGTTATTTTATTTAATCATAATAAAAAAAATTTAAATCAACGTGGTCGCGAGGCCCCCTCCCCCCACAAGTAGTCACATTCGCATATGTTAGCTTTTTGCGCTGCCACCAATACTTACACAGTATTACCTTCTTACACAGCATACCATAAGGATAATTACATACCGTATATAAAAGTATATTTATATAGGCCTATAAATATTCCTATATATATTCAATTCCAGGATGGTTCAAAATTAAGACAAACAAATGGTTCATAATGTATTTAAAAAGAAACATTAAATTAATTAAAATAGGTATTCTTAAGGCCATCAGCCGACAGTCCATATTAAGGCTATCTTAGGTTGAGGCCATCTTAAGATATTTTTGGGCATCAGGGTGTACAAAAATTAATGTTAACAGACATTGAGAGGCTGTTACTAACATAAACCTTTAACGGTAACATTTTTAGCCTTTATTATCATTTACCAAGGTGGTACATAAAAGACTAGGCAGTGACGTTAACTGCAAAATGAAAATGTAGCACAGACCTTAGGCGAAGCCTAAAATTAATATATTTAGTTAATATCGCGTACAGATATTCCTACAGCACTTTATTGCAGATTTATATTTATATTAAACAGTAAAAACTTACAATAAGGGGAAATTAAAGTTCGTCACAATCTCACACCACTATTACGTGTACACCGTCACACTCTCAAGGCGGGGGGGGGACACACTTGTCATACACCCTTCCGATCCGACTCCGATCATACTGTGGTACGACTGTCGGAGAGGGGAATGTTACTTAACTTTGAACGCGGCTGTTTACACCTCTCCGACACGCGTCACGTCATACTCCGATCCTACTCCGATTTTGACTCCGATCATGCACCGACACTGCAGTCTATTCGTTTGTCGGATGCAGGACGGGTTGTTTCTTAAAAATCACCTTTATTCTTAAGGTTTAAGAATAAATATAAGGTTTAAGATAAATATATGCCGATGCTTGATGTGAAATCTGTGCGTGCATACCTTCAATTTGAGACCTCGATCATGAAAATCGGACGGGTAGAAGAGCCAAACGAACTCGAGAGAGAAAACCCAATGTGCTTAATATATAATTGGCACTTAAGTAAACAACCTAACTTTCTTTCCATGCAGAATGAACCCAAATTCTTCGTTTTCCACTTTCTTCCTCTTCATCTAGACAAACCGCCATCATGGCTGAATCCCGAAGTCTAAAGTTTTTGAACATGTTTACCACCTTCTGCACGTAGTTTACAACAGACCGGCGAGTGTTGATCGACCGGTGGAGGAAATCGGAGATGGGTCGGAATCGTGTATGACATGTGTGCTCACCCCCTCCGATCCCGCACCGATCCTTCTGGAATCCCGCAAATCGGATCGTAGTAGGATCGGAAGAGTGTATGACAAGTGTGTCCCCGCCTTTACTCTAACTATACCAATGTCACTAACCAACTGTCACTGTAACTTGTAACTACTGTCACTGTCACTAACTGACTAAATACAACCGACTAAACACTAGGCCTACCGCCAGTGTTTTGCTATTATCCCATCAATAGGGGAACACTGGCGGTAGTGATTTGCAAACCTGTGATTTAGTCACAGTGATTTTGAAATCACAATGTGACCTGTTAGCCCTGTTAGACCTTGGATTGTTTTGTACAGCCATAGGTCGTAACTGTGATTTTTGCTCAGTGACAGAAAATGTGATTTTACCGAAATGACTCGTGTGCCACCGTCGCCTACCTGCTTGCGCACTTTTACAAACTCACAGGTCGTTGTCTAGGACCTCAGATTCAGAGAACCTGCAACCTGTCTTTACTTAGGCCTAACTGTGATTGTGATTCAGCCATCTTGAGTCACCCTCTAGCATTCTGCTATTTTTGTGTCTGACCAGTCAATTAGGTTGTGTTTACGTTCTAATTGAGTGACTATTGTGAGTTTGTTTGGTATGATAGAAACATTTTAATTGTGTAATAAAACATAAATTTTTAAGAACAATGGTTTTTTTAATTCTTGACAATTTTTGTTTACAAAAACAATACTGTACAGAGAAAAATGTTAAGAACTGTTGAAATAACCAATCAAAAGAATGATAGTTGAAACTTAATGACTTTAGTAAGCCTAAACTCAGAATTGACCTTCTAAGTAATGATATGTTACGCTAGAAGTAGAGCAGAATAGAAGCCAATAGGAAAATCACAATCACAGTTACTTCTCAGTTGCAATCACAGTTTGACCTGTGACTGTAAAATCACTGTTAGCCCCCCCCCCTTAAATCCGCCCCTGATGTTACTATTGTACATAATTTTTGTTGCAATTGCAGATGTTTTTAGGATATAAAGTTTGGAAACTTTCAGTAAGGCTATAAAAACTAAAAAACGTTCAGTAAACAGATTAATCAAATTATCCGTTTCCTTGGAATTACATTATCAAAGTAATTTATGTCATAATTTATAACCGTTAATAACAATTTCGCCTATTTTTATTGGATTCCTATAGGCCCAGATAACTAAAAGATGAATAATTACTCCCATGGAAGGTACAAAAATGTACCCTTTTCAATGTCATTTGAATATATGACATACTAGCAGAATAACCGTTCTTCGTACAAGTTGGCATATGAGTGTAAAATGCTTATTGCAGTTATACTTGTGCTTTGGGTTTGCAATGGGAGAGGACACGGTTTAAGAAAATTTGGTTATTTTAATTTACGGTGTGGGTGTACTATAGTATAGCACATATACCATAGCCATAATGTTCTACTACTGCACCTAAGCAATAGAAAAAAGTAAAGTTCTCACAGCTTTTTGTTGCTGTTTGGTTCAAATTAGCTGTTGTCATAAATGAAAAAAATAAATAAATAATAGTGCTGCACCCTGTTGGTAAACCTTAACTTTTTATTTGAATGCTATTGAATATCATAGAACCCACTTAGTTGAAAGAGCTGAGAAAATTCTTGAATTCCTATAAATATGAATATAGTAGACTCCCTCTTATCCAAACACCTTTTAACCAGACATAACCGGACTACACATGGCGGAAACTACATCTCTTTAACCGGACAATTTTTATCAGCACATTGGTTTAACATGACTAGATCGGCAGGAAATGGGCCGTACTGAAAAGACTGTTCTCGTGGGAATTATTTGAGACCAGTGATCACAAGTCTAAGTAAGATACTCTCCTAAATTTAAGTCAAATACTGTATACAGTATGTATTTTAACGATCCGTTTTAGCAAGTTTTTGGGGAACGTCGTTTTAACCAGAAAACCCGTTATCCGGACTGGCCTCGGTCCCGAGGAGTCTGCATAAGAGGGAGTCAACAGTACTCATAAGGTTAACATGGGAAACTCTGGAGCCACTGGGGCAGAGCCCAAAAGAGTTTTTCAGATAAGAATAAGTTAGTAGGCCTATTTATAATTACAGCATCTCTATCCTTTTTCAACGTATATAATTCTAATTTGTGTTGCACATATTTAAATCTATATTCAATCTGACTAACTAAGCAGGTTTGATGAGATGTACCCCCTCCCCATGCAGTAGAGTCATTCCACTTCAAATCACCCAAAAAATTTAGGTTATGAAACCCACCATCTCAGAATTTGATGATACTTTGTGAAAATGTTCATTCCTACGCCCTAAGTAAAAATACAAAAAATTACAAAGATACTGCTGATACTTTTTTTTGTATGAATTTTTTTCCGATACTTCGTTTTGACCATTTCGGGCCTCGGAATCGACAACCAAATGTAGCCTGGATGACCAAAAAATTTAATTATTCGCAAACCGTTTAAGATAACACTTTCAAATTTTTATGACAAGTTTCCTATGTCTTGAACATAAAAATAACTGTGTATAGGTCACTCTAGAGTATAATACAAATTTATAAAAATTACTATATATTTAAATTTAATTTTTTCAAATTTGACCGACGTGGATTGTGAAAAACGGCTATAACTTTTTTCTCCAACCAGCTAGAACAATTATTGTTTTTGCAGAATTTTCCTTAAGCTATGACCTGTTTGAAAATATAAAGATGTTAGTGGTTTTTCTATGTACAGATATTGTAAAAAAATAATTTTATTAAAATATTAATTAACGCTAAAAATTGAGTAACATATATCTTGTATCTTAAAAAAAAAAAATACTTACAAGAGTTTTTAGTTATGAAAGCTTAATTTACCTAAGTCCTGTAGTTCATTGACAATATTAAATTACATTTTTGAAGATTATTTGATATTTCCTTAAACAAATTTAAAGCTAAAAGCTAAAAGCTTTTGAGCGGTATACTACCTTGAAATGGTTGTAACAAAATAGTTGAATGTTACTTTATTATTGGCTAATTTACAGCTTGAGTAAATTTTATGACATGAGAGATAACACACATGACATAGTTATTTTAAAGTTTTTTCCTGTTTTTATATTGCCCGGCACATCCATCCGTAAAATAGTGCACCTTTGTGACTGATGGAAAACTGTATATCAGCCATTTCATCAATTTTCTTTGTATTGGACGGCACTAACAAAAGAGACATCACGATACAAGTTGTCACTAATAAAACAGTGATTTTAAACCTTTAGTTACAAACTTCAAAACTCAAACTTCAAAATTTGGTTATAACTTCAAAGTTCTGCCAAATTATCAAAATAACTATGCATGTATGTAATCTCTCATGTCATAAAATTTACTCAAATTGTTGTCCTTCCTGACTAGTATGCCATTGGTTCAGGTTTGATTCAGCCAGCTCTAAATCCTTAGTTGTAAAGTAATAGGTAACATAGACTAAGGAATTATTTTTATCCTCCTTAGTGGATTACTATGGTAGGTAATAAGTTCTAACCTGTAAAACTTGTTTGTGGAACACCAACTGAACATACAATATTACAAAGGGGATAAAACAGGAATTTTCTCTTTTTGGCCAGTAAAATTATTTACTAGGACCATATGGGTGCATGAATAGCCTACTAGTTCACAGTGTCTTCATCTTCATCTGAAGTATTCCTCACAAGAGCAAGGTACCAAAGGCAAAATCCCAAGCTAAATCTATAAAACGTCTCAAAGAAAACCTTTCTCCTAATTATGCAGTAATACTGATGGACTTTTTTATGATTCAAAATAAAATTCAGAGCTATCACTGGTCAAGAGGCGGTTGTACACTTCATCCCGTATGTGTTTATTTGGTGAGTGAGAGGGAACAAAAGGTTTCAAATTGCTGTTTTATTAGTGATGACTTGGATCGTGATGTCTCTTTTGTTAATGTCGTCCAAAGAAAACTGATGAAATGGCTGAAAGACAGTTTACCATCAGTCACAAAGGTGCACATTGTACTGATAGATGTGCCGGGCAATATAAAAACAGGAAAAACTTTAAAAATATTTTTGAGCATGAAAATGTTTTTGGGATTTATGCTAAGCACTCCTTTTATGCCACAAGCTGTGGTAAGTCAACCTGAGATGGTCTTGGTGGTACCATAAAACGCACACATCAAAAAGCAAGCCTTCATTGAGCTGTAAAGGCAAATCAGCTTTACAACCATGGATTTAGAGCTGGCCGAATCAAATCTGAACAAATGGCTACTAGTCAGGAAGGACTTCAAAATTCTCCCAAATCAAAATAACTATGTCACGTGTGTAATCTCTTATGTCATAAAATTTACTCAAGTTGTAAATTAGCCAATAATAAGGGAACATCGAACTATTTTGTTACAACGATTTCAAGGTAGTATACCGCTCAAAAGCTTTTAGCTTTAAATTTGTTTAAGGAAATATCAAATAATCTTCAAAAATGTAATTTAATATTGTCAAAGAACTACAGGACTTAGGTAAATTAAGCTTTCATAACTGCAAACTCTTGTAGGCTAAGTATTTTTTTTTTTTTTAAGATACAAGATATATGTTACTCAATTTTTAGCGTTAATTAATATTTTAATAAAAATATTTTTTTACTATATCTGTACATAGAAAAACCACTAACATCTTTATATTTTCAAACAGGTCATAGCTTAAGGAAAATTCTGCAAAAACAATAATTGTTCTAGCTGGTTGGAGAAAAAATTTATAGCCGTTTTTCACAATCCATGTCGGTCAAATTTGAAAAAATAAATTTAAATATATAATAATTTTAATAAATTTGTATTATACTCTAGAGTGACCTATACACAGTTATTTTTATGTTCAAGACATAGGAAACTTGTCATAAAAATTTGAAAGTGTTATCTTAAATGGTTTGCGAATAATTAAATTTTTTGGTCACCCAGGCTACATTTGGTTGTCGATTCCGAGGCCTGAAATGGTCAAAACAGTATATCGGAAAAAAATTCATATAAAAAAAAGTATCAGCAGTATCTTCAAAATATTTGGTATTTTTACTTAGGGCATAGGAATGAATGTTTTCACAAAGTTTCATCAAATTCTGAAATGGTGGGTTTCAAGACCCGGGTGATTTGACGTGGAATGACTCAGTAGTATTGTGATGTACATCTTCTGTTTTGTCTTGTTTATTAATTTTGTTCATATTTTATTGCACCTTTACATGCAACTAAAATTCAGTTAACTAAAATCAATTAGCATTTTATCTTTAGCAGTATTTAAAAGGCTGGATCTATATAGCAGTTAATGTTGCAGGAAAATCTCGGCAGCGAACAAGGTCGAGCCGCAATCCCCACGGGAAAGTGAACAACGCGAGTGGAGCAGGAGCTAGCACGAGTGGAGCACCTAACGATCCAATGGACTCCATCCTGAGCAGCGCTACCGGCGTGACCACTCGGCTGCAGCGAGAACAGTTGCAAAAGCAAGAACATCCGCCTGCCCCTCTGCCCCCTCCTGCCCCCAGTGAGACTCCGTCCATAACTCCCAACCCCATCTGTGATACTGTAGAGACTAAGGACAATAATCCGTCACCGACACCGCCACTGTTAACTGTCGCTGTCACTCCCCCATTAACAATATCCCTCAACAAAACATGTGCATCAGCCCCGCCCGAACTGACGACAGCTGCAAGGTTAGTACAGATCAGTACCAGTTAGTACTAATTGTGTTTGTTATTGGTAGCTGACTCACAGTATACGAGCTAATAAGCTGACCACTTTTCCCATATTGCATGTAGGCCTACACAGCTCCCGTAGCAATAGTTAATCTAAACATTGTAGTCATGTTGATGTCCGATGACATTATCAAAACCTCTCCATGTCCCCAAAAAAGTGTTGTCTTTTACATTTAGCCAACTGATCTCTGGAATTATTATTTTTTAAATATAATATTTCTGTGGCCTTGTGCCATAAGTCAGAAAGAAATACATACAGTTAAAACGTTAGATTCCATATATCATCAAGCTAACAGTAACAAACAGCAATGATTAGTGAAGATGATATAAATGTAATTATAGCCTAAGTGTAAAAACAGATTCAAAAACAAAACAACAAAAATTCTACCTTGGCTGAATTTGTCTTTCTTTTGTTTAATTAGATTTGCTCATTTAAATAACAATGCTCATTCCCTGGACGATTTGGGTTTTGCTTCGTACATTGAGAGAGTATAGCAACATAACAACAATAAAATGCTTTAATGGTTTTTATATAACGTATAACTAACACAATTTAAAAAGTCTTAAACTTTTAAACACGTGTAAGATAAACGGTGAAAAGCATTGTGACTGGATCTCTTTGTATATTGTAATGATTTTGGTGTAATTGGAGTTTTTTCCCTGCAATTCATTAAAGTAAACGTAAAGTAAACCCTAAGAACTCTTTCTAAATCGTACAGTTTATGAAATAAGGTTCATCCTGAAATAGTAAGTGAAAATTACTTTGATTTTTTTAAGCAGTTTTTGCTGGCGTTGCTTACTTTCAGTGGTTGGTCAAACGAAAGATGGTACAGGAGTCTCATTCAGCCTCAAACTGTTTTAAAAACTACTATCCAACATTTGTTGTACTTTTTGTTTAATATTTATTGAAAATAGAGAATATTGATTCAGTTTAACCTAGAAAATATTGAAGTGTTGAAGTAAAAGGCTCAAGTTACCAACATTTCATTGAATTTCATAATCTTGCTTCTAAAACATTTTTCCTACCACTGCATGGAAATGATCACATTGCCCTACCTGTAAACATTATGCACAATAGCACATTGCCGCTCTATAGCAGGAATGGATCATTCCTGCTCACTAATCAGCTGGTTTCACAGTTGTCGTTTCTACACCGACCACAGCTGCGGATCCGGTACATTAGTTAACAACCAGTAAGCAAATAACATAACCTTAAAATACCATCGTCGCAGCAAACCTGCAGACTAAGTGAATTTCCATTTGCCTGAATTGATTTTAAATTAAATCTATTTAAATAACATTAGGTTTAACAAGTATCTTGGTTTGCTGCTACAGGGAGGCTAATAAATTGTGGTTTTAGTAAAATATTAGTAGCTTACTATAAAGTAAATACATTTTCCAAGTTTGATCAAAATATTTCCATAAACAAGCTAACTACAACATTTTACAATATTCTCCATAAGAATAACATGGGAATTTTAAATTTACAATTTTTTAAATTTTCTCTGTAACTAATAACCATACAAAAAAACTTTGGCATACTAAATTATTTGTTTTTTAAGCCCTTTAAAATGGTCTAGAGATAAATTAGGAAATTTTGTGTTTTGAGGGTCAAAAATGAGAAAAACCATTTTTTACCCCATAAAACCCCCTGTAAAACCCTGTTCCCATGGTCAGATCATACTGGTTCTCAAACTGATTCAAGTTTATCCTGCCTTACACCTTCAAACCATCAAAATCGGAGAAAAATTACTCAAGATTCACGGACGTAATGTATAAAATTTATATACATATATAAAAATTTGAACGAATAGTGTTTTTGGCCTCTAGGGACATAAAAATTAAAAAATGTATCGGTCCCGGCTCCAGGTCTTACCGTGCCACCTTTGGAAATATCTACTTCCCTATAGGGAAATTCGCTAAAACGCAAACACAATCTAAATGACTTTTTATTTACATATAAAAAGCTGTGTGCTAAAGTTAATTATGGTGGTAGGGAATATCTTGTGTGTATTACGAGCACAAACAAACATTGCCGCTCTCGAAATGTATGGCCCCACTCAACTGAAGCTTCATGCGGCCATCTTACAGTTCTTAAACGTTTTACAGTCTGTATTTTCATGGAGGTCTTGTACATTTTTGGTTAGCTTATTATACAAGGTGTTTTTAAATACAGAGGAGTCTGTTTTATGCAACCTATTTCTGGGTGCTTAAGAGATGTTTGGAACAAGTCTCGTATATGTGGTCCCCGTAAAAAAATCCCCACACACTAACTAGATCCACATTTGCCTTTGTATGAATTTAAAATATACAAACTATCAACAGAAAGTATTTTAAGGTTCTTAAAAGTAGGCATATAATCTTCATACTTCCCCATAGGGCCATATCTCTACGTCTTATAATACCATAACTCATGTGAAATTCAAAGAGGCTATAAAGCATGCCTGCCTTAGGTCAGGGACACTTGTCGGCAAAATCGGAGCCGGCAAAATTTGAAATACACAGGAAGGCATGGGAAAAGACACACTGCTCTGGTGCGGCGGGAATATGCCCTGGCGAAACTGTCGGATATTCTCTACTTCGCCGGACCGGCTGCTTTACTTTAATAATACTTTTCAATGAAATGGCGACTATACAAAATAGGTATTTTAAAACAAGTATGAATGGAGATGAGTGTAGGATGAGTGGTGCAATCTTGTAGTCTTGTTAGTGACTAAGGACGACATATTCCTTAGACACAGCTGTTAATTAATGGCCCATACAGCTAATGGCAACTAAGGGACTTGCAGTTTATAGTAGAATTCAAACCACATTTTTGCCTTGGTATATACGAATTGGTCTAATACAAAATAGGATAGCACTGTGGATAGTTGTAGTATTTACTCGTGTGGATGTTAATCCACACCAGGGAGTATCACATCCACAGTGCATGCCTATAAATATCCACAATTCGTGACCTCCTAGTAGCTGGATTACAGGATGACGCCACCCGTCCCAGTCATGCTCTGCAGGCCCGCAGGTAGCCGGCCATTGTACAAATGTAGAGCACACGTCCCGGCGAAACAGCCGGACCTGCCCCTGCCACTCCTCCACAAATAATTTATGTCATATAGGCTATAAATTATGAAGCTTTATTACCTTAATATTACTGATAGCATCTCTTGTGTATGGATATAGTTTCTCATATTAGTGTCTTGTCCCTGTATTATAACTCTTATCTTGAAGAAATGCTTGTCGAATATAGTCACGGACATACAGAACTAATAAAAAAAATGTTTTGGTTATTCCTGAGCTGAAAAAATAAAGTTTAAAATAAAATGCTCCATGAAGCTGCCTTTTTTCTAGAATGGGATGGACTCAAATACTGAAACCCCCAAATACTAACCCAAATACGGTGGTGGAGCAAACATAGCATAGCCTATTTCTTCAGGGTTGACAGTACCATTTCAAACACATGATTAATATTCCAAGTTTATTGCACTCTATTTATTATCGCCGGTTCCGGCAGGACCACCAGCCGGCGATTTTGCCAGCAAGTGTGTCACTGGCCTTATACCGCCCAAGTCCAGTGAACCACTGAGTTTGTTCAAAGCAAATACCCCACTGCTCAACTTTTTTTGAAGACCTATTAAATGGGGAAGCCAATTGAGTTTGGGATCCAGGTAGACACCAAAAGAACTAGTGTTGGAAAAGTGGCATCAACATGATCCATGTCTCTCAAACTAAAATTGCGATAGATGTTCTCTGCATTTACTTTCAATTCTTTTTTAGACAGCCAATTTTGAACAACTTTTTTTACAATTTTTTGATTCAGTCAATACCAGTCAGGATGTAAATTGTATTTGTTAACATTTATTATAGTTGTGTCATCATCATATAGGAGGACAGTGGCAGGAACATTATTCTTTTCCGTTTATATTATAGTAGCTAAACTTATCCAGTAGGATAGTGTGAGAAACCTTGTCAAATGTTATACTCAGATTATAAAAAAGTAAATGAGGCTAAACATTTTTACTCAAAAGCATTCAAAATATAGTTTATTAGCTGAATCATTGTATGTGTTTGCAACGTATATTTCCTGGGGGGGGGGGGGGGGGAATAGTGTCACAAACATTGCCTACAATTGCTGAGTAAAATTCTAGGGTCTGTGATAAGGGAAACCACTAGACTAAAAGTCGGATCTAACCGGTATACGTCTGTCTCATACACGGGCACTGTGAACAAGTAAAAACAAGTCACCAAACAATGGTGCACTACTGTCGGGGAAAAAAGTTTATACACTCGAGTTTGGAGCTCTACAGAAAAGTGACCAACTTAGAAAAACATGTAGGGTATTGGGGAGAAAGGGATTGACTTGATCTTTTTCCTCCAATGTTATTTTGGTTCTTCCTTTTTACTTAAGTTTCAAGAACTGCCTTTTGAGACTTTAGTTTCTTTATTTGCCTGATGTAGATCCTTATTCAAAGTTTTAACATTGACTATCGGATACTGAAGCCACCAACCACCTCACCACACCACCACCACTCAACCAGCCATTTTTTTTATTAAAAAAGAATGTAGTTGTGTGAGCCAGTCACAGAATGCTCTAGTGTCAAAAAGTCTATTTTATACCTTATTTTTTGTTGCTGACCAGGTTGATGGGTCATAACAGTTGCTCATCATAAGTCATTCTCTAAGTTTGACTTGGTTAAAAAGATTGTGTATTTGGCAGAATTTAGTAATTTAGATCAGCGCAATCTGTAGGTGGCTCACATCAATTACGATGATTTTGATAAAAAAGCTGGCTGCAAATTTAACATGGGGATGGAATGTCTAATTGTATTGATAGTCAAAGGTTTTAAATATTTCAATTTGAGTTTCCAATCCCTGAATTATTATTTTTTTATTCCTAGATAGTTATACAATCACTTTAAAGTGGCCAATAATCCACAGGTCCTGTGTTACCAAAGTTGTTACCTGATAGAGTTTGTTCCATATTTCCAAAGCCCATAACAAATTTAATCTTTATCTTAATATTCTTAATATTTTATCCAATCCCACGCTATTAACTTTTGTCGTCTGATTGCTCTTTGGGTCGTGCATTCGAAGCACCATTGGTTATCAGACGTTGGCATTAGCTTTGGAATGTCACATCCAAAGAACAAGTTGTAATTTGTAGCCGGATTAAATTCCCTACTTTTTAAAATCTTTATTGGCCATGGTGGAAGATTACATATGTGTAATCCTTCTACTGTACACTTTTTTCACTCAACATTTCAATCTGTTTTAATTTTACTCAACCAAAGCTGTTTAAACTCAAGTCTGTGCTGAATTTTTGGTATTTTCAGCCCTAGGCCAAATTAAACTGAACTGCATTTGGAAATTGGAAAGAAATCCCTAAAAAGTATGATTTCCCTAAGTAATTAAAAACACCTTGAATTTACAAAATTAAACTAAAGAAAATAATTTAAAAACCCATCGAATAGTTACCATATTAATTAAAATTGAACCGACGATTTTATTGTACTTTTTCAAGCAAACGTGACACAGACTTTTCATATAAATCTGTTTGATTTAGAAGACAGAGCAATAATGTTAAGATGGAATAAGGGTAGTTAATACATTTATCCATTTAAACTGATTGAATTCCAATCAATTGATCAAATATTGAAATTGATCATTGGATTGGCTCTCTTTGGCCACATCTTCTCTCTATCGTTATCAAATGTCTTTTACTGGCTTTCATTGTACCACTTGCCATTTCTTTTAGTTGTCTTTTCACTCCAAAACATAGTTTTTAATAGTTTGATTGGTTAGTTATAAGTATTTTAAAAATGTTCAATATTTTTAATTTCATTCAAAGTATTAGAATGAATGTAACCCAACATGAAATGTACTAGGGATAGATATTCCAAATTTGGTTCTATGTTTTTTATTCATTCAATATATTTTCTTACAGTTCTTTCAAACCAGCAAAATTATAAAAAATGATACCGGTATTCAAAATTGTCCTTAAAAGCATTGTTAAACAGCAAAATAAGTTTATGGTCTAAGTGACAAATTAATGTAAGTATCCTAAATAATGGTGGAAATGCTTTTTCTGATTGTGGATAATTTATGTAAAAACCAAAGCCATATAAATATTCAACTGAATGCTGTTAAACTGGTTCAATGTCGTCGGAGATACAGTACCAGAATATCAAAGGATTAATTGGAAGGGTGAATAGACATTCTTTTACAAATATAAAATCATAGATATCAAAGAACATTGTATATAAACTTAAATTAAGGAAAGGACCCAATGGTACTGTCACTCAGGTGAACTGAGAACTTAGGCTTATTTTGAGTATTTATCTCCGTTCTAATGACTGTTAATGTGTTCAAATTTAATTTGATTATTTTTCTCATTGAGATTTATATTGTAATTATTACTATATAACATCATGAACAAATATCTTTTTGAACAAAACCAAGATAAATAAAGCAAAAATAAATTGATCTCAAACCCCATTCTAATTAAGAGAAGGTTTATTTTAGTTTTATTATTGTTTATTAGTAAGTATTATCAGCAAATTATTTTCATTGTATTGTTCAGTAAATGAAAAATGTTCCATAAAGAATTAATTTGTCATTTTTAATACAAATACAATGTTGACTGTTTAAAGTTATTATGAAATCAAAGCTAAAAGATATTTGATGTAAGGATGAATGAATTTATACATAAAATCAATTGGTCGCATAGAGTTGGCTCAAAAAGTTATTGACGGTAGACACCAAAGCTCTTAATGGAATTGATATGCTAATAAATGTTTATTTAGTTTTGGTTCAGAAGGACCTAGTGTTAATTTTAACTGATTTTTGTTGTAAAAATGTTCATTATCTCATTTATATATTTCATAGTGTAATACCTCAATTCCCTTTCTCAATTATTTTATTAAGTGAATTGTATTTGCATATATTTTTCATCCATTTTCTGTCTAAATTTAATATGCAAATTTGTTCTATCCTGAAACACAGCTAAAAAACGTATTTAGGTGTAAATCCAATTTGTTGTTAGAATAAATTATATAAATATTATTTAAAAGCTACAATTGACTGTGTCATAAAAATAATTATTGCTAGATTTTATTTGTACTATAATCAGTATTTTGTTGCAGTGAAATAAAACTGGACAACAAGAAGAAGGAGAGGAGGAAAGAGGATAAGAAAAAGAAGGAAGAAGAGCTCGGAGAAACAACGGACGAAGAACTTCATGATCCTCAGGGTGAGTACTGATTTTTGGACTTGCTTTTGCAGTGTTTCCACAGACCCTGATAGTCTGCATTGACAAGGGAACCTCTTTAAATGGACTTTGTTGTAAAATAAAGTCTGACCTTGATATAACGAATTGCTTGATATTACTGATACTGATGATACATGGGGGGAAGATTATACTGAGGCCTGTAAGATCTATCCTGTCCCCCAAAGTAGTCTCCAGTATTTGCCAAGAGAACCCACTCCAATCCTAACTCATTAATGAAGTTAAGCAACAGTTGGTGTTCTAACTGCGGAAAATCTTCAACTGTTACTTGGTGCATACCCAAGCTCTTGGCTCTCTTTCGCCCAACTGCATCACATTCAGCCAATAAATGTCTGGGTGTTTCTTCCCCTGATTGGCAGAATCGGCAGTCACTTTACTGACGATGTTCATTTTTGTCAGATCCTACAATGTCCAGTTAGAAAATCTGTTAACATTCTCAAACTGTTCTTATTCAGCTTGATCATGGTCTCAGACCTTCTTGCGTTGTATCCTCCAAGCAATTCCTTAGCTTACCGACATCCTTGACTAGAAGTCCAGCCTTTAGCTCTGGTAACATTTTCGTCTTCGTTGAGCTTTTTTTTTTGAAGAACGAGTCTTTGAGTGCACACCCTGGTTCTGGCCCTAGGAGGGGGGTAGCTGCCCCTGATGTCCAGGTACCCAAAGGAGTGATAACTTGTTTTTCTTTCCCAACAGGTTCAGACTTTGCCGGCAATTCCATACTATCTTAGAGCTGATAACTGATGAGCTCAGTGCTCCAATGGCCCAAATACCCCTACTCCGATTCCCTCATTTGTCTTTGAGCCATCAGTATACCACCTGATGACATGATTCCCAAATGATTTGAGGGGGTTTCCATCCCAGCCAAGTTTATTCCCTAGCTCAACAACAAAGTTATTTTTGAAGTGTACTTCCTTACCCTAGAATCCCTTGGAAGGTACATCAGATCCCTGGCGGGAAAAACTCACCACTAACCATGGAGGAAATGTTTGTGCCATTCTTCTCCATTCTAAGTAGAGTCTCCCTTGCTATTCTCTCTACCATAATGTGTAGAGGTGTCAGATTCAAAATCACTTCTATGGCCGCAGTTGGACAGTATCTCATAGCTCCTGTGATGATAATGCAGGCCAGCCTCTGTACTCTCTCCAGGGCTTTCCTTGTTGTTTCCATCTTGGTCCTGCTATCCCAAGCTACACACCCATATTTCATGATTGGTCTCCCCTAAAGTATACACATGCTTTTTAGTATGTATGGGTCTAGAGCCCCACATCTTCCTAGCCATAATCTGCATACCATCAGGACATTGGCTTTGTTGGTCACATTCCCTATGTGTCTGTTCCACAGTAGTTTCTTGTCCAGGACTAGCCCCAGAAACTTCACTTCTGATTTCCATTCAAGCTCCTCCGCCTCAAGCTTGATGGTTCTCAGGTGGGCAAGATTTCTCTTCCTTGTGAATGGGACAATTTAGCTTTTGTTCGGATTAACCGATAACCCAGCGGACTTGCACCATTCCTTGGTTCAATTTATAACTCTCAATTTTCAAACTTCTCTCTTGCAATGATGACCACGAATACTAGAAAAATACCGGTATGGATCAAAAACATAAACAAATGATGTTTTTGGCCTGAAAGTAAACAAAAACCTTATACTAATAGCATTAATTAACATATGTTTTTGTTTACTTTCGGGCCAAAACCGTCATTTGTTTATGTATATGATCCATACCGGGTCTTTTCTAGTATTCGTGAATTATGACTATATCATCTGCAAATCCGATACATCACAATCCCTTTCTAGTTAACTTTCCAAGAAGTTTATCGACCACCAGACTCCAAAGAATCCTTGATATTATAATTTTTTTTATACCTAGAACTCTTTATAAGACACAGTGTATATTTTACATCTACGTAACGACCACAAATTTTCGAAGATCACGGCTAAAATGAGACACCTCTAACAAATTTATCATTGTCAGAACCTCAACATAGCGAATTTAACCTCTACTCAACAAATTGGCTGTGTCTTTCCCTTGTATAAAAAAAAAAAAATTTAATTGTGATATCAATGGAAATCTTTGTTTACGCAGTATTACAGTGTTTTTATATCGGTTGTCATATTTTCCCTATACCATACCATGTTGAATTAACTGTGGTTTTCACTATCCGTGGTCTCCCTCCTTCTTATTACCCCGCGGGTAATCGAGGTTCTACTTTACAATGCCAATACTGAACTTTGAAATATTGTAGCCTATGCTACTTATTTGTGTTTTAATGAGGTTGAATTTTGACCTATATTGACCCATGAGAAATCCCTACAAAAATATCCTCAATATAACTACAGTAGAGTCCCGCAAACTCGGCACTCGATAACCCGGCAGTCTGGATAACTCGGCCATCACCTGGCTCAGAAAATTAGTGATTTTTTGACTCAAGCCAGCTCAAGTCAAATCATTAGCAACTCATACCAAGGATTTGTTGTACTATACAGGGTGAGTTTCTACTAAGTGCGTTAATTTTTACCAGTTATTCTACTCACTAAAAGGAACAAAAAATGACAAACAAAAACTTTCCATCCCCACTCGTTATGCTGTAATGGCCGATTATGTGAATTTTTAAAATTACCTGTAGTAGCTTCACTAAAACGAGCATAGAAATTAAGCCAATACACGTACAGCATAATAACTTATACCAATACAAAGAGCGTTAAATTTCCTACAAAACCATTGCAACACCTTTAACATACAACCATATTTTCACCGTTGTATGTCTCACATAACATAAAAAAAAGAAGTTTCAAAATTAATTCTTTACAACTTCAAAGTGGTTTTACAACCATACATACTAATGTGATGTTTTGTCAAATTACGTAAAAAACTTTCCCATTTCATGCCCTTTAAAATGATGTAACCCATAAGGTTATTGCTGTATTAAAAGTTCGAAAAATTAGGTCAAAACCGCGTCAAGGTCAGAGTTTTCGGAATCAAAACATTGAACCAAATGTAATACAGTATCTGTTAATTTCTTTGCTATCTTATAATCAGCTGACATCTGATCAGCTGGGTGTTAAATATAAAAATTGAGTTTCCATGTTTTCAGAATGGATGGTGGTAAAATTTGAGACATTGCTAAGTCTTAGTGTACAGTTGTAGAAATTTGAGAGCTTTTAAAAATTGGCCAAAACTTCTGTGCACACGGACGGGTCACTACTAGCCGCACTAAAACATACGGGTGCCAGTTATTGGCAGTGCTGGGGGTAGGGGTGAGTGAGTTACGTTGGGTAGCAAGACACAAATGTTTTCACAAAAGTACCTCCACCACCCACTTCCCCAAGACCCGACCAGTTATTCACAGACATTTTGGCCAAAATTTACTAAATAGCCTTACTTCATGATGACTCTCATCATAAGAGATGTTTTATAAAATTACCAAAAAACACTTTCTTCTCTTAACCCCACGCCCATCTGTACATAGACTTTTAGCTTTAACTGTATAGATAAGTGTGATGGCTTCATGTATGGTAGTTTATGCACACAGTTATATTTCTTCTAAATTGAATTTTATTGGTCATAAGAAAAAAGTTAAGTATGGGTTAGGAATATTTTAAGAAAGGTGTTTTTGGAACCTTGTAAAGAGTTTCTTACCTGATTGTCAAGGTGTTGTATAATATTTGTGATGGTTAAATTTACCTGAAGATATCAAAGTGGTGTAATCCCCAAAACTGAAGACGGGAATATCTGCATTTAAATTCAGTAAGCAATATTGACATGTACTCAGAAGTCACTCAGAGTACATTATTAAATTTAAAATGTCTCCTGGTTTGACCCACTAAGCTGTAAATTATCTGATTATGAAAGAAGCTCTCAATGAAAACATAACTATTTGTTAAATACAGACATTTAATGAGAGATTATCACGACATGAATTTATGAAACATTTCAACCAGCATGCATAGAATAATTATTAAGCTCTCCATACTCTATTATGCATTTCAAAGAAACCGTTTTTTGTAGGACTGATCCATTTTTCTATTCCACTGGTTTGTGAGCCTAGGAATCCCAAGTTTGTTCTCTGCATCTTTTTGTCACCAGTTTTCACCCAGCACTATTGCTATAAAATTGCTATAATATTGCTACACAATGCTATAAAATAATTAGCAAACGGGTCACAAAATATATAAAATCCAAAATGTCCAAAATTTGAAACAAAACAGTATCCTTATTCAAAATCTTAAATCAAACCATTAAGTCAGAGGGTAAATGTAATTAGCAAATTTTATCATAAAACTAACTATGATGGCATTGGAATTAGTTTAAAAAGAGCAATTTCAGAATTTTGATCATGACAAAGGAAATTGAATATCACAATAAGTGCATATCATTATTGTAAAATCATGGTCTTTGAATGATAATTGTGTCTAAAAAGGATGATCATTATCCAATGTTTGGCCCTGATGCAAAGTGCAATCTTTAGGGTGACTTTTTAAATTTCACTGAGCAGAAGCCAAGTAGTCCTAAAGATGGCACTCTACATCAAGGATGAAACGGAGGATGATTTTCCTGTTTCCAAACTTAATCCTGCTTGTCCATGAATATTGTTTTACTTTTTTCTGGCCTAGTTTGAATTTAGTATAAATAAAAGGAAATAGTGGATATTTAAAGTAATGGTAAAAATCTCAATATCATTTAATTGCTCTTTTTTTGCTTAAATTATCAGCATCTTAAAAATAGTGCAATTAATTATATAAATGGCATAGATAAAAAAGTTTATCTTTTCCATTTTGAAAGGAACATCACTCTGGGACACCAATTATTGAAGGGAAATGTTTAACAGCCCAATAAACCAACATATGAATGTAATCACTAATTCTTAATAACCAATTTGTAGTCATTGAAACGAAATCCTGTTAGGCCTTTTGCCCCAACTGTTTCCCTGCCTTTGACAATACCGAAGATCAGTACAGAACTGCTCCCTGATTTGTCCTAAGCATCTGATTTGTCCAGAAGTACTAGGTATTCTGTGGCTCTTATGTTTGAACGAATCCAAACCTTTTCGCATTATTACTTCTACAATCAGCGCATCATTAGGGGTTTTAGCTTGCAGCCGTGTCCTGCCCAATGACACTGCAGCAATCGTGTGAATGAATAAAAAAAGAATTTACAAATTACATATTATTCAAATATAAACTAAAAATGTATACCTTTTACATACAAAATATGCTAAACCATATTTACAGGAAGATCTAGATAACTAATGTAACTGTAACTAATTCCCAGATATAACTCCTAAGAAATGATTTCAAATTTATCTTTATTAGCAGTGGTGACTGGTGGGTCAAAGTAGTAAGAGGGCACATCAATAGCTTTGTTCATTGTTTTCTTCATCATCCCTTTATTCATCATTAATTGTCCTCACCACTTGCATACATTGCAGAAATATTTTTAACAGAATTCATAAATCATTAGCATCACTGAACAACACTTCTAGAGAAACAATAGTGTATTAATTATTACCTCACATACTGGCGGCATGATGAATATAACCTCTATGAATCCCTAGATACTGCAATCACTTATTTGACTGATCATATTGTTGTGTTGACGATCACAGTCACTTAAGTTGTAGGTTCCCTTACTAAATAATTATATGTTAAAAGAAAAATTATACACTCTTTAGTATATGACAACTATTTCTGTGATCACGACCTCAATTCATGTAAAGCCTTATGATTATTTGTGACATGTTCACCTCTTAAAAACACTAAATAGGTTTTTATACCATCTGATTGTTGTGTTCTACATTTGGTTCATTGAGTATGTTGCAACAAAATTTACCTAGGATTTATTAAAAGTGGTTAAGTTTAGCTAAGCAATTGAATAATAGTAAGGTTATAACATTAGTTAATTTTGATATGTGCATGTGTTTTTAGTGGTCTCAATGGATTAGATTTTACGCTCAAAATATCATGAGACTCAATAGCCGATTGCAGTGTAAATTAATGTTTCAAGTGTTGTTAGACGTATTTTAATTTACTCTCCGTAAATTTAATTACAGGCCCATGTTGGTTAGAATGTTATTTTGAGTTTAAATTGACATGAAACGCCAAGAACACAATTAATATGGCAAACGTGAAACGTAACGTGACAATCGGTAGTTGAAGTATTATTTTGTAATAATCTATAATTCCATCTTTTGATCGGTCTTAAAAAGTGTGCTGATTAAATATTTCACAACCATAAACTAATTTTTACGTGTTTTGTACACACAATGTAAAATTATCAGATTCTTGTCATTCGCCGATTGGGTCTGATGATGATTGGAGGTGTCTAATCGAAATCGATCACCACGCATCATCTTTTATGTATATTTACCGTCTTGAGAGTAACAGTATAAGCGTAAATATATGTTTGAAGTGTTATAAGACGTTTCTTTTATTTACTTTCCGTAAATGATCAGATGTAAGCGTACCATTTGGTTCTTGTAATGAACCGAATGTACCAATTGGGATCTTAAATTAGTTTACTGTAGTGAATATGAAATATTTTCCGCTGCAACTCATTCTTCACATGTTATGTTTTTATTGTTACATTTTGGTTTATTGAACTGAGCAGCAATATTTGGGTTAAGGTGCGGGTATCGGAGTTTTCAATTACATCTAGTTCTGATTTAGTCCAGCATTAAATGGGGTTCGGAGATTAAGTTATTCAGAATAAAGTAAATTAGAGAATTTATTTAATTTCTATATTAGCCTAGTAGTTTCCCCCAGTCAGTTAAGTATTCAGCTCAATAAAAAAAAAGTAATAGTATAGTAAAGTAAGTAGTTGTTAAGTATAGGCCTACTTTAAAATTGTGCAGTGTAACATTTATTTTGCCAGTTTGAAAAGAGCACTCAACAAAAGTAATCCACGCTCATTTTAAATGGCCAAAAAGTTCAAATTATAAAATAATATAACCACGGTATCCCGAGATTGTCTTAGACAAATCCCGAAATCCCGGGATTGGGTTAAATCTCCGGGATCGAAACCCTTGTGTGTTATTAACCTCCATATGACATTTGTTTACGATGTCTCATTACTTAATTCATTGATACAAAAAATGTATTGTCCAATCCCCTTAAAATGATTAAAACAATTACCTTTTATAGTTTAAATAAACTATCACAATCTAAATTAATTTTCCTCTTAATTAAAACCTGTATTAACTTCATTCAATCCATTGGTCCAATAAGTGGCGTCTGGGTAAATTGGTTACTCATCAAACAAATAGACATAAGTTGTGTTTGTGATTGGTATGAAAGAGTTAAGTTGCTGACTGAATGTTAACAACCAATCCAAATATGTGTTTGTAGAACAATACGACCGCTACTCGTTTGGTCAAACACTCAAACACCAAACATGATAACCAAAAAACACCGCATCATCTGTTTTTACCTGCCGCTGTTCCTTAATAATTTTACCAGCATATTAATTATGCAATTTGCTTTAAAAATAGAGAATCGATATTGTTGATGAAAAAACTACGCAAATGTGATTTGTTATTTGTGCCAGAAACGCTAATTGGCCGATCGAAACTATGTAGCTCATAATAAATCTCTTAACTCTTGATTGGTTTAATTAGTCATTAAATACTTGTGATTTTTTGGTACAAGCTTTTTTCCGTTTATTTAATCTTCAGAACTGTGACTGATTAATAATGTATTTTGTTTTATTCCCTTTACCTGTTGACAAAGATACTGCTTAAAATGAGCAAACTACAACGCACATTTTTTCTTAAACCTTATCATTACCTGTAAATAACTTATTCTCTTTGCCACTTTACTGTAACCAACTGCCAAGAATTAATAATGATGTTTATAAAATAATGTTTTTTATTTGGATGGAAATCTTTTTGAATTCTTCGGGATTTAAAATAAAAAGTGTATAAAAAGTATCTTGCTAAATCCCTTCCAGTCATCCAAGGGGTTACATGGTAGCGATGGTAGCTAAGAAAAAAGCCGTTTGTAGACCACTTTTGAAAAGATTCGAGATTTTAACAGTCTCGAGCCTGTACATTTTTGAAATGATTAAGCTATTAATTAATAATATAGCCAGTTTCAAAAAGTTTCGAATGTTGTTCTAGATTGCCATTATTTTTTGACAATATTTAATTCCCTCTACAAAACAAATCCTTTAACATAATGTACAATCTATATTTCAATTGGAAAGTAGATTTAGTCTGTATCCACTAAATTGAGAGAGGCTGGGCGGGCGTAGAATCATAATAGAGGCGTCTAATGAAAGGTCCTTGGTCTGTAGATGTTTCATCAAAAGATAAATAATGGTAGTTCCCTTAGGGTTCTGCCTCAGTGGCCTTTAAAGTTCCATTCCCATGCTATCCTTATAGGGAAAAGAATTGTCTAGATTGTGATCAGCTGAATAATTTTACATTTATTATTACTTGAAACAGCTGTCAACATTTTTAAATTGCAGTTTAAGAAACTCGTCTATAAACATTTGCTAAATTTGTTGAAACTAAAGATTTACATTATTTTTGTGATTTTAATAGTTATTTGTGCAACTAGTGAGCAAAGTGAGCAATTGACTCACTCGAGAGAAATACTTACTCACGAGCCGTAGGCGAGTGAGGAATGGTTTCTCGAGTGAGGCAATTATTGCACTTTGCACTCGAGTTGCACATTATATTTTTCCTACAGTTACCATAAAACAAATAAATTGGTAAAGAAACGTAACATATTTTTACACAGAATCAAACTTTTAATATGACACTTAATGATACAACAGTACAACAGCTGACCAGCTGATTTACAGCCAGTGCTGCCAACGTATTTCGCGCGCATACGACCTTGTCTGCATACGCGCTCACTATTTCGTGCCTTCACGTTGCAAATCTGGAGTGAGACAAAGTAATTGGAGTGAGACAATGTTGACATTGTCTCACTGATGAGCAAATTGGCCACTTTGCTTTCTCAAATCAGTGAGGAACATGTACATTGTTAGGTAACTGTGGGAAAAATTGATTTTTACACTATAATTTATGAATAGGTTTATGAGATTGTCAAACATGATTTTGATCATTGGAAAGAATATTCTATTGTGTTTTACAATAAATAATCATACAATTGCAGAAGAGTTTTTTGCTGGTATGAACTGTTTAATTATTTTTAATCAAAGTTTATATTCATGGAGATACATGTTCAGAATTTGGAAATGAAAGTAACCAAGCTGAAAGATGAAGTGCATTTTTTTCACGGTGTTACTATATATAGCCTAAATTCAGTTTGATGAAAACATAAGAGATACTAATGAGAACTGAAACTCTTACTTACATTAACAGTAAACGTTGTGCCAGGTTTACTAGTGCTACTCCACAAAAACAGTAAAAAAATATTTTAAAACTAGATTGATCAGCTGCCTCAAAACACCTGGAAAGTCATCCAGAGACTCTTAATCAATTAGCGTTACACAATTGTTGTTAACACTTAGCAAAAGAACAATATCACAAAAAGGCATTTAATAAACCAACATAAAACTGTCTTCATGTTAATATCTTATCCTCCTGTAGTGTATTCATTTATTTTTAACCTACATCAATTTATAACTTGATTGTCACAGTGTTGCCTATATATATTTATCAGTACTTGAATTTGAACCGAACAAAAACAAATGATTTATTAAAGAAGAATTCTACATATACAAGCCACCATAAAAAAGATCCTGGCAATCCACTCAACACAATGAAAAAAAAAAAAAAACAACTTAATGCCGTATATGAAAAATTTGATATAATAATTAAAAAGAAATCTGTTTGTTTAGTATTTATTCATAACTTAACTGTGATCATGGCCTAAGAGCCGAAACATGTTAGTTTTTCAATAAAATATTAACTTCAAGGGTACTAATGTTTAATTCATTTATTAATATATATATATTTATATTATTCCTTATTTGAAAAACAAAACAAACTTTAAAATAGCTTTTGTAATAATAGATACAACGACTTTAACAACTATTGTTCCACCTATTTTGAAGTTTAATTACAAATGTATTAGCACAAATTAATGGAAGGTTTAGTCTAGTGGGAGAATTATTTATTTGCCTCAAAGAAGGCCTTAATCCAGGATAATAACAACACAGATAACAATTATTCAATTATTTCAGTCTTACCAAAGGGCAGTAGAGATGTAAACCCCCAAAGGAGTTTATTTGGTCGTAATCCCATTAAAAAGCTCAAACAAATTGGATCTAGAATCCAACTGCTTCATGAATAATTAATTTTTAATCTTTTTACTAGAGTGCTCTTCACTTTTAAGGCATTTGTCCTTCTAAAAATGAAGAATCTGTTCTTAAACAAGAAATCTGAGATATTTAAATCAGGACATTCTTTTCTTATGTTTATTCACTCTTTAGATATTTGTTATACTGTAGATTTTTAGTTCCTACAATAAAAAGTTATACAGTTAATTTCCATTTGGGAAAGTGTCATACTTCGGCATATTTATCAAGAACAAACAATAATTTGTTTATCACATAGAAGAGTTAGTTTTATAGAAAGTAATAATATCATCAATAATATGACGGGTAATTTACAGAACTTGTCTATTGAAAAATCCCAACAAGTTCTCCTTTTTAAAAATTAACCTAAACACATAGAATAGCCATTTTTACTTTTTTTGGTTTGCGTAGCCTATGTAAAACCTTAAACACCTTATAGGCTAATTACTTTTTAATAAAATATAATTATTTTTTTTTATTAAAAGATTATTAACCGTTTTTAAACATGCTTAAAAATAAGAAATTAAACTCATCAAAACTTATATTATTTTATTAGGATTTTGTAAAAATAAATAACAATTCAAATTCATTTATATTTCCCAAACATAGTTATTTTAATGACAAATTTATTTAGGAATTAATTAAATGAATGTTGTTTTTGAAACTTGTTTATTTTTTACAATTGTTAATTTCCCCATCTTAATAAAAAATGTCCAAAGTTAGATGTACATACACTGGTAGGTGTGATCAGACGCTAGGCTTTTGCAGTGTGTGTATTTCCAGCATTAGACAAAAGCAATGACGATGGCATTACCAAAGACTTAGAGGGCGAGGGTTAGTTCAAATTGTCTCCTCAAACAAAAAAATTAATATCTCGCTATAAGATTCATTTTACAGCTAAATATACTCTTTCCAGTTGGGATTTTGATCAAATCTTTAATTACCGGTATTGATTATTTTATAATGGAAAGACTAAGTAAATTATAAAGTAAAATTATCCCTCTTAAAATTAACTGAAGCTCGAATTGAGTAATAACATGATAAAGTTTATGTCTTATTCCTGTGTGTTCCAATGATGTAGTCGTAAATCTTCCAGTGCGGGATTTTGGGAAAAAGCAGAGTGGAGAGGCTTCTAAGTTTTAGCTAATCACAATTTTAATAGTTGCTCTGCTTAATTATGCTTACTATGATTATTATCATGGAAAACAACACAGCGTAGATAATCTATTATTAAAGCAAAGTACAGACTGTGTAGTTAACCGGCAGCAAATTATAACTAAACAAGTGTTAATGAGAGGTGAATTCCCAGTGTTTGGTGAATGTAATTGTCTGTGTAGAATGTTTTAGTTCCTGGACTATGAGGGTTTATGTGGGATACAAATATTGTTTACCGTCAGTTAACTAGTTTATATATTCAAATTACTATTTGTGTTTACCATACGTGATTTAAATGTAGTCAAAGTAAAGCTTCTGTTCATGCATGCAATTTTTTAGTTGTCTGTACCAACTATACTCCGTTCACAAAATTTAGGCGGGTTTAGAGGAAGAAATCTATCCCCTCCCCTGATGATCCTACCTTTAAAACAATAACCCAACAGCTGAGGTTTGCCAAAACGCCAATCAGCTGCATCATAGATTAAGCAAGAAAAAAGTGGTGGAGAAACTTCCCATCAAACCATGTAATTTTGTGAACGGACTATAACAAATTTGATTTTGTTTAGTTTAAAAATTAATGATTGAAGTTATATTCATAATCTATAAAACACTTTTGAATAGTGAAATATGGGATTTCTTATTTTTGGCTTAAATAGATTTTAGCGGAATCATATTGTCAAACCTAACTGTCATAACATTAAAGCCTAAGGATTAAAAAAAATAAAGTAATAAACATAGAATATATACATAGGGGTGTTTATGTGTGTTATATGAAGAAAATACAGTAGACTTTTGATAATTCGAAATTGGTGGGCCAAGCAAACAAATTTGAACCATCAAAAGTTATAAATAATTAGGTTAGATTTTTTGGAAAATTAAAAAAAACTATTTGAAGTACAAAGTTTTTTATTTTTTTTATAATGAATTATGTAAGCTACTGAACGTTACAATTAAACAGCTTATTTTAGTTACTACTTCAACAACAGCTTATTTTTTACTTTGTTACAAAAATGTTTTTTATTTATGTTTGCTTTTTTATTGATTCTTGGCATCAATGGCCTTAAGATGTTATGCAAAATTCATGTTAAAACTTCAAATTAAAACTTTCAAATGTTATTTTTCACTAAACATGAACATAAAGTTATTTAATACCATTTATAGTGCTCCTTTAGCAATCACTATTGGTATTGGTAGTACAGTACTCACTATTGGTATATTATTAATGATGAACAATAGACACTTATGGAAGGGAGCAATCTACTATTTAGTGAAGTCGAATTTCGCCAGCAAGCACCCAGATTCAACAAATTTTTAATATCATAAATGAGTTGGAGGGGATGTTTAGAAAGGGGTGAAGAAAAACTCATGTAGAAATTGATATTGATTGAACAAACCATTGATATAATGTAAAATTGGCTTTTTAAAGTTTAACATCCCCGAGACAACTTGCTTGCTGTTATTTGTAGAAGTAAGTTTATATTACCTTAGGGGGGGGGCGGTCCAGGCTTCAGACATAAATTTTTTTTAGTTTTTAGGTTTACATGTACAGTACATTGAATGGGTTTAAAAAGTATAGTTTTCATCATTATAATCACTCAATGTCCTGTAGGCCTACGCACAATTTTAAGAATCTTTTTGTAGTAAAATGTAATGCATTTGAAAATTTGATGTAATTCCTAAAGTAATTGATCAATTTTTTCAACTAGGTGTCATTTTTTTGCTATTACTACTTACTAAACTCCTGTGTATTACTTTGTATTTAGAATAATTAGTGTGCACTGTATAAAAGTTTTTAAATAAACAAAAGAATAATTTTATGTAGTTTTAATATAATAAAATAAATTGAAAGAAAAAATATTTAACCTAAGTTGATAGTTATACCCAAAAGTTTGTAAATACAATGAAGAACATCTTGTAAAAGTTTCAACTTGATAGTGAAATATTTGGCTGAATAATGTATACAGTATTACATTTTCTGTTACGAAACACTAAAATAAAACATTGTTGATAAATACGATGGAAGCACATCCCTCTGTGGGCCTGCAGAAGGAAAATGTATTTTTAAACATGAAAACCCTATCAGATTGCCAGAAACCCATATTTTCTTATTAATAAATTACCAAAGAACATAGAAATTAAACAATAAAAAATACTAATTTAACCATTAGAGGTATTTTTTGTACTGCAAGACTGACTATGGATGGAACCAACTTAGTTGTCTTATTAAATTATTTGGGCTATAAAACAAAAAGAAAAATTTAAGTAAAACAAAATATTTTGTTTAAGTTTTCAGTTTTTTGGCTGGTTAATTCTGTTTAAGAAGGGGTTGGTTGGATTTATGTATTTACCTACGACAGTTTTTTAAACTATTTTTAAACTAGCCGTTTCAATTCAGTTAATAGAATTGAAAAGGTTTACTAACTTAACAGTATTTTTTTTTTACTTGACAACATGGGTAGCGGACCAATGAGGTTCAAGGATTAAGAGAAAAGAAGTAAAATTGTATTGCAAACTTCAACTTATCAGCTGTTCAGGCCAATTTAATTGTTGAGTGTTGCAATTAGTGTTTGGGTACAATGATTCGTTGCATCACTGTCATTGAGCAAAGAGAGGTTAAAAACGAAAACATAACCTCTCTTAGAAGTTTGAGTAGTGATTGTTATAAAGCGCTTTGCGTCACAGTTAGTAATTAAAAAATTGTCGTAGGTAAAGTAGTGTACGCAACTCGCGTAAATAGTCTTAACAACACTCGCAGAAGTTTTCAAGGCACTCGCCAAAGCTCGTACCTTCAAATCGTTTATTGCCAAAAAAATAATACATTGTATAGCAACGTCAAGGTAAAAGTTTAAAAACTATTTTAAGGAACTTAGATGATCTACAAATGCATCAACATTGTATACAGCTAAACTACATAACATTGCTACTATGGTGTTCTTGAAAGACTTAGAATTCAGACATTTGATTAAAAAAATGTGTTGTTGTGCAAAGTACTATTACCTGTCAGTGAATCAAACAAACTACAGTACTGCTTTGTGTGTTTCCCCCATGATACGATCGCCGATTAATTATTATTTTTATTCCTAGGCGATGAATAAGCATAGTTTTAAACGTTCATATAAAAACTATTAAAATTGTTGTCAGAATTACAATATTTTGGAGGTGATTTTTACCGTCGTCGATTGAACCATGAAAGTCATTGTCAAATCCTTATGAACAGAAAATTTCGTAAAATCTTAATTAAATGCATTTTAAATTGACGGAATTCGTCAATTTTTGACAATCATAGCTTCTTTCAAGAATTGTCAATACTCAAGAATATTATGTTTTCTGTGTTATTGGATTAACTTGTCAAAAACATTTCTCGTGCGGTCTTACAGGATAATTAGAAGAAAAAGTTATACTTTCCCGTTTATCGTTACTTCAAAATTAAAGCACCAGACAAATAATAAAATGCTAACCAACCACCTACCACTTTCTCCAATAGATATGTGCACCTATCAATTTTTGTTATAGAGGTACAATGCATTCTTATGAAGCTCTTAAATAACCAGAAACTTTTTGTCTTTGCTCGATGGCCAATTTATAAAGATTTATTCCTTAATCATTATTTTTTTTCATTCCACTTCCAAGAGATCGAGTTTAAAATTAATAAATTGGCTTATTAGTGAAATAAAATTGCCCATTATTATAATTACTGTATAAACTTCTAAAGTAAATTTAGCTACTTTTCATTGCAAGATTTTAACTGCAACCATAGTATTGGTAAATCGAATTACAACTAACCATAGATTCGGATTGGCGAAAATAAAAAAATTGATTCTGATGTATCCAACAATCAGCCAGCAAAGGCATTTAAATATGTTAAATATTCATCTTCATGTACAGTATTTTTATTGATACGGTAGATAACATAGTTTGCTTTAGTTTGATTGAGAAGCAAAACAATTTTTCCAGTTCTGTTTTCGAAAACCATCATATTTACCACGTAATAAAAACGTTAGTTAAGTAATATTTGCGCGAAATCTGATTTACTACTTTCCACCCTACTATTTTCCCACACACAGCGTCCGTGCCTTGATGACGTATGTTATTTTGGCGTAACCGATGCATGTAAATAAATATGTATCTACTTGTGGTTTGATAATGACTTATGACTTATGAATTCATTGTCAGATGAAACACAAAATGAACACGGTTTATTTGGAATACATAACATTAATTGAACTGAAACAACTTATCCTGTTATCTTCAAATCGTGTATCACTAAAAGAGTTGTTGGGTACCAAATCAATGAAGAAAGTAATAAACCTTATCTCGATTTAACATTTTAACACCAAAATAATTATTTATGACATGTTTTTACGTTTCATTGAGCACACGTTTATTTGCAATCCTTGATGTCTGCGGTGGTGTTTTCACCCTACATCCCACCATCCCACGTGCGGATGCATATTTCAGCAATTTTATCTCTGTTCAAACGGAAATCCTATTATTTCAGAAGCATGAAGTTGATAAATCAATATACTGTGATGTCTATTGTACGTGAATTAGTCATATGATGGCTATAAATAGACGGATGACGGCGTGATGTTAACAATTTTAGTGAATTAGGAAATTATATTATTTAGGATTATTTTTCATCTAGTCATGTAACTTAAGCCTTCAGGTGAAAGTATGGTGTGTCCTGACGTAATTTAAACAAGTCGCGTTTTCTTTGTAATCGAAATCAAATTAAACTGTTGAAGTAATGAAATTGTAATAGGACATGTTTTCAATAAGTTTAAATAATATAAATATTAATTTACACTCATGTGTTGAAATAATGTATTAAAATTATAAAACATACAGTTTTGGAAACGACTTAAAAACAAGTTCTATGGTGTTAGATGCGTTTAGTTTTAAAGTTAAAACCAATATAGATTGACTCACAATTCACGAAGAATACAGTTCTCAATTTTCAACCCTCATATCGTAAACGTTTAAATAACCAGGACGTTTTCCATCCTGTATGTTACTTATGGTTTTTATAATTATTACAATTATATAAAATAACGATAGAAGGCCTACGATTAGTACGAAGTTTGTTTTCACGCTGATACAGGCAATAAATTGACAAGAAGATGGTAATAAATAATACAGTATGTGTTTGTGATTGTAGCCAACGGAAGCAGTGTAGTTTAAGTGCTGCCGACCAGCGCTTCTATTGCCCAAAACAGCATTAAACTGAACCTAAAATCAAATCTTGAATTCCGTAAATGGTCTACGTAAGTTACTAAATAAATTACTTAGGAAATTCCAATTGTGCGCCAGTCCGATTGTGGTGACAAGGAAAGTTGTATGATTTACATGTTCTGTCTTCTTGAATTAATGTCAGTAAAATGGCGCCAAAGATTTTAACCGTCGGCTAATTTTGTATCAACATAAAAAGTATCGTAAGTAATAAATCAAGCTTATGTCGTGCTATAAAATTATTTAAAATATTTACAGATTTCACACTCAAAACTAGACTGTGCAGTAATCTCGGTAATTACTTCACTTATTGTTTCAATACAATTTTAAGTTGCGATTAGTGCTATTGTCTGGTTATTCTATTAATGATCAACTATAGTAGTAAAAAAACATATATCCACTCTATAGATAGCTTTTGATGGGGAACTCGGCAATGCACTCAGTTTATACATGTTTCTCGTTATCACCGATTTACCCCTACTCAAAACTATGTGTGATTTATCAGGATAAAATAAATACCTAATTCTTCTAATAGTTCTAATGGTTTGTCCTCCAAGATTATTGCATGGTTGGCAATTTAGGCCAGCGAAAATGATTGTTAATTGGAAATAGACAAGACATGAAACATTATTGTTTAATGTAAAAAGTGTTACTAAAAAAATAAATTATTAGATTTTTCTACACTTTTAGGCAAAGCAAAATGAATACGCTGAGAGGTAAATTTTGTAATGTCCTTCTCAGCTGATTTCATAGCTTTATGTAAATTGATTATCTTATCTTATCTCCATTTTAAATAGATAATAATTATTATCATATCGCTAATGAATAACGATAACTAAATATCGATCTACTTACCTAATTTGAGACCAGGAAAAAGAAAAAAAATCCTTTTAAAAACATTTTATTTTTTTAACACTTCTAAATAATACAACATAGAGAAGTTTTTAATATCGGTCGACGTTAAGAATTTAAAACACGTATACACTAGGTAAAGTTGTAACTGTCCGTAGTTCACACAGTGAGTTCAGACGTCTCCGAGTCGCTGTTGTCGGCAGATTCGTGGGCGGAGGCCGGTGGGGCGGAGTCCGGTGGGGCGGAGTCCGAGGCGTCGTGGTGTCAGACGGTCGACACGGAGGTATCTGAGGGTCCGGCTACCGAGGAAGCGCGGCTAGTAGTTGTCGACGTCTCCTCCTGGGGATGACACATCTTGCGGTGTTTGTGGACGAAGTAGTAGCTAGGGAACTTGGACCCACACGTCTTACAAGGGTAGTACTGCACGTTCATGTCCAGCAGACGCACTTCGCGCTTGGCGGGCTTGGGTTTGCTGCTCTTGGCCGGTACCGGGTTTAGATGTCTTCGAGCGTGCTTCTGGTAACAGTAATGGCTCTTGAAAGTATGATCACAGAACCTACACGTGTACACCCTCCCCTCCTTGTCGTTGTCAGCTGATCCCTCTGGCCCGGGATAGTTCCGGTTGAGTACCCTGTGGAACCTGACGGGGCCGTCGCAGCACGCTACATCGACGATCACTTTCCCGTCGTTCTTGGCGGTCGATTTGCCCGGGGAAACTGTGACTGTTACTCGGTCGGAGGCGTCTGATCCCTGTGAGAGACATGGAGAGAGGCTCGACGGTGGAGGAGACGGAGGGGGCGGACGTTGACCGGAAGTGGATGGCACGGCGGGAGGAGACTCTCGCGATGTCGGAGGAGCGGACTCGGTAGCGGCAGGGTCGGTGTCGGAGGGTGCGGAGAACACAGGTCTGAATGGAGTGTCGGGCAGGAACGTTGGAGGCGCCCAGTAGAGGCCTGAGGGTGCGGCGGGTAGAATGGAGTGCAGCGGCTTTCTACTGGGCACCGGCTTGACGAGTGTCGGAGGATGTGTCTGTTGGCTCTGTACCAAGTAGGCGCGACAGAGGTCCGATGCTCTAGGCATGTGCAGCAGATGTGTGGCTAGCAACACGGCGTAGATGTTCTCTGGAGTCAGGTCGAGGTAGCCTGTGTACATGAAGGTGAGAAGTGGGGCGAAGACCTCGGGAGATACGTTGGGCACCGTCACCTGGTGGGTATCGGGCGTCAGTTGCGACTTGAGGTAGCCGCTGTGAGACGCCAGGAGAGTGCGGTGTCCGGCGAACTGATGTACTGATCGACCAGAGCCCACCACTATCAGCACGTCTGGAGTATCGCGTAGGAACCACAGCGAGTACATGACGTGCTGTGTTGTATGTGGCGTCGCGGACTGTACTGTCAGAGTGCCGCCGCCGTCGCCGCCGCCGCGTGTAGAGCGCCGTCCCCGCCCATCGCCCCGCCCACACATCTCTCATTGGCTCCTCGTCACCCGCCAAGTAACGTCTTATTGCGGCCTCTGTATGACAATTGTACATTTTTTGTATACTTTGTTTATCGCGTTTTTCGCATATTTAAATACCGCATTGCATTAAAATACTAAACATATCCTTTGAAATATTTTTAAAGGTTCTTTCAAAAACTATCCTGTATTTTAATTTGTAATTTTAGAAGTCTTATATGAATTAAATTTAAATTAATATTTCGCTAATATCCCTTTATAAATATTCAAAACAGATTTTTAAGATGAAAACATTTAGTTGTAATAGAGCGATTATCTATTTACCTGTTTATTATTCTGTATTCGGGTACGTCAATACAGAGCTGTATTATACAAAATCATTTCCAAACCAATACGCGTAGCCGAAGCGATCGAGTGCTTAGTTTTAGTTACTTAAAACAAATAGTCGGTTTACAATTTTTTATAAATTTGTTTGATTATATAGTATTGTAAAGCGACTCACACAATGTGATCAAGGTGTATACTGTATTTGCCAACGAGCAAATGCATCGAATATCAGATACAGACCTGTCTCATTTACATAATATTCAATCAACTCGCTGAGGAGCTATTCTTCTCCTTACTGGACAGTTTGAATTGTGTTTTAAGCCAGCTTTAGCGCAGCTTTCAAATTTAATTGCTTACACGTTTAACTGTTGATAGATATTTGAATGTAAAGAATAAAATCAGTGTATTTTAAATGTTCAATTTAACACGCAGAGTATTAAGATGCTACCTCTAGTCCAATCTCCTTCGAGTAATCTGTTCTCCATAAAATCATCGGTCCTATATAATAACTTACTCCTCCCTCAACTTCTTAAAATTGTATTTCTCAGCATCGATGGGGTTTTACACAATACTCAAACTGTTAAGTTAGTTTACATTTCTTTACAAACTTTAGTGAAAAAATATTTATTAAATGCTCTATGGTCTCATCATCCGATTTGACTTAAATTACCATTCTGATCGTTAACAATTGGAAGAACGAATCCTCGTAAAAATAATAACGTCCAAATAGAATGATGATGGATGGGATTGTTGGGGGGGGGGGGGGGCGGAAGCAGCGGAGCGAGGAAAAGCAAAGCAACGACTAGTGACCCATGGGAAATAATTGACTGAGAAACAGAATGATTAGCGTGAACAATAGCCCGCTACCCGCCACCCCCTACCATCGTCACATATCACAATACCTTAGTCGACGATTCACTTTTTGATTCTGCCGTCTCCCCAGTGGCACGCCATTGCGGGATGGGACGAGACTACAATGTACACGAGATTCACACCCAATCACGCACTATTATGCCGTTCTCTTAGTAGAAGATTAGTTGATGAATGATTGCCTCCGGATTGAACACAACACAATTTTGAAAACATAAGCTCAACCGAGTGTCTCCGAACTCTCAACCATTACTCGCCAAAACTAAAATACCAAAAGACAAACTGAAATACAGTATCAAATTTCAAATTAGTCTTCCTCACTAATCTAAGTTTTATCGATAACGGCTTTTTATGTGGTAGATAGTTTGATTGTGAAAAGATATATTTTAAGAAACAATATTATTCTTTTCTCGTGTTTAGCTTTAAAATGGTGGCCATTTAAATTTTCAAAACCTAAATAACATAAAACATAGGTAAACAAAACTACTGCGGTAAGGTTTTATTAATAAAATGTTATTACAATTTTAACGATACCAAATATAGCATATAAAAAATTAAATAAGGATAAAACACTTTCTCCTTATTTATCAACCTAATTGAATGGATAAATGAATGAATTATATCTTTATTCCAACAAATTATTTACAGAAATTTGTACACAAATCATATTTAAAGGAGAAAACATAAGTAAATTTAAAAGAAAAACGTAAAATTAACCTTTGCATTACATATATGTTACAAAGCGTACATTTTTATAAAGAATAAGCCGACATGGGCAGCGAGCCTGTGCGTCGACTGTAGTTGCATCCAAACATTACATTATTTATCAAAAACAAAATCTAAATAAATAAATAACAGAAGATATGATGAGGTGAAGATATGGTCTAAATGGAGTTACAAGAGCAAACTATGTGAAAAAATTCTAGTGGAATAATTAAGTTTAAATAAAAAAATAATATAACTGAAAATAATAATAAAATAATATAATAAAATATTATATATATATAATATATATTTTTGAACTAATATTAAAATAATAATATAATAATAATAATAATATATTATCTTAAATTTGGTATTGTTAAAATGTAATAAAGTTTTCTTAATAAAATCTTACTGCAGTATTTTTGTTAGCCAATAACCAATAATTTTGTAACCAATACCACAGTTATTGTTTGATATACATTAAGATTATGTCTATCAAACAATAACTCTGGTTATTAGTTAACATAACTGCTAGTTAGTTAAATAAACGAATCAGCTGTTTTAATTGTTGGCTATCCAATGAGCGAAAATGGTGTACACAGTAAGTTTTTTCTTATTTATAAACCGATTTTCTTAAAATTTTGTGGAGTTAGAATTGTAAAATAAAATTGCCTAACTAAAACTTTACCTAAATATTTTTACCTAATTGGTTTTTACGTTACTTAAGTTAAAACTTTAAATCACCGCAATTTTTTACATTTTGAAAAATAATATTTTTCAAAATGGGTGTTTACTGTATTTATCCATCTACCACATTTAAATTCACTGCCGAAAGCAGTTTACTGTTTACAATTAAGAAAATAGTTTAGTGGGAAAAATGATGGCTGTACGAGTAATTTTCGAGTTTTGGAAATTGCTAACATAATATTTTAGTATGTCTTTGGTCCAAGAATGATACCAGAAAAGGTCTGTAGTGTTCGGGGACATTCTGTAATCTGTATAGTTAATAATATAAATCAACAGATGTGAGGGACGCCAAGAAACGTATCGACTGTGCACTCCTAGGTAGATTTCCAAAAAGTGTATTGAATTGGATTGAAATGCGTTGGTGTATATGCTATAAACACCCAGCATTAAGGACCCCTCTAATGAATTATTTTTATTTATCTTTTCGTTAAAGTACCACCAACATTATATAAAATGCAAAGTGTTGATTTAATTTAAAATACATGTAATCAATCTCACTTTAATCACACTAAATACAATATTATTGAATTGATACTTTCTCGTAATTTTCTGTTAATTCAAGCAAGTAAACTCTACAGATTGCAAAACACATGTGCCCTTCTCAAAATGGAAATCGACGGAAATCGTAATAGTTTTTATAGCCTTTCTCGTCCTTTTACTCTTACTGTGCATTGTGTGCTCACAGAGGGTGTATTTTATCGCAACCCAAATTACTATGAGATATACTGTTTAGTGACAAAACAAGCCTATAAGTTGGTATCCGTGTGTTCTTTACAGTAATTCATTGCCGATCAGCTGATGCTTTGTTGCTTAGTTATCTGTGAGGTTTGGCGTTCTTGGGAATTTAGGCCTGTTGTGAATAAGAGTCGTGCAAATACATTTTTAAATGTCAATAATAGTTGATTATTAGGTACTCTAGTGTAGTACAACCACGCCTGGAAATTTAATTATAATCTTTTCTTGGCATAAAACCAATTATTTTCTTTTAATTATTCTAACTCCGAGCTTGGGAAAACACGATGTTGAGTCTTTTTTTACAATGAATACCCAATAACACTATACATCATAGAAAACTATGCAACAATGTATATCAGCTGATCGGCAATGAAGTTCAGGACAGGGATGCCAAGATATAAGCTTGTTTTGTCGATAAAATGTGTCTCAAAGTACTTATAAATGTATGAGTGTGTATACAGTAATATTTGGGTTTCGTTTTAAAAAGTGTCTTGTATTTATTTCCAATTAATTAGTTATTACGAATTTTTAGTTTTGTTTTCTTTCGTGTGTTGACGCCTTAATTTGTTCACGTTTTGTGCAAGGGATCGGTCCAAGTCCTGGTCTTGTTCCTATCCATCGCCGCCGTTTGCCTGGTGACAAATGGACCCAGAATCTAGCTCGCTTGGTATTCAATCAGCTGTGTTTTCCAATGTCAGTACTCATTGTCGAATCAATATTATAAGCGGATTACCAATTTAACAATTTGCGAATTCAACTATTTAATTTAACAAATTATCTACTCATCAAATTAGTATACATAATTATGGACAGGTGTGAATTTTATACGACGTTTTTAAAAATATGTCCCTAATCAGATGGCAATTTTAGCGGAATATGTAATTCGAAGGAATTTGTTCGCCCTGTGCATACGAGTGGCGCGGCGGAGTGGTTCCATAGGTGGAGGTAGGTGGTAGGTGGTATTATTGCAGATGTAATGGATGCCAAATTGGGTTACGTTGACATGCCCATGGGCTTTTCGCATCTCTGTTTAATTCGGTTACCAGCAACCCACTTAAGGCTCCAATTCCCATAATCAAAATTAATTGTTTCCAACGTCCCAATGCCATCAATCACTGCCCCACCTGGTGGCTGGTTGGTTCTGTTGGTGGAATGCAGAAAACTGCTCGTTCTAATTGTCAATTGTTAAGTCCAACGGCTAATTTGCATTCGAAACTACGGACAAACAGTTCTGTGTATCTCTTCATTAGATCAGTGTCTTGTTTTAACGTAGATAAACCTTCGTTGAAATTAGTTGATTTTTTCGATTCTGAAGTGGTGTCAGACCAATAGGTTTTTATGATTTTGTGCTACAATCTTACTTTCTTATTTGATACTGAGATTATGAGATAGCTGTTGTTACACTAAACATGCCATAGTTCACGATAAGTTATCCTTTTAGTTTGGTTTGGTTAAATAGTTGGCTTATTCGCCACAAGTAATTAATTAACATCATTGCACTCGGCGGCCGAATTCAGTTATGTTCATTTATTTTCTTAAAGTGACAACAGGAGTGGATTGTCTAGTTTTATCGATAGTCCGTACAATGGCAAACCTTATAAGTTATGTATCCATTGGTAATATGCAGTATATAAAGTATGTTCCACCTGTAACGGCAACTACTGTACTTCATTTTGACCCGTCAAACAAAAGGCATTGCAGTACGACGACTTTGTATATTACTGTCGAGCCTCGAAAAACTTAAACATTTTGTAATAATTTTTCCTCCAAGATTTATACGACTATGATGACCAGTTAGGTATCTGGACGTATTAGTTTCATTCAGCCAGCCATGCGATCGTCTTAAAGATTTTTATTTTACGTTTGTGTCCCTTTATTTTTAAATGTTTTTTTGTCGACTCGAGTTTTACATGTTTTACATACAGTAATTTAATTATGTATGACGGATAAACGACGACAAAATGTACGTAACTTATGATTCAGTGAAGCTCAAAAGAAAAAGCCCAATATTTTTGACGCGTTTTTAATAAACATCTTGACAAGTTTATCAAAATCTTGAGATTACTGTGGGATTGCTGATTTCATGACTACTAGTCCGTACTAAACATGATTTTATTCCAAATTTCACCCGCACTGTGCCAAACTCCCGAACTCGCGACTATTGCCACAAGCGCCTGACAACTACTCAACGTCAAGAACCGTGGTGAATATTGGAGATTTCAGGCGATGAAAGGAGAGCGAGTCGAGGTTTAATAATAAAAGAATTCCGCGGGGTTTTTCTGTCCTCCCCTCCTTTGCGAGACCTCCCTAATTAAATGAACCGACAAGAAAAGCAAACTGCATTTTAAATGCTTGATTCATTCGTTTATGGCGAATGATACCCGCCTTTGTAGGGCCGCTTATTTCAGTTTCAACTTGGACTCGGCTTTTTTGCTCTCTACTTTGTTTTATTTGCCAGGTTCCTGATTCGTAACGAGCAGATCCCCCAGGACCCCCTCCATTTACCCAGTGCTCCCCCCCAACAGTTCGTTATGGTTACTTAAAATGTAGGTCCTCGGTTGCGTACTTATAACACTAGAAACTTGCCCAGTCCATAGTGTATTGTGTATTCATACCTTTGTAGCTACAATACCTATTTTAAATTTTCAATATTAAATTAAGCTTTCTTATTTGATTGTAAACGTTATTTCGTATTTCCAACTATGATTTTCTTTTTGGGACAAATAATACCTTCTCAATAATCGAGAATAATGTTAATTTTATTAATTAAAACCTGGACGTGTTTAACATTGTTAATTGTTCAAATTTGTTTACTTGTAAAGTATAAAAGACTAAAAAATATGTCTAGTACTTTTACAGTAATACAGTACTTTTAATGTTTCGATGATTATATTATTTTCATCGCTCTTAAGAGTCTTCATCACTCATCAGTGGTAGCCATATTAGATTTTAGTACCATATGAGCAATGTTAAATTTGACAGAAAATACCATCATTTGAGCATGCCGGTGTTATTTATAAAGATATAGTTTTAAAAATGTATAATTAGGTTTAGCATAGAGTACTAGGGAATGGGGAAGGCATATTTCAAATATTTTGTTTGTCTTTTCTTAATACATTATTTAATTAAAGGCTTAATTAATGATCATTAACTTATTAAGTGGAGGAATATGACAAAACTAAAATCCTCACTCTCTAGAAGACCACTAAACCTTTAACACCTCAATCATTGTTTTATCACATCAGGTTTTTTAGAAATTCTGTTACAAAGTTAACATTGCTCTTATGGGACTAAAATCCAATGTGGCCACCACTGATGAAGACTCTTAAGGTGTTCAAACACCTAAAAATAACACTTAAATCTATACAAATAATATAATTATTTAAACAGTCGTAGGGGTTTGAGTTACAAATCTAAGTTATTAATAATATAGTGAACACTATAACAACTATAGTAAAGAACAATTCTATAACGGTTGTATTATAATATATTAAATAATTATATTACTAAAGCCTATTCTATAGATAGACTAAAGAGCTTTTTATTGAACACGGGGATTCTGGAAAATAGGCCTGATTATTAAAATATTTATCGTTTTATAATTATCGCATGGTTTTCAACAAAGCTTATTATGATTTAATTTAATTTGACACATTATTCAAAAATATTTATATTACAAGTTGCATTATTACGTATTAACTCCTGTTCCTTCTTCACATCATTAACTACATAAACTACATAAAACATAATGTAATTATAACTGCCAAATCATGTAATCGAGTTATGCAACTTTTATCCTATGTACTTGAATTTGTTACTCCCAAGTGTAGTGTGTGATGCGAGGAACATCCAGACAGATGAGCCCAGCACAAATCCCTGTTTGGCAGAATATCACTATGGATTAACATCGGTGTGTTAAAATGCATCCTGATCTGATTATAATCTCCCGTAGCTACTGCATTGGTACAGTTAGAGGTATTGAAAAGGGGACAAACTAGGGAAAGTCTGGAATATTCGTGTGTTTATCGCCAATGTATTAGGTTTCGTCGTAACTTTATAACCCACCGTTGTCTGTTCTACATAAGCGCAAACGTCATCAAAGACGCAATAAGCCTCGTGTGCACGAAATTACTAATGTTTACGAAAGTAATTTAGCTAAGGTCTACTCGAGTATTTTATAATCTGTGCTATTTATTATTTGGTAATTGAAACATATATTAGTAGTTGTTTTTCATCGAAATCTACGGCATCAGTGGGAACCAAACATGGTGTCAAACAACTAAAAAATCAACACTTCCTTCTCAAATAGAATAAAATTAATAACAAGTCAAATAATGAGTTTTTGCATTTCTCATTTACATTGTTAACATACTTCGTTTCATTTAATTATTTTCCATTTGAATTGCATCAAAATCTCACACACAGGCATATAAGATGTAAAATATACATATTACATACATATAATATTTTGTTTGTTCGATATAAAGTTTCCATTCTCTCTCACTGGCTCTATTCTCTCTCATTCACTCTATGTATCCAGTTTCCCACGATCTGGTCGCCAAAACATCACAGAACTGACAGTATGTTTGGACAGTATTTTATCTCGAATTGTATCCGTGTTCCACAATCTGGTCGCCAAAACATCACAGAACTGACAGTATGTTTGGACAGTATTTTATCTCGAATTGTATCCGTGTTCCACAATCTGGTCGCCAAAACATCACAGAAGTGACAGTATGTTTGGGACAGTATTTTATCTCCGATTTTATCCGTGTTTCCACAATCTGGTCGCCAAAACATCACAGAACTGACAGTATGTTTGGGACAGTATTTTATCTCCGATTTTATCCGTGTTTCCACAATCTGGTCGCCAAAACATCACAGAACTGACAGTATTTTATCTCGGACTGTATCAGTGTTTCCACAATCTGGTCGCCAAAACATCACAGAACTGACAATATGTTTGGGACAGTATTTCATCTCGGACTGTATTCGTGTTTCCACAATCTGGTCGCTAAAACATCACAGAACTGACAGTATGTTTGGGTCAGTATTTCATCTCGGACTGTATCCATGTTTCCACAATCTGGTCGCCAAAACATCACAGAACTGACAATATGTTTGGGACAGTATTTCATCTCGGACTGTATTCGTGTTTCCACAATCTGGTCGCTAAAACATCACAGAACTGACAGTATTTTATCTCGGACTGTATCAGTGTTTCCACAATCTGGTCACCAAAACATCACAGAACTGACAGTATTTCATCTCGGACTGTATCCGTGTTTCCACAATCTGGTCGCCAAAACATCACAGAACTGACAATATGTTTGGGACAGTATTTCATCTCGGACTGTATCAGTGTTTCCACAATCTGGTCACCAAAACATCACAGAACTGACAGTATTTCATCTCGGACTGTATCCGTGTTTCCACAATCTGGTCGCCAAAACATCACAGAACTGACAATATGTTTGGGACAGTATTTCATCTCGGACTGTATCAGTGTTTCCACAATCTGGTCGCCAAAACATCACATAACTGACAGTATGTTTGGGACAGTATTTTATCTCGGACTGTATCAGTGTTTCGACAATCTGGTCGCCAAAACATCACAGAACTGACAGTATGTTTGGGACAGTATTTCATCTCGGACTGTATCAGTGTTTCGACAATCTGGTCGCCAAAACATCACAGAACTGACAGTATGTTTGGGACAGTATTTCATCTCGGACTGTATCCGTGTTTCCACAATCTGGTCGCCAAAACATCACAGAACTGACAGTATTTTATCTCGGACTGTACTGCTCCCCGTGGTATTCTACACACGGCCTGACTGTGCATTAGTGTCCCTGCAAACAATAGGATTTGCTCATATCGTATTCCGTATTATGCCAGTTGAGCCGAGCGAGATCATTCTGCTCACATTGTGTACAATTATAAAAATGCAAGACCCTTGGTAATACACTCTTTTATATCAATTAATTATACATAGTCGGTGATTGCAAATTATTAGAGCGTATAGCGGCATGAACTCGTAAACGGATTGTTGAGTTTAATTTCCGTACGTAGAGTTTTAATAATTTGGTCTGGAATTAACGTAAGAGATAACGAAGTGTTTATTTAATTTCATGTTAATAATAATCATAAAAATTCGAGGAAAATGTCTCCACATTAGCGATGGCTTGTGCGTGGGTACATACATTCTAAAATAGAATTTACGTATATTTTATTTAAGTCTACAGTAAGCTCTAATATTTATTTTATTCATTTCACAATCAACAACTTTGCGTTAAAAAGTATTCTTTAAATTTAAATAACTATAGTACCACACCACTACACACCTATATCAGCTCATTTTCACCTCATTGCGATTTGCGAGTCGTAACTAAGTAGAGCTTTTGAATAAGTCTGATTTTTTCCTTTTCCTGCTTCAAAGTAAGTTACTAAATATTTAAGAAATGTTTACACAATAATTTTTAACTTTGATTTTTGACTTGCTATTATTTGGTCGATGCCCACTGGCATACAATGGATCAAAGAAAATAACATTTACTCATGACAGACTGAATAACAACATGCTCTTCAGACAAATAATATAAGTCTTTTTAACACCAACATTTGAAATCTCACATAACTTCAATCATGCATGAAGAAATATTCTTATTAATGTATTGAGAACTTTTTATGTTCTTCAAAAAGGCATCCAACAAAATTTTGTTATTTATTAAAATAAAAACGAATTTAATACAACTGTTAATATTATGGTTTTAGTCGCTTTGGGTATTAGTTATACGTCACACAAAACTGCCTATATACTTCTGAATCGTAAATTATTTTGTGAGATAACAGGAATCATCCGAAAATATTATTCCTAATTGACGCAAAAATGGGATTGCAATAGACAAAATAGGAAATCTGTACTTCGTCGTTGAAGCTGTTTTACACTTCAGTTTTCCCATGAATTGAATAATACCCGTAATAATAGAGGTTTCGGATTAAGCAGGAACCCGCGTTCGGATAGTTGGGTTAACCATATAAAGTCAATATAATGGGATTATTTGCTTGTGGTGCTCCTGACTATTATATGAGCCACTTGCTAACTTTGATGTGATGCACTGACGTTCACAATGGATTCATAATTTGATGACAAATGTGGAATCTATACTAGGATTTTATTCTTAACTCTATCGTGGTTTACCAATATCACCCCTCTGTCAGGTCACATTTATTGTGTTTGGATTTACACCGCACATTTTGAGGTTTGGTCTTGTGTTTACGGCATTTCATTCGTCACTAGTTATACAGGCCTATGAGTAGCAGTGAAATCAACCTCATAATGTTTTTCTGATCCTCAATGTATTGGTTAGCCGGCTTTTGATTTGTAAAATGAATCCATGCAAACCTTATTTTATATATACATATTTACAGCTGTATCAAGAGGTACATTCCACATTTATATATATATATATATATACATACATACATTTTTACCGAAATTTAACAAACGTATTCTGTCGATCCAGTGCCACCACAGCAGTATCTTTAATCGAAAAACTAACACTTAATTGAATTGGGCCTTCAACACTTTAAATATTGTTGATTGATATCGAGTCGCTCAATAAAATAGCGAAATAGTACTATGTCGTGAAATACGTATTGGCACCATAGAGAAAAGTAAGCTTAAGCCTTAGTAGCAGAGCTTTAGATTCAAGAATATTATAAAAACAACTCGAACTATTGAGTATTGACAAATGTTTTTATTCAATTAGTGAGTTTTCGTAAAAAATATTCTATAATTTCGAAATTTGTTCGCTAACTATGTCGAAGAAAATATTCCCTATTAACAAAAAATTATCGTATCGTTATTAGAGTTTGTGTTTATCATCGTGTCTTATGGTATATTTCCCCACAGCACACCACTTTATATCGACATTTACATAAATAAAAATCAAAATTGATATGTAATTTATTATTGTGTTGGTGGAGTAACACATATTGTATATAAATAGCAGTAACAGTTCATGTCATGTGTAATATCAGAATAAGAAGGAACCATTTTGGGAGCTAATTTGCAAAGTTAAATAATAGTCGATATTTACGTGTTGCGAATTATTTCTCTAAATAATTGTGAAGTTAGTGTGACAAACAATATATTGACAACATTTTGTTTCTATTTGTAGGGTTAATTCAATGATTTGTGCTTTACTGTTTGGTTATACAACTACGAGTTAATGTTTACGTTTGGATAGTTTTATTTGGTTTAACGATGTTTTAAATGACTGAAATTACATGAAACAAATTGTAAACAAAATAAACACTACCTCTATAGTGCACCGGACATAACTAACGATCAAATTGTCTTCAGCTGTTCCATAAGGATGAGAAATCTATTAAGGGAGTATGTTTTATCTATTTTATCACTCTATTTAACTGAGTGGGATGAATTGTAACCCTTGAAAGTAACCGTCGATTTCGATAAGTTTCACCTATTTTTGATGCATAAAAAACTAACCATACTTAATCGCAAATAACTGTAAAACCGTTGTGTTTACAGAAACATTATAAGAACCAAAAATGTGTACAGTATTTTTAAGTAGACTACATTTTGCATACAAAGCTTTTTCCTGTATTTGTAATAATATAGCAACTACATTATGTTATGTATAGCCAATGTGTAGCCATTATGTATAGCCAAAAATACAGAAATATGCAGCTATTTTCCAATATGGCGGCCACCACACACACACACGCCACACGCGTGAATAATTGCTAAAGTGGCAATTTTTATGTTTATTGCTTCAATTTTAGGGGACTTTTAGTATGTCCAAAAGGAAAATACACCCAACATCTGTATCAAATTCCATAGTTGTGCTAATTTTTAGGCAAAAAATATTTTTATTATACCTACTACACACGACTGGTGGTGTATTTTCGACTCTCGCTCATTTCGTTCAACTTGAGCTTGTGCCGTAAACCACTTCGAGCACCAGTAATAAATTTACTATTATTCGTCATAGTTAATTAATTTCTATTTGATAACATATGTCTATATTTTTATATACAGTACTGCATATGCTATGACACAAGGCAATGCATTTTGTAATGTCCAATCAAGAAAACATATTTTGATCTGATTTTTAAGCTTAAGTTTGTATCTCAAATTGACTTAATGCAGTTCCGAAGTCAGAAAACTGTTAAAGCCAGCAATGCATCCGTTATTTCGTAGATTTCTGGACCACAGGGTAAATTATCAGGATCAGTACGAGGGCGTGTAGAAGTACAGTACGGTGAAGAGGGGCTGGCCGGGGAATGATCTACCTTGGCGAGATACTGCTTACCTTCGCTTGCCAGATATTTAATTAATCTCTCGTTAATTACTAATTAGCGCTCAGTAAACAGTTTATGGAGAAGTTAATGTGTATTTGGTTAGTCAGCGGTATTCTCAGTTATCCAACTCTGCTAGATTCTCAATCTTGCTCTCTCGTCTTGCATTTACCTTCAATTATCTGCCATTTTCATATTCGTCTCAAAACTCAAAATAATTTGTTCTTCGTTGTTGATTTTTGTTCGTTGATTATTATTTGGTTTTTTTGTGGTTGCGTATGAGGAAAATGTGACATTTGTCAGCAGGTTAGTTAAGGGGTTAAGTGCAGTTTGTAGCGGTAAAAATAAAAACAAGTAAAATACAACTAAACTTGCAGTTGGCAAAACGGGATTGTTTTCCAAATCGACAGTTTTAATGTGGCTTACCTTTAAATATGAGTACTTGAACGGGCTAGGAGGGGGGAATTGGCGACATTTAACTGATAACACCAAAAATGATACATTGATTATGATGTGATATTTACCTTTGATTACGTCTAGAGTAGATGGATTGGCGCTATTTAAAACTGCTATGATTACCTGATAGCATTTAATTGTAAGATTGATTACCGACCTATTTGCATTTGCCACTTACTTTGTACGCAGAAACAAAATAAATGGCGTATTTTCCACTCTCGCGACTATAGACCGCGGTGAAGGTCAATCTTCAATTATTTTTTTCTCTACCCTACCCAAGAGAGACCAGTAATACTAGACATCGATATAATACCCCGCGTTAAGGTATAAGGACCACTAATTTTAATTGCAGCACCCCCACCCCCCGTCCCCCAGGCGAGATGCAGGAACCCCCTCAGAATGTGCCCCTCTTTTTTGTTTTCATCCAATTAGCTCGGTAAGCAATGCAAACACCGCTGTGTACATATGAAAACAAGGAAGGAAATAATCCATCTTGCGGGGAAATACGTGCCGGCAATCCTTGTTATTTGTTTCTTTATGCCTATTTTGTGTTTGGATTTAACATAATGCGACCATTTTATTACTTTAAGCGAGTCTCAGTATTTGTTTTCTCTAAACGCGGTTCTTCACGTTCACGCTGATGTTGCCGTGGTTTAATCTAATTGTGGGTTTTTAAATAATTAAGAATTTGAGCTGCTGAGTATTTTTAAACCGCCAACGCTTCTCAGTTGAGGGTAGTTTATCATTCGGAATGCTGCACTGTTAATCTCTTTATTTTTTGATAACTGCTAAAGAATTGTTTCGTCATTGATTAATTTTTAGCGCATTTCATTATTTTACGTAAATTTAATAGACATTATATAATTCAAGAACGATTCTATATAAAACTAGAAAGATAGAAAGAAATTAAAATAATCGATAACAACACAAATTTATCTCTGCTAGTAGTAAAAAGTAGACTTTCTCTACCCGTGACACGCTTCTCTTTAATCTGAGACGTCTATGTGCATTTATATTAAGCAACTTTTAACGCTTAGTCAATTATGAACTCCATTGGTCTACCAATACGAACGTATAAGAACTATGTGTATTAATGATAAATGGACGATAATATCGGTACGACTCAGTTATATACCAGACAGTGTAGATCCACTGCTGTCAGTCGATCAAGACGGAATCACTTAATTAGGGTTACCCCCCTCGCAGCAAACTCCCCCCCTCCCGACCGCAATTGGGGAATCAAAAAGTAGGGAGATCGCTCAAACAAACATCAAGGGATTGCAATTGTTTTGCCACTTTATTACTCCAAGTGTTGTACTGTACCAGTAATCTCGTTTTGTTGCTTTAAATATTCTTTCTTTTATCATCCCTGCTACGTGATTTTCCTTTGTATTACAACAATCTCTTAAATAATAAAATCCGTTGAAGAGAATAGGGATTCGAGTGAATGATTTTAAATGTTAATAAATGCATGTATTAGTTCATGTCATATTTTACGTTGTGTTAGAAATCGATGTTAAAACTTTATTTTGGAGATTGTAAGCTGAAAGGAGAATAGTTTTTTTTAGGAATCATAGGTTCGGTTTTTTTTCTTCAAATCTCAGCCTGCTTTATGTTTTCCATATTTCCAAACCCTCATTGTAAACACGCGAGTTGGAACCTAAAATACGTTTAGTCTTTAGATAGAGGACACGATCTTTAGAAAAATATTTTATGCTCAGCTCTTAAATTAAACGAGTTCCGTCGATTCGGAATTCTACAAGCCTACTTATTTTTTTACGGATAGGCTTATGAAAATAGATTCTGTTAAAAGTTTTATATTGTGAATTCAAAATACAATATCTTATGATGTAAAAAGAAAAAAAGTAATGGACGAGCCTTTGCATTGATAACGGAGGCCGCTTAATGTGCCAGTTGAGATATAAATAGTTTTGTACATAGGCTAACACTGCCACAGTGATAAGATCGCCGTGGACCAATGGTCATGGGAACTGTAATTACCTATATTACCCTCGTCTGGGGTAATGGGGAGCAAATCCGGACAATATGTAATTAAGGTAAAAGGACAAAAAGCAGTTCGATCTAGCAAAGAGAATTATAACACAGAACGGTATCAAATAATTTTGACAAGAGTGTCGTCCATGGTTTTTGTGCTGTAACTCCTGCTAATGTGATGGGTTATTATTAATGCAAGCGGTAATTGTCCTAATTGCATGTATGGAGTGCGGTACGATGATTAACCCGTTACTGTTGTTTTTAATGGAATTGACGTGAACGCTATAAACGGATTATAGGATACCGAATGGTTGCACTTTGTGAGTTAAGCGCCAATCACTTTAAAACTAATACCCGGTGCGCGCACGCACGCGCACACACGCACACACACACACACACACACGTACGTACAGCGCGGCTTTGCTTATCGTGTGATAAACCTGTCATTATCTCAGCCGACTGCGATTGTTAACAACTTAAACGACATCAATTAATCCTCTCTGTTATATATTTTTTGGCGTTAATGTGTTTAATGTTGGCTACCATGCTCTTAACGTAATATATTCTGTTATGTTTGATGATAAATAGTTTGTGACAGTAATGTTTTTAAATTTAAATTGAAAATTACTAACTGAATACTTAAATATTGAGTTGGCCTATACTAGAAGAATATTTTTGTCCATGTCCAATACTTTGCTTCCTCCTATCTAATAGCATTACATTAAAGCTTAATCTTCAACTTTACTCATTAACCTTAATCATTACTTTACACAACTACTATTGCTTTTGTATGTTTAACCAAACATTTATTTATAGCCTATTCTCCAATACAAACATAGAGCAAGTCACTGATAGCGACTGAACCTATGCACATGTAGGCCTATTGGGTAAATGTTATACAGTATATTGATTGAACATTGTCGTTATTCCCAACTATGCTTTGTCATTATTCCCAAATTTACATGTATAGTTTTGATCTTATTTTGTGCAATAGATTAAGTAAGATGTTTTGTTTCACTGGAAGTGTATGTTGTGCGTTCTACACATTTTTGGAAATAACATTTATTTTGATTTTATTCTAATTGTTAACTTGTGTTTTTTTCTGTCAAAATTTGTACTACACCACTATTGGGTTGTGATCACAGACTATAGAACCAATTAATGTTCCATTGTCTGTGGTTGTGATTCAAATTGTATTTTCTTTGTGACTTACAAATTGCACTCTAGGATATTTAGATCACTAAACATATTGTACATACACCTTGATTACATGCATTGGTTGATGCTTAATGCTGGTATGAAATCTATATAAAAAATAATTTTTTTAAAACAATAGATATTTTGAGTAAACAAAAAACCTTGTCCATTATAAATACCGTTGTTGAATGTGTGGTTGAAAAAAATAAAGTTGACCAATCAATAACCCCCCTGTCTTTAAATTAAACATGTCATAGTGTTAGGGAACTTTTACCATTTTGGTTTTGATACCGTTTTGGCCCTGGGACCATTATGGTACGATACATTTTTTATGTTCCTCCAAAAAGTGTTGTCACAATAATATATTTTAAAATCCTATTTTATGTAAATAGATGTCCATATGCATGCCGAATGTATACAATAGGAGTTATAAACAGCTGCTAACATTTGCCATTCGGTCTTGTATTTCAGGGTGCATATTCAATTACTTAACTAAATTTTGAGTGGGCTATAGGGTTGTGTAACATAAAATTGTGGGGTTGGAAATGCAGATATTTAAAACTGTGTGTTTCAGTCTTGGTAACTCTTATTAAAAGATCTATTCCGATAGAAATTTGTACTGATAATTAACATAGAATTAATTGAAAAAAGATGGAAAACTTAGATAAATTCAATGGTCTTTGAAGGGTTTATATATAAGGTTTTCAATCGGAAGTGGCTTAGTTCTTTTTATTCAACTTTTCCCTGGCCCAATTTTTCCATTGTCCTGTCCATTTGGTTACTGGAAATTCATGGGCGTAACATTTTTTTGAGTCTGCATTTTCATAGAATAATCAAAAACTCTTTTATAAGAAAGCAATCCCAACCCATTAAATATTTTATCAACATACCATAAATCAAATTTCTCTCTCTCTCTCTCTCTCCCTCTCTCTCTCTCTCTCTCTCTCTCACACTGAGTTCTGAGCCGTTAAATGTGAAATATAGCAACTATAGTTCTATGATAGCAACACACCCAAATCTAGGACATGGTCATTTGCATACCAAGGATCACAGATCTCACACCTTAGCTGCTGTTTTCAGTATGTGACTTTTTGTTAAGGGTTCAAGAATTTAGCTTCTACTCTTATCATTGTAATCACCAATTATTGCAGTTTTGTCATTTCTCACTTCAATCAATGTACTATTAGTATTAACCCTTAAAAACGTGATAATTTTGTCATCATTTTCCAAGTATGGTGGCAACCCTGGTGAGCATAACAGTAGCTGCCTAAAATAGCATATGCTATCATCTGGCCGCAGGGTTGTTAGTCTTGACCAAGTCATTGACCTGTTATCATCACCCTGGTCTGGCATACCCCCAAGTGCATGCTTGTGTTACCAGTACCCCAGTACGGTGTTCATTGGGGGATCCCCTCGTGGGCGTTGTAGTGTCTCAGTTTTATTATCATATTTAGTATCGATAACTTTATGACTTTTATATATAACTTTGATGGTACAGTATTGAAAGTTTGCCAAAAAACTTATCTGGAAAGCTATCTGGAATAGCTAAATATCAAAAACTTTTTTATACCCATTTTTACTAGACCCCATGCGCGCGCTCCAGCTTAAAAAAAAACGCTTAAGGGTTAAGTCCGTCTACTTTTTCGAGCTGTGATAATAGTTAAAAATAGTTTTCCTGTTTGTCAATCTATTCTTGTAAAATGGTGTATTCAAATAAATAGTAAATAAGTAGATAGATGGATAAATAAATAGATAAATCTTTTATATACGGTAATTATTGAAGTTTATTTCATTTAGTACTTCTGGTTGCAGACGCAGAGAAGGGCCCCCAGCTTTGTGTGGTGTGTAAGACTGAGTCAGAGATGACGAGAGCTTTGCCCCGCTCCCATGCCTCTCAGTATGGACTGCGCGAAGAAGACATCGCTCCTGGAGCTCGGGTTTGCAATACTTGCCGTTGTAAAGCTGTTCGATCCCGTTACACACACTGTCCACTGCCGACCTGTCCCAACGCCAAGGGGCACCGAGTCAAGAGACTGCGGCCTTTGCCGATGAAATGGCCTGAACTACCTCGTCACATTCGGGACCCGATCGCAGCTGAGTTCCGTAAGTAATGGTTGAACTGTTCAATGTACTCCGTGTGAATTGTTCCTTGTTTCCAATTTCAATTTACCATACTCAATCCTATCTAGGAGACCAAAATATGTCTTTGGACAACAAATCTTTATACTGGTCGAACTACACAACATACTCGGGTGTGTTTGGTTTCGACTTGTGGGATAGAACTAGTCTCACTATAACTAAGTGGTTATAGAGTTTATCAGAAAATAACCAAATTTATTCTTAGAATAGTTGTTTTCAGTAGCTTTTTATAATTAAAATCTATGCACAGATGTCCTTGATCATTGTAATAAAAAACAAAAAACAGCTGGTCTCACTAAGTAACAAAGCTAAGTAACACCTCATCCATTTCTCTTCATTCATATTTGGGTTAAAATGCAACCTTAGTTGCGTATCTTTCTTTGATGGTGATTGTTTGAAGATAAACAATGTACTGAAAAGGTGTAATCCGGTTCTTTTTTGGACAGGAACCTTTTTATTCACTTTATATGATACAAAGGGATTTTGATATAGCCTAATTGTGCTGTAGGCATACTAGATAATTCATGGAAATTAGACCTTTTAAACCCATCAAATTCTTGTTGGTATCCAAGAAATTGCAAATGAATGAATGAATGAATGAATTATGAATGAATGAATTATATCTTTATTCCAACAAATTATTTACAGAAATTTGTAAACAAATCCTATTTAAAGGAGAAAAACATAAGTGAATTTAAAAGAATAACATAAAACTAACCTTTGCATTAGTATTTTTTGAATTAACACTCCAAAATTCCCTCTTAATTCATGTGAATCCAAAAAAAATAACTATGGTCTATGCTAACAATGTAAAATTTAATCCCTGAGAAAATTGTAACTCTGTGTCAATTTTGTTTAAAACTTAAACTTTGTATTGTGTTACATGTTATTACAGTACAGTACATTTTTATATTTTGCAGAAATTCCTCCAAATGTGAGCAAGTGCTGTTCAGCTTGCTTTAATCGTATTTCTCGCAAGTTGACGCCAGTTGATGAGAGTGGGGCCGGAGGGGGAGGTTCTAGTGGTAGCAGCCCTGGACCTCTCCAACGTTGGTCCGAGGAGGAGATAGAAGCACTCAAGAAAGGGCTAAGAGAACACGGCAATCGATGGTCTGAGGTATCCCAGGTGGTGGGTCCTTCCAAGTCCCATCATCAATGTAAAAACTTCTTCTTCAACTACAAAAAGAAGTTCGGCCTCGACCAAATCCTACAAGAGTATAACAAAGTACATAAATGAATTTTAAATACTTATACAACTTTTTACTTTTATATATAAGTTTTGATTGTTAAAGTTTTGAATAGGATCTAGGTATTAATTTTAGACAAATCTTTTGCTGTTAACATGTTAGTTGTTAATGTACAGTTCTTATTTGTTAAATTTTCAGGTCAGTAACAAAAAAAATAAGAAATATTAACTATAATTTAGATTATGTTTATCGTTGTCATTGCATTATCATATATAGGATGACTAGTTTCAAATCCTTATAGATCTATTTTAAAACTTTTGAAGTGCGACATAATGTCAGGAACACATAAATAACATCAAGTAAAAAATGTTAACCCTCGGAGCTCAAATTTTTTTTTCATTTTTCGGCTATTATAGGTCACCATTTTTGAGCGGTTAGGAAAATGGCGGGCGGTGACCTGTATTTGCCATTCGACCGCAAAGGGTTAAAGATATTTTAATAGACATTAAATTAAATGGTAAAAAGAAATTGGTAACATCGTGTGGCTGGCATACTGAACCTAGTGCAAGAGAGGTTGTGACACTATTTTTGATTGCCATTTTTTGAAATAAAAAAACATGTACCCTACACCTACAGATTTGAAAGTGGAGCTATAATATTCCAAAACTAGCCAACTTATAATAGATTATGGATTGACATTGACAATAACATAATGTATATTATAGTCAATGAATATTTTGTTTTTTACTATTGTATAGTTAGGCATACCAGTAGGAAATATTAATGGAGTAATATTGTTACCGATTTAGTTAGAGTTAAATTCATTATACTGATCGTCTTGACTATGAAGCAGCTATATTAGTTTAAATATCAGTACTGCCTTTAACACGTTGAGTGCAGCCTACGTTATGTAACGTAGTGTGGGACTGGCTCGCGCAGCGTACTACATTGAACTACGTAGCATTCCTAACTCTAAAGTATTGATTCAGTGACAGCACAGCCTCGCACGGGAAACTTTGTGCCGCTTGCCGCTTGTACCAGTTTTATACTTCAATCTGGTATAATTTGTTTTCAAATCCGCCAATTTCATCGGTGGTGTTTTTCGTCCCTGCTTTTTCCCTCCATTTGGCAGTAATAAGGGCCTGCTAGCAATTTTGTGTAGTGCTGCTATCTGTTCTTGTAAAACTACGTCCACAAGGACTGGAACACAGTACATTCTACAATATGCCTAAACTAAATTTAAAGGTTTTTGCGTACTCAACCATGCAGCGCATTAGCCACCGCACTTAACGTGTTAATATACATTTCTTCTTCTGTATATCTTTGTAATCTACTGGATCTCCCTATTCATTACTCTCTTGCTCATCCATTCTCGTGGATTCTTTACATTCTCAATCCAAAGGAGTCATACCCCTGTGCATTTATACAGATCTTAGAGAGGCTGCAAATCTCCTAAAACAATTGTATAAATCAGCAAGCTCAGAAAAAAAGGTATAGAGTAGGCAAGTAATAACCAATTACCTCAAAATAAAAAGCTTAAAAATGAAAGAAAAAATTACCTCAAAATGGAAAGCTTGAAAATGTTTAAAGCTTTATAGTAAACTTATGTGGAAGATAAGGATAACATGTAGTAACTTGTTGGTTTTCACTCAAGACACACTTGGGGGAGGAGAGGAAACCTTCACTGACAGACGAGGAAGAGTCTGGTTCAAGCACCTCCAGCTGTGACGAGATGTCGGGAATGGCTTTACTAGCAGACAGCGACACAGCGAGTGCCGGCTCCCCCTCCCACGCCCATGCGCATGGTGGGTTGTAAAGGGAGAACCAGAAAGTAGCAAATTTACTAACAAATAATTTTAGCATTTTGACCAAGTCTCCTTGCACTAACATAAGACTAAGGAAACCCAAGATTTGATATTGTTAGTATGATCCAAAATTTATGTTGCTTATTCCTTTCATCAATCTCTCATAAAAAAAATACTTTAATTTTTGGGAACTAAGATTTATTGTAAATATATATCATTGAAGTTAAAACATGCATAGCTAAATCTATTTAAAAGGTTCAAGACTCATTTAACAGATTTTTCTTAAATCACAGGACAAACAAAATCATTGTTAAAATTTACATTTTAACCCTTTGTCATAAGAGAGCATACGCCCGTATCACATACCCTCCTCTCGCACCATTAGCAATTATACTCTCCTGTTATAGTATTTGCCACAGTTGTTTGTTATCAAAACTGTCAATTTAGCATTCAAATTCTTGTCTGTTGATTTTTATGTGTGTCAATGAGCTGTGCAATATCAGTGAAATCTATTGATACCAGATTAATTTTTTCTGCTACTGATGTGTTCTGTACACTGCATGGCCATATCGGCCTTGCTCTAATAACTATCTGTTTGTTGATGCTACTTTGGTAAAATCCTTTTATTAAAATGAAATTGGATTAAAAATGGATATTGAAAATGGATTAAAAACAAATCTTTGGGCATGCAAAGGCTTAACTCTATTTATGTCAAGATATTTCAAGTACAGTGACTCCATTCGATGCAGTGTTGTTTTACTGACGAAGAAATACAACTTTTGCTTTGTTATAATTGATTCATGTTTGTAAAGTTAGCGTTTGAAATGAAAATGGATTAAAAACAAATCTTTGGGCATGCAAAGGCTTAACTCTATTTATGTCAAGATATTTCAAGTACAGTGACTCCATTCGATGCAGTGTTGTTTTACTGACGAAGAAATACAACTTTTGCTTTGTTATAATTGATTCATGTTTGTAAAGTTAGCGTTTGAAAGACTCCCCATTTATCCAAAGTTTATAGTGATCTTGAAGTTAACTGTCTGTCAAAAGGTGAGATGAAAGAAGAAGGTAGAAAGAAAGAAGAGACAAAGGACGAGGGTGCCACAGCCAATAGTGAGCCTCCGACTTTGACGGCTCACAAGGAAGATTACGATAGTTCTGCCACGGTGAGCACAACTGTCTAGTCCCATACCGTAGTCTGAGAACATACTGTGGCATGTGGGGTATTGTTTTGGTAGTTAGCCCTTTGTCTATCTGTCCATCTCCTCGTCTTCTCCTGGGCATGTCACTATCCCGGTCCTCTTTTTAGTCTTTCTTTATCTTGTTGGAAAATTGTGTATTCGTACCTAGTCGTGTAACCCGCGAAGATTCCTCATCCAATGTTGTAAAGTGAAGTTTTCTTTTAGTTTATGACCAGTGATAAAGATTATTTTGTTCTTTAAACACATATGATTTGTCAAAAGTATTGACAACCGTTTTGTTTTTCTAAGAATTATGATTTATGATTTGTCAAAAGTAATGACAAAAATTAGTTTTGAATACATGTTTATGTTCCTATTCAAAAGGTGAATAATTTTAGTTTTTTTTATCAGTGTAAGTCTCAATTTTGTTAGTTTTATTGTATAGCTTTTAAGTTTTGCGTTAACAATGCCTAAAACAATGATATATGGTTAGTTAAGAGTCTTTTACTCAAAAAGTGTTGATATATTCATTGTAATCCCCTGTTTTGTTATAACATCACATTTAAGGATTCAAAACAATGTTTCCAAAAAGTGGTAGGGCAGTGGAGTTTCACAAGTAAAGAAGATTATTCTTTTGTTTGTTTTAAATATGTAATTGAAAAAAACATGTTGTGTTATTAAAGAGCTTTTTATTAATTAGTTTTTATTTTTTATTTTATAAACATAGTAGTATGATTTTGAGTATTTACTAGGGAAGGGAACTTTTGCTGTTTTCTGCAGGTACCAACTCTGAGACATCAGAGAAGACAGTAAAACAATAAATTATTCACATTTTATATACGAAAAACATATGTCACAATATAATAAGTTTTATCGTTCCTAATTCCTGTGAAGTTGGTAGGTTAAGGGTATACTTACTTGCTGATTGACCTGTGCTTATTTTTTCTTTATGAAAGCAGCTATGTTAAAGAGCGGCTATGTTAAATAGCCCATTTTGGATGGGTATATGTTAATAAAAGCCACCGCTATTTACATCATGGATCATGGTACAGTAGAATCTCATTAATCTGGGACTCAAAAATCGCTAAGCGGTATACACATATATAAGTTCAATGACAGGGCTTACTGTAAATTCATTGGTAAATTTTTCATTGCAATTGAATATGTTGTGGCAACCATGCCCTAGACGTGTCAACCACATTGTGAGAGTTTGCACATCATTATCAAAGTGTTGAACTATTGTACATCATCAGCCCAAATTAGATGCAACAGTAGCAGTTTATAATGACCATGTTTGTATATACAGATAGTCTGAATGGTACATTGATCCAGATTCTTTAGAGTCTACTGTACCTACTAAAAGAAAAAAATAACTCCTCACCTCATATTTTAACCCAGTTGCTTGGATTAATCACAATCAAACATGCACTCTAAGTCAATCCCTCATTTGTTCAAGAAAATCTAACTGTGCTGAATTATACAAATCAACAATCAATGAAGTAACAAAATCTGCACTTTTAAAATGCTTATAAAACACACTGAACCAATTAAATTCAATTAACAATAATCAATATTATTGTAACATTTCTACATCACTACATTTTTATGAATGATTACCATCATCAATACGAGTAATTTCCAGTCATTTGTGTGAAACATTTTGGTAAACTAACAAGTCTTAAGAGGTTACGCATTTGTAATGAGTAAAGGTGGTTATTTTATCTGATGGCTAAATAGATTTTTTTATAACACGTTTGAATCAGTTCATGTGTATTTTATCATCATCATACACTGTGCTCTCGTAAAAAGATTAAATTATAGGGTTTCTAGAGCAATACAAGTTATAAACTTATGTATTTCTCAACCGTAATCACATACAATCAAATATCACCTTTCATCTCTGGGGTCTGGTGTGGTTATCATATCTGAAACATTGCTAACACTTAACAACTGATGTCTGTAAGATCTGTGTCCAAAGAAATGTGTTAACAATCTTCAAAGCAAACTCTAATTAACTTTCTTAACAATTTATTTCCCAATGCCAAATTTAATTGAACTTTTTTATACCTTTCAATCGTATAGTGCATACAATTGAATGGTTTCAAAAAGTTCAATTAAATTTGACATAAAAATACAGTAAGGGTAAAAGTAAAAAAAAAACTAACGGGTTGTAATAAATATGAGCATTTTTGAGTTGTAAATACAATAAAAGAATAGAAAATATTAAATGAATAATTTAAATTTGAATATATTGTGTAATGCTTATGGTGTATAGCAGTAAGACATTTTATTTTTCTAGGGTACCAAACGGCTTCCTAATAACAAAAATATGAAACTAAAAAAACACTAGTTTGTATGCTAATAAACTTAAAAAAACAAAATGAAAAAATGTTCAATGATGAAAACTTTGTACCTAACACTTTTCACATTGGAACCATCTGTAGTGTATGCTGAAGCTACCTTTGAGCCCAGACAAAATTAATTTACGCCTAACATTATTTCATATTAGATCTGTTGGGCGCACACAGAAGCTACCTAAGCCCTGGCTAAATTAATTTGCACCTACAATTTTTTTCATGTTAGATCAGTTGGTGGGCGTACATTGAAGCTACTTTTGAGCCCTAACAAAATTAATTTGCACCTAACATTATTACATGTTAGATCCGTTGGGAGCACACAGAAGCTACCTTTGAGCCCTGACAAAAATAATTTCCACCTAACATTATTCCACACTAGATCTGTTGGGCACACACAGAAGCTACCTTTGAGCCCTGACAAAATTAATTTGCACCTAACATTATTCCACACTAGATCCGTTGGGCGCACACAGAAGCTACCTTTGAGCCCTGACAAAATTAATTTGCACCTAACATTATAACATGTTAGATCCGTTGGGCGCACACCAAAGCTACCTCCGAGCCCTGACAAAATTCTACATCAGACTGATTTATTAATAACTGAAACCATGTAAAATTGGGTGTGATGCATTTTCTCTAAAGATGTACAGAGGGGGTACCTTCAAGTCTGAACTTGCAATTCATACCTTTTTTTCTAAACCTTTGCAAGTGCTGAGGTAACCTCTGCTGTGCGCCCGATGAAAGGTTAAGGGTACCTCTGTACCCTACCCCCAGGGTGTGTTAGTAAGTCTTGAGTGTTGTTGGGTGTGGGACCAGGAGACGGCAGACGAGGGCCAAGGGGCAGGGGAGATGGAGGGTCGCAGTCAAGCCCCGCCTACGACCGCATCGTCACCTCTCACAGTCAAAGACATCATGTTGGGTGTCATCGAGATGCAGTTGATGAAGAACCAAGCTGCGGCCGGTGGGTCCGGCCCTGCCCCTACCATCTCGTCCATCCTCAAGACTGACCACAGCTTTGTCAAGTCGGGGTCCCTAGCTACCCTATCCGTCGTCGCACCCCAGGAGTTGGCTAAGGACAGCCTTGTTGTAGTTCAGGTACCTCACTCCACTCACTGCATGAGGGCTGCAAAGCTTGGTTGTGCTATTTACTTCTCCCCCTTTCTTTCCCTCTATTGACGAGTATTGAAAATGGTTTCACCTAGTACTGTGCGTTTTAGCGATATCGTAGAATTGATTTAGGCAACCGAACTAAATGTAATTTCCCACAACAAAGAATGTGTAAAGAAAATTATGTGTAGTAAAATTTGTCCTATTATGTCAACTGAATGTGACCGATGTTATAATGTCTCAAATATTTTGATATCGTACATAACAATTTGTTTCTTTTTATGATAAATAAAATAGAGTTGTGCAAGCCTGGGATTTTTGATCGAGCCGAGCAGAGAGCTTTTTTAAAAAGCTTGTGCCTCAAGCTTTATTGGAGTCGTGCTTATTAATATCATGATATTTTATGTGGCCATTTTATAAGTTGATCTTTCGGGTTGCCGGAATTTTATCCCTCTGGAATTTTATCCCCTGGGCAAAGCTGACGTCACTATGACGTAGTAACCTGAGTGGCCAAAAGTTTGTTCGCGGCCGGAATTTAAACCCCTGCGGATTTGGAAGTCCAATGAAAATAGTCAGAGCGTGATTAATTAGATTAGCGATAAAAACCGGAATTTTACCACCTGTCCATATAACTAGCGTTTAGACATCTGAAGATGTACGGGCCGGATTTTTACCCCCAGATTTTTACCCCCGGATTTTCACCCCCGGATTTTTACCCCCCGGAATTCTACCCCCTGGCCGATTTTAGAAATTGAATGATTGATTTTCTTATTCCTGTTCTTAATTAATTGTAAACATTTCATTATTTAGTAGCCTATCTTTATTTATTTATTTTGTAATCTCAACTAAGTAAACAGAATTCGCTGTTTTATTTTGATCATATTAACCAACAGTTGGCTTCAAAGGGAATCCTGATACTTGAATCTCAAAATTAAAATTAAAAACCTGTTCAAATAGTTAATGTTACGAATAAATTAAGATAGGCTACTTAATAATAAAATGTTTACTATTAAATTATAACTCAATGAAGATAATTAATCATTCTCACTAATTTATATATCTGGCCAGGGGGTAAAATTCCAGGGGTAAAAATCCGGGGGGTAAAATCCGGGCCGTACATTCTAGGTTTTTCCATCGAGCTGATGTCGCGAAACTCAAAAGTTCGCGGCCGAAATTTTATCCCTTGGTTTGTGACGTCACGTTTGCCCAGGGGGTAAAATTCCAGGGGGATAAAAATCCGCTACCCCGATCTTTCACAAACCTTTGTTTTTAAACACAATTTAATGCTGTGATGTAGGGTTAGATATAATATTTTTCAGTATATAAAAGATATAAAAAAAGGAACTAAGTTAAATATAAATAAATATAGGCCTAGGTTAAAGATAAATATACCTTATTTTCTTTCCTTGAAAAGGCATTATTTTATGAAAATTAAGAATAGATTTAAATAAATATTCAAATAATAAATGAATATTCCAACAATAAAAATCCCAACTTATATCATCGTTTTTTAAAACTTAAAATTAACTTAATAATGCAATAGCATGAAAGTTATTGATTGAAAGATTTGTAGGTAAATATAGTTTACAATCAAAAGCATATTTAAAAATAGGAGGATTACAAATTTTATATTTATATTTTCAGAAAAATTGTTTTACTATGGAAAAATTTTAAACCTTTTTTTTAAACTTGTTGGCTATTCAGCTCAGCTCTCATATCTTTATTATAAAATGATAACTGTATCAACAGGTATATAATCGTCACCTGTACAAATTATTCTTGACTATTCAGCACTAAAATTTGCTTAAAATAATCCTCCTTAACTACCTCACCCATTTCTTTATGAATTTGATGGTTTGATATTTAAATCATTATTCATCAACTTAGATCGATTAAAAAAAACTCCTTTGGCAAATGCTCAACCACTAGAAAAGTGCATTGCTCTTCCAAATTGTATGATATCCTCCATGTACATACTTCACTGCTTATTCCTGTAAAATATCACCTGTTGTCTAATACAATAACTATCTTCAACTTCTTGCAAATCAGCCAAATGTGTGGACTAAAACCTGAACTTTGGGATGAATGACTCTGCACATTTTGGGCTATTAACATAGACATAAACTGGAGATAATTTGCTTACATTAATGCATAACATGATTCATACAAATAAGATGGTTCGCCTAATCTTCCATCCTAACTTGATGGTTCTTGGCGCAGTTCACAAGTTCACCACAACTGCACGTTCACTCCTCATGGTTTGGCTTGAATATCACTTCATGTATCCCCAGGCAAATCACATCTCTTACTTCCTTGTAAAATAATGATACCACCTTAAAAACTTCATTATTATAGCAATGAAGCGAACATGTTTTTACTGTCATTTCAAACACTAAATGTTGTAACTTTTCTGTGCTGCATTTGTATGTACAGAACTGCAGACTTTCCCTTTTAATAACTTCAATGAAATTTATATTTAACTCTCCCCTTGTTTTATATTCTATTTAAGCTCACTCCAGATAATCTTTAAGAAATATTGTAAATATGTTTCAAATCAAAACACAATGGAAAAATAAAACAAAATCCTTCTTTAAGGTTGTAAGAAGAGACTCTTGAAGACATTTATCTTAATATTGGTATGCTGATTAACATATGGAATTGTATTAAGCTCTAATGCTGTCACTCAACAACATTAAGTTATACTTTTTAAAGTAGATCTGGCATGGGTATCTATATTTCATTAACAGTTGCGCATTTATGTTTAACAATACATAATAAACTAAGTGGATGTCATATTTATTATAATTTCAATACACAATAAAAATTGATCTTGTTTTGTTTACAATATAAAAAATAATTATGTTTGAATATAATTTCAACACTGACTCTATTATATACAAGGTGACATGTAATGTTTGTGATAAATCCTATTTCCCCTCATTTTGAACTCATCATGATGTGTTGGCTTTTACACCCGTTTTGCTTAGTTTCTTTACCTCTGTCCTCATTATCATCTTAGTTCTTAGTTGTGTCTTAGGTATCAAGTTTTTTTGTGCATGTATGTATTTATGCCTTAATACAACTGCTTTCGACCCTAACAGTATGTTCTTTATTTACATGGCAATTATATTGCGCTTATTAGTTATTTGTTTATTAGCTAAGCATCATTCATACTATTTCACCGTTGAATATATTAAGTTACTCATACTTGCATGACAGGTAGGATACGTCCAAAGGATATATTTTACAGTAAATACCTAATTAGGAAACATGTTTTTGTACAGTTCTATGTTATATTGTAAACTGAACTATTTTCATCAAACATACACAGCTGCAATGATTAGCCATGAAAAAACTTGGTGGAAGAAAAAAAAGAAAAAAAAACCCGATAAATATTTTACTTACAACCTGTTGTATAAAAATAATCTTAAAATTATGCAATGTACTCCAATTGCTATATTCTACTTCACAATTTTACAATTATAGTTTTACACAGGTAGGTATACAAGGTTATATTTACATAATTATGTAACAAGAGATTCCAAATAATTGTGTAAGTTACTTCCATTGTTGAAAAATCTTTATTTTTTGGCATCAGCAACATCAATCCTGCTCATAGATGTTTCAGGATCTAAAGATATGGAGCTTTTACCATCACTATTCTGTACATAATATGAACTGTGTTCCGTAATAAGGTTTCTGTAGGAAGGGTATGTTGATAACTTATGACGGGACCATCATCTCATTGGGGTGGAAACTGGTCTGAAAAATAATGGATGAAGTAAGAAAAAAGTTGGCCTCAGATTTTAACTAGCTTGCTCGGCTGCTATGGAAGCTCGATGGAGACCTTAATTTTAGGACATCTCACACATTTTAGATTGGGTAAAGAAAAAAACCAAACCATTACACGGGTATTATTAATTACACTTGAGTCAGGCTAATCCAAAATAATTGGGACTGCTTGCTGTTTGGATCAGCTGATTGTTCCAATTAGCTGAAATACGAGGGCGGTTTTCTAAGGAAGGGATGATTTTGCGTATAAATCCGTGGTTCGCTTGTACACTGCAACGAGTCTCATCACCATTTACTGGCATCATTTGTAAATAGGACACAAATTTCAGTTCTGTTGCTGTCATGTTCGCTTTGCTGTGTTTAAAAAAGAATTTTAAACAATCATCGCCCGCCGCATTTGAGGTAAGGTTAGTGATAACTGATAAGTTTTTTGATAACAAGATAGGCCAACATATACGATGCCAATATTCATCGCCAAATGACTGGAGATTTTGACCCTGATGTAAAGATAGCTTGGAAAGTGCAGAAATTGTCTAGGGAGTTTAAATGACTATGAAAATGCTAATTTTGGAAAGAATTGTGTTTTTGGCTTTCACAGCAATTTTTAAACTACATAACCCATTTCCGCACCTTACCCTCACTCATTGCATTAGGGACATCACCTCCAGTTATTTGGCAATGAATGTCAGCATCGGACATGTTTTTTGTAATTAAAAAAATGTATTACTGGCCTTACCTTGGATGCGGCGGGAGATTTTATTGTGTAAAAAATGTAAAAACACATTAAAGCGTATATGACAGTTACAGAGCTGAAATTTGTGTCATTTTGCCAGTAAATGGTGATGAGCCTCGTTGCGGCGTACAAGCGAACTACGGGTTTTTACCCGAAACTGGCCCTTACTTAAAATTAGGGATGGACGAGATTGGATTTTTAGTTCGAGACGAGACGAGACAGGATCTTTTATTCCTCATAACATTTTGAGACAAGATTGGGACAGGATTTTCCTTCTCATACATAACGGTAAATACACGTTTGACATTTTAACCTGATTTTGTAACATTTTAAAATACCTACTGATTTATGACAGATGACTGGTTAATACAAAAATAATAATACTAATAGACAAGAATATTTAAAATCCTTTATAAAAAACATTAATAAAAAACTTCAGTATAAAAAAACAAATATTAATTAGGCCTACCTTATTAAAGATAACACTTCTGCATAGGAAGCATGGCAATATCAGTTAGGATATAGTTTAACTTTAAAAAATGCAAAGTTTATCAGTCTGAAACATCAGTCTTACTAGTTAAGTATCAAGTAGTCTTGTTTTATTTTTAGGATGATTTTGGGTGACTTGTTTTGGCTATGTTAAAACAAGTCTCACACTGCTCACACTTAACAAAACTTCTAATCATTTGTGATGTCAAAAGCAAAAATTATAAAACAATAAAGCAATATTTACATGTAAAGAATGAATTAAATAAGAACACCCTCGCAATGGAAACGCAACAACAACACACTCTTGTGTTGCGGGTATTGCATTGACTTTCTGCAGGCGTTTTTAAAGTTTTTTTTTTTATCTCGTCTCAAAAAAAAATCTTGATCAACATAAAATCTTGTCTTGTTAAAATTTCCCAAACATTTTCTCTAAATTTCGAGACCCGTCCATCCCTACTTAAAATACCGCCCTTGTAATTTAAATATGATAGAACTTTGATTATTTTTGGTTTGTCAAAACATTGAGCAATAAATCACGTAAAGAACAAAACAGTTTTCTATTTTAGAAAAAAAATATATATATAAATATATGAATGCATTATTAAAAACTAAGTACCCTTTTATAATTCATTTTATTTTGTTGTTAAATAAAATGAATTATAAAAGGGTACTTAGTTTTTAATAATGCATTCATATATCAAAATAGTAGCCCTAATCACTACAGTTTTCTTAATATATAAATATATACAGTGTTACCATAAAAACACTAGAGGACTTTGGGATGTAGGTCTTCATACTAAAAAAGTTTCCTTTTATTTGATCAATAATATATTCCAACCAAGGGTCACAATGAATAACATAAAAAAAGTGTATGTGAAGGTATGTCAGAAAATCTATTTTTACCCAGTTATCCGCCATTTTGTTTTTTTATACATAAACATTTTTATCCTTGAAGTTTTTCAACCGATCTTTATGAAACTTGGTATGCATAGAAAAAAGATTAAGTTGGTCCAATTTGATTTTTTTTTTATTTAAGTTTGCTTTTATTTATAATTTTCTATTAAATGACACAATTAAAATATCAATAAGATTGAAAGACAAATAACTGAAATGTAAATTTGTTTGTGTAAAATAAGGCTTAGTTAGTCAGGGTGCTCAACTAAAAAACATGATATTTCAGTTGTTCGTCATTAGATCTTTTTAAACTTATAATTGAGCAAAAGATTAAGCCTTTTTTGATATAGCCCTTGCAAATGCTCCTTTACATCAAAAAGTCTATTACAGTTTTAAGGGGATTTGAAAAGTACACGAGGTTGTTTTATCATTGAGGGTTGTATAAATGAGTTTCTACTGTATAAAAATTGTAGTTAACGCAACGATCAGTTAAGGATAGTCTTTACGACAGGAGTAGAAAATTTAAGCTTTAAAACTTCTACGAGTGTCGTAAAGGCTAATAACGTTTTTTAATTACTAAAATTCACTACTCATAACTTCTAAGAGAAGTTATGTTTTTGTTAATAACGTTTCATTGTGACTGATTGTGATGCTACCACTTATTGCCCCAACCACTCACTTATTGTTTTAATCTATTAAATTGGTCTTAACAGCTGATAAGTTGACGTTCGAAGTATTACACTTTTACTTTTTTTCTCTAAATTCTTGCACCTCATGGGTCCAAACTTGTACTGTAAAGTAACAAAACAATAATAATAGCTTACATAACAATCGTGTAAAGATAGTGTTAACGACACAAGTAGAACATTTCCATTGGTCCGTTACACGAGTATTTAAGTAAAACTATGCTGTTATGTAGGTAAACAATGCTGTTATGTGAAACCTTTCAATTCTAAGAACTGAACTGAAACGGCTACTTAAAAAAAAACGGTTGTAGGTAAAGTAAGTAAACAATACTGTAAAGTGAATCTTTTCAATTCTAAGAACTGAATTGAAAAAGCTGGTTTAAATAACGGTCGTAGGTAAAAAAAAAACTGTACTATATCAAATATAGCTGCTAAACTATACATTAAGAAGGGTCAAAGATGTTCTTAACAAAACAAGGCATGTACAAGCACATTTTGGCTTCCACCCATTCATCAGCTCTCAGAACGTTTTGGCTTCCATCGGAGCCAAGCAATATTTTCAAAAAAATCATAATGATCTGTGTCAAAAATTCTACCTTTAAAACTCTAGCATTGATTCAGTTAGGTTAATGGATCATTGCTCCTATAGGAATTGAAATCCTTCGGATCTAGAATTTAAAATGCTTCGGAGTTATGGGAGAATCCCCAACTAAGCAGCTAAGCGCCATCAAAGCTCTTTGCTTGCAACTCAAAGTCTGTTTGTGGCAAATCCCTCCAGTAGGCATTAAAAGAAATCAATAAACCAAAATGAAAATGGAGAATCTATATCACTTATTCATGATATCACTTTAAGCAAAACATAGTTCTGCTATTTTTGTTGGCTTTTATGCTTACAGTACCTATGTTGATTGGACAGCCTTTGAGTATATCTGTAAAATGCCTTTTGCAAAATTGGAATTGGTAGTTTTGGCAGTTAAAAAGTGGAAACTAAATCCTTGATCATTTTACGCTCAAACTGTGTACTTGTTTAACGTACCAAAAATGTGGTTTGGAATTGAAACCGTAGGGCTGAAACTTGAAACTTAGGTAAAAACACATTGGTAGAGGTAAGAATCTCACTCCTTCAACTATGACGGTTATCTCTTATAATAATTTTGAAAGAAGTCGACAAAATAGCCATATAGAACAATTTTTGTACAAATTCATAACCAAACAAAATTATTAATCATACAACAAAGTTATTTATACAAAGATTTACTCTTATATGCTTGGGATAAATTTAAAAAATAAATCTTCCTACCCTGTTTTGGAATTTTTTTATTTGTACATTTCCTTAAAATTAATTCTTATAGCTCCGAAACTGCTTTATATACTATTATGGGTGTACAGTATATGTATATTGTATGTATGTATGTGTAACAGGGCTCAGTGGAATGCTATCGTAAAACATTTCTCCAGTCCAGGAAATTCATTACATCCGCTTGGTTAGCTTCGTTGATGGTTTCATTGCACACATATACTAAACATACGACACCTACGACATATGATTGAATAAAACAGATTCAGAGGATTTTTTTGATGGTGACGTGGTATTTTTGTGATGGGCCAATTGTAAAACATATATTAATTATCGAATGTTGAGTATATGTGTACAATACAACCATCAATGAAGCTAACCAAGCGGATGTAATGAATTTCCTGGACTGAAGACATGTTTTACAATAGCATTTCGATGAAACATGTATACCTGTTTCATCATTTGGAACTGAATGACAGGTACTGTAAACTCATAGTATTATATTTAATTACTGTTATTTTTCCCAGAAATTTGAAAAGCACAATTTTCATAATAGAAAACAGATACCACAGAACCATATTTTAGGCAGAAGATCTCCAAATTGTATAACATGATTTTTTTTCAGCAATCTACAATTCCATTAAAATACATTTAAAATAAAATACATTTATACAAATTCCATTTAAATATTATATAAACACTAAACAGTCATAACTCATTTAAACTAATCGAACTAGAAACTGCTGAAGTGAACAGGTAGCCTAAATAACTTATCATTGATACACACTTTTCTTGTTCTGATATGTAGAAAACGAGGAAATAAACCAAAGATAGTCTTACTATTTATTTAGACTTTAAATTAAACTCAAACTTTTTCTCAATAAAAAACTTGTAGAGATGATTGAAGAAAAGTGGGAATCTTCTACAAAGATTGAAAATGAACTGTTTCTACAATTGAGCCTTGAATAGTTTGTTAGGGATCAAAGAAGTGAAATTTATTATCATACCATAAGTAAATCCTTAAAAAACCAACCCAATTTTCCGTGTATCAGACTCGGTTATGTATAGACATTAGGCAAAAATCTGTGTCTAATCAACAATACCAACAATGCTCTTTTACAGACAGTTCAATGTAGTTAAAATATTATTGCCAACTTAGGTTACAGCAGGTTTCAATTATTATCACGAACCATTTAGGCCTACTGTATATTTAATTTAGATATGTATTCTATTACTTGAAGTAATAATTGTAATAAAAGTAGAAATAGTAGGGTTAATTTCTAGTAGTATTTCTACTATCAAACAGATGCTACATTTTCACATTAGCCCTCACAGTCAGAAAGGTTATTCCATTATCTCTGTGAAAAGACTAAATATGTAATATATTCATAATACCTCAATTTTGTTCTGAATTCAAAAAAGTTTAGAACTTAAAGCCCAGCACTGAGAAATTTTATATAGCGAGGATAAAGTCTTGACCAAATGCATATTCAGTTTGTAACTCCTGTGTTTAATTCATAATGTAATAATGTGATGAATTACAATTGCTTAACTTAAACACTAATTCATAAAGATTTTGATCAATATTGGTCTATTCCAAGGTGCAGCAACCACTAAACAGAGACAGGGAGACAGAGGGAACTCTTGACCTGAGTATCAAAAAGCCTCGGACAGATTACAGAGAGGCTAAACCGTCACCACTCGCACCGCCTCACTCTGTCACCGTCTATCGGACAGCGTCTACCCACACTGACTCAAACTACTACCACCAGGTGACAAGCATTAGTATACAAAGTAGTATTACTATATTGTCCCTCGATAATCTAGCTTAAACTAGCAGCCTGCATAGGCCATTTAAATTAGGGAATTAAAGAGACCATTAATAAATTCAAAAATTCAACAGCAACACTTTAAAGTGCTGCTGTTTTATGAACTTGGCATTGGCTGGATGGTGAGTCTTAAGTATTCCGTGTTTTGTTCCCCAATTTGTCACCACTTGCAAGCAGTGCATTTCGGTGTTGTGTGATTAATGACTGCATCTACTATAAAGGCATAGTAGTTACAGTTATTAAATTATGTATGTAATTTCTTCTAATGTTTTGTTCTAATATTCTATTTTTTATGCTGTGATTTTCTCAAGCGAGGGAATCCAGCAGGATTATTAAGGGACGAGTAATGGAGGAACTGCTGTAACTTGTTACTTTAGGAAAACTTATTGTAAAACTTGTAAAACTTCAAGGAACATCCATTATTTTGTATAATGTGTAGATATTATATACCATACATAGATTGAATAGTTTATAATATGGTAGATCCTAAATAATTGCTGCTCACATTTACTGTCTCTACCTTGGTAAAGAGCAACCTTACGAAGCCTTTTCGAAGCAAACTGCTTTTGGCCAGAGACCCAAGGGCTGAGATTTTTCACCTAAAGTCAATGCTAAAATTATTCGTTTATAATAGCCTATCTTTGGATAAACATCGTTTTGACAGTTGGTAAATTAAAAACAGCTGATTGAAAATGTTTGTTTGAATTCTAATTTACATAAAACAAATTAATATAATATTTAAAAAAATTTATTTCACTTTTAAACCTAAGCTGCTAACAATACTTCATTGCATCAATACTTCGGGGATTACGTTATGGTGGGAGAAAGCTAAGTTTAAAAATCAGTATTTGATTGGAAGTATTTTCCCCTGTATCAAGTAATCTTCAGTGTGATCTTTGCTCAATAGTTCACACTGTACAACACAAGTCATCTTTAAAAACACACTGAAACTGATGTTTTCCTACAGTTACCTAACAATGTACATGTTCTCTCACTGATTTGAGAAAGCAAAGTGGCCAATTCGCTCATCAGTGAGACAATGTTAACATTGTCTCACTCTAATTACTTTGTCTCACTCCAGATTTGCAAGGTGAAGGCACGAAATAGTGAGCGCGTAACATGCAGACAAGGTCGTATGCGCGCAAAATACGTTGGCAGCACTGGCTGTAAATCAGCTGGTCAGCTGTTGTACTGTTGTTGATCGTGTTGATCATTAAATGTCATATTAAAAGTTCACTTCTGTGTAAAAATATGTCACGTTTCTTTACTAATTTATTTGTTTTATTGTAACTGTAGGAAAAATATAATGTGCAACTCGAGTGCAAAGTGCAATTGCCTCACTCGAGAAACCATTCCTCACTCGCCTAGATGGCTCGTGAGTAAGGATTTCTCTCGAGTGAGTCAATTGCTCACGTTGCTCACTATTTGCACAAATAACTATTTCCCTTTTTTTTTTACTTGAGGTAATGAACAAACATGTTATTTTAGTACGTGTACATGATCTGTATAACTCTTTTCTCTGCAGGTGGCTTCACCCCAGCTTCAGTCCAAGCTGTCCCCCAAACTGTCCCCCGGACTGCTAGGTGTGGGAGGGTCTATACTGCATGGGACGCCAGTGTCCTCACCCTCCATCTACACGTCGTCTGGTCCGCAACAAGCATCAACTCGCTACGACTCCTCCCCTTTACTGCGTCAGATGACTCCCCCTCATGCCACCAAAGAGGCGTCTACTGGCTCTATAACACAAGGTAAATGCCACAATAGTTAAAAAGTAAGTGTTCCTAGGTCACTAATAGTACAAACTAGGTCTTCAAACTGAGTGCTGACAATCCATGCTTGTTTGAGAGAGTACCCAGAGCAGTGTAGTGCCAGTTTCGGTGAACTGCTCTGTGGATGGCTGTCTGAAATAAGACTGAAATGTCTGCACTTAATAAGTTTTTGTCTGAAGCTGCTGTACCAAGAAACCCTAGTTCATAGTATTGGTCATAATTGTTGTAACATAAACCTGTACATCCAATAAACAGTCAGTTACAATAACTTTAACAAATATGTGTGAGTCATTGTGAAAATTATAGCGCCAAATATTTAAAACATAAGTATTAACCCATTGAGAAAGGAATTAATGCGGTGCCTGTGACCCTCTGTTGGCAATTAATTTTACCAAATTTGTAGACTTTTGATCTAATTGTTATAGAAAGAAACCCTTAGGTAATCAATTAATAATCCTGTTGCCATTTCGTTCACAGTAAAAATGTCTACAAAAAAAATGGTAATTGGATAATTCCAAGATTAATTCAGACACCAAATGACACTACTATTATAAAGTTCAATTGATTCCCTACGTGAAAAAATCACAAGTTATTACTTGTATAAGTAATAACATTTAAAAAATTGTTTGTTTTACCTTACCGCAGCTGATTTAGGGTAATATTTGGTTTCCATGGCAACACAACCTTGGTTGTTATGCACAAAAATAAGTGAGTAAATATGCAAAACAAGAAACAAGATATTTAAAAACATCATAAATTAAGAAGAAACAAAAAGGGGGGGAATATATATCTAGTGGCTCTGGGTAGCGGTGACACAAGTGGCACTCGTAAGTTGGCGCCAATGGGTTAACTAATGAAATATGGTAGGTACTAAGATTGTTTACACATGCTTAACTCCTACACATTAAATATTAAAAATCATGTTAATGCAACAGTAGAGTTTGCATAACAAACATTTGTTCATTAACACTAAAAGTGTAGAGACAAAATACTCAATTATGTATTAATGCTTGGGTTATTAACAGAAGTCTTACTCACGTTGTTGCCTCTGGCTGTCCTGAAGCCAATATACCTGTTTTCTGTTTTTTTTCTCGCTCATGAGTCTTAATACAGTTTTATTTGATTTAAAAGCAAATATGTGAAGGAAATCAAATTTTTACTGTCTGGTTGTAACTTTGTGGCATTTTATGTTAAATGTCTTGTATTTGTCGATGGAAATTTATCACTAATGCTTTTTTGTAAAATTCTGTTTTCGTGCACTATTTGATCAAGTTTTTACCATTACTACATGAAGAAAAAAAATTTAAGCTATTTCATGAAGTAACATGTCAAACATTTATTGAATTGTATAGCTGCCCATGTATTATTTATAAGTACATTTAGGAATGTTTTTGCTTGTATCAATTAATTATGTAATTGTACTTGGCCGCTGGAATGAAAATAAATAAATTAATAATTATCTAATATTTTATATGAGTGTCTAAAACTCAAACTGTCCGGCAGGCACCCCTGTACACCAGCGTGGAATCTACCCGGGATCTACAAGCAGTGAATACTACAGTAGCAGCGGCACCAAGCGTCCTACACCAACGGCCCAGGGATTTTACTCTCCCCGACCTCCAGCGTACGCCGTGGAGCAAAGACAAATCATCATGAATGACTACATAACCTCACAGCAGATGCACGGGAGCGCAGCACGAAGGACCAATGACAAAACAACTCTTTATTACCCTCCTCGACAAGGAGTGATTCAAAGACACAACACCAAGCCTCCCTCACCTCACCATTACCCAGCTGGGCACAAGCCTCCGTCCCCCCACCACTATCCACCAGGACACGAGGCGTTCTCCTCACTAGTGGATGTGGCAGTACGACAGCCAAGCCTGCCTGTGCCTCATCCTGACCACAAGGAAGACAAGAGGCTGCTGCACGAGGGCCTAGGAGAGAGGTTCAACCGAGAGAACACCCAGGATAGGTAAATACCATCACTCTTTAAACTTTGTCTAGTTAAACCCTGTAAATGAAGTGAAGTAATTCAAGACCTCTTGGCTGTCCTAAAAACATGGGTCACGGAGAAAATCAACCAATCATTAGTTTAAACTCTCTTCCCAGTGTTTAAGTGAAGATTTTACTAAAGAAATTAAATACGGACACACGCAAATAAATTAAAAAAAAAAAAAAAAATAGGTGGCTTTATTTATTTTGTAATGTTTATTCTTTGGTGAAGTTTAAAGTTTTCATTTTAACAGTATCTAATAATTTAAAGATATTTTATCATGTGAAAACACTCAAGTGTGTTGCACTATTTTAAAAAGAACTACTATTTTGTCAATTTAATCAGGTTTGCTAATCGAGACCAAGAAAGGTTTTCTCGGGAGAATCATCAGATTCAGCATCGGCAGATCCCTGAAAACCATCATCAACAACACCAGTCGCAAGCCCATCCGACATCAATGCACCAGCCCTTGCACCATCATGTAAGTATCTCTAGCTATTAACATAGTACATGCTCGACTTTCCGTTCATATAAATAAATAATATTGACACATCTATACTTCCTACTTTAAGCAGTACTTTTCCACATTACAATGTAATATTTATGTTTACATAATGTTGGAACAAATGTTATCATCAGATTTATTGTTTATTACAAATAACCAGAATTGCAGCATACGTAAACACATATGTTATTCTAGTATTTTTGGTTTGATTTAATCATATATATTAAAATGTGACAGGGTTTATGTATTTCACGATTCTGTATCAACCACTTAACGGATTTTCATGATTTTTGTGTTGAAAGAAAGATAATTTTTAGAACTAGGGAATGTCAAAGCCATAATTTTAGCTTAGGGTTTTATTTTTTTACAAATCAAGTTTAATTTTTTTAAGTCTAGCAGCCGACACTAACATTCTAGACTAGCTTTTAGTATAAAATCATTTGCTCAACGTAATGCCGGGTTTTCCTAGGTGCGGAGTCGGCGAGCGGAGAGAGGAACGTGGAGAGCGGACTCCACTTGTCTTAGGCAATTTAATGTTACTGTTTTCCTAGAAGCGGAGCGGAATGCCATGTTAATTTAAATTCCGCTCTCCGCGTTCCTCTCTCCGCTCGCCGACTCCGCGCCTAGGAAAACCCCGCTTAACAGCTGTAAACATTCAGCTCATGTGACACAAATTTAGCATTTGGATATAAATGACTTAGGCTACAAAGGTTTGACGTATCTATACTATGTGTAATGCTATAGCCATGATACGTTTATTTATTCGTTAAGAGGATTGCATATACATAGTAAAATACTGGATGATCTAATTTTTTATTTTAATCTTTAACATCTTAAGTTTGTTTTAGTGCAATATAATTTGTTTAACTAACAGCTGATTGAATATACAAGAGATAAGTTTATTTACTCTGTGATTTAGTAATTGATTTTAGGAAATAATCAAGATTCTTAAGCCATTGCTGTATAAAATCGAGGCTCTCATTTTATGTTTACAAGATTGTTTTGCTGTTTACAAGATGATTTTACCCATTAAACTGTCAGAATTTGCCTTAATTTGTGTGAAATAGCTGTTTTGAATTCTATTCGGTTTTAGTTGACTACTCGATTCCCGTATGTAGGACGGGCCAAGAGCTCGTTCATATTTAAAAGGAAGTAAAGAATTTTGTAAATAAATAATTATAATAAATATCTTATTTAAGTTATCATTTGCGAAGCCACTACAGATAATTATTTGCAAACCCATAACGTAACGGAACTAAAAACATGGACCTCAATAAAAAGATAAAGTTAGGAAACTTTTAAGTATCCAGTTGTGTTACCTGTTTTGATTTAGATTGTAATCCTCACTCTGTTTATTTCTTATGCTGCATGAAGGTTATACCATCTCAGGCGAAGCCGCGGGTGCAAGCTAGTTTATGTTGAATTTATGTTCCTCTACCAGTTAAATCTTAATATCACAGTCAGTCTTTCAATGACACCAGATTTTATCGTCATTTCAAATATAGGCCTGCTGTCCATAAAGTTAATTCCCATTGAAATAATTTGTTATAATATTATTTTGTTCGTATTGTGTAGTGTACCATTTATTTCTTTATTCAGAAGAAATTAGTTCATTTAAGGGATTGAAACATCAAAGAGTTACTTTGAATTTGAACCCTTAACTGTAGCTACTGTGATCTACTGAAGTTTACACTTTGACCAGTCCAAACGCCTTAAGTTAGTTCACTTAATATTCAAGTAAAACTAAATCCATCAAATATCTATAACCAATTAATTTACAGAGAGAGATGGAGAGAGAGAGGAGTCATATTCAGCAACAGCATGGAGCGACACACATACGGGAACATCAGCTTCAGCAACAACTTAGGGAACAGCAGTTGCATCATCAGCATCAGCAAATGCAGCAACAACAGATGCAACAACAGCATCAGAGAGATTTGTTGCATCAGAAGCAGCAACAACAGCAACAACATCAGAACCACCTGCAGAGCTTGGAACATCATAGACTTAGTCGTATGTCAGGGTCAGGCTATCCTCCCCCGCCTCAACAAAATCAGGAGTCGTCCAGAATGATGCAACTGCCACCACCCCCTCCCCCCCGCCAACATCCGGACAACAGGTATAAACTTACAAGTAAAACAAGACTACATTATTCACTACACACTATTCACACTATTCACTGACTGATATTAATCAGTTACAATAGTTAAAGTCAATTTTGGAATCCAATCTATCCCTCAAATTCTAATGGGAATACAGGGATCAACCTACGGAGCTAAATCTAGTGAAGACAGTGGATGAGGCAATAATTCAAACTTGAACACCATGATTTTTGCCATCAAAAACTTAGTGGGATATTTTTTGGTGGGATCTTTTTCTTTTTTTTAAATTTACAGTTATTATCAATAAAGAAACTCAACAGAATGGCGACGGTAGAGTGCCTGAACAGCTTTGGAATCGACCACACAGTTTCGCTTATTCTCCTCTGAAATCAAGCGCGGCACCCATCTTGCTGAGACTCTTTTTTACACTCAGCTTTTCATGTGAAATAGAGAACACTGTACCTTACGATACACCTGTGGACTCAACTATTTAACACACTTGATTCCCCTGTCATTTAAACATATCGTCGATATTGTCAATCATTTCAGGGGTAGTCACTTCCACTGATCGTCCTGAACGGGTTTCATCATGTGTCTATGTATGATTATGTTTAAATTCATTTACCCAGCTGTAAATAGTTGCAAATACTGGAGCATAAGTGCCATGAACTCGATCCAACTCAACTTTGATCTCCTTGGTTTAAACCTTTCAAATGCAATGTTCTACAACTGCTCGGAATTACTTTTTTCCATTTTTCAAAATGTAGAGAGGGTTGTTTACAAAATCAACAATACAAATCCATAAAGTTCAGGTGATGGATTTTACAGAAACTTTGTCAGCTGTTTATTAAATAGTGAAGTTGGCTGTAAACAAACCATTTGCAATACTATGAGCAGTGTTTATATCTTTTTCTAAGAACTTGTTGAACCACCCTCGTATTTGCCTGGTCTCTTCTATTTGTTGGTCTTAAACAAATTTTTAATCACAACAGGATTATGGTAGACAGGAGTGTTACTATGTCAAGATTAGCGGTACAAAGAGATTTTTCTAACTAATTGGTAACATTCTAACATTTAATATAAGTCTATGTTCCTTACCTTCATCAACAACAGAAAAAACTTCCAAGGTGCTTCATTGTTGTTTCATTACTTGTTTGACGTTGTTACAGTATTAATTTAAGTTGACAATATGGTACTACAGTATAACATAGTGAGTTTACAAATGACAAATGGAAATTTCCATGTCTTCTAGGAAGCTCCATTTAAACTGTGCTGAGTAGGTTGGACTTGTCAAAACTTCTTGTCATGTTTTGTTGTTTAATTTTTACAGTGGTGGACGAGAAGGCAGCGGGACGCCCACTGTGAGTGTTAGTGGGTCGAGCGGAACGTCGTCTCGTAGCAGCACTGCCCGTGGCTCTGACTCATCCACTCTCACGGCTGCTAGTCTCATAGATGCCATCATTACACATCAGATCAACCAGCCCAGCAGCGATGGACAAGTTGCCTCGGGGGCTGCAGGAACTAATGCCCCTGCCCCACCACGCCCCGGCGACCGGCTCTTTCAGGTTAGAAATACTACCTCAAAATTACAGCCAATAAAGTTATATGTTCTAGGAGTTCTCATCTCAAACTATGTTATTTTGTTTCAAATATTAAGAACAAATAATATATCTCTTTTCAAATCTCTGAGGGAATAAATTCCTTTTATTTACTGAAAATTACAGTAAAAGAAGATATCGGCCGGCAATTAACTTCTGCTTTACCAAGGTCTACCACCAGATTTGCTTTCCCTAGTTTCGCTACCTTCTATAGATAAGCTCACCAAATAATAATCACACTATTTATAGCGGGTAATTTTTTAATTTAAATTCAATATTCTTTTAACTTCAATTATTTATAATATAGGACATTCATTGCCAGATGACTGAAGTTTATGACCCTGATGCAATGATAGTGGGGAAAGTGCAGAAAATAGCTAGGGAGCTTAAAAATGGTCGTGAAAATGTTCATTTTAGAAGGAATTGTGGTAATAGGTGGTAACCTAGACTTCTCCAAAACACCACAAAGGAAAAAAGATTTCACGGTAATTTTTACACTCCATAACCCATTTACACACTTTACCCTTAATCATTGTATTAGGGCCATAGCCTTCAGTCATCTGGGAATGAATGTCGGCATCGGATATTTCTTGAAATATAAAAACGTATCACTGACCTTATCTCGCACAAAGGCGGGAGATTTGATTGTCGAAACATTTTTAAAAACACACAGCGAAGCGTACATGTCAGCTTCGGAGCTTCAAATAGTGTAATTCTCTTCGTAAATGATGGGATTAAGTGGCAAGGAGCCTTGTTGCGGCGCACAAGTGAGTTACAAACTCATAAATATAAGTGGTCCTTACTTAAAAAACTGCCCTCCTAATAATAAAAATAGTTTATGAAGATTTAAAAAGATATTGTGTTGCCTAAAGGCAATGATAATGTACAAGTTTAAAACTAAGTAATGCTTTGTAAATCTACAGGAACTAGTTATTCCCTACAACAGCTAATATCTATGAAAATAATTATTTCTCAACCTCTAATTTAGAGCAAGGGAAAATGATCATCCAATTCTTCCCTTGCTGTAAATTTACTTTCCCTTGCTCTCAGTCGGTTCTTTATTTGCCAACTACGTGCACTTGTGCACGTGTACTATCCCATTTATTTTTACAATTTAAATCAACACTTTTTACTATTGAACAATCTAAATGGAAACAGAAACAGGCATTTGCGTTGTGATGAAAAGCCGTTCATCACACTGGTGCTAAAATACTATGCACTTGCTTCAATTATTCCCGTCCTCACCCTCAAATTGTTGGCATCGCCTTGCATGTGAAATTTGGTTTACTTGTGTACATCTTTGCCCCACACATGAAACTTAAGTATGGAATGGAAAATTTAACTTTAGATTCTTGTAACTAAATATACCATTTTCTTCAGCTCAAATTATTTTTTAATATGTTTTGTACATTTTTTCAGGGATTTCACAGAGAAGGCCCAGAAGCAAACGGAAAATTGTCTCCTTTGAAGTCAGGTGGACTCTCAATGGCTGGGAGCCCAGACCCTAAACAAGGTTCAATAACTCTTGGAGAACATATAGAGTCAATTATAAACAAAGATTATCCACCAACATCTCGTCACGCTCAGTTCCAAGCGTATGAGCCTCAAGCTTGGAAGTTGCGAAGGGCTCTACAACAAAAGGAACTGGATCAGAACCAAAGTTTGCGTGAAAAGAACGATGAACGAAATATCGTAAGAATGGCTGGACCTCCTTCACCATCATCTCGAGTAAGATATTACGAACCTCCCGCCGTACCAATATCACCACTTGACTATGTCAAGAATCGCATCGTGGAAGTGATGCGGACATCAGAGGAAGAAGGTGGCTCTAAAAGTGGAGGGGGAGAAAGTCCAGGAGGTGGTGAAATGGTGATTGACGAAGGAGAGGATCAACAGACATCTCGAACGACCACGTCACAGGCCCCTGCACCCTTCATAGCAACGTCTGCAGCGTACACTTACCCCTTCTCAGCCCTCAGCCTGAACGCAGCAGCACCCTCAGTGCCAGTGTCCGTAGCTAACATGACTGCCAAACAACCGACTGACTCGGTCCCTGAACCTGCCCCCCTGCTCTCCGCACAGTACGAACCTTTGTCGGATGAGGATTAGTGGTCGATTTGCCTGCTGGACTTCTCAGCGTTTCTTGGAGGCTGGTTTTCATGGATGGAATATCTTCCGAATTCTTCAGAAAATAGTCCAACCGGATCCACATTAAAAGACTGAGTCTATTCCGTGCATATAATAACAGTTTTTTAATTTCGGTTTGTATAGAGGATTTCATTATGATTTTGTTAGCAATATTTTTCTACAAATAAATATGCACGGAACAAAAGCGATTTCATTTAATGAGCCTCCATGTTGTTGTACGGAAGAAATATTCTTGAATATAACACATTTTCGTCTATTATTTTGTCTTCTCATTCTTCAGTCGCACGTCGAAACAGTTTTTGAACTGTCCTGTTGGTGTCATTACTATATGATGAAAATTTGTTACATGTGTTTCACATAAATATTCGTAATTCGACTTTGCTCAAAAATAATGTAGGCCTATCGACTATGGATATATTTCGATTAATCTAAGATTTTTAGCCTAAGGAATAATATAAATGTATGTGAACGATTTGGAGTTATTTGTTCATCATGTTTCTTGTGATCGGCTAAGATAGTTATTGTTATTATTGTGTTGCAAGCATAGTTTGAATGAAACTTTAGGTATTGTTAGCCATAGACTTTTGTTCAGTTTTAAGTTTTTTGTCACCATAATGGTTATTTTCTTTTTTATGTCATCAGACGGTTATTATTTATTATCTTTTATACTATGACAGTTGTCATTCAAAATCTTATGTTTAAAATTTTCGAGGGATCAAAGTTTTGTTCATTCCACTTTTGTTAGGAACTTAAACGTCGTGACTGATTTAAATGTTGCATTTTAGTGTTTTGTCTGTGTTTTTGAACTAGAAAGCTGTTGATTTCCATCAGATGTTTTATTTATTTTATATAATGCCAAAACAAAAGTCGCAGTGTACATTATGCATATAATTTGTTATCAGTGACTCAGAGAACTTAGTGCTGCGGGAGAACTGTTTCCTTATAGGATCTCTGTATAAACGTCCGTCGTTTGTGTTTACCCGCTGGCATTGTGCTCGATTAGTTTACTATGAATTTCACTTTGATGTTTTGTGGACTGTGCATCGAGCGTTTTCACAATTATTTATCACGATGTAAATAACTGTAGATGAAAACCATTTAGCGTAACCGATGTAAATATGAATTTTAGTTTTTTAAGTATAAGAAACTGGTTATTCCTTCCTTCGTACGAATTTAATCCAATAGTACATTTTTAGCGGATTAAGATAATTGTATATATTTTCTGTGAAAATACTTATTTTCTTTTTGGTCATATAAACAGTTTTTAAAGTGTTCAATTTCTAAAAAGCTGTTTAATGGTTTTGGAAAATTAATAAATTTAATTTTGTCTATGTTTTTGCGCGTTGTTAATCTTGATCCACTGAACATGGCCAAAGAATGCTTGTTGCTTTTGGAACCTCGTGTTCTGACTGTGATGCCCGTAGTCTTGTACATAACACTTAGTCCGCAAAACTTTCAAATCCGATAAAATGTTTCTAACTGCTTGTGGACTCTGCCACCCCAAATATATTTTTATACAGAAAGCTATAATTCTATTTATTTCATCTTGTAACAGAACATGCAAATTTCACTTTTTTATCTTGATATATGTTAAGCTGTTTGAATAAAATAAAATAGGTTTTTATATTTATATTTTCATTTATTTTCCTTTTTAGCAAAATTGTAATTTTCTTGCAATTTCAGAAGTTATGTTTTTAAGTTAACGAATCAAATATTGTACAAGGGGAGTTAGGTTTAATTTTTGAGTCGATAATAAAAGCTATGATTTTTAAATATAATGTTTTGTTTTTATGCTTTTGTTCATGGAAATACTCGGTTGACTAAAAAATGGGGCATTCCGATCTAATGGAAATTCCATTGTTGGTTTACCTTATTAATTAATTAGTTACTTACCAGGCATAGTTGGAGTCTACGAGTTGAAAGGCCGTATACAGAAAAATGTACTGTTTGGAATAATAAACAAATGTTCAAAATAACAAACTAAAGGTGATAAATCATTGTGTTTTAGTTGTTAAATAAATATAAATTTCCACTCTTAATTTTTATTGATATTTTACTGCTGCTAACATGTAGTGGTACAATAGTACAGGAACAACATGCCCACCCAGGTATTTTTGGGAATTGTGTTTTCCGTTATTCTGCCTACCCCAATTCTATCACGCTAAGTAAAATTGTTAAAGCTGTTTCCACAATGACGATACTATTACACAGCTGCCAATATGCTGGGAATTCAAATAAATCTTCTATAACCCACTTTCAGACTGAGGAAGACTGGAGAAACAGAAAATATATTATTCCTAAGCAATTATTATCTGAGTAACTAATTAGCTGGCACACAAATGTTTATTTATCACAGGATATGTATTTTTTTTACTATAGTTTTTATTATTTTTGTTTTAATTATAAAAAGTAGATGGTTGTCACTGACTGTTGAGTCAATCTTCATAAGTACAGTTTCCTGAAAACAAACTTTTCAATTTAAAATCCACGGTCACCTTCTAAGTTGTAATATTTAGGGGTTGGCATCTTATAACCAATGGTAGGTCATTTATTTATGAATCACAAGTTAAATTGGTTAATCCCAATTCAATATGTGTTGACGAAAAACATTCAATATCAATGGATAATGATAATATTAAACACGGGCACATCCATACAAACTAGAGGGCAAGATACCAATAATATTATTATTTGTCTTTTTTAAATTCCTCACCTTAAAAATGTAAAAACTTGTATCAATTATGTCATGAGTTCACACATATACATACAATACATACAAACAATAACACAATACATAAAAAACACACATTACATATTTTTTTAGTGTTACATTGTAATACATACAATAATTTACTAAACTTGCTTACTAGAGTATAAAGGCTGCATCAAACTACTTGCCAAGTTTAAAACTAGCTTGGGGTACTGTTATTCATTCGTTTTGTCACAGTGGGTGAAGTATTTAAATTAAAACAAAGCTGCTGAATGTTTTATTACTTACGGCTAATGGATCAATCTTTTTACTACCAGTTGATCAAAACCTAAATCATTTTGGCAGCACTGATATGGATAATTCATTGGCCAAGGTTTTTAGATCCCTTTTCTTAAACATATGTCCATCTAACTTTCACAGAAGGGGGGCTGGGTACAGAATAATCCCCAGTAAAGAGGGGGATCCGGGGGTCCTCTCACTAATAATGTTTAAAATGTAGGTACAATTGTTGATTTTTTATCGTACCTAAATTTACGTTGTTAATTTATTGTTTTTTATGAATAGTTTTTAAAATGTGTACTTTTATGTTTATACTGCAAAATCTAAGAAAGATGTGGTTAACGTAGGGCTTCATAGGAGTGGGGGCTCATCATAGCTCATATTGATGGACACCTATGCATTGAACACCAATAATGTTTCTAAGGGAACGTTAAAACTTAGCTGGCAAGCCTATAGTAAAGCTTTTACATATTTCTAGAGAAATTTTGAAACAAAATACAGATCCTTCACATAGCCATAGTCCAATATTTTTATTGTGCTGAACAAAATCTTCTATTAGAAGAGGGAAATAAAGGAAGCTGGAGGATGGAGACAAGTAGCTCATTACTCAGCAGATTTCAGTCCTATATTTCAGACATTAAATCAACAATCAATGGACAACAATGTTTCTTACAAAATAAATTTCAGGTCAGTAAAGTAGATATACGCTTAGGTAAATCTTCAATTCTTGAGTCTTAAGCAGCCAAGTTTTGGGGTTGCCTGCCAGGGTAGTTGCCCCACATGGGTTACAATCAAACTTATATGAATGTGGACGGCATAGCCCCACAATTAATCTGGAGCCTGCTTATTCATAATTAAAGTAGTTTCCGTTATTTTTTGTGCTGTGAAACTCTTGGCTGTGTTATTCTCTCACAGTTTTTAATATGCACAGTTAATCATTTAAGCAGGTTACACACTGGAGACATGCGACAGTGTCTTTAATATGTTAGATGTATTTGGCGTTTAAGACGTTTATTCTACTAATCTTGAGTCAATTGAGTACACAATGTGTTCAAAAGACAAGAAACTGTTGTTATTGCTGCCAGTGCAGGGTTTTAAATATGGATGACCCATTCATTCTCAATGTGATCAATCCATTTTAGTACGACCCAACCCCTAAACCAACAATTACATGTTTTAAGGATAATTTTAGAGTTAAATAACCTTAGGATGAGTATACCAACCACTTACCAGAGCCACGCTCATGCTCCAGGCCTTGTCATTTATGACAGCTGTCAGCTCAAGAAACACACATCAACCGTCTGCGCCTGCTGTGACACATGTCCAGTATGCCTACCGGGGACCAGTACACAGATGATGGGTAAGACATGTGTCGCAAGCAGTGTGTAAACTCTGATTTAATAACACGGGTTGGTTCCACCTGTTGACATGCCCCTGACACGAAATATGTCAGTATTGTCAGTCATAGGTAGGCGGTGTCTACAACACCAGTTTTTAACCAGCCCTAACGTCCAAGGATCAAAATGTCTACAAACAAACAAATCACCTGTTCAGGCCAATTTAATTGTTGATTGGTAGTGGTGCAATTAATTGTGTAGGGGTACAATGTTTCGTTGCATCACTGTCAGTGGCTACGAGAGATTATAAACGAGAACATAACCTCTCTTATAAGTTATGAGTAGTTATTTTTTGTAATTAAACCACTGTAGGTAAAGTAGTGTACGCAACTCGCGTAAATAGTGTTAACGACACTCGTAGAAGTTTTTAAGGCACACTCGCCAACGCTTGTACCTTAAATTTTCTACTTGTGTCGTTAACACTATCTTTACGCAATCATTGCATAAACTACTATAACTATGGTAGTTTATGTAACGTTTACTTTTATTAATTTATTTTTATTGTACCTATACGATATATGTATATACAGGGTGTCCCGTAGCTAACTCTCTGGACACGTTTATAACGCGTTGTTGCTTAGGTCAAGATAAACACATTTCACCGTAGGAACATGGGTCTGTGGTGCCTACTGTCGGGGAAAAAAGTTTAGACACTCGAGTTTGGAGCTCTACAGAAAAGTAACCAAACTAACTTAGGAAAACACGTAGTATATATAAATTTTCGTTGTTTTATTCTACGTATTCCTGGTGAAAACTAAAAATTTAATTAAATTTAAAATAACATGCGTAACGATTTTTTTGAGCAGTATCAATATTTCAAATACAAGACCAATCACCTTCAAAACTTTTTGGGTAGATTAAAAATTCTGAAACTACACAAATTAATTCATTATATATGTGTCTATATTGTATTAAAGTTTGATAAAGTTCTGACGTTTAGTTTACATTGTGCGAATTTTCAAAGTCATAAGATGGTTTTTGATACCTACTCTAAAAACAGGGAGTTTTTACCTTCCGACTGTCATAAAAAATCTCCTAAACGAGCTAAAACAATTTTGTTTTCACAGGAATACGTAGAATAAAACAACGAAAATTTATATATACTACGTGTTTTTCTAAGTTAGTTTGGTTAATTTTCTGTAGAGCTCCAAACTCGAGTGTCTAAACTTTTTTCCCCAACAGTAGTTTTTCGTCCGTCTGTATTTATGTGTTTTTTTTTACAAAAAAATTAATAACTCCTAATCGGTTTGAGATACAGCATTGAGATTTTTCAAAAAGGTTTATCTCATAAAGACCTATTTTCGTTTAAATTTATACTAAAAAGCAACAACCGTTTCAAAATGGTTGTCATTTTAAACATTTGATGCCAAATTGCACCAAAACTGTTAGCTTTACAAATAAATTGCAAGAGACAAAAAAGTTAGTAAATTGCATTTAGTTTCCAATGATACCTTATTTGTTAAGAATGGATAAATAATAACAGAGAAATGTCTTATTTTCCAAATGAATGACTACTTGTCAATTTGAACAATGTTTTTTTAGTACTCATATTACATTGTCATCATGTATTAATTGATTATGATTTTTAAGATGTTTTATTTTTAAACATTTATGTTTTTTCCATGATAAACTAACGTCGAATGAAATTAAATAAAAAACAAGTTATTATAAGGAAGGGTTAGGACAAAAATTTAGGACAAAAAGGTACTCTCATCACTTTAACCTCTAACGATAGCGGTCCCCAAACGGTAGTAGGCCTACTGCTTTATTTTTTACTATACTATCTAACATTCGTTTGCGTTATGTGTTTAATTGTTTAAAATAAACTCCCATGTTGCTCCCTCCCTATTTCCTTAGTTTGAAAAAAACAATTTTTATTACTATTTAAATTAATTTTCAGGCAATGGATAACATAAAAGGTAGTAAAAAGAAGAAAACAACTGCATAAGAAATAAGGATTTATAACAGAGAGAGACAAAGAGAAAGAAGAAAAAAGTTCGCAGAAGAGCAGTTAGAAGCCAAAAGAGAGTGCGATAGGAAGACAAAGAGGAAAAGAAGAGAAAGGGGGAATGGAAAAATGTAAGAAATATGACACTCCGTGAACTGAAAAAAGTCGGGCGCGATACTAAAGAAAGAACCAGACGTTGCAGGCAAAGAAAAAAAAATATTGCTCAGGAAAATAGAGTTTTAGATCTCACCCCTCCTGGTAGCCCTAATGTTGCCATGCCAAATATTGTGCTTGGAAGAGCGGGGTCATCAATGAAACTTGTTGGTCGGAAGAGAAAAGCTCTTTCAAAAACAAAAGTATACAAACACTTGATTAAGGCCAAACTCAAGCAGAACTTTGCGCATAAGCTAGCTGAGCGCTACAAACAAAAGTTTTATAGGCTTAAATAAACCCCAAGCCCAAACACTAAAGTAAAAAATGTGTGGAAACATACGAATACCTTCTCCAGTAAAAAGAAAACTTGTTTGTCTGAAATTTTGACTACTCATCTAGAGAAAAAAAGGAAAGAACTAAAAGCAGAGAATCAAAATAAGCTTCAAGATGTTTATAACATTGTGTCTCCGAAAGAGTTAAAGAAACGCAGAATGATATCTAAAGCATCAAAGTTTATCTCTTACAATATGTACAGGAAAGCTCTCGCTCAAACTAAGCGGAAAAAATCGTTGAAAAAAGTGAACCACGCCATGCTTGTGAGGGTATTTTTAGAACAGGACGATAACAGCCGAATGTGTGTCCTGGCAAGAAAGACAGTCACCCGAGAAAAAAATCTAAGTCCAAAAAAGAGTTTTATTGGACACAATGAAAAACTTGCATCTCAAGTTTTTGAGGGATTATAAATTTCAAATTTCGCACGATTTATTTAGGAAACTAAGGCAGTTTCACATTTTAAGCCAAGACTATCAGATAGAGAGACATGCCTTTGCATTGAACATGCTAATATGAAACTTGTTATAGACAAGCTATATTTCCTGAAAGTTCTACCAAGTAATTCGTAGTCAAAACTGTTGAACATGGACTGTTGCAGGACACAATACCAGAAGTGTATGTTTAGAAAGTGTGTAAAATGCACGTCAAAACTGATACTTGATCTAAGCACGTTGGCCAAGCTCATCAGTACAAAAATAAGAGCAATTTGTTTCTCTTAATTCATAAATTACCTGAGTTTTTCCCAAACATTAAGATGTAAACCTAGAATATTTCTGTTTCCGGACATGAAAAGGGTCCGATGGACGGAATCGGTGACACAATAAAAAGAACGGCCGATTCTGTCGTTCTTCACGGTCAGGATGTTGATGTTACAAATGCTCACGATCTGATTGAAAAAGTCCAACCACTATGCCCTAAAATAAAGTTGATAGAAGTTAGTAGTGATGAAATCAATAAATGGAAGTCCTATTTAGCCTACCCTTAAAACCACCAATACCAAAAGGAATTCAAAAAGTACATAACATTTTGTGGCATCAGGTCAGCATGCTGCAATAGGTAGTTAAAAGTTGTTTAGAGACTCTGTTTAAAATCTTTTGGCTGTAGCCTAATGCTATAACATGTAAAAATAATTAGAAGACGACCTAAGAAACGAACAAAACATAATCGATATTCTAATTCAACATTCATAAAAAAATATCAAATCAAAACTATCGTCATTTTTTTCATTTGTATCGCATTGATAGTCAAAAGTATCGATCTATAACTACTTTTCCTTGAACAGTTTAACAATCTTATGATTTTATAATGCTTACATCAATGGTAATTCACAATCATAGTAAAATAATCCCGCCTTTATTGTAATCGACCTCAAAACCGTGATAAAAATAGCAAGAAGTTATGAATAATAAGAGGTTGTATTAAAACCTGTTGTAGAATCGAATACAACCGAATCGATAACAATTCGCAAACTATAGCTATAGCTAAGTTCGAATAATACGGGAAATTCATCATAGAAATAGATTATTAATGACAGTAATCTTTGATTTTTAACTAATTTTTAATGTTTTTAGTTGAATTTTCATTGTTTTGGCAACTTGTGATTTTACCCTAAATTCGCCATTACCATAAACTCTACCCTAAGACCAGTAAATTTCCCGAAAAGGGGTAATTACCCTAAAAATGGCAACAACAGTTGAACAGTTGATCTAGTCAGTTGCCTCGTCAGCCGCCATCGCCTCCGCCACAATGTGCGCTTTCACTTTGACGTTCGCAACAGTTCGTCTAACTGCCGCTAGGTGTCTCCCGAGTTTTAACCCACCGTTGTTTGATTTATTTATCTATATTATTAATTCTATGAGGTGAAACAAAAAGCTGAACCTTCCCAAACAAATAACCCAACATATATTCAAAACGAATCACGTTTTTTTACATTTAAACCAGTGTTAGTATGCTTAATACGCGTTTTTTACTTGCAGACTCTCACATTGATTTTGTAGTAGCTGGTACATGACCTCCCCAATCCTAATTGTTTTGTTTTATCTTTGCGTTGAACTCACGTTGATGTTTTATTTTTTAAAAAGCCGAGAGTCGTGTCTCTTACCTGAGACCGATGATTGGCTTAAAACTCTCAATCCTATAGTAGTGTTGTCACCTCATTATGGTGATTTTACCATTAGGTGGGCTAAAATTAAATTACCCTAAATCTACATTGAGCTACACTATAAATTACTCTAAATGTAAATGTAACTTTTTGTGTAAAATGCTATCCCCAACATTGTTAAAATAATATAAATCTTCAATAAGGTCGTTAATTATACTTAATAAGGTTTCAATATGAATTAATATACGTAAGATATACTCGATTCTCAAAAACAACATGAAAAAGTATTCAAAATGTTCATATTCAGCTCTATGTATACGAACAAATTTCGAACCCAGAATTATTTTATTTATTTACATTTATTTATTTATTATTGTTACATACTATGAACTTCTAGACTATCATTTTCAACATTTCCTCTGTCTTACTTATAATTTTATGAAGTATGATAACAAAGTAATTTAAAAACTAATGCTACACATCCGAGGTGGTGAGTGTGAAGGGGGGAAGGTGTAGTTTGTATTACGACAGCCCGACATCTCAGCAATAAGGCCGGGTGTCCACCATCGAGGTAAATAATACAACTACCTGTGGAATGAAACCGAGGATGGTTTAACATCGAATGAGTTTGGAACCATCATCTACAAGTTTTTGTAGTCGTAGCTCCCTTTAAAAGAAGGAAAGTCCACACTAATTGTGTACAGCAATGGCTGTGGGTATCAAAACCGGAGCTCAAATTTGGCTAACGCGTTGCACTTTTCATGTACAAAAAATGTTACTGTGGAACGGAAGTACTTGGAAGTGGGTCAAACCCAAATGGAGGGTGACACAATGCACTCTTTAATTGAGCGTATGCTCAAAAATAAATGTCCCAGCAAATTACAATGTTTGTAAACAAGCCAGGAAAAATCCAGCTGAGTTTGACGTTCATTTAAAAAAACTCATATTTAAATAAATTTTAAGCAATTTTAAGTAAATGTGACCACTGGAGGTTAGTTGTAGTGCATGCGGAGCCATGCATTGTTGTGGCAGACGTATCACTAAAACTGCCATATCTCAGTTGATATACGTTCAATTGTCAAAGTTAAGGTGTCAATCGATTTGTAATAAAATTACCTAAAAAAAGTTATTCTTGTAAAATTTTCATAAAATCAACGGTTTTTGAGTTATTTAAGAAACAACATTTTAAATGGCCGCCATTTTTTTTATGTATTTGGAAATTTTTCATAATTTTTTTGTAGCTTTGCCTAGTAGTCAGAAATGTTTGTGCAAAGTTTCAATTTCGTATGTTTTACCATTCTCTTTAAAAAAATATGAAAGAAAAAAAAAACAAAATGGCGGCTGTTTGAGTAAATAAAGACTTCCGGACTGTTTAAATATGATATTTGGATATTTTTCTTACCCATAAATAATACCATAAAATATCCGACACTAATTCTGAAACACCCTGTATAAATCAAGAGAAACTAACTCCACTAAGAATATTACTTGTTATAAAAATTGTTTGTTCATCTTAACAGTGCTATTTACTTAGTTTATTATTGTTGTACTAAACTATCTTTTATGTTACATAAATTATGTAAGTATGGAAAAATGGGGGAATTAAATTAAACTATTGTCTGTGATAGTATACAGGGTGTCACAAAAAAGTGTGATGGGCTATACAGGACCTAATTCTACATGCACAAATAAGTCAAAAATGAAGAATAAATTTTTTTGGATTTCGGCTTAGTTTAGCCGTAATCCGCCATTTTGTTTTTTGGGGAAAATATTTATTATTTCAAAATCCCTTTGAGATATTTTTACGAAACTTGGCAAAATTGTTTACACTATAGTAAGTAACATTTATAAAAAAAATTATTATTTTAACTTTCCAAATTTCAAAATGGCGGCCGTTTGAATTTTTTAATGCCAAATTTCATGAAAACCGGGACCTAAATCAAAATTTTGTAAGAGACAAAAGTTTTAGTATTTATTATGACAAATCCAACAAAACAAAAATGAATAAAATCGGTTCATAAATAAAGAAGCTGTGTTTATTTTAGTAATTTAGACTGAAATTACTTAATACGTTACATAAATTATTACATTACATTTAATACATTTTAATATTAATAATTTCAGTCTAAATTACTAAAATAAACACATGTTTGATTTGTCATAATAAATACTTAAACTTTTGTCTCTTACAAAATTTTGATTTAGGTACCGGTTTTCATTAAATTTGGCATTAAAAAATTCAAACAGGAATTCAAATTTCATTTTGAAATTTGGAAAGTTAAAATAATAATTTTTTTTATAAATGTTACTTACTATAGAGTAAACAATTTTGCCAAGTTTCGTAAAAATATCTCAAAGGGATTTTGAAATAATAAATATTTTCCCCAAAAAACAAAATGGTGGATTACGGCTAAACTAAGCCGAAATCCAGAAAATTTTATTCTTCATTTTTGACTAATTTTTGCATGTAGAATTAGGTCCTGTATAGCCCATCACACTTTTTTGTGACACCCTGTATAGACAATGACAATAACTATTATTATTATTGTTTCAATAGTGCGCCAGTTTGCTAAATCACCGCTAGGTGTCACCACCACCATACAGGTTCGCAGCAGTTCGCCAATTCACCGCTAGGTGTCTCTTAAGAGACTTACTGTCGTTCATTCATTTATCGTTAATTTTAATTGAATTACATGCAATAAATTAACTTAGCTTCAAATAAACACAAAATAATCAAGTTATAAATTATAAACAACTGGTAGGCCTAGTGTTCAATCGGCGCTATGGTTTCATTCATAGCAAGGAAAATAATCGATCACATTACTGGAAACGTTTGAGTCTTTGTTGTTGATTTATTGTTTGTTGTCTTTTGTGTTGAAATGTTATACAGTATGTATTATTACTTAATAACATTTAGTTTATACAGGACAAGTTATAAATTATTCAGTAGTCCTATTATCTCAAACTAAACACAGTAAAACAAATATTCCTATTTGTTTATTACTTGGTAGTGGTTTGTGAAGCAGTTAGGCCTACTTATATCTAAACCATGAGGACTAGTCCGGCAGCCAAATGAGGATTTTGTCCCTAACCTGGTTTTGTTCTATTCAATTTTTTTTTATTGTTGTTTTGAGTTATATAGGGTATGTAGACCATAAAACCACCGGGTACTTTTTTGGTACCCTTGGGCAACAGCCGCCATCTTGAAAAATGGCGGAAAACGTAATTTACAGTGTAAGCTTTTACTTACAGTTACTTACAGTTCGGTTTCAGGTGGGGCCGCGGCACAATAGATGCAGTGTACTCTTTGACTAAGCCTATCTTTGAGTCGTTTGAAGGTGGCGGTTTTGCTGGGGCCACCCTGTGTGACCTCAGCAAGGCCTTTGACACTATTGACCATGAAATTTTATTAAAAAAGTTAAATTTCTATGGCTTGAATGCTAAAAGCCTTGATCTGCTGAGGTCCTATCTGGCCGAACGCGGGCAGCTGGTGTCCCTAAATGGTAAAACCTCAAGTATCAGAAACCTAACCCATGGTGTTCCGCAGGGCTCTGTACTCGGGCCCCTGCTCTTCAATATAATGATTAATGACCTTCCCATGTGCCTTGGTAATAGTGTTGTTTGCTATGCAGACGACACCACAATTGTGGAAGCTAGAAATAGTGCTGTTGAGTTGAACTTAGCCTTGAACCAATCTTTAAATGTTGCATCTACCTGGTTCCGGGCAAACTATTTCTTTCTAAATCAAGATAAAACCCAATCTATTGTTTTCAGTCTCCGAAACATTGAACATGAGGTAACAAGCGTAAAGCTTTTAGGCATTTACCTAGACTGTAAGATGGATTGGAACAGCCATATTGATTATGTTTGTAGCCGACTGGCTAGGGTTGTGCACTTGCTTCGTAAGTTAAGGTACTGTGTACCAAAAGAGTGGTTAAGGACTGCGTATGTGGCTTTTTTCCAGAGCATCATCACTTATGGACTGAGACTTTGGGGTGCCGCTCCTGGAGTCGAGAGAGTCCTACTTCTCCAAAAAAAGGCTATACGAATAGTAGTAGGGGCCAAGCGCCTGGATCACTGTGAGCCTATCTTTAAGGCTGAATCCCTCATGACGGTTTATAATCTGTTTATCTTCCAGACCCTCATCAAAACTAAGGAGGAGTTGGGCGCTCTCGAGCTCAGGAGTGACATCCACTCGTACAATACTAGAAGTAAACAGGATTTAAATGTACCTTTTGTTAGGCTTAAGAAATCACAAAGTAATTATGACATTGTAAGCCTAAAACTATTCAATGTGTTATCTTGTTCAGCCCGGAACCTCCCAAGTAACCATTTCAAAAGGGGCGTGGAATGTCTCCTCCTGGCCAACCCACTGTATAGTATTGATGATTTCTATAAACTAAAACAAGAATATGTAAGTACTTTTTTTTGACTGATGTTTGCCGAGTGTGCTGTTTTGTTTTCTTTTTCATTCTTTGCATGGTGAGTTACAGGTCACATTATGTATGCATTTCCTTTTTATTATATGATGTTGAAGGAATTTCTTTTATTCATAGATCTATGTATATTTTATAATGTATTTTATAATGTAGAATTTGACGTTTTCCAATGACTTGTATATTGTAAGTTTTACAGGAAATAAATTGATCTTATGTCTTATGTCTTATGTCTTATGTCTTAAAACTATGTTATGAAAATACTATGCTACCTACAGCAGTGCAAACACTTTTAAAATACTCACAGTTAAATTCTATGAAGGAAAATATCATATTTTAACTATATATTGTGTGTTTTAAAGCCAGTATTTCTTTTTAAAGTTAATCATTTACATAAAAAATATGTTCTATCCCTACTTTTTTCAACTTTGTGCTAAAATCTCTGAAAAAAGGCCATGATACATGTTACAAAAGTTGTAGATCTTAAAATTGTGCATCCAATGTACCTATAGGGATCTTTGTTGAATCAATGATAACGTCACAACAATGTGTAAAAAATAACATTTATTTATTTTTTCTATGACAAAGAGGGGTATGTATCTAATAAATGAAAATAATTTATATAATTCTTCCTATGAATATTCTGTAGTTCTTTTCTACTGTTTTTGGCATCAAAATTCTCAATAAACCAACGGCTTTCATTTACGCGAATTATAATTCAAATCATAGGATATAGCTAGTTATGGACCCCCCCAAAAAGAGTAGTTTTAATTATAAAAAGTCTCATCAAAGCCCTATATCTTTAGTGATTATTATGTTATGTTTTATGTATTTATATGAAAACAGTCGGTAACGTACTTTATTTCATGAAAAATATTAATTATTGGGTTTCAAAAATTTTTAGGTATAGATCATCAATCAATAAATCAATAATTGTTCTTGTAATTTGTTGATTTGTAAATTGGGAATAGTCCGGCAACCAAACAGGGAATTTTCTTTGAACCCTGTTTTGTTCTATTGCGTTTTTTTACTGATGATATTTTATTTTGGTATTATATAGATGCAGAAAATAGTGGGTACTTACGAAGTACCTTTGGGCAACTTCTAGAATTTGAGATAATAATTGTCCATATTATTAAATAAATCGATTAATTTAAAACATGGTAATTAAGCTATAAACTATGCGTTTTTTAGTTCGAGTATCATGAAATTTAGTATGAAACCTCGTTATAATGTTACTCATAAATTTACCAGATATTAGCCATATCAAAGCTGTTTCAAACTGGTGGCGGAAAACGTGGTTTTTATCTTTAAGAATTGAATTTTTTGCCCAATTATAAAACTTGTTATACGACCTTGTTTTAGTGTTACCTATAAGCGAACAAAATATAAGTTTTGCCAATTTAAACCTGAGCTTCTATAAGTTACTAGCAAGACACATTCTTTACACCATTATTATGGCATGTAATAATAATACTCGATTTTGAAGTTAACTTGAATTCCCGTAGCACTTGTGGCTATGCTTGTTAGTATTTGCGTTACATTGAAAAAGACAATTAGTTAACAAAATTAATAATATCGATTTCAACAAAGTTGAGTTTTATTATTTTGTATTGTAACATAAATATTTTATTCATGTAAAATTTTAACTTACATAATAGGCCTGCATGTAGAAATAACTTGAAAATAACGTTTCAGTAACCTTAGTGACTATTAGCGATTTCTCTATAGGGAAGTAGTTATTACTGTAGGTCTCATGGTAAGACCTAGGCCCGGGACCGATTTACATCATTTTGCTGCCCCAGAGGCCAAAAACACTCTTTCGCTCAAATTTATATATATATATATATATAGAGAAAATTTAAAAAGTAGTTAATTTAAAATCCCATGTTATTCTTATGGAGAAAATTGTAAAATGTTTTAGTTGGCTTGTTTTTGGATATATTTTGATCAAACTTGACAGATTTATTTATTCTATACTAAGCTATTAATATTTTAATAAAAAATACACTTTTTTAGTTTTCCTTTAACAGCAAACCTAGGTAATCGTTAAACATAAATGTGAATTTAATAGATTAATTGAAAATCAATCCAGGCAAATGATAATTTGCTCATTCGTCAGGTTTGCTGTAGCGGGGTTATTAACTCATTATTCTACACTGTCATAGTCTTCACCGACGTCTTGAGTTTGTATTTTTCTATTTAAACAGGTATTATATCCACAATGGCAAAATACTGTACAAGGTAAGTTTGAGCTCAAACAACTACATATTTTTCAATTCTATTCACTGGTGTATATCAACACAACAACAAAAAACTTGATAGGAATAAACCAGGTTAGGTTCATATTTGAGTTTACCCATAGCTTACTGAGGTTTTCTTTACCAAAATGATTAACACAGCTTATTTAGATCTTGAGATATAGATCTTTAATAAAAGACAGTCCTTAAAAATTGAAAAACCTAATGTTAGTTAGAGGTCTACAACTCACCTTAAACTCTACATATTTAAATGAAAATTGTCTTAAATGAAAGTTATAAGTTGACCTAGTGTTTTTAGACCAGAACGAATAACATAGCACACATAGCAGCTGAGAAATATGTCTTTAAATACAGAAGAAAGTTAAGAAAAAAATACTTTTATTCTACGTTTAAGCTTATAACTCACCCCAAACCCGTCAGATTTCAATAAATAATATCTGAAAAGAACCGCATTAACTCACTGAGTATTCCCATACCACAACATACAATATCACGTAACAATAACTTGAGACACAATCATTAACTAAAGTCCATGTTGTTGTCTTGGACAGTGAGTAAATTGTTATAGTACGGTTATGCTTAAAATTCGACAAATTCATACCAACACCATCAAATTATACTACATCGTATCAAATGTCATCAGATCACATTAAATGTACATGTATTTGACTAATTTGTAACTAAGGTATCAACATTTCACCACACTTAAGAACTATTTGTGAACTACTGTACTATTGTTTAAATAATATGGAATGCTCCTGACACGTATTTTTAGAGGAAATATTTTAGAGAAAATCCAACCAGTAACCATGCAAATGGAAATTTACTTTGTCTGCAGGTTTCCTGTGGTGGGGTTATAACCTTCTATTGATTTTGCAAAAAAAGTGTATCTTATAGTGATGTAAAAATTATAACTTAATATTGTATTGTTAAATTGAGTTGCATTGGTTGGCATTAAGTTTTTTTCTTTATGAATTAAAATGTACCTTATATATACTTTAAATTTAATATTTCATGCCTTAATCCCAACGACGCGACGGTGCTACCAGCCTAGGCTCGTTTTGGATAAAAAAAATTGACTACATATAATAAAAAATATAAACAATGATCAAACTCCATTCTGGTGCTACCTCCAGATATAACTGTAGCTCATTTCTCTCTGGTTTGGCAGACAACAGACGACAGACTGACAGACACGTACTGGCTATCCCCTCCCCTCTACAAAACAAATCTGCCGAACATGAAGTTGTTTTGTTGGGTTAATAGGTTAATATCATAATATGTATCCTTCCTTGCCATAACATAACAAAAATAAGTTAGGTAGGTGACGGGTGTTAATAGGCATTATATCATTCGAATACCGTAGCGAGTATACGAGAACGTTTTATTGTACTGTATTTATTATTTATCGCCAACCTGACAAGAGGATTGTTTAACCGACTAGCTTAACTTGGGGAATTATCAGAAATAGACTAGGCCTCTTGGTCTATCTTTTTATGTAGGAAATTTGAATGGTCTTGGTTGGTAATTTAAACAAGCTGATAAATACTTGATCTGTTATTTGCCAGTGTTACCAGTAAGTCTTGGACCAATCTCAGTGACAAAAGACTCTTTAAAGGGATAATAAACAATGGTTAAAGAGCTTGGCGGAAAGGTTTATGTCCTCTCAGTAATTTTGTTTTCCTTCTGTGAAGGTCAGTTAAGACCAAACAAAGAACTGGATAAGCATTTAACCAGCCTGAAGCTACCTCCTTGTCAAGCCTGTAAAATGGTAGCAGATTCTTTTTTGAAGGTAAGAGCTTAGATAGGCATATAGGCCTAGACTAGTTGAGTTTATGCTTGCATCAATGTGTCCCACTTTTCCTAGATGATCATATTAGGGTTGTTGTTGCCTGGGATTTTCAACTCAACACCTGGAAAGAATCATCAGCGCAGCATACGGTTCACTGGTATGTTTTGTACTCTTATCACAGAGGTTTAAAATAGAGCACTTTGGAATACAGTTTCTCTCTTGGTAATTCAAACACTTGATAATTCAAAACTTTCGATAATTCAAAATGAAGGCTCAGTCCCTAGAGAATCTCTCAATATTTCAAATTTTTACCATGCATTTTGATACACTCGGTACGGTATTTTAAAGTCCAAATGGAGGGCAGGTCAATTTGTAACACGCAGTAATTCAAATTTTCGTCGGAAAAACACTCTATAATTCGAAGTAACTCAGTAATTCGAAGTTCGTCGGTTGACACTCTATAATTCGAAGTCATGCTGTAATTCGAAGTTTTGTCGAAAAAACACTCTATAAATCAAAGTCACGCAGTAATTCGAAGTTTAGTTGGCAAAACACTCTATAATTCAAAGTGATCTCTTCCTGTTATAACAGGAAACTATACAGTACAGTACATCCTGTTCCCATGGTAGGCTAGTGTTGGACGTTTTGATGTTTGTTTAGTTAGAGCAGTAGTCTGAGTTAGTTCGCTCACTTGTTTTTCTAAGTTGGCAATCCGATCTCTAGATTGCGCGACATCTCCTTGAGCACAAACGTAGTTGCCGACAGCTGATAGTTCAGCTATTGGCGAAATATATAGCGCTAAATAACAGATTTCTTTGCAACTATGTACATTAATTAACTGAAAAGTAAGCCGTTGATTGTTTAAAAGTGTACTAAAATACGGTATGATGTTTTATTGTAACGTGCTGTACCTTTGTATGTATTAAACAAACAAACTCTCTGTAATTCAAATGGTTTATTTTTCTCCCGATAAATCAAACTTTTGATAATTCAAAACTCTTGATAATTCAAATTTATATGCTTGGCCCACCAATTTCGAATTATCAAGAGTCTACTGTAGCTTGTAGTTGGTTCTGAATTTTAAAACAAGTATCGATGTTTTTTTTAAATTGTATTGATTTACTTCTTATCCCGTAACACCTATATTTTATAATATTTTTAAATCATGATTAAAATGAAATTACCGGTACCTAGGCCTAATTCAAAGTTGTCTCTAGTTTTGAGTGATAGGATTGACCATGCTCTTACAGAATAGCCAGCTATAGCCCACGCAAGAGTAAGCTAAATAATGCAAGACACGGTGATGGAAACCAAGTAGGCCCTAGTTATTGCCAGATGTAGTTTGTACTATGGCTAGATTGCTAGTAGTTTGTATGCTACTTGATTCGAGGTACCTATATTAGCAGAGTAGGCACTTACCAGAATGGCCTGCTGCAGTTACCGCAGGTCAGATCTGTGTTAGGGAAAAGGGTTTTTCCTACATTGGACCCCTGGTTTATGATGCTTAACCATATCCACCAAGCTTTAGAGTTAAAGCTAAAGGCCTTCAAGGTAAATGGAAATATTATACTACTAGTATCGAAAGTGGCATTTTCCTGTAACTTAAAAGCTCAAGCTTCATTTGTGAGGCAAATCCAAAGAGAGGAACGCTAAATTTCACATGCTCAGCGAAATATTACAAATTAGGCCTATTACATTATTGGTCCATTTGTGTTTACGGTCATCAGGCTTGCTTAATTTAAACAGTTAATAGGGGACATAAAACAAAATTCACAACAGCAATGAAATACAGTTATTTAACAGTGAATCAATTGAGTTGTTCCTTGCTCATATCTAAAAACATTGTTTTTCAGGGTATGGAACGTACTGAAAGAAGTCATTTCGGCGGAGGAGATACAGCCTGGGAAGAAGAAAAATTAGGGTCATATGCAACTAGTGAGGTACGACTTGTTGAGATTCAAGAGCACTTGTGTGAAGACGAAAGGGCCAAAGACCAGGTAATGTTTATGATGTAGCCTACTTATTTCAGTCTGTAATCTGTAATAAGCTAGGCTTGACAAACATTTGTCATTTGTGAGCGAGCTCATTGTGCAGTGGTCTGCCGTTTATTGCGGTTCAGGAACTGCTGATTGTATGCTGTTAAATTATAAGACTCACATTAAAGGAACAACTATAATTTATGATTGTGTGTCCGTGTTAAAAACTGTTATCAAAGTGCAAATCAAGTGCAATTGGATCCTTCGTCCGTAAAAAATTACAGTAAATTCCACTTCTTGATAAAAATCTTGTGTTCATCCAATAAATTAGAATAAGAAAGATATGAGGGCTGTCCAGAGAGTAAAAAACTTGGCTTGGTGCAGCAATAGACAGGACTAATCGTGAATAATGTCATGGAATGTTTTATAAAAGCATGCATGCAGCCTTGGTTGCACACATATCTCTTTTCACATGTGTTGTAGGTACTGTTAAAAATTAGGCATCTCTTTGTATTGCTACAAAAACTATGATCAATGACCGATATAGTGCCAACATACAACAAACATATGTACATATGTTATAGTGTTTGACCTTAGCTGAAGACTGGGATGAACATTTGGAAACGTGGTGGTGGACTGGGCAGAAAACAACTCCCGACTTGGTCCAATACTTGTGCATCGACACAATGAAGTACTGCTGCCCCATCGGACATTTTGGTATCAACTGTGATCCTTGTCCAGGATATCCTGACAGAATATGCAACAACAATGGAAAGTGTAAGGTAATCACTCAAATAAAGACAATAATCTATGAATTTATCCTTTTTTAATAAGCACAGAAGTTAATTTATGTGACTTATAAAACAGCTGATGATGACAGCAAAAGATGTTACACAAGCCAGATGTTCAAAGCAAAATTATGTGATGGATATCCAGGATTATGAGGTAGAGACAACTTTTGTTCCCAAATTATGAGTTTGCTTGATTTGCAAATAGGGACACACCTTTAACTTTTTACTTACTTACTTTTACTTTAAACCTTTCATTGGCAAATAAAATATAAGTTAGTTATCTTGTTCATGTTGTGAATCTCAGAGGTCATATGACAACAGAAACATTTTTCTTTGTGGTCAATATTTGTTCTCTAACCAAATCAAATTCAAGTAGATTCCACTAGATGGTTTACAAGCAAAAAGATTTTGTTGTTAGTAGAGATGTAAAATATATAAGTATTTATACATACGTTTGGAAACGGGGTGGAGGACTGGCCAGAAAACAACTCCCGACTTGGTCCAATACTTGTGCATCGACACAATGATGCAGGATACATTGAAAAAGTACTAACATCTGAGGCAGCTTCTCAAATGCTAAAAACCATTTTCAAAACTAAAAAAAAGATACCTAGAATTATGACATTTTCAAAACCCAGACAATCCTGTAAGTCATTACGTATTCAGGGAATTGAAAATATTCACACTTCCGTCGTTTTATCCATAATTATTTAACACGACACTGAAATAATTTACAACTAACTGCCCATTCATAGTCTTATCTAAATTGAAACACTTCCACAATATCTAGGGAAATAACTGTATAATAAACTGCCTGAAAATATTAAATCCTTAGAATCTTTTGAAAAATACAAATACCCCCGCCGCAGCAAACTTGCAGACTAAGCAAATTTCCATCCGTCTGGTCGGATTTCCACTTAAATATTTCCTTAACACGTTCGCTACTGAGCGTCGCATATATGCGACGCCGCGGTCATTGCCACAGACCGAGGTATACATTTGAATCTTACAAATAGACCGGCTGTCACTTGGATAACAGTACACACAGACCACGGGCGAAAACCTGTAAAACAGTGATCATTTACATTGTAATACGCTACAATCGTGTTTGTAAATAATGTATTCTTGTTTTTTTGTATTATTTATAACCTTTTGTAATGTCGCATATCTGCGACGCCCGGTCTACAGCAAAGACAATAGGGGAAATTATCATAGTTTTCTTGAAATAGACCAAACGTCGCATATATGCGACAGTTCATTTTTTTGTGTTTTGAGGTGAAAGTAAGTAAAATTAAAAACAGATTGATAAAGAACAGTTTATAACTGAAAAAAAATAAAAGCTACATAGGATAATGCAGCATACATATTGCATACATACATATAGTGATGCAGAAAACTAAAGACCAGTTTTTCCAACTATCATATGACGTCACCAATCATCATATCCACAGACCAAGCGACGCAGTTGTGCGTCAGACATCCCTGTAGACCACTGCAGGGAATTCAGTGCCTTCAAATAGACCGTTACAAAGATATAAGAATTTTAATAACATTAGAACCCCGACGCAAATATGCGACGGCAGTCTATTTTAATGTGACTAGCCGACGCATATATGCGACGGCAGTCTATGGGTGGAAACCGGCCGACGCATATGTGCGTCGCTGGTCCACGTGAATGAAAAATTTCGTACTATTGCAGTAGCGAACGTGTTAAATTGTCCCATTTGTTTCCTATATAAATAACATTAATTTGAATGAATACTACTTAGGTTTGCTTTGCTGCTACAGGGAAGGTAATAAGGTATGTTTTTTTATTGAAATGTCGATAGTTCAATATGAAATAAAGAAATTTGCAAAATTCAATCAAAATCAAAATATATACATAAAAAGCAAACTAGGAATAACAGTTTACTTATTCTCTCCTTAAGAATAAGATGGGAATTTTACATTTACAATTTTTAGGAATTTTCTCCATAGCTATTAGGCGCATAACAACGCTTCAATGTACTAAATTGTTATTTTTAGCTCTACAAAGGGATTGGAAATAAATTGTCAAATTTTATGATTTGAACCCTCCGAGTTTTAAACGTTGCGTAATCGACGCACAACACACCCGACGTGGTGTTACGCGTTGCTTTTGCGACACACAAACATCGTTTATGGTGAAGGCTCTGAGACTGACTGAATCAGATGTGTTTCATGTGTTTTATTACGTTTATCATTGTTTTAGTGTTACAAATAAAAAGTAGTGATATACGTGGTGCATTATAAGAAGATTTAAGTGATTTTGAAGGGCTGGTTGATGATCCTGAAGAAGTAGGTAGTGATATTGATGTAAATTATCTGCCAGATTCCTAGCCATGGTTAGGCTATGCATTCTTAGCTAACGCTGAATGTACGAAATCTGTTTTTCACCCATAACTTATTTATTTGCAAACCTACTTCCTTATATTATTATATTTTTGGAATCCTCATAAAATTTAGAACAAAGTGGCTATTTTAAAATATTTGTAGACCTAAAATTATAAAAATTTATTGAGCGCGAACATAAATTTTTGTCATTTATTTTATAATTTTTGAGAAATGTTAACCCCACAAAAATTGTAGAAATTTTTTTTGGTAATGTTTTATATATTACATTGAAGCCCATAATTTTCCAAACAAAATAAATGGGCCGACATTAATACCATTACTATGGACACTTGGAGGGTTAAGGTCAAAAATGGGAAAAACCAATTATTACCACATAAAACCCCCGTTCCTCTAGTCCGATCATACTGGTTAGTGGTTCGCGAACTCGTTAGAATAAATGAAGGTTTTGTCATAATGAATATAATAAGAATAATTAAATATTGGTAATAGCTTATTCCCTATATGGGAAATTCGCTAAAAAGAAGTTGCCAAATAGCTGCTTAATAGAGCGTAAAATAACACACCTTATTACCAACAAATAACTATGATTTTTTACTTTTTTTGACATGGCAATTCATTGAACTGTGCAAAACACTATTGTTTTTATAAATACTCACACCTTTGGGTAAATACTCATTTATAAATACCCTACCCACTAGGAATTTACCCTGGCCAAATCACTAGTTGTTGGTAGGCTTTAATTGTGGTATCATAAACCCAAGTCATTTCATCAGTCACCTCAATATGATGTTCCCTTCACATTTCACATCCTATTTTAATAAGACACATTTTTCCAGGGAAATGGTACAAGGAAGGGCAATGGTCAGTGCAGTTGTTATAAGGGTTATATTGGCAAGTTCTGTGACAACTGTGACGTTGCTTACTATGCTGCGTATAAGGATGAGGAAAAACTACTATGTTCAAAATGTCATGCTGCTTGCCAAGGGGCCTGTACTCAAGCTGGTACCAAAGGTATACTAGCATGAATATCAATATAATGATAAATTGTAATATAGTAGTTTATGCAAAAAGAGTAATTATGATGAATAATTGTACCTAATAGAAGAGAAAATTTACCAAAATCGTTATTGATTAACGTATAGAGCAGTATGTGGGATTTATTATCCCTTTTTTTGCTATTGGAGTAATACAAATTTATTTTCAGGGTTTAACCTGTCTTCTAACATTTACTGTATTGTAACAGTGAGTGAGCATTGAGTTCAAATAGTTGGTCAAAGTTGTATTTTACACCAAAGCTTGAAAGTCTCTCCGTGTCATCCTTAAGAAAGGTTCTTCCTGATAATGTTGTTTCTTAACGCAATAGATGAGTTTAAAGGTTTCGGTACCTCTTCTGCCACAGGCTACACTACACTAGTGATTTTCTAAGTTTGATTTTTAAATTTTAGGTGTGGTTTTTGAGATCACTAGTTACAAGAACCGGTTTGTGTTTATTAAGTTTCTACAGTACCGGTACATGTTCAATAATTTGTACAGGTTGTCTGGTGTGTGCTGAAGGATGGTTGATGGACTCGGAGAGAGGTTGTGTTGATATCAACGAATGTTTGGATGACAAAATACCTTGCAGCAAGAACCAGTTTTGTGTCAACAATGAGGGTTCTTACTCTTGTTTAGGTAAGGCCAAAGATTGTGTCTATAAATTTAAAAGGAAATTTTGGAAAAAAATTAATTCATTAAATTCATGGTCAATATAAAAAATAGACATTTTACAAGGTATATCTAGATTTTAAGAGTTGAAGACAAACCTTTTCAATGTTAATTTATAGATTTGTAAACTGAAAAGAATTTTGTTAAGTTGCAAATTGTTTGGTTAACGCTGTTGTATAGTTTTGATAGGTTGGTTAAGAAATAAAAGTAGGCAATTGGGAAATCTAATTTAGTCACAGTTGTTAATAGATTTTAAAATACCTATCTAGTTAAAGTAATTAAATAATTAATAATCTTTGCAAAATACTGATCGCCATAAACAGTATTGCTGGATTGCAGCCAGCTACTGTCACTGGGACTGGTGACCAGAACGGTACAAATGGACTGCATTCATCAACTGTCACTGTGACTGGTCGCCATTACAGTATTGCTTGACTGCAGCCAGCTACTGCCACTGTGACTGGTGACCATAATGGTCCAAATGGACTGCATTCATCTACTGTCACTGTGACTGGTCGCCATTACAGTATTGCTTGACTGCAGCCAGCTACTGCCACTGTGACTGGTGACCATAATGGTCCAAATTGACTGCATTCATCTACTGTCACTGTGACTGGTCGCCATTACAGTATTGCTGGACTGCAGCCAGCTACCGTCACTGGGACTGGTGACCATAATGGTACAAATGGACTGCATTCATCAACTGTCACTGTGACTGGTCGCCATTACAGTATTGCTTGACTGCAGCCAGCTACTGCCACTGTGACTGGTGACCATAATGGTCCAAATGGACTGCATTCATCTACTGTCACTGTGACTGGTCGCCATTACAGTATTGCTGGACTTCAGCCAGCTACCGTCACTGGGACTGGTGACCATAATGGTACAAATGGACTGCATTCATCTACTGTCACGGTGACTGGTCGCCATTACAGTATTGCTGGACTGCAGCCAGCTACCGTCACTGGGACTGGTGACCATAATGGTACAAATGGACTGCATTCATCTACTGTCACTGTGACTGGTCGCCATTACAGTATTGCTGGACTGCAGCCAGCTACCGTCACTGGGACTGGTGACCATAATGGTACAAATGGACTGCATTCATCAACTGTCACTGTGACTGGTCGCCATTACAGTATTGCTTGACTGCAGCCAGCTACTGCCACTGTGACTGGTGACCATAATGGTCCAAATGGACTGCATTCATCTACTGTCACTGTGACTGGTCGCCATTACAGTATTGCTGGACTGCAGCCAGCTACCGTCACTGGGACTGGTGACCATAATGGTACAAATGGACTGCATTCATCTACTGTCACTGTGACTGGTCGCCATTACAGTATTGCTGGACTGCAGCCAGCTACCGTCACTGGGACTGGTGACCATAATGGTACAAATGGACTGCATTCATCTACTGTCACTGTGACTGGTCGCCATTACAGTATTGCTGGACTGCAGCCAGCTACCGTCACTGGGACTGGTGACCATAATGGTACAAATGGACTGCATTCATCTACTGTCACTGTGACTGGTCGCCATTACAGTATTGCTGGACTGCAGCCAGCTACCGTCACTGGGACTGGTGACCATAATGGTACAAATGGACTGCATTCATCTACTGTCACTGTGACTGGTCGCCATTACAGTATTGCTGGACTGCAGCCAGCTACCGTCACTGACTGGTCGCTAGAACAAGTATAACAATATAGATAACAAAAATCGCTCTGAGCAAAAACCATTCTCACCACAGATAGGCTTTAGCTGCGCTAGTAAAATTAATTTATGCTGGCAGTGTTTGATCTAATTCATAGCCTTAGATTAGATAGAATCAAGAATCCAGCTATGTATAATCTTTATTTTGTTGCTCATTACAGATTGCGACCCGTCTTGCAACGGTTGTTCTGGCGATGGACCCGATATGTGCGACGAATGTGCGTCTGGCTACGTTCTGAGGGATAACTTGTGTGTTGGTGAGTTTCAAGTGTTCGTAACCTGTATTTTAGACCTAGCAAATGATTTTGTATTTCACATTTAGCTCTGTTAGTTATGTTTTGTAGAAGCTTATAGTTTCTTTCACAAAGATTTTGTGTTTGTGATACCCTAGTTGTAGAGATACTAACAGAACAATATGTTTCTTGCTTTTAACTTCTCTCTGATTTTTATTTAGTGATTTTGTGCTTAAAATACAGAAGATTTAAAGATGTTGCCGTTTGCAAAATATGTTAGGCTATGTCTAACACCCTTCCTAGTACCTTCCTAGTTGGGGTTTTTCAATACTTAGTCATTTATAAAGTAACATACAGTTATTTCTGAATTGCTATTATTTAACTTTTAATACTCATTCACTTAGTTGTGTGAGGGTTATAATGGCTAGATGATTTATATGATTCAATCCCCCAAAGATGTTAATTACTTTCTGATAAGCAGGTGAGTTCAAGGGAGTCAACAAGGGCTTAAAGAATAATGATAAGTAATAATATGTTTGATAATAACAATTGCGCTAGAAAATGTCTTGAGAGATGCCTTGTTGATTGATTGTTGTAGGGAATGTTTTGCCCTTAGGGTTTGTTTAAGCACAAAAAACATAATGGTTTTATATTTTTCATACTAAAAAGGATGTTTTCAAAATGTTGTGCACATGGTAGAAGAAAGTGATTTATTGTAAATACATGAAATACTATGGGTTAAGTTTTTGTTTTATGTAAGCTCTTAAAGCAAAAACAATTACTTTCCCTTTTGCTTGGTTATATTAAATCGACTGTTGGTACAATAAATATTCTTAAAATGTCAGATTTGGAATTCAGTACAAGAACTAATAATAGCTTACTAAACAAGTTTGTTAAAGAGACCATATGTAAAGCGTAAGAAGTAGTCTATAGACAATATACTATTTACCCTTGTTTATTTTGTACCCTATCTAAACTGGCCCCCATGCCTTTGGTCCATCACGGTAATAGTTAATACTAATACCCTGATGGACCGGATAATTAAACCGTTAATGTAATACCTGATAAATAACTGTTATTAACTTGTTGATTCGATATTTCCTGGCATGATTTTGTGGTTGCAGTTGTGGAAGTGAAGACTGAGCTATGATGAGGAGAAACTTTAGGGGAACTCTACAATAGACAATATAAAAATTACCTTAATGGTTGTGATCAAGAATAATAAGTGATTTCTGTGATTTTAAAACTTAATTATGGTGAACTATCAATTATTCCACACAATATTCTCTTAAACAGTTCAAGTGGATACTTTTTGGGAGTTACTTTTTTGAAAATTAAATAACTTATATTTTGGTAAGTTGATCATTTTATTTTTTCTTTGATAGGTGCTATAATATTCACGGCCTGTAAATTATTTTTTGGTTTCATCAAATCAATTATTTAGTTCAGTTTTGACTTAAGTAACTTATTCAGTCTAACATTCATTCCTCTTTATAAAATAACATACTGGGGTAGATCATTGTCTTGTTATTTACTTTCACCATGGATGGATACAAATTATTTATTTTAACCCTTAGAGTGCCAGGCGAGAAATAAAAGTAACGCTCAAAAAATGCCGATGATTTTTCCCGAAGGTCGCGCTAAAAATGCCGAGCGCGATCTGGCGATTTTTAGGTTAAAATTTCGTAAAAATCGAATTTTCGATATTTCGACCAACGAAAATCGATGTATCGCATCTAGTAACTTTCGACTCAATGTTAATATATGGGTTAAAAGAATCCGAGTATCCATTCGGTTGTTATGACAACTGTTCGATCATTACGAAACGTCCGGTCAGCCGGACGTTGGCACTTTTGGCTCGTTCTAAAAACGTCCGGTCGGCCGGACGTCGGCACTTTTGGCTCGTTTTAAAAACGTCCGGTTCCCCGGACGTTGGCACTCAAAGGGTTAAAAGTAAATTCTTTCAGCCTAACTTAAAAAAATGAATCAATTTGTAGGCTGGCAACAAGCCTAGACTCAATCTCTGTTATTTTAAAACTAAACTTTTATATCAAACAATAAAGTCCTGCATCTTGCTTTGTCAGTAGTGTGGCAGACTTAAAACTATGAAAGTAATTTTATCTGTTCAAGTCCAATGTTATAGTTACTATATTAATATTATTTTCGGAGGAATAAGTACTCGGTTTAGGAATACATTAAGGGAGAAGGAATGGATACACAACTAACTTAGTCAAGAAAAAAGTTCCAGGCAATTCACATCACCATCGCTTGATATTACAGTAGACCCCCTCTTAACTGACCTCGTATTAACCGATAATCGGATTATCCGCCTTCGATCGTAAATTAATACTGTTTGTTTTAACCAACCATGCTTTGAGAGCAGTTCGGTAAAACCGCCGCTTTCTAGGAATCTTCACATTTCCGCTCCCACGCTGGGCGATGATAACTGAACCTTACGCTTATCTCCACAGGATATGTCTAAGAATTAGTTATTTTGTATTGGTCACAAAAAATATAGCATAGCCTATTGTTAGTTTGTCATCATCGTTGGTAGCTCCAGCACATCTGATCTGATTTGTTATCTGTGCAGTAAATTTATAACATCATAAAGTGCGTTACGATTTTGAGAACTGATTATCTAATTGCTGGAGTAAACAAACAACGCAACTTGTAGGGAGGAAAGGGAACCCCCCCCCCCCCCCCGTTAACAACTCGTTAGATACCATCTCCAAATTTCATCCACTTATCGCTTATATTTTCTGCATCCAAACACCGTACTCAATTTAACTCCGTTCATTGGTGATGAAATCTAATCACAGACTTGTTAATTTATTCTCAGTTGGAGCGTCAATTTTCTTTCACGACGTTTTTTAATACTGTGACCAGAATAATCATCCAATTGGAGTTTGTACTAGCTTGGCTGTGGTGAGAGCTCGATGGAGACCTTAATTTACTGACAATCCTCGTATTAGTATTCTGTGGCAATTAGGTAATATAGTGATTGGCTGACAAAACCATACAAATACACCAGCCGCAGAAAAACTGCAGACTAAGCAAATTTTTATTTACCTGATTGGATTGTAACACAAATATTTGCTTAAAATGGCAGATATATTCCCATAACATTTGCACACACGCAGTTTGCTGCTACAAGGAATGTAGTAGGTCTAATGTGTAATTTTTATTGTGAAATATTAATATCTTACTAGGAATATAAAAAAATTTCCTTAAATATTTTATCACAAAGTATACATAAACAAGCAAACTATGGCAGTTTACTTATTCTCCATAAGAATAACATGGGAATTTCAAATTTACAGTTTTATGGAATTTTCTCCGCAACCATAAGGCGAACAACACTTCAACATACAAAATTATTTATTTTTTTAAGCTCTACAAAATGGTTTGGAAAAAACTCCATATTTCAAGTTTTTGGGGCAAAAATGAAAAAAAAATCTAATTTTCATCCCATAAAACCCCCCAATAAACCCCAGTTTCCATAGTCCGATCATGCTGGTTCGTGAATTCGGTTGAATAAACATAGATTTACATGTTTGTACCAAATTTCATCAAAATCGGATCATTTTCACTCGAGTTATCGTGCTAACGGACACATTTATACATGTGGATTTGGACGGATGATGTTTTTGTTCTCTGAAGACCTCAAAACAAAAAAGTAAATCGGTAATTCGAAGATGTCGGAGGATTTAGTTCAAGCCAGCTACTGAGCGAGTGGAAAAAGCATCGTGTGAACGACTACAAGCGCACTCGCCGACTCGCTGGCGTCTTTCTACACGTCGGCGAGTTGGTAAGTGGACAAGCTCCGTGTGAACGAATACAAGCACACTCGCCAACTCGCCGGCTTCTTACACGCCGGCGAGTAGCGTGTAAACTCGCCCCGTGTGAACGAGGCTTAAGCCCCTAATTTTAGAAAGACACATGTCATAAGGAAAACACTTTTACATTATTCTACACAGAAACAGGTACTTTTGCATCTGTATTGATAGGCTGCTTTGCCGTGCCTACACACGGAAAAGTACGTTATGTACTTTTACCGTGTACTTAGTCAGCTGATGAAATAAACAGCTAATTGCAACGGCCTATTTTATTTTCTGAAATATAAAAATATTATCATTTATGTTATTTCCTAAATAAATTGTGTTATGAGATTAAAATGTACTAATTTTTCTGTGTAGTGTAAAGTTATGAATCATAACTTACCATGCGAGCAGCTTTACCGTGCTCGCATGGTAAATCACCACTTACCGGGCTAGTAACCTAATATATAACCACCCATAAATACGTATAAATGGTGAGTAAATCGACCAAAGTGGAAGGTGACATTCTGAAATAGAATACAGTTTACTACAAATTACTAAAATGTATTTCTTAAAAATAATCAATAAAGACAGCCAAAAGTTGGCTACAAATATAAACATGAAAACAAAAACTAGAAAACCCCTTTTTAAATTTTTTTTGTTATTTTTACTTTTTCACCACTAATATGTAATAAAATCACATTTTTATAATTATTTGCAAATCTAGTAATCTACACAAATTAGGCTTTCCAGCGACCCGTTAACTAACAAAATTGGTTCCATTAGAAGTAGGGATGGACTGTTTTGAATTTTCAGTTCGGAACAGGACGGAACAGGATTTTTATTTCCTTCCCGATTTTCGGGACGGGACGGGATTTTTTCCTGTGCATAAAGGGTTAGTTTTAAAAGTCTTGAGTATTGCAGTTACCAAAAAAGACCAAAAAAATCAATTTTTACCGTTTGTGGCACTGAACTATTAAGAACTATTAAGTACTAGAACTACTAGAACTATTAAGTGATGAAACTAAAAACGACTCTAACAGACTGCGAGCTTTGAGATCCAATGCAGTGGATCTGCAACATAGCCGCCCTCTTACATACAGCACCCCTGTTTCTGGGGATAAAACAAACAGTAGATGGAGCTCTGAAAAAAATAAAAATAAATCCTTTGCTATGGCTGTTAAGGGAAATAACTCGTCTAGGGTAAATTCTGATAAACAGACTAAAAACATGGAACCCACTTTTATACAAAACCGTTTTGAAGTTTTAAGTATTGATGAGGAGGAAACGCCTGAGGTCACAATTGCTGCAATACATAATGTACAAACTGATAAGTGTGAAACAAAAATTAAGAAAATGCTGATCTGTGCCGATAGCCATGGCAGAGATTTAGCTTGGAACATCAACAAATCACAACATGAGTATGAAGCAATAGGCTATGTTAAACCAGGTGGAAGAACAAAACAGGTACTAGATAAGAGGAATATTGAGGAAGCTAGTCTCAACAAAGATGATGCCTTAGTATTACTCTGTGGCACTAATGATGTTGCGAGTAACGAAGCAGATGAAGTTATTGATGGCATTACTTCGACACTGGACACGATTAAACAGACAAGAGTATTGTTAGTGGATTTGCCTAACAGGTATGACTTACCGGACTGGTCTTGTGTTAACAAAGAAGTAAGAAAAACTAACCAGCGATTAAAAGAACTTAGTGAAAAATACAGCAATGTCATCTTGGTGGAAGCGAGCAATGCTGGAAGACATTCGCACACACGTCAGGGTCTTCACCTAAACCAGCAAGGGAAAAAATGGCTCTCTGAAAAGATATCTGAGGCTGTGACGGCAAGGAAGACGGAAAATCATCCAGCGAGTCCAAATGAAGAACAACCTCTCCCACCTGGCACCGAGTCTTTGTTGGGAAACGACTCACCACCAACACTAGACCGTCAACCATAGAACTCTCACCAACAAACTTTAGTATTTATCACTGTAATGTCCGGTCAATGAGAAATAAGTTAAATTTAATAGATGTTTTTTTAAGTAGTTTAAGATGTGATATTTTAACGATAAATGAGCACTGGTTGTTTGAAGAAGAATCCCGTTTGTATATGCCTGCTGGGTACAACTTGGGTAATATTTGTGCTAGGGATAACTCACTGAATAGAGGGGGTGGAAGTGTTATTTTTGTAAAGCATGGGATTGAGGTTCAAGCTATAGATGTGAAACAATTCTATTGTGACAGCATTTTTGAAGTTACTGCCATTTTGTTACCTAATGATAATGTAGTTGTTTCCACTTTGTATAGAACTCCTGATTCTAATATTAGTATGTTTTTTAATCTATTTGAATCGTATTTGTTACACTTATATGGTAAATTTTCTGGGTCAAAGCATATTATTTCAGCTGATTTTAATATAGACATTTTGTCAAAATCACATGAAAGAGAATCATTTTTGAATTTATTGCGATCTTTTGACATGTATTGGTTGAATGAGGAACCGACTAGGGGGGGGAAATGCATAGATAATATTGTAAGTAATTTTAATAGAAAGAAAACAATTTGTTGTGTAATAGAACCTCATTTATCGGATCATGCGGGGGTATATGCTCAATTTAAAGAAATTTCTGTGGAAAGTGTGATGCCTAACAATGTTTTGACTAAGAAAGTCAGAGAACTGACACCTGAAGCACTTTTCAATTTAAAAAGTAAATTGTCCCAAATTGACTGGACGCAGTTATGTAGTATAAGAGATGTAAATATAGCTTTCAATCATTTTAATTTATTGTTGACAAATTCATATAATGAATGCTGTAGAGTTAAGGAAGTTAAGGTGAAAACTAGAAAAAAGCCTGACTTAAAATGGTATACACCAGAATTGAAGAGCTTTAAAGTGTATGTAAATGCTTTTTATGATAGATATAAAAATAGCTTGGGCACAGAAAATGAAAACATCTTCAAACAAGAATATATAGATGTAAAAAAAAGGTACAAACACAAAGTTAACTATTGCAAAAAAGTTGCAAATGAAAAGTACATTTTAAATTCCTCAAATAAATGTAAAGCTGCGTGGGCTTTAATAAAAACTGAGTCAAATTGTAATGTCACTAAGCAAGAAAACTTATTAATTGATTCAGATACTTTTAATGACTATTTTGTTAATATTTTAAGTACCGGTAGTATAAATGTTGTTAGTGATAAGAATAAATCCCATGACAAGGCAGTAGAATTAGTAAATAATTTTGTCCTTGAAAGAAAAAAAGATTTGAATAAATATCTGGTTTGGCAAACAATTGAAGGTAAAGATGTGACTAAAGTTGTTACTAGCTTAAGTTCATCATGTAGTGAAGATTACTATGGTTTATCAAATAGAGTTCTAAAGGAAATATGTCAGGTGATAGTGACACCGTTGACTTTACTGTTTAATATGATCTTGGAACAGGGTATATATCCGCAAGCACTAAAAGTAACAAAAGTGATACCAGTCTATAAAAAGGGTGAAAAGTTGAGCCCATCTAGTTACCGACCAATATCTCTGGTTCCTATAATAAGTAAAGTTTTTGAATCCTGTATTAAGGCTCAACTTGATACATTTTTTGTAACTAATAATTTGTTTTGTGAGGAACAGTATGGTTTCATGCAAGGTAAAAATACAGTAAAAGCAGTAGAGAATGTGATAGAAACAGTGTTAGAAAACTTCGAAAATAAGCTGTTATCATCTGCCTTACTCATAGATCTTACTAAAGCTTTTGATTGCATGAATCATGAGCTACTGCTAGACAAACTGTTTCACTATGGTATCAGAGGTAAAGAACTTAATTTATTTAAATCATACTTGAGTGGTAGAGAACAAATGGTGGTACAGGGCAGTGATAAGTCTGGCTTTAGAACAATATTAATGGGTGTGCCTCAGGGATCAGTCCTTGGACCTCTTTTATTTATTATTGCTGTGAACGATTTTGCTTCAAATATTCCTTGTGCCACAGTGTTATATGCAGATGATACCACACTTCTTAACAGTAAAAAACACCTAGATGATCTAATAAGAACTGAGAACCAAGCCTTAGAAATAGCAATGGAATGGTTTCATTCTAATCTTTTAATTGTTAATGAAAAAAAGACTGAACAAATTATATTTTCTTTGGACTTTTCTATTTATAAAGATGTGAAACCTGTTAAGTTGTTAGGTATTTATCTTGATAGTAGGTTAAGTTGGGAAACTCATGTCGAGCAGTTGTGTAGAAAACTGTCTAGAGTAATTCACCTTCTTAGAAAGTTGAAAGATTGTGTAACCAAAAACATGCTGATAACTGCCTATTATGCTTTTTTTCATTCTCACTTAAAGTATGGCATAACTTTATGGGGCAACTCGTGTAGTGCATTAGAGGCTTTTAAGTGGCAAAAAAGAGCTGTAAGAGTCATTAAAAATGTTTCAGATAGGGAGTCATGTGTTCCTTTATTCAAAGAGCTTAAAATAATGACTCTTCCAAATTTGTACATATATTGCTGCCTGATGGATGTTAAGAATTCTATTTGTAAATTGTCTGTTAGAAAAGAAATACATGACTATCAAACGAGGAAAAACTATCTTCTTAACTTAATCTCTGTACGGTTGGAAAAAACAAGAAACAGTCATGTTTATATGAAAATTAAATTATTTAATAAACTGCCAGAAAACATGTGGAATATAACTTCAAAACAGTTTGAAAATAAGATTAAAATATGGTTAAGAGAACATATTTTTTATACTGTTGATGAGTTTTTAGCTTGTGACATTAGTACTTTAAGAATTTAAATTGGATAATTGTTTAGATTTTATATTAATTGTTTGTTATGTCATTCCCTGGTGTTTTTATATTTTGTTATTGTTTTTATCTATAAATTAATATTCTATTTTTCAATGTACCTTTTACTTAGAATAGGCTATTTGCATACATTATATGCTTGTGACTTTGTCAATTGCACACATGTGTTTAAAGACAATAAAAATCTTTGACTTTGACTTTGACTTTGACTTTGAACTATGAAATAAAAATTTACAGGTATAAAAAAAACTTTATGGCTGAATAATGTCATATATTGTGTAATTTTACTGTAAAACATCAGTCTCATTATAAAATACCTTACAGGTATTGAAACAGACTATCACTCACTGCAATTAACCCTTTGAATGCCGCAGCATCTACATAGTAGACGATATGAAATATGCATAAAGTGCCAGCGTCTACATAGTAGACGATCAGTATTTTATAAATATTTCATATAATACATTGTTTTGTTAACCTGTTATTGGCTGTATCGCATTCTCCAAGCTCCAAACTATCGATTGATGTTGGTTTTTCTATTTCACTGTCTCTTTGGGAGTCATGGGCTTTACAAGAAAAAGGTGACGCAATCATTTAACATCTGTCAGTACTAGCGGCAGACAGCTACACAGTTTGGTTAGTTGTTTTGTTTACACCGTGAGTTCTTTGTTTGTTTTCACTAAACTCATTGAAACACTTTATTATAAGTTTATAAGTATTTTAGTGACTTTTGTTTTAGTGTTAGAGTATGTAAGAAAAGTGAATTGTAAAAGTAGTAGTAAACCAAAATCGAGATTTGAGCAAAATTCACTTTTTGTAGTGTTTTGTTTGCGTTGTGTTACCATGTCATATTTCATAGTAAGATAACATAATATATATAATTTTAGATCATATTTTCATGCTCTTTCTTATGGTATTACTAAAAAATAAATAAAAAAATTTTGTGTACACAAAATTTTACTTCAAACTTGAAATTTATATATTTTTTTATATTTTTATATATTCTTATAATATTTTTTTTATTATACAAACTAAATTTCAAACTGTATCACCATAATCATTATGTTCTCTACTTAATAACCAACAAAATATAAAAAAAATTATTAAAATTGGTTAAATAGTTATTTTTTTTTACTTTTTTCCCCAGATGCTTGCAATTTTGTAGGTTTTTGCCTGGCATTTTATGCATATTACATGGTGAAATGGCGTAGGCACTCAAAGGGTTAAAAAAACTGTGTAGAGTTTTAAGTCCTGAATTGGTTATGAGTAGAAGAGCAGTTAAGCTTAATAAATCCTAAATTTTGACATATATACAGCAATGCTATCTAACACAATATTGTGACCCGCGGTCACGGCGCGTTCGTTCAAATGACTTCGCCTCCTGCGTTCCCGGAACTATAGTGTCTCTCGCGACAGTGGCATCATCGTCACTCGCAAAGCGGCAAAATCGCTGATGATCGGATCAAATCCCATCCCGAAAAATTCCCGAGTAAAATGTAATCCCGAAAATATCCCGATATTTTGGGACCCGTCCATTCCTAATTAGAAGTCCAGATTTAGTTTTAAAATGGTTAACAAAAATATTTCTAACTCAGTATTTTGTCACCACTATAAATTCGGAGGTTGCTTTGATTTTTTGCAAATAACTTTTAAATGGTGAGGAAATCGACCAAAGTACAAGGTGATATTCCAAAAGAGAACTGTTCAATGGGGGGATAAAATATGACAATTACAAAACTAGAGAGTTAAATTGGGTATTAATCGGACCACCCGATTAGGAACCAAAGAGTTTGAGAACACCTTAATTAAATGAAAAATGAAAGAAAGTCACTCACCAATTTCCATCATTCGTTAAGGAGAGGGTAAAGGCGTGATGTCCAAGCTAGGGTGTTGCACAGAGGGAGATGTCACTAGGGAGGGATGGATCTTGATCTTGAATTGAGAGTTCAACGTAAACAAATTTCTTTCACTAAATATCTTCTGTTGCGGTTGACCATTTACAGTGCGTTCAATCTGCCATGGCACCTGACGGATTAGGAGACCCTTGACTCTCGCATTCGCACTCACGAGCATCTAGGTCTGACCTGCCCGGCCAGGCAGATGACTAACCACTGGGGCAGTACTGGGGAGTAAGCACATGCTAATTTTTACAAAATAACAAATTTTAATAAATGTAAGGGTTATATTCGAAATGTTCATTCACTTACAAAAAAAAAAAATGTATCCGAATACGACATGATTATGATAATTTATGCATACAAACCAGAAAGAGAAGAGAGAGAAAAGCGGTTACGCTGTTGTTATAGCCTTACCGGCAACTAACGAACTCGAGCAAGAACTGAGCTTTCCTGTGAGTGCAGGTACACAAAAAAGGGCAGTGGGGGAACCTAGCCGGAAGTGACTCAGACGAGGCTTCGTCTATCTCTGTCTGCCTCACTCAGATAAAACTAGCGTACATTACGAAAATATTAAACAGAAAACTATTGACTTGTTGGTCAGAAATTATTATAATTAAACTATTACTAACTAATATCTCTTATTGACTAAACAAGAACAAAATTTCCTACAAATTTATACTATGTATTTCTTGAAAATACTCAAAGGCAGCAAAAAGTTACACCAAATAAAAAATGTGGAAAACTCCGTTTTCATTGTATTTTTATGGAAAACATGTTTTTTAAACATTTTTCATCATAAATCGTAACAAAAACAAACTTTCATAATTATTTGCAAATCTGCACGAATTAAGCTTTCCAACGATCCATTAGTTAATAAAATCAGTCCCATAGAACTCTAGATTTAGTTGTACGAAAAATTTTAAAACTGAATTATATATAAGTAGATAACAATAATAGTACAGAATCATTGAGATAAAGCATCTTTATAAGCCCTTAATCTGCATTGAAGGTTTGAATCAGTGATTTTGGATAAAAATTCAAAAACCTTTAAGTAAGTTTTTCTGTGCTATGCTGGACTGTAGAAAGTGTCAAGTATTATTAAAAACGTCTTCAACTATATATAAGTAGAGGATATATATGGCAAAAGAATGGACACCCCTTATTAACCTTTTAACGGGTTCCACCAGGAAAACCAACTCTGCAAATCTCTATATGCAAAAGTACACATTTTTGTTGGTATCCCAATTTTGTCCAAAAACCCAAAATGGGCTGTTTTGAGGGTAACTCAAAAGTTTTAAATGTAAAGCCTTATCAAGTGACACCTCATTTTAAAGGCCATTAGTTAAAAAGAATATCTACAAAAACTAGAGGTCTCTATCTCAACCCATTACAGAATGGCGGCCGTTTTTATTTTTCATCAGCCTGTGAGATCCGATGTAAAAATATACATCAATATCAATATTAACGTTTTTATGTGTTGTACCAGGAAAACTAAACTCAGTATTACTGTACCAAGAAACTAAAAACTACTTTTTGGTCGCTATGACAATTTTGCTTGAGTCCCCAAAATGGCGTATTTTGGGGCAGCTCAAAATTTTAAAATATAAAGCTCCATCAAGTGACACCTCATTTTGATGGCCGTCAGTTTAAAAGAATATTGGCGAAAACCAGAGGTCTCGTTTAAACCAATTCTTTTAAACCAATAGCCTTCAAAATGAGGTGTTACTTGATGGTACCACATTTAAAATTTTTGAGTTGCCTCCAAAATAACCCAAATTGGTATTTCCCATTTTAAACCCTCTAAACATAAAATTTTCTAATTTCTCTCTAAAATATTATGAAGAGCTTAGAAAAACAAATACCTTAATTTAGTAAACTGAACTGTTTTTGTGCGGTTATTGGTTATAGAGAAAATTCAAAAAGCTGTAAACTTAAATTCCCATGTTATTCCTATGGAGAATAAGTAAACTGTTGTAGTTTGCTTGTTTATGCATATATTTTGACCAAACTTGGCAAATTTATTAATTTTATAGTAATCTACTAATATTTTACTAAAAAAACACACTTCATTACCGTCCCTGTAGCAGCAATCTTAGGTACTTATTAATCCTAATGTTATTAAAATAGATTTAAGTGAAAATCAAATGAAAAAAAAAAAAAAAAATTCGTTAATTTGTAGGTTTGCTGCAGCGGGTGGTATTTTCCTATTATATGGGAATTTTGCTAAAATGGTTAAGCCAAGCCTATACCCTCCCGGGTGTACACTGTGATCAGCTAGACAGAATTGACAGTAAACAGAATTTTTTCTTTACCATTGTAAAGTTGATAAATACCCAAGCTGTAAGCAAATTATATCCGACCCATCTGGAGGGATTGAGGCCGTTCAAGTAATTCAAATGGATCCACAATTGATTCCTGAAAAAGAATACATATTTTATGGACAATCTGAGGATTATAAAATAAATATATTTATACTGTTCAATTTCCTTAAAGGTAATGTGGTCTTTATATAACTATTTAATTTAAGACAAATTGGGTTAATGCAAGTGTGAATGCAGGGTGATGGAAGAAAGGTTTGAGATTATGTTATTGCATGCTTCATGTTATATCTCACTTCCATTATGCAAACCAACCAGCTTTAAACTAGAAAGCAAACACTGTGACCATTAATAGCTGGCTTACCTAACCAGAATACAGTAAAACCCCTCATTTCCGACCATGAGCGGCCGAAAGATCAGATATCTGGAGGGGTATAGCTTGCGGTCTCCACGACACTGGTAATTGTCTCCGCAACAACACCTGTGAGCAAATCTTGCAGTCTCTGCGATAGAGGTGATCTGTGATCTGTCGATTACGGCAATACCCGTGATCGGCCATTAGGTTAACCGAATGCGCCTGACTTTATTACCCCAGACGGAAAGTAGATGGTCGAAATTCCTGAGGAGTCCATTATTCCGAGGTCGGATATGAGGGGTTCTACTGTATTGTTGTTTGTTTTGAAGACAATTTGAAGTAAAAATTTAAATTTCCAACCTACGTACTGAAGGTTTTGAATTGGCTAGGTGATAAATACATCTTAAAAGAAGGTGTTCAAAACCTAACACTATTAGAACTAAAATAAAAAAAATCTAACAGTAGGCTACTATAATTTCCACCAAAGATGTCAATGAATGATTTAACTAAGTTTCATTTAGAGAATAAATTCTTGAAAGCTCTAACTGCAGAATTTGATCTTTTAAGTACAAAAGTAACATTGGTTGCATAAGTTTTTCTATCTACGAGACTAGTAATGACTCTTTACAATTAACATGCCAGTTGTTAACCACTTATTACTTACCATGCAAAATGTACCTTGTCCCATGCAAGCTGTGTACCTTGTTTGCTTTTTTACCATACATTTGTAAACTAGGGTTGCTTTCAGAGAGGTGAAAGCCAGTTGAGCGGAACAAACGTATATTTGTATAAGTAACTAAATGTAAAAAGGTCAATAGATTTATTTACTAATGCTGGTTTTAAAGATTAAAATTATAATAATTCAAATTTACCTCTTCGAGAAGTGCATTATGGTAGTTTTGACCAGGAAAATATTACAGTAGTTGGAATCTGATATTAACATCCAAAAAAGGCATTAAAGTATAAAAAAGAGAAAGGAAATTTAACATTCAAATTCAACTGTAGCCTACAACAAAAACATTGGACTTCATTTTTCACCCTTACAATTGGTTAAAGTATTTAAGTATAAAAAAACAGTACCTATTAAAAAACGAGTATTGTATAACAACAGGAGAGGAAATGTGACATTTAAATTCAACTGTGCAGCATAAACATAGGTTAAACTCAGCTTTCTTTGCTGGAAATAATTTATGATTGTTAATACCAAGTATTCTTGATGGAGGATATGATTGTAATGTAACTGGAATGTAGGTCTTCTGCCATTATTAGGACAATTTAGCGGCATTTTAATACTGGCCTTAATAATACCATTGACCATTGAATACAGTAGATTTTGATGAAAATGCTGGCTACAAATTCAACATGAGGATGGAATGTCTAGTTGTATTGATATTTGATAGTCAAAGATAAAACATAGGCCTACTAAAAATGTAGGGCTATTTTAATGTAAGACTCAAATGTAAAACGCCTTTAAAAGACTAAAATAAACTGAATTATCAGTCATGTATTTCAATGTTAAAAAACGTAAAAACTGCAAAAAGTCTTACTTATTGAACAATAAAATAAGATGGCTGAAATGTAGGCATAAACATAAGTAATAAATAAACATCGCATTCAGCTGATTTAAGTGAAAACAGAATAATAATAAGAAGGGAAGACATGCCTTAAATATACAATGTAGATAATATGATTAGAAATTAGTAGCCTACTTCTGGACAGGCCTAGACAATTATCCATACCGTGGTTAAAAGTGTACTTCTATAAGCCCAGGTTTACTTATCAACGGTTGTAACTGGACGTATGTATAGTTGGTATAGTCCGTGGCTTGGTAATCAAATAACAGTATTTATATAGGATAGGCTACTGTTATCAACATTTGAAATGACTGAATTGTTACCAAATTACTGTTTCACAAAATGCAGATTCCATTTTCAGCCGAGCCATTAAAATGAGGATTTGCCGAACAATTATTAATATTACAGAATAGTATATAATGATATACAACTTTTCACATTCCATAATTATATGTTAGTTTTGCTATGGTCAAAGGTACAAATCCAAATGTTCTCTTTTCTTTTGGTCAGTATGTAATAATTTGCTAGAATCATTGACTTTATACAAAGTCAAAGCTAGAGTACTGTAGATGGTTTGTTAAGTTAAGACCATATGCAAGCATTTTTGAAATCGTTTCCCCGTTTAACCTTAACCAACTATTCCATTCCAAAAGATAAAAATTACATGGTGCAACACAAATAAACAACCCGATCGCCTACCTATAACCTACACTATACCTTCCTAATCTAACCTTACTTCAAAACACTTAATGTAGTCACGAATACTCATAAACCCCGACCTACCTCCCCACATGCCTAAACCAGTGTTCAATCTGCGTTTTATCAATAAGTGTAATAACTTACTGTACCATCGATGTAATTCAACATAATATAACCTATGAGGTATTATCGGATTAAATACCGATTTCGATGCGGTTCGATATATCGCTTATTAAATCCTGATTTCTAACATTGGCTGTTTCTAATCAGCTGGCAACACAAATAGGTTCCCAAGAAAGTAGTCACCGGTCCGTATCCCTCCGCTCCTTGTTTATGCTCCGCGCATTGAGAAAGTAGTTCCGTATATTTTCTCGATTTTCAGTGAATTCCGTGCCTTAAAAAAATGTTTTAACGGCATTTTCTTGTTTATTAAAATCATAGGAATGGTTTAAAATCGTTTAAAAGAAAAGTATAGAAAGTTCAGAAATACCTTATGATTCTCTTGTTTACATTTTTCTTGTAAACAAAAAAACTGTCATAGCTACTTTAGTCCCATAAGCCTAAATTGCATTAGCATTATCTAATTGAAATGTGTTTGCTTACAAACCATCTCATTATTAGTCTAAGCAGTCTTGTTAAGTTTGGCTGAAATGTGTTCAGCCGTTATTGAGTGATGGTGTTATATTGTTTGCATTGAAGTTGATCCCAAAGAGCTTCGCTCGCTCCGCTCAATTAATTTACAATGAAAGTTGCTCACTGTTTTATTTCTTTACAGATTCCAAGGGCCAAGATGTATACTCCAACATGACCAGATACCTGACCTACCTCGGGCTTACTGTAGCCACTTGCATAATTTTCCAGAACAACCCCACATTAGCCAGTGGGGTGGGATTATGTGTCGCTCTCTACGTCACCGTATCAGAATACCTCATCGGATCTCTTTCCCCTTCCTCAGATATGTTAACCTCATTTTTTAAGAGCTAATGAGAAAAAGCAGTTGTCCTCTGAACCAAAGTTTGTACAACACAACCCTTCAGTATTTCTCAACAGTAGACTTCCTTAATCTAAAAGACAAGTTTTATTTGTCAATTTGTAAATGTATAAAGAATTTCCGGTCTACCAAACATACAGCCTATTTTTTACTCGTATTTAGAACTATAGAATAAAAAATATTTGGAAAAAATAATCATAATGCAAAAAATTAACAAAAAAAAAACAGTGCAGTGAAGATTTAGGAACATGGATTATAGTCCCTGTTGTAACGCCATTATTATAATCTCATACAAAATGTTACCTTCAATTGTAGCAATAAAGGTCAAAAGTACTTAAAAGGTCATTCCTAAGGTGCTTTATATAGAAATCACCTTTTCTTTTGGATTAACAATTAAATCTCTTAAAAGGCTGCTTATTCTAACAAAACTTCCACTTTGATTTTGAAATGTAATCCCAAGGCACCACTTTACTTGTAACCTGTCCTCCACTGCCTGAATCCAGTTGGGCTACAGCATCATCAATCATGCTTGAGTCGCTTCCAGAATCAATCGTACCGCTAACCTTGAAACCATTAGTTGTGACGAATGTGTTCACTTTGGATTGATGTGAGATGGGACGAGTAATTATACGCATATAATTTAAATAGCAGAAGTAGTTTTCTCTGATTGAGACTAGAAAACTTGTTTAAAGTGGCTTGTTTTCCCACAAACATTACAAATTTTGTCTTTAGCTGGGCAGTTTATGCAAGCAAGGTTATCTCCACTGCCAACTTTGCATTTCGCTTGAACCGCTCCTACAGCAGGATTATACCACTCTTTTTTTCATTAATGGCAGTGTCATTAGTTGGTAAGTTGTTGCACAAGGAGTGATATGCTGAATGGAGTGTAATTGAGTTATTTCAAAGCCTGAGCTTGGTTAGGAGCGTTTGTCAAAGTAAAATTCTCATTTTATAGTAAGTGTTATCTAACAACAGGATTCAGTAAACCTCTATCTGAATCACCCAATAACCTATCATAGATCTCTGCTTTCCCTCTCCCCAGATACACCCACTCATGGTTGAAATCTACTTCCCCCTGCCAACCTCCTGACTATTCGATCTTCTGTCCCAGAATTTATTGAAGCGGGGACAGTCCTTTGTTAGTTATGCTACTGCGGGCTGAGATATTATATCTCTGGTCAAATTAAAACACCTTTACTTCTCAGAATGGCGGAAATGTGTGATTGATCTAGCACGAGTAACATAGTCTAACAAATTGCTCACAACAATAACATCTAAAAACAATTGACAACAGATGATAGCTTCAATGATGCAAGCATTGAACTCCTAGTAATTAAAAACTAGTCCTCCCCTCTATAATAAATGGGTAAAAAGGAAAATTTCAGTTTTGCAGCTCTCAGTCCCTGTTGTGAAATTGTCAATAACAGTAAGAGGATGAATAGTCAATTGTGTATATTTGATGTTAATAATATATGTTTTAAGTTCTTTTAATGCAATTTCTTAATAGTTACTGACCAATTTGCTGACAGTTAAACTATATGGGCTCACCATTTTTCTTTGCTTATTCATGCTTTGGTATTTTTTAACTAATGCATAAAGCTTGTCTCATAAATATTTTTTTCATAATATACTGTTCTATCATTATTATTGTGGTTGTGTTGCCCCAAAGTGTGAAACATAACTGAATAACATTAAACTGATAACCGATGGAAAAATAACACAACAAAGACTGAACTTTTGTATTTTACCATGTTTAATAGCAATTATTTATTCTGATATTTGAGTAATGTTTTTTCTTTACTCTGGAATAATAATGAACCATTTCTAATGGTCTTGATTTCTCATTAAGGACTAATCTAGGAGGCTACTTAGTTTCAAGCTAAAATAGTTATTCAGATCTTCAAACCTATGTAGTTACTAAAACTAGTTGTATATTTTGTAAATATTCCAACTTTTAATAATGTGATTCCCATTGAGATTACCTGCAATTATAGGATAAAATGATATCTTAGTTACATTTATAATTTCACTGAGTTTTGGTTGTGTAATACATATTGATGGTCACATATTGTTTATTATTAGGTTATTTATTATTTGTTTTCACTCGTACTTTGAAAAATTGTATTAATATTTGTATTAATTGATTTTATAATTGTGTGGAAAAAATTGACATCATAAATCTTGAATATATTGGAATAAACACAAAGATGTGTGCGTAATTTTAAGTCGTAAATTATTGTGTAATACATAGGAATCTGGCATTGTAAACTGTTACGGATAATTACATATTCTAAGATACATTTCTTTCCTTTGGTTGTATTTTTGTTGATGTGATAAATTTCAAGATTTTAATTTTCTATTTGGAAGGGAACCAGAAGTCAAAGTAATATATTGTAAAGTGTCTCTTATGTACAAAACATTTAATTTATTATTTATTTTGGGCTAGTTTTGTTAATTTATTTTAACTAGTTTTTAGCAAATTTCCCATATAGGGAATAAGCTATTACCGTAGGTCTCATGGTAAGACCTGGACCCGGGACCGATTTAGTTTTTGGTTTTGAGGCTAAAATATCATCCGTTGAAATTGATATACGTGTAGCATGATAACTCGAGCAAAAATGATCTGATTTTGATGTAATTTGGTATAAACGTGTAAACCTACATTTACTCGAACGAGTTTGCAAACCAGCATAATTGGACCATGGGAACGGGGTTTATGGGGGGTTTTACGGGGTAAAAAGGGGGTTTTTCAATTTTTTACCCTAAAAACAAAAAATTTTGCAATTTCTTTCTAATCAATCTTGTAGAGCTTAAAAAATATTTAATTATTTAAGCGCTTTTGTATGCCTAATGGTTACAGAGAAAAAAAAAATTAAATTTAAAATTCCCATGTTATTATTACGGAGAAAATGAAAACTGTTGTAGTTTACTTGTTTATGGATATATGTTGATCAAATTTGACAAATTTATTTATTTAAGGGTGCGCTCTACCTGTCCCCCGCGCGCTAATGCAAGGGTTTAGGATCTCGAGCTGGTGCAGTGGTTAGAGCGCAGGACTTCAGTCCCTGAGGTCCCGGGTTAAAATCCCACCAAGTCACCAATTGATTTTATCTAAGTGATAATGCCTCATCCCCTAGGTCTAGCCTGAAGCAATGTGAAAAACAATCCCAGGCTTGAGCCTAGCGTCCTAGGACAAAAAAAGCTTACCCATAGCAGCAAACCTAAGCACTCGTTAAATCTAATGTTATTTGAATTATGCATAAATATGGAAACATTTTAGTAAAAATGTAATCAGACAAGTTGAAATTTGCTTAGTCTGCAGGTTCGCTGCATCGGGGGTATTATAAGGTTAAGATACATTGTGAAAATGTAATAAATTTGATAAACTAATATCAATAAATTGTTAAAATATTAGTTTAATTAATTGTTTACATAATTTATGTTTGTTCGTGTTAGTTTTTGTTTGCATAATAAACAAATTTCAACCAATTCATAATTTATTTGAAACCTTTCACAACCTTTAATTTGGCCTTTCAAATTCGTCCCATAAAAACATGTACCGTATTGGTCTAGTTTTTTTATTTGAAAAATCACAAAATATTACAAAATTGTATAAATAACTTGCTGCAAAAACTTGCTTGTTGTTGTAAAAAACTTGCTGTAATAATTTTGTTTTTAGCTTGTCTGCAGCTCATAGAGAAAAACTGGTTCTTGATAACAATCTACTTTAAGTTAACACAGTACTTTATTTTTTATTTTTCCATACTATTTGCCAAAATCACTAGGCATATAACATTTTCTTTTGATGTTTAAAAAAAATATTTCTTAGCAAAAATTATTAATGCAGTAAACAAAAAAGTGTTAAAAAGTCCTATTTATTGGGATTAAAACCATAATAATTTGCCTAATCATATATTATAAAATATATATTTGGTTATAAATTATATATAAGTTTGGAATATTGGTTAATGTTTGGGAATAAGGGGTTTTAAATCCTCCACAGAAAAAATGAAAAATCAGTTACTATAATTTATTAAGGTTAAAAACAATTTATTTGTTTCATTCATACAGTATATGTTGCATTCACTTTCCAGTTCTAGACTTTCTAGATCTTATGTAGGCTTTGAGTTAGCAGGAATGTACAGGTATGATCTATCAGACTGTCGTGAGTCAGACACAGTTAGTCCTTTCTTGTCTGGCCAGTTTCATGCAGGGTTTATTAAATGTCCACTTTCACATAGTTCAAAAGTCCTTTATGATTAAAAGTTGTATCAACATTATTTCTCAAAGATATAATAGAATATATTTTCTGCTTATCATCTTCGCTTAGAACTAAACTGATTAAACCTGATCATATATCCAATATGAGGAACATTGTAAGTATACCTTTTAACCAAATGTCTAAAATAATATTAGGAAATATGCAGGTTTGCAATCAAATTAACTTCAAGTAAAACTTATATAGTTATTATATTTACAAGATAATAAGGGGTTTAACAAATTTTAAAATATAATTTTTCCCCTTAGTAATTTGGTTATGAGACTTTTCCAATGAATTAAAGCAATGCTTGATGGCTAGTCTTTGAAAGCAGTAAATGGGATCTTGGTTTTATAATATTCTGTTAATCACACAAATGATTGTGTAGCTTTAAACTTAAATTTGGTTGATAGAAAGAAGGTGAATGTAACCTTCAGGTAAATATTAATAAAACCCCTGTACAATTTGAATAAATAAAAAAAAAAACTGTAACATGTAAATGTGTATGTTCTTATAAGCTATAACTGTTATTGTATCCAATTTGTGTAACTAGTGGGCGAACTGGCACTTTGCTGCACACGAGAGAAATGTTTACAAACGCACGAGCCATGGGCGAGTGTTGAAAGTTTTTCGAGTGTAGCAAAGGCAGTTTATACATTATACTCGTATTATACTTTATATTTTTCCTACAGTTACTATAAATCATATAAATAATTAGTCTTTCAAAAACACTGTGGGTACAACACGTTTTTAGGTTAGGTTAAATCCAAACATTGAACGAAAAAAATGGGAAATGCTGCACCAGCTGATTGTAGTCGTAATATCTTTTAGTGTTTCCAACTTATTTTCAAGCGTACACAGATTACGTTCATAATAAAAGCACGCTGTTTTGTGTTCTTTAGTTGGAATACTGGTGTGCGCCAAAGTAAGGCTTTCTGTACTAAAATCTGTTCAAGGAAGCCCACTTTGTCAGGTAAATGTAGGAAAAATATATTTGAAATAGAGAAAAAAAACTTTTTGCTTGGGAATTAAAAGAAATCCATCCAACCTTAATTAAAATTGAAAACAATTTCAAATTTTATTCTTTGAAATAGTTTCTCTAAAAAATATATCAGACATATGTTTTATATGTACTTTAGGACAAGTAAGTAAGACTCTTAAATGTCTACTTAACCTGAGTAAAATATTTAATAAAACTTGAGGAGTGGAACAATTGGGTGAAACATATTTCTGAGTCAATGAATGGAAAACTTTTTAACACAAACATACTAAAGAAATTGTTTTAGTCCTTATGTAAAAATTGTAAACTGGTAACCAATTATCCTCAGGATTAAAGGTTATGTAGGAAGTAGGATAAAACGATACAAGCTGTAAAATATTTTAATTGCAAAATCATGTTATTATTTATTCATTTGAGAATAACCTGTTGTAAAGTAACTATCATTTGAACATGTGATTGTAAACTTAGTAATAATCACTCATATATACAGGGTTGGACTGAAATTTGGATAAGCACCTTACTGTTCTATGCTGTGAGTGCACTGATTCCTTCAATGAAACAAGGTTTTAATGACAAGTTCACAAGTACCCGTCAGCAACTCACAAATTCTATTTACCAGAACTCACGAGGTAAGGAGAGATAAATAGTTTTTGTTGAATTTTTTTATTTCTTTAACACGAGATTTATTCAAAACAGGAATATATGTCCTGAATGCATATTCCACCCTAAATTAATAAAATTACTTGTTTACCACTAAGGTTATATTATGAGAACACCAAAACATATATATAATATATGGTTAATGACCATGTGGGTCATTAAGGACTTTTTTCCTGAAAGGTATAGAATTCAGCTAGCCAGGGCCGCTTTAATAAATGGGCCCGGGCCCAGGGACGCAAAATGTTTTAGGTTTGTTGGGGGCGCAAGCGGTATGGTAGCGATAGCGGGCCTGCAGGACCCCTGGTTTGGGGGGGGGGGGGGCTGCAAGCGTTGACTGGGATTTTCCGGGAAATTTTACTTAGACCCAAACCCGTGCCCACCTATCATAAAAATATTGATGTGAGCATTACTATACCTTAATATGACAAAAATCTGTTAAAACTATCAGTAAAGGTTGATTCACACATATCAGTTACGGCACCTCACAATTCAGTCATATCAGTCACGTCACAGTCAACCAAAATATTCTTTAATGATTTTTCTATTGCATAATCTACACTCACCCGGCGCAGGTCCGTCAGTCGCTCTGTCAGCGTCCGTCAGTCATTATCAGAATTTTCTCCACCAATATTTTTGGATTTTTCGGATGCCTGCCGGACATGTTTGAGGTTAGAAAACAGTGTTTTTGTTATTTAAATGATTGTTTTTTAGACTGTAACATCACTGTAAATATTAGACGGAATACTGACTGAAACCAACTGACGGGCAGTTGACTGAGGAATTGCGGACGCAACTGAGACTAAACTGTGACTGGACTGTAACGGAAGTGTGACTGAACTGATATGTGTGAATCAACCTTAAGAGCACTAGGACAAGTTGTTTTCAACTGCTAAACTGACACTACTTTGACTGGACAATAGAAATTCTCTACTAACCTAAGTAAAAAATTTGTCTGCAGTTATGCTGGTTGCATCAACTCTCCTTGTGGCCTGCATGATGGCGCTATTATAGGGCCGTATTTAGAATTAATATGGCCCCGGTGGATCACACCAGAGAGGCCCCTCTATGCTGATACCACTCGATCAATTTTTTAACGATTAAATTGACGAATAATTCTAGATGGCTAGGACATTAGCTAATTAATGATTCCATTCTTTCACTTTCATTAATACTATTAGGGGGCTGTGGACCAGATTTGTTTACTTCGAGACAGTTAAAATATTTCTACCTCCGTGTCTCCGGCCAAAATCAGGTCGGTTCAAAATCAGTTTGCTTTTGAAAGTGTAATTTTTAATTAATAGAGAAGATCGATTTTCGAGCCGAGCCGAGCCTGGCCTACAAGCTTGAGAGATCTAGCAAAAAGTCAGAAAATCAAGCTGGAGCTGAGGTTTTACGACCGCGATAACATTGCGACTGCAGAAGGATCACGCTTACGTGATTGAAAGATTCACGCTTTTGCTGTGATAGCGGATGCCGATGAGAATATCCCCCCGCGGTTGACAATGACGATGTCTCCGCGGCTGCGGGAGATGATCAATATTTAGTCGCGATCGAGGAAGACAATATTGATGTCCATGGGAGACATTCAGGATTTTTCTGCGATAGTGGAAGATGATAATGTTTCGTGACCGTGCGAGGTATACAAGATTTGACGCTATTGAAGCAGACGATAATAATGTCTCTTTTTCTGCCGGAGATATTAGGGATCCAGTCCCAATTGTGGGAGACAATGATGTAGTCTACACGACCGCAGGAGATGTTCTGGGTTTGGTTGCAATCAATCACAGTAGACGATGATAATATTTTTGTGACTGTGGGAAGTATTCATGATTTTGCCACGGTCACAAAGGACTATGATAATATTTCTGTGACCTACAAAGATATTCAGGATTTTGTTGCAATCATGGAAGATAACGATGGTGCCTCGGTACCTCGGGAGATGCCGTACCTAGCCCAAGTGCAGGCTTAGATGGAAATACCTGGGATAACGTTTTTAAAGATTTGTAGGAGAGGGTCTGGTAATCATACAAGGTAAAAGCATGTGTATTTTATATTATGAAATATAAATACGTCTTTAGTTGAGTGCAAACATTAATACTTTAATACTTTTCAATAAAATGGCAACCATACAAAGTAGGTATTTTAAGCCAAGTATGAATGGAGATGAGATGAGTGTAGGATGAGTGGCGAGATCTTGTAGTCGTGTTAGTGACTAAGGCCGACTTATTCGTTAGACACAGCTGTTAATTAATAGCCAATACAGCTAATGGCAACTAAGGGACCTACAGTTTTTAGTGGAATCCGAACCACATTTTTGCCTTGGTATATACGAATTGGTCTAATTTTCAGGATAGTACTGGGGATAGTCGTAGTACTCACTCGTGCGGATGTTAATCCACACTAGGGAGTATTGCATCATTGCATCCACAGTGCAAGCCTATAAATATCCACAATTCGTAACCTCCTAGTAGCTGGATTACAGGACGATGCCATCCGTCCTAGTTAAGCTTACATTAAGCAGACATAAACATGTGTTATTTGTGTTTTTAGTTGTAAAAAATCAAATGTAACAATTTTAACCTAAACATTATTGCTAGTTTTTGAGTCAGCTCAATTTTAAGCTTATTTATATTTCAAGTTGTATTTCTAACTTTAAACTATGTTGTTTATTAATTATAAGTATTTCTCTGTCACAGATCAAAATAATATAAAAATAAATATGTCAACATTATGGTCAGAACCACTAGCAATTCAGCGAAAAATGAATAATGTTCCTACTATTATCAGAACGAGTAAGCACACCATAATGTTAGATCATTTGGAACTCTGGGTTTTCCAAGAAGAGAAGTTTGAATACAAAACAACTTTGGAGAGTCTATCTGATTATAAAGTACAGTTTGTTAAGGTAGGTAACAAATAATACCCATAATCAAAACAAGTAGCAACAATTTTTTCCACGCTAGAATCTTGAAAACTTTTGGTATTGTTGTACATTTGTTTTGTTCTAGTTCCAAAAATTTGAATTGTATAGGGTGTTACATATTTTTTAAGGAAATTAATAGTTTCCAGATAAACAAATATGATAGTATAGTATTTTTCAAAGTTTATGCACATACAGAATTTTGGTTTCTTGGTTAAAAACGTTCAAACATGAAATCTGTGCACATAAAGAAGCTGTGTGTATGCACATAAATACAAATAAGACCAATTTAATAAGAACCCTATGAAATGTGTTTGATACTTGTTAATAACCCTATAACTAAACAATGATACCTGTACTATTGACTACAAAGAATGTTTGTATAGCACTGGTAATAAAGTCATTATATTACGCAATTGATCATTCATTTAGACAATTTGAGAATCTTTACCGTTTAAAAATATCAAGGAATCTTAGTAAATACCAGAGAAGCTCACTAAATAAAAAAAATATAGATAACTTTTTTTGATTTCCTTATAATCTTAAAGATCCTGGGAGATGGCGCAAACATGTTTTTTCCTTTGAAAGTAGCTTTTTCTGAAATATATCTAAATTATGTTTCTCTACCAATTTATGTGATCTTTTAATAGGTGTATGAACACTGCTACCTACCTATTTCAATTTTCAATCATTGATCGAAGCAAATTTGATAGACTCGTCAAAAACAGACTGAACAGCGTAAATATTTTTGTGTACAAACATTTTGTTTATCTGAGGCTATTGATCTTAAATTCAACATTACGCACAGTGTCATTTTTTGTTGAAGTAAAAATCTGTCTATGCTATTTTGGTTGTGGATCTATAGACACAACCACCTCGAGCGACAAATAGAATAATATTGAATGCAGCTTATAAAATAAGCTGATACGATTGAGCTTCTTGTTGGATGATACACATACCAGATTAGATAATTGCTACTTGGGGGTCATTATTACTCTAGAGTAGTCTAATAAGAATAAGAATAAGACATGTTTATTTCCATTGATCTTTATAAAAGAAATATGACACGTCATTTGTTATACATGGTGATTCAGTGTTTACAGTACAATATATCTTCAATTTAAATAACTACTTACAGGAAAATAAAAGCTTTATTTCAACTTAATCTTCAAAATCTAATATTTATTTCACAACTTAAATATAATCATCAATTTTCTAAAAAGGATTTTTAACAATCCAGTCATACACAGTTGATTTTTTAAAATACTGTAAGAAACTAATTTTGCTTCTTCAGGCAGCTTATTCAAAAACTGTATACAATTTAATTTATGTGAATGTTTGGTTTTTGCCAATCTGTGCTGATTAATGATAAGCAGATAAGATAACAGTTTATGAAACTAGTTGAGAGACATGCGAAACACTGAAAATCACACAGCGTAAACAGATGGACAATCAAAAGTGGCCAAAGGCCATTAGGACGTTAACTCTTGTACTCAACTCAACGTTGCAGTAGAAAGGAAGGCTGAACTCCGAAATCACAGTGATGCCAAACCGATATTCTTATTAGGGTGGACTGATGCTTCTAGGTATCAAATGAGGCGACTCTCAAACCGATTATGATTTTCATAACCAGTGTTAACCCAAAACAGACAAAACGATGAAATCAGAAATCACAGTGATGCCAAACTGATATTCCTTGTGGTTCAGATACACTGCAACCACTTACTGATTAATAGATTAGAATCCTTAATTTGTTATCATCGTGTTAGCCATTTTGTATGTTGCTTTGGTCACACGTAATTTTGCAGAAGATGCCATATAAAATAAACTTGTTGTCAAGAGTATTTTTTGTTTTAACATTTTTGCAGGGTTTTGACTGGCATGACAGGCTGTTCCTATTGGTCTGCTTTCAAAACAGCGTCTGTAACTTATACTCTGCAACTTCCAATTTCGATGTCACTTACCACCAACCCATTTCTGACAATGGAGACCCTACTGATGCTCAGTTCTTTGTTCAGCAAGAGAAGCTATTCCTCGCCATTCTGTTTCATGAACGTTCTGTTTCAGTACGATTAAACAGAATAAGTTCTCAGTTAAGGTTAGTAGGCTATGAATTATTTACAGTTAATAGTATGTATCTTTAATATATGGCACAAAATTTACTATGTCAATGTCTCAATTCAATTTTATTTGTTGTTTTTCAATTTAATACAATTAGCAGATTTTCTTTAGTTTTTTTATTGTTGTTTATGTGAAACATTATTTATTAAAGTATTGTGTTAATTTGTTGCCTGCAAGATGAGATAAAAAAGACATTATGACTTATGTCTCACAAAGTATGTGTTATCTGAATTTATATTATGCTGGAGTCTAATTGGACACATATGTGACAGTCTGTATTGTAGCATTTAAATAAATAAATACAAGTTAAACCCCAAAAACAGATTTACACAAAAAGAATCACATCCAACCAAGAGCTTTATATTAATTTATTAATGCCTAATATCAGTCACAGTGGTATGAAAATGTATTTTAATTTTTGAATAGTCTTGAATCACTTTAACACATAAAATAAAAGGATATTTATTTTTATTAAATATTCCCCGTTACCCTTTACAACCATGGTAGGCGCAGAATCTACCATCGACAGTTGATAAGTCAGACATTTGAAAGAAGCGTTGCCGGTACGAGGACCGTGCGATCAGCTGAAATTTATTCAGAGTCACCAAGAAGTGCGGAGCCGAAGCCCCGATTGATTTTGATCTAATAAAAGCGTCCCTTCCATCTCTGGCCCGGATTCTGTTTGCATGTATTAGCTCTAGAATTACCTCAGTTATCCAAGTAATGGATTGTACGATCCAAGGAACCCTTACTGATTTAATGAGCCTTTTATTCACAGGATTTACCAGTGGCAGAATTTTTACATGGATATGGAGTTGATTCCTGATATAACCCCCACAGCCACCTGTATAGCACTGTTCAAATATGAGGAAGATATTGTGTTTGTCTTAGGGTGTCCAGAGAATGATGCAATAAGGGTGAGTTGCTTCTTTGTTTTGACAAATAAATGCATTATTTGACACAAGGGAAAGATCCATTCTAACTCTATATAAAGGGTTTATTAAGGTATTTTTTAAAGGAAACAGTCCAAGCCCAGGTTTTGTTACTCTGTGTAACACAACCTGTTGTTAAATGGTATTATTAAATAATGTAATAGTCAAGTTCAAATGGAACCTGGATGTAAAATAGATTGTGCTTGTAATTGAACCAGGCTCCTTTAGATTTGTAGGTCAGTGCTATAATGACTTAGCTATCGAGGCAATCATGGTCGAGTACATACTGTATTTATATATACTAGGTGAAACCCGTCGAAATCGACAGTTAGGGGCCTCCTCGTTTATATGGTCCTGTGACTTCATTGGCAACAAATAATGCAAATGAAATAGCAATGTGCCATTTCCAAAGAGAAAAACATACTGTAAATTGGCTGTTACATAAATATTGATGTTTACATGCATCGTTAATCAACGTATTTTATAAAGGAGAATGTGATCTAGTTTAAAAGGAATATGACCTTTCTGTCATGACAGTAGCTGCTTATATAAATAGTATTTACTCTTACAGCCAAAATATCATGTTTACTTTCAATAATGTTACCAACCCAGTGGGCCACGGTCCGTAATATAGGCAAATAGGCCACTGCAAATAATTTGTCAAGATAGGTATTATCTTAGGCATGGTTTTTGTGTTTGGATGTTATTAGACACGATAAGAGCACACTGTTGGAGAAATATAAGCTGAATCATAAATTTCACAACGCGAGTTTGAGCATTTTGTAACTATAGGAGGAAGTTACATAGTATTTTTTAGGCTGCTGCTCAGTGCACTTTAAGAATATTTTTTTAGAGATAAATTAAATTATTGTTTTTGTTGCGGAGTAGCGCTAGTAAACATGCACAACCCTTTTTCGTTAGCCTAATAACATTCAAAGGCTCTCTAAGAGTTCAAGAAAATAACATTGCAAAAATACTTCCTTTGGATAATTCAGTAACTCTCAATAAATGTGTGTTGCTTAAAATACAATTTAAAAATTAACAGCTGTTTCGTTAAAAAGTATTATCCACATGGCCAAAATGTAAACAAATCTGTGGAGGTATCTTTTAAAGGCTTCTGGGGCAGAGCCCTAAGGGAATTTACTTCGTTTTTCTTTTGATAACTCATCTACAGACCAAGACCTTTCTTTGGACACCTCTACCAAGCTTCTACGCCCAGCCGTTCTCTTAAATTAGTAGAGACAAAGTTTCCAATTAAATATTTAGATTCCCCCATGTTAATCTTATGGGAGAAAACCCAACTTTGATGGAAGGTCCAGCCCGAACTAATAAAGATTTCAAAAAAATAAAAACACTTTGCAAAACTACAGATCAGGGCCATTCTTTTGACACTTTAATCATCAAAATCGGTACAAAAATGAGGGAGGAGTTCTGTTTACAAAAATCGGCTTAGCGTATTATATATATAGATGTTTACTTCATCCCATTACATCAGTTTTCTTGACAGTTGATTTGTCATATAGTATAGTAAAAATATATAATTATTAATGTATACTAATTACAGTATGACCTATGTTCTTGTAAAGAGTAAAATTCCCTCTCCAAAAGAATGTGTTTCAAGGATAATTTGAATTTAGAGAAGGAAACAATCTTCTTAATTTCAGCTGATAATTTGTTGTACATTTTAGATCCTATATATCTCATATTAAACCAATATTATTCAGTATGGTATTTGTGGAATAGTTTAGAATTGTCTCCACATGTATAGCCATGTTCTTGATGGTCAACATCAATGGCTTTTGGTTAAAATATATGTCTATTCCTATTTCAAGTAACCGTATTTGACTTGAGTCCTGTTCTTGTAGTGGTGTGTGGCTGTGGCCTTGGCTTTCAGTATCTACATAAAACCTATGGTGTGTTTAGTTTGTCTGTTTTAGTGCAGTAATCCTATTTTATGTCCAGCATTTTGATGCTAATGACTAAGGGGACTAGGTTGGTTTAATTGAAAGTTTAGTTTAGTTCAGAACCATTGTAGGCATGTTAAAGGTTTGCATGCCTATGCCACCACTAACATTCAATATTTACAGCCATTCTGATGAAAATACAACAATTAGTTAACAGTAAAATACAAATATGTACTTTAGAAGGCAGCAAAATGCAAGGGAGTGTTTTAGTGTTGACATAGGTTGATTTTAATATTATTTTGTTTTGAAATTGATTTCTTTTTTAGTTTCCATCTCAAGTTTGGAGTAGAAAACCAAATGGAGAAATTTCTCTAGTTCAATATCTGCCTACAGACAAACCTACCTCTATTAAACATTTCATGGAAAGAGGAGAGAATTTCATCTTCATTTTGGAGAATGATCGGGATGAGAATTCAATATACTGGTGGGAAGGTAATACTGAAAAGTGAAAATCTTTTCATAGTAGGGAAATTTTACCAAATATATTATATTTCATTATAAGTACCGAAAATGACATTTTCCGTAGCTTAAGATTCATGTGTGAGGCAATGCAAAAAAAAAAAAAAAAACCCACCATATTTCACATACGAAGCAGAGGATGGAAATATTTGGAGCAAATGCTGGTAAACGCCTTTCGGTGCAAGTTATGAACGATAGCCTACTTTTATCACGACACCAAAATACTAACGTACCAAAAAATAAACCTCAACAGTTTTAAAAGTATTATTATATTTCTCAACTAGTGTTTTTATCAATGAAAATAAAAGTAAATAGGTTACATAACAACATATACAGTTTTAAAAGTTCAAGGTTATGTTTATCTTAACACACATTATGCTCAAAACAAAACATTAACAAGGTTATGCCAATTTATGTTCACATTTAAATTGCAAAACAGTAAAAACAGCTGATCATAAAAATAAATGGTCAAGAAACAAAACACTAGTGCTTGTGGTGGGCAAATGTAAAACACTGATCGAGAGCAAGGGGAAATTGGAAATCATATGATTGTTTTCCCTTGTTCTAAATTAGAGCTTGGGGAAAATTATTTTCATTTGTATCGGCTGTCATCGAAAATAGCTACTGTCTGTTCAGTGTCAGCTGTCATAAAAATAGCTACTTTTTATACGGAGTGAAGCAAAAGTATTTAAAATATGAAGAAAGTATTTACTTGATATAAATACAAATTTTACTGTCGATAATGCTTTAATGTTATAATTATTTTTGTTTTTATTGATTAATTATTAACTATTATATGAAGCTTGGTTTTAGGATCGAAAAAAGCTAATTGATAATGTATTGGAAGCTCTCTGGAACTTTTCAATCCAATGACATTTCACTAAAGGAAGTGTCACTCATTAGAATTCCTCTTAACAGGAGACAACTAGCTACATGGTTAACAATAGTCCCTACAGTTAGGTATGGTAGAACAAGCTGGTGCTTAAGACGGGAAACAGTACTCAACAGTAGCACAATCTTTTGGTGGTTCAACTCAACTGTTCTTTTCCATTTTAAAGATAGCTGTGACTATAACGAATTCCCAATGTATGGGCACTGCATGTTGGGTCTCAGAACCAATGAGCTAAGCAAGGAATTTCATTGTATTTTTTCTAAGCAATAGCCTGCCACAGTATGGTGATATAATTAATAGACAGTATACAGCACACTTAGCAATAGATTCTCAGTAGACTACTGTATCTCAGTACTGTCAAATTTAAAGAAAAGGAGCTGAAAGAAATCGAACAAACACTACTCTGAGCAGGTTTATTTTGAAAAATAAATTATTTTATAATTTGTGAGTTCTTTAGTGGAAAAACAAATAAATATTGTGAACATGATTTAATTTTAAATTATTACTTTACTTTACTTTTCAATTAAATGGCGTCCATACAAAGTAGGTATTTTAATCCAAGTATGAATGGAGATGAGTGTAGAATGAGTGGTGCGATCTTGTAGTCTTGTTAGTGACAACCGACTTGTGTGTGAAGACCGGCTTATTCCTTAGACAGCTGTTAATTAATAGCCCATACAGCTAATGGCAACTAAGGGACCTACAGTTTATAGTGGAATCCGAACCCCATTTTTGCCTTGGTATATACGAATTTGTCTAATTTTCAGGATAGTACTGGGGATAGTCGTAGTACTCACTCGTGAGGACTATAATCCACACCAGGTAGTATTGCATCCACACTAATAAATAAACTCACTCTTATTTACCGGTTCCAGGAAGCGAGTTTGTTCGTTGGCTGTCTGTCGAAGGAATGGAGAAGTATTTTCAAGTAGCAGTGAGCAGTAACCTAAAATACCCAACATTCTTGACATTTACTCACAAGGTAAGTAATTTTGAGTGACCTGTAGACATTATTAAATGAAATTGTAAAAAATTGAAAATATTAATTAATTTCATTGGAATTAATTGATACAAATTTCAGAATAAACTAATTCTCTCTGGCAAAAGCCAAGTCTCCAGATAACTGGTCTTGAAACCAACAAGAAACACAATGTAGCACCTCCTATAATTTGCTATATCAGCTACCAAAGAAAATCAGAGTTAATTCAAAACGTCTGTCATTTTAAAATCACAGGGAACTTTACAAAACCGAGTTGAACATTTATGCTGATTCCTGCTTGATGCTATCGGAGAACTCTGAGTGTTCGGGCCACTAACTTAACAAGTGATTTGTTGGGCGCATAAAGAAAACAGTGAAGGAAAAGCAGGAGAGGCTAGAGAAGAAGGATAGACTAGATAAGAGAAACTTCAAGTTCTTTTAATTCACAATTTCTTCAAGAAATACAGTAAAGTCACACAAATACGGTATAGGCATTTCTTGCATTAAAAAGGTAAACGTTAAGATACAATTGGTCAAAAACTCTTTCATTGATTAAACAAGCCCTCAAACCAACCTTTCCTCAAGTTTTTGCTTCAGTTTGTTTCCCTTTCATTCTTCAGGTTGTTTAGGCAGTATATTTATGATTTTTTGTCGAACATAGAAGAGTTTTTGGCCAAATTGTGTTGTGTTATGGACTGATAGACTCAAGTCGGTAGCTCTTCTGGTGTGATAGGAGTGAAATTCCTTTTTTCTGGTTAAGTACAGGATATGTGTGTAGAAGACAGCTGCATTGGTGTAGAGGGTTGTAACTGTTAGAAGCTTTTGTGATTTAATAGCTTCCCTGCAGCTGTTAGTAGGGGTAAGGTTGGAGACCACTCTTATGGCCTTTTTAGATAACCAGGAGTTTATTAACGTTCCTTTCAGAAGTTCCTTCCTGTGATATAAGTGCATATCTTATATGTGATTCTACCATAGCATAGTATGCTATCTTAGTAGTTTTCAACCCTCCTATCCACTTCATTTTTGATAGAACATAAACCTTCTTAAAGCTTCCTAAAGTTTCTTAAACCTTGTTAAATCTTATTAGTGAGGTTGTGAATGTGATCATCCCAAGAGAAGTCACCATCAATTGTCAGAACCATCAGCTTTGAATATCTTTCTTCTGAGGTTTCGGGAATTGCTGGTATTTGTTCGTAAAACTTGGTCTGCTTTTTTGGTGGATTGATGGTTAAGTCAGTTTGGAGGGATTATAGAGGGGAAATAGAGAATAGGAGGATTCTACTGAGTACAAAGCAGGAAGTAGCAAGGGAGGCTTGCTTAACAGAACCAACACCCTCCAAAGTAACATGTATTTGAGTATAATATACTACAAAATGAATAGCCAATAATTATGGTCGCTGGGGTAACGCTTTTGTATCCTTAACCCAAATGTCTTTTTCCCCTGTGAAGAAATTTGGCTCAAGATTATACTGTATGTTGTGTAATTCACAATTAATTATATAGTGCACAATTTGTTTGTGTGATATTTACATGAGATTTTGTTTTCAGAACGTACTCAGAATATGCCTAATGACCTCTGTCAAATTGGAGAAAATTTACGAAACAATTTTTTCAAGTGGTTACATTACTGAAAATGTTTCAATATTAAGTGTAACAGCGTTTGAAGAAAATGATAAATCCTACATGCTTGTCTTGAGCAAGTCTGAAAGTCAACTCTACATTTCCTTACATCATGTTAATGTACAAATTATGATTACATCTGCTTCTGGTAAGATTGTAATTTTAAAAATGTTTCAAATTTAGTATTTTGCTATGTAAAACATGGGTATGAACTTCGAGGACATCTGTGATAACGATAACATATTACATTACAGTACAAATATATTTTATTACTATATTTCTCTTGGTACATAGGTAGTCTTCCAATGTAGAGAAAGTTATCATTACCCATCCAGTGGCTGTATTTAGTTGTATTGGTTTCATTGGTGAATGTGAACACTTGAATAAAAGTGTGCTCTAAAACACAAGGCTACATAAAAGTAGCTAAAAGTTATGAGTAATTGCCAAAAATTGCCCATATAGCCAGACGTTTCTCACTCAATATTTCTTTAAATTCTGTATTTATAATCAATCAGCAACATCTAACATTCAAATACTAAAATAATATAAAAAACCTATCAAAAAATGACACTTAAGAGAAGTATTAAAGCAGCCATATTTTGCATTGTTTGTTTTAAAGTATAGATATAATTTGAAGAATTTTAAAGCCACAAATACTCAATTATCCTCGAAAATGTATTGTTCAGAATTTATTTCAGTTTTGTAAACCCAATAATATGCTTTATATTTTCAAGGGATATATTAAACATAAATACATATTCCTCTATTGCAACTTTCATAAACTGATGTACAACAAATTACAATTAAACTAAAAACATTTGTAGAATTCCCTCACTCTGAAGAGCTCAGAAGTGACTCAATTCAAGAGGCCTTGGAAACCATCCAGAAAGGAGTAACATCATTGAAATTCAAGATGGAAAATCTTGAATCCCTTTCATCTTCAGTTTTACTCACAAACAAAGATGCTTCCATCAGCCATGGGGTTGTTACAGGTGTGTCTACAACTATTTTGTCCAACTTCTGCTCTAATGTAGGGGAACATTTGCCAAAACAGTTTTTAATAATATAATGCAGATCTTTAAGCTACAATCAAACAGTGGTAACAGTGGTGTCTGTGTGTGTCATTTGCCTGAATTAGAACAACCATATACTATTATTGTGCTGTAGTTTTGTTCTTAACTTTTTGAGCCCCATAGGCCAATACTGGTAGAGCCATCAAGATCATCATAACCAGACCTTCACTTACAATTAATCTGTAACAGACATTATTGTCTGTCGCGTATCGTTTGTAATCTGTAAGTAGTCCGTAATTAATCAAACAAACATGTTTTCAGCTCTACATCGATGATAAATATTTGTAATTCATTCATTGTTTATTGTTTGTCAATATTGTTTGAAGTATCATTCCATCATTACATTGAGAATATGATCCCATAGATTATACTAATGGGCGTATAATTCAAGTAAATTGGTGAAGGCAACACCTGAAATGTGATGATGAGAGTCAAGTGCAAACCTACTTTTGCTTGGCCTCCGAACTTGCCAGTAGCCTACTATTGATCCATTAGACCTTCAGATTTGATCGATTGTGTGGTTTAATGAGTTATCTCCACATTCCATAGACTATGGTATACGAGGGTTGTGTAGAGTTGTGTATAGTAAGGGCCGTTTTAGTGTAATTCTCCGCTGCAACAAGGCTTCTCGCCGAGTGTGAGATGAGGTCAGTGATTAGTTTTTTGACTACAAGAACTGAAACACATCCCCTGCTGACATTCATCACTAGGACTGAAGGTTATGGACCGAATGCTATGGGAGAGGGTAAAGTGTGGAAATAAGTTAGGAGTGTAAAAATGGTTGTGAAAACCTTTATCCTTAATGGTCCTCTGTGAGTTGAACATTTCAAAGGCCATTCTAAAACTCCCTAGCCCATTTCTGCACCTAACCCATTCTCATTGCATTAGGGTCATAAAAAGCCTCATTGCTGCATACTCACGATCTACGGAGCTATACGCAAAAACGGCTCTTACTTAAAAATGACCCTCGTACAACTCAGGAGGAGTCCAAGGCAGTGTGTGTGTCCACTGAAAACTAGTGTTGTACAAATTTGTATTTTATTGTTAATCCGACCAAGAAAAATTCAAATTACAATTGCCATATTAAAATCCATAAAATATCTCATAGCTCAGAGGGTGTCTCAGCATGATTTATTGTTCAAGTTAGGCCAGTATCATGATTAAACATGTAAGTTCTACCTCGCTTCTGCAATATGGCGTGAAAATAATCTTGTTCTAGAATTGTTTGAAACATTAGTGTTCTTTCAGTTTCTTAAAACAAACTCATCAGATTTAAACCAAGTTATGTTTATCAGAGTGTAATATAATTACTTTTTGTTGTAAAAGTGATTTGTCTGGATTAGCTGAATTTGATGTAAAGCCAAAAACCTTTTCTACTTTGAAGCTGATAGTATGAATAATCGTATTAAACCTTATTCTTCTGGTTCCAGAGGAGATCCAAGTAGACAGTGGAGAGATCCACATGGAAGTTCACTTACGCAGAGACATAGCTCAGTTTATGGCAGATCTTTCTACAAACTACGTCGAACCTCTGTCTCAAGAGGTTAACACAACCTGGAGAAAACTGCAAACCACCCCAATGGAGAAAAATAGATCATTGATTTTCCAAGGAGATGTTTACATTAAAGAAGCAAAACTAAACTCACTATCTGCCCAGCTTATAAATAATAATGTCTTTGAACCACGTTCATTTTTGTCTGCAATGAACCCAATATCACAAAGATTGAAAAATGTGAAAGCAAAAAAGTTGAAAGTCGAATGGCTGGTGGTTAAAAAGCTTGGCAACAAAAATGTTGAAGGTACATTAATGTTTTATTTTCATTCCTAATAAATAGAGTGTAGTAGTATGAATATTAGTTATTAAAGAATGGTAGTCAATAGGAAACTTTAAAAAATTTTTTTGGGATCTAAAAGAGGATGGATTCTTACCAGGCTGCAGAACAGAGTGCTTAGATTTGTCTAAAATCTGTAAAAATTTGATCACACTACCGAGTACGGTACAGATTGAGTGACAAGGTGTTGTCGATCATGGGGTACTCTGACATACAAACTGTAAATCTGGTCCACAAAGTTTTCCAGACAGGAAAACCTTAGGACAAACCTTAGGGAAACCTTAGGAGAAAGTTGGTGTTGAGGCATGAAATCAATGAGCACAGTACTCGACAGGACAGCCACACACTTTAAAAGAGTACAGTTACATTAGGTTTAAGAAATGTGCAAAAGAAATGTTTACCTGAACTGTATGGATACTTTTACTTTTTATTTTATATATAGATTATTGAACTGTTTTATTTACTTAATTTGACAAAAGTTGTCATGAAAAACAGAGCTTGTACTTTGATGACGAACGCTTGAAAATAAAGACCTTATTTATTTATTTTATCAGACTACTCACTAAAACCCCCTAATCTATTGGACACAGACCTGGGATTGTTCGTCACATTACTTTATGAGTTTATGTCTGATCAACATGTCACCTAAGAAGCCCTCAAGGCTCGCACCGTTTCTGGCATGCAGGCAAAGTTATAGAAATTGGATAGGACACATTTGAATAATATGATGCGGTCACCTAAATAAAGAAAATGATCTGTTTAGACTTCTTCTTATGGGGTGTTTAAAAAAAAAGCTTTCATTCCCATCCTTGCTAACACACGTGTATCAATGTAGAAACGTTGCAATTATTATGGCAACACACTATGACTATTAACATGATTAATTGTGTGGCCTTTATATACACCTGCCATGGTAAATGTTCAAAACCTTACTCTCATATTAGAGTGTACCTTGCAATTACACTATCACAATTACCTAACCCATATTCCCTCTTTATTAATCATATTTAGGCCTCCTCAATAATTTTCAAAAGTCCATGCCCATGAGGATTGAGGAATTGTTAATCCGTTAATTCTAATTGAACACGTGTATATTCACATTCACATCAATAGCATTTGTGATTTTGAAACTAATGCAAACAGATATTTTTTAAGACAGATATGATTTTTTAAGTTTTCTCTTTGAACATTTATATTAAAAAATCTTTAATTTTGTTCCCTATGTGAATTTGAAACAGATTTCCATTTTGCTGATTCTCGAGTGAGGGTTCCCTTAAGCGTTGCAGGCCTTGAGGCCAGAAATCTGAATTTGAGTGAAGACAAGACTATAAATAACTTATCAGCAAAAGACTTAGAAGACAAAATGGTTACTGCAGAAACAGAAGATGATGCTTTCAACAAAATATCACAGGTTTGGGAATTTTATAAACAAATATATTTTAGGTTATTTTATCAAACTATATAATTTCCAATATTTGCTCTTACAAGCATAATTGTGGTCCAATGACGATAACTTAATTTAATAAAGAAAATGCACTTGCTGTGGTAAAAATGTATTTTACAATAAGCCAAAAAAATTTATAACTTATAATGCTACTGAAAGTAATGTGAAATCCAAGATGATCATCTGATCTTGGTATCAACAAAGGTTTGGTGCACTCTGGAAATTAAAACTTTGTACTGGAGAATCGACAATAACTACTTAACACATTGAGTGCAGTAAATATATCAGTGGGTCCTTCCCCAGGGCCTGAATTTTTTTACATAAAATCTTATTTTTTGTTGCCGGAAGTGAGGATTTAGGTAGGAAATAGTGTTTTGAGCAGTTTTTCCCAATAGGCTGGCCAGCACAATGATGTTTGTGGGCAACGTGGCAAAAATTCTCCATTTTTGGTCTCCCAAACGCTGGTTTTCACACTAAAAATGTTAAATAGCACTATAACTAATATCTACAATTATATACAGCCCCTTCTTCTCTCCCAACCATTGTTTATTTCAACAACAGTGAATCATGGAAGTGCTGGTAACAATTTTGTATTGGGAAGTACATCTTTATTAAAAGGCACATAAACTAAAAAACTATAAAATATATTGTTGTGTCGTATAAAAAGCAAAGACACAAAAGAAATACAGTATGTCAATAAATGTACAAAGTCAATAAAATTGTGCAAATGGAAACTGTGGGCGAAACACACGCGTATAGGATATTGTAATGCACACGCAATAACTCCGGTCCTTTTCACAAGTTTGCGCCACTCTGAGTGATTAATTTCATCGGGTCCTCAGTGACCGGCCCACACTCAATGTGTTAACTTTTTCTTAGGGATGGTCAAGTCTCGAAATTTCGGGAAATTTTCGGGAAATTTTCAATCTCGTTACACGAGATGAGATTTCTTTTTGGCCGAGATTTTTATCAAGACAAGAATAAAAAAAAAAAAAAAAAAAAAAAAAAAAATTAAAAACGCCTGCAGAAAGTCAATGCAATACCCGCAATACAGGAGCGTGTTGTAGTTGCGTTTCCTTTGCGAAGGCGTTCTTATTTAATTAATTCTTTTAATGTAAATATTACTTTAATTATTTTAATAATATTACTTTAATAACATTTGAGAAGTTTTGTTAAGTGTAAGCAGTGTGAGGAATGTTTTATTACTATAAAACAAGTCAAAACAAGTAACTATTTTATAAAAATTAATATTGCTTTTATTTTATGATTTATTTTATTTTAGGATAAGTTGAACTCTATCCTAACTGATATCACCATGTTTCCTCAGCGTAGGCATTTTTAATAAGTTAGGCGTGATTAATAAAAACATGTTATGCTGATGTTATTTAATAAAAGATTGTAAATATTCTTGCCTATTATCATTATTTTTGTATTAAACAGTCATCGAACAATGTTACAAAATCAGGTAAAAATTTCGAACGTGCATTTCCCGTTGTGTATGAGAAGAGAAATCTCGTCTCGAAATTTTATGAGAAATAAAAAATCTCGTCTCGAACTAAAAATCCAATCTCGTCCATCCCTACGCCTCATATAATTTTTGTATTGCTCCAGTAAAAGTTTAAGTTTCTTCTATATATGTGTATAAGGAATATTTGAACAGCTGTAATTTTTTACTCCATTGTCCGTTTGAGTTCGGGTTTGGGGCATTGTATTTTACTAACGGAGACCTTAAATTTGATACCAAACTCGACCTATGCTGCTATTTAAGAATTTTGTCTGACTCCTCGTGGACCTTCCCTCAAAGGGGTTATCCGGTCAATAATTGGGCAGATGTGTGAGTTATTATCACCAGTAAGCACGTGTGAACTTAAGTATATTTTTTCTGTTGTGGCTTAAAAATTTAAAAAGAGGTTCCAGACTTAATTGTCACCCTGTATTTTGATTAATCGATTAATCATTTGACAATATATTCTCTGTCAATTCTCTTCGTTTCTCTGGCCAATTTAAATCTTCAAATAGTTCAAGCAATGTCCTCCGTATTATGTAGGGAGCATTACATTTATATAAACCATCATCATGACAAAAGCAAACTTCAAATTGGCTGAAACAAATTGGGACCAGTCTGTTCCCATAACCCCTTTGGTCCACAAGGAGTCAGACAAAATTCTTAATTTAAATATCAGCATAGGTTGAGTTTTTTATCAAATTAATGGTCTCAGTTAGTAAAATACAATGCCACAAACTCGAACTAAAACGGACAATGGAGCAAAATATAACAGCTGCTCAAATAATCCTTGAATTTGCAATGCTTAGGCTACCTATTATACTGTGAGGCGCCCGCTAGAAGTCAGATGAAAATCATAAACTTAAGCATAGGTTGATATGCACATCACATTAAAGGTCTTTATTAGTAGAATACAATGCCTCAAATTTGAGCTCAAAATATCAGCTGGGTAACAAATGGCAGCCGTTCAAAGGTTCAAAATGGCAGATTAAAGAAATATTTGGATGGCTTCCATTTTTGACTTGGTTGTCCGTTTGAGTTTGGATCCTTGTGGACCGTCCCTCAAAGGGGTTATCTGGTTGGTAATTTGAGCAGATGTGTATGTTAATTGAGTAAAACTCAGATCACAATTAAAATAAATAATTTCTTTTGTTACAATGTTTTTTAATAGGATAATTAGTTTAAAACTCATAATGCACAGATTCTTCAGACATTCATTATGACATTTTTTTTATATTGGTTGTATATTTTCAGATAGGGGATGAAAAAATTCCAGCAAGACCAAAAATTCTTAAACTTCGAGATAACACAGTAATACAGAACCTTCACGTTGATTTTATCAACGATACTCCTTTGGAACGCACCCTTACATCGATATTTGTTAGTGGAATAGACAATGTAATATATGGTAAGCATCAAGGAGATCAGATGGCATATTGTAAGCTATGCATCGTTTATCTCACATCAACTATCTCAATAAATAACAACGAAGGCTGAAAATTAAATTCTAGACTGTGGCACATTCCGTGAGTTGCTCATTCAATTAAGTTATTTTCTAATACAAAATAGACTACATCTGGTGTAGATGGATGTTTCTTTAGTATCCAAAAGTCAGTGCTATATAAAGTACACAGATTAAACATATGTTTCTGTTTAAAGGAACACGCTTAAGTTTTCAAAACCTGTGGAAAATTCTTATAAAACGGCTCTATATATTCCATGAAAGTTTTTAAATTATCAGTACCACCAATGCTGATAACTGGTGTTATTGTTGACAGAAATGTGTGCATTGAAGACATTTGAGGTTTTTTATCTTATAGTGGTTTTAATTGTGGCATGTTTTTGATTTTATGTAACTTTAGATACGTGTGTACTTGACAAATTGCTTTGTTTCACTAGTCATGTGTATTGATGAATCTGAAATTTAAAGGACGTTTTCATGAATTAATAAATAAAAGGTAGCCTAATTTTAGGGGAATCTAACCAACTATCTCAATGTTGTCATAGTAAACCCACCAGAGGATATATTTGGACATAAAACTACTAAGAACAAAATTATGGGTTTGTCTGCAACACTTCCAAGTAGTGAGTTCAATTTGAATGTCATCCATCTTATGTTTGAAATGCTAAGAAAAATAATACAAATCCTTAATGTGTCTATCTTAGTATATCACTTTTATTACAGGGAATGTTCACTTTCAAGCTGGTGTGAGGACTCGAGAGATGATTGCTGGAAAATTTGATTTCCCCGAAAAACAAAGTGATGTAAACTCCTCTCCACAAATGAATGTTGCTCCATCCCAGACAAATACGTACCCACCTCAAATAATCATTCCTCAACCTCAAGTTAATTTTCCTCTTCCACAGTCTTACATTCCTCCCCCGCAACTGAGTTATCCTCCGCCACCAATGAATATCTATCCACAGTTTCGGCCACATATATCTCTTTACCGACCTTATCCTCCTCAAGCACGACCACTCCCACAGTATTGGACCCCATTCAACCCATTCATCCTAGGTTTGTAAATGCTACTTACGCTATACGTTATAAGAAAATACATGGTATTTTACTGTACAAAACATCCACTGAATCACACTTTTAACTATACTTCTATTGATCTACTGTGGCAAATTAAGGGCGCATGGGGGAGAGTATGGTCACCTCTTCTACATTTAGAGAAATAGATCAATGAACCAATAGGATAATCGCTTATGCTCAGTATAATTACATATCTTCAGAGTGATTTTCATCCGCTTACCTAATGTCAAGGGCAGAAAGGGGTTTGTGCCCATTTAATGGTCAATCAGCTCCCTCTGAAAGTGCTTTGTTTAAGGATAAATATAATTTTTCATTGATGTATCAAGACATAACTGGCAACTTGACATGCAATTATAAGCTAATGAACATGCGAGGAAGGTATCAGTGTTTGCCATAGGTTCTACTTTGGTGATTTGAGGGCTGTCCATAAATGAAAGGTCTCCATCAATCTCCCTTTGTGGCCAAGCAATCTAGCTCAAATCTGAGGCCAAAGCATTGTTCTTCACTTCATTCATCTCTATTCTAGCTGGTTTCCATCCCATGTGAGACTTAATAAGTCTCATCATAACAGCCAAAATCGCAGTTAGGGAAAATCGACGCCACAAGTATAAAACACTTTACATCACAAGTTGACAGTTGAGCATGCAGACAAAAATTGTTGACGTGGACGAAGAAAATGTGTATAAGTGGATAAGGATGTTTGCAGAAGACCATACATATTTTCTTAACAAGGCCAGCAGTGTGTGTTCATAAGTTTTTATAAAAACAGAGATTAAAGCTTGCTGATCGGTTTACTTTAGAGAGGTTGCCGCTGTCGTTTGTGGTCTTAGAGACGTCCCTTATCAGTACAGTAATCTCTGGTCGAGTCACACCGCGATCCATTTGCAAAACTTCACTAAATTTGATCACTGCCTCAAACAAAAATGATAAACAATCGAAGCTAGTGTATAACATGCAAAAATTCTTTAACATCATGTACACCTTTATGATCAAATCCAAACTCACATTACAACTTACACACATCTTTTACTTATAAAATCTTTACCTCACTCACGTCCATCAACTGGCGATGCATTTCAATAACGGTTGATGCTTCAGACCATAGAAAACTAATCACTGAGCTTGACTCATACTTGGCGACGAAACTAATAGTCACATAGAGAGGGGGAATCAACTAGAATCGTAGTGGATGAAGTAAATAACAAGGCGCTGATGTCAGATTTTAACTATCTCCTTGACTGTGATGGGAGCTCGGTGGAGACCTTAATCTACGGATAAGCTTCTCAGTTATACCATAGATAAAACATACTCCCTTAGTAGATTTCTCATCCTTATGGAACAGCTGAAGACAATTTTATTGTTAGGTCTGTACGGTTTATGTAGAGGTAGTGTTTTGTTTACAATTTGTTTCCCGTTATTACAGCCATTTAAAACCTCGTTTAACCAAATAATACGATCTAATCATAAACAATAACTTGTCCCCTAGTTATATAACCAAACAGTAAAGCACAAATCAAGAAATTAACCCTAAAATAATAGAAACAAAGTTTCGTCGACACTAGCGCCCATGTGTCACGTACATGAACTAGATGCGAAAAACATGCTTCAAAATTTACAATGGGATGAGAAGTCTACTTGTGTTGGTTAGTCTATGGTTATACTCTTGTTATGACTTAGTTCTAGAGTAATATCCAAGGTTGTACCCCAAACTAATGTTTATCATGCATCATCTCCCAACTGAAAAAATAGCTTAAATCCAGTCATTGACCGTTACAAACTGCCCTCCAGTTAATATATAATAAATTCTTGCCCTATACAACCTAATTATTATCTTGGGATATGCTCATTGACAAAAATAAGACTTTTATCTCTTATCCTCCAAGCAGCTTACTATGAGAGGTGGGCCTTTGACCATAAACCCTAAAGATTATGCTGTAATGGTGTTATGGTCAATGAATAAACAGATTTGGCACTGATATTGATTCCTGTAGTAGTATGTAGTAATTGGCCTTTACAATAAAGGGGAATATTGACTTCACAATGCAGATTCAGCAGTGCAAACTTGGATTGACACCTAGATTTGGCCTTGTAAAAGCTGGATCAATTTTTTGTGAATTATCTTGTTTTTTATTATGAACTGACATGACACATACTATGCCACTTTCACTTAGGTATTTGAAATTGAATTATAAATGAACACTAACTGGTGCCATACGCTCAGGATCTTTTGATCCATCTGTTATAATCATTTCCTCAAATTAGTATGTAATTCATAAAAATAAAATACACTCTTAATTTTACCAACCCAAAGTTAACTTACTAATCATATTCTTTTAGAAGGCAGGAGGATGAAAAGAGAAACTGTTAGAGACGATGAATCAATTATAAGAAAAAGGAAAATCAAGGTTATCGGCGATTTGAAGGTATTTCTTCCTAATTTATACTTGACAACGCATTGCATGTTTTTACATTTTGTCAGATAAAACATTGTATTGTTAAATGTACACTAAGCCACAAGCCATGGTAACATTTAAGTTTATTAAAATATTTTTATAAATTTTTTGCAGAAGACTTAAGATTTGTTTAAGTAGTACTTTGATGATTTAATATAATTATATGTCCGTTCTTCAATGTATTTCTCAGACGTTTTGTACCTAAATCTAGTATAGTAGAAAAAAAAACATTAATCCGGGAGGGATTGCATGGCTGTCTAAATGACTAGGTCCGTACTGTTTGCTTGGTAATGAATTGTATTTGATGGTTAGCATAGTGTCAGCCATCACACTAGGTTAGGGTAGGGGGTAGTCTGTTATCATTTCATTTCACTGATCATTTCACCGTAAATATGTCATTTAAGTTTCTGGGTTGCCTTAAAATGTTTAGTTATTTTTATTTGTCAAATTGTCCTTTGTACCTCCTGATGAAGTAGATGGTTACATGACTCCATGTAGGAGTTGACACTAATTGCGTTTGCTTTTTGAATGTACAGTACCTATGCCATTTTATAAGATATTATCAAATGTTTTAAATACATATTTACTATTCTTCGTTGTATAACGGTTTCAGACTCATTACAGATTTACATAAAAACAGTTTACCCAAAACCGACGCTACTTTGTATTTGTTTTTATTAGAAATCTCCAATTTATATTCTATTATCTTCAGCATATGTAAAAGGTCATATAGATTTAATATTTACTAACAAATGAAGAATTTATTCAATATTTTATTTTATTTTTATGATTTGATGTACTTAAAATGTAATTGTTGCTGAAATATGGCTTTGTTATTATACCCAGTCTGAAAGGCCAAGTGAGAGTCTTTATGTATTGAATTCAACGTGACCTCTGCCGGGATAAAATTGTCATTCTAATTTGTTTAAAAGTGAATGATTCTAAGCTTTATATATCTATGTAGTATATATTTACAAGATTCTACATTACAATTAATTTAAAACTTTATTATATATTTTTGTTATGGTTCCAATGTTTTTTATGGATATTATCTTTTTAAGGTTGCCCGTTTGCTGTTTAAAAACAGTTCTTTGGAAGTAAAAAACAACTTTGTGCCTACTGATGATTTAGGAAAGATATTTTGGACCAAGAATACACCTCAGGTGAGTCTGAATTTCTGTTTATTACAAACATATCTGCTTAAAAACTATTGTGTTTTTTTTTTAGTTAAAGTTACCGATAGTTATCTAACTCAAACTTTTACTGTGGTGTAGTGGTAGAGGATTGCACAGGAACAGTGTTTCCAGTCTACCTTATACTGTGGTGTAGTGCAAAGTTTCCCCTCTAAAGTTGATCCCCTAATGTGTTTTCAAAGTGATTTTATATGTCTAATGTATCTAGTCTTTTTAGTCCCTTTTTTCAAGTACAGTAACTTCTTTAAGCTTTTGGACAAGACCAGAATTTGAGGGTTCAAAAATGTAACAATTAGATAAAAAAATCTGATATTTAAGTCAGAAGTCAGTAAAGTAAGACAACTCTGAGTCCTTTTATGTGTGTTACTGTAAAAAAAAATGCTAATTCAAATAGTAGTGGTTGTATAAAGCCAAAAACTGTAAGGGTATTTGTAATATATATCTTTAGTAAAACCCTGTAGACCAATAAATAAAAAAACACACACTGACATGAGAGTTAAGAATAGCTATAAGGATGTGACGCAGAGAACATTTGGGAGCTCTAGTCAGCCAATACAGTAGACTCCCTCTTATCCGGACACGTTTTAACCTAACTATACTCGGTGGAAATTACATCTCATAAACGGACAACTTTTATCAGCATATCGGTTTAACCGGACTAGATCGGCAGGAAGTGGCCAGTACTAAAAAGACTGTTCTTGTGGGAAAGATTTGAGACCAGAGATCACATGTCTAAATACAATGCTCTCCTAAATTTAAGTCAAATACTGTAAGCAGTATGCATTTGAACAGTCTGTTTTAACAAGTTTTTGGGGACGTCGGTTTAGCCGGAAAAACCGTTATCAGGAGTCCAGATAAGAGGGAGTCTATTGTATACATTAAACAAATTTAATTTCCCATATTATAATTGAATTCTATATTTAGGAATGCAAATTAAACTTCTTTAAAAGTTTTGAAGAGTAAAAAAGTTGTTTTTCCCCGACTTATTAATACCAACCATGATTCAATTAAATGTATTTTTATTTTCAGGAAATAAATGGTTCCGTTCACTTCACCCAAGGTATAAGTATTGGAGGAGATTTGAGCAGTCCGGTTGTAAATGGCAAGAACCTAAGTTGTTTTGCATCTACAAGATCAAATTTCAGTTCATTGATCTTTGAAAATATTATTGTTGATGGTAATTTGACAACAGAAGCATACAATCTATCATGGACACCCGAAAATGAACCCCAGGTAAAATATAATAACAGTTAACTTTTAACTATTTATACATCAAGATTGCAGGAAGATAAATAAGATAAAGAGTAAAGGTAAGGTAAAGAGGAAAGTTTAAAAACTATATCTTAATTATATCATACTAATCAACATTTCACTAAAGAAAACACACTTTTATTACCTTCCCTGTGACAGCAAACACAAGTACTCATTAATGTTAATGTTGTTTTGATAGGAAATAAAATTTGACAACTTTAAGGAAATATTTGAGCGAAAAATCTGATCAGGTAAATGGAAATTCACTCAGTTTGCATGTTTGTGGCGGGGGTATTTCAGGATATGACGACTGTTTGATTGCTTTATTTGAAGGGTTGCCTCTAGATCCAGGTTGCCTGGCTGCTTTTAACCAAACAGATACCTCGGTCTTATCGGACTAGTTGCAGAGCCAACACTCATGGCTAACATTGTTGATTCCACAGGTTTGGTGATGTTTACTGAAATGGCCGTTTCCAGTGAAGAGAGCAATTATCCGTTTAATGTGATCTCTGGCCAGCTTCAGCAGCCAGATTCTGAAGATTTTGATATAGATTCTGGAAGTAGCTTCTTGCTCAGGGATTGACTAGGGTGATTGTGCAGGTGTCCTAGGCAACCATGTACTGGACAGGTTGCTTTAATTGCTAATGCCACAGAACGGCTCAGGCCCAAGGAATGGCATGCTCTAGCCAACTCCTCTGCACAATCATTGTCACCTACTTGGCTAATGGCTTGGTACACAACCGAGCTGCACAGAGATCAGTCAAACACTTCCAAACTAGCTTGGAAGTAGATCTCGTTTGGTCTATATTTTTTGGTGTTTGATTGTTATGGTTGCCTCATATCATATGAAATAGAGATAATGGAGAAGATTTACAACATAAAATATAATCATGTAATCTAGTATTTTTCAGGTTCTTAAAAGATAAGAGAAATTTTATGTTTTTTCACTCTATTGATGTTTTCAGAGCTCAGTTTTGAAAGTTTTGAATGTGAGGCATTTAAATATCAAGAAAATAAATGGGGAGCCATTTGAAAATATTTTACAAACTAGTAGTCTTCATGGGAAGGGTGAGTAATTTAGCGTACTTCTTAATTATATTTTGAAGCAATCATAAACACTATGGTGTAAGACAAGTCTGAATTAATTATAAATTTAATATTAGGGTAAGCTGTGCCAGGGAAGTAGAGGCAGCCAAATGTTTAGTGAAAGACATCTAAAAAATCCATCCTTCCTTTAAAATTGTTGATACATTGATAGTTGCTTATACATTTTTTTAGTTGAGTAATAGTGAGCAATTTGCAGCATGTACCTTGTACTTAACCTTTTGTAAAATAGTGGAAGATATCCACTTTTCAAGTAAAATAGTTTCATATTCTATAAAAAATATGCCTTTTTCCTTTTGTTGTTATTGATTAAATATATATTTTTTAGGTTAAATCCTTTATTAGTCCCTCCATATCCTGTCCACTTGAGTATCTATCCTTCCATTGAATGTTACAAATAAAATAAAGGGTTAACTACCCCTTGGCTGGCGCCCTAGTGAGGCCGTGGTGCGAAATGTGAAACTTAAGTATGAATCACTACCGTAACGTTTATGTGATATGGGGTGCAAGTCATGTTTTCTGAGGTCACCTACTAGGTCTGAGGGTTAGGTTAGGAATACCAACGTTTGCACTGGATTTTCAGGTTTTAACTCAAAAGAAAACCAAATTTAATAATATAATAGGTTATGTACCTTGTTCCGTCTTCAGTCTTAACTTTGTCAATGGATGACTAGTTTCGGGAACAAAGACCCATTATCAAATCCTTATTTAAAACATCATATTGAATATGGTCAAATATCCGACGTAAGTCTTCATCAATGTATACATGCAGGTTGACGACACATAAAATTTACACTGCGACAAACCGACGCAGGTTACACGGCGGACAGGACAGAACCTAATGTTCTGTCGTGGTAGAGTCTGGTCATGGTAGTCGTTATTGTGTATCTTTACTTGTGACAAGTAAAGATGTTCAAATTTAATAACACACTTATTTCCGCAGTGGTACAACTTAAAGTGGTGTTTAATTTTCCATGAGATTTACTTTCTAAAGATAATTTGTGGCATAGTGTTTTGATAATTGAATGGGTTGCTTTAACTTATTTAAAATATGTTACCTCAAATTATTACTTACATTTTATTACACAAATTAACTTTGACTAGTCTGAATCTCAACTGTTCAGTGAATATAAATCAAACTAAGGGATTAGGGGATTAGGTCAGGTAAGAAAGAGTACAGTAATCGCACCACGGCCTCCCTGGAGCACCAGCCAAGAGGGAGCAATTTACCTACAGCCATAAAAAAATGGGGTAGCACATTTTGACCAGCTTTCTCAATAAATTTGACCTGAACCCCATGTCAGGTTTGGTCAGGATGAGAAACATAGAGCAAAACAAACCAATGTAGTTCATTGAATTGAACCTTAAGCCCCACTAAAATACTAAATAATTAAATCAAACAAAAATATAGGATCCAGAAACACTGCTTTAGAACAAAAGTCACAAGGTATTTGATAAGAAAAGTTCTAAAGGGCTCAAAAATGTTTTGAATCTTTTGGATATGGTACCCAAGTTTATTCAATAAATATAGGTTGGGTGTAAGTTAAGCCACTGGTTAAGCAAACCAACGGGTGAGCTGGTACAAAATAAGTTCCCATCTGAACGTTTTCAATAGGATGAGAATTCAAAATATTGCTGCCTTGGATCTGGAATCCGTTATATTTCTGACTATTGCCACAGACTTATTCTCAAATCTACCAATTTAGATTCAACTCTTAGAACATATATTTTAAAAATTTACACGTGTGATATTCAAAAAAGTTTTAAAAATTATCGTTGAGGTTCTAATGCTTTATAATATTTATTGCATTATACTTATAGTTTTTAACTTTATGTTAAACGAAAGAGCAGCTCAGTCAGATCTAAAATTTACACGTGACCACTGGGATGTTTTGTAAGGGAACAGGTTATAAGCTTGTTGCAATTGGACATACTTGATCCTCTATGAGCATCAAAAGGTGGAAATCACATGGAATCAAAGTCCAAATTCTACCACTAGCCCTTGCAACAATCCATCAGTTAATTACACTGACTTAAACAAATCACATACTGAAGTATGCCAGATGTCCATTGGTGCTAACACACAAAACTGAGTTTTCTGAAGAATTTTGGCCTTTGGGAGATGACTGCTTTGTTGAACTGGCTAAATACTGGAAAATGTTTTGGATGCAATTTAGCAATGTATCTTTGAGCCAAGCAACGTTTCAAAATGTTTGAGCTTTACTTAATTTGGTATATGATTTAAAACAGCAAATTAAATGTTATAAATATTATAAAGCGATAACATTTTGATATTCATTCTATTTTAAGGTAGTTTAATGAATCATGCATCTTTAGTCAAGCTATAAAGTCAAGTATACATTATATTTCTCATATTATGTTTGCCATGCTTTCAGGGATAAAGATAATCACAGGAAATCTGAAGGTGGATGGGAATGTTGAGGCGAAGTATATAAATGAAATAGACGTAAAACAGAAATTTAACTCTGCTTTATTTATCGACAATGATTTTAAGTTAAAAAATGTAGAGTTTGAGAATATTTCAGGTATGTGATTTGCATATAAAGAGCTATTAATTTTTTTGAAATATTATAGTTAGTTAAAATATTAGACCACACAGTAAAATACTTTTGTGCAATGAAATAAAATTAGTACATTTAATCAGCTACATATTGATAAAGTTGTTCTTAGTGACATGAGTGATGGTATAAACAAATATCACATGACATAATGTTCCAATTTATAATAACAGCATACAATGAAAAACAGCTGTGTATGCATATTTTTATTTTTTTACATACAAAGAAGGCCAACAACTTCTCTCAATTGTTATAGAAAGTTCATGGGAAAGAGGTTAGTAACAGCAATGTAGTTGAGAATACAAGAAATAAAAATCAACAGCTTGTTTCAGAAGTATTTCTTTTCTTCACTGTAGATGTTAGCCTCCAGATTGTCAAATAATATCAAAAAGATTAAAATACTTGTTACAGTACTTGGCAGTCCATTAATTTGCAGACACAGCTAGTTTCTGCTCCTGGAGCCACAAGGACATTCTTTTCTTTATCTTTGCATGAAGATTGTCAAATTTAAACAACACGAACGTAAAAACTTAAAAAAAGGACACAGACCCACGTTGTTGCATCATCTTGACATGAAGTTGATTAACATTTAGATTAATAATGGTATAAAACCTTTGATTATGAAGTTGAAGTGATTTACACATATTTAGTTACCTACCTGAACAAATCCTACAAAAAAAGTGAGTTTGATTAAATTTGTAAGTTGTTGACAGGAGGGCTGTGTTGAAGCTTGAAATTGACTATACTTCCCTTTTAATAAAGTGTTTGATTGATTGTTTAATGGACATATTAGTTAACTTTGGTGTATTTTAGGAACCAACATCAAAGTGAAATGCTTAAATAACCACTCTTCTGAATCTTTAAGAAGATTAACATCAGAAGAAAATCCATATGTTTTTATTCATGGGGATATCCATGTATCCAACCTGTCTAACGTGAAGTTTATAAACAACCACTCTGCCAACTTTGAAAAGGTAGGTACTGTATATAATAAAGATACTAAGATTAATTCATAAGGGGGATACACATGTTTTAGACGGAAAGAGATGGAGTAGGGAATTGGGGTGTTAGAGTTCTGTCAGTGAGACCTAAGGACCCTGATGTTCTGTTTGTGTAAGTCATACAAGTGATAAGTGCAGGGGATCATCCTCAAACCAGCAACGTCGGACAGATAATCCCGCGGTCCCGTAACTATGCTACCAACGGTAATGTTAGACAAATCAAATCAAATATATTTATTTCCATTTGGTACAATAAAGTACAATAGGATAGGTCAGATTGCATTTTACAAATTGTCATGTATGCATTTTACAAAAGTAGATGTAAATATAAAATTAAACGTAAATTGTATGTGGTGTATGGATTTCATAACCGTTATTTTACTAGAGACCGTATTTAACCACAATGGGCTCTGTTGCTAGTTTTATATATTTTAAATGTGGAAATAAGGAGTGATATTAGTTTGATAATATTAATTGGATATTTATCTTTTGTTTTGCTGTAAAAAATAATTTAATTTGATGAGGTTGTTCTTGTGTTGGTATATTGTTCTTATACTTAGAGCGTAAATAAAGAATGAATACAAAAAGAAAATATTTATAACAGTGCCTGTAAATACCGGGTGTTCAAAAAGTTCTGCATCGGCTTCATATTTTAAAAAATCTTAAATATTGACCTACAAACTAAGAACACGTTTATTGGACACAAAATAATATTTTAACACGTATTCAGTGACCCCCTACCTCCTCAGGGGGACGGCCAGCTAGGAGTCAGAAGAAAATCTGTAAAGCATAGGTTAATATGCACATCAAATTAAAGGTCTTTGTTAGTAAAACACAATGCCGCAAACCCAAACTCAAACGGACAACTGAGTGAAAATGTTTGCTATTTAAAGATGCATTAAATTTGCATTACTATTATACGCTACCTCCTCAGGGGGGCGCCCAGTAGAAGTTGGTAGAAAATCAGAAACGAAAGCATAGGTCAATTTGCATATCAAATTAAAGGTATTTATTAGTAGAATATATTACCACAAATTTGAGCTCAAAAGAAAAACTGAGTATAAAATGGCAGCCGTTCAAGGATTCAAAATAGCAGATTCAAGGAGTCTTTGAGCGGCTACCATTTTTGACTCGGTTGTCCGTTTGAGTTTAAGTTTGCGGCATTGTATTCTAATAGGAAATACCTTTAATTTGAAGTACATATCAACCTATGCTTACGTTTAAAATTTTCTTCTGACTCTTAGTGGGCCGTCCCCTTGAGAAGGTAGGGTGTCACTGAATACATGTTAAAATAGTATTTTGTGTCTGAGAGACATGCTCTAAGTTTTGTAGGTCAATATTAAATATTTAAAAAAGTTACGAAGCTGATCCGGGACTTTCTGAACACCCGATATATAGACCATTGTTATTCTAAAGTAGTTCATTTCAATTTTCATGTTGTTAGCCTGCCCGGATCAGTTGTAGTAAAATATAATAGTGGTTTAAAGACCTTTTACTGCCAGAGTGATTCTTATATTCTGTCTAGGGTACAAGACTCATTCTGGCAGTAAAAGGCATTTAAACTACTATTATAATTTCAATTTGATAATGTACTTTCCAGGTTGTAAATAAGAAACAAGGCGCTGTGATTTATGGAAAGAAGAAATTTAATGCTCAGGTTGTAGTATCAAAAGAACTGAAAATAAAAAACATCAACCAAATAAACATTGATAAAAGGATGAACGATTTTCTCAGAGTGTCTGAAAAACAAGAGGTTACAGGTTTCTACACATTTAGGACTGTTGAAATGAGTAAGTATCTAACTTTTTAGTAACATGATGTACATCATTAGTTGTAAGATACTAAAAATACCAATTATTATTGATTTTTCTATGTGGCTGTACAGCTAATATGTGGAGGTTTGATCATGCTAAATCAATAAAACTTATGTTCTTTAATACAAAAATGGATTTGTTTATTTAGTTTTGATTGTTTTGATTAGTGACCAATGTTAAATAGTTTGGCATTGTTGTATTGCAAACTGTACATATTTTAAAAGGTACATCATATTAAGTACATGCATGGAATAATATTTTGGAAACACCCATGGGCACCGGCAGGGGTGGGCCATTGATACTAGCCAAAAAGTCGGTAATGTTTATTGATAACTTCTCTGTAAATGTGACCATTCAGAGAAGTAGGAAGTCCTCATATATAGTCCTCAATACGGTGCAGCTTTAGTCTTAGTTCATAGTACCATGTGTCGGTGTTAATTGAAATGAAGAAGAAGTATAACAAGATAATATGTTCAATACTTCTACTACAAAAATAAATAAATATTTCCAGACGACATTGAACTCACTCTACACTTACATAATGCAGATCAGCCAATCCTTGAAAGTTTGTGAGCTCAGGCTCAAAGTGGCACTAAAAGGAAGTCTACCAATGTCTTGTGTTATATTATTTTCTGGATAGTACTAAATAAGTCATAATGTATGATTTTGCAGAGTCAAATTTCAATGTGGACTCTATAAATGGAGCTGTTGTTTCAAACTTTGCGTTCACCGATCAAAAACAGCTGAAGCTTCAGAGTAATGTTCAGTTTAAAAGCCTTGCTGTGGATGGCAATCTTACCTCCTCCAGCCTACACAAAACCTGTTACCTTCCAAAGGTTTGTTTTGTTATATTTTATTGTTATGCATTGTTTATATAAACAATCGTCTATAGCACCCTAGTTTAATGTAGTCAGCCCAGCCCCAAAGCTGGGGCTTGGGTGAATAGTGCCATGGGCCACAAACAGTTTTGACACCCTCATTACAACCACCAGAGTCTGCCCTGATTTATTTGTAATTGAGATTTAACCCTATGTGGAGGTTGAAATACCAATAGAAAAATGTGGGTTTGTGGGTTTTCATAAATTTTTTAGAAATTTGAGGTCCATAAATATTTGGCATTCTGCGCTATAGCCCATATAAATGATGGGACCTGGATGTAGGTGGTTAATCTTAAATTGTTTGCCAACCAAAGTAAATAAATAGTATAGTGTTTTTTAGTGCTTTTAAAGATGAAAAATTGAGTAAATATAGACTCTCTTCCTGATGATGGCAACAGGGTTGCTGTAATAAATGGGCCCAGTGGGCCCGGGTGTAAGAGGTTTTAGGTTTGTTTAGGGCCCGAAGAAGAGAAAAATTTTCCCAATGGTAGGTGGAGCTAGGGTAGAAATTATCCCTTGGGCCCATAGCGCATCACATGCAAACTGCAGGTCTGTGGCTAAATTCACATCAAGTTTCATAACAAACCTACTTTAAGACCCTGGCTACTATAAGTTAAACCTAGATGTTTAAAGGCTAAGCTAGTCAGGGCGCGCCTCATTTAGCCTTATCTTAGAAATAAAAATTACGATTTTGTTTTATTTTGACCCTTAAAACCTATTACTAAATTATTTGTCACTTATGGGACCTGTATTTAATAAGTGACTACAATGAGCTAAACTTGACTTTTTTTCAAAACTATGTTTCATTTTAGGATTAAAATTAAAAATTAAACATCTTTATTAGGCGTGTAAAGCTGAATTGAATATCTTAAGAAGATCTTAAGCATAACATTGGGTAATAGAGTTTTGCACTTGATTATAATTCTGTCAAAATCTGATGAAGTATATTTAATAAAAATTAACCATAAAAAATAGTTTATTTTTAACATTTAAATAAAATTAAAATCATACTTTTTCACAGAGGAATAACAATTTTCTTAAAGTTAGAAATAAAATTTAAGGATTGAGAAATGAACCTGAAAGTAGTAATTACCATATGACATTACTCTAAAGCAACATTACAGGCTCTCATACTTGTCTTACCATGATGACTGTTGATAGCTACGTATTCTTTATGAAAAAAATATTATTATTAAAAAAAATTGTATTAAGTAATTTGTTCTTTTAGGCTGAGAGTGATGTTTCCTTTGGGCAAAGCAGCAAGTGGTCGTCAGTTGATATTGCTGGGGATATATCCTGGCCAGAGGAGGGTGGAGATGAACTTCAGCATCTGTTGGAGTCTGCTGTAACATCTCAGAGCAATCAAACGATCACTGGAAACGTTACGATAAAACTTCTCTCTGTACCAAAAATCCGAGTTGGGTCTTTGAATGACAAAAACATCACTTTTGTATTTCAAGATGCTCTTTCAAGGGAAAAAGAAAATCAGGTAACCCACCACTCTTGGCAATTATATTGTATAACTTCTTGATCAGCATTGTATATGTTATTTAATTTATGGAAGTAAATAAAAGAAACGTATTATAACACCTAAAACAAATATTTACGTTTATATTGTTACTCTCAAGTCGGTAAAATATACATAAAAGATAGTAAGTTGTGATCAATTTCGATTGGACACTCCAATCAAAATCTTGGAATATTTAAGTTAAAACCCAATCAGGCAAATAGAAATTTGTTTATTCAGTGGGGGTTTTTATCCATGTGATAATGCAGTAACTAGGTAGTATATGGAGTCCACCGTTCAGTTGTAGCTCCACCTATTTAGAAAACAATAAGGATTAGCAATCACTGATGAAAAGACAAATCCCCTGTATTGGAGAACTTGTTCCAACAAAAGCCTTAAGATATTTTAACTTCATAAAAATGAACCACTTACAACTCATCAGTTACCAATCCCATGTATGTAAATGTTTTTAATTACTTTTTTTTAATTACTCGTATCCAGGGAAAAAATGATCAATTGGCTAATCTGATGTTGTTTTCAATGTAACATGTTTTTCCACATGTGTATGTATCTATATGAAGTTTATGAAGTCACTTCTCAAAACATGACCAGATGTAAAAGGCCATCATTACCAAAGTCAATACCCGTAATCCCTCAAAGATTGAACTTGTTTAGTAATAAAACTATGTAAATTGAAAAGTAGGCCTTTTACACGTAGAAAAATGACAAAATAAGTAGGATAACTATTAATGTTTTAGTCAGTCACCTGTTTGATTTGATAGTGAGTGAAGTAGGTATTTGGAATCAACTACTTTTATTAAATGTACAGTACTCAAGATGTTTAGCGTTTTAAATTAAAGGAAAAGTACTAAAATAAGAATTGTGAAGAGTTATTGACTTTTTACATTTGCTGACTATAAATTATTGATATAATCAGCTCGTTAGGAACATTAGCATTAACTATGTTTGCTAAAGATAAATAATAGTTCTGAAAATAGTAGTACCAAACTTACCATTAATTTAATCTAATTTGTATTCCAGATCATTTCAGGAAAGAAAACCTTCTTGAAACCTTTCAAATGTAAAAACATTGAAGTCAAAGGAGATGCCCAGTTGAAGTTAATAAATGACATCAATATCAATGATATCGACCAAAGAATTGTACGGCATCATGGAGATGGCAAGGAAGTAGTTACTGGAAACAAAACGTTTATAAATGGATTTAAAGCATTTAGCTTAGAATGCCCAGGTGAGTTGTGATATTAAATTAGAAACAATTTTTAGAATAATCCATAAACAGAACAATGGTACCACATTGTATACAGTATAGGCTACTCTTAGGTAGAAACATCGTTAAAACCCAAAATGACCAACATTCTATTTTAAATAAATCTGAAATTTGAAATCAGAGGCAGGGTTTTGAATAGCAGCAAACATAAGTATTCATTGCCCCAATATTTTTTATAGGTATACTGAACTTAAATTGAAGCGTATATTACCTTTTATAATGAACCTGTTCAAACACAGACTCTGTAAAGGAATCTGGAATTAGCTTGGTCTAAAGATTAAATCCAATGAGGGGGGCCGGGCGGTCTTAATATGGGTTAGTTTGACTTGTTTTGAATGCTTGTGGGATTGAGACAGAAAAGACAGAAGGGCTAGAAAGGGACTTGGGCCATGAAGATTACTGGGCCTACCCTTTTCCCACTGCAGCATCTTAAACAAATTATCAACTTTTAAAGAAAGTTGCTTTAACTTTACGTTTTTCTTGCAAAACATAAATGTTATCGAACATTTGTTCAGCGTTAAATAAATCCCAGCTGCACTTAGGATAGTTCAGTATGAATGAGTACAAAGGGCCAACAGTAGTTAGTTGGGAATGCCCGATGAAGTGCAAAGATTTTTAGCGTGTTAGGGATGAGCTTTTCCCTTGCAGCTGGTACAAAACATTTACCCACAGGTTTCACTCAATTACTAATTTATCTATATTTACACAAATTATTGTTTGTTAACTAAAATCTTTTGATAAAAGATAATACCAAAAAGTGCCAACTATACTAACTGGTAACATAACTTCTTATTGGTTGAGTTTTTTTGTCTGTTTAATGTGGTTTCTGTTTTTGAAACTGTCTTTCATCTCAATATGGTGTGTTGAATTTAATGATACAACATTTTTGGTTACAGTTTCATTTTTGATTTGAAAAAAAAAACTAGGATTTCAGATACTAGAGGGTAAATAATGTCACTATTCAATATTTTTCCGATTTTAGAAGGTATAAATGGGGTTAAAGCAGAAAATATCGTCTCAAGAAAATTTAGCAGCGAGGCTCCTCCATTCACTGTACAGCATCTCAAAGTGTTTGGTCCCTTGCTGGTAGAAAAGGTTAATGATCTAAACTTGAAGGATTTCATACAAGACTGCATTTATTTAAATCATACTGATACACAAAGAATCACCGGTCAACTTCACATCAAAGGAAATGTCTCACTAAAAGGTATAAATATTTGTATAAAATAACAATATATAAAATATCCTTGTGTATGGTGTTAATGAATATGGTGACTTCTGTGTATATTCAATGATATGGCTTAGTAGCTAAAACATACTAAGCCGGTTAGTTGGTTATAAGTACTGGTATTATTTACTGGTTGAAAATAACAACTAGATTACAAGACTTCTCTGTAACAACCACTTGAACATTTAGAATTCACAACTCCAAATAGTCAGAAATTAATAATGGTTACCTAAAAACACCATGTAATTCTTGGTTTTAAACCTCGCAAGTATATACATATTTATTAAGCTATTCATAAATAGCTGGCTTTAAGAATAACTATATACTTTTGGAACATTGGTTTGGATAGTCTTAAAAAGTGCATTTGAAATCTATCAATTTTCTTTATTGAGATTTCTTTAAGAAATACAATAGTGTCATATACATAGATTGTAATTTGAATTTTCATATTGCTTAACAATTTTGATCATAGAATTTCTTTAGTGAGTAGAATGGTTGATCCATTAGCCAGTCATTGAGTTTCCTCTTCAAGTCTTGATTTCTTAAGACCTTCAAGTGGTTTGTCAGGCTATTGAAGACCTTTCGTCCCATGTAGGTAGGCTTCCTGCCGTATTGAGTTGTATGGTGAGCTGGGAGAAGGTAGTCTGTAGCTCTTCGAGTGTTGAGAGAGTGAGAATCTTTTCCTGTTGTAAGCTCACTCTGTTCAGTATATTTAATCACTGCAAGGATGTATAGTGATATCACAGTCATGATTTTTAGTGATTTATAAGCTTCCCTGATTACCATAAATGACCATAAACCAGCCCCCTTGAAGCAAATGTACCTAATCTTCAAAATGATTCTCATTATCGGGGAATAGTGTACACTTTGAGTTGTGTTGTATCAGTTGAACACTCCTTTTTTAAGTAGTCTTTTACCCATTTGTGATAGGAATGCCAAAAAATATAATTAATTTCTTCAGTTTATTGTATTTTGCCCCGAATAAAAACTTCAGCCAATATTTTCACTAGTCTAACGTAATCTCTAGAAGAATAAGATTTGACAGACTACACTTTAGAAGCCTATACCTTCCAGTTTAAGTGGGCTTGACATAGTCTTAGTTCATTATTTTTAAGAGGGGACATATATGTTTAACAATTGTAACTTACGTCAATCAATCCAGTTGTGTATTGGAGGGACGTACGTTTCGACCTTTAGGCCATCTTCAGCCCCGCTGTTACACTAAGTTCCATCCTTAGTTGCATTGTTGGTGTAGCAACCGCGTCAAATATTTACAATTAAGAACATAAAAAACACGAAAACACGACATTGACGAAGACGAACACATATTAACAAAACTATCACCGTGCGCACGGCTGAACGGGCTCGGGACTGCGGCGGCACTGACTTGTCTAAGTGCCCTGCTTTAGACTTTGGACCACGACGTCACTCACTCCTTCTTGCATTATCTGTCAGTCGAATAATGGTATCATATACAGGATTGGCGTCTGAATGAATTCTTTCATTTAAAATATTTATATTTAGCTTGAAACCCTTGTATATGGCCATTTCTTCTAGTCTGTCAAGCCGCTGTCCTTTCTTTTCCCTCGCTAAGATTTCCAAATTACTGCCTATATTTGTATAAGTGTGCCCCTGTTCATTTAAGTGCTTCGCATATTTTGATTTAATATTTGTTCCTGGTGTTCTACTAATATTCTCAAGCTCTTTAACATGTTCTTTAAATCTCAATTCAAAAGATCTGCCCGTTTGTCCTATATAAAATGCGTTGCAGTCGTTACAATTAAGTTGGTATACACCTGAACCTTTGTATTTATTTATATTGTTAGGTTTATTCGTACTGCTTAATATTTTCTGCAAATTGTTTTCTGATCTGAAAGATGGGGTGATATTTTGTTTTCTAAACGTTTTCTTGATAATGTGTTCAGTTTTCTTTGAATACCTGACAGATGCATACTTCTTGTTTGATTCTGAATGTGATACATTAGGTGATATGTATTTTGCCATACGTTTATTATACATTCTGTCAATAAGAGCTGGATCGTAACCATTTTGCTGGGCTATGTATTTTATGGTATTCAGTTCCTTCTGTTTGTCTGTAGTACTCATTGGTATGTTAATTAGTCTATGTAACATGGAATTGAAAGCTGAGAGTTTATGTGATAACGGGTGATAAGAAGTTGCGTGGATTACTTGATCAGATTGTGTGGGCTTCCTGTATATTTTAAATTGGTGCTTATTGTCAATATTGGATATGGATAGATCCAAGTAGTTTATGTTACCATTAGATTCGGTTTCTGAAGTAAAGGATATATTGTTATGTATGGAATTCAAATATTTTTCAAAGATAGCTGTTTGCCTCTTGTTGCCTTTGTATAAACACAAAACATCGTCCACATACCTCCACCAATAAATAATTTTACTATGGTATTGATTCCCTGCAAGTATTTTATTATTTTCTAAATTATGAAGAAATATTTCGCTTAGAATTGCTGATAGTGGTGAGCCCATTGCCAATCCCTCAGATTGTTCATAGTAGTTGTTATTAAACACAAAATAGTTTTGCTGGACGATAATACTGGTTGCGTTAATCACTTCCTTTATCTCATTATCACTTAGCTTCCCCCCTTCTGTTAATCTCTCCTTCAAAATAGTTAATGTTTCTTTTACTGGGATACTAGTGTACAAACTTTTAATATCGTACGAAATCATTGTGGTACCTTGTGGTATGTTGAAATCTTTGATTTTGTCAACTAGGTCAGATGTGTTTTTTAAACTCTTACTGTCCTTACTGTCCTTATTGGTGGAGGTATGTGGACGATGTTTTGTGTTTATACAAAGGCAACAAGAGGCAAACAGCTATCTTTGAAAAATATTTGAATTCCATACATAACAATATATCCTTTACTTCAGAAACCGAATTTAATGGTAACATAAACTACTTGGATCTATCCATATCCAATATTGACAATAAGCACCAATTTAAAATATACAGGAAGCCCACACAATCTGATCAAGTAATCCACGCAACTTCTTATCACCCGTTATCACATAAACTCTCAGCTTTCAATTCCATGTTACATAGACTAATTAACATACCAATGAGTACTACAGACAAACAGAAGGAACTGAATACCATAAAATACATAGCCCAGCAAAATGGTTACGATCCAGCTCTTATTGACAGAATGTATAATAAACGTATGGCAAAATACATATCACCTAATGTATCACATTCAGAATCAAACAAGAAGTATGCATCTGTCAGGTATTCAAAGAAAACTGAACACATTATCAAGAAAACGTTTAGAAAACAAAATATCACCCCATCTTTCAGATCAGAAAACAATTTGCAGAAAATATTAAGCAGTACGAATAAACCTAACAATATAAATAAATACAAAGGTTCAGGTGTATACCAACTTAATTGTAACGACTGCAACGCATTTTATATAGGACAAACGGGCAGATCTTTTGAATTGAGATTTAAAGAACATGTTAAAGAGCTTGAGAATATTAGTAGAACACCAGGAACAAATATTAAATCAAAATATGCGAAGCACTTAAATGAACAGGGGCACACTTATACAAATATAGGCAGTAATTTGGAAATCTTAGCGAGGGAAAAGAAAGGACAGCGGCTTGACAGACTAGAAGAAATGGCCATATACAAGGGTTTCAAGCTAAATATAAATATTTTAAATGAAAGAATTCATTCAGACGCCAATCCTGTATATGATACCATTATTCGACTGACAGATAATGCAAGAAGGAGTGAGTGACGTCGTGGTCCAAAGTCTAAAGCAGGGCACTTAGACAAGTCAGTGCCGCCGCAGTCCCGAGCCCGTTCAGCCGTGCGCACGGTGATAGTTTTGTTAATATGTGTTCGTCTTCGTCAATGTCGTGTTTTCGTGTTTTTTATGTTCTTAATTGTAAATATTTGACGCGGTTGCTACACCAACAATGCAACTAAGGATGGAACTTAGTGTAACAGCGGGGCTGAAGATGGCCTAAAGGTCGAAACGTACGTCCCTCCAATACACAACTGGATTGATTGACGTAAGTTACAATTGTTAATTCAAACATCAATCCGTTTGCTACAAATCAATCATCATATATGTTTAGTAGATTTCACTAGCCATTATCTCCTAATTAAATAATGTATAAGTAAAAACTTTTATATCACTTTATTTGCAAAAACACTTTTTAACTACATGTTGGGAATTTTGAGAATAGTTGAACTTTGTTGATGATTAATGTAGGCCTACCTGTAAAATTAAATAATACAACTCAAGAGGTAAACAGTGTGTAAATTGTCCTAGCCAGTCTCATCCCCTAAACAAAGATTTTTCTCCTGAGATACTATAATAACAATTTGAAAGAAAATCTTGGCTCCGCTCCTACCAAATATAAATCATGTTCTGCAATTTGGTTTCTGTGGGAAGTAGATCAACCCCTGTTGAGCAAGTTTTTAGACAGAGATTTCAAAAAAGGCCATATCAATTTTCATGACAAGGCTAGCAGCGTGTGTTCAACCGTTTCCATCGAGATGATGAAATAAGTTGAGGAAACTTTGCTCGCAGATCGGCATGTTAAAGACTGCCAGGGTTTGCCGTTGTTCTCGGTAGTCTTAGTGAGACACGTCCTCTGTCAGTTCGGCAATCTCTTGTTCAGTCACACCGCCGTCCCTATGAGAATTTGCCTTACTTGGGTCACTGCCTCAAACAAAATTCCTGAATGATCACAGCTGTCATACATTGTTAAAAGCATTTTCAACATCGTAAAAAACATTCTTAACATTGTTTATTCTAAAATTTGGTTTATTCTTAACATTCTTAAATGTTTACAACCACCTCCAAACAACTTCCACCCCATATTCACATTTTATAGGTTCAAAAAGTTTGTTCACATCCACCAACAGGGGATGGACTTCAAAAGGAAAAGCCCCTTGCGCATAGACACCTAATCACAGAACACAGCTTATACTTCATGGAGGCGTCAAGTTTCTCTCACATATTACTAACAAAAAATTGTTAAAACTTTTCAGGAAATGTAACTACACCAAGTATAAACAACATCTCAATGAGTGATATAGTGTATGTAACAAATAAGAAGAAACCAACTAGAATACATGGCTGCAAAAGACTAATGTCAGATATGGAAATAGAAAGTGACCCAAATATTGACATTTTGAACAACAGAAATGTAGTTGATACATATAGAGACAATGTAAAGATTGACCAGAATGTTACAATCAATGGCTCAGTGGTAAGTTGATATTTAAGTGATTTAAAACTATACTGTACTCTCATAATGGCAGAAAACTCTATCTCCTGTAAGTCAGATTAGTGCTAGAAACCCATTAACCCGCTTTCATTAATTGTAAATTATAATATCAATGAAATGAAAATAGGAAATATTTTACAAGCGTTATTTTTGTGATTTCACAAATGGGTGTGAAGAAATGGGAAATGCTTTTCCAGCTTTTTGGTGTATCCGTCTGAGTTTTTTTTTTTTCAGGACAGAATGACATTTTGAGTCAAGTCTAGATTTTTCCTGGGTTTATCAGGGGTGGTAGATTTTCCCATATATTTTTACGATAGAGAAATTGAATTATGCACTCTGCATTATGCACTTTACATTATGCACTTTGCATTATGCACTTTGCATTATGCACATTACATTATACAAAACCAATCGGTCTTGATAATGTAAACCCTCTAGAAAACACAGTTTGCAATATTTCAGGATGGTGCCTTTGTAGGCCAGAGATGGCATTCCATCTGCGATGTTCAGCACAGCTTCACAGCATCACAGCTTCTTGGTTCTCTTCTCTTTCAGCAATTTCTTGTATAATACAGAAACAGCACTTAACGGTACTCTCACATTGAAACAGAATGAACATACCACTACTAAGCGTACAACGAAATGAAATGAAATAAACTTTATTCATAATTTGCAAACATGTGCACGAATGGCGTCATTTGGATCAAAATCATAATACTTAATCCTAAAAAGTACAAGACTATTGAAAATGTTCTTATTCTAATATATTATGTAGAAGGAAATAATCATTCTTTGAGTACAGGGGTTTAGTTAAAAAGTACATTTTTAGCTTGTTTTTAAATTTTGAAGTTTTTGTATAGTCCTTTAATTTTGTTGAAAGAGCATTGTAACATTTTATACCCATATAAATTGTTTTTTTTTTTTTTTTAAATCTTAATCTATGTGAAGGTGTTGCATAGTTATTTCTGTTTCTGGTACAGTATTGATGAGAATCCCCTACCAGTGAGACATTATTTGAATTTTGGACAGTATATAATACAGTATACATTGATAGATATAATAGCTATATTAGGGATGGACGAGATTGGATTTTTAGTTCGAGACGAGACGAGACGAGATTTTTTATTTCTCATAAAATTTCGAGACGAGATCGAGACGGGATTTCCCTTCTCATACACAACGGGAAATGCACGTTCAAAATTTTTACCTGATTTTGTAACATTGTTAGATGACTGTTTAAATACAAAAATAATGATAATAGGCAAGAATATTTTCAACCTTTTATTAAAAAACATCAGCATAAAATTTTTTTATTAATCACACCTAACTTATTAAAAATGCCTACGATTAGGAAACATAGTGATATCAGTTAGAATAGAGTTCAACTTATCCTAAAATAAAATAAATCATAAAATAAAAGCAATATTAATTTTTATAATATAGTTACTTGTTTTGACTTTTTATAATAATAAAACATTCCTCACACTGCTTACACTTAACAAAACTTCTCAAATGTTATTATTAAAGTAATATTATTAAAATAATTATGTAATATTTACATTTACAGAATTAATTAAATAAGAACGCCTTTGCAAAGGAAACGCAACTACAACACGCTCCTGTATTGCAGGTATTGCATTGACTTTCTGCAGGCGTTTTTAATTTTTTTTTTTAATTCTTGTCTCGATAAAAATCTCGGCCAAAAAGAAATCTCGTCTCGTGTAACAAGATTTAAAATTTCCCGAAAATTTCCCGAAATTTCGAGACTTGACCATCACGACTTGAATATACAGTCATTTGCCTAGTTCTTCAAATTTTTCGTTAACAGAATCTTGCCAATCCAAATTTAACATAATGCGGATTGCTCTTATCTGGAGAATTAAAATTCTGTCTAAATTAGCTTGTGATGTTCCTCCATAAATACTTTTACCAAAGGATAAATGTAAGTGAATATGAGCAAAATAAACCAATTTTAGTGATTCAAGTTTACAAAATTTGAAAATTTTGATAATCGATAAAGTGCAAATAGGCCTGTTGACATTCGATTTGCCACATGATCAATATGATAATTCCAGCTTAATTTACTGTCTATAACCCTATCTTCACCAGCTAATTTTAGTGCTGGGTAATCTGAGTTGGTATTTGTATTAGTATTAGTGGTGATTTGTGTTGTTTAGGTGTTGTGAAACTATTTTATGTGAAACTTAGAATATCCTACTTCTTATTGTCCTATTTCTATCCCCCTTTCATAATCTCTGCTATTTTAAAAACTTATCATGATCAGATTTAGACTTTGTCTTTAGGTGCTAAATTATATAGTTACAGTTGTAATAAAGTTACCCTAATGATATACAGTTTCAAAAATAACAAGTTGTTTTTTATATTTAAAGTTCTAATATCTTCAAGACAAGAAAAAATATTCAGAAAAATAAAAAGAACCTGAAAAATTATAAGTTTTGAATGGTTGGCTTGATTCTATCTTTCTTACCTAATCTTTACGGAGGGACCATCTAATTATTTATGACATCATTTAATGTGATTCACACTCCTCCTCCTCATAAGATTGATATTTTAAATCAAGGTCCAATAAGAAACAGTACACTTGGTTAAAACTACATTTTGATCTACTGCCCATAGCACTGTACTATACCGATTTGCCTGTTTCATCTAATTTTTTTGTTTTTTTTTCAGATATTTGAATCAGCTGTTGAAATGGACACAATCTTTGCAAAAGAATATTATGTTGATGAGGAGAAGCTCATTTATCTAAATAAAACTTTCTCTCCTTGACTTTCTCTAGATGATCAGTGTTTTTGAGAGTTTGCTGAAAGAGTATGAGTGTGTGTACATAATTATTTGTGAATAACTGTAATATATTATGATAAAAACATTTTTAATATTGTAAAATATTTTTTGATCTAAATTTTGTGGAATTTTTATTAAATTAGCTTGATGTTAATAATTCATTGTTTTGGTAAAAAAACATCACTTTTGGATGTAACTGCTTTAATTTTTAAAACAACAGTACTCAAAATGGATTGATAGCCAATAAGTATTAGCTTTTCACTTTATGAAATAAAGTAACCACAAAATAGTTGAATTTTGTTTATTTGTGATGTATTTCTCTCTTTGAAAGAAGTTTTTTTGTGTTTCTCATTGACTTGACCTACTCCATTGGAATAGAATTAATAAGGATCAATAAAAAATTGTATTGATTAATTGATTTAACTATTTTTTTGTGCAGTCAAGTTTCATTACACATCAGTCAATACAGTATCTTTGTGATATTCATTTCTATGTACTCTAGTTACATTGATGTTCAGTGATTTGTATTTGCCATATTGATTTCCCTTTACTTTATCTATAGTGAAACTTAAAGATACATAGCAATGTCTAATGTAAAATATTGACACAAACAAAACATTTTATTGATCTCTATTGACTTGTTCCATTAGGGTTAGAGTAACAGAGAAGTAAGGTACAGAGGAAACACTCAATGGTACACTTAAGTGATTTCTAGCACTAGTTGTTGGTGTCTAGTGCAAAGTCTAACACCCTTGCTAACATGTACTTAATGTTAATGCTCATGGTTGAGAAGACCCTGTGCCTTGTGCGATAGGAATTTCTGCACAGTGCTCACCTCTTGAGCTTTCCTTGCTGGTCACACGTATATTTCCGGCACAACATACTAGAGTTGAAAGCGCACGGTTGTCCCATAAACAAATTTCCTCTGTACCTTAGTTCTCTGTGAAAATTTGAGCTTTTTGTTTCACCCCTCAAATCCATCTTTTATCTGTATTATTGTGTCCCCAAAAAAACTATGGCTCTTGATAGCCGAGGAAACACTGCTGCATCTTGTTCAACTTTCTGTGAAATGTGGTCACCATCATAAACTTAGGAAATTCAAATGCTTACAAACTGGCAGTGTCTGATAGATATCAGTTATTGTCTGTCCAGTTCCCCATCTTTCCAATCAAGCAACACTCTCATAACCTCACACACTTGAGCCCATATCAGATAAGCTGCCTAAGAGGTTAAAAAAATCACAGAAAGGTGTTGCATTTATTATATTTGTAATATTGGCAGCAGTGGCAGCGGTTTACCATTAAAAGAAGGGGGGGGGGTAAATACCACAAAGAAGACATGGGTTATGTAATATGAGTAAATATTACATCAATTTATCAATATAATATATTCCTATTAAGGTGGGGCAGGGAGGAAGGGTACCCCCCTCCAGCCTTATCACAACTACTTATCACAACTACTGTTAGACAATATTTACCTCAATATTTATTCAGCCTCAATTCCCTCAAACTGAGAGCTATATGAATCCAAGGGATCCTTCAAGGAAAAGAAAGAGGTAGTCCATTTAATGCAGATTTAGGGAGAACGATGACTGCTTTTATGGTGTATGATTGAAATAAATCATGACAGAGCAGTGAAAAACTAAGTCTTGTATTTAAAAATTAAAAACCAAATTCAATCTAGTTATGCTGGGTAAGGAGCTCTCTACCATTCACCAAAAAGGAATTATTAAGTTTAAGAGATCTCTTGGAAGTTTCCTTGGCTGGCAGTTATGTGGGCATTAAGTTGATGAATGGAAATTATTAATTTATATTCATTATTGGATCATAATTATGTTGAATTTACTACTTTACTGCAGGGTTAATATTGGCGCATAAGGTTTAAAAAGCATTAATTGCAACTCCTCAAACTACCTGGTTCTTTGATTCATATTGATTCCATACATTCCATATTCCATTCATCCATCCATTCTTTGATTCCATTCATAACAATATTTCTGAGTGCACTGTTTAATTTATTCAGGAATAAGAATACTAAATAAAGAGAGTAAGATATTTCAAATGACGTATATTTATGTCAAATAAAACTGAATTAAACTATTCATTGTTTTGCATATCAATCTTTCATTGATACATTTCAGTATACCGGGTGTCCGAAAAATAACTCCCTAGTTTTGATAAATTGTAGAGAATACATATTCTTATATCTAATACATGAAATTAAAGAGGGTTTACTTAAGTTTATTTTGACATTAGTACACCTCGATATGTGACCCATTTGTAGCTCTACAGATATCTAACCGGTATTCGATCTCTCTCCAAGTGTTAGTTAACATATCAGGTGTCACTGATTCTACTGCAGCTACGATTCTTTGACGAAGATGGTCAATGTCACGTATCTTTTCTGAATAAACCAAGTTCTTAACGTAACCCCACAGGAAAAAATCCAGTGGTGTTATGTCTGGGCTTCTTGGAGGCCACGCGATCGGGCCAGCTCTCCCCATTCATCTTGCCGGGAAACGAGCGTTTAAGGCCGAGCAGGTCAAACAGGTGTGCCAACCTTAATACCAACGTACGAAACTAAAACTTAAGAGCATACTCAACAGGCCCAAAGAATTATTTTTGTCCATTCTAACGAATACTGTCCTCAGAAATTTGATAAAACTAGGGAGTTATTTTTCGGACACCCGGTATTTTGGGGGAAAGGGAGGGGCTCTCTGGAAATTGTAACCTTAATATTTTATTAATATAAGGCTATATTTCCCCCCTAGCCTGGAGATTTGTGTAATTAGATATCTAAAAGAACATAAATACTTCACAAATTCTTAAGTAGGTTCACATATTCTCTCCTGCATCTATCTTTACCGAACCAGACATGTTTTAACAAATTTAAATATTTTAAAGTTCCTTTAAGGTAGGCCTAGATGTAATTTGGTGAGAAGGTGAGATTCTACATTCAGAACATTTATGTAACTAGATATCTTCCAAATTGTAAACAGCTGGTTATAAATTTTCTACACCTATCATAAATTTTCCAGTCCAGGAATGCTCACATTCAACTTGAAAAGGCACAGGTTGAGGTTGCCTATTAATATATAGGATTGTTTGTGTTCCAACCCTGCTGTATCATTGCTTCTTACAACTTAAATGTTTTAAATTTCCTTACAGTACAGTAGACTCCCTCTTATCCGGACAACTCTTAACTAGACATCGGTTTAACTGGACTACACTCGGCGGAAATTAAATCTCTTTAACCGGACAATTTTTATCAGCACATCGGTTTAATCGGACTAGATCGGCAGGAAGTGGGCAATACTGAAACGACTGTTCTCGTGAGAAAGATTTGAGACCAGTGATCATACGTGTCTAAATACAATGCTCTCCTAAATTTAAGTAAAATACTGTATACAGTATGCATTTAAACGGTCCATTTTAGCGAGTTTTTAGGGACGTCGGTTTAACCGTAAAAACCATTAGATCCGGTATAGCCTCAGTCCTGAGGAGTCCGGATAAGAGGGAGTCTACTGTAGTAATTTGTAGTGATTCCACAGTTAGAATATTCTTGTAATTAGTCAAATCTTTGAACTACTTAAATCATCTAAAGTTCCTCTAGGTATTTTGGGTGATAAAAAAGTCGAAGTACGTTTTTAAATTACTTAACATTTGTCTTTACTGAATTAATTTTGATATTTCAATCAAATATTTTTAATTATTCATCCACATGACCTCAACGTGAAACCTTATAAAATGACTTAAAATATATTGAGTCGCCTTATAACATAAATATAATAAATAAATAAAAAGGTTTATTTAGCAGGTGTTTTTCAGATACAATATTTTTTTCTTTTCAAAACAACTCTTGTCCTTAATACTAATAAATTATTCATAAAAACTAACTATAAAACAATATATAAAGAATCTATGAAAACAATGTAAAACAATCCATACCAACAATCTATTAAACAATCTTAAAAAAATAAAAAATTTATAACAAACATACTTAAAATAACCAGAATCTGCAATACAAGGACTAGAGCAATTAACAATAAAAACATACATTTACTTTAGATACAACTACTTTTACCAAACAAATATTCCTTTAACCTTTTTTTAAATGTGTTCAAAGAGTTGGCCCTTATTACTTGATCGGGGAGAGCATTATACATGGTAAGGCCAAAGTATGAGAAGGCGCGCCTCCCCACCTCATGCCTAACTCTATAGCTTTACGTATCAGGCTGCAGGTTAGGTCAGGTGTATATAATTACCTTTAATTTGCATAATGTTTGCAGCGTTTCTGTAAGGAGTTATGTGATCTCTTTTCGTGCAATTATAAATAAATCTAAGTGATGCATTTTGTAGTCGTTGGATTTTATTTGGTTCGCCTTTTTTAATGCTATATTTCCATATGCTGGAGACAATAATCAAAAACTGACAATACCAAGGCCCTTACTATAGTTTTATTTTGGCGTCAGGTAAAATCCCTTTCAATCTATATAGACCTCGCAGCCGGCCAAGGGCTCGCTGACACATGAGGTTTACATGATCAGTTAGCGTCAGGTCTTCGTCAAGAATTACTCCTAGCGTTTTTAGTTTCTCGCATATATTGATGGCTGTCCAATTTATTTTAATATTACTGACCATGTCTTGCCTAATTTCGTTTAAAATGTCTTGTAGTGCAATTTGACCAGACAGATATAGCATTCAGCTCATTATTAATGACATCAAAGGCTTTATCGTAACATGTTTTACCATAGGACAGTATCTGGCAATCATCAGCATATAAATGTAAATTGCACGTTTTTACAATTTTCGTGATGTGAGCAGTGTATATATTGTAGAAGATTGGACCTAAGCATGTTCCTTGGGGAATTCCTCTTTCTTTTGACAGGGGAGATGATACTTTACCGATGATTTTTGTTACCTGAGTTCTGTTTTTGAGGTAAGATTCAACCCATTTTAATGCTGTGTCATTAACTCTGAAATATTGTAGTTTGGCTAACAACAATGTATGAGATAATGAATCAAACGCTTGAGAATAATCTAACATGATTATAGAGCTACATTTACTATTATCTTTTTGTTTCAAAGAGATCACTATACAAATTTAGAAGCAAAGTGCAACTTAGTGTTTCCTGAAACCTGATTGTTGTTTTGGTAAAATGATTTCTTTTTCGATAAATACTGAAATCTGTTTAACTACAATTTTCTTTAAAACCTTTGATAATGTTGGCAGTACTGATATAGGTCTTAGATCTTTAACATTCAGATGTTTAGTTTTAGGCAGTGGGCTCACAATACTTTCTTTCCAGGAATCTGGCAAATATCCTGTAGCTAGTGACTGGTTGATCAAATGAGTAATTGCTGAAAGACAGTACGAACTCATTGATGTTCATGAAAATATTTATACCATCATTTCGCTTTGCTTTTGAGCTTATTTCATTTATTGCTTTTTGGACCTCTAGTTCTGTTACGTAAGCAAATTGAAATGCTTTGATGCCATGTATTTTATAGTTCATGTAATAATTAATAAGGTTTTGATCCGCGCTTAAGTTAGATCCCATGTCAACGAAATGCTTGTTAATTTCATTAATGCCCGCAAATAAATAATCGTTTGGTCTACTATCATCACCTACACTGCAACTTCTCATGACTGACCTGAATTCACTAGGTTTCTTTGAATTACTCAGGGTTTTAAGGTAGTAAGACCTTTTTGCTTTGTGTACTAAAATATTCAACTCATTCCTAATAGTTTTGTACTGTTCCCAATCTCTGCCATTTTTAGTTTGCCGATATTTACGTCTTAACTTATTTATATATTTTGATAATTTGTTAATGTCAGTAGTTCTCCATGCCGCTTTTTACTTTGTAACACGCCTGCGCACTATAGGAGCGTGTTTATCAAAAATGGCATTTATATTTGAGGTAATGAATTTTTCAATTGCATTTACATTAAAAATTTGATTAGCACATCCCCAGTCCACTGCCGCCATTTCTCTCACTGCACTTGAAATATCAAATTTCCACCAAATTGTATGATACCATTTTATTTGCATTCTTTTCATCAAATTCAAACTCAATACATCCATGAATCATTTTGTGGTTAGTTATTTTAACTTTCCTGTGGTCTCTTATGTTTGAGGTATCAATTACTCAAACATACTTACTCAATTTTGTGGTGTTTTCGACGATGATGTGGTCTATGAGAGTGGATAACTCGGCAGTTACCCTGGTAGGCTCGTTTATCAGTTGGACTGTATTTGTGCTTTGCAACTGCAAGAGACGTTTCATGTATTTTGCATCACTATGTGATCGTGTGTAGGTCGATGTTTGTATCTTCTAACACGATGTCATTATCGATATCGACCCCAAATGCAAGGTCAATAAATGCAGCATTTAACAATGTTTCTACAGTGGTGTAGTTTGCATCGGGAGGTCTATACATAAAGCAAATTCCAAGTTTTTTTTTGTTTTGGTATGAACTGTGATAGAGATATGCTCTAGTTGCTAATCAATGTTATTCAAACTATTGACCACATTTTTTATATTCTCTTTTATATAAATAGCAACCCCCCCGCCAGTTTTTCTTTTAGCGTAGTTATTACTTTTTCTGTCAGATCTCAGGAAAGTATAACCAGGAATGTTGTAAGTATTTGAGGGAGTGTGAGGGCATAGCCATGTTTCTAAAATACCTATAAGATTGAAGTCAAAGTCTTTGACAAGAGAGCACATCTCGTCAAAACCAGTTCCCAATGAGCGCATATTATTATGAGCAAACTTCAGGAAACGTCTCTTACTGACCCGTCGTTCAATTTCCCAAACTCTCTGGGTGAAATATCTTTTTTGACAAGTTTATGACATCTCGTTTGCCTTGTTCTGGTGAGATAGTGGATACTTTGTCATTTAAAACCCAACTGATAATGTCGCTGAATAACCTTTCTAGCTGAGCATTTCCTCCCATGTTGAGGTGCCTCCCGTCTCAAGCAAGTCCTCCCAACCCAACAGTTTGCCTCCACAAACGAGACATTAAAGTTGCTACACATAAACTTTAATTGTTCATTAAAGTCAAAAAGGGGATAAAGATAAAGATAAAGAACATAAAGATTATTAGTTCTGAAACCCATATTGGAGCAATAACTTTGCCTATGCCAGTAATCATAGAGAATCATAAACCTATAATTTACAGTTTGATTCTATACTAAAAATATTAATTATGTTTGTATCAAAATTGTTTTAGGAACAAGGTTTGACAACATTTGCACACCTCATCATTTGATAATTTGTTTTATTTATAATTACAAAATACCGTAATGTTTTTTTTATAAATTGAACTAGTAAATCTAAATTTCATCAAAACATCCTCAACAATGAAATTTGTAACATTTATAAATGGAATACTCCTTGAGATACTTTTATTTGTTGGTACATAATTACATCGGTAATATGAAACAATCCTACTCACAAACATTATTACACAGTATGTATCAGTAAACATCTCTTGGTTATGTAACTGTGTTGTAATAGTTACAGCCTAGATCCTTTATAAGTAATTGGCAAACACATTAATTTCCATTTCAATGAAAGCCGTATCCAAAGGGCACTGACGCTGAGAATGAGAAGTGTTTGACCATGTTGTGAGTGTCATATGTCTGAGTGTTGTTTTGCTGACCTGCAGAAGGCTCTTTTTCAGTAGGTCACTTGGTCATTCATTCTAGGCGTTGATTGAAGTTTGGGCACCAATCAATAATGAACAATAAACACAAGAAAGAATGGAAAGTTTTATAATCTGTGCAGATTAGCTGTCACATGGGTTATTTGGTTTCTGTTTTCTTTTGGCAAAGCTGGCTGTATATTACCACAGAGACTGATAAAATCCAATGCAATACATTAAATTGTACTCACTGAGGAAATATAAAGGTGAAAAGGATTGTATGTATATGTATGGATATTTATGGTGGATCTTTGTAGATAAATAGTTGGATGGGTAGGATGGGGCTCAGTCAACCTAAAATAGGTTGTGTTTGATGGATTTTTAAAAATAAAATCGAGAAACCTTAAAATAGTTGAATTTTATGGGAAATAAATCAAAGAGTTTAAGGTCAAATTGTTTCAACAAATGGTATCGTATTTTCCATAGACAAAGGGGGTCACTTTGAATTTGGTAATACAGGATTATTTGGATATCTAGTTAGAAAAAGTTGTCTATGTCAAAACGAAATATTTTCTGCTCTTCGTACAAAACCTCTTTTGTATCAGCATTGTTGGATATTCAGCAGTTCCTTATTCAGCTGTATTTAAATTCCGACCCTGCCCCATCAGTAAGTTAAACAAAGTTTCAGTTACCTAAAAGTTTAATGGATTAACACGTAAAGGCATATTAAGGTAAAGGCATATTTGTTGCTAATTTTGAAACTTTTATTATAGCAAGAATCTTGAATGTAGATTCAATGAAGGGGTCGATTGGCATTTAGGTCAATTTTAACGTTTAAATTACAAGCAAACCAAATTGCAAGTGTTGGATTGTCCGACCAACGTAGGACTAGCATTGTGATTCATATTTATCGACTAAATACAATTATTAATTAAAACGTCTCCGGCTAATATAATTCAAACCAAACCTGGTGCGATGGTCGGATCGAATAGTGTGACGTCAACCAGAGTTCTGTCGGTGGCCACTGCACTGCTACAGCGCTAGTGTCGCCCGTGTGGGTGGGGGGCGGGGGGAGTACGACGGACGAGGACGACGGACGATTTATTCGTTCAGTCCGTCGACCGTCAGTCGCTCACGCTCAGTGTGTCCCTATCTACCGAGCGCATAACGGCTAGAGGACTATCATACGTCCAACAGCGACTCAGTCGCTCAGTTGTAGTGAGGTAGTGTTTGTTGTGAGTGACAATGTCAGCGCCAGTGGGTGTCCTAGTGTGTCTCCTCTTCCTCAACTCCGGTATGTCGGTGGACGCCCGGAACTATGTCAACGACAGAACTTTGGAGCAGAGGATGAGAGAAGACGTCGACTTGTCACAGGTAGGAAATGAAACTAGTCGCAATAACAACGCGGGAATTTTCCTCATTTGTCCTTGTCAACTTCTTGGTTTTATTTGTTAATTTTCTCTCTTTATAAGGTCATATTTCAAATTAACTTTCAAAGGGCGCCGGTACGCGGGAGTCAGAGAGGTCTTTGCCCTTAACAATTGGTGCAGTCCGGGCACTGAAATGTCACCGTTAGTTTTAACTTTTAAACTATTGTTGTGTTTTCGCTTAATCTTTTGTGATATGTTTAGAAATTTAATCTGTGCTCGGACCGGTTTTGGTGTGTATATTTGCGCTTAGCAGGTTGCTATTTTATGCGTTCTTGATGTTTACAAAAACTATAAGTATAACTAATTACAGCAATTTATTCTACAGTTTTTTATTCATAACTTTTTACTTGAATTAATTATACAGTGTATCGACTTATCAATAAACCGGCGTGTGTTTCAACTGATTGATTTACCAAATCATTTTCGAAAACAAATGAAAGTAAAATTATATACAAATTTAGATAACAAAATATTTTGTCCGCAGTACGACATTTACTTAAGTATTCACTACAACAAATAACAACTGCATTTTCCACTTAATGCTTTTGAACACTACAAATTTACTACAGTTTTATATAGATTTTATATCTCCCTTGACCTTTTAAGATTATGAAACATTTTATGCGTTTATGAAATATGTTTAGGGCTGTGCTTGTAAGTGCTTTCTACCTTCACAAACCTTGTTACAAGCCTGTCTATTTTTTTTTTAATGTTTTGTAACCTGTAGTCCCTATGCGTAGTATAGGTTTAACATACAGTTTAACATCACATTATGACCTGTAAAATGCTGAGAGTATGGGTTTTAAGTGATGTATTTACAATAACAATTTAACGTTTGGATTGAAAGGGCTTTAGCTCACGCTATAATATTGCTGAAGTAAATATTTTATATCTTTATTGCTAAATAGATTTGGCATGCACTTACGATACGTAAATAATAACAATTTCTTCAGTGATCTATTTCATATATTTTTAATTAAAACAATCTTAAAAATAAGGTACGGTACAACACAAAATATTGATCACCCATATTTTATCTTTTGGACGCGCACTCATTTTACGGAATCAATATGCGACACGCATAGTTTATTGGATATAAACGTAAATCTTAATTTGGCTTTAATATAAGTAAAATTTTGTAGCATCTTCTTTGACCTTCAATACTTAAACGTTTTTTAAGCTTCCAAAAAGTACTTTTCTGCATCCACGCTGATTCGAAGTGTAGTCTGAACTGAATCAAGTTTGTTACAGGCAATTAATTGTTAATTTGAACTCTTGATTTTCGTGAACTGTATAGCATTTGTAAACCTGATAAACCAAATATGTTTTGAACAGGTCAAAATACACCTATTATTTTGATGGGATTGTTCGCTAAATTGAATTCAATGCAATGGTTCAACCGATGCTCGCACGTCAAATTTGATTTTGGTGTTTGGCGAACTTAAAATCACTGACTTAAGATACTTTAAGAAGTCTTTTGTAAATATGAAGCCTGCTTTGTGTGTATTTTATGTCAATTGAGAGTTTTTCATCTTATTCTGGGGTAAATTTTGCTACGTGCGCTTTATTTTTGGTTACAATACCAGAGTAATAAACAGCCATAAATAGGTTTGTATGGTTAAACTAGTTTAAAAGATGGTAAAATAACATAATAGTAATAAAAATAAACACCGTCCCCCTCTTTATCATCTATTCTTCTACTGGACAGAAACATACCCATACAAGTGCCTTCAGTCTATCTCTGTTTAAAATTACCTAGTGATCAGCTGTCTTTAGTGATAGGGTATATTATCATAGTAAATTACCTAATTTACTACCGGAAATGGTTGCATTAAAATTTTGTGTTAATAAATATTTCTGAATAGGTTATTTATTGAAGTTCTATAAACCACTTATGCAATCACGTTAGTTACCTGTCTATATCACATAGATATCACACACACATATCACATATAATATTTTGGGGTTTCATGCCGAATTAATAGCTGCAAGTTTTTATGTCGCTTCATCCTAAATATGATTTACAACCTTGTTATTTTTGGCATACAAACATCATTCTGCAATTTTAATCTTTGTATAAGTCTTCTAATTATTGTGTATCAACTGATCACTCTATCAAAGTTGACTCTGTTAAACATATTTAATGTGCAAAAACGCACTACGGATCATCACAACCAGGGTATAAAATCAACAAGGGTGCACGTTCCATATAGGATACAACACTGATATATATATACATAAAACTAGCAATGGGTGTTGATAGGCTACAACTTTACTAATGCAATGAGAGTATGATGGTTGAGCCGAACCACCGTCTAGCCAGCGCTCGTCTGTGGTGACTTCTACAGTATCAAGTTATACATTGTTTTTGCTACCGTACATGTTATTTTTACATATTAACTTACATATTGAAATAAAGCTTACACCTTTTTGGACAACATTCGCGTAAAAACACAGTGTAACAATTGTTTTGGGGTAGAACGAGTTAAAAATAAACTTACATTTTGAGTTACAACATAAGTTGATATGATATAGCCACAACATAATCTTAACTTTTTAAACCAAACTCAGAGATATTTTAGAGACCATTTCTTGTCTTTTAGTGTTCCATGTTATCAGAAATTCACAAACTTTTACTATGTTTGTGTAGTCAGAATTTTTTAACGATTTGCTAAAAAGGTCTTAGGATTTTTAACGTTTTGATGTTTTACCTACACCAACTACTGTACACCAGATACTGTACCAAGTATGTCAACAAGACATTAAGTTAATTATTTTTCGAGGCAGGTAAATTGTAATTTACGAACATGATTGGAATGTACAGTATGAAAAGACACACATGCACTAACGAAGGTACACGAAAAACACAGCACATGGATGGCACTGATACATTGTCAAATATGTGTGATTCGCATCTAATGTTCTTTTAACTTTTCTACTACTGAGCAAATTTAAGATGTATGGAATAAGCTATACCGTAGGTCTCGTCGAAGGACCTACACCCGGGCACGATTTACTTTTTCATTTCCATGTCCCCAGAGGTCAAACACACTATTCAGATTCGTATTTTTTATTTGATCCATGTAAAGTTGTGTATACATTCGCAAACTGACTAGGAATAACCGATAATTGTAAAAGGAAATTTTCTTTACATGCAGCTAATCGACCTGCTGAAGGTCTCCGACGCTACATGATCAAAGGTCGTTTTCTTTGCGTTGAAAAGGTAAAGTTCCCATTGAGAAAGAACACTTCATATGAGTTTGGCGCACGCCTTAGGCCGGTTTCACACGAGCCACGAAACGCCCGACAATCGCGAAACGCTGCTTCTGACAGTTGTGGCGCGCTTGTGGCGCGAGAATCGCTGGCTGACGCAAAAAAGGATAGCCCCATTCACTTAACATAGGAACGCGGCGTGCCTTTCACACGAAGTGGCGTCTTTTCGCGTTTGGCGCTAGAACGCGCTGCAATCGCATGCAGTGGCTCTGTTCTCGACAATTTTGGCGTTTGTAGCTGGTTATTGCCACTCAGACAGTCAAAACAACCAGTCACCCTGTATTGTTTCGAATTTTTATATCACATTAAGTTATATCTGACTTTGACACAGACTGTTTTATCGTAAAAGTAGGGTGTAGGCCAGTGTTGTGGGTACAAGAATGTAAAGATTACTCAAATAATAACTCTATGACGTCGTACCGCACGAAGAAGCATTATAAAACATAAATCTTCTTCATCGTCCATTGTAGCACTGAACTGCACTCGTAGTTTTTCCAAGCGGACTGGTGTTTTGGTTTATTTCAGGGAGGTGCGGTATGAAATGGCGATAAACTGATGGAAATTGCGGAATCATGCTTTTGCCGTCTGAAAGGTCCCACGCGATTGAGCGCTGCCAGTGGCGCGTTTCTGCCGACGATTGTGGCACGTTTGTGGCTCGTGTGAAACCGGCCCTAAAATCGTTAAACGATTCTATGAATACACCGCTGTAGTTTTAAATCAGTTTTTAAAACAGTTAGAAGTAAATAGCGATAGGCCTACTGTATTAACATGATATAACAGTTGTGCAAACCATTGCTGTGGTTTGAAAGTCGCGTTTTTTTCTCGTGAACTGGTCTTCACCCTTGGGCTTCATAAGTTTGATGAGTTAAGTTTCCACGCACTCTGCGTTGCTTGTTTGTAAACTAATTAATTGGTTATAGTAATCCTGACCATGTTTCTAACCATTCCCTCTGATTCCTCCTAATCTCAATAACCCCCGAAAAAATAATGTTTATTTGGAAGCCTTGCTGTAGGAGTACACTTACTTCGTATCTCTTTTAGTTTTTGCGTAAATAACAAAAAACCTAATTTTCCTATATCAAATGCATGTTATTTGGGTTTAACACTAAAGGCCCAATTTGATGAAGTGTTAAACCACGTCAAACCCAAATTACATGCATTTTATATAGGAAAATTAGGTTTTTTGTTATTTACGCAAAAACTAAAAGAGATACGAAGTAGGTGTAAATCACAAAGTTGTTAGGAATAAAAAAAAAAACCTATAAAATCATGTGCCACTTGACATATGTTGCTGTTTGAAATTTTTGAAAAATGAGCATTTTGCAAATTTTCAAAAATAAATTTTTTTGGAATTTTTATAATTTAAAAAAACCGTTACTTGTAGCATATCAAAGTAAAGCTAATTTCATAACGAGTAAGAAAATTCAACCGGAGAAAGGATAAATGTATTGGTATAGAAAACACAGAGTATTAAAAAAATATAGTTTTTTCCAAAAAAAAAACTGCCGCCATTTTGAAACGGGAAAAGATAACTTATTTCTGTTTTCGCTAAAATGTTTGTCTATCAAATGCCTTTAAAATGATGTATAACATGACATATGTTTACATTTGAAAATTCCGAGATTCGAACTAGCGACCCTCAGTTTTTGGTACACCCTGTATTGGGAAAAAGTTAAAAATATTTTTACGTTATTCCTTGGGGTCGATTTAGCGGGAAATAGTTTTATTTCATCCTTGTACGTTAAGCCGTTTTTCCGTAATCAATTTGAGACACCTCTCGTGAGACACCCTGTAGAGTAAATGTGACAAATTAAAGGAAATATGTTATTCTAAATCCAGTCAGACTAATGTACATTTGCAGTGTGCAGGTTTGCTGCGGCGGCGGCTTTGACTAATATATTTTCATAGGTATTTTTGGTACGCTATTCAAATAAATCAAATATGCATGACTTTTACGTTATGCGTCCATAATAATTGTGAGACGATAACAACGTATGTTTACCATCACTACAGACTGGATTTTCCATAAAAATAATAGGTAAAAAAATCTTTAAAGGTTAATATAAAAAAAACCATCAGTCTGTTATTGCGGTGAACACATTTTCAAGAGCTTGTAACTTTCCTCTTACTTTAAGTAGAAAACAACAGCTTCTCATTAAGCTTCCTTTCAATATTAATTATGAAGTTGAATTCCTCCGGAAATAAGTTTTCGTGCCCTTGGTAAAATTTGATTTTGCCTTTAAGTTATTCTACAACACACTGTATTCAAACACCCCTATATGAAAGAAACAAGTTAATTTGTTTCCTATGTTTTTGGTATATATTTGTCACTCACTACAAATCTTCTTCGGGTTATTGGGGTGTATGAGTGTGTCGTTTCCGTCAATGACTATACGACATACTCAAACATCAACATTTGCTTTATTTCATAGTTTTTAAGAAAATTCTCATGTAGCCTATAACAAAATGCATACGGGTGCGTGAACAATACAGTATTTTATTTTACATGATAGCTGCACCGAGGAAATGCAACGTTGATTGGTTAACTATGAAACAATTCCTACATTTTTGTAGTGCGTGAGTAAGTAACAAAACAAATAAATCATCTATTTTTTTAATTTTTTTTTGGGTGTCTATTAGTACTTTCACTCCAAATCACATCAGTGCGGTCGGGTTTTATGCAGTTTAGTTGAGTTGTCAGGTCTCGGAGCCACCTATGTTTACGGTGGGCCGATGGCGCCAAAACCATTGATTGCCGCACTGCGCTCGTCGTCCGCCGTCGACGCGCCGCGCCTGCCGTTCCTGTCCTTCCCCTTGAAAATAGCCAAACTGAAACATTCATTGCAATATACAATTACAATACAGCGCTGCTTAGACACCCATACCGAGCTTGAGTAATACATATACCTACAGGGTGAGTTTAAGTACCTTTCCACCTACCTTTTCTACAGTACAAGTTATCTCCGCACATCTTTGTTAGACCTATTTATTGTTCATGGGTTAATTGACTCGGGGGTCGGTCCACGAGGAGTAAGCCGAGATTCCTAAATATAAGTATAGCTTGACTTGTACATCAAATTGAAGGTCTTGTTGAACTGTAAACAGTGCCGAAACTGGACCTCTAATAGACAACCGAGTAAAAAAATACAGCTGTTCAAAGATTCGTTGAATGTGCATTGCTATTATACACTATCTCCTTAGGGACCAATAGGGGGGCTCCCGCTAAAAGAATGAAGAAAGTCCTTAACGTAAGAATAGGACGATATGCTTATGAAAGGCCTTTATTAGTAGAATACAATTCCACAAATTTAAGCTCAAAAGAACAACTAAGTAAAAATGGCAGCCTTTCAAAGTTTCAAAATGGCAGATTCAAAACACTTTTGAACAACTGCAATTTTTAACTCGGTTGTCCGTTTGAGGTCCGGTTTGCGGCATTGTATTTTACTAACAGATACCTTTAATTTGATATACATGTCAACCTATGTTTACATTTAAGAATTTCGGCGTACTCCTCGTTGACCGTCCTCTATTGGAGGCGGAGAGTCAATGAACCCATGAAAAACAAGATATTTAGGTCCAACAAAGATGCCCGGAGGTGAAACATTCTACCTTATACTGAAATGGAATGAAACTAGTGCGTTATTTTCATTAAAACAATGCATTACAAAAGAATACGATTTTTTCATAAATAACTCTTCCATATACAAATAAAATATCTACATACAACCTTGAATCACACTTATTCTAGCGTTTTTTACCTTAATATAATTTTGTTTTGTTTAACTGCACTATATCAGCATTAGCCCAAAGGACTGTCAGCTTTCATGTCAATCATTCTACCTTATACTGTTTAAAACAAGTAGGGAGAAAGGGACTTTAAACTTAGTTTGTATAATGTTGGAGTGTGTGTCAATAATGGCGTATTTTGATTCTCCCTACATATTCACCAATAATCGTATTGCTTTTAGTGGAAGAATTTATCAATATACATTTATTTATTACTTGATAAGGGAATATACACCTTAAAAGTTAGGCTTAAGACCAAAGGACCGCAGTCAATGTCACATAGAAAAGCCTCTTGGATAGAAGTCTCGTGCTCTTCTGACCACTAGAATAGCCCATGAAGACCTTTATACAGGGTGTCTTGCGACCATATGAACAAACTTTGTCACGTTATTCAGAATGTTAAAAGAAACAAAAAATGTAATATAACATGTTTCATATCTCATTCAGTTTTTGGCCTATCTGTCTGTATGTGATTTTAACTAAAACATTCTTAACTCCTTAACTGTTTGAGCTACAGCGTTGAAATTATGTAAAAATATTAATCTTATTGACCGCTATGTTTGTGCAAAATATGAATAAAAACCCTTAAACCATTTAAAAATGGCGTCTTTAAAAAATCTTAAATGCCAAATGCAAGTAGAGAGCACATATTGTAATTCTGAGTTTGATAAAGAATCACTTTGGCAGTATCCTCCAACAAGAAAAGAATTTGGTGAAACACATCGTGGTTGAAATTAACATTTCCGTTTTTGCAGCGAAACTCTGCCTTATCACTGCAAACTGCATATCAGTAATTAACTGGTACGCGCAATCGTCTCTGACGGTTTAATCTGAGGTAATTAAATTGGACCAACGAGTCTCGGAAGCAATTAGGTGACAAAGCTGAATGAGTGAGTCAGTGAGTTATAGGTGAGTGTGGCTCACTGACTCACCCCACGGCCACCATTGCCTCAGACACACGCAATTGTTTACAGCTAGCTTCCTGTGGTTTGTTCGCCTCTATTCATTGCAAGCACCGCATCATTTTGTCACATTATACTAATTAGCTGGCGAATACTCCAGTCAAACAGCTGGAAAGCCGGTTCCTCGCGACCAGAACGTGTAGGATGCCCTAGATTTAAATCGAACTCCTTCAGTTTCGCTAAGGGGCAAAGCTTTGCGGCGAATAACAAAAATAAGTTTAGTGAGCAAGTCGACGCCTCTACAATATTTTGCCCACGTTTCCAAAGAGTGACGATCGCTCAACGAGTAGAGTGTTGTATTAGCACGGTTACTCTTGAGTTAGTTGATTCATAGGGTCACGTTCAGGGTTCAGATCTCAGTTCAAGTAAAAGTCAAGGCCATTATCACATCTTGTTGACCCAGAACGTCACGTTCTCAGCAATGGTTTACGCTTAAAGAACAAGAGACACTGTTCTTACGTTTGGACAGATAAAAATCCAAACGAACCTACGTATAAAAATCTTTAACTTACAAATAAATCCATTGCTCTTAAAGGCTAATGCGTCTGTTAGGTTTCTGAACTAAATCTTGCCAATAATACATTCAGTAAGAAGCTCTATGATACTTAAATTGATTTTGGAGATGAAACTCTATTAATTTTAGAATGTTTGAACGTTGTTTTCCGTACAAGAAAAATATCCAGCACGGTTTATCTGCAATTAAACTCGTAGTACCACTCTAAGCTTATCCTCAACCACTTAATCCACGTTATGTCGGTTCTGATTGCCCATTATTTGATAAAGGGAAATAATGCCTTGAGGATGTTAAGACATAACAATGACACATTACGGCTTACAGCTGAATCTGCGATTAAAACAATCGTTAAATCAATAATGGTTACACTAGACCTGCAATCTGTGCACTTATGAATTATTGCATTCAATCTTTGTGATATTGCGACTTAAAAGCTATTTGACGATCTATGCTTTGCCTACCGATGCTAATAGTACCTAGTTAAACATTATTATCCCGCCCACACAAAACATAATACACTGAAACTCAGAATTTACGTTTTTGAATGATAAAATTTCTTTTACAATATAAAAAATCTTGAAAAGGTTAATCCTATAATTTACTGACAACCTTCCCCTAAGGCCGGGTTCACACTATCCGTTTTCAACGGTCCCGTTTAACGGGAGCGTTTTTGTAGGAAGTCGCCAACACATTGTATTGACTTGGTTGTTACTGACAATCTGCATTGTGAAAAAAGTAAACGAGTTTTAAACATGCCTCGAACAAAATTGGGGATTAAAGCTGCCAACGCTATTCAAATTCCACTGTTGTAAGATTGGTCAATGACTCATTCACCTTAGCGTCGGACTTTCGAGATAAGTGTAGGTATGATGTTCTGCATAAAACACGATCTTCAAATCAGTTTTACGAACCAAGATCTTAACGTACAAGGGTCAATCTCGTGAGAAGGATAAGACCATTGAGTATACGGGTATACTCAATGATAAGACTCATCGTCGCCGGACCGCACTGGCGTCAGCTGGCTTGCTGGTCTGACCACAGCTTGGACGCGCATGCGTTGTCCCTGCGCAGCCGTCTTGCGCAGTCTCCGGCCGACACTAGGTATGCATCATCACGACTACCAACAGCCGCTGCCACTGCCAGGTGTCTGCCAAGGTTACTCACAGGCACGCCCTTCCCGCCTTCAGTCTTCGCTTGAGCTATTTACGCGCCCTTTCTTCCGACTCAAGATTTGCCCGCGTACTTTCTCTAAAAGGACTCTTTTAGAATGGGATGCATAGAAAGAACACCTTTGCTCGAAGGTCACTGTCTGTTCTAAAAGCAAATTATTTGGAATTTTTAAGAAGGAGGAAACGATTATGTGGGCATCCATTGCCTAAATATACGCTGAACTTAAGTATACTTCTAGAAGTAATAAGTACACAAGTTGTCATTGGAAGTTTGTTTGGTTGAAGTGTATCTAAATGTTTTTTAGTTCTGGAATAAATTACTTATTCATCATAGTTGCATTTGTTTATTTGAACAATAAATAATCACATTAATAATAAAATATCTGGTTGTAGCTAAGAACATTCTCAATGTAAATATTTTGACTTATAAAACAGCGACTTGGTTTCGCTAAGATAAAATTAGGTAGGTGGGACTGAATCGTATACAATTATAAATTATTTTTTTTTAAATTAAACAGAAGTTTATATTTACTACATAATTAGTTATAAGGCAGTTGTGAAAGGCATGTTATGTAAAACAGAGTATAGGACCACAAAATGTGCGTAACATTCTAAGTCTAGTACAAAAAAATTGCCTAAATAAGTCTAAATAAGCCTAAAAAGCCACATCAAGTCACAAGCCTTGAGTTGTATGAAACGTTTCAGAAATACACTTTATGGATTCTTCTTCAAGAATACCTCAAAATGTCCATTACTCAGTATGGAGCCACGATCAATATGTAGTTAAAAATAGGGTAAGAGTATATTATTTGATAACATCATTCACTAATGGCACAGAATTACCGATAACCATTGTAATTCTATTCGCGTAGTTCAACGAACAAATAAACTAACAATAACTTCAAGTGATACTTCTGCAAAACGATATAAAATAGGAACAGGCAGATTATTTCTTAAAACTACCCACCTTGACGTGAGGAAGCAACTCTTATTTTCTCCCACAAAGACGAGAATTACTTTTCTGTTTTTACACAGCGAATATGTGCTTTGCATCTTGTGACGCCCAAGGCTTTGTAGTCTTATAAAGAGAAGTTGTGTAGAGACGGTTCTTGCACAACCAATTTTGAAGAGAGAAAAGCATTTTTAGTAGCCTTTGTGTACCTCCTTTTCATATTTTAGCAAAATAAAGAACAATATGAACATTTTGTAAGCAGATATTTTAGAACGTTTATATTGTAAAAATGTTGTAAGTATTGTTATGGATTAATCGGGTGCGTATGGATTATGTGAACAATGTGACGTATTGTCCAGAACGCCGAACTTTAGTTACTAGTTAGTATGTGATAGAATCATGAGAAATGGAGAACCAAGTTTTGCGTTTTACAGTTTGTTCCAAATAGAATTTTGACGTTGCAGCTCAAGTAAATACTAGCAAAATATTTAGAGATATATCCCCATCTTGGCTATGGGTGGGTCAAAAGAAGATTTTGCATACTTTAAAACGAAAAAAAATTATACCCTCCTTTTTAACTTGAGGTTCGGTACCTATATGTTAAACATAATGTTCCTTTTCTCAAGAACCATGGCAACTATGTTAGTGAAAATGTTGTGTGTTGTTTCTAGTAGCCGTGGTAACACTTAACACAGGGATATCCAAATATTTACTATTTAAGTTATTTTTTAAACTTTTTTCCTGGTCATATCCTATAAAGTAAAGTACCTATAAAAATTATAAAAACCCAATAGCAATCCCTGTGTTAAATGTACTGTTATATTGTATAAATAACAGTGAATATTTCAAGGCTCTTCTTGAACAGTTTCTGAGGAACGATTCATTTCATGTAATCATTTGAACTTCATGTAAACAAAGAACGATTTTAATCCAAAGTTTCCTTTCCATATTCAATTGAGAACATTTCAGCGAGAATATGTTGTTGTCGAAATCTCTTAAAAAGGTAATATTTACATAAGGGAATTCGAAAGCAATAACCCCCCTGGTTTTTTCACACGTACGTTGTACTAAAATGTTTGACCAAAGCATGTTTGATAATTGGTCAACTCTCTGGTGATCACCAATTTTCAAAGTGAATTTCCTTCTTACTGGCACATTTATTTAAAATAGTATGCTAAGCATCAACGAACAGATTTGAAACAAGGAAGAGAAAAGATAGAATTACATTACTGTAATTCTTTTGTCACTCACTAAGTCCTAAGGCATAGCATTTTATGTAATATTACTATCAATGTGTTTAGTCTACAATTTATTTTACAACAACGGTTCCAATGATTCTATTTTGACAGTTGTTGATGGAAATAGGTGGAAATGTCGTCTACAAGGATATGTCCGAGGTTGAGGATTAACACACAACACCCTAATCCTGCAATCACCTTAGGCCTAGTTTCTGTCTAGTAGCTACACCCCACATTTCAGTGGGCAAAATTATACAGTAAAATAACCACATTTACTAAACTAGAGTCAGTAAAAATCACAAATATTTATAGAATTATTTCGAATTAATGTACTATTTCAACATTCAACACAATAAAGAAATTGCTAGACGTATAATTGTATAATTTTTCCTAGTTCTATGTATTAATTTATTATTAGGGTAATTGTTTGAACTTGGATAGGTTACCATGAAACGATCTATAACCAGTCACTTCGTTTTAAACAAACACAAATTTGTGTGCGATAACTCACAATAATTGGTGTTCAAGTAGGCCAATCAGAGGAGCCTGTTTCACACCGTTAACGCCTGCAATTCATCCGCATCCGGAACACTTTGAACCTTCAATAGTATAAAGAACACCTTTAATGAGGTTTCTATTCTGTATAACCTTTTACGAAAGACAGGCATTAAACGGGTGGGCATTAATTGCGCCCACTGATCTGAGTCAGGTAGTCGGGTACACGTCGGGTATTCCTGAATTGCGCCAACTACTCCAGGGAGCCACCCGATACGTTCATTAACTGCACCCTCTATGACAGTATAATTGAGTAAGCTATGTTAGGTTGGGTTTGGTTTGGTTAGCTTAGGTTAGGGTTAGAATAGATTAGGTTAGGTTAGGGTAGGTTAGGATGGCATGTAAACAAGGACATTTCTCTGCCGGCAACTCACCCCTACCTGGCTTGGACTTGAGCGCAGCTAAGGAACATTTTTTGGGACCCTTTAAGGGCTTAGTGCAATTAAGGATCTTTTGGGCGCAATTAATGCACAACCCATTTAGCTGTCGGCAATGATATTGAACAATGATGGGCTAAATTAGGAATTCTGAATTAGAAATGACCAAACATAACCACGCGATCCTAGATGACAGCTTAATTGAAACTTGCAACTATGGAATATGGAGCACAGATTGAGAACTGTCTTATTGACGTGTTATAGAGATTAGGTAGACATAGTTGGTTTTCATTTTCATTTTCATTTTTCATAGCACATATAAAATTTTAATAAAATCAAGAATTACATGTTATTTAATTTGATTAATGTCAAACTATTCAGGTTAGGAAATAATTAATAATATACATTTTGTATAAAGATGCAATTGATACCTGGGACTTCTAAATAGGCGTAGGCTGAATATAATTGGATCGTTGTCTGTTCTATATTGTGGGTTTTATACCTATGTAAATACATTTACGGTATTCATTTATGACGCATTAATAGTTTTTAAAAAAATTTCGCTCAAACGGTAGAGTGATACCGTTTGTTTTTATCTTTAACAAACCGTAAAGAAACATTCTGTGCTTCAAAACCATTTTTACGGATACCACCAAATAACCTTTATAGTGACCGTAATATAAATGCCCCTTCTGTATTTAGATTATCAACCCGCCAACTGTTCGAGACACAGGATATTCACTGAAGAACTTCGCGAACATTTTAGTTCGAAGCTTTCGAGTTATAAAGCAATCACTTCTCACCATATGTTGGCAGAATCGCTCTGCGGAAATTAAACAAACGTTTCGTGTTTATTTTAATTTTGCTGACTTTTCCAGTAGGTTTTATCTCGTCTCATGTTTATGACAGAAGAGTTAGGGGGATTAAAACCCAGTTTCGTTAAACATGGAATTAATTTAGAACAGTAACGTCGATATTTTACTTTTGTTGCGTTATATCCTTGACTGAATAAGTGAATAGGTTATATACCTATTTCTTAATACTATATACTTCGCTCTCTAAATCAATACTAGTGAAAAGCTCGGGTTTATTACTGATAAAATATCCACAATTTATCTCATTATTAGTAACATGATATTATATAAAATTGTATATTTCTGATACGAAATTCTTATATATTTCACCAATACTGTTTCCAAGCGTTATCACATGTTCTCTGTATACAAGTAACGGTAGTTCCCGGCTTAACATGTCTTCGTTATATTACGTCAGCTTAAACACAAGCAATTCGGTTTCTTCTCATTAAATATTACAGTATACCAAACGTCCAAACCTTGTATATTGTGCTTTCCCTCGCATTTGCAGGCAAATATTCTTCTACCCACGACATAGAATTAATAATTCTTCTTACAATTGATTGAGATACATATAATTCTTAAGGAAATACTTACTTTCTCAGTAGAAACTTGTAATACTGTAACAATGTTCATTTAAAATTTCATTGGGGACTATTTTTATTTGTGTTTTGACAACCAAACAAGTGCCTTTCTATTCACTCTGGTTTTCCAGCTATAGCTGGGCATTTGTACTAAATACTTTTATCCTCTAGATATTTCTTCATCTGATGAGCCGATTAGGGATTCTGATTCCAAATCCCAAAATCTTTTTGCGCGACTGAAATGTTCGCGCTTCGATGTTGTGTTTCAAATAATATATTATGTTCATATCATTTTACCCTGTCTTGGCTAATGAAGTCATAATCAGCTGGGAAGTACTAATCTATGTCAACTATTAAATATGAAAGGACTCAGTATATAATTAAGTAAGTATTCGATTGAGTGACTGAGTGTCAAAATTACTTTCTATGGAATTTGGAGGCAGTCACTTTGAATCTAAGAGTGATTCTATCGTCTGGATCTAGTTGGTACTGTATTTTTTTTATTAACTATCAATTGATGAAGCATTCTAACAACAAGTTGACCGGTAGTTGTTTGAAATACATCCGATATAAGGAATGTCGGTTTGTAATTTAGGATGGAAAAATAATAATTTATCAGGTCTAGGGTACTGATGATAACAAAAATATACAAAATCAATTCGACTATTAAGTACATACAAAATTGATCATCAGATATTTCAGGTCATATTTTGATAAGTAATACTTCCAGAGCACCACTTTACATTTATCATTTAGGTTGTGCATTTTAAATTCAAACATCCATTTAAAAGGGAAGAAGACAAATCACTCGGATGCATTGTTATGGATAAATAAAAAAAACTGTTAACATTATAAAACAATAAATGTTTATCTTAAATTAACGGTTAGTGAAAATTGAAAACTTAAGTGTAAAATTTGCAAACCAAAATAGAAACTCAATGTAGGGCTACACTGATGTTTTAAATTAGCGAAATATCGTATCAGTCAAACAAAGCTGAAACTGTAAATAAGATTTGTTTTGTGTTTAGTTCTTCGACAGATCAAACGCTTCGGTATATCTCTGTAAATTAAATGTCTCTAGAATTATATTAGCTCTAATGTATAATATAAGTTGGTTTTACGATTTTTGTGCTTTGAGATTCGCTCTTTTTCGATCTTTTTCTTTGAGCCATAATTATATTTTACATAAAAGGTGATTTATAACTGAAATCGTATAAAATATACCTCCATGACCTTTTCAGCTTATTTAGTAATTTATTTATATTTTTAGGTTGTGTTAGAGCTATTTAGCGTTTAATTGGGTTATCAAATAAAAGGCTTAAACAATTGCCAACCTCCCATAGTGTTCTAGTACAATGTATAGTTGTTTTAGATTACTCTCTATCCATCTCATCCCACCCAAAAAGTAATAAAAATTTAGTATTATTGGAAGAATATTAGGAAAATCGACCTAACAAATTCGGACTAAATAGAAATTTTGCACAGTTGTTAAGAAAGCCAAGTTGATGAAAATGTCAAAAGTCCCCATAAATCCTGGCTGTGCTTCAGCCGCCATGCTGGAAAATGGCGGCCAATTTTCACTTTTTTGACAATATTTCACAAACTATTGGTATTAGAGAATTTTTGTAAACGTAAAAGTTAAAGAACACCTAAAAATACATCTTTTTTATATTACAAGGTTTGCTCTATCTCTAACGGTTATTGATATAAATAATAAAAAATAGTATTAAATTTAAAATTCCCATGTTATTCTTATGAAGGAAAAGAAAATTGTTGCAGTTTGCTTATTTATGGATATCCCAAGTACGTACACGTATTTCATACATCCCTTTCTAGTATTTGAATCAACCATTTTCTAAAACTAGGGTGTCCTTATCTTCTGATCCCAATCGTACAAATGCCTTTTAGAAAGTAATTTTCACTTTGGTCATATAATACTTGCCTATGGCTCATCCTTATACTAGGCTGATATCTTTGTTTTGAAATATACAAGTTTATTTTATATAGTACAATTACAAAGTTTTTGATACTGTCTACTATGCCTGTGGCATTTTCAAATTATCGGAAGCGGTCCAAAATCCATAAAAATTTTCTGGATTCGCCGGGATCGAACTGGTCTCCCTTGCACGGAGGACTGAGACGGTACAACTATAGCAACACAATCCCCATTACACATTTTAAATATTTTTTTTGCTTTTCTAAAACAAAATTATAGAACGATGCAATTAGTGCCCTTGGTTTACCAGTCTAGTCCGATGGACCAGTAATATTCGAAGCATTTTAAATTTATCGTGGAAAGTATTAATATTGTTTGGCTGTTCAAAACATAAAAACAAAAGGAATCCAATGGAGAAAAGACTGAGATAGTAGCAGAGCAATATCCGCTCGGCGTCTCAGAATTCCACAGTTCTGCTCGCCCAGCTTCATTTATTGGAAATTTACTTCCAGCCTCTACTCTGAAACTCATGTTTTTCTATTGGTTGCTTATTTAAAATTCTAGCAAATTATATTATAAATATTATATTTATGTTAAGCCAACTATCTCACACCAATAAAAAATATAAAGCAAATTTGTAATCACGGGAGCACTAAAAAAATATATAAAAATGTATATCTCCTTCTTTAAAAATAGACTACCATTACTTTTTCATTTCATACTACATCTTAATTTTTATAAAAATAGTCTTTTTGTTTCGGTCGGGTCTGTTCATAGACGTTTAAAATCCACAACGCAAAATGCTGTACATAACATGACAGCTAAACGAGTTTAAATTATTTATTGGACATTAAATTTTATATTGTTGAATATATGTTGAATACATTAAAAACAAAGATTTTTAATAAGCAACCACTTAAAATATAAATAATTTACAACGTCTTTTATCGTGATTTCAAATGCCTCTGTTTCTCGATATCACTAAATACTCTCATTTATACATATCCCTGTCAATTAATGACTGGGCTTTGTCAGTCAAGGATTTATTTTGATGAAAGCCAGATTAAAATTTAACGTTATTGATTAAAAACAATTCCATTTATGATTTGAAGCACAACATCATATCGTATGATATTTTATTTTATATTATTTTACTTTTATGTTTCATAGAAGGTGGCTACAATTTGAGCTTGTATTAGTAGAAATTTACTTTACAGTTCATACTATCGAAATGGAAACAAACAATTTTTACATCTAAATGTTTTTTTGGTTTTGACTGACATCTCTCAACTCTTACTCCCAGGGCCATTAATATCGGAGGTGATATTCAGCCGCACCAACAAATTTCCGACACGTTACCTCTGCGGTGGAGGACACCGCCTAAATTCTCTCCATGTCTGCCTTCACTACCTCTGCATAAATCTCCATGGGGGTCACCTTTTTCCCCTTTAATACTTTTTATACTTATATTTTATTACATGCCCTGCCCATCTGATTCTTAGACACTTCTCCAATTACATTAAGTTACAAGTGTATCCGTGCTGTTTTAAAGTTCCCTTTTATTGTATCTTCTTCTCTAATTTCCTTGTTCGCATTATAGGTCAATAGATATTTTGTAGTACTTTATTTTCAAATACTAGGTATGAGTTTCTTTTTATATTTTTCATATTTCTGATCCATACGGGATAACTGGACTATATTTTTTTGTAAATTTACTTTAGCTTTGTCAACAAATGAATGAAAGAAATTTATTACATGTGTGGAAACATATGTGTGTGCTAAAACTATTCGATATTGTATCTCTAGTTAATCAATATTTTTATTTGATATCATTATATATAGTGGTTTATTTACATTTAATTTTCCTCCCAGCTCAAAAATAGTTGCATCTACAAACCATGATTTTGACGCTGGTTGCGCCATGACCATGTAGTGATAACGACACAAATAGCGTCGAAACCATGGTTGTAGATACAACTAGTATTGAGCTGGGACGAAAAATTAGGTAAATAAACCACTATATATATATATATATATATATATATATATATATATTTGTCTTGCCAGTTCAGGTTCAAACCACAACAATGAATGATCTTATTATCAGTAGATATTTTAAAATGTCGACACTATACATAAATTCCCTCAATTTATGTTCGTGTATATTATCATGGTTTCTCGAAAGGTGCATGTACATCTCTTATATAGTTAAATCATATGTCCAGCTATTGTCTAGTTTCAATAATATTACATGAAATAATATGAACATCAAATTGAGTCAAACCATGAAAATATCAGGCCGAAAGCCTGTAAAAGTTAAAATGAAAAGAAATACGCAAAGAGTGTTTCCTAGTATCAGTGAGTCGTCCCGAGATTCAATGTCAGTCAGCAGTCAAGAAAGGCCAGCTTGAGTAGGTTTATTAGGAGTACGACCTCTAAACGGAATCCATTCCTCCATTTCATTCCTCGTACTCACGAACTGTCCGCGTTAACAAGGAGTAATTGATTTTAGTGAGGCTTCCTCGGCAGCTTACGTAACCGTAACTGGATACTCCACGGCGACTGCAACTAACTGTGGCAGTGACTGAACGACAGAAACTGTGGCAGTGACTGAACCACAGAAACTGCGGCAGTGACTGAACCACAGAAACTGTGGTAGTTACTGAACCACAGAAACTGTGGCAGTGACTGAACCACAGAAACTGTGGCAGTGAATGAACCACAGAAACCGTGGCAGTGACTGAACCACAGAAACTGTGGCAGTGACTGAACGACAGAAACTGTGGCAGTGACTGAACCACAGAAACTGTGGCAGTGACTAAACCACAGAAACTGTGGCAGTGACTGAACCACAGAAACTGTGGCAGTGACTGAACCACAGAAACTGTGGCTGTGAATAAACCACAGAAACTGTGGTAGTGACTGAACCACAGAAACTGTGGCAGTGACTGAACGACAGAAACTGTGGCAGTGACTGAACCATAGAAACTGTGGCTGTGAATAAACCACAGAAACTGTGGCAGTGACTGAACCACAGAAACTGTGGCAGTGACTGAACCACAGAAACTGTGGCAGTGACTGAACCACAGAAACTGTGGCAGTGACTGGACCACAGAAACTGTGGCTGTGAATAAACCACAGAAACTGTAATACGGATCTAAGTATTATAGATCTAAGTTATATATATTTAATTTCAAAAAAACAATTGCAACAGACGTCGCGTCATAAATATTACACATTAAATTCAATGGCATTGTATCTAAGTATTTAAGTCTGTACATCCACACCCTTTGCAGACAATTTTTTAAAAGACACATGATGATTGAGGCTACCTGCATCTAATAACTTTACAGATTATGAGTTTGCACATTTAACATGTGTTGCATTTTTAACAATAGTTAGCGAATCTGGAAATTTTGAGAAACAAAGTTTCCAGTCGCTTGATTATAACGATACTACACAAGTTCCAATCCGAAGGGATGGAGTCTGCTTTCGTCAAACAGTTATTGTTTATCAAATGTAAGCCCCTGAGCGCGGTTTCGTTTATTTAATGCGTGCGATTGTTGTTTTAATTTGTGTTGTTTGCAATCAGTTGGGCTCGCCTCGAATCTCGGATAACCCTGCGACTTTAATGGCTCTTTCTAATTAGTTTGTAAAATGATTTCGAATCAAAGTTGATTTATATATTATGGTTTTTATAGTTTGTTCGCAATGGAATTTGATTGAGTGTATACGTTACTTGAACTGGAAAGGTAATTGTTTATTATCTCAACTTCGTAATTAGTTATGCGTGTGAACTGATTAAATCAGCTACGAAATGGTTAAAATATTAATTCTTGATAAATTATTGATAATTGTATTTAATTTGCCAAAAGATGGAAACTTTGCCAAAAAAGCTATGCAACTCTAGACAAATTAAATTCTTAGACTTTGTCATCGAGCAATCTTTTTTTATTTTTTATCATTTCCGTTCCAACCAAAAGTTTGTATGTATCTGTACATTTCGCTGTGGATCCCTGATTGAGTAATGCCTCAATGACTCTGTACTGACAAAATAATGGTTTGTGACGAAAGTGCTATTTACAGATTCATCGTCGTGTGTAGAGAGTAAACCATCAACAATTGTGTCATGAGTGTTCTAATAAGTCCCACACATGTAGTGCTATCATATTTTATTCAGAATTCCATTGGTGTTTATGAAGTCATTAATGAGGAAATTAATACTCTTTGATGCTTTTAAGTTTCCGCAGTCAGACGTATATCTACAAGTGTTTACTTGTACAATCATTACTTTTAATAAAATACAAATAAAATTGCATGTATTATAATAATCCAACGTTTCTCAGTGCAAGCTTATTTTCAGAACAACTTCCGTTTCAAACTAATACAATAATAACTGTTATGCTTGAATAAAAAAAAAAAAAAAAAAAAAAAAAAAAAAAACTGAACAATTACAAAACTAACTGTCACCTAATTGAATAGATTTCTGTGACCTTTATCTAAAAGGTAAGCATACGTTTTGAGGCCAGGGGGGATTATGTGCTCGTTTGGGGGAGGTCGTTTTACAACTGGACCCAAGTACGAGATGCTCCTCCTCCCTTTTGCTCTATATTTCCTTTATAGAAGGGTTTCTCTATATTTTAGTCTCTGAGAAGCCTTCTTGCTTATATTTTATACATTTAAACTACGTATTAAAATAGTAATTTGTCACTTTTCAGTTTTCGTAAAAAAAACTTGAACCTTCATTTTTACTGTGGAATCTAAAAGTATTTTGGCTCGAAACTCTTAATTTTCATCAATAGTTTATAGTTACAGTCTGGGTGCTTTGAAATTGACAAATACTATTTCCGTTACTCGTGGATGGACAGTTAGTTGGTTAGTTAGTTAGTTAGTTGTATATGTTGAGTTTACCTAGAGTATCAGTAAAGGGAGTGGCTCTAGTCTATGGACAGGCAAGTATCGATTCAGCTATTTTTCTTTACTTTATCACTCTAGCAATCCTTCCTCTATGATCAGGAAAAACGTTCTACCCAACTTTAAAGAGCAGCCTCTACGTAATAAGAAGAATGTAAAAATCGCAGGTTTTTATGTGTAAAAGGAAATCAGACCCATCCTTGAAAACCTTATATTCATGACTACTCATGGCACTAACACTGTAAGTTGGTTTTATGGGATGAAAATAATGATACCGGCACCGTGCGACTTAAAACCTCGTAGAGCAGAATTAATTATTTGTTTTAAATATCCATGCCGCCTGTGTTGGGTACCAAGTGTACTGGTTTTATACACCCCCGCCCCCGGGAGGATAAGATTTACCGACGTGACTCGAGAACAGAGCCATTAGCAAGCCAAGTGAAAGTGTACAACTTATTTATTTGGATTTTTATTACTAAAAATAATTGTCAAATCAATACTTAACCTGAGCAAAAGTATAAGATATCGTTGTTGATTTTACGCACGCAATAAATGCCAGCACGACACACCGCAATATTAAATGACACAGGGTGAAGGCTTGTCATAATATACGTCAAATATCGAGAATCCAAGAAAACAATATCGGCAGTTAGGCGGATAATCTATGCAAAACGTCAGGTTCGACGGAATAACTATTACCCCCACCACAGCTGACCTACAGACTAACCAAATTTCAAATTGCCTTATTTGATTTTCACTAAAACATTACCTTAAAATGTCAGACTAATTCCATTTTAGCGAATTTCCCTATAGGGAAGTAGCTATTACCGTAGGGGGCAAGTAGTGGTGAACCCAGAAAGATAAGTCACTTTAGGCGTTTTTTCCCATAAGAATAACATGGGGATCATTTTTTGGCCACCAAAACCAAAAATCCTGATCTTTGCTCACATATCCCTATAAAATTGTCAAACCTTATTTCTTACTTATTTCCCATAAATATATTCGATATTAAGCTAAAAAAGCTATTTCTTATATTTATTGACCCTTACAAGTGTAAATGTAGAGTAGTGGTGAACCCACAATATGACATCACTTTAGGCACGTTTTCCCCATAAGAATAACATGGTGAGCTTTTTTTGACCACTTTTTTAAAAATCCAGCTCTTGGCCTATACAAGCCTATATAAATGTTCAATACCATTGTACAACTCCATTACTATTTCAAATCCACATCCATTCACATGTATATTCTCAAAATCGATCGAGGTTTGTACGCGAACTCGGGCGCGCTCCCGGCTCATGGCGCGCTCCCTTGGACATCCTTAGTGGAAATCCATGAATTCTGGCTACTTGGGAACCCAAGCCATTTGACATATAATAAATCACCTTTTCTCCTAATAACCTTTTCTATCAAATACATGTCTTTATATTTGGTCTTTAACAATTCCTCTGTATAGAAGCCTCCCCTGATTATATTACCATTTTCATCTTTCAAGATATAAGTCACAGGCTTTGTATTCTTTACTTCTGCTATTGTAAATAGCTCCCCTGTCCAATTCGGGGTATATCCTTTACTAAAAACATGTTTATACTTGGAAATTCTCACACTATCACCTACCTTATATCTTGGCTTTTTAACTTGCACTACTTTAGAAGTCAACCTCTCATGAACATATTTACTGTTCTTAATATTCACTTGGTTAGGCTTCATTCCTATAGATCTATGCACCTTATTATTATATTTTCGAATTAACTTTGGAAGTAAATCCAACCATTTATAACTCCCCTGAGCACTAAATTCCCTATATAACCAATTCTTTAAAGTTCTCTGAAACCTCTCCACAATTGCAGCCTTAGTTGTAGAAAATGTGTGATAGTGATTAATATTTAATTGTTTCATTAGTTTGCTAAAATATTGATTAAAAAATTCTTTTCCATTGTCAGATTGAATGTTTTTAACCCCCTTTGGTAGAATGGTTTTAATGGCTTCTGTAACCACCAAACCCGTCTTATTCTTTAGCGGAGCAGCATAAGCTTTTTTAGAAAATGTATCTATTAAAGTTAAAATATATTTATTGCCAGAATTCTCTCTAGCATAGTTTTGCATATCAATTAAATCTATTTGTACAGTTTCGTTTATACCTAATACTTTAAAAGACCTTCTAATGAAATTCTTTCTTGCAGGCTTATGAAGTTCGTATGCAATTTCATTCATTTTTTATAACATCATTCTTTCCTTGTACTGTAAATATATTACCATTAGCCCCAATCAATAGATTATCTTCCATTCTTTTAAATACATAGTTTTCTGGTATATATGGTCTATTATCTATATACTTAAATCCGCTCAAAGATGTAGGGTCGGCAACTAATAAATCAGGATTGTATTCCATCAAATTAAATTTTCTTCCTGCATATACAAATTTTGATCCATCATAATACATAGCTTGTGACATCAAACAAATATCATCTAAATATTCCCCCATCGGTAGATTTCTTATATATTGTTTTTTGGCATCCCAACATTTTTCTTTTTTATCAAAAGTTATAGTCTGTTCTTTTGTAACACAGTCAGTGTCATCAATGGCAGGTTTAACACATACTAACCTTTTATTATTAAAATCCCAATAGCCTGCTTCCATTTTTGGAACTTGTGAAACATTCACAGCATCCTTACTATCTGTACCTTCTATCAAATTGCTAAGTTTCTGTTTCTTAGCATTCCAAACACCATTCTCTGATTCTAAAAATTCATAATTATTATCGTCTTGTACAAATTTACCATCTTCTTTTCGTATTAAAGTCTGTTGTAAAGTGGGCACATCATTTAAACTTTCACCCTTTTCTACATTAGTAATTTTCCGTTTCTTAGCATTCCAAACACCATTCTCTGATTCTAAAAATTCATAATTTTTATTGTCTTGTACAAATGTACCACCATCTGTTCGTATTAAAGTCTGTTGTAAAGTGGGCACATCATCTAAACTTTCACCCTTTTCCACATTAGTAATTTTCTGTTTTTTAGCATTCCAATTTTTATTCTTAGATTCTAAAAACTCATATTTAGTTTTACCTTGTAAAAATACATCACCTTTTCTAGTTAATGTCTGACCCAAAGTTGATACATCATCTACAAACTCCCCATCTTTAACATTACCAATTTTACGGTTTAAACAATTCCAACTATCGTCTTGTAAATTTAAAGTAGGTTCATTACTAGCCCTGGGTTCTGTAGGCTTATTATATGGATTATATAAACGATAAAATTTATCTATAAACATATTTTTATTTAATAAATAATTCCACTTTCTCTTAATTCCTCAATAATGGAATCTATTTCATTATCCACTCCTGAGTTACCGGCTTCGCGACTTAGCCAAAGAAGTCTTAACCTATCTACAAGCTCATTAGGATCATCCCAATAAATATAGTCTATTTTATTACCAGTCACTTGTCTCAAACCTTCACCAACAGATTTAAAAAGAGGTTTAATTATATTAAGATATTTAGTATGTCTATTACTTGAAATTGGTGCACCATCTTTGTAACTCTTTAAATGTCCATTTGTGGCTTCCAAAATCTCTTTATAATTTTGCAAATCAACCTGAGTATAATCCTCAGGTTGATTTGCAAAATTATAAAGAGATTTTGGAAGCCACAAATGGACATTTAAAGAGTTACAAAGATGGTGCACCAATTTCAAGTAATAGACATACTAAATATCTTAATATAATTAAACCTCTTTTTAAATCTGTTGGTGAAGGTTTGAGACAAGTGACTGGTAATAAAATAGACTATATTTATTGGGATGATCCTAATGAGCTTGTAGATAGGTTAAGACTTCTTTGGCTAAGTCGCGAAGCCGGTAACTCAGGAGTGGATAATGAAATAGATTCCATTATTGAGGAATTAAGAGAAAGTGGAATTATTTATTAAATAAAAATATGTTTATAGATAAATTTTATCGTTTATATAATCCATATAATAAGCCTACAGAACCCAGGGCTAGTAATGAACCTACTTTAAATTTACAAGACGATAGTTGGAATTGTTTAAACCGTAAAATTGGTAATGTTAAAGATGGGGAGTTTGTAGATGATGTATCAACTTTGGGTCAGACATTAACTAGAAAAGGTGATGTATTTTTACAAGGTAAAACTAAATATGAGTTTTTAGAATCTAAGAATAAAAATTGGAATGCTAAAAAACAGAAAATTACTAATGTGGAAAAGGGTGAAAGTTTAGATGATGTGCCCACTTTACAACAGACTTTAATACGAACAGATGGTGGTACATTTGTACAAGACAATAAAAATTATGAATTTTTAGAATCAGAGAATGGTGTTTGGAATGCTAAGAAACGGAAAATTACTAATGTAGAAAAGGGTGAAAGTTTAAATGATGTGCCCACTTTACAACAGACTTTAATACGAAAAGAAGATGGTAAATTTGTACAAGACGATAATAATTATGAATTTTTAGAATCAGAGAATGGTGTTTGGAATGCTAAGAAACAGAAACTTAGCAATTTGATAGAAGGTACAGATAGTAAGGATGCTGTGAATGTTTCACAAGTTCCAAAAATGGAAGCAGGCTATTGGGATTTTAATAATAAAAGGTTAGTATGTGTTAAACCTGCCATTGATGACACTGACTGTGTTACAAAAGAACAGACTATAACTTTTGATAAAAAAGAAAAATGTTGGGATGCCAAAAAACAATATATAAGAAATCTACCGATGGGGGAATATTTAGATGATATTTGTTTGATGTCACAAGCTATGTATTATGATGGATCAAAATTTGTATATGCAGGAAGAAAATTTAATTTGATGGAATACAATCCTGATTTATTAGTTGCCGACCCTACATCTTTGAGCGGATTTAAGTATATAGATAATAGACCATATATACCAGAAAACTATGTATTTAAAAGAATGGAAGATAATCTATTGATTGGGGCTAATGGTAATATATTTACAGTACAAGGAAAGAATGATGTTATAAAAAATGAATGAAATTGCATACGAACTTCATAAGCCTGCAAGAAAGAATTTCATTAGAAGGTCTTTTAAAGTATTAGGTATAAACGAAACTGTACAAATAGATTTAATTGATATGCAAAACTATGCTAGAGAGAATTCTGGCAATAAATATATTTTAACTTTAATAGATACATTTTCTAAAAAAGCTTATGCTGCTCCGCTAAAGAATAAGACGGGTTTGGTGGTTACAGAAGCCATTAAAACCATTCTACCAAAGGGGGTTAAAAACATTCAATCTGACAATGGAAAAGAATTTTTTAATCAATATTTTAGCAAACTAATGAAACAATTAAATATTAATCACTATCACACATTTTCTACAACTAAGGCTGCAATTGTGGAGAGGTTTCAGAGAACTTTAAAGAATTGGTTATATAGGGAATTTAGTGCTCAGGGGAGTTATAAATGGTTGGATTTACTTCCAAAGTTAATTCGAAAATATAATAATAAGGTGCATAGATCTATAGGAATGAAGCCTAACCAAGTGAATATTAAGAACAGTAAATATGTTCATGAGAGGTTGACTTCTAAAGTAGTGCAAGTTAAAAAGCCAAGATATAAGGTAGGTGATAGTGTGAGAATTTCCAAGTATAAACATGTTTTTAGTACAGGATATACCCCGAATTGGACAGGGGAGCTATTTACAATAGCAGAAGTAAAGAATACAAAGCCTGTGACTTATATCTTGAAAGATGAAAATGGTAATATAATCAGGGGAGGCTTCTATACAGAGGAATTGTTAAAGACCAAATATAAAGACATGTATTTGATAGAAAAGGTTATTAGGAGAAAAGGTGATTTATTATATGTCAAATGGCTTGGGTTCCCAAGTAGCCAGAATTCATGGATTTCCACTAAGGATGTCCAAGGGAGCGCGCCATGAGCCGGGAGCGCGCCCGAGTTCGCGTACAAACCTCGATCGATTTTGAGAATATACATGTGAATGGATGTGGATTTGAAATAGTAATGGAGTTGTACAATGGTATTGAACATTTATATAGGCTTGTATAGGCCAAGAGCTGGATTTTTAAAAAAGTGGTCAAAAAAAGCTCACCATGTTATTCTTATGGGGAAAACGTGCCTAAAGTGATGTCATATTGTGGGTTCACCACTACTCTACATTTACACTTGTAAGGGTCAATAAATATAAGAAATAGCTTTTTTAGCTTAATATCGAATATATTTATGGGAAATAAGTAAGAAATAAGGTTTGACAATTTTATAGGGATATGTGAGCAAAGATCAGGATTTTTGGTTTTGGTGGCCAAAAAATGATCCCCATGTTATTCTTATGGGAAAAAACGCCTAAAGTGACTTATCTTTCTGGGTTCACCACTACTGGGGCACGGTAAGATCTTGGCCCGGGAACGTTTTCCTTTTTCATTTTGATGTGCACAGAATCCGAAAACACCATTCATTCAAATATATATATACGTCCGTGAACGAGATACATTGAGTAATGTTTGACCGATTTTGATAACATTTGGTTTAAAGGTGTACATGAACATGTGTTTTGTTTCCGTCACAGTAAAACACGCAATAACGATGCCTACAGAGCAGCTGTTTTATGTGTGGGGAATGGTCGGAAAGGGGGGATTATTAAATTATTACCCCTTCACCTTGCTCTACCACCCTGTTGAAGGGTTTCTCTTTTACGTAACGTTGCTTTTGGCACTATCGATAAATACCAAAACTAAACTCACTTAAAATAGTTTGCATTTCTGGCATGATATTTATAAGATACTTATAAATAGTCAAAATATAAACTCAAAATCTAAAATTTTGTTGAAGTTTGTGTAAAATAAAACTCAATGTGTGTACATAAGAATTTTAAGAAGTGGAAACGGTATGTTGTTTTTTAATATCCAAGCATCCTTAAAATATTATTAAGTAAATCCATTGAACACCATATCTCATATGGATTTCAAGTTATTTTACCATGGCGGGAGTTATAAACTGGTAAACTAAAACTTGAGAAAATGAAATACGTTATAGGTGATTCATTTAGGAAACTATTGCACAAAGTTATCCCTACCAGACTCCAGACACATTTAAGGGTGGAAAACCTTGCAATTACTACATTAGAGCGTAACGTGCATAATTGCTGTTCAAGCCGAGCAATTTATGTTACCCAAACCAGATCAAACTTACGGTTGAAATATAATGAAACGCATTTTGACTTTTAGTTTTTCTGCAAATGTTTTTAAACGACATGTTGGACCAGTTGTATTTATAAAGTACCGAAATATATATTTCAGCATTTTATTTTTATTGCGGATGATTTTAAACTTGTTTCAAATAAGGTAAATAAAAATTAGAGTATGCAAAAAGGAATAATTTTACATCAGGTTCAGTTATTAAGTCTGACTCTAGTAGTTAACCTAACCTTAACCGAAGGTAATCTTTAACTGTAAAATATAAATTTGCAAGTCATATTCAAGTCAAAACATCTACAGACAAACAAACATTCAGTTGTTTTTCAATGTTTCCACCTATTAGGAAAGTATTTAACGACTATTCACATTATTTTGGTTGATTAAATTGTTTCCATGTATGTGCTAGTAATGGAAACATATTTAAATTTAACAATGATTTAGGATTCCCTGATAACCTTTCTAGTGAATTTCGTACTTGAATACTAAAGATTTAAAGCAATATATCAAACTGAATACAGTAAAGTAATTTATTATGCTGTTTCACCCCGTAAATTTATCAAATATTTTAATCGTGATTATAATAAAATAAAATTATTGATATACTTATATTTTTTGTATAGCTACGACGTAAGATCAACAAATGTTTAAGGGGGTCGGTGAACTATTAGAAATCCCTTTGCTTCCGGATCAATTTAACGGTTCTAGGAGTTTCATCAAAAATGTCAAAGCACGATTTTAAAGTTTCAGTAGAAGATAATCGTCCCATAAAATAAATGAGTTCTATTAAATTAACTATTTACTCTCTATAGTTTGATGGTGATCACTTTTCATTCGAAACTACAATACTGTAGTTCCATACGAGCTTTGGATCACCCCGAAGACGACCGTTCAAACAAACTATCTCTTTATTTGATCTATCCCTCATGGGATTATAACTATTTATTTTTACTGAATGTAATTTTGTATAAAATATAAAAAGAATACATATGAACATAAGTCTAGAAATATACACATTACGCCAAAAATACACAAAATAAAAACCTCAACTTAACTTCAAGTAAAAATTACACTTATTTGAATATAATTAAAAATAATATATTTGTTCGATTGTTGTGAAGCACATTAAATCATCTTCTAAGTAAAACAATTTACCTCACAACGCTTTGCATTTAAAAATCGCCCAAAAACTTTACTTATGTGATATTAATTTAAAGCTACGTAGTCTAAAGTCTAGGTAAACTTTTTATGAAGTTGTAAATACTTGTTGTTTTTAGATATGTGCAAAGTTAGACTACATTATAAATAACCATATTTTAAATATAAACATTCTTAACCAAGCACATAGTTTTCTAGAGGTAATTTTGAAATTTATGACTAAATTGCTATTATTTCAAATTCTCAACTGAAAAAAAGGATCTGTATATTACACATTGTAACCTCTTTGGTTACATTTTAAGTTACCCTCTTGGTACTATTTATTTTATGTTTTGGCGTTATTCATCTACACTTATACTGCAAATATTTTAAGACTGTAAATAAATATAAAGAACTGTTACAATTGGACCGATGACCAGTGTGATTGGACTAACCAATCGTTCTTGTAACATTAACGATATATTTAGACAAGATATCGGGTTTTCTGGCAAAACACTCTACCATATCTATCAGAAAGCATCGTTACCAAAAAAGAAGAGATCCAATATACAGGGTGTTTGGTACTCAGTGTGAAAAAAATTTTTGGTGTAAGTACAAAGTAAATGCAGTATGATGATGCATATAAAATGTCCCAAGTCTAAAAATTAGCTTCCCAAAGAATTATTTTATGTTTTTAAAAAATGACTATGTTTTTAAACTTAATACAGCTATTTCTCAATTACCTGTAAATGGATTTGAGTAGACAATGTCATTTTCGTGTTCTACATTAAATTTTGAATAAGAATAATACAAAATGACAGAGGATCAGTTGTAAAAACTCCATCGTAAATAGATTCAAAGATAAAAATTAAGATGTTTGGTAAAAATTCAAAAAACATTGGTCAATTGCATTAGTTCACACCCTGTATACAAGAAAGTGTCGGAATATGTTAAAAACTGCGCCATTTTATAAGCTTTCCAACCATATGCTACACCATTGAGCTTTCTGTCTGCTTATGTACGCTTTCGTGGTTTGAAGACTACAAAGCATGGCGTCTTTATCATTTAAAACATAGAAAGTCAGCATGTATTAAGCAAAAGTTGTATTTTTGTTTCAGCTTGAACAGTAAAAACAGTAAAAACCTTCCCTGTTTTCTGGCATTCAAACCACTAAAATAAACAAAAAAATATCTAAACCTCAATAGTGTAGCATATGGTTGGAAAGCTTATAAAATGGCGCAGTTTTTAACATATTCCGACACTTTCCTGTATACAGGGTGTGAACAAATGCAATTGACCAATGTTTTTTGCATTTTTATCAGACATCTTAATTTTTATCTTTGAATCTATTTACGATAGAGTTTTTACAACTGATCCTCTGTCATTTTGTATTATTCTTATTCAAAATTTAATGAAGAACACGAAAATGACATTGTCTACTCAAATCCATTTACAGGTAATTGAGAAATAGCTGTATTAAGTTTAAAAACATAGTTATTTTTGAAAAACATAAAATAATTCTTTGGGAAGCTAATTTTTAGACTTGGGACATTTTATATGCATCATCATACTGCATTTACTTTGTACTTACACCAAAAAATTTTTTTCACACTGAGTACCAAACACCCTGTATATTGTAAACTACAGTATATTATGTTCACCGTCTTGTAAATGTTTACAGTAGAAATGTAGATACATTACCAAGGCACGGAGGACGTATTTTGTTATTCATACACTGGACATTTACTTCTATATTGTTTGAAATCATAAAGCGTAATTATTCTTGTACAAAATCAAACAAACCGTTTTTGACAATGAGTATTTAGTACGTGACATTTGCCTCTTGATTCTGTGACAGCAAGGATGTTGGAGGTGCTAGAGTATAATTGAGTTATTATCCTTGCGCTACTCGCCCTTTCAACCACCCTCCAATTCGAGGGTTTCAAACCTGTGTAACGCTTGTTTTCAACCTATGCTTGTTTAATCACCATATTTCCCATTAAGGCCCCTCTTCTAATTGTTTATTGTTTTGAATATTCTGTTTGCTTTATATTTCAATTATCAATTAAATTCCGTATTATAAATTTATGATGAACCGAGTTATGATGAACTAAAGTGCATTATGTGATAGAATAATTCATAATTTGTCAAAAATCTGCATTTTGTAGTAAAAATCGTAGAGTGGAAAGTCATAAATCTGAATTTTAAACCTGATGGATTTTTCTTTAGAAATATTGCACTTTGTACTATTTAATATACTAGTGTACCGGTTGCTCGAATTCGAGCAATTGCTAAGTATTACAGGCGTTATTTTAAATCGAATAACAGTAATAATTTATCATGACTTTAAAAGATTCGACTCAAAGATTATGGAAATACTCAAGATGTAAATAACAGATCGATATAATAAACATTTCTTGTAAATATCTTATCATTTTTCAAAAGCTGATATTTTTTTCTACAAATAGCCTTACTCATAGCCGCATTAGGTTATCCATAATAACAATTATAATAAAAAAAGAAAACATATCTATTTCTTCTCCTTGGTGGTGTTCTATGACTTTCCTATGTTTCCATAATTTGCAAATCGGCTCTTTCAATGATAAATAAGAAATGCAGCACAGTGTTAATTCAGGTTTCTTTTTAGTATATAAAATTATTCAGGCTCTCTCGCTTTTTTCCATTGTAATATTTACGCCAACCCAAATTCAAATGGTAAATATTTCACTTCAACCAAGTCAGTAAATGTTTGTAGCAAACTGTTAAATTAGCAAACTTATTGACTGTTTACAATCAACATATATTCTTCTTCTCATTTTTAATTTATGACAACAGCAGGAGTTTCATAACAATTTTTGTTTCCCATGTTAATCTTATGGAGAAATACGAAACTTTAAAGGGCCCCAGGGCCTCACTCTATAGTTATTTCCCTAAAAAGAAAGTTTTCTGCACAACTTCACGTTACGCTCTTTCCAATGACACCAAGAACATGTCAATCGGTTTAGTAGTTTCGGAGGAGTAATTGTCACAAAAAACCTGATTGCGTATTAAATAAGTATAGATTAGAGAATAGGTTCGAATATATTATCAACCAATGCTGCTAATGTACATTTTATATCATTACTTACATAAACTTTGATCATGTTAACTATTAAGTTAACCTATTTGTTATTAATAAAATCAGCGAGGTAGTATTAACTCAGGAATTTGGTTAGATTTTATGGACTTTTATCTAAATACTTAAAATGCCGAAGGTGTTCAGGAATAACATGCATTGGACGCTTTATACTGTGCAATGGTGAGGCTGTGTCGTGAGTACGCTTCTACGCTTCCCTGATCTGCCGCCGTATACAGTGGGTGGACGCAATCGTCTTGAGGCGATCCAAAGAAGATTTTTGAGACCGGTAGAAGTGCGGCAGGGATACCACCATCGGAAGGGACCAACCGATGTCCTGGCTGAGGAACTGAACATCCAGCCGTTGTGCATGAGATGCAGCATTGCCGATGTTGGTTTCTTGTACAAAGCTTCTGAGGGGTAATAATATGTGGTCTCCAGAGCTGCTATCAGAAATAGACATTAGCATCCAAACCATAACAAGATCGATTAACGATTTACGCTTTACTATTTGGATATCATATCAGTGTACAAGCTATTGTTTATAATTCAACTAACGAAACTTATGTTAAAATTGTTTTTAAGTAAGTTCCTGCACATGGAACTGGTTATGATTTTGGTCCTTAGGTACTAAGGTTCAAATGGTAAACAGCAAACCACCCTATTTAGACCAGTCTATACCAGTCGGAAGAAAACTTCAAATTGTCTTCGGCTGTTCCATGAAGGTGGTGAATCCAAAAGGAGTTGGTTACATCTATGCCATACCTCTATTATGTCTTCGTCTACTACCACAGATGCACAATAAAAATAAAAACAAGAGTTTTGAGTTTTATATTTTCTTACCGCTTAATGTCCTCATAATGGCACGTCATTTAAGCACGATCCTATAAAGACCTCAACCAATAAACTCAAAACTCATTAATTTTAATGGAAACCTTTTTGAAACGATTATACATTTGCAAATTGCAATTTAACGGTACTTAGCTCACTCAACCATGTGGCTCATTTAACAATGTTCCCTCTGACTAAAAGCTTGCCGCAGCTGGCCCATTAAGATTGGCCGTATACTTTTATATTCATAGCCAATGAGAACAATGTGCCTAATAACCCGCCTTGACACAGGAGCGCTTGTAAAATCAACACCGAAGGAGGTTTTTTGGCCGACGACGCGTCTCGTACAGTAAAGAGAGATTACTAAGGTCGAGCCGTGACGCCCCAGAGCGCCGTAGCGAATTCGCTCGATGACTCTTTGTCGCAGAGACAAAAGGGCAAAGACTTCCGAACCGCCCAATCATGGGAAGAGGAATGAACTCCGTGTGTCATGGTTGGCACGAGCGATGAAGGAGGTTGAGCTACAAGGGTAAACTATATTGAAAAGCAGTATTCGGGCACTGTGGGTAGAAGAATTAAAAAGCATGCTATCTGCTAAATGCCTAAAGTTGTGAAATTTAACTTGAACTATATCCTACCTTATCTTTACCCATATAGGGCTTTTTGACTAAGTTGCTATTGTTCAATGTTAAAAAACAACAAGATTTTGGAATAACAAACTTCAATGTATTCTGACTTCCACTGCCTAAGTCATATTAACGAGTAATAAATAACTGTACCACACGATACCACTTCAGAAGTTTATATTATGGCGTATTTTGTGAGTTCTTTACGCATACTTTTAGCAAGGATGTACACTGTGGTTCAAGTAGCGTTGTTTGAGTAATGAATTCGCAATTAGGGTACCTCTCAACTATTCCAATTCTATTCGAATACGAAAATTGCGACTGCTAGTCCATAAAGTGTCGACAGTATTTGTGTTTACCCGTATCAAGTTAATAGTTTGTCGTTAGTCATAGTTTTATTTGCTGCTTTTTGTTTAGGTTATCAAACCTTTGTTACCTAATCAGTACCTAAGTCATCCGGGAAATAATGTGGCCGGATCTGACATGTCGAAATTTCAAATGGATCAAATGATGTTTCAAGAATATCGTCACCAAGGAAATCTCTTCTTTGATAGTTCATTCGGGATGTTTCAGTCCAGGGAGCCGAACCCATACCGGACTGAGGCTGTTCTAGGAACATGTCTTCTTCAGTACCATTTATTACGTTTAAATGTATATTTGAATGTACAAAAGTCTCGACCATGTTCTTAATAATCATACCAGCAGTAATCTCAGAGCACTGTTTAAAGTTTACAATATAATTTTATTACAAGAAATACTAAACCTTACAGTTTGTGCAATGTTTCGTAAACTCATTATCATAATTTGTCGGGAAAGATAATGATTTTGCATTCACAAGGGAAATCCTAGTATTAACTGAAGTTGAATTCAGAATGAAAGTAGAGATTCCAAGTTTACGTTTGAACATCTTATTGACTTTTCACTCCAGGGACGAGGAGAATCTTATAAGTGAGTGTTGGATAATAAGCTTCCTCTGCCGTGTTCTTTACGCAGAAAATGAAAGAGACATGTTTACTCTTACGTTCACAACTACAACAAACAGACTGTTTAAAATTACCTCATGATAATAGAAATTTCAATACGTTTTATTTGATTTATATGTATTTGAAATAGGACATCCAAGTGGGGAGATCATAAACTATATGTATATTGATACTATTTAAGTAAAATGTAATTGACTGCCAAACAAAAATACATTTTATTTCATCATTGAAGAAGGGACCCAAAAATGCAAAATCTATATAAATAATACGCTACATGAAACTTTGTCGGTTGAACTCCTCCGCCATTTCTTAACCGATTTTATCCATTGACGTCTCATTGGAAAGAGCGTGTCGCGTAGATTTGCAAACTGGCCTTACATTTTTGAAAAAGTCCCTTGGGTTCTGCCATAGTGGCTTTGAAAGTTCCCATGTTATCCTTATGAAGAACATAATTGTTTACATTTTGATCAGCTGTATAATTTAATTGCTGTTATTTATTTTTCAATTCAATGAAACGCATTGAGTACATTTATTTACTATTTGAGTTTGTGTAAACATAACCCCCAAGACGGATCGTGTTAGTATGGTTGTATCTTAAATTTGTGTATTTATCGTTGTTTTGTGTTGCTATGACGGATTGTGTTAGCTTGATTGTAACTTTAATTTGTGCATGTATCGTTGTTTTGTGTAGCTATAATTTGTTTATTTGTTGTTTCTTTCTTTTAAATGCCTCCGACGCGACGACAACGCGAAACATAGGCAGGAGGCGTAATCGTGATAACGACCGCAGCTACAGAACAGTGGCGCGTAATAGGCTTTACTCATCACAGTCAGCACCTGACCCTTGACAATCTCTACTATTAGGTTTCAAATGCGCCGCCCTAACACTACTCCAAAACGACTTTTCGTTCTCAATTGCCCCTCCATCAATGACCTGTGTTGCCTGTACAGCGAGGCATTTTGAGAAGGAGAAAACCGGTCGGAATGCTTTAGGTTTAACAATAACAAAGATAAACATAATCTAAGTTACTCACCGGTAATCTTTAGAGTTGACTCTAAACTCATTGTAAATATGACTGTTATTTGTTTTGAAATAATTCCTGTAATACTTTGCAATTGCTCGAATTCGAGCAACATGTACACTAGTATACATTAAAATACTGTTACTACTGTATTTTTATACATGAAAATTAGATTTATTGATTGTGCTACTCTTTATTGTATTTTTTATGTTTATATTTTTGTACACCCAGAAATTATTAGCTTTGACTATTCTTAGAAGTAGATATCTCATTCCCAAATCCCAACCAACTCACTGTGGCCAGTTTTAGAATTAAAATGTCAGTAGTTTAATTGTGTAACCAATAGAATGCGCTGATGGTAATGACCGATTTCGTTACATTCGGAATTTATTTACTAGGCTAAACTTCAAAGACAACTCATTATAAAATATTGTATCCTTTATTTCACATCCAAGTACCAAAACTATCAAAAATAAAAAATTTAAAATAGCGCACTCTATGGGTGCCTTTCAACTATTCAAATCATATTTGATACGAAACTTTCTACAGCTAGTCCATAAGGTGTCTACTGCAGTACCCAAGAGTTGGCGTTCGTTCATCACTAAATATCATAATAGTCGATTGTAACGCCGTTAGTATTCCTTTCACCACTATCGGTGAACCTCCAGTCTTAGGGATTGTCTTCACTTTTACCCAGTTTTAGGCAACACATTGTAGGCAGAAAGCTTCCACCCCCACTAATGCACTTACGTAGGCGACAGTGCCTTGAGACTCATCATCCAATTGTCTAATTGTCTTTTCCTGTACTACAAACTCTGTACACGCACTCTGTCCTCTTCCCCTTCCACAACCCCCCTCAAAGTATTCAAGAGAGTGCATTATTTTGAACGTGAAAAACATAAAAAATTGACTAAACATCGACGCAGTGCAATTTTTACAACCCTGTTTAAAATGAAGTCAAATTACAATTTAACATTTCTTGTCTTCGAACTATAGTCAATTTATGACTTTGTATCGTCAACATCCATTGCAACGTTGAAGGATATTATACAATTATGGTGTCCCCCAAGGGTATACTCTAGGTTCACTTTTGTTTATTTTTCATTTATTAACACTAAACACTGTCTAAGTAATGCCACCCTTTGTTTGCTGTTGTCACGCACTTCCTCTTCCTGCCACGAACCACAGATATACTGATAGCTATTAGTGGCTGCGTTACTGTCAGTATATTGATAGATGAATGCATGATGCAAATTTTAGGTTTTTTATTCAGTTTGATATCTAGTTTTTCTTCAAAAGTATTTTTTGTGTATTAGTTAAATAATAATAAACTGTAAGTATAATTCAATTAGAGTATTTGAAACGCTTAACTTTTGGTTTAAATAGGCTCACTTACCTGGATTAAGATGGGTTAAAGGCTCTTTTTAGTTTATTAGAAGCTGTCTTTTGATAATTTTACAATACTGCATCCTACCTAAGTTGCAATACTATTTAAAATATTCCCCAGCCCTTTTTATCCAGCCTTAGTGTTAATAAATGTCTTAAATTTTATTAACTTAAGTGTATCGCATTATTGAACAATCTGAATAATCTTAAATAACTCCATTAACACCATCAGATTCAAAACCGTCTCAAAACATTCTCACTGTCATTTTAAATACCCAAAGTAAACCATGATCCCTATTTTAAACCCGCGATAACGATCACCTTAGATCCTTACTGGATAATTTACGTGCGAGTATCTTACTCATATCAAGTCAAGTATCAAAGTTGGGCGTATGTTGAACAGTTTGATAATGCACAAGTTCCTACGTACAAAGTTCGACGTAGCTAATACACTTAACAAGAACTAATGTTAGTTCAACAATAAAACTTAGGTCGTTGTACAAATTTGAGAACTTGGCTCGGGTTCTCCAGTGTTTTTCAACCCCACTTGATGTGGTCGCTGCCTTCACCAACCCTCCCTCGTCACAGAGTAAACTCTTTCACTCACTCACAGTGGCATTTTATTTATCTTAAATGATGTATCAAACTAATTTTAAATGTTGTTAGAATATTTATATCTTAAACAAGATTGAGTGGAGATTTTCTTATCGTGACGTGTTGTTTCTAAAATGAAAAATGTACGTTAATGTGCATGTAAAATTACCTAGTCAGTAAATGGTATTTTATAGTAATATAGTTAGTTTGTTCGTTAAGTAAAACTACGATATATGCAACACAATAACAATTACCGCATAAGTTTTTTCATCTTTCGTTTGATTCTACAGTAATATTTTTGACTAAGGAAGATACAACAAAAGTTATTCGTATCTATATAAATATGTTGTTATTTTTATATTTGAGTCGTACTGAGGAATTATGTTACAACAAAACAAGGAAATATAATACAGCCGTTAACATCAATATTATACTGTTATAAAAATCAAAATGTTATTAATAGTAGTTTACGCTAGTGTTAACGACACGAGTAGAAAATTTAAGGTACGAGCCTTGGCGAGTGCCTTAAAAACTTCTACGAGTGTCGTTAACACTATTTACGCGAGTTGCGTACACTACTTTACCTACGACATTGTTTTAATTACTAAAAGTCACTACTCATAACTTCTAAAAGAGGTTATGTTTTCGTTTATAACCTCTGCTTGCCACTGACAGTGATGCAACGAAACATTGTATCAAACACTAATTGCACCAATCAACAATTAAATTGGCCTGAACAGCTGATTAGTTGAATTTCGAATTATTACAATTTTACTTCTACTCTCTAAATCCTTGAACCTCATTGGTCCGTTACCCGTGTTGTTATGAGTAAAACTATGCTGTTATGAAAGTAAACAATGCTGTTATAAGATGATTTTCAATTCTAAGAACTGTACTGAAACTGCTACTTTAAAAAACGGTCGTAGGTAAAAATGTTTTTGAAGTACTTTTAAAAATATACTACAACTATGCTTATTAATAGAGTTACATTTCTACGCAGAACTTCTTCATGCATTATCTCATTTATTTGATCTCCTAAGAAGTTATAAAGTGTACTGTCATCCGTGATCACTAAATTTGGCTTCAATTAAATCCCTTTAAAACCCAACCTAGCATAACCGCCGCAGCGCGCTGTATAAGGGTGGCCTCCGGATAATACCAAAGTAACAACTTGAATTACGGTTTTGGTGGTATAAAAGATGTAAGAAGATGTATAAAGAAAAAAATGTTTAGAAATCTCTCTCGTTTTTTCGTTTTATAAGCGTTTTCCTTTTAAAATATATTGCGTATACTGTTATCAAATACGATGAAAAAATCTATAGTATAAATAATAAAGGTTGCTGCTATGGAACGAACCTATAGAGAAAATCTCGGTAAATTAATATAACAATATAATTTAATAACTTAACATATCTGTTGAAAGGTAAAGCAATTCAAACTAACCATTTTACATCCCAAGTCTTTAACAAGGTAATCCTATTATATCGCGATATTGAATCATTCTCCAACCAATCCACTTACTTAGTTCATTTTAAAACATTAATACCCTGTATTTTGAGAAATACAATTTATGTATGCAATTGTTAAACACTAATTTAAAAATTATCAATTTATTGCTTTATTTTTATCAAAATTATACTTTAACCATCCGTATTTATTGTGACTCCAAACACTTTTTGGGTTTCATACATTTTCTCAGAAAGTTCTAAATCACCATAGTTCGATTTTGAAATGAACATTTTCGCAGTCTGAAAATTTACCCAACTATCTTTGATAGTTAAGTTTTGATAATCGATCGTGGCTTTGGAACCAGCTGAATTTGTTAAATGACAATACTTATCTCCTTTATTTTAAGGATATAATATATTCGTGATTTCATCGTTCATTAGGGGCGTATAGAAGTGTGTTCAGCTCTTCAGAAGGGTGTACACAACACAGTTTAATGCTGCCTTAGTTAAAAGATTCAATGGACAGTAATCAAACAACAAAACACCATGTGTGTATCCGAAATACGATTAATCTTGTGAAAATGCTACGATTTTGCTGGAATTTAGATCAGACCTGAAAATCCATCTCTACTTAACGAGCGATTCAGACTGATCCCAGCACATCAGGGGGGTGATTGGGGGGGGGGGGGTCAACGACAATAATCAGTGTTTTACTTGTTTACACACATTTGCAAAAAATGAAAAAAGACACAATTTCTATCTACATTTCATTGATATCTTGATTCAAATTAGCTTCAAGAGACAAACAATTCAGTAAATTATAATTCTATTCTCGGCCTATTAGTAACATCAAAAGTGCTGAACGCAGAAGATTATCTCCCATTTTTTTGGTACTGAACTGCTGGGGTAGCTTGCTTATTGAAATCTTGTCAGTACACATCAAGCCACTATTGTTAGTGGCTTGATGTACATATGTACACTTGTAGTACATTGGTTCTTTACTAGTTACTAGACATATAAAACGAGAATGTCCTTATATTTTTTGTTGTTGTTCGTATCTACGCCAGTGGCATTTTTGTAATGAAGTCATTTCAAACACTTTTAAGGGAAAGCGAGCCAAACCCATTAAAGTTTTGTGGATGTGCCGGGGATTGAACCCGTTCCTTCCGCACCGAAGTCAGAGATGCTAACCACTAGGCTAGCAACACAACCCTAGAGTTATTTTATTAGAGTATTTTATAAGAGGTATTTTATTAGAGTTCTATTGTGAGTTATATTTATTTCAGTTAATATGAATATTGTCATGGTTATTACATTTTAGAAAGTAATGTTGACTGAGTAATTGTATGTTAAAATATTATTAAGAGTACATTCACTGAATCGTAAAACTATCTGCTGTTTTGCACGTAGTTACTACGGAAAATAATGAAGATGGATAGTGTAGATGAGGTTATGAAGATTGAACATACATTATTTATGTTGGCAAATTAATGTAATGTAAATCTAAATTTGGAAATAAAAAGACCGATATATGATAATTTTTAATTTAACAAGCGCTTTCGAAAACTATGTTTTCATCTTCAGGATTTGTTGAAAACACAGTTATTAGGAATACTGTCATGGTTTTACCTTTAAGAAAGTAATGTCAACAGAGTAATTGTATGTTTAACTATTGTTTAGAGTACATTTTTAGGCTGAGTTTCCAACACAGCCTAAAGCTGAAAACATAGGTTTCGAAAAAACTTGTGTAATAAAAAAAAATATATTTTGGCTTTTTGTACTTGCAAATTTAGAATTATATTACATGGAACATACAATTTAAATATTTGTATTGTAGGCCCTAGGAAAATTGCTGTGACGGAACAAAAGTGTAACATTAATATTTGCAATACTACTTAAGATTATTTTAATTTTTACTATAGTTTGTTCCAATAGGTGCAATAGGTTCTAACATTGTCGACCCAAGCCTGAACAACAAAGATAAAATCGCTAAAGGAAAATCAATCGTAAACTTCGGTGGTACGGAATTGCCATTTGTAATAGGGGAGCTGGATAGCGATTTAGCATCGGAGGAAGGAAGGGTAATAAAGAAGAAGAGTAAGGTAAAAGAGTCGAGAGAGATGTATTGGATCCCTATCTCTAACATGCTCTACGCTTTTGAAACGTCAACTAGTATTTTCTCATGGTTTGTTCATTAGTAGAAAACGGATAATTGTGGTACAAAGACGGAAACAGCAATTCATTAATATTTAGTATGGGGAAAATTCATAAAACAATATGGTATGTTTATTTTGTATCTCTTGACATTTTATAAATTTGAATATTAAAAAAAGTAAACAGCTTGAAAGTCATACTGATATCTACGCTCATTGTGTCTAAACGAATCAAGCTTAGAAGCCTGAGAATAATAAGTTGCATCGTCTACTGCTGTAGCACCTTTAAAAAACTTTTTTTTCGAGTTTAATTTTATTACAACTAAAGACGGTTAAATTATTTAAATTGACTTCTACCTGTTATGCTAAACATATTTAAGAAGATAAATTTACTACAAAACATAGTATTCATTAGTAAAAGAGCTTCGAAGATTAATTGGTAATGCTTCATTGACATTCAAAGAGCCTGGTTCCCAAGTTAGTTTAACTATGTAGAGAGTACATTGGAAGTTCTCCAGCAAACTCCTCTGGTTAAAATTCTATCGTCAATAGGTCTATTTTATGTTCATCTAGATTTGAACAGTAATAGATGTATTACATGAAAATATAAAACGTTTGATTGTTGTTTACTTTGTTATATAAACCATTCTTGATTTTGCCTCATGGGCCTCACAGGCCTGAACCTAATTTACAAAGTAAAGCAAGAGTAATATTTTGGGGGAGCCAGCAGGTCTAGTGGTTAGAGCGTGGGACTTCGGTCCCTGAGGTCCCGGGTTCAAATCGTGCCAAATCACCAGTGGATTTTATCTAAGTGATAATCCCGCAACCCCTCGGTCTAGGCTGAAATATTGTGTGAAGTAAAAACAATCCTGGGCTCGTGCCTAGCGTAATAAGACAAAATACCCCCGCCACAGCTAACCTGCCGACTAAGGAGCGAATTTCCATTCGTCTTACTTTATTTTTAATTAAATCTATTTAAATAACATCAGGTTTAACGAGTACCTAGGTTTGCTGCTAAATGGAAACTAATAAAGTGCGTTTTTTTGGTAAAATATTGATAGCTTATAAATATTGATAGTATAAAATTAAGAAATTTGCCAAGTTTGATAAAAATATATCGATAAACAAGCAGTCCGTCCGTTTGGCTCGGATTAGAAACCTTCTCGGAACTCAACTCACCCGCTCGCCGTTGATAAAAAGTTTACCTACCTACTGTCACCGTCCCACAGATCTCTAACTTTTCTTTATTTTAAGTTAAAATAAATTGTTCTTGATATATTTTTGAGTTCTACTGAAAATTCCAAAAATAATAAGTCCTCGGGTTGGAAGGGTGAGTTTAGTTCCGAGAAGGTTCCTAATCCGCTGGGTATCATTGCCAAATGGACGGACTATACAAAATTTTACAATATTCTCCATAAGAATAACATGGGAATTTTAAATTAAAAATTTTTGAATTTTATCCGTTACCAATAACCGTACAAAAACACATTGATGTCCTAAATTATTTGTTTTAAGCTCTTTAAAAAGGTCTAGAGAGAAATTTGGAAATTTAGTTTTTTGAGCGTCAAAAATGAGAAAAACCAATTCTTACCCCATAAAATCCCCCGTAAAAAGACGTTCCCATGGACCGATCATGCTGGTTCGCAAACTATTTAAGCTTATCCCGCCTTACACCTTTAAACCAAATTTCATCAAAATTGGACCAAATTATTCAAGTTATCGCGTTATTATATATATAAATTTGAACGAATGGTGTTTTTGGCCTCTGGGGTAATCAAAATGAAAAAGAAAATCAGTCCCGGGCCAAGGTTTTACCGTCTCGCATAATTATTCTAAAATCTTCCCCAAATCGGCTAATACTTTCCCTGTAATATTAGACGCTAGATAATAATTGTGAAATTTAGCCTCAGAGGTATAAACAATATAATTTGATAGTTGCAATATTTAGATACTAGGAAGATTTTTGAGGCTATGAAACATTTAATAGGAAACGGAGGTGATTATGAATCACAATAGTTTTATTTGAAGGCCAATGCGTAATTTACTGTAAAGTTTGGAGAGAGAAATATTAAATAATGTCTTCGAGTTTCAAGAGCAATAGTTTGACTCGAAGCACTTCATTAAACTGTTTTGCTTTTAGTTAAAAACCCTCAACATCACTGTTTATAACATACATTGTTATTAGTTCACAATTATTTTTATAATAAATATACACAATTGTGTCAGATGCAACCAGAATGATGTGAAGGTTATAAGATAATAAGTAGATTAAAGGATTTTCGATTGTCTGTCGACTGAAGGAGATTAATAATAGAGCGGGAGAGAAAAGAAGATTGAACGAATGGTTCGGAGATGGGACTGACATCTCACCTCAGATTTTCATTTTCATTTTATGTAGCGGATAATTTGATAGGACAAATACTACTTTTGGAACATTAAAACTTCTTTCAGAGTTTAATAACAGTTAAGATATATTGGATGTTGTTTTTATTTCATATTAGGCTATTTTACAAAAACACCTTTATTACCCTCCCTGTAGCAGCAAACCTAGGTACTAGTTAAACCTAATGTTATTTAAATAGAAGTGGAAATCTAATCTGGCAAATTGAAATTGGCTTAGTCTGCAGGTTTGCTGCGGCGGGGGTATTATTAAAATAATTTGAATTAGGACATGTTAGTTTTAATATTACTGAGGTATGTTATTTTATTCTGCATGCGTATATTTTTACGTCTTGATGAAAAGTATCGTTAAGAACTTGTACTAAGTGATTTTTCGGCAATTTATACAATTGTTGCCGTCTTCGGCTTCATCTCGCGCCTGAAAATAATTTCACATGCTCGTCTTCACCTTGGTGTTCCTGAGTTCGGTGTTTCCCCTACTCATGAGACTTGAGCGCACACCGAAAAATGCCTCTTTCGGTACTAGTTATGAAATATACTATTTATGTGTCCTATAATAGGTTATTCTACCAATATTACACAATGAAAAAAATTTATTTCAATTATTATAACCATGTAAAATGAAATCTACAAACAGTTAACTAACCAAAAGTAATTCTTCAGTCCAATCTTCCTCTTGGTAAAACCAACTGGAAAATTTGTTTGGTCAACTTAAAGCGCAAAGCGAGGGAACAAGTAATCGTTACAAAGAAAAGAGCGGAATATTGTTGAAGCCAATCGGACGAACAGTCGGATTTGAACAAAGCGTTCAAAGCGCCAAGAGATGAAAAATATGTTTCTTCTCGCCGATGTTTTACTCTTGTTGAAAGTCATGACCGTATTTTTGCCATTTCTGAAAGTAAGCATATTGTTTTTATTTCTTTTGTCATTTTAGCGAAATTCCTATATAGAGAATAAGCTATTACCGCAGATCTCATGGTAAGACATAGCTCGGGACCGATTTAATTTTTCGTTTTAATGTCCCCAGATAACTCGAGTAAAAATGATCGGATTTCGATGAAATTTGGTACAAAAGTGTAAACTTACGTTTGTTTGAACGAGTTCGCGAAACAGCATAATCCAACTATGGGACGGAGATTCATGGGGATAGACATTAGGTATTCTCATTTTACCCACAGAAAATAGAATTTCCAATTTTCTCTCTTTTATACGTTTGTTTAACTATTGCTTTATAGGATACAGGGTATTACGGTTGTCCCGGTACTGGTACAGCTAAATAAAGATATAACCTTTTTCAATAATTGAATTGAACTTTAAGATAAGCCAACTAACTCAAACAGGGGTTTTAACATTTATCCCCGAAAATGGTCAAATAAAACTCTCAGTTAGTATCCCATTTTATAGACCTTTATAAAACAAGGATGACAACCGAAATTAAAGATAGTCTCGTCATCTCAGTCCTGTTCCAAATTACATCAATCTGAAAAGTGTAATACGAGTAATTTATTACAATTATGCAAACAATGAAATTACAAAACTACTTCAGTTGGTTTGTGATTCGCAGAAGCTTGTTGTAGAATGACACAAAAATCCGTTTGATCACTTTGATCTGTCATCCATTCTCTGGTGGCCACATACGCCCGGATTGTGATGACAAAATATTGTAGCTTTACACTCTTTACATTCCAGAAATATTAATGCCGGGCTTTAAATAGTTTCTCTATGACTGGCGTCAATATATATATATCTTCTACGCATAGCAATAAATAACAAAATAATACTGCAATGTATTTATTTGCTTAAGATAACAACTTAAAAATTAAGGAATAAAAATAGAGAAAAAACTCTTTATTTATCATTGTAATAGCATTTTAATTGGCGTTCTTTGGTAAATTAATAAATATATTATCATGTAAATAAAGTAGAAATATGATTCAATTATGAAAAAGCCAATTAATGTCTCATTAGCTCGGGTTGGTAATTCAACGTAACCAAAATTACTTCATTTGGTATCAGCTGTTATAGAAAACAAAATGTGGGCAGAGCGATGAAAACATATTATGAAAAATTCAAAATACGACTGTTATATTTTAATGTGTTAAACTGCACATAAACCATGTGCATGTATTCCAGGATTTCATCCATCATTAAATATCTTTCTAAGAAACTATTTACTAGGAATAGACCTTTCTTAGTTTAACTTTAAAATCTTCTTGTATTGACTCGAGAAATAAGTCGCTCCAAGTTCTGATCCAAAAAGGGATAAATCGTTGAAAGAGGGATCTATTGGCAATAAGAACGACAAGAGGAACGATTGAGACGAATCTTAGTGTCAGAGTTCAGCGTTGGCTGCGACATGCTAGCTACTCAAAATGGCCAATACAAGTTGCTCTAGTTGTATTTAGAAACACGATATTTTACTAGATAATTTTAAATAACCTTTTTTACTATATTATAATTAATGTGCCTGATATAGAAAAGACGAATATCTCATAGGCTTTTGGATTTGAAGCGTTTCCTTTATACATTTTTATTAGGTAAAGAAATCATTTTGCTAGACACTAAAATTATATATATCTCAAATATACACAAATATATCTCAAATATACTAGGTGAGTTTAAACGAAATCTTGAAGTACGGATTGTATTCCTACGTGATATCAAAGTTCTAATGAGCTGGAATGAGTCATGCACCGTTCGCACAATATTAAGCCGGAAACAATAATAACACACACAATAATAATCCCTATATAATGGGAGTTTTAAATAAGATCTTTTTTGATTACCTCAACGTATTCTGGTGAAGAACCAATAGTTATATAGGTATTTTTCACGAGAAAACATGGACCAGATCTTTATATGAAAAATTATCTGATTCAAACCTCAATTAACGATATTTTATATCAGATACCTGATTTGCTTCAAAATTTGATGTAAATCCGGGGGAAATTTTTACCGCTGTTGTACGAAACACATAATACAGGTTTGGATTCCTTGAAACATCCTCCATTATGGGGTCATAATTAAACGCCAATGATGAACCCGAGATTAAAAAATCTCACCTAATTCTATCGGAGAAAAAGAAATTCCATCTAATATCTTAAACACAAGTAATGGTGATAAATGATTGAGCAGTGCAAATGTTCTATGTGGAAGAATCTGATGGGTGATTTAGGAGGAAGGAGAGAACTACTTGATACCTGTGAAACAAAACGGGGCATGTATGTTATTAAACTCTTCTGTTAGGGGTAGACCGGGATTGCGCCAACGCTAACCCAAGTAGCAAGGTAGCCGGGTAATCGGGTGGAAGATAGAATCCCACCCTAACCTAACCTAACCTGACCTGATAATGAAGCGAGAAACTGAAGTTGAACTTGAAGTATTTTCTGAACTTGAAGAATTGTCGCATTGGTGCAATGACGGTCCGTTTTGGAAGGTAGATTTGGCAGTGGCGCTACCCCGGTGTCTACCTGGCCCTAGGGGAGCAATCCCAGTGACCGTCTGTTAGCATCAACAAGGGTTCTACCAAATTTATTACAAGATGGTCAAAAATCATGCCGTTAAATTACTAAACATAATATGTTTGGATTACATTAAACAGCATCTTTGTTTTTTTCTGGTAATGTCTAAAACCTGTTCTAATGTCTAAAACCAAATTGAATAATATATCGACATTTATTTATTTTGGCTCTCTTCTCATTGAGGTCATATTACGTTTGGATCAGACAACTAAAATTTAGTATTAGAGGGCCTAAATAACGGGATTACAGTTTTCTAACTAGTCCAAAATATTCTAGAAAGAAAAAGCGCTAGCCAATTTGAAGTAAATATAACTTAAATTATGACCACTATAAGTACGGATCGTGCCAATAATACTAAAAAATGCGGATTGCGGCCCTGTTTAATAAAAAGTAGGCCACACCAAACTCGTCATGTCACAATTCTATCTTTACACCGAAATAGCCATTAATAATTCTTAGATGGTGGTTCCAAAATTGTCGGTTCATTATGAATAATGCAATTAAAAAAATTACGCTAATCAAAATTTATCAGTAGGCATATGGTTTCGATGTACATATAAAAATGTATAAAACACATTCAAGAATCACCCTGTAAAACCTTTCTACAATGCAGCACAGAAAATATTCGAAACGAACTATAATGTTTCAATGTAAAACATTTAGCTTTAGATTTACATTTTCCATAGCACTAAACAGTTGACACCTAATTTATATATCCTAAAAGGCAATACGTTTATGCTTAATGTAGAAGTGTATAAAATCTCACTACATTTATACATGTTCATAAACTCACCCATATAAACCATGTATGCATCATTGTAGGTTATTATTGTTGAAACTAGATAACAAGCGCAAAACAAATAAAACCAAACAAATTGCATCCCAAATGTGAATACGGACATCGCAAAAAAGAAATATTGGTCTTTTTCCACGAATCGTCAGTTTGTCCGTTTTTAAAGGAAGAGCTGTTAACAAAACAGGATCGGATTGCAAAGTAATATTTGCACAAATTGATCACAGTTGTGTACGAACACAGTTTTTTTATAACAATTATCACTTGCATTTAAATTTAGGAAGCTAGTGTAAATATTTTTAAATTTAAAGAATAATAAATTAGCCTATTTAAGCAGGATACATCGTGAGCAAAGATCGTACGGAAAACATCCTTTGAATAGTAAAGTAAAATTAATGATATTTACACAAATACATGTTAATGTTTTTGTGTTTTAAATGCCTGAAAACCTTTTAAAACGGAACAAAATTTATTGAATGTACGTTTACCAAAATATAGCGTTATATTGTTGATATCTTTTTAAATTGTCACCCTTAATAACATCATGACTAATTATTTTATCTTTATTTTGTTTTACTGAATAAATTATTTAATTTGTGGTTGACAGACTAGCAAGGATATTCTCTAAACACGTATGATGGAATTTAATACTTTAGGTATACAGTAATTCAAAACAAGCCTTTCATTTACATTAAATGTTTAAGAGCAAAGCGATTTCACAATTTATATTTGTCATCTTTTAAAATAGCCAATATTGCTTAAAAGAGAAACACTTTGCTACGAAAACGTAACAAAATAAATTGCTGTGGAATGTACAGTTAATGGGATATGTCTACTTGTACAAATGCTTTTCTTTTAAATTGTCACTATCAATAAACATCATGACTTGGTTACAACGCCGTTGTTCTTTTCTTATCTTTATTTTGTTTTGCTGCATACCTTAAATCTTGCTTATATTGTATACAATTAATTGTTGACATTTTACCAGGGGCTCATATCTTCTTAGTATACGTAGGAATTTAAAACTTTGTATTTTATTCTTGGAAGATTTTTAGTTTATGTGGTTTCGTCTTAATGCCTAATGTTCCATTTGACAAGGAAAGATGGTTATGCCATACTTGGATTTTTTATCTTTTAGTGTGAAATTATATTTTGTCGTTAAGGGGAACCAATTATTTATCTTTGAGTGTGGTTTGTTTCGAGTGTTAATATGAGTTGTTTTATTTGTGTTTGTCGACTCCATTACATTATTTTCTATGCCTAATTTTTTTCCCTATGTGTACTTTTAATTCTTTTGTGAAAAATTCCTAAACACCTCTTTCCTATTTGTTTATGCATTAAAAATATAAGTTAACCAACGATCATCCCATAGCTCTTTAAATATGAAACAAGAATTAAAACACACCTGTATAAAGTATTTTTACCTATATTCTACGGTTAATTGTATACATGGTGTTTAAAAAATAATGGTGCAAAAGTATACATGTGTATTTTCTGCTTCCCTTGAATAATACAGCTGGTGAAAAAAAACATGTTAATAAGTGTAATTGTTTTTATCTTGTTGTGTTTTGTCTTGGCTTCATGATTAAATTGTGACAGACTAATTTTAATGGCTACTACAAAGCATGAAAAGGCGTTTTGTGTGTCGGAGATTGCTCGAAGTGGAGCAGTTGTAACTAATCAACACGATTTCCAAAAAAATCTGACCCGATCCTTCTCGTCGTGACTGCATACGTTAATTTAGGAAGTTTCGTTGTTCAACCACAGAGGAGCCTTTGTTCAAGCTAACTCAGACACAAAACTCCTTTTATTGCATTGCAGTAGCCATTTAGTAAACGGATCCGTCACAGTTAATCAAGTCCAAGACAAAACATAACCGTATCCAAACACACTTATAAGCATGTTCTTTGTGTTGAAATAATCCTGCCGGTTCAGTTTGGCACCATTACATTTTAAACACCCTGTACTCTTAGGTAATGGAAATTAACACAGGCTACCATCATATGATCTGTACATTTAAACACTCAATTAATACATATATATTCAGCTTGTAAAAGACTCTATCTTTTTGATAAACATTTTAAAAATTAATCTAAATTTTTCTAACGTGTGATTTGCATTGCGGGGATGATACACAAAATGTTTGCAAGCTCCTCCAAATATGCAGGGTGTATGTCATAATCCTTATGTCAATCAATTTATATTCCTCATGAGTGATATGTGATATAACACCTCGTTGGAATGTGATATTGCAAAGAACTTGTGTTCATTTCTTGTTCGTTGAAGATGATGAATGGAAAATAGCTTTCTTCGTTGTCATTTATCTTCTTTGTCATTTTCCATCAAATATTAGGATAACAAAAGATTCTTTTTCATTCCTTTCAAGCGGGAGGACTTTATTACTCCTACACTCGGCTGTCAATAATGTTACTTTTTCGACGAAAGTTTGGATTATGTGGAGGTGTATTACCGGTTTGCTGCCTTTCACTTTAAGCAGTGTATCTGTCATCTGATCTATTTCAGAATTGTATGCCTATAGTTAAGCTTGGATTTCTAGCTTATGTTGTATACAAAATCAAATAACTCGTGAAAAAAGTTAGCTTCAAGATAGGAAATGTGTTAAAATCATCCGATTTTAAACTTATATTTCCCAAAAAATCTGCAAATGTCCAATGCAGACTTGATAAGTATCTTTATATGATCTAAAATATTCAAATATCTCAGCAATGACTTTGTGTAGTCTAAACATTGTGACTTTTTGACAATGGTTAATATTTCCAACGTAGATAAGTGATTAGTATGGTCTTTGAAGCTTAGCATATATAAATAATGGGATTTGTATTTTGATTTTAAGGACTTAATCGGTAAACCTTAATTAGCTTTTCTATGACATTTAACTTTTAAGTCTTTTTAGCTCGGTTTTGTTACTAAAAAGGAAGTCTGTCAATTAACAACTACAAACCCTGGAATATATCATTATAATTATTCCTTAAAATATTAATAATACGTCATGAGATCTGTGTAAATTTATTGTTAGACGTTGGAGAAGGAGGAATGAGGAAAATGTCATTCGTCATTTTGCCTACTGCCTAACATGCAAAATACGATACAGTGGAACCTTGGTAAAACGACTCATGGGGATTATCAAATAAGGCTTGTTATCAAGGTAGACTTCTTATCGAGGTTTGCAATAAAATGTAATTAAGGGTAAAATAATTTAAAGGGGATTTGAAAATGTCACTTGCTATATCGATTGTCTTGTTATCGGTTCCACTGTATAAACTAAACCAAAGGATAGTAGTTAATAATATCTTTTACTGAAGTTGTAAAGCCAACAATAGTGAAAATAAATTAAAATTAAAAACCGCCAACTTCAAAATTTTAAACTACACCTTGGATTCGTTAACAATAACATTTTTCTATCGTCGCCTTTAAACCTTAAGATTTTTAAATGGCTCAAATAAATCTTCACAAAAGTAAAATAGAACCTTAACCAAAATGGGGGTTTTAATTTATTTAAGAAGCACCATTTTAAACATAGGGTTTCTCCTCGAAGAAGATCTTACCTTTGAGATAAAACTTACGTGGGGCTGAAGTCTCATTGGTTTCGTTTATCAATTTGTAAGCAGAGAAGTAACAAACATGCTGCTTGGGCAGAGTGAAATTGTTTTCAAAATGCAATCTACAGAAAGCACCTATCTAATTTATACATGCATCATTGGAATAAAATATATATTTAAACCAGTTTAACCTCAAGCAAATTTGTCAAAACACCATAAAGAAATAAAAATGAGTTTCCATTTTTCCTATTCATGTCAATATTTTATTGATTATTAAACAAATATATAGAAAAATATATTTGACTAAGAGTTAGAAAAATATGTACAAACAAACCGCAAAACTAACTGTCAGAATGATATAAGGTTTAATCGAGGTTCCTCTAAGGAACACAGATGTGTTTTGCAAAGTTTTCGGGGCCAAAGTCCCTAGAGGACGAGCGGCGAGCGTCCCTTTCGTCCCAACACCTTTAATATCCTTCTTGTTAATAACTTCTTGTTTGACATGTGAGATGAATGAATGTACCAGCTGATAGTAATGCAATGATTCATTTTTATGTAACTCGTCATATAACCTGTAAATATTAATAACCTTTGTGTAAATATATCCTATTTGTAAATCAAACTCAACACAGTAATGTATAATATGACAGTAATGTATACTATGTATAGTATGTATAATATTGTATAAAGTCAAGTTGGCAAATTATAAAAAAGCAAAACTATAAGGCCAGCAAAAACTAAAACAATAGATGGTTAAATTGCCTTAGCCGATTAAAGCTGGTTTTACATTGAATGTAGTTAAGTAAAAGCTGAAGTATTCTGAGAAGCAATTCACTTTTTTAGTTTAATGTTCGTTCTCAATTGAATTTTATTTTATAGAAACATTTTTTCACATGAAGTATTTTTAACATTAAACTGTTAAAATTGACAGAAAAGTTTCCATTTCAATATTAAATTTTTATATTTCAAGTGGAAACCCCTCCAGTGTAATTATACAGAGATTCAAACAGTTATATCGTGTGCTATTTATAATTACTGAAAAAAATGTATATTTCAGTACTTCGTATGCTGCTTCGTTAAAATGTATTTAAAAACCCTTAAGCTATAAAAATATAGATTTCCTTAAACGGGTTTAATTGTTAAGGAACCAAGGAATGGTGTTATGTGTTGAATTCATATATTAATATATATTGATAAATTAAGTGGACGACTATGATTTGAATAATAGTTTTAAGCTAGTTTGAAATCCTAATTTTATTTTTGTTTCAGGTATTATACCAGTTGATTAAGAGCTCCATAATCGTAAGTAGGAAAATGTACACTGCCAATATTGACTTATTGTACTCTAAATATCACAAACACATTAACACGTTAACAAATACATACTTCGAGAATTCCATATGATACTTATTTATGATTTTAGCTAATTAGATATTATCAAATTACCTGGAAGGCTTAATGAGTTACAATTAGATACTGACAACAAAACTATTTGTAACGTTTCCAATTTAGAGTACCGTTTCCGTATAGGTTTCCAATTTTGTGTGTGTATTTGTTTGATTCTATTTTTAGTTTGTTTCTAAGTCTAAGTGACAAGTATTGAATTATTACGGAAACTAGTTATAAATATGCTGAATTGGCTCAGGAATTGTTAAATTAAATTAATTTCGTTCTGCCTAACTTAAAATCATGAATTGGGTTTAGCAAATCTATAAGTAGATTCTTTAACTATCAAGGTTATATAATAGCTCGTGTAAAATTGTTTTGTTTACTCTGCTTAAATGGTATACCTAATACAAAGTGTTTAGTCCATTTTCTATGTTATAGCTGTTCAAGAGTTTAATGGATAACAAATTGTAGTTTAGGTAAATAAGAATAACATATGAAGCTGAATTACATGCAACCGAAAACGAAAAAGTTAATCGGTCCCAAGGGTAGGTCTTGTCATGGGAACTACGGCAACATCTCCTTTCCTATAGAAGAATTCCCTAAAAAGACCACTTGGTCTTATTTTAGCCTACTTAAAACTGTTTATTACAAATTTTAAATATTTTACAATTGAGTTTGTACAAGGTGGATAGTTCCATAGAAACTGTAAATTTTGAAGAAGGCACAATGGCAATTTGTATACTAACACATTGTAAGTAATTACGAAAAATAAAAGCTATTTCTCGATGTTTCTTGTTAGGTAGAGGGACAGGAGTTGGTTATCCTGGTAGGGAGTAGGGAGGCACATAAGTATCCTTGTCATGGACAGGACTGCGGTACGTGTGGATCCTGCTAATCAGGTCGTTAAACACGTTGACTCCTGTCCTGGGCAAAATACTTTGCTGAATACACTTTCACTGCGAATTATAAATCGGTTGTCCAGAATGCTCTTAATAAAAGGCACTTTGAAAACTGCTTAAGAGCAGCTGCCTCACCGCTGTCTAAGCCAGTTCTCTTTGGACACTGGAGTAGCCATCCATTTTACAATGAACCAGATGTAGCTATTTTTTTAAGAACGTAGTTGAAGGAGTTATACTCACACGGTATAAAATTATACTGCACAAATTAATTTTTGTTACTGTGATATTTTTGTGACAAAAAAGACGCTATTGACAAAAAAGACGCTTTAAACAATAAGCCATCATTTTATTTAGGTTTGGTAAAAGTTGAGAATACGTTAAAATCAGTAATTGACAACAGCATACTCTGTCGGTGGTTTGAATCAAATTTATTGTGAAACTGGCTACAATTTTACATCATTCTGCAAATGAATTGCTATTTATTCGTGTTTATTTTGTTATTTGTGTAACAGGCATTATGCACTCGTGTTAAACATTATATTTTTCCTACATTTACTGTAAATCATAGAAATAATTAGTCTTTCAAACACTAAACAACACGTTTTAGGTTAGGTTGAATCCAAGCGTTGAACGAAATGGGAAACACTGCAACAGATGATCTTAGTCGTAGTATATTTGAGTGTGGTCAACTTGTCACAATAATAAGTGCCTAATAAAAGCATACAATTTTGTTTGTTTGGTTGGAATACTGGAGTGCGACAAAAATGAGTGAGGCAAAAGTAAAATGAGTGCGGTAATAGTTATTTGTGCAACTAGTGAGAAAAGTGAGCAATTGACTCACTCGAGAGCAATCCTTACTCACGAGCCGTAGGCGAGTGAGGAATGGTTTCTCGAGTGAGGCAATTGTACTTTGAACTCGAGTTGCACATTATACTTTTCCTACAGTTACCATAAAACAAATAAATTGGTGAAGAAACATAACCTATTTTTACACAGAAGTGAACTTTTAATATAATATTTAATGTGAAGTGACAAATACAACAGTACAACAGCTGACCAGCTGATTTACAGCCAGTGCTGCCAACGTATTTCGCGCGCATACGACGTTGCCTGCATGTTACGCGCTCACTATTTCGTGCCTTCACGTTGCAAATCTGGAGTGAGACAAAGTAATTAGAGTGAGACAATGTTAACATTGTCTCACTGATGAGCGAATTGGCCACTTTGCTTTCTCAAATCAGTGAGAGAACATGTACATTGTTAGGTAACTGTAGGAAAAAGAAAGTAGATCCAATAATTAGCTACTTCAGGTGCTATAATCAGTACTACAGGTAACTGTAGGAAAAGGGACTTTTCACAAGGTTACATTTTGTTAGTTTCACAAAACAATCAATTACGAAAACTGTGATAAACAATGGTACTATTTATAAACATTCAAAATTAATTAATATAACCATTTATAGTTTGCATGTTTATAGTTTGCATGGTGTAGTGATTCAATTTCAGTTACAATGAAATAGAGTGATTGGGTTGTACCTCTAAGTGGTCAGTGTACGCCCTGTAGTATTCAACACACATCAAAGCGAAAAGCTAGTTCCGATGAATCATTAATTATATTGTCTGTAATTAATATTGTCACAGTGCTGATGCTTCAATCCCATCACATGTTTGGTAAATCTGCGTTTGCACGCACAAATGTAAAATTATGACGAATTATTATGTTTTTACTGTACCGTAGGTGTATTGTAAACAATTATCGAGAGCGTTTAAACTGTTTTACTATGCATAGAAGTAGATATTTCATTCTTTTGTTAAGGTGAATCTTTCACCGTCGTTTTATTTGGTTCAACATGTAAACAAAATGAAAAAAAATCTATTATAGAGTAGAATTATTGAAACCTCTGAAACAATTTCAAAGCAAAGTTTTCTATCTCTTGTTACAAAAAAAGACTGATATTTACATTTTCTTGAAGACATTATCTTTGTCCATTCCTGCGGTTATTACTGGAAAACTTTAAAGCCTTAAATGTTATTCACATTATTTTTAAAAATATATTCTTTAATTAAATACATGGACTGTTTTGCATCTATCCTTTGCACCAAACACTCAAAAAGATGGAGATTGTTTCATTTTCTATGTTTCATTTATTATTTTTAGTTATAAATAGTGAGTGGATAGCGACAAAACAAAATATAGGCGATAAGAAGGGTGAATACGTGGTCTGAGAATGTAAACTGTAGTATAAATATAGATAAAAAAAAACTAATGGATCTGTTGAATTTAAAAAAAAAACAAAACATATAATCAGAGAAGTAGGTTTATCAACTAGGTCCTTTTTTGTACATTATACACTCTTTACATCTCCACAAATTTTTCACTTAAATTCTAAGTCGTCATGGTCACAGTAGAAAAAGATATACAGTATAAGCTTATTACACAAATTATATACAGTTGCAGAGTGTTTCAACCGTAGACCAAGCCAGATGTTCGCATTACCATGAATTTTGCAAACTTAAATAAATGATGAAACAGCAGTATCAAACAGAAAGTAGTCCTAGTTTAAAAAATGTAGGCTAGACCAAACCTTCTAAATAAAATATAACAGTTTACAATACATCTGCACTCATTTTCCAATACACTTATTCAATCTTGATAAAACTGAATGGCTTTTCCATTGTTCAAAACCCCAAGGACTTAACAGATGTCCTTCACTATTGAGCTTTTAAAAACTTTCCTGACTACACAAAAGAGTTTGTCTTGCAACAAAAAAGCTACAAGGATCATCTTATTCCATTCTAAACTAATCTTGCATCCATTAACAGCTTAAATAAACAACTACGTAGCGCTGTTTTCTCAGAAGTAAGGGCCAGAACAGTAATAATTACAATGATAATATTTTTTTTCTCAATTGTATAACCTACATAGTTTCAGTGTGGAAATCTACAATATTACAAAGAAAAATAAGATTAAAAGAAAAAAATGTTAAATAGAAAACTTCAGAGTGATTGTTCAAGGGCAATATTTGCGACATTAACCAACTATGACGAAAAATATTTGCTTTCCTGGCCTATTGAGTGAGTTGTAGTGAATAATAATGATAAGTGAGGTCATATATAGAATTTGATCATGTTCTCGGCTTGTCAGCCCCGGGAGAGAAATGTCAGGATGTCGTGGTGTCAGTGAGTCCTGTCTCATTATATGAAGGACCATCCAGTCCTCGCAAACACTACGGATCCTTCCCAGTCAGAGATCTAGGTCCACAGCATTTGATTTATAGTTTTATATCGCAAGTATTATTTGGAACAGTAGTATAGCAAAACATCAACAAAAAGGTCAATTAGATACAAACCTCCTTTAATTTTGCAAATCATCAAATAATGTATTGGTAATCAAGTAACAGATTATCATTGCAACGTTTGCCATTAAATTAACTTTGACAAAATTTATCCTTACTTGAGAAGAATTATTAAGAGAAGAAGTATAGAAAGAAGAAATGTGTTCTGTAATTACATACTTTAGTATTGTAAATACATTTTTATCCCATCTATAAATGATGTTTTCATAATAAACTGTATTTTACCCCTAGTATTATGTATAACTTCTTAAATATTATTATAGTATTTCTTTATTTCTTTGACCCTTTGCCATGATCTTACTGCTTGCTTTCTTCCATCGTCAATCATATAACCATTTTGGTAAATTTTCCATTTAGGGAGTATTAAGATTTTATTGTAGGTGGCAAGGTAAGACCTAGAACCCGGACCGATTTACTTTTTTATTTTGATGTCCTCAAAGGTTAAAAACACCATTTGATCAATTTGTTATGTATTTATAAGTAGGCCTATATATCTATATACAGGGTGTATACAAACTCCCTGTATATGGTGTATTTTTTCCTTTGGTCAAAACAATAGAAGAACATCGCATAAACATCCCTGGTTTTCTGCCTGTCTGTATGTATGTGATTTTAACCCCAGATGGGATTGACTTTAAACTTATAAATAAATAGTTCAAATATTAAGATTGGAAATTTTAAATGGCCGCCATTTTGAATTGGTATCGTTAAGAAATGTGGTAATTTGTGCAAAGATTATTCCTGACTGTAACTACTAAGTTTGAAATAGATCGCTTAAGCGGTTAAAAAGTTATGGATACATTTGTAAAAACCACATACATACAGACAGAAAGGGAAACCTTTAATTGATTTTACCTGAAGAACAAATATAGACTAAATCTTTCAAGGGAGTATTTAGTTTTACACACCCTGTACATAATGTGGGTCTGTAAACACGATAATTCAAATAAGTTTCGTCCGATTTCATAAATTTTGCATGACGTATTAGGCTGGTTGGACTTGAATGAGGTCGCAAACCAGCAAGATCGGGTCATGGAAACAAATATTTCATGTTACGTCATGGTGTGGGATTTTGAAAATTTTCTTTTCAAATTTTGCCTTTAAAACTTGGAATGTCTGATTTGAACTACGGACATCGTGTAGAGCTAAAACAAAAACACAAATTTACATTGTAGGTTACGGAAAAAAATAAAAAATAAACAACTGTATATTTAAAGTTCCCATGTTTTTAATATGGAGAAAAAGCAAACTGTTGTACTTTACTTGTTTATGGACATATTTTCATAACTACTATTCATAACTAATATATTTTATACCATACTATTATCATTTCTAAAAAAAAAATACTTTTCCCCTCCCCGTAGCAGCAAACCTAAGTAGAGAACTCAATAAATCTTAAAGTTAAATAAATAAAGGATAAATTTCACTTTCTTAGGGAAATATTTCTTTGTACTATTAAAAATAATTTGGCAAAGACAATTCATTATTAAGAATTAATAATGTTTTAAGAAAAAATTATAACGAATAATCTTTCAGGCATTTTACATAATTCATAGTGTTTGTTGCTTCTTAACCAAAACAAACAAATCCAAGTTAAAGCATATTAAGTAACCAAATATAAATTAAACCTTCTTCTGGAAATTTGTGTGGGACTCTTATAATTATGATCGATTCTTTACAACTTAATGTATACACCTTAACCAAACGGCTTGATTCAAGAGATTACAGAATGAATTACCGTAAAATGAAGTACCGATATATATTTTTTAACAAGTACATTTTGATGGACGGTTTGATCAATTCCAACCCATCACTGTTGAAAAAGAGCGAGTCAAAGAGTGGTTCTTTCAAAACATTGGACCGTTTGAACTAGAAACATGGAAATTCACTTTTACCGCGACTTGATTAAATCACATTTTCATTGAAGGCAAGGGACAAGAGCGTATTTTAACTATTCTGTGAAAGCATTGTCACTGGGAATGAGAAACCAAATTAACCAAAATAATATTAGCTTATATGGATATACTGGCCCTGTGATTTCCTTTTACTAAAGTATCATAATTGTAAATATTAAATAAATAGAATAGTCATTATTGGAATTAAAATACAATTTTACTGTATTTGGAGGGATGTTTTTTTACAGAATTTGACGTATTGTGATAAGGAGGAAATACATGTTACCATTCTATATGGATCGAGTAATAACATGAAATCAACCAAACAGTTCTTTCTAAAGGTCCCGTTACCAAGAGTCCGATCGGTTTTATCACAGTAACAATAATAGAAGATTAATTTCACTGAATTGAATTATAACCTATTTTGTTGAGAACTTAATTTTCAAGGGGTATATTTTGAAAATGGAGTATTCTCTTAGATTTATGCACCAAAATGAAGCTCCAAACCAACTTGATTGACATACTCTAAGGAAGTTGTCTAGATCATGTCGACTTGATAATGCTGTGAAAGCGACTCAAGTTCCAACTCAAGTTTGAGACGGGCTCATTATCTAACCTCTCCCGTAACACATACCCCCTTGTCCTGGAATACATCACTTAATTCACCTACAACCTAAAACACTCTATTATACTGAACCGTCTAACCGTCACATAAAATGTGAAACATGATGTTGCCTTGTATAAAACTAAAACCAAAGAGTTCAATATACAAGCTATTCGTTAAATATCTGCAGAGTGGGTTGAATGTGTCATGGATTTTCTTAAATTACTCCATGCACCGACTATAAACCTTAGCAGGTTTTTTACTAAGTATATGTGTTTTGACACAGTTAATGTTAGGCCATCGTTATGGATTTGCCATTTTAGGGACTTAATAATAAAATAAGATTGAAAGTACAAACGCAATTTAATTTACAATTAAGTCATTAAATGAAATAAAGAAACCAGTTTTTAAAAGTACTATTAAAAATCAAGATTACAATACGAATATACGTAAAATATTTTGTTATAACTCTACACCGATGTGAGAAATTAATTATGTGAATGAGATTAAAACCTAAAAAAAAACAATGAACATTAGCCCTGACTAAATACTTAAATTAGATGCCAGGGACGGAAAGTCAGGATGGCAAGGGACAAACTGATATCCCTCGTCTGTCACTAAACTCCCATCTCTTTAATCACGTAAACGGCTATTTAAATACTTCTTACAATTAATTTCCCTTGTTGCTATATGGTTTAAAAATATTAAACTTATAGTTTACCTTTTCTACATTGACCAACTGAAACATTTGATTGTAGGTGACGAGGCTAGCAATAAACTGAGTAATTTATTAAACCTTTTCCTATTCCGAAGTACAAAATTATTGTATTTTACGAAAATTTTATCAATTATTCTAACTTTCTAACGAGAAACCCCTTTTTTTCTTGATCAATAACAACTTTCAAGAATGTTACTGTTTCATATATTGTTGAGTAAAGATCTACATGTTTTCGAATACAAAAATTCAGCATTGTGATATACACATATGCATTTTATTTGGTATGCTAATAGATTTGATAAATAAACTCTCACGTTTAATTCTTTTACATTTTATTAAAAATTAAATTATGTAGTAATAAAAAGAGAGAAAATTCCCGTTGCAAATAGAACACAATTTGTATCCATAATATGTTCTAAGAAATCTGTATAAGGCGAGAATTCGTTTTCAGATAGGAAGAAAATTCTACTTTTCTACATCGATCAAAACACATGTTCACGATTCCTATCTAAACTTAAGTACATTTAAAAACTGTTCGAAAATATACAGCACCCTGTTCAAGGCAGCTATAAATAAACCCGATAATTATTTTTAATTATAGTTAAGAATAGGCAACTGAAATAGTAAAAAAAGTACAAATTTCCTCCAAATTGAACACTTAGTTTAGTTAGGAAGTTGGTATGTGTGTAGTAAAAACCTATTGTCTTTAATATCCTCCATTACTAAAGTCCGCTCAAACATTAAAACACTTTTACCTTTCGGAGAGTTTATTATAGTGTTTTTTTTTTATGAATGTTAAACCATTTTACATATTAAGTTAAATAGGCATCTCTTTTGTATATAGTTTATTTATTTTTAAGCTTGGCTAGGGGCGTAAGTGTTGAAATACGTTATTATGATCCGATCAGCTGTTTGAATAGCTTTGTTCATATTACGCTCAAAGCAAAGTAAATTTCAAAAGTTAAGTTTTACTTTATCCATGTTCATAATTGGGGGTTTCGCATTTATTTTGTACTATTTAATTTGTTTGTTATAAACAATAAGAAGTAGAAACTCGATAGAGGACCTAGAAGATTTCACTGAGTTAGATATCCTAAAAACAAATAAAAATGATACTATTCTTGTGTGGAACCTTTTCACGATACAAATATGTTATTTTTTTACTTACAATTTCCTCACCATGTTCAATGGGCACACGGGTTTTCTGTGAGGGATATTTTATATTACATCAAGTGGGCAGGAAGCACACTCCCTTTTGACAAATACGTCACTCACGAATGGGCATCCCCATCAACTAACGAGCCCATTAGAGTTGTGGGGGTGGGGGGCTAGACAGGTACAGTAATGTGGGGGCAGCGGGGCCGATTGTTTTGTCATTAATTAAATTCACAAGAAACACACTGTTTCATGATGCTGTTTTTTCAAGAGTTGTGGAACATTAACCATGAAACTTTACCAAGGATTTTCTAGGAAGGTACTAGTAAGGACTAAAATACATACCTGGGCGTATATTACCCCAAATACGAATGTTAAATGAGAGTAGAATTGAGCTTAATGCCTTGTGTAGTTTTGCCACTGATTAAGATCAGCTGTCGCTTTAGATATTACCTATAAGTGAGCCCAGTTTGAAACCATCAAAAAGCTACTGTATTTACTCACAATCGACCCGGTGGTCTTCTCATTACTTGGCGAGCACCGTGATCCCTCAGCTCTCCAGATTCAATATCCTTAGCTTTGACTGGAAGCTGAACAAACAAGTGTAACATAATTTCGTAAGTATACAATATTTTGACATGAATCTTGCTCATTATTACCTTGAAAATGAATATAAAAAGTTATTCATTCTTACAAACAAGTGTTTGTTTATGTTTCCTATGTTTGCCTACTACCATTTGCTAAAGAACCCACCAAGGCGTAATTAGATTTATTACTGAGGAGTCATTGTGTGAATATATGTTTAAATAAAGCGAAATATTTAAGTAAAATGACGACGAATTATAGCTATATCTGAGTGAAAAAATTATAATGTACTAACTATAAACACACGTTCTCCACCCTAAAAAACGAAGGCTAATATCAGTTTATAGAGTAGTCTCTTTTTGGAAATTGGTTTTACGAATATTTAAGTATACAACACTAGTAGTCATAAGGTTTTCAGTTGAATACTTCTACATGTTAATGTTAAGAATTTTAATTTTTTTAAATATATCCATTAAAGATGAACGTTTTTCAAATTACTTAGAGAGTTTAAAGGAGAATGCGTTTCACGTAATTATTATACAATTTATTTATTTTTATCTCACTAGAGAAAGAATGTTAATTGAACTCAGTTATCTCAGGTCTTAGACGAGGTGCAAATTTTGTTTGGGTTTTGCATTTTTCAACTGTTAAAATGTAAATTACCATCTCTGTGTTTCGAATTATGTTTGGTTTTCATTAAATTTAATGGGTTAATTATTTACTTCTACGTAAATGTCGGTTGATAAACGGAATGTTTTAAGGCTTATGAGCAATCTTTAATTTACATTATGCATTATCTACTATACTTTTGATCCTAATAATTTTCAAAATATACACTCCATAAGAGTTCCATAGAGTAGGCCTAATAATACGTATTATTATGAAAGCCAAAAGTGACTGATCAGGAAACCTCTGGATCTGCGGAGCCTTTACCTTTACCTCCAAGAGTAATTTACACTCTGATTTATGTGCATTCAAAAACAAAAACATCCACTTATTTGTCATCGAAAGGTTTATTTATTGCAACCCAGTTGTATGTATTTTTTATCATGCATTAGTTACTTGAGTTAAGAGACCGCCAACCTTTATATAGAAAGAAATTATGAAAAGTGTGTAATGAAATGTGTTTTATGTAGAAGTTCTTTGGTGCAACAAGATGCATTTATCAAGCCAAGGACGCAACATTTTTTCAATATTATACTTTTATTAGTATGATGCACTACAACCCCTACAACCTCTACAATGATAGTTGTTTAAACCCACTCACAGTTTCACTGGCTGCAAATACTCTGAATCTGTAAATCCCAGAGTTCTGCAATGTGATGCATGCGTTCTTCATACAAGTACACTTTACAAAAATCCGAATCCGACAGCAGTTATAGCTAAATACCCCCGTCGCAGCAAACCTGCATACTAAGCGAATTTCCATTTACCCGGCTTGATTTCTACTAAAATATTCCCTAAAAATTTACAGATTTATATCCTATTTAAATAACATTAATTTTAGTGAGTAGTTAGGTTTGCTGCTACGGGGAAGATGTTGAGATGTGTTTTTTCAATTGAAATATTGATAGCTTAGTATGAAATAAGCCAAATTGCCAAATTTGATTACTTAAAATATATCCATAAACAAGCAAACTAGAACAGTTTATTTATTCTCCATAAGAATAACATGGGAATTTTAAATTTACAATTTTTTGAATTTTCTCCGTAGTCAATGAACATTCAAAAAAACTTCAATATACTAAATTATTTGTTTTTTTAAGCTCTTCAAAATGGTCTAGAGAGAAATTTAGAAATTTAAAGTTTTTAGGGGCAAAAATGAGAAAAACCCATTTTTACCCCATAAAACCCCCCATAAACCCCTGATCCCATGGTCCGATTATGCTGGTTCGCGAACTCGTTCGAATAAATGTAGGTTTACACGTTTGTACCAAATTTCATCGAAATCGGGTCAATTTTGCTCGAGTTATCGCGCTAACGGACACACATATAAATATATATATATATAAATATATATATATATATATATATATATATATATATATATGAATTTGAACGGATGGTGTTTTTGGCCTCTGGGGACCTCAAAACGAAAAAGTAAATCGGTCCCGGGTCAAGGTCTTACCATGAGACCTACGGTAATAGCTTATTCCCTATATGGGAAATTCGCTAAAAACCATCAAACGTTGCTATGAAGTTAGTTAGTTGTATTTTGTGTTTTAAACCCCCTTCAATTACAAAGTGTCGGCAAATTTTTACTATATGAAATTACTTTCTATCTGTTTTACGTAGAAGAATAAAGAACTTAGTATGCGTTCTCAGGTCCGCCAATTGAGCAGAGCGATCAAAGATGTAAAAAATAATCCTCAAACTAAATTAAATTTGATTTATTTATAAGATTAAAACATAGCTTAATAGCTTAATAAGTATTAGTAATGATCATCATTCGAGTATACTTTTAAACTGAAAAAAAATACTGGACAAATTTCACATACATTATGTATTCAACGTTTGTAATGATATACATTTTTATCGACTACAATAAAAGATTTATTATCTAAACGATTTTTAATCCACCGTTATAAGCAATCTTATTGTCATTCCATCTCCTTTTACTTTACTGCCCATTTATTGCTTTTGTTCATGCTTGTAACTCTGCCTATTGAAAATGGCTCAATCAGATAGTTTTCCAAAGTTCTTACTCTCGACAATGCTACATAAGGAATTCGACGTTGAGGGTAAATTATGATTTTCCTAGTTCCACCAAAGCCTGATCTAAAGTACATTCTTGGCCACCAAACGAAATTCATATATTCATATATCTCTTTACACTTCTTTTAGACTCCTATTTCCCCAATTGTCGTGTATATGAGCTTTATAGGAAAATACCCGTTTTCAGAGATAGAGGGTTTTCTCATTTCCATTGTCATGTAATGTCTTTTAAGCGTATTAAATTATTTGATCAATGGTCTTCACCCGAATGTTTTTTTCCTTTTTGTTGTATTTAGGTATTGTATAAGCTCGTTGATAAACATACGCTATGATTTCTTATCAATATTTTCGTTGTTATTTTGTAATAACTATCACGACCCATAAGCCTAATGAAAAAAAATTAAGTTAGTTTTTTATTGTATAGGCATTATAAAACTGTTTATCTTTAACTTTCCCACTGTTTGTTGAAACAACCTCAATAAGTTTAGCTGAAATAGGTTCAACAGTTATTACGTGATGATTTTACACATTTTTCAAAAACTCCCGATCCATAATAAAAAAAATCATTCTGTGATGGAGTATGATACAACATAATAACATTATTTATATATATTTTTAAATTATATATCATTTTGACTATTTAATGCATCGAAAACACGATTTATAATAAATACTGAACACAAATTTATAATTTTATATAATGGTTTCTGTATATGTAATTGTGCTTGTGGCATCAAAGTAGCAATTGCACAGCAGGGATAATATATTTTCCAAGCCTTTCCTTGGGGTTTAGACAGTAATGCCCCCATAAATACAGACTGTGTGTGTGTGTGTGTGTGTGTGTGTGTGTGTGTGTGTGTGTGTATGTCCCTTGGGCGGAGCCACACTAATTACACGGGTTGTAACATATATACTGTAATCCATCAAGAACGACCACTCTCCTCCATTCGCCTTTTCAAGTGACAGTTTACTTGCTAATGACAATCTACAGAGGCATACGCTATGAATGAACTAACCCATTGATTAAGTTTGTAGTTATTCAAAATTTCGAAATTAAAAATGTTTAGTTAATTTTGGTTAGAACAATTATTTAGCAAAACATTGCATATTTACATCGTTTATACGTTTTGATTGTCCGAACAAAAATCTCAACCCATACAGCTTTGAAAATATTAATTTTCTTACCTGGAACAGTTTACAATATTTAAGTCTAAGCCTAGATGATTGCTGTATTATCACTGGGCTAAATCAATTTTAGCGAATTTCCCTATAGGGAAGTAGCTATTACCGTAGGTGGCACGGTAAGACCTAGACCCGGGACCGATTTACTTTTTCATTTTGATGTCCCCAGAGGCCAAAAACACCATTCGTTCAAATTTTTTTTTATATATATATATATATATATATAGACTTTTATATATATATATATATATATATATATATACGTCCGTAAACGCGGCAACTTGAGTAATTTTTGTCCGATTTTGATGAAATTTGGTTTAAAGGTGTAAAGCGGGATAAACTTTAATGAGTTTGCGAACCAGCACGATCGGACCATGGGAACGGGGCTTTACGGGGGGTTTTATGGGGTAAAAATTGGTTTTCCTCACTTTTGACCCTCAAAACACAAAATTTCCCGATTTCTCTTTAGACCTTTTTAAAGAGCTTAAAAAAACAAATAATTTAGTATATAAAAGTATTTTTGTTCGATTATAAGTAACGAAGAAAATTAAAAAAATTGTAAATTTAAAATTCCCATGTTATTCTCATGGAGAATATTGTCAAAAGTTGTAGTTTGCTTATTTATGGATATATTTTGATCAAACTTGGCAAATTTATTTATTTTTTACTAAGCTATCAATATTTTACTCAAAAACACACTTTATTAGTTTCCTTGTAGCAGCAAACCTAGTTACTCGTTAAACCTAATGTTATTAAAATATATTTAACTGAAAATCAATTCAGACAAATGGAAATTCGCTTAGTCGACAGGTTTGCTGCGGCGGGGGTATTTGATTTAAGGGGTTTTAACCCTTGACTTTGAGGACGTAAACCCTGCGTTTTACCACCAGACCGGCTCGCCCCCTTTTCATCAGGTTTTAATATTATAATTGTTTGTAATAAAATCGCTTTCAATAATGGGTTTAATTTGACAAATAATTGAGTGTTTATTGTAGTCCTTTAAACATGAGGAGTTTTACTTTCAATGATTGAGGTTTAAAACCAGATGGTGGCATAGCTATCAAAATATAATAATTGTGAAACTAAGATAAATTAACCTTTGAATATGTTATATTTACGAAATATTGGGAATACGAAAAACACACTATTTGCGCTCCTTCTAAAGTTCCGTTTATTGCCTTGCTACAACGAGATATTTAGCTACAAATTTGATCAGAAACAATAATCGGATATAAATATGTTATATTGTAAGTTGAAAAATTCCGAGAACCGTAAAATTGGCAAAATATATTAAATAAACATTTATAACTATTTTTAGTAATACCTAGTCCTTTAAAAGTAACCGCAGTTTATTTATTTATTTTATTTTTTACGGTTACACAATTTTTACATGGTTGACATTCTGATATTGATACAATTACAATATTTTATTGACTTGGTGTTAGCTCCGTACTATAATAATTTCATCGGGAAAGCTGTTTTCCAGGCTACACAATGGGGCTCGAACCCACGACCTGAGATTAGTAGACGTTGGTCTCATGTTCTACAGACTGAGCAATGTTAAGTTTTGACTTGTTTAAACTGTTGTTCCAAACTATAGAAATTACAATTAGAAATATAAACGGGAATACCTTAAATGTAATGAAATAATCTTCATGTATATTCGTTTTTCTTTAAATCCATAGTTAGGTACTATGAATACTTTATATCCGAACAAATAATAATATTTAGGTTCATATTTAAAAGGAAAATGCAGTTATAAAGGATAAATAAATACATTTTGAACATCATCATTCGTATTGGCACTATTATTTGAATTTACTGAAACACGTCTTGGCAGATTTATTGATATATCTAAACTAGTATTTGTAAGGAAGGTTGTAGTTTAACGTAGGTAATATTTAGCTGAGTTTTAAACTCCTATGAAAACTACAGTATTTTGGGTTGCCTTAAAACAACGTATAATAATAGTTTTTTTTATAATTAACTAAGTTTTAGTTGTATGTACATACAACGGTGGATCTACGTATGGTAGTGTCAATAGAAATCATTGTATTGTAATATTGAAATCCACTATTCAACCTTTTATCTCAGGTCTGAGATAAGATGAATACAATTTATTGTTAAAGAAAGTTTATCCCTAAATGCGTTTTGGCGTAGAACGCCTTTCAGGAGCACTTAAAAATGTATAATTGTAGCTGACGGTGCCATAAAATTAAATTCATTTTAGAGATGACCAAACTCCATTACTGCTACAGAGAATCTTTTAATTGTGTTCCTCTTTGTTGAGAAAAATAATCGCTCCAAACTCCAGACATTTGTTTGCGTTTTGTTTACTTAATTAGCTTTCTGCCTATTCAAAATACATACAGATTGTTGGAATTAAAGAGGCGCGCAAATCATGATTAATTCCTTCTTTTAACGCTTTATTTAACAGGTGGTTTGTTGTACATAAATTTTACACATCTACAGGTTTAAACGCTAAAATATTGTAGTGTAATTCTTTCATACTTCACAAATTATGTTTGTTTCCTAAGTTGTCAAATTGCTCTACCAAATATTAAAGCTTTATTATTAAACATGAAAAAATTTAATAAATTTAGTTTTCAAACAGTTTTATGATAAAAAAGGTCATTTAGCTATGTTTAATCAGCCTCCCATTGAGCCTAATGACCAATGTGACGAGCGGAATTCAATCACCAATGCAACACAATTTTATATTAAATTTACTGTAAAATTTAAAGATGATAAATATAAATTTTATATTTACCATCTTTAAATTTTACAGTAAGTGTAATGGTTACACTGTAAGTGGGATTGTTTTAAAAGATATATGTTTTACGATAATAATATACTAGTGTCAACAATTAAAACTATGCAAATCAGGGATTTATTCAATTTCAAAGTATATCATGCTATTATAACTTACTAAAGAACTATTATACCTAAAAGAGAGATTGAATAACCGTACCTTACTTGTAAGACGAATAATTCAAATAAGCTTTTAGATTTGAATTAACAAAACAATTAATAAAACGAAATCGGTAAACAGTAACTTCATTGCATTTAAAATAATGTCTTTTTCTAACGAAACGTGTATAAAAAACGTGAGAAAGCCATACAAACAAATTCACAAGTTAAAGTAACTGTTGACGTATACGTACACAAAGAGTCCTCACGTATCAAGGGTGACTATTTGCTGCCGTTCACAAACAAGGGTAAGTCACACCCAGTCGCACCGGTGAGGGGAAAGTATCAATTTGATTCGCACTTGAGAACAGAACTTTGAGTTCAAATTTTTTATCTCGCCGAAACATGTAGCATCTACGAAAGTTACAATTTGGAACTGACGACAGGTAATATAAAACCAATATTAGTGTTTCAAATGAACATTAATTATACAGTATCTCTCTTACTACCATTGTCTGGGGGAGCGAGCTGGTCTAGTGGTTAGAGCGCGGGATTTCAGTCCCTGAGGTCCCGGGTTCAAATACCGCAAAGTCACCAATGGATTATATCTAAGTGATAATGCCGCAATCCCTAGGTCTAGCCTGAAGTAAGGTGAAAAACAATTCCAGGCTCGTGCCTAGCGTCTTAGGAAAAAAAACAAACAAAACAAAAACAAAACACTACCATTGTCTATTATTTTTACCACCTTTCAATTATATACTATTTGTATATAGCCATTAGCACCCTACTTATGTAATCTAAATCAGGTTAAAAATCCATCAAAAAACCTTTACCTGAACTGACCTTTAAAGTAGTTTCATACTTGTTCAATATACTTCAGATGACTATAGTTTTATATTTTTATGTTCTGCCTACACATGCGAGGACGGCACGGTCTAGTCCATAGTTTTGTGCGTTACTCGAGGCTAGGCCACATAGCTAAATCCATTGGTGTTTGGCGGGATTTAACCTCGGCACCTCGGTGACTAAAGCTTCGCGCTCTGGTAGACTACCTCGCTCCCCTTCGCCGTATTGTAAATTTTACATGTAAATATTAGTACCAATAATAGGTAACCTTTCAACCCACGAGGGATAAACTTCAATGCCTGAGATTTGTAACCAGATGGGTTACGAAACTAAAGTCAATTTAACCGTTTATAATGTACTAGAGGTCGTCCAGTGGTCGAAAACTCGACCAAAAATATGTAATGTACATTCATTGACTATTGTATACTGTAGACGTCCCATCTATATGGACCAGCAGTTGCAATAAAAAAAAAACAAAAAAAAAACATGAAGTTGTGTGAACCAATCACAGAATGCATGTCTAAAATTATATTTTCTACCTTATTTGTTGTTGTTGGCAAAGTTGATAGGTAATAACAGTTGCCGTAGATCATAATAAGTCATTCCATAAGTTTGACATGTTAAAAACATCGTATATTTGACAAAAATTAAAGTAATTTAGATCAGCGCAATCTGTTGGTGGCTCACATCAACTACGACAAATTTAATTTAAAAACTGGCGACAACTTTAACATGGTGAAGAATGTCTAGTTGTTTTTTAGTCAAAGGTACAGGCTTCTCTATTTTCATCCAACGCTGTAAATAAAACATGTTATTGTAATTTATTCCATTTGTTTTGATTTTATGTTTATATTTCGTTGTTATTTTCATCACCAACATGGCAACCCATAAAACCCATGTAAATTATTTTTAAATTTCAAATTCATTTTTTGTGCTTATTTTTGAGCCTATTTTAATTTTTAAAGGGTTTCTGCACACCTACAGGACAATATCTTTCTAACAGTATGCGTAGATTTTCCCTGTGAAGCACATGAGCTGAGACAAAAAGGTTTTAAAGAAACATGCTTGCCTATTAATATATAGATAGATTACTCACAAAATATTGAGAATTCTAAAACACATAACATTTGCACTCTTTCTAGCACGGGATATTCGGCCACTAGACCAGTACGCTTCCTCCAAGACGGTTGTACAGTAGTAGGGAATTTTAAAACTTTTCACATATAAACCATTATTATTTAAATTTATTTATGGAGATGGTACCGAAAACTAAAAACTATGAGCATTGGACATGCCACAACTCCTACCTAAGCTAGGTAGGTTCTTGCTATACTTCTGATGTCACATTCAAAGCTAATGATTGAAACACCTCTCTTTGATTATAGTATACATTTCTGCAAACGACCATAACGAAAGTGCAATTTTCATAAATGTTTTCCTGTTTCATTTAAAACATACAATTGTACATAATCCTTTGCGTTTAATCCTCGTATCCGAACCCACTTAGGAACTGAGTGTATGATTAACATTACAATTATTTGATGATTTAAATTTAATAGCAGCATTAAGTTAAATGCGACGTTATTCGACAGAATTTAGTGGTTCTTAAATGTTGATCGATTTAGGAGAATGAAAAAGGAAAACATTTTCACGTACGTTTCGTAGTTAAAAAACATCTCCTTATAGTTGAAATTTTTGACTATTTAATCAACATATTTATAGTAAAATACAAACAATTAGTGATGTATTATATATAATAATAATATTATAAATACTGAATATTATTATAAAAAAGACAAAACCGACATAAGTTTTTATGGTTTTGAAAATTTTTACAATTAATTATTATTACTTGAATCATTCATTCCGGACATAAACCAAAGGATTGACACCTTATTGTGATACATCATATTCTTCAGATCCAGTGCGAAGTGCATGATTTCAGAACATGGCTGCATAAATTTATTTGACAAGCAAATCGGTTTTATTCAAAATCCTGCAGTTGAGAGTAGTCATGGGGAAGCCATGCATGGCAAGGATGGTTAGGGGTGGGAGAGGAAGGGGGTAACTCGAGCTCGGAGAGCCGATTACTGTCGATCACGTAACTTGGGTTCCAAGCCAGGTCTTTAGCTTCATTTTTTGTCATCTTCCATGTTCCGACCCAATATTATTAAAGAATATAATAGAATATCAAATTGCAAAATGCTTGTTATATTATTGAGTGCGCAATATATTGTAATTGATTCGACGTTTACTGTTAATTTAGTATACAATTTGGAACACAGTGCAATAGGTCAAAGCTAATCCTAATGAGGGTGAAAAGCTATTATCACAGCGTTGGTGGTATTTCTTAAATTTTGACACATCTTAAAACTAAAAAAAAGAAAAATTTACATATCATAGTACATGTTTGGGGAAGTCAAACCACATTAGGAAAATGCATTGGGTTTTATAAAAGATTCACTCTAGAACCTTACACAAATATTTTCTGAGTACGAATCGTATTTGATCAACTGTTTGGGAACGCCATTTTATAGTGGCCAAAAATATATAGACTGCAGGTGTGAATCGCAGTGTTTATACAGCTGTCTATTTATTTAGCTAAACATAAAAAAATTCACAACTTTTAATCATTTGCAACAATTTTAAGCCGTAGATTAGAGTTGAATCTATATCTTCATAATTGTCGTTGCCTAGCAACAATAACCTCAATCTTCCAGACACCGTATTCGATGTTTTGTTCATTTGTTCGGCGGATTAAGTAGTTTTTGTTCTCGAAAGATTGCGTTTCAATTTATATATTTATACCTTATTGTTTATTTCATACTATAGTGAGAAATATCGTTGAATATTACGGCGATCTCAGTATAAACCATCGGCTTAAATTTTCAATTTCTTTAAAATGGTACCGCAGTTTTAAGGGTGGATTGCAAAAAACACAGTTTGAACAGGCGCTCGAGCATGCTCACATCAAGTCACGCTGTTTAATTACTGAACGACTTGTTTTTGGCGGGAGGGAAGTGAGGCGTAACGTGTTCCGGTTCCGGTGCTGCAGACCGTGACCTCCACAGTCGCACTGACCTCTGACAGTATGACAAGCGACAACCACTGCCGCCGGTTAGTCCTCAGCATCTGACATGTTACCTCCACAGTTGAACTGACCTCTGACAGTCTGACAAGCGACAACCATAGCCGCCGGTTGGTCCTCAGCATCTGACATGTTACCTCCACAGTTGAACTGACCTCTGACAGTCTGACAAGCGACAACCATAGCCGCCGGTTAGTCCTCAGCATCTGACATGTTACCTCCACAGTTGAACTGACCTCTGACAGTCTGACAAGCGACAACCATAGCCGCCGGTTGGTCCTCAGCATCTGACATGTTACCTCCACAGTTGAACTGACCTCTGACAGTCTGACAAGCGACAACCATAGCCGCCGGTTGGTCCTCAGCATCTGACATGTTACCTCCACAGTTGAACAGACCTCTGACAGTCTGACAAGCGACAACCATAGCTGCCGGTTGGTCCTCAGCATCTGACATGTTACCTCCACAGTTGAACAGACCTCTGACAGTCTGACAAGCGACAACCATAGCCGCCGGTTAGTCCTCAGCATCTGACATGTTACCTCCACAGTTGAACTGACCTCTGACGGTCTGACAAGCGACAACCATAGCTGCCGGTTGGTCCTCAGCATCTGACATGTTACCTCCACAGTTGAACAGACCTCTGACAGTCTGACAAGCGACAACCATAGCCGCCGGTTAGTCCTCAGCATCTGACATGTTACCTCCACAGTTGAACAGACCTCTGACGGTCTGACAAGCGACAACCATAGCCGCCGGTTGGTCCTCAGCATCTGACATGTTACCTCCACAGTTGAAAAGACCTCTGACAGTCTGACAAGCGACAACCATAGCCGCCGGTTAGTCCTCAGCATCTGACATGTTACCTCCACAGTTGAACAGACCTCTGACGGTCTGACAAGCGACAACCATAGCCGCCGGTTGGTCCTCAGCATCTGACATGTTACCTCCACAGTTGAACAGACCTCTGACAGTCTGACAAGCGACAACCATAGCCGCCGGTTAGTCCTCAGCATCTGACATGTTACCTCCACAGTTGAACAGACCTCTGACGGTCTGACAAGCGACAACCATAGCCGCCGGTTGGTCCTCAGCATCTGACATGTTACCTCCACAGTTGAACAGACCTCTGACAGTCTGACAAGCGACAACCATAGCCGCCGGTTAGTCCTCAGCATCTGACATGTTACCTCCACAGTTGAACAGACCTCTGACGGTCTGACAAGCGACAACCATAGCCGCCGGTTGGTCCTCATCATCTGACATGTTACCTCCACAGTTGAAAAGACCTCTGACAGTCTGACAAGCGACAACCATAGCCGCCGGTTGGTCCTCAGCATCTGACATGTTACCTCCACAGTTGAACTGACCTCTGACAGTCTGACAAGCGACAACCATAGCCGCCGGTTGGTCCTCAGCATCTGACATGTTACCTCCACAGTCGCACTGACCTCTGACAGTATGACAAGCGACAACCACTGCCGCCGGTTAGTCCTCAGCATCTGACATGTTACCTCCACAGTTGAACAGACCTCTGACGGTCTGACAAGCGACAACCATAGCCGCCGGTTGGTCCTCAGCATCTGACATGTTACCTCCACAGTTGAACAGACCTCTGACAGTCTGACAAGCGACAACCATAGCCGCCGGTTAGTCCTCAGCATCTGACATGTTACCTCCACAGTTGAACAGACCTCTGACGGTCTGACAAGCGACAACCATAGCCGCCGGTTGGTCCTCAGCATCTGACATGTTACCTCCACAGTTGAACTGACCTCTGACAGTCTGACAAGCGACAACCATAGCCGCCGGTTGGTCCTCAGCATCTGACATGTTACCTCCACAGTTGAACTGACCTCTGACGGTCTGACAAGCGACAACCATAGCCGCCGGTTGGTCCTCAGCATCTGACATGTTACCTCCACAGTTGAAAAGACCTCTGACAGTCTGACAAGCGACAACCATAGCCGCCGGTTGGTCCTCAGCATCTGACATGTTACCTCCACAGTTGAACTGACCTCTGACAGTCTGACAAGCGACAACCATAGCCGCCGGTTGGTCCTCAGCATCTGACATGTTTCCTCCACAGTTGAACAGACCTCTGACAGTCTGACAAGCGACAACCATAGCCGCCGGTTAGTCCTCAGCATCTGACATGTTACCTCCACAGTTGAACTGACCTCTGACAGTCTGACAAGCGACAACCATAGCCGCCGGTTGGTCCTCAGCATCTGACATGTTACCTCCACAGTTGAACTGACCTCTGACAGTCTGACAAGTGACAACCATAGTCCATCGCCGCCGGTTGGTTCTCATCATCTGACATCTTACCTCCACAGTTGAACATACCTCTGACAGTCTAACAAGTTACAACCATAGCCGCCCATTCATTGGTCCTCAGTATCTGACGTTACCTCCAGAGTTGCACTGACCTCTGGGGCAGTCTGAAAAGCGACAAGCACCGGTAGGTCCTCAGTCTTTGATTCAAACCATCACTTTTTGTTCTTAAAATTCACAAATAAAAAAAACGGCTAAGGAATGGTAGGAAACCGCCTTGAATAAAAAAGTAATGCTGGAAAATATTCATATAACTTGACGAATAATAAGTGTAAAACTATCAACTGTTGAATACTGAAATATACTTGCCATAAGGACCAACTGTTGCCAATTCTTTTTACTTTTGCTACCTAATGGTTCAAACGTTATTGCAAAATTTGTGATTTTACCCATAACAATCCTACAGTAGCTACCCCCATCGCTTACCCATAAGGGCTTCTTTGACAAGCTTATAGGAGAAAGTAGGTGTCAGTTTACTGATTCCCTTTTTAGTGTGTAAAGAGCCCGTTTTAACGTTCCACTCACATAGTGTGAGTCAGTCAAAACTCTATATTTTTTCCTAGTTTTTTATACTCTGATGGTTAATGTAACTTAAATAATGACATTGTTCACAATAAGTTGTCCTTTCAGTTTGTCATTGTTTAAAATTTGTTTACTGATTAGTATTCCAAGAAACGACCTGTAGCATCATAAGTTGATTTTCTTATACACTTCCAAACATTACTACAACAATAATTGCATCAAGAAACTAACATAACTAATATATTGCTAATCAACACCATTTTAATATTATTGTACGATAGTACATATTTTAAATTAGACCAAAACTATTTGAGGCAGAGGTTTAAAAGCTCACTTGGAAAAGCAAAAGCCCTGGATAAGAAAACAATAGAAAACGTTGAAAACACAAATACACAGAAAGACTTTGGTGTTGTGCACTCAGCTCACCTTGCCACCACTCAATGTGGTTGTTTAGCGGTGCTTTGTACAGCATGTGTATTGTGTATTATGTATTGTGTTCTTAGAGTTATCGTTTGGGATATGTTTAATAGACCTATTAAAGGCATATTTCATAAGTAGGGCTAAAGTGACTCTTTCGACACAAGTCCGAGATTCGAAAACACATGTTGGCCAATGTGATGAAATATATTTCTCGCCCTAATGCACTAATCTTTCAAAATTTCTTGTATTATTGTTTACTTTGATGAAATTTCCACTTTCTTTGAGCTAACAAATACGAATAACTGTTACCATCAATAAGATGCTTTATTATTTCACCAACACAGTAATAAATTGTATTTCAAATTACTGAGGTTTTGTTATAGGGGAATTAACTACTTGAAACGATGAAAAAAACATAACGATACAATAGTGTTTTTATTATTATCGGGACTTTTATCCTCAGCAAAATCACCAGTCCTACAGTTAATGTCTTCAACTCCACTGTTTGAATGTATTGAGAACACTAGATTTGCTGCAGTATTGCGAAAATGATTGTTATCATGGCTTTCAACCTATTTAAAATAAGGTTAAAGTTATTTTAGGTGCCTCCGTCAATAAAGACAAGATAATAAACGAGGAAGTGGCAGCATTCACCACATTTGCTTGTAGAACAATGCAGTTTGATTGTTTCGCTCACTCATTAATGCGTTATTATGTTTGGCAGGTTACAATACGAACGTAGGTTATTTATTCTTTTGCAAGGATTTTCATATGACAAAAAGGAAAAGAGGGGACTTTAAAAATTAATATAAAGTTACTGATTATTTATTAACAGTAAATCTTTGCGGTTTTGTCAAACATTGCCACTTTCCAAGAATTTATTCCAATTTCAAAATTAGTATACTTTATGATATGTTAGTTACTAAATAGCTTGATAAAATATTTTGTACAGTTACAATTACGACATTCAAAATATGTAAATATACTGTATATACCAATTCAAAATATATATTTTATGTTTGAGCTAGATTTATAATCAGAACTTTTATTAAAGAAGACAATTATAAAGTGATGACTGACCGCAACATAATGGAAAAGCTAGAGAAAGGAAATATCTTCTACATATGTTTTGGGAATGAAAAAGGGTAATCAAATGAGTTCTAAAACAGCTGTGGCAGTAAAAATACCTTATAATGAATATTTATTCTGGCAGTTGTTACAGTTTAGAGGAGTTAGAGAGGACTCTAAGAGGACTCTAGGAATACTCTAATGAGAGTTTTTAAAGTTGAGCAAAGTTTATATGCTCGCTCGCTTGCACACCTGATGTCAAACGCCTGGAGAAACTTTCGTTTCTTCTTTAAATATCTATTATAATGCTTCTGTAGTATGCTTATCAATTTTAAAATTAAAATTTGTTTAACTAAGAGTAAATGCCTCAAAAGTATTGTATATATGACGTCGAAAACTAAATTAAGTCAATGAATCGTTCGGTGAAAACGCCGAAACGCCACAGAACGCCACAGGTTCAAACAACAGGGCAATAGGCTATTTATTCAAAGTGTACACAGATAGGTGGACACAGTTACAAGTTGATAGTAATCCTATTAAAAATATAAATTGATTTATTTCCAGGAACCAAAGTTGTTTTTTAACCAGTTTCACTTGGCTGTGGCTTAGTATCATATGTACGGCCAGTAGGGTTTCAGCTCTCTGGATTGGAAAGTCACGAAGAACGAACGACAAAACCATTACAGCGGTCATGCTTTTCTAAGAATTTTAAGAATATATACTTCTGATAAAATTAACCTAAAAGTACCTTGTTGGATTGCATAGAAAGTATTTTATCATCGTTGTCGCAGGTGGTGTAAAATCGTGTAAAAACTTCTAATTATGGGTTTTACGCCAATAATAATCTAAACTTGTTGTTCAGGTTCGTTGCAGTTTGAACTAAGATTACCAGAAGCTAGAATAAAACAACACAAAGTAAAAAGTATTAAAAACTTGTTGGAATATTGGAAACAATAAAACATCTAAATAAATATCTTTACTTACAGAAAAAAAACACACTTATAGAAATTACGTTATACGTCTTATATCAATGTAGATTTGATAAAGATAAAATCATTATTCCAATAGGGTCAAATACACTGTATATGTTAATTTTTGTTAAATTAATATTATTTGCATCTAGATTTTAGTGATATTTTTTAATTTTGGAAGGGTACCTATAGTAATAATTTACTTTTTCGATGTTTCCATAAAAAGTAGAGTAACATTCTAATACAGTAGCTCAGCCGTTGCAGTATTATTAATGTCCCTCGCCACTCGAGACAACGGTTCTACATGTTTCATTATTCATCACATCTGCCGACCACTACAATGGGCTATGCACACTAACTGGCCATGATTGGTGTACAGTGCACACTAATTGTACTCAAAACTGGCCATGATTGGTGTACAGTGCACACTAATTATACTCAAAACTGGCCATGATTGGTGTACAGTGCACACTAATTGTACTCAAAACTGGCCATGATTGGTGTACAGTGCACACTAATTATACACAAAACTTGCTATGATTGGTGTACAGTGTACAATAATTGTACTCAAAACTTGCTATGATTTGTATGCACTGATTGTATACAAACTGGCCATGATTGGTTTACAGTGTACACTAATTGTACACAAAACTTGCTATGATTGGTGTACAGTATACACTAATTGTACACAAAACTTGCTATGATTTGTATGCACTGATTGTATACAAACTGGCCATGATTGGTTTACAGTGTACACTAATTGTACACAAAACTTGCTATGATTGGTGTACAGTATACACTAATTGTACACAAAACTTGCTATGATTTGTATGCACTGATTGTATACAAACTGGCCATGGTTGTTCTAACCTGGCCAGTTGATCAAGGCCATGATCTGATTGTCATATAAATTGATCATGATTCATGAACTTTATTTGTATATAGATAAACCATTATTCCTCCATTCTAATTGTATACAAACGGACCATGAGTGTAAAATTTCAAACAAAATTTACCGTGATTAGTGTCGCTTTACCAACCATTGCTGTACAATTTCAGTTTAAGTTCTGTATCACGTTTGTGTCATGAGCGTAATTTATAAATTTGGTAAAGTTCAAGTAATTATGAATGTGATGGTTAATTTTTGTGCGTTTACATGGAGTAAAGAGTTGTACTTGACTAGGTATACTATTACTGACTAGTATACACTATAATTATTTTTTAAACTTTTTGTAAATTACCTATGTGCAATATGCAAGTGTAATTAAAAATGTCCTCTTTTGCTTTTTTTAAGTTACAGTACTTTTCTTTGTTTCGGATGCTCTCAAGAGTTGCTTTTAGTTTTTATTTTAAATGTTTATATTTGTGTTATAAAAGTAGTTTTGCACTGGATAAACTTAATTTTTATAGTGTGTAATTAAGTGATGGTAACGTCAATACAAGAGGTACCGTATATTTTCCATAAATGTTTGTAAAGCACATTGTACAATTTGTAAATATGGAAAATAAACCGTTTTATTTCTTTCTTCTTCTTCCTTTCTGTAACGTGTAACATTCCCTTTTTTCTAATCATGCTTGAAGCAATGTAGTAATAATTGTGATGTTACCAATTTTTAAATGCAATTCTATGAAAAACCTATTTTGTCGTTGTACTCAATTTTATTAGGCATTCTTAAGTTGATAGTTGATACATACATTTTAGTTCTTAGTATAGAGTCAAATTGTTGATATTCTGGGTAGTTGTTTCATAAAACTCATTTTAGAACAAAAGTATAAGTAACATTAAGTAACTGAAAGTAAGTTTTCATTTCTATGGTATCAGAAAGGAATTTAAAACTTTGGGAACAAGTTATTGGTAAAGGTTAAACTTCTCCAACAAAACGCTCGTTAAAAATTAATTTGCACACAAGATTTAGATTTCGTTGAATAAAAGCTGCAACTCGGTAGCGTGAAGGCCGGTTTCCGACGTGCATATCGCACAATGAAATACGGTGTTACGGTGCTTGGTTTGTAGTGTGCAGATATTATTCATATGGCAACAGTGTTATTATTTCAACTGAGTGCACAATTTATCTGTGACTTTATCATAGAATTTAAATATTTTTTTTAAACACTGCCTAAATGGAATTTTGAAAGTGATGTATTTTGAGTAGTTTAGCTTTTGTAATTTTGTTGCAGCGTGTTAAGTACTGAAGAGAGGAACGAGTTCACGGACCGCGTTCCGATTCAACCAAAATATGGATAAAAATCATTACATACGAGTACATTTACTTCTTTATTTATTTGAAAACAAAAATTGTTTTTAGAGTGTTACCCGAAATGGGGAAAAATAGTTTGTTCGCCATTTATTCAGTTTTGCATAAGAAGATTAACAATCAAGCACGTTAAAATTCCACAGAAAAGATCAGAATCGCTTTTTTATAGATACATCTTGATCAATTTCTAACCTTTCTTATGCAGTGTAACGCGTTTCAAACGTAACAACAAAAACTCAATTATGAATTCCTTGTAGCAGCAAACCTAAGCCTAAATATACATTAAGCAGAATGTCAATTATATCAGGCGTATGTTTAACTTTTTGCTTTATGAACCACGAACCTTTCACACTTTTTTACCTCTTAAAATAAAATCGGATGGACAACAGGAGATTTGCTGAGTTTATGTATTTTTGCTGCATCATGTATTTGCACACACACTGTAATATACAATACTGATTTGAAATAATTGGATTGCATATGGGATTACGATTGTATTGCAATTTATCAATTCAAAAGCTATTAAGTCAAACATTCAATATGCGCGATGAAACATATTGCAGCAGTTAAGTACATGTAGGAGTAGGCAAGCATGTTGATTGTAGAATCGGTTAAACTATATTAAAACTCTAAAACTATAAATAAACTGATTGTTCATTATTACATATAGCATTTTAACTCGGAATGTTTGTATCTCTGGCGCAATTTATTCTTGATCATCTTTTAAAACTAGTAAATTTGAAGTGATTTTTGGTATTTAGTAAAAAACACAGGTAGTAAATAACATACCTTAAACATACGTAACATACTTGATGGCGAGGACGTTTACTTTAAAATTTGTGAAAAATGTTATGTTAGTGTTCTTTAGGTCGAGACTATAAAATACATCTAAGAGTCTTGAGTTTAAAATGCCTTCTTTTCAGTCTACATTTTTTAAATGTATACATCACTGTTGAACCTTTTGAATCATTTACTTCAAACCATGGTGACAAATAGGACCTATCTGTGTTCAAAGTGTCATTGTAAAGCCATTTGATTTTAGGATAACTCAGATAAAAGTTGTCAATTCTGCCATTTTGAATTTTTCCAAAGTAGAAATTTGAAACTTTAAGTGCAGTTAGGTCGTATATCTCACAAACATGTACCAAGTCTATAATCGGAGTGTTTCAAAAGTTATTTATACATTTGTCTAAAAACATATACAGACTGTCAGAGAAACGGGAATTTTATACCTGTGTTTATATGATAGCTTTTGTCTCAACCGGAGGTACAAATACACGACATTTCTCCAGGGAGAGTTTGTATACACCCCTTCTAGGATGTACCGGTAGTCTTAGAGTTACTAATGTGACACTATTTAGCCAGAGATCTTACCAGTCCCTCTCGCTCTGAAGGTCGAGCCACTCAGCACTCAGCAGGTCACTCGCCCAAAACTGGCCTAAGAAACTTTGATTGGAACCAGAGGGAAAATGGCAATATGAATGGACACCAGTTGACGTGGCATGTCTTAGAGAAATATTTTTACTTTTAACTGTTTGTTTTTATTAAAAACTATTCCTCATAAAGAATTAAATTAAAAATTATTACTTCGGGATGAAATACTACGGGTATTAATAAATAGTCTTTGTGTTAATAATACTGCAATTTCAATAATTATTTTTAAATATTTTAAAGAAATAATGTCTAATTTTCCAAACGTCAGTGCTTAAACAACTTAAAAAAAGTAAAAAAGCTTAACAGTTATTAAAAAAACTTAACAACAATTTTCAAGTATAATAACACGAAGCGTAATTATAGTTTAATACATTCCACAAAGTCTTGTCGTATTTCCCCTGTTTGAACTCCCAGCAATGAAATTCAGAGGAGAAAGTGACCCGTAGAAGTGTTAGTTTCATTAACTTCAGCTCCAACTAAAGGATATTAAACCTCGCCTTTGCCGCCCTTGGTAGAGTTGGCAACAAAACTTTCTTGTAGTTTCACTACAAATATTACTTAGTTGTATGTAACTTAATAATTGTTCAGTAAATTATTCAATTCATAACAGTTTCTCTATCATTTTAATAATGTTACTGATCTTACATATTCCTATCTAATGATGGATCTTTTTTATTGCTATTCGTCAAGAGCATGGTTATAAATATGTCTAACAATTTCTTTTGTTCAATATATTAATTGTTAATTGTTTTGTTGAATAAGTTACTGTTGGATAATTCCCATTATAAACAAGCTAAGCTTCATGTGATGTTAAAGAATTGTCTACACAAAAAGATCTAGCCTCTACAAAGAATCTTCATGCGTCCGACCCCTTGCAGAGTTAGCTTTGATTTCAACCCTATCCACAGTATTTAACTTACCCCAAGAACCTGGATCATATCTTTAAATTGTGAAATGTCGTCGGAACACCAAAATTATGAGGACGGTATAATCATAAAGTAATAGAACAGTCGTGCCGAATTTAAAATTCACGTTAAATAGAAACGGATAGGTTGAATGGTAAGTTCTCTACTGGAGTTTTGGGTTAATAAAATAGAATTAATATGGTAACAGATAATACCCAAACGCCTACTGTCACCATTCACTCATGCAGACCGGTTTAGATTATATTTTTACACAATTCTTCCGTTTCATAGGTCACATCGGCGAAAGTTCCCTATCCATTCCTCAGTGCAAATGCAGTGTTTTACCAATATCGGTTGGAAAGATTCCGACAGAGGAGCACATCTATATAAGATTTATGTTTACTGTACCTAGTCTATACATTCCTCTTTTATTTTACCTCCATGGCCTACCCCTAACTCCAATGACGCAGGCTATAGCCTGGAACCGTGATACACATTCTTCAGGCTATGCGTAGAAGGTCGTGACACTATCAATAAAAGCCATTAGTCATTGGTAGGATTCAAACCTGAGACATCAAGGGCCGAGGCCACGCGCTCTACCACTAGACTACTTCACTTCCCATAGTTATATAAACATTATTATTGCTAAAACTCACTAAGTTCCTCTAACTCACTAGTTTCTCTAATCCTTCAGAACACTAATGCCATTATATTCATCAATGATCTCCAGCAAAGTAGGCACACTGGAATTTCACATGTTCATATATATCAAGACTTATTAAATTTCTGAAAATGTAGATACAATAATGAAAAGGCATTTAAGCAAAACACGATTTGTAATGTGTGCTGGCATAGAAACGTCGAATACAATTCATTCAAAGGTAAAATGTTAACAAACTTTGCAAGGGAAGTAAGGACTCTGGTGTGATTCTGGGAATTTCCACCAGTCCTGATGGAGACATTTCAAACTCCAATAGGAGCCCAACGTTGGTGGCGACCTGCCGCTCCGGATGCCGGACGGATGCTGCGGTTGTCGCCGGATGTTTTACGGATCACCTATCATCCGACACTCATCCGCTCCGTCTTATTGTTTTTGATTTACTAATTATCCTCAAAGTAGTGACTTACTGAAATATCCTGCTTTGTGTAATGGCAATGAATATTATTGTTTTATGTTTGTTTTCGTCAGTATCGGTGAAAATCCAATTATGGATTATTTAGGAATCAGGCATTTACTTAGAAGTTTACAATGTGTAAAATGTTCTAAGTGGACATCTTTTAAGAAAATGAACCGAAGGTTTTGGCTGTGATTTAGGTTGTAAAGATTTATTACTTTTTATTTTCCGATACAAATAACTTTATTATGACTACACATAGGTGTATAAAAAACTATGTCTAGAAAATTCCAGCTTACCAATCCCCTACATCAACTGGTTTAAGTGATTCAAGTACATTACTAATGGAAAAGAGTAATACACTCTACATTGAGAGTAGTTAGAAATTGATATCAACTCAGATAATTGCTTAACCTTTGTTTGTGTGGTATTACTTCTGTCAATCAACGCCCAAAAGAAATACAAATGGCAAGAAAAGTGTGTTGCATCATTACGTTCTGACTTGGAGTATAACCTGTATTAGCATTCATGAATGGCTTGGACCCATTAGTGGCTGAGCCGGATTATGTATCAGAAAGCTACTTGCTGCTTTGCCGGTTTGGCACCTTACATACCAAAGGTCTGTAGGTATGCAAGGTAAAATGTGAAAAATAATAGGATTGCATAGGAAAATGTTTACATTCGTATAGATTTATAGCTTTTTCTATGTCGCACCATAAAATATTAAAGTATTTTTTTAAATGTTAATATCTCATAGCTGAGAAAGAAAATTCCGTCATAAATTATATTTAAGAAATAATTTAGGAAATGGTCCACTATTGTAGTCTGCAAAATAAAATTTTAATGTTACAATCATTGTTAACATTGATTAACATTACCTGTCAATGTTGAACCTTAAACAAAAATTAAAACTTAAAATAATGTTTTCACTCATTTAAATGAAATGCAATGGAACTGATACTTATCGAGTGATTTGTAATTTTTTCAAACCTTTTGGAGCGACTGAAAGTTAATATTGACGTAAACGAACCCCTTAGTACAAGACCCCCTAAATCGTCCATTACTGAGTGACTGAAGCAGCCATGTGGAATTGACAATTGTAAATACGTACTTAAACTAATGCGGGGAAACGGAGAAACCCAAATCTGGGATATTGCACATCAAATCTGCCTTCGCTGGAGGATAAATCTCTCAAATATTTAGCGTTGGTTTGAACGTTGAACAAATGCATTCACTAATCTACAAATACTTATTTATCTATAAAACCCTTGTACAGTATTATATTTCCATAGTAAGTTTGTAATGAAATAATGTTGTGTAGTGCTTTGTAGATGTTTACAGAACTTAGAATATGTTAAACATCAATGGGGTTAACGAAATTTTCATTTTATATATTTTAAGTTTCTTAGTTTTTTAATGGGTTTTCGTCAGTTAAAACCGAAGTCCAATGATGGTTTTTATAGACCACCATCGATGCATTCATACAAAAATAATGTTATAAAAATAATATTTCGCTCCTATCTTAGGTATACAAGTTTGACTATTAGTTTACGAAATAAATTTCTTTCGTTTTGTGGAAATGGCTTATATGTTGTTGGAGTAGTTCTCGATGAAAAAAGGATAACATTACAGTATTAACAAACAGGTGGTCAGACAATAGTATAAAATACTGTTAGTAATTTTAATGAAAATTCATACACTATGATTCTGTAAATATAATATCACAATTAATAGATTTGTCATTTTATTAATGTGTTGGTATAATAAGTAACAAAATAATATGTGTAGTCAAATAAACTATGGAAAAATCACCTCGAAGATCGTCCAACTCTTCAATACCAGCAATTATATTTAAATACGCCGAAGGCAAAAATACGATTTACTTATTCAAATAGCTTATCAAAGCAATTGACCAAGTTTTAAATGTTGTGCAAATTAACTATCGTGGAAGTTTAAATAGGATTACCCTACTGCCATAATGCGTGAAAGTGGCCCAATGTTGCTATACTCTCTTTACTTTTACTTATTCATCAGATGTAAGGGGGGTTTAATTCAATCTATCCTCCGTTATAGTATATTCTGTACCTAGGGCCAAAAATAAGGTTTTGCCGTCTCGAGATAAATTTTGAAACGATCGAGAGCTTCACAACCATTTCTGTCCGTGGTACGAACGCTATTTTTCACCACACAATACCCTATTACCACTATTCACCACAAAAATAATGCACACTGATAGTCAACACAACTACAACTTTAAGGTTAAACTTATGTGAAGAAATAATTTGAGGAATCAGCAAAATAATAATAAATAGTTGCTAGGCAGCGGTGACAATGAACAATTCTATTGCAATGCTATGGATACTCATTGTGTATTAGTAAGCGGTCAGCTGATTTTGCAGCCCTAGGTATGTAAAAACCTGCTCGGTCCCCATATCACGATGACAGCTGACATGGCCAGAAAAATGTAACTTTCAGCCACCAATTAACGTATGTAAAACAGCTTAAAACATCATAATGTTGTGAAAAAGTCTTTAATATACATATTGATATGTACGTTAATATGTAACATAGGTAGTCTAAATTGGCAGTGATTCATTAGATTTGGTAAGTGCAGCTGGCTGGCTGTACTGATCCAATAATGAGACGGCAGAAGCATCACTGGATGCTGAATTGCTCACATACACATTCCTTCTCTTGCCGTTACTTTGATCAGTCATCACCAGTTTCCAGATTTATAAGCAAACTAAATAACACATTAGTGCTTAAAATTGTGGTAACAGTTTTATAGCAGACCGGTCGTAACATCATTTGTAATTTAACACAGGATGGCTTATCAATACAACATAAAAATAAAATAGTATACTTCATCATTTGGGCGTAAAGTAGCTCTTTTTGACTCTAAGAGATATAAAAGGGTTATATTCTCCATAGGAAGTCAAAGTTGAATGCAAGGAAATCAGCTGTACATTTTGTTTACTTTGTAAATGTCTATACAATTGGGTGTATTAAATTATGTACTGTATCGACTGTTTTTTATCGATTGTAGTTCAATGTTGCATTATTGTCGCCTGAACTATAAATTGTTCACTGTGAATGTAATTACATTTTAGATTTGTTAGTGTGCTGCCAACGACTTTGTTTTAAGTTAAAGTGCCTGCCACAAACCGCCGTAGAAATGTAGTATATTAAGAAAACTTTGTTAAAAAAAGAGAAAAAATGTAACTATTTGTTTGTTAGCCATATGTATCAATTGGACCTCACCGACAAATTTTTTAAACTTGGTGAGGCCAAGCTGTTGCAATTTTCTTAATAAATATATTTGAATATTTGAATGAAATGTTTTGTTACAAAATCCAATTCGTTATTTTTGCTAGGCTATTTTCTTTAAACCGATGTACCAATATAGCGACAGTAATATTTTTACACGATGAACAATGATAGCTATATAATCTTCAAGCTATTGAGTCTTAATTTTCGTAATTTTAGATAGAATATGTTTGGTTGATTGCTGTCTCGTATGACATATATATTACATAAATATTATCACTATGATTATCTTATTTCGCAATCCACACACAAAAATGAAGTTAATTTTAAACTTTTTTTTCATTTGTATAATATAGACGCATCATAAAATAGTAATATTGTTATTCAAATTGCAAAATCAGCTTAAATTGTTTTGCCGTTTATTGAGTCGCTTGGTTCACATTGAGTGCTTTGAAGTAAAGGCTCATCATTATCAAAAGCTTTCTCGAATGTACTTAGGTAACAAGACACTTAATTAATCGTGTAATAGAAGTACCTAAGACTTAAGGTGCGATATAATTTGATCCCTTGATAGTTATAAGCTATCATTTTTTTATATTGAAAGATTAGGTTGCGAAAGAATGTACATTTAAATCAGCCACACAGCAGTAGGGATATATATCCTGCTGATTGATTGGTGTTTACACCTACCTTGTTGATGCCTCTTTCAAGTGATTGGCAAAATGATAAAGAAGTTATTGTATGTTTGCTCAACAAAAAACTAACTTTATCACGGTCTATTGGTAGTTATTGCAACTCTAAAATATTTTTTACACGTTTGATCATGGCACTTGCACTGTAGTTGTTGCATATTATTTGTTATTGAATACGGTTGCACTGCGATAGTCCTCATACAGTATCCTGGTTCAGCTCCAGTGCCCGAATTTTACAACCGCAGCCCCAGTCGAATTTACCATGTTACTTATACCTTAACAATACTTCACAGTTTTTATATTACTACATAGAGTATTAGATTTATTGTAACCGGCAGTTAAGGTTTTAATTTGATCAAAACGAAAGATATTAACTATAACGTTGAGTATAGTTATCATTACTAAACAACATACTGTAATGGTGGCATATGAGAAGTGCACAACTTTTCTAAGTCATACAAAACTTAGTTTGATTTGCTTCGGTGATACAGTAGCGTATTAGTGCAGTAGAAATAGGGTTTGAGGTGGAACTAATTGCAACAGAAATTATTCCAGTTAGAAATGGTAGGTAATACACTTTTAAAAAACATACTAAAAATATACATTTGTACTGTTACGCAAATACGGTTTTTTGGTCGCCATTTAAAAAAGTGTAAAATTTTAAATTATTGTTAAAAAATCTGGTTTGGTATCAAATTATAGAACATTTCATGCTGGAAAAGAATATAATGGTTGAATTTAAAATATACTGTTAACGGTGATGCACTATGGGCGAAAAAAGGTGCGTTTAAAAACGTGGCATTTGAAAAGTTTTTTATTTATAAGTTATTTTATACTTTTAAAAATTGTTTTTTTTTTTCATTTTTGACCCTTAAAACGTAAAGTTTCCCAATTTCTCTCTAGACCTTTTTAAAGAGCTTAAAAAACAAATAGTTAAGTATATCAAAGGGGTTTTGTACAATTATTGATAACGGGGAAAATTAAAAAAATTGGAAATTTAAAATCCCCATGTTATTCTTATGGAGAATATGGTAAAAAGTTGTAGTTTCCTTGTTTATGGATATATTTTGATAAAACTTTGAAGATTTATTTATTTTATACTAAACAATTAATATTTTACTAAAAACACACTTAATTGGTTTCCTTGTAGCAGCAAACCTTGGTACTCGTTTCATTAAACCTAATGTTATTTATTTAATAGACTAGCAACAGAGCCCATTGTGGTTAAATTAATGCAACGGTCTCTAGTAAAATAATGGTTATGAAATCCATACACCACTTTACTCACTAATATTTGGTACATATTAAGCTCATAACATTAGAATCACACACTTAACATAAGAAACACACTTTAAACACAAATGCAAATTGTTAACAACAATATTTAATCACAGAAAATTTAATTAAATAACAATATAACAATAAGCTGTTAAATTATCAACTCATTTTTCGTATGGTTAGATTATGCATACTGGTAAATCAAGTATTGCCATCTATAAAAATAATTGGTTTTTCTTTTCCGAGTCGGGTTAGCTCTTCTACAAGACCGATTTTCATAATTTTGGCCTTAAGCCGGGTTTACACTATGTAGCTAAACCTGCTACATTGCAGATTTGTGTAACATCTAGCAATGTTATATAACATTTGCTAGAAGTAGAAAAAGTAACTTTACAAAAGTGCTATATAACACTGCTATATGTAGCAATGATATCCATATATTTTTCACAATAGCTAAAATTGTGCTATCCATCGGGTGTCGGTAAATATCAAAAGAAATACGTGCTACATCTAACATTGCCATATGTAGCAATGATATACATATATTTTTCGTCTAGCATCTGCTATATGTAGCGCTGAACGGTTTTGCTCAGCGATCTTTGTTTACAATGGATGGACTGGAAACGGAAAGTGGCAATGCCTAGGATTGGGATGATATTATCGGGGCTATTGATATTATAAACTTAATTGAACTGTTCCGTGGACAACCAGCGTTGTGATCATACGTAAAACGTTTTTGAAGTTACCGTCGCCTTATTTAGCGTTTTAATTATGGATTGTCAGGATATTCATAATCATTAAGGTCCCGTAATAAATCTGCTACACTGTACTTATTTCTCGAAGCAAGAAACGGTCAAACCTAAAACTTGCTAAAATCTTCGCTCCTGTCTGTCTCTCTCTCTGACTTCCAAGATCACCACGATAGCTGCCATGAACAATGTCTCTTCAGCGCACATTTCGATACGGAATGCGAATGAGGTTGTGCTACATATAACAAATAGCACGAGCACCAGAATCACTAAAATTGTTTGTAAATTTTTCATACAGCAAAAGTTATAAAGCAATGTTAATATAGCAAAAGTTATATTGCAGGATTTGCTACATAGTGTAAATTCGGCTTTAAACTAAAGCTATAGACACACCATAGATTTGCTATTAAGCATCAGCACTCATTTTGACGTATATTTTGAGCTATGCACAAACTGCCTCCCTGTACATTACTTACGGGAGTTAAATTTGTGTTTTTCGAGTTCGTTTGGCTCTTCTACCAGACCGATTTTCATAATTTTTTTCTCAAAGCTATGCAAGCACATATTTGTCATAATTAATCTATCAAATGTATAACCCTACAAAAACAATTAAATTGGATTTTTTTCAATTTTTACTTAAATTAAAAATGTATTCCAGCAGTTACATTATCCTATATGTTTTTATCTAAAAATCTTCAGTGAAATACCAAATTCCATTGGAATTATTGATTATTGAGATTGGACATACCTAAAGCACACTGCTAAATTATAAACGACCCAAATTGTTTAAAAATGGAGTTATCTATCATCGATTTATAGTTAAAAGATCTTACTTGCAAACTCAACAGTACCTAAGATAATTGTCGACGTTGACGGGTTTCACCTAGCAAATCTTAAAAAATCAAACTTTAATAATTATTTGAAAATCTACAAGAATTCCTTTCCAATGACCCATTAGGTTATAAAATCGGTCCAGTAGAACTCTAGATTTAGTTGTACAAAGATTTTTAAAACTGAATTACTAGATTTAATTGAAAATCAATTAAGACAAATGGAAATTCGTTTAGTCTGCAGGTTTGCTGTGGCGGGGGTGTTTTGTACTACGATCGTATTTCTAAATAGTGCTTATAACCACTATTATAACATTTTTCAGCATTAAATTTCCTATAATTTGATACCCAAAAAGTTATTTTTACGAATATTAAAATTTTGACACTTTTTTCAAGATGGCGGCCAAAAAACGTATTTTGCGCCACAGTACGGATGTATATTTTTAGTATGTTGATTAGAAGCATACTACCTACCATTCACAGCAAGAATCATTTGTGTTGCAATTAGTTCCACCTTAAGCTATATTTTCGATTATTTCTACTGCACTATATGTAGACTTTTCTTACGTGTTGCCAGTTCCTATGGCAACCATTTAGTAGTGATGTACCATACAAAATATAGTAGTGGATTCCTTCTCTGAATTAAAAACTGTAAATAACTAGTAAACCTGGCTAACTCTCTTATTCGCGATACAAAACTTATTAGCTGAATTTGCTAATTAAGAAACCTTCTCTTATTAGCATAACATTTTTAAAGCTATTGTCCATTGACTGGAGCCGTCATGGTAGTTATTATTAGTTATAATAATTAGTCCGACTTATGACATGTTGTTTTCTTTTTAAGATAGGGGAGTCGATAATGATAAAAGGGAAGAAAAGACGGCTGAAGGGGAAGGTGAAATATATTGTTTATCTCGACTGCCCGTTACCGTAGACTATACTGAAAGTGATGTAAGATCGTTAGACAAGCCAATGTTAAGGCAGCTCACCAAGACTAACACTCATTGTCTGTGTTCTCGGATCGAGACTAATCAGAGTATGTTTGTATAACATAATAAATTTGATTAAATGGTAAAAAGTAGTTAAGCCATAGAATGTGGAGGTATATTAATAACATTCTAAAAATATATGCTTCTATTGGGGTAGTGGAGTTCTATCCCTGAAAATTTACCTCCTTGAAAAAACGCCTACGTAATTTTGACGTCACAAGGGGTGGGGCCGATTTACGTTCGAGAAACAGCGCGCGACTGGAAATTTACCCCCAATATATTATTAAATAGGTAATCAATATGTAATTTTTGCTTATAAAGTAATTTGACATGCCACGGAATTATACCCCCGAAAACTTTCCCCCGGATTTCTACCTCCGAAAACTTACCCCCGGATTTCTACCCCCGGAAATCTACCCCCCCCCCCCTGTGGTCGGATACGCTACGTATCGGCCAAGATTCATTGTTGTAGTTCATTATATTAATTGGTTTATGTAAATGAACGGCTCTTAGGCTAATCATTAACTAATATCCAGGTTCGGTACCTTCTAATATCCAGTATTAGTTTGGGTTAGGTTTTGGTTAGGTTAGGTTACTAATTAACAAAATTCACTACAACAATGTACTTTGGCCGGTACGTAACGTAGCCGACCGCGGGGTTTAGATTTCCGGGGGTAGAATTCCGTAGAGGGACATTTCTGATTTGGCCACTTGAGGTAGATATCTGGGGGTGGATTTCCGGGGGTAAATTCCAGTGAAAGTTTTATTGGGATTTTGATTAATTACAACTGTTAAGTAAACCATGAAATGTGAGTTGATTGAAATAAATAATATTTATCCGTCCTAAAAGTTCCCGGCCGGAAATTTACCCCCAGACCTGTGACATCAAAATGAGGTAGGCGTTTTTTCAAGGGGGCAAGTTTCGGGGGGTAGAATTCCGGCGACCCCATATGATTTTGCATTTATTAACGTTTTAGGGTGGTGAGTTCTCCTGGAAATCTTAGTGTTGACACGAAAATTTGAGTATTTTTATCGACTTAATCTAATATAAAACTTTTGGGTTACAATTCCTATTATTTATATTGGTCCTTCTTTTTGCTTAAGTCATTATTATATAAGATTTGTTAAACGGACTCTTTCCAACACACCGAAGATAAGGTTTGCAGGGAATACTTTCCAGAAATAATATTCTAATGCAAATTATATGGTAAATATCAGGAATAAATATTGTGACCTATTTTGAATTCATTTGCACTCCGTCATCTATAAATTATCTTTTATAAGATATTTCACATTTGGACTATAATATTTAACACCAATGTGTAAATCACCATAAACTGAACCAAGCAATTTACACAGCACCAATAACTAGCACGAGCAAGGTAAGTCTGTGGTCGACTGTGGGTTGACTAGGGTTTGCTGTGTCAATACCTTTAAACCCACCGGACTGTATCGGACATAGCACTTTGGGTTATTAAGAGTGTGCTCTACCTCTTCAATTAATTTTCCAAAATAATTACATAGCTTGTAAAATACAAAGTGATTTTTCGGGGTCAAGGTTTTACTCTTTTCTTTTATTTTTTGCATTTTGAAACATATTTAAAAAAATGTGGTCAAAAATGTTTCATGCATTATAGATTAACACACTGGTTTATTTAAATATGTACTTGTTTATCCTGTAATACGTATAGAACGCTGAAATTTTTAACAATGATGTTTATCGTTGTTACGTGTTAATCGGACATGGCATTTTAAAATTACTTTAAATAACCATTGTCTCAATCATTTTTAGCTGCCATTTTGTTATTAATGCTCCGATTTCTATTTTATTTATGTTTATTGTTATGTTTCGTCAAGACCTACAAAATGATACCAAACTCGACTATACTTGCTATTTGAACATTTTGAGCAACCCCTAAGGGCATCCCCGCTACCCCTAAGGGCAAAATTTTCAAAACTGACCATAATTATTGTAGCCCTTCATATCCAAACAAGTTGCCGCAAACCGATTTCAAATATCTCAAATAGTTAAAAAGTTAAAGAGGGTACAAGTTATTTTTTTCTACCCTCATGGTTGTTTGGATTTGAAACGTTTTAGGGCGCCATTTTGTTATTAGTGAGCCGATTTTGGTTTTATTTATGTCAATGTTTATGTTTCGTCAAAACCTGTAAAATGATACCAAACTCGACTATACTTGTCATTTGAAAATTTTGAGCCACCCCCTACCCCTAAGGGCATTTTTTTTCAAAATTGACCAAAATTATTGTAGCCCCTCATATCTAAGAAGGTTGCCGCAAACCGATTTCAAATATCTCAAATGGTTGAAAAGTTAAGGGGGGGTGCAAGTTACTTTTCAGCTACCCTAACATTGATCTAACAGTCATAATAGACGATAATTAACAATAGAGTTATTTTTTAAAGTACAAATTTATTAAACGATCTAAAAAAGTTATTTCACTTCCAGTCTTTAAGCCATCGTTTGTATTATCGAATGCAAACGACCCAGCTTGGATTATTTACCTTGTAATTAGTGAGAAACCACCGATGACAAAACCTTAAAAAGTAATATATTTTGGTTCGCTTGACCATTGAGGAGTTTTATCCCTGTAAGATTAAGCTCCTGGGCCTACGCCTACAGCACAATTCATCCAACGCAGGCCATACCCACCGAGCCCCTAATCCCTAATCCCTTCTTAACCCTTGCCCTAATTACTCTATAGCTGTACTTGTAACTGTACCTTGCTTGGATACCCGTTTCTGGGTCTATTATGCCATTTTTATATGCCGTGATATTAAGAGAGTAATATTTTGTTAAAATGTCTTTTAAAATCTATCTTCCCTCATAAAACTCAATATAAAACTTAGTAAAATCAATAAGTTTAATAAAATAATATCTAAGTAAATTAATTTGTAGAAAACGACTTGTAATACAGTTTATTTAATAGGATCTCACTACTCACAGACATATTTTAATCAGGATTTCATTAATTTTAAATAATCTATTGTAACAACTGGCAGTTCTATGAACTGCAATTCAAACCATTTCCATTTGGAGTTTGTGTTAACTTTTTATGATCTGTTGCCTTTTGAAGTGCTGAGTCAAAAGAGATATGCAATCAACCTAATACTGTTGTGTATTTAATATGAATTGTATTTTTAATGATTTAATATTAAGCCTGCTCGCTAGCTCAAAGAAGTAACAACTCACATTTCAAATTTGTTTTCACTGAAGCTTTTTTACAATTCATTGATTTTAATTTATGACTATTTCGTTTATTTAATTACTCGTGTGATTCAATTTTAATTTACTTGTATTTCATTTTGTGGCATTATGACTAGCACACTGGCCATTTGTAGCTATTGCAGGGTAGCATGATATGATAGAGATATATAAAAATATAACAAAATTGGTTTATAGTTAAATAACTTCTAGATCAGCATTGTACGTGTTATTAAATTTACGGAAAGTAAATAAAGATACGTCTTATAACACTTAAAACATATATTTACGTTTATACTGTTACTCACAAGACGGTAAATATACAAAATATGGTAAGTGGTGATCGATTTCGATTGGACACTCCAATCATCATCAGACCCAATAGGTATATTTTAACATTCGCCTATTGGGTCTGATGATGATTGGAGTGTCCAATCGAAATCGATCACCACTTACCCTCTTTTGTATATTTACCGTCTTGTGAGTAACAGTATAAGCGTAAATATATGTTTTAAGTGTTATAAGACGTATCTTTATTTACTTTCCGTTTATCGTTAAATATAAACTTAAGCTTTTGTGATTTATTAGGAGTTGAAATAGTTTATGTTATCCCCTTGTATTAACCTACATAAGAAAGATGATAATCTGTTACCTTACAATAACATTTAAACTTGACGATTTTCGTTCTAGAGTACTCGTTGCAATTTTTACTACACGACTTAGGGAATAAAAATATCATAAAAAATACACGTATTTGAATAAATATTTCTACAATGGCTGTAACATATTAAAAATAGTTATATTAAAAATCGTCCATATTACGAACAAACTATTTCGCCATATTGAACGAACCATAGTTTGACCTCTAGATAGTCATAATTAGCAACATAATTTATTTCGTGTTTAATTGTTCCTATTAATGTGCATGAACCACATAGCAGTCCATTTATAAATGTCAGTTTGTATGTAAGGACCCGATGTAATGGCCTGTTGACAAGGCCATTTAAGTGGAATGTACCTGTTCCACAACAAAACCACTGCTATGCATGTACAATTCAGCTGCATGCCGCCGCGTCAATGGCACAGGGATTTCAATATAAACTATACGAGTTTGACAAACCCAACTTCAAATTTAACTTATTACACATACAGTCAAAACTGACAAACCTCGCCGCAGCAAACCTGCAGACTAAGAGAATGTAGAAAGATATGTTCAATTTGTCTAATTGGATTTTAACTCAAATATTTCCATTAATAAGTCATGTTTATTCCCCATTTGAATGACATTAGGTAGAACGTGGACTTAGGTTAGGACTGGGATGTGGAAAAGTGTTTTTATGAATGTTAATAGTATGGGATGAGATAAATGAATTTGTCAAATTTGATCAAAATATATCAATATACAAAGAAACTACAACAGTGATAGGCTATATATGAATTTGAACGGACGGTATATTTGGTCTGTGGGAAACTCAAAACGAAAAAGTAAATTAGTCCCGGGGCTAAGCCTTACCATGAGACCTACATTAATATCTTATTCTCTATACGGGGATTAGCTTATAAAAACAGTGTGAACATAATACATGAATGTATAGAAGTACCGATCTTCAAACATATAAAGTAAACCGCAATTGAATTTCCTACCACTCTGTATTACAGTATACAAATAACACAAAAAAAAACCTGAAATGTGACAGTTGTCACAAAACATGTTATACAATTCATCATCCAAGGATATTCTTTATATTTATACAGAGTTTTCATCGTTAAGAAGTAATACTTAGACACTAGCGATGTACGAGGGTTTTGTCCATTCTAACGGAAAACTTTGAAATTTAAAATTTTAATAGGAAAATAATATAGCAGTCTACACTGTAACTAAATCCATGACTGGAACAGACCAACACAAGACGAGTGGTGTGTCTGCAAAGGTTTTGGACGCATTCCATAACTGTATCTAATGGAGCAGCTGACAGAAGGCGCCTGGTGTAATATAAAATGTGTTCAATTGTAATCTGGTCGACTTATTTAAACTTTTGTTGTGTTATTTGTTAATTTATGGTCTAAAAATATTGTTATTGATACTTTTTGCATTGCAAACTATTTGTATCGGATTAACCGTAGTCATCACACCTTACTATATATATTATTTTATGTCTTGCTATACTGAGAGATATATTCTCGACGTATATTTCCCTATCCAACGTTATTTCAAATATTTTTTTTTACTATTTATTTCTTTAATATATTATTGCACCAAAACCGATGGTTTTATTGTATTTTGTTGAATGCAGAGTCGTATAAAACATTCTGTAATATGATAATTAGATAACCGTACTCTCAGACCGCACGTAGTAATAGTTTAGATGTATTGAATGAATTGAATGAAAATTTGCAAAGGCATAGAACTACAAGTAAATATTATTGTACCTAGCAAAAATTACACAATTTACGCAATTTTTAGGTTTGAAAAAAATCATGTGTTATTAAGGCAGTTTATAAACTACAATCCTGTTTGGAGTTGATTGTTTGAGCATTAATACCAACTTTAACAAATTTAGAATCCCGCCCAGCTGTTTCCAAACAAGGATTAGAGAAATGAAATGCCGGCGGCGTCAGTCAGTACCTCTTGATGTTTATTTTTGGAGGGATTATCCTCCTCAATACAGTACTAAAGAAGTGATTATTGCTCTTCTTCGGTTTTAAATTTCTTTCGTACATTTTGAAAGGAGGTTTTTTTTACGGAAATAGCTTTCATATCTTAGGGCCAAGCATTAGAAATTGATTTCGTGGAAGAAAGGCGCATTAATACAATATTCTTTATATAATGGTAAGCATGTATGTTCGTGACTTATCTTGGTAAACAAACTACAAAATTATGTTGGAATCTAGATTGTGCATGCGTTGTTGCTTTACTTGCCTACGTAATGCAGCCAATTTACAAATTATCGTAGAACAAAACCATGTTTAGGTACAGATAGTTGACTCTTTTTAGCAAATTAACGATTTGTTAATGGTAAATACAGTACAAGATGTATGTATTGTATTTTACAAAACTGTGTTAAAACCTATTTCCCGTGTTCTTGCCAGTTTGAATCTAATGAAATGTAAATTGATTTTCGTTGCAATACTGTACTTTACCATATTTCATCACTCCTTTGGTTTATTCGGTCCGTAGTCCTTGTGGATGAACAATGAGGTATTCAAGCAACAAAACCTCTGTAAACACTATTTCAAGAGTCTTAAATAGCCAGGTCCGAACTTATATCCTCGAACAACTGAGTCATAGTCGGATGAATACAAACCAGTATGAAGAATCGCATTCAATCGGTGTTAGTACAAGTGATTTCACTGTCCCACCCCATGTCGGCGACCCATTCGCTGTGACTCCACTAACTGGGGTAATTCGACAACAATGAGCCCAAATTCACAACGTAACAAGGCAACAAGGTGTCAAGGGCTATTCACCACCCTTTCTCCCTCCAACTCGTCACAAAAAAACTTCCCTCGCAACCGGTCCCGGTGTTATTCGATTGTTACAGTTTTTCATTGTTTGTTGAGCAGTCATCAAACAAACCCCTGGGGCGCCAGATGTTTTTGATCCTTTCATTTTTTCAAGGGGGAGGCGTAGTGATTTATCATAAAGATTTTGTAATGAGCACGATGAATCGGACCCATTGAGCTGATTAAAGTAGGATTTACTTTTTTGCGTCCCCCAATCTTTGGTGGATTTTAAATTGTTTTAAACTTGTGCCAAATTTAACATTCGACTGGGGTCGACCAGAAATAAATCATTGTGATACAGTCACCTTTATCTTTTCACGTGGTGATTTGATAGAGGATCATGAAGTGTAAAACAGTCATACTTCCTTCTTGACATGAACTTACTCAAAACAAATTTAAAACCAATTTTGAATATTAAACGTCAAGTATTTTCCCATTTAATAATAACCGTATCAGGATAACTTACAAATCAGGCGTTGTTATGATAACGAAACTTGTCCAGGAAGCCTTATTCAAGGTATGGGCGACTGAGTTGTTGAAGTTAGATCAGGAGCTGCCAGTTTTGAATGTTAGGCAATACATCCTTACGCGCACTGAGATGGGGAGAACGAGAGTCGTTACCCTTTTGTCTGAAGTGTTTAAGGTGGGGAAGCGTTTCACTTTTGAAATGAGTTACGTGAGCTAGGGTTCTAATGTAAAGTTCAGCACTTGAGTGCCATCATAGGTTTTTATGTCTTGGCACATGCTGCATGCTAAACACACCATAAGATACTACTAGATGGGTAAAAATGATGTCTAACAATAAAATGACCACAATATTGAACCATTGTCAACAAGGTCCTGACTTTTACACCTTTTTATTCTCTTTGTGCAAATATACTTTATCTTTTGATGGAATAGAATATGAAAAGAAGTATGGACCATAAGACATTTAAAAAATATTAAAGGATATATAGACCCGATTCTTGATCAAGCATCAATTAATTGTTAACGATTTCTCCAATTGCATTTCCGCGTATTAATACGATTATTCGAGTTCATAAATGTAAAAATCATCCGTTAGAATATTTATAATCTCAATTTAATGACATATCATCTAGGATTGTTTGGGTTTATATTAGTGTGTTGTTACCTCATTGTGTAATATCGGACAGGATATGTTACTTTAACGTGATGTAAAATTATGTACAAATGGGTATAGTGAAATAATCTTAAACGTGACGTGTAATAGATGAATGACTTGTCAAGCAAAATGGTAACATTTATTTTAGACTCAGATAATCGAACATTTCTGAGCCTACAGGGTAAAGATGTATGTTGTATTGTATGTAACACGGGCATAACAAGAGTTTACATATATTGTAAATTGTCATTTTCTTACTTCTAAAATATGAAGTAATACTAAATTTGATTGTTTTTTGAGTTATCAGTAGTTGTCATGTTTTAGTATTTTTAGTAAAAATGAAACGATAGCCATATTAATAAGTTAAATATAAGTTAACTGTTTTGAAAATTCATGGAAATAAAGCAAGAATGTGTAATATATTATTATTCTGCGTAGTAAACAAATTTATCACAAAATATGGCTTCATCGTTCGTACAAGTTGTGTTGTTCCTTGTTCCACGAAAACTTCATTTATGATCAGTGCGATGGAAATACATTCATTATTAAATTCCTTAACTCATATGTGCGTAGTATGTCGCATACATCGCATTTTCAAATTTATTTATCGTGATAAAGCCGAACATGGACCGTGTGAGATATAAACACAATTAAGGTGTTTATAATGACTGCAGAGTCTGGGAGGCACCTTATATCTGCTAAGCAGTTTATGCTTTCAGCGCTTGCCTCTTAGAAGGAATTAGTTAGAGAAATTGCACTTACCTAAAATCCTTAAACGACGACGTGAAGCAGCGAGTAATTAACGGAGTCAGATTTATTTTAAAATATAATCCATAGTCACCATCTGGACATTCACTTTGTTTTGTACAAACATTTATTACAACTAGACAAAGCCACAAAAAAATTTGTCAATTTTCTAAATTGTATATAACAAAATTGTGGCTATTTATAAATTTGTTTCTTAAATAACTCAAAAACCTTCGATTTTACAAAAGTTTTACAAGAACAACTTCTTTAAGGTAATTAAATTACAAATAGATTGACACCTTAATCTTTATGTTTAGACGAATTCTTGTACAATATTTGTAAAATCGAAGGTTTTTGAGTTATTTAAGAAACAAAGTTATAAATGGTTTTATGAATTTGTAAAATTGTCATAATTTTGTTGTAGCTTTGTCTAGTTTTCATAAATGTTTGTACAAAGTTTCAATTTCTTATGTTAAATCGCTTTTCAGAAAAAAATAATAAGTGAAAAACACAAAATTGCGGCTATGTGAGTAACTAAGGACTTCCGGACAATTTAAATATGATATTTAGATATTTTTGTTACCCAGAAACAATGTCATAAAATATTAATAGACCATTCCGGGACACCCTGTATAAGCATTATTTCTCTCTTTCACCTGCATCTTTATCTTGATTTCAGTTGCGGTATCTCAAGAACGACCTGTTGTGGTATAAACGTAAAAGAAGGCATGGAACCGAAATTGCCTACATGAGTTTTGTTTTACCACTTGAAACTCGTCCTGTTAAAAACACTTTTATAGCTGTGTGTTTTAGGGACTAGCCAAGGAAAGTCAAATAAGAAAAAAGCTAGATAAGATAGTTATGAGAGACAGATGATGCAAAAAATATACTTATATTGACCACTCCCTTAGGGTAGAAATTCACAAAACCCATAGCCAAGTATAGGAATGTATTGAGCAATTGAGCTTGAACATTAGTTTTACAGGTCAATCACTTTATACAAAAATAGCTTCAGTACAGATCTATGTGTACGATTCTTGAATAGTGAAGCATTAACAGATTCTATAAGTTATAAGTTATTTTTACAACTATGTTATTATACACACATTGCTTGTGCCGTACTGGTGATTCGAGGTAAAATTTTTGCATTTCTTTAATTATTTTAGAAACATTAACTGTAATTGTTTATTTAAAGTTGTTAAATCAATTAACGAAATACCAAAATCTATGCTCGTATTTTTTTCCGAATTAAAGCTCATAAAATACATGTACACATCATAACTTGGTTTTAAGACAAATATTTAAAACTTATCTAACCAAATCGTTCTTTACTGTAGCCTAACCTTATATACTTATAGTACGTGGAAGTTGATTGTAGTTAGTTAATTTTGCATTTATGAGGAAAACCCAATATTCAAATGTTCGATTCACACAAAAACATCGTGACTGGCGGAATGTTAATAATCCATTAAATTGTTCTCGGCCACTTCAACAGATCCAATATTAATTTATGTTCCACCTGTCGGAAAGCGAAGCCGGTTAATTGGTATTATTATTAATCGCACGCGACTTGTGCTTATTGGTTTTCAAGCTAATCATTAATTTAAAAGCTCAGTAAACAAAATGGCCATATTGATTTGGCCATTGCCGATTGCCCGCAGGTAGACATGATTGCTGATAAATATTGGATACGTTTAACGTTTCGCTCCGGCGGTTGTGGGGGTTGGGGCGGCAGCAGGGCCAGGCAGGCCAGGTGCTCGGGGCTAGACCCGTAATTTGGGTAGTTCAGCGCTGCGCCGGCTGTAGGGACCATATTACTTAAAGTCTCCGAATTCATATGTACAAAGTAAATTTCCCCTACCATACAATGATACATTTTAAATTTACACATTCTTTTGTTCACGTCATATCTTTTAAGCTCTATAACAAATGATGACATTGCTTTAACAGTTTAAAGTTGAGTTATCGTTCTAACACAAAAACACGAACAGCGCTGTTTCATTCAGGGAACGTCATTAGATTTGAAACAAGACCCTAATTTACGTTGTAATATAAGTGTTGAGTGAACGGTATTTACGCAAGGGAGCCTACCAGTAGACCGACAAGATACTTGGTCGTCTGGCCACTAGACCGTCTTTTTTAATTAAATAGATAAATACTGAAAACCAGTACGTCGACAAGTTATTTCATCGTCATTCCAGTTGACCGGCCTGTAAAACTAAATTATTATATACGAGAAACCAACTTGTCGTCAATCGACCCGACCGACTTACCACTTGCTCGTCTTTTAGGTGGGGATAGGGGGCAGAGTGGGAGGAGCTAACCGGGGATTACCCAGGAGTTTGAGGCGCTTCTCGTGGTTGAACCACGTCGCTCGAGGCTAGAAGCCAGTCTTGCCAACTGAAAGTAGCCTAGCTCCGTCGAACACTACACACTCGGCGTGTTTATACAGTCTGGAGTTTAGTTGACGTTGGCGCGCAATTCTAATGGATAGTTTCGTCGTTTCTATAGCAACCGTGAAGTGACCTCGTTCTCGCGCATTCCTCTGCCTTTGTATTATTTAATCTGCTTTGAAAGATAAGACTCGCTTATGTGCATTGACTATTGAATCAAATAACAATATCATTAGGGGGTTTTGATCGTTTGTTTGGATAAAACTACGTACCGTATATTGTAGAATTACATTTGTAGTGTGGCAATATGGTGTGTATATATATATATATATATATATATATATATATATATATATATATCTATATAATTAATACGCTACATGAAACTATGTCGGTTGAACTCCTCCACCATTTCTTAACCGATTTTATCCATTGACATCTCATTGGAAAGAGCGTGTCGCGTAGATTTGCCAACTGGCCTTACATTTTTTACAAAGTCCCTTGGGTTCTGCCCCAGTGGCTTTGAAAGTTCCCATGTTATCCTTATGAATAACATAATTGTTTACATTTTGATCAGCTGTATAATTTAATTGCTGTTATTTATTTTTCGATTCAATGAAACGCATTGAGTAAATTTATTTACTATTTGAGTTTGTGTAAACATAACCCCCAAAACGAAAACGGACCGTGTTAGTATGGTTGTATCTTGAATTTATATATTTATCGTTGCTTTGTGTCGCTATGACGGATCGTGTTAGCATGATTGTAACTTAAATTTGTGCATTTATCGTTGTTTTGTGTAGCTATAATTTGTTTATTTGTTGTTTTTTTCTTTTAAATGCCTCCGACGCGACAACAACGAAACATAAAAAGGAGGCGTACACGTCAGCACCTGACCCTGGACAATCTCAACTATTAGGTTACGAATGCGAGCTAACACTACCCCTAAAAGACTTTTCGTTCTCAATTTGACCCTCTATCAATGACATGTGTTGCCTGTACAGCGAGGCATTTTGAGAAGGAGAAAACCAGCCGGAATGCTTTAGGTTTATCAATAACGAAGATCAGGGATTTAGGTAATCAGGGTCTGAGTTACACAATGGTAATATTTGAGTTGACTCTTTTTAAACTCTTTTTAAACTTTGAGTAAAACTTTTTTAAATATGACTGTTATTGGTTTTGAAATAACCCCTGTAATACCTTGCAATTGCTTGAATTTGAGCAACATGTACACTAGTATATATATAGGACCTGTGTATAATTTTGGGTAACATGGAGGTCAATTTACCTTGTGTAGGCCTATATCAAAAAAGTTTAATATCTTAAATTAATCCAAACGATTCATAGTAGCCAACAGGCACAAAGTATTGTAATAATTATGCAAGATGTTGTAAATTTCAAACATGTGTAACAGTTAAGTTTACTGCAACAGTAGTTCGTTAGGATTGCCTATTTAAGTAAGTTGTTATTAGGTGTATAAGTCGTTCATCAAGCGTCATGAGAAACGAAATCTGTTATAGAAGTGAAAAAATACAGTTAATCAAATGGTGCTGTATATAAAATATCTGCAAATAAAATTAGAGTTTTGTCTGTACACTGTTCAGAATGACATATTTTCTGTTATTTTTTCGTTTATACATTAAAACACTTTTAATGTTTTTTCTCAATTTCTGTCTGTCTGTCCGTCACGGCCCAGAAGATATTTTACGTAGTGTTTGCATGTAAAGATGAACAAGAGGTCTTCTCCTGAAATACGAATACGAAATACGATAGGCATTTAAATAGTCTTTTTGTATTCACTGAATTGGCGAGAGCGTATTTAGCCAAATATGCATCGCTACATATGAAATAACCTGCCACCTCGAGTAAGCTCTCCTGGTACTTGTGTTGTAATCAAACATTGTCACATTTTTACACTACTACAACAGAAACAAATGACCTTAAACTTGTCAGATAATGAACATCAACATCAAGTGAAGACAATATTTTGACACTTGAGATGATATATCAATCACTAAACAAACATTCTCCCTTCCTACCCATCAGTGCTTGGTGTGTTTATAATGGCCGTCACTGCCCTTCCACAGACAGGACCACTGCATTGCAAATCAGCTGACTTGACTTTCTCTTTCCTCACCCCTGCATTGTTTGTATATAAGGGCGCTGACTTCTCACGGCCGCACGCAACCCTCACTGATCACGTGAAATAAATAACCCGTATTTGAGATGCTTCCCAGGCCTTACTCAATTGTCCGAAACCATTATTATTTCGACGTTGGTTTTTTTGATGGTACTGCCGAAGAGCGAGAACCAATTTTAGAAACAACTACATCACTATTTACAATTTAATTATCGTTGTTGTCCCATCTTATTTTTTAGTCATGTTACATTTAATTTATGTCATACCGTACTGTACAAGTTTTGCAATCTGTCTGGATTCCGAAATGTTAGTTCAAGCTACAAAAGTTTTAACACATTTGAGTGAACATTTTTTAACAAACCGTCATGAAATACTTACGCTTTACATTGTTTACGTTGCGATACTTATTTTACCTGTACTTCAATTTGGTTTAATAATATTAAATGTCATAATTAAATTCTGTACTTTTGTGTAAACTGTGTATGTATGTTGTGAATGCATTAGGGTGCATATTATTAGTGGATCGCGAAGAAGACGGCTGACAACGAACTGCACTCACGGTCAAAGGAATTTACAAGGGTTGGAAGGGTAGCCCGCCTAAGCCATATGGAACTGCACTCACGGTCAAAAATCGGTCTTTCACGGCTGAACGCTTCACTAGCCCCTTAGTCATCTGTTTATTCCGTCCTCTGACTTACTTTATCCAATACTTTATTTAATACACGTTTTAGTATCTGTCCCAATAAATACAACAATAAATAACCTAACCTATCCTAACCTAACCTGACCTTTTCAAAAGAAGCTTCGTTATAATAAGAATATAGCATATCATGTTATCGTAAATACTATGCTAGAATTGTCTGTGCACATATATATGTGTATTTTTTACAATGTCAGTAGTAAGTTTATTTTTGACGTTTAGATTAATTTAATCAAAACTTTTCAATATATTTCATCTAATTTAATAAGTTTTAATCAATTCAATCATGGTGTTGCACAATGTGATATAGGCTAATTAAAAACTGACCGTGAGTGCAGTTCCGGTACCCCCAGAAAGGCTCAAAGTGACCGTGAGTGCAGTTCCGTAGTTGGATTAGGACCAGGGACTGACCGTGAGTGCAGTTCCAGCCCTCCCAAGAAGACAAGAGCATCTTTGTAAATGAAAATGTCAACCGAAATTAAGTTTGCAATGGTGAACTAATTTATCCAGTCTGTGTGAAGTAGTTTTCAAATTTACCTTAAGACTATGCGTCATAGATCTATATATTTTTTTAGTTTAATCATTAGATATAAATAAAATATAGACTAACATGATTTATATCCAGGTATCATTAACATGCTAAGCATTTGTTTTGGTTTGAAACCGTCAGATATTGTATTTACGAAGTTGTATGTGTATTATTATAATTATTTTGCCTATATATCTAAAAAAATGCACACTAAATATGCAAACCAACTGCTTTTCTAATTAAAAGAAGGTTTTAACTGACTACAAGATTCCCGTCCGTAGAACCATTAACAACGGACACCCAGCTATTATAGTATGTATACATTTGAACTGATAGTTGTTTTACCTAGAGGAACATCCAAATGAAAAAGTGTATCGCTCCCGGGTCTAGGTTTCACTGTTCCAACTACAATAACTATTATAGTTAATTTCCTATAGGGAAATTTGCTAATATGAGTTGATTCAACACAACGCTATTTAATGCATCAAATGTAAAATACATGATATTGGGAAGTTTTGTATTAAGATCGTGTCATTAATAGGTTATACGTAACAGATAATGGGAAGGTAGATGGAAAATAAAACCGCATGATTGGTAAAAAGATAGCATAGGCTGAATCTTTTTCATTTAATTATGTAATAAATATAAATAATGTAAACAAAGTAATAAAATTATTTTTCTCCAGTAGGTTTATCAAAATGTATGTTTACAATTTACAGAGAATGTATGTAAATGTAGGTACAGAATTCAAATTTGTACCAAATTGAATTGTAATCGGAAAATATTTATTAGAGTTATCGTGCTATCGAACGCATATAAATATATATGAATTTTGATGGATGGTGTTATTGGTCTCCTGGGGCATCAAAAAGATAAACTAAATTGTCCCGCGCCCTGATGTGACTAAGAGACCGTCATTATTGGCTTATTCCCCCAATATAGATAAATAACTGAAAATAAATTAATAACTCATATTGCACAGATTGTATCAGATACCGTGATTTCACCAATAGTATGTGTAAAGCGATTAAAAGAAAACAAACTATGGTAAAAAGATTTGTATACATATTAAACTTCAGATTATAATAAACTAATATTTTGATTTCCAATAAGGTGAAAATGAAGTGCAATGTAAGAAACCCCAACAAATTACAAACATTAACATTAAAACAGAAGAATTATAAATATTTGTAAATCAACGTATTGTTTGTATTTATTTTATTATAATGAAAATCTATATTTTTTAAATTAAAAAACTCATTGCGACCGTATTCCAAAGAGCATAGAGAATATATGTGTAACATTAACTTATAGCATACAAACTCATAAAAACCAACATTGATTTGTAAAACTTAAGCACGGTGAACGTAATACCAACGGAAGTAAAATTAATTAAGGACAGTTGTAAGCAGCAAAAGGTTATAAAACCAATACAGCGATAATAAATATACAATATTAAAGTGGCAAAGTACATTGTTTCATATTGAAAGTGTACAATTAACAATTAACAATAAACAATAAACAATTACAATAAACAGCAAAAGAATATAAAACTCATACAGTGATAATAAATATACGATACTAGCAGAGTACCCGTCCTTCGTACGGGGTTGGCATGTAAGTATAAAGTGACATTAGCGTATGGTTTGACAGCTCCATTTAAGTAATGTTAAATAATGTTTACATTCAGGATAGTGACATCATTATTTTAAATATGATCCTTACCCTCTCTGTTCTAATATTCATGCAGTATTTAAATGAATGTTTGAACCAGCTGTATGGAATTGTGAAATCAAAATTAATTTGACAGTTAGTACTGCTTGTTTACATTTTTAAACTTTGTAGGTTTGTTCTTTGTTGTCATGGATACCATCAATCAAAATTTACTTTGAAATCTCTCACCTCCGATTTTTGAAAGCCCACGGGGCATAGCCCTAGGACAATATTGAAGCGGGAATAGTTCTATATGTATCCTCGGAACTGTAGCTTCATGTGTGTGCAATTTGAGCCCAATAGGTTCAGTAGTTTTTGAGATTAGCTCATACAAACACACACACACACACACAGACACCACCTCTTCTTTATAATAGTATAGATTAAAGTACTGTACATTGTTTCATCTTGAAAATGTACAATTAACAATTAAAAATTAATAAGTACAGTAACAATTAACAAGAGAAAAAGATTGATCGAGATAGACGAGATAGTATTAACAAAAATAAAATAGTTATGTCAAAAAAGGTGTAATTGTAATTTTACTAAGAAAATTAAATCCAAAAAAAGGACTGGTTAATAGAACCAGATTAATGGCGAAAGTTATGAATGATGAAGTCTTGAAATTATTACTTTAAGTTCAGCTGGAAAACGAGTGTTCCTCTAAAATTCGTCCTCGAAAAGTTGGTCTTTATCTGCTAGAGCTGCATCCCCTGCTTACAGCATGGGGAATTGTACGTAACAATTTCAAGATGCCGCGCTTTTGATTATCTAAAAATAATGGTTAAAGAACAACGAAACCAAGGCCATTTGGCTGAAGACGTTAGAGTGTTTACAAAAAGACATGGTATGTGAAGAGTTTCTTATTTAACATTTTAAAAGTAAGATGAACATTTTAACTGGTCTGTCAGTCAGTATTCTAAGCCTACTCTGTTAAAACCTTTATTAAAACAGTATTGTTAAAAGTTAAGCGCTTAAAACTCTTCCTTTTTTTGTATTGAGAAGTTATAAGGTAATTAAAGTTTTTTAATGATTTTTAAATAGGTACTGTATAGTTAATATTAACTGGAAACAACTAGTCTATACTAGAGTAACAAATTACAAAATACAATACAAAGGAAAAGGACATTCCTATGAATGCTATTGAGCATTGATTATTTAATGTATTTGGGTTTTATGATGTATTACTAACCAAAGGAATACTTACTAACCAACCGCGATACCAGTGACTTAATAACGGTCAACAGATGTTGGGTATCACGAGCTTAAAGGATCGCTAGACAAAGTTGCCCGAATCGCATGGGTGGTAAAAGAACTTCTGGCGATGTCTAGAGAGATTGTTATTTAGAACACATGAAATCCTTTCTATAACATAAATGTCGGCTAATCGTGTGATTCCAAGTACTTTCGCCTGATTTGAAACATATTTCCAATCCCGTGCCAATATTACTTGTTTCTGTTCGAAAAGGCCATTGCTGTGAGAATATCAGGTAAAACTAACATAGAAACTTGAAAAATACAAATTAACAATAAATTGGCAACATAATAAATATGGAGCATTACTGATATCGCAAGTAAAACAAAAAATACTTAACTATATAAGTAATCGCAATGGGAAGAGAACGCGGAAGAAAATAATGTCTGTATATGCTGTATTTGCTGTGTATGCTAAGATCTGTATAGTCCTTGCCTTATATAATTGACTAATGCTTATATTTGCTCCAAAAAAAAAATACCAAACCCTTCAAATATTTCAGTTGACGGGAGCGGGACCTACCACTTCTAAAGAACGCCACCGTGTCTGTCATCCCTATTCTCTTACTTAAGAACACCCCTAAAAACCTTCACCGAATAGGTAAGGTACTATCGTAAAAATAACGAGGAACTTATATAAATCAGTTTTAATTTACAATTCTCTGGACGTACATCACTGTGAGAACCGAAGCCTCGGGGAAAGTCCACGGGTGCGGGACTTGCCACTAGGGCGGTCAATATCTTCAAAAGAACGCCACCGCGTCTGCTTTCCCTAACTTAACAACACCCTTATAAGCCCTAAATGAATAGAGACTATCATAAATATGACAAGCACCTTTTACAACTTCTTTCCATTTCCAATCAACCTGACCTGTCCTTCATCGGCGTGAGAACGAAAGTATTGGGGAAGTCCAGAGAAGCCTAGAACTGGGTAGATGAAAGGAAGCCGCGTTGGATGACCTTGCCACCCCTTCGCATACCTTCATCAGCAATATGTCATAGTGAGTTTTTACAACGCAATTTTTGTTGTCAATTTGTCTGATCTGAACAATTTAAATATTTCAAAATTAACTAAGCGAATAGCTGATTATAATTGATTATTTTTATTGGCATTTGTGTAGCCACAATATCCGGATTGAGCGTAGTAAACGAACATCAACCAGGACGTGTTTGATTGATGCGAACGAGCTCATCTTGAAAATGAAAGAGCATTTGACATTAAACCACAATAGGACCACATGGTATATTGGATTAAAATTTGCACTGGTTATCAGAGTTCGTTGACTTTGGAAATAAGTCAAACGTCACAGTGTCTAATGCTATTCAGCAAACATTCCACATAATTAGTTCCACTATTCGATCAACTTGAAATGCTTACATTTCTTAATAACGCTGCCATTGATTTTTATCGTATTAGCTTATCTAATGACATAGTAAATACAACCCAAGGCTTCACCTGGGGTGAAGCTGCCATGAATATTTTACAGTACATAAGAAATAAACAGAGTATTACAATCATGACAATAATCATCCGTAGTGGCTTAGCCAAAAATGACAAAAGTAAGATATTATCATCATTGTGTCACGCACAGTTTAAATAGACACAGTTTAAATTTCGATCATAGTTAGTTGTAATAAACATTATGAATCGGCATATTTTGGGGTAGGAGTTAAGAATTTTATATTTGAATTTCAACGCAAAAAATCTTTTAAAATCAATATTTGATTTTCTCCGTAATTTTCTCTCTACAGCTTAAACCATACATTTTCGAAACTTTGAAAATACCAAAATCGTATTCCTCACCTACTAAAACATACATTTCGACATACGGATCAATATATTTGTACAATCCGTTCCTTAATAAAAACCTATATATTTTCATATTCGTCGCGCGAAATATAAGAATTTGTATCGACCTTATGGCTACATTATCGATCATAGTTGTAATAAACATTATGAATCGGTATATTTTGGGGTAGGAGTTAAGAATTTTATTTTAGAATTTCAACACAAAAAATCGTTTCAATTATATATTTGATTTTCACCGTAATTTTATCTCTACAGCCTAAACCATACATTTTCGAAAGTTTAAAAATACCATAATCGGATTCCTCACCTATTAAAACATACATTTAGACATACGGATCATGGTATGTCCGATTCGTGGTTTAATTCGATTCGTCACAAATTATTCAATTGAAATGCAATCAAAAACTACTTTCGGACAGATATTTGGTTGGAATGTGGAATATCTTAGCTATTGTATAAAATTATAGCTTAACTAGTGTACATGTTGCTCGAAATCGAGCAATTGCAAAGAAGTACAGGAGTTATACATATAAACAAATGACTTGTTAAAAAACTAATAACAGTCATAATTTCCGATGATTTTAAAAGAGTCAACTAAAAGATTATTAACTAATGGAAATACTCACAATTTACATAACAGTCCTATTCCAGTTTAAAGGGTTATTTTTTAACTATCAAACTGCCCATGGGCGGGAAATGGTAAGCTTACAATTTAAGTCAAAATAAAAAGTCTGTCAGCTTTTATAATGTACTGTACCTAAGTTATTTAGCCAATTTGTAGACAATAAGGTGTAGGCTACAAACTCTACAGAACTCTCATGCTTCCATGGGGAGCAATTAATTATTAATATTTAATTCCTGACAACAGCTGGAGTTTCAAAGCAATGTTTGTTTCCCGTGTTAATCTTATGGAGAAATACGAAACTTTAAAGGGTCCCAGGGCCTCACTCTCTAATTATTTACCTAAAAAGAAAGTTTCCTGCACAACTTCACGTTACGCTCTTTCCAATGACACCAAAAACATGTCAATCGGTTCAGTAGTTTCGGAGGAATAATTGTCACAAAAATCCTGCTTGCGTATTAAATAAGTAATAGATGTGACTGTGGACCCAATTTTGTACTAAACACACGCTGTTGTTTGATCTCGAGAGTAGGGTGTTTTTGCCGGTCCGGCGGGAGTGAGCGGCTTGAGCGGCAGTGAGCGGCTGACGTCACACGACGCCGCCCCCGCCCCCACCCCCACCCCGACGCCACCCCCACCCTCGACGCCACCCCCACCCCCGACGCCACCCCCACCCCCGACGCCACCCCACCTCTCCTCCCGACGTCACCCGCATCGTCACCCCCACCCCCGTCGCTAACCCCTACCACCATCGGGCAGGTTCAAGGTCATCCTTTGTTGTCTGGAACCACCCTTCGCATCGTGGGAGGTCTCCAAGCCAACCCTCCCTACACCATCACTCACTGTCAACCGCAGCTGTTCCCCAACACCTGCGCTCCAAGCGACCCCCCGCTCCTCCCTTGTATTCTTTGTTCTCCACATAGCGCACACTTATTTACCACCAATAGGATGTTAGCTTATTTTGACCAATCATAGAGCAGTATTTCACATATTTCAAATATTTTAACCGTTTTACCTGCCAGACTGTTTGAACGACCAACCCAACTGAAAAAGTGGTAGGAATATGATGTAATAGACGTACACTATGAAAATAGCATACATATGACACAAAATTGTAAGAAAAGTGTATTTTGTCAAGTCCAATAGTTTAGTTTATTTTACTTTGCGGACTATGAAGAGAGAAGATGCTACTTACATTTAGATAGTTTCGTTTTAAACTAAGAATAGAACAGACTGAAACATTATTACGTTAACATATTCTGCTAAGGTTACAACATATAATAGAGTGTTAAATGTAAACCACGAGTTATGTGGGAGGTCTCCAAGCCAACCCTTGCTCCTCCCGCTCACTCACGATCCTCCCGCTTACTCATGCTACCCCCACCCGCCCCAACACCCCCCCCCCACACTCACACCTCGACACCCCCACCGCCCAACGCCTCACCACTATGCCCCCACCCCATTCTCCCGCCTTCGCGAAGGTTCAGGGTCATCCTTTGTTGTCTGGAACCTGCCTACGCATCGAGGGAGGTCTCCAAGCCAACCCTCACTACACACCATCACTCACTGCCTTAGCTCACTGTCAGCTACAGCCGCTCCCCAACAACAGTGCTCCAAGCGAAAGTGTTTTGCTAATTAAATGCTGTTTAATATTCAAACCATGACACGTAAAATTAATTTTTAGCTTAATTTAAATAAAAAGTATTAAACAAATTATTCTATAGTTTTTTTTTCAATCCATGCAACTAATGAGAAAGCAATAACAGGATTAATCATTACGATTTGGCAGGTCACCAAGAATCGATTTTACTGCCCAACAAATTTACGAATTCCACGATTAAATTGTAGATTCCTTGGGAGAGTAATTAAGGTGTGAAATACAAACATTATCGTTATTATATCACTTTTTCTTCAAAAACATAATTATCATTTAATGCCTACATGACCCGTAATGAGTATAAATTTATCCATTTTCCACTAATTAAACTGTCACTCTTGTTCAAGAAATTTAAGAATTTGGATTTGTGCCTATACTTAAAGTTAGTAAATAAGATAAGTTACGTTAAAAACTTCAAGTTTTTATGGTTTAATTTAAATTGTTGTCTTACTTAAGTTTTTTTTTTAAAGATAAGTAGGTTTGATAATACACATCTATTTTGTATAGGTATGAGTACAAATAATATTGATTCTAGTTTTGGCTTAGACTATACTAAAAAATTTCACTAAAATTAAAAGTCGTATAATTTAGCTGATAACGTTACATAATACTATAAAACTAATATTTTTACAGAACTATTATCTGACATTTTCTCACTTGAGGAACATCAATTGTCTAGGCAACGCACATTCAGAATAATATACGGGCTTTGTTGGTTAATAGTTCATCAGTTAAAAATTAGGTTACGTAACTGAATAATTTCACCACGGAGATAATATTTGTCAAAACGAAACTATTGTCCCTGTTGAGTTTTGCTTGTCTTCAAAAAGGTGTTATTGAATGATTAATTTTTGTTAGATTTCTTGAAAAAATAGTTAGCTGTTTTGACAAAACATTTAATTGAATTAATTTCAGACAAAGATATCACCAATATTTTAGTTATGTTTTATTATACGTAATAACGAAAACGTTACAAAATTAAATCTCACTTATGGACAATGTAATATAAAATATAATTTTGTTTGGTTATTTTAGGTAACATTATAAAATTATCTCTAGTTATGATACATGGATTTATTAATGTCATACCTATAGTTTTATCAACGTAGAAACAATTGAAAATTCTAAAAAACAAATAAATACGGGTAAATTGTTTGGGAGTGCAATTTTAACGTTTGTTAATCAAACCAGTATTGCAAAGTTGGTCACACATGTGTTATTTATTTTTCTCCTAAAATTAGTTGAAAAAAAAACAATAAACAAATGTAAATGTATACCAACTCCTTTGCACTATAGTCGAAGTATTTGTATGTAATTTTGTTAAGTCCTTTTTACAATTTTCGTCTTTTACAGAAAATAGTATTCATTTATATTTAATGGGTTATATGGTTTGTCTCAGGAAAATAAAGATCAATATAACTTATATATGAAAAGCTAGATCTCCACTCTTTTCTTCGTGTTTAATTAGCTTGTTTGGACGTATATTGGATTATACTTTTACCAACTCATATTGCAATAGTAAAGTGATTGGGCATAGCTATCACGTTAGTTTTAAATATTATGCCATGTTTATGTAAATACAACAATGATGGTAGGCTAATGTTGCTTAAAGGGTTATTACAGACACTTTTCATCACACATGTAAAACACTCTACCCAACGTTTCAGCATCTAAAAACTCATCTCGTACACAAATGAGAAAAAACTTAACACATTGTAACATTGTAACTTAACATATTGTACAACTAACAATACACAAACTCCAACCTAAGTTGGAATACACTTCAGAGAACATTCAAGTATAGGCTAACCACTGTATAGCAGTCAAGTCATGAACCTAAATGCAAAATGCAACAAATCAAAACACAACAAAATCTAAAATTTAATAAAAGAAAAAAATTAGATATATGGTTTCAGCTGTTAGCCTATGATAAATACATAATACAATAAAGTTAAAATAAAGTTATATAATAACTAAAAAGTGAGAAATAGTGACAAGTTCACACGCAATATCTTTCGTCAAAGTTTGGAAATTTTTGGTGCAGGTTTCTGCCTTTTTTGAGCTGTCATTGTTTGGAGGAATAAAAATAACTTTAGATGAATGGGATCTTATTTCTTCCACGGTCAACGTTCAATTAAATATGCATTCTCATATACAGTAAATTTAAATATAATTTCAAAATATAATTGCTTTATTTTTCTTGAAAAACAATCTTCCTTTTATTTTCATTATAATTTTTCTATATTTTAAAAAATATATGGGGTTTTGTAGAACTATTTAGTTTTAATTATTGAAAAGTCAAGTAACATTACTGTGCGCAAAACCTATACAAACAATTGATTGCAAAGAAGATGCTTTGTTCTCAACCACATATTATTTATCTTTCATATTGTCCCACTTAGGTTCGTATTTTAACTAAATATGAATGTAGAATGAAGTATCACCTTTCCAAGTCGATGTCAGTACTGATCACGATACCGTCACAATCGACACGTACCAACTAGTAGTCTAAACCTTGTTAATAATTTTAAAATAAACTAACTACAATTCCTTCTATAAAAAATAATAATAATTAAAAATATATTTAAAAAAACTCGTATTCGGTTTAAAAAATATTCTTTCCAAGCTAGAGATGTCTGATATGTTTAAAAAAAGGTCAAATGGTTATAAAGTTGTGTGCAGTTTTTATTTTATTGAATGCTACAGAGAGTAAAATGATGATTTAGTTCAGAACGCGTTTTATACTCAGATTTATAAGTTCCACTCGAGCTTTAATAGTTTATGAAGCAACATAGCATTTAATAAGTTTATACTATAGCATACCGTGAATTTAAAGAACCAAATTCTATCAAAAACTGTGTCCTCTCGCATTGAAAACGCAAAGCTTGAGTATAACTGCAATACGCATTTTACACCTATATGCCAACCGCGTACAAAGGACGGATACTCTGCTATTAAATAAATAAATAAAGCAAATAACTCAAAACAACATTCGATAGCTTCCATTCACATAATAGTGCAGGTAACTCTTGATTATCCGCATACTTGTAATTCCTTAGCATCCAGAACCTAGAAATTTTCAAATATATTTCCATCCCTGTTTTATTTTTTTAGTTAACTAAACCTGTAAAAACATGAAGAAATAAGGGTTCACTAACTTAATCCATTACCAAAGACACCACTGTCGAGTATAATTATTTATCTCATACGGCAACACCCTGTCGTAAATATCCATTACTTTCAAAAGATATAAGAAATCATCGCGGCCAATTGTATCATTGTTTGAAAGATTGGTATATCAATCGCATACTCCTCAGTTTTGTTTGCATACACATTCCTTTCACAGGGTAGGTAGACAATAAGAAGCGATTGTTGTTTAATAAATTTATCCCTGAAAGACGAATATATACAAATAAGAATCCTTGTCCCTGGATCAAGTGTATTAGGTAAAATATTTGATAAACTTGTGTTTCAGCAAATCTCTAGTTATATTTGTGATAGTAATAAGTTGTATAAATACCAAGCAGGCTATAGTTTTAACTATAACACCCAGACTGCATTGGTGTCAATAACTGATGATGTAAAAAGAGCAATGGACAGTCGTGAAGTTACTATTATGGTTTTGTTAGATTTTTCTCGTGCTTTGGATAGTGTCCATCATAAAATGTTACTGGCAATTATGAGATCTTTTTCTTTTAGTGATAGCGTTGTTAGTTGGTTCGAATCATATTTATCAGATAGACAACAAAGAGTTAGAACTAGTAAAGGTTCATTGTCAGAATGGAAGTGTAATCCCATTGGTGTACCCCAGGGCTCTACCTTGTCTGCAATGTTATTTTCTCTATACATCATTAAAATTGGTGATTCATTGGTTTTTACTAAATCTATGCTCTGCGCAGATGATTTTCAATTGTATTTACATGCTCCTGTTTAAAATATTAATAATGCTATTGATATGTTAAACACTGATTTGGACACTTAATTAGAGTGGTACAATGGTCATGACCTAAAACTAAATATAAATAAATAAATAAATATAATTTTAGGTACTAGCAGACTATTGAACACAATATATTTGGAAGTGGTCCCTAAAGTAATGATAGATAACAATGCTTTAGAGTATCAAACAACTTTTAAAAACTTAGGTTTAAGAATGATGAACAGCTTATCATGGTCCGAACAAGCTAGTTACATACACAGAAAGGTATATCAGTGTTTATACCAGTTAAAGCGCATGGGCTTCAATCCCTCTGAAAAGTTAAGAAAAACTTTAATTTTAACATTGGTTTTTTCCCATTTTTGATTATGCTAGTGTAGATTCTTGTGATATCAGTAATGCTCTGTTAACTAAAACATTAGAGAGCACAAAACGATTGTATTAGATTTTTTTTTCGATTACAAATACATGGACACGTGACAGAATATTATAAAAGATTAAATGTCCCGAAGGTTAAAGAGCGATTAGAATATAATACTCTCGTCTTAGCTCATAAAACAATTAAAACCCACGAACCAATGTATTTATTTGAGAATTATAGATTTATGAGGAATGTTCATCTTAGGCGGACACGTTTTGGTGATAATATTTTACAATTTCCTAGACACAAGACAGTCATATATACTAATTCTTTCCATGTTCAATCAATACGTTTGTTAAATTCCCTCAATGATGAAGTTAAAAAATAGTATTAGTGACAAGATTTTCGCAAAAAGACTCAAAGCTAAACTGTTAGAAAAATATTGTTTGTAAGATGTTCAATATAAATATGTTTATAATAAGAATCGTGACAATTTGTTTTCTTTTTTTTTTGTAGGCATATATAGTATACTAAACATTGTTGGGTTTCTTTTTCTTTTACTGTCCAATTGTATAAAATAGTGTTGTTCTATTATAGCTACAACATTTCATTAAACAACTTGTGAATAAAATAAAATCGGCATTGTAATAAATATTTTTTTGAGTGTAACCACAACAATGTATTGTAATGTGTTTTTTTGTGCCTGTTGTGATGGAAGATTGGACCATCGAGGTCTAAATCACAGCAGGTGAAATAATGAAATGTCAAATGTCAAAATGTCTCTCTCTCTCTCTCCCCCCCCCCCCTCCATCCCCTTCTCTCTCTCAAGTAGTAATATCTGAAGAGTGAATTTTGATATTTACTCTTTTCATTTCTTATCGTCATATTTTCATTACAACATTTTAGCCAAGAATTAAATAGTATCCTGTTTTATTATAATTAATTTTAATTACAACGTAAAACAATATTTAATTTTTTGAAATTTTTTATGCGGCTGCCGGCGGTGGCATTGCGCGATAAGTCAACGCGTTACGCGTAAGGGTAACGCGTTACTCTTTCGCGTTACTCTTTCGCGGATGTTATACATTAAAACGCGCGGGCTCGATTTTCGGAAGTATTTTCCGTAACGCGTTACTCTTACGCATTACGCGTTACTCTTACGCGCGGATGCCTGTGGGACAGCAAGATAGAGGGCTTGTGAAATGCATTTCGCGGAAGTCTTACATACACATTTGCGTTACTCCTACGCGTGGGCGCGTTGCGCGGAAGTCTTAAGCGTTAAGCATTTCACGTTACTCTTTCGCGTTACTCTTACGCGTAACTCTTTCGCGTAATGTTGACTTATCGCGCAATGCCACCGCCGGCAGCTATTAAACTATTGGACTTGAAAAAATACACTTTTCTTACAATTTTGTGTCATATGTATGCTATTTTCATAGTGTACGTCTATTACATCATATTCCTACCACTTTTTCAGTTGGGTTGGTCGTTCAAACAGTCTGGCAGGTAAAACGGTTAAAATATTTGAAATATGTGAAATACTGCTCTATGATTGGTCAAAATAAGCTAACATCCTATTGGTGGTAAATAAGTGTGCGCTATGTGGAGAACAAAGAATACAAGGGAGGAGCGGGGGGTCGCTTGGAGCGCAGGTGTTGGGGAGCAGCTGCGGTTGACAGTGAGTGATGGTGTAGGGAGGGTTGGCTTGGAGACCTCCCACGATGCGAAGGGTGGTTCCAGACAACAAAGGATGACCTTGAACCTGCCCGATGGTGGTAGGGGTTAGCGACGGGGGTGGGGGTGACGATGCGGGTGGCGTCGGGAGGAGAGGTGGGTTGGCGTCGGGGGGGGGGTGGCGTCGGGGGTGGGGGTGGCGTCGGGGGTGGCGTCGGGGTGGGGGTGGGGGCGGGGGCGGCGTCGTGTGACGTCAGCCGCTCACTGCCGCTCAAGCCGCTCACTCCCGCCGGACCGGCAAAAACACCCTACTCTCGAGTAGCCGACCCAGTGTTAGCATCAAAAGGCCAAAAACTAGGAACGTAGCGCCAGCCACGTCCCTTTCACTTTCAGCAATTTTACAACCCTCGCCAACCCTACACATCCAAAGACAGAGAGAGAGAGGGAGAGAGACAGTAAAACAGCTGTCGAAGTCGATCGGGTCGACCTAGCCTCGGTCGTCAACTCGCTTTCTTTTTCTTCGCCTACAAGCGTTTGAATAGGGGCGCGGGAAAACTACTTGTGTGATGCGGCACCCGTAATACCGGAAAAGGCCTTCGGGTAGTTCTAGAGCGCTGCCAGAATTGGGTCGCAGGAGTCGCGTTTTAGTTGCCACTTTACTATTGAAGACTCTTAAGTGGCAAAAGAGTTTATGACGAAATATACCCCCACCGCAACAAACCTGCAGACTAAGCAAATTTCTATTTGCCTGATTGGATTTACACTAAAATGACTTTTTGAAAATATCACAGTTATTCCATATTGAAATAGAATAAGTTTAACAAGTACTTAGGTTTGCTGCAACAGGGAGGGTAAAAGTGTGTGTGTTTTTTTTTGTAAAATAATAACATTTTATAAATAAATAAATGATTTTTTCTAATTTAATGCAAATATTTTCATAAACAAGAAAACTACTACAGTTTACTTATTCCCTGGTGTGAGTGAGGGTATACATTCAACTCTAGAAAATACGCTGGTCAACGAACGACAAAGAGCCGCCGATGTCTAGAGTTTCCTTGGATGGGTGGCCGACCGACCGGTGGTCATAGGGTGACGACACAAAGGGGGTGGTAGGCGGGTATCCGTGTCGGCCAGTGAGTCAGTGTTACCGGTGTTACTTCAAAGATGAATTATTGCCCTCGGGGAATCCCGAGGTAGGCGCGGCGCCGCCAGCTCGACACTTGTTTCGGTCACTGGTCTTGGTTGATTGTTTCGTTTTCGTTTTACTATCTTTTGATACTTTTACATAAACGATATAGCCATGATATATTACTAATGAAAATTCAATAAGTACATTGCACACTATAAAAAAAAAAACTTACATATAGGATAGTTCATGTAAACAGTTGTTACTTAAATCGTTTGGAACTCTGGCCACGTCTATATTCTTCATTAGAGTGAACTTAACTGCAGGCTATTCAATAGACTGTGAAAAAAAACTGTGAATGATTTTATGTACTTGGTTTTTTTTTTTATAATTATAGCAAAAGCTACCAATCTTTGTCATCCGCGTCATAATTCTTGAGCTAACTACTTCTGCAGTGATATACCTTACACGTCACAAAACTGTATTAACCCTAGATCCAGTACCTCTGCTCCAACTAGTATTATAACATTGCCGTCCAGGAATCTTTGAACATATAGTTTGACAATAATTGCATGCATAGTACAGCCGTTTCAACAAGGAGTTATTTACTATATGTTCTTAAAACTGAAATTAATTAGAAATAGCCTACTATTAAAATAAATTAAATTAATTAATTTGATGTGAATTTAGCTTTAGTTAACAACACTCATACAAGTTCATAAACATAAACCAAATAAAACTTTTTTTACTAGAAACGATTTGCAGGGTCGTCCAGATGAACTTGGAAATAGTACCATAGATAAAAGGAGTAGACATACTCTGTCATACATACATGTCTATACTCCTTTTATCTATGATAGTTCATTAGAAAATCTGAATATACAGTAGTGCCGTGCATTTGAAGTACTTACTCAGAACACAGACTTACTTGAGGACAGTTACACAATAAAACGCAAAGATCCACGGAAGTAAAGACTACATTATTTAGTAAAAAAAAAAAACAAGGATGCGTCAGTTAGGGCCAGTTAGACAATTGAAGTACACAGAATTGAATCACCACAGTATTGTCCACGCAACAACGTGAGAGGATAAAACATGTACTTCTTCAATTATAATTACATGTTTCTGTGTAAAACCGAAGACGTCTACAGACTTTACTAAGAAAAACTTCTCCCCGGTAACACAGGCAATGGGAATTCCTTCTAGACAAGGTTTTCAACAGGCCTACAACAAAATCATAAAACAAAAGATGTTTCTCAGGCTAAGTAGCACACTGTGCACTTCAGCAAATAAATAGTTTACCGAGATAACTATTGCTTACCAAGACAGCAGTGTCATTTAAGGAGAAATAGTACAAACTAATGTCACCAAAAGTCTAAATTCATACTTTATTTTATTTTTTTAAGAGAGGGAAAAATAGACAACAAAGCTTTAAATAACCGGTATTATCAATTTGTATTTATCTCTCAATTGAATAAATGTAACGGTAGTTACCTCACCACTGTTAACAATATTTGACCCTCCTATTACATAAATATGTTAGTTAATTTAATATTCAAACTCGTGTACATGTTGCTCGAATTCGAGCAATTTCAAAGTATTACAGAATTTATTTCAAAACGAAAAAAAGTAATAATCAATGAGTTTAAAAGAGTCAACTCAAAGATCACCAGTGTGTAACTGCTGGAGATACTGACGATGTATATACAGTAATCAACATTTCCTGTAAATATTTTATCATATTTCATAAATTGGTATTGCTTTTTAATGTTTCTACAAATGTTTCCTGACTTATAGCTGCATAAGGTTGTCCATGTTTATCTTATTTATTGATAAACCTATGTATGGCACCACCCTTGTCGCCAGCAGTAAGTTTACAAATTTCAGTAATTTTTTAATAAAGATAAACACTTTTTTGATCATATTAAGGACTTCCTGTTGTCTGTAACAATTTTATTTGTTCAATCGGCGTTTTTTTTATTTATTTAGCTAAATAAAACATTTATTTCATTGAAGTAAACTAATATAGGCCTATTTATATTCACTGTACTGTGTATAACAAAATATCGATTGAGAAACAAACAATTACACGTAATAAGAACCTCGCTAGTCCGCTGCATTGTGATAGCTGAAAATCGTCGGAATGAAAACCGCCGCTACAAGATACAGAAGTTGGTACTCCTGCAGTGCCCTCCACAGCTGCGCGCGCCGCTGGCACTGCCGCTCAACACATCCCCACTTAAAAGACGAGCAAGTGGTAAGTCGGTCGGGAGAATTGACGACAAGTTGGTTTCTCGTATATAATAATTTAGATTTACAGGCCGGTCAACTGGACTGACGATGAAATAACTTGTCGACGTACTGGTTTTCAGTATTTATCTATTTAATTTAAAAAGACGGTCTAGTGGCAAGACGACCAAGTATCTTGTCGGTCAACTGGTGGCCCCCCATTTACGCAAAGCTTGTTTTACTTTTTGCTGAGGTAGAGGTAGAGCAAGCGCCCTAAATTGGGTTTATCTCCTTAAGAAGATCCAGAAAACCCAAGATTCCACTTCTCTTCCACTCGGATAGTCGAAGAACACATTAAAATATATTATAGTTTAGAATTCAAATTAATTATAAGATAATTTTATTTGACATTCACTCCATAACGTTGTTTTAGAATTATCTGGTTTCAAAACGTTAGTAGTCTATAGATTTCTCTCTTAGGTCGTTTCTAGTTTTTATATTGGAAGTAGGTACAATTATTGGAAGTAATTATGCTGAGATATACGTAACAATTCTTATTAAATTTAGCTACCCCCTTGAGTACCATACTTTACTGCCTTGGCGCTACAACCCGATGTGGACCTTACCCTCATTCTCATTGCGCTTCTAATTTTTTCCTTTTTCTTTCCATAACCTTTTATATATATATTTTTTGATTTCCTCCTCCAAATCCTCCTGTCATATTTTTCTAGGCCTTCTTTTCTTCCTTACGTTAATTATTATATTACTATATAGAACTCTCCTTTGGTGCCTATCTTCTTTCATTCTCTCGACCTGACAAATTAATTATAATCTTTAGGCTTTTACGGTTATTTCATTGATTTCGTGACTACATTATGTCTAACTCTCCACTCGTCTCCTTCTATTATTTGGTCGCATATTTGTCCCTTCTCTATATTGTCCTCAAAAGAAGAACAGCTTTAATGTCTGCTGCTGTTAATGTCTACAATTCTGAAGTATTACAATGTTTTATAAAAGAATTTTTTTCTGGATATTAACTTTGATTTAATGACTTGCCAATATGAATAAAAATCTCTGTTACCGGTTATTATCCTGTGGTGTATTTAATTTGAAATCAGTTTTCTTATGTTGAGAAAAGCCCTAAGATATTTGAATTCTGTAACCTCCTCAAAGGTTTGATCTTCTACCTTTATTCTACCAGCAGGTATCCTATTTTCTTCACGCGAATTCTTCCAATATTGTCTTTCCCCACATTTACAGGAAATCCATTTTTCTTACATTCATTTTCTAGATATAAAAACATTTCCTTTAAAGCATGCTTCTCGCTACTGCATAAGCACATATCTTCTTGGATTTGTAAATTATACTTCCACTTAAGTTCATCTTTTGATAGCGAAGTTTAACGCAATGTTGAATAACACTGCTGACAATGAATATCCCTCTGTTTAACACATTTTCCTATGTTATGTACCCTTTCTACCAACCAATACTGCTACCTTGATATCATCAAGAGTTATTTTCACCAGCCTAACTAATTTACTAGGAATCCTTTGCTTAGTTGCTTAGTTAATTGAAAATTCTCCACCTTGAATTAAGTGCAATGAATCTACCTGGGAAAGCTTACAAATGAAACAGTTAAGCTCTATGTTTTAATTTCAATGTATTTCCCAAAATATTGAAATTAGGGAAGTTTTAAATAACCTTCCCCTAAAGTGTAACAAAATCGATGAACGTATGTATTGTATATTATCATATTGTATTATATAAAGTATATATTATATGAGCATAGAAAAGGCACCGTCCGCTAAATATGTTGGAAATAAACCTTTCTTCATGAATAAAATGGCAATAAAACGCTCTACGATTAATCAATGAATTTTCCCCGTATTATCTGTGTTGTCTGACCTATAATATGATGATATTTTGTTTCGCCAAAGTATTTGTAGTAAGAAACATTTTGGTTTTTGAATTAGGTCTAAGGCATGAAGGTCACACTGCAAGCAAGGGCGAAGCAGTTCAATCAATAGTAAGGTAGGTTTGGCAAAGTGCCTGGACGCTCGTCTGGAATTAAAAAGCGAGATTGACGAAATAGTTTAGTTTTGCAGTGTAAATATTTGAGCAAGTTAGGAAAGTCAAGTTGTATATGTAGTTTGATTAATATTTAGTAAGTGTTAGTATAATTATACTAGAATGTTAACCAATGGAACACATATTATTAAAAATCTAAAATCATAGTTAAATAAAAAAACTTGATATTTATGTAAATAGAATTACCATTGCTTGACACATTCCATATAAGTATTCATGTTCATTTGGTCCGATGTCTTAAAGTTGTCAAATCTATCGTTGAGTTTGTAGTAAACGTTTATAGACAACTAATATTAGAGTAAGGGGTATATTAGATCACGTTTTATTTTTAACTTTCGTAAAAGGCAATTCATAGGTACTTAGTTCGTCTACTAATTAACATTTCCCCTGTCAACATAATAGTAATTACATGATGGACTTCCCTCCTGGATTCAATAGAGGAAAAGCTATTATTTTAATCAATGTTTAATTGCACCAATTCTAACTGATAATATATTTATACCTCCCGTCTCCCACTAAATGTAATTATGAGGTGTTTAAATCAACTTTTAATGAAGTAATACGATAATTTTACAGATAATTAGTCAGTTTTCAATGATGTTACCTACCATTATATGGCTTTTCGTGTAATGTTATGTCTTTTTTTCCCCTATTGATTATAGACACAGTCGATCTCTTATTACATTGTACGCTAAGTGTAAGTGATTTCATTCCTGAGTTGTAGGTACGTGTTGATGTTTTCAAAAGATAACTATTTTTATGTAGTTATCTTTTTTTATCTAAGTTTGATGTATGTGTATGTGTGTGTGAGTGAGAGAGAGAGGTTGTAAGTGTGATGGCTCATTAGTTAATCTGTTTGTTTAACAGATTGATATTTTTATCTTCAGAAAGTACAATTTCTTATTCTTATAATTCTTTTGCTGTTTCAGGTGGGGATATAAGACTTTCCATTTGAGGAGAGAGTTCAGTTGAGTGTAAGTTTGTTAGAAATAAGTTCCTTATTTTCTCTCAAAGAATAAAAATACAACTTTTCATTAAACTGAGATGGGCTTTAAATGAGTATTTAACCGCATCTGACGTTTTGCCGGGCAGATTTTGTTTTAACAGCGCTACTTAATAAAACTTTAGAAAGAACCAAATTACCTTCTTAATGTTTAGAGCAATATTACTTCGCTCACCTAAATATAAAACACCCGTCTTTAATTTTCAATTTTAAATTAGATCATAGCTAATAAAGAGTTACATAATATTATATATGACAATTTTTTATTTCACTTCAACATGGCAATTCGAGGTTTGACATTTATTTACCACTTATTATTTTGCTCGTGAGTGTTAATTAATCATATAAAATCTTTATCCGTGATTTGCTAAAGAGCAAGATATACTTCTTGTAAATATACTCTTTTTGATTCGATCGAAGTAAAGTTATGTTTAAACTCAATAGCGATCAATAACTGGTGTGGCTTTGATTTTATACATCTTTTTCTTGGTAATGCTATATATTCACAAAGAAAAGGAGACTGAAGAAACATACTTTGTTTGTATTTCTCTTAAAGTGAGTTTTGCGTGATGATAGTAGACTTTTAGACAACGATGTTACCCCTTTATCTTTCTCTTTTATTTGTCGACCAGAATATTTTCTGTTGTTTATTGAAAACATCATGTAATTATATATTTATTCCTTATACAGCATGACAAAAAAGTCTGTTAACGGCTTAGTATCCTTTTAACTAAATCCGTTAGGAAATTTAAACCTTTTTTCAATTAACTTATATGTATGAAAACTACAACAATAAAAATAATCTTACACATATAACATCAACCTGTTGGCCGTTTTACTATCAAAATACAACACAAGTCCGCATTTTCTTTTTTTTTTGCCCACATAATTTGTATCATAAAGTAATTAAACTTAAAACAAATTTTGTATCAAATCCCTTCAACAGAATATAAATTACTTTCTTACAGTTGCCATAACTTCAGCCTGAATGAAAAGGCACTCAAATCTGATATTCTATCAAAGGGTGTGGATTTGAGGCGCTACAGGAGGCATAGGTTTATACACTGTTTGCTAACAATGAGTTTTATCGGGTAGTGATTGTTATCACAGCTGGAGTTATCCCTCCTAAATATTTTGGATTGTCACGCCCCCTCCCCACCCTTCCAGGCCTGCACCACCAACAGCTAAATACTATTATTGTTTCGCTTCTTCTAAGACTAGTTATGATGCTGCTGATAAAAACGTATGGTCAGTATTTATTTTTATTCGTTATGTTTATGGGGTTTGCGGATCCTTTCACTGATAATTTCAAAGTTGAAGTCGGTTAAAGAATTAGCCACCGACAGAGGATACTGATGAAAATTCCTGATTTCTACTGAATTCGACAACCCAAACTGAAATGCCAACTTGTACACCATACGATGTTTTATGTCACATTAATTACCTCAGCAACAACATCCAAGGGAGTAATTATAATTAAATGGTCATCATTCACCTATTGGGTCTGATGATGATTGGAGTTTCCAATCAAAATCGATCACCACTTACCATCTTTTATGTATATTTACCGTCTTGTGAGTTAACAGTTTAAGCGTAAATATATGTTTTAAGTGTTACTAGACCTATCTTTTATATACTTTCCGTAATTATAATTTGCACAGTAGCACACTATGTGAGTGGTCCACTTAAGAACTGTGTTCTTTTTACTAAATGGATGGGTTACTAAAATTTACTACAATTTAATAGCTTACGAATGAGTACATATGCTAACGGTGGTCAATTGTTTGAAGAAAGTATTTACAACAATGAAAACTGAAGAGTTGTTGTACTGAAGAGATGTTTCCGCTTTGGCTTGAATAGAACACGCATTTTACTCGTAAGCTTACTCCGCTTTAAAGTGAACAATATGCTTTGTTTTATAACATCCATCTTTTTGCCCATGCTTCTGAGAAGACGGATACTTGAATTTATAAGAATACTAAATTTATCCTGGAAACGTAGTTAGTAAATTTATTCATTCTAAGGATTCTTATGAAGCTAATGAACTAGACCAATATAAAATTATGATAAAATTTCACTGAAATTTACTTTAATTATCTTAGGAATTTTGAGTTTTTTTATATAATAATGCAGAATACTGTTCATATTAAAGTTTGTCTTATTCGAGCCTGAGGCGATATTGTTGAATAAGAATTCTTTAACAATGCAAATTAAATATCAGTACTTGCTAACTTTTATCAGTTTTATTTGGACAATTAATAAATAAATCATGAACTAACACAAGTTTAAATAAAGCTTTGCTATTTGTATAATAAACTGTCACGTTGTTAAATTGATGTGCGCGTATATATACCCAAAATGTATAAATTGTTTTAAGTTATGATTTTTAGCGTGCATTACTTTAAGGAAACTGCAAAAAACATTTATTTTTACTAGTTATTTTACTTTCTTCCTCCTGCTCCAATGTCGAAAGCTCATGCCGCTTATTACAAAACCATTAATAAAAAAAATTAATATTCTCAATTTTATCTGGTTTAGTTTTATTTCATCTAACTTTATTCATTTAAGTACAATATATAGATACAGGAATGGCGTCAAGAGTAATTTAATAAACTAGTTCACTAGTATCTTAGATGGAAATAATTGTAACACCTATTAAGCTATTTATAATTCGTTGTTGTTGTTGTATGTTCCCAGAGTTAATCAACTTTACTTATATATATTGTTGTTATGTGTTATACACTATTTTGATGTTGAAGAGTTATTATATTTTTCTCGTAGTTTGTCTATTTAGTATTAGTATCTTGTATCCTGTATTTGTATCTCACTAAATAAATTTGGATCATATAACACCATTTGTAAGTTGACATATTTATTAGTTAATTAGCACATCTTGCCATTGAATATTGTATCATAAATCAATGAATGGGTTCCCCGTTAGAATAAATAAATAAATAAATAAATAAATAAATAAATAAATAAATAAATAAATAAATAAATAAATAAATAAATAAATAAATAAATAAATAAATAAATAAATAAATAAATAAATAAATAAATAAATAAATAAATAAATAAATAAATAAATAAGTAAATAAGTAAATAAATAAATAAATAAATAAAAATAAATAAATAAAGAAATAAATAAAAAAAAGCCTTTATAGTAACAATTCGATGGTCTCATTTCAAAGAAATTTTCGGAGCTGTTACATTTAACTTTAGCTTACATTATGATATTATATTCTACTTGTAATTACATTTACAGTATTAAGTATTAGAAATACAAGATAAGACGAAAAATCGCTCCACTCCTCAACAGATTATTGAGAACAGTTTATAATTTATTTGCCAGCATATGAATCCCGATGATATTAATGAACGACATAAAGAAATATTTTTATAAATCATTTGTTAAAAAATGTTTACATTACAAATTGAACAAGATTATCCTAAATATCAATTGTTAAGCAAGCACTTCGTTTTCCCATCCAGTAAAGTTGCTCTTGTGACAAAAACTTATTTCCTTGTGGAGTGACTGCTGACTCAAACTAACATACAGATATTTGCAGTTTAATGTTATACAAAACTGAAAATCCTTTTAATAGAATATTTGTTAATTGAGAGTTTTCATAAAGGATTGTGCAATGAACCATTTTGATATTTCTTCCTTTTATATGAAACATTTCAGGCAACACTCTTTAAATTTGAGTAATCGGTTAAGGGAGGGTCTTGGAAAAGTTGCCGGCATTAGCTGCCCTATACATTACGTTGTTTCATTTATCTCCTAATGACCAAGGGGTCTTCGCCCTTCCTCACTTTATTTCGATAACTATCTTCGAAACTCCAGGCATTATCATGATAGCCGATCGTTTAGAGATATTATTTTATTGGAAACGACCCATTAGTATGATTAAGAATGTGTATTTTTGGGATCACCAAAATTGGGAATTTTAGAGACAGAAAACTATTTATCTGATTATTATGAGTGTATAAAATTTTCTTCTGTTAGCAAAATTATTTAAACTAATATTTTAGCGAATTATGATTTAATTTGTTTATTTTAATTGATTTTTTAACCAACAACATAAAATCTGAATGAGGATATTGTTTCGGTCTAGTTTGTGATTTTTCCCCTATAAGATTTACTTCGTATTTGTAAGTTGGTTTTGGTTGGGTGTAACAAAAAATGTTTGTATAACGCTTTAAAATACACTTATAATAATTTTTGTTAAACATTCTTTTAAAGAGAGCAAAACAAGTAAATTTTGAAAGAAAAATTAAACATGAATGTTAATATGACAATGCTAATGCTGAAAATTGAATTTTAAAGGTCTGAAACTGATTATGGGTCAACAAGGTAGAAGGGTTTTCAGTCTGCTGTTTTTCTTATTAATATTTAACCTTTCTATTCCCTCTGCAGACCTGTGTATAAGGATTCAAGGAAGGATATGGGTGATTTTTGCAGAACTGATACATGGTTTATGCCAGGACTGCTATGCTATAAATGATGGTCAATAAACATATACCTAACATAAACACATAAACATATACCCATAAACATATAATAAACATATAAACATGATGGTCAATATAAATAGTCGATACATGCAATATATTGTCCTTTGTGTTCTTTGACTTTTAACTGTCGTATTAGCAGTTTTTTTACAGATTGAATATTCTCATACAATATGGAAATGAATTTGAGGAATGTAAAAGGAAAAGCTCTCTATGCTAATTAAAACCCCCGTGCTTCCTTTCATCTGTTAAAATCTATATAAAAAATAAACGATTTCATATTTCTCTTTTATTCTTCACAATTTGTTCAACATAATTAACGTTTTTCATTTTCTCTTTGTACTATACAAATCTAGAAAACAAGTAGACTAAGCTAGTTGTTGTGTATACTTATTACAAATACAAATTGTTATTTCCTATTCATATAAATGTGTAAATAATTGTAAGTAAAACTTATTAATTATAGGTCAACCCCATTTGAAATACAGAACAATAAAGGGTTAAACTTTTTATGACGCAACAAGCGTTATAAGTGACTTTAAGTTTACTTTTGAATCATTACAGGCTCAATTATCGTGCATATGTTCTACACGATAAAATCCAAAAGGCGTAATTTTTTGCAATATCAGAGTTTTCCCTGTAAGAGGCGGAATTTCCTGAAATTCAGTACAAAATTTGTATTTGATTCTTGTGAAAGACATCTGATATATTCACCAGATTAAATATTTTTGACTTATTGCCTCTGGTTAAAACATCAAAACATTATCGCATTGTTACTACTGTCAATACTAGTTTATAAGGATTTAATTATTTTCCAGTTTTAACAATATATAACGCTCTTAAACCCTTTTTGACTCGGCGTTATTTAAAATAATACACACTTTTGCCACATCAATTAGGTGTTGATGAGTGAGAATTATTATTAACAATGCCAATTAAAAGGTTTGTCAAATATCGTAAAGAATCTGAAGTGAAAAATTGTAAAGTGATAAACAAAACGTATCACGATTGTTAAAATTCAATCTTTAAAATACTATTCTTCTCAACAGCAATGTATTTGCTTCGCCTTGTTTCAATTCATAGGAACGCCTAAATCCACACGGTTCGCCGTGCGCCGAGTCAAAATCTATTTGCATAGCAGTGGGTTGATGTTTCAGTTTGTTTTGCAAATTGGGCTCTTGAGCCCTTAAAGAGTTTACTTTTGTGCTGAGCTGCCGTGACATTGGAAATTTATTTTATTGCATTCGTGAGCGTGTGTGTGAATGGATTACATTCAGGCAATAATGTAGACTTTACTTTTTCTCAAGATTACTCGATCCCTGCTGAAACGGAAAATCCATGTTAACTCTCCTCATATTGTGCATGATGACAAATATCCTTATTAGCGGAGACAACATAGTTATCTAATTTATTCAATTCTGAAAAATACAGTTCCGAAAAGTAAGATTGAAATTTATCTCATTGTATAATCTCACAAAGCTAATTCAAAGTTTATTTTAAGATTCTCAACATTTTTAGTTTTTGGTAATCTAACATTGTCTTAAAGTTACCTACTTATGTACATTGTTGGATATAGTCAAGGAAGCTTAGTTGGGTCTCTCCACAATTATTTAAGAACAAAGATTTAAAACGTGTAAAATAGTCTGGAATCTCCTTGACCAATGTTTTAAATGTTTAGGTGATTTTGCCTTTTAACATGAATAGTATTTGATTTTATTAATATTATTACCTTTCACTTTAATTTTAATTTTGCTCCAAATATGTGATGAATGTTTAAACGACAGTAAAAACATATGTTCTTTTCTTAATGCTACGACAATCCCACTTTTAGGGACTAGCTGATTGCAAATGAAATTGTAACAAAATTAAAAAGAAACTAGTAAAGATTTTGTTAATTTAGTAAACCATTCACATTTTTAGTTGGTAGAGAATGAAGTGCATCCACATTAATCTATGGTTATCAATCAAAATAATATTCATAAATTTGGGGGATCATAATCTACATTTCAAGGTGTCAATCAATGGTGAATAATTGAATGTCTGATTTCAGACCAAACATACAATATTAATCATTGTCATCATTGGATGGTGATTGGGTATCTCAAAAAAAGAAACGAAGTGGTTATGATTTGTTATACCAAACGAAAGTACAATATACCCACAGCATAAGCAGGGAGAGGATGATACGAACTTTTATTCTGTGATACTTAAACACGGTCACAGATTTACCTTCGTATATTATTTTAATTGAACAACTAAGTCAAAACTTTGACTTTTAACTGTTACTATATAGACTACTATTATAGACTAGGGTACTTAATAAATTCACGTGGTCTATTTAAAATCAATATTCAACTGCAGTTTCTACGTTGTTGGGGGAATCAGGTTATGTTTCGACATCATCCCCCATCAACCTCCCTTCTCATACTACATAATACATAATCTATACTCCATGTCCCGTGTAACTAATCCATATTTCATCAACTGCAGTCCTTGATTTCAACTCTACTTCGTGATCGATATTCTATAATCTGAAATCCATGCGTCATTCATACGCTATCCATATTCTATGCACATTCGTTCTTTACTGGCGCTTCCTAATACTTTCTATTAATCCTAGGTCTAAGTTCGCTTTTTTGAACACTAGAAGTGCTATTTATTTACAATAATTAGTTCTTCGACAGTAATAGTGATATTTCAGTATTGCAGTGTAAGATGTCCCTTGACGATAGGTCAATATTAAATTTACCTTTTCAATATTACATATTTGTAGGGTACAGTATATCTATAATATAAAATATTATTCAAATAATACAAGTAAATACCATTGTTTATTCGACAAGTTCACAAGCTCTTTTAGTCTTAATATTATATTTTATCTCGACAAGGTTGCTTTGTTAGTTGTGCCAAATTTTGTTGTTGACCTGTTAACAAAAGATAACTGCGGTTAACTTGAAAAATGAATAGGTAAAATAAAAAAGTACCACATAGACTAAATACAATACATGTCATTCTAATTTTCCACGAGTATTGTTTATTTTGAAACTATTATAAAAGGTCTTAACCTATAGACCTTTCTGATGGATCGCCGATTTAGCTATTTGTTAATAACTGCTTGAAATAATATAATTGTTAAATACCATACCCAAAATTGACTTTTATCGACTTATATCACGCCGTATTATTTGGAATTTACTCGTGTAGACTATCAAAAGACTTAATTCAGTGAAACATTTTCTAGGTAATGGCTATCTTGATACGTAGGTTTCAGCGAAATATTCTATTTGCAATACACCGTTTAAAATGTGGGTGTAATGGAAATTATGGAAATAGATTTTAGCCTTGAGGTAAAAGCAAGACGACAGAGTGTCGGATTTGCAATGCTAATGAGAAAATCTATCGAAAACGTGGTGTCAACGATCAGCTGGTGCATGAACCTACCAACATCGGCGTATTTCAACTGTTTCCATGTATTTCTACAGAAAATAATATTCTTCAATGATTGTCTTGGTGATTTACATATAGTATGAACATAAACCACTTATATTTTTCGAGACAAATCTTATCCCTTAAAAAATCTCAAATTTTTAAGATTAAAACTTAGAATACTTAGTTGATTGTCTTACACAGGCACATTGGTTAGCATAGCTACAAAATCAGTATTGCAAAGTTTTTCCTATATAACTTTTAAGACAAGCTGATTTCGATCAAGGTAATATGGCTAAAGAAACAATAAACAATTTGTTCATGTGGACCATTCCCTAATGAAAAACCTACGTGACAAACACCGATTAAAATATATCTTTTATAACTATTGAAATATGTACATTTTTTAACCTCTTCAAATATAAAACAATGTCCATGTGGATTAAGGACATTTAAAGCCCTTAACCTTAAGTTATTTTGGTAATTTATTATTCAAACTAGTTTTGATCTCTTTTGACATTGACAAAAACATGTGTTAGTACAAATAAAATTGTTATATTGAGTTCACGAAAACAAGTGTGTTAGTGGGACCGAATAAAATAAATGATCAAATACCCAAAATCCCAGCAACACCCAGTGATACTCAGTAACAAAGTCTTACGAATGGAACGTGTAAGTTATTATGTAAATATAAAAAAAATAAAAAATATGTTCAGTTAAAGAATAAATCTGTTATTTAAGACACTTCTTTAAATCTGTGTACGACCTGACACTAACTTAAGTGTGTTCACATCTTTTCTATCCGATTTACAAAACAATTATATTTTAAGAACACTTATTTATTTTAAAAAATCCTCGAAGCAGCGACCTTACCCTACAAACCCCACATAAAAGTTTAAGTCTTCAGACATCCCCTGTCTTAATCGGCTTGCTTAACATTTCTGTACATCTGACTGCACTAATCGAGATAATTCAATAACAATGATGCCAAATTTACAACGGTCTAACAAGGTGTTAAGGGCTTTTACCCCCCCCCCTCCACCTTTCAAATGAAAAAATCCCCTATAACCGGCACCGGGGCTGCTCGATTGTCATCAAACATTCCCAGGGGGGGGGGGAGAGATGTTTACCCTCGTTGCGGGAGGGGAGGGCGAATGTTTGATCAACATTCTGTTGATGTTAGAAGCAAATCACTTTCCTATTGTACGGAGAAAGGTATACACCAACCTATTTCATTAGGCAAAATTACATCGTGTTTGGTTTGTCGATATTCAACACCGCTATTGTTTGAACGTTCAGATTTTGCAAAGGGTTAAATAAGGGGTAACAGGATTATTTACCTGTAAAGAGGGTGTATTTACACGGGCTTTATTGTTTATTGTATAACTGGCCTTACAAACTTTGACGATACTAAAATAATTAAATATGCATTAACTACTTCCCATTCACTATTGGACGTTTATGGGCTTTTAATTTGAGTTTGTTAAAAATCCCACCAATGGATTTAATCTAAGTGATAGTGCCACCGCTATCTTTAGGCCTAGATCTTTATTCTAGGGACCGAAGGGACTAGCCTGAAGTAGTGTGAAAAATACCCGAAGCTAGAGTCCAGGACAAAACTATTAGACGTGTTTTGAAACCTCAGCAAAAGGCCTATCATAATATACATTTGTAGAACTATAAAACATAGTGGAATTCTTGAACTTGTCTTAAATACTTTCCAAATATATAGACATCACTGTCTATTTGCTAGATTTATGTATCTGCTAGATTTGTCTATCTGCTTTTATTTGTTCAATAAAATCTGGCAATTTTAATTGTTACATTAAACTTATGGAGCATAACAGTGTATTTATAATAATAATCACATAAATAACAATATCCTATTTTATGTAAATAAATATTGTTACAGTAATGCTATTATCTCTTTGTTTACCTCTGTTGGCAAAGAAACAGGACCAGGGGTCCAAACTAGGAAATGTTTTCTTCATCTCAGTTCTGACCCGCGGTAACTGCAGCAGATCACATACCTCACATCTTTGTACCAGTTTCTTATTGAGAAGCTGGTTTGTCAGCAAGGTCTTATGAACTAAAATTCTGAAAATCAATGTGTTGTTTTATGAACATTGTATTTGCTTTCAATCGAAAGTCACTGATGTGGCGAAATTTATATACCGATATATATATATATATATACATATATCTATATAATGTCAATACACCAGATTTTATGTAAAATATGAACTGGCAGAATATAAACAAATTAATACTCAATGTACTGGATACCCGATACACATGTCTTTGAAAAATCATAAGACTGCTGGGTATCGTAAAAAATATTTTACTTTTTACAATTATTTTAAATGAACCGTAATAAGAAAAATGTATTACTAAACGGATTAGTTTATAAGCAAATATTGTGATTTAAAGGATAAAAAGAAACACAGAAAGGAATAATTTTCCTAGACCTGTAAGTTTGCCATAGGAAACAATTAAGAGTTATATATTTAAAGACTTTGTATATGTAGGAAAATACCCATCTATTTTTTAATAGAATCTAACTGAACCCTTGTTTTACATTTTGACCTATCATGTAAATAAAATCTTTCAATAAATGAAATGTGATATAAAGTCATAACATGTAATGTTTGTATATATCAGAATGTTATATAAATTACATATTTATTTAAAGGGCTTTAACAATTTCAACAATTTCTGAAAAAAACTATTGAAAAGGTGAATTTAGAAATAAAAAAATCAAACGTTCTTTGGCTTTAAAATATCGAAACAATTCCAGCATGAATTCAAGATTAAAATTACTGCTGCCCTTATATATCTTGTTACAAGGGCCTGACCCAGCCCAGCATACTACGTGTTCACGCTGAAGTTAGTGGATAAAATATTACTCCGTTACTGCCAACGTTTATAGTCTGTGTCTGTTTATGGTTCTGTCTCTGCTGTCAAGTGTAGTTTGGGAAATAATATCTTTGGTAAAAATAATGAGGAATAATATATTTTTTGCTAGAATTAGGCTCATTCCGTCATCTTTTGTTGATTATTTATCCTACCTAACTATTTGAGTATTTGAAGCATTGTCAAAATATATAACTCTTAATTGTTTCCTATGGCAATCTTACAGGTCTAGGAAAATTATTCCTTTCTGTGTTTCTTTTAATCCTTTAAATCACAATATTTGCTTATAAACCAATCCGTTTAGTAATTCTTTATGGTCATACATTTGAGCGAATTTCCCTATAGGGAAGTAGCTATTACCGTAGGTGGCATGGTAAGACCTAAGCCCGGGACCGATTTACCGATTTCATTTTGATGTACCCAGAGGCCAAAAACACCATTCGTTCAAATTTTTATATATGTATATATATATATATATGTGTGTGTCCGTGAACACGATAACTTGAGTAATTTTTATCCGATTTTGATAAAATTTGGTTTAAAGGTGTAAGGCGGGATAAACTTGAATGAGTTCGCGAACCAGCATGATCGGACCATAGGAACGGGGTTTTACGGGGGGTTTTATGGGGTAAAAATCGGTTTTTCTCATTTTTGACTCTCAAAACACAAAATTTTCCAATTTCTCTCTAGACCTTTTTAAGGAGCTTAAAAATACAAATAATATAGTATATAAAAGTATTTTTGTACAATTATTGGTAACGGACAAAATTAAAAAAATTGTAAATTTAAAATTCCCATGTTATTCTTATGGAGAATATTGTAAAATGTTGTAGTTTGCTTTTTTATGGATATATTTTGATAAAACTTGGCAAATTTATTTATTTTATACTAAGCTATTAATATTTTACTAAAACACATTATTAGTTTCAGTTTCCTTGTAGCAGCAAACCTAAGTACTTGTTAAACCTAATGTTATTTCGGTACTTACGTATTATACGGAGGCCACTTATTTTACAGCGCACTGCGGCGGTTGGGTTAAGTTGGGTTATCATAAATATGTTTGTAGAACTTTCCTAGTTTCGTTATGAATCGAACTATACGAGATGAGTCATAAAAACTTATGATAACCCAACCTAACCTAACCGCCGCAGCGCGCTGTAAAATAAGTGGCCTCCGTATAATACGTAAGTACCGTTATGTCAATAGTTTTAATTGAAAATCAATTCAGATAAATGGAAATTCGCTTAGTCGGCAGGTTTGCTGTGGCGGGGGTATTTTTATTAAGGTTCATTTAAAATAATTGTAAAAATTAAAATATTTTTTACGATACCCAGCAGTCTATTCAAAATTTCGTTTAAGTAACATAACAAAAAATGTCCAGCCTTATCTAAAGGTTTGATTGCTTTTAGGTTATAATGTAACGTAACTTTTGTTTAGCCAGGGATTCCCAATGTCATTTTGAACAAGAATTTTGTAACTATACAAAATATTGAGTTTTATTGGAGATAGGCATTTGTGTTTTCAATAAATAAACTCTTCAGCTTGATTAAATGAGTTGTTGAAATACTGGCATTCTTATCTTAAGTTTGCCAGATTAGTTGTTTGAAAAGTAACTTGTCGACTGCAATGCAGTTAGTTTTTGGATGATAGAAATAATTCACGTGACAAGACCTTTGTTTTATCTGTTTTCCATCAAAATATTATGAATATTCATGCCCCCTAGCGCAATAAAGAAAATAAAACCAATAGAAGAAAATATGTAAAATACGCTTGTTAGTTAAATATGTAGTTTTCAAGGGCCTTCCATTGCTCGAAAAATGACTTTTCCATCAGTCCACATGGCTTTTGAAATTGAATAGATGCATTCAAGAACCCACTTTGTCGTCGAAGCATTTTGTCGTCAGCTAAAAAGGTCGTCTTGTAAAATTAAATAATTGAACACTTAAATCCACTTACCTGTAAAGACAGTTTGCTATAAGATGACTTGCTGAACATGTGGGAATGGTTGTGTTACCTATTTAATTTTAAAAGATAGTCATGTGGCCTGACGACAAAGTAATTTGTCGAGAAAATGGAAGGCTACCGCAGTTGTCCCCCAAACAATGCCCAATGAGGAGGAATAACCTGTAATTTTGAGCAGCCATGTAATGTCCACTTCATGTTATTGTTCACTTCATGGACCGTCTTGCTGCCCCCGCTGTCTGGAAACACTGCCCACAAGTCCTCTTAATGAAGTAGATTAAATTAACACTGTCACTAGGCCAACAAGAGAACATGTCAAAGGCAGGATTTTTCTTTTCAGCATCAAGATTGCACGCAGTGAAAACATAACATGGAATATCTCAATAACCTATACACGTTGGAGTCAAAACTTCATTCTATACATGTACTGGTTAAAACATAACATGGGTTGTCTCAATAACCTATACACGTTGGAGTCAAAACTTCATCCTATACACGTACTAGCTAAAACATAACATGGATTTTCTCAATAACCTATACACTTTGGAGTCAAAACATCATCATATCCATGTACTGACTAAAACATAACATGGAATATCTCAATAACCTATACACTTTGGAGTCAAAACTTCATCCTATACATGTACTGGTTAAAACATAACATGGATTGTCTCAATAACCTATACACGTTGGAGTCAAAACTTCATCCTATACACGTACTAGTTAAAACATAACATGGATTGTCTCAATAACCTATACACGTTGGAGTCAAAACTTCATCATATACACGTACTGGTTAAAACATAACATGGATTGTCTCAATAACCTATACACGTTGGAGTCAAAACTTCATCCTATACACGTACTAGCTAAAACATAACATGGATTTTCTCAATAACCTATACACTTTGGAGTCAAAACTTCATCCTATACACGTACAGGCTAAAACATAACATGGATTGTCTCAATAACCTATACACTTTGGAGTCAAAACTTCATCCTATACATGTAATAGTTAAAACATAACATGGATTGTCTCAATAACCTATACACGTTGTAGTCAAAACTTCATCCTATACAAGTACAGGCTAAAACATAACATGGATTGTCTCAATAACCTATACACGTTGGAGTCAAAACTTCATCCTATACATGTACTGGTTAAAACATAACATGGATTGTCTCAATAACCTATACACGTTGGAGTCAAAACTTCATCCTATACACGTACTGGTTAAAACATAATATGGATTGTCTCAATAACCTATACACGTTGGACACAACACTTCATCCTATACACGTACTGGTTAAAACATAATATGGATTGTCTCAATAACCTATACACGTTGGACACAACACTTCATCCTATACACGTACTGGTTAAAACATAATATGGATTATCTCAATAACCTATACACGTTGGAGTCAAAACTTCATCCTATACACGTACTGGTTAAAACATAACATGGATTTTCTCAATAGCCTATACACGTTGGAGTCAAAACTTCATCCTATACACGTTCTGGCTAAAACAAGTTTGCTATTTTATATTTAACATAGCGCGCTTGTCATTGTAAATTATTATACCAACTTGTATATGTTCTTGTTCTTGTGAATATAAATAAGATGTTTTACGTGGCGTAAAAATAGACGAGTTAAGTCTCACGGGGATAATATGTTGAGTGCAAAACCATTTCTTAAGCTTTTTCTTATAACACGATACAATAACAATGTTAGTTTACAGGAACTAAAACCAATTGTATAGAGACTAAGACACTTGTATTTAGGAACTGGGAAATAACTTAAAAATATCGAATAATATAAATACTATATTGTTGAAGTCCGTCCTACATTGAGAAAAACTTGTTTAACATTCATAAAGATGTGTAATTCTAATTTAAATATTAAAGTAGGATTCCCGGATATATTGGTCGAGCAAAGAATAATATAATTCGAGGTGATATATATATAAATGTAATACGTAGTAACTTATCAATTTACCACAAAGCCTCTATGAAAAGAAAGAGGATTATTAAAGTACAGTATTGATTATATTAACGTTTAATTGCTAATCAGAACGTTCAATTTGAAAGTTAATTAATTTTGATATCGATCCCATTACGCCAGTGTAAATTATTGAGTTATCTATTGTTGTACTGGAGTGTTCTGGGACCTTTTGTTCCACCCTTGTATTATTTCTGTTCAACCCTATGTATTCAGTAAAGGAAAAAACATGTTTCCTTTTTTTGTTTATAGATACATGTACGATTCGGCCACTAGTAGAACGATTACCACTTATATTTATCCTGTGTTTAAAAATCGTGAATATATGATACAGGTTTTGAAAAACTATAAAAAAATAGCAAAAAATATCTTTGAGTATCTCGTACTGCTAGAATTATTTAAAAAAAATCGTTGGAATTATTATTTTTTCATATTTTTCTATTTGTATTTTGTCCCAACAGCACTGATTCAAAGTATTGATATAGTATTTGGTATAATGTGACATTCGATACTGTATAATTTGTATGTCAAGTCAATCTGTAAGCATTGAAAAATTACTCTTTATGAAATTATTTTGTAGGAGAAGAAGAAACGTGAATGTGAAATGTAAACTAAAAAATGTCCCCGTAAAGAGGTTGTCACGGAAAGACGAATGTGGTAATTTTAACTTACAATGGTTGATGACTTGAAAACATCTCCTCCAAGAGTGGAAGGAGCAACCTGGTTGTTATGGGGCAAGTTTTTTCTTTTTTTAACTCAACTGAAAAGTTTCAAATACCTAAGCTAGAGCAATAGTGACGGATTTATTAAGGAGAAATATTAACACTACTTTCTATAAGAACATTAATTTCACCGATATGAAACATTTAAATATTGAAGGTACTCAGCTAACTACGTATAAAAGCATTTTTCAAAACAGAAAAAATAACAAAACAATACCTTATATCAAATAAAAAATATTAGCCATCAAATATCAAAACAGTAATGTAAACGGGTTCAATAGAACATTTATAATTGGGTTTTAAGTAGACCCAATGAAAGTGATAATATACATACGCCTACAAATATAATAAATAGTGTAAATAAATAAATCGTCATTCAAGGTTTGAATCATGATTTTTGAAACAACACAAAGCGAAATAGCTCCTGAAATATTTTTCTATAGTTCACAGTTTTATTTATACTGTCTGATGAAGTGATATTCCTTCATCCCATTTGACGTAATGGTAAGCATTTAGTATTGTTAGTTTCACTGAAATAAAATGAGTGATACAAACCAGGTATAAAACAAATATATAATAAAACTCCTTAATGTTTTCCTTTTTACTACTGTGTTTCATAAACTATTACTGTACGTATTTCAAATACACGACATTTAGATAGAAAGATAAGTCGTATACTTAACAATATCACGTCCCTTTAGTTAAGTTGTGGGTAAATAGTAACATATATTTTCTCCCGAAGTGCCAATTGCAAGTCCCCTACATTTGCAGTCTGCTCCGAACATTGATGTCAAGATGTTTACTGTTACAAACCGCTCCAAGTCATCTCGGTCCGAAACTTGGTCTTTTGCGACTGTTTGACGGGTTCAAACCGTCCTCGCAACAAACTTGCCACGTTTTCTTTCTCCCGCACTAAAAACTTCGCACTTACTTCTGCGTTTGTTCGTCTTTAAACGTACGTATCTTCATTTAGTGATATTGTTTGTCTGATGGAAGTTCTTATGAACGCAACTGACGATACATATTTAATAATTTTCGGCACAGTAGTGTTACATGATGTTTATTTTAACGATCCTTCAATGTAACACAATGTGTGTGTGTGTCAATGTGTGTTTGTTTTAGAATAAGTACTACTGTCTTAAAAAAGATGCTTATAGCACAGAAGTACCACACGTAACGAATGATTTTACAATTAATTGTTAGACAACCTTAATAATATTTGTAAACACAAAACACAAGAACTCAATAAACAAAACTACCTCGACCAATGCAAATCTAAAATATATATTTTTCAAATAAAGGTTTATAGCAGCTTTCGCCTATGTCTAATTTGACTCCTTTCTGAATTCGTTGCAGATCCGGGATGTTATTACCGAACTATCTTTAAGTATCTTAATGGAAAGGTTTGGGCTAGGGGATGAACAATATAAATCAATTACAGTATCTGTTATTAAATAGACTCAGTTTTTTTTTTTATTGCTGGGTTATTTTTAGAAAGAATAATTCAAATTAGGAGATGACGTTCTATTAGTTTACAGGAAAAAATGAATAATATAATAATAATAACAATTAACAGCCATATCATCGTCATATGTGTTTTATTTTAAGAATATCCATTTACGTTATCCCCGTAATTGCCCTGTAAGTCTTTAGCCCGAAAAACATACTAAATTAATGATTACAACGGCCTAACATGGTATTTTACCAAGGTAAATGTAATGTCTTGTACGTTATTCCATTGACTATATAATATGGCCCTACCATTATGGCATATAATCAATGGTTTTACTTACATTGTTTTTTAAACATTGCGTTTTGTAAATACAATAAATTCTCTCAATGAGTGAATTTATTTAACTATTTTTTGTTTGGTTAAATTTGTAATTACTTGTATAAAAAAGACAATACCAGTAATTGTCACTCCTTGTGTATTAGATCTTTCTGAAACACCCACCTACAATTTGTTTTACCCGACAAGTTGCTTCATGTTTCTTCACTGAAAACATTTTGTTATATCTCTCTGCACCATCATATAATGGGATTACTTCAGATTTTTGCGAATAAAAATACTATTTTGCCAATCAGTTCTAAGCATTTAAAGATATATAATTATTGAAATTAATTTTTAGCAGAAACGTACAAACTGATTTTTGCCGACGACGTGACGATTAAATAATTTAACAAAAATAATAATTTTCTGCTGAAGTTAATTTTGACTAACCCAACATTGGGCTGTAAACCTCTCCCAATAAATACCGAAGGGCTTTTAGATTGGACTGTCCCCCCCCCCACAGCTTTATTGTTTTATGAGTCAAACTACAGATATCTCATCATTTTCCAAATCACAATTTCCATTGGCCTTAAACTTGAATCTCTTATATTATTTCTGTCCCAACATAAAATACAGGTCATAAACAAATAACCCCAACGCAGCAGACCTGCAGGTTAAGCGAAATTCCATTTGCCTGATTCGATTTTAATTAAATTATTTTCTTATAATTTCAAATGTATTGACTATTTAAATAACTTAAGGTTTAATGAGTGCATAGAACTGCTGTTACAGGGAACATTGTAAAGATGATCTTTAGTGTAATGGTATTAGCTTAGTGTGAAATACACGTTTATATTGTTTTTCGTTCTCATTATAACTGGTGATTGACGCAAAATCTTTAAGATTGAACATACATTTTATATGGAGAAAAATGTTTTTAGTTGATAACTCGAAAACTCAAAACAGATACGGATAAAGTTTAAATTTCTAAGTTGATTGAAATCGCTATACCCTTACTACGTATACCTTGCTTACCTTACTTACGTACTTACGTACTTACCCTTACTTAGTTACCAAACATGCAATTTGACGTATGACGCTATTGAAGTTTTTGAGTTTTGGCTATTACAAAACGTTCTTTTTGGACACTTTGTTTTTGTGATATTATTGTAATGCTGCAAAATTAAAATAAAGATGAGATCATAATAAATGTGGATTTTAAATGAATTTGAATAAAAATAGAGGTAGATGTAATGTTTAGAAAATACAGTTGATTAAAAATAGTACATCGTTTTCCACTCAAAGAGACGCCATTTTTAAACGAATCAAAATGTTCAAATTCTGATTCCACCAAAATGTTTGCATTAAATATACCTTTAAAATTATATACGACATATCATATGTTTGTTTAAAAAATTGTGAGATTTGAACTTGTAAACAAGTACATTAGTTACATTAGTAGCATTAGTACATTTTTAGTAGTTTTTTAGTACGTTCTGTATAAAAAAATATATTTTTACGTTTTTCCTTTGGGTCGGCTTGGCGAGCAACATTTCATTTCATCATTAATTATATGACTGACGGCTTGTTTAAAGCTAATACTTATACTGGACACCTTACGAGATTCTACCTGAATGTGTGAATTTAAACGTAGGTTTTTTGCTTTTGGGGACACCAAAATGAAAAAGTAAATCGGTCCTGGGTCTAGGCTTAATCATGTTACCTACGGTAATAGCTTATTCCCTATATAGGAAATTTGATAAATCAATATTTATAAAATCTCAGCAAGCAGTTTATAACCTCATCATCGCTGCTTGTGAATAAAATTCAAAATGCTGAGTGCTAGGTCAGATGACTTGGGTGGGAAAATGATGGATTGGGTAGATATTTCACAGTGTGCGGCGAAATTGTAGCGAGGGTTTCAACTGTCACCAACAAACCTTTTTGCACCATAACTATATTGTTGCAAATGTAACAAAGTATTTCATTTATTAAAACCGTTATAGATTATAAGTGTTTATTAGCATACAGTGTCGAGTTATCAGCAATAGTAAAATTATTTGTCACAACCTAAATTGAATTTGCAATTAAAAGAGTAGATTACATTTGATTATTAAAATATAATTTACGAAAGAAACACATTACCTAAGTGATACCTATTTCTTAAAAGTTAATTTGGTTTCATGAGCAATAGTTTTCACGATGAAATCACAGAATGATGTATGTTAAGTTGTGTGTAACGCAGTAGTAAGCATTCTCAGACCAATCTATATGGTTGGAACGATTGGTTCCAAACACTGTATTCTGCAATGTTCATAGAATGCCATGTAAGAGCAAGCAATTTTTCTGTATACGGCCAAAGGGTTTTAACAATTTAAATACCCCCGCCGCAGCAAACCTGCAGACTAAGCGAATTTCCATTTGTCTGATTGGATTTACACTAAAATGTCTTCTTAAAAATATCACATTTATTCCCTATTTAAATAGAATCAGTTTAACACATACTTAGGTTTGCTGCAACAGGGAGGGTAAAAGGGGTTTTTTGATGTAAAATGTTAATAGTTAGTAAGAAATAAAAACATTTTCCAAATTTGATCAAAATATGTTCATAAACAAGCAAACTACAACAGTTTACTTATTCTCCATAAGAATAACATGGGAATTTTAAATTTACAATTTTTTGGAATTTTCTCCGTAGCCATTAGGCGCATAATAACGCTTCAATATACTAAATCATTTGTTTTTTTAAGCTCTACAAAATGGTTTGGAAAGAAATTGCAAAATTTTATGTTTTTTGGGTCAAAAATGTGAAAAATCTATTTTTACCCCATAAAACCCCCTGTAAACCCCCGTTCCCATGGTCCGATCATGCTGGTTCGCGAACTCGTTCGAATAAACGTAGGTTTACACGTTTGTACCAAATTTCATCAAAATCGGATCATTTTTGCTCGAGTTATCGTGCTAACGGACACACAAATATATATAAATATATAAATATATATATATACATATGAATTTGAAGGGATGGTGTTTTTGGCCTCTAGGGACGTCGAAACGAAAAAAAAATCGGTCCCGCGTCCAGGTCTTATCATGAGTACTACGGTAATAGCTTATTCCCTATATGGGAAATTCGCTAAAATGTAGCTTATTATTATTGCTACTTTTAAAGTTGATCTATAAAATAAACTGATTGATTTTGTCTTCAAACAGTTATGTAACTGTTATTATATAATAAACTTTTATCACGCGTATTGTAAGCAAAAGTATTGCCCCACTAATACTTAAGTGCTACTGTACTATGTATAAGAAATACTTTTATATATTGCTATAAGACTGAAACCGTCTTACAATATTCAGTGGAAAAAGTCAAGTATTCTTTAACAATAGTTTGAATCTGAGGCAGATTGTCTTTGATCTGTATACTTATTTCCAAGAAACCGCAGAAACAACCATCCTTACAAAAGAGTTTGTTACATACATAATCTTGACCCAATCCTCTTCTATTGGGTTGCTTTGACAGTTTTTGTATCTGAATTCATATTTTTGTTAGTGGTGTAGTTTCCAACATTATTTGTTTTGTTTGTATATTATTTTTAACAGAAATGCCCAACAAGGTATATTGTAGGGATTAAAATGTAACTTGGGCTATTTACAGCGAATGATATCGCTCTGGGGTTATAGAGACAAGTTCGTATAGACTGAAAGATCAAAGTACCTTTAATAGACCTACCCCTCGTATCACTTTGGCTTTGCCTCAACTTGGAATTGACGGGGATAGTCAAAGAAATTTGACACGAAACACATGTCCCGGTTTTCGCTATAGAAAATACTCATACTAATCATTGTAATAATACCATTTCTCAATTGTTGCAAGGGAAAAAATTGTGAATCAAATAAAAAAAAAGAATTTGACCAACTATTACGTGAGCATGCATCAACAAATTGACAGTACTAAAACCCACAGAACTCATTTAAAACTATTTTTGGAAAACAGTTTTTACCGGTAATGGCAAAAACAATTAAAACTTTTTTTATTGAAAATCTTGTAAATCCTGCTGCATAATTTAACACATAGATCAACTGGTTGGTAGGACGTCTGGGTTTATCCAAAGATAAATGATAAAGACTGATTGATAAATTATATTGTGTATTTTTTACATTTACTGTAGGCTAAATTGGATCTTAATGCGCATCCATAAGAGGGTATTTTTTATTTATATAGGTTGTCAATATTGATATACCTTTACAGTATTTTGCACAAAAAGCGATGTAAATTGTAATATAGGCATAAACAAAGTGATATTCGGGTGTTACTCCGTATTAGATGTCCAGTAAGGTAATATTGAAAATCATTTAATCTTGACGATTGATTCACACAACCACTTTGTAAGACCGCAAACACTAGATGTTGAACAAGTATCCCTTCATAAAGGGGACGTTTACAGAAAATGTTTAACTGTAGCTTAATCATCAGTTTATTACAGGTTTACAGGTATTACAGTGCTTTGGGCGATTGAGTTAACTTCTGAATAACCTTTGATGGCTTGCTTCAGCTACACCACACTAATAAGAATCTGATACGGGTTTATGTTATATATATAAATCGACATTACTATTTAACTTATTGGTAGAATACGTATTTTGTTTCACTATTGCTGCATACTCATAGTATACTAAAACTATACTATATGTACTATATACTAATACTAAAACTACTTAATCCGCTTTTATACTATGAACACATTGTAATCAATTTCCAAAAATTTAGTTAAATAAAAAAAAACCTGAATAATTTAACATCATCAAACTGCCCTTTTCCTACGCTCTTAAACATATTTTTTTAAAGACGTCACAGCAGTGTTCAAATACATACATAAGCAAATAAAATTATTACGATAAAAACAAACTTATATTTCTTGGAGACAAACTAAACTTGTTGTAAGTGTAGAAAACAAAAGGAACAGTTACTATGGAGACAAAAAGAACCATATTTCTGAACCAGATGATAATTTAAGTTTGGTTTGGCTGTCATAAGTTAGTAAAAGTTGGGGACACTGCAAGAGTAATGTGGTCATAATGACCATGCATTTCTACCAACTGAGCAGCAAGCCATTACCCTTCTTGAAGCTTGATCCCTGGAAAATAGTATTGCGTAAAGTTTCTCAAGCAATTGATTTTGAACAACGTCTCAGAGATTATCCTAAAATAATTCCAACCTTAGTGAAAAAACGTAAAGGTTTGAATCATACTTATTTCAAAAGATAATACATAATTTCTTCAACTTTGCGCAGTGTACGCAATCGTTTCATTTCTGTTAGAATCTCACGACGTTTGGCGGTATTTTATTATACCGTACGGGGTAGCACACCCCAAAAAAATTATTGTTTGAACTCTCTTTACCCTTACTGAGAACCCCAATAACCTCCACCTCACTTGTAAAAGAAAAACAATCTTTATTTGGTTACAAAAAAAGTAGTCTACAATTAAGCCAAAAAATACACTAGTTAGGTATTAACTTACCCGTTTAATACCCGTTTAACTCATTAAAATAAAGCTCATAGCTACTGAAAGCACTATCGTAAACATAATAATGCATTTTAAAGTTCATTGGGCATAAAATATCTTTAAAATTCTGTTTAAAACCATCTATTAACAGCTCAGAGACATACTTCCGTCCTGATGTGGACTTATGCGTAGGTCTTAGTTTTAACGTGAAAATATAAAGTAAACAAGGCCCACCACACAACAACGACAAGTTTTCCTATAATTATTTATTCCTGCCTACCTTTATGTATAACCTATAATATGAATTTACTTTTGGTTATGTTTTTAGAAAATAACACATTGGAATTCAAGTTAATAACTATTCTAGAAATTATAAAAGTTCTCCGATTCCGTGTTGGACAAGAATCTACCGATTACAACAATTAATCTGGCGAGACCGTTTGTTATTTAAAAGCTCTTAAGTTCTTTAAAACTTAATCCAAAGATTGAAACTGTAGGTGTTTGAAATGAAAGATCAAAGGTGAATACCTCTTAATAGACTCGACTTCTTTAAGAATTACTTGTTTGTGAGAAAATTTTCCTCAAGTTAAAACTTAATTTGTTTTACGAATATTATAAATAATCAATTACTGAAATACAAATTCATCTCTAGTTGAACAGGTAGTCTACTTTATAATCCTATGTTATCGTGGGAGCATTACATATGTTTCTTTATTAGGATGCCATTGAAATTACATAAATAATGTAGCCTTACTTAAAGAGATAAGTAAAAAGTTTGAGTAATGTACAAATCTTAAATATCATTTAGACGGAATCAAAACATTGGTTTTAAGCACACTAAAAGCTTATTTTATAAATATAACCACATAGAAAAATAGGCAAACTAACAGTTTCTTGAATCTTTACAATTAGTCTGTAGACACTTAGTTAAATCAGATTGATAATGAAAATAAATGCATTATAAAATATGGAACTACGGTATTTTTGTCTAATTTAATTACTTGATGATACAAGATTAATAAAGGCAATTTACTTAGTACTGCTACTTAATTAGAATTGCTAGTACACATTGAATGTATAACAATCCATAACTATTTAAACATACTTAGATATTATAATTCGTTCATGGCGGATACAAGCCGAAACATGTAAATAACTGTGTCATAAATGGAGCTGTTTGTCGGAATATAAGGTATGTAAACCTATTTATCACATACTTTAATAAGATATTGTTAGGATAGAAAATGCATAAATCGATCACTAGACACTTTGACAAATAAAAAAATCACTTTTTATAATGAACCAAATATTGAGGGATTTTCACAAATAAATGTTGTAAATTCAAGAAATAACTGTCACTAACAACTGAGATTGGAAGTTCATGCTTTTTAACTTAATTTATAATCCAAGTATGGGTATCTTAAACATATAATCCGATTGTGTAAATATTGTTTTAGAGCAAACAAAAATAAATTTTATAAAGAAACGCAGTTCACTTTGTGTATGACAGGGCGTTACAAAGTTTATAAAATCAATTTATTTGTGGATTGTGTAAGTAATTTCTTACATATTAAATAAGACATCAGCTGTGGATATAATGTTTATAATGCTCTAAATATTTAATATTTATTCGTAGAAAATATTTGTTAATAAAATCAGATTATGTAATTAATTTAAGCATAGGATATGTAATTTACTATAATTACGTAACATTCATTTTAGAGTTCAGAAAATATAACTAGTAACTTGAACTATACATTATTGTAAATAATAAATCATCAACGTATACGTAAAATTAACTAAGAAACTTGTTTAAAAAGATTATTTGATGTATCTGGTTCAACTTCGGGTTTGAAATGTGTTTGAAGCCAGAAGTTGTCACAAAAGACAAAGTTTGAGACAGATGTCACAAGGCGTGGGTTTGAGTCCTAAATGTCTCTTTTAGCTCCAAACGGAGATCGTGTTAGTAGCTATGTTATTATATATGCACCGTAAAAGATACAGGTAAAATCATGAGTATAGATCCTATCGTATAAAGAATACGCGATTTTCCCATTATCATTCCTCATTTTCTGCAGTGATACATTTCAATTATTAGTCGCTGTTCAGGTCCCTTGGTAGTTAAAACGTATAGTCATCGGTCTCGCATATTTCATCACATCCAATAATTTCTCTCACAAAGTTAAATTTTATTATGTCATTCATGAAATTGAATCAAATTGAAGAATTGTCGCCTCCATTGATGATACAGATTTACAAATATGTTCAATGGTTTTTGTATTCTTCGTTTAGTTCTAAATACCATAATCGTTGGTTTGTTTACGAATGAGTTATTGAGTTTCTATAAAACTAATATGTAATAATAATAACTTCTTGATCCAGCATCGTACGTGTTATTAAATTACCTGAAAGTATAAAAAATACGTCAAAAAACACTTGTAATAATATATTTACTCTTAGACTGTTTACTCACAAGACGGTAAATACATACTAAGGAATGGCTAGATTACATATTGAATGCATATACATATTGCAGGAAATACACTATCGATCACCACTTACCATCTTTTATATGTATTTACAGTTTTGTGAGTAAACAGTATAAGTGTAAATATATTATTACAAGTGTTATTTCACGTAGTTTTTTTACTTTCAGGTATATAATAGTAATATAAAATAACAAATATCAACTGTACACTATAATATTCTAAGGGTTTACAAACCTTTTTTGTATCATCAACTAGGCACGAGCCTGGGATTGTTTTCACATTACTTCAGGCTAGACCTAGGGGTTGCGGCATTATCATTTAGATAAAATCCATTGGGGACTTGGCGGGGATCGAACCCGGGACCTCAGGGACTGAAGTCCCGTGCTCTATCCACTACGCCAGCTCTCTCCCCATTAAAGTTAAAATCGTTGAAGTATCTATAAATTGTCCTAAATGAGTGTAAAGGTTGAAGGAAACCATGACAGACCTTCAGTTGAGATGGGACAGAGCATCATAGCTGGCTTTAGTACTGGCCCTTCTTGAACCTTGGGGCGTAAACGACCCTTTCTTGACGTTAAGGCGATGCAAATCCCCTTAGAAGGGTGGAATATTACCTCTATTATATGCAAAAGTTATATACTAAAATGCTAAATTATATCCTCAATATTGCTTCGTATTGTTTCTCCTTCTTGAAATCAGTTATTGCTTGAAATCGATGGCGTTGTTTTAATACATCCTTTTGTTTGATGCATGCTTCTGAAAGTCAATTGCTTTTCATATTTTCCGTTTAAAGTTAGTGCCAATTTTAAGAAGAAATTGTTGAACCAAACTGGAGTTTGGAAACTGACTATTCGAAGAGGGTATGAGAGCTTAATTTAATTGCGGTTTATTTCCTTGTGGCATGATGACGTGTTGAAGACATTTAAGGTCAGAGCTTAAAGATCGGGAGGATACTTAGGCTTATCGTAGGTAGGCCTACCCAATGTATAAAATGAGAATCAAAGTTGTCCAGGCTCTCAGAAAATTCTCATTTGGATGAGCCATTTTTCAATATTTAAAGAAAGTTTTAAAAGATTTTACGACAACTATTACAGCTTAATTATATTTTAAAGTACTTTATGATAGTTCTACACTTGATAACGATTTGCTAATGATAGTTTCACATGCGTGGCTTAAGAATTTTGTTTGGGATGTATTATAATTGTCCATGAATATATATATACATTTAGTGAATATCTTAGTAAAAAACAAATATAAAAAAAAACTCTTAAGATTATTTTTTAATTTTTAGAAAAATGTTTTTAAAAGGTTCTGTAAAATACTTAATTGTATTTTAGAGCTACGTCTTCGTAAAAGTATACTGGTAACATATATCTCGATTCGATAGTAATGGTTTTAATAAAAAAGAGCAAACGTTGTTAATTTATCAAATATCACGATTTTAAGCTGTAAAACTAAAGGTAAATTTATAGCCAAATGGTGTGCCATGGAATAATACTTGGGTTGACCCTATCTGCAAGATAATAAATCAAATAACTAAATAATATCTTTTACCTACGTAGATTATGTGAACAAAGCACATATCTTATCTTACATTTTGCTTTTATTCGTACATATATGTCTTTGCTCTAGACTTGGTTTAAGTTTGAGTTTTACTCACATAATTATGTAATATCATACATGCTAAAGCTTTAGATATACTGTATTTGGTTGAATGACTATTCCCTGAGATGAACGAAGAATGTGATCGACCTCCTAGAACCCTGAATGTCCCAAATGGGTACTTTTTTTAAAGCCGGATGAAGAACAATTCTCCAAATTGAACAAAGCCTGCGCCATAACGAAGCTTATTATTCCAACATTTGGGCTTTACAGCTGAGGTTGGTAAGAAGTCGACTTCTTCAAATGGTTGGCCTTTTTCTGATCGAAAATTGAAACATCTTTTACGATTTCACTATATTTTCAATAAGTAAACTCTGCCCTAAAACCTGTATATGAAAAAAAAAAAAAAAACTAATGCTTGCAATACTGACAACCTGAAAACTATTGCAATCGCAAACAATGGTGATATAGACCGCATATGCTTCTTTAAAATGTTGATGGGCTCATACAAATATATTTAAATGAACAATGAATAGGTTAAATTAAAATATGGTTGCCAACGAAAACAAATTAAATACACTCTTTTGGATACTTTCAATTCTAAACTTCTCAGCATTTCCTGCAACAACAAAAAATTAAAAGAAATATTATACACGGAGTTCGCATTGGCCTTAGGAAATGGTAGCGACAACCTAATCTTTCAAGAGGATTGCGTTGCGAAATGGAAGTCACGCATAGCCTTCCTTTTTTCAAAAATATCTTATTTTACATACATTAATTTAGTATTTCGGTAACTTATTCGTTTTTCCTGGGGGGAGCGAGCTGGTCAAGTTGTTAGAGCGCCGGACTTCGTTCCCTGAGGTCCCGGGTTCAAATCCCGCCAACTCACCAATTGATTTTATCAAATTGATAACGCCGAAACCTCTAGGTCTAGCCTAAAGTAATGTGAAAAACAATCCCGGGTTCGTGCCTACCGTCTTAGGACAACAACATATTCATTTAAATGTAATTTTGGTATTTAAGTTTTCTAAACAACTATACCGTCTTTCACTATTACAATTGCTTTTTATGAGCTGTGAAGTAAGGGTCAGTTGTATTGCCAATAAAAATTGGATTAAACAAATTCCTTCAACAAATAGCCTACTAAGCATCATTGCTAACTGAAATAAGTTTGAATGTTCAGTTATGCTGTTATATGTATACATTTAATGTATTATGTCATGAGATTAATGAGTTGGTTTGGACCTTTTGCTCCTAATGTTAATTATACTTAAATATCCGCCAACGATTTCACATTGATAATTTGTATATAGTTCATTATTATCTTTGGGTCTCACTTAAGTATATTTGAAACCTTTGTTAAAGTGAAGATGCCTGGAATATACTCCTATTCATATTCCTATGCTGTAATGTTTTTTATCTTCTGTTATGTTCTTAAACTAACTGAACTTATCTTTACTCGCGAGCCTTGACCAAGAGTGATGTATAGCTAAAACATCGTCATACACATTTCTTACGAAGTATAAGTTAAACTTTCCAATCAAACTTGAAAACGTTTCTTTCCAGCAGATCGTGCATTTCAAAGTGATAAACTCTGTGACGCTAACCTTAAAACAAACTGTGTAACTGATTAATAAAAATAAAGGTTACCGATACACATGCAGCCTTCCCATTGGCTCAAAGGACATGTGTCGGTCTGCTCTGAACTAAGCTGTCACAGGTTTTATTTAACCTGAACATTCCTATACAGTGTTTATTTTAAATTATGTATGTATTCACTTGACCAATTTAGAGTGAACAGCAGGAATAACATTACACTTTCTGAATTAGTTGCTCTTTCGGTTCATTTTTTTCGATGAAAATATTTGCTATTGCTTAGACTCTTTTCGCTTTTGTCGCTTTTATTAAAATCATTCTTTTAAATGCCAAATATGAAATATTGATTAACTACTATCAGTTTGTTGATTGATGCAAATTTTACGAACAAAACAAATTAAGGAGTCATAAAAGTTAATTTATGAAACAAACTTTTTTGTTTAGAGTATACAACAAGTCACTACGTTTCATACGCAATATCACTGAAAATACAAGTCAAGGCATTCGTAACACGGTAGAGCCTAATGTTCAAGTCCATGTATATTGTGCATATATCATAGTTGCCTCGGATATCCCCAGCACCAGGTGCACATAAGAAGCTAATGGTACTTGCCTTGGCTACACATCCAGAAAACGGAGCGGCTCTACTAATGTATAATATTTTTCTACTTTTCTATTTAAAATACATTTTTAAGATAGTGATGTTTCCAGTTTCAAAATTTACATGATTGAAATGTATACCTATATACCACAATGCAAAAGGTATTGACACACACACATAAAATTCGTATTCGCAAAGAATGAATGTTTATTAATGTCAGCTGATTAAGTAGTTTTTACTTGAATAGAGTTCATTAATAATTTATATTATATAATTGCGTTGATCCGCAAAAAGGCTACATATAAAAACAGGCTCACCCTTTTATGACTCGAGTCCAATGTTGCGGGGATGACTCTGTTATGACGGCCTGTTGTTGCCGATGGGGCGAAAATGACCGTTTTTATGGCTCAGCGAGAATATGAATCGTCCAAAAGAGCTATTATATTAACACTGTACATAACATGGTGCGGAGATAAAATCATTAGCATTGTTTACGTTAAATAACTGGAGCTTTCCAAGATAATGAAACAGATATATTATACATTGATTTCTATACATTTATTTTATCATGCATATTATTATACCTTTTGGTATATATCTCAATTGAGATGGGGTCTTTGATCTTGTCGACCACAGACACAATTTTAAAACAATTTTTCACTTTTCATCAGTTAAACGTATAAATGGTTGTTTGCAAATACAGAAATAGCTATTACTTTAACTGTATGGTAAGACCTACGTTTACACAACCGTCATTTCCGATTTCAGAATCAACGAAAACGAAAAGCATCGTTCTTTCATAATATTTCGTGCTTATGCATAAGAATGAGTCGACAGACACGACAACTCTCTTTAACATTATCAGACGAATTTTATGAAATATTTTAGAAGTACATTTGAATGAAACTGCTTACGAGCTCTACTTGACCATCGATGGGGGATAAGGTTGAGGAGTTTTGTATTCAAATTTAATCTTAGCTTGTTTGCAAAGAAAAAATATTTGTTTTAAATGTATTAAAATACAATTTATTTAATTACAATTTTAGTCCTAATCTATTGGTAACTGAGATACTAAAGATGCCAAACGAGATCTTTTGTATCCCGTTTAACCTTAATGGAATATTAATTCCTTGGTTTGCGAAAAAGACATACATCGATTTTTTTATGTAGCCTTTAAAATTGTACTAAAACTTAAGGCCCCCCCCCCCTATACACGTAACGATCGGCCGGCCGGCGAAGGCCGGAAGGCCAAACTGAAAAGTTTGGCCTGTGAAAGGAGGGTCCCCATACACGCAACGATTCGCCTGCCGGCCGGACTGGAATTTCTCCGCCTAGTGGCAAGTGTGCAGTCAGTTTTCGTACGGCAAAAACGTTTTGGTTAACTTGCTATAAGCTGGATCTTTTAAGTCCCTGTTGTGGTATGCCTTTGTTTTGATCCTTCACCGACATTCATGCTCTCTGTATTCTTTTATAAAGGCTAGCACATGCTGATTAGTCAACGTAGCCATATTAGTACAAAGACTGAACAGAAAATAAACTTAGGTTATATCAATGACCGTGCCTGACCTTAAAAATGAACGTAAATAAAAAATAATGCTACTACTGTACTGTCGGCCTTCCGGCGGCCTGCCGGCGACCCCATACACGTAACGATCGGCCTGAAGGCGGGGGTTGGCCGGACGACGACGCCATACACGTAACGATCGGCCGGCCGGCATGGACTCTTCAATTTTTGTCTGGCCAGCCGATCGTTACGTGTATGGGGGGCCTTAATATTTGTATTCGTTGTAGCAGCATACCTCAGTATTCATGGTGCTAATGTTATTTATACCGGTAGGTCTAGGGTCTTAGTATGACGAAGTGTAAATTTAATTGAACTTTTAAACAACTAACTAAAACGTAACCAAGCAATTTACAAGAAATTATATAAGAAGTATGTTTGGACCGTGGGTTCACTGCAATTGGGGGGGGGGGGGGGGGGTTGTAGGTTAGTTTGTGTCACGACTTAAACATTATTTCAAGCAGAATAGTTCGAAAAAAAAACGATCCAAAAAAATCTATATAGTACTATCCTAGATGTTAATACTCATAGTAATGTGTACGGTACCTATAATTGCTTTTAGTCGATGTTATGATTTCCATAGAGCATTCAAACCAACAAACCTGAGGAATATGAGAAGCCATTACTATAATTCTACAGCACTTGAATGGACCTACAGTTGGGCAATGTGTTCTTATTGTTATTCTTACCACAAATACTCACAAGCCAACAGTATTTTCTTACCTTTTGTTTATTCCAGACCGTTAGGCAAAATAACAGTACCGAAAACTTCGTTGTTTAAAACGAAATCCACACAAGCACTCTTCGTTATATTTGTAAATCAAATTCAAAATTGATTGTGTTTGACAATGTTTTGTAAACCTATAACTTTTCAAGTAATTTTACCCCAAAAAATTTATAAGTCACTCAGCCAACTAAAAGAAATACCCCGAGAACAATAATTATGTTCTTTCTGGTTTGTGATACTTATACTATAAGCTTTAAGTCAAAATATAAATTGTGAAATATTTCTGCTACATACTCAAACTTTGATTTAAAAAAAAATGGCTGATAATGATCCAACCAAGCCAAAATTAATTAATACTAAAAATCAGCCCTGATAATGTTAAACATTTGTGTGCAATAATTATGTAAAATGTACAGCTAGTTCACATGTTTTTAAATTTCTGTTCTATCAAGAATTTGATTTTAGTATTGATAGTAAGCTTAAAACATACGCATTTTCATGGATATGGTGTATGCAGATAAAATTTCGCTAAGTAAAAATAAACTCATCTTGGCTTCGATATTTACAATCTTATGGCCATATCCGATTTAAACTTGGCAATCAGCTTGTTCATCAGAAAAAAACCAAAATAAACAAATATTATCTCGAAGCCATTCATCAACCATGCCATCCATCCATCCATAACTGAACTTGCAAAGGCCATTGAGTTGCACCAGCAGGTCTTAAAGTTTTGGTAAGTTAAAATGTTTGTAATATTGTGTCATTTTTTGCCAAGGGCAATTTTATTTGGTACTTCTACACGATTAAATTTGTAGCAGTTTTGAGCCAGATTAAAATAACCAGTGTTGTTTTTAAGTTTTGATTGTTTCACTGTTTTATGTTCGTAATATAAGGAGTAGTTATTTTAATTTATGACACAACATGTTTCCATTTTATATTATATATCAACATCTTTTGATCTTACACTTCTACATCACTAAGACAACTTCTCCATTCTAAGGAAGAGTATTTCTTTATAAAACACATCGTCTCCTATCTATTTGGAAAGTAGGATCGCACGAGCTGGAGGATTAAAGTTTCAGCTTACTCCGAAGAGAGATTAAGGTGAGTTATTTTCAGTTCTCTTCAACCAGAAAGTACCCAAGGAGAAAATAATCAGAACATTTGTTGGTAGTTTTCTGTTCCAAGATCTTGGAATGTTTAGCCATACAGAATTAAATTCTTGGGATGGTATTAACAAAGTTATTGTTTACTTTTTATTTAGTTTAAGTTCAAACAAATGACATAAGTTATTTTTATATGAAATGTGTCAGATATAAAAATCTAACATATACTATTCCAGACAGGAATTTTGTATCTTTGTGTGTAATACATACATCTGTTTAAAATCTACATAAACTAGCGCTTCTCAGTTTTGACAAGGGGATTATATTATGAATTTCCATGTCATGCTTGATATGACGTCATAAAAGGGATGTTTTCACGCTAAGCTCTAGCCATGTCAGCACACCCTCAATGTCTATGACACTCTCCCCTAGCCATGGCCCTGTCAAAGCTGCTCAGTGACATGACATGCCTCAGCCATCAGAGCATAAAGGTGAAGGGATCAAGCCTGACTACCAGGAACAATTATTATGGTTACTGAAGTTATTTTTACCCAAACTACGTAACCTAGTTGACGAGCTTGACAACATAAAGCCTTATGAGCTCTAAAACAATGTCAGGAATTTAATTAAGCTATGACAACCGAATAACACAATATAAAATTACTAAATGTTTTAAATTTATAACATTATTTTGTAAGGTACTTCACTAAAATTGTCTATTATTTGTTTTGTAATTTATCTAGCCTCTGTTGCTCCCCAATGCCAAGGAGTAATTTTCGTATCAAGAAGTAAGTGTTTTTAGTTCTACTTTAGTAATACAAATTGGCAATTTTGATTTTATCTAATGAAGCTGCGATGTTGTATTTAACTGCCTACTAACCTGAGTTGTTATCTTCTTATTTGTTTACGTTAGTTGCACAATCAAATTTGTCTAACACAATATTGAGTTGGTTCAAAAAATCAAATGCATAGTATTTTTTTGCTTAATTTATATCAGAGTTTATATCATTGATATGTAACATTGGTGTTGGAACCTCCTCATGCATAGTACTGTTATGGATGAAGTTAATTCCACCAATTCATAAACACGACATACATAATTTATTGGATTGTTACTATTTTTTTTGAACATACATTAATATGGAAAACATTTGTTTACTGCCTCCCTTACATTGATTCATCACTCGCCTTGAAAGTGAATTTTCTTTTCCTACCAACTTTTTGTCGTTCATTTTACTCGTTGAACACTGATAGAATTCCATACTTATTGAAGTATACAGGGTGATTTGTACTCAGTGTGACAAAATTTTTTTGCTGTAAGTACAAAGTAAATGAAGTGTGATGATGCATATCAAATGTTCCAAGTCTCAAAATTAGCGTCCCAAAAAATTATTTTATGTTTTTCAAAAATAACCATGCATTTACACTTAATACAGCGATTTCTCAATTACCTGTATATGGATTTGAGTAGATAATGTCATTTTCGTGTTCTACATTAAATTTTGAACAAGAATAATGGAAAATGACGGAGGATCAGTTGTAAAAACTCCATTGTAAATAGATTCAAAGATAAAAATTAAGATATTTGATAAAAATATTAAAAACAATGGTCTATTACATTTTTCACACCCTGTATACAAGAAAGTGTCGGAATATGTTAAAAACTGCGCCATTTTATAAGCTTTCCAACCATATGCTACACTATTGAGGTTTAGATATTTTTTGTTTTGTTTTAGTGGTTTCAATACCAGAAAACAGGGAACTTTTTTACTGTTTTTACTGTTCAAGCTGAATCAAAAATACATCTTTTGCTTAATACATGCCGACTTTCTATGTTTTAAATGTTAAAGACACCATGCTTTGTAGTCTTCAAACCACTAAAGCATACATAAGCAGTCACAAACCTCAATAGTGTAGCATATGGTTGGAAAGCTTATAAAATGGCGCAGTTTTTAACTTATTCCGACACTTTCTTGTATACAGGGTGTGAAAAATGCAACAGACCAATGTTTTTAAATTTTTTATCAAATATCTTAATTTTTATCTTTGAATCTATTTACAATGGAGTTTTTACAACTGATCCTCCGTCATTTTCTATTATTCTTGTTCAAAATTTAATGTAGAACACGAAAATTACATTATCTACTCAAATCCATTTACAGGCAATTGAGAAATCGCTGTATTAAGTTTAAAAACATGGTTATTTTTGAAAAAACATAAAATAATTTTTTGGGACGCTAATTTTGAGACTTCGAACATTTGATATGCATCATCACACTTAATTTACTTTGTACTTACATCAAAAAAATTTTGTCACACTGAGTACAAATCACCCTGTATAGTTCGTAAGCACAACTTATTTTCCAGTCTGGTACTTTAAACTTGGAAATATATAAAACCATACGATATTTGCTGTGAGATTTCCTAACACATTTCTTACGCCACTTAAGATTCAATTGATTCCAGTATATGACGATCTTCTGAGTGTCTTCCTCGTAAATCCCCTTTACTAATTTTCTTCTTCGATAAAATTACAAAATCTGCTGTGCCGTTGATGTAAACATGACGTATGAAGTTACAAAATGTGGTTTACGCACGCACCGCGGCACGCACGGGCGCAGCCGGACGCAACAATTGTTCTAGTTAGCTCGACAGTGATATAGGGCTCTCGATAACTGAGCTCTCAGTGATTGTTGTAGCTGTGGACCATCACCCACGCAATATTCTGCGGGTTTTGAGGTCTATACAACCTCTAACTTCATAATCTTTGACTACAAAGCCGAAATGAACGTAGGGTACCGAAATATATATGGAAACGGGCATCAGGAACTAATTTGATTGGAATTATAACAAACATGTCAGTATAAAGAGAGTGTGTTTAGTAAATATAACATGATACACCATAGCTTTTTTTAGTCTTTTTAGTAAAAACTTTAAACTGGTGAAATATTGGGCAATCAAATTTATCCAGGACCACATTTACCTTTTGGTGATCTTTTATAAAATATTAAACTAGCTTTTAATTTATTTTTCAAATTTAAAGTTTGTTTTGAAATTTCAAAATATATAAGATCACACTAAATTATTTTAAATTTGTTTTCATCATTATTCATCTCAAAGTTTTTGGAGGTATGAAGGGTTCATGAGAAAAAGTGGGATAGTCCAAATGTGTAAATGTTTCAGGAACAGCTGTTTTAGCATAAACTCTATCATAAAGTTTTACCATACATCTTCAAATGGGGGAGGGTCTAGATATTCTTCTATATTTTCACTGAATACTATCACACACAACACAAAATGTGAAAACACACAAACATAACCTCAAAATAACTGAGCAAAGGTAAGAAGTAAACTAAAACTAATGTATCCGTTAGTTTTGTATTCGTGCAATTTAAGTATGAGACCCTCCCCCTTCTTTCCTTGTCAGGCATAAAACCTCCTCTTTTTTTTAGGGAAAAATGAAGAGTCCATGCTTGAGAAGGGTAGGAGTCCTATACAGGGGTATAGGATATTTGAAATTAACACTACTGGACTATCCCCGTTTTTAATCTGTAAATTGAACTGCTATGGTATAAAGAAGTAAAATAAAACAATCACTGCTGGAAGGGTTTACTTATGTAAATATACAATGTATTGTGCGAGCAATTTTGAATGCAAATACAAATCGTGGCAATCAATGTAGTTCTTATAATATGGGTTTCAATTACTGTAACACGAAATATATTTGTACATTATTCATTAGTTATTGGTAGTTAAATGCATTTAGTTTACCTTTCACACAAGAACCAAATCAGGTTATGTGGTCAATAGAAACCATGTAAACCACGCGAAGAGGTTTTTCATTTGTCATTGCTTTTAGCTTGTTGATCGAAACTATGATATTTGCCTGCCATTCTCGTTCAACTGACGAGTTCTTTGGCTATCAGGATGTGTGCGAAGAATGTTACCCTATCAAACTAAACAAAAACAGTAGCTGTTGGAAAGGAGAATAAATAGCGTTATCATGTACTGCCCTAGAGTATAGTTTGTTAATGGGAAGGTCACGTTCCCTGTACTTGTTGTAAACTCCCCTAAGGACATGTGTTGCAATATTACACGTGCAGGTACCACACAGAATAAATATTACCATCCGACCACTGAATATCTTCTACTTGTACATTTGTAACACCAGGCCAAGTCAAATATTTACTCTACCGCTCAATAGATGGCACTAGCCTTTGGTGTTTTATCAAACCGAAAGTAAAATATATCTTTCTGGCCATTTAATTTACCACACTAATTAATCGACTGCTGTGCATTGTAGATAATTAAAATAATTATTTCAACAACTTTTAAAAGAAATGTTAGTATTTTATCTCATTAGTTTATCTACCTTGTAACAAAGTTAAATATTGCTTTCCAGTCACTTAAGTGTTGGAATTTTGAATTATTTGTTATAAATAAGCGTGCCAGCTTATGTTGTCCACATTAGTTTCAGGTAGCCTTCATAAAATATCGTAAACATTTTTTTTGTAGCTTAATTTTCGTCGTTAAAATTAACAAATTAATAAAATACTTAAAGTGAAACATAAATAATTAATACTTATAAAACAATAATAATTTGACATTGCAATTATTACCATGCAGTTATTGCCATTTGTACGTAGATATAATCATATAAACTGCAATCTAATTTCAATCACTTTGCGCCAATTGTAATAGTTTTTTTACATTTTTATAAAACCTCGCATTTACAACCCAAAAGTTTTGCTGTTCAAGTTTAAAGATTAAACGATATTCCAGAATACATACATTAAATATACGAACATTGGTGGCTGGATGTGGTTGGTAGCGAGTTTCAAATTAAAGAACGGCAGAAAATCTGTGGAATCGTGGTTTTGGAATTCAATGATCGGAAAAATTCAATTTATTGCGTCAGTTCATTCTGAAACTGTATTTCACAGTTCAACACGAATGAAGCTGTATTAATTTGAGAATCAATGTAGACTTAAACAAATTACATATTTTTTTAATTTTTTATACAGTAGTTTAATGTCTGTCTTATTTCAAAAACCCGATATTGGTTAAGAATAAACTAGTTAAGATAAAATCTTCCTCATAGTATTGATGCAGAAATAAAGTATGCATAACTAACATGAATATCTCAGATTTATAATTTAACATGGATATCTTAGATTTTGTTTCCAGATTTTTGTAAAAATCATGCACTACGTTAAATTATAGTATGCCTTCAAAACTAAATTACCCAAAGGAAAACTGACGAATAATCAGATTGTTTCATTTGCAAAATATTTTTATTGCTTATGGGGTATTCTGTATTGCAACGTTAGTCTTTGTGTCCTTGACAGGTGAATGTATTTTAGCTGTTTTCTAGTGTAAACCCTCCAAAATATCACACAATGTAGAATTATTTCCTCGCATGGTTTTTGTTATTAAAAAGAAAAGATATAGATAGAAAAATGCTACTAGTAAGGTATTCCGTCTCAGTTTTAGTTTTTGTTCAGCCCAAATAATATATACCGTATTTAGTTTTGCACGTGGTTTATTACATGGTATATAAATTAGTTTTATTTTATTTATTTATGTTGAATTTGTGTCTGGAAAATTTTGTTTCAATTGAGGAATATTTTTCTTTTTCGAACCACCATTTATAAGCGTACTACCTATACGTTTTTTGACATACCTATTGTCGAAGAAAAAGTCTATTTCATTGTTATGACTCTTATTATTAATATATGTTTTCTTGTAATGTTTGCCTTTCCCTCGAATTTTGCCTTCACCAGCACTAGTCAACTCGACCATAGTTTGCTATGACTTAGTGACTTTACTGAGGTCAGTTTTTGTTAATGAAATTAAATGGAAATATAGTATTATGACATATCTGTAAAACAGCCCAATATCTTTCACTCCTTACCCTACCACGGGGCTTATGCAATTTCATACAATTTACCAGCACTTTGTTGTATGGCAACTAGGTTAATCTACATTCAATGATAGAGGACATATGTTTTGCTTTAACTTGGTTCTATGAGACTAGAGGAAAATGATTCTTGAGCTTAAAAGCTAAACCTCAGAAACTACAGCAAACGTGTATTGCGATCTGGTCAAGGAGAAGAGCAATGCTGTATGCCATCTTATTTGAAGAGTAATGTTTAATTAACAGTGAGTTGACGTCTCTATGCACAGTTTTTATAGCGTATCAGGAGAGTTCGAGCTGTTATCAAGTTGCTTGAATAAAAAAAGAATCGCACTAAAATCAAATTAACCATTTTGAAACCATGGTTAAGGTTTACGATATAGAAGTTGGTCATAAAGTTTCTTGTATTTTTTGACGAGCTCTAGTAACCAAAAAAAGAACTTGTAAATAAAATATTAGCTTTTAGGTCTTAATGTTTTCTTCGATTAAAATATTTTTTGCACTTATTTTTATAAATAAAAAATTACATTTCCTAAACCTACTTTTTCGTTATACTGCAGCAAAACAGCCGTGTTTGATGCATGCGTAGTGAGTCTAAAGCGGTCAAAAGTAGCTCTGTTTTCCGTAGGGAGTAAAAATTTACTGTTGTAAACTTTGATCGGAAGCAATCGTATGTATCGATTGTTTCAACCGGTTGTAGCTTATATTTCATTATTGTCAATAAGCTAACATTATCGATGATAAAATGTACCCTTAAGTGTATCTTAATAGACAAAATAATTTAATCATGTGCTAAACAGCTGCTTGTTTGCATTAGCAAAATTGAAAACAAGTTTACAAATTGAGTTGTTTTTAGAGGTTATCTTTACATGGAAATTAATTTCGTTTGGTAACTTAGTTGGTTCAAATAATGGTGCAATATGTCGAAATATATAGTTAAGGGCAAAACATTTCTGTTTAATCCTCGCTCATGTGTGGAACTTGAGCTTGGTCGAAAAGAGTCACCTTACGCTCTAGTGATGCAATTTATTATTATTGCACACCTAGAGCTTACGAGGAACTGCCGTGGAAAGATTCAAAATCATAAGTATTGATTATCGTGTAATCGTATTACATTTATGAAACCAGGTAATGTAACTAAACTTGCATTCAACGTTTGGCTCCAGTATTGTCGTCAGAGTGTCCTTGGATTGTATTGCCTTAACCGAAACCATTTGTCATCTTAGCTTCAACCTCGTTGTTTTCTTATTATTCGGAACATTGTGTTTTCAGGACATTTGAATTTCAAATAAGGAGAAAGATCAATTGCTTCTCCCTATAGCTTGCAGTTCTTAATCTATTTCAGTATTACCATTTTGGTCATATGGCGAGTTTGTAAGAAATATGATGTAAACAGATGACAAAATTGGCATTTGGGTACTAGTCCAAGCAAACTAAAAAAACTGACACAGGGAACGCTAAAAAATTGCAAGAACACGTGTTATGGTTTTATTTTGTAGTGTTGGGTCTGCAGAGTGACATACTAAAAGTTGCCAAAAATCGGTCCACAGAAAACCTTCTAAAATTACGATTAAAAATAATGGCGGATTTTCCCAGCATTGGACAAATTTGGAAAAAATATACCACATGCATATTTTATTCAAACATTTTTGAGATATTGACTTGGGACGATCACCGATGTTTATTGGGTGGTTAGTACTTCATTTCTATAGGGAACTCATTTTTGGCCACCTTGGATCCGCCATATTGGATATAAATAAAAAAAACTAAATGTAATTATAACGTTATGACACATCATTATAAACTAGATTTTCACGCTGATTTCAATGCTGAAATCTGTTTTTAAATATCTGTTTACGTTTTGAAGATGTATTCAACGAAAACTCTCCCCCATACATTTCTTATGGACGTTTCGTACTTTGAAGATTTTTAAAGATAGTTTTTCTTATATCTCCAGTTCTTATCAACGCTTGCAGTTCAGTCTAGCCTTTAAATATTCTGTGATGTAAGGGCTTTCATTTGACCTATTGATCATTAAAATCGAACGAGTTAGTGGCGAGCTACAATCCCCAAAACAATATTAAATTTAACTTTTTAGATTTTTTTTATTAAAAGATTTATATCTCGAGTTGTTAATACGTCACCAAGTTCTTTCCGATTTTGAATTATTTAGTAAATGTTTGGTTTTAATTTTATTAATCACTATATTAATTCTGACTAATCTAAAGTGAGTCGTGAACCTTAATTTAACATAAAATTATTTTTATTTAGAAATTTGCCTTTGGTTTAAGACATAATATACCCAATTATAAATAACAATCAATAAGTAATCTTTAGCTAGAATAAAAGTCAATTCTTTGACGAATTATTTAAGACCATAAAGAGTTTTGGGAATTATTTATAATTGGGGATATAAGTATTTAACTAAAGACAAATTTCAAAATAAAAATAATTTGTTGTTAAATGAAGGCATTCTGCTCATTTTAAATTTGTCAGATTTTATTAAATGATTAATAAAATGAAATCAAAACAATAAATGAATAATTTGAGACCACAAAGAACTTGGTGACGTATTAAAAACGTGAGATATTAATATTTTAATAATAAAATATTTCAAAAAAGTTAAATTTAATATTATTTTGGGGATCGTAGCTCGTCTCTAACCCGATCGATTTGAATTATAAATATGTCAAAATGTTGGGAAAAGCCGCCATTTTTAATAGTGATTTTAGGTGGTTTCCTGTGGACCGATTTTTGGCAACTTTTAGTACTTCACTCTGCAGACCCAACCCTACAAAATAAAAGCATAAAACGTGTTTTTGCTATTTTATTAAGGTCATATCCTATATTTCTCTGACTATACAGAACTGATCTCATTACGTATGTTCTGAGAGAGGCCAAAGTTAAATTATTCCTGTACAATACATTCTATACCAGCTAGTGTGTCCAAAATATTTAACCCTTATTTTCGTCGTAATTGGTTTACAAAATCTCTGAAAGAACAGATGAAAACAATCACGAGTATCTCATGCATATTTAATTCTGTGACCCATTGTAATTGTTTTTTTTTTTTAGTTTCATTGTTAGGTCACGCCATCGGGGTGGTGTTTGGGGTAGAATGCACAACTGTATTCACGTGACACGCTATCGCTGTTGCTTAGGCACTTGTGACAATTGTTTAACCTTGTTTCTAACCAGGCCTACCCCCTTCCACCCACCATCTACCGTCTGGGCCTGAGTCACCGGTGCCTGACACGGAACTACCGCCAGCACGCAACTTTCAACTGCCGCGCCGCACGCGACGTGAATCATAAGGTTTATTGTCGCGTCCCCCTCTTCGGTGCACTTAAAGTTTAATTTACGATATTCCATTGCCAAAGCCTTAAAAGCAGTTTATGTTTAGTTTTCTGTATGCGTAAAACTTGGTTATTGGAAAGGGCCCCTTTAAGCGGCAACTTTCGCCGCGATCACGGTAGAGTCTGGTAGTTCAGAATAACCTAGTGACTGAGGTGCAGTGATTAATCAGTAGAAGATAAAACTACAGAACTGTCGACTATAAATAGTTATAATCCGTTGGAAACTTTAAGCTACACGACTTGCACTACTTGATGCCAATGGGCCTTCTTACCCTCTATAGTCTATATGGGTATACACATAACTTGCTGTCAGTCCTCGCCTACTTATTTACCCCGTGTGTAAGCTATTTGATAAACATCTACGGAATGCACTTAAACTTGTTTAATAGTTAACTTCTTAATATGAAATATACGTGTCACTCCTATGTCGAGCACTGAGGGCCGCTTTCCCCAAATCAAGTTTAACTTAATCTCGGTTAACTTTAATCTGTGGGTTAAACTTAGGATGGCTTTCCCCACTATTTTGTCATGAAAGTTTAGTTAAACCTAGCTTTTCTTTGCAAGCAACAATGTTGGCAACACTGTTATGCAATTTTGTCTCTTTGTCTGCAATATTAGCTGTTTAACTTCCCACTATGACATCTGTCATTAATTTTCTCGTGTTTTGGTTATTTGTATTAGGTTTCGTGACATTGTCTCCCATTGTTGACATTAAAAAGAAACATTTTTATTTGCAGACTAATAAATTGTACTGATGCTAATTTATAAGCATTTCATTTATTGTGTTTAGGCTATTTAATAAGCTCAAACTTAATTAAACAGTAGGCCTACTGTACGCATCAAATAAAAGCATTTACAATCATGGGAAAATAAAATGTTGAGAAAGACGCAAAATTAATGTTTGTGGATTAAAAACTAGAGCCTATCCTTTGTAATGGCAGGCCTAGGCTACTCAGCATTAGACACGTTCGATGTTTCTAAACTAAATTTAATTTTAGGCGTACTGCAGTAGTTGTCAATTTGCACATGATAACAATAGACTAGTGGTTAGGCCCGAATGTTTAATATTTACTTTTGTGTAATGTAAGACTCGTGTTAAAATAAAATCAAACCAAAAGGCTTCTTATGAGCAAACTTTCCAACCACTGTTGCGTTGCTGTGGACAAGGTAACCTATCGATTGTACACAACTACGATACTACCTAGGCCTACCGAAAATATAATAATTTAGGCCTACTCTACGCATTTAAAAACCTTAAAACCATTACTGTATATCTGTAGCCTTATATCTTTAAATTTGAAATAGTCATGAATTAATTGTCTACATAGGTTCTGGTTTGTTATTTTTAATTTATTTCCAGTTCAATTTATTTTAAGGTTATGTAACAAATGTCAAACAAGGATATTTGCCATTGCCGTCTGCCAAACGTAACAAGTCAGCCAAGAGCCAATCAAAATCAAGCTATTATTCTTCTCTCCTGGGTTAACCCACGGATCGCCAGTTAAACCAGCCTCACCCCTAGGGTTAACTTAAACCTAGTTTAAACGGAGAAATTATTTTGGGGAAAGTGAATCTGAGGTTAAACTAGAGTTTAAACCGCGATCAGAGTTAAACTTGATTTGGGGAAAGCGGCCCTGAGTGTACGAACAAAACTAGAAGGTTTAAGGGGACTTGGAACGGTAGTCATATCTTGCATCAGCTGATGAATATGTAAGCAAAACTGAGGCTCATACCTTGTAGCATCCTGCAGGCTATGACGGCGACAGGCTGTCTGGATCGATCCCTGACCTCGACCTGTATCATACATCGTGGTGCACCTTCCCCTCCTCTGTGCGCTATACCACCATAGCAGTAAATCAAATAAAATCAAATCAGGTTTATTTCTACAATAAGTATACAAACAAAATAACAAATTTTCAAAAAATAAAATAGAATAAAATAGAAGCATAAAATAAAATTTTAATGAAAAATTAAGGTGAAGTTAAATTAAAAAAGTTATTAATAGTATAAAGTTAAATAGTAATTTAAATATATTTGCTTCGGCTAGTAAAATTAAATGAGTCTACATAGACCTCAGTGTTCTGTGCGTACCATCTGCCCCCGAGTAAATACTACTCATTGACATTACATACTCTTACATTGCATATTGTCAGTTAAAGTAGAGTTTCGTCGCAGCGGAACTGTTATTTGATAAATTATTGCGCACCTTTTCTATCACGAAAAACAACAAAAAAACTAACATTTTTGAATAGAATAAACTTTTCTTGGACAAAACTAAACTTAAAAAATAATCACAGGAACATTAAATGTTAGATTACAACAGTATAAAGTCCATATTAATTTTCTTATCTTTTTTAATGGGCAACAAGTTCAGACATGTTCTTTTTAGTTTTTATCCGATAGTAAAATCAATTATTTATTATTTTGTATCGACTTGTATTCACTCTTAGGAATTGTCATGTATCGTTGTGTAAGTATATTAACGTGGTGTGTACATTTACTACAATCCAAATATCTTTTTTTACTAATTAATATAGTAATACTGTTTTTCACAACATTTATGTTGTTTTATTATATACCTCGGACAATAGACCTGTAGTTATGGTACATGCTTGTAAAAATAAACTTACTTTATTTGAATCGTATTATATGAGTTGATGTTAGCCAAGAAATTGTAGACATTTTCTATTTGATTAGTTTAATTCATTCTTCAAACCTTGAAATGTATTCTTAGAATCATCAATTTGGATCAGTTTCCTCAAAATCTAGAACCAAACAGGACCCCCAAGGCAATATTCGATCAGACAAATAAATCGTATCGCCTCATCCGTGACCTGAAGCAGTCGATGTTATATCAAACTTAGTTTTAAAACTTTTTGTTGTATACACAAACCTGCATAGAACGGACTTCGCTATGCAAGTTGTAACTGTTAAATTAGATAACCCTAAATTAAATTTATAACCCTTATTTAAATTAATAAACCTAAATTAAACTCACCGTATAATGTACGAATACGTGGTCGTTGAACGGGTTGATAGTTGAAATTGTCTTTGTAGATAGAATTAGTGAGTGCTTTCTTCTCGTTGTCATACAATACATTACCAGAATGAAAATTCACTGAAATAAGCATATTAGTATAAAAATCAAGTAAAAACGAATTTAAAAACACTTTAAAACAAACACAAATCAGGTATGTAGTTACTTCGTTATAAAGGGTAATTTTGAAATATGGAACAAAAGCCGGATTGAAATATACTGCATGTGCATGTACGGGGACGATGATGACATTGGAACCTCCCCTGCCTAACATTAGCTACCCCTAATACTCCCCCCTTCGATATACACATTCCATGTATATCCCACGGGTGTCGTGTACAAAACTAACATCTTCCTCCGACATCATGACTAAGTAGGTTTACAAAATTACTTGATCAAGAGAAGAGCTGTAATTTCTTCCGATGCATGTGTATATAGTTTGAAGTTTACACCTGCAACAAGAATAGTGAAAGTCAAATGAAAACTTAAACTAATAAAAATAAACAAATCGTAACTATCCGCGCTTAGTGAAAATTTTTCTTAGTTTTTGCAACACCGCTGAATTAGTAAGTTATAAGAATATACAACAGGTAATTTAAATGGTTATTGTGGGGATTTTTCATAAATGTTATAAACAACAACGTTTACAAGACGTTTCGGGATCTTGCATCCGATCCCGTCTCAGGTGAGATTGGTGAGAAAGTCCATTTTCCAGAGGTTCCAGTTTAGGCCTGGTTTGCGTACTAGTCTTGATTTTGTGAGGATGGGATCAGATTTCACAGATAAAAATGTCATGAAAACTAGGTGTTTTAATAGTGAAAGGGAAATATCAGCGATAATCATTTAAATAACATCAGTTTTCCATCAACCAATATTGAACTTCAAACAAAGAACCATATAGTTGTTGGAGTACTTAGATGCATAAATGAAGAATGCATTATAGTATATTTTAAACCTTATAGCTACTATACATCTAGTTGTCCAAAGGCTTAAACCACAATTCAGGTTATGCATTTTTATGGGGGAAATATATAATTGCCTAAACAGCTCACAATCCCAAAAACACATTTTAATTTAGTCGGGAATTTACCTACCGTCCACAAAACCCACTCTGGGGAGGTTTGACGGTTTGGCAAAACACTTTAGACAGACCCCCTCTCCCCAACAACTGAACTATACTAACTTTGACCATACGACAGTACTTAGGCTGTAGACTGTTACAGTGGTATGGAAGCTAGGCTGAGACTATTATCCAGACTCGATCTAAATTACAGTCCGATGTTTATTACGTGCTGTTAATTTTTGTGGCGTCATAACTTCGATCATCTTACCATATTGGCAAACATGCCAATAGGCATTAAACTGGACAATGTTATACGCAGAAAATGCAATTTTACCCTTAACATACCCCTTAAGTTGTTTTTATTAGATTTAGCAGTATAGTGTACACTAATAAATGAATAATTGATAATCCTGGTACGCCACCGTGCATAGCCAGGTTATTAAAGATTTTCGAAGCTGTGAAATATTTCGATTTTAATTTATGTCCCCTAAGAGTGATCTGAATAAATCTAGTCCCTATAGATTAATTTATTTTACATTTTCAAAATTTAAAGCTCTAAGTTTTTCATAACTCTAAATAATTCGAAAATAATTATTCATATTAAAACTTTGTTTGATGTTGGGTTTATTTTTCATTTTAACGTCTCGAGTTTAAGTTTATCTATTTTAAAAATGTAATAGGCTAATTTCATGAAATGTGAATTATTGCAATTGTATATATTGAGCTATCACCATGTTGAAATAGCCATGGTATGAACGTAAATAAATAGTAATTATGACGATATCAAGCCTCTACAGTAAATATTTAATATATATAAAACCACAAACCAATGACAAGAAATATAGTCCTTTACATACGGTCTTGAGAAACAATTGGAGAAGCCCTGAAGGCTGAATGTTGTTCCTAAAATATGCACAATTTGGTTAAGAGCTTGTGGAGTGTTCACTACTAAATTGTTTGTGCGGTTACAAATGAAAAATCCAAAATATCATCATAAAAACAAGTACGCCCTTTTATTATTATGCGTTAGATGGACAAGATAGCTGTCCTTTACATGTACTACTCACACAAGGATGTTCCGAAATCCTTAGACGCCGCCCGCGCCCCTTTAAAGATACTTGGGCGCCTCTGTGGCGCTCCTCATTGATTTCAACTCTATCCTTACCCCTTGTATATTGGCTCGCTCTCAGTAAGTATAATTAGCCTACAAACTTCTACAAAAACAAACATGATTACAAAGTTCACATTCATTAGACATCCTTCCAACCAAAATAACATCACGTGAACAACCTAAATTAGATTAAAGATCCGTGATGTAAAACAAATACTTTATGTTTATTAGTTTCGAGTATAATCTTATCTAACAAAATTCCTACTTGACTTTTGGAACAATCAGCAGAAAATAGCTCTGTTAAAATTGTTGGGTTAACAAATCAATGTAGAGTCAACGAGCACAGCATTGATGTGTAGTGTGTAATGCATTTGACAATAACAGTTTCTGTCTACCTAGACATTGTATCAAACTGCAGTTCTTACGACCCCGAAAATACTACTACACAAATTAAGTTAGTGACAATAAATTGTATGTGAATGTGCCGGTCACTGGTAACCTAGAGCATCCGCTTCTATTCGATTTACAGTAGATGTATTTAAGTTTTATTACCAACTACGTCGCCTGGATTGGCTCTGCCATAAACCGTCCAATCAGTCCATATAAAATACATTTCGAATTTACGATCGACACCTCCCTATCACAGTTCGTTAGTTTAGTTTAAAATATGAATTTAATAAATATTTGCATCATGTGGAATCTTTGATATCATTTTGAAACATCTACAGATATTACAGTATCGCCCTAATCTTTTGTTTTATGATTATATTATAGACTTTATGAATGTTATCATGGTTAAACTGTATAACATTGAATGTATGCCAAATAAGCATTAGGAAAACGAAATATTATTAATTCATACGAATCACACTCCCAAATGGATTTAGGGGTATAAAAAATGTTTGCAATTAAGGAAATCCAAATTATATTGACTATTTTCATCAAAACAATGCCTTGGTAGTGATTATATTGTTCGACTTGCGATCTCAATGTTGCTTCGATTCCATGCTGTGATGATTATAGAACTATGTGTTTTTAGTCATTGTTCTCTAAATTAATAATGCTATCCAAAAAAAGTGATAGTTATAACTGGGTTTGGGCCGCTCACCTTAAAGACAAATAAAACTTAAGCATAAAATAGACGAAATATAAAAAAAAGTAAGGAAAACAGAAGATTTAAAAATGTTATTACATGAAGGCTTAATATTTCCTAATACCTACGTACGCTAATGGGCAACACGTGGCTTTAGGGGAGGATTCAGCAAGAATTCAGCAACAACGGGGTCAGTGGCGTCAGCAAGGCGCCACAGACACAGACAGTCGATACTGACTGACAAACTAAAGTTATGGCCACCTGAGAACATGTATACTTACACCCAAATGACTATAACAGTACTATTGTATTTTTTGATTATTTATTCAATGCAAATATTGTTTAGATACTTACATATAGTTAATCTTATCAGTGTGCTAATTTACATGTTAAAAGTAATTTAGCACAACAACCTTTTATAGCAGATTTGTATTTTATTTCTAATGATACTGGGGATATAAATATTCTTCTTTAAGTATAGGCTACTGAAAATTTATACAAAATAAACGTGGTTTCAAAATACTTTACAAAAAAACAAAATAAATATTTATTTTTTATTTTGACTGTATAAAATAATGTTTAATGAACAAAATGAGGATTGATTTCGTGTTTATTTTTGTATCTCTATGATTGCGGTCTATGATGCCGTTTATATTTAAATGACGTAGTAAAAATGTTAAAAGTCATACGAATCTATTGTTGCCAAATCAATATAGGCCTACAACATACTATGTTTAGTTTTCTTTTTTGCATGTCTTAGCTACATTACTTTGACGAATTGTAGCTTCGTTTGTTGGTTATAGTTTAATTTGTGAGAACATTATTGACAAACACAATCGTAAGGCAATACTTATATTATGAAAAGCTTATTTTTATTGTCAAGTGAGTGAGTCAAGTTTTGGATATAACCTGTGTTTTCGGAGGTCGAGATCATAGATAATAACTTTTTTCATTTTAAATAATATAGTATTTTTACCGTCCAAATCAAAACTTTAGCTATGTGACTTTACCATGTTTCCGATATTAAATAATAAATTTAAAATATCGTGATAATCTTTGTACCAAACATACATGATTTTGTACTCCTCGTAATATCAAAATACAATACTAGTGTTTATTACGAGTTTATTTAACACCAAAAGAAAAAATTATGAAAATTTTCAGCAAACGATTACACCCATTGTGACTTAATAATATTTATGATTTTACTAATTATATAAAAATATCGTGATAATTATATAGGTTGACCAACTTAACTGTGCCACCATTAGTTTCTCATTAGCTATTAGATTTTGAGAACAAAAATAAATAGCGAAAATTTTTCATTCTAGAAAGATCATAAACTATACAAGATGTTTCATAAGAATTTTTAATTTTATCCACCATTTTGAAAAAGTTGAGTTAATATCTAAAAAAATTATTTTATGATCTTTTTCAAAATGCATATACTATTTAAAGACTCGTTCACTCATAGCATTATTAGGAGCTACATGATGCAGAATGTTCAAAGCAAGTCACTTTGTCCAAGGCAAACAGGCTGTAGCTTCTAAACGAGTAGCTTTAGAGAAATAATGTGAAGAATGAACATGTGTATTTAGGTGCAATTACATTCTAAAACAATCATAAATTATGAGACGTTCCATAAAGAATATTAAAGTAATTCGCCATATTAAAGTGGTGGCCATTTAAAATGTGGGATGCATATTTTTTATGTAATAAAAAAGTAGTTGAAGTGATCTATTTGGTGTTTTCTCTAAATCTAATAGTTTTTGAGATACTAACGTTGGCACGGTTGTTGTTCACCCTGTATAAGGAAATATATTTACCACCCTAAATATGAAAATAGCGTAATAGTGCTTATCATCTGTTAAGTATAGGGCGCCAGAGCCATGGGTACACGAAAGGCTACTGCGGTGGTGCAGCGGGAATCAATAAGGGTAGAGACTACCGCCCTATGGTACCCCTCACTCTAAATACAACCGCGGCTGACAACCAGTGGACTATGGTCGCGAAATGGTCTAGAAAGTCATTACTAAACAGTAGGAATCTCAAACGGAGATCTGCAACAATTAATAAGAAACGTTTGATTGAAAGACACGAATTTGTTCTCCCTATTTATGTTTGATTTTATATGTGTATCTTGATGCATTCCACCATACTACATAAAATAATTCTACTGGTATGCGTTATGGTCTAGATACTGATTACTTAATTCAACGAGCTCTTAACAACTATCTTAACCTCGCCTATCCTTACCTGATCAAACGTATTGAGTAAATAAAATACATTCAAATCATTTATTGAACCGTTCAATTAAGAAAAATGTACAATAGGTGTCAGCATTAAAAGTAAACCTTGCACAAATCAAACTGCATAATACGTCTAGAAATTACTGTGCAATACCAGTCAATGAGTTAAAATACTTAACCTTAATGTGTTTATATTTAACTTTCACTAGTACGATTAAAAACATTTTTTAACGATAAACATGGGGAAATTAAATTAAACAAAATGTCCTTCCATAATAAATAAGACATACTTTAGCTTGTTCAAATAGTTAGTATTTGGAACTTTTATTAAAAGTGTGATTGCTGTTTTAAACGAACGATATAATATCTAACATACTTATTTTTAGCAACTATCTTAAAATTAGAATACAATGAATATAAACACTAAGTATGAAGTCCTGAGCGTGTGTATGTGAAGTTTTAATTGTGTACAATTTACACTCAACGTGTCAGAATAAGAATCAAAATGGGAATAAAATAACGTTAAAAAGAAATTACATCCACATGAAGGAACAAAGTCGAAAATGAAATCCCTAATACTATGTCACAGCCAAGTATTAACTATTTCCTAAACAAATATCAAATAAGTAAAACCTTACCATTGCTCTAAGGCAATGTCAACCATTGAATAGTTCACAAATAATCCTTATAAGAAGTTTTTTTTGTAAATTTAAACGTCTAATAGATTTTATTTCACTTTATTACATTTTAAAGATTTAATTGCATTGAGACCGTCACCGTAACCTTAGTGTCAAGGTGCATAAGTCATTGCCAACATAACAAAATATACTTTTTCTTTTGTTTCTAATATTAACTGCATTGTGATATGCGGTTTGATAGGTTTGAAAAAATATTTAAAATCAAAGCGATATATTAAGGTCAGTACGGAGGCGTTCGATATAAAGGGCGGGGGATGGAAGCAGAGGTAGGGTGCAACTCGGCTGGGAGGGGAACATTTGCATAACCTTTCCAATGGATTGTTTCAGAGCCATGCTATATATACGAAGAGCGGAAATATATAAACTGATAGTGGCAGAAGAATAAATACTCCAACGTTAAATCAAACGGAATTACCAAGGAAAAACACTAAAATAATAATTTTGAACAAATCTAAAAATGTTCATTCAGTGTATTGATTCGATTATGGTAATATTGACTTGCATATCAAAGCCGACTGTTAGTAAATACTTTGTTGTGTAGTTGATTCTAACTGATTAACCAATCAATCATAACAGCAATATCTGCGTGTTTCAGTCAAATTTAACATCACTTAATTGAATAGATTGTGTATTCAAAATGTAACAAGCTTTACTAAATAAATGGAGTATGTTAAATTTGTTACGCCTTATAGCTATTACATGCAAACATTTAAATTGTTATTTATATAGTATTATTTGTTTATTTTATAGTTATAGTAGTATATGCAAAACTAACCTGTAAAATTGTAAAAATCCAATTGATGATCACATTATATTGACTGTTTAACAATTCTATCAAGCAGTTAACAGTTAGTAAGAAAATTTAGTTTATCGAAATTCTGTTACATACATTCAGACAGACATTATTGGGAAGGACATGGGCACCCCGATGTGCCCCAAATCCTTTCCTAAAGGGCAACCATCCCACCCATCCACTCAAACTTATACGACTTCCAATTTACTTTGTCTATGGTTGTTTTAATCCCATAACATTTCAAGTGCAATTTTACTGTCTCAATGTGTAAATATTGTTTATGCAATAGCATTAATTTTTTCATATGATAATGATTGACTCTTGAAGTTTATGAAATACTTTTAATAGCCTATGCCCATGGGATGAAAACGTAAACTGGCACAAAAAGTATTGAATAGGGGGTTTTGGAATATTCTAAAAGTCCAGTTAAGTGTGAATATCCTTACTTATCCCGGCATATTTCTGCGATATGGTTACCATACAAATCTTGGAAATAACACTCATTTATCGTTATACATTGTTTTAAACGATGCTAGTTTTTTTTTTTTAAACCAAGAACTTAACCGCTTTTGATGAATGCAAACCAAAGAAACAATTATTGTGACAAGATTAATGCCTGTGCTTAGGGGACAAGCAGGTAAAACACTTATATAACTTTCCGAATTAAAAACCATACATATTGTACCATATAAACCATACCATTTTTATCCTATTACAGACTGTATGTTGTTATATTAGGAATGCAGTATACGTGTATTTCCCAAAACATAGGTCAAAACCAAGCATCAATTGTTTGTTTTAAAACCGAAGTTGAATCAAAATTGCGATCGTATTAATTTAATATCAGCTTTTTTACAGTGTGTCGCAAGAGAAAATGTCAAAACCTAATTTATTTTTCTGGTAAAATCCGATGTATATTTTTGTATACAATAGTTTATAACTGATCATACCTAAACAAATGCAAGTTGGAATACTTCTATTACCTAAGTGCAAACATTCTCGGCGAACTCATAAAATATACCCCCCTCCCCCCTACATATCGAACGCCCCCATTGTACTTTTACTACAGTAACCCCCCTCTCATCCTCATTTAAAGTTACAGTCTGGTTTAAGTTATCCTGAAGCAGACCTCACTTTAGCCTACATTACATGTCTCAATTTATCTGCACTATGTGTGCAGCTATTATAACTCATTTACAATAAACTCCATCAGCCTACTATTACAAACTACAAATTCGTGCACGCCCTCGGTATAAGTTAGTTTACATAGTATGGATGCTATATCGTAATAAAACAAATATTCTTTTCCCTAAACTTTATTATAGAAAAAAATATTCGTCTGAGATTTGAAAATGTTTTTAAGAAAACGTTACAGCGCGATAACTCGAAATATTATTCTTAACTCATTTTATTTCCTTTTCTTCGCAGAAATTCATAAGTCATTAGTCCGAACAATCCATATACTGTAGTTACCTGCTTTATAATTTATGTAAAGATTATTTATCTCTAAAATCAAAACGGGTTTACACAAAGCACAATGGCTCAAGCCTTCAAAGGTAAATTCACCTCGAAATCGAAATGACCCTCTTGCAGCAAACCTGCCTTGGGCCTTTGAAATTTTTTTCAAATTTAATTGTTGATCATTTTATTTGATATTATTTTATTATATAGTTTAATTAATATTGCAAATACGGATAACGTTATATTAAACTTAAGGTAATCTAGACATTACAGCATTCAAGCTAATTAATTTGTAGCTACACATCAAGACTAGTGTAGTGGCAAAAGGGCACGGGTTTTGTGTATTTAGGTTAGCTGAAAAATACATGTTACGTGAAACATTTTATAGATGGACACGTATAGACTACTTTGAGTACTGTGCCGTAAATACTAAAAACTTGTAACTTGTGATTAACGTTGGTAGTATTTGTATTACTCAGGAGGTAAAAGAGATAAAACTGTTCTATTGTAAAAATCAAATTAAAAAATCGATTATTGAGTTTCCAGGAAGCCAATGAAAGAAGGCTGTCATATATCTTTTGTCCCCTAACACAATTTATATTTTAAATACCCAGTTTAAGAAGCAACACAAGTCAAAGCGAATCATAAAATTTTAAATATTGTTTTTTAATATACTAAATACAATATGAGACATATCTTGAAAAATGTATTATGCGAAAGTAATTCTTTAAGATTACAAAGAGATTTTTCTGTTCTTTGTACAATAGCGAATAGGAGATCATATATCAAGAAGAGTAGTGCAGTGTTATACAATTATGAAATAGGTTGTTAAACTCGAGACTGACGGGAAAGATTCTTTGATCTGTATAAACTACATGTAATGAAAAAGAAATATAATCAAATGAAAACACTCCAAATTAAAATAATTGATATCTCATAACTCTATTTTCCGATTAAACCAACTGTTCTGCATGTTAAAGATTCTGAAAAAATGAAACAAATATAAAATTTTGTAAACAAAAATCTGACAAAAATTACATTTTAACAAATCCATGTATTTAATCCAGAATGCGTTTAATCGAAATTAAAAATCAAACTTAAACATTAAAAGTAAACTCCACCGATTCTTTAATTCCTAATGGACATAGTTTTTTAGCTGAACAGTTCTGACATAGTTAGACAATGCCTTCTTTAGTGAATAGTGTCGAAACGAAATTTAGTAGGTGGCGACTTGGCCGAGCCGAGATGGTGTGCAAAACCAATTCTGTAATATGATTGCCTATCGAACGGCGTGCCAGTCCCAAACCGCTCAAAGCAACGCTATTAAGTTAAGCCAATTCTAGTTGATTAAAACAAGAATCAATGTCTACGTCAAAAAAGTTAATTAATAGATTTTCTAAACTCATGTTAAAGAGATATAGTTGATAATCATTATACATTATTTATCTATGTCTTTGTATGATAAAATCCTAAATTTCAACATTTTTCTAAGACCTACACTCTTTGATGACTTTGACTTTCAGCCTTTCCCTCTACATGCACCAGAAAACCCGATCATTGGAAAAGTTAGAGTTATGTATTTCCCTATTGTTTAATTTAACTTTACAATTATGTCTATGAGCTGTTGTATCCATGTTTCGCAATGCGATGTTCAGTTCAGAAGAAAAATAAATGTAGTGTCCATACCCTTAAGCTGGGAGGTTTTAAGTCTTGATCCATTTTGATGGATACATTGTGTAAAGTATTTCCGTACATCAATGTGCCATAATATTTGATAGGGCGTAGTTTCTGATAATGATAATTCTGATGAAAACATGCCAGGTCAAAAGAACCAATCAAATTACACTTTCTGTTATGTTTTGGCTGTAATAACCATATACAAAAAGAAAGAGTTTATAAGTGGACTGTATAAATATTAACTGATGTTTGTTACCTTGATGTTGCATTGGTTTTCACTAGGCCTAATCCTCTTCATGTATTTTCCATTTAAAAATTTATTGTCCAGGGGCCCCTTTTTGTGGTCCTCTTCATATTGCATACTGGCAATTTAGTTAAATATATCTTGCTATGCTATTTTATATGTATCTTGCACTGCACTTGATATTAATTTTCACTATGAATTGATCTGATGCTTACTGGCATCAACATGGTTGTAGTAGCACAGTTAAAGTTAAAGTGAGAGAGAGATTGAACTGTACTGAATGATTTTTGGACTGCTTGCATTTACAGGACTGACAACTTAAAAAATGAAATTATCCTGACTATACCAACTTGGTATTATAAGAAATTAAATTAAATATTCTTTCTTGCTTACTAATAATAAATTAGTTATTTTGACAATATCTTTTGTCATGTTAAATAAAATATATAATAAAGTAGTAATTACATGACATCTCGGCCCCCTTGAACCCCTAGGTTCAACAAACTTGGTAACAAAATAAATCATACTCATCTGTAAAATTCAAATCAATGACTTCAAAAAATAAAAACAAAATGCAATGACACTGTGTGGGAAAACTTAAACTAGCCTAATGATACTAATGATTGCTTAATCCATGGGAAGTGGAGAGAGCTTTGTAACAGGGCGAGTGAAGCGTCCTGATTTTGTAACCACTTCGGCAACTCGAACAATGTTGTCATTTCCAGGGAAGACCTTGATGATGCGTCCGAGTCTCCATTGTAGAGGGGGTAAGTTGTCTTCGTGAATTAGAACAAGATCATTGACTTCCAAATTCTTCTGAAACTTGACCCACTTTGAGCGCTGCTGTAATGTAAACAGGTATTCCTTATGCCAGCGTTTCCATATGCGTTGTGTAAATGACTTGACCTGCTGCCATCTCTTCAAACGGTTGGAAGGTATTTCGGAGATATCAGCTTCAGGTAAACAGACGAGAGGTCCACCACTAAGAAAGTGACCAGGGGTGAGGGCTTCTAACTCTCCAGGTTCCGAAGACAGTGGAGTGAGAGGTCTGCTGTTGAGAATAGCTTCCACTTGACAAAGCAGTGTGTTAAACTCTTCATAGGTCAATAAAGTGTCGCCAATGACACGTCGCAGATGATTCTTCACACTTTGAACTGCTCGTTCCCAGATGCCGCCAAAATGGGGAGCATGAGGAGGTATGAAGTGAAAAGTGATGTGCTGATCTTCCAAAAATCGTTGTGTAGGAGATTGCAACGCTATCTGCTGAAAACTTTCTTGTAGTTGACGAGAAGCACCAACAAAGTTCTTGCCATTGTCAGAATATATGTTGGAGACCATACCACGGCGAGAGATGAACCTTTTCAAAGCAGCAATAAAGGCATCGGAGGTCAAATCTGTGACCATTTCCAAGTGGACAGCCTTTGTAGACATACAGATAAAAAGACAGATGTACACTTTAATATTCTGAAGTCTTCTGAGGTTATGTAGCTTTACGGCAATAGGTCCAGCGTAATCGACAGCTGAAGAAGAGAAGGGTCTTGTGGGAGCAACTCGACTACTTGGTAAGTCACCCATGAATGGCGGGGTTAGCTTAGGTTTGGTCCTGTAACAACTTATACAACGAAATACTCTGGCTTTAATAGCACTTCGAGCTGACAGAATCCAATATGTTTGACTTATAAGTGACTGTAATTGTTGTGCACCACAATGTAAATATAATATATGATAGTAATCTATTATAAGTCTAGTCACAAAATGGCTTTTAGGCAACAAGATAGGATGTTTTGCGTTGAAGTTTATTGCAGCATTTTTCAGTCGACCACCAAGGCGTATATGTCCAGCTTCATCCAAAAATGGGGCAAGTTTCTGCAAATGATTAGAAGGAGGTTTCTTGTTTTGCAGGTTAATAATATCAGAAGCAAATGATTCTTGCTGTGTTAGCAGAATTACACGAGTAGTAGCTGCTTGAAGTTCCTTTAGAGTAGTAGGTATATTGGTTGATGTATCACCTAAGTTTTGTGACTTTGACTGTTGATTTGAGCAAATCTTCGAACTCATTTTATCCTTACAGCGATGAAAAAATCTTAGTATAAGTGCAACAATATGAATTAGCTTCGTCCAAGATGAGTATCTCGTCAAAATTTCACATGTTGGTGTGCTGGTAGTGACCAAAGCGTCTATCGCAGGAGGTTTTATTTCCGGTAGCGAGTCTGTAGGTAAAACTGAAAATGAAGACTGAGGCCATTGAGGTGGAGGAGTGTTCAGCCAAGAGGGACCTGTCCACCAAAGAGGGTGATTGATGAGCTGAGACGTCATAAGACCTCTGGAACCGCAGTCGGCAGGGTTTTGTTGTGAGGCAATGTGTGCCCAAATGATCGGAGTAGTAGTTTCCTGAATTTGGGAAACCCTATTTGCTACATAAGTTTTGAGCCTATAAGCTGGGGTTTTAATCCATGACAGCACAATTGTAGCATCGCACCAAGCATAAACTTGTTTGATTTCAAAATGCTTCAATAATTGAGAGCATACAAAATCTAATAGCTTCGAAAGCATGTGAGCACCACATAACTCTAGTCTAGGTAGAGATACACTTTTTAATGGTGCAACTCGAGACTTAGCCATTAGCAAATGGACGTTAACACTGTCACTAGAGTTAGTAACTCTTAAATATACAGAGGCGCAATAACCAGTTTCACTGGCATCACAGAATCCGTGTACCTGTAGTTGACTGCATGATTGAGTACTCAGATATCGAGGAATATATATCTGATCTACTAAGGTTAGTTCTTGGGTGAACTGACACCATTTCAGTTTTAACTCTGACGGGAGAGGATCATCCCACTGGATTCCTTTTGTCCAAATGAGTTGCATAAAGGCTTTGGCCCAAAAAATGATTGGAGTAAGAAAGCCTAGAGGATCATATAATCTAGCAATAGTGGATAACACTGAACGTTTAGTGAAAGGCGTTGTAGTTGAGTTAACTACATAAGCGAATGCATCAATGTCAGGAAGCCACTTTAGGCCTAGAACACTACACAGCGGCTGATCTTGGGAGCAGAATTCTGAAGGTGTCCCTCGGTGTTCTGACGGAATGGCGTTGAGGATGTGAGTGTTGTTTGAAGCCCATTTACGGAGCGAAAATCCACCTTTCTCCATTAAACTAATGACATCTTGCTGAAGGCGTAGTCCTTCTTCCAACGTTTCAGATCCAAGTAGTGCATCATCTACGTAGATTTGTCCTCGAAGGGCATCAGCTGCTAATGGGTGATTTGTACTTTCATCTTCAATGAGTTGTTGTACAACTCGGTTGGCTAAGAAAGGTGACGATGCCATGCCATAAGTTACGGTACACAATTTGAATACTTGCATTGGTTTAGTAGGATCGTCTCTCCAATAGATTAACTGTAGATTCCTATCTTCAGGATGCAGCCATATGTTACGAAACATTTGTCGAATGTCACATGTGAAGACAATACGATGTCGACGAAACCCAAGGATAATGCTAGGGATGTCATTGTGAAGTTTTGGTCCCGCATGCAGGATGCTGTTGAGAGAAATTCCTGACGAAGTGACAGAAGAGGCATTGAATACGACTCGTATTTTTCCTTCCTTAAACACTTCATGATGAGGCAGGAAGTGATGAACTGTGTCTGGAGGTAACAATGAACAAGGAACCATATGTCCAGAAGTTTCGTAATCTTCCATAAATTCGGTGTAGCTCTTCTTAAGTTCGGTATTGCGAGCAAGACGACATTCCAGGGATTTAAAAATACTGTAGGCCGACTTGGTAGAGTCGCCTAGAACTGAGGGGTTCTGTTTCAATGGCAGACGAACTTGGTATTTCCCACAGGGAAGACGAGAATGTGTATCCAAAAAATGTTCATTACACTTATTATCAGATAGGGATAGCTTCGAAGCATCTGGTACTACTTCCGCTGTCCAAAATCTTTGCACAGCACTGTGCAAGTCAAAATCAGATATGGTTAACAGATTCACTGTAGTATTGGCACTATTGCTTTCACTGTCAAACTGAACAGGAGCATGTCCTAGCAAAACGTAACCGAAGATGGTGCAAAGAGCAGTAGGCATATTTGGGCCTAAATGTATTGGTTTACCACTAAGGGTGTAAGAAAACAAATCTGCGCCAAGTAACATATCAACAGGAGAAGGAACGTCAAACGTTGGGTCGGCAAGGGCTAGACTGTGCATAATTTCCTTAACTTCTCTGGAAACACGGCATCTGGGCAAGTTACTAGTTATATTATCCAGAATAACCACAGGATGGTGCTTAGCAAGCACTCGGCCACTAATAGAGCTTATATTTACACGTACCAAGCCTTTAGAAGGAACAATGGTGGACGAGATACCAACGATGTTTCGATTTTCAGTAAGTTTGCAAGCTAGGCCTAGGTTACGAGCACAATTTTCTGTAATAAATGTTTGCTGAGCAGCACTATCCAATACAGCTCTTGCTACTATTGTTTTACTACCAGTGCTCAGATGAACTAGTGCAGTACCTAACAGCACAACATTACCAATGGCGTGGGACAAGCCGACCAAAGCTGCCTGTGGCTCCTTATCAGAATTTTCCAGAGAAGGATTATGTGTTTTGCCTGCAGAAACCTGCTTATCGCAGTCCTGTTTTGAATTATTGTTTTGTGAGCTCAAATGTAACAAAGTGTTGTGACGTCGCTTGCAAATTCTACAATTACGTGTTGAAGCACAGTTTCTTATGCTATGGTCTTTACTTAAACAGTTATTGCATAATGAGCTATTTCTAGCAGCAGTCAATCGTTTTTCAGGGGTAAGGCCTAGGAAGTCATCACATTTAAATATCAAGTGGCCATTTTTACGGCAATGATTACAAGTCTGAACGTTTGCAGAGAATAGAACAGTTTTAGCCTGTGAAGAAGTTGCCTGATAGGAAGTGGGCGGTTTTAGCCTAGAATTAGGCTTGGGATATGCAGAAACACTTTTGACTGAAGTTTGGGTCAAGTTTGCTGCTTCCAGCTGAGTACATTCCTTTTCGATGAAATCCAGAAATTCCTTGATTGAAGGAACCTGTTGCGGTTCATTTCGGCTATGCTCGAACCTTTTTCTAAAATCATGGTCGAATTTACGCAAAAGATGCAGAGTCAAAAAACAAGCTTTCCGTACATATGTCATGATTCAGAGCACGAAGCGCATTAACATTTTCTTGAAATGTTGAAGCAAACGATCTAAGTTGTTTAACAGAACAGCCATGCATTGGCGGCATATCCAAGATGTTGTTAACATGAATTGTGATGAGTAATCTAGAATTGTTATAACGTTGCATGAGTTGCTGCCAAGCAATATGGTAGTTGGCAGTCGTGATAGGTAGACTTTTGACTAAGTTTAAAGGCTCTCCGCTAAGACAGGACAAAAGATAAGTGAACTTTTCAACCTCTGTAATGCTACTATTTTTGTGCACTGAGTTTTCAAAAATGTTATGGAAAGCAATCCATTTTTCGGGTTGACCTGAAAAGGTTCCGAGAGCAAGTCTCGGTAACCGAACACCACAACCTCCAGAGTCATGTGAGGTTGGACCTATGCTACTCGAATGAGACTGATCGAGTTTAGGCTCAATAACCGGAGTGAGTGCAGCGCAAACGCTAAGAATTTTCAAATACAAATCATTGATATTTTCTTGAAGTTTAATGACCTCATCATCATCAATGTCTTCAGATAGTGGATCCGAATTGAATAGTTTGTTGAGCATTGCCTCAAATTCAGTATTTTTCTTATTAGCAGTTGTTTTAATAACCTTAATTTTTTCAATCTGAACATCTGAAAGATTATCAGGGCCTATTGTATGAAGCGCAGTGACTTGAGTGTCGAGCTGAGATAGACGAGCCTTAGTGAGTTCCGCTTGCTTGCGAAATGTAGTATACCGCAATGGAGGCATGATGAGTAAGTTAGTTCATGAAGTGCACAAGTTTAGGCCTACCTACTTATTAATTCAATAAGCCTATTTCACAGACTTAATGTAGTCTAAAATTCAGCAAAAAACCTTAAGTTAGCCTAACAATTAGTAAAACATAATAGGCTTACAGTAACTAACTATGGAGCCAGTAAAACATAAATAAAACTCTTCAAAAGAATCAATTGAGTTGTGAATAGGCTAGGCCTATGAAGAAGAGAACATCTACAACTGTGAACCTGTCAGCATAACTGTGTAGGCCTACTTAGCCTAACTATAAAATTGGTTTACAAGATAATCAATTCAGCTGAATATAAATCACAAAATAAAATATAGAAACCTCTTAACTTAATAGGCTATAGGGTATAGATTCAATCAGATTATACAATACTTCCGTTCTCTTTTTTCTCAGTTGTAGTTAGGCTAGGCAACTTGAGTTTATATTCCAACAGCTATATAACTTATGTTTGTTGTTACTAAGGCTTTGAATAGGTATTACTTGTATTTTCTCAAAAGAGGTATATAAAATAGGCTAGTTTGTAGTCAATGTCTAAAAAATATGCAAGCAGTCGTTTAATGAGTTGACTCATCAATTTGAATAAAGTTGAGACACAATGGCTCAAATAAATGTCTATTAATGTAGGCTAGTGAAATGAAATGAATATAATTAAAAGTTAGTCACTATTTATTCACACTGGAACTCAGTTTTAAATCACAACTTAAATCTTGAACACAAGTCACTTGCAAAACTTGACATGAAAATCGACATGAAAACTTTCATGTTTGAGATTGAAAGGAGAAAAGCACATGTTTTACATTACTATTCCATGGACTGAACACTGAGAATCCGGCTCGAAGGACCAAAAATGTTATGTTTTGGCTGTAATAACCATATACAAAAAGAAAGAGTTTATAAGTGGACTGTATAAATATTAACTGATGTTTGTTACCTTGATGTTGCATTGGTTTTCACTAGGCCTAATCCTCTTCATGTATTTTCCATTTAAAAATTTATTGTCCAGGGGCCCCTTTTTGTGGTCCTCTTCATATTGCATACTGGCAATTTAGTTAAATATATCTTGCTATGCTATTTTATATGTATCTTGCACTGCACTTGATATTAATTTTCACTATGAATTGATCTGATGCTTACTGGCATCAACATGGTTGTAGTAGCACAGTTAAAGTTAAAGTGAGAGAGAGATTGAACTGTACTGAATGATTTTTGGACTGCTTGCATTTACAGGACTGACAACTTAAAAAATGAAATTATCCTGACTATACCAACTTGGTATTATAAGAAATTAAATTAAATATTCTTTCTTGCTTACTAATAATAAATTAGTTATTTTGACAATATCTTTTGTCATGTTAAATAAAATATATAATAAAGTAGTAATTACATGACACTTTCCATGTAATCATAAATGATAAATCGCATTCTTGCATTTATTATAACGCAAACAACATATCTTGCACTTGATATATTTTGCAGTGAAAAATTTTAGGTTTACATTTTTTGTCCTAAGACGTTAGGTACTAGCCTGAGATTGTTTTTCACATTACTGCAGTCTAGACCTAGGGGTTATGGCATTATCACTTAGGTGATCCAATGTGATTTGACGGGATTTAAACCCGGGACCTCAGCAACCAAAATCTCGCGCTCTAGCACTGGACCAACTCACTCCCCTTATAATTTTACATCAATACGATTTTAAATTTTACAAATAGCATACTTTTGAAAAAAGTTTATCCTCTAGCATGTGTGGGAAGTATCATTGGAACATCATGTCCTAAAAGCTTTGAAGAAGAATTACAATTCATAGGTGTAATCGACAAGTGTGCAAGGTGTTTCATAAAATCAGCCGTGTTTTTGTCGTTTTGAATAAGGCCAAGTTATTTATATCTAAAATAGGTCTATTTTACCTTAGACCTATTACATAACATTTTTATAAGGACCGGTTTGGAACAATCTAAATATACAGTTATTTAATACAAAAATACAAAACGGTGGATATCTGGTTAACGAAGCGATTTAAAAAAAGGGTTTCAGTCTTGGTTCTCATTTTATTTTGAGAAATAGAATCATTTCCCAGAGTTTGGCTGTTTTATTAACCTGTATAAAGTATACAAGGATTATTAGGTATTAAGGTAAACAAACCACTATTATATTGACGATGTTCCAGAATGGACGAGTTCTTGTATTATTTCGTGATCATATGATATTCATAATACATGTTATATATAAAAATATAGCCGAGTTCAAACTATTAATACAAGTTGATGTTAATGTTTAGGAAGCTATATACTTTATCCGTGTTTCCTTTTGAGGCACTACAACTCGATTTGCTATTGGCATTGTTCTTCAAGTAATTTTATTGGTTTGTTACTACTAAAAGGGACGAGGACCCTTCTTGGAAGGGATTGTATTCCAGGCTCCAGCCAGGCCAATGTTGGTGTTTTGTTGGTGTGTTACTTCTGGAATGGAATATAACCTGGAGTTAGTTTTCCTTCAGGCTCTAGACCCCTGTTTACATCCTTTTGGCTTGTTATTCTTGAATTGTACATCAAACCTAAATCTTCATGCTCCATGCCGTATTGGTTTGGACACTACCTAATATTAGTTTTCCTCCATGCCTATATTGATGGTCTGTTGGTTTGTTTCAGTTCTACGCCTTGCTGGAGAACAACCACATAGCCAACACTACGCTGATGTACCGGAGTGTGACTGTGTTCGCACCAGCTAACGTCGCTTTCCAGAAGTTCCAAGGGAAAGTGGACGACTCCTTGGTCCTATACCACATGAGTAAGTGAACTTATACAACCTTCTCTGATTAACTGACAAACGATACGTGTGTTTCATGTTGGTAATAAGCTAGGTGAATCTCCTCCAATTTCAATACTGGTTGATACAGGTGTTATCATTTTAATACATTCGATGGAATATCCATATTTCAGTAGCGTATCTTTAGTCAATGAGGATTTAAAGTACTTGTTCGGATCAAACGCGTAAATAATCTAGATTTATATGGGTCCTGTGAATCACTCAACTGAAAAACAATAAATTATAAATTATTAATCCATATTTGCAAATCAGGTTTTTTACCTGTTTCATACCAATAATGAACTAGTTCTGTTACAGAAAATTAATTTAGTGTATTGATTCGTGATATTAGATATAACATCAAAGTTTTTGATATAACAAAATTTATATTCAAATTTAAAATGACACATCTTTAATTTGTCATCCTTAGATCACTTGAATACTTATCAAACCAATTTCGAACTATTATAACAAATTTATACATTTTTATACCAAACATATTTTGTTAGACACATTTTTAATTAGGCCTAAATAATTCAAGCTTATTTTTTTAAATAAGTAAAGTTGAGTTTAATACAAAGCATTTGCTTTTGATCTAATGTAAAGAAAAGAAAGATCGTCAACCACAATCGACCACAGCTTTAAACAAACAGTGCTTTGACCAGAGGCATCCCTTTGAAGTGTCGTTGAAGTGTTATGAGGGACATATTCATCTATTGGTGCATTTTCATTGGAAAGCTATTCAAAGTTTTTATAGTTTTATAACTTAGAGGTTTATATTTTTCAATAAATATAAATAGTTTCTTTGATGGTGCCCTTTAAGGAGATAAAATATCAAATACGTTCCACCAATTAAATATGTGTCATTATAATAAATATTTTTCTTCAATTCATATGGGTGAGTTAGGAGTCAAATTATGATTTACATAAAGCAAAAAATCGTTGAGTTGCAGAATATTTGGTTAAGCAATTGTTATTATCGTTAAACAAATCATAAATAAAATACCGTAATACCGTTTTTAACCATGAATACAACATACTCGCCGACAAAATTAAAAACGAGTTTCTTAAATAGGGAGTCCATAATCCTTAGTATACTTTTTAAGATTAAGGGTGTTTGGTCGAAAATTTGATCTTGGATTTTTTTATATTGTTCAATTATACTAAAAAAATAGAGATACAAATATATAAGAAACAAAAAAGTTTTTTTTCATATTTTGGTACCATTTTACTGAGAGAATGGATAGCTAGTGATTATTATCTATTATTATCTTCCTCACCTGGATGCCAATTTTGATGAGAATCGCATTTACCGTCCCCCCTGTGAATTGGTACCAAAATATAACAAATTTACTACTTTCAAGCTCCATACCTCCCTTAGTATTCAAAATTAAAAAAATTGCCTTATATATTTGTATCTCTAATTTTTTTGTATAATTAAACAATAAAAAATATCGAGATCAAATTTTCTACCAAAAACCCTTAAATGAGCGGTTTAAAACAATGCTTTGGTGCCTAGCCTAAACACTTGCAAAAATGAGAGGGAGTTCGTGTTAGAGGCCATATTTAAACTCTGGCAATTAAAAGTTTTAATCGTGTGAACGATTTGTGGTGAAAAATAGAATTTTCTTAGTTTGTATAAATTGGAGTTCATTGAGTATAGTAATTATCAGGTGAGTTTCAATTTGAAAACTAATTAGTGAGTATCAAGTAGTATTTGAAATATTTTATGCTTAGCCTACATGTACCCACTCTAGAGTTTTTATTTATACTCATTGCGGAGTTACAGCAAGACAACTACATCTCCTAAATAAAAAAAATGCAACCAGAAGTGTGTCAATTGCGGGCACCTGGAGCTATATTCTAGTGTCACTTTCCAGAGAGAACCCTCTGTACGAGTGCTTAAAGAGTGGATGTAAGGTTTTTCATAGACGTCTGCATGACTGCATTTGAATATCGCACACATCAACTGACGTAACATATTACATGCTCTTCCTCTGCTATATTGACTTCATCTTCTATAAATACATTTGATCTTCTATCTGAACGAGGAAATATATTACATTTTATCCCGTCTTTAATGCATTAAACGTTTGTTAAAACCTTGTAAAATCATTATACAAAATATTTTAAAAGAGGTTAATTAAGTAATTTGATATTAAAATGCTCAAAGCAGTTATTGTAGGCGTGTTTTTTCAATATTTAATTTAAATAAAGATTGTATTTTTTCTAGGCTTAGTACAAAACAGTATGATGGATCTAGCGGCTAGGATAGTTGACAAACTCGATACAGTATCACATACAGTTTTATAAACCATAAAATATAATATGAGATTGCCTTTTATAATGATAAGCCTTGTATAGTAGCCGAGCGAGAATTAATCAACCTTCTGAATTAAAGATATGTTTAAACGAATTGGAAAGTTTATCAAACAACTTGTTTTAATCGCAAACCACATATGACATGTGACAATAGCTTTCAAAGTGTTCAAAGTATGCTTAAAATGATTTCAATAAAAGGTTTCATTATACTACCTTCAAGGACCACTCAAAGCTCTATTGCCATCAAAGTTTGTTCAAAATCGATTTTACGTTAAGTTTAATAAAACAATGTAATATGTCAAGGTTTTATTTTATACACCATTTGATTCTAAAACATGAAAAGGGATTACATTGCACACTACAAATATTGAATTTTAGAGATTACAATGTTCTATGGAAAATTATTATCTTACATATTATTAAATATTATTAGGTGACACTTCTTATTTGGTATCCTGTGTGTTTAAATTAATTTAATAAATTTCAGTTTTTAGTCTGTATTTTATGATAAAAATATTGAAACATTAATTTTTGACATGGTTTTATAAAATTATTATTATTAGTTTGTAATAATAAAATGCAATAATATTGGGAATCATACATTTTTATGTTTGAAATTTTGTTACCATCCAAACAAATTAAGCATCACCGTGCAATGCTCGGTTCCAAGGTAGCCTATTGATTAAAAGTCACGTCGAGCTAAGTTTTACCCTACAAACATGTATTTTGTAGGATGCAACTATCTCGCTACCGGCTGAAAAGAGTTATTCAATTACAAACTACATTGATACATTCGTTATGTACCATAGCTTATCAATATATATCAATATATATACATACAGAGGGTCGTCCATAGCGCCACAACCTAACTGATTATAGTTTCAATTTTTTGGTCATAATTGAAAATTGTGTTATTTTAATTTATTGAATATACAAAAACTAAATTCTCTAAAACAAAAGCAAGTCTTAGTTTCAAGGAACAATCAACTTAATGCCTCATTTAGAGTAATAGTAAACTTAGGTATGTTAAACAATACTTAACTATCATGTCACTCAAGTATACATTACTGTAATTGGAGGTATCCGTTGGAAATAAATAAATAACAATTTTTATTACGTGTGATTCTAAACTAACTGCAAATGTAATAGCAAATTATTTGATTTTAATATTTCGATCCAGAGGCTAACACATCATGAAATTTTATTTTGCATGAATAATTTACCTCCACATTCATACTAAATAACATCAACTCTAAATCTGCGTGAAACTTCATATTTTTGAGTTCCAATTTAATATATTAACACCTAACCATCGTATTAAATCAACCAAATTAACAACTGCAAATTAAAATATTAATGAGGTATGAAATAATTTACATAAATGTTTGTTGGTTTTTACGAAACGGAATCAACACTAACCTACAATTCAGCGTTAAGAAGATTGTTATTAACTAATTTATCTAGTCATATTTACAGCTACATTTTACGTTTATAAGAGTGTATATTCCATTTAAAACATAATTTTTTGAAAATTTACATTGCTTGTTGAAATTATGTTGCCGAATATTGTGCTTATGTGCATTGTTTGCGACTTGATTAATTGATTTGATTTGATTGACTTGAGAATAATTTTGATTTAATTGATTTGAAAAAGGTAAGAGGAATCAGGGTTAGTACTGGAATTTTACATTCACAATAACAAAATTATTTTACAATAAATTAAATCTTTTTCAATAAATTGCTTGTTTGTGATTCAAAACCTTTGGTGAGTCGGTGGCGTGACGGACTTCGTATCCATGACAACGATGTCGTGGGTTCAGATCCTTAAACTAGTTTATCAGTACAATCTCTCTAGCCCTGCTGCTCACCCATTGCTTTGCTGGATACGTTCCATTCACAGACTCGATGCCTATGTGGCCAGGCAAATACAGGGTTCAAATAGAAACACAAAAGGAATCCAATATATAAATCTCTCTCTCTAAATATTCTATAAAACTGAAATAATAACAGAATATAAAACAACACAAAACGATTCAATTTATTAACGCTTATAATATATTCTATGTTTATGAAATAGTTTTGGAACATAAGAGCGTTACAAATACATACTGGGACAGACATAGATAAACATAAACAAATGATGTTACTGGCCCGTAAGTAACATTATTTAACATTGCTCAAATGGAACCGTTAGTTCATGTTCATGATCCATACCGATTTCTATTCTAATATTCGTGGTATCATTTATTTATATGTGTAATTATGTACGGAAAAATACGAAAGGGTGGAAAGTCTCAACGTCAACAATTGCCACAATATAAAATAAATATTAGCGTTTTTGCAACTATTTTGAGCCAAATTAATCATATGTTCGTGGAACGAGTCCAGCAATGCAAGGGATGAGCATGTCCAGTAAACAAAGTGAACAGTACCGATGAAACTTGATGTGTTTTCGTCCTGGTTCTCATTATTGTATTGGTTTCGGTAGTGTACTGTAACTCTTGCACTGCACGGGCTCACCCCTTGTTTTTCTGGATACGTTCCACATAAGGAACGTAAAAAATGGCGACTTCAGTTATGCTGATGAAATGTGCCTTTAATAGGTCTATTATACATATCCCAACGATAACTCTACGAGCACAATACATAATACACAATACACATGCTGTACAAAGCACCGCTAAACAACCGCATTGAGTGGTGGCAAGGTGAGCTGAGTGCACAACACCAAAGTCTTTCTGTGTATTTGTGTTTTCAACGTTTCCTATTGTTTTCTTATCCAGGGCTTTTGCTTTTCCAAGTGAGCTTAAAAACCTCCACCTCAAACAGTTTTGGTCTAATAAAAAATATGTTCTGTCGTTTATTCATTAGTTGCCTGAATAATTTTAAAGTACTGTTGGTTTAGTTATGTTGGTTTCTTGATGCAAATATTGTTGTACTCAAGTTTGGAAGCATCGACCTATCGTGTGGCAGGTTTTCGAGGAATACAATGTGGTAAAGGGCCCATTCCCACATTAATCAATTGTTGGTGTTTGCTCCTATGTAATTACAATGACAAAGGCAAGCAAGAAGTTTATTCGATACATTTCTAACAGAAGATGTTCTAACAGATCCTATTTCTTGATGTTACTGTTAAATCATTTTTTCTCGTTTTTCTTTTGATCACATATTACTTTAAATATGATTATACATGCTTAGTTTTGGGTGACTTCAACTGTATGAAACCTTACACATCTTAGTTAATTTTATAATTTAGTTTTTGTCAGAATAGGCCAGGCAACATAAGAACGGAGGTGAAGGAGAAATTCAATCCAATTATAACATTAAGTATTACAAACCCACATGATGCTGCAAAAATTTAGGGAACGATTCGGTTATTGTCTGAGTGAAATATGTCAAAGAAGGTGCAGTCTGAATAAAACATAAACAGAACACCTCTCTGAAATATTTGTTGATCACATGCAGGCTATCAGTCACTCTACCCCAGGGAGTGAGGCGCTTACTGAATAAATTACAAATAAACCTATTCCTTTAAGTGACAGGGGGTTTCTCAGTTCAACCTTTTAAGTTAAACATTTGTGGAATCGTTACATTTGTAGAAATGTTTTACCGGGACAAGCTGTGACGTATAAGTTTTTACAACTTTATACAGTGCTAAACAATTAAAATACTAACAATGCTACGCAAAAACCCACGTTAACTTGCATTATGGATTGGGATTAGCTTATTCTTAAACAAAACTTGACCATCGGACTTTTTTATTGAGTAACTAATGGATTCAGAGCATATAAAACATGAACAAACTACATGCTTAAATAGTATTATTAAATAATATAACATAACATTTATCGTATCATTTTTAGCAAATTTTCCATGTATAAGCTGTTTCCGTAGATCTCGTGGTAAGACCTGGACCCGGGACCGATTAACTTTTTCGTTTTCATGCCCCCAGTGGTCAAAAACACCATTCGTTCCAATTCATATACAGGGTGTATGTATACGAAACATTATTAAAACATATTGTTTTATATAATTAGTTGAAATAATTGGAAATACTGGAAACACTCACCACTGCTATACCCCCTCCCACCCCGAAACTGTGAATCCCACCTTGAATCTCTCCAGAGAACTCGTATAAAAGCGTTCTAAGAGGCACTTGAAAATAGTTGTTTGTTTTGTCACCATACACTCCAGAGTATTGCTGTGTCTGTTTATACCACTGGATGAATGTGTATAGATTTCAAGTAGTAAACTTCAACTGCGAGTATTGATTTCATGATGAGAACTGATATCAAGTTATATGAAAAGTCAACACTAAAATTTGAAGTCTTAAATGGTTTGAAGTCTGAGTAGGGAAATATTGATTAAATTGTTATACCTAATTGTGTGAATTAATAAAATACAATATTTAAATTGTCAATTGCTTGTTTTAAATTCAGAACTAAATACTTGAAAATACTTGAATACTAATTCCTTGAAATATGTAATCCCCATGAAATTCCTCTTGATTCACCACATAGCTCAGGTTTCCTAATCTATTTCGCATATTACATAACAAACGATATCCTTGCCTTAAAGCTAAGCAATTAATTAGGCTAATAGAGGATAAAGCATGTACTTTGTGAGGTGAATTATAAATCCCTTCCTCCACAACTTTTTTTATCTTCAAAGTTGTTGTCGTAAAACTTGCTAAGGATTGTCAATGGGAGTATGTAGCCTGGTGGCAATTATTGACGAATTACATAAAATCATAGATAATCAGTGAAAAGTTGAAGCTTTTTTCGAGAATCTGAGAAAACATCATTAAGGAGAAATTTAAAAAAGCAAACTGTAACTCGTGACTTACTTAAATAGCTTAATTATACTATAAAATATTACATTATTAAATAGTGTGACTTACTTACATTAAAATTAATCGATATCATAGTAATTTAATTAGCTTGGTATTTAATTGATTTATATCACAATTTAAAAGCGTAATTTATGTTTCAATTCTACAGAAGCAAAAATGAACAAAGTGAATCAAGTTTTCAGATCAAGGTTAAGGTAATTAGAGAATATTGTCTGGACAGATTTAATTAAATCTATGATCAAAGTATCTAAGATCTCACGATGAAGCTATTGAAGGGAGTATTGACTCTTGTCTTTATGTGAAGTGCTTGTAATACGACACCTTGATGAAGTAAAATTTAAGTATGCTAATTTTAATAGAATCCTGAATTTTTAAAAACATATTTTTATTTTATTTTTTATATTCATCCCAGCTGGCACATCAGTGTACTCGCAGTTAAGAACAGAACTTAGACTTACTTATTTTTAGTCCCAGCATGGGTTTTTGATTCACCTTCATACATAAATAGTATCAGTAAGGGATAATAAACTGTACAGGTGTCTTAGCTATACAACAAAATAACAATATTTTGTTGTTCCACTAAACATCAGTGGCTTTGGGTGCTTATGACATCGATTGAGACTATATAACAAAAAGACAACTATGTAGAAACTATGTGGGTACATTTTTTCCATTACTTTTATGGAAAAATTGAACAGAAAATACAATTTTAAAACCATCCAACCATTTAAAAGAAATAAATGTATAGGCAAAATTGAATACGGTTTTATTTAACGTTCTAAAAGCTTCGTAACTCAAATACCAATTGACATTAATTTGTTCTTGTATCCTACGTAGGCACATAAGGATTGTGAAAGGAATGGTTTACAACAAACTTTAAATGAACTTTCACAAGAAATCTGGAAGTTACTTTCTTTCCCAATTTGAGTGGTGAAACTTTGCCTTGGATAAATTTGTTCTGAAATGCTTGTTCAAAGGGCCGAAATTGGTAATTTAATAGCTCATTATTTCTAAGACAGAATATGACTATGTTTTTATGATCAAGTGAATGCTGTTAACCTTTAAGTTTACTTTCGTGAAACTTATGTTTTGAATTAAAATCCATGTTTTAGCCCCTGAGCTGTGATATAATTTAAAATGCATATTTACAGATTTACAGGCCACTTTCAATCCAAAACTTAATATCTCATACTAAAAAACATTTTTTTGAAATTATTTAACAGCCATTAATATAGATTGTGATAAAATGTCACAGGTTCTTCACAATTGATACACCTGGAATTCTTTATATGAGGCCTATTTGAGGTTTTTTTAGGCACATACGATGCTGAATAGAATAATTATTACTCAGGCTAATCAACAGTAGATTCATAAAATTCTTAGTATTTTAAATTTGAGTATTGCCAAACTAATTATTTTTCAAGGAGCCTAAATCCATTTCGCCTATTGGGTCTGATGATAATTGGAGTGTCCAATCGAAATCGATTACCACTTACCTTCTTTTATGTATATTTACCGTCTTGTTAGTAACAGCATTGAGTAAAGCTTAAATATACGTTTTAACTGTTGTAAGACGTTTATTTTATTTACTTTCCGTTAATTTAATTGTTTAGAAATTGAGACCCACGTTAAAATAAAGTTCAATACCAGAAGCAAAAATTCTATAGAAATACTTTTTGGTTGTGGAGGAGTAGGATGGAAAGAGCGAGAAGTTGAATGAGCTTATTTAAAAGTCTATTAGGTATGCGATTATTTAGACTATTTCTCATTAAATAAAACTTGTGGGTTTCACAAAAAAAGTGTTTTGAAACTTTTTTAAGCAAATCATGTGTTGTTTTAATTCATATTAATTTGTAATTAATTTTACCAAAAGGTATTTTCGCCAATAGTTTAGTTATTTTCCTACTATGGGTGCCCAGACCTCTGAGTCCTCTTGCTCTGTAGTTCTTGCTTGAAAGTGGATCCTGCTCTACACCATAAAATGAGCAATAAATAAATGGCTTATTTAAAGAACTTTGCTTTACTTTACTGTAGGCTCTAAACACTGAAAACAAAAATACAGCATATTTTTCTGTTTACAGCTAATTCTGCCCAAATGCTGCCTCAACTTGGCAATTCCGTATCTTCAGAGCTGGAGGGCAATCCTCCGTTGTGGATAACTCGGCAAAGAGATGGGAACAAAGAGGAAATATTTGTGAATAACGCTAAAGTACTGGTCTCTAGATCCAACCAGGTCCACAATAACCTTCAAGGGCGAAAACAGGTAAACACAGATTTCAATACCTACCAGCTTTCTTATACCTATTCAAATGTTACTAGGCATACCTATTATATTACAGGAATTCCTATTAATTACTAAGGTTAGATTAGAGAGGAAATACTATGGATACCCATTCCTAATGAACATTTTCTAAAACAAATACTCACACAGTTTTTACCAACTAGTTAAAAGCGTGAGCTCAAACAAAATATTCTCAACTTAGTTCAGCCAAAACCTTCATCTTATGTAGGTATTCATTACATAAAAAATTATTAGCAAAGCTATTAACTAATGCTTAAAATCTGCAAAAGATTCTTCATGAACGAAGATAGCGGTAGCAGTGAGGGGGCGAAGAGCTTTAGAAGTAGATTTTAGCTTAATTTCACGCTTGTTTCATATTAAATTGTATGTCTAATTTTAATTGCTCATACTGTATATTTGATAAATACTTGTAATTTTATTCATCAAATTTTATTATTCAGTGGCTTATTTAATCGGGCTACCCGTGCAGAAAAAGATAAACAGTTTGACATTTTTACTTTTCTTGAAAGTCAACCCTCAAAATGATAGTCGTAGGTGAAATTCTACCTTGTATTGAACATTGTTTCCTACACAAGTATTTTCTTGCCAAAGTTCTTGCCGAGTGGTCGGAAGGTCAGACATGTGTGGAATTTTTGAGAATCCAATTAATCTGTAGAAACACAATACCCTGCAATGATGTCGACAACTTTTCTTGTTAACAAACTTTTATACTTTTATGGACTTCGCTTTGTAGAGAAATCTATTAAAATTGAAAAAAAGCATTCCATACTCGGTTTTATTTATAAAAAAAAATAATATATATTTCAGGTCCATGAGAATGAGAAAACAAAGTTCTAATCTCATGAAACAAAATTTGCAAACATATTGGTGACAAATTCATACACTCTTAAATTTAGTGTACTGGTTTTATTTATTTATTTAAGTTTTTATAGTAAATATGTTAATGTCTAAATGTTGAATTTTTCAATTAATTTTAAATGTCTTTTAAGTGTCAATAAATTGTTTGATTGATTTATTTATTGTCTTAAAATAAGCAATGAAACACGTGTCCTTTCATGCCAATACAAATATAGTGTGAAAAGCTTAATCTTAAGGCATACTACAAATTTTATAGTCAATATTGTATTCTACAAATAACTATATCAAATACTCGTTTTATGGTTATAAACTACAAATCGATTATAAAAGCTAAAACCGGATTTCCAGATCCTCCGATATTGGTAGGCTACAATTTTTCACAAAAACTTGGATCCACTCAAATATTAATCCTCTTTCAGTTTGCTTCACTGACTGTCTATTCAATCATTTTGCTGAAAATGTATTTTACTATCTATTTCCATTTCAATATCCATCTATAAATATTATATTACTGTCCTTTTGTACTCAAAATGTTAGTATTAGTGTTATATACAAAAAAATACCCGTAATAAATGTGAAAAGTTGTCCATAGAATATATCTTTTTATATATGTAATGATAAAATTATTTATCATAGGGAATTTAATTAAATAGACGCTAATATACAAACAAGAACATTTTAAATGGACACAAAGTTGCAAGTGACAATATCAGAATTATTAGTGGGCAACACTGATGAGCTTAGTGAAGAGAGTAAGTCAGTAATTACTTAAGGGGAGAAAATCTTATCAATTTGATAATTTTATTTTATTTTTTATTGATTATTGTAGCTATTTGCCTGCTATTTAAAATAAAATGTAACATATGAGGTAAATTTAACATTTATTACATAAGAGACATTTTTTTTTTAGAAGATGCATGCACATTATAAGGATTTTCATGAGTAATATAACCTACTTTAGTTATTATTCTACAATTTCACTCTGATATATTATATTGGTTGTAAATTATAGGATTATTAGTAGTACCTTTTCATTATTTTAAATATTTAACTACCATAAAAAATATTTTTATTCATAGTTATTTATTGTTATCTAGTCAGTTTTCTTCAGTTTATTTATTGTAAAAGAATGTGTCTAAGATGCTTTTTATCACTCTTAAAGATTATAAAATAATACAAAAGATTGTCAATTTCCTGGTTGTAAAAACAAACAAACTTGTGTTAAAAGGATTATTGTAGAAGCTAAATCCAACTCAGGCTGAAACTTTACCAATATTTTCACATTAAAACATTTCTGCAGCGTGAATGTTGGATTAAAACTCAAACTTTCTTGCAAGTAATGGTTTAATTGTGGTTGAGCTTTGACTTGGAGATATATTGTAACTGGAGCACATCTGTGTTGAATTCTTGTGTCAAAAGATTTCCCTATATTACTTGTGAATCAAAGATCCTAAATTAAACTATTGTCTCTTACTTCTCTAATGTTTAAATTTAAAGTTGATGTGGAATTATTTTTATCAAGATTGTGCGGTTTTTTCAAGAGAGTGGAATTATTTTTTTAAGTTGTTTTATTATCGTTAGGAACAATAACTTAAAATATTGTTGAATGGTCTCTAAATAATTAACTAAAAAAAACCTTACACAATCAAGGAAAAGTTATCGTAGAAATGTTTTCCTCAACTAATTAACTTTAAAATTGGGATTTTTATTGTTATTTATGCTCATGCATTTTATCTTTTGAACAAGGAAGAACTTTCTTAATTTTTAGACTGTTTTCCATTTGCTTGTACAAGTTGTTATTCATAATTATCTATTAAAAACTCTCATACTTCCAAGGACGAGTGGTTTTTGTTTTGATTAATAGAGAAAATTTTCCAAAAATGATTAGATTTGTACTTAATAGATGAGCATTAAAAAGCATTCAGGAAACAGAATATATGATTAAAGTATATATTGATAAAGTAAAATATAGCAGTGGTTAAGTTTTAGGTGATAATTACACATTACAGTACTAACCAAGTAAGAGGATGATATTTATGCAAGTAATTTATCACCCAACTATCAAAACATATCCAATTATTTTACAGACATACTGAAGTAAAATGTGCCTTTCAACACCTTTTGATACATTTATAAAAATTTACAAGAAGATATAAAGTACTTATACCTTATACTAATAATAAAGTGCAAATTATAGTCATACAAAAACAATATTTTATACTTTAGCGGTATTTTAATTTTTCACTTTTTTGTGGAGCATATACCACTATCTTTTTATAGGTCCGAATTGTTACATATGACGAAGAAATAATTTCTGGTTTCAATATGTACACTGACTTTTTTTTATCAGCACATCACTTTTATTGTTCTTCCAGGTTCTTCACATTATTGATGATGTGTTAGAGCCAGTTAGATCAACCAATCCTGATCCACCAGTGTACAATCCAGACGCATGGGCTTTCTTAAACCAATCAGAAAACCTAGACCTAGGATCTCACCGAGTTAGGTATGAAATGATTTGATTAATACTCACTTTTAATTATAATAAACACTAAAAGTTATTAGATCATAAGTGGTCTCATTCAACCATCCAACCAAACACAAGTTCTATGGAACATCAGTTGCATAGATTAATCATCAAAACTAAGCGTGAATGATGTCAGCTGATTTCTTATTGTAGCAGTCATCTTTGGAAAACCCTATTATATAACACAATTCCATTTGAAACTGGTTGCTTTGGGGTGAACCATGCTGTGAAGAGACTACGGTATAAAACAGAGAATATTACAACTTAACCACACATTTACAGTACCTATATTATATTTGACATTTAATCTCTAGTTAAAGAAACACAATCTAGAGTCTATTTGTCTGAGTCAGTTTTAAGATATAATCTTGTCATAATTGTCCCGAAGTACCTATACAAGTAAAAGTAGTTGTGACAAGCATACAGTCCTCTGAAATCCAAGTAAATGACAGAGGACTGACAACACAAAGAAAGTACCTAATTAATACAGTTGAATTGGATCGTTTGTGTCAAACCAGCTTTACTATGAGAAGTACATTTATCATTGTACTCTACAAGAGAACCGAATAAAATAAGTCGCTCTATGGTATGTGTGTTAGTTGAAATTAATACCTCTTCATCATTCTCATATTCTCTGGAAAAATAAATATTTAGCGTTAACTATCTCAATAAAAAAATTATAAATCGAAGATTAAAAAAAACCTTAACTCTAAAATTTAGATTTTTTTTCTAACAGAAAAGTATGTTTTAACTATAACGAAAAGGTAAAACATACTTTTCTGCTAGACTACTTACCACTACTTACCAAGATACAAATTTGTGTATACCTTTCTCTTCTAATTTCGAAAAGCTTTAACTCTTCTCCCTCCCATTCTCTAGGTCTTTCAGGCAAAGGGTCCATCTGATGAGGAAGGCTGATATTTTCAGAGCAGAAGGGAGGTATACATTCTTCATCCCAGTTGATGAAGGCTTCCAGGTAAGCAGAATAATTTACCTAACATAAAATAGATAAAACAGTAAACACATTTTCCTCTTAATCATTCACCTCAGGGCAGAGAGTTTGGGCTGGTTACGATTTTGCAATCAGACAGACTGCCCTTGAACTTTTAACAAGTAGAGTTTTTCACAGACTTAATGTAATTTCCATATGTTGTCTGTCACCTTGCTATTAAAGTACAAATAAGCCAAATAAAATACTGCATTAGGTCAATATAAATCCTATTGTGACCAAGCATAATTTGTTTGAATAGTCTTACATTCAATCTGATGGTCAAAGTAAGTAGCATGAAGTTAATCATAACCATGTCAACTAGAAAGCTGTATCAGAACGGTTTACTCTTGACTCACCCAATAAATTCTAAGATCAGCCTGATGGGATGTTTTAATTAATGCTTTTACCGGAACCGTTATAAAAAAGGAATTGTACACCTGGAATGTAACATTGCCCTCTTGGTATCTTAAAACGGTTTTACAATATTTACACAACCAAATAGATATATTATTTACTTCTGTTTACAAACAGAAACTGAGGTTCCTTTTCTTGTGATATTTTCATCTCATTGACTATCTTTCAGCCACCACCCAGACCTGAGAAAATTGACGAGAAAGTGATTGACGGACATGTGATTCCCCGAGAAGTGTTATTTACCAGTGCAGCCAGAGAAGATGTCGAGCATGAAACATTAGCTTTCACTGACATGCTCAAAGTGACCATTTCATTCAAAACTGAGACCAGCCTCAAAGGAAGCAAGAGTAAGGGTGTTGCAATTTATTTCCTTTTGCCCTTTACATACAAGAGAAGGCAATAGTTCCTTTTAAGCCAACTATTTTATTACATTTTTTAGGTCAAAATTTTATGGACATGGTTAAAGAAGGTATAAAATACACTTTTATCATTGACCATTTTTTATGTTAAAGTAGAGTTTATTATTATCTGACTGTAAAGTATGTAGCACACTAAAACAAAAAGTAAGTACAGAAAAATGCAGGTTTTCAAGTCTGATGCATATTTTCAAAGAACAGTCAGGGCCCTTAAAAGTGGTATTTTCGATGGCAACTCCCTACTACTGCTAGGGTGCTCGGTCATACCAAACAGAAACAGCATACCTGGTTCACAAGTGGGGTAGGATAATGGGGAAGGTCGATATTTTACTGTATTAGATTATGGTCATTGAAGACATTTACATCTATTACAAATGTATTTGAATAGTAAAAAAAATGGTGCTTTTGTGCTCACAATAATTACTAATTATCAAAGAGTTTAAGTCTCTTAATGAAGATCAGATAAATTAAACATTTTTATCTACAAATTATCCAATATAGGTGATTTATTCTTACCCTAATACACAATGTAAAATTGCCGTGTAGATGACCTAATTCTGTTGATGATAGCTACTATTTATACAGTATACTTACTTACATGTGGGGTATGGGCATCCCATCTATTCCATGAGTTATACACATCATAACAGTTTTTGTTAGCTTGCGAGGGGAATTAATTTGATTGTGAAGGTGTTGAGTAACTCAACTTTTATATTTTTTTACAATGAAAGTTTGTTTTGCTTTGTCAGCTAGTTTATTTTTGGAGGTTTTCAAAGTGTGCAAGAGCTTTAAAATCATATTTATATCATAGAAACTACCATCTACAAACATATCAGCCACTCAAGCTTCAATTGTACGTTGTTGAGCTAAACTCAGGATAAAAAATATTTTCATATCATAATGACAAGTGGGATTGTTTCTGAGCACTGTAATTTTTTAACTAATCATAAAGGATAACAAACTGTGCATTTTTAAGGTAATTCAGCTTGTTCTCCATAATTTTCAAACTTTTATGTATTTTGCACAATTATCCAGTCTAGTTTTTTTGGTGCACCTAAATAAACAAAAATATCCGCTTTCAATAAACTTATTGAATAAAAAATTGACTGAAAACACATACTGTATGTAACATGACTGTTTTAGCGTACGTTAAGAGTCACACGATTCTGGGAGATGGGAATCATGCTGAAGGTGTTGTCTTAGCAGAGATAGTCAAAGCCAACATTCCAGTCAAGAACGGAGTTGTCCACCTTATACACCGTCCATTGATGGTTGTTGACACTACAGTCACCCAATTCTTGGAGGTATTTCTTATATCAAATACATTTTTTATTTTAAAGTTACTGTAGTTGTATTTCACATAACTTAAATTTTTAAATAACTTCCTGATCAGATCAGCATTGTACGTGTTATTAAATTTACGGAAAGTAAATCACCACTTACCATCCTTTATGTATATTTACTTTCTTGTGAGTAACAGTATAAGCATAAATATATGTTTTATTTTAAATGTTATAAGACATAAGACGTTTATTTTATTTACTTTCTGTGCTTAATTTTTTTTATTGCACCTTTCAATTTAAACCAATAGTAAATACAGAGTAATAAATTACCACCTCAGACTAAAAGTTTGTTTAATTTAAACTTTTGGTTTACATTTAATCACTAAAATCTTCGGTCTCAGGTATAAAATGTAACCTAATGTAAATGTCTATGTGTGAGGGTTGACAAACAACTAAGTTGGGTCCCATGTACAAAAATTTTGCTTTAGGTTGAATAGGCTTATATTTTCATTTAGAGAAATAAAGATTGTTTTACATTTTGATAGAACATGGAATGTTAATTTTAAGGTAATTTACTTTGTGCTACTTTAGGAATAGGAATAATGACCATACATTAAGAGAGGAATTTAACAAAATCAATTCCAGAAACAAAATTAAATTTGATATTTTCCATGTTATGATAGATAATAGTAAGAAGGGTTTAAAGTGATAAAAACTAAGCAGAATAATTATTTAACATAAAATTATGTTACAGTGTTTTAACCCTGCTTGTTGCTATTTAGACCCTTCAACAGTAAAACTCGGCAAGAACTAGTAGCACTTGGTTATAAATATTTCCAATTATATTTTATACAGTCACCAAAATTACTTTGTGCCATATATTTTGCTAGCATCAGGTTTAATTCAAAAGTTTCTAAATTTCAAGATTTCTTCAGGGAAATGTTATTAGCCATGTAATGTAATAAACTACCAGTTTTAGTTAGCAAACCCCTGACATTCAGTAATGACTTACCATTTTAAATCTTTTAATATCAGATGGTCATCGAAAAAGCACAATATTATTTGTCATTAAATGAATATTCTCCTCCGATGTCTATTATTCTCTTGCAAATATAATGATTACAAAAGTATTACACCTGGTTAAAATATAATATACTTCTTAAGATATCACAATTATTGTAAAATTTATATTACTAAATTTACTGGATCAGATTATGAGTACAACCCATAGCAAACCCCCCCCCCCCCTCATGCTGACCCACAAGCTGGGTCTCTGGCCCTATTTAACAAATCGCATCATCAGACCCTAACTATAGTAAAGTGAAGCGGTGCCCTATAGAATATTAAGTGACCAATGTTCCAGCTTAAATATAAATTATACATGATGTCAATTTGAGCCCTAGATTGGTAAGTATACTGATACGGGTAGAGATAACAGATGAATTCTTTTGTCATTGCTACAATTGGTTTCACCACCGTGTATTCAAATATCAATAGCTGTTGTTTTCTAAAAAAGAAATGCAGATAAAATCTTTTGAGTTGGAAAAATGTACTTATATTTTTCAACTCTGTCTTTTATGGTAAACAATTTTAGTTTGGATCTTTGATTCAGAAGGACTAAGCTAGTACAGTGTAAGTGGTTGCTTAATTGATATTCTTACAAATTTGTTTCTGTTTCATTGCTCCTGCCTTCTTCGTGGTGCAGTCATTCAAGGTGAGTTTAGTTTAATGTTTTCACATTTAATAGAATTTTATTATCACTGTGTAGTTTTTCTTTGTGTTTTTTGGGGTTCAAGGGTCTAGTTCTTGTTGTTATAATACAATTAGTACAAAACAATATTTTGCTGGTGTTATAATAGACACTGTTACATAAATGTAATTGTTTTTTTTTTAATGACTCACGGTAGTCTTTTTTGTGTGAATTATTTTAAATATCTTTTTCAATCACAAATGGTGTGCATATTAGTTTTTTTTTGTTGAAGAATAGCATGTGCATGTTCTGTTTTTAGATATTTTTTGTGTTATAATGTAGCAAATCACCACATAAACCCCATCAATTGTCTCAGCCTGTTGACTGAATTTCAATGAAGTACAGGATAACAGTAGTGTTCCCTTTGTTTCAAATCCGTATTGTTTTACTTGCATGACTTACTTATAAGTTGTATGATTTTAATTAGTACATCACTCTTTCTGCAATCCAGTCACAACATTTCTATCTGGAATTGATAGTCAACAACACAGACAAAATTTTAAAAATATTTGACCATCTACCATATTTATTTGTATTACATTTTTCACATTAATCTGGCTACATAAATCATTATAGATTATACTTTATACAGACAATACAAGAGTTGAACAGTGCTACGTTAACAACATTGCAATGGTCAACTTTGTATTTATGTTAAACATCCAATTTGTACATTTTAGTTATTTTTTTTTTTACTCTACTTATCTGGTTTTGATTAAATATGTAGTTTAATATTACAAGGGCCACTTAAGTAAATAAGGGCTCAGTGGGCCCGGACCCAGGGGGGCCAAAGGTTTTGGGTTTGTTGGCAAGGAGGAGAAAATACTCTCTCAAGGGGAGGGTCGCAAATGTCTCTCAGGCCCATAACACGTCACATGCATACCATGCATACCGTAGGCCTAGTATTACCAAGAAGTACCTATTATTTTAGTATCTATTAATATATGTTTGAAGTTATTGAAAATTTGTTGTGTTACATAATTTTGTCCATCAGTTTAATTATATTCATAAATGTATGTTGCAGCTATTGTTTCATTTAATTAATTGATTTTAACCATTTACACATTTTATAGCACGGTACTTTCCTTCATTGAATTTGTACTGTTTTAAGGGAGTGTTATCTTGAAAAAATCATGCGATGTAAATAGTCAATAGTCAATAGTCATTTTTTCCATCTTTAAACAATACAATATAGTGATTGATTTCGTCAAATGTGGTTTACTCTTTCTTTTTCATATTAACTAATTCATATTAAAATAGTATGATTTGTATTAAAACATTGTAACATATATTTCTTATTCCCAAAAAGGAGGACAAAAGTCATATTTGACACCATTAGACTTGCTCATTATTTCATTATTTACATAATAAGTCCATATGGGGTAGAATATTACTTTTACTTCAATAACAAATCCTGAAAACTGTTGAAAACAAATGATTTATGGACAAATGACATGTCCATCCAATCTATGGGAGCACCTTATTCAGTCCTCTATTAGTAGTCATTGTTTATCCAAGTGTTTTAGGTCAATATTTGTAGACACTGCCCTATTAAAAAACCAATTTAAAAGTCCCACTGAATTAGGGTTAATTTGATTAGCAAGAGGTGTATTTATGATAAACTTTGCACCCTCCACCCCTAGTGACTAAGCCACTAAGCTCAATGACTTGAAACTTGCTTAGTTTCACAGCCCAAAAATACCATTGGGATAGCATCACTATTTCTAAAAGTGATAAATCCTGGTCTTTGGGTCTCAAAGAACGAAGACAAAATAATTATTGGGGATGAAGACAATTATTATGTAGTTGCCGATGGTTCGTGGTACTCTATGAAGTATTCCCATTTTCAAGGCACTAAGATGCAAAGGCTGCATCATGACACCCAGGTCAGTGATACGATTTTACCACAATAAACATATCCAATGCTGACTTTCATTTCCAGATTACTGAAGGCTATGTGCGTAATGCAATGAGTAAGAGTTAAGTATGGAAATGGGTTTTGGAGTCTAAAAATGGTCGTGAAATCTTTTTTCCTTTGTGGTCTTCTGTGACAAGTCTGGGTACCCAATGAACATTTTCACGGCCAACTCCTTAGCCTATATCTGCACTTTCCCCGCTATCATTGCATCAGAGTCATAAATTCCAGTTATATGGCGATGAATATAGGCATCGGGTATGTTTTTTGTAATCGAAAACTTATCACTGACTCAAACTTCAATTTGAACTTCTCAAATTTTCTAAATTTTTAAATTTTCAATTTAAAATATCTCATACGCGGATTCGATACCGTAGTTTAAAATAATTTAAAAACACACAGCGAAGCGTACATAACAGCTGCAGAGCTGTAAATGGTGTTATTCTGTTCACAAATGATGCCAGTAAGTGGCAAGGAGATCGTTGTGGCGTAAATGTACAAGCTAACTACGGATTAATGCGCAAAAACGTCCCTTACTTAAAAAACCTCCCTGGTAATAAAAACTTTATTGTTAAATTGCATAATTAATTTGATTACTGAACCTATACTTTTATATTGCCCCTCAAAACGCCGTTTTAGTGTTCGAGAACTGAGATAGCTGGAAGATCATAGGTGTCTTGCCTTTGCTTAGCACAATCTGAAGGATATGTGTAGCTCTCCTATGACAAAAACTGAAATGTTATCTATTTATATACAGTGGTATGCAGTACTAGTTAAAAGTTATACACTTAGCATATTTTTGTTATTTTTGAAATTGTATTTTAGTATGATGTTACTAAAATCAAAACCCATCCTTCTGGGTACTTTTAGACTGCATAGATGAGTGATTATCTGTTCTTCTAAAAAAAAAATAACTAAAACAATCAAGCAGTCTTCTAGAGAGTTTAAATACTGATTCTTTAGAATCTTACTCTTTGGGCTGTAGTGTAATCAGGGAATTCTAGTCTACAATTATGATGATAAGTCATAAATATTTGAAAAAATCCTGATTTTGATTTCTCCCGGGGCCCAAGTTGCAGTCTGTTTTAGTTATCCTCACATTAATTAATTATTAAAGTAATACTGCGTATAAAAGATACAAGGATATGAAATAAGCATGTTTTCATATTAAGAAAAAATGAGCATGGATAGGAATTCCTCACTCTATAGAGGGTGTTGAGGATGTTTACAGATTTCGGACTCGCATGGCTCTTGGCGGCCGTGTGGTTCAATGTAGATCTAACATTCTAATACAAGGACGCAGCTGATTCAACATTTGTTTACCTACATTTATTTTTTGTATCTCATGGTATTTAGGTTGATGTTTTCCACCACACTAGCCACCAGATCACTGTGTTTTTTTTCTATCTGTCACTGATGTATTTAATGTTTCAACCAGATTTTAGAGGTACAAGTTTGCATCCTTTCCTCATTTTACTGAAATGTTTATACTAGTTATAAAATTACTGTCAATTAAAAAGCCATAATGTTACAGTCACTTGTCATAATATTATAAGAACCACAATTTGCAAAAGTTTTGAGTATAGATTTATTATTAGGAGCAATTAATACTTATCTCACACATTATTTGGTGGATATAAATGCTATACATATTTGGATATTGAATACGCAATGGGTTCAGTAAATGTTGTAGGTAGAAATATTTTGTTTTTAAATTAACTTTTAAATATTTGTATGAAGATGAAATGTGTATTCTAATGCTTGGTGCATCACATAAGACATTACATTAATGTCCTGTCTAATCTCACACTGTTATTATCTTTAATCCCTTATTCACCCTCTTAAAATTTCAATATAGTTTCAAAAATATGAATAAACCTCAAAATCTCCTCTAATACAAGGCTGCAGCATTTGCGTGTGGCAGTCGCAGCCATGGTAATAATAGTAGGCCTAATAAAACACATGTAATATGTATACATTAAACATTGCACAGACACTCCATTATGAATCAGTGCAAACAGCTGTTTCAGTATGCCGGGTCTGTGGCGGATGCCATGATTAAATGAATAAATATTTATTCAGGCTTGAAAAAATAAATTATTGGATGAATGAACTTGATTGTTGTGATAGAAATTGGCAAACATGTTCAGCTGTGGTTAAAACAAAAATTTTATTTTGGATAAAGCTAATAATAATTATACCATATAGAGGTTTAATGTAACTTGGTAGTAAGTAGACTGTACTACCAAAACAAAGATGTTAGTTCGCATCCCAGTATTGTCACAAAATGTTTATCATTACAACTCATTTGTGTGGTCTGAGGCCCTTATAGGGGATAAAGTCAATGTTAAAAAGCTGTTAAACTCTTAAAATAAAAATAAAATTGACAAGTAATTTCTTAAAAGTATATTTACTGTTATGAAATTACTTGTAATTTTTTTAAAATATAAACTAACGCATTTTTTAAGAACATTTTAAACATTTTCATTCATGTAATGAAAAAGTAACATCATAATTAGAATAAAACGAGTTAGAATACATCAAAGACTTTCCTACATCTGCAAGTAAATTATCTCATTGCAATACCTGTAAACAGTACGCAAAATAGCTCATTGCTGCTCTAGAGCGGGAATGGTTCATTCCCGCTCGATAAATCAGCTGATTTCCCAGTTGTCATTTCTAGACCAATCATAGCCGCGTAACCGGTACATTAGTTAACAACCGTAATTAATAACATAACCTAAATGACATTTGATGTACATCTAAAAAGTTAATCTGTTTGTTTTATAAGTTAATTTTGGAGTCAGGAAAAATCTTGTGTATTACAAGCACAAAAAAAAAATCTAAATCATCATTAGAGTCATTGCAGCTCTTACAATGTATGGCCACACGAAGCTTAGCGGTAATTAAAAACTTCACGCTCTTAAAACACAAATAGCTATTTTCAACACTACTAGCTATATTTTCACTCACACCTTACATTTTCAAAGTGAAAGACATCTATTATTTCATCCATATGATTAATTAAATAACCAAAAGGCACAAAGCCCCAAAAGGTTGAACAAACTTTGATTTGTGTAAAAAAAAAATAAAACTGTTATACAATATCCAAGCCTGGTTAAATTAAAACAAATAAATTGATAACTCGAGGAACAAAATATAAACACTTACATATTACTATGTGTTTAAAAAATAATAAGTGCAAACTAATACCTCTAAATGACCGCAGGCCTCACATGTTTCTCATGGTTCTTTCTCTATGTTTTCTATGTGCTTTTCGCATGTGGCATGGGGGTCTTCAGGGATTTGTAAGTACCTACACACTTTTCACTTGCTTTTCATTTCCTCACAAGTTTTATTTAATGTATAACTCTATGACTTTCTTACCTTCCCTATTTGTGTTTCAACCTAAACCCTCCTTAAGTAGATCTATTGGTAGCCTACCCACTACCCATAGTAGTGATATGCAAATCATACTTAACACTCACATTCTTTGGAACTAGAGGTGGCTTTTTGGTCCTAATTGGTATTGCTCTTTTATGGTACAGATTGCAATTATTTGGCTAAATGTTATGTAGACTATCCATAAAATTTATATTGCCTTAACAAAATCAACAACTCATCACTGTAAAATAAACTTTAAACCTCTGGGGCGAACAAATAAACCAATGTCTTCTGCCATGTTTTCAGAGCCCAAAAAGGTTATTGTTTATTTATTATTAATTTAATTTACTATTTATTATTAATTTTAATAACTAATTTATTTATTAAGTTTATCATTTAATTTCATAGTATAAGAGTCAGCTTCTAAGTTCACTAAAGCACAATGTATGATAGTAACTACGTCACAATGTACGATGTAGGTATACTACTTTACTCTATATGTCTATTTGGTCTAATTGGATGCTTGAATTAATAGTTTCTTCCTTTATTAAATCTATTTCAGAGTTTAAATTAAAATTTCCATCAGTCGCTCACATCAGAAATATTTTCCTTATGTTGTAGAGGAGAAAGAAATAACAATATGTTTAATTAATTCTGATATGGATTATTAACTAAAAAATATGAGCAATTGCACGACCAAAATATATTTAGGAATAGAAAACCATTCTTACTCATCATTTTAAATTTTCTTTCAACCTCAGGGATGGTTTATTTTTTTAAGTGAAAATGAATGCTTAATTTTGTAGTTTAGTTGATTGCCTACAGTAGTCTAGTGTAATGTTAATGGTAGTAGGAATTTAGAATGTTTTATGAGTTTTGAATGTTTTATTACATATAATATTTTTTAAATTAATGTTTAACCATAAACCGATACGACTGAAAATTTAGTTACATTTCTTAGAGTTGATTGCATGCCAAATACTGTTTAAATATATTTGTGAAGAGTAAAAGTAGAAACATTGTTATTGTTATTAATTAAAAATTGTTGATTAATACAATACTCTTCATTTAATATATCCCTGTATTGTTAACATATTCCACTTGATCATTACAGTAACCAAATTTGGCAAATTAAAGGGTATATATATCTTAATTCTGTTACATATTGTAGCTGTTTTTCCAAAGTATTGTTTCTTTTCAACATTCAATTCTTATATTTCCATGAAGAAATTCCCTCCTACAGAAATACCTCTAAAATTGTAACAAAATTGTTTTATAATAATTTATAATGTTTATGTCAATGGGGGAGGGGGGGTCATAAGAAATTTAAAGGTAGATGTTACAGTAGCAATACTTTGATAAATACAGTACCGTGGTATATTTTGCAATGTTTATTCCTTAAAGAAACTATTATGTAACGTGTGTATAGGTAAGCTTTTTAAACTATAAAAGCAAGATAAATCAACTTATAACGTACAACAGTAATTGATATGCTCATTAACACTTCTCGTATAAAAAGTTATTTAGGTTTCATGGACGTCCATCAATATTTTCAAGGGGGTCCCAAGCCCCCCCAATGTGGAGACCCTATGTTAACTAAATTTTTAAAACTTTTTAACTTATGCAAAAAAAGCAATTCATTTACAATACAATACTTTATGTATTGTATTGTAAATGACTTGCTTTTTTTGCAATTTAGAAATATGCTAATTTAGTTACAAAATATGTTGTATCAACCATTTAAAAAATAAATTTAACAATTTTCAAGGACCCTTGAACCGCTCTTTTTACTGGGGGTTATTCCTTATCCTCTAGTCCTCCTAGCAAGGACTGGTAACATCCAGTACCCCTACTTCGTAAGGGGTATGGAGCAGATGGACGCCTATGTTAGGTTTTATGCTAACCATTTGACGAATAATTCAAACAGAGCATACAACAACAAATAAATACTGCAGTGTACGGTAGTAGTATCTTACAGTTTTAGATTCTGCTGTTTATTAAAATATTGTGCTTACTTAGTTGAAGTACTTTATATTATTACATGTTTAACCATCCTTTGAAAATAATTGTCTTCTTTGGACAGTAAAATGTTTTTTAATGGTTCTACATAAAATATAATCTTGTTGATACATATTTTTACATCCATTTTTTAATTTTGATTTCAATTTATACCAAATTTTTTAAACAATCAAAGATATTTACCAACTCTACTCATTTTTGGCCCTCTAAATAAGCATGACAATGGTCTAGAAACTGTTGGAAGGGGGTTGTCATAATTGTATTGATTTCTTTCCATATAAGCGGTTTTAATATGTTTAAATGTGTGATTTTAAAAAACCAAATTAGAGGAATAAAATTTTCTAATATTTGTCAATGACACTATGATCACAAAATGTATACAGAGAAACAAATTAAATTTAAGTTTTATTTGGAAATATGGAATGTAAATGAGCTATTATATCGTTCATACAATAAATAATAAATTTGGTGTTATATTTAGGATCGAGAAGATGGACCTCTATACAAGTTCTACGAAGTTATTAGAGACACAGAAGGAGATTTCATGGATCGGATAACGCGGATGCGAGAACTTACATTGTTTGCTCCTTCCAACACAGCATGGCTCGACTCAAACCTCAACAACTTGGTGCGAGACCGAGCAAAAATCAAGGAGATTCTCAACATGCACTTGGTTGAGAAACGCCTTACCATGGATCAGATCACTACTGCTAATCATCAGTCGGTAAGTTTCTTATCTAATATTGGACACATTTACTGCCTTTGCTTTAAAGGTCTCTGTGTAAGCATTTGTATATATACAGGTGGTTCAATAATTTTTACTGTAAGGGGCCGTCCACATATTACGTAACACAATTGTCATATTTTAACCCCTCCCTCCCAGTGACGCTGTATAACGCAAGCCTAAACCCCACTCCCCCACTATAACACTGCATAACATAATCCTAAACCCTCTTCCACCCCTGTAATGTAACACTGTCAGATATTTTCTTAGACAAGGTTGTGGGGTATGAAAACTAAGTAAAAAAGATTTTAAAAAGTTTGTTTGGAAGTATTGTAAAAAAAAAATATTTTCATAACAAACTTTATTTGAACACAATATTTAAACAGATTAATATTAACAATAAAAAAAAATTTTACATCAGTAATTGTATACATTTGTTTAGGTGCTGTTTACTATAGCACTTCTGGACAAAATTTACATTACATTACATGTTAAATTTAACAGTACAAAATTCTGGTCGTCCCAGGGTGACCGAATCAATTCTTGCATGTCCTCTATGACTGGAAAACCAGAGCTAGGAGATGGTAAGACGTTAAGAAACTAGAATATCAGTTCTAGACCAAAGATAAACATTACACATATAAATTGATACTAAAAATATTTTCACCAAGAAGACGGTACCTAAAAGGTTTGATCATTTTGGTACTTTGGGAAAAAATATATTTTTTAGTGCGTTACCGTAACAACCTTGAAAACCTCCTACCCCCTCCATGTTAGGCTGCGTAACGCTAAGCCAAACCCTTCCACCCTCTTTGAGCGATACGTAATATGTGCGTTACTAAGCTAATTCTTGGCATAGTTCACTAATCAACTACCATGTGTGTGTTTATTAGTGTGCAGAAAAAAAAACTTTCTATAAAAAGTATACCTGTGACTATAAAACTTGTGTACTTTAAGATGAATTCCTTATACAAGACCTGTGTAGTTTTGTAAATACATAATACACACACGTTTTGTATTAGGGTTTGTATTTATTGTAAGGCATGCATTTTTTATTATTTTACCTCAAATATGGAAGATCTCTGCTCTTTTTTAGTGAAAAAGTTGAATAACTATATGCTATCTAGTAATTTGAAAAGTACTGTCATCATAAATACTTTCCCTGCAAGTGGATCTAATCTAATACCGTAATCTTTCTGTTTCGGATCAAATTTTTTAATAAACATGAAAAAACTATTTTCTATTTTGAATTTGTCTACTACAAGTGAAATTTACTCTTATCTAATCCATCCAGCTATGTGTACTAGTTATTCTTTCTACAGGGTGCGCCAAAATAATCTGACGGTTTTTAATACTAAGTAACTCAAGAACAAAATACAATTTTATGTATTAAATAATGTTATAATATTCACACTACTATGCCATTTTCATTTATGTAAAATTATATCACTTGGGTGATGACCTTCTCCGTTGACGCAGGCTTCCCATATTTTCTGCATATTCGCAGTCACCTTCCATTTCATCGCCTGAGGAATAGTAGCAATCTCTTCCCGGATACACTGCTTGAGTTCAGAGATGGTTTGAGGTTTCGAAACAAACACTTTGCTTTTTAAGTGGCCCCACAGCCAACAGTCACACGAAATTAAGTCTGTGGATCGAGCTGGCCACGGCACATCACCAAACCAAGAGATCACTTTGCCGGGAAAGAGTTCACGCAAAACTATCATTGAATAATTGGCTGTGTGACAAGCTGCGCCGTCCTGTTGAAACCATGTGTTGGTCATGTCTAGTCTATCCCTCCTAACATTTGCAGTTGTGGAACCCATGTGGAACGCTACTCGAACAATCCAACTCGGTACACAAAGCAACTCGGAAGCCCCCTCACCACTTCCACATAGCGTTCCGAGTTTACAGTGACGGTGTTCCCCCTTTCGTCCTTAAAAACATATAACTCCAAACCGGGCCACACCACACTAGACAGTAACTTTCATTCGACGAAGTGATGTTTCACCAAACATAACCTTAAAATGGCATAACATAAGCAATTGTTCACTACAACAATAATTAGGTCTTGCTTGTATAACAGCTGTCTTATTACAAAACAGAAACAAATCAGGTTTTTTTTGGCGCACACTTTACAATAAACAAAAGTTAGTATAACATTTATCTGGGTTTCAATTTGTACATAAGATTTCAAACCAATTGTTCCCCCAAGATAATTTTTTAACATGTTCAGTCAAAAATAGGAAATTTGTTCAAGAATATTTTACAGTTATTGATGCCTTACTATATTTTACACCAATGACCTATTACAAACTATGAGTTTACTAATTCATTTCATCCCTCTTCCCTCCTCTTCCTCTTTGTTTTTCTTTAACCTGACTTTTGTTTGGTTTGTTTGTCTTGGTTTTGGTTTGTTTTTCCTTGTTTCCTCGTCATAGCACTCCCCTCTGTTTAAGGTTCCTACTCTGGCCCCCCGCAAGAGCTTGTATTTCAATGTAGTTACCCACGGACACAACAAGACTTTGACAGTAGAAGGAGGCGGAGTAAATGCGACTGTTATACAACCTGATATAGCAGCAACCAATGGCATCGTTCACATTATCGACAGAGTACTTGGCGTTCCTTTTACAACTGTAGGCAGGAAAATTGCCACAGACCCAATGCTCAAGTGAGTAACAGCATAATTGTATTGTGTTCAATTCTGTACTTCTCTTTTACTAGTAATCATACAGTACAGATTATACCAAGGTTATCCTCTGTAAGATGGTCTGACATGTTTATACACCCACTCAGATAACTGATATTAGAAAATAAATCAGCAACTTAAGGAACTGATTTTTAAAGTTATGGTGGTTATCATTATACAATTTTTTTTTTAAATGTTCGATCACATTAAGTAAATTGGGAAAAAGTATATAATGTTAACTCTAACCGGTTAACATAATTTTATCAGACTTTCACGTTTAAGTTTGATTGTTTGCTCTTTGGAAAAACAACATATCATAAAAAAAAAACTTTTAGTACAAACTGTTTCTGTGTATATAACACATACTGCAGGTTCTAAGTAGCTACTATAGATGTTTTAGTATATCTAAACTAATCGTGAGAATAAACTAAAATCTCAAAAACTAAGTTTCAATGTAGAGAGTTTAATACTCAATTCAAACTTAAATTCACTCTTCTTTTGCAATTTATATAAGCTTTAGAAAGATAAAGATCTTATTGCTACTTTGACTATCAAATTAACCCCAATTTCAGGGTAAACTATAGTCAATCAATTACTCCAGTTTCATTAGAGAGTGGCTTCAAATTAAATGTTTTTCAGGGCGGAAGGTAAACAGCCTTTTTTATTAAACAATGCCAACAATGAGGTCAATGAAAGTCTTACCGTTAACGTTTACAGAGAAAAGTAATAGTTTTATTTTTAAGAGAAGATAGAAAACCATGTTGGTTATCAATCTATAATTTCCTCTGGTTTACACAAACGAAATATTTGATTGCTCCATGTTTTTGTAGTGTTGCACTAACAGTTCACCAAAGTGTCAATTTTTTTACTTTTAGTAAGTCCACAGTAGATTATAAATAATCGTGACTAGGAGGAGTAAATGCTTTTTCACAGAAACAATTATCAAAGACAACCTTAATTGAAGTAGAAAGAAACTTTGAATACATTGACCGTATAACAAAATGCTATCAGTTTGGTATAACTTTAGTAAGTAATACACACTGTTTCAGCAAAACATACCAATTAGGCAAGACTAACAACTTCAATCTTCAACTGGACGACCCCAGTAAGAAGTTTACCTATTTTGTACCTCGGGACTATGCTTGGACTCGCATGGAGGCTCGGTACCCCACCGCACACAAGAAAATGTTCATGAAGGACTTTGGTTACCATGTAAGTAACTGCCTCTCATGTATCGTGGTATGAAAGATATAAATAACCAAACTTACTCCTGTAGTCCCTTGAATCCAAGTAGACTTTAGGCGTTGCCAAAATGTTTCCTCCAGACTACTCTGTCCTCTGCCATCTCCACTTTCCCCCCAATTCTTCTTACATCTTAAGCTATTTGGTTACTCTATCTTAATCTTGGTCTTCCTAAAGGGTGCCTTCCTTCTAGTTGATCTCTCCACACCCTTCTTATTGTTGCGTCCTCCTATCTTCTTCTCACATGACCAAGCCACCTAATACTCCTACTTCTTTTCATCGCCACAATATGTGGTCTCCTGTAGAAGTTTCTGAGTATTCTATTTTTTAGTATTCTCCAAACTTTGTCTTTGACATATATCCTTCTCAATATTTTATTTTTGAATGTATGAAATTTAAATTTTTCTGGACCTGTTTTGTTAGTGTCCATATCTCTGAACTCCCAACCATTCAGTACTTTGAAAAATTATATTCTCGGGCAAAATGGCCGAGAGCCCCACATGTATAACATCCCCGTCTCAGCTAGGGTCACTGAACTTCCTATCATGACTAACTTTATTATCATGACTAACACTTCTTTGTCGTCTATCATAGCTCACCTCCCTCACTCTGCAACAAATTTCTCACTGGATCTACCCGTGTAATCTCTATCTCAAGCCTGGGACCAGCTCCTTCTACGTGACAAATCCATAACAAACCTCGAATCGTCAAGCTATCTTCTCCCTGCCCTAACTCAGCATTTATAATAGTTAGGCTCTCTACAGCTCCTTCCATTATCTTACTCTTTCTTTCAAAAAGATCGGCCACCTGTAGCTGCTGCACCAGCTGAGTCAGCGAATGTAGCCCCCCGTCAGGTTAAGGACTATCAATGTTTTGAGCTCCAAAATATAGTTAAACATTAAACCAAATTAAACTCAAAGAAAAGCAAAATTTTCTAAAACTCCCTCCTTATGATATCCCAAATTAAGACTGGATTCTTTACTTCAAAATTCTCAAAAATGTCAAGGGCCGGGTCCGAAAGGTAAATAGGAAAATATCTTTTAATTTTGTTCTGATCCCAATTGTTGACTATAGCCGCCCTCCCGAATCGTTTAATAAATGACACCATTGATTCTCCTGGCGACCCCGAGAAATTTCCAGAATGAAAGAATGGCCGTTTTTCTTTATTTACAGCCATGTTTGCAATACTAATAGAACCCGAAATTTAACTAAAGTTGTCAATTTCCTCGTAATCGTTCTCGACCTCGTTTTCTTATTTGTTCTCGTTCTGGTTCTCGTAAACAATTTCCTTGTCTAAATTTGGATTCGATAGATGTTCTTGTATAAAACTAACTCTCCTATTCCACTTACTTATATCCTCATAAAATGTATTACTTTCTTGCTCATGCTTATCATATAGTTTCATTAAACCTTAAACTAGATTGTAAAAACTCTTTAAATCGGCTCCCTTAGGTATAGGTAATTTGAGTTTATGATACACTCCTTTTGCTTGTTCCTTGTTTAATTTTTTTTTCTCATTTAGACTTAGACCCAATAAACAATTCATTTTCTAGTGTAACTCAAAACTTCTAAACTAGGTTAAGAGAATGCTTTGCTTGAATATATTGCCTCACAGTAAATCTTACTAGACACAATTCGACTAGATTGCTTAATCCCTACTGAACAAAGTACAGCGGAACTTCTGTACCAATACTGCTAACTATGCCGAGCTAGCAAAAACCTAGCATGTCCTAACAGCAACCCAACTCGCTCTGTATCGCAAACAAAAATTGATTTACAAACAAAATATTTGAGAGACAAATTAAACGAGGTACCAGAATCGAAAATGTTGTAAAAGTTTACAAAATTCCGGCGCCTCTTCCACTTTGTGATATTCAGAAAACCCCCTCACACTTCACAGGTTATCCTGCATGTATACATGGGAGCATAGCTTTAGTGAAACCCGGAACTTTAACTTTATATAACTCTAGTTATGAGCTGGGTGGCTGTTAAATGAGAGGATCAGATTAAATTCACAGTACTGAACCTTTTTTATTACCTTAAACCAATCAACTATCCTATTTAACAATAAAACAGTAATAAACAACAAACCCACTAATGTATGGCTAGTTGGAAACATCCTGGAGGCAGCTAGAACTGAGTGTAGAAAATCCCCAAACACAACAACAATTCACTGTAGAAAATTCCATTTGTAGCTATTAGGAGGGCTGTAATTTGATTTTTAGGATTCATGCTGTGGCAATGCTGTTAATTGAAGAGAAAGAGGAGTGGCCAAAGTGTAAAGGTAACAATGGGAGGTTTGCATAAATCTGCTATTCAGTGTCCATAATGTAGTAAACTCATGAGGAGCCTCATTTTTGTGTTAAAGTTTATTTTTTGGACTCCTTGTTAATCCTTACTGTGCCGGACGCTTTTTGTTTGAAATTTGCTGCTGTCCACATTAACATGTTCCTTGATACTAATTAATTATAAATTTGCCAAATGCATTCAAGCTACACAGCAATGATCAAGTGAAAATTTGAATAATGTACGTAAACACAAGTTGAACACTCCTTACGTGTCCAGTAGGCTACATTATGGCAACTGAACATTTAGCGATTTATGTTGCAACAGTTTTTATTAAATAGTCAGTACGTCCCTAGGAAACCAGGCAACTTTGGTTGTATTTGTTTTTTATTTTGGGGGTTTAACAGGCATCTCTCTTAAATTACTTAGCGTTTGCTGTATATTTAACATAGCTGAGTCTGAAAAATGAAATATATTCTTGAAATCTCGTTATTTAGGTGAAGCAGATCCTAGAGCGTCATCTGGTGGTTGACGACAAACCGCTAACCATGCAGCTGCTGAAAAAGTACTCCAACGAGTCACTAACTCTTCCAACAATTAGAGATGTCCTCAAACTTCGAGTAAAGGAGTCAGACAGCAGTAAGTATTGAACAATTAAAAAGCTAAAAAGATATGAAGGTTGTCTGTAAATTAAGATCTCCCGCAAGCTTGCGTCGCAACCAAGCAAGCTAGTTTGAATCTGAGACCAACACGTTATGTTTCACACTTCATTCACTACTATTCTACCTGGTCCTACCCCTATTCATTCCTGATGAACCTTAAGAGAGGAAACATCTACAATAGGCTCTTTATCGATGATGCCCTAATGATGGATACCAAAGAAATACGTGTCTCCCGTGATTGATTACACTGGCCAGTTTTACAGTATTATATTTGTTTTCTGTGTTTTTTCGTGTTTGTATATTTGTTCTCAGTGTTAAGGGTGAATCCAACCAAATTGGTTAGATGACTTATTGATGATTTTGTATTTTACCTGAAGATGGACTTTTAAGTCTGAAACTATAGTAATACACTACTGAAGCAGGATCACTCGACAAAGCCAGGTAACATAAACCATTTAGCTTAAATTTAGTGATCCAGAGGCTACCTCACCATGAAAGAAATACTCTTTGCAGATACTTTATCAACTGCTAAAGCAGTAATGGTTATTGGCAACATGAGCCAAATACCATATATAAACAGAACGTAGTACTTACCATAACATTACAGAAATGCAAACCAAAAACCAGACATAAAAAAAAAACTGGTGACACAGTTTTACCAGAGACTAGAAAGCCTGAATCTCACTCTCGACAAAAATAAATAAATACAAATGCCTGGTTTTCAATCAAGCTGAGAAAAGAGAACCAAACAAACTAGGTTTCAGTGCATCTACAATACATGAATTCCAAGGATGGCAAGCCTAAAACATAGCTGTCTTCTCTACTAAAAAAGAAGATATTTATGAATCACAGCACCACTGCATCGCTGCTATTTCAAGATATACACACTCGTTCCTCTACATAACACCCATAAACTAGACTGTTGGATACAACAAGCAAACTTACTTAGCTCACAGGAACTTTCCAGACCACATTAACATGGGGAAAATCACAGAACCACCCTTAAATAATCCCACTTCTCACCATCATTTTTTAGAAGAACACCTCCAACTCAGAGAAAGGCTCAAACAACAGTTCAAAGATGTAACACATCTCTGCCGACACTCCGTACAGTAGAAGTCCAAACACCTCATAACCGACCAGGACAATTCTACACCAAAACATAAATTGGCTATCTAAAAACAAAACACTGATAGACTAGCACACTTCCTCCTAGATGAAGACCCAGACTTTATCTCAATAACAGAGCATGGCGTACTATAACAAAACTTGTAGAACACACCGGTAGGAAATTATTCACTTAATGGAGGCTTCTCAAGGAAATCTCATGTCAAAGGGGGAGTGGTCGGTTATGTAAGAAGTGGCTGGGAAAAGCATGTCTCACTTGTATGCACAAGTAGCGAGGAATTAGAACTGACTTGTGAAACTGTACTTTTTGAACTGAAATTAAACAGGAACCCACTACTACTGTTTGGAGTATATAGGTTACCAGGTGTAAACCTAGACCAAGCCATTGATATACTCACTGAAAAACTGGAAAGAGTGCTTACTGCGGATAAGCAAATGGTAATAATTTGGAACATCAATGTAATCAACCTAGTTGATGGCAGTGAAAATGAAAAAAAAAATAGAAGAACTCCTAACCTCCTTCAACACCACAAGTCTGATTAGCTACCTCCCACATGAACTATATGAGTGACTCAGTAACATCAATAGACTGGATATGTTAATACATTGATAATCAACAAATATAAGCCTCAGTGATAAATAACATCAGGATTATCTGACCACACCACACAAATTGCAAAAATAATCACTAAAAAACCAATCATCAACAACATAAAAAAACAAATCTTCAACAAAACAACAATTGATAACTTTAAGACACCGCTACATGAACAAGACTGTGAAACTATAAACCTAACTCATTATGTAAATGAAGCCTACAACAATTTCAGCATCATCATCCAGACAACACGCCTGCCGTCTTCAATTTTCAAGAGTTAAAGAACATAAAAGGAGACAGTGCTGGGATCAAGAAATCTCAACTAGACTTAAAAATGAATAAAGGCCTTGGAAAATGAGATTCAAGAACACAACCTTCTCAATAGTTAACAGCATGGATATATTAAAAGCAGATCAACAGCCAGACCCTTAATACAACTGACGGAGCACATACTAGACCAACCAGAAGAAGGTGCCACTTCTTCAAGCCTCTTCCTAGATTTTAGTAAATATTTCAACTGCTTAAACCATGAACTTCTTCTATTCAAGCTGGAAACACTAGGTGTGAGAGGAAGAGCAGCAGAATGATTTGAATACTACACTAGCAAGCAAAAAAGGTTTGTGGAAATAGCCTACATAAAGAACAACACAAAGTATAAAGCCTAATCCAAAGCTGTAGACATAAAAAGAGGAGTACCCCAAGGATCAGTACTTGGTCCAGTCCTCTTCCTCCTTGTCACAAACAACATACCTAGTTGTATTGAGGAAGATGGACACACCACTATGTACGCAAATGACACGGTACTTACATTTGCAAAACTATGAAAAATCTGGAAGAGAAAACCAACAGACAACTCCAGAGAACAAAGCAAAACTGTGCCTACAATGACCTAGTTCTAAACAAAAGCAAAACTGTTCAAATGCCTTTCACCACCAAATGCAACAACTCAGACATTACAATACCGGGACTACAAACACAAAATACCACAAAATACCTTGGCATCATATTTTACTTCAAGCTACCCTGGAAACCTCGCTCACATAGACCAGCTCTGCAAAAAGCTATGCTCAAGTCTCTACGTCATAGGTAGGGCATTGCGACTTAGGGAGGAACATCAAAAGGATACCTAGAAAGAGTACTCGTAAAGCAAAAAAGAGCAATTAGATGCCTGGCAGATAAGTTATGAACTACAGAGACAGTTGCCAAGATTCATTCAAGAACCTTAAAATCCTCACATCAGTTTTACTCCATAAAAGAGAAGTCATTATCCACACCACTATAACAGCGCAGCCAAGACACAGAGGCATACATCAGCCCAACACAAGCAAATTTTTCCCTCCCACAACACCACCTAAATCTATTCGAGCAGAAACCATACAACTAATTTTAGTTGTAATAATCAAGGGGGAAAAATTTACAATTTCAAGAATGTGGATTATTTGAAGCTTTACACTGCTGTAAAGAATATTAAGTGGGATTCTGTATATAGTTGTTCGGATGTAGATTTAGCAGTTGATAATTTTTATAGTAGTTTATATTCAGCCCTAGATTCAAATGTCCCATTGCGTAAGAATATTAAACGAAAATATCCTATTTGGTATTCTCCTGTTACGATTAAATTAATTAAAGACAAAGAAAAGGCGAGAAGGAAATTAAAGAAATATAAAGACCAGTGTTTTACAGAGGAATATAAGGAATTACATTGTCAGTCCAAAGGTAATATCAAAACAGATTACTTAAAATATTTGAACGACATTGAAAATACTATTAAGGTAAATCCTAATTCATTTTGGAGTATTATTAAGGGGCTAAGATCGAGTGATAGTCGTGTGGCTGCGATGACTCTGGACGGGGAGGAGGTGGAGGGGAGTGTTGCGATAACGGAGGCATTTGCTACTTACTTCCAATCTGTTTACGTTCCCACACATCTTGATAATGAGGAGTTGTATCGCCAGGCGGTCTGCTCACCTATCCATGCACACTCTGGTTGTCTCGCATTTGGTGATGTCACTGAGGAGGAGTTATTGTTGGCATTAAAAAAACTTAAACCCAAACGCTCTGTAGGCCCTGATGGTGTCCCTTCTTTTATATTCAAAGGTTGTGCTGAACTGTTAGTTAAGCCTCTTCTAAAGATTTTCAATTTGTCTTTAGGTGCGTCGTATTTTCCTAATCTTTGGAAAACTACAAAAGTTGTCCCTATCCACAAGAAGGGGAAAAAGAGTGATATAAAAAACTACAGACCGGTTGCTATTTTGTCCACACCAGCGAAGCTGTTCGAAGCCGTGTTGTATGACAGGGTTTTCAATCATGTGAAGTTCTGGATTACGCCTCTCCAACATGGTTTTTATCCTCGGAGGTCTATCAATACTAATCTGATGAATTTTTCTGATTTTTGTATTTCCTCTTTGGACAAAGGAGGTCAGGTTGATGTCATTTATACTGATTTTGAAAAAGCGTTTGACAAAGTTAACCATCTATCACTATTGTCAAAACTGAATTATCTTGGTATCACCTGCAATGGTTTGCGTTTTTTTTCGACCTACTTACATAACAGAAAACAGTTTGTTTTTTTTCAGGGAAGTTCATCTTCTGAATTTGTTGTATCTTCAGGGGTTCCCCAGGGTTCGAACCTTGGCCCTTTATTGTTCACAATCTTCATTAATGACATCGTTAACAGTGTGTTGAATAGTAAAGTCCTTCTTTATGCTGATGATCTAAAGATCTTTAGAGAAATAAACGACGTTAGTGATTGTCTTCTATTGCAACAAGACCTGGATAGACTAGTGGCTTGGAGTGATGTAGGTTTAAAATTCCATTCAGATAAATGTTTTGTTGTCAGTTACACCAGACGCACTCACAACGCTGTTAACTTCCAATATTCCATGAATGGTAATTTACTGGGTAGTCGAAGTAGTGTCACAGATCTTGGTGTTACAATTGATAGCAAGTTGTGTTTTTCTAATCATGTAATTGAGTCTTGTAGATCAGCGTATCGAATTCTTGGCTTCATATTCAGATCAGGAAGTTTTATAACCAACATTTACAGTCTCAAACTTTTATATTGCACCCTGGTACGGCCTAAACTTGAGTTTGGAGCAACTGTGTGGTATCCTCATCAAACCTATCTTGTCGACATGATTGAGCAAATACAAATCAAATTCCTTAGATATTTATTCTTCAAGAAGTTTGGATACTTCACATTTGATGTGTCTTACCATACTCTTTTAAACTTGTTTGAAATGGTCAGTCTAAAGCAACGTCGTGATATGGGGATGCTTATCTTTCTACACAAACTACTCAATGATAAGGTTGATGACAGCGAGCTCTTATCTCGTTTAACGTTCCTTGTTCGCCGACCCTCGTCCAGAGCCCGCGCGTTGTTCAGTCCGTCCTTCTCACGGACTTGCCTAGGGGCTCAATCACCTATCAACACGATGATGAGACTATATAATTTAATATCAGACAACGTTGATATTTTTAACTCGAGCCTAGCCTCTTATAAAAAATCTTTAATCTCACATAATGGTTAATGTTATTAATTTCTCTCACCTTCATCAGTTATCTTGTGTCTCATGTTTTGTTTCTTATCTTATTTATTTATCTTATTTATTTGCGTAATTCTTAGTCACTCTTATTTATTGTTACTTATTGCTACTATTATTTGTTGTTGTTGTTATTTAATAATTAATATTTATTATTCTTAGTCTATGAGCGATTTACTTTATTCAATTTTATGAACTCATAGCATGTTCTCAATTTTTGTACAAACTAGAATAGTGCTGCAATGTTAATGGGATTTGTATTCTGTTTTGTAGCATGCAAAATAAAATAAAATAAAAATAAAATAAAATCCCATAAAGGTGCTCTCTACTTAACAACTACTTTAAGTAACTACCAGAGCACCTTAAAAGTGAACAACCCAGTCTGTTCGAGAAACAGCTGACATAATGGCTTCTGGACCAACTGTTCCACTCAGAGAGCTACCATAAAAAAAAAACATGAGCTATTAATGAGCTACAGTAAAAAAAAAACTATCGTAATCTAATTAATTACCTCAGGTATGGTCTGGTGGTCTGGGGAAGTACATCCAACAACTATCTAAAAAGAGTCCTTATCCACAAAAAAAAAAAAAAACTAAGATTTCTAGCAGACCATAAATATCAAGGAAGCTGTCGTGATGCATCTATCCTAAAAATCCTCACGCTGACATTACTTTACATCTGTGAGGCAATTCTCCATGCTATCTCCACAAATCAAACAAGAAACAGAGACATTCACCATCGCAATACACGGAACGCCTCAAGCTTTGCAAAACCACCTCACCATCTACGTCTCTTTGAAAAGAAGCCACCCTATAAAGGGGCCCTGTATTTCAACAACCTACCAGAACAACTTAGAAATGAACAAACTCACTGTTTCAAGAACCAATTAACAACATGGTTGCAAGAAAGGCCATTCTACTCAGAAAAAGAATTCCTTGACAACCAGCTTTAACAACACATTAACTCCACAAATTTTAGTTATTATTCTGACGCATTTACTCAATGAAAATGTCAATAAAGATTATTGTCTAATGTCTTGAATAATTAATTGTAATTGTATCTGACACATGAATAAGTCGAAAGTTTTAAGAAATTTATTTAGAAAAATTAACCAAATACAATTAGCGTTAGCCATATATCAAATGTTCTCTAGGAATATTTCAATAAAGAATTTGTCTATTGTCTATGGATCAATTATTAGAGTCATAGTATTCAAAAACGTGAAAATAACTTCCTGCCAAGCATGTTCTATGGTTAGGTTCTGTAAGGAGCTAAATCCCTAGTGATTACTATAACCAGTTGACATATGTGTATGCAGAAAAGTTGTTTGTAACAGAAAATTAGTAGCATTAGTATCTTGGAGGTGTGTAGAATATTTGCACAAGGGAACTGAAAACGGGTGTTTATCAGTTTCTAATGTGGCAGTGATTGAATTTGCTTACAGATTGGCATGTTTCAGACTTGAAGGACTTACCATAGGCCTTGATAGTCTTATAGAGACGTCCCCTATTAGTTCGATAATCTCTCTCCCATTCAGTCACACCACAATCTGCATGCAAAACTCCTCTAATAAACAACATAAGTCACCATGGAAAACCATGTGCAGATGTTTAAGACGGCCTCCAAACTCCCTCCATCCATTGTGCACATTTTCTACAACCAAACACCTTAGTACAGTCATGTCCATCAACTGGCCATGGATTTCAATAACTGTTGACGGCTAAGACCACAGATATATGATCACACAGAACGGAAGCATCGATATTCTTTCTCAACTTTTGTAATACTATGACCAAACTAATCGTACCATAGGGGTGAGAACCAGCCAGAATCGTAGTAGATAAAGTAAGGAACACAACATAGTCTCAGGTTTGAACTAGCTTGCTTGGATGCATCGGGAGCTCAATAGATACCTCATTGACAAACCAGCCTCGTATGCATCTTGTTTATGATTAATGGATCAAACCATAGTAGTTAACCTAATAAGAAATAATTTTATTATTTTATGTTTCATAGATTGATATTCCTTAAATATGATATGATTGATTTAAGTTGTTTAAAATGCTATAACACTTGTGAAAGAGGCAGACTGAAATACTTCTAAAGTCCTGAATACTGTATTGGTATCTGCTTGTCACTACTACTTGACATTTTTTTCTTGTTAGCTATTCAACAGCCTAAGTTAAGTATGAAATAAAGGAGGATGTCATGTTAAAAAAAGTTGGCGGCAAGTAACTACATGCACCTATGGGAAAGGGTGGATGGTGCAAACATCTTTTTAGGGTATGTGAAAGAAAAAATGTCTCACCATGTCACTTAATATTACCGATGATTACTCTTAATAAAATATAAAAAAAATGATTTGAAGAAGCAGTAAGACTAGAGAATAGTCCAGCCATGGCGTTTGTCATGGGTAAAATACTCAAAAAAGATGAATGAAAAACTATAGCAATAAATGATCGCGTTTGTCAGGAATCTGAATTGCCTCAAAGACTTTTGTGCACTGTTGTATGGTAGGATTAAAATGTTTTATTGAGAATCTGTTCTAAATTTATAGTGTACCATAATCATTCATTATAAAATGAACACATTAACTAATTCTCATAAAGATATAGAATCTTAATGATAGCTTATATCATTATATATCTTAATGATAGCTATCCTTAAAGGACCCTATTTCTTTAATTTTACTCTTGTCGACAATGTGAAGTTCAGTTTTTGTGAATTCACATAATTTCACAACCATTGATTCCCGTTTTATGCTAAATGGTTAAAGTTGCCTTGCATCCTCGAGTGATCCTTTGTAGTAGTAACACTACTATAGTTGCAGACTTCCGGAGTCCATCATCAGGTGTGACAAAAACTTCAGGTCATCTATTTAATTTGGTTGGATCTGTCATTGCCATTGTAGAACACATATAACACAAACACACGACAAAGATATGTGTAAAAAACACAACAAGCATTCATAAATCCTATTTAATAAGAACAAAAAAATTGGGATTACGATTTACAAGCAAAATCCTTGTTTATCATTATTCTAATTAAATAACAATAAAGGAATTATTTACCACATTGTTTGGACAAGTAGTTACAACCAAATCATTACAATATATGTACTGGTAGGTGGTATGATATTATTCATTACAAAATATAATCATTTTGTCCATTTTGTATAGTTTAGGTAAATATATACAAATGATGAATAAAAAGATGCTCTAACTATTCTTGTTTAATTGTAATTGCATTGCAACGGTTTTATAATATTATTTTGTAATCGTTTCAATGAAAGCAGCACGTGACAAGTTTGAAAGGTTTAAGTAATTAAGTAGAAGTACAAGAGAACACTTCTATTAAAGGGCCCTTAGGCTAAATTTTATAGGAGCAATTATAAGTTACCAGTACTTTGTTAATCTGATTTTTGATAAAAAATATCTCAATTTTTAAGTTTCCCAAGCTAATAGAATTTCACAAAAACTTAATTTGCAAACACTTATAGTTGCATATTAGTATATAGACATAGACATAGTATAATAATCAGGCCTTTTGAGGTAGATGAGATTTCCATACAAAACTAGACCTGATGGCAATCCTTGGTGTCTATCCACAGAAACATCTAGTTTAACTATAATCCCTATGATTTTTTCATCAAATATAGAGACAATTTATGCTATATATCCACAAGCACATATACAGATTCACCAATGATTTGACAGTCCAACCAAATTTACAAATTCACCAATATTCTCAATGATCTGCGACAATACGGGGTCACACTAACCAGTCAAATTTGTCAAACTTGTTTTAGTCCTGGCCCATGGAAGCTGGCCCCTGTAATTATAATTAAAGATTATAAAAGTATTAAAATATTACATCGATAAGTTCTCTTTTTGTTTGTTATTTTATTAAGGTCACTAGACTATGAAATCTGAACAGTTTACGTTAGTCAATTGTACAAATTAATGCTAACCAGGTACGCCAGCCGCAACAGACGGGCTTTTTGTCCATTGTTGTTGTAGTTAGTGCTAAGAAGCTATTTTTTGTACAAATATTTGTAAATAAAAGCACTTTTTCATTCATTCATTCATTCATTCATTCACTAGACTATGTAAATCAACACAGTTGACATGATAACCATGTGTCTATGGTTAATCCTTCAAAACTTTTACACATTACAAAATGATAGCCAATTTACATCTAAATAATTATTTACTTAGTATTTTTTATGGAGACAGATATATTAAAGGCAATAATTGTAGTTATATTCAAATAAATATGTTTATATTACAGTTTTATTAATGTGCCCCATTTTTGAGACTTTGTGGTAAATGAAATCTGAACATGTTCTCTGACAATTTACTTAAAATAATATTCAAATCATATCAAATCAAAATATTATTTAGTTAAAGTTACTAACTGGAAGCATTTGACTAACTAGGAAAACCTTGTGATTTCCGGATCTTAATGTCAAATTAAGATTAAAATGACTATATGCAGTGCTAGATTTGTGGGAGAGCGTGGCCCAGAGTTCCGATGCCTCTCTTTCAGAATGATAAAAATATTGCCATAAATAGATACTAATCATATTGACTGGGTTACAGTTCCAGCACCTTTTTTTACAAAATTAAGCACTGACTATACGAATATGATAATAATATTAATATATTAAATATGAAATTTTTATTTACTACAATTTTTAAACAGTCCATTGCTAGATTGGTTTTTTATCCTATTTGAATTGTGTCTGGCTTTTGTGCCTGTCCCAGGTTGTTAAGAGAATTGGTGAATTTGTATATTTGGTCAGACCCTTAAGCAATTGGTGATTCTGTATGTCGGCATCCACAAATATTCATGCTACCCACTAAAGCTTTTAACCAAGTTAAAACTGTATCAGAGGACCAAGACCATTTTTGGACAAAAATTAAAATATTTTTTTCATAGCACCAGACCACGAGAACAGTACAGTTTCGGAAAGCGGTAAGTCAGTTTGTGTTTTGCCACTAAACAGAAATCTTTGAGCATGCATGCTCTAGATGACAATATTTAAAATCGATCACATTTGCCTATTCACCGTATTAACCTAAATCTTTAATATCTTATGATTCTGCTTGTCTATGTTTTACTGACAATTACATGAAAGGATTAAAACAAAAATGGGAACAGTTATAATAGCGACATCTACTTTAAGTAATACATCAAATGAGTAAATAAATACTACACAATCACTCTACAAAATTTAAAATTTCCCTTTAATATAATGTTGAAACAGTAGAAAATGGATAAGGGAAAAAGATATTTAAAGTTGAACTCTTATACATCCCATTGTCATGGTTTTAACTATTCTCAATCTTATTTAGTATGTTTATTCACTAACCAGCAAGCTGTAATAGATGGCACATGTTAGCAAACAACTGCACTCGCTAAAATAGAAGTTTTCCTGTAGTTAAGCTCACCTTAGGTTGAAAAACAAAGACTAAAAAACTTGAGATTTAAGTAGTTTCACATCATTGCCTATACACACAGAACTGAACTTTACATTGTTTAGTTTTCACTTAGGTAACATAAATGAAGATTTAACTCCCCAATTTTCAACAGTTTATGGAAGATTTGTGATACAAGTTATATTTTACTTGATTTTATTTAAACTTGAAATTTTACAGGAAACGTCTGTTATTGCTAAGCACTAATTTCAATTATTTGAGTCTTTAGTGGAGCGTACACTTGTTAAAATATGACTGAGATTGAATCCTGTCAAAAATCAGTGTATAGATTCATATTGTGCTGACATTCTGACTTGGTAATTTGAAGCTGTGTACATCACTTATAAACATGATTGGGCTCTAAGGTGAGGAGAAGCCCCTTCACTAAAAGACATTTTGATAATTTTACACACAATCAAATTAATCTTCTACCAAAGTCTAAAAATTGTGTTAAAAATCCTAAACAATTTGGATATGTAGGCCTACCTGTTGCAAGGCCAATTTTTTTCTTAGAAATGAATGGATGGGCTTCAATTGTCCAAAATGCTAAGTAAGCTAATCCTCTTAAAACTCAGTTGCTTTATTTATTTACATTTTCTGCAATCAGTAACATAGAATACTAAAAGGTTAAGTACAACCAAATTACACATAAGATTATTTTTTCAAATTTTTTAAGAAAAATATTATTTCCAAGCAAGATATGAAAGTTACAATCATCACATGAATTGGGGATTGTATAAGCACTGAGAATGCATACATTTTAGTCAAGTCTTGGCTGACACGCTGGAAGAGGATCCATTGTTAGTCCAGTATCCTCAAGGCAGGACGGTAGCTGAACATGACTGGAAATTCATCTTGGTCGCCAACAGTAAAATGTTAACAGTGTGAATGTGTTGCCAGAATGGCATTAGCTGTCTTATTGACGGTAGCTGTCTTATTCAATCACAATCAAACGATGATGACTTTTGAAAACTGCCAAAAGGTGCCATCCTACATGTGGCTCTATACTTTGTTGTTGGTGTGTCATGAAAGTAACACTCACGTGCCACAGTGCTGCTGAAGAGATCTCAGAGAGTATATAAATATACAAGTTACTTACTTTCTTCGGAATACACCGTTTTGGAGATTACTCCATTTTCACATAGTCAATGCACCCGACAATGGAAAAAATAGATTTTCAAAAATCTTATGAACAATTGAAATACAATCATATTTTATTGTATTTACATTTTTCATACGATTCCTCCATTTTCGTCGTGTCTGGGGTTGGTAAATGATATGACAAACAAACATTAAAGCACGTGCACAACTGAAAAACTGGCGACCGACTAATCGAGTCTTATCACTGCAAGAGTTAGGTGGACCATTGGAAGATTATAACTTGTGTACCAACTTAGCTGCTCAAATTATTCCTTATTTATTAACCGTTGTCACAATGAAAATGAATAAATCTCGTGAAAAATTTAAATAATACATTTTACAAACTCACCTGACGATTGAATAATCTCCAAAATGGCTGTAGAGCAATAAGACATCTGGATTTCGAAGACAGTAAATCCTACTAATTTTATAAATGAGAGAGTTTGGATGCATGTATGTACGGCTATGTATGTATGTATGTATAGGTCGGATTGGGCTGAAATTTGGTGTGATGATAGCTCACATTCCCGATTAACATATAGACACTTTCTTATCTCCATTAAAAGTCCTTTCAGGCTCTGCCCCAGTGGCTCTGGAGTTTCCCATGTTAACCTTAAGAGTAATCATATTTAAAAGGAATAAAAGAATTTCATCAGCTGTTTCAAATACACAAGTTGGTTCTATGATATTAAATTGCATTAACCAGTTATAAGGTTTACCAATAGGGTGCAGTACTATAAATTTTAATATAAAACTTCATTATGGAATTTTTTTTCTAATTTATGTCAATGGTTATAGAAATAAAAAAAAAGATTATAACTGTTGCTGTATCAACCCAGGCTCTGCTTTAGATTTTTTAAAGTGTTTAAGTTATGAAAATAATGTGATTGATATATTTTCATAGAAACAGTATGAAAATTACAATGCAGATGTTTTGTATGAATTTGGAGGATTTCTTTATAAATTCAACTGATTAACATGTGTTTAAGTAACATAACTTGCACCTCACATTGACTTTTTTTCATTTAGGTTGATTTAGTAATTGTGTTTTGTTACATCTATGCTTAAATTAAACTAAAGATTGTCATACCTAAATTGTATTCTGTTGATTTTTGTGTTTTAAAATCTATAGGTAGTAGATTTGTAGCTATTTTAATTATGAAATGGTAATACAATTAAAATACTCTTATTTATCTTAACATAGCTTGCAGTTCACAATTAATTTTTGGCATTTTGATAAATTCATTTTTTGTGTGTGTTTCTACACCACTGATATTAAAACACGGAAAATATGATAACATTAAGTTGTACACAGTGTCCTTCTGTTACTAAAATCAATTAAATATATGTTGATATGTTTACTTAATCAACGGTAAGTGTAATTAGTAAAGGCAATGGACTATGGAACTGAAAAAAAGAACTGGTTTAAATATTATGTTGTTCATTGATATTTTTGTACTGTAGAATCTGAGATGCAATGACTCATAATATGTGTTCTCTGATTCTATGTATATTATACTGTATTTACTATCAGATTGCTTAGTCCTTGATGTTATGATAATCATATTAGTTTTGTCTGCCATATTTAATGCTAAATTAATAATCTACAACTTTATATAGTGTAAATATAGTTTCTTTAATATTTCAAAAGACTATTGTGGACAACAATATTATTTCTAAAGTTTATAACAGCTGATGATAGTGTAGCTAATGATTTATTGTGAGTGAATATGGAAGAATTTGTGATTTTAAATTTAAACAATATTGACCTAACAAATTTGTCCATTTTAAATAAAAAAATAATCAGTAGTTTTGCAACTTCAAGATTGAAATTAAAAATGACAAAAATAACGAAAAAAAATGTAAATAAGGGGATGAAGGTAAAACATGTAAGTGAAAATGTTATTTGGAAATTTGGTAAGATTTTCACATATCAGTCTACACAAGATTTAAAATTAATCAAAACCGAAATTGTGGTTTCCACTACTTACCAGATTAAAAAGCCATAAATGCTATAAAGGCCATAAATGTTGAATTTTGGGGTGAACTTTAGTATCTGTTCTACACCCATTCGAATGGATATATCGAATACTCTATAGCCTATAACGATATTTTTCATTCGAATGAGTGGACGACAGATACTAAAGTGCAGCCGATTTTTGTTTCTAAAAGCGTTGGTGGATGTGTAACTATTTTATACAACAAATGTAAAGATCAAAAAATGTTTCTATTTTGTGTCCTCTTCCCGTTGCAAAGCACGAGTACAACAGCTAGTAGCTTATATATTTATATTTTATGTATCTACACACAATCAGCCAGACTGAACAATCATTAAAGTTCATCCCAGAGAATAGCACTAGTTCAAGTCTTTGCTTTACTAACATGTGACAATGGTTGTTGTAGGTTACTACATAGAATGGAACAACGAGTGGATTCATGTGTTCCGCCCTGATGTGGAATGCACTAACGGTGTGATCCACGTCATTGACTCCGTCTTGCTCCAAGAGAGTGATATTGTGGTATCGAGCGCACCCTCACTGCCTCTCAGTCTATGTACAGTGCTTGCACTCTTCCTCAGCATTGCAACTGCTCACTTCCTCTAAGTTCCCACAAAACATTTTGTGTCTTCATTGGGATTCAGGGGTGGGGTCCTAACAATGAAATTCCTAAAATTATTGTTTTGTACCCTCTGTCTCAACTACTACAACATTTATGTTCGATGGTAAATCATAATTGTGCTGTTCAATGTTAAAACCCATAAAAGTATCATTCACTTTTGTATCTGTGAGATAACTTTGTTGTCAACTGAAATTATATGTATATCACCTAATATTCTTCATAAATACCAATATTTCTGGTCCCCTTTGTCATATTTCATAACATTATACTAATTAATTTTATAGAATTGGTTCAAAGCAATTGAGTCACTGCCTGTCTATTATGCATCGTGATCATTGTTTTACAATATGCTTTGCAATTGGTAGCCTTGAAAACAAGTAAAATTGGTAAATAAAATATCCAGCTTAAAATATGTAAAATAATGCATGAATTACTAAATTAGTCTTAAAATTCGTTCATGTTTTAAGATATTATAAATTTGAAGTACAGTAGAACTAATAACCGGTATCTTAATGTTGTATTCAAAATATACAAACATTGTATTATGACCATTATGTTCCAAATTACTTTCAAACCTGTTCATATTTTAAGAGCTTATCTGATGAACCCTGATTCTGTGTCTGATGTAAATTATCTTGCTGTAATGGTTGTTTTTGAAAAAAAATTGTGTGAATAATAAAGAAGGAAGAAAGACTATGTGAATATTAAAGAATTATAAATATTTTTAAGAAATACTTATAATAGTGATTTCAACGACTATTAATGTATTGGAATTCCACGTGTACCGGAAATACACTGAAATATTATAGTTGTTGCCTACCATGATAAATATATTTTGAGACAAATAATATGTTGATAAATAAGACCTTTAACAAGGATTTTAAGTATTGTGTACGTATTTTTTTTATATTTCAGCTATTCATAATAGTGTGTAATTCTGCAAATTCAAAACTATCATATTGTTGAGGACAGACTTTTTAAAGCGATAAAGCACTAGAGGAATTTATGTTTTGTGAAACAGTTTTTTTACTAGTTTATCATGCTATGGGATAATATATCACAATTCATATTAGGCTAGACACCATGTCACTAGTAAAGTAGATATCCCAAATTAGTGATTGGGGCAAATGTTGAAAGTTTACATTCAACAAGAAAATTAAAAATAGTATGTGCATTTAATTGATCCAAGTCAAATCCATAGCTATAAGAAAGCTTTAAAATAGGAAAGCAGGAGCTTAGAAAACATGTAAATAGCCTTTGGCACTAGCTAAGATTGTTAAATCATACAATATTGTATATTTTCAATCATCTCATGAAACACTGTCAATAATTAGTGCAATAGTATATTTTGTGAGTTATTTCTATGTCAATTATTTTTTTAAATTATTTATAAGTGTGATGTTTTGTTTACATCACAGGTATATTAAAGAAAATATTACAGCCTAAAACCTTTGATTTGATGATTATAATTCATTACAAATATATTTGAATCTACAATAATAATTGGTCAAAACTTGGGTTTGGGTTGTCAAGAAAGTATTTATTATCTCCTTAAAATGAGTAAAAAAATCAATGAGTTAGTTTAGTTAGTACTTTGTTGACATTTAGGGACATTTTCAAAGCTTATAGTGATACCAAAGATTAATAAAATCCAAGACTTTGTGCTTAATTTTGGGGGTCACAATAACTAAGCAGATATAACATCAAAAGTAGTTAGTTTTGATTTCAAACTGTATTGTCACTGATATTCCACTACAAAGATCAATAACATCTTATTGTGCCACACACAGTTAGTGGACTTTGTTGAAGCTGAGTGATTGTGCTCTGAAGTCCCATCATTAGAGAAACTAAGTGGTATGGATCTCTTCTTATCCACATCTTTCTATGTTTTACTATTTAGGTCATTACTAATCTAAGAAAATCGTTATACATCTTTTATCTCACTTAATTTGTAGCTTTCACTTCCAAAAATGATTTATTGTTCTTGTTAGTGTATGAAAGATCTTTTCTCTCACAAAAATAAAAGACACTAAATGTATTACATAAAGACTGTAAATAAATTCTGGGATATTGATGTATGTGTATTATATGTACATTTATTTTATCCGATACATGTGCATTAAAATCGTTACTTTTAGTATTAATTTAAAGTCTTATAGTTTCGGAACCAAGCTCCGAAAATAGATACGGTTGTTTCGTTACTTCGGAGATTTATTCCGTGCATCACTGGAGCTGTAAAGATATAATTGTTACTTCTTAGCATAGCTATAGAAGTTCTAAAACTTAAAGAGAGTTCCGTTCTAATTAATTTCTATTGTGTAATATAAAAATATATACAAGCGTTGTAAATGCTCGGAAAGTATTTTGCTTAATAATGTTGCTATCGATAAGTCTAATGTATAAGTTATTGTCTGTGTGTTTGTGAACTCGGCCTGTTTGTTTGTTATTCCACCACTAGATGTTTCTAGTAGGCTTTGTGTTGCGTGCTACACCATCTAAAAGAGCAAACCTTGAAAATGATGGAAACAACTGCATTGTAATGATTAGATTTAGGCTTTGTAATAAAAATACATTGCATTTTGATTTTTATTGTCTATAAATGTGTGTTTTATTCATGCATCCTATCTAATTGTAACCGTATTATAAGGTCAGCCATTTTATATACCGGTACGCCACTTGTATTCTTAAAGATGACGATGGTGGTAATAATGGAAAATACAGGGTGGCGCAAAAAGTATGGTCGGATTTGATCTGCGTAGTACCAGTCATGGTGGAGGGGAGGAAGCCGCTACCAGCCGTCTGCAAGTCGGCCATTAAAGCCAGTTTGCCCAGAGATGGCGCAGTGGATGGTAGCACACCGCGTTTATGCCATGGAACAGTTTTTTAAAAACAATGAATCTTTCATTACAGTACAGTGGCTGTTTCGACAACATTTTGGTGTCGCACGTGATGGACTGATACCAGATCGCAGATCAATATCTCGCTGGGTGAAAGCATTTAGGACAACGGGTTCCGTTATGAGCGGTAAGTCTACTGGGCGTCCACGCACGGCAGTTACTCCTCAAAATATCGATACTGTGAGAGCTTAGTGTTTGAAAGTCCTCGTCGTTCCACCAGGCGTCGTGCTCAAACTTTGGGCCTCAGCCGTCGCTCGCTGCAACGTATTCTACACAGTGAGTTGAAGTTTCACCCTTACAAAATTATGATTACCCAAAAGCTCTACGAACAAGACTTTGTGAAACGCAAACGTTTTTGTGAAACAATGTTGGACATTTTGTATTCTAGTGATGATGTTGTGCTCATAATGTCAGATGAGGCCCATATCCACTTGGACGGATACGTCAATAAACAAAACTGTAGGTATTGTATTGGGCAGCTGAAAATCCCAGGGAACTTCACCAAAGGCCTCTCCACAGTGCTAAGGTGACTGTTTGGTGCGGGATTTCGAAATTGGGGATTATTGGACCATACTTTTTTGAGGAGAACGACGCTACAGTGACAGTGAACTCTGAACATTACGTGAACATGCTTCGTAACTTTTTGAAGCCAAGGCTGCGAGAATTACGTATAAACCGTCAACACATTTCGTTCCAACAGGATGGGGCAACAGCCCACACAGCCAATGACTCTATGAGTGTTTTGAAGCGGATGTTCCCTCACCAAGTGATCTCACGATTCGGAGACGTTCACTGGCCCGCTAGGTCTCCTGACCTCTCAGCATGTGACCTTTTTCTTTGGGGTTGCTTAAAGGCTAAAGTCTACGCACACAAGCCTCAAAACTTAGTTGATTTAAAAGAGGCAATCCGTTTAGAAATAATGGCAATCCAAGAAGAAACTGCTGTGGCGAAAGTGTTCGAGAATTTCGAAGAAAGACTTTTAGAGTGCATCCACGAGGAAGATCTGCCAGAAGTTATTTTTCGCACCTAATTTTTATCTTTTAACTGACCGATTTTTCTAACAGCTATGTAGCTTACAAGGTTCTTTTTTGTAATTGGGTGCTTTGGAGTATTCAGAAACATGATGTATTAAAAGTTCTGTACCATTTGTGTTATATTCATTTAAAATGTGACCATACTTTTTGTGCCACCCTGTATTAGATACAAAAGCCAAGTTTGGAATGGTGATGTTGAGAAAGTTTGTGATGGTGAAGTGAAGAATTGTAGGGTCAACGGACAGTTTGGCTCACCATGATAACAGGCTCAGTGTCCTTTAAATTCAAACCCTCACACCATTCCAACACTGGCGTATGCTTTTTCACAACCAAAAAAAAAGAACATTTCCAGCTTAATTTTCTGGGATGTTTTTCATTGGTAACTGATAATTAATTTGGAGATTATAGGAACAGTATTTTTGGGTATCTTGTACTTCAGGAAAGGTTATCACATAATTATGAAGAAATTAGTATAAGATAATAGTACAGTAAAAATATGTTTTGACCCCAAAAAAATTAGCACAACCGGGGAATTTGGTACAGATGTTGGGTGTACCTTCCTTTTGAACATACTAAAAGTCCCCTAAAATTGAAGCTGTGCTACGGCCGCCATATTGGAAAATGGCTGCGTATTTCTGTATTTTTCGCTATAGCGACTTTATTATTAGAGATACAGGAAAAAGCTAAATGTACAAAATGTAGGTCATCTAAAAATACACATTTTTTGTATTTATCATCTTTCTTTAAACCCAACGGTTTTTGAGTTATTTGTTATTAAGTATATTTAGTTTTTTTCTATTTATCAAAAATAGGTAAAACACATGGAAATTGGCCATTACTTTCAAGGATTAAGATAATTTAACCTATTTAGTTAAATAGTGTGATACTATAGAATCTAAAAATTTAAGCGGAGTAAAACAACTCCGCCACAGCAAACCTGTAGACTCAGCAAATTTCCATTTTATTGGATGTTTTAAAAAAATGGATATAAATAAAATTAGGTTCAAAAGGTACCTAGGTTTGCTGCTACAGGAAGGTTATTATAGTGTGTTTTTTTAGTAAAATATCAATACCTTACTATAAAATAACTAATTTTCCAAGTTTGATCAAAATATAAACAAGCAAACTGCAACAGTTAACTAATTCAAAAGAATGGCATGGGAGTTTTAAATTTACAATAAACAAATTTGAATATACAAATTTTGGTTGTGTTTACTAAAAAGATGGCAATTATTCGTCACAATTAGAATATCAACCAAAAGGGTTTTCAAAAGGAGATGTAGCCTGTTATTTAAGTAATATTAATTCGTACCAAGCACCGAAAATATTGTATGCAGTTAGGTAATCTACCATATTTTGTAAAGTACACAATAGTCATATTAATATTTTATCTTCATTTTTTATCCATTTAATAGTTAAGGGGATGTGCCTCCATCTATAGGCCATTTTATAAAATATTTTGACTTTTTTCAAAAAGTGACATATTTTTATTCCTTAATTATTACTGAACATGTATGCAAAGTTTTATTTGATTTGGAGAATTATTTCAGTGATTTTTATAATAAAATTGAAGACGTTGCGCCTAGCAACAATAAGTAAATTGAAAACTTTAAACAGCGTTTTCTCAAAACTACGTTTTTCATTTACTACATTTACGTAAGTTTGAATAACTTTAAAACTACTTATTGTTTTTCAATGAAATTTTAACCAGATGTTCTTAATAGTATTTAGAAGGTTTGTGTGTATAGAGAACATCCTGCAATTATTTATTCCTATAAAATATTATGTTTTACATTAAAAATCTGATCTTTTCGTGTAACATTTTTCATATTATTGTAAAAAGGTCTACTAAAGCTGTATTTGTTGAGTTACCATAGTTTCAATACACAGAAATGTTCATTGTTATGTGGGAAAGTAAAATATGTTTACTTTTTTACATTATGTTGATAAACAAAAAAGTTATTCAAAACTGAAATTTTTTAAAAAAATTCTAAAAATTTTGAAATTTACCCCAAAGTGACCAAAAAATTGATTTGGATAACATTTTTTCTATATATAAATCCTCTAATTTGGTGAAATAGAAACAGAATAAACCCACAAAAGCCATTTAAAATAAATAATTTTAACAAAAGTCTTAGAAGGAGGCATATCCCCTTAACATTTTAGTATTTTGATGGCACCACCACACTAACTAACTATACTTTACCTCCCATTGTTAATTTGGAAGGGTGTTTTTCGTGTCTAGTTCATGTTGGTGACTAATTAAGTATGGTATAGTATAGTTAGTTTTATTTATCAAAAATCGGCGAAACCCATCGCAATCGACGGTTACTTTCAAGGATTGAGTGATAGTGGTAGTGCCATCAAAATGTTAAAATGTTAATTTATTAAATGGGTAAAAATGAGTATAAAATATTAATATGACTATTGCGTAGTTTACAAAATATTGTTGATTTCCTTACTGCATACAATATTTTCGATACTTGGTACGAGTTAATATTACAGTACTTAAATTACTTGCTTCATCTCCTTTTAAAAACCCCTTCGGTTAGTATTCAAATCGTGACGAATAATCGCCATATTTTTAGTAAACACAACGAAAATTTGTATATTTAAATTTGTAAATTGTAAATCTTAAGCTACCATGCTATTATTATGAATTAGTTAACTGTTGCAGTTTGTTTGTTTATAGATTTATTATGATCAAACTTGGAAAATTAATTATTTTATACTAAGTTAGTGATATTTTACTAAAAAAAAAACACACTATAATAACCTACCTGTAGCAGCAAACCTAGGTACCTGTTGAATCTAATTTTATTTAAATACAATTAATAAAACATCCAATCAAATGGAAATTTGCTGAGTCTGCAGGTTTGCTGTGGCAGAGTTGTTTTACTCATAAAATAAGCTTAAATTTTAAGATTTTATAGTATCACACTATTTAACTAAATGGGATAAATTATCATAATCCTTGAAAGTAACGGTCAATTTCCATGTGTTTCACCTATTTTTGATAAATAAAAAAAAAAACTAAATATACTTAATAACAAATAACTCAAAACCCGTTGGGTTTAGAGAAAGATGGTAAATACAAAAAATGTGTATTTTTAGATGACCTACATTTTTTATATTTAGCTTTTTCCTGTATCTCTCATAATAAAGTCACTATAGCGAAAAATACAGAAATATGCCACCATTTTCCAATATGGCGGCCGTAGCACAGCTTCAATTTTAGGGGACTTTTAGTATGTTCAAAAGGAAGGTACACCCAACATCTGTACCAAATTCCCCGGTTGTGCTAATTTTTTTTAGGTTTATGGAATTTTTCTCTTATTTTTACTGCACTATAATGTTTAGGCCTAATTTGAACACAAATGGTTTCTAAGAATTTTTAGATATGTAAAATCATAAATTTGAAAAGTTTTAACAGTCAATCCCTCAAAACAACCACCTCTGCAAAGAGATCGTCCCTAGAATATCTCTTATGTTGAATAAAAGCAATTCTACAAATGTGTGTTTGTATTACAAAAGGTGGTAGCTAAATTTCACCTATAAGCACCTCCAAATTCAATGATTCTGAAAGATAACAAAGGACATATGCATATAGTGGTTTTTTAGCAAATTTCCCATATAGGGAATAAGCAATTATCGTAGGTCTCATGATAACACCTACGATTTACATTATATTCTACTTGATAAGTCCACCCCAGACTGATTTACTTTTTCATTTTGCTTGTTCAGAAAGTAAGGAACTGTGATATGCAAGAAACCTCCTCAACTATCCTCATGCTATCTTGCATTAACACCTGGGAGTAGCTCTACAGAAACCAGGATCTATATGTTAACAAACATATATACACCCAGACAGCACACTTTATCCCAGGGACATCCCATAGTAGTCCCATATGTCCTGAGAATGTCTCGGGATATGTACGCTATCCTCAGGATATCCCGAAAAATCCCGGGACGAGTACGAAATCCACAGGATATCCTACAATATACCGTAATGTCCCGGGATTTGTAAGTTAACCTCAGGATATCCTGTAAAGTCCCGGGATATGTACGAATGCCATAGGATATCCCAGAATGTCCCATGACATCCCGGGACATGTACAAAATCCACTGGATATCCTGTAATGTCCCGTAAACTTAATGTCCCGGTAACAAACTGAAGAAAAAAAATACTACCACTGATGAAATGTATATCTAAATTTAAATGTTCAACAAGGCCAATATATATAATTTGTTTACCTAACCCGCCATGTTAAACTTCCCTATCCTAAGCGTGATGTATACAACTTCCTTACTTCTCGAGTGATGTAAAGTATCAAAAAACTCACTCGGTGATGTAATGAAACCCATAACATTGAGTGGATAACTTAAAAAACATAACTCTATGGAGCCAACGACGTTTAACGCTAGAAATCAGCTGTGTGCTTGAATTTTATTGTTATGCTTTGAAGAATTTTCCTAACCTAGCTTTTGTTTGTAAATGAACCTTACTGTTATAAGATGAGTGAAATGGGTAATGAAAAATATTGTTCGTAACCTCCTGTATATTGTCGGGTCAGGTAAAATCGTGTACGTTACACGTTACGCAAGAGCGTGTTTACATCACTTAGGTAAATTATGCAACTTTCACCTGCGTGATGTAAAAACGCTCTTACTACACTTGTAATGTAAATAGCTATTTTTTCACTAGTGCTTTCAGAAACTTGGTTTCCATCTTCAGGCTGTGTTTACACTAGTACAAAAAGTAAATATTTACTTAATAAATTAATTTCAAACAAAGTTAAAACAGATGATTTAAAGGATATTGGAAAAATAAAAAATAATATTAGAAAAATTAATCTTTTGAATTTTGGATATGTTACAGAGTTGTTCTTGATGTAATTATTTTCAGTAATTCCGAATTTATAATTGTGCCATCTTCATTATTTAACAAATAATTTTGGTCTGGTTTTTTTTCTAAAAATAAGATTCCCACGCATTAAGATGTTGAGGTTTTATAATTTATTTTAAAAGTTTAAGGTTTCCCAGATTGAAAATATGTCTTGTTAATACTATGGCTAGCAAGGGTTGACTTTACTTTGCTGACATATTACTACCACTGAGTTCAGGAAAACTAGAGTTCTATCATAGTTGTGTGAAATGTGAATTTAATTCTAACTTTAAATTAATAAAACAACCAAAAACTAATTTTAATCATATAACAATCAATTATAACAGTGCTAATCTTATGGTGATTAAATAATCTATATTAAAATACCAGTATCCTCTCCAACTACCAGAAAAACAATTCAACTACTTGAGGCCTAAACAGATTAACAGAATCATATATAGCCTATACTGTAGTATCAAAAATATTTTAAGTATTGCGACCATTGCAACTGTCGGCTACTCTTTCACCACTTGAAAACACCCATAATCATCAAGCGCAGATAGCTCAGGAGGTAAGGTAAGAGGCTCATAAGTCGAAGGTACCAGGTTCGAGACCCGTCTGGGCCAAAAACTTTTTTCTCGTTTTTTTCTTCAAAATTTGTGTTTATTAACTATTTAATCAATTTACTAAACTTATAATTAAGCTTTTCATACTAAATCTATATTATTTTGTGTTTTTTATGTTCAGGCCCAGACCACACTTTATCCCAGGGACATCCCATATGTCCTGAGAATGTCCTGAGGACTACCCTGGGATGACCTCGGATGTCCCACGGATATGCGTGTGAGCTTATCCGTAGGACATCCCCGGGCGGGGACATTACGCATTCCTGTGGATATCCTGGGATATCCCAGGTTGACCATAGGACCACTATGGGATATCTTGCATATCCTGTCGCAATACCCGTGGGATGTCCTGAGGAGAAAGTGTGCTGTCTGGGCATATACTACATTAATTGTTAACTACATTTAAGTTGGACAGGATTAAAATAAGTGGATAGCTTTTAAATAAGTCCACAAAGTTTATCTCAAAGACCTGATCTTTTATCATTCCAATGTAATTAACTAAACATATTAATACACAAACTCGCTTTAAGACTGCCTAATTGAAAACGTCCTGGAGGCAGCTAAAACTTAAATTATAATAAGCCCAAAAAGAATCTACTATAGGGTATTAACAAATTTATTATCTGAACCACTTAAAATTCCCTTTAATAAAACCCACAAATCAAACAATTCCCTCTTAACTCTTAAAACCTTTAAACTGAACTTCCCCCTACAATCTCCCCACAAAAGGGCAAAGACAGAGTAAGGAGTACTCACCCAAAACTCTTCTGGGCACCCTGCCCCGGCAGACTGACCCCTTTCTCTACCACTGGTGTTATTGAACTTGACAGCTACTGTTGAACATAGCCCTCAGTGTTTACATAACACCTCCAGTATGCTTCCTATATAGCTACCAAGGCCTGGCCATAGATCATAAACTAATTTTGCCTAGTCTACTCTCTATTACATCCCCCCTTCTCCTCTAGACAATATAACGAGCTTCTCTTTTAACATTAAAGAAAAACTTACTAAAGTTACAAAACTTCAACTTGAACACTTAACAATATAACTTTACATTAATCCATGTAGCATCAATGTAGAATCCCAACGGTCAAATATTGCTATTATAATTACTCCCCCCCCAATTTACTATTAATCCTTGCATTTGAATCTAAAATTATAACTTCAACATTGAACTTGTACAATTTTTGACTTATATAAACCGAAAGAACCGATAAAATCCCCAATCATATAAAAATCACAATGTATTTAAAAGACGTCACATCTGTGACACCCCACCATGTTTCTGGCAAAACTACCTAATCTATCAATGATGGCGGAATGTCCTGGTGGAACACAAAAGACGGAGAAAAAAACAGTCCAAAATTTGTATTATAATCTGAGAAAAATTTCTAAAAACCGCACTAGAATTGGACACAAATTGGTCTACTGTAAAATTTCCCAAAAAGGTCCACGCCGCTGGCAGTATATGAATAATGAAAGGTGGTTCTGTACTCAGCAAACAAGGGTACTGCCTGGAAATTAAAACCACGCCTCCATCAAACAACTCGCAATTGCAACCCACTTTAACCTCAAAACCTCCTGGCACATCTACGGGTAAAACAAACAGATGAAAAAGTGGGACAGGATAGGGTGATGTTCGATGATGGATTTGTGACCATGAAAGAGTCCTTCGCCAACTGTGTCAATATCACCAAGACGCCAATATGCGAAGGGCCGCAGTAGAATGAACACGGTTTTCTCAGCTCCTCTATGGTTCGGCGTGCCAACAGCTTCTCCCCACACTCCATTGACAAAGCCGAACCCAGCCGCTGTCGTGGTAGCTTGCAGAGTCGCGACGCCCCAGGCCTGCATTCATCCTTTGCAACCCGAGATAATACGATCCGTGGTCCCCGCCAGTGCCACAAGAGCAGGGCTCAGTGCCATAGAACAGGTGAGTCCCTTCCATGCCAATGGTACCGGGACGGGGACATATTAATATAATGCCCATCTGTGCTCAATCTGCTGGACAGGCACTTTTATTTTCAAAACAATCTTCATCGGTGAGCAGAGCAATTTTATATCCATCCCTCGACACGTTCTGCGCTAGCTCCACTAGGTCAGGCACCAGGGTCGAAGGTAGAAAATTCCTTTTGCACTCCTTCCAAGCTTTGTCATCCAACTGCCCCACTAGACTCCCGTACAGTTGCGCTTGAAGGTGAACAATGTTTAGCAGCATATTCCCATAGGTGTTCTCTGAAGATACATTCAAACTCATCTCCGTTCTTAGAAACTCTAGAGCAGCATGCACCTTGCTCAACACTCGTGTGACATCGCCTAAATAATTCTTCATTTGATCCACCGTCTTCACAAGGTCCAAATGATCTTGCTTCATCACATCTTGAAGTGAATTCAAATTTTTGTTGATAGTCTCCTATCGTTGTTTGATAAGGTGTGCAACTCTGACTCAGTAGCTGTCTTACAACACCAGTTTAACAAATTTCCAATTGTTTCCACATTCCACCGAGGAACCAAACGCTGCTGTAGATCTTCCACGAGTCGATTGAGCTTCAAAGAAACTGCCAACATCCTCTTTAGACGAAGATCAGAAAAAGGACAAGTAGGTAGGGTAAAAGCTGACAGATCAGGAATTTTAAATTGATTATTAGGTTAAACATAGATTAAAGGAATAAATAATGCTTTATTGGAATAAACTTTATTGGAATAAACTTTATTGGTCCTCCGGTTACAAATTAAAATCCCTTAATATATATACTGTATATATAAAACAATCAATCTCTTTCCAGAATTATGTTAAACTTTAAGAACATGAATTCTCATAACCCCTTCTATAAATGAAACCTGTTGTTACTCTGTTTTGTACAATCATATAATTCAAAACCAAAATCTTTCTCATAAACAATATGCTAATCTATATAATCTATATATGTAATTATTTATTTTAAGCACTATCAATTCCTAAAATAGACAAGACATAAAACTTTACAATCATTTTTCAGCATACGACATTTCCCAAAGCAAGTATAAAATTGTTTAACAATATATGCCCACGGTTTCAATGTTAACAACAAAGTAGAATAGTTCACGTCAGCGTTAGCACACAGTATCAGTATAGTATAGTACACAGTATAGTCCACTGATACAGCATCAGCGATTGTTGACTCTGAGCTGTGCCAGTAGCTAGGCAAGGTCGTTCACTGAGACCTAGTAAGTTATCCACAGCTCTGATCTCTGCAAATAACTAAGGACATAATATTACATTGTGGAAATAGAAAATTTTACAATTATTCTGAAAGTACCTAAAACCGTCATTCATTTGTGAAGAGTAGCCTACTGGCATTTCTATTCCACGGTCAGCCCTTTCATTCCCCTTCTTACAACCCTTTCTTTATGCAAAACCCCAAAACAGTACATACAGTTTTGTTTCACAAAAAAGTTCCCTATCCATCTAAGACTAATTCCTAAATCCTATTTGAACCCATTTCAACCAATAAGCAACTTTCTAATCTACTCTTGATCTAAAGTACTGAAATCACCTGCTAATATCTAAAGAACACATTCAGATAGCTTACTCTACCGCCTATATCATCACTTAACCAAAAACATTAACATTGTAATGGTAAGTATTTCTTTCCTTGAAATACCCACTGCTACTTTGGGTGAAGTAGCTCAGGAATAAAACTCAGCATTAGCTTACAAAACCCAACTTTATTAAAACTCAAAACAATACAAAGAACACAAAGATAACAATCAAACTAAAAGGTAGAGTAGACTGGAACTGTATGAATTATTTAGTTATAAACTGAAACCCAAATTTGGAAAACCCCTAACATTGTCTTACCTGGACCCGAGGCCAAGGGCCTTGGGCTCTGGCTCCCCCAGCAGAACCCTGTCCTCCGGTGAACCACACTCACCACTCCACACAAAACTCTCCCCCCCTGCTACCACTACTCCATCTCCTGTCGCCCCCATAATCAGCTCTCTGGTATTCCTGGTCCTCTCCCCGGCTCCTACTATGATTTCTATATCTATCCCTTCCTGAATAGCTAGAAGAGACCCGATCCGGTGTCCTACCCCTGCTACTGGCCCAATCCCTAGAGTGGTCTCCGGACTCGTCACGCCCTCGTGACCAATTCCGCCTGCGTGACCAATGACCATCACCTATCCCTCCTATCACTCTCCCGGAATTTACATCGCCCTCTTTCTTCTTCCATTTTCCCAAAACTCCTAGGGTGCAGTTTTTGCACGAGTTGAATCAGGGATTCCAACTTTTTGCCATAAGTGTTTTCCCTGCTCATGGCTGACATATTATTGTGTAATCCCAGCCTCTGCCTCATTAAAAACGACCACTTCTCGTACTTTGAGATGTTATCTCTTTAATTTCTCAAGCGTGGAATTATCCATCATGGAAATTTGTTGAAGGATAGCTGTATTTAGCCCCTTCAACACGTGAGCACAAATTGTATTTTCCGCTATATTTGGGTCTACCCCTGTGCAAGTTTCTCTATCTCAGCCACATACTGAATTACGGATTCAGTAGGCAGCTGAATTCTAAAATTTAGTTTGGCCAATATCATATCCTGGGATTCTAGGAGAGAGAAGATTTTCAAAAACTCCCTTCTAGGGTTAAGGTTAATCCCCCTTAATTCCTGACTTCAAAATTCTCAAAAATGTCGAGGGCCGCGTCCAGAAGATAAATAGAAAAATATGTTTTAATTTTGTTCTAAATCCCGAGTCGTTTAATAAATGACAAGATTGAACTAAAGTCGTCGATTTCATCGTAATCGTTCTCAACCTCCTTCTCGTACTTGTACTCGTTCTGGTTCTCGTAAACAACATCCCTATCTAAATTTTGATTTGATAGCTGTTCTTGTATAAAAATAACTCTCCTATTTCACTTATGTACTTATATCCTCATTAATTGTATTGGCTTCTTGCTTATGCTTATCATCTAATTTCATTAACTTTAAACTAGATCGTAAAAACTCTAAGTCAGCTCCCTTAGGTACCTCTAGGTACGTCCCTTAGGGACGTCTCCCTTTGGTTCAGTTTCAGGTATCAGTTTTTTAGTCAGGATTTGTCTGTCTCCCTCTGGTTTTGATTTAGATATCAGTTTTTTACTTAGAGTTTGGCTGTCTCCCTATCGTTTTTTTCCAAGATTTATTTTTGTCATGATTGTCTGGGTTAGGTTGTCTGCCTTTGCATCAGTGTCAAGATACAGTTTATTAGGCTTTAAGATTGGTTCTATAGCCATATCAGTGTCTCATGATGGTTCATATTTTTTTTATTGTTGCTTAAAATGTTCCATCCGAAGTGACGAGCTTAAATGATTTTTAGATTTCCTAGGTTTTTGACTCTTTTTTTTCTAAGTGAGTTGTGTCCAGATTGGGGCCAGACAGGATCGTTTGCTTGTGGTGTTGGGGTGTCAAGACGGTTCTTTGTGTCAGCCTCGTAAAAAAATCTTTTGGAGCTTGGTATGTTTTGTAGCTAATTTTTTTCTTATAGTTACCAGTAATTAACTGCACGCTCCAGACTGGCCTGTCTTTCCTTTAGAAGTGATAGTGCCATCATGAAAGCTGGTATGGTCTGGGGTGATTCAATGGATTATCCAACTTTTATACCTATTACAACATTCCTATTGTCAGCTGAATTTCCTCCCCCACAAAACCATATTCAACGTCAAAATTCCTATCAAACAAACCAACACATCCTTGACTCTTTGCAAATTTCTACCGACGCCTTTAGCCTGGAAGAACCCGGCCTACCACCTTCAGAATGAACAAGTAGTAGGGCCAAATCCGATACTCAAACCCGCACACTTAGTGGTTCCTAATAATAAGATTCCTGTGCCACCAAAGAACTGTGTAATATTTCTTGACAGCTTGATGCTTGGCCCTCATCCAGACTTGCACTGAGCTGTTGTTTAGGGTGGTCGCCTTGACATCCACATGTCCCGCTGCGATTTTACCTGTTTACCAAAACCTTTCCATACCATTGTTACTACTTTAATCCATCCTCATTCGTTTTGACACATCTCACTAAATTCACTTCCTTATCTTGTCAGAATGTCTCAGAATCCAGTCTACCTGAAATACCTTCCGATGTTTCTGGGGCCTTAAAATTAACCCTCCCATGCTCTGGCCAACTTTCTGAAAACGCCACAATATTTATTAGTAAAGGTGTGCAGGGTAACGTAATAAATGAATGTCCTGTTCAAAAATGGTACGTTCAGTTTCAAAATAACCAAACTAAAGTTGATGTCAACAATTATTTTTGAATCAAATGCCCTACCTCAAACACTTTATCTTCTTCAATCATTCAAATGCGTGATTTTCCTTCGACCATACTCCCCACACCTAGCTACGAGTGACTTTCACTTGTTTTGAACATTTATTTGGCAGCACAACTCTTTGTCTACAACCATGATCTCCAATTGCATGAGATAACAAATTTAAACAAGGAACAAGCAAAAGAAGTGTTTCATAAACTTGAATTACCTATACCTAAGGGAGCTGACTTAGAGTTTTTACGATCTAGTTTAAGGTAAATGAAATTAGATTATAAGCATAAGCAAGAAGCCAATACATTTTATGAGGATATAAGCACATAAGTGGAATAGGAGACTTATTTTTATACAAGAACAGATATGGAATCCAAATTTAGATAGGGATGTTGTTTACGAGAACCAGAACGAGTACAAGTACGAGAACGAGGTTGAGAACGATTACGATGATATCGACGACTTTAGTTCAATTTCGGGTTCTGTTAGTGTTGCAAACATGGCCGTAAATAAAGAAAAACAGCCATTCTTTCATCCTGGGATTTTCTCGGGGTTGCCGGGAGAATCAATCTTGTCATTTATTAAACGACTCGGGATTTAGAACAAAATTAAAACATATTTTTCTATTTATCTTTCGGACGCGGCCCTCGAAATTTTTGAGAATTTTGAAGTCAGGAATTAAGGGGGATTAACCTTAACCCTAGAAGGGAGTTTTTGAAAATCTTCTCTCTCCTAGAATCCCAGGATATGATATTGGCCAAACTAAATTTTAGAATTAAGCTGCCTACTGAATCCGTAATTCAGTATGTGGCTGAGATAGAGAAACTTGCACAGGGGTAGACCCAAATATAGCGGAAAATACAATTTGTGCTCACGTGTTGAAGGGGCTAAATACAGCTATCCTTCAACAAATTTCCATGATGGATAATTCCACGCTTGAGAAATTAAAGAGATAACATCTCAAAGTACGAGAAGTGGTCGTTTTTAATGAGGTAGAGGCTGGGATTAACAATAATATGTCAGCCATGAGCTGGGAAACACTTATGGCAAAACGTTGGATTCCCTGACCCAATTCGTGCAACACTGCATGCTAGGAGTTTGGGGAAAAAGGAAGAAGAAAGAGGGCGATGTGAATTCAGGGAGAGTGGTACGAGGGATAGGAGTTGGTCAATGGTCATGTAGTCGATATTGGTCACGAGGGCAAGACGAGTCCAGAGACCACTCTAGGGTTTGGGCCATCAGCAGGGGTAGGACGGTAGGACATCGGATCGGGTCTCTTCTAACTATTCAGGAAGAGATAGATATAGAAATGATAGTAGGAGCCGGGGAGAGGAGCAGGCCTACCAGAGAGCTGACTGTAGGGGCAACAGGAGATGGAGAAGTGATAGCAGGGGGAGTTTTGTGTGGATTGGTGATTGTGGTTCACCGGAGGACAAGGTCCAGGTAAGACAATGTTAAGGGTTTTACAAATTGGGGTTTCAGTTTATAACTAAATGATTTATACAGTTCCAGTCTACTCTACTTTTAGTTTGATTGTTATCTTTGTGTTCTTTGTATCGTTTTGAGTTTTAATAAAGTTGGGTTTTGTAAGCTATTGCTGAGTTTTATTCCTGAGCTACTTCACCCAAATTAACACGTTGGGTGCTGATGACGGGAATTCCCGCAATTGCTTAACATTGAAATAAATGCAACTTTTATGTTCAAACATGTCGACAGCACGAATAGTGTTAACAGTGGGTATTTCAAGGAAAGAAAAAAATATTTACTATTACAATGTTAATGTTTTTGGTTAAGTGATGATATAGGCGGTAGAGTAAGCTATCTGAATGCGTTCTTTAGATATCAGGTGATTTCAGTACTTTAGATCAAGAATAGATTAGAAAGTTGTCTTATTGGTTGAATTGGGTTCAAATAGGATTTAGGAATTAGTCTTAGATGGACAGGGAACTTTTTTGTGAAACCGAACTGGATGTACTGTTTTGGGGTTTTGCATAAAGAAAGGGTTGTAAGAAGGGGAATGAAAGGGCTGGCCTTGGAATAGAAATGCCAGTAGGCTACTCTTCACAAATGACTGACGGTTTTTGCTACTTTTAATGTACTTTCAGAATAATTGTAAAATTTTTTATTTTTACAATGTAATATTATGTTCTTAGTTATTTGCAGAGATCAGAGCTGTGGATAACTTACTAGGTCTCAGTGAACGACCTTGCCTAGCTACTGGCACAGCTCAGAGTCAACAATCGCTGATGCTGTATCGGTGGACTATACTGTGTACTATACTATACTGATACTGTGTGCTAACGCTGACGTGAACTATTCTACTTTGTTGTTAACATTGAAACCGTGGGCATATATTGTTAAACAATTTTATACTTGCTTTGGGAAATGTTTTAGGCTGAAAAATGATTGTAAAGTTTTATGTCTTGTCTATTTTAGGAATTGATAGTGCTTAAAATAAATAAATATATATATAGGTTATATAGATTAGCATATTGTTTATGAGAGGTTTTTGATTTTGAATTATATGATTGTACAAAACAGAGTAACGACAGGATTTATTTGTAGAAGGGGTTTTGAGAATTCCTGTTCTTAATGTTTAGCATAATTCTGGAAAGAGATTAATTGTTTTATATATATATTAAGGGATTTAATTTGTAACCGGAGGACCAATAAAGTTCTGGGTTCATAGACTCATTTCATTTCAACTATGGGGTGTAATTTTGCGTGGGTTTTGTTGCTCCCAGGGGTTGCGGTTTGTTTGGAAGTGAAGGTGTTCTCTGGGAGTCATTTTAGAGTTTTAGATCCTCTGGCCATTATGAAGCATTTATTCCTTTAATCTATGTTTAACCTAATAATCAATTTAAAATTCCTGATCTGTCAGCTTTTACCCTACCTACTAGTCCTTTTTCTGATCTTCGTCTAAAGAGGATGTCAGCAGCTTCTTTGGAGTTCAATCGACTCGTGGAAGATCTACAGCAGCGTTTGGTTCCTCGGTGGAATGTCTCCAGGGCATCGAAAAGAAGAAGAGAAGTGGAAACAATTGGTAATTTGTTAAACTGGTGTTGTAAGACAGCTACTGACACAGAGTTGCACACCTTATCAACCAACGAGGAGACGGTCAACATAAATTTGAATTCACTTCAAGATATGATGAAGCAAGATCATTTGGACCTTGTGAAGACAGTGGATCAAATGAAGAATTAATCAGGCGATGTGACACGAGTGTCGAGCAAGGTGCATGCTGCTCTAGAGTTGCTAAGAACGGAGATGAGTTTGAATGTATATTTAGAGAACACCTATGGCAATATGCGATAAAGGTTATTTCAAGGTTTAATGTGTAGCTACTACTTATCTTTGACTATTCCTAACTAACATCATAGTAAATATTTCAGTGGATTTGAGCATTATATTGGCATTTAAAGTAATAGTAGTTTTGAATTTTTAAATGTTTTGAAGATTAATAAATATGTATAACTTACTCTTTTAAATATAATAAATAATTTGGTGAATGTTTTTACTTTTAAAATAAAGTTTGTATGGATTTTAGTCTTCAATATAGGTTACATGCTTTAAAAGTAAAATGTGTTACATATTTTATGGTTTCTTCAAGATACATAATTAATATAATGATCATTCTAGGTGAAACCCAACAAAACTAGCAAAAATATGACACTTTTATAGGCATAAATTTTTTTATTTTACCCCTAAAAACAGGATTTGCCATTCATATTAACATCACTTGCTCATGATGGATATACTAGTGTGAAATCAGGTCACCCAAATTTAAGTAGATGGCACGGTTCAGCGCTAGACCTTAAGCTGCAAGAATAGGGGAAATATGATGTGTGATTCCCACATTAATGTGTATTCAAAAGAAACCTTTGGATAAGTAAACCGCTTATGGGGGAATAATTAAAACCCTTTAACCATGCATGGAATATGATAAATCAATCTTAATAAGGTTGCATAAGAGATTATGATAAGAAATAATTTTTGAAGAATATACTATGGATATAATTTATTATTTATAAGTTATACATGGAATGACTGTGAGCCCATCTCAGAGTTACACATGGGTTTAAGGTAGGTAAGCCATCTTTAGCTATGTATAAGGTATGTGTAAGTAGCTCATTGTACTAGGTAATGTTATATAACTAACTTCATACAATATGTCATATTTATATAGTATACGCCTCTGAAGTATACCCTAAACTTATTAATTAAAATGAAAAACAAAAAAATTAAACGTACGTTAAAATTGTAATAAATTATTTACATTCTTTTCTAAAATATAAAAAAAATCATTATTCTTCTTAAAACATTGAACATTGTAATCCTATTTGATGTTTTAGGAATTGATTGATATGTTCACCATTTTAATAATTGATTCGTTATAAAATACAACTTTTTAGTCTGTAACTCAATTATGGATTTCAAATATAATTATTTGTCACTATATATTCAATCCAGAACCGATTGTTAAATGGCTTATTTAAGATACTCCATGTGAGTGCTTTAGTCAGCAATATTGAGATAAACTCTGCACCACCTTACGCAAGGATGCATATTACACCTTAACCATGCTTAACACAGCAAAAATCCTATTATCACTTATTTACTTCAATATGTAATGAAATTGTATGAGGTATATATGCAAGCAGATTTTCATTTTAATTTAGTTTTGCTATTGCTGCCCATACAATCAGTGAGTTTAAATTTTAAGTTTAGCTATTAAAAATAATTTTTACTTTTAAAAATTAATATTAAGTTAATATAACGTCTTAAATATTTAATAATATCATATTCATACAAAAGCTATAGCTTAAATATCGCATTCACAATTTTTTACAAACCTATTATTAATGTATTTATCACAAACTAAATGTTTAATGGCATAAAATCTATCCAAACAAAACAGTTTGATATATTTATACAAAAATAACTAATTCCAACATTCATAATCCTCCTATTGTATTTCATTTTATTCAAAACCAAATTAACTACATATAACAACCAAAACATGATATTCACTCAGACTCAGCCTGTATTTAAAAACTTTAGCAAAAGTATGTATTGTAAAATTACTTCTATTTTCTCCCACGGTCATAAAACGATATGTAATTGCAATTAGTTTCATTTTTATGTTCTGTTTATATTTTGCTGTTGTTTCGTTACCATCATGAGCTTATATTAATTTCATTAAATTAAATTAGTGTTTAACTTGTTTTTAGCTTATTTTAACTCATAAAGGGTCCTACACATCTACAAGCAAATATCTTTCAAACAGTATGTCTAAATTTTCCCTAGAATGCGCAGGAGTTGAGATGCATAATAGTATGGTCAGGCTAGCTATCATAAGTTTTGCAAAGATTTAATGTATATGATTGCTGGTAAAAATTAATGTGGTCAAACAATCACACTTTTGAATTATTTACCCAATTTACAATTTAGGAAAGCAGGTTACTTGATAGGCCAGAACCATATAAAATAAAACAATCACCAGCATGCTAAGTCTTATTAATGAACCTTTTTTGTCTTTAATTGTATTATTTTATTAATTGTTTTATTTCCATTAATGAAAAGAGATTTTTAATGGAACTGTTTTTATTTTATAATTTTTAATTGGAAATTACATAAACGTATTTGGTATTTATTAGATAAAGTTAACCAAAACACAACAAACAAACCCCGTAGAACCATTAAAAAAGGGTGGATGAAGTTTCTGAACATATATAAAAAATTTCACCGTAAGTATTGGTAAATCTTTCTTGTGCAATTATTAACTAATGTCATTGGCTATTGAATACTGAAGTAGACTCTCCATCTATATGGGTCAGCTGTAAATAATGTTTTCTTTCAAATGTACTTGTGTGAGCTAGTCACAGAGTGCACTAGTATTTAATATTGTATACCATATTTTTTGCTGCTATGGCCAGGCTGATGAGTCATAACAGTTGCTATAACTCATCATAAACCACTCTTCAAGTTTGTCTTGGTATAAATATTGTGTATTTGGTAGACTTTAGCAATTTAGATCAATGTAATCTATAGGTGGTTCATACTAAATACAATAATTTTGATAAAAATTCTATCTACAAATTTAACGTGGGGATAAAATGTCTATTTAGTTGTATTAATAGTCAAAGCAAAATGTGAATTACTTCTTGAGTATATTCCTTATACCCGATTTGGAATAAATATCTTTATAAAATCAAGGTATTTAAAAACCAATTTTTAGTTACCAATTAAATTAGTTGTCAATTGTATCAACTAACTATCAGCTTCATAATCCTGATTAAAAATAAATTGGCGCTATTTTATATTAAAAACTAATCCATTTGCTTTTGATCATTTAACTTGTTATTTTTATGTTATAAATCATTTAATATTCTTCTTTTATTAATAACAAATACAAATTTTTTTAATATTAGTGCTTATATATTTTGCATGAATTTATACTTAACAGATATTATAGTCACTAGAACATCAAAATCCTACAGTAGCTTTACACTTGATAATGAAACAAAAAGTCTTTTACATAATGAGGAAGTATTGAGTACAAGTATTCATTTCCTAAGCCTCTTGCTAATTACATCCAGAGGCTCAGAAGATAAGTACAAACAAATGACAAGAGGTCAAAGCCTCAAACAAAAGCATAAAACCTAATACCCAAGATTTATCAATCATTAGTAATTAGGAAGCCCGTTGATAGGATAAGTTATACGCTATCTAATTACTAATTATTAATGTGTTTGGTTAATTATTTAACAACTGACAATTATTTTTGATTTTTTACAGCTCCCATCCTAAGAAGGTCAACAAGATTAAAAAATAAACATAGTAATACAAAATAATTTAACATTGAGTTTTACTTATAAATCCATATCACCTCTAATTAACCATTTATAGCAATATGCTATATTTGCAATTACATTAATTTGCTTATAATAGTATATTTTCTACTATTAAGGTTTTATATCTTTTAAAGTTGAGTAAATTTGAATGATTCATCAATAATAGTATTAAAATCCTGCATTAGAGTGCTTATTAAACAATATTAAGTGCATTAAACAAATATTTGATCGGCGTATTTGCAGAATCACCATCAATATTATGGGTAATCTATAAAGCCTATTAGAAATATATTTTTTTATCATTGAAATGCACTGGTTATAAGCTGCTTTTAATGTCCTTGAAAGTGGGTTGCACTTAGTTCATGATGCCATGTCCATAGTACAAAAGTCTATGTCTATATTCAGTATTGCATATGGTTGGAAACTATAGAGATAAAACAGTGGTCAGTTTAAGGTCATGTGATTGTCTCTTTATCAGCTGGTTCCTTATCTTTGACTATTCTTGAACAATTGTTCCCTCCATTCAGTTTTTCAGTTCAGTTTGTCCCTATTGTGTTTAGTACAATCACATACAATAATGGTAAACTCTTGATTAACCAGATGTGTCTCAATGGAGTTATTTGTGCTATGAATCTTTAATAGGTAGGCATATTTTAGATATTGTGTAAGTAGATTTCTTTCAGACCTAAGTTATTTTAGTGTATAGTGTATTGTTTGTGTATTTTGTTGTTTTGTTTGTTGTTGTTGTGTATTGTTTTATTGTTTACCACCTGCAAAAATGTTGGTTGTAAATAGAGCAATTAAGTCATTGCTAAAAATTTTGCACATTTTATTAATTCTTGTTAAAGTACTCATAATTAAATCAGAATATAAAATAGGCTAATCTTATTACTTTTTATAGTGATACAGGAGTCGTTAATTATTTTTGGCAGAACAAAATATATGTTTATTTAGTTTAAAATGTAAAATATATTATTAAAATACCCTATTTATTTCATTTAAATGAAAAAAAAACTATCACTCTCTAATTATTTATCTAATAAGAAAGTTCCCTGCATAACTTCGAGTTACGCTCTTTCCAATAACATCAAAAACATCTCAATCGGTTCAGTAGTTTCGGAGAAGTAATTGTCACAAAAACCCTGCTTGCGTATTAAATAAGTATAGATAAACTTAAATAGACATTTATATATTAATAAGTTTAAAGAAGATAGAAGAGAAACTAAAATAAAACTATTTTAAACTGCATATATTTCAATTAAATTTCATCAAGAATGGCAATAAATTTGGCAATTAATTTAGGCTATTCATATTCATTCTTGCCTCAACCATAAAATATAAGTTTTTCTTAAAACCTATATAATACAACTTGAATATAAATCTACTCATTTTATACTTTCTTGGAAAAATGCATTTATAAGCATACCATCAATGGGAAATTTAATATTTTATTATATATCTATTGAAACCTTTCCTTTTTCACAAAATACAAAGGAGCGACTAGCTAAATGAGTCTAGGGACAGCACCATAGAGAAGTCTGCCACTGTGTTCACAGAGGCATCCATGAGATGAGTGCAGTTGGAATGTTTACATTCATATGCAATTTGTATAATTTCATTTGGTTTAATTTGTTTCTGAGATGAAATAGATCCAGTGTAATGCATACTTACCTTTTCAAGATTATGTTTGATTAGAAAAGTTTACTATTAATTTCTTGATTTTAGTTCTATACTATAAAGCATGATTTACACACCTCAATCAAATTTCAGTTGTTAATAATACATCTATTTAAAATAGGTTTTCATAAACTAACTAAAGAGCCCATGTTGCTCTGCATCGTTAAAATAAATATAATATCTAAGAAATAATAAAATTTATGATTTTTGGTCTTGAGCTTAACTGATTCAAAAACGATCAATAGCCTAAATTAAAGCTTAATTAAAGTTGGTCAGTATTATGCCAGGGTTTCATAGACTCAGAAAAGGAGTGTGAAGAGCAAAGTGTGGAGAGCGGAAAAGCGATTAATATAGCATTCCGCTCCGCTTCTAGGAAAACAATAACATTAAATTACCTAATGACAAGAGGAGTCTGCTCTCCGCATTCCAGTTCCGCACCTAGGAAACCCCTGCTTTAGAAAACCTTTGAAAATGACTACTAGATATAATTTAAACGTAAAACCTCTAAGTAATTATTGAGGAAGTAGGACATCTTTTTTATTAGCGATCCCTGGCATACTAGATCATAATCTGTAAATGACACCTTAATCGTAAAATTGGTTAAGTAAACAGTTGGAAAAGTGTGTAACATAGTAAATACTGCATAAAACCTGTGTTAAATCTGTTGATGGATAGATAGATGTATGCAATTTCATTTGGTATTTTCCTGTTAAAGGGAACATTCATTATTATCGATGATTTTAATCGATATATCGATATTAACGAATTGAAACCTTTCAGCTGAGAACTACGATAAATAAATATTGTTCAGTATAACAAAAAATATTGAAATGAAACCGTTCCAAACCAACCTAGCAAAACTAACCAAACTTGCTGTAACATTTAAAAATTCCGTTTAATATTCCCCACATACCTTTTCTGTAATCAAACGGAATTTTTTAAATAGTACAGCAAGTTTGGTTGGTTATGTTAGGTTAGCTTAGAACTGTTTTAATCCATAATAGACTTGATTTTAGCCTGAACAAGATAGTTGTCAATTTGTAATGGATTGTAAAGGGAAAGAAAAATATCGATATATCGATTAAAAATCATCGATAATAATGAATGTTCCCTTTAACAGGAAAGTACCTTTCATTTCAAGCCAATTCATCATTAACATAAGGACTACGCTATAAACCGTCAAAGAAAAACCAACATGCACTAATATAAATTATAATTTAATGAAATGTATGTATTTTTACATAAAAACAGTTCACTGATCAAGTAAAGGCTTATATTATTAGTATTAATATATAATTTTAATTCAAACCAATCCATTTCTAATGCTTGCTCCTACAAAACACAAATATGCTTTTTCCAAGTAAGCTTTAGCAGTGTTGTTAAATTGAATAGTATTCTTATCACATAAATCATAAGGTAAATAACATAAACTTTCTTCTACACCATTACAAATGCAGTGTTTAGTTTGCAAGATTAAGCTAATGGAAAATTACTACAAATACATAAAATATTAACATGTTTTGTGTGTAGAATCAATTCAAAACCAAACCAATAATAATTACACCCTTAAGTAATATATAACAAGATGATCCTTCACCTTCACAAATATTAAAATACTCAAATGGGACAGTGAAAAAATGTCTGATTTATTATACATGTTTTGTTTTTCACATATTCCTGATGTATTTTATCGACTGTTATTGTTTCCAAATTTCTATCTATTGTTATGCTTTCTATTCAACTAGTTTTTTTTTTCTATTAGCATGTGATGTTAGTATTGAATTGATGAATGTATTATCTTTCTTGTTATCTAGTCGCATGTTTTCTTGTAGTATTTATCGATTGTTATTGTTACCTAATTCTATCCATTGTTATGCTTGCTATTCAACCAGTTTTTTCCATTAGCATGTGATGTTAGTCCCTATCTGCCTTTCAATAAATCCTGCAAAATAACAAAAAAAGTAAAAGAGCATGAGAAAAGGCAGAAGGGAAGAAAATTTAATTAGGCTAAGCAATTATTGTATTTCACATTTCACCTTCATTCATTTATCACTTTTCGTTCATATAATCTCAATCTTTCAATAATGTATCTGTATCAGCATGTCAACCCTGTAAAAATGGTGTTATACCGTAAACAAATAAATAAATAAATAAATATTGTAAATAGCAAATCTTATGATTTTTCTTACGTGTTAAATATTCCTCCTATAAGGACGTTCAAACTACTTACGAACAACAAAAGCCACCAAAAAAAACTGAGCTGTAAACCCTGTTTACAGGGGGGTGTAAACATGTTTATATTTTAATTGAATTCTTAAATTTCATTCAAGCCCATATCTTTAAAATTCGTATTAGGCCCATTTAAAACTTGCTACTGATTCAAGTAAATCAAATATTACGATTTTCTAATACAAAGAGACATGTAGAATGGCATCGACGAGTCTACAAGTATCATATTCAAGGTCCCGGGCAATGTACGCACAACCTGACGTCTACAGTGAACTGCTGATCGAAGTGGCAGCCAATCACAGCATTGAGCACCAAAGGGAATCATCTATGATTGGACACTGTAGGCGGAGTTAATTAGAATGATGGGAAATCTGGAAAAATGAAGGGACAGGAGGAGCAAGATGGCATCAGTCTGGAAGAAGATTGGCGAGGCTTAGGACGGGGTCGGATCGAGTAGGCCCCACTTAATATATCAGGATTGGTAAAATCTGCCACCTGAATACGTCCTAGGCCAAAACTACTTCACCTACTCAGCCCACGCCGAGAGAAGAGGTTCCAGGGGGTCGTCATCCGCCATCGAGGACCAGTATCAACCACCGAGTCATCCAACAACGGAGACAAGGGGAGGCCTGGACATCACGAGACGTCACCTCGGGGAATCATCTACCCTCAAGATCTTCTCCTCGGTATGTCAAAATTCAATTCAAATTCCCAGGACAACAAATTTTTGAAGAAAGAAGATAAATTTAAATTACATAAAAAGGGCCTACGTTTAATAACTACAATTCAAATTAAACCTACCTTAAAATAAAATTAAAAACCTAAATAAATCGATGATATTAAACAACATAAACAATTATAAATAAATAATTTACTGCTAAATAAAAACAACAACAATATAGCCTTAAAGGTTATACCTGTAAAATAATGTATTTAATATAATTAAGTTCTCATTTAGTATTTTATTCTCTAACGTATAATTTTGGTAGTTTGCTAAATGTGAATATAACCCTTGTTTGTAAAGTGTATTAATTTTACAGAATTTCATATTAGCATTGTGTTTTAAGTTTTGTGAACTGGACTTTGGCCAAATGGCAAAGATGTAGATTAGTAAAATTTTATGAATATCTTATTTTTATGTAAAAGGGTTTAATTAATTAAGATCGAGTCGTTTCACATTTGTATTATATCTATAACTTTTAAACTTATATGAATGTGTTCAATTCTCTTTTAATACTGGGGTCCCAAAAAATATTATTTGCGCTGGTAAATACATCATTTGATTTATTGATTATTATATATACAGGGTGTCCCGGAACTCTCTACCAATATTTTAGGGCATTGCTCCTGGATAAGAAACATACCTAAATATCATATTTAAATTGTCCGGAATTCCTTAGTTACTCACACAGCCGCCATTTTGTGTTTTCCAGTTATTCATTGTTTTCTAAAGAATGGTTAAACATACGAAATGGAAACTTTGCACAAACATTAATGACAACTAGACAAAGCTACAAAAAAATTATGAAGATTTTTCAAATTCATAAAACAAAATGGCGACCATTTAAAATGTTGTTTCTTAAATAGCTCAAAAACCGTTGATTTTATAAAAATTTTAAATGGCCGCCATTTTGTTTTATGAATTTGAAAAATCGTCATAATTTTTTTGTAGCTTTGTCTAGTTGTCATTAATGTTTGTGCAAAGTTTCCATTTCGTATGTTTAACCATTCTTTAGAAAAAAATTAATAACTGAAAAAAACAAAATGGCGGCTGTGTGAGTAACTAAGGACTTCCGGGCAATTTAAATATGATATTTAGGTATGTTTTTTACCCAGGAGCAATGTCCTAAAATATTGGTAGAGAGTTCCGGGACACCCTGTATATATATATTGTGTTTTAAAGGGTTATAAATTAGACTAAATAGTGAAATAAAATTTAGTAACTCATTCATGGTGTCAGTTCAATCAGTTCCTGAGTATTCACACATATGCCAAGCGAGTATACTGAGCTTAGTAGTAATTTCATATTTTCACATTTAAAGTAAAGTCAAAACCCACAAGTTTACATGGTGGAGGCTGCCGATTTGATTTTATTATCAACAATGGTTGGACTGGCACAGATGAGTTATGCTTGTTAAAATAAGTGTTGTATGATTAATATGTTCTATGAAAGTGACAATTGCATAGTATGGATTTTTGAATTGGCAATGCGACAAAACAGTTTATATGCTTAGATTAAGTTAGGTCTTTGTCAGATTATCCATATATAAGATATAAAATACCTTCCCTAGTAGCACAAATATATATTAAATACATATGAATAAATATATTTAATATCTATTTTATACATCTCAAGTATGTATTAATGTCAATTTTATATAATATTTAAAATATATAATATATCGAAATAATCAATATCGAATCACAAATGCCAGTCTGTATCCATGTACACACCCTTGCGCAAACACATACATCACTTTGATAAACACTTTTTGGGTTTAGGGAGACCCAAAACGAATATTTCCACCCAAAACTCAAACTCGAAAAATTTGACAAAAACAATACTTTCTCCAAATACTATGTGTGAGGGGAGAAAGCAAAAATTAATTCCCTGAGTTTATAAAGAGAATTTTATTGTATACATCAGCACTCATAACCTTTTGGTATGGTGCCCTTCTTACAACTTTGATTGTTTTTTACCTACGTATCAAATAGTTATTCTATTTTTTTAAGTACTGTAGTACTTAAAAACAATAATTCATTTAAGTACTGTGTCTGTTGTAAATGTGTTAGAATAATTCTTTTACAATTGATGAATGAGTAGATTGCATAATATTTTAAAGTTTTTTTTTTAAATCTTGACCATTTTTAGTTTTTACCTGTTAATTTAGAGTTTCCGGTTTTATGTAGTAACTATCTGAAATTAAAATCGACTACCTATTGACATTGATTATTGAATTAAAAGTCAGGTTTTTACTATTTTAAAATAATAGCTAAATACAATTGATTTTATTGGTTTTAGTTTGTTGTTTTTAACTTGTGTTTCACTAAAAGATAATAGTTTCTTTAAACTGTGTTAAAAAAATATTCCGGCAAATCTGCTCTTTCGCGACAAAAGAAGAAAGCCTTCAATATTAATGAGGCAAGGTTGCTGCATGAAAGTGTACCTGGCGTTTCTCATATAGTAAGGCGCTTGTGTAAACTCGTTCCCCTGTTGGATTATTTTTATTAAACCTTATTTTATTATTTTGATTTGATTTTATTATTTTTTATTTCATATTTTTTCAAATATTTATAGACCTTTTTTTCAAGATTTGTTGACATATATTGGTATAGTTCAAAACATGGTAAAAAGTAAATATATTTTTTTTAAGTTTTTGTCATGAAGATAAGATGGTTTATATTCATTGTTGTATTCAAAAGGAAAATACTACTATCAGCTTTGTCCACTTTGTAATATTAAATGTGAAATTGAATAATTAAACTTAACACTCTTTTTAAATTATCCAATTAACTTTAACTGTGTCAGTGTCTAAAAGAAAGTATGTTTAATGTATGACTGGTGGTTTGTGTCAGGTTTGGCCGTAAGATCGCCCTGATGATCTCCCTGGTACTACAGATCACCCTTGGCCTGATCCTAGCTGTCACAGAGTCCCTCACTGTCTACATGGTAGGCAGAGCCATCCTGGGCTTCGTCTGTGTCAGTGTCGTCTTCAGTGGCTTTGTACTTTGTGAGTACTGAATGACTAGTGGGGAAAACCTGGTAGCTTTGTTGGTTAAAAAAACATTAAATGTAAAAAATGTTTGCCAAAGAAAGAGCTACAACTTTTGTACTTAGAATATTTCGATATAACTAACCGTTTAGCCAGAAAATGCAATATTTAGAAAATAAATTAGAAAATTCGTAAAAAACATTAATGGCAATTAAAAAAAGTTTTATATAAACTATTAAAAATGTTTTTTATTATTTGTATTTAAAAATTGGAATTTTATCAACAGTTTCATACCATTAACAAAACTTTTCCTTTCCATTTATATTTGCTGGGGCATTTTAAATGGTACATACTGTTGGTGCTTTCGTTGATAGACTACCATAATAATCCATTCTGAGCTCATTATGGTACAAGGATCTATTATGTGCGGCCGTAGCACAAGCTTTTTTCGAAGACTTTTAGTATGTTATTCCGGAATTAAAACTCAATATGCGTACCAAGCTTTACACTTATAAGAGTTTTTTTAGGTAATTTCTCAAATATGACTAGACTACTAGTCTCAGACGGAAGGGTACACAAGCCAAGGAAAAATGAGAATTAAAGGAGAAGAGAACTACATGATACTCTTTTTAAGATACAGCAGACGGAAGATAAGAGACTATCAGTGTTAACACTTAATGCTAGGTTAACTTAAAATCCTAACAAAGTACTTAACTGTATTGTAGACACAGGCTCAAATATAAATTTGATAAACTCTAACTTGTTAACGGGAAATAAAACTGAGACCGAAAAGCTACCAACTGTAGTTTCACCAAACGACTCTCCTATAAATATTATAGGGACAACAGAGATTGCGTTAGAGATAGACAACATAATTATCAGAGACAAATTTTATGTAACAAATTATACCAACAGTGAAATAATCTAAGGTAATAAATTCCTAAATAAAAACCGAGTTTAACTAAACTTTGACACCAAAGAAATCATCATGAACTTAGGTGAATATAAGCATAGGATAAAAATGCAAAAACAGTGGTTAATTCAAATTGAATCTATTAACACTAATGCAATAGTTCCTAAAAGTAAAATTACTGATATAGGAACTGAAGAGGATATGGTGATTGCACCTCATCAACATAGGAAAATCAAATTAAATGTTGAAGTAAATGACAAAACATATTTTGAGTCAGAAAGATTTTTAAAGGATAAAAGAAATGCCACGCATATTTAATTGATAAAGATATTGATGGTAATAGCTATATAAACCTATACAATGCATCAAGCTTTCCCAAACACATTTATTCTAACACTCTACTTGGCTACCTCACTGAGGAAATAAACACTAACATTACGAGTGCCCAAATAAAACATGAATCCCAAACGGATCCCAATAAACGGCAATTATTTGATAAAGATGGTATACCGTTTATCATATCACCCCATCCCACGGTAGAACAGCACAATAAAGTAATAGATTTATTACAAAATTATAAATCTATGTTCACTGCAAAAATTGAAGAATTAGAACCAGCTAATTTGCCACCAGTAGCTTTAGAAATAGTTCAAAATTACAAAGCGGTAAACTCACCCCCATATAAACAAAGTACCCAAGAAAGAGAGGAAGTTGACCAACTTTTTAACCAACTACTAAAAGCAGACATTTTAGAAGAATGTCCCGACTACTGTGAAAACTCTCCGTATTTATTACAAGAATTATTATACAGTATAACTTATTAACATTTTATACTCTTTGTTTTGTTTTCTACTGAAGAAATCCCATTTTTAGTTTCTTTTTAACAACATATGTTAGTTTAGGTTTTAAGAATAGTTACCTTTATTAATCTCTAAGATTGTTATTATTTATTAATATAGTGTTTGATTAGTTAGAAACAGTAAAATTACTACGAAAAACGAATAATAACTTAAGATATTTCACCGAATAATATATTTTCCTTATAAACTACAATTTTAATACTTTTGTAAAATCTTTGTATTTGTATTTGTAACTCATAATATTGTTCAATTTGATTATATTTTAGCTATTTTTCTCATTTTTGACTGAAAAAATTGATAATTACCATAAAAATTACGTAAAAAGAGTTGTTTTTATTGTTAAAAGTGATTTTATATTTTATATATAAAATTGATAGTATCTATTAGAGTAAGCTTTTAAACTGTTCAAGAGCTTTAGTTTATTGAATATATAAACAGATATTTTACCAATTAATAGAGCTGTTATAAGACCTTGAGATACTCGTGTGGTAATCAGCAATTTTGTGATAAACTCTGTACTCGCCTCATGCAATAATACATATTGCAGCTGAACACAGCAAAAAAACCTTTTATCACTTATTTACGTCAATATGTGATGCAATTTTATGAGGTATATATACAAGCAGAATCCCATATTAATTTAGTTTAACATTTTCTAATACTAAAATGGGTGAGTTTGAATTATAGTTTTAGTTATTTGGAAATCATTTTCACTTTTTAAAATATATTGATAAAGCCACATAGATATTTAATAATATCATATTTACCCAATAAAATTGTTTTATATATTCATACAAAAGCTTATATTCATTTATAATTTTTTACAAAACTATTTTTATTGTATTTATTACAAACTAAAAGTTTAATATCATAAAATTTATCCAAACAACACCGTTTGATATATTAATATAAAAATAGCTAATGTCTACATTCATTATTTTCTTGATATATTTTATTTTATTTAAAACCAAATTAACTACGTATAATAGCTAAAACATGATATTTACTTAAGCTTAATCTATGGTCAAAAACTTTGCCATAAGTATGTATCTAACCAATTTTTCTATTTTCTCCCATACTATAAAAATAACATGTAATTGCAATTAGCTCCATTTTTATTTTCTGTTTATGTTTTACTGTTATTTTGTTACCAGTGTGATGATCCATAAGCCTTAAAATAATTTCTTTAGCATGAATCATGCTTACAACTCTGCAAAAATATGGTTTGCATCAAATTAGTTGCTTTGCAATAATGATAAAACTTAAGATTTATTGCTAAGTATGGCAGGTAGAAGTAACTATAAATCAGTAAAGCTTCTTGGTTTTCATTTGGATTCTAGACTTGATTGGAATGATCATATAGATGGTAGTTGTAAGAAAATTTCCAGAGTGTCTTTTTTAATGTGGAAACTTAGTGATTGTGTGAGAGATGAGTATTTGAGGATATCTTATTTTTCTTTTGTCCAATCACATATTTGTTATGGAATAGTTTTGTGGGGTCACTCTAGTGCTGTACACGACATTCTCATAATTCAAAAGAAAATCTTGAGAACTATGTGTAGAGTGGATGAAGTGGAACACTGTAAACCATTGTTTATTAGACTAAATATCATGACAGTAATAAACCTTTACATCTACCAAGTACTTATCCACACAAAACTACACCTTTCAGATTCACTACCAGAGACCACTTTCATGCACATGACACGAGAGGCAAGGCTAAGCTGGATCTACCCCAACACTGGTTGGCCAAAACAGGTAAATCCTTTAAAGGCAACTGTGTTAGGTTTTTTAATAGGCTCCCCCAAACTGCAAAACTCATCTCATTTAATAACTTAAAAAAAATTTTAAAAAATTGGCTAGTTGAAAACCCTTTTTATTCGTTTGATGAATTCGAAATGTCAGAGTTTAATGTTAAGTTTTAACCTGTTGTACATAGTTTTTAGTTAATTTTAATTTAATGTATTAGCACTTAGTAAGAATATTTGACTATTCCTATTTCTGTATTGCTATATATCAATGGAATAAATACTCTTGACTCTTGACTCTTTAAATTTAACTGAATTTTTAAGCTTATTTTTACCTATTTTAACTTATAAAGGGATTTTATACATGACAATTATCTTTCAAGCTGTCATAGGTTTTACAAAGTTTTTAATATATAAGATTGTTGGTAAAAATTAATGTGACCAAACAATCACACTTTTAAATTATTTATTTAATTTACAATTAGTAAAGCAGGTTACTTGATAGGCTAGAATCATATAAAATAAAACAACATGTTTAATCTTATCGATAAACCTTTTAATCTTTAACTAGGCTATATTACTTTATAAATTGTTTTATTTTTATTCTTTGAATAAAAAAGAACTTTTTGATGGATTTAGTTTTTATTTTATAAATTTTAATTAGATATCACCTGAACCTATTTTATATTTTTTAGACAAAATTAACAACCAAGAACAAGCAAAACGAACTATTAAGAAGGGGAGGATGAAGCATCTTAATATATATAAGAAACTTTATCGTAAGTATTGATAAACGTTTCTCCTATAGTTGTTAACTAATGTCATTGACTATTGGATACTGAAGAAGACTTCCTATTTATATGGTTAGCTATGACTAATTTGTTCTTAAAAATGTAGATGTGAGAAAAAGTCACAAAGTACACTTTAAAGTTTTAATTACAAGTTTTATACCTTACTAGCTGACCCGACAGACGTCGCCCTGTCCTAATGTGGTTTTATGTCAAATGCTCGTTTATTTTCAAGATGACCTCGTTCACATGGCTCAATCATGTCCTAGTCGAAGTTTGTTTGCTACGCTCACTCACCTTTAGGTTGGAGCTCGTTCGCTGCTCTCACTTGCCTTCAGGTTAGCTCGTTTGCTACGCTAACTCTCCTCCAAGTTGAAGTTTGTTCGCTACGCTCACTCACCTTTTGGTTACAAATTAGCTGTTTTCATAAATTTAAAAAATAATATTACTGCACCCTGTTGGTAAACATATTAACTTTTTAATGTTATTGCACATCACAGAATTCTTTTGTTTAGTTGATCCAGCTGTTAAGATTCTATGATTCCATTTTAATATATGTACGCATAAGATTAACTTGGGAAACTCCAGAACCACTGGGGTAGAGCCCTTTTAACCACCAAACTTCACACAAACCATCCTTGAATAATGCTTAATAATGCCTGAAAGTTTCATTACAATCTGTCTAGTGGTTTTGGAGTCCATAAAGGGCAAACAAACAAACAAACAAGCAAACAAACATACATTGGTATTATATAGACTGTCCCAAAAGTCCCGGACCGGTTTAATATTTTCCAAACGACAACAGATAAATCAATAACATTTGGTACATCAACACCACACCTAAATACCCCCGCCGCAGCAAACCTGCTGACTAAGCGAATTTCCATTTGTCTGAATTGATTTTCAGTTAAATATATTTTAATAACATTAGGTTTAACGAGTACCTAGGTTTGCTGCTACAAGGAAACTAATAAAGTGTGTTTTTGAGTAAAATATTGATAGCTTAGTACAAAATAAATAAATTTACCAAGTTTGATCAAAATATATCCATAATTAAGCAAACTACAACATTTGACAATTTGAAAGACTGCCATTTTTTACTCAGTTGCTATTTTAAGCTTGAATTTATGGCATTGTTATCTACTAATGAAGACCTTTAATTTGATGTGTCATATTGATCATATCAACCTATCAACCTAACGTTAACAATTTTCTTCCGATTCCTAAGGCTGTGTCCCTGAGGAGTATGCGTATAATGAATAATGCTAATTAAATGAATCTTTGAAACATTGTCATTCTTGGCTTGGTTGTCCATTTAAGTTTAAATTTGCAGCATTATATTCTGCTAGTACAAACCTTTAATTTGATGTACATGTCAACCTATGCTTCTATTTAAGATTTCCTTATAAATCCTTGTATGACGTCCCCATGATATGACAGAAAATTGATATTTCCTTAAAAAGTAGATTTTTAGGTGTGGTGTTGATTTACCAAATCTTATTGATTTATCTGTTGTTGGTTGGAAAATATTAAACCGATCCGGGACTTTTGGGACAGTCTGTATATTCCTTATTTTTGTTGATAACTAGCACAGAAAACATACTACTATAATGTTATAGTAATATGTTTTCTGTGATAACCAAGTTGATGGGTCATATAATAGCTGCTATAACTCATTAAGCCACTCCTAAAGTTTGTCTTAGTAAAAAAGATTATGTATATGATAGAATTTAGTATGTTAATTTAATTTGGATCAATGTGATCTATAGGGGGCTCATATTATATACAATAATTTTAATTAAAAAATCTACAAACCTGATACCTGATTGATTTACCAATCAATAGTAATTAATTATGAAACCCATTGAAAGGATAAGTTATTAAGCTTTCAAATAAGTAAATATTATCTAATTACTAATTATTAATGTGTTTAGTTAATTATTTAACAACTAATAACTATTTTAAATTTTTTCTAGCTCCTGTCTTAAGAAGATCAGAAAGACTGAAAAATAAATGTGGAAAAACAGAATCTAAAACTCATTGTTTTGGTTGTTGAAAATGTATATATAAAATAAATGTATAATAAAATAAGTTTTAAATTGAGTTTTACTTATAAGTCTATATCACCTCTAATTAACCATTTATAATAATATAATAAATTTTACAATTATATTCATTTGCTTCATTTGACATAAGTCAGCCTACCTTTTTAATGTTCTTAAAAGTGGGTTATACTTAGTTCAAGATGCCATGTTTATAGTATAAAAGTTTATATTCAGTATTGCATGTGGCACTATAGAGATGAAACAGTGGTCAGTCTGAGGTCATGTGTTTATCAGCTGGTTCCTTATCTTTGACTATTCTTGAACACTTGTTTCTTTTATTCAGTTCAGTGTCAGTGGAGGTATTTGTGCTGTAAATGTTTAATAGGCATATTTTAGATATTATATAAGTAAATAAGTAGTATAAGTAAGTAGATTTCTTTTGGGCCTAAGTTATTTTAGAATATAGTATATTTTATCATTAGCTATTTACAAACATGTTGGTTATAAATAAAGGAATTAAGTCATTGCTTAAACTTTTGTTTATTTTATAAATTTTTGATTAAAATACTTATAATTAAATTACAATATAAAATAGACCTATCTTATAATGTGGGGTAATCAGATTTAATCTCTGCCTACCTTATAAATAGTATATAAACATTGAAAAAGACTAGATAGGTAAAATATATTCATTGATTTGTAATTCTTATTAATTTTTTATGAGTAAAAAAAACACATAAATCAGACTTTCTAACCCAAAAACTGATTTTTAGAAGAAAAACTAAAAATGTATATTAAATTACAACTCTTTAACAGTTTAAAAGTTTAAAACATCTCTAACAGATACAATCAATTTGATATATGAAATAAAAAAAATCACTTTTAACAACAAAAACAACTGTTTTTACGTAATTTTTATATTAATTATCAATTGTTTTAGCCTAAAGATGAGAAAACATGGTTGAAATATAATCAAATTGAATAATATTATGAGTTATTTACAAATACTGTACAAATATTTTACAAAAGTATTACAATCGTAGTTGATATGGAAAATATATTAATTGGTGAAATATCTTAAGTTATTATTCGTTTTTCATAATAATTTTACTGTTTATAATTAATCAAACACTATTCTTAGTAAATAATAACAATCTTAGAGATTAATAAAGGTAACTATTCAGTAAGATGATACCTAAACTAACATATATTGTTAAAAAGAAACTAAAAATGGGATTACTTCAGTAAAAAAAAAAAAAGTTGAATTTTTCTTAAAAGTTCAAGTTTTTACTTATCAAATTTACTTTATTAGATTATAGTTTTGTAATTTAATAGTTTTAACACTTGAAAATACTTTATTACAGCAAAGGCTTATCTACCGCAACATATGGTGTTAATTCAGAGTATAAAGTGTTAATAGTAAAATCAATTAATTTAAAGTCAAAACTGTAAAAACTACTTCACTCTACTAGTGCTACTACGTCCTCATGTTTGTATCTTAAAACCAGACAGTTCCCATTAAACCAAGTTTACTAAACATTGTAATTCATTAAATTAAAGCATATTTTATCAAACAAAAATACGTAAATAGATAAATTATGGTTTAAAAAATAGGTACAAGTGCTTAAGGTACACACCTTCTTACATTTGAGGAGTCATTGTATATTACAGTACTGCCAAAACACGTACTGAATTAAACCCGTAACCTTAAAAAAAAAACATTGTACATTTTCTATTGTAAAACTTTATTTTTTGTATTAGCTGTTACCATTAGACTATCTGTTGTAAACAGATGTAAAATGGTGATAGCTTTCGTTAAAAGTTGATTAATACAGGGATCATAAAATACCAGTATCCTAGTTTACTCATTCAATTCCCAGCAGATTTTGACCAAGTTGTAACGGCTGATCAGATTTTCTTTTACACATTTGCTCATTTAAAAACAAAATATTATGTTTTTTCTTTACAATGAAGAGTTCCATCAATAACTATTGGTTGCCATCAGTAACTATGGGATCTCTTCACCCATTTATATTGACCTTTTTTTAGCGAATTTCCCTACAGTGAAGTAGCTATTGCCATAGGTCTTATAGCAAGACCTGGGCCTAAGACGAACTAACTTTTTCATTTTGATGTCCCCAGAGGTTTTACATATGTTTTAGATATGTCCGTGAACGTGATAACTTGAGTAATATTTGTCCATTTTTGATGAAACTGGGGTATAAGGCAGGAAAAACTTGAACACAGACGAATAGTTTACTTGGGAATTATTTTCCCGGTAAATATACAATTTGTATTACATGTAACAATTATTCAGGAATAAAGAGATTTTGATTTGATTTGAATGAGTTGGCGAACCAGCATGATCGGACAACGGTTTTACGGAAGGGTCTTATAGGGTAAAAATTAAATTTTTTTCCATTTTTGACCCTCAAAACAAAAGACATTTACAATTCCCCCTAGTACCATTTTTAGAGCTAAAAAACAAATAATTTTGTATATCGCAGGGTTTTTACAGTTTTTGGTCAACAACAAAATTTAAAAACAATCTTAAATTTAAAATTGCCATACAATTTTTGTGGAGAATAAATTAAGAGTAAGTAAGTTGTGGTTTAATTGTGTACGGTTATGTATTTTGTTTAAACTTGGCAAATTAACTTATTTTATACAAAGCTATTAATCTTCTACTAAAAAAACTGTATTACCTTCCCTATAGCAAAATACCTAGGTTTGTGTTTAACATAATGCTATTTAAATAGATTTAATTGGAAATCCAATCAGGGAAATGGAGATTCGCTTAGTCTGCAGGTTGGCTGCGATGGAGGTATTTATTAAAAAAATAACATAGCTGTGTGAGCTAGTCACAGAATGTGGTAGTGTCTAAAATTCTATTGCTTGCCTTATTTTTTTGTTGCTGACCAGGATGATGGATCATAGTAGTTCTATTCCCCACCATAAGTAATATCCTTGATTAGAATTAATAAGAAAGTTTGTGTATTTAAAAGAATTCAGTAACTTAGATCAGCGCAATCTGTTGGTGGCTCACATTGACCACGACAATTTTGATAAAATATTTGGCTACAAATTTAACATGAGGATAGAATGTCTAAAGGTAGCATCCTTTTTATAAAACGTCTAATAATGTACAACAGCTTGATGAGAATAACTTCCCACAACTATCTGATATGAACTCAGGTAAAAAATTCTAATGTAATATCGACAGTCCAGGAAATGAGGAAAAAAAGGGACAACAAAACTCAGCAGTACCGTAGCCTAATATCAAATCAGGAACATGTTGAGACAGTGACACATCACATCATGTCACGAAATAAAGGATTTCGTGTTGCATAATGCTACTTTAAAAATACACAACTTCTTTTCAATAGAGCTATGAGAAAAATATCCTGTAACGATGGCAAATTTTATTGGACGTGTATTGTGAAAGGAGATAGGAGAGGAATACTGTAGTATTTTTTAAATAAAAAACATTATGTAGGTTGTTCCAGAGAGAGTAGCAAAGTCGCAACATCATAAAATTCTTACCAGGAAAAATTCCAAAAGTAAATTAAAGTAAAGCCGATGGGAAAATAGTTTAGGAAAGTTGCAGACAGGAAAACTTGGGGACACGGAAAGTTGGGGGGGGGGGGGGTGTGACCTAGTTGTCATACACAAATACAATTTAATATGTACAATTTACACCAAACTTTTAAGTAACATCTATTAAGAAAATGGAAATTATCAAACAATGAACTTGATCTACTTATTAACACCAAATTTATACAACGAGTATTGATAGGATTTCCTCTCGATCGTAATCTTAATTATAAAATATATCATTGTTATTCAATCCATTACAATTCAAATAATGTAAGCCAGTGTAGCAACAAGACTACACACAACAGGCTGACGCCGCACAGTAGCACAATCCAATGGACGATGCGAAGACACCTTCGAGTAACTGGGGTACTAAAGATTATTTTTCGGGGACGAAACATTTTTCCGAGCAGGGGAGTGTAAACATATTTATATTTTAATTAAATTCTTAAATTTCATTCAAGCCCATATCTTTAAAATTCGTATTAGGCCCATTTAAAACTTGCTACTGATTCAAGTAAATCAAATATTAAAATTTTCTAATACAAAGAGACATGTAGAATGGCACCGACGAGTCTACAAGTATCATATTCAAGGTCCCGGGCAATGGACGCACAACCTGACGTCTACAGTGAACTGCTGATCGAAGTGGCAGCCAATCACAGCGTTGAGCACCAAAGGGATCATCTATGATTGGACACTGTAGGCGGAGTTAATTAGAATGATGGGAAATCTTGAAAAAGGAAGGGACAGGAGGAGCAAGATGGCATCAGTCTGGAAGAAGATTGGCGAGGCTTAGGACGGGGTCGGATCGAGTAGGATTAGGGAGTAAATGTTTGTTCAGGAATTTTTTGAAAAACACTGTCTCCTCTGGAACCGAGCTTTTTGTTTCAAAAGGCGAGTGAATTATTTACTTGAGGTTTTCATATAGGTTTGTTTGATTATAGAGTAGTATCAGAGCGATTGCTGCGCAACCTTGTAGAAATGTAACAAACTAATTGAGAATAAAGTTCACAATATGAATAGTAAAGCGCTTGCTGTGCAACCTATCAGAAATATAATGAACTAATCGAGCAAAAAGTTCATAAAATGAGATCAAGTGAGCAATGCCTTGGTTCCCTACCACTTTGAGTCTAATACTTTGGCACTGAGCTAACTTTATCTCTGATAAGCGTGCTCTAAACAGTTGCTATTATATTGCATTATATGGTAATTGCCACTTATTAATGAGATTTCATGGTGAACAGACTATAATGTTTCAGCAAGACAATCAGCAGCAGCCTCAAAGAAACCCTCCTGGCCAGGATTTAAGAAGGAACCTTTACCTGGATTTTCCTCTCCCATATCAAAGGCAATACGAACGTCGAGCTGATTCTAGCTCAGGACGACCTGTTCAGAGTGGGTTTGTTTCCTCAACTAGCTGGCCACCTGGTGATGCAACGATGTAGGGCCTACAAAGCACAGACAAAGTATGCACCGTCAGAGAGGAGTAGTGAACCATTACAAGATCGTAAAGTAACATGTGTTCAGGAGGAAGATGCTAATCATTTTGTGAGAGATTTGTTAAGTGACTTTTAGTTATAAAATAAAGCTTGTTTTTGGTATAAAAGTGTGTATTATTTGCTATATCATATAGTATAGTTCTTGACACCCATTAAGAAGGATGGAGGAAGAAAGAATGTTCAATATCTCTAAAAACTTTAGAGTTTTACTGAGAGAAGTTAATGATAAAACATATAATGCTTTTGAATCTAATGGTGATAATTTTGTTATTTATACTCAAGCATGGGAAAAACTAAAACCATATCTTCATGAAATTGATCAAGAGTTTATTAAAAGGCATGATTTTAAAAAGGAGCAAAACAAAGTGTTTTCAATTGTGGATGAATTTAAGATAGTAGTTGGGGATAATAAAACTAATGTGTATGTAAAAATAGAGTTGGGAGATAGTGTAATTAAATTGGATGGTGAAAGATGGAAGAAATTTCAAGAAATATTTCCTATTGATGTTATTCTTAGGTTGTCGGTTACTCATCACTAAAATAAATTAATCACAATTTACTAAAAAATGTTGAGGTATATTTCAAGTTTACATCAAAACTCATCTTCAGCCTCTAATAACAACATATCAAGTAAATAAACTATGATTTATAATGTTTGTTTATAAATTAATTAACATGTGTTTGAATTATTTTAAAATTAAGTTAGTAGGAAAAAAATTTTATATGCATATGTTATGTAGATGTCACAGTTAATTTATTATTGTTTTTCCAATTTTAATTTGTTCTCAACCTCTTCTCGAATTAAAGGTATAAACATAGGGCTGATTGTAGCACTAGGTTGGGATTTACATTGAGGAAAGAGCATTCCTGCCATCCACATCCAACTTTACAGTGCGTAGTAACAATAAGTTTATCAAAACTTTATCCCCTGAAAATTTATTATTTTGTCAAAATATTGGGATATTCAAGAAGAAATGAATCGAATATTAAATATAAATTCTGAATCAAGCTTTGACAACAGTGTCATTGACTTTCAATTCCATTCTCACAATCCTTATTCATCAAACACTTTTGGAAACAGTGATGAAATAAGAATACCAATTCACCAGCAAGATGTATATACGTTACCAAGTGAGAGTTATATTTAAATTGAGGGACTTTGAAAAAACAGGATGGAAATGATGATACTACAACTAATCTAATAAATTATGCAATCGCATTTCTATTCGAAGAAATCAGATATGAGCTATGTGGAACAGAAATAGATCGAGTAAACAATTTTGGAATTACTACGACAATGAAAAATATACTTACATCACGTCCTGGAGATGTTCATTGGATGGGGAACGCTGGCTGGACATTACCTAAGATTGATGTACTTGAAGATAAAACCAACTTTTCATTTTGTGTACCACTCAAGCTGTTGCTTGGTTTTGCTGAAGATTTTAAAGAGATTTTGCTAAATGTGAAACAAGAACTAGTATTGTTAAGATCTTCATCAGACAAAAATGCAATATTGCAAGCTGCAGCATCTTTACAAACTGTTAAATTTGTAATAACCAAACTTATCTGGAAAATGCCTTATGTGAAAATTGATGATGAAATTAAACTATCACTTCTAAAACTAGTGGAAACAGATCAACCTTTAAGAATTGCCTTTAGGAGGTGGCAAATGCATGAGTACCATGTGCTACCTCAAACCACTTCTCAAACATGGACTGTTAAGACACTATCAGTTATTGAGAAACCTAGATATGTTATTGTAGGTTTCCAAACTGAACGTAAAGAAAAAAATAATAAAAATGCATCACATTTTGATTTTTGTGATTTAAATAACATAAGGCTTTATTTAAATGGAATATACTACCCATATGATCCATTGAATGGAAACAAAGCTTTGTTATATGAGTACTATGCAAAGTTTCAATCTTCTTTCTATGCAGGAAGTGATGATCAACCATGTGTAAGCAAAAAATACTTCATTGAGAGTTCACCATTATTTGTATGTGATTGTTCTAAACAATCTGAAACATTAAAAAGTGGTACAATTGATGTACGTCTTGAAATTGAAACTAAAAAAGCAGTTCCTGCAAATACTGCTGCATATTGTTTGATTATAAGTGATGGATTAGTGTATTACTCTCCATTGCCTGGAACTTTCAAAAAAGTTATGTAAATAGTGTATTATATAAATAAATCTTGTTTTAAAATTATGTTGTTATATGTTAACCTTATACCATTATAATAAAGGAAATTAAAAACACAAATTAATATCATATATACAAGTTTATTTACATATTTTGCTGACATAATTTAAAATGTCCATAAGCTAGGGTGTTAATACCATCATCTAGAATATGTCTTTTGTCATCATTTGCATTCATTGCAATTTTATTGATAGTAATAGTATTAATTCTATGATCTTTTGACCGAAACAGAGTTTGTTTCTTACAAATATTCAAGTCTCTATTAAACAAACACTTTTTAAAATCATCAAAATTGATGGCTTTTTCCACAACCTTTTTGTTAACACCTTTAGCTTTTTTCTTAACAACCTGTTCAAATATTCCATAACAGTAAAGCTTTGGACGCAAACCTACATATTCAATAATTATTTTGCCAGAACATTCATCCTTAAATTTACCTAGCACTTTCTTGTTACTAAAAAAGCATGGATGATTCTTACAAAAATTAGAAGTATCAAAATACTGTTTTAGTTCAGGGCTATTCATGTCTACATATATATCATTAGGGATAATTTCATAAAAAAGTGAATCTGTGTCAGAATACAAGAGTTTAACATTTGAACCAAAAAACCGTTTTATGATTTGGTAGTGAAAATCGTACATATGAAGTTTACTCAGCTCTAGCACTGTAAACCTTATGTAAATAGGTTTATTAAAGACAATACTTTCTTTTGAACAAGAGACAGCAGCTAAGGATTCACTGTATATAGTTCTATTCAAAAATGTAGGTTTACAAACTAATTTATCCAAACGTTTTTGTGATGTCACCAGTTCAAGAGACATTCTTTTACGTATATTTTCAATACTCTTACCAAACATTGCATTGTTCATTTTTTTATACAAGTCTTCCTCAAAAGGGTTTTTAGCTAATGTTCTTTTTGCAGTATTCCAATCTATGTAGGGTTTAAGCCAAGGGCTTTGATTGAATTTTAAGATTCTATGGACTTTTGTTACTTTCAAGCCTAGTTGAATAGCCTGTTTAAGGTTTAAATAATGGGTAATGTATCTTTCCTTATTTTTTAAGTAGTTAACAGTTTGGTTTGCTTAGAATTTGGTGGTGGTTTATTTTCAGGAAAAAGTGGTAAGTCATTATGTGAATCATGGAGATGAATTGGATATTCAACATCAACTTTCAAAACAAAACCAACAGAAGAGTCATCAGGAATATCTTCTACTCTAAAAGATGCTATGCCTTGTTTGCTCCGTTTGCTCATCCATTCAAATGAATTTAGTGGCATAGATTTACTCATGGCTAGGCCATATAAGTTATTTGCATCAAAATACATTAGATAAGAACTTTCTACTTTTGGATCAATAAACTCTTTTTTATATATTTATTGTTAGCACGAGCATATCTTTTAGAGCATGATGTGATTCCATCTCTTACGCCTTTTTCAATAAACAAATACATGTTATAGTTTGTAAACAGTTCTAATTCTACTTTTTTGTATTTTAACATAGCATCAAATGTTAAACCTGGCAAAGAAAAGTAATGAGCTCAATCCAATCCATAATTTTCAAGACAAATTGATCGTAAGTTCTCAAATGTATCACAAAGTAGTAGTACATCTACTTTAAGATAGAGATCACTATAACTTCCAAAATCCCTACAATTAAAATGTGACCAGACTGTTTTTGCATGCTGGTATTCATTTTCATCAATCGGTTCTAGTTGATAAGGGTACGAATCATTTTCTGGATCAACCAACGTTGGATCTCCCAAACCCTTGTAAAAGAAGGATTTGTCTGACAATTTTTTGTCATTTAGCTTTTCCCAGCTATCCGTATACTGGTATGGGTACACTCCCTTACGAGTGACCAGAGGTAAATCAGATTTATGAAAAAAAATGTTTAGTATGGGAAAAGTTTTCTTTTGGCAAGTTATTAGCCAACTCACTTAATGATCGATCCATAAAACGATAAGTATCCACAAATCTTAAAGTAATGCCTGATTGAGTATATTTGGAAAATGTAACATATTTTTCCTTTGAATTAGGTACTACACCCACTCTGTAATTATCACACCCTAATTCTCTTATTACAAAATGGTTGTCATAGTTAGAACTTCCATGCATAAATACTGGTAAAAATTTCTGAGATTGTCTCTTAAGATTACATTGTGAACATAGCACATTCCTAAATCGTCCACTAAAGTGGCAGTGAGCACGAACTGGACAGTTAATTAATGTAAATTCACAGTCACACAGTTCACAGTTTGAGGCATTTTAAACCGATGTTTCTCATCATTTGTTAAAGGCAACATAGGGACATTTAATTGTGTTAAATCACCAATTAAATTAGCCAGAGTTTTCATGTAATGCATAAATTTTGCTGGAGCATCTAACCCTCGATAAATGTATGGTTCTTTAGGCAAATAGCTAGCTATATAAGCAGGCAGAGAATCATCATAAGCAACATACACCCCAAAGCTCATTGGTTTATGAACATTATTAACATAGGTCTTATCAGAAACTTTTTTGTTTGTTTTTAATAACAAACATTCAAAATCAGCATAACAAACAATTGGCAGTTTAAATAAATAGTGATGATTTTTGAACTTCAAAATGTTTGACGGGTCAGATTGATTATTTACTGAAGGTTTGGATGGCATTACTACTCTTGCTGGGGTCTGTTTGGAACAGTCAGTTAAATGGGCAGTAAGATTTACTTTCCTCTTAGGACCTTGGTAATGTTTAAAACATCGTTTACAGATAGACAATTTTCCAGTGTTGGTAGTTAATTGTTTCCTAATTAATCTACTCAAATCTTTAATATAACAGTAATGGTTAACACCATTTTTTTTTAGATAAATAGCAAGTCAAAATGGTTAGGTTTTTCTTCATTGGTTATTCTTAAAGGATAGACTATGTTCTGCTGATTTAAACCATAAACGTTAACACTGGTTCCGGGATTTAGTTTTTCAAATTTACTTATTTGTTTGATTGGTGTGGGAAAAGAAATTCCTGTGAAGTTAAATTTGTGTCTATGTTCTAAAGTTTTAGCAGTTATTCTACAATCATTAGTGTATTTTACTAGGAGAGACCATTCAAAACAGTTCATATCCCGATGGTTCTTAGGGTTGATGACGGCTTTCTTTAATGCGATTTCCTTTGGTAGAGGAATATAGGTGCTTCCTCGCAATGGTCTATACCTGCTAAATCTCAGAAGCAATCCATCAACAGTTGATAGCGTCCATCCCGATCCCTTCCATTCGTATTCATGTTCTTCATAACACAGCTTTCTAAACATTTTTCTCAAAATTGAGTTTATTGAAGAGCTTTCCAGCACAGCCTTGTTTTTGGTTTTAAATGTTCTTAGCTGAATTTCATCTGTCACTGGTTTAATATAAGTACATTCACTAACTATATTGAACTTTAAAGCCCCATAGTCACTTAATAGGTTTTGAATAATACTTTTAATTTTTGATTTCACAGAAATTAACAAAAAACACAAGTCCTTATTTTCCTCATCACCGTTTTTAAGATAAAATGTTTTCAAGTTTCCGCTGAATGCATTTCTTAATTCAAAAAATTCATTAAATGGTCCAGAACACGACCGGTAAAATCTAGAATGTGTTCGAGCAACACTTTCATCGTCCGTTTTCATCTCCCCTTCCGAGCTTACCTCCATCCTGTGGATTAACAAAACTATTTAGAATGGTTTCTCCTCTACAATTGTGTAACTAACACCACTATTTATAAGTTATTAGTAATAAGCTAACTATCTAATAACGTACTACACCTACAAACAATTATTGTTAATTAGTTTTCCTATCCAGCTTAACCTCCTCACACTCGACTCCAGGAGTTTATTTTATTGCTCTTCCTACATCATACAAAACATTCCTAATCTTTTTGAAAATGTGAGTTTTTGGCTCTGGTAAGAAAATAGCTTTTGTTGATACTTTAGTCCAAAACTTGCTTGTTGGACATTTCTTAAGATCTTTAGTGTCAGTTAGCTCAATTTTAATCATGTAACGCCCCTCCTCACCGGGTGTAATAAGTTTCTTCCTAAATCTTTTCTTTTGAGTTTGAAATGTTTGCCTAATGTTAGAGGATTTTTTTGTGGACTTTACAACAAATAACCTATCAAACTTTTCTGAGTTATCTGATTCAGATCAAGAATCAGAAGCCTCGGAATGTTCATCACCCGATGATGCTTCAGATGATTCAGATGGAGATGGTGAATGATTTCTTTTCCTCTTAAGGGAAACCTTAACACTCTGCTCATGGGTTCTTTTTGGAACTGAAGGTTTAGGTTATACCTGTAAAATAATGTATTTAATATAATTAATCTCTAGTTTGCTAAATGTGAATATAACCCTTGTTTGTAAAGTGTATTAATTTTACAGAATTTCATATTAGCATTGTGTTTTAAGTTTTGTGAACTGGACTTTGGCCAAATGGCAAAGATGTAGATTAGTAACATTTTATAAATATCTTATTTTTATGTAAAAGGGTTTAATTAATTAAGATCGAGTCGTTTTTCGTTTGAATTATATCTATAACTTTTAAACTTATATAAATGTGTTCAATTCTCTTTTAATACTGGGGCCCCACAAAATATTTAATTGCTTTGGTAAATACGTAATTTGAAATACGTATTGTGTTTTAAAGGGTTATAAATTAGACTAAATAGTGAAATAAAATTTTGTAACTCATTCATGGTGTCAGTTCAATCAATTCCTGAGTACTCACATATGCCAAGCGAGTATACTGAGCTTAGTAGTAATTTCATATTTTCACCTTTAAAGTAAAGTCAAAAGCCACAAGTTTACATTACATTAAACCTTTGGAACGCAAGGGTGGATTCATGAGAGAATGTTTTAACACCATATATATATATTTAAATATATAAATATATATATTTAAATATATAGCCTAGCTTATCAGTAGGCTACATCTACAATTTAAAAATGAAAACTTCGACCTTCTAGGAGGAGTTTGAGTATGACAAAATACTTGTGAGCCAATTTATAATAGCTTCGCATAACAAAACGCATCCCATAGAAAACAACTAAAGTATTAAAAGTAAATATCAGTTTTAAATTTATTGCACTAGTGTGCTATAAACTATGCAATTGTGGTGTGAATCAAATAGTAAACAAATATTATTATTACTTTAGTACGGTGCAATTAGACCTAAACCGGGACATCCAAAAAAAAAGTTTCAAACCAGTGCCAAATTGTTGAGTACACTTCCCTCAATATGTAAAAAAAAGTTACACTGATTTGAGTGTCGGGTTTGGGGGGGAGGGGGTGAAAATGGGGTGAAAATAGGACTTTTTTTACTTTTTCGCAAATACCTAAAAAACGGTGCGTTTTTCTTAGAATATAATGAATTACAAAAATAATCTACATCAAATTTCGAACAAAATGATACCATACAATACCTATCTACTATGATTGGTTCAGGTAATATTGAGGGGTAAATGTGATTTTTTCCTTAAAATTTAAAAAAAAGTTGTTTTTTAAATGGAGGAAACCCATGGACACCCATAAAAAAAGTTTCTAATGAGTGCCAAATTGTTCAATAAACCTCCCTTAATATGTATAAAAAAGTTACACGGATTTGAGTGTCGGATTTGGGAAGGAGGGTTAAAAGAAAAGGGGGGGGGGGAATGGGACTTTTTTTACTTTTTCGCAAATACCTAAAAAACGGTGCGTTTTTCTTAGAATATAATGAATTACAAAAATAATCTACATTAAATTTCGAACAAAATGATACCATACAATACCTATCTACTATGAACGGTTCAGGTAATATTGAGGGGTAAATGTGATTTTTTTCTTAAAATTCTAAAAAAGTTGTTTTTTAAATGGAGGAAACCCATGGACACCTATAAAAAAAGTTTCTAATGAGTGCCAAATTGTTCAATAAACCTCCCTTGATATGTATAAAAAGGTTACACGGATTTGAGTGTCGGATTTGGGAAGGAGGGTTAAAAGAAAAGGGGAGGTTGATGGGACTTTTTTTTACTTTTTTGCAAATACCTCAAAAACGGTGCGTTTTTCTCTAAATATAACAAATTACAAATATAATCTACATTAAATTTCGAACAAAATGATACCATACAATACCTATCTACTATGAACGGTTCAGGTAATATTGAGGGGTAAATGTGATTTTTTTCTTAAAATTCAAAAAAAAAGTTGTTTTTTATCTGGAGGAAAAAACTTGTGCTCATTTGATAATTTACAGTTCTGGCCCTCTATTTTGGACATAACCAACAATCACAACCAAATTATTTTGAATAGTTGGTGCTTTGATATATTACGATTATAACAATTGTGAAATAATCTATACTATGTAATAAAATAATTTTAGCTAACTACACCAGTATTCTGAAACAGTTACTTTGCTAGCATAATGTAGTAGAGATATAATTACAATAATATTGGAATTTGTAAATTATTATTTTTTATAAATATCAATTTATCAAAGTTAACGTAAATTTTATTTTTTTAATTATCAAAGCGCCAGAATGTTATAGGAATCTTAAATTATCGAGAATGTTTTGACCTTTGAGCCCCCTTATTTTGTTTGATTAACAATAACTGTATCGCATCAATTCAAAATGTGATTTGATGGGATATAACGAAGGTTTACTTAAAACATCAAATATAATATAATATATTTTTATTTATTTTAACAATATTATGTTATTATTATACAATTTATATATTTACATTCAATATAATACACAAAAACAATATTTTATTTACAATCTACAGTTTTATATAATATTACAGTTTTGCTTCATTGTGTACTACCCAGTACCCAATCTCTCATTAAATTAACATTTTCAATAGAACATATTCTATGAGGTTTATGATGAATACAAGGTGTTGAATAGTTTGTATGTATCTTTTAAATAATTTATAGATGGACACTTATGATCTTTTATGTTTACTATCTTCTTGTCATTAATTAAGTTGTCAACAATTTTCTTTTTTTCAAGTCCTTTAACTAATATTGTTTCAAAGTCACTGGTAAATAACTTACATATATTTCTTATTTCATTGTATTTAATGTAACCATCATTCCAGTGAAATCCATGATTATTATCTTCAAGCCAATTTGCAGTCATTCTTTGTTCATTAGTCAATTCAAAAAAATCATATGGTGGTTTAAATGTAATATTTTGAGTAATTGTTGGAGTAAATGAAAGACCTTTACCTTGACCTTTAAATGAAGGAATGAAGGAAGAATGAAGGACCTTTAAAGACCTTTAAATGAAAGACCAAAGATATATTTCCTTAATAACAAAATCATTTATCTAAACCCTTGAAGGTCAACAAACTGACTTGGAGTACATTATGTAGTAAACTGAACCTGTGCAAGAGATGGTCTTCTTTTATAGTCAGGAAACACACGCAGATTCCTGAAACCATAACAGTAAATTAGTAAGCTGTAATCAGTAATGTATAATAGTATAGTTTATAATCAAGCCAACTTAGGTGATTCAAACCTTCATTAAGCTAAAAAAATTAAGCTTTAATATTTAATTTTTGAGAGCGGAAATAATAAAATAGATATACATGTTGCAAGGATGATTGGATACAAATTATTGTTATTAAGGTATTTGATTTCTCTAGTTATGTTATTGGTTACATTACAGGTTGGTTGTTTACAGGTTGTTATTGGTACATTACATTACAGGAGTGAACTCTGATCTGGTGAGAATAAGTGAGTGATCACGCAAACATGGTTTAAAATTTATCTCTGAAAAATGCATGATTCTTCATATTGCTACACCCACTACTCTTCACAGAGTTGCAAATGGAGACATGCACGTTCAAATCGCAGGAAAACCTGTAATGGTTAGGGATACCGTCAAAACCTTGGGTGTGGTACTTGACAGTGGCCTCACTTTCTCGGACCACATCACTTATGTTTCCCAGGTGGCTTTGGGAAGGCTACGTGGTCTGTACCAGTACAAAAACATCCTGCCAGAGACAGCCAAGCTGCAGCTGGTACAGTCACTAGTGTTGTCAGTGCTCCATTACTGTTTTCCTGCATACAGCAACAGCATCTCAAGGGAAGAGATGTTCCGATTGCAAAAAGTGCAGAACTCCGCAATTCGTTTCGTTTACGGTATCCGTAAGCGTGAACGCGTATCCCCATTCCGGGATGCTGCGGGGTTGCTGTCAATGGGTGCCGTGTGCAGGGCGCAAACTTGTAGCCTCATCCACCGGGTCTTGGTTCAGCAAGAGCCTAAGTACTTGGTGGAGAGGCTTGTGGCACGTGGGGAGGTGACTCAACGTGTGACCTGGCAAAACGCCTTGCTCAAAATTCCAAAAGTAAGACTAGAAGTGGGTAGAAAAGGTTTTTCTTACTTTGGCCCAAAGATATACAATGATCTCCCCTTGGACCTAAAACAGCTGGGGTCCTGGCTTTCAAAAGAAAAGTAAAGAAGATGTAAAATATTGTATATAGCTTATAATTTTGTTTTGTCATACACATTGTTTTGTATAATAATTTTTGTATATTTTCAAGTTAGTTATATTGACATGAGTTATTTTGTAAAACAGTTCTTGTACTGAAAGACGCTCGCAAATAAAGGCATTGTTATTTATTTATTTATTTTATTTATTGCTTTTGTGGTCAGAGTGCAAATTACATCAGAAATAGTTGATGTGGGCAGAGTACTAGTTGCATCAGAAAAGCTGATGTAAACAGAGTACAAGTTCACTGAAGTAAGATGGTTAAATAAACAGAAAATAAGCATGTTGCATGCAATTGTGTGAATGTTTTTAATTTGGTTCGCATGTAGTTATTTACCGACAGTTTCATATGATATAGGTTAGGAATAAAATTCAGTTGATCCAAGAGAGTTGATTGAGATTAAAGTATTTACTTCAAACATAAATAGAGCATATGAAGTACAGCTTTTGAGTAAGTAAATAATGTGAAATCTATCAAGATGAATAAAATAATAATTTTATTCCATCATAATTACATAGCACATACAAATAAAATCAGTATGCATATAATGTGTGAAATCAGTAGTACATACTAAACTAAATGAGTAGGTATTTGAATTTCATGTTAAATTTTATATTAATTTATCCTTTAAGAACTAGAATATCACTAAATGTTCTAGTGATATCTGTTTACAAAAAAATAGTATTTTTATACTACGGCATTTAAAATCTTGGACACCAATATTATGGTAAAAAATAGATAAATTATTACCATGCAAGATAGTCTGGCTAACTGCTGCTCTCGAACTAAATTTGTTTGACAATTTTTTTACTCTCAAGTTATATCTTTTAAAGTTGAGTAAAATATTAATTATACATATATATATATATATATATATATATATATATATATATATATACATAATACACTAAGCTGATTTTTGTACTTTTTTGGCGTACTTCGAAGAATGATCATAAACATTTAAAGCATCCGTATATTTCGACGGGTTTCACCTAGTTAATAATAATAATACAAAAGTCTCGCATAAGAATGCGTTGTTAAACAAATATTTAGTCCATATAATATGTTTTAGTATCACTATCAGTATTTTAAACAATCTATATGATTATTAGAAATATAGGACTCTATTAAATTAAGTTGATCAAAAGTGAACACTTAACATGCTTATTGGTTAGGGTATACTATTATTTTTATTCTTAGCCAATTAATTCAAACTCCCTACATTTTAAGTTGGTCATTATCTATTAATTCATTTCTAGGAATGAAATTCTTTCAAAGATTGTCATAATAAATTGGAAATTGTTACCTTTTAATGTTCATGTAAATTGGTCTGCACTCTTTATTTCACAACAACTGGCACATCTCCTTATGATTAACCATACATCTAAAATGATTAAAATACAAATAACAAATACTCAATATTGCCTAAGAAAGTTTGTCTCATCTATAGTAATGCGTTTGGCTAAAATGTGTATAGATGAAACACTGACCAGTTTGAGGTCACGCGATGTATCTATCAGCTGGTTCTTTATCTTTGAGTTTATCGTCATATTGAACATAAACTCCCTTTCTTTTGCTTTGGTTTGTGGTTAAAAAATATTGATGGTTTTGAATAAGACTAATACAGATTTTTGTATTTTTTATACTATTTACCAAGGCTCATAAGTATATCTTTTACAAATCTAGTAAGATCTAGTATGGTCACATCAGATAAATATTCATGAAAAGTATCAGCTGTTAAATCCAGCACCAGTGGTGTAATTGGAAACAAATAAATACCAAAATGCACAGAACTTCATGGACTTCAAATTAGATAGTTTATCATATGGATAAATATATATTTTATTAAATAAAACATTTTTTACGACTGTAACTATTAAAGTCACTCTGAAACTTTACAAACATGTAAACATTGTTTGATTTGATTTTGTTGTTAGATCATATGTAATTATATTTTTTAAAACGACCGTGTTTGGCAGTTTTGTGATGTGTACATGGTGCAACTGAAATGTTTGTTTCACTTTATTGTCTAATTACAGTGATCCTGTTGTGAGATAAAGTTCATCTATGTAATAAAGTGTATGTTTATAATCTTATCTTTCTAAAGGTATACAAATTATCCCATTTTATGATTGTCTTACCTTTTATTTGGATTTAATCAAAACCTTACAAGCATGACTATTATAGTTGCTGCCACTACAGAAACCACCTACTGCAACTATTACAGTCGTGCTGCTAGTTGGAGGGTTATAGTGGAAAAAATGGTTGCCCATTTTTTGATTATTTGTAGATATAGAGCTAATTAATATAACCTTATTTGATGTTTTAAGCAATTGGTAGGTAGACAATAGTCAAAGTAGTGCCGAGGTGCAGTAGTGCGTGAAATTTGTACCACTGTGAGGTTTTGGCAGCCGTCATAAGCTGGTGTGAAAAAAAATACAAGAATAAATAAGTCTTAAAATCACATCTACATCCTAAAAAGACCATAAAATACAAACTTTTCCAATATTTGTGTTAGCTGCCATTTTAGAATATGGTAGCTCGCTGTAAATTTCCATCAGTAAAATATATTCTGAAATTCTTGGTAGAGTAACGGTGGGTCAAATTTTCTAACATGTGCTCAGAATTCTAAATGTGATGGAGAGAATATTTCATAACTTTGGACAGGGCACCACCTTGTTATAAGTTGCTTGGTGTATCAGTGGTAACAAAGAACCAATGGTAAGCAAGTATGATGAATAGTTAATCGTAGATCAGGTTCCACAATGGAAACAATATTTTATCTTTCAATTCCTTAATGTTGTCGAATTTCTCTACCTACATCCAGTAATATTTCACATATTCTAAAGGAGTACAAACACAAATAAGAATCATAACTTAATCTAATAACAGTTCAGCTGAGAAAAACACATATAGGTCCTATTGTACATATAAATACCCAAGTAGGCTAGTTCAGCGTTTGCGCTTCAAAAATATTCTTACATATAATCTAGTTCAGCGATTGCGCTTCAAAAATATTCTTACATATAATCTAGTTCAGCGATTGCGCTTCAAAAATATTCTTACATATAATCTAGTTCAGCGATTTCGCTTTAAAAATATTCTTACAGGAAATCAACCTTATACCTATACACAATTATTTATCCCAAACAGAGCCTAAACTCAAGTAGGTAGCATATACTGAAATGTAAAATGATCTAAATAAAATTTGCTTTTGTAGAAAGCGCTTTCAATATTTTTTTTTCAATTTTTTGTTTTTTTTTCTTAAGAAGGGCCCTTATTTCTTTTTTAAATTGGAAAATTACTTTACACAAATATACTACAATTTATCAGATACTATATACACACAGACAAATAATCATCAGGTTACGATTTACTATTTCTAAGTTAACCCTATCCTCCATTTGTGATTTTAACAATATCCCAATAGGCTAGAGTAGCTTTGATCCAGGTTTTGCGGTAATGAATACTGAAAGCTCTTTAAAAGTCCAACCAACTTCTAAGATCATTAAAGCTACACTCATCTGTCAGTTATACGGATGTGGAGGTCCCTCGTTGAATAAATCCGCAGTCGTAGTTAGGGTAGGTTAGGTCGAGCATGTAAACCTCTTCAGCAGGGTCAAGATTGGTACGGTCATCAGCAGGGTGAGGCTGTGGGTCCAGGCTAGCATCCTCCAAACCATAAACCCATGCTTCCATATAATCCTTAGACATACGTAGAATGAGTGGGTCTTGAAGTCGAGTCAGCGATGTCGTTCCTCAAGTGGTCCTGGCTGCTCTGAGGCAGAGTTATCGTGGAAAAATACTGGCGTAAGTTACGTAACAAAAACAATTTTGAAGCTTGAATAATACAGGATTCAAAACGAATCCAAATAAATAAACCTGTCGGTTGGACTATTAATGTTGACGTGTATATAATAATAGAGACAATTTGAAATATGTGTAAATAATTGAAAATTAGGGTGTTAACCACGTAAACACGTATTTTAAATGCTTGTTTAGTTTGATAAAAATTATGTTTTCTTTCATGTGTTGGGAACATATTTTATTTTTCCAAATCAATGGGGTGTTTATAGTTCTGAAAACTTCTCCTTCGATATTAGAGTTAATTAAGGGAATGTGTACTTTAGCAACAAGTGTACTTCCAAATATTTTACAATGGGTAAGTTTAAGTTTATAGTATAGATGTAATTTCGATAGGGGAATGGCAAGTTTAAGCTGCTTGAGTTTTGCGTCTTCTTGGAGCTGTTTCAACATTGTAGTTAAATTTTGTGGGTTGACAGGATTTTGTGATAGTAAATTTTGATTGCATTTTTCTATTATCTCTGCTTATCTTGAATGTAGTTGTATAAAATGTGGCTCTACGACTGTTGTATAGATATATGACTGTATTATATATTGTAGACTGTTGTATATGTTGTTGCATAGATCTGCTGTAAAATGTTTTTACTGTGCTGAGATTTCATTTCGTTTAAGTTATTTTTAACAATTGTAAATCCTTTATGTATCTTGACGGTTAGGTTTTCAACATTTTTTGTAAAGTTGTTTAGGTTAGTTGTTGTTCTAACTAAATCTTGATACTGAGTTCCTACGGTATCGATAATTTTGTTAGTATGCTCTTCGATACCTTTTTTGGTTTTCGTAAATGTTTGAGATTTGTTGTTAATTTGCGAGGTCGCAATACCATTCAAAGAAATTTTGTAGAAATAATAGTCCCCTCTTGCTTCTAGTCTCAGAGGAAGATTGGTTGGAAAGTTCAGTATTTAGGTAATTTGAGTTTATCTGGTCAATGATAAGATCATGAAATGTAGCAAGATTATTTTGAATTGTACACAAATCTTGAGTTTCGCTGCAGTCCGAAAAGTTTGATTCAGTTGTCCATGGGTCTACTTTAGGTTTAGTAAGGATAGTTGTGGTGAATATTGCCGGTATGATAGCTTCGCAAGGAATGTAGTCTGTTCTTTCTTGAAAGTGATGTCCTGAGAAAATTTGGAATCGTGTTGAGTTGTCTTGTGATTGAGCCGTCACCGTCTTGGCTGCACTTATTAACATCAATAACAGTAGTAGCTTTCGATACTTCATTTCTAGACCGTAGGATATCTGGACCGCAAAATTCTATTAGTAGTATTCAATATTTGGAAATTGTGATACTGAATTAGATTAGTTCATGCTTGTAATTAAGAATATGACTTCCTGGTTATAAGGATATTATTGTTTCGACCTGAAATCGTAAATTTGATAATAATTGGTAGGTTGTGTTATTGGTTCATAGTGACTATTACTGTGGGTTTATAGACATAATACGGGTGATCAGTCCGTAATATGGCTTTAAATGACAGTAATTGGTGGTTTTTATGTAAATGTTCTAGAAGTATTCTGAAGAGTTGAAATGAATATTCTAACTTTGTCCAATTTCCGTGGAATTACTGCAGACTAGCGCGTGGGATCTGCTGAGTCCAGGCTGTAACGCTGCGTTTCTCGGTGCTGTTATCTTGTAAAATGTACAGATGTTGGTGGAATGCACGTATGTTCTTAGTATTCGGCCATCTTGTTTTATACACCCACTCTTGTCCTAGTTTCTAACTGTTCTTCTAACTGCTAGTTAGTGAGTTATCGTGTTCGGTCGTTGACGGTTTTGTGCGTTCTGTGTTGTGTCGGTTATGTGTGGTATTTGGGGCAGTGACGAATATAGTGTTGGTTGCTAAAATTCTTGGAAATACATTAGATTACCATTGTGAAGGTATTTTGAATCGTGAGGTCCTTAAATTTTGTGATATTTTCTTCACAGGGTTTAAATTTTCTTTATTTGCGTAGGCGTGTAAAATAATGCGTTCTATTTATTATAATTTTATTTTTCTTGAGTATTTAGATGAAAATATTCTTTCTCTTTGTTGCCTCGTCCACCATATATGATACCTAAGTATTAGTTGAGTAACTATTGATTGTCACAAAGATGTAATGACTAGTATTTTACATTCTTGTAAGCATCAATAGTTGCGTCCGATCAAATTTCGTTGGGTGCGTCATTCTTGTAAACTCTTGAGTTATACTTTTACAAAGTATATATTAATGCTAGATGAATGTTGAGAAAATTCCTGGGGGGATAACGTTGTTTAAAAGTAGCGTAGAGTTGTAGAGTTCCTGTTCAATTCGGCAATATTTCCTTGTATCCGTGTTTTTAATTCGCAAGCTGTTTCTATCCATTTTAAATTGCGTTTAGTAAATTTATATATTGGAAGTTTGTTTTGATATAAATAGTCTCGAGTCTTGGTAAATTAGATGAACTTATACGTGACAAAGATATATATCTTCAGGTAAAGGCCTTTCAAAACGTGTGAGTGGTATTTGTGATTGTGATAATTTTATTAGTTATAATTATTTTTAAGTTAGGAATAAAAAAAGGTGGCTACCCATCTGTCCTCGCCAACCAACCCTAGTTTAGCTGCTTTTTACGACTTTGGTCGTAATTTAACCGCTGGCGCAGGTTTATATATAGTTATGAATACTATAAGTCAAGGAATTCTATTCCGGCGTATTTATACGCTTTAATTTTAAGGTGTGAGAAAGTTATGTGTGTGTGTGAGATCTGGAGGAATATTTTTACACGTATAAGAATTTTGAAATTATCTACTGTGAAATGGTTTCATTCTTGTAATATGTACAGGTTGATTCACCATTTTGCCTCTCCTTTCAAGCAATACCATATAAGTTGTGTCATTAATTTGATCTGTAATGAAGTATGGTCCTCTATAAATGTTGTTGAATTTGGTGTATTCGCCTTTAAAGTCTGGGGGATTTTGTACAAGTACTTCATCTCCTTTGTACCGTATCTCATTTGTAGTTGTAAATCTCGTTTTGTGGCATCAAAATATTTTTTTCTGGGTTTCTTGAGTCTTTTGAAGAATTATTGGAATTTCCTTGCGTACCTTTTGAATATTTCTTATCTCTTTGACGATATCTGGGTCTTGATCCTTGTGAATATACATGTAGTCTGATGGGAGATTTGCTTCCCGGCCGTACATTAAATAAAACGGCGAATATCCAGTACTTTTGTTTACAGTAGTGTTGTAGCTAAAAGTTGCATAGCGCACATAATCTGACCATTTATTTGGGTCATTTTCAATATAGTGACTAATTGTTTTTTTGAAAATTAAGTTCATTCTCTCCGTCAACCCTTGTATTCTGTACATATATGATGGGCTGGCGTGCTGAGCTATGCCTAAACTTAATAAAAGTTCTTTGAGTATATTTCCCATGAAATGGGTTCCTTGATCGTGCGTTATGACTTTAGGACAGCCGTACAAAATAAATCGAGTAAAACGTTTGCAGTTGTTTTCGCATAAGCAGATCGGGTACATTTTGCACATACCATTCTCGTGGTTGGGCAAGTAATCATTAAAATATACTTGTAACCTCTACTTTGGGTGATTGGTCCCATATAATCGATTATTAGTCTTTCAAAAGGGGTGGGGGGGGACTTGTGGGGTTAGCTTGTCATATTGTTTATAAGTGAGAGTTCGCTTTAATTGGCACTGTACACATGTGCCTGTATAATTTTGAATATCTTTTGTCATCTCCGGCCAGTGATAATGTTGCTTAATCTTTTTTGTAGTTTTAAAGCTTGAAAAATTACCTTCTCATCACTCCGTAACGAAAGTAACTATTTTCGATAACAGCTGACACCAATGAAAGTAGTCGCTTCCCAAGCTCTAATTTAGGGCGAGGGAAAATCGATCAGCTGATTTTTCCTCGCTCTAAATTTACTTTCCCTCGCTCTCAATTAGTTCTCCATTTATTCTCTACGCGCGCTAGTGTTTTTTGCGGTTTAATTGAATGATTTCAATCAGCTGTATGTCTTGTTAAAAGTTGTTTTATTCTTTTATTTTTGTGTTTAAACAACTTTTATTTGAGAAATATAAGTAGGTTTTCTTTTAGAAGATTTGATTTCATTTTGATGTTTAATCAAATTCATCCAGAAATAAAATATTTGTAATATTACTGAGGTCTGCTAATCTGTGTTTGTGTATATTTGCGTTGTGATGAAAAGTATCGTTCATAACTCGTACAGAAAGTTATTATCCGGCACTTGCTCCATTATTCCCGTCCTCGGCTTCGCCTCGCACGTAAAATTGGGGTTCCCTGTGTTCGGCTTCGCCTCACACAAAAACTTGAGCGCTCGACGGAAAATGCCACTTTCGGTCCTAGTAATTAAGTAAGTAAAGAACGTGTGGGACTACAGCATTGAGGTAGTGGATGCCATGGTAGCGGACCACGATGCCGTTGTCTCTAGGGTAAACTCCGGTCCAACCTCGGTGAGTCCAAATCCAGTTTCTTGGCATAGAAATTATATCTTTAGTCATAGAAAGGTAAAAGATATAGATTTCCATAGATTTAGGACAGCTCTTGAGCTAACTGATTGGGTTAACTTTGTACAGTATTGTGAATTCCTACAGCCTCATGAAGCATTCTCTGCATTTCTTGAAATATTTGATAGAATTTTTAATGAAATTTTCCCCACTGTAAATTACACCAAAAGTGTAGAAAACAAAGCTAAGCCTAGGAGGATTGCGTCTCATAAAGCATGGTATACAGATGACCTGCATAGGATTAAAATGTATGTGGCTCTGTACAGGGACTTGATGAATTTAGCATCATCTAATGAGGAGTTTGCTCATTGGAAAACAATATATTTAAGAATAAATCGATATTACCGTAACATGGTTGACAAAGCTAAAAGAAATTTCAATGCAAGGTCTATTGAGATGGCTCACAACCCCCAGAAGGCTGCCTGGGCACTAATTAACCAACATAGAAATTCTGCTAAGCCTAAGTCTAATGCTAGCCCTGATGAGTTTAACAAATTCTTTATTCAGAACATTAATGAGATTGTTGACAATATTAACCTCACTTCTCAAACTCTTGATAGCTCATCCTTATTAAGAGCTGGAAATCGGTCGAGACAAATACCTACTATGTCAACCTGGAGGCTGGTTACTCCGGAAAAAATCTGCCAAATAGTTAAGGGCTACAAAAACTCTCATAGTCCTGATGTTTATGGTGTGTCCTGCCACCTACTCAAGTCAGTTATTGATGTGATCTCTTTTCCTTTGGCCTGGCTCATGAATTCATGCTTAAGTAAGGGAGTATTCCCGGACGAGTTAAAGATATCTAGGGCAGTGCCAATTTTTAAGAAAGGTGACCCCCAACTTTTGACCAACTACAGGCCTGTAGCCTTGGTTCCAGCCTTTGGTAAAATCATGGAGTCAATTCTCAACGAACAACTGGTGACTCACTTTGAAGGGAACGATATAATACTAAGTGCCCAACATGGTTTCCGCAAGGGGCGATCAACTGTATCGGCTATATATCTCATATATCTACAACTATATCTCATATGGGTTGTTATTATGGGGACACTGTCCAAAGAGCCAGAAGATTCTGCGGCTCCAGAAGAAAGCAGTTAGGCTTTTGACTTCATCTGGCCGTCGAGACCACAGTAAGCCTCTGTTCTCCTCTCTTAACATTCTTACCATCTTTAGTCAATATGTACTTGACTCCGTCTGCTACGTTAAGGAGAACATTGGTGACTTTATACAGCGTGGTGCAGTACATCAGCACAACACTAGAGGAGCTATCGATCTGGATGTGCCAAGATGCAGACTGGCTAAGTCACTGAACAGCTTCCCAGTTATGGCAGTGAGACTTTTCAATAGACTCCCAATTGAAGTAAAGCAGGCGAACAATGCCCAGTTTAAAAGATTGGTAAGGGAGAGACTCCTGGTGGACCCCCTATTTGACACAGACGAATTTATGAGGGAACCTTGGAGAGGAGCCATCCGCAATCCAAGATAGCCTAGACATGAATTGACACAGCCTATCCAGATCATCTGGTCATCGGCGACGCAGTGGTTAAAATGGTTAAAAAAAAAATGTTAATGAAATATACTATTTCACGTGGTATTGCAAGTAAATAGTCATTTGTCTTGCCGTTAAACTGTTAAACCATTTTTCTCTTCATATTTCCTACTTTGGCCTCTAATATTTTTAGGAACTGCTTCAGGTGAAATTTTTGCTAATTTTTTTTCTTTTAAATATGGGTCTTTAGATTGTAATTCTTCAAAGTTTTCTTTCTTGATTTCTTCTAAGTTTAGAATAATTTCAAAGGGATCTTCGTCAAACATATCTTGAGACGGATTTCTTGAGAGACTGTCGGCTAATGAGTTACTTGTGCCCGTTTTGTACTTTACGTCAATGTCATAATCGACCAGTGATAACGCTAATCTGTTTAGGCAAGAAGACGTGTGTTTGAAATTTGTATAGAGTACTAGAGCTTGACAGTCTGTGTAAATAGTAGTTTTCCGCCCTAATGTGAATTCTCTCCAATAATTTACTGCATAAACTAAACTCACCATTTCTCTTTCGGCGTTTGAATACGGTTGTTGTGTGTCCGTATATTTTTTTTGATAAATAAGCGATCGGATGTTGCTTGCCCGTGTCCAGATTTGTTTGAGCATGACAAGCTCCAAGTGCGCTTAAACTTGAGTCTACATATATTGATGCTTCCCAATCATCATTCCAATGTTTTAATAGGGGTGGGTTTGTTAGAATATCCTTAATTTTTGTGAATGCTTTTTCACAGTCTTCTGTCCACGTGAATGCTATGTTTTTGTTCGAGTCTTTAATTAGGTTTGTAAGAGGTAAGGTTATGTCAGCATAATTTTTCATATGTTTTCGGAAAAATGATGATGAGCCTAAAAATTGCCTAACTTTTCTAATACAATTTGGCCTTTAAAGTCTTGAATGGCTGTGACTGTACTGTAGATTTTTGAGGTAATATTCCCTGGTTTGTTACTGTGTATCCCAAGATGTCCACTTGTTCATATTTAAAATTTTTTTAATCTTGACCCCAAGGTCACACCTAATTAGATAACACGCTTATCTTGACCCCAAGGTCAATGACCAAGTTCAAGGTCAAATTTCGGCTATCCTCCCATGGGTACTCAATATTAGGAATTAGTTTCTCTTTGTACTGCGGTCAGTTATATTTATTTATATATTTTATATCCTGCAATCCTTTTCACTTGCATTCCCTTTAGTTTCCATCACAATAATGAATGACGGAAAATATATCTATCTGTATTATTAATACGCTAAATGAATATTTGTGAACAATAAAGCCTTTTTGTTATACGATTTAACCCCACATATTATATACCAAAATGTTCATCTGGGTGTGTAGATTCGCAAACATTTATTAGTTACATGTATGATATGACTCTGTCCCAGTGGCTTTTCAAGTTCAATAACATAAATCCAATAATGTTATCCTCATGAAGAACATATTTGTTTGTATTATGATCTAATGATTAAAGATGCAGAACGGTGGGAATGCGCCAGTAGGGTAGGTGAGTAACTGTTTGCGGGCCAGGAGTTAGTAAGGATTGATTACTCATCGTGCACGCAAAAATGGTATGAGAGGTTCCTGGTAAACTTTGAACCTACCCCTTCCACAACCACCGTCACCAATAAAATAATCAAGGATTGAGCTGTTCGTCCTCATTTAGTTGAAGAGTCGTACTCAGTGAGATTAGTCAGTTTCTTAGTTGTTGTTGCGGTAACTGTGGTGGAGATGGATCGCGATGAAGGCTAAGTGTTCGAGTGTGATGGGAAGAAAGGCGGGACTTAATTTTCTGACGGTTCGGGGTTCTTTTACCGCATAAATAAGGAAGGAAAACGCGCTGGTGGCTAATTTGTCATCAACAGAGCTGCAAAGGTCCGGGTACTTTAATGAATCCGGACGAGGACAACCGTAGTATTACGCACAACAGTGTCCACTCGCGTGCTCCTAGTCCTCTGTTTACGGCCATTATTGCTCTTAGAAGGAAGATGTTGGACCGTTGCAAGACCGAAACATCAACTAGCTTGAGCCGGATATTCAACGAAGAGACTGCCAAAAGGTAAGACGTTTACATCACCCGCTAAAGTACTCACTTTAAAAGTTGTCTTTTAGGCTATTTGTTTATACGTTGTTCTAATAAATGTATTTTAAGATGTATATCCTCAACTCAACATGTTTTATCGGTCATAAGTGATACAAAGAGTTACAAAATTGCATGTTTTGAAAACTTTTCATGATTTTGGCCTTAAAATCAAGCCATGCAAACACATATTTGCCATCAAGAATCATCATTAATTCATCCACTTTATTATTCGACAAAAACATAAATAAATTTGGTTTTCCCGTACCTGGGGCACGCTACTGAATCACAATAAATAATTAAAATATTATTTATATTGTGTTAGGGCTTTTAATTATTCGTAACTAGTAATGATACTACTGTGGTAACGATGCGTAACTCCACTTTTATTCCAGTTATTATATATGTATTTGTTTTAAAATACCCCTAGAAATAAATGCTTTCGATTGATATATTGACCGTTTGAATCAGTTACCTAAGTTCAAGATACTGTATTACTCAACCAAAATACATAAATTTGGTTATTCCTCGGAAATTAAATTTAGTTTTAGATATAAAACTAACTCAATTCAATAATAGTTTTAGATATAACTCAATTCTAATTACGTTATCCTTAATGTTTTAATCTGAGAGCCTTCAGTCAAATGTCGGCTTTCATTCAAGTTATTGAATATTAAGATCGGACGTACCTATAGCACACCGCTGAATCACGAACAACCTTAAAAGAGTAGTGGAATAACTACTTGTAAGCACATGACACATGTAATGTAAAAAGAATAAAATATGTCTTCCATATTTACATTAATGTTTAAAGTTTTAGGTTTTAGGCCCTGTGGGGTAGGGTAATTTGTCTAAAGAAATATCTCATAAAAAACCAGTACCGGGGGACCGAGTCTTGCTGGGTTGTATTTGATTGGGTTTAATAGCAAAAACAATATCGTAAATGAGGTGTAATGATGCATATAAGAGTTTCCAAGTCTAAAGATTGGCTTTCCAAAATATCATTTGAAGTTTTCCAAACATAACCATGTTTTTAAACACAATACAGCAATTTCTCAATTACCTGAAATTAGATTAGAGTGGGTGAAGTAATTTTCGAGTTTTACATTAAATTTTGAATAAAATAACATAAAATTATGGATGATCAATAGTAAAAACCCCATTGCAAATAGTTTCAAAGATTAAAATTAAGCTCTATGATAAAGATGCTAAAAAACAATGGTCTATTTCATTTTCTTCACCCTGTATACAAGAAGGTAGCAAAATATGTTAAATGCTATACTATTGAGTTTTACATCTTATGTTAGAAGACTACAAAGCATTGTGTTGAAAAAAAGTAGTAAAAGTAAAAATGTTCCTTGTTTTCTATTATTCAATCCACTAAAAAAAACAAAAAAGCAGACCTAAACCTCTATAGTCTAGCAAATGGTTGGAAGCTTATAAGTTGGCGCAGTTTTTTGTTAATATTTTGCTACTTTGTATACAGGGTGTAGGAAAATGCAACATACCAATGTTTTTTTTTTATATTTATCATAGAGCTTAATTTTAATTTTTGGAACTATAGTATTTACAATGGAGTTTAAACTATTATTCATCCAACATTTTATGGCAGGTGCCATTCCTTCTACTGAAAGATTAAACTCGTAAGCAAATAATTATTCCTGTAACATCGAAATTCTGAACACGTTAAATAATATGTGTTATTAAATTATATAGAACACACAGATCTTAAATACGACAACAAATAAAGTAGGGCCCACCACACCTTGATTTTGTAATTCATTTAACTATTAAAAATGTGTTATGCAGTAAAACACTGTTTTCTGCACAGATGTAGCTACTACAAGGTCCCATTATTTTATGTGTGCTTACTGTTATATTTATATTATGAATTGCAGGTCGATTCCTGACAAGAGTTCAGTAATTGTGGGTAAATCATATAATTTTATGTGAAATCAATATAATCTGTACTTTGCTTTACTAAAGTACCTTAAGCTGTGTGAGTGTAACCTATTGGCTTTATACAGTATGCAAATCTTTCAACTAAATAAACCTTTAACTTTAAGTAAGCATATCATTTGAAAATTGAATCGTGTCTAAGTATATAGAATAATTTAGTACTTTGTCAATGATATGGTGTAAAACGCACCTTAATTGAAAAATAAGTTATTTCTAATACCTATATATTTTCAGTGGAGTTACTCAAGAAGTTGCCAGTTTGCTAACCTTTGCAAAAATGGAAAGCACGATGGCTAAGGCACGAAAAAGACATAGCTTTCCAAATATTCCTGAAGAATATCCCTCTTACTATAATTATTTTAGGCTACAAGAACTTTTATAATCTAATTCACTAAAATGCTAAAACATACGGACATATACAACATAGACACATGAACATCTAGTTCTTTTATGGTCGTAACTAATGGTAAAATCATTCGCTCACTATTTATAACTATATTAAGTTTCAGTATAATTAGACAGGGTTGCTATTGTTCTTTCCAAGCTACAAAAAATAACCGTGTTCTTGAAAAAAGCACAACAGTCAAAACAAATACAAAAAAATATAATAGAAATGAGTTTCAGCCAGAATTGTAAAAATTAATGTTTTCGTTTTTTGTGAAACAAGCGTCTTAATGCCCAAATATCCTGAATCTAGTTTTTTCCAGTTTGCTTATTTATTATAGGTGGACTACTAAGTAATTATCTTTCTTGGCGTTTCCCGTGGCTTTCTGTCTAATGACAAAGAAGACCACAAGGTTGTATTAATTGGTCATACGTCTTCTAAAAAACATTCAGCCTTTCTCCCCAACACGTGTCATTCGTGACTACGAGGAAGGAGTCAAGTGTGCTATTGCAGCTGAATTTCTACTGGCCAAGCACGTTGGTCGCTGGTTCCACCTTACACAGGTAACTAAAACTAATATAGGTTTAACCGAAGGCGCTGAATTGTTCAAATCCATGTGTGGACTGTTTATTTTTTTCGGCAGAGTAGGCTGTCCTGAATTTAGGCATATTCACAACATAGCTGTATTTAACTTTTTGAAGTAGATTATTTGACGTCAAATGGCAACGAATAAAATGATTTGAAATTTAAATATAATTCACTGTCTTGAATATATTTTGTACTAGCTTGTACCCGCAGCTTCACCTTTAATGGTTTAATGGTTTATGAGGGCTTTTTATAACTTTATTTTTAGCCCATTTTAACATTGTGCATTTAAAAAAAGAGACCATAATCTCAAAATAGTGCTAGATAAACATAAGTATACACATCCAGTCATTGTCGACCTATTTCACTTGGTTATGACGGATGTAATTTTTTCGTCCGCTATCTTGGATCCGCCATTTTGAAATGCCATAAATTATTTTAAATGTGAAAGGGGTGTTGTGGCCCATCATTTCGAATATTTTTTTAAGCTGAGCCCCAAAAATGGATTTTGGAATTGAGTTCAGGTTAAAAAAAGTTATTCGAAACGATTGGTCAAAACACCCCTCCATATTTAAAATAATTGATCACATTAAAAAATGGCGGATACAAGATGGGGTCCGAAAATGAACATTTTGTCAAAATCAAGTACTTACTACCCAACAATCTTTGGAAGTGGTCTGGGATTGTTATTTGAAAAATGAAGAAAAAATGTAGGGGGGAGGACAATTAAAACTCGCCCTGTATGTATAAACTATTACATTATGATTTATTAAGAATTTAATTATTATTTATTTTTTTAAACCTTTCTTTGATGTACTATGTTATTGTAGAGCATCTTCAAGAAGGTCCAAAAACTAGGCTTACGAACTAAGTTCAGAACTAATGCTGCGATGAATAAAGGAGTGCACATGCTGATGGCAACACCACGTCTGCCTCAGGATAAAGTAGACGAAGGTTGCATCGTCACTGAAAATTTCCTTGAAATCCAGGCAAAACCTAACCTTGATGTGGCGGACAAAACCAAAATTGACTTATTGCTGAGGTTAGTAGCAATAAACTGATGCAACTATGCTATTACAATGGTTCTTTAACGATTGCTGTTTTTTTGCAGGTTAATATAAATTGTATCCAAACGCATAAGTATGTTTGTGTGATGTATCGCTAGTAACTTGAGTCAAGTACACAATGTATTATCACTGTACGGTTGTGGACTCAATGAGACTGTACATTTAACATTGACAAATTTGGGCAATTAGCACGTTTTAATGTATTATAAGGGTAGTGGCAATATAGCGGTATGACGACACTTTGAGCGTTTTTTCCAATAAGAATAACATGGGGATCATTTTTGCCCACCAATTCCGAAAATCCTGATCTTTGCCTACACATCCCTATACAATTGTCAAACAATATTCCTAACTTATTTTATATATGTAATAACGCTATTCATTGAACCAGGAGCAGGAGCAACCCCCAATTGTACCATAACACCCCACCATGTGTACAGTTTATAGTTTACTCCATGTTGTGTATTTCATCTGTTTTGGTTTAAATATATATATTTCTATGTAATAACGCTATTCATTGAACCAGGAGCAGGTGCAACCCACCAACTGTCCCATAGTATAGTAATGTAAAAACGCTATTCACTGGATGAGGTGCAGGAGCAACCCCCAATTGTACCATAGTACCCCACCATGTGTACAGGATATTTTACTCCAAGTTGTGTGTTTCATCTGTTTTAGTTTGAGTGTAAAAATGCTATTTACTGCATGAGGAGCAACGTGTAAAAACGCTATTCACTGGATGAGCAGGTTCAGGAGCAACCCTCAATCGTACCATAGCACCCCACCATGTGTACAGTTTATGGTTTTCCAACACTTTACTTTATGTTGGGGGATTATATCGATTCATATGTATATGCAAGGTTTGCACCAGAACTCGGCCGCGGGCATGGGCATGCTCCCAACCCATGGTATGACTCCTGCTTCTCGTCTCTATTGGTGGAGTAGTGAAATGGCATCCTTTGAGGAAATCCATGAGTTCTGGCCACTTGGGAACCCAAGCCATTTGACATATAACAAATCACCCTTTCTCCTAATCACCTTTTTACCAAATACATGTCTTTATACTTGGTCTTTAACAACTCCTCTGTGTTGTAGTGTCTTAGTTTAGTGACAGTTTGTAATCAGTTTTGATCTTTATGTGAATTACTTAGTATCTCTGGAACTCCAAGTGGAGACTGTTGTTCATCAATAAGGGTAGGGTTTTCTAGAATGCTTGTGATAATTATCAATAGAGGCCCACATAAATATGTCAAATTGTATAGCTTAGGTCTCAGCCCTCTGTTTCCTTGAGATAAGGAGAGCACTTATCTGTTTAGTTGATCCTTAACTCTGTCAACCCTATCTATTTTATGATGCTATATGTTAAAGCCTAACCCTACTCTCTGACACTTCCTAGATGATACTTAACTCTGTTAATGGACAGTTCTCAAACTATTTTATTAGACATTTATTGATATTGCTAGAAGGTTCATGAAGGAGGGCTGCGCCCCCACTTAGAGATTCATATTTAAGCTGGACTCTGGAGCAGAGCCGGCACTTCTCGGTTAGGACCTGCTACTGGAGGGTGTTCTCAGAGAGCCTGTCAGTGCAGCTATCAACTGTTTAGTCGTATTTTGAGACTTAGAACTATTTTGTATTTTGGTACTTGTAATATTTTGAGTGTATTTCTGAATTGTAGTTTGAGTCAATATATCGTGTTTTACTAGAAGCTCGGTTGATTTTAATCATTTAACTTCCCAAGCGAACCAACACATTCGTGTTGTACCGGCAGCCACTCGACGGATACAACCTAATAAATTTTCTGGTGTCAGGTGAGTGGGGTATGTGTAATTGTCGGTAATTGTCAGTCGATTCGATTGTCGTATTACGTGATCGGTTCGCGATACCGGCTACTACTTGGGACAACGAGACTTCTGGTGGAGCGCAACTACAGAGGACTTCGGACTTCGGACTTCTGACTCGACTCCAGGGCAGTCAAGGGTTCCACTCCAGGCCAGCACCAAGGACATCAAGGCAGGGACGAGCATCTCCGAGCATCTCAGGAGCCCGGACGACCGTCACCACACCGTGTTGCTGAGCAGTCCAGCAGTCTAAGGAGCATCACAGCGCAGAGCATCAGGCAGAGACAGAGCGTCGCAGTGCCCACACCGGACAGGCTACGGCTACGGTTCAATTTTTAAACGTAAGTGAATTGATTCATATATGTTAACATTTAACGGGAGCCATGTCTTGTGAAGGTTTAGAAAGAGAGTTAGATGAGATTTGCGATCAGGTTATTCAAGAAAATGCTAGTGAATCAAGTAGCGATGAATCTGGTAGTAATATTGTTGTAAGTAGCAATAAGCAAACTAAAAACATGTCCAAAAGTAAAGAAAGTAGTTTGAAATATTTGAGTCTAGATCAGGCGTCTAAATTCGTTCCAGAGTTTAATGGTAGGCGCGATGACTTGTGTAAATTTGTCAGTTGTGGTGATTTTGCGATTTCCGATGTAGATAAATCGTATGTGTCATTGCTGTTAGAAATCATTAAAAATAAGCTTGTTGGTGATGCATATAACATCATTAGATTCAAGGAAATTGATTCTTGGGAACAACTAAAAGTAGCCTTGAAGGATAAATATGGGGATAAAAAGAACATTGCGCATCTGCAATTGGAAATGAGTAGTGCTAGGCAACAGAAGGATGAGGACGTCCGCGCATTTTCTGAACGATTAAATGCGATCCTGTCTACTTTAGCGATTCAAATGACGGAGAACAAGCCGTACCAAGTAAAAATCAGCCATTTATGATGTGTTGGAGCAACAAAGACATAATGCGTTCATGAAGGGTTGCGACAGCCGATAAAGTTTTTAATGAAAGCTAAAAATGTTCCTGTATATGAAGATGCTGTAGAAGCCGTATATTATCAAGCTGTACTTGAAGAGATAAATATCCTTAATGACCGCGAGAGTCAAGAATATTTCGGGATCAAGCCGAGAGACAACCAACGTAGGGACTCGAGAGTTAAATGCAGCAATTGTGGGGAAGTAGGGCACGAGGTCCAGAACTGTTATTTCAAGAAAACATCGTTTAACAGAGTTTCATAGGAGTAACTTTGTTAAGAAGTATAGGCCTGAGCATCAGGTGAAGGCAATTGTAACGTGTCACTATTGTGGTAAAGAGGGACACGTAATAGCTAAATGCTTTAAGCGTCAAAATTATATTAATAAGAAACCACATCCAAAACGGAAGCCCTTTCAAAGGTTCGACAGACAGCAGGGAAACCAGCGACACTCGGAGACAAGCGGTCCGTCAACGAGTGCCAAACAGTTCAAGTAGGCCGCGTTGATGATGGGAAGAACCACGAATGTGTAGAAATAGAACTTTCAGAAACAACGAGTAAATCTGTATCATTATTATTGGACACAGGAGCTGACATTAGCATTATCAAATTAAATCAATTGGATGACGAAGCCCAAATCTTAGACAATACATCAAAATTAATCACAGGAATATCAGATGACCCAGTTAAGACAATAGGAACTGTAAATCTAGAAGTAAAATTAATTGACAAAGTAATAAAACATCCATTTCAAGTGGTGTACGACAATTTCCCGCTAAAAGTGAAGGTGTTTTGGGAAGAGACTTCCTAAGCAAGTATAAAGCTAATATTGATTATGATAGAGAGGTTATGCAGATTAGCACTACAAAGTGGAAGCTAGTACCCTATGTAAATAAAATAAAATTAGCACCAAGAAGTGAAAATGTTTTGTTGGTTAAAACCAAAAATGAAGGCGAAGGTGTAGTAGAAGGCTACGAGATAAAAGAGGGAGTATTTTTAGGTAACAGCCTTACAGAAGCCAAGGAAGGCAAGTGTATTGTCTTGATTACAAACACTACCGAAGAAGCAGTAGAGATAGACTCCGTGCGTACAGCTGTGCACTTTAGAAGACATTGTAAATAATGAAGATTGTGTAAAAATGTTTAAAGCAAGTAGCAACGAAGCCAATGTACATATTGATAGAGGAAAGGAAGTAGTTAAGCAGTTAAGGACTGAGCATCTTAACCAAGAAGAAAGAAAATCTTTGATTGATAATTGTACAGACTATAATGATTTATTTTATTTGCCAGGTGATACATTAACCTTTACAACAACTGTGGAACATACGATTCCCCTTAAACAAGATACTACCCCAATTAATATAAAACCATATAGGATTCTAGAGCAGCACAAGAAAGAAGTACAAAAGCAAATTGACTCGATGTTGGAACAAGGAATAATTGAAAAAAGTCAAAGTCCTTGGAATGCACCTTTGTTAGTGGTTCCAAAGAAAATGGATGCTTCAGGACAAGTTAAATGGAGGATTTGTATAGACTTCCGTAAACTCAATGAGGCAACAATTGGAAACTCGTTCGGCTAGGCAAAAGTAAATATTTCACAACATTGGACTTAGCAGGTGGATTTCATCAAATTAAAATGAGCGAAGCTGACAAGGACAAAACGGCATTCAGTACCCCTTATGGACATTATAATTACAAGAGGATGCCATTTGGATTAAAATCCGCACCAGCGTGTTTTCAGCAACTAATGAACACAGTACTAACAGGAATTCAAGGAATCAAATGTTTTGTCTACTTGGATGATATTGTAGTTTATGCACCTAACCTCAAGGAGCATCAGGACAAACTAAGAGAAGTGTTTGACAGGTTAAGGCAACACAATTTAAAGCTTAACGTTGACAAATGCGAATTTATTCGCAAGGAAGTCAGTTATCTAGGACATAAAATAACTGATGATGGTTTGGCTCCTGATCCAAAGAAGACAGAAGCTATTGAGAAATACCCGAGACCAAAGAATGCAAAATACACAAAATCTTTCTTAGGACTTGTAGGATACTACAGAAGATTTATCAAGGATTTGAGCAAGATTGCACAACCACTTAACAATTTGTTGAAGAAGGATTTAGAATTTAAATGGACAGATGAAGAAGAAATGAGTGTTAACATACTTAAAAGTAAATTAGTTACATCACCTTTGTTGAAATATCCAGATTTTGATAAAGAGTTCATTATCACCACAGATGCAAGCAACGTTGCACTAGGAGCGATTTTATCTCAAGGTAAAATAGGTGAAGACAAACCCATTGCATATGCAAGCCGTACTTTGAATAAAGCAGAAAAGTCATATCCTACGACAGAGAAGGAATTAACTGCAATTGTTTGGGCGGTTAAATATTTCAGACCTTACATTTATGGAACAAAATTCACGTTAGTGACTGATCATAAACCCTTGCAGTGGTTATTTAACATCAAGGATCCAGGATCAAGATTGATGCGATGGATCATCAAACTAATGGAGTACGATTTTACAATTGTGCACAAAAGTGGAAAGAATAATGTGAATGCGGATGCACTTAGTAGGGTGGAAATTAATTTAGCACAAACTACCAAGAAAGAAGAATTAAGTGAAGAAGACAAAAAGGAGATTATTATGGAGTATCATGACGCAACATTAGGAGGTCATCAAGGAGTCACTCGTACTTATAACAGGATGAAGCTGAAATATGATTGGCCAAATTTAAGGAACGACATTGAAGAATACATCAAGAAGTGTGACAGTTGTCAGAAGAACAAAACTCTTGTGAAGGTTACTAGGAAGGCTCCAATGCAAATATCAACTGAATTGTCAAAACCAGGAACAATGTGCCATAGATATTGTTGGACCTTTACCTGTTACAGCAGAAGGCAACAAGTATATTTTAACATTACAAGATTGTTTTTCAAAATATGCAGAAGCAATTCCAATTAAGGATCAAACAGCAGACACAGTAGCGAGAGAATTCACAACTAAAATCATTTGTCGTCACGGTACGCCAGATACGTTATTGTCTGACAACGGAACCAATTTTGTTGGTGAAGTGATGTCTTCGGTGTCGTGCTCCGAGCGCCGAGTGGCGCGAGCGCCGCGGCTTAATTAGTGGTGCGAGCGCCGAAGCCATAAATCTTGTAAGGGTCTGCTCAATGAAGCAGAAGTGACGAGGGTTAACATGATAATCTGTGGTACTTCGTATACCAACTCCCGCAATGGAGATGGTGTTATTCTTTCTAAAATACAGTTTAAATCTAAAGCCTGAATTTAAAAGAATTGGCGATGGTTAATACCAGCCTATGTGGAAATACAAACAATTTGTGATAGTGTAATTCTTTTTAAAATATTGTTTAAATCTAATGTATAAATTTTAGAGGTATTTTGTATAGCCATAACACAATTTTAAGCAAGGGATTTTTATCCAGTTACATTTTCATTGGCTGACTTGAAGTGCCAATGGGGTACCTACCATCGGTATGTGGAATCAGGGCTACAGATATACATGTCCGCAATCCGTTTTTCATTTGCATCTTAGGTTTTTAAAATATAGAAATTTTAAATAAGAGAATATTAATATTTCATCAAGAAAGCATAATAACCAAAAACGAATTGTGGCATTGAGTTCAGTATAAAAAAGTAGTTCAAAATGATAGGTCACAACACCACCTTCATATTTAAATTAATTCATCTCATTTCAAAATGACGGATCTAAGATGGCGGCCGAAAAAATTACATCTGTCATAACCAAGTGAAAATAGGTCAACAATGAATGGTGGTGTATACTTATCGTTATCTAGCACTATTTTGAGATTATGGTCTTAGTTTGTAAATGCACAATGTTAAAATGGGCTAAAAATAAAGTTTTAAAAAGTCCTCTTAACTTTAGAACGGATCGAGATTTTTAAAAACTAAATGCGGCATTGTAATCAGCGTAAATTCTAGTTTAAAATAATGGGTCACAACCTTACCTTTACTTTGAAAAAAAAAACTTTGTATCCAATATGGCGGATCCAAGATGGCGGCCAAAAATGTATACCCAGTCAAAATGAAGTACTTACTACTCTACAATAATCTGATGTGGTCCGGAGTTGATATTTTAAGAAATGTAGAAAAAAGTTGGGGGGGAACTCATTTAAAACTCACCCTGTATAGGAATTTCATATTTAATTTTTTTTTGTAATTCTCTCCGTAACCATTAAGACGCATTACGATGCCTCAATATACTAAACTATTTGTTTTTTGAGCTCTAGATTACTCAATTTAAAAAAATCAAAAACATCTGCAATCATCTCAATCGTAGATAAGAGGGTAAGCTTTTATGCTATTGTTATTAGATATAAGAACGCTCTTAAAACAACAGGCTTCAAAAGCTCGCATATATGGACGCAGATGCGTCATGACGACATGGATAATTTGACAAGTTTAAGTGTACACTTAATTTATCTGGTTCAGTAACGAGCTGTCAAAACTGTCAAAACATAATCAGGTAGTCCACGCGGCGCTCGGGCCACCCGGCGCTCGCGCCACGTAACCGATGTCTTCAGTTTGCAAGTTATTAAAGATTAAAAGAATTCAGACCACTAGCTATCACCCCCAGGCTAATGGATCATTAGAAAGAAGCCACAGATCTTTAGCAGAATACTGAAGGCACCACATTGATGAGGACCAGTTAAATTGGGATTTATGGTTACCATATGCGATGTTTACTTTCAACACAACAGTATATACGTCTACAGGTCATACGCCTTTCTCATTAATTCATGGCAGGGAAGCACAATTACCCTCAAGTATTGTTAGGACGAAACTGGAACCTCAATATAATTATGATGACTATGCAGAAGAATGAAAGAAATGACTACAAAGTACATTTCAATGGGCAAAAGATACTTTAAAAATGAAAAAGGAAAAAAGTAAAACATTTTACGACAAAGCCACAGTAAATAAAGAATTCAATGTTGGAGATAAGGTGTTGCTGCACGACGAGACGCTGCGTAGAGGAAGATCGAAGAAACTAAGTCCACAGTGGGTAGGACCTTACATAGTGGTAAAAAGAGACTCAGATGTTAATTATATAATAAAAAGAGGAAAAAAGCTTTTTAAAGTCCAAATAAACAGATTGAAAAGATACAACGACTAAATGTAACTTATATGTTACAGATGGTCTGGCTACTTCTACTATTATTTGCCAAGTTTGCAAGAGCTCAAAGTAAGAATGAAGGAACAGAAGATTATTTCAAGAATCAAGCTGTAAATTATAATCCAGGAGTGTTTTTCGAGAAAGTGGGAACTGTACAGCTTAGCAATGAAAATTTGAGACTGATAACCTACATTGACATAAATATGTACAATTCAAGATTGGAATACTCGAAATTAAGATTCAACTGTCTCAAAAAATTTTGCTCAAGAGAATATTCAGATTATTGTCAGAAAGTAGTATTTTTAGCATGCAACGCACAATGTACAACATAAAGGATAGAGTCAGGGTACTGCAGATACAACTTGGCAAGAAAGAAACAAGAAGAATCTGAGTAAGAAGAGGAATGTTTGACACGGTTGGAGAAGCTGCTAAGATATTGTTTGGAACAATGGATCATGATGATGCAATGTACTACACAGATAAAATTAAAGAAGTCGCCTACAACCAGTACGAGCTATCCAAACTGGAGAAGGAACAAGCAGCAGTTATGATTTCTACTGTACCGATTTCGTAGTATAAACAACGAATTAACGTGTAGCAGACGCAAACAATAGTCAGCTGATCAATTACCCACAATTCCAACCAAAGTGGTAGGGATATGACGAGCCGCCAGCAACGAGTGTATGAGTGTTCTGGTTCTGTTCCTCCCGTGTCCCGAACGTAGCTAGTCGGAAACCTTCCGTTCGTGCAAATTAAATTCATTTCGCGGTGTTGGTCGGATAGATTTTCATTTCCTTGAAATCGTTTAGCCTATATCCCGAAGGGATATAATTGCAACGCAGTTGGAAATTAGAATCAGTTTCGATCGTCAAACCAGTGTCAAAAAGTTTGTTTTACCGGCCAACGCAGTCCGCCATTTGGAAATTTCACGTTCGTCACACAAGTTCAAATTGATCGCGTTTTTTATTAGAATACCGGCTAGTTACAATTCCTCATCCTTATCCTTCAAATTGTGTTTGTGTTTATTGTGGACGTCCGAAATTGTAAGTAATTTGTATTATTTATTTGTTAACTTTAGAATTCAGTGAGTCGCATGGTTAATTTTCCTGTCATATTTTGTTATTTCATGTCAAATGATCACATGTTTCCAAGTTCGAATTCAATTCACTGATTTTTATATCCATTTATAGTGCAATAATCTGTAGTATTTTCTAAGCTGTGATGATCCAATAGTATTAAGGATATATAGACGAAAATGTTATTTTAGGGTAATTCAGAGTTACTTCATAAGATTTTCATAGTGTTGGAATTTTTAAACAGAGCCATTATCGAATTTCATTGTTGAGTATAAATGGTACAATTCATTTAAAGAGTGCCACAGTCAGTATTTAATTTGGGGGAAATAAATTAATATGAAATGAGGGAGCAGGTAGCTGGTTCGGCTAGATACGGAAGTGTTGTCGGAAGTTGTGTCAGTTTGAACATAGATGAACCGCCAAAGTACCAAATTAGCTATAAAATAATAAAGCAACATTCTAATAAATACTGCTACGATTGAACACATTACTGTTTAATCAGTTGGACTGCGAGACGACCTTCGTTTTTTATCGTTGGCCATCGAAAAGGATTTGCTTGGTACTGGTCATCTCAAACAATTAAATTAAATACCACTCTTCCGTTAATACTTTCGCGATCGGTGTGAAACCGCACCGTATCTTCCCTTTTGATAAATTCATTCAACATTTTCAATAATTTCCAACTGATTGTGTAACTCAAGGTCATTTTGATTAAATAAATCAGAACCAGTAACTGTAAATTGAAGTCAATTGTAATTATTAAATTCTGTGCAATAAATTCAAATTGTTACTCACTTTCTAGTTCTCAATAACCTTGGTAATTCATTATTATTAGTATTATTCAGATATTGAAGTAAAGGTAATTCAGTAAATCATAGGCCACTACAAAATATTCACCTTTTAAGTGCAACACTAAATAACAGTGTAGTAGTGAGCAAATTAAATTCAGTGTAGTGAGCCGTGACTATTTCCACCGGGCGAATGTCACGACTCATGATCAATGGTTCAAGTGTTTTTTTTATAGTAGGCTAGTTCAGTGTTTCGTTGTCACTCCACGACCCCGAACAAGGCTGTGGGTTTTTGTTCTTATTACTCCCACCGCGCAGCACTTCAGAGGTTGCGTGACAATCAACTAGTTAACCTCGCAGACATTTTTCCATCGTTTTACATCGCCCTTTTGGCACATGTTTTATGCAAAGTCGATTAAGTTTTTTTATTTGTGCTTAGTCTGCGAGGTTATGGAGTAGTTCAAGTGCGCCACGCGCGCCTTTTGGGTGAGTTTTGCACTTTTTTCTAAAGTTAGGTTAGCTGCACATGGTTGCACTAGGTCTGGAACCTAGTCTTGGGGTCGTGGAAGACTTTTGATAGTTAGTTTCCCTGTTCTCTGTTGTTTTGTATAATTCAGGGCTTTGCCCGAAATGCTAGGCCTAGAATTGACTGAGAAATGTTTGTTGGAAGGCCGCTATTTGAGAGAAACTGCCAAGTCAGTTTTTTGGTCCTTTTGACTGTTTGTGGTAGGCCTAGGCTTACTATTTTGCTCTTTAAACATAAATGTCTTAGGCTACTACCTTTGGTAGCCCTTTGCTTTGTGTCCCGTTAAAATTTAGTGTTGTTTTGTCTTGTAATATGTTCAGTTTGTGTTACCCAGTCAAGTAAGGTTAAAGTCTTTTATTTTGCTTTGTCGTTGCCAAACTAGTTAAATTAAGTTGAATTAACTGCTCTTAAAGCTCCCCTGAAAGTTTGAGTCATTTTACTCAAGTTTTAAGAAAGTTACAGTAATTTTAGTTTGGCAACTTTTCTTTCAGGTTTGAACTGGGTAACCTGGAAGGCCACTGGTTTCAGCCTTTAAATTAAGGTTTGGAATGGTCTGGAAAAGCTGCTGGAACATTTCCCCCAGCTTTTAAGACCATTCCGAACAAATTCGGATCACAACTTTTGGAGAAATTAGCAAAAATACATGAGTCGTTGCGTTAGGCCTAAATTTTTGTTTGGAACGTTTTTTGTCAATTTTAAAGTATTTCTCTGTGTTTAAGTGTCAATTGTTCTCTGTTAACTTGTTCTTCTGGCCACTTTGGACCAGACAATTTAAATTTTTTCTCTCTATTGGTGAAATTTACCACTGTCACATACCTGTCTGGCCTGCTGACGGTTTTACCGCAAATATTAATGTTACCATTCTTGTACTGTTTAACCTGTTAATTGTTATGTTTAAAATATTGTTATTGTTTGAAATGTTTTATATTGATAGAGAGCTGTGATAGAGAGACAAACCTTTTAAAAATTTAGAAACTTTTGAAAATGATATGTTAGGCCTAAAGCAGTGAAATATTGGAACTAAATGTAAATGGTGAAAGATGTGACAGTGAACCTTGCGGATATGGACTCAGTCTATTATTCTTACTACTGTGTTTCCTGGGTTTTGTCACTCAGGGCCCGTGAGGAGGAACATGGAGTACCGGTAGTCTGCATCAGCCTTGGCGGAGTGGGAATTACAACTCTTGGCCACCCCTGGATCTTGGCCCCCCTCTTCCGTCATGCCTGCTTCCCCTCCGGTGCTGCTCGCCCAGAAACATGAAATAGTACCGCAAATTCCGCAAGTTTTAGGCCTAATTAATTATTGCTAACCACCGTCCTGGACTTGGAGATTTCGTTATTTGTTAATTTGTGCACAGAAATTTATTAATTGTTATTCTTTTTAAATTTTAAATTCTTTAGCCTAGGCTACTTGTTGATTTTTTTTTAGATTTTATAATTTATTACATATTTTATTAAATTTCAATTTTGGGGCCCCTAAATCCTTAAGGATACCAATTCCAGATGAAAGATATATATATTTATATATTTATTTACTGTTGCAATTTTATAATATATTAGTAAATAAAAAAAAATAAAACTGATTAAATTTACTTTGACTGAAATTAGCCTATTTGAATTTTTTAAATTAATGTTTGTAAGTTAGTAGGTCAGAGTGGTATCAAAATTTTTTTAAAGTTTAATTGAGAGTATTTAATTCATGTATTATTGTTAATTATTGTTGTGTTATTCTTTTAAATGGTTAATTACAGCCCGTTTCTCTCAAATGGCGTGTTGTTCTTGAACCTCCATCCATGGTTCTCATTTTGTTAAGTAAAGTTTTGTGAGCCGCTCCTCGGGCCTGCGCATGGATCACGCTTCCTTTTCGTTAGTCTGGGTGCAGGCACGAGGGCATGGTTCAGTAGTTTAAGATTGGTTATTATTTCAATATCAAAGGTATTGCAGTCTGGAAGAACTTCAAACAGTACCAAGGACGTCCCATAAGGACTTCTGGGGAGTATTTTTATTTTACAGGGCCCACTCAAATATTTATTTAACACCAAGCTTCCACTGCCAAAGCTCTGTTTGGTACTTTTACTTTCCAAGTTCTTCGAACCTAGGGGCAACCAAGATTTGTAAAGAATTCACTTTGAGAGCATTGCAAGGAGTAAACATATTTAAATACAATATTTAAATATATGAATCAGAGTTTTTATTTTTCTTTACACTACAATTAAAACAATGAATAAAACTGTCAATGATGTTAATGCAAACCAGAAGCCATTATTAAAGCTTTTGATGAAATTGTAAATGTTCCAAATTTAACTAGGGAAGCTGTTTATAACAAACTTGATAATTTGACATTTCAAACCGCTATGGCACAATACTATTTATATATTTTTGGGTTATATATTTTCGTTTTTTATATATATTTATATATTTTGAGCTAGTTTATATTGAATTGTTTCAGTTAGAGATAGATATTAAAGATCTTGTACAAACTGTAATTGATGCAGTATGCAACTGTAATATGTTGTAAATATTAAGACAATTAAGAAAGAGCTAGAAACGGTTAGAGGTAAATTGCCAGCAGGCTTGACCTTCCCGCTATCTGTTGATGATGAATCTTTTCACCTTTTCTTTAATATTTTTGATATTTGTACGTATTTTCAGGACAATAAGCTAGTTTATGTATTTTCCATACCACTTGTAAATGATATTTCTTTTGATTTGTATAAAGTATCTCCATTGCCAAAGTTCTTAAGAGATAACCAATATTTGTTGGTGCAACCTAAAGCAGATTACTTAGGAGTAGATGATATAAAACAATACTACATCAATTTAAACCAGAATGAGCTTAAGGAATGTAAATGTGTTAAGGATTCAAATTATGTTTGTCAACAGACCACTCCAATTTACCACATTCATTTGTATGACTAAAGTAAAATGTTGTATGACGAAGTAAAATTGTTTAAAGGAGATAGTAATGCTAAAAATTGTGATCAGAGGATTGCTAAGATTATGCATCCCTTATGGCAAAAGATGAGCAAATCAAACTCATGGCTTTATGTATTGCCTAATGATGAGACAATCACAGTTACTTGTAGAGATTATGGATTTCCATCCAATATTCACTCTATTCAACTAAATCATGTTGGTATCTTTACCTTGCATAGTAGATGTAAAGCGTATGGCTCAGGTATAATGTTGCTACCGAGCAGTGAGTATGACAGTAATACTACAAGTCAATTTATCCCTCCATTTGATTTATCTTATGATTGTTGTAAAGTAGATGTAGAAAATAACAATGATTTGCCAGTGTTGACTTTACCGAAGACATTTAAATCAGTAGTTAGTCACGCTGATGACTTAAATGCAGCTAGCTATAGGCTGGATGAAATTAAGAATGTTTTGGAGAAAGACAATATCCATGAAATGAATGAACACAGACTGACTCATTTTTCAGTTCTTACCTATGTAATTTGTATTGTAGGCATTTTGTGGATTAACTGCTATTTGTACAAAAAGTGTTTTTCTAAGTGTTTTGTGCCTTCATTATTCAAATGTTGTAGTAAGGATATAGAATCCAAGGTTGAAGAATCATTGAAACAAGTACAAAGTTTAAATGCAAGACCTATTGTTGTAAAACAGTACAAATATGGTGCTTCAATTGAAGACATAGCGTCTACTAGATCGGAACCATCTGTTCCTTTACTAGAAACTGCTCATAGAAGCAAGGCTGAAGTGGATATTGATTTAGAACTAAAAGACATGAAAGAGGTGTCAAATTGCACTTATAGATATTTGAGACCGAGAAACAAAAGAGTTTAATAAGGAGTTTGTAAATAATATATATTCACATTTATGCTTTTAATATTTTTACTAATTGTAGTTAGAGACAAACGTATAATCATATTGTACTCAATTTATTTTACGTTTTCTTGAGTTTTGTATCGTAGAGTTTGTTCATTTTGATTTTTGCTAGGTCTACCTTTTGATAAGAAGCGCAAGCTTGTAGCTTACACTTCTTAATATAAGGGGGGAGGTGTTGTAGTGTCCTTGTTTAGTGACAGTTTGTAATCAATTTTGATCTTTATGTGAATTACTTAGTATCTCTGGAACTCCAAGTGGAGACTGTTGTTCATCAATAAGGGTAGGGTTTTCTAGAATGCTTGTGATAATTATCAATAGAGGCCTACATAAATATGTCAAATTGTATAGCTTAGGTCTCAGCCCTCTGTTTCCTTGAGATAAGGAGAGCACTTATCTGTTTAGTTGATCCTTAACTCTGTCAACCCTATCTATTTTATGATGCTATATGTTAAAGCCTAACCTTACACTTTGACACTTCCTAGATGATACTTAACTTTGTTAATGGACAGTTCTAAAACTATTTTATTAGTCATTTATTGATATTGCTAGAAGGTTCATGAAGGAGGGCTGCGCCCCCACTTAGAGATTCATATTTAAGCTGGACTCTGGAGCAGAGCCGGCACTTCTCGGTTAGGACCTGCTACTGGAGGGTGTTCTCAGAGAGCCTGTCAGTGCAGCTATCAACTGTTTAGTCGTATTTTGAGACTTAGAACTATTTTGTATTTTGGTACTTGTAATATTTTGAGTGTATTTCTGAATTGTAGTTTGAGTCAATATATCGTGTTTTACTAGAAGCTCGGTTGATTTTAATCATTTAACTTCCCAAGCGAACCCCCACATTCGTGTTGTACCGGCAGCCACTCGACGGATACAACATCTGTATAGAAGCCTACCCTGATTATATTGCCATTTTCATCTTTTAAAATATAAGTCACAGGCTTTGTATTCTTTACTTCTGCTATTGTAAATAGCTCCCCTGTCCAATTTGGGGTATAACCTTTACTAAATACATGTTTATACTTGGAAATTCTCATGCTATCACCCACCTTATATCTTGGCTTTTTAACTTGCACTTTAGAAGTCAACCTCTCATGCACATATTTACTATTCTTAACATTCACTTGGTTAGGCTTCATTCCTATCGACGTATGCACTTTATTATTATATTTCCTTATTAACTTTGGAAGTAAATCCAACCATTTATAACTCCCCTGAGCACTAAATTCTCTGTAGGCTATAACCAATTATTTAAAGTTCTCTGAAACCTCTCCACAATTGCAGCCATAGTTGTAGAAAAATTGTGATAGTGATTAATATTTAGTTTTTCATTAGTCTGCTAAAATATTGATTAAAAAATTATTTTTCATTGTCAGATTGAATGTTCTTAACCCCCTTTGGTAGAATGGTTTTGATGGCTTCTGTAACCACCAACCCTGTCTTATTCTTTAGTGGAGCAGCATCAGTTTTTTTTAGAAAATGTATCTATTAAAGTTAAAATATATTTATTGCCGGATTTTTGACCATTTTGCCATATTTCAAATAGTTTTTGGGATATAAGTATTTTAAAACAATATTATGGACTTAAAAAATGTCAAGATGTGCAAAAATGTCAAAAGTTTGGACTTTTAAAATTTTCGTGATAACTGTTATTTGTACCCATATAAAATAATGTTAAATTTTTATGGAATTTTTGAATTTTTTATGTTGTAATATTGTTTATAATCAAAAGTTGACACCCACTATGTGTGCCAGAATTTCAACTGTTTGCCGTATCTCAAGCCGTTTTCGAGATATAAATATTTTAAAACAATATTATGGACTTAAACAATTTTAGGTGTGTAAAAATGTCAAAAAACTATGAATAAGAAAGTACTACCTTTGTGCTTTTGATGATGACAAGAGGCTTATTCTGGAAGATGATATTAATACTCTTGCTCTTAGTAATTATAAAATTGATTATACACATGTTTTAAAACTCAAATCCTCTTGTTTGGATAATATTAGGAAATTTACATTATCACATAAATGTTTGTGTACTTTGCTGCAAGATTTACACAAGTAAAAACGGTCAATATTTTTGTGTCTACCTTTTGACAAAAATGGTGTAATATTTGGACTATTCATGTCATCAAATACAACAACTGACTGTGACTGTGATGTGAATTTGTGTGTACTTGTTTACTTTATCACACAAATTTCACACTATTTTCACAAATGTCACAGGAATTGTGAATTTCACTGTGACTGTGACTGTGATGTGAATTTACGTGTATTTTGTCACACACATTTCACACTACTTTTATAGATTTCACACAAATTTTACACAATTTGTGAAATTATGACACAAATTTCACATTAATTGTGAATTTCACTGTGACTGTGATGTGAATTCGTGTGTACTTTTTCACACACATTTCACTCAATTTTTATAAATTTCACACAATTTTCATACGATTTGACACAAATTTCGATTAATTTTCTCTTATGCAGTTATCAGTAGCCAAAATAGTAGAATCCGAAACATTAGGGTTGATTTCTAAATTACCAATAGCTGGAACTGTACCACCCTGTTTGAACAAAGTTTGAAGCCTAACCCAGAGGTTTTACACTAATGCAGGTCTCCGGAAAGGTCTGAAATGATATCTCTGTGTTTTTTTACCCCCATTTACTATAAGACAATGTGTAGCCAATCATCTAATTACCCCAATATTTATCTCTACACAAAAAATGTTGTCTTCACTTAAAATTTAAGGTAAAAATAATTATGAAACTCGATGGACTAGGTCAATAATATGAACCCTGAAGACTCCGCTCAATTTTGTGGATGCCTTTGCAAACGCCACCTAATTATTATAAATACACAACAAAAGTTTTTGTAGCTTTTTATTTTGATGTTTCCGTTTTGTAACACTCGTTTAAGTGTTGAGTAAAATGATTCTTGTGCATATCCATTAGAGTCAATTTTTTTTTCTCCTTTACAGAATCTTCTGGTTCTTCATTCCTCTGTTTTACTCCATCTGTCAACCCAAAATTTAAATTGTTCTTGCCTAGGATGATCTCAACTACACAAAAAATAAATTCAGAAATTATCTTTTGGAATTTAATAAATTATTTTATAGATTATTTATTGCTCAATTTAAAAAATAAATAAATACAAATTTATAATATGTAAAAACATGCTTATTTTTTAAAAATGGTCAGTGCATTTTTTGTAGTTGTTCATCATTTTTTGACTGACAGTAAAATCATATTGCGAAACCCATTGTACATGTACAATGACTTCTTTCGAGTATTTGTATACGATTTATTTATTTTAACTCAACCAATACAACTCATGCAATGCGATTATGCATAAGTACTTACCTTTAAAACTCCGTACTAGATTTGAGCAGTTCATCTTCTGTAATTAATCTTATTTCTTCCATCCTCCATTTTAGTCTGTCTTTCTAAAGCTCGGTTTATTTCTCACCAGAGAAGCCAAAAACAAAATAAATTCAAAAATTAGTTTGTTTTAACTTATAAAACATCAAGATACTAACTTACCCTCACAAATCCATTATGGTATCAACAAAGAGTTTTAAACTAATCAAGAATTTTGAGAACTATCTGTTGGTCATTTTTCAAATACTTTACTGTCATACATCTAAAGAACAACGTTTTACATTAATTTGAGGAGATATAATAACGTGTTTTGGTACTTTCCTGTTAAAGGGAACATTCATTATTATCGATGATTTTTTCGATATATCGACATTTTTGTTTACCGATCCATTACTTATTGACAACTGATCTTGTTTACGCTAATATAGTCTATTTTATGGATTAAGAAATGAAACTGGTCTAAGCTAACCTAACCTAACCAACCAAACTTGCTGTACTATTTAAAAATTCCTTTTGATAACAGAAAAGGCAAGTTAAACATAGAATGTTACACAATAAGTTTGGTTAGTTATGTTAGGTTATTTTTTTTAGAACAGTTTCATTTCATTATTGTTTGTTGATACTGAACAATATTTATCGCATTTGTCAGCTGATATGTTTCAATTTGTTAATATCGATATATCGAGAAAAAATCATCGATAATAATGAATGTTCCCTTTAACAGGAAAGTACCAGTTTAGTGTTTTCACCATAAACTTGAAAATTAACTCTTCAAAGTTTACTTCAAAATGTTGAATAGTCTATTTCACTCAATGGGGGTCTATGTTAGATGTTTTATGAGCTCTGACAAAACATAATTTTAACGATTTAATAACAAGGTTCTCAACCTTGTTTTTTTATTTTACTGTCCACGTATGTAGTTCCAGTTTTGTAAGAATGTTGAATTTCTTTCCCTGCTCTTTATTGGGTAATTGTCTGACCACTGTTGGTCATGCCTTTGGACTGTGTAAGGAAATATCAATGTCTGATAATACACTAATACCAGAATTAAAAGTTTTGCCTGTTTAAATTAATCATATTTAATGTCATTTTTCATTTTAGGGTTTAAATTCTTCTCCGTGCCTTTTATAAAATCCATTGCTCGTAGAAGAGACGCTTTCTACGAGCAAATGATTTTATAAAAGTGTTATAATATTTGTTGTGTTTTTATACCATTTAAATTTTACATGCAATTTCAAGGAGGAGTTTAAGCTGTCTACTCAAGTCACACCAAGTCAATTATGTACACCCAGGCGTTATAAAATCATCCAATACATTCAGTAGCAATGACTTTAAACTGTTGTAAAACTTAAATACAAAATGTAACTAAATAATATATAAATGAAAAGACGATTGACGAATTCTATGCTGCATCATCCTACCTTGCCATCTCAATTATGTGTTACGATGTTACCCACAACCTCTCCAAACCTTGTAAAGCAACTCAGTATTTTCCATAAACAGAACCACTATTATTTTGAAATTTGAAAAAAAAAACATGTAGTATACCCACCTTCATCCACAAGGTTGTTGTAGGGATCAGCACGGGGTACGTTAAAACCACACATTCTGAAGCAGCTGGCAAGGCAGTTACAAACAGCTGCTGTGGAAACGAAACAACATATATCACACGTATAGCATAGTATAGTATGTATAGATGTATAGTATATTGACCTGTATAATGTAAACTGTATCATTGTTACTGTGGCACAATAAAATGATTTGATTTGAATTGAATATCGTGAGAGAATTAAACAATGCTAAATGACGAGGAATTTCAAAAACTTATGATAAAATAATAACCAAAAGTAGGGGAATTTAACTATAATTACAGTTAAAACTTTCTAACTTGGTTGAACTATCAATGTTGTTTCGTTTCCACAGCAGCTGTTTACAACTGCCTTGCCAGCTGCTTCAGAAAGTGTGGTTTTAACGTACCCCGTGCTGATCCCTACAACAACCTTGTGGATGAAGGTGGGAGGTATGGAAAATACTGAGTTGCTTTAAAAGGTTTGGAGAGGTTGTGGGTAACATCGTAACACATAATTGAGATGGCAAGGTAGGATGATGCAGCATAGAATTCGTCAATCGTCTTTTCATTTATATATTATTTAGTTACATTTTGTATTTAAGTTTTACAACAGTTTAAAGTCATTGCTACTGAATGTATTGGATGATTTTATAACGCCTGGGTGTACATAATTGACTTGGTGTGACTTGAGTAGACAGCTTAAACCCCTCCTTGAAATTGCATGTAAAATTTAAATGGTATAAAAACACAACAAATATTATAACACTTTTTATAAAATCCATGGCTCGTAGAAGAGACGCTACTGATGCTATTATTTTAGCTTTGATTGTCCAGCAAAAAGATAGAAACACAGTACTATTTAATTATTAGGATTTATTATTCGTTAAGTAAGAATAATGTAAAATAGTAAAGTTAATTATGTATTATGTAAAACTCCAATACAGTACATTTATATTTATATTTTTTAAAAGATAAATATAAAAACATTTTAATAACTTAGGTTATTTTTTTACAACAGTTTAATTTCATTATTGTTTGTTGATACTGAACAATATTTATCGTAGTTGTCAGCTGATATGTTTTAATTTGTTAATATCGATATATCGAGAGAAAAAAATCATCGATTATAATGAACGTTCCCTTTAACAGGAAAGTACCAGTTTAGTGTTTTCCCCATAAACTTGAAAATTAACTCTTCAGAGTTTACTTCAAAATGTTGAATAGTCTATTTCACTCAATGGGGGTCTATGTTAGATGTTTTATGAGCTCTGACAAATCATTATTTTAACGATTTAATAACAAGGTTCTCAACCCTATTTTTCATTTTACTGTCCACATATGTAGTTCCAGTTTTGTAAGAATGTTGCATTTCTTTCCCTACTCTTTATTGGGTAATTGTCTGACAACTGTTGGTCTTGCCTTTGGACCGTGTAAGGAAATATTAATGTCTGATAATACACTAATACCAGAATTAAAAGTTTTGCCTGTTTAAATTAACCATATTTATAATTTCAAACGTTAATAACCAGAAATGGTTAGGCACTTTCTCAAAAAACAAGAAATGAAGGTATATTTACAAACTAAGCCTTCTAATAAATGAATGTATGGAAATATAAAACACAAAATGTGTGGATGCTCAGCTATATTTACTACAATTCTATAAAACACTACATATACAGGGTGTTTTTTTAAAAACTTGCATCTTTATTTATGTAAAAACCGCAATAGATAGAAATATGCAGTTTGCGGGAATCATCTATTGACGTAGGGGGACCAATTGTTTTGAATTCAACGTTACATTCACATTCCCCCCCTTTCCCCCCCTGCCACCAACTTATTTTTTTTTAAATAGCAAGGTACCCCTTGTGACATATCAAATAAAAGAGCATAAAAAAAGAAAATGTTTGATGAAAAAAAATTGAAAATCGGTTCATAAATTTGTGAGATATTCCCCCCCTCACCCCCCCGGAACTTAATTTTTTTTTAATAGCAAAGTACCCCTTGTGACATATCAAATGAAAGAGCATGAAAAAAGAAAATTTTTGGTGAAAAAAAAATTTAAAATCGGCTCATGAATTTGTGAGATAATCACCCCCCTTTTCCCCTACCCATAACTTGTTTTTTAATAGCAAGGTACCCGCCCTTGTGACATATCAAATGAAAAATAAATTTCGCCAAAATTTTTCTTTTTTCATGCTCTTTTATTTGATATGTCACAAGGGGTACCTTGCTATTTAAAAAAATTAAGTTGGGGGCAGGGGGGGAAAGGGGGGGAATGTGAATGTAACGTTGAATTCAAAACAATTGGTCCCCCTACGTCAATAGATGATTCCCGCAAACTGCATATTTCTATCTATTGCGGTTTTTACATAAATAAAGATGCAAGTTTTTAAAAAAACACCCTGTATATAACACCCAGTGCTACTCTAACTCTTACGCATAAAGATGCAAGGACTTTTCGCTCTGAATTCAACACTTGGGAAAACCAGTTGTAAACAAGATATATTAATTAGGGTTTTGGTAAGTAATATTTCAAATAACATTTTTTAAACGTTAATTTTTCTATCCAACACAAACGTTCAACTGTACATAAATACTTACAACGTTGATGCAAATCTAAAAAAATATGGGAAAACTTACAAAATTTGGCTTTAATACATATGATTTTCTGATTTCTTTACCTGACGCCAGAGAAAGATTAATACCGTTTATGATTATTTGAAAATTACGCAAAAGAGGTAGGGTGGTAGTTAGGGTTTAAATTCTTCTCCGTGCCTTGCTGAATCCTTTATTTGTAGAACTCTGGGTACCCCTCAACATGGTATACATGGGGCTTTTGATCCTTAGGCTGATGGACGATGTTAATAACAGCCTCTATAAAAACTAAACACATTTGTAAAAATCTCAAAAAAACTTTCAATTATACTTGTAATACTCTCAAAATCGTGAGAATTGCAATGGTAAAATGTTAATAACACTTTATAGGCATACTTTCAATATTACTGTACCAAACTTCTATGATACAGATTTTTCAAGTGGATGAAACAATCATGGTATGATTGATTTTTCAATTGGTAGTTAAATTATAAACACATTGAATAGTTCAATGACTAATAAAAAAAAATCTACACAACAAATTTCAAACGGTTTTCACAAATCAAATGGTACAAAACTGGTTTTCTGGTTAGTCTTATAGCGATGACACTTCAATAATAATGAAAAATCAAATGCAATACATGTAAAGTGAACTAATTATAAAATCTAGCTGTAATTAAAGTAATAATTTTTAAGAAGTGAAAAGTGATAAGATTGATCGTGTTAATTTTAAAATAATATAATGTAATCTATTGAGGGATATCATAGTTAGAATTAATATCATCTAATTACGAGACCAAATTAAGTATAAAAAACGACAATAAAATTCAATTTAATGAAGCTTTGCTTTTAATTGCTTATATTTAACCTTACCTTATCGTAAGGTCTCTTTGTAATATGTTTGATGAGGTAATTAAAATGTTTTTATATTTATCTTTTAAAAAATATAAATATAAATGTACTGTATTGGAGTTTTACATAATACATAATTACCTTTACTATTTTACATTATTCCTACTTAACGAATAATAAATCCTAATAATTAAATAGTACTGTGTTTCTATCTTTTTGCTGGACAATCAAAGCTAAAATAATAGCATCAGTAGCGTCTCTTCTACGAGCAATGGATATTATAAAAAGTGTTATAATATTTGTTGTGTTTTTATACCATTTAAATTTTACATGTAATTTCAAGGAGGAGGCACACCAAGTCAATTATGTACACCCAGGCGTTATAAGATCATCCAATACATTCAGTAGCAATGACTTTAAACTGTTGTAAAACTTAAATACAAAATGTAACTAAATAATATATAAATGAAAAGACGATTGACGAATTCTATGCTGCATCATCCTACCTTGCCATCTCAATTATGTGTTACGATGTTACCCACAACCTCTCCAAACCTTTTAAAGCAACTCAATATTTCCATAAACAAAACCACTATTGTTTTGAAATTTGAAAAAAAAACATGTAGTATACCCACCTTCATCCACAAGGTTGTTGTAGGGATCAGCACGGGGTACGTTAAAACCACACATTCTGAAGCAGCTGGCAAGGCAGTTACAAACAGCTGCTGTGGAAACGAAACAACATATATCACACGTATAGCATAGTATAGTATGTATAGATGTATAGTATATTGACCTGTATAATGTAAACTGTATCATTGTTACTGTGGCACAATAAAATGATTTTATTTTATTTAAATATCGTGAGAGAATTAAACAATGCTAAATGACGAGGAATTTCAAAAACTTATGATAAAATAATTACCAAGAGTAGGGGAATTTAACTATAATTAAAGTTAAAACTTTCTAACTTGGTTGAACTATCAATGTTGTTTCGTTTCCACAGCAGCTGTTTACAACTCCCTTGCCAGCTGCTTCAGAAAGTGTGGTTTTAACGTACCCCGTGCTGACCCCTACAACAACCTTGTGGATGAAGGTGGGAGGTATGGAAAATACTGAGTTGCTTTAAAAGGTTTGGAGAGGTTGTGGGTAACATCGTAACACATAATTGAGATGGCAAGGTAGGATGATGCAGCATAGAATTCGTCAATCGTCTTTTCATTTATATATTATTTAGTTACATTTTGTATTTAAGTTTTAAAACAGTTTAAAGTCATTGCTACTGAATGTATTGGATGATTTTATAACGCCTGGGTGTACATAATTGACTTGGTGTGACTTGAGTAGACAGCATAAACTCCTCCTTGAAATTGCATGTAAAATTTAAATGGTATAAAAACACAACAAATATTATAACACTTTTTATAAAATCCATGGCTCGTAGAAGAGACGCTACTGATGCTATTATTTTAGCTTTGATTGTCCAGCAAAAAGATAGAAACACAGTACTATTTAATTATTAGGATTTATTATTCGTTAAGTAGGAATAATGTAAAATAGTAAAGGTAATTATGTATTATGTAAAACTCCAATACAGTACATTTATATTTATATTTTTTAAAAGATAAATATAAAAACATTTTAATTACCTCATCAAACATATTACAAAGAGACCTTACGATAAGGTAAGGTTAAATATAAGCAATTAAAAGCAAAGCTTTATTAAATTGAATTTTATTGTCGTTTTTTATACTTATTTTGGTCTCGTAATTAGATGATATTAATTCTAACTATGATATTCCTCAATAGATTACATTATATTATTTTAAAATTAACACGATCAATCTTATCACTTTTCACTTCTTAAAAATTATTACTTTAATTACAGCTAGATTTTATAATTAGTTCACTTTACATGTATTGCATTTGATTTTTCATTATTATTGAAGTGTCATCGCTATAAGACTAACCAGAAAACCAGTTTTGTACCATTTAAATTGTGAAAACCGTTTGAAATTTGTTGTGTAGATGTTTTTTTTATATTAGTCATTGACCTATTCAATGTGTTTATAATTTAACTACCAATTGAAAAATCAATCATACCATGATTGTTTCATCCACTTGAAAAATCTGTATCATAGAAGTTTGCAACAATATTAGGTAGCGTTTGCAGAGGCATCTACAAAATTGAGCGGAGTCATCAGCGTTCATATTATTGACCTTGTCCATCGAGCGTCATAATTATTTTTACCTTAAATTTTAAGTGAAGACAACATTTTTTGTGTAGAGATAAATATTGGGGTAATTAGATGATTGGCTACACATTGTCTTATAGCAAATGGGAGTAAAACAACACAGAGATATCATTTCAGACCTTTCCGGAGACCTGCATTAGTGTAAAACCTCTGGGTTGGGCATCAAACTTTGTTCAAACAGGGTGGTACAGTTCCAGCTAGTGATAATTTAGAAATCAACCCTAATGTTTCGGATTCTACTATTTTGGCTACTGATAACTACATAAGAGGAAATTATGTGAAATTTGTGTCAAATCGTATGAAAATTTTGTCAAATTGTGTGAAAATTGTGTGAAATTTAAAAAATTGTGTGAAATGTGTGTGAAAAAGTACACACGAATTCACATCACAGTCACAGTGAAATTCACAATTAATGTGAAATTTGTGTCATAATTTCACAAATCGTGTAAAATTTGTGTGAAATTATAAAAGTAGTGTGAAATGTGTGTGACAAAATACACGTAACTTCACATCACAGTCACAGTGAAATTCACAATTCCTGTGACATTTGTGAAAATATTGTGAAATGTATGTGACAGAGTAAACAAGTACACACAAATTCACATCACAGTCACAGTCAGTTGTTGTATTTGATGACATGAATAGTCCAAATATTACACCATTTTTGTCAAAAGGTAGACATAATAATATTGACCGTTTTTACTTGTGTAAATCTTGCAGCAAAGTACACAAACATTTATGTGATAATATAAATTTCCTAATATTATCCAAACAAGACGATTTGAGTTTTAAAACGTGTGTATAACAATCATGTTGGTAATGACGTTTCATTTAACCAATTTAGCGATCTCTTTCACTAAAGTTGGGACAAAACTAAATCTGGCTTTTTCATAATAGACATGAAAAGGTTAAATAATAATGGCAACTATAGATTTATGTTTGATCAATTTTATAATTACTAAGAGCAAGAGTATTAATATCATATTCCAGAATAAGCCTCTTATCATCATCAAAAGGTAGTAAAAACTATGAATAAGAATTTTTTGATATTTTTACACACCTAAAATTGTTAGAGTCCATAATATTTTTTTAAAATACTTATATCTCGAAAACTATTTGAGATATGGCAAAATGGTTAAAAATCCGGCAATAAATATATTTTAACTTTAATAGATACATTTTCTAAAAAAAGCTTATGCTGCTCCACTAAAGAATAAGACAGGGTTGTTGGTTACAGAAGCCATTAAAACCATTCTACCAAAAGGGGTTAAGAACATTCAATCTGGAAATGAAAAATAATTTTTTAATCAATATTTTAGCAGACTTATGAAAAAACTAAATATTAATAACTATCACACTTTTTCTACAACTAAGGCTGCAATTGTGGAGAGGTTTCAGAGAACTTTAAAGAATTGGTTATACAGATAATTTAGTGCTCAGGGGAGTTATAAATGGTTGGATTTACTTCCAAAGTTAATAAGGAAATATAATAATAAAGTGCATAGGTCTATAGGAATGAAGCCTAACCAAGTGAATGTTAAGAATAGTAAATATGTGCATGAGAGTTTGACTTCTAAAGTGCAAGTTAAAAAGCCAAGATATAAGGTGGCTGATAGCATGACAATTTCCAAGTATAAACATTTATTTAGTAAAGGTTATACCACAAATTGGACAGGGGAGCTATTTACAATAGCAGAAGTAAAGAATACAAAGCCTGTGACTTATATTTTAAAAGATGAAATTGCAATATAATCAGGGAAGGCTTCTATACAGAGGAGTTGTTAAAGACCAAGTATAAAGACATGTATTTGGTAAAAAGGTGATTAGGAGAAAGGGTGATTTGTTATATGTCAAATGGCTTGGGTTCCCAAGTGGCCAGAACTCATGGATTTCCTTAAAGGATGCCATTTCACCACCCCACCACTAGAGACGAGAAGCAGGAGCCCAACCATGGGTTGGGAGCATGCCCATGCCCGCGGCCGAGTTCTGGTGCAAACCTTGCATATACATATGCATGGATATAATCCCCCAACATAAAGTAAAGTGTTGGAAAACCATAAACTGTACACATGGTGGGGTGCTATCGTACGATTGAGGGTTGCTCCTGCACCTGCTCATCCAGTGAATAGCGTTTTTACACGTTGCTCCTCATGCAGTAAATAGCATTTTTACACTCAAACTAAAACAGATGAAACACACAACTTGAAGTAAGATATCCTGTACACATGGTGGGGTACCATGGTACAATTGGGGGTTGCTCCTGCACCTCATCCAGTGAATAGCGTTTTTACACTACTATACTATGGGACAGTTGGTGGGTTGCACCTGCTCCTGGTTCAATGAATAGCGTTATTACATAGAAATATATATATTTAAACCAAAACAGATGAAATACACAACATGGAGTAAACTATAAACTATACATATGGTGGGGTGTTATGGTACAATTGGGGGTTGCTCCTGCACCTCATCCAGTGAATAGCGTTTTTACACCACTATACTATGGGACAGTTGGTGGGTTGCTCCTGCTCCTGGTTCAATGAATAGCGTTATTACATATAGAAAATAAGTTAGGAATATTGTTTGACAATTGTATAGGGATGTGTAGGCAAAGATCAGGATTTTTTGGATTGTTGGCCAAAAAATGATCCCCATGTTATTCTTATAGGAAAAATCGCTCAAAGTGTCATCATACCGCTATATTGTTACTACTTATAAGATTCGGTATTTATTATGTAAAGTCCATAATAATAGAAAATAATTTACGATTTATATTTTCTAAACTGTAGCATGTATTTGACCTTATATTTAATTGCTTTGATTGATAATCATCAATGAATGTGAATTTTAAAAGATAGTTAGGGGCTATAATGTTTCTGAATATAAATTGTTACAACACATTGCTGTGAAGAATATTTTAAGGCGTACTGGACATTTTTGGAATTGATAACATCCAAATGTAACATTCATAACTGTTGTGTTAGCTCTAATTGTACGTTTGTTTAGTTAAACAAACGTACAATTTATACATATGGCAATGTCTTTAATAGTGGAATAGCAAAAGGTTTTTTGCTATTCCACTATTAGGCATACTGGCATACTAAATTAAAAATTACATTCACTTTCTGTAATGACTAACAAATTTCCGCTCATATTGTCCATTATATACTTAAGGACGCGATGGATTGAACGAGTTGGTAGTTAATCCTTTTTAGTTTTTTTTTTTGCCAAAAACACTGAACCAATAACGTTCAAGAAAGCTTCCGCCGTAAAGTAAATAATATTGTTTGGACTGCTCACCCCAACATTTGGTAATTCCTTGGTACCGTCAAGCGGGGTAATTCTGACCCCCCAGGGGTATCATTGACCCCGGGGTCAATTATTTTTATTATATTATTTTTTAAATAGTAGGTTATAAATAAATTGAAAATAAAAAATGTGATAAATTACAGTAGGTTGACAGTAATTTGAAAACAACTAATATTTAACAGAAATTAGTTTTATAACCGTCTTCATTAATCAAATCCACGTACTTAAGATTGACTCTTAACCGGACCCCAATCATTAAATTGTTCTCTATAAAGATCGTAGGAAAGATTTTCCCGTTAAAACTCGCATATCTAAATATTTAAAAAAATGTATATATATATTCCAGTAGCATTATTTGAATTTTAAAAGAGTAGGGATGGATAATAGTAATATTTTTGGATTTTGTGATACTTCATATGTTATATGGTTTTACTTCTGTTAACTTGTTAGGAAACTCTTTCTTGTGTGGGAATATGCTGGACGAATGACCCAAACCCTTTAGAATTGTAATCCGATAGGGTGGGCTCTGGCAAACCCAACTCACGCGCTTAGCGAACGACGAACGAATTTAGACGAAAGAAGAAATAAAAAAATGTGCTCCCACCCTTAACAATGAACTTAAAACTCGTCAAGAAACCCCCAGTGAAGATGAACAATTGCGGCCCCGTGCTTGTTAATGAACTTGAACATGTTGATGAAGAAATACCAGGATGTATGTGCTTGTTAATGGACTTGAACATGATGATCAAGAAATGCCAGGTTAGATAGCTGGAAGAGACATCCTCGCAAAACTCCTCGCAAATTACATTCACGTTCAAGTAACTCAGAAGACCTTCAAGAAACTCCCTACCCCAGACAAGAGGCTAAGCGGTCTGGAGAGCAAACATGGACCATGCCTTGGACGGAGTCACGCAGCATCTGGGAAGGCGTTCTACCGACCCCCTTACTTGGCGCTATTAAGGAAGTAGGAGGACTGTGTAGGTAGGACTCTTCAGAGATCTGCAGCTACCCCTAGCAGATCTTCGAGTTGGGGAAGTGTGACGCAGGGCCCCATAATTTCCCCGCGTCTGGGCAATTATCCCGCCACCGTGGATAACTTTTTTACCTTGGAGTACCTGGTTGACGAGAGTCTAGAGTGTCAGTCATCAGTCGCCACGGGGAGCTTGTAGAAGACGGTCCACGGACGCGACGGGAGTGTCAGGTCGAGACGGTAACATGATTTGGGGTTGCCGGAGACCACAGGTCTAAATATTGTAAAGGTGGGTCCGAAGTAGAGAGTTAATTGATTAATATTTTGTGTGAGTTTTATTGATGTTACGTTAAGTTGTTTTTATTGGTTTTGTGTCAATTAAAGTTCGTTTTGTGCAACTGAGCGTCTCTTCACTTCAGTCCACCCCACGCCTCGAAGGGATAAAACGTAAAACAAATATGTTAACCGAAAGTAAATAAAAGAACCGGCTTATAACACTTATCAATATGTTTTTAAACGTTTGGGGAGGATAGCCCAAATTTAACCTTGAACTTGGTCATTGACTTTGGGGTCAAGATAAGCTTGTTATCGTGACCTTGGGGTCAAGATAAGCTTTTTATCGTGACATTGGAGTAGTGTAGTATACGGGGTCTAGGACCGAAGGTAAGACCCCCCGCGAAGCCATACCTTGTATTATTGTTTACAATCCTTGACCCCTGACCTCCAGTAATCAGCCGATAGCGCTATTCAAACGTTTAACCCCAATTGACTCCAATTAAAAAACAATTAGATAAAATATATCGCATTCCGGCGTTATCCGTTATCGGGGATTCCCCGACCTGCGGGTCACCGCGTCTGTTTACATCGTCCGCCATTGTTGTTTACACTTCTTTATCTCCTTTTGCGCGCGCTTTTGGCTCTGTCGTTTCAGTTTCCTAGTATCTTCAGCGCTCCTGATACTCGCTCGAATTTTCTTTCAAATCTATTTAGTTTGGAGTTGATTTTTTTTGTGCGCGCTTTTGAATCCGTCGATTTTGTTTCCTAGTATCTTCAGTGTTCCTGATACTCGCTCGAATTTTCTTTGAAATCTATTTTGTTTGGAATTGATTTTTTTGGTGCGCACTTTTGAATTCGTTGATATTGTTTCTTAGAATCTTCATCGTTCCTGATACTCGGTCGAATTTTCTTTCAAATCTATTTCGTTTGGAGTTGATTCTTTTTAGCGCGCGCTTTTGAATCCGTCGATTTTGTTTCCTAGTATCTTCAGTGCTCCTAATACTCGCTCGAATTTTCTTTGAAATCTATTTTGTTTGGAATTGATTTTTGCGGTACTGTTTTTGAAATTTATAAAATTTTGTTGGAAACTTTTCACACGCAGTGGACTGCTTAGGTACCACGTGCTTCCTTCACGTCATGCCCGTGATAATCACTCATTAACGTCCATTGAAAACGTGATACTGTATGACATTTTGTTGACTTTAGTGGAAAGTTTTATTGTACTGTGGACTGCAAACCTAAGTACCACGTGTGTCCTTTGCAACACAGTTGTGATAATCACTCACAATTTGCATCAATTATAAACATGATAAATTCAGTCATAAATAGCGCAGGTATTGACATTAAAAAGTAAAACCAGAAATTTTGTATCGTATACATATTAAAGCACTCAACAATAGTTTTCTGGTTTTATTTTGCCATAAATACTCAACATGTCATAGTGGTCTATTCTGCTAATATTTATCCCTGAAACTAATAATGGGTGGACTCTGCAGTGGCAAGGTGATTTTGCAGTCATATATTCATAAGCTAGACCAACAGAGTAAACCTAATTGAATTTTTTGTAATGAAATGAAGAACTTAAAAATAGTATCAGAATAAATATTTAGAAAAGCAAATATTGACATTAGGCGGAAAATGTAAGAAAAATATTATTTTTGAAATTTTTAAAGTAAAAATTTACTGCATGAATCAAATATTTTTCATGTAAAATATAAGCTGAAAAAATTTTGGAATTTATTTCCCTATATAGAAATGTAAACAGATTTCAATTATCATAATATGGGAAAAATAATATTTTTACAAAGTTATGACACAAAAACAATAAAATGGCAAGTTTTCTGATTTGGTTTTACACATTTCAAATGAAACCCAAATAAAAGTACACATTTTCTGTAAAGGCTGGAGATCAAATGAAGTAAGAAATGTTAATGAAAAATGATCATTACAATAAATATTTTATAACTTTATAATTATTTATATTTTATAGAAACACTTTTCATTCACACATGTATATTATTTTTCAAACACATAAAATCCACATATCACATAGGCTATTTCTGTGGGTAGATGACACAAGCTGATAAGTCATGTTTAGTAAACTTTTCAGGAGAGCAATTTGAAAGTTTGGCATAGGTGCAAAAATCAGCTATTATATTTTTTACTACGCATTTTACACTAATATAATCAGCTGATTTTTGGCTATTTAAATATAAAATATCAAGAAATGACAATGTTATTTAAATTAACAATTAATATTTTTTTCAAGTGATGTCAGAGATATCATGTTTTGCCATCTGCCAAATGTCTTAAGTCACAATACAACAGTATAGGAAATATGTTTGAAATTGATTATTTACAAATTTGAATATATTTTTAAATTAATAAATTGGTACTATGTACGAGTATTGATCAAGGTAACCTAACTTGAACTGTTTTCTAAGTTATATGGGTTGTGTAGTTCTCAATTTAGGTTATTTCAGATTCACTGGTAATATAGATTAATCATTAATAATATGAGGGTTACTATGGTTACAATAATCAGCCAAATTCACAAGTAAATGTTTATTATCATGAGCTCAGCTATTTCTTATACATCAGTCTCTTAGGTAATGTTTATTAAATTTTCTATGAGCCAAGGCTATCAAATCTTGAAATAAACAAGTTAGGTAGTTATTTTAAAAACATTATACCTTATGATAAAAGAGATTGTCAACTTTTTCGAAACAAAAAGGAACAACTTAATCTTCTTCACCCAAGTCATCCAGCTCATCAAACTCAAGACTTTTATTGTCGGTGGCCAGTTTACTGTAGAAAAGGTGGAATTGAGGATCGATGAGGTTGAACATGGAGAGAAGATCTTTCTTCTTTTTTGGGTTTATAGGCAATGGCCCAGCATAGGATCTTGGCAATTCCAAGTTCTCTGGACGGCCCTTCTTACCTCTTAGGATACTGAGAGTTCTAAATGGAGACAATGGATTCAGGTCATACTTAAAATAGATTCGTCCAAACTCTTGAGTGTAGCGTAGCCATCTGATTTTCAACCATTCAACTTTTTGTTTTTCTTCATCAACTTTACGATGGACTAGCACACTTTTCAATAGGCTAGAGAATTCCTTAAAATCAGTTTGGTGCATCTCAATAACTTTGAATTTCTTTTTCCCAGACAAACTACGAACAAACTGACACCAATCCCGTGGTACCATTATTCTGAATATTTCACTGTCTTCACTGCTACTGTTTGTACTTACTGAGGAGTGAAGTCTTTTTTTTGCTCTTTCAATTCGTGCATGATCACTATCACACTCGAGTCGAGTATGGCCAGGCAGCAAAAACTTCTGATCGATGACCTGAATAGTTTTCTTCTTGGTCAGAGCATAAGAAAACATGGTGGCAATGTTGATGTTGCGGTTTTGCCCTCCGCAGGTGTCTGAGTATGTGGTCACATACTCTATATTATCAGGAAGATCCATAATCTTTTTGAAAACACAAGAGGCGATGTCATCAGACCCTCTGCCAGCATCAATTTCACTCCACATACAACAATAGGAAGAATCCTGATCATTTGAACAATTTCTTATCGTGAGGTTGTACATGGACAGAAACCTCTTGTAATAAGCAATATTTGATGATAAGTAAGGTACAGGAAGAACCTGTTGAAGATCGAAAACCAAAACAGTTCTATTGTCAAAGTACTTAGCAAGATTTTTGTCGAGACTTTTCATGTCATAACCCTCTTGTGCCTCCTTGACGTGAGTGTCGTGCATATCAGAAACAATTTGGCGATCAGACTTGTTGGTGGCCTGTCTTTTCTTTAAAATGAACTCATCACATTTGTTACATGTGTCAATAAATGGCTCTTTGAATTTATATCCTTTACTATTGAATTCTTTTCTGAAAACATCATAGCAAGCTGATTTTGTATGGCCATTTTCATGCCTGTATTCACAGTACTCCTTGTACATTATCTTAGTATTTAAATTACTTGGCAGAAACACTTTTTTACAGGAGCTATCTCGCCTAGCATAGTGGCTCTCATGCCTAGGATATCTATCTATGAATTCATTAATTTCTTCAATTTCATGGGGTGAAGTTTTGGATGTTTGTGGATGCTTACCTCGCATATCTCCTTGAATAATTCCAGATGAAGAGGCCTTAACCTTTTGAACTATAATGTCCACCTTGCCTCTACTTAAGCCAAAAACACCTGTGAACATAGTTTTACACACTTCATATTCAGTTCCATCAAAGAAAACAAAGTAAGATACAGTTACTAACCGATCATGGGTAACTTTGGTTTCACTATCTTTCCTTTTCCTACTCACTAATGGAGTAGAAATTTTGATTCTGTCAGCTAATGCTTGGTCTCTTGCACAAACTTGTATGGTATAAAAGTCATTAAATATTTTTCTTTGGTTTTCTGGATTAATCTTCTCATCACACTTTCTTTTGTTGCAGCACTTTTCTACTGGTTTGAACGTTTTCCCTGGAATCAATACACCTTTTCTATTTTTATACTCCAGTCCTTGATCCTTTTTAAACTTTTCTTCTTGTCTTCTCCTAACACCTTTCTTTCTTTTTGCACATTCTGCGTTCTCACTGCAGTTTTCTAGGTTTTCGTTTTCAGCTCCTTTAGATGAAACCGCAACAACTGTAAAAATAAAACTATGCTATATGAAACCTATACAAAGATATTCAAATGCATTTAGCACTTAAGTCAAGTTTTTTTGTTGTATTACTAAAAGTACCCTACAGTGCTGAGTTAATACAAGTTAAATTTGTCTTCTTTCCATTCCACTGGCTTTACTCCACTGTGCTTATAAATTTTGAAAAGTGGTATTAGACAACTAACTGTAGGTCAGAGCTTTATAAAATAATAATGGGCCTACACTTTTTAAACAATACATTGTGTAATAATGCAGGAAACATTAATCATATTCCATAAATTTGGACTTTAATAGTTTAATTTTATGGAATATGATTAATATTTCCTGGATGATTACACAATGAATTATTTAAAAGATGTGAGTAGGCCTACTATTAGTTGTGTTTATACAGCTTTGATCTGTATCTAATACAACTATGCAAAATTTTTAAGCACACTGCTAAGGTTACTAACATTATACCATGAACTTACTTTCTTTCTGTCCTCTCGAACATTTTTTTGTGGTATCATTTTGCATAAGTTTTTGTCTTTTGTCGTATCTTTGTGTCGTATCATCCTGGACATCTCTTCCGATAATGTCCTGAAAACGGTAATGAAGATGAGCATTGATATTTATTTACAAGCATTGATATGAAATATGACAGGATTAAAACATAATCATAGCCTATAATTTCTGTAGTACAAAAGCATACCATACCTCAAAGAGGGTGCTGTGTGTGTTTGCAACAATTTCTTTTAGGCCTAACTCTCTTCCATTTTCACTCATTTCTGCCTCATTAGTCTGGAATGTCTCATTTTCAATAAACTCATAATTGCGCATTTCTGCCTCATTGTTCTCGATTGTGGCACATTCTGTAGTGTGGTATACGTCATTTGCAAGACCATACTGTTCAAAATCAATAGATGAATCCTGTAACAATAACTGGGTTGAGCAGGTAAAAGTGAAATAGGCCTAATCATAAACTTACTTTCTTTGTCCAAAGCAAATCAGTTGCAAAGAAATTGAATAAAACGAATAACGTTAATAGGCTGCGATTAGCTTTCAAAATAATCTTTGATGAAAATATGTATAGCTAGCCTAAATACTATGCTCCATTTACTTACATTAAGTTTGGTAATAATATCCACTGAATTTTTTTCAATGTATTCATCTATATCCATTAGGCCTATATCCACATTTTCTGGGAATGGTTCCATGATTGGAATTTCAATACCATCTTCGTCTTGTATGGAGATTGGAAGATTTTCTATATCTAGAAGTTGCTGATTGTCTTCCAGAAAAATATTACCACCTTCAAAACTACTACTAGGTTCAGGCTTATCCTGCAACAAATTATGCATAGTTAATATTATAAATTTAGTTAGCCTAGAGTTTATCGTGTTAATTTAGACCTAATAAAAAGAAAATGTGTCAAAACAAATTAATGAGATAATCTTTATATACATTTTAAGATTTACTTAGGTATGCTAGCTGATAATAGGCCTACACTTTAGGCTGAGCCTTATTGCCTTGTAGGCCTTAGTGGGACATAGTGATTTAAACAGTTTTTGGCATATTCTAAGGACACAATATACACAATAGAAAAGAGAGGTAGACTATTTATCTTTTTACTGAGGTATATGGAAAGAAAATAAAGAAATACAACTAAGTTATGCTATGATAGCTATAAAACCACACTAACCTCAAAGTTTGTAGGCCTATCCTCAGTCAAGTTGTTTTTTGATTGATTAATCCCATCTTCTTTGGTAGCTAAAGAAATTAACAGTTGTGTTCTACTCCTAAACCTTTTGGAACTCATTATTACGTTGTGTTTACTTTAAAATACACATTTTAATAGTGTAACAAAATGCACACAAGACAACAGAAGTAACAGGAGTAAGGGAACATAACCAAACAACAACCTTATAAATAGTAAATTTATTGGCAATGGCAGATGACAAAACATGATATGTTCATTTAACAGCTGACAATCTGGGATTTTTTGATATAACTGAAGCTGACAGACTATGATAAATCGTTTAATCAAGTTTTGTCTTCTGTTAAAAACAACAATATGCCACTATTGTAAGTCAAAGCTCTGGATAAGAGAACATAACAGTTTTTGCCTTCTTACTCTTAGTTAGAAAGCAAACTTATAAAATTAGACAAAAAATGGTACAAACACTTATCCAATTTTGCCATCTTTTGATAATTGGATTATTATACAAACCGAAAGCAGAGTGTTGATATGTATATACTTATCAATATTTGTCATCTTAGGGATTGGAAGAAAATGTTTTATCAGGTTTGGGCAAGGCTTATATCTCAGCTATTTACAGGGATACGACATAACTAGTTTTACCATCTTATAGGTTTAATTTTTCTGAACACATCCATATGCATAACTCAATTTGGCCAAAAATGTGACTTATCAGCTTTTGTCATCTACCCACAGATTTATAGTTATGAAGACAAATTGTTTTTTTATTTAGTGATAAAATCGTTTGTTCATTATGATGAAATGTAAGGGGGAGCTAAATCTAATGTCCCAAACCTCAGTTTACAAACTAAAATATGTACACATTTACAACTAATAAATATGATGTAAAGTGATAAAGTCATACCTGTGATATATGTTTTTGTTAAACAGTTAATAAAGTTCACAAAAAAACCTGCTAAAAATAGTGTCTCAAGTTTCTAATGTTATATTTCAGTCAAAGCACAATAAATAATATCCAAATTAAACATTTACCAATACTAGTGCACCAGCTGCTCAAATTCAAGCAATTGCAAACTGTTACAGGCGTTATTTCAAAATGAATAACAGTCATAATTTACGATGAAAGACAACTTAAAGATGGTGTAATCAATCTAATTATTGAAACTGAAAATAAACTCTCTCTGAAAACTAACGCTCATGTGTGTATCATGTGTTTACTATGAACAGCTGTAGTAATTAATACAACTAGAGGAACCATGCTGCCCTGCGGCTTTAAAATAAATATAATAACTGAGAAATAATCAAATTTCTGATTTTAAATAAAATAATACAGTACCTTGAGATTAACTAATTCGAACGATTAATACATCAAATTTACTATGGTTGCCTATAATTTACTGACTTTTTTGAGTCTACAACATATAGAAAACATGAACAGTATTGGAGCTGTTGATTTTTAATCATATTAAATCCTAATGAAAAATAATTTTTATGTTGGTTGTTCACCTTGAGTTTATTTGAAACTCATCCAATTTGAATAACTAATAGCTTAAATGAAAGCCAGTATTTCACTGAAGGTTCTTAGACTAAAATATATAGGATTATAAAATAAATCAAATTATGTGTTTTGGTTAAGTAATCTGTTGATGCTTTATGTGAAAACTTGGCGTGCATGCCTTTAATTTGAGACCTCAATCATGAAAATTGGTCGGATAGAAGAGCCAAATGAACTTGAAAAAACCCAAATTTAACTCACATAAGAAATACATGGAAGCAAATTTCGTTAACATGTAAGCCAAGTAGGATGATAGAGAAATATAAGCCGATGCTTGATGGCAAATCTGTGCGTACATACCTTCAATTTGAGACCTCAATCATGAAAATCGGTCAGGCGGAAGAGCCAAACGAACTTGGATAAGAAAAACCAAATTTATTTAATATATAAGATTATTTGTCTGTTGTTTTGATGAAATCACCTTTATGTATTGTATATAAGTATACACCTTATAATCATGATGTTAAGTGATAAGGTAAAATCTCACTAAAACTTGACTTTTAGTGTTGATGGTCAATAGAGATTGAGGTTTAGTTAGTAAGATAAATATTCATGAAAGGTATCAGCCGATTAACTCAGCACCAGTAGTGTAATTTAAAACAATTACATACCAAATGCACAGAATTTCATGGACTTTCAAATGAGATAATTTATAATATGAATAAATACATATTTTAGTAAATAAAACATGTTTTAAGTTGGCGACTATTAAAGTCGCTCTTTGAATCATAAACATGTAAAAATTGTTTGATTTGTTTTTGTTGTAGTTAGATCATATGTAATACCACTTAATTTTTGAAAACATCCGTGTTTGGCAGTTTTATTATGTGTATATGGTGTAACTGAAATGTTCGATTCACTTTATTGTCTAATAAAGCAAAACAGAGTTGCTGCCACTACAGAAACCATATACTACAACTATTACACTCGTACCGCTAGTTGGAGGGATATAGTGGAAAAATAGTTGCCCATTTTTTAGATTATTTTTAGATAGAGAGCTAATTAAAATAACCTCATTTGATTTTTTAAGCAATTGGTAAAATTTTTTATCATTTTTTAAGTTTATTTGATATTAAATATAACTTTTTAATTTTGTTACTCAATAATGGATTTCAAATATAATTATTTATCACTGTGTATTTGATACAGAACCAATTATAAAATGGTTTATCCAAGATACTCCATGTGGATGCTTTAGTCGACAATATTAAGATAAACTCTGCACCCACCTTATGTAAGGATCCATATTGCAGCTTAGCGCAGTAAAAGTACTATTATCACTTATTTACGTCAATATGTAATGCAGTGTATACAACCAGATGTTCATTTTAAAACGTTTTTATTAGCTCGCTTTCTTGTCCGATACAATTTTTTGCTTCAAGATGGGTGAGTTCAAATTTTTTAGTTTAGCTATTTAGAAATAATGTTAAATTTTTTATTTTATTTCTCACAAACCTGTGTTGTGTATTTCTTAGATATATTCTTAACATAAAGTAAATATAGACATAGGTCAGGTCAAAAAAATTAAGTGTTTTATACAATAAAATATTAAATACACATTATATCATATATCCATTTGATTTATCCTTATTACAAGATGAAAAAATAAACAGTTATATTAAAACTGTAACAAAATCTATATTAATATAAATGTTTAATGGCATGAAATATATACAACAAATCAGTTTCATATAGGCCTACTTATACAAAAATAGCCGATTCCTACATTCATAATTCTGAAATATATTTTATTTTATTTAAAACCCAAGACTAGAGCACACCCTGTGGTTGTAAACTTGACTAAAAGTAATTTTAGTCTTAGTAATAATAAAGATGCTTAGAACTAAACCTGTAGAAAGATTTCACCATTAGAAAAATGTTTACAATGCAGTTTTACCTCACGAAGCGGTGACTTTGGATTAGATGAAAGATAATATAAAAAAGCAAGTGTTAATAAAAGATGAACAAAATGAAGAAGTACACACATGACGTAATGATACAACATATTCAAAATATAACAAAGAAGATGAAAATACAAAAAGTATAATATGGATTGATAAAGGTACATAATAAGAAATCAATTCGTAAATGAAACATTCATTGTCAAACACTTGAGGAGTGAAGCCGATGTGGGTACATTCCCCTATAAATAGAGATGTTAAAGGTTAAGCACATCAGTCGTGATAAAGAGAGCTTGAAGAGAGGAAGAGGATTGACATCATCAGCAGTTTCTCTATTATCTAAACCAATTGGAGCAATTGTTAACAAAACAATAGATTTACTACCAGTAGAACTGCATTTGCCTGGAGGATATCAATACTGTGGACCTGGAACAAAATTGAAAAAACGTCTGGAAAGAGGAGATTCTGGAACAAATAAACTAGATCAAGCTTGCAAACAGCACGATATAGCATATTCAAAGTTTGCAGATACAAAAAATAGATCCATAGCGGATAGAGCGCTTGCTGAAAAGGCTTGGCAAAGAGTAAAATCTAGTGACGCAAGTTTTGGTGAAAAAGCAGCAGCTTTGGCAGTAACAGCAGCAATGAAGACAAAAACTACGTTTGGAGGAGGAAAGAGGAGGAAAGGCCGAAAACGAACGGTTAAAAAGCAAGGAGGTAGTATTAAAAGGAAAAGAAGGAATAATCAAAATAAAAAAAAACAAGAAACCAACAATATGGTCAATGATAAAAAAAAGGAGGAGGATTATACTTAAGACCATACCGTGTGTATTAAACAAGAAAAAACAAATACTAATTCCAAACAAAGAGTTGACAAATAAAGAATTAATTATATACGCTTCTTGTATGAAAATACCATTCTTTAGAGGAGTGTTTATGAAAGATGCATTGCCCGGTAAAATATGGAAAAATGAGACTGGAATAGTTAATTTAGAAAACAGTGAAGGTCCTGGCACTCATTGGATATGTTATAAAAAACATAATCGAATTATTTATTATTTCGATAGTTACGGTAATATGCCACCACCTAAAGAGCTTCAACGTTACTTTCGCACAGCAAAACAAGTATTTTACAACTATAACAGAGAACAACCTGACAATACAACAATTTGCGGACACTTATGTTTAGATTTTTTAGCTAGAAGCGTTAGTCAACTTTAAGATGTCTTCCTATACGGTCTCATTGACCGGCACTTCATCAACTCTGCGCAGTATTTTATTTCCAGCTCTACGATTGCAAAAAGGAAGATTATGGGAAGCTGCATTATTGGATTTAACAACATACAATTCTATTCCAAATATTTCTGAAGGAGTCAATAACAAATTACACTATTACAAAAGCAAAAATAATTTGGGAGAATTAACACCAATGAAAGAAATTAGTTTACCGACAGGATCTTACGAAATAGACCATATTAACGAATTTATACAAAAACAAATGAAAAACGAAGAACGAAACGAACTTGCTCAAAAGGAATCAGAAAAAGAATATATAACAATAACAGGGAATAACAATACCATGAAAGCTGAAATAACTTCTTCATATTATATTGATTTTACTCAAAAACATTGAATTGGAGGATTATTGGGATTTTCTGAACAAACTCCAATACTAGAACCTAAAAAGACCTATTCCGGTGATAAAACTGTAACAATACTGAGAGTTAATACTATAGACATTACATGTAACATAATTCAAGGATCATACAGAGATGGAGAAAATAGTCATATATTGCACACATTCTATCCAACAGTCGCCCCAGGTTTTAAGATTGTGGAAAAGCCACAAAACTTGGTGTACCTTCCCTTAAACACCAGTGTGGTTTCAGACATCGTGTTGAACATACTAGATCAAGACGGAAACCTCATAGACTTCAGAGAAGAACGTATTACGATCAGGATTCACATAAAAGCATCAACCTAAACCATGGGATTGTCATTCAAGAAGAGAGAGTTGTCGGGTAAACACCTAACTAGCTCATCATCTGCAAAAGGATTAACTACTGAAAACATTCAGTTTTTACAGGATATTGGATTAAAACTCATTGAAAATGGAAATACTGGATATAGCACAAGGACCGACATTCGACGAGACTTTATGGGAAAAGGAGTATCACACGCACAACCCCTACGCTTCGTCAAAATTGAATAATAATGATGAAATTAGAATTCCTATACAACAACAGGATATTTATACTCTTCCGTGCAAAGGTTATCTATATTATTATATTGAAGGAAGAGTAACAAAAAAAGATGGAACAGCTGGAACCACCGTTCCTTTTATCAATAATCCAATGGCATTTTTATTTGATGAAATTAGATATGAAATATCTGGAGTAACTGTGGATTCTACAAAGAAAGTAGGTTTAACAAGCACATTAAAAGGATTAGCATCTTTGACACAAAACGAGAAGAATTTGTTAAGAATTGGAGGATGGGTTGCACCCGATAACGATACAATCACCCCTGATTCTGCAGGGAACTTTGATTTCTACATACCATTGAAATTATTTCTAGGCTTTGCTGAAGATTACAGAAGAGTAGTAATAAATGTGAAACAGGAATTAGTGTTATTAAGATCATCAAATGATAAGGATACTATTTGCACAGCAGCTGGAACCACTGATGCAAATTTAGACTGGAATTTAACTTTGGACAAAATAGTTTGGAGAGTACCACATGTGCGATTAAATGACGAACATAGAATAACACTGTTGAGACAACTGAAATCAGATAGAGATATTGTAATACCATTCAGAAGTTGGGAATTTCATGAATATCCAGTTTTACCTAAAACACAAAGACATACATGGACTGTAAAAACATCTACTCATTTGGAAAAAGCAAGATATGTAATATTTGCACTACAAACAAAAAAAAAGGAATAATATACTAGCTAATGCCGGCCATTTCGATCATTGCAAACTAACAAATTGTAAAGTGTTTCTTAATTCACAATTTTTCCCTTACGACAACTTTAATATTTCTTTCACTAAGAAGAGGTACACTGTTTTGTATGATATATACGCTAGATTCCAAAGTTCATACTACGGGAAAACAAACACCCCGATACTGTCTCCCGAGCAGTACGAATCAAAAGCTCCAATAATTGTAATAGATTGTTCAAAACAAAACGAATCTGTAAAGTCATCAAGTGTGGATATAAAAATAGAAATGGAGTTTGAAGAGAACGTTCCTGATGCAACATCTGCATATTGTTTAATTTTGCATGATAAAATTGTAACGTACACACCATTGACGGGATTAGTCAAAACAGTGTTGTAAATGAGTTTCACCACAACCACCAGTCGGCTATAAAAGGAGGAGCTTCGCACACCACCAATCAGTCTTTGCTCGTTCGTTGAATGGGTAACATCCTACACTACATCATGAGTAAAATGAGTTCTCCATCAGTCGTACAAAAGGATGCAGAGGAAGCAGCATTATTGGATCAAGAAAACCATCAAGAAATCGTCAATGAAATAGAAGAATTTTTAAAGTTTCGAAAACAAGAAGACAAAGAAAACAAGGAGGACAAAGAAGAAAAAACTAAAAAAAATGGCACTAAGAGGAAGCGGAAAGATGAAGATACAATCCCAATTAATATTCTGAAAGAAGTTTTCCTACGCATTTACTATCCTATCTCACTATGTTTGGGTAAAAGTGTAACAGCTGGACTAATGAAATCATCGGAATATACACCTACAGTAATCTTGCAGCATGGTACAAAAATGGTTATATTTTCTGAAACGGCATGGGAATCTTTTCTAAAACATTTAAATCTAATTGAATGTTACTTAAATACTAATGTTTGCGGAAGGAAAACTAATATTCGACTTTTGGATTCTGACAATGAAATTGACATAGTAAAGAATCGTGGAACACTACAAGTACGATTTAGAGATTTAACTCAACATGAAAGTAAAATTTTACTCTCACGTGAAGAATTCTACATTTTAATGCATGCAACATCTCCTATCTCTAGATATATGAAACAACTTGTGTTCTCAAGTTCAATCATCAAGGAGTATTTAATTGATACACTGGAAAAACAACCGGAAAGCACCATATTATACTGACACGTGGATACATCTATTTTTAATATATTGCCTCATGAAGTTGGTATGTGGAGACAGTTAAGGAACTTCGAATCAATTGATGAAGAAGCGATAGAAGCTGTTGAAGAATATGAAACTATAAACCAAGAAGAACCAGCAACCCAAGAAGTGTAGTTAAAAAAAACAGTATAAAAGAGTGACCAAGGCGCGGTGTGAATTCAGTTGAACACTATACGTGGTGGTGTGTAGATAGGGTTAAACATTATGGATATAAAACCCTGTGTAATAGAATTTCAAGCATTTCGTAATAACAAAGATGAATTTGTGATAAAAGAATTAGTGATTTTAGATTTGATTACACATGTCGTATACCCGTTTATATTTGAAGCTCCATTTTCAGTAAACCAATTGAATGACAAAGCAAGAAGAACAAACAAATGGATAACTAAACATTTTCACCATATTCAGTGGAACGAAGGATTGATAAGCTATAAGCACTTGAACAATATCATGTATCATTTTTCTAACAAGTTTTCCCATATTTATACAAGAGGATCGGAAAAAAGACAATGGATACAACAATACACATATCACGATGTTTTCGACATAAGAATGGACAAGGATCATCAAATTAATTATGGACCTATTTGTACTTTAACAGATCACTCTTATCGCACAGTAACACAATGTGCACTACAAAACGCATACCGATTAGCTAATTTTCTAGTTCTTCACTATTGGGACAAAAATAAATTCAAACAGCAACAGTGGAAGTATTACGAAGGAAATAGCAGTGGAGGGGGGAACGTGTGCTATAAATACAGTGGACAGTCTCAGGATCCTCATCAGTATTACTCCAGACATCGCAGAGGCAACATCTCACAAGGTAGTCCTAATCAAGAAAATGGCTTCACAACAGTTTCTCCAGTCTTTGGTGGATCAGTTCAACACCCAGTCCAAATCCAGCATTCTAAGTACTAAGAAATGTCACGAATTGAAGGAACACAAACACTACATCGTTCACGAGCTGAAGAAGACAGAAACTTCACATGGAGACGCAATTTTAGCATCACTGAGCGAGGCACCGTTTTCACCAGGTGATGAACCGAAATTTCAAGTTTATCTTCCAAGACGATTTGTGCAGCAACTACAAAACGAAGACCTGCGAGGTATTCAACCAGGATCCCTCTATTTGGTATCACAAGGAGTTTGCGGAAACAATTCCACTGAACTATCCTTACACATCACCCATCAATGTTAGTTTTAAGTTTTTTTCTGTAAATAACCATCTATGTACATATGTTTGTAAAATGTTTATGTTGTTGAAAAAATAAATAAATAAAAAAATTAAAAGAGGATACAACATATCAGCATATAATTAATTCTATATGCTGATATGTTGTTTCTTTTTTTTAAATTCAAACGAATGACCTTGAACTTTTTACTATAAATAACAGGTCTTACACGCAGTTGCTCTCAGTCTTGTTTCAACAATTCATCGAGCATGATGTCACAGCGTAAATACAATTTACCTTTTGTTTACAAATCCAAATACGATTTGGATAACTATTGTTGTAATTTAAAATGTTTTAGAAAGCCTGAAAGTAAAGTTGATGGAAAAGCTTGTAGAAAATGTGACTCTGTTGGCTATTGCATATGTAGGTGTAAAACATATCAAGACAAGCATCAAAATTACATACACGATCTAACACAAATGGTTAACCTACTCTGGAAAAATGTGGACTAAGATGTGGCAGATGCATTACAGCTGTAGGCTTTTACACTATATATAGCAGCTCGCAACACATTGCTTCTCATTCTTGTTTTAAAATTCAGTCGAGCAACATGTCACAGTGTAATTCTAATTCATCTGTTGATCACAAATCTGAATACGATTTAAAATACTATTGTTGTAATCTAAAGTGTTTCAAAACACCTGAATGTCAAGTAGATGGAATGGCTTGTAAAAAATGTGAATCGTTCTCCTATTGTCAATGTAATTGTAAAACGTATCAAGAAAAACGGAAACATCCCTCACAAGACAAAGGACGTAGAATTAAACTACTTTTAAAACGTATGGATTGATACCCGCATAATGCTCTCCTCCACCTCTACTACTTTCCCCCACCCCTACTGCTTTAGCTCCGCCCACTTTGTCAGGGACCTGCACTTCTTTACACGCAACAGTCACTTCGCATCCAGCTCTTCACCAGTCAACTCAACCTTTCTCGTTTACTTTGCACAAGATGGCCAACCAACAACAACAGTGGACAAGCGATATTGAAGACTCTGACCTACACCAAGCATGCATCGAGGCAGAAGAGCAGGAGCGAAAACGAAAGGAAAAAAAACTACTTCAACTGCTAGAGGAGGAGAAAGAGCTTCGACGCAAATTTGATCGTGTTTGGTGCGCTCAGCCTCGAGACAACATCGAATGGGCTGAGCACAATGCAGACATGGCAAGATGGAAAGAGCTCCATAATACAATAGAGGAGTTGAAGAAGTAAACATCCAAGTACACAAGCATCGCCGAGCTCCACAAAACGGCCTTTATAGAGGCCACCAATAAACTCAATCGTTTTACACTTTAACAGACGCTCAATATGCGGGTATCAATCCATACGTTTTAAAAGTAGTTTGATTCTACGTCCTTTGTCTTGTGAGGGATGTTTCCGTTTTTCTTGATACGTTTTACAATTACATTGACAATAGGAGAACGATTCACATTTTTTACAAGCCATTCCATCTACTTGACATTCAGGTGTTTTGAAACACTTTAGATTACAACAATAGTATTTTAAATCGTATTCAGATTTGTGATCAACAGATGAATTAGAATTACACTGTGACATGTTGCTCGACTGAATTTTAAAACAAGAATGAGAAGCAATGTGTTGCGAGCTGCTATATATAGTGTAAAAGCCTACAGCTGTCATGCATCTGCCACATCTTAGTCCACATTTTTCCAGAGTAGGTTAACCATTTGTGTTAGATCGTGTATGTAATTTTGATGCTTGTCTTGATATGTTTTACACCTACATATGCAATAGCCAACAGAGTCACATTTTCTACAAGCTTTTCCATCAACTTTACTTTCAGGCTTTCTAAAACATTTTAAATTACAACAATAGTTATCCAAATCGTATTTGGATTTGTAAACAAAAGGTAAATTGTATTTACGCTGTGACATGATGCTCGATGAATTGTTGAAACAAGACTGAGAGCAACTGCGTGTAAGACCTGTTATTTATAGTAAAAAGTTCAAGGTCATTCGTTTGAATTTTAAAAAAAGAAACAACATATCAGCATATAGAATTAATTATATGCTGATATGTTGTTTCCTCTTTTAATTTTTTTATTTATTTATTTTTTCAACAACATAAACATTTTACAATCATATGTACATAGATGGTTATTTACAGAAAAAAACTTAAAACTAACATTGATGGGTGATGTGTAGAGATAGTTCAGTGGAATTGTTTCCGCAAACTCCGTGTGATACCAAATAGAGGGATCCTGGTTGAATACCTCGCAGGTCTTCGTTTTGTAGTTGCTGCACAAATCGTCTTAGAAGATAAACTTGAAATTTCGGTTCATCACCTGGTGAAAACGGTGCCTCGCTCAGTGATGCTAAAATTGCGTCTCCATGTGAAGTTTCTGTCTTCTTCAGCTCGTGAACGATGTAGTGTTTGTGTTCCTTCAATTCGTGACATTTCTTAGTACTTAGAATGCTGGATTTGGACTGGGTGTTGAACTGATCCACCAAAGACTGGAGAAACTGTTGTGAAGCCATTTTCTTGATTAGGACTACCTTGTGAGATGTTGCCTCTGCGATGTCTGGAGTAATACTGATGAGGATCCTGAGACTGTCCACTGTATTTATAGCACACGTTCCCCCCTCCACTGCTATTTCCTTCGTAATACTTCCACTGTTGCTGTTTGAATTTATTTTTGTCCCAATAGTGAAGAACTAGAAAATTAGCTAATCGGTATGCGTTTTGTAGTGCACATTGTGTTACTGTGCGATAAGAGTGATCTGTTTAAGTACAAATAGGTCCATAATTAATTTGATGATCCTTGTCCATTCTTATGTCGAAAACATCGTGATATGTGTATTGTTGTATCCATTGTCTTTTTTCCGATCCTCTTGTATAAATATGGGAAAACTTGTTAGAAAAATGATACATGATATTGTGCAAGTGCTTATAGCTTATCAATCCTTCGTTCCACTGAATATGGTGAAAATGTTTAGTTATCCATTTGTTTGTTCTTCTTGCTTTGTCATTCAATTGGTTTACTGAAAATGGAGCTTCAAATATAAACGGGTATACGACATGTGTAATCAAATCTAAAATCACTAATTCTTTTATCACAAATTCATCTTTGTTATTAAGAAATGCTTGAAATTCTATTACACAGGGTTTTATATCCATAATGTTTAACCCTATCTACACACCACCACGTATAGTGTTCAACTGAATTCACACCGCGCCTTGGTCACTCTTTTATACTGTTTTTTTAACTACACTTCTTGGGTTGCTGGTTCTTCTTGGTTTATAGTTTCATATTCTTCAACAGCTTCTATCGCTTCTTCATCAATTGATTCGAAGTTCCTTAACTGTCTCCACATACCAACTTCATGAGGCAATCTATTAAAAATAGATGTATCCACGTGTCCGTATAATATGGTGCTTTCCGGTTGTTTTTCCAGTGTATCAATTAAATACTCCTTGATGATTGAACTTGAGAACACAAGTTGTTTCATATATCTAGAGATAGGAGATGTTGCATGCATTAAAATGTAGAATTCTTCACGTGAGAGTAAAATTTTACTTTCATGTTGAGTTAAATCTCTAAATCGTACTTGTAGTGTTCCACGATTCTTTACTATGTCAATTTCATTGTCAGAATCCAAAAGTCGAATATTAGTTTTCCTTCCGCAAACATTAGTATTTAAGTAACATTCAATTAGATTTAAATGTTTTAGAAAAGATTCCCATGCCGTTTCAGAAAATATAACCATTTTTGTACCATGCTGCAAGATTACTGTAGGTGTATATTCCGATGATTTCATTAGTCCAGCTGTTACACTTTTACCCAAACATAGTGAGATAGGATAGTAAATGCGTAGGAAAACTTCTTTCAGAATATTAATTGGGATTGTATCTTCATCTTTCCGCTTCCTCTTAGTGCCATTTTTTTAGTTTTTTCTTCTTTGTCCTCCTTGTTTTCTTTGTCTTCTTGTTTTCGAAACTTTAAAAATTCTTCTATTTCATTGACGATTTCTTGATGGTTTTCTTGATCCAATAATGCTGCTTCCTCTGCATCCTTTTGTACGACTGATGGAGAACTCATTTTACTCATGATGTAGTGTAGGATGTTACCCATTCAACGAACGAGCAAAGACTGATTGGTGGTGTGCGAAGCTCCTCCTTTTATAGCCGACTGGTGGTTGTGGTGAAACTCATTTACAACACTGTTTTGACTAATCCCGTCAATGGTGTGTACGTTACAATTTTATCATGCAAAATTAAACAATATGCAGATGTTGCATCAGGAACGTTCTCTTCAAACTCCATTTCTATTTTTATATCCACACTTGATGACTTTACAGATTCGTTTTGTTTTGAACAATCTATTACAATTATTGGAGCTTTTGATTCGTACTGCTCGGGAGACAGTATCGGGGTGTTTGTTTTCCCGTAGTATGAACTTTGGAATCTAGCGTATATATCATACAAAACAGTGTACCTCTTCTTAGTGAAAGAAATATTAAAGTTGTCGTAAGGGAAAAATTGTGAATTAAGAAACACTTTACAATTTGTTAGTTTGCAATGATCGAAATGGCCGGCATTAGCTAGTATATTATTCCTTTTTTTTGTTTGTAGTGCAAATATTACATATCTTGCTTTTTCCAAATGAGTAGATGTTTTTACAGTCCATGTATGTCTTTGTGTTTTAGGTAAAACTGGATATTCATGAAATTCCCAACTTCTGAATGGTATTACAATATCTCTATCTGATTTCAGTTGTCTCAACAGTGTTATTCTATGTTCGTCATTTAATCGCACATGTGGTACTCTCCAAACTATTTTGTCCAAAGTTAAATTCCAGTCTTAATTTGCATCAGTGGTTTCAGCTGCTGTGCAAATAGTATCCTTATCATTTGATGATCTTAATAACACTAATTCCTGTTTCACATTTATTATTACTCTTCTGTAATCTTCAGCAAAGCCTAGAAATAATTTCAATGGTATGTAGAAATCAAAGTTCCCTGCAGAATCAGGGGTGATTGTATCGTTATCGGGTGCAACCCATCCTCCAATTCTTAACAAATTCTTCTCGTTTTGTGTCAAAGATGCTAATCCTTTTAATGTGCTTGTTAAACCTACTTTCTTTGTAGAATCCACAGTTACTCCAGATATTTCATATCTAATTTCATCAAATAAAAATGCCATTGGATTATTGATAAAAGGAACGGTGGTTCCAGCTGTTCCATCTTTTTTTGTTACTCTTCCTTCAATATATAGATAACTTTCGCACGGAAGAGTATAAATATCCTGTTGTTGTATAGGAATTCTAATTTCATCATTATTATTCAATTTTGACGAAGCGTAGGGGTTGTGCGTGTGATACTCCTTTTCCCATAAAGTCTCGTCGAATGTCGGTCCTTGTGCTATATCCAGTATTTCCATTTTCAATGAGTTTTAATCCAATATCCTGTAAAAACTGAATGTTTTCAGTAGTTAATCCTTTTGCAGATGATGAGCTAGTTAGGTGTTTACCCGACAACTCTCTCTTCTTGAATGACAATCCCATGGTTTAGGTTGATGCTTTTATGTGAATCCTGATCGTAATACGTTCTTCTCTGAAGTCTATGAGGTTTCCGTCTTGATCTAGTATGTTCAACACGATGTCTGAAACCACACTGGTGTTTAAGGGAAGGTACACCAAGTTTTGTGGCTTTTCCACAATCTTAAAACCTGGGGCGACTGTTGGATAGAATGTGTGCAATATATGACTATTTTCTCCATCTCTGTATGATCCTTGAATTATGTTACATGTAATGTCTATAGTATTAACTCTCAGTATTGTTACAGTTTTATCACCGGAATAGGTCTTTTTAGTTTCTAGTATTGGAGTTTGTTCAGAAAATCCCAATAATCCTCCAATTCAATGTTTTTGAGTAAAATCAATATAATATGAAGAAGTTATTTCAGCTTTCATGGTATTGTTATTCCCTGTTATTGTTATATATTCTTTTTCTGATTCCTTTTGAGCAAGTTCGTTTCGTTCTTCGTTTTTCATTTGTTTTTGTATAAATTCGTTAATATGGTCTATTTCGTAAGATCCTGTCGGTAAACTAATTTCTTTCATTGGTGTTAATTCTCCCAAATTATTTTTGCTTTTGTAATAGTGTAATTTGTTATTGACTGCTTCAGAAATATTTGGAATAGAATTGTATGTTGTTAAATCCAATAATGCAGCTTCCCATAATCTTCCTTTTTGCAATCGTAGAGCTGGAAATAGAATACTGCGCAGAGTTGATGAAGTGCCGGTCAATGAGACCGTATAGGAAGACATCTTAAAGTTGACTAACGCTTCTAGCTAAAAAATCTAAACATAAGTGTCCGCAAATTGTTGTATTGTCAGGTTGTTCTCTGTTATAGTTGTAAAATACTTGTTTTGCTGTGCGAAAGTAACGTTGAAGCTCTTTAGGTGGTGGCATATTACCGTAACTATCGAAATAATAAATAATTCGATCAAGTTTTTTATAACATATCCAATGAGTGCCAGGACCTTCACTGTTTTCTAAATTAACTATTCCAGTCTCATTTTTCCATATTTTACCGGGCAATGCATCTTTCATAAACACTCCTCTAAAAAATGGTATTTTCATACAAGAAGCGTATATAATTAATTCTTTATTTGTCAACTCTTTGTTTGGAATTAGTATTTGTTTTTTCTTGTTTAATACACACGGTATGGTCTTAAGTATAATCCTCCTCCTTTTTTTATCATTGACCATATTGTTGGTTTCTTGTTTTTTTTATTTTGATTATTCCTTCTTTTCCTTTTAATACTACCTCCTTGCTTTTTAACCGTTCGTTTTCGGCCTTTCCTCCTCTTTCCTCCTCCAAACGTAGTTTTTGTCTTCATTGCTGCTGTTACTGCCAAAGCTGCTGCTTTTTCACCAAAACTTGCGTCACTAGATTTTACTCTTTGCCAAGCCTTTTCAGCAAGCGCTCTATCCGCTATGGATCTATTTTTTGTATCTGCAAACTTTGAATATGCTATATCGTGCTGTTTGCAAGCTTGATCTAGTTTATTTATTCCAGAATCTCCTCTTTCCAGACGTTTTTTCAATTTTGTTCCAGGTCCACAGTATTGATATCCTCCAGGCAAATGCAGTTCTACTGGTAGTAAATCTATTGTTTTGTTAACAATTGCTCCAATTGGTTTAGATAATAGAGAAACTGCTGATGATGTCAATCCTCTTCCTCTCTTCAAGCTCTCTATATCACGACTGATGTGCTTAACCTTTAACATCTCTATTTATAGGGGAATGTACCCACATCGGCTTCACTCCTCAAGTGTTTGACAATGAATGTTTCATTTACGAATTGATTTCTTATTATGTACCTTTATCAATCCATATTATACTTTTTGTATTTTCATCTTCTTTGTTATATTTTGAATATGTTGTATCATTACGTCATGTGTGTACTTCTTCATTTTGTTCATCTTTTATTAACACTTGCTTTTTTATATTATCTTTCATCTAATCCAAAGTCACCGCTTCGTGAGGTAAAACTGCATTGTAAACATTTTTCTAATGGTGAAATCTTTCTACAGGTTTAGTTCTAAGCATCTTTGTTCTGCTAGACATAAAATATTGCTTCATAATAACCCTATCAATCCATTGATCTCTTTGATCTGGATGCACTTTGTTATGTCCTGGATGTGCTGGTATCATATTGTGAAAATCAAACATTACAGTACCCAAAAGTCTAGCAAGATAGTTTACATTGACAGCATTATCCATTTGTTGTGGATCTTCAAGATTTGTAATTCTTTTATTATTACATGTGTATATTTCTTCATTTTGTTCATCTTTTATTATACACTGGCTTTTTATATGATCTTTCATCTGATCCAAAGTTACCGCTTCGTGAGGTAAAACTGCATTATGAACATTTGCTAATGGTAAGTTTTTACAATCAAAAGTGGTGGTCTTTATATTATTATGTTTATATTCATCGGTTATGACAGGAACTTGTTTAAAAACTACCACATCTTCAGGATTTACTCCACCTTTTACATTAGTTATCTTTTTGTTCTCAGCATGCCAATTTCCATTCTTTTGTAACATGATTTGACTTACAGTGGCAGCATCTGTTGGTTTTAATCCTTCTTTAACCTTATGTAATATTTTACCTTTGCAATCAATTTGTTCATTATCGTGAATAATACAATTATCTTTAACATATTTGAGGTTAACTGCATCCGAATCTTCTTTTGGGTATCCTATATCATTTATAACAAAGTTATAAAAAGAGAATCTATCTTCTTTTCTTTCAGGGATTATAGAATGTAAATATCCTTTATTGACTGAATCTTGACTATCGACAGGATCAGCTAAGTTTGTAACTCTTCTGTTTTTAACATCGTAAACTTCATTATTAACTTGTAAAGTATTTGACAGTTTTGAAAGTAAATACTCTTTGGTGACGGAATCGGAGTTTTCTATTGGTTCACCAACATTTGTTATTCTATGAGACTTAGCATTATAAGAGTCGTTTTGAAGTTGTAAGCTCAACAATTTTTCACTTTTTAAAGTTTTCAAATTTATTGCATCATTATCATCTTCTGGATCTTTTACAAATTTCAATCGTTTGCTGCTTATGTTATAATCGCCTTCAGCTGTTAATGGTAAACTATATCTTTTACCATTGGATTTTGGTTTTTCTCCAAAATTGGAATACCTTCCAAACTTGTCCACGCTCATGATTCAACTGAGTTCCCTCGATTCTTGTCCTCCTTTTATATGCGATGATTAAGCAATAATCCTTCGATTTCGTAGTTCATCGATTAAAGCTACCCATTCATTGTCCAATCCGGTATGACCGGCTTCCATGGCTTCATGTAATAATCTCATTCGATCAACCAGCTTATTGACATCATTATAATATATTATGTTGGTATTGTATAGACTTTTTAATAATCCTTTCCCTGAAGATGTAGGTTCGTTGGTTCTTGGTCTTTTGTGTAACTCATTTAATTCAGCTGTAGATATAGCTCTTCTTTAAGTTGAGATTTTTTCACTTGTGTTGGAAAAAGATCAGCTATGACACTTGTGTATTTTATTGATCGATTTCGATAAATGGGCAAATCTTTGGAATACTGCTTTTTATGTGCATTTGTATCATTTAGTATATTTTTAAACACTGATAGGTCTTTTTTGGTATATTTACCAGGTTTGTTTTTAAAAATAAGTTCAAATAGTCCTGTTGTACCTTTATATTTTTGGTTACCAATAAGGATGTTATCGTTTTCATCAATATCCAAATTACTGTCTCCAATCATAATACCATTGTCTTCTAGTCTAGCTCCATAAATATGATATCTTCGATTAGCCTGTGTTGAATGTAACATCTTTAATAAATATTTTCTGCCCAAATTCCCTTTGAATGCTATGTTTGTGCTTAATGTACTTAAATTTGTAGGATTAGTAGATCCTTCTTCTTGACCTGCAGAAAATCCTTCTTTTTCTCTTGAATCTTCAGTTTCTTCAGTTTCTTCTGTTTCTTCACTTTCTTCACTTTCACCACTTTCTTCAGTTGATTGAAATTGTTTGTATTGTTCAAAATCTCTTGATTCTTTTTCATACTTAGAAATCGGTAGAATAGCATCTCCTTCGAAAGGTTTTTCAATATTCTTAACTAATCTGTTTAAAGGATCAGTAACAGGTTTAAATGTTGATTCTATAAACTTTTCTCTTTCGCTTATACCTAACTTCAGAGCTCTGTTTTTATGTCTAATAGAATCACTAAGTGATTTTATTTCTTTTAAGAGCTTTTCTTGACTTGCCATGTTTACAGTATAAAGTGTTGATTTGAAATAGTAATATTTAGTGAAGCAGAACGTATTTATCAAACCCTATTCTATATCGTCCGTCTTTTATGGCTTGTTCTTTCATAATGACCAAAAATCCATACTTTTCTGCCCATGCTTTTCCACAAATTTGTTTAAACTTATCAAATGACATATCAGCATTTACATGATCGTTATATACGTGTTTCAGGTTGGTTTCATCTTGTTTGAACAAAATTATAACATTTGCATTATCTCTGATAAGTTGCTTTGGAATTTTACTGTATGTTTGTCCTATATATATGCTGTCGATATTATTATGTCTTCCAATGGCGAAATAGTTCCTAATAGTATCATGATTTTCACATGAAACGTCATCAAATAGAAATACTGAATATGGTTTAGCTTGGTTTGGTTGCAAAACTTTATCACTGGCGTTAAATTTATAAAAGTTAACACCTGACACCTGGGATATGATTTTATCCAACAATTGATACTTTGGCTGATGTAGTGACTTTGAAAATATGTATAAGTTATTAAATCTCAATCCTTTAGGATTTGTAATCAAATTAAATACGACATTTGTTTTTCCACAGTTCGAAGGACCACTTATAATACATCTGACTGTGTTTGGAAGTAAACTACCATGTTTGCCAGTGTTGATTGTGTCGTTATCAACAGTGTAATCATCGATATTACTAATGTTGAATTGATCTTTATGATGAACAATCTCCATCTTATTCAAAATCCAATGGTACAATGAGCTGTTCCCGTTAAATTAGGTCTTTTATAGGTATCCAAGAATCTTCTGTTTTGTTAAAACCTAGCCATCGTACTTTAACTTGGTCTTTTTTCCTTTGTAACACTTTTTCAACAAGATATACATCACCTACTGTAGATTTCAATAGTTCATGTCCGTAGAACGCACCTTGTAACAAATTGCTTTTATTATCCTTTAATATGTATGTTTCTGGTATAGTTGGTTGCACTTTGTATATGGCAAATACCTCATTTGTCCAATTAGGTAGATATTTTTTAGTAAATATCGTTTTATACTTACTTATTCGAACTTTATAATTTACATTGAATTTTCTAGGCTTCTTTATTTCAACTTTAGGTTTTGTTTTGTGCTTTATTCTTTTTAATACAAGTTTAGCATTTTTCTTGTTTACTTCATTTGGCGTCATCCCAATAGTTCTGTGAAACCTGTTGTTGTAATCACTTATTAACTTTGGTAAAATATCAATCCATAAGTAGGTTCCTCTGTTTGAAAACATTTTATACATCGCTCCTTTTAACGTTCTATTAAATCTTTCAATTATAGCAGCTTTTTTTTCAGATTTGGTTGAGTAGTGGTTTATGTTGTATTTTTTCATTAACTCTGAAAAACTTTTATTGAAGTATTCTTTGCCGACATCAGTTTGTAAATGTTTCATTTTGTTTTTATCTCTCTTTATAGCGATTTCCATGGCTTGTGTTACGCTTTTACCAGTTTTATCCTTTAATGGTAATGCATCTGCAACTTTGGTAAAACAGTTAATCACTGTAAGTATATAATGATGTCCTTTATTTATTTTACTATATGGCCGCATTTCAATCAAATCTGCTTGATACAAATCATTTATTCCTTTTACAGTTGTATTTCTTCTTGGAAAGTTTACTCTTGCAGGTTTGTGTAGCTCATTTACAATGTTTTCTTTAAAAGCCATTATGTTGTGTTTTCACTGTCAATGTTGGCAAAGTAATGATTTTCATTTTGTCTTACATCTCCTTATATAGGTCAAGGTCATTCAAACCTTGTGTAAAAAAGGAGGAACACAGCGGACAATGCTGTGTTCCCCCAATTTTACGGAAAGGAGAAAGGATAAGTGGTGTAGTACGATGAAAAGGTAATAAGTCGATAGGGTTAAGGGAATAGTGACCAAATGGAAGTGTGTGGATCCGGTCTGGTAGGATGTGTCGTTTGTCATCGTTGCAGGAGAGCGCCTTCTTAACTTCTGTCACGCTGTACAGTTGATGATTATAACTCCTTATTGTGTTGAAGTTTGCAGTTATAACTTTGTTTTCATACAACACTTGCTTGTAGTCTTCAAAAAGTACATTTTTCTTCAAATACAAATTCTTTACACCTTTTGCCTTTTTAATAATGTTGTCATCATGTAGTTTCACAGCATACAATTTTGATATTAGTGCTACGATTTCTTCAAGTAACACTCCGTTAGCCTCATCTTTAAATTTCCCCAATACTTTCTTGTTTCTATCTTGATCGTAGTTTGGATGATCTTTAGGATAGTCAGAAAAATCAAATTCATCTTTATATACAAATGTGCGAAGATCTTTATACATATCTTGAGTAATTATCTTATAAATAAATGCATCTGTATCCATGTAAGTTATAACTATGTTCTCTCTTCCATAATGTGCAACCATCTTGTTGTAGTGAAAATCATACATGTGCGTTTTTGATATATCTAATATTGACATTCCTATATACAAAGGTCGATCCATTTTTATACTAGTTTTCTTTATAGATACGGCAACAAGGTTTTCATCAATGATTACTGATGATCCAAAGTTGGGCTTCTGTACAAGTTTCTCCAATTTCCTAGCATCTGTTACAAGTTTTACATTTTTGTGTTTCCTTTTATTTTCCAGAGTTTTACCGAATATGGCATTATTCATTAATTTAAAAAAGTCCTTCTGAAAGGCTGACGTTGCTGCTGCTTTTCTTGTAGTGTTGGAATCGATGTAGGGTTTTAGCCAGCAAGATTGAGAAAATTCCAAAACTCTGTGTACTTTGGTTAGACGAAGTCCTAATTCAAGTGCTTGTTGTACAGTCCAAAAGTGCGCTACATATCTTTGCTTGTTATTTAAATTCATCATTAATTTAGGATGTTTTCCAGTTGGCGAGATTTCAGTTTTTGGTAAAAGAGGAAGATCGTAGTGAAGATCGTGTAGATGTTCTGGGTATTCGAAATCGCAGTCTAATATATATCCTGTGTCACCATGTTTTGGAATTTGAACAATATCTCCAATCGACTCTGGGTCTATCCATTTAAAGTTATCATATGGAAGGGGGTTGGACATTGCCCATCCATACAAATTGTTTGCATCAAAATACCCAAGATAAACTGATGGCTCTTGCTGGTTGTAGTTTGCCAGATCTTTATTGTTGGCTTTTACATGTCTTACAACGCTTTGAGTCAATCCTCCTCTGACACCGGACTCAACCATCAGCACCATATCAATATCTGTTAAAAGTTGAAGTTTGCAATTGGTTTCTTTTAACATAGCCTGCCAAGCTAATCCTGGAGAGGTGTAAGAATGAAGAGGGTCTAATCCGTATGCTCCCAAACACGTGTTTCTGAATTCCTCCATTACATCACAAAGCAGGGTAACATCGAGTTTAACATAAAAATCTGAATAATCCCCTAATGTTTCCATTTCAAGTTCGTTCCAAACTCTGCATGCATGTTGGTAATCTTCAGGTGATATTTCTGAATTATTCAGCTTGTTGTAAAAGGCTTCTGTTGGAGGAAGTGATGTCTCGTCAAATCTGTGCAATCCATCGATGTAATCATAAGGGAAGACTCCTTTTCGAAGAACTAAATCCAATTTGTTGTTGTCTACTATTTTACTTGTTTCTATTAAATTTTCTCTTGTCAAATTTTCTGATAGTTTCATAAGACTAGAAGGCATAAATCTGTAGGAGTCAAGAAATCTGAGTTTCATTTTACCAACCTTTTTTGTAAAACTAATAAACCTTTCCATCGTTACGGCTAATACATCAATTCTACCATTGTCCCTTCCTAATTCAGGAATTATAAAATGTCCATCATAACCGCTTAAGTTGTGCATTACAATTGGAATATAAGTAGGAATTTTATAGTTTAAGTTACAAGCGTTACATGCAGCACCTCTGTAGCTTCCAGTCAGATGGTCGTGGTCATGCACTTTATGATTATCTTCTGTAAATGGTTTCTTGCATAGATAACATGATGTTGATAAATCGTATTCTTGAACTTCAACGGGTGACATAGGTGTCATAGGTTTAACCTGTGCATACATTGTCTCTACTTTTTCAGCTATATAGTAAAGCTCGTCAACAAAGTGTTTAGCTGCATCTTCACCACGATACACTTTTGGTTCAGCTGTCAGTCCATAATCTTGTAAATATTCTTCGGAAAGCGTTGACTTGATGAGTAGACAAAAACTGTTGGGTGAATGTAACTGGTACTTGTTTCTTCTTGATGTGTCGTCCTCTTGATGTTCCAACGGTAGTAGAGTAGATTCAAAATCGGCATACACGACAATAGGAATTCTATATTGATGAACTACATTATTAAACTGTACAAATGCTCTATCAGCTGGTGGTAGGTTAATCTTAACTTCTTCATTTCCATTGCATAACCTTTTATGTTCCAACAACCATTCAGAACCTCCTTTTGTCAAAGGTTTATTCACATGACAGAAACATCTTTTACAAATTGTCTTTCATTTTATTTTCTTAGAAATTTGTGAATTAACAAGTTTGTTAAAGTTCTTAATATATACATAGTGCGATATTTCACCTTTGGTGATTAATAACAAGTCTGAGTGATTAATTAGTTCTTGTGCACTTATACGTAGAGGATATATATTGTTTGATGAATCTAAACCATATATATTTACAGAAGCAGTTGGGTTCTGTTTTTCAAACTTGGCAATATCTTTGATTTTTACAGGGTAGCTCATTCCTTGAAAATTATAATTGTGCTGCACTTCTTCATATTCTCTTCCTACCCTTTCCGGATGATTGTTTTTGATATATTTTACCAACATTGAATATTTAAAACATTCAGTATCATTATTTTGTACATTTATGCAAGATTGAGTTTTAGTAATTTTCTTCGGTAGAGGATTATAGCTACTACCTCTCATTCCATATCCATGTTTATGCACTCTTACATCCAAGCCCGATATGTTCAATACAGTCCATCCTGATCCTCTGCCTTCATGTTCTTGCAATTTTGTCAAAAGTTTTTCAAAACATTCATCTACAATTGATTCAATATCCGAGGCAAACATAATGGTTCTGTTTTTTGTTAAAAATCCTCTAGGTGATGTTTCATTTTGCATGTTGGTAAACATAGCATCCAGCAATAGTCCAAACTTTATAAAATTTAACCTTTGTAATTCATTTTGTAATGTTTCAATCACTAGTCCTTTTGCACTAAACATAAATTCTTCCAGTTTTAATGTGGCATTGTCAATTTTGAAATGTGTTACAACTTTACCTGGTAGAGCATGAGCGTGTAGTTCCACATTTGTCGAAGATGTAGCAGTTGAAGGTGAAGTTGAAAGTTTAGGTGCGTAATGGATAACACTTGGTCTTGAAGTGGATGATTTCGGGTCTTTTTCTTCTTGACCTCTTGAAGTTGATGGTCTTGGTTCTTCTTCTCCTGTATTTCTTGAAGTAGATGGTTTGGGTTCTTCTTCATCTCCTTTTCCTATTTTATACAATTCTTCAATCAATTCTTGATATCCTTCCAATTCCTCTTCATTTGTAGGATGATCGACTATTTCATGAAGTAGAAGATCTATTTCATCTTCAAATGTAGCTTGACAAATGGCGCAGCGTAGCATGTTAAAGATGTTCTCTATTCAAGAAGCAGCAACATACTGATGAAAGGTGTGAACATCCACCTCTATTTATACCATTTCCTCCCCTCTTTCTCCCTACTACTACTATTAAATGGATAACATCAGCCCATTTCCCAGCTTTTTTTATAATCTAATATAAATATAGCCTATTCTCCAACTTTGAAACATATTTATGGGAAAACAAGGTAGTTTAACTTTTTACTCATTATTCCTGCCTAGTACTTTCTAAAATAGGTCAAGGTCATTGTAGGACAATAAAAAAATGTGTGAACAATTCATTTAATTCTGAAACACGTTTTTACACATGTTATACCAGAACTAAACAAATTGGTCAGACATTTTTTATTCAAAATTTGGAAAAAAGTTATTTACTGTTCAAAACTTGAAAAAGCCCCAATTTACTGTGTTATGGTCTTGGAAATTGAAGATTTCCAAGACAAACCCAACCTACCCAGTTCCCCTTTTGTATTTGTTAATACTCTTCATCAATTTCCCTATCCAATAACTCCATCATGTCCGACAGAATCCGCTCTTCCATTTCACCATTCATTAATTGGATCATATCCGACAGCATTTTTTCATCATCATCTTCTTTTAATTTTTCAACGTGGTTATCAATTATAGTACTAGCTTCTTTCATTTCTCCCACAGTCCTCATTCTTGCTTCTTCAACTTCCTTTTCTAAAAATCTTATTCTCTCAATTGCTAAATTTATAATTTGAAGTTTAGATTTTCCTTTTTCAGCTTTGAGTACGGTTCTCAATACCTCAAATGTTTCGTTTAGCTTCAGTACCCTCATTCTTTCTCTTTCATTATGTCTAATCTTTTTTTTATCCATCTTCACTAAACTTGCGTTTGCGAATTCCAAAAATAAGAATGTTTAATGCGGGATATCAAACCTCTTTTATACCTACATATAGTGGTGGGGGTAGACCACTCCCCACTTTACTTTATAGTAGTGGGGGAAATGGGTAACATTTTCCCTTATTGTTGAACCATGGAATTTTTAAACCCTTTAAGTAGGTCAAGGTCATTGTACAATAATAAAAAAATGTGTGAACAATTTATTTAACCCAGCAACATGTTTTTTTACACATGATATACCAGAATTAAACAAATTGCTCAGACATTTTTTTCAAAATTTTGACAAAGCTGATTTACTATGTTTTTGGAATTTTATGATTACAGTATCAGGTTTTAAAAGAAATCAAAAATATTTCAAAGATTCAAATTTAGAAATAGAAAATTTACTGTATTTGTTTTGGAAATTGATGATTTGCAAAACAAACTCCCAACCCACCCTCTCATTTTAATTTTTGTACACTATCAGAGTCAGAGTCAGAGTCAGAGTCAGAGTCAAACAATCGTCTTCTACTTCTAAACATTGCACTAAACATTATATGACTTGTTGTAGGTGTTTCCCTTAGCTCAACAAGTTTCTCCGAGCATACCATCTCTTCAGTAGATGATGAATCTTCAACAAATAGAAAACTTCTATCTTCTTCATCTAACTCTTCATCAGTCAATACTTCCAAATTTTCGTCACTATCCGATTCCAACTCTTCTTCGGATAAAGATTCTTCCTCCAAATCTATGTCTTCTTCCTCTGAACCAGCTTCAAAAACAATGTTTTCCAATAAGGTTTTTAAAAAAGAAGTTGTCGGGAAAATATTGTCCACAGGAGACATAATGTACAAGAGTGGTAAATCTGAAGTAACTGATTGTACCTCAGCAAACATGTTATATAGACAAACCCCCACCATTCACCTTTACCCCCACCCTTAACCTTTACTCCATTTTGTTTTTAGTTATTGCGGTCTGGTTTTATGTAGAATGTGGCAGTCACAATATACCCTTTTTCTAACATTTCCACTAGCCTTCGAATTATTTTATTAAATCGTACATCAGTTAATTCTAGTTTCAACCCGTTTGCATCTGAGTTCCAGATGTTTCTCTCTTCCTTCCACAAAGTAAAATGACATGTCACACTATGATTTAAATATTTTTCTAAACTTCCCCTGAATGCAAATGCTTCTTGAAGGTTTTTTAAGTTTCTTTTAATTATTATTGTAGCTGGGGAATTCATAGTTAAACTTGCCTCTGCTAGCTCCAATCTAAGAATGAATCATGTGCAATATCAAGCGTCTTTTATACCTTTGTGTACTGGTGGGGGTAAAGGTGGGTGGGGTGAAACAAACTACCTTAATTTTAGTAGTGGTAGAAATTGATATTATCATTATTTTAAAATTTTGCAGAAATTTCTAAGTTTAAGAAGTGGGTCAAGGTCATTGCAAGATAATAAAAAAAATGTGTGAACAATTCATTTAATTCTGCAGCATGTTTTTACACATGATGTATCAGATTTAAACAAATTGCTCACACATTTTTTTTAAGAATTTGGAAAAATTGAATTTACTGTGTTATCTTTGGTAATGTAAAATGTTAAAAGGAAAAAAATTACCGTGTCTTTTTGAACTTGGAAATTGAAGATTTCCAAGACAATCTTCCTTTAGCATCCCGGATAAGGTAGTCAGTTCTTTTCGGATGTTCAGGGTTTACAACATCTCTTGGTAATCTAATTGAAAAATGCTCTCCTGTATCGTTACGTTTTATAATGATGTTATTAAACCATACACATCTGACAAAGAAATATTTCGTACACCTTTTCATCCTTCTTACCCGGATTGCTTTGGGAAGTTCTTTAATTTTATTGGAAGACTCTGTGGTTTTATTGTGTTTTGAATGAATGGAGCACATATCACTATTCAAAACACAAACCTTTTCACAGTGTTCCCCCTTACTAGCACCCTTTTTAAAAACATATCGACACTTAGAGAGGGTGTGTGCAAATTTTCTTCTCCTGTCAGCAATTAATTGTTTACACTTATCTGAAGGAGAAGTGTGAAGGTGGTCAAAGGATTTGGAAGTGGCTGGTAGGAAGTCTTTTAGAGGAGATATGATGGGTGGTGGAATAGTGAATTGTAAAGGTGGAGTTGTCAAGGGAGAAATACATGGTGTAGAAGTTGGAGGTGGAGATGAAGTTCTAGTAGCAGTAGGTGTTGATAGAATATCAGCAACAGTGCAGTCAGAGGACGAGGAAGAGCTTGTAGATGAATCAGATGAGGTTGACTCCGAAGAAGATGAACAAGACGAACTTGATTGTGAAGATGAAGATGAAGATAATATTTCAATCAGTGGAGGAGATTGATCACCAATGGCTCGGAAGGTGTATTGTTCTTCTGCTCCAGGACTTGCACCTTCTGACTGCAGTATTTCTCGAAGAACCGATTTTGGATCTGACGCATGCGATGAAATTAAAATAGACCGAGGAAGAGACTTTGAAGATGAAGAAACTACTTTCGAGGGTCTAGTGGGAATTCTAAGGTAAGCCATGATAACAAATGAAACAGTGAATAATAGTTTGAGCTGACTCAGCTAGCTAAGACTACTTCAGATCATGGAATGATGATTGCCTGCGAAGCAAACCTCCTTTTATAGCAAAACTCAAGTGCGGGGGGGAAGCTTGTGGGTGGAGGGGGGAAGCTTGTGGTTGGAGGGGAAATGTTGTGTCCGTTGGTGTTAACTTAAAAGAACTGTTCTCGGTTCCTAATAACGTACTATAAGGAAGCTTTCTAAGTCCTGTATGTAAGTCAAGGTAATTTAAAAACATTGCCAAAAGGAGAGATGGAGCGAAAATGGCTCCATCTCTACTTTTGTTGTAATAGGGGAACTTAGTGTTTGTTATGTATTTCAAGGGAAATTTCTAAGTCCTGTAAGTAGGTCAAGGTCATTTCAAAATATTGCCAAAAGGAGAGATGGAGCAAAAATTAGCTCCATCTCTCCTTTTGTTGTAGTGGGGAAACTTAGTGTTTGTTTTATTTTCGTGTTTGTGTGTAAGTCTGAATTGGCTAAAGACCAATGTTACAGTCTTTTTGATCAGAGGCAGCGCAGCCGAAGGACTGTCCTCGTGGTATTGATCAAAGACTCATTAGCAATAGCCGGAGCAGCGCAGTCATCGAACTGTCCCCATAAAAAAATGTGTGTATGTCAAAGAGAACTCTATGTCATAAATTTATTATTCGTTTCATGTTTTTGTTTTGTGTGAACGTTTTCAACTTACTAATGTCACTTAGAACTTTGTAACATATAATGATCAACTCAAATTGAAAAAATAAAAATTACTAATAGGGACTTAATTATTTTGATACCTGAAATGGAACATCACATAATTAAGAAATACAACACCCTTACCAAAGATACAAATACGCAAAACACCCTCAAAACTACAAGCCAACAAATACTACAATCAACATGCTTCTAATATAACTACTAGGTGACAAGAACCTTAGGTTAGAGTGGTACCGACTCTAAACTAAGGTTCTCGTCTATAGCCAGTTTACCCATCCGATCAGCTTCATCGGTTGTGCAAGACTGGCAAACATCCGACTGCTCACAGCCCTTTTATACGCTCGGGTTGAGTAGTGGGGGTTGAACAACGCTGCACCTGCTTATGTGAATTAATTAGTGATTGTCCAAGCTAGAACACACACCCGGTTGGATTCAAACATATACAAGCCAGATCCACTACTACCGTTTTCTGTTTTTCCAAGATATTTTCAAAGTCCTGTAAGTAGGTCAAGGTCATTTCAAAATAATACCAAAAGGAGAGATGGAGCAAAAGTTTGCTCCATCTCTCCTTTTGTTGTAGCGGGGGGCCTTAGTGCTTGTTTTTATTTTTGTGTTTGTGTGTAAGTCTGAATTGGCTAAAGACCAATGTTACAGTCTTTTTGATCAGAGGCAGCGCAGCCGAAGGACTGTCCTCGTGGTATTGATCAAAGACTCATTAGCAATAGCCGGAGCAGCGCAGTCGACGAACTGTCCCCATAAAGATGTTTGTGTGTGTCAAACTTGCTCTATCTCTGAAATTTAAAATTTAATTTAACCAAATGCAGAATGGTATGCAGGTCGTAGAAACTTTCAACCAATTACAAAATGGTCAACTTAAATTTTAAATATAGAATATGTACAGTCACGAGAAAGTGTTCATTGCTAGCTGACATGAGTAAACCACCAATGACAACAAAAAATTTAAAATTTAATTCAACCAAATGCAGAATAGTATGCAGGCCGTTGGACCTTTCAACTAATTACAAAATGGTCAACTTAAATTTTAAATATAGAATATTTACAGTCACAAAAGAGTGTTCATTGTAATAGGGGACTTCTTAATCCTTTGTTAGCTGAAATATCACATGATTAAAATACAACACTCTGCACAATTCAAGTACCAAAGACACGATGCACTCCTTAAAGTAAAAAACCATCTAAGCTACAAGCTAAAACCAACATGCAGCACATGCTATTGACTAAAACATTAAGTTAGATTGGCCAAATCTAACGAAAGGTTTTAATCAGAAGTCAGTCAGTATGCACACAACCAGTCAGCTGAACCAGTTGCGAGAGACTGACTACAGTCCGTTCGCTGCCGCTACTTTTATGCGCGAGTCGGTTGGGAGGGGGCCAGTTGGGAGGTTTACCCTGCTTCGCGGGTAAATTTCCCTACTGTCGGGTAATTCTACTTACTAAGTAAGGAAGTCGCCAACATCATATCATTCAGTGTTGAACCTTCAACAGAGACTGTTCACATATGCTAGCTCTGTTCTGATGTTAACTATGGACAAGCCAAGTAAAATCACACAAGATAAACTAGAGAGAATAAAAGAAAATTTAAAGAAATCTACTACTACTAAAACCAGAAATTTTCGCAAGTCAATGTCACTACGTCTAAAGTTTCATAAGCAAATTAAATTACCACTACATTGGAATGCATCAGGATCAAATTATTCTAATCAATTATCACCCGAAGCCATATGTCAAGAAATGAAGCTTCCTCAACTAGTGAGTCCAATAGAAACAGAAAAAGTTACATTTAAATACCTGTTGCAAAACAAACATTATCAATTAGTAGAACAAAGACACAATGCAAATGGCAAAACATTTATTTTCTTTTATGACAACAAGTTTTTAGAGGTTTGCTTTCCGACACAATTAAATATGCCAAACCCTCCCTCCTACGTTGGAGATGGTAAACTAATTTATTTGATTCACACAAGTCAGGACACATGGAATTGGGTATAATGCACTTGAACAATAAACAGTCTTTCTAAAGACTCCATTATATAAACATATTTTGACTACAAAGTTCACCACGTTATTTTGTTTACACTAGTGTCGGCCAAATATACCTACTTATGTTTTTACAATTTTTTTTATTGACAAAACAAGATTCCCTAATGTCGGGTAAATATATCTACTATTTTATTACGTCTTTATCAAAATTCAAAATCCACAGTACAAACATCTACCATAAGATATAACTTACATTAGGCCTACCTTATTGGTGGTTACGAGATACAGCTCACATAGCCGAACACACGCACGCCGCGCCGCGCACGTTTTTGGTTTTAGGCTTGCAAAGCTGAACACATTTCACTTCTTAGTATCACGGCAAAAGACGCAACAACACGGGACCGAGACTAAACTCGTTACGTAACAGACGCGATAGAGCCAAGCGATCGGAGGCAACTGAATCTAAGCTTTGGTCGAGTCAAAGCGGTATGCCAACGCCAGCCAGCTGTTACCTCACAGCCGTTTACCGTTACAATCACTTTCTCTCCAAACCAGCCCACGGTCAAACTAGTGTCTCCTGTTGAGCGCGTCCAAGCGTTTAACGGAGTATGTTTTATCTATGGTTTAACTACATCTATCATTAATTGTATAAACTGTGTTTTACTCGTATCGGAAGTATCTTTTACTCCAAATACAAAGTAATCACTTATCGTTTGTACCTCAAAGAGTGTATCGTAAGTAACTAATAACGGCAGAGAGACAGGAACTCAGTATTTTTAAGGTCAATAGGAGTGCTTTATAAGAAACCTAGTACTACATAACTCATTTCCGAATGACCTTTTAAACTGAATAAACAAAAGAAGGAACCTACCCTACACTATAACCGTAAACTAGATTCCTATTATTATTTTAAACACACACAAATAACCTCAATAGTAATGTGACGGTATTTTGTAATTAGTATCTGTTACTCCAAATACAAAGTTATCACTTATCGTGTGTACCTCAAAGAGTGTATCACAAGTAACTAGTAACAAAAAAACTCGGTATTTTTAAGATCAATAGGAGCGCTTTATATGAAACCAAGTACTACATAACCACTCGAATCGTTAGTTCAGTTGTCAGGTGATTACAGAAGGAATCGGTAACATAAATGGTTTCATGGTTACAATGTAATCAGTATTTGTAACAAGTACGAAAGAGTAACTGCATCAATTGTAACTAGTACTCGAAAGTAATCATTTAGCACATTACTAACTGGTCCAACCCTTATATATCATTTCCGACTGAATTAAACACGCAGCTGTAATGACAGATGGGTATGACAGCTGCTAGGTTTTACACTATAAATAGCAGCTTACAACACGTTGATTCTCATTCTTGTTTTAAAATTCAGTCCAGCAACACGTCACAGTCCAATCCATCTTTTGCACACAAGTCTGAATACAATGAACCACAATGAACAACCTGAAACCCAATGTTACAGGTCTTGCATATTCGTTATCTACTTCTACAATGTAATACGAGAAACAAATCGAAATCCACAAGTGGGACCCAATGTTACAAGTCTTTCATAATCGTTTTCTACTTGTACTATGTAATAGAAGAAACTAATCGTAATCGCATTTACCTGTATAATTTCTTAACTTGATCCTATTCACTGCTATTAGACTGTACTGGAGTAAGCATACATTCAAAGTCTGCAGTTTTGACTTGTTATAACCAACTTAACCTCGTTCTCCATCTTTTAATTAAGAATAAACATAGGAAAGAAGCTACCCTACACTATAACTGTAGAAAACCATATGATCACCCCAATAACACATCACCTATGACGTCACTATGTGACGTTGCACCGGAAACCACCTGCTCTGACGTAGTTTCCTAAGGATACCCTTTAAATCAATCAAATTTACCACATCTGCCATGACAGCTGTTGGCATAGGAGTTACCCTACTACCTACTCTTCTACTCGACCGATTTTGTTAATTAATGGGTCATTGGAAAGCCCAAGTTATGTAGATTTGCAAATAATTATGAAAGTGTGATTTTATTAAATCTTTGTGGTAAAAAAGTAAAAATAACAAAAATACATGGCTGCCTTTATTAAGCATTTTTAAGAAATGCATAGTAGTTGTTTGCAGTAAATTTTATTCTCTTTCAGAATATCCCACCCACGTTGGTCGATTTACCCACCATTTAAAAGTTATTGACAATAATCTAAGTGATCTTCAAATTTTTTATAGTAGTGAGAAAATACTGAATCAGATATATTTTTGTTAAACTTTGTACAACTAAATCTAGACTACCGGACCGATTTTGTTACATAATGGGTCGTTGGAAAGCCTAATTTGTGTAGATTTGCACATAGTTATGAAATTTTGATTTTATTAGATATTTGAGGTGAAAAAATAAAAATAAACAATAATACATTTAAAACTCATTTTTTTCCAAGATTATATTTCCAAGTTTATATTTATAGCCAACTTTAGGCTAGGTTTATTGAGTATTTTCAAAAAAATATCTGAGAGTAATTTGTAGTAAATTTTAATCTCTTTCAGAATATCACCTTCCACTTTGGTCGATTTCCTCACCGTTTCAAAGTTATTTGCAAAAACGTTAAGCATCTTCCCAATTTATAGTGCTAAGAAAATAATGAATTAGAGATGATGTTGTTAAAGTTTGTACAATTAAATCTACAGTTCTACTGAACCGATTTTATTAATTAATAGATCATTGGAAAGCCTAATTTGCGTAGATTTGCAAATAATCATAAAAGTTAGATTTTTTTTAAAGATTTACTAGGTGAAACCCGTCATAGTCGACAGTTACTGTTGAGGTTGCAAGCAAGATCGTTTGACTATGAATCAATAATAAATAACTACATTTTTTGAGCAATTTGTGTTGTACGTAATTTAGCTGGGTGTTTTAGGTACGTCTAATCTTAATAATCAATAAATAAAATGGAAGCTGGTATTTCACAGAAGGTTCTTAGGTCAAAACAAATAGAATAATTAATTAGAATTAAGAAAATATATCTAAAACTAAATTCCATATCCAAGATGTAATCCAATTTATATTTTCTGATTGAGTAATACAGTATCTTAAACTTAACTGTTTAAAACTATCAATATTTCAAGTGAAAGCCTGTGAAGTATTTTAAGACCGAGACGATAAAATAACTTAAATAAAAATAAAGTTACGTATCATTGATTGCAGATAAGTACTAAAACGATTGTAATTATTGTTGATTCGTGATTCAGCGGTGTGCTTTAGGTAGTCTGATATTAATAATCAATAGCTCAAATGAAAGCTGGTATTTCACTAAAGGTTTTTAGACCAAAACATATAGGGTAATGTAATTAGAACTGCTGGAATACAACTTTAATGAAGTGAAAAATAAACAAAAATCTAATTTAAATTCTTTTAAAATATACCTCAAAATGAATGCCGATGCTTAATAGCAAATCTGTACTACGTCAACACCTTTAGTTTAAGGCCAAAATTATGAACATCGGTTGGGTAAAAGAGCGAACCCGACTCGGAAAAGAAAAACCAATAATTTGTATAGATGGCAATAATTGGTTTACCAGTATGGATAATCTAACTATCTAATGTTATGTGCTTAATCTGTACCATTAATATTAGTGAGTAAAGTGGTGTATGGATTTCATAACTAACTATTATTTTACTAGAGACCGTTGTATTTAACCACAACGCGCACTGTTGCTAGTATATTTATAAAATCAAGATCTTTTTAAAGCCAGTTTTTAGTTACCAGTTAAACTAGTTGTCAGTTTTATCAACTACTAGCTGTACCCGCGGGCTTTGCCCCGTTTAACTTTATAAGTGAGCTCGTTCGCATGGCTCAATCATGTCCTGGTTGAAGTTCGTTCGCTACGCTCACTCATCACATTTACATTGAAGTTCGTTCGCCACGCTCACTCACTTTTAGGTTGGAGCTCGTTCGCTGCGCTCACTTGCCTTCAGGTTAGCTCGTTCGCTACGCTAACTAGCCTCCAGGTTGAAGTTCGTTCGCTACGCTCACTCACCTTTTGGTTGCAAATTAGCCGTTGTCATAAATGTAAAAGAAATAATAGTGCTGCACCCTGTTGGTAATCCTTGTAGCTTTAATGCTATTGAACATCATAGAACAGAACCAACTTGTTTAATTGAAACAGCTGTTAAGATTCATTAATTCCATTTAAATATGAGTACTCATAAGGTAAACATGGGAAACTCCAGAGCCACTGGGGCAGAGCCCCAGAGTCCGATCAGAATAAAAACAGCTTAGTTTTCCTATTTAATGCCTAAAGAATCAGTGTACCAAATTTCAGCCTCCTAGGTAAATGGGAAGTAAGAGAATTAGTGATGAGTGAGTGAGTGAGTCAGTCAGTCAGTCAGTGAGTCAGTGAGGGCTTTGCCTTATATATATATATATATATATATATAGATTACTTCATAATTGTGATTATAAATCTGAGGAAATATTGAGTAAAAGTACTCATTTCTTAAGTCACTTGTTAATTACAACCGGAGGTTCTGAAAATAAGTATAGACAAATAACAAGAGGCTAAAATCGCAAACACAAGCTTTCTAATAAATAAGCATATAAGCCATCTAATTACTAACACTTTTAATATTGATCATATAACTAGACTAATCTTATAAATAATTTAATATTCATCTTTCATTATCAACAAACAAATATATTTTAATAGTTGCATTTATACATTTTCTATGAATTTATATGTTAGTTTTAAGTTTGATAATGTAGCAAAAAGTATTTTTACATATAGAAGAATTTGATTGTAAAGTACTCGGAGCAATTTGTTATTTATATCAAAATGCCATTCATTACATATAAACTCATAACCTGATACCTAATTACACAAATTACTTTTTTGTTTTTGTTATTTTATTAACAAACCTTTTTTTTATATTAATACAGCAGATGAGAAAAATGAACAGGAGATAAGAAGATCAAGTAGGATCAAAACGAAAAAAAATGTAGATGTGAAAATTAAATGTTAAAAAAAGTAACTTGAAATTATTTTTCCTTGTGATTGCAACATAATTATGACACTATAGGCATATCCAGGGTAGAGGTAGACATATTTAATATAACACATAGTCTAGATGTTATTTGGCTAACAAAATACACAGACCACTAGGTACATATTTATTAGTTTTTGTTGTGTAGAACTAGAAAAAAAAATTCATTAGGGTATAGAAATCTCATTTAATGCAAACACAGTTACAGTATATAAAATTTTATTGGCATCATGTCCTGCAAAATCTCAATTAGACAAGACCTTTACCACTTATATTAAAGAGGCATCCGTTGATGTTGTTCCAGCAAATGTGCAAAATTAAATAATTAAATTAGATGTTGTATTTATCAACAAAATGTGTTTTTTATATATATTTTTGTTTTGTTAAAACATCTTATATGTGTGACAATAGATCAGGACCACTTTGGAATAGGACTATCAAATGCATAAACTTTGGAGGTTTTGATGTGGTCTGTTCAACGACACACTAAACATCAAATTGTCTAAAAGACTCTTGAAAACACTTTTGACGTTTTAATAGTTGCATGGAACCACATTTTTAGGAATATGCTTATAAAATTTCAAGCATGTTACATCATGGCATATTTATCCGCTCCTGTTGTCTTAAAAACTATTTTCATTATAATCTGTAGTAGTGTGTATGAAACTAAAAACATCCACACTTTAAAATATTTAAGTCCTGCGCGTATTTAAAAGGTTTTGATGACTAACTTCAAACATTTGTACTCCACAATAAATGCACTTAGTGGTATCCTTTTAGCTAAGGATCCTGATGAAGTCTCTATCAGTAAGATGTTTAGCAGAAGAAGATTTGAGTTTCCTCTCATTTAACGTCATCCACCTCCCTGCAGGACTGTTCATGTAAATGAATGTTAGATTGTTTAGACACCAATTGACAAGTTAGTGTGTATTACACTGTGCATAACAGATGAGTTAGTTTCCTATTTTTACTAAGAATTTATAACACATAGAATGATCATCAAGAGAGCAGTGACTAATATGATGTGCCTTAAGCATGAGAGAGTTTTGTAAAACAATTTCAACTTGACTAATCCTTCGCTTAAAACGATCTCTATCCAACAAACTGGTGCATCTCCTATCTTCATAGTCAGAAAAGTAAAATGTAGTGTCAAGAGGTTTTGAAATGGTGACTAACCTCTTACTTGTGTGAAACATTTTGATCTTACTACAGCTGTGTTTTATTGGTTAGAAAACTGTTTTCATCATCATTTGAGTTCTATCAAAAAATTAAATAACACTATTTAAAACTATTGCCTAACCACATAAGATAGAATAGGTTCCAATATCAATTTATGAGGATAAAAATTAATTTAGAAGGTAGCAATTTATCAAAACAATTGAACATACCAGACACTGAATATAGGAAACAGACGAAATTGGAAAATTATTCAGGCTGTTCATAGAAAGAGGTGTATGGGTTACGGTGGCAGTAAATACTGCCAACACCTGTTAATTACACGTTTAACTAAAATTGTATTACCAACCCAGATGTTTCAACCATCATGTAAGTCCTCTCGGGTTAATAACCCAAAAAATATATTTATATGTCAAATTTAAATATATATGATTATATTAAAACATCTCACACAGTTATGTTAATGACTTTAATTTATGTTAGTAAGTTGATTCTAAATAAACAACATGTTTTAAGTTAATATTTACAACACCACCACCACCAGTGTTTATTAGTTTTATATAAATAGTTTTAAGATCTCAGAAGGCTACATAAATGACCATTTTAAATGTTTGTTTTAGCATCAATTTATCTAAAACAGTAATCAGTGGTAGTGGATGAAAGATTTGTTTCAGGAATACCTCAGAGTAAAGGATGTAAAATATTACTTTTGTGTGAGTGTTTTGTTAAACTTATGTGTTACTTAATGTAATGTATTTTTCAATAGAATTGTAATGCTCTTGGATATAGATATATGTTAGTATAAAATGTGTGTTACCTTACAATACCCTTAGAAATTGAGTTATACTAGACCATGTTTCGTTACGAATGTCATATTCTCCTACGATTCACCACACATAAGATTTGAGGTTGAACACAAACATGACAAGTAATAACACTTGATTAGTACTCAATTTCATGTTTGGTCAGAAAAGTGGCAGTGGCTAATGATAAGACAGCGGTCAGTTCAAGTTTATGTGATTAGCTCTGCTTTATCTTCAACTTAGCATCATAATAAAAATATTCAGTTGCTTTTGGTTATTGAGTTTGCTATTCAAAGTATTATTAGTTTTGAATTAAAGTATTTAAAGGCCTACAAATTGGCATACTATTTTTGAAACAGAATAACTACATCGGTGAATGGTTTTTGTTTTACAAATAATAAAGTCAGTAGAGTTGTTATTCTTAAAATTAAGCTACACTACATATTTCATCTTAGACAATCCTGGATATGCTTTCCGTTTTAGCGAATTTCCCAATAGACAAGTAGCTATTACCGTAGATGACATGATAAAACATAGGCCCTTGTTGAACAATTAACTTTTTCGTTTTGATGTCTCCAGAGGCCTAAAACACCATTCATTAAAATTTTTATATAATTCATTTATATGTGTATTCGTAAAAGCGATAACTTGAGTAGTTTGTGTCTGATTTTGATTAAACTTAGTTTAAAGGTGTAAAGTGGGATAAACTTGAATAAGTTTGCAAACCAGAATAATCGGACCATGGGAACAGAGTTTTAAGGGGGGTTTTATGAGGTAAAAATTGGGTTTTCTAATTTTTGACCCTCAAAACACAAAATTTTCCTATTTATCCGTGTATCTTTTTAAAGAGCTTAAAAACAAATAATTTTGTATATAAAAGTGTTTTCGTACGGTTATTGGTAACAGAGAAAATTAAAAAATATACATTTTAAATCCCCATATTATTCTCATGGAGAATATTATAGAATGTTGTAGTGTCCTTCTTTATTGATATATTTTGAACAAACTTGGTATATTTTACTAAAAACACACTTTATTAGTTTCCTTTAGGCAGAAACACTAGGTACTCGTTAAACCTGATGTTATTTAGCCTAAGTAGATTTAATTGAAAATCGATTCAGACAAATGGAAATTTGCATAGTCGGTAGGTTTGCTGTGGCGAGGATATTTTTTATACTACGATTGTATTTCTAAATAGTGCTTATAACCACTATCAAAATATTTTTTTAGTATTGAATTTTCTGATTAGAAGCATAATACCCACCATTCCCAGCAAGAATGATTTGTGTTGCAATTAGTTCCACCTTAAGGTATATTTTCTATTATTCCTACTGCACTACAAATGAAATCATTTCTAAATAGTGCTTATAACCACTATCAAAATATTTTTTAGTATTAAATTTTCTGATTAGAAGCATAATACCCACCATTCCCAGCAAGAATGATTTGTGTTGCAATTAGTTCCACCTTAAGGTATATTTTCTATTATTCCTACTGCACTACAAATGAAATCAGTAGTACATACTAAACTAAATCGGTAGGTATTTGAATACCGTGTTAAATTTTATATTAACTTATTCTTTAAGTACTAGAATATCACTAAATATTCCAGTGATAAGTGTTTGCAAAAAATAGTATTTTTATACTACGGTATTTAAAATCTTGGACATTAATATAATTGTCTTTAAATTTCCTATTTGAAAACGTATAGTATGATACAGCTTCACTCATGTAAAATCTTGTTAATTCAACTTAAATTACAAATTTTTAAAAATCAATAAAAATGAATGATATTTTTACTCTTTTTGTCGTAGTTAGAAGAATTATTGTAAACATTTAAAGCATCCATCGATAATGGGATTAATTATTAACGGGTTTCACCTAGTTAATAACAATTCAAAAGTCTCGTATAAGAATGCGTTTTTAAACAAATATTTAGTCTATATAATATGTTTAAGTATCACTATGAGTATTTTAAAACCATCTATGTGCTTATTAAATTAAGTTGATCAAAAATGAACACTCAACATGCTTATTGGTTAAACTATTATTTTTTTTCTTAGCCAATTAATTCAAACTCTCTACATTTTATGTTTGCCATTATCTATTAATTCATTACTAGGAATAAAATTCTTTTAAAGATTGTCACAATAAATTGGAAATTATTACCTTTTAATGTTCCTGTAAATTGGTCTGCACTCTTTATTTCACAACAACTGTCACATCTTGATTCACAACAACTACCATATCTCCCTATTATTAACCATATATGTAAAATGATTAAAATACAAATAACTATTACTCAGTATTGCCTAAGAAAGTTTGTTTCATCTATAGTATTGCGTTTTAACTAGAAAGTGTAGAGATGAAACAGCGACCAGTTTGAGGTCACACAATATATCTATCAACTGGTTCCTCATCTTTAAGTTTATCGTCATATTAAACATAAACTTTCTTTCTCTTGCTTTAGTTTGTGGTTAAAAAAATATAGATGGTTTTGAATTAGACTACTACAGATTTTTGTATTTTTATACTATTTACCAAGTTTAATAACCACCCGAAGTAGTATAGTAGTAAACGGCTCATAAGTATATCTTTTACAAATCTAGTCAGATCTAGTGTGGCCACATCATTTCCACAAACGTATTATTCTTTAATATACTTCCTGCACTAAATGATTTCTGACTCCTGTTAGGTACATCATTAATATAGAGCCCATTTATTTAGTCTAAGAAAAAAAACTCCATCATTACAAGTGTGACATTTAAACTAGCCAATCTAAATAAGATGATTGGTCCACTGGGTGGACACTGGTCCACTCAGCTCCATATCAGGTCCACTCTTGGTTTTTCAGTGGGATTGCAAAAAGCAAATTTTGTGCTATAGTTGATAAGTGATATTAACATCTTAAAGAGTATAAGAGAATAACTAAAAAAAAAATAATCGGTTTTATACATTTTATTATTCAAATTTAAAATTGGGTGAAAACCTTCTGGTGTTCTTCTGCAGGCTTGTCATCAAGACCCAAATGATCTAAGACAACACCACACTTGATGCATGAAACTGAATGCAGTTTTAATCATATCTTCAATACTCGGATATAATTTTGGCCATATAATAAACTTTTCTGTCATTATATTTTCAGTATTTTCAATAGACTTTTTGTGGTTAAAATAGTTTATATAGTCATCTTCAGCATATTCACTCATTTTACACTTGGGATTTAATACTTTATGAAGAAAGTTCAAGTATCGTAATGATAATCTTTCACTGCCCGACTGTCAACCACACTCACAACATATTCATATTACTTGTTCATAACATTTTGTCCTGTAGAATCCTGATTTTACAAGATCCTCGTTCCGCGCATTAAAAGTATCAATAGAAGATTTCTGGGGTGATGGTGAAGTTATAGATGTGACTAATGAGGCATCCATTGATGCTGGCTGGTGATTGAATCTTTTGTAAAACTCTTGGTCCACATCACTGATTGATTTCTTAAATTCTGTCCACTTGTCAACATCCAGCGAAACGCTTTCTCTCCCATTTAGTGTGTATACAATAATGATAATTTTTGTTTCCAATTGGTCATTTTTGAATTGAATTTTCATATCATTTGTTATAATAAACTATTCATGAAATTCCATATTTACTGCTATAGACATTTCCACACAAATCAGATATCAAAGTAGACTGAAACCATATACAAGCTTGAAACATGACTTTTATACCAAAAATTCTGTCTAGCCAAACAAAATCCTCAATTGGTTTTCAACTATATCACTCTGGCTGTTAGTCACTTTTGAAACTTGGATTGGACGATTAACAACGTTTGAGCATCGCTAGATTGAGCTTTGTACCACCTGTCATCTCCACTCGTCCAAGTAGATGATGACACGAACCCACTCTGTTGACGATTCCTATCTCAAGTCATGCGTTCATAATTGCGTTGATGTGGTCTGGAAAAATCCAAAGTAAGGTTAGCTCTGTTGGCATTTGAAGAGCCAAGAGATGAATTTGGCCGTTCTTGATTAAGGTCCAGACATTGTACTAGATCGATGGCCGCACTAAGACTGAATGCATTAGGTTGGCTACATAACATAAACTACAAGGCAGTCTGTAGAAGTAATGCTGGCTCAGTGGTAACATCTTAGCTTTGTAAATAGTGAGTGATAGGGAAACTAAAAAAATCCCATTGAGGCAGCATGACTTCTTTTTTGCTACACTTTTAAATCACAAAAATTACAAAAATCTAGTATTTCATCTAGTTCACTGTTTTACCGACAGATAGAGCGCGAATAGCTGTTAGTACACATCGACAGACTTGATCGCGCGCGCAAAAGGAGATAAAGAAGTGTAAACAACAATGGCGGACGTGTAAACAGACGCGGTGACCCGCAGGTCGGGGAATCCCCGATAACGGATAACGCCGGAATGCGATATCTTTTATCTAATTGTTTTTTAATTGGAGTCAATTGGGGTTAAACGTTTGATTAGTGCTATCGGCTGATTACTGGAGGTCAGGGGTCAAGGATTGTAAACAATAATACAAGGTATGGCTTTGCGGGGGGTCTTACCTTCGGATAGACCCCGTATACTACACTACTCATTGGGGCCAAGATAAGCTGACCCTGGGGTCAAGATAAGCTTCTTATCATGGTGTTCACTAATTAGGTGTAACCTAGGAGGTTAAGAGTGTTATGTAGGATGAAAATCATTTTGTAGTTCTGATTTTGGCCACTAGGAGTCTTAGCCACCAGATTGCAGCACTGCAGGTACAATATTTGCCACTAGATTGTAGCACTGCAGGTACAATTTTTGCCCACCAGAGTGCAGCGTTGAGGTTTTTCCAATGAGGCTAAGCTTATATGTATTTGTATTTGTAGCTAATAATTTCATGATTTTGTTTCAGAGTGATGCGCCACTCTCAACACCATGGCAGTCTGAAGAGGTGATTGATGTCCTGCTGGAGTGGATGATAATCCTAGCGGGAGTAAAAGGTTATGTTATTTTTTATAGAATGTTCCGAACAAGAGAGTTGCGCTTTGGCACCCACTATATGAAACGACCTTTACAAAATTTTAACCTCTCCTTTAGGGCTATCCAGCGAGATGGTAGCCGAGATTTCCGAAAGACATGGGTTCCCTACATATAACCAGGTATCACCCCAACACCAACCAACACCCCAATCCCCCAGGCGAGATAGCTCCCCTCCCGTCTGTAGGGTGTTTTGGATCGTACACCTACAGTCATGTTACGCTTCTGTGGACACGTATTTTGTGAAATATGTGTCATAGTGTAAAGAGTATGCAGAACCACTATCCTGGGAAAACAACGTATATTTGATTAAAATTCAGTACTAAGTGACAGTTAGACAATCAGCTATTGCATAACAACTAGCTCAGTGACCTTACAGTCAGATGTGGTGGGGGGAGCCTGGGCAGTATCAAATCCCTACCGCACACCATATTGGTATCACACTCAGCGGACACTCAGCAGACACTCACCACTCCAAGACACTCTCTCTTTCTCCACCAATACCATCCAGGATTCTCCACTCCAGGAATAAACTCCATAATATATACAAGTAGGTATTGTAGTAGAATAAAAGGCATGAATTGACTAAAAGAAAAAACTCGACTACTGCAACTAATAATGTTTTTTTTTGCTATTATTATAATAAAATACTTAAGGAATTGTTTAAAGTTACAGAAAATGTCATCTTTAAGTGCAAGACTTGCTGCTCTCCGGAGACGGTTCATCCAAAGGGACAACCTCCATCACTCATCGTAGGGGCGAAGAAGGTGGCGGCACGCTTCGGGAGGATGGCGACCATCCTGAACATCCAAAGGGAGTATATAATAACATCAATCTTCCTCCCTAACAAGTTCACGGAGGCATTGATGAATCAGATCTGGAGACAATTGTACCAGAGGGCTACTACCTCAAGATAATCTTCGATAAAGATGGAACTTCTCCTGTTTGTATGGTCGAAAAGAAACATTAATAAATTTGTCTAATTGTCACTACATATTTTGTTATTATTATACCATCGATAGCATCTTAGATGTATATTAGTTTAAGCCAGTTTTATGGAACAGAAATAACATGGCATCTGCCATCTTGGTACTAAACACAAAAAGTGAAACACCAAACAACCACCATCTTAAAGTATAATTAGTTTAAGGTGTGCTGTTCAGTGGTAAAAATTGTACCTACAGTCCTGCAATCTGATAGCAAAAACTCAGGTAGTCAAAACTAGGCTATGACTATTCTATTATACCACCTCAGACTCTTGCTCTCCAAACAGACATCATAGCTCGATGGCTAACACTCCCGCCTCACATGCTGGAGACCCGGGTTCGATTCCCGACTACTCCTAAAAACCTTTCATCACACTCTTAACCTCCAAGGTCACACCTAATTAGTCAACAACATAATAACAAGCTTATCTTGACCCCAAGGTCACACCCAAATAGATAACGCGCTTATCTTGACCCCAAGGTCAATGCCCAAGTTCTAGGTCAAATTTGGGTTATCCTCCCATGGGGTCTACTACTCAATTTTAGGAATTAGTTTCTCTTTGTACTGCGGTTAGATATATTTATTTATATATTTTATATCCTACAATCCTAGGGCTATTCACTTGCATTCCCTTTAGTATCCATCACAATAATGAATTACGGGAAATATATCTATCTGTATTATTAATACGCTAAATAAATTTTTGTGAAGAGTAAGGCATTTTTTATTTACGTTTAACCCCACATATTATATACCAATATGTTCATCTGGGTGTGTAGATTCGCAAACATTTATTCGTTACATTTATTATATGACTCAGTCCCAGTGGCTTTTAAAGTTCAACAACATAAATCCAATAATGTTATCCTCATGAAGAATATATTTGTTTGCATTATGATATAATGATTAAAGGTGCAGAACGGTGGGAATGCGCCAGTAGGGTATGTGAGTAACCGTTTGCGGGCCAGGAGTTAGTAAGGATTGATTACTCATCGTGCACGCCAAAATGGTATGAGTGTATCCTGGTAAACCTTGAACCTACCCCTTCCACAACCACCGTCACCAATGAAATAATCAAGGATTGAGCTGTTCGTCCTCACTCAGTTGAAGAGTCGTACTCAGTGAAACTAGTCAGTTTCTTAGTTGTTGTTACGGTAACTGTTGTGGAGATGGATAACGATGAAGGCGAAGTGTTCGAGTGGGATGAGAAGAAAGGCGGGACTTAATTTTCTGACGTTTCGGCGTTCTTTTACCGTATAAAACAAAGAAGGAAAACGTGCTGGTGGCTTATTTGTCATCAGCAGAGCTGCAAACGTACGGGTACTTTAATGAATCCTGACGAGAACAACTGTAGTATTACGCACAACGGTGTCCACTCGTGTGCTCCTAGTCCTCTGTTTACGTCCGTTATTGCTCTTTGAAGGAAGATATTGGACCATTGCAAGACCGAAACATCAACTAGCTTGAGCCGGATATTCAATGAAGAGACTACCAAAAGGTAAGACGCTTACTTCGCCCGTTAAAGTACTCACTTTAAAAGTTGTCTTTTAGGCTATTTGTTTATACGTTGTTCTAATAAATGTATTTTAAGATGTATATCCTCAACTCGTGACATGTTTTATTGGTCATAAGTGATACAAAGAGTTACAAAATTGCATGTTTTGAAAACTTTTCATAATTCTGGTCTTAAAATCAAGCCATGCAAGCACAGATTTGCCATCAAGAATCATCATTCATTCATCCACTTTATTATACGACAAAAACATAAATAAATATGATTTTTTCGTACCTGGACGTACCTACGGCACGCTGCTGAATAATAAATAAATAATTAAAATATTATTAACATTGTGTTAGGGCTTGTAATTATTCGTAACTAGTAATGTAACTACTGTAGTTACGATGCGTAACTCTTTACTTTTATTCCTGTTATTATATATGTATTTGTTTTAAAGTACTCCTAGAAATAAAAGCTTTAGATTGATATATTGCCCGTTTGAATCAGTTACCTAAGTTCAAGATACTGTATAGGGTCGCCGGAATTTTATCCCCCTGGAATTTTACCCCTTGGGCAAAGCTGACGTCACTATGACGTAGTAACCTGAGTGACCAAAAGTTTGTTCGCAGCCGGAATTTTACCCCCGCGGATTTGGAAGTCTAATGAAAAAAGTCAGAGCGTGATTAATTAGTTTAGCGATAAAAACCGGAATTTTACCCCCTGTCCATATAACTAGCGTTTAGACAACTGAAGATGTACGGGCCTGATTTTTACCCCCGAAATTTTTACCCCCTGGAATTTTACCCCCTGGCCCATTTTAGAAATTGAATGATTGATTTTCTTATTTCTGTTTGGGTGAAATTCCGGGGGTTAAAATCCGGGGGTAAAATCCGGGGGGTAAAATTCCGGGAGTAAAAATCCGGGCCATACATTCTATGTTTTTATAATTTGATGTGTTCTGATTAAATTCACAACCGTGAAAATATATGTTTAATTTCGCGTTTAATCCATCGAGCTGATGTCACGAAACTCAACAGTTCGCGGCCGGAATTTTACCCCCTGGTTTGTGACGTCACGTTTGTTCAGGGGGTAAAATTCCAGGGGGATAAAAATCCGCTACCCCACCAAGATACATAAATTTGGTTATTTCTCGGAAATGAAATTCATTTTTAGATATAAAACTAACTCAATTCAATAATAGTTTTAGATATAACTCAATTCTAATTACGTTATCCTTAATGTTTTAATCTGAGAGCCTTCAGTCAAATGTCGGCTTTCATTCAAGTTATTGAGTATTAAGATCGGACGTACCTAAAGCACACCGCTGAATCACGAACAACCTTAAAAGAGTAGTGGAATAATTACTTGTAAGCACATGACACATGTAATGTAAACATAATAAAATATTTCGTCCATAAATTTTAAATGAATGTTTTAAGTTTTAGGTTTTAGGCCCTGTAGGGTAGGGTAATTTGTCTAATGAAATATCTCATAAAAAGCCAGTACCGGGGGACCGCGTCTTGCTGGGTTGTATTTGATTGGGTTTAATAGCAAAAACAATATCGTAAATGACGTGTAATGATGCATATACGAGTTTCCAAGTCTAAAGATTGGCTTTCCAAAATATCGTTTAAATTTTTCCAAACATAACCATGTTTTTAAACACAATACAGCGATTTCCCAATTACCTGAAAATAGATTAGAGTGGGTGAAGTAATTTTCGTGTTTTACATTAAATTTTGAATAAAATAACATAAAATTATGGATGATCAATAGTAAAAACCCCATTGCAAATAGTTTCAAAGATTAAAATTAAGCTCTATGGTAAAGATGCTAAAAAACAATGGTCTATTTCATTTTCTTCACCCTGTATACAAGAAGGTAGCAAAATATGTTAAATGCTACACTATTGAGTTTTAAATTTTCTTATGTTAGAAACAAGCGTCTTAATGACCAAATTTCCTGAATCTAGTTTTTTCCAGTTTGCTTATTTATTATAGGTGGACTACTAAGTAATTATCTTTCTTGGCGTTTCCCGTGGCTTTCTGTCTAATGACAAAGAAGACCACAAGGTTGTATAAATTGGTCATACGTCTTCTAAAAAACATTCAGCCTTTCTCCCCAACACGTGTCATTCGTGACTACGAGGAAGGAATAAAGTGTGCTATTGCAGCTGAATTTCTACTGGCCAAGCACGTTGGTCGCTGGTTCCACCTTACACAGGTAACTAAAACCAATATAGGTTTAACCGAAGGCGCTGAATTGTTCAAATCCATGTGTGGACTGTTTATTTTTTGGCAGAGTAGGCTGTCCTGAATTTAGGCATATTCACAACATAGCTGTATTTAACTTTTTGAAGAAGATTATTTGACGTCAAATGGCAATGAATAAAATGTTTTGAAATTTAAATATAATTCACCTAAGATTTAGGGGGGAGGACAATTAAAACTCGCCCTGTATAAACTATTACGTTGTGATTTATTAAGAATGTAATTATTATTTATTATTTCAAACCTTTCTTTGATATATTATGTTATTGTAGAGCATCTTCAAGAAGGTCCAGAAACTAGGCTTACGAACTAAGTTCAGAACAAATGCTGCGGTGAATAAAGGAGTGCACATGCTGATGGCAACACCACGTCTGCCTCAGGATAAAGTAGACGAAGGCTGCATCGTCACTGAAAATTTCATTGAAATCCAGGCAAAACCTGACCTTTTTGTGGCGGACAAAACCAAAATTGACTTATTGCTGAGGTTAGTAGCAATAAACTAATGCAACTATGCTATTACAATGGTACTTTTAACGATTGCAGTTTTTTGCAGGTTAATATAAATTGTATCCAAACTCAGAAGTATGTTTGTATGATGTATCGCTAGTAACTTGAGTCAAGTACACAATGTATTATCACTGTACGGTTGTGGACTCAATGAGACTGTACATTTAACATTGACAAATTTACGCAATTACCACGCTTTAATGTATTATAAGATTCGGTATTTTGGTATTTATTATGTAAAATCCATAATAATAGAAAACAATTTTGATTTAGATTTTCTAAACTGTAGCATGTATTTGTCCTTATATTCAATTGCTTTGATTGATAATCATCAATGAATGTGAAATTTAAACCTTAGTTAGGGGCCTATAATGTTTCTGAATAGAAATTGTTACAACACATTGCTGTAAAGATTATTTTAAGGCGTACTGAACATTTTTGGAATTAATAACTGTGGAGTGTTTGAGTAAATTAATGAAAAATTAAGAGAGAAAATATAAAAGTCATGTTTACAAGAAGAACAGAAAGGAGTGATGTTTATTTATATAATACAATGGATTATCTTTTAATCATCAGCTGTTTTAGTAATTTAAAAATTCTAAACAGGCTAAATAAAAATTATAGATAAAAGAACTGAACATACTCCCAGCCTTGAAGTGTCCTCACTTCAACAGTTAGTTTAGAATAAAACACATTAACACAGTTTGTCGTAGGCTGGCTATAGCAGCTGGTTGCTTTTTTCTACTTCTGCTTTTCAACCTAAGCCATCATTGCTGGGGATACAACTTAACGTTTGCTGGAGACCACTGAAGTCCTAATACGTTGAAATTATGATCATCAGAGTTTTGAAGACCCTTTGGAGTTTCATTATGAGACTGAAGAATATAAGTTAACAACAAGTCTTTAGAGTTCATAACACATTTCTTCAATTTAAACAATTCTTGTTTTAATAATTCAACGAGTTGTGATTGTAAGGTGAGTACTTTTTCTGTAGTTTGTAATGAAGAGTAGCTATTGGTCAGAGCTGCATTGGAAGATATAACCACTTGACTGTCTTTACTGTAGTAGTTGCACTGTGGGTTGGGTTAACGGCAGCACTGTCTGTCTTTTGGATAGCAACCCGGTCAGTAGGATGGGGGGCATTATCAGTAGGGTTTATAACAGCATGGTCACTTGGGATGACAGCAGTGTTGGTTGGATGAATAATAGCACTGTCACTTGTCAAGGTAGTTGAGGTCACTGTTGTATCTGTCGGTTGAGGTTTTGTTACTGTCACTGTGGTATTTCTAATTTTCGGATTTGCGAACTTAGGCATAGTGTTTGCCACCGACCTCTTTATTGTGATGAGTTTTGTTTCAGGTTGTTTAAGCTGGATGTCTTTGGTTTGAAACTCACTGGATGGATTTGGTTTGGTTACATTCATTGCAGTTGTTCTCGGAGGTTGAGCTGGACTTGATGAGTTTGAGTTGGTTACATTCATTGCAGTTGTTCTCTGAGGTTGAGCTGAACTTAATGAGTTCGGGTTGATTACATGCACTGCAGTAGTTTTATGAGGTTGAGCTGAACTGCAATTAACCTTGGCCAAATAAGGGTTAGAACCAATTTTTGAAAGCAGCACTTTAATGTAGCTGGTGATGTGGATGAATAGTTCACTGATTTGGTCTTCATCTTCAGCTAAAGTTTCAATGTTCAAATCATCTTCACGTGATGTACTAACAATTCGATAAAAATAAGAATCAAAGTCTTCTTTCTTCTTCTGGGTTTCTTGCATGAGAGTCTTTAAGGCTTCGTGTTGCACAACTGTTAATGTTTCTTCTTGTTCAACATGTTGATCTACGATGTTTCTTATTTCGTTGAGACGAGTTTTAATGAAAGATGTGAGTCGTGTATAGGTTTCAATTTTAAAATCACTATTTGTAGATGCCATTGTACAAAGATGATGAGATAAATGTAAAAAATTCACAAAGTGTAAATGAGAGAGTTAACAGTTTCAATATGGAAATAAGAGATCAGTTAGGTAAGAGTTCAAAGACACAGAAAACAATGGGTAAAATGGGATTGTTTTTCACATTACTCCAGGCTAGACCTAGGGGTTGCGGCATTATCACTTAGATAAAATCCATTGGTGACTTGGCGGGGATCGAACCCGGGACCTCAGGGACTGAAGTCCCGCGCTCTAACCACTACGCCAGCTCGCTCCCCAATTACATTAATTAAGGATACTATATTACAATCATAAGCTTAAAGGGTTCTAGGTATTGCAATACCCTTCTTAATTAGACACATTTCTACTCTTTTTTACCACAAAGAAACTTGGGTGTGGGTTCCAAGGTTAATATTTGAAATGTAGATAATGTAAAACATTTTTAGGCAAATGTTTAATGGCATAAAATCTATCCAAACAAAACAGTTTGGTATATTTATACAAGCATAACTAAATTCTACATTTATAATTCTTAAAATATATTTTATTTTATCTAAAACCAGATTAACTACGTTTAAAGACTAAAACATGATATTTACTTAGGCTTAACGCGTAGTTAAAAACTTGACCAAAAGTATGTACTCTGCACATTTTTCTATTTTCTCCCATACTATAAAAATAACATGTAATTAGGGTTATCCCATACCGCTAGCATATAGGAGTGTGATTGTAGGACGACATTAATTTTTGGGGAAGAATGTAATTTGATAATAAATTTAAAAATTCATATTGTAAATGATTTTCAATCAATCAAACACTTGTAGAAGTATCAGTTACAGCAGTTGGTTGTGTAAAGTAGGTTGCTGAGTGTAAGCAGTTTTGTGCTGCTTCTTGCATTAAGTAAGTTCAATATACAACAAATTGCTGATCATGGCCTACCCTCTCTCTTTGTAGCAAAATTGTAAAACACCATCGGTAGTAGAGTTTGACGAGAAACACACTCTACCCTAGGAACCAGCGCCGGCTGGCCAAGGTAAGGCCGTTATCCTGGTTTAATATTTTGGACTTTATAGTTAGAGAGCACAGATAGTTTTGAAATACTAATACAGAAACTGAATGCATTCATACTTATAGAATTCATACTTTTATATACTTGGAGTTATTTGAAACAATATATATATTTACCAATTTCTATTGCCTCTTTATTTGAGATATATAACATAAAAACTTATATTTGATTGAAAATCATATTTTCTCCTTGAGTAGTTGTCCTTATTTGTTATAATATTTCTATTCTATTATCCATATCTCCATACTTGTTTAAATGTTTGGGTTGTGAATAAAAAATAATCTTGTTTAAACGAATCTCATGTACCTCTCTTTGTGGTCACTGCACAGCGAGCACAACCCCCCCCCCCACAATATAAACTATAACTACAAATACCATTTAAAAAATATAACCGTTACAACTGGTCGAGGCTGTCAGGATTGAGTTTTTACTCAATAATTAATTGTTTGATTTATTGTTAATTGTACTTATGACTGTTATTTATTATTGGAATTAATTAATCAGATTATTAAAAAAATAAGGAAAACTTCGTAGAATTGTAATTATGTAGATTGTGTTTAAATAGAACAGTTTTTTTTAAACCTACCTGTGTAACAGGGTTTCATAGGACTTAATTAGACCTGTGTATAAGATTGTTTGAGGTAAAAAGAGAACTGTTTATATATCTGTTGTATATGGTTATATTTGTTTAGGTAGTATGTGTGTACCAATTAGATGGATAAGATTTCATTCAGTGAATTAAAATCTTTAAATAAAGAAGGAGTTATAGAAATATATAAAAAAATGGATATTCCACTTTACCTGAGGCTGATTTAGAATATGTTAGGTCTTATCTAAGGCTACTTAAAATTAATTTATATAAGGGTGAACCTTTTACCCAGAGTGCTCCGAGACAATTAAATAGTCTTTATGAAGAAGTAACCATATACAAAAAACAAGATATTATCGTTCATGAACTCATTAAAAACTACTCAACTGAGAACATTTATGAGGAAGTAGCTGAACCAGCTACTTATGTGGATATAGGTTTAACAATACAGGGTGCCTATCAACCCGGTCCGGGAAACGTAATTATGGCAGAGAAAATACCGTGCTTTACCCCCCAGACATTTGGCGGTAAGCCAACTGAAAATGCAAATGAACTTTTTGGCGCATTATTAGCGAGTTTCACTAGCTAACGCTTGGAATGACGAACGTAAATTACAATTATTAAGTTTTTACCTAAGCGACACGGCGCAATTGGTTTATGAGAACCCTAACGTGAACAAGGGGAGAATTTAACATGGGCCGTAGCTAAGCAACACCTTTTGAATACTTTTGCGTTAGAGACGAACACAGAACTTTTGGAAATGCAGTTGAACTCTCGAGTTCAGATGCTAGGGGAGAGTACTGTTCAGTACACGTCAGACACTATTCAACTGTGCTCTCTTCAGAGTCAAGAGTTTGAGGTCACATCTTGAAGGGGTCAAACTTTACAATTCTGCAACAGATTGCGATGTGACATCTTTACTAGGGATAAGTTATTTGCTAATGTGACAAAGTATGAGACCTCTGCCTTACTTTTGCGCCACAGGCTAGGTGTAGAGTTGCCCGCGACACAAACACATAAACCTGTAGATGAACTAAATTCAAAAATAGATTTACTGTCAAATCAGTTAACCAGTTTAAATTAGATAATAATCGTTCTCGTGGTAGATCACACTCTAGGAGTTCAGACTACAACAGAGACTTCTCAAGAGATAGGGATGGTGGTAGTTATCATCGAGACTATCCTAGAAAGGACCGCAGCTCATCATACGGACGGAATTATGACAGGACTGACCGTCGACCTCGCTCCAGGGATCAGTATAGAAGTCGGCACGATTCACGTGATGCGACTCATAACCGAGTTAAACTTTTTGACACGAATCGTGATTCTAAATTCAAAAACTCAAATATCCGTGACTCAAAAGATGAGAAGAGAAGTTTCTTTCCACATCTAAAAGATCTAATGGGACAAAACCCTGACAACCATGCAGACATTGCAGTAAAATGCTTTGGTCTCAAGATTGCTGGTACAGGTCAAAACGTCTTGCTGGATTTGCAAGCAGAAAGGTCATCATCAACTTGACTGTCCCCGTAACCAGTCTGCACCTGCGTAGCTCTAGGAGTTCGGGAAACGACATCGGGACCAGCACAATCGCCGGTGCGGGGTCCCGTTGAGCGGAAATAATAATCAGGCAAGATACTGTTTAAATGTAGAAAAACAGGTCCGGGTAATTCCGGAAGTAAAAATGCTAACTAAAGAATTAGTAGCTATAGGTCAGATTGGTAGGCCTAATCTTGAAGGTAAAGTTTTGATAGACACAGGTGTGCAAGTGTCGCTGATTAAGCACGGTGTTTCATCTCTTCCCGTTAGGAAACCTGAAGTGATGCTGAGATGCATTTCTGGTCGGGAATCAAGGATGTATGGTCACCAAAAGCTGACGATGATACTGAAACCTGGGGTCACAGTAAGGGGCGATTTTGTTGTCTGCAGCTTGCCTAAGGGATATCTAGCCGTCATTGGGTGTGATATGTTAAAAGGGGGGAATAGAAATATCGACATTGGTAAGGGGACACTGGATTTATTTGGCAAGAAGATTTGGCTAAATCGGCTTTTAAAAGGAGAAAGCGTTCCCAACTCCCATAGGTTGCGTGAGGTGGAAGGACGAGAAACCTTCTAAATCTCCCCCTTTGGTTAGGATAGTGGAACAATCTGAGGATAACTATCAGGAAGCTTTTGTATATAACGTAAAGGACATTGCCGTACCAGCTCGTTCCGAAAAAGTTGTTCAACTTAAGTTAACTAAGTTCGGAAGTAGTGTGGATGAGTATCCTGATGGGAGTGAAATTGTAATTGAGCCCATCAGTTTGCCGGAACAAGGGGTGTATTTTGCTAGAACGTTGACTAAGGTTCGTAAAAATCAATGTATAGTGAAGGTGGTAAATGTAAGTAAGGAGGAGGTTCCTTTAATGGTGAATTTGAAAGTGGGAGTTATTGAATCGGTCGACACACGGCTAGACCAAAGCGCGATAACGCTGCCTCAGCAACGTCAAGTCATCACTTTACTAGCTGACAGTCACGGAGGCGGGATATGCGAGCTTCTAGCAAGTAGGCTCCCTAGCTGTTATAATCTGAATGTAATGTTCAAGCCCAACGGAACATTGGCTGACGTTACTTGTGATTTGAGTAAAATAAAAGTGTGACGGTCAGGCAGTTGTTGACCGTATTTTTAGTGTTATTATGGATAACAGCCCAAAGCACAGAATTGGGTTTTTCCGGTAATATTGGCAATCGTGTCACAACTCCGCTAGCCAGCATTGTCCTGCAATTTATTTGGGGTTTCGTTGATTGTCACAAAGTATTGAGTACATCGATTGCTACATCACGTTCGGTTGTTTGGATCGTGGCATGGAATGCATGGCCTGATTGTTTTGCTGACATGAGGTGTCATCATTCTGTGTGACGTGTGGGACCGCCGAACCTGGGGTAGTCAGTCAGAGTGGAGATCGAGGTGTCGGTGAGTCGCGGTGATGCGCTACCTTTCCCCATCGATGAATAATAACTCCCCTAATGTATATAATTGTAGAGTTTTATACATCGATGCCTTTCCCTTCCCCGCGGGTGGGCATGTCCGTCTATTTTAATACTTTGATACTTTAAGCTCCCCGAACATGTTCAATTTAAAATAGTTTGATATAAATTACCTGTATTTTAAATTCACAGTAACTTATTACAAAACATCCTGTAAATTTAATATAATAAATTAAATTCTGAATTCTACTCGGCATTTGATCTTTGAGTTTCTGCCCTTCCCGTGTGCGGTCGTTACACTTAACTGTGGTTGCATAATTCTCAGAATTTGGAGGTTAACACAATGAATTTAAATGTTTCTACGTATTCCCTTAGTAAGGAAACTCAAAAGTTTATCAAAATAGTGTAATAGAGTTTAAAAAAAATGTACATCATAGCATTGAGTCATCAGAACCACAAGTTTCATTTGACACACATTTCTGCGACACGGCCAAAGTAATTGAACCCCAGACTCGCTTCAGCAAACATGACAATTCAAGTGTCACTGACTTAGTATTACAGTCACACATGTTATTTCTCTATGAAAGCAAAATTGTAACTAATATGACCACTAAAGATTGTTCACCTTTAAGCACAGAAGGAATCGTAGATTCAAAGGAAATTTACATATTGCCCGATTCAGGTGCTAATGTTTCGTGTGTTCATAGTGAACTTTTAATACATAAGCAATGGGAACAAATTGATGTGCATCTAACTTAAGCGAGTAGAAATAATTTAATTGTCCTCGGGAAAACTACCTTAACATTTCACATAGCCTTAATAGAATTCAATCAAGAAGTGTATGTAATTAAAACCCTGAATTGTTCTATGATCTTGGGAAATGATCTTCTTAAACATTATGGGGTGATACTAAATTACCAAAACGGTACCATAACTTTATCACGTGCTGGGAACAAAACACAAATTCCCATGCAGGTTAACAAGGTAGTAAAAACTCCTATAGCTCAACAAGATCCAATACCAAGTACTAGTGGAAAGATTTGACTTCGGATAAATTAATCGTTAGGGCAATGTCTTTAAAAACAAAACCTCCATGTAGTATGCAGGACATATCAAACGGGATTTCCCCCATAATTCGGCAGCAGGAACAAACGCTAGCTTAGGGGAGGTCTTATACCTAGCCGGAAACACAATTGATATCAATCCAAAGTTGCCACTGGCACAGTGGGAAGCGGCTTTTGTATGGTTATAGGGATGTTTTTGCAAAAGATGATACTGATTTAGGGATCGCAAAAATGCCCTTTTACAAAATTACACGTAAAAAAGATGGACCTATTTCTTTGCCCCCATTCATGTTGGGGCCCCGAGAACGTGATGAGTTAGAAAGACAGATTGACGCTCTAGAAGCTGCCGGTGTAGTGGAAAAATGTCAATCACCATTTAGCGCACCAACCTTTCTCGTTAAGAAACTAGGCAGAAAATCTCGTGTCGTTCACTGTTATAAAAAGATAAATGACAACATAGTAAGCGAAAAATTTCCATTACCAAGAATTGACACAATTTTAGATACTTTAGAATCAGCTAAATTCTATAGTCAAATGGACATAGCACAAGCATTCTTTCAACAGCCCATAGCTCCAGAATGCCGGTATTATACAGCGTTTATGACGAAGATCCAATCAAAGAATATATCTTTAAAATTAACAGTGGTGCAGAAAACGTGCCTAAGCCTGATGAAATTTGTCGAGCTGACTTTAACCAATTATTAGAAGAATTGCATATATCAAATGGCTGCCATCTTGGAATTCCACGGATTCAAGGACAATAGTAATCGGTTTATTGTCAAAGAACTGGTGGTTTTGGCAGCAAACTTTCAACGTCAAATCATATTTAAATCTCCTTTTAGTTTTTATTTGTTAAATGCAAAAATGCGCCGCACTACCCGTTGGCTTACACGCCATTTTCACCATGTCAAATGGGACGATGGTGGAGTTCCTTACAATGAGCAAATAATTCGTGATTTGTGCAAACCATTTCAATTAATATACACCAAATGTTTTGAAAAAGCTGAATTCCTACGGGAATTCCACCACAATGTTAAGGAAATAACTTGGGATCATAGTGACGATTTTGAGTACACTGTTTGTTGCCACAACATCAAGATAACAAAGATTCAAAGTGTGCACTATATAGTGCAAAGTCCTTTCTGCAAAACCTCATAAAACTAACTGTATAACTAGATTTTGCTCATTTACAATGGAAACCACATGGCAGTTACTTTCGCGGGAGCGAAAAGCTCCTGAAGGAGTTATGACTGATAGTTTTATCATGAAATTCGACCTTCACATGGATTGGAATTTGCTCTCAGAAAATAATGATTTTTCTTTTGACATGTTAAGAATATACCTTCACCGTGTTGTTTGGGACATAGTTTTAAGAAGAAAACTGTTTTCTGAAAACTTTATCAGAGAAATGGCCCTGAGTTTTGACGGTACAGCCGGGGAAGTTCTCAGCAGATAACAGCTTCTTTCAGAACAATTCATACATGATTTTTCTAATAAAGTTGACTGGGACAACATACATATCAGAATGTAAGTGGTAAATTCCTAACTGATCATAAATACTTAGAAAACGAATAATTTTCTACGAGTGATTATTAAAGGGGCGGGAGTGGTCGGCATTCGGTTGAGGTCAACCCCGTGATGGCTTGAACGGACTTGAGAGGTATTTAAATAATTGGAAGTAGTATACCGCTGACAGTATTTAGTAAAGGGGCGGGTGTGCTCGGCATTCGGTTGAGGGCATCCCCGTGATGGCTTGAACGGACTTTCAGTGGTTTTGAAATAGTATCATTCCTCCAAGGGAGTAGTAAAGGGACGTGGTTGGTCGGCATTCGGTTGAGGTCAATCCCGCGATGGCTTGAACGTAAATAAATTTACTCAGTAACATTAAAAGAGAGCTAACAAATTCTTTATTTTGGTTTTACTGTAGGTTGTGATGGTTAGCCCTTTGAAATAGTGAGACTAGGCCTCTGGGGGATACTCACTTAAAAAAAAAACGCGTCGAGACCCTACAGCCTGACCTAATAGGTTTACTATGGTGTGGAAAGGTAGGTCATTAATGTCATGTGATATCTTAAAATGGTGATAGGACATCATATATAAGGCAAAATAACAGCTCTAGTCATTATGCAAACCAGAATGAATTTCGGTAATGTTATTTTTGTACTATTTTCATTGTTGCATTTCCTCATAGGGACACCTCCGACCAGAGATGTAAGTTATATTTATATAAGTGCATGTTATTAGTTCTGTTGCATGATATACGCGCACTAAAACTTATATTCATCTACTTGTGTGTGTGTATGTGCATGGGTTTCACTGTGTTATAGTCTCTATTGTCAGTAGTCAGATGTTTATCTACAAGTTTATTCGATTTTACAGCGGCACGGGCCATGGTCTGACGTATCAACGTCAGACAACGAAACCTTGCTCGACGGTGTAGGTGGACGTATACAGATGTCAACCCCAAGGAGAAGGAACTGGCGGTTGGAACCGGAGGGTAACCCGTTTAGGAGAACTCCTGGAAGCAACCGTCCAGTGACTCCTCGACCACCATCCCCTGACATGTTTGCTTCACCTGAGGCTAGAGGATGGAATGGAGAACCTGTTCGATCCATACTGCAAAATAATGTAAGTATACATACTAGTATAAGTAAGGTTAAATAATAGTCTTTACCACAGGCATATTAGTTAAACTTATGTTTTTAGGATACTGTAAATATGCCAGCTGGAGTTTACCTTGACCCAGATGAGGCTATAAGAAGGCTAACTGTCATGCTGGATGGAAGAATCCCTATGATGAACAGTTTTATATATGAGTCTCCAGCTATAGTTATTCGATCATTAGTAAGTATATACTTATTTAGAACTAATCTTTTACTCAACCGCCCCTGTTATCCTACTTATAATGTGTATTTTTTATAGTCCAGAGACATGTTTCGTCCTGAAAAGGCTGGACCTTCAGGAGTCAGGAACCAGGTTTCCCAGGTGTCCTCCCCTGATCTGTTCGAGTTCAGGCCAAGACGACAATCGGTGGGTTATATTTTATAATAATACAAAATAGTCATTATAGGATTTTTAAAGTTATACAAAAAAGAGCTTATAATCAGAATTTCTATACTAATTACTGATGGTCTTAAAAACTGTAGGTATAATCACATTTTATTGGAATGTAGGAATAGTAATCATATGATTTATTTCAGACTGAGCAACGGAATAACTCTACATTCTCGCCATTGACTCAAGAGAGTCTTATAGATTTCACACCTCGGGCCCGCGATTTAAGCACACCAAACACTCAGCAGCAGAGGGTGATCAGGTTCGCTGAGTCCCCACGTCGTCGGTGGTTCTTTTCGACCCCTCAAACGCCTTCGGCGAGTTGTCATTAGTATTAGGCAAACATAAAAAATATATGTTTTAAAAAAGCACACATGTAGCTAAGCTTTTATAATTTACAGGAGAACGTCCAAGTGGCCGCGGTGCAACCGAGGCGTCAACAAAACCAACAGCAACAATAACATCAGCAACAACGTCTTAGAGACTACAATCGCCCTTCACCTCCGTCATCACCTTCCCTTTTAGTAAATATGTATGCAGGTGTAATTTTTAAATCTACTAGCGGTTCTGACCTAGAGAAGATAAATATAATGAAAACCCATTACAAACTACTATCAAGGAAATCTCTCAATTGTACATATTGCTTATTTATACTACATGGTAAAGTTTAATAATGCTAAAAATAAATATTTACTCAGGGTAAAAGTAAACAACTTATAAATATTTTAATTATTATGGTTTATCAATCGAGATAATTGGCTTACAGGTTTTTAATAGGTAAATGATTCTTATATGAAACTAAGCATTTATAATTCACAGGAACTCTATGGCGTTGTGTCTGAATCAATGAGGATGTTTGAGGAAGAGACTAGGAGGAGGCGCACGAGGTCTAATCAGGTATGGAGCGTCTGCCATCTCTGTACTAGACGTATGGTCCCGGGTGCCGAGAGAAACGTTTTGTCAGATCTCTTACACTCAGAGAACGCTTTTGTCGAGGAATTACGTCAGGTACTAGTGTACATTTAAAAATGTGTATCTAACCTTTTTTGTTATTTTTTTGAAGTCACACACTATAAATCATATTGCAAATTTATAAATACTTCTAAATAATAATTCTAATGAAACACAAAACTAGTAGAACTCATTTTCCAGACTGAGATATTTGATTATGACGTGATATATCAGAGTCCTGAGGCAGTGAACATCCTGATGCAATGGATGTTGATATTAGCCGGAGTGTTAGGGATGTTAACGTACTTTTTCGTCTCTTGTGACGACCAAGAAAGGCTCACCCTAGCACCAGCCATATGGCATGAGTTGTTTGAACGAATCAGAGCCCCTTTAGGGACGTCAGCCGAGAGTTTTCAAAACTTAGTGCAACGTCATGGGCAATTTAATTTTAATAGAAACTCCCCAGGACGCCCACATGATCCGACACAACCTTCTCTGGTCTGTAGGGTTTGCCTAGACCAGCTGCCCACGGTAGCTTTACGTTACTGTGGGCACGTGTTTTGTACTTCATGTGTGGCAAGGATCCATCGATGTCCCGTTTGTAGAGCCATGGTACTTGGCTTATTTCGAATTTACTATTAGAACACTAAAACATTAAGTTAGCTTAGATTATATTACATACAATTTTCCAAATTGACCTCAGTAAAATTGCAAATTGACCCCGCTAATCAAACGTACCAGTGGGGAGTTTAGATTAGTATAAAAACTCTGCGCCAATTCGTACAGTTGAGGCGGGTCATAGCAAAACTGGCTAAGTGACATTTTTTTCGAAAATGATATTTTGACGTTTTATTATTCTATGGGAGTCAATACACCAGACCGTGTGTTCAGTTTATGTCAAAACTGGCTATTTCCTATTTAAAAATCATTCTTAAGTTTAGCGGTTGCAACAAAACTCGCCTTTTCCATCCCGACTTTTGTAGCAGAACTGGTTATTTGCTACCAACCAATAGTAGTGCAGCTTATGATCACGTGACTTTCAGTTTGTTTACAGATCAACTAACTTAATGAAAAGTGAAGAGTTAGTTTATAAAAATTAATTGCAGCTGTCTGTTAGTATTTGATTTAACGTTAATTATTAAAATTTGGAGACAACAATTAAACCTTCACCTAGAGGAAAAGGACGAAAGAAAATTGCAAATCCTGAAGAATGGAAGAGGAATAAACTCACATATAATAAACTTACAACTCAATAACTTTATCAGAAAAAAAGATAAACGTTTTTTGTGCTTCCTGAAAAATTTTGGTATTTTCACTTAGCCAGTTTTGCTTTGACCTGCCTCAGTTATCAAATCACTCTCTGACAAACAGCTCATCCTACAACATCTCTCTACCTCAGACCCTCTACCTCAGACCATCGCATCAAAAATCAGTAAGTACTTAACCATAAACTATAAAAATATATAGATAATATCCAGTCATTGACTAAAAAGTTTAAAATATTTGTTATTACATCTTAAATTAAATCAATTTTGAATATTTGAAACTTTTGTACAGACATTTTACACTTAAACCCTTAGATGTCAATGTTAGTAAAAGTTAAACTTAAATTTAATTGATGGTTTTTGTTTTTAATGTAAGTCGTTTTATTACCATTAAAAGTAAAAACAATATAACGAACCAACTGCAGTTATGCACTATGCCATTAATAAACTGATGTATGTATTTCAGTTTGTTTATTTCATAGTAAACTATCACCATTTCAATTACAAATGCCATTTTAACTAACTTTTAACAGCAAACCTGTGAACTCAGTTAAATAGGAAAGAAATGTAACAAAAGTTTTACGGAATATTTGAGCACAAATTCTACATAAGTTTTCCTGGGTTATAGTACACAAACTATAAAGAATCGTCACACATTTTTAACAGTTGATTTCGTCATGGCTCATTTATTTATAAAATTTTATTTAAACAAATACATATTAGCTATTCTACTTTTTGTCAAAGTTAATAGGGTTGTGTCATATCGAAATATCAGCAGATGTCTTGTAATAATTTATACCAGGCAATTTATCTCATACAGGTTTGTTTTTTCAGACAATGTCTCTAAACAGCCGGCTACAAGCACTGAGCAAATCTCCCGAAACTGTCCAACTCAAGGACCCCACTGGTCGACCACCTGCAACCATCGTCGGCGCTTGAAGAGTAACGGCAAGATATGGCCGAATGGCGATAATCGTAGACATCCAGGGGGAAGATATTCTATCCTCGGGTTTCCTCCCCCACAAGTACGCAGCAGCCTTAGAGGATTCAGACCTAGAAACAATAGTTAGTGAAGGATACAAATTTCAGGTCAGCGGGGAGGGGCCCGTGCACGATGTCGTCATATTTCAATAGTCAATGTATACGGTGTCATCTTTAAATAGTCAATTGTTCACTTAAAATTAGTTTTCTCCAATAGTACAAAATAAAGTTAGTGTTCTCTATCTTTTGTTATCATTCACCCAAATACTGAGATAGTACTCATTCATGACGTCACACACTATTCAATATCACACGTCACAACCAATTAATCTGCTAAAATATATTATCTTAACCTCTAAGGACACAATAACAAGCTTATCTTGACCTCTTTCAATCTATCAGTTTCAAGGTCAAGGTTGGACCATAGTAGAGAGTAAATGTTTGTTCTGGAACTTACTTTTTGGAAAAACACTGTCTCTTCTGGAACCGAGCTTTTTGTTTCAAAAGGCGAGTGCCGGTTGAAGCTAGGAGGCAAGAGCTCCACTGGTGAGGCTCGAGTAGTGCAGCGTCGCGGCCAGCTGGTGTCTAGTAGCCTCTTCATTTTGTTATCTATATCTATAAAAGAGGAACTATGTATGTATGTGTGTTTGTTATTGTTAAATAATGGAATAAATCCAATTTCCCAATTTCACAAGTAAATGTGAGACCAAAAATTTTAACCATCGATCGCAGGTAGGCTATATGAATCAATCTGTTTTTGCTGTTGTCTTACATACCAAATTTCAGCTCGGTAGTTCAAACAACAAGTTTATTAAGAACAGGGTGAATGCCAATAGTTATGCCTAAGTTATATGTTTATGATTTTCTTAATATCTTTACACTTGGATCAACTACATTTTATTCCTAACCTATATCATATGAAACTGCTGGTAAATAACTACATGTGAATTTAAGTATGAGTTTAAAATGGTTAAGGTTTGAAATATATTTAAGTTTAAAAAATAATTCCAACTGTTGAATTATGTTTTTACTGTGCAAGTTAGTGGAAGGAGATGCTCACTAAATCTGGCACAAAACCACAACTTGATTGAACAGAGACAACAATTAATATACCCAATCTATCATGATTTTGGCTGACGCAAATGAGTGATAATCACGGGCATGAAATCGCATCAGCTTTTCTGATACTCTGCTCACATCAGTCTTTTGCTGATGTAGTTTGTACTCTGATCACATAAGCAATCATTTAGTGATGCACGAGTGTTAGTATAAATAGTGTCTAAAATGATGGAGCATTCAGCTTGAACACTCAGTTGCTCCAGTTCGTCAACCCTCACTACGTCTTCAAGTTCCAAACCATGTAAGTTTATAAAGACTCTTTGTTAAACTAAAATACTTTAAAATATTTTTAACTTAAGGTTGGTTTCATTATTTTATAACTTAAAGTCAAAATAACATTTAGAAAAATTACTTATATTTTTTAATCAGACTTTTTTTAAATTTTATTCTGTAAGAATAACTTAACTTGTCAAGTGTTTGCTAGTTGTTTGATATTAATTATTATTTGATTGGTAATTGAAGAATAATAATTCTTAAACTAACTTTGCAAGAGTACAATATTGATTTCTTAGTTTAGCTAAGTTGTTTACTAAACGTTTTAGCGTAGTCTAGTTACAGTAAATTCTTTTAAATTTTTAAATTAATATTTCCAAAATGCTAATAGATGTTTTTACTATGGAATAATATTTGTTTTAATATTTTTGTAACTTAGTAAACACAGAGTTTAAATATTGGATGTTAAATATGTGAAACATGGTTAGCTTCTTTATTTTCTTAGTTAGTAATAAACTAATATTTTTAAATGTAAAGTAAATGGTGGTCTAATAATATTGGTTGATTCCAGTTGCTGCTTAGCTTCAGCCCAGTACATATCCTACACCATCTTGTTGCTCAGCTCTAGCTCACTACGTCCATACGCTCTATACTGTAAAACTTTAAGTAAGTTTGTAATGTTTAAGTAATTATTTTTACGTAAACTTCTATTCCATTATGTTTCTGTTTTTTATCACACACATTTTAACACTTATATTGTTTTAATATCAAATCTATAATGTCATTAAAATTATATGTGTATTGGATTTTAACACATATTTTTTTTATTTAACTCATGTATTGTGTTATAAACTGTTACCCTGATAAAATACAATAGATACCAGCTTTTGTTTTACAATTGACTACCATGTAACATAACATGAGTACTAAAATATCTTAATAACAATAATTTTTGTATCTCACCATCCCTGCAACGTTTACAGTTGTATCTCATTCTTAATTTCAGAATTAATTTAATTGGGTTTCTAAAGCTGTCAGAGCACGTTTTCATCCTGTATAGAAGCTCAAACAAAGTAGCAGGCTTAGACCTAAGATCACCAGTTAGGGTCACTATTCCTGTAAATGGGAGAGCTTTAGTGTTGTTGTGCAACCTAGTAGAAATGTAACAACTAATTAAGAAAAAGATCACAATATGAATAGTAAAGCGCTTGCTATGTAACCTATCAGAAATATAATGAACTAATCGAGCAAAAAGTTCATAAAATGAGATCAAGTGAACAATGCCTTGGTTGCCCTACCACTTTGAGTCTAATACTTTGGCACTGAACTAACTTGATCTCTGATAAGCATGCTCTAAACAGTTGCTATTATATAATAGCAATTGCACTATATGGTAATTGTCACTTATTAATGAGATTTCATGGTGGACAGGCTATAATGTCGCAGCAAGAGAATCAGCAGCAACCTCAAAAGAACCTTTACCTGGATTTTTCTCTCTCATATCAAAGACAATACGAACTATTGCAACTATTACAAGATGATTCTGCCTCGTAGCAACCTGTTCAGAGTGGGTTTGTTTCCTCGACCAGCTGGTCACCTGGTGATGCAATGATGTATAAATCACAGACAAGGTATGCACCATCAGAGAGGAATAGTGAACCAATTCAAGATCATAAAGTATCATGTGTTCAGGAGGAAGAAGCTAATCATTTTGTGATAGATATGAGAGAGCATAATCGTCAACCGTCTTAAAAGTGTTAAAAATTTTAATTACTAAATATACATTTGCAGATGTAGAATGTTTATTAATATTCTCTGCTCAGTTACTATATCATATCAATATTATAACGCTTGCTTCGGAAAGTCCTAGAGGAAGCTGATTTGCAATTTCGATTACATCTTGAGCAAACAAAACCACCTACGCTGCTTACACCACTTTTAGTTGAACCAATCTTTCATATACATATTTTCTAAATGTATTATACGTTATAACAGCCAATTTTTTTACTTTTGAGAGATTTTTTAGTGCTGGTAGCTGAGGAATAACTTTCATATTGTTCCAACAGGCTTGAGATGTTACTGTATTTATTTTTATAATGTAGAAGTATACCGATTAGAGGAAATGATGATGTCTCACATTTCAATGTCTCTTGAAAAGACAATTAGTTTTTTATTAGATCTAATGCAATGGACAACTATTTTTTTAGGAATATTTAAAAATGTGTATATTTATACCCATTGATTATGTAACTTAAACAGGTGACACAAACAGTTTTAAAATAATGATTGTTCTGTAGCCCTTTTGATTACTTATCAAAACACTTTACAAAACAAAACACAAATACACTTATCAAAAAACCTCAAGTAATTAATATATAACAAATTATACATTCACTAAACATCATGAAATAATTGATTTTTGTAAAAAAAAATCAACCGGCTTCAAACGTTCTAAAAGGAATGAAATAATTCCAATAAAGTAAAACTTAGTATTAGTCAAGCTTATGTATTTCAAGTCGGTATGGTTCTAACTGCAAATATGATTAAAATAAAATATTGTGTATGTATTTTGAAAATCAATAAATTGCAGCTGGATAACATACATATATAAAAAAAACATACAGAACTGGTTTGTTTATATATTAAAGGAAGTATTTTTCTTGTATTTTATGTTTACTTCAGAATTAACGCATTATGAAAATATAACACACAAATTTTTTTTATAAATAGGAAAATAATTTATTTTGATATTATGATAGAGAAAATAAGCTTTTTTAATATTATAGTGTTACTTTTCCAAGTTAGAAACATTTTAAATGTGTTATAATCTTTTAAAGATACTTGTTAAAACTACTATAATGCCTTTGGTTACGTAATAAAATAACACCCAACATACAACTATGAAACATACATGCAGATTAACTTTAGTTATAGATAGTCACTTGCATTGTGTACATCCACAGCCACCTCTAATACAAGTATCAGTATCAGAATACAATCATAATCTAATTGAGTATATTTGTTTGTTTTTTAATTAGTATGTACAAGTTAAATATTGAGATTACAATTTGTGTATATATTCATGGTTTTGTTAGTAGTAAGGACATTGCATAAATATTGATATGACAATTGATAACTTTTGTCGCAATTTAAAACATTTTGTGTTTAAACTGCGTTAATAATGGCTTATTAATAACACTTCCTTTCGTTGAAAAGGTGGAACTGGGTTGTAGCATTTCAGTTATGGGAATATCATTTTTTCAGAGTAGTCATATTAAAAGTCCATGTTAGATTTTAAACTTTATTTTAAATATCAGATGTTTTAATAGTTCACTCATTTGTGTTAAACTAAAAGGGGCAACAGATTATTTACCTCCTTTTAAAACAATACAAAAACGGCCTTACCTTTTTTACACCTGATTTTTTCAAAATAAATGGATTCCGAAATTTGTTAAATATGTAGTACACTAATTCAGTTGTATTTTTTGATTCTCTGTTTCAAGACATAATCGTCGTCAGCAGAATACTTGGAAGCCTACCCAGCTGACTAGCCGACACACAACCCTACATGCTGTATCTGCGAGTTGTCACCATTTTCATTCCACTACATCACTACGTTAGTTTATAAACAATTTTGACTTTGAGAAGTTACCAGCTCAGTGGCTAGCTCAATTCAAGTTTAATAGACCTTTTTCTTCGAACCCTACATTCCAAGTTAGAAATGATCAAGTTTATAGTTTATGTTATGCTCCCTGTTTTTTTTTATTCAAGCGGACGATACTGTGCACATTTTCCCTTGTACATTTTTTTATTCCATTACGCTCAGAAGTGATTTACGAGTCATGTATCGCTATTTCATACGTAATACCAATCAACAGAACCCAGACCACTTTTCCTAATAAAGAACCTTATCCCGGTTGCCTGTCAAACAATGGCTCGCAGGCGTGTGACATTAACTCAGCATTCCGAGATGTTTGAACAACTAATCACTTCCCAAATGACAGCTGATCCCAGGACTCCAAGTAGAAGAAGACGAGCCGTGGACACTATTGGGGAGCTCCTCAGCTGGTGCTGCTCTACAGCTACGGAAGGAGAACTTCACACCCTAACGTCGAATGAGGAGGTCGTCAACACTCATCTGAACAACCCTCAGCTGATCGAGAAGATGGGCCACGAAGACTTAGTCAAATCTGCAGGGAAGATAGAGGAGGTTACTGCTAACGTATCTACCATTTTACATTCCGTACATACTACCCTTAACGCATTTGAAAACTCTTTACAATCTAATAATTTTAATTTGGAAACTCTATAATTAACTCTTTTAAATATAATTTTTAGATCCAATATTTTACTTCAAAAACACGTTTTAAATTCACAAACACGGGATAATAAAAGCCATTGTAAAAGTAACCTTATTCCCTCTTCTATTATCCCAACTACTCGTTGCTCAGGGATCTCGCAAATTTAAGCAACAAACTTGCAACAATTAACTACACCTTAGCTGTTCCTACTTCCGAGATCCATAAATATTAAAATCCCAATAGTTAACTGCATATCCTCTCCCACTACAACAGTGGTCAATACTCGAGTTCCAATTCTTTCTGTCAGCAATACCTCGTCTCTGTAAAAATATTTGCCCGCTCCACTGGCGTGGCATAACCAAACTTGTTCATTAACTCAGGAACCTTTATTAATTGCAAAATCTTGATCACAATACCGAATAGTCAGTGGCGAACACTAGCAATTTTGTAATGCAAAGGGAGACGAAATGTGCCTCCTCCCTCGACAAACAGGAGCGGCTTCTCTGACTCAGGTTTGCGCATTGTAACTTATGACGTCAGTACGGTTAGATAATATCATGGCTCACTGTGACTATGTATGTCAGCCAAAATCCCACAACACCATTATAACTACAATAGATCAAAAATACTTTCATTCTTACCCAACCCACGATTTTGTTAAAAGATTACATGTGAATCTAGTTATACTCAAATCCCTTCCATTCCTACGAACCTCCCTGGGGCTTTCAAACTGATCTTACCTTGTCACTCTAACCTTTCCGAAAATTCTACTCTACTGATAGCTAGGTCCTATCCATGTTCTTCATCGTCAAGGTTAATACCTTCCATAAATCATATCCTTCATGCATCCTGGTCAAAACTCCGAACCTTAAATTTACACCCTACATCTGCAGTTCATTTTGAATGGACTAGTCTTGATTCAATAATTGATCCTGATTGGCAGATCCAAACTCCCTCTTTCAAAATTCGTACGAACATTGCCTCTGATGCTTTCACTCCAGTAACTCTTCCCAAATCCTGGTATGACATACATGGAGATAAATCATTTTATGTCCTTCCATTAGTGTTGATGTGGATAAAAATACTAACTTCAATCGTAATCTACCTTTGTTTCAAAATGTATGCGTTTAATTTAACTATGCAACCAAGTCCTCCAAGAACAGATTATCCGCTAAGTTATATGAATTATTTTTTCTAAAATCAGGCTGGGGGTGAATTGAGTAGCTGTCAGTCTTTTGTCTTAAAAATTCCTAACGTTAAAGCATAGCTTGTTTTGTCGATTTTTGTAACGAGCCTTTTTTCCTAGGGGGGTAAATATTTGCTATTTGGCCGCGCACCGATTGTTGAGGTAAGCAAGCGGCGGCGGCGAACCTGGCTAGCACCCTTTGACCCGGCTTATCAGTTCGGATAAGCTTGGGTATCCTGGGACTACTGGATAGCCGAGACGGACATTCTAGTGGTGGATCTCGTAGAGTGAGGAGGCTAGTTAGTGTTGGTGTCCTGTGGAGACGAGTGGCGTGTACGTTGGTGGTACAGTGATACGAGTGACAGTGAGTGTCGGTGTTAGTTGGGTGTTGTGACCCACTTGTGGTGAGTGGACGACTTTTACTATATTTTGTTTTAAGAGTTGATAGTTGACACTAAAAACATTCATCTCTGATTTGGTTGCGAGAGTTAGAGTTGTAACCGTGCTGGTTAAAGCCTGATGGTAGTTGGTATTTACAGGTGTCAGGGATAATATTAAAGTATATTCCTGACGGTTCTGGGCAGGTGCTAAAGCGCAAATAATATATTTTATTGAATGTAGTAGATATTATTTTGCGTTGTACCAAAAGTGTGTTACATTACTAATAACTCTGAGGCCCGACAAACCTAGGCTGCACGATTTAGCGTGCGTAGTTGGAAGCACGTGGCCAGTAGGCTAGTAGCTAATATTATTAGCCTATTAACAGAAGCCCAGCTAAGTAACATAAAGTTATTTCACAACCAGCATTGACAACCAGAACCAATCATAAAATATGTTTATGTTCTATTTTTTACGATAAATTATTTATGTAAACAACTAGACTTTTTAGCCAATGTAAAACTTCGGATAGTGTCTACGACATAGGGATTATGCTATTTCGTATTACTAGGAGGTAATTGATAGTGAAAAAAATTATTAATTCATTAATCAACCTGTGGCAGGCTTTTTATCAACATTTAATTGCATTTTTACCACTAGTAATCAGAAAATAACCTCCTTCAGTGATATGTTTTAAATTTCACGATCTGCGCTCGTGCATGTGCCGTTAGCTATGAGTGTATGTGAAAATTGGTTAACAATTTAAATCACTGTCTGAAAATAAATCAAATGCTTGTGGGTTAAACTTTTGGAGCCCTTTATCAAAATATCCTTTTTAATTACCATTTGCGTTGCACTGAATCTTAAGCTTAAAAATGACACCTAAATCAGTAACAGCTTAATGAATTGGGAAGATAGATGACATTAAACAAGACAACGACATATCACATGCTTAATACTATATATTAGAGGGTAATTTTTAAACGAAGAGCCATTGATTATTTTTATAAACCAATTACTAAAATCAACTACAACAATGAATATTGACCGATACGTAGTGTAGCACGGGGGTAGATTTCCGGGGGTCGGAAATAAATAATTCCGGGGTCGGACATTTATGATTTGACCACTGGGGGTACATTTCTGGGGGTAGATTTCCGGGGGTAGATGTCTGGGTGTAAATGTCCGGGGGTAGATGTCCGGGGGTGGATGTCTGGGGGTAGATTTCCGGGGGTAAAGTTCCGGTGTCAGGTTTATTAGCATTTTGATTAATTACAACTGTTAAGTAAACCGTGAAATGCCAGTTGATTGAATATACAATAATTTATCCATCCTGTTCGCGGCCGGAAATCTACCCCCATACATGTGACGTCAAAGTGACGTAGGCGTTTTTTCATGGCGGTAAATATCCGGGGGTAGAAATCCGGCGACCCGTCACAACAATCCACAGCTGCGCGTTGAGGAAGGAGAGCTCCGTCCCACCTCAGCGCCACAGCGTTCTATACAACCACCTACGACCTCCTACAACAAAAACTGACAGCAAAATTAATTAGCAACTTAAAAAGAAACTTGAAGAGGAAACTTGGGGACCAAAGGCAGCGGAGGAGTATAAACATATGGAAATTTTAAATTAATTTTATTAAATTATTTTTCTTTAAGAACTCATGAACAATAGAAAACGTTCGCTGGCCCCTCATAGAAATAAAAAGTAAAGATGATCGCAAGATCTCAGGTTCAAGTCACGTTTTCATGGGCAAAGACCTGGCTGAGAACAAGCCAGGCATATATTGAATTTCGATCTGGAATGCATCATAGAAGAAATTGTAACCTATGGGAACAATCGACGAGAAACAATATTGTTCCCATCGATTCCAAGAAATTATACATGCATAAAGAAATTATTTTACTTACGGTCAGCACCACACCCTCTGGAGGCTGGACATGAGGGGAGAAGCCAATGAGGACGATGATCGGAGATATTCCACCGATGATTGGAGGGTAGGCGTTTCCCGAAGACATCGGGGGAAGAACCAAACATCGAAGGAGGGAAAGGAGGTCTTGGAGACGAAAATTGTTCATCAGTCTTGGAGAGGTCTGAAGAAGGAGCACTTCAAAGAAGAAACCGTCGGGAGTCCCGGATCGAGTAGGGACAGTGACTTAACGGGATAGTCTGAAGCGCCTGTTAAGATCCCGACCAGACTCGAGACCACGAGGACGCAACAACCCCACGGCTATCTTCATCTTCAAGACCCAAGGCCACCAGCACACTACCACGCTACCAAGGACCAAAGCGACCCAAAGAGGACGGCCCAGGACGAGCGACCGACGACGAGAGGAAGGACTACGCTTGGATCAACCCTTGTGTCCCGAGCAAGCAACCCCGGAGTCTACGCCCGCACCAAAGGAACGCCCGGGGAACCTTTCAATCGTTGCCCAACTGCCTCGTCTTGTGGTATGTCAAAATATCTTCACTCATTTGGTCATAGTGTGCACAACTTAAATGTGAGGGAAACTCCATAAAATATAACAAAATCTATATATAAATTAAATAAATAAACTATAAGAAAGATAAAATAAATTAAGGTAAATATATATAAATAGAGTAGATGAAGTAGAATTACTTTTAAATTCATATAAATACGAACCCTCAATTAAACTAAAAGGGGCCAACCTAAACAAGAGCAATTTGAAGTTTGAATAAAACAGGATTCAAATCGAATCCACATAAATAAACCTGTTAGTTGGACTACAAATATAGACGTGTATTATCGTGTATATAATAATAGAGACAATTTCAAACATGTATACCTAATTGAAATTTAGGGTGTTAGCCACGTAAACAAGTATTTTAAATGTTTGTTTAGTTAGTATATATTATCAGAGGGATGAACTAACTTGTATGTAAATATCGGTTTTGATTTAGGATAGGACCATTGTAAGTGTTTACAACTTATATTTTAAATACATTTTAGTGTCAAGGGAAATATTTCATTTCATATCTATATACAGATTATAAAATCAAAACATAGGGTGTAAATATTCAATCATATCATTTTAATTGTATTTGTGATTTTGCTATTCTCAATTATTATTATATCGCTGTGTAGCAATTATTTACTCTTTATTAACTCTTTATTTTATGTACTTATTTTATGTGTGCACATTTAGTTAGACTTATTAAATCATAATATTATACTGCACTGGTGTTCACTTATTCCAAGATCCTAGAGGTCCTCCATTTAGTGAGTTCTCTACCATAAGCTACATTTTTCCCCCTTTGAAGTAAATTTTGTTTGGTAAAGGTTTTCGTAAGTTTCTTTTACCTCTACAGAGGAGTAGAGGCTAGAGAGCTTTACAATACCTACTTTAGAGTTTTTACCTTTAAGATAATAACAGCCAACCGAAAAGTGATTCATCTTACCAAAAAGGTTACACTTTTTACCAAACGCTGGACAGTTAGATCTGCCACGCTGTCTATTACACTTTTTACAAAGATACATACTGCTGTCATTTATAGACCAATTAGGCCTAGATGTAAACTTGTTATTAGTCTTGAATGTTATTGAGCTTTATACCCAAAATTAGAAGTTGGTTTATTAATACCAGTGGTTTTGCTGCTACTAGGCCTAGGCTCACTTTTATTACACCAAGGCTTACCTTTAGATACAGCATGAACATCCTTACTCATACCTTGTTGAACAGATTCCGCTTGTTTCTTACCGGCCTTATTAGCCTTGCAGTATTCTATAGTTATAACCCAAAGAAAGATCAGGAAATCTAAGTAATTTTTCCTGTAAGCTTTTGTCTGCCATACCAAGAACTATACGGTCTCTTAACACTTTGTCTTTTTGATCTTCATATTCACATGACTTGACCAACTTTTTAAGGTCCGTTAAGAACTTTTAATCCGTTCTTTTTTTCAGAGTGAGGAAGCTGTTGCTCCTCTATAGCAGTCACAGGGGGCAGTAGACATCTTTTTAGATTGGATGATAATTCTGACTGGAGCATTAGGAACTCTAAATTATTTCTTTGTGGAAGCTCCTGAACAACAGTGGTATGCCTTAGCACCAATTATCTGGCAGGACCTTGTAACGGTGGTAAATAATGACCGGCTCTAAAAGTTATGTTTACAACAGCTAGCAAGAATAGGTGTTGGCGGCATGGACAATAAGCTGGTTCGGGGACAAGGGTCGACCCCGACAACAGCGACTAGCTTACGTCACCGGCCACTGGAGGCCGCTGAACACGGAAGTAGTCCATGATATCACCGCTGGAGCTCGCTACTCCTCTGGCCGATAAAACCAGAGCCGCTGGCCGTTCGAGGACAGTTGAAATCAGCAATTGAGTCCGATCAAAGTCAGTTGAAACCAAGCGAAGAAGCCCAACTGAAATCCCAGCTTGTTTTCTCTGGTGTTGGCCGCTTTCACTTCTCAAGTCGAGTATTGCTGTTTAAGTGTATAATAGACTATTTGGGTAGTAAGCCCTTGCAGATATATTTCAGATACTTTGTTTATTAAATTATTTTTCTTTAGAAAGACCGACAAGTTAGCCTGGCAAATAGGGAAATATTTTATTTTATTATATTGTTTTAGTTTAGAAAGACTAGCCTGGCCAGTAGGGAATTATTTAGTTTATAAAAATTTTGCTTTAGAAAGACTGGCGAGTTAGCCTGGCAAGTAGGGAAATATTTTATTTTATTAAATTTGTGTAGTTTAGAAAGACCGGCGAGTTAGCCTTGCCAGTAGGGAATTATTTTGTTCATTATTTGTATTTTAAGAAAGACCGGCGAGTTAGCCTGGCAATTAGGGTGTTATTTTAACATACGGAATTGGTTAATTTGATAAAGACCGGCAAATAAGCCTCGCACTAGTCACGCGAGAACAACACATCGTTGGCAATTGTTTTAAAAGTGATTATTAAAGCGATGATGAGTGTGCTGACATCGTTGACCCCTTGTGGTGAGGTGTCGCTCTCAGCTTTAACAGACAACAAATACGGATAGTTCAAATTTGAACACGGGACCTTGGAGTTTCCCAGCTCGACTTGAGCGATTATGAGCATTTTTTTTATGGTGATACGGTAGAGGAGCGTAGTACGGGAGAGCCCTCAGAGAGAAAGGCCGCGACCCCGAAGCGCCGTAGCACCTTACAACCTATATCAGAGAATAAGTGTTTCCCTAGGCGCATCCAGTGATGGGATGGCCTTTCTGACAGAGAGTCAAGGAGTGTACAGGTTTGATGTATCCCTGACTCCTGTACAACCCGATACACCTGAAAGGGATCGACCTGAGTGTATGGTATGCCTAGACAGGAGACCGACAGTAGCGCTTAGGTCGTGCGGACACGTGTTTTGCGGGACATGTGTCATGAGGATCCGCAGATGTCCTGTGTGCAGTACAACTGTTATTGGAAGTTTACGTATATTTTTCTGGATTATTTAATAGTCCAGCTTTATTAAAATCCCATATGTAACTACATCATATACTTCCACGGATCTCAGTTATCTCTATCCATGTCTTCCCGTTCGTCTATACATTTCCTGTCCCACGGTGGTGTAACATTCAGCTGCCGATGCATCAACCGTGGAGAGAGACAGAAGACAATCTGCAAGCTGTGAACTTTTTGACATCTGCACATCAAGTCCACGTGGACTGTCTTCACCAATCAGAAAAGAATAACCAACGATCACACCCTCTGATTGGCTGTCTCTATAGGCGGACAGGGGGACGTCTATTCCACCAAAAACCAAGAGAGGACAATTCTCCAAGAAGTCTTCGGTCCGGTCACCGCGTTCGGGAGTCGAAGTTTTTGGTCGCGAGCGATTCGCGAAGTGAAGTGTTATTTTACCATGGCCTGTTGCCTCTAAATGCAGATTAAAAATTTGTTTAGTGAAGTGTCAAATGCATCAAACCCACAAAGTATGTCAATTTTATAATTATTTAAACTAAAAATGTAAGTCCTGCTCGCTTACTCACAGATAAATAATTTAATGCTTTAGATGTTAGATTTCCAAACTTTAAATAAAATCTTTTAAGTTTACTTTCTTGAATTTGAACGATAATATTATTTTATTATTTTGTTTTACATTTTTAATTTTGTTATACTCCAATTACCAATTTATTTGTTAGGATAAAGTATAATTTAGCTTATTAATTTGACTTTCCACTGTGCTGGTTCATTTCCCCTTGTTTAGCTGTATTAGACTTATATGTTATCATTGTATTTTGTTTGGTTGAGTTTATCCGGCCTTCACGCAATAGTCAAGCGAGTATATTAACTTATCACCTATTTACTATTAATACAAAATCACAACAATGAGTTACAACTAATTAACATAATCTTAGTCACAATAGTTACATAACATCCAGGCACTCCACAGCTGACGCACAAGCTTATCATTTGTAGTGGGGAAACCGTCCACTATAAAAGCCCCACCCAGAAGTCCGTCTGGATTAGTGTCTCCAGATTACTCGTATAAACAACACTCTAGTCCACCATCTCTCAGTTCATCCTCCTCTCACTCTACAGAAATGGTAAGACATGTTAGTTTATTCTGACTATTTAACAATCAAAATATTAACTAATATATTAACTTATAATGCAAGAACTGATGAGACTGCTCAGCTAAAGGAACTGGTTGGCCCAGCTTCTCTAATTACAGGGGCAAGGAAGGTCAACACTCGTTATGGAAAGATGGCTGTGGTCCTAGATATCAAGATGGACGATCTGGCAACAACATCTGTGTTTCCACCGTCAAAATATGGTGAGCTAGAGGACGCTGATCTTTATAAGTTAACAGAGGAAGGATACAAGTTACTCGTCACAGCAAACGATGGATCATCCACCCAAACATTAAAATGTTTAAGTAATTTTATTAATTTGAGAGCAGTTGTATTATATTATATTATATAATATTTAATTTCAAAATATTTATGATTATGTTTATATGTAATTTAAGAAAGTAGCCATTAAAATATAATGTTGTATCTATAAAAATCTATGTTTCTCATTTACCTTTCCACTAAGTGATTAGAACATTTATAGTGAAACTGGCCTGTAAATATTTAGATTTGCAGTGTCGTTAGTTTCATTGTTTGAAATTTCCGCCACCACATTGATCACGTATTCAAACATAAAAGCGTGGAAACCATCTTTGAGGTCATATTACTGATAAAGAGTAACAATGATAATATAGCTTGGTTGGTACTGAAAATTCATTATCTGTCTAGTGTGACGGCCTGGCATATTTGCCTCATTTTGTTGTAATTTGTTAACTTTGAGCTTAAGCTGGTTGGCCTTACTCCCTAAACCTGGCCCGTTGGCTATCACCGAATATTTGCTAGGTTGATGTGTCAACCGTATTTAGCAATATTGAATTTTATTTAACTTCACATAAGTCTCCAAGTGAACCTTAAAACTCATATTCCAATTCATTTCATTATCTTGTAACCCTACAATAATCCTAACCAGACGTCGTGGCTTGGCCGGATGTGCCTTGGAATGTGCTAACTTTGCATGCACGTGTGTCGCGATAAGCAATGTTACACTTCTAGACTCAGTTCCCCGCTACAATTAGTTTCATTAACGACCATTGTAATCGTCTGGCTGCAGCACCTGTCAAGCAAATGTCCACGCGTTGAATTATGGGCTGAGCGCTCAGCGTGCGCTGATTGGCTGGCGATGGTCATGTGACCACGCTGAGGCTCTCGCTCGGACGATGCTGAAGCAATCAGATCGCGCCGGAATGTAGCGAACGACGGTAAGGTCCGCCGCGCGCGGTCTCGCGCCCTTTCTTTCTCTTACTCTTTCTATGAGTCCGTGTACGTTCTAAATTCAGTGTTAAAATCATTTAATATTCTGTTAGTCGCGAGTACATAGTGTTAGTTGTTTCTTTCTTGTATCATTGTAAGCGATTGTAATTATGTAAAGTTTAACCGTTTGATAATTAATAAATTTAGTTGATCCCTATTCGCTTGTTTTAATATTCGTTCTTCCTGCTCCCAACCGCTACGAAGACTAGAAGAGAGGCTGCTGTGACATCTGGTGTCAGCTGGTGGGGTTGACTGCGACAACGTCAACCTAAAGGTAAGTGGAATTAGGGATTTGCTTGATCAAATTATTTTACTCATAATAATTTCCAAAATCAAAGTTTAGATGTTTTTGGAATAAAATATATTTTAATCGATTAAAAGTAAAATAAGAATCATTTTCGTGAAATTTTCGTGAAGAAAGAGCTATTTTTCGATTTATTAGGTAATTTTGAAGTAAATAGAATATTTTGTTCGTAAACTTATTTCGCCATTGTACACGTGACGTGATCTAGAATGCATTGGGTCTCTTTCCCCTCCCCCTCCCACAGTGTTGCACTCTGCTGTTGTCTTGTCAGAGCTGTCGTGCGTTGTATGTTGCGTTGTGAATGAAGACGCCATATTGGAATATTTTGTTTGGTTGTTGGTGAACAATTGGTAATAGATACTTGATTAAAAGTTGCTAGTATAAGGAGTAAGAAAGAAAGGGAATAAGGAAATAATTATTGTGGGAGGATGGGAAAAAAAAAACTAAAATGTTTTGTACTTGTGAAAATTAAAAGTGGATGCGTTCGGCGTGAACTCAAGATGGCCGCCGGGTTGGCTTGCTGTCAGGTTGTCAGTTCCATCCGCGGGATTTTATCCCGGATAAGGGAATTTTCATACCGCAAGTGGGATAAATGTGGGATTATTTTTAATTTGTTGTAGGGAAATACCGCTTGTCGTTAAAGTGATTGGAAAACGGAATTACGTTGTTGATGTGAATATTATGAATCACGTATTGAATATTATGGTGTTAGGCCTACTGTTGTTAAATAATTAGCAGGAGAAATTGAGAGAAAAACAAATCGTTGTGAAACATTTGAGATTGGCTTACTAACATGCATGTAGGCTAGTGGTAATTTACTAACCTAGGCCTAGTCTGTGGTTAAGTTAAGTGGATTGAACTTGAAAGTGAGTTGGATGGTAAAGCCTGGGCGTTAATGGAAGAGCTAATAACTAGAATTGATTGTAAATTAATTAGACTTAATGGAGTTAAAATGTTTGAAAATTTTTAATTTATTGGTAAAAGTTGTGTACTGAAAGTTTGTTTTTGCTGAATTTAGTGTCGGTAATACCTGCTTACTCCATTAATCTGGTCAAAGGGCCCAACTCACTTGACAGTTCTGATAGCCTTAATTATTGTAAGAATTAGATTGGACTTTATTGTAATCGGACTTAGAAAATTTCCTGGAATTTTACCAGTGATATTGTGTAATCGTAAAACAATTTGGGAAATAAATTATTTGATGTAGGCCTGCACGACTTATTGTTTGGGGAAAGACGGATTAACGATAATGTTAGGAAATTTTTCGCGTTTTTGGTTAGTTACTTGAAAAACTGAGAAGGGTAAAGCGAGAATTAATTATTATGTGATGAGTCGATGAAAGATTGCCTGGTTTCCATTATTTAGACCTTGACTGAGTAGGCAATGGGGTCATGCGTTCTGTATTTCTTTATATACAAAAGTAACTTGTAATTATTGAGTAACAAATTGTATCCGGGAAAAGTGTTGTCATTGGCGGGATTTTGTCCCTGCATCGGGATTTTTCGAACTGCGGCAGGGATGAAACGAGTTTTTATCCCTCCACAGGTGTTTGTATTCTTTTCACGGGATAAAAATAAATTTTTCCCTGGAACGGGGATTTTTATTAAATAAGGTGGGATAAAGGGAATTTAAATTTCCTTATGGAATGGGGATTTTTACTGACTTAGGTGGGGATTTAATTAGGGATTTTTTTATATTTTTTTTATTTTGAATTGAACACTGAATATTCGAAAGTGAAACTGGGGCTAAAGCTATTTATTTGTGTGAATTCTTGTTAATTTGTGGATAGTTTATTTTTTTTTGCTTGCGTTTATTTTTAATTTGGTTCAGGTTAATTTATGTCCGTTGCGACTTCACACTTGTTTTGTTTTGTTGGAGCCAGTGTCGCGACCCCCCCCCCCTCAGCCTCCCTTGCCCTCTGGTGGGACTTGGGTCTCAATGAATTCCCCGGAGTTTTTCTTTTCTCAGGTACCATTCTACTCTCGGGGTCCTGATTCCATCTAACGGTACATTATGAGCAACTTGTGAAAACGTCAAGTCCTCATTGATGTGAGACTGATCAAGGGAACTGTCTGATTCAGGTACACAGCCGATCCATTGCAGTGTTCTTGGAGATTTTACATCTTCATCCAGATCCTCGACTTCTCTTTTCCAGGTGGTGCGGTGGTGTAAGGAGCGTAGCGATGCGATGGTGAATTCGCATTCTTCCTCTCTTACGTGAGGTGTTCTCTTCTCTTTTCCAGGTGGTGCGGTGGTGCAAGGAGCGTAGCGATGCGATGGTGAATTCGCATTCTTCCTCTCTTACGTGAGGTGTTCTCTTCTCTTTTCCAGGTGGTGTGGTGGTGTAAGGAGCGTAGCGATGCGATGGTGAATTCGCATTCTTCCTCTCTTACGTGAGGTGTTCTCTTCTCTTTTCCAGGTGGTGCGGTGGTGTAAGGAGCGTAGCGATGCGATGGTGAATTCGCATTCTTCCTCTCTTACGTGAGGTGTTCTCTTCTCTTTTCCAGGTGGTGCGGTGGTGTAAGGAGTGTAGCGATGCGATGGTGAATTCGCATTCTTCCTCTCTTACGTGAGGTGTTCTCTTCTCTTTGTCCAGGTGGGCTGTTGCCTCTTCACTCTCGTCTAGTGATTGACCGTGAATCATATTGATTACTTCACTCCAGTTTTTCCTTTTTTTCCCTTAAAGTCCTCGGGAGCCCGAGTCTCTGGGTCCTACATGGTGGGAACCATGGTGGTTGCTGGGTAGGAGAGTTGTTTGACACTGTGCTGCCATATTGGGTTTCTTGTTTTAAATTGATTAATTGATAACTTGTGGGTTTTGGGAGTTCTTTTTTTATGTTGCTTATCTAATGTTTTTTTTTTGTAAATGTAGATTCCGGTACGTTGGTTCTTCCAATGGGCCGAGGGAAACGTCACACTGGGCCGTGGCTAATCCCTCGCCAGAGGAAGCTGGCGTGAAAAATTGGAGGAACCCTTGATTGGTTAAAAATAAACGGTCAAGCTGATGTTATTAAAAAGAATAAATGTTTGTTATTTAGATAAATTGGTTAGTAGTTTATGATAATTATATGTAAATGTGCACTGGATAATTGTTTTTGTTTGTTATACAGAACAGTTTTATATAGGAGTGTAAGTCAGGCCTTGCTGTCCTTGTTGACTGGGACACATGGAGACTCCTTGCTGCGGATCTGCTGTTGGAGTAACAGCTCAACACTGTCCCACTGTGATGGATCTGGTTTGATTAGTGTATAAGTCAGTAAAATAACCCAAATTAGTACCTGTAATTGGCCCTGAACTGAGTTGGGGTTGTCAAATTATGCTCGCTTTAGCCTTGTTGTAAAAGTATATGAAAAATGTAACTTGCGGGGGAAATTATTTCAAAAACGTGTAAAATTGTGAAGCAATTAGGAAAATTTCATTCTGAAAGGAAGTATATCAAGTATATTTCTGGTGTAGTTTTGGCTGACCGTGGGTTAGTGGATTGGCTCTTAGCCTGGAAATTTTGTGCATTGGAAGCATGCCCCATTCGGATATGGGCATCGTTCAATGGTGAGTGGTCAGCGAGGTAGAGGTGTGGTCTGAGCCTTAGGTGTTTGACCACGTTTGGGATTGCCTTGCTTGCCGCGCGGTATTACATCAGGCACGGCAACATGCTAAATTCCCTGTGGACTAGGTCCAGGTGTCGTGTAAGCGTTGTGTTTTTTTTTTTTTGGGTGGGGGACCGTTTATTAAGTCGAAGTCACAAAGTAAGCATGAGCTCCATTAAAGACTCTGCATAACTTGTACTGTTGAGTTAGGCCTGTTCATTGGCAGCAATTAACTCGTGTGGGACCCTGAGAGTCCTAGGACGGATGGTGTTTTTTTTTTATAAATGTTGGCGAGAAATCTTTCTGCCGGTGGTCCCCCTGTAACTCAGGTGTAAGAGTGTTTTTGCTCGTACCTGCGTACGCTTGCCTAGCCTAACTTGCTAGCAGCTACCAGTTGTACTTGAGCGTGGAGGGGAGTGGAAAGAGAGCGTCCCCTGAGCCTAATGTGTTTAGTGCTGTGAGTGTAAGAGTGTTTTTGCTCGTACCTTTGTACGCTTGCCTAGCCTAACTTGCTAGCAGCTGCCAGTTGTACTTGAGCTGTAGGGGAGAGTGGTGAGAGCTTCCCCTGGAGAAAATGACACGTGTCATGTTGATGTGAATTGTGAGATCTCAAGTCAGAACCATGGGTAGTTTGGTTACTGACAGTTGTAGAATGCCTGCCTGATTTATCAGCAGCGTTCTCTGGTGAATTCGAGCGTGGAATTAGTGACGATTGTTGTCTGTCTTCTGTTAGGGTGGAGAGTACGAGTTGCTGACCTGCTCCATGACGGCCTGGAGGGTAGCGAGCTGCAACCATGGCCTACGCAGACAGGGCCACTACTCATGTGAGGGGGGCTGACAACAACGGAAACGTCTGGCGGAGACCAGGAGGTTCCAGTGGCAGGATTCAACTACAAACCAGCCACGAGTCACTGTTGGAGTGAATAGAGTCACTGTTGGAGTGAATAGCGCTATTGAGGATAGACTGAGGTGATCACCGAACCCTGAAGGTAAATGGTACCATGTTCCAAACGAGCTCGACTTCAAGTTACCGGGAAACGCGGCGGGAAGACTTTTATACGGAAAGCAAGACACTAAAACGAAATAGTGCGCCTGCAAGAGCGTGAATTCGCGAAAGATTAGTGTGATGATTCGGAAAATTGGTTAACGCTAATGTGTTACTTATTAACAGGAGATCTCCTATGGACAACTTTACTTAGGTTGATCTAGGTAGTTGATAAGTGTTGTGACTGTCGTTTTGTTCTTATGTTATAATGTTATCGGTTATGTGTGGTGGTTATTTTTGTTAGGTTATTAGGTATTTCAATGACGAAGGACCTAGGCGATTGTAATATTATCGCGGAATACTAGGCTCCTATATTGTTTGTTGTAAAGAGTGCTCAACCTTTAGTTAAAAAAAAAAAAAAATCTTTTACCTCTTGACCCGTGTGACTGGTATTTAATTAAATACCTGAAATTAATGGATATTTCCACATGTAGGGCTGGAATGGAGGAGCTACAAGAAGGTTCAAACAGCGCTGTTTCCCACTAACTTCCCTACACCCTTTCCTAACCCACCCGAATAAATAGGCTGGATCGTAGACTCGTCCATACCAGTTAGTTTTGAAAGTTAAAATTGCAAATAATCAGTAATATGTTAAAGAATTTAACTGGCATAAGCCTGGAAAGGCCTTGTTTAGAGAATAGCCGGCTCTCTAACCCTGGCTGGTGAGCACTCCTAGAAACATTAGGTTTTCTGGTCTAAGTAACTACAGCGGTAGTTGGGTTAAAATGTTGTGTCGTGGGTTGTTTGTGTAGTTGTGTTTACTCCTATGTTAGTGAGTTGGATAAAGGTTACTGTAAAAAGGGGGCAAGTAGACTGGTCATGCACAGGGGTGACTGAGTAATGGATCGACCCCAAGTGAAAGCTCGTGCGGCTTCTCCAGAGCGAGTGAGTAGCGTTCGAAATTTAAACCAATGCGCTGAGCGCACACATTATGTTTGTGACTATGGATACAAGTGATAGCGTTCGGCACGCCTTACCTATGAATGATATAGTAAAATTAAAATCATGAGTTAAAAGTTTGTTGACAGTCTGCTGGTCCGCGGTGTGTGATTAAATCGCTGTGAAAGTAGTTTGCGGAAAGTGCAATCGTAAGTTTTTTTTGTTAATTAGTTTATATTTTGTTTTGTGAATTTGGGGCATTAATCCAATTTGAGCCATTGATGCTGTGTGCTAAGGTTAAATGTTTGATAAGGATAGATACATGTAAGGTGTAAGTTAAGTGTTAGGGATACATGTGGTATCACCGATGGGATTAATAGGCGTTAGGTTGATTAATGTCGGGTCGTAAATTTAACAAGGCATGATGAATTTTTTCGTGAAATGTTTTCTTTGTTAGAGTTTAGTATGAGGGGTTAAGTTTTACTAAGTTATATTACCTTTTATGTTGTTGTATCTTGTAAATTTTAACTGTGAGTTCTTTTTGTTCAATATGATAAATGTTACGCGTGTTTTGTTCGGTATCTGGTGTAGTAAGTTTTTTTTTTGTATCAAGGTAACCATTATTGTTCTGATTGATGGTCGAGTGGACCATGTAGTTAAGTTTTTTTGTAGTAATTTACTTAAGTAATCTTTGTAAATTCGGAAGGACTATTAATCGTAATGTGTTGGAAAATTGTTTAGTAACTTTTGTTATTGTATTCGAAGAAAAGAGTAAGAGACGTATTATCAAAATTCGAGGGGGGTTTAAAATTTTTGGGAATAGATAAAATTTAAATCCGCCCAAGCCACATGACAGATACCTTCCAAAAACCTTTCCAAATCTTGGCATAACTTGGAGACAGAGAAAGCTACGTCAACAGAATTTGTATAATGTACTTCAGTAGATTGAAGCTGCGGCAGAGGGCCCAGTTGGAAGGGCAGGCTGCATGCCGAGGACGGCATGAACTTGAGGTGGGGGGAGTGTGACGGCCTGGCATATTTGCCTCATTTTGTTGTAATTTGTTAACTTTGAGCTTAAGCTGGTTGGCCTTACTCCCTAAACCTGGCCCGTTGGCTATCACCGAATATTTGCTAGGTTGATGTGTCAACCGTATTTAGCAATATTGAATTTTATTTAACTTCACATAAGTCTCCAAGTGAACCTTAAAACTCATATTCCAATTCATTTCATTACCTTGTAACCCTACAATAATCCTAACCAGACGTCGTGGCTTGGCCGGATGTGCCTTGGAATGTGCTAACTTTGCATGCACGTGTGTCGCGATAAGCAATGTTACACTTCTAGACTCAGTTCCCCGCTACAATTAGTTTCATTAACGACCATTGTAATCGTCTGGCTGCAGCACCTGTCAAGCAAATGTCCACGCGTTGAATTATGGGCTGAGCGCTCAGCGTGCGCTGATTGGCTGGCGATGGTCATGTGACCACGCTGAGGCTCTCGCTCGGACGATGCTAAAGCAATCAGATCGCGCCGGAATGTAGCGAACGACGGTAAGGTCCGCCGCGCGCGGTCTCGCGCCCTTTCTTTCTCTTACTCTTTCTATGAGTCCGTGTACGTTCTAAATTCAGTGTTAAAATCATTTAATATTCTGTTAGTCGCGAGTACATAGTGTTAGTTGTTTCTTTCTTGTATCATTGTAAGCGATTGTAATTATGTAAAGTTTAACCGTTTGATAATTAATAAATTTAGTTGATCCCTATTCGCTTGTTTTAATATTCGTTCTTCCTGCTCCCAACCGCTACGAAGACTAGAAGAGAGGCTGCTGTGACACTAGTAAAGTTAGAAACAATGTTTGAGATACTCTCCACCATATGGTCAAACAGAAAAGCGTGGGAGCCTTCTGTGAAAGTATATGATATAAGTTGGTACTAAAAAGCTATCATATAGCATTAAGATATACAATGAATAGTGGTTAGGTTAGTAACAGTAATTGGAATTCAAACCACTACATGATCAAACGGGGAAATAAGCAGGAACCAACTGTGAGTGACTTGGTACTCTTTGAAGTTCCCACCACCTCACTTTAAACAAATGATTAAACAGAAAAGGTGCATAAATATTTAGCAACTACCACCACAAAGGCTTATATAGACACGTTATATATAGATTAGATAAAAAAAAGCACTGTGATGGTTCGAGAAGACAATAAATAAGACAAGAAACTATTATTATTAGTGTCTAGAGCTAGGTTAGGGCACATTAATTGATGTTGAAACACACTACCCTGCCATTTAAAAAAAAGGGGGTGACACTTGAAACACTCTGACTGTTGGTCAAGGGAACTCACGTGACACCACCATCTTAAAAGGTGCATAGCTCAGAGTAGAAATGTACCCTCTGATTGGCTAAAGAGACATCATTTGACACCAGACACCGGTTCAATTGATGGTTACTTCTATGAACCTTTTATCCTAGGAAGAGAATCATTAGTCTGTTACCTGGTAGCATATAATAAAACTAATCCTTTTCATGGTTGTTACCATCTTAGAAAAATGTATGATTCATATACTTTGGGGGAACAGGACACCCCTAAGACAGTCATATTAAATACATCATCAGTAAGAGAGGGCATGGCTAAGAGGGAAAAGCAACTCTCTAATTGGTTGGCAGAAGTTACATGACACCACCATCTTAAAATGTGCATGCCTTAGATGAAAATGGCTCACTAGCTAAAGAGACACCACGTAACACTACTATCTTAAAATGTGGATGGTTTGGAGGGAAAATGGCTCATTGAATAAAGAGACATCATGTGACACAACAATCTATGGCTTACAGGGAATGGTCACTCTGTGATAGGCTGGAGGAGGTCACGTGACACCACCATCATGAAAGGGCATGTCTAGGAGGAAATGAAGTACCCTCTGAATGGCTAAAGAGTCATCACTTGACACCACCATCAATGGCTTAGAGAGAATAGTCACCCTCTGATTGGCTAAAGAGTAATCACGTGACACCACCATCAATGGCTTAGAGAGAATAGTCACCCTCTGATTGGCTAAAGAGTAATCACGTGACACCACCATCTATGGCTTAGAGGGAATAGTCGCGTGATTGACTAAAGAAGCATCATGTGACACCAGACCCGGGTTCAATTGATGGTTACTTCTATGAACCTTTTATCCCAGGAAGAGATTCATCAGTCTGTGACCTGGTAGCACATAAAAAGACCAAACCTTTACATGTGTGCCACCATCTTGGAAAAATACATACCACTTACCTAGCCATCTGGGGGTGTGGGAGGGGCGTGCTTTGGAGGAACAGAAAACCCCAAAGACAGCGATATTAAAGACATCATTAGTGAGGGAGGGACATGTCTAAGATAGGAATGCCACCCTCTGGTTGGTTGGCGGAAGTTGCATGACACCACTATCTTAAAATGTGCAAGCCTTGATGGCCAATAGCTCACTGGTTTAAGAAACATCACGTGACACCACCATCTATGGCTTGGAGGGAATAGTCACTCTCTAATTTGTTAGGGGAAGTTACGTAACACCACTATCTTAAAATGTGAATGGTTTATAGGGCAATGGCTCACTGACTAAAGAGACACCGTGCGACACCACTTACAGGGAATAGTGGGGTAGCGGATTTTTCTCCCTGGAATTTTACCCCCTGGGCAAACGTGATGTCACAAACCAGGGGGTAAATTCCGGCCGCGAACTTTTGAGTTTCGCGACATCAACGGTAACGGTTGTAATGGCGGATGGTACATGCGATCCTAACTGTGGTTTGTGCTTTAAACTAGTAAAAAAGAATAGTAATGCGTTATTTTGTGATGGTTTTTGTTCTAGATGGTATCACATTGCCTGTGTGAATGTTAATAAAGATGAATATGACCTCTTTAATACTTTAGGGGAAAAGTCGAAGTGGTTCTGTCAATCTTGTGACACTAACCTCAAAAGGTTGCAGACAAGAGTTGGAAATATAGAAGAATTGATCAATTTAAATTCAACAGTACAAAATCTAATATCTCTAGTGAAAGGTGTGGTTAGTGATAACCTTGAACTTAATAACAAACTCGATGGTATTGTAAAAACTCAAAAACAGGGTTCTGCTGAAACCTGTTCTGGGCCTAGGCCTATGCTTAGTCAAGAATCAAATTTGTTGATTAAATCGAATGAGAATAACAACTGTTCTAAAGACAATGGGGATGAGGAAGTAGAGCAATCTACCGGTAATAACCCCAACATTCACAGTCGTAACCCTTTGAAATCTGACAGTGCAGGCTTTGGCTTTGCTTATCCCAACAGCCGGCGCAAAAATAATAAGGTAGGCCTAGGTGGTGAACAGCCTAGCCTCAGGAAAAATTTTGCAGATGCTGTAAAGAATCCTTCAGTGAAAAAGAAGACATCAGAAGGCAATAGGCCCTTGATTGGTACAAAGAGTAAAGGTGACTCATCGGAAGATGAAGGCCTAAAAATTGTTGAGAAAAAAGTGTGGTTATTTGTCTCAAGAGTTCAACCCGATGTCACTAAAGAATCCTTTGAGAATTTCGTAAAGAAAGGCGGTGTCGATAACCTTGAGTGTGAAAAACTAGAAACTAAATACCCTACATATGCTTCATTCAAAGTAGGTGTGTCACTAGGAGATTTTGATACAGTGTGGAAGGCTGATTTTTGGCCTGAAGGGACACTGATAAGGAAATACGTCCCTAAAAGAGGTCTCCATTCTGGAAAATGTACCTAGATCCAACCTTAACCTGTGTGACATTGCAAATGATATTCCAGCTGTAGCTACTCACTTTGAGTGGAATCATGTAAATTCACTTGATATTGTTAATACTGTTCATAGTTTTAAAGCATCTGACAGTAAAGATATATACGACTTGACCCCCAATTTGTTAAAACGGGTTATACATGTAATTGCCCCAATTTTGACGTATCTATTAAATGCATGTTTTTTTGGAGGGAGTTTTTCCTCAGGTACTTAAAATGTCAAGGACCGTGCCCATTTATAAAAAAGGACTTTTGAATGAGGTAGCTAGTTATAGGCCAATATCCTTGATTCCTGTACTAGCCAAAGTTTTTGAATCTATTATGTTCAGTCAGCTCTATAATTATTTTGAGCAGCAACACCTTCTAGTACCGGCCCAATTTGGTTTTCGCAGAGCGAAATCAACCTCAATGGCTGTCGAAGAGTTTGTTCAAGTAATTATCAATGCTTTTGAAACCAAGCAATCTGCTTCGGCAATTCTATGTGATTTATCCCGTGCATTCGATTGCGTTCAGCACAAAATCTTGCTCGAGAAACTAAAGAAGTATGGACTAGAGGGTGGTGCACTCAGATTGATTGAATCATATCTTGACAATCGTCATCAGGTTGTTAGCTGGGACGGTAGAATGTCTACCCCTGTTCATGTAAAACACGGAGTTCCCCAGGGCTCCATACTGGGGCCACTTCTTTTCATTGTATCAATTAATGACTTGTACCACAGAGTTGGGGATGGTGTCCTGCTCTTTGCAGATGACACAACACTTGTATCTAGTAACACCAGTTGGCAGGCAGCTGTAACTTCAACAAGAGAATTGTTTAGTAATGCTTCTCAATGGTTTATTGATAATAAGCTCTCACTCAATAATTCTAAGACCCAGGAAATAGTTTTTAGTCTTTGCAACAGTTCTGAAATCAGTGAACCAGTAAAGTTGTTAGGGTTCACAATTGACCCCAAATTGTCTTGGGACGCTCATATTGATCAACTATGTAGTAAGCTTAGTAGAGTTATATGTTTGTTAAGGAGGCTTGCTACTGAGCTTCCAAACAGCTTTGTACGACAGGCTTTCTTTGCCTTCTTTCAAAGCCATGTCACTTACGGAATCATCTTATGGGGACATTGTCCAAGTGTAAGTAAAATTTTATTGCTGCAGAAGGAAGCAATTAGAGTCATTTCAGGTGCTGGTTGGCTTGATCATGGCAGGCCTCTTTTCATAGAGAAAGGGGTCCTAACTGTATATAGTCTATACATATTTCATTGTGTTGTTGCCATAAAGGAAAGAAATGGTTTATTTACATCCGTTGGTGAGGTTCATGAGCATAATACAAGGTCAAATAGAAATTTGTTCTATCCCAGAACTAGGCTTGAAAAAACTTTGAAATCTTTTCCTGTTTCAGGTATACGTTTTTTTAACAAGCTGCCTGTCACCGTCAGAAACCTTCCCCTTCCAAGATTCACTCAGGTCATGAAGTCTTGGCTCATTCTACATCCTTTTTACCACACTAATGAATTTTACAACACCAACCTCAACACCTCTTCTGCCCTATTAAACCCCTAACTGCTGTACCTTCCATCCGGACCAAATCAGGTTTCATATTTATATTTTTCATATTTATATTTTTCCTAATCAGGTGTCTTATTTATATTGTTTGTCATTCTTATGCACGTTTGTTAAGCACTTGCATGTGATTTGTGATTTGCACTGTTCTAGATATAAGCATGACGAAGCCTATTGTATTTTGTAAATATTTAATGGTAAATAAATCTTTGAATCTTTGAATCAGCTCGATGGATTAAACGCGGAATTAAACCTATATTTCCACGGTTGTGAATTTAATCAGAACACATCAAATTATAAAAACCTAGAGTCTACGGCCCGGAATTTTACCCCCGGATTTTTACCCCCGGAATTTTACCCCTTGGCCATATACTGTATATAAATTAGTGGGAATGATTAATTACCTTCGTTCTGTTTTAATTTAATAGTAAAAATTGTATTATTAAGTAGCCTATATACATTTATTTGTAACATTAACTAATCGAACAGGTTTTTAATTTTAATTTTGAGATTCTAGTATTAGGATTCGATCTTTGAAGCCAACAGTTGGTTAATATGAGTAGACGTCGCAGCGATCTAGAACCAAGATGGCGGCCGTAATAGCTATCTAACCACAGCTGATTAGCTAATCACGTGATTTCAGTTGATTATGTAGGTGTTTTGTGGATAAAAAGTGTTGCTTTGACCGAGGATGGAACCCGGGTCTTTTGGATGGTATTTGGAAGTGTAAGCTGTTGAGCTACGGCACTAGTTATAGGTATAGGTTTTATAGTGGTAAATGACACCTTACCTTAACTTACATATACACTTATATAGGGTGTGTAAATATTAACTTGGTTGGAGGTCTATGGGTTCGATTCCAACCTATCATTTTCGGTAGTGTGAGGCTCACGGGTTCGATCCACGCCAATTATTTCCGGTTGGAGGTCTATGGGTTCGATCCCGTCCTGGTTTAGAGGTTTATGGGTTCAATTCATGCCAACCGCTTCTGGTTGGAGACTTATGGGTTTGATCCATACTAAATGTTATAGGGTGTGTAAAAATTATATATGTTGTAGTGTATAATAATATTATGTATAATGTATTATGTATTATGTATAATAATATAATATTATAGTATTATGAGTGTAATGTACCTGAGGCACGTGAATGTCGTAGCTGTCAGTAGAGCACCCGCATTGAAACGTTTCGCAGGAGATTAATCCATAGGAGTAGACGTCGCGGGGAATGGGCAGAAATTGACCTTGAGATGATCTAGGTGTAGATAGGGTACTCTCAGCTGTTTATCTCGAATGCGCATGATCAGCTGATCACGTGACGTCAGTAGGTGTTTGTATTAAATATTAAATTATGGATAAAAAGTGTTGGCTTGACCGAGGATTGAACTCGGTTCTTTTTATTGGTAGTCGGGATCTTTACCATTGAGCTACAATAGCAGTTATGGGTATAGGTTTTATATTGGTAAATGACACCTTAACTTATTGGGTGTGTAAATATTGGAGGTTTGATTTTAACCTGGTTTAGAGGTTCAATCCTAACCCTATGAGTTAGTTTTAGAGGTTTATGGGTTCAATCCTAACCTATGCTAGAGGTTTATGGGTTCAATCCTAGCCTATGCTAGAGGTTCACGGGTTCGACTCTATCCAACCACAAATCATGTTATTAGAGGTTCACGGGTTTGATTCTAACCTATCATTTTTTGGTTAGAGGTTCGCGGGTTTAATTTTAGCTAATTGTTATGTATTATAGCGGGAGGTTCATGGGTTCGATTTTAACCAACCACAAATCATGTTATTAAAGGTTCACGGGTTGGATCATATCTTTGTTTAGAGGTTTATGGTTTTGAACCTAACCTAGCTGGAGAGGTTTACGGGTTTAATCCTAACCTAGTTGGTTTTGAAAAAAAAAACACTTTATTCTATATATGTTGTAGTGTATAATGCTTAAGCAGAACCTTACTGTTGAGCATAAATACTGTCAAATGTTGGATGTTATGTGTTTTGAGATGTGTAAAAAATGTGTTTTTAGTATAATGGGAGTTTAAGAGGTTCATGGGTTTAATCCTTTGTAAAAAAAACATTTTATTTTATATATGCTATAGTGTATAATAAATGTTAAACAAACAGATGTTAAAAACAGCTGAAAGAGGGCTTAACTTTACCATTAAAAGCTACCAAATATAGTATGTTTGACTTTATGCTAAATGAGTAATTTTGGGTTGTTTTTTTTCTTGTAGTGAGAGGTTCATGGGTTCGATTCCTAGTTGGTTATGTGACCTTTATGACCTTGTATTGTATATGCATTCTGCTAAATAACATAATCTCACTCTATGTACTGTGTATGTATGTTGTCTGTTTTTTCTCGCTAACGGTTTCTGCCATAACTTTACTTATGCATAGAACTTTAATTACATAGAAGTTGTCATCTGCCATCTGATAATGTAACCTTTCCACCAAATGATATTACCTAGGAGCTGTTATCTGCTTTAGTAACATAATCATACCTATGTACGTAAATTAAGTATTAAATTATGAATAGAAGTGTGTACCTTGATCGGGTATCAAACCTTAATATTTTAGGTAATGGTCAAATTGTCTTAGCTATTGAGCTATGATTGCAACTAATAGCTTATGTTATTATGGATGAGGTAATGATTATGGTGGGTAAAAAGTGGCCCCATATACTATGTCTAGAAAAAGATGGCCTCTAACTAGTGGTGTTTAAATGAATGGAAATAGCTAAACTAGTGGTATCCGATCCACAAGAAATAATGTGCAGCCTATGTATCCTGTTATCCCAAAGGAAAGATAACACAACCGAGGAAAACGTTGTGACACAAATATCCTTATCTAACCATATCCTGTGCTGCGATAAGTAACTTGTCACCAAGAAGTTGCTCTCTAATTATGTGTTATAAAATGAGACTGGAGCGCTAGTATCAATGAAATATGCTTTAGGCAATTTCTATTGATGTATTGAATTGGAAAGCATCTGCAGATCACCTGACAAAAAATTATTCAATAGCAATGAATGTATATACTAACTTACTTGTAACTAGCTAACCGAAGATTCACTATATTGGATTACACCAACTTTAGATATGCGAGTGATGTCTGGAGTAGCTTTTATTGACTTTTTTTATGAAAACAATATTTATGTACTACCTCAACTTTTAACTTCTGGGTACACTTAGAGAAATAACTATGTAACAAGACAATAGTTAAATTACCTATGTCTAATGGTTGAGTAATCTTTTATAGGAATTTGATGAATTATATCTTCAGTACTTGAACTTATGAGCTGGTAGATATTATATTAACAAAATAAATGACTGTGCGGTAAACAGAACACGTATGTTGTGTATATTATAGGTTGGAACGTTTTGATGTAGCTGACAATCTTGTTTATTGCACCATTATAACAAGCTTAGTATACTCTTGTGAAGTGTTTAACATGATAATATATATTTCTATAATGAGGGTGAGCATTGCATCTGTCTATGTTGTCACATCTCGTCTCCTTGTGTAGAAGAAAATTGTAGTCACTTTTCCAAAAAATAATTATCCACCAGAAACAAATCTGTAAAATAATTCATTTCTGATGGGGGCTGTGGAAAAATTAAAATGTCCTACTTAAATGAAGCATTTGTATGTGGAGAAGTATATTGTCATCCTTGTTTTAATATATAGCAACAACTATACATGTACTCAAAGTTACTGATGAAAATTTATGCAGGGATAAAAATAGCAGTTTATTTACGTTAGGTTTCTATTCCCCATAAGAGTCCATGTTAAAGTGCTGACCCCTACTACTCATATCCTTTGCCAAGGTATGTATGTAACGGTTATTTATGATTATTCAGCTTTGTAGCGAGCGGAGACCAAGCACGCATGATAACACGATGTCCTTACCAGAAGCTTGATAACCGCTAAGATGCAAATACCCCTACTTAATATTATTAAGCAACATGTTGAAAGACATGTTAGAGATATTGCTATTCAATAATATATCCAAACTATAGCACCTAAACAAGCAATGTTCAAAACGCTAAGATGCAAATACCCCTACTTAATATTATTAAGCAACATGTTGAAAGACATGTTAGAGATTTTGCTATTCAATAATATATCCAAACTATAGCACCTAAACAAGCAATGTTCTTATCGCTTTTTGTTAATGCTTAGTTCAAATTAACTGTTGTAATAAATGTAAAAAATAATTATTTGTGTAGGTAAACCTTTTTAAACAACTGAACCCATAGAACCAACTTGTGCAGTTGAAACAGCTGGAAAAACTTTTTAATCTATAAAATAGGAACTATGTTATGGACTCCAAAACAGAATGTATGAATATTTCAGGCATTATGGATGGTTTGTGTAGATTTGTCAAGAGGGCTCTAATGTTGGACTTAAGTAACTACAAGGTTTATAAATAATTTAAAGGAGATGTTTATTTTCACCAGATGTTAGGTTTAGGATGTAGGTTTGAATAGTTGCATCATTCTGTTATAGTCATGATTTGAAATCATGTTACAATCACAATGTTCTCACAGTGTAAAACTTCTGGTTTAGCACAACCGCAGCACACTTGGGCACTCAATAAAAGCTTAAATCTCCCACTATTAATGTAAAAATAACATGTAAAAACCTTTATCAAAGTGATGGAATTGCTTTAATATTTTTTCTATACCCACATAACTTAACGTAAATTATTAAGTGAATAATAACCGTGGGTGCTACCTCAGGTATTCAAATACCTCTCAATTTGTTTTTAACCCACCACATTAGTACCATTAAAAGAAGGAATTTCAATAATGCGAAACTTAAACCCGCCGAAGCTGTGCAACGTTACTAGATTAACAATTTAAAAAATGTCACCAAAATTGATTGAAGCTAAAAATATTAGTGGTAAGTTTAAAGGAGAAAACATCTTCGGTAAATAATATATTTTATTTTTTGAATCATAGTTCCAAGTGACTGATACGTAAAAGGTGCTAATCTGAAATATACCTGAAAAATCTGTTTATCCACAGACAATCACGTAAAATAAATATTCTATTTCTGTTTTTGGTATACATTTCTATTATTTAACGTAATTAACTAATTACTGATTAAAATAATAATGGTTCAGCGCAGCAACAGGGTAACTGCTAGTTTTTTTAAACATGAATATTGGTAGCCTAAGTCCAACATGGGGGCTATAGAGCCGTTTGGGAAAGGATTTCTGTTGTAAGAATATCAGGAATGTGAGCTATTATAATACACAAATTTAACCCAATTTAACCTTCAAACATACAAACTTTCACATTTATTAGTACAATCTCTAGAGATTACTATGGTTATGATATATTTAAACTAGTGGAAACTTTAAAAGTGGTTTAAACAAGCATCAGATATTTGTAAAATAAATCACATTACTCTTTTTATGACTTTAAAATGTCAAAATGCCTGCTAGACAGGACCTGATTGAATATGGGATCATGTTTATCACCAAACCCAACATATAACCCACCTTAACAATAAACATAAATATGAATAGTTGTAAAACCGTAATAAGCTCACACGACTCGCCACAGGTAAACTGTTTGTCATACAAGTATTCCAGGAATTAAGGTCTCCGTTACAGCTGTAGGTTTAGAAAGTAGTCCTAATTCCCTACAACAATTGCTTTGAACACAGTTTTATAGTTTGTTGTAGATGATAGTGAATAAATACTTAAGCTCCTCCGATGTGAACGATATTATATGACACAAATCCACAGTTAAAACTTTAGTGTCTATACCAACACACACTTTCACCTTCAATAACACCTTTTAATAGTGTGAAAGGTTTAAACAACTAAAAAATATTAACATAACTATACCATAGGTCCTTATAAATAGCTATCCTAAATACCTATCCTTATAAATAGCTATTATAAGGAAAAAAACTAGACTCAATTCTACTCACATTCTAGAAGCTGATAAACTTCATAGGTTTATTTTATGATTTCAATGTCATACAACTTTGATGTATGGTCGAAATTATCTTAGTAAACCTGATTTTATTCTAACAACTCTGATTAAAAAAATTACAGCAATTTTCAAATAGTTCTCATCTACGATAATGTAAAAAACCAAATTATTCTTTTTATATTAACACCTTAACCACCTAGGACGCATTGTTAACTGTGTAAAATTGATTCTTGATACTATGAGAGGAATATGTATGCAAATTCTCTACTTCTAGGGACTCGTTTTACATGTATGTTGATTGGAATTCAGCATTTATATATCTAGTACTATGACATCGTAAATTATGTAGATCCCAAATATGCTTTTAGTTTCTTAATTAAAAAAGCCTTATAAAAATACATGTTTTAATTGATCAGGAATATTGTTCTACAGTGTTGTGAAAACTATGGAGATAACAATGCGCCCCACCCTTCCTCTCAGGCTATAGAAGCCTGATGCGGTTGTAGTTAGTTCAGTTTAGACGTTTTGGTATGCTCAGGCTGTATTCAGTGTAGCTACTGTCTTTTTTCTTGGATACTGGTATTGTTGCTTAAATTTGATCTTGTCTTGGACAAATATTTTAACTGTGTTGTGGTTATCTGATATTTTGGTCATTTAACATTACTTCCGGTTATTTGAAACACCGGTGAGGGAAATACATCTGGGATCCAATAGGTAAGTCATTAATTAAACCTACGAATTAGATTACACATTTACAAATTTGGGCTATAGTACCTCTAAAAGTAAAAAAAAACAGTAATTATTAAATTTAACTTCTTGGGTTTGATCTATTAGGCAAACAACTGATTGCTGTAAATATTCTAAAATTGTAGCATATAGTAGGCATATTACAGATACTAACTGTTGTTACCATTGGGCTTCAAGTGTACAGTGAAACAATCAAGTAATGACACCTGAGTTTATTAAGTTGAGTACAACTGAGGTATTTTTAAAATTTGGTATATGCAATTTAAGGAATCACGACTTTACACGGCCTTAATGGGTAGTTTTGCACAAGGTTTTTAAATTTAATTATAAGGGTGTGGTTCTTTCAAAAGACCATGGGTATTTTAGGATTTATCTAGAAATTAGCCTGTAATGTCTACAAACAATTAACAGGGTTTTTCATTAAATACTTGGAATAATGGGTAAAAGTTTACGCAAAAATTTTGCTATGCTCTTTTGTTAACACAGTCATTGATAAATATATTGTATTGGTTTTTTATGAAATGGTCTTTGTTACAATTAACAAGCTTAGAGTTTAATGCTCATTTATGTGTTTGACAGATGCAAACTCTATGACAGAGTCAGCGAGCATCAGTGGCAGAGGTCTACTGCTGAGTCAACGGCAGAGGTCTACGGCAGAGTCTACGGCAGAGGTATACGGTTAAGGTCTACGGCAGAGGTCTACAGCAGAGGTCTATGGCAGAGGTCTATGGTCGCACACCTGAAGTTAAGCAGCTCACGAGGTGAAGGACTGGTAAGTGTTATATTCCATAGTAGACTTTAGATGCATCTTAATTGTTATCGCCCACATAGATAAAACATTAAACACCAACATCTAGACATTCACTAAAAAGCCTAAAAATACCACTTAAACCATCGATATATCTACATGTTCGCTTTAGGTGTCCAAACACTTTTATTTAGCATTGCTATATAATAGTATCCAGAGGTTCAAAAACCATTTGTTCTGAAGAAAAAAAGGAGATGTCTAAAGAGTCTGTCCATGTATTAAAAATATCGCTTAACATAAAACCAATCGTTATTTTACTCATTTGATAAAAATAGTACCTTACTCCAGCACATTAAAAACAAATAAATTTATTAACTTATATAAAGAGAATTACATAAATGGTCTTGATTACTAAATTGAACTTTATACTTATGTAACTAATTACGTTATGACGGAAATGAGATGTAAAGTGAACAGGTAGCTTTTACCAAACATAGGTAGGTGATTGTAATAATTCTTGGTTAATTTTTAAATGCTGTCATTAGGCCGATTCCGTACAAACTAACGTTAAAATGTATGTTTAGACAACATGTATCAACATTTCAATAGCTAAGAAAATTAAAAAAAGTAAAGCATTATTCATACAATCATTTAACTGACTGCAGTACGGCAAAATGATATATGTATTGGCATTATGCAATACAAATAATTTTCTTACCGTTTTTTTGCAGTAACTTGTTTGAATATTAACTGCATACAGTAAAAATCTATCTAGTACTGATAATTTTAAATATTACCCTTAAGTGTTAGCTCTTGTATAACAAACAACCTTTAATCAGGAAAATGCAAACCATTGGTTATAAGACACAATGTAAATATAAGCAGTGGATCTTTCGTTTGGATAAAAATAATTACCAGTCCTTTTATTGTGTGTACTGTAACTATATTAAAATGTTTAGTGAAATTATTAAGAGAAAACTTGACAAAATAGCGCAGAATTGGATTACTTGCAAATTAGGAAAAATTAATCACACTGTTAAAATTGATTTTGCTTTTTTCCGCCATCAAACTTTCTATGTTTTTGAAAGTTGTATTCTCTTAGACTTGGTGTCCCATTTGTGCCGTCAGCTGTCTAATAAACTGCAGTTCCATCGTAATACAACAGAGTTTAGCGTATTTTTCTCATTGCCGAACATGAGAGCAGAAATGCTGAGATTCCTTAGAAAGCAGCGGTTACGTTAATAAGCCTGAATAAAACCTACGCAAAACAGACTCAAAGCAGCACAGCGTTCTTGTCACTTGTTATAAGTAAAGTATGGTATTTCACAGTAACTTTGTACTTTTCTAGTGACATTATGTTGAAATGGTGACCATACAAATGTAGGAATTTAGAGATGAGTGTAGGATTAATTTATAGTTTGAATCAAGAACTATAATAAGCATAACTACACCCCAATAGTGATAAACATTTACACTATTGTTTTTGGTGTATGGTAGAGATCACATGTCTGTGAATTTATAACAAAGTAAGGATACACAGTAATTATGCCGTTAGTCATGACAAACATAAGTACGAACCGGAAACACTAAACTGGAAGGTACATCCGACATACAATTATTACGTAGCCACATGTATCGTGGATGTAGTTTGGTCATTACGTTGGAGTGTCAGGTAATTTAGTTGGTGATTATGTGTTGATTAGCAGTTTTAATAATAAGAGTATAAGTTGAATATCAGTAGTTTTTGTGTCATAAAAGAGGCTTTTTTATCTATTCAAAGTATGTTGAACCTCGGTAACAGTAAAAGGAGCTTAGGACTTCAAATGTATCTATTTTATGTCAATCTAAAAGACATCTCCATTAAAACTATTACTTAACATTAAGTATTTTTCAACACAGTGTCAACTTAAAAAAGTCGTAAACAATAGGTATCGCATTACATTCATAGCTAGCAGCAATGTGGAACATTTGAGTACAGATTGCTATAAGAAAACATGTATACAATAGTCTTCTCAACCATAATGGTAGACGGGTTAAAAGACCACCTATTAAAACCTAGAATAAACTATTAATTGTAGCTTAGAACAGGTACATAAATAAATAGAATTTGGTATTTAATTTTTGGGTTCTTGGCTGCTAGAAACATACTTTTACCAGACTCAGGATGGATATAGGGTTATTGAAAATGCCTGATAGCTGGAATTTAATCAATAAAAAACATGTCTCCAAAGGTTAGCTACTGAAGGCAATGATGACGTTTTTGTGAGCGCGGGAGACTACGTTTTTGTGACTGTAAAAGACGATGTTTTTATGATGACTATACTATCTCACATATTATTATGCGCATACAAATTTCTAGATAAATCTACAAGATTTAGCTATCATCGTTGTACTACAGTAATATGTTATTGGTGATCGGTAATTTAAATGTAGGTTTTTTAATTAACTACCGATACATATATAAATATTTGACAGAAAACATGTTAAAATACAGAGCAAGAAAGTGATGTAATTTAAGGACTGTACAATAGTATCTACAGGAAATGAGATAGCAGTATCTTATGACCGTCAAACACACTCAAACTATTTCACCGTCTACACTGACAAAACATTCTATGAACTACATACAGCCTGGAAAGAACTACTGTATTGTGGGGCGTTCAGATTAGTGAATGTCTGTATTATGGGGATTGACATAGCCCTTGGGTTGAGCTTTTTATTTAAATGAAGGATCTTAGTACTGGAATTACATTGAATTGTTTAAATTGTCTTTTTAAATAGTGTAATCTCTGTGACTATACTCATTAAGAAGCATGCATTCATTTTGGATGCAAACTAATTGAGCTCTCTCTCTTCCTAGAATATTCAATTATCTTCATTTTTATGTACAAATAGCTGTGTATGGATGGAATCATGTTGATTTTCTCATAATCGGAACAATCTTTTACATTTTATTGTGCATTTTTCCGAATATGAAGGCTAAACTCTGTGTTCCGGTTAAGCTCAAGTACAATTTGATAAACACAGAATCTCCAATTGGCAACCCACATAATGCATAAAAATTTCATTTATGGTTACCCGTTATCGCCCTTGTGATTAATTAAACATAAGAATTAATTAAACGTAAGAAAAAACGTTTTTTAATCTCTTTTGGGTGTATTTACAAAACATGTTTGGTAACGGTTATGTGTAAACAACATTTAATGTAAAAATATAAGTGACAAAAAATGAATCAATCCACACAGATGTTTATTACTTCATAGATCTCCAAACAGATGAGTATTTCATAAATGGGAAATGTTAAGAGAAACTTGAAAAATAGCGCAGAATTGGATTATTTGCAAAGTAGTGGTATCATATTACAATGGATAGAAATTAAGATACCTAACACAAATTGGTTGGTCAATATTTCGTAAAAATAACCAAAAATTATATAATTTTGAGCAATGTATAGACAAAACTCTAATTTTTAATACATAATCACATAGGATAAAATTATATGTTGTAGCGATTTTAAACTATTTCAAGAGCATCTTTAGATTTTAATATCCTAATAACATGTATTTAATTTTAACAAAAAATCATATTCCCTTTATAATACCAACTTGTTGGTTGTGTCTTACATAGTGTCATCATTCATGTAACATTTGCGGTTTGATACATAGCTTTTTAAATTTTACTTGCTCGCTTGTTTCTCTAGACTACCTTATCTCGGGTTGATCCTTACCAATTTTTATTTCCGGTTGGGGTGATATGTTGATTTTTGGTAAAGTGTTGTATTGTAGTGGTAGTCCTTGATCTCAGAGGTTTACGGGTTCGATCCTTACCAATCACCGATCATTTCTGGTTGAGGTGTTTTTAGTGTAGTATTGTATTATAGCGTGAGTCCTTGATCTCAGAGGTTTACGGGTTCAATCCATACCAAACGTTTCATTTCTGGTTGGGATGATATGTTGATTTTTGGTATAGTGTTGTATTGTAGTGAGAGAAGTGTGAGTCCGTAATCTCAGAGGTATGCGGGTTCGATTAATGCCAAACGTTTCATTTCCGGTTGGGGTGATATATTGGTTTTTGGTAAGGTGTTGTATTATTAGTGGTAGTCCTTGATCTCAGTGGTTTACGGGTTCGATCCTTACCAATCACCGATCATTTCTGGTTGAGGTGTTTTTAGTATGGTATTGTATCATAGTGTGAATCCTTGATCTCAGAGGTTTACGGGTTCAATTCATACCAAACGTTTCATTTCTGGTTGGGGTGATATGTTAATTTTGGTATAGTTTTGTATTGTAATGGGAGTCCTTGATCTCAGAGGTTTATGGGTTCAATCCTTACCAAACGTTTCATTTCCGGTTGGGGTTTTTTTTTTGTATGATGTTGTGTTGTAGTCTCTTGTTTGTGTATGCATGTTTGATCTCAGAGGTTTACGGGTTCGATCCTTACCAATCACCGATAATTTCCGGTTGGGGTGTTTTTAGTATGGTATTGTATCATAGTTTGAGTCCTTGTTCTTAGAGGTTTGCGGGTTCGATCCTTACTAGCTACCATTTGTATTATATCAAGTTGGAGTGATTTTTAGTGTTGTATAGTAGTGTTATGTTTGTATATGAGACTAGGGTTCAAATCTTCTAATTTCCGGTCATGTTAGTATTTTATGTTGTATAATATAAGGAGCTTAACGAGTAATGTAGATCTGTTACATCTGGTATAGTTCTTTAATGGTGGAAATGATGTATTCTTACACCAGTTACATATAATATAGCTTTATATTGGATAGGGTTTGAGACTATCCCCTCATTAAGTGAGGCCAAGTTAAACGTTATACAACCTATCCAGTTTATAATATTATATACCAGTTTATAATATTATATAATATTATATTGGTTGATGTCGTATAACATCCTCTCCTTTATTTATACAGCTTTTTTTGTCAAGTCTATAGATTTAGTTATATAACCCTGCCAAGAAAGTTAACAATCAAGGTTTACAGGCTTTTTAGTCAGGCATGCCAGTGACCTTCACTCATGGTTTACGGGCTGTTTAGTTGGCCGCGCCAGTGACCAATAACATTCACACAAATACAAAGAGGGGCACAGGTTCTATCCAATCTGAACCCCTCAGTGTACACACATTCACACAAGTACAAGGCGTAGCACAGGTTCTTCTAAATCTGAACTACTCAATGTACACACACTCACACCTTGGTCAGGTTACATAAGTATATATCTATAGACTTGTTTTTTTTTACTAGGAGAGTTATGTACAGTGAAAATTACAATTACATTTACAAAGTTATTTACATTTACAATTTACAATACAATTTATGTGGCCCTTTGGACTTTTCTGTAGCCAAAAGGTAGAGTGTCGTATTGACCTTCGTACCTTCTTTTAGGACCAGTTATTTGGAACACTTTGCTCTCAGTGATGGTGACGATGTCTCTGTCTCTAGTCCTTCTGATTCTACTTTCTTCAATTTCAACAGTCTGTTTTGCTTCACTCAAAACCATCTCTTTTAATTTTTCAAAATTTACAACTTTTGATGTTTTAAAGTTAAGGGTGAGGCCCTTGATTTTACATACGGGGATCAAGTTTTGTTGATTGGTTGACCAGACAAGGTATGCGTAAGTTTTAGGCCCCCCAGAGACAAACTCAGTAATATAAGAGCCAGGTCCATACTCTACTAATTCGTCAGTCATTTCACCGAGGTAATCTCCTGTAGACACCCTATAAAGACCGTTTCCAAGTATGTAAACAACACTGTCAGTATCATAATATAATACTTGAGCTCCTAGAGCCTCAAGGTGTTCATAGAGCTTGAGTCTCGCCTGCGAGGTAGTGTAGGCCGCGATACAAACGTTTATGTTACTAAGAGGTTCACCAACCTCCTCTAAATATTCCCATGACACAACCACAACCTCGTCATTAACAATCTGAAGTCTGTTTACTTTAATTTCTGGGCTAGAGAACATTTGAAATAGGGTTTTAGGATCCCTAACAATCGTAGCTTTAGTCTGATTCTCTCTCTGACCAAATTTTCCCCAAAAACTATTTAGCATTAATTTTGCCAAAGATCTCAAACCCCCATTCTTAACAATTTTATCTTTTTCCAACTTAATTCCCTCGTGTCCCAAATACTCTGCAATATACTTATTTTTATCTTCCTCGGTTTTGCACCATTCTGGATAGCCCGAAGCTTCCTGTTTCATCTTAAGAAATTTATTAATAAAATCGGTGAACAAACCCCCATTTTCATAAGTCGCTACCTGGTACTCCCACAACTCATACATATCCAATACAATGTACCCTTTCTCTACTGCCTTTCTGATCTCATCCATAGTCCATGTCCCAACAAGTACCCTACTATCACTGTCATGATAACATTCTCCCTGATACATCATTTCCCCACATGTTCTACACAAAACAAACATCAATTTATCGTTCATTTTTGTAGGGAGTACAGGATGGTAGAGATCACGAGGTGGCAATACTTTACATTTTAACAAACCCTCTACACCCATACCTCTCTCACGACACTCCTTATCTCTTACATAGATGGTTGGATGGCCTATAGGGTACTTCCCATACTTACAAACATAAGAATACAGAGAACAAACATCAACATACTGTATAGTTTCCTCCTCAGCGCATTTATGATAGGATTTCGCATTACCTGTCCTACCTCCAAAGAATGCCTGCCTCGGGTCAAGTGGGAGATTATTCAAGATAGGTAAACTATCCAGATGTTTAAGCTGCAGATCTTTTTTCTGTTTACGAAATTCGCATTCCCACATCTCTACTAGTGCGTGTTCTGTAAACTTTGTGTTTTTAGCCTTAGTTCGCTCATAGCGAAGATGTAGGCTATCAGAAGGGTCCTCTTTCAAAGGAGCGTGACGGTTGTAAGGAAAGCATTTAAGACACCCATGGAAATAACAGCCATGAAATTCATAGATGTTTCTGCCATCAAACCCGTCTACTTTCATTCCATTGACTTTAACTTCTTTACCTCGACCTGCGTGGTCAATCCTAATCCCATTGGTTTCCTCGACCCAAGAAAGCCATTGGAGCGCTATATTTGATTGATTGTCTACTAATCGATAGCCGTTTTTAGGGATAAGTCCGATAGTTTTGGGTTTCAAGAAATTACGGCGGAAAGCTAGATTGCAGGCACTTGCAATGGTAACAGCCTCGAGAAACGGGTCAACATTACACTCTTTTAGGAAAATTGAGCGAAACTTTAGACAGGCTTGAGCCAAGATATCAACATCTGAAATACAGTAGGCTAGGATCTCATTTTTAAAGTTAAACACATATTTACTAGCGATCTGTTCGCTATACCATTTTTCAAAGTCATTGTGAGATTTCTCGAACATAGATTCGGGGCAGTAGTACTTTTTGTCTGGCATAGGGCCTACGTAGTCTTGGTTTGCCAGAGTGTTGAACAAATGGGGAAAATAGCCTTTCTTTTTCTCTGGAGGTAGGTCGAAGGCTTTAGGCAGAGCAGACAAAGCCATAGGGAAGTAGCTAAGTGAGTCAACAAACTTCACATTATCAATTTCCATCAGAATAATCTTAGTTCCCCGCATTACAAGTTCTGGTGTGAATTTTGTTTCTTCCAACAAGTACTTTAGCAAAAATTGAAAGTCAAACCCCTGTCCATTGTGTGCAATTACGCAGACGTTTTTAAACTGTTTCCTTACATACATTACATAATTCATAAACTGATTGATAGGGTCAGAGTCAAACACTCGTGTACGATTTTTACATGATATACAGAATTTTCCCTCAGTACACTGGTAACAAAATTGCTGGGACACACACAAGTTTACTTTATGCAATTTACTTTCAGGGTCAGAGGGCAGGGGCTCATCCTGGCGGGTTTCCAAGTCAAAGAAAATAAAAGCATAATCTTTAGATTTAGGTTTACCCTCATTAGGTTTCATGTAGCATTTATGGTTAGGGTCTTTATATTCTCCACAAGGTTTACAGAATACTTCCCCACACTTGTGAGGCTTGGACCTCTCTTTAAGCGAAACTAGTTTCCCACAATCTAGGCATTTCTTCACATGTTTACACCTATCAGCTTCATGTGCGATAAAACAGCGTTGATTTTTATAAGTCAGATTGCATTTAGGACACACGATTCCCCCATACTCCTCTACACAAGGAGGTGAGATGGTTTGACAACAGGGACAAATGTTTGAGCATCTGTGGGCTCCTTTGCGATCATACGGGACATGACAGGCATCACAAAAGTATTCACATGCAAAAGCTGCTGTCAGACTAGTAATTACATTGTAATGTCCATTATGAAACAACAAGTTGATTTTAAACTTGGGGTTCTCTACACTACCCTCAAAATACACATCACGACCTTTAGCATTGTAGTTGTACACAGTGATTTTGTAGTCTTTAAGCAGATGTTGGAATTTTTCAAGTTCGGGGATGCCTGCACCACCGTCAGGCATCACAACTCTAGCTCTACGTACAAGTTCTTGAGCCCTAACAGTCTGTCTTTTTCTATCATCTTGTCTAACAGCTTTGTATTCAGGATCTTTAGTAACATTAGCTATAGCCACTACAATAGCACGGGGAAGACACAAGTTATCTTTATTATTAATTACAACAACCCCTCTCCTAGCCTTACATTCTTCGTCAAATGTATTATACAATCCTGGTCCTTTGCGGCCACCCAAACCTACAGGGAGATTAACTCGGGTACATTCAACTTGAAACGTGTCTGTGGACTTAATTGATTCAGCATTTGATTGTACAATTCCCCCAAATATTTGCCACAAGACATCCTCATTTACTTCATTTGCAGGGCGAAAAGCAACAAACCCCGGCTCTTTACTTTTTAGGTTAAGTGAACGCAAAGTGAATCCCAATTGATCGCCCTCCTGACAAACTTCTTTCATATCATTAACAATTTGACCAAACCCTTGTCTTAGCCAATCAATCTCACTAGTTTCAGGTGGAGGGTTAGAAAACTTAAAAACAGTATTAATTCCATGAATGCGAAATCTCTTTACATAATTTTCATGTTTATCTAGAATATTTACAGGGACAATTACTTCAACAAAATCTTCTACAACATTTACAGGTTCATTACTATCAACAGATTCATTGGAATCTACTGGAGCAGAGTTACTTACATCCATCATCTTGAAGCACTGGGAGCAAAGTGATGCAATAATGGCAGGGTTGCGATAAGGGTTTATATAGGAACAAGGATGACCACAAATGTGGTTATCAAAGGTGACGTGGTACACAAGAGGAAGTGATAGCTGTTTTTTAGATGATGCAATACCACAAAAGTGGTTATCAAAGGTGGTTATCCGGTTGTGATATGGTACACAGGAAGTGATAGTTGCTATTTTAGATGATGCAATACCACACAGGATGTAGACATTATATTTAATATTATATACTATATATTTATTATATACTAATTATGTTTATTATTTGTTTCAGATGGCTGCCCCTCTCCTCCTCCTCTACTAGCGCTAAGTATTTAGTTGTAGAAATATCAAAATATGTATATAATATAAATAGAAATAATATAAGTTTGTATATATATATATATAAATAAATTCATATTTAGCTTTCACAGTTGTTTTCATTATTCTTTCAACTAAATATCCAACAGGTTTTAAAATTACATAATCTAATAGGGGTAGCAGTCCACCAGCTAAAACAACCAGTAGAAAAATTGGCGGGAAAGCAGATAATACAATACATAAAGCTAGGTTATGTTACATACAAAATCACATAAGCGGCTAACAATAGTTGGCAGCACTAGTGCTGCAGCCTAGTAGAGAATTTATGAACTAATACCTCAACTCAGAGTAATAAATTAATAGATTTGTTTAGGTTAAAAGTGAGGTTATGTTACATATACAAAAAATCAAACCTTCAGAACTCATATACAAACAGTTAACTATACCAACAAAAAAACACCCCAACCAGAAATTATTGGTGATTGGTAAGAGTTGAACCCGTAAACCTCTAAGATTCACGCTACAATACAATGCTATACAAAAACAACCTAAAGTAACTCATTTAGCATAAATTAGATGTAAGTTTAACATAATATATTTGGTGACCTTTACAAAGGCCATTTTTATACTCAATGGTAAACTTAAGCCCTCTTTCAGCTATTTTTAACATCTATTTATTTCACATTTATTATACACAATAGTATATATATATATATTATAAAATATAACATCCAACATTTACCAATTATGATCAACGGTAAGGTTTAAGCATTATACACTATATAAAGTGTTTTTTTTTACAAATCCTACTAGGATAGGATTGAACCCATGAACCTCTCACTATAATACAATTAGTAGTTGGTTAAATTCGAACCCATGAACCTCCAATGATATATTAGTTAGCATTAAACCTCTAGCATAGGTTAGGATTGAACCCGTAATCCTCTAAACTAGGTCACATAAACAGCTGAAATAAACAGCTGTGCGTTAGGATTAAACCCATAAACCTCCCACTATAATACAATACCATTAGTGGTTGGTTAGATTCAAACCCATGAACCTCTAAACTAGATGATCAGCTGAAATAAACAGTTGTGGTTGGTTAAAATTGAACCCGATAACCTCACACTACCCTTTAATAGGTTAGAATTGAACCCTTAGACCTCCAACCAAGACAGGATTGAACCCGTGAACCTCTAGAATAGGCTAGGATTAAACCCATAGACCTCTAAATGATAGGTTAGGATTGAACCCATGAACCTCTAGCATAGATTAAGATTAAATAACCAGAAATGATATATTTTATATTAGGTTAGATTTGAACCCGTGAACCATGTTAAAATCAAACTTCCAATACACACCCTGCATATAGGTACAAAGTAAGGTGTCAATTTCCCACCCAATATATAAGTTAAGGTGTCATTTACCACTATAAACTCTATACCCATAACTGCTGTTGTAGCTCAACCAGCTAACGCGTACAACTATTATTCAAAAGACCCGAGTTCGGTCCTCGGTCAGGCCAACACTTTTTATCCATAATTTAATATTTAATTTAATAATTTATTTAATACAAACACCTACTGACGTCACGTGATCAGCTGATCATGCGCATTCGAGATAAACAGCTGAGAGTACCCTATCTACACCTAGATCATCTCAAGGTCAATTTCTGCCCATTCCCCGCGACGTCTACTCATAGGGTAGGTATCCGTTCAAGAGAAATAAAAATAAATTATTTAATATATTTACACTACATTATTTTAACAAACTTCCCACACAAAGATTTATCAGCTGTTGCATACTACTATAATAAATATTACCAGTCACCTGATTATTAGTTTTTAGTCCCTTAACTAGTGGGTTTATACTATTTTATATAAATAAATAAAAACATTAATCCTTGTGTAATATCTTTCAGTCTATGAATAACCCGGCATTTATCCCACCTGCAGTTGCAGCTGGTAGAATTTCTACGCTAAGAACCGAGCTCCTAGCTATAGTTAGCTTGGCTGGAAGTACACTTGAGGGATATTCCTATGCTTGTGGGCTGCAACCTACAGCAATATCCGCTCTATGGGAAGACCTCCGCAGCACTTTGGAGGGTGTACTGAGGCAAGCTACTAACCAGAGTGATGCCATGGTAACGGAAAGAACGCCGCGGCTTTCGGACCCTCCAATCAACTCGGCAGCATGACAGATATGCTTGGAATGTGCACCAACTGTCGCATTACAACCGTGTGGTCACACACTGTGCCCCAATTGTGCCTACAGGGTATACAGGTGCCCCTTTTGTAGGGATTATATAGCCGATAGATTAAATATATATTTTTCAGAATAAACCTAGTGTTTTTATTTAACCTCAAAAAACCCTTAAAATTTTAAGGATACTACATCAATTGTTAAAAGTACTTATTGTTAAAACACTTGTGTTATAATACACATTCTAAGCAGTATTGATTTTAATAAATAGTTACTTATAGATACTTACCCATAGTAGAAGCTGTAGCACTAACAGAACTAGACACGATCTCACAGCGGGAACACAACAGCATAGTGTCAGAGTACAATATAAGGTTATATAATCAGCTATTAGTGATCGGCAAAACACTAGCTTGAGGTTACATACAAGGTCATATAACGAGCTAAGCTTTAACAGTAATTAGTAAGACGTTGGAGCTGCATTCTAGCGGAGAATTTGTAAACTAATAAAATTAAAGCAATACGTTGTTGTAATCCATTATCAAGTTTATGTTTTATACCATCAGCACTAGCGCTCCAGTGTAATAAACTTGTTTTGATTGAGGTTACAATATAAGGTCTTGTAATTGGCTGAGATTAGTAAGATTCACTGCTACATGATAGATAATTTGTAAACTAAAGAGATTCAAACAGTACATTGGTATAATCCATTATAGTGATTCCTATATCAAGTTAATCATTACTATAAACTTGTTATTTTAAATTAATGAACTTGTTTAGCTTGAAGTTACTTATACAAGAGGTCACATGGTCAGTAGTTAATAAGACACTGCTACCTGGTAGAGAATTTGTAAACTATAACAACTTAGATAAAACATTTATACAAAATATATTAAATACCGTCGACACTTAGTAATAAATTAATAGACTTGTTTGGCTTGAGTTTATGTTACATTTACAAAGTCACGTGATCGGCTAAGTATCAATTCCTTGAACCTCCCCACAGCCTCCCCTGCCACCCATGTTTGGTGATTGGTAGGGATCAAACCCATGAACCTCCGGAACTCATATACAAACGGTTAACTATACCATACCATATCACCCCAACCTAACATTTAGTAAGGATTGAAACCATGAACCTCTAAAACTCCCACTATGCCAAAAACACATTTTTTCACATACTTCAAAACACATAACATCCAACATTTGACAGTATTTACCATTTCTGTTCAACAGCAAGGTTCTGCTTAAGCATTATACACTACAACATATATAATTTTTACACACCCTATAACATTTAGTATAGATCAAACCTATAAACCTTCAAGCAGAAGTGGTTGGCATGAATTGAATCCATAAACCTCTCGGGTCGAACGGGATCGAACCCATAGACCTCCAACCGGAAATGATTGGCGTGGATCGAACCCATGAATCTCACACTACCGGAAATGATAATTAGAATCGAACCCATAGACCTCCAACCAAAAATGATTGGCGTGGATCAAACCAGTGAATCTCACACTACCGGAAATGATAAGTAGAATCGAACTCATAGACCTCCAACCAAGTTAATATTTTCACACCCTATATAAGTACATATGTAAGTTAAGGTAAGGTGTCATTTACCACTATAAAACCTATACCTATAACTAGTGCCGTAGCTCAACAGCTTACACTTCCAAATACCATCCAAAAGACCCGGGTTCCATCCTCAGTCAAACCAACACTTTTTATCCACAAAACACCTACATAATCAACTGAAATCACGTGATTAGCTAATCAGCTGTGGTTAGATAGCTATTAAGGCCGCCATCTTGGTTCTAGATCGCTGCAACGTCTACTAATATGACGTATAAACAATCAACTGAATGATAATTGTTCCCAACATTTCATCAAAAAATAAACAAATAAAGATAGGCTACTAAATAATGAAATGTTTACAGTTAATTAAAAACAGAAATAATAAAATCAATCATTGAATTTCAAAAATCGGCCAGGGGGTAAAATTCAGGGTGGTAAAAATCTGGGGGTAAGAATCCAGGGGTAAAATTCCGGGGGGTAAAAATCCGGGGGTAAAATTCCGGGTGTAAAATTCCGGGGGGTAAAAATCCGGGGGTAAAATTCCGGGTGTAAAAATCCGGGGGTAAAAATACGGCCCGTACGTCTTCAGTTGTCTAATGCTAGTTATATGGACAGGGGGTAAAATTCCGGGTCTTATCGCTAATCTAATTAATCACGCTCTGGCTATTTTCATTAGACTTCCAAATCCGCGGGGGTAAAATTCCGGCCGCGAACATACTTTCAGCCACTCAGGTTACTACGTCATAGTGACGTCAGCTTTGCCCAGGGGGTAAAATTCCAGGGGGATAAAATTCCGGCGACCCGGAATAGTCAATCTATGATAGGCTGAAGAAGGACACGTGACACCACCATCATGAAAGGGCATTTTTAAAGGGTCCCAAGTGAGCCTCTTATTGGCTAAAGAGTCATCACGTGACATCACCATTTATAGCTTAGAGGGAATTGTCACCCTCTGATTGGCTAGTAAGACATCGCATGATACTACGAGTACAATGGTACACTTTTTTAAGAGGTTTAAGAGGTTTTTTAAGAGGTATTTAAGAGGTTGGCGACCTCTTTTAACCTTACATTTACCCGTCCACGTAGACTAACCGCCCGTGCGTGAAACGTTTACAGCAAAGCAAGGAGTGAGCCAGTACAGTACAAAGGTGAACTGTACTGATAAATTTTAGTGGCAGTGACCCCAGGATCCGAACCCACGACATCGCAGCCTTGGGCCCGAAGTCCGCGACGCTACCGACTGAGCCACCGACTTCCGAAATCAAACACTACTAAAATTTACACTAGCTACAACATACATAAAGCACCAACACATCACAGCACTGCACTCTGGTGAGCAAAAATTGTATCTACAGTGCTGTAATCTGGTGGCAAAAGGTCCTAGTAGCTAAAACTAGGCTACGGCTATTCTATTATACCATCTCAGATTCTTGCTCACCTAACTGACGTAATAGCTCAATAGCTAACACTCCCAGCTTACATGCAGGAGACCCAGGCTCGATTTCCGACTACTCCTAAAAACCTTTTATCACACTACCAAAGCCACACCTAATTAGTCAATACCATGATAACAAGCGTATCTTAACCACCGAGGTCACACCTAATTAGTCAAAACCATGATAACAAGCTTATCTTGACCCCAAGGTCACCACCAACGGAAACCGGAGTTTTGCCAACGGGTGTCAGGTGGATGGGGGGATGCCTTCGGCCACCTATTGGTGCGGAGATTTGCAAACGGTGGTGGTGGGAGAAAGAGTGTGAGGGAGGGAGGGAGAGCAATTGTCAGGGTTGTCTAAGCTTGGCGTTGGCAGTTATGCGCTTGGTGCAGTGGGTTAGGTTAAGTTAGGTTAGGTTAGGTTAGGTTAGGTTAGGTTAAAAGTTCAATACATTTCCTTTCACAGTCAGAGGTGCATAACTGCATTACTTTGAACACAGTCAGTATCCTGCCTGGTTTGTCCACCCCTAGCGGAAGCAACCCTCACGGTCACGTGTAATCTCTCTCTCTCCTCCTCCTCCTCTTGCGCAACCCACAACCGATGGCAAAACTCCGCAGTATGAGGAATTCTCGGATGGGGACCCTTTCTACCTGATACCCGTTGGCAAAACTCCTACACTCACCACCAAGTAGATAACAAGCTTATCTTGACCCCCCAAGGTCAATGACCGAGTTCAAGGTCATTTTGTCCTTAACTCCCATGGGGTCTACTTACAAATATGTTTTACAACTGATGTTGAAAAAATGTAGGGAAATATAACTACAACACTACAGATTTTTTCCGTTTGCATTTATTTTATATTGATAAATAAATAAATAAATTGAAAATAAATGTTGCTTAAAGTACTGTAAAATGAAGAAATAAAGTGTACATTTTCAGCTGAATGTTGTTTTGAGGGCATAAATTAACTTTCGAAAATGCTGCAAAATTTTTATGGGTGTTGATGATACGGATAATATAATACGATATATGTATGTAAGTATATAGTACATTGTTTTGTATATATATATATTATCCGTATCATCAACACCCATAAAAATTTTGCAGCATTTTCGAAAGTTAATTTATGCCCTCAAAACAACATTCAGCTGAAAATGTACACTTTATTTCTTCATTTTACAGTACTTTAAGCAACATTTATTTTGGATATAAATGTATTTTCATATCGACATCCAATACGTATATTTAATACGTTGGTCATACCTTAATCCAGAATATTTATTAATTATATACATTGCTTGTACATGGTAAACCAAACAAATGAAACTGCTAGAAACACAATCCAAAAACCAATCAAAAAAGTTTATGGCCTTCCCCAGCTTTATTTAAGGTTGGACAGAGAGGGAAAAGGGTATGAAAGAAGTGGGCAAAGGAAGATCCTTTAGAAAATGATTTACTACTATTTCAAGTTTTTGACATACTGAGAAATACCTCAAACATACACCACGAACACAGCACTACAAACGAATCCCAACCGACCACAGAAGTGGGGCACTTGGCTCTAATACTTGTCCGCCCTAAGAAAAAGGCCGCTGTGGCTTTAGACAGCCTTGGCCGGGAACACAACGATCGCCTGGCTCAAGTGAAGGAGAAGGAGTTCATTGAAAAAGAATCCTTAAAGATAATAAGAAAAGTGCTCCCGAGTTGGAATTTATTAAATACACTGAATACCTGCCTACAGCAAAACAACCCTTTCAATTGTGTTGTCTTCATATGTTTATTTGCAGACTTTGCAGATGTGTATTGCACCCAGAGAAAGCCTTTACAAGTGCTGAGGGAGACACCTTGGAGGAAATCCGTCGGCTCTCGGCGCGAAAACTTAAATAGTCAACAAACCCTCGGGGCCCAGTGAAAAAGCTCCACAAATCTCCACGGTTGATTTTAAAGAAATTAAGCACACTCATAGGGTGGAAGCGTTCTCCCTTAAAACACGACTGATTTGCAAAAAGGCTTCATCGGCTACCCGAAGATGAGATCAACGTCAAAATCCCGGCATTGTATCACCCCTCATCGGGTCTATAGACCAAACTCTCCACCATGATGTTCAGTAATCGTGAGGGATATTACGATCCTTGGAGGAAATCCGTCGGCTCTCGGCGCGAAAACTTAAATAGTCAACAAACCCTCGGGGCCCAGTGAAAAAGCTCCACAAATCTCCACGGTTGATTTTAAAGAAATTAAGCACACTCATAGGGTGGAAGCGTTCTCCCTTAAAACACGACTGATTTGCAAAAAGCCTTCATCGGCTACCCGAAGATGAGATCAACGTCAAAATCCCGGCATTGTATCACCCCTCATCGGGTCTATAGACCAAACTCTCCACCATGATGTTCAGTAATCGTGAGGGATATTACATCCAGTCGGGTGATAAACCAAGGCCCCACTATAAAAACAGGCTTTGCTGCAGGATCCATGACGTCACACTAGTGGATAGATTTCAATGTTTTTTTAACCATCTGCCACAGAGCCCAGTGTCACCTACGAGGTCAGGTCCAGGCAGGCCTGGTTGAGGAGAAGAGGCGATGACGCCACCTTTGCTGCGATGCAGAAACAAGGAGCGATGTGGCCTCGACGACGACGACTGGTATACTGCCCTACGCTGCACATGCATGGCCTGGAGCACATAAATACGGGGCCATTACAGCCCACAGGTCAGTCAAGCTGGAGCAGCTGATCTGGACACATCGACCAGAGTGGTTCACAAAGTGGTAAGTATCCTACGATTTGCCCATCCTTCTAGAACAGTCTAAACACGACACCCGCACTGCTTGAGCAATCCAACCACAATCCCGTTTTGCTAGAGCAATCCGAGCACGACTCCGTTCTGCTAGAGCAATCCCGAGCACGACCTCGTCCTGCTTGAGCAATCCAACTACAATCCCGTTTTGCTAGAGCAATCCAAGCACGACTCCGTTCTGCTAGAGCAATCCGAGCACGACCTCGTCCTGCTAGAGCAATCCGAGCATGACCCCGTCCTGCTAGAGCAATCCGAGCACGACCCCCGTCCTGCTAGAGCAATCCGAGCACGACCCTCGTCCTGCTAGAGCAATCCGAGCACGACCCCGTCCTGCTGGAGCATTGAAAGAATGGCATCCGTCCTACTAGAGCATTACGAGCACTACCCCGTCCTACTAGAGCATTACGAGCACTACCCCGTCCTACTAGAGCATTACGAGCACTACCCCGTCCTACTAGAGCATTACGAGCACTACCCCGTCCTACTAGAGCATTACGAGCACTACCCCGTCCTACTAGAGCATTACGAGCACTACCCCGTCCTACTACAACCAACGAAAACGAAACACGGCTTCCGACCTGCTAGAGTAATCCAAATACGACCCCCATCCTGCTAGAGCAATCCGAGCATGACCTCGTCCTGCTTGAGCAATCCAACCACAATCCCGTTTTGCTAGAGCAATCCGAGCCCGACTCCGTTCTGCTAGAGCAATCCGAGCCCGACTCCGTTCTGCTAGAGCAATCCGAGCCCGACTCCGTTCTGCTAGAGCAATCCGAGCACGACCTCGTCCTGCTAGAGCAATCCAACCACAATCCCGTTTTGCTAGAGCAATCCAAGCACGACTCCGTTCTGCTAGAGCAATCCGAGCACGACCTCGTCCTGCTAGAGCAATCCGAGCACGACTCCGTTCTGCTAGAGCAATCCGAGCACGACCTCGTCCTGCTTGAGCAATCCAACCACAATCCCGTTTTGCTAGAGCAATCCGAGCACGACCCCGTCCTGCTGGAGCATTCCAAGAATGGCATCCGTCCTACTAGAGCATTACGAGCACTACCCCGTCCTACTAGAGCATTACGAGCACTACCCCGTCCTACTACAACCAATGAAAACGAAACACGGCTTCCGACCTGCTAGAGTAATCCAAATACGACCCCCATCCTGCTAGAGCAATCCAAGCACGATACCCGTACTGCTAGAACAATCCGAGCACGATATCCGTCCTGCTAGAGCAATCCAAGCACGGCTTCTGTCCTGCTAGAGCAATCCAAGCACGACACCCGTCCTGCTAGAATAATCCGAGCAAGACCTCCGTCCTGCTAGAGCAATCCGAGCACGACCACCGTCCTGCTAGGACAATCCGAGCACGACCCCCGTCCTGATAGAGCAATCCAAGAATGACATACGTCCTGCTAGAGCAATCCGAGCACGACCACCGTCCTGCTAGGACAATCCGAGCACGACCACCGTCCTGCTAGGACAATCCGAGCACGACTACCGTCCTGCTAGGACAATCCGAGCACGACCACCATCCTGCTAGGACAATCCGAGCACAACCACCGTCCTGCTAGAACAATCCGAGCACGACCACCGTCCTGCTAGGACAATCCGAGCACGACCACCGTCCTGATAGAGCAATCCAATAATGACATACGTCCTGCTAGAGCAATACGAGTACTACCCCGTCCTACTAGTGCAATCGAAGCACGGCTTCCGACCTGCTAGAATAATCCAAACACGACCCCCGTCCTGCTAGAGCAATCCAAGCAAGTAGGATAACACAGGATATTAACTGTAAACTGGAATATAGTAAAGCTAAGAAACTGCACAATCAACTTGTAGCAAACAGCAAGAAAAAGTTTTTTAACAACAAAATAGTTAATTCATCAAATAAAGTAAAGAATCCTGAAAAATAGTACATAGCCTAACAAAGGAAGTTGTAACTCATGATTGTTGTTTTTAGCAATACTTGTTTTTAGCCTAGCGATTTGTTTCAAATGTCTAGGTAATGTTAACTAATCAAACCACTGAAGCTGAATGGTTCAACCTATTTAAAATAATTATGTTAATACTGTAGTACTTAAGAAAAGGCAATTATAGGTTTTAAGTAAACAAAGTCATTTTTATCTGTAATTATTTAACTTATTCTCAATTTTGCTCTTGACCAAGTTGAAATGATAAGTTGCTATATATGAGATAATCATTTTATAGTTGTTATAGGAGAAGAGTTATTTTATAGTTATCTATTGTAAAAAAGGGGATTGACCCTGTACCAAAGTTGATAATCTAAGCAGACATGTGCTGGTCTCTTATTCATCTTTACTATAAATCATATGATTATATAAAACCATATGTTATATTAGAGAGTTTGTAAACAATAGTATTGTAGTTGAATGTTGTAATCCATTGACACAATAAATACTTTATTAATTATCACTGTATTGATCTCGAGAATAACTCACGTTCAGGTTACACTTAGTCAACCAGTTGGTGTGAACAGAGTTGAACAGTAGTATGAGCATCATTTTCAAATCCCTTTCCCAGCTGACGTGAGCTACAGCTAGGCAATGACCGGAAGGCTGATTTCTGAGAAACAACTATAACCTATAAGCCACACAACCTTTCGGTAATCAGCCAATGAGAAGGTCTAATGAAGAAGATGGAGGGTCGATGAGTCTTGGAGTCGGAAGACCTAGGAGGAAAAATCGAGGAGATAACCGCGGGCTGGAAAGAAGATCGAAGTGCGTGTGCTTCAAGGGACCATTGGTTGTATGTAAGTATAAAACTAAATTTATAAAGATGTAAAAACTCCAGTCATATAATTTGTTATTAACTCAATCTTTTAATTTTTATACTTTTTCTTGTAACTTAACTTTGTAAATCTTTTTCTTACTATTGCTGCTCTTAGTTTTTTCTGGTCCTTTTTGGTGTTGTCTCCCTTTGTTACTTCTTTTGTTTTTTAAATTTATTTCTTTTATTACACGTTTAGTCACACCTGTAGCAGTCTTATGTCTCTTATACCCCTTTATCTCTCTAGAACAGCTAAGCGAGTGTTACTTTAAGAGACTTTATTTTAGGATAGACATGATACTCACATCGTGGAGGCAACCGTAAGGCAGAGACTGTCTTTTCATCCCTACCTTAACGATAACGATCCTACATTTATTTTAATTCATTTTCTTTAAAACAAATTATATGACTCGAGAATTATTTTAGTTTATTTTATAGTCAGTTAAGTTGTATAGGAACTTGGGGCAAAAGTGCGCACTTAAAGTTGAACCCTCCAAAAAAAGGGTAATTAACAATAGTTACAAAATTGACGAGTTCGTGCCCTACTCGTTGACTTTACAGCAGGCTTTCTATGCCTGGCTGGAAACCGGGTCAGCAAAGCCAGTTGTGCTATCAATCCTCCTCCGTTATGATGCCAAGCTGAAATCGGAATTAGTTTACGCGAATCGCTTATTTAAAGCTGTTACAAATATCGACGTTAAACGACATACAACAAAATACACCCAGGTTGCCTCAGCGGCAACAAAACGATACTGGGATGGAACGAGTTAATAGTGATTAAAATATCGACGTTAAACAAAACAAAACACAACACAACTTCGTCGAGCAACTGCTCAAATGTTTCAACTTGATCAGTGTGCGGCGTCCCATTGAAATACATGGGGAGCTCGTACCTAGCGAAACATTTTGCCTCGCAACACTTGCTTCAGGTGAAATGCTGGAGCTGGATCAGTGTGCGGGCCGGCCCTACCAACCACGACACGTCAGCTGTCGCCTCGCCTCGCCTCATTCGAGCGCTCGCCATTCGCCATCGCAGTTGTGTATCGGTTTTTGTGTTGTCGTGTTGTCAACGCAGTTGTGAATTGGAAAGACATGTTTTCAGTTTTTCGAACGAGTTTGCATGTTCTTCGTCCCATCTCCAAGGTTCATTCTTCTTAGTTAGTTTGGTTAGAGGTGCTGAAAGTTTAGAGAAATCTTTTACAAAACGCCTGTACCAAGAAGCCAAGCCTAAAAAGCTCCGTAAATGCTTCACTGTTTTAGGTCGGGGGAACTCCATTATTGATTTGACTTTTTCGGGATCAGTTTGAATTCCCTCGGAGTTAACAATGTGGCCCAAGTACTTAAGCTCCGTTTTACAAAATTGACACTTCTCTGGGTTAAGTTTTAAGTTTGCTTTACGTAGACGAGTGAATAACTCTTGAAGAAGATCTAAGTGTTCAGTGAATGATTTGGAGATCAAAACTAGATCATCAAGGTATGCGAAGGCTCGTGGTTCTAGTTCCGGTCCGATAACTTTATCAAGAAGGCGTTGGAAAGTGGCTGGTGCCGAATGTAGTCCAAATGGCATTACAGTAAACTGGTATAAGCCACGTCCGGGTATCGTAAAGGCAGTGATAGGTCGGCTTTCTTTAGATAATGGCACTTGCCAGTATCCTTGTTTCAGATCAATGGTGCTGATGAAAGTCGCGTCCTTCAACTTATCTAAAATGTATTTGATTCGGGGTAAGGGGTAGGCATCTCGCTCAGTGACACCATTTACTCGTCGAAAATCTATACAAAATCTGTATTTTCCTTCCCTCAAGAATGTTCTAAGGGCACTTGAGCGTACAACTGTGGGCGGCCCCTGGCCCTTACTTACTTACTTACTCCCAGGGCTATGCATATCTAAGAAGATATTTGGCCGCACCAACAAAGCCTCTCCATCTTGCTCTATCCTCTGCATCCTCCTCAGTTGCTCCTAGTTGCTCCATGTCTTTCTTTACTTGGCTCCACCATTTTTGTTTTGGCCTTCCTCTCGGTCGTCTTCCTTCGGGATTTCTTAGTAAAACTAATTTTAACTTATTTTGCTCCTCTCTTCGTAAAACATGTCCAGCCCATCTAACTCTTCTACACTTAAATTCACACACCACATCTGGATCTCTGTAGAGTTCTCTCAGTTCTCTGTTGTGTATCTTCCTCCATTCACCACCTTCATAAATTGGTCCATAAATTTTTCTTAAAATCTTATTTTCGAATGTGATTAACTTCTTTTCTTCTTTTTTATTTGGTTTCCATGTTTCAGCTCCGTATAATAAAACTGGGCTGATTATTGTCTTATAAATTCTAACTTTGGTGTTTTTAGAGAGTAACATAGAGGACATCAGTCTGTTGCAAGCGTAGAAACATCTGTTTGCCAGATTTAGTCTATTTTGAATTTCTATTTCTTCTTTGTTTTCCCTGGATAAGATAACCCCTAAGTACTTAAAATGTTCTACTTTTTCAAATGTATGGTCATCTACCTGCAGTGGGTCTTGGGCTATACCTTGATTTCTTGAAAATTGCATATATTTGGTTTTCCCATCATTTACTTTTAATCCTAATTGTCCTGTTTTGTCCATAAATATTTTTGTTAGTTGGCGTAGGTCCTCTAAAGTTTCTGCAAAAATGACGACATCGTCTGCAAACGCTAATATGCTAATTCTGGAGCCAATTGAAATTCCCTTATCTATTGTTGTCACTTATGCCCCTGGCCCTGCTGATCATAATTGTGCGGATGTTCTTGAGGCTGGTCAGAAGAAGGTATTCTGTAGTGCAAGCGTTACTTTCATTGTTCTGTCCGAGGTGAGCAGATAGGTAGTCAATATCACGGCAGATCGTGTTCCAGGTATGCGAGTACGGATGAAAGTAACCGTTACTCAACATGTCACTCTGTAATGGGAGCATGAAATCTCTGAAGGCCTCGTAGAATACCTCGATCAAAGCAGCATCAGAGTATCCGGAGCAATTACAGATTGAAAAGCAATGTACTGCCGAGATGACTTCTGGGTTGTACTCGCACATAAGTATGGCGTGACTTTTGATCATTGCATCCTCGATTCTTGCCCTATCCATCGGAGATCCAATGGCTATATCATGGTGGAGCTCTGCACCATAAGGGTTCTTTATGGACAGCAAGAATTCATTTTGAACGGCAGGTTTATCCGAACGAGTCAAAATGCCTTGGAAGTACCTAATGCGAGGTTCATGGGTATTGAAAATGACGGGAACAAGAGACTGCCCCATGATAGCACAGTGTAACAACCGAAACACAACACAACTGCGTCGACAACACGACAACACAACAACCGATACACAACTGCGATGGCGAATGGCGAGCGCTCGAATGAGGCGAGGCGAGGCGACAGCTGACGTGACGTGGTTGGTAGGGCCGGCCCGCACACTGATCCAGCTCCAGCATTTCACCTGAAGCAAGTGTTGCGAGGCAAAATGTTTCGCTAAGTACGAGCTCCTCATGTATTTCAATGGTACGCCGCACACTGATCAAGTTGAAACATTTGAGCAGTTGCTCGACGAAGTTGTGTTGTGTTTTGTTTTGTTTAACGTCGATATTTTAATCACTATTAACTCGTTTCGGTTGTTACACTGTGCTATCATGGGGCAGTCTCTTGTTCCCGTCATTTTCAATACCCATGAACCTCGCATTAGGTACTTCCAAGGCATTTTGACTCGTTCGGATAAACCTGCCGTTCAAAATGAATTCTTGCTGTCCATAGAGAACCCTTATGGTGCAGAGCTCCACCATGATATAGCCATTGGATCTCCGATGGATAGAGCAAGAATCAAGGATGCAATGATCAAAAGTCACGCCATACTTATGTGCGAGTACAACCCAGAAGTCATCTCGGCAGTACATTGCTTTTCAATCTGTAATTGCTCCGGATACTCTGATGCTGCTTTGATCGAGGTATTCTACGAGGCCTTCAGAGATTTCATGCTCCCATTACAGAGTGACATGTTGAGTAACGGTTACTTTCATCCGTACTCGCATACCTGGAACACGATTTGCCGTGATATTGACTACCTATCTGCTCACCTCGGACAGAACAATGAAAGTAACGCTTGCACTACAGAATACCTTCTTCTGACCAGCCTCAAGAACATCCGCACCATTATGATCAGCAGGGCACCAGGGTGACACCATTTACTCGTCGAAAATCTATACAAAATCTGTATTTTCCTTCCCTCAAGAATGTTCTTAGGGCACTTGAGCTTACATCTGTGGGCTGCCCCTGGCCCTGCTGATCATAATGGTGCGGATGTTCTTGAGGCTGGTCAGAAGAAGGTATTCTGTAGTGCAAGCGTTACTTTCATTGTTCTGTCCGAGGTGAGCAGATAGGTAGTCAATACCACGGCAGATCGTGTTCCAGGTATGCGAGTACGGATGAAAGTAACCGTTACTCAACATGTCACTCTGTAATGGGAGCATGAAATCTCTGAAGGCCTCGTAGAATACCTTGATCAAAGCAGCATCAGAGTATCCGGAGCAATTACAGATTGAAAAGCAATGTACTGCCGAGATGACTTCTGGGTTGTACTCGCACATAAGTATGGCGTGACTTTTGATCATTGCATCCTCGATTCTTGCCCTATCCATCGGAGATCCAATGGCTATATCATGGTGGAGCTCTGCACCATAAGGGTTCTCTATGGACAGCAAGAATTCATTTTGAACGGCAGGTTTATCCGAACGAGTCAAAATGCCTTGGAAGTACCTAATGTGAGGTTCATGGGTATTGAAAATGACGGGAACAAGAGACTGCCCCATGATAGCACAGTGTAACAACCGAAACACAACACAACTGCGTCGATAACACGACAACACAACAACCGATACACAACTGCGATGGCGAATGGCGAGCGCTCGAATGAGGCGAGGCGAGGCGACAGCTGACGTGACGTGGTTGGTAGGGCCGGCCCGCACACTGATCCAGCTCCAGCATTTCACCTGAAGCAAGTGTTGCGAGGCAAAATGTTTCGCTAAGTACGAGCTCCCCATGTATTTCAATGGTACGCCGCACACTGATCAAGTTGAAACATTTGAGCAGTTGCTCGACGAAGTTGTGTTGTGTTTTGTTTTGTTTAACGTCGATATTTTAATCACTATTAACTCGTTTCGGTTGTTACACTGTGCTATCATGGGGCAGTCTCTTGTTCCCGTCATTTTCAATACCCATGAACCTCGCATTAGGTACTTCCAAGGCATTTTGACTCGTTCGGATAAACCTGCCGTTCAAAATGAATTCTTGCTGTCCATAGAGAACCCTTATGGTGCAGAGCTTCACCATGATATAGAAATTGGATCTCTGATGGATAGGGCAAGAATCAAGGATGCAATGATCAAAAGTCACGCCATACTTATGTGCGAGTACAACCCAGAAGTCATCTTGGCAGTACATTGCTTTTCAATCTGTAATTGCTCCGGATACTCTGATGCTGCTTTGATCGAGGTATTCTACGAGGCCTTCAGAGATTTCATGCTCCCATTACAGAGTGACATGTTGAGTAACGGTTACTTTCATCCGCACTCGCATACCTGGAACACGATCTGCCGTGATATTGACTACCTATCTGCTCACCTCGGACAGAACAATGAAAGTAACGCTTGCACTACAGAATACCTTCTTCTGACCAGCCTCAAGAACATCCGCACCATTATGATCAGCAGGGCACCAGGGTGACACCATTTACTCGTCGAAAATCTATACAAAATCCGTATTTTCTTTCCCTCAAGAATGTTCTTAGGGCACTTGAGCGTACAACTGTGGGCTGCCCCTGGCCCTGCTGATCATAATGGTGCGGATGTTCTTGAGGCTGGTCAGAAGAAGGTATTCTGTAGTGCAAGCGTTACTTTCATTGTTCTGTCCGAGGTGAGCAGATAGGTAGTCAATATCACGGCAGATCGTGTTCCAGGTATGCGAGTACGGATAAAAGTAACCGTTACTCAACATGTCACTCTGTAATGGGAGCATGAAATCTCTGAAGGCCTCGTAGAATACCTCGATCAAAGCAGCATCAGAGTATCCGGAGCAATTACAGATTGAAAAGCAATGTACTGCCGAGATGACTTCTGGGTTGTACTCGCACATAAGTATGGCGTGACTTTTGATCATTGCATCCTTGATTCTTGCCCTATCCATCGGAGATCCAATTTCTATATCATGGTGAAGCTCTGCACCATAAGGGTTCTCTATGGACAGCAAGAATTCATTTTGAACGGCAGGTTTATCCGAACGAGTCAAAATGCCTTGGAAGTACCTAATGCGAGGTTCATGGGTATTGAAAATGACGGGAACAAGAGACTGCCCCATGATAGCACAGTGTAACAACCGAAACGAGTTAATAGTGATTAAAATATCGACGTTAAACAAAACAAAACACAACACAACTTCGTCGAGCAACTGCTCAAATGTTTCAACTTGATCAGTGTGCGGCGTACCATTGAAATACATGGGGAGCTCGTACTTAGCGAAACATTTTGCCTCGCAACACTTGCTTCAGGTGAAATGCTGGAGCTGGATCAGTGTGCGGGCCGGCCCTACCAACCACGTCACGTCAGCTGTCGCCTCGCCTCGCCTCATTCGAGCGCTCGCCATTCGCCATCGCAGTTGTGTATCGGTTGTTGTGTTGTCGTGTTGTCGACGCAGTTGTGTTGTGTTTCGGTTGTTACACTGTGCTATCATGGGGCAGTCTCTTGTTCCCGTCATTTTCAATACCCATGAACCTCACATTAGGTACTTCCAAGGCATTTTGACTCGTTCAGATAAACCTGCCGTTCAAAATGAATTCTTGCTGTCCATAGAGAACCCTTATGGTGCAGAGCTCCACCATGATATAGCCATTGGATCTCCGATGGATAGGGCAAGAATCGAGGATGCAATGATCAAAAGTCACGCCATACTTATGTGCGAGTACAACCCAGAAGTCATCTCGGCAGTACATTGCTTTTCAATCTGTAATTGCTCCGGATACTCTGATGCTGCTTTGATCGAGGTATTCTACGAGGCCTTCAGAGATTTCATGCTCCCATTACAGAGTGACATGTTGAGTAACGGTTACTTTCATCCGTACTCGCATACCTGGAACACGATCTGCCGTGATATTGACTACCTATCTGCTCACCTCGGACAGAACAATGAAAGTAACGCTTGCACTACAGAATACCTTCTTCTGACCAGCCTCAAGAACATCCGCACAATTATGATCAGCAGGGCCAGGGGCAGCCCACAGTTGTACGCTCAAGTGCCCAAGGAAAATACAGATTTTGTATAGATTTTCGACGAGTAAATGGTGTCACTGAGCGAGATGCCTACCCCTTACCCCGAATCAATTACATTTTAGAGAAGTTGAAGGACGCGACTTTCATCAGCACCATTGATCTGAAACAAGGATACTGGCAAGTGTCATTATCTAAAGAAAGCCGACCTATCACTGCCTTTACGATACCCGGACGTGGCTTATACCAGTTTACTGTAATGTCATTTGGACTACATTCGGCACCAGCCACTTTCCAACGCCTTCTTGATAAAGTTATCGGACCGGAACTAGAACCACGAGCCTTCGCATACCTTGATGATCTAGTTTTGATTTTCAAATCATTCACTGAACACTTAGATCTTCTTCAAGAGGTATTCACTCGTCTACGTAAAGCAAACTTAAAACTTAACCCAGAGAAGTGTCAATTTTGTAAAACGGAGCTTAAGTACTTGGGCCACATTGTTAACTCCGAGGGAATTCAAACTGATCCCGATAAAGTCAAATAAATAATGGAGTTCCCCCGACCTAAAACAGTGAAGCATTTACGGAGCTTTTTAGGCTTGGCTTCTTGGTACAGGCGTTTTGTAAAAGATTTCTCTAAACTTTCAGCACCTCTAACCAAACTAACTAAGAAGAATGAACCTTGGAGATGGGACGAAGAACATGCAAACTCGTTCGAAAAACTGAAAACATGTCTTTCCAATTCTCCAGTTCTCGCGTGCCCAGATTTTGACGTCCCATTTGTGTTGGAAGTTGATGCTAGTAATGAAGGTTTAGGAGCATCATTAACACAACGTCACGATAAGACTGTGAATGTTATCGCATACGCCAGCCGCCTTCTAACCGATAGTGAGAGAAAGTTTTCCGTCACCGAGAAGGAATGTCTCGCCTTAGTATGGGCCGTCAAGAAATTTCGTCCATACTTGGAAGGTTATCGTTTTACCGCCATTACTGACCACCAAGCTCTAAAATGGCTTCTCAAGATACCAGAACCCACCGGCAGACTTGGACGTTGGGTACTCGAATTACAGCAGTACGACTTTCAAATACAGTATCGAAAAGGGGCAGAAAATCGAGTTGCTGACTCTCTTTCCCACTATCCCGCCGACTTGTTACCTTCTAACTCGCTCGAAGTTAATGCACTAACCCCAACCAATACACTTCCCTTATCTTCTCATCAATGTTGGTAGGAACGAAATTTCGATAAAGCAGCTAAACGTCCTAATCACCACCCCAACTTTATGATCCGAGATGGAAAGCTTTTTACTAGGCGATCCCATCCTAAAGAACAAGACCCTACTACCGAGTGGAAGCTATGTATAACTGAAGAAGAAATCCCAACCGTACTAAATGAATGCCATGAGCAACCGACTTCAGGGCACCTAGGTTTCTTGAAAACCTGCAAAAGGGTTTGTCTACGCTATTATTGGCCTGGTTGGAGGCGAACCGTCAAAGATTTCGTACGAAGATGTACAACGTGTCAAGAATATAAAGTTGAACAAGTCAAACCAATGGGACACATGCATTTTCGCCGACCCAAGGGTCCTTGGACAACCGTTACTGCCGATCTAATTGGACCTCTCCCACGGTCAAAGCGAGGATTCAGATTCGCCTTAGTCATTCAAAACAACTACACTAAATGGCTTACTGTTCTAGGACCCTTTTCCGGCTGAGAAGAACTACTTGACGACCGAGCTCGAGTTACTCAGTCTGGTATGGAGTACTGGTATGGAGGTATTCTGATGTTCCCTAATTTGAAGGCCCTTTAAGGTTATAACAGACCATAGTGCTCTACGGTGGATGCTCTCCCTGAAGTACCTGAGCAGCCGGCTAATGAGGTGGGCTCTGAGACTATCTAAGTTCACATATACGGTAGAACATAAGCCAGGTAAGAAGCATGCAAACGCGGACGGGCTCAGCAGAGCAGTGTTTAAAGTGGTACGAAAAGACGAGCTCACACAGTGATGAATTTGGTCACGATTCGCGACCGCCAGAAGAGGGACCTGCATTGTACAAATCTCCCCGATCGATTTTCTTACAGTTTTGCGAGAAGTATAAAGATTGTACCCCCTATTTATAAATTACATTCACATTTGGTCCTAGAAAACATCCACGAATATTATTCGGTCGCGACGGCCAACAGTTATGTCTCGGAGCAAACCCTGCAAGTCGCCAATCATATACAACTATTATAAAAAAAAACCATTAATTCCTATATTTTGACATAGTTTGGATAACTCTAGTCGTTCAACGTTTGATGTGATATTTTAAGACCCTCAAAGGTTATTGACCATCAAGGAAATCTAGTGAGGGTCCAAAACACTGGGTCATTTGGAATTTCCCATAAGCCAACTCCCAGTGTTTTGACATGCACAATTCAATGTACTTGCCTCCCCAGGTACAGCAACATCCCCACATACTTCAACAGAATAAGTTTGAGAGTGTGAGAGTTCGGAGTGTTACGAGTTTGTAAGATGGATGATCTATATACTTATTTAATACGCAAGCAGGTTTTTTGTGACAATTACTCCTCTGAAACTACTGAACTGATTGACATGTTTTTGGTGTCATTGGAAAGAGCGTAACGTGAAGTTGTGCAGGAAACTTTCTTTTTAGGGAAATAATTAGAGAGTGAGGCCCTGGGGCCCTTTAAACTTTCGTATTTATCCATAAGATTAACATGGGAAACAAAATTTGTTATGGAACTTCAGCTGTTGTCAGAAATTAAAAGTGAAATATTTATTGATGGTATCCATAGTAACAAAGAACAAACCCACAAAATTTAAAAATGTAAACAATCAGAACTAACTGTCAAAATAATTTTGATTTCACAATTCCTCACAGCTGGTCCAAATATATTAAATACTGCATGATTATTAGAACAGGAATGGTATGGATCATAAACATAAATAAAATATGTCACTCGCCCGAATGTTTAAACATTTAACATTGATTAAATGGAACTATCAAACTATATGTTAATGTCATTAGTATTGGATTCTTTCAGTTACGTCATTTGTTGACCGAGTCTGTCCAATATTTTTGAGCTGCTGTAATAATATTTTACAGGAAATAATTGTTATATAAATTTATGAATATAAGTAATAATTTAGATTCTACAATCATTGCTGTTATTAAAATTGTGTATCCGCAGCAAACCTTCAGACTAAGCGAATTTCCATTTACCTGGCTTAATTTCTACAAAAATATTCCCTGAAAATTGTCATTTTTTCCTATTTAAATAACATTAAGTTAATTTTAATATGAGTACCTAGGTTTGCTAATACAGGGAAGGTAGGTGTGTTTTTGTTGAAATGTTGATAGCTTAGTATGATTGTTATTTGTTTGCAAATCCTGTAATACTTTACAATTGCTCGAATTCGAGCAACATGAACTACGTATGTAATACGTATACGTATTAATACTATATTAATATTATATGTGATACGTATACGTATGTGGAATATAGTGAGCGGGGGTGAGAGTTGTTAGTGTATCAAAGTAATAAGTTTTACAAAAGTGACTTGACAGGACAAGTTCAGGAGTGGAGGTGCATGAAGGAAAAGTGCTAAAACGCTAAATTATTCGTAAATTTAATGATGCATTGCCCGTCGGTGACCACATCCTTTCAGTGTGTGATAAACTACCGCGACAATTTATTTCCAACAGTGTTAAGTAGTAATGCAGAAGTAGAATTATGTAGTGTGCCGACGAAAATTATTCGACTAGAAATAATGAAAGTGCCACAGAAAATTACTAGAGGCAATCACGCGAAATGACGTAAACTGTATTAGGAAGAATTAATATTTAAACAGAAGGCAGCAGTATCTTCTTTTTTCCAAAAAATATCAGCGACTGCCATGGACTGTTGGACTGCATAAAAATAATAAGCAATGAAAATGAAAATATGCTTATGAGCAATGATCGGAATACACACATTGTAATCTTCTCGACCAAGAAGAATGTGTGTTTCTTAAGTAAATGCCAAACTCTTTTTATGGATGAAACATTTTCGTGTTGTGCAATGTTTTTTACACAAATGTTTACCCTCCACATAATCGAAAATGATAACTATGTGCCATTAGTGTTCAGTTTGCTACCGGACAAAAAGTCAAAGACATACGAGCATTTATTTAGAAGTTTGACCGGGTTGTGCGGAGAAAATGAAGAAGAGCTATCACTAACAAAATGTTGGCGTCGACTTCGATCAAGCAATCCACAACGCCATCCAGTCTGTTTGGCAGCAAGCAAAGTTGAGAGATATGTTACTTTTATTATTATTTTTTTTTTACAAATTTAAGGATTATTACATTTACAGTAGTTTTAAAAGGACGTTAAAAGTAATGTAGTCAAACAATCACACTTTTAAATTATTTACCCAAATTACAATTTAGGAAAGCAGGTTACTTGATAGATTAGAACTATGTATAACTTTTTTTGTCTTTAATTATATTATTTGATTAATTGTTTTACTTCCATTAATGAAAAGAGCTTTTTAACGGAACTGTTTTTAATGGGAAATTACATAAACGTATTTGGTATTTTTTAGATAAAGTTAAAGAAAACACAGCTACAGCTACTAAGCCGCGTAGAACGATAAAAAAGGGAGGATGAAGTTTTTGAAAATTTACAAAAAGTTTCAACGTAAGTATTGGTAAATGTTTCTTGTGCAATTATTAACTAATGTCACTGGCTATTGAATACTGAAGTAGACTCTTGATCTATATTGATCAGCTGTAAATAATGTTTTCTTTCAAATGTAATTGTGTAAACCGGTCACAGAGTAAACTGGTATTAATTATTATATACCTCTTTTTTTGTTGATGGTCAGGTTGATGAGTTATAACAGTTGCTATGACTCATCATAAACCACTCCTCAAGTTTAATTTTTTATTTATTTATTTTTTTTATATCGTGTATTTGGTAGATTTTAGTAATTTAGATCAATGTAATCTATTGGTGGCTCATACTAAATACAATAATTTTGATAAAAATTCCATCTACAAACTTAACGTGAGGATAAAATGTCTAGTTGTATTAATAAAAAAAGCCAATGTTAACTAATAAGTGGTATACTTGATTTGGAAAAAATATCTTTATACATTCAAGGTCTTTAAACATCAATTTTTAGTTACCAATTAAATTAGTTGTCAGTTCTATCAACTAACTATCAGCTTCATAATCCTGATTAAAAATGATGATTAAAAAGTTATTTTATATCGGAAACTAAGCCATTTGTTTTTAATCTTTCAACTTGTTAATTTTATGTTATAAATAATTTAATATTCTTCTTTTATTAATAACAAAAAACATTTTTTAATATTAGTGCTCAAATATTTTGCATAAATTTGAGCATCACAAGCTTTGAGGAGTTGATAGCAAGCTTGTGTTAATGTAAAACAACTCTGCAAAGCTACACTACTCAAGCCTCACCAGCGGAACTCGTGCCTCCCAGTTTCAACCGAACACTAATGGTCGCGGCGTTTACTTTTTCTCACGGCGGGTTTCGGTTCCAGAACATATGTTCGAGAACATATGCTCTGGAACCGAAACCCACCGTGAGAAAAAGTAAATTACATATGTAATTGTACTTAAGAAGTAAATTAATATGCTGTTTTCACTTCCATATGTTTCCTTACTACTACCGATAATCGAAGGGGGGAAGGAGGTCTTGGAAAGGAAAAGTTGTCATCAGTCTTGGAGAGGTCTCAAGAAGTACAACATTGAAGAAGAAACCGTCGGGAGTCCCGGATCGAGTAGGGACAGTGACTTGACAGGATAGTCTGAAGCACCTGTTAAGATCCCGACCAGACTCAAGATCACGAGGACACAGCAAACCCACGGCTATCTTCAAGACCAAAGGCCACCACCACACTACCACGCTTCCAAGGACCACTACTAAAGCAACCCGAAGAGGACGGCCCAGGACGAGCGACCGACGACTAGAGGAAAGACTAAGCCTGGATCACCCCTTGTATTTCGAGCGAGCAGTCCCAGAGTCTGCACCAAAGGAACACCCCGGTGAACCATTCAGTCGTTGCCCAACTGCCTCGTCTTGTGGTATGTCGAAAATCTTCACTCATTTTGTCATAGCGTGCAAAACTTAAATGTGAGGGAGAAACCCCTCATAAAAAAAGAGAAAAAGAAAAAAAGATAACAATATATATGTATATAATTAAAATAAATAATATATATATATATATATATATATATATAAAGTAAATAAAGTAGAGTTACTTTAAAATTCAAATAAATACTTTAACTAACCCTCAATTAAACTAAAATGGGTCAAACTAATCTAGAGCAATTTCAAAGTTTAAATGGTACAGGATTTAAAACGAATCCAAGTAAATAAACCTGTTGGTTGGACTATAAATATAGGTATATTATAATGGATATATTATATAGGTATAGGATAAATAATATAGGACTATAAATATAGGTATATTATAATGGAGACGATTTCAAATAGTTGTAAATAATTATAAGTTAGGGTGATAAACACGTAAACACGTATTTTAAATATTTGTTTAGTTAATATATATTATCAGAAGGATGACCAAAATTAATTGTATGTAAATATTGGTTTTTATCTAGGATAGGACATATCAAGTGTTTACAATTTATATTATAAATACAATTTAAGTTTTTAAAGAAACTTTCTTTAACCTAAATATGAACTGATTATAAAAAGAAACTGATTATAAAAAAGGTGTCGATATTCAAGCATATTATTTATGTTTTATTTGCTATTTTATCATTCTCAATTTTTATAATATCACTGTATAACAATTCTCTTTATTTAATGTATTTATCCAGGGTGTGCACATTTAGTTAGATTTATTAAATCATAATATCATACTGACACTGGTGTTCACTTATTCCACGATCCTAGAGGTCCTCCATCTAGCGAGTACTCTACTCTAAGGTAAATCTCCCCCCTTTGAATTAATTTTTGTTTGGTCAGCATTTTGTAAGTTTTCTTTTACCTCTAGAGAGGTACAGAGGTACCAGAGCTTTACATGGTGGTTTGTACCGTTTTGATTTAGTTGTCAAGGAATAAGTGAACTCATTGATAGTACATGTGTTAGTCTTAAGCGGGTTGTATACTATATTAATATAAGATTTGTATTACTACAAATGGTTATTTAAGATTATCAAATGTGTATGTTTATGTAAATATTTCAACAAAGTGTTAGGACCAAATTAGGGCCAACTTACATAAAACTCTCTTTGACTAACTAATTAATTAACTTCCCCAAATTATTAAATTCTTAAAGTCAATACCCAATAATTAATATTTTACCATAAAAATTACATGAGTGAAGATAGGGCAATTACCTTGACATTGCAAAAAGACGTTTAACGACTTAGTAAAGAAGAACTTCAAAACACTTTAACTAAATTTAACATAAAGTATAGGGATGGCGACACCGTAACTGATCTTAGACCTATAATTGCAACAAATGTACTTTAAATGTACTTAAAATCCTACATAAAGCACAATCTAACTGAAGAGAAAAAACACATACTTAGGAAATTATTAGGAAGACAATATCTCACGCACGTATAGTTAATTAAATACCCAGGTCTACTCCGAGTACAAAATTTTATAGAGGATAGGGACAATTTGTAAGACACGGTTTAAAATAAAAACGAAGAAGAAGACTAGGAGGAAATAAACTTCCAATTAGCACCGTAACAAGCACAAATAGCAGTTAGGAAAGAAAAACTCCCCTTTATATCCGCGGGAACATATCACGGTTTACAAACTGAAAACCCTATCGAATTTTTAGACCGGTATGAACTTGCGGCTCTGTCAAGTCACTGGCAGGAAGAGACAAAACTTAATCTATTTCCGGCCCATTTAACTGGCACAGCCCTTTCGTGGTACCTACAAACATCACATCACAAACAACGCACCAATAAATTGGATCAATCTTAAAGAAACATTTGTGTCCACATTCACCCTGGCAGCGCAGGCGACAACACTACAAAATATTCTAGATAAAAAGATTCAAGGCAAATATCAACCAGTACTTGCCTATTATTTCGAAATTTTAACCCTGTGTAGGCGGTACGACCCCGAAATTACAGATAAACGAATCGCACAGTACATAATCCAAGGATTAAAACCGGAATTTTGCGATAAGATCGTTACCGAACCCTGTGACACGGTCGAAGAACTCGAGAAAAGCTTAAAAAAGGTCGAGTTACAGTTAGAAATTAAGGCATCAAATAGGGAGAAGCGCAATAGAGTAGATGCTTATTCCCCAAGCCAAAGCAGTATTACCGTAGGACACAGGACCGAAGAAATACATCATCTCCAAGAAGCAATCAAAAGCTTAAAGGAGCATATTAACAACATGGCCATCCACAGACCTCAACAATAAAGGCAGCCATCAACTAGCTACCAACCACAGAGGATAAACAACCACGGAGGAATGCGGAACCTATACGCACACGCAGCCCCGCCACCCACGCATCGTGGCCCAGCTGGCAGCACGGCGCCCTGGCAAGGTCGAAGCTACAACAACACCAACATGCAGACACACTACAGGGGTAGGAACTTCTTTAGTGACCTCCCAACTAAACCTAGACCTTTAATGGAAAAACAACTGTGGGATAGGTTTCTATGACAGAGACACAGAAGCCTGCTCACAACCATTGACTGGAAAGATGCGGACAGAGATCACACGTAGAGCAGCAGACAATGAACTTTCATATACAACTCCATAACTATAAAGGAACTAATCAATAATTATAAAAATGTATGTGATTTTACTGCTAAATATAAACACACACAAATAGATCAATACTTATTTATTAATACGTATCCTTTCAATGGAATAATCCATCTATACAGTATATACTAATATATATACTATATTAAGACGTGCTAGGATATAGCCTATCATAGTTAGTAGTATTTCTTCATAGGTATCGATGTACATTATCAGTAGCTTAGATATTGAGGAAGCTAGTCGATTTGTGTCTAGTAAGTCATATATTGAGGCAGTATTTAGATGGTATATGATAATGAATATTGTATAATGATATAATAGTATAATGATATATAATAATATAGTATAATAATATAATGGTATAATGATATATGGTAGATGATGGCCTGCATCACACATGGAGGAGATGTACGCGTTGGGGAGAGGGTAGTACATTACTACCCATAGTACATTAGGGAAATGTAACTCCAACTCAGGGCGAGACGCCGAGGGTGTATCGTGTAAATAACGAAGTGATTACAGATAGGATATTTATTATTATTCTGAGCTACCCCCGGTCTTGCTCCCTTCACCCGAGGGGACGTGGCAATATGATTTGTCTTCAAGATATGATGAAGCTAGATCATTTTGACCCAGTGAAGACGGCGGAACAGATGAATAATTATTCAGGGGATGTTTATTGGGATTAAGGCAAGATGCATGCTGCTGTGGACCTGCTGAGGACTGAGATCAGTTCAAGCGTTTCTTCCGAGGAGATTAATGGAACCATTCTTTTAAACATCACCCATCTTTATACACAGCTGCATGGAAGTCTGGCAGGGCAGTTGGATGACTAGGCTCGGCGGGGGATGCAAGAAGGACATTCATCCTTTGACAGTGGTGCCAGAAGAGTGTTTATGGAAGAATCTAGCGGAGCTAGGACAGAATGTGTCAAAGGATGGGTATAAGATTGCTTTACCGCTACACGACGTTGGAGTGTTCTATGCTTTGCCGATAAAACTAGTAAAATATCACCATAAAAGATTGTTTTTACAATAAATGCACTTGTCCAACAGATTGGGCACAGGTCGTCATTGTATGAAAACGTCCCTGTTCCAATGGCTTGGAAGCGGCTCTCTTGGGAACGTCGGGGGTTGGCATTATCAATGGATGAGTGTGCATAGAACATGTTAGACGATCGAATAAAAGACCTACGGAAGTCCTGTCTTTCTATTGCAGCTCCTCTCACAAGGAGTATTTATAATGTAGCGTGTAACCGTCCCAATTAAGTGTAATCTATAGTTGTTTTTGCATTATTGTATTTAAGTTATGTTTTAACAGTTGCCTTTGTTATTGTCACTATTTTAGGCTTATCTAATAACGAATCACTTGATTTCAATACAAGTGTAAGAACAAAGATACGCGTTGAAGTTACTTGATCGCGTATTGGAATAGGGAGGGGGGCATTGTCATCCAGGTTATAATTCGCGCTTCACCCATCGTACATTCATTATTTTTAAATGTTCCCATTTTCGCTAGGGCCTACTCTCCGTTTTTAGAGTAGTGGTGGCAGCAATACCTCTGTAGACTCTTGGACTTTACACGGTACCGGTACAATAAAACAGGTGGCCGTGGATTCCTATATCATTACTGATCCTTCCCCTGAGGTTACTCTATCCTAGTAAGTTTTGTCTTCACTTTTGCCAATAAATATTGTTTTCTAATAAAGCTACGCTCCCATGTTTTTATGGAAGATGGCCGGAGATAAGATAAAAAGGTGTTTTGCATATCGTAGTACAGTATGATGACCGACGTGAAGAAGGAAGAAATCAAATTTACACAGCATAAAGGTTGACATTCCTTTAAAGTAATAATGTGCCTTCTGAACTAACGAATGTTTTTATCAAATTGTAAAAAGATTCAATCAACCTTCCACTGATGAAATTGCAACAATGTTTACCAAAAGAAGATCCATCGATTCGATTTAAATGCTTATTTAATGGTTATCTAAAGAGGACACGGACCAATTTATCATGGTAATATAAACTACGAAGAAGTATCGGAAATATAGAATTCAATGAATGATTGACCAATAATCACTTACGCAATAATCATTATTGTTTTTACACTTATTTATTACTCATGTAACAAAGCTAGATGTTCAGTATGTTTATAATATAACTTTTTATCGCAGTTGGATAAATTAGCGTGAACCTTAAAGGTAACCGTCAATTTCTACGGGGTTCACCAAGTTAATATTGTTTGAAAACTGTTATAATATTGAAACAAAATTCATTTATTCTATTGATTGATAAGTTAACATTCCTTGCGTTATCAATCCTAAGATTAGTTTGGGTGACTGGTTTTGAAACAACAGTTTTTTTTGTCAAGCCTCTGGTCTCACAAAGTTGTTGGAACATCTTGTCGTTATTTATACAAAATATAAAACATTTAGTTTAATTGTAACATTTAGGAATTGGTCTTCGACAACATTATAGAAGACGAAACTAAATAACAGTTAGAGATCTATTTTTAAATTTAAGAGTCTTCCGTAGTGGAAGCCATGTTGGATTTCTTCCCCATAAGAACAATGTTAACTTTGGGTCCAAATATCTCATCAGCAAATTGTCATATAATTATGGATAAGGAGTTAAATTTAAGGAATTGTGGTCCTCTAGAGATTGACGTTTTTTATTTCAAAATTTTTAATTTTTATAATAAATAATTGATTATTAGTTAGCTTAAAATTAAGCTAATTATTGAAAGGAAATGAAAATGGATTTTCGAAATTCAAAAACCTCAGTCACGAGTCTATTATGTTAAAAATACAAATTATAAATTTCAAAGCTATATCTTAACAAATAACGCCGTTACGTGTCCACAAATGATGTAATGTTTAACATTGTTCTTATGGGGAAGAAATCCAACATGGCTTCCACTACGGAAGACTCTTAAGAACATTCTTCAAGAGCCAAAGTTTTTGACACTTTACACACTTCTGACGACTTAACAGTCTGAGACTTCACAAAAACCTTTACGAAAACAAACTCAATAATAGAACTCAAACAACTTTTACAAAGCTTTAATTCGTCAACTTTAAACCAAGAAAGCCATCAAAACCATAACCAACTAGAAATCCCTAATACATCGGTTCATTCACCTTCATTCACCCTAAATCACATCTAATCAACAAAAAACATGGGTGATAAGTCAAAAGAGAGGCTATGGCACATTTTCAGGTCTTCCATAAGAAGGCTTATATGAATTTAATCTAGAATTTGTAACTACTTCATATACTTCCACGGATCTCAGTAATCCTATCCATGACTTCCCGTCCGTCTATACATTTCCTGTCCCACGGTGGTGTAACGTTCAGCTGCCGATGCATCAATCGTGGAGATAGACAAAAGACAATCTGCAAGCTGTGAACTTTTTGACATCTGCACATCAAGTCCACGTGGACTGTCTTAACCAATCAGAGAAGATTAACCAACGATCACACCCTCTGATTGTGTTATGAAAAGAAATGTTTAGAAACCAAATTTATATGGTTTTATTCAACTTAATAGTCAGCTACATTTTACATGAGATAATTGCACAAAACTGTAAACATTACATACATAAACAAAACAGTCTTAAATAAACCAGCTGAATAAATATTTGACAGTACAATAGGAATCATATTACATAACATTCACCCCATATTTTTTTAAAATGTAATCCCTTAGATAGGTGGGAGGTCTTCGGACTCTAGTGGAACGACGCAGGTTTGTTTCTTCGTTATCCCTTACAGAAGTAGGGGTCACGGTCTCATGCAGAGGGGATGTTTCGATTTCAGGTTGAAGCAGGTTTGATTTACGTCTCAGGTCTTGAAGAGCAGGATCTAGTTCTTGACTGGGATTTTCCGAAGTCACTGGCTCATCCTCTTGTTGGATAGCTTCAGGAGGAACAGCGAGATGTCGCACTGATACCAGAGCCTCTCTACCATCTCTATACTTGATGCGAGCATAGTCTGGATTAGCCTCTATCAGCTGAGCTTGTTCCACTAATGGTTCATATTTGTTATTTCTTACATGCCTTCTCACTAATACTGGTCCTGGATTCATGAGCCATTGAGGTTGAGAGGTGCCATAAAATGATCGTCTCTGGTGTTTGAAAAGACGTTCATGTGGGGTCTCATTCGTAGCTGTACATAGTAACGAGCGTATACAATGAAAAGCTTCTGGCAAAACATACTCCCACTGTTCTGTCTTCAGTCCCTTGTTTCTCAGAACAAGAGATACAGTCTTCCAAATCGTTCCATTATATCGCTCAGCTTGAGAATTACCTCGAGGGTTATAAGGTGAAGATCGGCTAGTGGCGATTCCTTTAGAGTGTAAGAAATCACTCAGTTCTTTTGACATGAAAGCAGAACCTTGGTCGGAGTGGACAAAAGCAGGCATACCAAAGATGGTGAAGATTGATGTAAGTGCTTTGATGACAGAAGATGCTGATGTGTCCGAGCAAGGAATAGCAAACGGATATCTTGAAAATTCATCAACAACCGTCAGTATGTATTTATTCCTTGTCACAGATGGTATTGACCCCTTAAAATCAATGTTAAGTCTCTCAAAAGGAGCCATTGCATGGATGAGTGTTGATGGGGTTTTTTGGTAGACCCGAGGTTTCACTTCCGCACAAACAGAGCATGAAGCGGTCATTCGCCTGATGTCTTCGATAGAGTAAGGGAGATTTTTACTTTTTAAGAAATGAACCATCCGTACTATTCCAGGATGTCCAATGTCACAATGAATTCTACGGAGTTTTTCGAAATCTCTACAAGATATGGAAGATGAAACTCGTGAAAATGCATCTGCTACTACGTTTTCCTTGCCAGAACGGTACACTATGTCATAAGAGAAAGGTGCTAGTTCCAATCGCCACTTTAAAATCTTGTTGTTCTTAACCTTTCCCGCGTGTTTCTGATTGAATATATATGACACAGATTTCTGGTCTGTAATTAATTTAAACCGTCTTCCAATCAGGAAATGCCTCCATTTCTGTATTGAATCAAATATTGTGAGGGCCTCTTTTTCCACAGCAGGTATATGTTGTTCACTCTTAGTTAGGGTTCTTGAAAAGAAACATATTGGCCTTCCAGCTTGTGAAAGGGTAGCAGCTATAGCTGATTCAGATGCATCTGCTTCTACAGTAAATGGAATATTCTCTTCAACTGCAGACATACTGGAGTTCGCTATTTCTTCTTTTAATGTCTGAAAAGCCAATATTTCTTTGCTGCCTACTGGGAATGATTTGACTGTAGTAAGGCAATGAACCTTCTCAGAGAATTGAGCCGTGACTATTTCCACCGGGCGAATGTCACGACTCATGATCAATGGTTCAAGTGTTTTTTTATAGTAGGCTAGTTCAGTGTTTCGTTGTCACTCCACGGCCCCCCCGAACAAGGCTGTGGGTTTTGTTCTTTTTACTCTTTTTCCGCCAGCAACTCATAGGTTGTGTGGCGTTGCTCGACTCCGGGTCGGCTCATTTTGGTTATCCGATTTCATCTTAAAGTTTGTGGCATGGTTTTAATGTTAATTGCCCCTATTTGGTTCAAGAGGAGACAAACGTCGACCATGGATTAAATTTATCGCGCCACGCGCGCCTTTTGGGGCCCGTGAGGAGGACTAAGATGGACATGTTCTACCACAGCAGAGGGGAAGTTCGCAACACCCTGGCTGCTTCTTGAATTATGGCTCCCTCTCCGCCCTGCTGCATCTCCCCTCCGGTGCTGTCCGCCCGAAAGTAGTGACATTCTACACCGTCCTACCGCAAGTTACCATTGTTGCTGTTGTTGTTATGTTTTATAGTTTTATTCTACAAAAGGAAGAGACTATTTACAGTATTAGTTGTCATAGGCCTACAAAGTTATATTTATTGTTATCTGTTTAAAATTTTATTTTCAGTGTATTAGCCTATTTGTTGACACTTTTAAATTCTATCATATTATCAAATACATATTCTATTAAATTTCAATTTTGGGGCCCCTAAATTTTCTATAGTTACCATGAAATGAATTTATTAAAAGAGTCATTAGATATTTCATTGTTGTAATTTGTTAATTTAAAGGTTAAAACTGATTAAATTTACTTTGACTGAAATTAGCCTATTTGAATTTTTTAAATTAATGTTTGTAAGTTAGTTGGTCAGAGTGGTATCAAAATTTTTTAAAGTTTAATTGAGAGTATTTAATTCATGTATTATTGTTAATTATTGTTGTGTTATTCTTTTAATGGTTAATTACAGCTCGTTTCTCTCAAATGGCGTGTTGTTCTTGAACCTCCATCCATGGTTCTCATTTTGTTAAGTAAAGTTTCGTGAGCCGCTCCTCGGGCCTGCGCATGGATCACGCTTCCATTTCGTTAGTCTGGGGGCAGGCTCGAGGGCATGCTTCATCTGGTAGCAGAGCGTGGTTAGTGGGTTGCGTCCTGGGTGCCTTGTCGTGAAACTTGGTTTCACGACTCGGATACTTAGAGATGCGATCACTGTCCGCGTTCTGTTTTTTGTTTTGTTTTGAAGAGCCGTGGATGGATTGGTTTCTTGGAAACGTTCTGGCCTGGCAGTTTTGGAAAAAGGTCTTGTTGTTGTTGTGGTGGGGCGTAAACACATTTTATTAGGAGCTCGCCCTTTGGCCGAGGCACCGGGTGGAATCGGTGGTAATGACTTGCATCCTTCGGGAGCAAGAGTGTCAAAAGCATGGTCATGTGTCAAAAAAAAAAAAAAAAAAAGGTTTGTGTGTACACCCCATCACACAAGTGTTAGGTGTTGTCTAGTGTATGTATCGGTGTATGTTTGTGTGTGTGTACGTTCGTGGGTCTTTTGTTGTTGTTTTTTCTTGCGGTACATGCGGTATGAATGGGCAGGTTCTTCTTTTGGGCCCCATCAGGTGCGCAGGCATCAACGTCCAGAAGCCTTAGGAATTAAATTTCTGTGTTTGTTTTGTGAAAAAATTTTGTTGTCTATTTTGAGTCAAGTGCTGGTTGAGACTCGGTATGGCGTCAATTGTGCCGGAATATTTGAGGAAGCCGGAGCTGGTGTACGAGGTGCGGTCCCGGGGGGAGACTCCTGGAACTGATGTACGCACTTTGCGTACACAGTTCAGACAAATTGCTAGCATGCCTCAAGCTTGGGTTGAGTCGCTCAGTTTGGATGAGGAACTGGAGGCATGTAAAGAGAGGATGGAAGAGCTAAGTGGGGAAATTAATAGTTGGAGTAGTTTGCCTATGGGCTCAGCTAAGGGTTCGGCTATCACACAGCTGACGCACTGGCGTAAGCGTCTGCTCTTGGTTTCAGGGCAACCTGAAATCCAGGATGAGGACAAGAGTTGGGTGGAGGCCAGAATTCTTGAGCTGGAAGGAATTTTGGAGAGTATTATGGCAGGAAAGTCTGTCAAAGAGAAAGTTGAAATTTTTGAAGACAACCGTTCTTTGGAAATTTCAAACGAAGTGCCAAAGTCTGTTGTTGAAGTTGTGGCTCCAGTGGGTACCCCCCAGGCTCCGCCTACGCCAAGTACACTGCTCCAGTTGCCTGCCAATGTTCAAATGTCAAATGCAAATGTCACACCGTCCCCCTCTCACACGTCCACCTTGGCTGCGGCTACGCTGAATGTCCAGTCCCCATCTCCCTTTCCTTCTCAAGTTCATAGTTCCCCTTCCATCTCTAACTCCTTTGGCAAACTTCCCCATCCCCTTGCCTCTGTCCTGAGTGGTTTCCGGCCGGTGGACGGGTTAGATGTGAATGGTCTTTGTTTTTTTCTGGAGAGTGTTTTGCGCATGCGTGAATACCCTGGCATGTCAGACGCAACTTTGATGGAACTCATTGCTCCATACTGTCTGAAACCGTTGGGGGACAGATTGCTTGATTGCTTGCGCAGAGGCGTCAGTTTTGATGTTTTTCATAAAGAAGTTTTGGAGCTTTTCATGCCCCGTCGGGTCATGGAGAAGCTGAAAGTTGAGAGAGTTTTTCGTCCTCAGCAGCCAGCCGAGTCTCTCAGCCAGTACGTGGGGGACATTCGCACGGTGGAAAGGGTCTTGCGTTTGGGGATCAGTGAGCTTGAGCTCATTGACATTGTGCTTCAGGGGTTGAAGCCTGAGGAACGCTCCCGTCTGGTTTTTGCACCACGGCCTGCATCTTTTGCGGATCTGGACAGACTTTCCATCCTTTCGAGATCTGTCCAGGACGCTGATTTTCAGAGAGACCAAGCGGCGGGGCATCTTCCCCTAGCTGGTCATCATGCTGTCGTAGCACCCGTGGGGTTGGGTCCTGAACCGCCGCAGTGGCAGAGGCAACCTGTTGTTTGTTTTGGTTGTGGGCAACCAGGTCACATTCGGCGGCATTGCCGTCAAGGTGGAAATTTTGGACGTGGTCCAAAAAACTAGTTTGCTCACAGGAGGAAAAATTGCCCAATCCTTCCTGTGAGGTTGTTGGTGATAATGTAAAGGGCAATAATTTGAATGTTTTTTCAAGTAAGTCAAAGTCTAAGTTAAAGTCAGTTAATGTTTCTGTTGCCTCCCCTTCTGGGAGTGTTGTGCCTGTGACCGAGCCTCTGCTGCGGGGGATTGCGGGCCTTGCTTCCATGGGCGTGAAAGCGGCGCGCTCAACTTGCCCACGTCTCAACATCTTCATAGGTTCCACGGTGCAGAAGGCCCTAGTGGATTCTGGGTCAGCCCGTTGCCTCATTTCCTTGTCCCTTTTTGAAAAACTTGAATCGTCTGGGCTTATCAAGCAAGTTGAGCGAAAAACCCCTATCTGCTGGACTGCGTCAAATTCACCCCTTCCCATCATCTATGAAGCCCGTTTCAAGTTCAAAATTGAACATTTTTCTTGGGTTTGGAGTTTTTGGGTGGCTAAGGACCTTTGTTTCCCTGTCATTTTGGGAGCGGATTTTATCAAGCACACTGGCCTAATTTTGGATTTAGGCAGAGGTCAGTGTTTTTTCCGATTTGCGAGACGGGTATTAATATCTTTTGCTGATGAAATTGGTGGTGGTGCTGCGGTAGTCGAGCCTGAGATACCCAGCAAGCCAACAATTGATCCGTTAGGGCATCTGACTACTTGCGAGGCTGAAGCCATCAGAACCTTGTGTTCTCGTTTCCCAGATGTGCTGACGCCAAAGCTTGGAGTCACTAACCTGTTAGAGTACGAGATTCGTCTAACAGATACCCGTCCCGTTCGCTCTCACCCATACAAATTAGCTCCACCCAAAATGGAAACTCTCAGAAAAATCATTGACGAACTTCTGGAAAATGGTGTCATTGAACCTTCCCGTTCGAGCTACGCTAGTCCAGCTTTTCTCGTCCCAAAACCCAATGGCAAGTCCCGAATGGTTTTGGACTATCGCAAATTGAATGCGCAAATTGAAATCGACTCTGTGCCTCTCCCCGATTTGCATTCTGCGTTTGATTGGTTCGGTAAGGCCAAGTATTTTTCTGTTTTTGATCTGAATCAGGCCTATCATCAGATTCCTTTGAAACCTGAGTCTCGACCTCTCACTGCTTTCTGCGTTCCGTGGAATTTGTATCAGTTCACAAGAGTTCCGATGGGTCTTGCTGTGGGGGCCCAGACTCTCACCAGACTCCTTGATTCCATCTTTCATGATGTAAAGTTCAAGTTTGTGTTCAATTACCTCGACGATCTCTTGGTGTACAGTGAGAGCTTCGAAGATCACCTGATTCATCTTGAAGAAGTCATGAGTAGATTGAATAGGGCTGGCCTTACCGTGAATCCTGACAAGGTTAGTTTTGCAAAGCCGGAAATTTCGTTCCTTGGTCATCTTATCTCTCATAGAGGCGTCTGCATCGACCCCGCTAGAACCCAGGCTATCAGGGAGTTTCCTCCTCCCAGAGATGTCAAGGGTATTGCTAGGTTCATCGGCATGGTAGGTTTTTACCGACGCTTCATACCCAATGTTGCTGAATTGGCGGCTCCTCTCAATGAACTTCGGAAGAAGGGCGCCAAGTTTGTCTGGGGTGAAGCGCAGCAGACGTCTTTTGACCTTCTCAAGGAGGCTATCATGCAGCCCCCTGTTTTGGCAATGCCGGATTTCAATCAAAACTTTGTCTTGCAAACAGATGCTTCCTCCGTCGCAATTGCGGCTGTGTTGTCACAAGAGGTGGATGGTGTTAGGCAGCCAATTGCGTACGCCTCACGCACTTTGAGTCCCTGCGAAAAGAAAAGCTCTTCTGTGTATGAACTCGAGTGTTTGGCTGTCGTGTTTGGAGTCAATAAATTCAGACGCTTTTTGGAGCACAAAGAGTTTTTATTGGAAACCGACAACCAGGCACTCTCGTGGCTTCTCGCACATCCACGCCAGCTTGGGAAAATTGGTCGTTGGGTTGTCCAAATATCGTCCCTTAAGTTCCAAGTGCAACACGTTCGAGGCACTCAGAATGTGATTGCGGACACACTATCTAGGATGTACCATTCACCCGACGATCCTCCTTCTGACCAAGAGCAACCGGGTTGTGCCGTGCTCTTGGAGTTTCCACTCGCCTTTTCTGATTTCATTCCCCATCAGCTGAAGGATCCTGAGCTGGCAAAGATCATTGGTGAGCTTCAAAATGGGGGAACCCACCCCCCATATTTTCTGTCCCAGGGTGCCCTTTGCTGCCGCGCTCGGCAGCGAGGTAAACCTAAAGTTGTGCTGCCTAGTCTTCTAATCCCTATGGTCTTTGAGTATTTTCATTCTTCTCCTGTGGGTGGGCATCTAGGTATCCACAAGACCATTGCGAAGGTTAGGGAAATGTTCATCTGGAAGGGTATGGATCGGGATCTTGCTGCTAGGGTGCGTTCTTGTCAAACGTGCTCACTGAGCAAGCCCGCTCAAAACTCTAAGTTTGGTTTGTTGTCATCTGAGGTGGCGGAAAGACCTTTGGAGAAGGTTTTCATTGACTATGTAGGGCCTCTCCCGCGTAGCAAGTCAGGAAATAAGTTCCTACTTGTTTGTGTGGATGCCTTCTCCAAGTTTTGTTGGCTTTTCCCCTTAAGGAATGCCACTGCACAGCTCACCGTGCAGGTACTTCGAACACACCTCTTCCAACATTTTGGAATACCCGCCACCATTGTTTCCGACAACGGAACACAGTTTGTTTCCCATCTGTTCAAAAGAATGTGCTTTGGGCACGGAATCCGCCATGTGACTACTTCCCCTTACTATCCACAGCCTTCTCATGCTGAAAGGTTCAATCGCAATCTTCGCTCCGCTCTCATAGCTTTCCATGCTGACAAGCAGACCACCTGGGATCAGGAACTCCCTTGGCTTCAGTTTGCTTTCAATACTGCTCACCATGAGAGTCACAAGGCGGTCCCTTTCGAGCTGTTTCTAGGCTATCCGCCTAACAACCCGTTAGCGAATGTGTGGGGAATTGGCGACCTTCTGCCACCTCCTGGTGCGGCTGATGTCAAGGCAACTTGGCAAGCGGCCAGGAGAAACTTGATCAGAGCTAGGGAATTGGTCCGGAGGAAGCACAATCGTGGTAGAGTAGACAACCCTTTCCAGGTGGGGGATTTGGTGTTTTGTAAAGCTCATCCAGCCAGTTCGGCTGTGGACAAGAGAGCTGCAAAGTTGTGTCATCGGTGGTCAGGTCCCCACCGCATCCTGCGGTTTTTGACGCCTGTCACGGCGGAGCTTGGAGATCCGCGGACTGGAAAAGTGTTCCGGAGGGCGCACATTTCTCATCTCAAGCCCTTCCGCGGAACTCTTCCGTAGGCAATTTTCTTTCCTCTTGTGTCTGGGTGGGAAGTGCACTGGGCCAGAGAACCTGATCACTTCTCCTGTCCCCTGTGTTCTGCGAAGGAATTTCCCTCACAAAATTTTCCAGCTCTGGCCAGAGCAAACCCTGGGGGTGAGTTTTCCCCTCAGTTTGGAAGTCCCTTGGCGTTCCCCACCACAGACACCTGAGTTGTCTTTCAGGTCAATTTCTTTTCAGGAAGTGGGGGAGAGGCTTGTTTGTTTGTCCCTTTTGGAGAGGAGTGTCCTCTTTTGGGGAGGGAGGTTGAGCCGTGACTATTTCCACCGGGCGAATGTCACGACTCATGATCAATGGTTCAAGTGTTTTTTTATAGTAGGCTAGTTCAGTGTTTCGTTGTCACTCCACGGCCCCCCCGAACAAGGCTGTGGGTTTTGTTCTTTTTACTCTTTTTCCGCCAGCAACTCATAGGTTGTGTGGCGTTGCTCGACTCCGGGTCGGCTCATTTTGGTTATCCGATTTCATCTTAAAGTTTGTGGCATGGTTTTAATGTTAATTGCCCCTATTTGGTTCAAGAGGAGACAAACGTCGACCATGGATTAAATTTATCGCGCCACGCGCGCCTTTTGGGGCCCGTGAGGAGGACTAAGATGGACATGTTCTACCACAGCAGAGGGGAAGTTCGCAACACCCTGGCTGCTTCTTGAATTATGGCTCCCTCTCCGCCCTGCTGCATCTCCCCTCCGGTGCTGTCCGCCCGAAAGTAGTGACATTCTACACCGTCCTACCGCAAGTTACCATTGTTGCTGTTGTTGTTATGTTTTATAGTTTTATTCTACAAAAGGAAGAGACTATTTACAGTATTAGTTGTCATAGGCCTACAAAGTTATATTTATTGTTATCTGTTTAAAATTTTATTTTCAGTGTATTAGCCTATTTGTTGACACTTTTAAATTCTATCATATTATCAAATACATATTCTATTAAATTTCAATTTTGGGGCCCCTAAATTTTCTATAGTTACCATGAAATGAATTTATTAAAAGAGTCATTAGATATTTCATTGTTGTAATTTGTTAATTTAAAGGTTAAAACTGATTAAATTTACTTTGACTGAAATTAGCCTATTTGAATTTTTTAAATTAATGTTTGTAAGTTAGTTGGTCAGAGTGGTATCAAAATTTTTTAAAGTTTAATTGAGAGTATTTAATTCATGTATTATTGTTAATTATTGTTGTGTTATTCTTTTAATGGTTAATTACAGCTCGTTTCTCTCAAATGGCGTGTTGTTCTTGAACCTCCATCCATGGTTCTCATTTTGTTAAGTAAAGTTTCGTGAGCCGCTCCTCGGGCCTGCGCATGGATCACGCTTCCATTTCGTTAGTCTGGGGGCAGGCTCGAGGGCATGGTTCAGAATTTAGGAATCCACTTTGCGTAATAGGACAACATGCCAAGAGCTCTTTTAAGGCTTGCATTATCAGTTGGAACGGAGAAATTCAAGAGTGATTGCAAGCGGTCAGGATCAGGACGCATGGACATGTTTTCTACAATGTACCCCAGAACTGGAATGCTGGTCAACGAAAACTTAGATTTTTCTTTGTTCAGGGTAAGATTATACTTTTTAGTTGCTTCCATGAATCTCTGTAGGTTTTGATCGTGTTCTGCTTGGCTACGACCACAAATAGTTACATCGTCCAGATAAGCAAAAGTGTCAAAGTAGATTTTTAGTTTCTATAATCTGATCAATAGTTCTTTGAAAACACGCCACACCATTAGTTACGCCGAAAGGAATTCGAGTGTATTGGTAAAGTCTCCCATTAGCTTCAAATGCAGTGAATGGTTTATCTTCATTCCGAATAGGTATTTGGTGATATGCCTCCTTCAGATAGATTGTACTGAACACTTTGTATTGAGCAAGCTTAGAGACAAATGATTCAATGTGAGGTAGAGGGTAGGCATCAAGCTGTGTGAATCTGTTGATGGTTTGAGAGTAGTCAATACAGAGACGTCTCTTGTGCCCATTGTTGACCACAATCACTTGGGCTCTCCAAGGTGATTTACTCGGTTCAATTATTCCTTCTGATATAAGCCTACTTACTTAACTTTTTATGAACTTACTATCATCTTCAGAGTAGCGGCGGGAATTGATGGCTACAGGCTTGACGTCATTAGTTAGATTATCAAACAGTGGTGGTGGTGATACTTTAGCCCTAAGTAGATTGCAAACATTGAAGGGTGGGCGTTTACCACCGAAATTCAGCTCCACAGCAGAATGTTGCCGAAGGATGTCATGTCCAATTACAACATCGGCACATAAATCAGTTAAGACGAGCAGCTTTGTCTGTGGGTATTCGTGGCCATCGCACACCATGTCAACAATACAGTGGCCAAGAGTTGATGAAACATGGCTTGTTGATGCTATCGATATTTCATGCTTTGTTGGGTATTTAGAAATATTGAATCTTTTCACAGTAGCTTCAGATATAAAACTGTCGGAACTCCCAGTATCAATGAGTGCATCTACTGGTTTGCCATTTAACATCAGTGACACTGTAGCTTTTGAAAGACATTTTTGTGAGGCAGCAACAAGAGAGCAAGACATTGAGTTTATTTCTGTCTTATCACTTTGAGTTGTTTTACCCTTAAATGTCCTACTTTGGTTGCGAGAATTGCAAACTGTTGCCCAATGGCCTTTCTTGTCACAAATATTACAAACTGGGTCTTTGGCAGGACAGTTGGCTCGAGAGTGTCGTGACCGTCCACAAAAGAAACATTTTTCTCTTCTTATCGAGGATAATTGGTGTGAAGACGAATCAGAAGCTGCCTGAGAAACATTTGTATCAGTAACATCAACATTTTTAGGAGTAGACTGAGATATAGAGTTACAAGGGCTTGAAATATATGAAACCGCCTGATTTTCAGCTGATTCCAAGGTAATGGCTTGATTATAAGCTTCTTCAAGAGTCAAAGTTAGATTTTCAAGAAGTCTTTGTCGAATGGACTGTGATATTAATCCTCGAATGAAAGCGTCTCTTATGTACTCGTTGCGATTTTCATTAGCAGTGACAGATTTAAAGTTGCATGCTTTACTAAGTTCTTTGAGTTTTCAAAGATACTGATCAATATTTTCTCCAGGTTCCTGTCTTCTAGTGGCCAGTTGATGACGTGAATATACCTCATTAGTAGGCTTTATAAAGAGTTTGTCAAGAATAGATATAGCTTCAGTATAAGAATCAGCCTCTGAGATTATTTCATATATGTTGTAGTCCACAAAATTAGTTGTTAGAAGTTTTAGTAGATCATCTTCTGCAGCACATATTTCTTCCATGAAATTCTTGAAAGTGGTTTTCCAATGTTTCCACTGACGATCAGAATGGGGATCATTAGGGTCCAAAGATAGGCGCTCCGGCTTGAAGAATTTATCCATTTAGATTTTTTTTTTGAATAAACTTAAATAGGAAAGATAGAATACAACTTGTATAGAAGAACTTGTAATAATATAGTTAAAAGATTAAGTTGAATAAATTGTTATGAAAAGAAATGTTTAGAAATTTATATGGTTTTATTCAACTTAATAGTCAGCTACATTTTACATGAGATAATTGCACAAAACTGTAAACATTACATACATAAACAAAACAGTCTTAAATAAAACAGCTGAATAAATATTTGACAGTACAATAGGAATCATATTACATAACAGATTGGCTGTCTCTATAGGCGGACAGGGGGACGTCTATTCCACCAAAAACCCAGAGAGGGCAGTCTCCAGGAAGTCTTCGGTCCGGTCACTGCGTTCGGGAGTCAAAGTTTTTTAGTCACGAGAGTGATTCGCGAAGTGAAGTGTTATTTTACCATGGTCTGTTGCCTTTAAAGGCAGATTAAAAATTGTTTTGTGAAGTGTCCAGTGCATCAAACCCATAAAGTATGTCAATTTTATAATTATTTAAACTAAAAATGTAAGTCCTGCTCGCTTACTCAGGGATAAATAATTTAAGGCTTTAGAAGCTAGATTTTCAAACTTTGATTAAATTCTATTCAATTTACTTTCTTGAATTTGAAGGTTGATTAATATTTTATTTTTTGTTTTACATTTTTTATTTTATTAAACTCCAATTACCAATTTATTTGTTAGGATAAAGTATAATTTACCTAATTAGTTTGACTATTCACTGTGCTGGTTCATTTCCCCTTGTTTAACTGTATTCGACCTATATATTATCATTGTATTTTGTTTGGTTGAGTTTATCTTTTCCTCTTTTAAATAAATTGTGAATTTATTAAGTAACTCTAGTTTTATTCACAGTCCCGGCCCTCACGCAATAGCCAAGCGAGTATTTTAACTTCTTCTATTTACTATTTATACAAAATAACAACAATGAGTTACAATGTACCTAGAGTACATCTAATAACTTGTTTTACACTGAGGTCCACCACAGACTTTTGGTATGAATGAGGGTTAATGAGGGCATGGTTTAAAATCCCATAAACCTGAGTAAGTGTATGGATGAAGGACTTATTTATTTATTTATTTTGATGGCAATCAGAGTAAATAAGTACTTGGTACCTAAATAAGTATTGGTACTTGGTAAGTACTTGGTTGAATGGCTGGCCTGTGGTTTAGTTTTTGAAACAGTCCGGCGTGAACAATATTTCTGATCGGTCGAAATAAGCTTGCATCCTATTAGTGGTAAATAGGTGTGCAGGGCTGTGATTGGTTAATGGATATTCAACCATATTTTGAGGTCTTAATTTCAAAGTATCATTCCATCTTGGCCTCCACCACATCATGTTGTCCCTGTCCGAGCCTTCAATTAGAAATATTTGCACATGTGTCATCCTTTACCTTATGTAAAAGAAAGCGTAGACCTTCCTTCAACAATAAGGCAGGACATTTTAAATTATTATAGAGAAAAATGTGGTTACGTAACCCTAAACTACTATGAGTCTTTTCAAGACTGTAGTAGGTTGTGTATCGACTGTGGAAAAATGGCTGATCTGCCTTCTTACTAAAAGCAGAGTGGTAACCACATCTATCCAAAGTTTGAAGTTCCGAATGAAATATGCCACATTTTGTCTACCTCCTTTATTTATTTGACACAATGTCAACTGTAATTACTCTAAAATCCAAATGTTTTCTAAAAAGTAACTTGAATTCTCTTTCTTTTGTTTTCTAAAAAGGGAGAGGACATTATATTGACAACCGGTTTGGCTGGACTGACTATATAGTATTTAACCTGGGTGCTGTGCCGTGCGTGTCACTTTTATACATACATACTCAGCGCGCGAGCAATAAGTTATTGGCCGAAGCGTATCAGCTGTCAACGGCAATAGAGGTAAAAACGACGAGGATACGTAAAATCTCTCTCGTTCGCCTTTTCCCCCCTTCTCGGACTTGACGTCGCCGACCCAGAAACCTCGCTGAAAACTCAAAACTAACCATAAGTATTAGTATCTAAGTATTGCATAAATTATCAGGGAATCCCAATTCAATCATGAGATAGTTTAAGTTCAGTTAGGGGTTGCCGGGGAGAAATCAGGGGGCTTTAGGATGTAGGTTTTCTAACTTAAAATGTCGGTCTCCTCCTTAAGGAAGCCGACATCAGCTTGTCGAAACAAAATCTAAATTCACATGGTTCTAATTGTTCAATAATTAAACTTATGTCCTGTCAGTTCGATTAATTCATTGCTAGAATGCCTTACTTCTATCAGTTTCCATTTTACAGTGTTAGTTCATTAATTATTAATGTTGTAAATGCAATTCTTTCACAGTCAGGTAGTGAGTTAGTTATAAGGTTTACTTGTCATAAATTACTAAGGTCACAGCTCATCAAAAGCTGGCTTAAGGTGTTAACGGCAATGGGCACGATCAACCTCAGGGTAAAATCCTTTAAAATACAGTTAACAGTCCTTCTTAATTTCTCAACCTCATAGATATTGTTAATAAGTTTATATTTCCTTGTCACAATCCTCATGCATCCATACCACTCTTCCATTATCTTAGTCCACAGTCATCCTGAACCAATTTCAAGTAGTATCACCCAGTCACCAGATTCTCTACAGTAAATGTTACAAGTTGGTAGCAGAGCGTGGTTACGATCCACGGACCTGTGGGTTATGGGCCCAGTAGTATACAGTATACAGTAGTATCAATATACAGTAGTAACACCCTTTCTGGTTGTTGCTAACTTATGTTGATTTAATATGGATAGTTACATAGAAGGGATTCTGTCAGCCTATGTTAGTGCTCACACTAACAAAACCTGGGACAGTTTGTCTGATGAGACCATCAACGAGTGGATTAGATTGGTGAGAATTGATGACAAGTGGGTTGATTATAAAATTTATGTTCCATCCGGAGTGAAACATGACACCTGCATTAGATCAAACATTAAAAAGCTGTTTGACAATATTAAAATGGAGGATGATCTTAAAAAGATTGGAAACATGAATCTGAGTTTGAGACCAGAGGTAGGCCCGGCTAGGCAGTTGAACTTACCATCTCCAGCATCATCAAGCAATTCAAGTGCAAACGAAAGTATCAAAGATGATGAGTCAAAATTTTTCTGTCCGCAGTCAGATAGCATAAGGGCATCCATACGATAAGTATAAATGATGTCAACATGGACAATGCTGACACAAAACAGATAAAAGGATGGGAGCTAAGAGAAAACCTGGAAAATTACCTTCAATTGGACAGAGGCACCTTATCTGGCAACAATGCCGAATCAAAATTGCTAATTGGATATGTGTTGCAGACCAGTAAGTGGATCAATGACACGAAAAAGAATGACCTTGTGAGATTGGCGAATGGTTCCGTGATTGACTTTGAAATCAAAGGGAAAAAGATCAAGATCTTTTCAAATGCAGGCATGAAAAGTCAGAATGGGTCAAGCATGGATGATAGACTGACAATAAAAGCAGCATTTGCAATTATTGCAGAAGCTATGAGATCATTCTTTAAATCATCGCAAGTCCCTGTTCTAACAGTGCAAAATCTTTCGTGGAAAGACAATTCAGCTGTAAGATTGGTGTTTAAAACACCAATAAATCTTCTTTTGTGTTTGGACGGCATTCAATGCGGGTTTGACTGGGAGTCAGATAAGTACAGCCCTAACAACAAGTCAAATCTCATTGACCCATCATTTGCATATGGAGTGACTTATGCAGGGATTTACAGGGCAATGAAGGAGAAAAGTGGGGATGACAGAGCAGATGATATTGCTCACCGCAGTGCATCTAAGAAGATAGGCAGACTGGTCCAAGCCGTACACATCCTCTGTGGTTCCATGGGCACAGTTTGAGTTCAATTATCTACCTTTTGGTCTAGCTTCCGGCAGTATGGTTTTGACCTCTCTTATAGACAAGATTTTCGGAGATATTAAGTTTAAGTATGTTTACAATTTCTTCGATGACCTTTGCATCTACATCGATGGTTCCTTTGACGATCACCTCATTAAGGTTCGTTCTGTGATAGAGAGACTACGAGATGCTGGTCTCACTGTCAACCCCGAAAAGATAACAGTAGCTTCTAATCACATTCAGTTCCTTGGCCATATTTTCGCAAACCACTCAATATCGATTCATCCTGATCGCACACAGCCCATAGACAACTTTCCTGTTCCCAAAAATATCAAGCAGCTTTCCAGGTTTTTGGGTATGACGGCATTCTACGCCAGATTTATAAAGGATTATGCCATAATCTCTCAACCACTGAATCAGCTGAAGCGCAAGGGTGTGGAATTCATTTTTGGTCATGCACAGCAAAAGGCTTTCGAAACTCTCAAGGCAGCTCTTGTATCATCCCCTATCTTACGCATGCCCGATTTCTCAAAGGAGTTCATAGTGCACACGGATGCATCTGGGACAGGAATTGGGAGCACCCTTTTCCAGGAACATGATGGTCAAGTATTCCCTGTTTGTTACTCTTCTCGTGCACTCAACCAGCAGGAGTGTCTTGCTATTGTTTTTGCTCTTCAGAAGTATCAACAGTACCTCGAACATAGGGAATTCCAATTGCACACAGATTGCTCTAACATGGTTCCTGAACCACCCCCGTCAGGTTGGAAATATAGCCAGATGGATATCATTCATAAATTCGTTTAAGTTTCAAATTCATCATATCAAAGGCAAGGACAATGTACTAGCCGACTGTCATTCCCGTCTTTTTGAAAACACCGACCCGACCGAAGCCCCTAAGGAATCTCCTCCACCGGTAATGTCACTTTTTGGCATTCCGGAAATTTTTAAGGACATAGCCACGCACCAGCACGAGGATCCCGAACTTTCCAAAATCATCCGAAATCCCCGTAAACCACCAAACTACACTGATGTCAACGGTGTACTCATGCATCGTCTTCCAAATCAGAACAAACCAAGGGTAGTAATTCCAGTCAAACTCTTTGATATGCTTTTCCGCTATCATCACGAATCTCCCAGTGCAGCCCATTTTGGCATCCGCAAAACACTTGCCCGCATAGAGCCCTTTTTCTGGGCTAAAGACCTCAATCAAATTATCACCGATCGAGTCAGGTCTTGTGGTCAATGCCAGCGTTGCAAGCAGGCTCCCAACACCAATGTTGGCCATTTAGCTTCCAAGCTCGTTTGCAAACCATGGGAAAAAATCTTTGTGGACCACATAGGCCCTCTGCCTAGATCATCTAAGGGCAACAAGTATATTCTCACTATTGTGGATGCATTTTCTAAGTTTGTTATTATGTTACTCGCAAGGAACACCCAGGCATCAACTTCAATATCCCTTCTCACAAAGCATGTTTTTTAAATATTTGCCCACCCAAATACCTAGTTTCTGATAATGTTTCCAACTTCAGGTCCAAGGTATTTCAGGAACTATGTTTAGGACTGGGAAAACAACACATTTATACCAGCCCATATTATCCCAACCCCTCACACGCTGAAAGGGTTAACAAGCAAATCAAGATAGCAATTAGAATCTTTCACAATACCAACAGTTTTGGGATCAAAGTCTTCACTGGTTTCAAATGGCCTTCAGCTCCGCTGTGCATGAGTCCACTCAAAACTCACCATCCCGCCTTTTCCTTGGCAGAACCCTCTATCATCCCTTGGAACTCCAATGGAACCTTGACAAACTTGTCGATTCCCAGGGAACTACTCCTTCAACCCAAGACGACTGGGCAAGGGCAATTGAGAGCCTGCGCAAGGCAGGGGAAAGCAGGGAAAGGAAATACAATCAAAAACGAACACCCAACACTTTCAAACCAGGTGACTGGGTTATGTTTAGATTGAACCCGATTAGTAAGGCAGTCGACCACATAAACCAGAAACTATTACCTATGTGGTCGAAACCTTGTGTCATTGAAACCTTTACCTCTCCAGTCACTGTTCGCTTAATTGATCCTGTTAATAATAAGTTAATAATAATAATAATAATAATAATAATAATAATATCTTTATTGCCGTGAAACAAATATAAAATTGCATGGCATCCGTCAACATTTAATACAGGCATAACAAGCGACAGCAAAACAAATAAATACAACATCATAAAACAATTAATAATACAAATGATTAAAAAATTACACAGAACTTGTCATTTGATTGATTGAAAACCTCAGAGCAGCCGAACACCATCTACTCATTTGTGTCAAAAAACTCACCCACAGTGTAATATTCTTTATTAATCAGATATCTTTTCAAAATCCGTTTGAACCGTTTTTCGTTCCTTTCTTTCCTTATCTGTTCAGGAAGACTATTCAAAAATCTCACCCCCGTCTGAGAGGGCAAGCTTGAGGCTGCACGGGACCTGTTTTGGGCCAACCTATATTGTTCTCTGCCTCTAGTTGAATAGGAGTGAATGTCCTGGCCTTGTGTTAGGCTGCATTTAAATTTGGAAAACGTGGCAGCTTCCAAGATATACAGAGAGGCAAGAGTAAGCAGGCCTAGCTCCCTGAAGACGGTCCTACAAGACTCTCTCACCTGTAGCAACTATTCTGAGTGCTCTCTTTTGAAGACGGAACAACCTGTGGAAGTCCACTTCTGCACATCCACCCCAAATTGCAATTCCATAAGAAAGATGGGGGTAAATAAGGCCAAAGTAGGCCATTAGCAAGACATTTTCTGGACAAAATTTTGAGAGGACTCTTAAGGCAAAACAGCCTGAAGTTCATCCGCAAAGCACATGTTTCTCAGCTCAAAAGATTTGTTCAGCCAACAACATAAATTAAAGACTTTTCATTGCCAAAGGTAACACCCTGAAAAATGATCGTTGCCCATTGCACGTATGCGCCTAGTGATATTAGGTTAAGCTTCTCTCTACTCTTCTTCTTCTCTTCCCTGGTGTGAACGGAGGGTTGTGAGTCTAAGGTTTCACCTTCCTTTGGATGGGTGAGCCTACACTATTCCTCTCCGCTTATAATCAGGTAAACCATCCCTTCTTCATCACCTCGCTGCACAAGAGATACGATTGCGTTTGGGTTTTCACCTTTGAACAATTTTGAAAGTATTAAATATAAAAGTAATGCAACTTTACTGTTCGACTTAACTTTTATTTTAATTTTTTTTTTCTTTCAGTCTATCAGTAAGGGCCCATGCGTAAGCGTATCCAGAAGCGACAAGTTGCTAGCTACATCTTGTCGAGCACCGAGTGACACCTTTTAAAGATCTATTTTTCTCTTTCCTATCTCCCTCATTTCCATTGTCTCTTTATGGTCGACCATGCTTAAGTGTATCTAGTCATTAGTGTGTAGTTAGTGTAGGGCAACCAGATAAATGTTAAGGTGCAATATATAACTCTTAAATAGACTAAGTATGTAATTTCTTTTAGCTACTTTTCAAGGTAGAATTTAAGAACAAAGGTAACACAACAACGAAGTTTGAATACGATCATTATCATCTCTCAAAGCCACGAATTGCTTTTCTTGCGTACAGCCAGTGCATCTCGTGCGTAAAAAAAAAAAAAAAAATATGCATGCACCCATCTTTGTTCCTTAGCTAGTCATTCCCATGTTTACCACTACCTTTTTATCTTGTTTATAACTAACATTCTGTTAGGGAATTGCTGCAAACCTTTTTCCTCCACTTTAGAATTAGGTAGGGTTCCATGGCACCTGGTGTGGTACGTCCGAGTCCTATATATTATAATATAATCTTTTACATGAGGTTATGGTAGTCAGCTTATGTGTAATATATTGATTTATGTATAGTTACAATGGTTGGTAAAAATTTATGGTGGTTAGTAGGATGCAATCCCTTAAGGTTCACTTTACGTCTAGGGTAGTTTTACCAGAAAGTTTGTGTAGTTACCGCCACAGGGACTCCGAGAAGTGTCTCGTCCAGTTGAAATATTATGATTGAGAAGTTTGTAGCAGAAGATTCGGGAATAACTCGGTGTTGAAGCTGCATATGTGGACTTATAAGAACGTCGAAAAAACTAAGTGTGCATTGTATGTCGAAGAAGTTTCAAAAGCTCTCAGTTGCTATTGCTGCATTTAGTAAAGGGACACGGGTTCTAGGACCGCAGGTGAAAATCCCTGCGAAGCTACCTTTTGTTATTGTTTACAATCCTTGAAATATGACCTCCAGCAATCAGCTGTAGCTCTAATCAAACGTTTAACCCCAATTGACCCCATGTAAATAACAATTAGATCAATGATATCACATTCCGGCGTTATCTGTTATCGGGGGTTTTCCGACCTGCGGGTCACCGCGTCTGTTTACATACCGCTTATCGTCCCCCATTATTGTTTACACATCTTCTTCTTTATCTCCTTTAGCTCGCGCTTTTAGCTCCGTCAATTCTGTTGTCTAGTAGTCTTCAGCTCTCCTGATACTAGTGCAATTTTTTTCAAATCAATTTCGTTTGGAATTGATTTTTATATATTTGTACAGATAATTTTTAATAATGATTTCTACTAATCTCTGCTCTCCTGGTACTTTTGTTTTATAAATTTACAGTATTTTGTGGAAGATTTTCACATGCGATGGACTGCCTAGGTACCACGTGCTTCCTTCGCACCATTCCTGTGATAATGACTCATTAACGCCAATTACAAACGTGATATGACATTTTATTGACTTTAGTGGAAATTTTTATTGTACTGTGGAATGTAAACATAAGTACCATGTGTGTCCTTTGCAACACGGTTGTGATAATCACTCATTTAAGTCAATTGTAAACATGATAAATTCAGTCACCCATGGCTCAGTTATTGACATTAAAAAGTATAACTTGAAATTTTTTATTGTATATATATTAGAGCACTTGACAACAATTTTCAGTCTTTAATTTGTCATGAATAGCCTACACTTAACATGTCATAGTGGTCATTTAGGTTACACTTGGGATTTAATACTTTATGAAGAAAGTTCAAGTATCGTAATGATAATCTTTCACTGCCCGACTGCCGACCACACTCATGACATATTACTTGTTCATAACATTTTGTCCTGTATAATCATGATTTTACAAGATCCTCGTTCCGCGCATTAAAAATATCAGTAGAAGATTTCTGGGGTCATGATGAAGTTATAGGTGTGCCTGATGAGGAGTCCATTGATGCTGGCTGATGATTGAATCTTCTGAAAAACTCTTGATCCACATCGGTGATTGATTTCTTAAATTCCGTCCACTTGTCAACATCCAGCGAAACACTCTCTCTCTTCCAGTTGGTGTGTATACACTAATGATTATTTTCGTTTCCAATTGGTAATTTTTGAATTGAATTTTCATATCATTTGTTATAATAAATTCTTCGTGAAATTCCATATTTATTGCTATAGACTTTTACACACAGTCAGATATCAAATTAGACTGAAACCATACGAACTTGAAACATGGCTTTTATTCTATAAATTCTGTCTAGCCAAACAAAATCCTCAATTGGTTTTCAACTATATCACTCTGGCTGTTAATTACTTTTGAAACTTGGATTGGACGATTGACAACGTTTGGGCTTGCATCACTAGATAGATCTTTGTACCACCTGTCATCTCCACTCGTCCAAGTAGATGATGACACGAACCCACTCTGTTCACGATTCCTATCTCCACCAATGTGTTGATATTGCGTTGATGTGGTCTGGAAAAATCCAAAGTAAGTTTGGCTCTGTTGGCATTTGAATAGTGAAGAGATGAATTTGGCTGTTCTTGATTAGGTCCAGACATTGTCCTAGATCGCTGGCCACAATAAGACTAAATGCATTAGGTAGGCTATATGAGATAAAATACAAGGCAGTCTGTAAAAGTCATGCTGGCTCAGTGGTAACGTCTAAGCTTTGTAAATAGTGAGTGATAGGTGAGTGTTTAAAAAAAAATTACAATTGAATCAGGGTTTATAAAGTATTTATAATCTCAAAAAGAAGCTTATAGTTAGTGTTTGGCTATCGATCTAGTAATATCTGTCTCAATTATCGATACAAGAAAAATATCGGTGGGAAATATCGATATTGCTAAAATTTACAATTGAATTAGGGTATAATCCAAAAAAGATGCTTTAAGTTAATAGAGAAAAACTACATTGTAGCACTCAATAATTATGTACCTATGTTGATTAAACATGTTATTATTCAGCACCAACCACAACTTCATTCCACACAACAGCTGCCATTGCCAACCATCACTGTTATTGCGGCAAGCTCACTTCCACCCCTGCAGTCAACCACTATCCTCCTGTAGACTTCCACTAGATCTTCCACAGGTTAGAGTTGTATTTACATTTGTTAAATTAAATATTAGAAAACTTAAATTGAGTGTTTGAAAAAAATTACAATTGAATCAGGGTTAATAAAGTTTTTATAATCTCAAAAAGAAGCTTAAAGTTAGTGTTTGGCTATCGATCTAGTAATATCCGTCTCAAATATCGATACAAGAAAAATATCGGTGGGAAATATCGATATTGCTAAAATATACAATTGAATTAGGGTTTATTAAGTATTTATAATCCAAAAAGATGCTTAAAGTTAATACAGAAAAACTACATTGTAGCACTCAATAATTATGTACCTATGTTGATTAAACATGTTATTATTCAGCACCAACCACAACTTCATTCCACACTACAGCTGCCATTGCCAACCATCACTGTTATTGCGGCAAGCTCACTTCCACCCCTGCAGTCAACCACTACCCTCCTGTAGACTTCCACTAGATCTTCCACAGGTTAGTGTTGTATTTAAATTTGTTAAATTAAATATTAGAAAACTTAAATTGAGTGTTTAAAAAAATTTACAATTGAATCAGGGTTAATAAAGTTTTTATAATCTCAAAAAGAAGCTTAAAGTTAGTGTTTGGCAATCGATCCAGTAATATCTGTCTCAAATATCGATACAAGAAAAATATCGATGGGAAAAATTGATATTGAAAAGAAGCTTAAAGTTAGTGTTTGGCTATCAATCTAGTAAAATCCGTCTCAAATATCGATACAAGAAAAATATCGGTGGGAAATATCGATATTGCTAAAATATACAATTGAATTAGGGTTTATTAAGTATTTATAATCCAAAAAGATGCTTAAAGTTAATACAGATAAACTACATTGTATCACTCAATAATTATGTACCTATGTTGATTAAACATGTTATTATTCAGCACCAACCACAACTTCATTCCACACAACAGCTGCCATTGCCAACCATCACTGTTATTGCGGCAAGCTCACTTCCACCCCTGCAGTCAACCACTACCCTCCTGTAGACTTCCACTAGATCTTCCACAGGTTAGTGTTGTATTTAAATTTGTTAAAATAAATATTAGAAAACTTAAATTGAGTGTTTAAAAAAAATTACAATTGAATCAGGGATTATATAGTATTTATAATATCAAAAGAAGCTTAAAGTCAGTGTTTGGTTATCGATCCAGTAATATCTGTCTCAAATATCGATACAAGAAAAATATCGGCGGGAAATAACAATATTGCTGATATTTATTAATTTTACTGATGCTGTTGATACCCTACCCTTACATTTTATCTGCTGTAAAACAGAGAATTTTAATGCTACAATAATAACGCTGTCAAACAAAAATGATTTGAGGCTCTTGCTTTGTACAATTTATATTTTATAGACTAGGTACTGTTATATGTTGCCTAGAATATAAGGTGCCCCAATTGAACTTTAACTATTTCTTAGACTAGGTACTGTTATATGTTGCTTGGAAAATAAGGTGCCCCAATTGAACTTTAACTATTTCTATAAATGGAATGGGAATAGGCCTGACTCCTGTCTGTTTTGGTTAGGTTAGGTTTTAGGTTATTGACTATTGATACAATGTTTGGTCATACAATCATATGTCGGGAAATAATGAAATATAAATTTAATTATTTATTACATTGTCACAATATTTAATCAAACGAGATCGAGATGTAATACTTAATATAAGTAAAAAAATATGTACAGTATTACAATCTAGCTGTAAACAAATTTTTTAATAATTCAACATCCAAAATTTTTACTTCCGTCTTAGTCTTAATCTCTGCCTCTAGTCCAGTCTAGTGCCTTCACTTTATTTCATATACAAACTAAAACAACACTTAAACTTTAACAGACTGGATAAATTAACTCAAAACTTTTATAATGAAACTTTATTATTATCACCATTATTCAACCGAAATTTAAAAAAAAATGAAAAATAACTTATAGTCTTGCTGGTTAGGTGCTTTTGGTGCTAAAAAGTAAAAATATTGATGGGCATACTACTAATATCGATAGATAGCTTAATATCAGTGGACAAATATCAATATTAAAAATATCGAATTTCGACCTCAAAATATCGATATTTTGATATATTAATTATCGAGGCCAAACACTGGCTTAAAGTTAATATAGAAAAACTACATTGTATCGCTCAATAATTATGCACCTATGTTGATTAAACATGTTATTTTTCAGCACCAACCACAACTTCATTCCACACTACAGCTGCCATTGCCAACCATCACTGCTATTGCAGTAAGCTCACTTCCAACCTTGCAGTCAACCACTATCCTTCTGTACTACGGCCACCATTGCCACCCGTCGCTGCTACAACAGCTAACACACTTCTACCTCTGTGTCAACTTTACACTACATTGACCATTATCCTCCTATAAATTTTTATTAGATGCTTTATTTGGTTCAACTAAACAGGTTAGTGTTGTATTTAAATTTACCAAATTTAATATTAGAAAATTCGAATTGAGTGTTTAAAAAATTGAAAATTGAGCTAGGGTTTATAAAGTATTAATAGTCCCACATAAAGCTTGGAATATAACTTATATTGGAGATATTGACAATGAATAATAATATATATAAATAAATTTAAAGTTCAAAAAGATCAATATATAATAAATTATTTTATTCTACAAGTGCTTTCAGTTTAAACTTTAAAATTTAAATTAACTTTTTATATCAGTTTAAACGCGGCCTGATGATAAAAAAACAAAGTTTCTGAAAGCACTTGTTGATTAAAATAATTTATTATATATTAGCCTTTTTGAACTTTTAAATTTAGTTATACATATAGGTGAGGCTTATTTGTCAGAGTTTTCAACTGTTAAAGTTTATTTATATATTAGCCTTTTTGAACTTAAAAAAATTGTTATACATATAGGTGAGGTTTATTTGTCAGAGTTTTCAACTGTTAAAGTTTATTTATATATTAGCCTTTTGAACTTTAAAATTTAGTTATACATATAGGTGAGGTTTATTTGTCTGAGTTTTCAACTGTCAAAGTTTATTAAAAAAATAAGTATGGATTACAAAATATTTAAAAAATAATTTGTCCAAGTTTTGTTAAATAACTAATAATATTTAGATAAATTAATTAATTGTCTAAGTTTAACTCTAACATCGGCAATCTGACTGCAAATCTAAGTCAGACGAAGGCCTGACTGCAAATCTAAGTCAGACGCAGGCCGATCGGAGATTGAAGAAGCTGCTCATGCCCATTCAGTAACCGGTAAATCAGAATTTAAATAAAGTGAAATTGAAGAAATGCTTTTTCAATTGGCATGACGAGTTATTTAACGTGGGAGAGGGTTCTTATTTAAAGAACCTCTTCCCCTTCGGAGATTTGGCCGCCTTATTGGTCTTGCAATTTTAAATCATCTGCTGAAAAAGAAATCATTTAAGGAAAAGCTTTTTCTCACAACGTTGTGAACAAGCTTATGATACTAATTAGAAATGCGTTGCAGCCGGATGAGACTGCTGTCAGCCAACTTCTTGGTTGATGGCTTGAAGAACATCTTCTGCTTCGGAGATTTGGCTGCCTCAATGGTCTTGGGTGTTTTCTACAATCACCTTATTTTTTCTCTCTTTTTAGTTGGCATCTTAGTTGATGGCTTGAAGAACTTCTTCGGAGATTTGGCTGCCTTAGTGGTCTTGGATTTGGCTGTGGCTACCTTCTTGGGTGTTTTCTTGCAATCACCTTATTTATCTCTTTTTTCAGTTAGCTCCTTGGTCGATGGCTTGAAGAACTTCTTCCCCTTTGGAGATTTGGCTGCCTTAGTGGTCTTGAATGTTTTCTTGCAATCACCTTATTTTTCATTCTTTTCAGTTAGCTCCTTGGTCGATGGCTTGAAGAACTTCTTCCCCTTCGGAGATTTGGCTTCCTTAGTGGTCCAACTTCTTCCCCTTCGAAGATTTGGCTGCCTTAGTGGTCTTGGATGTTTTCTTGCAATCACCTTATTTTTCTCTCTTTTCAGTTAGCTCCTTGGTCGATGGCTTCAAGAACTTCTTCCCTTTCGGAGATTTGGCTGCCTTAGAGGTCAAACTTTATCCCCTTCGGAGATTTGGCTGCCTTAGTGGTCTTGGGTGTTTTCTTGCAATCACCTTATTTTTCTCTATTTCAGTTAGCTCCTTGGTCGATGGCTTGAACAACTTCCTCCCCTTCGGAGATTTGGCTGCCTTAGTGGTCTTGGGTGTTTTCTTGCAATCAACTTATGTTTCTCTCTTTTCAGTTAGCTCCTTGGTCGATGGCTTGAACAATATCTTCTCCTTCGGAGATTTGGCTGCTTTAGTGGTCTTACAATTTTAAATCGTTTAGGGAAAAGCTTATTTCTCACAATGTTGTGAACCAGCTTATAATTCTTATTAGAAATGCTTTGCAACCAGATGAGACTGCTGTCAGCAAAAAAAAAATGCTTTTCACTTATTTCAGCTTCTTGGTCAATGGCTTAAAGAACTTCTTCCCCTTCGGAGATTTGGCTGCTTTAGTGGTCTTGGGTTTGGCTGTGGCTACCTTCTTGGGTGTTTTTTACAATCACCTTATTTTTTCTCTCTTTTCAGTCAGCTTCTCGGTTGATGGCTTGAAGAACTTCTTCCCCTTCGGAGATTTGGCTGCTTTAGTGGTCTTGGGTTTCGCTGTGGCTACCTTCTTGGGTGTTTTTTACAATCACCTTATATTTTCTCTCTTTTCAGTCAGCTTCTCGGTTGATGGCTTGAAAACTTCTTCCTCTTCGGAGATTTGGCTGCTTTAGCGGTCTTGGGTTTGACTGTGATTTTGTTTTTTCTCTCTTTTCAGTTAGCTTCTTTGGTCGATGGCTTGAACAACATCTTCCCCTTCGGATATTTTGCTACCTTAGTGGTCTTGGGTGTTTTCTTGCATTCACCTTATTATTCTGTCTTTTCAGTTAGCTTCTTGGTTGAAGGCTTGAACAACATCTTCTCCTTCGGAGATTTTGCTGCCTTAGTGGTCGAACTTCTTCCCCTTCGGAGATTTGGCTGCCTTAATGGTCTTGGGTGTTTTCTTGCAATCACCTTATTTTTCTCTCTTTTCGATGGCTTGAAGAACTTCTTCCCCTTCGCAGACTTGGCTGCCTTAGTGGTTCTACTTCTTCCCCTTCGGAGATTTGGCTGCCTTAGTGGTCTTAGGTGTTTTCTTGCAATCACCTTATTTTTCTTTCTTTTCAGTTAGCTCCTTGGTCGATGGCTTGAAGAACTTCTTCCCCTTCGGAGATTTGGCTGCCTTAGTGGTCCAACTTCTTTCCCTTCTGAGATTTGGCTGCCTTAGTGGTCTTGGGTGTTTTCTTGCAATTACCTTATTTTTCTCTATTTCAGTTAGCTCCTTGGTTGATGGCTTGAACAACTTCCTCCCCTTTGGAGATTTGGCTGCTTTAGTGTCCTTGCAATTTTAAATCGTTAAAGGAAAAGCTTTTTTCTCACAACGTTGTGAACAAGCTTATGATACTTATAAGAAATGCGTTGCAACCAGATGAGACTGCTGTCAGAAAAAAATAATGCTTTTCACTTATTTCAGCTTCTTGGTCAATGGCTTAATGAACTTCTTCCCCTCGGAGATTTGGCTACCTTCTTGGGTGTCTTTTACAATCACCTTATTTTTCTCTCTTTTCAGTTAGCTTCGTGGTCGATGGCTTGAACAACATCTTCTCCTTCAGAGATTTGGCTGCCTTAGTGGTCTTGGGTGTATTCTTGCAATCACCTTATGTTTCTCTCTTATCAGTTAGCTCCTTGGTCGAGGGCTTGAAGAACTCCTTCCCCTTCGGAGATTTGGCTGCCTTAGTGGTCGAACTTCTTCCTCTTCGGAGATTTGGCTGCATTAGTGGTATTGCAATTTAAAATCGTTTAATGAAAAGCTTTTTTCTCACAACGTTGTGAACAAGGTTATGATACTTATTAGAAATGCATTGCAACCGAATGAGACTGCTGTCAGCCAACTTCTTGGTTGATGGCTTGAAGAACTTCTTCTCCTTCGGAGATTTGGCTGCCTTAATGGTCTTGGGTGTTTTCTGTGATCACCTTATTTTTTCTCTCTTTTTAGTTGATTCTTGGTTGATGGCTTGAACAACTTCTTCCCCTTCGGAGATTTGGCTGCCTTAGTGGTCTTGGGTGTTTTCTTGCAATCACCTTATTTTTCTCTCTTTTCAGTTAGCTCCATGGTCGATGGCTTGTAGAACTTCTTCCCCTTCGGAGATTTGGCTGCCTTAGTGGTCTCAGGTGTTTTCTTGCAATCACCTTATTTTTCTTTCTTTTCAGTTAGCTCCTTGGTCGATGGCTTGAAGAACTTCTTCCCCTTCGGAGATTTGGCTGCCTTAGTGGTCCAACTTCTTTCCCTTCGGAGATTTGGCTGCTTTAGTGGTCTTGGGTTTGGCTGTGGCTACTTTCTTGGGTGATTTTTACAATTACCTTATTATTTCTCTCTTTTCAGTCAGCTTCTCGGTAGATGGCTTAAAGAACTTTTTTCCCTTCGGAGATTTGGCTGCTTTAGCGGTCTTGGGTTTGACTGTGATTTTGTTTTTTTCTTTCTTTTCAGTCAGCTTCTTGTTCGATGGCTTGAACAACTTCTTCTCCTTCGGTGATTTGGCTGCTTTAGTGGTCTTGGGTTTGGCTGTGGCTACTTTCTTGGGTGACTTTTACAATTACCTTATTATTTCTCTCTTTTCAGTCAGCTTCTCGGTTGATAGCATGAAGAACTTCTTCCCCTTCGGATATTTGGCTGCTTTAGCGGTCTTGGGTTTGGCTGTGGCTACCTTCTTGGGTGTTTTTACAATCACCTTATTTTTCTCTCTTTTCAGTCAGCTTCTCGGTCGATGGCTTAAAGAACTTCTTCCCCTTCGGATATTTGGCTGCTTTAGCGGTCTTGGGTTTGACTGTGATTTAGTTTTTTTCTTTCTTTTCAGTCAGCTTCTTGTTCGATGGCTTGAACAACTTCTTCTCCTTCGGTGATTTGGCTGCTTTAGTGGTCTTGGGTTTGGCTGTGGCTACCTTCTTGGGTGTCTTTACAATCACCTTATTTTTCTCTCTTTTAAGTTAGCTTCGTGGTCGATGGCTTGAACAACTTCTTCTCCTTCGGAGATTTGGCTGCCTTAGTGGTCTTGGGTGTTTTCTTGCAATCACCTTATGTTTCTCTCTTATCAGTTAGCTCCTTGGTCGTTTTCTTGAAGAACTCCTTCCCTTTCGGAGATTGGGCTGCCTTAGTGGTCGAACTTCTTCCTCTTCGGAGATTTGGCTGCCTTAGTGGTCTTGGGTGTTTTTTTGCAATCACCTTATTTTTCTTTCTTTTCAGTTAGCTCCTTGGTCGATGGCTTTACAACTTCCTCCCCTTCGGAGTTTTGGCTGCTTTAGTGGTCTTACAATTTGAAATCGTTTAAGGAAATGCTCACAACATTGTGAACAAGCTTATGATACTTATTAGAAATGCGTTGCAACCAGATGAGACTGCTGTCAGCCAAAAAAATGCTTTTCACTAGTTTCATCTTCTTGGGCAATGGCTTAAAGAACTTCTTCCCCTTCGGAAATTTGGCTGGCTTAGTGGTTTGCTTTAATTCTATATTAACTTTAAAGCTTCTTGCAGGATTACTTTATAAACACTTATTCAATTGTCAATATTTTAATGCTCAATTCATGTTTTCTAATACATAATTTAGCAAATTTAAATACAAGCTGTTATCCTGTTTAGCGGAAATGCATTGCTTGATATATCATATGATTGTAAAAGAAAAACGGTCTTTAAAAATACCTAAAAGAATTATTATGCATTTTTAGTCATTTTAACTTACTTAATTCACAGTTTAGCTGATTAAATAACATAAATAAATATTTTTTTAGTTTTTGTATTCTTAAAATTTATTTTAGACTTCTCAAGACTATAAATTAAATATAAAAAAAACATTCCATAATATTAAAAAAAGATTATAATTGATCATTGCACTATGTATTTCAATAATATACAACTAATAATAAGCAATGCGTATGTGTGAATCCACAACCATTACCATGGACCGAGGTATACAATTTATGTTTTTAGTTAAAAGTAATTAAAAAGAAAACAATATATTATTCAAGAACATTTTATAATTGATCATAACTTCTGAATGTCTCTATAAAATTAAATTTTCCCATCAATAAAATATAAACAAATACATATTATCTTTCTTTTTCTTTATTTCATTACCTTAGAGTTGATGAATACACCTGCACGTTGCATGCAATTATATAAATTTATAAACTCTCTTCACATTCAGTTAATAAGCAAACTATAAGGTTAAAAATAACAACGAATGATTACATCATAACATTATTTATCATATAATTGTAATATTAAAAATATGGATACTGATGATTGAAGTTTTTGTAAAACTCTTGATCTAAGGCACTGATTACTTTTTGAATTCTGTTCACTTGTCAACATCTAGCAAAACACTCTTTCTCCTAGTTGATGTATTTACACTAATGATATTGTTTACAATTGAAAATTTCTGAATTACATTTACACAATAAACTTAAACCATACAACCCTATAACTTTGCTTATATATCCAGAATTCTATCTAGCCAAACAAATTTCTCAACGCATTTTCAACTATGTCAATCCCACAATGGTGGCTGCACTAAGACCGAATGCATTAGGTTGCCTATATGACATAAAATACAAGGTAGTCTGTAGAAGTCATGCCGGCTCAGTGGTAACGTCTAAACTTTGTAAATAGTGAGTGATAGGGAAACTAAAACAAAATCCCATTGAGGTAGCATGACTTATTTTTTCCACACATTTTAAACACTAATTACGAAATCTAGTATTTAATCTAGTTCACTGTTTTACCAACAGATAGTCGCAAATAGCTGTTAGTACACATCGACAGACTTGATCACCCGCAAAAGGAGATAAAGAAGTGTAAACAACAATGGCGGACGATAAGCGGGATGTAAACAGACGCGGCGACCCGGAGATCGGGGAATCCTCGATATCTTTTATCTAATTGTTTTTTAATTGAAGTCAATTGGGGTTAAACATTTGATTAGCACTATCGGATGATTACTAGAGGTCAGGGGTCAAGGATTGTAAACAATAACAAAAGGTAGAGCTTCGCGGGGGGCAATACCTGCCGCCCCAGATGCACCCTCCCTATACTACTAGCAAGTATTCTAATAAATACAGCGGTTCAGGAAATCTTAAACTCCAACAGTTGGATACCAGACTGTATGTTCCTTCAACAATTAAAAATATGAGAGTATCAGTAAACCTTCAACTTTAAAAAATGAGGCTATTGTAAAGCATGTGCATAAACGGAAACATGTTGAGCAAACTCCTAGCCCATCAGACCAATCAAAACCTAATAGTGAATCAGACGGATCGGATTCAGGTTCTGAAGGGGAATCAGATGGATCTAATAAAATTGACAACTTATTCAAAGCCGAATCCTCAAAAAAGGGGTGTGTTACAATTAAACAAGTGTTTCAAAACCAAAATAAGCGTTTGAGAAGCAAATTAATAACTCCTGCAGAAGATAGGTGGGGGTGCATGGTGAAGATCGAACTGACCGACACCACGAAATACAATAATTTTAATAAACAAAAACTACAAACCTGATACCTAAGATTTACCAATCAATAGTAATTATGAAATCCATTGAAAGGATAAGTTATTAGCTTTCAAATAAGTAAATATTATCCAAATACTAATTATTAATGTGTTTGGTTAATTATATAACAACTAATAATTATTTTAAATTGTTTCTAGCTCCTGTCTTAAGAAGATCAGAAAGATTGAAAAATAAATATGAAAAGAATAGAATATAAACCTGCTGTTTTGGTTGTTAAATGTATATGAATAAATGTATAATAAAATAAGTTTTGAATTGAGATTAACTTATAATTCTATATCACCTCTAATTAAGCATTTATAATAAAATAATACATTTAACAATTATATTAATTTGCTTCATTTGACATAAGTTAGCCTACCTTTTAATGTTCTTAAAAGTGGGTTATACTTAGTTAAAGATGCCATGTTTATAGTATAAAAGTTTATATTCAGTATTGCATGTGGTTAGGAACTATAGAGATGAAACTGTGGTCAGTTTGAGGTCCTGTTTATCAGCTGGTTCCTTATCTTTGACTATTCTTGAACACTTGTTTCTTTTATTCAGTTCAGAGTCAGTGGAGGTATTTGTGCTGTAAATCTTTAATAGGTAGGCATATTTTAGATATCATATAAATGGATTTCTTTCAGGCCTAAGTTATTTTAGAATATAGTATATTTTATCATTAACTACTTACAAACATGTTGGTTAAAAATAAAGGAATTAAGTCATTGCTTAAACTTTTGTTCATTTTATTAATTCTTGATTAAAATACTTATAATTAAATTACCATATAAAATAGACCTATCTCATAATGTGTGGTAGTGAGATTTCATCACTGCCTACCTTATAAATAGTATATAATCATTTAAAAAGACTAGATAGGTAAAATACATTTATTGATTTGTTATTCTTATATTTTTTATGAGTACAAACAACACATAAATCAGACTTTTTAACCCAAAAACTGATTTTTAGAAGAAAAACTAAAAATATATATTAAATTAAACACTCTTTAACAGTTTAAAAGTTTAAAATAACTCTAACAGATACAATCAATTTGATATATAAAATAACAAACAACTTTTAGCAACAAAAACAACTGTTTTTTCGTAATTTTTATGGTAATTATCAATTGTTTCAGCCTAAAAATGGGGAAACATAGGCCCTAGTTAAAATATAATCAAATTGAATAATATTATGAGTTATTTACAAATACAAATATTTTACAAAAGTATTACAATCGTAGTTGATATGGAAAATATATTAATTGGTGAAATATCTTAATTTATTATTAGTTTTTCATGACAATTTAACTGTTTCTAACAAACTTGATTTTCTCTTTTTTTTAAACCCTTTGAACCATTTCCCGGAGTTTGGCTGTTTATTTACAGGACACTCTGTATATTCCACAGTAGTGAGCACCGCAGCCACTACACAGCACATGATTTGAACATGATGTAGGAAAACCGGGGATAATGAGCCTATTGCAAATCATACAAAACCTAATACTTCTTGGCCTAAATTCTAACATGCTCTGGCAAAATGTGATCCCAAATTTGAAGACCATGGATAAGTTTTCTTCTCAACCTATTAGATCTATTAGATTTGCAGCTTCTCTTAACGCAAGTCACGCAACAACTTTTCACAAACGTATTTAATTTCTTTCCGAATGATTTACCTCAGGACAAGCTTCCTTTAATGTGTGATTCCAGAATTTCATCAAAATCCTATTTGAAAAAGAAAAACTATACCGACAAATATTTTTTTTATCAGAAGCAAGTATTCTAATAAATACAGCGGTTCAGGAAATCTTAAACTCCAACAGTTGGATACCAGACTGTATGTTCCTTCAACAATTAAAAATATGAGAGTATCAGTAAACCTTCAACTTTAAAAAATGAGGCTATTGTAAAGCATGTGCATAATCGGAAACATGTTGATCAAACTCCTAGCCCATCAGACCATTCAAAACCTAATAGTGAATCAGACGGATCGGATTCAAGTTCTGAAGGGGAATCAGATGGATCTAATAAAATTGAAAACTTTTTCAAAGTCGAATCCTCAAAAAAGGGGTTTGTTAAAATTAAACAAGTTTTTCAGATCCAAAAGAAGCGTTTGAAATGCAAATTAATATCTCCTGCAGAAGATAGGTGGGGGTGCATGGTGAAGATCGAACTGACCGACACAACGAATTTAAAAAAATTTAAGGTAAACACTACCAACCATGAACCACAACAAACTCTAAGAAAATCTGAAAGGCTTAAAATTAAAAATGTATGAAAATAAATTTAAAATATAGTTCATTTTTTCCATGAGTCTATATCACATCTAACTAACTCAATATAAATAATTCTAATTTAAATACAAGTTTTTCAGCTGAGAAGGATTTTTTAGGATTCTACTTTCTCCAGCAGTCTCTGTAAAGTATTGACCAGTAAAAATTGTAAAGTATTCTATTTTAAAAGTTTCGAATCTTAGTTATTTCATGGAAAATATTAGGAGTATTGTCAATAAAATAGACGAGTTATTAGTTTATGTGGATTTAGGCCAATACAGTGTAGATATTTTATGTGTAACAGAGCATTGGTTATGTGAAGATAGCTTTGAGATTCTTAATCGGCTGGAAGGTTGGAAAATAGTATCTTTTTTACGGAAGAGTGAATAGTATACAGGGAGGGGGGAGTTTTTGTGGTTGTAGAAGACAACATACCTTCAAAAGTTAGAAGATACCTCGTAAGTCTCTCTATAGAAAATATAATGGAATGTGCAGCAGTAGAAATTAACTATGAGATGTGACGGCCCCAAAAATTCCCAGACCCATTACATATCAGTTGGGGAGGTTTTTGTTACACCCTCAGGAAACCCTATCAGTACCGTCACAGAAGCTTTGCTTTATTTAAAATATAAAAAGAAGGTCTGTAATATTGGACTGTTAACCTCCCAGCTTTTTGTGTCAGCCAGTTGACTCACCATGGAATATTCCGTCAGCGTGGCTCAGCGCTAGGCCAGGCCAACGTTCGCGGAAAGTGTAACGCGCGTGACTGGAATTTGCTGATACAGCTCAGCAAGTCGCTCGATGAAATCAGTTAATGCGCAGCTACAGTTTGCCTAACGCCCTGATGAATCGTTAGGCCGCAGACCTGTTCAGTGTTTGCACTTACGTCACGCGGCATAGCCGCAACGTGATTGGCTGGTTCCCCTCCACGCCTAACTCTGCGTGATGGACAGGGAGCACTCGGTCAAGTAAAGCTCAACTTGAAGCCGGAAGTTGAAATCCCAGGGAATTTTGTGGTTGCGAATTAGCTAAAGGGGAATCTTGCAGTCTTGGGCTGTGACATTCTAGGCCAAGGGATGGGGGGAAATAAGCGTGGAATGAGGGGTGCTCCGCATGTTTGGGAGAGAAATTTGGCTAAATCGTATTAGGAAAGGGGAGACCGTCCCGAGGCCTAACCGTCCCTTGACTGGTACAAAATCTAAGTTGCCTATATCAAAAAAGAATGTTTACTGTTGCAATACCGTTAAGATCCCCCCGCGCTGTGAAAAACTGATTCAAGTTAAAACTAATCGCATTGGTTCAGACCCTGACACGCTGGAAGGGTCGGATGTTGTGGTAGAGCCTACTGAATTCATTATGCACGGCGTATATCTTGCTCGAACCCTGACAAGGATAGAAAGGAATCATTGTTGAGTCAAGACCGTTAACATCAGTGCAGAGGAACTCACTCTACCTAAGAATTTGAAACTGGTAACTTTAGACACTGATATTTTTCTTTGGGGGAGAGCACTGCGAGCCCTGTGCGGAAAAATGGTTATCTTGGCGGATAGCCATGGCCGGGGAATGCAGGAGATATTAACGGAACGGTTACCATCCGAGATTGAAGTAGAGGTTTTTTTCATGTCAAATGGGAAGTTGAAGCACATAACTGCCAGAATAGGGACTGTACTGGAAACCCTTAGTGAGGAAGATACTGTGATAATAATAGGGGGAACCAACGATATAGATGAGGCCTCTCCTTATCTGTTAACCCTGCAACAAGCTTTCTCCCAATTCCCAGTGGAATTCAAGGCTAACATATCCGTTCTATCAATCTTTGATCGCCATGACGTGAATCTCCAGTCCGAGCTGAGTGAAGGGAATGACCTTCTTAAATCTTTAGTTGACAAGGTATCCAAGCAAAATTTAGGTAAAATCAAATTTGTTGATCTGAAAGGGATCTTTAGTCGTAAAATGTATACCAGACAGGGGTTGCATCTCAACGGAGCAGGGAAAATTGTGTTAGGCTCTATTCCGCGTAAAATTGCTCTCCAGCACCTTGCACCACCACAGGCCAGGTAGGGTATGGTCAGTCTGGCCCATGAAACTAGCCTTGAAGCATGTTTGGATAAAAAGCTCGAACATTTGTCCCACCCTGAACGAGACATGGTGAAAGCCACTTTAATGGCGTTCAGAGGTGTGCTGGCCCATACGGAGGACCAACCTTTGGGTTGTACCTCTGCTGTCCAACATGTCATACGAACTGGAGATGCCCCGCCAATCTATAAGAGAGCGTATCGCGTGCCTCACCACCAGAAGGCAGTACTCGACAGTCTGATTCAAGTCCAGCTAGCCAAGGGGATAATTGTTCCCAGTCAAAGTGAGTGGGCATCGCCGGTAGTATTGGTGCCAAAGAAGTCTCCAGATGGGAATCCGAAATTCCGATTTTGTGTTGACTTCAGGGGTTTGAACTCCGTGACCAGCCCTGATGTTTACCCGTTACCAAACATCACAGAAACGCTAGACTCGCTTGGCGGCTGCCAAGTTTTTACAGCCCTTGATTTGAGGTCAGGGTATCACAAGATACAGGTAGATGAGGAAAGTCAGCAAAAAACTGCTTTTAACGTGCCTGGTGGCCATTACCAGTATCAACGTACGCCTTTCGGTTTGAGCACCTCACCAGCAACGTTTCAGCGCCTCATGGATTCAGTACTGATGGGCTTGAAAGGTGAGAAATGCCTTGTCTATTTGGATTAAATAATACTGTTCTCCAAAGACTTGCCTTCTCACCTCGAAGCCATCCGGGAGGTATTTGCCAAATTGCAAAGTGTAAACTTGACTATTCAGTTGAGTAAATGCAATTTTGTGGTCGATGAAGTTCAATATCTTGGCCACATGATTACAAAAAGAGGGGTTTAACCAGACCCAGCCAAAATCAAGACAGTGGAAAACTATCCTGTACCAAAAACGGCAAAGGATGTCCGGCCATTTCTAGGCCTGGCAGGCTACTACCGTAGGTTTGTTGACAACTTTGCTCACATCGCGCGGCCACTGTTTGAGCTAACCAAGCAGGGCCAGGAGTTTGTCTCTCAGGAAATAGATGGTGAGGAGCATCCAGTAGCATACTGCTCCAGGACCCTGTTCCCAGCCGAGAAGAATTATTCAACCACCGAACTTGAGTTGCTCAGCTTGGTTTGGAGTACTAAGTATTTCAGATGCTACCTGTTGGGTCAGACCTTTAAGGTCATCACAGACCACCTAAAGGAAGATAAAAATTTCCGGACAAGTCCTGAGAAGGTACTGCATCGATTAAGCTCTGGAGAGAAAAAGATTGATGTGCCAGACTCCCTGGTTTATGAAGTAATTAGATTACATCACGATTTGCCCACTGCGGGACACTCCGGAGTGGCAAAAACATTGGGCCGAGTAAAACAAAAGTTTTGGTGGAAGAGTATGGACAAAGATGTACTGGAGTACGTTCGGACGTGCCGCAGCTGCAATCAGCGTTCCAACTACGGCAAGGCAAAGATGCCTCTGGGGAAGATATTCAATTAATCCCTAGAGCCCTACAAGGTTGTGGCAATGGATATAGTGGGGCCTCTGCCAACCAGTGGGTCACAGAATGTCTATATACTCAGTGTTATGGACCATTTCTCACGCTACTGCGAGTTCATTCCATTGCCAGACCAAACTGCCGAAAGTGTTGCTAGGGCATTAGTTCAAAGTGTAATAACTAAATTTGGTGTGCCTAAATCATTAGTGACCGATCAGGGTTCCAACTTTACATCAGATTTAATCAAACACCTTTGTAAGTTCCACATGTCAGGAAAGTCCAAACCACCGGGTTCCACCCACAAGGTAATGGCCGACTTGAGCGGGTTCACGCCACCGTTGTGAGGATGCTAAGCCACTTTTTAAACCGGAATCAGAACGATTGGGATGAGTAGCTTCCCCACATTACAATGGCTTACAACTCACAGGGGCATGAGAGTACAGGTTACTCCCCTCATGAATTGGTATTTGGCCGGACGATTGAAATGCCCTTGGAATCGGACTCGAGAATCACGGATTATACTGATATATTAGACAATCATATCGAAGCCCTGCGAGACAGGTTTCGAGAAGCTTACAAAGCATCCGCCGGACATAAGGCAGCGGCTCGAGGTCGGAATGAACGACAGTACAATAAAGGTACTAAGGCGCCAAAATTCCAGGTGGGCGAATTTGTCTTACTGCACGTGCCCTCAATTGGCCATCAGCGTGTTAAGAAGCTTTCAAAATTGTGGAAAGGCCCATATCAGATTGTCGAAGTATTATCACCCCAAAATGTCATGTTACGTATTAGAAAAAGGGAAATCGCAGTGCACGTGAATCGAATAAAACCCTTTCGGAAGCGTCCTCAGTCATTTCCTAAGGCACATAAAGAACCAAGTGGTCAGGGCACTCAAAGCGAGGGTGAGGATGACGGTGAGCCCAAACCGGATGGGCAGGGGGATGTCCCGGACACTGAAGACATAGTGGCCGGACCCTCTTCTGTTGAGCTGCCGCAACAGGTTAGGAGAAGACCCGCAAGGCTGGAAGACTTTGTTGAAAGTTAGAGGACAATACTAGGACCGTAGACTAAGGGAAAAATTAGGATAAATAAAATAGTGCTAGACTGATACATATAAGATTGTATTTACTTCCATTTGTTTTTTTTTTATGTTAGAACAAAATTATAATCAAGAGTTCTGTTTTAGGCCTTTTAGGCATCTTGCTTGCTGAGACATGCGTCCAGTCCTATCATCAGGGCGTGATCTTCGAGAAGGAAAGAGATGTCCTACTCTCCGACAGCTACTGGACGCTAGTGCTCCAGTATAATCTCATGGAAGTGAGAGCCGAGAACCAAAACCTGAGTATATTATTGGAGATTGTAAGGTATCAGTTTAATGAATTTTTCCAGGATCTTCTTCATAAGCCCATGAGTGGTCATTTCCCCGTTCCGGCCCTTGAGGCCTCCTTCCGATATGAGTATTCAGGCCTGCAGTGGATGGTTGCCGACTATGTTGATAAAACAGGTGACCTAGTCACTCTATTGCCACGCACCGGACAGAGGAGAGGCTTGGTGGATGCTGGAGGACATGTCCTTAAATTTCTTTTTGGAACTGTAATTGATTGTAATCTAGAGGGTATTAATAACCGAATTGATGCAGTAGAAAATGTAACTGACCAAATCTCACATGTTGCTCAGGAACAGTTGACCTTCCTTGACAACATGCAATCTGGGGTATCAAATCACTCGAGGACAGTAAATAAAATTATTTTAACTCTTAAAGAATACCAACGTACGATGCATGAAAGCATGGTCCAAAACTATAAGAGGGAACAAATTGTTGCAAGTCAATTCACCACATTATTTCAGTACTTCAAATTAAACTCTGCTCTTTCAGAGGTTAAATATGCAATTGATATAGCTGTACAAAAATGACCAGGCTCCACCAAGCTATTGAAGACCTTGCTGCTGGGAAGGTGACGAGTAACTTAATTCCTCCCCACCAGTACCTGGAAATCCTCGAGTCGGTGGCTAAGGCAATTCCCCTTCCTGCAAAATTGTTTCTTGATGTAAATTTAGAGTCACCACATAGCTTCTATACGTTCGCAAAAGTAAATTCGTACACTACTAAATATCAATTACGGATACTCATCAAGCTACCCTTAAAAATGATAATAATCTGTATGAAATTTTTAACGTTGTTACGTACCCAGTCTTTCATTTACCCCTTGGTAGATGGCTAAAATGGGAGTTGGAAGATCAAAAACTAGTAGTTAGTAAGGATAGGCAAACCTATACCACTTTTTCATCTGCACGATTTAATAAAGAGTGTAGTTTCGGTCGGCTCACAGTGTGCCCTTTAACTAATATGCTGTTGAATGTGCATAAAAGGGCCAGGTGTGCGGCTGAGCTTATGCTGAAAGAAGAAGTACCTCTTGTACTCGAAAAGTAATATCTGGTCTAAAGTCCCCGGTCCTAGTCAAAACCATTAGTCGCTGGATATATTCCTCTTCTGGTGAAACAAAAGTCATCCTTAACTGTTTTGGGCATCATGCCGAGTTAAATGTAAGTGAAATCATCCTTAAAGGGGTGGGAGCGGTCCCCCATAGGGACCGTTGTGACTTCATTGCCGATGGATATCGCGTGCCGGCCCGATTTTTCGGCAGCACCCATTCCTCGCAAGGTTTTGGAAAAGTATTTTTTCCTGAAATTAAGAGCATGTGTGATCATAGAGAGTCTGCTTTCATTGGACAAGACTTAAATGATACGCTGAAAGTTCTTCAGGAACTAGACGATCAGCTTGGCACTCTGAGCGTAAAGGGGTATTCTTTTGAGAATGCCTTCCAGCTCCTCAGATTCCATAATTTGCGACTAAAGAATATTGAGAAGTTGAAACTGGGTGGCCTCTCCATCTCGATTATTCTAATAGCTGTTTTTCTCGTTTACAGGTGGAGACGCAGACTAGCCCTGTGGCTGCGAGCCGCTGTTGCGAGGACTACACAAGATCAAGGGGAGGCACCGGCAGTAAGGGAGGTGGAACCGGAGCTCTCCAATGAAGAGGTCAGGCCTTACGCGGAGAATAGAATGGCATGCCCAGCCTGCAACTTGTTGCTGAACTAAACCGCCCCTGATTGCAGTCACATTGGGTGACGTAAGTTGACTAGTGCAGTGCGCGCAATAAGTAAGTGGCCACTTTTAAATGGAGCTCCAGACATTAATAGATTCTTCTTTTTCCATTATTTTATAATTAGTGTTCTTTCTGTGTAACTATTTCATAAGTACTTTATTAATGCATTGTTAAAGAAAAGGGCTATTAATTTAGAAGTAGGCGCCATAGGACAATGCATACTTTTATGTGATGCTCGGTGGTAGCGTGATGTGTATTGCACTACCATAAATTAATTAATTTTCCATTTATTTCTACCATTAGGCACTGGTGTGTCCTTATTGCCTCATTGGCTAGTTGATTGGGTTGGCTGTGCTTGTTAAAGTTTGATCCGAAATTTTGCTTTACAGCTATTTATAGGAGAGATTTAAAATCTAAATGAAGAAAATGTACTCCTCAGTGAGTGTGTATGGCCCAAGAGTCAAGGCAACACGGAAAAGAAGCAGCTGCAGTCCTACTAACTTCCTAATTACCCTTATCCTTCCCTACCTTCTAATAATGCTGGACCGGACCCTTGGCCTTGGACTATGATATTTTCTTATCTGATAAAAATTAGAATCAAATTTATTTCAATTCAAATAACAAGTAACCCAATTTTGGACATTGTCAAGCCAATGTACCTTGTTTGGAGGTAGGCCGGCACATTTTACCTCGGTAGCCAGACCCATGACACAATAAATTGTCATTTATCGAATTTTGCTATTTATCCATTATTATTTATTTATTTATTAGATTTATTTATTTCATTATTTGTTTAGGTAAGTGTTATTTATTTAGATAGGTATCTTTGGTTGGCTTCTTGTTTTAACCATGGAAAGGTTAAGTTGAATTAAAAGTAAAAGTTAAAAAGTGAGTTTTAGGAGTTATCAGTTTCCATGTTTATTTAGGAGTTCATGATTGCTAATGAATTTATTTGCATAAACTCATAAGTATTTTTCTTTCTTTTATCTAATATGTTCATTAGATTCCAACATGTTGGGAATCCTTGATGGTTAGCAGAGGGATTATGTTATAGTAGTTTTTTTTTCCATTGTTGTTGAAACTTAGTGCCATGTTCTGCTCTACACTGCTTGCTTCGTTTCGGCATTTGGTACATTATATTCAGTATTAATGAAACTAAATTAAGTTGAAAATTGTAAACGCCCCTTATATTCGACTGAGAAATATTTGCTGGAAACCGTATTCACTTTACATTCGGGTTTATCGACCAACTTGTAATACATCCCATGATATTACCTGGGGGGAATGTATAGATTAGGCTCTGACTGCCTAAATTCACTGTTACCTTTATATTTCTAAGGACTACTAACCAGAATGGCAGGAGCGCTTGCTCTGAATCATTACCGAAGATAAGTGGGACCGTGTATTCTCTCATCCGAGCGAAGCAAGCATTATCCGAGCTGAACATAACTATTATTGTTTGTTTAAGCTATTGATTTATTACTGTATTAATGAAGTAGCAATAATCGTTTAAATTTTTCTTGATGAAGATAGCTTTGAATCTGTTTTGTTTGGTTTTTATTCTTGAAATTTAAAATTAATGTATCGTTACTAAAATGTTTTATACTGTTAGTGTTAGGTCCAGTTATGAAGGATTTTATTTATTGTAGTTTGTTGTGGTTTATTGTATTATTATTTTTTTGTTCTTTTGCTTCGACTTGCTGTTTAGGTTAAATGACTTTTGTTAAATAGTGTAGGGAATGTATGATGAATATTAGTGTTTTTGGAAACCAGAGTTATGGATATAATTGGTTAAATGTAACAGGGAAAGGCGATGACGCTAAAGAGTTAAATTATATGATTTTCTTTCTATGGGTCTTTCGTTTGGAAAAATTTTAACTCGTTTAGTTACATTTTACGAGGCGTTTAAATTGGCCTTGGTGTGGCGTTGGGCTTGGCTGGCCGGATTTTTGTGGCTGAGAACCATAGTATGGAGATTTGAGAGTTCTCAGGTGCAAGGCTCGCTCACTGCTTCCGGCTGTAACTCTTGCTGGGGTCAGCGAGGTCTGAGGAGGAGGGGGATGTGACGGCCCCAAAAATTCCCAGACCCATTACATATCAGTTGGGGAGGTTTTTGTTACACCCTCAGGAAACCCTGTCAGTACCGTCACAGAAGCTTTGCTTTCAAATCAAATCAAATCAAAACATACTTTATTTCCAAAAATATGCCGAATATAAATTATAACATAACTTCCAGTGAACAGACACCCTACTTGCTATTGCATAGATAAAAATAATTAAATATAAAAATACATATAAACTTAATAATAACAACAAAGGATGTAAGGTCTCAGAGAAGCCATGTTAAACATAATACATTATGGAAATAAGCCTACATGGGCTGGAAGCCTGTGCGTAGGCTCAGTCGCTATCAGTGACTTACGTATTTGTTGGAAAAATACTATTCATAAATATTCAGAGAATTTTAAAAACAAATAATTTAATATAATTGTAAACTATTCTGAGGCTAAATAAGTGAAATGAGCAATTTGAGGAATGAGGCAAGGCGGAGGGCACATACATAAATATAGTTCTATTATTTCTTTATTTCAAATATAAAAAGATGGTCTGTAATATTGGACTGTTAACCTCCCAGCTTTTTGTGTCAGCCAGTTGCCTCACCATGGAATATTCCGTCAGCGTGGCTCAGCGCTAGGCCAGGCCAACGTACTGGACTCACACCGGCGTACTGGACGTACTGTACTTTTGGTACGTTTTTTTTCAACAAATCTCTGCCCATGTTATCATATGAGCTCGTTCACACCGCGCGTACAGAATGTACAGAACGTCGCGCATGCGCAGTGAACACTTCAAAACCACGTGCTCAACCAGTGTTACTTGTCTGACTGCAAACGAACAAGTGTACGTTTTGGAAGTTTCTGTGCGGTGTGAAAGGACCGCGTACTGGACGTTCTGGCCGTACCAAACGTACAGTACGTCCAGTACGCCGATGTGAAAAGGCCTTAACTCTGGGTGATGGACAGGGAGCACTCGGTCTAGTTAGTCTAAATTCTAAATTCGGCTCGGTCGGTCATTAAAAATTGTCGCCTTTCCCCACTCTTCTAAAATGTATTTTAACATGAAAATCTGTAACTTAACTCTGTAGACCTAAGCGACTCATATCCATGGTGTGTTCTCTCTTCTCGTCAGCTAGTATTTGTGACCATAAGTATCGTGTTTGTAAACTAAACGTAGACTAATCACTCTTTCATACAGCAAGTCGAAAGCTAAGTACTGTACTATTGTTTTTTCCATAAGTTTAATAAATTATTTATTCGTAGCGCATTTTTGTTGTTTCATTCGGCAACCTGTCACCGAGAAAACCTCAACTGTGGTGGTGGCGTTGCATCGCCCAACCTCTGGAGCATTCAGTGGTTTTTTTGATCAGGTCGAACACATTTGCAATATAGTTAGTAAAGAATCAAAACAGAAACATGTAATAATATGTGGTGATTTAAATATTGATGCACTATCCGACTCTGTACAAAAAACTGAGCTTTTTAGTCTGTTGGACTTTTTTGGGTTGTTTTCACATGTTAATGAACCAACAAGGGTGACAGAGAGGTCGGAAACTTGCATAGACTACATAATAACCAACCAGGAGGGAAGTGAAACAAGAGTAGTTGATTTCGGATTATCTGACCACAATGCTCAACATTTGAAACTGAATCTTACACTCAAGGTAAAAAATAGCAATAGGTCATCAAGTCAATTCAAACATGTTTTTTCAGGGATAAACTAAATTCATTTTAGAGAAGCTTTGTCCAATATTGATTGGAATAATGTATTTAATGTCAAAAATGAAATATATGTAACTTTTGATAATTTTTTGAGGATACTATTATTGAATTTTGAAGAAAACTTTCAAAAAAAAGTTGTTAAAGCTAATAATTGTAAAAAAAACATGTCTTACTAAAGGCATTAAAATCATTGGGTAAGAAACAAGAAATGAGTAGAATAGTTAAAGGCTCATCAGATCCTATGTTTATTAGTTATAATAAAAGGTATGTTAAGTTATTGCGGAAATTAATTTTAATCTAAAAAAAAACATGTAATGATGAATTATTATTTAAGTCTCAAAATAAGCCAAAAACTGTGTGGAATATTGTAAAATAAGAGCCTGGTAGGAATAGGAAAAATAGGGATACAGAGTTTTTTCTTATTAATAATGAAAAAATATCTGACAAAAATTTAATAACAGAGTATTTTAATAAGTTTTTCATTGAGAATCCAACTTCTCTAGCTCCGATACCCTGTGAGAATGGTTCCCTGCGGAGGCTGCGTTCTTTTTCCCCAGAGGTTGTGTCTTCAATGTTTCTGGCCCCAACCAACGAAGTGGAGGTGTTAACTGTCATCGGCTCGCTAAAGAGTAAGAACTAATGTGGCTGGGACGGTATATTGTGACGTGGGGCCCATATCCCACGCAAGTCGAGGGGTATGCTGGGGCAGACTGCTGAGACAGCATCCTCCTTGGTGCTTGGACGACGACAGAGGCAGTGAGCTGCGAGACACGGGACCGAGAGTTGATTCAGTTGATCAAATTAACTATTTGATTTGATTTGATTTGACTAACCATTTATAACAATATGCAATATTTGTGCTATAATACTCATTTACTTATAATGCAAAAGTCTCCATAAAAGCAGTAGAGAGTAAATTTCTGTTCTGGGATTTTTGGAAAAACACTGTCTCTTCTGGAACCGAGCTTTTTGTTTCAAAAGGCGAGTACATTATTTACTTGAGGTTTTCATATAGGTTTGTTGGATTATAGAGTAGTATCAGAGCGATTGCTGCGCAACCTAGTAGAAATGTAACAAACTAATTGAGAATAAAGTTCACAATATGAATAGTAAAGCGCTTGCTGCGCAACCTATCAGAAATATAATGAACTAATCGAGCAAAAAGTTCATAAAATGAGATCAAGTGAGCAATGCCTTGGTTCCCTACCACTTTGAGTCTAATACTTTGGCACTGAGCTAACTTGATCTCTGATAAGCGTGCTATAAACAGTTGCTTTTATATTGAATTATATGGTAATTGCCACTTATTAATGAGATTTCATGGTGAACAGACTATAATGTCTCAGCAAGACTATCAGCAGCAGCCTCAAAGAAACCCTCCTGGCCAGGATTTAAGAAGGAACCTTTACCTGGATTTTCCTCTCCCATATCAAAGGCAATACGAACGTCAAGCTGATTCTAGCTCAGGACGACCTGTTCAGAGTGGGTTTGTTTCCTCAACTAGCTGGTCACCTGGTGATGCTACGATGTACAAAGCACAGACAAAGTATGCACCGTCAGAGAGGAGTAGTGAACCATTACAAGATCGTAAAGTAACATGTGTTCAGGAGGAAGATGCTAACCATTTTGTGAGAGATTTGTTAAGTAATTTTTAACTATAAAATAAAGCTTGTTTTTGGTATAAAAGTGTGTATTATTTGCTATATCATTTAGTATAGTTCTTGACACCCATTAAGAAGGATGGAGGAAGAAAGAATGTTCAATATCTCTGAAAACTTTAGGGTTTTACTGAGAGAAGTTAATGATAAAACATATATTGCTTTTGAATCTAATGGTGATAATTTTGTTATTTATGCTCAAGCATGGGAAAACTAAAACCATATCTTCATGAAATTGATCAAGAGTTTATTAAAAGGCATGATTTTAAAAAGGAGCAAAACAAAGTGTTTTCAATTGTGGATGATTTTAAGATAGTAGTTGGGGATAATAAAACTAATGCATATGTAAAAATAGAGTTGGGAGATAGTGTAATTAAATTGGATAGTGAAAAATGGAAAAAATTTCAAGAAATATTTCCTACAATCAGTGAAGCATTTGAGGAACGTTATAGCAACTAAACGACTTATCTGACATGAACTTTGGATGTGCTTATTTAGCTTAACCATGAACTTTGACTTATATTTGCGTCATAATTACACGTGATTTACTGGTATATAAGTGGTGTGATAGTTGAGTGATATATGTTATTTTGCATCACGGACTTCAAGCTGCTGTTTGAGTGCTCAGGTAAATTTTAGAATGGATTTGTTTAAAAGTTTTATTATTACTCATGATATGAAAGTGGAATTTAGAAATGTTCAGACCAATACAAAAATTATTATAACAATTAATTCTCCACTAGGAAGACAAAGTATTTCTTTGGATGGAGATAAATGGACAGAATTAAAGAAATCTATTACTGATATAGACAAAGAGTTTGATAAAAGATTCAATTACCAGTATTCAGATTTAAATGGAAGCTCTTATGAGGATAGAGAATAAATTATATCGTATAATTTACAGGTTCAATGGAGTTTATTGTGGTCTTCCAAGGATTCAAGAATAAGGATAATGAATGCATCATTAAGGAGCTAGCAATAATATCTACAGATGGGCAGATATATGAGCTTCAGCTTTTTCTACCCCCCTGCAGTCTACGGGTTGAATGGCATTTGCACGGCCTATATTGGAGTTCAGGATTCAAAGGTTACTCTCAGATTAAAGATATATTTAAATATATTGATATACAAGGAAATGTGTATGTTAAGGGTTTGGAAAAGAAACATTTTATTGCTCAACTTCTGTCTGAGTTTGAGGTTAAGGTGATCAATCTAGAAGATTTGGGGTGTCCAAAGCTATCAGTTCTAAAAGAAAGAGTGCATTTAGGTTCTTTCAAAACTTGCAGTTTTAGCCATTCCCCAACTAACTGTGCGTACATTAATGTTTATGTTTTACTGCAATGGTGGAATATTGAGAAGCAGGTTGCTATTGAGACTAGTAAAAATATAAATTTAGCTATAAAAGAATGGGTTGAAAAAGGATATGTGATGCAGGATGAGTTGGTTAAGTATCTACCAAAACAGTTTATCATTAACTATGTGAATGTCTTAGAATACATCTATCACAAACTTCCACTGCATTTGCAGTCTGATCCAGACATCATAGAAAACTTGCGTTGTCAAGAACACTATCAATTTGCTAATGAAGGTGATGAAATTGATGGTCCAGTTATCAAGAAAAAATATTGCTATTTTTGCAAACATAGGATAACCTTTGATCTGCATGCTAAAAATGAAAACCCATTAGTTGATTCAGTGTCTAATGTGCCATGATGGAGTCACCAACTTCAGCATCTTGTTCCTCAACATCTAGTACTTCAGTTGAATAAATACTCTGTTTAAGGTAAGTCTCTTTTGTGTTTATTGAGTCTACGCTCCCATCCCCCCTGTCACCCGAGGGTGACGTGACAGATTTTGGTGGAGGCACGCCAGGTAACCCTGAGGAGAAATCCTGAGACGGGTTAAGATCCTGTGACGTGTGAGTATTTAGTCTTTTATATAACCAACAACTAATTTACTCTTGGTACCGGTAAGCGGGTGGCAGGTGGTCAACCCCTTGTAATTAATAGTTAACGTTTATGTAGTACTTACAAGTTTTAATTAAGAGTTTTAGCTGTCATTTTGGTTGTTTTATAAAAAAGGGGGACCCACTCAGCTCAAGCCCTCGGAGCTGGATTAGTAGTTGGTTTAGAGCAACGCTTAGAGTAAGGGTTAATGAAGAGTATTTATTGAGAGAGTAGCTTTAAATGAAGACGTGTTGATTAGAAATTAATTTGGATGTTAAACAAAATGTGATTTTCGTGTTGATTAGTGATTTGAAGTTTTGGGTTAAATAGGGCGAAGTTTAAATATTATAAAAGTTATAAGTTGGATTTAGATATTTTTTGGAATGAACAAGTGACACGCGAGGAGTCAAGGTTCATGGTAGGAGTTCTGTAATCTAGGGAATTAGTGAACTTTGTGACATAAGGGATATAGTGATGTGAAGGTAGTGTGAATTATTGAAAAGGGGAAGAAAGAAGAGTTTTGTTTGGTTATACTGTGTGTTAGAGTTTGAATAGTGTAAAGTGAATTTAGTAATTTTAATTTAGAAAAGTTATTAAATTAGGCTGAGTTCGTGTCTTAGTGTTAACCAAAAGGAGTAGTGAATTATTAGGTGATTAATATTGTTTTGAATTGTGCATAGAGTAATAGTGTTTTTATGGGAGCCAAACATTCGAAGGGATCAGTTGGGAAGAGTGCAATGAAATTGTTTCCTGTATACATTAGTTGAGCCGATGCCTGTGCCACCCGTTGCGTTCTCAATTAAGTTAAGAAGACAATCAGATAATTAGAGGGCAGGATGGTGGAACAAAGGAAGCTTGTCGTCGCTGGCAGAGGTGGACGAAGAGCCATCATTGCCAAATTACTAGAGATGCAGCGAACCCCTGGAAGTATCGCTAGTAGAGGTGGTCGTGGACGAGGAGCCATAATTGTTAAATTACTGGAGGAGGTACAGAAACCCCATGGACATACGTCAGCGGTTGGAAGCAGGGATGCACTAAGTTTGTCAGATATTAAATACTGTAATGAAAAAGAGATCCTTAACTGGTATAAACATTTGAGGCTACCTTATCAGGGAGACGCTGACTTCGACTATTTAAGAGGAAACCTTAGATTGTTAAAACTTAAGCACGATAATGATTCCAAACTACCTTTGTATAGTTCACTAAGTGAATTATTAACATATATGATTCAGTTAATGAGTATGATAATGAAATAGCTTTAACTAACAGACTACTTCCTTCTACCGCTAATTCTACCCCCTTATATCAAAATACCGACATAATATAATTTAGTTGCCAGCTCAGGAGTTACCGTAATCCAGACCAAGTTCTCTTTCAACGCCTAAACCTCCAGAAAACGTCATTATTAATATGGAAAATCTCCTTTTTATCAACCTGGTCATGATATTCATATCATTTTCAACAAATTTGAACGCGCATCTAAGATAAATAGATGGGATGATAATAAAAAAGGTCTTGTATCTACCCATATATCTCGAAAATGGTGCATTAAGTTTTTTCGAGAATCTTGAAGTTAAATAAAGGAGCCAGAAAAATCTGTCATGTTTCTTTTGGACCTTTAAAATTTGGATACATGTGGTTACCACTCTGCTTTAAATAAGAAGGAATATCAGCCATTTTCGGCAATCAATACACATCCTATGATTTTGAAAAGACTCATAGTAGTTTAGGGTTACATAACCACAATTGTTTCTGTGATAATTTAAAATTTCCTGCTTTAGTGTTGATGTAAGGTCTACACATTCTTTTAGATGAGGTAAAAGGATGAAGTTTGTGCAAATCTTTCTAATATAGAGCTCAGATCAACATGATGCGATGGAGGCCAAAGATGGAATGCTACTTCGAACTTTAGATTTCAAAATATTATTAAAGGTCCATTAGCCATAGTTTTTCTGCCCATCAATTCATATGTTGTTTTTCTCACCGACAATTCATGTGTAGGTTTTCTGACTTACAATCCATGTGTATGTTTTCTGACTTACAATTCATGTGTAGGTTTTTTGACTTAAAACTCATGTGAAGGTTTTGTGATTTGATAGTTTTTGTTGTATGTATATTTGGCAGGTCTTAAAATTTCACAGGTCTTACAATTCATATGTAGGTATTGTGGTTCGGTATATTTAGTTTATTTACAAGAGGATTTACGTATACTCAATGTACGTCTTACAAAGACATACATCCGCTATGTATGACTAACTGACTCAATGTAGGTCTTACAAACACATACATCTGCTGTGTACTATTGTGTTACATTATTGATGTATCTGTTACATTCTTGATGTAGGTGTTTTATAGAACCAAACACTGATATAGAACCTATATAAAGCGTGTTGTTTGCTTGAGCTGCCAATTGTCTTGCAACAGTGTCGGTGAAATGTATTGTGGGACTGTGAGTGGTTTTAATATTGATCGTGAGTAAAAAAAAAATATATTAAATTAGTAAACTTTAATTAAATGGTTTTTATAATATACAATTTATTGATGAAACTCCTGTTTCTTCAATTCGTTTGGAAAATATTCTAATATTCTTCAGTAGTTTTTGTAAAACATTTTTTATTATCTTTTACTGTTCTAAATCTTTTGTAAATACTAAATCATGCATTTTTCTATTACCACTAAGCGATTTTGTACCTTTGTATACAATAAATAAAGGTCTATCAGATTGCATAAGTTTCTTTATATTATCGGGTGTCAGTCTCACATTCCAACTCTCTGGTAGTCGAATTCTAGGCCCTAATATTGCCAAATCTGATTTAAATCTGCTCACCATTTAGAATTCACTATTTCAATATCCTTTACCAAGTACTTTTTATTAATCTCCAAGTCAGCTATACTTGTAAAATGGCTTCTGTTAATTTCATATAAGAAGTCGATATCGTTAGAGTTCTCCATGGTATAACTGTCTGCCAAAATATATTCGGATACTTTTGCGACAAATAACAAATTAGCAACATCTGTTGTTGAGTTTTATACATTATTTTATAAAACCGAGGGTGCAATAAAAAAATTAACACGATTACATCTTACGAATAAATTATAGGCCTACTCGTACAAAATCTAAATACACAATACTGTTCGAATCAGGATTGTGCAATAGTTTACCATTTTGATCAAACAGTCCGATTTGTATTTGTTGAATTTGATTAAACCCATCCTTTATCGGTACGTAGTAGGGATATTGTGGCGTTTCAAATATCTTATAACCATGTTGTGCTTTTGGGAAGTATTAGTACAATATCGATGAATCGTCACGTCTGTGATAATGTGTAGAACTTATAAGATTGCCGATCAAAATAGGGAAGAAATTATAGGCAGATTCTATGAACTGCAAAAGACTGCTGTCTGAATGTCCGAGGGCGTCCCGTTTAAGGACTAGTCCTCAAACCTCGTACATCGAGCCTAGAAGGCACCTTTAGGGGTCCCCTATTTCAGGACGGTGTATTAAGTCCATTTATTTTAGTCATAATTCAAACATTTGAGTCCAAATACTGTGTCCCACTTCAGGAATGTACCCCATTCCAGGACTGAGCCCCATTTCAGGGCTCTCACCCTCACCCTGGGTTCGAACCCACCAAAACATAACTAATTTTATGTTATAAAATTGCTTCAAGAAAAACTCCTAAGAAATAGAGAACTAAGTAGTCCAAAAGGGTTAGTTAATATTAGGTAGATTTAGGTGAATACATTGTAATCTAATAGGCCAATAATCCACACATTTATTTATTAGGTGAAGCAATAATTACCCTCTTGTCTTACTATCATACAATCACTGATCTTTAAGAGTAGGAAAAACAGCAACAGTTTATAATATGGCATATGCTTTGTTATCTTTTTACTTTCGAAACTGTTGCTAGAAATAAAATGATTTTTTTAAACGCCTTGCCATAATAAGCTGGCAAATTCTATAGTGCATAATAACATTATCTGTAAACAATTTTTATTTTCTTGTTTGTTTATTTCCTGGGAAGAGATACGCCAACCGCATTCAAATACGACAACACTCCACGACGTCTACAAGGTCGCCGACACACAATCTTCGCTGACGCCATAGTCTGCACCAACCTCAACCAATCCACAACCACGTTTTCTTTCAAACCAATCAATTACCACCGCCGTCATGCACCTTTCTTACATTTTCGTATTCCTTAAATTTTTTCCTCCTCCATCCTCGTCACAGCCCATCAAAATCATTCCCGGCACTCATTTTATCCGTATAAATCCGATCGCTATCTATGACGCCTCACTTCCTTTAACATATGTTTTCAACCTTGGCCAATCCAACTCACTTTGGCTTTCCTAATACCTTTCCACAAAGCCTATTCCGTTCCAACAACGCCTCAAACCACCTTGTGGTGGCGCTCAAGACATTGGAAGATCACCTCATGGACCACTAGGATCAAGATCACGCCTACGCAGAGCAGGAGCAGTATGTGAACGACCACTGGCAGGAGAGGGCAGTGGACTCCATCGGTGACTTCCTTTATTGGTGCTTTTCTGTGGCCACTGATTCCGAACTGCACATCCTCACGTCCAATGAAGAAGCCGTAAATAATCACCTAAACAATATACAACTAATAACCAAGTCAAATCTTTTTCAAAATCTTCAATCTTTCCCCCGAAATGTATCTCTCGTCCTCTCGTCTGTTCATTCTACCTTGGACACTTTCAAAAATACTCTAAGTTCAGACTAAACCAACCAAAAAGAACTCTACAATAACACCATATCATTACTAACCCGATTATACACACTTTTCAACCGTTCTAACTTCAACTTACACGTTTCAGGCAAGTATTTCTCTTGAGGACAAAACCTTCTGCTCCTTCTGAGAGCTTCTTCTGTCGTTCCTCCATCTACCCTTCTTGACCTTTCCGAGCTTAATATGAAACTCAAGCCCTTACACTATATTATTGCTATTCCTGGCTCTGAAATCCACAACCTATTACAAAATTCCAATAGTTACGTAATATCCTTTTATTATTATTATTATTATTATTATAGACTTAGACTGGACTGGATCATTTCACTGGTTTTGCTTTTTTCCCAAAGTGAGGAGACAGGATAGGGGAAATATTTTTAGCTTTTATTCGCAAAGGATACATTTTCATACCGAAGAGTTGTTTAAAATCTGTATACACAAACTTGTTCAAAAAGTCTTTTGGTAGTGCAAAATGTTAATCTCTCGTTGTTTTATGAGTATTCTTAATCAATATTTTGCATGAATTCCATCCCAATGTAATAAACTTATACATAATATGGAATGGTGAAACTGGGTGACAGAGGCATTGACGGCCCCGGGATTTAACACGGGGCTACCAGCCCGGCCCATAATTAACTATTTCCATAATACTATCATGATACTGTGACGGCCTGGCATAATTGCCTCATTTTGTTGTCATTTGTTAACTTTGAGGTTAAGCTGATTGACCTTACTCCCTAAACCTGGCCCTTTGGCTATCACCGAATAATTGCTAGGTTGATGTGTCAACCGTATTTAACAATATTGTATTTTATTTATCTTCATATAAGTCTCCAAGTGAACTTTAAAACTCATACTCTAATTCATTTCATTACTTTGTAAGCCTACAATAATCCTAACCAGACGTCGTGGCTTGTCCGGATGTGCCCTGGAATGCGCTGACTTTGCAGTGCACGTGAGTCGCGATAAGCAATGTTACATTTCCAGACTCGTTCCTCGCTTCAATTAGTTTCATTAACGCCTCTTGTAATCGTTTGGCCGCAGCACCAGACGGACAATCGTTATTGCATTGAAACATGGGCTGAGCGCTCAGCGTGAGCTGATTGGCTGACGACCATGCTGATGCTCCCGCTCTGACGACGCTGAAGCCGTCAGATCGCGCCGAGATGTAGGGTCCTTAAGGTCGGGTCTGCGAGCGCGGTCTTACACCCTTTCTTTTATTCTTTATTCTTACTCCTTTCTTCTAAGTCCGTGTAAATTTTAAGTTCAGTATTGTAAAATTCTTTAGTATTTTGTCAGTCGCGATTACGTAGTGTTAGCTGTTTTCTCTTTCATCATTGTAACTGAGCGTAATTATGTAAAGTTTCATTATTTATTAATTAATAAATTAGCTGATCCCTATTCGTGAGTTTTAATATTCGTTCTTCCTGCTCCCAACCGATACAATGACTACAAGAGAGGTGTGACGGCCTGGCATATTTGCCTCATTTTGTTGTAATTTGTTAACTTTGAGCTTAAGCTGGTTGGCCTTACTCCCTAAACCTGGCCCGTTGGCTATCACCGAATATTTGCTAGGTTGATGTGTCAACCGTATTTAGCAATATTGAATTTTATTTAACTTCACATAAGTCTCCAAGTGAACCTTAAAACTCATATTCCAATTCATTTCATTACTTTGTAACCCTACAATAATCCTAACCAGACGTCGTGGCTTGGCCGGATGTGCCTTGGAATGTGCTAACTTTGCATGCACGTGTGTCGCGATAAGCAATGTTACACTTCTAGACTCAGTTCCCCGCTACAATTAGTTTCATTAACGACCATTGTAATCGTTTGGCTGCAGCACCTGTCAAGCAAATGTCCACGCGTTGAATTATGGGCTGAGCGCTCAGCGTGCGCTGATTGGCTGGCGATGGTCATGTGACCACGCTGAGGCTCTCGCTCGGACGATGCTGAAGCAATCAGATCGCGCCGGAATGTAGCGAACGACGGTAAGGTCCGCCGCGCGCGGTCTCGCGCCCTTTCTTTCTCTTACTCTTTCTATGAGTCCGTGTACGTTCTAAATTCAGTGTTAAAATCATTTAATATTCTGTTAGTCGCGAGTTAAATTTATTCTTTAATAAATTTAGTTGATCCCTATTCGCTTGTTTTAATATTCGTTCTTCCTGCTCCCAACCGCTACGAAGACTAGAAGAGAGGCTGCTGTGACATCTGGTGTCAGCTGGTGGGGTTGACTGCGACAACGTCAACCTAAGGGTAAGTGGAATTAGGGATTTGCTTGATCAAATTTTTTTACTCATAGTAATTTCCAAAATTTAAAGTTTAGATGTTTCTTGAATAAAATATGTTTAAATCGATTAAAAGTAAAATAAGAATCATTTTCGTGAAATTTTCGTGAAGAAAGAGCCATTTTTCGATTTATTAGGTAATTTTGAAGTAAATAGAATATTTTGTTCGTAAACTTATTTCGCCATTGTACGCGTGATCTAGGATGCATTGGATCTCTTTCCCCCTCCCACAGTGTTGCACTCTGCTATTGTCTTGTCAGAGTTGTCGTGCGTTGTATGTTGCGTTGTGAATGAAGACGCCATATTGGAATATTTTGTTCGGTTGTTGGTGAACAATTGGTAATAGATACTTGATTAAAAGTTGTTAGTATAAGGAGTAAGAAAGAAAGGGAATAAAGAAATAATTATTGTGGGAGGATGGGAAGCAAAATTTTGAAAACTAAAATGTTTTGTACTTGTGAAAATTAAAAGAGGATGCGTTCTGCGTGAACTCAAGATGGCCGCCGGGTTGGCTTGCTGTCAGGTTGTCAGTTCCATCCGCGGGATTTTATCCCGGATAAGGGAATTTTTATACCGCAAGTGGGATAAATGTGGGATTATTTTAATTTGTTGTCGGGAAATACCGCTGGATTTTAAAGTGATTGGAAAACGGAATTACGTTGTTGATGTGAATATTATGAATCACGTATTGAATATTTTGGTGTTAGGCCTACTGTTGTTGAATAATTAGCAGGAGAAATTGAGAGAAAACAAATCGTTGTGAAACTTTTGAGATTGGCTTACTAACATGCATATTTGGCTAGTGGTAATTTACTAACCTAGGCCTAGTCTGTGGTTAAGTTAAGTGGATTGAACTTGAAAGTGAGTTGGATGGTAAAGCCTGGGCGTTAATAGAAGAGCCAATAACTAAAATTGATTGGAAATTAATTAGACTTAATGGAGTTAAAATGTTTGAAAATTTTTAATTCATTGTTAAAAGTTGTTTACTGAAAGTTTGTTTTTGCTGAATTTAATGTCGGTAATACCTGCTTACTCCATTAATCTGGTCAAAGGGCCCAACTCACTTGACAGTTCTGATAGCCTTAATTATTGTAAGAATTAGATTGGACTTTATTGTAATCGGACTTAGAAAATTTCCTGGAATTTTACCAGTGATATTGTGTAATCGTAAAACAATTTGGGAAATAAATTATTTGATGTAGGCCTGCACCACTTATTGTTTGGGGAAAGACGGATTAACGATAATGTTAGGAAATTTTTCGCGTTTTTGGTTAGTTACTTGAAAAACTGAGAAGGGTAAAGCGAGAATTAATTATTATGTGATGAGTCGATGAAAGATTGCCTGGTTTCCATTATTTAGACCTTGACTGAGTAGGCAATGGGGTCATGCGTTCTGTATTTCTTTATATACAAAAGTAACTTGTAATTATTGAGTAACAAATTGTATCCGGGAAAAGTGTTGTCATTGGCGGGATTTTGTCCCTGCATCATAATTTTTCGAACTGCGGCAGGGATGAAACGAGTTTTTATCCCTCCACAGGTGTTTGTATTCTTTTCACGGGATAAAAATAAATTGTTCCCTGGAACGGGGATTTTTATTAAATAAGGTGGGATAAAGGGAATTTAAATTTCCTTATGGAATGGGATTTTTTTACTGACTTAGGTGGGGATTTAATTAGGGATTTTTTTTTATTTTTTTGATTTTGAATTGAACACTGAATATTCGAAAGTGAAACTGGGGCTAAAGCTATTTATTTGTGTGAATTCTTGTTAATTTGTGGATAGTTTATTTTTTTTGCTTGCGTTTATTTTTAATTTGGTTCAGGTTAATTTATGTCCGTTGCGACTTCACACTTGTTTTGTTTTGTTGGAGCCAGTGTCGCGACCCCCCCCCCCCTCAGCCTCCCTTGCCCTCTGGTGGGACTTGGGTCTCAATGAATTCCCCGGAGTTTTTCTTTTCTCAGGTACCATTCTACCCTCGGGGTCCTGATTCCATCTGACGGTACATTATGAGCAAATTGTGAAAACGACAAGTCCTCATTGATGTGAGACTGATCAAGGGAACTGTCTGATTCAGGTACACAGCCGATCCATTGCAGTGTTCTTGGAGATTTTACATCTTCATCTAGATCCTCGTCTTCTCTTTTCCAGGTGGTGCGGTGGTGTAAGGAGCGTAGCGATGCGATGGTGAATTCGCATTCTTCCTCTCTTACGTGAGGTGTTCTCTTCTCTTTTCCAGGTGGTGCGGTGGTGTAAGGAGCGTAGCGATGCGATGGTGAATTCGCATTCTTCCTCTCTTACGTGAGGTGTTCTCTTCTCTTTTCCAGGTGGTGCGGTGGTGTAAGGAGCGTAGCGATGCGATGGTGAATTCGCATTCTTCCTCTCTTACGTGAGGTGTTCTCTTCTCTTTGTCCAGGTGGGCTATTGCCCCTTCACTCTCGTCTAGTGATTGACCGTGAATCATATTGATTACTTCACTCCTTCCTTTTTTCCCCTTAAAGTCCTCGGGAGCCCGAGTCTCTGGGTCCTACATGGTGGGAACCAGGGTGGTTGCTGGGTAGGAGAGTTGTTTGACACTGTGCTGCCATATTGGGTTTCTTGTTTTAAATTGATTAATTGATAACTTGTGGGTTTTGGGAGTTCTTTTTTTATGTTGCTTATCTAATGTTTATTTTTGTAAATGTAGATTCCGGTACGTTGGTTCTTCCAATGGGCCGAGGGAAACGTCACACTGGGCCGTGGCTAATCCCTTGCCAGAGGAAGCTGTCGTGAAAAATTGGGGGAACCCTTGATTGGTTAAAAATAAACGGTCAAGCTGATGTTAGTAAAAAGAATAAATGTTTGTTATTTAGATAAATTGGTTAGTAGTTTATGATAATTATATGTAACTGTGCACTGGATAATTGTTTTTGTTTGTTATACAGAGCAGTTTTATATAGGAGTGTAAGCCAGGCCTTGCTGTCCCTGTTGACCGGGACACATGGAGACTCCTTGCTGCGGACCTGCTGTTGGAGTAACAGCTCAACACTGTCCCACCGTGATGGATCTGGTTTGATTAGTGTATAAGTCAGTAAAATAACCCAAATTAGTACCTGTAATTGGCCCTGAACTGAGTTGAGGTTGTTAAATTATGCTCGCTTTAGCCTAGTTGTAAAAGTATATGAAAAAAATGTAACTTGCGGGGGAAAATTATTTCGAAAATGTGCAAAATGATAAAGCAGTTAGGAAAATTTTATTCTGAAAGGAAGTATGTCAAGTATATTTCTGGTGTAGTTTTGGCTGACCGTGGGTTAGTGGATTGGCGCATAGCCTGAAAAAAATTTGTGCATTGGAGGATGCCCCATTCGGATATGGGCATCGTTCAATGGTGAGTGGTCAGCGAGGTAGAGGTGTGGTCTGAGCCTTAGGTGTTTGACCACGTTTGGGATTGCTTTGCTTGCCGCGCGGTATTACATCAGGCACGGCAACATGCTAAATTCCCTGTGGACTGGGTCCGGGTGTCGTGAAAGCGTTGTGTTCTTTTTTTTTGGTGGGGGACCGTTTATTAAGTTGAAGTCACAAAGTAAGCTTGAGCTCCATTAAGGACTCTGCATAACTTGTACTGTTGAGTTAGGCCTGTTCATTTGGCAGCAATTAACTCGTGAGGGACCCTGAGAGTCCTGGTACGGATGGTGTTTTTTTTTTAAATGTTGGCGGGAAATCTTTCTGCCGGTGGTCCCCCTGTAACTCGGGTGTAAGAGTGTTTTTGCTCGTACCTGCGTACGCTTGCCTAGCCTAACTTGCTAGCAGCTACCAGTTGTACTTGAGCGTGGAGGGGAGTGGAAAGAGAGCGTCCCCTGAGCCTAATGTGTTTAGTGCTGTGAGTGTAAGAGTGTTTTTGCTCGTACCTGCGTACGCTTGCCTAGCCTAACTTGCTAGCAGCTACCAGTTGTACTTGAGCGTGGAGGGGAGTGATAAGAGAGCGTCCCCTGAGCCTAATGTGTTTAGCGCTGTGAATGTGAGAGTACTCTTGCTCGTACCTGCGTACGCCTGCCTGGCCTAACTTGCTGGCAGCTGCCAGTTGTACTTGAGCTGTAGGGGAGAGTGGTGAGAGCTTCCCCTGGAGAAAATGACACGTGTCATGTTGATGTGAATTGTGAGATCTCAAGTCAGAACCATGGGTAGTTTGGTTACTGACAGTTGTAGAATGCCTGCCTGATTTATCAGTAGCGTTCTCTGGTGAATTCGAGCGTGGAATTAGTGACGATTGTTGTCTGTCTTCTGTTAGGGTGGAGAGTACGAGTTGCTGACCTGCTCCATGACGGCCTGGAGGGTAGCGAGCTGCAACCATGGCCTACGCAGACAGGGCCACTACTCATGTGAGGGGGGCTGACAACAACGGAAACGCCTGGCGGAGACCAGGAGGTTCCAGTGGCAGGTTTCAACTATAAACCAGCCACGAGTCACTGTTGGAGTGAATAGAGTCACTGTTGGAGTGAATAGCGCTATTGAGGATAGACTGAGGTGATCACCGAACCCTGAAGGTAAATGGTACCATGTTCCAAACGAGCTCAATTTCAAGTTACCGGGAAACGCGGCGGGAAGACTTTTATACGGAAAGCAAGACACTAAAACGAAATAGTGCGCCTGCAAGAGCGTGAATTCGCGAAAGATTAGTGTGATGATTCGGAAAATTGGTTAACGCTAATGTGTTACTTATTAACAGGAGATCTCCTATGGACAACTTTACTTAGGTTGATCTAGGTAGTTGATAAGTGTTGTGACTGTCGATTTGTTCTTATGTTATAATGTTATCGGTTATGTGTGGTGGTTATTTTTGTTAGGTCATTAGGTATTTCAATGACGAAGGACCTAGGCGATTGTAATGTCATCGCGGAATACTAGGCTCCTATATTGTTTGTTGTAAAGAGTGCTCAACCTTTAGTTTAAAAACAAAAAAAAATCTTTTACCTCTTGACCCGTGTGACCGGTATTTAATTAAATACCTGAAATTAATGGATATTTCCACATGTAGGGCTGGAATAGAGGAGCTACGAGAAGGTTCAAACAGCGCTGTTTCCCACTAACTTCCCTACACCCTTTCCTAACCCACCCGAATAAATAGGCTGGATCGTAGACTCGTCCATAACAGTTAGTTTTGAAAGTTAAAATTGCAAATAATCAGTAATATGTTAAAGAATTTAACTGGCATAAGCCTGGAAAGGCCTTGTTTAGAGAATAGCCGGCTCTCTAACCCTGGCTGGTGAGCACTCCTAGAAACATTAAGTTTTCTGGTCTAAGTAACTACAGCGGTAGTTGGGTTAAAATGTTGTGTCGTGGGTTGTTTGTGTAGTTGTGTTTACTCCTATGTTAGTGAGTTGGATAAAGGTTACTGTAAAAAGGGGGCAAGTAGACTGGTCATGCACAGGGGTGACTGAGTAATGGATCGACCCCAAGTGAAAGCTCGTGCGGCTTCTCCAGAGCGAGTGAGTAGCGTTCGAAATTTAAACCAATGCGCTGAGCGCACACATTATGTTTGTGACTATGGATACAAATGATAGCGTTCGGTACACCTTACCTATGAATGATATAGTAAAATTAAAATCATGAGTTAAAAGTTTGTTGACAGTCTGCTGGTCCGCGGTGTGTGATTAAATCGCTGTGAAAGTAGTTTGCGGAAAGTGCAATCGTAAGTTTTTTTTTGTTAATTAGTTTATATTTTGTTTTGTGAATTTGGGGCATTAATCCAATTTGAGCCATTGATGCTGTGTGCTAAGGTTAAATGTTTGATAAGGATAGATACATGTAAGGTGTATGTTAAGTGTTAGGGATACATGTGGTATCACCGTTGGGATTAATAGGCGTTAGGTTGATTTTGTCGGGTCGTAAATTTAACAAGGCATGATGAATTTTTTTGTGAAATGTTTTCTTTGTTAGAGTTTAGTATGAGGGGTTAAGTTTTACTAAGTTATATTACCTTTTATGTTGTTGTATCTTGTAAATTTTAACTGTGAGTTCTTTTTGTTCAATATGATAAATGTTACGCGTGTTTTGTTCGGTATCTGGTGTAGTAAGTTTTTTTTGTATCAAGGTAACCATTATTGTTCTGATTGATGGTCGAGTGGACCATGTAGTTAAGTTTTTTTGTAGTAATTTACTTAAGTAATCTTTGTAAATTCGGAAGGACTATTAATCGTAATGTGTTGGAAAATTGTTTAGTAACTTTTGTTATTGTATTCGAAGAAAAGAGTAAGAGACGTATTATCAAATTTCGAGGGGGGTTTAAAATTTTTGGGAATAGATAAAATTTAAATCCGCCCAAGCCACATGACAGATACCTTCTAAAAACCTTTCCAAATCTTGGCATAACTTGGAGACAGAGAAAGCTACGTCAACAGAATTTGTATAATGTACTTCAGTAGATTGAAGCTGCGGCAGAGGGCCCAGTTGGAAGGGCAGGCTGCATGCCGAGGACGGCATGAACTTGAGGTGGGGGGAGTGTGACGGCCTGGCATATTTGCCTCATTTTGTTGTAATTTGTTAACTTTGAGCTTAAGCTGGTTGGCCTTACTCCCTAAACCTGGCCCGTTGGCTATCACCGAATATTTGCTAGGTTGATGTGTCAACCGTATTTAGCAATATTGAATTTTATTTAACTTCACATAAGTCTCCAAGTGAACCTTAAAACTCATATTCCAATTCATTTCATTACTTTGTAACCCTACAATAATCCTAACCAGACGTCGTGGCTTGGCCGGATGTGACTTGGAATGTGCTAACTTTGCATGCACGTGTGTCGCGATAAGCAATGTTACACTTCTAGACTCAGTTCCCCGCTACAATTAGTTTCATTAACGACCATTGTAATCGTTTGGCTGCAGCACCTGTCAAGCAAATGTCCACGCGTTGAATTATGGGCTGAGCGCTCAGCGTGCGCTGATTGGCTGGCGATGGTCATGTGACCACGCTGAGGCTCTCGCTCGGACGATGCTGAAGCAATCAGATCGCGCCGGAATGTAGCGAACGACGGTAAGGTCCGCCGCGCCCGGTCTCGCGCCCTTTCTTTCTCTTACTCTTTCTATGAGTCCGTGTACGTTCTAAATTCAGTGTTAAAATCATTTAATATTCTGTTAGTCGCGAGTACATAGTGTTAGTTGTTTCCTTTCTTGTATCATCGTGTTTGTAGTTATGTAAAGTCATTATTCATTATTCTTTAATAAATTTAGTTGATCCCTATTCGCTTGTTTTAATATTCGTTCTTCCTGCTCCCAACCGCTACGAAGACTAGAAGAGAGGCTGCTGTGACAGAGGTGACGATCTATGACATCTAGTGTCAGGTGTAGGGTGACTGCGACAATGTCACCAAACCCAGGTAAGTGAATTAGGGATTTGCTTGATTACATTTCTTTACTCATAATAATTTCCAAAATTTGAAGTTTAGCTGTTTCTGGAATAAAATGTGATTAGATCGATTAAAAGTAAAATAAGGATCATTTTCGTGAAGCTTCCGTGAAGAAAGAGTTATTTTTCGATTTATTAGGTAATTTGGAAGTAAATAGAATATTTTGTTCGTAAACTTATTTCGCTATTGTACACGTGATCTAGGAAGCATTGGTCTCTCCCCCTCCCACAGTGTTGCACTCTGGTGATGTTGTTGTGCGCTGAATGTTGCGTTGTGAGTGAAGATGCCATATTGGAATATTTTTTCTGGTTGTTGGCGAACAATTGAACATATGAACCATAATTGTTAATTGATTAAAAGTTTCTAGTATATTAGGGAGTAAGAAAGACAGGGAATAAAGAAATAATTATGGTGGGAGGATGGGAAGCAAAATTTTGAAAATCAAAATGGTTTTGAACTTTTAAAATTAAAAGTGGATGCGTTCTGCGTCAACTCAAGATGGCAGCCGGGTTAGCTCGCTGTCAGGTTGTCAGTGTTTCCATCCGCGGGATTTTATCCTGGATAAGGGAACTTTCAGACCTCGAGTGGGATAAATGTGGGATTATTTTAATTTGTTGTCGGGAAATACCGCTTGTCGTTAAAGTGATTGGAAAACAGAATTACGTTGGCAATGTGAATCACTAATTGAATATTATGGTGTTGATATTGTGATATTATGAAATCGTAAAATAATTTGGAAATTCCATTGTTCTATGTAGGCCTGCCCTACATTGGTTAGGGAGTGACGAATTAATGATAATTTTTGGAAATTTTTAGTTAATTACTTTGAGAAACTGGGAATGTTAAAGCGAGAATTACTATTGTGTGATGCGTCGATAAAAGATTGCCGTTTTCCATCATTTAGTCCTTGAATGGGTAGGCAATGGGGTCATGAGTTCCGTATTTTTTTATATTTTAATCAAAGGTGACCCGCGTGGTTTTTTGTTGTTGTTGTGAGTACTAAATTCAGCTCTATTGTCGGGAAATTGGTGGAACTGTTCAGATGTTAATTAAGTAAGATGTATGTAATAGATTTAATCGTTTTGGCAAAAGTAACTTGCAAATATTGAGTAAAAAATTGTAACTGGGATAAGTGTTTTCATTGGCGGGATTTTTCTTTCCGCGTTGAGATTTTTCCCAGCCTTGGGATTTTTCAAACTGTGGCAGGGATGAAACGGGGTTTTATCCCTCCATAGGTTTCTGTTTTGCTTTTGTGGGAAAAAGGGGATCTTTCTTATGGAATAGGGATTTTTACTGACTTAGGTGGGGGAGTTGATTGTTCAAGATTCTCTTTGTGTTCTGAAGTTCCGTTGAAACGTTGGTTTACAACGGTAGAGTACCGAAATTTGGTTAAATATTGAATTAAGGATTTTTCTTTTTTGATATTTTGAATTGGACGCTGAATAGTCGAAAGTGAAACTAGGGCTAAACCTATTTATTTGTGGAATTCTTGTTAATTTGTGGATAGTTTATTTTTTATAGCTTGCGTATATTTTTAATTTGGTTCAGGTTAATTTATGTCCGTTGCGACTTCACACTTGTTCTGTTTTTGTTAGAGACGGTGTCACGACTCACCCCGACCCCCCCCCCCTTGCCCACTGGTGGGACTTGGGTCTCACAGAATATCCCGGAGTTGTTTCTTTTATTTCCAGGTGGTGCGGTGGTGTAAAGAGCGTAGCGATGCGATGGTGGATTCCCATTCTTCCTTTCTTACGTGAGAGGTTCTCTTTTCTTTTTCCGGATGGGGCTATTGTCCCTTCGTTCTCATCTCGTGATAGATCGTATATCATGTCGATCACTTCATCCTCCCAGTCTTTGCTGTCTGAGTCTTGGTGCAAGTACTTCACTCCAGCCAAGCAGCATTCTACGATCTGGAACGGTAACTGAGTATTGAACTTGTTAGGAATCGGCAACACATGTTGGCCTGGAGTTGTAGGTTCTCCAGACCATCATTGCACTGGGTGTGCAGTTTCTCCTTTCTTTTCCAGGTGGAAGTGTAGGTTCTCCAGTCCGTCATTGCACTGGGTGTGCAGTTTTTCCTTTTTTCTTTTCCTTATAGTCCTCGGGAGACCGAGTCGCTGGGCCCCACATGATGGAAACCGGGGTGGTTTCTGGGTTGAGAGGGTTGTTTGACACTGTGCTGCCGTATTGGGTTTTCTTGTTTTAAATTGATTAATTGATAACTTGTGAGTTTTGGGAGTTTTTTTTATACATAACTAATCTTATTTTATAAAATTGCTTCAAGCAAAACTCCTAAGAAATAGAGTACTAATTAACTTGTAAGTTTTGGGAGTTTTTTTTTTATACATAACTAATCTTATGTTATAAAATTGCTTCAAGCAAAACTCCTAAGAAATAGAGTACTAATTAGTACAAAAGGGTTAGTTAATATTAGATAGATTTAGGTGAATATATTGTAATCTAATATGCCAACAATCCACACATTTATTTATTAGGTGAAGCATTAATTACCCTCTTGTCTTACTATCATACAATCACTGATCTTTAAGAGTAGGAAAAACAGCAACAGTTTATAATATGGCATATGCTTTGTTATCTTTTTACTTTCGAAACTGTTGCTAGAAATAAAATGATTTTTTTGTACGCCTTGCCATAATAAGCAGGCAAATTCTATAGTGCATAATAACATTATCTGTAAACAATTTTTATTTTCTTGTTTGTTTATTTCCTGGGAAGAGATACGCCAACCGCATTCAAATACGACAACACTCCACGACGTCTACAAGGTCGCCGACACACAATCTTCGCTGACGCCATAGTCTACACCAACCTCAACCAATCCACAACCACGTTTTCTTTCCAACCAATTAATTACCACCACCGTCATGCACCTTTCTTACATTTTCGTATTCCTTAAATTCTTTCCTCCTCCATCCTCGTCACAGCCCATCAAAATCATTCCCGGCACTCATTTTATCCGTATAAATCCGATCGCTATCTATGACGCCTCACTTCCTTTGACATATGTTTTCAACCTTGGCCAATCCAACTCACTTTGGCTTTCCTAATACCTTTCCACAAAGCCTATTCCGTTCCAACAACGCCTCAAACCACCTTGTGGTGGCGCTCAAGACATTGGAAGATCACCTCATGGACCACTAGGATCAAGATCACGCCTACGCAGAGCAGGAGCAGTATGTGAACGACCACTGGCAGGAGAGGGCAGTGGACTCCATCGGTGACTTCCTTTATTGGTGCTTTTCTGTGGCCACTGATTCCGAACTGCACATCCTCACGTCCAATGAAGAAGCCGTAAATAATCACCTAAACAATATACAACTAATAACCAAGTAAAATCCTTCTCAAAATCTTCAATCTTTCTCCCGAAATGTATCTCTCGTCCTCTCGTCTGTTCATTCTACCTTGGACTCTTTCAAAAATACTCTAAGTTCAGACTGAACCAACCAAGAAGCACTCTACAATAACATCCTATCATTACTAACCCGTTTACACACTTTTCAACCGTTCTAACTTCAACTTACACGTTTCAGGCAATTATTTCTCTTGAGAACGAAACCTACTAGCTTCTTCTGTCGTTCCTCCATCTACCCTTCTTGACCTTTCCGAGCTTAATATGAAACTCAAGCCCTTACACTATATTATTGCTATTCCTGGCTCTGAAATCCACAACCTATTACAAAATTCCAATAGTTACGTGATATCCTTTTATTATTATTATTATTATTATTATAGACTTAGACTGGACTGGATCATTTCACTGGTTTTGCTTTTTTCCCAAAGTGAGGAGACAGGATAGGGGAAATATTTTTAGCTTTTATTCGCAAAGGATACATTTTCATACCGAAGAGTTGTTTAAAATCTGTATACACAAACTTGTTCAAAAAGTCTTTTGGTAGTGCAAAATGTTAATCTCTCGTTGTTTTATGAGTATTCCTAATCAATATATTGCATGAATTCCATCCCAATGTAATAAGGGTAGGTATCCTTTAAAGAAAATTAAGTATAAATGAGTTAATATGTTTACACTACACTAAACTTTCCACACAAAAATTTAACTGTTGTTTGCCACCAACTTGAGAGGTTTCTTGCATACTGCTGTAATAAATTTTACTAGCCAGCTGATTTGTGGTTTTTAGTCCTTTAACTAGTAGGTTTATAATATTTTATATAAATAGATAAAAACATTAATTCTCGTGTAATATTTTTCAGTCTATGAATAACCCAGAATTTACCCTACCTGCGGCAGCAGCTGATAGAATCTCAACACTACGGAGTGAACTACTAACTATAGCCAACTTAGCTGGAAATACACTGGAAGGTTATTCCTATGCATGTGGACTACAGCCTGCAGTTATATCCGCTCTATGGTAGGACCTCCGTAACACTTTAGAAAGTTTTATTGAGGCAGACTACCAACCAGATGGACACAATGATAACACAAAGGACCCCACGACCATCAAATCCCCCAATTAACTCGGTAGCATGCCAAATTTGCTTAGAAAACGCTCCCACAATAGCATTACAACCGTGTGGACATACATTGTGCCCTAATTGCGCACACAGGGTGTATAGATGCCCCTTTTGTAGAAAATTTATAGCCGATAGGCTGAATATATATTTCTCTGAGTAAAATCTACTGTTTTTATTTAACCTCAAAAACCCTGTATTGTTAATACATTTGTATTATAATAAAAATTCAAAATAGTATTAGTTTTAATAAATAGTTACAATTAACACTCTAGTATAATTGACTTGTTTGATTTGTGGTTACATCACATATATAGGCCTGGATGGAGGGAACGTTTGAGTTAACCACATTTACCCCCTCCTCTCCAAGTCAATACTATCGTCATTATTATAATTTCCTAACAAGATGCCTGACGGACAAGAGTGCTGGTCTTGTCGCCGTAGGGTATTTTGCCGCGCATTCGAAGAGCATTGGGAGGAATGGGTCCCCATATGTTGCGAAATTTGGTTAAATATTGAATTAAGGATTTTTGTTTTTTGAGTTTTGAATTGGACGCTGAATAGTCGAAAGTGAAACTAGGGCTAAAGCTATTTATTTGTGGAATTCTTGTTAATTTGTGGATAGTTTATTTTTTATAGCTTGCGTATATTTTTAATTTGGTTCAGGTTAATTTATGTCCGTTGCGACTTCACACTTGTTCTGTTTTTGTTAGAGACGGTGTCACGACTCACCCCGACCCCCCCCCCTTGCCCACTGAACATCCCGGAGTTGTTTCTTTTATTTCCAGGTGGTGTAAGGAGCGTAGCGATGCGATGGTGGATTCCCATTCTTCCTCTCTTACGTGAGAGGTTCTCTTTTCTTTTTCCGGATGGGGCTATTGTCCCTTTGTTCTCATCTCGTGATAGATCGTATATCATGTCGATCACTTCATCCTCCCAGTCTTTGCTGTCTGAGTCTTGGTGCAAGTACTTCACTCCAGCCAAGCAGCATTCTACGATCTGGAACAGTAACTGAGTAATGAACTTGTTAGGAATCGGCAACACATGTTGGCCTAGAGTTGTAGGTTCTCCAGACCACCATTGCACTGGGTGTGCAGTTTCTCCTTTCTTTTCCAGGTGGAAGTGTAGGTTCTCCAGTCCGTCATTGCACTGGGTGTGCAGTTTTTCCTTTTTTCTTTTCCTTATAGTCCTCGGGAGACCGAGTCGCTGGGCCCCACTTGATGGAAACCGGGGTGGTTTCTGGGTTGGGAGGGTTGTTTGACACTGTGCTGCCGTATTGGGGTTTCTTGTTTTAAATTGATTAATTGATAACTTGTGAGTTTTGGGAGTTTTTTTATACATAACTAATCTTATGTTATAAAATTGCTTCAAGCAAAACTCCTAAGAAATAGAGTACTAATTAGTACAAAAGGGTTAGTTAATATTAGGTAGATTTAGGTGAATATATTGTAATCTAATATGCCAACAATCCACACATTTATTTATTAGGTGAAGCATTAATTACCCTCTTGTCTTACTATCATACAATCACTGATCTTTAAGAGTAGGAAAAACAGCAACAGTTTATAATATGGCATATGCTTTGTTATCTTTTTACTTTCGAAACTGTTGCTAGAAATAAAATGATTTTTTTAAACGCCTTGCCATAATAAGCTGGCAAATTCTATAGTGCATAATAACATTATCTGTAAACAATTTTTATTTTCTTGTTTGTTTATTTCCTGGGAAGAGATACGCCAACCGCATTCAAATACGACAACACTCCACGACGTCTACAAGGTCGCCGACACACAATCTTCGCTGACGCCATAGTCTGCACCAACCTCAACCAATCCACAACCACGTTTTCTTTCAAACCAATCAATTACCACCGCCGTCATGCACCTTTCTTACATTTTCGTATTCCTTAAATTTTTTCCTCCTCCATCCTCGTCACAGCCCATCAAAATCATTCCCGGCACTCATTTTATCCGTATAAATCCGATCGCTATCTATGACGCCTCACTTCCTTTAACATATGTTTTCAACCTTGGCCAATCCAACTCACTTTGGCTTTCCTAATACCTTTCCACAAAGCCTATTCCGTTCCAACAACGCCTCAAACCACCTTGTGGTGGCGCTCAAGACATTGGAAGATCACCTCATGGACCACCAGGATCAAGATCACGCCTACGCAGAGCAGGAGCAGTATGTGAACGACCACTGGCAGGAGAGGGCAGTGGACTCCATCGGTGACTTCCTTTATTGGTGCTTTTCTGTGGCCACTGATTCCGAACTGCACATCCTCACGTCCAATGAAGAAGCCGTAAATAATCACCTAAACAATATACAACTAATAACCAAGTCAAATCTTTTTCAAAATCTTCAATCTTTCTCCCGAAATGTATCTCTCGTCCTCTCGTCTGTTCATTCTACCTTGGACTCTTTCAAAAATACTCAAAGTTCAGACTGAACCAACCAAGAAGAACTCTACAATAACATCCTATCATTACTAACCCGATTATACACACTTTTCAACCGTTCTAACTTCAACTTACACGTTTCAGGCAAGTATTTCTCTTGAGGACAAAACCTTCTGCTCCTTCTGAGAGCTTCTTCTGTCGTTCCTCCATCCACCCTTCTTGACCTTTCCGAGCTTAATATGAAACTCAAGCCCTTACACTATATTATTGCTATTCCTGGCTCTGAAATCCATAACCTATTACAAAATTCTAATAGTTACGTGTATATCCTTTTATTATTATTATTATTATTATTATTATTATAGACTTAGACTGGACTGGATCATTTTACTGGTTTTGCTTTTTTCCCAAAGTGAGGAGACAGGATAGGGGAAATATTTTTAGCTTTTATTCGCAAAGGATACATTTTCATACCGAAGAGTTGTTTAAAATCTGTATACACAAACTTGTTCAAAAAGTCTTTTGGTAGTGCAAAATGTTAATCTCTCGTTGTTTTATGAGTATTCTTAATCAATATTTTGCATGAATTCCATCCCAATGTAATAAACTTATACATAATATGGAATGGTGAAACTGGGTGACAGAGGCATTGACGGCCCCGGGATTTAACACGGGGCTACCAGCCCGGCCCATAATTAACTATTTCCATAATACTATCATGATACTGTGACGGCCTGGCATAATTGCCTCATTTTGTTGTCATTTGTTAACTTTGAGCTTAAGCTGATTGACATTACTCCCTAAACCTGGCCCTTTGGCTATCACCGAATAATTGCTAGGTTGATGTGTCAACCGTATTTAACAATATTGTATTTTATTTAACTTCATATAAGTCTCCAAGTGAACTTTAAAACTCATACTCTAATTCATTTCATTACTTTGTAAGCCTACAATAATCCTAACCAGACGTCATGGCTTGTCCGGATGTGCCTGGAATGCGCTGACTTTGCAGTGCACGTGAGTCGCGATAAGCAATGTTACATTTCCAGACTCGTTCCTCGCTTCAATTAGTTTCATTAACGCCTCTTGTAATCGTTTGGCCGCAGCACCAGACGGACAATCGTTATTGCATTGAATCATGGGCTGAGCGCTCAGCGTGAGCTGATTGGCTGACGACCATGCTGATGCTCCCGCTCTGACGACGCTGAAGCCGTCAGATCGCGCCGAGATGTAGGGTCCTTAAGGTCGGGTCTGCGAGCGCGGTCTTACACCCTTTCTTTTATTCTTTATTCTTACTCCTTTCTTCTAAGTCCGTGTAAATTTTAAGTTCAGTTTTGTGAAATTCTTTAGTATTTTGTCAGTCGCGATTACGTAGTGTTAGCTGTTTTCTCTTTCATCATTGTAACTGAGCGTAATTATGTAAAGTTTCATTATTTATTAATTAATAAATTAGCTGATCCCTATTCGTGAGTTTTAATATTCGTTCTTCCTGCTCCCAACCGCTACAATGACTACAAGAGAGGTGACGATCTATGACATCTAGTGTCAGGTGTAGGGTGACTGCGACAATGTCACCAAACCCAGGTAAGTGAATTAGGGATTTGCTTGATTACATTTCTTTACTCATAATAATTTCCAAAATTTGAAGTTTAGCTGTTTCTGGAATAAAATGTGATTAAATCGATTAAAAGTAAAATAAGGATCATTTTCGTGAAGCTTCCGTGAAGAAAGAGTTATTTTTCGATTTATTAGGTAATTTGGAAGTAAATAGAATATTTTGTTCGTAAACTTATTTCGCTATTGTACACGTGATCTAGGAAGCATTGGTCTCTCCCCCTCCCACAGTGTTGCACTCTGGTGATGTTGTTGTGCGCTGAATGTTGCGTTGTGAGTGAAGATGCCATTTTGGAATATTTTTTCTGGTTGTTGGCGAACAATTGAACGTATGAACCATAATTGTTAATTGATTAAAAGTTTCTAGTATATTAGGGAGTAAGAAAGACAGGGAATAAAGAAATAATTATGGTGGGAGGATGGGAAGCAAAATTTTGAAAATCAAAATGGTTTTGAACTTGTAAAGTTAAAAGTGGATGCGTTCTGCGTCAACTCAAGATGGCAGCCGGGTTGGCTCGCTGTCAGGTTGTCAGTGTTTTCTCCGCGGGATTTTATCCTGGATAAGGGAACTTTCAGACCTCGAGTGGGATAAATGTGGGATTATTTTAATTTGTTGTCGGGAAATACCGCTTGTCGTTAAAGTGATTGGAAAACAGAATTACGTTGTTAATGTGAATCACTAATTGAATATTATGGTGTTGATATTGTGATATTATGAAATCGTAAAATAATTTGGAAATTACATTGTTCTATGTAGGCCTGCCCTACATTGGTTAGGGAGTGACGAATTAATGATAATTTTTGGAAATTTTTAGTTAACGACTTTGAGAAACTAGGAATGTTAAAGCGAGAATTACTATTGTGTGATGCGTCGATAAAAGATTGCCGTTTTCCATCATTTAGTCCTTGAATGGGTAGGCAATGGGGTCATGAGTTCCGTATTTTTTATTTTAATCAAAGTTGACCCGCGTGGTTTTTTGTTGTTGTTGTGAGTACTAAATTCAGCTCTATTGTCGGGAAATTGGTGGAACTGTTCAGATGTTAATTAAGTAAGATGTATGTAATAGATTTAATCGTTTTGGCAAAAGTAACTTGCAAATATTGAGTAAAAAATTGTAACTGGGATGAGTGTTTTCATTGGTGGGATTTTTCTTTCCGCGTTGAGATTTTTCCCAGCCTTGGGATTTTTCAAACTGTGGCAGGGATGAAACGGGGTTTTATTCCTCCATAGGTTTCTGTTTTGCTTTTGTGGGAAAAAGGGGATCTTTCTTATGGAATAGGGATTTTTACTGACTTAGGTGGGGGAGTTGATTGTTCAAGATTCTCTTTGTGTTCTGAAGTTCCGTTGAAACGTTGGTTTACAACGGTAGAGTACCGAAATTTGGTTAAATATTGAATTAAGGATTTTTCTTTTTTGATATTTTGAATTGGACGCTGAATAGTCGAAAGTGAAACTAGAGCTAAAGCTATTTATTTGTGGAATTCTTGTTAATTTGTGGATAGTTTATTTTTTATAGCTTGCGTATATTTTTAATTTGGTTCAGGTTAATTTATGTCCGTTGCGACTTCACACTTGTTCTGTTTTTGTTAGAGACGGTGTCACGGCTCACCCCGACCCCCCCCCCCTTGCCCACTGGTGGGACTTGGGTCTCACAGAATATCCCGGAGTTGTTTCTTTTATTTCCAGGTGGTGCGGTGGTGTAAGGAGCGTAGCGATGCGATGGTGGATTCCCATTCTTCCTCTCTTACGTGAGAGGTTCTCTTTTCTTTTTCCGGATGGGGCTATTGTCCCTTCGTTCTCATCTCGTGATAGATCGTATATCATGTCGATCACTTCATCCTCCCAGTCTTTGCTGTCTGAGTCTTGGTGCAAGTACTTCTCTCCAGCCAACAGCATTCTACGATCTGGAACGGTAACTGAGTAATGAACTTGTTAGGAATCGGCAACACATGTTGGCCTGGAGTTGTAGGTTCTCCAGACCATCATTGCACTGGGTGTGCAGTTTCTCCTTTCTTTTCCAGGTGGAAGTGTAGGTTCTCCAGTCCGTCATTGCACTGGGTGTGCAGTTTTTCCTTTTTTCTTTTCCTTATAGTCCTCGGGAGACCGAGTCGCTGGGCCCTACATGATGGGAACCGGGGTGGTTTCTGGGTTGGGAGGGTTGTTTGACACTGTGCTGCCATATTGGGTTTTCTTGTTTTAAATTGATTAATTGATAACATGTGAGTTTTGGGAGTTTTTTTTATACATAACTAATCTTATGTTATAAAATTGCTTCAAGCAAAACTCCTAAGAAATAGAGTACTAATTAGTACAAAAGGGTTAGTTAATATTAGGTAGATTTAGGTGAATATATTGTAATCTAATATGCCAACAATCCACACATTTATTTATTAGGTGAAGCATTAATTACCCTCTTGTCTTACTATCATACAATCACTGATCTTTAAGAGTAGGAAAAACAGCAACAGTTTATAATATGGCATATGCTTTGTTATCTTTTTACTTTCGAAACTGTTGCTAGAAATAAAATGACTTTTTTGTACGCCTTGCCATAATAAGCAGGCAAATTCTATAGTGCATAATAACATTATCTGTAAAAAATTTTTATTTTCTTGTTTGTTTATTTCCTGGGAAGAGATACGCCAACCGCATTCAAATACGACAACACTCCACGACGTCTACAAGGTCGCCGACACACAATCTTCGCTGACACCATAGTCTGCACCAACCTCAACCAATCCACAACCACGTTTTCTTTCCAACCAATCAATTACCACCACCATCATGCACCTTCCTTACATTTTCGTATTCCTTAAATTTTTTCCTCCTCCATCCTCGTCACAGCCCATCAAAATCATTCCCGGCACTCATTTTATCCGTATAAATCCGATCGCTATCTATGACGCCTCACTTCCTTTGACATATGTTTTCAACCTTGGCCAATCCAACTCACTTTGGCTTTCCTAATACCTTTCCACAAAGCTTATTCCGTTCCAACAACGTCTCAAACCACCTTGTGGTGGCGCTCAAGACATTGGAAGATCACCTCATGGACCACCAGGATCAAGATCACGCCTACGCAGAGCAGGAGCAGTATGTGAACGACCACTGGCAGGAGAGGGCAGTGGACTCCATCGGTGACTTCCTTTATTGGTGCTTTTCTGTGGCCACTGATTCCGAACTGCACATCCTCACGTCCAATGAAGAAGCCGTAAATAATCACCTAAACAATATACAACTAATAACCAAGTAAAATCCTTCTCAAAATCTTCAATCTTTCTCCCGAAATGTATCTCTCGTCCTCTCGTCTGTTCATTCTACCTTGGACTCTTTCAAAAATACTCTAAGTTCAGACTGAACCAACCAAGAAGCACTCTACAATAACATCCTATCATTACTAACCCGTTTACACACTTTTCAACCGTTCTAACTTCAACTTACACGTTTCAGGCAATTATTTCTCTTGAGGACAAAACCTACTAGCTTCTTCTGTAGTTCCTCCATCTACCCTTCTTGACCTTTCCGAGCTTAATATGAAACTCAAGCCCTTACACTATATTATTGCTATTCCTGGCTCTGAAATCCACAACCTATTACAAAATTCCAATAGTTACGTGATATCCTTTTATTATTATTATTATTATTATTATTATTATTATTATTATTATTATTATTATTATTATTATTATAGACTTAGACTGTACTGGATCATTTCACTGGTTTTGCTTTTTTCCCAAAGTGAGGAGACAGGATAGGGGAAATATTTTTAGCTTTTATTCGCAAAGGATACATTTTCATACCGAAGAGTTGTTTAAAATCTGTATACACAAACTTGTTCAAAAAGTCTTTTGGTAGTGCAAAATGTTAATCTCTCGTTGTTTTATGAGTATTCTTAATCAATATTTTGCATGAATTCCATCCCAATGTAATAAGGGTAGGTATCCTTTAAAGAAAAATTAAGTATAAATGAGTTAATATGTTTACACTACACTAAACTTTCCACACAAAAATTTAACTGTTGTTTGCCACCAACTTGAGAGGTTTCTTGCATACTGCTGTAATAAATTTTACTAGCCAGCTGATTTGTGGTTTTTAGTCCTTTAACTAGTAGGTTTATAATATTTTATATAAATAGATAAAAACATTAATTCTCGTGTAATATTTTTCAGTCTATGAATAACCCAGAATTTACCCTACCTGCGGCAGCAGCTGATAGAATCTCAACACTACGGAGTGAACTATTAACTATAGCCAACATAGCTGGAAATACACTGGAAGGTTATTCATATGCATGTGGACTACAGCCTGCAGTTATATCCGCTCTATGGTAGGACCTCCGTAACACTTTAGAAGGTGTATTGAGGCAGACTACCAACCAGATGGACACAATGATAACACAAAGGACCCCACGACCATCAAATCCCCCAATTAACTCGGTAGCATGCCAAATTTGCTTAGAAAACGCTCCCACAATAGCATTACAACCGTGTAGACATACATTGTGCCCTAATTGCGCACACAGGGTGTAAAGATGCTCCTTTTGCAGAAAATTTATAGCCGATAGGCTGAATATATATTTCTCTGAGTAAAATCTACTGTTTTTATTTAACCTCAAAAACCCTGTATTGTTAATACATTTGTATTATAATAAAAATTCAAAATAGTATTAGTTTTAATAAATAGTTACAATTAACACTCTAGTATAATTGACTTGTTTGATTTGTGGTTACATCACATATATAGGCCTGGATGGAGGGAACGTTTGAGTTAACCACATTTACTCCCTCCTCTCCAAGTCAATACTATCGTCATTATTATCATTTCCTAACAAGATGCCTGACGGACAAGAGTGCTGGTCTTGTCGCCGTAGGGTATTTTGCCGCGCATTCGAAGAGCATTGGGAGGAATGGGTCCCCATATGTTGCGAGTATGTATCTCTAAACTTAGTTTTTAAAATTTATTTCTCAAGGGTTTTTAACTTTGTACTGTTTTTAAATTCCGTTTTTCTAATACTCTTTTATATAATTTATAGATGCCGGGAGATGACATCAGATGAAATCCTGACTGTCCATTATGGGCAGTTCAGGGAATATGTGGATGATTGCGGCCACGAGGTTGAGGAGGAGGAGGGGGATGAAGTAGAAGGTGTGGAAGAAGAAGAAGACGAAGGGATTGAGGCGGATATGAAGGAAACAAATAACTGGTAAATTTATAAAATATAATTTCACTTAGACAACACAAGTTTCTGTTCTAAATAGTTTATATTTTTTGTTTAAGTATATAGCAGGATCATGATTTTATGTACTAATTATATTTAATATTATATACTATATAAGAATTATATACTAATTATGTTTACTGTTTGTTTCAGATGGCCACCTCTCTCCACACCAATTAACATTAAGTATTTAGTAATGAGTTTGTGTAAATAGTATAGAATAAAGTAATATAAGTATTAGTGTAAATAAATCCATATTTAGCATTCACAACTGTTTTTCATTATTTTCCCCAACTTAGATTGTTAGATTACATCATAAAAGCATTCCATTGATAAAAAACGATTAGTAGAAACAGTTGATAAAAAACAGATAACACAAAACAGAGGTTACATCATATACAATGTAATCAGTAGTTAGTGCCTGCAACCTAATAGAGAATTTATAAATAGAGTGCGAAATTCAAATGATCGTTAGTGCGATATGTTTTTTTTCGGTCAGAAATTCAACTATATTGTCGGGAAATTATTATTTAGCTATATTATATCATTATTTAGCTATTATATCAGCTATTTAGCTAAGATTATGTTTCAGGAGGAGCTTATAACTAGACTTACTGTGCCCACCGACTTTCAACAAGTAGACAGAGAATATGCAGAGAGGTGCGTAAGCGAACTTTATACAACGGCTTCGCATGAGACAATGGTAGAAGATTACTATATAACTTCAAGAATTAACGATGTTACTTGTGTTCTACTTGTATCCCAATTGATCGCCCTCCTGACAAACTTCTTTCATTTCATTAACAATTTGACCAAACCCTTGTCTTAGCCAGTCAATCTCACTAGTTTCAGGTGGGGGGTTAGAAAACTTAAAAACAGTATTAATTCCATGAATGCAAAATCTCTTTACATAATTTTCATGTTTATCTAGAATATTTACAGGCACAATTACTTCAACAAAATCTTCTACAACATTTACAGGTTCATAACTATCAACAGATTCATTGGAATCTACTGGAGCAAAGTTACTTACATCCGTCATCTTGAAGCACTGGGAGCAAAGTGATGCAATAATAACAGGCATGCGATAAGGGTTTATATAGGGACAAGAATAACCACAAAAGTGGTTATCAAAGGTGGTTATCAGGTTGTGACGTGGTACACAGGAAGTGATACCGATTATAGCTGTTATTTTGGATGATGCAATACCACAAAAGTGGTTATCAAAGGTGGTTATAAGGTTGTGACGTGGTACACAGAAAGTGATACCAATTATAGCTATTATTTTGGATGATGCAATACCACACAGGATATAGACATTGTACCAATTATATTTAATATTATATACTATATAAGTACTATATACTAATTATGTTTATTGTTTGTTTCAGATGGCCGCCTCTCTCCACACCAATTAACATTAAGTATTTAGTAATAAGTTTGTGTAAATAGTATAGAATAGAGTAATATAAGTATTAGTGTAAATAAATCCATATTTAGCTTTCACAACTGTTTTCATTATTTTCCCCAACTTAGATTACATCATAAAAGCATTCCATTGATAAAAAAACAATTAGTAGAAACAGTTGATAAAAAACAGATAATACAAAACAGAGGTTACATCATATACAATGTAATCAGTAGTTAGTGCCTGCAACCTAATAGAGAATTTATAAACTATTACCATAGTACATAAGTGTAATTGATTATAGTCTGGTTATTTACTTGAGAAGGGTAAAGCGAGAATTATTATGTGATGCGTCGATAAAGGAATGACGGGTTTTCATTATTTAGTGTTTGAATGACTGCGACTCTTTTTGAGTTTTGAAGTGCCATTGAAATGTTGGCTTAAAACGGAAGAGTACTGCATTTTTATTAAATATTAAATAGAGGATTTTTTTGGAGATTTTTAATTAGACTTGTTTGTTTTTTCCCTGGAGCCAGTGTCAAAGCCCACCCAGACCCACCCCCCCTTGCCCTCTTGTGGGACTTGGGTCTCGTTGATTCCAATGACGTTTCTGAGGGTGCGTTGTTCTTTGTTCAGGTTCAATGGGCGCTTGGCGGTGCGTCTATTTTCAATGTCCATAGTGTTTTTCTTTTCTTTTCTAGATGGTGTTGATAATACGCTGACGAGGTACAGAAAATCTCACTCCGAGTTCCTTCAGACACTCGTCTTTGATCGAAAGACAAGTTCATTCATTCAAGTTCATTCAGTTGCATATTTTTACCAGAGAACTGTTTGCTTAAATGTTCCGGTTTCATTAATCATAGTAATTTACTTAAGTCCGAAGAGAAGCCAGAATTATTTTTTACATTGGAACTCGGAAGATGATTCATCAGTTCTTCAATTGGATCTCTTGTATTGATGACTACCTCTGAAGTATCCTCTGACTCATCTACCTCCGTCTCAGGTTGCAGTTTTTTTTCTTTCTTTTCCAGGTGGAGTTGTAGGTCGCTGGGCCCCACATGATGGGAACCGGGGTGATTTCTGGGTTGGGAGGGTTGTTTGACACTGTGCTGCCATATTGGGTTTTCTTGTTTTAAATTGATTAATTGATAACTTGTGAGTTTTGGGAGTTTTTTTTAATACATAACTAATCTTATGTTATAAAATTGCTTCAAGCAAAACTCCTAAGAAATAGAGTACTAATTAGTACAAAAGGGTTAGTTAATATTAGGTATATTTAGGTGAATATATTGTAATCTAATATGCCAACAATCCACACATTTATTTATTAGGTGAAGCATTAATTACCCTCTTGTCTTACTATCATACAATCACTGATCTTTAAGAGTAGGAAAAACAGCAACAGTTTATAATATGGCATATGCTTTGTTATCTTTTTACTTTCGAAACTGTTGCTAGAAATAAAATGATTTTTTTGAACGCCTTGCCATAATAAGCTGGCAAATTCTATAGTGCATAATAACATTATCCGTAAACAATTTTTATTTTCTTGTTTGTTTATTTCCTGGGAAGAGATACGCCAACCGCATTCAAATACGACAACACTCCACGACGTCTACAAGGTCGCCGACACACAATCTTCCCTGACGCCATAGTCTGCACCAACCTCAACCAATCCACAACCACGTTTTCTTTCCAACCAATCAATTACCACCACCGTCATGCACCTTTCTTACATTTTCGTATTCCTTAAATGTTTTCCTCCTCCATCCTCGTCACAGCCCATCAAAATCATTCCCGGCACTCATTTTATCCGTATAAATCCGATCGCTATCTATGACGCCTCACTTCCTTTGACATATGTTTTCAACCTTGGCCAATCCAACTCACTTTGGCTTTCCTAATACCTTTCCACAAAGCCTATTCCGTTCCAACAACGCCTCAAACCACCTTGTGGTGGCGCTCAAGACATTGGAAGATCACCTCATGGACCACTAGGATCAAGATCACGCCTACGCAGAGCAGGAGCAGTATGTGAACGACCACTGGCAGGAGAGGGCAGTGGACTCCATCGGTGACTTCCTTTATTGGTGCTTTTCTGTGGCCACTGATTCCGAACTGCACATCCTCACGTCCAATGAAGAAGCCGTAAATAATCACCTAAACAATATACAACTAATAACCAAGTAAAATCCTTCTCAAAATCTTCAATCTTTCTCCCGAAATGTATCTCTCGTCCTCTCGTCTGTTCATTCTACCTTGGACTATTTCAAAAATACTCTAAGTTCAGACTGAACCAACCAAGAAGCACTCTACAATAACATCCTATCATTACTAACCCGTTTACACACTTTTCAACCGTTCTAACTTCAACTTACACGTTTCAGGCAATTATTTCTCTTGAGGACAAAACCTACTAGCTTCTTCTGTCGTTCCTCCATCTACCCTTCTTGACCTTTCCGAGCTTAATATGAAACTCAAGCCCTAACACTATATTATTGCTATTCCTGGCTCTGAAATCTTCAACCTATTACAAAATTCCAATAGTTACGTGATATCCTTTTATTATTATTATTATTATTATTATTATAGACTTAGACTGTACTGGATCATTTCACTGGTTTTGCTTTTTTCCCAAAGTGAGGAGACAGGATAGGGGAAATATTTTTAGCTTTTATTCGCAAAGGATACATTTTCATACCGAAGAGTTGTTTAAAATCTGTATACACAAACTTGTTCAAAAAGTCTTTTGGTAGTGCAAAATGTTAATCTCTCGTTGTTTTATGAGTATTCTTAATCAATATTTTGCATGAATTCCATCCCAATGTAATAAGGGTAGGTATCCTTTAAAGAAAATTAAGTATAAATGAGTTAATATGTTTACACTACACTAAACTTTCCACACAAAAATTTAACTGTTGTTTGCCACCAACTTGAGAGGTTTCTTGCATACTGCTGTAATAAATTTTACTAGCCAGCTGATTTGTGGTTTTTAGTCCTTTAACTAGTAGGTTTATAATATTTTATATAAATAGATAAAAACATTAATTCTCGTGTAATATTTTTCAGTCTATGAATAACCCAGAATTTACCCTACTGCGGCAGCAGCTGATAGAATCTCAACACTACGGAGTGAACTATTAACTATAGCCAACATAGCTGGAAATACACTGGAAGGTTATTCATATGCATGTGGACTACAGCCTGCAGTTATATCCGCTCTATGGTAGGACCTCCGTAACACTTTAGAAGGTGTATTGAGGCAGACTACCAACCAGATGGACACAATGATAACACAAAGGACCCCACGACCATCAAATCCCCCAATTAACTCGGTAGCATGCCAAATTTGCTTAGAAAACGCTCCCACAATAGCATTACAACCGTGTGGACATACATTGTGCCCTAATTGCGCACACAGGGTGTATAGATGCCCCTTTTGTAGAAAATTTATAGCCGATAGGCTAAATATATATTTCTCTGAGTAAAATCTACTGTTTTTATTTAACCTCAAAAACCCTGTATTGTTAATACATTTGTATTATAATAAAAATTCAAAATAGTATTAGTTTTAATAAATAGTTACAATTAACACTCTAGTATAATTGACTTGTTTGATTTGTGGTTACATCACATATATAGGCCTGGATGGAGGGAACGTTCGAGTTAACCACATTTACCCCCTCCTCTCCAAGTCAATACTATCGTCATTATTATCATTTCCTAACAAGATGCCTGACGGACAAGAGTGCTGGTCTTGTCGCCGTAGGGTATTTTGCCGCGCATTTGAAGAGCATTGGGAGGAATGGGTCCCCATATGTTGCGAGTATGTATCTCTAAACTTAGTTTTTAAAATTCATTTCTCAAGGGTTTTTAACTTTGTACTGTTTTTAAATTCCGTTTTTCTAATACTCTTTTATATAATTTATAGATGCCGGGAGATGACATCAGATGAAATCCTGACTGTCCATTATGGGCAGTTCAGGGAATATGTGGATGATTGCGGCCACGAGGTTGAGGAGGAGGAGGGGGATGAAGTAGAAGGTGTGGAAGAAGAAGAAGACGAAGGGATTGAGGCGGATATGAAGGAAACAAATAACTGGTAAATTTATAAAATATAATTTCACTTAGACAACACAGGTTTCTGTTCTAAATAGTTTATATTTTTTGTTTAAGTATATAGCAGGATCATGATTTTATGTACTAATTACATTTAATATTATATACTATATAAGTACTATATACTAATTATGTTTATTGTTTGTTTCAGATGGCCGCCTCTCTCCACACCAATTAACATTAAGTATTTAGTAATAAGTTTGTGTAAATAGTATAGAATAGAGTAATATAAGTATTAGTGTAAATAAATCCATATTTAGCTTTCACAACTGTTTTCATTATTTTCCCCAACTTGGATTACATCATAAAAGCATTCCATTGATAAAAAAACAATTAGTAGAAACAGTTGATAAAAAACAGATAACACAAAACAGAGGTTACATCATATACAATGTAATCAGTAGTTAGTGCCTGCAACCTAATAGAGAATTTATAAACTATTACCATAGTACATAAGTGTAATTGATTATAGTCTGGTTATTAACTTGAGAAGGGTAAAGCGAGAATTATTATGTGATGCGTCGATAAAGGAATGACGGGTTTTCATTATTTAGTGTTTGAATGACTGTTTTCGACTCTTTTTGAGTTTTGAATCGCCATTGAAATTTTTGCTTAAAACGGAATAGTACTGCATTTTTATTAAATATTAAATAGAGGATTTTTTTGAGATTTTTAATTAGACTTGTTTTGTTTTTTCTCTGGAGCCAGTGTCAAAGCCCACCCCGACCCACCCCCCCCCCTTGCCCTCTTGTGAGACTTGGGTCTCGTTGATTCCAATGAAGTATCTGAGGGTGCGATGTTCTTTGTTCAGGTTCAATGGGCGCTTGGCGGAGCGTCTATTTTCAATGTCCATAGTGTTTTTCTTTTCTTTTCTAGATGGTGTTGATAATACGCTGACGAGGTACAGAAAATCTCACTCCGAGTTCCTTCAGACGCTCGTCTTTGATCAAAAGACAAGTTCGTTCATTCAGTTGCATATTTTTCCCAGAACTGTTTGCTTAAATGTTCCGGTTTCATTAATCATAGTAATTTACTTAAGTCCGAAGAGAAGCCAGAATTATTTTTTACATTGGAACTCGGAAAATTATTCATCAGTTCTTCAATTGGATCTCTTGTATTGATGACTACCTCTGAAGTATCCTCTGACTCATCTACCTCCGTCTCAGGTTGCAGTTTTTTTTCTTTCTTTTCCAGGTGGAGTTGTAGGTTCTTCAGTCCATCGTTTGCACTAGCTGTGCGGTTTTTCCTTTTCCTTTGAGTCTTTGGGAGTCAGAGTTGCTGGGATGGCGGGAACCAGGGTGGTTGCTGGGTTGAGAAGGTTGTTCGACACTGTGTTGCCATATTTCTTTCTTCTTATACACATAAAATTGAGTAAGTAGATGACTGAAGTTAGTTTTAACCCCTAAACATTGTTTGAGAGATTGTTAACTTGAGTGTTTTGAGAGTTTTCTTTTATGCTTTTTATTTAATGTTTTTTAAATGAATTCGTCTGTAGAATGAACGTAGATTCCGGTATGTTGATTCTTCCAATGAGCCGAGGGAAACGTCACACTACTGTCGGTGCAAAAATTATGTAGACTCGAGTTTGCGATATCACACCTCCGGAACGGCTTGTTCGATTTTGATGAGAGACCTATCAAATTAAAGGAAATATTGTCAAACTTTATATTCCAGCTATTTTTGACATTTAACACCACTTTATCTAATTTATATAGCGAAAAAGTGGAAAAAATCGGGGTTTTTTCTCCATGGTCAATGAAATCTCAACTTTAGACAATTATTACAAAAAACCTATTTACCGTATGAGCTTCAAATTTTAATGGTATATATAAGGGTTATTTATAAACATTTTCGTCAAGTTTCATAATTTTAACATCATTATTATTCATGTTCTTGTAAATTTTGTAAAGCCTTGTTAACTTTGTCAACTTAGGTCGAAAATTCCCGTTCAAAGCACCGTTGTAACTATTAATTGTTCGTATGAACAAAAAATATAGTTTGTAAATGATAAAAATTAATGGTGATCCATAATGGGTTTACATTTGTTAACCGTTTTTAGTCCCGCGCGCGGGGATCGATTTTGTCTGAACTTGTCTGCGGAAGGCTCGCTTTCTCCCTGGCGAGGAATGCGGTGTTGCCAGTTTGGTCATGACTCATGCCACCCTTCTTGTAAATATGAGTAAGCATACGATACCACAACAAACTATTGTTATTTAGTCATTCCAGTTTCGAACTGCGAGTTGTACACGTCCTTGAAAATGCCTCCACGTCGAAAGTTTTCTGAGTGCGAAATTCAAATGATCGTTAGTGCGATATGTTTTTTTTTTCGGTCAGAAAAGGAACGGAGGTGGGACAAGCGTTACCCGGTGTATGCTAATGTGGCAAATTGCTTAGGAATTGGTTTAAGTACTGTTAAACACTACGCTTCGGAATATGAAGAAAATGTGTCAGAAAATACTCCACCATCAAGGAAGAAACGTGTTTCAGAAGGCGAGGCAGGACGCCCGAAAATAGAAATCGACCAGTTTACGCTGGGTCTCATCCGCAGGTACTTAATTATTTATAATTAATACTGTTTCTATGAAAAATTATGAAGCTGCTTGGTCTAATCAATAACACAATTTACCCAAACAAAGCTATGCGTGTGTATTAATTATTTATTTCTTTTTCTTGCGGGACTTCTTCAATGATAGCCTTTACCACATTATTTTTTTACAAAATTGTATGCTAAAGGCAAGTAGGCAGGTTATTAGGAACATTATTAAATGGAAAAATGGATTTCATTATAACTTATATAACACTCCGCTTGGGTTCTGAAAGTTTTTCAACATTGCCTAAAAATAGAAAATGTTTGGAATAATTTAACTATAAAATGGGATTCGTCACTATAGTTAAAATATAAAGTAACTCTGTAAATATTATATTACAACCACCATTTCTAAACAATATTTATTTAAAATTTATTTCGCAGGTATATGCACGAATTTTATATTAACAAGCTTTATCCAACAATTGCAAAACTCCACCAAAAGATTGAAGAAAGTTTGCCTGATTTTCCCACTATGTCAAAATCAACATTACGTAATATTGTTAAGAACATTGGATTTAGATTTAAAAAATTAAACAAGAAACCTGTATTGATGGAATCCACAACTGTAGCTACACGACATGCCTATTTGAGAAAAGTTCGTAAACTTCGAAGTGAAGGGTATTCTATTTTTTACACTGACGAAACATGGTGTGGTCAGAACCACACAGTTCGATATGCCTGGCAAGAAAATGTTATGAATGCACTGAATCAAAATTACACCAATTATGATGAATACCGTAGGACTCTTCAAGAAGTAGGTGGGTGGAGAGGAGGTTTCAAAACTCCTTCTGGTGCGGGGAAGAGAGTGATTATTTTTCATATAGGAAATGAAGATGGATTTTTAAATGGGGGCGAGCTTTGTTTTGTTGGGAAGAAGGGGACTTCAGACTACCACAATGAAATGAATTCAGAGCACTATCAGGAATGGTTTAAGCGAATTTTGGAAATAATCCCTGAAAAGTTGGCAATAGTTATTGATCAGGCTCCATATCATACCATGGTCGACCCAAAAACAAAAAATCCTACTATGAAGTGGTTAAAGAAGGACATTATAGAGTGGATGAAGCGAAACAATACAGGATTACCATCTGATGCTTCAAGTTTTGAGGAATTAACGAAACAAGTACTACTACATCATGCGAGACCTTTCTTCCAGGTACCACAGAAAATATTGGAGCAACTAGTCACAAGTAAACGTCCTGATGTGAAACTAATCTGGTTACCAGTAGCTCATTGCGAGTTAAACGCCATTGAACTCATATGGGCGTATGTGAAAATCAACATTGCCAAAATCAATAGGGGAAATGCTGATGAAAAAGGAAATAGCATCGAGGTCACAAGGGATTTATGTAAAGAAGTTTTAAGTACAGTATCCTCGGGTTTGTGGAAGAAATGCATAGATCATGCGAAAAAAATTGAAGATGGTTTTTGGGAAAAAGATCACCTCTTTGACGAGTTACCAATTGTAGAACCAGTGATTGCTAATCTGCAGGATGACTCATCTGACAGTGATTCAGAATTGAATATTGATGACGGAATAAATAAATAAATAAATAAAATTGTCTTTATTGGTTCAAGCGTTAAGTCAATTTTACAAAACTGTTTTTCTCTTACAACTTTCGTCATCTAATATCTAACAAACAATTAAAAACCAAAATAAGTACATAAGACTAAAAGCTATACATGAAATGAGCACATTTTTATATTCTTTTTGAAGCCTGTTAAACCTTTTTCTCTTATTTTTGAAGGGACAGAGTTGTACAATTTAGGTCCGAAATAAGCAAAGGCTCTCCGACCTACCTCATGGCTGACTTTAGGCACGTGCAACAAATCGTTCTGTCGGGTGCTGCGCTTAGAAACGTCCCGCCGGGCTGGCAGTTTTTCTCTCAAGTAGAGTGGCTTACCTAGGGATAACGTTTTGTGTATGAGAACACAAGTAGAGGCCTTACAAAAAACTTCAATGGGCAGCAATTTCGCATCACTTCTGAATGTACTTACGTGTTCTCTTTTTCTTAAGCCATAAATGAACCTGACTGCTGCATTCTGCGTTCTCTGTATTTTATTACAGTCACCTTTTAATATACTGTTTCCATATGCTGGAAGACAGTATTCAATAGCAGAGAGAACTAGCGACTTGACTATCTGGACCCTAGCGTCCTCAGGCAATAGGTATCTAAGCCTATACAGTCCGCGTAATCTACCAAATGCCTTCTGACACGCATAGGACACATGCTGCGAGAGGGTGAGGTTGTCATCTAATATCACACCAAGTGTTTTTACTTGGCTACATATTTCAAGGGCATGTCCGGAAAGAGATATCTTACCATAAGCCCCAATTTTTAGTGCATTCTGCAAGTCAGGAGGGGCAACATAGAGAACAGAGCACTTATTAACGTTTAATTTCAGCCCCTGACTCATGGACCACTCTTCCACAGATTTAAGGTCTTTATTTACAATTTCAAATGCCTCATCCACATCATTTTTACTGTATGTATATAGCAGCGGGCAGTCATCAGCATACATGTGAATGGAACAGTTTTTTTACCACATTTGCAATGTCTGCAGTGTATACATTGAATAATATAGGGCTAAGACAGCTACCTTGTGGGACTCCTCTACTTTTTTGAAGGACGTTTGGCATTTTCAATCCAAGTTTTGTCATTTGTGTCCGATTAGCCAAATATGATTTAAACCAATCCAAGGATGTATTGTCAAAACCTAAGTATTTTAGTTTCCTGACAAGTAAGTCGTGACAAATAGAATCGAAAGCCTGAGAATAGTCAAGGAACACAAGCGTGGAGTTTTTATTTTTGTCCTTAGCTTCGTAAAGATCACTGAATAAGTTAAGCAAAGCTGTACATGTGCTGTAGTTCTTTCGGAAGCCAGATTGACACTTTGGTAGTATATCCTGCCCTTCAATATATCTCTCTACCTGTTCAGCAACAACCTTTTCAAGAACTTTGGACATAGCTGGGAGAACTGATATGGGTCTTAAATGTTCAACTGAATTCGGATTATCGGTTTTAGGCAGAGGGTGCACAATGCTTAGCTTCCAAGCATCAGGAAAGATTCCCTTAGTAAGGGACTGATTAATCAGATGGGTTATAGCGTCTATGCAATATGGACTAACAGCCTTAATCATGTCTATGTATAGCTGATCAGAACCAACAGCTTTTGATTTTATTTCATTCATTGCTGCTTTTATTTCAGCAATAGAGACTTTTTAAATGAAAAAGTGCCTGGTGTACTATAACTTTCCTTGCAGTATAAATCAGCGGGAAGACTTTTATATCTGGAAAGCAAGACACTAAAACGAAATAGTGCGCCTGCAAGAGCGTGAATTCGTGAAAGAACTTTCATTGCCATGAAATAATTTAGTGTGAGGATTCGGGAACTGGTTTAACGTTAATGTGTAACTTCTATCTTGACAGGAAATCTCCTATGGACAACTTCACTTAGGTTGGTCTAGGTAGTTAATAAGTGTCGTGACTGTCGTTTCTTTCTTATGTTATTGTTTATGTGTGGTGTTTACTTGTGATAGGTCATTAAATATTTCAATGAAAAAGGGCCTAGGTGGTTGAAATGTTATCGCAAGATACTAGGCTTCATTATTGATTGTTGTAAAGAGTGCTCAACTTTTAGTTTAAAAACAAAAATCTTTTACCTCTTGGCTGTGCGTTCGGTATTTAATTAAATACTTGGATTATTGAAGATTCCCACATGTAAGGCTGGGATGGAGGAGCTACGAGAAGGTTCAAACAGCGCTGATCCCACTAACTTCCCTATACCCTTTTCTAACCCACCCGAATAATTAGGCTGGATCGTAGACTCGTCCATACCAGTTTGTTTTAAAGGTTAAAATTGGAAATTGAAGTAATATGTTAAAGAATTTAACTGGCATAAGCCTGGATAGACCTGGTTTAGAGAATAGCCGGCTCTCTAACCCTGGATATTGAGCACTCCTAGAAACGTTAAGTTTTCTGGTTTTAAGTGATTACAGAAGTATTACTTATTTTACTTAATTTTAATTTTATTTAATTTATTGAAAAGTTTATTTTGTTTTACTGAATATAGTGTCGGCAATACCTGCTTACTCCATTAATCAGGACAAAGGGCCCAACTCACTTGACAGTTCTGATAGCCTCGAGTATTATAAAAATTAGATTGGATTTTGTTATAATTGGACTTGGAAAATTTACTGGAATCTCACCAGTGATATTGTAAAATCGTTAAATAATTTGGGAATTAAATTTTTTTATGTAGGCCTGCCCTACAGTACTTATTGGTTAGGGAGAGACGGATTAATGATAATTTTTGGAAATTTTGGTTGTTTTTGGTTAATTACTTTGAGAAACTGGGAAGGTGAAAGCGAGACTTACTATTGTGTGATGCGTCGATAAAAGATTGCCTGGATTCCATTATTTAGTCCTTGAATGAGTAGGCAATGGGGTTATGCGTTCTGTATTTGTTTTTTTTTCAATTGTTGAGTAAAAAAAAAAATTGTATCTGGAAAAAGTGTTGCCATTTTTTTTTGTCCCCGCATCGTATTTTTTCCAGCCTTGGGATTCCTCAAACTGTGGCAGGGATGAAACGGGGTTTTATCCCTCCATAGGTGTTTGTATTCTTTTGTGGGATAAATGGGAATTTTATTTTCTTCTGAAATGGGATTTTCTCTGACCTAGGTGGGGAAGCTGACTGTTCGCGATTCCTTTTGATTTTTTTGATTTTTTTATTGCTGTTGAAATCTTGGCTCACAACAGAAGAGTACTGAATTTTGTTAAATATTGAATGAAGGATTTTTTTTAATTGGACGCCGAATAGTTGAAATTGAAACTAGGACTAAAGCTATTGATTTGTGGAATTCTGGTTAGTTTGTGGATAGTTTATATTTTTTTAGCTTGCGTTTATTTTTAATTTGGGTTTAGGGTAATTTATGTCCGTTGCGACTTCACACTTGTTTTGTTTTCGTTGGATCCGGTGTCATGACCCCCCCCCCCAACCTCCCCTTGCCCTTTGGTGGGGCTTGGGCCTCATTGAATTCCCCGGAGTTGTTCTTTTATCAGGTTCCATGGGCGCTTGGTGGTACGTATGTTCTCCGTGTCCATATTGTTCTTTTTTTCAAACACTCGTCTGTGACGGCCTGGCATATTTGCCTCATTTTGTTGTAGTTTGTTAACTTTGAGCTTAAGCTGATTGGCCTTACTCCCTAAACCTGGCCCGTTGGCTATCATCGAATATTTGCTAGGTTGATGTGTCAACCGTATTTAGCAATATTGAATTTTATTTAACTTCACATAAGTCTCCAAGTGAACCTTAAAACTCATATTCCAATTCATTTCATTACTTTGTAACCCTACAATAATCCTAACCAGACGTCGTGGCTTGGCCGGATGTGACTTGGAATGTGCTAACTTTGCATGCACGTGTGTCGCGATAAGCAATGTTACACTTCTAGACTCAGTTCCCCGCTACAATTAGTTTCATTAACGACCATTGTAATCGTTTGGCTGCAGCACCTGTCAAGCAAATGTCCACGCGTTGAATTATGGGCTGAGCGCTCAGCGTGCGCTGATTGGCTGGCGATGGTCATGTGACCACGCTGAGGCTCTCGCTCGGACGATGCTGAAGCCGGCAGTCATTATTCATTATTCTTTAATAAATTTAGTTGATCCCTATTCGCTTGTTTTAATATTCGTTCTTCCTGCTCCCAACCGCTACGAAGACTAGAAGAGAGGCTGCTGTGACACGTCCATGATCATAAGAAGTTCTTTCAGTTGCACATTTTTATCAGAGAACTGCTTGTTTAAATGTCCCAGTTTCATTGACCATAGTAATTCACTTACGTCTGAAGTAAATTACTGGCGTTGTCTTTCTTTTATTTCCAGGTGGTGTGGTGGTGTAAGGAGCGTAGCGATGTGATGGTGGATTCGCATTCTTCCTCTCTTACATGAGGTGTTGTCTTTCTTTTATTTTCAGGTGGCGTGGTGGTGTAAGGAGCGTAGCGATGCGATGGTGGATTCGCATTCTCCCTCTCTTACATGAGGTGTTGTCTTTTCTTTTTCCAGGTGGAGTTGTAGGTTCTCCAGTCCGTCATTGCAGTTTTTCCTTTTTCCTTTTCCTTAGAGTCCTCGGGAGCCCAAATCGCTAGGCCCCACATGATGGGAACCAGGGTGGTTGCTGGGTTAGGAGGGTTGTTTGACACTGTGCTGCCGTATTGGGTTTTTCTGGGTATTTTTAAAATTTTGTTTCTCATAAAAATAAAATTGATTGGTTGATAACTGAGAGTTTTGGGAATTTTTCCTTTATGCTATCTATCTAATGTTTTATTTTTATTTTTTCCATATCTAGAGTAAACGTAAATTCCGGTATGTTGGTTCTTCCAATGGGCCGAGGGTAACGTCACACTGGGCCGTGGCTAATCCCTCACCAGAGGAAGCCGTCGTGAAAAATCGAAGGAACCCCTTATTGGTTAAAAATAAACGGTCAAGCTGATGTAATTAAAAAGAATTAGTTTTTGTTATTTTGATAAATTGGTTAGTAGTTTATGATAATTATATGCAAATTTGTTGATATAGATGTGCTCTGGATAATTATTTTTGTTTGTTATACAGAACAGTTTTATACAGGAGTGTAAGCCAGACCTTGCTGTCCCTGTTGACTGGGACACATGAAGACTCTTTGCTGCGGACTTGCTGTTGGAGTAGCAGCTCAATACTGTCCCTGCTGAAGGATCTGGTTTGATTAGTTGTATAAGTCAATAGAATAATCCAAATTAGTACATGTCATTGGTCCTGAACTGAGTTGGGGCTGTTAAAGTATACTCGCTTTAGCCTTGTTGTAAAAGTAAAATAGGACTTCGCGGGGGAAAATTATTTCAAAAATGTAAAAAAAGTTCTGAAGCAGTTAGGAAAACTTCATTTTATGAAGAAGTCAGCTAAATCTATTGATGGTGTATTTTCGGCTGACCGTGGGGTAGTAGACTGGCTTTTAGCCTGGAAATTTTGCGCATTGGAAGCATGCCCCATTCGGATATGGGCATCGTTCAATGGTGAATGGTCAGCATGGTTGAGGTGTGGCCTGAGCCTTAGGTGATTGACCACGTTTGAGATTGCCATGTTTGCCCGCGCTGTGTTACATTACGCACGGCAACATGGTAAATCTCCTTTAGACTAGGTCCAGGTGTTGCGAAAGTGTTGTTTTTTTTTTGTGGGAGACCGTTTCGAAGTCACAAAGTAAGCCTGAGCTCCGTTAAGGAGTCTGCATTATTTGTACTGTTGAGTTAGGACTGTCGTTCATTTGGCAGCAATTAACTCGGGTGGGACCATAGGTGTCCTGGTTAATATGGTGTTTTTTTATTATAAATTTTGGCGAGAAATCTTTCTGCCAGTGGCCCCCCTGTAAATGAGGTGTGCGAGTACTTTTGCTCGTGCCTGCGTACGTCTGCCTAGCATAACTTGCTAGCAGCTACCAGTTTTGCTTGAGCTGTAGGGGAGAGTGGTAAGAGGGCCTCCCCTGAGAATAAGGTGTTAAGCGCTGTGAGTGTGAGAGTACTCTTGCTCGCGCCTGCGTACGCCTGCCTGACATAACCTGTTGGCCGCTACCAGCTGCGCTTGAGCTGTAGAGGGGAGTGGTAAGAGAGCATCCCATGGAGAGAGTGACACGTGTTGTGTTGTTGAGAGTGTGAGATCTCAAATCAGAAACATTGGGTAGTTTGGTTACTGATAGCTGTAGAATGCCTGCCTGATTTGTCAGCAGCATCCTCTGGTGAACTCGAGTGTGGAACTAGTGACGATTGTTGTCTTTCTTGTGTTAAGATGGTGAGTACGAGTTGCTGACCTGCTCCGTGATAGCCTTGAAGGTGAGCAGCAACCATGGCCTACGCAGACAGGGCAACTACTCATCTGAAGACGGTTGACAACAACGAAAACGTCTGGTGGAGACCAGGAGGTTCCGGTGGCGGGTTTTTAACTATAAACCAGACACGAGTCACGGTTGAGGTGAATAGCGCTAGTGATGATGAACTAAGGTGATCACCAAACCATGAAAGTAAATGGCACGATGTATTGAACGAGCTCTACATCAAGTTACCGGGAAACAAGGCGGGAAGACTTTTTTATCTGGAAAGCAAGCCACTAAAACGAAATAGTGCACCTGCAAGAGCGTGAATTCGCGAAAGAACTTTCATGGCCATGGATTAATTTTGTGTAAGGATTCGGGAACTGGTTTAACGTTAATGTGTAACTCCTATCTTGACAGGAAATCTCCTATGGACAACTTCACTTAGGTTGGTCTAGGTAGTTAATAAGTGTCGTGACTGTCGTTTCTTTCTTATGTTATTGTATATGTGTGGTGATTATTTGTATTAGGTCATTAAATATTTCAATGACAAAGGACCTAGGTGGTTGTAATATTATCGCAAGATACTAGGCTCCAATATTGATTGTTGTAAAGAGTGCTCAACTTTTAGTTTAAAAACAAAAATCTTTGACCTCTTGACCGTGCGTCCGGTTATTTAATTAAATACTTGGAATTAATGGAGATTTCCACATGTAGGGCTGGTATGGGGGAGCTACGAGAAGGTTCAAACAGCGATGTATCCCACTAACTTCCCTATACCCTTTCCTAACCCACCCGAATAATTAGGCTGGATCGTAGACTGGTCCATACCAGTTACTTTTAAAGGTTTAAATTGCAAATAATAAGTAATATGTTAAAGAATTTAACTGGCATAAGCCTGGATATGCCTGGTTTAGAGAATAGCCGGCTCTCTAACCCTGGATATTGAGCACTCTTAGAAACGTTAAGTTTTCTGGTTTTAAGTAATTACAGAAGTATTGGGGTTAAAATATTGTGTCGTGGGTTGTTTATGTAGTTGTGTCTACTTTGATGTTAGTGAGGTGGATAAGGGTTAATGTAATAAGGGACAAGTAGACTGGTCATGCACAGGGGTGACTGAGTAATGGACCTACCGCAAGTGAAATCTCGTGCGGCTTCTCCAGAATGAGTGAGTAGCGTTCGAAATGTGAACCAATACGTTGAGCTCACACATTATCTTTGCGTCTAAGCATATATAAATGGTAGCGTTCGGTACGCCTTACCCATGAGTGACGTGGTAATGATATAGTAATATTAAAATCATGAGTCTAAAATGTGTTGACAGTCTGCTGGTCCGCGGTGGGTAATTAAATTGCTATGGAATTTGTTTGCAGAATGTGGCAACCGTAAGTTTTTTTGTTAGTTAGTTTATTTTTGTTTTTTGAATTGGGGCATTAATTCAATTTGATTTACTGTTGCTGTGTGCTGCGGTTAAACGTTTGTTCAGGATAAATGATAAGTGTTAGGGAATACATGTTGTATCACCGTTAGGGTTATATAGGCATTAGGTTGTTTAATGTGGGACATAATTTAACGGGACATAATATATTTGTGTGAAATGTTCTTATTAGAGTTATGAGAGGGGTTATGTATTTAAAAGGTTATATTTCTTTGTGGGTAGGATTTGCAAATTTTAACCATGATTTCCTATTTGTTCAAAACGGTAATAGTTCCGCATGTTTTGTTCGGTATTTTGGGTAGTAAGTGTTTTTTTTTTTGGTAACCGTTATTGGTTTGATTGATGGTCATGTGGACCATGTAGTTAAGTTTTTTTAGTAATTTACTTAAGTAACCTTTGTAAATTCAGGAAGACTTTTAACTTTAATGCATTGGAAATTCGTCCAGTAACTTTTGTTAAAGAACGCCCGCTGTGCAGATGGTATTTTGCTGTTGTTCAAAGGGGATTTAAAATTTCGGGGATAGACAAAATTTAAATCTTAGCCGCATGGCAGTTACTTTCCAAAGTCCTTTCCAAATCTTGGCGTAACTTGGAGACAGAGAATGTAACGTCGACAGAACTTGCATAATGTACATCAGGAGATTGAAGCTGCAGCAGAGAGCCCAGTTGGAAGGGCGGAATGCATGCCGAGGACGGCATGAACTTAAGGTAGGGGGAGTGTGACGGCCTGGAATATTTGCCTCGTTTTGTTACCAATTGTTAACATTGAGCTTTAGCTGATTAGCCATAGAACATGCCATCAAAATAATTTCTGTCATAAATAATTGCAAAGCTCAACGAAATGAAGTTTTAAAGTGGGAAGAATTGTGCATACGGAAAATATATTAACATAAGTGACTACAAGTAAAAACCTACTTTTAAAACCTGATTTAGATGATATAATTAATCCAAGTGTACATTTTATTCTAATACATATAATTAATATCTGTTATACCTGATTAAATTTAATGCAAATGACTACTAGACGAGACATAACATGTCTAAGTCCAACTTGCATAATTTAGAAAGCACGTCCGTCAAAATAATAGCCCACATTAAAACGAAATGAATAATCAAACAAAACTCGTATTAAATTGGCCAGAATTAATTGTGTGTACGGCGAAAATAACTTATTTAAATAAGTGTCTACTAAAAACGATCATATGGAAAGTACAAAATTAAATTAAAAACATATTAATTAATTCAATTTGACATCAACAATTTTACGACAAAACCCAGTTTTATAAAACCTTAATCATACACGTTACCTTTATTTATTACAAAATATACATCATGTAAACAATTAAATTTAATAAAGAATAATACCTTATTTTAAAAAGTCAATTTGAAATATAAATATTTTAGAGGGAGAAGCCCTCAAAATAATATATGTCATAAATAATAATAAAACTCAACGAAAGGAATTATGAAATAATTATGCATAAGGAATGAATATTAAAATAAGTGACTAGAAATACAAAACCTACTTTTAAAACATTATTTAGATGAAATAATTAATCCCAAGTGGACATATTATTTTATATTTATAATTATTATTTTTTATAATATAATTTATTGCAAGTGACTACTATACAAGACATAATGTCTCTAAGTCCAACTTGCATAATTTAGAAAGTACATCCATCAAAATGAAAGCCAAGTTAAAACGAAATGAATAATCAAACGATACGTTTATTAAAATGGCCAAAAACTATTGTGTCAAGGGCATTAATAAGTTGTTCAAACAAGTGACTACTATAAACGATCATACGGATAGTACAAGATTAAATGGAAAACATAATAATTAATTCAATTTACCTTTAACAATTTAACGAAAAACTTCAGTTTATATATACATTAATCATAAACGTTACCATTATTTATTACAAAATAAAATAACTCAAACCCTTTCAGACCCGGGAATCTTAGTCACTTCGACCGCTTTAAGTCCTGAGCAAATTTTGAATAAATGTTGGTTTTTAACCTAGATTTCAAATACTAAAATTATTGATTAGATTTGTTTTAAAGACAAAACTTTCATAATACCATATTAACCATTTCAGTTTCAGCAATAATTAGCATTATATACGTTTAAAAACCTAAATAAAACAGTCATTAACCTTAACAGTTGCCTCTTTCTCCTATCTTACCGTGACATTGCAACAAAACAATCAGTGTTACCATAAGACATGAAGGCAAACTGCAAAACGAAAATTCCCAGCTGATCTCCATAACCTACACAATCCAGAAACTTAAAAAAAACAAATAAACATCTAACCTAAACAATCGTGTTGGTTAGGTTGTCAGGACTTAAAAGATTTACCTACACAAATGAGTGTGCTGGGTCTGAAAGGGATATATGTAAACAATAAAATATAATAAATAATAATACCTTATTCCAACAAGTCTATGTTCAATACTAATATTTTAGGAGGAAAAGCCATAAAAATAATAGCTGTCATAAAAAATATCAAAACTCAACGAAATAAATATTCAAAGTGATATGAAAGAATTGTGCATACAGAATGATTATTAATATAATAATCTACAAATAAGAAACCTACTTTTGATAAACGAATACGATAAAATAATTAAGTCCAAAGTAGACATTTTATTTTAATACATAAAATTATTATTTGTTATAATATAATTTATTGCAAGTGACTACTAGACAATACAGAACATCTAAGTCCAACTTGCAAAATTTTGAAAGTATATTCGTAAAAATAAAAGTCCAAATCAAAGTAAAATAAATAATCAAACGAAACTTTTATTAAATTGGCCAGAACGAATTGTGTCTACGGAAAGATAACATTAATGATTACAAAATAAAACCTACTTTTAAAACTTGAATTAGATAAAAAAGTTAATTTTAAGTGGACATTTTAATGATTATTATTTATTATATTATAATTAATTGCAAGTGACTACTAGACAAGACAGAACATCTAAGTCCAACTTGCAAAATTTTGAAAGTATATTCGTAAAAATAAAAGTCCAAATCAAAGTAAAATAAATAATCAAACGAAACTTTTATTAAATTTGCCAGACCGAATTGTGTCTACGGGAAGTTAACATTAATGATTACAAAATAAAACCTACTTTTAAAACTTGAATTAGATGAAATAGTTAATTTTAAGTGGATATTTTAATAATTATTATTTATTATATTATAATTAATTGCAAGTGACTACTAGACAAGACAGAACATCTAAGTCTAACTTGCATAATTTAAAAAGTACCTCCGTTAAAATAATAGCCCACATTAAAAAGAAGTGAATAATCAATCAAAACTTTTATTAAATTGGCCAGAACAATTTGTGTCTATGGCATAAATAGCTAATTTAATCAAGTGACTACTAAAAAATATATATATTATAAACAATAATACCTTATTCTAACAAGTCTATGTTCAATACGAATATTTTAGCAGGAAAAGCCATAAAAATAAGAGCTGTCATAAAAAATATCAAATGTCAACGAAATAAATATTCAAAGTGATATGAAAGAATTGTGCATACAGAATGATTATTAATATAATAATCTACAAATAAAAAACCTACTTTTGATACACGAATAAGATAAAATAATTAAGTCCAAAGTAGACATATTATTTTAATACATAAAATTATTATTTGTTATAATATAATTTATTGCAAGTGACTACTAGACAATACAGAACATCTAAGTCCAACTTGCAAAATTTTGAAAGTATATTCGTAAAAATAAAAGTCTAAATCAAAGTAAAATAAATAATCAAACGAAACTTTTATTAAATTTGCCAGAACGAATTGTGTCTACGGAAAGTTAACAATAATGATTACAAAATAAAACCTTCTTTTAAAACTTGAATTAGATGAAATAGTTAATTTTAAGTGGATATTTTAATAATTATTATTTATTATATTATAATTAATTGCAAGTGACTACTAGACAAGACAGAACATCTAAGTCTAACTTGCATAATTTAGAAAGTACCTCCGTTAAAATAATAGCCCACATTAAAAAGAAGTGAACAATCAATCAAAACTTTTATTAAATTGGCCAGAACAATTTGTGTCTATGGCATAAATAGCTAATTTAATCAAGTGACTACTAATATATATATATATTATAAACAATAATACCTTATTCTAACAAGTATATGTTCAATACGAATATTTTAGGAGGAAAAGCCATAAAAATAATAGCTGTCATTAAAAATATCAAAACTTAACGAAATAAATATTCAAAGTGATATGAAAGAATTGTGCATACAGAATGATTATTAATATAATAATCTACGTATAAAAACCTACTTTTGATACACGAATAAGATAAAATAATTAAGTCCAAAGTAGACATATTATTTTAATACATAAAATTATTATTTGTTATAATATAATTTATTGCAAGTGACTACTAGACAATACAGAACATCCAAGTCCAACTTGCAAAATTTTGAAAGTATATTCGTAAAAATAAAAGTCCAAATCAAAGTAAAATAAATAATCAAACGAAACTTTTATTAAATTGGCCAGAACGAATTGTGTCTACGGAAAGCTAACATTAATGATTACAAAATAAAACCTACTTTTAAAACTTGAATTAGATAAAAAAGTTAATTTTAAGTGGACATTTTAATAATTATTATTTATTATATTATAATTAATTGCAAGTGACTACTAGACAAGACAGAACATCTAAGTCTAACTTGCATAATTTAGAAAGTACCTCCGTTAAAATAATAGCCCACATTAAAAAGAAATGAATAATCAATCAAAACTTTTATTAAATTGGTAAGAAGTAACGAATCTAAGCCAAACCTGCATAGGCCTATTATAAAAAAGAAAACTTGTCGTTAAAATATCCTTTATAAAACAAAAAACTAACCGATATATACATATCGAAATGGCCAAAAGTAATACAATTTTATACCAACAAGTCTATGTTCAATACGAATATTTTAGGAGGAAAAGCCATAAAAATAATAGCTGTCATAAAAAATATCAAAACTCAACGAAATAAATATTCAAAGTGATATGAAAGAATTGTGCATACAGAACGATTATTAATATAATAATCTACAAATAAAAAACCTACTTTTGATAAACGAATACGATAAAATAATTAAGTCCAAAGTAGACATTTTATTTTAATACATAAAATTATTATTTGTTATAATATAATTTTTTGCAAGTGACTACTAGACAATACAGAACATCTAAGTCCAACTTGCAAAATTTTGAAAGTATATTCATAAAAATAAATTTCCAAATCAAAGTAAAATAAATAATCAAACGAAACTTTTATTAAATTGTCCAAAACGAATTGTGTCTACGGAAAGATAACATTAATGATTACAAAATAAAACCTACTTTTACAACTTGAATTAGATAAAAAAGTTAATTTTAAGTGGACATTTTAATAATTATTATTTATTATATTATAATTAATTGCAAGTGACTACTAGACAAGACAGAACATCTAAGTCCAACTTGCAAAATTTTGAAAGTATATTCGTAAAAATAAAAGTCCAAATCAAAGTAAAATAAATAATCAAACGAAACTTTTATTAAATTGGCCAGAACGAATTGTGTCTACGGAAAGTTAACATTGATGATTACAAAATAAAACCTACTTTTAAAACTTGAATTAGATAAAAAAGTTAATTTTAAGTGGACATTTTAATAATTATTATTTATTATATTATAATTAATTGCAAGTGACTACTAGACAAGACAGAACATCTAAGTCTAACTTGCATAATTTAGAAAGTACCTCCGTTAAAATAATAGCCCACATTAAAAAGAAATGAATAATCAATCAAAACTTTTATTAAATTGGTAAGAAGTAACGAATCTAAGCCAAACCTGCATAGGCCTATTATAAAAAAGAAAACTTGTCGTTAAAATATCCTTTATAAAACACAAAACTAACCGATATATACATATCGAAATGGCCAATAGTAATACAATTTTATACCAACAAGTCTATGTTCAATACTAATATTTTAGGAGGAAAAGCCATAAAAATAATAGCTGTCATAAAAAATATCAAAACTCAACGAAATAAATATTCAAAGTGATATGAAAGAATTGTGCAAACAGAACGATTATTAATATAATAATCTACAAATAAAAAACCTACTTTTGATAAACGAATACGATAAAATAATTAAGTCCAAAGTAGACATTTTATTTTAATACATAAAATTATTATTTGTTATAATATAATTTATTGCAAGTGACTACTAGACAATACAGAACATCTAAGTCCAACTTGCAAAATTTTGAAAGTATATTCGTAAAAATAAAAGTCCAAATCAAAGTAAAATAAATAATCAAACGAAACTTTTATTAAATTGGCCAGAACGAATTGTGTCTACGGAAAGATAACATTAATGATTACAAAATAAAACCTACTTTTACAACTTGAATTAGATAAAAAAGTTAATTTTAAGTGGACATTTTAATAATTATTATTTATTATATTATAATTAATTGCAAGTGACTACTAGACAAGACAGAACATCTAAGTCCAACTTGCAAAATTTTGAAAGTATATTCGTAAAAATAAAAGTCCAAATCAAAGTAAAATAAATAATCAAACGAAACTTTTATTAAATTGGCCAGAACGAATTGTGTCTACGGAAAGATAACATTAATGATTACAAAATAAAACCTACTTTTACAACTTGAATTAGATAAAAAAGTTAATTTTAAGTGGACATTTTAATAATTATTATTTATTATATTATAATTAATTGCAAGTGACTACTAGACAAGACAGAACATCTAAGTCCAACTTGCAAAATTTTGAAAGTATATTCGTAAAAATAAAAGTCCAAATCAAAGTAAAATAAATAATCAAACGAAACTTTTATTAAATTTGCCAGAACGAATTGTGTCTACGGGAAGTTAACATTAATGATTACAAAATAAAACCTACTTTTAAAACTTGAATTAGATGAAATAGTTAATTTAAGTGGATATTTTAATAATTATTATTTATTATATTATAATTAATTGCAAGTGACTACTAGACAAGACAGAACATCTAAGTCTAACTTGCATAATTTAGAAAGTACCTCCGTTAAAATAATAGCCCACATTAAAAAGAAGTGAATAATCAATCAAAACTTTTATTAAATTGGCCAGAACAATTTGTGTCTATGGCATAAATAGCTAATTTAATCAAGTGACTACTAAAAAATATATATATTATAAACAATAATACCTTATTCTAACAAGTCTATGTTCAATACGAATATTTTAGGAGGAAAAGCCATAAAAATAATAGCTGTCATAAAAAATATCAAAACTCAACGAAATAAATATTAAAAGTGATATGAAAGAATTGTGCATACAGAATGATTATTAATATAATAATCTACAAATAAAAAACCTACTTTTGATACACGAATAAGATAAAATAATTAAGTCCAAAGTAGACATTTTATTTTAATACATAAAATTATTATTTGTTATAATATAATTTATTGCAAGTGACTACTAGACAATACAGAACATCTAAGTCAAACTTGCAAAATTTTGAAAGTATATTCGTAAAAATAAAAGTCCAAATCAAAGTAAAATAAATAATCAAACGAAACTTTTATTAAATTGGCCAGAACGAATTGTGTTTACGGAAAGTTAACATTGATGATTACAAAATAAAACCTACTTTTAAAACTTGAATTAGATGAAATAGTTAATTTTAAGTGGAAATTTTAAAAATTATAATTTATTATATTATAATTAATTGCAAGTGACTACTAGACAAGACAGAACATCTAAGTCTAACTTGCATAATTTAGAAAGTACCTCCGTTAAAATAATAGCCCACAATAAAAAGAAATGAATAATCAATCAAAACTTTTATTAAATTGGCCAGAACAATTTGTGTCTATGGCATAAATAGCTAATTTAATCAAGTGACTACTAAAAAATATCAAACGCAAAGTACAAGATAACATTGAAATCATATTAATTAATTTAATTTAATTTTAACAATTTTACGACATAACCCAGTTTTGTTATTATGTTTATCATAAACACTACCTTTATTTATTACAAAATAAACATAAAATGTCAAGTAAACAATAAAATATTATAAACAATAATACCTTATTCTAACAAGTCTATGTCCAATATGAATATTTTAGGATGAAAAGCCATTATAATAATAGATGTCATAAAAAATATTAAAACTCAACGATAGAAATTTTAATCAAGTGAACGTTGTCATAATAAAAATAATACTTCAATCAATAATAATTTTTAACTAGGTAAGAAGTAACGATTCTAAGCCAAACCTGCATAGGCCTATTATGGAAAAGAAAACTTGTCGTTAAAATATCCTTTATAAAACACAAAACTAACCGATATATACATATCGAAATGGCCAATAGTAATAAAATTTTATTCCAACAAGTCTATGTTCAATACGAATATTTTAGGAGGAAAAGCCATAAAAATAATAGCTGTCATAAAAAATATCAAAACTCAACGAAATAAATATTCAAAGTGATATGAAAGAATTGTGCATACAGAATGATAATTAATATAATAATCTACAAATAAAAAACCTACTTTTGATACACGAATAAGATAAAATAATTAAGTCCAAAGTAGACATTTTATTTTAATACATAAAATTATTATTTGTTATAATATAATTTATTGCAAGTGACTACTAGACAATACAGAACATTTAAGTCCAACTTGCAAAATTTTGAAAGTATATTCGTAAAAATAAAAGTCCAAATAAAGGTAAAATAAATAATCAAACGAAACTTTTATTAAATTGGCCAGAACGAATTGTGTCTACGGAAAGATAACATTAATGATTACAAAATAAAACCTACTTTTAAAACTTGAATTAGATAAAAAAGTTAATTTTAAGTGGACATTTTAATAATTATTATTTATTATATTATAATTAATTGCAAGTGACTACTAGACAAGACAGAACATCTAAGTCAAACTTGCAAAATTTTGAAAGTATATTCGTAAAAATAAAAGTCCAAATCAAAGTAAAATAAATAATCAAACGAAACTTTTATTAAATTTGCCAGAACGAATTGTGTCTACGGGAAGTTAACATTAATGATTACAAAATAAAACCTACTTTTAAAACTTGAATTAGATGAAATAGTTAATTTTAAGTGGATATTTTAATAATTATTATTTATTATATTATAATTAATTGCAAGTGACTACTAGACAAGACAGAACATCTAAGTCTAACTTGCATAATTTAGAAAGTACCTCCGTTAAAATAATAGCCCACATTAAAAAGAAGTGAATAATCAATCAAAGCTTTTATTAAATTGGCCAGAACAATTTGTGTCTATGGCATAAATAGCTAATTTAATCAAGTGACTACTAAAAAATATATATATTATAAACAATAATACCTTATTCTAACAAGTCTATGTTCAATACGAATATTTTAGGAGGAAAAGCCATAAAAATAATAGCTGTCATAAAAAATATCAAAACTCAACGAAATAAATATTCAAAGTGATATGAAAGAATTGTGCATACAGAATGATTAGTAATATAATAATCTACAAATAAAAAACCTACTTTTGATACACGAATAAGATAAAATAATTAAGTCCAAAGTAGACATTTTATTTTAATACATAAAATTATTATTTGTTATAATATAATTTATTGCAAGTGACTACTAGACAATACAGAACATCTAAGTCTAACTTGCAAAATTTTGAAAGTATATTCGTAAAAATAAAAGTCCAAATCAAAGTAAAATAAATAATCAAACGAAACTTTTATTAAATTGACCAGAACGAATTGTGTCTACGGAAAGTTAACATTGATGATTACAAAATAAAACCTACTTTTAAAACTTGAATTAGATGAAATAGTTAATTATAAGTGGACATTTTAATAATTATTATTTATTATATTATAATTAATTGCAAGTGAGTACTAGACAAGACAGAACATCTAAGTCTAACTTGCATAATTTAGAAAGTACCTCCGTTAAAATAATAGCCCACATTAAAAAGAAATGAATAATCAATCAAAACTTTTATTAAATTGGCCAGAACAATTTGTGTCTATGGCATAAATAGCTAATTTAATCAAGTGACTACTAAAAAATATCAAACGGAAAGTACAAGATAACATTGAAATCATATTAATTAATTCAATTTAATTTTAACAATTTTACGACATAACCCAGTTTTGTTATTATGTTTATCATAAACACTACCTTTATTTATTACAAAATAAACATAAAATGTCAAGTAAACAATAAAATATTATAAACAATAATACCTTATTCTAACAAGTCTATGTCCAATATGAATATTTTAGGATGAAAATCCATTATAATAATAGATGTCATAAAAAATATTAAAACTCAACGATAGAAATTTTAATCAAGTGAATTAAAAATAAAAGTTTTCATAATAAAAATAATACTTCAATCAATAATAATTTTTAACTAGGTAAGAAGTAACGATTCTAAGCCAAACCTGCATAGGCCTATTATAGAAAAGAAAACTTGTCGTTAAAATATCCTTTATAAAACACAAAACTAACCGATATATACATATCGAAATGGTCAATAGTAATAAAATTTTATTCCAACAAGTCTATGTTCAATACGAATATTTTTAGGAGGAATAGCCATAAAAATCATAGCTGTCATAAAAAATATTAAAACTCAACGAAATAAATATTCAAAGCGATATGAAAGAATTGTGCATACAGAATGATTATTAATATAATAATCTACAAATAAAAAACCTACTTTTGATACACGAATAAGATAAAATAATTAAGTCCAAAGTAGACATTTTATTTTAATACATAAAATTATTATTTGTTATAATATAATTTATTGCAAGTGACTACTAGACAATACAGAACATCTAAGTCTAACTTGCAAAATTTTGAAAGTATATTCGTAAAAATAAAACTTTTATAAAATTGGCCAGAACGAATTGTGTCTACGGAAAGATAACATTAATGATTACAAAATAAAACCTACTTTTAAAACTTGAATTAGATAAAAAAGTTAATTTTAAGTGGACATTTTAATAATTATTATTTATTATATTATAATTAATTGCAAGTAACTACTAGACAAGACAGAACATCTAAGTCCAACTTGCAAAATTTTGAAAGTATATTCGTAAAAATAAAAGTCCAAATCAAAGTAAAATAAATAATCAAACGAAACTTTTATTAAATTGGCCAGAACGAATTGTGTCTACGGAAAGTTAACATTGATGATTACAAAATAAAACCTACTTTTAAAACTTGAATTAGATGAAATAGTTAATTTTAAGTGGACATTTTAATAATTATTATTTATTATATTATAATTAATTGCAAGTGACTACTAGACAAGACAGAACATCTAAGTCTAACTTGCATAATTTAGAAAGTACCTCCGTTAAAATAATAGCCCACATTAAAAAGAAATGAATAATCAATCAAAACTTTTATTAAATTGGCCAGAACAATTTGTGTCTATGGCATAAATAGCTAATTTAATCAAGTGACTACTAAAAAATATCAAACGCAAAGTACAAGATAACATTGAAATCATATTAATTAATTCAATTTAATTTTAACAATTTTACGACATAACCCAGTTTTGTTATTATGTTTATCATAAACACTACCTTTATTTATTACAAAATAAACATAAAATGTCAAGTAAACAATAAAATATTATAAACAATAATACCTTATTCTAACAAGTCTATGTCCAATATGAATATTTTAGGATGAAAAGCCATTATAATAATAGATGTCATAAAAAATATTAAAACTCAACGATAGAAATTTTAATCAAGTGAACGTTGTCATAATAAAAATAATACTTCAATCAATAATAATTTTTAACTAGGTAAGAAGTAACGATTGTAAGCCAAACCTGCATAGGCCTATTATGGAAAAGAAAACTTGTCGTTAAAATATCCTTTATAAAACACAAAACTAACCGATATATACATATCGAAATGGCCAATAGTAATAAAATTTTATTCCAACAAGTCTATGTTCAATACGAATATTTTAGGAGGAAAAGCCATAAAAATAATAGCTGTCATAAAAAATATCAAAACTCAACGAAATAAATATTCAAAGTGATATGAAAGAATTGTGCATACAGAATGATTATTAATATAATAATCTACAAATAAAAAACCTACTTTTGATACACGAATAAGATAAAATAATTAAGTCCAAAGTAGACATTTTATTTTAATACATAAAATTATTATTTGTTATAATATAATTTATTGCAAGTGACTACTAGACAATACAGAACATCTAAGTCCAACTTGCAAAATTTTGAAAGTATATTCGTAAAAATAAAAGTCCAAATCAAAGTAAAATAAATAATCAAACGAATCTTTTATTAAATTGGCCAAAACGAATTGTGTCTACGGAAAGATAACATTAATGATTACAAAATAAAACCTACTTTTACAACTTGAATTAGATAAAAAAGTTAATTTTAAGTGGACATTTTAATAATTATTATTTATTATATTATAATTAATTGCAAGTGACTACTAGACAAGACAGAACATCTAAGTCCAACTTGCAAAATTTTGAAAGTATATTCGTAAAAATAAAAGTCCAAATCAAAGTAAAATAAATAATCAAACGAAACTTTTATTAAATTGGCCAGAACGAATTGTGTCTACGGAAAGTTAACATTGATGATTACAAAATAAAACCTACTTTTAAAACTTGAATTAGATGAAATAGTTAATTTTAAGTGGACATTTTAATAATTATTATTTATTATATTATAATTAATTGCAAGTGACTACTAGACAAGACAGAACATCTAAGTCTAACTTGCATAATTTAGAAAGTACCTTTCGTTAAAATAATAGCCCACATTAAAAAGAAATGAATAATCAATCAAAACTTTTATTAAATTAGCCAGAACAATTTGTGTCTATGGCATAAATAGCTAATTTAATCAAGTGACTACTAAAAAATATCAAACGCAAAGTACAAGATAACATTGAAATCATATTAATTAATTCAATTTAATTTTAACAATTTTACGACATAACCCAGTTTTGTTATTATGTTTATCATAAACACTACCTTTATTTATTACAAAATAAACATAAAATGTCAAGTAAACAATAAAATATTATAAACAATAATACCTTATTCCAACAAGTCTATGTTCAATACGAATATTTTAGGAGGAAATACCATAAAAATAATAGCTGTCATAAAAAATATCAAAACTCAACGAAATAAATATTCAAAGTGATATGAAAGAATTGTGCATACAGAATGATTATTAATATAATAATCTACAAATAAAAAACCTACTTTTGATACACGAATAAGATAAAATAATTAAGTCCAAAGTAGACATTTTATTTTAATACATAAAATTATTATTTGTTATAATATAATTTATTGCAAGTGACTACTAGACAATACAGAACATCTAAGTCCAACTTGCAAAATTTTGAAAGTATATTCGTAAAAATAAAAGTCCAAATCAAAGTAAAATAAATAATCAAACGAAACTTTTATTAAATTGGCCAGAACGAATTGTGTCTACGGAAAGATAACATTAATGATTACAAAATAAAACCTACTTTTACAACTTGAATTAGATAAAAAAGTTAATTTTAAGTGGACATTTTAATAATTATTATTTATTATATTATAATTAATTGCAAGTGACTACTAGACAAGACAGAACATCCAAGTCCAACTTGCAAAATTTTGAAAGTATATTCGTAAAAATAAAAGTCCAAATCAAAGTAAAATAAATAATCAAACGAAACTTTTATTAAATTGGCCAGAACGAATTGTGTCTACGGAAAGTTAACATTGATGATTACAAAATAAAACCTACTTTTAAAACTTGAATTAGATGAAATAGTTAATTTTAAGTGGACATTTTAATAATTATTATTTATTATATTATAATTAATTGCAAGTGACTACTAGACAAGACAGAACATCTAAGTCTAACTTGCATAATTTAGAAAGTACTTCCGTTAAAATAATAGCCCACATTAAAAAGAAATGAATAATCAATCAAAACTTTTATTAAATTGGCCAGAACAATTTGTGTCTATGGCATAAATAGCTAATTTAATCAAGTGACTACTAAAAAATATCAAACGCAAAGTACAAGATAACATTGAAATCATATTAATTAATTCAATTTAATTTTAACAATTTTACGACATAACCCAGTTTTGTTATTATGTTTATCATAAACACTACCTTTATTTATTACAAAATAAACATAAAATGTCAAGTAAACAATAAAATATTATAAACAATAATACCTTATTCTAACAAGTCTATGTCCAATATGAATATTTTAGGATGAAAAGCCATTATAATAATAGATGTCATAAAAAATATTAAAACTCAACGATAGAAATTTTAATCAAGTGAACGTTGTCATAATAAAAATAATACTTCAATCAATAATAATTTTTAACTAGGTAAGAAGTAACGATTCTAAGCCAAACCTGCATAGGCCTATTATAGAAAAGAAAACTTGTCGTTAAAATATCCTTTATAAAACACAAAACTAACCGATATATACATATCGAAATGGCCAATAGTAATAAAATTTTATTCCAACAAGTCTATGTTCAATACGAATATTTTAGGAGGAAAAGCCATAAAAATAATAGCTGTCATAAAAAATATCAATACTCAACGAAATAAATATTCAAAGTAATATGAAAGAATTGTGCATACAGAATGATTATTAATATAATAATCTACAAATAAAAAACCTACTTTTGATACACGAATAAGATAAAATAATTAAGTCCAAAGTAGACATTTTATTTTAATACATAAAATTATTATTTGTTATAATATAATTTATTGCAAGTGACTACTAGACAATACAGAACATCTAAGTCCAACTTGCAAAAATTTTGAAAGTATATTCGTAAAAATAAAAGTCCAAATCAAAGTAAAATAAATAATCAAACGAAACTTTTATTAAATTGGCCAGAACGAATTGTGTCTACGGAAAGATAACATTAATGATTACAAAATAAAACCTACTTTTAAAACTTGAATTAGATAAAAAAGTTAATTTTAAGTGGACATTTTAATAATTATTATTTATTATATTATAATTAATTGCAAGTGACTACTAGACAATACAGAACATCTAAGTCCAACTTGCAAAATTTTGAAAGTATATTCGTAAAAATAAAAGTCCAAATCAAACTAAAATAAATAATCAAACGAAACTTTTATTAAATTGGCCTGAACGAATTGTGTCTACGGAAAGTTAACATTGATAATTACAAAATAAAACCTACTTTTAAAACTTGAATTAGATGAAATAGTTAATTTTAAGTGGATATTTTAATAATTATTATTTATTATATTATAATTAATTGCAAGTGACTACTAGACAAAACAGAACATCTAAGTCTAACTTGCATAATTTAGAAAGTACCTCCGTTAAAATAATAGCCCACAATAAAAAGAAGTGAATAATCAATCAAAACTTTTATTAAATTGGCCAGAACAATTTGTGTCTATGGCATAAATAGCTAATTTAATCAATTGACTACTAAAAAATATATATATTATAAACAATAATACCTTATTCTAACAAGTCTATGTTCAATACGAATATTTTAGGAGGAAAAACCATAAAAATAATAGCTGTCATAAAAAATATCAAAACTCAACAAAATAAATATTCAAAGTGATATGAAAGAATTGTGCATACAGAATGATTATTAATAAAATAATCTACAAATAAAAAACCTACTTTTGATACACGAATAAGATAAAATAATTAAGTCCAAAGTAGACATTTTATTTTAATACATAAAATTATTATTTGTTATAATATTATTTATTGCAAGTGACTACTAGACAATACAGAACATCCAAGTCCAACTTGCAAAATTTTGAAAGTATATTCGTAAAAATAAAAGTCCAAATCAAAGTAAAATAAATAATCAAACGAAACTTTTATTAAATTGGCCAGAACGAATTGTGTCTACGGAAAGTTAACATTGATGATTACAAAATAAAACCTACTTTTAAAACTTGAATTAGATGAAATAGTTAATTTTAAGTGGACATTTTAATAATTATTATTTATTATATTATAATTAATTGCAAGTGACTACTAGACAAGACAGAACATCTAAGTCTAACTTGCATAATTTAGAAAGTACCTCCGTTAAAATAATAGCCCACATTAAAAAGAAATGAATAATCAATCAAAACTTTTATTAAATTGGCCAGAACAATTTGTGTCTATGGCATAAATAGCTAATTTAATCAAGTGACTACTAAAAAATATCAAACGCAAAGTACAAGATAACATTGAAATCATATTAATTAATTCAATTTAATTTTAACAATTTTACGACATAACCCAGTTTTGTTATTATGTTTATCATAAACACTACCTTTATTTATTACAAAATAAACATAAAATGTCAAGTAAACAATAAAATATTATAAACAATAATACCTTATTCTAACAAGTCTATGTCCAATATGAATATTTTAGAATGAAAAGCCATTATAATAATAGATGTCATAAAAAATATTAAAACTCAACGATAGAAATTTTAATCAAGTGAACGTTGTCATAAAAAAAATAATACTTCAATCAATAATAATTTTTAACTAGGTAAGAAGTAACGAATCTTAGCCAAACCTGCATAGGCCTATTATAGAAAAGAAAACTTGTAGTTAAAATATCCTTTATAAAACACAAAACTAACCGATATATACATATCGAAATGGCCAATAGTAATAAAATTTTATTCCAACAAGTCTATGTTCAATACGAATATTATAGCAGGAAATGCCATAAAAATAATATCTGTCATAAAAAATATCAAAAGTCAACGAAATAAATATTCAAAGTGATATGAAAGAATTGTGCATACAGAATGATTATTAATATAATAATCTACACATAAAAAACCTACTTTTGATACACGAATAAGATAAAATAATTAAGTCCAAAGTAGACATTTTATTTTAATACATAAAATTATTATTTGTTATAATATAATTTATTGCAAGTGACTACTAGACAATACAGAACATCTAAGTCCAACTTGCAAAATTTTGATAGAATATTCGTAAAAATAATCAAAGTAAAATAAATAAACAAACGAAACTTTTATTAAATTGGCCAGAACGAATTGTGTCTACGGAAAGATAACATTAATGATTACAAAATAAAACCTACTTTTAAAACTTGAATTAGATAAAAAAGTTAATTTTAAGTGGACATTTTAATAATTATTATTTATTATATTATAATTAATTGCAAGTGACTACTAGACAATACAGAACATCTAAGTCCAACTTGCAAAATTTTGAAAGTATATTCGTAAAAATAAAAGTCCAAATCAAAGTAAAATAAATAATCAAACGAAACTTTTATTAAATTGGCCTGAACGAATTGTGTCTACGGAAAGTTAACATTGATAATTACAAAATAAAACCTACTTTTAAAACTTGAATTAGATGAAATAGTTAATTTTAAGTGGATATTTTAATAATTATTATTTATTATATTATAATTAATTGCAAGTGACTACTAGACAAAACAGAACATCTAAGTCTAACTTGCATAATTTAGAAAGTACCTCCGTTAAAATAATAGCCCAAAATAAAAAGAAGTGAATAATCAATCAAAACTTTTATTAAATTGGCCAGAACAATTTGTGTCTATGGCATAAATAGCTAATTTAATCAAGTGACTACTAAAAAATATATATATTATAAACAATAATACCTTATTCTAACAAGTCTATGTTCAATACGAATATTTTAGGAGGAAAAACCATAAAAATAATAGCTGTCATAAAAAATATCAAAACTCAACAAAATAAATATTCAAAGTGATATGAAAGAATTGTGCATACAGAATGATTATTAATAAAATAATCTACAAATAAAAAACCTACTTTTGATACACGAATAAGATAAAATAATTAAGTCCAAAGTAGACATTTTATTTTAATACATAAAATTATTATTTGTTATAATATTATTTATTGCAAGTGACTACTAGACAATACAGAACATCCAAGTCCAACTTGCAAAATTTTGAAAGTATATTCGTAAAAATAAAAGTCCAAATCAAAGTAAAATAAATAATCAAACGAAACTTTTATTAAATTGGCCAGAACGAATTGTGTCTACGGAAAGTTAACATTGATGATTACAAAATAAAACCTACTTTTAAAACTTGAATTAGATGAAATAGTTAATTTTAAGTGGACATTTTAATAATAATTATTTATTATATTATAATTAATTGCAAGTGACTACTAGACAAGACAGAACATCTAAGTCTAACTTGCATAATTTAGAAAGTACCTCCGTTAAAATAATAGCCCACATTAAAAAGAAATGAATAATCAATCAAAACTTTTATTAAATTGGCCAGAACAATTTGTGTCTATGGCATAAATAGCTAATTTAATCAAGTGACTACTAAAAAATATCAAACGCAAAGTACAAGATAACATTGAAATCATATTAATTAATTCAATTTAATTTTAACAATTTTACGACATAACCCAGTTTTGTTATTATGTTTATCATAAACACTACCTTTATTTATTACAAAATAAACATAAAATGTCAAGTAAACAATAAAATATTATAAACAATAATACCTTATTCTAACAAGTCTATGTCCAATATGAATATTTTAGAATGAAAAGCCATTATAATAATAGATGTCATAAAAAATATTAAAACTCAACGATAGAAATTTTAATCAAGTGAACGTTGTCATAAAAAAAATAATACTTCAATCAATAATAATTTTTAACTAGGTAAGAAGTAACGAATCTTAGCCAAACCTGCATAGGCCTATTATAGAAAAGAAAACTTGTAGTTAAAATATCCTTTATAAAACACAAAACTAACCGATATATACATATCGAAATGGCCAATAGTAATAAAATTTTATTCCAACAAGTCTATGTTCAATACGAATATTTTAGCAGGAAAAGCCATAAAAATAATAGCTGTCATAAAAAATATCAAAAGTCAACGAAATAAATATTCAAAGTGATATGAAAGAATTGTGCATACAGAATGATTATTAATATAATAATCTACAAATAAAAAACCTACTTTTGATACACGAATAAGATAAAATAATTAAGTCCAAAGTAGACATTTTATTTTAATACATAAAATTATTATTTGTTATAATATAATTTATTGCAAATGACTACTAGACAATACAGAACATCTAAGTCCAACTTGCAAAATTTTGAAAGTATATTCGTAAAAATAAAAGTCCAAATCAAAGTAAAATAAATAATCAAACTAAACTTTTATTAAATTGGCCAGAACGAATTGTGTCTAAGGAAGGTTAACATTAATGATTACAAAATAAAACCTACTTTTAAAACTTGAATTAGATGAAATAGTTAATTTTAAGTGGACATTTTAATAATTATTAATTAATTGCAAGTGACTACTAGACAAGACAGAACGTCTAAGTCTAACTTGCATAATTTAGAAAGTACCTCCGTTAAAATAATAGCCCACATTAAAAAGAAATGAATAATCAATCAAAACTTTTATTAAATTGGCCAGAACAATTTGTGTCTATGGCATAAATAGCTAATTTAATCAAGTGACTACTAAAAAATATCAAACTTAAAGTACAAGACAACATTGAAATCATATTAATTAATTCAATTTAATTTTAACAATTTTACGACATAACCCAGTTTTGTTATTACGTTTATCATAAACGCTACCTTTATTTATTACAAAATAAACATAAAATGTCAAGTAAACAATAAAATATTATAAACAATAATACCTTATTCTAACAAGTCAATGTTCAATACGAATATTTTAGGAGGAAAAGCCATAAAAAAATAGCTGTCATAAAAAATATCAAAACTCAACGAAATAAATATTCAAAGTGATATGAAAAAATTGTGCATACAGAATGATTATTAATATAATAATCTACAAATAAAATACCTACTTTTGATACACGAATAAGATCAAATAATTTAGTCCAAAGTAGACATTTTATTTTAATACATAAAATTATTATTTATTATATTATAATTAATTGCAAGTGACTACTAGACAAGACAGAACATCTAAGTCCAACTTGCAAAATTTTGAAAGTATATTCATAAAAATAAATTTCCAAATCAAAGTAAAATAAATAATCAAACGAAACTTTTATTAAATTGTCCAGAACGAATTGTGTCTACGGAAAGATAACATTAATGATTACAAAATAAAACCTACTTTTACAACTTGAATTAGATAAAAAAGTTAATTTTAAGTGGACATTTTAATAATTATTATTTATTATATTATAATTAATTGCAAGTGACTACTAGACAAGACAGAACATCTAAGTCTAACTTGCATAATTTAGAAAGTACCTCCGTTAAAATAATAGCCCACATTAAAAAGAAATGAATAATCAATCAAAACTTTTATTACATTGGTAAGAAGTAACGAATCTAAGCCAAACCTGCATAGGCCTATTATAGAAAAGAAAACTTGTCGTTAAAATATCCTTTATAAAACACAAATACTAACCGATATATACATATCGAAATGGCCAATAGTAATACAATTTTATTCCAACAAGTCTATGTTCAATACTAATATTTTAGGAGGAAAAGCCATAAAAATAATAGCTGTCATAAAAAATATCAAAACTCAACGAAATAAATATTCAAAGTGATATGAAAGAATTGTGCAAACAGAATGATTATTATAATAATAATCTACAAATAAAAAACCTACTTTTGATACACGAATAAGATAAAATAATTAAGTCCAAAGTAGACATTTTATTTTAATACATAAAATTATTATTTAATATAATATAATTTATTGCAAGTGACTACTAGACAATACAGAACATCTAAGTCCAACTTGCAAAATTTTGAAAGTATATTCGTAAAAATAAAAGTCCAAATCAAAGTAAAATAAATAATCAAACGAAACTTTTATTAAATTGGCCAGAACGAATTGTGTCTACGGAAAGTTAACATTAATGATTACAAAATAAAACCTACTTTTAAAACTTGAATTAGATGAAATAGTTAATTTTAAGTGGATATTTTAATAATTATTATTTATTATATTATAATTAATTGCAAGTGACTACTAGACAAGACAAAACATCTAAGTCTAACTTGCATAATTTAGAAAGTACCTCCGTTAAAATAATAGTCCACATTAAAAAGAAGTGAATAATCAATCAAAACTTTTATTAAATTGGCCAGAACAATTTGTGTCTATGGCATAAATAGCTAATTTAATCAAGTGACTACTAAAAAATATATATATTATAAACAATAATACCTTATTCCAACAAGTTTATGTCCAATATGAATATTTTAGGAGGAAAAGCCATTATAATAACAGATGTCATAAAAAATATTAAAACTCAACGATAGAAATTTTTATCAAGTGAACATTGTAATAAAAAAAAATACTTCATACTTCAATTTCGTGACAAAATAAGTTTACAGTTTGCCCTATGTAAAAGTTATGACAATCGTTAGTATTTATTTTGTAGCATATCTGGGATTTTGTGTACTATTATTTGTTCTAACGTTGTCTTCCTAGTGTTAGATCCAGGAAGTTGAACGTGTTGTTTTTTTCCGAATTCGTTGGTAAAAGTGAGGTTCGAGTGTTGGTTGTTGAATATCTACATTATTGTTTCGTGGTCCTTCTCCTGGGTTTGCCTGCAAATAAAAAGAATGTCGTCAAAGATTTAACATAAAGCCCAACATCATGCGAATTTATGTTAGGTAAGATTATTTCCAAACAGTGATTTTGACAGCCTACTTGTTATAAAAGTAAATTAGATCTCTTGACGAAGCCTTCTTTGCAGGATAGGCGTACAAGTAATGAGTATAGGAGTGGTGTCAATTTGGCTTTTCCCCCCTCCCACTCGTTGAATAAAGATCAGCTAAATACTACTGAGCAAATAGAAAATACGGATTTTATAGTAGACAATCAGACAGCAGCTGATATTATTCTGAGTTGTACATTTCACGTAGATGAAGAAACAGAAATTCTTTTCTCACCACCTTGCAACAGAACTTATCGTTCTGTGAATCTAAATAAAAAGTAAATCTTTTAAATATGTAAATCTAAAGTGAAGACGATAGACAATTTGAAGGTTATAAATAACTCAGCAAATAGTAAAGGTTTACTAGAGTTGAATCAAGGAAGGGTAAGTTTGATAGGAGGGTGAAACCAAAATGGATAGGCTCAAATGAGTGAAATCATCCATTAAGGCTGCAGAAAGGGTTGAAAGTATATTTGTATCTAGATGTACTCCTGAAACAACCTCAGGTGAAATTGATGATTGTTTTAAATTATGAAAATAGAATTGTTAACCTAAATACCCCCGCCGCAGCAAACCTGCCGTCTAAGCGAATTTCCATTTGGCTGAATTGATTTTCAATTAATCTTTTTAAATAACATTAGGTTTAACGAGTACCTAGGTTTGCTGCTACAAGGAAACTAATAAAGTGTGTGTTTTAAGTAAAATAATTATTGCTTAGTATAAAATGAATATATTTGCCAAGTTTGATCAAAATCTATCCATAAACAAGCAAACTACAACATTTTACAATATTCTCCATAAGAATAGCATGGGAATTTTAAATTTGCCATTTTTTTAGTTTTCTCCGTAACCAATAACCGTACAAAAACACTTTGATATACTGAATTGTTTGTTTTTTTTAAGCTCTTTAAGAAGGTTTAGAGAAAAATTGGGAAATTTTGTGTTTTGAGGGTCAAAAGTGAGAAAAACCAATTTTTACCCCATAAAACCCCCCATAAAACCCTGTTCCCATGGTCCGATCATGCTGGATCGCGAACTCATTCAAGTTTATCCAGCCTTACACCTTCAAACCAAATTTCATCAAAATCGGATAAAAATTACTCAAGTTATCGTGTTCACGGACACATATTGAAATGTTAAATGTTTAGGTTCTTTTATATATATATATATACATATATAAAAATTTGAACGAATGGTGTTTTTGGCCTCTGGGGACATCAAAATGAAAAAGTAAATCGGTCCCGGGCTTAAGTCTTACCATGAGACCTACGGTAATAGCTACTTCCCTATAGGGAAATTCGCTAAAACTGAAAAACTTGTGACTAAGCTTAATTTTTACCCTACCTTTGAAGTTAAGGTTCCTTAAAAGGGCTTTGAAAGGGTCTTAAACCCAGACTTCTGGCTTATAGGGTTGTTCATAAAGGAATTTAAGGTACTTACACCTAGTCATAGGCTGTGCCCTTTAACCAACCCTAGGTCTGTACCCGAGAGACAAGACACCGCTAGTGCAGCTTACCATCCTATCCTACTTACCCTAGTAGAATTATTTTAGGGAATCAGTCGTCTCGTCAACAAGTGAATTAATCCCCTGTATTAGGTGACTACATCAGAATGTTGAACGAATAGGTTATAATTTCGAAGCAGTTGAGCATTTTGTGCACTGTGTTCAGCCTCAAGTATTAATTTTAAGTGAACATCAGCGGACGGATAAGTCCTTGGAAATCTCTAAATTTGATAACTATAAACTGGAATCCTTTTTCTGTCGAAAGAACAACAAGGGTGCAGGTATAGCTTTCTATCCACATACTGATATATCTAGCCTTATTTCAACCACTCCATGGACTAAAGAATCTTTTGTATGTATATAGTAGTGTTTTAATGTTAATTTTGACACAATCTATCCAACATTGTCGGTCATCGATGAGGGAATCAAGTATCAAGACATGTGATGATGTAGGTGAGTGTCAAACCCTCATTACGTAAATATCATTTTGGTATGTATAAAATATAGAATAGGGCTTGTCAAATCATATTTTGGCCAGGTATGCCCAATGATATTGAAAATGTAGTAACACATTGCTCTATCTGTAAAAGACCTAAAACAATTCAAAAGAACCCATGTTGTCCCACGATATTGCCGATCTTACTTTTGAGCAAGTAGCTGTAGGTAGTTATGAAAGAATTTGCCGCTATATTTAAAATAATCTGTATAAGTTGTTAAGTTGCGCTGGCAGACACTGGCAGATGAGGTAGCGTGTGAGCTGAAATGGATTTTTGCAACACATGGAATTCCTAAATTGGCTATAGCTGATTAAACGCCTTTCAATTCAATTACTTGTAAAACTTACTCTGAATAGTGGAATTTTCAGTTAATCTATAGTAAACGGATTCATAAAGCATATGGTCTTGCTGAACGTCCTGTTCAAAATTGTAAGCACATTTTTTACACAAGTGTACCGATGACAAAAAAGAAGTAGGCCTACTAGATTATAGAAAACTGCCTTTGTATAATTTAGGATTAAGTCCAATCCAAATTTTATTGTTTAGGATGATGAGAACTAGTCTTCCAATTCTTAAAGAACTGTTTCAGCCACAATTGTATATCAAAGAAAGTTAATTTATGTAGTATACAATGTAAGATTAAAAACACTATGACCACAATAGTAAGCGTAGAAAACCATTTTTTTTTCAAAATCAAGATGTTTCTCTAAAACAAGGTAAGTGTGGGAACCTGCTATTGTTGTAACCAAAAGTGACAGCCCAAAGGTCATATTTTGTAAAAAATCAACACGGTAATATTTTGAGGAGAAACTATTATCACTTAAGAAACTCTAAAACTCTAAAACATTATTTCAGTTTATACAATGTTATGATTTATTTTTGTTTGTTTCTTTTTTAATTTCTAAAGGAAGTATGTAACAAGAGAGCGGTCAGAGCTTGAGTAGGGTGAAAAACACTGATATTTAAACTCCAGTATAATATACCACCTGTGTCGCCAAGCCTGCTGTAGGAATCGGGTTAAGCCTCGCACAATCAGGTTTGTTTAACATGGCCATTTAATCATCCCAGGTTAACTCGTCTAAACCAAACAAAAAAAACTCTTAACTGGTGCATCATTTTTCGCCTTTACTGTTCTTAATATACAGGGTGGCTGAAAAGTACACCCCCCCCCCCTTAACTGGTTAACCATTTGGAATATTTAAATACCTGTAGTACTTGTCCGTTATCCTGGATTTACGTCAACGCTAACCTATAATCCAGGATCACCGACAAGTACTACAGGTATTTAACCTTTTATAAGTGAAATATTTACAAACGGTGTGTGACTTAAAATGCTAAATAATCTGGTTTCTTATCCATTAAATAACTATATGTCAAAACCTATCAACATTCACTTTACTAAATTCAGATTTAATAATAATTACTCCAATCATACATGAATATATACCAAATAGATAGGTTTGCAACCGCCTAGAGTACCTATTTAAATCAATTAATTGTAAAAACTCGTACTCTATAGCTAACTTTGTGCTACGCAAATTACCATCCCAGATAAGACATGCTGGCCTCTATCAATGTTTATACATTAACCCTGCCATAAAACATTTAAGTGACTTAAAACGAATGCTATGTGGTGCAATGTTACTCGACAATGTGAACTGATCGTTCCCAAAGATAACACGGTCCGAGATAAGAATAAGATAGGAAGGGTTCGTCTGTGACCTTACGCAGAATGACGGCCTCAACTGCTTTGTTAGAAGCTGACTTATGGCCCTAGCTGAACGAATGTGTGGTTTATGTCATCGTAAACAACTTTAAATGTTTAAAATATTTGAAATGTGACAAACGTAACTATTTTCCAACAAAAAATATATGGCGATACACAATATATGTATATATATACATACATAATATATTATCACGCACAGGCAGCATTTTTTCCATCCAAAATTTTTAATACTTCTTTATTATTTATGCAATGAAGTTTGATTGTTTTTATTTGATTGAAAAGTATTAACTTTGATCCTGTACCCATGGTTTGTAATGTCTCACCGTTGAAAATCGATTTAGTGCTATTTAATTCAATCATTGCAATGATAGAATTATCATTTTTCAAATACATATCCTGTGATTGATAAATTACATGGCAAACATTCAAGTCTCTCTAAAGGACACGCTACCAATCATTATCACAGCCATATTCAACATCTGACCCTTCTGATATATAGTTTTGCTAATATCATATTGTTCCACTAATAAGTGATAAGTGTACTCATGGTTTTCTTATACTCCATAAGCAAACAATTTGGGCAAAGGAGATTCAAGCATATCCAATACTTTCAAAATTTAGTCGACGTGAAGATTCGGCGTAAATAAACAATTTGATCTTGGTCTGTATCTAAGTATAATGTATATTGTTGTTAGAGTGGACAAAAGAATATTTTTGACAAAAAGTAAAAGTTCTTCAACTTCATTATAAAGTTCCAAATATCCTTTCACCTCAAAACACATTATAGATACGGATTTAAAACGCTCAAATTTTAACAATACTGATACATGTTTATTTGTTAAAACCTTGTATTATAACTAATTTACTACATTTTTTTGAGGATAGCTTTTGTTCGAAGCGGATTTTTAAGAGAAAACACTAATGAGAGCGCAACTCAAAGTTAGTTTTAATTGTTTACGCCCTATTACATGTCCTTTAAAACACCATCGCTCGTTTGCCCGTAACACATATCATAACCTTCACTTTACAGTTTCCAGAAATTCAGCCCACGTCTAGAGCATCATAAAAATAATAAAAATAAAAATCAAACACTCTAAAAATCCTTTCCTCGAGCCTTTTGTTGTCTCAAAGCAATCTGTCACACCTTCCTTACACCATACACCTGCTCACGTACCATTGTAGCAACATTTCAATAATTTTAAAATCTATAGATTTTAGGTCTAGATTAGATCTAAGATATTCAGATTTGTATAGAGTTCTGTCGATCCTGTCAAAGGCTGCGGAAAAGTCTACAAAGAATCAGTAACATTTATCTTTTTAACTGAATGTCTTGCAATTAGGATATTAGAAAGAGAGGAAATATTTTCTACCATAGCCTTTACGGAAACCTGCTTGGTATACAAACAAAAAGTATTTGTCTTCAACATAAATTTTAACTGGCTTCTTTATACACTATACAACTTAGCCACAGCATCTATAAAACAAGTACCTCGAAAATAAGATACCTCTTCCATATTCAACAACCTAGGCCTAGATTATTTCTCCGAGATCAACATTTGAAATCGCCCAACTCATCAATTTAGTCAGCTTTACGAGCTTAAGCGGCAAGTAGCTCTTCATTATTTTTGACGTACTCTTTCAACCGAGTAATTTCGTTATTAAATTAACTGTAAAACACTTTTTGTTGCCAAAGGGGCTAGTTTACTTCCCTAAAAGCTCCAATAAAATTACTGATCACATGCGTTAGATCTGTATAAGTCATTTCTCCTACCTTGGCCGCAATGTTGTCGTCGACGTGGCCCTTTACACTGTCTTGGGAAAACACTCGAGCTCGATTTACGTCTTTGGAGAAAAATATTCTTCAAAACTATATGCCATTAAGTACTTTTCACATAATAATACCGAACGAATACGAGCGACAAAACCACGTCAACGCACAGCTCACGACCGCAAACTGAACTGGTCAACACTAGTCGGGTTAAACATTGATAACGACCAAGTACAGGGAGATAATAACGCTATTGTCAATCTTTACATTTAAATTGCCAACAGGCGGGGTTCATTGAATCCTCGTTCTAAGTGAAAACACTAAAAGGTACAAGAAATCGTTTAAGGCTAAAATTACATAGAAACTATTAAAAACTGAGAGCACTTCCAAACAGACATTCAAAAAGCACTTAGTCCTGCCAAACGCGGTATAAATCTTTACTAAAAAAAATACTATAAAAAATAATAGCATATGTTATACAATCTTAAAAAATAGTATTTTTATATCTAAAAGATTAAGTTAATACAATACATTTACCCGGCTGGATTTCTACTAAAATATTACCTAAAAATCTTCAGATCTATTTTCTAAAAAAAAAATGTTTTAGTGCTTTTTGTTTAAACTTCGGTGCAATGCTATTTAGGCAGTTTCGGAGTAATTACAGTTTCCTTGCATTGCCGTCGAACGGTCGAAAAGCAAAAAAGTGTCTTTGACGTGCCGAAATTAAAAAATCTTTGATCTTTGTACTTGTTTTATCTTGAAAATATAAATTAATTTTCTATGTGTTTCATATATAAAACGGCGAGTATAACTGACAATGCGAAACCCATTGTTAGGCCATCTAAATGTGTGTAGTATCTTCAAAACAGAAAAAATCATTTTATGTTTCCTTTGACATATCATTAGTTCTGTTACAGCTTCTGGTAATAGATTACTGTCATTTAAATGGATTTTAACAGTGAGATGTTAAAAAGTGTCTTGGCAATGGGTGAATTCGTGTAATGATTTACTACATCGGACGATGATAAGGTGTACTTTTGACTATTGATACAACTAGTCATTCCATCCTCATGTTAAAGTTGACGCCGGTTTTAATATCAAAATCATCCTAGTTGATGTGAGCCATCAACAGAATGTGCTGATCCACTGAAAATTACTGATTTCTGTGGAATACATTTACGTTTTTACCAAGTCAAACTGATGGAATAACTTATTGTGAGATATAGCAACAGTTATAACTCATAAACTTTGTCAGCAACAAAAGATAAGATGGAAAATATAATTTAAGACACATGAATTCTGTGACTGGCTCACACAACTATGTTATTTTTTTGTATAAAAATATAGATGGGGTGTATATTTCATCATCCAATATAGTGAGTGGTGTTAAGCTTATTTAAATTGATGTTTTTGTGCTATCAATTAAGTCACAAGCACTAAAATTACTGTCACTTATTACTTAATTTCCGTTAAATTACCTATTTCAAGTAAAAAATCAATTTCCCAGAAATAAAACTATCCCGAATTCCTACTAATACCCTTGGCACAAAGAAAATTCTCCTAGTTAACAACCTTGTAAATCTCCCCCAACAAAAACTCTAATGTACACCAAGTAATCATGTGAGTTGGAAAGTTTGCTTTTTCGTTTAGTTTAATGAAAGTCTTTTCCCGAAATAAAATGTTTTGGACGCGAAAGTAAAGACCACTTAAACTAGTTTAAAAGTGCTCTAGAACTTAAATTTGACGAGGTACTCATGCACTAATAACTAAATTTTTGGATTCATCGACACAACTTAAACTAAGGTTAAACCTAATTTAATGGGTTTAAATGACAATATTAGGTACAGAATTCATTTGCTGATCACAAGTAGTAGGGTAATATACTACTTTAGTGGGCATTTGCAGTTCATTTGATTAATTATCATACTTTGCTTATCCATGCTCATCAGTGTCATAATTTACCTGACCTATGGGTATAAAACTAAAATTAACAATTTAAATAGGCCTAGGTTACAAAGGATGTTGCGTAATAATTCAGTTTTGAAATACTGTAAAATATAATAATATAACCAAAGTTATTAAAAAATAGTAAACTCTCAGAGAACATTTTACCATACACATAAACTTTCATTGTGTAAATATAAATATAAAAGTGCTTACATTAGTGATGTCAGAGGTTGAAGGGTTCTAGAGATGACGGAATTTTCACATTCAAATAACGACCAACACGAACACAGTCCAGAGAAAGCAGGTCCTTCCTCGTCAATGGCTTGATGCAGAGAGATTGTGATGTGAAGTGAAGTAGTGAAGAAGGAGAAGAAGAAGTTAACGAGAAGGGAAGGGGTAAATGTGGCGCAGTGCAAAAAAAGTATGATGCGAGTCAATACTATATTATATGTTTATAGTTTGTATGCATCCTGCGACGCAAATACATTTGGAAAATTGGAAAAACATGCTTCATAAATTTGTAAAGCTATTTAGCGGACATATTTTAAGATGCATTGCTACATCTATTCTCGCTGTTTATATATTCATACTATAAATGTGTGTATTAATATTCTATATATTTCACGCCCTAATCAAAACTAGTGTAACATTAAAATGTGATGATAAATAAAAGAATAATTACTACTGTTTAATAAATTTACTGTATAATTAGTCTGACAATACATAACAGTACAATTAATTAATAAAATAAATAATTATAACGTTAATTCTATGTAAAACATGTTTCTATAGAATCGCATGATTTTCGATTTATTTTATACTACACATTAACATACTCTCGTTAAACGTACACATAGCGCTTGGTTATATCCATCTATAAAAGATCGTCGTTTTCAAAATCAGCAAACCGAACAAGGATCCGCCTATTAGAATTGTTAACAGAAGCGTTATCAAAGAGGATATACCTTGTCAGTGATACGAATCGAAACTAAAACTACTACTGACCGCCTTAAGGTATACAGTAACTTGAATAGTAGCGTCATTAATTTTGATACTGTAAGTACACTTCTCTTCCACTTTAAGCATTGAGTATATTTTTAATCTGTGTCTGAAGACTGTTTCGACGTGTGCTCAATATCTAGAAACGCTTGGGTGTATTGATGTTGACTTATATAATTCCTTAATCAATAAATTGCCTTTGCCAACCAGCTCAAAAAAGGTGTTATGGCCGTTTCAACATCACTGTGTTCCGCACTCGAGCAAGTAGTTGACTAGAGCCATCCTTGCCTTGTCCTGTCGACATTATCACCTGTACTTAGCCTTTTTGGTCTTGGTTCCCTCCTCTGATTTAAAATACTATTGAAAATGAAGTGTCATTTGAATTATAGTGTATCTTTTAAAATAAATACACTATTGTCAAATTTTATGTGGGATTTTTTAATCTAAAATTCTTCCAGGGTGTATGATTTAGTGTCTTTTGTACTGCTGTGAAGGAATTCCAAGATTATTTAAGTCGTGATTTTCATTCATAAGGTGTTGAGAAAATGAAGTTTTTTTGTCGGCTTTCAGGTTATGACTGAATATGGCTCAGTAATGCTGAAACGGTCATAACATTTGTACACCTATTTGGAGCTGATTGGAAATAGCTATTTGTGTATTAAGAGCACAAAGTAAGACATTGCCGCTTGAAACTGAGTGTTGCCATACATTTTGAGAACGGTGATGACGGTATGTGCTCACCATAATTTACTTTTCAAAACACAGAGATTAAATTATTAGAAGTATATACCGGGGACTATATTTTTGAAATAGTTGACTGTTGAGTTGAGTGTTGAGTCACTCACTTTCCAATCGTTTCGTATTTTTCAAACGATTGACAGTTGACTTATTCAACCAAAGCCACTCACCTATAGAGCTGTGGAGTGGACGGTTGACTGCACTTTTTTCTTCCTTTTCTTGGCTATCATTGATTTTTTCGAGTGAACGCCGTATTGTAATTTGTAATTGCTTTGTTTACCAACTTCTATTAGAAGTTTAGGTGGGGAGCGAGCTGGTCTAGTAGTTAGAGCGCGGGACTTCAGTCCCTAGGGTCCCGGGTTCATATCACACAAAATCGCCAATGGATTTTATCTAAGTTTTAATGCCGCAACCACTAGGCCTAGCCTGAAGTAATGTGAAAACCAATCCCAGCCTCGTGCCTAATGGCCTAGGTCAAAAGAAAAAAAAATAGAGGTTAGGTATTTGATGTTATAGCGCCCAATACTTTATTCTATTTATTTTCTGTAAAATAAATTGTATTTATATTTACTTTGTCAATACTAGACTATCAACTCAAAGACTTTTTCCTAGTTGGAAACAGTTATTTAAGCTCAAAGGCGATACTTTGAAATATATTAGGCCTACTAATTAAACTTATTATAAGATAATTTTTATTATGACTTATTAAAGATTGTGGTAAAGATAAACATCATAGTTAGTTTGTTTCAATACCATAATTCACCTAATAAAGGCATACAAATTGTTGAAGTTACGGTATGGTTTCAATGCAATGGCAAATATCCATTAAAGCTTTAACACAAACACAAACACAACTCAAAATAACATGAAACAAACCGATGAAGGGAATTAAGAAAGGTGATTTGTCATTAAATAGAGACGAAGAAAGGTAATAATACATTGTACGTGTGTACCTGTAATGAGGCATAGCCTAAAAAAGCACCCATAATTAATTTTATTTCGAATACTTAAACAATGTACTTTTGCAATTACAATCACTATAAGATATAACCAGACAAAACCTCAATATTTATGGAAGGAGCTGGCAGATTATCTCAGTTTCTCGAAATATGACGGATTCAGTTTAGCTGAAAAAATATCAGAAATGTAGAAGAGAGGTTAGCTGGACTGCGATTGGTTCAAAATGATGTCATCTGTATTTCGTGCGGTGTTGCCGCTTTCATTTCCAAACAAGCCATTAAACTAGTGACTACCAACTCACTTCTCAACTGTTGGATTTCAAAAATACTAAATCCTGTTGTTGGTTGAGTTCAATGTGTCAACCATTTTTTAAATAGGGCCCCGGCTTTGTAGCTGTAGTTGGCGTAGAAACGCCAACTGCGAAATCAGCCGATTTATTGATTTAGCGAATGATCCAGTGGTTAGAGGGAATGATCTATTTCCACTCTAGAGCAGAAATGAACTATTTTGCGTACTTTTTACAGGTGTGGCAATGTGATAATTTCCGTGCAGTGGTGGGAAATAAATTATCTCCCCTCTGAAGGCTTAACCACACTGATTGCCTCCGTCTTGGGCTTTTTGGACGGCGCCTTTTTAGAATGAGGAGCCAAGCCAGGCCCAGCCCAGCTTACGCCGGGGTAGAGGATATCTATTCCCCTGGAATTCTACCCCCTGGGCGAACGTGACGTCACAAACCAGGGTTTCGCGACATCATTTCGATGGATTAAATGCGGAACTAAACGTATATTTTCACGGTTGTGAATTTAATCAGAACAAATCGAATGATAAAAACCTAAAGTGTACGGGTCGGAATTTCACCCCCGGACTTTTACCCCCCAGATTTTTACCCCCAGATTTTTACCCCCGGAATTTTTCCCCATGGCCAGATATGTAAATTAGTGAAAATGGTTAATTATCTTCATTCAGTTTTAATTTAATAGTAAACATTTTATTATTAAGTAGTATCTCTTAATTTATTTGCAACATCAACTAATCGAACAGGTTTTTAAATTTAATTTTGGTATTCGAGTATCAGGATTCGATCTTTGAAGGCAACTGTTGGGTAATATGACGTATAAACAAACATCCGAATGGTAATTGATTCGAAGATTTTTTTAACGATTTATTATACAAACGTGGTAAAACAAAGTGTTTCGTTTGTATTGTAACAATAACAAAATATGCCTTATTGTTTCTTTACGAAGAAATGTTCACCAAATTATCATTTAAATGAGCTACTCAGTTTATCTTACATACTTATTAACCAACAGTTGGTCCCCAAAACGCAAACCCCGAACATCAAAATTAAACAGCGAATTCTTTTTGCTTAGTTGAGATTACAAAATAAATAAATTAAGATAGGCTTCTTAATAATAAAATGTTTACAGTTAAATAAAAACAGAAATAGGAAAATCAATCTTTCTTAATAATTTCTATATCCGGCCAGGGGGTAAAATTCTGGGGGGTAAAATTCTGGGGGTAAAATTCCGGGGGTAACAGTCATGAGGGTAAAAATTCGGCTCGTACCTCTTCAGTTGTCTAAACGCTACTTATATCGACAGGGGGTAAAATTCCGGATTTTCCAAATCCGCGAGGGTGAATTTCCGCCCACGAACAAACCTTTAAGCACTCAGGTTACTACGTCATAGTGACGTCAGCTTTGCCCAGGGGGTAAAGTTCCAGGGGGGATAAATTTCCGGCGACCCGGCCCGCGACTTCACTATTTTAAGCTCAAAATATTTGTTTGACGGACAAAGTTAATTTTGCCTGGACATTAATACAGTAAATTCGACAGTTGTGTAGTTTTTTAAATCAAGTTTTTGCTATCTCTCAATAAAACTTTTGTACGTTTCATTCTTTTCACACAAGAAGTCGAATTAAATCAAATCAAATTATCATTACTGTGCACAGAAAATCTGTATATATCGTCACAAGGATTAAAAGACAGAAGAATAAAATAAAACTTAACTCTAAAAAATACTAAATCTCGACAGAACAGTATGTCTTAATTTGTTCGGCAACTTAAAAACTTTTAGATGAAGTAGGGAGGAGGCGTTTCACCACTCTCCCATATTTGTCAGTGTCTTTCTCCATTTTAAGGTGTTCAGGTAGCAGGTTAAAGAACCTAATATTGTAAAGAGGTGACTTTCAAAGAATGTTGTAAATTTTTAACGGCCCACTCTAGACAAACTAAACTATGCACACCTTCATGGCATGTTATGAAGTACTTTTTGGGCATAACCGCCACTTCGTGTACATCTAAAAAATGGGGGATTTTGGGAGAAACACGAAAACTTTCAAAGGGCAAGACCCATCTCGTGACCTCTCATTTTAAAGGTATTGATAAAAGAAAACCAACAACGCAAACTAGGGGTCTCAACTCAGTAAAAATGGCAGTCTCTCTCAGAAAATTCTCTCAAAAAAATTCTCAGAAGTGAAATTTAACATACTTATTTAACTTCTGGAGACCCCTGTAAATTTTGTAACGGCTCAAACTAGAAAAACTAAATTCTGCACACCTTTATGGCATGTTATGAAGTACCTTTTTAGCCAAATTGCTACCTGGTTCGCAAACCCAAAATAAGGGATTTTGGGGAAAACAAAAAAAATTTTAATCGTTAAGCAAGCCCTATTGAGTGACCCCTCATTTTGAAGGTCATTAGTTTAAAAGAATATCGGTGAAAACTAGAGATATCTTTCTCAACCCAATACAAAATGGTGGTAGTGTTTAGTTTTCATCCACCTCAGAGACCCGACTAAAACATTTACATTAATATCCCCTATTAACATTTTATCGAGTAGTACCAGGAAAGCATATCACTCCATAATAAAAACAGTGTACCCTCTAGTTGGTATCAGGTTTCCTTTCTGGGAACCCAAAATGAAGCATATTGGGTGGGGCAGCTTGAAAACGTTAAATGTAATCTCTAAAAAAATAAAACTGCCGCCATTTTGAACTGGGTTGAGATAGGACCCTTTGGTTTTCACCGATATCCTTTTAAACTAATGACCTTTAAAATGAAGTGTCACTTGATGGGATTTTACATTTCAAATCTGTGAGCATTCCCCAAAATAACCCATTTTGGGTTTTTGGACAAAGTTGTGATTATTAACAAAAATGTTTCTATTATGCTATATAGAGGTGTGCATAGTTTGGCTTTCTTAAGGTAACCCATTAAAAAGTTGATAGTTCAAGTTAAAAATGGTGGTACGAACTGTTCATAATACAAGAACAAACAAACTGGATGGTTTGTAACAGAACAGAGAACAAGCAATGGTGTAAACAACGAGACGGACGATCACGCACAACACGTGTGCATTCCAACTGATAACAACACATGGTGGTGATAACCTCGCCCCACCACTCCCACACACCACACACCACACCACGGCCAGCTAGAGCCAAACTCAATTATACAACTATGAAACATTTCTAGCGAAATTCATCCAATAGCAGAAATCATTATTATCCTTTAAAGACGTACTATGGCGTGATCAAAAATACGATTTCAATGTCTATACGTCTTCGTAATTAATTGTAAATAGTACAAATATTAACTAATCAATTACTACTCTATAAGGGCATAAAGGATAAGAATCGTACGAGTTTAGGCCTATTAGTTTATTAGTTCATTTTCTAATGAAGTAAACTAACTATGGTACAAGCGACATAGTAAAGTTTTGCTTTACGGATATTCTAGGGAACAATCTCTAACTACAATTTCTGGTATGCGAGGTTAGTACATAAAGATAACAACATATTATTAGTTACTATTTCAGAGTCCGGCGCATTAACATAAGTAGGCTTTGTTGATGAATGATGATACATCCACCTTTATTAATTGAGATTACTTTTATCATTGCATTATTGGTTCTATCTCTAATACAGTAGCAAACAAAAACAGTCATAATTTAAAATACTGTAATAACATAATTACAATCTAAAATAAACCTTAAGACTTGTTGCAAGACTTTGCTCTTAACTGCATAGAATATTAAGACAATGTTTTTTTCTCATCTAGTAAAAAATATATATATATTTTGTATATTCATTAACCAGCTACTAATAATGTACTAATTAACCATTTTTTGTCCTAGGCACGAGCCTAGGATTGTTTTTCACATTACTTCAGGCTATACCCAGGGGTTGCGCTTTTATCACTTAGATCAAATCCATTGGTGATTTGGCAGGATTTGAACCCGGAACCTTTTGGGCCGAAGTCCTGCGTTCTAACCACTACACCAGCTCGCTCCCCCACTAATTTACTAATAATATACAAATATATACATAGTCGCATTCTTTCATTTGGATTGGCAGTGCATTAAAAAAAACTTGGCCCTAGATGTACAAAGAGATGTAATAGTTGTTGATTACTGGTTTGACAAACATGCTTTGGCTGTTGCTACGCACATTTTAATGTACCTTTGCGGGTTCCCTGTTCCCACATTTGTTAAAAAGTCGTAAGGTTTTAAAATCAAAGAATTGAGAAAATTGTGAAATCTTTAATTACTCATATAGAAAGAAGAAAACAACTCTTACTCTTACTTATATTCTTTCACAGAAAAATCCTCGTGAACTTATTTTGAATGTTTTTAAAGTTTTCAATAATTGTTTTCAACCCCATTACAAAAGTAAAGCTCTAAGCTGACGTCTCTATTAAATAACACAAGATTTAAGTGAATGGGAAAGGTTGGTTACGTAAGGATTTTTTTTATTAGAATCTTTTTAGATTTGATTTTAGCTGTACATGCAAGCAAGATGTGTCCCCGACAAAACTTCACCGAGGAAAATCTCTAGTAGCCTATTTTACATAGCTATTCGATAAGTGTACAGTCGCAAGCCATGTGCTCAACCGCGGTCTTCATTAAACCTAAAATGTGCATGTTTATTAAACAAAATATAACCAGAAAGTCCTATAACTAATCGATTGTAAACTAAAAACATGTTCGTAAAACTAGAGAGGCGTTGTGGAGCACAAGATTGTCAGTGTAATTTCTTTATAATTTTACAATAGAATATAATGTGTCAGGGAATAACGGCGAGACTGACTACAGAGGAATGCCGCAAACGGTGCAGACACACTCTAACATGACAAAACTGTACTTTGAGGTTGTGAAAGTTGAAGAATTGGTCGTTCGATACAAATTAAAATTAAAGCCTTGCCGGCAAAACGATGGTAGCATATTATACATTTGATACCAGCAGTCTGTACTAAATAAACTACTAGGCCTCTAAGACTATAAGGACCTAAAGGCCTTTTTCTTTTCATTAAAGATTCATCAAAAACATCCAGAACCTTGGAAAAAATCAAAACGAGGAACCAATAAACTTGTAATAAAGAATACTTAAAATATAGCTCGATCTTAAATCTGGCAAAAACAATGTTATGTACCTTAACCACCAGCCAAAGTCGGACTATGTGTATCGTTCCTTTGACTACATTACATAGGGAATCAAAATCAAAATGAATTGGTCAAATCACGGATAATAATTACAGCTTTTTTACCGATGATGCTGGGATTGGGATGTAACAAGATGTATAGAGTAAAGGGGTTAGAAGGGCAAATAAATAGGTTGGGAGGGAAAGTAGCCAAAAGCCTACACATTATTAGGGATGACAATAAATCTACTATTCATAATCTAAGCAGAATATTTTTGATGATTTACAAAACTCCACATAATTTCTTACTACTTGCAAAACATTGGGGAGCGATGATTGGAACCTTACTTTAGTTTTCAAGAACACCTAAGCACTGTTTAAACGAGCCTACGGATTAAAGGAGGAGAAGAAGGAAGGAGGTTAAGTCCTATCTTATAGGATTGATCAAAGCAGGGCCCCAGCTTTGATTGACAACTATTTTTGACTTGACTTCAGCATACGGTTACAATCAATGGCGAGACACGACTTAGGCTAGTTGTGGTTTACGGGGAAGGTCTGTGCTGGTATCTCGTCTGTCCTAAAAATGAACTTCAATATTTTGTGTGACCCATTGCAACACATTATTTTTCACAGCACCATCCCAGGATATTTTGCTGATTCTTTTAAATTAGCCAAAGTATTCCTTCCATCTTTATAAATCAAATTAATTGTAAAACAAAAACATTTTTTTGACAAAAATCCTTGCTCAATGTCTCAACTTAAGTAATCTAGAAAATATTAAATATAAGGTGGTTTCTTATCCCCAAATGGACATCATCCTCAGTGAGTGGCAGTGTGAGTTTCCTGGACAAAGAATCAGACGATTTGTTTGACTAAACAACGTGATCTCCGATAAAAATCTGCCAATGTAAATTTTTCTTCATCTAAAAACATTTTGATTCGGTAGATCGTTCAAAATGACTGAGTGAAATAGAAAGATTTGCAATTCATGGCATAGCACTTTATCGGCTTAAAAGTCTTCTCAATAATAGATCCCAGGTTGTTTCAATTGCTCGTTAATGCGATGTTATGCATTAATGACATAACTAAGTTATAGCCTCACTTTCCTCCAGGGAAAGTTTTCGAGTAACGGCTATGCATAATCTTATAATTAGTAATAAATGGTTAAATCGACATTTACTTCCCCTAAACAAAATACATAACAATGATATTGATAAGATTACAGATTATAATATACATGAAAATGTTATTCACGAGTGAGAAGATCGATATAGCACTGAATGTGACTGCATTTGAGAGCATAGAAAAAGTAAATGTTTACACACACTTGTTGTGTATTTTGACGAGAGTTAAAAATGGAACGTTGATAGGCTATTAATTAAAAATATATATATATATATATTTTTGCTTATAAACAAATTAGTGACATACTAACATTCAAAGAATCAAGGCTGGTACATAACGCGTATGTCATATCGTTGTTGTTTCCCGGTATCATAGCATAGCGTGGTGGTTACAAAACGTATTGTGAAACCTATGAATGTCGCTCAAAAACAATTACAAAGGTAGGATTTGGGAGGTGCATACGATACTCGATACTCGACTGTCACCAGAGGAAACGTCTCTTCTTTCTATTATAACAATTTCTTAATTCATACCTATTTTCAAAAATAGCAAAGATTTTGGTACCATTACATTACAAATATGTATTCTTTTGCTTCAATAACTCCTTCACATATCTCATAAATGTTTCGTAATATCTGTTCTTAAAAATGTAACAATTTTTTATTCTCCTTCTCTCAACTTATTTTAAATCTGGGTCAAAGAATGTCTGTCTAGGGACGGACACCGAAGTTATCACCACAGCTGATTACCAGCTTGTTTGACATGACCCTTGTACTGTGCTGCCCCCCCTCCCCCCGCATAACCACAGCCTTGAGCTCAGCTCCTCGCCGTTACAACTGTATGGTTACACTTGCTCCTACAGAAATTATCACTACACGTCCATCATTTTTAACCAACCTCCGTTTCAATATTCAAATTAACCAATTAACGTTATTAACAGACTGTAGAAACCTAGCAGACGCACTGGCAGAGTTTGTCCATGCCTGCTGAGTTCCAAAGACAAATTTTAAAATTAGCTACAAAATTATAAAGTTGATTTATGTTCCTTTCGTTTGGTTGATAACATTCAACATTTGTTTTTTTATTAATTTCTTACCATTTGTATAATCTTTGTTTAGTTACTTTCTGTTTGTTATAATTATAGTTTTTTGCTAAATTGTCAATTTGTGTATCATGTAGCGATTGTTGTGGAATATTTATTCATGCATTTATTCACTTTACTCTAGAAAATAGAGAAAGTGTAAAATAGAAACTTTTCCGACTGGCCAGTGTTAACATAATTATCATTGCTTATAATAAAACTTAAGTTAGCCAACCTTTCTATTACGTCTCTATTAGTTATGAAAAATGTATTGTTAACATATTTTACAAAGATAATTAAATGGTCTTGCTTGCTATGATAAACGTCTTAAGCGATGACTTGAAGCAGATCGTCCGTTGTGGCAATGCCGAACAAAAACTGCTACAATTTCTCCTGTATAATAAGCCCATCCTCAAACTGTTGTCTAAATATAAGACAACATTCTAAGTCAGGTTTATAGGAATTCACTATCAGCCTTTAATTACCTTGTTCTCTACATATTAAGCTAAACCTAAGCGACTCTCGTCATGTGTAACTTGAATTAAACAACTAACTTCATACAGACTGTTGAGTCTATCGGCATCGTCACTTAGACCAACGTTGTTTGAATCCAATAATACGCACCATCAGTTCTCGTCGATGAAGAAAGACGACCCCTCCCGCTTTATTACTTTGTCAAAAGCAAATTCTGCAACTCAACCCCTTGTTTTCAGTTGACGTTCCAGACATATCAACCACACCACTTCAAAATCTACTACAAGGAAGTGTATATACATAAATATCGAACTTAATAAAATCGTCACAATGTATGTGATTGTCATGTGAACTATAGCTGCTCCCTGGGCACTGGCAGGTCAACGCATTGTATACTGCAGAGCTGACTCAGGCTGACTCAGCGCGTATCGTCTTTCCTCGGCACGCTCGATCAAGTGTGGTGTACTCCTGGTGTACTCATTCTCCTAGTATCTTTGTCACGATGAATAATAATCATTTTTTTAAATAATTTAAGCTTTAATTAGTATCTGATTCATATAATATATCATACATCTCTAGTATTATCAGTTCTTCTATCTCTCCTCTCCAGAAAACTATCTAAATGCTGATTTATAGCTAGGAGTACGTTGTTAATACACTCCAGCGTCTGAAAGAGCCCTCAGCAATATATCGCATTTCATCCTTACTGGTGTACCCTAGGAAAATACACTGTTAAAACTATTAATTCAATTATCTAAACATAGCTAAATTCTCCTAAAACCAGATTCATACTAAAAAGTATGCTGCTTTTAAGACGTGAGGCAAAAGAAGTAAAATATGCAGTATGATAAAAATACCTGGATATTACGCTCTCCTGAAAACATCTATAAACTAAATGGTATGCATTGATACTGACAAAATCAATCGAAATATGATTTCATTATCCCAGCTTAGATATAATTCAATAATAATTGCTTGTAAACTAATATTACAGCTTTAATTGGAAATTCAATATCGGAAATACGCTTAGTAAGCGTCTGCCCAGGGACGGTGTTCATTTCACAATTACTGTAATTACTTTGCTAAATCATTCGCTTTTAGCAAATTACCCATATATGGATAAATCTATTACCGTACCGTAGGTCTCATGGTAAGACCTAGACCCGGGGCTGATTTACTTACTTTTTTGTTTAGATGCCACAAGGGGCAAAAGACAACATCAATTCAATTATATTATATCTGTTAAAAATCCAATTTGTATGAAATACGGTATACACGTGTAAAACTAAATTTATATGAAAGAGTTCGCAAACCAGGTTGATTGGACCACGGGATCGGGATTTATGGGGAGTTTTATGGGGAAAAAGCGTTTTCCCATGTATAAAAACGCTGCAAAATAAAAATGATCGTGTTAAAATCAACATACTTTTCTAACATTTTTTGATCATTAGTAATAATATAAATAATATATTAGTACTATATTAGAAATAATATTCCATACACTCTATATAATACAAAAGTCTAAAATGGTTATTTGTGTAATTAGTGTGCGAATTGACACTTTGCTGCACATGAGAGAAATGTTTATACACGAGCCGCAGTCGAGTGTGGAAAGTTTCTGGAGTGCAGGAAAGAAACTTTGCACTCGCGTTACACATTATATTTTTCCTACAGTTTCTATAGAGCATATAAATAATTAGTCTTTCAAACACGGTACAGCACGTTTTTAGGTTAGGTTAAATCCAAACGCTGAATGATATGGAACACGCTGCACCAGGTGATCGTAATCTACATCTTTGAGGGTTGCTAACTTATTTTCAAGCATGCACGTATTATGTGCCTAATATATATTTAAGTGTCATTTTCTGCACGCTGTTTTGTGTTATTTGGTTTGAATACTAGAGTGCGACAAAAAATATTTGTGCGTCAAATGTAAGTTAATGCAGCAATTAGCTACTAAGCGTGCTATAATCAGTGTAAGAAAGCCCAATTTGTCAAGTAAATGTAGGAAAAAGTCTTATTCTATCAAGTTTATTAGGTTTCTGTTTACGATGCAACGGTTGCAATATATTATTTGAACGTTTGAAGAATGACTAATGGCACTAGCCCATGATAAATGATGTAGCGCTGTCGCTCTTAAGGTAATAGATGTCAACTTAAAGCTACAAGAATTATCTCTAACACTTAGATCGTCTAATACGCTATATGCTTCTCGCCACTGCCTATTCAATAAGCTATGGAAAACTCATACATTTTAGAAAAGAAACACTATAGGCAATACTACATGATAATAATGGTTCCTCTTTCCAATCACAATACGATTTTAAGAAGGGAATTGTGTGTGTTCCAGCAAGTAGCTAAATGCAATGAAAATTCTAGTTTTCTTAAACGTTATCTTGTAATTGTACTGTTTAACTGCGCAGGTAAGCTCCCATCTCCATAGTGCTGAATACTATTACAAGGAAACCAGTTTACAAGGAGTATTATGTACAAAGGGCAAAAGAGACAGTCCAGACCTAAGCTGATTTATCTGTACAATTGCTTGTGCCTAGTGGTTATGGTCACGGACTTCGATGCTAGAGGGAGTCTTTTGAACCCTACCATCCCCACAGAAATTAGTGTAAAGAGGACAATTAGTTTTAAGAGGATTTTGACCATTTTGCTTTGAAAACGTGGATCTTACATAAAAATTCCAGTAGCGCAGACATTACTGACAATTACGTGCAAATGGTTACCATGAGGCCACGTATAGGTTAATTATTTTGTATACTTATATTTTACTAGAATTATCTTGGCCGGAAAGGTGGTGAAATCGTATTTTTATCAATGTCATCTTATTTTAAGGGCAGTAAATTATACAAATATCGTTAAGGGCAAACGGTCCAAGCCCATGTTTTGTGGATATGGTGGGAATCGAACCTGTCCCTCTTACAAAGAGAGACTAACCACTTGGCTCACAACACGCCCAACCTTTTATAGACTGGGACGGGTGGCGTCGTCCTGTAATCTAGCTACTTGGAGGTCACGAATTGTGGATATTTATAGGGATGCACTGTGGATGCAATGCTCCCTGGTGTGGATTAACGTCCGCACTAGTGAGTACTACGACTATCCGCAGTACTATCCTGATAATTAGACCAATTTGTAAATTACAAGGAAAAAATGTGGTTCGGATTCCACTATAAACTGTAGGTCCCTTAGTTGCCATTAGCTGTATGGGCTATTAATTAACAGCTGTGTCTAAGGAACATGTCGGCCTTAGTCACTAACAAGACTGCAAGATCGCGCCACTCATCCAACACTCATCCTTCACTCTTTGGGTTAAAGAGCACTATTTGGGTTAAAATACGCACATAGTGGCGTCCCCATCTTAAATAATTGATAATTGATAATTGATACATACACATCTTATTGCTTAAGATACAGTTTGCAATGTCTCCTTGGAGAAGTTGTACCGTTTACAGTGATACAATAATACCCCACCGCAGCAAACCTGCAGACCAAGTGGATTTTCATTTACTGTACCTGACTGGATTTCTACTAAAATATTCCCTTAAAATTGTCAAATTTACTTTTCTTAGATTTTAAGATAGTTAATTTTAATGAGTGCTTACAGGGAAGGTAGTAAGGAGTGTTTTATTGAAATGTTGATAGCTTAATATGCAGAGCAGCTTAAAAGAGCAGTTAGAGTGATGCTTAATGTTAGATCCAGGACTCATTGTCAGCCTTTGTTTAGGGAGCATAAAATATTAACTGTTGTGTCTTTGTATATATTGGATTGTTTAATGTATATCAGAAATAACTTTGATGATTTCCCTACAAATGAATCTGTACATTACCACAACACCAGGCAGAACTCTTTTCTCAGAATAAACCAGTGTAATTTTAAGTCTAAAATTGTAAGTTTTTGTGAGTTTGGAAAAAAGCTTTTAACTTGTTGCCAAGTAATATCAAATGTCTGAATTCTAAGTCTTTCAAGAACAGCATAGTATCAATGTTATGTAGTTTAGCTGTATACAATGTTGATGAATTTTTAGATCATCTAAGTTCCTTAAAATAGTGTTTAAACTTTTACCTTGACGTTGCTATACAATGTATTATTTGTTTGGGCAATGAATGATTTGATTTGATTTTTTGATTTGATTTTTATGAAATAAACAAATCCGCCAAATTCGATCAAAGTACCCACAAACAAGCAAATTAACAAAGTTGAATTATTCTTCATATAAATAACATAGGAATTTTAAATTTACAGTTTTTTTCATTTTCCCGTAACCGTTAGGCATACAAAACGCTTCAATGTTGGCCTTTTAAATTAATAGATTTTTGGCTCTACAAAATGGTTTAGGAAGACCATCTTCGTTTCGATGGTCAAAATTGGAAAATGTTTAACCCCACAAAAAACTCTTGTTCCCATAGTCCGATAGTGCTAGTTTACGAACTCCTTCAAATAAATGTGGGTTTACACGTTTTTACACAATTTCAGCAATTTAGACAATTTATTATAGCGTTTACAATAAACAGCTGATTCTATTCATCATATGTCTTTATGTAATCTATGTTATTTGTTTTTCTCTATTATTGTTTCAAGTAACTTTGGCAGATGAATGACCTATAATTATTGACTTTTAAAGGTAGAAAAATGTTTCAACAAATGTTTCAGACAAAAGTTATGTATTTTTTAACGTAGAATCCGACTCTGTGATCAAAATTGGTAGTTTACATTAAAAAAAGTAAACTTCCGGTCTGAAAAAGCCACTTCCGGTGTGATTTTGGATTTGAAATTGACACCATTTGGTAGACCGTGCAAAATTTATTTGGTTCTGTATTATTTGTTGTTTGTAAGAAAAGGTTTCTCTCGATTTTAAAGGGGTTTTGGTTACCCTGTATACAGGGTGTATATAAAGTCCCGCATGGGCTTAATATTTTCTAAACGACAACAGATAAATCAATAAGGTTTGGTACATCAACACCACACCTAAAAATCGACTTTTTCAAGGAACTATGAATTTTCTGCCATATCACGGGGATGTCTCGCAAGGAGTCAGAAGGAAATCCTAAATTGGAGCATAGGTCAATATACACATCAAATGAAAGGTCTTTTTTAGTAGAATACAATGCCGCAAACCACACTTCAAAAGGTTGATCCTGCGCAAAATGGCGGCCGTTCAAAGATTTCTTGAATCCGCCATTTTGAATCTTTGAACGACTGCCATTTTTTACTCAGGCGTTCTTTTGAGCTTGAATTTACGGCATTTTAATCTACTAGTGAAGACCTTTAATTTGATGTGCATATTGACCTATGCTTACGTTAACAATTTTCTTCCGATTCCTAGGGCTGTGCCCCCTGAGGAGTAAGCGTATAATAGACATATAATAGACACATAATGAACAACTGTCATTATTGAGTCGGTTGTCCGTTTGAGTTCAAATTTGCGGCATTATATTCTGCTAGTAAAGACCTTTAATTTGATGTACATGCCAACCTATGCTTCTATTTAAGATTTCCTTCTGACTCCTTGCGGGACGTCCCCATGATATGACAGAAAATTAATAGTTCCTTGAAAAAGTAGATTTTTAGGTGTGGTGTTGATGTACCAAATCTTATTGATTTATCTGTTGTCGTTTAGAAAATATTAAGCCAGTGCGGGATTTTATATACACCCTGTATATCAACACCTCTGGGCACATCAAAAAGAAAAAGTAAATTGGTCCCGGGTCTAGATCTGACTATGAGACCTACGGTAATAGCTCATTCTCTATATGATAAATTTGCTAAGAGATGCTTTCTCAGTCTATTAATCCTAATATTCCTGTATAAAATAAGTCCCGAAAAAATCTCAACTATCATCAAACTGTGATTACAATGCAAATATTTTTTCTTATTTTTTACCTCATTGTAAGCATTATAAAATGAGTTCTTACAATGTGCGTACAGTTGGTAATTTAATTTTAAGCACATATTGAATATTTAAGTAAGGATTTGAATATTTAAATTATGTTAGCTTACAAGCTCTTAACACAAAAAGACCTCCGCCGCAGCAAACCTGCAGACTAAAAGAATTTCCATTTGCCTCATTAGCTTGTCATTAAAGTATTTTCTTAATAGTATCTAATATATTTCCAATAAAAATACATAAGGTTTAATACGTACTTAGGTTTGCCGTTACAGAAAAGTTAGTAAAGTGTTTTTTTTTTTTTTTTTTTTTTTTTGTTAGATATTAAATTAACTTTAATTTAAATTTTCAAGGTGTTTTAATTACCTTATGGTCGGTTGGTATAAGGTTAATGTTTAATTACGTCAATAAATAATATATCAAGATCATCGCTGTTAATTACAGCTAAACTCGTTTCATAGCAGTTAGAACTTTTTATAACAGTTTGCTTCAATAGGGGTTAAAATAACGGTTTAAAACTATATTTCAAAAACAGTTTGGTAAAGTTTTCTCGTTATTCATATAATTTAGGTTTCATAATCGATGTCACCTGGCGAGAACTATGGATTATCTTGGTTTATTTCAGTTGTAAGGTCAACTGCCAACACAAATCCATGTCTGGTTAGGACAGATGACAGACATGGACACAAAGGGGTTAACCCTTACTTTTACATCAAATCCGCCTGAATGTGACATAGTTGTCGTGGAGTGGTTTATTTCACTGCACGATTCAAAAATTTTCTGAAAGTACATAAAACGACTTCAAATGTATATTCCTGAAAAAACAAAATCTGTAGATGTTTTAAGACAAAGTTTAATTTAATAAAGGTCTAAATCATCTTTGTCTTAATCCAATCACTTTATCAAGCTATGACTCGAGTTATCCTAGCCACATTAAATAGAAGAACACACAACTACAAAACGAATATCCACGAACTAATGACACTAAAAAAACCTACAGCCAGTTGAGTTTATTTATTCTTTCAAACTATTGAGCACTGTATGACTTTTTGACTTCTAAATAATTAGATTTTTTCATATCTACAACATGGTATAGAAAAAATGCAAACTTTATTTTTTGAGAGTTTATGTTTGTAACTTAGATTATATTTTTATTTATGATTTTTTTATTTTTGATACACTTTTACATGTTGAATTGTATATGTTCAAATTTTAACTAAAAACATTTTTGATGTTGGAATTTAAATCAAACGTTTAACTGAAGATGTTCATGCAATAACTATCAACTCTACGAGAAGTTGTTATTTCAGTCTTGGCCTCATGATACCACACAATGAACGCCACATCTGACCTCGGAGATAGTGGATATCTATTTGATAAACTCCCTGATATTGGTTGACGACGGATATTCAAGTACAACTGTAATAGTACGCCTTTGTCTATTCCTGACTGAAAAACTGCCGATGGACTGAACTCTTACTTTGTCGACTGTGTTGAAAACCTGAGAAGTAACCTCACCTCTTCTAATGGTCCTGAGGAATATCTAAGTAATTTGACCTCATGCAGCGTTCTTCCGACTATTAAGGACAAAGATGCTTTTAGGATTGCACTATTTACTGTAGAGGAGCTGTATGCAGCCATAAACAGTCTTAACAACAACTCTTTTTTAGATATTTAAAGAATAAATGTCCCCATCTTGAAGTTAGCTTCTAGTTATATAAGTGAAGTCTTGACATACCTATGTATAACACAAGGTTGCTACCCAAACAAGTTCAAGATTTTTAAGGTTATACCAGTCCATAAAAAAGGGCCTGAAATGTTATTTGCTAACTATAGGCCTATATCTATTATTCCTGCAGTGTCAATGGTCCTGGAACATCAGGAACGATATGAGTACATCGTAGATTTTCTCAGTATCTTGAGGATAGTAACCTTTTAGCAAATAGTCAGTTTGGCTTTAGGCCCGAACACAGCACTTTCCAAGCAACCCAGGCATTGATATAAAATTGCTTTCAAAGTTTTGAGGCCAAAAGTGGTATAGTGTTTAGATCGTACGACATGTCTAAGGCCTTTGACACAGTGGCTCATGATATCCTTGTGGATAAGCTTTCTTGCTATAATCGTGATGCTGTTTTGGTAAGGTTTTTTACATCTTATCTTAGTGACGGATTGCAAAAATTCTATCTAAACTACACTTATTCTAGCTCTGTTCGAGTGATACACGGAGTGCCCTAAGACTCTATATTGGGCCCTACCCTGTTTATACTGTATATGAATGACTTACCTTGTAATAAAATTACTTATCTGTAAAAAGCTCTCTTTTTGCTGATGACCTAGCCTTGTGTGTAAAGGGTAACTCTTTGAATACCATTACAGATACATTGTATACAAAATTTGCTGTTATTAATGACTGGTGTAATGCAAACAAGTTATGCCTCAATGCTGATTAGACCCAAGACCTTACTATTAGTCTTAGCAGTAATGACAATTATGTTAGCACTCTGAAGGATTTGGGCTTTCACTTGCAGTCAAACTTGAAGTGGTTTTCTCATGTGGATTTTGTAGCATCAACAATGTTTAAAGGAAAATTTATGATAAGAGCACATAGATCCACTGTTTCACTTGATGTCCTTATTTGTATATATTATGGGCACATTCATAGCTATTTATCTTATGGTACCTCACTGGGGTCAACAATTTTTATGCTAAAAGGTTGCTGTTTACTTAACAAAAGGGCGAGGTTAATTAGAAGTGTAAAGAGAAGAACACATTGTAAGCCCCTTTTTGTAGGGCCTTAACACTCCCACATTTTAATCTTTGTATGTTTTGGCAAGTTTGTTGTATTTAAAAGGAAACATTTCTCACTTTGAAAAGATATCTGATGTGCACAACTATTTTAGGTACTAGGTCTAAAGATAATCTGTCCACACTAAGGCCTAAGTATACAGCCACTCAAAATAGTTTTGAGTACCAAGGTGTTAAAATGTACAATTTGCCTGCCTCGACATCAAAAACCTGTTGTTTTAAAACTCAAACATCTCTTGAAAACTCCTGTAACCAATGCTTTCCAGGAACAAAACATAAAAACAATGTTATATTGCTAAATAAAATCAAAAATATCTATTAATAATTGCCACATTCCTAATTACTAAATCATCAGGCATAATAAGAGAGGAGAAACGACATAAGTAATTAAATCACTGTCAACGCTTTTTATTGGCATAAGACAGGTTTTAAGATTCATTTGTAATCTTAGTATAAAATTATAATTCATTATTAAGGTAGGTTCCTAGTCTTAGTAGTATCACAGAACATTGGTCTGAAAATATTGTTAATCCGGCAGACGGTCTTATGGCCATTGCTGTTTAAGTGCTATTTTATATGTATTTTGTTCTTTTGTGTTAATAAAGCATTTTTACATTCATTCATTACTGTATTCTAAAATAGGTAGTTTATACAGAAATAACAAAATTTGATATATATTGGTGGTCTAAAATGGGAAAAAAATTTTAACCATTTTAATAACCCCCATAAGACACCGTCACCTTAGCCAGATCATGCTGATTCACAAACTCGTCCTAATAAACGTAGGTTAACTCGTTTGTCCCAGATATAATGATCCACATCTGATGACTGTTACTTGAGGTAGGGTTCTAATGGACTTCACACAAACATATACCAACACACACTCATGCATTTGTATCTGAATTTGAAGGATGGTCTTTTAGCCTCTTGAGACATCAAACGGTATGTATGTAAATGTAAATTGGTCCCAGATCTAGATCTTAACGCGAGACCTACAGTAGTAGCTTATTACCTATATGGGAAATTTGCGAAAACTTATTATATACAGGTTAAAACGTCTGGGCGTCCGTCCTTCTGCATAGTTCGATCGTCACACTAAAAAACATCCAGTATATATCCAGTGTATACACATCCAGGCCACGCAATACATCCTTTAAAACCAGCAAACTATATAGTCGTTCCTCCCTCAAGATTTACTAAACCTGACTTCATGGTGATACACTTTCATTTAGGGTACATTGAAGCAGTATTTAAACAAAAGATCAAAGGATTAATAAATCAACATCCGATTACTCAGTAGTAAGTGTAGATATATTTGATTATACTCTAACTGGTGCCAACATATTCATCAGGTATGGAAGGAGCACCAGCAGAGTCATTGCAGTGAGGAGGTTGGCACCACTTCCGCTGGGCAATGTGTTTGTCTGGAGGGCTTCAATCAGCTGAGTCTTGTTGTTGGTTGAGAGCCAGCTGACCCTGTTAGAGATCAGACTCCTTGTGGTTTGAACCGCTTCCACCACCACTGCATCAGCGTTTGTCACACTATCCAGCTGAAAGTGAAACTTTGAAAATAAACTCTAGTTTAATTAAAATATATCCAATACGTCTTCATTAGGCTCTACGATTATTCTGATTTCATCTCTTAAACCCAACTAATTAATTCTTTGTCCTTGCAAGATGTACACTTGCAGTAGTCTCCAACTATTATAGATAGTTTGACAGCTTCAGCCATAAATGAGTGCTGTGGAGTAAACAGTGCTGTTCTAGTTGATATGTATCACCGTTTTTTTATCACTACTGTCCCTTTACCATTTCAACATTTTTCAACAACAGTTTGCTGTGATTGATTGCAGTTTATCACTTAAAAGGGTTATGTGTAACAGGGATTTTTCCATTTGATGCCACAAAAATCCCAAAGATTTACATCTTGACATGAAGCGTATTCATGTTGTATTGAGACATAGTGATAATCAGTCACTCAAACGGACGATGAATGCCATTCGACACATCGCGTATTAGTAACCACTGATTATAATCAGTCACAGTGTACGACGTGGGGCCAGGCTTAAGATTGCGCTTAGCCATCCAAAAACTAAATAATAACAAATAGTTGGAATTAACTAGGAGTGTGTGTGTGTTGATTGCTTGGTAATAAATGACCGGCAACTACAAATGAAAAGCGTATATTTATTTCAGTTCTATTCATTTTGCTCCATACTAACAGTTTATTTGTGGAAATTCAGTGCTCGCATGTTTAATGTGTGTTAAATGTATGTGTTTTATACGAATAGAAATTAATAAGTTAACGTGTGTAACAGGTAAACAAATCACCACGTTCAACTTGTAAATTGTACTTCTTAATCGTGGGCTTGTATTGGTTCATATAAAATGTAGGCCTATTCCCACTAAACACCGCTAATGCGTTTATTTCAATTCATACAAACCGATTATACTGCAAAGGGGTCTTAAAACTACCTTTGATGCTGGGTCAATCATTAGCACAGCAGTTGATTAGTCTGGATTACGAATGCCTGTAATGTTAGGCAAAATATGCTTCAGTAGATCTGGTAGGTGACACATTTAACTGTAGGTGACAATATCTATTCAGATGAACAAACTTGGCCACAATAATTATGAGTAAAATTAAACGTTAGAATGTAGTTGAAGGTTGATACAGCCAACACAGGTTGGACCATCCAACCAACGTTAGAATGTAACAATATGGCTAATGGTTAAAATTGTACTAATCGTTTGTGGACAATCTGTATACTTATTCTTGTATCGTCAGTTAATATTAAATCATTGGTACAACGATAAGTATACACGTATTTCTCAGTTCAAACGTGTTACAAATTAAACTTACCACTGAAGCCTGGGTGTTGTTATTTATTTTTCGACCAGCCGTAGTGATCAGAGATGCTACTGACACCGAACCCAATCTGTAAAATTTCATACCGAAATAACAATAAAAGAATTAATATTTGTTAAATAACCTTACCCCTTACAATTTGATTTATTTTTCGTATATAAATATATATTTATATTTCGTATCACAGCATAGTGGATACAACATTACTTCAAAATATGTAGGAAACATTTAAACATAAATCTCATTTATGTTAAGTATTCACTTTTCTTTCGAGTTTACTGGTTCGATGGATATAAAGGGATCGCCCGAGTTTCTAAGCTGTGGCCATGTTGTCAATATTTTCTTTTGTGATTAGTACTTATCTGGTTTTCAGATTATAAAAGAAATAGTTGGATTTGTTCAAGTGGAGGAATCTTAAACAAGCGAGCAAACGTCAATTTTGTTTGAGTATATAATTTTTAATTTTACACTACATTTCCTGTGCATGTTAATAAATAGTTTTTGGCTTTATTATTGAAACTAAACTGAAAATCTTAAACAATTTTACAGTAGGAATATCCAGACTTAAAAACTCAATACTTACTTTGATTGGAACTTGTTGATTCGCTGGGTAAAGTTTGACAAGAAGGCGAATGGATTTTTCTCAGCCAGATTTTCCAATGTGATTTGAATGTAATGTTTAAGTCGGGAATTCGCCTCAGTCATTGTGTCAAAGTATCTAAAAAAAGAGATGTGTCTGAATAAGTAAAGTGATGGTTAACCTAAATTAATAATTTATTATATAAACTGTTAGAAAGTTTAATCAGCAAAATTCTTGTATTGGTTAACATACTTTTGAAATTTTAAGCTTTTAAACTAAATGCTTTTGAAACCAATATTAACGTTTCATACTTAGCATTAGTCATTATAATTGGTCTTTACCTAATTTTTCTTATTTGGATTCTTCAGTTTTTTTATATTTTAAACACAGAAATAACCCACAACATATGATATTATATTTTATAATAATTTGATCCGTCAGCATAATAATTGTATTTTATTCTTAAAATATTGGTGAAGTTTTTATTTCAAATTTATATTCATTCCAATATTACCAGTTCACAATTTTCACAAATTTGTAAAATTGGTTTAACCGTGGGAAATAAATAAATAAACCTGTTCTTCTTGAAGATAATAATTGTAGTTTATTGATTAGGTAAATATTGTTTTATTGATAATGCAAAAAGCAAGTTAATTTACCTAAATCTTATTAACGAGTGTACTAATTAAAATTCAAGATGAAGTTAATATCTAAATTATTCCTTTTTTAAGTTTGAAAATAAATTGAATATTCAAAATGTATAAACCATGTTTTTCTTTATAGCATCCTTTTGAAACAGCAACAATTATAGCTTTCAGGGTTGTTATCTAACCTTTCTTCATCTCTATTGACGGTTATTTGTTTTTTAATGTAATCTACTCCACTAACGCGAATGTTTTTTTCAGACTGAATAGAGGGTACACTTATTTACTCTAGATCATAACGTTTTAAAAGTGATACCTAAACCTAAACATTACGCCACAATTAGTTGTAACTGCTTGTAAAGGCAGTTTGCACTCGTGTTACACATGCTATTTATGCTTAAATGCTACAGTTACTATAAATCATATAAATAATTAGTCTTTCAAACACTGTACAACACATTTTTAGGTTAGGTTAAATTCAAACATTCAGTGAAATGGGAAACGCTGCACCAGCTGATCGTAGTCGTATTATCTCTAAGTGTTGCCAACCTATTTCCAAGTACAGCGTACATGGATTACGTGCATAATAAAAGCACACTGCTTTGTGTTGTTTGGTTGGAATACTGGCGTGTGACAAAGTAAAAACTGTGCGACAAAGTAGAAAGTGTGCGGCAAAGTAAGTAAATGCAGCAATTAGCAGCTCTCTGTACTGTAACCACTCTTGTGCCAGACTTGTAGTTTTTTTCCAAGAGTCAATGCTGTGGTACATACAACGTGACATTTACTTTTCTTTACTAATTTTAAAATATGCTGAGACAGACTGAGCTGTTTTTTCATTGTTACCAAAATATGATTTTAATTAATTAATTTTATGTCAAATTGACACAGTATAGTATCTATCTAGTTATTAGATAATTTAGCCTTCGTTTGAGACCTAGCCAATGCTTCCAAAGCTATAGCATTTTAAAATAAGTATTTCAGAATGGTATTTATTGACTGGGATAACTTATTCCTGAAATAATATCAGCTTATTATGATGAATGAAAAGTTAGTATCGGTGTGTATCCTCAAAGTAGTATCAAACTGAGGTAAGAATGGACTATTAGATTATACCACAGACTAGGGAACAAAATGCACTAGGGAACAAACTTGTATTCCCTCGTCTGTGATTATACTTACTGGACCACGTCTGTGTAGTTAGACAGACAGCCAAGAGCTATAGATGCATATCGTCTGCTGTAGTAGTTGTATTTGGAGTCAGAGAGAATGCCCCACAAGGTTTGTGCCTTAAGAGTGGAATTGTATCTTGCTCCACAGCAAGCTATCCCGTCATATGTGCTACTGGGAATACTTGAAAAACGGAGCTTTTATGTAGTAATGAACAAAATATGTGTTAGTCATTTTATATATACTATAGGCTAATTTGTTATGCTTAAAGTGTCAAAATATACTTATAAAGTATCTAATGTATCTTGATGTGCATATTTTGACCTAACCAAGTTCACTTTCACCATCGAAATAGGTATAAATTGGCACCAACTTCTTGCGTTAGGACCTTTATTCCCAGACAATCAACACAAGAAACAAAGACGAAAACGCAATTAAATTATTTCATTAAACCTCTCTGTATGTTCTAAACAAAGAGGTCTGAGAAAAGAACACATACAAAGCATAAAATCGGAATAAAATGGATTCGACCAAATTACGATTAAACCCTGACTGAATTGCATTTTTATAAATCCCGTCCCTAATATTGACAATGTCTAAATTTATTGACTCAGCTTAATCAGTTAAGTATCTTCTAATTGTGACTGAGAAGTTTATACTAACCTGCTAGGGAAAGATCCTCTAAGAAGGTCGGTCAGGTTACCTATAGCGGAAGTTCGGTATCCTGTGATGTCATACTCACACATGTCGTCCAAGAACAGACCTTGTATTCTTGCCATCTCGAAGGTGTCATAAGAACTGTTTTGGAGAAATCTGTTCAGATTCAGAAAGTATCCGGCAGCAAAGTTCTGAAAATTATCAAAGGGGAGATTATTTAACATGTTTTACTATTCAAGTTGATAACTAGTTGTGAGGCTTTTAATGAATTCTATTCCTCCAAAAATATCTAATAGTTTGTATTCACATCTATATTACTAGAGGTTTATAGGTACAGACTACAATTTTATAAACAAGCCAATATTATGGAACACGTCAAAAACTTGTATTTTCATTCTTGTGGTAAAGCAGTTTTGTATAGAAAAGGGTATGTAAAAATTGGTCACTAGGAAAGCTTTGACGTTGCCTAAACTGAATAGAATAAGTTCCTAGACTGAACAAATATCGGTCGCTCTTCTCACTCTAATATGAAATGTTTCGAATATAAGTTTCTTCTTAATATGTTCCGTATTTCATATTAATTTTCGTGGTTGTTATATTAATTGCGTTTGGTTGTTTTAAAGCCACTCTCCCACAAGGCCCAGTTAAGTAGAGAGCTTTTTATTGAAATCAAATACGTTACTGTCACGCTTTGTGAAGACTTAGTTCCATCGATCTGCTATTTGGTTGGAACAAAATATATTGCAACGGGTTATTGAATAAAAGCTTGATCATCTTGAGAAACAGAAATATCATGGTCAATAAGATAAACTGATTTGATAAGGCATGGGTCGATATGCTTATACTATAATACCTTGTAGGATGTGTATTCACTTAGACCCATTAAATTGTCACCAATTTCTTTCAGGCCCCGCTGCACTGGAACCCAGTTCTTGTATTGGGTATTTCCTAAGTTTGCATTGGCCAGCCTGATGGTGATGCCGTAGTTGAGGGGGTTCGAACTGCTGAGAGCGAGGGCAAAAGCATCGTCTAATAGTTGTGACCGACCCATGATGAGGTTGTCTTTTGAGGAAAGGCTGGTGATGATGAGCTCCCAATTGCTGGTGTCATAATTACTTCTATAGTACCCTAGAAAGAAAGTCTTCATGTAGACTAATTAAAATTCGGCATGCTACATTTTATAGGTATTAAATATTTATTGAAATAGCACAGGAGAAACTCTCACAGGTATATTGTATTTTATATTCATTATTAAAATAATATTACCTCCAGAATTCATATTGGCTACAATCCAATCTGTGTTTTTGACATCGATAGAGGTTGTTATTCGGCTGTCGGAATCAACGTTGTTAGCCCAAATTTCCTGTCGAGGGTAGTTGTATCGAAGGTCTGACTTACTACTCACAGTAGTAGACAAGTAAAAGTTCGGCTGCAGCGTATCTTTGCATGTAGTATTGAATACAAAACAATACCCAGTCTGGAAATAAATTTAATTTTAGATTAAAGTTTTTTGTAAATTACTAAAATTACTAATAAAATAAACGTATAATATGTTTCTCGCTCGACGGCCTTGTTTTAAGTGTGAAAAATACACCTACTCATAGTATTTACTGTTGTTTCGTTTACTCCTGCATATAGGATTTTTTTTAAATCACAATTAAGAAAACAATAACTTTCAACGTTTTGAAGTTCTACAAATTGATAGTCGAGTGCTATTTATTTTTTTTATAATATTCCGTTACTGTTTGGTAAGTTTTTAACGAAACATTTTTAAAACATGTGGATTATCAATGACTGCTGAATTATAAACCTTTTTAGGAATTGTGACCAAATTATCAATTATTTACTATTATGATAATTTTTTATCGTCTTCGGTATTGTACTGACAAATAAAAAATTGCAGACCGAAAAATATTCGATACTATATATTTTCGATTGATTTAAATATTAGTTCAAGGTGTCAAAATGAATTTAACTGTTTTAATGAATTTAACTGTAATAGGTAAATATTTAACCTATTCACCTTCATAAATATGTTAAATGAAATGCTTATTTGTCATTTATGTGATCTGAGCAAGGTTTCCCGTCATTTTCAGACCTACTGCAGAAAACCTGATGGTGACAAGCTTTGCTGTAAACAAATATGGTTTACGAGTAACCAACCTACCTCTGGCAAGTTCTGACTCGCAAATTTATATACACTATAGTTTATAATTACACTATAATTACTTTAATTACTCTATAGTTTATATACACCATATTTATATACACTGTATACACATTTTATACACCCTAAAGATAGCAAAATGTAACCACGAATATGTTCTTGTAAATACCGAAATAAAAAAGACTTTGGGTCAAAGATTTCAAAACAGTATGGCTACTTTATGACTTTGGATTGTACTATGTAAAACGTAATCTTGCCTACGATAATTCAAATTTGAAATTGCCATTATCAAATTTAAAATTTAAATTTAGATTTAAAAAAGTATAGAATTAAGTACTCAATATCAAAATACTCATAAATCCTTGACTATAAAACCGTACGAGGGGTCATGTTTAAAACTGATAACTGTTTTGAACAAAGAATTATAACAATGAATAATTATTATTGAATTCTGGGTTTTCCCCCCAGTTCATTCAGAATAAACATTAATACAAACTAAACAGTTATCGTAAACATTTGCTGATCATTTTTAGATTCCTGATCAAAAAACAAAACAAAAACTGTACACAAAAGTTTATGACAACAGTTTAGTCTACTTTAACGTCCCATAAAACACATGATTCACACATCTCGGCGTACATTTGATACCTTTGTAATACCTCTTGTGATTTTTGTTGTAATTTGTTGGAATTTTTCACCAAAAATGTCTATGTTAAAAAACTCTTTTATTTAAAACTACGTTTGCTATAAATAAGAATTAAATTCTAGTACTGTCAATTTAAAATAAAATAACTATTATAACCTTAAACATATTAAGATTTTGTTTATGCAATATTGTTTAGGATTTATTTAGAAAATTAACTTTCCTTGTACTATTTTTTTCCAATTATAATAAAACATTTTGAGTGACAACCAATACATCGACTTTCTTTACAAAGCCTTACTTACAGTTGTGAAGTTCACGCTGCCTATGGCTTGGCTTGTATATTTATTGATCTTGACCGTTTCCAACGGGTAACTCGTGAAGCTGATCCAAGAATTAAGGGTATAAGTCAAGGACAGTCTTGCATTCGAAGACAAGAGGGGGTTGTTCCCAATAGCTTGAATAGCACTGATGAAATTTGCACTAGACACTGGTGTTTCCGAGCTGAAATGATGTTTAAGTATATTAGTGTTACAAATATATTTAGGTTGACTGGAAGGGTATCACATAATTTTAAAGAAAAATCAACCATAGGTAAAAATGTTATTAAAGGGTTTATAGTGGATATTTCCCAAAAAGATTATTTAATAGAAAAAATCGTTTATGAATTTCTGCGATATGGAATCTGCTGGAATATTACTCGGTCACTTGGCTCAGTCTGCGTGTAAACACTATCTAGCAGACAGGTCTATTGTGTGCTTATTCTCCATTTGTACTAACTATTGTTTTGTCTGATATTATTTTGGAGTCTTTGTATTTAATCTACAGTATTCAGCTCTCTGTGTGGTTTACCTTTTGTGATTTTCCACCTTAGGTTTATTTACTAACCTTGATCAGTTCTAAGCACTGATGCCTTAGATAAAGGTTGCTCTTGCACTTGCAATTGCTTTATCTTGCACTTGCAAGACAAAGGGATTCTAGATCTTGGAACATCAAAGAAAATTGGTTTTCACTGATCATGATGGATAAATTCCTCAATAATCCCATAAATAGCTTAAACTACTATCACCTATTATAAACTTCAAACAAAGAACACTGGGTGTTATTGGGTATGTTTAAGCATTTTGAGACCCTGTTTATTTGGAGTAAAATTTCGAATTTCCACTTTCCTTAGTCCTAGAAGATATGTGAAAAAGTGAGGTGGTGTTACAAAATAAGGTTATGATTTAAAAAAAAAATAATGAGTACTTTTCATTTTTTATTCTTGACTCATAAGATAAATGAATTGAAAGTCTAAAAAATAACGTGATTACAGATAAAAAAGGAATTATGATCTTCTTTTTCATAGACATATGCCATTGACTATTGGATACTGAATTAGACATCCCATCTATATGGACCAGCTGTAGCCAATTTTTTTGTTAAAAGAACATAGTTGTGTGAGCCAGTCACAGAGACTAAAACTCTATTTTCTACCTTAGTTTTTGTTGCTGGCCAAGTGGGTGGGTCATAACAGTTGCTATAGCTCACAATAAGTCATTCCATTAGTTTGTAATTGTTAAAAAAGATTGTGTATTCAACGGAAATCAGTAATTTAGATCAGCACAATCTGTTGGAGGCTCACATCAACTACGATGATTTTGGTAAAAAAAAATGCCTACAAATTCAACATGGGGATGGAATATCTAGTTGTATTAATAGTCAAAGCATATACTAAAATACAGGATTTTAATTAGTTTACACACGAAATGTTTTTTGGGAAACCATTTGAAAGCGTCAAGGGCTTAATCACCAAGCGCACTCCTACTGGTCACCAACCAAAATGGCCATTACATATATACATCATGTCCTTACTTTGGCTGGTCGCCGACCCACGTGTAGAGAGCGGTTTTTTCTAGAATACTTCTTACCCTGACAGCCTAGATTTGTTTAAGTGCATGGCTTATCCTGTTTGTTTCTATAGTACATATAAGCCTTGGATATCGTATATATAAATAGCATTTTCAATTTCTAACTGAAGTTACTTTCTCTTATTTTGTTATTTTCTGTATGAAGAGAGGCCTACTTTAAAAAAATATTAGACTTATGGTTTATTTGCTCTATTTTGTAAATTATCACGATAATTTTAAACCTGAATATGTACATTCTCTCTTTTATGTAGGTTTATGTTCGTAAAAGTACAAAATAATGTCTCTCTGACGGTCGTAATATAAACTTAATAGCAGCTGTAATAGCAGGTCGTTTAGTGTTTCTATACAAGATTTTATTTCTAAGTCTATTTCTTATCATGTTTGTTTCAATAGTAAACTAAGCCTCGGAGATAGTATAATATATAAATAACATTTTCAATTTCTAACTGAAGTTACTTTATCTTATTTTGTTCTTTTCTGTATGAAGAGAGGCCTACTTTTTGAAAACATTCGACTTATGGTTTATTTGCTCTATTTTGTAAGTTATCTCGATAATTTTAAACCTGAATATGTACATTGTACATTCTCTCTTTTATGTAAGTTTATGTTCGTAGAAAGTAGAAAATAATGTCTCTCTGACGGTCGTTTAGTGTTTCTATACAAGGTTTTATTTCTGAAATGTTTTTTCTTATAAATGTTTTATTATTTATATATTTTTGTTTATAAGATACCTTAAAAATTTCAGTTATCTTAAGTTGTAAACATTTATTAAAAGTACAATTAAGAAAATAGCATTTGTTAGGTAGTGCAATGGAACATTTTATTTTATACGTCACTCATACAATGTTTATTCATATGAGTAGTTAACAACAAAATAGATTTTTTTATACTTAATGTACATGGGTACAATAAAAATATCGTTATGGCTCGTGCCCAGTGAAGGTAGTATAGCTACAGCTGGTGCACAGTAGAGGTGAGCCGACATCACCAACCACAGATTTGATTAAAGGCTAGTTAAATATTACAAACGCAACATATTCTTACTTGGTGTTGAGAAAGGCTTTGATGGTGTCAAAGACAGTTCCTGCAGGTAGAGACTGGTCCAGCATGTTTAGAATTGCAGCTCCTGCAGGAAAAAATCACATATCCTTACTTTTGCCTGGATAAATAAATAATATTTCATTTCATTTCATTTCATTTCATCCTTAATATGTACATTGAACTCAGTTGTATTACCTTATACACAGCTTTTCAAACCTAATGTAGACATTATTAATTAACATAATTAAATTGAGCTTTTGAAAAGAAAAAGAAAATACCACACCCAAGAATAAGAACAAGAAAAAATAATATGTTTTTTGACGTTACATACAAATTACAATAGATAAAGTCAGATCAAATCCTATTTTCCATGGATTAGATATATAGTTTATTGATAGAAAAAAAAAATACGATTATGAAACATCTGTAGAATGTATAGAATCTTTTTACACTAAAGTTTATTCATAGAATAACAAGGTAAATAATGTGTACTTCATGTGATAGAAGAAAACATTACAATAGATTGAAATATTTACTACAGTTTTTAGCTAAAAAGTTATAATTTTTTGTAATTACTTTAGAAGCAAAATTTAACCATACCTTTCAGGCCTTTGAGAGGATCATCTACAAGAGCTTGGATGGATGATGACGAGTTATAAATGTCTGAGTCATCTTTGAGAGGTTTTGCACCAGGCTGAGCGTCCAGATAAAGGGCTTTTTGACGAGTGACGACTTCTAGGTCAGTTTTGAAGTCGAACGTGGGCAACACCTGTGTTGGTATACATGCAATGACTTAGAATGGAGCATGTCTTTATGTAGGAGTTGTAATTTTACTAAAATATCTAACTTCAATCACTAGTGTTAATCGCACCATAGAAGACCTAAAATTGGTCTAAGTTAAGATTAATTCAATTCGTTAGATAATCTTTTAAAATTATCACTATAATTTTTTACTAATTATCACAGCTTGTTAGTTTTAGTTTCGTTTGTGTCTACTACAATAGCGGATTTAATTTATTACCTAGGCCAAAATTTACAAATACACAAAACCAAACTTTGCTAAACAAATAAGCCATGTCTTGGATGTAAAATGTGTTCATGATCCTAAACTATTAAGTTGATACTTGCTGTGTTTAAGATGACGAACTCCAAGTACTTTCCAATAGCCTGGGAGACCCAGTAGTCGGCCCACTGAGCGGGGCGTGTACTGAACTCAGAATACTGCCTGATAAACTGATAGATTACTGGGACAACGGTGGATTTAAGCAATCCCTCTACTTGCGGGCTGGTATAGTCTTTCGCGTAGTTCTCCTCCCTTAAACAAATCAGAATTAAGGCTAATACATGTTGACATTATATGTTTGACTTCCTCCGAGATCGATTAAATTGTCAAGCAGAATAACGGGAGGAGGCAAATATTGACTCCGCATTTTCAATTCATTGCACTAAATCAATCTAAAAGAGAATGCAAAGTGCAGCAACAAGCGGCAATCGCACCTTGAGTTGGGTCATACAAGTTTTCTATTTGGGATGTTGGCGTCAATCAGAAAATACCAATCTTATTGACACAACCTCAAACCAATAGTGAAAATAAAGAGAATTGCTACATAAACAGTATGCCTGGTTCTATTAAGTGGGAGTTACACGGGTCAACCTGAGCTGAACAGTTGGAGTTGAATCAACTACAGTTTAATCTAAAGTTGATGATTGTGTTTACACCTAGCTACATAGTTGAAGTGAACTACTATAAAAAACTACTTTCAAAAACCATATCGGTAGATTGTTATGTTTTCCAATTATGTGTACAAGCTATTGCAGGAAGAATAGACCACGTGTTATCAAGAATTCTTAAAAATCCCTTAAACATTTTCAACAATTGACTGTTCAACAATCAACTTGAAACAAAAATATCAGACATTCTGTAAACTTGGGTTGATCAACTTTCTTTCAACTAGTGTTTACGCGCTTCAATTTCAACATTAAACTTGAAACAGGTTGCTCAACTCAAGTTGACCCTTGTAAACCCCGTTTTAGTTTTGGCGAATAATATTTCTGAACTTGTTCAGTTTCTATAGCATAGCATAGGATCTAGAAGATCTTTCGATGAAGTAAGTAGCAAATGCTATCTGAAATTTAGAGACTGACCATTCCAACGACATTCAATGTTTACATACTTAGGTTTGCAGTCTTGTAAAGCACAATTTTAAAGTTAAGATAGGTCATAAAGTCGATACGGGTATTTTGTATTATAAAAATTAATTTAGAGTGCATTTTCCTAGGAGATGATACATCAGTTTTGTCGTTCGGCTGAACTACCGAAACCCATTGTCACCATATTTAAGAATTAAAAAAGGTTAATATAGTTTATTTATTTTTAGAATAAAGTTAAAATTATCAAATGCTACTATATTATAATTTGGATATTTACTTCTTAATGCAAATTGATCACTCCTAGATTCTTCATTCTACAACTTAATTTTGATCATATTGCGACAAGATTATATTAAGCACCTTCATCTATATTTTGAAGAGTACGTTAAAGTTTCTTAAGCAACCTAAAATTTGCATAACCAATTAAGGTATTTTTTTAAAATAAATATTGAAAATTTAAACCTAAAACTTTTTGAATATCCTATATGTCATAGATTTTCTTTTACTACGATAAATATAACTTATGTTACCTGATGAAAATGACTCCATAGCTTGAGAAAGGTTCTTCCAGTCCAGGTACCATAACTATGTTGAGCTGACTGATTTTCAATTTGAAAGATAACGTGTATTGTACAACGTTGAATATATCTGATAGGAATTTGGCATTAGCAGAAAGGGTAGTCGTGTCAAGACCTTTCCTTGCCCAAAACGTAAGCGTCATACCAGCAACTGGATAGTTTGTTGTACTCATGTTCGTTGTTAGAAAAAATGCTAAATTGTTCGTTGAAGTGTTAAAGGAGTTGAAGAGAACCGTGGTAGTTCTGAAAATTAACACTGATTAGTCGGATTATAACAATTATATTATTTGTACAGTAGCAGACGTTAATAACATCATTATGTGCTATCATTTGTAAGGACATAACACCAAATTTTAAATGTCGATAAGTGGCAAGTGGAAAATATATTACTAGAAACATGAGATGTTCTCACACTCTCCTTGTTAATGGTAAATATCTTAAAAATATACATATGCTTAAATATTTTAGGGAAAGTAATTCACATGCTTTTATAAACGACAAAATAAAACATTATTTTTAATTTCCTTAAAAATAAGAAAGTAATTTCAATTTATTGACAGTGTATATGCTAACTATAGACTTTGTATTTAAATTATTGTAATCAGTCGTTTACTTCTTTATGACAATAGCTTTAGGCCAAACTTTATTATAAGTAAATTAAAAAAGGACCAGCTGCTACCAAGCTTTAGTACCTTGCACAAAACAAAGGAAATTTCACTTATAAATAATTCAAGTTGAGCAAAAAGCTTTGATATATGTAGAATTCTTATTAAATACTAACCCTTAGTTCTTAGTTAAGGAAAACCCCTACTATTGCAAAGAACATTCTTCAGAGTGTATTATACAGTGTAAATACAATTATTCATTACCCAGCTAACTGTCCTGCAGCAGATTTCTCCACAGCTACTGTCGCCCCAACACCCCATGTGTTAGGGTAGGTTAAATTGAGCTGAAAGAACCCAGGTAGCTGAGGTTCATCAAGACAAGGGAAAACTTCTCTGGCGAAACTTGGTCTTAAATTAGTCATGATAACGGCACTACAACAGAATATTAATGCTTGGTTTTAAAATCACTAAACCCATCATAAATAAAGTTTTAGAATCAATCGTTTGGATATTGTTTGTCAGTTTGCCCACAAACTGAGACTTTTGAACTCGATGTGGATAAGTGCCATCTGGTTTTGACCTAGACGAAACAAAAAAAAAATACATTTAAACTAAATTACATCCTCTAAACATATTTTTATTTTTTATTTGTTTCTTATTTCTGCTTAGGTTATTTGAAGTTGAGTTGTAATTTAAGTGACGTCCCGTATAGGGAATAAGCTATTATCTTAAGTCTCATGATAAAACCTGGGCACGAGACCGATTTACTTTTTCGTTTTGTATCCCTAGGAGCCAAATACGCTATGCCTTCTCATTCATACATATGTATATGTATCACGTAAACATATAAAAGTATAATGTGTCCGTTAGTGCGATAACTTAAGCAAAAATCATCCAATTTTGATGAAATTTCGTTCAAACGTGTAAACCAACGTTTATTCGAAAAAGTCCGCGAACCAGCATGAACGGAGTTTTATGGGATAAAACCGTGTTTTCTCATTTTTGACCCTCAAAACAGAATTTCTCAATTCTAAAACATGTTTAGAGCTTAAAAACAAATAATTTAGTATTTTGAAGCAGTTCCGTACGATTATTCAAATAAAATAAAAAATAATTTATTCCAGGAAAATATGGTTAACAGAAATTACAATTTAAAAAAAAACTGGATGATTCCATCCACATTTCTTAAAAAAACGTGTGTTATTTTGGTTTCAATCCTGTGCGTGAGGAACGAGATATAATCAGTCTACAGACTTAAAATCAAATTTTTCACCGTTATACTAATCTACATACGAATGCATATTTTACAAAGGAAGAAAACAATTTCACTAGGGAGCCACAGGAGATAACATTAACCCTATGAAAAGAGCTAAAAAGTTTGCTTTTTATGGTTTTTTTTTATCTTTCGATCAAACTTATTAATTTATTTTATACAGAGCTATTAAAATATAGTTCACTAAAACCTCACTTTACCAACCTCTGTCTAGTAGCAAACTTAATTCCTCGCTAAACCCAATGTTTTATAAAATTCGGGAATATATCTAACATGTTTGTTTTAGCAAATATCAAAGTGAAAACCCAATCAGGCAAATGTAAATTCGTCTAGTCTGTAGATTTGCTGTTAATGGGGTATTGTTTTTCAATAGCATTTTCATGTATTATATCTTTATATAGCCCAAAAATTAAATACTCACTTAATTTGGTTGTTTTCAATCGGATACTGTCTGTAGAACAATCCTTTATTGTCATCGTTTAGCTTGGTCAGAAAGGTCGCAGTTACGTTGTAGAATGTACCGGCAACAAAGTTTGTATCAGCCTTTATGTAGGTTATATTCCATTGTTGAGTGGTTGCGTTTACACTTTGACTCAAGTCGGTACTTGGAATGGTTGTTGTTGGGGTTGTTTCATCCGTATCTGCGTACGTTACGAACATGTCCATGTATGTTAGAGAAGGCCCCCAATTTAACAAGATGTTTTTCTAAAAACAAACGGATACTTAACAACTATTTGAATAACTAATGAACAAATAAACCTTAAATTTGTATGAAACTGAACTGTTTTGTCTATTGTGTCATAGCCACATTATCATACGAGACTAATAGACGCAACGGAGCGTTGGTCGTCAATTCTCGACAATATATGTGTGTGTTGTCGTGGCCATAGCATCTACTGGATCAATATCACTGTAACACTCACATGCCACTTGCAATCCTTGGGATAATTTGAAACAAAATATGCACGAACAGTTGTATATTACTACTAATGGTATAGGTACAACAACTAGGCCAAATATAATGTCACACTACAACGATCACTTACATCAACCATAATGCTAATGACTCAATATTATTCATCAAACTGAAAAGATTTAACTAGATACAAAGGCAATTTACGCTAAAGTCCCTGACAGATTCCAGATACATAATGGTGTAATGCCCTGTGCTCATGCGTATTGGACGTATTGGAAAACTCTTTAAAATTAATCCTTAGTTGACATTTTATTTATCCAAGCAATATTAACTTACCTTGATACAAACTTATAAAATGGGATTAATTATGTTTTAACATAATAAATAAGATTTGGGTGATATTGTTATTTTACAAAGATGGGATGACAAATCGTCAACTTGAGGTAATTACAGAAGTATACGAATGCATAAGAATCATAGCCTCACAAATGCTGTTAAGTTCGTTAATATGTTTCCTTTGTACATCAATGAATTATACAATTTTTCTAACCGAATGTAAAAATAATCAACAAATCGTCACAAGGTTGACTATCTTACAAGCAAAATTAAATACCATTCTTCCTTATCGTATTTATACAATATTAAATTATGTCATGGCAAAGAAGAGAAACTTACCGTATTAGTTGTGCACCGTAACCTAATGATAGCGATTCCATCAACATCTGCTGTTAAGTTTGAAGTTATCGTCAAAGTGAGATTGTATCCTAAGATCTGGAAGTTGTTCGGAAGGGCACACAAGGCACCGGGAAGAAGTAACACCCATAACAGCAAAAACTTATCCCTTTAAAAATAAAACAATAGTACATGAAGTAATAGAAATCTTCTTGTATAAATAATTTAGTTTTTACCTAAATATATTTATACTATAGTAATACGATTCTGTTAAATATGATGACGTTGATAGTAAATACCAAGGAAGGCTCCAATGGAATGAAAACTTCCATGAAGATAGTTGTTTTTTTGTTGTTTGACATTTAGAAGCGTTAACGTTTTTTATTTCTACTTACAATTTAATTGTTATTAAAGCACTAATTGGCCATTGCCTTTGTACTTTAAACTAGTCACAGATTAGTTTTAAATAAAAAGTTCATGTCAAAGTTAGTATTTAGGGTCTTCGGTCTTAAGTCATATTTCCGAAAACCTTAAAGATCCTTCTATGGACCTAAGTTTGCAATGAAGATCCAAAACATTCTACATGTGTATATTGATGAAAGTACTTGGTTTTTGTGTGTCTTAAAATGTTTGAGAATAATGTTGTTCTTAACCAGAAAAGAACAATATGTTTAAGAAAAAGTATTTATATTTAATAACTTATATTTACTTATATTTACAACTATTATTTTAATGAATCGCGCTATAATTATTTCCATCGTCTTTTATGCATTTAATACATCAGTTATTTATATTACGTTTAAAATTATAATTTTGATTTTCTGAAGATTACAATAACTAAAAAATAAGGAATATTTTCTGCAACTTTCATTCAACCGCCAAGAACATTTGGAGATAACGAAGCAAACAAAATCATAAAAAACAGTCAGGCCAAATTAGATCCTTAATAGAATCTATTTATATAGAATCAATTTATCACTTTTAAAGAATGTGCTTTGTGTTATTATTTCCAATATTTGTTTATATTTACCAAACATACATGCATTACAATTCCAAGTTTTCATTTACACAAAATTTGGCACTTCGATTATTTATATTTCTGGCAGTTAGGTATTCTATGGATCTTTCCTGTAGGTCCGATCGAATTATAAAATTTTATTTTATAAATCTTTTGTGAATACTGTCTCTAGGATGCAAAATAACCAACACAATTCAAACTCTAGTTTCCAAACAAAATAGTTTCATTTCCAATTATCTTTAAAGAGTTCCTCATTAGAAAACCCACTCTCACATTTTCTATTAATGAATTTAATGTTTTGAAGCGATTTGGTGTATAATATTTAATATCATATCCTAACCCATACTTAACTATAATGTATTCAAATGACCCTTGCCTCTGTACCTTCAAATTCCAAGTACAATGGTATTTTACTGTTTATAATTTCTTTATACTGTACTTCTAAACATTTATAACTTTTATTTATATTTTACTTAAGTATGAACAATAACAATCGCTTAATTATGGTTATGATAACTCATCTGATGAATAACTACAATATGTAAAAATTAATAAATTAAAGTCGTTGTTTATTAAATAATATAATAACGTTAGAAGTACGAATGTCATTTAATATTAATGCGAATTGGAAGTAAGAACGTATACTACTGATTGGATAAACAAAGATTGAGCAATCAATACTTGTGCTGGTAAATCTGATATTCACTGAGCGCAACTTTTGTAATCTTCTTATTTGCTGATGCAAACATTACATCAAGCTAAGCCTGAATATTTAGGCCTGATAAAATAATCGATTTTCAACTTACTGGATTAAAAGAAAACTCCGCCACTGACAACTTGAACAATATAATTACTCTGATTAGGTATTCTTCAAAATGTTCATGATACGATTTGATTTCAACAAGTTTCGGTAAGTGAGCTACTTGTTCTCTCTCTCATAAAAGGTAAACAAATTTAATTCCTTATTTTTAGTACAAGTATTTCTAGTGTAATTACATATTCTTATAACCTTCTTTCATTGTAGCAAATACCAAAATAACAATTTTTGCCAGTAGTTCTAAAATAGTTTTTAAAATATGATCTAATCCCCTTTTAGTCTCGTAATTCAAATTTAATTGTAATAAAAATCCACAAAATTTCTTGTGTAAAGAAAAACAGTTTAGTTGATGATATAATGTGAATTAAAATATACGAATAAAATATTTGGAGATTCAATCAGAATTATATTTATTGTTATACCAAAATCACACGATTTACAAGACACAGGTGTATAAAATAATTGCGAATAAAAATCTTTTATACATTTAAGAGGTAAGCCACTAAAATGTTAAATTGACATAAAATCTTTAAAATACAAAGAATACAAATTTTAATAATTTCTATAATGATATTTTAAAGGAAAACTATATATATTTTACTAGGAAAGTTCATTAATGTGCTATGTAATGCACTATATAAAATGCTTGTTGAGTGTGCAAAGATTATTTTAACTAAAATGATCTACAGTACACTGTGCCTAGACTTGAGTTATCAAAAACATTATCCTTATGTAATTCTAAGAGGTAAAATAATTTGAAAATAAACTTATTTTGGATATTTATTCTGTTTTTGACGTAGCTAATGCATTTTATGTTAATTTTACTGAATTAACGACTTATGACTTAAAGAAAGTAATTGTCTATTTAATAGGAAAAAACTGGTGATAAATAATTTATTTTTGTTAAATATTTGAACATTATTTTAATATAAGTCCAGCGTAGTATGAAAAATAAATTATCCTACTGATTATTGTACTATATAAAATACCCGTTGACTGTACAAAGTTATTTTCATTAACCGTAAAAATTAGATACTTACATTGCACTGGGTCTGGTGCGAGTGCGTCTGGATCCTACCCAATATTGATTATTTGATAACCGTGGCCTGGCGTTGATATGGGACTAGAAAGGCCGAATCTGCTCCACTTGAAACTTTCATTATATCTATGACTCAAATGGGCGAGGAGTCGATAAGACATTCCTCAGGTTACGATAATTATGGTTTTAACTTGAGTGTCATTTCGCCTGCGATACCAGGAATAACGATGGAATCTCCAAAACTTGAGAGTATAATTGAGAATTCAATTGAAGGTGTTCTTTACTAATCTAAGATAACAAATGTTGAAGGAACCTGTTGTGATTCTACAGTCAAGTTACTCTGCTTTTCCTCAGAGGTTTCAACCCTTAAGGTGAATAGAAAGTTATTGAAAACTCTTCATCGCTTGTGTTGAAAAGTCTAATAGACGGATATCAAAGAAAAATTTTTCAAAATAAAATTATATAATAATTACGGTCGCGTGGTGTGACTATATGACTCACCATCGGGAATTTCTATCTTCTTATTTGTATGCATAAGCATGATCCAAAGGTTAAACATGATGATCAAGGATGTTGAGAGCTACATTTTGTAGCTGAGGGTTAAAAATGTATCCCATAAACCATTTAAGTTGCATTGAATAAAGCTTTAGGCGTTTACGAAACGTGTATTGTATCCCTTATAGTGAGTGCATTGTGGTATCTGTACATTTCTAAAATTCTGTATACTCTCATGTACGGTGCATGAGATTTCTTGGATGTGCAAACTAATGTTCTACATTAAGCTAAACATAATTAGTTATATTGCGGATGAAAAAGCTTTCTTAAAAAGTCGAGAATATCTAGATATTTTGACTTTAAAATTTTTTTAAATAATATTGAAACTAAATATGTTTTGTGAAATGTAGGACAAACTAATCATTTTAGTATAAGACGTACACTAAACCTATAATCCTACATTTAACAAGTTCATTTCTCCACATATTAAAAACATGATAATTGAATTGCTTGAAGAAGATTACATCTTGCTACCTATTTGATGTTGCTCGGATGCAATATTAGCAACAGTTTTATCTTTTTGAGGTCAAAATAAAAAGATGTTGAGATTTGTAAGCTCCGTTCTTTCTTTTGACAAGTATTTGAGTAATGCGATAGTAGTTAATGTGATTATCCAATTTCACGATGTATAATTAGATATAAATGTGTTCTTTTTATTTCTTGGGGTTACACTGGTTTTATTTTTTTTTGCGTTTAAGCGAATTTACCAAATAGGGAATACGCTATTACAGTAGGTCTCATCGTAAGACCCAGGCCCGATTTAGATTTCGTTTTGAGGTCCCAAGAGGCCAAAAAAACACTCCTTAAAATACACATGTATGTCCGTTGGCGTGATAACTCGAGCAAATCCTAATTCCTTCTATCTAAGTCGAATCAGGTGTTTTAATTTGATCCGTAACACATATAGTATATTTCTGAATACATTGCGATATCACAAATAGTTTTAAAAGAACACTGCTTGTAAAGAGTTTAGCACAGCACTTCTCTCTAAAAGACCGTATCCAAATCTTGCAAATCCCAATAACTTTCCTGAGCGATAATGCCAAAGGAATTGATTTAACGACATCAAACATTCTGCTAGGTGAGGAGAACTGAACTGTGTCTGTATTAGACACCTCTTCACGAAAAGCCGTGTAACAGCTACCAAATATCATAGAAAAACACCGGTCGTTAGTAAAATATGCTTATTATTCCAAACTGTTTTCAAAATTTAAATTTTAAGCTATCAGGTCATTGAAGCCTGGTTATTAAGCACTTAAATTCTAAATTGAAATACATTATTAAATGCAATGCGCTATATAACTGCTCAGATAGCCAGGAATTGCTTCTTAGACGTTTCTTCTAACTCCCGCAAACTGTTGTGGGAAGGGAACCAATCAAGGGAATCAAGACCACAGGCCAAGATTGCCAATTTAGTATGCCATCGATTAGAGAAGGCTTGGGTCAGCAGGCTCAGCTCCCCAGATTGGCTTTTTATACTCACCACCATCTTGGAAATCTCGATCAACAGTTTAAGTGCCAACCCTTCTTTTATAGCAAATGAAATATATATCCTCTTGCTGGAGTTTCTTTAAAAACACGACATGCATTTTTGCTGGTGGGAACAGATACTGAAACAAGTTGAGTATTGATAAGTTGTAATTCAAGACTATGTTGTAAATATTTTGTTTATTACAAGCGTTTTTTTTTGTCATCAACGAAATAGGATTTTTGTGATTTCGTCCAATTTGAAAAAGTATTTTCTTGCTCATGTAAAGATACTTTTAGCACTGATGTAAATATAAACAACTGTACCTATGTAAATTCTTTAGTACGATACATATTACCAAAAGAATTCTTGAATCTACTATGGTTTACTCGCTTTATAGCTATGCACTTTATAAACTACGACACAACTAATATAACAGTATTTAATGACATCACTGGGTTAAATGTATAGGCTACAGAGAGTGCTCACAAATGATCCAATAAAAAAAAAATTAATAACGTTCTAAATGGGATTTTTAATCATTGAAATTGCTCATTTACATGTTTCATTTAAATAAGCCGGATGCAAAAGTCATTCAACTCCATTTCAATTGTGCTGAAAGCTTTGTGAACTTTTCATCTCTGATTAAGGCAACGGAATTGAAGGAACGGATTAATAATGCTAGAGAGCTATTCTAGACTGGTTTTAGTAAAATAAAAACATATGGAGACATACTTTATAAGAGGCCATTAAAAGAAAGGCTTAGTAGTTTACATTAATTCAACTATGACCAGGGTTCATACTTGTTACATTACCGTGACATGATTTAATTGTAAACATTTTTAATACGCACAGAGTGATAAATGGATAAACGATGTATCCGATATTACTACCAGCTACGATATGATTTTTCATAATATATCCTACTACTAATTACTAATGTTAATTACTAAAGACAAGTCGACTACTCTTTTAGTAGATTATCTTTACATTGCATAGAAAAATACAACATTGGGGTCCCACCAACAACATTCCCTTACTGAATCAAGCATCTATATATAATTATATAATACAGTTTTAAAAATCTTTGTATAACTAAATCTAGAGTTCTACTGGACTAATTTTATTAATTAATGTGTCGTTGAAAGCTTAATTTGTGTAGATCGGGAAATAATTATGAATGTTTCTTTTTGTTATGGTGCATGGTGAATATAAAAAACACACATTTTCATAAGAAATACATAGGTAACGGGGTTTTACACATTTCTTATGCAATTTTTGGATTTGTTCAGTATTTTCAGGAAATGTATGGTATAAACCTTTAGAAAATTCTATTCTTTTGCAAAATATTCCACCCACTTTGGTCAATTTCGCTACCGTTTAAAAGTTATTTGCAAATAAGCTAAGCTACCTCCAAAATTATAGTTGAAAGAAAATACTGAATTAGAGATATTTGTTAAAGTTTGTAACAAAACTTTGTTAAATCTAGACTTTTGCCGGACAGTTTTTGTTAATAATTGGGTCACTGGAAATTATAATTCATGTAAGTTTGAAAATAATAATGAAAGTTTGATTTTATTAAATATTTGTGGTGAAAGAAACAAGAATATATTAAAAAAGGTTTCTTTAAAATGTCTATTTCCGAGTTTCTATTCATAACCAACTTTAGGCTGCCTTTATTAAGTATTTTCAAGAAATTTTTAACAGAAATGTATGGGAAATTGTATTCTCTTTCAGAATATCACCTTATACTTCAGTCTATTTCCTCACCATTTAAAAGCTATTTGCAAAAAAGCTAAGCAACCTCCAAATTTATAGTTGTTAGAAAATGCTAATTAAAGATATTTTTGTTAAGCTTTGTACAACTAAATCTAGACTTTCACTGGACCGATTTTGTTAATCATTGGGTCACTGGAAAACCTAATTCGTTTAAATTTGCAAATAACTATGAACGTTTGATTTTCTTTTTAAATATTTGTGGTGAAAAGAATACACTAAAAACGGGGTTTTTAAGTTTCCTACAATAACTTACGGCAAAAATGTAAGAGCTGATTAGTATATTGTTATATAATTAGGGGTTCTTTGTTCACATGTTGTTGTACACAAGTTGCATTTGTGGTTAAAGAGTGTTCTGTATGTCATGTGTGTGACTCTAAAGTTGTGTGCTTAATATGTACAATTAATATTAGTGAGTAAAGTGGTATTTAATTTTATTAGATACCCTTGTATTTAACGACAATGGGCTTTTTTGCTAGTATTTAATATTTAAATTACAATCCGGCGCGCTTCCAAAAACCTTTTTAATGTATTAATACTTATGACATATTTTAATAATGGGATTTTATTTTCGTAGTAAATCAACTAAGTGAATTATATATTTTTGGCTGTGTTGGTTCCATTAGCGTACATATTGATTAATATATAAATAAATTTAGTACATCGTAGAAGGTAGAAATGTATTAGATTTCCATACCGTGTTAGTGTTTGTACATATTGCGGGTTGATTGTTCAGTAAGCCACCAACATCACGAATATAGAATACAAACACATACGGTTTGTACAGTTTAATTAGTAACATTTTAGATTCTGATTAACTTTTATAACCGTATGTTTTTAACCGTATCCCGAATGTCTCTTAGATATAGCTAAAATCGTTTAAAATCAAGATTTGTTGGACTAAAAGTAATTTTCGGATCGAAACTAAACTTGCAATTCTGTAGCGTAAACCGTAGTCACACCATGAAAACTCTCCTGCAAAGGAATTTTTATCATACGTTATCCTTTAGGAAAAACTAACAATTTAGTAAGAATTTCAATTTAATTAGTCTGGTTTGTAAATGACGGGGTATTCCCTCTACTCGATGAAATTACCAATTATTGATATCTCATCTGACTAAAACATCGATAAAGTGATAAGGCCCATGTAATCTATAGACGGGTGTGCCGGCTTTGTCAATTCCCAATTATATCTATTGCAACATGTATTACTAAAGGGGAGATTAAATGTTGGCAAGGTCATAAACTATTTACAAACCATTTAGACTGTCAATCATCCATTAACAAAACATTTTAATATATAATATAAATGCGTGTTTTATGATTAAAACTACCAAACGACGGAATCTATATGTTAATTTGAAACTGTTATTCTTTGTCTCCACTAATTTGAGAGAAAGGCTGGGCGTAGAAACTAGGTAGAGGTGTCTAAAGAAAGGTCTTGGTCTGTAAAAGAGCCATCAAAAGAGAAATGAGATAAATTTCTTTGGGCTCTGCCTCAGTAGTCTTTAAAATTCCCTCCCCAGATTTGTTTACATTACGACCATATGGATAATTTTACTCTACTTTTTAATGAAACAGCTGATAAGATTTTATAAGAATTTTCCTGAATCTGTCAAAACAATATTACATAGTTGTAAACGTATTAGTTTGCATGATTACGATATTTTTATTATGTACTAAGTTGTTGTGCAGTTAACAGTTTGTATTTAATTTACCCCGTTAGGACTTATTTCTCTATCTAGACCAATAACAACGAGTTTTACAGGGCTTGATGATGAATCGCAACGAGAAAGGTGAGAACATTTGAGGTAATTATGAACTTAGGCTAATCATGCAATTTTGACAGACTTTTGGACTCTTCAGCTAAATTAGGCAGTTTCAGGCGCTCTTTTTCTCTGGTACTATTGGGGCAAACGCTGTTTTGACGCCGAAATTCGTTTTAAGGTTATCAAACACGTTAACGGGATGACCAAAATGCTATTATTTTGTCAACTTTAGTTAGGTTATGTGGGTACTTTAACCTACAAAAGTGGGACACTGCCAATAACAGCTAACCGAATGGAAACCGACCTAAACTGAAATATACTAACATAACCAAACTTCTACTACGTTGGCAAGTTCCTTTGAAGTTATAAAAACCATGTAGATGGTTACGTTCTTTATGCAAATTCGTGACTGCATTAAGTCCTTTGAAAGTAGGTTGGACTAGGTAAAACCAATCTTCCAAATCTTAACTAACTTAAAAACCCTTAATACAAACCGAATTCGCATATCGATCGATCAATTTTACTCACATGCCTAAATATAACAATCTGAAACGGGAATCTCGGGATGAAAACCTCATTTCCCCCAAAAGTACCTACCATCACCTTATTTAGCTAAAGTATGCAGAATGTTGTAAACATCGCTTGAGAAGCTTAAGTTTATAAATACCAAATTTAATTTATAGCCAATCAAAGAAACTCAGAACGTCCAGCTCTCAACCGTCGACGTCAAGACAGCCAACTGAAATACATGGATTTGGATTGAGACATTCCGGTTATTGCTTTTGAACTAACAGATTCCCACGACGAAGTAGATGTTTATTGTGTTCCAATCGTGAATTATAACCCTATACCTCAAACTCCAAGTACTTTGACACGTTTCATTTCATTTATTTCCAACGGTAAACACAATCTATACAATAATAAATACATTTATGATACAGAAAATTCAGTCTTATAAGTAACAATAATACCAAGCAGATTAGAACTTGAATTTGAAAACAAAGGATATAACAAACAAGAAATCGCAATGTGAAACGAGAATAGAGATTAAGAGTAGAGATAATAGAGATGATAAAAATGTGAAATAACAACCAACAATAAAAATGAAACAACAACAATAATGAATAACAGTGAATATAAATATGGAACAGCAAAAAACAGCATAAACAGATAATAAGCAGCAATAGATGTAAAGTAACAATACCAAAAACAGTGTTCATTTTTTTGTGGCCCATTAGTGGAACCACCAAGGTAAATTGTTGCAACGAAACGTTAACGTAAATTGTTGCTATAACGTTGCAACGAAAGCCTTACCTACTGGAAAACGAGAGCGATCTAGAAAGCTTAACTTTTTCTATAGTATGAATGCTACAGGAAGCTGGATTGACGTTATTTAAACATAAAAGTTACAGTCAATTTTGACGGGTTTCACCTAGTTCTTTGATGGATTCAAATTTAAAGATCACTAAATACCTTTTGTAATTGAATACAGTAATTTTGATGAATCCACAAGCTTTCTTGCTCTGCGTGAATCAGAATGGAAAAGAGGCAAATGAAACTGCTATTTTTGCTATGTTCAAAATTTCAACTCCCACGATATCTTTAATCAGAAGCAGCATTGCATTTTATACTATCAATATTTTATTATGAAATTTAAAATGCTGTTTTTTCATGCACTTGTGTCAGAAGTGAATCATTTTAGCTACTTTTTAATTGATACCACTGAATTTGTTTGAATACCTGACAATTTGTCATTAAATTTTGTCCTTGTAAACATGTTTTACCATATAACATAAAATAGAGTTATTAAACAATTACAGATGACAACAGCATGTGGAACCGTATGTACCATACATTACCAATGTGAAACTGTTTATGTTAATTCGTTATTGAAAAGGTCTTTAAAATATTGGAAATAAACATATTACGGTACTTATAAAATATTTAAATAAACATACAGTACATCAACTCTAAAGTTTAAATTTGGGAAGGGAAAACAATTGAATACATAGCCTAACAAATATAAACTCACAATGAATTATTCAAAATACAGTATTGGACGAACAAATGAACAGGTACACTTTAAACCACCTGATATTTGGGGTGATAACAGGCACATTATTGATGTTCTGAAATTGTGATCTAATTGTTGTGTATGTTCTAATAACCTGTTAGAATCTTAAATAAAACTCTCCTTAGAAAACATTGTCAGCCTTTATTTGTAATAAGTAAGCCGATGACTGTGAAAGATTTGTATATTTGTTTGATTGCTCAATGTTAAGAAACACATTAACACTCATGTAGTTAGGTCTATCTTACACAATCACAAAAGAAAATAATTAACATTTTTTCGATGTACCATACTGCCGGTTAAGCATAAGTAATTACAGCTACCAAGTGGATTACAGCTTTTTAACACATTTCGTATCAACTCTAGAAAACTGGAGATATCCTTGACCTGAACATTACATTGTGAATTGTATCATACTGTTATCTCTGTAAAGCTAAATTATTGACTAGTAATTTGTTTGTAATTGCAGTTTTACTTAGCGAATCTTTTATCATGTAAATTATCTGATTTTCTTTAAAATCCGTTGTGACGATTTTAACTTAAGAGTAACACGTTATTTTTTTTTCAATGTCAGTATGATTTTAAAAATCTGTAACTTCCAAAGTATTTTGACCTTGTGTATTACATTTTGTAAAAATGTTTACTGCCAATACAGATTATGTTACTGATGCGAAAGAACATTTTACTTACGACCGTTTTTTAAAGTAGCCATTTCAGTCCAGTTCTTAGAATTGAAAAGTTTCACTTTACAGCTGTTTACTTTCATATCCGCATAGTTTCATTTCATATCCGCATAGTTTTCTCATATCCACACAGGTAACTGACCAATGAGGTTCAAGTATTGAGAGAAAAGAATTAAAATTGTAATGCTTCGAACGTCAACTAATCAGCTGATCAGCTGATCAGTTGACCAATTTAATTGTTGATCCGACTTGTTCATGTTGATACCCGCGTATTCTTAATTAAGATGGTGTAAGTCCAAAAATAAATGAAATATTTGCCGAATTGTACCTGATACAATATTATTTATGGTAAGAATGCTGCTAGCAATGTAATATTTAACGAAGTTTAACAAACACGTAATTACAGGAAATCAGCTGATTATACAACAAGTCGTTGCATCACTTTCAGTGGCAATGACAATACACGAAAACATAACCTCTCTAAAAAGTTATCATTAGTGATTGTTAGTAATTAAATCCAGCTTGATAGTAATTAAAAAACGGTCGTAGGTAAAGTTGTGTACGCAACTCGCGTTAAAGTCTTTACGACACTCGTAGAAGTTTTTAAGGCACTCGCCAAGGCTCGTACCTTAAATTTTCCACTCGTGTCGTAAAGACTCACTTAACGCAATCGTTGCGTAAACTACTATTACAATATAGCTTTGTGTTACAGTACGGAAAACTCAGAGAGCACAGAATAGAAATTCTATTTCTCCTTTTTGATTGGATAACCCTACAACACATTATCAAGACGACGTCTTCAATGGGTTATTATATAGCCATATTAGATTACCAAAAGACTTCTAAATCGAGTAAAACAAATCAGTTCCATCATAGCCTACTTAAATCCACGAGTAAATGTCGTCGTGGCTTGGCGACATGGAAGATTTCTAGTCACTATCGCAGCACCACGCACCGGATGTTTGCAAGACACGGAATGTGCTAACGCTGTGGTAAGCGTCTACAAAACACGTGTAGGTGCTCGAGCTCGACTCTGCGCTTCCTCAGTTTCAGAAATGCTCAAAGTGATCGTTATGCTTCAGCGCTAGCCGAGACTAAGACTCAGAACACAGCACACAAATTGAATTGTGAGACACGCTACTAATACACGCTGATTGGTCAATACATGTCACATGTTCCTTCCTCTGTGAAAGAAATGTCAGCGATGTAAATTCGAGGGTATTTAGCATTTTGAAAAGGTATTTTGGACAGTTAAGGGTATTTGTAAAGATTATACATTTTCAAACATAAAAATCGGTAATTTGAGTAAATACCGGATAATTTATAATGGATTACTTCTTTAATGTATTACGAGGGTTTCAGGGGCTTATGAAAGGCAAGGTATAAATGAACATAGTTATGGAAAACATGTATTCACAGGCTCACGACTTCGTACCCCATAGATTCTTTAATGAAATAAAATTATTAAGTATTCTGTAGGATTGGACCTGAGTGTGCGTCACCATCTTAAAAACTTATTCTATGGATGTTGCAGTTGCAGCAAAATTATGATTTAAGTATCTTTATTTTATAAAGTTATACAATAATATAGTAGATGATAGACACGTGTTGTAGTTATGCCATAGTTGTAGTTTATAACTTCTTTATCAGCATTGTATGTCAGCATTGTATGTCAGCATTGTACGTCTTATAACACTTAAAACATATTTTTACGCTTAAACTGTTACTCACAAGACGGTAAATATACAAAAAAGATGGTAAGTGGTGATCGATTTCGATTGGACAATCCAATCGTCATCAGACACAATAGGCGAATGACAATGATGATGATTGGAATGTCCAATCGAAATCGATCATTTTGTATATTTACCGTCCTGTGAGTAACAGTATAAGCGTAAATATATGTTTTAAGTGTTATAAGACGTATCTTTCATTTACTTTCCGTTGTAGTTTATGTAAACTTGTTAACGAGCCAAATTTGGCATAGTGTAAACAATATTTGGGCCATGAGGTAATATTTTGAAATCTTATCTACGCCGTCGACTAAACTTGTATAACGCTGATAACGTAACATATTTCAATGGTTTACAGCATGTGCACGTTTAAATAAACCAAACTGTTCTTTACACAAACTTTGTATAGTATGAACTGCGAGAGTTCTTTTACATGTATTTTAAAGTATTCTTTAGTTTTTCCATAAAATCAAGTTTGAAGCCACTAAATGGTTAACGTATAGTGGTTTAAAATGCATTGTTACTGTCCAAAACGATCCATTTTAGTTCGTAGTGACTACAGCTGTTTCGTGATACAACAGCTGTAGTCACTACGAACTACAAAGGACCGTTTTGGACAGTAACAAGGTATTTTAAACCACTATACGTTAATTCAGACGAACCAGAGGCCACACCATCATGACACTAAATGGTTGGCTAATTTCTTGGTGATTACGGCATTTACATGCAGACACATTTAACAAGAGGAATTCGATATTGTGTGAAAGGGTTAGTTGATGCATAAGTAATTATAATCAACGGGGCTAAAACAAATATTTTAATTTATCACTTAAATGAAAATTGTAAACCGTTTACAAGAGAAGCGCTAAGCCCTATACATATAATATTAGGATATCAAGTGAAATATCACTAGTGTGTAGAAACATCGCGTATATCATTTAAAGCAATTATGGCTCAAGTTCTGGAGACCAGAAGTTAAATTTGGGAGACTTGCATCTCCCCAACCTCATTTGTAATACAGACTAATGCCCCTCCTAATTAAACTGGACTTTGTAGCAGCAAGACGTGTTTTATGAATATTTTATATTGCTTCCAGTGAAATTTTGCCACTAATATACTTGGATTTGCTCGGGCGTACTATTCATCGGTGGTTTTAGGGCGTTGCGTTTCCCGAGCGCCGAGGTTGATGAGTACAGTATTCCCAGCGCCGAGGCAATAGGCCTAACTTACCAAAGGGTCTGCTCAGTGATGCAGAAGTGACGAGGGTTATTATCTTCTATTTTAAAATGTCATAAATTAGTTAAATCTGTACAGCAGTAAAGGTTAGGTTAAGTTAGGTTTGGCTAGGTTAGGTTAGGTTATCATTCAAAATTAAGTGCGAGCATCTCAAAAGTACGAGAGTCGGTAAGCTGACTTAAAATATTCATTGAATGTTAATTTAGAATTCTAAACATATCAGAATAAAATGTATGTAAATTTAACATCATTCTAGTGCTGATTGTCTACACTTGCCCAATTGGGCACACGCCTTTACCGCAGTTCGTTGCTTTTGTGAATTCCAATTCGGCTGTCAAACTGTCAGATTATGCCAAATAGCCTGCTCGGCGATGGGGAGACGTGGCGCTCGGGAGACGGAATCGTTTTAGGGTCCGTCCAAACATACAGATTCGCCAATCCCCTTCTTAACAACCCCGGACAGGTACAAAAAAAGGAATAACAGAGCTTTATAGCTGTGATGGTCCGGCCTATAAACACGTGTTTCTCAACATCATAGTAAAAATGATCCATAATAGTTAAGTAGGTAACATTAGTATCATGTAATTCTTTAATGTAGTTTGCAAGACATTTTTAAATTTAGGTTCCTAAGAAATATATAACGGAGCATGATATGCTTAATTTTCCTTTGCACAATCGTGTTTACGAGCGTGAACAACCATAAAAAGGCTAAACGAAATATTATAAACAGGGTTGTTGGGATTTTATACTATATTGATAGATCATTTACAAATAAAAATCCAAACTATATTTATACTTTAAAATTACTTTAGACCCTCAAAACATATTTTGGGTATCATGTGTAATGAATAATAATATTTCTTTCATAAAAACTGGTGAAATTTACGTGCCACACACCGTCCTTACACTAAGCATTGTATTGTTAAGCCATGTTTTTTTTTTCATGACAGTTATTTTTATCATAAGGTTAGCTAAAGGTAATAAACACCGTGTCAAGAAAATAGTGTATATTTAGTACGAAGAAAACAGTCAAACATCTACAAACACCTAAATATGCGTAAGAATACAAAATAAATTCCATATACTTTTTAAAGTGTTTGAAAAATATTAATTAGTAGTCTAATAATACCTGTCTTAACAAAAAAAAAGATACATTCCAATATAATGTAATATGTAAGGGACAACACTTAGTAGCTTAATTTGTGTTACTGCATGGAATCGGGCCAAACAGTTGCATGAAGCTTTTAAAGGCTTTCAAAAAATGGTCCAGTTTCTTTATTGAGGAGTAGGGGAATAAAATAAAATAGAATTTTTTTCACACCAATAAGGAAACAACATCTTGTTTTATAAATAAAATTAAATGTAGATTATTAGATTTGTTGTAGTAGTGTTGGGTAGTGGATCTTGGTTAAAATTTCGGAATTTAGATTGTCTTTCTTTATCTAACTTTAAAAGCCCCTTGTTGCTCTCCCCAAGCCTACTATCTTCACCAAACCTGTGTCCATCACTTCAACAGAAAGTGCAAGTCTACAACTGTATGGAAAATCGGAAACTATTGTACTTGTATTTAAAAAAAAGTCCTTCTCTTGAAAACTGACCCCAGGCTCCCTCATATTACACGAAACCAACTCCACAATTACAACCTGGGCTCTGCAAGGAATGTGGATGTCCCGAGGTGTAGGCTATCAAAGACCAAGGACTGCTTTCCAGTGTTAGCACACAAGCTCTACAATAGACTGCCCCTTCACATTAAAGAACTCCTTCTTGAACCTTTTAAAGTCAAACTAAAACAATGGCTGAGTAGGAAGTGTTTTTATTCCATTGATGAATACTTTACTACTGCAATGGACTTTTGAGTATGAATCCGGCCGTCATGGAGTGTAAATATTGTAAATATTAGTTTATTTAATTTTTAAAAGTAAACTTTATCTGACAAGATCAAACCAATAATCTGGTCAACGATCGCCAGTTGCTAATGGTAATGTCAATGGTTTATGGTACGGGATGATTAAACTTCGGTGCTGGTGGTCCGCAAGGAGAGGATCCTCTGACGTGGCAATGACAGCCAAGAAAGAGCTGGGTGACAGCAAGAACCTCCCAAGAAACATGCCGATCACTGCCGCGTTTACACCAAAGTTGACAACCAAAAGTTGACAACTAAAAGTTTACAACTAAATGTTGCTCCTCACTAATTTAGAGCAACTAGTGGAAAACTTGTTGCCAAAGAATAGGCGCGAAATGATCAGTACAGTTAAACAGTGTCAAGGATGTCGTCGGACGAAGAAGACGCAATAATTCCAAAACAGAAAATAATGTTTACTTTAGTTACATTATTATTAAGTAACAATAACTTTTGAACCGTAATTTTACAGGAATGGGAGTTATACTATTTTGTTCATAGTTTAAAGGGTGGCTACAACATACTAAATCTTTATTAAAGTCGGTTCGGCCATTTCCGAAAAAATCTAATGTTCCGTCTTTTTATGGAAAGATCACCATTAAAAATCCAAATTTCAAAAAAATTCAAAAATACCTGGAGATATTATGGATTAGTACATACATACAAATTTTAATCAAAATCAGACCACAGGCGTGGTCTATAGCTCTATACACATCCAGAGTTATTATGCCTAGTTAAGATATTTAAATATAAAGATAGTTGACATTTACCCTATTATAATAATTAAAATAATTCAATAATACACGTTTACAATATGTGTACAATATGGGAGGGGGAATAGTTCTCCACTAGTTTTCAACAAGTTGCTTGCGCAAAGGTAGCAACTAGTCTTCAACTTTTTGTTGTCAACTTTCTTTGATCTTACCGACTCTCCACAGGAAACAAAAATTTAGTGGAAAACTTGTTGCTCCACTAGTTGACGACAGAAAAAGTCGCTGCATTTTATAGAAAAAGCAACAAGTTTCCGAAACTAGTCGAAAACCTGGTTGTCAACTTTGGTGTAAACGCGGCTTGAGGTCGATGGCAAGGAGCTCCGGATTACTCTAGAATGGTGGAGTCCGACAGTAGAAAGCGGAGCTAAAGTTGGCAAGAGAAGTATAAATGTCCCGTGTCGTAAATACAATGTATATATAACTGTTTCTATTTATTTGCTCAAATGTATAAATGCTTAAGATAATTATTGGAAATGGGTTTCTCTTTAATAAATGCAAGCTAATTACAATATATGACCTTGTAATTTCAGTTTGTGAATGGGGTTAAGTTAATTTCCTTCTCGTATTCTGAATAACTAATTTAACAATATATTATAAGAGTTCATGTGTTCGGGGTAAAACATATTTAGTACGTGAAGTTTTTTTATTGTAATTATGTTGTAAAGTTGATGTATAAAAGAGGAACAACAGTATACAAACCATTGTATGTGAACATTGACCCAAGTGTGTCTTACTAGTGAAGGAAAGAATTCTTTTAAATCCATGGGTTAGTATTGTCCATCTATGATTTATCCTTCTAAACTTGGTGTCCTAATATGATTTATCGTTGTTTAAGTGACGAGCAGTTGGAGCGAGAGTGGAGGTGACATGTGATCGAGATTCAGAGCCTAGTCCGCACAGCTGAGAACCCATGGACAGGGTCAAGTTCAAGGTGGAGCCTCCGTAGCAGTAAACTGCGACAGCGATGCTATTCGTTGTCATACGCCAGGACCACGTGGGGTAATCAATATCCAAAGTTGTGAGTTACTTCAGTGTGTCAAAAAAAGATTACTGACTAAAAAAAAGCTAGTTGTTTCATAAAAAAAAACTGTGTAAATGTCTAGGCTAGATAAGTGAATAATTAAAAATGATTATTAGGGCAATTATAAATTAATTACTTGTGTAATAGAATAATAAACTATACTGTGTACGTAAAATAATGAGTATGAATGTGGTGGCCACCCGTGCGTGTGTTATTTTTTATGAAAATATATATTATTGACATCTCGTTTTGGAATTATAAGTGTCTCCAAACAGAGGACAAAAATGTTCATAAGGGTTATTTAATACGTGTACGATTATGTAATAATTAGCTCAGAATATCGTGAAAGTAAGAATAATAATATGTATACTTTCACTCCTCATATACAGTTAAATTAACCAAAACATGTTAATTTGACGTGGTATGACCATCATGTACAGTGGAATTTTTAAATTGCTGCGTCAACAAAACTTTTTTTGTTCCGTTAATGTATGGTTCTAAATGTTAAGATAAGTAATGTATTAACTATAGAAAACTGAGGGTTAATACTGATTATGTACAGAGGATCGAGTGTTTAATTAATTATTCACATTTAAATATAGGTTATGAACAAGTAGGTGTATCGTACAATGTTTTATTTTAGCTAATATAAATAGTTTCAATTACTTTTATGATTCTTTCGCTTTGCTTTAAATGATCTATGGATTTAGGGTGTGTTAATGATCGTTGATTGCTCGGACAATGTGATGACTAATGTTTTGTAGAATGAGAAAGCAATCTCTATCTTAATTGATTAAAATGTAAAAGGTTGCGATTGGACTTAATGGTAAGCCCTCAAGGGACGGGTTCATAGGATGTCATACCCTCGACACGCTCGTGTGCCGCGGTGTCAGCACATTCTCGCACGTAGGCCGCGATGCTTCTGTCGATGTTTGCGCGCACATGTGTACTGTTTATATCAATGTGTTACAAGTAAACACAGAATGCCGTCTGTTAGAATTAGGTACTTGTAATTTAGGTAGAGCTGAAGCGGATGCTTCTTCAGGCCTCCGCGGCGTTGTAGTTGGAATACAGTTTTCCTGCACCTCGCTCGCGCCTGCGTTGGTTTTTTAGTGTTTTAAGAGTTAAAGATATAGAAATGTTGCATTAATTCAGATTGCTGAGCATTGCATTCCTTTCCATTAATGTCACTTTCAATCAACTTATAGATATCGTCAAACTGTTGTTTGTACACAAAAATATTCTCTAAAAGACCGGTCTGGTAGTTTAATAGTTAAAAAATACTCTCAATGGCTTAATATTTTTTTCGTGTACTTGAATCACATTTCCCAAAACAGTTTTTAATTTTTTTTTTGATAGCGAATAGAGTAAAACTAAATTTTAAACTTACTTGCAGAAATAACAAAGGTTCAAAATATCTTCCTCCTACTCGCGACAGAAGGGCCAAAGCTAGGAAACCTCTGTCCCACCTCGCTTCAATGTGCGGTGACACGAAAAAGTCTTCGCTCCCGCCTGCACCTAGCCTGCATCTCGCCTCGCTCCAATGTGCGGGAAATAACGGTGAAATATAGTACTGGGACAATTTATCAATTTGTGTTTGTCTAGTTGACTGGACATTCGAGTCCAAAATGTTGTTAAGTTGTTAGAAAATATTTAGCACAAAGTAATATGTTCATTAGCACAATGTAATATGTTCATAACGTATTACGGTTTAATGATGTTAATGTTAATACCAGGACATTGCATACTGTAGCATTTACTTGCAAAAGTAAGGTTAAAAAAATCAGTGATGTCAAATATTGTTGAATATAAGAATGTTTTATAATGTAACGTCCTTGTTGCAACATAGGGTTTCCATGAGAAGTAGTTTTGTTAGTTAGGGAAACCAGGTATATACGCCTATGGTTGGATTAACTATGTAATAGCTGTCTTAATAAAAAATACCCCGCCGCAGCAAACCTGCAGACTAAGCGAATTTCCATTTGACTGATTGGATTTACACTGAAATGTCTACTTAAAAATATAACATTTATTCCCGATTTAAATAGAATTAGTTTAAAAAGTACTAAGGTTTGCTGCATCAGGGAGGGTAAAACTGTTTTTTTAATGTAAATAGTTAGTAAAAAATAAAAACATTTTCCAAATTTGATCAAAATATGTTCATAAACAAGCAAACTACAACAGTTTACTTATTCTCCATAAGAATAACATGGGAATTTTAAATTTATAATTTTTTTAAATTTTCTCCGTAACCATTAGGCGCATAATAACGCTTCAATATACTAAATTATTTGTTTTTTTAAGCTCTACAAAATGGTTTAGAAAGAAATTGCAAAATTTTATGTTTTTTGAGTCAAAAATGGGAAAAACCTATTTTTACCCCATAAAACCCCCCATAAACCCCCGTTCCCATGGTCCGATCATGCTGGATCGCGAACTCGTTCGAATAAACGTAGGTTTACACGTTTGTACCAAATTTCATCAAAATCGGATCATTTTTGCTCGAGTTATCGTGCTAACGGACACACATATATATATATATATATATATATATATATATATGAATTAGAACGAATGGTATTTTTGGCCTCTAGGGACCTCAAAACGAAAAAAAAATCGGTCCCGCATCCAGGTCTTACCATGAGTACTACGGTAATAGCTTATTCCCTATATGGGAAATTCGCTAAAAGATCTTGATTTACAATTTTAAGTGAAGTTGACATTGTTTGCGAGCTAGAACGTAGAGCTTAACGTAGGCGAGGCAACGAGACCGGCGTACCGGATGTAGGCGTAGAATGCGCTGAGCTAGCGGCGGGAATCACGTTACCAACTCGCAAGTGCGACATAGATGTACACCAAGGCGACTTGGTTAATAATGTAATGTGTATCTAAACCTTTTGCATTCAACTACATTTAGCTATGAATTGACTACTAGAATCAGGCAAACCAGGAAAAAACATAAAACTTTATCATTCTTTTTATCACCAATGGAGAAGTTGGCAGTAGATACAAAGTCTGACCTCTCTATAGGAGACTTGGTTTTTGCAAAAATCAAAAGCTTTCCGAACTGGCCAGCAGTGATTGAATCCATAAGCCTGGAAGGAAAACACAATAAACCATAATACAGCATAAACGTTTTTGGAGACTACACAACAATAGTAGTTAATAGAAGTGCTCTAAGTTCCTACGGTGAGCACAAGGCTATATGCGGGATACCAAAAAAAGATAGTTGTTAAAAACAGAAAATTCAATGAAGCCCTTAATAGTGCAGTAAAAATAAGAGAAAAATTCCATAAACCTAAAAAAAATTAGCACAACCGGGGAATTTGGTACAGATGTTGGGTGTACCTTCCTTTCGAACATACTAAAAGTCCCCTAAAATTGAAGCTGTGCTACGGCCGTCATATTGGAAAATGGCGGTAAATTTCTGTATTTTTCGCTATAGTGACTTTATTATTAGAGATACAGGAAAAAGCTAAATTTACAACATGTAGTCCATCTAAAAATACACATTTTTTGTTTTTATCATCTTTCTCTAAACCCAACGGTTTTTGAGCTATTTTTGATTAAGTATATTTAGTTTTTTCTATTTATCAAAAATAGGTTAAACACATGGAAATTGACGGTTACTTTCAAGGTTTAGGATAATTCATCCCATTTAGTTAAATAGTGTGATACTATAAAATCTTTAAATTTAACTTTTAACTTTATCTTATGGGTAAAACAACTCCGCCACAGCAAACCTGCAGACTCAGCAATTTTCCATTTGTTTGGAAGTTTTATTAAATATATATAAAAAAAATTAGGTTCAACAGGTAACTAGGTTTGCTGCTACTGGTAGGTTATTATAGTGTGTTTTTTAGTAAAATATCAATGACTTAGTATCAAATAACTAATTTTCCAAGTTTGATCATAATAAAACTATAAGCAAGCAAACTACAACAGTTAACGTATTCATAAGAATAGCATGGGAGTTTTAAATTTACGATTTACAGATTTGAATATACAAATTTTGGTTGTGTTTACTAAAAAGATGGCGATTATTTGTCACGATTCGAATATTAACCGAAGGGGTTTTCAAAAGGAGATGGAGCAAATAATTTAAGTAATATTAATTCGTACCAAGTATCGGAAATATTAATTGCAGTGAGGTAATGAACCATATTTTGTAAAGTACGCAATAGTCGTATTAATATTTTATACTCATTTTTTACCAATTACAGACTTTACAGACTTTAATAATAGTGAGAATGCCAAACCGATCATGTATGCTGATGATACATCATTGATTATTAAGAATGATACAAGTCATGGACTGTACTCAGAGATCACTGAACTAACCAATAAAGCAACAACGTACTGTCTTCAAAATGACTTAGCAATAAATCCAAAAAAAACTACGCAAATAAATTTCAGCAGAAGACAGCTACAGTCAACTGTAGCTTCAAATATCACCGTCAATGAACAGTCCAAACTACTAGATAAGACCATCGATGCTAAACTCTCTTAGACAGAACATGTATATAGCCTGTGCAAACAAATAGGATCAGGAATTTATGTAATGCGTAGAATTAAATGGATAAGAGGACAGGAAGCAACTAAGACTGCATAATATGCCTTAGTAGAGTCCCACATAAGATATGAATTAGTGGTCTGGGGTGGAACCACGGATCAGTACCTTACAAGAATACTGCAACTTTAGAGAAAAGCTATAAGAACACTAGCTGATCTCAGCCCTAAAGAAAGCTGCAGGGACACTTATAAATCACAAACAATCATGACTGTGATATCACTATACATCCTTGCAGTTAGCATACTGAACAGAGTGAGCTTACAACAGGAAAAGATTCTCACTCTCACAACACTCGAAGAGCTATAGACTACCTTTTCCCAGCTCACCATACAACTCAATAGAGCAGGAAGCCTCTGAGAAACACTATCTAAATAAAGACCTTTTTATTTATTTATTTATTATTACCATCCATGCCAACAATGGGACCTCCGTAGACTAGAGGGGAGTGGCATTTGATGCGATTCATAGAACAAAAATACAAGACGAAGATCGGTTTGTAAAAGTATGTTTACCAAATATACATAAATAAGATGTATGCGCTTTTAAAATTGAAAAAAAATATATATGAGAAATATTTGTCTCAATAACTGAGTTATAGATAAACCACTCACACTTCAATTTTTCCAACAAGCTTGTTAAATTATTTTTAGAACTGTGAAAACGAATCCAATCTATAAAAGAGGCACTTTATAATGCACTTTTTGATGATATATTTTTTAATAAAGTAAGTAGAGTTTTACATGTAACAGTATCCCTTTGTGCTTATTTGTTTCTCATGTAAGTAAACTCACCCTGCTCTAGCACTTAGAAATATCTGTTTCATACCAGGCACGAGGCTTTGTTTTAACAAAGTCAATAGAGCTTTCCTGTTTTAAAAAAGTACTGCATGTGATTAACATGTCAGGTTTTTGTAAAATTATATAATACACAATAAATGTTTGTGAAATTTAAATAAATTATCAAAATCACAATAGATATACGGAGTGAGTCACGTTAAGTGTCTACTTATTGATTTTAGACAAACCATTGATTCCACTATAATGAAATGGAAACATTTTTGACTAATACAACCCAAGGAATAGCTTTAAAATATTTAAATGTTTTTTTTTTCAAATACAGAAAGTACCAAAACCAGAGGTTCACCTGTTCAAACAACACAATTGTCAAATACAAACACATGTCACATTATACATTACTTGAAAGCTCTCTACAAACAATTTGGTGGTATCAGAATTTGACTACTTTTATATACTTTTAAAATGGTACTTTTAAAATGGCTCTTTATGTGAAATGTTTGGTACTATTATTTTTAAATACCCTACATCTGTTTGAAAAATACATGTATCTTTACTCTGATTAGAATTTTGGATTCATTTTACGTCATGCAATATTACAATAATATATCACACAGAAAATAATTCTTTTTCAAAAATATTTAAGTAGTCAAACCCAAAAATTTCAAGTAGCATCATAATATGTCAACCAGAATATTATTTTAAACGTTTTGTAATTCCAAGCACCTTTTTTATTCAAACCTTATACGTAACTCTTTTAGTTTTTGTGCTACGAACTATAATAATGTTTCCCCAAACAAAACACACGTGGTTGTTAAACATAATGTGTCACAATGTCCTGAGAGATGTCAACGGCTCTGCAATCAATTAACATTTGTGTGTATGGGGAAACCATGTTTATTTTAGCCATGATGTTTTAGCTTTTTATTACAAGAGGACTTTGCACATTTTTAGTTCAAAGACGGCTGTTACCCGTATAGCAATATATTGCCTCTTTTAGTAGTAAAATCACACAATTCTGATGTTTTGTTTTTGATTGATTGATTCCAACCACGGGGGACATCTTGGTGCTGATAAAATGTTAGGCTCCTGATCAAATGTAAAGGGACTACTGTGGTGAAATTTTAAATTATGGTCAGTGATTAAAATTCAGCTACCCAAACGTCCCACCATCAAGGAAGAAACTTTTAGTCACCTTGTATCATAGTTTTCATACTATATTTGACATTTCATTGCATTATAAAAGATTCTATAGTTTGGTTAGACAACTTTAGGTACTTAATTTTTACACATATGAATATTGTTATGTTGTTATATCTGAAGATGTGCGTTTAGTAATTGCAAAGTTATAATGTTAATACAGCGTATTTAAGATCAATAACAATCCAACAATCAACCTTTTATTCATGTCAACACAATAATGACATTAACAGATTATTTATCTTTACCTATTACTCTTTGCCAAACAAATTACAAAGAAACCAAACATATGAATTTGATGAGAGCTTACGTGTGTTTCCATGCAGATTAAAATGCAATCCCGTATCATGCAAATCGGAGCAGTGACTATTCTTACTCCTTTTCCCTCGTACCTCGGGCTATCACTTCTATATCTCTAATTTATTTATCATCACACAAAAAGCAAAACATATTGCGTCTTGAAATTATAAACTAACAATTTATCTGAATGTTAATGCTATAGTATCGAATGAAAACTGCATTATTTTATAAGAAGTACTTAATACAAGTTTGAGAATGTTGAACGAAGTGGAATTAGTTGAGTGGTAAGTGAAATCTTAGGTTGATCATTATGCCTATAGCAGTTTACGCAACCATCGCGTAAGAACACGAGTAGAAAATTTAAGGTACGAGGCTGCGAGTGTCTTTAAGGCTAATTACGCGAGTTGCGTACACTACTTTACTAACGACAGTTTCTTAATTACTAAAACTACTACTCATAACTTACAAGAGTGGTTGTGTTTATGTTTATAACCTCTCATAGCCACTGATTTGATGCAACGACTTATTGTTCCAACCACTGACTTATTGCTTAATCAATTAAATTGGTCCTAACAGCTGATGAGTTTACATTCAAAGTTTTACAATTTTACTTATTTTCTCTCAATCCCTGATTCTCATTGGTCTGTTACTCTTTTTGTAAAGTAAAACAACAATGCTGTTAAGAGAATCTTTTCAATTCTAAGAACTGGACAGAAACGGTTAGTTAAAAAAAAACTGTCGAAAGTAAAAATAATTAAATGTATTATTTATTAACACTTGATTTATTGTTTCACATAATCTGAAGCTGATACCTAAAACCTAAAACATTATAACATTAGATGGAGAGATGTTAAGGTTATACTTTAAGGTTGGTAGGACTTGTCCTACACGAATGCAAGCAAGTTTTAGTGTTACTCAGTTTTTCCGGTTATTGTTGGTAGTATTTTCTTGTATTATTTACACATTTAAATTACCATAGCAAACAAATTAATATTGCAGAGCGTTCCATTCGGTGTTTCTCTGTTGACTTTCTTCCGGTGGGCATCCAGCAATTTGCTCCTCAGCCAAGTCTTGTTCACAATTTAACAATCGATACGTGACATAATATCGTCAATGGATGAAGTTCGCGCATGCGCATTATGGCACCAGGCTGAACACATTAAGAAGAAACTTTACATGCAGGCTACTTTCCCAAGCCATTTTTCCGCACGGTTCAGTGCGACAAGGCGACTTCAAAATACAGAGGCAACCCGCATTTCATACCTGCAGTGACTTAGAGTAATCTAACCAGAAGGCTTTGCATCTGAGAAGATAATTATTAAATACCTCTTACCACTCAAAATAATATTGTTACTAGGATTTTATATTTACATTATTTATATTCATAGGTGGTACATTATTACACCCTATTATATATATTCAAAGAATCTGGTGAAGTGGCTTTAAAATCTACCGAATATCAAAATATTGTACAGACCGACATTGCTTTATAATTCCGTTATAGACGTTGATAATCTTATGCTTATTATGACTGAGCTAGTAAAATCTATAGGCTTATCAGGGCCGAATTTCACGTTTTGGCGCCCCTAGGACCAATAATGTTTATGTTTGCCTATATGTCAATATTGCTTAAACACCATCCCACAATGCAATTTTATAATTGCAAGCTCTTTGAAGAGTTTACTTGGTTCTCGCCTTGACAAAATGACGTCTTTAATCTCGTTTAGCAGTTTTATGTATCAAATAGTGAGCTCACGTTTGTGTGACTGAAACAAAACTATCTAACCCGCTGAGCATTCCTGCAACAAAGCTTGGCCAGTGCTGCCGTAGTTGCTTAAAATTTCAGGCCCAAACTTAAACTCCATACAGTACGTGATACCATAGATTAAACACCCCCATTAGTATTTGGGATGAAACATATGATCCTTTGAAAATGTTAAGAAATGCATCTCATCAACTCCAGTTCTTAAATATTTTGATGTGAAGGAGCCAGTAACTATTCAATGTGATGCCAGTAGTACCGGTCTTGGTGCAGCGATATTGCAGTTAGGTCAGCCCATTGCATTTGCACCTCGGACATTATCAACTGTAGAAAGAATATATGCTCCGATTGAGAAGGAATGCTTAGCTATTCTCTTTGCTTGTAGAGGATTTCAATGTTACATCAATGGGAAAAAGATGTAACCATTCAAACTGACCATCGCCCTAACATCAAAACATTTGGATTACTTGACGAGGTAATTATACCACAATATTATAGTCATTGAACAATGCTCAGCCTGTTTACTTAATTCTCCAAATCAACCACATATACCAATGCAAACACATGAAGTACCTGATCTACACTAGTAGCGTGTAGCAATGGACATTTTCACGCTAAGAATTAATACCCCCGCCGCAGCAATCCTGCAGACTAAGCGAATTTCCATTTGCCTGGTTGGATTTACACTAAAATGCCTCCTTACATATATCTGTCTGCTGCAACAGGGAGGGTAAACAGTTTTTTTTGTTGTTTTGTAAAATGTTAATAGTTTAGTAAAAATTTAATGTATTTTCCAAATTCCATCAAAATATGTTCATAAACAAGGAAACTACAACAGTTGATTTATTCCCCCATAAGAATAACATGGGAATTTTAAATTTACAATTTTTTGGAATTTTCTCCGTAACCATTAGGCGTACAATAACGCTTCAATATACTAATTTTTATGTTTTTTAAGTTCTACAAAATGGTTTGGAAATAAACTGTGAAATTTTGTGTTTCTCTGGTCGAAAATTGGGAAAAACCTATTTTTACTCCATAAAACCCCCCATAAACTCATCAACCAACCAAACTCAAACTCAAAGCCAAACTCATCCGTTCGCTAGACGTCAATACTCTACCCAGTACATATTCCACAGCACTTTTCCCCGCATCCAACTCTTGGCCAACAGCTTACCAGATGATATCGACCTCTTCTACACCAGTGGCGAGTCGTTAAAAAACAGGTTATTACTAGTTGGTCTGTGAGGTGCTGCCTTGATTTGTTGTCTGCAAGTTATAAGTTAATATATCAGTTATTTATTTATTACAATTGTTATTTATTTGTATTGTAGTTTATTATTGTTGTTATTTATTATTGTCATTGTATTTGTTACTGTTGTTGCTTGTTGTTGTTGTTATTATTTTTGTTATCTTTTTTGGCTACACAATTTTATTCTATGTTAATTATTAAAAAGATTTATCATTGTTAGTCTACATTTGCTCAGGTTTTTAGTTTGTTGTTGTTGTCAAGATTTTTCTGTTAAGTAATAATCATATGTCCCATTGCATGTTTGGCTTGACCCTTAGATATTAGTAGCATTGAATATTTATTGTAAACATAATTGTAAATTGTTTTTTTGGACCGTTGGAAGCAAAATATGTATAAATAAATAAATAAACCCCCGTTCCCATGATAGTCCGATCATGCTGGTTCGCGAACTCGTTTGAATAAATGTAGGTTTACACGTTTATACCAAAATTCAACAAAATCAGATCATTTTTGCTCGAGTTATCGTGCTAACGGACATATATATATATATATATATATGTGAATTTGATTTTTTTTTATGGTGTTTTTGGCCTCTAGGGACCTCAAAACTAAAAAGTAAATCGGTCCCGGATCCAGGTCTTATTATGAGTACTACGGTAATAGCTTATTCCCTATATGGGAAATTCGTTAAAAAAAACTACCTCGTCAAATTGAATACTATTCGGACTTTCGGGAACTTGACGAACTAGAGGATACAACATCGTCAACATTGATTGATATCCAAGAAGAAATTATGGACGATGTTATGCATAAAGGAACCAAACGCCATTATAGGCTAAATTGAGATATGACTGCCATCTTGTAGAGAAAGAATTAAATTTTCTTATCCATAAAATATCAGCATTGTTACTCTATGCTTTCTTATTTATAAAATACGTTTAAAATTCTGATGTTTTTCTATCTCAGTTTTGTAAAAGTGCATAAGGGAACCAACTGCCAAACCTTGTTGCATTAATCTCTATGCAGAGTTATGAAATCCGCATAAAGGAACCAAAAGCCACAGCTGACTGTTGGTTCTTTTATGCGCTTTTATATTGTATGGTTAGCACAACACTAATCAGCTGTTTGTGTGGAGTTGTTTTCATACTTACTGACAATAATAATGTTATGAGTTTTTAAACTATAATAATGAATAGAAATATAAAAAATAGGACAAGACTAATATTGTCTTTAGCCAAAGAAAAGGAAGACGATGAAGAGCGACACAGTGAAGTTATGGAAACAGATCCAGTTCAACCACATACCCTAACAAACCAAGATGCAGAATTTGAGGTTAGTAAACATAATTTTCTTAGATATGTTTGATTAAATATTTTTGTTAAAACATAAAATAGTATGAATTTTATAATAGTTTTAATAATTTGGATATTTTTTTAATATTCTGTTGAAGAAGGTTTATATGGTACACTAACCTGCATTATTTGGTTTCAGGCTGAACCTGTGTTAGACATCCCAAACATGCCTAGGCCTATATTAATAGAAATTCATGAAAATGTAATGGAAATAGGCACAACTGAACATCGTATAATAAATAACTATGTTGAAGAAGATGGTCCATATAATTCACTAGGCGTAGGCCTATACAATAACAACGATACCAACTCTACAGGCCTACAAAGTGAAAGCAATGAGGAAGACCAAGAACAGGTACTGTACGCTATATACTTAATGACTTATTAACAACCAATTACTTGGTCGAAACATATTATCCACCGTTCTGCCCTAACATTCCTGGACGGAATAGTTTCGTCCTCTATTCCTGCCGACCGGGTTGAGTTTTTTAGTCAATCTACATTATAACAAACAACCCCTGAGATGTTCTAGATTATATTAAGGTAAAAAACAAACCTCACAAGACAAAAATGCATTAGCAAAATGTCTTAAAATCGACCACAAGACTAAAAATACTGAAGATAGCGAAATTCCTAAGCGGCAACAGACCCTGGAAAACTGGTAAGCTTAGTTGCATGTTAATAAGCGATGCAAGTATCTTTTGACTGGTGAAAGAAAAAAAAGTCTCCTTCTTTGCTTGAAACTAGAATTACTGGATGAGCTGTTTACACTAACCTGCATATTTTGTTTTAGGTTGAACCTTTGTTAGATATCTCAAACATGCCTATAATAATAGAAAGTCATGAAGATGGAATAGAAATAGGCACACCTGAATATCGTATGCCCATAATGAACTCTGATGACGAAGATGATCCAGATATTCCAGCCATTGACGATTATACAAACTCCACTGGCCTACAAAGTGAACAAAATAATTCTTATTTTGAAGATAATCAATCAAATATCGAAAATGATCCGAACAACAGAAACATACAATGCAATGAGGAAGTCCAAGAACAGGTGTGTTATTTTAAGCTGTATATTATACGGGAACTCATTCATTGCTTGAAACCAGGATTACTGGATGAGGTGCATCTTTGATTTATCACAAAAACTAAAACTAGTTTTTACAGCAATATTTACATGAGACTTTCGTAGATGGAATGAACTATTAAGTAAACGGGGGTGAACTATTGGTGTTCACTAGGCCTACACAGTCGCCCTCGAAGAACTCAAAATGCAAGTAAAACGGTTTAGTCTTCATCCAGTTTTTTAAGGGAGCTGAGAACTTTCTAATATTTTTCATGATTTATTGTACATCTTTAGGGCCATGACTGGGAAATAATTTTATTTTTTAGTAAGCCTATAATAGGGGATGTCGAAATTGATTTTGCGCTTGGAGGAACAGGCATGCACTTGCTCCATATTAGTAAATTTGTGCTGGTTCAAATGGACATGGTTGGCACAGGTAAGAATGTAGGCCTAATAGCTGTGTATAGTCATGATGTCCGTACCTGTAAAATTAATAGTGGCTTGTAGTGATCGATCCTACAACTTCCTGTGGTACAACAGACCTACTAATAAAATGTATTAATAAACTAACTGTAGCACACCATATTCGAGTATAATGTATAACTACCGAATATTTAAATTTGTTCGACATATTACTATGAATTATTGTGTTATGGGTTCGGTCAAATATCTATACAGTTCAGTGAAAAGGAGAAGTGGACAAGACTACAGATTGATTTATTTTTCTAGGTCAACATGGAGTTTCTGATAATATTAGTTTTTCAATTTTTGGATAGCCTAACAGTTAACCTATTGTTTGTTTTACAGGATGAAGAGGAAACTACTGCAACGCACCTACTGCAAGGAAGACCCAAAAAGGGAAGAAAACGCAAACACCCAGAGCAAACTAGATGTTCTCGTAAAATATTAAAAAATTCAAATCAACCGTACATTAACCAAAAAGGTCAACTAGTACAAAGCAAGACATTCACTGATTATCGCTGTAAGTGTAACTGTAACACCAAAGTTAGTTTAGAATCAAGGAAGTTGGAGTTCAACAAGTTTTGGGAACTGGGACATTATGAAGCACAAAATGCTTATATATGTGCTCACATAACACAAGAAGAAATAAAAAGGAAACGCAATAAGGAATCTGAAAAAAGAAAATATACCAGAAGTTACTTCATTTGTGGAAAATTAGTGTGTCGTAACATGTTTGTAAATAATTTTAAAATTTCAACAAAGCGAATAAATACGGCACTGTGCAAAATGCGGCCTGAAACTTTAAAAGACAAAAGGGGATCACATGGTGGTTATAATGCACTGAAACAGGAAAAAATTGATGAGGTTATATAGGTATGTAGAACATATTAATAAATTTCCAACTTACAAGTCACACTACGCGAGATCCAGTACTGACAGGTCTTACCTCCCAACAAACACTACATTAGCTGTTATGTATGACACATATAAAAATGAACATGAGAGAGCAGTATCATTTGCCACTTACAAACGTATTTTTTATGAGAACTTTAATTTGAAAAGAAAACCGCTTAAAAAAGATACCTGCAGTGTATGTGATGTTTATGCTGCAAAAATTGGTTCAACCAATGATGATGAGGAAAATGAAAAACTTAAAAAAGAACATGACGCACACTTAGTTCAAGCAGAAAATGCTAGAGAAATGTTAAAACGAGATGTACAAAAGGCAAAAGAAAATCCCAACATAGAGACACTAACGTTTGACCTCGAAAAATCCTTGCCGTTACCAAGAATACCAACGAATGTCGTGTACTATAAAAGACAACTAATGTTTTATAATAGTGGCGTTCATTCAGGCAAGACAAACAAAGGATTTTTTTATACTTGGACAGAAGGCACTGCAGGGAGAGGTGCCCAAGAAGTGGGATCTTGTCTGCTAAAGCATATTTCAGAGGAGTGTAAGAACATTACAGAACTAATTTTATGGTCCGATTCATGTGGGGGACAAAATCGTAATATCAAAATCACCCTCATGATTAAACACATACTTGAACAGAACCCTACGTTAAAATGTGTCACTTTGAAGTATTTTGTTCCTGGCCACTCCTTCATGCCCAATGACTCCGACTTTGGCGATGTAGAAAGTGCCTTAAAGCTGCAGCAAAGAATTTACACTCCGGACGATTACAGAAATGTCATGAAACATTGCAGAAAGAAAAATCCATTTGTTGTGAAAGTCATGGATAGTGGCGATTTCTACAGCACCAGGGAATTGGAAAAAGGAATAGTTAACCGAAAAGTAGATACTTCGAATGAAAAGCTAAACTGGTTCAATATTAGATCCATAGATTTGAACAAAGACCATCCTTATTCAATTTTCTTTTCGACAGAGATGGTAAAGCCAGAAGAAAATGTCCCTACGGTAGCACTTTTTCGAGAAATCGATATAAAAAAGAAGTCGCCCGGAAGACAATCAGTACACTTGTTTTCGAACGCACTGCCTACTTTGTGGCCTGCTGGAAAGCCAATATCTGCTGAAAAGCTCAAAGACCTGAAGTCCCTATTGAGTCTCATACCATCAGACGCAAAACAGTTTTATAAAAACTTTACCTCGAGTGACGACATTGTAGATGACATCGAGGGATTCAATGGCGAGCTAGATTTTGAAATTGAGACTGCTGAAGGCTAGGATAGCCGGAATCGACATTAATGTGTGTCATAGTTAAGAAAAAAACTGTATTATATTAGCTTATTGATTTTATTTAATTAGGTTATTTTGTATTACAATGTTTTATTTTATGACCTGTTAGTTTATTTATACCCATATTCTAAATTGCATAAAAGAACCAAGTGCCATGGTTCCTGTATGCATTTTGCAACCCAATATTTTGATAATGCATAAAAGAACCATTTTAGGCTCTTAAATAAAAATTTAGAGATAAAAGTATATGTTTTACTTATATTCAAGTGTAGAAATATATCATATATACATTTAAAACTTTATTTGGCTGTTTTTGTAGTAAGATAATTATAGGCATACAAGCAACTAAAATGGACCTTAACTCAGTTTTAGGTTAGTGGCGTTTGGTTCCTTTATGCATAACACCGTTAGCCGATGGGGAATCTCCAAAACATTGGTTACAGATAACCCCAAAAATTTTATAAGTGAAGATTGGACTAAGTTTGCCAAATAATGGGAACCCTCCCATGTAACATCCTCGCCCTATCATGCCAAGGGTACCAAACCTGATTAAGGTGTGTTAAGTTGTACCTGTTTGGTGTTAAAATTAAATTCATAATAAATCATTTCGTCCTATTTCAACTAATTAGTTTGTGGAACGGTGGATAAATCATTCAGTTGAGTTCTTGCTTGTATAGAACTTAGTACATGGAATTTTGCGCTCACCGAGCAAAAATAAACCTATTTAAACCTTTTTTCATCGCCTGGGAGGAAACGGAGGAGGAAGATGTCATCCTGAGACTACGGCAACCCCCAGAGGAGAGCAGAGGGAGAGAGGACGATGGGCGAGACGACAGGAAGAGGACCTATCTGTCGCGTAAGCTGAGGGCAGTCGGATTTTGTACTTAGGGCAGAACAAGGGAGGACGAGCGTCAGGGACCAAGTAACAGTAAAGATGAATGTTAAGGTAAGCCTAGTGTATTTATTCTGAGCTACACCACCCCCCCCCCCGTTACTACCCCTTTGGACGAGGGGTGCGTAACAAATTTGGTGGGGTGGCGCCGGGTATTCCTGAGGTGTTTGGATCCTGATACGGAATACGGACCGGTATATAAAGGAAAAAGGGTTTGTAAGAGATAGAAGGAGTGTATGTTAAGGTTATTTTAATTAGAATTTAAGTAACGATGGTGGATGAAGGTCATTCTTGGTACCGGTAGGGAGGGGCAGTATATAGCCATTTAGTTTTAAATTTGTAATATAAATTTGAGTTGTTTGTAGTTAAAAAGTTAGATTGTGTTGTTTTGTTGGTGCTGATATCAGTTAGAGTGGCTTATACCCAGGTCAAACTCCTTGAGAATGACTGCAATCTCCATCTCCTAGTAAATAGCTAAACCGCACGTTATTCATTAGTGTTGATTGAGTTATTTAAGTATAAATTGTGTTGATTTTGATTCTGAGTAGTATATTTGGTTGATATTTTGTGTTTGTATTTCATAGTGGTTGTGTATAAGTAATATTGTCTAACGCTTTGTTTGCAGCTGATATATATATACAAATATTTAGAAAGTGACTTAAAGGGTATAGGTGTAAGTAATCGTTCATTGTATTGGGTTGTTTGCTAACTTATACTTTTCAGGTTGGATCGCAGATAAAGCATAATTGATTGTCTTGTTCCATTTTTTTTTGTATATAAATATTTGTGATATTTTGATACTAGGTTAGGATAGATAGGTGTACACAAATTTTGAACTTTTTCCTGTGTGCTCCATTAGTTAAGTGGGTCAGGTGTGATGTGGGACATATTAAGAAGACGCCGATACGTTTCACAGTTGTTACACGCAGTAGAAGTCGGCAATCGTCACTCTCAAGCGATGAGATCCTGATGTCCTCACTTGAAGAGAACGCACAGATAATAGTTTTGGACGATATTCCTGAGACACCGGTTGGCGAATCGTCAGATAGCTTGACTTCACAGGAAGAGTTGAACGAAGAGGGAGAAGAAGTAAGAAACGCAACAGAGGAGGAGGAAGAAGAGGTGTCAGAGAGTAACGAAGAGGAATATCCCGAGGCAATGACAGAGGCACGTGGACCTATGATTGCCCCTCCACGATTTAGGGGTGGTCTTGAAGAAAATGTCGAGGAATATCTCCAGGCTTTTGAGAGGGTTTCAAAAGCCAACGGCTGGGACCAGGCAAAGAAGTTAGTGATACTCCCATGGTATTTGGAGGGCCCGGCTCTCAAGTGGTATGAAAATTTGGAGCAGGCTCAGGGCGAAGCTTTGACATGGGACATAGTAAAAGCTAGGATGAAAGAAGCTTTTCAGTCCATCGCCTGGGAGGAACAGTTCGAGTACAAATTGAGGCTACGAATGCAGGGTGAAGATGAACCCGTTGAAGCCTACTTACAAGATGTCTTGAATTTGTGCACAAAACTCGATGCAGCTATGTCAGAGAGGAGTAAAGTTAAGCACGTACTTAGAGGACTGAAACCTTCACTTTTGGAAAAGGTCATGATCATGGAAAATTACACCCTAGAAAATCTAATGAAGAACATACGAAGAGTTCAAACTGCTCGCTACATGGCTGGACAGAGGGTTGATCATTTAATGTCAGAGTTACCTAGAAACATAGATACAGTGGCATCCAAGGACACACCTGTACAAGCAGCTACCTCAACCTTGGAGAGCGTAAAGTTTGGCATCAGAACTCGCAAAGGTTAGTATGCGCCTGTTAGAGTCACGGCCCCGAAATAACCCACCAGGTAGAGGAGCCTATGACCGACAAAGATATAAGGGAGAGGAGAACCGACCGATGAGAGGACGTGGACGAGGAGACTACAGAGGAATGTTCCGAGAGCGTACGACTGATGGTCGGGTAATATGTTATAAGTGTAACAGACCGGGACACTACGCTGTAGCCTGTAGATCTACCGATTCGGGAAATGGGCGAGAGGGACGCTAAACAGGGGAGGACGCGTCTCTCAGTCCACTTACTCCCCTCAACAGCAGAACCAAGGGAGAGCTTCTCCACAGCGTCTGGCAACACTATGCAAAGCGCATGAAAGACAGGAGTGGCAGGATACCTGGCGACAGTATCGTGGAGGCCAGAGGAATGGACTCAGTGGAGAAGAGGTTCGGGCACAAATAGAAGGCAGTCTCAGCAAGAAGATTCCACATGGCAACGACGGGGAGAGGAGGTTCGAGTGGAAGCCAATCCGCACTCAGTGGGTAACATTGGAGTACTAGAGATTAAAGCGACAGTTAATGGCACTGTAGGGCAGACTATCATTGATACTGGTGCATGTGTTAGCTGTATTGATGAGACGCTAATACAAAACGGACAAGGAGTGATAAGTCCAGTGTATAAAGTTAATATGAAGACCGCTACAGACGAACCAGTACAGATTGTAGGGAGAACTAAAATAACGCCCAATGTTAGTCAGTGCATCCTGAGATTCCCTGTTTTTGTGGCCCGAGGCCTAGGAAATTGCTGTATACTAGGGAACGACTTCCGCCTTCAGTTCAACACCGTTATTAATTTCTCCAAGAGACTAGTACAATTCGAAACGATGCGCGGGAGAGTAATTACAGTCAAGTTCTTGAGTAGAGAGAGAGAGGCCAAGTACTTGAAACCCCCGCCGGACCCTACATGGCTAAACCAAATCCAATTGGAAGACTTTAAGAGTCCCACTATCGGAGTAAGATGCGCGGACGCTGCAGAGGTCCCACCTAGAAGCCATAGGTTGCTAAGGATCACATATGACAACCCCTTACCTAGTCTTGGCATCATAGAACCTCGACTAGAACTGTTCAACGAGAAATCAATACTGGTACCAAGAGGCCTAAGTACGAATCCCCCACCAGAGCAACTGATGGTAGTGAATTTCTCTGCCCAGACAAGAAGTCTGGCTAAGGGTGAGGTTCTTGCTGAAATTTGCGAAGCTGATGGAGTTAAAGAAGACTATATTCAAAAGGAAGGCAGAGAAGAAGGAGAAGAAGACAGGGTGGATGTCAAAAGAAGAGAACGTCTCGAAGAGAATGAACTGGATATCAACCCCAATCTAGCCTCGGACAAGAGAAGAAGACTTGTAGAACTTCTGAGAGAATTCCAGGACAGGTTTTCGTTGGACCGGTCACAAATCGGGAAGACTACGGTTTGTGAGCTTGAAATAGCGCTGAACGACAGTGAACCTGTACATCAACCACCCTATCGAGTGTCACATCGAGAGAGTGAGAGATAATTCGGGATCAGGTGAATGAGATGTTACAGAGAGATGTTATAAGGCCTAGTCGAAGCCAGTATGCAACCCCCGTAGTGTTGGTTCGTAAGAAAGATGACGACTGGCGTTTTGCGTTGATTATCGTAAGCTAAATGAGAAGGTAATCGCAAACCAGTACCCATTACCTCTAATAGACGATATACTCACCTACCTCAATGGATGCAAGTGGTTTTGCACTCTGGACCTAAATTCAGGTTACTGGCAAATTCCTATCAGAGAAGAGGACAAGAGTAAAACTGCTTTCATAACACCTGACGGTCTCTGGGAGTCCCAAGTCACCCCCTTTGGACTTAAAACTAGCCCAGCAGTGTTCCTGCGATGCATGCCGGTGCATCGCTGCATTCAGCGATGCATTCAGTTCTTGCCGGATTAAAATGGGGATCATGTCTAGTGTACCTTGACGATCTGCTCATCATGGCCCCAGAGTTCGATAGAATGTTGCATAGACTGAGAATGGTTCTGGAAAGGCTAAGGGATGCCTCGATGACATTGAACCCAAGGAAATGTGCTTTTGGCTACGGTGAAGTGAAATTCTTAGGTCATATGGTTGACGAAGAAGGGATTCACCCAGATCCCTCTTAGGTTGACAGCGTGTTGAAATTCGAACCCCCTTAGAGAGTAAGAGCAGTGAGGTCGTTTTTAGGGCTCTGTAACTATTATAGGAAATTTATTCCGCAGTTCTCAAAAATAGCTGAGCCGTTAACTAAGTTGACAAGGAAAGATGTGGGATTTAACTGGGGTCAAGAACAGGAGGAGGCGTTTCGCACTCTTTAGGACAAGCTAACGTCGGGCCCGATTTTGAAGCATTTCAATCCACAGTTACCTCTAGAATTGCATACCGATGCCAGTGACTCAGGGGTAGGAGCCGCCCTTATGCAGCAGGAGGGTGATATGTTATTTCCAATAGCATATGCGTCTCGACGACTCTCTGACCCAGAGAAGAAATATTGTACGACAGAGAAGGAATGTATCGCGGTGGTATGGACAGTCCAACATTTTAGGCAGTTTCTGTGGGGCAGAACGTTTGCTATTGTTGTCGATCACCATGCCTTGTGTTGGCTAAGCAGAAACAAGGATCTGTCCGGCAGGTTAGGAAGGTGGGCTTTGAAGCTTATGGAATTTGATTACAAAATACGCCACAAACAAGGACGATTACATGTCGTACCAGATTGCTTATCACGGAATGGGTGTGTAGAGTGTAGTCCAGAGGATGAGAAGAAAACCAATGAGATTCCAATGTTGACACTGAACGTGAGTGACATTTGACAGCTTCAAGGGGAGGATGAAGAGTGTCACAGGATAAGAGAAGCCGTGGAAAGTCCAGAAAAAGCAGTGAGCAAAGATCTAGGTTGTCCCGCAGTTTTGTGATAGAAGACGGAATTCTATATAAAAAGAATCCCGCCCATTTGGGAAACAGCAGGTTGTTAGTGGTTCCCAAGGAAGTAAGGAGGGAGATACTGTAGGAGTGCCATGATAGCCCGTTATCAGGGGGACACTTGGGGTTCAGTAAGACTTTTTTCAAAGTGAAAGGTCACTACTATTGGCCCAATATGTTGAAAGATACGTACAAACCTGTAGAGATTGCCAGACGCGCAAAACACCAAAACAAGCGCCCGCTGGACTATTACAGCCGATCCCAGTAGGATTACCCATGGAAAGAATTGGCATTGATTTCTTAGGACCATTCACAAGGACAAGCCGAGGAAAAGCGTATATCATAGTCGCAATGGACTACGCAACTAAGTGGGTCGAGGCCGAACCTACTAGAAGCACTACGGCCGAGGAAACAGCCAAGTTTCTTATAAATAAAATAATCTGTAAGTTTGGATGTCCAACAGAAATTCTATCTGACCGTGGTACCAATTTTAGGTCAACTCTTGTAACAGAACTGTTGCATGGACTGGGAATAAGGACTACTTTCACTACAGCGTACCATCCAATGTGCAATGGCTTGGTTGAACACTTCAATGGGACGCTGGCTCAGATGCTATTCCATTACGTAAGCACAAATCAGAGAGATTGGGACCTCTATGTCAATCTGACCTGTTTCAGTTATAACACAGCCAGACAAGAAACCACGAAACACTCCCCATTCTACCTCATGCATGGGCGAGAGGCCAGGTTGCCAATTGATGCAACACTTGTACCAAATCAACTCCAGGACCAGACTGCAGAAGAGATGATCAGTCGAGTTCGCCGCTGCCGAGAAGATGTGATAAAATTAGTTGCTAAGGCTCAGAAAAAACAGAAGGAGAGATACGACAGCCGGCATCGTCACGTGGAGTACCAAGAGGGATCTTTGACTATGGTGTGGGTTCCAGTCCGAAAAAAAGGAAGATCTACAAAACTTTTGCATCGGTGGCACGGGCCGTACAAGATCCACAGGAAGATTTCAGACGTGAACTATGAAATAGAGTTCGCCCCAAGAGGAAGGAGAGTCATGTACCACGACAGTGTGCACGTGAGTCGACTGAAGCCGTACCATCCAAGGATGGAATAGCAGTGATCAAGAGTGATAAAAGAAAACCAGAGTGATTAAAAGGGGACACGTTAAATATAGCATGTATAAAAAAAATGTGTATATAGGTAGTTATCATGTTGTTAATCATAGCGACAATCACATTCAAAGCGTTAGGGTCGATAAACTGAACTTTGTACGGATAGTGACTAGGCACGACCGAGGGCGCAATAGCCAAGTCAGGAGAGCGAATACTTCGATTGGACTAGTTCGGGAATTGGTTCCTCAGTTGTTCGGAAGTAGTGACCGTGCTAAGTGCAGCAGCTAGGACGTAAACCCTACGTGGTCGCAGGAGTGTCAAGGAGGTGTACTTAAGTATTATCCACAGTTGCGTTATAATGCTATATCTATTGTAAGCATTTCTTTTAAAGTGTATTTTATTTAACAAGGTCTTATTTTGCCTAATAGATATTTAATCTTTAGCTTGTAAATAAATGTGTTGGCTATATTCATACTTGTTGTTACTGCTCAAAATGGTCTTTTTATTGTCATATATGTATGTAACATGTTGTAGCCTAGGCTTAGTCTTTAGTGACTCAGAACCAATACCAATATCGGTGACTTCTGGTGTTCATTGGAAAGAAGTAAGAGAGACGGTGGTATACGAGTCCTCCATACCACTTATGTACAAGAGTGTGTGACCAGCGATGGACATGGCGCAACTTCCATTACCAGAAAAAGATGGGTTTTGTGGGACAACAATGAATGACCCTCAGTGTGTGTTATTTTCATGGGTGTTACAGACCGATAAGCAGGTTGGGTGGCAGCTCAAGCGACTGAATTCCAGTTTGACGACGCTGGAACTGACCAGCTCCAGTCCTAGGCTAGACCGAGTGTCTCGTAGTATTAAAGCCCTAGGCAATTTAGCCCATTGGTGTTGTGGGTTATTGACGAATCGACAGCTGAAACCCTTGTTTACTAACCAAAAACATATGTCTGAGTTTGAGCGTGATTTACAGGACCAGATTACTGAAGCCTATGCCGAAATAGATAATGTTGATTTAAATATACAAAATTATAGCAGGGAGTTAGAGCGGACCTTCGCTCAAGTTATTGATGTGGGAGTAAACATAACTAAAGTAATAAACAAATTCCAGCAACGGAATAGGAATAGTTCACAATCGATAAAGTCAACGATTTTAAGAGTTTTAGTTTGTTGCAGGTTAATGCACATCACGTGGTTAGGCAGCTACAGACCATTCAGCTGATCACACGTTTAGAAGTGATAAGTCAGTGTAGGGAAAAGAAAATACCTAATTCAATTGTAACTATTCAAAAGCTAAGAGCAGATTTGGACGAGATAGCTGAGGCAGTGAAGCAGGATGGTTACGAGTTGGCGATACCGGTGGAGGAAGTAACAAAATATTTAAAATTGGAAATAAGTGATTGTGTCATTTCAGATAAAGAGATATTGATAAACATAAAGGTTCCTCTGAGAAGGTCACGATCACAGTGGAAGGTGTATGAATTACTAACAGTCCCCTTCGCTTGGAAAAATAATACATGCATGTTTCAGCAGGGAACCACTTATCTGGTAGAGAGTACCGAAAGGGTGATGGTACTACAAGGAGCCGCTACTCAGGACTGCCAGCCTGAGAAGTATATGATTAGTATATGACTAGTGCACGTGTTGCTCGAATTCGAGCAATTGCAAAGTATTACAGGATTTATTTCAAAACAAATTTACAATGAGTTTAAAAGAGCCAACTCAAAGATTACCGGTGTGTAACTTAGACCATGTTTATCTTCGTTATTGATAAACCTAAAGCATTCCGGCCGGTTTTCTCCTTCTCAAAATGCCTCGCTGTACAGGCAACATTGGTCATTGAAAGAGGGCCAATTGAGAACGAAAAGTCGTTTTGGGGTAGTGTTAGGGCGCATTTGTAACCTGATAGTTGAGATTGTCCAGGGTCAGGTGTTGACTGTGATGAGGTAAGCCTATTACGCGCCACTGTTCTGTAGCTGCGGTCGTTCTCACGATTACGCCTCCTGTCTATGTTTCGCTGTCGACACGTCGGGGGCATTTAAAAGAAAAAAAAAACAACAAATAAACAAATTATAGCTACACAAAACAACGCTAAATGCACAAATTTAAGTTACAATCATGCTGACACGATCCGTCATAGCGACACAAAACAACGATAAATACACGAAAATTTAAGATACAACCATACTAACACGATCCGTCTTGGGGGTTATGTTTACACAAACTCAAATAGTAAATAAACGTACGCAATGCGTTTTATTGAATTGAAAAATAAATAACAGCAATTTACAGCTGATCAAAATGTAAACAATTATGTTCTTCATAAGGATAACATGGGAACTTTCAAAACCACTGGGGCAGAGCCCAAGCGACTTTTTGCAAAAATGTAAGACCAGTTTGCAAATCTACGCGACACGCTCTTTCCAATGAGACGTCAATGGATAAAATCGGTTAAGAAATGGCGGAGGAGTTCAACCGACAAAGTTTCATGTAGCGTATTAATTATATAGATATGTTCCTTAAAATCAAATGCCCTCCCTGTAGGCAGCAAAAACCTAGGTACTCGTTAAACCTAATGTTATTGAATTAGATTTAATTGAAAATAAAGTCACACAAATGGAAATTTGCTTTGGCTGCAGGTTCGCTGCGGTGGGGGTATTATGGAATTGTAATTTATGTATAAAGAATACTTTGCGGTAGTACATGATTAACTCTAATTCATATTAGATACTAAACAAATCAATCCCGTTGGTGCAATTAGTAGCGCCATTTGAACAGCTACTGCAAATCAGCACTACTATTCGTATTTGCTAGCAGCTATACCCGTGCCTTGCATCGGGGTGTTTAATGTTTAATCCTCCTAGGTAGCTATGTGATGGGAAATAATAACAACTTCACAATAAACCATAATCATAATGATATTCATATATTTTTATACAGGAACACAATAGAGGTTGTCCGTGAGTGTGCGTGTGTGCATGAATACGGTAGTTTTTCTACTGTTCTATTTACTTTGCTTAATGATTAAATTTCTGCTGAATATGTTTTACACACCCTGTATAATAAAACGTGCCATCTAGACAAGCACACAAACATCAACAAAATCTAGACGTTCAATCCCACAGTGTACAGAACCCTACAAAAACCCCTTAACACTAGTGACGATCAAGAGACCACATGGGATAGACAAGGCGTATTCATGACTAATCTCTTGTTTGGACTATTAACGTGCTAGAAGGGTGTTTAGGAAATAAGTCTGGTTTATTACCAACAAAATTATCAGCTTGTTGGTTAGTTATACACATCAGCTGATCGTTTAGATCTTATCAGCTGATATATTCTGAACCTGTGGAAACTATGGTGTCTTGTCCTATTATTGTCATAGTATTTCTGTATTTAGTAAACTATTCAGTGGTGTACCAATTAATACAAGTAGGTAGTTATTGCCAGTGAACTAATGCTCTACAACGAATATCTTTTGGATGCTAACTCAGTTTATACAGTAATGAGTAATCAACTAATCATTCAGTTGTCTTGTCTCCATTTCCTTAAAAGCTCGTGCCACGCCAGTACGCCACCTCTCGTGGTGGCTTATTCTGGCTCATCGATGTATATAACCTAACTTATATACATACATGTATATAACCCGGGTTAGGTTATATACATCGATGGTCTAGCTTCCTGCGAACCGCCACCTGCATATGAATCGCTATCACACGATCTTCTCAGCGTGCCATTATTGGCACATTAGGATTTAAAAAAATGTCACGTTCGCCTGTTAACATTTTAATTCCAACAAACGGCGTCCTATAGTAGATGTTTTGGAAATTACTATCACTTTAGACCAACATATAGAAAAGGAAGTATGGAGGCTTTGTGTATAAGGTTAGTAAATTAATTCTTATTTCAATATTTTAGGCTGTTTACTTATATATCTAAGTGATTTGCACAAATTAAAGATGAGAAAACATAACCCAGGTCAGTAATTAGCTTAAATATGAATATTGATTTTTTTATAAACTAAACAATTTGAGTGTGACAAAAATGGCACATTGCCAAAGAACCAGGGAACAATGAAAATTTTTGGGCGTGCCAAAAATGGCACATTACCAAAGATGAAGTTATGTTTTTTTAGTTTATTGAGCGCGCCTAAAGTGGCACACTGTTTATAAAACAGTGAAAGGTAGCCTATTTATATTTGTAAATGTATGTCTCATATTTCCACAAATAAAATTTTTTTGTGAGGAAAGATTTTTCACTAGGCTGTTTAGAAAATACTTTGGCTTTACACAAAATCCCGACCATCCATGGCAACAAATATCTACCAAAAAGAGTTTTCCTGAAAGCCTGAAAGTGAATCTTCTTATATGAAAGTTGTTTGTGCATTCCGATAAAGACTTTGGTACTTACAAATATTTGCTCACCGTATCGACATATCGTGGAATAACGCATTGCTGCCACTTTGAAAATAATTCATCTAAAAACCTGCAAGATAATGTGTCACTAAAAAATGTTAGTTATGGGATTTTTGAATCGCTAACCAAAGAAAGGAGTAAAAGACAAGTTCTAAAAGACAAGGATTTACTTCTTCTCACACCAGCTGCTCTGATGTATGTTGAAGATGCACACTTTGATGGTGTTGGACACTACCCTTTCTTTGTATACATCAAGAGGTCGATGCAGATTTTGCAAAAATAAAAAATCTTCGATAGAATGTTCAAAGTGCAATGCGAGGCTGTAACTGAAAGAAAATAGCAATTGTTTTGTGGGGTTTCACCAAAAGTAGGGGACGTTTCTTGATGGACATACTCTAATGAAATTTCAAACGATTTTCCTGATGGGCATGACTAATGAAATATTAATAAACTATATAATAATATATTTTCTATTGTAATCACATAGTTTTGTAGAGGTTTTACATGTGTATACATTTTAGTTCATTTTTTATAATGACGTTTATACCATTTTATATTGGTTTGATCACTTTTGTGGAGAAATTTGTTTTTTTATATCTTACATATAATTATAGTTATAAAATTTTGATATCCAATATGTGATAATGTCGACTTATTCAAACCCTAAAGTTTATGTTTAAGTGCTATACAGATGAACTTGTTGTATTTAATTCAACATGAGATTCCTAGAGAAATCTCCGCATCTTCCAAAAATGGCACACATGAAAAAATTGTAAAAAATACTCATAAGAATTTTAAAATTATTTTTTTGAAGTTCCTTTGGACCCTTTTAAATTGAAATAAATATTGCAAGGAAAAAGTAGTTTTCAAAAAAAGATTTGTTTGCCAAATTAAGGGTTATATACAAAGGTCTCCTAAATCTCGGTCCCGAGGAGTCCGGATAAGAGGGAGTCTACTGTATAACATCGCATCCGATGTCTTTCACCTTTTATGTAATCACAATGTACGAATGAAATCGCACCGATATCGTTGCAGCTTACATGTAATCAAAATGAAAAACATTCCAAACTTCCATTAATATTGTACAAATATATATTTTGCATCTACTTTTAAAGCATAATACCCCCACCACAAAAAAAAACCCTGCAGAGCAAGCGAATTTCAATTTGTCTGATTGGATTTTTACTAATATATCATAAAAATACCCCCGCCAGAGCAAACCTGCAGACTAAGCAAATTTTCATTTACCTAGCTGGATTACTACTAGTGTTGATAGTTTAGTATGAAAATATGTCCATAAACAAGCAAACGACAACAGTTTATTAATTCTACATGAGAACTTGGGAAATTAAAATTTAAAGTTTTTTAACTACCCCCGTAACCGTTAAGGATACAACAGCGCATCAATATACATAATTATTTCTTTTTATAAGCTCTACAAAATGGTTTGGAAATAAATTGAACAATTTTATGATTTAAGAGTAAAAAATGGGAAAACCAATTTTTACCACATAAAACCCACTATAAACCCCCGATCCTATAGTTTGATTATATGCTGGTTCGCGAACTCGTTCGAATAAACGTAGGTTTACAAGTTTGTACAACATTTCATCGAAATCGGATCATTTTTGCTCGAGTTATCGCACTAACTCATATATATGAATTTTAACGGAAGGTGTTTTTGGCCTCTGGGGGCCTCAAAATGAAAAAGTAAATCGGCCCCTGGTCTAGGTCTGATGGTCTTACTATGAGACCTACGGCAATAGTCTATTCCCTATATGGAAAATTCGCTAAAAAGACATATTTTATTCCCTATTTAAATAGCATTAGATTTAACAAGTGCTTAGGTCTGATGCAACGGGGAAGATAAGAAGTGTTTTTTTTCGAACAAACGTAAGTAGGCCTTATATAGGATAGCATCAGCGACCACAGAATTAAAATGTTAATTCTGTGGTTACTGGATAGGATAAAATCAGTAAATAGGATAAAATCAGAATAAATAGATAAAATCAGAATAAATAGATAAAATCAATTATATACTTATATACTAACTCCAGGCCGCGGCCTTCGAACTGGCAACGTTGCAAGTGGTGTTGTAACAGCTGTTTTAGCATTTGTGTATTTACGCCACTTGCGACGTTGCCAATTCTACCAGGCCGCGGCCTGTTGTTAAAGGCGGCCGTGCGAATAACACACAGTTGTGTCGAAACCTTCCTCAATATCTTACATTATTAAAACACCTGAAGGTATGTACCGTAGAAACCGAGAAATGCTAAAACCAAGTCCGAGTCCTAAATGCAGCCACACAGCAAAAAAGTCATTGTTCATTTACAATACTCCATTTCCCAGTCGACGGAACATGATGAAGTTAATGATTCTATCAGGGACTAAGATACACCGGAAAGAGCCAAAATAAAGACTACTCGTTCAGGACGTCTTATGAAAACGCCCGAACGTTACAAACATTAAAACAGAAATGAGATGGAAGAAGATGTTTATTTTTAGTTAGCCTACTTATGTTTTGAAAGAATTATTTTTTTAAAGTTTAGAAGATATTTATTTTTATTAAAGTTTTGAAAGCGATTTCATACAGAAGATTACTTACTCGGCATTGGAAAAAATACCTCCGATTGAGTACTGATTGTTTTACTGGACTCTCTCCCGCTAAATCTTACTCCCCCAATTACAAAGGAGATTGTTTGCCAATGCCATTTAGTTGTTTAGCAATGACAAAATAAAACAATTAAATGCAAATTAGAATTAAATCAAGAATATTTTAATCAGCTGTTCCAATTAACCAAATACCAAAAGATTGTTTATGCAAAGATATGCTTATAAGCAAGTAATTGTACCATTAACATAAATTAAACAGTGGGAATAGATATATAAATTATATCAACAATCCTCAGAGAAATTTGTAAGACTCAGAGTTTTAATTTGTGTAAAGGATAAAATTTAATTTGGGGACTTTAATTAAAAGCCGTAAAGCTGTGTATTTTACAGTGCAAAATAATTGTTAACTGGTATCTAATTTTGGGAAACTTACATTACAGCTCTGAACAATTATATGTAAGTAGCCTTATTACGAATTATATTACTATTGTGACTTACCAGCTTTGAGTCAGATGAAATCTACATCAAAAAATCTCAGCAGAGTGCCAAACTTGTCTTATTGCGTTGTGGAAAGAGACTTCAAAATCCATTAATACGCGGTTGATTGGAGAATCATCGATGAGGATATTGATTTTCTCAAAAAGTAGCATGTACGTTGCTTGTTTTTTTGTTTTTTTTTGCAACAAGCAATAAAAGACTGGAGCAAAATGTCCATTCTTCTCAATAAGAATTGTAAGTAACCGATACAAATATTTAAAACATTATTTAAATGTGCCATCCATTAAAATATTTCCCGTTTGCTTTAGTTGGCAAATGTTGGTTTCACACCTAAATATCACAATATTGTTCCGTCTGCCATTTTCCAACAAAAATGATTCACCCTTGTTTGTATTTATAGGAATTGATCCAGAGCCTCCTGTTTGTCCTCAATAGACTTTGGTAATGGCGGCAATGTTTTCATGCACCTTTTAAGAGGTGGTGTCATGTGAGCTCCCTTGACCAACAGTCACAGTGTTTCAAGTGTCACAACCCTTTTCAAGATGGCTGGGTCATGTCAACCTCAACCTCAAATAATGTAATCGTAGTGTTGACTAATTGGGTGTGATCTCGGATGTTAAGAGTGTGATAAAAGGTTTATAGAAGTAGCCAGGAATACAAACCCGGGTCTCCAGCATGTGAGGCTGAAGCTATGACGTGTAGCCTAGTTTTGGCTACTAGGAGTGTTTAACACAAGATTGCAGCTCTGTAAATACAATTTTTACAACTGACCTGCACACCTCTCACTAGTTATACCTTAGTTGTTGGTAAAAAATAAACTAAAATAAACTTTTATTGGTTGGTTGTTTGTAGTTCCACTTTATGTGTTTAGTACCAAGATGGCAGATGCCATGTTATTTATATTCCATAAAACTGACTTAGATTAATACACCTCTAAGATGCTATTAAAGGTATAATAATAACAAAATATGTAGTGACAATTAGACGAATTCATTCGTGTTTCTTTTCGATCATACAAACAGGAGAACTTCCAACTTTATTATCTTGATTATCTTACTTAATTATTAGATTATTTTGAGGTAGTATCTCTCTTGTACTATTATCTCCAGATCTGATTCATTCAACGCCTCGGTGAACTTGTTAGGGAAAAAGATTGATGTTATTATATCCTCCCTCTGGATGTTCAGGATGATCGCCATCCTCCCGAAGCGTGTCGTCACCTTCTTCGCCCCAACGATGAGTGATGGTGGTTGTCCAACGAGGTCCTTTGGATGAACCGTCTCCAGAGAGCTATTAAGAACCGCAAGTCGCGCACTCAGAGACATTTTCTGTAACGTAAAACAATTCCTTAAGTATTTTATAATAATGAGACAAAAACATAATTTGTTGCAGTAGTCGGGTTAGTGTAGTGAGTAAATTCATGCCTTTTATTCTATACAATACATAATTGTAAATATTATGGAGTTGATTCCTGGAGTGGAGAAGAGAGAGGATCTTTGATGGTCTTAATGGAGAAAGAGAGTGTCTTGGAGTGGTAAGTGTCTACTGAGTGTGATGCCAATGTGGTGTGCGGTAGGGAATTTATACTGCTCAGGCTCCCCTCCACATCCGACCTTAAGGTCATTGAGCTAGTTGTTACGCAATAGCTGATTGTCTAACTGTCACTTAGTACAGGTCTTTAATAAAATATAGTATATAAGTTGTTTTCCCAGGATAGTGGTTCTGTAGATTATATAGATGTCCGGTATGCAGAACCACTATCCCGGGAAAACAACTTATATTAGTAAAATGAGCAAATATAAGTTGTTTTCCCAGGATAGTAGTTCTGCATACCAGACATCTATATAATCTACAGTCACATATTTTACAAAATCGTGTCCACAGGAGCGCAACAGGGCTGTAGGTGTACGATCCAAACAGACCCTTCAGACGGGAGGGGAACTATCTCGCCTGGGGGATTGGGGTGTAGGTGGGTGTTGGGGTGATATCTGGTTATATGTAGGGAACCTATGTCTTTCGGAAATTCCGGCTACCCTCTCGCTGGACAACCCTAAAGGAGTGCTTAACCTTTTGTAAAGGTCGTTCTATATAGAGGTTGCCAAACCACTCCTCTCATGATCGGAACATTCTATAAAGAAATAATTTAACATTCCTAGCACTCCTGCTAGAATTATCATCTACTCTACAAGGACATCAATCACCTCTTCAGTTTGCCATGGCGGTGAGAGTGTCACATTACCCTGAAACAAAAACATGGACAGAAAACCATGGGCTTAAACCTAAAAAAACTCATCAATGAGGTTGCAACCAGGTGGAATTTCGCCTTTTACATGTTGTCAAGAATTGTGGAACTACAGGATGTAGTCAAGACAACTGTAGCATTGATAAACAAAGGTCTCCCTGTGTTAACGGAAATTGAGTGGAGGATTTGCTCAGAACTGATTATTGTACTCCAACCTTTCGAGGAGGTAACGAGGTATCTTGAAGGAGAGGGATATATGACAGGCAGTCAGGTGATTCCCCTGACCAACGGTTTAAGACGTGTTTCCAATCAAATGCTTAAAGAACAGTTTTGATCTGAGATTCTGGCTGCCATTAAGAAATTATTGAAAGGATTGACAGCAAGACTGGTTAACATAGAATCAAGCAAAACAATTGCACTGTCAACTTTGCTTGATCCTAGATTCAAATTGGTAGTATTTACAGACAAACATGCAGTTGATGGCATCAAAGTCCACTGTTCACACCTGATAGCTGGTATTTGGGAGACAAAGTATACAAGAACTGACTGAGCATCAACTGTCAATGAGGCTTAAGACCAAGAAAAAAAGAAGATGACCAACCTGGCATGATATCTTCAAAATAACCTTCAGGTAATTTATTAAACATACATATGCCTACATACATCCACTGTCTTCTCACCTGCTCATTTATATATTTCAAAAATACGTTTAGTGTTTATATTTAATGTAATTTAATTTTTAATTTTACATACCCACCACCACCGGCATGATTTAAACTTCTATCCATCTTCATAATGTACATATAGTTTTTACAGTAAGCCTTCTGTATAACTTTAAATTCGATATTGTGCTTTATTTCAGGATCCAAAATATCTGCAGTAATTGCTGCACCACACTTTTGTAGAGCTAAACCGATATTTAGAGGACGAGTGTATCAGACGGAAACAGAATCCTCTTCATTGGTGGAAATATAATGAAAGGTTACAACCACTACTCAGCGAAGTAGCAAAAACTAAGTTCTGTGTTGTAGGAACATTGGTTCCCTGCGAGAGACTTTTTTTCCAAAGCTTGCTACATCATTTCTGAAAGACGAACCAGACTAGACTCAAAAAGAGCAGAACAACTCTTGTTCCTAAATTCTAATTCACACTTAATTACCGGTTAACAAGGAAATACTTATCTATGGTAAATTGGTAAACGGGCACCATTGTATTATTCATTATTGTATAGTATGCGACATGTATCTTTGGTCTTTTATCTGAACACTTTATAATATGTTATACATTTTATTTTATACTTTAAAAAGGTTAGCTTACAAACTTAGGTTTGTAAACTTACAATTCTTAAATTACTGAGCTTTTCAGTATTGCCATAATAGTTGTCCAAAAAACCTAAAAATAAAATGGTGTTTTATTGTATTTTGTTGTATAATCAGTCGAGAAACAAGACCTTTTTTAAGGTATACAATTATAAACTTGCATCTGTTACTGTTACTTTGTTGCAGCGCATTGAACTATTACTCTATCACCACGTTACTAAATGGATCTGGAGGTAATGTCAGTAAACGTAACGAACGCGGTAATTGAAGCCATGAAGTGACACATGACACTGTATTAGGTGACAGAAGTAACAGGTCACCTATTCTGTATACCTATACTGTCAGGTATACTGTCACCTATTACCAGCCAGTCACGTAACGGTGGAACGCGTTATCGAAAAGTAGAGTAGAAAGATTTCTAAGATTATTTTAAGACTCGGTGGCTTCCATCTATTAATGTCATTTATGGGGTCTGTAGGATTAATAATGGAGGAAAGTGGTCTTGAATCCTTATGGGAGACCGTATATGGATTAAACACAATTCAAAATATGATCAGAGGCCATGCCTATGCTAGGTAAGATGCGTCTGCAATTTTCAAAGTTATGGCAACCCTTATTGAAAACCTGAATGAGCATCTTGCAACTATAGAAAACGTCAATACCCTTCTCATTAGCCACGAAATTAACCTCAAGATGCACTTATTGAAAGAGATGTTGCTAATGCCTGCAATGCAATTGATTGTGTGATGAAAAGAATTGCAGCATCTAGTCGCACAGCAAAACTATGGATAAACTTGCTTGAATGCTTAGATCTTATTTTGCAGTTTATATTTGCAGAAAGATTTTTTCAAGCCCTTTTTTCATGCAGCCGGCCACTTGCCATACGCTAAATCAGCACTGTATGTCCAGAAAATTGCTGATATAAAATCACATCTAACAGAGAGGGAATTTGAATTATTTACGAAGCAAGGGTTGTTTACTGTGAGGCGAGGCAAACACTTTTGGTCTGGTACATGGACAGATATGTACATAGAGCAAAGTTTAATGCTTCCAATGAAGTCCGTTGGTGGATTAACTCATGGGCGAGGAATAACAGACAGCACGCTCCAAAAGTGGGTACATGGGACCCCATACTGTTTGAAAGTCCAAGAAGCTGTAGAGGAGTTCATTGGGACTTCGTTGGCCTTCTCTGAACAGCATTTAGAAATCCGAGAGGCAAGAAAAAGAAGAGATGAAATAGACTTACGTAAGTTTACAGAGTGGCTCGAAGCTCACAATCCATTTACCAAGTTATCAGGAGAGCTTATATCATTTGCATCTGGTTGCGTCTCTGAAGAAACAGTCAACTGCGATCAAGCATACGATGTAGGTGTCGCAGCTATGGATAAAATGAAAGGAAAGAACTTCGGCGAACTTCACCTACAAAGGAAAGACAAGGTCATAACGCGTACAAAACAAAAAAAGATAAAAATTAGGAACTAAGAAGTCACAGTTAACTCACAGCAACTATTTAACAGAATACTATGCGTATGCGACAGTCCACTGAAACTAAAAGACTATTTGAGCTTCGAGTTAGCTGCAACCCCCTTCAATCTTCGATGATGTCACCATTAGAAAAACTACAAAGTCTTCATTGATAAAAATCTTCGAGTGCGGCATTGATGACCATACAGATACAACTGATGTGACCTATGTTGTTGATGGAGGATTCTTAATCCTTTATGTTAAATGACCCAAAAATTCTACCTATGGAGAAATCATAAATAATTACTGTTACTATGTAATATCCAAATACGGAGAAAATGTAACAGTTGTGTTCGGCGGCTATCCAGAACATTCACCGATAACAAGCATGAAGAGCAGCTTAGGAGGGCGTCTAGTAAAACATCATGCGAAATCTTATTCGAAGAGACTACAAGATGTTTAACTTTAAAAGAAAACTTCCTGGGTAACAGAAAGAAAAAAAATATTGTTGCTGGCGGTTTCAATGGAGATGGAAAGGCGCGGAATAACTACGCACACTGCCGAGGAAGACGCCGACTATGACATTGTTGATGTGGCTTTTCGAAAGAACATCAACAACACAAAAGTCTTTGTTTTTGGCACAGACACAGACCTACTTGTTATGCTAGTATCTCTGGCTCCCCCTGATAGTAAATTATTCTTTTGTGAACCCAAAAGTTGGACAAAATGATCCAATCATTTATAATTTGGGGAAACTGGTGCATAATTTCAATGAAATCAGAAGCGGCTTGTTATTTGCACACGCAATAAGTGGATGCGACACCACCTCATTTTTTCATGGTTTGGGCAAGATAAAGGTGATTGAGAAGTTAAAGTCATCCGAAGAGACTATGAGTCAGGCCCTGGTGTTTAATAACAGCGATGTTCCAAAGGAAGGGTTGTTAAATAACGGAGAAAAGTTTGTTCTTGGACTGTATGGAATGGATAGGTTCTCGAGCCATAATGAAGCTAGATATTTCAAATTCAATCTGATGACGAAAAAAGCTATCTTATGAACAAATTTTGATTTAGCCAGACTACCCCTGACAACAGAAGCTTGCCAGCAACATATACTGAGAGTGTGCCTCCAAGTGCAAAGATGGATGGGAAATAAGCTGTAGCCAACTGAATGGGGATGGAAACTGGAATCTGTAAAAGACATTGGAGGAGAAAAAAAGTTCTCAAGCCAGTAACCAGTGTGAAGCCACTTGCACCAAACGATATCCTACAATTGGTCTCGATACTAAAAAAGAATTACCTCAACAAAACGAATGTAAATATTAAAGTCTATTACATGTATTATTTACGGGTGGGTGTGTGGTCCGTTATGCTATTAATTTTAGCATATATTATTGTATTTTTGTTATTAATTAAGGGTAGTTGGGAATTCATAGCTATCGGTTTTTGCCAGTCTTGGACACGGCGGGTCCATAGGTGGTGGATAATGGAAATGCCTTTAAAAGGGTTAGGAGCAAGACTACCCTGAAACAAAACTGACAAAAAGAATATACTTATTATTAATAAGTTTAACTAAAATTAAATAGCAAACTTAAAATAAATAGCCTTCATCTTATGTATTTCTTAATATCAAGAAATAATACAAATTTAGGTTTAAAGTTAACAAATCAAACCAATCAATGTCATCTCTGACAGTATTAATTTATATATTTTGCATAACAAACTCATTCTGTACCATACCCTGGGTGGTAACATCACTCGCGGTTATAAGGCGGCGCGGCACGACGGCTGCTGCGTCGTCGAGGCCCAGACTCTCGTCTCGGTTTACCGTTCCACTGCCCATATTGATATCACAATCCTATACTATATGCAAATGTTCAGAAAGACATTCTCTACAACCTTTAGAGAAGGTGTTTTTAATTGTTTCTTCTATTAAAAAAACTTCGGCAGAAAAACTAAAATATCGGCTTAAAGATTTACTTATTTTTAGAAGTTATCATCAAATTTTGAAGAAAGTATTGGATTTATCGCAAAAAATGTAAAGGAACTTATTTTGGACAAATTATTAAGGAATATAACGAGCTATAAATTATTACAATCGGATAAACCATACTGGACATAAGCGTGATATAGTAAAACCTTGCAATTCCTGACTTTGAGGGGAGGTGGGGGGGGGAATGAAAGCACCGGGGAGATTTTAGGGGACTTTTGGGAAAATGTACATCTCTATGTGTACTTTTTAGTGGTATATAGTTTTGCTTGTCACTAATTTGTTCCGACACAAGACCTTTATTGACAGGGCTAATATGTTTCCGCTTACGAAGACCGTAGACAAAACGAACTACGGTGTTTTGCTGCTTATTAATTCGGTTCATATCCTCAAACGGCCAAATTTGTATTTTGGAAAATAGTGGAACCTCCAACAACACTAAAGTCACTGCCGGTAGTCACAAGAGAACAAAATGAACCCACAAAAACGTCAACGGTTGGGTTTCTCATTGGAAGAGTCTAGTAAAGACGATCTTCCGGCTTTTCGTTCATCTCAAATATAGCCTAAGAAAACCTTACAGCCATCGCTGCCATGGTCATCACTGTTACAGCCAACCAGAACTATTTATAAATTAGCAAACTAAAGTAATTTTATTATTCCCCTTAGATAACATTTTAATATCCTTTGCGTAGTTTTTTTTTTCTATTTGTCTTTCCAATAACTAAACCTGTGCCAATACTTCCTATCTAGATTGTAAATAGGTTTTTTTTATTTTAAAAAATTTTTTGGGATGAAGATAGGTGTTTTTATGTTCAAAGTGAATAAAAGTTAAGAAACAGTTTTTGGACAATTAAAACCCTGTAAAACTCTTTTCCCACCATCCGACATTACTGGTTCGCAAACTCAAAATCCGCAAATCCACATCAACACCTTGCCAAATATTAATCAGAGCTAATTTGTGTGAACTATCACGCTCAGGGTTACTTTTTATTATAGATAAGCTGTCAACAATTGAGAGGACAGTCCTCCAAAACAGGAATGATTTGACAACTCCTCTGGAGATACATAATCAACGTAAGGGTGGTGGAACTGGACCAGACTTCAAAAAATTCCAAAGAAAACTCCCAATGACTGAGTTGGACACTTTTCTTGAACTAGAATACATGTTGGCCAATAATGAAGGGAAGGTTAAAGAATTGGTGAGTATTCTTGTGCATTTAAGGCTTGTTCAATCTTTTTTCACCTCTCAATTAAGGGAAACAATTTTGATGCTACAAATAAAGTAAGAATTTAACTTATAGTCAATTGTGTATAAAATACAATTTACCCGTTGATTTTGTTGTGCCAAAGAATTTATGGAATCTCGAACTTTCTTTTTCTAAGTGCTGGGCCGAAATACATGTCATGGCGTTGCTTTAGTTATCTAATCTCTATATAAACCAAGATTCACTCACCAGCTGTGTGGTCAAATTCCCATATTCCTACAGTATTAAATGAAGGTCCAATAATCTTAGTTTCTTACAAATAGATATGTAAACTTAACATTTTCTGCCATTCTTGTTGAAAATATTAACATACTTTTGAACAAAAAAGCTTTTTATAACACACCAGACTGGTTATACTAATATAATACTAATAGAGATGGAAGGGTTAAGCTTTTATAATATGTTTCAGGTCAATTATCTTCGCACTGTTGGCGGGGCGAGTGTTGAGGACTCAACAAGACGGATCCTCATAAGACTCTTCAAAAATGAACTGGCGAGGAAATTAAGTTGGGAAGGAAGATGAGAAAGGAAGAGTTTCCAGAATACTGCATTGGTGCAATTGATTGGACGTAAGTTTTTAACATTTGGTTTATAATCTTACTTTTATTTATTCTTTCAATGATATATTTGACCTTTATTTATTTTTTTATAAAGTCAACTCAACCAAAGTATGTAATTTTTTTACCCTGTTGTTACCATCACAAGTTGTATCAACTAATAATTGGTATGTACATTTACGTCATACAGTAGACTACATTTACTACATACCCCCACTTGAAAATACCATTCTGGCGAAACATGTTGTTATGGTTTACATTCATTTTTAGCAGTATGACGTAAAGTTACGTATCAATCATTAGTCAATAAAAAGGTTCAGAAGCTGGATCAATGGATTTTAATTATATTAATTTATCATCTTATAATTAATTATCATAAGCTATAAGATATTAATTTATGATGTTACACACCTTTTTTTCTGTATAATGTACCACACCTATCCTTTTTTTCTGCACTGTATTCTTTAAACCTCTGCAATACTTTGATTTATTGATTGCAGCTTGTTAGTTTAGCTCAAAAATAAATTATTTTGCTTAAAAATGAATTAATCTAATTTTTGCCATCAAGAAAACAAAGGATTGATGACCAAAAGATATGTTGCTCTAAACGTGAATCTTGTACGTACCCTGATCCCAACCTTTCAAATGTTTGGGCACTTCTAGATGAGCTAGAGACGTGAAATATTCGGTGTTTTGTAGGTCTAGTGCCCAAACCCCCGGTAAAAATCCGAAAAGTGGCATTTTACCCTTTCATTCCCCCCTAAATTAACAATTTCCCCCCATGTTATTCTTATGGGAAATATCGTTGAAAAACACCAAATTTGGTAAGCTCATCTGAACCGTTTAGAAACGTGCTAGAGACTTGGAATTTGCGTAGTATTGTACTATGGGATCTTACATTACTGGTGAAATTCGTAAAAACCCATTTTAAAAATTCTACCTCCCCAAACAAATTCCATAAAAATTTCGGTTTTTGGAAAAACATGTTTTTTTTAAAACGGCTGTAGCTCGAAAACCGTAAGAGCTAGAATCGATTTGAGGGAAAATCGTAGGTTCGCAATTAAATTTTCTACAAGATAGTTTTGTAAAAAAAGGCGTTATTAGACAAAACAACTATTAGAAGCATAGAGGATGATAATTTATTCGATAGGACATGACAGGAAGGAAATTAGACAAAATATAATTATTGTGACGCCTGATCCACCGGCTCTGGAGGATTGTTGTGAGACTCCCCAGCTTAAGCTTGAGGAGCAGATAATTCTTCGTGTTTGCGACCTCGACGTCTGCGCGTGCCTCTACGAAACCTGAGTCTTCGAAGAGCCATGGTGAGATCATCTAGGTCATCTCTCCTCCTAGCGTGTCTTGTAGATCTCTTACGGCGACGACGAGCCATAGTGAGATCGTCGGAGTCATCTCGCCTCCTAGCGTGTCTTGTAGATCTCTTCCGGCGACGACGAGCCATAGTGAGATAGTCGGATTCATCGTTGCGACGTCTTATAGACCTACGTCTTCTTCGAGCCTGTATAATGCTATGTCCTGAGTCTTTTGCTAATAGACCTTCTCCTGCGTAGAGCCTCTATCAGTTCACTGTCTGCTTCACGTTGCCGTCCCGTTTGTCGACGGCTTCTCCTTTTGTACCGATATCTTTGTTGTCTGCGACCGCGGGCTGCGACTACCTCATCATTGTCTTCGTGACGTCTAGCTCTTCGACGCTTTAGTGATCGTTTGCGTCTCCGACGTGCCTGCAAGATTGTGTTCAGTGCAGGGTAGAAGCGGTTTTGTCTGACAGTCAAGAATCCCTTTTCTACTGCTAGTTTCAAAGACTTCTTATAGTCCGGGAGAGTTTTGAGGCCGTAGTTGTGACGTAGAAAGTCAGCGACATCTGAGACGCTAACTCCTTTCTTCTTATCGAGGTACATCACCGCTGTCACGACAGGACCTACATTTTGATTACACCTACACGCTCTCAACATCTTGTCAAAATTTGAATTTTCTCGCAGCTAATTTTGATACACCTTTTCTATGAAGATTAATTTAAAAGTGAACTGTTGCTACGCAACATATTTTTATTACAATATAAGTGGTTTAAGTATTTTATGCAATCCAAATGGTTAGTTTTGGTTTAACACCGGAACCGTCATCAGGCTTCACAAGAAAATTGTCGCTTCTTGAGAAGGTCGTCACAGTTCACACAAAAAATTACAAAACATCGAAACATTAAAAACACGACACGCATGACTAGATACGACGACGCAACCATCAAGAGTTTACATTTAGACTATTTTTAATTGTTTAACGGATTCCGTACCATGAGATACAAGACTCCTTGTAGAGAGTGTGACGACTGGTAGGCAACGTGTTGAAAATAATCCCAACCTTTATATTATACAGCCGGATGTGTAACTAGTAATGTATACAAATGTTTGGGCACTTCTAGATGAGCTAGAGACAAGAAATTTTCGGTGTTTTGTAGGTCTAGTGCCCAAACCCCCGGTAAAAATCCGAAAAGTGGCATTTTACCCTTTCAACCCCCCCCTAAATTAACAATTTCCCCCCATGTTATTCTTATGGGAAATATAGTTGAAAAACACCAAATTTGGTAAGCTCATCTGAACCGTTTAGAAACGTGCTAGAGACTTGGAATTTGCGTAGTATTGTACTATGGGATCTTACATTACTGGTGAAATTCGTAAAAACCCATTTTCAAAATTCTACCTCCCCAAACAAATTCCATAAAAATTTCGGTTTTTGGAAAAACATGTTTTTTTTAAAACGGCTGTAGCTCGAAAACCGTAAGAGCTAGAATCGATTTGAGGGAAAATCGTAGGTTCGCAATTAAATTTTCTACAAGACAGTTTTGTTTAAGAAGGCGTTATATCGAAATTCGCACTCCTTCACCTTCAAAAAACGCTCTAATTCCAAAAATTGTGAAAATCCCCGATTTTTTCACGTGTTTTTAATTTTTAAGACGATTTTTCGTATATATATTTCTACTTTTTATGCTCCCAACGTTGAAAGGAAAGTCCCTAAAGTGACCTTCTATAATTTTAACTGACGAAAAAAAATTTATAACGGTAGATTTTCAATCAAAAGAAAATTTTTAACGCATTTTCTTATGGAAAATTAGCATGCTTTTACAGGCAAACTATACGTAAACGTGAGTAGGTGAATTATAGGCGTTTGGTGACAGAAAAGGCATGATTGTCACTTCTAGGTTAGCAAGAGATCTGAAACTTATTGGGAAGGTTCGTCTAGGTACCAAACCACCCAGAAAATCCCAAATTTTAGTTTTCCCGACTGCAACCCACCAAAAGAATTCCCTTAAATCCCCTTTTTTTTGCGAAAACACGTTCTTTTAAAATTTCTGTAGCTCGAAAACGGTAAGAGCTAGAAAGGATTTGAAAGAAAATCGTGATTCTGGAATTAAATTTTCTACAAGACTCACTTAGGAATTTTTGGAAATTGCACTTCTTCACCTTCAAAAAACGCCCTACTTTCAAAGATTTATATTTTTCCGTGTTTTTTTATTTTTTTTAATAGCTTTTGTATATAATTGGTACTTTTTATGCTCCCAACATTGAAAGAAAGGTGCCTAAGGTGACCTAATACATTTTTAAACTACTCAAAAAATAAAAGTGGCAGGTTTTCAGTAAAAAGGATAGTTTTTAACGCTTTCAACGCTTTTGTTATGTAGAATTACTATGCTTTGACACGCAAACTAGACTTAAAAGTAAGTAGGTACATTATGGATGTTTAACAACAGAAAAAGCTAGATGGTGACCAATCCCATCTTAATCCTCCCCCCTCTATCATCCCCTTTATAAAATTTATGTTAAACTGTTTATAGACGTAGAAAATAATAATGATTTTAGTAGAAGCGAGATCAGCCCCCGAAGGGGGCCATTCTTGGTACTGATGATTTTAACCCCTCCCCCCTGCCCCCGAAGTATAACTCTATAAATATTGTTACCTCCTCAAACCCCTTAGATTGTTACGTTATTGCTATATTATCATCGCTAAATATAGGTATACAGTAAATACCATAGAAAATTTAAGTTTTGGAGCACCAAACACACATCGAGACTCTAAGATGTCAGGACTTGTTTAATCACCCCGTAATAAAATACCCTTTATGAATTACCTAGCAACTGCTAAGTTATCATAATATTTAGACGCTGAAAACATTCCTAGACAAAATATTGTCCCCCGAGGTAATTTCCAACGATCCCCCAACCAAAAAAGGGAGCCTGGGGGCGGAGCCCCCAGCGAGCACAAGGCGAGTCTAATTAACTATACAGCCCGATGTGTAACTCACTCATTCACTGATCAGCATCAGGTATACTAATGTTTGGGCACTTCTAGATGAGCTAGAGGCTTGAAATTTTCGGCGTTTTGTAGGTCTAGTGCCCAAATCCCGAAAAATAGCATTTTTCCCTTTCAACCTCCCCCTAAATTTACAATTTCCCCCTATGTTATTCTTATGGGAAATAACATTGAAAAATACCAACTTTTGTACGCTCATCTTAACCGTTTAGAAATGTGCTAGAAACTTGGAATTTGCGTAGTATCGCACGATGGGATCTTACGTTACCGGTAAAATTCGTAAAAACCCAATTTTCAAAATTCAACCCTCCCAAAAAAATTCCATTAAAATCCTTGTTTTTGGAAAAACACTTTTTTTTAAACGGCTGTAGCTCGAAAACGGGAAGAGCTAGATTCGATTTGAGGAAAAATCGTCGGTTTGGAATGAAATTTTCTACAAGACCCTATTATGTGTTTCTGAAAAATCGCACTCCTTAACCTTCAAAAAACGCCCTACTTCCAAAAAATTTAAAAAATCTCGATTTTTTACGTGTTTTTAATTTGTAAAACGACTTTTCGTACATATATTTATACTATTTATTCTCCCAACGTTGAAAGAAAAGTGCCTAAAGTGAACTTCTATAATTTTAACCGAAAAAACAAAATTAAAAATGGGAGATTTTCAATTAAAAAGATTGTTTTTTAACGCTTTTTAACGTATTCCTATGGAGAATTAGCATGCATTGACATGCAAACTAGGCTCAAATGTAAGTAGGTGCAGGAAAAATACTGGACAACAACCTGCCCCTGTGGCTCATTTGTACGCACCCCCAAACAAAAAAGGGGGCCTGGGGGCGGAGCTCCCAGCGAGCCAAATGCGAGTATTACCTTATACACAGGAATACAGTCATTGACACAAGTGTGAACTTTGTTTATGGTGTATTTCGTCAACAACGCCCGTCCTCATTCGATTTGAAAACATTTGAGAAAAAACCAGTGAATGGTTCCGCCAAGCAGGAACAAGGATATATTATGTCAAAAATAAAAATGTAGGCCTACTGCAGATGATCAATTGAATAGTTTTTTTCTTGACTTCATAGTTTCATCTATACGTTCCTTTAAAAAGTGTATGTTAATAAACAACAGAAATAATTGTTATCTTTAAAACAACTTTTTAGACTTGAATCTATTACTTGTGATTACATCTGAATCAATATTCTGTTTAAAGTAATGGTATTTACATCAAGGCCCATTGCAATCAATTTATTGTTTGTTCAAAAAAATCTCAAAAATCGTAAATATTATACTCAATATGCGATATATCATTAAATTCACCAGTCGGTTGAATACATAATGTGTGCTACATAGTTCTACTTTAATAACATTTCTTAATACTTTTAATAACATTAAACGTTACTATATTACTACTTAACATTACTACTTTAATATTTTTTTTAATAACATTAATAACTATTTAAAATATTTTAATAACTAATTAATTTGGTAAATATTCATTTCTCAGTAATACACAATATTTACATTTAATTTAATATACTGGGTGTTATCCTTTCATTAGCAAAAATAAAATATTATCTTACACATTTAACATCTTTATTCAGTTGCAACTAATTGGAATTGATAATATTTATCCTTCGAAACATTCAACAGAACAAAGCCAAGATTTAATAAAACACTTTTACAAATTATAATAAATTTACTTTGATGCAGTAAAAACCAGTGTATTATTGTACTGTGTTGTATTGTGCTCTTCTCATTTTATTTGTTTAAGGACTAAAGTAGCATATTTACAAGTGAATGAAATTAACAATAGTAAAAGGGTACTGTAATAGTAATATTAATATTTATTATCACCGTTGATCATTATTTCAACGCATAATTTTTTCTAGAAAACAGAAGACTAATTGAAAAAGATAATGCTTTCTTCAATTAATTTAAACACATAAATAAAATATTCACATTGTTGTACTATTTTCCACAGTCTCATTTCCATCGCTTCGCCATGATTGGTATTTGTCACTATGTTCCGTAACTTGTTGAACTATTTTCGTATACCATTTAACCTCAGTTCCGTTAATTATGGCTACCATTACAGGATTCTAGTTAATTTCCAGGGACCTAGACACCATATCAGGCACAACATGCTCTCTACCCTTCCTGTGTATTAAATTAAAGCTGTAGGGTTGTAGACGCAGGGCCCAACGTGCTAACCTACCCTGGGGGTCCTTTAGATTGTGCAACCATAATAAGCAATAATGGTCTGTCACAATTGTAAATTGAGTGCCCTATACATAGGGTCTAAACCACCCAACTGTCAATATCACGGCCAACTTCAATAAACGATAATAATTAGTGAAACAATAGAGTATATCACATGTTACAGCCTATGGTAAAGCATTTTGCCTATAGGCTAAAATAACAGCATTCTTTGTGCCAAATTTTAGGTCTACAAAATTTGAACATTTGCAAACAGGTTATGAACAGTTAACTGGTTTTACAAAAAAATCTGAAACGATTTAGTTAACAGGCCTGTTATTGTATTTACTTGCTAGATATCATGAAACCCTAAAACAACATAAAATAGATCCATAAGGCAGAGTGACATAAAAGACAATGGGTTGTATGATTAAAAAATAGGCATACCCACAATTTTGTAAAAAATGCTCAATATTTTGTGAGAACAAGTATGAGCACCAGGTATTTTCCTTTAATATTAGATTAGCATTGGATCATACTTACACTCACAAAAACTTTAGCATTTGCTCCGAATTGTGAGAATGAGCACATGTTCCCTTTTAGTTCATACTGGATTTTATATCAAGTAGGGTTTGCAGTGTGTTGACGTTGAAGACATTCTATATAGTCCTCATAGTTTTTTTTATTGGAGCAATATTGTTTTTTATATGCGTATTTGAGGCAGATCCCCAGGTGATAATGCCAAGCCTGATAAGGCAATAAAAAAGGCCCTAACAGTGGTGGCATCAGTGGCATTAGTTCGGATAATCCGAGATGTACTGTACTAAGTTAATTTCAAAAGATAGTTTCTAGCTCTGAAGTACACAGACTTCTAATTGATGTTGACCTTTGTCAGCATACAATCAAGATTTTCCGAACAAATTCATTCATAAAATCATGGGCTAAATATTATTTACTAACAGAAATGTATGTAAGCTCTGTTGTAAGTCTTAGGCCTATAGTAAATAGATGTTTCATTGTTTTACTGTACATTACAAAGCATAATAATAGGCCTATTGTATTGATAAGATTATTGCTGACAATTTATTACCAATAGGCGTTAGTTAATAGGAAAAATATGAATACAAATTAAATAGTCTAGGAATGATTTAAACTTCATTATGGATTGAGAGCAAAACATGAATTTACGGTATTTCCCTTTCTACACATTAAAAGTTAAAATTTCTCTGCTACGAGTCAGACTGTTGGACATTGCAAACTCTAATATAAACTAAATAAGCAGACAGCATTCTTTTAACTAAAACCCTACGAGAAACAGGTAGAACAATCTAGCTCAGTAAGGGGGAAAAGCAGGTGGAAGAGAGGAAGGCTCCTACACCTCCACTTCTGACCGCTGCTGGTTCTCATTACTGCATCCATAGCCACCTCTAATACAGTATTAGAGGTGGCTACGCTGCATCCCTAGACGCAAGTCCGTGACAGCTAGTGCCAGTGGCAATACGATGCGTACTGCTCGACAACATCCTACTACAGCCTTCTCCTGTGTTTAAAACTAATGTTGTAAAGTACGTTGAAAATAGATTAACTTTACCAACAATTATTTGTTCAAACGAAATGTAAAATCAGAACGCTTTAGCAATATTTCAAAATAAATTAGTAAAATATTCTAAGTTATAGTTATTTATTTATTTATATTACAAGAAATAAAAAAGATTACCCTCAGCCGTACACATTCTATCTGGCCCTGAGACTCGTATATTTCTTACCTTTATATTCTGAGATTTTGTAAGAACATGTAAGTATGGATTTAATATAAATTCTTGAAACTAACATCAAAAAAGGACAACATGTTTTTCAATCTGGCAAGTCTGTGATTAGTATCAGTGTCCAGTTCATTAAATCAGTAATAGATTAGGAGGATGGAGAAAATAATCTTACTGGGGTCTTTATGGACCTCCTCAGTGGCCCACTGTTGTTCATATGTTATTCAAAGGGTATAGCAGATTTATTAGATGATGCGATTGTCCGCCAATAATGTCATTAGCTTACTCGTATCTGGCAACACCCGTCAAAAAGTGGATCCAATGGCACATAACCAATTACCATATGCTAACCCAATTTAACATTTTTTATAAACAGAAAGAAAACTGAACATATCTTCTTCCACATACCAGAATTATAGTAACTCTTTTTCAAATAAAAGACAAATAATAAATTTAAAAAAGTGATGTCCTCGCCACCCTAAGTTGAGGCAGCCCAAGGCCGCACGGCATATATCGAGTGCGGCCTTTGGCTGCCTCAACTTAGGGTGGCGAGGACTATATCAAAACACGTCTATGCTCTGATGAATGTGTCAGTAGGATTTTAAATTTGTGCGTTAACACTTGTTATTTATTACTTTCCTTTTTTAGATATAACTAGTGTACATGTTGCTCGAATTCGAGCAATTGCAAAGTATTACAGGAGTTATTTCAAAACGAATAACAGTCATATTAACAATGAGTTTAAAAGAGTCAACTCAAAGATTACCGGTGTGTAACTCAGACCATGTTTATCTACGTTATTGATGAACCTAAAGAATTCCGGCCGGTTTTCTCCTTCTCAAAATACCTCGCTGTACAGTGTACATGCAACAGGTCATTGATAGAGGGCCAATTGAGAACGATAAGTCGTTTTGGGTTAGTGTTAGGGCGCATTTGTATCTTAATAGTTGAGATAGTCCAGGGTCAGGTGCTGACTCTCGCGCCACTGTTCTGTAGCTGCGCTGCGGTCGTTATCACGATTACGGCTCCTGTCTATGTTTCGTTGTCGTCACGTCGGAGGCATTTAAAAGAAAAAAAACAACAAATAAACAAATTATAGCTACACAAAACAACGATAAATGCACAAATTTAAGTTACAATCATGCTAACACGATCCGTCATAGCGACACATAACAACGATAAATACACAAATTTAGGATACAACCATACCGACACGGGAATGGGCACACGGCAGGGACTAAGGCTAAAGGTGTAGTGACGTCATATCTCTAGTGGCGTCATATCTTCTCTTGAGGCGACACGATTACCCTAACGAAACAATATGATTTCAGCGGCGTTCGTGGCATAGTTGGTAGCGTTACGGATTGGTGTTCTGGAGGTCCCGGGTTCGAATCCCGCTGGCAGCATTAACTTTTTGTCAACAAATTTTCATATCAGCAAGTTTGGTTGGTTAGGTTAGGTTATGACAGTTTTTATCATACTAAATTTTAAAATTAATTAAAAATTATAAGTAATCATTAATTAGATTTTTATCTTATATAGTTTTTATATTATCAGCAAGTCTGGTTGGTTAGGTTATGTTATGACAGTTTAATTTTAAAAATTAAAAATTTATTTTATAATTTTAAAACATTTTTTTCTAATCAAAAAGTTAGTTTTATAACTAAAAATAAAAAAAAATAATTAATTTTTTTCAACTTAGCAGTTCTAGCGGCGAACGCTGACACTACAAGATATGTTAGCCTTAGTCCCTCCCGTGTGTCCCACCGTACTAACACGATCCGTCTTGGGGGTTATGTTTACACAAACTCAAATAGTAAATAAATGTACTCAATGTGTTTTATTGAATTGAAAAATGAATAACAGCAATTAAATTATACAGCTGATCCAAATGTAAACAATTATGTTCTCCATAAGGATAACATGGGAACTTTCAAAGCCACTCGGGCAGAGCCCAAGGGACGTTTTCAAAAATGTAAGGCCAGTTTGCAAATCTACGCAACACGCTCTTTCCAATGAGACGTCAATGGATAAAATCGGTTAAGAAATGGCGGAGGAGTTCAACCGACAAAGTTTCATGTAGCGTATTAATTATATAGATTAGCATTCAAAATTTCTTTTTATTGTACACCTCCATAATTGTGCAGCATGTCGTACTTTTGAATAATAGATATACGACTATGACTATACCATTGCATCATGACGTGTTAATGTTGATGATAAACAGGTGAATAAATTCACTACATATTCTTACAGTTAGAATTTCATAGTTTTTAAAACGTCATTGCGCAATTTCGTTTTCCTACACTATTTTTTAAATGTATATGTGAAAAAGCCTATTTAAAGTACACAAACAATAGTAAACTCAAATGCTTGATTCTAATAACTAAACGTTGGTTATATTCTATGTTATGGCTATATTTTAAAGTGAAAATATCTTGCATTCACAAATGATAAGAACAGGAGGGAAGATAATCTCTGTCGTTGAACGTAGGATTAGTAGAATGATGGGATTAGCAAGGAAACAAGAGGACGGTTTTGTTAATCATTTTAGTTTTTTGTCAAATAAAATAGTCACTAGGGGGAAAAAGTGCCAACATGTTTAAGTTAAGACTTCAAATGTTTTGTCTATTATCTATGTTTTATCTAGGCTAGTTTTCTTTTCTTGGTTGAACTTGTAACCTCATTTTTGACTTTGTTATTGCATGTACTTTGCAAATTACAATAATAAAAAGTTTCTGATTTCTGATTAATCGATATTTAAAATTTAATTTGTGATGGTAGCAAAGCAGTTTATAGAAATGATGACAGAACCCACCATGACCACTTATATAATATAATACTGTGAATAATTAACTCATAGTAATTTGAAGCTATATTTTGAGTCAATATTATCGTATGTTTTGAGTCATATGCAAAGATCGTACTGGTCAAATCAATTAAGTCATATTAATAAAAAAATGACTTTAATGTAATTGGATTTCAATAATTTGCCATGTGAAAAATTTATAAATGACATGCAGACTAATTACTATTATTTAACACACAATCATACACACAATCAATGGTGCAGACTTAAACAATATTTGCATGTTAAACCATTCAAAATTATATCAGTTGTCAAATGCTGTTACTGTAATACTATTTAAGCCCATTTTTGGATTTTGAAACTCCGGAGTGGGGGAGGTTTAACACTTGTCTATGTAACATTAAATTTGTTTGCGATACCAGTAAATTAGTTATTATACACTTAAATCGTCAACTCAAAAGAGTTTTAAACATGTTTTCGTGAATTTGAATGTATTATTCGATACCTTTAAGTCATAAAGTATTCATCGTATCCAAAACACTTGTCTGTACATCTAAAAAAGCCCCGCTTAAGAAAATGCAATGATTAGAACTACATATTTCGTTTAAAAATCTTAAGAATCGTCCTTATATAACTTTAAAAGTCGAGTTTACTTGTGAAAGTTGTGAATTACGAAGATGGCGAAAGTTAATGAAACCTACGAGTGTTTGCCATGTAAATCATTAGTAACTGACGAGCAAGATGCAATCCAATGTGATGGTTTTTGTAAAACATGGTATCATGTAGAATGTGTAAAAATTTCTAAAAGTGAGTATGACTATATTACTGAATTGGGAGACAAAACCCGATGGTATTGCGACCCCTGTGGGAAGAAGATCGACAAGCTGGTCAATCATGCTGTGGACATAGAAGATGTAATTAACCTAAACTCAACAGTAAGTAGGCTTGTTCAAATTGTTAAAGAAATGACAAATGACAATTTACTTTTTCATAAATCTTTAGAAAATATCACTGAACAAAATCTAAAGTTATCATCTGATATTTCTAACCTCAAAACGGAGATAAAGAAGAATCATATTACAAATTCGAGTGTGACAACGCCTGGTTTAAAGGCTGATAACATTTCAATTTTGACGATTGATGATGACTTCAATGCTGAAGGTCTGTCTGCCAAATCAAACAGCTACATACAAGATGACACCGACACAGCCATTTCTAGGCCAAGTAGAAGTGCTGAACCTGAACGTCAAACGAACACTAGTCCTAATCCTAACCTTACTAACTTAACCTCAACAGTTCAAGAAAATCATGCAAGCAATGAATCCGAATTCGATTCTAGTGGAAGGGTGTATACAAACTCGAACTATAGTTGGAAACATGTAAACTATAGCAAACGGAATCAGTCTGAGGAAAAGACCAAAAGGAGGGACGGTAAGTCTAGGCTAGGGTCTCAAAGGCCAAGTTACTTGTCTCCAGAAAAAAATTCCAAGTCTTTTATAAAAACAAGTAATGGACAACAATTAACCCAAAACCGATCCTATAGCGAGGCATTAAAATCCAATAATCCTAGAACAAATGTGATCCACGGCACAAGTAAAGGCTGTAACAGTAACCTGAAAGCAGCCAAACGGCTATTTTGGCTTTTTGTTTCTGGCCTTGATACCTCAGTGAGCGACAAAGATGTGATCTCCTTCCTTAAATTAGTTAAAGATGAACAATACGTGTGTGAGAAAATTAAATCCCGATATTCCAACTACAATTCTTTTAAGGTGGGGGTACCTGTTGATATGTCTGAGTCTTTCCTTTCACCGGACCTTTGGCCTGAGGGTTGTATCTTAGGCAAGTACCGTGCTCCCAGACCAGGCAAGTTCTCCGCTGTCAGTGACAACGGGTCTTTTTTGGTAAAAAATCACAAGCCAAATGGGCCTGTGTAGAAGAAACCTATATATCAACCAATAAGCCTAGGCCTACTTGCATTTCTGTTCCTGCGCCTAGGCCTAGTAACGAACATGGTATAAACTTTTTTTTTATAAATATTTGTTCAATGAAAAATAAGATGAATCAGCTTGAAACGATCTTGAACGACAACTGTGTTGATATTTCATGCATTAATGAACATTGGTTGAACCAGAATGAAATTCAATTCTACGTCCCAAATGGTTACACCTTAGCTGCTTCATACTGCAGGAATTATCCCCTAACACACGGGGGGTCTTCTATTCTAGTCAGAGACACTATTAAAATCAGTTCTATTGATATAAGTCAATTTTGTCTTGATAAAATATGTGAAATATCGGCTGTGAAACTTGTCTGCAAAAACAGTATTGTGATTTGTGTATATAGAACTCCTGATTCAAATTTTCGAGACTTTCTAGGTAGTCTGGAAGATGTTTTAAATTTTCCAGCAATTGCATCAAGCCCTTCTATCATACTTGCTGGTGATTTTAATATCGACATAATTGAGCAACATAAACAAGAAGTAATCGAGTTTCTAAATCTTCTTAGATCTTTTAACTTGTACAATGTGCACTCCTACCCAACCCGAGGAAGAGCCTGTCTCGACAATATATTCACCAACCTCGTTTCTGACCACTATGCATGTTGGCTCTACGGACAAGACCTCATCTCTGATCATGCAGGTATTTTTGTTAATGTTAAGCTGGATGATAATAAAAGCCAGGCTGGTGTAAAAACTAAATCATTTAAGAGGAGACTGATTACTACTGATAGGCTAGCTGATTTTAATTATTGTCTTTCAAATCTTAGCTGGTTAGTATTATATAACAACTGTGATATTGATGCTGTGATCTCTATGTTTATAAATATACTTTGTTATTATCTCAATGTTTATTGTCCAATCGTAAATAATAAATGTAGACCAAAAACCAAGCCAGGACCTAGTAACTGGTTTACACCTGAACTTGCAAACATGAGAGAATATATCATTTACCTTTATGACATATGGAAGACTAATGGTAATGTTAATGACAAAATGAACTTTAAAAATGCCAAGAAAGTTTACACAAAAGCTATGAATGAGGCAAGAATTTCTGCAAACAACAAACTAATAAATCAACAAACAAATGCAAAGCGGCCTGGAAGATAGTGAGAAGTGAATCAGGGCAGAGCAAAGTACCGACTGAAATATGTCTTTCGCCTGACACCTTTAATGATTTTTTGTTAATGTACCAACAAGTATGACTCACAATCAGAACTCAAATTTACCAGACTATTATAAACTACTTAGTAATTTAAAGTTTACCACCAGCTCAAATAAATTCTCATTAAAAAAAGTTGATATGAAAACTGTGAAATCAATAGTAACTAATCTAAGCTCCTATCGCAGCGAAGATTGTTTTGGACTGTCGAACTACCTATTGAAGAATATTATAGACCCTATTCTAGTACATCTCACCTACATTGTCAACCTAGTATTAGTTACAGGTGTTTTCCCAAATTGTTTGAAGCAATCAATATTTAGCCCTATTTTTAAGAAAGGTAGCAGAGATTTACCAGAGAACTACAGACCAATTGCTATTGTCCCCATTATAAGTAAGATAATCGAAACTTGTTTATTTAGGCAAATGTATGATTATTTTACAAGTAACAATTTGCTTAGTACTAACCAATTTGGTTTCATTTCTAATTCTTCAACTACCAAGGCTGTAGAGAGCATTGTAGATTATATCCTCAATGGTTTTGAAAACAATTTTGCCACAGGCTGTAGTATGTTAGACCTAAGTAAAGCTTTTGATATGGTTTCACATGTTATTCTTTGCAGGAAATTGGAGTATTATGGTATTAGAGATAAGGAACTAGCTTTAATTAGAAGTTACCTTAGCAATAGATCTCAAGTAGTTAAAGTCAATAATGTTTTTTCTCAACCAAAGTCAGTATTAGCAGGTGTTCCACAAGGCTCGGTCCTTGGGCCATTTTTATTCTTAGTTTTTATCAATGATTTTGCTGTAAATGTTCCATGTTTTTCTGTTTTATATGCTGACGACACAACTATTCTTGAAAAAGGTGTAAATATCCATAATGTTTTAAAGCAGCTTAGTTCCTCAAAAGATTGCTGCAAAGTTTGGTATGGTGCAAACTACCTACTCCTGAATGAAAATAAAACTGAAAACATTCTCTTCACACTCAAAAATAGTATTAGTCATGAATATGAAGATCTTTTAAAACCTGTTAAGCTGTTAGGAATTGTGTTAGACAGCAAGTTAACCTGGAGTAGCCATATTGACCTTGTATGTAAAAAACTTGCTAGAGCTACTTGTTTAGTGAGGAAACTCAAACAGTGTGTCAGTTCTGATGTATTATTAATGGTCTACTATGGTGTTTTCAATTCTCATTTGAACTATGGCCTGCGCTTATGGGGAAATAGCGCTGATGCAAAAAGAGTATTCATATGGCAAAAGAAAGTCATTCGTTGCATGGTAGGCTTAGAAAACAATCAAGAACATTGTACAGATAGTTTTATTAGTCTTAAGATAATGACGTTACCATGTATGTATATTTTTTGTAATCTGGTTTATGTTAAGGAAAATATAGTTAATTTTAGTGAACAATGTAATCAACATGAACACAGCACGAGAAACAAACACAATCTTGTAACACCTTACATTCGCCTTCACAAATCATTTAGAAGTCACAGTTACCAGCAATTTTTGTTATTTAACAAGTTACCATTAGTTGTAAGAAATCTACCTCTTGTAAAATTCAAAGAAACTATCTCAAACTGGCTAAAACAAAAAGAATTTTATAGCATTGAAGAATACCTTAAATGTACATTTCAGACTTAGACTAGAAACTTAAGATTTTTTGTACTAAAACTATTTGACGAAGCCTATTGTACGCTAATGTATTCCTGTACATTGTATTTAATGGCCAATAAACTTCTTGATTCTTCTTGATTCTTGATTCTTGATACTTTATTTCAGCTAAACAAACCGTTATTCGATAGTTTCTAAAACAACGCAGCATATTTGTCTGCTAGGGGGAGACGAGACAGGCGCTTGATTGCTTTATTTCCCTGTAATTCGGACTCAAGATCGAAAACGGAGGAAAATATATTTATTGTAAAGTAAATAGAACATTTGATTGTTTGATGTGAAGTATCAAGTGACTAAACATATTTTATATAGTTTACTTCCAAGCTTTTAACCTTACAAAAGGATTGCGAAGAGATATATAATCTTTAAGCACAAAATAAAACTTGTCGTGATAATTGTATATAATTGGTGTATACCAGTTTTATTATTCATCTAAACATATTTACACTATATTATTATTATTAGTTACGTATCGAGGAAACTTTGGAGGACAGTGGACAAGAAGACCAAGTCAAAGGTGAAGGTAACACAGAGGACAACAACAAGGCTGACAATGGTAATAAACCACCACCAGCGAAAAAGCAAAAGACAGACTGTGAAGACAAGAAAAAGAAATATAGTGACTGCGGCGCATTAGAGCCATCGGCAACCACAATACACAGCCCGATTGGTGGATTTAAAACTGGTAAAATAGTATATTCGCATTCACGTTTCATGTTCTCATATTGTACACCAATACAAAACTGTAGAAGCCATATTCAAAACAGAGCAAAGCACCTAACAATACCTGCTTTGTACACCATTCACAAGAGTGTCATTATCTTTTTATCTGACTAAAAAAGAATTTGACAATCTGCCGATTTGAAGTCAAGTAACTGTTCAACCACTAGGTTTAGAACGCCATTTGTAACTAACTCAGCTGGCATAAACAGCGTAAACTAAAAACTGTTAGTCCATGGCGTACATGTTCATGGATGAAACGTTTGGTCCACTGGATGAATGCAGCACATTTCAGTTGTATGCACAAAAGCAGTTAAAGAAAGTTTTCAAAGCTTTATTTATTGCTCTGTCCTCCCAACAGTTGTTGTGGTTTCATTGTTGGCACTATTGCAATTCTTCAAAATATTGTTTATTCCTCTTCTCTTTTGGCAATGAATATTATTTTCCAAATGTATGAGAAACTTGAGGAGTTTTATGGACATCCATTATGCTCAAGCTCTTCTCTGAGAGAACATTGCCATTTAGTAGCAATGTTACTAGCGAGCTGTCCAATCGTATGTAAATCATGCTCATCTCACAAATAAGTAAAATAATCGTCCTCTTGCCTATGGAAAGTGGAAAACACATTCCTTTGCCTCTACTCCGCATCGAGCAGTAGGCCTAATGTCACTTGGCTGCATAACGCTGCTGCAGGGAGCTCAACTAAATAAGTACGTCTAAATCGTATTTAATATAATCTTTAAAAATCAAGTAGGCCTAGTTCTTTGATTGAAATTATTTATCTAATTCATTTAATAGGAGAGTTGTAGAAGTCGTAATTATGCCTAAATCATTTATTGAGGAACCAAGCAATAAACCATATGTACACATAAAAAAAACTACACTTTAAATATACATTTATAAAGGCCAAGCTAATATTTCACCCAATAAGAACTTTATCATTAGCCTAGGCTATACAAAATTAAAAAACAATTAAGAGTTAGTCGTCTCAGCATGTTCCCGCCATGCTTACCATGTTTGAAAGTGCTAATTCTCTAATTCTTTAGGAAATGATAATTAAATTTTTTCCTAATCAAACCTACTCCAGAAATACATTTGTGGGGAATGATTAAATCCACAACACATTATTTAATTACCCTTGATTGTCTTCAGTAAATAGAAGCAATTTTGATGATGTACTGGGTTATGTACAAAGGTTCTTCAAAATTGTCCTAATAATTCATATCAATCAAATGCTTTTTAGCGAATTTACCCTATAGGGAATAAGCTATTACCGTAGTACTCATGGTAAGACCTGGACACGGGACCAATTTACTTTTTCGTTTTGAGGTCCCTAGAGACCAAAAACACCATCCGTTCAAATTTATATATACTTATACAAACTTTATAAATGATTGGTGCAGCTATTTTTTATTTTGCATTTTTTTTTACCCAATTCAATTTTTTTTGGATCCGGGTTTGCGGAATAAAGCAGGTTATTATAATAGGGCTCGATTGGAATAAAGACATGACAGGAAGAATAGGGCGTTGGGCACTAAAACTAATGGAGTTCAAACCAATATTCAATAAAACATAAACAAGGCCGTCAACATATAGTTCATGATTGTCTGTCGAGGAACGCATTCCAAGACTGTGGTGCTGAGGAAGAAGAAGAGACTGAGATTCTGATGCTGAGATTGGAGGTAAGGGACATCAAGAACATGCAACGAGAAGGTGAAGACTGTGGGGGGGGGGTCTACGAGGCAGTGAGGGACCCGGAGAATGAAACCAGTGCCAACCGTCGACTACAGAGAAGTTTCGTCATATAAGAAGGCATCCTTTACAAGAAGAATACCACTCATATGGATCACGAGAAGTTGTTAGTGGTACCTTAATGTCTAAGAGAAAATGTTAGTCGAGTGCCATGACAGTCCATTATCAGGAGGACACTTAGGGTTCAGCCGGACCCGATATATTATTGACCCACTGGGTAAGCATTTAATAACATTTAATAATATTGGGGATACCGAGAAATATGTGCGGTCATGTCCTGATTGCCAGACCAGAAAGACGCCAAAGGTGGTGACAGCTAGACAGTTACAACCTATCCCAGTTGGCCAACCCTGGGACAGCACAAGCTCAAACACAGCTGAAGCAACGGCAAAGTTTTTGATTAATAAAATATTTTGCACATTTGGGTGTTCAGGGAAAATTTTGAGTGAACGTGGATCCAACTTTATGTCAGCACTAGTGACAGAACTTTTGAAGGGGTTAGGAATACACCCTTCGTTCACTACTGCATACCATCCCATGTAAAAAACACCCCTTTTTACCTGATATTCGGTAGAGAGGTAAGGTTGCCAATAGATACAATGCTTCGGCCGGCAGAAACCACAGAGCCTGAAGTGGAGGAAGCCCCCGAGAGAGTGCGTAAGTGGCGAAAGGATGTAGAAGTCATAATTCAGCAGGCCCAACGACAACAAAAAGAGAGGTTTGACCGAACCCATCCTGTTGTAGAATACAAGGAAACGATCTGGTTATGGTGTTTCCCCATTAAGACTAAAGGAAGATCAACAAAGTGGCTCCATCATTGGTATGGACCGGATTGTGAGTAAGAAGACCGACTTGAATGATGAGATCCAAATATCACCCCGAGGGAAGTGGATGGGCTACATAGACCGTTTCAATGTATCTAGATTGAAACCTTACACATTTAGGTCGGTTGAGTAAGACTAGCATGTAAAGACTTGTATGGGTAAAATGTGCTCAGCATGTAGTTTATTATAGTAGTCGATCGAGAAATTAATCGTTTGTTCGTAAAAAAAAACATTTTATTCGGCGATAGCAGGAAAATGAGTCGTCCTAAACTAATAGGTCGAATAGACAATCAATCGTGAAACCTGTGCTCCGAAATAATGTAATGACGCTTGAGGGTCAAAGAACAATGACCAGACCAAGTGAGGCTGACTACAGGAAGCACGTGTCACTCAGTTAGTAATAATCAGTTCGGCAAGTGTACTCTCACCCACCTAGTAATTAACATAGACTGCTTCTTTGAAACAGCGTTATCTCTTTGTTTTGTAATACAATTTATAAATCAGGGTTAAATGTAAAGTTAAAATTATTTGTATTATTGTAACATTGTGTTTAGAATTTTAAAAGTGATCATAACTTGTGTGTTTGTGTGTATGCAGAGATAAAATTGACCACCTCCAGGATGACGTGTAAACAGGGACAAGGAATGATAATGGTGATGTTAAGCCTTACCTTATTACTATTTGTTATAGGTGCTAAAAGTGGTAAGAACATCTCTTTTTCAGTTACGTCAGGTCAGGGGTATATTGGTGAGGGGTCACACCCGTGATGTATGAGTCGTCAGTGCCACTCGTGAACAAGAGTCGGTGGCCAAATGTCGATTTGGCTTACCTAACGCTGCCTAAAGTCAATGGGTTCTGTAATAGCAGATCTAACATTCCGCAATGTTTACTATTTTCGTGGATTTTTCAGACTGACAAGTTGGTAGGGAAGCAGCTCAAATGGACTCCAGTCTCACAACTGAGGAGACAGCGTCCGCTGTAGACGAGGCCTTTATAGCTAAAAGAAGTTTAAATTTTATAGAAGACTTTGCTCATTATTGCTGTGGCGTGACAACCAAAAGGCAACTCTGGCCATTTACTTGAAACAGTTTATTGAAAACGGTTTACAAGGTAGACTTGCTGAGGCGTTTGTGTAGATAAAAGAAACTAATTTAAATACGCAAAATTACAGCAGACAAGTAGAAGAGGTGTTGACACAGGTTATTGATGTAGGGTTAAATATAACTAAGGTGATTGATCGGTTTCAGAGAATGGAGTTCACAGCGGAAGAGACAATAAAAGCTTCAGTTTGTTACAGTTAGGGGCTATACATGTTATTAGGCACCCAATGGGCATGTAAATTTTTTTAAACCATTATTTAAAATGGTTTTAAGAACAGTTTACAATAAATTGATGACAACAATCACTAAAAATATTTATACAACCATTTTATTTGCTCTTAATTATTCTAAAACTTTAAAACATAGGCCTAACCATTTTATAATGATTTAATAACAATTTTAAAACTTTTAATAAAGATTGTTCAAAAAATTTAAGTTTTTAAAACAAAACAATTTTGTAATCATTGGCAAACCTTGTCTAATGATTGCATTATCATTGTGATGGCAATTGTAAATTACAAATCTATATCAGTAAGGCAACGATAAGAAAACAAAATATTATTAAATGTTATGTTTTTAATTGTATGGGTTTTATTTTTAGAAGGATGTTATCTTAATTCGAAAGACGATTTTATTTTATTTAGAAAACGTTTTTATTTTATTTAGAAGACGATTTTTTCACCCGTTTAATTTAATCGTTTATTTAATCGTTAGAAAATGGAATTTAAGATTTGATGGTCGAAGAGATACCGAAACTATATCCTTTCATGAGCGATTGCATGAGTTAGTCGAAGCATACGACTTGCAACCCGATAATGTTCTGAAAGCTTTACCCGAACTTCTAAAAGAAAATGCTTTGCTATGGTACCGAAATAACAGACATTTCTGGACAATCTTTGCCTATTTTCTGAGGGACTTTCAGATCAATATTTACCTCCGGGGTACTGTCTTCAGTTAGATGATGAAATAAGAAAACGTACTCAAGGAGAGGGCGAAATGTTTAGACATTATGTAATCGCCCTGATGACTCTGATTCGGAGACGAGGTGGTTTTACCGAGACCCAGAAGTTAGAGAGAGTCTATCAGAACATGCACCCCAGTTTCAAACTGTATGTAAGAAGGCTTCACCAATCTTTCTACATTAATGAAAGTCATAGAAGAGTATGAATTATATCTCCGGGAAAAAAACAAAATTTCAGACCACCGCCGAATCCCGCACAAGCTCTAGTATCAGAGACAGCTTATCATGGTAGATTTCGCCCTAATTATCGACAAAGTTTTAACACATCCACTGTGAGTCATTCCAAGGGGTACCCTACTGACGGTCCCTCTAATTCCGAGGTACCAAGGGTACAGAATAAAGTAAAGTTCCAAGACCCAAATACTCCAAACCGTGAGAACCCTATATCCAGAGATAGCAAAATGGGAAATTACTCGGAGTCACGAAACTTTGATAGATTTCCACCAAAGGTATCCAAAGGTTCGAAGGTGGAATTGTGAAAGGATGGGCCATATGTTTAGAGATTGCCGACAACCCAAACAACTAAGATATTTCAATTGTAAGACCCCAGGTGTCAGAACGACTTCGTGCAATTGTAGGGTGACGGGAAACGACAAGAGGACTGCGGGAAAGGGAGGTCTCCGAAGTCCAGTAGAAGGTTCGCGATAACGACCTCCACTGAATGTGAAGGCTGGCTTCGAAAGATAAACGATTTTTGTAGTATAAAAGGACTAAACAATACGTACCCTCGACCATTTGTAGATGTACTGATTGAAGATTGACAATTTAAAGCCCTAATTGATACCGGAGCAGTAGTTTCTTTAATTAACGATGAAGTAGCTTGTTATCTAAAAGAAATTGGAATACGAACAAGTGGCAAGACTTATGGCATAACAATGGCAGACAAGACGAGAGTAACAACTGCAGAAATGTATCACTTTACGTGTAAAATAAATAGTACACTACATCGCGTTTCGGCCGCTCACCTCCCTAACTTGCCAGTGCAAATGATTCTTGGAATAGACCTTATAAAGAAATTTTAATTAGTCAACATCAACGTTGCTTCTATTGATGGTAGGAACGGCTCCGATGAACTAAATTCTGTGTGGGCCATTGAGAAATTTCTACCTTACCTAGAAGGTTACCATTTTGTCGCAGTCACTGACCATCAGGCGCTTAAATGGTTGTTAGGCTTACAACAGCCCTCTGGACGCCTAGCTCAATGGATACTTGAAATCCAACAATACGAATTTGAAATACAATATAGGAAGGGTAGCCTCAATAAAGTAGCCGACGCCTTGTCTCGGTACCCTGTTAAAGAAAATGTAGAAGCCCAAGTGTGTGCGAATTCACGCCACAAGAAAACCCGGTAGAAAGATCTAACAGAGTGGTAAAAACTATGATAGCTCAGTACATAAAGAAGGATCATACCCGATAGGATTTGTATCTTAATGAGTTTCGTTTTGCAATCAACACGGCCGTACATGATTCGACTGGAGGGAACTTAGGATATCAAATGCCTTACATGGTGCCTTGACAGATGGATCGGGTAACCGCAATGATTTTGAAACATCCGTCAAAGATAGATTAGACCGTCTGCATCAAATTTTCCAGGCATGCCACCGTGATCCAAAGTCAAGCCAAGTATTATAATTTAAGGAGACGTGAGACCCTGTTCCGACCGCGAGAATTCGTGTGGGTCCGGCAACACCATTTGTCATCCGCGACCGATTCATTCGCAGCTAAGTTAGCCGCTAAGTATGAGGGACCGTTCAAAATCGTAAGCAAAATTGCGAACAATATCTATGAATTACGGGACGCGAAGGGGGGGGAGTTATCCGTGCCCATTCCCAAGATCTCAAAAGGTACGTAGCTTAGTATGTACTTGCAGAATATGCAAGGACCTCCGGAGCTGTCGCGGAATACGCAGATACTCCAGAGACTAAGGTAAGGAACACGTAGGTGTGACTTTTGAGATTAGAGTAGTTATTACTTACTATTTCGCTTTGCATTAATGGGTGCTTTCGCTTGCAGGTACATGTGTGGCTTGACAGTTTGCTAGCGTATCGATCATAATCAAAATTCAAATAAAATCATCTAACATCCATATCTCATATTCGCACACCATCCGCTATGATCATCCCGTTGAGAGCCGTGGAGCCCACGTTGCCCAACCAACTTTCGTGACTCAAGGAAAATGGATTATTGAATGGGGACGTAATTTTGGCCTATTTTTGGCTGGTGGAACGTAGATCGCTCCTCAAGTCAGCTGGGGAAAAGGTGTTCGCCGCTGATACCTTTTTCTTCACGTGCCTGAACCACCGAGGTTACGCCAGGGTGAAATGACAAATAATCGGGGTTCCAATACTACAATTGGACCACATTTTAATCCCGGTCTATGATCCCGAAGTGGGCAGCTCAGGGCACTGGTACCTCGTTGACGTGGAACCGAGGAGGTGGGCCATCAGTGCCTACGATTCTCTGCCAGGTCACCAACATCGACAAGCGTTGGAGAAAACAAAAGAGTTTCTTGATGAAGTTTGCGAGAGGCAAGCAGTGGCTCCTGGCAAATGACAGCTTTGGGAAGGGAGATCCGCAACATCTCAGAACAACCCGTACGACTGCGGAGTTTTTGTATGTAAGTATGCGGAGGCGATCGGACGTGGTGTATCCGTTAAGAGCATAGACGAAGATACAAGAAGCTTCCGGCTAAGAATGGTCCGGGAATCGTCCGCAGCAAAACTGGACGTCGAAGAAGAAATGACACTTGAAGCATTGATGGCAGAAGTCGCTCGGCTGGCCCCTCCTGTTCCAGAGATGGTTTCGCCGATCCCCAGCCCGGTACAGGGGCACCTGAACGAGAGTATGCTAGAGGTGACCCTGGAAAAAATGGAGAAGGAAGAAAAGAACAAGGAAGAGCCAGATGTTGTGCCAACTCAGCCATCCCCACCCCCGGCCGAAACGCCCTGCCTGAAAGTAAGGATACCACTAACCAAGTCAATAGTGGCCATTATCGATCGGTTCGGAGTACACCATATCTCGGACGCTCCAAAGCAAACTATGGAAAACCCGGAATCTCCGCCTTCTCCGGTAATATCATTGCATCCCGAGGAGGACCTTGATATTTCGTCGGACCGGGAAGAAGACCTGCTGCAAGACTCGCAGATGGAAGTGAGACCGAGCGAGGAACCCGCTCAGGTAACCTCTGTACCCCGAAAGCACGAAACGGTCGGGCCAGAAGATAACCAAGGAGAAGCGGGTGCACCCCGTGATCGAAAGAGAACCCGAAGAGGTAGGAGGCGGACCATGAAAATCTTGGTCCCCGGTACGTCAATTTTCAAAAGAGTGAACATCAGGAAATTGGGATTGACGCCACTGAAAAGATATTAAAGATAGTTTTTTTTCTTTTTCCGTTTCTTTTTTTCGTTTACTAAGAGGAGAGTGTAAGGGTTTTATTTTTAGAAGGATGTTATTTTAATTCGAAAGACAATTTTATTTTATTTAGAAGACGATTTTATTTTATTAAAAAGGAAATGTTATTTTATTTAAGGAGATAGTTTTATGTTTGTAAAATGTAAATACAATTTGGACCCGAAGGTATATTTATTATTTCGTCGAGTATAAATACTTAATTTAAATCAATAGAATGTTTTGTGTTTGAAGCCGAGACGGGCTTTGTTGTCATCGGGACGTATCAACTGTGGGGAACGATAAGGCGCGGGCGAGCAGTGCACCGTCAAGCCACCCGTCCAAGCGCGCTGGAACCTGCCACAGTACAATACCTCGCGACCTTTGCACTGCTCCTGCCGTCACAGGAGGGTATATAAAGGGCTCTGGGTACGGTGGTAGGACAGTTAAGACTCAGCACTCGTACGGTGCGGGTTAGTCGAGTGTAGCAGCACATGGTGCACCGCTAACCCGGAGTAAGGTAAGTTTAGGGGAAACGTGTTTAATAGTTATATATATATTGCACCGTACGGGATCGCACGAGCGTTAGAGAAAACGTGTGCAATAATTATATATTGCACCGTACGGTATTAAAGAGAACGATAGGGAAAGGTGTGCAATAGTGATATATTGCACCGTACGGTACTAAAGCGAACGGTAGGGGAAACGTGTGCAATAATTATAAATTGCACAGTTAGGAAGCGTGTGCTTTAGTTGGGAGGTGGTAAGCTGCTCCCCCGTGCCTGGGACGCCAGCGAGTGCTTGCCTTGACTATACTCTTCCATTCCTGACCTAATCTCTTAATCCCTTCCTTGCGTGTGTGAGTAAACTGTTCTCCCTTGGCTGTTGCATACATTTGATTTATGTTCACTAAACTATTGAGTTACAGACTAGTTAGAGTTCAATTGTGTAATAGAATGTAAGTATGTAAGTAATAAGTTGAGGTAACAAATAAATTACAGCAACCCATTCTAGTTTCCAAACACTATGCTAAAATGATTGTCGAGGGTTGAGAATAAACTATCCACTTTCACTTTTGTTTTCAACGTTATTTTTCGGTACACTAAAAAGACTAATATTAAATTTATAATACACTTATACAATAATTTTACACTTCCTTTCTAATATTCAATTTATAAAGTTGTTTGTCTTTTAGCGAATTTCCCTATAGGGAAGTAGCTATTACCGTAGGTGGCACGATAAGACCTAGACCCGGGACCGATTTACTTTTTCATTTTGATGTCCCCAGAGGCCAAAAACACTATTCGTTCAAATTTTTATATATGTATATATATATAGACTTATATATATATATATATATATATATATATATATATATATATATATATATATACGTCCGTGAACGCGATAACTTGAGTAATTTTTGTCCGATTTTGATGAAATTTGGTTTAAAGGTGTAAAGCGGGATAAACTTGAATGAGTTCGCGAACCAGCATGATCGGACCATGGGAACGGGGCTTTACGGGGGGTTTTATGGGGTAAAAATTGGTTTTTCTCACTTTTGACCCTCAAAACACAAAATTTCCCAATTTATCTTTAGACCTTTTTAAAGAGCTTAAAAAAACAAATAATTTAGTATATGAAAGTATTTTTGTTCGATTATTAGTAACGGAGAAAATTAAAAAAGTTGTAAATTTAAAATTCCCATGTTATTCTTATGGAGAATATTGTCAAATGTTGTAGTTTGCTTGTTTATGAATATATTTTGATCAAACTTGGCAAATTTATTTATTTTCTACTAAGCTATCAATATTTTACTCAAAAACACACTTTATTAGTTTCCTTGTAGCAGCAAACCTAGGTACTCGTTAAACCTAATGTTATTAAAATATATTTAACTGAAAATCAATTCAGACAAATGGAAATTCGCTTAGTCGGCAGGTTTGCTGCGGCGGGGGTATTTTAATTTCTAGTAGATGTAGGTAAATAGCATCGAACAAATTTTAAATACTTTGTATATTGCCTAACAATGGTTTACATGAACTCTTCCCCCGATCACAGATCAACAGTCTATCCGGGGGAATAATTCCATGTAATGTATTGTTCTATTATTGTACTGTTTAATTTTTGGAATAAAAGTATTTTGATTGATTGATTGATTGACTAATTACTTTTTAAATAAAAACATTCATTGGAATACTGAATTTCTTTAATCCAGTTACGAAAGCCTCAAAACTAATGACATTATTTTACCTAGGCCTTATATAACAATTCCAAATTTACATTGATTGTACAGTTTTGGTTGTTGAAAATCGAAACTGTTTATCAAACAATTACAAATAATGTTTGTTTGTTTACGTCGACAACATAAAAAATATGATAGGAAAGATTAAATTTGCACCGTCGAATGGAAAACAATCATGCATATTTCTGGTGATAACATAATACGATGATTTTGTGTGGTATGTCTTGAGGTAAAACGTCCGTGCGCGGTACTCCCGCGGAAACAACTGACATACTAGAGCACAAGCTACAGCATAATCATGACCCCGACGAAAGTAAATATTCAGTCCAAGCGATATCAAATAGCTGCAAAAGAAAAGCAACAGAGCAGTTGTTTGAGAAACCCGAGAAAATCATTAAATTGGAATTAGAATTAAGTAGTGGAAGGGAAACAGTCACTGAAAAAGATATCTCGAAGGTCAGGAAGAATATTTACAATGCGAGAAGAAAATCTTTGCCACCTCTACCTAAAACTTTACTTCAAACTCAACTGGCGCTGGATAGCATGAACATTGAAACCGGCCGGGGAGAGAACTTTCTATTAGACAGCGATAAGGAAAATATAATTGTGATATTTGGAACAGAGAGAAATATAGAAATGCTAAAAGACAGTGACTTTGCTAATGGATGGAACCTTCGACTATTGCTGTGACAATTTCAAGCAGATGTTTACCATTTTTGCAGTGAAGAATGGACACTACATCCCACTTCTGTTTACCCTACTTCCTGATAAGAAGGAAACAATATATGAAGTTCTTTCTAAGAAGATTCAATCTGCAATGGGTGACCACTGTACTTATCTTTGGTCGCAGATTTCATCCGACCCAGAGTTGGTAAGTTGTTTACAAATTTCCTTAATGGATCTAAAGTATTATGACCGTACCAACGGTAGTAGAACCGTAGATGCTGTGTTAACAGTTACTGTAAGTACGCGTGTATAACCTTTAATTTCGGTATCCTTAAAGGCAAAATGAATAATAACATTGATAAACACTATTGATTTTTATACCTACAAGATAATGAGCATACTATTATGATATACTCGGTATTTTGTTATAGAATATTTATATGTGTTTACCCTTTGTGAGTGAGCTGGTGTCATTCCAAGTATGTTAGTTAAGATCGATAGTGTACAAGACAAGCCACGGGAGAATGGAGGGAAACAGTACAGGAAGAGAAAAAAACGAAGTAAACCTTGCAAGAGAACGTTATTTGAGTGGTGCGATTTCGCGGAAATACTTCGTTCAAATCGCTAGTAAGCGATTCGCAAAAAAAATGACGGACTTCGTTCATGCTTCGTTCATGTGACAAACCTTAATCATTTTTAAGAGTTTATTTTGATATTTTACCTACGACCGTTTTTTTAAATGCCGTTACAGTTCAGTTCTTAAAATTGAAAAGTTTCACATAACAGCATTGTTTACTTACATAACATCATAGTTTTAGTTAACTACACGGGTAATGTATCAGTTTATTTTAGTTAACTACACGGGAACATTACTTGACCAATGAGGGTCAAGAATTAAGAGAAAAAGTAAAATAATTTAAAAAAATTAAACTATTATTGTAATGCTTCGAACTTCAACTAACCATCTCTTTACCAATTGAAATTTTAACGATATGTGCATTTAGTGATTGGTACAACGAGTCGTCGCATCTCTGTCAGTGGCAATGAGAGATTATACATAAACGAAAACATAACCTCTTCTGGAAATCGGGTTTAGTGATTATTAGTAATTAAAAACCGGTCGTAGGTAAAGTATTCCAAGAAACTCGTGTAAATAGTATTATTTCTATATTGATACAGTAACTGGTATACGTTTTTAATAATGAGTTTTTATTTTTTTCATTTAGTATTATTGATTATAAAGAGGGTTTGATTATTTTCAAGGGTTTATTATAATATTAAAAAAAATATTATTTCTATATTGTTAACTAGTATACGAGTATTTTATTTTTTATAGTGAGTTTTTAATTTTTTTAAGTATAATATTGTTAACAAAGAGGGTTTAATTATTTTCAACGATGTATTTAAATATTTAAAAATATGATGTTTTTTATTGATAAGAAATCAATGTTTTTTAAGTTTGAGTTTTTCTATAGTTTGGATCTTTATTGATCATAAAGATCGTTTGATTATATTTATGATTGGTGTGAATGTATAGACTATTCATTAATATTTCACAAGACAAGGAAATACAACATTTTACCATTTAAAAACGTTTCCAATTATTTAATATATCCCTAAAACTCGGAAACTTTTTAACGTAAGTATTATAAGTGGAATGCCAATGTGTGCATTATTCAAGAGCAACACAAATTTCATTACGCAATATTTGTTATTTCAGTAGTTATACAATTTTAAGCAGTGTTATTTTTTTTTACTTTCTAAAGACTATCATTGGGCCATAGTGTTTGGAAACTAGAATGGGTTGCTGTAATTTATTTGTTACCTCAACTTATTACTTACATACTTACATTCTATTACACAATTGAACTCTAACTAGTCTGTAACTCAATAGTTTAGTGAACATTAATCAAATGTATGCAACAGCCAAGGGAGAACAGTTTACTCACACACGCAAGGAAGGGATTAAGAGATTAGGTCAGGAATGGAAGAGTACAGTCAAGACAAGCATTTTGCACGACGCACTCACTGGCGTCCCAGGCACGGGGGAGCAGCTTACCTACGAACCATTAGTTATATATTGCACCGCTCGTGGTTAGAATAGGCGTTAGGGATTTCGGCCCACGTTTACTTTTTCCCAACGTCGACTTTCGGCCATCGAGGCATTATCCGAATTTATTTCCGATCGATTACTAGGTCTGTGATAGCTGTGATGAAAAGAGTTGTATTGGAGTAAGCTTTTGCTTGACTCATACTCATTTCTGAGCTTAGACTTAGTAATAACGTTAAATCGAGCCTTGGACGAAATTACCCGCGCTTAGACTGTTTTATCCGGCAAAAAAAAATGTATTTGTGAGGTACGTTTTTCGACGCCCCGGTAATTTTAACCTCACATAATAATAACACAACATTATAAAAATGGTTTCCAGTATAAAAAAATATAACGCAATTTGCACCTGGGTGAAAATGAGGATGTGAGGGATCGAGAAAGTGCTTAAAGTTTGAAATGAAGCAGTCAGAACATGAGCAATCAGAGATAAAAAAATCATATTCGGCGGACATGAATGCTATTTTAGATACCACTTTTTAGGTGATCAAGTCATGAGAAGACTACATGTCTTGTCCTTAGCGGCTGATGCTGTTTTGGGCAAACTGCCCACTAAGTGTCCCATCAGTGTCCTTGTACCGTAGTGAAGCGGCTGGCCCCTACTATGTATGAGGTAAAGGACGAGGGTAGGAGAGAGACCCACGTCGTCCATGTTAAGGACCTTAAGACCTACCATGAAAGAACCAAATCTTAGTTATTCTTGGTTATGCATGGTGGTGGGTAGTTATATAGCATTTTGTGCATGGCATGTGCTTGCTATTCTTTGTGATGTTTTTTTCAGGTGTTCGCCATTTCTTTGTATTTGGGTAATCGATTGCTTGGTTGCTTGCTTGTTTGCCTGCTTGCTGACCTTTGGGTTAGGGTTAAAATGTCCCTGCGTTCTGAGATTTTTTTTGCCCTTCGAGAAGGCATCGAGAACCTTCGTCCCAAGTGCTTAGTTAACGGGATCGCAATTAATGGCTACCTCTACATTATTGAACGCAGGTGTTTTTATTACCGGCACTTGCCTACAGTTTGGGCATGTGAGAGCGCCTTTATGTCTGACTGGGTAAGAGACCCGTTCAGTCGAGAGCTCCTGCTGTTTCCACTAAACCTGCCCAACGTCGGACAGCATGGACATTGGTTGCTGATTGGTGTTAGGCCCCGGAAGGCAGAAATCGCCATTTTTGATTTTGTTGTGCAGAGACGAGCCGCAGCGAGACAGCAAATGGAGGGCAGATGATTGAAATCCCCGGTAAGCTTACCTCGCAAAGAAGGTACAGAGAGTGTGGAGTATGTATGCGTATACGCCGACAGGTTAGTTAGGAACGCACCTATGACTGAACCAATCGACGTAGACGCAGCACGCTCAACCATCATCGAAGTAATTAAGAGAGGGAAATTTTACAAGGAGGATTTCCGGAATCATCGGAACGTCAATCCCATCCTTCCTCAGTTGCCAGCTGTTACGATCGACCTCACGCTACCGGTTGACGAGCCGCCGTCGGAGATCTTAGAAGTGGTGGAGGAGGTGATTGGGGAAGTCGAACCACATGCTGACAGGACAGTTGCGGAGGATGCGAGGCTGTTAGGCAACGAGACCTCAGAAATGCTGCTGGATGACATGGCGAGGGACAAGACCGCGGAGAGGGATTCTGTGGAGAGCCAGGAGCTCTGTCTAGACTTGGAGGGTGGCGAGTTGATGGTAGAATTCGTCAAGGAGGTGAGGATCATCCTCAACACCATCACCCAGGGTACTGTCGAGAGCAAAATCGAGGGTACGAGTGGCATCATGACGAGACTCAAAGGACCAGGTACCAGGGAAGCCAGTAGCGTCGGATGGTGGGGAGGAGCCGTGGTCTAGGTGGACACATTGTTCGGACCTGACCACGGGGCGGAGCCGAATAGGTGCAACCCGGAGAGAGCGTCCACAAGAAGTAGTCCGAGAAAGTGGTCCTCAAAAACAGAGGCCTTGTCAACGCCGGAATGAGGAGACCCGTTGTCGTGTACACGTCGACTTCAGGTACTTAAGCTCCTGGCCTGACGTTACGAGAGACTACATTCTCCTCAACGGTCTGGGCGGAGGGGTGACATGGCTCACAGGCTATAGCAACGGTTTGCTGAGAGGGCGGAGAGAAGGTCGCCGGCATACATATTAAAATATATTTTTATATAATGCATATTTTTTAATATGGTATTATTATTGAGTCAATTGTTTGATTGTTAGCTTGGGCATTAGAGTTGTGTATTGGATTATAGTGGCCGAGTAGATCCCACCTGGTGATAACTCGCGTTGTGATTTTTATTGGCAAGTCGTCGTGTAACTCACATTGTTTTAGACACTCTGGGACTGACTATTGAATGGTTAGGACGAAGCCCGAGTTGCGTAGTCAGCAACGACTCCCTAGGAGAGTGGAGAATCGGCGTAGGCCTGGTGGTGTTTATTGCACGTTTGTTTTGGTGACTTGTTTTTCACTTGTGCACAGTGCCCGTATATGAGCCACTCATATACCGGTTAGACCCTGTAGCCGGAGGATTGAAGATGGTGTATTTATGGGGTTTAATGGGGTTAAATGGTATGATATGGTGTGGGATATTGGTGGGAGTGCGGGGAATCAGGAGGGAATAAACAGGGTAATGCTAATAGGTTAGGAATAGCTATGTCTGGACCAAACTTAATTTAAGCGTGCTGAATCTGCTACCAATAAAATTAGGAAGATTGCTGGGGACCAGAGGGACAGAGACCTTTTACCGAGATCAGAGCCTAGCCAGCTTTGATTTACACTAATTTGACTAACTATTTAACTGCAGACCTATCCTTCCAACTATGAACTGAACATGGATAATTACTTACTAATATTGATGAGTGAATGAAATGATATGTAAATTGAATACTGAATGTGAAATACATCTATTAATTTGATTGAAAATTGCTAAGCTACATTCTGGGAACATGTGATTTGGTTTTTAGGTTTGAGAAGGTTGGCTGCAGGAGGCAGCCAGCCGACTGAGTTGTGATTTCCTACATTTCAATGGTCGGGTGAGCCAGAAAGGCTCCCTGCTTGTTTCCTGACTTAGCCAACCATAATTTCAACTTATATTCTACATAACTATACTAAATGTAACTTATCAGTTTCGAGTCGCCGGTGCTAGAAATTTGGGTGTTGTTTCAAGATGCCGAAGTTGAAGAAGAGAGAGATGAGCAAAGACGGGAGGACAAGAGTAGGAAGGTGGGGATAGAGCGTTGATGCAGTCGCGGCAGGCTACAGGTTGGCCATGCAGCCTGGCTTCGCGAAATGCACATACTATATATAAAATATAGCGTGCCACTATGCGTCACAACCCGGCTTTTAACCTAGTGGTATCACTCGTAGCAGACCCCGGAATTTCACCCAGCCATTGTAGGCTGAGCTATCCTCGGCAAACGTGTGCGACTGCAGTTGTTCAAACATGGCAGCTAGAATTAATTCGAGTGGTCCACGACTCTGACTAGGCTGTTGACTCCGTCCTCACACTGCAAACTGTTACTGAACATGAACTGTACGGCTACGTCACCAGACTGAGAGGAGGCTCAGCTCCAGGGTATGATTGTGTATCAGCTGATTTACTCAAGGACAACTGGGATTCAATAAAACAGCCACTTTTACACATCACTAACATGAGTATCCGGAGGGGAGTTTACCCCGACGCCTACACAATCGCTAAGGTTGTTCCTCTATTCAAGTCAGGAGACTGCTCTAAGACTTCGAACTTTAGGCCAATCTCATTGCTGAGTGTATTTACCAAGGTTTTGGAAAAAATAATTAAAGACCAGTTAACTAATTACCTTAATCATTATAACATTTTAACTTCACGTCAATTTGGATCTAGGAAATCGAAGAATATCTCTGACGCCTTGTTTGAAGTTAACAAAGATATCAATTTAGCTGTCAATAAAGGAAACAAGGTCGTGCTGGTATTTTTTGATTTAGCTAAAGCCTTCGACTCTGTCGACAGATCAATACTATTAAAGAAAATGGAGTTAATTGGAATAAAAAACATTTCATTAGCATGGTTTAAATCATATTTTTTAGATAGAAAACAATTTGTAGTCATAAATGGAGTTCAGAGCAATTTAGCTGAAGTAGACTATGGTGTAGTTCAAGGAAGTACCCTTGGTCCTTTATTATTTATAATATATATAAATAATCTAGTTAAAATCGACATTGAAGGGAAGTTTTATCTCTTCGCAGATGACACTCTAGTATTATTTGAAGGTAAAGACTGGGAGACAGTTTTCAACCTCGCAGAAAGAGGTATTTCAAAAATTAAATAAACGGTATCAGCATTCTGACACATACTTTCTCCCATAAGTTTGTCAACAACCTTTATCATGTGTAAGCGGTGAAAGTAAATATACGGAAATGTAATTTGTACGATTTTGTTCAGAATTTAAGGGACTACATACTAATTTTTTTCAAAATCGTTCGGGCCATTTTTGTAAAAATCTGATTTTTCCATTATTTTATGGGGTTTTTTATGGGGAAATAACATAATTTACAATAACTTTTGAACCATAATTTTTACAGAAATAGGATTTGTACCATTTTGTTCAGAAGATAAAGGACTATAACATACAAATTTTTTATCAAAATCGTTCGGGCCGTTTTTGGAAAAATCCTATTTTTCTGTTATTTTTCTGTTATTTTATGGGGTTTTATGGGAAAATTCCCATTAAAAATTAAAATTTTTTAAAAATGAAAAAAACTATCAAAACTTTAAGGACCATAACATACTATGTTAAAATAAAACCGGATTTTTTTCTAAAATCCTATTTTTTGTTATTTTATTGGGTTTTTATGGGAAAATAACATAATTTACCATAACTTTTGAACCGTAATTTTTACAGAAATGGGATTTGTACCATTTTGTTTAGAATTCAAAGGGCTACAACATACTAAATGTTTATCAAAATCGTTCGGGCCATTTTTGAGAAAATCCGATTTTTCAGGTTTTTTATGGGTTTTTATGGGAAAATCCCCATTAAAAATCAAAATTTCAAAAAAATGAAAAAAACGCCTGGAGATACCATGGATTAGAACCTACATACATAAATTAATCGAAATCGGACCACAGTTGTAGTCCCTAGCTCTGTACACATCCAGACACCTAGACACACAGACACACACACACACACAGACATCACTTCGAAAACCACTTTTTTGGGTCCAGGGGGACCCAAAACGAATATATCCACTCAAAACTCAAACTCGAAAATTTTGACGTAAACAATACTTTCTCCATATAGGTACTATGGTATAGGGGGAGAAAGTAAAAATGGTTTGATCAAAATGTTTTGACACTCAATGTAGATAAAACTAAATTCATGCCAATCGCTTTTAGTCATCGTGGTGATACACTCATCAATGAGTTGAAAATTCATTCTTGTGCTAATTTTGATTCGGATTGTGACTGTCCAGTGATAGATAGAGTGGAAAAATATAAATACCTTGGCATAATGATTGATTCTAAACTTTCATGGGCAGACCACGTATCATATCTAAATAATAAACTAAGAAAATATATCCATGCTTTTAACAAGTTACAGCAGATTTTGGAGTTTGAAGAAATCAGAATTGCATATTTTGCTTACGTGCAGTCCCTACTTGACGGAGGAATAGCCTGGGGCTGTGCATATGGTTATATTTTAAAGCCATTAATTATCACCCAAAAAGCGATAATAAAAGCAGCCTTAGGCAGGAGTCGGCGCTACCCTTCGGATTCTCTCTTCAATGAAATGAACGTTCATGACATCAGACAATTAATTGTTTATTCGAACCATGACTATTTACATATTCAAACACTCGAATGACATTTTTGAAAGAGTAACACACGAATACAGAACCAGACATGCACTAGGTGGAGGAATTTATTTACCGAGACTAAATAGAACCTACTCTACAACAAATTGCTACTATGTTGCTCACACTATCTACAACAATCTGCCCTACAACTTACGCGAAAACTATTTTGGACCACTGGTCAAATACAAAAAACAAATTACCCTATGGCTACAACGCATTGGGAGATCAACTGCTCAAAATTTACTGATCTCAACCTACAGACAATGATCAATCTACAGGCAACAAATTTACACTCACATCAGCTGATAGAGTGAAAGAAAGATTGTATGCAAGCACGTATGTGAGCTGTTCCCGATTCTGCGCCACAGGGACAGAGCATTGACGGCCCTAGGGCTACCAGCCGCCTGTTGGTGTCGGAGTGAGTGCAGCAGTGTGTGTGTGTGTGTGTGTGTGTGGGTGTGCGTGTGTGTCTGTATTCACCGAATAGTGGCATCCTTCACAGGCACACGGCCGTACTGTGGCACCTTCAAAAATTGTGGCACCTTTTTCAGGGTGCCACAGCTAATTCGATCATTTTTGAGGTTTTCCAGCATTATTACGTCGTTTAAACATCACATGCCACAATTGAGTATTTTTGAGCTCGTTGATAGGAGTTTAAGTAGCGCAGGTACACGCCGAATTGTGGAACACGAAACCATACAGGTAGCTAGCGCGCCTCGCGCCGTCCGCCGGAACTATAACTTTCCTAATGCTACGTTGCCAATTCTCGCGCCAGCTTACACTCTAAATAGTGGCACCATGCCACAATTTAGTATATATCAACAGTGTGTGTACAGGATGCCACTTAATGAGTTGTAGCGCTTGATCAGTGTGTAGAACAGTGCAACAAGCAACTAATAATACTGTACTGCCACGTACTATAAAACAATTTAAGTACCATAAATAATATACTTTTGCTCCGAGTGGTGAACAATGTTTTACATTAAAAATAATTTGTGTTGTAAATAATTATTTAAATTGTTTTTATGCCACCATTAAAAAATGTATTTTTGTTTACAAACATAAATTGGTAACGTAGTTACTTTGTATCAATTGAATTTTTACATTGAAACAATAACAATGTTTTAGGTTAGAACACTATAAGTTGTCCTATGCTGCAATTTTTTATCTTACAAACTATTTCGTGCTGACATCTGTTTTATTAACATTCTAGTCATGTTGACAAAAATTTTACAATTACATTTCTGAATCACTCAGTAGAGGTAATTATTATTTTTTTTTTATTATTATTTTTTTATCATTTTATTTAATTTACAATCTGTTCAAAAAAAGTAGAACAATAAGCAAATGTGATAAAATTTAAACACAGTAGTTAGTCCTTATCCAACAATAAAGCTAACAAACAATCTTTGCATATTGGCACAAAGTTTAAAGTCCATAAATCTCTAAAAACGTCTACTTAGGTCAAAACATGGCATCTTTTCAATCTATATATACAGTTGCTGTTGTTCAACAAATTCAAAGCGAGGTAGTTGGTATGGTACTCTAATTTCTTTAAGTATTTGGCACTTAACCTTGAAATTTCTTCTTTGATCGTTGGGGTTCGACTGTCTCTATGGAGCACTTCGTTGTTAACGAACCATGGTGCCTGAAGAATGTGTCTAAGAACAAGAACTTTAGATTGGAATCTTTGGATGATGTTCAAATTGGATTCACTGGATGTCCCCCACAGTTGGATACCATACGTCCACACTGGTTTTAGAATGGTTTTATATAAAAGCAATTTATTTTCTTTTGTTAATTTAGAATTTTGATTTAATAGGCAAGAAAGAGGTAAATTTCGATGCAACATTGCTGAAAGTTATGTTTTGCTTCTCACTCTCAGAGTATTCCAAAGACATCTAATGTTTCAATCCATGTTCAAATGTTATATGAGGTAAACATATAACCGAATCAATTAAAGTACGGTACTTAAATTAAAATACATATTATTACTAGGGTTGCTTTCAAAGAGGTGAAAGCCAGTTGAGCGGAAAAAACGTGATTTGATATTATGTATAAGTAACTAAATGTAAAAACTCAATAGATGTACTAATGCTGGTTTTATTGGTTAAAATTATAATAATTCAAATTTGTTTTACTACATCTTGTTATTCAGATACCTCTTCCAGAAGTGCATTATGGTAGTTTTGACCAGGAAAATATTACAGTAGTTGGAATCTGATATTAACATCCAAAATGGGCATTAAAGTATAAAAAAGAGAACGGAAATTTAACATCCAAACTTAACTGTAGCCCACAACAAAAACATTGAGCTTCATTTTTCACCCTTACAATCGGTTAAAGTATTGAAGTATAAAAAAAACGTAATTATTAAAAAAAACTAGTATTAAAGTATAACAACAGGAGGGGAAATTTGACATTTAAATTCAACTGTGCAACATAAACATTGGTCTTCATTTCAACCCTTGCAATCGGTTAAGCTCAGCTTTCTTTGCTGGAAATAATTTTTGATTGTTAATACCAAGTATTCTTGATATGATGGAGGATATTATTGTAATGTAACTAGATTGTACGTCTTCTACCATTATTAGGACGATTTAGAGACAGCATTTTAATATTATTCTTAATAATGGCCATTGGATACAGAAGATTTTGATGAAAAAGGCTTGCTACAAATTTAACATGGGGATGGAATGTCTGTAAGTTGTATTGATAGTCAAAGATAAAACATAGGCCTACGAAAAGCTTAGGGCTATTTTAATGTGAGCCTCAAATGTAAAACACCTTTAAAAGACTAAAATGAACTGAATTATCAATTATATATTTCAATGTGTAAAAATGTAAAAAATTCAAAAAGACTTACGTATTGAACAACAAAATAAGATGGCTGAAATGTAGGCCTAAACATAAGTAATAAGTAAAAATCGTATTCAGCTGATTTAAGTGAAAACAGAATAACAATAAGAAGGGAAGACATGTCTTAAATATACAATGTAGATAATATGATTAGAAATTCGTAGCCTACTTCTGGACAGGCCTAGTCAATTATCCATACCGTGGATAAAAGTGTACTTCTATTAGCCCAGGTAATTAATTATTTACTTATTACGGTTGTAACTGGACGTATGTATAGTCCGTGGCTTGGCAACAGTATTTAAATAGGATAGGATACTGTTATCAACTTTTGAAATTACTGGATTGTTACCAAATTACTGTTTCACAAAATACAGATTCCATTTTCAACCGAGCCATTAAAATGAGGATTTGCCGAACAATTATTAATATTACAGAATAGTATTTAATGCTATACAACTTTTCACATTTCATAAATTATATGTTAGTTTTGCTATGGTCAAAGGTCCAAATCCAAAAATGTTCTTTTCATTTGGTTTTTATGTAGTAATTTGCTAGAATCATTGACTTTATATCAAGTCAATGCTAGAATACTGTAGATGGCTTGTTAAGACCATAACGCAAGCATTTTTCAAATCGTTTACCCGTTTAACCAAATATTCCAAAAGATAAAAATTATATGGTGCAACACAAATAAACAACCCGATCACCTATCTATAACCTACACTTTACCTCCCTAATCCAACCTTACTTTAAAACACTTAATGTAGTCACGAATACTCATAAACCCCGACCTACCTTCACCTACCACCTACCACATGCCTAAATTAGATCAGTGTTCAATCTGCGTTTTAAGTGTAATAACTTACTGCACCGTCGATGTAATTCAACATAATATAACCTGTGAGGTATTATCGGATTAAATATCGATTTCGATGTGGTTAGATATATCGCGTATTTTTTATCAGAATTTATTTTACAATCGGTTCAAATATGAGGACAATAAGTAAAACATATATCAAAACAATGTCAGGAAACATTAAACAAGCACCTGTTCATCAAAAAGCCTAGCCAAAAATTGGAACAATCATTTAAATATTTACTGAAATCTGTAGCTTAGGTCCAGCACATGCACAACACTTTATAATCTGGTAATGCACTGACTATTGTCCAGCAGATTAACAGCAAGACTGTTCGAAATCCTGATTTCTAGCATTGGCTGTTTCTAATCAGCCGGCAACACAAATAGGTTCCGAGGAAAGTAGTCACAGGTCCGTATCCCTCCGCTCCTTGTTAAATATTGGAAATTTTAAGTTCGATTTAAATTGCATTAGCATTATCTAATTGAAATTTGTTTGTTTAAAAACCATCTCACTATTAGTCTAAGTAATTTTGTTAAGTTTGGCTGAAATGCGTTCAGCCGTTATTGAGTGATGTTTCTCTATTTGTTGCATTGAAGTTGATCCCAAAGAGCTTCGCTCGCTCCGCATTGACAGTAGCTGCTTAAATAGTATTTTCTCTTTGTACAATTTTTTACAGCCAAAATGTCGTGTTATTTTCAATAATGTTACCAAACCAGTGCGCTAAAGTCCGTAATATAGGCAGGTGCAAATAATTTGTCAAGGTGGGTACCATTTTAGACAAAGTTTCTATGTTTGGATTTTATTAGACACGATAAGAGCAGATATTTCTACATAAATATTTGATATGTGTAGTATAATATGATAAAATATAGGCAAAAGTGGTGAAAAAGGCAGACACCAACCCGTGCAAGTGATATAAGATAGTTCAATAAGAAATAATTTAAGAATTGCTGTGATAAAAGGACTTTCCACTGATTTCGTAATGGGACGTTATATTGCAAAACATGACATGATAAAGAAGGAAATCAATTTTAAAATCTGAAAATAACATTGCAAATACTTATTTGGTAGAATTCAGTAACTCCCAATAAATGTGTGTTGTTTGAAATACAATTTAAAAATGAACAGCTGTTTCATTAAAAAGTATTATTCACATGGCCAAAATGTAAAAAGCTCTGTGGAGGGATCTTTAAAGGCTTCTGGGGCAGAGTCCTAAGGGATTTTGATTAGTCTTTCTTTTTATACCTAACTCATCTACAGACCAAGACGTTTCTTTGGACACCCCTACCAAGTTTGGGTCTCTAAATCAAACGTACAAACATAGTATATTTCGTATCTAGGGCCGAAAGTGAGGTTTTGCCGACTCGAGATCGGGTTTTTAGTTCGAGACGAATTCGAGAACGTGAAACGATCGAGAGCTGCAAACACATTTTGGCTCGTGGTACGAACGCAATTTTTCACCCAAGTATGTTTTGCAATATAACGTCCCTCTTATTTATGTGAAATATTTTGAGGAATCAGCAAAATCAAAAATAACAATAAATAGTTGTCTAGGCAGCTGTGACAAAAAACAAGTCTATTGCAATGCCATGGATACAGCTTGTGCATTTAATATACATTAATGTTTTAAGTAAATAGGCGAACAAGTGATTTTGCGGCCCTAGGGATGTAAACCCCTGCTCGGTCCCCATATGACGATGACAGCTGGCATGGCCAGCAAAACGTAACTTTCAGCCACCAATATAAACCAGCTAAATGTATGTAAAACAGCTAAAAACATCATAGTGAGGTGAAAAATTCGTTACGCACACTTTTACATTACCATGAATTAATTATATGCATACAGAAAAAACGGAGTCATACTTATTGCGTATTTTAATGTAAACTAGTGGCTTGTAGGGACATAGTCCCTAAAAAGCTTAAACGGAAAAGGAATTATTGTTGGAATATTTAAACAAACTCAGAATCAAATTATCTATATGTCAGGATAGGCCTAGATATCCCACTGCAACATATCTTTTGTGCAAAAAAAACAAAACAGTTTGTTGTTTGTCTTTGTTTGCTTTTGTTGATAACGTTATGTTCAATAAAGAATTTGAATGATTCCAGAGGTTTAACTGCTAAAGGCAGCAAACATGTTTATGAATAAATATTGGTTTATTAAGGTAGCTTTGGTTTTTTGGTTAATGCTGATAACAAGGCTTCCCCGATTGAAATACAGTATTGGAAATTGTCTTCGTCAAATAAGAAAAGGCAAAAAATGGTGTGTTGAGATACCCTACCCAGTTATTATTTCTAAGTCTATGCTCATTTTGTAAAGGTTTAACAAAATTATTCTTAAGTAAAGGCATCCCATTGACAGAACTTGGACCTAAATTTGTTTGTGATCAACATTAAAAACCACTATTAGCCTAGTGTAAGTATATGTGGTGTTAATCCTCCTAAAGGCGCGATTGATTTACATATTCTACCAAAAAAGGGCCTAGTCAACGTCTAATTACTAACTATTTTGCGGCTAGTTAGGGTTCCATTACCCAGTTATCGAAACTAATCACGACATAAATATTTTTGGTTCGTTTGAATACCTGTACGAACCTACTTCATCTCTATTCCCAAATTGTTTTCTAAGAGTAACCGTTGAGGTTATTCCACTTCATAAAAAATATTGACTAAACACTACAATAAATCTCAAATATAAATGTTAGTAAATTTAAAAAAAATTGGAATAAATCTTTTACATATGTTTTGAAATAAAAACAAAGAAGATCTTCTTTTAATCTTGAATCGTTTCTTAAATCTTGAAAACAATTTATTTCAACTTTGACATAACTAAAAAGTCTTGATTATTAAAGGTAAAGTTACCCCTTTATATAGTTGGTTTTATATAGTATACATTACATTGCAGAATTGACTGGCAAATGAGTAATCCAAATGTAAGCTTACTTTATAATGATAAAATCACGATCAGCTGGATTGAAGTAAACAAAAATCAGCAGTAAATGCCTTCTAATGCTATTCTTATGGAGAACATTGTACGTTATATCTAATTTTGTGTTAAGATTTTTGGAATTTCACTATTTTTCCCGCCGTCACGGGATAAAGACCTTTAATTTGAGCCCTCTCACGTCGTTCTACGGCTTCCCAGTCGTAATTTTGACGCAAAGAATCGGCTTACGTAATTAATATATAGATAGAATAGATTTCTTGTATATTCCCATGAAACTGATAATGTACCCAGCACATTAAGGCCTTTATTCCAAGTATCTCAGTTCGTAAACCATACATACAATGTGACGATAAAATATCAACAAAATAGCATGTAGTTTTATGTAATCCTCACGACATTTCATTTGGTCCATTGACTTTAAATCCAATAATTGTAAAAATTATTGGAGCTTTGAAAAAAACTTCATATAAAATCCTTACACTAATAAAATACGACGTCATGAGCGCGAGAAATGAGCTACAGCGGCTAGGGCATAGCCACATGAATACAGAACGGAATGAAGGAACTAGAACGGAGAACTGGCAACAGCGCACGCAAGAAGTAGGGGGGGCGCACACACCGCTCAAGCACTACAACGCATTAGTGGCATCCTGTCCACACACTGTTGATATATACCGATTTGTGGCATGGTGCCACAATTTAAAAACTGGAATGTTAGATGTTAAAATGGAGTGTTCATTAAAAATATCGATGCAGACATGTCTCTACCACCTTCCTTCATCCACTGGTGGCCGCAGGTTGAAAGATGCCACAATTAGGTGTTTGCGAGTATTCGGTAAAACCCCGTATGTGTGTGTCTGGATGTGTGCAGAGCTAGAGACTACACCTGTGGTCCGATTTCGATGAAATTTGGTATGTAGGTTCTAATCTATAGGAACTCTAAGTGTTTTTTTTTCATTTTTTTAAAATTTTGATTTTTAATGGGGATTTTCCCATAAAAACCCATAAAAATCCGGAAAAATCGAATTTTCTCAAAAATGGCCCGAACGATTTGAATAAAAATTTAGTATGTTGTAGCCCTTTAAATTCTGAACAAAATTGTACACATCCCATTTCTCTAAAAATTACGGTTTGAAAGTTATTCTTAAATTCTGTTATTTTCCCATAAAACCCCCATAAAATAACGAAAAATGGGATTTTAGAAAGAAATCCGGTTTTTATTTAACATAGTATGTTATGGTCCTTACAATTTTGATAGTTTTTTTAAATTTTTTAGAAATTTTGATTTTTAATGGGGATTTCCCATAAAACCCCCATAAAATAACGAAAAATGGGATTTTAGAAAGAAATCCAGGTTTTATTTAACATAGTATGTTATGGCCCTTACAATTTTGATAGTTTTTTTCAATTTTTTTGAAATTTTGATTTTTAATGGGGATTTCCCATAAAACCCCATAAAATAACGGGAAAATAGGATGTAAAAATTACGGTTCAAAAGTTATTGTAAATTATGTTATTTTCCATAAAAACCTCATAAAATAACGGAAAAATCGGATTATCATAAAAATGGCCCGAACGATTTTGATAAAAATTTAGTATGTTATAGTCCTTTAAACTCTGATCAAAATTGTACTAATCCCATTTCCGTATATTTACTCTTACCGCTTACACATGATAAAGGTTGTTGACAAACTTATGGGAGAAAGTATGTGTCAGAATGCTGATACCGTTTATTATTGTCTTAGGTATCTTAAAACAAAGTGTGTTAATAGATTAGCCTTAGAATAAACTATATTTTTTTACTTTATTTTAATTTAAGGTTATGTCATGATTTTGCAAAACCAGGGTAAATAGAAACACTTTTTTTAGACCAGTGGTGCAAATAAAGGTGGACCTGAAAACCCCCCAATAAAGAAAAAAATTACCAGAGATGAAGATGATTCCACATCAGTCTCACTTCTCACTGTAAGAAAGTGACAAAGACGAAAAATTTGATGAAGAAGAACCAGGGCATACCTAGAGACATCAGTGAGTCTTCAAAGTTGTCCCTTCATGATCATGTAATTGTCAAAGTAATGGGGAAAAACAAAACTTGCTATCGTTTATATGTTGCAAAAGTTATTGAATTTGACGAGGAAGGATAAATAGGAATAATCATCAAAAAATTGTGCAAACCAACAAGTTCTGAGAGAAAGATTAAGAGGCCCTCTTCAAAGTCGATGACGTAGTACGTCGGCTTCCAACTCCCAAGCCGTGTACAACTTGTAGATTTAAGGGAGTCTTAAATTTTGAGGAAGATTTGTCTGATTTTACTCTTCATTTAGTTAATTTCTATGTAAGATTTTGTAACTCTGATTTCACCCATTGTCATTTATGTTCTCCGATTTGTTTGGATAAGGGTTTATGAAAACGATGTTTTTATACTTCGTACTTATAAATAAATGTGTTAGTTAACTAAAAATATTTTTATTCACAACAACCTATAAATTTCATGTTTCTATTGCCCCTGGTAAGTGGGGAAAAGCAACAATCATCAATTTAACACAATGTTTCTATTCACCCCAAAGTGCAGGGTGAATATAAACAGCCATATTTTTTTTCTGCTTAGTGATTAAAAAGAGAAAAAAAATTGATAACTGGTTTGAGTAGAGGAGTCCAAGACCGGAAATATGAGCTAGTGTTGAAAATTTATAAATTAAAAATATCGTTTTTACAGAAGCTTAAAAGACAAAAAGTATTTCTATTCACCCCATTCTACGGTACTGTGCTGAGTGTTGACATCATTTTTCGTCATACTGCAGCAAAAACAGAAATACATACAGAGCAAATTTCGTTTACGTATAAACCGATTGAGACTATAGAATTATATGCCGATGCTTGATGGCAAATTTGTGCGTGCATACCTTCAATTTGAGACCTCAATCATTAAAATCGGTCGGGTAGAAGAGCCAAACAAACTCGGAAAAGAAAAAACCAAGTTTTTTTAATAAGAAGATAATATGTAGTCGTGGTATTATTTTGTATAAAACTAACACCAATACAATTTTTGCAGGAAAGGAAACAAAGGGATTCTTCACCGATTAATCCTAGAAAAGGACAAGAGTTTGATTTCCTCGATAGTAAAAGAAACACCGAGCCTGAACCCAATTGTAATCATAGCTGTGAGCTGTGATGAAATGCTATGGGCGGTTTAGAAAAAATCCTCAAGGTAAAAGTATTACTCCTCTTATAGCTGCTATTTACATGGGAGATGAAAATATCTGCAAACATTTAATTGAAGAAGGAGCTGATGTAAACTGGGATTACCTTGACAACATGGGGCCATTGTGTCTATCCTTGCACCATAAACAACACACAATAGCTGATTTGCTAATTAAATCTGGAGCTAATGTGCATATTTTTTATAGACAAGGGAAATCTCCTTTATATCATGCTATAGAAAATGATTCTCTTTCTATTGTCAAAATCATAATATCAGCAGGATTCCCAAAGGATGGAGACATTTATGACAATGGCTTGGTATAACTTGATTCTTTGATGACTGCTATTAAGGTGAACAATGTATCAATTGTGAAATTTCTTCTGGAACAAAATGTTAATGTAAATTCATACAAACCTCACAGTATAACTCCAATGATTTGTGCCATCCTCGAACGCTCTATTGAAATTTTGAAACTCCTGATTGACCACGGTGCAGATGTAGAAGGTTTGTTTAAAAATGATGCACCTCCACTTTTTATAGCTGTGCAATTAGAAGATACGTCCATATTGAAAGTTCTTCTAGAAGCTGGTGTCAATGTCAACAGAGTTTTCACTCCATTTGGTTATAGCTTTAATACATTGCCTTTACGCTTTGCCACAGCACTTCAGATTGCTATATACACTTTGTAACGACCTTTATTTTAACTGTTTTTGTTTTCTATTTAGCCTCACCCATATCTCCTTCCGCTACATCCTCCGACCTTCCCCTTACCACACGTCTCCTTCCAACACGCCACGTCTCCTTCCGCAGCCTCACGTTGCCTTCCCCGACCCAGCGTCTCCTTCCGCTACATCCTCCGACCTTCCCCTTACCACACGTCTCCTTCCAACACGCCACGTCTCCTTCCGCAGCCTCACGTCGCCTTCCCCGACCCAGCGTCTCCTTCCGCTACATCCTCCGACCTTCCCCTTACCACACGTCTCCTTCCAACACGCCACGTCTCCTTCCGCAGCCTCACGTCGCCTTCCCCGACCCAGCGTCTCCTTCCGCTACATCGTCCAACCTTCCCCTTACCCCACGTCTCCTTCCAACACTCCACGTCTCCCTCCGTAGCCCCACGTCGCCTTCCAACACGTCACGTCTCCTTCCGCTACATCCCTCGACCTCCCTCTACCCACACGTCTCCTTCTCCTATCCTACGTCACCTTCTATCGCCCTACGTCGCCCCCTAAAACCACCGATACCATTCAGCAGTTTCCATTCCTGTCCAAACCTGTTCAGCCAAACATAACCTCAAAATGTTCCCAAAAATTAATTTCCAATGCAAATAGATTGTCTGATCCTCACCCCTAAAAGTCCAAGACATGACTAACCATTTCAGGACTACTGCGCATGCGCGGACTACCCCCACCAGACTGACCAGGTTTTCGCATAAAAGGAGGGCTGCTCGGGACATCATTCTCATTCGCTCCCGGGCAGCTGACCAGTACACTTCGATTGTAAGGTGAGCATCGCCCTAACAGTGCTAGAGTAATCTTAGCATCCGATACCCAGTGCTAGAGAAATCTTAGCATCCGACACCAGTGCTAGAGCAATCTAAGCATCCGATCCACAGTGCTAGAGCAATCTAAGCATCCGACTCCTGTGCTAGAGCAATCTATGCATCCAACCCCAGTGCTAGAGCAATCTTAGCATCCGATACCCAGTGCTAGAGAAATCTTAGCATCCGACACCAGTGCTAGAGCAATCTAAGCATCCGATCCACAGTGATAGAGCAATCTAAGCATCCGACTCCTGTGCTAGAGCAATCTATGCATCCAACCCCAGTGCTAGAGCAATCTTAGCATCCGATACCCAGTGCTAAAGCAATCTTAGCATCCGATACCCAGTGCTAGAGAAATCTTAGCATCCGATCCACAGTGCTAGAGCAATCTAAGCATCCGACTCCTGTGCTAGAGCAATCTATGCATCCAACCCCAGTGCTAGAGCAATCTTAGCATCCGATACCCAGTGCTAGAGCAATCTTAGCATCCGATACCCAGTGCTAGAGCAATCTTAGCATCCGATACCCAGTGCTAGAGAAATCTTAGCATCCGATCCACAGTGCTAGAGCAATCTAAGCATCCGACTCCTTTGCTAGAGCGATCTATGCATCCAACCCAGTGCTAGAGCAATCTTAGCATCCGATACCCAGTGCTAGAGAAATCTTAACATCCGACACCAGTGCTAGAGCAATCTAAGCATCCGACACCAGCGCTAGAGCAATCTAAGCATCCGACTCCTGTGCTAGAGCGATCTATGCATCCATCCCCAGTGCTAGAGCAATCTTAGCATCCGATACCCAGTGCTAGAGAAATCTTAGCATCCAACCCCAGTGCTAGAGCAATCTTAGCATCCGATACTCAGTGCTAGAGAAATCTTAGCATCCGACACAAGTGCTAGAGCAATCTACGCATCTGACCCCAGTGCTAGAGCAATCTTAGCATCCCATCCCAGTGCTAGAGTGATCTAAGCATCCGACTCCAGTGCTAGAGTAGTTTTAGCTATAATTTGTTTCTTTACTACAGTGCTAGAGCAATCCGAGCAATCCCTACTTCCCCACCCACAAACGGTGATGATACTGGCACCCCTGAAGTCTTAGAACTTATAGCCATATATCTGAGTTTATCCTTTTCCTTCCCATAGACCCCTGGAATATCCAACCCAGCGACGACTGAGTCATCCGTGGCAACGATTGAGACGACCTTCGTGAAAGTACGTCACACATTTTGGCGCCCGAACAGGGACTGTTAAACAAACAGTATCTACGAAATTAAAAAAGAAAACAGGAAACAAAAATGACCGAGAGTGACGATGACCTCGAAAACAAATCTCTTCAAAAAAGTGATTTTCCACCGTTACCCCAAACACACGTCACCACAATTACGCTCACAACCACGACTACTACAACGTCTTCATCACCTCTTAATCTTCCTCTTATGGCTACGCAAACGACCAGTCAATCGGACAATCTAAGTCAGCCACAGGATGAGCGAGTTGGATGGATCTATACACTGCCGAAAACGAAACTACAAGAGGAATGCCAGATGAGAAATTTGAAAGACTCAGGAAATGTAAGAGATTTAAGAAAACGACTCGTGGATAATCTTAGATCTACGAACGCAACCTTAAAAGGGGAGACCGACACTTTATCAGAAAAGGACGATCACACATCGATGAATATGGAACACCAAGAACATCTTGGAGCCATACGGAAGGAACCCTCGCAAGATAGAAAATCATCAGGAAGAATCGGGGAACAAGACGCTATCGATAACCTAAAGGAGATAGTTGGGCTACCCCCAAATGTAGATCTGAATACTCTTAGACACAGATTAGTGGATCTTGTTAAAATTGAGACAAACAAACCAGAAATCGTCCCTCTACCCGCAAGGGAACACAGGCTCAACTACAATATAAACAATCGCCAATGTCTTGACTATGTCCAGTTGAACCAACTTCCCAGTTCTTTTCACCAGGGAGCCGCCAACCCTCCGCCTATGGATACGGCAAAGTATTACTATGTTGAGGAAAACGAGTTCGCAGGCCAGAAACCTCAAGTTTTAAGTCAAACCGCTACGCTGTGTAACCATGTTCGGAAATGGAACATAAAATTTGATGGTTACACCGACCCTGTATCTTTTATGGAACACTTAAATGAACTGATTGAAGCATACGCAATACCCCAAAATCATATCCTACGAGCATTACCAGAGATCTTTAAAGGCAACGCTCTGCTCTGGTGGCGAAACAATCATGACGCCTGGCGGAACTTCGCTGACTTTCAAACTGATTTCGAACTACAGTTTTTACCATCCAGATACTACAAAAATCTCGACAGAGAAATCCAAGACCGAACCCAGGGAGAAAAAGAAAGCTGTCGTCAATTTGTTATAGCCATCTCCACTCTTATTCGCCGACGAGGAGGATACAACGAAGAGAGGAAACTGGAGAAAATCTACGGAAACCTGAAACCTGAGTACAAGTTCTACATTCGCCGTCAAGACATCAAAACTGTGGCAGATTTACTGACACGAGCTGATGAATATGAATCAATTCTCCGAGACAGGACAACTTTTCGGCCTCCACCTGGACCCGCCCAATCTTTGACACCGGAGACTGCCTACCAACCAAGTGGAAAGAGAAGAAGTGATTCTACAGAAGTAGTACGTCTAGAAGAGCTACTTCCCGTCCCAGCCAGTAGAGCTGAACCCAAGATGGATAGTAACAGAAACAATTCCACCAGCAAAAATGGGGTCCCCTGCAGCGGAAATATCTCGAATCAAACGACGAAGGGTCAACAAGCCGAACCTCACCGCCAGCTAAGGAGTACCAGCACCTTCTATACGCCACAGAGAAATACGAATATTCCAATTTCATTAAAAAATACCCCATCAATCCCAATTTGTTGGAATTGTAATATGGAGGGACATATGTTCCGAGACTGTACCAAACCCCGAAAGATCAGGTGTTATTACTGCAAAACTGAAGGTCAACTGACAACCACCTGCCAATGCCGGGCGGGAAACGGTTATCCGGCCCCGAAACAGGGAAGTCAGGAGTGCCGGAAACGATTGTAAAATCTTCCCAAAACTGGCCTGAGTGGTTAAACTACGTAGCAAATTTTCATTTAAATGCCACCCAGCCCACTTTGGTATGCGATAAACGACCCTATGTTGAGGTCAGTATTTTAAACACAATATACGTGGCACTCGTGGATACTGGAGCAATGATGACATTTATCTCGGATGATGTAGCCGACCATTTGAAGAAAAATCAAGTCGAGTCTACGAGCCCTAAGGTTAAAGTACATCTTGCCAATAAGACTTTAGCAATCGTAGAGAACAGTTACACTTTTCCTATCAAAATAGGTACCAAAGAGTGCGTAGTTGATGCTATCCATGTGACAAATTTGTCTACTTCCGTGATATTGGGAATTGATTTGCTCCACAAACTAAATCTCATAACCATAAATTGTCCAAAAATAAGTTACAATGTGGAACTTGACAAAGAGAAATCGGAAACTAGCCTCTCAGGAATCAGTACACTTACTATTGAAGAGGAAAGCGCCTTGAAATTGTTCTTGGACGAGGAATTAGCAAAATTTAAGGACGTTCCTGGGAGAACAAACCTGGTGGAACACGAGATACGCCTCAAGACCAGACATCCAGTTAAACAGCGCTACTATCCACGCAACCCAGCCATGCAAGAAGTGATGAAAAAGGAAGTGGAGGAAATGCTACAAAACGGAGTCATAGAACCATCTTCAAGCCCATGGAGCTCTCCTGTGGTCTTAGTAAGAAAACCATCAGGAAAGGTTCGCTTCTGCATTGATTTTAGGAAAGTGAACGACCTATCCATCAAGGATGCCTACCCTCTACCATACATCAGTGGGGTTCTTGACAAACTCCGCGAGGCAAATTACATTTCTACTATTGATCTGAAAAATGGCTACTGGCAGATTCCCCTAAACGACACGAGCCGACCTATCACTGCATTCACCGTCCCCGGAATAGGTTTGTTCCAATTTAAGGTGATGCCATTTGGACTTCATTCCGCACCAGCCACGTTTCAAAGGTTACTGGATACCATCATAAGTCCTGATCTAGAACCAAAAGCTTTCGCTTATCTGGACGATATAATTGTTCTTGGTAAGACTTTTGACGAACACTTGCAATTACTAAAAGAAGTATTTCGACGACTGAGGGAAGCGGGTCTTAAACTAAATCCAGAGAAATGTCATTTTGGTAAGACAGAACTCAAATACCTGGGACATATAGTCAATAGAAATGGAGTTCATACGGACCCTGAAAAAGTGCGAACGATGCTCGAGTTCCCAGTACCTGAAAATCAAAAGTCATTGCGCAGGTTTTTGGGTTTGTTGTCATGGTATAGACGGTTCATAAAAGATTTTGCCAAGATAAGTAGTCCCATGACCTCTTTACTAAAAAAATCGACAAGGTTTGAATGGAACGACCATCATCAAAGAGCGTTTGAACGGCTAAAGGAAGAGCTTAGCAAAGCACCAAACCTTGCATGTCCTGATTTTACACAGGAATTTATACTGCAAGTAGACGCTTCAGACTTTGGTGTGGGAGCAGCCTTAATCCAGAAACAAGATGGCAAAAAGGTTGCCATTGCATTTGCCAGTCGACTGTTATCAGATTTAGAGAAAAAGTATAGTACGACTGAAAAAGAATGTTTGGCATTGGTTTGGGGCATTAAAACATTCCGCCCATATCTCGAGGGATACCATTTCAAAGCAGAAACTGACCACCAAGCGCTAAAGTGGTTGCTATCTATAAAAGAACCATCTGGGCGACTAGGAAGATGGATCCTAGAAATCCAACAATACAGCTTCGACATCTGCTACCGTAAGGGCATCAATAATACTTTAGCAGACACACTATCTCGTTTTCCAGCCCGACAGAACGTTGAACAAAGCTCTCTAAATGAATTAGGGGTTGAGAGTTCTGGAACACCAAATCCCGGCCAGAATGGAAATCACACAAATAAAAATGTTCGAAGGGCTCTCAACTGGTACGAATCACTGTCAAAGAGAGCAAAGAAATCCCAGCTAGACAACTATGTGGTGAAGGAGGATAAACTGTACAGAAAATGTAGGCCAACGAGGGCCTACACACATATTCTATTCACATATTCACAAGATCCAACTACATTGTGGAAACTCTGCGTTCCCGAGGCAGACAGACAATTAGTTTTGGAAGAGACCCACGATAGACCTACTGCTGGACACTTAGGAACCAGAAAAACGATTGCTAGAGTGAGACAACGCTTTTATTGGCCTGGCTGGAAGAAAGACGTGACAGAATATGTGCGGAAGTGCACTGTGTGTCAAAGACACAAACCTGAACAGAAAACTCCAATGGGGTTAATGCATTTTAGAAAACCAGAAGGCCCGTGGTACACAGTGGATGCTGACTTGATTGGACCTTTTCCTCGGTCTACAAAGGGTTTTACCTCTGCCCTGGTTATCCAAGACTTATTTACCAAGTGGGTTGAGATCGTCCCTTTACGTAATGCTACTGCCAAAGAGATCAAGGAAAAGTTTAAAGAGGTTATAATGCTGCGATATGGTGCCCCTGCAGTCATCCTTACGGACAATGGTACACAGTTCACGTCTCGAATATTCGGCCAATTAGCAAAGGATTGGCAAATCGAGCAAAGATTCACAGCCCCTTATTCTCCACAATCCAATCCTACGGAGAGGTGCAATAGGGTGATAAAAACAATGATACGGCAATTCATAACGGACAACCATAAACAGTGGGACAAATTCCTTGGAGAATTCCGTTTTGCAATAAATTCATCTGTACATGATTCTACTGGCTACAGCCCTGCCTTTCTAAATTTTGGACGAGAACTAAAGATGCCAGAATCTCTACAACAAGTAGATTTGGTCGAGGGCGGCAAAGAAGCTACCTCAAATCTTATGGATGAACGCAACGAACGTTTCCGAGCAATTCATGCACTTGTACGGAAAAACCTAGCAGTAGCTTACGCAAAGCAAGCTCGCTACTATAATACCCGGAGACGACCCCTGAACCTAAAAGTGGGTCAACAAGTTTGGTGCCGCCGACACGACTTATCTGACGCAACAAAAGGATTTGCAGCAAAGCTTGCCCCGAAGTTCGAAGGTCCCTTCACTATTGTGCGGCAAACAGGGGCCAACATTTTTGAGATAACGTCGGACATAGGCAGGACTTCCCGTGCTCACGCCAAAGACCTCAAACCCTACCTTATCTAAACACTGCTCCTTAATCCTGTCGCTCGCACGCTACTGGTCAGTAAGGTTATAGTGACTAGTTAAAATTGGTATCGTACAAAATTTACTTAATACAAATTTCACCCTAATTTGTTATTTTTCAGACTGTCACGGATACAATGGAGCGACTAACCGAAGCGGATTGGGATACTCTCAAAGAAGATAGAGATCTTAATGACAATGTTATCAATCATTTCTTTGGACTGCTTCAAAGCCGTAGCAAACGTGAGCTAGGCTCCAAACGAGTAATGGCTTATCCCACCCATTTTTTTTCAGCGATGGGACATGAATAACGAGGGTTACTCTGGAATCAAATCTTGGGTTAAAGAAAATCCTCTTATTCAAGATTTTTTACTATTCCCCGTCCACCTGCCGACAGGAAGTGGCCATTGGGCATTAATAGTGGTCCGACCAAAGAATAAGGACATTACAGCATTGGACTCGATGGGTGGCGAGCACAATACCCGATTGACACAAATCAAAGAATTTATCAAGATGGAATGTTTACGAAGGAAGAAAAGGTTCGTCGCTAGTGAATGGGTAACACTCAATACATTAAAAACGTGCCCACAACAATCAAATGCCCACGACTGCGGTGTATTCGCTTGCCTATACGCAGACCTATTAATAAAAGAGAAGAGTCTGAAGAATCTTAGCATCCAACCCAGCGACGACTGAGTCATCCGTGGCAACGATTGAGACGACCTTCGTGAAAGTACGTCACAACTTCTAACCTTCAAGCAACAAAGCTGTTGTTGACTAGCGGGGTTAATGTAAATGCCATAGACCTAATACATAATGTATCACCTCTTCATGTTGCATTTTCAATGAATTCTGTAATATTAAAGGAAAACCATAAGTCAAATCATAGAAAAATAATCAAACGCCTTTTTGAAAACATTGCAGATATCAATGCCAAAGATTTTGAAGGAAAGTTGCCTGTTCATCTTATATTTTATTCCAAAAAATTGGATTGCACTTGAGGAATACATACTATTTGGGGGAGATTTAAATCAGCCCTTAAGCCCAAGGGATTGCTGTATTAGCTATTTAATAATGACTCATGCTATGCTAAGATGTAAGAAAATAAACAGGTCACACAAATACACATAGATTCGTGAATAATAAAATTTTGTGGTGTTGAAAACAATTATGTGTTAGGTTCTATTTTGCGGCTTGTAATATGTCATAAAGTACATGATTTTGTGGAGCTATGCTTAGCTCATGGTGCTAACTGCTTTCAAAAGTTTGAAGGAAATCCAGTGTATAATGATGTAATAAAAAGTGATAGTCCTGAAATCCTAAGATTATTTTGGAAATACAGTTATCCTTTTCACGACCTTCCTCCATTCGGATCACTCAAAAGTTCTTCAAAAGTCCTAAAACTGTTGAAGGCCCAATTTCTGTTCAAACAAAGTACTACAGACAATAAGATTGTGTCTGTCAAAAGTGCTTTAATGCGAGGTTCAGAAGTCAATTGTCAGTTTGAAGATTCAAGTGATTACCCTCTTCACATATGCTCAGCTGTAGGTAACAAAGAATTAGTTGAGATTCTTCTGGATAAAGGAGCAACTATATCCACTGTGAATAGAGCAGGCTACAGTGCCTTACATGTAGCTGCCAAAGCTGGCCATTTGGAAATATGCAAACTGCTGTTAAGTCATGGTGCTTGCCTTGACTATCGAGGGCCGAAGGGATTCACTCCATTTGACTTGGCACAAAAAGAAGGTCATAAATAAGTTGTTGATTTTCTCAAGAGTATTTCAGTGCTCTTCTCGAAATTAAAAAGGAAGCATGAAAAAGTGATTGGTATTCTAAAATTCAAAATTGCCTCTGCTGAGTTAAGTATTTTTATCAAATGTGTTAATCAATACGAAAATACATTACTCGGCGAAGCCTTACGTCTCAACTTGAAAGATGTTGCAATGAAACTTATGACCCTAAGGTTGGAAGCTGGACGGAGTTAAACCTAATTATGTCCTGATGATGTTATTGAAGTTGCTGATTACATCAATTGTTTGTTAAGGTGATGATCACACAACTTAGCTCCAGGTGATTCAAAATGCAACCAAAGTGGACATATAAAAATAATCTTATATTAAATTTTATGAAGATTATTAAGTTTTTGTTGTTCTACTAAAAAACCTAATTGTTCTTCAAAGATCAATTAAGCATTAAGATTAAGAAGAAAATATAAGTCCTTGTATACAGTTTGCGTGTTTTAAAATAGACAGTTTGCCTATTTTTATTGAAGCACTGTGTTGTTTGCCTTGTAAAAGAAAATGTGAAGTAATTTCCTTATATTTAACTTTGTTAATAATACTGTATTAGCTATTTAATAATGACTCATGCTATGCTAAGATGTTAGAAAATAAACAGGTCACACAAATACACATAGATTCGTGAATAATAAAATTTTGTGGTGTTGAAAACAATTATGTGTTAGATTTTTAAGTGAAATAAACTGTATATCAAACAAAGTTATTGTTATTGTTAAAAAGACATTTCTGAAAAATGTTCTGTTCAAAAAAGTAATACAAAGACATTGAGGTTGATTGCTTCTTAATAGGTTATTATTAACAATATTAAACAAGGAAGAATATAAAGTCAACCCTGCGACTATATGCAGTAAGATGTAATACATACATTGTGACAATGTTAATGTAGCAAGCAATCTTGTCCCATATTGTAATTAAAACCCTAAAAATGAGAAGTTAAATGTAGTTAGGCATAATTTAAATATTATGTAAATGGCGGTTAAAACAAATAATTTACTTCTTCTTATTTGTCACTATAGAACACTTATTGCTATTATTTAAAATGCAACTTTATATTAGGGTAGAATATAAAAGCAGTAATGTGTATCAATGTTAAAGATTTCATGTAATATTTTTGTCTAATTATAAGACATTTATATTTTAGTTAGTTTATTCGTAAGAGAGTTTCTTTAACTTAAATTAGATATAATCATTGAACTAAAAAGTTACTATATTGTCATGTACTAGCACGAATATAACATACAGTTATTTGAAACAACTAACAGTAAAAATAGTTGTTTACTCCTTGACATTTAGTTTTCTCACTACACGACTTCAACAAAGGTGATCACTTAAGAGACATAGGATACATAGGATGTCCCATGAAGAGGTCACTTTTTTAATTACATACACCAGATGCATCAAACATAAAACTCCACAACCAAAACTAACTCATGTGTAAAAGAACCCTAGTCCCATCTGATTCCATTTGACTAATAAGAACAGAATTACAGATTGGAAAACATCATTACGGAACAAAATAATCGTTTGTTTTCCCTAAAGCAATTTTATTAGAATTTTATTAATTATTTGGTCACCTTCAAGCAGTCTGTGAATGAAAAGTGTTTTATAATGTTTTATTTTCGTTCTTTTGAAATAGTAAAAAACAGCTATCGCCAAATGGTATGTGTTATATATACACACCTTCCTGATAAGGTTGTTGGCGATTTGTATTTGTATGGGTGGCTACACAGCCTGTGTAGTATGCTAGGCTTCTGACTTCCGGTTAACCTCAATGAATGACTGTTGTAAAAATGGGACTCTCAATCTACTAATGTCCAAATGGTTTGATGTTAATAAATCTAAACTTAAAATGTTTAACTGTGTTTTTGATTTCAGAAAACCTGAAAACATAACAGTATGCTGAAGTAAATATAGGCCTGAATAGTTTTACTTTAAATATTTTGTTGCTTCTCCATTTTGTCCTGGTTGTATTTTTGATATATGAATTAAATATATCAGCGGAGCTGGAATAGTAATTCTGGAATACTTATTAAAAAATGTTATACTTTTTCGTGGGACACTTAGTATGTATATAATAATTATGGGTAAAACTGTTATTCATTGTACATTTTGATTACACATAACTTGCTATTTGATTGTAATAGTAAACAAATGTTTTTAATGTCTCTTTTTGTTTTCCTTACAATCAAACCTTTTTTTAGGGAGAGGAGGGAAAATGATCAACCCTTACACATAAAATTCATTAATAATATAGCTGAGTTAATGGCACTTAAAAAAAAAACAAAACAATTGATTGTATTTCTTAGTAAACTGGTGGCTGCTATAGTGGTTATTCATCAGACTCACTGCCTTTGGAATTTTTTGTAAAAGAAAACCTCTGGAAAAGTGACATTGTACATGGTTGAATGCACTTCTCAGCCTGTTTGCCAAAACACTTAATGGTAATAGCATAGTTTTGCTTGCTCTGAAGTGTTAGATGAGTTACCTGCCTGATAAGGGTTACTAGACAAACCCCTCTGGCACAGGGGCGTACCTACGGGGGGAGGACGAGCGGGACTAGACCCCCCTTCCCTCACTGCTAAAAATATTTCAATATTAAATTCCCAAAATAAAAAAATAAATATTTAGCATAATATTTAGCATTTTTATAGCACTTTTAGATAGCCTAAATCAGCAATACTGAACATGTATTTTCCTGGACTCACGCCTGGCTGGGTGGTATTCCATACCAGAGGAGAGGCTGAACCCCCTCAGGGCAAAATCATGGGCACGCCACTGCTCTGACGTGACCTAGTATGCCTGTCACGTTGGGAATCAATTACGCATATTGTTCATTTGTAACTCTAAAGCAGATAGTTTTGTCAAAACTTCACCTAATTTTGAGCAATTAGAAAATGAAGATTAAAAATTTGGTGAATTTACAGCATTTAAGGATGTACTAGCAGGAGGAAGACAAAAAGATGCATTAGGTTTTACCTCTAGAATTTTGTCGGCAGTAATCGCCATTGTGTCAGTTTGAACGCTTGTCTGCACTTGTAAAATATTTTGTACATGAGGAAAGTCTCTGCATCCAAATAGTTTTAAGTAAACTATCTTGTATTGTGGTCGAACCTATAAATGATCGAAGGGGGCTTAGGAACTGAGAAGGAGCATTAATACTCCGTTCCTTCTCCAGTAATTGCTAACAAATACGTTGACAGAGACAAGCGTCTGATTATTTCAGACTTCAATGAGAAGTCAGTAAGGAGTCTCAACAGGTGGATCTATTAAGATCTTCTACTACATGAGCATAGCGCTTATAAAAATGTGAAATGACATACAAGAACGGAAGTTTTACGCTTACTCTGCGCTTATTTTATGTAGCACAGATATTCCAACATTGTGTGAGTATTTTGTGTAGTGCTGATGTGTGACTGCTGTATGAATCAAGTTTGAGTTTTTGAATATGTATTTAAAAAGAAACTGAATGAAAATATGTCTGACCGGTAATATTCCCATCTGGTGTTGCGGTAGCATGGTCCCCAGCAAATAATTCCAAACGAAATCAAAGATTGCACATAAGCGACATAAGCTCGCTTTACATCATCCTCGTCTGAAATGTCACTTAATTTATTAAAATCATAGATGTATATTACCAACCTTTTCCTTGTTTAAGAAATCTACATGCCCTGTCCACTTCGTTCGGCAGTCAAAACAAACACCTAAATGTTTTTAAAAATCTACATACATGATACATGGTCCGTAGTCCTTTGCCTTAAGGAATTGGACAGGTCAGGGTTAATACAAAGAATAACCAAACTTAATACAAGTTTTTGTCACCGTCTACTACTATGTCACTACTATGTCTATGTCCTGTAAACTTAACTCCACTAGATATTTTTTAAATTCTAATTTGAATTTTGAAAAGCTCTGAATTATTTTTTTTTCGGTAGGGCCTGGTACAATTTCATTCCAATGTAATCTGGTTTGTGTTCAAATTTTGTAGGTTTATATTGGACTGCACGTGTACCCTTTGTTCATGTGTTGTAAGTGTGATTTGTACAAGTTGTTTTAATGTTCTGTGATTTTATATAGCAAACTGATTCATAGATATAAAGTGAAGGGACTGTGAGAAAGCCAAGTTCTTTAAAAACATTTTTGGAGCTGGTCCGAGGCGGCATGCCCAAGATTGCTCTTACTGCCATGTTCTGCCAAACAAAGATCTGATCAATATTCTTCTTCACAGCTCCCCATAGGATGGTTGAATACAAAATGTGTTGTTCTATTAGGCCAAAATACACAAGTATAGAGAGAGCCAGGTTTCCGAAGGTCGTTATTCTTCGAAGTACAAAGACCCCTCGAGCCATTGAGCTCCAGTTTTTTATTTGTGCTTTTTCAATGTCAGAAAACTGTTATGGCCACCGCAACAATGAATGTTAACAATGAATGTTGTCTAGACTATAATCAGTGCTAATACTGAGTGATATAGGACGAAAGTCTTGGTTACATTAAGTCAGAGAACATTTTGATCTAACCATTTTTTTTTATGAGAGGTCACCAAGTGCTTTACACCTAACATCCTCCCATAAACGACCCTTTATCAAAACTATAAGCAAAAAAAATAGTTCACCATCTAGGTTCAGTTTTGAAATGTTGTTTATATAAATTAGAAAAAGTACTTCCCTGAATAACCCCATACTCAATTAAATTTGCATCACTGTTCACACCACACGAATTAAACTAATTAAATTAAAGATATTAGATTAATTAGGTTAAATGGTTTTTTTAGATATAAAAAAAAATTTCATAGATAGATTGTTATTTATCAAATTATTTGTGAATTAGTTAATACAGGGTGAGTTTTAATTGTCCCCCCCCCCAACTTTTTTCTACATTTTTTCAAATATCAATCCCAAACCACTTACAAACATTGTTGGGTAGTAAGTACTTAATTTTGACAAGGTAGTCATTTCCGGCCGCCATCTTAGATCCGCCATATTGGATGCAAAATATTTTTTTCGAAAGTAAAGGTGGGCTTGTGACCCATTATTTCGAACTAGATTTTTACCCTGATTACAATGCCACAAACCATTTTTAAAAATCTTGATCCATTTCACAGTTATGAGGGCCTTTTAAAACTTTATTTTTAGCCCATTTTAAAATTTTGCATTTAAAAAATAAGATCATAATCTCAAAATAGTGCTAGTTAAAGATAAGTATACACTACCAGTCATTGCTGACCTATTTTCACTTGGTTATGACTGATGTATTTTATCGGCCGCCATCTTGGATCCGCCATTTTGAAATGCGATAAATTTATTTTAAATATGAAGGGGGTGTTGTGACCCATCATTTCGAACTACTTTCTTAAGCTTAACTCAATGTCGCAATTCAATTTTTGTTATCAAGTTTTATTTATGAAATATTGCAATTGTTTTGTTAAAAATTTTCATATTTCAAAATCAAAATATGAAAATGAAAAACGGATCATGGAATTGGAATACCACACGCCATCCAGTCATAGTACAGTACATAGGTGATAGGTAGTACTCGAAAAATAAAGATTCAGGGTACAAGAAAACTTGGGAACGAAACGTGAAGCTGTAACACAGATTTGAAATTCATTTTTTTTTTTTTACATACGGTTGAGACAAAGAGTTAAAACAAACACAAGAGAGATGAAATTACATTGGAGATTAGCGAGATCTTTGTTACTGAACTATACTGAATAATCGATCATTTTAATCAGTGCTGCTTTTCATCTGCTTATTTACATGACAGACTAAGCCAAGGGTGTTAAAAATACAATAATAAATACGATAAAAATTCAATATATTTTTTCTATATATTTTTTTTATTGAGAAGATATATCAATACATAAAATAATAAAGTACCATTCGCTCAGTCCTCAAGTGCAACTTTCAACTTTCATCTTTAACTTGTTCAAATTTCCTTTTTTTCATAATTTAAAAAAAATCTCTAATAATATAACGACTCTCTCCCACTCACAGGATTAAATTATCCTTTGTGGGGGATAATTTCGCTTGATTTTAAAAAGCTTTTATAGAAAATTAAATATAACGTAGAAAAATAAATAATATTGTAAATATTTTTGTACAGGGATCATAATATTATGTTATGTCTGTTTTTTGCGAAATAAATGATATTTTGATTTGAATATTTTTTTCCAAGGCTAGAAAAGTGCGCCACAAGGAGCACTGATGAAACTGGAGCAGATCATTTTAAGTCATGTGAAGTTTACGGTTGTGAAGGAGAGGTGTTTGCAGCCTGTCATCGTTGTCTAATTCTCCTTTGTTGGCCTCATTTTGATAACAATGATAAGTGTGATGATCATTAAACCGTTAAAAACACTCCTCTAAATCCAGATCACGAACCTCAAAACCCGAACCCCCCTTACGAACTGAAGACTATACTGTTGAAGGAAGGGAAGACTACCACAGGCAAAAAAAACTCCAACGAAGAATAAAAGGAAAATAGCCAAGAAGCTCAGAAACGAAGGAGAAACCTATATCAGTCCTGGTACAAATAAAACTATTGGAAGACGAACTATCAGTGGCTGTTGCAATTTGGCACCACGTAAAAAGTATGAGAAGGAATGCTATTAGATAAATGAAGAAGGAAGACTTTAAATAAACAGAAATTATTATGATTTAGGAAAGTTACAACTACAGAGAGAGTTCATAGCAAGGCACATGGTAAGTGAAGAAACGAAACAAAAAAACTACAAATTATTAAACTTGAAAGTTGCAGGCAGAAAAGTAACAAGTATTTTCTAACATACAAAAGAGAGAGGTTGATAGTATGTAAAAGGTATTACTTGACAACTCTGTCGATATCCGATCGTACTGCAAGAACTGCAATGGCAAAACTTACATCTACTGGTGTGGTTGAATGAGATAAAAGAGGTGGTCGTCATAGCCAAGCAAGAATAGACAAGATGCTTTCAATAATAAGATCATTGAAGATCATATTGCAAGATTCCCATTCGTTGAGTCACAATGCTGTCGATCTAAGTCATCAAGAAATTACTTACACTCTGATTTATCAATAGCAAAAATGTACTTTTTTGTTCAAAGAGGGAAATAAAGATATCCCCAGCTTGCTTAGTTTTTCAAGTTACAGGAGGGTTTTTGTGTCTAGAAACTTATCTTTCCACCGACCAAAAAAGGACTAATGTACGTTACGCATGACGTTTTCGAGGAGACAAAAATTAAACTTAGAGTGCAGTATTAGACTCATTGTAAGGAAAAAGAAAAAGTTAGAAAATTAAAAGACAACTGCAAAAAAGTATTTAAAATTAAAATAGAAAAACAAAAAGCGAAACCTGATAAATACAAAGTAAAAAGTCTTTGTGCTTCTTTTGACCTCCAGTGTGACGGTCAGGCAGTTATTGACCGTATTTTTTTAGTGTTATTATGGATAACAACCCAAAGCCCAGAATTAGGTAGGCCTAAATCGTGTCGACACTCCTCTAGCCAGCATTGTCTTGCAATTTATTTGGGGTTCTGTTGATTGTCACAAAGTATTGAGTACATCGATTGCTACATCACGTTCGATTGTTTGGATCGTGGCATGGAATGCATGGCCTGATTGTTTTGCTGACATGAGGTGTCATCATTCTGTGTGACGTGTAGCACCGCCGAACCTGGGGTAGTCAATCAGAGTCGAGCTCGAGGTGTCGGCGAGTCGCGCTACCTTTCCCTTCCCCGCGGGTGGGCATGTCCGCTTACTTTAATACTTTAAGTTTCCCAAACATTCAATCTTAAATAGTTTGATCTAAATTGTCTGTATTTCAAATCGTCAGTAACTTATTAAGAAAGTCTTTTTGTTCATTTAACAATCCGTAATAAATTAAGTATTGAATTCTCTACTAGTTGCAGTCGTTTATTGAGTTTCTACCCTTCCTGTGCGTGGTTGTTACATTGGTGTCAGGTGTGGGGTCAGATGCAAGAATTCTGACAAAATGGAAGGTAAGTGCCTAGCTTCTATTGTCTAAAGAACAGTTTTTGTTTTAAATTGATTAAACGAATACAAATATTCTCTTCTTAACGAATGAATGTATTAGTTTTCACTCGGTCAACTAACAGCTTTTCTATTTAAAATGTCCTTTCTCTTATTTCGATAAGGTAGTAGGTTAATTTTAATTTGTTTTTTTTTCACTGAAACGTAATTAGTTGCTATAACATAAGTTGCCATGAAGCCTGGCGCAACTAAGAAAGAGGTGGCAGTGTACTGATCAGGAGGGAGATTGGTGGAAAGACAGTAATTTTGTTCGTATTTTGATTGTCATAGTAGTGTATTTTTAGTCTGGTTGCCACTCGGTCTTTTGACATTTGAATTAAGTAACTTGTGTTTTGTTGTGATGACTTGTCTGTCTCCCTTCTCGACTGCACATCAGGGCAACCCTCTGTTGAGCCGGGCTAATGGAGTTGAAACACATATGTTTAAGTAGTGAATTAGAATTTGGTGTTGAGTAAGCCTGTCATATGTCATAGGCAGAGTGAGACAAATATTCTGTACTTTCCGTGCTCCAGTGTTTCTCGTTGTGGCCGTTGTTAAGGGTGTATTGTAACGAAAAATTATTGTTGTTTTCGTGTCTTAACTAAGGGAAGGGTGAGTTTTGGTGGTCGAGAGATGGAACTTCAGGAATCGCTGGATGCTCTTACCGCTAGATTAGAGATAAGGCAAGTAGCTGACGAATTAAACCAATCGATTAGGGATGCTGCTCGGGATAACGAGGTCATTGTTGGGAAAGCCAACATTGGCTTGGTATCGTTGATACCAACGTTCAATGGGGATAACCCGGAATCTGTGACGCATTTTTTTCAAACTATCGAAAGCGTGGGAGATCTTAGTAACTGGGGAGGAGATGAACGTTTGAGAATAGGGAAGTTAAAATTAACCGGCACAGCTTTGAGATTTGTACAGTCGGAGGCTGAAGCAAATATTGCTTCTTATGAAACATTCAAAACCACGTTGTTGGATCGTTTTAAGGACAAAGCGCCGCAACATTACTACTTTCAGCAATTGTCCTCAATGCAGCAGCGTCGTGGGGAGTCAATCGAAAGTTTTGCAGACCAAGTAAGGAAATTAAATTAAAAGACTCTAAGAATTACGGATAATCAGGAAGTTAACGCAGCGCTTCGGGAGGAGGCAGATAGGCGAGCCCTAGATGTCTTTGTCCGTGGCCTGGTAGGAACTGTGGGGGAACAAACGCGCTACAAATTCCCAGCGAGCCTAAGAGAAGCAATTACTACCACGGTCACTATCGAACACCTTATCAAAAACAGTCGGGACCAGCACAATGATCCTCCGCGCAGGGTTTTTCAGACAGAGGTGATATGCTACCGTTGTCGTAGGCCGGGGCGTGTTTCAAGGGACTATAGGAGCGGTGTTCGAGGAACATTTCCGGATGGTCAAAATAGGTTTGGCCGGGAAATAACGTGCTGGATTTGCAAGCAGAAATGTTATCATCAACGTGACTGTCCCCGTAACCAGTCTGTACCTGCTAGTAGCTCTAGGGGTTCGGGAAATACATCGGGACCAACACAATCGCCAGTGCGGGGTCCCGTTGAGCGGAAATAATAATCAGGCGAGAGACGGTTTGAATGTAGAAAAACAGGAGCGAGGGAAAAGTGTTATGCTATTGGCCTGAACGTGACCAGTTAAAATTAGCGGCCAAGTTTGCAGCAAAACAAGGCAATGAATCAGAAGTGAAAAATTTGACGAAATGGAAGGTACGAATAATATCATCTTCAGGTAGGCCTATGTGTTATTATCATTAGTCAAATAATCATAAATGTAATTGTAACCTTAAATCGCCTCTCTAATATAAAACTAAATCTTAACTGCCCTACACCGTAGCCCACAGTATATTTTAAATCATCTCACGTTATACAAAAAAAAATACAATTTCATGGTCTTCCAAAAAAAGCAGCTAAAGACAGGTATTGTAAGTGCTAAATAAATTATTGAGGTGGTGGTTATTTGAGGTCGTTTTAGGCCTAAATACATCTATTTTTTAATTTTCATTTTTTCATAAAGTATTGTAAGAAACTTACGGTATTACCCTTTACCACTTTTCGTAGAACTTTTAAAAGGAACGAATTTTCTACCAGTGTCGTAAAGATTATTTTACATGATCTTTGCTTAAACAACTACAGTGCACTCCCTATATATAAATCTAGGTTTGTTGTCATTTCCTAGGTTACTGCGGATCCTACATTAACGTAATATCTACGTATAATCATTTAAAGTATACATTTTAAGAAATCACGAATTACTTTTTAAATAACAGAAACATTCATGAAACCGTTATAATTTTTGCAAAACCTAAAATGTTTAAGACAAAACTGAAGGAGTGGCTGCTAGGTCGTCCATTCTACACGATTAATGAATTCACCAACTGGTGGAGCGACTGAATATATCGAACATTTTATTGTAAAGCAAGTAGAAAGTCTATCTAATTGTTTTTATATACACTTTGTATTTTTGACACTATTTCAATCTTGAAGATTGCAAATAAAGCATCTCTCTCTCTCTCTCTCTCTACCCGTCTATTTTGTACTAGAGCCCAAGATTTTAACCAAGGCTGAAATACGCACAAACTTGATGCTAGGTTTGGTCATTAATCAGTCTTACTAAACTTAACCATAGACAACTATCTAATAAACAACTTAAAATGGCTAAACGAGGATGTAGTGAGGTGTATAATATTCACTGTTATTAAGTCTCTTAGAAAAGCTTGCAGTGGTGACTCAAACCGGCCTTATTAGATCTAGACTCTGTGGATTTCAGGGCATATTGCTGCAAAACTCCTTAACAGGGCAAACTACGGAACAGGTTCAAAACTGAGTCTAGGAAGAGCATCACAAACCGCACACGAAGAGGACAACAACGAAGAGAGTGTTACAGAAGTTATATCTCAGACAAAGGAACCAACACCAAATAGCATAGTGGCTTACTGTCGGACTAATATCACAGTACCAGCAAAATCAGAATTTCTTGTCAATGTAAAAATCAGTAGAAACATAAAACACATAGCCGAAGATTTGGAAGGAAAGGTTGTCATTGCTGAACCAGCGCCCACCAAGATTCACGGTATATACGTAGCTAGGAGTTTAACTACAGTAAATACTGGACGTTGCTGGACAAAAATTGTCAACACAAGTTCCGAGGGTTTAGTTGTGTACAAAAACACCTTGATATGTCAAATCCAAGAACCATATGGAAGCCCAGCGGAGAAAGAAGTAAAATCTTCATTCATAGCATCGGTGGATGATGAGGATGGCTTGAAGATAAGCTGGACGGGAAATTAGACCACTTAACATAGGAGGAAAAGATCAAGATAAAAGAAGTTCTTTACTAGTATAAAGGAATATTTAATATTGGAAAAATTGGACATTTAGGATGCACATCAAAAGTCACACACAAAATCAATACTGGTAATCACCCGCCAATCAATAAGAGACCGTACAGGGTTCCTCATTCCCAGAGACAGGTGCTTCAAGAACTGATTCAAGATCAACTCGATAAAGGGATAATTATGCCCAGTACATCTCCTTGGTCAGCACAAGTAGTCATTGTTCCCAAAAAACCAGGAGCAGATGGGGTAGTCACTTATCGTATGTATGTATAGACTTCAGAGAGTTAAATTAGTGTACTGTACCAGAGGTGTATCCGATACCAGACGTTCATGAAACCCTCGACTCACTAGGAGGTAGTAGATACTTCACCGCCTTAGATATGAACTCAGGCTTCTTCCAGGTCAAAATGCACCCTGACAGTCAAGAGAAAACAGCGTTTAGTACTCCAGATGGCCATTATCAGTATACCAGAATGCCAATGGGATTAATTACCTCCCCATCGGTTTTTCAGAGGCTAATAGACTCCACATTAGCCAGGTTGAAAGGGAAATCCTGCTTACCTTACATGGACGACATCCTGATATTCAGCTCAACGATAGATCAGCACGTAAAAGACATCTCTGATGTTCTTGGAAATTTTAAGGAAGTAAACAGCTGGTTTAAGGGTGTACAGCTGAAGAAGTGCCTAATTGCACAATCGGAAATCAACTTTCTAGGTCACGTGGAGACAAGAGGAGGAATCAAACCATGTCCAAAGAAACCACAAGCTATCAAAGAGTTCTCGCAACCAAAGAATGAAAAGGAAGTTCGTAGATTCATTGGTCTATGTGGATACTACAGAAGACACGTACCGAATTTTGCAGACATCGCTAAACCTTTATCAAAACTAACAAAAAAAGATCAAGATTTTAATTGGACCACAGATTGCGAGACTGCATTCCAAAAATCAAAAGAGAAATTAATAACAGAGCCATTACTAATATATCCTGACTTTTCGAAAAACTTCATATTAAGTACTGATGCATCACACATAGCTATAGGAGCTGTATTAGGCCAGGAAATTAACGGCGTAGAGCACCATATTGCTTATGCCAGCAGGCAATTTAACTCAGCTGAAAGAAATTATAGTGTCACTGACCGTGAACTTCTAGCTGTTGTGTGGGCTGTCAAGTACTTCAGATGTTATCTTTATGGACGGTCGTTCACCCTGTACACAGATCACAGTGCGATCAAATGGTTACTATCTCTAAAAGATCCATCTAGTAGACTCACCAGGCGGGTATTAAAATTGGCTGAGTATGATTACAAATTAGTCTACAACCCAGGTGTCAAAAATCAGAACGCTGATTGCTTAAGAAGAGTTGTTTGTAAAAATACTTGTGAAAATTTACCTTTATTGGACCTTGAAAGCATCAAAAGAAGGATCCAGAGTGTCAAAATCTTAAGAGATATCCACACATTAAAACCAACCCTCAAGGAGTGATGTACTTCAAATAAGGAGATGAAAAGCTTATATTAGTGCCTAAAACCCTCAGAGAAAAAGTAATGAGACTGCATCATGATTTACCGACAACAGGACATGGTGGCATTAGGAAAACACTAGTTAGAATCCAAGAGAAATTCTATTGGCCCAAGATGAAAATTGACATCACAAACTTCATTAGAGCCTGCATTCATTGTAGTAAAAGAACAGACCATGGTAAAATTACAGCACCTTAAGGAGAATTCAATGAAGTAACTGAGTTTGGATACAGAATATCATGTGATGTGGTCGGCCCATTGCCGCTAACAAGATCAAAGAACAGATTCATACTGTCCGTAATAGACAACTTTACCAGATATGGAGAATTTATAGCCATACCAGATCAAACCGCTGAGACAACAGCTCAAGCAATTGTTCAGAGAGTAGTTACTAAGATAGGAGTACCCATGGAGCTCATAACCGATCAAGGAGCAAATTTTACATCAGATCTTATGAAACACATGTGAGTAAGCTCTTGCGGATAAAGAAACTGCAAACAACAGCTTACCACCCTATGAGTAACGGAAGGACTGAGATAGTGCACAGAACAATACCAAAAATGTTAAGTCATTTTGTGAACCAGAACCAGAATGATTGGGACGAGATGTTGTCCATGGTAACAATGGCATACACCACCCAAATACATGATTCAACAGGTTAAACGCCATTTGAGATGGTATCCATTTGAGATGGTATATGTAAAAAAATAAGATCTCCTCTGAAGGCAGACCTAACACTAGCTGAAGATGCAGATATCTATTCAGACTATGTAGAAGATCTAAGAGCCAGACTACAACAAATTAAGGAGATATCAATAGAATGCCAAACAAAAGCAAAAAGATCACATAAGGACAAGTATAATAAAAAGGCCAAAGAAAGAGAGTACACTGTTGGACAAAAGGTTTACCTTCATATACCTCAAATAAAGAAAGGAAGAGTCAAGAAACTTTCTAGACTATGGAAAGGCCCCTACAGGATTGTGGATGTTATCTCAAGCTTGAATGTTGTCCTGAGGATGAAAGGGAAAAGTGTCACAGTTCATGTAAAAAGAATTAAACCTGTAGTGGACATGGTGCTAACACAAGAAGATGTAGAAGAAAATAACGAAGGCAGAGCACATGAAGCAATGGATACTGTGAGGGAAGAAGGTGGAGACAATAGCGAGTTGTCCAGGCAAGCTAATGGACCTCAGGAACCAGAACAGGCAGGAGAGCCACCTGAGTCAGAAGGCACCACTAGCGCTCCAGATCCAACAAGCGACAGGCCCAGACAAGAAAGAAGGGTACCGAAGAGACTTGAAGACTTTGAACTTCAATAGTCTAATAAGAAAAAAAAACTGTAATGTAAATAAAGGATAAAATGAGAGAGCTAAATAGAGTTGTATTATTAGGTAAGATATTGTAATAACATGATGTAATTGTGATTTGCTGTCATTTATAATTTATCAATAACAGAAGGTAACAAAGTCCTCTAATTTACTAGACTAAGTGGGAGGTAGAGAAGTAAGCGTTTTACTCCTTTGAGAATTAAGACACTCAGAAGTGAATGTGTTGTATAGATGTGTAGGATGAATGATGAGAGAATAGACATGAAAGTTTGTGAATGGGAATGGAAGGTAGTATGATTGTTAGATTATTTTGAGCTCAAACTAAAACTTTAAATTTGTCTGAGTACTTACAAATCAATTAAGGAATTAACCTTAATTACTCTAAAAGTTCCACTCTAAAGTCAATGGTTGTAAACATAGTAGAGAGATACCTTACCATAGAGATGAGAATAACGATGATACACTGATGTAACTGACAATGATATAATGATGATATTTTAGCAATTGAAGATAATATTTTGACATGATGTATGTACAGTTTAAATGTTAAGCTTATGAGTATGTTAGATAATCTTATTGAACCAATGGAAAACAAAAGTGCTTAAGGTCATGTAATGTAGGATGCTATATGTATAAGATGTTGTATAAATAAAAATGTTAGAGATATATGTGTATATAATTAGAAATAAGAGACAGAGTATGTGTTCACACCTATTGACACCTATTGATATTGGTATGTGATACCTATTGACTGTCATATCAACTGTAGTCACAGATATCAACCAAGGGATAGTGTTTCGAAGGTTAGAGGACTCTATTGTGTCAGATAACAACTGGAAGATAATACTAGACTTTGATACAAGTGAACTCCAACAAGAACTGACGCCACTACAAGTAGCTTTAGACGACGTAACTCATTTAATTAACAACGATAGTATAAACGTATGGGATGAAGATGAAGATTACGGATTCGAGCTTGATAGAATCAAAAGTAATTTAGATCAATACCGACAGGACCTTGATGACTTGTTCAGACTCCTTCCAGTCCATAGTGTTAACAGTCCCAGGAACAATCGTGGTTTGATCAATGTAGGTGGATATGTACTTAAATGGTTGTTTGGTATACCAACAAATGAAGACATAACATCTGTTAGTAAAAGGGTTAATGAACTTAAGAGTGTTGAAAGTGACATTGTGAACTCTAAGCGAGACCAGTTGACTTTAGTGAAACACTTGAACTCCAAAATCAAAGTTAATACTAAGTCTATTGTAGAAATTGTGAGAAAGTTATCCTTAGCAAATACACAACTTGTTTCATCTTTGTTAGGGTATGCTGAAGAAAACATAATGTTGCATGGATCCTTGGCCAAGCAAATGAAAGTCATTACAATGATTCGCCATCTTGGACAAACCATAGACGAAGCTAAACTAAGATTTGTGGAATTTAGACAGACATTAGAACTAGTAAGGTTAGGGAAGATAAGTAGCAAGTTATTACCACCACATGATTTCATTCATATTCTGGAGAACATTGAGAAGTTAATACCCAACCACCTTAAGCTAATTATACCAGTTACAGATGGAGATTGGTTTTTATATTACAATTTATGCTAATTCATTAGCAACACCTTTTGGAATACAGTTGATTGTAACAGTACCTCTTAGCTCAATGATAGGCAGTTTGAAACTTATCAAATCCACCCAGTGCCGTTGTACCAGAGTAGTGTTAAGAATTGGTTAAAATGGGATATCACTCCTAGTTATTTACTGATTGCTAGAGACAGACAGTATTATGTCCCATTGACTACACATGAGTTCTTACAATGTAAATTAAATTACTATTATTTGTGTCCAAGTTCAATTAGAGTCATTAATCGTACAGTTAATGATTGCATATACTCATTGTTTATGGGTACCGATATGGTTCATTATAAATGTGTAAGGAAATTGACAGATCATGTAGATTCCCCCTTTTGTTACAAAATGGTAATGATTGGATTTATAGTGTATCCGAACCTTATAAACTGGTGATGAATTGTTTCAAGGAATCTCATAACAATATGATAGAGTCAAATCCTGATAAAGAGTATTCTGAAATTGTGTTGAATGGTTCAGGTATTTTACAGGATGTTTCAAATTGTGATATGTTTAATAAAGGTAATAGAATATTTTTGAAAACTAAGTGGTAATACATACTACAATAGAAGCATCACCCCGCTTCATGTACCCAAGATAGATGCAATGCTATGTTTAAATGAAACCAAGTTACTGTTAGCTAATGATAATTTAACTTTTAATACTTTAAACCAGATTAAAGATAGCTTAGATGACGACGAAGATGATGTTAAGCTCGACCGCTTATTAAAAACTTTGGATAATGAATTCAATGACAGAGGTGTAATTAGACATGTAAAAGATAATTTAGGGCATTACACTATCTTAGTTATAGTACTTTGTTGTAGCAGCATACTGGTTGTAGTTTGTATTTGTCGCAAGAACCACCTGAGATCCTGTGGAGCCAGAGTAGAAAATACCATGACACACACACAGAGCACAGTGAGAGCCAATGAAGGATCTCCACTAGCTGAAATACTGTGACGGGGGACCCCAGTTTTCCCCCGTCATCGGGACAAACATACTGTGAATTACCGGTGGTTGGTACACTGCTCCTGGAACTGGTGGGGGAGTGGACGGATGAGCCGCTCGAGTCAGTGTGTGGAGAGACCCCGGACCAAGTCGTTGTTGTGGTGCGAGTTCAAGCGGGGTGTAGGACCACGAGAGGAGGACGTCGGAGACAGGACAAGAGGATGACAAGGCAAGGGCGTTAGGGGCAGGACCAGTCGTCTTCGTTTCTTGTATTTTTGTACGCGTAGGGTTCAGGGCAGTAAGTGTGATGTAGGGACGGTAGGTCAAGGGCTTGCCATCTACAGACTGAGAGGGTAACTTGTTCAATAAATGCTCTACCATCTGGGGTAAGTCACTTTTGTATTTTTATTTAGTGTACTTTCCCTTCCCCTCCCTGTCACTCGAGGGAATACGTGACAGAATTTGGTGGAGTGCGCCGGGTAGCCCAGAGGAGAACTCCTGGATCCTGAGACGGGTTAAGATCCTGGATCCTGTAGTGTGGTAGTATTTTATTTAGTATTTCATGGAATATATAACCAACAACTACGTTTACTCCTGGTACCGGTAACGGGTAGCAGGTGGCCAGCCCCTTGTAATTATGTAATTTGTAGTTAACATTTTATGTAATTAGTTACAAGTTTTAAACTAAGAGTTTTTTTTTTTTTTTTCTGGTTGTTTTCATTTTGATTGCTAGAAAAGGGGACCCACTCAGGTCAAGCCCAGGGAGTTAAATGAGTAGTTGGTTTTAGAGTAAGAATTAGTTAAGAGTATGAATTAGAGAGTAATTTTAAAATTAAGACGTGTTGAGTAGTGATTCGAGGTTTTGGGGTTAAGTTGAGCGAAATTTAAATGAGGTAGAAGTTGTAAGTTGGATTTCGATATTTTGTGTATTTTTGCACAAATACCACGACAGGAGTCAAGGATTCATGGTAGGGGTTGTGTTCCAGGAGATTAGTGGATAGTGGATACTGTGATGTAAGAGTTGTAGTGATGTGAAGATAGTGATAGTATGAATTAGTGTAGAGTTTTGTTTAGTTATACAGTGTAGTAGAGTGTGAGTATTGTAGAGTGTGTTTAGTAATTTGAATTAAGTAAAGTGATTAAATTAAGATTGTTTCTTTCCCGATGCCTGTGCCACCCGTGGCATTTTCAATTAAATTAAGAAGTCAGTCAAGACAAGAAGAAGTATCAGAAGAAAGTGGTTCCACCTCTTCAATTGAATTCTCCCAACTAGCTCAACAAATTGACGAGGATTTGCCTAGCCCCGTGGACGACGGAAGCCAGGAAGAGGGACAGGAAGGAGTGGAGCAGGAGGAAGAGGAACCAGGGACTAGTGACACTTCGGAGGGCGAGATTCCAGACACAAAGGTGCTTATCACACCCGGGAGGTTCCAAGGCGGAATCGAGGAAAGCGTAGAGGACTACCTGGCTCAGTTCGAGCGGATAGCTAGAGCTAATGGGTGGGACGATGCAAAGAAATTAGTAGTGATCCCTTGCTACCTAGACGGAGCATCACTGAAGTGGTGGACGGAACATGGAAAAGGCTGAAGGGGAAAACCTAACGTGGGAACTGTTAAAAAATAAAATGAAAGGAGCATTTCAAGGTGTGGCTTGGGATGAACAATTAGAGTTTAAGTTGAGAATGCGCATGCAAGGGGAAGATGAACCTGTAGAGTCATACGCACAAGACGTAATAAATCTTTGTTCTAAGGTAGAAGCCGGGATGAATGAAAGGAGTAAAATCAAACACGTGCTCCGTGGACTTAAGCCATCCCTATTAGAGAAAGTTATGTTGATGGCGAATGAAACACTAGAGGCACTCTTGGACAATATCAGAAAGGTACAAACGGCGAGGTACATGGCTGGGCAGCGAGTGGACCACTTGTTGGCAGAACCAGTGAGAGTGACGCCCATGGTAAATCCGATCGCTCAGGAGGTACCCTCGACAAGCTCTCAACGCACTCTGGAGAACAAAATAGAACAGCTGGCATCAGAATTCGAGAAGATTAACATGAAGCTCATGGAATAGCAAGGGGCCGTGAGAAGAGCGCAGCCATCGGAGCAGTTAGGCAGCGGACCAGCACGAGGAAGAGGATTCGGCCCTAGGTTCAAAGAGAGAGGAAGGGGTTTTCAACGAGGATACCCTGGAGGAAGGACAAGTGATGGGAGAGTGATTTGCTATCAATGTAATCGCCCAGGACATTATGCAGTAGCCTGCAGAGAAAGGAATCAGGGAAACGAGATAGAGAGGCGTTAAAGAGGGGAGTTAGCGCTTCTCAGTCATCATCCTCCCCGGGAAACATGCAGAATGGAAGAAACACTCCACGAAGACTAGCGACTCTGTGTGAGGCCCACGAGTGACAAGAGTGGCACAACACGTGGAAACAGTATAGTGGGGCCTATAGGAGGAGGCCAGACCAGCCAAGGAATTGGAACCAGCAGAATAGATGGAATAATCAACAGCACGAACCACCCAGACAGCGACGTGAGGAGATTCCAGTGGACTTGAGCGCCCAGTCTGTCAGCACTATTGTAGTTCTTGAAGTTAATGCTTTGGTAAATCAAACAGAGGGACAGATTATAGTAGATACCGGTGCGTGTGTGAGCTGTATCGATGAGACATTGGTCCAAGGTGGACGTAATCCAATCAAGCCCGTCTATGGAGTAAATATTAAGACGGCCACCGATGAGCCTGTTCAGATCATTGGTAGGACGGTGATTACATTACAAATAAGTCAGTGTGTGATAAGGTTCCCAGTGTTTGTGGCACGTGGACTGGGAAGGTGCTGTATTTTGGGAAATGACTTTAATCTTAAGAGTCTTCCTTAGTGGAAGCCATGTTGGATTTCTTCCCCATAAGAACAATGTTAAACATTACATCATTTGTGGACACGTAACGGCGTTATTTGTTAAGATATAGCTTTGAAATTTATAATTTGTATTTTTAACATAATAGACTCGTGACTGAGGTTTTTGAATTTCGAAAATCCATTTTCATTTCCTTTCAATAATTAGCTTAATTTTAAGCTAATTAATAATCAATTATTCATTATAAAAATTAAAAATTGTGAAATAAAAAACGTCAATCTCTAGAGGACCGCAATTCCTTAAATTTAACTCCTTATCCATAATTATATGACAATTTGCTGATGAGATATTTGGACCCAAAGTTAACATTGTTCTTATGGGGAAGAAATCCAACATGGCTTCCACTAAGGAAGACTCTTAAGTTTGAGACGGTCATTGACACACAGTAAAAAGTTGATTTGCCTGAGAAACGAGAGTGGAGGAGTCATTACGGCTCCGTTTCTAAGTGAAAAGAAGGAGGCTAAGTATCTTCGTCCACCCCCAGATCCATCCTGGCTAAACCAAATACAACTAGACGAAGTACCGATTTCAGCAGTAGGAGTGAGGAGTGTTAACGCAGTGGATGTACCGCCAAAAGGTTGTCGAATCCTGAAGATTTCGTTTACGGGCCCACCACCCAATATGTGTGTCATTGAACCAAAGTTTGAACTATTTAAGGAGAAGTCTTTGTTGGTACCACGGTGTCTAGTTGAAGTCCCATTACCAAAAGAACTGATGATTATAAACTACTCAGAGGAGTGCAAGCAAGTGAGACAAGGAAAAATGATAGGGAGAGGTACAAGCAGTGGAGGCATTAAGAGAAGAGGAGTCCCAGAAGAATGAAGGAACAAGCTTGAAGAAGATGCAGATGAGCGAAGGAAAATTGAATTTGAACCCAGATATTTTGGAGAAACATAGAAATGAACTCGACTCATTGTTATTAGAATTCCAAGATAGGTTTGCTTGGGATCGCTCCCAGATTGGTAAGACTAATGTGTGTGAGTTGGAGATACCTCTAAATGATAAAGCTCCTGTCAACCAACCTCCATACCGCGTGTCACATCAAGAGAGAGAAATCATCCAAACCCAAGTCAAAGACATGCTAGAGAAGGGAGTGATTCGGCCCAGCAGGAGCCAGTATGCATCTCCAGTAGTATTAGTAAAAAAGAAAGATGGTGGATGGCGTTTTTGTGTGGATTACAGGCGCTTGAATGAGAAGGTAGTGGCTAACCAGTACCCTCTACCCTTGATAGATGACATTCTTACATATCTGAACGGCTGCCAATGGTTTTGTACGTTGGACATGAACTCGGGATATTGGCAGATTCCCATTAAGGAAGGAGATATGCATAAAACCGCCTTCATCACCCAAGACGGTTTGTGGGAGTTTCAAGTAACGCCATTCGGCCTTAAGACCAGCCCGGCCGTGTTCCAGAGGTGTATGGTTCAAGTATTAGCGGGACTGAAGTGGGGAAGCTGTTTGGTGCATCTAGACGATGTGTTGGTAATGGCTCCTACATTCCAAGAGATGCTACGACGACTACGTGAAGTCCTACAAAGACTAAGAGAGGCTTAAATGACACTGAATCCAGCGAAGTGCACATTTGGTTTTAGAGAGGTGAAGATATTGGGACACCTAGTGGATGAAAAGGGAATAAGACCAGACCCAGCGAAAGTAGAAGCAGTAATGAAGTTTGAAACACCACGGCGAGTGAGAGCCGTGCGATCATTTCTGGGTTTGTGTAACTACTATCGTAAGTTCGTACCAGACTTTTCGAAAATGGCGTCCCCACTAACCAAATTGACCAAAAAGGATGTAAAATTTCAGTGGAACGAAGAACAAGAGAGTGCCTTTCAGTCATTGAAAGAAAAGTTGACTTCAGCTCCAATCTTACGACATTACGATGTGAAATCACCCCTAGAACTACATACGGACGCTAGCGACCATGGAGTAGGGGCCGCCCTAATGCAGTGTCAAGAAGAAGTCATGTATCCCGTGTCTTATGCGTCGAGCAGACTGTCCGACGCCGAGAAAAAGTATTGCACGACGGAGAAGGAATGCATAGCTATAGTCTGGGCAGTGCAGCACTACCGACAATATCTTTGGGGACGAAAGTTCACCATTGTAGTGGACCACCACGCCTTGTGTTGGCTGGACAAAAATAAGGACATTTCAGGGAGACTGGGGCGATGGGCTTTAAAGTTAATGGAATTCGACTATAAGATAAAGCACAAACAAGGGTGACTACACGTCGTGCCAGACAGTCTGTCCAGGAACGCATGTCGAGACCACTGTATAGAGGACGAGGAGAAAACCAATGACATTTCACTGTTGGCTATAGACCTCACTGATCTAAGAAAATTACAAGATGAAGACGAAGAGTGTAAGAGGTTGAAGGAAGCAGTCAATGGCCCTGAGAGGGCACACGCTAAAGACAGAAGGGCAGTTAAAAGTTATGTTATTGAAGACGGGTTGTTATACAGGAGGAACCTAGCACACACAGGGAATGATAAGCTTCTCGTGGTTCCAAAGAGTATAAGGAACGAGATTTTGTTTGAGTGTCATGACAGTCCCATGTCAGGTGGACACTTGGGATTCACTAAAACGTTCTTCAAAATTAAGGATCGATACTATTGGCCTGTTGAAAGAAACAGAGAAATATGTAAGAACTTGCCCTCATTTTCAAAGTAGGAAAACGCCGAAAGGTATGCACGCTGGCCTGTTACAACCCATACCAGTAGGGTATACCCTAGAACGAGTTGGGATCGATGTGTTAGGACCTTTTACTAAAACGAACAACGGGAATGTGTACATAATCACCGCAATGGACTATGCAACAAAGTGGGCAGAAGCTCGACCCACTACCACGACTACAGCTGAGGAAACAGCTCGGTTTCTCATTGAAGATTTGGTGTGTAAATTTGGGTGTCCAAATGAAATATTGATGGACAGAGGAGTAAATTTTCGCTCCAAACTAGTAGTAGAATTACTTAAGGGACTAGGAATCAGACCTTCTTTCACCACAGCATATCATCCAGCGTGCAACGGCCTGGTGGAACATTTTAATGGTACACTCGCACAGATGTTATCTTGCCATGTGGGAACAAATCAGAAAGACTGGGACCTTTATGTCAAGTTAACTTGTTTTAGTTATAACACAGCACGACAAGAGACCACCAAGCACACGCCATATTTTCTGATGTTTGGTCGAGAAGCGATGCTACCAATCGATATTTCTCTGAACCCTGACCTCAGTAAAGAAACAGATGTGGAAAAAGCCCTGCGACGTGTACAAAAGTGTCGAGAAGATGTGATTGAGATCGTGGCGAAGAGTCAAAAGAAACAGAAACAGCGTTATGATAAGAAACATAAACATGTGGTCTACGAGATAGGAGACGAGGTGATGCTGTGGACGCCAACTCGTAAGAAAGGAAAGTCAACGAAACTGCTGCATAGATGGCACGGACCTAATCGTGTTGTAAACAAGATGTCAGAACTCAACTATGAAATCGAAATTAAGAGGAAAAGAGGGATGGACTACGTGGATACAGTACATGTGAGCCGGATGAAACCTTACTATGCCAGAACATAAATAGTAAAAAAAAAAAAAATTAAATTAAAAAAATAAACAAAAAAAATAAATAAATGAAATAAAATAAATGTAACTATGTTTTTAATAATAGGTTATTACCAGAAGAAGGATGATTTTCACCCGAAAGTAAAAAACTGTTGGTGCGCCTAGATGTATCAGTACGAACTAAAATGGGGTGGGAATTTACAACATTTAGTTGTTAGTATGGTTAGTAAAATTAGTGAAACGAGGACACAAGTCACGTTGCTGGCGGACAGCAAAACGTGGGTGCCGAGTGAACGCTAAATCAGCGAAATTGTTGTACTAGTCCCTAGACGGTCAAAGTGTATAGACATTCGTGAACGGTATCGTCGGCAATAAACAGTGTAAATCTTTTGTAATTTATTTTAAGAGTGTTTTTTTTTTAATTGTGTATGATAACAGTGTAATTTTGTTGAGTCATAATCGTGAAGTACTTTCTATTTTTGTGAAATTGTAAGGTCGTTTGTTGTTGACGAATAGCCAAGGGACCAGGACACAGTGGGATTCCAGGATGGAAAGACGAAGGAGCAACAGTGTGGTAATGTATGTTTTGATTGTACTATTTGTGCAGAGCGAAACGGCCCGGTCTGAGTTGACAGAGCCGCTGCCGATTACGATGATACCTGGAATCTACTGGAAGGAGATAAGGGAAGCTTTGGTGTATGAGGCTTCCATTCCACTGATGTACAGGAGTAAGTGGCCTGGAGTAGATGTAGCTCATCTGAATTTGCCAGAGTCAAGTGGATTTTGTGATAAGTCACGAAATGATATACAGTGTACGTTGCATTCTTGGATTTTTCAGGTAGATAAAAATTTTGAGAAGCAGCTAAAATGGATAAATGCTAGTATAAATCTAGAGACTGGAGTACCCTTTAGGAGCAGTAGAATAAGGACTGCCAGATGTGTAAATTTCGTAGGTAAATTTGCACATTGGTGTTGTGGACTCGCTACTAATAAGCAGTTAAGGCCTTTGTTTACTAATGAAAAAGAAATGTCCCAATATGAACAGGTTCTGGGTGAGCAGGTGAGTGAGGCATTTGTGGAACTCGACAATGTAAATTTAAATATGAAAAGTTTCAGTGACCAAGTGGGGAGAACGTTTGCCCAAGTCATAGATGTGGGAATCAACATTACTAAAGTAATTGATAAGCTCCAGAAGCAGTTGTTTTCAGAAGGACAGGAAAATAATGCCAAAAGTTATGGTTTGTTACAGATTAGCGCCCACCAAGTAATCAGACAGTTGCAGACCATACAGCTGATTTCGCGATTAGAAATCCTTTGTCAGTGCAGGGAAAATAAAGTGCCGAATTCCATTATTACTCTAGATAAATTGAAGTCTGATTTAGATAATGTAGCTGAGGCGTTAAAAGAAGATGGATACGAATTAGTAATTCCGGCTGAAGAAACTACGAAATATCTAAAATTGGAGATTGCAGATTGTATAATTTCAGTAGAGAATATTTTGATTAATTTAAAAATTCCAATTCGCAGGAGAGGCGCCCATTGGACATTGTACGAGCCCATATTAGTACCATTCGCATGGAAAGGCAATACTTGTACTATAAAAAATGGAATTTCTTTTCTAGCAGTAAATAAAAATCAATTGGTGTCTATTCAAGGACCAGGAGCACGAGATTGTCAACCAAGTAATAATCTATTGTGTTACCTGCCTAGATATCCAGCTGACGTAGGGTCAGGATCAAAGTGTCCAATCAAAATGTTCAAAGGAGCAACTATAGGTGAATTGAGTTCCGTATGTGTTTTTAATTGTGTTTCAGGTAACGAGCCACAAGTCAGTCAAGTGGATGAATTCACCTATGTAATTACTAACGCTAAACAACGTTTAAATTTAAATTGTAGGTATAGCCAGAATATGAGTATTGATATTACTAGGAACCGGACTATGGGCGCATTAGAATTAAAAATCCCTTGTGATTGTGAGTTACAGGCATGGTCCCATATTCTAGTGACACAAGCGTACCCGTGTCAGACGCGAGAGATGACGTCACAGGCGACACATGTGATCCCAGCAGCGTGGTCAAAGCTGAAGTCATTGAAAATATAGCGAGAAGAGCTACAGAGTACGAATAAATTCACAACGTTACAGGAATGTTTGAATGAGGAGTGGCCTAATGACATTCCACATTTTAATTTCTCAGTTCTAGAACACAGAGTTCCGCAGGCTCCACACCCGATGTTTCCCAGAGAGGAGATTGACGTTTACTCACTCATATCTACGATTCTACACACGGTGTTTATGTTATTAACAATCCTAATTATCGTCAGAAATCCGTATTTAATTGGATTAGGTCTCGCAGGGCAGAGTGCAAGGGCTGAGTTGATAAGTACAGAAGCTTATCAGGAGAAATTAATACCAGATGTAACAATCGTAATAATCACGGCCCTAATCTTTATTTGTTTTGTTTTTGGGATCAAATGGCTGAAAGCCTTTTGTACGGGGTGTGAAGGGTACCGAGCCGACACCATCACAGGATCCGCCGCCAAACCAGTGGAGGAGGGAAATAATCAGCTGCCACGTGGAGTACCACTAGTGGAAGTGGATGACAAGGAACTAAGGGTCACCTTAAATTTCCAAAATTAAGCATCTTTTCAATAAAGGAGATGAATCAACTATGTCAAATTATAGACCATTGTCGCTGCTACCAGTAATCTCTAAGATTTATGAAAAAGCAATGTATAATAAATTAATAACTTTTTTGGAAAAAATAATATAATTTACAAAGAGCAGCATGGTTTCAGAAAAGGGTGGTCTGCTGTAACTGGGGCGGTTGAGTTCATATAATCTGTAATACATTCAATTGATGAGGGAGAAAATGTTGTAGGAGTTTTCTTAGATTCTTTACTTATTCTTTACTTATTAATAAATTGGCAAAACTAAAAATTAAAGAACCTATGTTATCATGGCTAAAAAGTTACTTAACAAACAGAAAACAATATGTTGAGCTAGTTTACAATAATCAAAATAATTTAGTTATACAAAAATCAGAGATGAAACTAATTCACCATGGGGTGCCCCAAGGCTCAATTTTGGGCCCACTTTTATTTTTAACCTCGTCAGTCCTGAATTTTATTACCATCCTGTACTCAATTGAGACGATTTGTACACTATAGTGTACATGAGTTTTAAGGGTAAAAAAATTAGGAATAACCAATTCCAATCGGGTTTGACCTGTTCGTACACTCTGGTGTACCTGTTTAGTTAGTTCAATGCAGTGCTACGCTCTGCCGGCAACAACTGGAACTTCTAGACCACCAAGTTTTGCCTTGCGTTCATGAGTCATCTGTTAGAGGCTAAACAGATGATTTAAAATCCGGGTTTACCAGAGATACAGGTGAGTTATAATAATTATTTATAATTTAACTTTTAGCTAAAGATCTATATTTTTACTACAAACAAGGTTTATTGCTTAGTTGTCTTGGAAACGCATTAAAAAACGTAAATAAAATTGATGTACAGTATACTGTACAACACGACTAGTTCTCATGTCATTGTTTAACATTGTAAAAAGAGGTTATGTAGTTTTCATCACCTAAAAAGTAACTTTTTCTTTTTAGATTTGAAGATGGATGAACCTCTAAATGACGATCAGATCCTGGAGTTAATTGGGGACGGAGCTAGTTCTGATATAGAGGTGGCTGATGAAGAAAAAGAAGAAAATCATGAGTTGTGTGAGTATGTAACTCCTAGAATACAACCAATAGAAGAGGAAGTTGTTCAAGATGAAGATTTTCAAAATGAACTTAACAATTTAAACACAGTAAATGACATTATTGAGGCTGTTGTCAGGGGTGACATTGGTTTGGAGCCCCCTGAATGTAGACGCCCGGGCATTTTTGAATATATCACACAGCCTGATGAGATTATTTGGGATAAAGTCATGTTTACCACTCGTTATCCCCCTGATTGGGTCGAACCTAGCACTGATACTTATACTGTTGGCACGCCTCTGCAATATTTTTTAAAATACATACCAAGGTCCTTATTTGAATCAGCAGCTTACCATACCAACCTTTATGCTGTACAACAAGATAATCAACGTTTTAGGCCAACCACTCCTAAAAAAATTGAAACACTTTTTGGCCTTCATATTGCCATGGGTAATCTTGGGTTCCCTCGAGCAAAGATGTACTGGAGCAATGACATTGGGCTCAATATTTTTTTAGAAAATATGACCAGAGATAGGTTTTTTAACCTAAGGATCCATCTTCATTTTGTGAATAACCTAGAAAGACCTAATGATTGTAAAGACAAATTTTTCAAAGTAAGACCTTTATATGATTCAGTGCGTAACAGATGTTTACAACTAGATCTTACACAGCAGTTATCTATTGATGAGCAAATGATTCCCTTTACTGGAAATATGCAGGCAAAGCAATTTGTTCAAGGGAAGCCCTATCCTTGGGGAATTAAAAACTTTGTTCTTTGTGGAACGAATGGTCTTGCTTTTGATTTATTACTATACCAAGGGAAAACAACAGAAGTTGATCCAGAGTTAAAGGAGCTTGGTGTAAGCGCTAGTGTTGTTTTGAAGTTATGCGAACGAATCGATAAGAAAGGACATGAGTTATTCTTTGATAACTATTTCAACTCGTATCACTTACTACAACTGTTAAAGGCAAAAGAAATTTCAGCTCGAGTTAACAGATTCTTTAAACCACCCTTGCTAGAAAATAAAGAAATGGCTAAACAGCCTAGAGGCTATGCAGAGGAATGTGTAAGTTCAGATGGCGATGTTGTACTATGTAAATGGCAAGACAAAAGAAGTGTTGTGATGGCTTCTAACTTCTTGTCTATTGGTGAGCCTGATGAACTGAAAAGATGGGATAAAAAAACCAAATCGTTTATTACAGTGTCAAGACCACAAATCATCAAGGACTATAACAATTCATTGGGAGGTGTTGATTTGTTGAATCGGCTAATAAGTTTCTATAGAATTAATGTGAGATCGAAAAAATGGACATTGAAATAGTATATTTCGTACCTAGGGCCGAAAATGAGGTTTTGCCGGCTCGAGATAGTTTTTAAGTTCGAGACGAAGTCGAGAACTTAAATCGATCGAGAGCCGCAAAGCCATTTCGGTCCGTGGTACGAACGCTATTTTTCACCACACTTACCCTATTACCACTATTCACCACAATAATAATGCAACACAACTACAACTTTAAGGTTATGTGAAGAAATAATTTGAGGAATCAGCAAAAATAAAAATATATAGTTGCTAGGCAACGGTGACAATAACACAATTCTATTGAAATGCTATGGATTTTGATTATGTATTTAAAATGCATTCATGTTTTAAGTAAGTAAGCGGACAGCTGATTTTGCGGCCCCGGCCTGTAAAAACCTGCTCGGTCCCCAAATTATGGACAGCTGGCATCGCCAGCAAAACGTAACTTTCGGCCACCAATTAACGTATGTAATACAGCCAAAAACATGATAGTGTGGTGAAATAGTATATTTCGTACCTAGGGCCGAAAATGAGGTTTTGCCGGCTCGAGATAGTTTTTAAGTTCGAGACGAAGTCGAGAACTTAAATCGATCGAGAGCTGCAAAACCATTTCGGTCCGTGGTACGAACGCTATTTTTCACCACACTATACTCTATTACCACTATTCACCACTATTATAATGCACACTGATAGTCAACACAACTACAACTTTAAGGTTATGTGAAGAAATAATTTGAGGAATCAGCAAAAATAAAAATAAATAGTTGCTAGGCAACGGTGACAATAACACAATTCTATTGCAATGCTATGGATTTTGATTGTGTATTTAAAATGCATTCATGTTTTATGTTAAGTAAGCGGACAGCTGATTTTGCGGCCCCGGCCTGTAAAAACCTGCTTGGTCCCCAAATTACGATGACAGCTGGCATAGCCAGCAAAACGTAACTTTCAGCCACCAATCAACGTATGTAATACAGCCAAAAACATCATAGTGTGGTGAAAATGATATTTCATGCCGTTGACTTCGCCGTGACGAATTCATGGCTTGAATACAAAATGGACTGTCTGGCATTGCAAATCCCAAAAAACAAAATTATGGATTTACTATCTTTTCGGTTAATATGGATTACCTCAAGTCATTTCTGGTAATAAGGGAAACAAAATTTGCATCTATGTAGATGATGCCAATTTGAAAATAAGTGGCTAATCTGCCATAGAAATAGAACAATCTATTAGCAATAATTTAAGTGATATAAATAACTTCTTTAGTAATCATCAACTATTGCTCAATATTTCAAAAAAAAAAAATTTAATGCCAATCAGCGCGACCAACAACAAAAATAATAAATTAAATCCCATCACAATTACTATAAATAAAAATAAAATATCTCCAATAACTAACACCAAATTTTTAGGTTTGATAATGAGTAACAATTCAAGTTGGGATTTACATATTTAAAAGATAGCTAAAAAAGTCACATCTGGTTTGTATGCTTTGTATAAATTATCTAATCTTAGTGATATTAAAACACTAAAAATGATATATTTTGCTTATATTCATTCAAATATAAATTTTGGTATCTGCATCTATGGAGCTACAAGTAAAAGAAATTTGGATAGGCTTTTAATTTTACAAAAACGAGCATTAAAAATCATATTGGATATTAAATGGAGAGAGACCGTCAAAGAGGAATTTTAAAAAATTGGAATAATGACTGTATACAGCACGTATATATATGAAGTAATTTTATATTGTAGACCAAATTTTGCAGACTTACCTCTATTAGGTGAATGCCACTCCTACAATACAAGAAATAGGGGTACTATTGCAGCACCAGCCCATAGACTAAGTCTATATGAAAGGAAAACTACCTATTCTGGAGGTAAATTCGATAGTAAACTTCCTGATCACATTAAGAAAGAAAATAATTTTTTCAATTTTAAAAAACATTTGAAGTACCACTTGTTGTCACTACCTCTATACTCTTTAGAAGAATAAATGTTAAATTAGTGTTTTTTATTTCTATTAGACTTGATTTCTTTATGTTAAGTTTTAAATATAGCTTTTGACGCCATTCCATGTACTGATTTATGTACAATATGAAATAAAGACGATTTGATTTGATTGGATTTGATTTTAAAGATAAAGTGTTGATTTTGTTTTTTGTCTGTTTGTGAGTGTGAGAAATAAGAGGCACAAGGGGGCTCACTCGGGTCAAGCTCATGAAGCAAACATGGTAGACAGTGTTATAGAATAAGATGTCTAATGAAGAGCAAATTTCAGAAGTAAGGAATCGATTGATTATATTGTTTATTAGGTTTTTGTTGATATTTTAGTTTATTGATGTAAATTTGAATTTGTGGAAGAATTGATGTTGTTGAAGAAAAATAAAATAATAGGTGAGCAGTTATGTTGAATTGTGTACGGTTCTTTTGAGTGTGTTCATGTAATAAAACGTGTTACGAAGAATAATGAAGAATAATGATAGAGGTATATATTAAAGTGTTGAGTTTGTTTGCGACATTTATATCAGACAAAGTATTATTTGTCGTTAGCGATTATCATAGTAAACGTTTGTTACATTTGTGCACTATTAAATTCAGTAGGCTACGTGGGAATCAGACAGTGATTCGGTTTTGGGAGGTTATTGCGTGTGTGACAATTCGCGTGTGACTCAGTTGAGCCACAGACTATAGAGTAAACCCTATAACGTATAGTAACTGACTATATAATAAATATGTAACTAACATTGTTCTATAGTCTGTGGTTGAGCTGATGCCCGTTCCTTTTGGCACACTTACGGCCCGGAAAAGAAGTCAATCTAGGATACAAGAGGAATCAGATGAAAAACATATTCGTCTACATTGAAATTTTCTCAGCTTACTCAGCAAGTCATTGCTTAGCTATGTGAGCAGCGAAATGTTATAAGCAATTTTAGAAGAGGGATAGTGCCGCGATGCTACAGTAGACGAATTAGACGAAGAGATGCCAACAAAAGTTTTCTCGTTACACAGTGGTTCCTATGAAGAATCGACGATACCGTTGAGGACTACCCAAATTGGAAGAATATCTATGGCCAATGTGTTGAACAATGATAAAGAATTGGTGATAAACCCTTGTTATCTGGATGGGGTAGCACTCAAATGGTACCAGAACATGATGCAGCAACAGAAGCAGCCCGATGTTCCATTCTCATTTAATAGTGGGGCCACAAAAACAATTAATTTCTTTGGTTTGTATGTTATTTGAATTATTGATTATAGACATTTGTACTTCAAAAAGGGTTATAGATTATACTGAGTAGTGCAATAAAATTTAGTATTCAATATATTGTGTCAGTTCAATCAGTTTCTTGAGTATTCCCACAATTTGCCAAGCAAGTTTATTGAGCTAAATCACTTTTGTATTTTTTTATTATCATGTTTAACGTAAACTTTAAACCAGACTAGAAGTTTACAGTCCATTTATATTGGATCGGCCCTTCTACTTCTACGTATGATATATGTGGTGTAATTCCTAAACAAAACATTACTTCGCAACAAAATGAATCTAGCACACCTTTCATACCAGAGTCCCTACCCTATGTTGCCACAATTTATCCAAATGTATCTCTCCACTGTTCCATATGCATGGTAAATTTATCAACCCCATTCACTTTAACCGCCGCCAACAACACTAAGAAAATGCAAGACGAGGGTCAAAAGCAAAACCTTCCCACTAAATGAATCTAGCACTACTTTATTGTACCAGTTACACAGAATTCAGTAAAGACAAAGATAAAGTGTTGATTTTGTTTTTTGTCATGTTTGATTTATCCATGTGCATGGTCAATTTATCAACCCCATCTACTTTAACCGCCGCCAACAACACTAAGAAAATGCCAGACGAGAGTCAAAAAAGAAACCTTCTTACAAAATGAATCTAGCAATACTTTATTGTATCAGTTTCAAAGAATTCAGTAAAGACAAAGATAAAGTGTTGATTTTGTTTTTGTCTGGGTGTGAGTGTGAGAAATAAGAAGCTCAAGGGGGCTCAATCAGGTCAAGCTCATGAAGAAAGCAAGGTAGACAGTGTTATAGAATAAGATGTCTAATTAAGAGCTAATTTCAGAAGTGAGGAATCGATTGATTATATTGTTTATTAGGTTTATTGTTGATATTTTAGTTTATTGATGTAAATTTGAATTAGTGGAAGAATTTATGTTATTGAAGAATCATGTAAGAATAGGTGAGCAGTTATGTTGAATTGTGTACGTGGGTGTTTTCATGTAATAGAACGTGTTATAAGTGTTAGAAGTATATATTAAAGTGTTGAGTTTGTTTGTGACATTTATATCAGACAAAGTATTATTTGTCGTTAGCGATTATCATAGTAAACGTTTGTTACATTTGTGCACTATTAAATTCAGTAGGCTACGTGGGAATCAGACAGTGATTCGGTTTTTGGGAGGTTATTGCGTGTGTGACAATTCGCGTGTGACTCAGTTGAGCCACAGACTATAGAGTAAACCCTATACCGTATAGTAACTGACTATATAATAAATATGTAACTAACATTGTTCTATAGTCTGTGGTTGAGCTGATGCCCGTTCCTTTTGGCACACTCACGGCCCGGAAAAGAAGTCAATCTAGGATACAAGAGGAATCAGATGAAAAACATATTCGTCTACATTGAAATTTTCTCAGCTTACTCAGCAAGTCATTGCTTAGCTATGTGAGCAGCGAAATGTTATAAGCAATTTTAGAAGAGGGATAGTGCCGCGATGCTACAGTAGACGAATTAGACGAAGAGATGCCAACAAAAGTTTTCTCGTTACACAGTGGTTCCTATGAAGAATCGACGATACCGTTGAGGACTACCCAAATTGGAAGAATATCTATGGCCAATGTGTTGAACAATGATAAAGAATTGGTGATAAACCCTTGTTATCTGGATGGGGTAGCACTCAAATGGTACCAGAATATTAAAGCAGCAACAGAAGCAGCCCGATGTTTAATTCTCATTTAATAGTGGGACCACAAAAATAATTAATTTCTTTGGTTTATATGTTATTGGAATTATTGATAATAGATATTTGTATTTCAAAAAGTGTTATAGATTAGACTGAGAAGTGCAATAAAATTTAGTATTTCACATATTGTGTCATTTCAATTAGTTTCTTGAGTATTCCCACAATTTGCCAAGCAATTTTATTGAGCTAATTCACTTTAGGATTTTTTTTATTATCATGCTCAACGTAAACTTTAAACCAGACTAGAAGTTTACACTCCATTTATATTGGCCGTTTGCTTCTATATCGGCTCTTCAACTTTTACGTATGATATATGTGGCGTAATTCCTGAACAAAGCATTACTTCGCAAAAAAAATGAATCTAGCACACCTTTCATACCAGAGTCCCTACACAATGTTGCCACAATTTATCCAAATGTATCTCTCCACTGCTCCATATGCATGGTAAATTTATCAACCCCATTCACTTTAACCGCCGCCAACAACACTAAGAAAATGCAAGACGAGGGTCAAAAGCAAAACCTTCCCACTAAATGAATCTAGCACTACTTTATTGTACCAGTTACAAAGAATTCAGTAAAGACAAAGATAAAGTGTTTATTTCGTTTTTGTCTGGTTGTGAGTGTGAGAAATAAGAAGCACAAGGGGGCTCAGTCAGTTCAAGCTCATGTAAATGGATGGTTGACAGTGTTATAGAATAAGATGTCAAGTTAAGATCTAATTTTAGAAGTGAGGAATCGATTGATTATATTGTTTATTAGGTTTATTGTTGGTATTTAAGTTTATTGATGTAAATTTGAATTTCTGGAAGAATTGATATTGTTGAAGAATAATGAAATAATAGGTGAGCAGTTATGTTGATTTGTGTACGGTTCTTTTGAGTGTGTTCATGTAATAGAACGTGTTAAATGGGATAGAAGTATATATTAAAGTTTTGAGTTTGTTTGTGACATTTATATCAGACAAAGTATTATTTGTTGTTATCGATTATCATAGTAAACGTTGGTTAGATTTGTGCACTACTGCTTTCAGTAGGCTACGTGGGAATCAGACAGTGATTCGGTTTTTGGGAGGTTATTGCGTGTGTGACAATTCGCGTGTGACTCAGTTGAGCCACAGACTATAGAGTAAACCCTATAACGTATAGTAACTGACTATATAATAAATATGTAACTAACATTGTTCTATAGTCTGTGGTTGAGCTGATGCCCGTTCCTTTAGTAACGTTCACGGCCAGGAAAAGAAGTCAATCTAGGATAGAAGAGGAATCAGATGAAAAACATATTCGTCTATATTGAAATTTCCTCAGCTTACTCAGCAAGTCTGAGGTACAAGAAGCAAGGTTCATGGCAAGCCGGAAGATGAACCAACTAACTGTTACCAGAACCAGTCGGTAGAGCGTATGGAGCCAGTCGGCCCATTCAAGAGCCCTCTACGGTACACTGCGAAAATCTTGCAATGACAATTAAGAAATAGCAGATAAATTTAATCTTAGAGGAAAGATTATGTGGTGGTGTCTGACAATGCAGCAAATATTAAGGGAGCTATTGTGAACGAGCTGAAATGGAAATATTTTCCATGTTTTGCCCACACAATAAACTTGGTCCTTCAAGACGCCTTAAAAATCCCCAAAGAATTGATTGATAAAATAAAGACCATCGTTGCTCACTTCAAAAGAAGTACAACATCAAGTGAGACTCTGTCAAAAACTCAGAGAACTATGGGCTTAGAACCTAAGAAGCTCAAACAAGAAGTGGCCACACGGTGGAATTCCACCTTTTACATGATCGAAAGGATTGTAGAACTTAAGGACGCAGTGAAAAACCACAATCGCATTGATTAATAAAGACATTCCGGTATTGACTGAGGATGAGTGGACTGTATGTGAGGAACTGTGTACAGTTTTAAGGCCATTCGAAGATGTAACAAGGAATATGAGCGGGGAAAACTACCTTACAGGTAGTCAAGTTATTGGATTGACAAACTGCCTCATGTCAGTATGCAGTAAAATGTTGCTAGAGAAATTTTCGAAACTAACCCAAAATGTAACTCAAGCGCTACAGACCGGCCTAATTTCCAGATTGGGAGGAATGGAAATCAACAAAACTGTTGCATTAGCTACTTTGCTTGACCCACGATTCAAGTTAGCAGTATTCAAGGACGACTCTGCTGCAAGATCCATAAAAAACCACTGCTCTGAGCTGCTTGCAGCAATTTGGAAAAACAGATACGAGAAGACATCACAAGAGCAAACTCAAGAGGTTAATACCCAGACGCAGACAAATGTAGCAAATGATGAAGCAGCAAAGAAGGAGACATTTTCTGTATGGACGGACTTGGACAATATGATAGCATCAAAGAAACCTACAGGTAATAATAATAATAATATATGAATTGAAAAATTAAAAATAATATTAAAATCTATTGGTTAGCAAATATGGTTTGGCTATAAACCTTTTTGGCTACATTAACAACTCTATATTACATAATATATAAATATGCAAGTTGTTGCTTGAAATCCAAAAATAGGGCTATTAATACTACTAAATAATGTGGAATTGCTTTTTCTGAAATTTAAATTTGTATGCAACTTTGAACAAGCACCTAGGCCTACCTACATATTTATTTTATTTCAGGCACCAAGACTTCTGTTGCCATCGTAGAATTAAACCGATATCTAGATGATGACTGCATTGAAAGAAAACAGGACCCGCATGTTTGGTGGAAGAAAAACCAAGTATTTTACCCACTTTATCTTCTTGGTAAAATCAAAATTCTGCACTCTAGCAACCTCAGTGCCCTGCGAGCGTCTTTTTTCTGCAGCTGGGAATATAATAACTGAAAGAAGATCAAGTCTGAAACCTGAACATGTGCAAAAACTCCTTTTCTTAAATGCAAATAGATTTTTGTTAAAGTAAACCAAATTCGGTTGAAACAAACTTATCGGTACAGGTTTATTAATCGTTAACATTTATAAGCTTTTACAATTTTTATTCTATATTTTTCCTAACTTTATATTATTTCATTTTATAAAGATTGTTAGGATTGTAATAATTTGTAATACTACAAATGTCTCAAACATATAGTTTGTGTTATGAATACAACACCCTTGCCTTATAATAACTAAGCTTTTATTATAATAGAGGATCACTCGTTCCAGTTTTGCCGTAATGAAACGTCCACCTAGGTAACACCCATATAGGCTAACTTACAGCCCATCCGGGCCGAAACGAACGAACACGGCCAGTAACATGGTAGAGCAATAACACCTAGCGAGAATTTCGTTACATTACGGCCAAACTGGAACGAATAGATCACCCGCAGAGAGTAACGCCAAGCTGGAATAATAACGATACAACCCAGCCGAGCCAGAACGAACACACGGCCAGTAACAGGGTAGAACAATAACACCCAGCGAGAATTTCGTTACATGCCCGCCGAGCTGGGGCTGGGATGTCACCTGGATGTCACGGTGTGGTGGGGGAGGAACGGACCGGTAACAGGTTACAAAATTAACAGGTTACTGTAACCTGTTACCAAGTTGTAATGGAACGGTGTAACGCGTTTCTCAAAAGTAACGGTAATTCCCATCTCTACGGTACAGGTACACATCACGCCCTTGAAGCAAAAATCTAACATCTGACGGCGGAAATCGAGAAATTTAATATGAATCACCTGGGGCATCAGGAAGGGGCAAGGAGATCACAACCCCAAGAGCAGACAATAGCGCTATATTCTTAGCTTCTGCTTCCATTAAATATTGTAAATTCTAATCTAAATTTTGATTTAGTAGATTCCATATATCCGAGTTGAAGGTGTTTCGTGATTATCGTGATTAAATATGACTTATTAAGGTAATTATTTACAAGTTTTTTATTCATATGGTTGAGTTACATTGACATCTATCGCTCCTGAAAGCAAATTTTCATAAGTAGTTTTAACATTTGTATTATATCAACCACTTTTAACTTTATTAATTATATACAAAATAACCAAAATAATATTTTTTTGTTTATACGTTATTTGAATTATTCATTATAGATATTTGTGCTTCATAAAGGGTTATAAATTAGACTGAGTAGTGCAATAAAATTTAGTGTGTAATACTATGTGTCAGTTCAATCATTTCCTTGAGTATTCGCACAATTTGCCAAGCAAATTTATTGAGCTAATTCACTTCAGTTTTTTTTATTATCACGTTTAACGTAAATTTTAAACCAGACTAGAAGTTTACACTGCATTTAAATTGGCCGGTGCCTGAGTTATCGTCCCCTTAAACTCAAACTGCAGATGAATGGCGAAGACAAACCAGTGGAGGTGTACGTACAGGTAGTGATCAACCCGTGTTCGAAGGTAGACGCACATATGAACGGGAGGGCCAGATTGAAGCATGTTCTTTACTAGCTGAACACTTTATTGCTAGAAAAAATAATGCTGATGACGAACGATTTTTCTGATGACTGACGATTGTCTGGAATCTTTATTCAACAACATCAAGGAGGTACAAGAAGCAAGGTTCATGGCCAAAGAGAGGACGAACCAACTAACTGTTACCAGAACCAGTCGGTGGAGCGTATGGAGCCAGTCGGCCTATTCAAGAGCCCTCTACGTTACAGGCACACATCACGCCCTTGAAGCAAAAATCCAACATCTGACGGCGGAAATCGAGAAATTTAATATGAATCACCTGGGGCATCAGGAAGGGGCAAGGAGGTCACAACCGCAAGAGCAGACAATAGCGCTATATTCTTAGCTTCTGCTTCCATTCAATATTGTAAATTCTAATCTAAATTTTGATTTAGTAGATTCCATATATCAAAGTTAAAGATGTTTCGAGATTATCGTGATTAAATGTGACTAATTCAGGTGGATATAGGTATTATTGTAATTTTAGGATGTGGACCATCATCAAGAGAAAAGATGATGATGCCTTTGACATTGTGCCAAATACCTGGATCAGAAACACTGAAAGTTGCTATTACCCTAACGCTAATTTCAAGGCCACAATACTTATGGCCAAAAACTGTACTAAACCAGATGACACCTGGGCTGAGGTTGAGACAACCATAATTAAGAAAGACTACGGTAAGTAAAAGGGTTTATATATTAATCATTTATTACTTCTCTCACATAGGCTAAAGGCCTATTTACGTATAGGCTACTGAAATTGGGTGGTCTGGAACAACTTTTGTTTTTTCTGTTTGCATAGGACATAGGACCTTACACCATTATGCATAGGACTATATGTTTCCAAAAAACCTATCATAATACCGTTACAAAATTAAAATGTCTGACCTATGGTGGCTAATTTTTTAAAGTGAAAGTTCTGTATTTTTACTGTTTTTTGAACCCAGTGACAAGACCTGTATTATACAGTAATTATTTACCTATTTTGCCTGAAGGTCTTGTAGTTAACACTCGATTAACACTCGATGCGCATTTCGCCGCTCAGTGCGGCATCTTCATAGAGTATCTTCTTAAACACTACTGTTACTATGTACATATTTACAATATATTTTCCAGTCACTAACCGGTCACATTCGCGGTCGCGGTTGCCCGGCGGCGACACGAGCGGCGGGGTACATTTCGTTCCGCACTGTTGACGTGATGGACTTGTACTGGATCTGAGGTGGGGTCTTACTGTACTGTACTGGGTCTTAACCGCGATGCTACAGAAGACGAGTCAGACGATGAGATGCCAACAAAAAGATTATCGTTACACACGGGACGTTCCTATTGGGAATCGAAGAAACTGTTGAGGGCTACCTAGCCCACTTTGGAAGAATATCTATGGCCAATGTGTTTATCAATGATAAGGAATTGGTGATAAGTGAAGTAGTGTTTAAGAAGATACTCTATGAAGATGCCGCACTGAGCGGCGAAATGCGCATCGAGTGTTAATCGAGTGTTAACTACAAGACCTTCAGGCAAAATAGGTAAATAATTACTGTATTTTTACTGTCATCTTAACATGTTGTCTTTTTTTACGTAACACTTACTTGTAAGAAGCTCAATATTTTGGTACGAACCTTTTAAATACGTATGTAGCGTTCGTTATGAATGTGTATTTAAATACATCGGTATGGTTTCTGGAAATGAATTTTAAATGAATGCCTCAGGAGAAAATTATAGGTTTCAATAGTAAAAATAAAATCCTGAGGTCTATTTGTGGATTTTCGTTGTGTATTGAACTTCAAAATGTTTTGTAATAAATTAGGCCTACTAACATTAACAATATGGTTTGTTTGTAATTTCAGATAGTTATGATCGTGGATATTGTGATATGGTGAGACTTTTCACTGGCAAAAGAACCTTGTCGGCTTCAGAGAAGGAGGAGAAGGGCAAGGGGCAAAGAAGAAAGACCAAGAAAAGGCTTTTATATGAAGAGAACAAGTCACAATCTCATTGGGATAGTGATTTAGCCAGCAGTATCGATTCCGAAGGTAGTTCCCCAATGAAAACAGTTACACTTCAGAAGAGCAAAGTAAAAGCGCCTCCTAAAATAACACCGTTTCCTGAAATGCTATCTTCAACAAAGATCATAAATAGGCCTACATTACCCCCACCTTCTCCCAAAAGATATTCACTTCCTGCCAGTGCTGGTACTTATGGCAGCGTACTTATGGATTTGACACCTGGAAAGGCCAATAAGTGCCCATACCCCAAAAAAACCACCAATGTACTTTTGACGATGGGACTGCGACCCTCCAGTCGATTGGAAAATCTTTGTGCCACATATCAAGTAAGACCTGCCATGTTTTGTTATTTTAATTAACAATTGGCACTTTGACTGCCTCATTCGTTGACCTATGTTATTACAAGAATTTGTTGTATTTTTGTTTGCAGCAAATCAAACCCTAAATATTTAATTTATTGGGTACCAATTTAAAGCTCTTGTCCTCTAGATTTTTGCGGGTTTGGGTTATATCCCATGAAAGCCCTTCGTCCTATTGACTTTTACAATGACTTTTACGTTTGTGACCAACGTAGTTCCAAGTTTGTCCGTTACATCGCATTGGCTCAGTGGCGGCTCCTGCACTTTTATCTATGTGCTAGCACTAAAAACATATTCGTCTATATTGAAATTTTCTCAGCTTACTCAGCAAGTTATTGCTTAGCCATGTGAGCAGCGAGATTTTTTAAGCAATTTTAAAAGAAGGGTAGTACCGCGATGCTACAGAAGAAAATGTTAGATGTGAAGAAAATGTGGGGGGCTGACAGCATCCTCGAGGGTACACCATAAAATCATTGTTGTTGTTATTCCTTTGTTGTTGATTTTTCCCATGTTAATATTTGTGATCTATTTTGTTTGTATTCTTGTTATTGATATATTCATTGTTATGTTTTGTTATTGTTATATTTTTTATACATTGTTATATTTTTTATGCATTGTTACTCCTCTGTTAATTATTATATCTTTATAATATTTTTTGTAACTACTTAATGTAAAATGGTGTTTGCCGTTGGTGTTTAATAAATAAATAAATAAATAAATAAATAAGACGAGTCAGACGATGAGATGCCAACAAAAAGATTATCGTTACACACGGGACGTTCCTATTGGGAATCGAAGAAACTGTTGAGGGCTACCTAGCCCACTTTGGAAGAATATCTATGGCCAATGTGTTTATCAATGATAAGGAATTGGTGATAATCTCTTGCTATCTGGATGGGGCAGCACTCAAATGGTACCAAAAAAGTTTATGCAGCAGCAGAAGCTGTGACGCAAAATTCTAGGGGGGGAATAAACTAGTATTCACCAAGTCAGGCTAGGCCTACCCCTAGAACCGGCCACACTCGAATTTCTTCCCCGGAGTGCTCAGAAGTAGCCGAGAAAAATCCAGGGGTCGATACGAAGTTGTCACGGCTTTGACTGATCAATTTATTTAAAATTTAATCGAAGGCTCAGAGCTCTAGAAGCGCTCAGGAAATCCTGCAGACGCTCAGTTGGAGTTATATCATTCCAGCCTTCGTAAAAGTGTTTTGGAGAGTTTTGCCTAACTTTTAGAATGACTCTGTAGGGCCGACGAGTATCCAATCTTAAGCCAATGTGATATAAATACTCGTAATGAACTTTAAAATATTTAACTAAAGGTCTAGGTAAATAATATAAAACCGAATATAATGTAAAACCCAATCCCTACAGAATCGTCGGAGCCTAATTAATATAATCGAATGGAGAATTTAACGTGATAGATTTAAAATAAATTTAATACTAATTTTTGTAGCTGATTATTCAACTCAGCCTGCTCCCAAGACTCGATTCTTTCACCCGCCAAAGACGGGGTTTAGAACTCAGACGACGAGTCTTGGGGTATTAAAACGTCGAATTAACTGGAGTAACTTAAGTAATAATTTAATCGTGAAACGAACTGAATTAACGTAATTTACTAGCCAATTGGTTTAAAAGAGCCGAAAAATATCCACCGCTAGTCACTGGTTGGCAGGAACTGGCGGGTCGAGACTCGAGTATGCGAGAACTAAGTTAATAAAATTTAGAAAATTGTTTTATAATCGAACGTAAACGGATAAACTAAATGGCAGACGAGTATGCGTATGTTAGAAAAAGAATATTTAAAAGGAAGTAGGAAAGTCTGAAAACGTAGCTAACCTGAATCAATATCGTATGGCGAAGTTAGTTTCGTTGAGCGAAGAGGCTTCTCGTTAACGAGTCGACGGTCGCGGTCGAACAGCGAATAATTCTTGTCCGGCTCAAATCCCGATTTCCTCGGCCGCGGCTCAAGCGCTGCGGTGGCGATTTCGGAAACTAGCCAACAGCTGATCGGGGATTCGCCTGTTGAGCCGGTCTAGTTGTCGTCTGTCGTCGGTCAACAAACACCATTTCGAGGTTAAGTGATGTTGTCATCGGCGTTAAATATTCGTAAAATCGGCAGGTTTAACTTTATTATGTGAAACGAAGTGCTATTATGAATAAATATATCGTTGTGGGTGTGTTTGTGTACTTCACTGTTATCAAAAGTAGGCCTACGTTCTTTGGCCCATAGCCCAAGCTATGGCCAACACATAGGCCTAGGAGTAGGATGTTGTGGATAAAAATCGGGTAAGTTATGGTGTTTGTTGACTATCAATACGTTTTTTACCCCCCTTAAAATTTGGTACCTCACAAAGCAGCCCAAATGTGGGAGCAGATGACTAAAAATAAGAAGGAGTCATTCCTGGGAGTCTTATGGGATGACCAACTATAATGCAAAATTAAAATGCCGATGAATGGCGAAGACAAAACAGTGGAGGTGAGTAGGGGGCTTTGGTCACCCCTGGGTCCATGACTCAGCAGATTTTAAAACTCTGAATTTCAGATATTAAATTGCATGACTCAGCAGTTTTTAAATTGGAGAAGTTTGTCTTAATCTTTAGGAACATCGTTACTTTATCTATCCAATTATTGGATAGATCCAATTGATAGTCATGGCATTTTCATTTTTTTTTATATAAACTTATCTTGAGTTGGTAGTTGTGTGACTATGCACATGCTGGAAAAGTAGCATATCTTTCATATTTTGTTGCTGCTTTTTCCTTTATTAATTTGTTTACTTCCCGTTTTAGAGTTCGGAAATTCACGGCATCAGTGTCGTTTACACCATCACCTAAATTTCGTATTTGATTATTAGAAGCATCGAAGCTCCCAGAATTGAAAATCTTGTTTGGACTCTTTTTCTTCATCAAGCAATGGTTTTTTAAATAGCTTAGATTTATAGCATCATTATCTAATGTTGGTTCTCCAACATTTTGCAATAACCGATTCTTCATGTCCTAATTACCACTAGGAGTTAAGATTAAGCTCTCTTGGAATTGATTGATATTTTCTTAAGAACGTAGTTTTCATGACGTCCGAACATGTCTACAATCATTTTTGTACTAAATCCCCAACACGTGTGTAACAGAAATAAATACTTTCTTGAAATTAGGTCAAGGTCATTCAGAGTATTTCCGTTAGTTGTTTTTAAATTGTGTAATCGTTAGATTTACTTTTAATAATTTGCAATTATTATATACATTGGAGTAATCAGTATGCCTATACGTGAAGATACAGATGTGCAAATGCATCTTTGCTTTCATCTCAGCCATTTTTACTCAAAGTTTTATATCATTGTTATATTATTCTTCAAGATTATATTGCATTGAAGTAGTTTTATAATTACATTTCATAAGCAAGCTTCTTTTTTATTTATTATTAATTATAAACTGTTAACACTTAGAAATATTGTCAATAGTCCAGAGGAACGAAGTCCTAGAGGCTGGTATGACCAGAGACTTGCAGCTAGATTCTAAGACGAACTACTTTCGAAATTATTTAACTTTTTTTATATTTATTATTAATTATTAACTGTTAACACTTACAAATCTCGTCAATAGTCCAGAGAAACGATGTCTTAGAGGCAGGTAAGATTAGAGACTTGTAGCATGATTCTAAGACGAATTAATTTTAAAATTATTTTACTTACTTTTGCGAGCAGCAAGATTCTAAGATGAATTACTTACAAAATTATTTAACTTATTTGATTTATTATTAATTATTAACTGACTGGTTAACACTTAAAATCTTTGCCGATAGTCCAGAGGAACGATGCCCTATAGGCGGTTATGACCACAGAGTTTTGGAAAGATTCTAAAACAAAGTATACTCGATTTTTCTCAACTTTCTTTTTAATTTTCATAAAATATAAGCTATTAACTAAATTACTAGCGCTTAAAATTCTTGCCATTGGTCCAGAGGAACAATGCTATAGAAGCGGGTATGACCAGAGACGTTTATCAAAATTTTAAAACAAACTATATTAAAACAATTACATTTAAAACTAATTAATCAATAACTACTAAACAATCCTTTCAACTGAATTCTTGCAATTAGCCAAGAGGAACAAAGCTCTATTGGCTACTTCAAAAATTATTATTATTATCATTATTTTTTTATGACTTACGCTTACAATCTTTAAAATTATTATTTAAATTTAACACTTAAATAAATATTAATTCATTTTTAAATCTAATTTTTTTGATAAAAATATTTAACTTTCCTTTATTCCTTTGATTCCTGTCATTCCTATTAGTGAGCTTGGTCATGTCAGCTTGTATAATGTTTCATAACATTTTTTTGAGGTGCACCTTTTTTATTTGATATAATGATAAGAATATCAAGCACACTGATAACCCCGAATGAGGACGCGGTTGCTTAACGGATCCACCTCATTCGGGGGTTTATTTTTTTACCAAACGCGTGATCTTGACCTCCTTTTTGGTATGCATTTAAAGATTTACTATCATTAATGATGAGCAAGCATAAAGGTAGGGAGGGGATTGGGGTATATCAAATGAGAGATGTTGTGTGCTGCAATTATTCCGTTTTTGGTTTCAGTCACAGCAAGATGGAGGATCCTTGCCTAAGGAAATCAAACATGCCACGACTCGTCCTCGTTCCTAGTAAAAATAAAATTATAACAAGCTTTAACAACAGTAAAGAAAAAAGTCTACTAGAGAATGATTTGGATTTAAGTGATAATGAAAACGAAACAGCAACATCAGTAAATGATTTATTAGCACTGATGGTTGAGGAAGCAGTGGCAGAAACAGAGTCCGACAAGAAAGATGATGAAAATACGGTAGAATCCACGTCTGCTAAGAAACCAAATGAAACTCAGAGTGAGAAAAAACATGAAGATGGAAAGCTAGAGAAGAGCTAGCAAAGAAGAGAGTACTGAGCAAGGAATTTATTTCCCATGATGAAGAGAACGATGACCCTCCAAGGAAATCAATTTTACTTTCCCCAAAATCAAAAAATCAGTGCAGATGTGTATATGTGAAAAAAAACCTAGGAGAGGGGAGAGGAGCCCAAATCTGACAGACACACTTTTCTGTTCTGTCCATTTAAAAAAAGAAGATAAAAAAGATGGTCTGGATTCAAACATTAATTTGGTACACAAGCAAAAAGAGATCAGAGATCTAAAATTGGCTACTCAATAAATATCTACAAAATTGGACTTCCTACTTAATAAACAACAAGAAAACGAAAGAAATATGAAGAACAAAATTCAAGAATTAGAAAAAACAATTGGAGTTTTGAAAATGACAAATCACCACACAAAGAGTCAAAAAAATTCAGATTCACAAACAAAACAAAAAATTGGCTTACAAAATATTGGAGTTTAATCGTAAAAGACAAATGAAATAGAAAGCAGAAAAGAAGATAAATATTTTAACATTACCAAAAGAAATTAAAGTTCCAGAAAATTCTACTGAAAAACTTTGAAATTTAACAGTCTTACAAAGCGATTCGAATTCGTTTGGATTTGGATCACATACAAAGTCGATTTAAAAAATAAAAATAAATAAAATAAAAATAAAACAAAAGAAACACAAAAAAAACTATCATGTGAGTGGCTTTTGGAACAGCTGATTGAACTTATACAATCATATGTTGTCTGCCTAACTCACACTTGATGAGACCCAATTAGGTCGAAACAGTTTTTTCATGTGTTCACCATTCATTGCAAATTATATTATCACTTTGTGATACAAGATTTTTATGAAGATATTAAAGCCTTGTGGATATAATCGTTTATTTGTCATAAAACGGTATATGTGGCGAAATTCCTGAACAAAGCGTTACTTTGCAACAAAATGAATCTAGCACACCTTTCACACCAGAGTCCCTTAACTATGTTGCCACAATTTATCCAAATAAATCGCTCCACTGCTCCATATGCATGGTCAATTAATTATTACCACTTCAATGAAACCGGACCACTGCCCACCAACAGTGTTAAGAAAAAACAGAGAAAGCAATTACAATGTGAGTGAAGCAAAACGCTAAAATCCAAACTGCTGACGACAACGCCGGCGATAGCTCAAAATTAGACGAAGAATAAGATTTAACTGACAATGATCCTGTGAACGATGTTTTAAAAGTTGTTTAGACGCATATAAATCATTACATCCATGTTCAGCATCATTACAAGTTTCTTTTTCTATTAATCTGTATAACTTGTTCTTTATTATTATGATGACAAATAACATTTTTTTTTGCATTATAATAACAAATCTTCTTGTAATTTTATTTATTATACAACAGTTTGCTTAAGTTGGTTAGTCAAAAAGTCAGTAAATCAAGTATAAATTAAATTGAATATCAAAGTGGGACCTGGCCTGGCTTGGCTTGGGATGGATTGAAATTTTTTTTTTTATTAGAAATCAGAATATATTTATTGTTTCATATTGATTTACAGACATACACACAGCTATATTCATATAAATGAATTAAGATATAGTGGTAAATAATCATTTTGAAGGTCTAACCAAAACAAGAAGATTGATCAAGGCAAACCAAATCCCAATGGTGAGAATGTTGGTTTTAGAAAGCAATGCTACCATTGCAGTAGATTACATGGTGATAACTGTTCCTATAAGAATTACAAGTGTTATATGTTGTGGAGATCGCAAGCGCAAAGTGTTTTATGGTGTAAACCAGTAAGGCTGCAAACCGCTAATCGAGGAAGATGATCAGATTCACTCTACACTCTATTTGTTATCCCTTAAAGCTATATTACAGAAGAGGAAGTGTCAAAAGTTAAAGATTCAATACACAACAGAATTATTAGCTCATATAGAAGAAAATATACATCGAATAAAACTACGAGATTACGTTAGCCTAAAATTGAAAGTCAAGAATATACGAACAGAAGTGAAAAGCTCTTGAATAACCAAGTTATGTTACTTAGGGGTTTCAAACAGGACGAAAAGAACAACGTACTAAAACTCTTCGCATTTTGATTTATGTGATTTGGGTGACATTAAACTGTATAGTAAATACTAACCTTATGAAAATATTAATGGAAATCATACTTGATGTAAGATTTCATTCAATATTTTAACCATCTCACTACGTTGGGAGCAATGACCAACCTTGTCTGAATGAAAGTCAATTCATTGATAAATCACCGATGTTTACAATTGAATTATAAAAAAAGTCGACCATTTGAAGACTGCTTCACTGGACGTTAGACTCGAATTACAAACCCCTGCAGCCTTTCCAGCAAACATAATAGCTTATTGTTCAATAATTTATGATACATTATTTCAGTACCTACCCCTTTCATTGATTGGAAATAAAATAATGTATAAAACATGAATAAATTAAGTCAGCTTAGCACAATGAGAATATTTATTTATAACCAGAGAATATATACCACGTATGCATAATTGATAATAAAGAGAACATAGTTTTTATCAGATTTTACAAATGTTGATAATTCAGTGCATGGAACTGTAAAAATACACCGCAAATGTAGTTTACATTAGATATATTGGTTTTGCATTAAAAGGTCATTATAAGAAATTTTATAAATCAACACAGGTACACGACATGACTGTAAAAACACACTAAACCTTTGGTTTACATGAAATATTATTATATTATGAAATATAAAAATAGGTACTATGGCTTTGCGTTGAAAAAATATATAATTATAATGTTTTTACAATTAATGAAACAAATTACAAAAAAACTTTGTTTTACATTTTATGATCAAACAATTTCCTTAATTTTTACATGGAACGAGATTTTTTCAGGAAGAAACAGGTCATATGATAATGACCAGTAACACTATTACTGTAACTATTGATACCGTTTTCACAAACACATCTTTCATCATCATCAGGACAGAGAGCTACTTTTTTTGGGCAACAGTTTGCATGATGTATTTAATCAATGGAAATATTCTGACATATTTCCTGGTTTTAATCTTATGACACAAACATTTCTTATATTCATCGAAAGTAATGTGATTCTTTGTTTGTTTGTTATGCGTGATTGTTGTTCAACACACTTGGTAATACCTATTGCAATTCTTTCTTCTAAATAAAAATAGTTCATTATTGTTATTGTAAATAGTTCGCTTCTATTGTTGGATGATAATATGCATGTTCTTTTTCGTTGTAGAGTACTACCACTTATTGCATTACTATTTCTTAACTGCTGAAAGTCATTTAAATATACTTTTCACTCATAAAAATATAATAAAACTAAATTGCACCACTTAATTTCATTCAATCTTTATAGCAACTTAGCAGACGCACAGGCACAGCCTATGTCTGCTAATTCTAGGACTAAATAGATAGGAACAACCTTTGACACATGTATATAGTTAATTAGTTTAGTTTTGCATAAAACCCTTTTTTCTTTATATTTAGTTGTGTAATTGTATATATGTGGTGGAATAAATACATTCATTCATTCATTCAAATCTTAAACGTCTGCAAATTGGGACGTAAATCAATCAATCCGATTATAACGTACCCATTTACTTCCTCTTTGAAGTAGTAGTTCAGTTTCTTTTTTTCTCTGTTCTGTAACACTTATGATGGAATAAGCAGACAAATCTAAGCACTGTTTAAGTTCTGAATTATCAAAGTCCAAATACAAGTCGTCTGTAAATAATTGATGGATAACCATGATATAAAATCATTAATTTTACCTTTAAAATTGGTTTTACAATGTCATAATGGAAATTGTACATGTGCAGCCAGCTAAGCTCCAATACCGTAAAGCCTACATGGATGGGTTTGTTGAAACACACATTTTCCTGCTAACACTACGTACGGTTTTAGAGTTTTTTTTTATATTCAAACTATGTAACAGGTTTTTTTTTGTGCGACTAGCTCTATATTCATGCGATTCCTTATTTTTTATGCTTTATAAAACAGCTTGCTGTTTATACCGCTATAATATCACTTTCTGAGAAAAGGTATTTATTGTAATCTTAGAGTTGATTTACTCCAAAATATATATTTATATATTTCTTCAGAGTTGGAAAATTAATATAAGAAAAAATCTAACTTGTAAACCAAATTTCAACATCAGTTATCAATTCATTGTATATTGTTTACATTGTGTAGGTTGATAACGGTTTTTCTCCAGAATAGACTTTGGTAACGGAATAAAGGAACAACCTCCTGGAGGTTTAAATTTACTTAACACAACATAAGACGTCGTCGGAGTGTAGTGGCCAACCAATTTCCTTGTCTAAATACTCGCTTCCCTCTTGGCAATTTTAAAATAATCTATTTATAATTGAACCGAGAAATGTTACTAGAAATACTCAGTAAAAGCTGTTTTAAACACACGAGCTTGAATTTCATTTGTGTTTTGTTTGCTAAGTGTATTCAACTAATAATTTTATTTTAACGCTCCACAATCAACTAGGCTATTAATTATTAAAGTCGTAATCTTATTTTAACAAACAGTCATATGTCTTAAATTTGTCAGACCTATGTTTAAATAGTGCTTCTTTAATGCTCTCTCAAAAGCGCTCTTTAACTCTAAGAAGTAGTAGGATTCAGACAATGGGGGTTCCCATAATTTACTCCTGTAAATATAGGGATAATTGCTATTGATATCCATTGGTCCGTGATCCATATTCATTGTAGAGTAAGACATCTGTAAATCAATAATCAATAGTTAAAATTTCTTTATTTTTAATACGATACCGATTGAACCAACCTTTTAATATACTCTCATTATTTTGCTGTGATTCTAATTCAAAAGGTTTGGGAAAAGAAATATTTCACAGATAAATTGTGCTACTTTATCGCCTTTTTCATCACCCAAAATTAGAACGTTTAGAGGTGAAGTGGCGGCCAAGCATTGTGTGCGTACAATTCAAGAGGACGCTTTGGAAATGTCAGACTGTGTACAGGAAACGCAAGGTGAACCCTCAATTAAGCGTGGATCAGCAGGCAGAGTTTGTACAGAGTGCCACGAATGCAAAAAACCATTCAATGACACTGGTGTTAAAGTGAGAGACCACATGGATGGAGCTGCTCACAGATCCTATAATTTGACACATTGAGAACAATACTATAACAATAAAAATACTAGAACAATAAGTTTAAAGTCAGCATTTAATGATCTTGGTGCTGTTTTCCATGGTAAATTTATAGTTTGCAGAACATGTTATACGCACTTGTAAGGCAGCTTATTCAGTATTAGGTTTCATTCATAGATTTTGCTGCTTTTAAAGATATTTAAACCCAGTAAAATTATTATTTTGTTCATTGGTGCGCTCACGATTAGAATATGCATCAGTTGTATGGTATCCTGACCAAATCCCCACCCCCAAAATTGACTCTCTGGCCTACAATGGGGTGATTCTCAACAGACACTACACTCAGCCTCTATGTAATCCTTCCCGGGCCTCCCTCATGACTGGCAAATACGCTGTACACACAGGCAAGTCTGACCAGCTTTATCTTGTAGACATGATTAAGGTGATTCAAAAAAGATTTTTAAGATTTATGTATTTTAAAACATTTGGTCACTATACATTCAACATTTCATTCCACCAGATCATGGCCATGTTTGATATGGTATGACTAGTCTCAGTGACAGAAGTAAGTTGGCCGCCTTATTTTATCTCCATAAACTGGTGACCGGTGTTCTGGACGTTAGTGACTTGCTGGGACAAATCAAATTCCACGTTCCACGAACTAATTCACGCAGCAATCTTGTATTTACCCCTTTGGATTCAATTCCCCACTAAATATAATGTCTTGCACTTGTAATGCCTTTCAGTTTGATATATCACTAAAAATGTTAAATATCTGTTTGTCAAATGAATTTAAAATTTCTTATAAACGTTAAGTAATAATTTGTCTAAATATTGTCTATTTATTTGTTATATTATATTTATTGGATATTTATTATATTTGATTCATGACCATCAGTATTATTTTAGTTAGTATTAATTATCTTGTTACTGGATATTTAAATTTGTTATTGTCATTCTTATTTATATTTCATATTCTTATATTTATATTTATATTTTGAGTGAAACTGTTATATGACTGCCACCATAGAAGACGGACATTTTTCTTTAGTTGCATTTATTTCTATAGTGTATTACTCTTGTTAAAGTTCTTTTTACATGATTAATGCTACAGAGTAATTGGCATGTGCTGTTTTGTAGCATTGGAAAATAAAATAAAATGAATAAAATTAACAAATACAAAATCAATGTATATTTCCACAATCTACTAAATGATAGCCATTTTATCATAAACTAATTAGATTTTTAACAGGGACGAATCAATGTGATCCCCAACAGCAAAGAACAGTACATAGCTTTCACCAAACACATGACCCGTATTTAAACGTCCCGGGGAAAACCATTAAGCTCAAGTTTATTGATTAATTTCGCTATTTCCCGTCAAGTCTGGTGCCACTAGCTGACAATCTACCCAAGGAACGATTTCATCATACAAGAAAACTAATCCCTGAAGACGAAAAATTCAACCTTATTACAAAAAGGTGAATTTAAAACTCTTAAATCATATTGTTTGTTCAGTCTGGACCCGAAATTTTTCAAAATTCTAAAATAATCTCCTGGATCTTCTATTAGCATATCCACTCTACTCTACCAATGATTTCTTCACCGTCCCACCGAAAATTGTGAGAAGTAATTTTATGTAAGTAAAAGCAGAAGCTTTTTTGTTTGAGTTTGTCAGTTGTCATTAATTGTCAGTTTGTGCATGGGTTTCGCCCTGCTTGTTTTGTTTTGCTTTTTCTCTCTGTGTGTTTTTTTCTTTTCTTCCTTGAGTGTTGTGATACTTGAAGCCTTTTAGACAGCTTGCCCTTTGGCACTTCTTGTATGTATAAGAATAAGAATTTGACGGGTCATATTGCATTGTTTTGCTTTAATGGAATAAATAATTTTGATTTCAATTTTGTTTGAATTGATTTTATTTTATTTGATAATTATGACAAAACAGTGCAGGTCAGATTATTGGATGCTGTGGAAATGAGCTCAACCACTGAAGGAAGACTTGTTGAAAGTCATTAAAACTTCACCATCCTATAAGGATATTCCTTATTCTAACAACGTTTAATTTTCTCCTGACACCACCAATGTTATGTTTAATGATCATTTGTTATTAAATGAAGAAAATCTTCACTTATATGTAAAATGGTTTCCCATGACTGCAAACAAGTTGCCAATCTCAAGAAGATGATTTAATAGAACCTTTGGACTTCAAAGTGCAAAGCAAAGATTTTACTGCATCTCATCTTTTCTACAATGTGCCTCGTTGTAGGTTCATCATGAACCTCTGGATCTAAGAGTTAATAAACACGAAGCCCACACTTACAACCAAAGTGTTCTGGAACCGAACATTCTGGCCCTGCAATAGACATACAGAGTAGACAGTTTGTACAGTTTTTTGCAGCGGCTTGTGATCACCAATCATAAGAAAACCCCTCAGTAAGTCTAATCCACCATAATGTAATATTTACACACCAAAATACTGTCATAAAAATTTAACATTCTAATAGAGGGTATAACAAAAACATTTAATAGCAGTAGCAATGAAGATGTTTCTGTTAATATCAAAGACTTCAGTAGGTTTGAAGGCTCAAGTGTGTTACAATCGAAAGAGAATGAAATAAAAACTCAGGGAGGAAGAGTTTCCCAATCCAAAAAAATCGATCATTTGTTTATCTGAAACCCTAACTGAAATGGTCTACTTTTCCTGAATATTGGCATTTTATGAGATAATTCTTCAAATTCAGTTGGTAATAGTTTGATTGACGATGATACACATAACCAATAAAAAGTAGGCCTAACAAAAATACATGTTATGAAGACAAAATGGAAGTTGTCACATTTAGGGAAGAATGTATGGATCAGTCCATAAATAAACAACATAATGAACCAAAAAAATCCAAAGGAGGTTTTTATTCAACGTGCAAGATGTTTTGAAGCTGCTCCAAAGCTACCCAAGTGCAGAGATTGCAGTTTTTCACTGAACAATGCTTACAAGTGATCACAACCGGGATCCAAAAATGTTCTATGTAGATTCGAAGCTTTTCGGAAACTAAGGTACTCTGCCAAGGGTTTCTTGTCTACAGCCGGGTTCTTGGACCGTCACTCAGACCCAACTCAGAATGATCTCGCACTTTGGCAGCCCTTGTTAGGGATACCATGCCCTCAACTGAACAGGAAGAGTGCAAAATACATTCTAGATAATTTAGGCAGACAGACTTGTGCATACAAGAAAATGAGGCTGTCTCTTTACATGTACCTCAAGAGAAGGTAGTGATATGGAAAATACCAAGGCTTCAATATATGGCTGCAGAGAAACGTGTGATGTGTGCAATACAACATTGTTCAACTTCCACTTGACCTGTAAATCGTGTGGAATTTCTGTAGGAATTGATGCTACAAGGAAAAACATCACATATGACTTGATGAAAGTAGAAAGTACTTGGATGATTAGTGTCATAAAAAACCTCGCGACCAAAAAAAGCTCATGTTAACACAAATAATTCCATCAGATGCTTTGAGGGATCTTTGGGAAAAGTGCACAAGATTATGCCATGTTTTGAATGTTCTTCATACATTTATGATCAGCCATCATCAAATACCAAGATGTCGAGGGATTACCAACATGCTGACCTTGAGGCTTCCAAAACCTATACAGAAGACTATTTAGGAACATTTTATGAGAGCTTTATGAGCGCAAAAAATATGATTAATAATCGGTCTCCAGAAGTGATTTCTTGCAACAATGAAGTGAAAGAAAACATTGCACTCTTAGAGTCTCCAACAGAAGTAAAGCAATTGGACCCAGCTCTGCCGAGAGTAATGACACACAAAGTGAGCAGCTTGTTGTATCCTGATAGTCCTCACACCTGGTTGTGTTAAGGCAGACCACTCCTGCTGACAGATCTCAGCGCTGACACCAACTATCTCATCTTCCAGGATCAATGGAAGTGAGGACAGCCTGTGTTGGTGAGTGGTTTGTTGAAGTATCTCAATGATGATCTGTGGCAACCAGACCCAATCATAAAATATTTTGGAAGTAAGAAGAACCACTTAGTGAACTGATTGACAGGTCAAGCAATACCTGGCCAGTACATGAGCAAGTTTGTTGAAGGTTTTCAAGATGTAAATAGAATGCTTAAAGACGACCAATGTGAAGCAATGCTATTGAAACTGAAATACTGGCCTCCTGAAGAAGATTTTGCAAAATGTTTGCCATCAAGGTTTGAAGACTTGATCTTTTGTCACAGTATTTTACTAATTAAATTATGTATTTATAATTAACTATTGGATGTAATAGTTGGTATTGAATTATCATTCATTAACAGTAATTGCATGTGTGCTAAGAGATGTCAGATGACGCGTAGTACACGCTTGGTTTTAAGGAGTATTTTAAAGTTTTCGCAGTTAGTAAAACGATTTTTCCTAAATAATAGTTTTTCGTTATTAATTTTGATATGCCTGATTCAATAAAAAAAACAAATCTAATTGAATGTTTCTTAGTTATACAAAACTATTGAGTATCAACTTCAGAAATAAGAAAAGTTATAATCATTCTATGCAGAATATTTTCTTTTAAATTAGTTGAAATAGCTATGGCGCTCAGTGAAATGTCTTAAAACAAAGTTATAAACTTACTGAAACGACTTGGAGCTTTGTTAAATGATCATGATAGGAGTTTTGGAGAATGCGTACTATTTGTATGTAGTTACTATCAGGCAATATTATGATTTTGTTGCAGGATTTTCGTACTCATTGGATCAAGAACTATTCCAATTCAAGAGGGCAAAAGCTAAAACTTTGCCCATTCATTCACTTCCGAATTTAGAACTTGGTCCTTTCGCACAGTTATGGGCTTACCATTATATGTAATCCAGTGGTAAGTATGGCCCCTAGCAATTTGTGATTAAACTTCGTGCTGCAAAGATTTCGGCTATATGGCCACTTTATTTACCAACATGTTTCATTCCATTCAATGTGACTAGTCAGTTTTTTTAGTACATTTAATGGTACGACACGTCACATATTGTTGCTTACCCTTGGTTTGACTTTTATATTTACACAAACAATCATAATCCAATCGTATTCCTGGCATCAGTTCAGACAATATAGATATTTTTATGCTCGCAATGAAAACACGAGTTATCATTACTAACTGCGAATGCAAAGTTAATTTAACTTTACTATGAACTCTTTGCCTCTTAGATTGTAAGGAGGAGTATAAATTTTTTTATGTTACAGAACCAGGATTTTTGTTACATGAATAAAAGAACAATACAGTAATGGTACCTCCCGCACGTTCCAAAGACAGTATTGGAGAACAGGTAATTGACAGTGACCCCTACATGTTAGGTTTGTCACGTCAGAAGAATTAGAACAGTATAGTGTATACTGTATTGTTATATCATTTACTGATATAACAATACAGAGCATATTATGATGTGGTATCTAATTATTTGTCTGTATGAGTTTTTTTTGTGCCTGTGAGTATTGCTATTTTTATTAATAGCTGTAACTCAAAACTGAATGGAATTTAATGAAATGCATCGGTTATAACAAATCTATTTCGTGATGGCCTAAGTTCGGTTGAAATGATTAGAGATATTTTGTTATCTGCACACATATTAGGAGCAATTACGATGGTTGATTAGGAATATCATTAATTTAGGAAGATGATTATAAAACCTGCAATTTAATGAACACAAGTTTAAAATATTATGGAACAAAGATCCTGTAGTTTTTAAAACCATACAGATTTCGATATATTATTCTAGTACTAATACGCGTCTCAGTAGAAAGAAATATTGATTGAAAAAATCTGTTGTTAACTAAGTAAAAGGATTGTTTTCGAGCACAAGCAAAGTCCATTAGATACGAGGATATATTACCATACAACAAGCAGATAAAATACTAACTTGTTGCAGAGTAAAGAACAACCAAAAGTGTTTAATCTAAAATCAATGGGAAAGAAAAATCTGTATCGTTCATTTATTCGCTTGCCTTATCAACATCAATTTTTATTACTGTGAATTGTTATTTGACTGTTAACAATTCAAAATAATAAAAAATGAATTTTTTATTATAACTATTTCACTTTTAACTTGATTCAACCTAATAGTAATGATAATTAATCAGAATGTAACTAGTATTTCACACCAAAATACTTTGTAATGTGTGTGTTTAGTTACCATTATTATTATTTGGTATTCTCATTAGGTAGTCTTACAATGGGTGCGAATTTCCAAGGTGAGCTCCATAAATGAAAAAAGATTACTCTAGTTTTTTGTAGATCTATTTAATTGCAACTGATATCTGCCAACTAGTTACTTTGCACGTTACAAAGCCAGTCAAATAATACTGAACTTTTATTTTGTAACTTGAAAAGCATAAGAAATTCTTTAAAATTTGGATATTTTCATGGATCACACACCTTCAATATTATGTGTCATAACCCCTAATTAAAATACCCAGTACGAAATACCAAGTATTAAATTACTAAGTACAGGATATATTTTATCGGAAAAGACTATTTTGTAAAAAATCCCCGGTGCAGTTTTCCGAAATAAAGTACGAGAGTGAAATAACAAATCATTTGCGTTAAATTGTGTTTTCAAATAGGATTTCAACGGATCTGAAACCCAGGATTGTCGAACCAGCGATATATTTGAATTTGTGGGATTGTGATTGGAGGGGGTGGAACCATAACTACTCCACCATTTATTTTCATTGTTTGTCACTAATGTGTTCATATGGCATTACAATGTTTTCTAATTGTTACATAATTGATTTGTCATAGTGGATTACTAAATATTGTTAGTATGTTAAATAGGTTCTTTTCGAAAAATTGTAATTCATAATGTGTATTGGATTTAAATTAAATTTCATTTTATATATATTATGATTTATTCTGCAATCCATGAAGTATTATGACCAACAAAATTAATTATGTGTATACTATGTGTACATGATATATGTGCGTGAAAGAAACAGTGTACCGGTATTTGAGGTATGATTTTGATTCAAGGCAGTTGGTATAGGTACTAATGTCAGTCATAAAACAGAGGATTTTTTTGTAAAAAAGATTTATTACTTGCCAAACCCCTAACCCTCTTTTCTTTGGAAGCAGTGTTTGGTTTGGCATAAAGATCTTCCTAAATTTACTTTTTGGACCGAGTCACCAGACCCTAGGGAACAAATCATACAACTGTCAGATCCCAGATACGAAAATATTTGAGACCTTTCAGTCCCAAGACATTCATATCCCTCACCCTCGGAAATGTCTCCATGTTCAGAGGAAAAAAGAAAACAGATTGGAAATTCTTTATGCACAATTCACCATGGATTTTTAAAACAGTAATCATATTAACAGTAAACGTTGACATGTCCACATGTAGTAAAAATAAGTTTACAACAAATATTTTTGTAGAGCTTAATCTTTGTATTAATAAATTTGTCATGCCCAATCTGATTTTCCAAAAATAAAAGTTTTATATTTAATAACACTTTTAGGTTCTACCTCTAAACGGATATGCGAATAAGGTAGGAATGTACATCTATATTTTATAATAGTATGGAAATGTTACAAATGTACTATAATGATCTCAATATCGTAATAGCAGGTGATTTTTTTCAAAACTAGAAACCTACAATTTCTACGGAGGCTGATTAGTGCCAACTTGCTCTTAAGTAGAAACTTCAACAAGCCTGAGGCGAATAATTAATCCTTTGACTATTTTTTTAATAATCAATAACTTAACGTTGAATGTTGCTTTTTAGGTAACCAGGGTAAGTATAACCAGAAATATTGGAACATAAACTGTATGGATCATAAACATAAACATAAAATGGTACTGGACCGAAAGTAAACATGTTTGTATTATTTTCGTATTATTATTTAAACGGAACTGCTCGAAAATGTCCAGAACATATGTTAATGTTATTAGTATAGAATTAGGGCAAGTGCCGTCAATTGTTTGTGTTTATGATTCACATGGCTTCTGTTATAATCTCCATGAGTATAATTCTGTATAGCCTGACAATGACGTAACCACCCTCCTCGTATTATGCAGGCTGGTAAGAACTGTTTGAAGAAAGAGCTCAAGACAGTAGTACTGATCGTTTTAAAACTTAACTGATACAATAACTATATTAGATTATTCTTTATTATTTTACATTAACTCGAAATTCTGGTGTGTAGCTTTAAGTATTATGAACACCAGTTTAACTCTTACCCTACAGAACTAAATTCTGACATACTGGAAGTAAGTCTTACAGGTACTATACCGTATTGTGGGAACCAGTAAAACATATTAATATAAAAATACCCCCGCCGCAGCAAACCTGCCACCTAAGTGAATTTCCATTATTCTGAATTTATAAATACCATTAGGTTTTACGAGCACCCTAGGTTTGCTGATAAAAGAAACCAATAAAGCGTGTTTTTAATAAAATATTAATAGCTTCGTATAAAAAAAATCAATTTGCCAAGTTTGATCAAAATATATCCATAAACAAGCAAACTACAACATTTTACAATATTCTCCATAAGAATAACATGGGAATTTTTAATTTACAATTTTTATGAATTTTCTCTGTTATCAATAACCGTACAAAAACACTCTGATATAGTAAATTATTTGTTTTTGAAGCTCTTTAAAAAGGCCTAGAGAGAAATTAGGAAATTTTGTGTTTTGAGGGTGAAAAAAGAGAAAAAACATTTTTTTACCTCTTAAAATCCCCCATCAAACCCCGTTCCCATAGTTCGATCATGCTGGTTCGCAAACTCATTCGGGTTCATCCCAACTTACACCTTTAAACCAACTTTCACCAAAACCGGAAAAAATCCCTCAAGTTATCCCGTTCACGGCATATATATAAATTTGAATTGGTGTTTTTTGGCCTCTGGGGACATCAAAATGAAAAATTAAATCCATCGCGGGCCTAGATTTCACCGTGCCACCTACGGTAATAGCTACTTCCCTATAGGGAAATTCGATGAAATGAATAGTTTTAAAAATCAATATTGTAGAGTTTATTTCAACACGTTAAACATTTTTTGACTCAGTCGTGTCAACTCAAATCTCTTGCAATCAAAATCCAATAACAACGTCTGTTTCTTAACCAAACAGTCGTTACGCTTTAGTGCTCTCCTCCTGCCTCTCTCGCTCTTTCGCCCAATGTAAACGGGACTGTTTGTCTTTATTCGTTTACTTTTACGGTAAATATTTTGGATACCCAGCTTCAACTCCGTGCTAAATCTGTAAACTAGGAAACGTTTAGTTGCAAGCTGCGATTGTTTGCTTTCCTCTACACTGTTGGGGAGAACCACTGTTTTAAAGAATGCATTAGGGGTTTAGAGGATAGTGTTGGTTTCCTTCACGGTCATTGAATTAAACTGTAGGCATGCCTAAAATTGTTTTTAAAACTCAAAATGATTTACAAGAAATGATATTTTTATGGCAAAAATAAATTTTTATTCATGCTTTATTGTCTTTAGTTTAAATATCAATTTATTGGGTTTTCATAGATTTAATAGATGTAAAATATTATGCCTTTCACATACAGCGGTTATATGATTTAAAATATATACTTTATTTATTTATGGGCTTTGAGGTTTGATTTACATGGAGTTAATTTACAAAAAAATAGTTATTCTTACTCACAGGGACTATACACAGTATAGACTTCCCATGTAATATAACAATTTGAAGCAAAAAAAAAACGTGGTGCGATCTGTTGAGATGGTCACCAACTAATGACAATATTCTGTGTTAAGTGATAAATAAACCAGCTGTTTGCTATGACACTGCATTGGATTTAATTTATATTCAACCCAATACACTAGTAAACTCTGGTGAGATGGTCCTGAACTTCATCTATTTTCTTGGCTTCAAACTTTCACATCACGTGGGAAGTCTATTGTGTGTATAGTCAATGCTTTTACACTGTAAATGCTCCATGAGTTTTCTTCTAATTATTTCACCAGCATTCGCTCACATTCACAATCAAGCCACCTTGAAGGGGTGGGTTTCCATCTTTTCTTCTTCTTTCCACGTCCTTCTTCTGTTGTATCTCTTCTTTCCACATCCTTCTTCTGTTGTATCTATAACTTCAACTTGAAAATTATTCGAGGTACTAATGACGTCTTCACTCCTGCTCAGGTCTTCTTTGGTAGAACCTTAAGCCTACTGTCTAGTTTTAATTTGAATTGATGAGCTACATGTTAGACTTCGAGTCTCTCTGTGTATATTTGTCTCTCTTGGCCCTTCCTTCTTTTTACCACTATTCTTTGATTTAATTTCTTTACATTGGTTATCCAACTGCTATACCGTTGATCTACAAGCACGTTATCAATACAGTTTTTGGTCACGCCCTTTGGTGATGTTCAAGAATAATGTTTTTTTTTGCAAATGTTTTTTCGAAAGAGACTTTTTTATTCATTTGCCAGTTCATTATTAGCTTGCCAGTTTGGGTCAATTTCCATTTAATTCTTGAAGTTGGCTATCATTCCCAAATTATTGCTGGCTTCATAATTGGTTCTCTTGTGTTATATAAAAAACGTTTTTTTATTATTCATAAGGATACGTGTTTATTTATAGCTTTCTAGTTTATAGAATGGAAACTTTCTTGAGGAAGTTTAAGTATAATTAGTTAAGTTCGGAAAAAGCCAAACGTAAAGTTTTATTGAGTTTCCGTCGTCGCCATGGCAATCGGTGACTATTGCCGAATCTTGAGAGTATTTACTTCCAAAGGTCACTCTGAAAATACACTTCCCTTGATTAAAAGTGTGTTTGAAAACATACAAGCTTGTGAGAAAGGGGGAAATAAACAAATCTCAAACATTAATACAAATTTCTCCAACTATAACTGAACATTTAAAATGACCATGTTATAATTTTAGTATGACAACTTTTATGATATTATTTTGACTTAAATGAATTATAAAGATGACGTAAAGTGTAATGCCGATATAAAGAGTGAAATAATATAAGTAATTTTATGATTCACCTCCTGGTTACACATAAGTTTATTTTATAAACATAGCCAGAGTGAATTTATATTCTTAATCAAATTTTGACTCATTATTTTAAAATATTTCCATCTGATTTAGTAATGTAAATTTTTTATGAATTATTTTTTTATGTTGTGGATGCTTGTTAAAAATAATGGAAATAAAAATATAAAATAATGTTTAACAGTATTTTAAAATAAAAAACTATGTTTATTATTTAAATACCTAAGCTTTACATGATCACCTGCTTCATTCCATTATTTATTTCCTGCATTATTAGAGATTTAAAATTGTAACAAAAAACAACCAATTACATTCCATGAAGTAGGTGTTTAGTTAATATCTGTGTTGTTTTTTGATATAATTACAGCACATTTTATTACTTAAGAGTTACTACATGATATGGGCCTAATTAATATGCATGTACAAATAGGCCTAACACTGGTTTGTCATATCCACTGACCGTTGGAAATTTGCATTGATCGATAAAAAATGCGTTGAGTGCACACAAGATACTGTGACATTTGTTTATAATGACAGATGGAGAGGGTTTGGAGTGAGTCCGTTTTGTAACTCAATGAGGCGATATATTAAATGTCATTTCTTGAGTGTTGCAGTGTTTTTGACAGATGTAATAGAAACTACCCTCATTGCATGTTACGTAACAGGTATGTGGGTATGGTATCTCATGGAAGGGATGTTACATGTCATATCTTGAGAGTTACTGTGTTGTTGACATATATGACAGAAACTACCCTCTATGTATGTTACCTAACAGGTGAAGGGGGTGGGGGAGGCAAACTGGTATTGTAACTGGAGGGACAATGTTATATGCCGTACTGTGTTGTTGGCCGATATATCAGCAGGCAACCCCTGTTGCATATTACCTAACAGGTGAGGGGGGAAGGGTTGGTGTTGTTTTAAGGGGGAGGGAGGCTGCGCGTCTCTTGTCTTCTCTCGCAGTGTGTTTATATCCACCGTCGTGTAAGGCTCGTACCTATTATCTTGCCAGAGAGAGTGCCGGATATTTATATATCGGATTAATCTGTCTTCTCTGTGGAACAGTTTCAAACAATCATGTGCAAGGTGGGTATAAAATAACAACGTTTTGAAGGATATGTGAAGTTTTTTATTTTACCTATTTAAGTATTTAGTAACATGTAAACCAATGCATGATTTGTTTTCCTTTCTGTAATTAATGACTGGTTATGTTTTAAATAACACAATTTTAATGGTATTTATTAGGTAGGATGCTAGAAATGTTGACGTCTTTTATGAAATTAACGTTTGTATTTTATTTTCGGGATTACGTTTGTACTAAATAGTGTTTTATAGTGTTTTAGTACTAGTCGTATACGTTATCCATCCATTTAATGAAGTGGAAACGTTTTACATTGCCTACTTCAAATTGACACAAAAATTCAAATAAATAATAGGTCTACATAATTAGTCCACCAATGAGATATTTTTATATGGCTTATTAATTATATAAAACACCTCCAGTAACCTTTAATAGTTAATCTAACCTTTTGGGGTTTTTTTAAAATGGTAATCACTTTTAAGCTTACAAAGATGTCAAAAATATAATTATTAGTTAAATACAATAATTATTGTCTAATAGGATTATTTTTCTCTAATTGTTTTCTTACATTGCATTGAGTTCTTGGAATACATACTTTAAAAGTTGTAAATTATGCTGCAGTTTTCCAATTTTCAATCAGGCAATGCTAAAAACAACTTTCTGAATTTGACGTTAGGACACGTTTCAATTATTCCATTTCAATAAAAGAAATCATCAAGGAAACCATATTCATAACCCTTAAATTGTCTAAATATTAATTAGATACGTCGAAGGACAAAGTTAAGGTTAAGGTTAGGTGTTATACACCTAGACAATAGTTGATATATTAGTCGTAAACAAAGGTTAACTCATAGATTGATTGAACAGTCCATCCAAGTTACAGTATGATCAGTAAAAAGTCGATATGTCTTAATGATAACTATTAAGTATTATTGAAAAAATTTAAGTAAATTACTTTTTACTATCTAGCTCTTAATTTTTGCATGTTTTATGTATTTTCTTGCATTTCTTCGCTTAGAAGCTCAAATACACCACTATTCATGACGTTAAGCTCTTAGAAATGAGTTAATGAACAAAGTAATGAGTGAAGCCCTAGCTGCATTGCTGACAAAGTCCAAATTACAGGGGCTTAAACAACTTGCTGTCACGACCTACGAAATCCACAACTGAAACACAACTGTCAACGTTGAGTTATAGGTTATGTAAATTTGGAGTTATAAATTCGCTAAATCACAGGTTACCATTAAATAATCTATATTAGTTCAGTTAAACATTTCTCCACAGAGTCTCTACAGAAATAATTTGCAAGACTCTATTGTACTATATTTTTTACATTCGGTTACACAATTTAATAGGATTATCCTACTGCTCTTAAGTTAGGTTAATAATTACAATGTAGAAAAAAACTCGCTGGTTTGTAAGCCAATTTTAACAAACAAGGTCTCATTTGATTTGTATTTAATTTCTCTAAAAATAATTTCCCTAATATTTACATTTTCATGAAATTTGGTATTAATGGTTTTTAATGACCACCATATTGAAACGGCCTAGGATATTAGAACGAAGTCTTTTAATCTCTTTTTACCTCCTAAACTACACATTAATTTTTATATTTCTATCTTGAAAAATATCCAAGATATATAATAATTTAAAAAAAATCACAAACAGACCGAAAGACAGAAATCTATGCATTTTAGACCAATACTTATATAGCATTTTTGTCTTAGCCCAAGGAACATGTCCACAAAATATGTCCAGACAATTTGGTAACACCCTGTATAAATCATAGTATCGTAGTAAAAGAGCTAAATAAAGTGTAGCAAGAGTGCAAACTTGTTCAAATAATGGTTGGAAAACTCAGTATTTTTTGTCGTGGTTTTCATTCCATAAATCCATAAATGGGTTGAGCCAATATACTATTTCCCTAATCCGACATATTTTAACTTATTTAACATAACCTAATAGACCATAACCTATATATTGGGTTACATTTATTAAGTTTCAGGGTGTGTGTTAGGGTGTACAAAGTTTGGTTGAGTAATTTAATTAAATCAGTGATCCGTTAAATACGAAGGTACCTTCACATGACTTTGTTATGAGAAATCCTCGGATTCCAAAATAGGTACAGTACTTACAATATTAGTTTAAGTCAGTTAGGTTTATCATAAGCTCCTATAATCTTGAACTGCTGTGCTAAAAATGCATGTAATTAATAACACAGATGATATCTTAGACGGTATCTTTCTGATAAGAGAATTAACCACAATTTAATCATTTGGTTTTCGTGGATAGTGCAGGAGCAAATCCGCAAATAACCTATGGCTAATAGAATTATACAGCCCTGTTTGCCTTCCATATGCAAACCCCCTCCACTTTATATCTTCCGTGGTGTTCCGTTCAATGATAGTAACGGGCAAAGTTATTATATTTTACAAAACACAAGCTAACAGTTAGGAAGAACAATCATAACTTTACAAGGTCATTGCTAAAAATAACCCAACTGGTGGAGATGTTGTACTGTTTGATATATTTGTTGGAAAATAAATACTAGCCTTTTACTAACTTTACGAACTAAACTAATACCAATAACGTAGGACTGAAAAAATGTTACAAAACAATTAAAACATAAAAATCACACACATTACACACCTAAAATACAAATATTCTTATTCACTTATTGCTTATTTGCAATTGCAGTACAGCTCAGTTATACAGTACAGTAGTGTGTATATATATATATATATTTGTTATTATTTGCAAAAACTGGAAGTTTAATGTTAAGAGAAAATTTAAACGTGTTGAAGAATTTGTATTTCCGTGTTTTGTCATCATATTAATTATTAATGCAAATGTAATTACAAGTAAGTGCAATGGTACGTTTCGCACACAATTACATTATTAAAATGCAGAAACAATAACAGACACTTTTAAGAGAAAACAGTGTTTATGAGCCGGTGTGTAGGCCTGCTCTGTTTAACTGACCTGAGGGTGATTTTATATGTGATGACGTTTGCTTAACCGTCTTCAAAATGTATTGATTGAAGGAAGACGAGGGTAAATTATTGGTGGTTCTAGACACGTAATCCTATCTCAGGTGGTTCACTGTAGCCAACTGTACTAATCTTAATTTTAAACGCCCAATTCAAATCATTCATAATTCATATTTTATTTTTTTATATATCATATCACAATATTTATAGTCTGGTGTATTTTTTTTTGTTTAGTGATTTCCACTAATAAGTTGATAATTTTTGTCAAAATAATAAAAACCGCACCCATTTCAACGTAAGCCCAATTTTCATTCTCCTTCCCCGTTTGCCTTTTGTGTTGTGGGGCACAGCTGGTTTTTAGACCATATCAGGGCATTAATATCTATAATAATGTTAATTACTCTAAATATAGTTTATTTAATTCACTATTATCACTGTACTTTGTAATATTTTTGTCGTTAAAAAAAGATTATAATTAAAATCCAGGTCAAATTTTATAATATAAACTGTGGAAAATTACAAACAATATGGATTTAGTTGAAAATGTAAAAAAGTGAATAGCATTTGAATATAGTCTTTATAACTTAAAATTAATTTCCATCTTGTCAACTAAGTTCAAATGTATCCAATATTTCCACTTTTCAAACTTCTACCTGGAGCAGAAGGTTTGACTTCAATCTACTGAGTACTTCTCCAATAAATTATCCCCCTTCCTACTGATATGACAAGTTACTTTATTAATAATTCCCTTTGTGTTCACAATGAGGAAATTCTCGATAAACTATTCTCCTACCTTCTTCTACAAAGGGCTGTCACCAATAAACTACCGCCCAAAACGCCTTAACAATGACTATATCATTAGTTATTTTCTTTGTCATCTTTCTTTCGTCAACAAGGGTTTATCGCTTTCTGTTTACTTATTCTTCACCTCTTGGTTGAAACATATATGGGTAGTGAACTTTTACTACTCAAATTTCAACAAACGTAATCACCATGTTATTCGTAGTAAAATCAAAATTTGGTGATTTGTTGATCAAAATTAGATAACATTCTTAAGTTATGAGCGACTAGTGATGATTTTTGTTTGAGTAAATATGAAGGTTCTCTGATATAGCTCGATCGTAAATGTATTTTTAACTGGATACAGATTCACGGTCAAATAAATTGTGTGTTAGCTAATAATAACAAGCCTAATATTGTGGGACTAACTGTTGTTTAGGTATAGTTGGTGACACAACACTAATTTATATTTCCTATTGAGTTAATACAAATTAATTGATACATAAAAAATAAAAATACTACGCGATTTTTCAGTTGTTATAGGAAATAAAAAGGCTTTTCAATCAATTTTATCTATGTTGATAAATTAACTGCATATTTTGAGAGGAGTCATTAACTATGCCTGGCATTATTTATTTATCTGCTTGTATACATAAAACCAGCAGATGCAATCCATTTGCATAATTATTACTATAACACGATATTCAATTCATTAACTCACAAGAAAGCTGAGGGGTAAGTATAGTAATTACAATAATTTAAGCTTGACTTTCTTTCTTTCCACTTTCTTCTTTCTTTATCACGTCTATCATTTATATGCCTCCTTCATCTACTTATTACGAATATGTTTGACTATTTAACATCAGAAATATAACTAACTGGTTGTTGAAATTCCTATGTAAAACACTTTTGTTCTTCGTTTGCCTTGTACAGGGAGCGGCAAAATGATCTGACGGTTTTCTTTGCCGCCCTGTCGAGCGAATGAGTGGCGTAGGGTGGTGGGAATAGGGGCGTTACAAAGCCAATGTGTGGACATTTTTAGTGGCCATGGAGCCGTGGGATAGCTGAGAAATATGTATTTGTAGTAGAAGTGTTTTTAAAAGTTGAAATTCCTGTGTAGCTGTTCAGTACACGTTTCAATGTGGGTCCAAGGGGAAAAGTCCCAACTCAAAAAACCATTTTGCTGTGAGTAGGTAACTTCAGAGCTACTAGTTCAGCATTGAAAAAAATCCAACAGGCTGTCCAAGTCCAAGGTCAGACCGGACGCCAGAGAACGCTGAGAGAGTAAGAGAAGCTGTGGAAGTTAGTCCTCATTGGCCTAAACGTTAAGCTGCAGCTCTGTACTTGTCTGGTCGCTCGATAGAAGAGTATTACAATACGACCTGCATTTCCATTCATATAAAATGGCAATCGTGCAACTGCAACAGTCAACAGTTGAAGCCCAGTGGTTATGCAAAGCGCATCTCTTTTTCAGAACAAGTAGTGATAGATTTTCTTACATGTAACAACATTTTCATTATGAGCGACGAATCACACTTTCAACCACAACATACATTCTTCCTCACTCTCTTTAGTTTCACCAGATTTTAGTTTCCATGCTGAACTAGTAGCTCTAAAGGTACCCACCCACAGCAAAATGGTGTTTCGAGTTGGGACTTTTCTTCTTTGACCCACATTGAAACGTGTACTGAACCGCTACACAGGAATTTCCACTTTTAAAAACACTTCTACTACAAATACATGTTGCTCAGCTGTCCCACGGCTCCGTGGCTACTAAAAATGTCCACATGTTGGCTTTGTAACGCCCCTATTCCCACCACCCTACGCCAATCACTCACTTGACAGGGCGGCAAAGAAAACCGTCAGATCATTTTGCCGCTCCCTGTACTTTCAATACCAAGTACCTTGTCATGCATTTAAGATATTGCTCTAAACCTGTTTGTATTACTAAGCTGCAATGAGACACCTTTTTGCTTTTATCTGATTCTCTCTGCATCGAAACTTTTTTTTATACGTTGCAAAACTTTTTTACGATAAAATTCTTGCTTAAATTCATTTCTTTACAAGGACTATGGAATATGATTAAGTTATATGTTGTGGTATCAGTCAAATCATAAAACGTTTTTTTCATAAGTTTTGTTCTGATTTTTAGATTGAGATATTTTATTTGCTGATAATTTCCATAAAATATCTCATCGTAAGTTGTACAATGACTGTGATAAATTAAATCATACGGTTAAACATTCCTCCTTGTTGCATTTTTTTGGTGCTAAATATCTTTATTTCACCAGAACCACAATATTTTCAAAATACCACCACAACACGCCTCTAATTCAAGTACTATTAAATTAACGTAATTAAGTTTATTTCAGCTAGTAAGTAAAATACCCTCATGGTGTTTATGATTTTAGTCTACATTTTTCGGGTTGATTATTATAATCAGTCAGAAATTACAATCCTGGTAGTTCGCGTCCATTGTTCGTTTGTTTTTGTCCATCCACATTGTCTAAATTAGAGGATAAGATTCTAATTGTGTGTTTTACATTTGCCTATTTTGGCATTTATAAAAAGATAAATTAAAATAACTCAAAAGATAAGACCTCTCTACAAATAATACTTCATGTGAATAAACATTTGAAATGATATTTAACTGACTTAAAAAACTGTCCCATAAATTAAATGCAATCATCCTATATTTTAAGAACACTGGCTTAAGAAATTAATCCGTCTATAAACATATAGGGTATCCTTCTCACTATTCTATTTCAAAATACACCAGTCAATAATTATCAACAAGTGCGAGGATTAGACAACACAATCCTCTCCTTCTGTGCAACACTTAAGCAAATTTCATAACATTTATGCTTGTGTATTTCTTTGATACGTGGGAAACCAATAATATCGTAAAAGAAGACATGCAATGCATAAATATTGAATTATCATTGTTAAAAACATAGTCAGACTCTCCTAAATATTACTACCACGAGACTATAAACGCACGGCAACAAATTCATCATCGGCCTTTTGACGTTATTGACGGTGGCAATGGATCGCAAAATGTAACACTCATGAAAAGTTACTTGGAGATTACACGAAGTTAAATTCTCTACATTTTTATATGTTTGTGCACAAACTTTCTTCTTATAGTCAAGTCAAAGCTAGATAAAAGCAAAATTGAACCATAGGCCTACTCTTCAACATAACTCATGATTTGACAACGTAGGTCAATGATTCACTAGTGACATTGGAAAAGCTTGGAAAAAATTTGAATAGAGTAAACAGGATTTGAGTACTTACTTAATACAGAATTTATTCGCTTCCCAAAGTTTTTTAAAATTTCACTTCTCAACAACATATTTGACTTGCATAAGACGGTCTATGAAGACTGTGGGGGAGAGGCCTTGTACGGTATAAAAATTACCCACGATGCAGAAAATCTGCAAACCAAACGATTTTACAACCGCTTTGTTGATTTTTTATCAAAACAGGTGCACAAAGAAATTTAATTCACTACCCCAAACTAAGGAGTTCTTAGACTTGCTGCGATACACAAAAAATTAATGTGTTTTAGTTATTTTAAAGTCTGACAAGTAACCAAGACATCTTCCATAGCGTATAGTGAATCATACAAGCGTAGTCAAGAGTAATCTATTCACGGTTATTATCCATAAGGGTTTAATGGGAGACCGCTCGTACAGTTAGAATTTATTATACTAAATGGTTTGTTTTATAAAGCTGAACCAAACTATTTTTGAAATTTACCAGTATTCACCTCTAATTTTGGGGGTACTTGACCTGCCTCGCTATAACGGATTGGGTTGGTATGCTAACTGTTAATCCAATAATAATAATAATAATAATAATGTTAAGCAATAATAATGTAATAATGTTATGTACTCATTCACGATGAGTGTTGATTAAATAAGATGTCATTGCTCCTGTCTAATATAAGCTGTTCTTATATCCAGTTTTATGTTAAGTTTTATGTCAATAAGTTAAACACTCTAGATTACAAAGTGAACGTATTGCTAGAGTGATTTTGTTAAACGATTTGACTATGATTAATAGACAGTTTATGTTCGATACAATTTCCCTTTGTGAGTTTTTGTTGAATTTAATGTGTTGTGTATTTCATTTATTTTACTCATTAGTACTGTAGCCAATGTTTTACACAACAGTCGATTTTATTTGCTTGAGGTAACATGCAATAGCAATCAATGTTTCTTTCCGTTTTAATGTTTAAATATAGGCTATTGAAAAAAATATATAATAAGACATCTATGGCTGGAACGGGTCAAAGGGACATTGCAGTCATTACAATTATTTCCAAATATTTTACAATTGAAAACAATTATAAAACTCTCTTGATTGATCTGTCCTATATCTCTCTGAGGTTATTGGAATTTAGATGTAATAATACTTACATGGAATACTTACATAATCCTTAGAAGTTGTATTGCAGGGCAAGAATTTTGAGTTTGCTCTGCATTTAAAGATGATATGCCAAACTGCTGTGTGTAGCGGTGTAGGGTGATTCCGCATCATGGTTTAGGATGGCTTGGCTAAATAATTTTACTGCTTTTGACAATGTATTATGCCAACTGATAATAATAGGAAATAATAAAAGTGTCGATCTTAAATTAGATCTAGTAGCATGTTGACACTCAAATGGAATTAAGATCTTTCATGTCTTTTTTCACAAAGAGACAATGACCAGTAATGGCAAAGTATAGATATTTAACCGTCTTCAACCAATTCTCTCCCCTGGCACTAGCATTTTAATTAAATTCCATATTGATGGCCCCTGGATTACCATAAATGACTATAATATTTTGATATAATTACCTCGTCAAATAATCCAATGTTGTTGATGTGAGGTTATAAACCTCACACCGAGTCTGACGCTCCAGTCCGACTATCCCTGGCCCTGCTCCAGTCTACTCTACTACCTGCGCCGGGACCGTCCGCGTCGTGTGATAGGCCTACCTAAATATTCGTTTCGTGGTATTAATTTATTGTGTGCGTGTGATAGTAATGTCTTTTATGTATTTGTACCCTGACGATGCCGTATTAACGGTGAAACATGTAGGTTTTTAACCTTACATCAACAACATTAGATTACTTGACGAGGTAATTATACCACAATATTATAGCATTTTAATCATTAGATAAACATAGTCCATATCATCATTGACAATGAGTTTATATAAAAAATATATTTTTAGATGTTGTGGTATTGTCACTATCACAGCTTTTGCCAACCAGACAAACTTGACTGGAGGCAAAACCTATTCATGTCTTCAAGATTGGTGTTTTGTAAAGCTAATATTTCTACAAATTTTGATAAAGAAAATTCTACCCAATTTTCTATTATATATATATATATATATAAATATACAACATTTCTAAGGTATAGAAATTGAAGAATACGGTTCGCTTTTGTTGTAATCATTGGTTGAACTATAAGGTCAACTGGGTTCGTTAACCACGACAGTCCAGCAAACAAAATAACGTCAAAAGTATAATAATGAAATAAAATCCCTGAAGAAGATTTGCTTTTAAACAAGCTATAGGCATCAAGATTCATTTTAGTCCCCAAACATTTTCAAACCATCTTTGCAGAAAACAAGACTTACAATTTGGACAGACGAGCTTTAAACTGTTTAATAAATCATAATGCATTCCTAAAATTATGTTATGGAGTAAACAAGACCACTCAATCAGTATACTTCACGCAAGTATTTGTTTTTGGATGGGCCAACCTTATCCCAATTAGAGCTGGGATAAGGTTGGCCCATGCAAAAACAAAATTTTCCATATAATTTTGAGGTATACAAATATGTATATACACAGTGAATATTCTTTATTTGCTCGATGCCATCGCTACTAGGTACGTTTTATGTTGCAGAGATGATAGGAAATGGAGGAGGAGGAGGTCAGTGTAGCTATGATCGCCATATTGGCTGTGGGATCGCTCTCAATGCTGGCTCTACTTAGCTGCTACATCTGTGTGTTCCGACAATTGTGCTGTCAATCGCCCCCAACTTCCAAAAGACGGCGGCTGGACTCAAACTTTGGGAACGATGGTCTTCAGCTGGGCGAAACCACACAAAACGTAGAAATAAGCATGACTACAGCTACTGAACAAGAACAAGTCCGTGCGTGTACCTAAAGCGACATGGGTTGTTTAGGTGTTTCTATATGTTAAATATCAAACTAAACATGCAAATTGTAATGATTCTCACATTAAAAACCTAAATGAAGACATATTCTCATATGAAATGCTACAATGATGGAAAATAAATGTATATACAAGAGTTATTTTATATAAAAAAAACAAACAAACAAGACCAACAAAAACACAATAACATATATTTTAAATTATTAATTTGAAATCCAATGGTAGAAAAACGCACGCTTCTAACATCTAAAACTATTGGCATACGTCCAACAGTATATATATTCTATGTATTATTTATTTTACCGAGTTTGTGGCTTTGCGGGCCAAAACACGAGTGAAGTAAAATGTATACAAAATATAAATGTTTTTTTTTTTTTATTATAATCAAAATATAATTAAGTGTTGATCAAATTCAAGTTTTACTTTAAATATAACTCAAATATTCTGAAACTTGAAATACTTAAATTAAGCTACTCATAACATATAAATCAAATCGAACAGTGTATTATGTTTTATGTCTAAAATGTCAATTGTATGCAAATAACTACATAAAGATAAGCCATACACTATTCCATGTAAATGATTATGATTTAAAAATCGGGTTAAGAGGGTGTAAAGGATTGCTATTATGGAAACGGCTTTGATATACCTCTATCGTCTTGTGTGTTAAAGTGGGGAAGAGGCTTTGTACATCGTAAATAAAGATCTAGCTTTGAAGCCGTTTGAAGTAATATTACCTATAAAAGGTTATTGTAGAGTAATTTCATAACGCATATATCTTTATATAGGTTTGTTAACGATGTCAATATTTATATATTGCACCTCTAAATTTACTGTACGGTTCTGGTACTATTAAATGTTATTCTTTTGTTTATATCTGACCTGACTAGGGCGTATATAATGCTTTAGTGTTGGCAGCACACTTTATGGCAAGTGGAAAGTAATTTGGCAGGACTCCAAGTAATAATAAGACTCAAGGCCAAATTTGAATAAATGGTTTCTCATTAAACAATGAAGACTTCAAATAAACCCTTTAACCACATAGTTTTAAGGATATTGATGCGAATTTAGAATACTATATACAGAGTGATTGATAAAAATGTGCCAGCTGTTTTATTCGAAAACTATAAGAGATATAAAAATAAGTTAAATGGTAAGTGCCTTGGATTTTTTATTTTAAAAATTTTAGTCAAGTTGAAAAAAATATTTTAGCCGCCATTTTTCCAATATGGCCGTCAACTATGATTTTTTTATGGAACACCCTGTATTATATTATGCATTCCGGTAGAAAATGTAATTTTAAGACAATTTTACTGATTTTTTTTATTTTTGTAAGCTTAACCGTTTCAAATATAATAATGGTTTAAGTTTTGAAATTTCGGCATGAGAAAGAGTTTCGATAAAGGCCTAAGCAAGCATGCCCGGACCCGGAGCTGTTTAATTCGAAAACTATTCGAAATTTCACAACTTTAACCATTTTTATCTTTAAACCGGTTAGGTTTATGAAGAAAAACACTAGAGTAAAATTGTCTTAAAATTACATTTTCTACCGGAATACATCATAAAATACAGGGTGTTCTATAATAAAAATCAAAGTTGGTGGCCATATTAAAAAATAGCGGCTAAAATTTTTGTTGACTTGACTACAATTTTTCAAATAAAAAATTTAAGGCACTTAAGCTTTAACCTTTTTGATATATCTTATGGGTTTCGAATAAAATAGCTGGCACACTTATATCAATCTCTTTGTATATACAGGGCGTTTCACGGAAACCCAGACAAACTTTAGAAAATGGTTCCTTGGCTCAAAACTGGCAAAAAATTTCCTTTAAGCATATGTCCTAAACTCACTCGTTTTCTAGTAATACGTAAACATAGGTTTTTTTAGGTTTTTAGTGCCCCCCTTTTTAGTTTTAGGAACATTTTGCCCTCTAGGTTGAAAAATTGACAAGATATTTTGATAAAGATTGCATTGATAGATATAATATTAAATTTTAAAGAGATTTCATTACTATGTTGGGCAAACATGTTGGTTATGACTGATAAAAATAAGTTAAAAAATAAAATATTTTCTAAAAATCTAGATTTAAAATTATTTTTCTATTTTGACAGCTCTTCATGTAGTAACCATTTAAGCTTATAGCTTGCAACTTTACCAAAAGTTGTACAGTTTAACGGAGAATAAGGAAATGTAAATTTATGTATACCTTTTAATGGGATTTTTTTTGTCAAAATCAAAAATATAGTAAAATATTTAAAATTAATATAAATTAAGCGAAATAATCAAAATTGTATATTTAGCATCCTAATAAAACTTGGTATATTGGTTCTCCTAGTTGAGAAGTATTGCATAATGGCCTAAAATTTCCTTCTTTTTAATTTTTTATTATAGAAAACAAGCATACCCACTTTCCTATGTTAACCTTATGGGGAAAAATAAAATACGATTGCTCGCATATTTCTGAACACATCTTATTAAAACTTGGTATATCCCTTATTTTAGTTGAGTACTACATCATTATATCATAAAATCTCTAGTATTACATTTCTGTTGTACGAAACCTGCTTACTCCCATCCTTTAGGGGAAAAATTAGTTTTTCAAACTTTTTGTTTGTCTAATTAATTGAAGTTTTGACCTAAATTGATAAGTGTTTGTGATTATATAGATTAACAAATCTTAAAGAGATACCATTACTACTTTGTGCAGAAATATCGACTGCGGTAAAACAATCTTTTGAAAACCAATACCTTATCCGAAAAAAACTAGATAAATAATATGTTTTTATTTTAGTAGCCATTCATAATGTTACCTTTCTAGCGTTGATCTAGCGTATATTTTAGGCCATAAACATATAGTACTCAACTAAAAGAAGGAATATACCAAGTTTTTATAAGATGTGTTCAGAAATAATACACGAGCAATCGTATTTAATTTTTTCTCCATAAGTTCAACATAAGAAAGTGGGTTTACTTGTTTTCTATCATTAAAACTAAAAAAGGAAATTTAGGCCATTATGCAATACTTCTTAACTAGGAGAACCAATATACCAACTTTTATTAGGATGTGTTTAAAAATAAGCTAAATAAAACTATTTTGTTTATTTCACTCAATTTAAAAACTTTTTGATATTCTACAATATTTTAGATTTTGACAAAAATAATCTCGATAAAAGGTATATTGAAACATTTTCTATGATTTTATATTATGAAACAAATTCACATTTCCTTGTTCTCCGTTAAAAGTTGCAAGCCAAAAGCTTGAATGGTTACCACATGGTTACATGGTTACACAGCTGTAAAAATCGAAAAATAATTTTTAATCTTGATTTTTTCTAAAATATTTTATTTTAAAACCTATTTTTATCACTCATAACCAACATGTTTGCCCAAAATAGTGATGGAATATCTTTTAAATTTAATATTCTATCTATCAATGCAAGTTTTATCAAAATATCTTGTCAATTTTTTTATCTAGCGGTCAAAACGTTTAACAGATACACTAAAACTTAAAAAAAAAATGTTTACGTATAACTAGAAATCGAGTGAGTTTAGGGCCAATGTTTGAAGGACATTTTTCCAGTTTTGACCTCAGGAACCATTTCCCGAAGTTTTTCAGGGTTCCCGTGAAATACTCTGTATATATCCTACACATTGTACAGGGCAAGGCAAACGTATACTGTAGATACCCCAATTAACTCTTCAAAGGGTTACACCAAGACATCTAAGTTTGTCACACCAAAACATAGTATAAAAGTACACTTTGTAATGAGTTATAGTACGGTATGCAAATTTTACACGGCATCCCAAAACTATGTATTTTTTGTCAGCTCTAAAATTTGAAAAGTTAATCCCCACCTAGTGGCACGTCATTTTAAAGGATTTTACTACATAAGAACATTAGTGAAATCCAGAGGTCTCTACTTCAACCCAGTACAAAAAAGTGGTCATTTAAAATTTTAGTCAGCTTGAGAGAACCCACCTAAATGTATTTCAAGTGCACTTTCAAACTACCACAATGCCGTACTAAGTTGAAATAGAGGCCACTAGTTTTAATTGATATTCTTTTTTCACGGCCTTGATGCCATTGAGGATTTGCATTAAACCATTATAAGCTTCCACAAATAGCCTGTTTTGGGGCCTCGGGACGAATTGTCTGATAAATCGAAAAGTTTATTATTATGCCATATAAAGGCTTCCAGTGTTATGTATTACAGGTGTAACCAATTGAAATGGTAATAGGATATATTAATACTTTCCTACGCATGTATATATTATACTGTACGTTATAAATAATTAATTGCAACGTCCATGTATATTTTAAAATTTTCAATAGATGATACAGTTTATTTAAAACAAACAATAAATCAAAATCTAAGTAATTTCATTATTACGTTTTATGTATACTCATGGACACGTAATTGGTGTAAGGTGAGTAAGTATTACGTGTAATAGAAAGTACAATTGGTCTCTATCTCTATTATGAAAAAAATGTGACATTTTAAGGGAGCAGATTTATCTCTAGCGTTTTATTCGTGACAAATTCCGTTGTTCTTTATTTCCAAATTATTCTGAGGGTCCTGAAAATGTTATTATTTTCTTATAATCTTATCAAAACGTTAAAAATATTGTGCTAGCTGGTATCCTTTATTCGATTATGCATAAATAAATGCGTTAATAAGTGTAGTAATATCACTTGTAATGTAAATAAACAGACATTTTGTATCTGTGCATGTTGTAATAAATGTTAAGTAAAAATAAAACATTAATTTCATATGAAATAAAAACCATCTTTATTTGCCTATTTCACAAATTGATGTTAAACAACATTATAGCGCTTACTTGTGGTGTGCAGTTTTGACGGAAGAAGGAAATCATAGAACATGTACAATATCAGATAAATTATTACAAATCGCTCGATGGGTTAATATCGTTTTAGTGTTGCCTATAATTCGTCATTTTTATTTTCCAACATCCTCCATAAATAATGGGGTGTTTAAAATAGCCATCCCGTTTCAAATTGCAGTATCGGTTATTGAATACTCCAATCGTTTTTAAATAAATGTGAGGTTAAGAATTTTATTAAACCAACTTTAAAAATTATATGGAGAATCGTCATTCAATTTTGTACTTTTGAGTTATGTTTAACATTAAAACATTTACAAGAACCAGTTAAGCCATCGTACAGTTTTTTATATGTATTTTTTCTTCGAACTGTTCTATGAGTTTGGTTTTGAGTTATTCCATAACAGACCATGCGATTTGACTTCAGCAAAGAATCTGAATTTCAGAAAATAGTCATAAGGAACAGTTTATACAGTACACACTTATGTTACCATGTTAACAGTGATCATGCGATCACGGTAGTAGGCATGTGAACCCTAGAGCGACCAACGCTCTCCGGCTTTCTCTCACCCCAAAACTTGATTGATGGAAAATGGACATTCTTAAATTTTAATAATGATAAATAAATAAATGAATGAATTTTCCTTATAACAAAACCGTACACAATGATAATAATTATTGAGAAATTTTAATAATAGTAATAAATAATAATAAATGGTGTGTTACCGAAATGATTGTTTTATTTATACCAGACATGGGGCAGTCGAGAACATTAAAATAACAAATAAGTCATGAAGAATTGTTAATAAGTAATATTGCAGGGACTAGGACTTAGCGTATCATGGGACGTTGTACTGTTAATATAACAGCCCCCTTGAGTGTAAATTGCAGTTTGTCTAAACATGATTGGAAATTTAATCAAAATTGCATGATATACTTTAAGGCCACCGGGCTAGAAGAAAAAAAACTGAAGATGTTAAAGTTGCAATTATTGCTCGATATATATATGGTGAAGATACTGTTCACCTTTTCAATACATTTAACATATTTGAGTCTGAAGATAAATATTTTAAACCTGTGCTTAATGCTTTTGAGGAGTACACCAACCATAAGAAGAACATAGTAATAGAAATATTTAAGTTTAATACTAGAAATCAGCACAGTACGGAATCATTTTATAGTTTCGTTACTGACTTGTTAAATCCTATGAAAATGAAGCTCAGCAAGATAAAGTCTTTAGGGATTGAATATTTTAAGGGGTTTCAGTAAAAGCCTTCAAGGAAAGCTTTTGTAGTTTACAGACTTGTCATTGAGTAAAACTATAGAATATTGCAGAGCAGCCGAAACTGAAAAAAACGGGTAAAGTTTGTCCTACAAGGTATGAATAAGGAAGTGTATGCTGTATAACAAAAAGGCAATCCTTTATCTAACTAAGATAAAAAAGTCTTGTAGATGGCCTTGGCAGATCCGGACCGTTAAGTTTCAAGCCTAATTATAAAAATAAAAGGCCTACCAAGTTTCAAAATAGGTCTTCTACGCAATCTGATAATAGGCCTAATGTGTATAGCTGTAAAATGTGTAACGAATCTCTTGTTAAATTTAAGTTTCACGTCTATGGTAAAAATGTAACATTTATGGTAAAGTATATTTTTCAGTTGGATGTTTTTTCGTAATAAACATTCAGTTGCTGAGATAATTAATGATGTAGGTGCAAGGTTAAAATGCAAGGTTAAAAGAGGTTGGCTTGGGCCTGCCAACCTCTTAAAAAAAACTCTAGCTCAGTAAATGAGGCTAGCCCTAAGCCTAAAGTAGGCCTTGGTAAGTAATGGCTGTACCCGGTCTTTATTGAAGATAAAAATAGATACATCTAAAATAGACTGGTTTGGAGGTCAACATTATATTGATTGATGTGTTTAAGTGGGTAGTTAAACAATACAAAATTAAATCGACAACTATGATCTTGGAAGCGGAAGCATATGGTAGTTCTGGAATTAAAGTAGAAGTTTTTTTTTTTTTTCAAATGAGAAACTAAAGCACATAACGACTAGAGTAGGCACTATGGCAGAAACCCCAAGTGAAAAAGATTCCATGATAGTAATAGGGGGAACCAATGCCATTGATAAATCTTCACAACTGTTAACACTGCAACAAGCTATTTCTAAATTCCCAACTGCTTTCAAGGCTAACCTATCCGTTCTGTCAAACTTTGATCGGCATGATGTGAACCTCCAGTCCAAGTAGAGTCAAGCTAACGACCTTCTACAATCTTTAATTGCTGATCCAAGCAAAATTAAGGTAAAACAAGCTCCTTTCATTTGAAAGAGAAACTTAGCTACAAAATGCAAACCCGTCAGCGATTTGCTTCTTATCAAGGTAGGTAAGATCATGTTAGGCTCTATCCTGCGTAAATGGTCCTTCAATACTTTGCACCACCATAGGTTAAGAGGAATATGGTCAGTCTGGCCTATGAAACAGACCTTGAGGCATGTTTATATAAGAAGCTTGAACATCTGCTCCATCCTGAGCGAGACATTGTGAAAGCTACCTTATTATTATTCAGAGGTGTGCTGGCTCATGCGGAGGATCAACCATTGGATTGCCCAAGGGTCTCTGCTGTACCCCTGCAGTCCAACAACATGTCATACTGACTTGGGATGCCCCACACATCTATGTGACTACCACCAGAAGGTGGTACTCGACAATCCAATCCAAGTCCTGCTGGCAAAAGAAATAATAATTCCAAGCCAAAGTGAATGGGCATCACCAGTAGTGTTGGTGCCAAAGACGTCTTCTGATTAGAGTCTAAAATTCCAATTTTGCGTCGACTTCAGGAGTTTAAACTCCATAACCAATCCTGACGTTTACCTGCTGCCTAACAGCACATAAACACTAGACTAGCTTGGGGATTGCCAGGTTTTTATTGCCCTATATTTGAGGTGAGGATACCACCAGATGCCAGGGGAGGAAAGTCAGCCTAAAACTGTTTTTAATGTGCCTGGTGGCCATTATCAATATCAAAGCATTTGAGCTCCAGGCCAGCAACATTTCATCATTGATGTTTCTATTGTATTATCTTGTTGTATGTAAATCTTGTCCAATGTATTATTTTGTAAAATGGCGATTGCCGTCGGAATGAATAAATAAATAAATAAATCGCCTCAAGGATTCAATACTGATGGGCTTGAAGGCTGAGGATTGCCTTGTCTATTTTGATTAAGAAATTTTTATCATCAAAGACATGTCTTCTCACCTTGAAGCTATCCGGGATGTTTTTGTCAAATTGCGAAATGCAAACTTAACTCTTCAATTGAGTAAATGCAACTTTGTTGTCGATTACATTCAATATCTTAACCACATGATCACAAAAAAGATGAGTTTAACCAGATCCAACCAAAACGGAGGCAGTGATAAACTATCTTGTGCTAAAACTGGCAAAGGATGACTGGTAATTCTTTGGCCTGGCAGGCTACCACCACAGGTTTGTTGACAACTTTGCTGACATCGCACGACCTTTGTTTCAGCCAGCAAATCAAGGTCAAGAGTTTGTCTGGGTACCACTGAGTCTGAAAGCTTTTAAACTACTTTAATGCGAAGTTGGTTTCTGCAACAATATTGGTGTTAAACCATTTATATTGTCCACTGATGCTAGCACCTATGCGCTACGCACTCTTTCAGGAAATAGATGCTGCAAGACATCCGGTAGCACACTGCTACGGGACCTTGTTTCTGGCTGAGAAAAATTACTCCATTACCGAAATTGAGCTCCTCAGTTTGATTTGGAGTACTAAGTATTTCATATGCTACTTGTTGGGTTACCCCTTAAACTGGAAGCTAAAGCTTCGCTGTATCATCGCGATGTTGTCCCCTGGCGCTGCGATGTGGGGGGAAATGATTCTTACTTGCACCCATAGAGATATAATAACAACACTGCTTACACATACTCTCTAGACCAAGGACACGCCGTCCGAAACTGAATAATCCCGAGCTGTGGTTGCTTTGTTGTTTTTGTTTAACGCTTATGCGCACCTTAGTTTTCAGTGTACCGGTAGATTTGAACGACGTCAGTTTTACTTTGCTTGGATTGTGCAAAGTGGAAACAGGAAACGACAGAAAAGTGTAGTGATACAAGTATACAACAGTTGTTAGTTGTATTTATGCATTTTTGGGTGGTTTAGTTTCTGCAAAACATACTGAAGGTACGTTTCATACCGTATGTATTTCTTGATTTCGTGCTATTGCTATAATTAATTAAAAAATATTCAACTTGAATGCTAAGCTAACGAATGATTCTAAGACGAAATATAATCCTGCGTCGTAAACCATAAACTCGCCAACTTTGTTCAGATGTCCCATCGTCAGTTTCATTTATATGTCAAAAGAACAGTGTTATACTCAATAATATATATATCAATAACCTTTCTCTGTATTATTCATAATTTTATCATGGATCAGATAGGTACTCCAGACTTTATCCTGTTTTTGTGACTGGTATACACAATAAATAATCAAAGTAAATGTACAAACATAGTCTAAAGCCTATTTCTTAACAAATCCCTGTGTTTTTGTTGAATATGTTATGTATTTTTCATGATAGTATTTACAATAATCTAATTTTGATCGTTACCCATTATAAAGAAATATATTATTACAAAAAAAAGTACCTATACCTATATTTCCGGTTGCAATTCTGAACCCACCTTCAGTTTAACAACAAACTAAATACAATGATAATATTAATTTCGTTTGCATAAAATATGGAATATGTTTAAGAACTTAAATTACTTTAAAAATATGATAGTAGAAAAAATATACGGAGGGATGATATTTTCTTAAGTTAATCAATGTTTTGCTTTTGATTTTTTTTTTTTATTCCTCAATTCGGGGGCCTCAATAACAACGGAGGCGTGTCAGCTCCTCCAAAATACTCCGCATGAAGATATTTTGAGAAAAAAACTCAGAAATGCTATGAACTCCTGCAATCTACAAAGAATTAACTTAATACGGGAAAAAATATTGGTAATTTAGAGAAATGCTAAAATTTAATTTCTGTAACTGAAAGACACTTTTTTCACTCAGTTAGCGTTGAGGTTGGGAGAAAGAATTAAGATCCTTGAAAGACGGTGTTACTGATTTACAACCTCAAAGTTCCAATCGACAAAAACCAAGTAAATTTCACACAGAATTTGGGAAAGATACAGTTTGCGTGGATGAAACCCACGGACTTAACAATTATAATGTTAAATTGTACACGCGACACACCATTGCTGAATACAGAGAAGGATTACTTTGCGCGTTTATGTTTCCCTATTCCCTATTTTTAAAATCTTAAAAAAAACAACGGGTCCCATACAAACAAATGTCTTTATGTCCGATATGGAAGGGACCTTCTACTCCGCTTGGATAGAACCATGGGTCCATCAAATTTGAGATTGTATTGTACATGGCATGTGCTAAAAGCTCAAACTCAAACGAAATAAAGAAAAAAGGGAAAACTATTTCAAAATATTAAAAACATTATTGTATTCGTTAGATGTCCAAACCTTTCACCAAATCCGAATCATGAGCATAGAAACACTCCAAAATGACCTTGACACAAAAGAATATGCTGACTACTTTTCAGGGCAGTATACACATAATGAAAAATATAGAAGATATAGGGTATATTGTTACAATACCCAAGCTGACATAAATAGAAATATAAGTTTAGAAAACTTTCATAAAATTCTAAAATACTGTTACTTAAAAGGAAAAATGTGTGAAGGCTAGACTAAAAATAAGCCCAATTTTAGATTGTAATTACATATAAGTTGTATGATTACCTCATCAAGACGGAAAGAGGGAAGTTGATAAAAAAACTTTTATATCTAAGACTAGATCGCTTGATATTCCTGCTGATCATGTGATACAACAAGATGATAACAAATGGGAATGTTCTGTCCTCTGAAGGTACAAAACTGTACTCAGTTATAAAAGTACTAAAGTGCAGAAAGTCAAGACTGCAATTTTTGCACCGCAACACATGTTTTCATGAGTTTATGTGTACTTGCATTGACAATGCTATACAGAATAATATGTGCAAGCACATACATGAAGTTGCTGGTAGGTTCCCTGTTCCTGTAGAAGAACCTCCAAAATCCAACGATGAATCCTTGTCAGTGATTCACTTTGAGTACAATATTCAAGATAAACTAAGTATAAAAGAAGCATTAGTCACAGAAATATAAACGCTAAATTTACATCCTTCGAGAAGAAATCCGAAATAAGAGAATGTTTCGAAACTATTTTCAACAAAATCACGACAAACGAGCCAATGATTTTGTAACCAAACGAATGAGAGAAATATTATCAGTGGTAGACGCCATGAAGGTTTCTGTCCTACGAATCCTACCAACCAAGGTACTTTGTGTTATACTGTACAGTACTTTTCTTTACTATATCAACAATATTATGTTTTGTACAATTAATGCAGTTGTAATTTTTAGGTTGGAACTTACAGTAATTGATATTTTGCAGCAACCTTTTCCTGTCAGATTTCCTTTTGAACAGATAAGGGTGGATTTCCGTAGTTAATTTGTCAAAACAGACATAGAGAATATATAATCGAAGTCAGGCTACGCCACTAAATAGGTAGAAGGATCGAATGCTACCCTCCTCGACAGCAGAGGAGACTGCTTATTCCCTGATGAGGAGAATAATCTGTCGGTTTGGATGCCTGAAAAATATTTTAATAGATCGTGGTTGAAACTTCTGATTCAATGTTGTATTGTGAACTGCTTCGGAGGCTCGGGATGGTACTATGTTCAATGACTTGTGACTAGTGCATTTTGAGAAACCAAAAATACAATATGAGGAGTTTGTGTCTTATTTGAATGGGAGGGATTGGTGGGGCTCTGGGAAGTTTAAAAAAATGCATGGAAACGTAGATGGGAGTTGGTTAGGAATTTAATTTTAAAAATTTTGAATCTTAAAAACTACCTATAGGTACTTTTTTAAACCCATTTTGAATGCCTTATATACTGTATGTAAAAAGACGATATAATTAAATATGTTTATGTGTGTTTAAAGTATACATATATGTGCATGTAAGCATACATGTGTATGTGTTTTTTACTTTAGGAACACATATCTCCAAAACTACAAAAGATATCTCCATAATTTTTTTTTGTTTTATTCCACTCTTCCAGGTGTACAATATAAACGGAGGGTTTTGTTGTGATGGATATATAAAAATTTTTGGGTAACTTAATAAACTTTTTAACCGCACATAAAAAAAAATCAAAATTCTGTAAAATATTTTTCAGAAATATTTTTTGAAACTTTCCGCTTATTTTGTAGAGGACAAAGAGATCAACCAATTAAAAAAAGTTTTATGAAGATATGTCTTCTAGGTTTTGAGATATGTGTTCCTAAAGATGAATAAAATATCATTGCGGAGATAGGCTGTCCGAACCCCCTTAAGGGAAACTTGCAAAGCTAAAAGACCAATAGAGTGTTTAACTTCTGGCAGGTGGGTCTTAACTGATTCTGGGATGGGCTGTTTAGGCCATTCATCCTCATCTTGAGAAAGCCACGATGGGCCATGCCACCATAAAGGATTTGTTAAGATCTTTTTAGGTAAGATACCTCTTGAACCACAGTCAGCAGGATTTTCAGCAGAGCAAACATATTTCCAATCAGATGGAGAACTAGTTTCTTGAATTTCAGTAACTCCATTGGCTACAAATGTTTTCAAAAGATGAGGAGACATTTTTATCCAAGATATTACAGTTAGAGAATCACACCAGCAATATATTTTTATGAGTTCAAAGTGATTACTTGAGGATGGTTATCACCATGATCTGTTTTAGAGCTGAGATACACAACTCCACAATAACCATTTTCTGAAACATCACAAAATCCATGAAGCTCACAGGAAGATGAAGAATTATCCAAGTAACGAGGCAATGATAGGTTTTCCAGTTCAGGAAGTTGAAGTACAAAATCTCTCCATGATTCTTGTAACGAAGGAGGCAATAGATCATCCCAACCTGTACCTAAAGTCCACAACTGTTGCATTATATGTTTAGCCCAAAATATAACAGGACTCACATAGCCTAGAGGGTCAAATATTTTTGACAGACAGGACAATACACCTCTTTTAGTAAAGGGTGAAGAATTTAAGGACTGTACATCAACATGAAACGTAAAAACATCTAGTTTCGATTCCCATTGGATGCCTAAAACCTTTATAGTCTCCTTATCATCACCATCAAAACGTAAGGGAACTTCTTGATGCTCAATAGGGATTTCTGAAAGAAAATCCGCTTTATTGCTTGACCACTTCCTAAGTTGGAAGCCACCACACTTTAGAATCTCAATCAGTTGATTTCTTATAACAATAGCAGAGTCAAGAGAATCAGAACCAGTTACGATATCATCAACATAGATATCATTAATCAAAACTTTTGCTGCTAATGGATATTTGTTTCCTTCGTCCAAAGCTAGCTGTTGCAGATTCGAATTGCCAAAAATAGAGCCGATGACACTCCATAAGTCACAGTGTTCAACATGTATGTTTGTAAGGGTTCAGAAGGAGTGTCACTCCAAACAATAGCTTGATACGATTGATGTCCACTATCAAGTAGGATCTGTCGATACATTTTGCATATATCTGCAGTAAAGGTGGCCAGATGCATTATAAAGTTCAAAATAACTTCTATGATGTTTTTTTTGGAGTTTCGGACCAATAAGCAGATTATCATTGAGTGATTTACCGTTTGAAGTCTTGGCTGATGCATTAAATACAACTCTCAGCTTAGTAGTAGAGCTAGTTTCTTTAAACACTGGATGATGTGGAAGATTAAAATTAATTTTGTCATCCTCACCATAAGGTACAAGTTCCATATGACCTAAATCGTTATATTCATGAATGAACTTAGAATACTCCTTTCTTAAGGATCCTTGTTTACATAGTTTACGTTCTAAGTTTCTGAAAGAAGAAGCAGCATACCCAAATGACTCTCCAATCTTAGGTTCTTCGTCTTTAAAAGGGAGTGGAACTATGTATCTTCCTTCTTGATTCCATTTTACAGCACTACAATAGGATCATCTCACATTTCTTCTTCAGGGTTAACTGATGCATGGACTGGAATTTCTTCTAATTCCCAAAATCGTCTAAGTTGATAATCTAAAGAATGTTGAATAGTTACAAAATTGGAAACACTAGATGAAACCTGCTCATATGGCTGTATTTTGCCGTTAAAATCGATTGGACCCATCAAAATATATCCGAAACTACTTTAGTAAGGAACGGGGTAACCTTTGGGAGCAGGCATCCACCCGCCATCTATTACCTCAGGGTACAAGTCTGCACCCAACAAAAATACAATTTTTCCTGGTACGTCAAAAGTAGGATCTGCAAGTTCTAAATGTTTGTATCTGTCTTTGATACATTTTGGAAGGGAGGTATAAGGCATTTGAGATGTAATTTTCTTCAGAATCACAGCATTAGTCTGAAGGCAAAATTCAGAATCAAAACGAGGTTTCAGAGTGCACGATACAACTCCTTTAATAGATTAAACAGTAGATTCTGCAATACCAGATACTTGTTCGTTGAATTTCTTTCGAGGAAGGCACAGGCGCTGACAACAATCTTCAGTTATAAAGGAAGTCTGAGATCCAGAATCAATCAAAGTTCTAACTGGTTGGAATTAACCTGATCTATCCTTTATATGAATTAAAGCAGTTCCTAACAAAACTTAAGAAGACCTAACACTGCTGCATGCATGCAAGGGACTTGACTTAAGTTTTTCAGCTGGTTGAATGGAATTTTCATTAGGGCCTACTTTATTATTCTGCCTTACCCTAACCTGAGCCTTGTTGGTTAGGCCAATATCATCATTATGTAGTAAACTGTTGTGTCTTGCTCCACATTTAAAACAGCTAGTTTTTGAGGTACACTCATTTAGTTTATGCGAGGTCCGTAAACAATTAAAATAAGCATTTTGTGTTTTAATCCTACGCTGAGCAGGAGTTTGTCGTCCAAAACGTTCGCATTTATAAATTGTGCGAGCTTCCTTGCAAAATAAGCACTTTACTGTATTGACATTAGATACACAGGCTCTTTGATGAAAATAAGGCTTATTATTAGTATATTGCGTAGGCTTATACGGTTTATTTGTGGAAACTTCTGTCACAAAAGTTTGAATAGTTTAAAGAGCTTTACACTGTTCATCTAGAAAACTCAAAATTGGTCAAAAGTAGGCAATTCAATATCAGGATGTTTAAGTTCAAAATCAGTGTGCATCTTATGATTGATTTTGCAAACAACACTATGAAGCAAGAGAAAGCTCCATTGCTCAACAGGTAGGCCTAGTGTTTTTAAGGCACTTGTATTTTCAGATAAGGTATCAATGAAGTTTCTCAAAGCCTTTGGAGATTTTGAAGTTACTGAAGATATGTTTTGTATTTCATCCAAGTAACATGTAGCAAGTTTACGCTTATTTTGGAATCTAGATGCAAAACTTTGCCAAGTAATGGTACAATTGACATCAGTTATGGGGAGATTCTTTGCTAACCTCAATGCAGCATTTGTACATGAGCCAATAAGGTACATGAACCGTTCAATGTTTGACAATGATTTATTTTCTTGCTCTAGTTGCCTAAATAAATTATAAAAGGTGGGCCATTCTTTGAAATTGCCAGAAAATTTAGGCAAACTAATTGTAGGTAACTTTGCTTGGCTTTGTAAGGACAAATGGTTAGTTTCAGATCTAGAACTAGGTGGTTGTACTTGTTCAATTTCGGGAGGGACAATCTTTGACATAACAGTTAAAATGTAGTAATATTTGTCACTAACACTGTCAGAAAGCTCTTCTACTTCACTATAATCTGATTCATCTAATTGACTTTTCAAAGCAATTATTTCTGATTGGAGTGTGTTAAATTCCTCAAATAACTCATGAATGGATGTACTACGAATTTTAAATGATTCACAATCTTCAGACTCGGTGGTTATTCCTAAGCTTAAGCCTAGGCTATGAACTTTGTCTATTTTCTTTAAAGCACAATTTCTACGAAACTGGACCGCATCAAGTTAGCGTTTAAGTTTCTTAACTACTTCATCCGTCATGTTACTAGAAGTGGGTTAGAAGAAACTAGCTTGAATTGTTGTAGTCTAACAATGGGACCAATTGTGGCTGTACATACAAGGTAAAGTAATTGAAAAGGGTCAAAAGAGCAAAAAATAAATAAGAGATGTAAATTCAGGTCCAATATCCCAAAGCTTAGACCGTGATTATGTAACTTGTTGATTCCTGGATGGGAAAACAGCACAATGTGAATCTGTTGATTCCTTGGTGGAAAACAGTAATCTTCAAACTGTAGAAATTGATAAAAATGGACAATAGATGCTGTGCACAATTAATGTGGCTGCGAAGGACCATAATGTTTTTGATAAGTTGATGAAATGAAGTTTTGTTGAAAGTTATAACTTAAACATTCACTCACTTCATTTATGTTCTTTATTTTTACATTATAATGCTTGTACTATTGTTTTTTTTTTTTTTATAACATATGTTTCTGTTTCTTATTTACAGTATAATATGAAAGTGCATTAGGGTTGATAATATATAGGTATGGATTGGGCCTTAACATATACAGTCACGCGACGTGGTGAGCTGGTTAACAAATTAGTAGTGGGATATGGGAAATTATGTCCACCATAAAGACTTGTAATTTGTCTCGCTGTTGTTGCATACTGAATAGCTGACCTGACTGGACACCTGGTTTAAGTTTTTGGGACTGCCGTAAGTAATAAAAGGGAGCGTGAGTCTGACTTAGACATTTTCAAAATTTAATCCAAATAAGATTTCTAGAATCTGCAGTGTGTCCTTACGTCAGTGTTAGTTGATGAGTGTTAGTTTCTCACTGTGGATCTTAATATCGGCAATCAACATGAACGCGTATCTTTTAAAGAAACCTGAGAATGTGTACGAATTGAAAATTCGCGGCCAGCCAACCGAAGGTATGGCGGAAGATTTAAGGAAGCGCCTCACAAAATGTTTTAAAAGCAATGTGGCACTCGACGAGGCGGTAATTGCCGGTTTATCAGTCGAGGATGAGCTCAAGGACTGTGAAGAATGACTGGGTTAGCTCTCTGCACTAGTCACTGATTATGAGGGAGACTATACAGACCCAGAGGGCCAACGAATACAAGCGAAGGTATGGCACAACTACTTAAGAGTTGGGCGTATACCGGTAGGGGCGACGAATGATGAAGACCTGACGACCAAATACGAGACATTGTCATAAGCCTGTAAAACGCAAACAGAAACGACCAAGGCCACCGTTCTCAGGACTAGCTCAGAGAACCAAACAAAACGCGCTGACCCACCAACGGCCGGGATGCAACGCCTAAATCTCTAACCCGTGAGCCAACCTCTTCGGCAGGTTCTTCCAGAAACATCTGCGAGTGTGGCATGTTATAGTAGATCTGAGCCTGTGTATAAGTGGGGGCTAAGTTTCGACGGAAGAACCCAGAGTGTGGGGGCGTTCTTACAACGCGTAGAAGAATTACGACGAGCAAGAGGCGTCACTCCAAATGAGTTGTTCAATGCCGTAGTAGATCTATTCTCAGGGCCAGCCCTATTGTGGTACTGTTCCACAATAGGCCAGATAAATTCCTGGGAACAGTTGTGCAAGGATATGGAGGTTGTCTTCCAACCCCCAGACCATGACCTCCGGTTAAACCATGAGATTTTTATCAAAACCCAAGGGGAAGACGAGTCTATTGACCTCTTTATCGCCGTCATGGAAGGGCTGTATGGTCGTCTAGCTACGCCAACCCCAGAGGAAACGAGACTAAGGCAAATATACCATAACCTTACAACATACTTGCGAGATAGGTTGGCACTTTTTTACGTAAATTCTATAGAAGAGTTACGGCGGTTGGGTAGGAAGGTGGAAGCGGGTCGCTTTCACGCTACCCCAACAACGTTCGGAACTACTCATGGTCTTGACGTGCTGGAACCTTATCTAGCCCACACAAATGGGCGTAACATACACGTTGATAACACTGGGCGCGTGGCCCCTAACCGAAAGGTCTTCCAAACGTCGACTGCTGATGGAGTAACTTGCTATAGATGCCATAAAAGGGCCATCTGTCGCGAGAGTGCACAAATAGCAGCGGTTGAGAGCGGACATCGACAACATAATTCAGATGTTGGAGTTGTGGCCTACCGGGACATTTGAGGGCAGGCTGCCGGGCGGGTCAACGTCGGCGTTCCCCAAACAGGCCAGCGGGAAACGACAACGGGCCCAGTGGAGTCACCAACGCCAGGCCCCGTCAGTAAGAGAGCCAAATCTCTCTCAGGTGACGCAAACTAACTGCAGACAGCCTAAAAGAAAGGAAGTAAGAGTCATCCCCGAGGTAAAATCACTAGCTCAAGAACTAGTGGCGATAGGGCAGATAGACTGTTTGGAAGGTAAGGTGTTGATAGACACTGGCGCGCAGGCATCAATCATAAAGCGAGGTGGGTCTGTTGCCCCTATAGCCGAGCCGTATTCTGAAGGTGTACGGTCAGCAGGAAGTCTCTATTCTGCTAAAGCCTGGCGTACACGTGCCCGGAACATACGTGGTAAGCAACTTACCGAAGGGCTATTTAGCTGTTCTCGGCTGCGATATTTTAAAAGATGGTTCGGGCCGAATTGACATTAAGAATGGTCTGCTAAAGTTATTCGGGAAATATATATGGCTAAACCGGTTGACGAAAGGAGAAAGTGTCCTGATCCACGGTGGAGAGCGGGGACGCCTGACCACGAGGTGGAAACCACTCATAGCTCCAGTGTGATCACAGCACACAGTGCTGACTTTTTTCAGATTAGTTTGGCTGTGATTTTTTTTACAAGTTTCCCTCCAATTTTGCACCTGCTATAAAGAAAAGCTGCTCCATGCATAGGTAAGTTTTAAACTGTTGCCAAATGGTTAATTATTGATTATATTTAACTAAGGTTGGTTAGTTTTGATGCTTGAAAGATGCACTTTCTTTCTAGATTATTGGTTATTAATAGAAACATAATATTTAACTTTTTAGGTTAATCGATGAATTACTGGTCAGTAAAATTAATGGGTAGTCAGTAATTGATCAAATCGATCAATTATTGAATATTCATTCATAGCCAGTAATTTATCACCTAAGCGTATGTTGTAATTATCTTGTTTCTACCTTAACTACCCAACTACCTACTTCCTACTTACCTGTACTAGGCCTCAGCTTACCCCTTTTTCCTCACATTTTTCCGGGGTTTTTAGGCATGGCGTCAAATAAGAGAAAATCAAGGCTTATCAATGATGAGGAAGAACCAGATGATCCCTTCCCAGTAGGAGAGTTGCCAAAATCGTACCGTCTCCTAAATCGTACCACCTCGATTTTATAACAAAATAGAGTGACTACGGCGCTCGTGCGGCGTAAACAGCAACTACTTGTTAGTGGCAATATCGAGACAAAATTTGGCGCGTGCCCTGTAACTCACTCAGATTTTATAACAGTTTTTGTGTTTTGGATCAACTCCATAGTGTTTTTGAAGGTTTTTCGTAAGCACATGAGGACTGCCAAGGTACGTAATAATAAGAATATGTATTATTTTCTGAATCTAGCATTAATACAGAGTGTTTTGATCGGTCAGTTTGTGCCTGAAAGTGTGTATGAGGTTAGAAATAAGGTTATGTTTGCTGCGAGTCCCAGTTGCCTAAATCGTACCTCTGATGGTTTCTCAAATCGTACCGGTACGATTTGGGAGCATCATACTTTTAATTCAATGTTCCATACTTTCATTTGGTGTTTATAATTAATGTTCAATTGATGAAATTAATTGCCTCATGGAACAAACATAGTAGCTATTGATTATTGTGTTTCAGAATGGCAAAAAGAAAGTATGGAGCGTGGGATGAAGAGGATATGGAAAGGGCCATAGCTGCTTATAGAAACGGAGACATGGGACTTAATGCATGTTGTAGGCAGTACGGAATACCAAAACCAACCCTCAAGCGTCACTTAGACGGTAAAAATGTTAAGGCTAATGAAGGTGTAAAAACAATGGGACGTCACACTACATTGCCACCTGACGTAGAACAACAGCTGGTCGACCATATAAAAAAAATGGAAGCGTGTCTGTTTGGGCTAACGATTTCAGACGTGCGTAGGCTTGCATTTCAAATTGCTCAAAGAAATGGCATACTCCACGTATTTAATGAGGAGAAACAAATTGCTGGTAAGAAGTGGTACTACAACTTCATGAAACGTCATAAAGATATTGCACTTCGTGAGCCTCAGGCAACATCCTTAGCTAGAGCACAAGGGTTTTCTAGAAGCAACGTCAATGCGTTTTTTGAAATTTAAAAAAATACAATTGATGAAAATCAAATTGATGCTACTCGAATTTTTAACGTTGACGAGACGGGTGTAAGTACCGTACAAAACAAATGTCAAAAGGTGGTAGCCGAAAAGGGGAAGCGTGCTGTGGGGTCGATATCGAATGGTGAGCGAGGAGTAAACACTACAGTCGTGTGCTGCTCAAGTGCAGCAGGCATGTACGTTCCCCCCCTAATCATTTTCAAGAGAATGAGGATGGCAAATGAATTGAAGGTTGGCGCTCCGCCGGGAAGTTTAGTGGACGTATCGGAGAGCGGGTGGATTACTTCGGAGCTTTTTGTAAAGTGGCTTCAAAATTTTGTTGATATTGTAAAGCCAACCAAAGAGAAAAAGGTTCTCTTACTCCTTGATGGCCATTCGACGCATTCGAAGAACTTGGAGGCATTGGAAATTGCTCGAGATGCTGGTGTAATTATGCTGCAACTACCAGCACACACTACACACCGACTGCAGCCATTAGACAGGGTATTTTTTAAGCCTTTCAAAGGATACTTCACCCAATCTGCAGAAAAATGGCTGCGAACTAATGCTGGATTAAAAGTCACACAATTCCAGATTTCTCAGTTAGTGAATGAAGCATATGGCAAAGCTGCAACAATCGAGAATTCTTCTAATGGGTTAAAGTGTAGTGGTGTATGGCCCGTTGACTCTTCAGTCTTTAAAGATTCAGACTTTTTGCCGGCAGAAACATTGGACCAAGAAGAGAAAGGCTTGTATGAAGATCAACTTCTCGATGTAACCTCACCTAACAGTTCAACCAACTTAGACCTAACAACAAACCTAGATGTGTCGATTGAAATGATTTGTCCAATTCCCAAACCAACTAAAAAAAGGAAACTTTCTAATCTGAAGCCTACAAATAAGCAAACGTCAGCTATTCTAACCAGTAGCCCTTACAAAAAGCAACTGGAACTGTCTCGGGAACTGAAACTGGCAAAGGAAAAGGTGAAAGAGCTACAGCTGAAAATCGGGCCTTTAACTAAAAACTCTACGGATGTGTCACTTAACCGAGCTAGCCTAACTAAGAAGTCAAAGAAATCGATTACCAAGAAACCTAAGGCATTGGGCGTTGGTCTCCTAAACCAAGCTGGGACTTCAGCGGCGAGTGATGTCACTGTCGACATGAATCCTGAAGATTGGTATTGCGCAGTTTGTGAAGAAAGTATAATAGAGGACATGGTGCAGTGCTTGATTTGCAAGAAATGGGTCCATGAAAGCTGTGCCGGATTAAAGGCTAAGATAAAGAAATATGTGTGTTCAATTTGCAGTAGTTAGGCTAATAAAATACAAGCCAAAAGTTAAAAATTAATTTTTACATGTAAACATATTTTCTTTTTTATTAAAATAGAGTGATTGTGTTAATAGATTATCTTCTTAATAAAAGTCTATTCATAAAAAGTTGTTTAATAAAATTTTTTGTCAACTAACTTCAGAAAATATTCCAAATGGTATCCCAAATATGTATATTGCCTTTGAATTGTGTAAAAACGTTGTGTTAATAAATAGTTTTTTTTTAGTTACTCATGCTAATTTATTTTTATCAACTTATTGTCAACTTTACCAGGGTGGTACGATTTAGGATATATGAGGTACGATTTAGGAAACCGGTTGCTTAAATTGTACCGATTGCATAACTTTACAAAAGCTGTTTTAACTTAGCCAAATATCATAATATTATTTATTAAAAATTAGTTTTACTTGGCTAAATAACCAATACTTTTCAGGGGAATGTTATTTTGGCTAAGTGTTTAATGGTAGAGTATATAAAAAATAAAACGTAAAAAGTGGTACGATTTAGGCAACCTTCCGTCTACTGCCGAAGAAGAGACCAAAGTTCAAATACTCAGAAGAAAATATGCAATCTGCCCTGAAGGCTGTGCGAGAAGGCAAAATGAACAGCCGCAAGGCTTCCCGTGAGTATGGTGTGCCATTTTCTACCCTCCAATACAAAGTGAAGGGAAAAACACCCGAAATTAGAAAAATGGGACCTCCCACTATTTTGTCAACTGAAGAAGAGAAATTACTTTCTAGGTACATAGTAGCTAATGCCAAAAAAGGATTTCCCCTGAATAAAAGAACACTAATAGAAACGGTACAAAATAGTGTCACCGAAGACAGCAGACCCAACCCGTTTGCAAACAATAAACCGGGATACTCATGGATAAGTGCGTTTCTGAAAAGGCATCCAGGTCTTACTCAATGCCACGCAGAAACAATAAATAGGGGTAGGGCTCAGATTGCCGAAGCAAAGTTACGAGGCTGGGCCCAAGAGTTAAAAGACTTTTTAAAGGTAGAAAACGCTGAAGATATTTTAAGTTAACCAGAAAGAATTTTCAACCTCGACGAATCAGGTTTTAGAACAAATCCTGAATCGGGATTAGTCTTGGGGCCGGTAAATTACAAAAACTTTTACGTAGTTAAAGATGGCTCCGAGAAAGAAAGTATCACAACTTTGGTCACAGTTAATGCGGCAGGGGAAATGCTCCCACCTATGATAGTATTTCCGTATGTTAGAATACCAATGGACATAGCCAGAAACTGCAACCCTGAATGGGCACTCGGTAGGTTCCCATCAGGGTGGATGACCGGACAAACATTTTTTTGTTTCATTGGCAACACGTTTATTCCGTGGATAAAGTCACACAAGATAAAGTTGCCTGGACTCATAGATGGGCACAAAAGCCACTTGACATTGAATGCGTGCCGATTATGTCAAGCCAACGGCATTATTCTCTATGTGCTCCTACCCAATGCAACACATATTATACAGCCGTAAGACGTATCTGTCTTTAGGTCTCTAAAGGCAGGATGGACTATTGTTGTGGAAGACTGGAAGAGAGTGCCCAAGAAATGTTTAAACTTTGGAAAAGGCTCAGAAAAAGATATATTGATTTGACAAGTGATAAAGAAAGCACTACTGAAGAAAAAGAACAAGAAAACCAAGAGAAACGTGAAGAAAACAGAAAAGACAAAAACAAAGAGGGAATTAAAGAAAGTGATCAAGATAACAAAGAAAAAGAAGGAGATAGAGGAAGTCACCAAGACGAGAACAATAAAATTCAGAAAACAATCAAGATAAAAACACAGAAGAAACTGAAGAAAGCATTGAAGAGACCATTAAAAAGAACAACGAAGAAAGAAGAATAGAAGATGAGAGTTTGACTGCTAAGATAGTCGTCACACCACAAAAGATTCCGCAGTGTAAACCACACAACATAAGCCCTGCTTTTTTTGGGAAATGTTGTGTGGCCTTTCTCGATCTACGAGCAGAATATCACCAGATTCAAATGGACGAAGATAGCAGGGAAAAGATTGCGTTCAATGTACCTGGTGGGCATTATGAGTACCGACGCATGCCATTTGGCTTGAGTACAGCGCCCGCGACCTTCCAACGTCTCATGGACTCCGTTCTTATTGGACTTAAAGGTGAAAAGTGCCTGGTTTACTTAGATGACATCATATTGTTCTCTAAGGACCTACCATCCCATCTGGAGGCATTGAGGGAAGTGTTGCAGAAACTACAAGGGGTCAATCTTGAGCTAAGATAATAAGCTCAATAGTGCCATGGTAACTTTAGACTTCGCCCAAGCTTTTGACTCTGTTGACTTCGAGCTACTAAGAGCCAAATTAAAGTATTATAAGTTTGACCAAACAGCCCAAAATTGGTTTCAATCTTACCTTGAAAACGGAATGCAGGTAACGAAGGTGGATGGAGTTACCTCTAAAGCCCTTCCAAAAAACATGTGGGGAGTGCCTCAAGGAAGTGAGCTTGGGCCTCTTTTGTTTATCCTGTATACTGCTGACATGAATGAAACATTGTCCCACTGTTCACTCTTTTCGTATGCCGACGATTCACAGCTACTCTTGTCATTCAAAGATTCAGAGAGTTTGCAGGCAGAACAGGCAATAAATGCTGATTTGACAAATATTTATCAGTGGTCAAAAAATCATTGTCTTAGGTTAAATACTGAGAAGTGTTCAGCAATACGTTTCAGCAATTGCTTGAGAAACACTCTTTTAAGCCACCAAAATAATGTAAATATACTTTTGGAAAATGATTTATTGAGGGTTACTGAGGCTGTTAAAGTCCTTGGGCCTACGATTGATACAGAATTAAAATGTCCAAAGCAAGTAAAACAATCGTACAAAGGGTCATATCTTTACTCAGGGTGTTAAATAGATTTAGGCATATATTAGCTGAGAATGTAAAATTACAAATGGTTAGATCTCTGGTAATGCCAATAATAAATTATGCTTTGCCTGTCTTTGGGTTGTCTTTGTCAGCTGAAAATTTGAATATCTTGGACCGCTTGCAAAATAATGCTCTAAGATTTGTATATGATCTAAAAAAAATTTGATCACATATCACATACGAGAAAGGAAAGTGAAATGTTACCAGTGCAGGTTGTCTGCGTCCTTGAAACTGTTGCCATTGTACATAAAGTAGTCAAAACCAACAGAGCCTCCTACCTCAAAGATAAACTAACTACTCGAAAAGAAGTACGAGATAGGTGCACAAGACAGGATAGCCTACTGCATTTGCCTCGTGTAAACTTTGAATGTAGTAAGAAGTTTTCTTTTTTCGGCCCTCAGGAATACAATTCCTTACCTGAAAGAATTAAAAATTTAAGTTATAAGTCTTTCAGACAAGAAACAAAAACACTGTATTCGTAAATAAATATAGTCTAGTTGTATTAGTTTTAGTTAAATTATTTGGTCTCTTTTATTATTGTATTGCAGACTTTGTACCTGACTTAAAAAGCAGTGTATTTTTGTACTGAAAACCGCTTCAAATAGAAGCCGTTTCTATTCTATTCTATTCTATTCTAATCTCAGTGTACAACTGAGTAAATGTAATTTCGTAGTGCAAGAGGTAAATTACTTGGGACACGTGATCACTCAGAAGGGAGTAGAGCCTGACCCCGCTAAAGTAATAGCTGTTCGTGACTTCCTTGTTCCGAAAACGGTACGGGATGTGCGCTCCTTTCTAGGCTTAGCAGGGTACTATAGGCGTTTTATAGATGGATTTTCTACCATCGCCATGTCTTTGTTCGCTCTAACAAAGCAGGGATGCAAGTTTAACTGGGACACGGCTTGTCAAGAGGCGTTCGAAAGACTGAAGCAGGCGTTGATCTCTGCACCTGTTCTAGTTTACCCTGACTTCAGAAAACCGTTTATATTAGCTACCGACGCAAGTACTCATGGCGATACTTTCCAAATAAGCTACTTACTTTATTATACGTTACTTATAGCTTAAGATACTTTTTTATATAAGCTTGGTGGCTGTACTCTCTCAGATGATTGATGGCCAGGAACACTCGGTAGCATACTGCTCGAGAACGCTATTTCCAGCAAAAAAGAACTATTCCACTACCGAGCTTGAGCTCCTAAGCTTAGTGTGGAGTACAAAGTATTTTCGAAGTTACCTTTTAGGCCACCCTTTTAAGGTGATCACAGATCACGCTACCCTGAGATGGATGTTATCCTTAAAGGACCCCAGTAGTAGGTTGACAAGGTGGGCACTGTGGCTGGCGGAGTTCACTTATACCGTAGAACACAAGCCTAGAAAGAATCATTGCAACGCAGATGGTCTCAGTAGAGCCACGTGCGCTGTCGTTCGCAGGGACGAGTTCTCTATGATTGACTTAGCCACACTCTGAGAGCACCAAGAGAAGGGCCCACACTGTCAGGACCTCAAAAGGGCAAAGAACTTTTAAATGAGCCCAGAAAAGGTTTTGTACAGGGTACAGGGTGGGAAGAAATCCCTGGTTGTATCGGTCAGTCTGACCAGTGAGGTAATTCGCCTAAACCATGACCTACCCACAGCCGGTCATTCTGGTCCGTCTAAGACCCTGGGCCGGATAAAAGAAAAGTTCTGGTGGAGAGGAATGGAGAGAGACGTTCTCGAGTACGTCCGGACCTGTAAGAGCTGTAGTCAGCGGACTGACTATGGGAAGGCTAAGGCTCCTCTGGGAGACATCTTCAATGAACCGAAGATCCCGTTTGAAGTTATCGCGGCAGACCTAGTAGGACCTTTGCCCACCAGTAGCTCTTAGAACGTATATATACTAAGCGTGATATACTACATAAGTAGTACTACATTTCACACGGTATTGTGAGTTTGCCCCTCTACCTGACCAGACGGCCAAATGTGTCACGCGTGCCCTTGTTTTGCGAGTAATTACGAAGATTGCAGTACCCAAGTCCTTGATTACTGACCAGGGTGCTAACTTTACGTCGGATCTAATCAAGCAGCTCTGTAAATTCTTGCATGTGCGTAAGATACAGGTAGGTTGGAGCGAGTGCACGCCACTTCAGCGCGCATGCTCAGCCATTTTGTCCATCGTCATCAGACTGACTGGGACGACTACCTCCCCTACATAACGATGGTATACAACTCACAAGGCCATGAAGAAACGGGATTCTCCTCGTATGAGATGGTTTTCGGTAGGAAGATGGAAAGACCGTACGAAGCAGGCCCAACCATTACCGAAGACACCGACGCGTATAACGATCATGTAGAAACGTTACGGGAGAGACTGCAAGAGACGTTCTAAATAGCGGCAGAAAGGAAATCCATGGCCAGCAGAAAGAACGAACGTGCGTATAATAAAAGGGCGAAAGTAGTAAAATACAGCGAAGGACAACTGGACCTGTTACACGTACCAAGCATAGGGCGCCATCGTGTGTAAAAAGTTGTCGAATCTATGGAAGGGACCTTACAAGGTGTTGAAAGTGCTCTCCTCGGTTAACGTTGTTTTGAGGGTCAGGAACCGAGAAGTGACTGTACACGATAACAGAATAAAACCTTGCCTGAATCGCGGCCTTAAGCCCACTCAGCTGACAGTTGAACCAGAAGCAGTATCCGAGGAAGAGCAGGATGCTATCGACCCAAACGTGGTAGATAGTCAACCATCCTCTGCTCCGAACGATCAGCCTGAACCCTGTCGATTGCGTTGACGGCCCAATTACCTGCATGACTGCGTTGGATAGGTGCGGTGGGATCGTGTATCGGTGGGATCTCACTCTCAAGTTTTGCTAAGTCTGGGAGCGGTGAGCGGCTTCGAGCAGGGGATCTTCTTCGAAGGAGGCCAGGAAGACCTGCTGACTGACAGCCACTGGAGAATTGCACTGCAATATAACCTTACAGAAATTCAGGTACATGGCAGCAACCTAAGTGCCCTGGTATCAGAGGTAAAACAGTATCTAGATATATTCCATTATCAGTTGGTTCGAGAAAATGTAAGTATTCAATCTCCTATAATTTGCCTAGAGGAAAGTTTCAGATATGAATTCGCCACCCTACAATAAAAAATTAACGAGTATCTTTCAGAAGTGGAAGAGTTAGTAACTCTGCTCCCAAAGAGGCGAGCCAAACGCGGATTAGTAGATGCGGGGGGCATGCGTTAAAATATTTGTTTGGCACAATGGACAGTACAGACTTAAACGCTGCGAACAGTGAATTAAGTTACTTAAATAATCTTACTGTAAATTTAACCCACAACAGCTTGAAACAATATACCTTGCTTAGTAATGTTCAGGCAGAACTAGTCAATCACACTCGAACACTAAATTTAGTTATTTCTACCATAAAAGAATACCACATGTCAATGCATAACACATTATCTAGGCTTTTCAAAAGGGATCAGATGGTCCAGCATCAGCTTAAGGGCATATTTAGCTATCTAAAGTTAAGTTCTGCTATTTATGAAACTAATAGTACCGTAACAGAAGCCCTCCGAAAAATTGATCAGTTCCATCAGGCCTTAGAAGAACTGGGAGGTGGGAAAGTAAGTAGTAAGTTAATAACCCCCCCCCCCCCTGAGTTCTTGAACATTTTGCAAAGTGACGAAGCAGCAGTGCCGCCCCCGACTAAGTTACATTTGCCAGTAAGTTTAGAGAACATACATGAGTATTACGCGGTAGTAATTGTCCATAGTTATATGACTGAACTGTAGCGTGTCACCGTCCCTAAATTAAGTATAATATTTAGTAGCTTTTTTTTACTTTTGTATTTAAGTTAAGTTGTAACAGTTCCCTTAGTTCTTTTCGGCCTTTTAGGCTTATCTAACGGTAAATCACGTGATTTCAATGCAAGTGTAAGAACAAAGAACCGCATTGAAGTTACTTGATCCCGTATTAGAATAGGGAGGGGGCACGCGGACATTGTCATCTAGGTATTAATCGCGCTTCACCCATCATACTGTTCACATCATTTCTCAAAGTCTATATATACACGCACATTGTTCTATAATATTCAAATAAACCTTAAAATCAAGTTTTCAGCATCAAAACTCTTATTTTGTTTTCATCATCCCGAGTAATTATTTTATCATCTCATTTTATCTCCGTTGTATCATTAGGGCCTACTCTCCCTTAATTAGAGTAGTGGTGGCAGCGATACCTCCTATAGACCCTTGGACTTTACTCGCGACCGGTACAGAAAACTCTCTCAGAGTTGTGTTACAGCTTCCCCTAAAGAGTGATGAAAAACTGTATCAGGTTTTTGAAGCGTATACTTATCCAATCTACGACCGAGTCCTCCAAAAGTGGGCTCAGTGGGACATTTCTAAACAAATTTTACTTGTCAGCAAGGATAGGCTTCTATACTCTTTGTACGATTAATCTAAATTTTCGCGCGAATGCCACCACGGTCGACTCATTGTCTGCCCGTTGGAAGAGGCACTGGCTAGCATGGCCAAGAGGCCTTGTTTTTTGTCCGAGTTGTTTATGGGGCGTTTGTCACCCATGTGTAACCGAAAATTATTCACCGTATTGAGATCTCCCGTACTTGTCAAAACACCTAGCCATTGGGTTTATAGCACATCGGAACTGCATAAAGTAACGTTAAATTGTTACGAGGGGAACGGAAAGACTAATGTAACTTCGATGCAACTCTCGGGAGTTGGGATTATCTTGGGAGTATACAAGTGTGACCTAGTCACGGAATAATATAAGGTACCTGCCCGTATAAACGGCAGTAGTAGCTGGACGAAATCGATCAGTAATATCTTGCTCCCTGACTTCAGCGCAATAATGACGCCAGAGGAGAGGGACCTGGTAAACCGTGATGTAAACTCTACCCTGAAAGTCCTCGAAGGACTTGACAATGAGCTGGGCACCGTAAGTGTGAGGGAATATCCTCTGGAAGGGGCATTGTATCGCTTACGATCCCACCATGACTTGAGGGATAGTGTGTATAGTACTGCACTAGTGGTAGTGGCAGGAACTTGTATGTTAGTAGCCCTGATGCTGTTGTGCACCTGTTATAGGTTTCGAGACGTGATTGCCACTTGGAGCCGAGGCTCTCTGTTCCGTAGGAATGCGAGACTCGCCAGGGTGCCTGAGACGTTCTTGGAGAGGCGAGATGCAAACGACCTTGATGTGGAGTTAGTGACAGCTCCGAGGCCTGACTGTGACAGAGGGACTGCAGCCCTGGAGACGGCGGGGTACGGCACTCTAACTGGTACAGATCAACAGATGTAACCTGTCACATGGGACTGGCGAGTCCGGACGGGGAGGGGGCGGAAAACCCTAAAGCCCCGTTCTCACGACCCGTGACTTGCCAAGTCACAGACGGCCTTGATCTGCCGCTCGTCGAGTAACGCGTCGTGAGAACACTGCATCCGTTGCTTTTCGACCTAGCTCGAGGTGGCTCGACCGAGCCACGCGCCGCCACGAGCCGTTCCCGACTTTTGTCGGTAAACTCATGAAACATCAAAGGCGCGAGCTCGAGCAGACGCGAGCCTCGCATCGGCTTGTGTACCCGTTCTCACGGCCTGCCATTCGCCGAGCCGAGCGCATGTCGAACGCATGTCCTTTTGTACTGTGTTGTTGTTGAGTTTGGTTGGTGGTTTTTAACTAGTTAAAAATGGAGTGGACTAATGAAATAGTGATAGAGTTTTTGGATTTATACGAGCAGGAACCGATCATATGGAATCCCGTCAATGAAGAACATAAAGATAGGAACAAAGTGTATGATGCTTGGAAACGGATTCAATCAAATTTCTCGATGAATGCTCATTAAAGGAACTGAAAAAGAAAAAAGATAACCTAATGGCGACCTATAGGAAACTCTCTGCAAAGGTGAAAAAGACTAGCAAGACTGGAAGTGCGACATTTCAAGTTTACAAGCCAGAATGGTTCGCGTATGAAAAAATTGCCTCTTTCTTGAATGTAATTTACGTACCCAGAACAACCAAAGCAACTGAGACCGAGGTAAGTGTTAATTTATGTTTGTTTAATTCAATGTAACGTAACGTTATTCAACCTAACCTAATCGTTCAGGTGTCATGTCAGGGACTAACACCGGCAGGGCACACGGGAGAGAAAAGGACAGAGTCACGTGATGTATATAGTTCGACATATATTTAAAAAGAAACATATTCACATAAAAACATTTATTCAAAGATATTTATCTAACGGAAATATCTGTAATTTTAATTATATTATACATATTACAATTGACATTTTGTATGGACTCTACTTAAGTTTCGTAACATTTTCTCCTCTGTTAAATAGTTATGTTTTACTGCAAATTATGGTGTATTACAATACTTTTACAATACAACGGAGTTGCCGATACAACTTGTAATAGATTGAACTATTCAATTATATCATTGACCAAAACATATATGTAACAAATTGTTCACATGAATATTCACTTCTTTTACACTCCGTGTCACCAGGATCAATACCGCTAGTGTGTATGCTTGACATCCAGTCTTGAGTCTAGCAGTATTTGTCTTGCCAAGCTAACCTCCCACTTGTTGTGAAGTACTCAGCAAAGCACGCGCGAATAGCCTTGGCTACTGCCCCTGGTTTTCTAGGAGCCCCTTGTAATGGCAAGAAAGATGTCATTCCATCTTGGTCATTTCTCCAAGATCCTCCGGCAAATGTACCGTCTACTTCAACATCAAACGTACCTGGGGGAGTATACCGTGATCTTGAAACACTATTCTTCCTAAGGAAATTATGTAACAGTGCGCAAGTTAAAGTAACATTGGTTACTTTGTCTGGTTCTAAAGTCATGGGCTTTTTAAATACTCTGAAAACCGAACACATAATTCCGAACACGTTTTCAACAACACGTCGAGCACGACAATGACGGTAGTTGAAAACTCTGCCTGCACTTCCTTTCTCTAAGGTCCCAGGATATGGCTTCATCATGTTACGACTTAAGGCAAATGCTGAATCGCCTAAGAACACACAAGGCAAAACTTTATCTGATGATGGTAGTTTCCTATCGGATGGAAGATTAAGCCCTTAGGGTGCGTACACAAAGAACGCCGGTTGCCGGCGCCTCAAACCGGCCGCTGTAAGCGCGTCCCGGCTCGAGAAGAACTTAACATAGTTTCAAGTGTGCCCGTACACAGTAAACGCCGGTGCCGGCTCAACAAGCGCAACAAGCGCGAGCTGCCGGCGTCAACCGGCAAACAAGTATGAAGAGAACATTCTTATAAGCCGGTTCCGGCAACCGGCTCAGTCCGCGAGTGGTCTCTGTACTTTGCAGTTGGTGGGTGTCATAGCGCGATGGTTGATACAGATGATTTAATTTCCAAAGTTTATCAAAAGAAGACGATTTGGGATAAACGGGAGAAGTTGCACGCGAACAGAGTGTATGTAGATAAGTGTTGGATGGAGATAGCTACTGAATTCTCATGTATGTGTAGAACCGTTGTGGGTCACCTTTTAGTTGCGGAAACAAGTGATGGTATTCACCAAGTTTCTTCCTATGTCTATTAATAACATGAACACCGACTTTCCTCCTTTGCAATAGTTTTACATGAACACTCTCCGCCAAAAACACATCATCACCAGACGAAGACATCTTTGACACTGCTCAAAGTGAACTGACTTGTCGCGCTTGTTACCAGCTTTCTTTATGTACGGCTTCAAGCTTTTGCCGCGCTTATAAGCACGGGGAGCAAGCTGCCGGTTTGCCGGCGCCGGCAACCGGCGTTCTTTGTGTACGCACCCTAAACGCGGTAACCGGTTCATCAACGAAACTCGAACATTGCGTGCGCTACTGAACACTACTGTCTTCGGAGAGGCAGTGTGGACTTCTCTTCCTTATTTAATATTATAGTTATTATAGTTATTAACCCATGGTTAATAACTTCATTGTAATTGTTCATGTTTTCTTGTGTTAGTTTTATTTTGTCGTAATTTTATTTTGTGTTGTATTGTATTTCATTTTGTTTTATTGTTTAAAGTTTTCAGCTGTAAGTTGTTTCGCCTAGGGTGGAGGCTGGTAATGGAGTTTTATTTTGTTGAAAATAGTAAATAGAATATAATAGATAAATAAATATACAAAATTGACAAACACCTAGTTGATGAGATGTTGGGCAAGAACCAACACGAAGTCGAGCTGGGTGTACGAAGGGAGGTGCAACGGCCGTGCTCCTCTCTTGTGGCCACCTAGTGCGACTTAAATAGAAAATACTTTTTATTACGATTATTAAGCTCTAGATAAGTGAAGCTACTAGCTGAGGGGAATTGTCCGGAACTCCCTCCGCAAGGATACCGTACCAGACCTCCCACCCAAACGTCGACTGAGGTACTAGAGAATGTGTCTAGCTAAGTATATGGCGGAAGCGCAAGATTAACTGTCTCCAACAGTTTTGCACCTTCATAATATATTCATTTATGGGACCACTCGTTGTAATAGGTTAGTTAGGGATAGCAGTACCGCAGCCGGACCGTTGGCATAAATTGTGGTTTAATTCACATTGGTTGTATTTATGACGGTTTGACTGATATGTTAATAATAATTTTCAATTTATTGTATTGTTGTATTGTGCCAATTGTATGGGAATGTTAATTTCGGTGGTAATTTTTATTATAATACTTTGTCTTTTTGTTAATTATAAGGTTATGTATAGTTTTCTAGTACAGTATAGCGAGTCAGGAACACTTGCTGCATAAACAGGGGTGACTGAGCTCCGGTTGCCGGCCCCGAGTGAAACTCCGCTCTGCTTCTCACAGCGGACGAATAGCGTTCAAAATTAGAGACCTGCTTAATAGAGTCATTTTTATTTTGCAGACCAATCTATTAGCCTATGTACATGAGCAGCAAAGTTTTGTGGATGGGTGATTCTTGGACCTGCGCTATCTGTAAAGGGGATCGACCCCTATGTCTGCAGAGTTCTTAAGAATCATCGATGTTCTCTTCTATGATACTTTAGAATTTCAAAAAAAAGGGAGTTGAAATTGTTTATTGCTTTTGTTGTTGTTTTTGTTTTGTTGGTAATCGTTAGCATAACAAATGTTTCGTTTTATATATTTTTTTTATTGCCATTGGTTGATAATCTCGTTATCTGGGTGACAATTTTGGTAATCCTGTTAGATCCTAGTAGTCTCCAGGCTGAATTAGTAGGGTTTGTGGTATACCTAATGTATGAAATAGTAGAGTATATGTCTTATTCTCTTTAGTTGTTGTGAATTTTTAGTTTTTTTTTTTTGTAAATAAATTGGCCAGTAACTCCTTGTAATTTGTTGTGATTTGCGTTATTGTCGGCAACCAAGTGTAAAGGTGAAAGGGAGCGCTTGTAAGTACTTACTCAATTTTAATTAAAAATTTCATTTAATTGCTTTACCATTCCTGAAACCCTAAAACATATTTGGGTAATTCTGAGCAATTACTTGGTCAACCCCAATTTTTTTCATATTTTACTACGGTCATCAGGAGGTTCTCAGAAAGCAAGAAACATATAATTTAAGCCCCGCAAGGTTAAGATAGGTTAGGTTAGGTTAGGTTAAGTTAGGTTATTAATTAACCTAACCTAACGTAACGTAACGGTACTGTTACAATTGGCCTTAGAGATGTATTTGAGACTAAAAAAACATAATAAGTTAGGTTAGGTTAGGTTAAGTTAGGTTATTAATTAACTAAGTAATCGCCGGGAGGATTGTCGGAGGAACCACTAGCCATAGCCATAACGGTACTGTCACAACTGGCCTTCCGCGCGTCTCCCGCAAGCCACTGTTATCGCTTAAACTTTGAACCTTCTTATCGCTCGGCAACCTGTAATATGGCCTTGCGGGCCTTGAATTATATGTTTCTTGCTTTCTGAGAACCTCCTGATGACCGTAGTAAAGTATGAAAAAAATTGGGGTTGACCAAGTAATTGCTCAGAATTACCCATATTTGAGTTCATATTTCTCAAGCTTCCTGAACTTTGTAATTCAACCCATTATTTCCTGTTTTCAATACTCATCTCTGTAGCTATCATTCTTAATCATCATTTCCTGTTTACTGTACTTTCCCAATGATCAGACAGTCTGGGCTTGTTCCCAAAAGTAAGTGCAAGCTACGCATCCGTTTTCCTGTGACAGAGACAGAGAATATGCCAATAAACTTCTGGAAGCATCGACACGTGTGCAAATCACGTGGACTCACAGAAACCAATCAGCGGTAAGAAGACCCTGGCTGTATGACGTATCGCCATCCGATTGGCGGAGAGGTTCCGGCATCTTCACGACCCTCTAAATTATCTGCGGAAGTGACGGACAGTCTCCTAGAATTCGGCTTAACGTGAGTTAGTCTCCAGTCTCCAAAATCGTAAATGTTTCGTTGAAGTGTCGCGCGCGTGTGTTGTGTGTGAATGTGAAGTTTAGATCCCACGGCCTGTTGTCACTTTAGTGGCAGAAGTTAGGTTGTGTAACATCAAGTGAAATATGTATGTGCCAATTTAAATCCATTGTAATCATAATTTATTTTAATTCTAAATCTGCTTGCTCACTCACAAAATAATTAAAAGGGAATGTTTTAAACCTTTGTTTCTCTCTTCCTAGAGAGAGATTCTTCAAGTATAAACTTAGTTTTATTTTATTAGTTTTCCTTTAAATTTTTATTTTATTTTAACAACATATACTTTTATATTTCTAATTCATACTTTTCATTTATTATTTTATTTTTCCATGCACTCCATCTCCCTAGTTTTGATTTAAATCTTTTGATCTTGGGTTTAGTTCTTTCTTTTCAAATACCCTTTCTTTGCTGGTCTTCTGCCACTTATAATTATTGTATTTACAAAAGTTTGTTAGTTCAATTTGTACTCAATGTTTCTGTAATTGTTATTTGCTCTTAATTTCTTTATTACATTCCTCTTGTAACAGAATGCCAGTGTTTTACTGTTTCTGTACCTCAAACTTATGTCAAGCGAGTTCTATCAAATTAAATGAATTACCAATTCTACAAATAAAGCTTACATGGTGGAGGCGCTGGGTAGAAGCAGATATAATAGGCCCTCTTTGTGTTAATAGCAAATATAAGTACATACTCTGTGTTACTTGTGTTTCAACAAGAATGGCATTTGCATTTCCATTAATTTCCGAAGATACTCCGTCTGTAGCAAAGAGTTTATTAAAACTAATCCATACTTATGGAGTTTTTAACATCTTACAAACAGACAGAGGTACACCATTTACAGCACAAATAATTCATTGTTTGCATACAGCTTTAGGTATGTGCCAAATTTTCAGTTGTGCTTACTCCCCAAATGTTAATGGTTTAGTGGAAGCATTCAATAACACATTAATAAATATTTTATCACATTATGTCACTGGAAAATCCTTCAAAATGGTCAATCTACCTTCAACAAACAGTTTTTGTTTATAATAACACACCTCATAGTTGTCATAATTTTAAACCTAGCTACATATATTTTGGGTTTGAACCACAATTTCCAAGTGATGCACTATTAGTTTTACCTAATGCAAGGGATAGGGATTTTGTTGGGAATTTAAAAATCATTGAGGATGTACGAAAAACAGTGCCTAGCTTAATACAAAAAGAACAAAGTAAACAGAAACATTACGACGATTAAAACAGGAGGCATTTAAAATTTTTCACAGGAGACTTAGTATTAGTATGGTATCCTAAGAATCTAAGAGATAACAAAACTAAATTTTCTTATAAATATAAGGGACCATTTACTGTTCTGAGAAAGCTCACACCTGTTTCATATGAGATCGAGCTGTTTAAAAATGGTCAGTTAGTTAGAGATAATGTACACGTTCAAAGATTAAAATTGTACCACAGACGTGACCACATTGTTACACGATAACTAAAAATATATTTTTTCTTTAATGTTTATATAACGTTAGTAAGTTTAGGAGTGCTGATGTTAGACGAAACTGTATATCAGCATGCATATTTTATTCCTTGATTTAAAACGTACTTTAATTGTTTTCTCTCTTTCGAGCAGCTATTTTTAGCACAAAAGTTAACTTTTAACATTCTTAGCTCATAAACATTAGTTTAAATAAAATTAACAAAAATATTTCCTTGTCAGAAGTACAGCACGACAATCAAGATAGTTATCACACACGCACTAACGCACACTCACGAATAAAATCGATTCTAGAGACCTGTAAATACTTGTACATAAATGTGGCCACATTAGGTTAGAAAACATGTTAATTTAGAAAGACACATAAGCTTAGTAGATTAAACATGAAGAGATAAGGAGTTCTATGGACAATCGTAACAAACGTTACAGAACTCATAAGTGACTTTTATAATTTTATGGACATTTGTGTCATATAAGGAATCAATGTGATTCATTAATTCATATTACTACCGCTCGAATATGAGCCTAATATGTATATGTTATGTTCACAACTAAGGAAAAGAATTTTTCCCCTAAAAGAGAACGTATAACATTTAATTGAAATGGACAGAACATACGTTAGTCAGAAAACCTTAGCTCTGATATTAGCCTGATCACCTAATAATCATGACCAGTTTGAGTAACTGTCTTCTTTCACTAGACTGTATAGTACAATAACAGCCAATAAGGGTGACAAGTACAATTGAAAAACCACATAAATTTGTGTCAATATTATATAAACAAGTAAGATATAATACAATCGAATAAACAACTAGGTATTAATATACATTATACATATACATTATCCTGACTATGACCAACTACCAATATTAAGTCTCATGCAAACTAGAAGTCAATTATTTCATTACAACAAATATAAAACACCTAAGTGTTTGTGGTAACCACAAAAAAAAACTCTAGCTTATTTAAACATTGTATATAAGTAGTAAAGTATAACTTCTTGTAATAACAAAGTATTAAAAACAAAGTATAGGCAAACGTAGCTATCCCAAAACGTCATTATCATTAATGAGTGTAGTTATTAAATATAGATTTCAATTTAAACAAACAAGGAAATATTTTATCGTTATCATTCATGTGACTAAATATGCATTTATATTTGTAAACTTTTAAACCAAATAATTGTTAAAATAGACTTATAACAGGGCAAAAATGACCAGCAAAGAACTAACTGAGCAGCAGAACTTTCTTTACTTGTTTTGTCATCACAGCGCAAGCACTTCAGCCACTCGACCACTACCTCCATTACGCACTGACGTCACCAGAGCAGCTGATTCATTCCCCTTTGCTTCTTCAAGGTCAACCAACTCTCCACTACACAACCCGATCTACAAACACTCGTCAGCAGTTCTACCACCATGAGTCCACAACACCAGTTAGGAGTATTTACATTACTACTAACATGGATTTTCACCCTATCAAATGCAGATATACCTATACATATTGTATCAGGAGTCCATTTCACGGAAATACCAACCATCATACCATATCACTCGACTACTCAGCTTCTATATAAATTTCCCTATCATTCTAAATCTTCATTCAAACTACCTACCACTATAACCCAGAAAGCATCGTGTAAAAATTATCTGACTAATCCAAACTCCTATAGAATTACCTACTCCAATTACAAAATGAAATTAACACTATCCTCAATACCAATGAACTAAACCTTGACCAATCTTTCAAATTAAAATCCTTCAACACATCTTCTCGCTCCAAATGAGCAATAAACTTTATTGGAGATGCACTTTCCTGGTGCTGTAATACAGCAACAATGACTAATCTACAAGATCTATCAAGAATGAAGAACAAGTAGATGACAAGATGAACAATCTTTTAGACTTCGTGAAGGAAGAACATGCAGACCTCACTCTTGCAGAAGAAAAAATGAACAACTTTTCCAACAACATCGACCATGTCTTGAATCAACTACATAATTCTTTAAAAAAATACGAGAACAACCTAGAAGAAGAAATGAACCTAAAGCTGGGTTTTCCTAGACGCGGAGTCGGTCAGCGGAGAGCGGACAACGGAGAGCGGAATTGAAATTAACATGGCATTCCGCTCCGCTGCTAGGAAAACAGTAACATTAAATTGCCTAAGACCAGCTGAGTCCGCTCTCCGTTGTCCGCTCTCCGCTGGCCGACTCCGCGCCTAGGAAAACCCAGCTTTACTAGTAAAGCAATTGATAAAAGATTTTTCAAAACAATCTCGAAACTATGTCATACTTCTTTTTAGCTGCACATTACACTACACTACACTGACTCTCAGCATAAATACATCCCAGAAGAACTTCTAAACATCAACATTCTCGAAAATGGCCTTCAAAAACTTTCAACAAAACTTTCTTCTTCTAATCTTTCAATTGCATTCCCCATATCTAAATTGTTCAAAATATACAGCCTACCCATTTCGAAATGTTATTTCGAACAAGACAACATTATCCTGCAAATAAAAATTCCATTGATCCCATCAAATACAACTTACACAGGCTATTCTTACCTTCCCATCCCTCTTAAATGGGAAAACAACATATGCAAATTAGTACAGCATAACTTTATTGTCTTCAAATCCTCATCAAACTCTATTCTCATTGTGGACACAGAAAACAACCCCCATTGTAACCAGCAAACATCAAACTTGTGTTTAATACCACGTTACAGTTCCTACTCTTCTTCAGCATCAAAATGTGCCAAATATCTAATCAACGGCACAAATATTTCCGAACTAAAACATCACTGTAAATTTCACTGTACCCCTATACCTCAACACCCAATTGTAACTTAACTTAAAGTTAACAAATTTCTATTAACCAACTACAAAAGCAACCTTCACATAATGTGTGACAACAACCCGTTATCTACCCATTTACCAGAAATCAATTTTGGAAGCGTTGAAATTGAACTACCTTGTCATTGCAAACTGATTGACGGCCAAATAACTCTAATCTCTACTATTACCCCATGTGATTCAAGAGACTACTCTTCTCCCTCAATCTCCCATCTTGTGCCACTACCATGGACAAACTTAGATCATTAAAAAATAGGCCCATTTAATACTGAAATGACTGAATTTCTCAATATCACCAACTACTTACTACCATCATGGAACATTACAGTCCCAACCTTTTCTACCACCAAACTCGAAAAAGTTTCTCTCTTCAAGCACATCCATCTATCAAACACTTTATAAATATTGTTGATGACAGAAGAATAATGCTTTATGTACTTATAGCATGGTGCAGCATCCTGACAATTTTACTTATATTAGCTATTTACAAAATACATATACTCCCAAGCAAGCCAAACCTTGCCCAACTACCACCACAACTTCCACCTAGAATTCGAGCAGCACATTCAGAGCCATCTGTGCAATCTTCATTCTAGTTTCGGCTGAACGCCAAACACAGTTTGACGTTTTTAACAAGGGGAGTGTAACTACTTACTCAATTTTAATTAAAAATTTCATTTCATTGCTTTACCATTCCTGAAACCCTAAAACATATTTGAGTTCATATTTCTCAAGCTTCCTGAACTTTGTAATTCAACCCATTATTTCCTGTGTTCAATACTCAATCTCTGTAGCTGTCATTCTTAATCATCATTTCCTGTTTACTGTACTTTTCCAATGATCAGACAGTCTGGGCTTGTTCCCAAAAGTAAGTGCAAGCTACGCATCCGTTTTCCTGTGACAGAGACAGAGAATATGCCAATAAACTTCTGGAACCACATATTCCCGGAAACCCCAACCAAACCCTACCCACCCTATCTAACTGACAAACTGGAAAATGCTACCCAGACCCAAAACCGTAATAATAATAAGATTCAAGAAAACTACGCCCCAAAAACAAACCATCAAACCACAACAGACACCCCATCGGCTCTTCCCCCACAAGCTGTGCACAAAACAGAAGCATTAATAATAAGCGATTCACTACTTCGAGACACGGCAAATATTATTGAGAATGAATTTAAGGCAAAAATAACCTCTAAAATAATGCCAGGAGCTAAAGTGAGAGATTTTAGTAAATATGTTAAAGAAATTTATCAAGCCCTACCTAAAATCATAGTAAATATTGGCTCTAACAACATCTCAAATTCTAAAACCCCAAACCACGTAATGAGACCTATCTGGCTAACCATTGAAGCGGCAATGAAACGATATAAGGAAACAAAATGGTATGTGAACAATATCCCTTTCCGCTACGATGCAAACAATAACTTCATCTACCAAACAAATGAAGCTCTTAAATTTATGTGCAATAAACTCGGAGCCCATTTCATAGACATCACTACTGAATTAACAAGTGACTGCAGTGCTCGTGATGGAATATACCTAAACAGACGAGGAGCCTGGAAAGCTGCTAGAAAAATTTTGGAAGAGACCAATCTGCAACACTGCCTCACCCTGAAACAAGATGACACAAACCTGGCACGACCCGTACGTCCCGAAGACAGATAGCTGGAGAAGAGCCTACTAAACAAGACAAACATATCCCAGAGCAGTTTAATACCCTCAAAACATCTATAAAAAGCGGACTGGAAATTTTCTACATAAACATTGGAAGAAGCCTACAAAAAAGATAGATAAGCTAATTTTTGAAATGAATAAAATTAATCCCGACATTGTCATAATCACAGACCATGGACATAGGCAGGAACAACTAGAAAAAGTACACTTAGAGGGATACAAGCTTTTTGCAGAATTCTCCCGAAAAACACATTTATGGGGTGGTATAGCCATATATGTAAAAAACAACATAGCCTCAAAAGCAATTACTCCTATACCCACATCTGAACTTAGTCAATAATTAACAGCAGATATAGCAGTCATAGAACTTAAAAAGAAAAAACACAAAGCCTTGTAATAATAGGTCTCTATAGATCACCAAACCACAACCCGTATGAATTTTTTGATATTACCGACAGCTTTTTATAAAGTTTTTCAAGTAAAAGGAAAAACATAATCATCCTAGGAGATGTAAATTTCAAACTCCAAAACGAAAATGACAGTGAAGTAGTACAACTTAAGAATCTTCTAAAATCACACAAAATAAATTTGATAAAAACCGCCTATACAAGAATAACCCCTACTTCACAAAACCGCATAGATATCTGTGCAACCAACATTGAACCAAACTTTACACTAGCTAAAACTCATCAAAACACCATCTCCGATCATGAAATAATATCATGCTTAATCAAAAACTTCTCACCCCTCAAAACTGGGGCTCTGAAAAGAATGCTTAGGCCTATAACTACACAAAATCTTGACTTGCTCAAACAAAAGCTAGGAGAGGAAACCTGGGAAGACGTATTTAACACCCACTCTGTTGAAAACAAATATAACGCTTTTATCCAGACGATCAGAATGAACATGGATGAAATAATGCCAAAAACTTTGAGGAGTATTAAAACAAAATGCCCAAACCGATTCTGGGAGGAAAACCTAAAAAAACTTAAAGATATCCTAAACATAGCTCAAATAAATATAACTTAACCGGACTAGACGAAGTTAAAATACATACACCAACTTAAAGAAAATTTACGATAGTGAAATAAGAAAAAAAAATCAAATCACACTACAAATCGAATAAAAAACTCTGGCAACCAAATGACAAGCAAACCTGATGAAAATCATAGAACACTCTCTTTACAAATAGATAATACTCTCTCAGACGATCCAGTTTTGATTAGCAACACCCTCAATAACTACTTTATCTCTCAGGGAAAAAAATACTTTAGAAAACCAAAACGAACCTACTCTCAATCAACCGGCAACAAGCAAAAACACAGGAAACTATGAGTTATCAACCTTCAAACCAGTAACAACGGATGAACTAAAACAAATATTTTCTCAACTACCACCAAAAACATCCTCTGGATTTGTTGAAATCTCAAATAAAATCATCAAACATTGTCAACAAGAAATTGCTTTTCCTCTACTCCACATCATCAACTCTTCAATAGACCAAGCAATAGTACCGAACAGAATGAAATTGGCTACAGTCTACCCTAAACACAAGAAAGGCGACAACACTCGTATGGAAAACTACAGACCCATATCAGTATTACCAACACTATCCAAATACCTTGAGAAGATTATCTACTTTCGAATTATGGAACATTTAAATAAACTAGAAATACTCTCACAACAACAACACGGCTTCAGGAAGAATAAGTCCATCAACACCGCCCTCAACAAACTTTGCGAAACAATCACCTCCTGGGAAAACAAACAACATGCCTCTGCAATCTTTTTAGATTTGCAAAAAGCTTTTGACAGTTTGGACCAGAATATTCTAATAAATAAGTTAGAGCAATTAAATATTACAGGGAAAGCCCTAAATTGGATCAAAAACTATTTTGCGGACCAAAATCAACAAGTTGAAGTAATTCATTATAAAAACAACATCAAAACAAAAATTAAATCATCTACAAAACTCACCGAACGAGGAATCCCACAGGGCTCTGTCCTGGGACCTTTGTATTTCATCATCTATATAAACAACTACCCAGACTATATGTCAACAGATAAAACTTGCATAATGTTTGCTGATGATACGACTATTCTCTACCCAGTATCTACAATACCTAATAGTGAAACAGAAGAAACCTTACAACTAGCTTCAGAAGTATGTTCCTCACTGAACCTCAAGATAAATAAAACTAAAGCAGTCAATATAAACTTCTAAAAAAAAAAACAGACTAACCCTCAGACTACAAGCTCAACATCAATCACAACTGTATCAGAAACAAAATTCTTAGGAGTCTTTTTGGATGAAAACTTATCCTGGCAAAAGCATATTGAACATCTAGAAAATGTTGTCAGCGACATTTGCAATAAGAAGAATATGCTCTATAACAGACAAAAAAAACTGCAAAACTCGCATATTTTGCATTATTTGAAAGTCATTTAAGATTCGGCATCATAGCTTGGGGTTCTGCTGCAGACCATCTCATACAAAAACTGCTTACAATACAAAAGAGGGCCATAAGAACAATATAACAGCTTCAATATGACGAACATTGCAAACCATTCTTCATATCCAATGAAATCCTTACCCTACCATCCCTCTACATTCTGGAAACCATCAAATTTTTGAAACTCAACCCCCCAAAAGTCAGAAATGATTGCCACAAACTTAATTTAAGAAACTCAAAACTTGACTATAATGTTCAGCAACACAGACTTACCAAAACTAGTAACAATCCTCATATAATATTGTCAAAGTTATTTAATATGTTACCAGAGAATTTAAAACTAATCCATAAAGACAAAACTTTCTTGAAAAAACTAAAACAATATTTGCTAAACAAATCATACTACGACCTAAATGAATTTTACGTAGATCACAGCATCTACAATAGACTAAACCATTAAACTGCTCACAACCTACACTAATACAAATACACATATATACACAAACAAAAGAAGAATGACGATTCCCTGGTCTCAATGACTACGGTGAAGAGGACCTAGGTAAAGGTAAAGGAAGCATCGACACGTGTGAAAATCACGTGGACTCACAGAAACCAATCAGCTGTAAGAAAACCCTGGCTGTATGACGTATCGCCACCCGATTGGCGGAGAGGTTCCGGCATCTTCACGACCCTCTAAATTATCTGCGGAAGTGACGGACAGTCTCCTTGAAAACGGCTTAGCGTGAGTTAGTCTCCAATCTCCAAAATCGTAAATGTTTCGTTGAAGTGTCGCGCGCGTGTGTTGTGTGTGAATGTGAAGTTTAGATCCCACGGCCTGTTGTCACTTTAGTGGCAGAAGTTAGGTTGTGTAACATCAAGTGAAATATGTATGTGCCAATTTAAATCCATTGTAATCATAATTTATTTTAATTCTAAATCTGCTTGCTCACTCACAAAATAATTAAAAGGGAATGTTTTAAACCTTTGTTTCTCTCTTCCTAGAGAGAGATTCTTCAAGTATAAAGTTAGTTTTATTTTATTAGTTTTCCTTTAAATTTTTATTTCATTTTAACAACATATACTTTTATATTTCTAATTCATACTTTTCATTTATTATTTTATTTTTCCATGCACTCCATCTCCCTAGTCTTTTGATTTCAATGTTTTGATCTTGGGTTTAGTTCTTTCTTTTAAAATACCCTGTCTTTGCTGGTCTTTTCCCACTTATAATTATTGTATTTACAAAAGTTTGTTAGTTCAATTTGTACTCAATGTTTCTGTAATTGTTATTTGCTCTTAATTTCTTTATTACATTCCTCTTGTAACAGAATGCCAGTGTTTTACTGTTTCTGTACCTCAAGCTTATGTCAAGCGAGTTCTATCAAATTAAATGAATTACCAATTCTACAAATAAAGCTTACACGCTATTCAAGTCCGAAGATAGATTTTTCCGTTTTATTTTATTTATTTACCCTCCTGTCGCTCCCCTTAAGAACAATAATTAACTGAAAGATTCCAAATTCAACCCTATGGTTGGTGATGGTTGAGGTAATGACGGGATGGATAGGAGGAGAGACATGAGACTCATCTATAGTTGGCACACACACCCCTTGGGGTGTGAGGATTTCTCCAGAGACCGTCGTGCTGAGGCCAGCACGAACTAGTGGGTGGGGGAGTTAACGGCCTAGCCGTTTTTATTCCTAATAATTGAATTCTGACCGACTGCTCAGGAGATATGATAATTAAATAAGGAATTGGCAGGGTATAACTGCCATTTTAGCATAAATGGCCTGGTTTAATCACATTTTATTGGAATGTAGGAATACTAATCATATAATTTATTTTAGACTGAGCAACGAAATAGTTCGACATTCTCGCCATTGGATCAAGAGAGAAGATAAATAAGTTTCAAAAAAGCACACAGGTAGATAAGCTTTTATAATTTACTGGGGAATGTCCAAATAGCCGCGGTGGAACCGAGGTGTCAGCAAAATCAAAGGCAACAACAACAACAAAAACAACGCCTCAAAGATAACATTCCCCCTTCACCTGCGTCATCACCTTCCCTTTTAGTAAATACTTATGTAGGTGTAATTTTTAAGTTTTAAATCTACTACCTGTTCTGACCTAGAGAAGATACATATAATAAAAACTAATTACAAACTCTATTATCAAGGAGATATCTCAATTGTCCATATTGCTTATTTCTACTACATGGCAAAGTTGAATAACGTTAAAAAACAAATATTTACTCTGGGTAAAAGTAAACAAACTATAAATAGCAAAAGCTGAAGAACCTTAAATATTTTAATTATTATGGTTTATTAATTGAGGTGATTGGCTTACAGGTTTTTAATAAGTAAACGATTCTTACATGAAACTACGCATTTATAATTCATAGGAGTTCTATGGCGTTGTTTCGGAATCAATGAGGATTTTTGAGGAAGAGACCAGGAGGAGGCGCACGAGGTCTGATCAGATATGGAGCGTCTGCCAGCTCTGTACTAGACGAATGATTCCGGCTGCCAAGAGGAATGTTTTATCGGATCTCTTACCCTCTGAGAACTATTTTGTCAAAGAATTACGAGGTTAGTGTACATTTAAGATCGTGTATCTAACTTTTTAAAGCACCGGTCATATGGGATGAGTTGTTCGAACATATTTGTGTCCCCTTGGGGACGTCAGTTGAGAATTTTCAAAATTTAGCACAACTTCATGGGTATTTTAATTTTAATTTCAACTCCCCAGGACGCCCACATGATCCGACACAACCTTCTCCGGTCTGTAGGGTTTGCCTAGACCAGCTGCCCACGGTGGCTTTACGTTACTGTGGGCACGTGTTTTGTCAATCATATGTGGCAAGGATCCATCGATGTCCCGTTTGTAGAGCCCCGGTACTTGGATTTTTACGAATTTACAATTAGATTACTCAAACATTAAATTAGTTTATATTATTACATAATATTATCCAAATTGACCTCAGCAGAAGATTGCAAATTGACCCTGCTAATCTAACGTAGCAGTGGGGATTTTAGATTAGTATAAATAGCCTACCTTGCGTTAATCCATACAGTTATCAAATAACTATCTCACAAACAGCTCATCTCACATTCAGCAAGCATCTCTCTACCTCAGTCCTCCCTCTCTAGACCATCTCATCACATAAAAAATCAGTAAGTACTCAACACCTTAACTATAAACTATAAAAATGTAGAGAAAATAAGTCATTAACTATTAAGAGTTTAAAATGTTTGTTATTACATCTTAAATTAAAACATTTGGAATATTTGGAACTTTTCTACAACCGTTTTACTCTTAAACCCTTGGATGTTGTTGTTAGTAAAAGTTGAACTTAAATTTAATTTACGGTTTACGTTTTTAATGTAGGTAGTTTTATTACCAATCAAAAGTGAAAACAATAAAACGAACCTTATTGCTGTTATGCACTATGCCATAAAGAATAAATAAACTGTTGTATGTATTTCAATTGGTTTATTTCATAGTAAGCTATCAACATTTCAATTAAAATACTATTTTAACTAACTTTTAGCAGCAAACCTGCGTATTCAGTTAAATAGGGAAGAAATGTAACAAAGGTTTTAGGGAATATTAGAGCAGAAATTCTACATAAGTTTTCCAGGGTATTTTTGTTATAGTACAAAAACTAGAAAGAATCAATACACATTTTAACAGTTGATTTTGTAATGGCTCATTTATTTATAAAATGTTATTCAAACATAAATACATATTAGCTATTCTACTTTTGTCCAAGTTAATAGGGTCCTTTCACATCGAAATATCAGCAGATGCATTGTAATAATTGATGCCAGGCAATGTATCTCATACAGGGTTTTTTCAAACAATGTCTCTAAACAGCCGTCTACAAGCACTTAATAAATCTCCCAAAACAGTATACCTCAAGAACCTATTTGGTCGTTCACCAGCAATCATTGTCGGCGCTCGAAGAGTAACAACAAGATAATACCTTGTTTATAATCATATAATATAATATAATGTAATACAATACAATATAAAGTTGATAATCAACAAGATAATATAATATAATCTGCTATATTATAGCAGGATGGCGATCATCGTAGACATCCAGGGGGAGGGTTTTCCTACCACACAAATACGCAGCAGCTCTGGAAAATTCGGACTTGGAAACCCTAATCAGTGAGGGGTACAAACTTCAAGACAGCGGGGAGTGGCCAGCTCCTGATGTCGTAATCTTTCAATTGTCAATTGTTTATTTAAAGTTAGTTTTCCCTAATAGTTTAATCAATAGTACAAAAAAAGTTAGTTTTCTCTATCTTTTGTTATCATTCACCCAAATAGCTAAGGGTATTCAATCATGACGTCAAACACTAATCAATATCACACGTCACAACCAATTAATCTGCTAAAATAGATTAAGTTAACCTCTAAGGTCACAATAACAAGCTTATCTTGACCTCTTTCACTCTATCAGTTCAAGGTCAAGGTTGGACCATACTCTCCCATAGCCTACTAATGTATCCCTAAATAAAAATCACGTGAATAGCGTCTAATAAAAAAAACTAGAAAGTGTCTACAAGACAAGTGTTGACAAGACGTTGTCAAGACAATCAGGAAAGCTCAAACTAGACAGAATAAACAATTCGACCAGAAACGCCCCTCTGTAGATCGTGTACGAAGAGGGTGACTTAGTTTTGGTGTGAAAACCAATAAGGAAAATCTGAAAGTATACCAAATAGCTACATCACTGGAACGGACCTTATGCAATAGTGGCGAAAATCTCTCAAGTCAACTACGAAGTAAAATAATCTGGAATATGGAATTTCACTACGTAAAAGCCGTGCATATGAACCGCCTAAAACGCTTTTATCCCCGAGAATGAGCGGAAAGTGAGACAGTGTACATACAAATTACAATGACAAAATACATTATAGGATAGGAATATAAGTATAAAAATTACAAAACTGAAATATGCAAGGTAGGCGTAACCTTCAAATGACTGTTTAGTCCTAGGCATGAGTAAAAAAACGCTGACTTACGAATCGAACTATTTCAGCGGCCTGAGTACCTGAACTATTAGTAATGCGGTAAACTTGAGACATTTGTAGACCGAGATCGGGAATGACCTAACTGGTTTAACAAAATGGTATTTATTCGATTTTAGTGTTGATCGGCTGGACTAAACCACAGGTTCTAAAGAAATGACATGAAGAATATGAAAGAACATGGTAAGCGTAAATAAATTTGGCAGTTTTTTGTTTGCCATCTTGTGTTTACACCTTTGATTTGTTTTGAACTGGTGTTAATTGTGTGTCGTATTCATTTTGTACGAGAAGGAAACCGAATTCTGAAGCAGTACAATGGATATGTGCCAATACGTGATATGTGGAAATGAGATTTAGTTGATGATTATTGTGTCTATTAAAATTGTGTATTTTACAGAGAAAATCCCCATAACTGTTACGACTGGAGATTAATGGAAACTTGTGGACTGTAACGTTCCAAACAGGATTTTTCTTTTATTCAACGTCCACAACGTTACTGGGGCTGATCACCTCAGTTATGATTTACTCAGCCGCATATGCACACTATGATACCTGCCGTTTGAGGCACAAATAAAAATAAAAAAGGAAAAGATAAATGATATGCATAAGTTAGCTCCTGGGTGCAGAAATTTATCTACTCTGACCAAATCCTCACTTAAAAATGTAAATACTGAGCCGACCACGCCCGTTTTTTAAGCGGAGTGTAGGATTAGGTTAGGTGTAGACCAAAGATCTGAAGTATGTAGGCAACATGTATGCTAGGTAAACTTTCGGTGTAATATATCTTGTGTTCATTGTAACAACAATGTATATTTATTATTATTGTAGGGTGTACACCTAAGAAAATATAGTTCGATTATCAATGTAACCTATCGATAGGAATTTAACAGGACCTGTTTAGGCCAAAGTAAATATTTGTTTGACCGAATACTCGTTCTATCAACTTGTAAGTGATCATTTATTTTAGTTGAACATTTTGAAATCTATTAGTAAACTTTATTATTTTCTTTGTATTGAACATTTCTAAGGTCGATATTAGTAAATTGTATATTGTTGTACTGAACCTGTCTCTTATTGTGGATTTCCTTGATAATTAAGAATTTCTCGGTGATAAATCGTGTCAGTATTTTCTATTCCAAATCAAACATAGGTAGGTCTACTCTAAAATACTTGTACCCAAGTAGCATGCATAACGTTTTAAAATGATTTTATTGCATTTAAAATGATTTTAAAAAGAATCTTAGAAGGAAAATAATTTCTAAAAGATTTCAAAATAATTTTTTCATTAATTTTCTAAATAACATGGGTTTGTGAAGAAAAAAACATTTTAAAATCATTTCTATAATCGTCTGAAATATTTTTAAAATGAATATGTTTCTTAATGAATAAAATTATTTTAAAATCATTTTTAAAATGACTTGGTAGTTTTTTTTTTATGATTATACGTATCTTGATGTATAAAATCCTTTTTAAAATAAGTTTTAAATGAGATTTTAAAATTATTAAAAAATTAATTTTTAATTTTTTTTATAATGATTTTAAAATTTAATTTTATTATTTTTTAGAACAGTTTAGTATATATTTAAGTTTTAACATAAGTATAACTATTTAATATTTTTTAAACATTTGTGAAATGGTTTAGTTTTACATTATGACAGGTATTGCAATTGCTTTAGAAGTAGTTAAACGATGTATCCAATGGTTTTATAAAACGATTGGAAACATCCATATATATAATGTGTCAAGTATAATAAAATCAATCAGCTGTTAGCTATGATTCTTATTGAACTATTATTTTACCCAATGAATACACTATAGTACTCTATATTACTCTTTTTTTTATAGTACTCTCTGGTGATATGGTCGTGGAATTCTAGCGTTTTCTTGGCTTGAAATATTTACATTACACGGGAGGTCTATTTTCTGAGTAGTCAATGCATCCAGCCTTTGACCAGCGCTGTTATTCCAATGCAATTGTACCAGTAAAGCACATCTTATGAAATTAATCCCAAAATAATAAACAAAATTTTGTCGACACTGGTGGTCTACATCACCGGACATAAACTAGAACTATATTCCCGAAAAACAAAATCAAGGCCACACTAAAAAAACGTAAATAAAAGTTTTTTTAGTGTGGCCTTGAACAAAATTAAAAATAATTTACAACGGGATGAGAAGTCAGCTTGTGTTGGCTATAACCGATGCGCGAACATATGTTTTCTATTTTCCTGTGGTGTGGTTCTGTTCCGTATTCAAGCGCTACCTAGATATTTCCAGACGTTTCATATCATACAATAACCTTTGTCCTGTCACGTGATGTCTGGAAACCCCAATCTCGCCCCAGTTCTCCTGCATTCATGCAACTACTAACATGTCCCCGGCACAATTAACTCCCAATTGCTGCTCTCATCTCTTAACCCCAAAGTATATTTAATTATTATTAGTGACACATATTAAAAGTGAACTATTGAACATTTGTGAAGTGAAACACTACTACTGCCGGTCCGGGTCTGTGTACGAGCAATACGCAATAGCTGGCCAGCAGAAGAAACTCGTGTACGTCTACCGGCTTCGTCTTCTCAACACTTCAGTTAAAAGGAAGGTACCTCATCAATCTCATTATTATCTGTTAAATATTTACCAGGATTTCTCACACCCGTAATTTTCTGGGCAAAAACACTTATTCAGTATCTCTGGACAACAGGGCTAACTTGGGATGAACCTGTTCCAATTGATGTTAGAACCAAGTGGCATTCATTCTTAGAAGAACTCCCAATAATTCAAGAACTAAGAATTCCACGCTACATTTCTACTTCTCTGCATACGGCTGTGCAACTCCACGGCTTCAGCGATGCTTCAGAGAAAGGCTACGCTGCTGTTGTCTACCTTCGTGTCACTGACTCTCAAGAGAATACAAGGCTCTATCTCATCGTCTCTAAATCAAAAGTCGCTCCTTTGAAAAGAATTTCTCTGCCACGGCTTGAACTTTGTGGCGCTCGCTTACTGGGAAAACTCCTTCAATATTCTTCAAACATACTCTCTGCTCATATGAAGATTGAATCAATCTATGCTTGGTGTGACTCCACAATTGTCCTAACCTGGATACGTACTCTTCCATACCACTTGAAAGTCATAATTGCCAATCGTATTTCAGAACTCCAAGAATTGGTCTCTCCTCACTCATGGAATTATGTCAAATCTCAAGACAACCCGGCAGATTGCGCCACTCGTGGTCTTTCACCCTCTCAACTTGTGACTCATAATTTATGGTGGAATGGACCGGAATGGTTACAGTCATCGTCAGATTCTTGGCCTAAGCCAAAATTCATACCTGTTATTGATGATGACACTCTTGAAATAAGGCCAAATCCTCTAAACGTTCTAGCAACCACAGAGAAGATTAAACTCACTGATTTTGATATACTAGAAAAATATTCATGTTTCAGGAAACTTGTAAATGTCATGGCATATATATTGCGATTCATTCATAATCTGCAAGCCAATGATCCCCGCATTGGACGACTTACTTTCCAAGAAACTTCTTCAGCGAAATTAAGAATTTTCAAACTCATACAAAATACATCATTTAAGGATGACATCTCTGCTCTCGAAAAGGGATCTCAATGCAGCTTAAAACTTGCTCGTTTATCCCCATATATTGATGACAGTGGAATAGTGCGAGTAGGCGGCAGGTTGAAACATTCCAACCTTACACGAGATGCGAAACATCCAGTTTTGTTACCTAAATCTCACTGTACTGTCAAACTGTTGATTATGCATTATCACCTAAAGCATCTACACGCAGGCCCTCAATTGCTGCAGTCTATCCTGTCTCAAGAGGTTTGGATATTATCAGCCCGCAGCGTGATAAGATCTGTGATTTTCAAGTGTCAAAGATGTTTCAGACTTAAGCCTGTAAATAAACCTCCACTGATGGGAGATCTTCCTGAAACTCGATTAAAACCTGTAAGGCCATTCTATCACACTGGCATGGACTATAGTGGACATTTTGACATTAAAGTTCATTCAACTAGGAACGCTCAACGGTTAAAATCATACCTCTGCCTCTTTGTATGTTTTGCTACAAAAGCTGTGCACCTAGAAATTGTAACAGACCTATCTGTAGACTCCTTCATAGCTGCACTAAAACGTTTTGTTTCTCGTCGTGGATTGTGTGCCAACTTATACTCAGATTGTGGAACTAACTATGTTGGAGCCTCAAAGCAACTCATGAAAACTTTTCAGAATTTCATCAAGGAATCAAACACTAAAGATGCTCTTAACAACTTCGCGTTAGATCATTCAATAAATTTTCACTTTCAACCACCAGCCGCTCCCCACCAAGGAGGCCTATGGGAGAGTGCTATAAAAAGCTCTAAATATCATCTGAAAAGAGTCATAGGCGATAGAGTTCTAACACTAATGGAATTAATAACACTCGCCACACAGGTGGAGGCTGTACTAAACTCGAGACCCTTAACAGCGTTATCCGCTGATCCATCTGACATCTCAGCCCTTACTCCGGGTCATTTTCTTATCGGCACTTCTCTTGTGGCAGTACCGGAACCAAATCTTGAAGAAGTTCCCGAAAATCGTCTCAACCATTGGCAAACTGTACAAGCCCTACATCAACGCTTCTGGCGACGTTGGCATCAAGAATATTTACATCAGCTACAACAAAGAAAGAAATGGGAAAAGCCCAACAAGAATCTAGAAGTGGGTGATCTCGTTATAATTCAGGACCCTAGAACACCACCACTACTTTGGCCTCTTGGACGCATAGTGAGGACTTCGCCTGGATCAGACGGCATCGTCCGAGTTGTCACCATCAAGACTCAGCGGGGAACCTTCTGTCGTCCTGCTACCAAGGTGTACCCGCTCCCCTGATCTCATTATCAGACCAAACAAAATGTTTATTCTATTTTCAAACATATTTCTATTTCAATGTTATGTATATATATTTAATCTATGTTTCTTATATTTCAATGTCAATCTATATTCATTATGTGTCACTTTGTAACTTTCTCAATGTTTTGAACCATGTACGGTTCAAGGCGGGCGGCATGTTCCGTATTCAAGCGCTACCTAGATATTTCCAGACGTTTCATATCATACAATAACCTTTGTCCTGTCACGTGATGTCTGGAAACCCCAATCTCGCCCCAGTTCTCTTGCATTCATGCAACTAACATGTCCCCGGCACAATTAACTCCCAATTGCTGCTCTCATCTCTTAACCCCAAAGTATATTTAATTATTATTAGTGACACATATTAAAAGTGAACTATTGAACATTTGTGAAGTGAAACACTACTACTGCCGGTCCGGGTCTGTGTACGAGCAATACGCAATAGCTGGCCAGCAGAAGAAACTCGTGTACGTCTACCGGCTTCGTCTTCTCAACACTTCAGTTAAAAGGAAGGTACCTCATCAATCTCATTATTATCTGTTAAATAATTATTTTTATTTATTATTATTATTATTTGTTGTCATGAGAGCCGAAGCCCCCTGACTGCTTACCCGGTACCTATCCTACAGGACATACCCGGGCCCCATGATGTAGGCCGAAGCTTACGCATCAACCTTTAGCACATCATGGGCGGATGACTTAAGGTCATCAGGCTCGCCGGCTGCCGAAGCAGACCCTTCGGAAAGAGGGTTGCCCCTCAATCCTAACCAGGGATTCCGGCTGCTTGTTTAAGCGTCACTCCACCTGGGTTCCACTAGGTCGGAACCTAGAGGTCCATAGTAGAGCGCCCCGACGCATTTAGTGCAAGCAACACTCGGGACCTATCTCATCCCTGACAGGCAGAACCCGCCATCAATAGCCAGGAGGAAGGGGACCATCAGCACGCTGACGGGGGGAACCCCAACCTCCCATTTACACCGCTGCCCGATCGAGGCCTGACCCATTGCTGGGAACCAGAGATATCCAGAGCGATAGATCCCCAGATACCCCTGGCGGGCTCGGACCCAGCACCCGATCTACTTCGTTTGCCCGTCAGACCCAACATCACTGCCAGGCCATCAGGGTTTCCCAAAAGGAGGCAGGTATAGAAGTGGGACCCACCCGGATGAACCTATCCACCAGAGGTGGCGACACCCTTGACTCAATTGAGGTTCCGGGAAGAACCCCCCACACTCAAGATAACCATACCGTCCGTGCTCAGAGACAGGGATAGGTTTGCATAAGTACCTACAAACCGTTGCCCTCACACTGCGGAAAGTTACGTTGCCCCTGAGTGTCCCCGTGAGCTGCGGGTACTTGCCCGTTTTCACCTCCAGGAAAGGTTACTTCCAAAGTCGAGGATTTGCCCACTGAATGCTGGTCGCACACCACAAGCAGGCCGAAGCCCAAAGTACCACAGACACAGGTAGGTTAGAGATTATGATGTACTTCCATCTCTCCTAGAGCTAAACACCCCTCCATCCTGGATAAAGGAATGTCACTGGGACCCGATGCCCAGTCGACCATGTCTGTGGCCAACTTGAAATGCCGATACCAACACGGAGCATTTACCTCCCCTCTGGGGGCTAGGTATTTCACCTCCCAGGACGAGGCTACTTCCAAAGTCGAGGATATGCCTCACAAAATGTCAGTCGAACACAACAGGTAGGACTCAGTCACAACCACAGTTACAGGTAGTTGAGGAGAGGCGGAATTAACGGCGTCACTGAGAGCTAAACACCCCCCCCACCCTGAATGGAGGGAATGTCACTGGAGGCTCCCCCTAAGGGGCTGGCGCTTACCAGTCGTCCATAACTGTGGTCTACCTGAAGTGCCGGGTCTGACACCGGGCAGTTACCTCCCCTCTGGGAGAGCTAGGGTCCGCGTGGTCGCCCAGGCCACGAACCCACGCAAGCGTGAGCCCCCTGCGGTTGTTAAATAATTAGTGACAAGTTTTTAATATTGCTCTTTCACCATACAGTCCATTTAAACATTTTTAGGCAAGTTTACCCCCCAGGTTCCATCCACGGCCACCGCCACTGGCAGCGCTACAGTCAACCTTACTCGCTCAACCGAACAGCGACGGAACACGGAACGTAACGAACGAAACAACGAGACGCCGAGCCGACCTGACGCCATTTTTATTTCTGGACTTTGTTTTGTGTTGTTTACTCAGTTTAGTCAGTTTATTGTTTGATTGTTTGCTGCTGTAGTTAATTATTGTTAATTTTAGTTGTTGAGTGAAAATTTAAAAACGTACGTTTTCAGGAAAAGCACTTTGCAAATTTTTTTCCTCTTTTTTCAAAACTTTTATTATGTTTTTTATTTCATTAACATTTGAAGTTTCATAAAATGTCCATGGTAACGCAATATCTTTGGTAGTTTTTTTTAAAAGAGCATCTTTAGTGGAAAAACACAAAATCCTTTCACGACCATAACAGACGTTTAAATGAATATTAAAAATACTTAATATTATTTTTATAACTATGTTTTGCTATAAACTAATTTACTTTTATGACCATTATACAATATAAAGGTCACTGAGCTTTTGGTATATTTGGTTTTTGTAGAAAAAAAATAAAAAAACTCAAAAAATTGAAAAAAAGCCAATAAAATCTTTTTAAGTTTGTATAACTCCAAAAAAACTTACCTGAGACCCAAAAAATCGTTATGTTTGTATAGAGGTGTGCTTCTTTTGTGTATAAAACATTGAAATATGACGATATTTTAATTTTTGAAATTTTTATGTTAGAAATCGTAAACGTGATGGTCAGGGACAAGCGGTACGGTCGTGAATTTTCTGAAATAATCTAAATCTTTCTAAACAATCCTTCAATTATACTGTTAGTTATAATAAAATATGTGTTTCAATTGAACTAAACTGTTCAATTTACAATTATATTAAAGTTATTGTCACGATCAAACACACTATAATCCATAAGGCTGGATTGGTCGTGAAAAAACCCGCGATGGTCGTGAAACTTTGGTCGTGAAATTACGTGTTATTTGGCTCTGTTCTGGCGGTAGCCCTGCACCTCATGTTCGAGGATACAAAGTGGACTTCTAGGTTAATCTAGCAATTGAAATATCTCATAAACAAAAATTCACACTTTGTCTACTTCATCGAATGACTACGTACGGTCATGGACACACCAAAATTAAAAAAAACACAATCTTTCCTTTATTAATCTTGTAATTCCTCCATTCAACTCGAAACGACCGGCACTACAATCCTGACGTACACCCCGAACTTGTCTCTAAAACCAACTGACTCCATCGACGCCAGGCTTGCCACTGTCGTGCTACAAAGTTGAAAATTTTTCCCAAATGGTCGTGATGCCAAATCGAGGGACAGACTTATTTTGTCATGGTAGTCAGTTTGCAATGACAATAAAATTATAATATGCTCCTTTTTTGTAAGTTTAATAACCATTGATGACATAAAAATATGGCTTTATATACTTCATAAATCTCAAGTCAATCACTTTAAACAGAAAATATTTAAAAAAAAATATTAATGTTACTGTTCTGTCCCTCCTTACAGGCTCTGCATTATTCTTGTCCCCAAGAGACCGCTCCAGTATTAAAAATTTACGAGCAGAAAAAAACTTTAAAAAATCATTTCATTTTGAGGGGAAAGTCTAAAAATTAAGTAAATATATCTTAAGTTATTTTTACCTTGGAAAGTGCAACAAACAGTTATTGTCACGAATAAAGTGAACTGCCCTAATACCGTGACCTGCAGTCAGGCTCTCAATTGGATGGAACTAAATTAAGATGTTTTCGCGCACCCATCCACACAGTGTATTAGTAGTTTGCGCCACTGGCCACACCCAGCCATCGCACAATCGCATTAAAAGTGTTCTGAAGCCTATTTGCTGTTATGTTACAAAATTTGTCAATGACCATCATTTAAGTAAATAGGCTTTAATGGGTTTATAATAAGTTCAATTACCAATGAAATGTGATACAATTTTTTTTGTAGGCATGTCTTCACGTAAACCATTCCATACACTCACGAGGGAAGGCAAGCGGAAGCGTTTAAAATTTTTAGCTAATATTGAGTCAACTAGTAATTCAGACAGTTCCAGCAACCTTAGGCCTATAAATTATGGCGATTCTCATGAAAGTGTTGTTGAAAGAGACAATGAATTAGGATTATGTACTATTTTTAATCAAAGTTCTGTAGAAGAAAATGTCGCAAGGAGAGAAGAATCGTCAAGCACCTCCTCTGATTATACTTCCGATATCACAGAATTTCAGGGGTTTTTTCTGATGGAAGTTTTGAAAACAGTGATGATAGTAAGACAGAAAGTGAAGAAGAATCTGTTATGGATCAATGTCAGAATGACCCACCAGACAGCCAAATAGCACAAGGGTTACAAACATTCTTAAAAGGGTGGGCTATTGAAAACAATATAACTATTTCAGCACTATCATCATTGTGTGTTGGTCTGAAAAGTCATGTTCCTGATCTACAGCAATTGCCTTCTGATGGGCGGACAATTTTGAAAACACCAAATAATTTAAATTTAAGGGATGTTCCACCTGGGCAATATGTACACATCGGCATCAAAGTACATCTGAACGAAATAGTAAATCAACTTGAAAATTTGCAAATCAATATTTGATAAACTTGGATTGCTTTTTAATGTTGATGGGTTGCCATTGTTTAATAGTAAATCGAGCGAAGTGTATCCTATTCTGTTTTCAATACCAGGACTTTCAGTGTTGAAAGATAAAGTCTTTCCAATTGGACTTTACTATGGTCCCAAAAAACCTGATGATTTAACCTGTTTTTTAAATGAATTTTTAGAAGAATTGACTAGTGTGATTACATCTGGCGTGTTAACCAATAATGGCAAACAAATAAGTATCTTCCTACTTGGATTTTGTTGTGATATACCCGCCAAAAGTTTTTTAATGGGAACAACATCCCATTGTGGATACAACTCATGCACAAGATGTAAAGTACATGGAATTACTCTAGACCACAAGAGAGTGTTTCTAGAAACTGAGAGTGAACAACGTACTCACGAAGAATTTATCAACGAAATTGATAAAAAATACCAACTGCGAACCACCCCGTTGACAGTGATTCCTGGGATAGATTTTGTTAAATCATTTGTAATAGACTATATGCATCTTATATGTTTGGGCGTCATGAGAACTCTTTTGTTTCTATGGACAAAAGGACCACTACCTAATAGGATGTCTCCATCACAAAGGCGAAACGTGTCAAGAAATCTTTTGTCATTTGTGAGGTGTATACCATCAGATTTTGCTCGGAAGCCACGTGAATTAAATGACCTGAAATCTTGGAAGGCCCGGTAGCATTGAAAAACTCACTAAACAAAGAAAAGTACCAGCATTTTTTATATTTACATGTTGCTATGACAATATTATTGTGTCCAAAAACATGTGCCAAACAAGAATTAAGAGAATATGCAAGGCAGTTTTTGCTACATTTTGTTTCAGCTACAAGAGTTTTATATGGAGACTCTTACATTACACAGAATTTTCACTACCTAATACATATTGTTGATGACAGTGATAACTTTTCACATTACATTCCAAATTTCACTCTACACTCTATTTCAGCCTTTCAATTTGAAAATTATTTGTACTCAATAAAGAAAAGAGTAAGAAGCACTTCAAAGCCTTTACAACAGATAAGTAAAAGATTAGCAGAAAATTTGTCGCTTAACAGAGCTCAAATATCGCTAGACCCCTTACCCTCATATTCAAAAGAACATAGTAATGGCCCTCTCCTTGCTTTTTGCATAGGACCTCAATACAGTTCTTTAAATTTAGGTTCCAGCAAAATTGGAGTAAGTCCACCTAACAATTGTTGTATGTTAGACAGTGGGGAGATAATTGAAATTGAAAATTTTGCTTTTTCTACAGAGCTAGGAACCAAAGTTGCCATTGGAAAAAAATTTGTCAGAAAAGAAAACTTGTATGAAATATTAAGTGACCCACAGTTCGAAAGTTCACAGTTGGACATCTCCAAAGTTAGGAAATTAAGTTCACTAAAAGCTTGGCCAGTGCAAAGCATAAAATGTAAATGTGTGAAGATAGTTTATGATGAAAAACTTATGGTGTTTCCACTGCTTCATTGAGATTTCAGGAAAAACAGAAGTTTTGGACCATGCACGGAATTGAAAGGGGGTGCGCAATAAAACCGAATTTCCGACTCTGACGGCTGACTTTTTAAGCTTTTTGGATAAAACCATCATATCTTAGTACGTCGTGGAATAAGATAAACCAGAATGCGCATTTAATGACAATTATGTAGGGGGATAAAACTGGATGAAACAGGACTTTTTTGGCTGGGTGAGTGGGATTTTTGTTTTATTCCAGTGGAAAGACTGAATTAGACCTAGACTTAATATATTTTACAATTCTTCTCCAATATCTCATATAGAATATGAGCTGGACCAGTTTTGTTTTCAACTTTGTTTTGAATGTTTATAAATCACTATAAAAAAGTTGTATATTAAGTATGAAAGGTTATTCAAAAGTAACACACAAAGAAACTGCCTCTTTAACGTCAGTTTATGAAATCAGCAAAACTCAATTGTGTTGGAAATTGTATAAGCGCATCGACCATGAATTTTTTGTAAACTACCAATGAAAACCATGAATTCTGCATGAATTTTATCATGCTGGATTTCTAAAACTTGTGCTTAGTTACTAGAATAGTGACTGTAAATATATTTTTTAATTTTTTGATGTTTTAGAAACATAATTTTTGCCATTTTTTAATTATGTCACCATGTTAATTTATAGAACAGTTGTTCGGATGGTGACAACACATGTTATTAGAAAACAAATTTTAAAACACCTCATTGGAATGTAAAATGTAGACTTAAATTGTGTGATTTCAGATAATGTGGACTATAATTTTTAAATGTTCTGAGATGGAATATGACGCAGTCCCGAATTCATGGCTAAAAAGTCCTACATCCTGTGTCTACCCTGACAGGAATAGCACAACCATTTTAAAATGGGCCAAAGAGTGTAAGAGCCCAGAAAATGACTGGGAACCAATTGAAATCATATATTTTTTTAATATAACATTTGACAATAAAAAGTTAGATGCAGCAAAATTGTAACAAGATTATTACACTAAATATATATTTAGATTTAATAATATATATTATATATACTAGAGGTCGTCCAGTGGTCGAAAACTCAATAAAAAATATGTAATGTACAGTCCTCTCTGTTTTCGCCCTACGCTGTAAATAAAACTTGGAATTTCTTCCATTTGTTTAGATTTTCTGTTTACGTTGTGTTGTTATTTCGTCACCAACATGGCAACCCATAAGGTTTATGTTAGTTTTTAAAGATTTTTAATTCAATTTTGTGCTTATTTTTTAGCCTATTTTAGTTTATGAAGGGATTCTGCACATCTACAGGAAAATATCTTTCTATTAGTATGCGTAGATTCTCCATGTGATGCACACAAACATGCTTGCCTATTAATGTATAGATGCGTTAGCACGATAACTCAAGTAAAAATGGTCTGGTTTTGTTGAAATTTGGTACTGAAATTGGCAACAGCTGGTCTATGAGTAAAATTCAAATGTATACCTCGGTCTGTGGCAATGACCGCGGCGTCACATTTATGCGACGCTCAGTAGCGAACGTGTTAAATATATTTTTAATAGTTCCGATGGGAGATTAACTATGTTTTACTGGTATCCTTATTAATTATTTACATCAGATGTCTTTGAAAGAGCCATGAGGAATGTTGTAAGGCTCCAAAAAGGAAACAAATCTGTAACTGAATCTGAAGGAGAACTGAGAGGGAAGGGCCATGTCCGCAACCGAAAAAGAAGATAAACATCTTAAGATGAAGATTCGGAAAATGAAGACAGGCGGAAAATTCAAACTCCTAAGGTATCAAAGACTATAGGCCTACCACCTCCACCATACAGTCATACCACAGCAAAAACGACTCTAACGGGTGCTCATGTAGTTCCGAGCACCTCATGGGCAGAAGTGCCACTGCCACTCTGGCTGATGTCCCATCTACAGTACCACAAACAAAGCCATGCAACATAAAAACTGCAATTTCCTACTTTTGCTCGGTCCTACCCTTCTTCGAGCACATTGATGGTGTGTCAGAGTTGAGTGGTGGGAATGACGCCCAAAAGCTCCAAGTAATCAAACTCAAGCTCACGTGTGGAGCTCTCCAGTTCCTGAAGTGTGACTAAAACTGCAAACGTAACTAAATCAGAGGAGATCCGTGCGGGAATTGTGGACCGTTTCGGGGACAATCCACCTGACTACTATTATTTTGAACAGCTTGCCAATGTAAAACAAAATAAAGGTGAAACCATCGAAAGATTTTCTTATCGAGTAAAACAAATCTGTGACAAGAAAATTAGGAACACTATTAACGAGGACGTCATCAGAGTGTTGAGGGAGGACGCTGATAGACGTGCAAAAGAGGCTTTTGATAGAGGAATGTATGGAGAAGTAGAACGCTGGACAAGAATCAAGTTGTGCAAGACCTTTAAAGAGGCAGTGAATACAGCCATTGCGTTCAAGAATTTGGATGTTAGACCAGGAGCATATGATGAACAGTGTCATAGAAGCGTGTTTGGTCTGGAAACCAACAACCAGCCCTGCTTCAAATGCGGAAGGATGGGAAATGTAGCCAGAGAATGCCAGTCTCAACCTATTGGGCGTAGACACAATGACCTCTTCTGCAACTTCTGCAGGAGGAGAGATCACACCGAAGACCGTTGTAGAGAAAGATTTCAATGAAGCATCTGTAAGAGGACAGGACACACAAGGGAAACCTGCTGGTCCAACAGTCGAAATGTGAGAAGTGGCAGTAACAGTACGAACTGAAGAAGAGGTAGAGGCTCAGGAAGAGGAAGGTTTGGAGGACATCCGTTAAACTCGAACGGGGCTTCCAGGAGTGCCGATGGAAATTCCAACCAAAATTAAATCTGGATGCATTCAGATCTCCTCAGACGACCTAACCTAAGAAAGTACCTGCATTAAATCAATCTGCTAATGACCAACTAGTGGTTGATGGATGCTTAGGTGACATAGCAGGAATGATCATCGTTGACACTGGAGCTCAGGTATCACTGATGGACAGGAGAATCATCCGAGGACCAGGGGAACCGTTGGATATTCAGATTAGGGACATCACGGGAGCCGCTATTGTAACGGCCTAGCCGTTTATACTCCTAATAATTACATTCTGACCGACTGCTCAGGAGATATGATAATTAAATAAGGAATTGGCAGGCTAGGAGAAACTGCCAAATTTGCATAAATGACCTGGTTTGGTGTTAACATCGACTATCACACCTTTATCAATACTTTGGTATCAATAATTAATCATTATGATCATCGTCCAAACCAGTGGTCAGAAACTCAGGAAATATTTATTTGAGTAATTATTTGAAGGTAATTGAGTCTCCATATGAATATCCCAGCATTGCCAAACTATCTCCAACCTTGTTTAAATTATAACAGTATTCTAGTAGTAAAAGTTATGAAGCTGGAATATGTTAATTGCCGGGGCTGACTCGGGATTTCTGCTGACGGAGCTACTAGCCTCCGTTAGGGAGTGTATTTGGCGGGCAAAGCGGTCGAGCCTTGCGCACGGTGCCGCTCAGTGACTACGCCGAACGCTGATTGGCCCGTGAGGCGCATCAGCGCTGCCGTCAACGAAAGAACAAGGCAGTCCGCGTTTAAAACTCAATTAAAACAGACGCGACTCCGCGCTCCCTTGAACCTTAATTTTATTTCTTTACTCTAAATTCAATATCTAAATTCTTTAGTAAAAAGTTGTAAACACCATAATTGTATAATTTTACTGAGGATCTAATTATATAATTTTACTGAGTTAATGAAGTAATAAATCCCATTTTGTCCAATTGTGTGCGTAATTTCAGCTCCCAAAAGTTTCTCGGTCAACGCGAATTTCGAAGTGGCGATTGTTTTCGGCTAAAGAGGCTACGGGTCTCACTATGACTATATACCTTCCATTAATTTATTTAATGGTGAGGAAAATCTCATCTCTAACCCATCCAAAACTCGTTCAGTCAAAAAACGATTATGCACCCTCACACTCGTTTCCTTCTTATATGAAAATGATAATGGGATTCGTTCGAAACTCATTTCTTTGCATGCCTTTGTTCCCATCTCCATAAATAAAATTGTTATTCTAACTGAAACAGACTTCTTCAATGAACTCCACAATCACTTCTTCAGAGCTTGGTTTTGATTGATACGTCGTGTATTGAAAGAATCGTAGTAGCAAGTAGGATTTTGTTAATGTGGTGGTGTTCTGATTGCTGTCCACAAGACCATTTTTTATCTGAAATGTTACAGCCTGATTTACCACTGTAAGTTCTTGTCAAACATACTGCCAAATGCAAGATAGTTTTCTGTTAATCATATATTTACCCTCAAGATCAAACAAGATTCTACTTAGTATTTGCCAAGTCACTAGTGGACGTATTGTCCTTCTACCATAACTCAAAAACTAATTACTGTTGACTTCAATCTACCTGGTTTTAACTGGATTAATCCCGAACTGTCTACTGCTTCTCCATCTGGTAATATCATTTTGGACTTGGCTGCACATCTTGGCGTCAATCAGATTACTCATGTAGTCAATGATAGACTTGACTTGATCTTTGGATCACTTGATATCTTTACCGTTTCACGGGCCGAAAAGCCCCTCCTCGCTCAACAACCCTGCCATCCGAGCTTGTGTGTGATGATCGCTAGGACGAATAAAAAATATATTGATGATTCTTTGGTAGAGATGATTGTCGGATTGAAAAGTTTATAAACATATGGAAATTAAAAATTAAAATTATTAAATCATTTTCTTTACGATCTCATGAACAATAGAAAATGTTCGCTGACCCTTCATAGGAATAAAAAAGTAAAGCTAATCTCAAGATCTCAAGTTCAAGTCACGTTCTCATGGATAAAAGACCTGGCTGAGAAAAAGCCAGGCATAGATTGAAATTCTATCTCAAATGCATCGTCGAAGAAACTCTAACCGATGGGAACAATCGAAGAGAAACAATATTGATCCCAGCGATTCCAAGAAATTATAGCATGCATAGAAAATAAATTTACTTACGGTCAGCACCACGCCCTCGGGAGGCTGGTCATGAGGGGAGAAGCCAATGAGGACGATGATAGAAGATGTTACACCGATGATTGGAGGGTAGGCGTTTCCCGAAGACATCGGGGGAAGAACCGATAATTGAAGGGGGGAAAGGAGGTCTTGGACAAGTAAAGTTTTCATCAGTCTTGGAGAGGTCTCAAGAAGTACCACATCGAAGAAGAATCCGTCGGGAGTCCCGGATCGAGTAGGGACAGTGACTTGACAGGATAGTCTGAAGCACCTGTTAAGATCCCGACCAGACTCAAGATCACGAGGACAAAGCAAACCTACGGCTATCTTCAAGACCAAAGGCTATCACCACACTATCACGCTTCCAATGACCACTGCGAAAGCAACCCAAAGTGGACTTCCCAGGACGAGCGACCGACGACGAGAGGAAGGAGTACGCTTGGTTAACCCTTGTGTCTCGAGCGAGTAACCCCGTAGTCTACGCCCGCACCAAAGGAACACCCCAGGGAACCATTCAATCGTTGCCCAACTGCCTCGTATTGTGGTATGTCGAAAATCTTCACTCATTTGGTCATAGCGTGCACAACTTAAGTGTTAGGGAGAAACCCCTTAGAAGATAACAAAATAAAATATATATTTATAAATAAAGTAGAGTAACTTAAAACTCCAAATACATACTTTAACTAACCCTTACAAAACAAAAAGGGGTTAAACTAATATAACAATCTAGGGTCATTTAAAAGTGTAAATAGAACAGAATTTGAGACTAATCCTAGTAAAAAAACCTATCAGTAAGAACATGAACATAGATATATATTGTAATACGGATCATTTATACTGTTTGTAAATAATTGAAAATTTATGGGTATAAACTCGTAAAATACGTAAACACGTACTATTTTAAATATTTATCTGATTAAAATATATCATCAGAAGGATGACCTCAATTGTATGTAAATATTGGTTTTGATTTAGGTTAGAATGTTTTAAGGGTTTACGATTTATATAACTAATAAAATTTAAGTGTCGAGGGAAATATTTCATTTCTTATCATTTGTATAAAGAAACGGATTATAAAACCAAAACATAGGGTGTAAATATTCAATTATATTATTTCAATTTATTTGTCGTTTTGCTATTCTAAATTATTATAATATCACTGTGTAACAGTTCTCTTTATTTTATGTACTTATCAATGGTGTGCACATTTAGTTAGATTTATTAAATCATAATATTATACTGGCACTTGTGTTCACTTATTCCACGATCCTAGAGGTCCTCCATCTAGCGAGTACTATACTCTAAGCTAAGTTCTCCCCCCTCCCTTTTGAAGTAAATTTTGTTTGGTAAAGGTTTTAGTAAGTTTTCTTTAACCTCTACAGAGGAGTAGAGGCCAGAGAGCTTTACAAGGTTTACCAAGTAATTAAACCCAGACTATTCTCTGCTGTCATGAAAAACGCTTACGCACAAGCTGTTCATGATAAATTCAATATAGGTTCTAATAAAGTGAAGGAAATTTTCAATGAAGTCTAAATGACTCTACATACTCGAGCGTCAAGTGAAATGAAAAACACCTTTAAAGGCAACTCTACCCCAGATCTCATCCAGCCCTTTAAATCTCGGCTCCTCCGAGTAGGGATTTTAGAGTACGTATCGCTTTAAGGCCCCTTTGAGAAGATGACAACAATCCTCAGTGGGTAACTATACCAAACACTTTCCAAACCACTTTTTGCTATACATTTGGTGAGAGGATTTAAAACCACTCTGGGTAAGAAATCTCCAAAGTCAGGACCTAGACTATACCTAAGGAAATAATGATGGTGACAGTTGTAGCAATGAGGCCCAACGTATACGAAAGCTACAAATCGGCAGCAAAATCCACATTCCTGGATCCTCGATTTAAGAAGAAGGGATTTATTTGGTCTGGACTCCAATAAAGTAATATACGACAGGGGTTAAGTAATAAGCAGTATGTTTTATCTTTCGAAGTAAAACATTAAAGGTTTAAAAAGATCAAGATTCATTATTAAGATTCAAGACTGGTATTAAGTTATCACTTTTATTTGGATTGCGTTTTATTGAAAAGCTTGATGAAGTGATGAATCGCTATTTTTAAATCATTTAAACTAATTAAATTTTAAACCAATTTAAATAATTTAAAACTCTATTTTAATCATTTAAACCTCGTAATATAATAGTTTTTAATGATTATGCTAGTTATAAATAAAAACACAAATACAGTACATATAAGTATTTAGGTCTATAGGCTTTACTCGAACTAGGACCACATGACTCTGCCCCACGGGCTGTAAAGGTTTACGAAAAACTGTATATGGTAAATTTTGTTTTAATTTCATTAGACCGATAATTTTACATTATAGTAGTTTACGCAATGATTGCGTAAAGATAGTGTTAACGACATGAGTAGAAAATGTAAGAGTGTCGTTAACACTATTTACGCGAGTTGCGTACACTACTTTACCCACGACAGTGCATTGATTAGTAAAATACGCAACTCATACAACTTCTAAGAGTGGTTATGTTTTCGTTTATAACCTCTCATTACCACTGACAGTGATGCAACGAAATATTTGACCAAACACTAATTGCACCACTCAACAATTGAATTGGCGTGAACGGCTGATTAGTTGATGTTCGAATCACTACAGTTTTGTACTTCTTCTATCTCAATCCTAGAATTTTTATCATTATTGTTAGTTTTTTTGAGGTTAACTGTAAGAAAGGACCGTGAGGTCCTAAGTTCGCCTCAATGAAGAAGGATTTTCATTTCATTTCATTTCAATCCTTGAACTATGTCAATCGTTGGTCTGTTATCTTTTTGAATGAGTAAAACTATGCTGTTGTGAAAGTTAACAATGCTTTGATGAGAACGTTTTAAATTCTAAGAACTGAACTGAAACGGCAACTTAAAAAAACAGTCGTAGGTAAAATAGTTAACAGCTGTTTATTTTTACATTTTTATTTAATGAAAGTAAGAACAAACTAACGCTTGTTAGGAGTGCATCAGCACACGCCAAATGGGTACTTCAAGTTAAACAATCAAATTTTTTTTCCTGAGTTCTGACTGTGAGTGTTTTTTTTAAGATAGTTGAAGAGCTGACTTTGATTATGAGGATTAAGTTTAAAAATGGTCAAGCTTCTGCTCCAGCCGCTCCGCATCAAAGCAGTATACAGCGGGTTCCAATGAAGTCCCTAGTGAGGAGGATGATTTATGGGAATCTTTGGATAGGGAAGTGGTAATGGTAAGCATTTAAGAAGATTTTTTACATTATTTAAACCATTCCACAAATGTAACAAGATTGTAACTTGATATTAACTTATTAACTTGTACTTGATTTTACTTCAGGTAAAAAGTTGAGATACCGTATATTATTACAATCATAAATATAAAGATTCATATCAAAACTAAAAGCATAATTTTGAAAAAAATAAATGTAACTACAGTTTAGACAGGGAATAAGTTTTAAAATAAACCCACCATTTCCCGTTTATTATTTTATTTACATCAGCCCACTATAACAAGGTGCCAATAAACTGTAAAACATTTTATAAAATTCTTAATTCTGTAGTAACATTCTAAGTTTGCATATTATTCTAGACTACAGTCCTGCTTTAAAAGAACTTTCAGTAGCAATGAGCAGATAAGAGTCAAAATATAACGCACTAAGCATAGTGCTCATATCAGATCTCTCACGGTCCATCAATCGGACTTCTGGGGTACTTAATTACAAGGGCCTACAATTAACATCTTAATTCCACTGCGCGGCTCTGTGATTTGTCCTCAGTAGTCTGATTAAAGTTATTAAATTTCATTTTCAAACCCCACCAGGGGGCAACTTTTTGGTATATTCACACCTCTTTGCAATATCAAAATTATATCGCATATAGGTGTGAATTAATGTTTTGATGGGATGAAATGGTAATAGTAAAGTAAAAATCTTTTATTTTTCTCTACTAAAAGGTTCAGCAAGAATATTGAATTTTTCTTTACATAAACTAGAAAACAAGAAGAACACTGTTCATCCATGTCTACACTAGGACTAAACCCCTTCTGTACTGATGTACTTGTGTCCCATGCTCGTGTGTGTCCTGTCGAATATAGTGCAAGTGTAGCTACCTCTTCCGGCCGGACCGGACTGGACCGAAACGAATCGTGCAAATGAAGCCACCCCTCACAAATTCGGGCCGGACCGAATTGGGCAAGTAAAGCCACTGCTTCTGACTCGAGTTGACGTAGTCGTGAGTCGAGTTGACGCGAGTCATCACTACTGTTATCCTCTCTTGCAATGTGGGCCAAACAATGTTCGAGAGAGAATATATAACCTTACGTTACACGCTGTCATAGCAATGGGGTTAAGGAGGCAGTGTACATTTGCGTCGGAGATACATGATTATGGTTACCATGGAAGCGGGAAAGTAGTTCATGTTCCGTTCGGTGTCCTTTGGAAAGAAAAGGGCTGCGATCGAAAATCATGTCAATAAATTAGATCTAACATCAATAAAGCAGGTTTTAAAACAGGACAAGTAAAAAAAAGACAAACGTGGTGGTGACACAAAATCGCAAAAATGCCTTCCCAAGAAAGAATCTGTCGTAAAGTTTATGTCATCGCTGCAATGTATCGAATCTCATTACTGCAGAGGAAAAAGCTTGAGGAAGTATCTACCATCTCAATTATCAATCAATAAAATGTTTAGAATTTATGACGCCCAAGCAGAAGAAAGTCTAAAGGCGAAGAGATCTTACTTTCGTTACATTTTTAATACTAAATTCAATTTGGGATTTGGTCACCCAAGAACTGATATGTGTTCTATATGCCTTGAGTTTGGTGAGAGAATTCAAGCTGAAAAGGACATTGCTAAGAAGGATACATTACTGATAGAAAAAAATAGTGCACAAACTTCGTGCTAAAGCTTTCTACGATTGTTTGAAGGAGAAATGCCCAAATGTAATAATAATTTCCTTTGATTTCCAGAAGAATTTGGTTCTTCCCAAAGTACAAGACCAAGAGGCTTACTACCTAACAGAACTCTACTCGTATTGATACACACACTGTACGATTGTACGACTGTAAACTGTGTGATTGTATAACTGTAAAACTGTACCATTGTATGACTTTTGTAACTGTACGATTGTAAAAGATTACTCCAAGTCCAACTTTACCAAGGAAAACTGTTTTAGCTACTGCTGGATGGAGGACCAATGTTAAAAAAGTTTAAATAAAATCGCAAGTTTTTATATCATTTCTTAACACAATTGAATATCCCGGACACTGCAAGTAAATTACTGCTTGTTTCCGATGGCTGCAGTGGCCAAAATAAGAACCGAATGATTTTGGTGATGTCTTGTGTTTGGCTATTGAAGAATGCACCTGAAAATATCAAGTTGGTTGAACTTGTGTTTCCTGTAAGAGGACACTCTTTTATACCCCCTGACCATGTCTTCGGTAACATTGAAAAGGATTTGCGTCGACACGAAGTTATTGAAAACCCCGAACAATACCTATAGGCTGTACAAAATCATGCCACTATCGTAGCTATAAAAAATGACTGTCCTATTTCTGACTGGAGAAATGAGGTAAAATACAAAATAAAGGAGACAAGCAAACTGCATTTTAAAATTTCTAAGTGTAAGAGATTTGTATTAAAACGGTCAGCGAAGAATACAGCGAATGTATTAGTCAAAGGGAATGAACTTTATACAACTGGCCAGAACTGTTTTAAGTCTATTACTGTATCAGGACAGACTATTCGGAACATCCATCCAAATATCATGCAGCCTGGAAACAAAGTGAAGGCAGCAAAACTAAAATATGTTGAGAGACTTTTTAAAATCCACTACGGCAAGAAATGGGCAGAAAATGAAAACCTGTCAGATTACAGACAAGTTGTCTGTTATATGTCCTTTGCAACCTGATGATGGTGACGAGGGAGATGAAGAATAGCCTCTATGTGAACCAATGGAGGAATCCTCCAAACTAAAAGTGTAATGAAAGCCTACAACTTGTTGTTGTGAAAAAAAAACAACAAAGAAGAACTGAATGTTAATACTTATTTAAGAACAAGGATTCTTATTGTGTTTTTTATTGATATTGCTTCTTTGATTTTTATCAAGTTAACTGCAGGTAATAAAATACATCTTTTAAGCAAAAAATGTGTCTTTTTTCATTTTCCTTACCAAGAGGCAGTGCTTTATAACAATTTGTATTTAGAATACTAATAATATGCCAGGTACTAATGATAATGTTTCCAAATAATTTAATTGCTTTACATATTTTGTTTCGCCAAACCAAAGTTGGCATGATAATCCAGTGACCATCTCAACAGTAACTTTCATAACCAAGTCAGTCCTCTTAATTAAGTTCCAAAAACAAGTAAATCCATTTTTTATTTCCAAATCCAGGTATTTTTAATTTCAAAGCATTTTTTCCCAAAATCTGATGTTGAAACACCCATATAATTTTATTGTATAATAAACAATGATTTTTTACTATTTTTTTAAGGTTACAAGTATGTATATTGTTTGCTGGCAAGTATATGACACAGTTCTATGCTTCTCCTAGAACATTTGGTTCGGGTGACTTACCTGCTTTTCGTTCTACATGCCTCAGTTGTTGAAAGAATAAAAGCACGTTGAATCTCACAACATACAGCCAGGAGGTTATGTTTGTAAAGAACGAAGGTTACACAACTGTTACGGAAGACCCCTAACTAGATTTCTGCACCCACAATCTGACACTACCATCGCATACTGACACTACAGCGCGCCGCGCCGAACCCAGCGAGCAATATACCAAGTGGATCGAATACATGACCCTGCTCAAGTGTTACGACTCCAGCAAGTCAGTGATGCGTTGAAGATGTTAGTTATTTATTGCCACGATGTACCAAAAATATTAGCAAGTGACAACGGAAGCCAAATACAGCGGTAAGTGTTTTGGAGCTTTCAAAAATGTATGGCGTTGAACACGTACTTACTCCTCTATAAACTCTACAGGCTAATCATGTCGAACATGTGAATCAATGGAATAAACTATTATCTGCCAGTATTGTGAAGATTTGCCCCCAGAGGGGAGGTAATTGCCCGGTGTTGGAACCGGCACTTCAGGTAGGCCACAGTTATGGACGACTATATAGCCAACCTCTTTGGTTTCTACACAAAGTGAGAGTACCCAGTGACACTCCTTTATCCAGGATGGGGGGGGGGGGTGGGTGTTCAGCTCTGCGATGACTTAGGTCTGTCATCTGCCTGTGGCTGTGGTTCTTTGGGCCTTGTCCTTTCTGTTGTGTACGACTGACATTATGCGAGGCATATCCTCGGTTCTGGAAGTAGCCTCTTCCTGGAAGGTGAAAAACGGGCAATCAAAGCCCCCAAAGGGGAGGTAACTGCTCAGTGTTGGAATCGGCATTGCAAGTAGGTCACAGTTATGGATGACTAGACAAGCCAGCCCCTTAGGGGAGAGTACCCAGTGACATTCCTCCATCCAGGTTGGTAGAGTGTTCAGCTCTGCGAGAGGTAGTCGTGTGCCATCAATCTCTCTTCTGCATGTGGCTTAGGTTCTATGGGCTTCGGCCCGCTTGTTGTGTGCGACTGATATTTAGTGTGGCAAATCCTCGACTTTGGAAGTAGCCTCTTCCTGGGAGGTGAAAACGGGCAAGTACCGGTTAGCTAAGGGGTACACTCTAGAGTAACGGAACCTTCCGCAGTTTGAGGGTAACGGCTGGTGGTCACACTTCATTAACCTATTCCTATCTCTGAGATAGGTGGTTATGGTTATCTAGAGTGTGGGGATTTTTTTCCTGAAACCTCAATTGAGTTAAGGGCGTCGCCACCTTTGGTGGATAGGTTCATCCGGGTGGGTCCCACTTCTATACCTGCCTTCTTTTGGGAAACCTTGATGGTCTGGCAGTGATGTTGGGCTAGATGGACAAATGAAGTAGATCGGGTGCTGGGACCAAGCCCGCTAGGGTTATCTGGGGATATATTGCCCTAGTTATCCCTGGTTTCCCAGTGAATGGGTTGATGGGTTGGCCTCGATCGGGTAGTGGTGTAAATAGGGGGTCGGGGTTCCCCCGTCAGCTTGCTGACGGTCCCCTTCCTCCTGGCTTCGACGGCGGGCTTCGGCATGTCAGGGATTAGATAGGTCCCGATTGTTGCTTGCACTTTCTAGCGTTCGGGGCACTCCATTATGGTTTTTCGGGGTTTCTGCCCTGGTGGAACCCATTTGGACTGCAACCAAGTAGCCGGTATCCCTAGTTAGGATTGAGGGGCAACCCTCTTTCCAAAGGGTTGCTTCGGCAGCCGGTGAGCTTGATGACCTCAAGTCATCCGCCCATAGTGTGTCCAAGGTTGTTGCGTAAGCTCCGACCGTCACTATGGTTCTCGGGTTAAGTAATAGGTACCGGGTGTCCGTCGGGGTGTTTTTGGCTCCTTCGACAACAATATGATAGTATTTTGAAGAAAACAAGAGGAAATGGGACCATCATACTAAGCAAATAAAGTAAGTCTACTACACTTAGGTAGACACACACTTAGTGGATTTAACTTAGTTTATTGAATTAATAAAACCTATCTTAGTGAATCGCTTCTTTACAGAGACACGGGTTCGTACGTTCCAGTTCACAGAAGAGAACGGCCCACGAAAGAAGAAAATAAAAAAAACGAAAATATAATTTTCGACCACTAAAGTCACTGAAGAATAGATTCCTCCCTCTGCGGGTGACACCTGGGACTCTGCAGGGAAAAGTGGAAATTACACGCGTCCTTATGAACCTTGTGAGGCTCTAAGACTATTACTCCTAGGAAAATCCCAAATCAGCTATCGCCTACCCCTACATTAACACCCCTACATTGCATTGTGTGCGGAGACCAGGGACGAGTCTCACACCCCGGACTACTCCTGGTACCCCATCTCCTACAGACGAGGTTGAAACCTTCGGGATAGCCACCCTACTGACCAACATTGGTCAGGACATCAGAGCCGAAGTTTCCCAGCTTCTCTGATTCATCACTATAGCAACAAAGGTTTACCGTAAAAAAAGGATCAAATATAATTCTCTAACTATCTGTAAAAACAAAATTCTCATTTATGGGAAATACTAATTAAATAAAATATTACTTATGCCCCCTAACTAATGCTGCGTTTTTATCACTTTTACTGTAACCCATTCAACAGTAAATAGCATATTGATAAAGTTTTAAAATTGTTTATGTAACTTATACACATTGTAGAAGATAGATTTTTATGTAATGGACCAAGTTTTATTTTTCAATAAAAGAGTATAAAAGCACTTTCAAATATTTTGAAAAATTAATTGTGATTCTTTTATTTTTAATGAAAGTAGTATTATGAATTTGTCCTTAAGCAGGTTTTACTTTTCTTATCTTCATACAAATGCTATCAAAGTCAAGAACGGTTTTTTTCACTTTTTGGCGATAGTAGTGGTATGTTGTGCAATCTATTGTGAATGTTGAGAGAGGTTGGAGTTTCCCAGTTCTGTAAAAAAAAATGTTGTAGGATTGATCCGATAGAAACAAACATTGATTATGAATTATACAACACATGTCTATACTTTTTCAGCATCTGTAAGGTGTGAACACTGTACGGCTTCCTTCATTCAGAAGTCTGACCTCACTCCACACCTCAACTTCTCATGCCCTGCCATGAAGGAGAGGAACGCAGTGCAGCCGACCACGTCGCAGCTGCCTATCCTCCAACGACGGGGACAATGATTTGGCTGGTTTCAGGGTGACCGAGTTGGCCTTCAAGTCGCGGATTCGAACTTACGAGCTGAAGAAATTTACGACTGTTGTACAGCAGTAAGTTTACGATGCAGCTGTTCCTAACATTTATTTTTGAACATCTTGTCACCCTGCTAGCTAGGATTCTTGAGATGTATTATAGTGTTAATATAAATATTTTCATGGAATGTGAGTTTAAAAATGTCAAAGGGGATACATACTTGTGAAACTGCAAAACGGTGTTCACTCTTCTCCTTCGTGCTACAGATATAGAACAGTTATGTTCCAACATGTTTGCCAAACTCATCCACGAAAAGGAAGAGTTGGTCATGAAGGTATCAGGCTAGGCTTTTCTGCGAGTCACTAAATTCGAGGTTAGAGTAAATCGTTACGTTCCGCTTGGGGGAGGATCGGGTTACATACCACCACTGAAAAGGTGTAAAGGTGTTGTCAACACCCAAAACCTGGACGGTGGAGGTTTTTCTTTGTAATTTTGGCAAAATCTTTGACTAGCAGAGACGCTAGACATCCTAATAGTTACCCGCGAAAATTGGCATAGGCCTATAAGTACAATTGGCAATGTATCGATTTCCCGTTGAAACTAAAATATATTCACGTCTTCGATAAAGTTAACAATATTTCTATAAAAGTATTTGGTTTGGATAAGGATGGTGCTGTGTATCCACTGAAAGTGTGAGATACACCCTTAGAAGATCACAGAGACCTTTTGCTCCTAACCAACAAAGATAAAAAATCACATTATGTTTATATCAAATATTACAATTCATTAGTACATAGCCAGCTGACCAAAGACTGTAGACAAACATTTACCTGTAAGAAATCTTTCGCATGTTTTCAGGATACTGACAATAGTCTAGGTTTAAGTCCACAGGAAGGACTGGTAGAACATGAACAATAGTGTAGTTTTAAGACACCGTTAAGACTTGACCTATTCGAAGACCCCACTATTTCCTTCCAACATCCTGAGTGGTCTCAAAAACAACGCTTTGTGATTTATGCTGATTGTGAGACGTACATGCAACCCAACGATACACTGTCTGAAAACCTCATCACTCATAACCATGTCCCCTACTCGTACTGTTACCTTATCAAAGATTCACAGGAGGTATTCCCTGAAATCCGCTATTACAGAGGTCCCGATACAGCCTAGGAATTTTTCAAGTCTATGAGACAAGATGCGCTACGTATCGGTGATATTCTGTACGGTGACAGGCACATGGCCCCAAAACTATACACTGACCAAGAACGCGCTTTTCAAGCCACGACTACCTGCCAGATCTGTGGCAAAGCTTTCATGGACATCGATAAGAAGGTTAGGGATCACATGCACTACACCCCATACACGTACCGAGGCACAGCCCACAACTTGTGCAACCTTAAGTTCCACGAGCAAAGCACCATAAATGTTTACTTCCATAACCTAAATGGTTATGTTAGTCACTTCATTATACCTTAACTTGACGCTTTCCCAGGTGAAATTTCCGTAATACCCACTTCCGTGGAAAATACATCAGATTTACTAAATATCTCCCATTCAAGAAGGCTGTACGAGGTGTACTTAAGCTTCGTTTCCTGGACATATTAAGGTTTCTAACCTGTAGTCTCTTTAAGTTGGCCGAATCCCTCCCAAAAGATTCCCTCAAGGAGACAAGGAAACAGTTACCTGTATATGAGCAGTTTGACCTGATTACTCGAAAGGAGGGTTTCCCATACGACAATGTTAATTCTCTGTGAGAGGAAACCCCCTCCAGGTGGGAAAATGCCCAAACTCCTAACAACCCTTGAAGACAAGACTAACTACATTTTCCGTTACCGATCCCTGAAACAACCCTTCCGACACGGACTGAAACTGACTAAAATCCATAGGGTAATCAGGTTCAACCAATCTCCCTGGCTAAAAGCGTACATTGAGCTCAACACGGACCAATGGGCTAAAAACGATTTTGAGAAAGATTTGTTCAAGTATTTCAACAATTCAATTTTTGGTAAAACTATGGAATCCTATAGAAAAGGGATGGATTTCAGGATAGTGTCTGATGCGAGAAAGTTGGAAAAATGTATTGCACAGCCTAAATATCTGCACATTACAATCTTTACAGATTCAATGGCTGGTTGCCACTTTTCAAAAACAAACATTGTACTTGAAAAGCCTATTTACGTGGGCTCGTCTATCCTAGATTTAAGTAAGGAGCTCGTGTACTCTTTTTACTGTGATGTTCTAGTCAGGCATTTTGAGGCAGAGAACGTGAAGCTCATGTACATGGACACAGACTCTTTTGTGTTGGAAATCTTCACAGAGGACCTGTACGAGAGTTTTCGTTCTCTGATTGATCACTTGGATACGAGTGGTTTGCCCAGGGACAACCCCTCGTACAGCCCCTTCAATGCTAAAGCTATCGGCAAGATGAAAGTCGAGATGAACTGTATGTTCATCTTCGAATTTCTCGGAGTCCGTACAAAAGTGTACTGTATAGTACCACAGGAGGGCCAATCCATTAAGAAATGTAAAGGGATAACTTGGTCATTTGTAAAGAACAAACTTAGAGCCGATCATTATAGGAACTGCATAAAAGAAAATGGCAATTATTATCAAAAACACTACGTTCAGATCTTCAAAACATAAAATTCACACAAGAAGTGAGAACAAGCTCACCCTTCGCGTGTATGATGGGAAGAGACATTTGTAAATAACTTCTTGAACGGCATTGTACGTGTTATTAAATTTACGGAAAGTAAATTAAAGAAACGTCTTATAACACTTAAAACATATATTTACGCTTATACTGTTATTCACAAGACGGTTAATATACAAAAAAGATGGTAGGTGGATGGGGTAAACACAATACCCCACGGCTGCTTAACCATACCGCAGGGTGCAGCTGTTGACGAGGATATCTTTTAGATAAGCACCCCCATTATTATTTATAGTTTTTTTTTTCTAGATCGGATTGGCCCCTATACAATTATTTCTAGTCCTAACACTCTAGTCACTATGTTAAGAAAAGATTTTTTATTTATTTGTAAATAGTTGTTTAAACTGTGAATAGTTGTTTAAAGTGTAAATAGTTGTTAATACTGTACATTTTCTGAGCTTTTTACATACAATAATTGTTTTTAGCGAATTTCCCATATAGGGAATAAGCTAATACTGTAGTACTCATAGTAAGACCTGAACACGGGACCGATTTAATGTTTCGTTTTGAGGTCCCTAGAAGCAAAAAACTCCATCCGTTAAAATTCATATATATATATTTGTGTGAGTGTGTGTGTGTGCGATTGAATGATGGTTTAATAAAGCAGGGTAATTTGTTTTGAGTTCTAGTAAGTTCGTTTTGTGGTTACACTATTTAAGTATAAATAACTCTCCTTTGGACAGTAAGTGGAAGTCACCCAGGTACAGGTAGAGGAAGGACGTTATAGGCCATAGTAGGTAAAGTTGCCTGATTTTTTCCTGATGTTCGTGGTGTAGCAAATGAGTACAAGTGAGTGCAAGGGAACGATTTGTCCTCAAGCAAGCGACGATGACTTGTTCAGGTTAAGCCTATAGGTTAGTTCTAGCAAATTACTTGCTGGCAAGGACCGATTATATAAGAAAGTGAGGATAGGAAATTTTTAGTCTTTGTTAAATTAAGTAGTATGTTTATTTAACTTTATAAGACAGTTGGAGTGATCAATAAACTGGCACGTGTTAATGTGTGATATTTTGGATAAAAGCAAATCTTGCAAAACTGTTGCAGCCTGAAGAATCCTCAATCTAAACCGTTCTCTGTCTATGGAGCTGGTACAGCGCCTGTCTTCATTATCAGCAAAGTAGAAAGTTGTCTCCATGGGATTTGAAAAGGTGACTACCTTTTCACATTTGTAAAACTGAGACATGAGCAACTTGTTATTACTTAAGTCAATAAGAGTAGTTGTGTATCTGGATGATAATGAAAGATGGGAAGTATATATATATAGGTTAAGCTCAGTAAAAACAACATTGGTAAATAATAAAGTTTTTTTTTATTCATAACATGAAGTAGAATACATGTCAAGCCTTACACATATTTAGAAGATAATCATGAGTGACTTCCAGTGACAATGTATATCTTCCAGTGACATCCTGGCTCAATGTATCTGATCCGTCCTCGCAGTAGACTATATTCTTGGCGCTGCCCTTGTCTGTTGTCTGTTCTTTGAAGCGAAGATAGGAGCAAAATTGTGAGTTGTGCGATGATCCTCTATTGGGTCATCACCTTCTTCTCACTTGAAAAGATTAACTCCACAATAAACGCATTTAGTGGTGTCCTTCATAGCAGCCATTTTGACAAAGCCTTCATCGGCAAACTGCTTAGCAGAAGGAGTTTTAAGTTTCCATTCGTCAAAGGTCTTTACTCTCACTTCAGGGTTGTTCATAGCTGGATTTGTCAAACACCAATCGGCCAGTTTGTGTACATTGGTTTGTGAACAATAAAAGCCTTGGAGCATGTAAATTATGAAACAAACACTGATTCTTCTGTTTGGATAGTTCTTCAACGGGAGGAAGTAGTAGAAAATCGCTCGATAGTGGGGGGCCTCCAAGTAGCTCAAGACTGAACACAACTCTTCTGTTCTCTAGCAACTTTTCCAAAACCTTTGCCTTTTCAGTTGACGCAGCATACAATAGGTTTACATTGCAGCAAATGTATCTCAGCAATGATGTGAGAGAGCTATATTCAACGTTTCCTGTTCCAAATCCGAGGCCGTGATAATGTTTACTCAACCACCTGTTATGACTGTCAAACTGTGAACTGTGCCACCCTCCGCAATCATGTTGCGTGCCTGGAAAAGTAGATTTGGATCCATCCTTAGGTGGTGAGAAAATGCAATGTTGCACACATCTTGAATCCAAGTCTAATATGGTCAATTCCTTGATAACCACTGCCTTATCCTCTCAGATAAAAGCACTAAAGTCTATTATGGCCTGTTTAATCATGACTGAAAGTTCTAACTCCAATGAAATTCAAGTTGAGACTGAGAAACAAAACCGACAAGAGCGGGCTTTATAGTCTATCCCCAGCCCAAATTCCAACACTTTCTGCATGAATTACATTATCCGATGAACCAGATTAGTGGCAGGCTCATAGCTGAATGACCTGTCATGAATTATCAAACAATAAGCAGCAATCCCTGGAGGGAAAGCTTCAATGGCCTCAAATTCTAAACGAATATCAACCAGGGCTGACCTAAGGGATTCGTTTTGCTTAGAACAGTCAATTACGATTGGTGGTGCATAAGAAATGAAATTCTTAACGTCCAAAAGTGGTTGAGATGGAACATTGTAATATGACTCCTGAAAACGGGTATACATGTCGTAGAGTATTGCGTAGTGGTTCTTTAAAATGTCTAGTTTTAAATCATCATAAGGATAATTAATAGAGTTTAAATGAAATTTTAAGTTTAATATCTTGCAGTGATCAAAGCATGCGGCAGACTTTTTCATGTTGTTCTTGCGATTCTCCTGGAAAGCCACTATGACGTACTACACAAGTGATCACCCTACATTATAACTACCCATTTATATTTTAAATTGCCACTAGTATATTACGTTCTTTTTGTTTTTTTAAGTAACCATCATGTCTCTAAGCACAAAACCTAACACTCTGGAGAAGGGGGCATATCTACCACGACTGGAGGTGTCCTCCCTAACTGATGAAGCGAGGTACCTGGTGGTAGCTAGTAGGCTAGTGACCACCAGGTTCGGGCAAGCAATTGTGCTTGACGTAGACATCCCGGAAAGGGGCGGGCAGTTCAGCACGTTCCTGCCCAAATGGTTTGCGGAGGCTCTGACACCTGAAGAGCTACGGGAGATCGCCAGCGAGGGCTATAGGATTCGATATTTAGGAACGAACGGCAGGTCGCCAAATCTTAAGTTATGGAAGGAGTGAAGTTTTTATACAATAAAGTATGATTATTGAGGATATTTTGTTGTTTCTAACCGAGTTTATTGTTTACGTATGGCATTTTGACATATTGGCATTTCAGCAATCTTAGTTTATGATTGCACACTGTTGATATTTTATATTTGTACACTTATACATGCAGGACTATACAGCTATAGGGTTTATTTAGTGGTATTACTGGATTTGTGTTTAGTTTTTAGTCATTGGTTTTACTACAGTACAGCACTATGTTCGCCATAAAACAGTTGCTCTACAACTGTTTAGCATATTAGTAACAACACGCTTATACATATCCAGCTATATTAGTAAGCTCAAAGTACATTACTTTTGCTTGGCACAATAACCATGACACTTGTTGGTCAATGATGTAAGCTGCATGGACCTTCAAACCACTGTTAAATAAGGTTATGCAGTGTGCGAATGCAGGTGACTGGGTCTCGCGGTCTCGGGCGCCGGACTGCATTTCGGCACAGTGTAATCATCACACTCAAGTAGGAACCGCCATTCACTTTCCCACTGCAGCTCTGAAACGACACTCGCACCAGACACGGGACAAGGCATGCGAATCACACTGTTGTGCTCAAGCAGTGTATACTTGTATTCATAGGGAAAAAATCAGGCAACTCTACCTACTGGCCATTCAGATTAATTGTAAAGAAGTTGTGGGTTTTAGTGGGTTTTGGAAGGAGTAGTGTTGAGTAAAACAAAGTATAGACTAACATTTCGTTATGTTGCTGAATTACATTGCTAAAGAGTGGCTTATATCAGGTCAACCTCTTCGGGCGTCTGCAGCCTTACTGTTTTCAATTAAAGGAGATAGATTAAGTAGATTTATGCCAGTTAGAAATATTTATAAGAGTAATTATTTAAAATCTGTGTGGTGGCAGCGCGTTGTCGTGCGTGCGTTAATTAAAGCCGGGTATCCACAGTGCGAGGCTGCTCGCTGCGAATGCCTCGTGCCATCTGCCACAGGGTGAGCTCTTTAGCTGGCAGCTAGTTTGTAACCACGAATGCTCACTGCGAGCACGCGAACATGGCGCGAGCCACCCGCATTCGTAAGACAGTCGGTACAATGGTGTTTTTCCATAGAAAAGTGAAAGTTTCTGCTGCTGCTTTTATTGTGATGGCAACGATTATTAATAAAAAGTAACAGAAAAAGCGACGTAAACATCGTTGGTGGGTCAAAAAGATTGATCGAAATCGGTTTGAATATGGGAACAGACTCCTAGAAGACGTGAGGTTCGAAGAAGACGTGACAAATTTCTTGCGAATGTCCAAGGAAGATTTTGAACATTTAATTACATTGATAGAGCCTGCCGTGAAAAAACGCGATACCTACATGCGAAGTGCTATTACGACCAAGGAAAGATTAGCTGTAACTCTGAGATTCTTATATTCTGAGATTCTGAGATTCTTAAATTCTTATACTCTGAGATAGTAATCTGAGATTCTTGATTACTATAGCCTCGACCTTTTTAAGACCCCAACAGAGACGTAATATTCTTTTTCAGATCTTTCACCGGAACATTCATTGACTGCGATATTTCGCGCCACAAGTCTTCTCTCTTAAATTTATTATAATACTCTCGGTGTTTAGAGTCCCAAAGCAAACGTTTACTTTCGTAACACTTCACTAATCTCTTATTCTATCATGAGTATCCATGATGACAGTTTCGCGTGGAATGGTTTGCAGAGAACAGTCTGGTACGGTGTGAGGTAGACAGTGCAGGTATCCACTTAACGCACAGCTCGGGGTGAGGCACCTTTGAGCACTGCTCTGAGACCGACAAGTACATGGCTCGCCTCACATTGTGCGACGCGAGCGCCGCACAGGTGCTCGCAGTGAGCAACCCAGGTATCCACAGTCCGAGGCAAAGCCGAGCATTCGCAACGAGGCATTCGCAGCGAGCTGCCTCGCACTGTGGATAACGCGTTAGGGGCTTTGCGCGCGTTAGGTTATGCTAGGAGTAGGCATGTTGTGGGATTATGGTACCGTGTGCCAAGGTCACCATTAGGACTAGGAGTCAAAGTAGGCAGGATATGGAGGAAGGAGAATCCCCTGACGGCACAGAGGACGAGGCAGACAACGAGATGCCAAACAGTTTTGCAGGAGTGGAGTGCATGGAGGTCCAGATGATCCGCCAGACCGGATGGTTCATGGCCAGGAATGTGGTGGCTCTCGTTGAGGAATATGACTCGTACTTATTCAGTGACGACTCGGATTTGGATGAAGACACCCCTAACTGAGTGAGTCGGTGGCTCAGTCGGTAGCGTCGCGGACTTCGGGCCCAGGGCAGTAGTGTCGTGGGTTCAGATCCTGGTCACTGCCACTAACTTTTATCAGTACAGTTCACCTTTGTACTGTACTGGCTCACCCCTTGCTTTGCTGGATACGTTCCACGCACAGATCTGTAGTCTATGTGGACGGGCAAATGCAAGGTTAAAAGAGGCCGCCAACCTCTTTTTTGTTGACAGGCCCCAATGGAGAATGAGTTGTACTTGTGGCGACTCGGAATCGGATAAAGGCGACGCAGATGTGACTCTACAGTTTTCACCGTAAGCAGTGACAGTCCCACTTAAGTGTAGTGAAGATGAAGAGTGAAAAAAACTTTAAAGATCAATTTCAATATCATGAAGGTATATTTTTGTTTAGGTGTGAAACTCAGGCCAACGTGCAGGAGTAGGGATGGTAAACTTATTTACCACATCCATTATTTTATTATTTTATTTTTACATCCATTCCATCTCCCTAATCACCAGGCCTTCAATCTTTTGATCTTGGCTTAAGTTCTTTCTTTTAAAATACCCCTTCTCTGCTGGTCATTTGCCAATCATATTTCATTGTATTTACAAATTTTGTTTGTTCAATCTGTACTCATTGTTTCTGTAATTTGTTATTTTACTCCTAATTTCTTTATTACATTCCTCTTGTAATAGGATACTAGTGTTTTACTGTTCCTGTACCTCAAACTTATGTCAAGCGAATTCAGTCAAATCAAATTAAATGCATAAATTAACTTACAAGCTTACATGGTTGAGATATGCCGTTTCGTGTAATACACGATATGATATTTTCGATAAATCTTTAGGTTGATGGAGTGATTAAAATTATTTGCGAGTTTGCAAGCACAATGTGGTCTTGTCTAAAATATTAGTTAGTTGTAAGAAATATTTATATTTCTCATCATTTGTTACTTCTCAACAAAAACAAAACAAGCTATGATAGATTTAAAATAAACTATTTCAGCAGAGTGCTATTAGCACTTTTTCTTAAATTAACAATAAAACTGAACTAAAAATTTACTGAATAAGAATATTACAATAGTAGTTTTACAACCTTGTCCTATTTATGGATTTTAAAATAACGGACATATACATTTACACACTTAACAAAGATAGTGCATTGCATTTAGCTAGGGATTATGGAGTAAAGGTCCCGTGTGATCCTTAAACCATTACCCTTACCCAACTTAGGCAGAGATTGGCAGTAGTTAAGGACGTTTATAAAATGGCAGCAAGAGATTCAGTTTTCCATGGCGTACTAACCAAGTTTCTTGGAGACCGAGACATATTACCACGCAACCTATTGGAATATCCACAATTACAACAGTTTTGTGAAATATTAGAGCATACATATGGCGAAGTTTATGAAAATGTAAACAATGGTTATGAAACACCAGTAGACCTAGGTCCAATATCAGAATTCGAGACTGCTTCTAACACTCCGAACTATCAAAACCTACAAGTTATCCAACAAGAGAGACTTTTGAGTCAAGGGAAATTTGCCGTGAACACCACTAGTGAGACTAACCAACACATCCAACTAAACACAACACCTCCTTACTTAAACACAAACCATACAGAAAAAAATTGTGAATAATTAATACTATACTAAGCCAACAACTAAACTCTCAAAGCTTGATAAACATGGCAGATCATAATACAGAGAATATACCTTTGGTAAAACCTACATTTGTTCATGGGCACTTTCTTAAGGAATTCTGACACATTTTCATGTTACTGAAAATGTGTCAGAATTCCTTAAGAAATTTTATTTATCAGCTAAATGCAATCGGTGGTCAGACAGAACAAAATTTGATTTATTTGGCCCCTACACTTTGGGTATTGCTTACAAATGGTACTCAGACTTTATGGACTTACACCCTTACACAGACTAGAGAACCCTAAAGACTAAAACCAAAACAGTTTTATAAAAGCATTTGGACAAGCGGGATTTCAATACGACTTACAGACAACTCTTGATAAAAAATTCAAAATTAAACTGAACACCTCTACAGTTATTTTTCGAAATTCACAATTTATGTAGACAAATTAACCCTTCCATGCCTGATGAACAGGTAATCAATTACACAATCAAAGGTCTACGGCCAAACCTTTTTGATGAAATAGTCCGTATGGAAAACACTAACCTCGAATCATTCCAAGAAAACTTAGTCAAACTTCAATCTAGGCTTCAACTCAAACAGCAAAATTCCAGAAAATATAACGTACATTACGGATACGATTATGTTCAACCCACAGCTTATCCAACACAGAAAGCGTCCGGTTTCTCACATGACTCTGAACAGAAAAATGTGCATTTCATAGCCCCTATTCAAAACCGGGAGGAATCATCTCTCTTCCTTAACGTTATCACTGATTTGACGAAGCCGTAAAAAACTTAAATTAGGAAACAGAGACACCGCGTGGGACCCTTCCCCTAAATCACATGTATCACGAAATGCGAGTTTCTATAATAGGTCAAACAGCAGGGAAAGCAGTAGATCTCCCATAAGGCAATCAGATAGAAAACACTATGGACAGCTCACTATCACCAAGAAGACATTTCGATATTACGGACAGACAACCAGAAAGACGTCCGAATCATTACGAATCTAAGGTGACCTTTAATAACCGCCAACCCCATTACCCTCTTCGAAACAATACATATACCGAAAAGCGTTACAATTGCGACATATGCAAAATGGACAACCGCAATACCCAAAACTGCTACTTCAACATAAAGAATCCAGCCGCTAAAGGCAACAGTACACGTGATTTTGAGGCCTATTAAGATTTGTAAGATTTGTGGATATATTAACAAACAAGGACTTATCTACCTTTACGGACACAAAAGCATATAGTGTCAAATGTACGGGATCGGTGGGCTCTTCGCCCAATGTACTCATATTTAAACATTTATAGTGTGGCATGTACATAGTAGTTGTAGTATAGTAAACGTATGTGTGTGATATTTATGTTTTTATTTCAGCCTACAACTTGCATACTCAAAATAAGGAAGGGGGGTATTTTATAGTATAATACTACAACCTGTTTCGCTGGACAAAAGTATCTATACTATACAATACTCTAACCTGTGGGTGTCGTTCAGACACCCGGACAGTCCCAAACAGGGAAACAGTCCCACACAAGAAAGCGGCACATATCAAGCAGTTTGTATGTATTTTCTTATGTTACGGTCGAAGGATAGAGGAATTTCCACAAGACATTCTTAATTTGACTTACTCTAAAAATTTATATCGAGGAGCTATCGATCAATTTTTTTACTCTTCATAATAAATTAACCTTTTACTTGCGTCTCAAAGGGCCCTAGGACTATATGCAGGCCAACAGCTTATATTGAGAAACTCCGTATCTTTATTTTTTTAGAAGCACCTGTATTTAGTTGCTCCTTTTTATAGGTTTCATATGGGCCCCTATGTGTAGGCATAGGACCACACTAAACCTTGCATTAAATAATAACTCAAAATCCATAGGCCCCTGTACAATTACTGTTTTTATTTAATTCTCATACGTTTCAAATTTGACCCTATGAGTACGCATACATTGGACCTCACACATCACATTAAGAAACTCCGTAAGCTCTAGTAATATATTGTACAATATAATAAAATCGTAAAAATTATTTTTTTTTCTTATAAGCCAATCTATTTTTCTTTTGTAGTCCTTTTACGTTTAAAATGGGCACCTATTCTCAGTAGTGACAATAGAAGAATATGACGGCACTTGGGGCACGTTTTCCCATAAGAAATAACATGGGATCATTTTTTGGCCACTAAAACCAAAAATCCTGATCTTTGCCTAAATATCCCTATATAACTGTCAAACCTTATTTCTTACTTATTCCCCATAAATATATTCGATATTAAGCTAAAAAAGCTATTTCTTACATTTATTGACCCTTACAAGTGTAAATGTAGAGTAGAGGCAAACTAGTGGTTTTACCTCACTTGGGGCACGTTTTTCCCATGTTATTCTTATGGGGATTATTTTTGGCCACTTTTTTTAAGACCCTGATCTTTGCCTATACAAGCCTATATAAATGTTCAATACCATTGTATAACACTATTAAAATTTCAAATCCACATCCCTTCACATGTATATTCTCAAAATCATCAACTTGACAGTGCGAGGTTTGCACGCGAACTCGTGCGTGCTCCCGGCACATGGCGCGCTCCCTTGGACATCCTTAGTGGAAATCCATGAGTTCTGGCTACTTGGGAATCCAAGCCATTTGACATACAATAAATCACCCTTCCTTCTAATTACCTTTTCTACTAAATACATGTCTTTATACTTTGTCTTTAACAACTCCTCTGTATAGAATCCTCCCCTGATTATATTGCCATTTTCATCTTTCAAGATATAAGTCACAGGCTTTGTATTCTTTACTTCTGCTATTGTAAATAGCTCTCCTGTCCAATTTGGGGTATATCCTTTACTAAAAACATGTTTATACTTGGAAATCCTTACGCTATCACCTACCTTATATCTTGGCTTTTTAACTTGCACTACTTTAGAAGTCAACCTCTCATGCACATATTTACTATTCTTAATATTCACTTGGTTAGGCTTCATACCTATAGATCTATGCACCTTATTATTATATTTTCGAATTAACTTTGGAAGTAAATCCAACCATTTATATCTCCCCTGAGCACTACATTCCCTATAGAACCAATTCTTTAAAGTTCTCTGAAACCTCTCTACAATTGCAGCCTTAGTTGTAGAAAATGTGTGATAGTGATTAATATTTAATTTTTTCACAAGTTTGCTAAAATATTGATTAAAAAATTCTTTTCCATTGTCAGATTGAATGTTTTTTACCCCCTTTGGTAGAATGGTTTTAATGGCTTCTGTAACCACCAAACCCGTCTTATTCTTTAGTGGAGCAGCATAAGCTTTTTTAGAAAATGTATCTATTAACGTTAAAATATATTTATTGCCAGAATTCTCTCTAGCTTAGTTTTGCATATCAATTAAATCTATTTGTATGGTTTCATTTATACCTAATACTTTAAAAGACCTTCTAATTAAATTCTTTCTTGCAGGCTTATGAAGTTCGTATGCAATTTCATTCATTTTTTATAACATCACTCTTTCCTTGTACTGTAAATATATTACCATTAGCCCCAATCAATAGATTATCTTCCATTCTTTTAAATACATAGTTTTCTGGTATATATGGTCTATTATCTATATACTTAAATCCGCTCAAAGATGTGGGGTCAGCAACTAATAAATCAGGATTGTATTCCATCAAATTAAATTTTCTTCCTCCATATACAAATTTTGATCCATCATAATACATAGCTTGTGACATTAAACAAATATCATCTAAATATTCCCCCATTGGTAGATTTCTTATATATTGTTTTTTGCATCCCAACATTTTTCTTTTTTATCAAAAGTTATAGACTGTTCTTTTGTAACACAGTCAGTGTCATCAATGGCAGGTTTAACACGTACTAACCTTTTATTATTAAAATCCCAATAGCTTGCTTCCATTTTTGGAACTTGTGAAACATTCACAGCATCTTTACTATCTGTACCTTCCATCAAATTGCTAAGTTTCTGTTTCTTAGCATTCCAAACACCATTCTCTGATTCTAAAAATTCATAATTATTATCGTCTTGTACAAATTTACCATCTTCTTTTCGTATTAAAGTCTGTTGTAAAGTGGGCACATAATTTTTAAACTTTCGCCCTTTTCCACATTAGTAATTTTCCGTTTCTTAGCATTCCAAACACCATTCTCTGATTCTAAAAATTCATAATTATTATCGTCTTGTACAAATTTACCATCTTCTTTTCGTATTAAAGTCTGTTGTAAAGTGGGCACATCATCTAAACTTTCACCCTTTACCACATTAGTAATTTTCTATTTTTAGCATTCCAATTTTTATTCTTAGATTCTAAAAACTCATATTTAGTTTTACCTTGTAAAAAGACATCACCTTTTCTAGTTAATGTCTGTCACAAAGTTGATACATCATCTACAAACTCCCCATCTTTAACATTACCAATTTTACGGTTAAACAATTCCAACTATCGTCTTTTAAATTTAAAGTAGGTTCACTACTAGCCCTGGGTTCTGCAGGCTTATTATATGGATTATATAAACGATAAAATTTATCTATAAACATATTTTTATTTAATAAATAATACCACTTTCTCTCAATTCCTCAATAATGGAATCTATTTCATTATCCACTCCTGAGTTACCGGCTTGGCGACTTAGCCAAAGAAGTCTTAACCTATCTACAAGCTCATTAGGATCATCCCAATAAATATAGTCTATTTTATTACCAGTCACTTGTCTCAAACCTTCACCAACAGATTTAAAAAGCGGTTTAATTATATTAAGATATTTAGTATGTCTATTACTTGAAATTGGTGCACCATCTTTGTAACTCTTTAAATGTCCATTTGTAGCTTCTAAAATGTCTTTATAATTTTGAAAATCAACCTGAGTATAATCATCAGGTTCTTTTAAAGTTAACAACTGCCACAAACCTTTTGTCCCCTTGACTAAGACCAAAACAGTTTTATAAAAGCATTTGGACAAGCGGGATTTCGATACGACTTACAGACAACTCTTGATAGAAAAATTCAAAATTAAACTGAACACCTCTACAGTTATTTTTCGAAATTCACAATTTATGTAGACAAATTAACCCTTCCATGCCTGATGAACAGGTAATCAATTACACAATCAAAGGTCTACGGCCAAACCTTTTTGATGAAATAGTCCGTATGGAAAACACTAACCTCGAATCATTCCAAGAAAACTTAGTCAAACTTCAATCTAGGCTTCAACTCAAACAGCAAAATTCCAGAAAATATAACGTACATTACGGATACGATTATGTTCAACCCACAGCTTATCCAACACAGAAAGCGTCCGGTTTCTCACATGACTCTGAACAGAAAAATGTGCATTTCATAGCCCCTATTCAAAACCGGGAGGAATCATCTCTCTTCCTTAACGTTATCACTGATTTGACGAAGCCGTAAAAAACTTAAATTAGGAAACAGAGACACCGCGTGGGACCCTTCCCCTAAATCACATGTATCACGAAATGCGAGTTTCTATAATAGGTCAAACAGCAGGGAAAGCAGTAGATCTCCCATAAGGCAATCAGATAGAAAACACTATGGACAGCTCACTATCACCAAGAAGACATTTCGATATTACGGACAGACAACCAGAAAGACGTCCGAATCATTACGAATCTAAGGTGACCTTTAATAACCGCCAACCCCATTACCCTCTTCGAAACAATACATATACCGAAAAGCGTTACAATTGCGACATATGCAAAATGGACAACCGCAATACCCAAAACTGCTACTTCAACATAAAGAATCCAGCCGCTAAAGGCAACAGTACACGTGATTTTGAGGCCTATTAAGATTTGTAAGATTTGTGGATATATTAACAAACAAGGACTTATCTACCTTTACGGACACAAAAGCATATAGTGTCAAATGTACGGGATCGGTGGGCTCTTCGCCCAATGTACTCATATTTAAACATTTATAGTGTGGCATGTACATAGTAGTTGTAGTATAGTAAACGTATGTGTGTGATATTTATGTTTTTATTTCAGCCTACAACTTGCATACTCAAAATAAGGAAGGGGGGTATTTTATAGTATAATACTACAACCTGTTTCGCTGGACAAAAGTATCTATACTATACAATACTCTAACCTGTGGGTGTCGTTCAGACACCCGGACAGTCCCAAACAGGGAAACAGTCCCACACAAGAAAGCGGCACATATCAAGCAGTTTGTATGTATTTTCTTATGTTACGGTCGAAGGATAGAGGAATTTCCACAAGACATTCTTAATTTGACTTACTCTAAAAATTTATATCGAGGAGCTATCGATCAATTTTTTTACTCTTCATAATAAATTAACCTTTTACTTGCGTCTCAAAGGGCCCTAGGACTATATGCAGGCCAACAGCTTATATTGAGAAACTCCGTATCTTTATTTTTTTAGAAGCACCTGTATTTAGTTTGCTCCTTTTTATAGGTTTCATATGGGCCCCTATGTGTAGGCATAGGACCACACTAAACCTTGCATTAAATAATAACTCAAAATCCATAGGCCCCTGTACAATTACTGTTTTTATTTAATTCTCATACGTTTCAAATTTGACCCTATGAGTACGCATACATTGGACCTCACACATCACATTAAGAAACTCCGTAAGCTCTAGTAATATATTGTACAATATAATAAAATCGTAAAAATTATTTTGTTTTTCTTATAAGCCAATCTATTTTTCTTTTGTAGTCCTTTTACGTTTAAAATGGGCACCTATTCTCAGTAGTGACAATAGAAGAATATGACGGCACTTGGGGCACGTTTTCCCATAAGAAATAACATGGGATCATTTTTTGGCCACTAAAACCAAAAATCCTGATCTTTGCCTAAATATCCCTATATAACTGTCAAACCTTATTTCTCACTTATTCCCCATAAATATATTCGATATTAAGCTAAAAAAGCTATTTCTTACATTTATTGACCCTTACAAGTGTAAATGTAGAGTAGAGGCAAACTAGTGGTTTTACCTCACTTGGGGCACGTTTTTCCCATGTTATTCTTATGGGGATTATTTTTGGCCACTTTTTTTAAGACCCTGATCTTTGCCTATACAAGCCTATATAAATGTTCAATACCATTGTATAACACTATTAAAATTTCAAATCCACATCCCTTCACATGTATATTCTCAAAATCATCAACTTGACAGTGCGAGGTTTGCACGCGAACTCGTGCGTGCTCCCGGCACATGGCGCGCTCCCTTGGACATCCTTAGTGGAAATCCATGAGTTCTGGCTACTTGGGAATCCAAGCCATTTGACATACAATAAATCACCCTTCCTTCTAATTTTCACCTTTTCTACTAAATACATGTCTTTATACTTTGTCTTTAACAACTCCTCTGTATAGAATCCTCCCCTGATTATATTGCCATTTTCATCTTTCAAGATATAAGTCACAGGCTTTGTATTCTTTACTTCTGCTATTGTAAATAGCTCTCCTGTCCAATTTGGGGTATATCCTTTACTAAAAACATGTTTATACTTGGAAATCCTTACGCTATCACCTACCTTATATCTTGGCTTTTTAACTTGCACTACTTTAGAAGTCAACCTCTCATGCACATATTTACTATTCTTAATATTCACTTGGTTAGGCTTCATACCTATAGATCTATGCACCTTATTATTATATTTTCGAATTAACTTTGGAAGTAAATCCAACCATTTATATCTCCCCTGAGCACTACATTCCCTATAGAACCAATTCTTTAAAGTTCTCTGAAACCTCTCTACAATTGCAGCCTTAGTTGTAGAAAATGTGTGATAGTGATTAATATTTAATTTTTTCACAAGTTTGCTAAAATATTGATTAAAAAATTCTTTTCCATTGTCAGATTGAATGTTTTTTACCCCCTTTGGTAGAATGGTTTTAATGGCTTCTGTAACCACCAAACCCGTCTTATTCTTTAGTGGAGCAGCATAAGCTTTTTTAGAAAATGTATCTATTAACGTTAAAATATATTTATTGCCAGAATTCTCTCTAGCATAGTTTTGCATATCAATTAAATCTATTTGTATGGTTTCATTTATACCTAATACTTTAAAAGACCTTCTAATTAAATTCTTTCTTGCAGGCTTATGAAGTTCGTATGCAATTTCATTCATTTTTTATAACATCACTCTTTCCTTGTACTGTAAATATATTACCATTAGCCCCAATCAATAGATTATCTTCCATTCTTTTAAATACATAGTTTTCTGGTATATATGGTCTATTATCTATATACTTAAATCCGCTCAAAGATGTGGGGTCAGCAACTAATAAATCAGGATTGTATTCCATCAAATTAAATTTTCTTCCTCCATATACAAATTTTGATCCATCATAATACATAGCTTGTGACATTAAACAAATATCATCTAAATATTCCCCCATTGGTAGATTTCTTATATATTGTTTTTTGCATCCCAACATTTTTCTTTTTTATCAAAAGTTATAGACTGTTCTTTTGTAACACAGTCAGTGTCATCAATGGCAGGTTTAACACGTACTAACCTTTTATTATTAAAATCCCAATAGCTTGCTTCCATTTTTGGAACTTGTGAAACATTCACAGCATCTTTACTATCTGTACCTTCCATCAAATTGCTAAGTTTCTGTTTCTTAGCATTCCAAACACCATTCTCTGATTCTAAAAATTCATAATTATTATCGTCTTGTACAAATTTACCATCTTCTTTTCGTATTAAAGTCTGTTGTAAAGTGGGCACATAATTTTTAAACTTTCGCCCTTTTCCACATTAGTAATTTTCCGTTTCTTAGCATTCCAAACACCATTCTCTGATTCTAAAAATTCATAATTATTATCGTCTTGTACAAATTTACCATCTTCTTTTCGTATTAAAGTCTGTTGTAAAGTGGGCACATCATCTAAACTTTCACCCTTTACCACATTAGTAATTTTCTATTTTTAGCATTCCAATTTTTATTCTTAGATTCTAAAAACTCATATTTAGTTTTACCTTGTAAAAAGACATCACCTTTTCTAGTTAATGTCTGTCACAAAGTTGATACATCATCTACAAACTCCCCATCTTTAACATTACCAATTTTACGGTTAAACAATTCCAACTATCGTCTTTTAAATTTAAAGTAGGTTCACTACTAGCCCTGGGTTCTGCAGGCTTATTATATGGATTATATAAACGATAAAATTTATCTATAAACATATTTTTATTTAATAAATAATACCACTTTCTCTCAATTCCTCAATAATGGAATCTATTTCATTATCCACTCCTGAGTTACCGGCTTGGCGACTTAGCCAAAGAAGTCTTAACCTATCTACAAGCTCATTAGGATCATCCCAATAAATATAGTCTATTTTATTACCAGTCACTTGTCTCAAACCTTCACCAACAGATTTAAAAAGCGGTTTAATTATATTAAGATATTTAGTATGTCTATTACTTGAAATTGGTGCACCATCTTTGTAACTCTTTAAATGTCCATTTGTAGCTTCTAAAATGTCTTTATAATTTTGCAAATCAACCTGAGTATAATCATCAGGTTCTTTTAAAGTTAACAACTGCCACAAACCTTTTGTCCCCTTGTAGGTTTTATTTGCAACTGTAACATCATCATTGGCAATATCAACTTCCTTATTTCCAATAAAAAATTTATTTGCTTCTCGTCTAATACCATATGTAGTGTCTGTCATACTACTTTTATTGAGGTAATTTCCTAAATAGTCTGATGCTAAAAGACCAAAATCTAATTTCTGTGGGGTGGATGGTTGTAATGGTTGTAATGGTTGTAATCTTGGTATTATTGGTATTCTAGATGGAGTCATTGGGAGAATCTCCATTCGAGGTCTCTCTGATGCGATTTTTTTTAATTCTTGTAATGGCTCTATTAAAGGTTGGAATGTTTGGAACCTCTCTTCAGCCTCTAGAAACTTGCCACGTTTTAAAGCTCTATATTTATCTCGTATTTGATTTGCAGAGTCAACCAATTCTTGTTGAATGTTTTTCATATTTTATTTACATTTTATTTATCTCATTTGACAAAGGATTGTACTCAAACACTTTATCATGTATTATCAAACAATATGCAGATGTATTTGCTGGTATATTTTCTGCAGTTTCAATCTCTAATTTAATATCAACAATTCCTTCCCTCACTGTTTCGTTCTGTCTAGAACAGTCTATTACAATTAGTGGATATTTCTTCATAAACTCAGCCCTACTAATCATAGGATCTGGGATAGTATTATAGTAAGTCTCTCTAAACCTCATAAACATCTCATAAGCTTTAGAGGCATCTCCATTTTCAAAGTCGAGATTTAAATCACTATAAGGATATTATTCAGAGTTTAGAAATACTTTGAGATTTTTTAATTTACAGTGATCAAATTCATCAGTTCTTTTTCGTGCACTATTATCCCAAGCTGTTTGGAAACCAAATATAATATACCTAGGCTTCTCCAAACTTTAAGATGTCTTTACTGACCATGTATGTCTTGTAGTATTGGGATATGAAGGAAGTTCATGCAACTCGAAGCTTCTAAATGCAATTTGCAAATTTTTATTTTGCAATAACATCTTTTGTAATTGTAACTTCTCCCCATCTGATGGTATTACATGTGGCATAACCCATTGAATTGAGTTAAGTGTAATTTTGGGAATCATATCAGCAGTGCCACTGGCTGGAGCACTAGTGGTTGTTAATATACAATTCAAATCATTTTTGGATCTTTTCAATACCAATTCTTGTTTGACATTTACTGATACCTTATTAAAATCCTCGAATACACCCATTAACAGCTCTAATGGCAAACATGTACTAAACTTGCCACCTTTATGGAACTCTTTTAAATTCGTGTCAGAATCAAATGCTACATTTGACAATTTAGTTGTTTTATTGTAAGAGCTCAATATTTTCATAAGACTAGAAATTCCTGGGTTTCTTACAATGTCTATTTCTTTACCTGCGACTTCGTATCTAATTTCATCAAATAAGAACGCAAATGCATTATTTATCAAATGACCTTTATCATGATTTTCAATTTCTCCCTTAATATACAGATAACTCCTACATGGGAGAGTTAGCAAATCTTGATTATTAATACATATTCGAATTTCATCAGAATTATTTATTGCTAAAGTATTGTGGGGAACATAGGAGTGATTTGTAATTTTAACCACACTATCGTCAAATTGGGATTTCCCTGTAACGTCTAGAAAATCTTCCATTTTTATTAATAGAAAATTTTAACTTTAGTCCTATTGATTTTAGGAGCCTAGCATTTTGTACACTTATAGATAAATTCTAATTATTTCTCATATCTTTTTTATATGACAAGTAATTGTAGTTTCTTCTCCGTTAAAGTCAATTGCCTTGTCGTGTTGATCGGCAAATGTAATACTGACAACATCTAAACTTCTCTTATTTACAGGAAAATATATAATATTTCTTGGAACTTCGATAATTTTGTAGCCAGGAGGAGCTTCTGGATAAAAGCTATGTATGGTGTGTGATTTGTTTCCGTTTAAATAGGACCCGTTTGCAATATTACATTTTACTCTAATCACATTTACATTATTAATGTTTATTTTATTTGTAGATTCAAACTGAACACCAGGAGTAGAAACACCTTTAAATCCCAATAAAACAGATCCTAAACATGGTTTTGTAAAATCAAACACATGGCTAGAAAGTAATGTTGCTTTCATAGTTTTATTATTAGCTGTAAGGAAAAAGTCTGGGATTTGTTTTTGAATGTCCTTTGCAAGCTCAACCACCTCATATGTTCCTTCAGAAATTTCTATTGTAACTGGAGCTTTGTGGTCATAATAGAAAACATCATCACCTTCTCCAATGGTTAATTTGTTGCCTTTAAGTTGATTTAATTTTGGAATAAGCCCTTTGAATAAAAGTTTGACTTTAGTAATAATTAATGCTTCTCCATTTTTATGTATTATAACTTTAAGTTTACCATCTAATAACTGGTTTAAATCATCAACTAAGATCTCTCCCTTTGGTAATGTTTTTTTCTCTACTTTGTAATATGTTAAAGTATTTAGTGGTTTTTTTTACATTAAATATAGAATTATAACTTTGAAAATCTACTAATCCAATTACATAATCATCATTTAATTCTATGGGAGGAAAGAACACTGACTTTAGCTCTGGCTCTGTACCCGAAAATGCTATAGTAAATGAATCCATTTTTATAAACAAAAATTTTTATGAATGATAAACATAAAATTCCACAAATAGAACTATTTAAATCTTGTATTTGATCGGTTGTCTAGTAGATTTTATATCCCTCAAAATATTTAATTACTTCTTTTGGAGGTTGGATTCCAAATGGGTCAAAATAAATTACAATATCTTTATTTTTACGATATGCTGTCCAATGTGTGCCAGATGAACTGTCTAAATTAACTATTCCGCACTCTTTTACTCTTGGTGTTAGATTTTTTAGCTCGTTTTTTAGCTACACCCCCCTGAAGTGAGGCACGTCTTTTGTGGCCTCTAACAGCTGGTAGTTGTCCATCTTTTTTATTAAATTTTAATCCAATTCCCATTTTTGCTTTTGCCTTCATTAAATTTGTCACGGCGTAAGCAGCAGCTCTTTCAGCAAGATTTGCGTCATTCGCTGTTACTCTAGTCCAAGCTAAGTCTGCTAATCTCATGTCTGCTTTGTTCCGAGCAGAGGTATCGGGATTATTCATGTAGAATATGTCATGCGCTTTACAATAAGAGTCTAGTTTATTTTTTGGAGGTACATTTTTAGCTAGATTCTCACGTACATTCGTTCCAGGTCCACAGTACCGATATGATGGTATGTGAAGTGGGAATGGAAGGTTATTTATAAGAGTATTCAATAACCTCCGACCCCTGTAAGGCTTTAGGAAAAAACCTTTGCCCCTTTTACATGTTTTCTTATTAACATTTTTTACCATTTTTATTATATAAAAAATGTCTTTTATTCAACAAAAACACAAATTTAAAATAGTACATACTAAGGAAAATATACCAAAGAAGTTGGGTCTATTTCCTACCAATATTCGATGTGTTATTTGCGGTCCAAGTGGAAGTGGGAAGACGGTTGTAATTTACAATTTAATTGTAAGAAAGGAAGGATTAAAATTTACAAACTTATATTTAATATCTAAATTTTTAGAACAAGAAAAATATAAAAAAATAATTGAAATATTTAGTTTGTGTGACGAAGTGAAATTACACACGTTTACTGACTGTGAAATCACACCAAATGATGTCGAATCACAGTCAGTTGTTGTATTTGATGACATAAATAGTCCAAATATCACACAATTTTTCTCAATGGGTCGACATAAAAATATTAACTGTTTTTACTTGTGTCAATCTTACAGCAAAGTACACAAACATTTACGTGATAATGTAAATTTCCTAATATTATTCAAACAAGATGATTTAAATTTAAAACATGCATATCACAATCATGTTGGTAATGACTTTTCATTTGACCAATTTAAAAATCTCTGTCATCAATGATGGGATAAAACTAAATATGGTTTTATCGTAATGGACAAAGAAAGATCAAAGAATAATGGCAAATATAGATTTATGTTTGATCAATTCTATCAAGAGGATGGTAAGGGTAAATAAATAAAAGACTTTTTTTAACATTTGCATTTATTTTGCATCATTGAGTAACACATAAAAATCTACACATACAATTTATGTTTGATCAATTTTATAGTGACCAAGCGCAAGCGTATTGATGCCATCTTCTAGAATAAACCTCTTGTCATCGTCAAAGGATAGTACTTTCTTTTTCATGGTCAAGGTTTGAAGATGATGGTTTGTAGATTTAATTCTTGTCACATTCTCATAGTAATCTTGCCCTGTGGCAAGACAGTTCAAATAATGTTGATGTCTAAGGAGATGTTTAACTGTAGCACCATCAGCTTATTTACCTTTCTTCACCTCTAAAGCTTGTTTGTCTTCTTCATATAACCATTTTAGAGGAATGTAAGAATATAACTTTTGTCTTAAACCACAATATTCATACATAATATGACCATCTAATTCGTCTTTAAACTTGCCAGTGACTTTTTTATTTTATCAGAGTATAAGAAATGGTCTTTACTATATCCAGAGGTATCAAAATAGTGCAAGTCATGTTCTATTTCCTTGTAAAAATCCTGTGTAACAATAGAATACATTAAAGAATCTGTATCTGTAATTAGAAATCTTTTATTCTTAAATTTTGACATATAATTATAGTGGAAATCATACATTATTACTTTACTAATATCTAAAATGGTCATTCCCAAATATATCGGTTTATTAAACTTTACAACTAATTTAATTAAATGTATATCATGTAAATTGTTATCAAACTTTTTGCTACAACCAAACCTTGGATTAGTGACAAATTTTGTTAATAGTGACTCATCCTTGAGATATATATCACGAAACTTGCGTTGATTCATGATTGTTCGACCAAAGAGACTATTATTTAACAATTTGTAAAAGTCTTTTTCAAAATCATTTTTAGCCCATTTTCGTTTTTCAATATTAAAATTAATATAGGGTGCAAGCCATTTTGATTGTCTAAATTTTAAAATTCTATGGTATTTTGTAACAACCAAACCTAATTCCTCATATTTTTGAAATGCTTTATAATGTAAAATATATTTAGTTTTGTCATTTAAATTAGGTATTAATTTGCCATTCATTTTCTCAGGTGCTAATGGATAGTCATTATGTAAATCATGTAAGCTTTTATCATATTTTAAATCAACTTCTAAAATGTATCCAAACTCATCATTTTGATTGTATTTGTAGTCTACCTCATTTGTCCAACGAAATCCATCCATGGGCAGCGGCTCACACATTGCTGTCGAATATAGCGAGTTACAGTCAACATATATTAAATATACACTTTCTTGATTGGGGTCATAGTGTTCGCCCATATATATATTATTGGCTGTAGCGTACCGTTTGGATATCATACTGACTCCTCCTCTAATTGCATTTTCGATAAATAAATGCATGTCAATATCCTTAAACAATTGTAATTTTATATTAGTCATTCTAAGACAGGCCTCCCATGTTAGTCCAGGGAGTGAATAAATATGTACGGGGTCAAGTTTGTAATCCTTTAAACATAGGTCTCTAAATGTCTCGAACGCATCAGCTAGTAGCAATACATCTGTTTTAAGATATAAATCATGATATTCTTGTAAATTATTTATATTAAAAAGGGTCCATACATTTTTAGCATGTTCATATTCATTGGGAGAGATATGTTCTTTAGTTATAGAACTGTAAAATGTTTCAATTGGGGGTAGAGACTCTGCGAACTTATCTGGTCCCGTCATATATTCATAGGGATATACACCTTTACGTTGTAGTAGTGGATTTTGTATGAATCTAAATGTGTTTAAATTGAAAGCCAATTTATACAATGGAAGGGACAGAAAGTTGTATGAATCTAAAAATACTAAATCGTCTACAGAGAATGATATATATTTTTCCATATCTTTAGCTATACAATTTAATTTACGTTTATTAAACTTTCCCAAATATTGCATTATTAAATGTCCATCGTAATTTTTCAAGTTATGGAAGAATACTGGGATTTTCTTTGTTACTTTATAGTTTAAATTACAATCATTGTGGGCAGCTCCACGGTATTGACCAGAAGAATGGCAATGATCTTTCACCCTATCAAAATATAGGGGCTTTTCGCAAATGTGACAGTGTGTTGAGTTTTGGAAAGATACCTCTTGCTCAGGAGTCATTACTAGGGGAATATATATTGCCATTTGATTTTTAATATAATCGTAAGTCTGAAATAATATTTAAAAAAACACATCCATAACTTTTGTGCCACTGTACAACTCTTCAGAAATGATTTTTGAATCTTTTACTACGACGAATGCAAATCCCGATGGAGTGTGTATATTAGAATTTACGAAACATTCAAAATCTGCATAAATTGCATATGGGGCTTTTAGTTGATATTTGTGATTTTTAAATTGTAATGTATCTTGTTTCGACATTTCCACTCGTTGGGCATCAAAGTTTTTACAATATGTTATATGACGTTCTAATTTATCACTGGTATAAAAATGTTGCAAACACAACTTGCAAAAATGCTTCTTATTGTTATTTTTTGTAGAGTGGAGCATTGACCTATCGAAATCACGAATTAAACAATAATGTGATTTACGACCTTCTTGTAATAATAATAAATCTACATGAGTATTACTATTTAGTTTGGTTGTTTTTAATGGATATATACATTTCTGGTCTTCAACTCCAAATACATTGACACTTATATTATTCTGTCTTTCGAATTTATCTATATCAGATATTTTTACAGGATATTTTATATTTGTCATATTTAACCGTGTTGCATAGGGTGTATAGTTAGAGACTCTGTTAGCACTTTCATTTTTTTTCATTCCTTGGATATAAAGCTGCTAAAATTGACCAAAGGAAGCATTTATTGTCAAAATTTCTTATATTTAGAACTGCTATTGTCAATTTAATACTTTTTGGTGTGGGGATATATGACTTTGGAGTTAGGGGCTTATACTTGTAAACATGTAACTGCCAATATTTAGTATGGTCATAAATCCATCCACTGCCTTGGGCTTGATATTTGTGCATGGATGCATCAATCTTTAAAAGTGCATTTTCAATTTGAGGCTTTAAATCTCTCTTCTCAATAGTTAAGGTAGTAAGGCTTCTAAAATCCGCTATACATTCTTTTTCATTAACTAATTTTCCATTTTGATCCGTTGAATATTTTATAAATTTGATTCTCCTTACCAAAGTCCATTTTATTGGCAGAGAACAAGACTTAAGAGTATTTTCAAGTTCAACTCTAATCGACTCACCAACAAATTTAATCATTGTGTATGGACAATTATTGCAAGAATTGATATGTCTTCTAAAATGACCAACAACATTTTTCTTACAAAAATTACAAGCCTTGTGACTTTGTAATATATGTGACTTTAGAGCCATGTGGCTATCACAGATTGAATCACAAACCTTGCACAGTTTCACATTCATTTGATGCATTACCTTATAGTGGCGAATCAGGTTGCTTTTGGTGGAGAGCGACACGGAGCAGTGTTGACAGGTCGGCATTGCGCTCGAGAATGAAATATCACCCGGATGCCACCTCTATATATAGATTTTTCGAAAATTTCAAAATTTTAGAAATTTTAAAATTTTAGAAATTACTTCAACGGGAGGTTGCCCACACAGCACTCGATCTAAAGCTACTACAGGAACAAGAAGCAAGACCCATGGGAGCAACATTTCACCACATCACCGCCACTAGAGGCAAGAAGCATGAGCCCGGAGCATGCCCGCGCCATGAGCCGGGAGCGCGCACGAGTTCGCGTGCAAACCTCGCACTGTCAAGTTGATGATTTTGAGAATATACATGTGAATGGATGTGGATTTGCAATTTTAATAGTGTTATACAATGGTTTTGAACATTTACATAGGCTTGTATAGGCAAAGATCAGGGTCTTAAAAAAAGTGGCCAAAAATAATCCCCATAAGAATAACATGGGAAAAACGTGCCCCAAGTGAGGTAAAACCACTAGTTTGCCTCTACTCTACATTTACACTTGTAAGGGTCAATAAATGTAAGAAATAGCTTTTTTAGCTTAATATCGAATATATTTATGGGGAATAAGTAAGAAATAAGGTTTGACAGTTATATAGGGATATTTAGGCAAAGATCAGGATTTTTTGTTTTAGTGGCCAAAAAATGATCCCACATTATTTCTTATGGGAAAACGTGCCCCAAGTGCCGTCATATTCTTCTATTGTCACTACTATTCTCAAAATATTTGATGATGTATTAAACGTTTTTCAAAAGACATCGCATCTTTTTTCACACCCTTATAGCTTAGGTCTACCTAAAAGTTTAGTTAGCTTTACCTTTAAAAAGGTATGCTCATGATAAAGATTCACACCAGTTTATGAAAAATTTCGTGTGTAGAAAATTAATTTCAGATTTTAGTATAAGAGGGGGCGCGCGTACAGATTAACATCCCATACACTCTAAAACAACTAAAACATGACCAGTAATCCCCTGTCGTGCTCACCCAAGATCACAAAAACTGTCGCATTACGCGCACGCCACCATCGGCGACAGTACCGTTATTAACAAACACGGCCTCCTATTGGCTAGGCGGTAGGGCTTATACTTATGGAAGGGGGAAATACACCTTAATGCTTGTATTACAATAGAATTGACGTGGCTTGTCAAATAATCGTCTTTGATTGGCTGTAGCTATATTCCGGCTTCCACTACTAACGGCACAGGAAACCTACCAAAAAACAATTGAAAAGAATGGCTGCACCTAAATTACGTGAACCTGCAAGTTCATATTTCAGCCCATTACCGATTCCAGCACCAAATTTCAAGGACCCGCAATCGCTGAAGAAAATCGGCAGATCGGACGCAGATATTCCTCTGCCAGATTTGCTCCGCAGGCCATGATAATTGTTTTAAGAAAACGTCAGCGATTTTTGAAAGGTAACAATACAATTTGTTTAAATTTTTTCAAGAAATAGATAATTTCTTAACTAGGATGATCTCAACATGATGATCTTAGGGTTTAAAACCCTTTCTTTCCCAATGATCTAAATTTGAATCACGATTTTTGAAAGAGCCTGTTGATTCCACTGTTTCCCAATGATCTAAATGTAAGTCATAATTGAGTAGAGAATTTTGTCTTCATAAGGTTGGCATCACTGAAGTCATCTGTTAGTTGGAACTTTTTTTTTCTAAATACATCAGATTTGGAGGGAAGTCACCCCTGTGAGGCATGTGTCAGATCACAAACTTTCACCAATTTTTTTAGGTAAGTTATTTTATTTATTCAGTAATAATAAAAATCATATAGTGTAGGTTATAGTTTTAGCATGTTGTAGAATTAATTTCAAGCAGATTATACAAAACCTAACCTACTGGTGATCGAAAATAATCATGATCTAAAATTGAATCATCAGGACGCTGAGGACCTGGGTCTTGACTATGGATGTCATGAGAACTAAAGTAATGTAAAATGCTTTTTAAACAAGATTATAGTATCTTTAGCCAATAATTAGTGAATTTATGAAAATAAATATAATATTTAGTGTGTAACTGTTGTAATAAAACTATGATTCCGTTACATATTATTTTTCCCATGTAAAAAACCGACGGAATTCTATCAAGCGATTTGGTTGACATAGACTAAAACAGTTTTAGTTATTTTTTATTAATAATTTATTTTTTTGCAGGACATGGAGAAACACAGGATCAGTGGATCAGAAATCGACCGTCTGTTAAGAGGGGATATCTCCGACATTGAAGATCTTGAGGAAGTTGACGAAGAAGTTGATGAGTATGCTGCTATCTCAGAAGACGTATTACAGTATAAACTGGCTGAACTTGAGAGACTTTTAGAAGAATGTGAAGTAGATTTAAGCCAGGTGAGCGACAACGAATTCTTAATCGACCCTGATGGTATCCTAGATCCTGTAGTTGAACCTGAAACAACTCCCGATTGTCAGCCCGCTGCTGCTGACCCTCAGCCTCCTGATTTAGAAGTAGACCAACAGCCTTTAGTCATTGATGAATACGAGAATGAAAATAAACCATTATTTGACCGGCTTACAAAAAAAGAACAAAAAGCATGGCGAAAAAAAGAGATATTAAGCGTTGGAAAAAACTAACTAACAATGCAGCGTTTCCACAGTTGGAAGCTGATATCGACATGCAAACTCCTCGTGATCATGTTTTATTACCGAGGGAATATTTCAGTATGCTTATTGATGATGATATTATATTGAATTTAGTAGAGCAAACCAATCTGTACTCTATGCAAAAAATGGGGAACAGTATTGGTGTATCTAGGTCAGAAATGGAGCAGTACCTAGGCATCCATATGATATCGTCCATCGTAAAAATGCCCTCCTACCGTATGTATTGGGGGGAAGGCACTAGATATGGTCCTATTGCTGAGTCCATGTCCCGAAATCGATTTGAAACAATAAGAGCATATATTCATGTAAATGATAATACCAATCTTCCAGATGGTAATGATCCGGCCCATGACAAGTTGTTCAAAATCCGGCCCCTAATTGATGCTGTCAGGGATAACATGAAAAAAGTCCCTTTGGATTCAAAGGTCTCAATTGATGAATTGATCATCCCTTTCAAGGGAATATCTCATATGAAGCAGTACAACCCAAAAAAACCCCACAAGTGGGGAATCAAAGTGTTTGCACTTGCATCGAAATGTGGCATAATTCATGATTATGAAATATATGTAGGCAAGGGTACAGTGACAGAAACCAAACTTGGCATCTGTGGTGACATTGTTGTTCGACTGGTAGACATTGTACCAAAGGACAAGAACTATAAGTTATTTATTGACAACTGGTTCAACTCTCATCGACTTCTCTGCCATCTAAAAGAGGTAGGACTCTTAGCAGTAGGGACAATTCGTCCTGATAGGATTGGACGTTGTCCTTTCACAAAGGATAAAGACCTTCTCGAGGAGGGACGAGGAAGTATGGATGTGAAATTGGACACCGAGAACAACATTATCGCTTGCAAGTGGGCTGATAACAAAACTGTGTGCCTTGCATCAACATACGTGGGTGCAGAACCTGTCGATGAAGTCATGAGATGGTCTACGGCACAAAAACAGAGAGTTGCTGTCCAGCGCCCAGCCATTGTGAGAGAATATAATGAAGCTATGGGGGGCGTGGATCTACATGACATGTTGGTGGAATTGTACCGAATCGACATAAAAGTTAAACGATACTACATGAGGATAGTCATGCATTTACTGGACATGAGTGTCGTAAATGCGTGGCTAGTCCATCGGAGGGATTTATCCCTCCTTGAGGCCAATAGCAAGCCAATGCCTCTGATAAAATTCAAAAGCCAACTAGCTTGTTCACTTCTTCAACCGAAACAAGTCAAAAAGAGAGGTCGTCCCAGCATCGCTGAGCCACCAACCCGCAAAAAAAGGAGCTATTCAATGCCTGCAAGACCTGCGGATGAAATCAGACTGGACAACACTGAACACTGGCCCATTCCTGTAGCTGAGCGCAAGAGGTGCAAGAATTGCATTGACAAATACTGTCAAATACAATGTTCAAAATGCGATGTATTTCTATGTTTGACTCAGAATAGGAACTGTTTTGTGGATTTCCACCGTGCGTAAACTGTCTATGACATTTAGAACAGGCTGTATATTACAATATACATTTTCATTATCACATTTAAATGTTGCCATTGTTCTTGTAAAACTTATGTTTCGTTAGACTTGTAACATTTTGTGAAAAGTGCTTATTTGGCCCTACAATTTTATATACGTTATAACATTTATAATTTTAACGTAAAATGATGTATACTGTACTCTTTTAATACCTTTTTACCTTATGTCTTACTTTTTTTATGTAATAACTTGGATTTGTCTTACAAATTCTTAAAAATAAAGGGATTTTACAAGATTATATAATTATTATTTCCTACTACCTTACCGTGTCATTTCATGTCACAGTTTCCTGATGATCTAAATTTGGGCCATGTTTGTAAAATTTATATAAAAACATATAATAGGTGAAGAAAGTTTTTTTTCCTGCTTATTTACATCAAATTAACCTAAAAAAACTAAAAAAGATTTTTTTTGACAGTTACAAATACTTTTGGGAAAGAAAGGGTTTTAACATGTTTATTTGTGCCATAGCACACCAGTATTAAAATCTGGTATTCATATTTTAAGGTTGGAATAAGACAAACACTGAGTTAAGACAAAACAAGCCTCCATTACCAAAAAGATTTGGATGACGTCAGAATTTATTTCACATATCTTTATCCGCAGTAAAACTACTAACCGTTAGGGAAACCATCAATACAAAATATAATAATTCATCATTGTGATATAATTAATCGTAGAACAGCAGATTAAACTTTAAAATGTTCTCCTGTAAAATCTTGGGTTTGTGACTCTGTGCATACATCCTCTGAACCCTACAAATATATAATAACAGTACTGTAATGTCCTAAGAATCTATTTAGTACTTGGCTGTTCCTTTTCCTGAGTTTTTCTATGAGCTTACAATGTAATCAGATTTATTTTATTTTTGCACATAAATCGATTGGTCTTTTTTTATTTTAACTTTTACCGATCAGTTTTTGACATCAAATAGAATGCGTTCCTTAAGCGCAACAAACGTAAACGTAGTTCAACTCCAAAGAGTAAAAACGTTTCATGATTTAATAAATCTACATGCAGGAGTTTAATAATATCATCATGTTGTCTTAGTTTAACTTCTATATTTAAATTAAAATTTATTTTAATTTAGTTGTTTCTAAAAACAACTAAAGAGATTAGATTGACTCAAAATCAAACCAGACTAACGTCAATTGAAGTGATAAGTGTTTTTGTATTCTTTTGGATATGTGTTGTTTGATCTCTATATTATTTTAGTTTGTCAATAAATTACCTTATTTCCCCTAATGTTTGATTGGCTTAACGTGAAGCGACATAACATATAAACACTACACCAATCTCCATCATTCTCGAGACAATAAGGAGAGTTGAATATAAAAATAAGTTAGGGGTTGCATTTAAAATGTTAGAGAGTTGCCTAGCAGTTTTCGACATAGTCTCGTGTATGGTGAGACGAACAAAATTAAGATATTTTAAATGGCTGAATACTCGAAATGAAGTATGATTAAATGGTTAGACAATCAGTATTCCTTACCAGTGAATAAAGTTCGTAGAATTTTAAAACGAGACAAATATTAAAATATCAAAATGAAGGAGTGTAAAGGCTGCGAAAGGAGAACCTCAACTCCTCTCGGTTTTATGGTGCAAGTTTACGACTATAGCTTAACAACGCGTCAGCCGCTTTGGGGAGTTCTCATTCAGTTCTAAAGATTCAAAAATATTTTTTTTACGAGATAATAAAAAATGTAAGTGGTTCTACAAATATGCTCAACTAAGGATTGGTATTTTTGTTTGTCAAGATTAGCTTTAATTATATGTCATGTATACATAATTGATTACTTATATCACCGGTATATATACAGGGTGTTTAGTTAAAGAATGCCGGGATTTTTAAACGGTCGTTGATCGGGGACTATTCAAGATAATTAAATGATTTAAAGTCAAATTGAAGGGAAAAGAACAAAGTCTGTTCTCATACTTTCATACAATTCGGAATAGTTTAGGAAATTCAGATTTCAATCAATGTTATATGAGCGTAAAACTGGCTAAGTCTGTATGCTTAGGGCGATTGGCACGTTCATCTGATGTATTAACTGAATCTTTTTAGGAACAATGACTCTTTTTTCTTTAATAGATATCATCATGAAGTGTTGATTTAGGTATGTTCAACTTAATACTTTGCCGGGCAATCGATGTTTTGGGGCTTATGATGCAGAATATTGTTGGATTTCTTCGACTATGTAATCGCTTGTTTTTAGCCGGCCAGTAGAATGTCTTTTCAAAACACTACGGTGTCATAAAACTCATTAAACCAGCGTCAAACTTCTTTATCATCAAGTAGATTTAAATTTAGTTTAAGCACAGACAATATAATACTTTAATGCAGACGGTCAGCTGGATCTGCGCTAGGCGCTGTTTCATGATGCGGCTGTATTGCCGCGCCACTGTAGCGGAAGACGCGAAGCGTTTCCTCCTCGAGTGGCGCCGTGGGATTCTATTTGAATTTGAATGAACGCGCTTTTAATGAGATATTTCTCGAAACCTATTTAAGATATCTTTATGAAACTTGGTATACAGTTTTAATACGTCATAATGTATTTAAGGAAAAATAATCATAAAAAAATATGATCCTGTTTCAAAATTGCTGTGTTTTAGCGAATTTCCCATACATAGAATAAGCTATTACCGTAGTACTTATCGTAAGACCTGGACCTGGGACCGATTTATTTTTCGTTTTGAGGTCCCTTGAGTCAAAAATCACCAACCGTTCAAATTCATATAAAGTGTGTAAATAAAGTCTTGAAATAGATCTGTATTTTTTAAACCGAGATAGATTAAAATACTATAGTTGTGGCATTGAATGTTAACAAAGGTTCCGTTTTTTTACATCAAAAATATTGTTAACCCCCCTAACATGGTAGGCGGGGGTAAGGGTGACTTATTGTTTTCAAATAGCAACCCCTATTGAGTGACTCCTCATTTTGAAGGATTTATCGAAAGAAACATAATGACGCAAACCCTTGGCGGATATCTCACCCCTAGCCAAAATGACAGGTATTTCAAAATGCGATTTAATGTATGTGAAAAAGCACCAATTTCAAAAATATAAAAACAAATCTGTATTTGTAAAACCGAAATGATAGAAATATTCTGTTTGTCAATTTAATTGTTAACATAGGTTCCACAATTTTTTACATCAACAATATTTGTTAACCCCTTTAACAGGGTAGGGGTGGGGGATCGAAAACTATTTAAGGTATAAATTTGAAATAAAAACTTCACCAATATTTCTGAATTTATTGGTGAAGTTTTTATTTCAAATTTATATTAATTCCAATATTACCAGTTATTCTTGAAGATATTTAAGATATGTTTATAAAACTTGGTATACAGTTTTAATACGTTATAATGTATTTAAGAAAAAATAATCATTGAAAATATGTTTCTGTTTCAAAATACGGGTATTTTAAACTTTATATCTTTAATTACAAAAAACCTGCTGATTTTATGAAAAAAAGCCATGGACACTTTTATTTAGCATTTAAAATACCCTATCAAACGCCACCAAGTTTTAAACGATCCCATTACAAACAGCTGAGAAATGAGGATATTTAGTTGAACAGGTCAGGTACCTGTTTCATAATAAACACCGCACTACAAGACTACAGGTTAAAAGTTGTGACTTGTAATTTCCATTATTTTTGCAATTTTGAGGTGTGAAAAAGTGTCAACAAGTATGGACTTTGAAAATTTTCTTGGTAACTGTTATAAAATATAAAATAATATATTTTATATAAAATAATGTTATAAAATAATAAAAAATAATGTTATTAAAATAATGTTATTTTAAAATAATGTTATAAAATAACATTATAAAATATAAAATAATGTTATTTTTTTTAATTTTTTGATTTTTTTATGTTGTAATATCGTTCATAATCACAAGTTGACACCCAGGTAGTGTGCCAGAATTTAGACAGTGTTGCCATATCTCAAGCCGTTTTCGAGATATAAGTGTTTTTAAACAGTTTAATGGGCTCAGAAAATTTTGAGGTGTGGAAATATATATTTTCCTACAGTTACCTAACAATGTACATGTTCTCTCACTGATTTGAGAAAGCAAAGTGGCCAATTCGCTCATCAGTGAGACAATGTTAACATTGTCTCACTCCAGATTTGCAACGTGAAGGCGCGAAATAGTGAGCACGTAACATGCAGGCAACGTCGTATGCGCGCGAAATACGTTGGCAGCACTGGCTGTAAATCAGCTGGTCAGCTGTTGTACTGTTGTATTTGTCACTTCACATTAAATGTTATATTAAAAGTTCACTGTGCAAAAATAGGTTATGTTTCTTCATAAATTATGGTAACAAATTATGGTTTTATGGTAACTGTAGGAAAAGTATAATGTGCAACTCGAGTTCAAAGTACAATTGCCTCACTCGAGAAACCATTCCTCACTCACCTACGGCTCGTGAGTAAGGATTTCTCTCGAGTGAGTCAATTGCTCACTTTTCTCACTAGTTGCACAAATAACTATTTCTTGGAAAAATATTATCTGTCTGTCTATAACACCCAAGATGGAATTTTACGCCATCTTATCCAGGAAAACGAGAGTACCTATCAAGATCCAAGTCATTTTTATATATTCACTGGATTGGCGAGAGTGTCTTTAGCCATTAAAATATGGCCTCACTACTTTGTAAATAAAATTACGGACGATCATATTTTAATCGCTAAAGACACTCTCGCTAATCCAGTGAACACATTAAAATGACTTGGATTTTGATAGGTACTCTCGTTTTCCTGGAGAATATTGCGTAAAATGCCATCGTGAGTTTTACAGACAGACAGTAGACAGACAGACAGACAGACATAAATAGAGATAAGACTTGTTTCAGCTTCTTTAATGTATAAAACGTAAAAATAACCTAAAAATATATAATTCTGAGCAATGTACAGACAAAACTCTAATTTTATGTATATAGAAGATTAATCATCTATGAAATAACGAACAGCTGTTCAGATCAAGATTATTTTTTCTAGCTGTCACTGATATGTTTACAAATATGATGTTTACAAATACCGCAACCATTTTCGATCACGTTTTGAAAGCAAATCCCAACCAAGTGAGATTAAAAACGTGTTACTTACATAACGGATTTAATTAATCGCAAGTGCAATGTAAATGAAATTAAATAACTAGGCATCATCCAGGTCAGGAATCAGAGATTCTTTGTGTATAAAACTGTTCTTGAGTTTTGGTAACCAGAAAGAAGACCTTGAATCAGTGTTGTATACGGCTGGGAAACTTAAATTTATTAATGATCGTCACCAATAGCTTAGAAACAAGATTTCCAGTCATTGACGGCGCTTCAATGGCGGTTGTGTAAAGTGTTAAGTAAAAAATCATCACTGCAGTGGGTGATTGTAACAGATGTTTACGGATGATGCTAAACTCGCTTTTCCAATGTGTCACTTTCTGTTCCTACCATTGACTATATGTACAGGGTTAGTAAAAAGTCTGGAGACTCAATGTTAATTTTTAAACGGCCCATACTAGAAAAACCAAACTCGGCACACTTTTATGGCATGTTATGAAGTACTTTTTGAGCCTAATTGCTACTTGGTGTACATCCCCAAAATGGGGGATTTCTGGGGAAAATCAAAAATTTCAAATGTTAAGCCCCATCGAGTGACCCCTCATTTTGAAGGTCGTGATAAAAGAAAACTAACAACGCAAACTAGAGGTCTCTATCTCAATCCAGTAAAAATGGAAGCTGGTTGAAATCTTTAGAAATCAGAATAACTTAGAATTTTATATTCAATTGGCTGCCATATTTTACTGTGTTAAGATAGAGACCTCTAGTTTGCGTTATTAGTTTTATTTTATCACGACCTTCAAAATGAGGCGTCACTCGATGGGGCTTAGCATTTGAAATTTTTTTATTTTTCCCCAAAATCCCCCATTTTGGGGATGTACATCAAGTAGCAACTACGAATTTTATGGAGAATATTGTAAAATGTTGTAGTTTGCTTGTTTATGGATATATTTTGATCAAACTTGGTAAATTTAAGTTAAAGTTATTGATATTTTACAAAAAAATACACTTTTTTACCCTTCCTGTAGCAGCAAGCCTATGTACTCATAAAACCTAATATTAGTTCAATACATTTAATTGAAAATCAATTCAGGTAACTGGAAATTCACTTAGTCGGCAGGTTTGCTGCGGTGGGGGTATTATTTTTTTTGGAAACTGTGATGAATAAAATGCTAGATCAAAGCTAATGCGGTTGTAACTAAATGTGATATTAGGAGTAGTGAAATACGTGCCTTGGATCTGCCCTTCCTATATGAAGCCATTCAATGATTAAGCTATGTGAGCTTAAACATATGCTGTTGACAAAAGGTAACTCTCTCGCCCCAGATTGGAGTTACAAAAATTCATAAAATGCACCTATTCCATCAGTGGTAGTTACCAAATGGCGACGTAAATGTAAACTTACGACTGTCCGTACCATATTGATCAGTGGTCATCACCTGTCAACCTATCATCAGAATGTTTATCCTTTGTACTGTGTTTAGGTCATATTTTAACTTGATTTTAAACATATGCTATGATTCTTTGTTTTGTTTACATATACGTCGTTATTTTATAACCATCATGGCAACCTATAAGGCCAATGTTAAAATTTAAAACGTTGAGTTTCTTTAAAATTATACAGGCACTAGCTGTGTGCCCGTTCTACGTACGGGGATCTTTTAGTAAGTTGAAACCTTCAACCTTTAAATTCAGAACAGGAGTTGGTTTGCATATTTAGTGTGCATTTTCCAGATATGCTGGCAAAACTATTACCACAGACAATATAATACTGTAATAGGTTTCCGTGGTCTGTGCTATTACTTTATAGGAATACATATAAACCGTCGCAAATACAATATCTGACGGTTTACAATGTTTACAAAACGAATGCTTCGCAATTAAATGTCACCCTCTCGTGTTAGTCTATATTTTATATCCAATGATAAAAAATTGCCTCAAGGTAGGCCTATAATTTAAAATACATTCCACACTGTTTAAAAGTAGTTAAAATACTACCCCAACCTCACCATGCACACTTTATTCCGGTTGAAATTTTCATTAACAAAGGTGCTCTTGTCTTTTCCACGAAACACTGAGATATAAGGACATTAAGGCGTTACCAACAGACATAGGTCTACACACACACAAGCACAGAATTGAATTAGGGGATTTGCTACGCTTTAACCAACCAAAGCAAAGTATTTACAAAATAATTATTTGAAATGTTTGATAGTGTCGTCAAATTTTATGATAATCGTATTTAGGCCTACTTATCGTGCAGTGAAAATGCCGTATGGAATGACAATTTATATTTGCTTTGCTTAGTCCGAAAATGACTCGAAATGTTGTTGAAATTAGAGCATAAATTATGAAACGAAGTACAAAAGAAGATTTAGACGGGTAATAATGTACAATAATTATTCACTTCAAATATTTATCATTGCCAAATTATTTTTGTTTTCACGAAAATATTCATCATGGTTATTGTTATCTTTATTATTTATTATTTCCCAGATTGGTCAATGTGACATTTATTGTATACATATTTTCATTATTATTGTTATTCAACCAACCTGTGTATTTACTTCTCGTTACTTTTAGTTCTTTCTTTGTCCAAGTATTTGCATGTACTGTATTCTTATTATTGTTACTTTTGATGTTCGTTTTATTTATAGGCTATTTAGTCATATTGAGCAATTCACAACTTGTAATCCAACTGTAAAATTCGTGTGAATCCGTTGGCAAATATATAAATAAGTAAATAAATACAAAGGCCACAAAAAATTGATACGTTAACAACGTAAAGCTTTAAAAATTCATGATGGTTTGTTAAAAAAAATCTTTCACTTAATGTTTTATCTTTTTCATAGTAAAAACTAACATTTTGGAGTCCATACAGAATGACACAATGACAGACAAACAGACAGACATACAGAAATTGAGAAGACTCGTTTCGGCTTTCTTAGGCTATGAAATGTAAAATTAACCAAACACTGCATGATTCTACGCAATGTACAGACAAAACTGTAATTTTATTTATATAGATTATCAAAAATTTAAATTGTTTGGTCTTAAATCTTCCGAATTCCTATTTGTGGAAACAACGCATCTTGGAAAGTTTGGCTAAAATAAGTTAAGCCATTTTGAGTGATTTGTGTTTTTGTTTTGTGTCTATGGAAGTTTGTATTGAAGCCGATCCCAACAAGCTTCGCTTCGCTCCTCTCTATTACAGTACTACAACAGACTGAATAAAATTTATTGCTAAAACTTGTATTGCTGAAATGGGGTAGAATAAGGTAGAAGATAGTCAGGTTTGCCCCTTTTACAACTAAAAATTATAATATTTCAGCTATTTTTTATTTGATCTTCTTGAACTTGGTATCGTTTGATAGATAGTTAAAAATGCTAAAGGATAATTAAAATAATACTAATTAAAATAATAGAAAATTAAAATTGTACTTGGAATATTTTCAAAAAAACCAGCCACTTTTGAGTAATTTAAGCTTAAATGTTTTAATGGCCATCATTTTGAAATTGTAGGTTGAATCTAGATGAACTTTTTTTCTAACACGGGTCTTTTCTACCTTAACATGCATACCAAGTTTCATAAAAATCAGTAAAAAACATTAAAATATAAAAAAGTGTATGTCAAAAATACAAAATGGCGGATATTTGGGTAACGAAGCGATTTTGGAAAAAAAATATTCTTGATTTTCTCTTTATTTTTACCCAAGGAATCACTAAGTAAAATATGTCCCCCACCTTTTTTGAACACCATGTTTAATTAATTGCTAAACTTCGTCGCAAATGTGATTAAAATAATCACATAATGAAAAATAAATGCTGTCCGCAGGCAGATGGTAGTCGTAGGGAGTAGGCCTACGGTATCGGTGGACCGCGCGAGTTGTGGAGGAGGAATGATAGACGAGGATTTGGCGTTGAGTTGAACTGCTAGTGCTGCAATTAATTGCAAGCCAGCGACCGCCGACCATGCCGGCGTCTGGCGAGGCGAGCGCGAGACTGCGTGTTTCCTCGATTCTCCGCTAGAGGCAGGATGTGACGGGGCCCTACGCATCGCGCAGTGAGACGTCTGGGTTAAAGTATTATATTGTCTGTGGTTTAAGTAGCAATCGATATAAACTCTGAGAACCACAGATTACACTATGTGCCTTCCGTTGCGCCGTAAACATTGTACTCGCACTGGCGACTGGCGTCAGGCGAGTGAGCGCAAAAGTGGCTTACCACCACGCACCTGTTTTGCGCATGTCAAGGTCAAAGTTTCCTTCCTTGCTACAACGTAAACAAAACTTAGTTATTTTAGCTTCAATTTGACGTATGAAACTAGGTTAACTTGAATAGTATCCAAGCAATTACTATTTAAAATCCCGGCATTCTTTTATAAACTCCCTGTATTTGATTTTATGAAATACCTAATGTAATTAATGATCAAAATAAAACTAATTATTTTATTTTATTTACCATAACCATTAGGTTCAATAAAGGTCTTGGCAAATCTATTGATTACCTTTTTGGTTTGACGTAAGATTTTTGACATCACTAACTGACACAAGATTAGGACTTATGTCATACATGAAAATACCATCAACTAGTCATTTATTGCCGGTGATGCGTCAGCTGCAGCAGTCTGTTTACTACCTTGTTGATTGCCGAGAAGTTAAATCTAGAACTTGTAAAAACCTGTTTTCGTCCCCTCTTTTTAGGGCCGGCGAGAGTTACTCTCACCGGCCCTGCCTCTTTCTGCAGCCCCAAGACGATCTCCTTTGAATTCATGATGTTTTCAACGTTGTTAGAAGGCAATACCGCTATATACCATGATTCTGCTTAATTATCGGAATTCGATGGCAATAGCTTACATAACATAATTAGACTAGAACTCGTACTTCTTCACTTAAGTGAATCTATTTTTGAAACAGCAATACCCTTGTTATATACAGCAATAGTATGCAGACTTGTTTTAAATAAATAACTTAAATAGTACATTTGATTTTATAGACTAGAGATCAACTAACGGATGGATGGAAAAAAATAAAAAGTACAAAAACACAAGTAATGGCCTAGAATTTGTTTAATATATTGAAGAAAAACTGTATCTGAAGAAAAGCTTGTGTAGATAAAGAATTGAATGGCAATCTTTATATTCTCTTTAGGAAAAATGCAATCTTTTTATTATTATTATAACGTTTATGTATAAATTTAGTTTGATATTTTATTTACGGGAGTAATTACATGTTTGATTGTTTTAGTTTAGAATATTCCTCCTTCTGTCTTCAATATTTCCTTTTTGAACTCGAGGCATTTCCTGTTATTCCAATAAAACTGACTAACTGTTTTAATTTGTCTATAACCTCCTGAATATTACGAACATCAATATTAAAAAAAAATGTTGCAGAATGTCTATTATAAATAGCTGTTTTTGTTTTGCTTTTTATTTGTTCTATGTAATTCTTACGTGGTAAAATCGACTTTTGAGAGTGTCTTAATAATTCTTAAGGGTAAGAATTTTTAAACTCTAAATCCATATTGCAAAACTACAAATTGAGACAAAATTTGTGACACCTCAAACGTTACAATTGGCCCACAAATAATAAGGGAGTAGCGTTCATAAAAACGGCTGCACGTAGTATACACACAAACACACACACACACACACACACACACACACACACACACACACTCACACACACACACACACACACACACACACACACACACACACATATATAGATGGGGGATAAATATGTGTCGTTTATAGAAATATGTAGAAGATGTACGGGCTCATGAGACAGTGGAAGAAGAACCAAGCGGACCAAGCACCCTGGAAGAAAAAGGACTAGACGAACCGAGACGTGGAAACGACTAAATCTTCAAGTCTACGAAATTTGGGGCAATAATACATTGACCGGAAAGGTATAGTACACAAAAAAAAAACAGGTTACGCCTTACAACCATCAATGTCGTTACAAGTGTAATGAAAAAGTTAATGAGAAAAAGAGACAAGAATATTTTGATGAGTTTTGGGGATTGGGGAACTGGGAACTACAGTCTTCTTTTTTTAACTCGGCTGTTAATCAGGGGATCCTACTAGAAAGAAAGATAATGCAGCCCGTGGGAAGTCCTTTTCCTGTCAATATCATTTAGGAAATGTCAGGGTTTGTAAAGAATTCTTTTTAAAGACACTGGGTGTGTCAAATAAGCGAGTTACTAATATTGCTTCTAAGAAAATATGTCTAAAACAGGAATTTCACCTCGAGACAAGAGAGGCCATAAAACTCCTTCAAAATAAAACTGCACAGGCAAAAACCGACTTAGTCAAGGAGCATATTGCAATGTTTCCAAAATACACTAGTCACTATTCAAGACAGCAAGCTCCAAACAGAAAATATCTTGATACTAACTTAAACATAAAAAAGCTATATGAATGGTATAAATTTTTCTGTACAGAAAGGGGCTTGGAACCTACTACTTTGTCTTATTACAGACACATTTTCAATACCTGTCTTAACCTTGAATTTCATCGACCAAATGTTGACACTTGTAATACATGTGACAAACTGCAAAACACCATCGAACATAGGAATCAGGAAGCAAAACAAGCTGCTATTACAGCAAAAGAAGTGCACCTCCGTCAGGCTGAAAGTGCTAAAAGCGAATAAAAAAAGGCAAAAAAGAGGTTAAAGATGACCCAAACCATGTTGCAATTTGTTTTGACCTCCAGAAAATGTTGCCCACCCCAATATTCAGGTGCACAAGAATTTACTACTCTCGTCAACTTTGGACCTACAATTTCAACGTACATGATATTGGTACTGATAAAGCGTTCATGTTCATGTGGCATGAAGCACAAGCGTCTAGAGGGTGTGAAGAAATTGTGTCCTGTTTGCTGCAGTACATAAAGTCGTTGCCTCAAACTGTCACCCACTTAATAGCTTTCAGTTATAACTTTGGGAAGCAAAATAAAAGTCACATAACAGTAAAATTTTGGGCATATGTAGTTAATAATAGTAACCTGAAGACCATTGATTTAAAGTTTCTACGTAATGGCCACTCGTACAACGACTGTGACAGGAACTTCGGTAAGGTGGAAATTATGAAAAAGAACATGAAGAGAGGCGTTTTTGTTCCAGATGATTGGGTGGAGATCATTGCGGGAGCAAGCAAAAAGTTCATGGTAAAAAAGATGTCAGATGAAAATTTTTTATCCCTGGATACCATTTACAAGTACTTTGTAAAAACTGTGACCGGGATAAGTATTGTGAATACATTGTACTTAGATAAGTATGCAAATCTCGCTGAAAAAGCAGTATAAGCTGCTGCTTTTTCAACGAGATTTGCATCCTTGGCCGTAACTCTAGTCCAAGCTGAGTCCGCTAATCTCATGTCTGCTTTGTTCCGAGCAGTGGTATCGGGATTATTCATGTAGAATATGTCATGCTTTTTATAATAAGAGTCTAGCTTATTTTTTGGAGGTACATTTTTTGCTAGATTTTCACTATATTAGTTCCAGGCCCACAGTACCGATACGATGGCACGTAAAGTGAGAATGTAAGGTTATTTATAAGAGTATTCAATAACCCTCGACCCCTGTAAGGCTTTAAGAATAAACCTTTGCTCTTTTAACATGTTTTCTTATAATTTCTTACCATTATTATTATATAACAAATGTCTTTTATTCAACAAAAACACAAATTAAAAATAGTACATATTAAGGAAAATATACCAAAGAAGTTGGGTCTATTTCCTACCAATATCCGATGTGTTATTTGTGGTTTTAGCGGAAGTGGGAAGACAGTTGTAATTTATAATTTAATTGTAAAAGGGAAGGAATAAAATTTACAAACTTATATTTATTATCTAAATCTTTAGAACAAGAAAAAATATTAAAAAATAATTGAAATATTTAGTTTGTGTGACGAAGTGAAATTACACACGTTTACTGACAGTGAAATCACACCAAATGATGTCGAATCACAGTCAGTTGTTGTATTTGATGACATAAATTGTCCAAATACTACACAATTTTTCTCAATGGGTCGACATAAAAATATTAACTGTTTTTACTCGTGTCAATCTTACAGCAAAGTACACAAACATTTACGTGATAATGTAAATTTACTAATATTATTCAAACCAGATGATTTTAATTTAAAACATGTATATCACAATCATGCTGGTAATGACTTTTCATTTGACCAATTTAAAAATCTCTGTCACCAATGTTGGGATAAAACTAAATATGGCGTTTTTGTAATAGACAAAGAAATGTCAGAGAATAATGGCAAATATAGATTGATGTTTGACCAATTCTAACAAGGTAAATAAGTAAAAGACTAAGGTTATTTAACATTTGCATTTATTTTGCAGCATTAAACATATCTAAACATAAAATTGATCCCGGCAGTCCTAACTATGTTTGATCAATTTTATAATGACCAAGCGCAAGAATATTGATCTTTTAGAATAAACCTCTTGTCATCGTCAAAGGATAGTACTTTCTTGTTCATGGTCAAGCATTGAAGATGATGGTTTGTAGATTTAACTCTTGTCACATTCTCATAGTAATCCTGCCCAGTTGCAAGACAGTTCAAATAATGTTGATGTCTAAGGAGATGTTTAACTGAGGCACCATCGGCTCATTCAGCTTTCTTCAATTCTAAAGATTGCTTGTCTTCTTCATATAACCATTTCAGAGGAATGTAAGAATATAACTTTGGCCTTAAACCACAATATTCATACATAATATGACCATCTAATTCGTCTTTAAACTTGCCAGTATCTTTTTATATTTATCAGAGTATAAGAAATGGTCTTAACTATATCCAGAGGTATCAATATAGTGCAAGTCACATTCTATTTCCTTGTAAAAGTCCTCTGTAACTATAGAATACATTAAAGAATCTATATCTGCCGTAAGAAATCTTTTGTTCTTAAATTTTTGCAAATAATTATAGTGGAAATCATACTTTATATCCAAAACTGTCATTCCTAATATATAGGTTTATTTAAATTTACAACTAATTTATTTAAATGTATAGCATGCAAATTGTTATCAAACTTTTTGCTACAGTCAAACCTTGGATTAGTGACGTTTTTTGTTAATAGTGCCTCATCCTTGAGATATATGTAACGAAACTTGCGTTGGTTCATAATTAATTGTTCGACTAAAGAGACTATTATTTAACAATTTGTAAGTCTTTTTCGAAATCGTTTTTAGCACATTTGCGTTTTTCAATATTAAAATTAATATAGGGCGCAGGCCATTTAGACTGTCTAAATTTTAAAATTCTGTGGTACTTTGTAGCAACCAAACCCAATTCCTCATGTGTTTGTAACGATTTATAATGTAAAATATATTTAGTTTTGTCATTTAAATTTGATATTAATTTGCCATTCATTGTCTCTGGTACTAATGGATAGTCATTATGTAAATCATGTAAGCTTTTATCATATTTTAAATCAACTTCTAAAATGTATGCAAACTCGTCATTTTGATTATTTTTGTAGTCTATTCGTTAGTCCAACGGAATTCATCAACGGGCAGTGGCTCGCAGTGACATTGCTGTAGAGTATAGTGAGTTACAGTCTAAATATATTAAATAGACACTCTCTTGATTGGGGTCATAGTGTTCGCCCATACATATATTATTGGCTTTAGCGTAAAGTGTGGAAATCATACTGACTCCTCCTCTGATTGCACTTTCTATGAACAAATGCATGTCAATATCTTGAAATAATTGTAATTTCATACCAGTCATTCTAAGACAGGCCTCCCATGTTAATCCAGGAAGTTAATACATATGTACGGGGTCAAGTTCGTAATCTTTTAAACACAGGTCTCTAAATGTCTCAAAGACATCAGCCAGTAGCAATACATCTGTTTTAAGATATAAATCATGATATTCTTGTAAATTATTTATATTAAAATGGGTCCAGACATTTTTAGCATGTTCATATTCATTGGAAGAGATATGTTTTTTAGTTAGAGTACTATAAAATGCTTCTATTGGAGGGGGAGACTCTGCAAACTTATCTGGTCCCGTCATATATTCATAGGGAAATACGCCTTTGCGTTGTAATAGTGGATTGTCTATGAATCTAAACTCATTTAAATTGGAAGCTAATCTGTATAATGTAAGGGACAGAAAGTTGCAGAAGATAAAGGGGAGGTATTTCCAAAGAAAAATCACAATTACTTTTATCAAATGCAACGACAACTTCGTGTAGCCAATAAGGCATACTGTTTGTTTGTTGTTCGGACCCATCATGGGATGTCTATTCAGACAATAGTGAGGGACGATAGTTTCTAGAATTCTAACATGGAAAACCCCACTGGTAGATGTGTTTTATTCTAGAAATTATTGATCCAAGACATCCCAGAGGAATGCCTTAGAAATGAAATTGAACTATACATGTTGATGAATTTCAAATTAAAATTGAATTTAGAGCTTTGTCCTCATTTTTGTTTGACTATCTTCAATTTCATTTGTTTATTTTAACTATAGCCATTTATTAATTTTTATCGTTGACATTTTTATCGTATTTATCTATTGAGTTTCAAGAAAAAGTAAATAAAATTAGTAGTTAAATCAGCAAGCGTAATACTTTAATGGACGAAAGAGTATCAGCTATAAAATTTTAGATATTATATAGACGCTCTTAGCACAATATTCAGGGTGAGTAGCCGACGGTTGCAGAGGCAGAGTTTGGCGCAGCGATAAGAGAGTGTTTTTGCCTTGGATGCCTCCGGATCCGACCACTAATAACTAATCCCCTCCACGGAGGCGCAGTAAATTCCCCTCACGCGCCTGGCTGAGGTGCGCGCAAAGTGGCGGTCGGTTGAACTGTAACGCGCTTTTGCCATGCAGGTAGAGTGGAACCTAACAAGAGGTAGGTCGTAAGATTTATGAATTCGGGATGCAGGGACAACTAATGGCATAGTTAATTGATGTATGTTTGTTTTTAAGGTTAATAAGATGCCTTAGAAATATAGTAGATGTGATCACTGAAGAAGGAACAAGGCTACTTTTATAGTTGTTATGAATATCAAGTGTTTGGGAATTGAAAAGTTGCTTTTAAAGTAAAATATTTGATAGAAAAACGATAAAAAGGTTAAAAAAACTGAAAAAGTACTGATGACCGAGCAGTCGTGAAGCTCGTGCTTAGCAGACGCGGTGTCTCTGAACACACCAAAAGTGACAACCGCAACTTCGTTGGAGAGAAAAGTAAATCATCTGGATCTGAATTCGCAAGGGTAAGCATGCATTTTCAAAGGTTGGAGTCTCAATCACAGCCTAGAAACTACGCACGGGGGTGGAATGGACCACCAGCGTAGCGGACCAGACCACGACAAGGGATCACCGTTTGGAGGCCAAGGAAGAGGCGAGTATCGGGGCGTGTCAATGCATCTTGGAAGGACCAGTGATGGTCGGGTGATCTGCCTGGTAGGGAGGCTGCGTGTGTCCCTGATTGTTTGTCAAGGAATACCAGTCAAGAGCGTTGTCAGGCAGACGAGCAGAAAACTCACGATATTCTAATGTTGACTCTAGAGATCACCAACTTAGAAGAGTGTCAGGACGAAGATGAAGACTATAAGAAGATGAAAGAAGCAGTGCACGGCCCAGACAACGCTCATGCGTGTGACAGAAGGGCAGCGAAGGGTTATGTAGTTGTTAACGGATAACTGTATAGACGTAACGTAGCCCACTTAGGTAATGATAAACTCCTCGTGGTCCCAAAGTAGATTAGAAATGAATTCTGTACGAGTGCTATGATAGTCCTCTGACAGGATGTCACCTAAGTTTTAGCAAAACATTTAATAAAATTAAGAGCCGACACTACTGGTCTAATATGTTGAAAGAAAAGTATGTGAAGACATGTGCGGACTGTCCAACGCGCAAATCTCCCACATTAGTACCTGCTGGACTTACCCGTAGGCTGCCCATGAAAAGGATTGGGATCAATTTTCTATGACCTTCCACTAAAACGAGTTGACCAAAAGCTTACATGAGCTATAGATTACAGCTATAGCTATAGCTATAGATTACACAAACAAGTCAGTAGAAGCCGAGGCAACCCAAACCACAACAGCAGAAGAAACAGCTAAGCTCCTCATGAATAGGATCATATGCAAACGGTTGTCCCAGGGAAATATTATTAGATTGGAGTACAAATTACACGTCCACCTTAGTTACGGAACTCATCATCACGACTCTATCACACACGCACTGTTGACGGAGACGGTGAGAAACTACGTTGAGAGAATCCGGAACTATGGTTGGGAGATGTCCCGTAATCCCTGGGAAACATGGAGGACGTGGTATGCAGGAGTCACCACGAGGAGCCAGACGCTGAGAGCAAGGGAATAGCTGGACAACACAGCGGTGTGGTGTAGTTTGGAAGCAAAACTATCCAATCTACTTGCCGAAAAACTATTGTTCAATCAGGTAAGTACTAACACCATTGCCAATAGTAATGAATGTAGTGTTTGGATGGATATAGTAACGGTATTCAAGTTGCTTAGAACACTGAACTTTTCTTTGAAAAAATAAAAATAGCAAATTAATACTGTTGTATTTTATTTTAAATACTAAAACAAAGTAAGGATTGTGTGATTGCACGTGACTCTTATCTTAAGAAATCTGTGTTTATCTTATGACAGGTTTATGTTGTGTTTTTGAGTAGATAAAGTAATTTTGTAAAGTCTAGCGAAAACCGGAAGTGTCTAGCGTATATGAGTGATTTATTGCGAATTTCTGAAATAATTGAAAATGCACGTGTTTATTAATATTGGCGGCTTGATTGCGACGCCAAAGCGGAAGAGAAGCTTTAATTCTCCCCATCTCTACCTCTTGACAAGCTTGAAAAAGACAAGACAAGACAGTAAAATCTAAAATATAGGTGTTACTTCGTGTGATGATATACTGAAGGCAGAGCTTAGTTGAAATATATACAGGGTGAGTTTTAATTGCCCCCCCCCCCCCAACTTTTTTCTACATTTTTTCAAATATCAATCCCAGACCACTTCCAAAATTGTTGGGTAGTAAGTACTTCATTCTGACAAGGTGGTCATTTCCAGCCGCCATCTTGGATCCCCCATATTGGATGCAAAATATTTTTTTTCAAATGTAAAGGTGGTGTTGTGACCCATTTTTTCGATTTTTACCCTGACTACAATGCTACAAACCGTTTAAAAAAATCTTGATCCATTCCAAAGTTATTAGGGGTTTTTAATCTTTTTATAGCCCAACATTATGCATTTACAAACTAAGACCTTTATCTCAAAATAGTGCTAGATAAAGATAAGTATACACTACCAGTTATTGTCGACATATTTTTCCTTGGTTATGACAGATGTATTTTTTCGGCCACAATCTTGGATCCGCCATCTTGGATCCGCCATTTTGAAATGTGATACTTTATTTTAAATATGAAGGAGATGATGTGACCCATCATTTCGAACTACTGTTTTAAGCTTAATTCAACGCCGCAATCCATTTTTTGTTATCCAGTTTTATTTATGAAATATTAAAAAAAAATGTAATGTAAATATTTCAAAATCAAAATATGAAAATGAAAAACGGATCATGGAATTGGAAGCGTTAAAGCATCTGTAAATTAGCATTTAAATACTTAAGAGTGGAGTCAACACAATCTTCGTTGACAACTGAGAAAAATAGCAGTTGTTTGTTAGTATTTTGGATAATAAAGTGAATATTTAAAATTAAATTAGTTTAGTTTTCCTTAAATAAGTAATTAATTGATAACATTAACGTAGGTAGGCCTGCGGGTTTGCTTATATTCAAGTAGCAACAATTAATTTGTTTGATTTTAGTAAAGCGATTACTCTCCAGATGCTGATAGCAATCAGGTCAATTTGTGTCAGCAAAGGATGCTTAACTGGTAGCCTTAAACAATAATAAGGACGAAAATTTAAATAAAATTGACTTCGGCGAATTTCTAATTTTTGGTGAAATATTGTAAACGTGTCTTATATCAACATGAATGCGTATCATTTGAAAAAGGCTGAAAACCAGTTTAAATTAAGAGTAAAAGGCCAATCAGCGGTGGGCGATGCATATACGTTACGAAAAGAATTGACCAAATGTCTCAAGTCAAACGTCCCGTCGTCCGATACCGCAATCGCTGCCTGGACACCGAAGGTGAATTCCAGGCTTGCGAGGAGGCGCAAGAATTAACGACGATGCTAACCGAGTACGAGGGCGACTATCACGACACAGAAATTCAGAGAATACAGGCGTGGCTGTGGCATTACCAAACAAGGTCAGATCGCATCCCTTTGGAAGATGACGGCGATGACACTGCGCGGCGTGATGAGCTAACGGCGAAATTTAGTGCTCTGTTAGGAAAAATTGATGAAAACTAATCTCAAAATGAAGAGACCAGTACTGAGGCAGATAGCCCAGTCTCAGTAGTCCCTAAGCCGAAGAGCGGAGAACAACAGGCAACATCACAACAAACGATACCCACGGTGTCGTCAGCATCGGCCATGGGTATCGCAGCACCGTCTCGCGCGTGCACAGTGCCTATGTATAAGCATAGAATAAATAAACACCATTTATATTACTTCATCTATGGTATAAGTGTGTATAAGTGGGCCTGCAATTTGACGGAAAATTCCAAAGTTGGGTGCATTCCTGCAACGGGTAGAGGAACTGCGTGTAGCTATAGGGGTCAGTACTGTCGACTTATTCAATTCAGCTGTCGATTTGTTTACGGGTTCTGCTCTGGTTTGGTATAGGTCTACGGTGGGACGGATTAAGAACTGGGAGGGGCTGTGCCGCGACATGGAAGTAGGCTTTCAAGCTCCCAAACACGATTTCCGTTTGAAGAAAGAAATAGTCAATCGCACTTAGGGTGATGACGAGCCGATCAATCTGTATCTCGCTGCCATGGAGGAGCTATTCAGTCGCCTAGCCGTTAACGTATCGGAGGCGGAGAGGCTGGCACAGATACAGCATAGCCTTTGTCCGCAGTTACAAGATTGGCTGGCGTTGTGTGAGGTGACTTCCATTGAGCAACAGCGACAGTTAGGTGGTAAGGCGGAAGCGGGACGCCTTCGATCGGGCGCGTCGCGTGGAGCCTCTGGAGTCCGTGACATTATGAAACCTGATCTTGCTTATAACCCGGGACCGCGTAACGCACAAAATGTGCGCCCTGCTCCGGAACAGAGAGTGTTTCAAACCACTGGTACTTCGACCGACCAACCTACAACATGTTACCGGTGCGGGAAAGATGGTCGCTTCACTCGCAAGTGTGAAGAACAGTGACATCCGTGCGAACTGATATGCTGGCGTTGTAACAAAGCGAGCCGAGAATGCGATAAGAGTGGTGCCTGAAATTCGTTCCCTAGCCCTAGAACTCGTGACTAGAAGATTCGTAGAAGATTTCGTCGAAGATTCGTTCTTCTGGAAAGGTGTTGGTGGACACTAGAGCCCAAGTCTCCCTAATAAAGCTAAGAGCTTCGTCAGCACCCATGACGAAACCTGACGTAGACTTGCGTGGAATTTCTGGCCGAACCTTAATAATGCATGGGCGCCAGCAAGTATCCACATATTTGAAGCCTGGAGTGCGTGTCTCAGGCAACTATGTGGTAAGCAACTTGCCAAAGGGGTAACATTCGGTCTTGGGGTGTGATATTCTGAATGAGCAGTCCGGTAAAATTGACGTTGAAAAGGGAGAAATGATTCTGGCAGGCCGGGAAGTTTGGCTAAATCGTCTGTCGAAGGGTGAGAGTGTGCCTGGACCGAGGCCAGTGTTGGACCATGGGATGGGTGACACATACCAAGACTCGACCAGCTATCAAAGAACGCAGACCACCGATAAAGGAGCTTCGGCTTTTATCTAATGTTGCAATTATATAACTTTGCCACCAAGGAGCGAAGTAATGATCCATGTTAAAACTGATAGGAATGTAGATGAGTCATCGCAATCGGGTGTACCTGGCTTGTACCTGGACCGCACCCTAACGAGACTATAAAAAGGTCGTTGTTGGGTGAAGGTGGCGAATGTAAGTTTGAGAGGTATTAACATTGAGGGAAAATACTCAATAAGGTATGCTTGACGGGACCGGTCATGAAAAAGAAGAAGCAAAAGGTAGTAGTAGTGGCTGACAGTCATGGTCGCGGATTGCAAGAGCTCTTAGCTGAAATGCTACCCACCCACGTAGAGCCGAAGGTGCCTCATACACTTAAGCATGTTCAAAATGATAGGGCTTACCGAGAGGGACTCCGTGGTAGTGATAGGAGGGACGAACGACGTGGCTAGCCACTCGACGCACCCCCTAACGCTACATCATGCGTTTGAAACTCTGCCTCCAACATGGACGAGAATGAAGGCCCCCTTAGGTGTGAGGACTGTTTTGGGGTTCCTAATAATAGGAAACAAGGAATATATGAATCCCGAAAGAAATTGGAACAGCACCTGTGGCGCATCCATCGAAAAACCCCGAAGTACCAGTGTCGTGTTTGTGGCGAGCAAAGTCAAATGTTAAGGACAGCTCAAAACCATGCTCGTCAGCACGTGGCTCCCCCTGCCTTGCCCAGAAGAAGAGGGAGACGGCGACAGCAGCGAGACAGTAGTAGCGAGGCAACTGACAACTCCGATGTACCAACTCCGCCACGTGGATCGCCAGCGCCTGCCCGCAGAGCCAGACGTTTGCACCATGAGGAGGAGATTGACGACCAGGCTGAGGATTGACCTGCGGCTGTCGAGGACCACGCTAAGATGGACGACCAGATGGAGGCTGCGGCTATTGATGACAACGTTGAGATGGACGACCAGGTGGAGGTTGCTGCTGTTGAGAACCACGTCCGGGACCTGCTGGACTTCACCGAGGAGGTTGCTGACCTGCGTGCTGGCATGGAGCTGGACATCAATGCTTCAAGAGCCGTGCTGGAGACATCCAGGCGGGGCCGTGGCGCTCAGCGACCTGGAGCCCGTGCTCGTGGGCATGGCCTTGGCCCTGGTCGGGACCAGGCAGCACGGGGTGGGTTCGATCCAATCGAAGCTGCCGCCATCCAGAGGCTGTTCCGCCGCAACAAGAAAAAGGCGGTTAGTCAGATTCTTGGTGGTGACAGTCGATTCTGTACCGTGGATGACGCAGTGGTGGAGGACCGTTTCAGAAGGGTTTTTTTCGGCGGGTGACTTTTGAGTCGCGCCAACTCCCCAGGTTGTTCGTGACACCATAACTCCTCACGAGCCATGTGACGAAGATCAAGACCCGGTGGGTGATATAACCCCTGAGGAAGTGTCGGCTAGGCTGGGGCGGGCTTCCAATACTGCACCGGGCCCTGATAGGGTCCCCTATTGGGCACTCAAGAGGGCTGACCAGGGTGGTGTGGTTTTGGTGGTCATCTTCAGCCGATGCCTTGAAGAAGGCCGTACTCCGGCAGAGTGATAGAACTCCAACACTGTGCTCATCCACAAGAAAGATGACCCCATGGACCTCGACAACTGGAGACCATTAACCCTGGCGTCCTGCATTTCAAAACTGTACACAGGGCTACTGGCCTCCAGAATTGGCAAATGGGCCAGGAATGGCAGGATCTGGCCCCAGAAAGGTTTTATGGAACACAAGGGGTGCTATGAGAACAACTTCGTGGTCCGATCAACTATCGATGACACTAGGAGGGGAGGGAAAAGAGTCGTGCTTGCATGGCTTGACCTGTCCAATACCTTTGTGTCTGTACCGCACAGCTACCTCTTGCATGCGCTTCAGATGCATGGGATGCCCCAGAAATTGATCGAAGTGGTGAGTGAGCTCTACCACGGGACAACCACGAGAGTCCGCACGTCACAAGGCTTTACTGGTCCAATACCAATGGCGGCAGGGGTGAAGCAGGGCGATCCGCTCAGCCCTATTCTCTTCAACCTTGCCATTGAGCCAGTGGTCAGGGCAGTACATAGTGCTGCTGAGTCGGACGGGTATCGTCTTGGTGGACGCCACTTCTCTATCGTGGCCTACGTGGACGATCTGGCACTGATTGCGTCGGGCGAGGAGCAGATGCGCAAGCTCCTGAGGACAGCAGAGGATGTCGCTGCCTAGGCGGGCCTAAGGTTCAACCCCAGAAAGTGCGCAGGCCTCGAGGTGGATTTCCGCAACCGCAGGCGAGTCCTGGCGACCGAGTACGAGATCAGTGGTGCTCCCATGGTGTGTCTGAAAGAGGGCGAGGAGTACCGTCATCTCGGGGTGCCAACGGTCTTCAAAGTGGACTAGACACCAGAACATGACATTGCCAGAATGGCCGAAGATGTGAAGAAGATTGATGAGAGTCTTCTGGCACCTTGGCAGAAGTTGGAAGCCGTCAGGATGTTTATACTCCCGCGGCTAGACTTCATCATGAGTGGAGCCAGGGTGGCCAAGACCCCACTCAAGAAACTTGACAATGACGTAAAGAGATTGGTGAAAAAGTGGCTCTACCTTCCACAGCAAGCCAGTGCTGTGGTGGTCTATCTGGGTGTGGCAGAGGGAGGGGCCGGAATGTTCCCTCTGGCAGACCTAGTGGATATATCCTCCGTGGCCCATGCCGTCCGCATGGTCACGTGTACTGATCCTGTGGTGAAAGATCTGGCCAGAGCCACTCTTTCGCATGTCGCCAGTAAACGCCTTGGGCGTCCCGTTTCCCTTGACGAGGTTGCCGACCACTTGTCCGGTAGGTTAGATGGTGACTTTGCCAGGGATGGGGGTGACATCGGTTCTCTGTTGACTGATGCGAGGAATGCCGCCGGTAGGCTCCAAAAGAAGATCGGAGTCTACTGGAAGTTTGACCATGACAGGGAGGAGTTCCAAATTCGAATTCCCTCACCTGACGGCACTTCCGCTCCAGTCATTGTTCCAGAGGACGCAAGGAGTCATCTCTTTTCAAGATTGAAGACTGCCATGAGGCTCAAGCTGAAGAAAACTCTCACTAGGAAGCCTGATCAGGGGAAGGTTTTCGACGTGGCTTGCCGATGCCGTGATTCAAATCATTTCATCCAGGCTGGCAAGTTCACTCGATTTGCCGATTGGCGTTTCATTTTCAAGGCGCGCCTAGGCACCGTCCCTCTGTACGGTTGCAGGCGTTGGGGCGAAGGCGATAGGAGGTGCAGGCGCTGTGGTGAGCAGGCAGAAACTCTGCCTCATGTGCTGAACCACTGCCAGCCGGCCAGTTGGAGAAAGCGCCATGATGCAGTACTCCATCGCTTAGCTGGATCAATCCCGGAAAGGACCGGAACCACCAGGGTTGACCTGGCCGTTCCCGGTGCGGAGAGTACCTGGTCGTCACAAACGAGCGGGAAAAGCACATTCACTTGGTGGATGTGGCTATCCCGTTCGAGAACAGGCACGGGGCGCTATCTGACGCGAGAAGATTCAAAATTGAGAAATACCCTTAGTTAGCCGATGAACTTCACCTCAAGGGATACACCGTCACCCTGGATGGTTTTATCGTGGGTTCCTTGGGATCCTGGGACATGGCGAACGAGCGAGTGTTAAAACTCTTGAACATCTCCTCGCGCTGTGTCCAGGCCATTAGACGCCAGATGGTCTCTTATGTGATCATGTGGTCATGGAACATCTATGTGACTCACATCACAGGCCATCGGCAATTGTAGGGAACCCCCATCAGTGGTATCGAACGCATGGCCCTTTGTTGTTTGTAAAAAATTGTTTGTGACTTGTATTTTGTGATCATTTTGTGAAGTGTTATGTGAAAAAAAATATGTAGTGAAGTTCAAAGTTTCATAGTTTATTTTTGTGCGTTGTTAAATTTCAGCAAAATCCATTATTAAATCCGTTATTTAATTTATAAGTGCTGCACCTTTCTTAGATATTTATTGTATTAGATTTAATTAGGGAAATTTAATTTCCAACATTGTAAAAACTTTTTTGAGATGATTATTAGTTTTAATGTGGAGTGGTGTCCAAAGTGCAGCAAGCCTGGGCCATGTGTTCAAATTTTATATCTAGGTTGCCAGTAGTTAGGTAGTTTTAAGTTTTTTTGATTAGTCAAGCAGTGACAGTGATTAGCATGTGAACCACAGGTTTCAAGTTGGACTGCATCTCTCAACCATATTTTTAATATTTTGCATGTAAAGTTTAAAAAAAGTGAAGCTCAGAATGAGCATGTACACTAGATATGACATGGAAGATTCCACCTTTTATTGAATGAAATGTAAAGGGTTGCATGATGTATTATTTAAATGTGTTGATAAAAAGTTGTCGATCAAAGTGTAGGTGAATTAAATAAAACTGGCTACTTAACGCACAATGCAACAGACATAATTATGCGGGTGCGAATGTTGAGTGGCTATTTGGAAAGACCTAGTGAACCTTAGTGCCTATGAATGGCATTAGATTGAACGTCGACTGAGAGGTCTTACCAGATTTAAAACTCTCCTGCCAGAATATACCAAAACGCAAATCATGCGGTCCTTGGTCCTTTCAGCCTTCACGTATTGCTTTCCTGCATTTGGAAACAGCATCGCTAAGGATATAGCACCAGTTCATAGAATTCAAAATTCTGCCATAAGGACCTTATTAGGGCCTTTTGACCACGTGTCCTCCTTCCGAGATGCTGCCAAGCTCATCCCAATGGATCATATGTGCAGAAAACTGGCCTACTGCTTGGTCCACAAAGTGCTCATGCTGGGAGAGCCTCATTACCCCAGCGAGAGGCGTACAGGGAGATCTGTCATAAAATGCTCATAAAAATTATCTGTGCCCCCGCAGTATTGCTGCCCTCAATACACCTTCCAGAGCCCCCGCAAGCAAAAGATGATAATACACAAGACCTTGGTCCATAATATTTATAAGAATAAGAAGAATATAAATGATAAGAAGCCATTAAATATATATTGAGAATCTTTTTTACCAAGTGCCTACAAATATTTTATCTTTGCTGGATAATACACGACAAATGCTAAAGTGTAAGGTTTTTACATTTTTATATGGAGGTTATGATTTGTTTTCATATAAGAAGAAATACTTATTTTGTAAATAGAAATACGTTTTTTGATAAAGCTTGATTAGGAGATTATGATCGAAAATCCTTTTTATGTCATGCCCAACGGGTATTTTATTACTGCTAAACATGTTGGATTTTGTACGAACAATATTTCTGTTTGTGAAAAATTATTTTAGTGGTAATGCATTATTGCAACCATAACTGTGTAGTTTAGTAAGTTGATGAACCAATAAATCTCATTTTTTCCAAATGCGTGTATAATTTTATAAGCTCCCGAAATTTCTCGGTCAACGCGAAGTTCGAAAAGTCGATAGGTTTTCGGCTAACGAGGTCTACGGGTCTCAACTGTACCCTTCTTTTTATGTACCACACTTAGATGTGGCTATAGACAGCTTTGCCTACTGTGGCGAATTAAATAAAATTGGCTACTTTACACAAATTAACTTCTTTACACACACAGATAAATGCAACAAGCCTATAATTATATGGGTGCGAATGTTGAGTGCCTATGTGGAAAGACCTTTATTACTTAGGCCGGAGCTAGAAAACACACATAGTGAAACATTGTTTTGTGGTGAATAAAAAATTGATAAAACAGACTTTGGAAAAAATGAATCTGAAATGCAACAACTGTGCGCAAGAGTTTGAATTTGACCTACCTTTGAAATTTCATTTCTACCAGTGTATGAAATATGATTCACAAAAGAACAAAATCCCAGACATGGATAGCAATTTTGACAAACAGATTTCAGACGACAAACGTGCTTTGGAAAGTGACGAAAATACTACAATCTTGGCTTTAGAAAAGTTCCATTTATGGATAAAAAAAATACTCTAATATTGGCGTCAGAAAAGAACCATGTTGTTGAAAGTCAAGAAAATACTACAAATTTAGTTTTAAAAGAGAACTATGATATTGAAAGTCAAGAAAATACTTACATGGAATCCTAGGATAATTTCCAAATCACAAACATCGACTGTCTTTAAAGAAATTTTAAGTTTGTTTAAACGATAAATCTCCAAACTATAACCGAGAATCAAGGATCGTGAAGATAATAGCTGATGAGCAAAACCTACGACCAGATGCTATTGTAAAAAAGATCAATTATTTGAAAAATATATATCGAAAAATGGAGTGTTAAATGAAAGCAATTACAAACCAAAAAAAGCTTGGTTTACAACAGCAGATCAGTTGTTTATTAAAATGAATAAGGAAAATTAAACTCCCGCAGAAGTGATCGATGATGATGAAGATTATGAAATTGATCCCGCAGATATGCCCACCTAGCCGAATTCCAGCTGTGTACAAGGACAAGATCACAAGGACAAGCAGGTGGTCTATGGTGATGATGAACAAGAAGTGGATAGTGAACTGGATGCGTTTGGATTAAATATGATCCACCTAATGGCCATGTTATTAGTGAAGAGTGTGAAACAATACAGTATCAGTTTATGATGAAAACAACTGAAAGTGTCAAAAAGTATCATAGAAAACGGGGAAGATGCATCATCAATGAACAATAAAGCAATGCCTCAAGGAAAAAAAGGAAAAAAGATTGGGTTGTTAGATTCTTTAGATTAGACCTACTGTCAGTAAATTATTTGTGTACTTAAAATCATCATTCTGTTAGAACTACAAAGTTTGATATTTAACTACTGGCGATATCATTATTTCATTAGTTATACGTAACTAAAAGTTAAAACACTAATCAAAATCCAGAATGAAAAACTAGTTTGGTTTAAAGAAATTTGCCGATAGGCTCCTTCAATTAAAAGTTTGTTTCAACGATAAATCTCCAAACTATAACCGAGAATCGAGGATCGTGAAGATTATAGCTGATGAGCAAAACCTAAGACCAGATGCTATTGTAAAAAAGATCAATTATTTGAAAAACATATATCTCCAAGAAAAACGGAGTGTTGAATAAAAGCAATTACAAACCAAACAAAGCTTGGTTTACAACAGCAGATCAGTTGTTTATTAAAATGAAGGAGGGAAATTAAACTCCCGCAGAAGTGATCGATGTTGATGAAGATGATGAAATTGATCACGCAGATATGCCCACCCAGCCGAATTCCAGCTGTGTACCAGATCACAAGGACAAGCAGGTGGTCTATGGTGATGATGAACAAGAAGTGGATAGTGAACTGGATGCGTTTGGATTAAATATGATCCACCTAATGGCCATGTTGTTTAGTGAAGAGTGTGAAACAATACAGTATCAGTTTATGATGAAAACAACTGAAAGTGTCAAAAAGTATCATAGAAAACGGGGAAGATGCATCATCAATGAACAATAAAGCAATGCCTCAAGGAAAAAAAGGAAAAAAATTGGGTTGTTAGATTCTTTAGATTAGACCTACTGTCAGTAAATTATTTGTGTACTTAAAATCTTCATTCTATGAGAACTACAAAGTTTGATATTTAACTACTAGCGATATCATTATTTCATTAGTTATACGTAACTAAAAGTTAAAACACTAATAAGAATCCAAAATGAAAAACAAGTTTGGTTCAAAGAAATTTGCCGCTAGGCTCCTTTAATTAAAAGTTTGTTTCAACGATAAATCTCCAAACTATTACCCAGAAACGAGGATTGTGAAGATTATAGCAGACATTTCTCAGGAAAATTTAATTTTGAACCCTCGCTTGTTAAGAAAATTTGTTTCTGATTTTCGCCATCATTTTGAACAGAGTTGAAGTAATAACTCTGTAACTCCTAAGTTAGATAAGTTAACCAAGTGCATTGAGTCTCACTGAGTAAATCTTGAAGCAGCTAATCTTACTAATGTGGGATCATATCTTAAGGGTACCTTAGGCCACCATACTCAAGTAAAACCCCCTCAGCGTTTAAATAAATCGGCGCTTATTTCAACCCCTCACACTGTTTGTACATTTTGCGCAGGTGCAGATCACAAAATCTATCAATCCAAAGGTTTTCTTAAATTGACTTCACAAAAAATATATAATTTTGTTAAAGGCAAAAATGTATGCACCAATTGTCTTGGCGATAAGCATAAGGTACAAGAATGCCATTCCTGGCGTACATGTTCTACATGTAAAAGAAAACATCATTATCTTTTGCATTTTATGAATTCTGAAAATAATCCCCCTCCTAAAGGTAACACAGACAAACGAGCTTCAAGTTCTGTCGCTCTCTCATCCTGTGACAAAGCTGTCCGTCCTTCCTATGGAATAGTGAAGAGGAGTTACCACCCCCCTTTTTTATCATCGATTTTTTCATTGTTTGTGTTGTTTTCAGAACCCAGGGGTTCAGGGGGGGGGCTGGTATGTTTAATATTTAGTAATTCAATTAAAGTCACTTAATAGAATATTTATTTAATAACATTAACTATAATACAGTAAAATATAAACAATAAATCAAGTAGTATTAAAATTCAAGTCAAGTTTTTAGTTCAGTTATTGAAAGGATACAACAGCTAATATGATGACATCACTGTCCAAAGTTCACTACTGCACTTCGTACTAGTCAGTTTAGACTCTACTCTCTCACACAGTACACAGTGCTTACCATTTGGTTTAGTTCATATTAAATATTTTAATCTCTATCTCTCTTACCGCTGCAAGTGCATTATTTCTCATTTAAATATTGATTTGAAAAGTTCTAGTACCCAGTGTCAAGATAGGATCCAAGAAGAATTTTTTTTTTTATTTTAAATTAGCGGTGGTTGGTAGTATATTGGTAGCCAGTTCCACTTCCACTCTCCGGACCCCGCTCAATCGCACGTTGACGGACGACCACTACTCTGACTCTGACGTCGCCTTCGCCTTTCTTTATTTCTCCTTCACATTTCTCCTCCTCGCCCACGCAACGCCTCGGGCCTCGACGCTTTTGATTTTTGTGACAACACGACACGCCAATCGCCGTCTATCATGGAAGTTATGCCTAGGCCTATGATGACGCGTCACTACGTACTATAAGTACAGTGCTCTAACGATCCTTCAACGAGGACCTTCAGCGACTTCGAGTCACGGGGTCAACTTGTGGAATCGTTGACTGATATGTACGAAGACTACTTAAGAGAAGCGTATCCTGGAAAAACCATCATAGAGTATGGTCTTCCATCTATTCTAAAATTCGTGCAAGGTCTATGGGATATATCCTGTCTCGAGTACCAGCATGAATATAACATGTATGCGCCTCACAGCAAATAATGGATAGCCCATGTGTTGTACAAACACTTAGCTACAAAACACGCAAACTGATCTTATGCCTAATGAGATTTTATTCTAATAAGGTAACATGGTCCTCACGAGCCGGAAGTTTCCCAGCCTATGGAATGGATTTATAAACTGCCTATATTTTGAGAAAGATAATCTAAAAAATGTGTTTAAAAAATTGTGTAAAAATTGTTTAGTGAAGAGTGTGAAACAATACAGTATCAGTTTAAGATGAAAACAACTGAAAGTGTCAACAAGTATCATAGAAAACGGGGAAGATGCATCATCAATGAACAATAAAGCAATGCCTCAAGGAAAAAATGATTGGGTTGTTAGATTCTTTAGATTAGATCTACTGTCAGTAAATTATTTGTGTACTTAAAACCTTCGTTCTGTGAGGATTACACAGTTTAATATTTAACTACTAACGATATCATTATTTCATTAGTTATACGTAACAACAAGTTGTTTACAATTCCAGATGACAAACGTTCATTTAAAAGTCACGAAAATACTTCATTTTTCGATTTAGTAGAGAACCATGTTGTCGAAAGTCAAGAAAATACTCTTCAAATGAATCCTAGGATAATTTACAAATCACAAACATCAACTGTTGAAAATTCCAAGAAGAAAATCAAAATAAACCCCGGGTAACTGTACCCTTTCTTTTTGAAGATGTGGCTATAGACAGCTGTGACTATTGCAGAGAAATAAATAAAATTGGCTACTTTACGCACTAAGATGAATGCAACAGGCCTAATTATGCAGGTGCGAATGTTGAGTGCCTATGTGGAAACACCTTTATTACTTAGGCCGGAACTAAAAAACACACATTGTGAAACATTGTCTTGTGGTAAATAAAAATTTGATAAAACAGATTATTGAAAAAATGAATCTGAGATGCAAAAACTGTAAGCAAGAATTTGAATTTGGAAGTTAAATCCGGTTTAACTCTTTGCGAGTGACCTTTTTCAATTTGGAAAATAAAATTCCCTGACTTTTCCAGGTTTTCAAGACTGATATAATACTTGTTCCAGGTATACCGTAAGTAGAAATCAATCATTCAAAATCAAGAAATATTAGACAAATGTAAATATTTCACTCATTTAATCACTCCCGAATACAAAACCTGCTTTAAACTATAAATATATCCTAATTTTCATTTTTGCATTTACATTTAAATATATACTATATATATTAAGTTAAATCTGGTCTAACTCTTTGCGAGTGACCTTTTATTAACATGGTTAGTACTAAATTTGGAAAATAAAACTCCTTGACTCTTCCAGCCAGGTTTTCCAGACTGATATATTACTTGTTCCAGGTATACCGTAAGTCAATATCGAACTTTTTTAAATCAAGAAATATGAAATATTAGAAAAATTTAAATATTTAACTCATTTAATCACTCCCAAATACAAAACATGTTTCAAACCTTCAGGACCTTCAGCGACTTCGAGTCACGGGGTCAACTTGTGGAATCGTTGACTGATATGTACGAAGACTACTTAAGAGAAGCGTATCCTGGAAAAACCATCATAGAGTATGGCCTTCCATCTATTCTGAAATTCGTGCAAGGTCTATGGGATATATCCTGTCTCGAGTACCAGCAAGAATATAACATGTATGCGCCTCACAGCAAATAATGGATAGCCCATGTGTTGTACTGTACCATATGTACAATAAGATGCCAATTTTCCTGTTAGTTTAGCTTCAGTCATTCATGTAAAAGACAAAGCAACGCTCAACAACCAATCAGATGTTTAGTTAGTTTCTTGCACAGATTTGTTTAAACCAAGGTTATATAAGGCCCTCTGCCACGTGCTGCTGTCTCTTTTACAGTCAGTTTTTCATAAGTAAAGTTGTTTTAAATTTAGTGATTAACCCCATTTTGGGTAAGTTTTTCTTTTTTCTAAATTTAGTTTACTTTTGTAGAAGTCTCCAAATTAAATAAATGCCTTGCTTTCTCTTATTTAAATTCACATATTAAAATTATAAATTTTGTTAAATTCCAATTTAAAATCAGTAGAAATCCATCAGTAGACAAAGAACTAAAAGATTGTTTTATTTTCAGGGTTTTTGATAATGTTCACTAAAACATAAATGATAATTGAAGAATGAGAAAATTTGTTAGAACAATGTCAAGTAAAATATAATTATTTAATACACAAGATCGAAGCAAGATGTTGATTTATTTGTTTATTCCTTAAAGCTAAATTGTGCCTATTTATGAACTTTAAAATTAAAGGGTACAATAAATGCGCGACTCTGCTTACTATACTAAAAATAATGAAGAGGATTAATAGCCAATTAATTAATGTATGGAACAAGAAGGAAATTTTTATTTTTATTATGAAGAGGATTACTTAATTATTTTATTTTGCAAACAAGTTTCATTTAAAATGGCTTTGAAAGTAGATTTTTTGTTAAGAGATGAACTGGAATATGAACTAACAGTAAGGGGAATTGGTGTTAATAAAAGTGATACTGTTCTTGCATTGCGTAAAAAACTAAGAGAAGTTTTAAAAGTAGGCCTAGAAAGAAATCATCTAAATTTATGTGAAAAATTAGATTCTGATATAAATTTGGAACTCATCAAAGCCGGATTGGAAAATTTAGAAATTAAAGTAGCTAGCCTAACTGAAACCGAGACTCATAATCTAAGTGAAATTTCTCGCATTGAAACAAGATTAGATCACTATGATTATAGAACAAAAGCTACAGGTAAATTTAAACTTCCAGATAAAGACAAAGAGTTGTTGAGTAAATTAACTAAACAGTTAGATAAAATCCAAAAGGATTTTAACAATGTCCAGTTTGATAAAGCAAAAAAGGAAATAATCGAAAGGAAGATAAGTGAGTCAAATCTAGAGGATGAAAATGATGTGTTTGAAACTAAAAGTATAGATTTAGTAACCCCTGTAGAAGCATCAAATGTAACAATGTCAAACATGTTTTCCAAATTGCCTAATCCAGCTGAAAGACATTTTAAAAATCTCAAAGTCACTGATGGATTACACGCAAGGGAACTTTTGAATTTTATCAATACAATCCTTAAGGTCAAGGATGAAACAAAATTTAGTGATACTCAGATCTTAGATATTAGCTTGAGTTATGCTTCAGGACCATTGTATGCAAAAATCATAGAAAGCAAAAATAGTAGCTTAAGTATTGATGAAGTGCATACTAAATTGATTGATTATTTTATACCAATTGGTTTAAGAGAAAATCTCAAAAGGGACCTTGTAACTCGTCCTCAAAGGATGGGTGAACCATTGAATATCTATATTTTAGAAGTAAAGGAAAATGCAAAGCTTCTAAAATCTGCATTTTCAGAAAGAGATCTTGTCGAGTTGATAAAAATTGGCCTAAACCAAGAAACTAGAAGTAGGCTAGTTTTTGTGAGCGATCCTAAGTCATTTGATGAATTGAGTCAATTGTGTATTCATGATCAAAACGTCCGCTTTGAAGATTTTAGGCGTAAATCAAATAGGCCCCCACCATTTCACACAAAACATGTAAATTTTGTACCAGCACCTAGGAAGTGCTTTGCATGTGGTAAATTGGGTCACATAGCTAAGTATTGCTACAGCCAAAATGTAAAACCAAGACCCTCTGTCCATGGTAATAGTCATGCCCCAAATCAGTCATCAAGGTTCTTTACAAAAAACGAGGCTCAGGGGAGAGCCTCGGATTCGCAAAAGTAAAACAAGAGCTCTCCCAGAATAAAACTAGAGTATTTTTTAATTCTAAAAGGAAGAAAAGGTATCTAAATGTCCAAGAGAAGAAACAATTTAAGTGCAAGTTTAAGAATGAATTAATTTCTATTACAAAAAAGGAAAATGGAGGATTTTATAGTACTCTACCAACTGTTAAAGTATGTTTTAAACCAAATCTATTTGAAAATGCTTTAATTGACACAGGTAGCTCAGTAAACATAATTAGTGAACGATTGTTCAACAAGTTAAGTAAGTACCATGTTATCAGTAAAGTATGCGAACCTGAAATCTTTTGTAAAACAGCAGCTAATACTAAAATGCAATTAATAGGCAAGTGTGAAATTAAAATCAAGATAAATAAGTTTTCTTGGAATTTAGAGTTTATCATTGCTAAAGATCTAGCTTGCAACATTATATTAGGAGCTGAATTCATCAAGAGGAGTAAAATGTTACTTAACTTAAGTCAAGATCAATGTTACTTTGCATTTGAACCTAATTATAAAGTAGAGTTTGTGTCAAATGTTTCTGTAATAGTAGCTAACGAGAACTGTAAAATTAAAATTGGATGCAATAAAGCTACTACAGACATTACAAAACTAATCTCAGATTTTCCAAAAGTTTTTACTAATCAAATAGGTGAAGCTATAAATTTTGAATATGAAATCAAGCTTAAAGACAAGGAGCCTGTTAACCTTAGACCATATCAACTAAATCCCCATAAAATGCAAATTATGAAGGATTTAATCGATGATTTAGTTCAACAGGGAATTGTAGAACCTTCCTTATCAAGCTATGCCAGTCCAACATTCCTAGTGAAAAAACCTAATAGTGATAAATATAGACTTGTGGTGAATTACTCTGAATTAAATAAAAAGATAGAGAGAGTAAATTATCCTATCGGGGATATGAATGACATTTATCATTATTTGCAAGGAAGCGAATATTTCAGTGTAATTGATTTATGTAATAGTTTCCACCAAATCAAACTTAGTGAAAACTGTAGAGACTATACTGCCTTTGTAACACCTTTTTCACAAATGAGATTTTGTAGAATTCCGTATGGTTTGCACTTAGGATCTTCATTGCTTAGCAGTTATCTTAACGAAGTTTTGAAAGACATAAAGTTTAAATTTGTGATTAACTTTGTAGATGATTTGATTATCTATTCCAAAACATACGAAGAACATCTAGTACATTTAAATGAAGTTATCACCAGATTAAACAATCACAATCTAACAGTCAACCCGGAGAAAGCTAACTTTGTGTTTAAAGAGATAAAATTCCTAGGATACTTAGTGAGTAAAGATCAAATCAAAATCGACCCAGACAGAGTGACTGCTATCAAGGAGTTTAAACCCCCGAAAGATATAAAGGGTCTAAGTAGATTTTTAGGAATGACTAGCTATTGGTCTATGTTTATCCCTAAGTATGCCGACATCGCTTGCCCACTCAATGATTTGAAAAAGAAAAATAAAAGGTTTATTTGGGATGAAAGTTGTCAAAATAGTTTCGACAAGCTCAAACAATGCATTATTGAACCACCTATCTTAGCTATTCCAAATTATAATCAACCTTTTGTATTGCATTGTGATGCCAGTGACAGAGCCTGTGGCGCTTGTCTCTTACAAAACCAAGATGGTGTAAACAAACCAGTTGCTTTTTATTCAAGAAAATTTTCCGATAGTGAACAGTGTTTGTCTGTCTATGAAAAGGAAGCTTTGTCTATGGTTTGTGCTATTTCTAAATTTAGAAAAATGCTTGAGATAAGGGAATTTACTTTGATCACAGATAATAGCGCTCTAGCTTTTGTTTTAACTCACTTCAAGAAATTGGGTAAACTTGGACGTTGGGTTGGAACTATATTATCTTTACCATTCAAAATAGTTTTGGTTAAAAGTCAAGATAATGTAATAGCTGATTTCTTATCAAGAGTTTTCGATAAGCAAGACATGGATCCAGATGTCTCTGTAAATAATGTAAATATTGTCCCTAGTCTAAATGTAAATATGTTTAAACTGAACCAAAACAAAATGCCAAATAGTGAAGACTTAAATAGTTCACATGAAAAGCAAGAAATCAACTTTTGTAATAACATTAAAGATTTCCCTTTAAGTTTTCTTGAGTTAAAAGAGTACCAGAAGCAGGACTTAGAAATATCAAGTATAGTGTCTAGTCTAAAAGAAGGTAAAGGTAAAGAAAGTTTTTCTATGAATAAAGGAGTGTTAATGTATAAAAAATCTAACAAAGAAGCTCCGAGAATTTACCTACCCAAAATCCTTCTAGACATGGTGTATAAATATTTCCATGACTCACATGTAGGCGGTCATTTTGGAGTGTTTAAAACCGTGAAGAAAATAAGTCAATATTTTTATATGCCCGGATTGATTCCTGAAGTTGCTAATAGGGTTAAAAACTGTCAACTTTGTTCTCAAGGCAAACCCCCTAAGAGAATCTACAATGGCCCTTTAGTTACATCTCCTTCAAGAAATGCCATGGATAAGATTTATATAGATACGTATGGACCTTTGTTCAGAACAAAGAACTTTAGTACCTATTTATTAATAGTAGTGGATGACTACAGCAAGTATACATGGCTTTGTCCCTTAAAAGATTGTACTAGCAAGTGTATAATCAGAGCTCTTGAAAATAATGTGTTTAAACATTTTTCTGTTTGTAAAGAACTCGTAAGTGATAACGCCAAGTATTTTACAAGTAATGAATTTAAAAACTTTCTATTTAACAAAAGTATTTTGCATAGATTAACTATACCCATGGTTCCAAGACAAAATAAAAGTGAACGTTATCTGAGAAATCTTAAAGCTATGTTTCAAATTTACTACCATAAAAATCAAAATCAGTGGGATTCAAACGTAAGTGAACTCCAATTAGCTATGAACAGTGCAGTAAATGAAACCGTTAAAGCTACTCCCTTTGAATTAGTGTTTTGTTACAAGCCTAATAATCCATTAACCAATGCATGGTCAATAAATGAGCTCATGGACTCCAATGTAAATAAACAAGAATTAGAGTTAAAATTAACTAAAGCTTTTGAAAATGCAAAGGAAGCAATACTAAATAATAAGAAGAGGAAGTTGTATTCTGAAGATAATAGTAAACACCCTTTTAAGAAAGGATCAATTGTTTATATCAAGACCTATCCTATCAGTAGCAAGGAAAAAAGTATACAAAGTAAACATGTTTTAAGATATGATGGACCCTACAAGATATTGTTGTTTATATCTGATGTAAGCTGTGTAGTACAAAAAATCGAAGATTCTGATGTTGTAAAAAGAGTACACATTTCACAGCTTAAACTGTAAAAGAAGGTAATAATTTTATTTCAATTATTCTAAAGAAATATGGTCATATTTTTAATTTTGCTTTTGAGAATTGTTTAAAGTTTTGATTTTTTATCTTTGTAATATTATAAAGAATCTGAGATTATTTCATTTTATAAAAAAAAAAAAATAAAAAAAATAATAAAAGTTGTTTAGTAAATCATGAGTAAACAAAAGAAAATGTTTTGTTGATGTATGAAAAGAAAATGTAATAGTGAATTTTAAATCAATTTTAATCAACTCATAACTTTGGATTTTGTTTGAGTAAATTTTGTTATGTAATACATTTTTGTTCAGTAAAGTTTGATATCAATAAGATACAATAAGGGTTAGTTTAGAAAATGAAAGAGATTTACAGAGAGGTACTAGATATATAATGATGAACTTGTATCTGTATAATAATGTTATGATTGTTTTAGCAATTTTCAGGTAATAATAAAAAAAGGAAAATAGATGTATATTTGCAAATGGTTTATCTAATGGGCTAACAAATGCATTTCCAGAAGATTAAACAAACTGAATTGTAAATAAGAGTATGGTAAATGAGGTATTTTAGAATAAGTCATCTATATAATTAATCAATCAACAAGGTGAATAAAAAATGTCATTGAGAGATTTAAAGTAAACTATGCACTAGTTTTATCACTAACTATACTACGCTTACCTTGTGAAAACTTACATACTATGCACTAACACAAACACATAACTTACAGCTCATTCACTTACTGCACTTCACAACTTGATACACTTTCACTTGGGGGGACTTTTACACTTTGCATGCATGCACTTTACTAAACAAACACTTTACACTGAATCACTCACATTGAAATACACTTCTCACTTCACTTCAATTGAACACCTTTTCACTTGGGATAATACAGTGTATGGTACAAGTTGAATTTCTTGACTACACAGGATGTTAAAGTTGTATTGTAGTAAAATATTGCAGCGATGACATTCCAAAGATTGTATTCATATTTCTTGGTCGAATGGTTAATGATGTGTTCTTCTCATGCTAAAACAAGTCACAAAGATAATTGCCCTTATTGATAACAAAATAGTCATGTTTTAAATGGAATTGTGTTGTTAACAATTAATGTAAATGTTCATAGAGATTGAAATAAAATGGTTTTAAAATGACAAATGTTGAACGGAATTGATGTTAAATTTAATAATGTTGATTTTATCAGATGAATTTTTGGTTTCATGTTTTATGTTCATTGTATTTTCTATGAAACACATTTTCTATGAGTCACAAATGTTTTATTTTAATAACTCAAAACTTGATAGTGAAAAATGTTTATTTGATTTTATCCAAAAACTTGTATTGAATAATTTGAATACTGTTCATTATTTGAATGTTGTTACATATCTGATAATGCTGAGATGCTGTGGAGAGGTTGGAGCCTTGTTGTCTTTGTCTTGCCCGGTCTGTCATGCTGTCCACCTGTTGTTTCATTGTTGGGAGAGGTATATCCAAGCAACTAGACAACTGTTATCAGCCTTGCCCGACCTACCTCAACCCATGATAAGGACTAGCCAACCTGAGGGACAACTATGTTGCCAAACTTCTTACAGAGTTGCCAAGTCTACTGCTGGACAAATTTATCTTCTTAACTTAACTTTCTTAATTTAACTTCAAACATGATAAATATCAAAAATGCTTAACTTATGAAATTGTATTTTAATGATTTTGAACTCGGTAAATTTAATTGTTTGCAAAGAAATTTTTAAATGGATCGTTTATAAATATAAAATATGTACTTACTGTTTAAATTCAGGGGGAGAGAATTGTACCATATGTACAATAAGATGCCAATTTTCCTGTTAGTTTAGCTTCAGTCATTCATGTAAAAGACAAAGCAACGCTCAACAACCAATCAGATGTTTAGTTAGTTTCTTGCACAGATTTGTTTAAACCAAGGTTATATAAGGCCCTCTGCCACGTGCTGCTGTCTCTTTTACAGTCAGTTTTTCATAAGTAAAGTTGTTTTAAATTCAGTGATTAACCCCATTTTGGGTAAGTTTTTCTTTTTTCTAAATTTAGTTTAGTTTTGTAGAAGTCTCCAAATTAAATAAATGCCTTGCTTTCTCTTATTTAAATTCACATATTAAAATTATAAATTTTGTTAAATTCCAATTTAAAATCAGTAGAAATCCATCAGTAGACAAAGAACTAAAAGATTGTTTTATTTTCAGGGTTTTTGATAATGTTCACTAAAACATAAATGATAATTGAAGAATGAGAAAATTTGTTAGAACAATGTCAAGTAAAATATAATTATTTAATACACAAGATCGAAGCAAGATGTTGATTTATTTGTTTATTCCTTAAAGCTAAATTGTGCCTATTTATGAACTTTAAAATTAAAGGGTACAGTACAAACACTTAGCTACAAAACACGCAAACTGATCTTATGCCTAGTGAGATTTTATTCTAATAAGGTAACATGGTCCTCACGAGCCGGAAGATTCCCAGCCTATGGAATGGATTTATAAACTAGCCTATATTTTGAGAAAGATAATCTAAAAAATTTGTTTAAAAAATTGTGTAAAAATTGTTTAGTGAAGAGTGTGAAACAATACAGTATCAGTTTAAGATGAAAACAACTGAAAGTGTCAACAAGTATCATAGAAAACGGGGAAGATGCATCATCAATGAACAATAAAGCAATGCTTCAAGGAAAAAATGATAGGGTTGTTAGATTCTTTAGATTAGATCTACTGTCAGTAAATTATTTGTGTACTTAAAACCTTCGTTCTGTGAGGATTACACAGTTTAATATTTAACTACTAACGATATCATTATTTCATTAGTTATACGTAACTACAAGTTGTTTACAATTCCAGATGACAAACGTTCATTTAAAAGTCACGAAAATACTTCATTTTTCGATTTAGAAGAGAACCATGTTGTCGAAAGTCAAGAAAATACTCTTCAAATGAATCCTAGGATAATTTACAAATCACAAACATCAACTGTTGAAAATTCCAAGAAGAAAATCAAAATCAACCCCGGGTAAACTGTACCCTTTCTTTTTGAAGATGTGGCTATAGACAGCTGTGACTATTGCAGAGAAATAAATAAAATTGGCTACTTTACGCACTAAGATGAATGCAACAGGCCTAATTATGCAGGTGCAAATGTTGAGTGCCTATGTGGAAACACCTTTATTACTTAGGCCGGAGCTAAAAAACACACATTGTGAAACATTGTCTTGTGGTAAATAAAAAATTGATAAAACAGATTATTGAACAAATGAATCTGAGATGCAAAAACTGTAAGCAAGAATTTGAATTTGAAAGTTAAATCCGGTCTAACTCTTTGCGAGTGACCTTTTTCAATTTGGAAAATAAAATTCCCTGACTTTTCCAGGTTTTCAAGACTGATATAATACTTGTTCCAGGTATACCGTAAGTAGAAATCAACCATTCAAAATCAAGAAATATTAGACAATAAATGTAAATATTTCACTCATTTAATCACTCCCGAATACAAAACATGATTTAAACTATAAATATATCCTAATTTTCATTTTTGCATTTTCATTTAAATATATACTATATATATTAAGTTAAATCTGGTCTAACTCTTTGCGAGTGACCTTTTATTAACATGGTTAGTACTAAATTTGGAAAACAAAACTCCTTGACTCTTCCAGCCAGGTTTTCCAGACTGATATATTACTTGTTCCAGGTATACTGTAAGTCAATATCGAACTTTTTAAAATCAAGAAATATGAAATATTAGAAAAATTTAAATATTTAACTCATTTAATCACTCCCAAATACAAAACATGTTTCAAACCTTCAGGACCTTCAGCGACTTCGAGTCGCGGGGTCAACTTGTGGAATCGTTGACTGATATGTACGAAGACTACTTAAGAGAAGCGTATCCTGGAAAAACCATCAAAGAGTATGGCCTTCCATCTATTCTGAAATTCGTGCAAGGTCTATGGGATATATCCTGTCTCGAGTACCAGCAAGAATATAACATGTATGCGCCTCACAGTAAATAATGGATAGCCCATGTGTTGTACAAACACTTAGCTACAAAACACGCAAACTAATCTTATGCCTAATGAGATTTTATTCTAATAAGGTAACATGGTCCTCACGAGCCGGAAGTTTCCCAGCCTATGAAATGGATTTATAAACTAGCCTATATTTTGAGAAAGATAATCTAAAAAATTTGTTTAAAAAATTGTGTAAAAATTGTTTAGTGAAGAGTGTGAAACAATACAGTATCAGTTTAAGATGAAAACAACTGAAAGTGTCAACAAGTATCATAGAAAACGGGGAAGATGAACTTAAAGCAGAACTTAAGGAAGATGAACTCAATGAACAATAAAGCAATGTCTCAAGGAAAAAATGATTGGGTTGTTAGATTCTTTAGATTAGATCTACTGTCAGTAAATTATTTGTGTACTTAAAACCTTCGTTCTGTGAGGATTACACAGTTTAATATTTAACTACTAACGATATCATTATTTCATTAGTTATACGTAACAACAAGTTGTTTACAATTCCAGATGACAAACGTTCATTTAAAAGTCACGAAAATACTTCATTTTTCGATTTAGTAGAGAACCATGTTGTCGAAAGTCAAGAAAATACTCTTCAAATGAATCCTAGGATAATTTACAAATCACAAACATCAACTGTTGAAAATTCCAAGAAGAAAATCAAAATCAACCCCGGGTAAACTGTACCCTTTCTTTTTGAAGATGTGGCTATAGACAGCTGTGACTATTGCAGAGAAATAAATAAAATTGGCTACTTTACGCACTAAGATGAATGCAACAGGCCTAATTATGCAGGTGCAAATGTTGAGTGCCTATGTGGAAACATCTTTATTACTTAGGCCGGAGCTAAAAAACACACATTGTGAAACATTGTCTTGTGGTAAATAAAAAATTGATAAAACAGATTATTGAACAAATGAATCTGAGATGCAAAAACTGTAAGCAAGAATTTGAATTTGGAAGTTAAATCCGGTCTAACTCTTTGCGAGTGACCTTTTTCAATTTGGAAAATAAAATTCCCTGACTTTTCCAGGTTTTCAAGACTGATATAATACTTGTTCCAGGTATACCATAAGTAGAAATCAACCATTCAAAATCAAGAAATATTAGACAATAAATGTAAATATTTCACTCATTTAATCACTCCCGAATACAAAACATGCTTTATACTATAAATATATCCTAATTTTCATTTTTGCATTTACATTTAAATATATACTATATATATTAAGTTAAATCTGGTCTAACTCTTTGCGAGTGACCTTTTATTAACATGGTTAGTACTAAATTTGGAAAATAAAACTCCTTGACTCTTCCAGCCAGATTTTCCAGACTGATATATTACTTGTTCCAGGTATACCGTAAGTCAATATCGAACTTTTTAATATCAAGAAATATGAAATATTAGAAAAATTTAAATATTTAACTCATTTAATCACTCCCAAATACAAAACATGTTTCAAACCTTCAGGACCTTCAGCGACTTCGAGTCGCGGGGTCAACTTGTGGAATCGTTGACTGATATGTACGAAGACTACTTAAGAGAAGCGTATCCTGGAAAAACCATCATAGAGTATGGCCTTCCATCTATTCTGAAATTCGTGCAAGGTCTATGGGATATATCCTGTCTCGAGTACCAGCAAGAATATAACATGTATGCGCCTCACAGCAAATAATGGATAGCCCATGTGTTGTACAAACTCTTAGCTACAAAACACGCAAACTGATCTTATGCCTAGTGAGATTTTATTCTAATAAGGTAACATGGTCCTCACGAGCCGGAAGTTTCCCAGCCTATGGAATGGATTTATAAACTAGCCTATATTTTAAGAAAGATAATCTAAAAAATTTGTTTAAAAAATTGTGTAAAAATTGTTTAGTGAAGAGTGTGAAACAATACAGTATCAGTTTAAGATGAAAACAACTGAAAGTGTCAACAAGTATCATAGAAAACGGGGAAGATGCATCATCAATGAACAATAAAGCAATGCCTCAAGGAAAAAATGATTGGGTTGTTAGATTCTTTAGATTAGATCTACTGTCAGTAAATTATTTGTGTACTTAAAACCTTCGTTCTGTGAGGATTACACAGTTTAATATTTAACTACTAACGATATCATTATTTCATTAGTTATACGTAACTACAAATTGTTTATAATTCCAGATGACAAACGTTCATTTTAAAGTCACGAAAATACTTCATTTTTCGATTTAGAAGAGAACCATGTTGTCGAAAGTCAAGAAAATACTCTTCAAATGAAACCTAGGATAATTTACAAATCACAAACATCAACTGTTGAAAATTCCAAGAAGAAAATCAAAATCAACCCCGGGTAAACTGTACCCTTTCTTTTTGAAGATGTGGCTATAGACAGCTGTGACTATTGCAGAGAAATAAATAAAATTGGCTACTTTACGCACTAAGATGAATGCAACAGGCCTAATTATGCAGGTGCGAATGTTGAGTGCCTATGTGGAAACACCTTTATTACTTAGGCCGGAGCTAAAAAACACACATTGTAAAACATTGTCTTGTGGTAAATAAAAAATTGATAAAACAGATTATTGAACAAATGAATCTGAGATGCAAAAACTGTAAGCAAGAATTTGAATTTGGAAGTTAAATCCGGTCTAACCCTTTGCGAGTGACCTTTTTCAATTTGGAAAATAAAATTCCCTGACTTTTCCAGGTTTTCAAGACTGATATAATACTTGTTCCAGGTATACCGTAAGTAGAAATCAACCATTCAAAATCAAGAAATATTAGACAATAAATGTAAATATTTCACTCATTTAATCACTCCCGAATACAAAACATGCTTTAAACTATAAATATATCCTATTTTTCATTTTTGCATTTACATTTAAATATATACTATATATATTAAGTTAAATCTGGTCTAACTCTTTGCGAGTGACCTTTTATTAACATGGTTAGTACTAAATTTGGAAAAAAAAACTCCTTGACTCTTCCAGCCAGGTTTTCCAGACTGATATATTACTTGTTCCAGGTATACCGTAAGTCAATATCGAACTTTTTTAAATCAAGAAATATGAAATATTATAAAAATTTAAATATTTAACTCATTTAATCACTCCCAAATACAAAACATGTTTCAAACCTTCAGGACCTTCAGCGACTTCGAGTCGCGGGGTCAACTTGTGGAATCGTTGACTGATATGTACGAAGACTACTTAAGAGAAGCGTATCCTGGAAAAACCATCATAGAGTTTGGCCTTCCATCTATTCTGAAATTCGTGCAAGGTCTATGGGATATATCCTGTCTCGAGTACCAGCAAGAATATAACATGTATGCGCCTCACAGCAAATAATGGATAGCCCATGTGTTGTACAAACACTTAGCTACAAAACACGCAAACTGATCTTATGCCTAATGAGATTTTATTCTAATAAGGTAACATGGTCCTCACGAGCCGGAAGTTTCCCAGCCTATGGAATGGATTTATAAACTAGCCTATATTTTGAGAAAGATAATCTAAAAAATTTGTTTAAAAAATTGTGTAAAAATTGATTAGTGAAGAGTGTGAAACAATACAGTATCAGTTTAAGATGAAAACAACTGAAAGTGTCAACAAGTATCATAGAAAACGGGGAAGATGCATCATCAATGAACAATAAAGCAATGCCTCAAGGAAAAAATGATTGGGTTGTTAGATTCTTTAGATTAGATCTACTGTCAGTAAATTATTTGTGTACTTAAAACCTTCGTTCTGTGAGGATTACACAGTTTAATATTTAACTACTAATGATATCATTATTTCATTAGTTATACGTAACTACAAATTGTTTATAATTCCAGATGACAAACGTTCATTTTAAAGTCACGAAAATACTTCATTTTTCGATTTAGAAGAGAACCATGTTGTCGAAAGTCAAGAAAATACTCTTCAAATGAAACCTAGGATAATTTACAAATCACAAACATCAACTGTTGAAAATTCCAAGAAGAAAATCAAAATCAACCCCGGGTAAACTGTACCCTTTCTTTTTGAAGATGTGGCTATAGACAGCTGTGACTATTGCAGAGAAATAAATAAAATTGGCTACTTTACGCACTAAGATGAATGCAACAGGCCTAATTATGCAGGTGCGAATGTTGAGTGCCTATGTGGAAACACCTTTATTACTTAGGCCGGAGCTAAAAAACACACATTGTAAAACATTGTCTTGTGGTAAATAAAAAATTGATAAAACAGATTATTGAACAAATGAATCTGAGATGCAAAAACTGTAAGCAAGAATTTGAATTTGGAAGTTAAATCCGGTCTAACCCTTTGCGAGTGACCTTTTTCAATTTGAAAAATAAAATTCCCTGACTTTTCCAGGTTTTCAAGACTAATATAATACTTGTTCCAGGTATACCGTAAGTAGAAATCAACCATTCAAAATCAAGAAATATTAGACAATAAATGTAAATATTTCACTCATTTAATCACTCCCGAATACAAAACATGCTTTAAACTATAAATATATCCTATTTTTCATTTTTGCATTTACATTTAAATATATACTATATATATTAAGTTAAATCTGGTCTAACTCTTTGCGAGTGACCTTTTATTAACATGGTTAGTACTAAATTTGGAAAAAAAAACTCCTTGACTCTTCCAGCCAGGTTTTCCAGACTGATATATTACTTGTTCCAGGTATACCGTAAGTCAATATCGAACTTTTTTAAATCAAGAAATATGAAATATTAGAAAAATTTAAATATTTAACTCATTTAATCACTCCCAAATACAAAACATGTTTCAAACCTTCAGGACCTTCAGCGACTTCGAGTCGCGGGGTCAACTTGTGGAATCGTTGACTGATATGTACGAAGACTACTTAAGAGAAGCGTATCCTGGAAAAACCATCATAGAGTATGGCCTTCCATCTATTCTGAAATTCGTGCAAGGTCTATGGGATATATCCTGTCTCGAGTACCAGCAAGAATATAACATGTATGCGCCTCACAGCAAATAATGGATAGCCCATGTGTTGTACAAACACTTAGCTACAAAACACGCAAACTGATCTTATGCCTAATGAGATTTTATTCTAATAAGGTAACATGGTCCTCACGAGCCGGAAGTTTCCCAGCCTATGGAATGGATTTATAAACTAGCCTATATTTTGAGAAAGATAATCTAAAAAATTTGTTTAAAAAATTGTGTAAAAATTGATTAGTGAAGAGTGTGAAACAATACAGTATCAGTTTAAGATGAAAACAACTGAAAGTGTCAACAAGTATCATAGAAAACGGGGAAGATGCATCATCAATGAACAATAAAGCAATGCCTCAAGGAAAAAATGATTGGGTTGTTAGATTCTTTAGATTAGATCTACTGTCAGTAAATAATTTGTGTACTTAAAACCTTCGTTCTGTGAGGATTACACAGTTTAATATTTAACTACTAACGATATCATTATTTCATTAGTTATACGTAACAACAAGTTGTTTACAATTCCAGATGAAAACGTTCATTTAAAAGTCACGAAAATACTTCATTTTTCGATTTAGTAGAGAACCATGTTGTCGAAAGTCAAGAAAATACTCTTCAAATGAATCCTAGGATAATTTACAAATCACAAACATCAACTGTTGAAAATTCCAAGAAGAAAATCAAAATCAACCCCGGGCAAACTGTACCCTTTCTTTTTGAAGATGTGGCTATAGACAGCTGTGACTATTGCAGAGAAATAAGTAAAATTGGCTACTTTACGCACTAAGATGAATGCAACAGGCCTAATTATGCAGGTGTGAATGTTGAGTGCCTATGCGGAAACACCTTTATTACTTAGGCCGGAACTAAAAAAACACATTGTGAAACATTGTCTTGTGGTAAATAAAAATTTGATAAAACAGATTATTGAAAAAATGAATCTGAGATGCAAAAACTGTAAGCAAGAATTTGAATTTGGAAGTTAAATCCGGTCTTACTCTTTGCGAGTGACCTTTTTCAATTTGGAAAATAAAATTCCCTGACTTTTCCAGGTTTTCAAGACTGATATAATACTTGTTCCAGGTATACCGTAAGTCAATATCGAACTCTTTTAAATCAAGAAATATGAAATATTAGAAAAATTTAAATATTTAACTCATTTAATCACTCCCAAATACAAAACATGTTTCAAACCTTCAGGACCTTCAGCGACTTCGAGTCGCGGGGTCAACTTGTGGAATCGTTGACTGATATGTACGAAGACTACTTAAGAGAAGCGTATCCTGGAAAAACCATCATAGAGTATGGCCTTCCATCTATTCTGAAATTCGTGCAAGGTCTATGGGATATATCCTGTCTCGAGTACCAGCAAGAATATAACATGTATGCGCCTCACAGCAAATAATGGATAGCCCATGTGTTGTACAAACACTTAGCTACAAAACACGCAAACTGATCTTATGCCTAATGAGATTTTATTCTAATAAGGTAACATGGTCCTCACGAGCCGGAAGTTTCCCAGCCTATGGAATGGATTTATAAACTAGCCTATATTTTGAGAAAGATAATCTAAAAAAATTGTTTAAAAAATTGTGTAAAAATTGTTTAGTGAAGAGTGTGAAACAATACAGTATCAGTTTAAGATGAAAACAACTGAAAGTGTCAACAAGTATCATAGAAAACGGGGAAGATGCATCATCAATGAACAATAAAGCAATGCCTCAAGGAAAAAATGATTGGGTTGTTAGATTCTTTAGATTAGATCTACTGTCAGTAAATTATTTGTGTATTTAAAACCTTCGTTCTGTAAGGATTACACAGTTTAATATTTAACTACTAACGATATCATTATTTCATTAGTTATCCGTAATTACAAGTTTTTTACAATTCCAGATGACAAACGTTCATTTAAAAGTCACGAAAATACTTCATTTTTCGATTTAGAAGAGAACCATGTTTTCGAAAGTCAAGAAAATACTCTTCAAATGAATCCTAGGATAATTTACAAATCACAAACATCAACTGTTGAAAATTCCAAGAAGAAAATCAAAATCAACCCCGGGTAAACTGTACCCTTTCTTTTTGAAGATGTGGCTGTAGACAGCTGTGACTATTGCAGAGAAATAAATAAAATTGGCTACTTTACGCACTAAGATGAATGCAACAGGCCTAATTATGCAGGTGCGAATGTTGAGTGCCTATGTGGAAACACCTTTATTACTTAGGCCGGAACTAAAAAACACACATTGTGAAACATTGTCTTGTGGTAAATAAAAAATTGATAAAACAGATTATTGAAAAAATGAATCTGAGATGCAAAAACTGTAAGCAAGAATTTGAATTTGGAAGTTAAATCCGGTCTAACTCTTTGCGAGTGACCTTTTTCAATTTGGAAAATAAAATTCCCTGACTTTTCCAGGTTTTCAAGACTGATATAATACTTGTTCCAGGTATACCGTAAGTAGAAATCAACCATTCAAAATCAAGAAATATTAGACAAATGTAAATATTTCACTCATTTAATCACTCCCGAATACAAAACATGCTTTAAACTATAAATATATCCTAATTTTCATTTTTGCATTTACATTTAAATATATACTATATATATTAAGTTAAATCTGGTCTAACTCTTTGCGAGTGACCTTTTATTAACATGGTTAGTACTAAATTTGGAAAATAAAACTCCTTGACTCTTCCAGCCAGGTTTTCCAGACTGATATATTACTTGTTCCAGGTATACCGTAAGTCAATATCGAACTTCTTAAAATCAAGAAATATGAAATATTAGAAAAATTTAAATATTTAACTCATTTAATCACTCCCAAATACAAAACATGTTTCAAACCTTCAGGACCTTCAGCGACTTCGAGTCGCGGGGTCAACTTGTGGAATCGTTGACTGATATGTACGAAGACTACTTAAGAGAAGCGTATCCTGGAAAAACCATCATAGAGTTTGGCCTTCCATCTATTCTGAAATTCGTGCAAGGTCTATGGGATATATCCTGTCTCGAGTACCAGCAAGAATATAACATGTATGCGCCTCACAGCAAATAATGGATAGCCCATGTGTTGTACAAACACTTAGCTACAAAACACGCAAACTGATCTTATGCCTAATGAGATTTTATTCTAATAAGGTAACATGGTCCTCACGAGCCGGAAGTTTCCCAGCCTATGGAATGGATTTATAAACTAGCCTATATTTTGAGAAAGATAATCTAAAAAATTTGTTTAAAAAATTGTGTAAAATTTGTTTAGTGAAGAGTGTGAAACAATACAGTATCAGTTTAAGATGAAAACAACTGAAAGTGTCAACAAGTATCATAGAAAACGGGGAAGATGCATCATCAATGAACAATAAAGCAATGCCTCAAGGAAAAAATGATTGGGTTGTTAGATTCTTTAGATTAGATCTACTGTCAGTAAATTATTTGTGTACTTAAAACCTTCGTTCTGTGAGGATTACACAGTTTAATATTTAACTACTAACGATATCATTATTTCATTAGTTATACGTAACTACAAGTTGTTTACAATTCCAGATGACAAACGTTCATTTAAAAGTCACGAAAATACTTCATTTTTCGATTTAGAAGAGAACCATGTTGTCGAAAGTCAAGAAAATACTCTTCAAATGAATCCTAGGATAATTTACAAATCACAAACATCAACTGTTGAAAATTCCAAGAAGAAAATCAAAATCAACCCCGGGTAAACTGTACCCTTTCTTTTTGAAGATGTGGCTATAGACAGCTGTGATTATTGCAGAGAAATAAATAAAATTGGCTACTTTACGCACTAAGATGAATGCAACAGGCCTAATTATGAAGGTGCGAATGTTGAGTGCCTATGTGGAAACACCTTTATTACTTAGGCCGGAACTAAAAAACACACATTGTGAAACATTGTCTTGTGGTAAATAAAAATTTGATAAAACAGATTATTGAAAAAATGAATCTGAGATGCAAAAACTGTAAGCAAGAATTTGAATTTGGAAGTTAAATCCGGTCTAACTCTTTGCGAGTGACCTTTTTCAATTTGGAAAATAAAATTCCCTGACTTTTCCAGGTTTTCAAGACTGATATAATACTTGTTCCAGGTATACCGTAAGTCAATATCGAACTCTTTTAAATCAAGAAATATGAAATATTAGAAAAATTTAAATATTTAACTCATTTAATCACTCCCAAATACAAAACATGTTTCAAACCTTCAGGACCTTCAGCGACTTCGAGTCGCGGGGTCAACTTGTGGAATCGTTGACTGATATGTACGAAGACTACTTAAGAGAAGCGTATCCTGGAAAAACCATCATAGAGTATGGCCTTCCATCTATTCTGAAATTCGTGCAAGGTCTATGGGATATATCCTGTCTCGAGTACCAGCAAGAATATAACATGTATGCGCCTCACAGCAAATAATGGATAGCCCATGTGTTGTACAAACACTTAGCTACAAAACACGCAAACTGATCTTATGCCTAATGAGATTTTATTCTAATAAGGTAACATGGTCCTCACGAGCCGGAAGTTTCCCAGCCTATGGAATGGATTTATAAACTAGCCTATATTTTGAGAAAGATAATCTAAAAAAATTGTTTAAAAAATTGTGTAAAAATTGTTTAGTGAAGAGTGTGAAACAATACAGTATCAGTTTAAGATGAAAACAACTGAAAGTGTCAACAAGTATCATAGAAAACGGGGAAGATGCATCATCAATGAACAATAAAGCAATGCCTCAAGGAAAAAATGATTGGGTTGTTAGATTCTTTAGATTAGATCTACTGTCAGTAAATTATTTGTGTACTTAAAACCTTCGTTCTGTAAGGATTACACAGTTTAATATTTAACTACTAACGATATCATTATTTCATTAGTTATCCGTAATTACAAGTTTTTTACAATTCCAGATGACAAACGTTCATTTAAAAGTCACGAAAATACTTCATTTTTCGATTTAGAAGAGAACCATGTTGTCGAAAGTCAAGAAAATACTCTTCAAATGAATCCTAGAATAATTTACAAATCACAAACATCAACTGTTGAAAATTCCAAGAAGAAAATCAAAATCAACCCCGGGTAAACTGTACCCTTTCTTTTTGAAGATGTGGCTATAGACAGCTGTGACTATTGCAGAGAAATAAATAAAATTGGCTACTTTACGCACTAAGATGAATGCAACAGGCCTAATTATGCAGGTGCGAATGTTGAGTGCCTATGTGGAAACACCTTTATTACTTAGGCCGGAACTAAAAAACACACATTGTGAAACATTGTCTTGTGGTAAATAAAAAATTGATAAAACAGATTATTGAAAAAATGAATCTGAGATGCAAAAACTGTAAGCAAGAATTTGAATTTGGAAGTTAAATCCGGTCTAACTCTTTGCGAGTGACCTTTTTCAATTTGGAAAATAAAATTCCCTGACTTTTCCAGGTTTTCAAGACTGATATAATACTTGTTCCAGGTATACCGTAAGTAGAAATCAACCATTCAAAATCAAGAAATATTAGACAAATGTAAATATTTCACTCATTTAATCACTCCCGAATACAAAACATGCTTTAAACTATAAATATATCCTAATTTTCATTTTTGCATTTACATTTAAATATATACTATATATATTAAGTTAAATCTGGTCTAACTCTTTGCGAGTGACCTTTTATTAACATGGTTAGTACTAAATTTGGAAAATAAAACTCCTTGACTCTTCCAGCCAGGTTTTCCAGACTGATATATTACTTGTTCCAGGTATACCGTAAGTCAATATCGAACTTCTTAAAATCAAGAAATATGAAATATTAGAAAAATTTAAATATTTAACTCATTTAATCACTCCCAAATACAAAACATGTTTCAAACCTTCAGGACCTTCAGCGACTTCGAGTCGCGGGGTCAACTTGTGGAATCGTTGACTGATATGTACGAAGACTACTTAAGAGAAGCGTATCCTGGAAAAACCATCATAGAGTTTGGCCTTCCATCTATTCTGAAATTCGTGCAAGGTCTATGGGATATATCCTGTCTCGAGTACCAGCAAGAATATAACATGTATGCGCCTCACAGTAAATAATGGATAGCCCATGTGTTGTACAAACACTTAGCTACAAAACACGCAAACTGATCTTATGCCTAATGAGATTTTATTCTAATAAGGTAACATGGTCCTCACGAGCCGGAAGTTTCCCAGCCTATGGAATGGATTTATAAACTAGCCTATATTTTGAGAAAGATAATCTAAAAAATTTGTTTAAAAAATTGTGTAAAATTTGTTTAGTGAAGAGTGTGAAACAATACAGTATCGGTTTAAGATGAAAACAACTGAAAGTGTCAACAAGTATCATAGAAAACGGGGAAGATGCATCATCAATGAACAATAAAGCAATGCCTCAAGGAAAAAATGATTGGGTTGTTAGATTCTTTAGATTAGATCTACTGTCAGTAAATTATTTGTGTACTTAAAACCTTCGTTCTGTGAGGATTACACAGTTTAATATGTAACTACTAACGATATCATTATTTCATTAGTTATACGTAACTACAAGTTGTTTACAATTCCAGATGACAAACGTTCATTTACAAGTCACGAAAATACTTCATTTTTCGATTTAGAAGAGAACCATGTTGTCGAAAGTCAAGAAAATACTCTTCAAATGAATCCTAGGATAATTTACAAATCACAAACATCAACTGTTGAAAATTCCAAGAAGAAAATCAAAATCAACCCCGGGTAAACTGTACCCTTTCTTTTTGAAGATGTGGCTATAGACAGCTGTGACTATTGCAGAGAAATAAATAAAATTGGCTACTTTACGCACTAAGATGAATGCAACAGGCCTAATTATGAAGGTGCGAATGTTGAGTGCCTATGTGGAAACACCTTTATTACTTAGGCCGGAACTAAAAAACACACATTGTGAAACATTGTCTTGTGGTAAATAAAAAATTGATAAAACAGATTATTGAACAAATGAATCTGAGATGCAAAAACTGTAAGCAAGAATTTGAATTTGGAAGTTAAATCCGGTCTAACTCTTTGCGAGTGACCTTTTTCAATTTGGAAAATAAAATTCCCTGACTTTTCCAGGTTTTCAAGACTGATATAATACTTGTTCCAGGTATACCGTAAGTAGAAATCAACCATTCAAAATCAAGAAATATTAGACAATAAATGTAAATATTTCACTCATTTAATCACTCCCGAATACAAAACATGCTTTAAACTATAAATATATCCTAATTTTCATTTTTGCATTTACATTTAAATATATACTATATATATTAAGTTAAATCTGGTCTAACTCTTTGCGAGTGACCTTTTATTAACATGGTTAGTACTAAATTTGGAAAAAAAACTCCTTGACTCTTCCAGCCAGGTTTTCCAGACTGATATATTACTTGTTCCAGGTATACCGTAAGTCAATATCGAACTTTTTTAAATCAAGAAATATGAAATATTAGAAAAATTTAAATATTTAACTCATTTAATCACTCCCAAATACAAAACATGTTTCAAACCTTCAGGACCTTCAGCGACTTCGAGTCGCGGGGTCAACTTGTGGAATCGTTGACTGATATGTACGAAGACTACTTAAGAGAAGCGTATCCTGGAAAAACCATCATAGAGTATGGCCTTCCATCTATTCTGAAATTCGTGCAAGGTCTATGGGATATATCCTGTCTCGAGTACCAGCAAGAATATAACATGTATGCGCCTCACAGCAAATAATGGATAGCCCATGTGTTGTACAAACACTTAGCTACAAAACACGCAAACTGATCTTATGCCTAATGAGATTTTATTCTAATAAGGTAACATGGTCCTCACGAGCCGGAAGTTTCCCAGCCTATGGAATGGATTTATAAACTAGCCTATATTTTGAGAAAGATAATCTAAAAAATTTGTTTAAAAAATTGTGTAAAAATTGATTAGTGAAGAGTGTGAAACAATACAGTATCAGTTTAAGATGAAAACAACTGAAAGTGTCAACAAGTATCATAGAAAACGGGGAAGATGCATCATCAATGAACAATAAAGCAATGCCTCAAGGAAAAAATGATTGGGTTGTTAGATTCTTTAGATTAGATCTACTGTCAGTAAATTATTTGTGTACTTAAAACCTTCGTTCTGTGAGGATTACACAGTTTAATATTTAACTACTAACGATATCATTATTTCATTAGTTATCCGTAATTACAAGTTTTTTACGATTCCAGATGACAAACGTTCATTTAAAAGTCACGAAAATACTTCATTTTTCGATTTAGAAGAGAACCATGTTGTCGAAAGTCAAGAAAATACTCTTCAAATGAATCCTAGGATAATTTACAAATCACAAACATCAACTGTTGAAAATTCCAAGAAGTAAATCAAAATCAACCCCGGGTAATCTGTACCCTTTCTTTTTGAAGATGTGGCTATAGACAGCTGTGACTATTGCAGAGAAATAAATAAAATTGGCTACTTTACGCACTAAGATGAATGCAACAGGCCTAATTATGCAGGTGCGAATGTTGAGTGCCTATGTGGAAACACCTTTATTACTTAGGCCGGAACTAAAAAACACACATTGTGAAACATTGTCTTGTGGTAAATAAAAAATTGATAAAACAGATTATTGAAAAAATGAATCTGAGATGCAAAAACTGTAAGCAAGAATTTGAATTTGGAAGTTAAATCCGGTCTAACTCTTTGCGAGTGACCTTTTTCAATTTGGAAAATAAAATTCCCTGACTTTTCCAGGTTTTCAAGACTGATATAATACTTGTTCCAGGTATACCGTAAGTAGAAATCAACCATTCAAAATCAAGAAATATTAGACAAATGTAAATATTTCACTCATTTAATCACTCCCGAATACAAAACATGCTTTAAACTATAAATATATCCTAATTTTCATTTTTGCATTTACATTTAAATATATACTATATATATTAAGTTAAATCTGGTCTAACTCTTTGCGAGTGACCTTTTATTAACATGGTTAGTACTAAATTTGGAAAATAAAACTCCTTGACTCTTCCAGCCAGGTTTTCCAGACTGATATATTACTTGTTCCAGGTATACCGTAAGTCAATATCGGAATTCTTAAAATCAAGAAATATGAAATATTAGAAAAATTTAAATATTTAACTCATTTAATCACTCCCAAATACAAAACATGTTTCAAACCTTCAGGACCTTCAGCGACTTCGAGTCGCGGGGTCAACTTGTGGAATCGTTGACTGATATGTACGAAGACTACTTAAGAGAAGCGTATCCTGGAAAAACCATCATAGAGTTTGGCCTTCCATCTATTCTGAAATTCGTGCAAGGTCTATGGGATATATCCTGTCTCGAGTACCAGCAAGAATATAACATGTATGCGCCTCACAGTAAATAATGGATAGCCCATGTGTTGTACAAACACTTAGCTACAAAACACGCAAACTGATCTTATGCCTAATGAGATTTTATTCTAATAAGGTAACATGGTCCTCACGAGCCGGAAGTTTCCCAGCCTATGGAATGGATTTATAAACTAGCCTATATTTTGAGAAAGATAATCTAAAAAATTTGTTTAAAAAATTGTGTAAAATTTGTTTAGTGAAGAGTGTGAAACAATACAGTATCAGTTTAAGATGAAAACAACTGAAAGTGTCAACAAGTATCATAGAAAACGGGGAAGATGCATCATCAATGAACAATAAAGCAATGCCTCAAGGAAAAAATGATTGGGTTGTTAGATTCTTTAGATTAGATCTACTGTCAGTAAATTATTTGTGTACTTAAAACCTTCGTTCTGTGAGGATTACACAGTTTAATATTTAACTACTAACGATATCATTATTTCATTAGTTATACGTAACTACAAGTTGTTTACAATTCCAGATGACAAACGTTCATTTAAAAGTCACGAAAATACTTCATTTTTCGATTTAGAAGAGAACCATGTTGTCGAAAGTCAAGAAAATACTCTTCAAATGAATCCTAGGATAATTTACAAATCACAAACATCAACTGTTGAAAATTCCAAGAAGAAAATCAAAATCAACCCCGGGTAAACTGTACCCTTTCTTTTTGAAGATGTGGCTATAGACAGCTGTGACTATTGCAGAGAAATAAATAAAATTGGCTACTTTACGCACTAAGATGAATGCAACAGGCCTAATTATGAAGGTGCAAATGTTGAGTGCCTATGTGGAAACACCTTTATTACTTAGGCCGGAACTAAAAAACACACATTGTGAAACATTGTCTTGTGGTAAATAAAAAATTGATAAAACAGATTATTGAACAAATGAATCTGAGATGCAAAAACTGTAAGCAAGAATTTGAATTTGGAAGTTAAATCCGGTCTAACTCTTTGCGAGTGACCTTTTTCAATTTGGAAAATAAAATTCCCTGACTTTTCCAGGTTTTGAAGACTGATATAATACTTGTTCCAGGTATACCGTAAGTAGAAATCAACCATTCAAAATCAAGAAATATTAGACAAATGTAAATATTTCACTCATTTAATCACTCCCGAATACAAAACATGCTTTAAACTATAAATATATCCTAATTTTCATTTTTGCATTTACATTTAAATATATACTATATATATTAAGTTAAATCTGGTCTAACTCTTTGCGAGTGACCTTTTATTAACATGGTTAGTACTAAATTTGGAAAATAAAACTCCTTGACTCTTCCAGCCAGGTTTTCCAGACTGATATATTACTTGTTCCAGTTATACCGTAAGTCAATATCGAACTTTTTAAAATCAAGAAATATGAAATATTAGAAAAATTTAAATATTTAACTCATTTAATCACTCCCAAATACAAAACATGTTTCAAACCTTCAGGACCTTCAGCGACTTCGAGTCGCGGGGTCAACTTGTGGAATCGTTAACTGATATGTACGAAGACTACTTAAGAGAAGCGTATCCTGGAAAAACCATCATAGAGTTTGGCCTTCCATCTATTCTGAAATTCGTGCAAGGTCTATGGGATATATCCTGTCTCGAGTACCAGCAAGAATATAACATGTATGCGCCTCACAGCAAATAATGGATAGCCCATGTGTTGTACAAACACTTAGCTACAAAACACGCAAACTGATCTTATGCCTAATGAGATTTTATTCTAATAAGGTAACATGGTCCTCACGAGCCGGAAGTTTCCCAGCCTATGGAATGGATTTATAAACTAGCCTATATTTTGAGAAAGATAATCTAAAAAATTTGTTTAAAAAATTGTGTAAAAATTGTTTAGTGAAGAGTGTGAAACAATACAGTATCAGTTTAAGATGAAAACAACTGAAAGTGTCAACAAGTATCATAGAAAACGGGGAAGATGCATCATCAATGAACAATAAAGCAATGCCTCAAGGAAAAAATGATTGGGTTGTTAGATTCTTTAGATTAGATCTACTGTCAGTAAATTATTTGTGTACTTAAAACCTTCGTTCTGTGAGGATTACACAGTTTAATATTTAACTACTAACGATATCATTATTTCATTAGTTATACGTAACTACAAGTTGTTTACAATTCCAGATGACAAACGTTCATTTAAAAGTCACGAAAATACTTCATTTTTCGATTTAGAAGAGAACCATGTTGTCGAAAGTCAAGAAAATACTCTTCAAATGAATCCTAGGATAATTTACAAATCACAAACATCAACTGTTGAAAATTCCAAGAAGAAAATCAAAATCAACCCCGGGTAAACTGTACCCTTTCTTTCTGAAGATGTGGCTATAGACAGCTGTGACTATTGCAGAGAAATAAATAAAATTGGCTACTTTACGCACTAAGATGAATGCAACAGCCCTAATTATGCAGGTGCGAATGTTGAGTGCCTATGTGGAAACACCTTTATTACTTAGGCCGGAACTAAAAAACACACATTGTGAAACATTGTCTTGTGGTAAATAAAAAATTGATAAAACAGATTATTGAAAAAATGAATCTGAGATGCAAAAACTGTAAGCAAGAATTTGAATTTGGAAGTTAAATCCTGTCTAACTCTTTGCGAGTGACCTTTTTCAATTTGGAAAATAAAATTCCCTGACTTTTCCAGGTTTTCAAGACTGATATAATACTTGTTCCAGGTATACCGTAAGTAGAAATCAACCATTCAAAATCAAGAAATATTAGACAAATGTAAATATTTCACTTATTTAATCACTCCCGAATACAAAACATGCTTTAAACTATAAATATATCCTAATTTTCATTTTTGCATTTACATTTCAATATATACTATATATATTAAGTTAAATCTGGTCTAACTCTTTGCGAGTGACCTTTTATTAACATGGTTAGTACTAAATTTGGAAAATAAAACTCCTTGACTCTTCCAGCCAGGTTTTCCAGACTGATATATTACTTGTTCCAGGTATACCGTAAGTCAATATCGAACTTTTTAATATCAAGAAATATAAAATATTAGAAAAATTTAAATATTTAACTCATTTAATCACTCCCAAATACAAAACATGTTTCAAACCTTCAGGACCTTCAGCGACTTCGAGTCGCGGGGTCAACTTGTGGAATCGTTGACTGATGTGTACGAAGACTACTTAAGAGAAGCGTATCCTGGAAAAACCATCATAGATTATGGCCTTCCATCTATTCTGAAATTCGTGCAAGGTCTATGGGATATATCCTGTCTCGAGTACCAGCAAGAATATAACATGTATGCGCTTCACAGCAAATAATGGATAGCCCATGTGTTGTACAAACACTTAGCTACAAAACACGCAAACTGATCTTATACCTAATGAGATTTTATTCTAATAAGGTAACATGGTCCTCACGAGCCGGAAGTTTCCCAGCCTATGGAATGGATTTATAAACTAGCCTATATTTTGAGAAAGATAATCTAAAAAATTTGTTTAAAAAATTGTGTAAAAATTGTTTAGTGAAGAGTGTGAAACAATACAGTATCAGTTTAAGATGAAAACAACTGAAAGTGTCAACAAGTATCATAGAAAACGGGGAAGATGCATCATCAATGAACAATAAAGCAATGCCTCAAGGAAAAAATGATTGGGTTGTTAGATTCTTTAGATTAGATCTACTGTCAGTAAATTATTTGTGTACTTAAAACCTTCGTTCTGTGAGGATTACACAGTTTAATATTTAACTACTAACGATATCATTATTTTATTAGTTATACGTAACTACAAGTTGTTTACAATTCCAGGTGACAAACGTTCATTTATAAGTCACGAAAATACTTCATTTTTCGATTTAGAAGAGAACCATGTTGTCGAAAGTCAAGAAAATACTCTTCAAATGAATCCTAGGATAATTTACAAATCACAAACATCAACTGTTGAAAATTCCAAGAAGAAAATCAAAATCAACCCCGGGTAAACTGTACCCTTTCTTTTTGAAGATGTGGCTATAGACAGCTGTGACTATTGCAGAGAAATAAATAAAATTGGCTACTTTACGCACTAAGATGAATGCAACAGGCCTAATTATGAAGGTGCGAATGTTGAGTGCCTATGTGGAAACACCTTTATTACTTAGGCCGGAACTAAAAAACACACATTGTGAAACATTGTCTTGTGGTAAATAAAAAATTGATAAAACAGATTATTGAAAAAATGAATCTGAGATGCAAAAACTGTAAGCAAGAATTTGAATTTGGAAGTTAAATCCGGTCTAACTCTTTGCGAGTGACCTTTTTCAATTTGGAAAATAAAATTCCCTGACTTTTCCAGGTTTTCAAGACTGATATAATACTTGTTCCAGGTATACCGTAAGTAGAAATCAACCATTCAAAATCAAGAAATATTAGACAAATGTAAATATTTCACTCATTTAATCACTCCCGAATACAAAACATGCTTTAAACTATATTTTCATTTTTGCATTTACATTTCAATATATACTATATATATTAAGTTAAATCTGGTCTAACTCTTTGCGAGTGACCTTTTATTAACATGGTTAGTACTAAATTTGGAAAATAAAACTCCTTGACTCTTCCAGCCAGGTTTTCCAGACTGATATATTACTTGTTCCAGGTATACCGTAAGTCAATATCGAACTTTTTAATATCAAGAAATATGAAATATTAGAAAAATTTAAATATTTAACTCATTTAATCACTCCCAAATACAAAACATGTTTCAAACCTTCAGGACCTTCAGCGACTTCGAGTCGCGGGGTCAACTTGTGGAATCGTTGACTGATGTGTACGAAGACTACTTAAGAGAAGCGTATCCTGGAAAAACCATCATAGATTATGGCCTTCCATCTATTCTGAAATTCGTGCAAGGTCTATGGGATATATCCTGTCTCGAGTACCAGCAAGAATATAACATGTATGCGCTTCACAGCAAATAATGGATAGCCCATGTGTTGTACAAACACTTAGCTACAAAACACGCAAACTGATCTTATGCCTAGTGAGATTTTATTCTAATAAGGTAACATGGTCCTCACGAGCCGGAAGTTTCCCAGCCTATGGAATGGATTTATAAACTAGCCTATATTTTGAGAAAGATAATCTAAAAAATTTGTTTAAAAAATTGTGTAAAAATTGTTTAGTGAAGAGTGTGAAACAATACAGTATCAGTTTAAGATGAAAACAACTGAAAGTGTCAACAAGTATCATAGAAAACGGGGAAGATGCATCATCAATGAACAATAAAGCAATGCCTCAAGGAAAAAATGATTGGGTTGTTAGATTCTTTAGATTAGATCTACTGTCAGTAAATTATTTGTGTACTTAAAACCTTCGTTCTGTGAGGATTACACAGTTTAATATTTAACTACTAACGATATCATTATTTCATTAGTTATACGTAACTACAAGTTGTTTACAATTCCAGATGACAAACGTTCATTTAAAAGTCACGAAAATACTTCATTTTTCGATTTAGAAGAGAACCATGTTGTCGAAAGTCAAGAAAATACTCTTCAAATGAATCCTAGGATAATTTACAAATCACAAACATCAACTGTTGAAAATTCCAAGAAGAAAATCAAAATCAACCCCGGGTAAACTGTACCCTTTCTTTTTGAAGATGTGGCTATAGACAGCTGTGACTATTGCAGAGAAATAAATAAAATTGGCTACTTTACGCACTAAGATGAATGCAACAGGCCTAATTATGCAGGTGCGAATGTTGAGTGCCTATGTGGAAACACCTTTATTACTTAGGCCGGAACTAAAAAACACACATTGTGAAACATTGTCTTGTGGTAAATAAAAAATTGATAAAACAGATTATTGAAAAAATGAATCTGAGATGCAAAAACTGTAAGCAAGAATTTGAATTTGGAAGTTAAATCCGGTCTAACTCTTTGCGAGTGACCTTTTTCAATTTGGAAAATAAAATTCCCTGACTTTTCCAGGTTTTCAAGACTGATATAATACTTGTTCCAGGTATACCGTAAGTAGAAATCAACCATTCAAAATCAAGAAATATTAGACAAATGTAAATATTTCACTCATTTAATCACTCCCGAATACAAAACATGCTTTAAACTATAAATATATCCTAATTTTCATTTTTGCATTTACATTTAAATATATACTATATATATTAAGTTAAATCTGGTCTAACTCTTTGCGAGTGACCTTTTATTAACATGGTTAGTACTAAATTTACATTGATTGACTGAATAAAAAATTGATAAAACAGATTATTGAAAAAATGAATCTGAGATGCAAAAACTGTAAGCAAGAATTTGAATTTGGAAGTTAAATCCGGTCTAACTCTTTGCGAGTGACCTTTTTCAATTTGGAAAATAAAATTCCCTGACTTTTCCAGGTTTTCAAGACTGATATAATACTTGTTCCAGGTATACCGTAAGTAGAAATCAACCATTCAAAATCAAGAAATATTAGACAAATGTAAATATTTCACTCATTTAATCACTCCCGAATACAAAACATGCTTTAAACTATAAATATATCCTAATTTTCATTTTTGCATTTACATTTAAATATATACTATATATATTAAGTTAAATCTGGTCTAACTCTTTGCGAGTGACCTTTTATTAACATGGTTAGTACTAAATTTGGAAAATAAAACTCCTTGACTCTTCCAGCCAGGTTTTCCAGACTGATATATTACTTGTTCCAGGTATACCGTAAGTCAATATCGAACTTTTTAAAATCAAGAAATATGAAATATTAGAAAAATTTAAATATTTAACTCATTTAATCACTCCCAAATACAAAACATGTTTCAAACCTTCAGGACCTTCAGCGACTTCGAGTCGCGGGGTCAACTTGTGGAATCGTTGACTGATGTGTACGAAGACTACTTAAGAGAAGCGTATCCTGGAAAAACCATCATAGATTATGGCCTTCCATCTATTCTGAAATTCGTGCAAGGTCTATGGGATATATCCTGTCTCGAGTACCAGCAAGAATATAACATGTATGCGCTTCACAGCAAATAATGGATAGCCCATGTGTTGTACAAACACTTAGCTACAATACACGCAAACTGATCTTATGCCTAATGTGATTTTATTCTAATAAGGTAACATGGTCCTCACGAGCCGGAAGTTTCTTAGCCTATGGAATGGATTTATAAACTAGCCTTTATTTTAAGAAAGATAATCTAAAAAATTTGTTTAAAAAATTGTGTAAAAATTGTTTAGTGAAGAGTGTGAAACAATACAGTATCAGTTTAAGATGAAAACAACTGAAAGTGTCAACAAGTATCATAGAAAACAGGGAAGATGCATCATCAATGAACAATAAAGCAATGCCTCAAGGAAAAAATGATTGGGTTGTTAGATTCTTTAGATTAGATCTACTGTCAGTAAATTATTTGTGTACTTAAAACCTTCGTTCTGTGAGGATTACACAGTTTAATATTTAACTACTAACGATATCATTATTTCATTAGTTATACGTAACTACAAGTTGTTTACAATTCCAGATGACAAACGTTCATTTAAAAGTCACGAAAATACTTCATTTTTCGATTTAGAAGAGAACCATGTTGTCGAAAGTCAAGAAAATACTCTTCAAATGAATCCTAGGATAATTTACTAATCACAAACATCAACTGTTGAAAATTCCAAGAAGAAAATCAAAATCAACCCCGGGTAAACTGTACCCTTTCTTTTTGAAGATGTGGCTATAGACAGCTGTGACTATTGCAGAGAAATAAATAAAATTGGCTACTTTACGCACTAAGATGAATGCAACAGGCCTAATTATGCAGGTGCGAATGTTGAGTGCCTATGTGGAAACACCTTTATTACTTAGGCCGGAACTAAAAAACACACATTGTGAAACATTGTCTTGTGGTAAATAAAAAATTGATAAAACAGATTATTGAAAAAATGAATCTGAGATGCAAAAACTGTAAGCAAGAATTTGAATTTGGAAGTTAAATCCGGTCTAACTCTTTGCGAGTGACCTTTTTCAATTTGGAAAATAAAATTCCCTGACTTTTCCAGGTTTTCAAGACTGATATAATACTTGTTCCAGGTATACCGTAAGTAGAAATCAACCATTCAAAATCAAGAAATATTAGACAAATGTAAATATTTCACTCATTTAATCACTCCCGAATACAAAACATGCTTTAAACTATAAATATATCCTAATTTTCATTTTTGCATTTACATTTAAATATATACTATATATATTAAGTTAAATCTGGTCTAACTCTTTGCGAGTGACCTTTTATTAACATGGTTAGTACTAAATTTGGAAAATAAAACTCCTTGACTCTTCCAGCCAGGTTTTCCAGACTGATATATTACTTGTTCCAGGTATACCGTAAGTCAATATCGAACTTTTTAAAATCAAGAAATATGAAATATTAGAAAAATTTAAATATTTAACTCATTTAATCACTCCCAAATACAAAACATGTTTCAAACCTTCAGGACCTTCAGCGACTTCGAGTCGCGGGGTCAACTTGTGGAATCGTTAACTGATATGTACGAAGACTACTTAAGAGAAGCGTATCCTGGAAAAACCATCATAGAGTTTGGCCTTCCATCTATTCTGAAATTCGTGCAAGGTCTATGGGATATATCCTGTCTCGAGTACCAGCAAGAATATAACATGTATGCGCCTCACAGCAAATAATGGATAGCCCATGTGTTGTACAAACACTTAGCTACAAAACACGCAAACTGATCTTATGCCTAATGAGATTTTATTCTAATAAGGTAACATGGTCCTCACGAGCCGGAAGTTTACCAGCCTATGGAATGGATTTATAAACTAGCCTATATTTTGAGAAAGATAATCTAAAAAATTTGTTTAAAAAATTGTGTAAAAATTGTTTAGTGAAGAGTGTGAAACAATACAGTATCAGTTTAAGATGAAAACAACTGAAAGTGTCAACAAGTATCATAGAAAACGGGGAAGATGCATCATCAATGAACAATAAAGCAATGCCTCAAGGAAAAAATGATTGGGTTGTTAGATTCTTTAGATTAGATCTACTGTCAGTAAATTATTTGTGTACTTAAAACCTTCGTTCTGTGAGGATTACACAGTTTAATATTTAACTACTAACGATATCATTATTTCATTAGTTATACGTAACTACAAGTTGTTTACAATTCCAGATGACAAACGTTCATTTAAAAGTCACGAAAATACTTCATTTTTCGATTTAGAAGAGAACCATGTTGTCGAAAGTCAAGAAAATACTCTTCAAATGAATCCTAGGATAATTTACAAATCACAAACATCAACTGTTGAAAATTCCAAGAAGAAAATCAAAATCAACCCCGGGTAAACTGTACCCTTTCTTTTTGAAGATGTGGCTATAGACAGCTGTGACTATTGCAGAGAAATAAATAAAATTGGCTACTTTACGCACTAAGATGAATGCAACAGGCCTAATTATGCAGGTGCGAATGTTGAGTGCCTATGTGGAAACACCTTTATTACTTAGGCTGGAACTAAAAAACACACATTGTAAAACATTGTCTTGTGGTAAATAAAAAATTGATAAAACAGATTATTGAAAAAATGAATCTGAGATGCAAAAACTGTAAGCAAGAATTTGAATTTGGAAGTTAAATCCGGTCTAACTCTTTGCGAGTGACCTTTTTCAATTTGGAAAATAAAATTCCCTGACTTTTCCAGGTTTTCAAGACTGATATAATACTTGTTCCAGGTATACCGTAAGTAGAAATCAACCATTCAAAATCAAGAAATATTAGACAAATGTAAATATTTCACTTATTTAATCACTCCCGAATACAAAACATGCTTTAAACTATAAATATATCCTAATTTTCATTTTTGCATTTACATTTCAATATATACTATATATATTAAGTTAAATCTGGTCTAACTCTTTGCGAGTGACCTTTTATTAACATGGTTAGTACTAAATTTGGAAAATAAAACTCCTTGACTCTTCCAGCCACGTTTTCCAGACTGATATATTACTTGTTCCAGGTATACCGTAAGTCAATATCGAACTTTTTAAAATCAAGAAATATGAAATATTAGAAAAATTTAAATATTTAACTCATTTAATCACTCCCAAATACAAAACATGTTTCAAACCTTCAGGACCTTCAGCGACTTCGAGTCGCGGGGTCAACTTGTGGAATCGTTGACTGATGTGTACGAAGACTACTTAAGAGAAGCGTATCCTGGAAAAACCATCATAGATTATGGCCTTCCATCTATTCTGAAATTCGTGCAAGGTCTATGGGATATATCCTGTCTCGAGTACCAGCAAGAATATAACATGTATGCGCTTCACAGCAAATAATGGATAGCCCATGTGTTGTACAAACACTTAGCTACAAAACACGCAAACTGATCTTATGCCTAATGAGATTTTATTCTAATAAGGTAACATGGTCCTCACGAGCCGGAAGTTTCTTAGCCTATGGAATGGATTTATAAACTAGCCTTTATTTTAAGAAAGATAATCTAAAAAATTTGTTTAAAAAATTGTGTAAAAATTGTTTAGTCAAGAGTGTGAAACAATACAGTATCAGTTTAAGATGAAAACAACTGAAAGTGTCAACAAGTATCATAGAAAACGGGGAAGATGCATCATCAATGAACAATAAAGCAATGTCTCAAGGAAAAAATGATTGGGTTGTTAGATTCTTTAGATTAGATCTACTGTCAGTAAATTATTTGTGTACTTAAAACCTTCGTTCTGTGAGGATTACACAGTTTAATATTTAACTACTAACGATATCATTATTTCAATAGTTATCCGTAACTACGAGTTTTTTACAATTCCAGATGACAAACGTTCATTTAAAAGTCACGAAAATACTTCATTTTTCGATTTAGAAGAGAACCATGTTGTCGAAAGTCAAGAAAATACTCTTCAAATGAATCCTAGGATAATTAACAAATCACAAACATCAACTGTTGAAAATTCCAAGAAGAAAATCAAAATCAACCCCGGGTAAACTGTACCCTTCCTTTTTGAAGATGTGGCTATAGACAGCTGTGACTATTGCAGAGAAATAAATAAAATTGGCTACTTTACGCACTAAGATGAATGCAACAGGCCTAATTATGCAGGTGCGAATGTTGAGTGCCTATGTGGAAACACCTTTATTACTTAGGCCGGAACTAAAAAACACACATTGTGAAACATTGTCTTGTGGTAAATAAAAAATTGATAAAACAGATTATTGAACAAATGAATCTGAGATGCAAAAACTGTAAGCAAGAATTTGAATTTGGAAGTTAAATCCGGTCTAACTCTTTGCGAGTGACCTTTTTCAATTTGGAAAATAAAATTCCCTGACTTTTCCAGGTTTTCAAGACTGATATAATACTTGTTCCAGGTATACCGTAAGTAGAAATCAACCATTCAAAATCAAGAAATATTAGACAAATGTAAATATTTCACTCATTTAATCACTCCCGAATACAAAACATGCTTTAAACTATAAATATATCCTAATTTTCATTTTTGCATTTACATTTAAATATATACTATATATATTAAGTTAAATCTGGTCTAACTCTTTGCGAGTGACCTTTTATTAACATGGTTAGTACTAAATTTGGAAAATAAAACTCCTTGACTCTTCCAGCCAGGTTTTCCAGACTGATATATTACTTGTTCCAGGTATACCGTAAGTCAATATCGAACTTTTTAAAATCAAGAAATATGAAATATTAGAAAAATTTAAATATTTAACTCATTTAATCACTCCCAAATACAAAACATGTTTCAAACCTTCAGGACCTTCAGCGACTTCGAGTCGCGGGGTCAACTTGTGGAATCGTTAACTGATATGTACGAAGACTACTTAGGAGAAGCGTATCCTGGAAAAACCATCATAGAGTTTGGCCTTCCATCTATTCTGAAATTCGTGCAAGGTCTATGGGATATATCCTGTCTCGAGTACCAGCAAGAATATAACATGTATGCGCCTCACAGCAAATAATGGATAGCCCATGTGTTGTACAAACACTTAGCTACAAAACACGCAAACTGATCTTATGCCTAATGAGATTTTATTCTAATAAGGTAACATGGTCCTCACGAGCCGGAAGTTTCCCAGCCTATGGAATGGATTTATAAACTAGCCTATATTTTGAGAAAGATAATCTAAAAAATTTGTTTAAAAAATTGTGTAAAAATTGTTTAGTGAAGAGTGTGAAACAATACAGTATCAGTTTAAGATGAAAACAACTGAAAGTGTCAACAAGTATCATAGAAAACGGGGAAGATGCATCATCAATGAACAATAAAGCAATGCCTCAAGGAAAAAATGATTGGGTTGTTAGATTCTTTAGATTAGATCTAATGTCAGTAAATTATTTGTGTACTTAAAACCTTCGTTCTGTGAGGATTACACAGTTTAATATTTAACTACTAACGATATCATTATTTCATTAGTTATACGTAACTACAAGTTGTTTACAATTCCAGATGACAAACGTTCATTTAAAAGTCACGAAAATACTTCATTTTTCGATTTAGAAGAGAACCATGTTGTCGAAAGTCAAGAAAATACTCTTCAAATGAATCCTAGGATAATTTACAAATCACAAACATCAACTGTTGAAAATTCCAAGAAGAAAATCAAAATCAACCCCGGGTAAACTGTACCCTTTCTTTTTGAAGATGTGGCTATAGACAGCTGTGACTATTGCAGAGAAATAAATAAAATTGGCTACTTTACGCACTAAGATGAATGCAACAGGCCTAATTATGCAGGTGCGAATGTTGAGTGCCTATGTGGAAACACCTTTATTACTTAGGCCGGAACTAAAAAACACACATTGTGAAACATTGTCTTGTGGTAAATAAAAAATTGATAAAACAGATTATTGAAAAAATGAATCTGAGATGCAAAAACTGTAAGCAAGAATTTGAATTTGGAAGTTAAATCCGGTCTAACTCTTTGCGAGTGACCTTTTTCAATTTGGAAAATAAAATTCCCTGACTTTTCCAGGTTTTCAAGACTGATATAATACTTGTTCCAGGTATACCGTAAGTAGAAATCAACCATTCAAAATCAAGAAATATTAGACAAATGTAAATATTTCACTTATTTAATCACTCCCGAATACAAAACATGCTTTAAACTATAAATATATCCTAATTTTCATTTTTGCATTTACATTTAAATATATACTATATATATTAAGTTAAATCTGGTCTAACTCTTTGCGAGTGACCTTTTATTAACATGGTTAGTACTAAATTTGGAAAATAAAACTCCTTGACTCTTCCAGCCAGGTTTTCCAGACTGATATATTACTTGTTCCAGGTATACCGTAAGTCAATATCGAACTTTTTAAAATCAAGAAATATGAAATATTAGAAAAATTTAAATATTTAACTCATTTAATCACTCCCAAATACAAAACATGTTTCAAACCTTCAGGACCTTCAGCGACTTCGAGTCGCGGGGTCAACTTGTGGAATCGTTAACTGATATGTACGAAGACTACTTAGGAGAAGCGTATCCTGGAAAAACCATCATAGAGTTTGGCCTTCCATCTATTCTGAAATTCGTGCAAGGTCTATGGGATATATCCTGTCTCGAGTACCAGCAAGAATATAACATGTATGCGCCTCACAGCAAATAATGGATAGCCCATGTGTTGTACAAACACTTAGCTACAAAACACGCAAACTGATCTTATGCCTAATGAGATTTTATTCTAATAAGGTAACATGGTCCTCACGAGCCGGAAGTTTCCCAGCCTATGGAATGGATTTATAAACTAGCCTATATTTTGAGAAAGATAATCTAAAAAATTTGTTTAAAAAATTGTGTAAAAATTGTTTAGTGAAGAGTGTGAAACAATACAGTATCAGTTTAAGATGAAAACAACTGAAAGTGTCAACAAGTATCATAGAAAACGGGGAAGATGCATCATCAATGAACAATAAAGCAATGCCTCAAGGAAAAAATGATTGGGTTGTTAGATTCTTTAGATTAGATCTACTGTCAGTAAATTATTTGTGTACTTAAAACCTTCGTTCTGTGAGGATTACACAGTTTAATATTTAACTACTAACGATATCATTATTTCATTAGTTATACGTAACTACAAGTTGTTTACAATTCCAGATGACAAACGTTCATTTAAAAGTCACGAAAATACTTCATTTTTCGATTTAGAAGAGAACCATGTTGTCGAAAGTCAAGAAAATACTCTTCAAATGAATCCTAGGATAATTTACAAATCACAAACATCAACTGTTGAAAATTCCAAGAAGAAAATCAAAATCAACCCCGGGTAAACTGTACCCTTTCTTTTTGAAGATGTGGCTATAGACAGCTGTGACTATTGCAGAGAAATAAATAAAATTGGCTACTTTACGCACTAAGATGAATGCAACAGGCCTAATTATGCAGGTGCGAATGTTGAGTGCCTATGTGGAAACACCTTTATTACTTAGGCCGGAACTAAAAAACACACATTGTGAAACATTGTCTTGTGGTAAATAAAAAATTGATAAAACAGATTATTGAAAAAATGAATCTGAGATGCAAAAACTGTAAGCAAGAATTTGAATTTGGAAGTTAAATCCGGTCTAACTCTTTGCGAGTGACCTTTTTCAATTTGGAAAATAAAATTCCCTGACTTTTCCAGGTTTTCAAGACTGATATAATACTTGTTCCAGGTATACCGTAAGTAGAAATCAACCATTCAAAATCAAGAAATATTAGACAAATGTAAATATTTCACTTATTTAATCACTCCCGAATACAAAACATGCTTTAAACTATAAATATATCCTAATTTTCATTTTTGCATTTACATTTCAATATATACTATATATATTAAGTTAAATCTGGTCTAACTCTTTGCGAGTGACCTTTTATTAACATGGTTAGTACTAAATTTGGAAAATAAAACTCCTTGACTCTTCCAGCCACGTTTTCCAGACTGATATATTACTTGTTCCAGGTATACCGTAAGTCAATATCGAACTTTTTAAAATCAAGAAATATGAAATATTAGAAAAATTTAAATATTTAACTCATTTAATCACTCCCAAATACAAAACATGTTTCAAACCTTCAGGACCTTCAGCGACTTCGAGTCGCGGGGTCAACTTGTGGAATCGTTGACTGATGTGTACGAAGACTACTTAAGAGAAGCGTATCCTGGAAAAACCATCATAGATTATGGCCTTCCATCTATTCTGAAATTCGTGCAAGGTCTATGGGATATATCCTGTCTCGAGTACCAGCAAGAATATAACATGTATGCGCTTCACAGCAAATAATGGATAGCCCATGTGTTGTACAAACACTTAGCTACAAAACACGCAAACTGATCTTATGCCTAATGAGATTTTATTCTAATAAGGTAACATGGTCCTCACGAGCCGGAAGTTTCCCAGCCTATGGAATGGATTTATAAACTAGCCTATATTTTGAGAAAGATAATCTAAAAAATTTGTTTAAAAAATTGTGTAAAAATTGTTTAGTCAAGAGTGTGAAACAATACAGTATCAGTTTAAGATGAAAACAACTGAAAGTGTCAACAAGTATCATAGAAAACGGGGAAGATGCATCATCAATGAACAATAAAGCAATGTCTCAAGGAAAAAATGATTGGGTTGTTAGATTCTTTAGATTAGATCTACTGTCAGTAAATTATTTGTGTACTTAAAACCTTCGTTCTGTGAGGATTACACAGTTTAATATTTAACTACTAACGATATCATTATTTCAATAGTTATCCGTAACTACGAGTTTTTTACAATTCCAGATGACAAACGTTCATTTAAAAGTCACGAAAATACTTCATTTTTCGATTTAGAAGAGAACCATGTTGTCGAAAGTCAAGAAAATACTCTTCAAATGAATCCTAGGATAATTTACAAATCACAAACATCAACTGTTGAAAATTCCAAGAAGAAAATCAAAATCAACCCCGGGTAAACTGTACCCTTTCTTTTTGAAGATGTGGCTATAGACAGCTGTGACTATTGCAGAGAAATAAATAAAATTGGCTACTTTACGCACTAAGATGAATGCAACAGGCCTAATTATGCAGGTGCGAATGTTGAGTGCCTATGTGGAAACACCTTTATTACTTAGGCCGGAACTAAAAAACACACATTGTGAAACATTGTCTTGTGGTAAATAAAAAATTGATAAAACAGATTATTGAAAAAATGAATCTGAGATGCAAAAACTGTAAGCAAGAATTTGAATTTGGAAGTTAAATCCGGTCTAACTCTTTGCGAGTGACCTTTTTCAATTTGGAAAATAAAATTCCCTGACTTTTCCAGGTTTTCAAGACTGATATAATACTTGTTCCAGGTATACCGTAAGTAGAAATCAACCATTCAAAATCAAGAAATATTAGACAAATGTAAATATTTCACTTATTTAATCACTCCCGAATACAAAACATGCTTTAAACTATAAATATATCCTAATTTTCATTTTTGCATTTACATTTCAATATATACTATATATATTAAGTTAAATCTGGTCTAACTCTTTGCGAGTGACCTTTTATTAACATGGTTAGTACTAAATTTGGAAAATAAAACTCCTTGACTCTTCCAGCCACGTTTTCCAGACTGATATATTACTTGTTCCAGGTATACCGTAAGTCAATATCGAACTTTTTAAAATCAAGAAATATGAAATATTAGAAAAATTTAAATATTTAACTCATTTAATCACTCCCAAATACAAAACATGTTTCAAACCTTCAGGACCTTCAGCGACTTCGAGTCGCGGGGTCAACTTGTGGAATCGTTGACTGATGTGTACGAAGACTACTTAAGAGAAGCGTATCCTGGAAAAACCATCATAGATTATGGCCTTCCATCTATTCTGAAATTCGTGCAAGGTCTATGGGATATATCCTGTCTCGAGTACCAGCAAGAATATAACATGTATGCGCTTCACAGCAAATAATGGATAGCCCATGTGTTGTACAAACACTTAGCTACAAAACACGCAAACTGATCTTATGCCTAATGAGATTTTATTCTAATAAGGTAACATGGTCCTCACGAGCCGGAAGTTTCCCAGCCTATGGAATGGATTTATAAACTAGCCTATATTTTGAGAAAGATAATCTAAAAAATTTGTTTAAAAAATTGTGTAAAAATTGTTTAGTCAAGAGTGTGAAACAATACAGTATCAGTTTAAGATGAAAACAACTGAAAGTGTCAACAAGTATCATAGAAAACGGGGAAGATGCATCATCAATGAACAATAAAGCAATGTCTCAAGGAAAAAATGATTGGGTTGTTAGATTCTTTAGATTAGATCTACTGTCAGTAAATTATTTGTGTACTTAAAACCTTCGTTCTGTGAGGATTACACAGTTTAATATTTAACTACTAACGATATCATTATTTCAATAGTTATCCGTAACTACGAGTTTTTTACAATTCCAGATGACAAACGTTCATTTAAAAGTCACGAAAATACTTCATTTTTCGATTTAGAAGAGAACCATGTTGTCGAAAGTCAAGAAAATACTCTTCAAATGAATCCTAGGATAATTTACAAATCACAAACATCAACTGTTGAAAATTCCAAGAAGAAAATCAAAATCAACCCCGGGTAAACTGTACCCTTCCTTTTTGAAGATGTGGCTATAGACAGCTGTGACTATTGCAGAGAAATAAATAAAATTGGCTACTTTACGCACTAAGATGAATGCAACAGGCCTAATTATGCAGGTGTGAATGTTGAGTGCCTATGTGGAAACACCTTTATTACTTAGGCCGGAGCTAAAAAACACACATTGTGAAACATTGTCTTGTGGTAAATAAAAAATTGATAAAACAGATTATTGAAAAAATGAATCTGAGATGCAAAAACTGTAAGCAAGAATTTGAATTTGGAAGTTAAATCCGGTCTAACTCTTTGCGAGTGACCTTTTTCAATTTGGAAAATAAAATTCCCTGACTTTTCCAGGTTTTCAAGACTGATATAATACTTGTTCCAGGTATACCGTAAGTAGAAATCAACCATTCAAAATCAAGAAATATTAGACAAATGTAAATATTTCACTCATTTAATCACTCCCGAATACAAAACATGATTTAAACTATAAAAATATCCTAATTTTCATTTTTGCATTTACATTTAAATATATACTATATATATTAAGTTAAATCTGGTCTAACTCTTTGCGAGTGACCTTTTATTAACATGGTTAGTACTAAATTTGGAAAATAAAACTCCTTGACTCTTCCAGCCAGGTTTTCCAGACTGATATATTACTTGTTCCAGGTATACCGTAAGTCAATATCGAACTTTTTTAAATCAAGAAATATGAAATATTAGAAAAATTTAAATATTTAACTCATTTAATCACTCCCAAATACAAAACATGTTTCAAACCTTCAGGACCTTCAGCGACTTCGAGTCGCGGGGTCAACTTGTGGAATCGTTGACTGATATGTACGAAGACTACTTAAGAGAAGCGTATCCTGGAAAAACCATCATAGAGTATGGCCTTCCATCTATTCTGAAATTCGTGCAAGGTCTATGGGATATATCCTGTCTCGAGTACCAGCAAGAATATAACATGTATGCGCCTCACAGCAAATAATGGATAGCCCATGTGTTGTACAAACACTTAGCTACAAAACACGCAAACTGATCTTATGCCTAATGAGATTTTATTCTAATAAGGTAACATGGTCCTCACGAGCCGGAAGTTTCCCAGCCTATGGAATGGATTTATAAACTAGCCTATATTTTGAGAAAGATAATCTAAAAAATTTGTTTAAAATATTGTGTAAAAATTGTTTAGTGAAGAGTGTGAAACAATACAGTATCATTTTATGATGAAAACAACTGAAAGTGTCAACAAGTATCATAGAAAACGGGGAAGATGCATCATCAATGAACAATAAAACAATGCCTCAAGGAAAAAATGATTGGGTTGTTAGATTCTTTAGATTAGATCTACTGTCAGTAAATTATTTGTGTACTTAAAACCTTCGTTCTGTGAGGATTACACAGTTTAATATTTAACTACTAACGATATCATTATTTCAATAGTTATCCGTAACTACAAGTTTTTTACAATTCCAGATGACAAACGTTCATTTAAAAGTCACGAAAATACTTCATTTTTCGATTTAGAAGAGAACCATGTTGTCGAAAGTCAAGAAAATACTCTTCAAATGAATCCTAGGATAATTTACAAATCACAAACATCAACTGTTGAAAATTCCAAGAAGAAAATCAAAATCAACCCCGGGTAAACTGTACCCTTTCTTTTTGAAGATGTGGCTATAGACAGCTGTGACTATTGCAGAGAAATAAATAAAATTGGCTACTTTACGCACTAAGATGAATGCAACAGGCCTAATTATGCAGGTGCGAATGTTGAGTGCCTATGTGGAAACACCTTTATTACTTAGGCCGGAGCTAAAAAACACACATTGTGAAACATTGTCTTGTGGTAAATAAAAAATTGATAAAACAGATTATTGAAAAAATGAATCTGAGATGCAAAAACTGTAAGCAAGAATTTGAATTTGGAAGTTAAATCCGGTCTAACTCTTTGCGAGTGACCTTTTTCAATTTGGAAAATAAAATTCCCTGACTTTTCCAGGTTTTCAAGACTGATATAATACTTGTTCCAGGTATACCGTAAGTAGAAATCAACCATTCAAAATCAAGAAATATTAGACAAATGTAAATATTTCACTCATTTAATCACTCCCGAATACAAAACATGATTTAAACTATAAAAATATCCTAATTTTCATTTTTGTATTTACATTTAAATATATACTATATATATTAAGTTAAATCTGGTCTAACTCTTTGCGAGTGACGTTTTATTAACATGGTTAGTACTAAATTTGGAAAATAAAACTCCTTGACTCTTCCAGCCAGGTTTTCCAGACTGATATATTACTTGTTCCAGGTATACCGTAAGTCAATATCGAACTTTTTTAAATCAAGAAATATGAAATATTAGAAAAATTTAAATATTTAACTCATTTAATCACTCCCAAATACAAAACATGTTTCAAACCTTCAGGACCTTCAGCGACTTCGAGTCGCGGGGTCAACTTGTGGAAACGTTGACTGATATGTACGAAGACTACTTAAGAGAAGCGTATCCTGGAAAAACCATCATAGAGTATGGCCTTCCATCTATTCTGAAATTCGTGCAAGGTCTATGGGATATATCCTGTCTCGAGTACCAGCAAGAATATAACATGTATGCGCCTCACAGCAAATAATGGATAGCCCATGTGTTGTACAAACACTTAGCTACAAAACACGCAAACTGATCTTATGACTAATGAGATTTTATTCTAATAAGGTAACATGGTCCTCACGAGCCGGAAGTTTCCCAGCCTATGGAATGGATTTATAAACTAGCCTATATTTTGAGAAAGATAATCTAAAAAATTTGTTTAAAAAATTGTGTAAAAATTGTTTAGTGAAGAGTGTGAAACAATACAGTATCAGTTTAAGATGAAAACAACTGAAAGTGTCAACAAGTATCATAGAAAACGGGGAAGATGCATCATCAATGAACAATAAAGCAATGTCTCAAGGAAAAAATGATTGGGTTGTTAGATTCTTTAGATTAGATCTACTGTCAGTAAATCATTTCTGTACTTAAAACCTTCGTTCTGTGAGGATTACACAGTTTAATATTTAACTACTAACGATATCATTATTTCAATAGTTATCCGTAACTACAAGTTTTTTACAATTCCAGATGACAAACGTTCATTTAAAAGTCACGAAAATACTTCATTTTTCGATTTAGAAGAGAACCATGTTGTCGAAAGTCAAGAAAATACTCTTCAAATGAATCCTAGGATAATTTACAAATCACAAACATCAACTGTTGAAAATTCCAAGAAGAAAATCAAAATCAACCCCGGGTAAACTGTACCCTTTCTTTTTGAAGATGTGGCTATAGACAGCTGTGACTATTGCAGAGAAATAAATAAAATTGGCTACTTTACGCACTAAGATGAATGCAACAGGCCTAATTATGCAGGTGTGAATGTTGAGTGCCTATGTGGAAACACCTTTATTACTTAGGCCGGAGCTAAAAAACACACATTGTGAAACATTGTCTTGTGGTAAATAAAAAATTGATAAAACAGATTATTGAAAAAATGAATCTGAGATGCAAAAACTGTAAGCAAGAATTTGAATTTGGAAGTTAAATCCGGTCTAACTCTTTGCGAGTGACCTTTTTCAATTTGGAAAATAAAATTCCCTGACTTTTCCAGGTTTTCAAGACTGATATAATACTTGTTCCAGGTATACCGTAAGTAGAAATCAACCATTCAAAATCAAGAAATATTAGACAAATGTAAATATTTCACTCATTTAATCACTCCCGAATACAAAACATGATTTAAACTATAAAAATATCCTAATTTTCATTTTTGCATTTACATTTAAATATATACTATATATATTAAGTTAAATCTGGTCTAACTCTTTGCGAGTGACCTTTTATTAACATGGTTAGTACTAAATTTGGAAAATAAAACTCCTTGACTCTTCCAGCCAGGTTTTCCAGACTGATATATTACTTGTTCCAGGTATACCGTAAGTCAATATCGAACTTTTTTAAATCAAGAAATATGAAATATTAGAAAAATTTAAATATTTAACTCATTTAATCACTCCCAAATACAAAACATGTTTCAAACCTTCAGGACCTTCAGCGACTTCGAGTCGCGGGGTCAACTTGTGGAATCGTTGACTGATATGTACGAAGACTACTTAAGAGAAGCGTATCCTGGAAAAACCATCATAGAGTATGGCCTTCCATCTATTCTGAAATTCGTGCAAGGTCTATGGGATATATCCTGTCTCGAGTACCAGCAAGAATATAACATGTATGCGCCTCACAGCAAATAATGGATAGCCCATGTGTTGTACAAACACTTAGCTACAAAACACGCAAACTGATCTTATGCCTAATGAGATTTTATTCTAATAAGGTAACATGGTCCTCACGAGCCGGAAGTTTCCCAGCCTATGGAATGGATTTATAAACTAGCCTATATTTTGAGAAAGATAATCTAAAAAATTTGTTTAAAAAATTGTGTAAAAATTGTTTAGTGAAGAGTGTGAAACAATACAGTATCAGTTTAAGATGAAAACAACTGAAAGTGTCAACAAGTATCATAGAAAACGGGGAAGATGCATCATCAATGAACAATAAAACAATGCCTCAAGGAAAAAATGATTGGGTTGTTAGATTCTTTAGATTAGATCAACTGTCAGTAAATTATTTGTGTACTTAAAACCTTCGTTCTGTGAGGATTACACAGTTTAATATTTAACTACTAACGATATCATTATTTCAATAGTTATCCGTAACTACAAGTTTTTTACAATTCCAGATGACAAACGTTCATTTAAAAGTCACGAAAATACTTCATTTTTCGATTTAGAAGAGAACCATGTTGTCGAAAGTCAAGAAAATACTCTTCAAATGAATCCTAGGATAATTTACAAATCACAAACATCAACTGTTGAAAATTCCAAGAAGAAAATCAAAATCAACCCCGGGTAAACTGTACCCTTTCTTTTTGAAGATGTGGCTATAGACAGCTGTGACTATTGCAGAGAAATAAATAAAATTGGCTACTTTACGCACTAAGATGAATGCAACAGGCCTAATTATGCAGGTGCGAATGTTGAGTGCCTATGTGGAAACACCTTTATTACTTAGGCCGGAGCTAAAAAACACACATTGTGAAACATTGTCTTGTGGTAAAAAAAAAATTGATAAAACAGATTATTGAAAAAATGAATCTGAGATGCAAAAACTGTAAGCAAGAATTTGAATTTGGAAGTTAAATCCGGTCTAACTCTTTGCGAGTGACCTTTTTCAATTTGGAAAATAAAATTCCCTGACTTTTCCAGGTTTTCAAGACTGATATAATACTTGTTCCAGGTATACCGTAAGTAGAAATCAACCATTCAAAATCAAGAAATATTAGACAAATGTAAATATTTCACTCATTTAATCACTCCCGAATACAAAACATGATTTAAACTATAAAAATATCCTAATTTTCATTTTTGTATTTACATTTAAATATATACTATATATATTAAGTAAAATCTGGTCTAACTCTTTGCGAGTGACCTTTTATTAACATGGTTAGTACTAAATTTGGAACATAAAACTCCTTGACTCTTCCAGCCAGGTTTTCCAGACTGATATATTACTTGTTCCAGGTATACCGTAAGTCAATATCGAACTTTTTAAAATCAAGAAATATGAAATATTAGAAAAATTTAAATATTTAACTCATTTAATCACTCCCAAATACAAAACATGTTTCAAACCTTCAGGACCTTCAGCGACTTCGAGTCGCGGGGTCAACTTGTGGAATCGTTGACTGATGTGTACGAAGACTACTTAAGAGAAGCGTATCCTGGAAAAACCATCATAGAGTATGGCCTTCCATCTATTCTGAAATTCGTGCAAGGTCTATGGGATATATCATGTCTCGAGTACCAGCAAGAATATAACATGTATGCGCCTCACAACAAATAATGGATAGCCCATGTGTTGTACAAACACTTAGCTACAAAACACGCAAACTGATCTTATGCCTAATGAGATTTTATTCTAATAAGGTAACATGGTCCTCACGAGCCGGAAGTTTCCCAGCCTATGGAATGGATTTATAAACTAGCCTATATTTTGAGAAAGATAATCTAAAAAATTTGTTTAAAAAATTGTGTAAAAATTGTTTAGTCAAGAGTGTGAAACAATACAGTATCAGTTTAAGATGAAAACAACTGAAAGTGTCAACAAGTATCATAGAAAACGGGGAAGATGCATCATCAATGAACAATAAAACAATGCCTCAAGGAAAAAATGATTGGGTTGTTAGATTCTTTAGATTAGATCAACTGTCAGTAAATTATTTGTGTACTTAAAACCTTCGTTCTGTGAGGATTACACAGTTTAATATTTAACTACTAACGATATCATTATTTCAATAGTTATCCGTAACTACAAGTTTTTTACAATTCCAGATGACAAACGTTCATTTAAAAGTCACGAAAATACTTCATTTTTCGATTTAGAAGAGAACCATGTTGTCGAAAGTCAAGAAAATACTCTTCAAATGAATCCTAGGATAATTTACAAATCACAAACATCAACTGTTGAAAATTCCAAGAAGAAAATCAAAATCAACCCCGGGTAAACTGTACCCTTTCTTTTTGAAGATGTGGCTATAGACAGCTGTGACTATTGCAGAGAAATAAATAAAATTGGCTACTTTACGCACTAAGATGAATGCAACAGGCCTAATTATGCAGGTGCGAATGTTGAGTGCCTATGTGGAAACACCTTTATTACTTAGGCCGGAGCTAAAAAACACACATTGTGAAACATTGTCTTGTGGTAAAAAAAAAATTGATAAAACAGATTATTGAAAAAATGAATCTGAGATGCAAAAACTGTAAGCAAGAATTTGAATTTGGAAGTTAAATCCGGTCTAACTCTTTGCGAGTGACCTTTTTCAATTTGGAAAATAAAATTCCCTGACTTTTCCAGGTTTTCAAGACTGATATAATACTTGTTCCAGGTATACCGTAAGTAGAAATCAACCATTCAAAATCAAGAAATATTAGACAAATGTAAATATTTCACTCATTTAATCACTCCCGAATACAAAACATGATTTAAACTATAAAAATATCCTAATTTTCATTTTTGTATTTACATTTAAATATATACTATATATATTAAGTAAAATCTGGTCTAACTCTTTGCGAGTGACCTTTTATTAACATGGTTAGTACTAAATTTGGAACATAAAACTCCTTGACTCTTCCAGCCAGGTTTTCCAGACTGATATATTACTTGTTCCAGGTATACCGTAAGTCAATATCGAACTTTTTAAAATCAAGAAATATGAAATATTAGAAAAATTTAAATATTTAACTCATTTAATCACTCCCAAATACAAAACATGTTTCAAACCTTCAGGACCTTCAGCGACTTCGAGTCGCGGGGTCAACTTGTGGAATCGTTGACTGATGTGTACGAAGACTACTTAAGAGAAGCGTATCCTGGAAAAACCATCATAGAGTATGGCCTTCCATCTATTCTGAAATTCGTGCAAGGTCTATGGGATATATCATGTCTCGAGTACCAGCAAGAATATAACATGTATGCGCCTCACAACAAATAATGGATAGCCCATGTGTTGTACAAACACTTAGCTACAAAACACGCAAACTGATCTTATGCCTAATGAGATTTTATTCTAATAAGGTAACATGGTCCTCACGAGCCGGAAGTTTCCCAGCCTATGGAATGGATTTATAAACTAGCCTATATTTTGAGAAAGATAATCTAAAAAATTTGTTTAAAAAATTGTGTAAAAATTGTTTAGTGAAGAGTGTGAAACAATACAGTATCAGTTTAAGATGAAAACAACTGAAAGTGTCAACAAGTATCATAGAAAACGGGGAAGATGCATCATCAATGAACAATAAAGCAATGCCTCAAGGAAAAAATGATTGGGTTGTTAGATTCTTTAGATTAGATCTACTGTCAGTAAATTATTTGTGTACTTAAAACCTTCGTTCTGTGAGGATTACACAGTTTAATATTTAACTACTAACGATATCATTATTTCATTAGTTATACGTAACTACAAGTTGTTTACAATTCCAGATGTTAAACGTTCATTTAAAAGTCACGAAAATACTTCATTTTTCGATTTAGAAGAGAACCATGTTGTCGAAAGTCAAGAAAATACTCTGTAACATATTTTTTTTACTATGTTACAAAAGTGTATTTTATTTAATAGGAAATAGCCTGAATACTAGAATAAGATTACACCTCAGCTTGAAAATAAATAATTTAAATATTTAAATCAGTTATCAGAAATTATTACTTGAGAAAATTACATATATGATTAGTTAATTTTATGGAGTTGGGAATTAGTACAAGTTTAGAGTGTTTGAAAAGCCCGCCAGTCCAGTTGACAGTGTTTAACGTGTAGGCCACCGACCATGCGCCGTGGACTCTTTTGGCCGGACCGGCGTGTCGATTCCTGCACACCACCGGACATGCGCACAAGCGGCTAACCTTCTCTGCGGCCGCGATCGACTCCAGGGGGTCGGACAGTTGATCTACGACTCTAAATCCGAGCAGTTCGAGTTTTAACCTTCTTAGAATCCTTTTTCGGCCGGCGTGAACCCTTGGAGTAATTAGTGTCCTGGAATTCATCTGTCGAAGGTAGGAGACGGCAATCAAACATTCCCTAGTTTGTATTGATTTTCACTATTTTACCAACCTTTTTATACCGTTAGTTAGTCAGCTTAACATTCTGCTAATTCTTTGCTAATTAATTATTAATTGTCTCTTAACTGACACTAGCACTCCTCTAGCTAGTTGGTCAGCTTAATACTCCCCGAGATCCCTGTACTGACGCTAACCTTCTTAAACCGTTAGTTAGTCAACATACAGTGTGCTAATAATCTGCTAATTACTTGATACTTGAATCTTAACTGACGCTAGCACTCCTAAGGCTAATTGGCTTTGATATTAGAACATAGTACAGGTATCATAGAGTACATTGCTGTATATTGCTAACCTCCACTAACAGTCCTGAGCTTATTGACACCAACCTCCCTTTGTTGGTTAGTCAATCGTGTCCTTTCTACTCGACAAACGGCCATTTCAACTTATAACAATTAAAGTATTCGAGCTGAATAGTCAAGAAATTTGTTAATTATCACCGTTCACCAGGGTAAAGTCATTCAATTTTCCCGATCAACGTAATTGATTATGATGTTATGATGAGTGGTTAAACCACCAACACCTGTGGGCTGGTCTCGCATGAGAAATACCACACTCTGAATCAATTACGTATTTTATTTTAAATTGGCCATATCTTTCAGTAATCCTAATTTGACTTGGAAGCTTTAATCCATCTATCCCAGAGAGATTAGAAATTACCGAAAGTATTCAGTAATAAAAGGTTTGCCCTTATCTTTGTTTACATATTCGGCCTAATATTATTACAAGATTATCTGATAACTCCCGATTAACTCTGTCCCCTGGAATTTTCTTAGATAAAGAAACCCCACACTGCTAGACTGTCTATCCGACGCTCAAATCTATTTAAATTCCAACGTACACAAAAATGTGCGTTACAAAATGGCGCCCGAACAGGGACTTGTAATAGGGAATTTGTGACTTGTAAGCTCTCACTTAAATAGGAAGTTTCCCAGTCCACCTCTTGTTCTACTCCTGAATATTTCTCCGTGGTTGTTTGTCCTGTATATAACGACCTTTTCCATATAATCCTAGTAGTATTTCTGCTAAACTAAACGCTTTTGCAAAAGTTTTCTCTGCTTTGCCGCTTGCCTGCTACAAACCTTGAATTAACAATGGACAGTTCATTGATGTTTCCTTTGAAATACTTGATCAAACCTTGGAATAATCTTCTCTTCATGGGAGTGAATGGAAGTGACTCAAAAAATGGCCGATCCTCGAAAATTCAACCTACAACGAGAATAGCTAGTGCTCCTACCACCACTAGTACATCTTCGCGGGTGACACCAACAACAAGCGCTCACACGTTGTCTCCACCACCGGTAACTCCTTCTCCGTTAGCAGAAACTTCTACCTTAATGACGACAGATATACCATCGTCCGGCTTGATATCGACGACACCGTCAACAGCTACGGGAGCTATCCCTAAGCAACTAGTTACGTCAATAGACCAGACCCCGGCTGCAATGACTGCTAGTTGCCCCGGTCTACAGATACCACCCGCGAGAACTGATACTATATCCCCTAGCGAATCGGATCCCAGAACAGGATGGATCTATCTTCTCAGACGACATGAACTTGAAAATGAAATGTTGAAGTTTAATTTATCCATTGAAGGAAACGTGGATACTCTTCGAAGAAGGTTCAGCTCATTCATCCGAAACGGGGGAAATTACGAAGAAACATCAACTCTGACGGCAACCACACAACCTCCTGTACACCCACTTGGCATAGTTGCGAGTGGACTGCTTCAACCACCATCCTATGACAACACCCAAGTTGCCTTCGCATCGAGACCACCCATTCCAACATCTCGTCCACATAGTATCCGTAGCGCCGAGGAGATAAGTATCCGTGAAATGCTAGGTCTTCCCTCTTCTGCAAGCTTCCGAGAGGTACAAGAAAAGCTCAAGGTGTCGTCTAGCCACGAAGGGACCTACCCAGTCACAAAACCGCAAGCTACTTTCCATCCCTACCACGAGGGAAACACCGCTCTAGGGCCACATTCAGAATTTCAAGAGTACTTATTTCCTCGATCATCTCAGCAGAATCGGTCATTTGCGAATTTGGAAAAACAGAATGAAGTAGAAGCTAACAACTTCTCCCCGAACACTAAGACCAAGGACGTATCCCAAGTCTGCACTCAGGTCAGGAAATGGGGCCTTAAATTTGACGGTGACCACGACGCAGTGTCATTTATGGAGCGACTGTGCGAACTACAGGAATCATATGACATATCTTGCGATATGCTGATGAAGGTGTTACCAGAACTCCTGAAAGGTGAAGCCCTTTTCTGGTATAGGAACATTAAGTCCTCTTTGAACACTTATGACGACTTTCTGACCAGTTTTAAGGAACAATACTACCCCCCGGACTATTTGAGAAATTTGGACCTGGAAATCCTAAAAAGGACACAAGGTGAATTAGAACCAATCAGAAAATTTACGGTAGCTCTCACCACCCTTATGCGTCGTAGAGGTACCTTTTCAGTGAACGAGACACTGAACAAACTTTACTCAAACATGAGGCCAGAGTACAAGCTTATAATGCGAAGAGAGAATTTTCACACGGTTAGAGACTTTCTTCATCAAGCTGAAGGATATGAACTTTACCTCCGGGAGAAGAAAAATTTCCGACCACCCCCGAACCCTGCTCAAGCGTTAGTTCCGGAAACAGCCTACAACACTAAAACTCGCTCATCAAACGTTTTCAAGATAGATGCCGTAAGTCAGCTTTTAAACCATCCGTCCCCCAGTGACGAATCACAGTTCACAGGAAAATCTCTACATCCCCCACCAAGATTGCAACCCAACCGGAGTACAAACAATAGCCACACGGTAGCTCGGACAAAATTGGTTTCGCACCAGGCGTCTCCCTCACCAGCTTCTGCACCTAATACGAGATCTTCATGTTGGAACTGCTTGAAGAGTGACCACTTATATCGAGACTGCCCGGTGCCGAAGATAGTTCGCTGTTTCAATTGTGAAAAACCTGGACATGCGTATAAGGAATGCCGCTTACCAAATAAACTAAGATGTGTCCATTGTAAAACCGAAGGGATTCGTACCATAGATTGTCGATGTCTATCGGGAAATGTGAGTCGAGGCCGGAACAGCAGAGGCAACCCGAGTCTCGAGAAGGAGAAGCCTCAGAACTAGCCAGCTGGAAGAAATGGTTAGAATTTATAAAGAATTTCAGTATAAGTGATTTTGCAGAACACGAATCTGCGGACACTCGGCCCTTCATCACTATTAACATCAGCGGCAAAGTCTTTCGAGCACTGTTGGACACGGGATCTATAGCTACTATTGTGGGAGAAAAGGTAGCCCAACATTTGATTACGAGTGGATATCAAGCCAAGAGATCAAATATCTCGCTAAGCCTGGCTGATAATTCTCGTGCGGTGGTAAACCAGGCTTTTGAATTCACAGCCAGAATAATCAACATCAATGCATCATACGAGCACTCTATTTACCTCAGCTAACTTCACCGATGATTATTGGTATGGACGTTATCCAGGCAGAGAAATTGATCCAGATACCGAAGTATATACCCCCGAAGCAACAGTCTATGAGAAATGAGTCACCTTCCACAAATGCGATCTCAACTCTAACCGAAGTTCAAAATCAGCGTCTCCAGGAATTTTTGAAGAAGGAGCTGGAGCTATTCAAAGACGTTCCGGGCCGCACCACGCTGTTACAACATCAAATCCGTCTAAAATCGTTCACGCCGATTAAGCAGCGATATTATCCCCGGAATCCGGCTATGCAGGCCGTGATTAACGAAGAAATTGATCAAATGTTGGCGGAGGACGTCATTGAACCATCTTCAAGTCCGTGGAGTTCACCTCTAGTACTCATCAAAAAGCCCTCTGGGAAATATAGGGTTTGTGTGGATCTGCGTCGGGTGAATCAGTGTTCGGAAAAGGATGCATATCCCTTGCCACAAATCAATGCTATACTCGACAAGCTGCGGGAAGCTAAATATATTTCAACCATTGACCTACGCAATGGATATTGGCAAGTGCCTTTGGAGGAGAAGAGCCGACCAATCACAGCCTTTACGATTCCAGGCCGGGGATTATTCCAATGGAAGGTCATGTGCTTTGGACTACACTCTGCGCCAGCGACATTCCAGCGTTTGTTGGACCAAGTAATCGGACCTGAGTTTGAACCCCATGCTTTCGCCTACCTAGACGATCTCATTATTGTCTCCAAGGATTTTGACCAACATCTTGAAATTCTGAAATTGGTATTCAAACGACTGCGTGAGGCTGGGCTGGTAATGAATGTGGAAAAATGCAACTTCTGCCAACAGAAATTAAAATATCTGGGCCATATTGTAGACGACACAGGCATTGGTACGGACCCCGAGAAGGTACAATCTATTGTTGATTTTCCAGCTCCAAAGTCCGTAAAAGGAGTCCGAAGTTTTCTTGGCCTGGCATCTTGGTATCGGAAGTTTGTTCCTGATTTTGCCCGGATATCAGCACCACTAACAAAACTGCTTAAGAAACATGGTCAATGGGATTGGCGTGAAGCTCAACAAGAAGCGTTCGAGACTCTGAAGCAAAAGCTTACTTCGGCTCCGATATTAAGCTGTCCAGACTTCACTAAGCCTTTCACCCTTCAAGTCGATGCCTCAAACGAAGGACTCGGGGCTGCATTAACCCAACAGCTGGATGATGGGGAAAAGGTGATTGCTTTCGCAAGTCGTCTTCTTTCTGATGGCGAGAAAAAATTCTCCACTACCGAAAAGGAATGTTTGGCACTCGTCTGGGCCACTCGGAAGTTCCGACCATACATAGAGGGATACCATTTCACGGCTATATCGGACCACCAAGCCCTAAAATGGTTGATGTCACTAGAGAAACCATCTGGGAGACTGGCTCGCTGGATCCTCGAGCTGCAACAACTGGACTTTGACATACAATACCGGAAAGGAGCTCTACATAAGGTCCCGGACGCCCTTTCTCGTTACCCGACGTTAGAATGCCCTGAAGTAAAGGGAGAAGAAAGAGTATTAAGCTGTGCGACCACTGGAAATACCACGAGGTCAATGCAGGATAGCGTAGTGGACCCAAAATATGACACGAGAAATCCCAAGAAGGCTAATTGGCTAGTTGACATTAGGGAAAAGTTAACGAAAGGAAAGTATGGAAGGAATTACACCCTTCGAGACGGGAAGGTGTACAAGAGAATTAAATCTCGGTCTACTAAGGGCGATTCTTCGTCTTGGTGGAAACTGTGTGTCCCTCCAGATCTCCAAGCCTCAGTACTGAAAGAAACTCATGACTCCCCTACTGCAGGACACCTTGGGATGTTCAAAACCATACAGAGATTAACAGCCCGCTATTACTGGCCCCACTGTCGGAAGGCTGTCAAGGACTATGTGCGAAAATGTGAGATATGCCAACGGCACAAGGTGGACCAACAGAAAGCCATTGGGAAGATGCACTTTCGTCAACCTCACGGTCCTTGGTATACCGTCACTAGTGACCTCGTCGGGCCGCTTCCTCGTTCTCGCAAAGGAAATCGCTTTTTACTGGTGTGTCAGGACTCTTTTACCAAGTGGGTGGAGCTAGCGCCTTTGACAAATGCTACTAGCCATCAGGTCTCCAAAAGATTCACGGATCTTATCCTACTACGATATGGTGCCCCGGAAGTTCTGGTCACTGACAATGGCACCCAATATACCTCTAAGATATTTTCCGCACTAACTAAGAGCTGGAACATTACTCACCAGTTTACTGCCCCGTACTCTCCCCAAGGAAATCCGACAGAGCGAGAAAACAGAGTCTTAAAAACAATGATCGCTCAATACGTGAAGGGTGATCATCGCGCGTGGGATGACCACCTTGACGAATTTCGATTTGCTGTTAACACCTCAGTTCACGAGTCAACAGGGTATACCCCTGCCATGTTAAATTTCTGTCGGGAACTAAAGCCACCTCACTCACTCTACGGCGCCTTAATGGAGGAAGGTGCCAATGAGAATGTTTCTACAGACGATAGACATCGCCAACGCATTCAGCTGATGGAGCGATTGAAGAATAAGTGCCAAGCTAGTCTGCAAGCATCGCACAACCGTCAGGCCCGCTATTACAACCTACGTCATCGTGAGAATCCATTCCAAATTGGTCAACTTGTGCTAAAAAGGACGCATGTTCTCTCTTCGGCTATTGATCACGTAGCAGGCAAGCTGGCACCAAAATTTGACGGACCATTCAAAATTATCGCAGGGATAGGGCGAAACATGTTTAGGCTGGAATGTCAGGGGAACCAAACTACCTGCGTGGCTCATGCCAAGGACCTTAAATTGTTTCACTCCTAGACACCTCGCACTCCTGCACCGCGGGTGTGTCGCCCCTTCCTCCCTACTAACCCGACGATTGTCGTATCCTACTGATCCCGACACACATTCACTTTCTGTTACAGGCATGGAGCGAGAACTTATAAAGGTCCCAAAACAGGAAATTGACAAACTGCGTCTACTACCCTTGTCAGATGGTGAGAAAGGGGGCTACCTAAACGATCTGCATATAGACAGCTATTTGCGTCTACTAGAGCGGCGAAGTCGCCATACCCCCGGACTACCAAACACCATGTGTATTGACTCACTTTTCCTGACCGACCTACGGAGGAGAAGAATCGATGCCGCCACTCGGCGATTCAGGCGAGTGAACCCCTTGCTACCGGAGCTCCTGCTGGTGCCACTCTTCATCCCTGGAAAGCCTGTGGGGCACTGGGCTCTGCTATCGGTACACCCAGAAAAGAAGCAGGTTCACGCGTATGATTCGATGGGATACAAACACCCCCAGGAGATGCGACAGCTATTTCACGCTCTGCAGAGATACGCGCGGGTGAATGACATTCCCTGGTCCCCGGAAGCCTGGCATCTGCAGGACACCTCTGATTTAGGGCCACGTCAAAAGAATGGAGTGGACTGTGGAATCTTTGTACTATGGTTTGCTGAGCTGCTGTCCAGGAAGCAACCCATCCCGCACGCTCCCTTCGAGTTGGACACCAAGTGGTGGCGTAATCACATAGTCGAGACCCTAACAAACCAACATTTGGGAAGCGTAAGTCTCCAAGGAGAAATCCCAATAGACCTGTCCGGTTGGGAATGGATGGAAGAGGCATCCAAAGGCAGCGCACCTTCCCCCTCACCAGCCATGGATTTGAACACCCTGATGGAGGCCCTGGGCGAAGCCTGCGACTCACCTATCGACCGGAAGCCAGCATTGCAGTCAGGGGAAGAGGATTGGGAGAAGGTGATCGAGGACGCCTTAGTCGGAGTAGCTGAGGGAGATCTTCTGCCTCCACCAGTCGTCGTTGCTTCGCCTGCCTCCCCTTGCTTGTCAGTCCAGGCGTCAGAAGAGCTTCTGGAAGACATGGACTGTACGGCCACTCCGGAGCAAGAAGAGGCTACGACCAACACTGTCCCGGACGAACCCCATGTGGTCACTCCGAGGGAGGAGCCGTCGACGTTCCAGCCCAGAAGGTGGCGGCGGAGGAACAAGAAGAGGACAATTTACCTGCCCGACGGCACCAAACTGCGGGTGCCCAGAAAACTTTTGCTAGGTTACTAAAAAAAAAAATAAATAAAAAAATAAATAAATAAGGCCCAGAGAAGTTATTTTGTTTTAAGGTATCTTTTTCGTTTTAGAAAAATGGTTATTTTTAGTTAAATCTTTCTGATGTTGTTACCAAGAAGTGGTAGAAGTGAATAAGTTCCGGAGCTGTGATTCTTTTTTTGTTCCTTTACGTTAGAAGTGATTGTTTTTTGTTCCTTTTTCTGTTTTTGCATCATGGATATTTTTAATTAAGTCTTTACCCAAGGAGTCTTCAATTGTGTTAAATGTTTGTCTAGAGTAGGATAAGAGCCAAAAAGTGTAAGGCTACTAGGAATATATTTTGTTTACTTTGGGAAAAAAGGGCTACATTATTTTATTTCCAAAAAAAAAATATACCTTACATTATACCTATGAGTGGAAGCACCCTACCTTTCCGGTGGGCCCACATCTATCCTTCCCTACTCCCGAGATAGTTTTAGTTCTTTTTTTAAGGCTTTTTTTTTTGTTATAGAAGTTGAGAGGAGAATGTAACATATTTTTTTTACTATGTTACAAAAGTGTATTTTATTTAATAGGAAATAGCCTGAATACTAGAATAAGATTACACCTCAGCTTGAAAATAAATAATTTAAATATTTAAATCAGTTATCAGAAATTATTACTTGAGAAAATTACATATATGATTAGTTAATTTTATGGAGTTGGGAATTAGTACAAGTTTAGAGTGTTTGAAAAGCCCGCCAGTCCAGTTGACAGTGTTTAACGTGTAGGCCACCGACCATGCGCCGTGGACTCTTTTGGCCGGACCGGCGTGTCGATTCCTGCACACCACCGGACATGCGCACAAGCGGCTAACCTTCTCTGCGGCCGCGATCGACTCCAGGGGGTCGGACAGTTGATCTACGACTCTAAATCCGAGCAGTTCGAGTTTTAACCTTCTTAGAATCCTTTTTCGGCCGGCATGAACCCTTGGAGTAATTAGTGTCCTGGAATTCATCTGTCGAAGGTAGGAGACGGCAATCAAACATTCCCTAGTTTGTATTGATTTTCACTATTTTACCAACCTTTTTATACCGTTATTTAGTCAGCTTAACATTCTGCTAATTCTTTGCTAATTAATTATTAATTGTCTCTTAACTGACACTAGCACTCCTCTAGCTAGTTGGTCAGCTTAATACTCCCCGAGATCCCTGTACTGACGCTAACCTTCTTAAACCGTTAGTTAGTCAACATACAGTGTGCTAATAATCTGCTAATTACTTGATACTTGAATCTTAACTGACGCTAGCACTCCTAAGGCTAATTGGCTTTGATATTAGAACATAGTACAGGTATCATAGAGTACATTGCTGTATATTGCTAACCTCCACTAACAGTCCTGAGCTTATTGACACCAACCTCCCTTTGTTGGTTAGTCAATCGTGTCCTTTCTACTCGACAAACGGCCATTTCAACTTATAACAATTAAAGTATTCGAGCTGAATAGTCAAGAAATTTGTCAATTATCACCGTTCACCAGGGTAAAGTCATTCAATTTTCCCGATCAACGTAATTGATTATGATGTTATGATGAGTGGTTAAACCACCAACACCTGTGGGCTGGTCTCGCATGAGAAATACCACACTCTGAATCAATTACGTATTTTATTTTAAATTGGCCATATCTTTCAGTAATCCTAATTTGACTTGGAAGCTTTAATCCATCTATCCCAGAGAGATTAGAAATTCGGCCTAATATTATTACAAGATTATCTGATAACTCCCGATTAACTCTGTCCCCTGGAATTTTCTTAGATAAAGAAACCCCACACTGCTAGACTGTCTATCCGACGCTCAAATCTATTTAAATTCTAACGTACACAAAAATGTGCGTTACAACTCTTCAAATGAATCCTAGGATAATTTACAAATCACAAACATCAACTGTTGAAAATTCCAAGAAGAAAATCAAAATCAACCCCGGGTAAACTGTACCCTTTCTTTTTGAAGATGTGGCTATAGACAGCTGTGACTATTGCAGAGAAATAAATAAAATTGGCTACTTTACGCACTAAGATGAATGCAACAGGCCTAATTATGCAGGTGCGAATGTTGAGTGCCTATGTGGAAACACCTTTATTACTTAGGCCGGAGCTAAAAAACACACATTGTGAAACATTGTCTTGTGGTAAATAAAAAATTGATAAAACAGATTATTGAAAAAATGAATCTGAGATGCAAAAACTGTAAGCAAGAATTTGAATTTGGAAGTTAAATCCGGTCTAACTCTTTGCGAGTGACCTTTTTAAATTTGGAAAATAAAATTCCCTGACTTTTCCAGGTTTTCAAGACTGATATAATACTTGTTCCAGTTATACCGTAAGTAGAAATCAACCATTCAAAATCAAGAAATATTAGACAATAAATGTAAATATTTCACTCATTTAATCACTCCCGAATACAAAACATGCTTTAAACTATAAATATATCCTAATTTTCATTTTTGCATTTACATTTAAATATATACTATGTATATTAAGTTAAATCTGGTCTAACTCTTTGCGAGTGACCTTTTATTAACATGGTTAGTACTAAATTTGGAACATAAAACTCCTTGACTCTTCCAGCCAGGTTTTCCAGACTGATATATTACTTGTTCCAGGTATACCGTAAGTCAATATCGAACTTTTTTAAATCAAGAAATATGAAATATTAGAAAAATTTAAATATTTAACTCATTTAATCACTCCCAAATACAAAACATGTTTCAAACCTTCAGGACCTTCAGCGACTTCGAGTCGCGGGGTCAACTTGTGGAATCGTTGACTGATATGTACGAAGACTACTTAAGAGAAGCGTATCCTGGAAAAACCATCATAGAGTATGGCCTTCCATCTATTCTGAAATTCGTGCAAGGTCTATGGGATATATCATGTCTCGAGTACCAGCAAGAATATAACATGTATGCGCCTCACAGCAAATAATGGATAGCCCATGTGTTGTACAAACACTTGGAAGCTTTAATCCATCTATCCCAGAGAGATTAGAAATTACCGAAAGTATTCAGTAATAAAAGGTTTGCCCTTATCTTTGTTTACATATTCGGCCTAATATTATTACAAGATTATCTGATAACTCCCGATTAACTCTGTCCCCTGGAATTTTCTTAGATAAAGAAACCCCACACTGCTAGACTGTCTATCCGACGCTCAAATCTATTTAAATTCTAACGTACACAAAAATGTGCGTTACAACTCTTCAAATGAATCCTAGGATAATTTACAAATCACAAACATCAACTGTTGAAAATTCCAAGAAGAAAATCAAAATCAACCCCGGGTAAACTGTACCCTTCCTTTTTGAAGATGTGGCTATAGACAGCTGTGACTATTGCAGAGAAATAAATAAAATTGGCTACTGAAACGGCCCTAATTATGCATGTGCGATATAATACTTGTTCCAGGTATACCGAAAGTAGAAATCAACCATTCAAAATTAAGAAATATTAGACAAATGTAAATATTTAACTCATTTAATCACTCCCGAATACAAAACATGTTTCAGACGATATATTTATCCTAATTTTTTATTTTTACATTTACATTTAAATATATACTATGTATATTAAGTTAAATCTGGTCTAACTCTTTGCGAGTGACCTTTTATTAACATGGTTAGTACTAATTTTGGAAAATAAAATTCTCTGACTCTTCCAGCCAGGTTTTCCAGACTGATGTAATACTTGTTCCAGGTATACCGTAAGTCAATATCGATCTTTTTTAAATCAAGAAATATTAGAAAAATGTAAATATTTAACTCATTTAACCACTCCCAAATACAAAACATGTATCAAACTATATAAAGTATATATTGATTCTCCCCGTACCAATAACTAACTATTGATATAAAATTGTGCAAAGTGTGTTTGTCATTTTTTAATTATGTATGGAATTTAATACCTAGTATTTAGAAATTGAAATGGATCCCTTCCCCTCGGGTACCCTAATAGGTCGGGCCCATAAAATATGCAAGAGTTTGACCTAGCTTAGGCCAGAAAAGATTGAAAGATTTGGGAACCCATTGTCGAAAATAAAGTTGACTCAGGGCCCCGAAGAGGGAAGAGAGTCATGTCCCCAGTTAGTAGTGTTGTCGCTTAAGGAAGGACGTGACCCAGCATCGGGACCGCATGGATGCCACCCATGTACCCACAAGATGTGAGCCCCTACGGTAAATCACGCAACTTTATCTCTAGCAAGCTTTAAACAAGAATAATTTAAACTAAGTCAAGGGAACTGTTGAAAATAGACTCCAGGAAACAGGCTGGGTTTCGACCACAGTTTAATGATGTAGATTTTTATCAATACACTCGGGATCATTGTAGAACCTAAAAAAAATCAAGCAATTAACACAGCTTTCATTGACTTTTCAAAAGCAGTTTATTTAGGAAGTTACAGAGACTTGTGAAACATCTTAGAAGACTATGACATTCAAATAATAAGACCAATGGATACCTATGCCAAAGTTATCCATCAACGACAACCTTCTCAACAGTTCTCCACAGGGACAGGAGTGCAACAATGGTGCATTCAAAACAACAATGGTGTCACACTTTTCCCTATTAGTACTAGATGATGCCGTAATTAGGAAAACAGTTGGTGGAAGAAGACGTTGGTGGAAGAATCGAGGATCGTGAGGATTATAGCTCTTGAGCAAAACTACGACCAGATGCTTTTGTAAAAAATATCAATTATTTGAAAAATATATATCTCTAAGAAAAAGGGAGAGTGTTGAATGAAAGCAATTACAAACCAAACAAAGTTTGGTTAAACAAGGTTTCGTTTACAACAGCAGATCAGTTGTTTATTCAAATGAAGGAGGAAAATAAAACTCCCGCTGAAGTGATCGATGTTGATGAAGATGATTAGATTGATCCCGCAGATATGCCCACCCAGCCGAATACCAGCTGTGTACCAGATCACAAGGGCAAGCAGGTGGTCTGTGGTGATGATGAACAAGAAGTGGACAGTGAACTGAATGCGTTTGGATTAAATATGATCCACCTAATGGCCAAGTTGTTTAATGAAGAGTGCACACACTACAGTATCAGTTTGTGATGAAAACAACTGAAAGTGTCAACAAGTATCATAGAAAACGGGGAAGATGCATCATCAATGAACAAAAAAGCAATGCCTCAAGAAAAAAAAAACAAAAAAAAAGGTTGGGTTGTTAGATTCTTTAGATTAGATCTACTGTCAATAAATTATTTGTGTACTTAAAACCTTCGTTCTGTGAGGATTACACAGTTTAATATTTAACTACTAGCGATATTATTTCATTAGTTATACGTAACTACAAGTTTTTTACGATTCCAGATGTTCATTTAAAAGTCACAAAAATACTTCATTTTTCGATTTAGAAGAGAACCATGTTGTCGAAAGTCAAGAAAATACTCTTCAAAAGGAATCCTAGGATAATTTACAAATCACAAACATCAACTGTTGAAAATTCCAAGAAGAAAATCAAAATCAACCCCGGGTAAACTGTACCCTTCCTTTTTGATGATGTGGCTATAGACAGCTGTGACTATTGCAGAGAAATAAGTAAAATTGGCTACTGAAACGGGCCTAATTATGCATGTGCGAATGTTGAGTGCCTATGTGGAAACACCTTTATTACTTAGGCCGGAGCTAGAAAACACACATTGTGAAATATTGTCTTGTGGTAAATAAAAAATTTATAAAACAGATTGTTGAAAAAATGAATCTGAGATGAAAAAACTGTAAGCAAGAATTTGAATTTGGAAATTAAATCCGGTCTAACTCTTTGCGAGTGACCTTTTTAAATTTGGAAAATAAAATTCCCTGACTTTTCCAGGTTTTCAAGACTGATATAATACTTGTTCCAGGTATACCGTAAGTAGAAATCAACCATTCAAAATTAAGAAATATTAGACAAATGTAAATATTTAACTCATTTAATCACTCCCGAATACAAAACATGTTTCAGACGATATATTTATCCTAATTTTTTATTTTTACATTTACATTTAAATATATACTATGTATATTAAGTTAAATCTGGTCTAACTCTTTGCGAGTGACCTTTTATTAACATGGTTAGTACTAATTTTGGAAAATAAAATTCTCTGTCTCTTCCAGCCAGGTTTTCCAGACTGATGTAATACTTGTTCCAGGTATACCGTAAGTCAATATCGATCTTTTTTAAATCAAGAAATATTAGAAAAATGTAAATATTTAACTCATTTAACCACTCCCAAATATAAAACATGTATCAAACTATATAAAGTATATATTGATTCTCCCCGTACCAATAACTAACTATTGATATAAAATTGTGCAAAGTGTGTTTGTCATTTTTTAATTATGTATGGAATTTAATAGCTAGTATTTAGAAATTGAAATGGATCCCTTCCCCTCGGGTACCCTAATAGGTCGGGCCCATAAAATATGCAAGAGTTTGACCTAGCTTAGGCCAGAAAAGATTGAAAGATTTGGGAACCCATTGTCGAAAATAAAGTTGACTCAGGGCCCCGAAGAGGGAAGAGAGTCATGTCCCCAGTTAGTAGTGTTGTCGCTTAAAGAAGGACGTGACCCAGCATCGGGACCGCATGGATGCCACCCATGTACCCACAAGATGTGAGCCCCTACGGTAAATCACGCAACTTTATCTCTAGCAAGCTTTAAACAAGAATAATTTAAACTAAGTCAAGGGAACTGTTGAAAATAGACTCCAGGAAACAGGCTGGGTTTCGACCACAGTTTAATGATGTAAATTTTGATCAATACACTCGGGATCATTGTAGAACCTAAAAAAAATCAAGCAATTAACACAGCTTTCATTGACTTTTCAAAAGCAGTTTATTTAGGAAGTTACAGAGACTTGTGAAACATCTTAGAAGACTATGACATTCAAATAATAAGACCAATGGATACCTATGCCAAAGTTATCCATCAACGACAACCTTCTCAACAGTTCTCCACAGGGACAGGAGTGCAACAATGGTGCATTCAAAACAACAATGGTGTCACACTTTTCCTATTAGTACTAGATGATGCCGTAATTAGGAAAACAGTTGGTGGAAGAAGACGTTGGTGGAAGAATCGAGGATCGTGAGGATTATAGCTCTTGAGCAAAACCTACGACCAGATGCTTTTGTAAAAAATATCAATTATTTGAAAAATATATATCTCTAAGAAAAAGGGAGAGTGTTGAATGAAAGCAATTACAAACCAAACAAAGTTTGGTTAAACAAGGTTTCGTTTACAACAGCAGATCAGTTGTTTATTCAAATGAAGGAGGAAAATAAAACTCCCGCTGAAGTGATCGATGTTGATGAAGATGATTAGATTGATCCCGCAGATATGCCCACCCAGCCGAATACCAGCTGTGTACCAGATCACAAGGGCAAGCAGGTGGTCTGTGGTGATGATGAACAAGAAGTGGACAGTGAACTGAATGCGTTTGGATTAAATATGATCCACCTAATGGCCAAGTTGTTTAATGAAGAGTGCACACACTACAGTATCAGTTTGTGATGAAAACAACTGAAAGTGTCAACAAGTATCATAGAAAACGGGGAAGATGCATCATCAATGAACAAAAAAGCAATGCCTCAAGAAAAAAAAAACAAAAAAAAAGGTTGGGTTGTTAGATTCTTTAGATTAGATCTACTGTCAATAAATTATTTGTGTACTTAAAACCTTCGTTCTGTGAGGATTACACAGTTTAATATTTAACTACTAGCGATATTATTTCATTAGTTATACGTAACTACAAGTTTTTTACGATTCCAGATGTTCATTTAAAAGTCACAAAAATACTTCATTTTTCGATTTAGAAGAGAACCATGTTGTCGAAAGTCAAGAAAATACTCTTCAAAGGAATCCTAGGATAATTTACTAATCACAAACATCAACTGTTGAAAATTCCAAGAAGAAAATCAAAATCAACCCCGGGTAAACTGTACCCTTCCTTTTTGAAGATGTGGCTATAGACAGCTGTGACTATTGCAGAGAAATAAGTAAAATTGGCTACTGAAACGGGCCTAATTATGCATGTGCGAATGTTGAGTGCCTATGTGGAAACACCTTTATTACTTAGGCCGGAGCTAGAAAACACACATTGTGAAATATTGTCTTGTGGTAAATAAAAAAATTATAAAACAGATTGTTGAAAAAATGAATCTGAGATGAAAAAACTGTAAGCAAGAATTTGAATTTGGAAATTAAATCCGGTCTAACTCTTTGCGAGTGACCTTTTTAAATTTGGAAAATAAAATTCCCTGACTTTTCCAGGTTTTCAAGACTGATATAATACTTGTTCCAGGTATACCGTAAGTAGAAATCAACCATTCAAAAAATTAAGAAATATTAGACAAATGTAAATATTTAACTCATTTAATCACTCCCGAATACAAAACATGTTTCAGACGATATATTTATCCTAATTTTTTATTTTACATTTACATTTAAATATATACTATGTATATTAAGTTAAATCTGGTCTAACTCTTTGCGAGTGACCTTTTATTACATGGTTAGTACTAATTTTGGAAAATAAAATTCTCTGACTCTTCCAGCCAGGTTTTCCAGACTGATGTAATACTTGTTCCAGGTATACCGTAAGTCAATATCGATCTTTTTTAAATCAAGAAATATTAGAAAAATGTAAATATTTAACTCATTTAACCACTCCCAAATACAAAACACGTATCAAACTATATAAAGTATATATTGATTCTCCCCGTACCAATAACTAACTATTGATATAAATTGTGCAAAGTGTGTTTGTCATTTTTTAATTATGTATGGAATTTAATAGCTAGTATTTAGAAATTGAATGGATCCCTTCCCCTCGGGTACCCTAATAGGTCGGGCCCATAAAATATGCAAGAGTTTGACCTAGCTTAGGCCAGAAAAGATTGAAAGATTTGGGAACCCATTGTCGAAAATAAAGTTGACTCAGGGCCCCGAAGAGGGAAGAGAGTCATGTCCCCAGTTAGTAGTGTTGTCGCTTAAGGAAGGACGTGACCCAGCATCGGGACCGCATGGATGCCACCCATGTACCCACAAGATGTGAGCCCCTACGGTAAATCACGCAACTTTATCTCTAGCAAGCTTTTAAACAAGAATAATTTAAACTAAGTCAAGGGAACTGTTGAAAATAGACTCCAGGAAACAGGCTGGGTTTCGACCACAGTTTAATGATGTAAATTTTGATCAATACACTCGGGATCATTGTAGAACCTAAAAAAAATCAAGCAATTAACACAGCTTCATTGACTTTTCAAAAGCAGTTTATTTAGGAAGTTACAGAGACTTGTGAAACATCTTAGAAGACTATGACATTCAAATAATAAGACCAATGGATACCTATGCCAAAGTTATCCATCAACGACAACCTTCTCAACAGTTCTCCACAGGGGACAGGAGTGCAACAAGGGTGCATTCAAAACAACAATGGTGTCACACTTTTCCTATTAGTACTAGATGATGCCGTAATTAGGAAAACAGTTGGTGGAAGAAGACGTTGGTGGAAGAATCGAGGATCGTGAGGATTATAGCTCTTGAGCAAAACCTACGACCAGATGCTTTTGTAAAAAATATCAATTATTGAAAAATATATATCTCTAAGAAAAAGGGAGAGTGTTGAATGAAAGCAATTACAACAAACAAAGTTTGGTTAAACAAGGTTTCGTTTACAACAGCAGATCAGTTGTTTATTCAAATGAAGGAGGAAAATAAAACTCCCGCTGAAGTGATCGATGTTGATGAAGATGATTAGATTGATCCCGCAGATATGCCCACCCAGCCGAATACCAGCTGTGTACCAGATCACAAGGGCAAGCAGGTGGTCTGTGGTGATGATGAACAAGAAGTGGACAGTGAACTGAATGCGTTTGGATTAAATATGATCCACCTAATGGCCAAGTTGTTTAATGAAGAGTGCACGCACTACAGTATCAGTTTGTGATGAAAACAACTGAAAGTGTCAACAAGTATCATAGAAAACGGGGAAGATGCATCATCAATGAACAAAAAAGCAATGCCTCAAGAAAAAAAAAACAAAAAAAAAGGTTGGGTTGTTAGATTCTTTAGATTAGATCTACTGTCAATAAATTATTTGTGTACTTAAAACCTTCGTTCTGTGAGGATTACACAGTTTAATATTTAACTACTAGCGATATTATTTCATTAGTTATACGTAACTACAAGTTTTTTACGATTCCAGATGTTCATTTAAAAGTCACAAAAATACTTCATTTTTCGATTTAGAAGAGAACCATGTTGTCGAAAGTCAAGAAAATACTCTTCAAAGGAATCCTAGGATAATTTACAAATCACAAACATCAACTGTTGAAAATTCCAAGAAGAAAATCAAAATCAACCCCGGGTAAACTGTACCCTTCCTTTTTGAAGATGTGGCTATAGACAGCTGTGACTATTGCAGAGAAATAAATAAAATTGGCTACTGAAACGGGCCTAATTATGCATGTGCGAATGTTGAGTGCCTATGTGGAAACACCTTTATTACTTAGGCCGGAGCTAGAAAACACACATTGTGAAATATTGTCTTGTGGTAAATAAAAAATTTATAAAACAGATTGTTGAAAAAATGAATCTGAGATGAAAAAACTGTAAGCAAGAATTTGAATTTGGAAATTAAATCCGGTGTAACTCTTTGCGAGTGACCTTTTTAAATTTGGAAAATAAAATTCCCTGACTTTTCCAGGTTTTCAAGACTGATATAATACTTGTTCCAGGTATACCGTAAGTAGAAATCAACCATTCAAAATTAAGAAATATTAGACAAATGTAAATATTTAACTCATTTAATCACTCCCGAATACAAAACATGTTTCAGACGATATATTTATCCTAATTTTTTATTTTTACATTTACATTTAAATATATACTATGTATATTAAGTTAAATCTGGTCTAACTCTTTGCGAGTGACCTTTTATTAACATGGTTAGTACTAATTTTGGAAAATAAAATTCTCTGACTCTTCCAGCCAGGTTTTCCAGACTGATGTAATACTTGTTCCAGGTATACCGTAAGTCAATATCGATCTTTTTTAAATCAAGAAATATTAGAAAAATGTAAATATTTAACTCATTTAACCACTCCCAAATACAAAACACGTATCAAACTATATAAAGTATATATTGATTCTCCCCGTACCAATAACTAACTATTGATATAAAATTGTGCAAAGTGTGTTTGTCATTTTTTAATTATGTATGGAATTTAATAGCTAGTATTTAGAAATTGAAATGGATCCCTTCCCCTCGGGTACCCTAATAGGTCGGGCCCATAAAATATGCAAGAGTTTGACCTAGCTTAGGCCAGAAAAGATTGAAAGATTTGGGAACCCATTGTCGAAAATAAAGTTGACTCAGGGCCCCGAAGAGGGAAGAGAGTCATGTCCCCAGTTAGTAGTGTTGTCGCTTAAGGAAGGACGTGACCCAGCATCGGGACCGCATGGATGCCACCCATGTACCCACAAGATGTGAGCCCCTACGGTAAATCACGCAACTTTATCTCTAGCAAGCTTTAAACAAGAATAATTTAAACTAAGTCAAGGGAACTGTTGAAAATAGACTCCAGGAAACAGGCTGGGTTTCGACCACAGTTTAATGATGTAAATTTTGATCAATACACTCGGGATCATTGTAGAACCTAAAAAAAATCAAGCAATTAACACAGCTTTCATTGACTTTTCAAAAGCAGTTTATTTAGGAAGTTACAGAGACTTGTGAAACATCTTAGAAGACTATGACATTCAAATAATAAGACCAATGGATACCTATGCCAAAGTTATCCATCAACGACAACCTTCTCAACAGTTCTCCACAGGGACAGGAGTGCAACAATGGTGTCACACTTTTCCTATTAGTACTAGATGATGCCGTAATTAGGAAAACAGTTGGTGGAAGAAGACGTTGGTGGAAGAATCGAGGATCGTGAGGATTATAGCTCTTGAGCAAAACCTACGACCAGATGCTTTTGTAAAAAATATCAATTATTTGAAAAATATATATCTCTAAGAAAAAGGGAGAGTGTTGAATGAAAGCAATTACAAACCAAACAAAGTTTGGTTAAACAAGGTTTCGTTTACAACAGCAGATCAGTTGTTTATTCAAATGAAGGAGGAAAATAAAACTCCCGCTGAAGTGATCGATGTTGATGAAGATGATTAGATTGATCCCGCAGATATGCCCACCCAGCCGAATACCAGCTGTGTACCAGATCACAAGGGCAAGCAGGTGGTCTGTGGTGATGATGAACAAGAAGTGGACAGTGAACTGAATGCGTTTGGATTAAATATGATCCACCTAATGGCCAAGTTGTTTAATGAAGAGTGCACGCACTACAGTATCAGTTTGTGATGAAAACAACTGAAAGTGTCAACAAGTATCATAGAAAACGGGGAAGATGCATCATCAATGAACAAAAAAGCAATGCCTCAAGAAAAAAAAACAAAAAAAAAGGTTGGGTTGTTAGATTCTTTAGATTAGATCTACTGTCAGTAAATTATTTGTGTACTTAAAACCTTCGTTCTGTGAGGATTACACAGTTTAATATTTAACTACTAGCGATATTATTTCATTAGTTATACGTAACTACAAGTTTTTTACAATCCAGATGTTCATTTAAAAGTCACAAAAATACTTCATTTTTCGATTTAGAAGAGAACCATGTTGTCGAAAGTCAAGAAAATACTCTTCAAAGGAATCGTAGGATAATTTACAAATCACAAACATCAACTGTTGAAAATTCCAAGAAGAAAATCAAAATCAACCCCGGGTAAACTGTACCCTTCCTTTTTGAAGATGTGGCTATAGACAGCTGTGACTATTGCAGAGAAATAAATAAAATTGGCTACTGAAACGGGCCTAATTATGCATGTGCGAATGTTGAGTGCCTATGTGGAAACACCTTTATTACTTAGGCCGGAGCTAGAAAACACACATTGTGAAATATTGTCTTGTGGTAAATAAAAAATTTATCAAACAGATTGTTGAAAAAATGAATCTGAGATGAAAAAACTGTAAGCAAGAATTTGAATTTGGGAGTTAAATCCGGTCTAACTCTTTGCGAGTGACCTTTTTAAATTTGGAAAATAAAATTCCCTGACTTTTCCAGGTTTTCAAGACTGATATAATACTTGTTCCAGGTATACCGTAAGTAGAAATCAACCATTCAAAATTAAGAAATATTAGACAAATGTAAATATTTAACTCATTTAATCACTCCCGAATACAAAACATGTTTCAGACGATATATTTATCCTAATTTTTTATTTTTACATTTACATTTAAATATATACTATGTATATTAAGTTAAATCTGGTCTAACTCTTTGCGAGTGACCTTTTATTAACATGGTTAGTACTAATTTTGGAAAATAAAATTCTCTGACTCTTCCAGCCAGGTTTTCCAGACTGATGTAATACTTGTTCCAGGTATACCGTAAGTCAATATCGATCTTTTTTAAATCAAGAAATATTAGAAAAATGTAAATATTTAACTCATTTAACCACTCCCAAATACAAAACATGTATCAAACTATATAAAGTATATATTGATTCTCCCCGTACCAATAACTAACTATTGATATAAAATTGTGCAAAGTGTGTTTGTCATTTTTTAATTATGTATGGAATTTAATAGCTAGTATTTAGAAATTGAAATGGATCCCTTCCCCTCGGGTACCCTAATAGGTCGGGCCCATAAAATATGCAAGAGTTTGACCTAGCTTAGGCCAGAAAAGATTGAAAGATTTGGGAACCCATTGTCGAAGATAAAGTTGACTCAGGGCCCCGAAGAGGGAAGAGAGTCATGTCCCCAGTTAGTAGTGTTGTCGCTTAAGGAAGGACGTGACCCAGCATCGGGACCGCATGGATGCCACCCATGTACCCACAAGATGTGAGCCCCTACGGTAAATCACGCAACTTTATCTCTAGCAAGCTTTAAACAAGAATAATTTAAACTAAGTCAAGGGAACTGTTGAAAATAGACTCCAGGAAACAGGCTGGGTTTCGACCACAGTTTAATGATGTAGATTTTGATCAATACACTCGGGATCATTGTAGAACCTAAAAAAAATCAAGCAATTAACACAGCTTTCATTGACTTTTCAAAAGCAGTTTATTTAGGAAGTTACAGAGACTTGTGAAACATCTTAGAAGACTATGACATTCAAATAATAAGACCAATGGATACCTATGCCAAAGTTATCCATCAACGACAACCTTCTCAACAGTTCTCCACAGGGACAGGAGTGCAACAATGGTGCATTCAAAACAACAATGGTGTCACACTTTTCCTATTAGTACTAGATGATGCCGTAATTAGGAAAACAGTTGGTGGAAGAAGACGTTGGTGGAAGAATCGAGGATCGTGAGGATTATAGCTCTTGAGCAAAACCTACGACCAGATGCTTTTGTAAAAAATATCAATTATTTGAAAAATATATATCTCTAAGAAAAAGGGAGAGTGTTGAATGAAAGCAATTACAAACCGAACAAAGTTTGTTTAAACAAGGTTTCGTTTACAACAGCAGATCAGTTGTTTATTAAAATGAAGGAGGAAAATAAAACTCCCGCTGAAGTGATCGATGTTGATGAAGATGATTAGATTGATCCCGCAGATATGCCCACCCAGCCGAATACCAGCTGTGTACCAGATCACAAGGGCAAGCAGGTGGTCTGTGGTGATGATGAACAAGAAGTGGACAGTGAACTGAATGCGTTTGGATTAAATATGATCCACCTAATGGCCAAGTTGTTTAATGAAGAGTGCACGCACTACAGTATCAGTTTGTGATGAAAACAACTGAAAGTGTCAACAAGTATCATAGAAAACGGGGAAGATGCATCATCAATGAACAAAAAAGCAATGCCTCAAGAAAAAAAAACAAAAAAAAAGGTTGGGTTGTTAGATTCTTTAGATTAGATCTACTGTCAGTAAATTATTTGTGTACTTAAAACCTTCGTTCTGTGAGGATTACACAGTTTAATATTTAACTACTAGCGATATTATTTCATTAGTTATACGTAACTACAAGTTTTTTACGATTCCAGATGACAAACGTTCATTTAAAAGTCACAAAAATACTTCATTTTTCGATTTAGAAGAGAACCATGTTGTCGAAAGTCAAGAAAATACTCTTCAAAGGAATCCTAGGATAATTTACAAATCACAAACATCAACTGTTGAAAAATCCAAGAAGAAAATCAAAATCAACCCCGGGTAAACTGTACCCATCCTTTTTGAAGATGTGGCTATAGACAGCTGTGACTATTGCAGAGAAATAAATAAAATTGGCTACTGAAACGGGCCTAATTATGCATGTGCGAATGTTGAGTGCCTATGTGGAAACACCTTTATTACTTAGGCCGGAGCTAGAAAACACACATTGTGAAATATTGTCTTGTGGTAAATAAAAAATTTATAAAACAGATTGTTGAAAAAATGAATCTGAGATGAAAAAACTGTAAGCAAGAATTTGAATTTGGAAGTTAAATCCGGTCTAACTCTTTGCGAGTGACCTTTTCAAATTTGGAAAATAAAATTCCCTGACTTTTCCAGGTTTTCAAGACTGATATAATACTTGTTCCAGGTATACCGTAAGTAGAAATCAACCATTCAAAATTAAGAAATATTAGACAAATGTAAATATTTAACTCATTTAATCACTCCCGAATACAAAACATGTTTCAGACGATATATTTATCCTAATTTTTTTATTTTTACATTTACATTTAAATATATACTATGTATATTAAGTTAAATCTGGTCTAACTCTTTGCGAGTGACCTTTTATTAACATGGTTAGTACTAATTTTGGAAAATAAAATTCTCTGACTCTTCCAGCCAGGTTTTCCAGACTGATGTAATACTTGTTCCAGGTATACCGTAAGTCAATATCGATCTTTTTTAAATAAAAAAATATTAGAAAAATGTAAATATTTAACTCATTTAACCACTCCCAAATACAAAACATGTATCAAACTATATAAAGTATATATTGATTCTCCCCGTACCAATAACTAACTATTGATATAAAATTGTGCAAAGTGTGTTTGTCATTTTTTAATTATGTATGGAATTTAATAGCTAGTATTTAGAAATTGAAATGGATCCCTTCCCCTCGGGTACCCTAATAGGTCGGGCCCATAAAATATGCAAGAGTTTGACCTAGCTTAGGCCAGAAAAGATTGAAAGATTTGGGAACCCATTGTCGAAAATAAAGTTGACTCAGGGCCCCGAAGAGGGAAGAGAGTCATGTCCCCAGTTAGTAGTGTTGTCGCTTAAGGAAGGACGTGACCCAGCATCGGGACCGCATGGATGCCACCCATGTACCCACAAGATGTGAGCCCCTACGGTAAATCACGCAACTTTATCTCTAGCAAGCTTTAAACAAGAATAATTTAAACTAAGTCAAGGGAACTGTTGAAAATAGACTCCAGGAAACAGGCTGGGTTTCGACCACAGTTTAATGATGTAGATTTTGATCAATACACTCGGGATCATTGTAGAACCTAAAAAAAATCAAGCAATTAACACAGCTTTCATTGACTTTTCAAAAGCAGTTTATTTAGGAAGTTACAGAGACTTGTGAAACATCTTAGAAGACTATGACATTCAAATAATAAGACCAATGGATACCTATGCCAAAGTTATCCATCAACGACAACCTTCTCAACAGTTCTCCACAGGGACAGGAGTGCAACAATGGTGCATTCAAAACAACAATGGTGTCACACTTTTCCTATTAGTACTAGATGATGCCGTAATTAGGAAAACAGTTGGTGGAAGAAGACGTTGGTGGAAGAATCGAGGATCGTGAGGATTATAGCTCTTGAGCAAAACCTACGACCAGATGCTTTTGTAAAAAATATCAATTATTTGAAAAATATATATCTCTAAGAAAAAGGGAGAGTGTTGAATGAAAGCAATTACAAACCAAACAAAGTTTGGTTAAACAAGGTTTCGTTTACAACAGCAGATCAGTTGTTTATTAAAATGAAGGAGGAAAATAAAACTCCCGCTGAAGTGATCGATGTTGATGAAGATGATTGGATTGATCCCGCAGATATGCCCACCCAGCCGAATACCAGCTGTGTACCAGATCACAAGGGCAAGCAGGTGGTCTGTGGTGATGATGAACAAGAAGTGGACAGTGAACTGAATGCGTTTGGATTAAATATGATCCACCTAATGGCCAAGTTGTATCCTGGAAAAACCATCATAGAGTATGGCCTTCCATCTATTCTGAAATTCGTGCAAGGTCTATGGGATATATCCTGTCTCGAGTACCAGCAAGAATATAACATGTATGCGCCTCACAGCAAATAATGGATAGCCCATGTGTTGTACAAACACTTAGCTACAAAACACGCAAACTGATCTTATGCCTAATGAGATTTTATTCTAATAAGGTAACATGGTCCTCACGAGCCGGAAGTTTCCCAGCCTATGGAATGGATTTATAAACTAGCCTATATTTTGAGAAAGATAATCTAAAAAAATTGTTTAAAAAATTGTGTAAAAATTGTTTAGTGAAGAGTGTGAAACAATACAGTATCAGTTTAAGATGAAAACAACTGAAAGTGTCAACAAGTATCATAGAAAACGGGGAAGATGCATCATCAATGAACAAAAAAGCAATGCCTCAAGAAAAAAAACGAAAAAAAGATTGGGTTGTTAGATTCTTTGGATTAGATCTACTGTCAGTAAATTATTTGTGTACTTAAAACCTTCGTTCTGTGAGGATTACACAGTTTATTATTTAACTACTAACGATATCATTATTTCATTAGTTATACGTAACTACAAGTTTTTTACGACTCCATCTTAGAAGAATATGACGTCCAAATAATAAGACTAATGGATACCTATGCCAAAGTTATCCATCAACGACAACTTTCTCAACAATTCTCCACAGGGACAGGAGTGCAACAATGGTGCATTCAAAACAACAATGGTGTCACACTTTTCCTATTAGTACTAGACGATGCCGTAATTAGGATAACAGTTGGTGGAAGAAAACGTTTAATCCAGTAGGTTAAATATAACCGTCTGGAGGATCTGTATTATGTATAGTACATTTTTCTACTCTCTCAAATATTAACAGACATGCAGTTTGAACTGAACATGTTAAAGGATGAGGGGAGGCTGCAGGATTAAAGAGAAATATCCCCAAAACAAATGTTTGGTGGACAACACACATAACATAGGCCTGCAGTAATTGGACGTTACAGGACAAATCATAGAAGAGGCCTTAAGTGGTTTTATGGCCGTTCATTTTCCTGAAAGGTCCAAGAGTGGTGGGGCTAAAGATCACGTAAAGACATACATTACAATTCAAATCCCCCCCATCATGAGTACCTACAAGAACCAGGCGCTTTTTTGAACCCGTCAATGCCCTGGGCACAACTAATAATAGCGCCCCTTTGCAATATATAACATGGTGTCCACCAACCAGGAAAACTGGGAAATCCATGAATTATGCGTGAGTTGTTTAAACCGGGAAATATGCATGAAATTTGTATTTCTACCTGGAATTTTTTATTTACCGCGATCGCGCATCACTACAGTGACGTTTCCGTGACCCCGAGAGACGATAGTATGTCTACACATGGCCGATCAGAATTCCCCGCCATTGCAGAAGACAATTATGATATCAACAGAGTCACGAGGGATGATCAGAATATTGCCGCGATTGTGCAAGACGATAATAATGTCCACTCAACTGCGGGAAAAGATCAGAATTTTACCTCATTTGCGGAAGACTGTGATGATCTCCGGAGATGATTGCTATTTTGCCGCAATCGCGGGAGTCAAAGTCAAAACATTCTATATTCGTTATAGTGTCACATTACATGAACTTGAATAGTCATGGACAAAATTCAAAATTGCTTACTGCTAATTAAATACATAAAAAGAGTACTAAAATTACTTTACTTTTAGCCTACTTTTAACAAAACCATGACTTTAAGGATTACAATATTTGGAATTCTAATTAATTAAGGCCTAACTGTTTTTTACTAAAGCCGCGTTTACACCGGGGTTTGAAACACAAGTTGCAAACAGAAATTGCAAACATCTCTAAAAAGACAAAACATTTCGCTGTTGCAAACAGTTTTTCAGTGTTTGCAACAGAAATTTTTGTTTCCACTTGAAGTCAGTAAAGATCAAAGGGAGTTGCAAACTCTTTGTTTGCAACACTAGTTTCGGTCAATATGAGCCGTTGAAACACGAAACAGAAACATTTCTCCACCATCCCCTACGCTACCACATCCACTCTCACTCACGTGATCACTCGCACCACCCTGTGTCTCGACTAAGTGTTAAATTAATCGGGAAAATGCTGTTTGGCTCTCAATAAATTAACACTAACCTCAAATGACAAGGTCGTCTAATTTTAAAATAACAATAACGTCTAATGCAAATTAAAAGGGTTAAAAGTCCTTGTAATCTTTAAAAATGAATAATAATTCAATTTGATGATTTATACAATCACCGATGTTCACCCAGCATCGTCTCGGCCTATGTTGCTTTAACAACACGATACAAGCCGCCGGGGCTAAAATAACATCTTCGACACTTGATATCCTCGGAAGGACTGATCCGAGGAACCAGAACAAGGCAAGTCATAATCAAGGTCAAAATTATTTCAAACATTTTCATGAAACATGGAAACAAATCATGAAATAAAAATTGCAAACATTTATTTGAAACTACCGTTTGCAACTGCTGTTTGCAATAAAAGTTTGCAACTTTTTGTTTGAAACTCCGGTGTAAACGCCGCTTAATACTGAAGAATTCTGTTACTGAGTAGTAGGGAGTTCTTAAAAAATACTCTTTTAAGAGCTGCTTGAATTTATTAAATTTTGTTTCTTTTCGGATGTGAGCTGATATAGACTGGAGACATTTTAGCCCTATGTAAGATGTCTTTTTGGTGTAAAATTCTAGATTATGCCGAGGTAGGTTAATTTTTAATCTTGTGTTATATACTAATTGTTCTGTTGAGATTGATGATAGTTGGATCTGTTTTGCATAAATTATTGTTTCATAAATGTGAAGACTATACACTGTTAATATTTGTAATTCACAAAAGATGCTCTTGACTGGCTCTTTCTTTTTAAGATTTTTCATCTCCCTGATTTTTTTTCTGCTTAATTAGTACTTTATCTAAATTATTTTTTGTTGTTGCCCCATATAGAACAATTCCATATGAAATATGTGAATGTATTAATGAGAAATAAACAACTCTTAAGAGTGTTTAAACTGCATATTCTGGACATCTGTCGCAGAGCATGGATGCCAGAAGATACCTTTTTAACCACATGGCCCTCCCAAGATAGATGTTTATCGATAATTAGTCCAAGAAATTTTGTTTGCTTTACTTGGTTTATTCTTTCTGATTGTATGCAAATGTTTGGTTCAAAATTTTGTCTACATTGTTTAGTGAAAAATGATATAAAATTTGATTTTTCTGTGTTAATAAGCAGATTTTTTTCGGTCAAGGAATTCTTTCGTGGATTATTCTTTAGTGTGGAGGCGATTACTATGTCCACACGATCCATTATAATAATGTTACGGTTGCGAGTGGTGATCAGAATTTGCCTACAATCGCACAAGACGGATAATTTTCACACAACCACGGGAAAATATCAGTATTTTGCCTCATTTATGGTAGACGATGATAATCCGCTCACGCCGTGTCTATTCGGTAAATCGGCCCTGACGACAACTACTTCCTATAAGAGAAGACCTAATATTGGTTTCAGTAAACACCTTCATTGAGTTTTAAGAAACTTAGGCATGATAAAACAAATTTGCTATTGAAATATATATTTAGCAAAATAGAGCCAAAAATTGTTTAATAAGTTACTAAGTTAAATCAGGTCTAACTCTTTGCAAATGACCTATTACTGACTTGGAGAGAATCCTATATTTGAAGTTTATTATTTGTAATGGTGAGTTTATGGTTTTAATGAGATTCAAGTAGGCCTACCTACAGATTTTTTCATCAAATTTAGTAAAAGTAAGTTTCCACGTTTTGGGATTTGGATGTCACTGGCGGAGCTCAGTATTTGCTTGTTTGTTTTGCATAAGAGTTAGTTTTGCTGGAGACTATAAGCCGTTGGTATTGCTGTAGACAATGTTTAATTGGTTTACTTATAATAACCGTAGGCCTACTGTGAGTCCTGCAAGCAAACAGCTAAACCCCGAGAAACAAATCTAATGGTCAAAATAAAGAGAAAATGGAGAATAAGTTTTGAAAAATCGCTTTGTTTACATTCACATTTTTATTTTTTATATTTAAAGCCCTTCTCTTTATGAAACTTATCATGTATCTCAACGTATAAGAGACCTGTATTAGAAACAAAAATTAACTTGGTCCAATTCCAAATTTCTAAATGGCGGCTATTTAAATTTTATATTTGAAATGGCAGATTTTATGATAAATATGTCAAGAACATTTATTTAGCATTTAAAATTTCCTATCAAACAATTTCAAGTAAAAAAAAAATAATGAAAAATAGCTTAAATATTTGGCCTATGAGTTCTAGTTATAAAGTAAGGCAAAAAATGTGCAACCTTAGCCTTTAACTACCTCAACGTAAGTTCACACATCTTGGCCAACTAAAATCATCTGCCAAAAACATGACTAGAACTAAAAATGAATCACATTAACAATTTTATTGAGTTACAAATCTAAGTTCAAACTGTGGGCCCTAGATACTTGAAAATGTTATTAGCAGTAGTCTATAAGCAGTTTAATGCAAAATTATGAATTCTCAGGTTGTGGTTTTAGGAGTAGGGAGTAGGAAGGGGTTAAGTTTAGAAGGTTTTATAGTCGTTGAATAAATATTTTTTGGTGTAGAAGTCTTGAAGTAATCGGGTTCTTGATTCAACAGCAACACCATAGCACATCACAATCTGCAAACAAATTCATGAAAGTTAAGTGATATGAACTGGTCATATACTCAGTGGACAGGACGTTTAAAAATGGACCATGTGTTTAGACATTGCTATTACTACGATATTGACAAACAAGATGTTTATTTAAAAAAAAAGAATTTTATTTTCAACCAAATTAAGGGGAGGCAGTAAGGTAAATATTTGTTTGCCTTTTTTTAATTATTTCACCAAATTATAGAACTTTTCTTCCAGGACAGAATGATATACAGTCTAACCTTGATATAACGAACCTCGATTTAACGAATTCCTTGATATAACAAATTTTTTTGAATCCCCTAGAACTCTCCATAAGACACAATGTATGTTTTACCTCTACATAACGAACAACCCATATCAACGACCTTGATTTAACAAATTTTTCATGATCCCGGCTAAAATAAGACACCTCAATATATAGCGAATTTATCATTGTCAGAACCTCTACATAGCGAATTTAACCTCTACTTAACAAATTGTCTGTGCCTCTCCCTCGATACAACGAACCCCCCACCCCCAATTATTGTTTTTAGAAAAATCAGTTTCTTCATCAAATGAAATGGAAAGGTGACGTCAACGCTTGCGCTAACATTCGTCTGCTCCGTTTACACATCCCTGTCTGCTGTCGTCGCTGCATGCGTGCTATGTTACAACTGAAAACTGATTTCATTCACTGAGGACTGAGATGACGTAATGTTTAGTGAAATGTGATTGGGTAAGTAACTATGGTGACTTGTACAATTTTTGGATGAAGAGAAACGTTGAGAGAAACCTAAGAGAGAAAAATAATAGAAGAACAAAGCAAAGATAAAGAATAGCAACATCGGTGTATTAACATTCCTTTTACGAGTGTTTTTATTATCTTTAAGTTGGCTATGATTATACACTTTTATAACGACTTATCTATAATTTTTTTTTATTTTCAATACGATTTGCTTAAACTAAGGCAACACCAATGTATAGTTGATGATTATTACGGTATTGACATTCCTCTGTTGTGATTTAAAGCAGTACTGTAGCCTACCGGCCTATCACAAGCAGCTTACAAAACTATCTACTGATTTCTTTTGTTCTTTGAGTGTTTTATTGCTATACAATGCAGTGTTTAAGGTTGGTTAGAGTAAGCTGTGATTTTAAACTTACAGTTTACACCTGCACCAAGGTCAATGACTAGAAATGTCATGATTGCGCAATGTTAAAGATCCCTTTAGTACCCCAGATAATCGAGGTTCTACTTTACAATGTAAACACTGTACTTTAAAGTATTGTAGCCTAGGCTACTTTATTTGTGTTTTAATGAGGTCAAATTCCGACCTATATTGACTGATGCTGGTTCTGAACCTCGACTTAGCGAAATTCCTGCAAACCTAACCTCAATATAACGAACCTCGTTTTAACGAAATCCTTGATACAACGAATATTCAGTTCGGTCCCTTCAGATTCGTTATACCGAGGTTGGACTGTATAACACTTTGGTGCTAAAAATATTTACCCCTATAAAAAAATCTGGAACAAATGCATAGGCGAGGCCTGAATTCTTTTGAAATAAGGTTTTAGTTTTGATATATTTGTATATTTTTTTTATTAAATATGTAAGTTACCTTGGTGATGGGGACAGCAATAGCTTTGAAAGAAAGAAAACAGATAACATACATTTTGTGTAAAAATTTAACTCCCTATCCCTAGTAGTTCCCGTTTAAATATTCCAACCAAACTACATAACAACAACATGACAAACATAACACAACAAAAATAACATAACATAAAATAAATTACATAACATGACAAAAATAACAATTTGTGGAAAACGGCGTATAACTTAGGCCTAGAGGTAGGCCTATAGAAAATATGCGATATGCGTTATTTTTGCATACCTTAAACATTTCAGCCCCATATTTTCCTGCAATAGCTTTTTCCAGAGTGGTAAATACACTGAGTTTTTTTAGGGCCTGATTCCATCCTACTTGGTAAAAAATATATATAGGCTATAACTTATCACAAGAAATTTGAAAAAATCTTAGTACTTCCAACATTTTTTTATCTAAGCTATTTATTAATTTAAAAGCCTGAAAAAAACTCAGGACATGTGTCAAAGGTAGGCCTACAAAGAACTGACAAAAATTTCAGAGAGATAGGCCATATAGTTTTTCCAAAAAGGTACCTTACGTTAGCATTACAGGGATAGGGATTCCGCCTCCCCTTAGCCTAACCTTTTAGGAGAGGTAGTCGAATATATCCGCACAAGTCTTTGACATATAAGGACGGGTGGTGGATGTATCCTCATATGGGTTGTTATGTTCCGAACGGGAAATGGATGTAACAACCTTATCTTGGGTCAGCCTGGCTGGTATTTTTGCAGTCGGGCTACCACAGCGCTAACTTACTCCCCTGCAACTGTTGCGACCTTCAAAGTGACAAGCCATCCTCTCCCACTCAATCCCCATCCCCACTATGCTGCGCGTGCAACACTACGTTAACTTTAATGGCACTAAAAGCTACAGTTGTTGTCTGTCTAGCAACATGAAATAGTTACACAATGAAGTAGTTTACACAATCGCTTGTAACATAAATAGTCCTGGTTTTCAATGACGGGTGGCAAATATATCCGCACCATTTTTGTGTGTATAAGCTATAACAAGTTAAAAATTATTTAGAGATAGTATAAGCTGTTTCATTGTGTTTATTTGATGAAGGCTATACATACAGGAATAAAAAACACAAATGAAAATTATCTTTTCTTATTTGATTCATTTTTGCCCGACCTAGGCCATAAAAGTCGCCTGTTGGGAAGAGTTCAAAACTTCTAAAAAATTTGTTCAATTATTAACATTCAATTCTATAATACTTATACCATAATCAGTCCTACTATTTTTTTATTGAATATATCCATTCAGTTGAATAATAAGGTTAAATAGGTTAAAAAGGTTAACATTACTAGGCCTATCCTGGAGGCAAAACAGAAAAAATTTCAAAACAATCGCCATTACTGAAACCGCTGTATAGCCTTCAACTTAGTTACAATATTTTTACTACGCCAGGACTAGTGTATGCATAGGCTAATAAGAAGCAGATGGTAAGAAATCAACACTCTGTTAGTTATCTTTATAAATGTACAATAAGTTTATAGGCTAACAACTTAACCAGACCAAGGCTTCAACTTGGTTTAGCTGCTATAGTTCTTTAATCCTTACAAAGCTGATATCGATAAAGGGGCTATCAAGAGGGATGTAACCAATTTTTACTTCTAGTGCAAGCACTTTTATCCTGCGAGAACCACATGTGCAATATTAAACTGTACTTATTTTCAACACGAACATAATATCTTAGTCTGCCATTTAAAAACTCAAAAACTGAACTAACAGGGAGAAGGTTCTAGAGAATGTTCTCACTAAAAATCCACAAATCAATCAGAATGCTCCAAGTTAGAAATGAATAGGCCCGTATTTATTGCCATTAACGTGGCCATAGGAACCTATACAGATTTAGGCTATGTATCACCAGAAACTAGGATTTTGGTTAAAAATAACGGTGCAATAATGTTCCCGCTCTCACAAATATAAACGGTTAACCTAACCTAACTAGCCTAGAACCAAACAATATATCGAACTACACAATCGAATAATCAATATTAAGTTACTCATTTGGTTGTTTGTGCCAACAGATAAGTTAGGCTAGGCTAACTTATGGAAGTTTACCCAAACTTCATCCAACGCTTCGACGTCGACGAAATAGAACTCCTTAAGATCTGCTAACAGCCTAAGTTATTAAAAAGACAGTGCCCACACTCGCTAAAGGAGTTTTTAAGTTCCCCAATTCAAGTCCCTGGGTACAGTTTCTTAACTGGGCTATGTTAATATCGATTGAAACCATCGAATTGAAAATATTGATTAATAATCAATATTTTAAAATATATTTATCATCAAATTAAACTATCATAACCTAACCTAACCAACCAAACTTGCTGATGGTGAAAAATCGCACGAAGGTTTACTAATCGAATCGATAGTTTCAATCGATATTAGCATAGCCCAGTTAAGAAACTGTACCCAAGTCATGTGTTTATTAAAAGTTTGCAAAATATGTGTAGGCCTAGTCAAAAATTTTTATATTTTTAATGACGTCATCACTCCCAATCCTCCATAGGCCTAGGGTAAAAGATGAAGAACCTGTAACGAGGTTAAGCTTTGAAATATTACCTTTAAGGGTTTCGTCTTCTTCACTTACCACAAATATTTATTATGAAACAAAATCCAACTCCTAAATCATTAATTAAGTTTACATGGAACGAAAAGGCTGGAAGCTAAGAGATGGAACAGTAACTAAAACTAAAACTAACAGTGGGCGTGGGCTGGCGCTGGCAGTCGAGGACGAAAGGAAAAGAAAAGGAGGAAGCCATGAGGAGATGAGCCATCGCCATCAGTGCAGTGCAAGTGATTTTTTTTAGTGTTCGACTGTTCAATATGGTTTGAGTTCGAGAGTAGAGAAGGAGGGAGAGAAAAGGGAAAGAAAGTAATAATTGACAAAAGAGAAATCAATTCTAGCATTGAGTATAAATCATGTTATTGTTATTCGTATTATGAGTAAATCTATGGCCCGCCCACTGCACAGCATCAAACCTGCACACTTAGCCAATTTCATTTTATGTATGATTCAATTCTATTTATTTATTTCCACGGTATCATCATTTTACAAAAAGGTACAGTAAGTACCCAAGTAGCAAAAATCGTTGGCAAATCGTTGGCCCAACGTTTATGTCGATCGTTGGCCAACGGTATGTTTTGGCACTCAGTCTAACGGTTGGCCAACCAACAATTTTTTGCGGGATGGCCAACCATCCCATTGGGCATAAACATAAAAAAACACAAAATAATAAAGATTTTGTATGCAAAGCATAATTATGAGTTGAGTAAATTGATTAAATAGTTCATAAAAACTTATTTTGAAAATAAAACGAAATTAAATTTTTGGCCGGGACGGGTCTCGAACCCGGTACCTTCGACATGTGAGCTTCACACCTTACCTCTGAGCTAACTGTGCTTGATGATCAATGGTGTTTTCAAGTGGTGAAAGAGTAGCCGACAGGTGCAATGGTCACGAGGATACTAGTATTTGAATATAGATTATTTAATTACCATTAGATTAGTAGGCTACTGTTATAATTGATTGTTATATAATTAATTAATCTTTTCTCTATAACTATTAAAGACTTGCTTAAATAAGTTAAAGAATATAACAAAAAAATAATTATAATAATTATTATATGTTAAGCAGGTGTTCCCCACTGTATCTAGTATCACAACATCATCTGACTACATTCATTATTGATCAAAATTTTTACAATATTTGTCTTATATTCTGCTGCCATAACATTTATGTACTTTTAAATAAATCTATTTGTTAAAATTCGTTTTAGAATGTTTTATACTTAAACCCAACGAAGGCCCAACGATTCTTTCCTTTGTAGGGCCAACGAATACCAGTTTCCGTTGGGCCAACGTTGGCAAATCGTTAAAATTTCTGCCAACCATTTCCCAAACATGCCGACCATTTCCCAACGTTGGGCCAACGATGTGTGCTACTTGGGTAAGCTATATCAAACTAAAACTATTAACAACAAATAAAGGCTATGACTGAATAAATAACAATAACAAGAAAAACAAACCAACAATGAAGTTAGAAACCATGATAAATTGCGTGAAACAATAACCAAACAACACTTAAATACACGGTTTGGAATTCCCTAAGCAAGACTCAAGACTTAACATAACAAAAAAGATCTAAATAGACAAAAATAATCAGCTGATCGAAGGTTAGAACAAAGTTCCGTTAACATAATGTAGGCATTAACTATAAAGTATTTACAGAGAAGAGGCGACACAAATTAATTTGGAACGGAAAGCAGCCCTGCTGGAATGGGGAAAATCCAATACTGCACCAACCTCGTATTGTAGTGCCGCCACTCAAACGTATCCTTGGATCTTACGGATAGGAACGTGGAATGGTATTCCTCCCAACAGCTCAGGGCAGTCGACGGTTCCATTTTGCAATCCTCATGAGATAACAAAGCGTCCGAAATTTTCCTCCCATCTTCCAAGCTGCATAGATCAGGGGTGCCCAGCCCCCCCCCAAGGGCAATGGTGCATGCCCCCCCAAACCAAGCCTAATAAATGCCCCCCAAAGAATGACATCCACACTACACCCTTCAATTTATAAAATTAGTCAGTATGTATATGTCAGTAAAAACGAACACCTAGCGTGTTTTTTTAGGCTTCACAATTGACTCCAAACAAATAAGGACTATACCACAAACATTTGCGATTTTTGAAACAGAAGCAGAATTTTTATCGCTATTGAATTACAGTTTGTAATTTCAGAGGCGGCGTTTAGGGGGGGCCAGGAGGGGCAGTTGCCCCACCACTTTCAAAAGGAATATTTATCAAAATTATAAAATAGACTTATGTCAACAATAAATCTAGATTTCGCCCCCCCCCCCCACCTCTCAAGCCCAATCGCCGCCTCTGTGTAATTTCCCCAAGTTCACGGCAAATTTGCAAACTTCTATTCTCTAGATAGCAACCAGCAAAAACTCTGAGAACGGACTTCACGGCAACAGTCTTTGTCATATCCTGCGATTATGGTCGTTGTTATCTCCATTGATCACGGCAACGTTGTGATTATTTCTCGTGTATTATAGACACGTGGTCGTTATCTTATGCATAAGTACACGGTTTTCGTGAGACAACTACCTGAAGAGAGAACAAATTTTGATTTGTGGTGAATTATATTGTAATTAAAAAGTTACAATTTTTCGGATAAAGAATGTATGTAGAATTCACAAACCTTTCCCCGTTGAGTTGAACACCCCTACACATTTTTGAATTAACATTTTGCTTAAAATTATTTGTTCTCATCTCGTCTCTTAAGGGCAACATCTATTACTATTGAGTTTATAAAGAAAACACAATAGGTAAACTGATTCCCGTATTTTAAAACAAAACAAATTTCACACTCATTCTTTTGCCCAATCGCCGCCTCTGTGTAATTTCCCCAAGTTCACGGCAAATTTGCAAACTTCTATTCTCTAGATAGCAACCAGCAAAAACTCTGAGAACGGACTTCACGGCAACAGTCTTTGTCATATCCTGCGATTATGGTCGTTGTTATCTCCATTGATCACGGCAACGTTGTGATTATTTCTCGTGTATTATAGACACGTGGTCGTTATCTTATGCATAAGTACACGGTTTTCGTGAGACAACTACCTGAAGAGAGAACAAATTTTGTTTTGTGGTGAATTATATTGTAATTAAAAAGTTACAATTTTTCGGATAAAGAATGTATGTAGAATTCACAAACCTTTCCCCGTTGAGTTGAACACCCCTACACATTTTTGAATTAACATTTTGCTTAAAATTATTTGTTCTCATCTCGTCTCTTAAGGGCAACATCTATTACTATTGAGTTTATAAAGAAAACACAATAGGTAAACTGATTCCCGTATTTTAAAACAAAACAAATTTCACACTCATTCTTTTGCTCAATTTTGGGTAGATTAATCTAAATTCTGTGATTTTGGTTACATTCAAGTTAAAATACGCCCTGATGCGTCCCTATCTCTATCGATAATTAAGAAAACAGCTGGATGTGGTTCATAGGATAAGCGGGTGGGCATGTTTTACTTGAAATGAAAAAATGAAAATTTCATCTCTAGGGCATAAGGTGACTCTTTTCTCTTTTATCTGCCCGTCTGAGTCTGATTAACTCCATTGGCGCTAAAAAGGCTTTTTACTCCAGATGGAGTAAAAGAGCCACATTAGACTCGCAAATGTATTTATTAAAAATGACTTTTTGCTGCAGTATGACAAAACTACTCGTAATTTGCAAATTTGTTTTATGCGGTGTTATCGAGTTTAATGGCTTAAATAATAAAATCTAAATCAGTTTGCACATCGCACATCTACGTAGACGTGAGTTTAAAAGTAAAATAAGTGGGAGTGTGTCTTTAAAAACGATATTGGGAACAAAATTTGCATATATTGCATTAAATATATACTCTTCGAAAACTACTTATTGGCCTACCTCATTATATAGATAGGATCATTGACTATATAGTCAATGATAGGATTCATGTAAATAGGAGTGGGTTTATATATCAGGGGGCGCCAAAATTACTCTTGCAAGTCCAGTCCAACAAAAAACACCTTGCACCGGCCTACACTACAGTCAAACCTTCAATAGTATGAATAAAATAGTCACTAATTTGTTTGATACATATAATAAGACTAATGAGGTACATTTTGCAGTGTATCATACAGTCCGAATATACGGTAACATTGTTGTAGTATCCTTTGCAAACCTGCAATGACAAATATATGTAATGTATTCTAATTTACAAAGTTTAGTGATGCATTGATTTAATATTCTTTCAATAATGATGGGGGTATTATCTTGTATACTGAAACCAGATGTTTTGCATTAGGCCTAAATAAATTGTGAAATTATAAAATCTTAGTGGTAAATATAGTATAATGTCAGAATCTTACTTCATTAAACTTTGGAACGAGTTATATTGCTGATTTTGTAAATTGTATCCTTAAGGATTAAATTACAAGAGTATGACAAAAAAGCTAATAAAATCAATAATAGCCTTATTTAAGAAATATGATCTGAATGAGTTTTATAAGCTCTATTTAAGTAGTTTTATATATCTTACAGTGTCATTTGATAACAACTATGTAACCTCCCTATTGTAGCCTACTAAATATTAGAATAAGTATTCTACGCAATGTAATAATTGTCAAAAGCAATGACTAAATAAATCAATTATTTATCGTGATTCATGCAAAATTATAAGGTACAAATGTAAAAAACACGATTCATACGAATTTTGCCAAACTCATAATTTACATATGGCTGTGACAGACAGCGAGACAGAGTTGCCAGTTGAGCCACTAGGCCTACCAACCGTCTTCTTACTTAACCAGAGCAATACATTTACGTATTGACGTGAAAATTGGTCTAAACGGCAAACTGGACATTGGTAATCCTGATTAAAGGATTTTAAATAAATAATATAAATAGTATTAATATAAACAGTATTGTTGCGTATGATTCCAGTAGTATATTTTTTGTAATTTTTCTGTAATTTTTTGCAGGGAATAAAATCCTTCACAAAAATCAAAATCCCAACAAGAACAAAATTATGCCCCCCCCCAAAATTCTGATGGTGCAAGTTGCGCCATGCCCCCCCCCTCTTCTGGGCACCCCTGGCATAGATTGAACTGGGATCTGACGAGATTCGCTGGAGCATCAAGATAGCGATATCCTATTCTACAATTAAGAATCCTAATGAAACGGACTTGAACTCTCCAGCGAAGATACGAGTCCAGTCTGATATGGACCCTCACAACACAAGAAGATCCTTGGAATGACCAGGGGATATCCCAGTGGGATGGGGGATATCCTCTGTATATCCCGCACAAAAGTCCTCAGAGTTTCCTGGGGAACTCCCTGGGATATCCCTATGTCCACCCAAATCCTGATCCCTGGGCTATCCCATCAGGATATCATACTTAATAAATACACAAAATAATAAAGGTTTAGTTTGAAAAGCACTTTTATCAGTTGAGTATTATGATCAAATAGTTCATAAAACAAATTTTGAAAAAAAAAACTAGAAGTTTTTTCACCCCAGACGGGTCTCGCTCGAACCGGAAACTTTCGGCTTATGAACCTCTTACCTTACCTCTGAGCTATCTGTGATTGTGATATTACTAGTTTTCAAGCTGTTTAAGAGGAGCCGACAGCTACAAAAATGGTCGCAATACTTAAATATTTGTGATACTATGATTCTGTTTAGGCATCAAGTTATTAAATTGTTTTTTTTTTTTTTTTTTGGGAGTTGGAGAGGATACTGTTATTTGAATATAAATTATAATTGTTATATGATTAATTAATATTCCCCCCTAAATTGTTCAACTAATAAATTTTCTCAAATAAGTTAGAATTTAAAATTAATTAAAAAGGAAATATTTGCATTATTATTATTATTATTAATAATAATATAAGCAGGTGTATTTGCATTTTCTTCTACCCTAGGCCTAGCCATAGTAACATTAGAGACACGGAGTTTGAGAAAGTCGACATTGTTCTCAAACAAGTGTCAATCAACTGAACGTGATTATATTGTGATAAATATGCAGAAAGTAAATAAAATAAACGTCTTATAACACTTAAAACGTATATTTACGCATATACTGTTACTCACAAGACGGTAAATAAACAAATAAGTGGTGATCGATTTCGATTGGACACTCCAATCATCATCAGACCCAATAGGCGAATGACGAAACTATGACAAAACCCAATGTTCATTCGCCTATTTGTTCTGATGATGATTGGAGTGTCCAATCGAAATAAAATGTACTATTATATAATAATATATAATATTATAAATATCAACTATTTTAGTCTTAATGGTAAACATTAAAATAAGGTACAGATTTTTAGACCACCTTGGATATTACTGTATAAAGAACCGTATATTTTAAGTAGGTAACTAGATCCTTACAATCACAAGAGATAGTTTGAGTAAATTTAGTGTTGCTCAGTGTTCTAATCATTTATGTTATAGAATACATATATGTATATAGGGCCAGGTGAGTTTCCTACTTCTTATATTCACTAGACATTAAATATTGTTTTGTAATAATCAAGGGCTTTTGTGAGAAAAATAATAATTGACAGACTAGACTAATAATTCCCTCAAAATTAAATGTCAGGTGCTGCTGGAAAAAGTGTTACTCGTTCCCAGTTTCCAACATTCCAACCCTATTTGCCATTGCCAACTCGCCTCCCTCCTAGCGTGGATTGTTGAGAAAAGTTCATTAATCAATCTGTTTAGTTCAGTATATCACAAGAACGGATTTTTACGTTATCTATGAGAGATAACAGATACACTAGTAGTCTTGTTTCGTTCACTGAGTCTGATCTGAATTTCATGTAGAGATTTACCTCGAGTTTCTATCACATATTTACGGATTAACAGTGTTCCAAGAGCACACCCTATTGCATATAGTAAGTAATTCACATAGACACCCATAGAGTCAGAAATTATAAGATATATTTTTGTAGAAAGAAAACTTAAAATGGCAAACACAATACTGGTCATAGCTGAACAAACTGCCTTTACATTGGCTGAAAAGAGTTCTCCCTTTACATTGGCAACAATAGGTCCAAGGCCCACTGAGTACACCACAGCATGTATTGCAAAACAGTAGAATGGTATCTGAGCGAACGCTGACACATCGACTGATGTGTTATCATTCAGAAAAAACCAGAGGCCTGGAAGAAGTGTCATAATTGAGCACCCTAGAGATGACAAAGTCAGTAAAAATCTTCTAGGATATTTATCTAAGATGAATATAGAGCCAATACATGTAACTACTGATATCACTCCCAGGATGATGACACATTCATTAGGACCAAAGGAATTAAATGCCTCAGGAGGAAGTGTTGTGGAGGTGTAAGCCATCATCACATCATATCCACTCAGATTTTTTACCACGGATAAGATCATAGTAATGCCAACTGCCTTACGATTTGCTCTATCTTTGAACAGATCTTTGACTGAACCTTTATTTTGTGTCTGGGAAATTACAGTTTTTTCTACCATTGCTAATTCCTGATCAAGAGCTGGATCGTCTTTCCTTTGCAACCACCTCAGAGCCTCTTTTGCTTCTTGTTTTCTGTTCATCATAACAAGATAATATGGAGACTCCGGGATGAACGCCGCCACAAGGAAGTACAAGGCTGGCACCAGACCACAGGTGAGAGCAAGAGTTTCATATGACACATAGGGACCTACAATAAATACTAATAGACCACCCAGAGTCTTGAAAAGGTTGTTGAAGTTGGACATTGACCCTCTTATAGACGGTTCTGCTATCTCTCCAATATAGACGGCACATACTGTGTAGGCTGCTCCTGCTGCCAATCCGTTGAGGAAACGAGCAACATACAAGTACCATGCAGAGGGACTGTAATACGTGATAATCCATGCAGTGAGAGGCATTACGTTTAACACGTACAAGGTCCATTTCCTTCCAATCTTGTCCATGAGTTGACCAACAGGTAAAGGGCTTAGTGTGTTACCAAAGAACATGAGAGATACCACCCAAGATATCTCGGAATGGTCCAAGGAGAGTGGTGCATTGTTTTCTTTGATCTTGGGTAATGTAGGAGATGGCCAAGCGGTAGCCATGCCCAGCATCAGCATTGGTAATGCCACTGAAACATTACAAATAATATAGATTTAAGTATTTTTATTATCTCATTATTTTAAAAGGAATAATTTTCTTAAAACACACACACACACACGCGTATTATATATATATATATAAAGATTAAACATTAATGAACTTAATATTAGTACCCAAGTAAAAATTATTTATTAAAATATTACTTGGGTACTAAGTTCATTAATGTTTAATCTTTATTTATATATAGTAGCCCTATTATTCTATTTTTCACACACACACACACACACACACACACACACACACACATATATATATATATATATATATATATATAATATAAATGGCATATTAAAACTGAGACTAAAAGGAATCCAACCTAATTCATTAGGAGCAAATAATTGTGACCAAAATGGAGATTTTGGCATCAACTGAGACCTCATTCGTCAATTGCTGACAGACGTTTCATTCTTACTGCGAAGTGGCATCCTCGGTGCTAGGCGACAGTCTGGAAACAATCTACGAATTAGGACGCAGTTTAGGCCAAATACCACCATGAAGTCTCATGAGACCATCTGCGAAAGCCTATACAGTATGTTTGAAGATCATCAATTAATTGTACTAAGAGAAATAGGAAATGGCTGATGTAAATTCAGAGCGCTCCCTACATTCACTGGCAGGTGCAGACCATAGGAAAGTTTTGACAATAATCAACCGGAAGAATAAATTATAATCAGGTATACATAAACTCATTAATAATTATGCAAACAGAACTTATACAATTAAAACATGCTTGTATATTAACTCAAATAAACTAAAAATTGGTTTAAAATATGGTTACTTCATCAAGGACTAATGTTGAAACTCGCATGACCAGTGTTTGTGTACGGTAGCATAGTTGACAGTTTGAGGTACAGTAGTTGGATATCTTAAGTAGTTGGTTATCTCATCTCTGATTCATTTTACTACCTCCCAATATTTTGTTTGTCTAATGTTGTGCCATTTCCAGAAAACAAGCCCAGACAGCACACTTTATCCCAGGGACATCCCATAGTAGTCCCATATGTCCTGAGAATGTCTCGGGATATGTACGCTAGCCTCAGGATATCCCGGGATGAGTACGAAATCCACAGGATATCCTACAATATACCATAATGTCCCGGGATTTGTAAGTTAACCTCAGGATATCCTGTAAAGTCCCGGGATATGTACGAATGCCATAGGATATTCCAGAATGTCCCATGACATCCCAAGACATGTACAAAATCCACTGGATATCCTGTAATGTCCCGATAACAAACTGAAAAAAAACTACTACCACTGATTAAATGTTTATCTAAATTTAAATGTTCAACAAGGCCAATATATAATAATTTGTTTTATTCACTAGCGCTTTCAGAAACTAGGTTTCCATCTTCAGGCTGTGTTTATACTAGTACATAAAGTAAATATTTACTTAATAAATTAATTTTAGACAAAGTTAAAACAGATGATTTAAAGGATATTGGAAAAAATAAAAAATGATATTAGAAAAATTAATCTTTTGAATTTTGGATATATTACAGTGTTGTTCTTGATGTAATTATTTTCCGTAATTCCGAGTATAATTAATTGGGCCGTCTTCATTATTTAACAAGTAATTTTGGTCTGTTTTTTCTATAAAATAAGATTCCCACGCATTAAGATGATGAGGTTTTATAATTAGTTTTAAAAGTTTAAGGTTTCCCAGATTGAAAATATGTCTTGTTAATACTGTGGCTAGCAAGGGCTGACTTTACTTTACTGACATATTACTACCACTGAGTTCAGGAAAACTAGAGTTCTATCATAGTTGTGTGAAATGTGTATTTAATTCTAACTTTAAATTAATAAAATAATCGAAAACTAATTTTAATCATATAACAAACAATTATAACAGTGTTAATCTAATGGTAAATAAATAATCTATATTCAAATACCAGTATCCTCTCCAACTACCAGAAAAACAATTCAACTACTTGAGGCCTAAAGAGATTAACAGAATCATATTATATACTGTAGTATCAAAAATATTTTAAGTATTGCGACCATTGCAATTGTCGGCTACTCTTTCACCACTTGAAAATACTCATAATCATGAAGCGCGGATAGCTCAGGAGGTAGGGTAAAGCCCCCTGCAGACGGGGACAGTAGTGGCGTCCAGTAGACCTAGCCATTAATGGCTGCCAGTAATCGTCCGCCTACTGTCTACGTGTGATGAGGTACTGGACGCTTCAACGGCCAGTAGCCACTGGCCGCCAGTAAAGACAAAATAGTTTGAGTTTAGTGGCCGCTCAGAGGACAGTAGCGTGGTCACGTGACCTACTGACAGCCATGTTTCCTAACCTTAAATGTTCTAGTCGCAATTAGAGCACTGAGGAAACTGTTGTCGGTCCGTGATTTCCGTACGAAATGTACAATATAGGCCTATTATTAAGTTTTAACCTATAACTTAGACGCTGGACACATTCAGACATGAAACTTGAAATTGTGTTTGCTGGTACTCGAAAAAAATAGCGAGTGATTGGTAGGAATCACCATTGGCTAAAAATCGGACTATGGGAACGGGGGTTTATGGGGGGTGTTTTATGGCGTAAAAATAGGGTTTTCCCATTTTTGACCCTAAAAACAAAAATTTCACAATTTCTTTCCAAACAATTTTGTATAGCTTAAAAAACAAATAATTAAGCATATTGAAGCGTTATTGTGTGCCTAATGGTTACGGAGAAAATTCCAAAAAATTGTAAATTAAAAATTCCCCTGTTGTTTTTATGGAGAATAATTCAACTGTTGTAGTTTGCTTGTTTATGAACATATTTTGATTGAATTTGGAAAATACATTCATTTCTCACTAAACTATTAACATTTTACAACAAAAAACACTTTTTTACCCTCCCTGTTGCAGCAAACCTAAGTACTCGTTAAACTAATTCTATAGGGTAATGTGATATTTTTAAGGAGGCATTTTAGTGTAAATCAAATCAGGATAATATAAAATTTGCTTAGTCTGCAGTTTTGCAGTGGCGGGGGTATTTACTATATCTTCCAATTCTTCACTCAAAACATTAATTACTTCACCGACAACTTCTTCAACAACTTCATCCACTGCATTTTCGTATTCCAACTCAAATTCATCCATTTTGATACTGAACAAAAACACTGTGGTGTCACACTGGCCGCCACTAAAACAGTTTCTGTGGCATCCAGTACTGTCCCCGTGTGTAGGGCTACTGTCTTGACAGTACAGTGGCCGCCACTTGTGGACGCCAGTACTGGACGCCACTACTGTCCCCGTCTGCGGGGCTTAAGAGGCTCATAAGGGGAAGGTACCAGGTTCGAGACCCGTCTGGGCCAAAAACTATTTTCTCGTTTTTTTCTTCAAAATTTGTTTTTATTAACTATTTAATCAATTTACTGAACTGATAATGTCGGGGAAATAAATATGTGCACTCGAGTTTGAGCCTAAATATCTCTGAGATGAATTATCAGATTTTGTTGAAACAAAAATTAAATGTAAGTTTGTTTAAATACATTTTACGTGGTAACAATTTAAAAATTTTCCGTTTACCAGAAAAATTTATATAGTTGAAAGATCCTAAAAAGTACCGGTTTTTAAGGAACTCTGCACTAACACTGAAGTTTAAAAATTAATTGTAAACAAACCACTGAGCCAATCTTTCTGAAATTTTTATGGCTTATTGGTATTTTTATTGTTAACATTTCCATGCATTTTAAAATTTTTACTCACAATAGTTTTTATGCTGCTGTTAATTTTTAAAACCTATGCTAACATCGTTAATAAGACGCTAAAAATTTCGTTCAAAATACCATCGTGTTTGTCGTGACACAAGAAATAACACCAATATGATAGATTTATAATGCGAACAAAGGTGTTTTTTAAACAGATTTATATTTGTAAACAAAAATTTCTCCCGCGACTGGCAGCGGGCCGCCTGGTGTGCGTACGATATTTCCCAGCCGGGCGGGAGCGCGGCGAATCTGCGACGTTGCCGATGTGTACCTGGCCAGTGGCCACCACACTGACATTGCATGGGCAGCCTATTCACTCACGGCAAACAACTTTGAAAATCAATATTTAGCTTCTGCCTTAATTTTTCGATCGTTGGAAACATTTTTTGCACGTAAAAATCATATAAGTACCTTCGTATCGCTCCCACGGTAAATTGGTCCACATTTATCCTTGTTCCGATGTTAAAACAATTGGCCACATGATCATACACGGGATAACGTTTGTCACAGCACTTTTCTTTTTCCGCATGAAAGAAACAAATCGCACTAACTATCATCTGTATTTCACCATCGAAAAAATTCCGGCGAGGAGCCATTTTCGAATAGATGTTACCGACCGGTGTAAAAATCTAAGACGAACTGGTTAGCTTGGTTAGTCATCTCTCATAGCGACCATAGTTCAAGAAAGGTGGGAGCTAATGTTTACATTCCATTACTCATCGGATATTCCAGCTGAACGCAACACTTCCCGGAAAGGGTGATGACCGCTCCGATTTCTACTCTCAGTTGTATATTTAAAAGTGGCAAATTAAAGAAACCATAAAATAAATACTGGTGGAAAATATTTACTTGGCGTTTAGCTGTTATAATTTTTTAACTAGCTCAATCAACACAAAACAGTTGGCTTGTTGCTTGTAATACAAAATTAATTTTTCATACCACCATAGTTAACTTATTATAATGTATTTGTTTCATGACTAGTTAATTAGAATATATTGTTAGTAAATTTATGTAAATTTCAAACTAAATATTGATATACACAGTTGTTTGCCGTGAGTTAATACCGATGCAATGTCAGTGTGGTGGCCACTGGCCAGATACACATCGGCAACGTCGCAGATTCGCCGCGCCCCCGCCCGGCTGGGAAATATCGTACGCACACCAGGCGGCCCGCTGCCAGTCGCGGGAGAAATTTTTGTTTACAAATATAAATCTGTTTAAAAAACGCCTTTGTTCGCATTATAAATCTATCATATTGGTGTTATTTCTTGTGTCACGACAAACACGATGGTATTTTGAACGAAATTTTTAGCGTCTTATTAACGATGTTAGCATAGGTTTTAAAAATTAACAGCAGCATAAAAACTTTTGTGAGTAAAAATTTTAAAATGCATGGAAATGTTAACAATAAACCTACCAATAAGCCATAAAAATTTCAGAAAGATTGGCTCAGTGGTTTGTTTACAATTAATTTTTAAACTTCAGTGTTAGTGCAGAGTTCCTTAAAAACCGGTACTTTTTAGGATCTTTCAACTATATAAATTTTTCTGGTAAACGGAAAATTTTTAAATTGTTACCACGTAAAATATATTTAAACAAGCTTACATTTAATTTTTGTTTCAACAAAATCGGATAATTAATCTCAGAGATATTTAGGCTCAAACTCGAGTGCACATATTTATTTCCCCGACAGTAAGCTTTTCATACTAAATCTATATTATTTTGTGTTTTTTTTTATGTTCAGGCCCAGACCACACTTCATCCCAGGGACATCCCATAGTAGTTCCATATGTCCTGAGAACCTGAGGACTACCCTGGGATGACCTCGGATGTCCCACGGACAGGGGCGTCATTGGGGGGGGGGGGCAGGGGGGGCATTTGCCCCCTGGATCCTGGTCTAGAGAAAAAAATATGCTGTACTAGCCAATATACAAATATTTTCCCCTGTCAAATCCTAAAAAGCACAGCAGACAAAAATCTGTATATTCTTTTACAGTAATTTGAAACAAAAATTATTATTGTTTTATTGTCTTAGATAGCACATTTTGAGTTTAAATAAATTAGTAGTTTTGTTATTCATTTACTTTTTCTGTTTGGTGCTGTACGCTAAACCATACTTCTAGTTTATATATATACATAAAAATTCAGATTTTTTAGAAGCATTGCTTTGTCATTTACTTTTATGAATTATTCAAACATTAAAATTATCCATGTGTATAAATGTTACGTAATTTATTTTGAACATTGTAGACTACCAATTTAATATAGTTAAATAGAACCTTTTGTACTTTTGTGTCAAATTATTTTATTGGTGATAAAATTTGAATTGCTTTTAAGTTCTTAAATACTTGTATTTTATTTAAAAACCAAAATAAACTGTTATAAACTATAGGCTCTAAACAACCGTATTCATTGCTAAATGTTGTACAAGAAAAATTGGTCATAAATCTAATAACAAACTTAATATTAATACATCATGGATCTGATCACGTTTCTTAGATGACTAACTTACCAACATAAAATTATTGTGTTTCTGTCTGTTGTCAATAATTCTTAGTTTCATTAACTTTCTGCCTAAATTTAAATAAATTTTACTCATAATTTTTTTTTTATTTGAAGTGCTTTTGACAATTAAAATAAGGACCCCCGGACCCCCCTTGTTTGCTGGGGGGTATTCCATACTCCCCGGTGTTTCCCCCCCCCCCCCCAAGCATTTGGTGAAATGACGCCACTGCCCACGGATATGCTGTGAGCTTATCCGTAGCGACTTCCACCATGATCCGTAGGACATCCCCGGGCGGGGACATTACGCATTCCTGCGGATATCCTGGGCTATCCCAGGTTGACCATAGGACTACTATGGGATATCTTGCATATCCTGTCGCAATATCCGTGGGATGTCCTGGGGAGAAAGTGTGCTGTCTGGGAGGAAGCTAAAGCTCAATTATGACATACAAAAGGTCCAATTAATTATTGAGTTTGGATTTTTAAATGACACATTTACATAAGGGGTATAGCATTAGTATATTGACAACGGTCATTCCTGTATAGTATCAGTTAACTACTAACAAAACTGACACATACTTTCTCCGAGTCTTTTTTTCGTAAGAAGGTTGCCACTATTTCGACCGAGGAAAATCCACAGTTAAGGTTAGGTAATTTTTGAGGTTTTGTGATTATTTCTGTTCAGCAAATAAAAAATAAAAACTGAGTAAAGCTTTTAACTAAACTAACCTAACCTAAACTGTGGTTTTTCCTCAGTTAGAAAAGTGGCTGCCCGCAAACAGACCTTTTTCTCCACTTGCTTGTCAACATCAATTATAACGGGAAAGTGGCGGAAGTATAACTATATTTCATGGGAAATTCACAAAAATTTTGATGAATGTAATTTTTACAGAATTTGGGGTTCTAACGTTTTTTAGAGTTAAATAAACCAAACCATAAAATGTTTTTATCGTTTTATCTGGTTTTGTGATGATACAATTTTTCCGTTATTTAATGGATTTTATGGAAAATCACCATTAAAAATCATAATATAATATATACAGTATATATTTATAAGGTTACTTTGCCTTGATCGCCAAGTGAGATGTAAGTCCGAAGAATAGGATGACGCGTTTCTACGTCAAATCGTCATTGTCAAATCATACAAAAGATTTTCTAAAGCATATGGTCGCGTCACAGTCTTTTCGACTCACGTACAAAACACATCACCGGTACAAAAATACATTTAAAGTAGACCTACTAACTCATTCGGGGAAACGGTTGTCACATCACCACGAATTAGTTAGAAGGCCTACTTTAAATGTATTTTTGTACCGGTTATGTGTTTCGTACGGGAAAAGACTGTGACGTGACCATATGGTTTAGACAAGTTTTTGTATGTTAACAATAACGCTTTGACGTCGAAACGCGTCATCCTATTCCTCGGACTTACATGGATCACTTGGCGATCAATGTAATGTAACCTTATGTACATAAATATATTATATCATTAGTGATTCAGAAAAACAACATAAAGAATGAAATTAAAAAGTCAAAATTTCAACAAACGGAGACAAAATGCCAGTATATTTTTCAAATTTCATCACAATCGGACAAAATGTTTAGGCTGGTAGCTCTGTACACATCCACGCTCACCCACACCCACACACACACATTCATCACTTCAAAAACCACTTTTTTGGATTCAGGGAAACTCAATACATATATTTCCACCTAAAATGCAACCTCAAAAAATTTACGAAAACCATACTTCCTCTAAATACTATATATTGTATGAGAAAAAAGTATAAATATAGTACAGTACTAGTAATAATTATACTCTCAACCAATCACTATAGGCCTATAGGAGACACCTCATCTTTATATTAAAGACAGTTTATGATTGACGATTTTTATAAATTATAAACAATAATGCATACCTGTCATCGCTCCAATGTACTGCCACATGAATCTCAATTTCAGGTTATTCGAAGGTAAAGCCATATTTTTTTAATTATTTGTCTGAAACTCAATTAAGTGCATTAATTAAAAGTTTAAGGAAACATAAACAAAATATTATTCCTGTCTACAACAAGAAAATAAAGCAAAACAAATGAGGCAAATTTACAATTCAAAATTGTGATATTTCAGTTATTTTTTGTTCTTTGGACTTGGTGTCGTTTGATATGATATTTTAATTGCTAAATAAAAATGTTCTAAATTTATTTAAAAAAATACTAATTCTTTAGCAATTTTAATATACACAATTAAAATCGCCGTCATTTTTAAATTTATATTGGATTAAAATAGTTTTTTTATCTTTTACCTGAACTGAAAAAAACACCATGTTTTATAATGATCAGTTGAAAAAAAATTCAAGGATAAAAGCGATCTTGGAAAAGTGTTATTCTTGATTTTCTTTTTATTTTGATCCATGGAACCATTTTCTTAAGTTTGGATGTTTACTTAGGTAAACCTTGTACATTCCAGCAAAGACAAGCAAATTAAAAGACTCATGAGAGTTTAAGACCTGCATTTACCTGACCTGTAATCCTAGTTTATAAACAAAGCGTTAGGTAATATTTTTGATTATGGATGGAGATAAACATTTCATTCCATGTTAAAGTTCTGAACAAACATGAACGTAATTAAATTGAGTCAACGCCTACAGCAGAGCGCTCTTGTGTAACTGATTTCTGTCGAATACGACTACTTTTTAACCAAGGTAAACCGAAACGACAACGTATGATTAACTGTAACACCGTTTATGCCATACCTATCAACTATCATAGTAAAAAAAAAATCATGTAGTATAGAATGATTTTAAACTCTGTCAACAGAACACTTTGGTTGGGTTATTTACCTACGATCTGATTTGCATGTATATGAGACGTCTACATTAGAATCTAAGTGAACGGATGTTCCGTCTATCAGAGCTCTATGTGGGCAGAGAGATGATCTGAATTAACATAATAAACCGAAAGGCCGATCGCGGATGTTGCCGTTAAAGGCGGGGACACACTTGTCATACACCCTTCCGGTCCGACTCCGATCATACTGTGGTACGACTGTCGGAGAGAGGAATGGTACATAACTTTGAACACCGGTGTTTACACCTCTCCGACACGTGTCACGCCATACTCCGATTTTGACTCCGATCACGCACCGACACTGCAGTCTATTCGTTTGTTGGATGCAGGACGGGTTGTTTCTTAAAAATCACTTGTATTCTTAAGGTATAAGAATAATCGAGGGTTAGGAACAATGGTTTAAGATAAATATATGCCGATGCTTGATTTTAAATCTGTGCGTGCATACCTTTAATTCGAGACCTCAATCATGAAAATCGGACGGGTAGAAGAGCCAAACGAACTCGAGAGATAAAAACCTAAGTGTTTAATATATAAGATGGACCCTTCCACCTAACTTTCCTTACATGCAGTATGGACCCAAATTATCCGTTTTCTCCTGCCCTCCAGAGATGTCTGACTTAAGTTTTTGAACATGTTTTTCACCTTCTGCACGTAGTTTACAAATCAGACTGGCGAGTGTTGATCGACCCAGAGGAGGAAATCGGAGATGGGTCGGAAGCGTATATGACATGTGTGTTCACCCCATCGAACCATATGGTTCACCCCCTCCAATCCCGCACCGATCCTTCTGGAATCCCGAAAATCGGATCGTAGTAGGATCGGACTTGACAAGCGTGTCCCCGCCTTCGGGTGTTGCCACTGTCGCGGGAGACGATACCGATGTCGCGGAGATCAGACGTACTCCTCACGACCATGACCCGTTCCCGTCATGGTCGGGTATGAGGGGTTATACTTGGTTTCCAGCTTGTACCAAGATGAGTTTTGACGTTGGACTAAGCAACCACATTTTAAATATTTTTTTGTTTTATTTCCAACTTTTAAAACATTGAAATTACAGATTTACCTTGACTTAAAATAGCTATTTATACTGTACAATTGTTTTGTATCATTGCCGTGACAATATTCCAATTTAACTACATACAGTAATGCGCTCAAACATTTCTTTAAGTGAGTCCTCTTTTTAAACTCTTCGAAAATCATTCATTCTTAAGTCGAGCCTTTCAAAATACCTTTCTCATTTTTGTTCCACATTTCCCTCGTTATTTTAAAGAATATTTCTTATAATTTTTTTTTTCTGGAGAATTTCTTTCTTTCTAATCATGCCAACTACATCAGGGTTGAAAATTACATCCCTGACCTTCCAGCCCAAATCTTTGGGTCGCTAGCAGCACGGGTCGCATGTGGCAAGGCACCAGAATGAGAGGCTAGAGTACCATACAGTTCACATGCATGTCCACACACAAAGACATAATTCTATAACAGCTTGTTTTCTCTTAAAAATAAAAAATTGTTATACTGACCAACTCAAAATGAAAAAAATATCATGCAATAATTATGTCCCCCTGTGAACCGGGGGGTAAACATTTTCCCCATTTTGAAGCTGAAAACATAAAATGCCACAATTTATTTCTAAACTATTTTAGAGCTTAAAAAAGAAATAATTTGTATATTAAAGCGTTGTTGTATGCCTAACTGTAACTGGGGAAAATGTAAATTAACTATATATTAAATATATTAAATTATATATTATAAACTATATATTAAATTAACTATATTAACTATAATTCCCATATTATTCTTATAGAGACTAAATAAACTCTTTTAGTTGGCTTGTTTATGGATATTTTTAAATAAAACTTGGCAATATTGTTGGTTTCAAACTAAGATATCAACATTTCATTTAAAAACACACCATTACCTTCTCTGTAGCAGCAAACCTAAGCACTCGTTAAAATTAATGTCATAGGAAATAAATCTGACAGTTTTCAGGTAATTATTTTAGTGGAAATCTAACCAGTAAATGGAGATTCGCTTAATCTGCAGGTTAACTGCGGTGGGTGTATTTTATTTACTACAGTAACAAATTAATTCTGGAAGGGTTTTCAGATGGTTTGTAAAAACTGGTGTTGATTGTAACTTTTAAAAACAAATTAATATTTAATTTGAACACTATAAAATTTCTTTTAATATTACAGATAAATAATAATACTCTGACTTTTATCTTAGCTATGGTAACTAAATTTTATAATATTTGTTGGCTACACTTCTAAGTTGTAAAAATATCTTACAGTATTGGCTTACGATTTCTTGGATAAACTAGGCCAAACAAGTTTAATAAATAACAGATTCTATTTTGAATGATATATTGTTGCATATTATTATGATATCTATAAAGGTACTACTTACAAGGGTTAGTTTTGCTCTCAATGGTACTAGAAAATGCTATCTTGAGAAATGAATAAACACAGCTCTGAGTTACAGCTCTGATGTAAGCTTATCTATAGAAGCTCATAATGTCAGAAGGTCGTGGATCTGTTTTAGACCTGTATAATGGCACTTGATATCAAACCCAATTTGAACAAGAATATTATAAAATCATAGTTTAAGACTCACATTAAAAGTTTTTTTTTAAGCTGCAAAGTTACACACACTTTATTAGTGTTTCGATATACTGTATCTTCTCATCTGAAATCAAACTAAGGTTTATCATTTGCTAATGAACGAAAACATTTTTTTTGTTTTATATAAGTGTTAATGATCCATTAATTTAAAGAAATATCTGTATTCATGCTGCGTGATGTCCTGGGTGACGTAGGCCTATTCATTCGTGCCACGTGAAAGGTTGGTTATTACAATGAATAGTCCAGGTTCGCTCTGTGGTTTCAGTTTTCTACTTCTACAGTTTGCAATAAATATTCAAATGCCTATCTAAGCACTGTTTTATACTGATCAATCAGCATATACATATATTAATTTTACTTTACTGCTATAATCACTGTTTTAAGAGAGGTTTAGTATGTTTTAGTTGTGCAAAAATAAAAGTTAAATTGGTAAAATCCATGTACATGTACACAAATGTATAACACCTAAATAATTTATGTTTACTTGAAAGGACCACAGTAGTAGTTAATTTATGTGGATATTATGTAGGTATGTCAGATAATTTTATCATGAAGTAAGAAATATTTTACTGCATGGTAATACATTTTTTGTGGGACACATTATAGGCCTACTTACATTTTTCATATATCTAAATTCGTATTTTTTCTAGGTTGCATTTTTAGAAGGAGAATATGACCACAGAAAACGTACTACTATAACCTGTGATATGACGTAGAAAATCTGTAATTTGGAGGTGGTCCCCTCTGACTAAGACCTTCAAATGAGCCCACACCGCTCATTCATCACAAACGGATGGTAGATAATGATGCATTCTGAGATATGATGCAAAATTAATTTTTAGTTCTCTATAGCTAGGGTGACAACCTTCACAGAAAGAGGTACTGGCAAATCACATTTTTTCTTCTTTTTAAAAAGGTTGGCAGCCTCTTTTAACCTTTGCATTTGCCCATTCACATAGGCTACGGATCTGTGCATGGAACGTATTTATATTCAACAAAGGGTGAGCCGGGTGAGCCGGTACAGTACAAGGATTGATATGTATATATAGGGCGCACTCAAGTCACGCGCCAAAATTTAGATCGACACAACCCCGCACGTGTAGTCCTATTCCGCCCGAGTTTCAATTCGCCCGTAACCTAATTAGTCTCAGTTCGCCCACGGTTCCAGATTAACCCTTATAATCCTCAGCTCTACCTGCGTCAGGATTCTCATTCCATCCACGGAGGCGAACCCCCGCCTCCAAGGACCTCACCCTCCCCCAAATATGGAAATGCCCTCCCCAAGCGAATACCGGTACCTTTAATAGTATTAATGTAAAGTTGAAACACAAAGATCTCAGCATTAAAATATAAAGTGGTATATGTCCTTATTTATGTAGCCGTTATAAAGATATGTTAAATGTTTATAATCTGGAACATTCGTTTGGGTTGAAAAGCTTCAACAGTAATCTATATTTACGACATAATAGATTAATAAAATTTACTACCCATGTGCTGTTAGTTACTGTATGATTGTCTCCCCATCTAAAGTTCGTTAATAAGCAAGTTAAATTATTTGGATTATAGCGTTTAACAACAAACAGAAACATACGATAACATTGCGATCCATTCAATGATGTATTCAACGATTGAGTTGTTACGGTCAAGTTTATTTTTATAATTTAGGGGATTCAAATAATATACGCTGTTCAAAGAGAGTAAATTAAAATTGATATCCAAATCTTACAGCTACAAGAGTTATCCAACCTTTTTTGACAAATTAATCCATAATTTCAAAACTTTGGGACAGGTATTAGGAGAAACTCCACTGAACAACGTGAGAATGATCTGATGCGGGGTATATACTATGACTGACAGACAACACGTTAAAATAAGTTTATCAACTTTCAATGGTGTTGTTGCTTTCTGCTTTAGCCTATTAAAAGCGGATTGTGGTTGTGTTTTAACCCAGAGTTAGTGGGTCAAACATGGACCACATGAAATTGTTGACATCACCCCACTTTATAGGATTCCCAACGGAGAAAAATTCGTTGGCTTAGGGGATGTCTCAAATCAAAGAGATAAATAAAGAAATTACCCTACTTAAAATATTTAACACAGGTTATCTCAGTAAAGCAACAGTTTTCTTCAATTCTTAATGCTGGAAAAACTTTGTTGCAACATGTTAACTCGAATTGAAACAGGGTGTTTAGCATTTATTAGAAGTTATCAGTTAAAACTTAGAGCAGAAATAATGTACTTGATCCTTGATGACGCAAATAGAGATATTTAAAATTAGTTTCTCACAAGTTTTCAAACAACTCTAAGATAGAAACTAGAATTACCTACTCAAATTTAAACATAACTAGTGGCATGTAGGGACTAGGGACATGTCCCTAAAAAGCTCAAATATAAAACAAATTATTGTTATATTTAAACAAATTAAGAATCAAATTATCTTTCACGCGGCAGCTCTGAAAATTGTAAGTTAATGGTTTTTTAGATCGCTTCAGTGAAAGCAGAATTTATCTACATCTATTAAAAGGCAAGCACGTTTCTTTAAAACCTTTTTTCTCAGCTTGTGTAACATATGTTCTTCTTCCCACTTTTAATTTCTGACAACAGGTGGACAACATTGGAGTTTCATAACAATGTTTGTTTCCCATGTTAATCTTATGGAGAAATACGAAACTTTATAGGGCCCCAGGGCCTCACTCTTTAATTATTCCCCTAAAAAGAAAGTTTCCTGCACAACTTCACGTTAAGCTCTTCCCAATGACACCAAAAACATGTCAATCGTTAAAAAAATTACAACAACATTATTAAGTAGTTTCGGAGCAGTAACTATCACAAAAAACCTGCTTGCGTATTAAATAAGTAATAGATGTTTTCCTCGACGTTATGTTTCATACTATGCGAATATACCTCAGCTGTACTTATTTGTTTGTTGTTTTTTCAATTTATTACCTCAGGTGTGATTATTTGTTAGTATTCCTGTATTCTGTTTTGTTTATTTCAGCTTAACTTAACCAATCAATAAGGACACAATGCCACTTTATATTTTAATGCTGAGATCTTTGTGTTCCGACTTTACATTAATACTATAAAGGAAATTCGCTTGGTTTGTCTAACAAATATTTTAAGCTTCAATAACCGTGTAGTCGGAGGTGGAAGGTGATGGGGTCGGCTGACAACGAACTGCACTCACGGTCAAAGGAATTTACAAGGGTTGGAAGGGTAGCCCGCCTAAGCCATATGGAACTGCACTCACGGTCAAAAATTGGTCTTTCACGGCTGAACGCTTCGCTAGCCCCTTAGTCATCTGTTTATTCCGTCCTCTGTCTTACTTTATCCAATACTTTATTTAATACACGTTTTAGTGTCTGTCCCAATAAATACAACAATAAATAACCTAACCTAACCTAACCTAACCTAACCTTTACAAAAGAAGCTTCGATATAATAAGAATATAGCCTATCATGTTATCGTAAATACTATGCTAGAATTTTCTGTGCACATATATATGTGTATTTTTTACAATGTCAGTAGTAAGTTTATTTGTTGACGTTTAGATTAATTTAATCAAAACTTTTCAATATATTTCAACTTATTGAATAAGTTTTAATCAATTCAATCATGGTGTTGCACAATGTGATATAGGCTAATTAAAAACTGACCGTGAGTGCAGTTCCGGTACCCCCAGAAAGGCTCAAAGTGACAGTGAGTGCAGTTGCGTAGTTGGATTAGGACCAGGGACTGACCGTGAGTGCAGTTCCAGCCCTCCCATGGGGTCATAGTTGGGGGAGGGTGGGTACCTAGGAGGCGGAGCTTCACCTCCGTGGATGGAATGAGACTCCTGACACAGGTACACCTGAGGATTATAAGGGATAATCTGGGACCGTGGGCGAATTGAGACTAATTAGGGAAATGGTGACAAATAAAATAACGTCTAACTCTAACTTGTCATCATACAATACCTTCACAGTAGTGATTTTTGTATCCTATGCACATTACATAGTAAACAAATCTATTTGTTCATTATTTAATTGGTCGATAATTTCAAAAGGAAGTCCTCTTCTGTAGGTCTTCCTCCTACTTTTTGGGACTTCCGTTGGGTTTAGCCACACATAAGCGTCTGATTGCATCGATTTCGAAATTTTCAAAAATGAAAAAAGCACATTTGGTGCGACAAAGAATTATTGTCATTGCTACACCGAGAGTGGAATATCTCGCACGCGTTGGTGTTTTGACACAAGTCCGCTATTCGAGCAGCCTAGACGAAAGGGAGGAAAGAGATCTATGTATTCCCATATCTAAATACGTTTATGTTAATAATTACAGAAGTTAGATATCTTTATGATTGCTAGCTGGCGACGAGTTTTTTTTTACAAATTCAGCCTTTAGATAATGATGGCATATTGTAGTAAAATAGAATAGAATACGTACCATTGAGTTTCACTTTTTAGAATCCCGAGTGGTCGGTAATCAAAATGCCCCTTTAAGACATTAACAGCACCTCTATTACTATAAGCTTAAAACATTATAGCTTAAGTTTTCCTACTTAACCTATTGAATCAAAACTAGGCTAAATATTATAAAACAATAACTAAAAACTTATCGTACACCTCTAAAATTGAATATCTAGTAACAGACAATGTTAACAGTTAGCCTTCAAAGCAGCAACTGAGCAATAGTCCACAGTAACTGAGAAATAATATTAATGGTTTAGTTTACCTCTGTCAATATGGTCCTTGCGTAGTTTGTCACTACTGCAGTTTCGTGCTCGTGGAGCACATCATCAGGTGAAGGTCACAAAAAGTTAAAACATTTTCCTTACGTGAAGGTCGTCAATTAACACACCGAAAAACACATAACACACGAACGGTACGAAAAAACATTTAACTTGGCCAATACATTAATATAGTCATGACTTGCCTTCTACCGGCGCCGGACCCCGTGTGTAACGTCTTTAATGTATTGGCCAAGTTAAATGTTTTTTCGTACCGTTCGTGTGTTATGTGTTTTTTCGGTGTGTTAATTGACGACCTTCACGTAAGGAAAATGTTTTAACTTTTTGTGACCTTCACCTGATGATGTGCTCCACGAGCACGAAACTGCAGTAGTGACAAACTACGCAAGGACCATATTGACAGAGGTAAACTAAACCATTATTATTGTTGCTGTATGGTCCAGAGGCTACCCATCAAGAAATAATATGTTGACACATAAAAGTGTAATTCCCCGGTCATTAGTCCTAAGTGTGATTAGACTGGTCATCGGGTGCAAAGTACGAATTCTAAAACTCTCAATAGAGCGCAGAGGTATGGTAGTCCTCGGTTGCTAAAAATAATTACGGCACATTGTTCACTAATTGGTGATTTCATGATTCCTCTATTAAACTCTAATATAGTAGCCTATTTAGAGGATAGGAATGTAGCAGCAATTTAAACTTTAAGTTCCATACAGTAGATCAACAACTATTATTATCAATGGTAAGAGTGAAAATGTGAATCCATTGAAACTGTGGAACAAGTTACTTAAAGTGCCACTAATGGGCTCTGTTACCAATTATTACAGTATATTCGTAAGTGCATCCACACCACTTGTATATCGTACTAGATATCATAGTACTGTAATATAGCGAGTATAGCGGCTAGTATCTGATAATAAGTAAGCGATTGAGTATTTTATTCCATTCAAGTACTCTAAGGTTCGCCAATGTAATGTTGTGTAGGAGAATGACACGGTAGAAAACCATTGAGGAGGAACCCGGAAGATTCAGGTACCTCTGACGGGTCATGTGCGGAGTTCAGCGTAGTTGATGGGGATTTTAAGGATTACGGGCTTAACTGTGCGTAGCTCCGATGTGCATCTATATTCAAGGGTTTGCTATGACCCCATTGGAGACATTGATAATGTGTTTTCGATCTCGCCGTGACCTCAGGAGTGTTGTTCACGATTCGACTGTGGCCATACGGGAAATGTTTAGACTTAACCGCCATCGTGGAAGACATTCACGATTTTTCCATGACTGCGGAAGATGTTCGTAATTTCGTCATGACTAGGGAAAGATTATCACGATTTCGCCGTTGAAGAAAATATTCTTGACAGCCGAGACTCGAGAGCCAAAATGTAATCGCAAAAGAGGTAATGTAATTTAATATATTCACAGCACCCATTTAATTAAATGCCAATCAATAAAATAAAAAAAATCATCAAAATAATTATTTAAATAAACAATGGGAATGCTGGATCGCCTCAAATTCTCAGTAAAATTTCTCAAAGCAAAAAATCGTTGGCAAACAAATAAAAACTTTTATACTGCCTCGGTGACCGACAAAGTTGGAATAGATTGCCTCACATATAATAATACAATTTTTATTTTTTACATGAAAATAAACTAACATGGCAGCGGGTTGCCAATAAGTAGTGTGTCGTCCAGTCACTTGGTGAGTATATAGGTCTGCCCACCAGATAGTTTTACAGGGCGTCTTTGAAGGCCCAAATATCCTGCTCGCGCACTCTAACCGGGAGCGTGTTATAGAGCTTAGTAGTGTAGTAAGGGTAGTCCTTTTGAGTCCAGGCTAGTTGGCATCTAGGTAGGTCAAGAGGAGATGGCCATGTCATGTTTGATAGGTTATGCTGGTTCTCACGTCGAGCAAGTTTTGCTAAATTTACTAAAAGTAGAAACATGCTATTTAATACGTACTGGTTGTTTATGGTCAGAACCTTTAGGTCTTTAAAGATAGGCCTACAGTGGTCATGGTGCCCGGCGGACGTAATCACCCTTAAAGCCATCTTCTGAAGAAGCAAGATGTCGTGCACTGGAGGTGCATGGTCCCAGAGTGCGATGCCATAGCTTTACGAGGCTTTGAAAAAGAGCACGGTACACTGTGACTAAGTATGGTTTAGAGATAACCAACACAAGTTTCCTTAGGAGACAGGCCACTCTGGCAAGCTCGACACATACACCTGGCTAATGTGGTGTTTCCAACATAACCTGGATTCAATCCAGAAGCCGAGGAGTTTAACCAGCTTCCTCACACAGATGGTTTGGTTTGAGTGTGCAAAGCAGTGCTTGAGTCTTCTCGTCATTTATTTTTAGCAAATTCTGGTTGAACCAATCCTTTGCTCTAGCAAGAAGGCATTCTGCACCAGTGCGTAGTTGGTTTAGGTCCCTGCCTCTCGTGATCAGAGTGGTGTCGTCTGCAAAGAGTAAGGTTTGATTGTTTAAAGATAAATAATTTATGACGATAGTAAAGAGGAGGGGGCCAAGAAACAAGCCTTGGGGGACTCCCAGATGTTGCACCGCCGATAGAGACGACATGCTTACGACCTTCAAGATAGGAGGTAATTGTCTGCAGGACCACACCGTTACCCCGTACTTCCTGAGATTGTTCATAATGATGTCATGGGTATTGGGTAACCAAGTCGAAACCAAGGGTGCGCTCTACCCGTCTGGCGCGCGCAAATGTAAGGGTTTTAGTTCTTCCTATTTGTAGTCCCAATTGTGAACCGATTAAAAAGATCTTGGTGTCATATTTTTCGTTAAATGTTATTGTAGTTTTCCCGTTTTTTTAAATTTTGAAACTTAAAAAAAAAATTGGGCTCAAAGGTTGGTAAAAAATGTTCAAATACGCGTTTTTTTATCATAAGTTTTAATGCATTAAAATAGTTTTAAAAGAAAAAAGAAAAACGGGAAAAGTGCAATAGGTTCTTAAAAACAAGAACCTGCAGTCAGTTTACTAAAAAGTTGAAGGATAACGATTTAATCAAGTATACTCGAAAGGCTTGCAAGCGCTCTTCATGGCGCTGTTCAATGCAATGGTATAGGGACATCGGCGTTCAGCAGCTTCGTATTGAGAAATCCGAGCTGAGGTAGAGCGCACCCTTATTTGACTCAAAATACTCAATCAGTTGTACCTTCATTACAGACTCCATTACTTTGGAGAGAGCAGACAGTATAGCAATATAGGTCTGTAATTAGACAGCTGTTAGGGGTATCACCTTTTTTGAAGACAGGGGTGGACAGTCAGGGAAACAGCTGTTTCTCAAACAGAGGTTGATAAATATCCGTGATAGGATCCACGATGGTGTTAATGGTTGGATGGATGGTGTTGATGGTGCCTTTAGAACTAAGCAGGAGACACCAAAACACCATAAATAATAATAAAGTTAGGGCTCATCTTTTCCAATAATTTACTATGACGACAGATGAGACATCTAGGAGGGAGGCCGCCAGGTCAGTCTGTAAAACAGACAGGTTGACTACACCATTGGCAGCGATTTGGGAGAAATAATTGTTGAAACCATCAGGGGCTGTTACAGTCTTAGGTCTAGGAGACCGGTGAGACTTTACAATGTCCATCTAATGCCGCTTTGCAGGTGTTGGACGCCTTCTTTATTTTAAACACATTGAAGCTTTTTTTGCTTCATTTACTTTAGAGCGATAAAGTATTTTAGTTTGGACGTACAAGGCATGGAGTCTTTCTTTCCGTTCAGGAACACAGTATACGTCTTATAGAAATCCTGTAAAAGATACAGTTATAAGAACGCATTTTGGCCAGTTCCTGGGTGTACCAGGATTTATCAAGTTAGGATTTGATAAATTGCAAGTTAAACCAAATATAAAGTTAAACCTAAATTAATTAAACCAAACCGCAAATGACATTAATGCCTATTTTTGCATTTAGTTCATCCTAATATGTTTACAAATTTCAAAATAAAATACTATTCATAAGGAAGGAGATGGAGTGGAAGAGTATAAAATCCTTCTTAGCGAATTTCCCTTCACGGAAGTAGCTATTACCGTAGGAGGCACGGTAAGATTTAGGTCTGGGACTGATTTACTTTTTCATTTTGTTATCCCTAGAGGCCAAAAACACTATTCGTGCAAATTCTTTTATATGTTTCACAAAATTTCTCAATTTCTTTCCAAACCATTTTTTTAGAGCTTAAAAACACAATTAAATAATTTAGGTGAATTGAAGTGTTTTGTACAATTATTGGTTACAGCGAAATAAAATGTAAATTTATAACTCCCATGTTATTCTTATGGAGAATAAGTAAACTGCTGTAGTTTGCTCGTTTATTGATATAATTTGCTAAAACTTGCCAAATGTATTTATTTATTTTACACTAAGCTGTTATATTTTACTAAAAAAAACGTTTTTCCCCTTCTTGCAGCAGCAAACCTAGGTACTCCTTCAAACCTAATGTAATTTAAATATTTAAATTGAGAATCAATTTAGGCAGATGGAAATACGCATAGACGGCAGTTTTGCTGCGTCGGGGGTATTGTTATATTCTTTATAGCACGGACGCCTTTAAAGGTGGCCATGTTTATAGTGTATCATGTACTGTATTTCTTTAATATTTTATTAACGTTTGTTGGCTACAGTGACATGGCAACAAACTAAAAAAACAGCTGTTTGAGCTGCCAGCTGCACCTGCAATAATTACACTTCACTCACACACACACTAGCACAATCTCATCACCAAGGCCTCTAAGGTTGTTTTTATTTGAAAGCCAATATAAAACCTCCGTTCAATATGGTTAGTCTTTCTAAAATCGGGGAAGGGTGCGAGACGGTGTCTGTAGTATATTTAAGTGAAATGTATATTAGTTGATAATTTATATTTAATTTTGGTATAGTAAATATTTTAAGTCATGGGTAATAACCATAGCCGTGATGGATCTCCCAAGCATGGAATTTCGCGCAACAATTCTGGAGTTGACCTACACGACAAAGTACCATCTCAGCTCCTCCCCATCGATAAATTATCAAAGGTATGTGTTTGTTTTTTATTGTCATCGGTTTAAAACACATTTACTGGTTTGTTTGTGGATTAAAGAATATTTAACTTAAGAATTCAGGCCTGAGAACAGTTTAGATCAAGGCCAGTTACAACAAATGATGAGCTGGTCTTGGGCTTAAAAGCGCTCACCTCTTTCTTAAACTACAGGCTAAAGAATTGTACCTTATTAGTGATCATTGTTTTAAAGTGAATGAATAACCTTGACAACTACCCATTAATAATTCTTATCAAGTAACAAACAAATGGAAATACAATTGAACAGTTTGTCAACTAAGTTAGGCTATATCAATCAGTAACTTGCAACTTAGTTGCAAAGTCGGAATTAGCTATGCTATGTGATACCCATTCATACTGATTTAACTTAATTGTAGATGAACACAGAAAATTCAAACTCTCCACAGATAATTCCAAAGGGGCTTTTCACTCCAAGCTCTTTCACATTCAGGTGAACTCCTCATGAGTATCACAACAAACATGATCGTGATGGTATTCAACACTCGATCTACGCTTCACTGTCTATCGGTAAGAGGGACAACGCCATGGACCGCACAGCCATTTATCAAGCCGATTATTGTATACTACAGTAGGCCTATCGGTACCGGTACCTTTAACTTAATGGTACCGGTAAAGTCTTTGTGTGGTTGTTATAAACTTGACCTGACCCTCGGGTTGGAATACATACAACCTTCAGCCGATGTTCACGAGTTATTATGCTCACATGCATAGGGTATCCTAAGCGGTATTAGATAATGCCGTTGTTAAAATACCCTATAGGCCTAAGTTATCTCCAAAATCGATTGCTGTGCGGAACCTAAGTTACTGACTTTTGTCTTGGAATCGACTAACTCCAGAATTTTCTAACCTGTGCTAAATCCTGGTAGTGCGGACCTGCCTAACTCAGTCCCCTCATAGAACTTGTACTGAATAGAAGCCTTGTGCGCTGTTCAATGGGATGCAAGTACAAAGACTGTTGACTCAAAAGTATTCTAGGTGGACCTATGTTGGTATTCATCACATAATATCGTATTTCTCGAACTAACTATTGATACAACCAATAAGTTATACCTATTAAAAATAACAGTAGGCCTAGATATAGAGGTGCGTTTGTTATTGTTATAGAGCCTGTGCTTCATCAGTGGGTGGTAATGTGTTGGATAGGCTACTGATTTAAATACTGGTAACTTATTAACAACCCAAATATGGAAATGGCTGCCATTTTCAATTGGTAGAATTTCAAATATCTGATACTTTGTACAAAGGTTGACCCTATCCGTCAATACTTGTGTCCTAAGTCTGATGTCAATTGATTAAGGGGTTCAAAAGTTATGGATACATTTGTGAAAATCTCAGAACTGACAGATAGACAGATACCCCCGCCGCAGCAAACCTGCAGACTAAGCGAATTTCCACTAGCCTGATTGGATTTACTAAAATGCCTCTTAAAATATCACATTATTCCCTATTTAAATAGAATTATGTAGTTACGGTAGTTTAACGAGTAGGGACTTAGATTTGCTACAACAGGGAGGGTAAAAAAGTGTTTTTTTTTTTATGTTAGGCCTAACAGTTTTTTTAAGAAATAAATATATTTTCCAAATTCGATCAAAATATGTTCATTAACAAGCAAACTAAAATACAACAGTTCACTTATTCGAGCCATAAGAATAACATGGGAATTACAAAAAAAAATTTTTGGAAATGTCCGTAACCATTATGCGCACAATAACGCTTCAATATACTAAATTATTTGTTTGATTAAGCTTTACAAAATAAAATTTTGAATTTTTGTGTTTTAGGGTCAAAAATTTGAAAAACCTATTTTTACACCATAAAACCCCCCATAAACCCCCGTTCTCATGGTTTGATTATGCTGGTTCGCAAACTTGTTCGAATAAATATAAGTTTACATGTTTGTACCAAAATTTCATCAAAATCGGATAATTTTTGCTCGAGTTATGGCGCTGCACAAGTGTTGTTTTAGATAAAACATTATAAGTTTATCTGTAGGCCTACATAGGCCATTACAAAATTTGAACTACAAAATTACTTTTTTCACCTCTAGAGCCATTAAAACAAACAAATAGTCCCAGCTCTGTATATTTTTGCTGCCACCTAACTTACCAAAATAATTTTCTTCATAGGGAAGACATTTTCTAAACTGTGAATGCATATAGTTATGTGTTAGAAAAAAAAGTATGGCGAGGGATGTGTTTAGAGTTAAAATCAGATATCTCGTGGACGTCGACATTCTACAGGAGTCATAAGATCTTCATTTCGTCACCCCGCAGCTGTCAACATACAACAAAATACACCAAAAAAATCACAAAATTTGAGCCTGGAAATGCGCTGATCCGGGTAATTAATGTGAAAGGGCCTTCTGGCTAGCCGCATCTATGATAAAAGAGAGTCTATCTCTCTGGGTTGTGGTTTTATGGTTTAAAATAAAGAGAAAGTCAAGAATGACAATGTTTCTCAATTGCTTTGTTAACCAGTTATCTGTCACTTTATTTTTCTATCTACATTTATGTATCCGTTAGGACGATAGCTCGAGTAAAAGCTAACCAAATGAATGAAAATTGATAAAAACATGTTAACCTACATTTATTTGATTGGGTTTGCAAACCAGCATAGGTAATTGGACTGTAGGAATGAGTTTTAAAGGGTATAAATTCCCAACCCACTTTGACCCATTTTGTTTTCTTGTTTTGTTGTGTTTTTGTTTTTGTTTTGTTTTGAGGATCATCCCTTATTGACCCCCAAAACATAAAATGTTTGAATTTCTTTCAAAACCATTTTGTAGATGAAAAAAAAACTCAATTTACCATGCCTTATGTTATTCTTATGCAGCTTGCGTAGTTGTTTGTTTGGATACATTTTTATCAAATTTTTCATATTTATTTATTTTATACTAAGCTATTAACATTTCACTACGAATAATCTTTATTACAATCCCATTGCAGAAAACCTAGGTACTCATTAAACTTAGTGTTATTTAAATGGGCAATAAATCCAAAGTATGTTTAAAGGAAACAATATTTTATTGAAAATCAAATCAGGCAAATTTCATTCTTTCATGAGCGAGCTTAGTCTGCTGGTTTGCTACGGTGGAGGTAGGGCCTACATATTATGCGTTTAAGTGTTGATTCTTTTGCGTTTTGACTGTTTGGATGAAAAACTTGTTGAACTAGAAACTGTTATTTATCGCAGGTTTTCCACAATGGGGTCTTATTATGCATGCTAAAGAATTTGTTTCAACGTTGTTAAATTTGTTTTTGAATCCAGGCCAGGCAAACTAGCTGTTATAGACAAAACCCTATAGGTTCTTAAAGATTTACTTTTAACTACTTATCAGGACTAGGCAATAGTATGGATAGCCCCTCTTAACTTCTTAACCCTCCAAGTGTCCATAGTTTAGGCCTTAATGTCCACCTATTTTTGGCGCATTTGCAAGGTTTTATTAAAACGGATCTGAGAAGCTTAAAACAATGTTAATTCTAATGTTCTATATACCATTTTGTTTGGAAAATCATGGGCTTCAATATTATATATAAAACATAAGGAACATTTAAAAAAAAAAAAAAATTTTTAGGTACAAAAAATATAATTTCGAAAATAAAAAAAAAAAAAAAAAGTTCGCGCTCAATGAAATTGTATAAATTTTAGGCCTATAAATTTGAAAATAGCCACTTTGTTCTAAATTTTATGAGGATTACAAATATATAATAATATAAGGAAGTAGATTTGCAAATAAATAAGTTATGGGCAAAAAACTGATTTCAGTACATAGCGTTTAGCTAAGAATGCATAGCCTAACCATAGCTAGGAATCTGGCTGATAATTTATATCAATATCACTACCTACTTCTTCAGGATCATCAACCAGCACTTCAAAACCACTTAAATCTTCTTATAATGCACCACGTATATCACTACTTTTGATTTTTAACACTAAAACAATGATAAACGTAATAAAACACATCAGTCATCGGTCCGGGGGAACCTAGCTGTTTACAAATACACGCACGTCAGCTGTCTGCTACAATATTTTCGGAACTAAAATGAATAGCGCTTAGAGACAGACCTCTGGAGAAAGCTTAGAATATTACGGAAAGAACGATACCTAACTCGATCCAGTTCAATCCGATTCAGTCAGTCATAGAGCCTTCGCCGTAAACGATGTCTGCGTGTCGAAAAATCGACAAGTAACACTACACAAAGTGTGCTGCTTGTCGAATTTTCGTCAAGTAACACTGGGAGGGTTAATGTGGTGCACCAGGCAAACTAAACCCATGTAAATGTATACTCGACCATCATGTCGTACGAGGTTGATATAGAGAGACCTCTAGATGTCGCTAATATTACTCTTTTGTAAAGGTAAAAAATTAGGTGTCATTGACAAGTTTAGGGCTTTAACATTTTTAAGCTCCATCTAAATTACACCATTGTGTGAGGCCCTGAGAAAAATTGTCTTGCAGTACACTCCTGATTAACTGGAGGTTATTTGGACTGAGACTTCCTAGGCTACCGAGATCCTTGGATAACATGGAGGCCGCTTCGATTTTGAGGTTAGGGGTTACGGTACCACATTATGAATGAAGTAAAGTATTTTTTTACATAAAAATATGTTTTAACAATATAAAGGTGGTGTTATTCAAGAAAACAATCAAACAAACGCGCACAACACTCATAAAATCATCTTGAAAAACCTTAAATAACCCTTAAACGTTAATTATAAAATTGTTATAAATCAACTCATTACAGTATTAAAAGAACACATTGAGATGGATCTTTCTATTTCCAAAAAGTATCAAATTAGTGTATCCTTTTGAGTTTAACCCGAGCTATACTTTACTTGACACCATCAAGTCAACATCAAGACTGACAAAAGGCGATGTGGGGCGGTAATGCCCGAGCGGAATTGCCTCTGCTATTGACACTTTCTGCACATTGCTCGTCTAGCTTACATCATCCAGGCTGCCAACTTAGCCTACTGTGTAATTTTATTTTCCAGGTTATTGTGGATCATTTGTAGGTTAAAATAATATAATGATTATTTCAAGTAAGTTAGTTTAATCAAATAAAAATTAATTCATATTTTTACTTCAGGCTACTTTAATTAGAATTGTTAGTTAAATAACCTACCGGTAGTTATTGAACGTTTTCGGAAAACTAAAATATATATTAGGCTCTAAACCACCTTAACCCTAGGGCAAGGATAACCGGGGTTTGGATAGTCGAGAGTGTACAGTACCAACATTACAAGTGCACTAGTTTTCTTGGTGTGACCCATTCAAAAGTTAAGAGAGGGGAATCCATACTATAGCCTAAACATGTAGCCTATATTATATTGAATAGGTTTCACTCTTTTGTCAACATTCATCAATTAAGTAGTTAATACTGTTTTGTTTTCAGTTACTTACTCAAAAGACATTGGAAGAAGACTCAATTGAAAATGGAGTGTCTGTTGGAACTTTTGTGGTAAGTGATTTTATACCTGCTAGGAAATGCTCACTTCACTGTGCTCCTTGGAGTAAGACTTCTACTCCATTACCGTTAAGCTTAGGTAAATTACAAAGTCCCCAAGAACCTTTTATAGGTTCTACTTCAAAGTTGCTATTATTTCTAAGCACAATTTGTTTTGTAAATATTCAGTGGCCTAACTCTCGTTTAGACCCCCCAGGTCTAGAACCTTGGCGGAACTAAGACAGTCAATCATTAAAATCAATAAAATATATACGGTATCAGCAACCTGACACATAGTTTTCGCATTATCTTTTTTTTTACAAAAAAAAGAGGTTGGTGGCCTCTTTTAACCTTGCATTTGCCCGTCCACATAGACGACAGATCTGTGCGTGGAACGTATCCAGCAAAGCAAGTGGTGAGCCGGTACAGTACAAAGGTGAACTGTACTGATAAAAGTTAGTGGCAGTGACCAGGATCCGAACCCACGACACTACTGCCTTGGGTCCGCGACGCTACCGACTGAGCCACCGACTCACCTAAACAAGAACAATTATCACGGGTTAGCGGTGGGAGGGGAAAATCATAAAAGTTGCAATTAGGCTACTTTACAAACGTAAGTTGTACCGTACAGCAAGGGGGGTTGTACAATTTTGTTTGATGAAATGACTAATATTCTAAATTTTATTCAAAATGAAAACTTGTGTTATTTGATTTTTCAGTTATTTAATGTCTTTTTATGGAAAAATCCCGATCAAAAATCAGAATTTCAAAGAAACAAAAAACTCCATGGATTAGTTTTTCCTTTTTATGCGGATACCAAATTTCATCAAAATCAGGTAACAGGCATAGTCTGTAGTTTTGTTCACGTCCACACACAGATATCACTAGGCCAACCACCTTTTTGGTTTCAGGGGGGCCCAAAACTGATTCATTAAAAAAAAAAAAAAGCACTATGTTGTCTCTGATGTAGGGGTAATCCTTATGGAAAATAAATGAATTTGTGCTTGGCTATAAATTTGACACATTTGATTGTTTTATAAGGCTTTTAAAATTTGACTAATAAATCGTTTCAGATTTTTTCTGTTATTTGTATCAAACTTCAGTAATGATCGTTTCAATTTTATTTTCCATGTGTTTGTATTATTGCTTGTTTTAAAAATGTTTGGCAAGTTTTTTAACTTTATTGTAGGTTTAAAAATTTTACTAAAACAACTATTTTTGTACAAGCAGCTTACACTAGAACACATTTCGCCAATGGGTTTTGATCTTAATATGAGATTGGGTACTTTTATCATGAACCAGTTTGAATTAAAACTCAATCTAGCCTAGAAACTAGAAATTCACTTAGGCTACAGGTTTGCTGGAACGAGGTGGTTGTTTCACCATCTTCCTAGCTTGGCTTAGTACCGTACATTTAAGTTGGAGTACTTTTGTTTGTTCCTCAAGGTACTGTAGTTTATTTATTTACCACAAACCAAATATTTTACAATGTGGCAGCATGTAATCTGTATGAATGATAGTCTATCTTCAGCATTAAGTAGCCAGCACTGGGTGACTTGAGCTGAGCTTACATCAGCTTGGTTTAGCCTGTATAATTGGGAAACTTGTCAATTATTTTCAAAACTTAACTCCCAAAGTGGTTCTTTACAGTTGGTTTATCCTGGGATCCTAAAAGAAATTTGCTGATTCATGTAACTTTTCAACTGGCTAACCAGGGGTAGAGTTAGACACTGTGTAACCAAACACTGTACCTCGTAACGTTTTAGTGTTTTTTAGTATTTTTTTATAATTTCTTAATAAATTTTAGATCAGGGGCAACCTACTCCTTAATCCAGTAGAAAATCTCATCTTTTTTTAGATTACGTTACACAGATTTTTTTTTTTACTATCACTGAAGAAATCTACGGCGTTTTATGTTGAATTCCAATTAGTTGTCATTTCTTGCTTTTTTGCTATATAATAATAAAATACCCCCGCCGCAGCATACCTGCAGACCAAGCGAATTTCCATTTGCCTGATTTGATGTTAAATTAAATCTATTTAAGTTGAATAACATCTATTTAGGTTTAACGAGTATCTAGGTTTGCTGCTACAGGGAGGTTAATAAAGTGTGTTTTTTAGTAAAATATTAGTAGCTTAGTATAAAATAAATAGATTTGCCAGGTTTGATCCAAATATATCCATAATCAAGCAAACTACAACAGTTTACTTATTCTCCATAAAAATAACATGGGATTTTTTAATTTACAATTTTTAGTAGCCTGAAGCCAAACCCAAAATCCACTCTACGATAAAAGAGAAAAATTAGTCAACATGAGCACACTTGAATGTTATCAACATGAAACACACAGCAGCAGCACAATGTGTGGGTGGTTTTTATCTCTAGTAGACTGTTGGTCAGCATGTTGGTCACGTCCAGGTGATATTTTCTACTAGACTTCTAGGAATCTGTTTTGCCCTTATTGAAAGACAGCTACATACCTCTGATCAATTACTGCCCCCTACATCAATACCAGTCTAGATATAGAATAAAGTCAATATTATCCTATTTTAGGGTGATATTTCTCAACATTGTTTATCTAGAATATTGTTATATATTTACTTTTGAACTATTGGACTATTATACTTTGTTCAATGTAGCCTACTCATTACAGTTAGATTTTTTTTGTAAATATTGTAAGCAAGTGTGTGGTTGTTTGTATCAACGCATTGAATCAAAGTTTGCATTGAACAAGTATCGTATATATAGACTACTGGTTAGAGTACAAACTTTACTTTACATAAACTTATAATAGGTAGTTAACTTATGTACATTAACATGACCTGTCTAGCTTTTGTGTTTACAAGTTATCAGACTTATATAAATGTAATGGTAAACTTTATAATTTTTATAAGTTCAGCAACTATTGGGAAAAACTATTTTTATTATTGCATTTTTGTTTTAATGATGCCTAAGGTATTGATTACTGTAGAGCTTAATGGAAGGCTGTGGCATTTTTAACGTCCTCTTCCAAGAAGGAACATTTAAAAAATTGATTTATATTAGTGTTATTTTAATGAGAATACCCAATGAGAGAGCCTTGACTGGGAGATTTTTCGTGAAATTATACCCGGACCCTGCCATACCCCCTATCATAACAATATTTACATGAGTATATTTACCCTACTATACGTTTTTCTTTTCTTATTTTTTTGGTAAAAATCTGAGAAATTTGTTTAAAGTCAGAAAATTGACCTCGAGTCAACCTATTACCACCACGATAACATTGTGACCCCAGAACAAGTCTGCGAAGATCAAGCACACTTGATTGAAAGAGCCATGCTTTTGCCGCAATCGCTTATGTCGACAATAACATTACCCCGCGGGTGACAATGACGATGTCTCCACGACCGCAGGAGATGTTTAATATTATGCTGTGATTGCGGAAGACGATAATGATGTCCACACGACCGCGGGGCCGTTCAGGATTTTGCTGTGATAGTGGAAGACGATATTAATGTTTCCGTGACTGTGCAAGATATTCAAGATTTTGACGCTATCTCAGAAGACGATGATGACATTACTTTTTCTGCGGGAGATATTTAGGATATTGCTGCGATTTCGGAAAGGAGATATTAGGAATTTGGCCGTGATCGATGGAGATGGTGATGATGCACGACCGCACAAGATGTCAAGATGGTTTGGTGGCAATCACAGTAGACAATGATAATGTTTCCGTGACCTATGAAGACATTAAGGATTTTGCCGTGATCGTGGAAGACTGACGATGACGCCTCAATGCCTTGAGATACCGTGCCAAGCTCAAGTGCAAACTTAGTTGGAAATACCTGTGATAATGTTTTTAAAGAATATTTGGGGGCTCAGTAAATAAACTTTGGTGGAGGGGGGGGGGGGGCTTACGGGTTCTCATCGCCGCCACTGCATATGTTTAAATTGAATTATTAAGAAAATTATGTTTATTTATCTCTTAGTCTAAATAACAAATATCCTCAATCAAACCTACTAAACTACTCTACTTTTTATTTAATTTTGTGTATTTGACTAAAAATGTATTCCAACTGGGATATATAGTAGGCCTATAGGCCTACCCTAAAAACCTGTGGCAGGACTTTGACTAAGTAATTTTAAAAAACTTCCTTTTAGCATTTAGTATCAGTTTAAAAATACGAACAGTGATAAATCCTATATGATTTTAAATTAAAAGACTAAAATAAATTGGCAATTGGTCATTTGAAGCTCTCAGACACCTTAATCAGAGCATTAATTATTCACAGCATTGTTGTGGACTATACGAAATACAAAGAGTTGCTCTCAGCGACGCTGCGACGCTTACACTGAAACTGATAACTATATCATTCCCGTGAGTGGTGTTGTAGCACTAAGAGGGTTTAAAAGCAATTTGGATGACTCTAAATTAGTAGATGAAATATTAATGATAATCAAGCCAAGAAATGTCAGGATAACCCTCACCGAGGATCCATATTTGGTTTGTATATTTTGATTATAGTTGCACAAAAACAAAACAACATACCTGGGTTCAGCCCAAGGAAACTCATATATAAAATAACAGCCAACAGACTTCTAAAAAACTTAAGATTCTTAATGAATAGCCCTCATTGATGAGCTTTTAATGGGGTGTCCTGATACAACAGTATATTTTCTTTCATGATAAAAAACACATTAATCTTGAAACTAAAAAATATAATTTTTTACTTATATTTTTTAGTTGTTTAGATTGTTTCATGTTTACTTTTAAATACAATGAATCTACAATGGAGGTCATGGATGTTTTTATGATTAGTTAAAAAAAATAAGCGTAAAAATACCCCATAACTTTTACAAGTTTACATTATACTGTGTATATGTAATCATAAATGAATATTGTGTGAATATAAATATTTTTTACAAATTACAATGGATTAAGATGACAAAGATCTACATTGGGATTGGGTTGGTCAGTAGCGTGTAGGAAGGAGATATGATTGAAAAGTGTCAGTGATATTTGCACATGAGTTACAAACAATTTGTCTGTTCGTTAGCGATATCTGTTAAATACAACCCTTTAGCACAAACACTCCAACAGCTTTAATAATGTGTTGTGTTTGCTCCGTCATTTATAAGAATTCAGTAAATTATTTATGTCACACATGAAACATTGGTTCTTTCTCCGTGTAATGGCATTTCGTACCACAGTTCTAGCAATATGAGCTATGTTAAGCTAATGAGCTTGAGTAAAAGTAAGCTCGTAGCTGAAGTAAGCTATTACTAACAAGTTGCAGCATCAGTAGGCCTACTGAGCTTGTGGAATTAGAAAATGTTTTCTGTAACAACTAATAATAACAAGTATAGAGGATGAAAATCTGTGTTAAAGCTAGCCAAAATTCTAAATCACCTGGTTGACGATATTAATACAATTGTTGTGGCGAGTGAAGTGATTAAACACTTGGAGTTACTCATTAGCCACTTTAGCAATTTCACTTGATTGGCTGTGAGAGGGATTGTTTACACATGTTCCTTTAACCAAAGAATATTTTACTTGTTATAAACATTCTGGTCAGTGAAATAAGCTCTTGTAGAAGATTGATATAATAAATGATTGTTAATTTATTTAGCCAATTAAAACCCTTATATAATGCTGCAGCTGATTCTAAAATGTTGGTAAAACAAACCTGCAGAAAACCCCAAATTTCCATTTGCCTGGTTGGATTTTTACAGAAATATTCCTCTGAACAAGTCAGATTTATTCCCTATTTAAGTAAAATTAGGTGTAACGAGTTCTAATACAGCTGCTCCAGGAAAGGGAAAAAGTGTGTTTTTTCGTAAATTGTTAAAAACTTAGTATAAAGTCAATACATTTTCCTGAAACAAACAACAACACAGTTTAATTATTCTCAATAAGAATGAAATGGTAATTTTAAATGAGCAGTTCTTAGAATGTTACCCATGACCATTAATCATCATACTAAATCAGACTACAATTGCTCAAGTTATCATATTCACTCTCACACACACACTGTGGCTTTTGGCTTCTGAAGATATAAAAATGAAAAAGTAAATTCGTCTTAGTCTAGGTCCCACAATGCTACCTTTGGTAATAGCCTCTTCTCTAATAGGAAAATTCACTGAAAATGTAGCACTATAGGTTGTTAGTATTTCTAAGCTAGGCCTAATCCGTTTGTAAATATTTATAAAGCTTTTTATAGTTATGTTTTTCAAAGACCATTTTGGCCTAATATAAAAAAAAGTAATCCAAGGGCTGATTCAATTTGAAAATTTTCTTGATTTGTTTTCTCGTCTGTCATGAATAGTATAATACCATGTTTTACCAACCTTTTGTTATGAAGGCTTATGCAAAATAAAACTAATAAGGAAATAAAACCACCACTATATTTGTGCGTTTCATTTAGGGTGTGTTTTAAGAGATCAATTGTGTCACAGGCTTACTAATAGATGATAATACAATACATGGTTCATCAATGTGTAGTGCTTGTATATGAAAAGTGTTAAATGAGTGTTATAATAACTAAGCTATACCTGGGATACAGCCTTGGTTGTTTCTTTATTAATTGCACAGATTAGATAACCTAATGCATGTTGATAAAAAAAGGTCATGTTTATTTATATGCCAATTTATTGTGTTTGCTAGATAAAATGTGTAATTGAACCGAATTTCAATTATATTTGTTTTATTATTTTGCTTTTGGGTTTTCAGTGACAACAATCAGATATTTGTCGTTATTAACAATCAAATCAAAAGACTGGGTTAGGTTAAAAGTTTGCCTCATAGAACAATATCCAAGGTCTTGTTTGAACCAACCTAATCTTATCATTCCTGGTATAAATTTACTATTTTGTAACTACTTTACTAATGTGTTACCTTGTTCAGCCACACTGAACAAACTTTTGGCAAACATGTTTGTTGAAACACTTTCTTATATTCAACAAACATGTGTTTGTCATATTCCATTGTGGACGTAGCAAACAAATTCCCTGGGCTATATCCGATATTTTTTTTTTTTGGAGATATTGTTTAGTGAGAAGTTGTTAAGAGTGAAATCTCCTAAATGTTTTCCATCAGTCTGAGCCAGTTGCTAGCCAGAGACACTTGTGCTTTGTATATTTTGAGTTCACTTGCGTTTTTTGAATGAAACGCATTATGTTTCATGCGTTTTTCACTGTGAAATTTTCTCAATTAACACAAGGGGAGGACTTTTGGAGTAGGCCTACTGTAATGGGGATTGTATTACCGTACCACATTTTTCTTATATAGGCTTAAGTGGCCGGTTTCATTACTGAAATCTCTGTCTTTCGGTGAGAGTCATGTCAAGTTGGTATTTGTACTGTTTACAAAACTAGACTTTTTGGCCATTTTATGATGGCACATCCTCAGTGGCAAAGCTGAGACTCTCATCAGAAGATTGATAATTCAGTGCATTACCACATGTTTGCCATCTAGACCAATACATTGATCAAATTACGAAGTTCACTTAAAGCCGGTTGCTATCACTATCCATTCATCAGGATTTAATGGTGTCTTAACATAGTTGATTGATCTAATAAGCAGCTTATAAGGGCAACACAAACCTCAGGAACAATTTGAAATATGCTTTGCTGAGATATTTAGAATAAGTACATTAAGGAATGATATGAGTCTCCCGTTGCCAATCACCGTAATGTTATAGTTAAATTATCTCTTACACTTATGATTTCTAAGTGAAAGATTGTGTCCTCTCCTTTCCTAAAGTGTGTGGATTTCCTAACATGTTAATTATAGCATTTCAAAGTCTGCGTTGGACACTTGTGTAAAATTGTAACCAAACAGCCAACTGTTAAATATGTCTTTAAATCCTCTACCCTTTGTATTCATACATTCTTTGTAATAATTGTATCCGTCACCATTATGATTACCACGACCTCCTAATAAAGATTCATATAGAGGTACATTACTTCCAGGATTCTGTTCTTAGATGAAAGGAAGTTACAAATACTGTTTAAGTCATATTTGTCTATTTTGATGCCAGGTATAGCAGAGGTGTGTTTTTACTGTTAAATTAAAAACAAGTAGGAGCTGCACAGAAAGATATTGGGGTTTTAGAGTTAAATGTTTAGTTAATTGTTGATATGTTGCAGCGTTACCTGTTTCCCAAGTATCCAGAGCTTGGGCAGATTCTCTTCTCCTACTGGCAGCAAAGCGCAGGTGTGTCTTCTAGCGTTCTGTCTCCAACCATGTTCAAAGTTCAGGTTGACAAGCTGATGACAGTCATGACTGATGAACAACAAATCCAGATGTACGTCATGGTGAGCGTTCTCAATTTGCTTAATCCCTCCGAACAACTAACCAGTTTTTTTTTCTCTAAGAGGTTAGCCACCTTTTTAACCTTTTCATTGAGCCTACATGGGCTTCAAGCATGGTGTGAAACATATCGAGCCAAGGAAAGAATGAACTATAAATTGTAGTGCAGCATTGGGTCGCGCTCATAACATTGTTTTACAGTATATTATTTTAAAGAGGCTAAATGCTACCGACTGAGTCATCAACCAACAAATGTTTCAGGATCATTTTTGTAAAATAGTCTAATGGTATGTTTCCATTAAAAAATATTCTTAGTAGAAAGTTGAGTCATAATAACTGTTCATTTAGACATTAATTAGACTATATTACAATAGGCTATTATAATCAGACTAACAAAAGATGTTACAGGGGTATAATACTTAAAAAAGAGAGTTCTACAAAAAAGAAAGCGACAAATTGATTTTTAACTCTGGCATTGTCAGTTATTTTCCAAAATGCAAGAGTACAATGCCAACAGTATGCTTAGGTCATTTAAAAATTGAATAAGAAATTTTATTTTCAAGACACTTGTAATGTATTTAAGTATATTTTTTCTGAATGAACCAGGGAATATAACAATACGATTACCATGCAATATAATATTATTATATTTTATATTACCGGTACTAAAACCTAACCACAATTTACGAGTTAACTTATATGCCGTAAAAATGTTTTATGTTTTACAAAGTAGTATGGGTGTGTTAAAAAAGTTACACATTTAGGCCTACCGTTAACTTTAGAAACATAACTATACTGTGCTCTATGTTGTTTCTTAATATTTCTTTCGGTTTAATCCTAGCAACCGTGTGGTTTAAACATAACCACTAAATTTATCACAATCTAAAAAAAGTTAATATAAAGTGTAGAATTGCCAGGGAAGGTTGTAATCGTTGCTAGCCTGTTGTTTAGAATGTGAGCTTTATTTTGGTGAAGTTGGTACACAAATTTCCCGTAAAATCCCGTCTGACAATACTTTTGTCTCGGTTTCGGGGATTTTCTATCTTCAAGCCACATTACAAAGACACTGACTACTGATCCAGGCAGTGTTGCTACCTTTGGGTGTTTCAGGGAACTACGTCCATTCTCGGGGTAACGTAGTACAATCACCGCTGCTCTTTTGGTATTCCTCAGATTGAAATATTTGAATGCCAATTGCGTTCACTGTAACGGTGCCACCCTGGGACTTCGCCCGGGCCTCGCCTCCATTGGCAAGCGCCTGTTTGAATTCATGCCGCACTCAACGTGTTAAGAGGAAATACTTTACTAACATTAGGGTACTCAAACCTAACCTTGCATGAAGGTATAGAGGATTAAGATTCATCAAAACCTAGTTGTTGCAGTATCGAGAGTCGATGTTGGAAGAAACTATATATAAGCTATCTATGGGTTAAAACATTCACAATTTCAGGGTGGCTAGTGACCTGAAAAACCTGGAAATGTCAGGGAATATTAAATATCTGGAAAAGTCAGGGCATTTTGTCATAAGTCAGGGAAAATTGTAAAATGTTTAAAATAATTTTAATAATTGTTAGGAAAGGTCGATCTGGTGAGAGTACCTATGCCGTGTGGGTGAAAACTAAGAAATATGTCTGTACAAATAAATTTTGTATTTTTGTACAAATTAAATGTTGTTGTAAACTGCATATCATCTTATCAAACTCAGTTTAATTTTATTAAGGCATGTTGCAAAGTTTGAATACAAGCTAGCCTGTATCTATAGATTTTATGTATTTTTTTTTAACATAAGATATTCTTCAGATAAAGATTAGTCCTTTTGAAGAATTGGTTAGGATTAAAATTGTAATTTTGAATTTGTCGATCAGGGAAAGTTTAAAAAAATCATGGAATTGTCAGGGAAAAGTCAGGGAATTTTTCAATGTGATTTCACTAGCCACCCTGAATTTGTGGTAGTAATTACAAATCGTGGTTACAAAATCGTATAGCCTATACCAATGCAAATAGTGTCAACATTTAAACATGAAATATGGGGTTTTCTAGACTCATGTCTTATTACCTGATCTTGAAATGCAGAAATTATATTCCTAAATAGAAATACAGTATACTTTTTTAATCAAGATTTTTAGGAGGCTGGCCATTTTCCAGATATGAAGAGGTAGCCTACAAGAATTCTGAGTTTTATGTTAACAACATTGTTATAATTTAATTCATTATTTTGCAGTAGTTTCTGAGAAATCTTGACAGAAAATTAGAACTGTTATCATACTGTCACTTATTAAATTATTTAAGTTGCTTGTTTTAATTCAGCTTCTAGTCAACACAGAGTTTGTTCCTTTGAGATACTGTAATATTAATTCCATTATTTTGCTAAAACTCATTTTTATCTTTTCATCATTATTAAAAGAAAAAGAAAACTCTCCATTTCAAACAAATTATACTCTGTACAAAATGAAAACAAACTATAAATGATTAAAAATAAACACTAGAAATTACTGTGTAAATAATATAAAAAACCAGTATTTTTACATTCTTTTTTTGTTGTTGTTTCGACTGGGTCATAATGAATGATGATTGTCAGATGTATGCTGGGAATGCAGAATACATGAACACAGAACAATTCCAGAGCCTGTTACTTACTGTCTACAAGATATCTATGGACCACTACCCTGAAGGCCCACAGAGCTGTCGGCAACTTTTCAAAACACTTGAAGCTATATCTAACTCTGCAGTAAGTCAATAGTTGTTTATCACATTAGAACCTCTGTTAAAGAAATAAAGTTGCAGGAACGAGTCAAATTTATGGTATCCAGTTTAATCCCCATGATCGGAATGGAAACAATATTAATTGTAAGTTATTGAGATAGTATATGGAATCTGTTGTTAAATCCTCTTATCTTCTTTTCTATGGAGTATACTCACATACCAGTATAATGGATACTTTAGAATGGCTCAAAGTAGTGGTATGTAGAACATTAGTGGTTGTACAGAATACAGATATTTTATGGATAGATTTTTCAAAATCTAGATGTTTTTTCTCGTTGTGGGCTTAATTGCCAGTGACATGGTTGGCTGAGCCCTTGCACTCTATTTTAAAATAAAATAGAATGGGATTGAGGGTTACTTATGGGAATTCTTTTTAGAGGTTTAGAAATATTGATGCACCATTAATTTGTGTGACAGTACGTGATAATATTATCCCTACTTCAACCAAATAAATTGATGCCTGATTCAGAAACAACAAAAAACCTATCTCATAAACTTGGTAAAGTAAGTTTCCCAATAAATTTTTTGTGATAACTAAACCCAAACCAAACTTGTTGCTTTGTCCTTAGCTCTGAATACTACGGAATCATGTGTGCTCACTATCTGTACTAGCAAAGCTTCATAGGGTACTAGCTCGAGGTCAAGCTAATCCTTTAGGAACAATGCTTAAGGAGGATGGTACATATACAGACGGCCCAGAAGAAGTGCTGGAGAGCCTTTTGAGCGCTCACTTCCCAGGATCCTTACAACCGCAGAGCACAGTCCAGGTGGAGATAGAAAGAGAGACTAGGGTGCGGACGGTAAGAGAAGATTGGGCCTGCGCTAGGGCTGTGATTACCTATAACGGTATCAAATGGGCGCTTAGGGCATTTCAACCATTTAAAGCTCCTGGTACCGATGGCATCTATCCTGGGTTTTTGCAGGAAGGTGGGGACCAGTTGATACTCCCCTTGGTGCGTCTTTTCAGGACCAGCTTAGCCAGTGGAGTTATACCAACAGCATGGAGGACCTCAAGGGTGGTATTCATACCGAAGCCCGGAAGGGATACATATGCTGTGCCCAAGGCTTTCAGACCAATCAGCCTTACATCGTTTCTCCTGAAGACCATGGAGAAATTAGTGGATAGACGAATAAAGGATAGGGTCTTGGTAAGCCATCCTTTGCATCCGAACCAACATGCCTACCAGAAGGGAAAGTCATGCGAAACAGCCCTGCATGCGCTGGTTAGTAAGATTGAAAGTGCTATCTCGAACAAGGAAATAGCGGTGGCTGCATTTCTTGATATAGAAGGAGCTTTTGACAACACCAGTACTCGCTCTATTGTATCAAAGCTGGTGTCAAGAAATGTGGAAAGCACTGTAGTGAGGTGGATAGCCAACATGCTCGAAAGTAGGAGAGCGCAAGCTTCTCTGTGTGGGACGGTGAGAGAGGTCAAGGCCCAAAGAGGGTGTCCACAGGGTGGCGTCTTGTCACCAAATCTGTGGAATCTGGTGGTTGACGATCTCCTGTCCGAGCTCAATGCACAGGGCATGTACGCTCAAGGATATGCTGACGATATTGTTGTACTAATAAGAGGAAAATTTATGAACACTTGCCTGGAACTCATGCAGAGGGCATTGTCCATAGTGGAGAGGTGGTGTAACCAGGAAGGTCTGAGGGTCAATCCAATGAAGACTGTAATGGTACCATTTACAAGGAAGAGAAATGTTGATATCGCTAGAGTACCAACTCTCTTCGGTAATCAGATCCAGGTTAAGAGGGAGTTCAAGTACCTAGGAATAAGGCTGGACGACAAGCTCACCTGGAACAGCCATTTGGCACATATAACGCAACGTTCTCAGACCACACTTATGATGATGAGGCGGGCTGTTGGGAAGACCTGGGGTCTAAGTCCACAAATGACTAACTGGCTATACACTAGGGTCGCAAGACCGATGATGGTGTATGGCTCGGTGGTCTGGTGGACCAAGGTAATGCAAACTACCGCTGTAAAGAGACTACAAAAGATCCAGCGAGTAGCATGCCTTAGCATCACAGGAGCCATGAGAGGCACTCCAACTGCAGCCCTGGAAGTAGTGCTAAACCTGCCACCTCTCGACATCATTGTGAAAGGAGAGGCAAGGATGGCAGCCTACAGAATGGCTTGTAGTGGCAACTGGAAGTATAATGCCTCCAGTGAGCACACAAGAATTGTGGACAAGGTGCAAAAGAACTCCTTGGAAATGCTACCAGACAGGATGGTGAAGATCACAGATCTAGAAAAACCATACAATGTTAACATTGTTGACAGGGATGCCTGGGATAAGGGTGAACCTGAATTCATGAAAAGGGGGATCACCTGGTATACGGATGGCTCAAAAAAGCCAACGGGCACGGGGGCTGGAATATATGGAGTCAGACCCAAGGTGCAGTTATGCGTAAGTTTGGGAAAAATGGCCACTGTATTCCAGGCAGAAGTGGTGGCCCTGTCTGAGTGTGCGAGAGTGTGTTTGAAGCGCGGTCTTATAGGCCACACTATATACATGAACTCAGACAGCAAAGCAGCACTAATGGCACTTGACAGTTTCGACTTTACCTCCAAGGCTGTATGGGACTGTCATCAAGCCATGAAAGCCCTGGGAAAGACCAACAGGATCATCCTTAGTTGGGTTCCAGGGCATAAAGGTATTGCTGGCAATGAGGGAGCTGACAAGTGGGCAAACAAAGGAGCTGAAAGCCCGCTCATGGGTCCAGAGCCGACGTGTGGTATTGCTTACAACACAGCACGGAGAGCTGTTCGCCAGTGGATGGGCATAGAACATCAAAGGAACTGGGAAAGAACAGAAGGAAATGTACAGTCAAAGAGAATGCTGAAGGCACCTACAGGTGCGATAGCGGCAGAAGCCCTTGGGCTGAGTAGGAAGACCCTGCGGAAGGTGGTTGGCTTTATTAGCGGCCATTGGGTATTCCGTGGACATTTACACAAGATGGGAATTCAAGTTGAAAGCCTCTTATGTAGGAAATGTGGAGAGGAGGAGGAGACAGCATTCCACGTGATATTTATGTGCCCAGCCCTACAAGGTCTGCGCATGAGATCCCTTGGCCTATCGACTGGAGATCAAAGGGAAGAACGGGTCACCATTGTCAAAAGGATCTCACGGTTCACAAAGGACCTGGGATTTGACAAAGAATGAGGACCTGTGAATGAGGGTGCACAATAAGCTGTTCTAGCTGCGTTGCAATCCCATGGTTACTTGAAGCCTGGCCCTCTATTAAAAAAAAAAAAAAAAAAAAAAACTATCTGTACTATCACAATTCCTATCAACACGTCCCGCGGTCACGGCGCTATCGTCGAGATTTCCTTCCGTTACAACGCCATTGTAGACATGTTCTGTGGTGACGTCACCATCGTCGACATGTCCCGCGGTCCCGGTTCCATCTTAAACATCTCCTGCGGCCCCGAAGATATGTCCCTCCTAGGTTCCTATGGCTGTATCTTCTAAACAGTTAGGAGTATCACAAAAATGACAAGAGTAAACATGTCTTAAAATCTTATGTGGAATCCAAAATGATCATAAAAAGTGGGCTTTGCCATTGAAAAATTTTTTAAAATAAAAAATAGCATGTCGTAAAACGTTACAAAAAAATAAGGGAAGTTGTTCATTTAAAGTTCTCTGTAAAATAAATGCCTAACAAGTTAAACCTATTGTAACACTTTTACAGTACAAGAATGAACTGTGCTGATCAATTTTGAGATGCGGCAATGGGCCTCAAACCCACGACACTGCTACCTCAGATAGTCCATCTTGCTATCATCAAAGGCACTGATACACCAACACACAGATGATTATAACAGGGTGTCTAGTAGTCGGGAAAATCGGGAAAGTCGGGAATTAGTATTGAATTTCAAAATGGTCTTGAAAAGTCGGGATTTAGTCTTAAATTTGATTTCAAAGTCGGGAATTATCATGATTTTGACGACATCGTCGTCTTGCGTTTACGTAACCGCGAAAGCCAATAATGATGGTCTACACGGCCTCGAGAAATGTTCACGATTTTGCCGCGATAGTGGACGACGACGATGACGTTTCCGAAACCACGAGAGACGACGATGACGTTTCTGTGACAGCAGGAGACGACGATGACGTTACCGTGACCGCGGGAGACAACGATGATGTCTGCTCGGCCGCGGGAAATGTTCATGATTTTGATGCGATCGCGGACGACGACAATGACGTTTCCGTGATCGCGGGAGATGACGATGACGTTTCCGTGACCGCGGGAGACGACGATGATGTCTACACGGCCGCGGGAAATGTCATGATTTTGCCGTGATTGCGGACGTCGACGATAACGTTTCCGTGACCGTGGGAGATGACGGTAATGTCTAAACAGCCGCGGGAAATGTTCATGATTTTGCCGCGATTGCGGACGTTGACGATGACGTTTCTGAGACCGCGGGAGACGACGATGATGTCATTGATGTCTACAAGGCCGCGGGAAATGTTCATGATTTTGCCGTGATCGCGGACGACGATCACGTTTCTGTAACCGCTGCAGACAATGATGATGTCTAAACGTACGGTACATGGAAGACTTCATGATAAAAAAAAACCAAATTTGCTAGTTAGAATTTTTTATTGCTGCATTATTTCTTTACTTGAAAACACCATATTATCATAATACTACTTTATGACAAAGACAGGGGTTGGTGTAGTATTATTTAGAAAATTTGGTTAAGCTATTAAAATTGGTATCGGTATCAAGAATCGAGAATCGATACATTTTGGTATCAGCACCCACTAATTGTTAATAAAACTAGTCTTGAAAAATCTGGAATTAGTCTTGAAAAGTCTGGAATTAGTATTGAATTTTATAATGGAAATAAACTAGACACCCTGTTATAATAGCCTAACCACTTTGTATCTGTTTTCAGTTCCACAAGAAAGACTCACTACCAGTGATCTACCTGGCTCATTGGCTAGAAGAGCATTGTAAGCGTTTAGTGACAGTTCTGCACCGATACATTGTCCACATACTCACAACAGGCTTTCACAGTGTCACAGAACGGCTTGATGATAAAGACCAGGTAAAGTAATACTTCTTGCTTCAAACCTTGGCTGCACTCCATGGCTGCGGTTTGCATGTGATGCGCTATAGGCCCGAGAGATAATTGCGCCCCTCTCCACCTACCTTGTGGGGGAAGGTAGGTCTTCCTCTTCATTGCGCCCCCCACAAATTGAATTGAACATGAAATTGTAAAATGCTCATTAGGGTGGGTAGAAAAAAATCAATAATTTTTTTTCTAGTTGTAATACCTTGGAAAAGCTGCTAAATTGTAAGACCAAAAAAGGATAAAAATATTAAAAATATTGGTTGTTATCTTCCGGTCGCGCATGTGCTCTAAAGTTTGGAAAAAAATTAAAAACTCATATTTTATCGGAAATTTTTAAATTAAAAAAAAAATTTCATTTTTAATATTTAATAGTTAAAAATGTCATCTACAAGACACTAAGAAATTGATATTTAAATAATAGTATTGTATGTTAATATCTTCCGGTCGCGCATCGGCTGCAAATGTTGCAAAAAATCAAGAAAAACATCATTGTGTATTAGTATTTAAAATATAATAATATAAAAATGTAATACCAAAAATCTGTTTGTACACATTCAGATAGTAACTTAACAAAAACAACAGACGATGTCAGAACTGATCTTAAACCAATAACTTTTTGATATACACTCTGTTATAAACCGATAAACGTATATTTAGATACTATTAGGACTCTTAATTGAAAACACGACACTGAAATAATTACACTGATCTGAACAGACGTTCACTAACCTGGATCTCATTGTAGACTGCTCGTTTCGCCTTTGTCCTTAGCGGTAGTGGTGGGGTTAGCTTCTTATCTCTAAGCAAACACAGACTTGTCTCGAATAGCAAACTTCGACTTGTCTAACTTAACTCGTTTCTTCTTGGTCCAAATAAAATACTCCTTACTTTAATATTAATAAAATAAAATATCTTCCTTATAACAATTCCTCCCAACCAAATAAGATAATTCACAAAATAAAATATTTACAAAATAAATTTGGGAGGATTTCTTCTTCGTCTACAAGTCTATTTTGATTGGTGGTTTCCGAGTTCTTTGAGAGCGTCGGAGACCGATAGGGCTTTGGCCGTGTGTCGTCAAACCTCTGTTTTCTTCCATGATTTGATTTTCGTCTTTCCCGTTAGTTGTCTCAGGGGAACTCGTGTTTTCTGGAGTCTTGATGGGTGTTTTAGTCTGTGCTGGTCTCGGACTCTGCTGGAAATTTTCCCTAGGAAATTGAGTCACAACATCATCTTCATCAGATTGAGCCATACATTTTCTCAAGTGGTCTGCGTGCACAAACCTTGTTCTACCATCAACCTTAGCTAGAAACGTAACTGGACTAATAATTTTTATGATGGTTCCAGGTTGCCAGTTTATCTTTTCGTTTCGGACTGTTTTCACAAACACTCGGTCGCTAATATTGAAATTCCGAAAATTTCCCCTGTTTTGATTAGCCGTGTTCACAATCTTTTCTTGCTTATCTAACATCTGTTTAGCTATGTGCGGTTTTAGAAGGCTTAGGTGGCATTTTGGCTTAAACTTCAAAAATGTCTCGGATGGTGTTTGCCCCGTGATTGAATGGGGAGTGTTCCTGTAGACAAATAGGAATGAATCCATACGGTGTTGTAATGACCTATTGGCTTTGTCTCTATCATCCTGTAACATTTGCTTCACAAAGGCGTCTTTAACGGTTTGTACGGCACGTTCCGCTAGGCCATTTGAGGCCGGATGATATGGAGGCGTCAAGACATGACTAACACCATTTGATCTAAAAAAATCACCAAACTCTTGGGAGGTGAACTGTGGGCCACTGTCTGTCACCACTGTCGAAGCAAGACCATATGCTGCAAAACAGTGTCGGAGTTTCTCAATCGTCCTGCTGGCTGTTGTAGATGGCATGTAAAAAATTTCTATCCATTTTGAATGGCTATCTACAATAATGAGAAATTCCTTTCCCTCGTGATAGGCGAAATCTAGGTGTAATCTTTGCCAGTTATGTTTAGGCCAAGTCCAAGGCTGTAGTGGCGCTAGTGGTGCTGACTTCCGGGTTGTCTGACAAACCATGCATCCCTTTACCATCTCTTCGATGTCTTGGTCCATCCGAGGCCACCACACGTAGCTCCGAGCAAGCGATTTCATTCTTGATTCACCTGGGTGTTCAGTGTGCAGTAATGTTAAAACTTCCTTACGGTGAGTAGGCGGTATAATCACTCGATTGCCCCATAGTAGACAGTTGGAATCAACGGAGAGTTGAGCTGTTTTGTTCAGATAGGGTTTTAGTTGATCATCGTCCGGAAGATTAGGCCAGCCATTTGTTGTATAATCGATTACTTTCGACAAAATAGGATCATACTTGGTTGCTGTTGCTAACTCCTTATAGGTTATGGGCAGCTCGTTAGATGTTGAGAAGAAGGATATTTCCCCTTCGTCCTCTGAGCCTTCACAGGGTAGTCTAGACAGGGCGTCAGCGTTGGATATTTCCGATCCTTTCTTATATTTGATCTCATACTGATATGCTGCTAGTGTTAATGCCCAACGTTGGATTCGGGCTGCCGCTAGCGTAGGTATCCCCTTAGTAGGGCCTAATAGAAATATGAGTGGCCTATGATCCGTTACCAGTGTGAACTTGCGACCGTACAGAAAATTGTTGAACTTGCGTATGGCAAATATCAAGGCTAGTGCTTCCTTTTCAACCTGGCTATATTTGATCTCACATTTTGATAAGGTGCGGCTCGCAAAAGCAATCGGACGCTCGGAACCATCTGGTAAGATGTGAGCAATTACGCCACCTATTCCAAAACTAGAGCTGTCACAAGTAACAATTATTTCAAGGTTAGGATCAAAAGGTTAGAACATTGTCTTTACACAGTAGTTCCTTACTAGTTCTGAATGCTCGTTCACATTCTTCACACCACGTCCATTTGACGTCATTATTTAGCAGCCTATACAAGGGATGTAATATTGTAGATAAGTTAGGTAGAAACTTGCCATAGTAGTTGAGAAGTCCAAGATAAGAACGCAGTTGACTTATATTCTCTGGTCGAGGAGCGTTTACGATAGCTTCAGTGAGAACCTCACTTTGATGAATTCCTCTTGCATCTAGGCGGTGCCCTAAGAAAATCAGAGACTCCTGAAAGAACTCACTCTTGGCATTGTTTACCTTGATTCCATGATCACATAATCGTTGAAGAACAGCATCCACTCGTCCTAACATTTCATCAGTAGATTTTGCTACAATTAAGATATCGTCTAAGTAACAAAAAGTGTTTTCGAGTCCGTTTAAAATCTTATCCATTGCTGACTGGAATAGTGCACCTGCACTAGTAATGCCATAAGGCAGCCTGGCAAACCTAAAAAGACCTTTGTGGGTGGTTATGGTTAGCAGCTCCTGTGAGAATTTGTTAACCTTAAGTTGGTTGTACGCTGCAGAAAGATCAAGCTTTGTAAACAGTTTGGCTCCTGAAATTTGTGAAAAAATGTCATCAGGAGTGGGGAGCGGATAGTAATCCGTTCTTAAGCATGGATTTATTGTCACCTTAAAATCCCCACAAATTCTTACCCTTTTATCAGGTTTGACAACTGTAACAATTGGTGTTGACCATTGCGACTTCGTCACAGGATAGATGATACCGTTACTCTGTAAGTTGTTAAGCTCGTTCTCAACGGCTTCACGTAATGCGAAAGGTACATTCCTTGTCTTACAAAAAACAGGTTTGGAATTTTCTTTTAATACCAAATCAACAGAAATACCCTTAATTTCACCTATTGTTTGCTCAAAAACTGGTGAATACCTCTTTTTCAATGTCGAAATTAACTCAGGAATATGAACAGTCTTACCTTGCGTAAGACGAAGAGCTGCGACGTTTTGTTCTCCGTCCGAGCCATTTGGTTTCATACAGTCCCAGTCCAACTGTATTTTCTCAATCCAGTTCCTTCCCAATAGCGGAGGTTGATGTGAGCCGTTGCTCTCGATGACTACTACTGGCAGGCGCTGACTGCTTCGGCCCGTGGACACGTTGGCCTGGAACTCGCCCAAGATTCGAATTCTCTCTCCAGTATAGGTCTTTAGTTTAACATTACAACTCTCTAAGGTAGGCATTGATTGATTAAACTTTTCAAAATAGACATCTTCAGGCATTACTGTGACTACTGCGCCTGTGTCAATTACCATTTCAACTGGCACATCGTTTATCATAACTTCAGTTACAAAACCACTTTGCTTCTTTGCACTAGAATTAGCATAGGCTATAGTGTATAGCTCCAAGTCGTGGTCAGAATTGTGGCTAACGGGAGGTTCGTCCTCGCTCCCATCACTACCGTCAACATCACACATGTTTAACCTATCACCTTTAGGCCTAAACTTATTTTTATTTTTGCTGCACTTGTTTGATAAATGACCCTTTCTTTTGCAGTAGAAGCATGTGTACTCTACGTAAGGACAAGCATTAGTATCGTGGGGCTTTCCGCAACGGAAACAAGAAAATTTTCCCAGTTGTGGTTCCCTAGGTCTAAAGTTTTGAGGTTTTGATGATCTCTCAGCAGAACTATGATTCGGGTTAAATCTCCTATTAACGTAACCTATATCCCCAGAAGAAATTTGTTTTTCAGGATGTAGGGATTTGACGTTTCTGTCAGCGTTCTCTATCACAAGTGCCATCTCAAGGGCCTTAGAAAAGGTTAATGTGTCCCCTTCTGCTAATAATTTACTTTGTATATGAGAAGACTTGAGCCCACACAAGAACATGTCCCTAAGGGCTTCATCCAAAAAATTCCCAAAACTACATGTAGATGCTAGCTTCTTTAGCTGAACTGAGTAATCAGTGATTGATTCACCATCTTTTTGACCCCTTTTGTTAAAAATAAACCTTTCATAGGTAGTATTACAGGTAGGTGTATAGTGTTTCTTAAGCACAGAGATCACCTCTGCAAACTCAACTTCATTTACTTTTTTAGGGTGCAAAAGATCCTTAAGTTTTGTATATAACATCGGTCCCATAATAGAGACAAAAAATGAGAGTTTACTTTCATCCTTGATTGTGTTTATCTTAAAGAAATGTTCTAACCTTTCTACGTAGTTTTCAAACGATTCCAACTCTTCATTAAATTCACTGATCTTTCCCACAATTTGTTTTGAAGACATATTTCAGGATAAATAACATTCAATTTCACTTTTGGAAGTACACGGATGCACATATCTTGGATAAAAACGTGACTAAATACTTTTCGTAGTCAAACATAACCTGGTTTCAACGATCAGCATCAATTAATTGCACAGCAGACAGCAGCACTCCAATTGCAGTCTTCAACAAGAAGAAATAACAGAAGTAACAGGTATTTGTAACCGGTCAAATTTAGTAGCAGTGTAAAAAAAAACTAGTTCCCAAGCAACTGTGATTGCAAGTCACTGTTATAGTTGGAGTCACCGTTACTACTTCACAGTTCCAGAAACCGTTTCGGCAACTTTTCAAAATGGCGTACACTGAGCAAAAACTTGTCGGCAAAATTGACAAACTTACAACCCGAAGTTAGAGTTATTCTAACGGTAAAAACACGCACTGGATCGATAAAAAGGCCTCGTCGCCACTGTTATAAACCGATAAACGTATATTTAGATACTATTAGGACTCTTAATTGAAAACACGACACTGAAATAATTACACTGATCTGAACAGACGTTCACTAACCTGGATCTCATTGTAGACTGCTCGTTTCGCCTTTGTCCTTAGCGGTAGTGGTGGGGTTAGCTTCTTATCTCTAAGCAAACACAGACTTGTCTCGAATAGCAAACTTCGACTTGTCTAACTTAACTTGTTTCTTCTTGGTCCAAATAAAATACTCCTTACTTTAATATTAATAAAATAAAATATCTTCCTTATAACAGCGAATAGTGAGCGAATAGTCTTCCTTCAAAAATAGTGTTAGCATAGTGTTAGGTTAGGGATATTGTCCAATAATGTATTTTGATGATAAAAATGCAAATTGTGAGCATTTTACCCCCTACTACCTCACATATGCTGCACATATGCATTATTGTGTTTTAACGAGGTCAAAACTCAACCTATATTGAGCGATGCTGTTTGTGAACCTCGACTTAGCTATATTCCGGAAAACCTAAACTCAATATAACAATGCTTGTACACTGTTTGACAAAGCCTGTAACAATATCGTTGATTGGCCGAATAAAATCATTATATCATTGTAACAAACCCTGTTTTAACAAAATAATTGGTATAACGAATATTCAGTTCGGTCCCTTAACATTTGCTATAGCCTACCAAGGTTAGACTGAATTAATATAAATTGCATCATAGGTCAAGAAACTAATTTGAATTTTTGAAATATTTATAATATTACAATTGTATTAACTATTGAACAGAATTTATATTTTGGCTGGGCTAACATTTCATAAGAACATCCAACAGCTTTTTTTGTCTTTCAAAGTAAAATATGAAACAAATCAAAGAGTCTAAACCTTAATAATGACAAAATTACAAGACAATATTAGGTGAAAGAAATTAAATAGAATAACATAGCCTATGGTTAAATATTAATTAAATAATCATAGAGGTTTAACATCTTTCCCTTTGAGTTTCTTTTCAGAGTATGGTCAGGAAAATGTTTGGTAGGTCTTATAACTGTGCCTCTTAATGATCGTTTTAAAATGACTCCTTAATTGGGATTTGTTTTTTATTTTATTTTATTGCCAATGGATTTCACCAATTTACAGTTGAATTACATAATATGAGTAGCTCGTCATGACTAAGTAGCCTAATATACGGTAAGCCAAGAATAAATTGATGTTGTACTGTAAGCGCAAGACTTCAGACTTGTTTACGCGTGCTCCCTCCCACTCCCCTCTACTCCCAGCGGATGCTTAACACCAACACACGCCGCCTGTTGGTCGGCCACAGGGAGTGTTGGTGGCATCTTGAATGTGATTGCAAATGTAGTTTTAAATTACCATATAATTACAAAATATTTGTGATGACTTATGGATATTTTCCATTATCTCGTAATATTATCGTGACGTATCAGACAAAAAATACAAATTAAACATTCTTAATTGTATCTGTCATCATCAACAACAGAAAACTATAATTTATTTAATTACACATAATAGTTACAATAATAAACAATAGTAATGAAGGAAGGAATCTTTAAGTAAATTATATCAGTTACCTTAAGTTACTATGGAGTTGCAAGGTCAGAGTCTGATATTGAATCGGTGTCCGAATCTTCACATTCACTATCTTCTGAATCCACACCTCCAAGTTCAATAACAAAACGTTCCATAGCGTCCTCCATTATGCTATCTTTAATCCAATAAAAATTGCTATACTTGTCTGTTAAAAATACACTGTTGTCTTTGCATTTAACTATGGGTTTGTCATTGCTCTCTAGTCAGTTTTTATATTAGTCTATATTTATCTTTCTCAGTTGTCATTGGTTGTTAGCTTGTGGGTTTGTTGTTATTGTTTCATATTACAGTAGACTCTCGCTCATCCGGATCGGCCTTGTCCAGACTCCCGGTAGTCCGGATCGGCAATCATGATTTTTTTTAGCGGCACAGTACAGTAGAAGTCCAATTATCTGAGCAAAACGGGACCGAGACTACCTCTAATAATGAAAAAAATCGGATAACACGGCGGTAAAAATTATTACGGGTGGAAGTGCATATGCCCGGGCTATCATTACTGTGGACCTGGAACAAAATTTGGCCGAAAAAATTATGACCGGTGGAAGTGCATACGCACGGGCTATCATTACTGTGGACCTGGAACAAAATTCGGCCGAAACAATTATTACCGGTGGAAGTGCATATGCCCGGGCTATCATTACTGTGGACCTGGAACAAAATTCGGCTGTAAAAATTATTACCGGTGGAAGTGCATACTGCATAAGCCCGGGCTATTATTACTGTGGACCTGGAACAAAATTCGGCCGTAAAGATTATTACTGGTGGATGTGCATATTCCCGTGCTATCATTACTGTGGACCTGGAACTAAATTGAAAAAACGGCTATATACAGTACTGTGTATTTGCCTCGACTCTCGATAGTCTGGATTTTTTGTAATCCGGACCGGACGTCCGCCACATTAGTCCAGATGAGCGAGAGTCTACTGTATTTATATATTGTTGTTGTTTTAAATTATTTATTTATTAGTATACCTTTTGTTATTTTGTCAGTTTTTGTTTTGTTCCGCTATTTTTGTCATTGTTATTGTTGTTTGTTATTAGATCATTATTATATTGTTGATTTTATTTATAGTCTATAAGCACAAAATTTGTTATTATCAACTAAGCCATTCTGAGTTGTAATGTTTTGATTTGTATAGCTGTAAAATGGAGATGTCCGTTGGAAATAAATAAATAATTTTGTTATATTTTAAGGGTGTGAATAGTAAACACCTCCAAATCTAATTTATTAATAGAAAAAACAACATTTTTTGTAGCTTCCTCCAATTTTGTCAGTGACAGATCACACGTAGTATTTTCCTCCTTGATTTTCCTTTTCATCTTAGCCCAGGCTAACTCAATTGGATTGAGGTCGCACATGTAAGGGGGCAATCGAATCACGCTGTGAACACGCGATTTTAGTATTTCATCTAAACAATAAATCTTTTTCAGGAGGCTTATGCTGATTAATCAATTACCACAACTCGAATTTCTTCATCTCCATCGAGCAAGGGATCTTATTTTTTGTCAGCCAGTCAATCATTTCTTTTTTGACTGTGTATTTGAATGGTGGCTTGTTTCCCAACTGACCCCTCCATGTAAACAGTGGTTAGGAGCGTTGTCTAGCACAACAACACTTTTATTAGGGAGGTTTGGTATAAGTTTTTCATCGATCCACTTTTAAAAGTTTACTCCGTTCATCTGGCCATGATAATCTCCAGTTGCTTTACCATCTTGAAATATTAGTGTCGCATCATGCACAAAAACATCTTCTGAACCGGCACTAACCACAATTAATCTATTGGGCGAGCTAGTTTGTGAGGACCCCGGGGACATCGTCACTGCTCCAGCATTTTACAAATTAATGTTAAGTTGTTATCAACCCATGTTTCGTCAAGATATATGATTTTACACTTTTCATATCTACACTTTTGAATGTCTCGCAAGTAGTGAGCGCCCCAATTTACAATATCCGGCCGTTCTATCAACAATTTTCTAATTTTCCCACACCTTTTCCGTTTTCCATTTAAACCCCATGTCTTTTAGAAGTTTTTGTAATGTGGAAACTCCCCAAGGAAAATTAATTTTTTCCTTAATTGCATATAACAGTTTGGGTGCTGTCGGCACTTTTTTTGCATTGTATAAAAATCGTGAATATTGTCCCTTATCACTCTTTTATCAAATTCATTAATGTGGAATTTCTTCTCCTCTGAGTAGGGCCTTTTCTTACCTGGTGTTTCTAGGGCAGATCCTCCGGCCTCAACCCCTTCTTTCCTAATTGTCGGAACACTACAGACAGATATCCCTGTATACTTAGCAACCCAATGATTACTTTGTTTCAGGGTATACTGGAAGGTTCCAGAGTTGGATTCTTAGTCACACTGTTGAATAACACATCTCATAATTTCACTGGCTTCACTGTAAATGGTTTGCCCTTTTTTACGGGTGGTTGCCATGATATTAATTTAAGTTAGCCTAACACTTTTATAACCCACGGCTTAACAATCACTTAACTATTCTTTGTTTGAAGTTCATTGTTGGTGATGGTGAGTTAATGTTGTTCAAAGGTTTATTGCGGACATTTTCCATCACAATTGTAAAAAAAATCACAGTTTTTTTACAATCGTGATAGAAAATGTCCGCAATAAACCTTTGAACAACACTAAACTATCACTCAATAATTACTCAGCCGCACAACTTAACTCCACAACACACCCCAATAAACTGACAGTCGATAGAACACGATAGAATACAATACTCTTCCGGTCATAAAATACTTTACAACATTAGGAGACCTACTTTCCTTTTATTAACTTAGGGATATAAAATAAATAACTGCAAGCCATTAACCGTTTTACAGGGTGTTCGGAAAAACTGTCTGATATTTTAAGGTGTTATTTATTGTACATGATATGAAAATAAGCAAAAAGTTTCCATAGTTACATGTACTAAGCCTTATGGTTTTCTGTTTATAGGTATATCAATATGTGTTTTTACATATAATTCTATGTCTTAAGATTTGAGCTATAAACTCAGTTCATTGTTTACACCTAATAAGTCAAACTTTACAAAAAAATTATAATATACTATGATTTTACTGTTTGGTGTACATTTTAAGAAGTAAAAACATAGTTGTATCAAATTAATTACTCTACCACAGTACCAAAACAATAATATAGAACCCTTAGCTATTACATTGTATAGTACTTGAATTAAATTCAAATTTAAATTCTATAAAAATTTTAAATTCACGCAAAAAAGGAACACAACGCAAACAGCGCTGGTCGAATGTTTTTAGAAAGCGTTGTCCGACCAATGCCATGGAAACTTTGGCTGCGTTAGGGGATTGGTACCGCTCTCTCCCGCACACACCGCTGGCAAACAAGTCGTACGCTTACAGTAGTTCAATCCTGTCTACTTCATCCAAAGTAATCTGCCAGAGTCAATTTATTTGCATCCAATTTAGAGTAGCATTTTGCATAAGAGATTTGGCTGGATTTTTTTTTGATAGGTTGAATGGGATAGTATCTTTGTTTGGCCTCATCTGTTTAATTTTGTAAGATCCACCAAAATGACCTTTGTTAGAGTCCTTTTTTTGGTACAACAACCTTTGGAGAGCACCAGTCTGGCATGATGTATCTCAGTGATCACTCCCATTGACACCATTCTTTCGAGTTCTCCTTTAGTAGCTTCCTAAAGAGAAATAGGAATCCAACGTGATGATAGCAAATGGTCTGGCATTATTTTTCAATCCTACTTTGTATTTGACATCAATGTAACCTAAGCCTTCTTACAGTTTAGGGTGTCTTGGTCTTGTTATACCAGTCATTACAGGATGGCTGTATTTCATCAATTTGAGCAATTTTCTGCAAACCTTTTATTGCAGTTTTGTCTAGGAGTGGCTGTGAAGTGCCTGTAGAAACGTATACAGTCTCATAGCATGTTTTGTGATTATATGATAGTTTGACTGTAGCAGTTCCCAAATTTGGCAAAGCTTGATGATTTGTGCTACTATTATGTTTTGGATGTGCAATTGAGCTTGATTTTCTTATTCAATTTAATGTTGGGAAGCTAAATGATTACGCCTGCTCATGTTATGCTTACAGTGATATGCATTACAGGGTCTAGAGCTGACAACCCCAGTGTTGGAGAAGGCACCTGCTCCATGGGACAAGCCTAAGCCCTTGCTGCCAGTCTCTCAGGTGTGGATCTTGGCCTGCACCCTCCCTGCTCTGTTTACCAAGCCACAGCACCATTCTCCCGCCATTTCATCCAACAACGGATTTTGCACCAAGAACTACCTAGCCCGAATCGTGAGTTTGTGTTATGAAGAATACAGCCTATTTTAACATTGTTTTTGCTGATTAATTGTGTGACTCAAATCATGCTATGAACTTATATTACTGTAATATCAAGTTTACATACAATACCTCATATCTGTCAAACTGATAAGGTGGGTTTAATTTGGCTTCTACATGTTTTATTTTCAGGTTACACAGGAATGTCTAAGAACAATACAATAATAATGGTAGCATAGTTACCACATTGCATTTATTTGGTGCAACGTAAATGGTGACCTTTTAGCAAATTTCCCATGTCATAAAAAAAGCTATTTTATGTTTTTGTGAAATTTGCATTATTTATAAATAGTGATGTGGGCCGGGTAAATACCCAGTGGGTAGGTAAATATAAATTGGGTATTTACCCGGGTATTTACCCCAGGCCTGGGTAAATACCCAAAAACTGGGTATTTATAATTTTTATTAAAGTTATAGAAGATTGAGATGTTTTTTTGCAATTATTACCCTGTAAGGATAGTAAAATGATGATAAAATGTGTTAAACAAAATTTCATATGGTCACTACTAGCATTTTACTTCTGTGTATACTCGCCATAAAGCATAAAGCATAATCGGCATAAATACCCTGGTCGCATGGTTGCACTGGTCCTGACTACTTATGATTTTTTAATTTCTATGATATATAGATGAATTTCAATTTATTTTATTGAAAATTAATAAAATTATTTTTAAAGTAATAATTATTATTTAGGAAGACAGGAAAATTTAACCTAGTAGTGGCCTATGTGTAAACAACTTAAGAAAATAATTAAAACTCAATCTGTAGGATGGCAGAATTTAATAATATTTTTTTCTAGATCTTTTGTTGGTATCAATAGTATCAAAATAAAAAAAAACTAATTTCATAAACTTGTGATACAAACAGGGGCGGACTGGGTACTCTATTAGGGCGTAAACCTTGACCAGCCCGAAGGCGCCAACCGGGGGGTCTGGGGGGTATGGAAATTTTTTAAAAATTATACCTGTAAACTCGCATTTTTAGGCAATCTAGAGGCATTAACAGTGGAAAATCAGAAATCTGATAACTGACACTATTGGTCAATATTTGGTTTACAAAATTTAGACTATTTACCCACACGACTTGGTGCTATTCTGACAGTAAATATCCTAACAAAAATAAAAACACAAATGATTTTCTTAGGTTCTTTCCTATTATATTTGTGTATTTTCTTTATTTTCCCTTGCATGACTTGGCTGCATGCGTACAATATAAATCATTTGCTTCCTGTTTACAACCTGAACTTGCAACTGTTGTATCCCAATTTGGCACTGTAAATAACAGAAGTTATATATTTTAGATTTCTATGAAATTATTTGAACACAAACAATATGCTTTCACTGTGAACAAAAACCAATTTATTGACTTGAACTTTTTTAGAATTACATTAAGTCAAAACTGTAACCCTAAAGTAGGCCTACCTAACCTATTTCTACAAACGAAATAGCCTAGAGAGAACTACGAAGGTATTTTGAGCTGGCTATCTGTAAGTAAAATAGGAAAGTTGACCAAATTAGTGCCATAGTGCATATTGAAATAATTAATAGGCGTTAGCCACATACGGTATTAAAATAATGTTTACTGTTTAACCTTTACTGTGTAATGGTTAAGTTAACAAATACACTGTCACTAAATCTAATTTAAATTTTGTGAAAGTAGTGATTCTACAATACTGCTTTCGTTCATGTTTCCTGTGTAGGTAAATAATATAAAAATAAATTGAAGCTTTCGACACAGTGACACAAATCAGACACTCACAAAAGAGAGACAAATTTTAATTGGCAGCTGACACTCTTTATTTATTTATTACATGCACGGCAAACGCCATTTTACAAGAGAGTTGAGTTGACATTGATAAAAATTAAATGTGACTTAAAGTGAAATAGTTATAGTGTGAGCAATTATTAAATATTATAACAAATATGAATAGTATTAAATTATCTTCACTAGTTGTTTACCACAGACGACATCGTGACACCGACCGATGTCGGATGCAGTCGCAGTGCAGTTTTTTTTCGGGGTTGGCGTAAAATGACGCGGGAAGAGGACAGCTGTTTTTAAGTACCTCAGACCACAGAGTACAGTAAAGTGCCTTCCACTCGGAGTAGGCCTACACGTACGAGAGAGAAGAGCTGCTTTGCTCTCGCTTGTCGACAGTGTCTATTCAGGTCTCACACCCGACTTTATGTTTTGCTATTCACTGCTGAAACCTTTACTCTAAGTTTTTCCTCTTGCTTTCTAAAAACACATCTCGTCTCATTTTTAAAATTTTTTTATGAATTTTTCCTTTAACGAGGGCGCAAATATTGGAATGTTGAGAAGGCGTATCGGCCCACCGGCCGGTGGACCGGCGGGCCAGTCCGCCCCTGGATACAAAACATTTGAATCTATAGGCCCAGTAAATCTTTCAACAATTTCTGGATATTTATAAATTAAAATAATTATGTTTATGTTATTTAATTGGTTATAAATTTATAAAATGATAAAAATTGAAATAGCCAGCCTTTTTTAATAGGCTATTTTTAGTAAGTTAAATTTTAACTGATGTTACTTGATTTAAGACACGAAACCCCATGCTTATTTAGAAAATGTATGTATCATTTAAAAAAAGGTGCTAAATCATTAAATAAAAGGTACTAGCAAAGCTTCAAGCTACTGTAGGCCTAAAAGGTGTTATAGACTATCCTAATTTATCATGTAATGATAATAATAACATATTTAGGGGTATATATAAATGAATTTCAATTGATTTCATAAATACCCAAAATACCCGGGTATTTATGAATTTTGGGTAGTTACCCGGGTAAATACCCCCCGAGTTTTAAATACCTGGGTATTTTACATCACTATTTATAAACCTGTGATAGCCTATTTAAAATTATGCATAATATATAAATATTTCAGGGTTGGTACGGTCAGGGAAAACCTGGAAATGTCAGGGAATTTTGTTGGTCTTGAAAAGTCAGGGAAAAGTCAGGGAATTTTGGAAAAAATTTGGAATTTCTCTTGAAAGACTACATTTTTTACAGATATGCTACATTTTGCATCTACGTCTCAATACTTGGTCAAAAACATTGAAGTTTGACGAAAACATCGATGTAACAAAAACATCGGGACATCGATATAAAAACATCGAACATCGACAGACATTCTATCATCACCCTCTGATCACTGGTTTTATTTGAACGCACCGAGCTCCCAGTGTTTCTACACGACCAAAAGAATATAATACCGGTCACTGGGTTAAGAAATCCCGTTTAATCCCTTAAGATTTTTTATGTTAAATGCTGAGTGTTAAATTATAAATATTGTGTTTAAATAGTTGTTTTAACATTGCTATTATATTTTGTTAAGGTAATTTTTTTGATTGGGGTTAGTTTTTCACTAAAATAAAGCATAGTAAATAAAAACGGATGTCATAGCCAAAACTCCTGTTTTATCCCACATCCCCTTCAAATCCCGCCCATGCTCTAAAAATCCTGTTTTCGGGATAATAATCCCACGTATGGAAACACGGCTAGTACCGCGATGCGCGGAAGGATAGGCCTACATTCATCGTTTCAATTTCAATACGATACTGAATACAATTCCTCGTTGAATTTATACCAATACTGATTCAACCTTTAATAAACTAAAAAAAACTGCACTTGTAGGAGTTTATAAAAAAATTTTATTCTGTTTGTTGAAACATTTAATAGTTTAGTTTGGTACTAATTTTTGTCTCCGGTACAAGCATGGTAGTTATTTTTCCAATATCACATGTTTCTTCCGATATAAGCCGATGATATCGCAAGCAAAATATCGATATATATCAGTATCAGAAGCACTGTATCGTCTATCTGCTAGTGTCAAGTCAAGGCCAAGTAGAACATAAAGTGTGAGGTTAAGTTAGTTGGTACTCTTAATTTTCCAGATTCCAGATGTTTAATTCTTTACTTATTGGTTTTATGAGTAAACTATTTAGGCCTACATTTTTTCTAATAATGCTTGATTCTGACTATTCGATATCGTCTTACGGTATACCTGGAAAAAGTATAATATCAGTCTGGAAAACCTGGAAAAGTCAGGGAATTTCATTTTCCAAAATCAGTACCAACCCTGTATTTGTATTGTATTTTATTTTATTTTTGTTATTGTTGTAATTATTACTGATGATTAAAGACTTGATCAAATCGTTTTACAAGTACGAAAATGGCGTCTTAGGTCTAATATAAATAAATATATTCTATGATTAGACAAGTATTATATTGTTTCCCTGGTGTTACAGTTAAGTGTATGTTGTCCATCCTAGTTGACTATGCTCTACAATAAGCAACCAGTGTGGACTAAATATATTCTTTAATGATTAGTCAAGTATTATATTGTTTTTATGATTTTACAGTTAGATCTATCTTGTCCATCTCATTGGACTATGCTCTACAATAGCAACCAACATGGGCTTGGAGCAAACAGGTACTATTTTGACAATCCTTAACAAATAAAACCTTAATTTAAGTAAAACATAAAAACACAATACAAGGTTGTTAAACTATTGTATGCCACACAACAATTATTTAGACTAATAATTAGACTACTAAAGAGCAATACAGAAGTCATGTTTTGTTTGATGAATTTTTTGTGTATCTATTAGCACCTGTACTCTATTTTCTCAGTTACGCTAACCAAACTCCGTTTAAATAAAACCTGGAGAACAATAAAATCTTGTACCCGAAATGAATGAAATAAAAATGTCTTAAGACTCCTTGTGTAGGGACCTGGGAGCCAACTCATTTTTACAATCTTTCCCTTAACATGTTATACATAGAGTATATATATATTCATCTCACACTATTCTCATGCGTGTTAAATTACTTTTGTTTGAAAAAAGGTAGAGTTCAGCTGCTTTAACTGAGAAAATTAAAATCCAGGAGCTGATAGATTTACAAGCAAAGTCAAAGTCACAAAACATATCAATAATATTTTGCCCTAATATAGTACTTATTCATGCTATAAATTACAAGTATCAATAGGTGTTTTAACTTGTATTTTATTACTTTATTGTACTTAATTGTACCTTATGGAAAAAATGATATTTGATTTGATTTCAATTCATGCTTTGCATTACTAAAAATGATCTTTTTAGCACTGTGTGGCCACACCAATCAGCCATTGTTGAGGTGACCAGCAGCTGTTTCAAAACCAAACAGTAGAACACAAACATGTTATTAACTGGATCAAGCAGTATTGTGCCAGTAAATAACTTGATTTGTAATTCTTTCAGATTTCTGCATCACGTTTTGAGTTACCGCGGGGCCACTCTGACTTTCCTGCGTGGGGAGCAGGACATAGAGTTCTGTATCGGAGCTACGCATGAGTGGCAAGAATCCCACCTCTACTGGGGAGGGGAAGACAGCATCATAGTACAGATACTACCACTCTACCATGTTGTTCAGCGTAAGTAAAGGAAATAGTATATTACGCCTCAAGCCTGGACAGTAGGTATTGACTGTACAAGCATGATGATTCCTGCCCGAGGTAGCCGATGCTAGTTTTTCTAACCTCCTCACGGGTGAGTCGTGTCGTGTATTAAGAATCTATTTTTCAGGTGTCTGAATAGAGATTTGATAAATTTTGGTATCGACATATCACTATTTTTAAGAAGTTATTAATAAATTGCAGGTTTAAGGATTAGTTTTTAATTTTCGGATTATTTAATCAACCATAAATTTTGTTTCTTTAACTGAGAATACTCTTTCCGATAACTAAAATAGCGAGCTGTGTTATCGCTAAACCAGCATTGTGGGAGTTGGCACAAAACACGTTAGAAATTTTAGTATAAAAAGTATGACCTGGATTTTTTTTTACTAATGAATTACTCATAAATTTTTTCTGGTTGGCCTGGACACCCTGAAACCATCATTAGTGTTCCTAATTCGTTAGTGTGTAGATCGTAATTCATACATAACGTTTCCAACGACGTAACAATGATGAATTGTCTTTGTTAATTAAAAAACATTATTAAAGCGGAGAAAGACAATCGAATCAACAAACAAATATTTTAGTAATAAACAATCAATGTAGGCTACTACATAACGTTTGGTACTGCAATACAATTACTTAGTTGCCATTAGCTGTATGGGCTATTAATTAACAGCTGTGTCTAAGTAATGTCGGCCTTAGTCACTAACTAGACTACAAGATCACACCACTCATCCTACACTCATCTCCATTCATACTTGGCTTAAAATACCTACTTTGTATGGTTGCCATTTAATAAGGAAGTATAAAGTACAATGAAATGGATACAAGGTGTTATTTATTACACCATTGATGTAATAGATATATGTAAAGGGTGCAGTTGAGCTAAGTATCAACAATAAAAGTAACACCAAACACTACATTTTAACCTTATACTTATTATTTTCTTTATCAAGTTCTACGTTTGCCAGCCTAAAATATTTGTTAAGTCTAAGAGGAAGGCGTATGTTTGATAATGAGTTCTTATTTAGTAGTTTACCGGTTGTTCCATTGCCTGATGATAAGTCAAGCATGAATCAATAGTAAAGCAGGAAAAACTACCCGGTTCAAATGAATGTCAGTTGGTGTTGAAGTTTCCGGTTACAAGAAGTGTTGTGGCGCCATTACAGCTAACAACTATTTTTTATGCTAAAATGTCAATACTTAATGTTCAATAGTTCTGCCACTGGCCTCTATGATCACTTGTAGGGGTTTTAATTTCCCTTTTCTATTCTATACACACTGATCACTTCAAGATCACATTACGTTTGGAAAGTTGGCTTTGTTGACGTCTGTGGCTGTCCCCCATAATGTAATAATATAGCTTGAAATAGAATACACACATAAGTGTAATAAACATTTTTACATACTTCCAAGGAGGTAACCTGAATTAAACACTAGTTGACTCTCATTCTACACTTCACCAATTATATTTTACAGGCCTTCATAACCTATTATGGTTACAACCTAAGTTAACTCATAACTGGCTAACCTTTAACCTAGGTAAAAGAGCCTAGAATAAATAGGCTAACTAAATTAATTAATAGCTTGTTTAGAAGTGTATTTTTGCAACGCTTTAGACAACCAGTGATACAGTTTTGCGGGTAATTACGCTTTTTGCACGGATTTTGGGGGGCTGCGCAGATTTTTGTGCGCATTAGGGTTGTGAGCGGATTTAACCCAATTGTAGTTTTTAAAAATATTTGGGGATTTCAAAGGTAAATCGGGACACTTTGTACTTTGTGAGTCAAGAGAAGCACTTTAGGAACCAATGATTACATAGTACATTCATTAAAGATCGATGATGTTTTTTTGATTACCTACATTTATTGTACTCTTCACTCCCTTTACTTCTACGCCTACGATCAGTTTGTCACTTCTAGACATTTAATTGTTTTCTAGGGATATTTTACTAGCCGTTCTAGTGATTTGCCAGTGGATTTTCCTCTAGGCGTTGGTTAGTGGCAACACTGCTAATCCAACTAAAAACCAGACAGAAACAAAACAAACTAACCAAAATAACATAGCCTTTAATTAAAGATATTTTGCATTTTATTGATTCTAAAACTTGTTTAAACTGCTATAGGTAAAATTTGTTCTGGACAATATGTTAAGTTTAATACTGTATTTAATTTTTAAAACTTTGTAATAGTAGCATAATATTTTTCACTGAATATTTTCTTGTATATATTCAGTTATGCTAATAATACTGAAATCACGCATCTAGTGTAAACATCCTGCTACATATTTTGAGTGCTACATTTTGTTATAGGTGAAAAAATTAATGGAAAACTTGTTTTCTAGGCTTCTAGCATTATATTATTAGACTTAGGTTAATTTACAGAGTACACGGATTGTGGAATTATTTTAAACGTATTGTGCACGGATTAGTGAGGGAAAAGTGGGATTTTCATGCTTGTGAGGAGGGATTTCTTCCGGAGCTGTGTGGCAACACTGTAGACTACTCTTATGTCTGTCTTGAGATGTGCATTGTAAATGTACTTTATTCATAAATAAAACATACATTTACTGAATGTGTGTTTTTTTTATTTATGTCTTGATAGCCAATTGATAACTAATTTTGAAATGTTCATCCTACTGAAAACTTTTGCTAAATAACCTTAGTATTAATTAGGGATGTGATACCACTGATACTACCAGCTGGAACCTAACCTACACTGATATCGGTGACTGACATTGATATCGGTATTGAGAATCGATCGTCAAAATTTGATTCCCGAGCCGTCTGTGAAGATCTCCTCTCAATCGAAAAATTACCACTAATACCGCAATTGTGCAAGACAATGACTGCGGGTGTGATTTAAATTTTGCCGCGATTGCAGAAGATAATAATAATGTCTACACGACTGCGGGAGATGATCACAATACTACCAAGTTTGGCTTAATTTAAACATCAAAATTACAGCGAAAATAGGTTATAAATTGAATTGTAAAGAAAATAAATATAATTCATTCAAATTATAAAGGTTTAATTTATATAAATTTAAGGCATCAATACATCTTGACATTAACAACAAAGTATCAAACTATGATTTACCATAAACCACTCTGACCACACACTCTGTTCTTCTCTTTAGAAAATTAGTGTTCACTCTGTTTATATTGTAAATTGTAACCATAAATAATCATAATGTCAATAGTAGAATCCATAGTAAAATGTTTTCCTTTACGAAAACAATTTTCTAAATATTCAGTTATACTATAGATTTTCATAATCAAAACTCTACCATAATTCTCTGATTTCATTATAAATTATTGCTATCTACTGTAATTTTAACATTATAGTTATAATTTTAAATACCTATTAAGTTATGGTTTTTTTCCCTTAAGTTATTTTGGTGTAGTATATAAATGATCTTTATTTTTGTTGGTTGTGTCAAAGTTAAATTTTAAAGCTAGCATTTAGTTATAAGGGGCTATATTTGATTTAAGTGCCAAGCTATTGGTTTTAATTTTTTACATTTTTTTTCAGGTGGTCCTAAGTTATTATATTTAAATACAAAAATTAGAGGTTATCCCAAAGGAATCCGTGCAGGGCTGGACCCTCGGAAACCGAGCATAGACATAAATGAATCTTTCACCTACGTCACATACAAAGGCATTCCGTATCAGTTGCAGAGCATCGAGGTTTGGGGGTGTGGCACTCCCCAATCAAGGTATTTATTTATATTTTCTATGAACTAAATTGTTGTCTTAAGTTAAGTATGTCCGTCAATTTCATATGCAAACAATTTTACATGTGCATTGCATTTGAAATAGATTCCCCCGCTGTAAATTGGTTTTAAGTTTTTTACAGTCACAAAATTAAAGTAAGAAAATAAGAGGAAGGATTCGTATGAGGAGGAGATTTCACCAGTGGGAACTGAGACTATGGCTTATTGTAAACAGCATATTTGTTTTGTTAAGCTTTTTTACAGAATTTTTCCAGTGACATTATTTACAGTTTTACAATATGAATTGATATTTTAGTTTGCCTTTATAAAACCAAAGGCCAATCCAAAGGGTGCTTAAGCATACACCAATATTTTGATAAATAGACTGAAAAAAATATATCATCATCCAATCTGTCAAATTTATCCTCCAAATTCATGTTCAGAACTTATTTAAATATCTAATCACTTTCGGGATGCTACCGAAGCCAATCAAACTCTCTGATTAGTGATTAGGAGTTAAACCTTTTTATTGTACTTACTCATCATCAATGTATGACTATTCTCTATGTATGTTATGGAGAAATAAAACTCTTTCTTTTCTTTCTTTCTCTGTAGTTCTATAACGGCCACACGGAGTTAAGATCAAGGATTAAATTAATAATATAACATAAGAAAAACCTCTGTATATCGCCTTGCAGTGGCCCACTATGTATCAGCTAACGCTTTGCCACTCCACAATGAACTTTGAATTTTTTTGTCTTAGGACGCTAGGCATGATCCCGGGATTGTTTTTCATATTACTTCAGGCTAGACCTAGGGGTTGCGGCATTATCACTTATATAAAATCCATTGGTGATTTGGCGGGATTTGAACCCGAGACCTCAGGAACCAAAGTTCGGTGCTCTAAACACTACACCAGCTCGCTCCTCCGATGAACTTTGAATAAAAATATGGATGATTTAATTTGATCGATATGACAACTTTTTTATATTTCAAGGGAGATGCAATTGGACATAAAGAAGTGGGAGGTGAAGCAAGCGGAGAGACAGCGTGTGGTGAAGCTGTCAGCCAATGAGTGGTCAGACCATCCAGACCGTTACCTCCTAGAACTGGCAGGACGGCCCAACTATTCACAGTCAAACAACTAATGCAATCCCTTGTACTGGCGTAGGTGCTTATGGTATCTTCCTGCAAATGTTTAAAACATACAAATTTATTGTACGCCGGAGCGTGTATTTGTTATATGTCAATTGTTTTAACTTAACATTTTGGAGGTTGTGCAACAGTCAACAGTTGGTGTCACTTGTTACAAATGATGCTTTTTATCGCAAAACTATTTTTATTACAAAAATAACTTTCTATTACAGTAATAGGTTTTTTTATTACTTGACACAAAGACAAGTGATTGGGTCATTAAACTGTTTAACATCGTCCCAACATGAATAACCAACATTTTAATATGTGCAACCTCTAGAGTGTTAACTGTGTGATTTTATTCTCTTGTGTGATTTTAAAGTGTAAAGAGATAGTTTTAATATTATAATAATGGAAATTTATTCCTTAAAAATGGATATTTATTCTTTTATAAATATATTTGTTCTTTTAAAAACGGATATTTATTCTGGGTGTATTCTTTCAGCTCATAGCTGTGTAATTTCACTTAGCCTTTTAAACTGTTTATCTTTAACAACTATTTATCTAAAAACCGAATTTTTTAAATGATGCCTTGCATTTTAACATGTGTTGTTTTCAGTTTTCATGTTATAGTCTTATAAAAAACTAAAGTTGTGGTTGTGATCAAGTTCTGCTAATACAGTAGTTGTTACAGAAAATCAAACCAAACATATTATTTATAGAATAGGGGTCATGATATTTGATATATAAGTGATATTAGTTAGTCAAACTTTGTACTCTAAAATTAAAATTACAAACAATAGTTTATACTTATAAAAAAACACAGTACGGTAGTGCAATGTAAGTAACGTTACTGAGAACATAACCCTTATACGTTAAAAATTTGTAAAATTGGTATTATTAATGCTATAGGTTTCTAACTAAATATTCAAATTTCGTACCTTATATGCACAAAAGGCACATGCCTTTTCCCGCCTGCTGCAAAATACTGTACTGATGCTACGGTATTTAGTACCTCATTTGCTGTTCTTAGCACTTGCTCTACTAGTACATAATGTGCTTAAATTGATTTAAGTTTAATACAATTGAATTCGAGTCACTAGAAATGGTACATGTAATTATATGTATGCCAGTAGGGAAAACGAATGTGAATTCTTAAGCATAAAAATGCTTAGGTTACCGTTTCCACATTGTAAATTCTTTTTTTCTTTGAATTTAAGTTCACAGTAGAGCTTATTATACCTGGTCAACAGTTTCTGTGCTATGACTTTTTGATTAGGATTATTCCTGCAATTGAGTTGGATTTAAAATTCAGTAGGCCTACCACTTATTATAGTTAAATTTAGTTAAGCTTTAAGTTAAGTTAATAAATAAACTTTTATCAGAAAATATTACATAATAAATACACATAATAATTCACATTCAATAGTACATATGACACATAATAATCCTATTAAGAACTATTTATTTAAGTAACAACTGAGAATTGCCTAGTAAAATTATGAATAACTCCCAGGGTCAGTAGCCTGGGTACCTACATAATAATGACTACTCATAAATTCTAGTTAATTCAGGAACTGTTACTGATTCTGGTACCAGTTCTTAGTCTTGTAAGTACTGTTACAGCTTGCCACTTAATTTTTGTCTACGTCCTCATTATGTACCATAGCTTTTTTAAATATTATTTCATTTACAGTTGGCTGAAGTATATGTTAATGTTGTTTTTATTATAACTGAACTAAACTTTCTTTCCATATTTTACTTTTTGTCAAAGTTGCCTTAGGCTGCTTAGATAGTATACTGGTTCTAAACAATGCAGAAGAATAGTCATTATTGTGTCAGAATTTCTTTTAAGTTTTTAAACTATTCACTCTGTGTCAGAGTCCTTGGTCCTTAGCTGTCAGCTTTCTTGTTACCGGATTGTTATCACTACACAATAAAGCAGGCCTACTTACTCCTTGCACATCGTGTATTTACTTGTAGAACACTAACCATCACATTGTTTTCCAACACTTACCCTTAGCTGAAAGCACCTGGTCAGGACTTTTGACCGACTCACTCGCCCACCCCAATTAACTCTAGATCCATGAGCAGGACTCTGGTTCTGGTGTTGATAGCTCAATCCAAATCCTTGAGGCTTTCAATCGAATAATTTGTGATCTCCTAAAAAATCCTGATCTTTTGAACATTTTGGTATGCAACTGTGATAATTAATTAATTGATAGTGTTAGTTGAATTGCGACCCATCCAATATACAATGTGAATTTTACACATTGTGAAACTGGAATGTTTCCTCAATATATATTATGAAAAAATTATATTTTCCTTTATGTACAAATAGTCTTTTGTTGTATTTCATTTAACTCGTCTGCTTAAAATAAAAATATTCACTCTTAACAGCCCTCAACTTTTAAGCAATACTAAAACACTTAGTTTTCCAATTGAAGGATGTAAATAAAATTAGAAACAATGAAAAAATGAAATGACTTAATACAGTCTAAAATCCTAGGTTGTTTTTTAATAAAGTCAATATATTTAGTCAATTTATGTGTTTGTTTTATGTATTGCACCTACGCCATGTTAGAACTTGAAATACCCAAACAAATTAGTTTCTTATTAAATCCTGTCACAATTCGACCTTATAATATAAAAGATTTTGTACATAATTGTAACATCATAGCAAATAAATACCTTTTTTAAACAGTTTTATCAAGTATTTGTTTTTATTTACATCAAGACCATATTTATTTACTCAAACATGAGTTTGTGTGATTGATCACAGATATAGAAAAGAGATGTCATCTACATACAAGTCATAAACAGGTTGAAATAAAGAGACCTGAACACACCAACTCAATATACCATTATGATAAGTACATAACACAACGAGTCCAAAACGTCTGTTACATAAAATGTAGGCCTACGAGTTGCTGTAAGATAAAATTAATTGGTTCAATGGTTCAGTCATAAGCAAAACCTTAGCTCCAGTTTGAGGTTTGTTGTTATTCTTACTTGCATTTGTCTTCTATCGTATCCATAGAATATTTAGTTTGTGCATGATCACTTGTTTATTTTGTTTGGGTTTTCTTGTGTATAGAGTTTAACTTACAGGAAGGTTGGGTACACATTTTTTCAAAAGTGTATTTAAAGATCTTACAACTTCATGTATAAAGTATTTGTCACTTTTGAAACATTCTTAATTAGGAAATACTGTTGAAAGTATACTTTGTACATTGTATAAAGTTTCTCAAGTAAGTCGCTTGATTAGTTTCATTTGTGTATGGGGACACAAAGTAAATCACCCAATAGTAAATACTCTTGGCAGTCTTGCTGCTCTTGTGTACTTCCGTTTACCACAATTAGTACAATGGGGTTAAAACCCTTCTCTTATGGTTGTGTATACTCTTTAGATCACTAAAAAGTAGGTAAGTTCCCTAGTCTACCAGTGCCTCTTGTGCCAAGCTACCATAGCTGTACCCCGGTGGTCCACTTTTTAATGTAAAAAAAACTTCTTAGGTTTATGGGTTTGTAAAAACGATAAAAAAATAAGCAAATGTTAAAGTGGTCGGTTTTATCAAAGAGTAAACTGGCCAGCGAAAAGAGCCAATCAGGAAATATATGACATCATGAGAGCCGTAACTAAGAGTTTCCGAATGATTGGCCCTTAACTGACAGTGACAGATAAATATTTTTTGAGAGTAACGTAATCATCACTTATTAAGTGATTGTATAGCAATGTTTTAAGTGATGTTTTAATAAGACCATTTGGAAAGTAAGCTCCGGTCAGTTCAACTATGTATATACAAACTTAAATAATTCTTTAAATATGTCAGATTCATTTCCTATTTAAATAAGATTAGGTTAAATGAGTACCAGGTTTACTTACAGCTACAGGGAAGGTAATAAGGAGTGTTTTAGTGAAATATTATTTGCTTAGGATGAAATAAATAATTTTGCCAAATTTGGTCAGAAGATATTCATGAATAAGCAAACTGCTTGAGTTTACCTACTCAACAGTTTAAGAGTAACATGGGAATTTTTAATTTGCAGTTTTTAAGCTTTTTAATTTTTTAAGCTCTACAAAATGGAATGCAAAGAATTGGTAAAGTCTTTTGAGTGTGAGAAATGCCAAAATCCTATTTTTACGCCATAAATCCCACAAAAAACCCCTGTTCCAACAGTTGGATCATACTAGTTTGTGAACTTTTTTGAATAAACGTAATTTTACATGTTTATACAAAATGTCATCAAAATTGGAAATCAGAAAGTATTAAGATGCGCTTTTGTAACTAATGATTAATGACAAAACTGTATAACTCTTTTTCAGTGTGTTGATATTGATTTGTTTGGCTTCTCTTTGAGTTTATTCCGCAGGTGTTGGCTGAATGAATGATTGTACAGTGTTTTTTATACGGCACTGTGCGGTGTTGGTCGGTCGGCGCATTTGGTGCGCGCTTGTGGGGTGAACTTGGCGGACTGGCCTGCGGATTAGTGTTGGTATACCCAACACATGGCCCAACAGGTTGCTTCTGCTCAGAAAACTATACTTATTTTTAAAACCATACTCTGAGGGTTTTGTTCTCATTACTTGGTTTAGTCTATTTATTGTTGTTTATGAAATGTTATTTGTTATTATTTATTCTTTGTTATCTTGTCTTTGTTAATTTGTATGTGATGTTATTATAAATTGTAATGTTGTATGTACCAAGAAGACTGCATGGAATTTCTAAATGGACTTAAACTTTAATGCTGCATTGTAATTGGGCTCTATAACTGTAATGTAATATTGTCATCTAAATAAATAAATAAATAAATACATTTTTATATATAACCGTTAGACATACAACAACGCTTCAGAATACAAAATTATTTTTTTTTAAGCTCTACAAAATAGTTTGGAAATGAATTGTGAAATTTTATGTTTTTAAAGTCAAAATGGGAAAAAACTATTTTTACCCCATAAAACACCACGTAAACCCCCGTTTCCGATCATGCTGGTTTGCCTACTCGTTTGAATAAACGTAGGTTTACACGTTTGTACCAAATTTAATCAAATCATCATTATTGCTCAAGTTATCGTGCTAACGGACACATATGTATATGAATTTGAACGGAGGGGTTTTTTCGCCTCTGGGGACTTCAAAACAACAAAGTAAATCAGTCCTGGGCAGGGACGTATTTAACTATCTGCCGCCTCTAAGCAGTAAATTTAGCCGCTCCCTCCCCTCACTCTCGTCAGCACGCTAACCGACCACAATAAGATTACCTCAAAACATGCCCTTCCAGCTGTTTTTTGTAGAAAAGTAATCGGCAATTGCATGCTGCATCAACAAATCTAATAACATTTTGAGCTCTCTTTTACAGACAATTTTGTTTCCCCATTTTCATTCAAAACGTGGTTCTGTTTTGCATACATGGAATACAATGTTGTTGTATCCAATCAGAAGAGTCATAATCACGTTTTACGACGCGTAAACTCACGTTTTGCGACACGTAAACGGCACACAAAAACGTCCGTATACAAGGGTTCTTATAACGCTTTTCATTGAATACTTTTAGTCAGATATACAATCACAAATACTGTTATTTACATAACTGTTATATTTTAAAACTAAATGAATCAAAACAAAAAAAGGTTAGTATAAAAAAGTAAGTGGATCTGACTAAAAGTGTTCAATGAAAAGCATTACCGGTATAAGTATATATCCATGACAAATCCTACTTTAAAGAACAACATACAATTTTGAATGAGTTATGTTAGAAGTTAGTTTGAACTTTTCTCCTTAATTGAAACCTAGAAAATAAATCAATTTTAGTCCAAGTTAAGTCCAGAGAGTTCAGCAGTTAGTTCTTCAATATTCAAGACTGCTAGTTAACCCTCGAGCGGGCGCTTGCGGAGTTTTCCTCCGCACTTGTAGTGTTTGTTAATATAAATATGCATAATGGGTGTCAGCAGTCGTGTCCGGCTCTACACTTCACGCACCTCATCCTGGGAATGCCCCTAAGCTATTTTTACCCCCAAATTCCTCCTCATTTGTTGTCAGTTGCAATTCAGTGACGCGGTGTCAGTTTGCGGAGGTTTACTCCGCGTGCGCCCTATCGCGTAAGTCCTTAGCACAGAGTTTATTTCCTCATACGCTATTGTCAAGCTGCGTGTATATTTTATGCATACAAAATTATAAACATGTTTAAATCTATTATTTCATTTATAATTATTATCAAATATATTTTGTTTGTATGTATATATGTATAATTGCATTATTGCAGAACATAACTCCGCATGCTCCCTCTCTCGTAACATACCTTTATACTAGAAAATTGTTCAATATGATTATTTGAAATATTAATCATATAAAGTTTAACAAATAATGTTATTAACAAAGAAATTAGGTTTCTGATTAGATTATTCAACATTTACATATAATATTTCGTTATAACAAGTAAAATGGGTAAAATTTATGCTATTTAGTGTTGCGGAATAAAACTCTGCATGCGCCCTCTCCTGTTTTAGTGGTGAAGCGCCTCCCCGAGGATTAACTAAGTCAATTTTAACTTCAGAAGATCGGGAGGGATTTTGTTAGGTTTTTTACTTGGACCTTTAGCTTCAAATTCAAGTTTAATATCATTTTTGTTCTCACCTTACCTGGGGTTTTCTTTATTTTTCAAGTCTTGCATTGACACTTTCAATAAAGGATTTATGCTGCAGGCCTATAAGCTCCTCAAAGAAGCTATCTTCAACATCTGATAAGTGATGTGATCGATCACCAGCTTCTCTTAGTTTATGTCCGTATTACAGATTTCAATGTCATACGCGCTGTTGCTGCGTAGTAACGAACGATATCAGGGGGAGGTAGGCCTACACTACCTGTAACGAACGATATCAGGGGGCGGTAGGCCTACACTACCTGTATCCAGCGGCCGGCAGCCCACGCCCGCGAGCCACGACGTGTCCGCCAGGCCGACAGGGCAGCACGGAAAACTCGGCACAGCCATATAATAAATTATTTACTTTGACTTTAATGTGTACTTAAATCATTTTATACTCAATCATTTTATCAAATCATGATTTAAAATAGCATTTTTCCAGTTCACAAAATTAATTTGTCAACATTTAGTATTTTTTTTTTAGATTAAAACCTCATTTTTTATCATTTATCTTCCAAAATTTTGCCGCCTCAAAAATTTGCTGCCCTAGGCGAGCGCCTAGTCCGCCTATTCAGAAATATGTCCCTGGTCCCGGGTCTAGGTCGTACCATGAGACCTACGGTAATAGCTTATTCCCTATATGGGAAATTTGCTAAAAGTAAGTTGGTACAATTTGGAATTTCAAAATGACAGCCATTTTGATTTTAATAACTTAAATGACAAAAAATGGCAAGTTTTCAATTATTTAGCATTAAATATTTCCTATCAAACGACTAAATAATAGTTAAAATGTCACGCTTTTTAGTTGTAAAATAAGTGTGACTCATTTATATGCAACAAAAAATTCTGAAATGAGTAATTAAACCATTCTACTTTGATCAAGGTTTAGGATTAGGTTAAGCTACTTTTTTCTGTTTTATTTTGAGACAAAGGATTATGTATCAGAAAAGAATGCATTCTTGTTCAGTTAATATTTACTTAATTTATACTATACATACAGGTAATTTTTGAATAAAATCACACATGTATACCACATGTGTACCAACAACAGAGAGCAGTTTCCTATTTTCGTTATTGTCACTTTAAGACAGCAATATTAGATGCGTATTTTAAGCTGATGAATGTTAATTGTTATATTGTTACATCACCAACATTATATACACATAACATATACATAAAACATAATAACCAAACCATGGATATATATTTTTTTTTTATTTGTCTAAAGTCCATAATTGTACATCTAAGCTAAATTTGATAATCAAAATTATTCTAGGCAAATGCCATTTAGATATTCATTATATTATAAAACAATTTTCTAAGTTAAATTTACAGTTAAAGTACCTATAATTTTTGTTGTCTAATTTTTCATTCCATATTCTTGTTGTTTTGTGCATATGTGCTTATTTTTGTGGTTTGCATATTTAACAAATAGAAATAAGTATTATAATTTCTCTGTGATTTATGTAAGAATGGTGAATCTGTAAATGAATGAAATAAATAAATATCCCCGCCGCAGCAAACCTGCAGACTAAGCGAATTTCCATTTGCCTTATTGGATTTATACTAAAATGTCTCCTTAAAAATATCACATTTATCCCCTATTTAAATAACATATTAGTTTAACGAGTACTTAGGTTTGCTGCAACAGAGAGGGTAAAAAGGTGTTTCTTTTTTTGTAAAATGTTAATAGTTTAGTATTAAAATAATGCATTTTCCATATTTGATCAAAATATGTACCGCAAACTACAACAGTTTACTTATTCTCCATAAGAATAACATGGGAATTTTAAATTTACAGATTTTTGGAATTTTCTCCGTAACTATTAGACGCATAATAACGCTTCAATATACTAAATTATTTGTTTTTTTAAGCTCTACAAAATGGTTTGAAAAGAAATTGCTAAATTTTAAGTTTTTAGGGTCAAAAATGGGAAAAACCAGTTTTTACCCCATAAACCCCTGTTCCCATAGTCTCCGATCATGCTGGTTCGTGAACTCGTTCGAATAAACGTAGGTTTACACGTTTGTATTAAATTTCATCAAAATCAGATGATTTTTGCTCCAGTTATCGCGCTAACGGACACATATATCAATATATATATATATGAATTTGAACGGATGGTGTTTTTGGCCTCTAGGGACCTCAAAACGAAAAAGTAAATCGGTCCCGGGTCCAGGTCTTACCATGAGTACTACGGTAATAGCTTATTCCCTATATGGGAAATTCGCTAAAAGATGTAATGTGAGTGTAAATTGAAGTGTGTGTGATGGTAAATAAAATCTGTGTAGCATTGTTACTGACTTAGATCAGCTGTTTCGTTAGCCAGGATAATTTATTTTACTTTATAACATAATGAGGTATGTACGTACATAGTTCAGCTCAAATCACATTTACAAAGGCTTACTTAACCTCCGTAATCTGAGAAAATTGTGGCCTCACCAAGTCTGTAAAAAGACCAAAGTAACACTAGGAAGTAGTTTTTTTTTTTTTTTTTTTTTCAGAAATGATGTGCAAGGACAAGACTGCTGAATATACAAAAAATCATTGATTAAGCTATTTTCATAGAATACAGTGTATGCAGAGGAAATATCTGCAATGCATCCCCTTGAAGGTTAAAATGTCCCCTAATACCGCTCAATGTGGATTGTACTGTACTTTAGAAAATTGTTTAGGATCGATGGTGGCAATTAGGTTATCCTTTTTAATGGAAGTGTTGAAAAGGAGGTTCCTATTCAATTTGCTAATTATGTTTACTGTATTCATTCATTTTTCTGGAATGCTGGTTCACTTTGTTTAACTTGGAACCCCAGTTAGTATGAAACAGTTCCTAGATATTTTTGATGACAGTATTGTCAACACTCTCTCTAATTTTTTATGTTTACAAACATTTACTTTTCTTCCAGAGGCAGGCATAGTTCCGTTTGACTCAAGAATAATTCGTTCGGTCTTTGTACTATTTGTGTGCTTCATTAATATCATTTACACCGGAATATGGCTACAGCTGGTTGACAGTTTTCCAAGGACTAGTTTCCAAGTTTTGAATGTCATGCACTATCTCATTGAAGCTGCTATATCCATAATCTATGTAACTGTTGGCCTCGTCCGAACACGCAATGTTATAGAGCATGTAAATCTGTTTTTCAAAGCAGACAAAATTATGTTATCTTTGGATATTCCAATACCTTTCCAACAAATTGCAAGAGAACAATTGAAAATAATTTTGATCACTTTGGCTGTGTTCAGTTTGGCGATAACAATTGACATGATTCACATCACAGATAGTAAGAGATTTTTCATTTGGGTAACAGAAAAAATCTTTTTACTGTACAATCTTTATAGTCAGCTGTTTTTTATAGTTCTACTACGTAATTATGTGTACAGATTCGATCTAATTTGGCAAGAAATAGGAGATGTCACAAAGAAGAAATCTTACACAAATTCAACTGACGATGAACTCACTTCCAAAATACGATTGCTGATGATACAAAGAGCTCTCTCAATTTATGTAAAAATACTTGTTCATTTAAATTACAAAGATTCCATTCAGCATCTTCTTCAGGTGATTAGTTACATAATGACATTCACTATTACTTCTTTTATTATTTATAACCACTGTGTTGACGTTGCAAAACATGATGTAGACTTTCAGTGGAAGATACTATCTCCCGTCATTGCTTGGACATTTTTCAAAATATCTGGTTTATTCATACTTACTGTAGGCACTGCTTCGGTTGTCACTCAGGTAATAACAGAATTTATTGACTGTATTGTGTAAGTCTATGGGATATTACTCCACAATCTAGAATTCGGATCGTATTGTGATAATTTAAATATGAATAATGATCAGGTTTACATACCAATTAAAAAAGCTTAAGTCTTTACATTGATGAACATAGTATTCTAGTTTTAACAGTAATATTTGACAAAAATACGATAGTGGTAAATAACATTAATTCACATTTCATAGGATCATGGTCTTTGTTTGGCATTTTTACATGTTTTCACTACTAAATTTAATTTATCGTCAAATTAAAAAAGTAATATTCTTATTTTGCTGCCTTCTTTGTTCTTGAGGGTATGCTCATGCTAATGCTTTGTTCATTAGGTTTGAATTCAGTTTGCCCTAAAGCCCTGTTCACACGGGGCGAGTTTACAAGCTTCAAGCCGGATTTTTTACACGCAGTTAGTAAAATAGCTCAGTGTGAACGACGTACTCGCTCAAAAGCTGCTTGTAAAAAAGCTCTGGAAAAAGTTGACGCTGCCGCTACTTTACACGCCAACTCGCCAGCTTTTGAGCGAGTAGGCGTGTAAAGTAGCCCAGTGTTAACACAGTTGCTTGTGCTTGTGCGCATGTTATTCAAAGATGTCGAAGGATTTAGTTCAAGCCAGCTACTGAGCGAGTGGAAAAAGCATTGTGTGAACGAATGCAAGCGCACTCGCCAACTTGCCGGCTTCTTACACGCCGGCGTGTAGCGTGTAAACTCGCCCCGTGTGAACGGAGCTTAATGTACATTTTGCCAGCTTGTGTGGCATCTTCAGAGGGTCTTCTATCTTCAATATCCTCTATTACACTTAACCACCAAATTTTCTATTGTCTATTTACACATGTACTCCTATCGTGTTTAAGCCGAATGGGAGACTTGCGGACAGACACGTGTTGGAGTCACGGCGGGAGGATTTCATTTCCTCCTCTGTTTCATTTCTTGTACTGAGAGTGTTTAAATTTGGGATATTGGACGGTTAAGGTTAGGGACCTGAGGAATGTACATAGAGTGTATACAAACCATTACCTCCACACATACATACATACATACACACATACATAGAGTGCATTACCTCCAGAATAAAAGTACCTAACAAAATAAGGTAATTAATATAACTCAAGTTCTTGAGACTGGGATAGTCAAAAAAATATATATGTATAACAAGTTTTCAGAAAACATGTTTTTTTGGATTTAGTATAAATGAAAGGTATAAAAATATGAATTTAATTTTTATTATGTTTGCAAATCAAGATAAGTATTAAAATTTAGTCATTATAAAATCTCAAAAATAGTATTATGCTCAAATTAAATTAACCTTTCTTTAGAGCTATTAATTTTGGGTTGTGTGACAATAAATGATTTGTATTGTATGCTTTAACTACATAGCAGCAGCACATCTGGTAAAACATGATACAATTCTTTAGGCAAATAACTTAATTGAATGCCTTAATTTTATATACATATTTACATCATATTACAAAGTTTCACATAAAGAAATCATTTATACAATAGTCAGCAGTTATTGTTATTGTTTAGCAGCAGGGACTGAACTTCTTTCTTAAACCTATGATCATTAATTATCAATATTCATTATCCTGTTTGGTAGCTTATTATATAATTTTTTCCCAAAATACTGAGGAAACTTTTCAAAGGAACTTAATCTATGAATAGGAAACTGGAAATCACTTCTGTTCCTAGTCTGAGAATTGTGAATATGTTGATCTTCTATTAACATAGTTTTGTAACTCTAGCTTTATTATTATTTGAAAATAACTTCTTGATTAGCATTGTACGTGTTATTAAATTTACGGAAAGTAAATAAAAGAAACGTCTTATAACACTTAAAAAATATATTTACGATTATACTGTTACTCACAAGATGGTAAATATACATAAAAGATGGTAAGTAAGTGGTGATTGATTTACCCAATAGGAGTGTCCAATCAAAATCGATCAGCACTTACCATCTTTTATGTATATTTACTGTCTTGTGAGTAACAGTATAGGCATAAAAATATTTTTTTAAGAGTTATAAGACGTTTCTTTTATTTACTTTCCGTTAAAATATTTAACTGTCCTGGGATTCCCCCCCCTCCCCACATAGGTAAATGATATAGTCCTTATGAATAAAGTTATTTTGATTTGAAGTGTTTGTCTTACAATAGGTCCAAAATATGGCAACTGCCATTCATGATTTAGTCTCTACTGGTGAAGTAGATGATATTTCTAATGAGGTAAGTAAGAGACAAAAATTGAATGTTCTAAAGTAAGTTGCCTAAAAGTTAATAGGACTTACTTACCTTAAGTAGGCAAAATTATTACTCTTAGGCCTAGATGAAATGCAATGAATACATCCTACAATAAAAAACTACCAAAGCTGAAAATTGGTAGACTGTTATTTTTTTCTCCTGTTAATAAAAAATTTTATGTTTTTTTCAAACTGGTTATATATTACTTTGACATTTATTCTTTACAAAATAAAAAATCAAATTAATAACTAGAAGAAAATCTTGGATAAATTATAGTTTGAGTGAAGAGAAAAAACTGATTATTCTAATAACTATATGCTTGTTTTAATAACCCAATGACAATGACCAATGAATTTGACTTAAATTTCCCAAACTTAGGTAGGTAGATTAAGAAATAAAAACCATAGGAAAAACTGATTAATGCAAACAAAAAAACTGTTTTATTATGGCTAGAGCAAGAAATATAAAATGTAATTTAAACTACTTGAGATATTATAAACTCAGAAACCAAGAAAAATTAATTTAACTGTACAGATAACATATCCATAAGTAAATGGAAACAAAAGAGTTACAGATCCCCTTGAAATTATTAATTTATTTAATTCTTAATTTATCAATGCTGTAAAGAGCAAGCCTATTAATGTACCTTTGCAGCCAACAGACTTCCTGAGATATCTATCAGCTCCAACCGGCTCAACCTGTGTCAGTATTCAAAATCAATTCCATTATAGCAGCACTAATAAAGATGAAATCGAAAAAATATTAATTTGTTTAAAAATAAACTATTGTCCAGGGGACTGTTTCATAATAAACTATAAACTAATATTATTAGTAAATCAGCTGATAACCCAATGCAAATCTAATGGATTACAGGTTACAAGCTACAACTTGTAACTTGTATATTATGAAACAAGCCCTAGCCATGATGGCATTTTTAGTTTCAGTCATAATATTATTTTGTAAGAAAGCAACTGAGTAAAATTCTCTCACATTTATTCAACTCCTCTTATTAGTTATATTTCCAGACAATTTAAAAATTGCTTAAGTAATTATAATTCCTAAATCAAATGATGATACAGATATTGGTAATTTCAGACCAATATCTTTGCTATCACCATATATTAAAGTTATGAAAACATTGTTTCCAACCCATTTCAGTACAGTAACTACCTTCATAGAAGAAAATTCAATCCTAGAAGATTTCCAACACGGGTTTAGGAAAGAAGTCCACTATCACAGCAATTGTGAGATTTGTGGAATCAGCCATTGAGTCAATTCACAAGTTCTATAAATCATAAACCATTACTTTTTAATTAAAAAAAATTGGACTCTCCAATTGGTTTAAATCATACTTATCTAATAGACAACAGTTTGTTAAAAATAAATCACATCACTAGAAATAAAAAAAAAAAAAAAAACTGTTCAAATATGGGCACAGTAAAATCAGGTGTTCCTCAAGGATCGGTCCTGGGACCTTTGCTTTTCATTTGTTATTTAAATTTTACAAAGTACTTATCTAAAAATTGTTCTATGTACAAGCTTGTATCTTTATGCAGAAGACTAATATTAAAGTATCTGGTAAAATTGCAGAAGATTTAAACTATGTAGTGGGGGTCGGTAGTGAAGTTTTAAAAATGATTTATTTTCCCTTATATCCGTTATATCCTATGGTATGTGTATATGGAGCTACCTCAAAAATGAATCTCGACAAAATTTTGACAAAACAGATGCAATCTATCAGAGCTATGTTAAAAATAAATGAAACGAAATGAAATGAAAAATCATTTATTTATACAGGCAAAGTTAGGGCCACATGGCCCTTTCTTACACTTAACCTGTACTTTAAAACATAATATAAATATTTTAACATAATCAGCTTATACAATAAAACAAAACAGAAATCTACAGAAACTCAGATACAGAAACTTTTATCAAAAATCAGTAAATTTTAAAAATACTTACACACACACACACTCACTCACACATACATACAAGTCAGCGACCGCCATGCGCACAGGCCCCTACGACAAACCTACCATGGCCATACGTTCAAAATAGAGATTTTTTAGCGCTGCCACAAACCGTGAACGACTATCGAGGGATTTAATAGCTAAAGGAAGATCGTTCCAAAGACGGCAAGCAGTTACAATAAACGCTCTGTCGTAAACTGCGGTCCTATGGTGAGGCATACGCAAAGTTAATGATGCATGGCGTGAGTATCTGACACTTTCTTCAGCTACAAACCTAAAATCATCTACAAAATATTTTGGAAAATTGTTTTTTAATATTGAATAGGTTAGCGAAAGAATTTTGATTGATCTCAGGTCACATAGCTTTAATAACTTAGAATGAATGTAGAAAGGTGTGATGCGCTCACTGCGTCTTAGATCATAAATGAATCTTATGCAGTAGTTCTGAGCGCGTTGGAGAGCATCAGCAAGGTTTACAGTCATGTCATTGATCACAGAGCTGCAGTAAGTGAAGTGGGGAAAAACAAGTGATTTAACCAGGTGTAACTTTATGTGCAAAGGCAAGAAATTCTGTAACTTTTTAAGTGAGTGGATTGATGCAAACACCTTTTTACGCAGTGGCGGCGGAACCAGGGGGTCAGGGGGGTCAGTTGACCCCCCTGAAATTTTAGGAAGGGTCAGGGGGGTCAAGGGTCAGGGGTTCATATAAAAAAAATTAAAGATATAAAGCATTCTGTACTGTATACGTTTATTTTTTCGGCCCAAGAAGAAAAGTATAAGTAGGCCTAATAACAGTTACTGAAGTTAAGTACAAAGATAAACAATTTAGTTATTAATAATAATCTATTACATTTATTATGAAGGGGCTTAATACTCACAAAACCTTATAAAAGTAATAATTAATTTAATTGATGTTCATGATCGTATTGGAATTTTGGGTTAATTCCTGGAGAGTTAATTACTGACTTGGACAAGAAAAAGCTTACAAGACAAGCCAATTAAACCGTCTACAAGATTTACCAAAAAAGAAGGAAGTTAAAAGTGTACGTGATTTAGTTGTGACTTTAAATAGTGAGCCTCAAGAAAACAAACGATTTTTGTCTGAAGTAGTAAAGGTTGTCAAGTTACTGCTTGTCTTGCCAGCGTCTGCAGCAACTGCAGAAAGAGCCTTTTCTTGTCTTCGTCGCTTGAAAACGTGGCTGCGTTCCACGATGACGCAGAAGAGATTGAACCATCTTGCCATCTTATCCGTCCATAGGGACATTGCTAAATCTATTGATGATAAGCACATTGCACGAATGTTTGTCAATAGAGTTAAAAGTCGCTGTGCAGTTTTCAGGAATTTCAAAGACTGAAGTTCAAGTTAGGGCCTACTGAAGTTTCATCAGCAGAAGTTAACAAATCTAGTAAACTTGTAGTAGGCTAATATCTTGAGATTCTCGTGTGGGATTTTACTTATTTTAGCAATAATTCATCAAAAAGGTTTTGTATTTCTTAGTAATTTTATGTTGTGCCAATACAATGTTTGTAATGTTTTTTGTGTAAACCATTATTTAGCCCCAGTGGACACACTTACTTGGTTATACCATTGACTATACACCTCTACGTTATACCCTACCGTCTTACTTTTGTGATTAACTATAATCAAGCAGCCAATTTTAATTTTTTTAGTTTTGAGGGGGAGGGGCAGAGCCTGCCGAAATTACGCGAACACATAAATCCCTAGGGCTTAGAGCTTGTTTATTCTTCTCTGTCATCTGCAGCAACTCATTGCTGACAGCTTTAGTAAAATCTGGGCACCAGTACTTCATTTTTTGTTTGTTTGAGATGTGTGTGTATTATTTATTATAATGTTTTTATAATGAACAGAGTAGCGTCTTTGTAAAATTGTAAATTTTCTTTGTTACTGCTTGAAGAAAAATGTTCTTCAGGTAGCCTAAAAACACGTTTTAAGGCTTCTATTTTTCAAAATTTTCCATATCCCCCAGACCCCCCGGATGTGGACCTCCGCCATAGGTTTCTGACCCCTTAACAAAAATTTGCTTCCGCCGCCCCTGTTTTTACGGATGTCTACTACCGCATCGCCCCAAGTAAGTGTCGAGTTGATAGTAAGCCCTAAGTTTTTGACCTTGTCATTGTAAAGCAAATCTGTTCCATTTATAGTTATTGGATTCGTCGTCAGAAAGTCAATAGAGTTCCGTAAACGTGGATGACAAATTATGATCGGTTTAGTTTTTTCGTGGTTAAGTCTGAGTCCGTGTTTATTAGTCCAAGTAATGATTTTCTCAATATCTTCGTTCACTCTCAGAACACTTTCGTTGATCTGTTTGGGTGAAAAATGTGTATAAATCTGTAAGTCGTCAGCATACATGTGGTATTTACAGTGTGTGAGGACTGAGCTCAAGTCATTTATGTATAGTACGAACAACAGAGGACCAAGGATGGACCCCTGAGGTACACCACTAGTAACTGTCTCCCAGTCAGATCGTAAGTCATCAACCTCAACACACTGCCGCCTGTCTGACAGATAGGATCCCAGCCAGTCCAATACACCATTTGAAAACCCTATGGCCCTTAGCTTTTCCAAAAGGAGCTTATGATTTACACAGTCAAAGGCTTTAGAAAAATCAAATAGGGTAAGAATCGTACCCTGCCGATGTTCCATTGCTAGTCTAATGTCGTCCGTCACACGTAAGAGTGCTGTTTCTGTACTGTGAGCTGCTCGAAAGCCAGACTGTGAGTTGCATAAGATATTGTTTTCAGTCAGAAACTCAGTGATTTGGCAGTGCACGGTCCTTTCAAGGCCTTTAGATAATGCGGGCAATATACTGATCGGCCTGAAATCCTGGCAAGAAGCAGGTGCTGGAATCTTATTTAAGGGACGAATTAGGGCAGACTTCCAAGAAATCGGGAATATGCTTTGCCTTAGAGATGTGTTGAAAATGCAGGTGATAGTGGGGAGTATAGCAAAGAGAATGTCCTTAATGAAGCGAATTGGAATGCCATCAGATCCAATAGCATTACTGCGAATACGTCGAATAGATTTCAGAACATCAGACTGCAGTACAGGTTTGAAAGTGAACTTGGGGTATCCTAATTCTTGTACAGGGGAGTTTCTTAACTCTGTTATATAACTTTCAACTTGTTGTTGATTGATGCTTTGACCAAAGGAAGAGAAGAAAGCGTTTAATTCATTCAGAGGAATATTGACTCTCTGTGCTTCAGGTTGTTTCCCAAGCCCAAGACTTTTTACGTTACGCCATAAAACTCTAGATGGTTGGTTATTGTTTTCAAAAAGCATACAAATATGTCGTAATTTTGAATTCCGCAAAAGTTGTTTAACTCTATTTCGAAAATAACGATACTGTTCCATTTCTTCTTGATTCCGGGAACGTTTTGCTCTCCTGAAAAGACAGTCGCGCCTAGCCATTGCGCTGCAGAATATAACCAGGGAGGTTCACTTCGTGTGATGGAATACTTGGCTTCAACCACGACTCAGAAACTGCGATTAAATCAAAATCTTTGTATCTGAAAATCTCCTTCACCTCATCAATGTGCGCACGTAACGACTGAGCGTTGATGTGCGCCGCCTTTAGATGCTTGGGGAAAGGAGATAAGGAGTGAGAGAGATAGTCGGCGGTAGACAGTGGGTGCTGAGGGAGGGGCGAGGGGGGAGTGATAAGCCGGCCGGCGTGACGAGCACTAGGAGGACGTGGACTCGCTATCCCGGGTCCACGGGTCGCAGCGCCACGGCAGGCACATCGCAGGCGCGCATACACACCGCGATCACTGACACATTCACACACACACACATACACTTACTAAAAGTAAAAACAGACAACATAGTTTAAATTACAGAATTTTTTACACGTGCAACAATTTTGGCTCCTAAAAACAATGGTGATGAAGTTGTTGAAATATTAAATTAGGTATACTATCCAAAATGTGAGTAAATAGTGCAGTATAATTAATATGTACATAACGAAATAATATATGATTCTTCTTTAGTTTAACCAAACTTAATCGAACACTTATAAAAATAAAATAGTTTTCATGTTTATTTAAACAGATAAGACACAAAATAAATACTGAAAATAAATAATTACAATTAAACTAAATAAATGATTTGATGTAACATAAATAAAGTACTGCATGGTAATTATTTTCCTCAAACATAAATTAACTGATAAAAATATACATACACATACACATGCATAACACGCATACATACACACACAAAATACATACATACATACATACATACACATAATATCCATACATATTGTTAAGATTTGTTTGGATACCAAAAATTAACTTAAAGTTCTCAATATAATATCTTAGTGCATTTAAAAAAATACTATTGTTCATCATAATGGTAGAACCAGCCTATAGCATAAATAAAAATAAAATGTTATGAAACTAAAACATTCTTCTGAGATAAAAGTTTTAAACATAAAAATACCAGAATAAAAACATTTTAAAGCTGGGGAAATTGCATTTTAAAACATTTCGTTACCACGGGATGAAAAAAAATATTATAATTTCAAAAATAAAATAAAAATTAATAAATATATAAATAATGTTATTCAGATTATCTCATAAATACCAGTCAAGGCTAAATAAATAATGTTCTTATCTGGGTGAGCTGGTTGAGCTGGTTGTAGTGGGAATTAGCACCTCAGCCGGCAGGTCTTCTATGCGCGTTGCCACATTCTTCTTGCCATTTTTGACCCACAGCACCCTGCCGTCAAGCGTCCAGACGTTCTTGGCGCCGTACTTTGTCGCAACTTTCCGGTACAGCTCCAGGCGACGATGCGTAAGATCCTCTCTTATGGTGATGGATGTTCCTTTAAGTTTCTTCTTTAAGTTAAAGAAGAACTATAAAGAACGATGATTTAACAAAAAGAGCACTTCATTCAAGAATCCTCACTGTTTATGGTTTATATGTTCTTGAAATCTTATTTATCTAAAGAATACCAGTCTAGTGCAAGATTTGTTTTACATATTGTCTTTGTTTATTATAACATTAATTAAACAAATAGGCTACCATTCTAAGACTTGAATTTGATTTAATTTGTGCATTGTACACAAGAAGTGTGTAAGACAAAGTCAAAATTTAATTTCTAATGTAATTAAATGATAATACTCAAATCAATGAATATTGCATTTAATCTGTTTTTTCAGCTTTTTATCTTTTCCCTGTCATTATTACACATGGATTTTCACTTTACTGCGTGTGATTTCTTCCCACTCGACTTCACCTTGTTCCGTATGGTAATTATGCTTTTTTCAATGTTAGTAAACTGTTAGCACAATCACAACATATACACATATATATACAACCACAGCATACTCACAACATTTTACTGTGGTCTGTAAAGAATTTATTTGAAACTTGACAGAAATTATCAATATACTTAATACATAGCAAGGTTTTTCCATGTTACACCCCCTGTTTTAACCGTCTAATCAACCGATTTTTGCGATTGAGATGTCATTGTGAAGCTTATGATCTAGCTAGTAGAGTGAGGAATTTGGTAACTAAAAAGCTAATTTCCTTTAGGACTATGCCCCCTTAGCGTTTATTTTTTTTAAGCTTTTGAATCTAATACTCTAATAGATGACATCAACGACCCTTGGGGATTGGTTGATCAACAGTTGAAGCTGTGAGCAAGGTAATTCGTACTTTTAAGGTTGCTCCCAGGTGAACCATTGATAATGAAGGCTATAGTCCGTGAGGTTGGCGAAGGACTCTAAGGGATTACAGCCCTCACACACACACAGACACACCCACACACACACACATGCTTGGCTCATTGAAGACTGATTTTGCAACCCCCCATACCTTTCAAGGATGTTTTCCTCAGACTGTGACAGAGAGATGTAACAGAGGGTGCTGCTCTGGGCTCAATTCATGGAACTTGATGTCTAGAACATTGGTTATTATGGCATCCTGGATGGAAATGGATCGGGAGACTTTCCTCGCTGGTTATGTGGATTATATTGCCGTTATTATAACTGCGAGGGATGTCATTGCAGGGACTGTTGTCAACTGACCAAGGGTCAATTAGTTGGTATTGGCCAAAGGGTCAACTGATGAGATGGATGGATGACCATGTCTTGTTCTTGATGGTGACACATAAGACTGATATTATGCTTCTCATCAGTTGGAGGATCAATGCCATTCATTGTACAGCTCCCGTTTGGCTGGGAAGTAATCAAAATTCATAAAACCCTGGACTGGACTTTTGGCTCACTTTCTATAGGAACTAGATCACGTTTGCAAGGGAGAAAGCGGAAAAGATTGTACAGTAGCTGATTCCAGGGTTATGAGAAATGTTGATGGACCATATAACATCTGGCAGTAGGTGCTGATGTCTGTTGTCCACTCCATCATTTTGCTTTTGAAATGTGAGACAAGGGCAGATATCTGAAGTAAACAACTCAAAAGGAAAGATGGCAGTGGTCCATAAAAGAGGTGCTCTTTGGATCGCTTTGGGCACCGCATAGCTAACTGTCCTCTTATTTTCTGCAGTGATTCCCATTGATCTTCCATCTGTCCAGTGGAAGCAGATCTTTGATGCAAACATTGCTTTGAGCTGGACCAAAGCCCAAGAATGCACCTTGAGTATTGGCGACACCGCTGAGAGTGGTATGAACGAGGAAGATGGACAGAGACACTCATTGGGAATCTCCAAAATTGGGTTAAGCAGTAACACATAGTTGTGGCTTTTATCTCCTTCAGCTTCTTACTCAACAGGGCTGTTTCAGGGCCAGCTTTCACAAGATAGGAAATATCAGCAACCCTGGAATATTAGTTTAGTGACTTCAATAACGTTGATGTCCTGCATAGATATTCCATTCTGTGAGGGAGGGAAGTGGTCAGAATGGACCTAAAAAAAGCTGTTGCCGTGACCTTGTAGGACATTCATTCATCTGATATTGTTCAGGCCTGTGTGAGGCAGGAACACGTTTCTGCTGAAGGAAAAGAGAACCTAACAGTTGTGATGTACCAATGCCCTAAACCCTGTGAAACATATTGCAGCTGGATTGCCACTTCTGGTGCATAAAGGTAACCTCTTAAGTTAAGTATTGCGAACAGCGATTCCAAAGAGGGCTTCCACTGCCTGATCCAATAGGTTTTTTAGTGGTTGAGAGTCCTACACATTAGGTTAAAATAATTTAGAACCTTACGGTGCACAATGCATTGTGCTATTGTAAAAAATTTACTTTATATAGAGTCATAGGAGTTGAATATACTAAAAGTTACATCTCTAGTCTAATAGTAAGGGATAGATCGTTTAAAAATCAGTTTTTTACTAAATGTTAGTGTTCCCAGATAACTGATATTATTGATTTATAATTCTTGTTCTATATTATTCACGCTTCTCCCATTTTCATTAGAACTAAAATAATGCAGCAGATTCTCTAAGCTCTGCAATTGACACAAAAAATAATCAAAGAAAAATAGAAAATCAATCAAATAGAAGCATAGAATAAAAAATACTGTCATTAAGTACAATAACAAAGGGATAAGGACACAGCCACTAAAGCCTCTTTTATGCATGACGTTTTCGGTCGGGCGGAATCGATGTCCCATCCATTTATGCAGTTTCTCCGCCGCCGAGCGGAATCTGCTAGTTTTTTATGATAGCTGCGGTGGGGGTGGTCATTGCTGCCAACTTTGTTAATTTTTCCATCGTCAGTGATGTAAGATGATCCTTGTTTATTTGCTTATACCTATTTGTGCATAAAGAAAAAAGACGGCGGCGAAGGAGGTGGGCTGTACAGTGTAAAACCGGTGAATGAAAGTCGTAGGGTTGGCAGCAATGACAGTGTTGCCAATGAGATGGTGTGATTGCCTTTTGTACAACAATTCCCATATCAATCCCGGGTATACCTTTGATACAAAAATTCCCATGTCAGTCCCGGGAATACAAAGGTCATTACTCTTACGAAACTGTAAGGTTGTATTATTCCGCGGATTTAAACAAAAATGTAATTCTCGCCCAGTAAATTTTCCAAATTACACCTTTTTATTTGTACTCTTCATTTCATTACAATGAATAATGATCATCTATTTACAATGATTAGGCGATTTCGATACTGTGGATGACAGAGACAGCTTGGGGTAGGTTGGCAGCGCTACATTCCACCCGACGGAAAACACAGTTGCATAAAAGGGCTCCATTTGAACCTATGTAAAAAATTGCTCCGACGAAACGCCGAAACTCGGCTCCGTCGGCTCCCGACGGAACGCTGAAACGTGACAGAGATTCCGTCGTGCATAAAAGGGTCACATTTGAACCTATGTTGAAACTTTCACCGACGGAACGCCCAATACATTCCGCCCGTCGGAAAACGTTGTGCATAAAAGAGGCCTGAGTCTGCAAACCAGCAGAATTTGTTGTTACGCTACCAATCAATCAGTGTTGCTTGAAACAAACAAATTGGAAAATTTGCCGGTTTGTAAAACTATTTCCAGTGACGTATCCAGGATTTCAAAATAGGGGGGGTCGACCGACCAGGGGGCTAAAAACGGTCTTTTTAGCTCTCTTGGCATTGAAAATAATCAACCCCAACGTCAATACAGTATGATTATATAATTTTACATTTAATTTAACAAAAAAAATTATATTTAACACCAGAAGTGGGGGGGGGTCCGGACCCCAGGACACCCCCCTTGCTACGTCACGGCTATTTCAGTAGTTGAATAAATTTAAGTACATACTATTCTGTTTTGAAGTTATGTAACATAAAGTATTTATAATTTGTGTTCCAGGTAGCAGGCTCTGTAACGAGTTATCTCCTCTATCTAATTCAGTTTCAACTGTCTGATAGGTAAAATTTGTTATTAGGTCTTAAAAATTCATCATCCAAACTTTAGGACCCAGAGACTTAGGGAAAAACAATTTCTTGAGGCATCTTAACCAGTGTTGTAGTCGTAAATTTTCCAGTACCAAAATGCTTACCGTTGTCTCAGAAAATCATAGGTTGCCTATTAAAATATACACGGCAGTTTAGGAATAAAGCAGAGAAGGAACGCCCTGTCCCGCTACACCACCTGTCAAAGATTCCACAGGTGTTCCAAGTTTTTTTGATAATCTTTGTGGAGAAAATGTTTGTTGTTTGTTGTTATGCCATATCACTAAAAATATAAAATTTTAGTGTTAAAGTACAAAACTTAGTTTTAAGAAATGACCAAGTTTATATTAGACAAGAAATTTTCTTACTGAAATTCAATTTGCTAAGCTTTATTTTGGCTAAACAGTTTGCTAATCTTTATATCTTCATATTGTTGGGTAAAACCGTAAAACACACCAAAGTAGTCTGTTGAATGATCATACATCTCCTAAATTAATTATTTAATACAGTTTTATTTTGTTTTTTAACCATTTCACCCCTTATAATAATATTATTAACAAGTACTAAAAAGTGTTAACTTTTAAAGCAGCATTTAGGAAACACAATATTTTTCATCAGACCCCTCTGGTATCTGAGCAATAGCATAAAAAAAAACTATATTTGTTGCAGCATGTTTATATACATTTATATTTTTAACATAAGTACATCAAACATTCTGTAACAAATAATACATATCAAATCAAATCAAATCATCTTTATTCAAACTGTACATACATACATGAATAGAGTCACAGAAATAAGAACTAACAAGTACATTATGTTTCTTATTTTAACATTATTTTATTTACATACATTGCTAAATCTATGCAATACAATCCTTTTTTAATGCTGTGTATTTATGAATGTAGTTAAAACATTTTTTACTCTTTTGGTTAGTTAGTCCTACATAACAAAAGGCTAAAGACAAATTTATTAAATTCGCTCACCAGTCACTAGATCTTGCAATTTGTATTTTTTTCTTCTTTATCATTGAAATCGTTTTTGTAAATATATACCTACAACCAGCTCTAGTTTGCTGGTAGCAAATAAGCTTGATTATAGGATGGATTAATAGAGCTATAAAAAGAAATCTTCTATAGAATAACAAGTTTTATCTTGGAGATATTTTCCTACTAATTTCCTAAATCCCTTTGTGTGTATATTAGTTTTCAGATTTGATGGTAATTTATTAAGAAATTTACATCCGATTTGTGTTGCTTTCTTTGAGAAAAAAGTGAGGTTATGCCGGGGTATATCTATTTGATCTCTGTTTCTTGTGTTATATACGTGTATATCTTTGCGAAACACATACTTATGAATGTTATTTTTGGCAGAGATAATGCATTCTAAAATATACTGGTCATAGACAGTTAGTATATCTAATTGTGAAAAGTAGTTTCTTACAGATGTTTTAGGTTCCAGGTTTAACATTATTCGCAAAGCCTTTTTTTGAAGTTTAAGTATTTTATCTAGGTTTTGTGCACTAGTGCCCCCATAGATTGCTAGACCATATGACAGATGTGAGTGTATATGAGCAAAATAAATACATTTTAGTGTTTCTAGATTACATAAAAATGACATTCTTTTTAAGGCGTATAATCCTGAAGAAATCTTTTTTACTAAATGAAGAACATGAAGATCCCAATTCAAATGGTTATCCACTATTAAACCTAAAAATTTTGTGAATTTTATTGTCTCTACTTGACTTTGCTCTATTGATATGGACAATTCCGGATTGTCTTTATTTTGCACTGTTGAGAAGAACATTTTATTTGTTTTTCCATGATTTAAAAATAAACTGTTTTCTGAGAAATAGGATTGAAAACATTTTAATTGTTCATTACACACAATTTCAAGATCATTATAAGATTTAGATGATGTTATTAAATTTGAATCGTCAGCATACAGAACTAACTTGCTATTGCTACCATTAAAGCTTTTTAATATAGAGGGCATTCCTTGCACATAGCACAAGAATAACAAAGGCCCAAGAATAGAGCCTTGTGGAACTCCATGTTTGATGTTTATCATTTTTGAGTTATGTTTAAAGACTTTACCAGTTGTTTCAGACACAATCTCAACATACTGTCTTCTATTAGAGAGATATGATTCAAACCAATCTATATAACGATTTGTTATACCCAGATTTTGCAATTTATTTAAAAGTATTTTGTGTGATATACTGTCGAAAGCTTTTGTAAGGTCCATAAAAATACCAACTACTTTGTTTCCTTTATCAACTGTGTCAATTATAGTGTCTGTAAAATCCATTAAAGCAGTAGTTATGGACTTGCCTTTTCGAAAACCATGTTGCTCATCATCAAAGAAATCGTTATTTACTAAATGATCCACAACACGGTTGTACATTACTCTTTCATATATTTTAGATATGGAAGTCAACAAGGACACAGGTCGATAATTTTTTACCTCAGTTTTTTCCCCTGTCTTGAAAATTGGAATAATTTTAGCAATTTTTAAACTGTCAGGAAAAACTCCAGTTATTAAAGAGCTGTTAATTATGTGTACAATAGGTTTTAAAATAGATTTTCTGACATATTTAATTAATTTTAGTGGAACCTCGTCATGACCACAAGATAGTTTATTTTTAAAAGATAAAATTATTTTACTTATTTCATTTTCATTTTCTGGGCTACAACGAAATGGCTTTGTTATTGCATTTTTGGGTAGGTTAGTTCCTGTAGCTGAGTGTGAATATAATGCTGTTTTTTGTATCAATGTTTCAATGGCTCCAATAAAATGATTATTAAAAGTGTTTGAGATGGTTAAGGGATCATTTATAATATTATTCTCCTTTTTCAAAACAGTGATTGAACTATTAGACTTATTTGCATTTATTCCTGTTTCCTTATTTATTATTTCCCAAGTTTTCTTAGAAATATTGTCAGAGTTTTTAATTTTTCCATCATAAAAGCTTTTCTTCTGTCTTATTAACTTATTTTTATAATCTTTGCTTCTCTGCTTACAAATATGTAGAAGCTCATTATCACCTGTACATCTGGCTTGTTTTTTTAATTCCGCTATTTCATTTTTTTCATGTATCAGATTTGAATCCATCCAGTCATTTTTGTTGTTTGAAAACCTTTTTACACGCTTTTTAGGGAAAACTAAATTAAAATTATATTGAAATATGTTGTCAAACACTGTAAACTTATCTTCTACATTAGCGATATACAAAGGTAACCAGTTTTCATTATGCAACAACGTGTCAAAAACATTCATATTCCTTTCTGAGAAATCTCTCCTCTCAATATACTTAAAATTAATTTTTAACTTATGGTCTACGGGCACATTTACTTCTAAAACCTGGCCATCGTGATCGGAAAGAGCAGTTATTATTCCTGTTACATTTGTTTGAGATTTATCTAAGTTAGTAATAAAATTATCTATTGCAGTTGCTGAATTGGGAGTTATTCTAGTAGGAAAATCAACCAAATAATGAAAGCCATTCGCATAAAGAATATTTTTAAAATCTTTAACCTCTGCTTTTGAACTCAAAACATCAAAATTAAAATCTCCAGCTACTATAAAGTTGGATAAATATATCTAAGGTTCTTACCGTCAACGCAATCAGGGGTAGTATTACACTACGGCCGTTTCGGAGATGACTCCATCGTCAGGTGCGTAGTGGTACACTAAACTATAGTCTTGTCACATTTAACACGAACATTCTTCATTTGCATTGCGTCAGGTGTTGAATAAATAATACACATATATATACAGGACGGACACACGAAAACACGAATACACGAAAACATTTAGAGCGCGTGCACGGCTTGAAAACTGACGACCGACTGTTCAATCCTGGTCACTGCAGGAGTTACGTGGATGACTGGAACAGCTGATAACACGGTGTGCCAACCTTATCTACTCAAATTATTTCTTTCCTGTTTGATTTCTATTATTCTCTCAAAAATTGGATTAGCTGCTGAATTTGTTTGGGAGTTAATTACTAAGTTGGGTTCTTTAGCTGTACTGCTGTAGATATGGAAATTTTCGATGCAATTAAGCTTGTGACTTTTATTGCCAATATGTAGTATTTCTAAACTATTTATGTCGGAATAATCATGGCAATATTGTTGAATGTGTTCGGCATAATTTGAAGTAGGGTTGGGTTTCTTAATGGCGCTTATGTGCTCTTTATATCTGGTTTTAAAGCACCTACCAGTCTGTCCAATATAATACGAGTCACATTCTCCACACTTAAGTTTGTAAACACCTGGCTTTTCCAACAATGGTGTATTCCTATGTAGAGGAGCAGACAGCTTACGTTGTAGGCTATTACTGGTTCTGTAAGCAACTGAATAATTGTGTCTACTAAAAGGACGGGTTGCTAAACGTTGGTTTAGTTTACAGAACTCTAATGTGACGTATTTTTTATCATCTTTATCGGCTTTATTGTTGACTTTTTTCATCTTGACTCTCCTGTGCAGTTTATCAATTAATTCTGTGCTGTATCCGTTATTCAAAGCAATGTGCTTTATAGTGTTTAATTCACGGCTATAGTTCTCTTCGTTTAGAGGGATATTGACCGTTTGATGACCGTTACATGATCGTCGTTGGCACACCGTGTTATCAGCTGTTCCAGTCATCCACGTAACTCCTGCAGTGACCAGGATTGAACAGTCGGTCGTCAGTTTTCAAGCCGTGCACGCGCTCTAAATGTTTTCGTGTATTCGTGTTTTCGTGTGTCCGTCCTGTATATATATGTGTATTATTTATTCAACACCTGACGCAATGCAAATGAAGAATGTTCGTGTTAAATGTGACAAGACTATAGTTTAGTGTACCACTACGCACCTGACGATGGAGTCATCTCCGAAACGGCCGTAGTGTAATACTACCCCTGATTGCGTTGACGGTAAGAACCTTAGATATATTTATTATATTTTCACGCAATCTGCCACACTCAAGATTATAAAGTTGGTTTCATCCTTCAAATCAAGTAAAATTTCTAATAGCCTATCTAATCTAGATAGAAATTCAACATTTTGCATTTGAGGTTTTCTATAAATTCCTACAAGTACAAATTTAAAATTGTTCACCTTATATTTTGCTATACAACATTCAAAAAGTTTATCCTCTGTCAAATCATCTATTTTTTGTAAGTTCAATGATTTAGCTTTCAAACCCACCTCTGACAATATCACCACTCCTCCCCCAGATGTGGTTGTTCGACTGTATTCTGAAGTTACTGAAAATTTGTTTAAATTAAATCTCTCCATTTCACATTTTGTCATATTATGTTCAGTTAATACTATTATATTAGGTTTAATTTCTTCTAGAACGATCTCTAAAGATTCATTTCGGGAATCCAAATGTTGAATATTTTGGTGAAAGATTTGAGAATTTAGAATTTTTTTCAGATGGATTTAAATTTATAGACCTATTATGAATTTTTGAGCTCAGGTCAGATTGATGACATTGGTCAGTTGTGAGTTTAAATTACATGATTGGGTCTGGTGAGGTTTTTCCGGCTGACTATTACTATTGCTGTTGTTATCAAAAATACCCTTATTCAAACTACTATTATGGTTTTTTCTAAGTTAGAGCTATTTACAGACATTTCTTTCAAAGCTTCCCCCTCCTGCGCACATGACACTGGACTGACCATGATTTTATCCCCACACACATTATTACACGGCAGGTTACTCTTGGCAATGTTTGAGAAGATGTCTCGCAGGTGATGTATGAAGTCTGGGTGGGACAGGCCTCCTCGCAGTTTTCTGCTGGAACGTTCATCACATGTGACTATTTGAATGACTGCTCCTATGATCTGCTGAAATTCTTCCAGCTTAGCTGCGAAGAGTTGTACTGGTACCTCATCACGTACACATCCCATTGGGGAGCAAAATAGGTATTTTAGTCCTTTTGTCCTGAAATCTTCACATAAGTCATTGAATGCTAAATCATAGTCTTTTAAGTTTGGTTTGCCGTTGTAAACAGACTTGGTTACCAACCCATATACTGTAGTCCCTCCACTGATTTTCTGGCATGTCAAATGGTTACTCAGGTGGTCGGAAGCTAAAGGTTTCCCAAATTGTTCTTTAAAGGCTTGCGCTACTCCTGCACTCATTTGTTTGTTGCAATTCAGATCTGCTGAAATGCAATGACTAAATGCCACGAGAGAATTGTCTTTAAATTTAGAGAAAAAATCCCTCATGTCAGCTTCAATAACATGAATTCCTTCAAGTGGTAGGTTGGCAGTCAAGTGGTATCTTTCAAAACAATTATTTTTTTCTTTTGCATATTCATCTTGCTGTTGTGTTGGTGCCTGTGTAGAGAAATGTGTAGATTTTCTTAGATAGATTCTTCTTCTAAAGGACTAAAAATCACTAGTCATAACCTTTAAGAGAGGTTTCTTGTGTAGATTCTCTTATGTATTGTAGGCACAATACATTTTCTATTGTGGAAAAAGAACCCCTTTTTACAAACTTGCTTCTGGAAATGCATTCTTCTGACATTTTTGGCCCAGTGTTTTGGATAATCACTAGATTGCTTCGACAGTCAACAACCTTTGAGGTTCTTAAGAGAACACATCAAATGTTGAACATCCAGATTTTATCCAAAATACTATCGTATTAATAGGACAATATAATAACTATTACATTACAACTCATGTAAACAAGGTTTCATAAATAAATTAGGTACGTTTCTATGTATTTTAATTTACTTATGCTAGTTAAATTTGTAACTTATTTAATGCTACTTAGTTACTGAAAAAGCCGAAACATGTTTAACTAATGGAATTGACCATAGGTGCAATCGGCCGTACCTCCCAAAAAGGGCGATTGGGTACTGTGAGGGGGGCTAAAAAGGGCTACCGGGTACTGTGGGGGGGGGGGGAATAATTCCTGACCCAAAAAGGGCTATTGGGTACTTTGGGGGGACTAATTCCTGATCATCGGTTCAATCGAGTAACTCCCAGTATACGGTTGTAGGCTTCATTATAAGCCCTCCCTTTTTCATACGTTTTAACGACTTCACTAGAGTGTTAGTTTTCTCAGGTCTTTTTTAAATCATCACGCTCTTGTCCCTCCACTTCATAAATTTCAATCTAAAACTTTTCCTTAGAAATCATTCCCCTATTTTTAAGGTTTTCTTTTTGGTCTACATATGACACAGGTAGGTTTTGTTTTTTAGAAGTAAACTGCCCAATTAAATCTGCGTACAATGTACGACCAGCCTCCAACTCATTCTCCATAAGTTCCATTACTACTTTTTCAGCATGACCCTCCTTAGCTTGAATATAAAATTTGTCAGCATACATTTTAACTTTGAATGTGTAACCATTTGTTGCACACAATTTCTATAGGTAGTTTCACACCATGCTTATACGTTTTCCATGGCAAATATTGCTTGACAATTCAACGATTGTCATTCTCGCCATGAGCCATTGATTCATCGATCACCAGATTTTCATTGAGGAGAAGAAGTTCCCTAAACTTAATGTTGAGTAAAGTTACCAAGGTTTTATCTTTGCTAGTCGAGGTTACTTGCCCAGGCATTTCATTGTTATGGAAGTGGAGACAATAAACAATCAAACCGATCTCTTATTCTCATTGTTTATTTTTTTATGACTTGGTTTCCATACAAAAGGGTTCTTCTTGCCACTATCCAGTCCAATGTTCCTGTCACTTTCCTCAAATTGATCACAACGACCAACACTAGTAAGATCAGTGTCACTGTCACTACCTTTGTCAGATTTAGTCATGTCATCCCCATAATAGTAATCAAGAGCACAATCAATTTCTGAACTATTTTATTTTACTACTTAATTATTATGAGGCACGCCACCAAAGGCAAAGATTGAGACAACTTGTACACCAAAAATGGTAGCAAGGGTTGTCAGAAGACCTGGGAAGCGAAGCGCTGTACTTTTACGGCAGTTACAAATAACAAACATGCGTATAGTTTGTCCAACTGCTGCCCCAACGGTGAATTGTACAATAAGATATGGCACACGTTGGTCCACAGGGATTGCAGTATACCCACCAGACGACGAGTGCCACCAGTGGTAGACTATAAACATTTCTTAATTTACCTTAAATCAGTATAGTTTAAAGTACAGTATACGGTAAAATCAGTGAGTAATCGTAGGATTTAGTCCATATGATAAGTTGTTAGTTTTGTCTTTTTGGTCAAGTTACTGTTTATCGCAACATACTTTTAATGAGCTAAAAAATTTCAAATGAGTCAGATGCTGACATAGTCTATTGTACCATGATATAAATTAATGGCTGCATAATTACTAACCACTTGATAGTGCCAATAAAGAGAGTTGTTATTGACTAGTATTCATTACTATAAATTTAATGTACAACTATTGTAAAGCGTTATACGAGTACCTAGGCATTCATTTTGAATCATGCTGTACCTATTGAAATGTACACTTTATCTAAGTTTTGTGTGATTTTTTATCAATCTTTTAGACTGTTAGAGATTAAAACTAAAATATTAACAACTGAAGCCAAAACTATATATCAAGCTACAGTAGTTAATTTTATGCCTTATAAAGTGCAAAGTTTGATGTTGTGTATTGCAATTTGAATTCACAACTTTATATTCAACTAATTTAATATAACATAAAGTTAAAATGTTATGTTTCATAACCCATTGGAATGAAATCTCATCCTTAGTTAATTATAAAAACATTTAATTCTGGATATTGCAATTTCCTTTTACCATCAGGTGTATACCCGTCAGGTATATTTTATTTAAAGTTAATTTAATTTACATAAGACGTTTTATTCTGGCATTATAACAGTAAAATAAAATAAAATATATCTATCAGTTTAGATTTTACTAAACGTTGATTAGCACTTACCATTAAACTCAGTAAGAGTGCTTAAGTCCTCATTGTACGTTTTGTATGTAGTCAAAGCTCAACTTAACCTGCTCATAAAATACGATGAATTTCCGCAGGTAGCGCAAAAAACAATTTCTTTAGCTTCTTGCATTGAAAACTACATAAGTGGTGTTGATTTACTAGCCACAAGCCTTTGCTTTAACTGACGACTGTGTGAACTCCATGTTGTTTAAGTTGTATGCATTATCGTACATTTACTTCTCTGTGTTCTCTTTTAAGTATGTGAAATATTAAAAAAAGTAATCCTAGAAAATAAAACAAACAAAAACTCCCTATTCAATTGATAATGTGTTGTGTTATAATAAATACATCAAGTAAAATTTAAATAGTTTATTTACTTATCACAGCTTATTATTATTTCTAAAATAGTCTAAACTAACTTTACAATGATTCACCAGTATAAACTATTATATGAAGAAGACTAGTTATGTACAATTTGTTTATGAACTATATAATACAAAATTAGAATAAAATTGGCTTCAACAATGAAACCAGCACTGGAAAGAATTTTCTTTTACTTAATTGCCCTTCCATTTGTCATATATATTAAACTATAAAACTTTAAATAATTGATGCTGAGAAAGTGATATACAATCCTGTAAGTTTGTCATCCTTTAACAATAAAAGAATTACCAATCCAACATCCCTAGAGAGTTCATTTGACAATTTGTCAGAAACATTTTAAAATAATTTTTACTTTCAAATAGTTTAAAAACGATAAAAAGGGAGTATGGTACTTGTTCATGGTTTCCAACCTGGAATTAAAATTAGCTTGATTTGACTTTGAATAATTTTGTTTTCAATATAAATGTGAATGATATATCCTTATGATCACTGTGTCTCCTCATTTATATGAAGTGTCTTCAGCTTCTCTACCAACAGACGGCAAGGACGGCTTTCAAATGTGTTGCAAAATCCGTTTCCCAGTGTACAAAGACTTCTGGAGTGAGATTCCTTTTTGTGGTGGATGCGTTTTCAGCCATAATAATAGGACTGGCTGTAAGCTCCTCTAGGTTCTGAAATATAAAAGAAGTGTATTTAGAACACATAAATGATCTATCTAGCTCAACAATCCAAATGTAAGGCGAAAACATGATAGTAATGTTAATTATAGCTGAGATTTCAAGACAAAGTTTTTTATAGGATACAATGATACAATACAGTTCCAAGTTCCTCAGCTGATTAAACCAGATCCGTATATTTACTACCATTGACCCAGAACTACTAACGTAGACATATCTGTTAGTAGTCCTGCCATTGACCTACATGGCCACATATCTAAGAAAGCAGATTTTTGGTGGTTTAAAACTGAGCCAGTTGTTCTTGACCATTGAGGTTTTATAAAAGGTCCTCTCTGAAGATATTTTTAGTAAATGCTACACAAATATCTTCTTGCTCTATTCTTCACTCACCCTGCATTGATATTTAGCTTGAAACATACCTAATTATGCATCATATGGTCTTAAAAGTAATGAACAATAATGATGAAATGAAATGAAAGTTCTTTATTTACACAGGCAAAGTTAGGGCCACATGGTCATTACAATTAACCGATACTTGACTAATCAATACAAAAAAGTTGTAGTAGAATTTGTGATGTTTAAAATATATCCAAGTATAAAAATACCCCACTCCCCCCCGGCAGCAAACCTGCAGACTAAGCGAATTTCTGTTTTCCTGATTTGATTTTCTCTGATAAAAATATATCCATAAACAAGCAAACAACAACAAATTAGGTACTTATTATCGTTAGGATAAGAATAACATGGGAATTTTGAATTTAAAATTTTTTGAATGTTCTCTGTAACCAATATCCGTACAAAAACACTTCAGTATACTAAATTATTTGTCTTTAATCTTAACAAACTGGTTTAGGGAGGAAATTTTGAATCATGCTAGTTTGCAAACTCTTTAGAATAAAGGTAGGTTTACACATTTGTAATGAATTTCATCGAAATCAGATGATTTTTGCTTGAGTTATTGTGCTAACAGACACATATATATAAATATATTTTAACTAAGTGATAATGCCGCAACCCCTAGGTCTAGCCTGAAGTAATGTGAAAAATAATCCCGGGCTCGTGCCTAGCGTCCTGGGACAAAATATATTGTACATATATGAATTTGAACGGATGGTGTTTTGCGCTCTGGGGACATAAAAACGAAAAATTAAATCGATCCCGGATCCAGGTCTTACCATGAGACCTACAGTATAATAGCTTATTACCTAAATGTTCACTAATATAAAAAGAAGTTGAGGTTATTATGTTGCAATTCTTACCACAAAGTCCAGGAAACCTCCGAGATGGAGATGTACCAAACCTAGCACAGGCTGGTGCACCCTGTCTGTATGGAGAATGTCCAAGCACGTTACCCCTGGAAACAATACGAAATTGAAGATAAATACTACCTCTAAGTCAATTCTAGACTCTGAATGAGTGACTATCATATAAAGTAATATCAGTCAATAACAAAGTCATGATGTCATTGATATATTTCATACAACATATTTAGTTTTGCAGAAGTATTTGGTTTCTCAAAATCCATATATTTTCATGGTGAGTTGGTGAAGCTTTGGACATTTAAACAGCAGAATAATTATGTAACTTCTAAAATTGGTTTTGCAGCATAATAAGAAATCGCTTGAACTGTTCCAAGGATTGATTAAATAAAATTAAACACTTTGTACTAACAAATTATGAAACCATTTAAACACATAGATGGTACATAGGCTTTTAAGTAAGCCTTGAGGAGAAAAGTGTTACCATCAGTCACAGAAAGATTTGCTTAATAATACATTCCAATGGTTGTAGAAAAAAATAATAGGTTAATGATTTATTTTTCTCTTGTAGCTGGTTGTATGTGACTTGGAAATTTAAAAAATGTATTTGCTTGATTTCATTTGAAATTGTTAAATGTCTATATATTCCTTTGAAATCAATAAAGTAGTTGTAAAAATATGTGTATTTTCAAATGTGTGAATCATATTGTGTCTTAAGCCAGAGTGGTATCTTTATTGTTCTTTTAGACCAATTCAAACTGTGATCTTGTTTAACAATCTTAGACTTATTAGTATAATCAATCGAAAATCATAGAACTTACGCAGGACCATAGTTGCAAATGTAAAGTTTTGTGTATCTAGATCCATCTTGGTAATAGGAATAACCACATCCCACCAGATAAGTTTCTCCCCAAACCATCTGTAAGCAAAGAGAAGTATTATTACCTAATGAATGTTACGAGGGTTATATTTAATCATCTTTTAATAACTGATTTAAAACATGTATATAAAAAGTGCCTGAAAAACTATGTAGTGATACAGTTTTGCATTTTTGTGGATTTTTATTTGCATCACACATATGACGCCGGTCCACGGTGCTTTTCTAATGTTGACTTTCTGCTGCAGACAGTCCGTCACTCATATGTGACTCATTTAAAACATACGATTTTATTCAAGTTTATGGTTTTTTCTTTAGGTCTTGGTAAATGGAATGAATCAACTCTATTTAGTATCAATAGGTTTATTGAATGATAAAAAAATAGAACAAATTCTTAACAAGCATGTAAATTAGTAAGGTAAAACAAGATAGACAACAGGTTGATTAACACTCCTTTGAAATCAAAATAAAAGGTCCCATCCTCAGACCACGCGACATATATATGTGACAGACATTCCTGTAGCCCATTACGCAGTTAAAAATACGATCAAATACACCAACTGCAAACCAGATCCTTTAGTAGCGAGGAGTTTGAATCACAAATATGTAACGTCAGGCTATGGTTAGCACCCCAAGCGTCACAAATATGTAACGTCAGGCTATGGTTAGCACCCCAAGCGTCAAGAATATGTAACGTCAGGCAATGGTTAGCACCCCAAGCGTCACACATGTGTAACGTCGATCTATATGCAAAATCAGTGTGTTACAAATACTATATCTAAAAGTTTTTACTGAAAGTCCAAAATTTGGGTCGGTACAGTAGCGAACGTGTTAGAACTATGGTTTCATGTAGATTGTAATCATTACATAGACTTTCTTTTCAAGGAAACTCATAATCTTACAAATAATATTATAACATCCGTACACAAACTTGTCATGACGTGGACTTATCACTGTTTTTCCGGTTAAGCATTTAAGTTTAGGAGTCATAATACTATTTTAACAATTTTCAAGCTAAGAGATATAATAATAGACATTGTCCTATTTTAGCCTTACCTGACTGTAATGTCCCGTTCCGTGACTGAAGCCTCCTCTGTATTGGTAGACTTCGTTGAACCAGGCTGCGATTTGTGTGTTAAAGTCCGGTTGAGAGCCTAGTCGGTTTGGGTGAGGTGACGACCATGTGCTGGCAATATTCTGGCCAACAGCAAACCTCGCTGCAACCGAGAACAGAGAGCCATTCGTTAGACTTGGATGTTTAATCTCAACTATTATGGGTGATAAAAGTAATACTGAGATATTGATTTCATTTAACGATACTGTTAAACAATTAGAGCTTAAAACTACAATTTATAAAAAAAAACTCTAGATTGAATTAAAATGTGGTGATACTAATTTCAATTATGGCTCTCCTTTTTGACAAACTAATGAACAATACTCACAGACTCTTCGAGCTGTGGAGGAGTCATGTCCATTCTGGCATCGATTTGCCCACTCTTGCGCCTTCCTTGCGAGTTCTTCATCCCACACCTGGCAAACATACTGTGGATAAAACAGGCTCTGCTGTATAGATTCACTAAATTATGCTTAATCTATTTACATGCAGGGTGCAGCAGCATTGATTGAAGACAAGGCTTTGACATAAAAGTCTAACTGATTCCTTTTGTCTTCGTTGCATGTAAAAATGTTGTTAAACAACAAAACAAACCTATCTTATGGCATCACACAAACATTACTTTTAATTATTGTTTGTTGAAATATGGACCTTCCTATTTCAGTTTGGTAAAAATTATAGATTGGAACAGAAACAGATAACAGCAATTAAAACAGGCGATTGTGTTGTGTGATAAAGTATTCATATTCACATTTTAGTATTTTCCTTGTTAGCAGATTTGGAGGAGTGTTTATTGCATAAACTGTAGATCAAAACATTTGTTTGCCAATATAGAGAGAATCAATTATAAAATAATAAATGATAAATGTATTGGTGTTTTACACAGTAGATGTTATCTAGTGGTGAATAGTGAATACCTTTAGTCTTACAAGTTGGCAGTGACGGTTACACAACTTCAGCCAAGTTAGTTGTCCAGTATGTGCACTCACCACATTATTACCGTATTTATCTTTACACATATCCTGCTTCATAATAGTTAATGTTGGTGGTAATATCAAAGGTACAAACCATCTCCAGCATGTTGGCGGCTGCAGGCTGGCCTTGGATTCTTCCTGAGGCCACTTGGCTCCTCATCTGGTTGTGTAGGTCAACTATAGTCTGCTTGTCCTGACTTGTCAACCCTCCACTCCCTGGAAAACATTCAGACCATTAGGTTTCATATTAAAAAGATGATGTGTTTGGAAACATGGTCAATCAGGCTGAAAATTTTCAAAAAATAAATTGTTGTGCTGACCTAGAGGAGGTTGTTGCTTTAAGTATGCCAGTGAACTTGATTAATAGTTGGATTGTGATATAGCGTAGATTAAGGTATTTATGTGTTAGATGTGCAAATCAAGATTTACAGTACTCCATCCTCATAAGTAAATGTAACCATCTAATTTATAATGGTCTACTGAAGTTTATCAATAACTCTTAGTCTCATGTCTGCTGGTATTGGAAATTAGTTCCCAAAACTAAGGTAGTAAACATTTTTGTTTGATTTGGTCAGCTTCTCGAGGAAAATGTGAATATCACATAATGTAACACACTCGTTCATTGAAAGCTCTGGAGCATACTGAACAATAAAATATGTTTATGTGTTTCTAAAAACCAATGAATTTGTTATCCCATTAAAGTAATACTAAAAACTTATATCTTTAACTGACTATAATATTGTGGTATAATTACCTCGTCAAGTAATCCAAATGATGTGTTAGGCTAAAAACCTACATGTTTCGCCGTTAATACGGCATCGTCAGGGTACAAACACAGTAAGACATTGCTGTCACACGCATACAATAAATAAATTTATTGTATGCGTGTGACAGCAATGTCTTACTGTGTTTGTACCCTGACGATGCCGTATTAACGGCGAAACATGTAGGTTTTTAGCCTAACACATCATTTGGATTACTTGACGAGGTAATTATACCACAATATTATAGTCATTTATAGTAATCCAGGGGCCATCAACATGGAATTTATATCTTTAAAAAAATATTCTACAACTTTATAAGCTAAAGTTTTTTTTACTAAAAATAATAGTTCGTGGTTTATATGCAGTAAACAAATTGAGTAGAATAAATAAAAAAATAGGAACTTACTGAGTAGTCTGCCCCTGCAAGCGAAAGTCATGCACACACAGGCACATACTATTACTGCAACCACGGCAACCGCTCGTGATTCAACCATAGTCACCGAATCTGCAACATACAATACACATTAGGGGAATAAACTGGGAAGTGTGACACTCGAGGGCCTTCTAAACTAATATTGGAGGATGGAATGGAACTAAGGATGGTTGGGCGAGAAGGTACGTTTAGTTTGGTACGTGATTTTCTTCTCCTTTCTGTTGTTTGGGGCAGGACTTTTCTTCCCGTGCAACAATAAAAACATTGGTTTGTAAATCTTGGGTAAACATGAAAGTCGCAGTACTAAAAAACAAACAAAATATATTTTCAGTGTTTATTGTACTGTTCTACGTCAACATGACAGTAATCCGTGATCGCGGCTCCATCGTTATTATCTCCCGCGACCACAGGAACATCATAAGGTCACCGTCCATAGCGGCAAAATCGTGAATATTCCACGCGATCGCGGTCTATTTGTGATCATCTCTCTCAATCGCGGGGAAATCATTGTCCCTTAATTGCGATCGTGGCCAAAGAAAAAAATCTTGAATTAATCTTTATCCCTCCCGAAGATCGAGAATATGTTTTCCCTAAACCATCCCGAAATGTTAGGACCTGTCCATCTCTAACTGGAACCATATTAAAATGTGACAGTAAGTGAATCATAATTAATTGAATAGCAAAAATTATCCGATTTTGATTTGGTATAAAAGTGTAAAAATACATTTACTGGAACGAGATCGCAAACCAGCATGATCGGACTATGGGAACGAGGGTTTATGGGTGGTTTTATGGGGGTTTCCCATTTGATTCCAAAACATACCATTACGCAATCTCTTTTCCAAACCATTTTGAAGAGCTTAAAAATAATAATTTACTTTATTGAAGCAATCTTATGAGCTTAATGGAGAAAATAAAATAAAAATGTAAATTTAAAATTCCCATGTTATTCTTATGGAGAATAAGTTAACGGTTTGATGTAGTTTGCTTGTTTATGAAAATATTTTGACCAAATTTAGAATGTTTTTATTTCATACCTACTATTAACATTTAACTATAAAAACACGTAATTACCTTACCTGTGGCAGCAAACCTAAGTGCTCTCTAAACTAATGCTCTATTTTAATTGGGAATAAATATGACATTTTAAGGAAATATTTATTGAAAATCCAATCAGACAAATGGAAATTCACTTAGTCTGCAAGTTTGCTTCGGTGGATGTATTTCAGCCGGACACGTTCTCTAAATATCATGTATTTCGTGTGTACGTCCTGTTTTATATGTCTAATTTTTGTTTAAACTCTAACGCAATGCAAATGAAGACATTTCGTTTGAAGTGTTCTTACACGGTTAGACTTAATTACGGTTCTTATCGGACTTAAGTTTAGTGTACTAAGTTACTACGCACTCAACGATGGAGTAATCTCCGAAATGGCCGTAGTAAAGTATCACCTCTTATTGCGAATACGGTAAAAGGATTAAATTTATTTTTAGACTATTTATTTTACGTATTTTATATTATGCTACGTAATACATGAACAGAGATATAAATAAATTGCAGAGATTTATTTGAGACACATTGGGCTGACTGAAACCTTACAAAGGTAGGCCAAATCCATGATCTGTGTTTCACATTAGGGTATTATTTTCACTACTTGTGGTACACCACACTAAGGGTCTCACCTGTCTATGAATCCTAACTTTCAAAATAATCAGACTGGACATCGAACTGTCTTCATTAATGAGTTTTCTATTCAGTCTGAGCAAACAGATCCATTAACTATTGGTAATCCTGCTACATCAATACCAACACCCCCATACTGAATGTCCAATGTCTGATGTTAGATATCATTAGGTGTTAGGCCTACTGCTAGCCTAGAGGTAATTCTGTTCCCCACCTCTATTGGCTTGGTTCTCCAGATTGGGAAGTGTGAACATCTCGCTTTTCTTATCATCAGTCATTAACATGTACATTTTATAACGTATGCGTTCTGCGTTATAGCGAAATTCAAGCATTATACATAGTGTCCCATAAGTACATACAATCTTGGAAAGGGCAAAGTAAAACAAAAATCAAGAGTATATTTTTTTATAAAAAACTACTCGTTAGTGAGATATCCGTCATTTTCTTTTTGTGTGTTTTAAATTTATATCTAAAAGAAATCTTTATAAATTAGTATGCAATTTAAGAGTCAAAAGCTATTTGAGGAAAATCGTTACTAAAAATATGTTTTCTATAATATCGGTTATTTTAGTTTTTAACTTAAATTACTAAAATATGGCTGATTTTATGAAAAACTACCAAAACACTCTTATTTGTCATTTAAAATATCCTATTGAACGACAGCAAACTCGAAAAGATTGAATAATAAACATCTTAGAAATCGAAATGTTGATGTGCAAAATAAGGCGAACCCTGACTGATTGGCCTGGCTTGTACTGTACATCCAAAAATCTGTAATGGAGGATATTCCACAAAATAAAATATAGAATAAAATATATAAAACACACGATATTCATACTGGTAATCAATCACATTATATAGTAAAATTTCCCCATCGCAGCAAACCTATAGGGTGAGCGAAATTTCACCTGCTTTGTTAAACTTTTTATTAAAACAGCTGTGTGGAAAATACAAGTTGGACTTGGATCTGCTCCCGTTGTTTTAAATACTTGAGATTTGCTACCAAGAAGAACACAAAACATTATTATTCTATTTAATTATTGTTGAAAGTGTAGTATATAATGAAGTTTGCCAGATTTTAAAATATCTATCAGAAGCGGCTTCTAACAATTTATTAACCTATATAGCCGAAGAAAAAATGTTATGCATATTTTTTGTCTTTAGCGGATTAATGTGGCAAAATGATATTTTAAATGTCAGACGGAAAGGACAAACTCTACTTGGTGTACAAAACTATTCTCTTAAACCTTCTTTCCATGATCGGATTGAATGAAATTAATTTAAGATGTCGGCTTGGTTCAAAATTTCAATAGTGTTGCCAGATTCGGCAACCTTAAGTGCACGTGCCATCAGAAATTGTTTCAAACAAATACCAGAACAATTATCCAGCAAATTGTATGGCAGATTTTATAGTAACGCATCTACAACCTGAAAATATATTTTTCTAAACTTATTATCACGTAATATTTATGTATACTATATAACGTAATGTTTTAAATGGCCGTCATTATTAATTTGTATGTTGATTAACAGATAAATGGTCAAATTTATTTAAAATGAAGTAATACTAGTTTTAGACATTTCGATTATAAACTTGATTTTAATGTACTAAAATAATGAAAACAGTTAAGACATATTCAAGCTAACTCTAGTGGTTTAATACAATACGGGTAAACAATGGGGTTTAAGTAACCAAGAAAAATCCAACGACAACTTTTCAGAAAGTTCCTTTTTGTTAGAAACAGTTTTAATGACAAAATATCACATCCAGACTAAGACTATCTGAAAAAAACAAGCTACTAAACAAATTCAAATATTTTTCCATTACGAATTTTACATGTAGAATCAAGCTATGAACGGCGATTCCATTACTCATTTTTTTTAAATGTATCCTAAAATATTACTTATACGCTAAACAATTTAACATCATTTTACAAAATCCAGCATTTAAATCACCAAGCATTGATAATCTAAACATAACTGATTATCATTAAATGTTGAAAAGTTGACATTATTGTTTGGAAATACAATTTAATCGTTGATGATTTCAATATGAAAATGAAAAAAAGACTGGCGATCCAATTGAAAATTAAAAATAAAATTGTTGACAACGAATGCAGGCCAAATAAATTATCTGCATTCTTGATGTTTTTCAGAGTAGTTTTAATCAAAGGTAAACAAAATAAAAACAATCAGTCATTTGTGGAGTTAAGGTATTATGATTATATAGCGTAACTATATGACAAATACATTCGTTTCTGTAGTAAATACTTAGTTCGTTCGACATTTATTCATTGTCGAAACTCAGTGTTTTTCATCAAGTGATGAGTTAGACGAGATATTGAAGATAAAAAACATTTGTGTAAGAATGAATGGTGTGGAACAATGGTACTTTCTTTTCAGACTTGCTTTTAATATTAAGTTAAAATACTTTTAATCATTTCGATATCGTGTAAAGGTGATTACAAACTCTCTTTATGCGTATGTAATATTGAAAACTTTTAACTAATCTTCACTTCATTCACGCACACCAGACCTGCTTCTCTCACAAAACGCGCGATGAGTTGATTCCGCGCTATATGTTAGTATAGCTGACTTGAGAGAGAAGCGAATGGAGCTTTCTACAACTCGGCGAACACGGGTTAACGACCGGGACTTTATAGTGAACAACTCTATTTCATATACGTTTTTGAGTTGCAATAAATATGACGATTAACTGTTAAATTCTACGAGGTCGATAAACAAGAGAGCGAATAGCTTTTGCAAATAACAGCAACAATTTATAAGACAGGCTCGTGCCGGCTGTTTCGCATTTCTACGACTTGGAAAGACCTGTTTGACGGGCGATTAACTTTGAAAAATCGCGCCAACGTTCGCCATTCCTCTAGCACGATTATATCTCACGAATACATACTTTTGACAACACTACAGTAGGCATACACTTTACCGGCGCATATGTGTCAGTGTCGTCCATTCTACGGCTACATTCGTTATAAATTTACTCTAAGTTTATTTTTATGCTTAAAAAATAACACTTGGACACATTCGGTAAGTCATGTGAGCATAGTTATTACATGAATTGCGTGTTAGTGCCGAGCTTCGTCGACCTTTTTATAAAACTTTATAATTGCCTATAATATAGCCATTACAGAGATCTACGGTAAAATATTGAACGGGCTGCATTGTACAACATCCAGCTAACATGATAGGGTAAACACAGTTTGATACGTGTGGCACAACATATAGACATCGTGTTAGTTATTAACTCACACGAAGTAAACAATTCCTTTCGTCATGAAATGCAGTCCTAATCTGAAGGAGAGGACCCCTTAAAATTCAACTGAATGGATGTGAGAACTAATATATGTGACAGTGGTGTTTTATTCCAGGTTTTTTGACTTCTTAAGTAATATAGCCTCGAACATAGAATGCTAATGTAGCCTAAAACGCGTGAGGTGAAAATGAAAATCTGGAGGTACTGCTGACTGCATACTATGGGCTCATTTATCCCCACTTAGCATACGCCGTTCCTATTTGGGGATGTGAATGCCAGCAGACCAACATTTTGTTTAAACTTCAAAAAATGGCTATGAGGACTATTTTCTCTTTGCAGAAGCGTAAATCATGCCGTAAATATTTTGCTCATTCAAAAATTTTGACATTTCCATCCATTTATATTCTTGAATCCTTAACATTTGTAAAACAAGAACTTGCTCAATTTAACGTTTCTGTCAAAAACCACTACACTTTGCGAAACTCACACACATTACCAATCCCTAAACATTCTACGACATTTTTCAAAAGACACTTACAGTACAATGGAATAAAACTTTTCAATTCTCTTCCACTTTCTCTTAAGCTAGAACTAAACCTTCCAAAATTGAAAAAACGATTAAAATCTCTTTTGATAAATTTTACCTCTTACAGCGTCCATGAATTCATAAATCATATCAGCTCTAGGAATGCCATTGTAAATGTTGATTTATAAGTCTTTGATGCAATTTGTAGTATAATGTAAGCCATTTTGTAAATACCTGTATATATTGTAGATCTATGTAAGGCATCTTTTAAAAATAATGTGACTTAGCTAATGCAACTTGTTTTGTTAAAATTTTGGCTAAATAAATGATTTGATTTTATTTGATTTGAGGTCAGAATCAGGGTAGTTTTATCGGAGAAGTGACCCTGCTGAAGGCTATTGAGAGAGATATACGGTCGAGATGTTTACTTTGAAAGATAATTAACTACAGTACATGGTTCCTCATAGTGTCTGTCAGCCAAAATGCTTAAAATAAGTAGTATTCAATGACGACTCTAAGTGATTTTATTTAGCTACCGGTATTTAAAAATTAATCACACTTGAGCAAAAATTATCAATCGATATATAAAAATGTTGCGTATTAAATTACAATAATATCCTAACTAAAACCAAAATACATCTAAAGCCGTTAGAGATACACGCTATTTTTGGAAACTACAGAAGTTTGAATACTATCAACTTATTTTACTTGTAAGAAGGATATGACACTTTCTCAGGTAATACACACGAGAATATTACCTTAAAGTTTGTCTTTTACCATATTTTCATTTAGTATAAAAACGATTGTAAAATTGATTAAGAGGAATATACGGTTACGTTTTCGTTACCTTACTAGCAGTTTTCTGACTTCCGAAGGATGTTAGACAGCGACTTTCTGATATTTGCTTCATATTATATTAAAAAATCATTTGATTCTTAGTTGGTCGGTCACAAGGGAAAATCTGATGTAGAAATCGTTTGTTTGCCTTTGTTAATGATGTAATTATGATAATGTAACCATTATACTGAAATGACCTCATTTGACATGCGGGGCTTGATATTGTTGATATCGTATCAGAGGAATCAGACGGGGTTTTATGAAATGCAGGTGGCTTTAGTAGTATTTTAATACTGTGTATTTTGGTAAAGGAAGTATATAACGGTCACAGTTAGTACTATATCTCGTTAAGTGCGATTTTTATAGGATATGTCAACGGGGGTTCCTTGTGATGTTATTAAAAGTTGTGGTTTAGAATATTTATAATACAGAAATCGTTTTTTAATACGTGTTTACAAATTTCAATCCGTAGTAAACTTAACCCATTGTATATTGGGGCTAAAATGGGTGATCTACGAAACTCAAGAGAATAAAACTGCGGAAATAGTATATTTCACTATTAGTACCCATTTTTATTGATATCTGTTATTCGGTATGTGTGTATTTTTGCGTCGTGATCAAAAGTATTGACCATAACTTATACCAAACGTGATTTCTAGTACTAGCTACAATTATTCCTGTTCTCGGCTTCGCCTTGCACGTGTAATTCGATAATCCTTTGTTCGGCTTTACCTCATATTGAGGGTGCACTGGAAAATGTCACTTACGGTGCTAGTAATGCAATTGACTTATTGACTTTTCCTGGTATCAATACCACCGGCCCACCCCTTTTGGCTACGACAGTTTAAGCGTCGTAATTAACTATTTTTGGTTTCGCTGGATATTTCGAAATTTGAACCATTTGAATGAGAGCTATCATGGAATCTTCTGAAATACTTTGGTGATAGCTAGTATAGGAAACCCAAATATTAAGTCAGATTGCAATCATTGATTTGGAATTAGTATATTACGCGACAATTCCGAGAACTGTTTAAGGTACGAGGAGGATAGTTCCTTTGCGAAGCTTGCCCCGCGGGATTTCACACAAGTACCGTTAACTCCTTCCCCGGTGAGTTGCGAACAATACTTTTCGCCAGACTACCAACAACAAGTGTTAACAACAAGTCATCACAAGTATTATTATCTTACTAATATTTCGCCAGTTTCCCCACTTGGAAAACATACAATACTCTCTCATACCTGATTTTTGGATTTATCAGGGGAAGCAGATTTAAAATAAATTTCCTCGATCATCTATTATTTCTTTCGTAATTTTACAATATTATCCATCGTAATGAATCTTACATATTAAATTCACTCGTAAATGATAAGAGTCTACACAATGGCAGACGTCAATCGAAGTGATCCTAACTAATGAAATGTTTGCATCGTTGTGGCGGGCGAGTTGTGATAGGTAGCTTCGCCTGAAGCCTATTGCAAAACTTGCCAGTGAATCTAACCATTGAATTTATATATGGTACACTGTATAGTCAGTGATCTAACGCACTTTAAAATAGCTGACTTTGTCGTATTCCAGCTGACTTTACTGGTCTCTTTCTGTAAAAAATTACGTTCTGGTATAAAAAGAGTACAGAAACCACCTGCTTACTGTGTAGTGTGGTGTACGCAGTATAGTTTTATTATGCTACGCCGGTTCTCCATTTACCCTACTCCAGCTGACTTTACCGGTCTCTTTCTGTAAACAACGACTTTCTGGTTTGCAAAGAGTACAAAAACCAGATGCGAACTTTGCAGTTAATATGCATTGCTTAAATCATTGATATAATCATTGTAAAATGATGTAAAGTGAAATACTGTAATCTAAATACATGCAAGTTTTATATTTTATAGCATATTAAATAGAAAAAACCATAAATCGTGTATTACTAGCACACAAAAATACTCAAGTAACTCTATGCAACTCTGCTATCAAACAACTAAGAGATGGTTGTTTCAGAATTACTATAAGACTGAACCGTAAGCGAGATAGAACAGATTTTACCGTTATGAGGGTTCTTTCCTTGTTGGCAGATAATTCTTGGAAAGTGACTTTCCTCGGGCCCACGCCGAAGGTCCTGAAAGGGTTGATATCTTTGTTTACTAATGTGTATCAGCTGGTTATCGGCTAACGCTGTGCCCAGCGCCGGTCTTGGTACGCGATAGGCTAATGGTGTTTTGGGAGAACAGGTGTGTTTGGAAAACAATTCCTGACGGGACCGACTTATCCAATGCTGTTTACGGCTGGTCATTTCGGAAGGGTTGCCAAGATTACTTTTACTGAGATTTCCAACTGTAGGCTGAGGTGGAAGCAATTAACTGCATTCAAATTCGTTTATAACAAGATTATAAGCTAAAATATTTATACAGATTTGAACAAAATTATAAATACCTTTCTGTCCCATAAACTAGTGTTGAACTACTAACTCAGAACCACTTTGGGTATTTTTCAGACATACAAATTGATAATCTTCAGCTAACAAACCAACTGTAACGTTGTTCTATGATTTGCTACTTGTAGATAGCCGCATTAAAGGTTTGCCAAACTCAAATGAATAGTTGTCCATCAAATAATATGGAGGAAACCTTTCTAAAATAAGTTGATTTATAATCTATAAAATAAATGTTGTTGTACGTTTGTGTTTATGCCTACTGTTATCATAACCTCACTATTTAACTAACACTTGTCATTAATTATACACTTGTCATTGTTATCCGTTAAACATCTCGCTGCCTTAACTTTGTAACTTAGTAGCTTTACGTATTCGGTACTTTTATGACCTCAAGCTTGATTAGGGCCGGTACACACACACCGACTTTTGTCGTGCCCCTGTACGACTCAAGAAATCGTATATCTGCACGACAAGTAGAGAAACAAAGTAGGCAATGGAAGACGCATGGGGGTGTACACACTAGTGCGACAGCAGTCGTGGAGGTGTCAAAGTCGTGGACGACAAATTTCGAGTCGCGCCCTACACCGACTGGGGGTCTGACAGGTAAGTCGTGTCGTATGGGCTCACGACTGTTTTGAGTCGTAGCGGGACATGGCGTTATACGGCTGTCGCGTTGGTATATACACACTAGTGCGTCTCGGGACACGACTGCGGGGCGCCACGCTGGGTTTTAGCTATATAAAACTGGTGTACGACACTTAATTATTAAATTACAAACGTTCAAAAACCAACTTTTTTGCGATTTTAGACGTTTTCCAATATGATATCATGGCAACGGTTGTGAGAGGTTAAGTTAGTCAAGTATTATTAAATTTATGTAGGCTACTTTAAAATAGGTGAATGATCGTAATTTTTCAAATAGTTCAACATTAAACAACGTCTTTTTTGATGTTTAACCATAGGTATGCATTTGGGGTATTATAAATGTTGACAGTACAGCCGGATAGTCCGGCCATTTGTATAATGAATGGTACATAAATGGCATTGCATAAATTCTTGTTTATTTTTGCAAAGTGTTTCAAACAAGTTTTTTTTACATAGCAACGACTAAACTTTTCATACACATTCATTCTGTTTATACATGGTTGTATGCCTGTATGCCTGGGTTAGCTGGGTTAGTAGTCTTAAAGCCAGTAGAGTTCGCTGCTGTGTTTGCTGAGTCGTATACCGATACGACAACTGTCGTGAGGTAACACGACTTTGTCGTATGCCAGCACGACACTACGTACTCACATGCGTCCAAGTCGGTGTGTGTGTACCGGCCCTTACTTGGCCAGCCCGATTTAAATTGCAGGAGTTGCCACTGATAAAACAATACTGTATAGAATAGCTCAGTTGCTTCAGCTTAGTTAATAATGATGTGACTGTTTATGTTATCAATTACATGAGTTAATACATTAAAGTATTGAATAGATGTATTTACTTGTGTTGCTGCATAAGTACCATTATTTGTCTGAATGCTTGAATAGTAAAAGACAAAACATGGGTTTGGTTTTACACAATAAAACGTATCTTCTCATACATTTTTACAGCTACATTTGTTAAAAAATACCCGAAATAATTTACATTTGATATGTGCATAAAAAAGTTAGTATAATTAAAATAGTAAAACTATCAGTAATAATACAGCATAAACAAACACATGTATGAAGAATATGTGTTTGAGTACTTTGAGAAATAAATTTTTATTATTATAATTTGTTTGAAAAAGTAACAACAATTTTGTCTATGATTAGACAAAAAAATCACCATGAATGACAGATAAAATATACGAGTTAGAAAAACCAGCTATTTTACAATAAAAGTTGTGAATACAGTGTGTCATTTTTTTGTTACTTAAATAAGTGTTTCTTATAAAATGGTAAAATCTAAAGTATAATAAACTTAAAGTACTCAAGAAAACTTATACTGAGTGTTGTAATGTGTCTATAGACATACAGACATATTATACATCCCTCCGAGTATATAATATAGATTGAATTCAAAAATTCAGTGTAAAATTGTGTTGAATCAATTTCTAAACATGTCTATTTACAATTACTGTAACACTTTTATTCAACTTTTTTACTGATAATATATTCTAAATATTATATTCACTTATTATATGCGACTATAGAAAAGTACAATGAAAAGTGTATAATCTTACAGGTAAATCAAAGTAAAAGCTTTATTAAAACTAATAAAAAATATCAAAACTACAAAACGTTACACGACAGGAGACAGATAAGATTTAGTGTGTTTACCTGAAGGTCGTTTCGGTGGTTAGAGACACTACACAGGACTGAATGAAACTATAGGACCTGAACCGCTGACACTTATAAGTGTTAGGAGGGGAGGGGGAAATCGGTCACATGACTTTGTATTTAAATTTATAATACGAATTAGTATCTCAAATGTATACAAGTTAAAAATACATTAACCGTATTTTACATCCTACCTACTAATAGTTTTGTACACTATTTAAATTTAAGGTTTTAAATGCATTTTAATATTAAATCCAACAACTATTCAATATAAAGTATGCATTTTGTTTGGTTATTCGATTTGATACTTAGATATAAGTTAATATATCACAATAAAAATAATATGCGGAGTAAAATAAACGCAAATTTAAAAATAATGAGTAAACAAATACTTTTTTCATATATATGTCTCTAAATAATTTGAAATATAAATTCCTACTAAAATACATTAAAATCACATTATTTAGGCAAATAATCTACTACATACAAATATTATTCTAGTAAAAAATCTCTTTCCCACAGAAGTATTTCGTAAAATTATCGATGTTTAAAACTCCATTAACGTATAATGTTTAATAAAAACCTCTGCTCTAGGAAACCTATGGATTAAGTGAGTTAATTTATGTGACTAAATCCTTTATTTTACACAAATTTTATTCTTTGATTCTTTGAGTAAAGATATATATATATAGCAATTTAATACCAATTTGTTCCATTTTGCTTAGATGTAACCATAACCAAACAACATAAATGTGTATAGTTCATTTTTCAATTAGGAATGCACTGAAGACAACAGACTCCATTATTGACTCCAAGCATTTTTGTTAACAATCTAATGAGAAAACGTAAGAAAGATTGTCTGTGTGTTTACAATTGATTATGTAAAAACATTATTCGAAAACGTGAAATAGATTTGTAGTTATAAAAACATGTACTTTGAGGACCTTTTGCATATGGCCCTTCATCCCTAAACCTCTCCATGACCGGTCGGGTTGTTTTTCAAATAAATAAAATATACGTTTTCTGCACATAGGTGTTAGTTTGATAAAAATGCATAATTTCGCTTGAACAAAAATCTATCATAACAATTGCTTTGCTCAAATTTTGATAATGACAGTACCATCGAAACATTAAAAGCATACTATTGTCAGAAACTTAAAACTAGTTCAAATGGGCTTTACACTGTCATTGAGTTTGAGAATTGCTTAAGTCAATGGTTTGAGTAAAACACTATATAATTTATGGGATTTGTTTTTTTTTGTGTTCGGTATAAACAAATACAACTGTTGAATTCCTTATAACTTGCCGTTTTACAGTGTTGAGATTGTGTTAAATCAATGCTTAGCTTATTTGTAAATCCAAATAATGTGGACTTACAGTTGACAATATTGTCCTAATTCTTCCCCCGAACGCTAAAAGGTATCAGTAATACTATAAAATTACTTAATTTTTTCTGATGAAACATTCAATCCTTTAGTATAGAATCCCAAACAACCTAACTTGAGCCACGTACAGCCAAATTGTTAATGATCTGAGCAAGGCGGTGTGTCCTATCAGTTATGTGTTTGTAGGGAACTCTGTATGAAGAAAAGAAGCAATAGTGCCTCTCCAAATTCTGCACATCTACAACAGTAATTAAATGTTGAATATTTTTAATCTTATAGTATATGTAATGATCAATTAAAAAAGAATAACTGTTAAAGTATAAGTTACATTGACACCAAACCTAGACCAGACCCTTTAAAAATTATGAAAGACTAACTTATCATTAAAAGGAGTGTTGCTTCACAGATCGGAAGCTCTTTTTCAAGCTTTACTTTTTTGTAGTTTATTTATTATTTATTGTTGCATAAGGTTACTTGTTTTATGACAATTATGGAATAAGGATAAATATCTTATATCGTAAATATTCAGTAACACACAATAATTGGTAATGGTGATTTAAAAAACGAAGTACATTTTACAGTACTGTAGATCATGCCCAGGATCAGTATTAGAACAACAACAATCAAAATATATTTTCCGTAAACTATTATTTATCTTATGTACATATAAATATCATATTCAATATTATATTACTTGTTCAACAAATTAAGCTATGTGTAGCACAATTCATCATAATCATGGATTTAATTGATCATGGAATCATTGACCCGAATCAGCTTTGACGTGTTAAGTGCTAATGTTAACTCTTGACGCATTTTTTGTCTCTATGAAGTAATAATACCCCCGCCACAGCAAACCTGCAGACTACGCGAATTGCCATTTACCTGGCTGGATTTCTTCTAAAATAATCCCTAAAAATTGTCACATTTATTTCCTATTTAATTAAAATTAATTTAATTAACATTAACTTAGGTTTGCTGCTGCAGGGAAGATATTGAGATGTGTTTTTTATTGCAATGTCATAGCTTAGTATTAAATAAACAAAGTTTATAAATTTGGTTTAAATATATCCATAAGCAAACAAACTACAACAGTAGTTTAAATTTACAATTTTTTAAATTATCTCCGTAACCGTTGGGCATACAACAACGCTTCAATGTACACAATTATTTCTTTTTTTAAGCTCTACAAAATGGTTTGGAGAGAAATTATAAATTTTGTGTTTTTTTATTTTTTTTTTTAATGGGAAAAATCAATTTTTACCCCATAAAACCCCCCATAGACCCCCGTTCCCATAGTCCGATTATGCTGGTTCGCGAACTCGTTTGAATAAATCTAGGTTTACACGTTTGTACAAAATTGCATCAAAATTGGACCATTTTCCTTGAGTTATCGCGCTAACGGACAAGCATATATATGAATTTGAATGGAGGGTGTTTATGGGCTCTGGGGACCTTAGAACGAAAATGTAAATCGGTCCCGGGTCTAGGTCTTACCCATCGAAGTATATAACACAACTGGAACTATGTGGGACCCAGCGGATTTTAACCAATTCATTGAAAAGTGGGCGAAGTTGTTGGTCCTAGCCTTCAGTAACACAGGTAAGTACAATGATGTTTAGGCTATATATTCGTATTCTGCATTATTTGTTTGTAATGTATTTGTATATTTTGTTCTTACAAAATTAAGATACGCCTAAGTTTCGTTTATATGGATGCATTTTATCAGCATGCATGCAATTTCAAGGAAATTTGTTTACACGTCATGTTTCAAGCAATGACATTTCTGACGAAATTCACGCTTAGAAACTAATGAAACTGATAGGGACACTGTTTTAAAACCGCTTGTTTATCCATTCTAGGAACATTACGAATGAATGTAACAAAAATAAGATAGGTGTAAGGCAGAGATTCAAGAAATTGGTTTTGTTTCACAACATGTAATATGCAACCTTTTGAACTATATCTAAGCACGATTGTGGACGGTAAAACATATTCTTAGAAGTACTCTTTAGAATTATTAACCATGATATGAGTTTTAAAACATACACAGAATAACAATGGCACTCAAAACACTTTTTTACTAATCGTGTCTTTGCAACATTATACAAATACTCCTATTGTCAAAGGAACACGCCTAACAATTCGATTTGAAAATGTATTATTCAGTTTTTGTTATTGCCTTTACGTTAAATACTTCATAGATTTAGTATTTAAAATAACCTTATCAATTACTTGCTCTGGACCTTAATATTTGAAATTTCTCATTCATTACTTAACAAAGCAGATAGTAAACGATCCCTTGTTACAACTAAACAAAGGGGGATTACCAGTCCCTGTCCCTGTACAACAGTAAGTTATAGTCTACATATTATATTTTAATTTACGGTAACATTGTATGTAAATAGTTTACCTAGAATGTGATAATAGTTTAGTTATGTGTTACCTGTAATAAAAATGTATTTAATATAACAATTGATTGTACTCAAAACGTTTCTGGGAGTACCGTAAACGAAAAGATCAGCGGAACCATGGAGGACGGCCCGCGGCGCGATTGATAAAGAACCTCTTTTCGCTACTATATATAATTACTCCATTACACACGACTTACAACGAAGAAGAAGAAGAAGAATTGTATTTGAAATTGCTTGGTTATATGCTGAAGAACATCTCATTAGCTACAGTTTTGTCGCTTGAAGTTTGCTTCTGACCAAAAAATAAAAATATCCTCGCTTAGTAACTTTTTCATGTCAAGGTGTGATATTTTTTAAATATTTTCAGTTGTTCAAATTTGAATTACGATTTAAATAAGATTATATTTATACTGTCAGATTCTGCATTTAATGCAGATTCCGAATATATAACTGTAACTGCAGTCAACCTATTGTATGGACGGCCAGGAGCGTATTAATAACCGCGTGCACGGTTTGAGGAACTGACATATCTGCGTTGGGTCCCACATTGTGGTGGGGGGAGGTTGCCAAAACGGAGCGCTTTTCATCCTACACCTCCTATCTACCCGGTTCCAATTGTGTTATATACTTCGACCCCAAGACCTGCGGTAATAGCTATTCCCCCTATATGGAAAATTTGCTAAAATGAGAAGTTTAGATCCATTGTAAAGTATTGCTCCTTTCTTACATACAAACTTATAAAATACTTTGACATTATATTTTAGACGCTAGAAGTACACCGTAAAATCACTAAAAACCAAAGAAACATAAAAAGATGGCCTCAAAAGCTTTGACATCGATAGTGAATAATAAAATTATCAATTATTTTAGATTCTATAAATCGTCTTAATGCGGTATCGGAGACTGCTATTAGTTTGGTACAAGTGGTCTGGGTTTCTCCTTACCGAATGGCACAAAAACCGGCCACCCACAAATTTTCTTACTTTGAAAAGCAAGAATTCGCAAACAGGTTTACAAGAGGTTAGAAACAGCTCTTACTGTCCACCGCAAGGCGATTTATTTGGTTCGGGTTTAGTTATTCACTTTGTTCACGTTGTTTGTTTATTCACTTTAGTTGTTCACCTATATTTTGAAGCCAAGATATTATTTAAGAAATGATACTTGCCTCTTCAAATTCCATTACTAATGCTCAAACGATGGAACAGGAAGCTCGTTAATTCAAGGAACAATTAAACTATTAACTGTCTTTAACGATTTAAAGAACATTGACTTTAGAGTCACGGGACATGAACGGGGGTTTAGTAGGTGATGAGACCACGATACAATATCGGGGGCTTAACTACCTAGTTTTTGTTCAATTTGTAATATTAAAAGGTGCAATGTATCGATCGATCTAAAACGCAGACTAGACGAATCCCTCAGAGGATTTAGGTGGTAGTTTGTATCAACATTTAAAATATGTAAGCGAACTAGTATATACAGTTATAAAATGTTGGTGTATTGAATCTCTAGAGATTTAGACATATCATTTTCACACTGCAGATTGCAGATATGAAAAACGTTTATGCGGAAACGTAGGGACCTTTGTTAGTTTTCATTTTAAGTCTACCTAGAACAAAACACCTGACTTTTTCCCCCAAATGTGCTTTACCCGAAAACTATATTGAAGTCCAGTTAAGGATATGATTGTGACGGGTTTGGTGTCGAGATATAGTGGAGTCCTACATAGAGACTAGTAATCCACATGTTTTCCCTAAGTTCAAGGTTATGTGCAAGCTTTCCTGTACAAGGAATACAGGTAAATACGATTGGGACATTGACCCTTATTCGTTACTTGGATTTCCCGTTGTTGGTAAATAGACTACTATAGAGTGCAAAACAGGACTGCATGACTCAAGTGTGATTATCCGAATGAGACCAAAGCAGTGAAATTGAGTCATAGGTCAGTGTTGTTAAGGATAAAACCATTCTTCATTTTTGGTATCAGATACTATGAAGTATATAAATAATGGGTAATTTTATGTATATACAGGTTAAAATTTACAATGGATTTTCACAAATTAACTAATCCAAACCTAAATTAAATTGTTTCACAAATTAGCAAATAAAAATGTGAATGAAATTTCACAACCATAAATCATCATGAATCAAAATCCGAATATTATTTTTTGTTTGTAATGTTAATGTAAACACTCAACAACAGGTTATAGGTTAAGTCCAAAGCGTTGAACAACAAATAAACACTGCACCAGCTGATCGATTTAATCGTGTCGTTATAGCATAATATTTTATACTAAAGCTAAAATCTTCAACTTGACTGCCACCATTGGTATCTGAGAAACTATGAAATTTAGATGAGAAACTTCAACTATTTTCTTATGACATTAACAATGTGTATTCCACGTTTTCAAAAATGGCCGCCATTTTCCAATATGGTGGCTAACTTAAACATTTCTTACGGAACATCTTGTATTTGATAATGTTTTTTGAAGAAGAAATTTTTAAAAAGATTTTACGCATTACACTTTGTCTCTAAAGCTACTCGTTTAGGAGCTACAGTGTATTAAAGTTTTGAAAAGTGGCCTTCTATGTACTTTCTGCACGTCGTAGCTCCTAAACAAGTAAGTTATAGTTAGTTTTAAAACGTTTTTAAGCTAAATTTACATTCTAAAACCATCATAAAATACAAGGTGTTCCGTAAGAAATTTTAAAGTTAGCCGCCATATTGGAAAATTTGTAAAGAAAAGAGTTTAAGTTTCCCATGTAATGTTTTCTCTAAATGTATTAGTTTCTCAGATACCAATGGTAGCACAGTTAAGTTTTTTACATTGTGTTAAAGATTTTAGCTTCAGTATAAATATTATGTTATAACTAGAATACCAACGAAGATACGAATTGAAACATTATAACCTTTTTTAAAGATCGTATTTTTATTAGTAAATTTGCTCTCGTTGCAATGTTCTATCTGTTCTGCAAGTACGGTTCTTGAGTTATAAGCGTGTTAGTAAACGGCACCCCCGCTATATTGCCCCCCTCCCACCGGGATGTTGACCACGCTCATACTCCATGCATCTTGGACCACGCTGGGGGGCGACAACATGAGTTTTCATGATCACTATAGTGCCTATAATAACAATCAGAAATAAAATTGCGTCAGACTTTCCAACCCCCTTTAGATCCAGGACAACTTATATAAGACAAGGAAAACCAACTTTAAATTACTGGTTTTTAGGTTTTATAATTATACTTAGCGTTTTATAATTACCACGTATATTTCATGGTGTCTTATAATTTTAAGTGTTGGATGAAATTATTTGTCCAAATACATGATAATGGGGATTGGATGATGCATTTTTGCGGTCTCCAACTCTAAACAGTAAGAGGATAAAAGATAAGTTAAGATTTAAAAAAATGTTATGACCAATCTTGTATTACTATGCAAGAACGCCATATTTTTTTAATAAAGGCCATTTTTAAAAACCTCACAACATTTACAATAATAGTTACTATACCAAACTCTTTAAGGTGATACAGTACAAGTTTCAATTCTTTTGTTCATGGCCACGATGTAAACTGATGATTTGAACAACTCAAATGTGTCACACCATTTATTGGGCGTTAGTACGCAAAAATAGTTTCCACAGGTTCTAGGTGCCACCATCGTGTTCTGAGGGACAATAAAAGATAAGTAATTAAGTATTTAACGTATTCCTGGTTTATAAACTGTATTGTCCATCCACTCTATTGCATCCATAGCCAATGAGGGTTGTCTTTCTGATTAGAGCCCATACTAGACAATTGTACAATCCGCATGCAGAGTTTAAATGACTTGCCAACTTGGTTTTTGCTCTGTAGAGGAGTCCAATTTTGCACCAATACATTCCAAATTGTGTTATTTATATTTTCGCATTTATCATTATTTAGTAAATTACGAGAGCTCACCCCGTGGTCGAAAACTCGACCAAAAGTATGTATTGTCGTTGTGCAAGACCCATGTTAATTATTTTTAAATTTAAAATTATTTTTTTGTGCTTATATTGAGCCTATTTTAATTTATAAAGAAATTCTGCACATCTACAAGAATAGTATATTTCATTACTAGGACCGAAAGTGGCATTTTCCGTCGCGCACTCAAGTTTTTGTGTGAGGCGAAGTCGAACACAGGGAACCCCAATTTCACGTGCGAGGCGAAGCCGAGGACGGGAATAATGGAGCAAGTGCCGGTTGATAACTTTCGGTACGAGTTATGAACGATGCTTTTCATCACCACGCAAAAATACACAAACACAGATTAGCACACCTTAGTGATATTACAACTATAACTCAAAATAAAATAAAATCTTCTAAAAGGAAACCTACGTATATTTCTCAATAAATTTGGTTTAAACATGAAAGTAAAATAATAAAACAACTTTTAACAATACATACAGCTGATTCAAATCATTAAATTAAATCGTAACAAAACACTAGCGCGCGTAGAAAATAAATGGAGAACTAATTGAGAGCGAGGGAAAGTAAATTTAGAGCGAGGGAAAATCAGCTGATCGATTTTCCCTCGCCCTAAATTAGAGGCTTGGGAAACTACTACTATAATTGATGTCAGCTGTTATTGAAAATAGTTACTTTCGTTACGGAGTGATGAAAAATATCGTTCATTTGGTACCAACCGCCTGTAATTCGGTCCAGTAGTATGGTCAGGCTAGCTGTCATAAGTTTTGCAAAAGTTTTGTAGTATATAAGATTATTTATAATTTATGCGTTTACTCACTTTACGTTTATACTTCTGATTTATGTACGACTTGTAAGTATGTTATTTCTGCACATAGAGTTGAATCGTAGTCGATAAGAATAAGGAAAATGAAGGTTTGGCCAGGTCAGCATGTTCGCCTTGTCACTAGCGATCTTGGCTATTAACTGTCCGTCTAAGAATCTGATCACTAATGTCACAACCACTCCATCACGTCCACAGTGGAAACGTATTCTTGTGCAATCAAACAACCGTATTGCAATAGTTATATAGTGAGTGATTTCAATATAATAATGACAAAGACTATGGAGGCCCTTTTTGTCCCAATATAATAAATACATGATAAATATTAGATTATATACAGTGTATGTACATTATTGTTTTTTTGTATGTTGTCTTTTGTTTTGTATTTAGTATTATTATTCTGTTATAAGGAAAGTTTCCCTAATTATGGTTGCTAAAAGTAATACTTATTGAGCGGAGTGAGCGAAGCTCTTATACTACACTCCCACTTTTGTTTTACAAATGCTCCTCCTGAACGGCTGAAGTGATCATCACGAAATTAAAACAGACTTAGTAACCAACTTAGGGAAGGTATAAATATGAAATGGAACAAATCGGACAACAAGGCTTTTCTCTACACGAATATACACTTTTCGAAATTTAACATGGGTCTTATGGGTTTATTGGTTGCCACGACAGTACAGTATTTGCAAGATAGAAATAAATACCCCCGCCGCAGCAAACCTGCCGTCTAAGCGAATTTCCATTTGGCCGAATTGATTTTCAATTGATCTATTTAAATAACATTAGGTTTAACGAGTACCTAGGTTTGCTGCTACAAGGAAACTAATAAAGTGTGTTTTTAGTAAAATATTGATAGCTTACTATAAAATAAAATAAAAATGCCAAGTTTGATCAAAATATATCCATAAACAAGCAAACTACAACATTTTACAATATTCTCCATAAGAATAACATGGGAATTTTAAATTTACCATTTTTTTAGTTTTCTCCGTAACCAATAACCGTACAAAAACACTTTGATATACTGAATTGTTCGTTTTTTTAAGCTCTTTAAGAAGGTTTAGAGAAAAATTGGGAAATTTTGTGTTTTGAGGGTCAACAATGAGAAAAACCAATTTTTACCCCATAAAACCCCCCATAAAACCCTGTTCCCATAGTCCGATCATGCTGGATCGCTAACTCATTCAAGTTTATCCCGCCTTACACCTTCAAACCAAATTTCATCAAAATCGGATAAAAATTACTCAAGTTATCGTGTTCACGGACACACATATATATATATAAATCTATATATATATATACCTATATATATATATATACATATATAAAAATTTGAACGAATGGTGTTTTTGGCCTCTGGGGACATCAAAATGAAAAAGTAAATAGGTCCCGGGCCCAAGTCTTACCATGAGACCTACGGTAATAGCTACTTCCCTATAGGGAAATTCGCTAAAAGGTAAACAAGAGTCGTAACAAATGTTTATAAATCAATCATCTAAACTAGCAAAATACAAAATAGAGAACAAAAGGCAAGAACAATCGGATTGATACCGTTGAGCATTGTTTGCTACAAAATGAAAAACCAATTAGGCTGATGAGCCATTGATTTAAGATAATGCAAGTAGATAATCCATTTACGTGAACCAGACGTGCCATTGACTTAAACCAAATGTAAATAATGTGAATTAAGCCAAATGTGTCATTGACATTAGATACTGCAAGCAGACATTTTATTTATGAGAATCAGATGAATCATTGACTTAAGATACTGCAGGTAGACATCTCGTTTACGGAAACGAAATGTACCATTGACTTTGGATACTGCACCCAGACTTCTCTTTTACGTGAAACAAATGTACCATTAACTTTAGATACTGCAAGTAGCTATCTCGTTTACGTGAACCAAACGTGCCACTGACTTTGGATAATGCAAGTAGACATCTCATTTATGTGAACCAAATGTATCATTGACATTAGATACTCCAAGTAGACACCCCCTTTTCGTATAACAGATGTAGAATTGACTTTGGGTTCTGTAAGTAGACATCCATTTATTTATTTGAACCATATGTACAATTGATTTAGGATTCGGCAAGGAGATATCTCATTTAGGTTAACTAGATTTAGCATTGACTTTGAATACTGTAAGTAGACATCCCATTTACTCTGTGTATAACAGACGTAGCATTGACTTTGAAAAAGTATTTATTTTCTGAATCACAGATGGCAAATGGTCACATGCTAGTGGCCAAGCTTCATATTATACTCAAACTGACCATTTACTAACAATTGTTGTAAAATTACGGCTTAAACTACAGTGTATTATTACAACAGAAAGAATATTAGAACAGAAAGCGGTATGGATAATAAACATGAACAAATTACGTAACTAGCCTGAATCCTATACTAATAACATTACCATGGCTTAGTCAGTTCTATTTAGCCAATGTTAAATGATGTTCACTTTCGGGCCAGTAACATAATTTGTTTATGTAACATAAAAAAATTATGTTACCTACGAATACTTGAACAGAAACGGTATGGAACATAAAGTTTTCCAGTATTCGTGGGTGTATGTATCTATGTAATATAAAGTGTCAAACAATAATATGGAATTGCATAAAATTCTTATCAAAATCTACTTAGCTTTATGTATATTATATTTAAAATTTTACAAAATTGGTTCATACAAAACATACGCAAATCATCCATATTAAATACCCAAAAAGCAGGAGATAAAAGAATCCCATGGTTTTGTAAAACCGATGTTTATGTATTGGCTTGCGTGGTTTTGATTTGGCAAAACGTAAATATTACGATATTCAGTATTTTCTAAGTTTTGTCAGTCCAATATTTTCCTCTATTATGTTTCTTAACATTTTTATTTCCTTATCGGATTTTGATCCTAATAGTTTTTCTTGTTAAGAAAAACATACATCATACACTTCACGATCATAAAAATTAGTTTCTATCATGCAGATGACCAAATGCGAATCTACTTTAACTCTGTTGATGTTCATTTACAAATTAGCTTACTATTAACTCAACATGTTTCAGTTATAGTTATACAGTAGTTTTATTTTCATAGAAACAAAGAACGACCATGCCATAATGTAATATAATGCACATTTGTAATTTAATTTAGCGTGTGAATGTAGTCGTCACATAACCATTCGACTGAGCTAAGGCAGCGTAGTAAGGTAGAAGTATTGCCACATTTAAGTAAGTATTATAATTTTTCATTAAGTATTTACTGTTCATAATCCGTGCAAATATGCAACAAATGAAACACCTATCTAAAAAATACGTCCGTAGACAGAGGGTTGAAACTGCATGATCAAGTTTACTGTAATAGCATTATGGATTCTTTCGGCTAGGGCTAAGCTATACTATAAAATATTGAAAAGTATTTCTTAATACCAAATTTTTCTGAATGGTATTTCTTATGTGAATCTCGTATTGTTTCCAGTATATTTCAGTCAAACCGTTGGTCATACAATGATAAAATGAAAATATTTCCCACCAACCAATCCCAAGGAATAAAATAAAACATATTTAAAATGCTTTTTCAATACAGGATGCACCAAAACCAGGGGTTCACTATTTCAAATCTTACATTGTCAAATACAATCATATGCCATAGTATACATAATATTAAAGGTTTCAATATCAATACTTTATCTTTAACTTTACTATACTTCAACCAATCAATATCTGCGAGTAAAGGTCCCCAATATTTTATATAAACCCACTATAATTACTTGTAAAAACTATTGTGGAAGAATTTAAAATTAGATATTTATATGTTAGGTATTTCACAATTGTATTAAATTATGACCACATGTCGTTGGAAAGTATACGTAGATTAACTACCAGGATAGGTAGTATAGTATAGTATAGGTAGTATAGGTTTAGTAGCCTAAGTCTTCCATATAGTTATCTTAGTAAACCCAAAATCGATTACACCATCGAAGGACTTTCAAAAAGAAAACAGTTATATATATATATATATATATATATATATATATATATATATATATATATATATACTATTCTGCAAACAGACAATTTCATTCTGTCCACTTGAAGTCTTGATGTAGAATGAGTATTCTGTATTGATAACATCTTTTAAACTTTTAACCATAACAACATTTTTTATTTTCGGAATACTATATCCTATTCAAGGTGATTGATATAAGTGCTGTTTAATTCGAAAGTTGTAAGATATATAAAAAATATAAAATTGTAACTGCCTTGGATTTTTTATTAAAAAATTTTGGTCAAGTTGAAAAAATAATTTTAGCCGTCATTTTTTCCATTATGGCCGCCAACTTTGATTTTTCTTTTGGAAGGACCTTATATTTTATGATTTATTTAGAAAGTAAATTACTTTTAAAGACGTTTTTTCCTGGCATTTTTTCTCTAAAGCTACTCATTTAGGAGTTTTTTTTTCTTCTTTTCCTAGGACGCTAGGCACGAGCCTGGGATTGTTTTTCACATTACTTCAGGCTAGACCTAGGGGTTGCGGCATTATCACTTAGATAAAATCCATTCGTGACTTGGTGGGGATCGAACCCGGAGTTACAGCACGTTAAAACCAAGAAAAAATGACTTGCGGTGTACATTCTGTGCCATGTAGCTCCTATACGAGTAAGTTTCGAGAAAAAATGCTTAGAGAAAATAAGTCTTAAAATTGCATCTTCATTCATAAAATGGCCACTAAAAGTATTGATTACGTTACTTGAAAAATGGCAGACAATTTAAAAATAAGAAAACTTTTATGGGATTATTAGAATGTAGATGCAATTTTAATACTTAATTACACTTACAATTTTCTTTCTAAACTTGCTCATTTAGGAGCTCCATGGCGCAGAATGTACACTGCTAGTCCTTTTTCTTACTTTTAACACGTTGCAACCCCTAAATGAGTAGCTTTAGAGAAAAAGTGTCAAGAATAAAAACTTTTTAAATGGAATTTAATTTCTACAAAAATCATAAAATATAGGGTCCTCTATAAGAAAAATAAAAGTTGGCGGCCATATTGGAAAAATGGTGGCTAAAATTATTTTTCAACTTGACCAAAAATATAAAAAAATCCTAGGCAGTTATAATTTAACATTTTTTAATATCCCTTATAACTTTGGAATAAAACAGCTGGCACACTTATATCAATCACCCTGTATATATGTGTGTGTCCGTTAGCACGATAACTCGAGCAAAAATGATCCGATTTTGATGAAATTTGGTACAAACGTGTAAACCTACTCAAACCTATTCGAACGAGTTCGCGAGCCAGCATGATCGGAGTATGGGAATGGGTGTTAATCGGGGGTTTTATGGGGTAAAAATTGGGTTTTCCCATTTTTGACCCTAAAAACATACCATTTTGCAATTTATTTTCAAACCATTTTGTAGAGCTTAAAAAAATAGTATATTGACGCTTTATTATGAACCTAATAGATACGAAGAAAAAAAATTGCTATCTTAGTAAACCCAAAAACGATTACACCTTCGAAGGACTTTCAAAAACATTTAGATATATGCTATTCTGCATACAGACGAAGATTTTTAATTTCCATTTTATTCTTATGAAGAATAAGCATACTGTTGTATTTTGCTTGTTTAAAAAAAAAACACTTTTTACCCTCCCTGTTGCAGCAAACCTAAGTACTCGTTAAATCAATGCTATTTAAATGGGGAATAAATGTGATGTTTTAAGGAGATATTTTAGAGTAAATCCATCGCTAAGTCTGCAGGTTTGCTGCGGAGGGGGTATTCTTTCTACTGTATAGGCACTTTAGGGGGATCAGTTTTTTTACCCAAACATAGCCCGAGTCTCATACGTCGTTTTCCAACTGTCCTTTTTAATCTGCCTGGTCTGGTATTGCTTTCTCTCCCTACTCATAGTAACTTGGAGAAAGTATTTTTGCCAAAATTTCCGAGTTTGGGGTTCGGGTTGAATGGTGGTATGGTGGTTTGGTTGGTCCTTGTAATCTTTCTATCCCCTCATCAACAAATGGTTTTCCAAAAAAATGCATGTTTGTAAGTGTGTGCGTGTGCGCGTTTTTGTGTTGATGTGTAATACTAAATGAATGACAGATGTCCCTGTCGTGTTGGACAGGTGATTGGACAGGAATCCGCTAAATACTAAATAAATGACTAAATACATGTGGTTCGATTTTAATGGAATGTTTTATATAGGCATTAATCCATGGTATCACCAATTTGTTTGTCTTTATAGCGAATTTCCTATATAGGGAATACGCTATTACCGTAGGTCTCATGGTAAGACCTGGACCCGGATACTATCCATTTATTTTTAATCCGTTTTGTAGAGCAAAAAATACAAATAATTTAGTATATTAAAGCGTTGTCATGCACATCAAATTTAGAAAATTTATTTATTTCATACTATACATTTCTCCACTGATGATTGCCAATTAGTCCTGTCCCATATCCCTTTTGGTATTCATGAAGCAGTCAATCTCATTAACGCTGACTTGCTAAGGGCAAAGCAAAGTTTAGTTGATCGTTGTCTAAAACTGGATCCTGGAAAGTGTACTATGCCTCATTTCAGGTTTGCAACCTAAAAATAGTCTTGTTGGGAAGGTAGAGCTGGACGGGCATATTATTTTGGTGTTTGATTTTGTTAATGTGTTAGGCATCAACATTGATCCTCAACTGAGTTTTCACTCACATGTTAGCTACATATGTCAGAAAGTTTCAAATAGGTTGAGAATTTTCCACCGATTGAGAGAGATACTATCTGAAACTGTTAAGCTAGAGTTGATTAAATCTACAGTCTTGGGTACCTATAATTCACTTTGCACTTCCATCGTTTAGTGAATGTCTTACTCTTGACTGTTGAGTTCTTCCTATGAGGTTGCAAAACCGAGCCCTTAAGGTTTGTTTTCAATTTGGGGGAAGTTTGATCATATATTTGCCTATCGCAGACAGGCTAAGGTGCTCTATTTGGAAAAGCAATGATTTCTACAAACTGTTTAGATTGATCACAATGCACTATCTTTTAATTTGCTTCCTAATTGAAAAAGGAAACTTATGCCTCGCACGTTAGGAAACGCTGTACTAGGCAGGACGGCTTGCTTGAAATACCGTGAGTGCGGCGTGAGACAGGTAAAAAAGGGTTCTTATACTTTCGACCCCAGGCATACAATAACCTCCCAAGAAACATGAAAAGCCTGTCATGTAATTCGTTTAAGGCTAGTTTAGTTTCACTTACCAAATCTTGTAGTGTTTGTAACCATTGTATAAAAAGTGTTGTTTGTGACTTGAGTTGTCTTGAAAAATAGTTTTTTACTGAAAGCCGCTTTCAATAAAGGCATTATTTATTTATTTACAAACACGTTTTAGGTATAAAACACGTTATTATCTTCCCCGTAGCAGCAGTTCTAAGTACTCGTTAAACTACGGCTATTTATATAGAAAATAAATATGACATTTTTTAAGGAGATGATTTAGTGAAAATCCATTTAGGCAAATGGAAATTCGCTTAGTTTGCAGGTTTGCTGTGGCGGGGTATTTTAAATTTCCATCGTTAATAGCGATTTAAAACACATAAAATAACGGAAACTTCTGGTTTTTACATAAACGGTTCTAATAGTTTGACATAAACATATTAGGTTATAGTCCTTCTAAACATAAAAAAGTTGCACACGTTCAATGTTGTTAAAAGAACAGTTCACAAGTCATTGAAATTTTTTATATGTTCCCATAACAACCCACACACTGTTATAAAAATGTACGGCTACACACTACATGTGTGATTCCAATTCCCTGAGACCCCCAGTTATCCAGTATAATTCTTTTTTCTTTCATAAAAGTTGTAAAATTTTCGATTTAATCGTCAAGCTAATAGGAGAAAGTATGTGTCAGTTTGCTGATACTGTTTATTAACAATATATTGTTTTTACTAAACGATTAACCCACCAAGTCTATCGCCACCAAAATATGAGGATGCTGACTCTTTAGTAAACAATAAAAACGCTATGATTGTCCATTAATCGCATTAAAATTTTGTGTTTTAATTTTATATAATAGGATCTTTAAAAACATGTAAAACACCATGACTCAATGAACTATCCGAGGATATACGCAGTACGAATGAATTCGTTACACGTTTGTTTTCTTAAATTAATTGTGTTTTACAGTCTGTCTATCATAAGAATAAACATGCTTCAGATTCAAACAAATAAATTATCGGTTTAATTTGCTTATAGGAAAAATATTTACCTCATAAATAAACAATTTAACAACAGAAACTTAGATATGGTTTTATCGAATGTTTTCTGTTGTGGCTGTTGTGTAAATAGCCAAACAGATTTGTGTCTAATCCCTCGGTCGATGGGTTGTTTGTCATTCACCTGGTTAAGGACAGAAAACAGATGTGAACCCAACCACGACCTAGAGACCACCTACATGTCCCATTGGGCATATTGTAGTCCGCCTATCTTATTGAAACACTTTCGGGAAAACGTATGTGCAAAAACCGAAAAAAATATAAAATTCTCCCTTGAAGTCCATTAATATTAGCCTCAGTTTTTAGCGAATTTCCCATATAGGGAATAAGCTATTACCTTAGGTATCATGGTAAGACTTGGCCCCGGGACCAATTTAGTTTTTCATGTTGGTGTCCCTAGAGGCCAAAAACACCATCCGTTCAAATTCATAAATATATATACATATGTGTCTGCTACCACGATAACTCTAACAAAAATGATCCGATTTCGATGAAATTTGAAATTTGGTACAATCGTGTAAACATACATTTATTCGAACGAGTTCACGAATCAGCATGATCGTACCATTGGAACGGGGTTTTATGGGGGGGGGTTATGGGGTAAAAATTGGGTTTTCTCGTTTTTGACCCTCAAAACTTACAATTTCCCAAATTTTCTCTACACCATTTTGAAGAGCTTAAAAAAGCAAATAATTGAGTCTATTTAAGTGTTTCTGTTGTTTGCTTGTTTATAGATATATTTGGATCAAACCTGGCAAATCTATTTATTTTATACTAAACCATTAATATTTTACTAAAAAACACACTTTATTACCTTCCCTGTAGGCAGCGAACCTAGGTACTCGTTAAACCTAATGTTATTTGAATAGATTTAATTGAAAATCAAAACAGGTAAATGGAAATTCGCTTAGTCTGCAGGTTTGCTGCGGCGGGGTTATTTAAACTGCTACTGTCTTAGTATTTTAGTAGAGCAAAATATGTATTATTTTCCTAAGTTGCTAGGCACGAGGCTGGGATTGTTTTTCACATTACATCAGGCTAGACCTAGGGGTTGTGGCATTAACACTTGGATAAAAATCCATTGATGATGTGGCGGGATGACTTCAGGACTGAAGTCCCGCGCTCTAACCACTAGACCAGCTTGCTCAAAGTATTTTAGTAAAGCATAGAATTGTAAATACTAGATATTAGTATATGTGTTTTATTGAATACTAGATTTGACCTAAATTACTGATTGCTATCTAATACGCCAACTTCTGTTATCAATACTCTTTAAGTGACTCACTCAATCTCACTGTTATACAGAATAACGGAAAATAGGCTACAGCTGGCATCAGTATCCACAAGTCAATGATAATAGTCATCAGTAAAGTATAGGTTTAAAGTAAGCCACTACAGTATAGGCCTACTTAAAAAAATCAAAACACGAATGTATGCGATATTGAGGAATATGCATAAAACCTCAAATAAAAGATCGTGATTGAATTTTAAATAAAATTTATATTGATAACTATATTATCATTCCTCACCTTGTTCGGTTTAACTCTTTTTTACCAACGTCAATCTTTAGATCTTAGCTGTACTGAATAGATCATTAACTATCCTATGAATTGTTTTAGCGAATATTCCATATAGGGAATAAGCTATTACCGTAGAGCTCATAGTGAGACCATTACCTCGATAACTCGAGTATAAATCATCATCATATGGGTTAAGTCACTACAGTTATCTCACCTTCTTGAGTTTTATGCTAATCACACTATTAGCATAAGACTTTTGGCTATAATTTTTACGAATTAATTGAATAAAAGATTTTGAAAGAATGCCATTCCATGAAATAGTCGTTTGTAACAGTTTAATGAAACATTTAAGCCTTAATCGATAATGTCAGTATATGTATTTTCTTTCAATATAGTTGCTCAAGCGTTTATTACTTCTGTCCAATCTAGTTTCATTAATTGTTTAAAATGTACGATGTATTTGAGGTACATCGTAAGTGGTTTGGTTGCCCAGTTTTATTCGTTGTGTCCTTACATATATTTGGAAACTACCGATTGGCCAATAGGCTATTCAATACAGTATTTCTGTTGTACTAAGCATGGTTTTACAAACGGATCGTTATTATTCCGAGCGAACAACAGATCCATGATTAGAAATTCTAGTCAGATATTATCTTACCGAACCTAACATAACTTATCCAAATAGAGCCTCTTTGGATTTGGAGAAATCAAGTAATTGATTAAGATAATTCTATCACATATATACTATTTATTTGAGATTGATAGCTCATTTCATTTGAATATAACGGAAAATTACCTCCGGACCATAGACGTAATTATTAAATACTAAGAAAACCATAATAATATTATTATAAACAGGTGATTTATTATCGGGCACTTAATGATAAACATTATGTACGATAAAATGTCGTGAGAAATCTGACGAGGAAATCTTTATAGCTTTAGATTGTTGTGTGTTCTCTGCTTCGTCCACGGTTTACATCTCCTCCCCATCAATAGACTGCTAATGTTTGGCAGATCCATTATCACTTTGGAGAGTTGGAACTGGAGTTAATGTATCCAGTGGTTACTAGGTAGTAGATGTGGGGTAAAATAAAAACAGGCATGCTTATGAATAGAAAATTCAACCAAGTAACTAGTGAGTCGATTGCTCAGTCCGTAGGACGATGAACTACGATTCTAATGCAGAGATATCGTGGGTACGCATTGCAATGCTTCTACTATTCTTTAATGTAGGTACCGTACCAGCTCACCCTTGATTTGTATGCTATGCTCCACGCACAGTCTCCAGGTCCATTGGGACTGACAATGCAAGGTTAAAAGAGACTGCCAATCTCTTAAAAAGTATGTAAATTGCCAATTATATGATTTACACTTATTAGTAGTAAGAAAAGTATTAGTATTAATATCAGTTATTCAACATCTAGGAAATAATAGATGGAACCAGTGATTTTAAATCAACGCATCGGTTGGTATATGTTGGTAATCTGGCGATATGTTTAACCACCTATGGTAACAGTTTGATTCTACGGTGATTTATAATGTATATTATACTCATCTTACAATACGTTTCGACGATTTAGTAATATGTAGCTTCAGCGAATAGTAAATGTTAATCATCTAAAGATAATCAATTTATAGTAAATGGTGATGCTTTCATGATCTATATACTAAACGTATATGCCTCCGTACCGCGACCGGTTAATAGTAGGCCTACTTTAAATGTTAAATGTTTTTCGTTATGTCTTTTGTGTATTGTTTAAATGTTTTTGACAACTCTATTATGGATGAAGCATTCTTGTTGGATTGACTACAACATTTGAACTGTACTCATTGATAGCTAATTTTATTTTAATATAACGGAAACTTACCTCCGGACCTCCGGATTTGTCTAATTAACAGTTTAGGGGCTACATAATGAATTCTAATGAACGTATATAATTGTTTAGTACTATGTAACCTCTAGGTATGGTAAATTACAACTATCTAAGGATGGTATTTCTTTCACCTGGTGACGTGTGTTCTCATGCAAGATTCTTGTTTTGTGTGTAACCTAGAGTAAATTTCGATGGCAGCTTGATATTCTGCTGATAGGTATTTTCAACGTATTATGAGGTTTGAAATGCTGGATAGGGGCAGAATAATCGTAAAATAAGTGATAAGTATGATAAGGGTTGATGGTATGTTGAGATAGGTATTCATTAATTTATTTATACATACGGCAAAAGCCAATTCCAAAATTTGACACACAAGCCATGCCAAAACCTATGAATGAATGTGAATGAATGAATTCATTCATAGGTTTTGGCATGGCTAAACTTAACCATGCTTTACGATACTTAGGTATAATCAATGTATGGTAGGCGTTGATGATCTGTTTATATGTCTATATCTCTCTCATCTTAAGATTCACTACAGTCATAGCAGTCATTTCAGTATTGTTAATTGGCAATTTGTCGCCCTATTCTTTACGCATACAAGTGACGTCGTGGTTCCAGACACCGGATGTGTGTTATTTCTTTGTAGAAACTCCACGAGACACAGATATTAAAGGTAATAACTGCCGAAGAAATACACCGACTTCATATTTATATTTTTGCAGAATCTTAGGAGTTATCTTTTACTTATTCCATTTTATCCTGTATTTTATCCTTATTCCTCTTTTTCAAATTTATCTTAATTCTCTGTCAAGATAACTTTCTATACATCTGAGATGTCTATATGTATTTAAACTTTGGTTTTGAACTAAATACAACTTATACAACACCATAGTGCATTGATCGACACTGGAGAGTATTCTTATCCAACCTGTATAAGATTTGCCATATCTGACTTGTCCACCAACCTGTTGCTAAACGTTAGGTATATCGACCCTGCGTCTGGACAATCGGCGGTCGATAGCGTAGCCCGAGGTGTCACCAAACAAGCAAAACATCACAGAAGGATGTTTTGACTGTTAGGGACCATCTAAAAAGGATAAAAACTTTCCTATATCCTCATTATTACAGCTTTCTGCAACTGAACTGGCAATCGTTTACGCATCTACCTTTAGCTAGATTGTTCTGTGTGGTACTTGTAAGGGGTTTGAACCATTAACCTAATAGGATTTAAATAACTAGAATGCTTTCTTTACCTAGGTAAACTGTTTCTAAACATGTTTAATGGTTTTTAATATTGTTATTTAACTACGAGTGTTTTGAATTAACTTTGAGATAAAGATAAGAACACAAAATTAAAGCTTGACAATTAGCAATACAGAAATGGATTTGTAATAGATGACGATAGTTTAAAATCGTATTTCAAAGGACTTACAACGAGGTACCCTTTGCATACCGGTGCCTGCAATGGACAACCGAAAAGAACCAACAAACGAGTGAGGTAAAACTTTTTGGCTGGAAAGAAAAGTGAAACCCGAAACCTCATAAAATACTATTTCTCTACGGGGGTATTACAATAAATTGGTAATACCTACTTTTAGTTCACACCAATCAGCTGGTATAGGTGGTTGATTTTCATTTTAATGTTATTTGTGTGTACAATTTGTACAAGTGATATAAGCTAATGTGAACACTTTAAGAAATGGTTTAGCTTTTTTCCTGCTGACGCTCAGTCGTATCTTTAACAATTGGAGATTGAGATATTGGGTTGATTGGGACCAATTTACAAAGCATGTTTGTATGCTATCAACCTAAAATTAGAACTTTACATAATGCTTTATATGTTTTTATTGGCTCAAATTGTAATCTATAAATTTATCCTGTTTCCTCGTTAATAATTGGGGTTGCGATTAGCAACAAAGGCTTATTTGGTGTATCTAAATATGTACAAATCTCTCTGTTATACGTATGACGTTCTGACTTTTCTTAACTTCATACCTGTCAGTACGTGTAGCCTACTAGTTGAATGTTAAAATTAAAATTATTACGTATTTAGTTAAAGTTGTTTGTATAGAGATGAGTGGTTAAAGTTTGTCAATAGTTGGTCACGGCTCAATAGTACTGAATAAAGTCAGTTGCCGACTCGAAACTGTAGGCAGCTGTTCTTGGTCATTAGGCTTTTAATAAATGGCCCTGTCTGAAACAAGCTGATCTATGTATCATAGCTAACATGAATAATCTCATTCGTCCCTCACTAATCTTTCATTTATATAGGCAAAAAATAGGGATTAAATGGACAACCCCCAGATTCGTGTCCCCATCTCACTATAGTTTTATTTAGTATACAATATAAATCGATTGGCGTACGTTTATTTGTTTAGGCCCTACTCATACATACGGCTACGAAAATTCCAATAGTTGAAACAAGCAATAGATTTGCAGACATTTAATCTAATACTATACTTAATACGACCTAAGTCTGTTAGTTTTTGTGTGGATTTATCTCAAAATCCAACTTAAGAATTTTGACTGAGGTTTGGAATTAGGGACTTGTAAGCCTAAAAACTTGATTTGAGAAAACCACTACTGCAGGAAAGCTCATATATCGTTACACAATTCATTTGAAATTTTAAGATTTTAACATTGTGTAGCCAAGTAGAACTGTTAGTTTTACAAAACTTCAAAGAAAAAGTAAATAAAATACTTGTAACATATGTTTACAATCAGCCATCCACAGAATACTAGCAAATTACAAAATACAATACAAAGGGAAAACATTGAATTGTAAATATTGAGCAAAGGTTAAACAGAAGTCATTAGGAAGTATAGCTCCGATCCACCTAAATCTACTTATCGACCTAAACTTAATCACCCAAATACTAAGAGCATTGTCAGCATACTTTCGTTTAATAATGAAATAGATATGTAAAAGCATTTATATTTATCTCGTGTATATGTATACTATAATTAGAATAGACATTTTAAATCTGCTATTTTAAATTGACCAACTGTCAAAGTGTATGCAAAGATAGGCTATTATAGATGGTAAATCCATCATTGTCTGTAAATAGTGCTGATAAACTTCTTATACAGTTGTAAAATCTGGACAAATTTTTACGAGTGTTCCTGTTGGTAACATTTGAGTACTCTAGCGTCGACAAATAAACGTTTCTCTCTTATTTAAGGGCAGATTTTACAATTTCTGATGCATTTATCAAATTCCCCATGTAGCCTATAAGCTTTTGCCTAAGCAATAAGCCATACCGTAGGGCTCATGGCAAGACCAGGACTTGGAACCGATTTACTTTTTGGTTTTGATGTTCCCAGAGGCCAAAAACACCATCCGTTCAGATCCCATAGCAAAATATACAAGGTGAATTAAGTAAGGTGTCCACTATTGATTTTAGTCAACCCGTTGATCCTAAATGATCAAACCTAATGATGAAATGCAAATATTTCCCACAAAACCAACCCCAAGGAATAACTTAAAATATAAAAACACCATTTGAGTAGTATAAAAATGCAAATTTTCAAATATCAATTCAAGTAGCATTACATATTTATGTCAAACAGCATTCAGTTTTAAATATGTGGTAATTCCAATGTATTTTTAAAATTAAAGCTTATTCCTAACTCCTTTAGGTTTCGAGTTACCAGCTATAAATATGTTTCCCCATATATAACACATGTTAATTTATTGTTAGTAAATTTTAGTTGTAAGAGATACCAATTGCAAACACTGCAAACACTTAACATGCGTTTTGTATGGGGGAACTATGTTTTACTTATCATAAATTGAACATACATCAAATAATAGCAATATGCCATTTAGTTTTTTGCCTTTGTGAAATCAAAACTAGTAATAACGTAGAGATATTAAATAAAAAATCAAGAGTTGTAACTAGGAGAGCAAAGCAAACGACAGCTATGATTGTCGCGCGAAATGTTCGAGTGTAACGCCTTCAAACCATGAATTACAAACCACAGAGGACCTCTTCAACTCTCGCAGACAACAGTAGTTGATAGGCCTCGGGTACGCTACGAGCGGCGAGCGGTGAGCGGCAAGCGGCGAGCGGCAACCTGAGCGGCACGTAAGCGGTGGTGGTGGCTACGATACAAGCGGCACATTTAACGCTCATCAAGTTTCCCCAGTTTTATGAGTCAGTTTAGTCGAAAATGGTAAACTATGCTTACCTGCAAGACTTATTGCAACTATTGTTGCTATCTGACAATTGTTTGCCTTTAAAAAAAACTTAGTTTTTGGAAAAACCTTACCCCTAACTTGGTCCCATACTTTTCTGGGGACTGAAGTGTTTTAAAACTTCCGTGCTGGTCATTCCACAAACATTCCCTGGACTGCACCTCACATATCGACCCGTATCGCATGTTTGCTGCTGTTTCCCTGTCATTTTAGGCCGAACTGAAGCATGACTCACCTGAGCGGCGAGCGGCGTTTTCGCGAAAATCGGTTTTGACTTGGAACCATGAGCGGCACTGAGCGGTGCCGCTTACCGCCGCTCGCCGCTCAGGCGTATCGTGGCCACCCTCAACAAATTTACACGTTACTAAATGAAACCCGATGTCAGAGCGGCGCCGCTCATGCCGCTCGCCGCTCACCGCTCGTATCGTACCTGGGGCCTCTCGTGAACTAAAAGAGATACGGATTAAGCCAATATGCAATTACTTTTGACATTTTCTGCAATATGCATATTGTATAATTCAAAATTTTTATTTAGTTCTGGCTACGTAGGTGACTATAAACTAAATTGAAATTTTAGTTGTTTTCCTATTATTACTACGAAAACATACCTAACCCAATTTATTGGTAAAATATGGTATTTTACCTTTTACAATAGGTATTGTTTAATATCAAATTAATGCTTGGCTCACAGGCAGGAATGCGAAATATTATTCAGAGTACAGATATCTGCATTTTCAAAAAATATAGGGTACCTATTCAAAATAGTAACAAATTTTCACATAAAGAGCCTCCATTTTAAACTAATAAAAATAGTCAAATTCTGAACCACCAAAATATTAGTATTAACAATTGATTTTAAATTGTGTATAATATGACATACGTATTTGAAAATTGTGGGATCTAAAATAGTGACCATCTGGTTTTTGTACATCCTATATTTGTAATACTTTTTAAAAAGTTATTCCTTGGGTTTCGTTGGATTTCGTTTGGTTTAGTGGGCAAACATTTCATTTCGTCATTGTGGGACCAACGGTTTGTCTGAAATCATTAGTAGACACCATATCCTTACGGGATTCACCCTTTATACACAGGGTGTTAGGTAGACAGTGTCAAAGATTTGTAGGCATCATTATGCACGGAAATTCCAAAAAATATACTTTATTCATTCTTCCCGAAAATAGCCATTTTTAGGGATTTTTCAAAATTTCTGTACATTATCGATTACAATCTCATTTTTCAGATTTTAGTCAAATTTATGGTATTTTCAATTGCTTTTTTAGAATCAGTATTAAATATTTTATCTGAGTGGAATCCCTATTTTATCTGAGTGGAATCCCTATAAAACCTTGTAAATTAGACTCGAATAAAATAATTTTAGATATCAATAAAAACGGTGCTACATTTTACTCAAGAAATTGTTTGAACATCCTGTTAAAACTGTCAAATAGTATAACTAACTTCCCTACGTTTTAAACTGTAAAATGATTAACAACATGCGACATTTTATGTCCGCCCAGAGGAGTAATATTGCGATAAACATAATTTCAATCAATTTGTCCATTTCATGTTATTTATTACTATAAAGCATTTAGTGAAAGTAGTGTGCAAAAAGTAGCTGTATAAGCTTTAAGTATATTTCAGCTGAGTAACGAATGATTACCCCCAAAAATAGCCTAATGCCCAGGTATCCTATTTAATATCCTATCTCCTGTTTTTATAGTGACGTCTGATTTGTGGATTTTCTAAAATTCTTTATTTTTATAAAACTAGGGAAGAGTGTGGCTGGATTTTTTTTTTCAATTGAGAATTTATTGATGACCTAGTACTGTAGGGAATTTTGAATTTTTCTGAAATAAAGGATTTGGTAACTAAAAGTCTTAAAATTGGACTTATAGAGTTTTAAATCAGAATAATTACAAAATAAGAAAGAAATTGTTACTTATTATTATAAAAGTATTCAAAGTAAATAAATTAGTCTGTATCAGGAAATTTTAATTGACATAAAACTAGTATGCCTTACCACTAATGAAATAGCAGAATCCCAACTTCTTTGTAAATAATAGTGAAAAGACTTTGTGTTACGTTGAAATTTAAAAGAGAGCCATTCCATTTCGAAACTAATATGGATTTGTTTGTTTCATATTTTTATCTCCTGTCATAGTGAGAGTGAAACACATGTGTTTTAAGTAAAGCAACGTGTTTTCAATTACTAGAGGTGAGAAAATTACTGTACGAGTAGCACTTTAACCGAAGTAAGATCATATGTTCATCTCAATTTCGTTTTACTGCATATTTTTGCATCACATAGTTCTTGGTTTGTAATACAAATATTTTTCGTAAATTAAAAAATAGGTCTACTCATACTATTGATTAAACTATTAAATCCAATTATAAAACCCGGTAGTGTTTACATAGCATAGCTCGGTCCCCTGGTACTACTAACTGAACATACTTAATTCAACATTAAGGATTCATCATGATATAGATTTTACAAGGGAAAAGTTGAACACAAATCTTAATTATCAACAATCATGGCCATTAAACTTCAGTGAAAATGTATAATAATGAAGATAGCTGTGGATTAAAACTGGTGTTGTATTTGTGTGTCAATCAAATTATCAGATACATATATATCTAAATTAAATCTTATATATTTTAGACCACCAATCACGAGTCAAGGTTTACAAAACTTTCTAAATGAGTTAAAGATAAGTATATAACCTGTCCCAACTATTATACATGTTTCCAAGGGGTAGTTAGAACAGTGTTGGTTCCTCGAACCCTTGCTATTAGAACCGTTAATCCCAACAGATCAAGTTCAGTATCTGATCTGTAGTGCACTTTCTCCACAAGGTTGCTGCTAATGACTCAAGTGTTGTTGTGCCAATGACTCACGGTTAACTGTGATATCCTATTCGAGGGAAGGTCAAGACTCTTTATCGAAATTAACCTGTGTTTAGTGAAGTCAACTAACGTGGCGCAAACATAACAACAACCTGTGAAAACTTCCATTAAGATAATCGTTTCAGACCTCTGCCATTCATTCTGATCAAGGAACTCGATCCTTCTAAATATTTGCAACAAAAGTTCCGGTGAGGAAATATTCGCATCTCTGTATAAATTAGTTATTAAGTGGCTATATATAAATAATTTTTGGTTGAAGCGGGTTACATTATTGAGATCGCCCTACTTCTTATGTAAATACTTGGTATATTTTGAGATCGCTAGCCAATAGGCCAGTGTCCTAAATTAATAGGGAGATTTCATAATAAAAAAATTAAATGCAGGTAGTTTGTTTATATGAATAAACGTGTCGTTTATTTATCAATCATTGAAGATTACCTTGTTATGGTATACTCGATTATGAATGAATTTTATCGACCAGATTTGGAAAGCTAAAATTGTTATATCGGTGCCAAAGTTAACTTAAATAATTATATATGTTAACCTAATAACATTTTTGTTTTATTAAATGACCACGTCAATGACCTTTTTAAGACTCTGGTTTTTATAAACTATAGCAATTTAAAGCTTTAATATATGTTGAAGCTTTAATATAGTTTTAAAAACATTTAATTGCTAGTTTTAAAAGGTTGTTTCTATTGTTGACTTGAGTAGTTCTGAAATACAGTGAGTACTGAGAAAACCGTCGTAAATAAATAGGTATTTTAATTTTATTTTTACCCTTCATACATTAAAAGACTCTTTTTACTATCTATATATATATAATACGCTAAACCGATTTTTGTAAACAGAACTCCTCCCTTATTGTTTGACCGATTTTGATGATTAAAGTGTAAAAAAATGGCCCTGATATGTAGCTTTGCGAAGTGTTTTTCATTTTTTGAAATCTTCATTGGTTTGGGTAGGATCTTCCATCAAAGTTGGGTTTTCTCCCATAAGATTAACATGGGGGAATCTAAATATTTAATTGGAAACTTTGTCTCCACTAATTTGAGAGAACGGCTGGGCGTAGAAACTTGGTAGAGGTGTCCAAAGAAAGGTCTCGGTCTGTAGATGAGCCATCAAAAGAAAAACGAACTAAATTCCCTTAGGGCTCTGCCCCAGAAGCCTTTAAAGTTCCCTTCCCAGATTTGCTTACATTATCGTCAAATGGATAATGTTTTACTACTTTTTAATGAAACAGCTGTTAATATTTAAATTGTATTTAAATAACACTAGGTAGTGTTACTGAGTTTGTCAAAAAGAAGTATTTTTACAATGTAACTTTCTGATTTTAAAATTTATTTTGGTCTGCATCATCTCATATTTTGCAATATTACGTTCAATTATGAAATCAGTGGAAAATCTTAATATTACAGTAACTCTTAAAATAATATCTTATCGAATTATCTTATATCTATACGGGTTGGTGTCTACCTTTTTTACTACTTTTGCCGTTATTTTGTCATATTATTTAAGACAGATCATCATAGGTTCATGAGATTATTTTCATACATGTTTTCAATTTTGTTTACTTAAACAGACGAATGATCTGTATTAATTACAGCTGTTTATAGTAAACACATGGTACACACAAAAGCGTTTGTTTTCAGAGTGAGTTCGTTTTGAGTTTTGATAACTGGAGTGATTGATACATCTTTGAGTTGACTCTTTAAAGTTGATCGGAAATTTATTATGACTGTTATTCGTTTTGAAATAACGCCTGCAATACTTTGCAATTGCTCGAGTTCGATCAACAGGTGCACTAGTACTGATATAATGAACTTAAGATTGTATATATATATATATTCTGGAAATTGTATATACAAAATAACAAATTTCGTGGTTTTCGCTTAGGAAAACCTAAGTAAGTGCTACAAAATATTTTATTATATAGTATTTTCTAATACATAAATATGTAAAATTACGAAATTGCTTTGACTAGAGGATATGATATCTTTAAGAAAAAGGAAAAAAAACAGAAGCCAATGTTTTTTAGCTCCTGTGCTGTTTGACATGTCGTAACATTATCTCCCGCTGTAATTCTAATCATTCGTTTCATTCTCCATCGATTACTATTTTCAAGAAATGCATTACTTGCTGGTCGATAGAGTGGGGTGTAGAAGAATCAGAAAACCTTATCAAAGCAGAGTGCAGGCAGACTTTGCCCTACTTTATTCCCCTGTAATCATTACTTAATTACTAACTACTGAGGCTATATTGATTGATCGAGATATAGCTTGATTAACTATATTTGTGTCCATGCCCTCCGCCTTGCCTCATTCCCTCAAATTGCCAATTTCACTAATTTAGCTTAAGAATCATTACCGGTACTTAACAAATTACTATTACATGTATTTTTATAAGATTATCTAAATATTTATTTATATTCTTGTTTTTTCAACAAGTCACTGATAGCGACTGAGCCTACGCACGGGGGCTAGCGGGCTTCCTTCCAGCCCATTTAGGCTTATTTCCTAAATGTTTAATTTTGAACATCGCTTTCTGTGAAACATACTTTGTCATTATTATTTTTAAGTTTAAATGCATTTTTATTATTATTTTATTTTGTGCAATAGTAAGTTAGATGTCTGTTTCACTGAATGTTAATGTTTTATACTGTTCTATTTCTTGTTTAAATAAAGTAGGCTATATTTGATTTGACATAATGCAAGACTAAATAAGTATTTAAGTAAATTACGTCACACAGCTCAAACCATCAGACAAAAGTCTGATATATTTTACCTTTATTTTACATAAGCAATTTAGTCTGAAAGTAAAGGTACTCGTAAAAACGTGAATATACAATAGTTCTTTAGATTTACTTTTTATTCTACTTTTTTTGAAAGTATCGTTGTTTTGAAGAGCATCAAAATAGTGGTTAGTTTAGTTGAACGTAATATAATGTCTTATTACAATGTATGTCATGATCATACAACATCAAAGTCACCTTAGTCTCATTCAATAAAAACATCTACCCTAAAAAATAAGCAAGGAGGTTTCAGATGGTCCTTGGCAGCCAAAGCCAAATAGAAAATGCATGTTTGCATGTTTCTCCAAGAACGATTGGTCACAGTTAGTTCTATATACCGCCTGCAGGATCGCTGACGTCAATATTAACGCTGAAGCTTCTTGCACTTGCCACAAGAAGAGCCACATTACACAAACCCTTCAGTCAATCTTATATTTACTAAAAAAGAGTTTTCAAAATCCCTAAGGTAGTTTTAAACTCAAACCAACGATACTTTATAAACCCTCCTCAACGAATACAGCCACTTTCTATTGCTTAAAGTGATTACAGGTTTACACACTCGAATTCAATTTTGTTTAAATAATGTAAACGTCCTCTTAGTGATTTATGAAAATAATAGTTCTGCGGATGTTTCATAACTACTTGACTGAATATTCAAAAACTTTGATGTGATCTCAATTAAATCAAAGGAATAGAATATTGACAATACCAAGCAATAAAACATTACTTGTGTCATTGTAGTTTATGAAGCAGCTCTTTTTTTAAACGCGTAAGAGTTAATCATGGTGTGCTTCTGGGCTTACATTTTCAATTTTAATATAAAAGCTAAAATTCTTGTAAAATAGCTTATAACTTAACAACTTATGTCCTAGCAAACATATATCTATAGATAGTCTTCGATTGCTTAGAATTAAATCCAAACATGTTTAATAGTAAACTGATATTTACAACTGAACTACGCCTGATATTCTTAACACTATCATTTAGTACCATTTCGACAAAATGATTAACTTTGGCGGACTAAGAAAAACGGAACTATCTAAGCAGTTTTTGCTTTTATGAACATAATTGGGGTAAATTTCCATCATACAGCAAAACGTGCTCAAAATGTGAGGCAATCATAATATTTTGCATAGGTATGCAGCAGTTATATTAGAAAAACTCATGCTGTTAAAACAAGGAACAACACTAAGAATAGGACTACTATAGTAGGAGTGATTGTTAGTTGGTAAAAGGTCAAAGTGATAAATCGTGGATAGAAAACTTGGCTTTTGGTGATATAAAGTAAAGTTTAAACTAGAACAGAGACCAGTATTTTACCGGCTAGTTATATACGGGAAATTAAAATTACGGACGTAACACGTAGTTTTTAAGTACTCTTAGCCTCTGGGGAGATGAACAATTCAAAATCGAACAACTAGGCCATGTGATTTTGCAATGTAAAACCACTACAAGCACGACTGTAGATGTGAAATTTGCCAAACCCTGATGATATTTTAGTAACATTCAGTGGTTAGTGTTTACAAATATTTTACTGTTTTGGATCTAGATTATGGATTTTCTTCGTTTTAGTCTCGGAAAGCCATGAACTGTGCACATTGAGTAACCAATTTGGGAGATGTCGACTTTGTAGATTTCCTTTGGGAATCCTTTCGGAACCAGAATTGTACCAGAAAACAACTACACATACTTTGGAAACCTGAAGGGAGTTGACATAGTGCATGATGATTTCAATGTCGCAGAAACATAATCGGAAGAGCATGGTGGAAATTTAAAGGGAGTTTTGGACTCATAGGACTTACACTTGGAATCAAGATTCGTCCAAATAATATCTTATTATTTGAACCAATTAACGTAGAGCGAAGGGAAGTATCTGGGGACACATAGTCACATAGTATCGGCTACAGGAATCCAATCTGACACAGATTATGTCAAGGTAATAGTGTAAATAATGTCGTTACCGATGAACACGAAAGGAGTAGTGCGGTAGTTGGACATGCTATAGTACTTATCAATGTGCATACTAATTTACTAATTTTGCAAAAATCACCGCATGCCTCAGACATTTGACAAGAAAGAAAGTGGACTTGTTATGCATGAAGATGCTCTGAAGATCATCAAGACATTAATATCCAGTGAACCGGTGTTGGTATAATTTGACTTTCATATACCTCTTCATATCCAAACTGATGCTTCTCAAAATGTCCTAGGATGCTGTTTGTTGCAGAGTGGGCAGCCAGTGGCTTTCACGTTCCGCTTTATAACTATTACCGAGAAGAGATATTTGCAAATTGATAAGGAATCTATAGCTATAGGAATCTATAGTGTCACAGGTTTATTTATAATGGTATTGAACTTAAGTAGCGATCCAGACAGACCACAAGGACATTGTAAGTATTTTTCAACAAGTACGCCTATGACTGAAGAGCAGAGGAAACTATCCCAGCGTTACACTAAAGAGAACCAAGACACCGTTATTGTGATAAACTTTATACTGCTAAGATTTTTGGCCAAGAAAGAAGAAAGACAACCCCAGAGATAATATGACACTATTGGAACCAAATACATACGGTATCAGAAGAAGATAGTTTACAGTTAATGAATCATAAACTGATTGTACCACGATCGCTATCACATAATATGCTTCTAGAATCTCTACAATCTTCTAGAGTTCTAGAAAAATATGGTATTCTGAAATCATGCTGGTCCATTTTAAACCTGCACTCCTCAGGGTCTCAGTAGGAGAGTGAAGTTTGGTTGATTTTGTTGTTATTCGGAGTTATTTCTCTTAATTTGTTTATGCCTCTTTTTTAAAATGAGAAAGATTTATTATACATGATGTTTACATCATATCACACATATGTTAGTTGGATAAACAACATATAACTTTTAGTTAGATAAACAACAAGATCAGCTTAGTTTTGTTCTTGTCTTGCAATGTGACAGTCAATAGTACTTCATTCATATTTAAAACTTATATTGTATCAGCTGTTTCCACGTTCTATAAAAAACATATGTAAACACAATCTGAAATCTGTGATTTAAGAAATTTACACGTTACGTGGTATTCTATTAATGCTTTGTTACATTGAGATTTTACTTGTGAAAATGTAAGTTTGGATTAAGAATATTTTGTTTTTACTTTGAAATAACACGTTCTAACAATATAACAACTTCTTTACCGTTGTAAAAGTCGTGAATGCAGTGAAAGTTATCGCGAGGATTATCAAAAGCAAATCACTTCACTTAATAAAAATCTTCAAAATCTCATACTGCGGGGATTTTGAATACAAGTTTGAAAGAACTACTTCTAGGCAGAAAACCAGTGTTACTATGTAATGCCTCAAGTACACCAGTTCCCTTCCAGTAGAGACTAAGCTTGTTATATCAAGTACCTTGTTAGACTTTGATTCTCTCGCTCTGACCTCTCTTTCTCCCCCACCCCACGATTTCCTTTTTAAGAAATGTCCCCATTTTACTTCGGTGATGCTTTGAGTAAATATTTGTCAACTTAATGATTCGGTTGATCAAGTATAACTAGTGTGAACTGATACAACAATCCAGCTAAATTCAAATATACAATCGTGTTTTATCTATTATTATTGATTTGTTTCAAGAGAATCCAGGGGAAAGCAAAATCATAAATTCAAGTTAAATCTAAGAAATAAATAGACATCAATATTTTTCTAGTTCCATATAGTTAACTTAAGTTGAATAAGCGTATTGCGAAATATGAACGTATCTGTTCATAATCAAGTGGAAGATTCAATCGTTGGTTTAAGTACTAATAGAAAAACAAAACTATGATGTTAATTTATTTTGGGACACGTCAAATGAAAAACAAAATTCATCTTACTAAAACTAAACGTATTTAGGTAGAATCAAACCATTTAAATCCTGTCTGTAGCCCTTAGTTGTCTAAAGATTCGGTATTACCATAATAACATGTCAATATTTTTCCCATCTTTAATCGGCCTTATTTACACTATAATTGAGAAAGTACACGGCCAAACACACACACACACATACACACACACGGTCAAATTGAGTGGAATGGGATACTCCCTAAAGTCTCTAGAGAATGCTTAATTTCTTTTGGCACTTAATTATCTGCCATAAAATACATTATATAAAAAACTAATCTATTCAACTTTTATCTTTCGTGATGTTTCAACTGACTTCTTAAAGTAATATCTTTGTTATAATACTCATAGTAGTATCGTTGGCAAGAAGCAAGCGCAATCTTCTCAGGGGAGGGGGGTCCTCACGGCTACCCGCAAGACCATTGAGAAGATGGTAGTTTTGACAACCACACCGCAGCAAAATCTATAACAAAGATCCAACAAGATCAAATCTATCCAACAAGAAGATGGATGCCATTTTTATTTATTGTGGTAACCAGGAAACAAGAGGTTGTCTCATGGAGGTGGCCGCTTGTCATGGACCAAGAATGTGGTGGCCAGGTGTTATCACTGGGGAATATAAGGATCTCCTGCGCATCACCAATGTACTCGTGTGATGCTGTCACTTAGCCATCATCATATATTTTAAATGTTAGTTTAGATTAATTTTAAGTTGGTTTCAGAATAAATATAAATATTTAAATAAATTTTCGGAAATTTATGGATTTTTTGTTAAAATTGTACTCCTGTTGTTGTCTCGAGGGCCAATACGAACCGTTTATTTCAAGGATACTAAATAAAGCAATTCTGATTATGGCAAACCTAGGAGTGGGGGATTTGCGACTCATGGTTTTTAGCCCGAAGAAAAGATCACTCTCTTCTGTCGACCCCTGCTGGCAGCACTTACCTTCTGAGATGTAAGTAGTCCCTCGGGTATTGTCCAATCAGCCAAGTTCATTTAACATGTTTTAATTTTCTAAATGCTTAATTTCTATAAAAAAAACGATTCCAAATATCAGAGTTTGGTTCATTTTAGAGTCAAATTATAGTAAAATAAAATGATATTGTGAACACATTTATTATTTAAGTATAAAGGAAATATGAATAACGTATAGTGTGCATAATAAAGTATAGTATTGAGATTTAGTTGTTGTTCGTCATTACCCCGCCATCCTTGTGCACGACACACCTATATACCAAATAGACCCTGGCCAACAACTAACCTAAAGACATTTTGAGTGCAAAAGCTGAATCCTGAATCGACAGGCGAATGGAGAGTGGTAAGTGAGATGAGGAGCAACAGACTCTTTTTTGTGATTGACTGTAAGAGATCCAAGCTCCTTATGGATATGGACTGGTGCCTTTTCTTGGGCTTGAACAGGGTGTAGCTAAGTTTTTTTTGTTTTTTTTTTCAGGTGCATGATCAGAACCCTGCAGGTGAGCCTTTAACATAGAAAAGCTGTCATGGCAGTGATCTGCGCGAATACTGTGGGTGGGGTCTTGGACTTTGCTCTGATCAAGAAACCTTGGATAAGAGACGGCAAAATATCGGGATTGAGGGACTCTAGGGGTCGGACAGTTTTGGACTCAGGTCCATAATACTAGAACCTGCATTTATGCCAACAATAAGAACAAATGCGTGCCGGTTCTAGCATCTTGTTCCAGAGACATCACGACAGTTGAGATTAGATGTACTGTGTCTAGTAGGCTCCCTCTGCTCGCGTACATAGGCCCTACCGCAAGAGGGAGTCCTGAAGTTGGTTGAACACTCGGCCAGAACCGATGACATCCTCGTGCTCGACTGCGACATGAACCGTTCTTAATATTAGACAGGAGGCAACTAAGGCAGATCACATTAATGGTCACGAGTTATGGCCTGAGGTTGCACCTACATTGCTTGAAGATTTACAACAGAGACACAGCATGTAAAAAATGTGGACAGTCTGAGGAGACTGCAGATCATCTACTCTATCACTGAACAGCTCGGAATGAGGTAAGAAAAAGCACTCTTGGACCATGACAAGGGCAGACACCTGACTTATTGATTGATTGAATCAGGGCGGACCTTGTCTCAGTGCACGTCAACCATAAGGTTGACGCCTTCCTCAGGAGGAGCTCATAGATAGGATGCTGCAGTTCATCAAGCAACTCAGGTTTGACGGGTTTGATGCACCATGCGGGGAGCACATTTTCGGCGTACGTGGACTGGGACTAGGTCCACCCGATTCAATCTATTAATCAATCATCAATCAATCAATCCACTTGCATTAAAATCTAAGATCATGCTTAAACTAGGACTTAAAACTGGTATAACGTGGTAAAAATATGATATGATTATTTTTTACTCCATATTGTATTATGTGACTACTGTGATACATAGCGAAATGTGTATTTGAGTATTAAGGATATATAAGGTGGCATATTTAAGAGTATATTGAAGTCAGATGATCTCGTCACTATTGTCCGAGCGCGAGAGGCCTTCAACACTATATATCATACACGTATATTAAATATTTGAATTCCGCTTCTAACTAAGTATAAAATGGTATGTCACGTTTAGTTCTGATTTGCATTTTCTTGGAAAAAAAACTCGTTGCGCATGAAAATACAGTGTATAGCACAGCGAAATTTATATCAGGTATACTTGACATAGATAAACATACGAGCGTAAATAATATCAGTAAAACTATAATGAATATTTTCCCACCATAGTGTGGGCATTTAAATTTAGAGTTATTTACAAAGGAATGTTAAAGTCCTAGAAAATATTCAAATGTATCTCGTAATGTCTGAATAAAAATGTTCATAACATAAATATGAGCTGCCAGTATCGGAAATCGCGTTAAAATAAAACTTTCAAATGTAGGAACCAATAAATACTAAAGTACTCTCATTGTACGCTTTGCTGCCACATTGAATAATAATCGTGCCACAACAGGCAAGGCAAGCCTCAAGAAGTCGAGTCTTTGAACGAAATCCTGAAGTCCTAAATTATGAGGAAAGTTTAACACCCACAAATTAGCTCTTTTGTCCTACGTTTTATAAGTTTCTCTTTTGGGTTATGATTTTACAAACAAGCTGTTTTGGTTGTGTACAGTAATAATGTTTGGGGTTTCATCTTTAGAAGCAGATTTACTAGTATTAGTCGTAATACCAGGACGTATAGCTGTTAACATGCACTTATCTCTTTATCGTAATGTCGTGCTGAACTTTGCAGACGTTCTGTTGAGTATCTAGAGTCAAGATAACAAGAGTCCTTTTAAGAGTTAAAATTCTATTGTGTTAATTAAAAAGAAACATAATTTTTCAATGAAAGATAATTTACCTATGACCGGTTTCTAAACTAGCCGTTTCAATTCAGTCCTTAGAATTGGAAAGATTTACTTAACAGCATTGTTTACTTACTTATTAGCACTGTTTTACCAAAAAACACGCGTAACGGACCGATAAGGTTCTAGGATTGAGAGAAAAGAAGTAAAATCGTAATGCTTCAAACTTCAACTAATCAGCTGTTTACCAATTTAGTTGTTAATGATCGGCGCAATTAGTGGTTGGTACAATGAGTCGTTGCATCACTGTCAGTGGCAATGAGAGGCTATAAACGAAAACATAACCTCTCTTAGAATGTTAACCTACCTGAGTAGCGATTTTTAGTAATTACAAACTGTCGTAAGTAAAGTAGTGTACTCAACTCGCGAAAAATAGTGTTTAAGACTTTCGTAGAAGTTTTTAGAGCACTCGCCAAGGCTTGTTTTTTAAATGGGTGTTTTTCGAAAAAGGGTCACCACTATTTAAACTGTGGAAAACCCCCAGTTTAGGTAAGGTGATTTTTGAGTTTTTTTTTATACTTCTGTTGAGTAAATAAAACAAAAACGCGCGAGCGGAGCTGTAAACTAACCTAACCTAAACTGCGGAGTTTCCTCAGTTCAAATGGTGGCACCCCTCTCCTGAAAAGGCCCCCTTAAATTTCTACTCGTGTCGTTACAGAATTTTACTCGATGGTTGCGTGAACTACTATAACGCCACAATTTTACTTAAATGAAGTGCAGACAAATTATATTGACACTCTCTTCTTGTGTCGCATAAAAAGCGGCCCTTTAATAAACTAGGAAATTAAAATGGAATTGAGTTTTAAGGTTTGTGAAATATTCTGTACAGGAATGTGTAAAATAGTTCAGATTTTAATTATTGTTAATTCAATTATTAAAGTATAAAGGTATTTGCAATTACGGATTTGATTTATAATGAATTGACGGGCCGATAAAAATTTAACACTAAAAGGGCATCTAACACTGGCCTTTGAAATAGTCCTTTAACTAAAAGTACAATGGCAATGCATGGCAATCGATATCCTCTCCTGCCACAGACAAGCTAAAATTGTTATGTTCAATTTGCCGACACAAAATTAAGGGTTTGCAGCAATCGTTGGCTAATTTAATGCATTTTATAAAGAATTCTTTGACATTTCCCCCTTCATATACATATCAGCGTATTTCAATTTGTATTTTATTTTATAATCTCTAGCCGAACCAAAGGTTTATTGAATGTAGGTAAAGTGTATTATTTATAAAAATAACTTCAAATAGATTAATTAAGATTGTTTGGCCATTCATTGGATAAAATAAAGATAATTAAATTAATGGAAATGTGCTTGTGTGTTCTTGTAATTTACACAAGAAAAGTACTAGATTTGGTTTTAACTCACCACTTGTATGGATACAATGGTCATTGATTGCGACTGCTGTGGCTAACTTGCTTGGCCATCATCATATTAATCGAATAATAATAATAATAAAATCATGTTGATTGTAAAAAAAATACTAGTTATTATAAAATTGTATAGAGAGAGGCCAATTCCAAGAAAAATAATATTCGTCTATTTATCGATCATTATTTAATAAACAGCAGTGATAAATCTCTCTTAAAGATTGCATTAAAGATGTAGGAATTTTCATGAAAATTAAATTCGTGGATTAACTCTTACCTTTTAGACCAAGTTTTTTTTAATTAATTGTTAGGGCCGGCTAATCTCAATAGTTTATTCAAAAACTATATAAAGCTTTTGAAAGAAATTGGACTGCCAAAATAAAACTAGTCTTATTTACTCATTCTCATAACTAATAAACTATAAATAACATATAAAAGCAAAAGAAGATTAAAATATTTTACGAGTTTTGATATTGAAAACTCATTTGCCTAAACGATTCAAACGGTGTTACAAATCTCAAAAAGTTGAAAATAATCTTGAAATAACAATTAAAAATAAACACCACGATTTGTATTTCCAAGAAAAGCGTGTATATTAACTTCCAGTGATTGTGAGAAAACGGCAAATCGTAGCCTAGAGTCTTGGAAATAACAGCCTCTGTATTCTGGTCTTTGTCCGAAGAGCCTTGTTAGCTTTGTTAACATGTTTACTTTGATCTCTCCTTCTTCTAGGGTTTGTTTCATATGAAAATTACAAAATGGATAAACTTAAACTCATGTCCAACGGACCCATTCGACTGAAAGAATATTCTAATTTATAGCTTTCAAAGTATTATTCGCCAAAATGTTTAAGGTAAATGAATTTATGTTAAAAGTTAATAATCTAAAATATGTAATTACAAAATAAAACCTTGGGACTATCTTCGCCTGGATGAGAATTCTGTACAAATCATGACTACTTGAGGATACCATTTATCATATACGTTTATAGCATAAGTAGCACTGTATATAAAGAATAATAATACCTTACAAAATGCTATTGGAAATAACAAGCTTTTTTCTAAAGGAAAAGCCAGTTCACTTAAGGCACAGACTATAGACCAATTAATGGCCTAAACCACTAGGTCTATTGTCTGTGCTCAAGGTAATAAATAATTAAAAATAACTTCTGCCGACCGGTAGCTCTCCCTTCAACTAATTACACCGATACCATAATATGCACCATGAAACGATCATTTGAAACCCAAAATCATTTTGAACCTGTGGTTGTCGGTATAACATGATTTTATTTCAGTTGTTGTAAAAAATAATTCATAAGAAAATACTAAGCAGTGGTAAGTCCCAGGGACCGTGAGAAAATAATTTTAATGTTAACATATACTGTAGTTAACATAAACAGAAAATGCTCAGAACCATGTGGTGTTAGGAAATTACCTACTTAAGTAAGAGACGCTACATATGTATACAATTATAAAAAATACAAACTATAACCCCATTCAAAAACTTGCATATAGTTATATAATTATATGAGTATGCACAATATAATTATATAAAGTATGAAAATGTTATGGTGCAGCTAATTTGGTGCTCATAGCTAGTACCAAAAGCCATCATGATAAGTTCGTGGAATCTGAATCATCTGTTTAAAATGGCCTAAAAACATTAGATATTTGCTTCTATTTTAATGATATTCACTTAGCCCAGCAATATACGAATGGGAAATGTTTAGAAAGCAACAAGCGAAGTTTGAGTAAGCTGTTGTGGTCTGTAGTTAGAAGCTGTAACTGTAACGCCACACTTAGGTCAACAGGTCCGATCATTACGTATTCATCACGGTGGCGCGTAGACGGACTGCTTGCTGCTTGCTGCTTGGCCTCAGTCTTCAATATTACATACAGGGCTGAGAGCAATCATGCCACAATTGTTGCTCTCGTATCACAAGAAACAATCCTATAGTTTTTTTTTAGTTCTATGGATAAATGCGTTAGTTGAATTTAGTCAGTTATACTGTACTATAAAACACATCATTGTGTATTATTAAATTAAATACATCCCTAACTTATTTATTATATAAGTTAAATTAACTATGATGTGTACTTTTAATTATAATAATCTTTCATTTATGGCTACAAGACTTATTCCGATTTAAATTTACAATACCGTTTAGTTGTGCAGCAAAATTCTATTAGTTTTAAATACTAATAATAGCAATTTTAGTATGATTTTTGAATTTTAGAATGAACGCATTGTTACAGTGGGTGGCAGGCCCATTTACCTTGCATTTACCCGTTCACATGTGCCACAGAGGCCTGAGCGAGTAACTTAACGGGCAGGCCAGTACAGTACAAGGGTTAACATAAAAAGTAATGGCAGGTGCAGGTCCGTGGCGCTACCGACTTAGATATAAGTTACCTATAAAATTGGTTATCACAGGAAATTAAAATTATGAATATAGTTATAAAAGTAGGAACAGCATCGGACACAGTAAACACCATTATAATGAGTATAAAATAACTAAACATAATAACAGATACAGCAAACTCTACATTTGACTTTTTTTACTGCTAATTCTTAATACAATGGTAATCCTTAATATAATTTTGTATATTAAGGAAAACTGTTGGCTGTACCTGTGCTTTTCATCAAGATATGAGCCTAAATAAAAAATAATAAGTCTTTAAAAACATAAAAAAACAGCAAGTTTTTCCATTTCATGATCCGAGTATCGCATAAGCTATAATCGTTGGCAGACAAATTCACTGCGTTAACCTAATATCTTTTTATACGAATTTTAGATTGCATTTAAGATTTTTGTTTCTTTTTGATAACCATATATTTCACAGAGTTATTTTTCTTTCGTAATGTTCAAGCTCTGGCTGGGTTTGTGAACTAATCTTGCTAGGTTTCAGATATTTTCGCGCCTGAGGACGACCAAAAGATTGTGACATCACACTTAACATTAACAAAAAATCATATTAATTTTTATTTTAAGCCACATTATCGACACATCATTAAACCAATCGTGAAGTGTAAATTAATTTACTGACTAAACAACAGCTTTAACCTTAATATAACACTTTAATAATCGTATTTCTACTCGGCCCCAATCAAGTCACTAGGTGGGTTTGAAAATGCCTCATTTGAAATAATTCAGTGAAGAAAAAGTTAGGTGCAGAGGTTTCCGTGGACTTTAATATTCATCAGCTAGTGTTAATTGTCTGCAATTATTGTGTCCTGTCCATCTATATATATAAAAGGCAAAGCCCTCACTGACTGACTGACTGACTGACTCACTCACTCATCACTAATTCTCCCACTTCCCACTTACCTAGGAGGCTGAAATTTGGTACACTGATTCTTTAGGCATTAAATAGGAAAACTAAGTGGTTTTTATTCTGATCGGACTCTCGGGCTCCGCCCCAGTGGCTCTGGAGTTTCCCATGTTAACCTAATGAGTACTCATATTTAAATGGAATTAATGAATCATGACAGCTGTTTCAATTAAACAAGTTGGTTCTTACAACATCTCAGACCTCCCGATAACATTGATAGGAATACTCAAATTTCACAGTGTGATGATGCAAAAAACCAAGTTGTGAATTTGTCTTCTAAAGTTCTAAACCCAGTTGAGATTTCTGTTTTGAGCAGAGGGCTAAATTTTTCCGTTGTGCCTAAATCAGTTAAAACGCTGGATTTTGTGACAGGGATTGAGTCTGCTGTTTCTCAGTTACCTGAGTCTCAGGGGGATCAGTTCCGTTGTGAAGCTAGTATTTTACTAAAGAAAATTCCTACTCCTAAACCTAATCTTAGTAAAGAGGAAACCAAAGCAGTATCAGTCCTTGGGAAAGACGGTACTGTAAAGATTTTGCCCGCGGATAAAGGGAATGCCACGGTAGTTCTTGATACTATGACATACGAAGAAAAAATGTTAGAAACTTTGCAATCTGGCCAATACACCCAATTGAAAAAAGACCCCACAGAAACTTTCGAGCGTAAGATCGCTAGTACTCTAAGAAAACACAAAAAGTTTTTTAGCGACAAACAAAGGACTCGGTTGACACCACACCATTCCAAAATTCCACACATGTACGGGTTACCTAAGATCCACAAACCTAACGTTCCTCTGAGACCAATAGTTAGCTCCCGTGATTCTGCTTGTAGGGAATTGTCTAAAGTCCTTCTGGACATTTTAAAGCCTTTAGTAGGAAACACTGATTCGTTTATCAAAAACTCCAAAGATTTTGTAGAAAAGTCTAAATCTATCGTACTGGCTGATACTGACAAGCTGGTCAGCTTCGATGTTGAAAGTCTGTTTACGAATGTCCCCGTTTCGGAAACCCTAAAAATAATTGAGAATCGTCTCACAAACGACGATACTTTAGCAAACAGAACTAAACTCCCTGTTAACGTCATAATGGAACTTTTGGAGTTGTGTACTCAATGTAACTATTTCCAATTAGAGGGTAAATTATACCGTCAAGATGAGGGTATGGCCATGGGGTCACCATTGTCACCTATCTTTGCCAACATCTTTATGGAGGAGTTTGAGCAAAAAGCTTTGGCTTCAGCTCGGCTCAAACCGAGGATATGGTGGAGATATGTCGATGACACTTTCGTGGTTTTCCCTCATGGAGATGATAAATTGAATGAGTTTTTAGAGCATCTTAATAGCGTCTCATCCTCCATAAAACTAACCATGGAGGTGGAATCACAAAACAAACTCCCCTTTTTGGACGTGTGCGTAGAAAAGCATTTGAACAGTCTTAGAACATCTGTTTATAGAAAAAAGACACACACAGGGCAGTATCTAAACTTTCAATCAAACCACCAAATTTCTGTCAAGGAGGGGGTTGCTTACTCTCTGTTTGACAGGGCTAAGAGCATTTGCTCCAATCAGGATGAGTTAAAGGATGAAATTAAGAAAGTAGAACAGGATTTGGCTAGTAACGGATACCCTCGATCCATTATAAACAAATGCAAGAAAGATAGGGCTACGCGTGAACCTTTACAAAATCGTAAGGAAAAACTCGTCCACATGTCAATCCCGTATGTGTCAGGACTGTCGGAAAAGATCAGAAGGGTTGCTAGGAAATTTAATGTGCAAACAGCATTTAGGACACAAAACACACTTAGGCAGAGTCTCGTCAAAACAAAACCCAAAAATGACACTCAGGATACTAAAAACTGTGTTTACAGAATAAATTGCAATGATTGTTCCAGGCCTTACTATGGCGAGACAAAAAGACCATTGAACATTAGAATCAAAGAACACAGAGAAAACACCAAAAAAGGTTTAGTGGAAAAATCTAAGATCGCTCATCATTGCTGGTCCGAAAATCATCGTATGAATTTTGAAGAGGCAAAAATTGTCCATAAGGAACCTCATTTTTTCAAACGTAAACTCATTGAAGCCTCATACATTAAATTAGCAGACCAACCAATCAGTCAGTCATCGGTTGAAATAAGGCCACTTTGGCTACCCATTTTGAACAAGGAACTAAAGGATAGGGAACTTAATTGTTCAATAAATAGGGAAATAACGAGTTCTCCTCAAAATTCGCACGTTATGTTAACTCGTAGTAAAACTCGTGATAGGAATAAACATAATTAACACCCATCTTGCGGCATCGTACATCGCTCCGCCATTCTGTTGGTTTTACTTTTCCAGGGACCGGAAGCCATTTCTGTTGTCTCCGTGTTTCCGATTGGTCAGCCATGTTGGTTCAGTTTCATTGGTGGAGTCATAGCGTACGGTGTTGTTAAAGTTCCATTGTGTGAGTTTTTTGTACGTAAACCTTTTATAGATTATAGTGTTTTGTGATTTGTTATTAATTGCATGTTGTATCATGACTTGACTGCTATACAGTGCATATTTTTGACTACTACCCTCGGTAGTGTATTCCAACTTAGGTTGGGCGTTTGTGTATTGTTAGTTGTAATGTGTTAGTTAAGTTTTTTCACCTGAAGACGGGATCAGATTCCAGATCCCGAAACGTTGTGTATTGTTTTTTACTTTCGTGATGGAAAATGTCCGCAATAAACCTTTGAACAACATTAACTCACCATCACCAACAATGAACTTCAAACAAAGAAGTTGGTTCTGTTCTATGATGTTCAATAGCATTAAAGTTACAAGGATTACCAAACAGAGTGCAGCACAATTATTTTTTTAATATTTGACAACAGCTAATTTGAAACCAAAAGGTGAGTGAGCGTAGCGAACGAACTTTACCCCTGAGGCGAGGTAGCGTAGCGAACGAGCTAACCTGAAGGCAAGTGAGCGCAGCGAACGAGCTCCAACCGTAAAGGTGAGTGAGCGTAGCGAACGAACTTCAACCAGGACGTGTGAGCGCAGCGAACGAGCTCCAACCTAAAGGTGAGTGAGCGTAGCGAACGAACTTCAACCAGGACGTGATTGAGCCATGCGAACGAGCTCACGTATGAAGTTAAACGGGGCAAAGCCCGCGGGTACAGCTAGTCGATGTATATAACTCTTCTGCCCTCCTTAGTATTTAAGAGTAATTATTACTCTTCATTAACTATTATCAACGTTCATACGTTTTACAAATATTTATTCTTAATTATCAAAGATTTGTTTTCAAAATTATTACACAATATACATTGCTACGATATGTTCATGTAAAATTACACCACATACATATATTTTAATCGATCACAGTTTGAAATCGTTAGGTAATACTGTGAGAGACAGTTAAGAATAATTTCGAACGTTACCCAAAAAAATAATTAAAACGATAGTATGTTTTGTGTTCATCGTTTAAATTCGAAGTTTCGAGAGATATTGTTTGACTCATCATGTAAAAAAAAGTTAAAATAACCTCTTACAGAATAGCTATAACAACAGTTTGATAGTAAAACGTTGTTTATTAGTCATTAGGTCCTGCTAACCGCTACAAATGTTATAGTCATATAGCTTGTGTATACTTTACCTAGTATATGAGTTTGTAAAAAGTTGATCTTTCATTTAATCAAATTCTGACTTCTACGTAGTCTAGCAATAAACTTAGACTAATTGATAACTTTAAGTATATTTATTCTAATGAGCTTTGGTCGTACACAGTTAATGCACGCAGTTTGGCTTCTTCACATCATCAAAATTTACCAACGCTACCAATACGAGCAGACCAGCATAGTTATAATACCAGAAGGAAAAACACATTGGCATACAATTCTGTAGACTTAGCATACTAAAAAGAAAACTGCTAACCCGTCCTGGCTATGCAATTTTTCAACTTACTCCCCGCTGCTGCCAAAGAACTATCACCGACGTTTGAAAATAAAATTGGGACTTGGCTTAAGGACGACCCCTTTTACACACTTAATGAGTAACTAGAAGCCAACTACTCTTCAATAAAGTGACCTGCCGCCAAAATTCAATCAAGATCCAAGAACTTAATTTAATTTGTCAAGTTTTTTTGCTGCAAATATATGTTTTCTTTTAGTAATAGTATTGACGCCTTCTATCCAGTTGTACTGATCAACGATGAAGAGATAAGTATGAGGTATGGAATATGTTTTGGGGAATACTTGTTGATGTCACTGAGCGCCGAAGTTGTATTCTGTTTCATTGTGAAAGGGTGGGCCACCCAATCATCATTCATTTTGTCGGGCCGATCATCATTATCATCTTACTGTATTAGTAAAAAAAATAAATAATAGCTCAACCCGGTTAAAATTAAAGAAACAATGTATAATAATTACTAAGAATGCTGAATATCTCTCAGCAGACTTAATAGCAAATTTAGACTAATAACAAGTATAATTCACATTCCCACACGAATACTGTGACATAATTCGCATACAGTATTTAGAACAATTATTATTCAGTTACGAGTTCTACAAAAGTAGTTGAATCTAATACCACAACGTACTAAAACAGTTCTATCTCAGAGATTAAACGGATTAGTTAGTTTTGTTGCTCCCATGTAAAGCGAGGGCTCTTCAACCAGTACTCAAAGTTTCTGAATAACACATACTAGCTAACTAGTGTAATTTATATACAACTAACAGTTAGACTGGTTATGTTTTCAATAAATACGTACATTTACCCTCCAGATTCTGTTTTATTAAATCAACCTACTTAGGTTCAATACGTTAGCTTCATCTAATGATATTCTTTAGCTTTGATAATCTAGTCACAATTAATTAAATACATAAATAATTGAAATTATGACCATACTAATAAACATAAACTACAAACACGTAGATTATAACCATTCTATGAAAATAGTACTAACTCCGCAGGAAACCAATAACATAAGAAAATGCAATTTTAGCCGTTCTCTTTGTTTCAACAAACACTCTTAAATTTAAGAATGAAAAATCAGAGAAACAGTAGGTTGTTATATATTATTTTAAAATGCTTTGAATAGAAGAAGTGTTTAATAATGTTTTACACTCTCTACATCCCAGTGTAAGATAGAAAACCTTACGTAAAAGTTACAGAATTTTTCTCAAAATCACAATTTCAAGGCTCTGTACTAATATTATTTGGAATTTGATGAGGAGTTTGAAAATAACAATGAACTCTAGAAAACCCAGTTTTTAGTGCACTTTTAGTCATATAATCCAAGCATAGAAAATAATTTGTTAAAAATCTAATTTTGTCTTTCATTTCTTAACTCTCAGGATATTGGAACCTAGATTGGTGCCATTTTGTCACTAATACTTAGTAGTTTAACACATTTACACTAACTCCGTTCCACACTATATAATACATGTAATATTTCTTAATAATTCATTAGTTCAGCTAGATCAACAATACACATGCATTAGCCAAGCCAATCTTACTAAAACTATTAACTAAATTGTTAAATGTACATTAAAATGAATTTTTCACTAGGACTGACCGTCAGTAAGAAATGCGCGGACACTGTAGTAGCCTTTACCCGTGAAAAATGACCCCAAGTGCCTTTTAAAGCATCCCGGGTCTGACAGGGACTTGATTTAAAGAGGTAGAGAATTAACAGTTTAATGGTATTATAAGTTAGATGTCTTAGAAGGTGGTTGAATGGGCAGGAATTCTCAGATTGAATTTATTGCGAAGCAGTGGGAGGTTACGGTGTGAAAATGAGAATAATTTGACTTAAGAAAAGTAAATACAGGGAAATGTTAGAACTGTGATGATCTGAATACAGCTCTACAAGTATGTTTGTAAGGAGAGCCGTGAACAATTCTTATAGCTCTCCTTTGAAGACGAAAAGGAAATAGGTTTTTGTGCTTTCACCACCACTTAGAGCAACTGCATATATCATGTGTGGATAAAGTACACCGTAGTAAGCAGTAAGAAGTACGTCTTTGTTGACAATTTTGCTAGTTGGCACAGAAGAAAAATTCCTGAACTGATCATTCTACAAACAGAGTCAATGTGGGGTTTGAAACAAAAGCTATCGTCCAACAAAAATCCCAGAATTTTACTTGAGCAGTGGTTTTAGTTTAGTTGTCGTAAAAAATAAAGTTTTGTTTATTTTTGGGTTTCCTAATTAAAAATTCAACAAACTGAGTTTTTGTTGGATTGATATCGAGGGTAGCCTTTTCCAGAGTATTATCGCTGATAGGCTGCACAAACATGATCAATATGGTTGTTCCAATCTATTTTACAATCTAGGTGAATGTCTAAAAGCTTTACGCTCCTCAACTCATGTTCAATGTTTTGGAGGCTGAAAGCAAAAGATTCTGTCTTTTCCTGATTAAGAAGAGAAAATTAACCCGGAACCAGGTAGATTCTCCATCAAGTGAGTGTTTTAAATCTAAGTCAAACTCCTCAGCACTATCTCTACATTCAAAAATTGTAGTTTCATCTGCATAGCAGACAACATCGTTTCCTAAGCACATGGGAAGGTCATTAATCATATAATATTTAAAAACATGTTAGGTATTTGACACTTGAATTCTTGCCATTTAAGGAAGAACCAGCTGTCCACGCTCGGCCAAAAATGACATCAGAAGTCCGAGATTACATCCATTCAAACCATAAAAGTTCAACTTTTTAGGAGAATTGAATGTAATAATCATGTAAAAGGCCTTGCTGAGGTCACACAGGGTGGCCCCAGCAAAACCACCACCTTCAAAAGACCTAAAAATAGGCTTGTGCAGCTACCCGACTTGAAACTGAACTGGGCAGCCATCACCAGCTTGTTTCGTTCTAGGTAGTTGTTCTTTGTTGTTCTTTAGTAACTCTTTCAAAACCCTTGGAAAAAAGGTAAGATAGAAATAGGTACTTACTTTCCGTGTCCGGAAATCAGACTTCGCTTTTCCAAAAATTAGCTGCCGATATGGCTTTGTCATTCGCATGTAAAAGATCATCTAATGTGCAAGACTGGTCTAGGCGTGGACAGATCAGCAGGTGGCCAGGATCCTGAACAGCACCACACTCGCACAAGATGTTTTCTTCGTCTGGTAAGAGACCCTATTTCTGCATGTTTGTCTTGCATTTTGGTACCTCGACCCTGATTCGATTTAGGGTCTTCCACACCGTGTAATGTAGGCCTCCACCAGGAGCCAGTTCCTCCCTGGCTGGTATGGGAGGGTTAGTCAACGTGGCCTCCCACCTTGCCACCCGATTGCTTGAGAGTGGTCTATCCAGATAAAAAGCTCTTTCTGGACCGAAGCCGTCGTTCTGCAGGTTGGTGGCCGTGTAATGGGTGACGAGGGTCTGTCTCTTGCTTAGTCCTTTCTGCGTCGGCAGCGACATTACGTCGGATTGGTGGAGGGGCGATCCCTATGATAGGATAGAGTTTGTGTACTGGGGTTGGTTTCAAACACCCAGTTACAATCCGAGCCTTGTCATTGACTGCAATGTCAACTTTTTTTACATGTGACGATGTATTCCATACTGGTGCAGCGGACTCCGCAGCCGACACACTGAGCGCTAAAGCTGAGATTCTGAAGACATTAGAAATAGAAATAGGTCTGAAGTTATCAGGAACATTGAGATTACCTACAACCCTAGTAGTTTTCAGAAACCTAGGAAAAACACCGTCTAGTTAGATAATAGTAGAATCATTAGTATTCTTAACAAAGTAAGTAGAAATATCAAAAATGTCCTTACATATGGAGTTCATTAATGTCTGAACAACAGACAGGACCTTTCACAAGATACAGGCGTAAATTTCAGAGTGCAGGAGGGTCTGGGTTGTCTCAAGGAGCTCTATGGCCGATGTAGTTGGTGTCGCCATGCGTCCCTGGTTCGCTGTACAGAGGTCACAAAAAAGTCATTACAATCGTCCGCCGACAGGTTGGTCGAGAAGAAGACTTTAGAGGAGTACCTTCCTTTCTTATAACAGACCACGCTGCAGAACAAGAGATAGGAACTGATTTAATTAAGTTTACATTGTGCTCATACCTAGCACACTTAAGATTGAATTAAAATTACTTTTTATATGAAGGTATCTGGACTTTGCTTCATCGATTTGTAAGTTCCTATACATCTCATAAGCCAGAAGCTTCCACTTTTTAAGGGCGACAAGTCAAATAAAAACTAAGTGTTTTGGAGTTAACGTGAGGTCGCACAGGAAAACACTCATCACAAGCTAAGAGGAAAGTCTTAAAAAAGTTAATAAAGTTAGCACTGCCATTTGAAAACTCCTTATCCCAATCAGCATTATCCAGCACTCCAAGAAAACCTTTACATTAGCCGGTATAATAGGCCTATGATAAATAATAGGCCTGTCTGGATTTCGAGAAGTTTCATTACACCTTGGGTCATGCAGATTAAATCTGATAGCATCATGATCACCTATAGCGATATTTAATATCTGCGCACTGAAATGTGCCTCCAAAAGATCAGTTGCTACATTGTATTTTCGCGAGTCGGTTCCCAGACCAAAAAGTACAGAATAATTAATTTAAGAAGAGGGATAAAAAGCTCGGTGAATCTATTATTAACTAGTATATTTATGTTCAGATCACCCCCCAATATAATATAGTTTGTTTTCCTGTCACCTTCCAATGACAACACTAGTCTTTCAAGGCTAGCGGGAAACAGAGCAGGATCTCCATCAGGAGACCTGTAGACACCTATAACAATTAAATGTATGTCCAGCAATTTTAAGCAAACATATTCATGGTGCAGCTCACAACAAAAAGGACTCACATCAACCGAGTTCATAATGCAGGGGCTCCAAAAAAGCAACGCCAGCGTTTTTCATGGAAGATCTACAAAAAGCTGAGATATGGAGAAACCACTTAAATTCACTAGCTTGATTTGTTCACCATCGCCAATGTTTCGTAAAACTAAACAGTTTGTATTAATCGAAAGCAAGTGTAATCTCTAGTTCCAAGATTCTAGCCACGCACAAACTGTGCACATTAAGAAAAAGAAAGCAGAGAGTTAATATACTGTTACAGTTTTACATGGTTAGATTAGGCTTGTGCACAGAGAAATCAGATAAACACACATTTGTCCGGTCAAGACCTAGGCATATGCCTCCCTGATCTATTTACTTACATACTTGCTTATTCATACTTGGGAATACATACTTGAGTATTCCCAGTGGTATAGCATCAGCGACGTGGTCTTCAGGTTATACATTTTTCTTGCTTATCATTTTTTATATCGATTTCATTTCCTCTTCAGGAATGCATATGGCCTAGTTATATATTTAATCAACATTGTAGTAGGCTGCTAGATTTAAACATGTTTTAACAGGTTCTTGAATTTTTTGAACGAAGGTTCTTGTGTGATGTACTGAGGTAAAATGTCGTAAATTATGATGCTATTGAAATAGGGAAATAGGGGCTCTCAGTATGCTTGCAAGGGTGGAATTTATTTGAGGTACATGTGGATTTGTAGATCTTCTTGCATTGTCTAAACTTCCCTTGACTATTAGTTGAATATGCGGTTTTCTAAAAAGTACTCTATTGCACTTAGTTAAACTTTAGCTTAACAACAAATACTTTAACAAGAGAGCCTGAGGTCAAAAAGAGTCAGTCAATAGCTTAGGTGCAAGGTCAGAAGGGACACCAATTTTAAAGGATTTGTGAAATCCTGCCTAGGTGACAAAGCAACGCACTTACCTTTTATATTTGATTTACCAAGATAGTTACAAATGTTATCTTTAGTGCAGATATTGTGGAGTTTAGAGACAAAGACCCCGGTTAGCTTCCCAATAGCTCGCACTTTACTATCTGAATTCAAGTTAATTTTAGTTCCAATTATAGGTTTCACCACCTTCTTTTTGCGATAACTGCGACTTTTGTGCGACAACGGTTACCAATATTATTCTCACTAACGTTCACGACCTCGGTGGTTTGAATTTTATTTGAACGTTGGAAGTCACAACTTTCAGTAGTTTTAGTTTCAGTATCATTTTCTAGGTTAGAAGAGAAGGCAAGGGTTTCGACTTCTAAAATCGAATCGTCTGTTGAAGTTGTAGATTGAGATTGAATCGGTTTCACTATTCGACTGTAAACCGCCGGTGTCAACAGCTGCTGGTCCTTTTTTATTCCGGTGAAAGGCCGGTTATTTTTGCAAATAAAGTACAAAATGCTGTTCACAATCTTTGCATGCCGGAGGCCACCAATAGAATAAGCTTTGTTAAATGCCTCTATTAAAGGAGACGGAAAACGTACTTGAGCTGTAATAGATGGTTTCACATGGGTTTCTTTTAATTAAAACATTTCGGATTGGATCACCCCCACGTCCACACTCAGTTCAATTTCACAAGAAACGGTAATGTCATCAGGGACGACAGTGACTTCGCTGCTGGTGCTGGTGCTGGTGCTAGGCCTAGCAGTAGCCGTAGCCGTAGACGATGCTGTTTCAGCATCATCATGCCCCAGTATTAACGTTATCTAGGTATTGAGTTGTAGGGCAGTGATAAATAAAACAGTTATTGAATGTTTTGTTTTGCCCAGAGATTTCAAGTTAAGGAGTTTATAATAACTATTATCAATTATTTTGGAGCTACTTTTTCCTAAACTTCCGATACGATACTGGCCTCTTGGTATCGATACCAGCTTAGTATCGGAAGAACCGATACCGATACGATACCAGCAGTATCGCAATAAAAGTATCGATACCTACTGGTATCGATAGTATCGTGGAACCTAGTTGGCTGCTAGCAGCAGTACGGGTAGTTTAGTCCAGATGCTGAGGGGGTTTGAGCATGCATGAAAGTAGTACGCAATGTTATTGCTGATTATTGTAATATGGACTGTGGTGATCAAAATTACGTATGTCGCCTATTTAGTGACTGACTTTCATTTCATTTATTCATTTATTCATATCAACGGATACACCATTTACAAAATATGTGTTTTAAGCACATGAGCAGAATGAAAAGATAACAAAAAAATAACAAGATAAGTTACATAATGACCATGAAACAAAGCAGCATTGCAACAAGAAATAATAACAAGAAAACAACAACGTGACAAAAATTGCAGATAATAACATTAACAAAGTATTGTACAGATAATAACAAAAAAATTTAATATTAATTTGGACTTCAGAAAATCATATAGATTTTGAAAGTAACAACAACTGACTTGACTCCTCTTCCTACCTACCACATTAAAACTATTAAAATTATTAATAGATAGTCATTAAATACGACCGTTTAGTAAATATTACTACGACCGCAGGAATATTAATATTACATTTTTCACACGGAGCATCTGACTCATTCACTATGACTCACCGGAAATGAAAAAAAAAACTATAACAATAAAGCTTCATAAATAAATCCACAAATGAACAAGCTATATTCTTTTTTAACAAAGATGACTTTTGGGACAAGGATCTGCGTTCTACAAATTATTTATATCCAAAATGTGTAAAGCAATTACTTAATTCACTACCCTTGAAGCAGAACCAAATCGCAAAAAAATATGACTTCGCAAAAATTAAACGCAAACGTTTTTTGGTACTTGTTGGAAGGTATTGAGTCTGACTTATTTTCAAATGCAATAAAACTATTATGTTGGTTATGTTTAAAAACCTTTGAACAAAATACAACACTTACCACGGAATTATTGTGAATATTGGCACATTTATAATGGTTAAAATAAATGGCGATTTTCCTGAGGATCAACTAAACGATAAAACATTATATGAAGTAGGGAGATACGCCATCGAAGCCCAGCCTTACATATGCAGGCCAACCAATTCTCTAGAGAACATGGTAAGACAGCACAGCATTACTTGTCTATCTTCTCCATATTTGAGACTCCATACACAAAGCAGATAATACTTCTGTCACCATAAACAGCCAAAATCACACCTACCTTCAAGCTTGAAACTTAGAATTGAAACTTACCTCAGTTTTGAACCATCGATTTATGAAAATTGCTACGAGAAAGGTCCGTTATTTATCCTTTTGAATTTGAATCGAACATCAAGAAGCTATTCAGTCATTGAAAATATCAATGATAAAGTTAAACTATTGGTCGACTCCGGAGGTTGTTTGTAGTTGTGGTTTAAGGGGAAAACTTGTTCACTGGTCTTTTACTGTTTTCGTAACTGACTTGTTAGAAAAGTAAGGAAACGACAACTATTCCAGACCTAGGCTTTACCATTACAACTAGCTATTTTCTATACCTACAGAGTAATCGCATGGGAAATTTGTCTGTTTCAGTAAAATTTCTAAAGATTTTTTTTTTCAAAATGCAAATGTCATGCAAGATAATGTCAACAGTAAATCTTTTTCAGTGTTGAGTTAAATGAAACTTACGCTGATTTCTCTTAGCTACCATGTACAAAATTCCTCGCAGGACAACGTTCAGGAGAAGTATATATCAATTAATATTATTATTTTCACGTTGAATCGAGCATACAAGAAAAATTGCTGTCTAATGTGGTATGACAGGTAAATACAACTCACCTGTAACCAAGAGTAAACTCATAAGCCGTCTGTGTTGGTTATGGAGGGCAATGTGTGGATGTAGAAATCCGTTGAAAATGAAACCACACCAAATGTGTTATGAGCCACAAAACAGCCCCTAGCCAAGGGTAGGTCACAATAAGAGGATTATGTACCCAAATACTTGAAACCGCAAGTATATAGCCCCTACCTCATAGTAAATTAATGTATCGTCCATAAACTTAACACATCGGGTTTCGGTGTAAGCTACGACAAATTTCTTCTTTACTTATATTTTTGTAAATCCGTTCATTTAATTTTTCTTAAGCGTTAATCATGTTGTTTGTATGTGTTATAAATACTGTACTGAATGTGTATTAAAAACATTTGAAAATATATTAATGACTTTTCGCAACATTCCATTGGCTGCAATAAATTTATGGCTGTCCATTGGAAATGTTAACATGTTATTTTAAATACCCCCGCCACAGCAAACCTGAACGGTTGCTTTTTGATTAAGCCATCAATTTGAACGGTTGGTGTTTTTGGCCTCTAGGGACTTAAAAACGAAAAAGTAAATCGGTCCCGGGTCCAGGTCTTACCATGAGTACTACGGTAATAGCTTATTCCCAATATCGGAAATTCGCTAATACATGATGTTGGGAAGGCCTTTTACTTATGTGCCTTGTCAATAGGTTTATTTACAATACATACATTCAAGCTACTATAAACATGTCATACAAGTGATTCACAAGATTTATTTTAACAAACATTGTCGTCAACAGATAATGTACATGTTATTTTCAAATATGTGATTATTTGAAGGCTTTTTTTCTTAAGCGGCATTGTCAATATGCTTATCTACAATATGTAGATTCGAGCTACTAACTGTATACACTTTGTTAATGCATTATTCAGCCTCATACAAACAAATGAACAATCAAACTTTCAGTTTTATAGTATTAAGTATGATAGTCATATACAACTTTATTATTCAACCAGTATGGACATGTTTCAAAACTTATATAGTAAGCTCCTACAAAGTAATAAGTAAAAATATGTATTTATGGTTAAGTTCATTGGGATTCTCAATCTCCCCAAAGGGATGCTTTGGGGATTCAGTTATGAACATAATTTGCCCTCACCACCACAAACTTTTCCCATAATTCAAAGTAAAGGGATTATGCCACTTAGAGTTATTAGACCACTTTACTTGTACATCATCTTATCCCGAAGTATTTTCAAATTCGAGTAAACTATTGCTGTTCTCATTAAATGGGAAACATTAATTGAACACATTGAACAGACTTAATTTAACAATCATTATTTTTTTTACATATATATCGTATTTCAAATCCAAGATCTCAACATTAAAAAGATAAACAAATACACGCCAATTCCGTTTCTATATATTATTGTAATACTAATAAGTATATAATTTGATATTGGACAAATATGTTATTGATAATATTAGAATTTATCTAGAGGAAAGAAAGGGGCGGATACGCAATTTGTGATGATTACTAGTTACAGCGGTAATATGAAACTATTGTATTATGATTTCATTTCTATGATGTTATGTGGGCGGATACGTAATTTGTGATGATTACTAGTTACAGCGGTAATATGAAACTATCGTATTATGATTTCATTTCTAATGATGTTATGTGTACTGGAATCGACACCAGTTGCAACAACAAAACTAAATATACACGCGTATCCTTCTATACTATTTGAGGTAAATTTTAATTTTGTTTGTTTATGTGAAACAGTGGCAAACGCTGTTTTTACGTTCTCTCCCTACACATGGTATAAAGCAAGTTTAGTTTTCGTCAAAAGGCTTCAAGTTTGAGATATTGGTGGAAATATTTGCTTTTCCTACAGTTACCTAACAATGTACATGTTCTCTCACTGATTTGAGAAAGCAAAGTGGCCAATTCACTCATCAGTGAGACAATGTTAACATTGTCTCACTCTAATTACTTTGTCTCACTCCAGATTTGCAACGTGAAGGCACGAAATAGTGAGCGCGTAACATGCAGGCAATGTCGTATGCGCGCAAAATACGTTGGCAGCACTGGCTGTAAATCAGCTGGTCAGCTGTTGTACTGTTGTATTTGTCACTTCACATTAAATGTTATATTAAAAGTTCACTTCTGTGTAAAAATAGGTTATGTTTTTTCACCAATTTATTTGTTTTATGGTAACTGTAGGAAAAGTATAATGTGCAACTCGAGTTCAAAGTACAATTGCCTCACTCGAGAAACCATTCCTCACTCGCCTACGGCTCGTGAGTAAGGATTTCTCTCGAGTGAGTCAATTGCTCACTTTTCTCACTAGTTTCACAAATAACTATTGAGCCTCCCTGAACCAAAATGAGTGGTTTTCAAATTTGTGTGTGTTTGTGTGTGTGTGTGTGTGTGAATCGACTGCCAATCTCACTTCAAGTCTTTTCAAATCAACACAATCACTGTTTTATTGTAAAATTATCGGATTTAAAATGCATATCGTAAAGGCCTATAATTGGATGAAAGAAATAGGTGGTAACATGATATTATTGGTTTACAAGAGTATTTTTCCTATTAAAACTGCCATAATGTTCCTTTATGCGTGTAAACTAACTGCTCTGAATTATATTCAGTAATAATCGACTACTTGATTCCCGTACGTAGGACGGGCCAACAGCTAGTTAAATTTAATGTAAACCGTTAAAACCATTAACTAAATAAAACCATAGCATATGGCACATCAAAATGAAGCTCAGGGTTTGTAGATTTGCCGAAAACTATTGGTATGAACAAACCCTCTAAAGGCTCCACCTCACAGGACGTTTTCCAAAGGGCTGCACCACATGTTTTAGAGGTTTACCTTATTCAATTAATTCTATGAACAACATCTGGCCATATAATTCACAGCAGTTTGTTTATTAAAATTTTTGTTTACTTATTTCATCATTTACATTTATCTTAATAGTGGCGCGTTAAATTAACATCGATGCTATATATAGCCATTGGATACTAGTGAGTGCTTGAAGGTGTTTCAAAGACAATCAATGAGAGATAAACATAAAATATCCTTTGTGTTCGTCCAAGGGGTTGTCGTCTTCGTGAAAAAGAGTGGCGAGTCAGGACATGACCGTACCCAACTTGGCCGCCTCAGGACGTAAGGTATGAAATAGAGACGTAAGGAATTTTACTATGAGCCCCATACTACGAAGGTCCCATTGCTTTTAACATTCCTTCTAATGTTCAGCTTCCGTATAACGTATATTTTTACACAATATAGTTTCAAAAATGAGGTTTGCCTCATGTTCATCTTTTACTTAGTGGTTTAAATTTCATCATTGATTATACAATACTGTAGAGGTGTATAGTCAATGATTTTATCTTGATATTCCTTTTTTAATGGTGGTTTATAAATTGTACCCCCGTGAATTCACGGATAGTTGTACATATTATAGGTTACCGGTATACATAAAAAAATTGAACGAATAGTGTTTTTGGGCCTTTGGGACATCAGAATGAAAAATTATGTCGGTCCCGGGTCTAGTTCTTACTGTGCCGTGCCACCTACAGTAATAGCTACTTCCCTATAGAGAGGGGAAATTTGCTAAATATATTGTTAATTTTTTTATTGTTGAGCCATTTAAGTCGGTTATGTAATAATAATGGTGTTATACTGGTATTAAACTCCTAAAAGGGGTTAAATATACTGTATATCGGACAGAAAAATATAATCGTACAAGTGTAACTGTAAATCTGTAATAGTGTATGTTTAATAAATGACTGAATAAAACCCAGTACAACTAAATGTGGTCAATTGTAAAATACTGTAGCAACAGCAGATTATAAGTAAATCTAAACGTTTTAAAATATGACTTTTGCAACATAACTGTTGCTAATATGTACATAAGGAGATAGCAGTAAGCTAGAAAGCCAGTTTATTTCCCTTCTTAATTTTTTTTTTTTTTTTTTTAGGGAGAGGAGGGAAAATGCTTTTACGCACACAGGTAGCCAGCCTGTAGTGTGAGACTCCTGAAAATTATCAGACTACTCACTAAAAAACCCCCTCTACTCTGTTGGACACAGACCTGGAATTGTTTGTCACATTACTTCAAGTCAGGCCAACATGTGACCTAAGCCCTCAGGGCCCGCACAGGACTATAAATCACTAGTCAAAACCTCTAAGAGAGGTTATGTTTTTGTTTATAACCACTCACTGCCACCTAAATACAGTATAATCAGCTGATTGGTGTCCGGCAAAACTCATTGCAGCACAGTAGTACGCAATGAAACCCCATTTGAATAAGCTGGCGGCAAACAGCTGTTTTCTGGACTAAATCCTTGCGTCGGAAGTTCGTCAAAATAATGTAGTGTGGCGTAAAACTCATTACAGTACAGTAGTACGCAATGAACTCCCATTTGAATAAGCTGGCGGCAAACAGCTGTTTTCTGGACTAAATCCTTGCGTGGGAAGTTCGTCAAAATAGTGTAGTATGGCGTAAATAATATTACAATACATTGTATTGTAGCACATTAAAACGTTGGCTAATAAACTTACCAAAAACCTATTTCATTGTCAGCTGATCAGCTGATAAGCAAGTCCTCTACTCGCATGACGTGCTCGTTTCTTATTGGTCCATTGTTGTCTTGTAACTGTGGTTGAACTGTACGATGTATTTTCATATTACTACTCGTAGTATTCGTAGTGACCTTGTAGTGAATGTTAGTATCTGTATCACGTAGTATTTGTAAGTGTGTATTAGTGGACATTTAGTTAAAAGTGTTAGTGTCAAGTGACTCATTCAGTGATAATATTTATGCAGATTTTCCTGCGACGACATACATTTTTGTTCTGGAGATTCATTACAGTATTAATTCTGGTATGTATTTTCATTATTAAGCATTATTAAACAAGCTTACATTTTGTGCAAAAATTAAACCTAAGTTGATTACGGAATGGTCCACTTGTTATTTTATGACAATATCCTAGTCTAGCGTACATTAGAATGATTAAATCTATGATTCATATGGCTTATTTTGTTTTAGAAAATGACCAATTAGATTTTCGCTGAATCAGTGCTTTATTTAGGCCTACTAAAACTGAATGAAGTGTTGATAAACGGTACTTCTAATTATGAAATTGTATTTGACCTTCATAGTCATAATCGTAAAAAATATAGCCCTTATAAAATTAAAGTTTTATTACATTTAGGGATAATTAGCTTAATTTTTTGCCCCATTTATCATCTCTAACTTGGTAGGTCTATATTACCATTGATTGCTGCCGTTAGGATGTAAATAAATAAATAATTAATCTTAGCCTAACAATAATAAAACACATTTCGGAGGAAAGTGTATTTAAATTGGGACTAAGCCTTGAGTTAATCAATTTCCATTTACGATGGAGTTTAGAATTGAATATAGCATAGCCCATACAAGGGCCACATTTATTTAAAGAAAGATAATTACTAACAAGCTTATTTAAGAGCTTTTTTTAACTGTGATTTAGCCTGAAAGAAAATAGTTAATATTTTTATGTTATTAGGCCTATTGATAAAATACTTAAACAACAAAATAAAGCCGCAAAAATGAAGATAGGCTACTTCGTTGGTATATTCTTAACAAAATACAAAATATCATATTTTATCTCCTATGTTTACGTAAGCTCTGTTTAATTTTTTTTTTTTTTTTAACGTGAATTATTAAGCTTTCAGAAGCTCTAAATTTATTCTCGTTTTTGAATATTTGCATTTCAGCAAAATTTACATTTCTATGAGTTGTCATTGTCAATAAAATATTAAGAAGGAATTTCAAGCAGGATTTGTTGACTCCAATTTTATTGCAGGGTTTGCATTTGTGTTATAATTTCGATAGTTTAATACAACATAAAACAACGATTGAAGATACCTCCTGTATAATAAATGTTATGGTCAAATTATATGTTGATGTACCTTAGATAAGCTTTTAAAACTTATTCAGACACATAAATAGTAAAAACAACTTTGTTCTCAGGTTAGTGGTTGCAGTCGTACCAAAGGTAAGAATTTATATCTCTAAGTGTTTGAGGTGTTAAATAATTTCTTGTATCCAGGCTTCGGTTAGGTTTACTATACGAATACGTTCTACCGGTTCGAAGTACCTTATAGAAACATACATCGAATTAAGATGGTACTATTTCAACCACGTGAAGGGAAGAAGTGTTAGTCAGTTGGTGTTGTTGGCCAGTTAACTAAAATATCAACAGAAAGAAGACTATCGAGAAACGCAATTTTCTATATTTACCAACAACACGCCGGATGATTTAAATATTGATATGTTGTTTGAATCGACGCTGACAGTTTTTAGTCGACGAAATTAGCATTTCTTATGCCTACGTAATTGTAAGCAACATTATATTCTCTTGTTATGCCTGAACATTTTTTATGTCGTACATGTATCTTGGCAATTGTATACGTTATTTCATTGCTTGTATCTTGTGTCTTGCTAATAAAAGTCCAAAATGATGTGAACACCTTCATCAAGCTGCATAGAGATTAATTTACCATAAGCAATCGATTAAAATTAATTAATCCTTCTATCGTACAGATTTATTAAAGGGGAAATAAAAATAGTATGCAAGTGACCAATATGGAATTAATATTTTTAAATCAAGACAGTAAAAATGTACAATTCGTGTAAAATAAATCCAAAACAAAACTAATTTTGAAATAGAATGCATATTTAGATTAGCTATTAAAAACCTTTTGAAGTTTTGGTTTTAACTTACTTTTTCTGTAGTAAAGTGAAATAAAAAGATATTTTTCACATGGGTTTGGCTAACTCGTGGGCATACGTATTATAGAAGGTTTTACATGGGTCCATTGGTATATTGGTTTTGGAAACAAAAAAGAAGTGTATATACAGGTTAATTATAGTGTAGGCCATACCATGATAAAAAGCTGGGATATTTAAGTAACATAGCTGTAAAGATATAAAGGTTTCTTAAATAAGCATTGGAGAAAACCCAAAGCGAAATTCATATAGCCTTTGTTCACATCATATCGGTCAAATTTCAGCTGAAGCCAACCAAAGGTAGGAAGCGTTTGATTTTGTTTGTCTTAGATTAACGTGTATTAATTTAGCCTGGATACATGGAAACATATCTGCCAAAATTAATTCTATGAATTGGCTTTACTACATGAAATTTCTTAGTACTTGGTAATGGTTAAAGAGTGAATTGAAATACAATTTAAAAAATATATATATAAGTTGTAAAGATATAACAATGTTATACTTTTGTTACCTTCGAAACAGTGAATAGTGTGAAAAGAGTTTGATAGCTGCAAAGTTTAGTTGATATTAAATTAAGAAACCTACTGTGACTTCTGCATTGTTACTAAGAAAACAGGTTGGTTTAGTTACACTGCTTTCTGTCTGGTTTAGTAGATATAATAATTTTCTAATGTTTAGGCTGGTATCTTGGCCTTAGTAATAAGGGTCATTCTATAACTTTTAATATTATTAATTTACTTTTAAATCTTTGAAAGGCTCCGTAATATTTTTAAATTTTTGTACTTTTAGTTTGTCAGGATATTAACTCAGTTTACTAACGTACTAAGGTACATATTAATATTTTAATACCGAGCCTTCAATATATATTGTATTCAACTATATATTATTTACAGGTGTGCCTATAGAGATTAAACTAATTGCATTCCTTTGAATATTGTATTAAGGAGTAATGCATTTTCGAGGATATACATTATTTTGATCAGACTCTCTCTTCTAGAAAATACCCCTACAGTTAGTAGGTATAACTAATCTCTATGGCTACACCTTCATAGGCAGTATAGGTTAGTCACGTTAGGTTAAGTATTAGAGGTGGCCTGTATCAGGTGGGTAGGGGATAATCTATTACGTTTTCCACTTATGTTAACATTTCTTAACGATGATTGTTCTGGAAAGTCTCTCAATACAAGGTTCTTATTTTACTATAACAGCACAAAATGTTTACTTCCGGAGTCATTTTTTATCTTTCGGAGTAGTACTAGAATACCTTTTGGGAAGCAGCAGAACTATTATACCCTGCATGTGCTTTTTTATTTGTAAATATAAATTGGAAGAGTGTTATGTAATATCCCTAAAAAGATAGGAACTCTTTGTAAAGTACCATGTCTAGCAACCACCTTCCACAGCGGGTATCGTGCTTTGTGACTGTTTTAAATTTATAAACTGACATTAGAAGGGTTAAATATTGTAGAAATGATTCCGCCCACCTCTACCATATTTTTCCCGTGTGGAGTTGCTAGTCTCCTATCGGGCGCCTCCCCAGGTGGCGGATAGGGGAAGGCTCGTCAGACATGGCGGGTACTGGGAATGGACCCCCAGGGTGGACCAGTAGATCGTGTCAATTACATTGGCCAGTGGGATGCGTGTGTGCGAAATAACACTTCTTCCATCGTCACTTCTGCTATTTTGCACGGCCATCTCATCAACTAATTACCTATAAATGAATGTACACTAGAGTATAGTGTGATTCTCAATGTTGTTGGGAACCTTTCCATCATTCAATCCACACAAGCCATCCTAATATACACGATCTATATAACTTAGTTTCAATTTTAAACTCATGGTACCAAACAAACAGGAATAATTTTTACTTTCTCCCCCTATACCATACATAGTATACTGTATATGGAGAAAGTATTGTTTTCGTCAACATTTTCAAGTTTGAGTTTTGAGTGGATATGTCCGTTTTGGGTCCCCCTGGAATACCTATGTATTTTTTCATAGTTTAATTTTAAGAATTTTCCTAACTGATGGTTTTACATTTATAATCTGTAATTTTGTGGTTAAACAATCTGTTTAATTGCACCCTTACCACCATAGCGAGCGGGGCCTGTGTGATAGTAATAATGGCAGCCTCATAAATGGTCCCTTGAGATAGGAGCTAAAGGCATGGGTTTAGTGTATTGTTTTTCAGTAGAGGGTTTAATTATAACCAACTCTAACAAGGTACGTAATTTCAATATAATAATGGTTTTGTGTTTTTTAACGATAGAAAGTTACATTATCATTGCTTTGTTTAGACAATAATTGCAGATTGAATATGTCTTAAACATATATTTATTTGTAGAAACATTAATTTTCTTAAAATAACTACTCGAAGCAAAACTAATTTTACTAGTGTAAGAAAACTACTTGCACTAAAGAAAAACGGAATTAAACACTGCTACAGAATAAATTAAGAACTATCTAAGTACTGTTACTAAACATTTTATAATATTTGTTATCAGTTTTTAATACAATTTCCCATTCACAGAAAATGTATATAGAAGAAGTTCGTATATTTAATTCAAAACAAATTCAACTACAGAAGAAAAGAAAACGTCCAACAAAAGAAATGTCTTTTTGCTATCTTAATCAATCTCGTCGGGTCTGGTATTGCTGATCTCAATTTATAAAACTGTATACTATTACAGTGATATCCGTACCTACCTTGCGATTGTCTGCACGTCAAGCCAGGTTCTACGATGAACTTTCAGAATTTTCTGTACAAAGTAAAGAAATAATAATATAAAACTAATCATTCAATGTACTTACCGTGGTTTGTAAAATCATAAATTTTAAAATCATAAAAGCTCTAAATTTGATTTTTGTCTGTTAAAGGCAGTTAATTTTATTATATTATCTCATGCTTTAATTAAATTTGTTCATTATGCTACTTGGACTGTTGTTGATTTGTAATAACTTGTTATACTTTATGATCAGTCCACTTTGTTATTCTGTACTTTGTAATATTGTATTTTTTGGTATTGTTACCAATCTTTTATGTTACTTGTTAATTTTTTAGTACGACCGTTTTTTTAAGTAGCCGTTTCAGTTCAGTACTTAGAATTGAAAAGTAACAACACGGGTCGGACCAATGAGATTCAAGGATTGAGAAAGAAGAAGTAAAATTGTAATGATTTGAACTTCAACTGATCAGCTGTTCAGACCAATTTAATTGTTGAGTGGTGCTATTAGTGTTTGGTACAATAATTCTTTGCATCACTGTCACTGGCAATGAGAGTTTATTAACGAAAAAATAACCTCTCTTATAAGTCATGAATAGTGATTTTTAGTAATTAAAACACTGTCGTAGGTAAATTACCCGGTTATGCACCTGCCAAGGCTCGTACCTTAAATTTTCTACTCGTGTCGTTAATACTGTCTTTACACAATCGTTGCGTAAACTACTATTAACCAACTACTATTAAACTACTATTAGTTATCTTTGTAACTTGTGCGTTTTGTTAATTTAACCTTTAATGATACTTGTGTCTGCCATTTTATACAGTATACTGTATAAACTTCATACATATTTTGTGATTTTTTTTTAAATTATCCATTTTATATATTTGTTATTGTAAAATGTTTTTTTCCGTTGGAATAAATAAATAACAAGATTTTTAACATTTGGAATAATTGAGCGAATGGCAGTAATGAATTGTATAGAATATACCCAATTGTATGCTTAGGATACAATTGGGTATAAAATATCCATACAGTTAATTTCAAAACCTTAAAGGTAGCTGGGAAGATCCCGTGGGGATCACCCTTTCTAAGCGCTCCTTTATGGTACTTAAGTAATGAACCTTGATAATGTCAAGTTATAATTATTTAACTTTTCGTTTAAGTTTAACAATCAGTAAGGACATTTTTGAAAATCTACTTTAAACCAATAATTTTTTTATATTATGTAGCATATTTTTAAAATGTCTTATATCAGAGTATTTTTTGAAATAAAGTTTTACACGGAAGCTTAAATAAAGATTACGTGTTAACCCACAACGTTGTGGTACAAATATCAGTGTTTTATTATCTAGAGCAACGGGTTTAGTATTGTGATTTATAGTAGCTCTTCAATAAACAATAGAACATCATTTTGCGTTAATAAGTCATAAGTCATAGGAAAAGTTATAAAAACTTAGGTTCGCTTTATCCAGCCTAAGGTGTTTGTGTTCAATTGAACAGTATTTCATTGGACTCTTAAGTATCAATCATATTTTTGGTAAAACTGTAATTTATTATCATTCCTCATTAATTCTATTTTTTATTTTACTAGTCTGAAGTATCACTAGTATGAGGTTTTACTAGTATTTTACATCTTTATAAACGCCATGAATCCAAAATCTTCTGGGGTATGGCTACTCGTTAAACCTTTACTTCTTTAATTAAAGTATATATAAGTGTAAAAAGCTTCCAATCACATAGTATTCAAATATTACACAAGAAATTTATTATAAAACGTGTTATTAATTAAAAATAAGAATGTTTGTATCTTTATTTCATTTAGCAAACATATTTTGCAAATAAATTGTTTTTAGTCGCCTTTTGAGCTAAACCAGCTAAATCCACACTTGCTGGTTGATACAGGTGATATAGAAGATACTTGAGTTAGCTAAATTGATTTTGTGATTACCATACTTTTTTCCGTACCTTTTAAACCTATTTTTCTTGTTTATATACAATGTGCTCTTTAGTTATCTGTTTTTAGTTATATAACCTTAAACCACTCGTTCGGTTGTTTTCTGTCTAGTGCACCGCAGAGCGCCACAACTAAATTGAATTTACAAAGTAATAAGTCAATTCCAACTTGTTCCCCGTGTGCAGGCTTACCAACACACGCACAGCACGAAATGTCGATACTGGAATGGGATGCCTGGTCTCAATTGGTTCCATTATCCTGGATTCGTCGCTTGTACTGACACAACTTTTAGCTCAACTGGCTTGATAAAGTTGATGTACAGTGTTGATAATTTATAGACACGTGCAATACTACTACTTACGAAGTCAATTTCAGAATCACTTTATACACTTAACACTGTTTGTCAATAGAGTACGGACAATTTTGTGTATGATTTAGAGAAAAATATATCGTTATAGTTTTGATGAATATTTTCATTAAATGAGATTCTATAATCTGTAGGCCTACTCAAAAATTACCATATATAGGTAGTCTGAAGTAGTCTTAATGTATTTTCTTTTATTGACCAATTGAAGTAACCCTTTACCAAAGAATTACAATACTGCGTGCCTTTTATGAGTCGACTCATAATACACAGGACATATTTTGTAATTTTTCTTCAACACTGTTTTCATTATCAATACATTATTGGAGGAGGATTGCAAATAAAACAAGAGTTGGACATATTCCTCTTTTATTGAGGCTATATGTGTATACAACGTCAGGTGATACATAACAAGAAACATAAAATGAACAGACTATCCACCGAACAGCGGGTAAGCAGTACAACAGCAGGCTTGCGAGAAATGCACCGTGCAGCGTCGATAGAGTACAGATTATAGTTTGACCAGCAAACATTAATCGTGGTAAGGTAATAGAATAAACACTATTTTTAATAACAAAACCCAATAAGTTGTTAAAACGGTTGTTAAAATCGAACCAAGACGGATTTTAATGTTCAAACCGCATTCTTTCCTGAACCAGAGGCTGGGTAAAAAAGTGAAAAACTATTATATAGCTGCATTGTACATCTCCCCACAAGTCTCCAATCCTGCTATAATATATAGTTTTTCAAAGTATAAAATTTCTCTTATCACTAACAATGGGTAACTTATATATCTTTTCCAACAAACTGAAACTCACGGTTCCCGTACACTTTATTCCTTTAGTCGCGCGTTAATCGCAATACAGCAGAGTCGAAATAAACTGCGTTTGTAGTATTCGACTGTTGGCTTTTAAAATAACAAACTGTACTTATTTACTGTTAAATTTTACTATTTTAGGGACAATGTTTTCCCGTTAATTACCTTCTTCCTCATATTTACCCATACAACTACTACCTCAAAGTAGACAACTGGAATGTAGGTATACAAGGTATCAAACGTGTATTATAGTACATCAGTTTTTAAGATAACATTTCATTAATTTATAGAGAGTAATATAAAAATATTATATCGATACATCATTTTTAATGGGAAGAATTGGCGTTCTTCGATAAAGTCAGCGTTGCAAACACGCCAGTAAAATATTCAAAGTCTGTGTATGTGATATGTTTTAGTTCAGTTCCAGTCTGCTGTGTGCTATCACGATCTCACTGATTAACAAACTGAAATCTACTCTAATATTAGCTATGGCGTGCGTTAGACACATTTTATAAATAGATACATCCTACATATACATAGGCTGAGCTTACAATAGAAAAGCTGCACACTACTGCAGGAAGGATGGAGAGGACCCACTAACACGTTTCCGTCATAGAGAAGCTTGTAGGCTAAGGAGAGACACCCCCTGAGCCGAAGGGTGTTCTCCCTTAGTAGATAAGGCGTGACTCAAGTTCTCCCAGGTTCCAGATCAGCTCACTAAGTTGGAATAAACGACCAAAATACGGTCTATTGACTTTACAGAAATTAGTATTTTGTATGAAAAAAGTTATTAGTAAAAGAAAATGCTACTTTGAATTTTGAAAAATACATAAATTATTAATGTTTTTGTATAGTTATGATTCCTTTGGATAAGGGTTGGTTTAAAAATATTATTATTAATGTTTTATGTGTAAAATTTATTAAACCAAAGACACTTTATTATACACTTTATTACAAAGACTTAACATTCGTAACCCAGTGACTTTGCCTTATATATTTCTATGTAATCATACGCGTTTTAGTGTAATATAATAATTTATCATTGTTTTTAATATTATTTATTGTTCTCACAAAAATATTTATGTATCTGTTTATTGTTATTTCATTGTTAATATTTATATTGTTTATTGTTTTCTAGGTTAGTCCATGTGCCATTTATTGTATACATATCTTCGTTATTCATTCAACTATGTATTTGCTTATCATTACTCAGTTCTTTCTTTGTCCAAGTTTTTCATGTATACTTTACTCTTATTATTGTTACATTTGACATTCCTTTCATTATTATTATTATGGGTTATCTAGTCATAATGAGCAATTTACAACTCAATCAAACTGTAAAATTGGTGTAAATCCGTTGGCAAAAAAAAAAAAAAATAATAAAACAAATTGGGTAGGTTATTTTTTATTGTAGCTGATTTTGGGAATGGAAAATTGAAAATAAGGTTGAATCATGGTTATCATTCATTTTTAAGATATAATAAATAATAAAGTGAAATTTCGAGCTGCAAGTATATAAATAATTTTGTCTTTTAGTGGTTATAAAAGTTTTAATAATAGTCAACTGATTTGAATTGTTTTCCAACATTTTCTATGACTACTGTTGATTTTTTCCAACTTAGTTCGGTTAACTGTAAATCTGGGAGATATCTCTAGTAAGCAAGCGACAACATCTTTGGCCCTCAATCGTTAGTTGAAATCGAAACCTTTATTTCGGGTGGTTTCAAAACAAATTGCTTTTGGTACACTTAGATTAAGAAGCGTATGTTTACTTGTACATGGAAGTTGTTTTTCAACTGCAGATTGGGGGCTAGGGCCACAGAGAGTTGGTGGACACTGTCGCAGCTACTTCTTAGAATTACACATACGACACAAGGGACATCGTAACAGTACATTTTTACAACACTTATACACAAGCTTTAGGCCTATGTTTGATATGTGTCAAGTTACATCCACAAATGCTCTCTTGAGCGATTTCTGTGTTCAAGTGGCGTAGCGGTGGTTCACTCCAGGAACTGCTGTATGAAAGGCGAATCTCACGTTGTAGCGCGCTCGGGGTTTGAAAGATAAACATTTCCAAGATTTATGATATTTTGGGACGCCTAGTAGTACTAAATGTACTTTCAAATACGCCTTTCTTAATTATAAAATTTTCATATCACTTAAAGATAACTTTTGAATTTGTAAAATCCCTTCCGTTAATCGCTTTTACTATTTTTAAAATAAAAAGTAATCGGAGTAAATCATAAATTTTACGATACCATAATATATTTTCTTAAAACCACAATACGATATTATCATGTTCTTGATGTAAAAAGCGGACTTGTAATCTATAAAGGCAATTCCAGTAGTGCTTCACATTAATAAAAATTATACAAATATAAAATCAGACCACAGAGACGTAAGTAAATGAAATGGCTACACCGGAAGGTACGAGTATACTGCGATTGGTTTAAGTGGTAAGGTGAAGGCATTAGTTCTACTAACGTGATATGGTACGAGGTAGACGCATAAGCGTCTGAGATCAGCGTTGCGACCGAAGTGATCGGTATGAGGCACAGTAAACTTACATCTCTGAAATAAAACTACTACAAGCTCTCGTCTTCAGCACTGATATAGTATGTAATGTGACAAGGGAATAAAAACTACATTTCTTTGATATACAATATTACAAAAACAAATATATATATTTGACGCCGAGGAAAAGTATGGCAACAATAATACATACATTAATGAAATATAAAAAATAACCCCTATTGTTACTTTTTCAGTGTAACTAGACGAGAAATTTTACTTCCATATATCAAAACGTACTCCCTTTGATTTACTAACCTAAATCATACAACTAATCTAATGATATGTACTCGTTACAACTGATTAATGAGTTAAAGATAGTCTCTAATTATCGACGATTTTTCGCATTTATATTTACAAATTACAACATTCGAATTTAAAATTTTGTCCTCTCTTATTACAAAGACATGTTCCTAAAGCTATCAGTACCCCGGACATTCGCAAAGTGAAAGCTATTTGTGGGTGAACCGGTCTTAGACTTATACTAAACAGACGCACTTTGTGTGAAGGTACATATATTGAGCACTACTATAACTCTAACACTCATGTGCGACATGGCGAGTGGGGCGGCTAAGGTGGCGTTCACTCACTCTACAGTAGACAACTATTACTAGTTCGTCTTCAATTACAAAAAAAAATTATAATAAAAAACTTTTAGCATTTGGGTACAAGTTTCCATCAAGATTCTTTTACAGTTTATACATAAAATCAACTACAAAGAAATTTTACAGACCACGTTATGAAGACTCTTTAGAAGAACTGTTTTTATTTGTAATTCCGTAAATGAACACCACTACTATTTACCATTACCGACTGTAATAGACATTAAACGTCAAAATTAACGTTCGCACTGATTGTTTTTAAGATTACAGAGGAAAGTAAAGTCGTGTTTACGCAAACACAAAGCATCGAAACTCTCTGAAAATGTTTCCATCGTAAGTCTGCAAGTCGTTAGGCTAGCCCCGACGAGGAAGACGACGCTGAGGGGGCTGGTCTCGTTCTGGTCTTCGCTCCCCGTCGGTCCGTAAACCCGCGACAGTTAAACAGTGAACTGTATCATCGAATATTTAACGTTCAGCCTGCCTCGAAAATCGCAGTCAGATTGTCCCGAAGTGATCCCTACTTTACTAGATACCTTGTTTCATTACCTTACGTAGATAAAAGTAGCGTAGAAATATATAATATAAATATGGCTATATAACAAGTCGATCTATTCACAATATTGTACAGTTGTCAGTTACTGTATATAAGATGCGTATAAAATGGCGGTCTTGGGAGAAAGGTACTTGTAAAAGTTCCTAAAATATGCGATAACTTTACAGGGATGTGGGCGCCATGTAATGTGCTGGCATGATGGCATGACGCATGTAGTCGGACACGAGGTCACTTCGTCCTTCGCACTCTCCTGAACAAAGCACACGAAAGCTGTAATCCGACCTCCGAGAGTACTTGACCGATCTAGAATTCACCCGATGTCTCGTTCTAACCGAACATCCGTTTTTCTACGCACTTATACTTCTAAATCGATACAAATATAATTTACATTTTTGATATGTATTCGATATGTATCGTATCTCTACCCGACTTCGAGTAGAGTACTATTTACAAAAACCGATATTATATAATATATATTCGTATATGATATGCTTCGACTGAATCGTCACCTTACTTAACAGTACGGTAACTATAACAGTAATCTCTCCTAAGTCTCGATAAAATAAGTCGTTACTCTAATTAGGCCTAAATCATACGAGTACATTTTTACACGGTCCTTTTGGGCCTTGCATTCTAAAATAAAGTGAAATAAAACGTAACAGTACAAAAGTGCTATCGAGTACGAATTTAGTAGCATTGTCGGCGGCGGCTAAGCCCTGGCCCGCCGGCAGTCGCTAGGCTAGTGTTGTGGAACAGGTGTTAAACAGCTGGCTTCTTATATTGTCAGCAACAGCAGCCCCAGCATGGTGATGACAGACGACTTGTACGTCGTTGATGTAGAGTTGTCCTTGACCTTGTCCACCCAGGGACTGCTAGTCTGCGCTTCTGGGAGATCAGCCAGGCACTCTGGGTCTGAAAGTGAGAACAGGAAACACCTATTACCCTGTCACTGTGGATCTATTTGCAGACTATGCATTACAGAACTACGGACGATTGTCAGTGACAGCCCCTATCCATGGCTTTTACATACTGAAGATGGGTTCAACTAGATTTCTCATAAACTAGTTCATCATCTGGAATAAACATCACTAAACTCATTTTTGGGTATTTTAAAAAGGAGGTCCGCCACTATTTAGCGGTGTGCTGTTACAAAAGTTGAATTTTGATATTGATGAACAACGTAACATTAACCAAAAAAAGGTTGTGAACTTTTTACGAGATTTACGAGGACTTCAATTTGTGCTAGTAGTATTTAATGTGTTTGGAAAAAGTTAAATTTTTTCATCATCATAAGCACTAACCTAAAATATCCACACCGTTGCCACTTAATGTAAAATTGAGTGCACCCAATTTTTATATATGCACAATAGTCTAAAAACCTTTCTACACTTATCCTTCTTACAAAATCCAGGCTAGGTATACCATTCGGGAAAATGTGTTCATCATTAATAAAGGAAGATATAATAATTACTCATCAATTATCGTTGGCTGTTGGTGGGATAATTTAGTACCATACGAATAACCAGGCCTATATTTGAACGGAATTTAGCAGTAAAAAGTATAATTTTCGTCTGTTTTTTAAGAGGATTGTTAATTTTGTCTGCCTTTTCAGCAAAAAAGCATTATGACATGCGCAGTGATCACTCAACAAGATAAGACTTTGTAGGTCCACTGTGTCCCGCGGGTTAACCACTGTTTCCATAATAAGCTTGTTTGACTTGTCTTAGAGCTAGGGATTCTTCAAACCTCGTGTTTAAATATGTTACTGTCTCACTACCTAAGCTGAAGAGGACCTAAGCCCTAGAACAGTTTCAGGAATCATCAACCACTGAAACGTTACGATCATGGCACGTCTCCATTATATAGGTACCTATTTACCTGACTGTCCTTTGAGCCTGGGAAGAAAATCATTCCAGAAGGCGCAAGCAGTTGCCCTAGGACCCTTGCCTATGCCACTTTTCTCAGCATTGAAGATGTAGTACTGAGGCTGGTCTCTGGAGTATATCGGCCAGTTTATGTCATCTGATACTGGTTTCCTAAAGAGAACGCAGTCACACATAGAATATAAAGTTGGACAAACATCATGGTATCACTATCAATATGTATTGTGAATTTGCATATTCAATCTATATATGACGTAAATGTTGTATGATAGGTTGTAAATCAAGAGTTTTTGACTACAAATATTGATTATATTTTGTCGGAAAAACATGTAAATTACGAAATAATGCTTACAACTAGCAATAAAACCACGTAACATAGACCCAGCCCCTTTAGTAATTAATTTGTATTTGTATAAAGCAATTATAGCTGACTTTAAGAATTATCATCCTAGGATGTTTACATGGTTTATTAACTTACTAGCATGGAGGGTAGTAATATACCAGACGATCTGTCTTACTAAATGTTTTCATGAGTTTTTGTCTTTCCAAACTACAGTTTCAAAATCTGCCTTGTAAGAGATAAAATCGTTTTATCATATGCATGGACACCTTTTATACAGACCCGAATGCAGTCCCGGGGACCTATTAAAGCCCCGTTGCAAATGTGCGTGAAAATACAAAGTAGCTGAGTTTATGAACGATACGATCTTTAAATCTATATTTCATGGTTGATAATATTGATGAAACGTTCAAGGCATTAATAATTATTTTCAGTTGATTTATTTGAATACCTCTATGTTTTTATCGTTCGACATACAGTAGGCCTACCTCGATTTGGCCTATTGGTAGATGGCGGTATTTGGGTCTCCGAGGTGCGGGTTCAAAACCCATCAATCAGCAATGGATTTTATAATGATAATGCCAAGACCCTGTAAGCCTAGCCTGAAGTCCATTAGGGGATAGAGCCTATCGTCCTGCCTACTAAGTGTTTACTTACCCGGTCAGAGCGAACCTAGAGTAGGCTTGCATGATGCGTAGACTGAGATCTCTCTCACGGGCGTTGTATTGCAGAGACATATTGAGAGGATGGCCAAACACGTACTCTATCTCGTCACCGTGCATTACACCCATCCACTCACCCCAAAGGCTGGTACTCGTTCTCTGCAAACCCAAACTTAAATTATGTCTACTTCTTCCTAGCGGAAACTAGGAAGTTTCGGAACTATTTCACGAAGGGACACATAGTAATCCAGTCCCAAAATTTGTATGAGTTATGAAATACAAGAGTTTTTCTTATTGTGATTGTTTTCCTATGAGTACTGTATATAAAAAATGTGATTCAGAAAAAAGGTATACCTTATACCTTTTTCAGAACCATCAATGCTCCTATGACTTGATAAAAGGCTAAGGTTACCCTTATTTCAAGGAAAGTACCATACGCATAATTAAATAAGACACGCAATAATATGTGTATCAAACTCCATAAAACCGGAAAAAGATTATTGATGTTGCTAATTAAAGATATCCACCACTCAATCAATTGATGGTTTTCGTTTGAATTACGAAGTGGAATCAAACAAAAACGGTCGATGTAATAAGTTGGTCACATTATTGTTTTTTGTTTTACTAAAAATCTTATTCCTAACTTGAAGTGTGGCTATTTTTATTTTGGATAGGCCTATCTAATTTCTTTCTGTTTAGCTTTTAATCTATAATTTAAAATAGTTTTTCGATGATATTACGAAATATATTCGACATTTTATTTTAATAAATCATAGCTCGTTATAATTAAAAGAACTTATTTCGGTGGCAATAAGAAAAAACGCCTAACGGAATTTAGATACATCTTAGTAAAAATCTATCATTGATCTAATGCCTCTGGCGCTGTCACTATTAATTCTTCTCAGAGCGTAAAGACGAGCCTGAAGGCGTAATGTGAAATAAATCTTACTAAGGCTCGAATATGGCCCATGTAAGCCGCTCCCTTAGCCTCTCTTAGATGACCATTTTGTCTTTATTTGCCCCTCTTATATTTACGTTAGGACAGCATTCAGCTGAGTGTTCATGGTGCATTCGTCCAACTTGTTTTTTACTAGTCTAGATAAAAAAATTCCGAAAAAAATGTGTATGTCTAAATGTTTGCTTCAAACCTAATTTCATTTGTTAAATAATATTTTAGAGACCGATTAGAAAAATATTGTGGTTTTTATTTTATCATTTACAAACTCCTATATGATACCATAGTAATACTGTTTTTTACTCTAGCATTTTTATAATCGTCCGGTACGGTAACTACTTCAAAGCGTATGTCGGAGTGTTACGTAGCTTTTACATTATAAATATTCATATTTAATAACATGTTTGCACTGTTTAACATTTTACTAATACTTGGTTTGGTATGCAGTTCCGTCGTTATAGGAATGATAATAAATTATGTTGGATTTTAAACAGGTTTATAACAAAAGGAAATGTAGACTTATCACTACACCAAATATGAATATTACTTGTCTAAAGTACTTAGATTCTTCTCTTAGAGAATTACTGTTTACTTTGTAGTAAGAATTACCATACTATCAACAACATTGTAGCAAGCAATATATAGAAAATAATTGTATTATTATGTATAAATAATTATACAGCTAATTAACAGTATTAGGTATTAGGTACTTCACCTGTTTGGAACTTCGAATATCTCAGTAAATAATATAAATTCTAAAGTAATATAATGTACTATATCTTTTATCAATTTAACAAAAATTTCAAATTAACATCAAAAATTTATAAAATAATTAGGCCTACTATATACGCATTTAAATTAAAATTGTATTGTTTTATTTGTCATTTTTATTGTTAATTAGAAAAATAAGGGTGTTAACCTCTAAGATACCAAATACAAAGATACATTTTGGTGGACGACCTTATTCTAATCGGTAGTATGGAAAGTTAATGAGACAACAATACTTCAATACAGAATACTTCTAATAAAGGAAAATCTATTATAAAATTTATGTTATGATATACTGCTTTCAAATAATCTTTTTAGCAAAAAAAAAAGAAAAAGAGTTACAAGAAGGGGCAAATTACAATTTACAATTTGTAGACCACTTTGTATGCATAACAAAAGCAGTAATATAGTAGTTTTATTACAATATACAATATAATAATATAAATCTGGCATACTGTTCAGGATTACAGCCTTAGGCTATCCATTAATTATGAGTCGTGGCACACACCACCGGTATATTTTATTGTTCATCAGAGAATTCAAAAGCAATCCAATTACTTTTCCAAATTAGATATTTTTAAATCACTAATATTTATTTAGAAAGTTTTATTTAGTTACAAGTTTACAATTGTAAACTCTATGAAATATTGCTACTTAACTTGCAGCTATAATTTAGTTTGTATGTGTCTTGGCAAAATATATAATATAGGTACTATATAGAATTACTAGACATTCTTTGCCTAGAATCCTTAGGCAAAGTATGAAATCGAATAATATTAATAGACACTTGCAAACTTTGAATGGTCATTGGGATAATTCTTAAGCAGAATACCCACAATTGTGTCCGGAAACTTATGAAATAAGAGATTTGTTCTCAAAATTTGTTTACTCTACAACATTAAACATTTGGGTACAGTAGGTGTTTGTTACAACAAATTGGTAACATAAATTGTACAATTAAGTTTGGAACTTCTACTTGTCACAGTAGGAAGAGTGCTGTGTGCACTGCGAATCACACTGTCTATTTTATTATTTTTTTACAATAGGTAGTATTTTACTTTGACATTTAATTGATAGGTGATTTTTTTTGCCTAAGCCAGATCCTGAAGGCTGAGCTGTTGCGCCAGTACGAAGTTCGGTTTCTTCTTCAAAAATATGTTTAGTTCCTGTAAGGTTTTCCTTGCATATGGAAAATTATGATCTTTACTGTTTAACTATAACTGTTTAAAGTCTCTTTATTTATTGCCAAGTTTATAAACCCCATTAACTGTGATATCCGTTATAGAAACATATTTCTTAAATTAATCTTTCCCTTATTAACATTCGGCATGGGAACTCAAAAAGTGGCTGCGATAGCAACTATAAAATTACTTTTGGTCAGGGTTAATGTTCATTTTTCTCGGTTGTATTTTTAGATGTTGTTTTTAACTTTTACTCTCATTGTTATATTTTATTTATTCAAATACATAGGGCATAACAGTGTTTTCTACATTTTTACATTGTCAGTATTGTTGAGGGCAACAAAAGTCCCAAGAACAAGTACAGTGGCGTATTTTATACTTTACCTGTAGTTTCTACGTGCATTCTATAGGATTCCCAGTCATTCAATAGAAACCTCAATTAAATGCTTTGCCGGTAACGTATATAACATGAATCATAGATGCAAGTAAGTTCCAAAATTTTAAAATATTTAACTTTTAATACTTAAACTAAATACAATTTCCAACCACCTGAACCAGCGCATGTTAGAGTGACATCGTCATACACTATATCTCAAACTACAGAGAGGTAGGAAACTATAAGACATTTATGATTGTTTGACAATATCAGTAAAATGATCTTTTCATCCATTGTTCACTGTACCTATCTAACGACATGTAATGTATTTTCTCTTTGTACAATTTCAACCGACGAAAATACCTCTTGTTTTATCGACAATTTTGTCACCACTTTACTTGAATAGTTTTAGTGTCCAACACTCATGTTACTCCACGTTTGCTATGTCTTAAGAAAAGGGAACAAATAAACTGTGATCAAGTAAGTAGTAAATAGAGGGGGTTGCAGTTTCCAGTGCTAAGTCAAAGGTGCCATGGGAAGGTAAAGAACGTCATAAATCTCTTCTAAGGTCCCCCTAAGCCCAGCTTCAAGCCCGTTGGTCACACATCTGTCCATATTTGTTCCTTAGTATTATTTTATCAGTGAGATCGATATAAATTCTCTCTGAAAGATCGTAAGTATGGGTTTTCAGTATATATATTTCTACTCACTACAAGTACTACTTCCTGTGAATATAGGTCCTTAATTTTGTAATATGACACACATAGTTACATAATATTTTTGGATTGCATGAAAATAGATTTGTAATAAATAGATTTGTATTAAACGTCGATTTTAGTTGAAAATATAATACCTACTAATAGCCTATAATTTGTAAGTAAATTTTAGGTTGGTAATGGAATCTTTTTTAAATGTAGTACGAATAAAATACTTGTTTACATATCCTAACGTTTATATGTAAATATCATTGTGCATATATAAAAACTACAAATATTTGTCTAATATTCTTTGTAATTGTACCAAACACACAGTTACTACACTGTGTATAAACTGGATATTTTAAAATGGCTCTACGTGTAGAGTTTGTTAGTTTGGTTTTAAAATATTAGTAAATACTGTTAGTTGATAAAGCTCTATCCTGCATTATGGAAACACAAAATTTCAACACACATAATATACTATGATTATGTAGTTATGTGCCAAAGGCTGTGTTTAAAAGTACGCATATTAGGTCATGTTTTAACATTTAGATAATAAAAGGGGTTGAGTTAAAATTTGAACGATTACATGATCATGCGTTTTTAATTGATTCATAAAGTTATAAAATGCACATTTAAGTACGCCAAGGTCTCCAATTTTGGTTAAAATAACACTACAGTTTGTAATACCAATACCAAGAGATAAATTATACTACAGACACAGACATCCGTAGGCTAAAGCCGATTTTAACTCACGGTGCAGTGGTCGGGCGTTTCAAGTTTTATTGACTTAAATGAGGGTTTTTATGCACGGCGGCAGTAGGACTAATAGGAAACGCCACTGTAAAAATTGTCACTCAACCTTCTAAATACGTTGAATCAAATGGGTACGTTAATGCACAACAACAGTAATATAAATTATAAAGCTTTAAATTGCTGCGATATTAAAATATTGAATTATTCACATGAAAGGCGTAATGAAGAACTTTAAATGTTGACACCTTTAGACTACCGAAAAAAGTAAATTACACTAAATATTTATTTCGACCCATATTTACATTTCCTGGAGTTTGGCTCTTTACTTGCCGGAAAACCTGTATATTATATACGGGGTGTTTCAAAAAACTGTTTACCGATTAAGTGTATTTGTTTGAAGCAAATAATAAATCAATTTTATTTATATTATAATTTTATTGAAACTGAATTTACACTACATATAGGTTGTAAACTTAAAAGAATAGCTTAAAATGCTTTCCACTAACTTTAATACATTTTTCACGGTGTTTTTACACTTGATTATTTAAGAAGATACGCTTCAAATTTTCTTGCTATGGCTGCTCTAAACTGCAGAACATCTTTGCCGTTCGGCAAAAACTTTATTTTAAATGATCCCTCAAAACAGAAAGGTTTAACGGTGTAAGATCACAGGACCTTGGAGGCCGATCAATTCACAAGAGAATTTGAAACCTTAAACGACAATAAAAATCCACGAGAATAGATTTTTGTAAGTGTAAAAAAACACTGTGAAAAATGCATTGAAGTTAGTGGTAAGCATTTTGAACAATTCTTTTAAGTTTACAACCTATGTGTAGTGTAAATTCAGTTTCAATAAAATTATAATATACATAAATTTGATTTATCATCTGCTTCAAACGAATACACTTACTCATTAAACTGATTTTTGAAGCACCCGGTATATTAATATATGTATATTTATTTTGAACTAAATGTGTTTTTGGGGACATCATAATGGACAAGTAAATCGGCCCTAGGTGTAGAGCTTTCCGTGCCACCTACGGTAGAGCTTCTTCCCAATAGGAAAATGCTCTAATACCGTGGAAGGTTAATGTAAAGAAATTATTAAAATTAATATGAAAATGTGTGAATCACAAAGGTTTCCAGTGTAACTTACCCGATTTAGCAAAAACTAAAAACACACATTTATTTTGAGGATGCCCGTTGAGGGTGGGTTTTAATTTTTTTAACAAGGTTATCTGAGCTAACTTTAAATTTTCTTTTTTCATTCCTATGGTTTTCCAACAAAATCATATATGTTTAAACTATACGAAAAGGATTAGAAACAATACGACACAAATTTTGAACAGTATGCGTATCTCATTATAAAAAAAAAACATTATGTGGGTCACTAATACTTTTACATAGAGTACAGTGCCGTCACAAACTTAAGCCTCATATCAAGGCTTCCATTACTGATAAAAATAAGCTGTGTAACTCTTATTTTATCACAAGAGAAAAAAATAGCAAATAAGTGACTTATCATGAATTCGTCTTACCGCCTTGAACTATACGATATTTTAAAATCATCATGGATTTCGTCAAAGGTGTGCGCGAAAATATCCAAACAAATAACAGACTAAATATAATGGCTTCGATCTAAAAGTGCTAACTCGCTGATAGGAACCTTTTGTGATATACTTGTCATTTACTTATGTGCCATTCTTTCAATCACTGTATAGTTTTTATTCTTTGCAAGTTTTAATTAATAAAAAATTATAAATAATTAATTATCTAAAATTAAAATTATTAATAAATGCCATCAAATAAACTAACCTTAAAAAATTATGGAATATAATACGTGTTCTTTATACCATATTGTACTCTTTATTAAGAAATTACCATTTCACGTAGGTTTAAATCACATATTTCCAGTGAAGTACATCATGGTTTCATTCATACTTGGCTAATACAAAAATATTAATAAAATTGAACTTAATCATTTCAGTAACATGTGAGTCTAAGTGTACTATACAGTAAACCTACATTACACGCATTTATAGAACTGCAGTATTTGTTGTATCTGGTATTATCTACAAGTATTACATGTTTAAGGGGTTTGTAACAGTTTTATAGAGTAAAATGTTCGTCAATAGAAATATTTTTTGCGTGGACATAATCTTTTATTAATATTACTATTTATAAAAATAGAAATGTTTTTGATATATGAAAATAATTATTGTTGATCCTGTTTAATTTTCCATTCCATCCAAGATAAAGCAACCTAAAAATTAAGTGAAATTTTACCAACAATTTTGCTCAGATTTATCGTATAGATTTGTATACAAATACGATCTTGAAGAAAAAAAATAACGTTCAAGCCTTATTTTATATTGAGGACAAAATTGAAATACACGAGGGATCAAAACACCTCTTACGAATTACGAGATGAAACTCGAGATGGATAATTATATCACTGAAAGAAAAGAGGGCACACATATTGCAAACATACTTCCTCCAAATCCGAGTTGACATATATCTAAGAATAAATCCCGCATCATAAGCCTCCTGAAGATGTTTCTTCCTTTGTCGACCCAAACTTTTCATATTGTCAAATTCGTTGTAACTATATCATAAGATATTTCATATAAACATTAAAAAATGTGAAAAATTAGTTATGGTATTTGCTGTATTACGTATTATGTACTTTCTAAAAAATAAAAAAAATAATGATAAAAAATCCATGATCAAGCATTATTTTGGTTTATAGCTTTATGAAAAATAAATTTATAGACGTTAGATGTTTTTACTGAATATTGTAGCGATTTGTATTAATGAACATGTTTGTAGCACAACTATGTACTATGTCTATGAACACGAACACGAGCGTAATTTTGTTCCAATTTTGATGACATTTTTCATATAAGTGTAGGCTGAATAAACTTAGCTCGCGAACCAGCAAGATCGGATAATGGGAATGGAGTGTTATGGGGTTTTGAAGTTTTCTTTCGAAAATTGGGGCTTTCAAATCTTTAACCTTGAAACATGGAAATGCCCAAACTTCATTAAAACCATCGTGAAGAGCTTAAAACAAACAAAATTTTAGTATATTGAAGCATGTTTGCGGAACTAAAGATTACAGAGATAATTCAGATGAAACTGTACATTAAAAATTCCCTTTAAAAATCCCCATTTTATTCTTATGGAGAAAAAGAAAACTGTAGTAGTTGGCTTGTCTATGTATATATTTTGATCAAATTTGGCAAATTGATTTATTTCATCCTACACTATTAATGTATATAAAACATTATTTTTCCTTCTCCCTTTCCTATTGAAGCAAACCTAAGGACTAGTTAAAACTAATGTTTTTAAACAGGCATTAAATATTACTTGTTAATGAAAATATTTAAGTTGAAATTAGACAATCTGAGATATGTCTAAAAATATTCAAAAAAATATATTAATTGAGATTTACCATTCATAAATTTAGCTTAAACAATCCCTTAATTAATTGCATATACATATGCTTCGAATGGGCAAATAGTTTATAAATACCTGAGTAAAAAAGTAGTAGTACACTTTGAGCCCATGATCTGCGAAAGCCTGGGCGAACAAGTTAGTCGGACAAATGAAGAAGTAGTCCCCAACAACATCGCCAATCATCTTCTGGTTGAGGTAACCATCGTTGGCGTGCTCCCAGTCTGTGTACTGCAAGGAGGTGACATAGGTTACGTACAGAGTACACTGCCCTACCTTTACACTAACTGAGCGATTAGTGTTCCATTGTGTGAGCTATTTACACTACATCTTATATAGACTATAGTGTTTTAGTGTTTTTTATAGTGTTTAGTGATTGGTTGTATTTTGCATGTTGTATCATGAATTGACTGCTATACAGTGCATATATAACTTAGGTGGGCTTTTGTGTATTGTTAGTTGTAATGTGTTGGATATGATTTTTCGCCTGAGGACAGGATAAAATTCCAGGTCCTGAAACCTTGTGTATTGTTTTTTTTTACCATTGTGATGGAAAATGTCCGTAATAAACCTTTAAACTGTCATCCAATAAATTGTAAAAAAAATACTGGTATAGTGTAACAGGCTCTGGTGTTCCAGCTTTTCGAAAAGCTAATAACATATGATATTTTAGCAGTCTTGGGAACTACTAATTATTGGTTATGATTCATATTTAGTTATGAAAACATTTCATTAGTATATTGTGATGAGGTCTTAAAAACGTTTTATAAATACAAAAATACAGCGCACCCGAGTAAAAATGAGTACCTAAAAAGTTGGGCATACAATATATTTCTTCCGTACTGTTTTAGTTATAGTATACTATGTTATAGTTATTCACATACACGTACATTCACAACGTACACATTCAACGTACATTTGTATACGTTCATTGTATATGTGTTATGCATTCATATAAATTTCTTATTTGAGTAAAATTACATTTATTGCTTAGTAAATGTGGACATTTTTTTCAGAATGAAATTTTTTTACCAACCTGGAATATAATAGCGTCCCGCTCGAGCCTGGAGAAGTTCTTGAATATCGTGTTGATTATGTCAAGAAACTTGTCTCTTTGTAGGAAACTTGGCCCATCCTTCTCAAAATAGTCAATAAAGTCGTACAAAATGAAGTATGTACCTGTAAAAGAAAGAATCGTTGACTTACCCTATTTTTATGAGGATTATATTTGTATATTCATTCTCATTAGATTCCTGTTTGTAATCATATGATAAAGTCCACTAATATGTGATTTTATAAGGATTTATAAGATAAATAAATATAGCATAATATTGTGATATAATAAGTCAATATATGGTTACATTACTTGAAAAAAAAAACTCATTTACTGATTTAGAACCAAATCTACTACTACAAATGGTTTAAGATAAAGCCAGAAAATCAGTAGATAATTGTAACATATTCTTACGCTGTACTATAAACTACTTTAAAGGTATTTACCATGATTACAAATTATAATTAATAAAGGGTACCGGGTTATGCTAATTTTTGTTCTCATTAGTCCAAGACAATATTAGTTCAATCACAATATGAGCTATTCTTACTGAAATAGTTCTCAAACGCTGAGAAAATCATAGTTAAAACCTTACCCAGCCAAGAACCATACATATATTCCTCAACACCATTAAGGGGTTCTAGTGTTACAAGTAAAGTAAATTATACATTTTAAAAGGGATTCCATAAATTGTCTACATAACAAAGTGGTTATTAGAATAATTAAGAGATCAATGTCCAGGCTAAAAGCTATATCAATTTTTTTTATCTAAAATTTAAAGAGAGAATTTAAACCTGGTTTGAAGCAAGCTCACCATCGTTGGAGCCTTTGATGTGCACGTTTTGGCGGCGATGGAAGGGGAGGAGGACAAACGTGCAATCCATTTTTATCATTACAACCTGTGAACTAATATTCCAACCAGGTAGACCTTTTATTATGAGTTTCATTACCAAAATGAAACTCGGAAAATTACAAAAATGTGTTTTTACGATATTTACAGTTAAGGATATTAGTTAATTTAATCTAAATTTACAACTATATAGATTCGTTATACATTCGGTCATTTGGTTTCTAAATAATTAATAATTCTGTATATGATTAATTAACGTGCCCATCAATTATTACATGTTAAATTTTTTTTTTGCGTTTGGCTTGTAAAATAATCGAAAACAAATGAAGGTGAGTATGTTCATTAGTATATTAATTATATGCTGTAAATTTATATTGCAGTAATTACATGTAAGTCGTTCAATAATGCATAATTATATAAAATTACCCATACCTGTAAGTAGGGGTTTTAAAGTACCTAATAAATAAATAAAATAATCTAAAACTTGATATGCTACGAAGTTATCAAGTATACAGACAGTACAACGTCAATAATACAGTACGTAATACAGTACGTGATATACAGGGTGACAAAAAAGTCCTGAAACGGATTGGTATCTTTTAAACTACATCGGTTAGAAGATTCAAACCTTTCACATCAACTTATATGTATAAAAACTACATTTTGCAAGCATTACCATTTTTTGACCTCCACGAGGGAAACTGAACTCTTCAACTGTTAACTGAAATTGACTCTTCCTGGGCCCCCAATCGCAGACTGAAATTCAACCAGCTCATAGACTAATATTATTCAATATTCAAAACAAATTAACCGGATTTCAGCTCTCTAGCAAATGTTGACTACGAGTATAAGGCGTGTGCAGGTATTTTCTGCAAGAAATTTGGACAGCTGCCATTTTGTAACGGATGAAAATTTTTGAGACACGGTTTCCGGCAATGAACTCCACTTGACACGCCCTTTAAAATGATGTGCATATCAACCTATGCTTACATTAAAGATTATGTACTTACTCCTCATGGGTCGTCCCCTCGTAGAGGTCAAAAATGGTAATGCTTACAAATAGTAGTTTTCATACATTGATTGAAAGGTTGATTTGAAAGGTTTTAATTTTCTAACGGATTTAGTTAAAAAGAAATTAAACAGTTTCCAGACTTTTTTGTCATCCTGTATAAAACGAGATGATGTTAAAATCTTTCTAGTATTCACACTTACGGTTTAAATAACATTTCAGACTCTTTATCAAGTTCTTGGAATATAAACAAATTATTGGTGATAAATCCAAATAAATCTGTCATCTCTTCACGGACAGTGACAAGCAATAAAAACTGTATCAAATATTTCACTCTATCATACGTTGAGCTTCTCTTAGAAATACCAGATAGTAGTTTTTGTAAGGAAACAATATTTGTTTTGGAAATGGCATCAGTGTAACGGACATTTTTATTAACCCCTTCACATCAACCCCCTATGGTTATAAATTGTGGTAAACTGCATTTCCTGTGTTGTGTTGTGTTCAGACTAGGATATGTGACAGCTAAAGTCTACGTCAAGCAACCCATCAAGCCAAGCTTAAATTGCTCTGTCTATTTTCAATTTTAAAATATATTATGTTCCATACATTGTCTGTTTAGTCTTTTTCTTAAATTTGTTACCATTATAAATAATTATTATATTATGGTTTGTAACGATTTTCCTACAAAACAAACGTTTTCCACATGGGTTCTAGCGTTGATGAAAAATGTGATTTATACACAGATACAAGAAAATTATTCTCAGTAGTAATTATATTGGTATATTAGGCTGTCATTAAATAGTTTTACAGAACATGTAATGGTTAACATGGAAAGGTGGTAGTTGATATTATATTATTATTTCCTTGATTTCAGTAGTGTATGGATTCCAGTTGTCAAGACTTATTAAAAACATTTATATATTTTTTTATATAATGCCTTTAATCACAAATAATTTTTAATTCGCTGTTAGTTTTGTAAATACAATACTGGAAATCAATAGTTGACTGTTTAATGGTTTGCCAATCATGAAACTGAAGTGAACTGATTGAATATGGACGAAGAGAAATTATATTTCTATCATTTAGTATAAAAATTAAATTACAATTCACTAGTGACATTTCACTGTAAAACAATGTACTTTTTAGAGCAAAGCATACATTATATCACTGATATTATATAGGAATGAAACCTCACAACGTGTCAATATACCCATAAACATCCGTGCTGCATGTATACTGTAGCTTTGAAGTCTTACAAGTCAACAAATATTCAATGAATCGTTGTGAATGACGTTTTATTTTTACAAGGGAATGTTAACCATCCCAAACCTAGCTATACATCATATAATAGTACATAACTAATTCAACTCATCCACATTTTATAAAACATCTTATCTCAATATTACAGTACACTCTTTAGCGAATCTCTTTTATTTATTTTAGAGCTTTATTTGAGCGTAATTGATCGTTTTGAAATTAAATGTTAACAGTCAATTAGACATAAACATAGATTCTAAAAGTTAAAATAATCAAATATTTAACTTAAATATGACACTTAACTTAACACTAGCTATGTACAGTAAACATTTATCAAACTTAAATCAATTCCATCACAGCTAGTAATTTAGGCAAAATTTCCAAATTTACATTGCTCATCAATGTGGAGCCAAATGAAGTAAAATGATGGAACTAAATGAAGTGGAAAATGGAGACAGGGAAAGAATTTGTTGCTAACGTAAGTGAGACAGTTTGGAAGAGCTATAAATCTTTCATAAAGTTTTTAACAAGGGATAAATGAGACGCAGACAACGTGGGGCTGTTACAGCGATTAGGATATTGAATAACTTTCGTAATTTCTTACTTCTTCTGTACCAAATTTTGATCGCAGTCTTTTCCCTTTTTTACGAATATTTTCTTAACTGTCTTTGGACGTTAGCCGTAGTTCATTTATATTAAAATATAAACCTCTACTAGGTAGATAAAATGATTTCGATGTTTATACCAACTTAACCTAACATTTAAGTTGGGACAGATTAGGTTAACGGAAGAATCTCAAATCACCTTAGGCACCTAAGTGAGCATTCAAAATCTCACATTTTTAAACTGGCCATAGCATCCAATAACAACATAATAATGTTGCGTTCTTAGGTTATATTATATTAAATATTATAAATATTATATTTATATTAAAATATAATATTTATTTTATTAATTAAATATTATATTATATTTATATTAAAAATGCATGTTAATTGAGGGACATTCAATGGTCCCCGATCTCTAATCACACAAAATAAAATGAGCTACATAAAAATTAACTGAAACAGCTGTACACAAACAAATTTCTATTATATATGATTATGCTTCATCAGTTGATAAAAATAACATCATACTGTCCATATTGAAAACTATTCTCTTTTTAAATCTCCTCACATTATCCTAATAAAGATCCTTATACCTAATATTATTCATATAAATTCTCATAAATATCCGTATGAAATTCTTTCTTTTAAATGTCACAACAAACAAATCGGTTGAAAAGCCGTATTTAGGAAACACGCATATTTCATTGGTCCAAGTGGTAAATTCTAAAATACAAAGTATCAGCAAATAGTTTTTGAACTTAGATGTGTATATGAAACAATGTTAAACATTTTCATAGCTCAGGTAGAACTAAATTACAAGAAAGGTGGTATTAATTGAAGGAATATAACAACTGTACCTCCCCAAGACAAGCCTATTGCTGACATGGGCTGATAATAAACTCATTTTCATTGTACAGTAAGATCTTAAAAGCAACTTAAATTATTGGAGGATGTTGGATGGGTTAGAGAGTTGGACAAAACGCTAACAGCGATGAATATTTTAACCTTTTATATTACTTATAAAATATCAATTTGCCATAAATTTATTACTCATCATTTACGTATCTAATTTTCAAACAAGAGTATTTGTATAATTAAATACACTATAATATTAAAAAATTACGAAGTGATCGTAAAGGTCGCTTACCCTCGTCCTGGTTGCTGCCGATGAGGATTTCTGTGTCCTGGAAATCGCCCTCCTTCAGAAGATCGAGTGGATGTTTTGGAAGGAACACGCCGTCGATGGTAGGGGCTGAGGGGAACCCTAGGATGCCGAAGTATGAGTTCCATTGTTGGACTGATATGGTCTTGGCGTCCACAGCTCTCATACAAGACATTACCCTGAACATAACAAGTGATAGTATACAAATGGTGCAATATTTGCGGATTGGCATTTTAATTAACAATATACAAAACATAAACGGTTGGCTACGAAATTGTTAGTGGTGACTAACCGAATCAGGTTACCGGCAAAAATCCAGGCGTTCTGTCCACTCCATAAAGCGTTTTGGCAATGCATGAAAGCGAGTAATAGTATTAAAAACTTATTTACTGACATTTTTTTTATTTCCTGGTTAACAGAATGCCCACAGTTGCACTAAATTAATATAAAACTAAAGTTAGCACTAAAGTAATATAAATATTTGCTCACAAACATTTTTACTTTTCAATATAACATATCCTGTGTATGGTTAGGTTAATCAGTTTGGATTTAAAATACGCTGCAAAGATTAAAGTGTTAAGGTTTTCACTAAGACCTTACAAAACACATTTTAAACAGGTTTATCATTAAATTAGCCTATTACTTAAACACGGATTGAAACAAGCTGTGTATTTATATTGGATAGGTATTATTCTGGTCTTTGAAGAATTGCCAAAATCTCCCGTGAACTTAATTTTCCAAACAATACTAAAGCTTTATACAGGATCGACCTATTTTTACTCACTTTTAAATTTAAACTTCCCATTAGTTGGAGTAATCAGTACAATCTATCACTGTTTGTAGATATAAAACCCTAGCCATATACAGCCTCTCGTTGTCAATAAATAGCGTCCCGGTTGATAAACGTAAACAATCGGGTATAATATAAAACATTCGTACAATGAACGTAGAACTCTAGCGTGAGGCGAGTACTCACAAAAAAGCCAAAACTAAGATATTGAACTTGTACGAACAAAACAAGGTCTAACAAACTTTTTCTCAGGCTGGAAATTTCTAACCCGTCATACTTGGCTGAGCATGTTTCTCGTCCTTCGCCATGTTTGACCAACATCTGACGGATGAAGGGTTTACAACACCTACTCTAGGTTCTTTACTTGATTGTGTACTAAACTCACCTGGAAGGACTTTCGACCAGCATGGACGCATTGCAACCGCAGTCATCGATGAGTGTCTTGGCTATCTCGACTGCCCTCTCTCCCGTCATGAAGCTCCAAGGGGCGTTCAGTGTCCCTGACTGCATGATCCCTCGTCTGACCAACCCTCGGGTGACTGGGGATACGAGATGTAAGCTCACCTGCAACAGGTCATGGAAGAATCAACTTGCTGGACAAGCTAAAATAACCACAAACACGAAATCCTGGATTTATATACATGTTATCATATGTATATGTTGTAGTGAGTCGGTGGCTCAGTCGGTAGCGTCGCGGACTTCGGGCCCAAGGCAGCGATGTCGTGGGTTCGGATCCTGGTCACTGCCGATAACATTTTATCAGTACAGTTCACCTTTGTACTGTACCGGCTCACTCCTTGCTTTGCTGTAAACGATCCACGCACGGGCGCTTAGTCTATGGGCAAATGCAAGGTTAAAAGAGGCCGCCAACCTCTTTAAAAAAAAAAAAAAAAGTTTAAAATGCCTGGTTTTAAACCCACTTGAAACCATCGTTTATTTGCTAGTCAAAATTGCAATGCATTCTTAAGAGGCTAGCTGGTTACATAATCACGTGTTTTGTTGTATTGCAGCATAAACACCAACTATTTTAATCAAAGTATTGTGGGGAATTTCCTTTTCTTTTACTTCCTAGGACAAAATTAAGTTGAAGTTGAAATATATACCTATTTCATCCGTCGATTTTGACGAATAAAATGGTCCCTATAAATATACAGGGCGAGGCAATGAAATCGCCCCAATTTATAAATAGTACAAACTCATTAATGTTCACCCTATAGATATAAATAGCACATCAAAATACAGCTTATCTTTTGCCATTTCAGTCTAACAAAGTCATATTTTCCATTTCTTGAAAACAAAATCCTGCAAGTGACGTCCTTGTCCTACTTGACGTTCCTTTTTATTCACTTGAAAACTCCATCAAATACTCCTCCAGCATTTCTTCAGGAATCACTTAAGTTTTTGGGCAATTCTTAGCTTTGGTTCAAGCAAATCTGTGGGGCGACTTTGAAAACCCTCTAACTTATAGTAACTTATCAGAATACTCCCCTCCAAAAAAAGAGCCCACGTAAAGCTTTCAACAACAAACGCTTCCTGGCAAATCTCTTTGGACTTTCAAGTTACTGCGACTCCCACTTTTTTAACATTTGCTGGCGTACAAAAGGTTTTGCGGCACCCACCGATTATTTTTTAGGTTTAAGCTGTATTCCTAAATAATTTTACCCAGTTAACCATTGTCTTAATCGTGAACAGCGCCATGTTGACCAAGGATGGAATTTGTTCCAAACAATTTCTGGGGTTTTGCACAAGAATCACTATTTTCAAAATAGGTTACCACAACAAAATCTCAGTGTTAATAGCCTCAAGCATAATGTTAACTAAAATGTCATAGTTTAATTGATGTTATAAGCACATTCTCTGTTCATTGATTGTTGCTTTACTTATAGTGTGACAACTAAAGAAAATTAGGGTGCTCTCCACTGCCTCACCCTGTATTATTACAAAAGTTAAAATAATTAAACACAACTTAAAATTAAAATTGTATTGTATTTACCATCGTGTTTCATCGTATTTTTTTTCAAAATCATATCGGAAGTCAACTTAATTAACATAGACGAGTTTAATTTTGTTATTGTGTTGGCGTAGAGCGATGTTGTTTTGCTTCTAAATAACAATACATTTCGTGTACAGAAGCAAAACAAGACAGAAATATTTTTTGGAGTTTAACAATATACAGCATTGTCGTTTCATGATTTTGTCACCTAAATAATAATAATAATAATAATAATAATAATGGCGCAGTATAACAAAATATACTGTCTATCAGACGAGTAAAAAGTTTCTTTTCGACTCTTGCCAATTTTCTTTAAACATTAGATCGAGTCAAAAATTCACTCCAGACTGAAAATGTGATGACATATTGCCAGTTTGAAATACAGTAATGTGAAGTTCAACATTACTGGACTCATTGAAGCTTAGTTCCCACGTGTATGTTGTTCTTGATAGTAGTTGGAATTTTACGATGTGTTAGAACTTCCAAGGAATTTTCTAATGAGAGACACGCGCTACAATTTATTCCATAAGTAAATTTTATATTCGTGAAGTCTTTAGTTACAACAAATAAATTTATGATAAGAAAAACAAGTAAGCAAGGCAACAAAACTAAGAGCTTATAATTAATTACACAGGTTTTGATTATTATCACATAACTTATCTTGAGTATTTAAAGTACACTATTGCTGACAATGTATTTTCTTTCGTCTAAAATTTTGGCATTAATAGAATAACACAACAGAGGATTTTTTTATTTAATAAATAAATCACTGCGGTAAAAAACTGAATTTAAGACAATATTTCGATCAACAAGTACAGGGTACATTTATATTGTTAGTGTCCTTTACATGTTAAACATACAGGTACATGTTTTTTGCAAGGTGTCAAATTTTGTAAGCATACGTTTTACTTTAACTGAATGTAGACGATAAAATGGAGCAATGTATTGAACAAGCTTGGTATGTTTGTAGGTGATAAGACTATAAAATTTCCCGTTAAAGGCAATGTATAAGGGAGTATTACGATGAGATATTGAGATGAGTAAAATGCATACAGCCATTGGTTAATATATTGGAACATGGAAAGAAAATAAAAACCATATACTATTTGAATTTTCTTGTTTTCAACAATGACCATACTTTGTTTAGTTATGGATTTACCAGGTGAAACATAACTTTATTATGTGCCTCGTGGTAGATTCAAGAGAGAGAGATTCGAGATTTAAGAGATTTATCATACAATTCAGTAATAAATACAATAGGTAACGTCTTAAAAAAATCTTTAGTAATATTAGGTAAAATCTTGGTAAGGATTTAATTTTCAGAATATAAGTGGTTCAGTCATTAAACAGATTTGTAATGTTATTTATCATGAATGCCAACTTAATTATTATTTCCACTGAAAACGACTACTTAACAAAAATATATTTTGTTGTTTATTATTCCAATAATATTTTCTAAAATGAGTCCATTATAAGTCTAGCATATTGACGTAAGAATGTTACATTTGTGCATTTCTTATGTAGGAAATATGACCGTCGGTCTCATGGTACATTTCACAACCGGGACGGATTCACTCTTTCGTTTTGATGTCCCCAGTGATAATAAAAACAATGGATATATATATTCCTACACAAGACAAATTGAAGTTTGCTTAGTCTGCAGACTTAATGCAGCGTAATGAGTCAATTTAGATTTGTAACTACAAAACGTGACAGGCCCAAGCGTAATCGTTTGAAAAATGAGTTACAGGTAATGAAAGAACGTGTAAACCCATTTACATTCACTATTGTGAACAATAGGGGCTATGATGCTAAACCAAATCTTCTATTATCCGACGCTCTATTACAAGAATATACTGCATTAACAAGTCCTGACGGGGGGGGGGGGGGGGGGTAAAATGAGAGATCGGACAGTTCCCGTATGAGAAACTTAATCTAAATCTCCCATGGTTTAGATAACACAAATGCATTCTAGTTCTCACAGCTTTTGCTTTATAAACTATTAAAAGTTTTATAAAATATTGTTTACAGCTCGTGAAATTTGTAAGAAGAGGTGAGCGTCCACAAAAGCAATAAGAGACAAGAAAGGGCGCTAAATCAAATTTAGTTAATTGCTGTTTAGTTTCCCTCTACAGAAACGTTATTTACCTAGTAAAACCCTTGAAAATAAAGCCTATTTCGTCTCTTTGGTCCTAGTATATGGATCAATATGATTACTTGTTTAGTATGCCAAATTAAACTGGACTATAGTACTGTAAACAAAACATTGAAACATCAACTACGTAAAAATACCTATATAAGATCCGATTCCCTGGGCCTAACATTATCATCACACAGCAAATAACCATTTAAGATTAACCGATTTGAACTTGGAACTTCTATTACAAAGCTCTTATGTCCCTACCAATATACGCCACAGTCATAGTTTATATTTACCATCAAACACGTGGTGCAGATAATAGGGTAACTGAAATATTGGCTGAGATAAAACTCATTTTCTCGACGAGTCATGTTTTATCATGTAATATCATGAATACTATGTTTTAGTAATTGTTAATTTTTTGTTAGGTTATCAGTTTCTAGGTGTATGAGGAACAGAGAAATTAAGCTCAAACAGCAGTGAATTGTCTCACCATGTTATAACATGCTCGTGTTGCAGTAACTTGAAACCAAGAAATAGCAGAAAGAATTTAGAACATGTCTGCGAAAGGAAAGGAAATAGAGAGATGGAAGACAGTGGATAGGGAAGGAGAGTTGGAACGAAAACAATTTAATTTAACCCAATGCTGCTATTGACTGGAAACTCGCTCATTCCGTTATATACCAAGATCATCCATACTAAAGATACTTTTTTATATCAATATAATGTTATAAACTGCTTAGGCCAGTAAACAAGTAATCAAAAGTAGCTTTATATTGTACACAAGGATGAGTTAACGTAGATTTATCAAGCTGTTTTTCACAAGGGAATTCTTTTTTTAAGAGGAAAAGAAAATGGTATTAATATTTGTTATAAAATATTCATCTTCAGTATAGTAACATTCAGTTTATAAATAAGTCATATGACAGATTATTCATATAAAACTTCTTTACTGTTGTATTTATAGTAAACAATTCAATTATTTAGCTTAAAACATATGTTTCTACAAAACTGTAACTAAACCAAACTGTAAAATAAAAGGTCCGAACGACCTAGTATTTTTAGGTGAAGAGATAGGGCCTACAATATTGATTTTAAACGGTTCCTTTCACCCAATTTACCATATAGAAAATAAACTGTAAAGTCTAGGTCTCATGGTAAGACCTAGTCATATGTGTGTGTGTGTGTGTGTGTGTGTGTGTGTGTGTGTGTGTGTGTCCGTTAGCACGATAACTCATGTAAAAGTTATCTGATTCAGATGGAATTTGGTTGAAATGTGTAAACCTATATTTCTTCGAACAAGTTCAAACCCAAGCATGATCGGACTACAATATAGGGACGGGTTTATGGAGGTTTTATAGAGTAAAATTAGTTTCATCGAGCTTAAAATTACAATTTATACTCCTATTGACAAATACCAATAAAAATATCATAATATTATGATTCATGGGTGTTTGGTCTATTATTGGGTGCATGGTTGTTACCCAAGAATCATAAAAATGCCCAATTTTAATTAAACCCTTCATCTAGAGCTAAACAAAACCAAATAATGTAGTATATTGAATGGAAGCATTGTTGAGTATCAATGCTCCGTTTAATGGTTAAGGAGAATACTGTTTAGGAATGTAAATTTAAAATCCCCATTTTACTTATATGAATAGTTAGTAAACTGTTGTAGTTTGCTTGTTCGTGGATATATTCTAATATAATTTGACAAATCTACTTATTTTATCCTAAGCTATTAACTGTAATAAAAGCGCCGCTTATAACCTTCTCTGTAGCAGAAAAACTAAGTGAGGAATTAATCTGAAATATTTAATTTGAATTTAATTAAGGAATATAATAAACTAAAAATCCAATTAGGCAAATGAAAATTCACTTAGTCTCCAGGTTTGCTGAAGCGGGGGTATTTATTGGGTAGCCTATAGGTAATAACAGGTGTTGTGCACAACTCAATGAGGTTAGGATGCAAATAAATGGAAATAAAACTGTATCCACTATACAAAGGCACACAAATATTTCGTAGAAGATTTTACTGACGATATTCGATTGTATTGCATTTCCTATATGATTTTACACACATAAAAGAGGGTTCTAACGCAAAAGTAATCCAGATGAAGACAATCCATAAAACTATTTAGAACCATCATTTTTTTTACTGAAACGCTTCAAAGTATAAGCACAACCTTAATAGGTTTTTTTTTATGTAAATCAAAAATATTACGATAGTTTTTCGATTCCAATATTATATGATAAACGGATTTAATAACTCAGAGGGTAAATCGTGCAGGTTAGCGAACAAGGGAATGGCGTGCAAGCTAGACGTAACCTTGTTGTGTATGAATACTTACAGTATATATCGCTGTAGAATAATTATTTGTGCTACACTGATTGTTGTAGAGATTGTGTGTTGCTTATTTTTCTTCTAACAAAAATGCAAGCCGTTTGAAATGTTGTTTAATAGATATAACTTTATGTTTCAAAATGTAGTTGTAACAATTTTATTTTTCAAACACCTCACGTTCGTAAGAATATTCATGGATAATGAAATTGAATGTAAATACATCGAATTGAATATATGTGATATTTAATTCTGGTGACTAGCATAATAAACAGAAATTTGTTACACTAATAGGAGATGAACTGGGATTTTCTCAAATACAAAAGAGTCAGCAAAATTTAGCAGTTTTTACTAAATCCCATACAAAATTTAACTTATTTATGTGTGGTTTATATTCCTATCGAAGTTGGACAAAATCGTGAAAGGTACATTTTAATTACATTTTAAATAGATATTTTGTTTAAAACTTCTACGTAATATTAAACAGGTTTACACAAATTTTGCCATTCTTACATAAAAATTAACAATTTTAGCATCATAACAATTTTTGGATGACAGATTGTGATTATCTTTATTTATGTAACTACTAACTATTGTCCAAGTCCTATTGTTTTATCGCGATTGTGACTTAGCAGCTGTTAATATAACAGGTTATAGTCAAACACATTGGGTACAATGAAGCAACTAACTAGTACATGGTACGGAGTCATGTTCGTGAAGGGCGATCTGTACAAACGGATACATAATTGATGAATTACTAATAATTGAACCAACAAGCGGCATTGTCTAACAGTTTCCACATATCCTCTACGATATAAATATTTTATTAAATAATAAAGTATATGAATTTAACCATATATAAAACATACTCCCTATTAGATTTCTCATCCTTATGGAACAGCTGAAGACACTTTTATTGTTAGTTCTGTACGGTTTATGTAGAGGTCATGTTTTGTTTACGATTTGTTTCCCGTTATTACCATAATTTAAAGCCTCATTTAACCAAATAATACGATCTAATCATAAACAATAACTTGTCCCCTATTTATAACCAAACATTAAAACACAAATCCAGAATTTAACCCTAGAATAATAGAAACAAAATTTCGTTGATACTAGCGCCCAGTGTCACCGTACATGAACTAGACACGAAAAACGTGCTTCACAATTTACAATGGGATGAGAAGTCTACTTGTGTTGATTTCACGTATCTTAGTTGAGTATACTTTGTTTTTTACATTGAGTTAATAACATATCACGGACTTTGCTAACACCTCATGATTCATGCATTTAAAAATACATTATAGATATATTTATTTCGGTTTAACATTAACATGAGACTCATAGCCTATTGAGAAGTCTCGTGGTCACACGATAAATTGAAGCCTTTTAGCTTATTTATACAGTATATTATACCTTTAAGGTTATTCTAGGTTTTGAAGATGAGTATTTAATTGTGATTATAATTTCTTTCGTGTTCTTTTTGGTGGTAGCGTCAGGTTAAATATGAACAGTTGTAAAATACAATACATACCAAAATACATTAGGCTTATCTTCCAATGATCAAACTCCTTGATGAACTATTTATCTTCATTTACTTGGAGGAAAATTCATTCAAATGAAGTCAAACAAATCCAATCAAAATTATTCTTTATTCGTTCTGAACACAATATATGTGAATACAATAATTATAACAAAGATATTAATAATAATGTTAATAAATCAACGGGAAAGATTATTTACTCTATAACAGCATTTGTTGCGAAGAAACTTTAATAACTGCTTATTAAATGATTTGAGAGAACAAACACATCGAGGATTCATAGAATTGTGTGGTCTCTTCCCTCTTCTCAGAACCGAGTAATGACTGTCAAGTGTATACAGGTGTTTAAGAGCATGTTAAAAACTGTTGAGTCGAATAAAATGCGGTCACGTTTAAGCAACACGTATTAGTTTCCACTCTTATAGTGTGTCTTAAATAATCTATGGGCTCAATGTGGTTAGTTTACTATTGATTTACCCTGTCAATTCCATCCATTTAATGTATTAATCACTAAGATAAAATTTAGATTTATATCTTTTTACATAAAAGCTTTCGAGCTATACACTTAACCACTGAACTTCAAGCAGTTTTTTTATCAGCTAAAGACCTTTAACATCCTTAAAATTAAGACAAATATCAATCTTTCAGGCAAAAGATTTAAAGGTAGTAAATTTAATATCTAATATGACTGCATCAAAAAAATAAAGCATTATAATATCTCACTAACATTTTTTAGACCTATGACATTATTAAAACATAACATAAACATAAAATATATTATGCAACTAGTTACTTATAAAACTTATTTCTAGTAATAATTATATTTTTAGCACGATACGAATGCTAATTTAAGAACAAATTGTATATGAAAACGTGCGTTGGAACTCAACCACATTCAAAAAGTTTGCTTTAATTGAATTGTTACTATAATTTAATGTTTACCTACAACTATCAATCAATTACTATGTAGTTTAAGCGTCAATGCTACGGCAAAAAAAATAGTTTTACCCAAAATAAAAATCATATCTTTCACGTCAATTTATTAATTGATTTATTTTCCTTAAAAAAAACTATAGGGTTTGAGCTTTCCTGTACTAATCGGTTAAACTGCTAATGGTAGTTTGCTAAACAAACAAGAAATACGATTTGGCAATTATTTTAATAATGAACAGACATTTAAAAATTAGAACATTATACATTTATAGAATTTGTGATTTCGTTACGTTTTTAAAAGTTTTGTTTATCTTTAAATATATAAATAATGTATATTTAGAATATTTATCCGTCTATTAACTTAGAATAATAATGCAATACCCTGAGAATACAGGTTTGTAAAAATCTCATGAGTACATTGAAGTTTCTGAATAATTTGTGACACATTTTATATGCCTCTAGTGCCTCGGATAATAGATTAGTTTTTTGTTTCTGTCGCAACATAATAGCAGGATTGGATGTCATTCGCACAAAGTTACAAGTAATAGTAAACCCCTGCGGCACTTTGTAGATTCTACCCCAGTGTACGTGTCTTTGAGAGGCTCTACTTCACGGTTCATCCATTTATATATTTTTCTCTTTGAACATAACTAAAAGAAATTTATGTATAATTAAATACTCTACGCAAGTAAATTAAGTATTTATAAATATTAAATATATAAAAAAAGTTTACTTTACGGGTATATAAAACACGCGAAACTGATTGCATTATTAAGATCCATGAACAACCGGGAATGAATATGTACAATAACCACGTCTAAGCAGCGTATTTAATTAACTCGCTTTTATAATCCCTATATTAATAAATACACGGTTTCAGTTAGTATTTCTAAAGTGGTTGATTTTGGCAACTATGCCTACCTGAATTGACATTTGTATATACATTTTATTCTTTAATCACAGCCAAGGTGAACTATCCCCATGTCAGTAGAAGATGTTCAGTTTAGATTGGGTACTCAAAGTAAGGTTGATTATTTGATCAGAGTGGTCAATGAAGAAGACCACTTTTATGGCCCGTTAGAAGGACGTAGAATTGGACACACTAAATTTTTGTTTCACCACAACAAGTTTTTTCTTCACGAATATATAAATGAGACGTGTAAGGTATTGAATGACGTACATGATATTGCAGACATTTATAACATTGGTCTCCTCAGATCCAAGCTAGCCACACTTATTTCTAAATTCACTCAACCATCTTTAATGCGGTTGGTGGTTTACCAGCTTTGGCAAGAATTCGCCACCCGAATGAACGTTACGGGAACAATTTTATCAGAGCCGAAGAGGACAGTATACCGAATATTAACTCTGTAAGCAATTGATCTGCAACAACTTGTATTTGAAAATAGATTTTTTTCTGAAGAAAAAGGGTTAGCTTGCAGGTAAGTCGTACAAGGTGGGTTTTAGATTAAAGAAAAACTTATTGATAACTTACTATCAGAATTTTGTAATTCAAAATAGTTTGTGATTCGGGCACTGAAGTTAAAACAAAAGTCTAAACAAAAGTTACAAATCTGTAACAGGACACTGAGACCTTATTATCTAAAATGTATTTGATGATTAAATTATTTTGAGGCCATTACATTGGACATTACTGCCTTTTCAATGAGTTTATTCCTCCTGAAAATCATTGAATTGGCATGTACAGATTCGGAATGTCTTTTCAAACATTTAATCGCATAAAGCACGTTATCTATTTGTATTTATTTGATCAAACCAGTCGATGGTTTAGCTATACGATGGTCATTTTTATTTGTTTTGTATACGATTCCATGATTAAATTATCCATCTGCACTTTTTCTGTGGTATAGTTCATTTTTACAACACAGAGACATCAATCTGCTCTCTTATTGTGACACTCCTATCCCTTGTTACGTATAAGAGGTTGCACATAATTATATTTTCTATTCAAAGTAACGTAGGAATTTTACTGTGACCTTATTAGCAAATTTCCCTATAGGGAAGTAGCTATTACCGTAGGTGGCATGGTAAGACCTAGGCCCGGGACCGATTTACTTTTTCATTTTGATGTTTGATGTCCCCAGGGGCCAAAAACACCATTCGTTAAAATTTCTATATAGGCTATGTGTATATATACAGGGTGATTTGTACTCAGTGTGACAAAATTTTTTTGGCGTAAGTACAAAGTAAATGAAGTGTGATGATGCATATCAAATGTTCCAAGTCTCAAAATTAGCTTCCCAAAAAATTATTTGACGTTTTTCAAAAATAACCATGCTTTTAAACTTAATACAGCGATTTCTCAATTACCTGTATATGGATTTGAGTAGATAATGTCATTTTCGTGTTCTACATTAAATTTTGAACAAGAATAATGGAAAATGACGGAGGATCAGTTGTACAAACTCCATTGTAAATAGATTCAAAGATAAAAATTAAGATATTTGATAAAAATTGTAAAAACAATGGTCTATTGCATTTTTCACACCCTGTATACAAGAAAGTGTCGGAATATGTTAAAAACTGCGCCATTTTATAAGCTTTCCAACCATATGCTACACTATTGAGGTTTATGCCTGCTTATGTACGCATTAATGGTTTGAATACTACAAAGCATGGTGTCTTTATCATTTGAAACATAGAAAGTCGGAATGTATTAAGCAAAAGTTGTATTTTTGTTTCAGCTTGAACAGTAAAAACAGTAAAAAAGTTCCCTGTTTTCTGGTATTCAAACCACTAAAACAAACAAAAAAATATCTAAACCTCAATAGTGTAGCATATGGTTGGAAAGCTTATAAAATGGCGCAGTTATTAATATATTCCGACACTTTCTTGTATACAGGGTGTGAAAAATGCAATAGGCCATTGTTTTTACAATTTTTATCAAATATCTTAATTTTTATCTTTGAATCTATTTACAATGGAGTTTTTACAACTGATCCTCCGTCATTTTCCATTATTCTTGTTCAAAATTTAATGTAGAACACGAAAATGACATTATCTACTCAAATCCATATACAGGTAATTGAGAAATCGCTGTATTAAGTTTAAAAGCATGGTTATTTTTGAAAAACGTCAAATAATTTTTTGGGAAGCTAATTTTAAGACTTGGAACATATGATATGCATCATCACACTTCATTTACTTTGTACTCACACCAAAAAATTTTTGTCACACTGAGTACAAATCACCCTGTATGTGTCCGTGAACGTGATAACTTGAGTATTTTTTGTCCGATTTTGATGAAATTTGGTTTAAAGGTGTAAGTTGGGGTAAACTTGAATAAGTTCGCGAACCAGCATGATCGGACCATGGGAACGGGGTTTTACGGCGGTTTATGGGGTAAGAATTGGTTTTTCTCATTTTTGACCCTCAAAACATAAAATTCCCCAATTCCTCTTTAGACCTTTTTAAAGAGCTTAAAAAACAAATAATTTAGTATACAAAAGTGTTTTAGTACGGTTATTGGTAACGGAGGAAATTCAAAAAATTAATAATTAAAAATTCCCATGTTATGCTTAAGGAGAATATTGTAAAATGTTATAGTTTGCTTATTTATGGATATATTTTGATCAAACTTGGCAATTTTATTTATTTTATACTAAGCTGTTAGTATTTTACTAAAAAAACACTTTATATTACGTACCTTGTAGAAGCAAACCTAGCTACTCGTTAAACCTAATGTTATTTAAATAGATTTAATTGAAAACCATTTCAGACAAATGGAAATTTGCTTAGTCGGCAGGTTTTGTATTTCAATACAAAGAACCAATACCATTATGTCTGGTAATTGCAACATTTGATGTACATAAATAATCCTATCTTTTGTTCGGTTGCGTGGTCGGTCGGCGTTCCGTATAGAGTTACCTATTATAAAACACTTAACCTACTCTTTTGTTTTATACTAGCCCTTGCCTTGTTACGAAGTGCGCATTTACGTGTACAATAGCAGTCCATTCTCCGTTACTTTATATTTACGGGTAAACACGAAATTAAAAACCAATTATAACTGCGACATAAGGAATCAAGACTTGAAAATGGACACTGGATAGGTACTCGAAACAAACAGAGCGTCAAACATATGCACGGCAACGTTTACTCTTTCAAGATTGGCAAATGAGATAAATGAATTTAAGTGCAATTGATGGTCGGCCTATCCCTTCCCCACTACTGATTTATACAGTGTGTGTGTTTTTTTTTTACTTTCTTCTTTATTTATGCAAAAACTGCAATATATAGAAATATGCAGTTTACGGGAATCGTCTATTGACGTAGGGGCCACAATAGTTGCGAATTTAATGTGAAGTTCCCATTCACCCGCTTTCTCCCCCTACCCATAAACTAAAATTTTTTAATTGCAAGGTACCCCTTTTGACATATCAAATGTGAGGGCATGAAAAAAGAAAATGAATGGCGCCAACTATAGATCTCTACGTCAATCCCATCAAAAGATATGGCAGTTCAAAATTTGAATTTGTTGCCCTCTTTTTTAAAAAAAAAAACACGTTTTTTAAACGGCTGTGGTTCAAAAACAGTAAGAACTATCAAAGATTTGAAAGAATTTTCATAGCCAGGAATAAAATTTTCTACAAAACACTCTAGTGTTTTCCGATAATCGCATTCCTTCAATTTCAATAACCACCCTACTTCTAAAATTTGTAAAACTTCTCGGGTTTTTGACGGTTTTTTTTATTAAAAAAGCATGCCAGCTAGTCACACTTTTGAAAAATGCTTGTTCAATCAAAAATCCGTAAAAAGTCCGATAATAATAGGAAAAAAACCTAGGATTGACGTAGAGATATCTAGTTTCTTTTTCTTTTTTCATGCCCTCACATTTGATATGTCAAAATGGGTACCTTGCAGTTTAAATTTTAGGTTAAAGGCAGGGAGGAAAGGGGGTGAATGGAAACTTCACATTAAATAATAGACGATTCCCGCAAACTGCATATTTCTATCTACAGTATTGCATTTTTTACATAAATAAAGAAGCAAGTTTAAAAAAACACTCTGTATGACTTAACAAGGGATGTGTTAAATAAAGTACAATAGTTCTCGAAAAAAAAGGAAAACATGGCCAAATTTGTCAACCATATCAAACAAAGATGAAGCAAGTTTTTTTTCTATCAGAGAATGACTTCATTCCATAAATAATGGGAAACTTCAGTGGACAGGTATTCGAATAAATGAATAAATTTACAGGCTTCATGTGCATAATGAAGCCTGGCGAAGCTGTTACTTTGTAAAATTTAATTTTTACTGGAAAGATGAAACGAATTTTTCGGAATTTAGTTTAGCTTCTTGTATTTCCATAAAATCATTTTGTAAAGGTGCGAAAGGGTACAAATAAGTATTGAATCTTTTTCAGCACATTTTAACAGTATAGTTTTTACTAGTTTACGCAGGTCAATGTTGAAATAGAGACGGTGTAAAAAATGAATTTATAATATAAATGTAATGTTGTGATAACATTTAATAAACAATTACTTTTATTGCGTTCTGGGCTGCATGTATTACTGTTAGTTAAGTAGTGGATAAATAGTAGTTTACGCAACCCTACGACAGTTTTAATTACTAAAAATCACTACTCATAACTTCTAAGAGAGGTTATGTTTTCGTTTATAAACTCTCATTGCCACTAACAGTGATGCAACGAAACATTGTACCAAACACAATTCGCACCACTCAACAATTAAATTGGCCTGAACAGCTGATCAGTTGAAGTTCAAATCATTACAATTTTACTTCTTCTCTTTTAATCCTTGAACCTCATTGGTCCGTTACCCGTGTTGTTATGAAAAAATATGCTGTTATGAGAAAATTTTCAATTCTAAGAACTGAACTGAAACGGTTATTTTTAAAAAACGGTCATAGGTAAAAGCATTAAAGGCTTATGGTTAAATTAATAACGAGCTAGAATTTTCTAGTATGATTAGATATAACATACCTAAAATAAATTGTTAGTTTCATACTTTTGAAGTACTTTGTGGCAAAACAATAAAAATTTTAGAGTTAAATCCATCGAATGATTAGATAAAATGTAAGTGTTTTTCACTGTATTAAATATAAGAATATTTTAAAGAGAAACTGCACATAATTAGAACCAGAGGTGAAAAGTCTGTACTAAAGAAACAATTTTTATTACAGTCTAGAATTGTTTAAATGACTGCATAAATTGATCTTACAGTGTTTTAGTAAAAAATTAATAGCTTGGTATATAATAAATAAATTTACCAAGCTGGAATTTTAAATTTATAATTGTTTGAATTTTCTCCGCAACCAATAACTGTAAAAAACACTTCAATGTACGAAGGTATTAATTGTTTTAAGCTCATAAAATGATTTAATGAGAAATTGGAAAATGTTATTTTTTGGGGGTCAAAATTCAGAAAGCCCAATTTTACCCCATTCACCCCCCTTTAATTTAAACAACTTTCTGAAAATGGTATATACTTATGTGGTTAAAAACAGCTTAATAAATATTCCATAGTTTTGCCGATATTTTAAGAGTCATTTTTAAGTGCTGAAATATGGAAATAAGAGCTTTGAATTAGGAAAAAAAATCTTAAATGTGGAAGGGGTTGTTATGTTAATTTATCATAAAGACGGCGAGGGTAAAAGGCATTCTGACTATGTGACCACGACCGTCTTGAGGCCTAATCTAATTCTGGCCCCTCCCGCTGCTCTTTGTCTACGAAATGGCCTGTTACAGTAATCTGTGTCTCGGATGAAAGTCACGCTTTCTCCGTTTATTTAACAAGGTACCTAATCTTCACGTGCAAAACAAAGCACCTTTTAATGACCAGGCTGGGGTTTATTTTGTTAATATTAAACGTTTACATATTGTATATGTTTGATAATACCTGATCGGTTACTCATCAGGTAAACCTATCTTGAACATATAATGGTGCTTATATATTTTACCGTGTGTGACCAAAGTAGCTCGTTACTATACTAGTTAGAATAAAGTCAATAGCTTTATGGACAAATCCACGGAAGCTTGGTTTTTGGTTCAAGTCTTAAGAGCCACACCCTTGATCTGTACCGGCTAATCACTATGTAAGCTGGAAATCACCCAGTAACAGGTTCGAGGCCTATTAAGATTGGTAAATTCTAAATTAAAAGTACCTGCCAATAAATGAAATATGTGGAAAATAATCTTATGCATTCAATTAATATTAATTTGGTGATTGAAGATGAAAAACAAAAAAAGTTGAAGAGTTGGTGCGTCCCTAAAGTTGAGGAAGAGACAGAATTACTAGCTGATTTGTGGAGTTCATGATGAAATAAAAACGTAATTACATTACATTTAGTCAGCAGTCCATATTTCTTTAACCGCTGATGACAATTAATGCTTTATATTAGTTTGGCTAGTTAAGGCGTAATAGCATAAATGATTAATAATATGAGTTCACTTTTACTCTAAATCTACCGTGTTAAATTAGCGTATTGACATTGACATTAAAAATTATAATCTTAAAAATAAATACAATTAAATATGAAATTAAAGATCAGTTGTACATTTTTGAACTATTTGTACAATTTTTAGAAATTTGCTGGCCACGGTATATGAACGATTTCGTTTGTCCGTTGATGAAGTCCTGTTGTCATGCCCTGCTCAAAGCTCTCTTCTTTTCGTTGGGGATTTCAACCTGCCGGAAGTTGACTGGACTGTCCCCGCCATTGTACCAAATGTTGCAGGATCTCAACACTTGATCGACATGATTGCTGGGTTTGATTTGGTCCAATCCAATGAAATTCTCAATGAACGTAGTGTTACCCTGAATCTTCTACTATAATCTGACCACTCCCTCAATGTGTGTCACGCTCCTGATCTTCTTTTACCTGAAGAACCTGCTCACCCGGCACTATCTTGCGACATCTTGATTGCTGGAGTACCTTATGACACCGGATATACTTCACATGATTTCCTTAACTGTGATTTTAACATGATTTATAGTAAGCTTAGTAGCCATCATGGACCGATGTTTTTTTTCAACATATAATGAATGCTACTGTTCATTTTGAGCACATTTTGAATACCACTCGTGACACAGTTCTTGAACATGCGCCTCTCAAAAAAATATGGTAAATCTCGATTTCCAAGTTGGTTCTCTCCAAGTGGGTTTGAGCTCCAGATGTTATGCTAAATACATCTACAATGTCAATTAGAATCTTACAGAGAACGTTACATCTTTTTGGGGCTTCGTCAATACGGTAAAGGAATCGACTAAAACCAGTGATTGGGGTGGTAAGCCACCTCCTCAATGTCACTGCGTCCTCTCCTGTAGACATATGCAACTTATTTGCTCAGTTTTGTCGTTTTCTCACATGATATCGGACCACCTCCCCAATCCAACTTTGATAACTCAATCAATGTTTCCACTTGTGTTTTTGAGAAGCTTCTAGCTTTTGATACTCACAAAGGCATTGGTCCAGATCTAATTCCGCCTCTTGTAATCAAATATTGCAGTCCCCCTCTTGCTCCTTATCTGACTCCATAGTTTAGTAATCTTTTAAAGCAGGGCATTTTCCCGATTCCCTGAAGACAAGCTATGTGGTTTAAATACACAAGTCCAGTGATATAGCGGATGTTAAAAACTATAGGCCTATTGCTACATGCAGCACTGGGGAAAGTCTTTGAATCACTTGTACTTGATTGTGTGAACTTTGCCTGTAAGAGCTTTATGAATGCTGAACAGCATGGATTTACACGTGGTAGGTCGATTGCTACCAATCTTATCCAGTATGATAATTATATCCATTCTTCTTTCCATTCTGGCGAACAAGTTGACAGTCGAAACATCGACTTCTCGAAGGCCTTCGATAAAGTGTGTCATCAACACCTCATTTTCCGACGCCAACTCCCGGCCTTTTCATGCCTCCTCAGGTGTGCCACAAGGTTCCAGGTTGGGACCATTCCTGTTTTCAATCTTCCTAAACGACATCGTGATCACATCTGCAACGACTGTTTGCTCTTTGCCGATGACATCAAGGTATTTACGTCTGTTTTTTCCATCAGAGATTTTCACAGGCTTCAGGATAGTCTATTGAGAATTGAAGAGTGGTGCCTTCGAGATGGCATGATGATGAACGCCAGCAAATGCCACGTTATAAGCTTTCATCGTTTCACTGACTATGTTTCCTTCAACTACATACTTGAGGGCTCCATTTTGCAACGAGTTACGTGATTTGGGTGTAACCTTATCTTCGAGTCTCAGTCCTGATAACCACACTAACAACATCGTGAGCAAAGTCACCAGAACGCTGGGCTCACTCATCAGAACGTCTAGAAATGGGCAAATAGGCTGGATATCGACGCCATGAACACCGTCTACAAGTCTCTCGTAATAAGGTCAATACTTGAATAGGGATGCATAATATGGTCTCAACTCGGCCAAATCCAGCGGTTGCAGAGGGTTCAGGACAAATTCGTGCGGATTGTGGGTGTGAAGTTGGGCCCTTCTCTGTCTTCTGCCAAGTTGACATTTGCACCCATCGTCCTGACGTCCTTCAATACTTGGTCAGTCCATCTCAATTTTGGACTCCCCAATGGACGTTTACTTGCAGGCGTGGCTCTCCAAACTTCATACAGTCTTGTTCCTCTCTCTCTTCTTAGCATTTGCCCTATCCAACTTAACCTTCTTCCTTTACCCATTGCAACAATATCTGGGTCGGTGAATAGTGATCTTAGCTCTCCATTTTTCTTTATCCTCCACATTTCTCCCTCTGGAACTGGTCCAAATATTTTTCTTATGGCTTTATTAAAAAAAACCATGAGTCGTTGTTCATTTTGCTTGGACATTTGCTATGCAGACTAGTAAAAAATGACGTTTTACAGTAACCAAGAAAATGGGCGAAGTATAGAACCTAAGATGCCATTCTTTGTAATGTATAAAGACTATCTAGTCTCAGAAATATTGACTGAGCATATAAAAGAAAATCTAAAACACAAATATTGAAGTTTTGGATATATATTTTGTAGAGTTAAGAATTCCTTCATAAAAACCTGTAAATAAGAAAGCCATTTTATGACATAACATTTATGACATAAACATTTACGACATTTTCACGAGTATAAAAGCGTTAAAGAATATAACAGTCAAATGGTTGGTTACTTTCAAATTAGGGTTAGGAATTCACAAAAGAAACATGCTTTGAAATAACGGGATGTTTTAATTTTTCCTAGTACCCGGGGCCGGCAGCGAACCGTAGAACATATCACTGCCATTACTTACACCACTGTTAGGACATTGTAAACATTACCTCATTATTTATTCCACTGTAGTCGGGCTGTAACTTTAATCTTCCTTTTCACCATGGTAGATTCTCAGTTTTATTAGTCTTACAACAAATGACCTGTTAGCATCCCCTTTGTTTATATGATCATGAATAGTATCATTTACCAACATACTATTGTAGCCTATCCTTTTGAAGTTGGAACTTTTCTTTTGATCTTCTACTGTATTAAGTGGGGCTGCCGGAATTTTACCCCCTGAGTAGATCTGACGTCACTATGACGTAGTTTTCTGAGTTTGTTCTCGGACGGAATTTTAACCCCACGAATTTGGGAGTCTAATGAAAATAGACAGAGCGTGATTTAAATTAGCAATAAAAGCCGAAAGTTTACCCCCTGTCCGAATAACTAGGGTTTCGGCAACTAAAGATTTTTACCCCCATTCCATATTTTTTCCCCCCGGAACTTTACCCCCCGAAAGCTTACCCCCGGATTTTTTCTCCTAGACAGATATAGAATTTGGCAATAATAATAAATGTTGTTAATAATACGCATTTTTAAATCAAATTGAATTAAAATAAGACTTTTTATATAAACGAGCAAAACTAAAAAAATCTTATAAAAACCAAACCAGACAGCTGAATTTCACATTTAGCAGTACAACTATGTGCTAGTTTTGATTTATTTGTTTTAGATTGTGTAATTTATTATGGAGTTAGGTAAAATTCCACAACCTTTGCTGTATCAACCTACTGTTGTCCATAGAAAAAAACATACTCCCAGGCTTTCCCCCCGAATTATCAAAGTGTAGAGAATGTGACAATGGTTTTAGTTATATTTTTCACAGTAACAGTAGAATAACTGAATTTTGTAATTTTTTTATTATTTTGATATTTTTTTTTTAATTACATTTGCCTACAACATTTAATATAAACGGAGGTAAAAAATAGTTCACTGATTAAACGCCTTTCTGTAAATACACCAATTATGTACAAAATTAATTATTCTCTCCAAATTACATATCTGGATAGGGGGTAAAATTCCGGCCCTCACACTCTAGGTTTTCTAATTTAATTTGTTTTGGTTAAATTAACAACCGTGAAAGATGGGTTTAACTCCACCTTTAATTTATCAACTCAGGTTGTGCAACTCAAAAGCTCACGGCCGGAATTTTACCGCCTAGGTTGTGACGTCAGTTTTGCTCAGGGGGTAAAATTCCAGGGGGATAAAATTCTGCTACCCCATTAAGTGTACTCCAAATCTCAACAACTATTTCAATAGACACAATAAACGTATTGACTTCGATAAACACAATGTCTATCCAAACCACGTACTGTTTATTCAACTATCTAAGCCACGTATGATTGGCATGATTTTGTTGTGATGGTTGATAAAATTGATAAAAGATCACTAAACTGTAAACAAGTCTTTATATACATTAAAAAATATGAAGACCTATACAATTTAAAATTAAGACTCTTTTTTAAATTCCTTCTAAACAGGGATCATACCATGTTTAACGTAGGCTACCCTTTACCCTCTACGTAGGTTGGGTTTGTTCAATGTTCTTTCTGAATTAGAGATTCGAATCTCAGGCAATGTATCAAGTCAGGGCTTCTCCAATCAACTTACTATTTGTTTTATTTTTATAATCAGCAAAATTTTAAAACATACAGTCATTACGGAAATCCGATTAATATATATAGTTACTGTATGTGTTAAATAAACATTGGTCGTTTGTGGCAACTTCATATTTTAGTAAATATTTGAATTCCTGAAAGTGATCAACAAATCTCGTAGCAATAATTCACATTGTTACAAATACAAAGGCAATCACACACACTCACACACACACTCATCGCCTACATATAAACACGTTTACTACGCATGACTTTGTCGTGTAGTGGGTTGGGTTAAACAAATAAAAGATCACATTAAACGAGTATTTATGAAATCTGAACCGGTTATTCTATAAGCAACTCAACAACTACGTAGATGGGTACTTACGGATCCTCCGCCAGCGGATTCTCCGAAGAGCGTGCAGAGTTCTGGGTCGCCGCCAAAGTTGGCGATGTTCGCCTTTATCCACTGAATGGCCAGGGCCTGGTCCCACAACCCCAGGTTGCCAGGGGCCTCCTCGCTGCCTGTGGGCAGCTCTGGGCTCAGGTAGAGGAACCCGAAGGCTCCCACACGATATTGCATGGACGCCACGATCACATCGCTGGTCGCAGCGACCATGTCTGCGTCGTAGATGTCCAGAGTGGCAGTGCCCGACATGTAGCCGCCGCCATAGATCCAAATCAGTACCGGGACCTGGAAAGTAAAAACATGTGAATGTTACCAGTTAAATACCATATGTAATAAACATCTGTGACCAGGTGGAATGTATCGATACTTTAAAATCTGGCAAAAACACAAGATTTGAAATACATACAAAATACACAAGTCACTATAATAAGTTAGCGTTGCTTCATCTGGCACTGCTAAATCTTATAGTAGAATTTAGCTAATCTACCTTGTTATGTATTTGGTAATCGTTCACAAAATCGCAATCGTTAACTGTCTGAGTTTTATAGTTACGTATACCTGATCCTCGATCTACTTCCCTTGGATTTCCAGGAGTAGCGACTTCGTCGGTGTCATATCGGTTCAGAAGTAAACTTATTTTGTACTTCAAGCATATTTGTTTACTACTGGTATATGAATCAAAAGTTGTGTTATGACTTGACAATGTATTGAAAAAAACTATCTCTCTACCGATGCGTGTATAACCTTTTGTAGAAATGAACATTATATAAAATACCTTTCGAAATATATCTTTATGACCGCTCACGTGTAGTTTGATTGACTATTCTTCTATTATTCTTACATTGGGCATAAGTGTATGATTTTACATAACTCTTTATTTATGTAAATTAAGTGATCTTGGTACCTCCGCCGGGCAAACCGTAGCGCAATGCCCTCTTATAGATGTCTCTTATATGCCTCATAACTGCCTAATCTTATAGATTCATCCAACCTTATAAATGTATTATTCATCGACTGGATCTAATCCGTGCTATATCACGTCATTACATTTTATCAGTAAATAAGTAACTTCTTGACCAGCATTGTACGTGTTATTCAACTTACGGAAAGTAAATAAAAGAAACAAATTTGTCATTCGTCTGTTGGGTCTGATGATGATTGGAGTGTACAATCGAAATCGATCACAACTTACCATCTTTTAGGTATATTTACCATCTTGTGAGTAACAGTATAAGCGTGAATACATGTTTTAAGTGTTATAAGACGTTTCTTTTATTTACTTTCAGTAAATATAAGTCGCATTTTAAATGGTTTTAATTTTTATTAATCTTGTATGAACTGATTATTTCTAAACATTAATAGAATGTTAAAGCATTAAAACATATCACTTTTGCTGACAAAAACACTCAACCAATCCATCTCAATATTAATTTTATACTTTAAATTTAGATTTAAAAGAAAGGATAAGAGTTTTGGCAAATAGATTTTGCTAAAATAATTAAGTTATGAAACACAAATTGCAAAGTAACAAGTATTACATGTTATGCTGGAATTTTTAAGTTAAACCTAATTATGAAATGTGAAAAAATCTATAAATCCTATACATTAATTTTCATGTATTTATTTTGCAGTATTTGGCAATGATAAGAAATAAAACAAAAATATCACAGTTTGTGAAGAAATATTAGTTTACTTGTAAGTAATGAAACAACTACTAGCACAAGTAATGACATTTGCCAACATATTATATGTTACTATTTAATTTTAAGTTTTAAGTGTATGTTAAATATAAAAGGTTGATAATTCTTAGAAAGTGATTCCTAACTGTATTAGCAAATGTTTTAAAAGCACACAAAAACCTCCAGGGGAAATTTGAGAGTTTCCCCAAGAGTCAAGTAAATTATGGGAGACTCTTTTAAAACTGTTGAAAGTCATCTCTTCAAAGCATAAAAGATCCCAAAGGTTTAAAGATTTTTTCAAAACAGTTAAAATATAAGATAAAATGAGTTGATTGTTTCGAACAATACAAAATTGTGTTTTTACTAACCCTAAAAATGTATTTTTGTAAATGCAAAGTCGATTATTATTGAATATGCTAAGACTCTTGTTTTAAAATAGTTTTTAATTATCTTAGTGCTCCTATTGGATTGGAACTAACAATACAGCTAACAAAACTACAAAATAATCGGCCCAAAAGGAAGGTAAGGGACACATCTGTCATTAACATTTCCAATTTTTATATGAGATTAGCGTTAAAAAGGTAATCCGTTAAACAGCAGGGAAAAGTCACTGATCGTAGTTTACATAAATTATGACATTAACTTAGAGATAGTACAGTAACATACATTTATCTACGATTATTAGGACAGCTTATGACATTATACTCAATGGAATGATTTTATAGTTCTTTGTCATGTATTAATGCATCTATTTAGAATATACAAGCCTTTGGAACAAGTATGTAAACCTAAAATAATTACTGATTTAATTAACCTAAAATAGTCGCCTATTAAATTATCTAATTGACTAATGAAAATGCGGTTGTATTTCAAACATTGGTAGACTGTATTAGGGACATAAACGTATTGCAAAACATGGCATTTATTTATTTATTTATTTCAACTAACATCTCCATTTTTACGGATATCTCTTTTTAGTAGAAGATTAAATAAATGCTTTTAGCTCAGCTTCATATGAAATATTATATCAAAATTAAAATAAAAACAATATATAACAAAGACGTAACAAGTAAATATAAATAAATCGATAAATAAACAATAATTCAATATAATAAAACATGATTACAAATATACATTCTTAGGGTTGTTGTCAATAACAGGACATCAATGATAACAACATAAAACAAAACACTGTTTTATGTTTTAAGTTTAACATTACAATGTCTGAGTTAAACTCTGATAACAAATATCTCGTATTTTATATCCAATAAATAATATATGACTAATTTCTTTCTATGAGAATGTCACTTTACTCAATACATACTGCAAATACTCAGTCAGACATTTTACTTAAACCGTCACAACCTAAACCAAAGTACAGAGTAACAATTTTAAGCCAAGGAAAATCGCTCAGCTGCTGGTTATGTAAAATGAAGAAAAGGGGAAAGAGATAAACATGATTTAGAAGGCAAACCCTTAACACAGCCGTGAAGTGGTAACGCTTGTGAAAAATATATAACAACCCCCGCCCTCTCCTCATTCACCTCACCTTACCTACAACGCCAGAATACACCGCTTCAGATATATGCTGGCTCTGTTTTAACGCAACCTTTGGTTGTGATTTGCCTCATGAACTTTGACACTGTTAAACTTTTACTTTTACAGCACAAAAATATTAAGTTTATACTGTAGATGAATTGGCAACTTATAAGGGGCTTGCGTAGTTAATATAAATCAGGAAAAACAAAACGTATACTATTGGGAAACATATTATATCATCAAAGCGTTATTTTAATCCTGTAAATAAAACTGTGAAATCATCATTCCCCAATATGGATTCCTAAAGTTTTAATCATAAGTTATTTTAAAGAATGTAAATAAAAGGAGCTACCGTTTTGCTTACCCAAAGAGAAATACTGATTAAATGGGAGGTTCCCGATTAAATATTGTAGGTTTGTGCTTCAGCCAACTTGTTTGTTTTGAGATTCCTAAAAAACCTTGCACAGTAACTGCACATCCAGCAAAAAATCTTAATCCACCTAATAGACAGTTAGATGTATCCATTTGTGCGAAATTATTTTAATTTGAGGTAGGTCACTCATTCATACCGACTCTTTCATAAACGTGTATTGTAATGAACTAGACATTATAAAATGCTTGTAATAAACTAATTTTCATTTTTAGCGAATTTCACATTGAGGGAACAAGATATTACCGTAGGTGTCATGGTAAGACCTGGACCTGGGAGTGTTTTACTTTTTCGTTTTGAGGTCCCCAGAGGCCAAAAACACCATCCGTTCAAATTCATGGTTTCTGCAATTTATTTAAAATGGGTTTATCCATCCATCTATTGTTACTAAAATACAAAAAATCTTTCTTAGATTCTACCCAAAACGAAAAACCTAATGAGGCCAGTAAAATGAATTGATGCGCTGTGACGTTACTGAATTCAAAATAAACTGTAGTTTTACTACATATACAACTTCAGTTCAATGTTAAAACATATTTTTTTCAAAACTGCTTGCAATGTAATGCTACAAGAATCTGGGCATGTATGGAAGGGAAGTATGTAGCCAACCCTAAAGGCAATTGATTTGGAGAGTACTTGGGTTGCTGTACTCGGCCCCTCCTCTCAACCTCTATAATAAAACGCTCAAAGAGAAACAAATCTCGTCTGTCACCAACTTGTTAACGGGGTTTAAAAGATAAATTTAAACAGTAATAAAAACATTTATAGAAATAATTTACTTTAATTGACTACATTTTCCTCACTTCTAGGACATATATTTATATAATACATGGAATCTTCTTGAAATTTGTTTTACTAAGAATTCGCATTACATGTACATCTAAAGTAAATACTTCGTGATAGATTATATGCAAAGAAACTTATAAATAACAAATAACAAGTCAGTCAACACTCAAAATAAAATAATCAGCCTATTCAATGATAAAAAAGTGTCATGTTTTTGGCAGTATATAGGGGAAACAGTAAATTTTAACTGCAACAGCTCATATTAAGTATATTTTTCTTTTCGGTACCTATGTAATTCAAATTATTTTTCCTTACGCCAGTCAAACTTTAATTAAAATTAAAGTTAGTTAAACACTTTTAAGGAAAATTGGTCCAAATACATTAAAGTGTTGTGAATGTGCCGGGAATTGAACCCGTCTCTCCCACACCAAAGTCCAAGACGCTAACCATTAGGCTAGCAACACAACCAACACACCTTTGAATAAACATAAATATATTAGTATAAATACATAGTATATTTTTATGTACCATACATTGTACTTATATATTAAATTTCTAAAACAAAATTGGAACTATTTAAAGTGTCAACACAGATTTGTTAAACTACCATCCATTTTTTACTAATACAACTTTGTCTTGGTGGTTTAAAATTCTTCTTGATGTTCATGCAAACTCTTAAGTTTTAATTCCATTATAAGTAAAAATTGGTTCAAAAATCTTCTTTATATTTCATTTTTCTATCTTGCAATATGTTAAGTTTGTAGAACTAGAGCTGAAAATAAAAATCATACCTTTATTTGGAAGCAATCTTAAAAAAATTATTAAGGCATACCTGCACTATACTTCATTTTTATTCTTCCATTATAAACACTCCTACCAATTGGTTTGATAACCGCACTCTGAACTAAAATTAAAGCAGTAATCCTAATGTTTATTGTACGATTGCAAGGGACGAAAGAGAGGGATGAGACGATATATTTTTCACAAGTGTTCCCACTTTACGCTCTTGTTGGGCTTTATTCTGAGTTATGTTTATCTCTACCCCCATCCCTACTTAGAAAGTTGTATTTAAGGTCAAAATGGTCGGCACTACTTGGCAGCTACAAATAACGAAAAACTTACATTACTTTACATACTGCATCATACGAGTGGTATTGCATTAGTTGTTAAAATATATTGTATTATTTATAAAAATACCCACGCAACAGCAAACCTGCAGACTAAGCGAATTTTCATTTGCCCAATTGGATTTTCAATTAAATTTATTTAAATAATATTATCTTTAACAAGTACCTAGGACTGCGCTACAGGGAGGATAATAAAGTGGGTCTTTTAGTAGAATATCAACAGCTTAGTACAAAATAAGATAATTTGCCAAATTTGATCAAAATATATTCGTAAACAAGCAAACTACAACAGTTTACTTCTTCCCCATAAGAATAGCATGGTAATTTAAAATACAAGATTTTTAAGAATTTTTCCCATGACCAATAACCGTAAAAAACCATCAATACAGAATTATTTGTTATTTTAAGCTCTAAAAATGGTACTAAAAGAGATTGGGAAATGGCCAGCGGTAACTATTTTCTTCCTCGCCAAAGCTTTTCGTAAGCTCAATTCACACAAATAACATACTTAAACAGACAAAAACATGTATTTATAACCTTGCCTTTGTATTCAAACTAAAATGCATAATAAAACATGAAACTTTATTTATTATAAATATTTTATATAAATATATATGTGAAAGATTATAAATGAACAATACACATGAAACATTATACCATATTGTTTCAAAAATAGGCACAAAAAATTAAGCACTTTTAATGTGTCACAACAACTATTTATACGCAATACACATTGATAAGAAAATATAATAAGGTAAATTTCAACTTTTCCAGTTGGCTTTATTGACGTTTAGGAATGGATAGAAAGTTAAATGCGAGGAGGGGAAATCTGCTCTGTTTATTATAGCAACGTGTTTGTCAATGTTAGTTTTGTCAAGCTATTATCAGATATTTATGTTTTTAATTAAATGAATACTAATAACAGTTGATTGTTTGCCATCTGGGAACATACATTAAAGTAAATTAGAACATTTTATGATTGTGAATTTAATAGTTACATAAACTGTATATTAACACACTTTGTTCACAAACATTGACGTAAAGCATTGCATAATGATGGAGTGATTCTCCTATTAGCAAATTGGTTTCATCAATTAATGGGGTCCATTCGCAACGTATATAACAGCTAACTTGGCCCAACGATTTCAGAGTGAACCTTCCACGAAGACAAGCGCGTCAATTATAAAACACGTCTCTACCCACGTAAACCAAAATAAACCTTTCCGATACGTCTGGTATTAACACAAAATCAGACTTCTGTGAAGCTCAACAAACTCACCTTTAGCTCCGTTGTTGTCTCTTTAATGTCCGTGACAAGCAGCCTGCCGTGACAATTTACAAGTGCTTTGATAATATACGTGAAACTAAAAACCTTATATGCTTTTCTGATTTAACACTTCAAACGATACAAATTAAATTTTTTTATGAAATTTCACATGAGTTATTGACGTACATGTATTATTAAGATCATGATGCTTATTATTAGCCCCCAAACAGATAGGTTAGATGAAGCTATATGATAACGAGTAACTACAGACCCGGAGTAAAACCCTTATAATTTATGTTGGTCTTGTGACAGCTTATAAATGTTCGATATAAATTGCTTGTACTCTCTGATACGAAACAAATATATGTTATGCAAAAACTCCTTACCACCACTCGGTGACTCAGGGTGTTGGGTAGTAAGACGGTTTTACAATTCCAAATTTTTAAAAATCAGATATAAAGTATCCCTGGTTTTAATTTTTTTAAACTAACTGAAATATATAATAAATAAAACTCAAATTTACCTTACTATCCTGACATGGGGAATGTTTCACAGTCCAAAATAGTTCAGAGGCTTAGAATATCATCAAATAGGTTCTGAATGATCGAAATACAACAAACTACAAAGAACTTTGGAATGGATAGTGTTGATTAGAGTTGATTGTTTTAAGGTTTTACCCTTTAATCAATTATTTGTTATTGTAGGCGAATTAATGTGAAGTTCTATTTTAATTATTACCTTATTAAACACACAAAGAGACGTAATGGTTTCTTCAAAATCAAAGTAACACATATGGTAACATCATACATAATATATAATATTAGAACATAAATAGAAATTTAGCTTTTGAATGCTATTTTAATTTAACGTATAACAGTTATCCTTTGAACTATCTAATAGTGTTAAAACGTAAGTATACTAACAATAATATTACAGTAAGAAGTAAACCTGAGATTGTGCTACCCTCATAAATGTTAAACCTCGGCCATTTCCTGTTTTCCAATGATCGGGGGGGGGGGGAGGAAGGGTGGTTGAGGTGGAGAAGGGCAAACAGATACATTTTTCACCACTGTTACCCTTCATGGGCTGTTG